>NC_142587.1:0-4800000 GCF_965207765.1 Zootoca vivipara | reverse complement strand
TATCTGAAGGGCTATCTGCTCCAGTAGGGATCTCCATGTGCTTTTAGATCACCTGCAGAGCTCCTGCTGTGACAGGAGTCAGTAAGATCTAGGGCATTCGCATTAGTGGTGTCCCAGTTATGAAACTGCTCAGGAAGGATCTCCTAACTTTCTTAACATTTGCTGCTTTTAGGTTGATAGCCAGCACAACTTCTTTCTGGAGGGCATTTGGCCTCCAGGAGATCTAAACCGAGAGCAGCAGTTTCAGTATCTGCTTCTTAGTGCTCCATCAAATCGAGATTTTTGTTATACGCTGGATGTTTTAACTCTGATTTTACAGATGATTTTACATGGTTATATTCTGTTCTAAACTTACTGCTTTAAGAATAACTTACTTACTAGTTCCTGCTAAATTATAAATAAATTGATTTTATTGATTTTCTTGCCAGATCGTCATACATTATGATTTCCAGGCTGTGCACACATTATACCTTTAAAGCAGATTAGAAACACACTCTTTCTCTCAAAGAATCCTGGGGCCAGTAGTTTACCCCTCACCGATTTATAATTCCCAGCAACCTTTAATTTGGGTTGCCATACGTCCTCTTTTTCCTGGACATGTCCTCTTTTCCATGGGTAAAACGCCAAACCTGGAGTGGTGGTTGTTGTATTTTTAAAAAGCCAAAATGTCCGGGTTTTTGTTTTTGTTTTTACTTGCTCCCCTTGCTCCCACCTTAGGTATCCCTCTATTGGGCGCGCCTCCCATCATTCAGCAGCTCTGCAGTGCTCCTTGTCTCAAGGTGCTCTCTTACCTACCTATGTCCACCCCCCCACCACCACCATTGGATCTCCCGCCTGCAGACTTGATTCGCTTTAGGGCCTGCTTTTCAAGTGGCTTGGCAAGCTCGGTTGGGTGGCAGCAGTGTCCATCAAGCCTCCCTTCAAATTAATTGGATGAACATGAGGTCTCTCCAGCCGGCATCCCGCCCCACCGCATGGGAGCTCAGGGAGGGCTGTGGTCTCAGGAAGAGGCACAGAGAAGGAATCCGGCTGTTGGATGGGTGGGATTCCCTGTGCTGGAGAGGTCAGTGGTTCCCCATCCCTCGTCCTGGACTCCTTGGGATTTTATACCTAGTGATGTGTAACTTACAGGATGCCCCCCAGTAGTGGTGGCGGGTGGGGGGGTATTTAATTCACATCCTCTTGCTCCAGGAGCCTTTAAAAATATTGTCTAAGGAAACACCATTTCATGGCAAATCAGCTGTATCAGACTTTTGCGGCTGCTTGCCTATATACATTGAAGGTGTCAATTCAATGCTAGAAATTCCAGTATTTAATGCACACACCTTGATGGGGTTCATTTCCTCATTTAAAATGTAGGAAATTGCTTGGAGATTTTCAGTAGATGTGTTAATAGCTTTCTTTTAGTTTTCTCCATTTTTAAAAAAAAATTCCTTTTTTACTGCATTTATTTTTTAAAAAGGGGAATGGTTGCTCTCCTCCAGTTTTCACACAAAGGAAGGGATTGTTAAAGTAATTATAATTATTTGCTTTTTAATAAATTCTCTACAGTAATACCTCGGGTTACGAACACGATCCGTTCCGGATCGCAGTTCGTAACCCGAAAAGTTCGTAACCCGACCGCGACCCGAAGCGCCATTTTGCGCATGCGCAAAGCGCTATTTTCGCTATTTTCTCTCTGAATGGTAAAAGAATCTATTGTTTCTTTTAAAAAGACATCATTCTCTGCTTATCATCTGTTAGTATGCGGTCTTATTTTTACTGATCTGAGCTGAAGGGAGGGTATTTATGGGTATGTAGCATCCCTCGAAAAAGGGAGGAATTCTCATTTTCCGTGCTGTGTCATATTAACAAGCGCCATCTTGTTTATTCTTTTTATCAAGTCTTTCAAGTCTAAGTAAAGCTGCACAATTGAATACTTAATTATAAAGTCCATCTGCTTCAAAGCAATGATACTAGCAGGAAAGGCAACAATAGCTTTAGGTTGGAAAGATAGAGAAAAATGGACAGTAGAGGTCTGGACTAATTACTTGTTTGAATTTATTCAGTCAGACATCGTGGCAGTAACATCACAGGAAATAACATGGAAGGCCAAGTCTACTGTGATAAGGACCAGATGGAACCCCTATCTTCAATGGATAACAACTACTGGACCAGAAGACATTCAGTGGAAATTAAAGACATTGTGCCCGTGGCTGAGGACAACTGTTTGAACCCTTCCAATGGATTATGGGTGTGGGAGGGGGTGGGAAGGGAAAGGAAAAATGGTACGGGAAATTAAAAATTGGAAGGAGAGAATATAATGTATGTAACAATTCTCGTACTTCAATAAAAATCTTTAAAAAAATAAAAATTATAAAGTCCACCTGTACTATCTATCTATCTAGGTTTCTTAATGAGGCTTGGCATTAAAAAAACAATTGTAGGTATTGAGAAGAAGAAAAAAGAACATACCAATCACCTCTGTAATCCAAACACCATGATGAGAATCTCTTTGAAGTCCAAGCTTAAACACCAGGGACTGTGCAATTCTGCAGGTTTTTTCTTAGTCTTCTTCGGTCCAGACTATGTCTGTTATTGTCCAAATCTAATTATTTTATCAAACAGATATTTCCAGCTATGAGAGTGGCTTCGAAGAGTGCCAGCCGTGTCGTGCTCTGGGACCCAGTGTCCTGCCGCTTGCACCTTGATGCAAGCTGGCAATCTCGGACAATCTGCAGGTCTACGAGACAGTCCTCCCCCACCCTGGGGAGTCTGCCAGGGCTAATTACCCCCATATCAACCCTGAATTACCGGCATGGCTGAGGTCCAATAGTGCAGGAGTCAGCCATTTCTCACCACCGGAAACAGGAAGCCACACACAATTTTCCAATTTTGTTCCTGTTTATAATGTTACAATATAGCTGTATATTTGGATTACTTGAAAACAGTTTGTGTGACCTAAGGAAAAGTCGCTACTCAGCTGAAAGATCTATAAAATTCATTCACACGTATCTCACTTCCTGATTCTGTAGCAGCCGCATAGGCAAAAACTGACAAAATGGGACAAGGTTTTTTTCAGAAGGCTTGCAAAGAATAATGTAGAGGTGGCAAAAGAATTGATTCAAAATCACCGTAGAAGATTAATTGTGTGACATGTGGGCAATTGGTTAATGGGATTGGGCCGGTTCCCATTGACTGATGCTTTGACAAAAAGAAGCTTTGCATTGCATTTCAAATGATGGAAGAGATTCGTTTTTCTACGCTTGTTTACCTCAGTGTAGTGAAAAATGTAATGTGTGAAGCAGCCCTCAGAATGCAGTTACTGTTATTTGAAAAGGGACTTTACAAGCCAAGAGATTCTCCGCTCTGTAGCTTCCATGCTCTGAAAAATGAAACAAATCTAAATGGAAATTACAGGCTTAGCTGACAAACTTTGCTTTGGAAATTGACATTTGTACGCTCTATGCGAAAGCGAAAGGAAAGTCCGATGCTGTAAAGAAAAATATTGCATAGGAACCTGGAATGTAAGAACCATGAATAGAGGTAAGCTGGATGTGGTCAAAAATGAGATGACAAGAATAAATATCGACATCCTGGGCATCAGTGAACTAAAATGGAAGGGAATGGGTGAATTCAGTTCGGGTGACTATCATATCTACTACTGTGGGCAAGAATCCTGTAGCAGAAATGGAGTGGCCCTCATAGTCAACAAAAGAGTGGCAAAAGCTGTAATGGGATGCAATCTCAAAAATGACAGAATGATCTCGATACGAATCCAAGGCAGACCTTTTAACATCACAGTAATCCAAGTTTATGCACCAACTACCGGTGCTGAAGAAAGTGAAATTGACCAATTCTATGAAGACCTACAACACCTTCTAGAAATGACACCAAAGAAGGATGTTCTTCTCATTACAGGGGATTGGAATGCTAAAGTAGGGAATCAAGAGATAAAAGGAACAACTGGCAAGTTTGGCCTTGGAGTTCAAAATGAAGCAGGGCAAAGGCTAATAGAGTTCTGTCAAGAGAACAAGCTGGTCATCACAAACACTCTCTTCCAACAACACAAGAGACGACTCTACACATGGATATCACCAAATGGGCAGCATCGAAATCAGATTGATTATATTCTCTGCAGCCAAAGATGGAGAAGCTCTATACAGTCAGCAAAAACAAGACCTGGAGCTGACTGTAACTCAGATCATCAGCTTCTTATAGCAAAATTCCAGCTTAAACTGAAGAAAGTAGGAAAAACCACTGGGCCAGTAAGATACAATCTGAATCAAATCCCTTATGAATACACAGTGGAAGTGAGGAACAGGTTTAAGGATTTAGATTTGGTGGACAGAGTGCCTGAAGAACTATGGATGGAGGCTCGTAACATTATACAGGAGGCAGCAACGAAAACCATCCCAAGGAAAAGGAAATGCAAGAAGGCAAAATGGCTGTCCAACGAGGCCTTACGAATAGCGGAGGAGAGGAGGCAAGCAAAATGCAAGGGAGATAGGGAAAGATACAGGAAACTGAATGCAGATTTCCAAAAAACAGCAAGGAGAGATAAGAGGGTCTTCTTAAATGAGCAATGCAAAGAAATAGAGGAAAACAATAGAATGGGGAAAACCAGAGATCTGTTCAAGAAAATTGGAGATATGAAAGGAACATTTCGTACAAAGATTACCATAATCAAGGACAAAAGTGGTAAGGACCTAACAGAAGCAGAAGACATCAAGAAGAGGTGGCAAGAATACACAGAGGAATTATACCAGAAAGATATGGAGGTCTCGTACACCCCAGGTAGTGTGGTTGCTGACCTTGAGCCAGACATCTTGGAGAGTGAAGTCAAATGGGCCTTAGAAAGCACTGCTAATAACAAAGCCAGTGGAAGTGATGATATTCCAGCTGAACTATTTAAAATTTTAAAAGATGATGCTGTTAAGGTGCTACACCCAATATGCCAGCAAGTTTGGAAAACTCAGCAATGGCCAGAGGATTGGAGAAGATCAGTCTACATCCCAATTCCAAAGAAGGGCAGCGCCAAGGAATGCTCCAACTACCGCACAATTGCGCTCATTTCACACGCTAGCAAGGTTATGCTTAAAATTCTACAAGGCAGGCTTAGGCAGTATGTGGACCGAGAACTCCCAGAAGTGCAAGCTGGATTTCGAAAGGGCAGAGGAACCAGAGACCAAATAGCAAACATGCGCTGGATTATGGAGAAAGCTAGAGAGTTCCAGAAAAACGTCTACTTCTGCTTCATTGACTATGCAAAAGCCTTTGACTGTGTTGACCACAGCAAACTATGGCAAGTTCTTAAAGAAATGGGAGTGCCTGATCACCTCATCTGTCTCCTGAGAAATCTCTATGTGGGACAAGAAGCTACAGTTAGAACTGGATATGGAACAACTGATTGGTTCAAAATTGGGAAAGGAGTACGACAAGGTTGTATATTGTCTCCCTGCTTATTTAACTTATATGCAGAATTCATCATGCGAAAGGCTGGACTAGATGAATCCCAAGCAGGAATTAAGATTGCCGGAAGAAATATCAACAACCTCAGATATGCAGATGACACAACCTTGATGGCAGAAAGTGAGGAGGAATTAAAGAACCTTTTAATGAGGGTGAAAGAGGAGAGCACAAAATATGGTCTGAAGCTCAACATCAAAAAAACCAAGATCATGGCCACTGGTCCCATCACCTCCTGGCAAATAGAAGGGGAAGAAATGGAGGCAGTGAGAGATTTTACTTTCTTGGGCTCCTTGATCACTGCAGATGGTGACAGCAGTCACGAAATTAAAAGACGCCTGCTTCTTGGGAGAAAAGCAATGACAAACCTAGACAGCATCTTAAAAAGCAGAGACATCACCTTGCCGACAAAGGTCCGTATAGTTAAAGCTATGGTTTTCCCAGTAGTGATGTATGGAAGTGAGAGCTGGACCATAAAGAAGGCTGATCGCCGAAGAATTGATGCTTTTGAATTATGGTGCTGGAGGAGGCTCTTGAGAGTCCCATGGACTGCTAGAAGATCAAACCTATCAATTCTTAAGGAAATCAGCCCTGAGTGCTCCCTGGAAGGACAGATCGTGAAGCTGAGGCTCCAATACTTTGGCCACCTCATGAGAAGAGAAGAATCCTTGGAAAAGACTCTGATGCTGGGAAAGATTGAGGGCACTAGGAGAAGGGGACGACAGAGGACGAGATGGTTGGACAGTGTTCTCGAAGCTACGAACATGAGTTTGACCAAACTACGGGAGGCAGTGCAAGACAGGAGTGCCTGGCGTGCTATGGTCCATGGGGTCACGAAGAGTCGGACACGACTAAACGACTAAACAACAACAACAACGCTCTATGCATGAAACAATTGCCACATATGAACTGAATCAAACACACCACGGTTTTTTTTTTTGGGGGGGGGGGCAGAATGGTCAGAGCAAATAAGCCTTGTATATGATTGGTCCCACTTTTGCAGCCTCTGACATATTCCAGCCACTTCTCTATTAGGCTTGCCAAATTACTAGAAAAAAGTAGCCTAGCCTGCTCTTGTGCCTTTAACAGCAGCTTAATATACAAACATCAGCAGGTGAGTTTATCTCTCAGGACAGAGATCAATATGAGCTAATGCCTGCAGTTCAAGCTGCTGCTAAATATGCAGCTACTGTGGTCATCTGAACAGTCAGCAATCCCATTTTTTATTGCAGCCAAAGCCCGTTTACTCAGAGGAGACGTTAATCTTATGCTCCTCTCCCAACAAGTGTGTCAAGAGGACAGACTCCATGATGGCCAGTCGCCCCCATGTAAGAAGCTCTTCTATAAAAGGATGGCTCACTGGATACGAGGAAGAATTGATTGGTTTGGCAACCCTTTTTGAATGTTTTTAATGGACTAGAATTTTGGCAGGACACTCAGGTACTAATAATCAAGTTTCTAGATCCAAATGGATGCAGGAGAGGTTATTGACTGTGGCTTTTCTTAACATGGACAGATGGTCAGTGGAAGATGGCTGGCAGCCACAGTATGCATCTGGAATTTAGAAGATACCACCCTTTCAACAGTTTCCCACTACTGTGGGCGAAGATGTTGTTATCACAATGGGACCGGGGGGGGGGGGACGGGGAGCCAAGTGTAGTCCTAAACACATAGGGTATATACCGTATATGACAAGGGTTCAACTCTAGGCTGCAACTCTTGATTGATAGCAATTGTTATCCAACAACTTCTGAAGGGCCACAGGTCTCTGATACATCAAGCTCTGTTGACAACATCTGGGCTGCCTCTGCCATGAAAAGAGAGCAAGTTATTTTAACTTATCACACTAATAGATTATAGTTAACTGCAGCTGGAGAATACCATGTTTGGAGGGCTTTTCAATTTACTGCCTGCCATTTCCTTCTTACTTTCATTGTGTTGGTGGCAGATGATTCCTTAGCTTCTTCTCTTTTTGCTACAAAGTTGATTAAACAGTTACAGGATCCAAGTCTTTCTGAACAGTGGTGTTTGCCAAGTAGAAGAAAATGGCCTTTGGCAGATGTGGTGCCACAGAGTCCATCTTCTCGTAAATTCTTTTTAAACATCTATTCTGCATGAATTTGCTGAAGGAAGTCATCCAGAGGTTTGGGCTGAAGTGTCAGCAATATGCTGACGAAATGCAGCTCCATCTGTTTTCCATCTACTAATGTCAGGAGGGCTGCAGAAATCTTGAATGGGTGCCTAAAGGAGGATGCAATGTGGATGCAATGGGTAGGGAAATCAGCTGATTTGAGTAAAGGAGTGCAACTGCACTCCCTCTAAAGAACCAAGTTCACAGTTTGGGGGTTCTTCAGGACTTAGCATTGGCTGTGGGTGCACAGGTGATGGCACTGCCCAGGAGTGTCTCCTGCCAGCTTAGGATGGCATGCAAGTTGTGACCCTACCTGCTGCTCCAGAGAAGCGGACACGGAGCAATGGATTCAAACTACAAGAAAGAAGATTCCATTAGGAAGAACTGACAGTAAGAGCTGTTCAGCAGTGGAATTTGCTACCAAGGAGTGTGGTGGAGTCTCCTTCTTTGGAGGTCTTTAAGCAGAGGCTTGACAGGCATATGTCAAGAATGCTTTGATGGTGTTTCCTGCTTGGCAGGGGGTTGGACTGGATGGCCCTTGTGGTCTTTTCCAACTCTATGATTCTATGATTCTAGAGAAAATGAACCTAGTCTTTTTATTTTTATTATTATTTTACAAAACATATATGCTGCTTGATTGCAATAAAACCTCCAAGCAGTTTACAAGAAATATTAAAGTTATCATTAAAACAGTTTAAAGATTAAACATAATTAAAATTAACAATAAAATATTAAAATGCACCAACATCTACAGGTCTGGATAGGCTTGCCAAAACAAAAATGTTTTAAGCAGGCACCAAACAGAGAACAATAAAGGTAACTTCCTGGTGCCAATATTCAGGGAATTCTAAAGCATAAGGGCTGCCACATTAAAATATATATTTTTTACAACTGGGGGTTTTATTCTTAAAATTCAAATGATCAGCTAGGCACATCTGGGGCAAGGCAAATCTGCAAGTAAGCTGTTCCCGAGCTATTAAGGTGCAGATCACTGAGCAGAGGTGTTATATGCTGTCAGGGTCTCGCCCCTCTCAGCAACTGTCCTGCAGCATTCTATACTAGCTGTAGTTTCAAGGGAAGCAGAAGGGAAGCCCCATTGAAGGGTACATTGCAGTAACCCAATATTGAAAGTCACCTAAACCTGACCTGTTGTGGTCAAGGTCTCCTGGTCCAGGCGTGGCCAGAGTTCTACCAAGTGCAGCTGGTAAAAGTCATTCATCCACAATGTACATCTAGAGTAGACTACTGTAATGCACGCCTTGTGGGGCTGGCTTTGACGATGACTCAGAAACGTCAGCTGGTTCAAAATGCGGCTGCTGGCTGGGACCAGGTAGTCATATTATATTGCACTTGGAAGGAAGTATGGGTAAAAGAGTTGTCCTTTTCAAGCCCAGTTTAGCCAGGATAGAATGTGTACGTATCACTGTAAGGGGGATTCAGTGCTATGTGGTAGACAGACCCCCCCATAAAGTGATGTTGTGAGACACCTGCTGCATCTCATGGCCTGTGCTGGGCAAGTGCTGCAAGGATCCAACTCTCATGACATGGCAAACCACAGGACATGAGATGCAGCAGGTGACTCTACTGCAGGAAGTCATCCATAGATTTGGGCTAGGGTGGATGTCCCTAGTGTGCTGATGACACCCAGATCTATTTCTGGTTTCCATCTTCTGATCCTGGGAAAGCATGGAAGTTGAGAACTGATGTCTGAAGGCAACAAGGCATTTGATGGAGAGCCATAGGTGTCATTTTGCCTGCATCTCTTCTTGCCTCTAGGACACATAGAGATTGTGTGTGGAGCCCATGCATATTTTAGAAACTATCTCACATTCGGTATTTGAGCTTACATGAACAATGAAAAAATTATTTGCCATTGCTCAGTGCATTGCCTTGATAATGGCAGGCTGCTGGTGCAGTCTCTGAGTTCCACAGGACAAAGAGAATGTAATATTTCAATTTTGCTTTTTTTAAAAAATGTACCTATTATGATCATGCCTTTTGGCTTTCAAAGCCATTTTTCTTCAGGGAAAGTATTGAAAAGAGAGGAAGATGGCTGAGGAAGCAGCCAGGTGTTGGCATGAGATGAGCAGACATCTCACCTGCAGAACAATTATCCGGAGTTCCACTTTAATTAAAGAGAGAATGCACCAGCCAAAAAGACCAGTTCTTTTCTTTGAAGAGAAGCCTCCTCTATATAGCAGGTTGTTCTTTTGTCCAATGGGCAGCCAGATTGTAACTAAGAATAGGGCCATGAAACAGTGTGAGAATTAAAAAGGGGAACATGACGTGGACAGGAAAGATAGCATGATTCCTTCCCCTGCCTTGTGAAATTCTCTTTTGTAAAGAATTAATAAATAATAATCCTAGGATTCAGGGTGGTCACCCACAAGATGATCTTACCATGCCAACTCAGGTTTAATCATCTGCTTTGCCCCTCTTAGCATAACTTGTGGATATAGATGAACAAATGACTGGGAGTTGGTGAAAGTGCCCATCTTGACATTCAGTTTCTGAACAGGAAAAGCTAAAGACGTACGTTGAATGTGAGATTTTACATCCGAACTAGAATGCTTTAGATTTGTCCGCATCTCTTGATCAGGCATGAAATTTCACAAACTGTCGCCTATCAAATATTATACAATACTAAATTCAATTCAAACACAGTTTAACTATTTCGAAAGCACTGTGTACCAGCCATCTAACATTATTACATGGTGCCATTGCCTGGCATTACAAACTACAGTGGTGCCTCGCTAGACGAATTTAATTTGTTCCACGGGTCTATTCTTATAACGAAAAATTCGTCTAGCAAATCCCATAGGAATGCATTGAATTTTTTTTTAAAAAAAATTGCCCATAGGAACACATTAATTGAATTTCAATGCATTCCTATGGGAAACCACGATTCGCTAGAAGAATTTTTCGTAAAATGAATTCGTCTAGCAAGGCAACCTCTGCTAGAAAAATCCTTTCTTTAAGCGAAAATTTCGTCTTACAGGGCGTTCGTTAAGCGAGGCACCACTGTATCTCATATTAAAATAAAATACTGTAGGATGAAGTTTATGAAGTACATTTGGTGTCAAACTTTCCAGGGAAGAATTTGGGAGACAATTATTTGGAACAAATTATGTTTGGCTCTAGTTTGGATGGTGCTGATGTTAATTGGGATGGTAGTGGTCACTTTAAAAACCACATAGACACATTTTGCACCTCTTTCACTAATGTCAATTACCTGCTGAAGAGCATGGTAGCATCAATCATTCTGGAATGAATTTGAGATTGAAGAAAAGTGATCCAATCTGTCAGTAAATCATGTGGGCATCTGAAACCACCCAACTGTGATTTAATTTTTTAACATTGTGTTTGGGATAGAAACAAAAAATGCAAGTCCTTTCTCATAAGTACATGATCTGGCAATGCCAGACTCTATTAAGTTAAGTAATTCATTAGAAGCACGTAAAAATTGCCAAGCCAAAGCTGGACTAGGAAGTGGTAGTGTTCCAAATTATATTAAATTTTGTCCCCATATGGTTTGACACAATGTTGAATAGTAAGGATGAAGAGAGGAGAGAGACCAGCAGAGCCAAGACTTGAAAAGGCTTCTCGTGGGCTGACTGAAATATTATGCATATAATCCTTTGAAAGTTGGCAGATATTTCCCTCATGAATAATTGGTCATCTGTGCTGCTTTTGCAACTGTTGTGAGTACAGATCACTCTGTAGTATTAGCCATTCCTGACAGGTGTGTCTTTGGGATGGAGAATTGTCAGCCCATAGGCAGGATGTGGCCCAGTGTTCCGCCTTCATCCCATTGCCTTGCACATTATTTAGGTTTTAAAGAAACCACAATAGGCTGTCTTGTTCAAGTAAAATTACAGCATGAGTGCACTGGGAGAGACCCCCCCCCCTCTCTCTCTCACACACACACAATTGGACTTGAAAAATGTGAAGATTTTAAAAAGCCTAATTGCGGAGGATTGGGGGGAGTTTGTGATGTGATCATAGCTGCCAAGTTTTCCCTTTTCTCGCGAGGAAGCCTATTCAGCATAAGGGAAAATCCCTTAAAAAAAGGGATAACTTGGCAGCTATGGATGTGATGTGTATATGTATGTGATTAGTGCATATGCGAAATGGCTTTTTATTTTTTTTTAGCCCTGCTCACCACTGGCATAGTTAGCCAAGAGGAAATGTAGGGGTATGCATTTTAAATACCCACTCGCTGGATCATCACCTTGTCGTAATGAGTGGGCTTGCATGTTCCTATGACCCTTATGAGCAAAGCCGTCGGGAATCTCGTACTCCCAGCAGGGTCACCCAAGGCGGTAAGGTCAAAGGGAAGGAGCTAGACAAAGAATGATCCAAGAAGTCCTCAACGGCAGAACAGGCGGATGATAACAAGCAATATGTTACAACGGCTGTGAAGGCAGATGAAGGCTGCAGCAGATAGGAATTTACTGGTTTGTCATGACTACTTCATGCCATCAGAATACCATTTTAAATTGGTCCTATGCTACTTGTTTTTAGGGTCATGCACTTGATCTGTGAGATGCTTTGCCTAAAGTTCCCACCTAGCTGATACCCTTTCCCCCCCGCAAGCCCATGCAGTTTGGCTGGACTCAGGGCCGCCTTAAGCATATCTGACACCCTGGTGCGAAGATCCCTTCTGCACCCCCCCTTCTGCACATTGCGCCACCCAGCCTTGCCTTAGGGCTGGCCCTGGCTGGACTTTGGAACAAGTTTCTAGTCCCTTTGCTTGAAAAAGCAGGAACAGTGGCTGGTGAGATCCCAGAACTGAACACGTGTTCAGGAAAATGAGTATATCTTTGCTTCTCGGATAATATTTTTTTATAAAAGTTTTTAATTACAATCCAGTAATAGCCTCATTATAACAATACAAATTTATAATATAGTTATTAATACCAATTATTCATTAGATAAAGTTGGCCCACACACACCAGAATTGATGGTTTGATTATTTGCTTTATTTCTGCGTTCCAAAATCTTATTAATTTCCATTACATTCCAGTCATCATAATAATCCCTTATACATCAACTGCAATATGAATAATTTCTATTTGTGTTGACACATTAATGAGGAACTCAAACTATATCCTTGTTGAAATAAATAAAAAATTGTCCAGTAGCACCTTAGAGACCAACTAAGTTTGTTCTGGGTATAAACTTTCGTGTGCATGCACACTTCTTCAGATACACTGAAACAGAAGTCACCAGACCCTTATATATAGTGAGAGGGTGAGGAGGGGTATTACTCAGAAGGGTGGTGGGAATGGGTGATTGGCTGATAGGGGTGGTAAACCTGTTGACGACTGTTAACGACTGCAATTAGTCCTACAGGAAAAAGCAATGGGTAGTATGCAGATGTAATGAGACAAGAATCCAATACAGTATCTTTATTCAGACCAGGTGTCTCCATAGCCTGAATAGAGATATTGGATTCTTGTCTCATTGGATTCCCACCCCACCCAGTCTGGTGACTTCTGTTTCAGTGTATCTGAAGAAGTATGCATGCACACAAAAGCTTATACCCAGAACAAACTTAGTTGGTCTCTAAGGTGCTGTTGGACAATTTTTTATTTATTTCGACTGCGGCAGACCAACACAGCTACCTACCTGAATCTATATCCTTGTTGTTCCTGTGTGTGGCAATTATTCTGTCTATGATGTTTTTTTCCTGTCCTTGTAAGAGGTTATGCCTTTCTTTCCCCCCAATTGTTGCTGTTATCTGTCATGCCTTGGGTGGAGCCGATATCCCATTGTTGTTCCAGAAATTTCTCCATAAGTACTGTATATCTTTGCTTCTCATTGCACCTAGGCTCTCCCCATGCACTGAATAAATTACAAAAAATGGTTTAGGTTGCCTCTTTTGTTGCAAAATTATGCAAATTTACACAATCCAGCATTTCTAAATGCAAAGCTATGACCTAAAATTTTGATTCTTTTGCAAAGCATCATGTTGCCTCTTCAGTGCAGCAGCTGCTAGTGAACCTGCAGGTGTTGCATCTGGGTACTACAAGCCCTGTTGGCTCCTTAAGGTGATGCCTTTTAAGCCAACCTAAAACATACATTAAAAAAGACAAGTGGGAATTCTAATGATAAGCAGGGAAGGTGGATGCAAAGCAGGTTTCTCTGAGTGGTGCACTCACTGAATTGCTAAGTGGAGGAAGAGCAGGGCAGTGTTTGATGCTTCAGATCAAGCAGGTTCAGGATCAAAATGTTTTCTGCCCGGCTGGGGCTTGACAAGACCGCAATTACTAATTATTTCACTGAGCTTATGTAAAATCCTACAGCAGGTTCTCTTTTAACCTGGCAAAATAAATGTGTTCCATGGCCAGTGTTCCCAAGCTGGCAGGGAAATAATTGGCATGCACTCCTGTTTTTGTTCCAGCGCTAGGTGCCTTCAGGTTTTTTACAGGTGGTGTTTGTGATTCCCCTGTGGGTGTGTGCATAAGCAGGCAGAGTGTGCTGGAGGGTTGCAGACAAAGTAGGCTTTGCTAAGCAGCATCTGCAGGAAAATAAAAAATAATACTTTTTGCATGCTGCTGTTGCTGCTTGCTCCAGCTTTCATTCACTGTTGCATGCAAATGAATGTGCCAATTAACAACTACACAACCCTAATCATGCTTATTTGGAAGTAAGTCCTGTTTATTTCACCAGGGTTTGCCTCTAATGTGAAAGTACGGTACTTAATGTTGTAGCCTTTCATTTTAAAAGTTAAGCATTAGAAGAAGTAGGGTGCCCAGCTTGTACTGGAGCAACTGCCTAAATAGTGATCCGCCTTCCCCTTCTTGCTTATGCGGAGAAGATAAATAACAAAAACAAAATGCAAACAAAAACCTAGAACTATTCAATCATGAAATATTTAGAGCTCTTCCAGATATCCTATTTATTGAATATTCATCCTTATTTGCTTTCACAAAGCTTACTGTGGAGGTTAGATGGCTTTACTGAGCATTCGTTCTGATTTGATTGTGGGGAGGCTACAAGACAAAAACAGGCATTTGTTCCAATCTGCTTGCTGAGTGTTAATAAGTTGTCCTATTGATCAGGCGTTCACCCACATTCTTCCATGTATTTCCCTGTCACTTTCCAAGCTGCAAGAAGTCATATTGTTTTCTTTTAAGTGGATGTGTTACACTCAGGCGTCAGAGCACTTTAATCCACTTTAATTGTGCAAACCTAAATTTATGGTATGTGCTTCAAACCCTCTCACAAACTAGTGCCAGCCTGAGGACTAGTCAGACTCACACAGTATTTTTACTCTATCACAGCTCCTTAAAAATAAATAAATCCCAGAATATTAGGGCCATCTCTCTGATTTGAATTACGTTGTATTTTTAGTGAATTAACTCTCCCCCAAGGGTCAAAGTGTTGGTTTTTCATAATTTGGTTAAATAATAAAAGGAGAATTCCCTGGATGCCTAGATCCAGGTTTGGGGCAAGTACTCTTTGTTGAGAGAGACTCAACAGAGATTTAAAATCACAAGACATGCAGCAAAGTAAAACATGGAAATAAAGGCTTTTAGACCCTTAAAATATCCTCTTCTAAGTTTCTTCCAAAGTTGCCCACTTCCCCTTAGCATAGAATGAGACCACATATTTGACAGGTTAAAAAGGTTTACTTACAAACCCTTCAAAGGTCAGATTCATGTGCTGTCCCATGCAGTAGCAAGAAAAGACATGCAGCAGAAATTAATTTCAAAAATTGTAGGAGTTTCTAAATTATTTGTATAGAAACACAAAGATGGCTTGCTAAAGCCACACAGTCTAAGCCTGGAACACCTAGATCAGACATCTTTACTGGAAGGGTTCACATGGTGCAATAATAGTGGAAAGTGGGAGACCAAGGCGTTTGGTAACCCTTCCTCCCCAGTTAAGCCTGGCAGGACAGCTTACTCTATGGTTTCACCCGTTCATGCATTAGTTAAAGTTAAGCATTTTTGTTAAACGAGGCTGGATATACCACCCCCACCCCCACCCCAGCGAAAAGTACATTTCTTCCATCTGGCATTTGGTGTGGCAAGTTCATTTCCTTTGCTGTGGTGTTTTTCTGTCCCCCTCCCCCTTCCCAGTATGATATTATCTTTTAATTATGTAAGCTGCCTTGAGTCTTGGATAAGTAGATAACATGCATTTTATAAAATGCAAAAAAAAAAAAAACCCACCCAAATCTGGTTGGACCCTTTGAGAACAGAAGGTTGGACTAGCTGGTGGCCATTGGCTTGATCCATTTAATGGGTCTCCTTATTTAATGTCATTCTCAGTTCATGTGAAGAAAGAAAAGCAGCTGCCTTGTTTAAGGGCAATTTCACAGTCCTGATATTTACAGCAAAATACCCAAACCAAACGTTTGCCACCCCTGATAAATACTAACAAGCAAATACTGTTTTCTGTATAAATATCACCTCAGTACTGATAAGCAGCCCCTTCATGGATCAATGCCTTGTCGTGGCGAAGGGGCTTGAATAACTCAGAGAAGCTATGAGCTATGCCATGCAGGGCCACCCAAGATGGACAGGTCATAGTGGAGAGTTTTGACTAAACGTGATCCACCTGGAGAAGGAACTGGCAAGCCACTCCAGTATCCCTGCCAAGAAAACTCCATGGACAAAGACAACAGGCATATAAAAGTTATGACGCTGGAAGATGAGCCCCTCAGGTCGGAAGGCGTCCAACATGCTACTGAGGAAGAGCGGAGGACAAGTACAAGTAGATTCAGAGCTGATGAAGCGGCTGGGCCAAAGCCGAAAGGACGCTCAGTTGCGGATATGCCTGGAAGCGAAAGGAAAGTCCGATGCTGTAAAGAAAAATATTGCATAGGAACCTGGAATGTAAGAACCATGAGTGGAGGTAAGCTGGATGTGGTCAAAAATGAGATGACAAGAATAAATATTGACATCCTGGGCATCAGTGAACTAAAATGGAAGGGAATGGGCGAATTCAGTTCGGATGACTATCATATCTACTACTGTGGGCAAGAATCCTGTAGCAGAAATGGAGTGGCCCTCATAGTCAACAAAAGAGTGGCAAAAGCTGTAATGGGATGCAATCTCAAAAATGACAGAATGATCTCGATACGAATCCAAGGCAGACCTTTTAACATCACAGTAATCCAAGTTTATGCACCAACTACCGGTGCTGAAGAAAGTGAAATTGACCAATTCTATGAAGACCTACAACACCTTCTAGAAATGACACCAAAGAAGGATGTTCTTCTCATTACAGGGGACTGGAATGCTAAAGTAGGGAATCAAGAGATAAAAGGAACAACTGGCAAGTTTGGCCTTGGAGTTCAAAATGAAGCAGGGCAAAGGCTAATAGAGTTCTGTCAAGAGAACAAGCTGGTCATCACAAACACTCTATTCCAACAACACAAGAGACGACTCTACACATGGATATCACCGAATGGACAGCATCGAAATCAGATTGATTATATTCTCTGCAGCCAAAGATGGAGAAGCTCTATACAGTCAGCAAAAACAAGACCTGGAGCTGACTGTAACTCAGATCATCAGCTTCTTATAGCAAAATTCCAGCTTAAACTGAAGAAAGTAGGAAAAACCACTGGGCCAGTAAGATACAATCTGAATCAAATCCCTTATGAATACACAGTGGAAGTGAGGAACAGGTTTAAGGATTTAGATTTGGTGGACAGAGTGCCTGAAGAACTATGGATGGAGGCTCGTAACATTATACAGGAGGCAGCAATGAAAACCATCCCAAGGAAAAGGAAATGCAAGAAAGCAAAATGGCTGTCCAACGAGGCCTTACAAATAGCGGAGGAGAGGAGGCAAGCAAAATGCAAGGGAGATAGGGAAAGATACAGGAAACTGAATGCAGATTTCCAAAAAACAGCAAGGAGAGACAAGAGGGTCTTCTTAAATGAGCAATGCAAAGAAATAGAGGAAAACAATAGAATGGGGAAAACCAGAGATCTGTTCAAGAAAATTGGAGATATGAAAGGAACATTTCGTACAAAGATTACCATAATCAAGGACAAAAGTGGTAAGGACCTAACAGAAGCAGAAGACATCAAGAAGAGGTGGCAAGAATACACAGAGGAATTATACCAGAAAGATATGGAGGTCTCGTACACCTCAGGTAGTGTGGTTGCTGACCTTGAGCCAGACATCTTGGAGAGTGAAGTCAAATGGGCCTTAGAAAGCATTGCTAATAACAAGGCCAGTGGAAGTGATGATATTCCAGCTGAACTGTTTAAAATTTTAAAAGATGATGCTGTTAAGGTGCTACACCCAATATGCCAGCAAGTTTGGAAAACTCAGCAATGGCCAGAGGATTGGAGAAGATCAGTCTACATCCCAATTCCAAAGAAGGGCAGTGCCAAAGAATGCTGCAACTACCGCACAATTGCGCTCATTTCACACGCTAGCAAGGTTATGCTTAAAATTCTACAAGGCAGGCTTAGGCAGTATGTGGACCGAGAACTCCCAGAAGTGCAAGCTGGATTTCGAAAGGGCAGAGGAACCAGAGACCAAATAGCAAACATGCGCTGGATTATGGAGAAAGCTAGAGAGTTCCAGAAAAACGTCTACTTCTGCTTCATTGACTATGCAAAAGCCTTTGACTGTGTCGACCACAGCAAACTATGGCAAGTTCTTAAAGAAATGGGAGTGCCTGATCACCTCATCTGTCTCCTGAGAAATCTCTATGTGGGACAAGAAGCTACAGTTAGAACTGGATATGGAACAACTGATTGGTTCAAAATTGGGAAAGGAGTACGACAAGGTTGTATATTGTCTCCCTGCTTATTTAACTTATATGCAGAATTCATCATGCGAAAGGCTGGACTAGATGAATCCCAAGCCGGAATTAAGATTGCTGGAAGAAATATCAACAACCTCAGATATGCAGATGACACAACCTTGATGGCAGAAAGCGAGGAGGAATTAAAGAACCTTTTAATGAGGGTGAAAGAGGAGAGCGCAAAATATGGTCTGAAGCTCAACATCAAAAAAACCAAGATCATGGCCACTGGTCCCATCACCTCCTGGCAAATAGAAGGGGAAGAAATGGAGGCAGTGAGAGATTTTACTTTCTTGGGCTCCTTGATCACTGCAGATGGTGACAGCAGTCACGAAATTAAAAGACGCCTGCTTCTTGGGAGAAAAGCAATGACAAACCTAGACAGAATCTTAAAAAGCAGAGACATCACCTTGCCGACAAAGGTCCGTATAGTTAAAGCTATGGTTTTCCCAGTAGTGATGTATGGAAGTGAGAGTTGGACCATAAAGAAGGCTGATCGCCGAAGAATTGATGCTTTTGAATTATGGTGCTGGAGGAGACTCTTGAGAGTCCCATGGACTGCAAGAAGATCAAACCTATCCATTCTTAAGGAAATCAGCCCTGAGTGCTCCCTGGAAGGACAGATCGTGAAGCTGAGGCTCCAATACTTTGGCCACCTCATGAGAAGAGAAGAATCCTTGGAAAAGACCCTGATGTTGGGAAAGATTGAGGGCACTAGGAGAAGGGGACGACAGAGGACAAGATGGTTGGACAGTGTTCTCGAAGCTACGAACATGAGTTTGACCAAACTGCGGGAGGCAGTGCAAGACAGGAGTGCCTGGCGTGCTATGGTCCATGGGGTCACGAAGAGTCGGACACGACTAAACGACTAAACAACAACAACTGATAAGCAGACCAGTAGTGACTGTGAGGAACAAACAAAATAATGTGGACATGAGGAAAGTGCTTTAATTTACTTACTTACTTACTTACTTACTTACTTACTTACTTACTTACTTACTTAGTATACCACCCTTCACCCAAAGATCTCAGGGTGGTTCACAGCATAAAAATACACTGGGGGGCACTTGATAGTATTTCAGAAGTGGGGAAGTGCTACTGAATAGGCCCCGCCATGAGTCAAGCAACACCCAGCAGCAGAACCATCGACAGGCAGGGCCTCCTAGTGTGCTGATTCTAACGCTCAAGATGGTTGATCCTGGACGAGACAATTTATTGGGGCTTCATATGCCAGTACTAATCCCTTGAATTGGGTCCAGTAGCTCACAGGCAGCAAAGTTCAGTTGGGCTGTTCCACTCACCAAGCGGCAGTTTCTAGGCAGTCTTCAAGGTGCGCACGCTCGCGCGCACACACACAGCACATTCTAGTAGTTCAGAGGTGCTCCAGCTCTTGGGACATCAGTAAAGAAAGGACAACATATAAGAACCTGCCAAAAAGCAAAAAATAAATAAAAAAAGACTTCGAAAGACAGCAGTGGTGGTAGTGTTCAGAGGGGAGGTCATTAGAGTATGTACTGACTCCTGAGACCCAACTATCGTAATCCAGGAACAGCCATAGCTGGTGAACCATTCAAAGCTTGGCACAAGTCCTTCTAGCTACAGAGGCCCATTGGAACTCTAATGACAGATTGAAATACAGGCATAGTCGCAGTTGCTTCAGGGGGAGTGCAAACCCTCCCAGAGCAGGCCGTCTATCAAATTCCCATACATGACAACCACCCTCTCATAGCACCTGTCTACAAGAATTCAGCCTCTTAAGACAGCCCATCACTGGAGATCATCATGTTTCTGTGGCAACTGTCACACACACACCAGAAGCAAAGATGGCGGCCACCAGTTGTGTGGTTGTGTGTGTTGCTGTTGCTAAAGGGTTCCATGTGGGCATCAGTGGTGGGTCCCTTAGCCAAATGTACTATTTAATGTGATCCCCTAACAAGGTAGACTCCAGTTCAAGACTAGCCCTTCTGGAACAGTTTTTTCTTCCTATGCCTTCCTATGACTTTCCCCACTGAAAGCACATAGGATCAGGGCTGGCTGCCAGCCCAGAAACAGATCACTTTATTGCTTTATATAAGTGAGGAGAGCCTTTTGCTTTTAACTTCATGGCATGCACTCTCCCGATCCCAATGCTTTTTTTCCAGGTTGCAGTGTAAGCTATCAGGTACTCATGCAATTGAGAACTGGATTGGGGCTAGGAGGAAAAGTTAAGTAGAATAGCCTTTGCTGTAACCTGAGGGGAATTTTGTACAGATGATTTTTTTGGCTAGAAATCTAAGCCATCTCCACATCTGACTGAAATATTAAGCAGGGAATTTGCTGTTGGGCTGACATAAGTAATTGTCTCTCAGCTGCTGTCCTCAGATAGGTTGTAAAGGAAGAGAGGCTAGCCTGTGACCTTCCAGATGTTGTTGGACTACCACTTCCATTGTCCCTCTTGGTCATGCTGGCTGGGGCTGATGGGAGCTGGAGATCAACAACATCTGGAGGGTTGCAGCTTCCTCATCCAACCTTGATCAAGTGAACTAGGAAGTTCTACCTGCAGGCAAGAGGGATGCTTTTCTGTGATGCTTTAGTTCAACTGTCATTAACATTTGGTGAGTCCCAGAAGATCTCAAGAACTTATTTGGGCTATTTTAAGAGTTTCATTTCTTCCCCTTTTTCTAATTTAGAGATTTTCTTACCTATAGAGTTTCAAGTATGCAGAAACAGCTCCCTTATTTTTAGGGAGCTGTTTCTGTCTTATCTCCCCCTGCTCCCCCGCCCCGCTCTGGGCAACAGCCTGGGGAAGCGAGGGTGTTTATGCAGCTGACAAACATCTCCACCTTGGCATTTCACTGTAGGATGTGTGCAGTGTTGTTGTAGGGATGCTTCATATGATCTTTGGTGTGTGGAAGGGGGTGGGTTCAGACAAAAATTGGAACACTTGAATTAGCTCTCACCCTTGCCTTTGGGAATTTCTATATAGGAGAGAGCACTGATGGGACATAATATTTGGTCCAAAATAAGGAAATTGCTTGTTATAAAGAAAAAATATATTTCCCTATGAATTGCTATCTGTAGATTTCTCTTTTGAAAATAATTTTATCATTCAAGCCTAAATACTTTAATGTACTTGCTTTGTAGCTCAGCAGGTGTTGCTTTTATCGCCCTTCATTGGGATTTGTTTAGGAATGCGAAACTGATAACATACGAAATGGTCCAACAATACTAATGGTGTTTATTCACTTGTAAGTCCCATTGATTTTTGTGGGACTCTTTTCCAAGAAAGAGTGCTTAGAGTTGCAGGCAAAAGCTTGTGTTTCATTTTTGTTTCATTATTAGAAAGCTATTATAATTCCTTAACCCATTGTACCCAGCGGTTAGCACAACTATAACAAGCATTTCTTGTTCAGCCAGAATTTGAAGGACCTGTGTTACCATGGATGATACTATAATGAAGAACTGACACTTTGCAAGGAAAATATGTTTCCTGTATTCTATTTCTTCTCCCATGCCACAGAGTGTGTAGTCAACTTTCCCCATTCCTAACAAGGATTGATTTGGCAATAAAATGCATTTAACATTCCTGCATTAGCAGCTGTAAATTCAACTGTTAGGGCTTCAGAAGGAAAACAGGGTTAACTAGCTGGTTCTTTGAAACATAATTAAGCATGAATTAAATACGACGAGTTAAAGGCTAATGCTAATGAAGCTAAAGATAAGTTATGGAGATTCAGTCTGAAATGTTAATAGTTGACTTTCAGCATATGTCACAAATTGAACATATGTCCCTCTGGACTCTCATGCGCTGTGCAGCTGACATAGGCCAGTCAGAACAGGCTGCGGTGCTTCTCAAGCTCAAAGGAAGCAACAAATAAAAGCATTAGGACTTAATCTTTGGGTTTGGGGGTCACTACATGCCCTTGACAGGGGATGCGGGTAGCGCTGTGGTCTAAACCACAGAGCTTGGGGCTTGCCGAATGGTTCGAATCCCCGCGACGGGGTGAGCTCCCATTGCTTGGTCCCTGCTCCTGCCAACCTAGCAGTTCAAAAGGACGAACTGCAAGTACATAAATAGGTACCGCTCCAGCGGGAAGGTAAACGGTGTTTCTTTGCGCTGCTCTGCTTTGCCAGAAGCAGCTTAGTCATGCTGGCCACATGACCCGGAAGCTGTACGCCGGCTCTCTTGGCCAGTAAAGCAAGATGAGTGCTGCTACCCCAGAGTCGTCTGCAACTGGACCTAACAGTCAGGGGTCCCTTTACCTTTTTTAACTTGCCCTTGACACTGATGAAGAGAAAGAGACCTTTTGCTTTTCAAGAAGGCTGTACTAACTATGGATTTCTAGAGCCACAGCAAAGATGGATACAGTACATAACAGTACACATTTACTCAAACAAAGAAAAGGGAGAACGTTAATGCTCTTTGCTGGAGGCAGGGCTGTGTGCAAAACCTCCATCTCTTCAGACACAGCTAAACAAATGCACCCTTGGTTTGCCCCATTTAAGTCAATGGTGATTACTTGTGCCTTGGAATACCATGTTAGCATTAAGCACAGCCTGGAATCAGATGCAGAGTTCAGCTCCATCGAGTCTTTTTTATGCTTACAAATTGCCAAGGAACACATCAAAAAGGAAAAGGAAAAAGGAAGTATGTTTGCTTCTCATGCTGCTGTACTAGCTTTCAAAATTTCAATTTCTTATTTAAATGTGATCTTAGATGAGAACGTTATGTTATTTTCTTGTATTATTTCATCATAACCTTTTGAGTGTGAGCACCTCTGGTTTTGACAAGCAGCATGCAAGTTGTGATATAATGAACTAATTATAACAATTGCATGTTATAGGTTTCCAGTTCTGCAAGGGCCAGACTAGATGTGACGTTGGCTGTAATGCCTGTGTCTCTGCTGCGCATTCACATATAAAGCGGGGGTAGAGAAAGTCTCTCTCACAGGGGAATGTTGTGCTGGAGAGAGATGCTGAACCTGACATAGGTTCCTGCATTCTCGCACGCCACTCTTCCCTACTGTTCTAATATTGGCTACTAGATACAGACCAAAACTGAAAATGACTCTCTTAGAAGCCCTTTTCAGACATTACAATTAGGCTAAAATAAACATAGGGAGGCAGGGAGTGGAATAAGAGCTGAAGGCTCTAGCTCTACTCTGCGGTTGCCATTTGTATCACCCTCCAACCATTGGAAGGCAAATTTCTGCAAGGGGGAGCCTTTGTATCCATGGAGGCTCCCTGTAGTAGTAGTAGTACTAGTAGTAATAATAATAATAATAATAATAATAATAATAATAATACCCCGCCCATCTCAGCCACTCAGCCACAACACATAGAACCCCAATTACATGCGTTGAGCTGATTGCAAGCTCCAGTGTTGACATGGAAAAAGGCACCTGGAGCAGCAGAACGAGAGGGAGGTAAATATGGGAGACAGATCCAGGGTTCAGTGCATCCATCCTGTGTTCTCCTCTTATAGAGACAGATGTCCACTCTATATATCAATGAGGCTGACACATGAAAAGAAAATGTTTGCCACTGCCATGCCTAGCCAGGCATGTCCAAGACATTTTGGCACTTGAGGGTGAGTGAAGTTCTACATCAAGAACAAGGCAGGGGGCGATAAATATCCTCATCCAGAACGAGGGTGGGAGAAGATGAGCCGTGCCTCCCCTCCCCTGAAGTGGCAGCCGGGGGGGGGGGCTGGTGAGGAGGGGGCAGATCCTGTCTCCACTGAGCGCACTGCCACTGCTGCTATGGTGGCAGCAGTGGGTGATACATTACTTGGAGGCTGGATGTGCTGCCCCTTTGGATCCTGCCACCTGAGGCGGTCAGCTCACCTGGCCTCAGGGGTGGGCTGGTCCTGTGCCTGCCCTTTCTCCAAGTTAAATGTATTGAAAAGAGGTTACATTGCATTACACATCTTGTGACGGTGCTGCATTTGTGGGTGTTCTGTGTATTTGCATTTGCTGCCAACAGTAGCCACACTTGGACTCTGCCTCTGGCCTTCTGCCACTGCGGCACAAAGACAAAAGAACCTTCTGGATCAGGCCAAAGGCCCATCTAGTCCAGCTTCCTGTTTTCACAGTGGCCAACTAGATTACACCCCTCAACTCCCCCAAATTAAGCGGGACATCACGAATTTACAGAAGCCACTCCGGCTTCTCTTTGAAGTCTGTGATGTCCTGTTTCCACTGCCTTTCCTTCTCTACCTCTGGTGGGGCGGCCACAGCCAGAGGCTCCACCACCACCATGACTGACCTCCGCTGTCGCCATATTCCCATACGTGAGTGCAGCGCATCTCCACTTCCAGTGGCTGCAGCAAGGCCAAGTAGGCTGCAAGAAGGCGGAGGCCTAGCTGTGGTGGTGGTGGAGGAGAAAGAGCTGGCAAAAGAGTTTCATGCTCCGGCACCGGGGGCGGAGAGCAGGCGGGGCGGGGCTGGTGGTGCGCGTCCCGGGGGTGAGCACGCCATCCACATAGGCGTGGAACGTGTTCTGGGGCGGGGACAGCCGCGATGACACCCTACTGGGATCACGCTGCTAGGGGCAGCACGCTCCCATCGCCCCCCTCTTCCTACGCCCCTGGTGGGGTGGGAGGGAGAAAGAGCAGATTGGGAGGAAGGGTGGTGTTAAAAAGAGCAAGCGGGTGGGGCAGGAGTGGGTGGCAGTAAGAGCATGCAGATGTCCCAAAAAGGTGGCCAGTATGCTAGATTCCCATGGGAAAATAGGAAGACCTTTATTTTACCCCCTACACACCCTTGTATTTACTCTGTTCTCAGGTGTTTTTTTTTTTAGCAGAAAAACAGGGAGGGCATATATATACTTTAAACAAACAGGCACACACATCTGGGGAAAGTTGGAATGTGTAGAGTAATCCCTGGACTAAGGTACTGAGGTTTTCCTAACCTAATGCATACGGTCGTCCATTTTAATACTATTCACATAACTTCTATATAGTGACAAACCTGTAGAAACAAAGGACTATAAAGAAAGTTGAAGCAACCTCAGTGCCACCCGTGCAAATATTCTCCCTCCCCCAGTTCTAATATTGGCCACTTTATTACATACTAAAGCTGAAAATAGCTTTATTATGGTCAACTGGAGCCTCCATTAGATTAATAGCTCTCTGTGATGATGGCGTGTGACCTGTTAGGTTCAAGGCTATTCCTTTCAGGCTGAGTGGGCTCCCACACGCTCAAGTCTGGACAATAACACAGACTGACAAAATTCAAGCTCAGCGTTTTGCTTCAGCTAGAAAATGAAAAGCAAAGTTGTCTGTGAAAATACAATTTGCCATTCATTTGTATGTATTCGTGTCTTGGGGAGGGCAGAGCAACAGCGTTCGAGGTGAGAGTCATGTGTTACCTGAAGGAAAACCGACCACAGATTGCAGAACATATTTTTAAGCTAATCAGAGAGCGAAAGCAGAAGCCCAAAGACAGGGGGCTCTGCAGGACAGGAAATTTTAAAAAGAGCTTGCTTTTCTACTGCAACCATTTCTTACCATCTCTCTCTCTCTCTCTCTCTCTCTCTCTCTCTCTCTCTCTCTCTCTCTCTCTCTCTCTCTCTCTCTCTCTCTCCTCTTTTTATTCTTTGCTTATGGTATACTTTATCCCTCCCATTTAAATGACAAATTGCTCTCAATAATCACCCCCCACCCCTGTAGCTTTTATGAACACTTTTCCCCTCGAGACTCAGGATTCATTTGTTTTTGATATAGTAAATAATGCATTGTTTTCTCTCTGGTTGAGTTCTTTATATTGTAGCAAAAGCGCTCGTCCAGAATGATTATCCCTCTTTATCACCAGAGTTTACAGCAGGTGAGCTCCTTCACCTAATTATGATTCTATAATTTATCATCAATCTAGCCTGCATTGGTCTCCACTGCCTGGCATATATCATGAGTAATATGTTGTTTGAGGAAACAATGTCCCACTTAGAATTTGAGCAGCCTGCTCCACCGAAAATGCACTATTCAGCATGTATGTCTGCCTCCTTTGTTTCCCCCCGCGTGATTTATTTCAGTAAGAAGCCGGAATAGCTTGCACAGTCCATACCAAGTCCCACGACGTGCTCCAACAAGTGTTTCCTTCCATGGTAATTTACTGCTCAGATTTAGCATTTTAGCTGTACAGCGCCATCAGGGCACATGGTGCTTTTTACAGAGTGTCCTATTCTGCTTACTACTTCTTTCTTCTTCTTTTCTGGCAAACACTCGTAGCCTAGTAAGGTTGTCTTCCATAAACATGGTTTTAACAATGAATCCGTGGGATGGGTTTTTGGAAGATGCCTGTGCGTGAATTTGTTTTATGTGTATAGATCAGTGCACGCTGACCAACACACAGTCTTTGCAGTAGAGCTCTGTTCTGATGGCATGAAGTAGTCATGAATGACCTTAACAGATTAGACAACTGGGCCAAAGCAAACAAGATGAATTTTAACAAGGAGAAATGTAAAGTACTACACCTGGACAAAATTTTTTTGAAAGGCACAAATACAGGATGGGAGACACCTGGCTTGAGAGCAGTACATGTGAAAAGGATCTAGGAGTCTTGGTAGACCACAAACTTGACATGAGTCAACAGTGTGATGTAGCAGCTAAAAATGCAATTCTGGGCTGCATCAATAGGAGTATAGCGTCTAGATCAAGGGAAGTAATAATACTACTGTATTCTGCTCTGGTTAGACCTCACCTGGAGTACTGTGTCCAGTTCTGGGCACCACACTTCAAGAAGGATACAGACAAGCTGGAACGTGTCCAGAGGAGGGCAACGAAAATGGTCAAAGGCCTGGAAACGATGCCTTATGAGGAACGGCTTAGGGAGCTGGGTGTTTAGCCTGGAGAAGAGAAGGTTAAGGGGTGATATGATAGCCATGTTCAAATATACAAAAGGATGTCATATAGAGGAGGGAGAAAGGTTGTTTTCTGCTGCTCCAGAGAAGCGGACACGGAGCAATGGATTCAAACTACAAGAAAGAAGATTCCACCTAAACATTAGGAAGAACTTCCTATCTGATGAAGTAAGCCCATACAAAAATAAAAATTTAGTTGGTCTTTAAGGTGCTACTGAAGGATTTTTTTTATTTAACTTCCTAACAGTAAGAGCTGTTCGACAGTGGAATTTACTGCCAAGAAGTATGGTGGAGTCTCCTTCTTTGGAGGTCTTTAAGCAGAGGCTTGACAGCCATATGACAAGAATGCTTTGATGGTGTTTCCTGCTTGGCAGGGGGTTGGACTGGATGGCCCTTGTGGTCTCTTCCAACAAACCAGTAGATTCCTATCTGCTGCAGCCTTCATCCGCCTTCACAGCCGTTGTAACATACCTCTTGTTATCATCCGCCTGTTCTGCTGTTGAGGACTTCTTGGATCATTCTTTGTCTAGCTCCTTCCCTTCAACCTTACCACCTCGGGTGACCCTGCTGGGAGTACGAGATTCCTGATGGCTTCGCTCACAAGGGTCATAGGAACATGCAAGCCCACTCACCACGACAAGATGATGATCCAGCGAGTGAGTCTGCTTACTACAGTGCACCCTTAAGTGGGGCTGTCCTCTGAAGAACATTTGCATATGTCAGCAAATGCAGAATTCTACGGTATAATCATTCTCCTAATAGTTGCTGAGATTCTGGGAGTGTGTTAACATCTATTTGCCGTGTGGCTTTCTGTGTGATCCACAACCCTAGGCAAAGAGCTGGTTTATGGCATTGTCACTCCTGAAAAACCTAGACCTCGTGCAGAGGCTTTGGGTAGTTCAGGCTTCAGGGAGCATTATGTATGTCAACTGCTCTATTTTTCATCTATCTGTGCTGCTACTTTTTTCAGAATGTTTTAAATGCTTGCTTTATTGATGGTTTATATTTTTATCTATATTTTATTTATTTGTCTGCAAACCACCCAGGGGTTCATTGGAATGAAAGGTATTTTAGAAGTGAAATAAATAAATAAATAAATAAATCCTTTAGACTAATTTAACTTACATTGTTCATTTGAGAAAAGGAAGACAAAACAAACAAATATTTGAGCAGCTTTTATTTCTTCTATGAAAACAATACAAATAATAACACATAGAGAGGATTTTCATTATTGCTACAAGCAAACCTTGACAACTCCAGTCATTAATTATATATTATTGTGTTTTATTTTGCTGTGTATAAATTACCATGGAAAACCTGGAGGACACCATATCAATTTATTATGAAAGGCATATTCTGTATTAATGTCATATATTGTTTTATATTGCCTCTTGATTGAAAACAGGGTATGAATTTGGGTATATTTTGTATGTCTTATATGCTTAGCATTTTATTTTTTAAGAAACCCAATAAACTTTCTAACTAGTTTCATTAGCAAACTGGACTTTAACACCCCCCAAAAATTCTGTTTGTTTTTCTATACTCTAGCATTAATGCTGCCTGTGTTTTTAAAAGACTGAGCCAGGGCCGTCTTAAGCATACCTGGTGCCCTGGCGCCGTGGTGCGATGGATCCCTTCGGCGCCACCGCCCCGTTTCCCAGCGCGGCGGGCGCAGCGTGGCTGCCGCCTGGAGGGCCGGAGTCCTGCGCAACCCAGCCTGGCCGTAGGGCCGGCCCTGGGCCAGGGGGCGCTGCCTGCCCCCTGTTGCGATGCCCCTGCGCACGGCGGAGGCGGACCCAGGCCCACGCACCTCCGGAGAGCGGCCTGAAGCACTGAACAGCTGAGAGGCGCGCCTGGGGCGGCCTCCGCCGCACCTCTCAGCGGGCGCAGCGGCGCCAATGGTGGCCTGGTGCCCTGGCGCCCCGCGCCACCGGACCCGGGCCTAGAGACGGCCCTGCTGAGTACATCACATTGAGTGCTCTTTTTAGGCAGTTAATACAGTACAGTATATTCTGTTGCATAAATCTATGCTGTTCTTCCCTTGAATAGGTGTTCCAGATCCCCCCTCCCACCCAGGAAAGGGAGTCAGACCTTTTTAGAGGCAGAACTCAGATTTATTCAGGTGAATAAAGAAGACGCAGAGCCCTGACTTCTCAGGTCAGAAAAAGGGTCTGTGTAGCATAGAAAGAAATCACAGTTTACATATCAAAAATGCATTCCAGGGAAACAGTGTTAAACAATGGAGTATTTGCCACATTATCTATCCTGCACTGCTCTGCCAGCTCATCTCTGCCTGCCAAATTTGTTGCAAACCCCTGTTCTGTTAGCCAGTCCTTGATGTTCTCTCACAGAGCCTGCATTCCGTTCCCTCTCTGACTGTCCCACGCCATAGAAAAAATATACTTAGAATTAATACATAAGCAAATTAAGCATGATTAATTAATTCTTATAAGCACAAATGATTAATAATTCTGATTTTTGTAACAATTCAAAAATGTTGACAAGCTGTCTTCTGAGTAGCTTAACTTAATAAAAAAATAAATAATTAGGATTCAATAATCAAATGTCTCAAATATTGCAACGGAATAGCACGGTTTTAGCACCTTATGAAAAGGCAAAAAGGGCAGGTCTCTCTCCGACGTTGCCGGCCGTGGTGAGCACATCCAGAACACAGGCTTTTCCCTCCCACTCTCAAGCTGGGAACACTATGCAAGTTGCCGTACCTTAAATGACACTGGCAGCTTTCAAGCAGTCGGGTAAGGTAGGCCATGCAGCTCCTGTCATGTCATCTAAGTATCATATCAGAAACTTAATTCTCCCTCTCATTTTAGAAAATGCATTTATTACTAGTACCAGAGTTTTGTATAGTCCAAAATTTGGGGGAAATGCCGAGGGACGTACAGTTTCCAAAGTGGTAATGCTGATCATAAAGATTGATCTAAACCTGAGGAAAAAAACGGCCATTACTCTCTTTTACCATTATGATGTTTTGACAATGCATAGCGGACTATGTTAGATTATTATAAGCGTTTAGAATGTGTTCCTGCTTTTGAATATGACACTGCAGCTTTACCTGCTTGACATTTCGCTTCGTAGGGCAAAGCGCTAGCTGCCCTAATGGACCAGCCTCCCCTGGCTTTGACTGGGGAGCGAGAGAAATGAAGAGTGGAAGTGATGGACCAAACTAAAATACTAAAATTCACCAAAGGGCATTTCATTGTTTGTAGTCATGTTTCAAAGTTCTCCTCTCTGTTAATGATGCATACTAATGGTTGGGAGCCCCACAGGGCCCTAATTCGGCACATACTCTGCATACCCATAAATCCTACACCTGATACCAGGTGGTAGACAGGTGAGTGTGGTTTGTGGCAGATAATGCCACAGGCCAGGTGTGCAGGCCTGGTGTGTCTGATCACGAGGTTTCCCGCTTCATTTGAGACTCCTATAATTTTAAAATTAAATATCACCATCACAATAGTGACTGTCCTCGTTCCACCACTGGCCTCTGCTCCCAAAGACTGGGTTTTGTTATTGGAACAGGCCCATCTTGTGCAGCATCCTGCCCTCACTGTGGTGAACCAGATGCCAAGTGGGGAGACTGCAAGCAGGACATGAGCACAGCAGCATCCTGCCCACCTGCAATTCCCAGGAACTGGCATTCAGAGGCTGAATGCCTCTGGAGGTAACATACAGCCATTGTGGCTATCGGGGACCTTCAAAGATTCTCTTTTGGTCAACACACTCTCAGGCTTATGATGCATTTCAGCAAAGCACAGATCTCACTCCTACTCACTGGTTAACCATGCAAATATGTCCTTTCCCTGAGCTCATTCAACTCCCAGAGGTGGTCATTACATGCATGAGAGGGAGGAATGAAAAGCTTAGCCGAAAATCAGTTACCCTGAAATTTTGCTCAAAGTGACAAGAGGCTGGAGCATGCAGGAAGCAACATGTTATGCAACTTTTTTTGTACTCACGAGACATCCACTGGTAAAATTTCAAATTCAGCAAGTCTTAGCATGTGTATGGTTCTTAGCCCCATTCTAAGATTGTGTGTGTGTGTGTGTTGTAGAGATTCTGGTAGCAGCTCCTATCTCTGAAGATCTGCATAGACTGCATGTCTGTGGTTCCCTCTGCCTAACTGGGAGCACAGCTTTTGTAGGGTTACTGGTCACATGGACTTGATCATTTGTCATAGCAGCCTTCCATACCCTCCAACATTCTGCTGATGGAAATCAGGATGAGATTCTTTTGGGGTTGGACTAGATGACCCTTGGGACCTATTTCAACTCTACAGTTCTATGAGCTATCAACTCTGTGAGGCAGATTGGGGCTGTGTGGAACTTGCCCAGAATGGTCACTTCAGGGCCTTGCCATCTGCCATGCTGTCCGCTCCTCGATGCTGAGAGAACACTCGGGGTGGATGTATTGATGTGCAACTCCTCCCAGCCACCTTCTTGGCTATTAGGAGGAGGAGATTCCACTTGGGCAGTTCTCTAAAAGTCTGGTAACAGCAAGCACGTTCGTCTTGCCCGGGTCCCAGCAGACATCACTGAGGTGGAACATCCCACCGGCCTCCTCCACCGGCTGGCCCACAAATCACGCTGCTCACTTGGTCCTGCCTTGGCTGCTTCCATTTCCTTCACTGACTGGAAACAAAAGCTGCTCTTCAAGTGAAGCTTGTATGGCTTTGGGAAGGAGGGCTCTGGCAGGGTCCTACCTAGAGTTCAAACACCTTCCCAAAGCCTAGTAAGCCCTAGGTAGGCTTTGGGAAGGAGTCTTCATGCCTCCTTCCCAATGCCGTTGCCATCCCGGGAGCTGCTTCTGCAGGCCACTGGCAGGGAGAAATCAGGGTGCCCTGGGAGCAAGGCAGGAAGTGTAGTGGCACTTGGTGTTGGATTTTTTGAATAGTCAAGTTACTTTAGAGCCGGTCTAATGTAAATACTGTCTGTTTAAGAGAAACAGGTGCCGGTGTTTCTGTTAATTGCTCACAGGCGTGGGCTCTGCTCCTTGTATATAAGGCTCTGCCAGAAAGCCTTCTGTATCTCTTAGTTAGATCTTTCAGTTTGATTCATCTCGTAGTAGATCACTCTCTCAGTTGTTCTCAGTTTAAGAGATTCCTTAGTTGAATCTTAGTATGATTGCTTAGTTATAATGCTAGTTTGCTGTTAATTCTCGGGTAGTTTAATGGGAGTTTTGTGGCAGTTTGTGGGAGGTTTGGAATGTGGGAGAAAGCATTTATCTTTAGTTTAAAGTCTCTTTAGATTCAGTTTGTTTTTCAGTTAAAGAAACCCAACCGTTTTTATTTTCATCTGCATGCTTTTACAAGTGTGCAGCTAGTAAGGGGTTTCATATAAGGGAGATAATTCCCTACGCTCTTGGTGGTGTTTTCTTAGCCAGGTCAACTTCTGACTGTGTATACTCTGCGTGAAGCGTACTTTAAAGGGCCATTGGAAACTGGGATATATGATTTAGGTTAAGCAGGTTTCAATATCCAGTTTTCTCCAATATTATTCTTATCATATACGTATATCATTTTCCAATACTTGGAGGGTATGAACTTCCACAACCTGCTAGCGGCAGATGTTTTAGACTGCAGCTCCCATCATCTCCATCTTGCATGGGAAATGGTTCAGGATGATGGGAGCCCTGGTGCTACTAGGATCAGACCAGCGGTTACAGGTCCTGGGCCCAGTGCAGGGCAGGGGGTCTCATTTTGGTGGAGGCTCCAAGTGCCCCAGCAGCTCCCTGGTCTCTAGCGGGTCTTTATTTCTGTTTCAGTGCTGCATAGTGAACGCGTGCAGCTCTCTCTTCCAGCAGGGCAGCACTTCCTGGTGTGACTGTGTGACATAGCGGGAAGTGCTGTGCAATGGCAGCCAGCACACAGAGACCGTTGTTCTGTGGCAAGTGTATGCAAGACTTTCAAAAGCAGCCTGTATGGAAGTGGTGCTGAGAGCAAGCTCCACGCTGCTGTGAGCGAACCCAGCATGGGGAAGGTTAGTGTACAGAGCTTATGCAGACTAGCAATGAACATGCCTAGGGCAGGGGCAGGGAGCCTGCTATCGTGACCTTACTCCTGCACACGTGTTCATTGTGTGTGAGAGACAGTTGTTTGTGGAGTGTGGAATGCTACTGGGTGCAGAATTCTGCCTCCCAGGGGCCAAACCATACTTAACACAAGAGAGCTGTAATACTCCAGTTGGACCTGTCGTTGTCTTTCTTTAAACATTACAATGTTTAAAAAGTAAAGATTTTACCTCAGCTTGATTGGTGCACCAGAGTTTGACCCTTTCCTGATCTAACAGGCTCCTAGAATGTGCTGTTAGCCCAGGTGTGATGAACATATGCAAACAGACAGGCTCCAAAATGTGCTTACTTAGCATAATTTATACCAGGCAGAGTCCAGTTTTTCTTGCTCAGCCCTTGGATTAGCTGGGCAGGGAAGTTTAAATTCACCAAGTCCCAAGTGTATGCAAGGTTCGTTTCAAAGGCTTGATTTGAAAGAACATCTCTTTGTGTCTCAATTTTGCCTGGTTTATAAGATTTCAGGGCGATTTTGCTTGTGTTGTGCTGAGAATGATTTCTTTACCACATGCAGATTAAGCCATCTAATTTCCCAGTTCCCGTTTCTGGTGCTCCTATAGGGGAGACAGAGCACAATATAGGGAAGAACAGCCCCCTGGACGGTTCCAGGGCTAATGAAGATGGACGGTTTGGATTAAGTGCAAGAGAAACCCACTTTCAAAGTAATATACTTTTGGTCTCTATTGGCAGCAGGTTTTGCCAATGTTCTCTTTATCATTGCTCCAACTACAAACACAGGTCTGGTCAGAAGGGCCTAGTAATTATTTCAGAAAATTGCTGCTTCTCAGGAACAGGACCAGTTGGAGTAATTTCTTCATATAGTAGTGCTTGCAAAACAAACATTATCCATGGCTGCAGGAAATAGAAGGAATGTAACAGTTAGTGATTAACATTTGGGTTCATTGCACTGGTCTTCCGCGCTAAGCATTTAATAACATGAGAGACCCTCTGAACATTTGCAGAGTGCTTTCCTGTCTAGTGCTGCACTGCAAATCTACGTAAAGGCATTTGGGATTAAGGAAAGGGCTTCCACAGCAGTGGCATGGTTTAGGGTAGGGACCCGTGGCCCATGTGTTGTCCTCCAGAGGTTGCTCATCTCCCACCAACCCCAGCCTGGTACCAAGGCCAATGGTCAGGCATGATGGCAGTTTTAGAATCATAGAGTTGGAAGAGACCGCAAGGGCCATCCAGTCCAACCCCCTGCCAAGCAGGAAACACCATCAAAGCATTCTTGACATATGGCTGTCAAGCCTCTGCTTAAAGACCTCCAAAGAAGGAGACTCCAACACACTCCTTGGCAGCAAATTCCACTGTCAAACAGCTCTTACTGTCAGGAAGTTCTTCCTAATGTTTAGGTGGAAGCTTCTTTCTTGTAGTTTGAATCCATTGCTCCGTGTCCGCTTCTCTGGAGCAGCAGAAAACAACCTTTCACCCTCCTCTATATGACATCCTTTTATATATTTGAACATGGCTATCATATCACCCCTTAACCTTCTCTTCTCCAGGCTAAACATACCCAGCTCCTTAAGCCGTTCCTCATAAGGCATCGTTTCCAGGCCTTTGACCATTTTGGTTGCCCTCCTCTGGACACATGGGAGGTGTCTCCCATCCTGTATTCGTGCCTTTCATTTTTTTTTTGCCCAAGTGTAGTACTTTACATTTCTCCTTGTTAAAATTCATCTTGTTTGCTTTGGCCCAGTTGTCTAATCTGTTAAGGTCATTCTGAAGTGTGATTCTGTCCTCTGGGGTATTTAGTCCAACAGCATCTGGAAACACCACATTGGCTACCCCTTATTCATGGAGTTTGGGAATTGATTCAGGGACCTGGCTCTCCACCACCACCTCCCACCCTACACGTGGATATTCCTTAAGAGAATCTGACGTGTTTGTTCAACTTCTTGATTCTATAGACAGACTATTGTTCTGTGCAGGCATCCCCCCACTTATGCATGTTCCATTGCGTGTGGCCGTGTCTATACGTGGCACCTGGAAATAATTAAATAATTCAATTCAAACCCAGAAAAGGCGGGAGAGCCCATGTGGCTCATGAGGAGACCTTCCCCAAAGCCCAAAGAGGACGTCAGTGAGGGTGGAGGAAACCCCAAAGAGATCAAAGGCGCAGCGGGGCTTTGTTAACGCTGCTCAACCTCCCCGCCTAACAGCTGGTGAATGCAGTAGCGCAGCAGCCGCCACCACTTTCCCACACATCCTCCAGCAGCTCCAGAGCTTCAGTTCTGGATGTGGATATGTTTGGATACTGAATTTTTGAAATGGATTGGAGAGCGAGCGACAGAGAATGCATTTAAAGGGTGTTTAGAGGGTGCTCCCCACTTTACGCAATTTGACTTATGTGTGTGGCAGCCTGAGTCTTAGCCCACAAGTACAGTGAGTTGCCTGTGCAATGAATCCTGTTTCCTTCTGGGCTCGATTCGAAATGCTGGTACTTGCCTTTGAGATGCAAATACCCGAAGGAACTACCATTCCTAATAATAATAATAATTTATTATTTATACCCTGCCCATTTATACCCTGCCACTCCAGCTTCCAACAAAACATTAAAATACAGAAATCCATCGAATATTAAAAGCTTCCCTAAATAATACTGTATTAAACTGCCTGACTCTTCCTTTGAGCTTCCTCTATCAGAGGTATGCTCTTCAACCACAAATTTTTATTTTTGCAATGAAACCCTCCCTAAAGGGGCTTGTCTAGCACCAACATTGCAATCTTTCTGACACCAAGCAATATCATTTTTATTTACCTAGGGATTTTACTAATACATTTTCCCCTGCATATTATGATATAAATTTGGTTGTATATCAACCTGAATTTAACAGGATGGAGGGTGTTCATAATGTTTGTTATGAATAATAAAACAAATCACTTGGTTTAAAACTGCTATTGTTTCTCTGCAATTTAATCTCCTCTCTCTCGGCTTTAGAATTGAAAATCACACCCACAATGCATGGAATGGCACCTTGGTGAAAGTTAGGCAGGTTTGAGCCTTGGCACATCTCCCATTATGAATCTAAAAAGCAACCAAAGCTGTTGGCGTAGACACAACAATGGGGTAAAACGTGTGTGTGTGGGGGGGGGAGCATTTATGCCCCCAACACATTTACGTTTACTTATTCTAAGACTGTCTCCATCATGCAGCATCACTAATCTGTTTCAAAGTACAGCTTTTCAGGCCTACCGAAGTCAAGGAATTTCTTGGACACTGCATTAGCAATGTCACCCTTCAGTATTGTGTAAAGAACAATCTTTGCTTTGGCACGGTTTCTTGTTCTATACTAAATCTATCTCTCAAACCAAAGAAGTTCAACTATAAAACCATTCCACATAGAAACCAATCCTCTTAAGTGTGATTTGGAGCTATTAGCTCTTGTTTGAGATATCGGAAATCCTCTGATTCAAAACTGCCTTTTCCAAGGCTTTGAAAACTCTTTACCCATTTATGAAGTTGGCTAAGATTATGCATTTGGTTGCCTAAACAGCAGAATTGCTTAGTATTGCTGTAGCAATAACCTGCAGTTACTCTGTGCTTGCTACCCTGCGCAGAAAGGTGCAAGCAAGGTGCTTATAAGGAAACTGTTGGAACATTGCAATGTTTCTGCCCTTGGCTTCAAACTGGTATTGCAAACTCACACACAGTCTTTTAGTCGAGGGACTGTTTTAATCTCCCAGTATTTGGTGATGTGGGTGCTAGAAGTTGCTAGGAAAGTTGCAATCACTTCTAGATCTATTGCTCTTACCTCTGTTTTCAAGCGACCGAGAATAGCAGTTTTGAAGCACTACAGCAAGTTGAATCATAGAATCATAGAGTTGGAAGAGACCACAAAGGTCATCCAGTCCAACCCCCTGCCAAGCAGGAAACACAATTTGAGGTCAGTGCTGTCATGCATTATATCAAATATACATTCCAGAATCATTACAACCTTTTATAGTACCAGAAAATGCTCAGATAATCTGTTCTTAAAGATCCACACATCTAGCTGGGAATTTTACTTTATATATTCTGGTTAGTTTATGAGGAATGAGATATCACTGGTATAGTCTCTTAAAGAAATGCTCTTTAATGCTGGAAACTTATTAAATGTTTGAGGATATTATTGAACACCCAAGTTTATGCTTAATAGAACTTTTTCTATAGTCCCATTTTAACTGTTTCTATAATCCCATTTTATATTTCATGTGAATTACGTTCAAACGAGTTTAACTTCCAAAAGGGTTATGTAGATGTTAGTAATCAATCTTTTTGGGTTGAGTTTTATTAGAAGAGCTTCAAATGCAGTCGTTTATGCTGCTTTCCATATTTATCTACTATTTGCTCTGCCACATGTCTAAATTGAAAAAGCTGAAATAATGGGAGAATATATTGTCAATGCTTGGTGATGAGAGATCATATTTTCATCTTAAATCCAAGCACATACACACAATATATTTATCCATATTGAAGTATTGATTATCCTATATACAGTAGTTCTTTATCCACCAATTCATCCTGTAGAATTGATGCCAGTGGTGAGAAGACAGAGGCTAAATAAAAAAGGGAGCTTAATCCAAACTGTAATTGTTGCTTTGCTAGAAAGTATAAATTTTTAGTTTGAGGTGTTTTTGTTGTGGCTTATATCAAAGTGTTTTCCACAGAGATTTCCTATAAATAATTCTTCTACGTATATAGGAGACATACTGTATAACATCCAGTTAATTAGAGCTAGTTTAGATGCTTGATGATAGCAAATAATGATAGCAAATAACAAAGATGATAGCAAATAACAAAGGCTGCCTTTGCTATTTTTTTGGTAGAGATTTTCATTAGCTGTTCTTGAAGGTCTGTTTCTGCAGATAAATTTCATTACTGTACTGTACTTTCTGTTGCTGAAGTGCTAGTTTTTTTAAAATAACAATTTGCAGCAAAAACGAACAGAAATACCAATTTGGCTAAGTAACCAGCTTTATGATAGATATCCTTCCCAGCCATGACACTGGATATTTCCCCCAGTTATTTTACACCTTCTGTATTTGTGTATATAATAAATTGCTGTTATATTCCTACATTAGTTCAAAATTTGAGTGAATCCAAATCCCCAGATATAAGAGAGGACTTCCAATTTAGTTTAGTAGTTTCTAGAAGCTTATTTTGTTGTTCACTTGAGATGTTAACTCCAAAAAACCAGATTTTTGAATATTTACTTTATAGCCCAAGGCTTTCCTATATACAGCTGGAGGGCATTCCATCTCCCCCCTCCCCCCCCCCAGCATTCTGGCTGGGATAGATATAATATTATGTCATTAGCATACAAAGATCTTTTTACCTCTTAAATTCTGAATCTAATCATTTAATCTTCTTATTTGCTTGTATGTGAATCGCCAAGAGTTCAAGAAATATAGCTAAGAGTAAAGGGGATAGTGGATAATGGATATCCCAAACATGTTCCTTGGCATTTTTGGCATATGATTATTTATGTAGATTTTTTATTTTAAGCATTGATACAGAAAATTTGTCTATGTCTTGAAAAGGCTACCTAAGTTCAGTTCTTGCATGGCCCTGGAAAAAGCTCCACTGTACTTGATCAAAAGGCTTTTCCATGTCAAATAAGAAAAGAAATGGGGTTGTTGATTTGGTTCTTTACTCATTTCTATGCAATTGATCAGTCTTTTTACATTTCTTACAATGATTTTTTTTTTAAAATAAAGCCTGTTGGAACTTAGTGTGTGTGTGTGTGTAGCATAATTTTATTCAATCTTTTAGCAAGAATAGCTATAAAATAATCTCTGCATCTTGGTACAGTTGCGATGTCGTGGTCCTTATTTGGTTTTCAAATAAGCTTTATGGTTGCCTCTCGCCATGTTTCAGGAAGCAATTTTAAACACAGTGAATTGCTCATCATTGTTATATATAATGTGGTGTTACAATTTTAGAGTAGCTTTTAAATGTTTTCAATCACTTGCTTTTAACTGTTTTGTTGATAATTTTACTATTTCTTACAAACTGCTTAGAGCTTTTGTGACTTAACACAAAGCCTTATTATCCATCTTAAATATGGTGGTGGGAACATGACAGAGGTTTCTTGGAGATGGAATGGCTCCTTGTCTTTGTTCCTTTTAGCCTTTTGAAAGATGTGGTTTTTCCAGCATTCACTGCTGACATAACTTTATGGGTTTTTTTATACCCTTATTCTTTAACTCAGTTGTCTATATCACCAAAGCAGGACTCTTGTGGCATCCTGTGCCTACAATATTTTTGCAGGTCCTCTGAGCACACAGGTTAGTGTATAAATAGCATAGATCATGTCCCCCACCTCGCCCTATGAAAAATGTTTGTATATAGGACTGTTCCATATTGTTGTGCTATGGTTGTGCTCTGTCTTTGTATAACCTCTAGTTGGCTATGTATTCTTACTTTATTATTTTTTTACTATGGATGGCATTACCTGCCTTACGAGATCATAGATCAAAGGCAAGGTTAAAACGTTTTAATTAATTAGTAAATTATGGTAGTCCTTTTATAGTAGACATCTGGAGGGAATGTATACTTGTTTGTTTTATATCCCACTATTCATCTATAATGCCCACATCATAGTTTTACAACACATAATCCCACAAAAGATATCCACTAAAATGCAGCAATGAAAATTCTAAAACCATCCTTAAAACAACAAACTTCAAAACTCTGGTATCTATATATGGCCCACAATTTTTATTATCTCTGAAAAGCTTGATGAAATAAAAACACCTTAAGTTGACATTGGAAGATTACCAATGAGAGGGACAGCCAAACTTCCAAAATGAGGGGCATGTGTGCTATGAATCTATAGTATATCTATCTATTTTAAGCTGAATTGGGGCTCTAGTGTACAGTTCTGCAAGGCTTTCAGCTTTGAAGAAACTGGGCCCTATTTGTCCACAGGGGACCTAATGATTTACTAGAATATATTTCACATCTCCTGTGCTCAGCCTTTATTCAGAATTATTTGAACCACTACTGAGCCTGTGTCATGCTGCATGCTGCTAAACTATTATTGCTACTGACTGCCCCTCCAGGGATAGTCTCTTCACTCTACTGATTCCTTTCTTGCATTTAGGTTTAAATAGTTACTGCAGAACCGAATTTGTGCTCATTTACTTACTTGCTCAGCTTCTGTGAGTTAGGGTTCATCTCAGCAGTATCAGCAACTGTATCTCTGAAACATTTTTCAATTCATATCAATTATCTTGTGATTTTACATCGCAGGGAGCAACATTCATCCACAATGGACTGGAAACATAGCTGTCAACCCTCTGGATTTGAAGATAAGGAATCCTATGGGGCTGTCAACTCCCAGATATGAAAGTTAGGGCGCTGAATAAGGGAATTTCCCGCAAAAAAAGGGAAAGTTGACAACACTGACTGGAAAGTAGTAAGAAAGATGCCAATTGGATCATCTGTTATTAATGCTGAACTTCTTTCATCCTTTGGGGAAAGACTCTGATTTGTGTTGAATTCCTGAGGTAAGGCAAATCTGGACTTTATCTTGACTCTCTTAGTTAATTCTTCTTTTTCTGCTTCATCTCCTGATTGTTACTTCCTATCACTGTCTGACATTGGCGGCTCATTATGTTGTTGGTTATTGGATGCCTGTGGACATGAAAGGCAACGAGCTGGCTAACCAGACTGCCAGAACGTTGACCCAACTTGCCACCCAACACGTAAGGTGTCCCAGGTGGAAGAGCTGTCCGCTGGTGACAAATAAAGCCCTCCCCCCTGCGCTTCTGATTGTCATACAAGAACTGAATGCTTCTGAATGGCAAAGTGTACAATAACCTTTTGAATACCTGTCCAGACGCAGAACGAAGTGAATGATCAGTCGCTAGACTAGAACCAGAGCAATTCAGATATGCATGTGATGGACAGCTGAACTAGACCAGTCTGGTGATGAGTGCTTCAGAATTCCACTAGAGGGCTGGAGCCTCTCTCAGATTGGCCACCAAGACTGCCAGACAGAGGATGGGGGCGGAGCCAGCACTTGGGAGCATAGCTGGCCACTTTCGGATTTGAAAATAAGGGATCAGCAGCCTCACCTGTCCAGGGGACAGTCTAAGGTATATCTAACAATCCAGGATAGCGGCGGGAAACGGCGCTGGAATAAGGGAATTTTCAGCCAAAAAAGGGAAAGTTGACAGCTGTGGCTTGGAATAAGGGAGTTTCCCGCAAAAAAAGGGAGGATTGACAGTTATGCTTGGGAGGGGAAATAAAAGGAGCCATTTCTGAGAGAGGGTTCAGATAGTTGAGAGATAGTTTGTGGGGGAAACTTAGAGAGAGCGTTGGTTCTGGTTTCTCTGTGTGTGACATCCACTCTGAGGGAAAACTCTGAGCTAGAGAAAGGAGTCTCCTGAGCTTAGACTGGAAGACAGAGTGTGGTGTCTTGGGAGACTATTCAGACAGGAGTGAACTGGAGAGCTGAGTTTGAGCAGGAGAATTAGAAGCTGTGAGGATAAAGTCTCCTTGGGTCTCCTTCCGGTCAGGAGGGGAGAGATCTTCTAGGTAGAGAAGACTCCCAAGTTAGTTAGGAGGGGTGAGGTGATCCCCTGGGTCTGTTGCACTGCCAGAAGTACCTCGGGAGTGTCACAGACAGAAGGTTGGGGATCTGACAGAAAGTTCCACCAAAGTATTAAGCTGTAACACCTTTGCAAAAACTAAGCTAAGGAGCTGAAGTGAAGTAACTGGAAACAAGCTGAGCATTGACCATCTAGGCTAGAAACCTGTAACATGTAACTGAAGCGTAATAGCTGAATTAAGCAACAGAACTTTAAAAGAAGTTGCATCTAGAAGCCTTGTACAGAAGCCTGTAACACCCACTATAAAAGGTAAAGGGACCCCTGACCATTAGGTCCAGTCGTGACCGACTCTGGGGTTGCGGCGCTCATCTCGCATTATTGGCCGAGGGAGCCGGTGTACAGCTTCCAGGTCATGTGACCAGCATGACAAAGCCGCTTCTGGCGAACCAGAGCAGCATACAGAAATGCCGTTTACCTTCCCGCTATAGCACTACCTGCGTCCCACAACACCCACTATATTAGAATAATATTAATGTTAACTGTTTCCTGAAAGAACATTATCTCCTGACACATCCTTTGTTTTATCAACTTTGTGGTAAATTTGTTCTCTTATTCGTTCAGCTTCTGCCTGAGCCTCCAAAGATCTAAGTTTACCCTCACAAAAAACAACCCATAAAAATATTCTGTGATGGTTATGTACAGTGCATACGTAGGTGGTATCTGCCACAACTGGTAACAGAGGGGTGGGAATCTATGCTCCAAGGTGGTAGAGGAAAAGGAATGAGAAGGCTAGGAAGATGGGTAGAGGAAGCAGGTGGAGAAATTGCACACGTAGCAGAACTAAATATTTTGAAGTGTGGATGTGTGAAATAAAAACAAAAGGGAAAAGGGTTCCAGTACTGCATACCCTTGACTACCCCCAGGGGGGAAAGTGCTGGAGCTCAGGATTCCTCCACAGGGATGCAGAAGCATACAAGGTTGAACTCGGGTTTGATCCCACCCTGTTCTGAGTCCAACACTTTATTTCTCTTTCTACTAGTCTAACCTTATATTGCAGGGGAGCACAGTGTTTTTATATAGACATTTTGCTATGGCTATAGACAGCATCTTAAAAAGCAGAGACATCACCTTGCCGACAAAGGTCCGTATAGTTAAAGCTATGGTTTTCCCAGTAGTGATGTATGGAAGTGAGAGTTGGACCATAAAGAAGGCTGATCGCCGAAGAATTGATGCTTTTGAATTATGGTGCTGGAGGAGACTCTTGAGAGTCCCATGGACTGCAAGAAGATCAAACCTATCCATTCTTAAGGAAATCAGCCCTGAGTGCTCCCTGGAAGGACAGATCGTGAAGCTGAGGCTCCAATACTTTGGCCACCTCATGAGAAGAGAAGAATCCTTGGAAAAGACCCTGATGTTGGGAAAGATTGAGGGCACTAGGAGAAGGGGACGTCAGAGGACAAGATGGTTGGACAGTGTTCTCGAAGCTACCAACATGAGTTTGACCAAACTGCGGGAGGCAGTGGAAGACAGGAGTGCCTGGCGTGCTATGGTCCATGGGGTCACGAAGAGTCGGACACGACTAAACGACTAAACAACAACAACACTAGTCTAACCTTATATTGCAGGGGAGCACAGTGTTTTTATATAGACATTTTGCTATGGCTAGTGGCTGATGCAAATAAAGATTCTATTGTAGGGGAGGGAAAGCTGTAACCCTCCAGATGCTGTTGAACTCCATCAACCCCTGCCAGCTTGGCTAGGGATCAGGGGTGATGAGAGCTGCAGTCCAGCGACATTTGGAGGGTTACAAGTTCCCCACATCTGCTATATTAGGTTATTTTTTACACATCAAAAACCCTGGAATTCTATTCCCACTTTATGATTTGTTCTTAACCTTCAGTGCCAGGGAATGCATGATTAACCTGAAGGCCATTGAAATTCCTTTTGGGAGGGGGAATGAGACAAGAAAGATGTTAGCTGCATCTCAAAGCTGTCATTTACATGTCACGTCACACAATGGGAACTTGAATTACACTTTAAAGACTGGAGACGTGGGTGGTGCTATGGTCTAAACCACTGAGCCTCTTGGGCTTGCTGATAGGAAGGTTGGTGGTTCAAATCTGTGCTATAGGGTGAGCTTCCATTGCTCTGCCCCAGCTCCTGCCAACCTAGCAGTTCAAAAGCACGCCAGTGCAAGTAGATAAACAGGTACAGCTGTGGCGGGAAGGCAAATGGCATTTCCGTGCGCTCTGGCTTCTGTCATGGTGCTCTGTTGCACCAGAAGCGGTTTTGTCCTGCTGGTCACATGACCCGGAAAGCTGTCTGTGGACAAACAGCAGCTCCCTTGGCCTGAAAGCGAGATGAGCGCTGCAACTCCATAGTAAAATTCAACTGGGCTTAACTGTATACCTTACAGTATAAAAAAATGATATGCTGAGTGCGGCAAACAGCAGTCAACTATTTCTTTTGTCTTCACTTCAACCACACTGACATTCTTTGCATCTATTAAAGCATGCCAGAGTACTGTCATTGCCAGCACCACTGAGCCTCTTGTTTGTAGCAGAATAAAATCAACCAAGTATTTCATAAATATGTGAAGGAGAGACAACATGTCTTAAAAGATAAAATATGGAAAAGTCGGTATCAAGGGGGAAAACTATCCAAAGCTCTAGAGACTCTGGGCAGGCAGTCTTGGTAAGACTTTGTTCAGTCAAGGAGCTAATCCGTGTTAACATTTTGTCCAAGATGTTGACCGTGGCTCAATTCATAGGAAGAAAAAAGATCATTTTCTTTTTATTTTCAAACCTGTATATATGGCTCAAAAAAATAACTGCTTTTAAAGAGATGACTTTCTTCTCGTCTGAGTAAATTTTGTTCCAATTTTGTTTTGGCCACAAGTCAAAGATAACAGCTGTACACTTGTGGGTTCACTGAACTTTACGTGATTGCTGGCTGCATTTGCCGACTAGAGGGAATAACCAATAATTAGAACATTTCAGGTCATCTTCTGAAGAACAGTTTTCTCATGTCATGTGATAACCCCCTGCTGTCTCCCCTTGATTTCCCCGATTGTGGAGCTGGCAGTCGTGGAGAATGGAATTTCGTAAGACTGCTGTGTTGTGAGATTAGTGAAAATAGAAAAATTGCCACTCCTTCCAGTTTTGATGTTGGTTGTGCTTACAAGTTTTTCATTTTCATTTTATTTGTTACAAAATGTCCCTAGCAGAATCACTCACAATGTTTCCAATAACAGAGAAACTCCCAGAATTTCCGTATCTGACTTTTGGTTCAAGTTTTGGAAATCCTTGTGTTTCTTTCTTCCGATTGAATAAGATTAGCCTAAATGCTGCCTTGTTCCTATGGGATCATTTTTATTTGCTTTCCAGGTGATAAAGTTGATGACCAAAGAAAAGTTGGCTAACTGAATACAAACAAGACAAGGTGTTGTTGTTGTTGTTGTTGTTGTTGTTTTGTTGTTGTTGTTACACTTATTTATACCCCACCCTTTCCCCTGACTCAAGGAGGTTTACAGATGTGAACAACTAAAACAACTGAACCTTAATAGAATTATATCTATCTATCTGTCTGTCTGTCTATCTATCTATTTATCTATCTATCATCATCATCTATCCGTCTATCTAGTGTTATAGATTTGGGAGGACCCCCCCCCTAAACCCTAGAAATAAATGAGTGATAGGATTTTGATTATCTGCAATGTTAAGGGGGAAATACAAGCTGCAGAAGGGACCCAGGTGGCGCTGTGGGTTAAACCACTGAGCCTAGGGCTTGCTGATCAGAAGGTTGGCGGTTCGAATCCCTGTGATGGGGTGAGCTCCCGTTGCTCGGTCCCAGCTCCTGCCAACCTAGCAGTTCGAAAGCACATCAAAAATGCAAGTAGATAAATAGGAACTGCTACAGCAGGAAGGTAAACAGCGTTTCTATGTGCTGCTCTGGTTCGCCAGAAGTGGCTTTGTCATGCTGGCCTCATGACCTGGAAGCTATATGCCGGCTCCCTCGGCCAATAAAGTGAGATGAGCGCCGCAACCCCAGAGTCGTCTATGACTAGACCTAATGGTCAGGGGTCCCTTTACCCTTTACCTATATCTAACCCTAGGGAATAGTTTTCACATTCTCCAACCCTCCATACAGCCTCAAATTTCTTGGGGGCCCTAATGACGAGAAATATTGTTTGGGGGCTATAATGTAACATCTCTGGTGACTGCAAATAAAATGTTTCAAGTGACACTAGACAATGTGATACTAGATGGCGATGGTGAGCCTTATGGAAAATTCAATGTATTTTTAAAAACGCTTTTAAAAACAAAGCATTTTTAGAACTTTTTTTTATATGTGTGTAGATTACAAAGGAGAAGTTTTCAGGTTCACCAGCCCTCCATTTGTCTCTCTGCCCTGGAGTGTAAAACAGCTATATGACCAACCCTTCATCAAGATCCTGGCTACTACTGGTCATGCTGGCAGTGTTCTGCCGCCATTGCCAGAGTCAGTAAGCTCTGAATACCCACTGCTGAGTGAAGGCAGTGCTGTCCTGCTCAGGTCCAGCTTGTTGGTTTCCCTTTAACTTCTGGTTGGCCTCTGTGGATGATAGACTAAGTGCTTGAGGGTGCTCCTTTGGTCTGATCCAGGATACTCTCCTTATGCGCTTAGGAGGGGTGATTCAGAGTTCTAGTGCAAAGCAAAATTTCTCATCCAGCATCGTCTGGGAATGCAACTATAGCATGCAGTTGCCCTATTAATATCTGATGTTTGGGGGGGGGGAGGTGTTAGTGTCAGGGTTCAGTAAAATCCAGAGTTAAGACACCGTGAAACATGAAATACTAAAATTAGATATGCATGAGTTAAAATTCATGTGAATTCAGAGGAAGGGAAAAATCACAATGAAAATGCATCCTTCTCTGAACCATGATTTGATTAAATCACTGCTGAACCTTAAATGTACTGTCCAATTAGCAAATGGCATATGAAACTGCTCCTCCTCCCCCCCCCCCCCCGGCGCTGAACAGAAGTGGTAGTTTTTGTGCTTATCTGCCGGACTCTGAGAAGTAGCTGCAAAAACCAGCTTTGTCGGCCTCCATTTGAAGATAGTTGTTTATGCCAGAGTCCAGAAAGGGGAGCTCACCCAGCAAACTCTGCAGAGGAAGTGATTTATGGAAACTAATTTTATATCCTGAGACAAGACTAAAAAGTTCAATCTATGTAATTAAATTTTATACTGATATTATGAGGGAAGTGAGACAACAGCAGGACAATTTCAGTACAGAATGTTGGCATTTGCGAGCGTTGTAAGCATGCGGACGCTGCAGTGAAACCCTGAAGAAAATCCCATTAAAAGATAAAAGGACTGACAATGTGCAAAAATTGTGCATGCGAGGTCATGTCCAAGGATTTGGCCAACCACACACAGTATAGTCTCTCTTTTATGTCAGTTGCGCATATAGTTGTGTTATTTGGGAGGGGAAGGTGTGGCATTCTGGCCTCCCAGAATGACAGCTGGCACTACCTACTAAAGGAGGGAGCCTTGCTTTTTCTACCCTTATTGGTGAGGAGTCCGGCAATGGGCTGGGAGTGGGTGATCTCCTTGTTTGGGGGGTGCTTGTCTCATTCTGTTGCTGCCCATGATTATGCCACGTTGATAGCATCCTGGGAACTGAGGTTTGTTTGCTGCTGAGAGTTGTTAAGAGATCCCTATTCCTCTAACAGAGCTATAATTCCCAGAGGGGTTTAACAATCCCCCTGGGAATTGTAGCTCTGTGAGGGAAATAGGGAGACCTCAAGCAGGGGCAAAACTAGGCTTTATTTTACCCAGCTCAAAGACACAGTTTGGCGTGTGCGCACACACACAAACCATGCCCATTTGTGTACATACAGAGACGGACTAGGAGCCTCAGTGACGCCCCTCTGGAGGCTTCACCCGGGTCAAAAAACCTGGCTAGCCCCCTCCCCCCCGTAGCTACAGCTCTGCCTCAAGCCTCGGTAATTTTCAGCACTCTTAACAAACTACAGTTCCCAGGATAATTTGTGGAAAGGCATGGCTGTTAATGTGGTATAATAGTGCTTTAAGTGCAGATGAATGAATGAACTATGATTGAAAAGCTAAGAAAAATGCTCTAAAACTCTCTCCCCTTTACACTTAACTCTCTCAAGGAATGAACTGACACTGCGGAGGAAAGTATTTCCATCTCTGTGCTGGGGAAATTGATGTATGAAGACTGTTGTGAAATGATTCACAAAATGTTAGAGATGACACTGCTTTCCAGTCCTGTAATTCTGTCTGGAAGTCATAAACGTATTCCATGCCTGTGCCCAGTCCATTCAAACTCTTCTTCTTTTCCCCATTTAGTCTGGGGATTGGCAAGGGTCACTCCTCCTTTTGATTCCATTCTGCTATAATTTGGTGTGCTTTCTAATCAAAATATTTTAAATCTGTCATGGATGCTTTATCTGGGAGTCCTGCATTGCAGAGGGGTGGAATAGATGATCTTTAGTGTCCCTTCCAACTCTAAGATTCTTTGATTCTATGAAATTCAAAGTAAGCACTGCAGTTTGAATTGGGTAGCTGCCTCTTTCTAGGCACAGGGACATTCCTGTGTGGGCAAAGCCTTGGTCACCTCCAGTTTGGGACTCTTTGTACATTGTACATGGAGGAAAAATGGGAGAAATAAAGGTAGCAAAAGATAAATGAGAGCAAATCAAGTTGCACGTACACAGGCTTCAGTATACTTGGGACTGAGGTTTGGTTTTTCAGAATATGTGAATTTGGGGTATAAAGGGGGGAGGGAAATAAAGTAATATATCAGTAATCTAGACAATACCAACAAGAAAGAAAAGTGGGAGGCATCTAAGGAAACCGGTGTGTCTGCATAAGGAGCTTACAGATGAGCTAAGAGTTACAAAGGGTATGTATTAGAAATGGAAGAAAGAGGAAATCACAAAGGAGGAGTAGACACGATTAGTCAACAGTTGCAGGGGGAAAGTCAGGCTAGCTAAAGCTCAGAAAGAGAGGTTAAAAATAATTAAAAAGGTTTAAAGTGACAAGTGGTGTGCCACAGGGTTCTGTCCTGGGTCTGTTGCTGCTTAGAGTCTTTATATATTGGATGAAGGAATTGAGGGGATGCCAATCAAATTTGCAGATGACACCAAACTGGGAAGGGTAGCTAATACTGCAGAAGACAGAATCAGAATTCAAAATGGAGAATTCTGGGCACAAGCTAACAAAATGAATTTCAATAGGGACAAATGTAAGGTTCTGCACCTACGCTGGAAGAACCAGATGCACAAATATAGGATGGGGAACACCTGGCTTACTAGCAGTATAAGTGAAAAGCTTAACATGAGTCAACAGTGTGATGATGCAGCAGCAAAAAAGCTTATGCTATTCTAGGCTGCATCAACAGAAGTGTAGTGTCTAGATAAGGCATCCCCAAACTTGGTCCTCCAGCTGTTTTGGGACTACAGTTCCCATCATGCCTGACCACTGGTCCTGTTAGCTAGGGATGATTGGATTGTAGTCCCAAAACATCTGGAGGGCTGAGTTTGGGGGTGCCTGGTCTAGATCAAGGGAAGTCATAGTCCTGCTCTATTTTGCCTTGGTCAGCCCCCCCCCCAGAATCCTGTGTCCAGTTCTGGGCACCACAATTTAAGAAGGATGTTGACAAGTTGGAAGGTGTGCAGAGGACAACCAAGATGATCAAGGGTATAGAAACCAAGCCTTGTGAGGAACAGTTGAAGACAATTGAGACAATGGCTTCAGTTTTAAGAAAGGAGATTCTGACTAAACTTTCATAAAAACTTTCCGACAGTAAGAGCTGTTTGACAGTGGAACAGATTCCCACGAGAGGTGGTGGACTCTCCTTCCTTGGAGGTTTTTAAACAGAGGTTGGATGGCCATCTGTCATGGATGCTTTAGCTGAGATCCCTGCATTGCAGGGGGTTGGACTAGATGACCCTTGGGATCCCTTCCAACTCTAAGATTCTATGTTTCTATAGGTGGGACCTCCAGGCAAGGCCAGAAAGGGCCAGGAGTGCTGCTACTTGAAACTTCTGCAACAGGAGGAACAAATGACAGACAGGCAGTGATATTTCAGAAGCTTTGTTGTTGTTGTTGTTTAGTCGTTTAGTCGTGTCCGACTCTTCGTGACCCCATGGACCATAGCACGCCAGGCACTCCTGTCTTGCACTGCCTCCCGCAGTTTGGTCAAACTCATGTTCGTAGCTTCGAGAACACTGTCCAACCATCTCGTCCTCTGTCGTCCCCTTCTCCTAGTGCCCTCAATCTTTCCCAACATCAGGGTCTTTTCCAAGGATTCTTCTCTTCTCATGAGGTGGCCAAAGTATTGGAGCCTCAGCTTCACGATCTGTCCTTCCAGGGAGCACTCAGGGCTGATTTCCTTAAGAATGGATAGGTTTGATCTTCTTGCAGTCCATGGGACTCTCAAGAGTCTCCTCCAGCACCACAATTCAAAAGCATCAATTCTTCGGCGATCAGCCTTCTTTATGGTCCAGCTCTCACTTCCATACATCACTACTGGGAAAACCATAGCTTTAACTATACGGACCTTAGGGCATATCAAATGTGGAGTAGAGAAGAATTGGAAAACTTTGGTAGAAGATGATAATCAGATCCAGCCCCCATCTTCCTTATTGCCCATCCTAGTAATCCCACTTGGAAGATCAACAAGAATGTGAGATGCTTAGCCATCTTTGAGCTGGTAGTGTTCTCTTAATATTTTTGCAGTACTGTACACAGATGGACAATAAGCCTTAGAATGAGCGCCAAATTGTAGCTATATTGTAAAAAAGTAGGCAAGGATTGTCCCTTGATGTAGCTTGGACAGCAAAGGTTCCAAGGCAGCACTGGCATATACGGTTTTAAAAACTGGTGAATAGGAAAAGCTCCAATTGGTTACAGCACGCATCCAGGTTTTTATGACTTCTCATTGCATTACTTCATACTTTCCAAAGCAGGTGCTAGAAGATTTTACATGCTCAGTGATGGGAGCTACCGGTAGTAAGAAAAACTCAGTCACTGTAATTCTCTGCCTCCCTTAAAAGGTCGGTACACCATCTTTTTGGTGCAGACAAAAGAACTTCTGCATGAAGCAGTGGTCGTTTCTGAGGTCATCCTAATAAATGTGACTGGCTTATGAGATCCAGGAACATTTAGGCTAGGCCAAGCTTTCCCAAACTCGACACAAATCACTACCCTGGTCTCCTATTTTATTCAGGAACAAAAAGGTAATGTTAGGCTCTGAACTTAAAGATCTTAATGAGACCCTCCTCTTTAGGTGGCACTATGTATTGCTTCCCTCTAAAATGTGGTAAGCCAAGCCTGCTGCAAATGACAGTTCTTTTGCTCATTCTGTTGAGCAGGGCCCCAAGGATCCTGCCTCAAAGCCCTGCCTTGATGGCACTGTTACTTGCTTGCTTCTTCCATTCTACCACGACTCTGTAAATGACTTAAACATGTACAAGAACTGATCTCACACAGATGAGGGAAGTGGGCTTCTGTCAGAAGCTTTGCTTTCAGCTGCTCACCTGAATAGATGTCATATGCATACAGACTATACTTGCAGACTATACAGCTTGGGATCCTGCAAGAAGCAGTTTTTACATGTGTGTAGCACATGTTTTTTATTGGTAACAAATTGCTGCTTGAAGGTGGTGCCCCACACCCAGCCTAGTGGTGGAGGCTGATGGCCTGGATGACAAGTGCAGATCTCCTTAGCCAAGCCTGAATAAACCTTTAGGTAGGAGCATCAATTGACATTTCAACCAGATTTTGTTACTAGGTAAGAGATATTCACAAGGTGCTTCCAAATATCCTCCCCCATCGTTCTGCCCGGACACTGAGGTCCAGCGCCGAGGGCCTTCTGGCGGTTCCCTTGCTACAAGAAGCCAAGTTACAGGGAACCAGGCAGAGGGCCTTCTCGGTAGTGGCACCCACCCTGTGGAATGCCCTCCCACCAGAGGTCAAAGGGAACAACAACTACCAGACCTTTAGAAGGCATCTCAAGGCAGCCCTGTTTAGGGAAGCTTTTAATGTTTGATGGATTTCTGTATTTTAATATTTTGTTGGAAGCCGCCCAGAGTGGCTGGGGGAACCCGGCCAGATGGGCGGGGTATAAATAATAAATTATTATTATTATTATTATTATTATTATTATTATTATTATTATTATTATTATCATCCATAAGATCATTTTGATTTACAGCTGAATGCCTGAGAAACACAATATAGTTTCCTTTAATTTAGTATTGGCTGCACTAGCTTTCCTCTTACATTTTCAGTGCAAGGCCTTGAGCAGTGCTGACAAAAGCCACTTGGCACGGATTGGTTGTTAAATGTGTCCTTGCTGGGCCATCTGCACAGGAATACTAGAAGAGCAGGGGCTGCGTATCCATCTCTACCCATGGCTTGCTGGTGCTGCAGTTGCATGCAGAGAGCTTTCTTCGCATACAGCTGTGTTCAAGGGACTCTGTTCAAGTGTTCTAATAAAGACACGCGGGTTGGTTTTGAAGGCTGATGCCATAATGCCGTCCTTCACGCACCTTTATTCCACATGCAAGTCACATCTGAAAACAATTAAAGGCACAGTGCTTTCATTGTTATACCTGGGAGCCTTAAAGCACATGCTGAAGGTTTATGCAGAAGGCAGTCCCACTGCATTCAATAGGAAACATGCCTAATTTTAACTTAGGCGTACAGCGGTGTCCCTCTTAAAGGCTGATAGCCGAGGCTGTTTTTTCTTTCAAAATAAAATTGGAGGCAATTTGCTTGCACATAAGCTGTAAACATACCTGTATGTGGGTATAAGACTTGAGTGCCAACCACCCTCAGAGGACTACACACTGTGCAGTTCTCTGTTAACTGCTGATCAGGCAATGTTTCTGGATGCACAGAAGGAAGGAAGCTTAGAGGCTTATGCAGTCCTGAAACTGTTGGGCTAGAACTGGGAATGTTTAGTCCTATGTAGAACTAGCCCATGCGGTGAATGATCAGAACTGCAGTTTAAAACATCCTTTTTAATAGTGACTCTGGACTTGTTTGCCAAAGCAAACAAGATGAATTCTAACAGGGAGAAATGTAAAGTACTACACTTGGGCAAAAATAATAATAAAATAATGAAAGGCACAAATACAGGATGGGTGACACCTGGCTTGAAGCAGTACATGTGAAAAGGATCTAGGAGTCTTGTTAGACCACAAACTTGACATGAGTCAACAGTGTGATGCAGCAGCTAAAAAAGCCTATGCAATTCTGGGCTGCATCAATAGGAGTATAGCATCTAGATGAAGGGAAGTAATAGTATCACTGTATTCTGCTCTGGTCAGACCTCACCTGGTGTCCAGTTCTGGGCACCACAGTTCAAGAAGGATACTGACAAGCTGGAACGTGTCCAGAAGAGGGCAACCAAAATGGTCAAAGGCCTGGAAACGATGCCTTATGAGGAACGGCTTAGGGAGCTGGGTATGTTTAGCCTGGAGAAGAGAAGGCTGAGCACCCAGGGCCCCCTCTAGTTGGCCCCAGTGCTGTGACCGCTGGGATTGCACGGCTGCAGCAGCTGCTTCTGGAGAGATCTGGCTGAATTCTGCAAGGTCTTACAAGAGTTCTGTTTGATCTCACTAGAAGCCACTGACAAGCAAAAATGCTCTTCTGGTTCTAGTTTGTCTCAAATCTCTGACTTCTGATTCCCGTCTCCTGCTCATCTCTGACCGCTGCCCAAAACTGAGCCTTGACGAAGTTTAAGTCATTCCCTCCCTCTGCCCTGGGAGTGATTCGTCCAGTCAAATCTAATGTGCAGGCACAACAAACCATAACCTACTTCCAGCAAGAGGCTCTTTGGAAAAAGCCAAGGCCAGAACAATGAATCACACAGAGAGGTTGCAGGCAGTTTGCGTTCACCAAGAGTCCTTAATATTATTAGTTCTTCCTGGCACACCATTTGCCTGAGCAAGGTTACGCTAGAGAATCCCAAAAATTCTGTAATGGCTTCTTCTGAGAAACAGCAAAATGTGGAGACAGTAAGAGCAGACGTATTTGCTGCAACACTTTACATCCTAATCATCCTCATGTAGTAAAAGTTGCCTTTCCAATTCACAACCAACACATTCATGTCTATTTGTTGCAGAAGATGTCACTGGAATTTAAATCCCCTTTTAACCTAAATGATGGGTGGGCCTGTGTTCACTAGCTGTGGAAGAATTTGCTGTCCACCCACCATTGTATAATTTTAGTAGATTAAACTGTGTTGATTTTCTGACAAATACAGGTTTTGTGGAAATCGGATGACAAAAAAAAATTAAACTTAAAAATTTATGATACTTATAAAAACTGGTTGGAAAATTTCAGCTCGTAAAGACACGAGGCAATGCTTTGTGGCTTATAGTTAAAACTCTTGTGAGGCAATATTCTTGATTTTACTACTAGCAGATGAATCTTGGCATTAAAATAGGTAGTATAAAGGTAGCAGTGCTTCTCTTTAGGCGGTTCCTATGTGGTGGGGTCTTGCTCTTCAGATCAAAGCAGGGAAAGGTTTTTGATGACTTAATTTACCCACTTCTATACAGTGGTACCTCGGGTTAAGAACTTAATTCGTTCTTAACCTGAAACCGTTCTTAACCTGAGGTACCACTTTAGCTAATTGGGCCTCCCGCTACGACTACCGCCGCCGCCACGTAATTTCTTTTCTCATCCTGAGGTACTATTTCTGGGTTAGCGGAGTCTGTAACCTGAAGCATCTGTAACCTGAAGCGTCTGTAATCCGAGGTACCACTGTACTGAAAAGACATTAAAGAGGTGCAACAGTACAGTGGTACCTCTACTTACGAATTTAATGCGTTCCGAACGCACATTCGTAAGTCGAAAAAAATTGTAAGTCGAATCCCATAGGAATGCATTGGGAGAAAAAATTCGTAAGTCGAAGCAACCCTATCTAAAAATTCGTAAGTAGAAAAAATCCTATCTAAACCGCATCCAAGATGGCGGATGGAGCTCTGTTCATAAGTAGAAACATTCGTAAGTAGAGTTATTCGTAAGTAGAGGTACCACTGTAGACTACTGGTTGTTAAGCAACTGTTAACCTTGGTTTATGATTCTCTGTGACAAGCAGAATCAGAAGTGCAGAGCAGTGTCATTGAAGAGATATGCAGAGGTTCCTGTGGCACAGTGCTGTTGCAACCCCTGCCAGCATTTACATGCATCCTACGTGCCATTGAAAAGTTAAGACAAGAGTGACCAACTTTGATGGCAACAGGAGCATTGGACTATAGACAAAGAGCCAACATTATTCATCTCATTTTATCCTTGGCAAAACCCTCAAAAGGACAAAATGATTTTGCCTCTAAGCTGATGAGGATGGAAAGGCAAATATTTAAGCTTCTCATTCTGATAAGAAAATTCAAACATGGCGCTCAAAGCTTACGCCTTTCAGTATCCTTGTGGTTCCATTAATGCACTGCCATTCAGTGAAATCTAAAAGAACCAAAAGGATCTTTCTGTACTCGGCTTTATATCTCATGCTATCTTCCATAAAACTATTCTTCAGCAATGGAACTTATGGTACAAAGGTGATTTCCTCTTAAAATACTATTGGTGAGGTGGTTTTTTTTTAAAAAAGAATCTGCTTAAATCGGATGCATTCATGAAGCAGCAGCTACATTAATATTTGCAGGCAATTGACCCTGACCATGTAACAGGAGCACATGGTAAGCTTTCCAGTGTGTGTTGGGGAGAACCTACTTTTTGCCTATGGGAGTGGCAATGTAACTTTATTCCAATCTGTTCATCCCTGCCCTACAATTTCCACCCATCCTTGGCTACATAAACAATTCTTGCCATTTCTCTTTGTTGCACCTTATGAGCAATTAAACAAGAAAATAAAACAGAACACTTTCCCCAGCTTGCATGCCAAAATGAGGTAAATCTTATTGGCTCAGCTCTACAATGAAATCTTAACCCCCTGTAATTGCTTCTTCATCTCTTGCTACTCTTTCTTCCCTCTGTGCATCAGAGTCAACAGAGTCTAGATTGGAAGCATATTGGGGGATGGGGTCTACAACTGCTCCCTTTATGTTGCGCTAGAAAACGCTGTGTATGTTTGTGATGCTATGTAAAAAACGACACCTCACAGAAATGTCTGTACATAGTATGTATTGCATTTCCAGTGAAGTTGTGATAATGTGATTTTTAGTAAGGTTTATTGTTATGCTTTTCCTACCACCACTCAGGTGAAAATTAAATTTACTAATGAGTTATGACAGTTGACTAATGAGATGCATGGAAAGGTTAGGCTTTTCAGGAGTGAAACCACGCCCTCATTCTGGTAGCTGCAAATATAGGGCTTTTGCAGCTCATTAGCAAATGTAATCTCTCTAATGTATCATGCCCTCATTATGCGAGTGACATTTCAATGTATTGTTTTAGTACCTTTTCACACAATATTAGTGATGTGTATATAACGGGGGGGGGGGGGGAGAGGGGGTCAGCTTACATAGCTTTCCAGCCATTCAGTGAACTCATCTGCTGGCAAGTCTGGTGTAAGTCTTTTCCTTTATAAAGGGAAGTATTTTCTCTTTGACCACCAGGGGAAAGGCTGCAGACTTTTTCTCTCCACTCATACATCTTGCCTCCATTGGCTATTTCAATGGCATGTAACCGTTTTACAACGCTGCATCTGGTAATGATGAATGTTTCAACTCCCTGGGATGACATTGCAACTCTGCTGTAGTTATGCTGGTAATAATAATAATAATAATAATAATAATAATAATAATAATAATTTATTATTTATACCCCGCCCATCTGGCTGGATTTCCCTAGCCACTCTGGGCGGCTTCCAACAGAATATTAAAATACAAAAATCTATTAAACATTAAAAGCTTCCCTAAACAGGGCTGCCTTCAGATGTCTTCTAAAAATCTGGTAGTTGTATTTCTCTTTGACATCTAATGGGAGGGCGTTCCACAGGGCGGGTGCCACTACTGAGAAGGCCCTCTGCCTGGTTTCCTGTAACTTGGCTTCTTGCAACGAAGGAAGTGCCAGAAGGCCCTCGGTGCTGGACCTCAGTGTCCGGGCAGAATGATGGGGGTGGAGATGTTCCTTCAGGTATACAGGTATAACGTGGTGCAGAAAGGCCCACCTCACCTGTAGAGCATGTGCCCAATTTTGAGAGTATTGTAGGTTGACTCCTCAGCATATCGTCAATCACAGTTAGCAGGGCTAGGAAAAGCCTCTAACGTTGGATCCTCAATAGCTTTTAGCAAGCACTGAAACAATTGGACAACAGGTTTGAATCTCAGAGTTTGTTATGTCAAAAAGGAAACTTCCACATGGAGACATTTCAAATAAATCCTATATGTCTGAAACCATTCCAAGTTGGATTTCCCCTCCTCAGTTGGTTTTCTGTTTCCATCTGAAGCCGCTCCAATTCAGACCAGTGTTGCTGTGCTCACACTGGAAACTGTGTGCAAATTCTCTTTCCGACTCTTTCCGATAAAGGCCTCCTCATTGACGTATGTCACATATATAAGCTGGGCTTGATATATTGTGGGGAAAGGATGGTTTACATGTTAGGTTTTTCTCCTGTCAACCCCTTTAATTCAAAAGCCCTTATGTGAAACATTAAAATGGGATCTAGAAAGGTCATGAATGTATAGATAACTAAAAACTGAGTCCCTACATCCCACTGAATTTAGTGGTCTGAGTAGACATGTAAAGGACTGTACTGTGTGTGAATGGGACTATATGCAAATGGCTTTCAAATCGCTTACAAGGAACTAGCCTCTTAAGCAGCGGCCAGCAAGGTTTATCTTGCCTGGGCCAGATCGGTCCCGCAGAGATCCCTCCATGGGCCGGATTGCATGTGCATGAAAGTGAGCGTGCCTGCAATTTTCAGCATCTGCGCATGTGCAGACGCAATTACTGGCACCGTGGAAGCAAGTCCCTGTGCCGTGCTACGCTGGTTTAGCACAGCACGTGAGCGGGCAGCTTGGTTCGGGGGTGGCTCATGGGTCAGTCAAACGACCTCCGTGGGCCGCTTCCGTCCCATGGGCGTTAGGTTTCTGACCCCTGCTTTTAAGTGTCAGAACTGTTTCACAGTCTCTAGCATTTCCCAAATGATAAATGGGGCACACATGTATCCTTAGAACAACAATCACTGCATGAGCCCATTGCAGATTGTTAAAGAAGCGCACTGTGAATCCTCTACTCTCTATTAAATTACTCTGCGTCCGCCTGCAGTATACCCCAATATTTCCCTTTCACTTAAGAATGTTCAATATTATGTTTAGATTAATAATGGATCTGATTGTGTTGTATCCCTTTATTTTTAAAATAAATAAAATATCCTACTTTTCCTCAAGAGAGAGCAGAACACAACTTGCAATCAATAAAAACATAAAAAGAGGGTAAAAAGATATCCTATAGATTTTAAAAATGAGAAATAAGGAGCACAACTACGATTGGCTGGATAAAATAGCATTATGAAGTACCCATTAAAACAATTTCCAGCAGAGTTAAAAACAATTAAGAGCCAGAATCCGTCCTGAAGAGGAAGGCTTTCACTATGCAGTCCTTAATGAGGAGGCATGTTGAGCTTCCCTTGGGAAGGGGCTCCAGAGCCTACAGTAAAGGCTGCATCTCATGGCACTTTGTGGGTCTTATAAGGAGAAAGGATGGAAGGGAAGCAGGCAATGTGCAGGTGTTTGTGTCTCTGCATGCATTTAAATACATGTGCATTAGAACGGAGCTGCATGTCTGCCCTGATTCAGAAATTTCACCTGAACAGACTCAAGGGGAGAGCAGTAAATCTCTGAGGAATTCTAGGGCAGTTATGTGTGTGCAAACAAAACTTTAAAAAGTTATCACCCAAGGGCAAAAAGGGGGCAGAGGTTTAACAGAGACAGGCCCAGCAAACAGGGACTGGCAGCCTGTGAAGTTTTACTGTCCCCAAAGCAGCTAGACAGGGGCAGTTTGTTGGGAAGTCCCTTAAGGAAAAGATGAAAGGAACATTGCAGGAGTAGCTGCCAGGCCTCGAGGCCTTTCCCTTTGGCATGATTTTAAATCACCTTTTGAATCTCCTGGGTCTCAGGAGGATATTTGAGTCTGCCCTTTTTTGTTCTGCTGAATTGCTAGACATATTAGCCTGTATAATGTGACCTTTCTTATCCAGAAACCTGAGTCCCCAAAGCACAAAGATATTCAGAGACTTCTTCAAAGACTTCACAAACTTCCCTTTGTTTTATGTTTTTCTGGTTCCCACAATCTTTTAATTGTGAAGATCTTTTCTTCTGTCTCTTGGATCAAGTGTATAAGCTTTTAACTAGGGGAAAGCATTGCTAAAGTACATCAGTAGCCTAGAAATGGTATACAACTGACCGCAAAAAAAAAAAGAGAGAGAGAGAGAGAAAAGCTTAGGCACTTGAGATTTTTAAGAGCTCTTCTCATTTGAAATGGATTTTCCCACTCTTGATATCTAACTGAAAAAGGAATGAAACTCAGACCACTTTTTCTTTATAATACCTTAGAGCAAGAATAGACATGTTTTCATCCCTCTTCACAACTTGGCATACCTGCAGAGCCACATCATCCGATGGCACATCTCTTTTTCTTCCTTTCTTGTTAAAAGTATGCAAAGTAAAAATGGAAAAAATGAAACTGCACATTCCAATATGATTATGCTGCTTCCAAGCCTTCATAGTCACATTAGGAATTTTCTTTCAAGATACTCCATATGCTCTAATTAATTTTCCATATGCCACATAAAGTATGGCTTGATGAAGGACTTAATTACTATATATTAATTTGCTTTCATTTAATATTTCCTGTTCCAGTCTTTCTCATCCTCTCTCATCTCATCATTCTTGAACTGCAACTCCCATCATCCCTGAGCCTTGGCCATCCTGGCTAGGAATAATATGGATTGTAGTTTCATAACATTTATGGACCCAAGACTGAGAGAAGCTAGAATCCTCACTTCAGAATTTGCTGTTAAGTCAGATGTAAGCATCAGAATAAAACTTCTTTCTGAGGCTTCATGAAATAATGTAAACAAGATATATTGTACATCCAACAGTGTAATGGATTTGTCTAATAGAAGAATTTCAAAGACAAATCTAAATCACTTACATCTATTTAGCTCTAATTTCTGGGGAAATATTCTAAAGCCCAGGAGGGATGAATCTTAGTGTAGCTTTTGGGCATTAATTTCTTCATGTATCTGTCTTAAAAATGCATTCAAGGTTGCTGTATGAAATATGCAATACTTCAGGGTACCCTAGCTTTCCATTTATATTGTATTCTCCTTGTGGCAGTGAAGCCTCTGACATGCACTGTGTGAGCTAGTTTGGTGCCTGGAATGTTTACAGTCAAACATCTGCAAGAAGAGCCTTGATGGATCCGGTGGAGGGTTCATAGAGTCAAGCGTCTTATTTACAACAGCAGCCAGCCATAACTAGACATTACAGCACAGCCGCCTTCCCCTCGATTCAGACTCTCACTTCTATAAACTGAAAGGTTTACAGGACAGGGGAGCAGATTTTTGCTGATTCCCTGCTTCTCTCTTTCCCTTGCACTTCCCTGCATCACTTTCCATGCTGCTCCAGAGGGTTCCCCCAAACCTTCTGGACCCCCATCATTATCAGTGCTGTATCTGCAGTTTTTCCCTACAGGCCAAAGGTCTGCACTGCTCTGCCCCATGTCTGGCACCAATGTGTGTGTATGGGGGTGGGGGCGGTGAGAAAATCTTTCTGTTCTTTGTGTCCCATGCAGGCTTCCATAGAAAGGGCTGTCTCCTTGCCTGCCCCAGGAAGAGGAAGGTGAGAAGCTGCAGCAGGATAATAATAATAATAATAATAATAATAATAATAATAATAATAATAATAATATTGCTGTCCATCTGACTGATTCTAGCCAGCTTCCAGCCAATTAAAACTTTTGAGCACAGTCAACCACACTGCATCTGTCATCAAAGCCTGAACCCGCCTTTATGTCCTTGCTGTGTCAGCAGGACATAAAGCAAGAGTCAGGACCTGGAGACCACAAAGTGTCTCTAATAAGTGGAAGCTGCCTGGAAGGTGCGGAGCCACCGAGTGTGTGTGGCGGTGGCTGCAGGGAGGATGTCTCTCCTGTACAGGAGTGCTAGCCCTTTTCTAAACTCACATTTCTAGTTCTTGTGTTAGTGAAAACCAATTTCCCTGCTTATGCCTGTCTAGAACATCTAAACAGACTTCTGTGTAGTTGCCAGCGCCTGCAGGAAGCAGTTAAGGGTACTGATGAATATATATTGCTTAATATTTTCTGCATGCTGGGATGGAGATATGCCTGATGGGATGAATCCGAATCAACTTGTTGAGAAGCCAGCAATAGTGAATGATTAAGGTATGAATCTGACCTAACCGTATAGAGAGCAGGTTGGATAGCTGAGCAAATTGAGTCTGCTGTTGCAGAGACAAAAATAATTGCACACTGGAACTACAGAGCATATCCCGGTGGTTAATTCATTAAGAAGCCTTTCTATTTAGTTATCCTGGCTATCATTTTCTGTATTAGATCCCTCATGCAATTCAAAATTCCACAGCTGGAGAGCTGAAATAGATGAAACCAACCCTTTTCACAGCACTGAAGTTTCTGCAGTGGCAGGAGTCATAGCCACAGACTCGCCAAGAACCTTATTTCCCAGTCCAAGTTGGGCAGGTCTCTCTAAGAGTGGATCCTTCACAGAAGTATTTTATAGTTTGCTGTGTGTAGGGGAGGCACATTGCAATGGATGACTGTGCTGTGTTCATTGGCATGCCTGCAATGTACCTGTGAAGTGGAAATCTGCAAAGGCAGGGATCACCATGGCTCAGAGAGGTGCCTGCAATATGTCAGCATTCAGACATTACAAATATGCCACTGAACACATGTACAGTGAGGTGTGGGAGGAGAGTCTGCTCCCTCCTTCCATGGTACATGCATTTTGGAGGAGAGCCGACAAGAAATTAGGGTCCTTGAAGATGCAGTTGCTATGTGGGGGCAGTGATCACTTTTCAGTTACTGAAGAAGTCAGCAAACCCCCCCCCCCCAAAGTAGCAGTCTTAATTGTGAATGTGACCCAGAAGAAGAAGCAAAGAAGGAGGAGGAGGGGGAGGAGAAGGAAGAGTAGTTTGGATTTGATATCCCGCTTTATCACTACCCAAAGGAGTCTCAAAGCGGCTAACATTCTCCTTTCCCTTCCTCCCCCACAACAAACACTCTGTGAGGTGAGTGGGGCTGAGAGACTTCAGAGAGGTGTGACTAGCCCAAGGTCACCCAGCAGTTGCATGTGGAGGGGCAGAGATGCGAACCCGGTTCACCAGATTACGAGTCTACCACTCTTAACCACTACACCACAGAGGCTGGATAACAATCCAGGCAGCAGCAGCATCACACCTGGATCTGAGCCAGAGCCTCTCCTTCGGGGGCTCTTTGAGCCAGGGACTCCTGAATTGAGCCAGGGACCCCTTCCACTAGGGACCCTATGCACCCATATGCCTACTTAGGGCAGGCAGAGAGGCAAAGACGAGGCAGAGTGATGGGCCAGACCACGGCCAGTTCAAGGCCTCCACTTCCTTGGTTATGGCATGTGAGGCTGATCTGAACCTAGGAGAATGAAAGGTCTCCGTTCAGCCCTGGGCTTCATGGAAGAAAGTTGTTCATGCATGAGCTTTCCAAGGTCCTGCATTCTGGCTTTCCTTGCTGAGCACCACAATATGTATTTCCACTCAAGGTCACTGTTAAATCTTTCTTAATTTCTATGACTTGCATCCTATCCCTGTGCATTTAGCATTGAATACCATCCTAAGGCACACTTCCAGCAATTCACCAACTTTTATAGTGTTCCTAGAGCCGCAGAATTCCCTCCCCTGGCTGCATTGTCTGTGTAGATTCATACATATGAAAAACGAGGAACATATCTGACTGATTTTTTGTGTCTGCCTGTTTAAATGGCAAAATGTGATATTCTCAGTTTCCTTTGCCAGCCGCTTTACTGCACTTTGTACGTATGTACCAGCTGTGGTTATTACACCTCCACATCAGAACCTCTGGATTATGAACATCTGCTGTGGCTGATGGCTCCATTCCTTGCCAGATGTGTTTTGTAATTCTCAAGTGTCTCTGCAGCTGTATGTCCCATTTGTTTTGGTGAGGCTTATACTGGCACCATAGTTTAAGGATTGGGCCATTTTTACATGATTTTGTTGTCATAAAAAGAAATGTTATTGCAGTAGCATATCAATGAAGGTTGCATATACCGGAGACCTCTTGTAAACTTATGAAACTCGGCATTCTGTTGTGTAAATACTGAATTAATGAGGGTGGGTTGGGAATAGTCAGAAAAGAGAGGCTCCAGCAATGCATTTTTTTTACCACACACCAAACTTGTAATCATTTAAAAGCTCTGATTAACATAAAATAGCTGATATAAACTAGGGTTGCCACAACTTGAAGAGCAAAAAAAGGGGAGTCCAAGCTGCTACCATCCTGAGTGGAGGCAGGACCCCAGCTCCTACCTGATCTTCACTGCGAAGGCCTTGCTCTGCTGCGGCGCTTCTGCTTCCGGGGCACAGCGGCACATCAGAGCATGCAGTGCCCCCCCCCCAACACCAGACATTTCCTTTAAAATGTAAGAATATGCCTGGATGGGCATGCTGGGCCCCCAAAAGAGGATATGTCCAGGTTTTCCTGGACATATGGCAACCCTATATAAACTTCAGATTGTAATATATATTGATCATGAGCGATTCGAATGCAGAACCTCAAATCCAATAGATTTGGTTGCATCTATACAGTACCGGCGATTATACTGTCTTCAACACATATTTTCTTTTTTGCTACTTAGTAAAATTCTGTGTTTTAATGAGCTGCCAAGATCAATTGTCAGTTCCATCTACCGTAAATCATTGTGAAAGACCACAATATTGGGTCTCAGAGGTTTTAGATATATTAACATTCTAGTAAACCACGGAAAGTCTTCTTTACCGGAAAGCACTAGATGCAATTTGACCTTTTTATAATACAAAAATCAGATCTTCTCATTCAGGATTTTATAATGCAGTAAAAACAGCATGGCTCATGAAATGTAGTATATGTATTCCAGTTTCCTGTAAATATAATAGTACTTGGATTGTATTTTATTATTTTATTATACCTGCTGTATTCAATTATACTAGTATGTATACATATCTCTTCCTACACTGTTGCTGGGTTCCCCCACCACACTCCAGCCCAAGCCGTGGGTTTCAAACTTCATATAAATTTAAAATCAATTCCTGTCAGGGAATTCCAGCTAGTCTGCAAGAGAAGCCCTAGACGATAGACAAAAGATTATAAGGTATGTTCTAGGTAAAGTGGGGTGTCATCCAGGTCATAGCTGTCAAGTTTTCCCTTTTCTCATGAGGAAGCCTATTCAGCATAAGGGAATTTCCCTTAAAAAAAGGGAGAACTTGACAGCTATGATCCAGGTGTGTTAGGCTGCTGCTTCCCTACATATTTACTAACAGTACACCAGATACTGTTACAGTATCTGTATCTGTACAGTACCAGATACAGGGATGCGGGTGGCGCTGTGGGTTAAACCACAGAGCCCAGGGCTTGCTGATCAGAAGGTCGCCGGTTCGAATCCCCATGACGGGGTGAGCTCCCGTCGCTTGGTCCCAGCTCCTGCCAACCTAGCAGTTCGAAAGCACGTCAAAGTGCAGGTAGATAAATAGGTACCACTATAGTGGGAAGGTAAACGGCATTTCTGTATGCTGCTCTGGTTCACCAGAAGTAACTTAGTCATGTGCCCACATGACCTGGAAGCTGTTTGCTGGCTCCCTCAGCCAATAATGCGAGATGAGCGCAGCAACCCCAGAGTCGTCTGCGACTGGACCCAACGGTCAGGGGTCCCTTTACCTTTACCTTTCACCAGATAACACCTTCATGCTTCAATGTCCTGGGAAGATCTGTGCCGAGGGAGCTGATTTCCAGTGATGCTTTTCCGTTGTTGCTGATCATGTCACTGAGAAATTCCTGAGATGCTCCCAAGGAACCACAGAGCTTACTGGGACTGTAGATCAACATATTTTAAACCATTTGGGAATCAATGTGTTGTAAATGACTTTTCTGGTTGCTTGTCAGGTCTAATGTCTTGGATGGCAATCCTTGCCCCCACTTACTTGGGAGGAAGCCGCATTTAACTCAGTGGAACTTCCTTCCAGGTAGAGATGTCTAATTGCTATTCTGAGGATCAGTCCTAGTGTACCTGCATGAAATATGCTCTTTGCCAAACCATGTTGTCTACTCTTAGCTTTGGGTATTCCGATCTTTGACACAGTTGGAGAAGACCAAGACTTCCAGTTCCTGTCCCAGCTGATGTGGATGGAATACATAAAGCCAACACAATCCAGATACATGACAAGATTCTGACATGGGAACAGGAAGAGGAGCATATGACCAGGTACAGGCGTTCAGGCCAGGAGTCTTAAACAAAACAAGAGTGAATGAAATGGTATGAATCAACACCGTACCAAATGTTGGGTTTTTAAATGCAGATAAGGCCACAATTTGAAAGAATTGTTAAAATGTGCAGTATCAGTGGTAGTCTCATGTATTGCAAATTTGCAGGTGCAGATATGAACACAAATCACAGAATAGCACTAAGTTACCCATGTAGCAATGCTCTGATATCTGTCCTCATTGAGGGAAAAGGATGAATTGATAAAAACTTGCAAGGGTGATTCTAGTGCCCTCCTAGCTCAAAAGCCCATTAAAGCCTTGGGAAAGCAAAAGAAGAGCTAAATTTTCCTTCTCTCTTTTTTCCTTCTCTGGCTGTCAGAGGGGTGAGGATGGCTCACTCTTAGGGTCACTGCAGATTGATTTTGTGTAGCACACTAAAAAGAACTGAGGGAGATTTTTTTCAGGGGGGTTGTCTCTGTATGACTTGCTTTTAAAGATTTCCATTTGTACTATTGATTTTTTCATTTTTTCATCTTTCCTTTGCTGAGAAGGGCTTGTCATTTTAAGAAACAAATGGCACATATTCTGTGAGGCAAAATAGACTCCCCATCATTCTTTTGGGGACCTACTGAGCTGGCACTGCACATCTGAGGCAAGGAAATGCCACCTTAGCCTAATTCTAATGGCCCTGTTCCTTTGCAGGTCATAGTCTTTAGTCCTTGAAGTAGCACCTTGGGACTGTGAGGCTAATGGTGTGATTAATAGGGAAGTTATGTAAATATGGATCTGGTTTATTCATATTTCTAGCTTGGTAGTAGATTATAATCCTTGTTGAACCTGGATTTTCAAAGTAAGCTTTTGCCCAGAGGGTGAGGGCATGTTTGTGCCTTTAAATGTATCCCTGTAGTGGAGATAATGTGATGCTCTTTTCATATCAATTGGATGACCTTCTGTTTTACTGTGCTGCTTAATATGAAAAGCTATGAAAAAGCATGATTTGGCTTAGACTTGTTCAGAGGCTGCCTTATGGAGCTTGGTGGTGAGAGTCTGCTTCATTCCCTACCATCTGCATTCACTTTTGGGACATCAAATAATGGCTGTAACCTTTTGTGTTTTGACATGTGAGTATAATTTGCCAGCATAGTAGGGTCCCCCAATGGATAAAGCTTGATGAATTACAAGCAAATAGGTCCAGTGGTTCTGTGCTGGACACTGCTAAAATGTGATTTGTCCCCCCCCAAAAGGAAATGTATGTCTGTTTTTGTTTTGTTTTGTATTTTACTTTTGACCAGAACTGGATGAAATTTGCAGGCTACGTTGCCTTTTCTGAGGAGATGCATCTTGCAAAAGGCTATCAGCAGTGGTTTTCCTTCAAGGGAATGCTAGAATTATGTAGGTGGAATTCTGTAAGTGGACCTTGTGCAGAGTATGAATAAATAAGCTCTGCACACCAAGAAAGAGTTCCAAAGTTTTACTGCAAATTTTCTTTAAACTTGTTCCAAAAAATTGTAAATACAAGCCAGCACATTGCTCTTAAACAATTAGCAATGCAGTCCAGTTTTCTTTAAGTTCTTACTTGTTTATATAGTCCAAGAACTCTCTGATCGCAGAGAGAGATTCAAATAAGTAAGTTGCTTCTTCATTGTGCTGTCAGCTTCTGAGAGAGACCCAGGACTCTTCCATACTTACCTTTGCTCCGCATTTCTAGGCACAGGGCTGCTCTTTAAAGCTCCCTGTCCAAGCATCCCTCTCCACCAGTGCTGTCTGTACAAAACCCTGCTCTTTACTGCTGAATCAGAACAAATGACAATCTGCAAATTCAGACAGAGTCTAGGGCTTGCTGATCAGAAGGTCGGCGGTTCAAATCCCTGTGACGGGGTGAGCTCCCGTTGCTCGGTCCCAGCTCCTGCCCACCTAGCAGTTCGAAAGCACATCAAAGTGCAAGTAGATAAATAGGGACCGCTCCGGCGGGAAGGTAAACGGCGTTTCTGTGCGCTGCTCTGGTTCGCCAGAAGCAGCTTTGTCATGCTGGCCACATGACCCGGAAGCTGTCTGCGGACAAACACCGGCTCCCTCGGCCTATAGAGCGAAATGAGCGCCGCAACCCCAGAGTTGGACACGACTGGACCTGATGGTCAGGGGCCCCTTTACTTTTACCTGCAGCACTGCAAGCAGGCAAAGGAGATAAAGAGAATAGAGAAGAAGCAGCAGCCATTGGACAAAGTCAGCAAGCACTGTAAAATCAACACACATGTTCAATGAGGGTTTGGGGGGAGACATGGAGGGGTGATTTGTTCACCTTTGTTGAATATGCTAATTTTGAACTAGCTATCCAAACAGGAGAATATTTTGTGCAACCCTAGGATGAGGTGCTCTGTGGGTGTACGCACGCAAATTCCATTCAATTCTTGTGCGCCTTGGCAATCAGCTGTTTTATTATAGGTCTGCTGTTGCTTTACAATGCTGCCAAATAATATTCTGGAGGGAGACTTTGCCTGACCAATTTTTGCAGAATTGTAATGCATAGGCAATATGTCTCTTGCTGTGGTTTTAGCAGCTACTGTAGAGTGTGCAGTGAGAGCAACAGAATGGAGCACATGGGGAAACAAAGAAAATGTTCACAGGGTTATAAAGAGAGTGATACAAATTATAAGGGGAGAGGGTTTTTTATGAAGGTTTTGTTGATGAAATGACTTTTTCTCGCCACATGAAAATTAAAGAATCCCTGGACCCAAACCCTTTTAATACCCCAAACAAGGCTTCTGCCACTGCAGGAAGTCAATTATCTCCATGGCAACGAAAACAAATAGTGAGCACTGCCTTAGCAGCCACAAAGGATAAAAGGTGCATCTAAAATTAATTTATGTCTTGGGATCAGACACTTCAGATGAGAGAACTGGTCCATAAAGCACCCAAGAGAAGCTATTAAAAGGAAAAACAAAATAAACCCACTAGTTTTGCTCTCGGGGGAGCAATGATAGCCGCATGCACATTTGTTCTGATTCTGCCTTTAAGCAGGGGCTGGGCTAACATTCTATCCCTTCTTCTATCATCCCTCCTTTAAGGTTCCCATATAAATGCTGAGGCTTCCCACAGTGTTTAGCAGCAGACTTACAATTATTATTAATTATTGTAATTATTATTACTATTATTATTTTTTTTAAAAATATAACCTGCACTTTATCTATATGAGCATTTGCCAACCTTTGCTTGTGTGAGAAGCCTTTTTTAATCTCAGAAAAATTCATGGAGCCCCACATGCTAACTGTTGCAATTTTAAGCTCCATTAATTGAAAAAATCCAAAATGACAAATAACTTTAATGAACTTAGTAGCACTTTTAAAGAAATTCGTGGATGTGGCAAAATCAAGGGGGAAAAAATCATTTATTTATTTATTTATATATTCCAAAAGGTGCTAAATATATATTTGTGTTATTTATAAACTTAAATTCATTTATTTCTCCTGTATGCCCCCTGGTCAATCCAGTTATGGTAATTAATTTAAAAGGTATGATTTTTTTATAAATACAAATTCATTTCTTTCACAAATAAGCTCATTGATCAACTCAGTTAATCAATTAAAAAAGGTAGGAAATATAAGTTTTTTTATTTATAATTATAAATACATTCATTTATTTCCCCAGCAATAATCAACAATGCAATTTACCAATTGAACCGAACAAAATGCAAATTTACTTGTTTATTTATTTCCAACGGAATTCAGTTGACATAATCCCAAAAGAATTAAAATAAAAACATTTATTACCATTAATGTACCTATAGAAATAAGACTTAATATTTTAATGTAATCCTTAATCCCTATAATTAAATCTATTTTTAAATATTTATACGTATTAATTAGTATTTTTTGTTCTTAAAAGAGGGAGGGCATGAGCAGCGAATGCCCTTTAGAACAACAAACTGCCCCCAAAGATCTGCCCCTAAAATGACCTAAACCAGGGGAAAAAATGAGATCCCTGCAATGAGCATTAGGCAAGCCCCATCCATAGAATTTATTCCAATGAGGCACCAGAAGTAATTCCTGATAATGCAAAAAACTAAGGAAACAGAATTCAACAAGTAATTCTTCTGCAGAAAGCCCACCAATGGTCCACAATGCATAGCCTGCTGAAATCAAATTGGGGTCTTCAAGCTGTCAAGCTGTATTATGCCTCCCACTAATAAGTCCTTTGTGTGGTGCAAGGTGAAAGGCCCTAGGCAAAATGTGCCTCCACAAACAATACAGCAAAGCAGGGAAGGCAACCCTCAAAGCACTGATTTCCTGCACCTCAGTGACAGGCTCTTTGAAGTCACTGAGCATCAACAAGGTAAGTGAGGAAGGCACAGGCCAAAGCTGTTGAACTGTGTTCCTGCACTTTGCAACAGATGCAAGCAGCACTCCTGGAGATAAAGCAAGGTTCTTGAACATGTTGCTGCTGTGAAGAAGAGCGTGGCAGAAGAACTAAATCAAGCACCCCTTGGGATAACTGTGGGTCTGCAGCCCACAGGATGTGAACCACAGGTCTGTACAAATAGAATGACACACACACACACACACACACACACACACACACACACGTCCACTTCAAAGCTGGAGCTGCAAATTGCACAATTAGTGCATGTGGGCATTGAAAGGCAATGCGATTCACTAAAAGGAAGTGAATCAAAAAATAGAAGTGTCATAAGGGCAAAGCTTCTGTCTGCAAAATAAGGGGGAAATTCCCAAATAAACCCATAACACAAATTAGCTGCAGAACAGCATCACTGATTATTGCAGTACACTTGGCCGAGGCATCTTGTTTCTCTTCAGGAGTGCCTTCCTTGGACAGCTCCCTGGGAGTCTCTCAGTCTTGGTAGGACATCAGTTATGTCTAAGGCAGCTATCCACAATAAACTGCTGGTGAAAGGCTAGAAGTTCTCTCATGCCTTTGGTGCGAAGCTTAATTCATTGGTTGTACGGTAAGTTTTTAAATTTGCCTTTCAATACAGTTTTTAGCTTCTGCCTTAGGATTTATATACTTATTTTGCATGTAATGTCAAATTATTTTGTCTTTATACTGACTGTTTTATGATGATTTACTAATATGCACTTAACTCCCTTCAATCCTACTTTGTGGGAGAAAAGGGGTATGCATTTTAAATACCCACTCACTGGATACCCACCTTAAATACCAACGTTGTCGTGGTGAGTGGGCTTGCATGTTCCTATGGCCCTTGTGAGCGAAGCCGTTGGGAATCTCGTACTCCCAGAAGGGTCACCCAAGGTGGTAAGGTCGAAGGGAAGGAGCTAGACAAAGAATGATCCAAGAAGTCCTCAACGGCAGAACAGGTGGATGATAACAACTTAGCGGTATGTTACAACGGCTGTGAAGGCAGATGAAGGCTGCAGCAGATAGGAATCTACTGGTTTGTCATGACTACTTCATGCCATCGGAACAGAGCCCTACTGCAAAGACTGTACGTTGGTCAGCGTGCACTGATCTACACACATAAAACAAATTCACGCACAGGCGTCTTCCAAAAACCCAACCCAAACTGAAAGGACATGTGGATCCAGAATTGGCCTCCACAGTCACTTACGGACTCATCGTTAAAACCGTGTTTACGGAAGACAATTTTACTCGGCTATGAGTGATCGCTGAAGAAGCGGAATTTTAAATAAATATTATGTGGGGACAATTAGCCTCACAGCCTCATCATGGTCCCATGAAGATATCACACAGGTTTTAAATCTCAAGTGTGGTGTTATGCCAAGAACAAAACAAAGATCACACTGCAATTCATGGTCACAGGTGGTGGTGCATTCCTGGTTGAAGTTTTTACATGCAGATTCATTCTTATTCCATTTGTGTTCTTATCTCCTTCTGCAGCAAAATGGGACAAAGCAGTTAACTTCCAAGTAAAAACAAAATTAAACATGTATTAGAAGATGTGTTGACTATACCCTCTTGAAAATATGTTTTGGAGTTTTCAAGTTTCTGGAAACACCAAAGCTTACATTGCTTTGTTCAGATTGCAATGCACTCTTTCATTTCCACATAGGGATGTATTAATGCTACATCTCCACATGCTACCTCCAGAAAACTATTTGAATCACTCTGTATATCTCAATTATTGAATGCATGCCCCTTTTCTCTATTTTAAAGGGCACAAAGGGCAACATTCTTTTGATAACAGAGTAGCTTAGTAAACTATGGCAGTGTCAAATTAACTACGTATATACAAATGGGACAGAAACCATTAAGAAAAGGGTAGTTTATCAGATCTAAGTGTGTACAGTTGAGATGGCTTTCAGTGGCCCCATATCCCATATATACTTTGCTGCTTTTTTCTGTGCATGTTCACAAAGGCTGTTCTTATAGCATCATGTGAACTCTTTCTGGTCTTAATTTGTTTCTAAAGTTACACTGGGCTCTTTAAGTAAAATGGCCCATTACATGCAAATATTTGTGTTAAGTGGTCTCCATCGCGTGAAGTGGCTTGGAATTTTGTCTAGTTACTGAACAAAAAGTGCAATCATACAAAGTGATCTCACATCACGAAATGAACAGTATTTGCATGTATTGGACAATTCTGCTTAAAGGCTACTACTATATATGTGTGTGTGTGGTAAAAAAAAACAATGAATGGAGTTACACACATGTTTCCATTTGCTTCAGTGGAAATCCTATATATACTTATCTATAAGTAAGTCCAATTGAACTTGAGCCATACTTTATAGTTGACATGTACAATTAAGGCCATGCCATATCCCCACTGGAAAGCATTAAGTCTAACAGCATAATCCTTTACTTCTCAGAAGTAAGGCTGAGGGACCGATTGTTCTTATGCCCTGCTCATGGGCTTCTTATAGGCATCTGATTGACAACTGTGGAAACTTACTGCCTGGTAAGCAGAGTGGAATACATCCTAAGAAATATAAATCCTACAGGGCATGGCCATGTGTTTTTATGAAACTGTCTTGAAACTACATCCTATTGCAAAGGGCCAAGGAAGGTACCAGTTTTATAGCACGCGCGCGCGCACACGCACACACACACGCACACACGCACACAGAGAAGAGTGTGCCAGTTTAATTGTTTTTCCTTCACTAAGCAGGTGATATTACCAAGCCAACCTAGCCATTCAAAAGCATGTCAGCGCAAGTAGATAAATAGCTACTGCTGTGGCGGGAAGGTAAATGGCATTTCCATGCACTTGTCATGGTCCTCCGTGTGACAGTAGCAGTTTAGTCATCCTGGCCACATGACCCGGAAAAGTGTCTGTGGACAAACACTGGCTTCCTGGGTCTGAAGAGAGATGAGCGCTGCACCCCAGTCAAGTTTGACTGGAATTAACCGTTCAGGGGTCCTTTACCTTTACCTATTACCAAGCAGGTAATACAAGAACATATATTCTTCGGTAGCACTTATGACTACTATGTTAAATAGGCAAGTATTAGCCCTGCTTAAGAATATAATGTAAGAAGAGTCCTTCTGGGTAAGACCAAACGCGTATCCTGTTCTAACAGTGGTCAACCAGATGCCCATAAGCAAGTTATCAGCACAAGCACACTCTCCTGCCCATGTTCCATATCAACTGGCATTCATTGGCATACTGCTTCTGCCACCAACACTAGCAGCCATTGATAGTCTTCTCACCCAGGAATTTCTCTCAATCCATTTTAAAGCTATCCACGTTTGCAGCCGTTGCCACATTTCGTTTACAGATGAGAAGGCTGAGAAAGTGTGACTTGCCTAAGATAGCACCATTTAGTGAGTTCATGGGAGAAGCAGGGTCCAGACTAGGAACTTGATTTTTGGTTAACATTTTCAAAAGTAGTAGCTATGTCTGTGACATATAGAAGAAGATTGTTTTCACAAGAGGGGTGGGGGATTCATTCTGTGCACATAAAGCATTTCCTGAGCTCTGTTTTCCCTTGTCTTCCTTCTTCCATGACACCCTTCATGACACTGTCTTTTACTAATGAGTAGCACACAACAGTGTGGTTTAAGCATAGCTCTTGTTATGGAAAATAAGTTGTGAGAAACATGGTAGAACACTTCCTAGCCACCCCCTCCAGTGTGCAAGGACCATTCTTCATATATGTGGGCCAAGCAACCTGAATCTTCAGCTGGAAGAGGACTATAGTTGATATAGAAACAGGATTTGCAGCACATGTGTGCTGATGTTGGAGGGACATTGAAGCCAAGGAAGACAAACTAGAAATTGGTCAAAAATTGGCACCAAGACAAAAGTTCCCATATGCTAGAACACATGGTGCTCCTCTGGCAGATCCTGAGTTTTGTACCTCTGTAGCCAGACCTTCACCTTCCTGATTACATAGAATCACAGAATTGTAGAGTTGGAAGGGACCCTAAGGATCAACTAGTCCAACCCCCTGCAATGCAGGAATCTCAACTGAAGAATCCATGACAGATGGCTATCCAACCTCTGCTTAAAAAACCTCAAGGAAGGATAGTCCACCACTTCTCAAGGAATCCCATTCCACTGTCCAGTTGCTCCTAGCATCAGAAAGTTCTTCCTATGTTTAGTGGGAATCTCCTTTCTTTTTTTTCTTTTTTTAATTTTTAAAACTGACCTTTATTGACATTTCAGACAAACCATCCAAATAAAAAACATACAAAGTAAAATAAAATATTAAGCAACACAAAACAATATTGACAAAAATCAAAATCTACTAACAAATGTCAAGCTCCTATACCTACTTCAAATAAATCATGTCTTATTACTTGTCAATAAAATACCGTCTTTTAATATCTTGCAGGTTCTTCTGTAAGTCGACTTCCGGTTGTCTTCGTCCCAGGCTACTGGATCGCCTACCTTTATACTGCTTTCCTTAACTTTTCATCTTGGAATAACTACAGAATATTTGAATTAAACCCAAGTCTTTTCAGATACTCCCCAATTACTACCCCCCCCCCCGATTGAATTTGTCAATTTGGCCAGATCTATATAACTAATTACCTTTTCTTGCCAGTCTCTAACACTAGGGATTTCTCCCCCCCCCCATAATTTGGCAATTAAAATTCTCGCTGCTGCCCCCGCATACAGAAAAACCTTTTCATCCTGTTTGGATATTTCTTCATCTACCATTCCTAATAGGAAAGACTCAGGAGTTTTCTTAATATTATATTTAACTATTTTTTTCAATTCCTCTAATATCTCATTCCAAAAGGATTTTATTTTATTGCAATGCCACCATACATGTAGAAAGGTCCCCGCCTCCTTTTGGCATCTCCAGCACCGACTGTCTTTAGTTTTATACATTTTATGGATTTGGACTGGCGTCAGATACCATTTATAAAACATCTTGATCAAATTTTCTCTAATTCCCTCTGACGCCGTAAATTTCCATGATACTTTCCAGAGTCTTCCCCATCTTTCCATTTGAATGGGTTTTCCCAAATCCATTGCCCATTTTGTCATGGTTTCCTTAACCACTTCATCTTTAACCTCCCATTCCAAAAGTATGTTGTACATTTTAGAAATGGTTTTACGGTTGTTCTGTAACAGATTCATCTCTAATAAAGAGGGTTCAATGCTGAAGACTTTTTTATATTGTCCTCTTTAAATCTGCTATATACTTGAAATAGGAGCCAACCCGTTAAATGTTGTTTAATATCCTCATTTTTTTAGCTTAAATTCCCCATCTTTCCCAATCTTTAGTTGCCCAAATCATATCTATTCGACTTTCCGAATTATTAGGATGGGAGTAGAATGTGAATTGTTTTTGTGTTGGGTATCTACTTCTCCATACATCTTGTAAATCTAATTTGTCTACTAATTGAAAAAATGATTTCGGTAGCTGCCCTTCTTTATTTCCTCTTTCTTTATTTGATTTATCCAATTCTGGGGTTACCACTCCATTTAGGTCTCCCATCATAATAATTTTTTGATCACTATAGTCTAATAAAATGTTTTCTAATTTATGGTAAAATTCTGCCTTAGTCTCGTTGGGTGCATATACCCCTGTTATAAATATCTCTTCTTATTTCTCTTGTATTTTCACTATTATAATCCCGCCTTCATTATCCTTATATATTTGTGCTGGGTTTAACTTGGAATTTCTTTTAAAATATTTTTAAAAAAAGGTTTACAATGCACGTACCTATGTAAACTGAGAATCTCCTTTTTTGTAACTTGATTGGTTCAGGTCCTCCCTTGTGGATCAGGAGAAAATAAGATTGCTCCATCTTCCATGGGTCAGCCCTTTAGAAATTTGAAGATGGCTGTCATATCTCTTCTCAGTCTCCTCTTATCCAGGCTAAACATACCTGGTGATCCTGGCCTTCAACCCCAGGACTGCTCAGGTACTTTGCAGGAGACCTGTAGATGCTCCTGAAAGAGGGTGGGTTCCCCCCCTTCCCTGACCCCTCTTAATCACAGGTAGGCACAGACAGGTAACATATCTGTGGATCGTGTTTTTCTGGGTTCCTTGACCTCAATGCTCTTCCTTGGTGACAGGCTTTTTGTGAGATGATGCTCCATCCATAGTGATGGAATGGTAGCCCATCTCTCTATTATTTTCAGTATATTTACAGTATATCACCCAATCATGTTTTATTATTACCAGGCTGGTATAGCTAGGGAGCATTTGTTTCCATGGGTTTTGGTGCATGGGGAGCTGTTAGAATATTGAATTCTCTATGCCAATGGATTCAATTTGGTTTGGCTCAGCTGGATGGACAGATGTAGCAATCCCATGTTCTACTAATGAGACGAATCTTTCACCACCTCTGTAATGGACTTTGCTTTTGGGTTTCTAAGTGGTATTCACACACATTTGCATCAGCCAGGGTAGGCAGATCCTGCTATTTGTTGAAATGCACACATTAAAGGAGTGGTGGAGCAAAAGTCAAGGAGAACTGACTGTAGATCCAGACATTTATGTCTTCAGTGAGTGTGCCTCCCTTTTAGATGATAAAAAACCATTTTCTCTCCCCTCCACTTCCTTTACAGCAGTAAAAATCCACTAGAGCTATCTACTTGTGAGTGATAAATATACCAAAATTCTTCTAAAAGGTTGGTCTGTAGGACAATCTCTGTTCTCTATGCTAATAGCACTCTTGCCATGCTTTCTAATCCTTTGTTTTGTGTCTTGGGATTCTTTCATATGCAAATCAAATCATAGGGGCACTTTCACATGTAAATCACATAATCAAGTTCATATGTGTCGCGCTGTTTTCCATTTCTTTGTCTTTGGGGAGATAATAAGTAGTACTTATTCAACATATATAGTATTACATTGGGAACATTTCTTGAGTTCAGAATAAACAGGAAATGGAGCCAGGACACCAGTTCTGATGCAGGATTTGGAAAAAGCATAAAAATTGGAAAGGAATTGCAAATACCTAGTTGCTGATTGTTTCATTTTTCATAGATTCATAGAATTAGAGAGTTGTAAGGGACTCCAACAGTCAGCTAGTCAGACCCACTACAATGCAGGAATTTCCACTGTAACAGATGGCCATCCAACCTTTGCTTAAAAATTTCCAAGGAAGGAGAGACCACAACCTCCCAAGGGAGACAGTTCCACTGTCAAACAGCTCATACTGTCAGAAAGTTCTTCCTGATATTTTATTGGAATCTCCTTTCTTGTAACTTGAAGCCCTTGGTTTGAGTCCTATCCTTCAGAGCAGGAGAAAACAAGCTTGTTTCCTCTTCCATGTGCAGCCCTTTAGATATTTGAAAATGGCTTTCCTATCTCCTCTCGGTCTCCTCTTTTCCAATCTAAACATACTCAGCTCCTTCAAGCGCTCCTCATAAGGCTTGGTTTCCAAGCCTTTGATAATCTTGGTCGCCCTCCTCTGCACATGTTCTAGCTTGTCAACAACCTCTTAAATTGTGATACCCAGAGTTGGACACAGTATTCCAAGGCAGTAGAGAGTCATATTATTACTTCCCTTGATCTGGATACTAGACTTCTGTTAATGCAGCCTAGAATAGCATTAGCTTTTTTGCTGCTGCATCACACTGTTGACTGTTGTTTCCTAATATTGCAACTTCATAAGGGCCCCCACCAAATAAATACCACTTAGCTGCTAAGGTGAGTTTGGGAAGATGATTGTGTATGTAATGGTTGGGTCTCTCCAACAGAAGTGAGACAACTCCAGCAGTAATTAACTCAGGTTTATTGTTCAAACACAAATCACTCAGGAGCTCAGTCACTCAGCGCCTGCTTCCAAATTAGCTGCTACCGAGTCTGAGTTCCACCCTTTCCTCTTCCCACATTTAAAGCCCCACTTTCACTTCCTTTCCTGTCCATGCCTCTCATTAATCCTTGCTCGCCTGTGCATCATGGGATGGGCTATTTCCGGTGGCCTTCCCTCTGAGTCCAAGCTTAAACTGTCAGTCTGTGTCTTCCCCCTTGAACTCCCCCCTTCCTTCTCCATGTTCCCAGAGCTCAGGCTTCTACTGTAACTAGGCTGCTCCTCCCTCGTTCCGCATTGCTGCCTAATTACCTCCTCCTGTCTCTCCACACTCTCCCCCTCTGTCAGCAATGGGACACAGCTGACAATGTAGCAGGATGTACATGTAGGAAATCACTCCTGCCACTGTGATTTGGAGGGAGCTTTCCACCCATAGAATCCAAGCTACTGCTGATGCAGGAAATCCAAAGTGAGACCATCCCCAGCAGATAGCTGACCTCCAGTCAGGAAGAGCATGTCACCCTTATAAAGAAGGTGGCCCCATTGTCAAGCTGCTGTTACTGTTGAGTTGTTTCTCCAAATGCCCAGTCAAAATCTACCCTCCCATAACTTAAGCCCATTAAGTTGGAGCCACCTGGGATGAACAAAGACATAGGATTCTTATCTCATTATGCATGATCAAGCTTTCTTTAGCGCCTCAGCCCTTGCCCCCCCCCCCCGCAGGACCAATTGCAGTCATCAGCAGTCATTAACAGCCATCAACAGGTTTACCACTCCTATCAGCCCATCACCCATTCCCACCCACCCCCACCACCCTCTGTATATACATAAGGGTCTGGCTCTTCTGTTTCAAGTGTATCTGAAGAAGTGTGCATACACAAGAAAGCTCATACCAAAATAAAAACTTAGTTGGTCTTTAAGGTGCTACTGAATGAATTTTTTTTATTAAGCCCATTAGGCAGAGTCGTTCCCTGTGGGGATAGCAGAAAGCAAATCTTTGGCTGCATACAGACCCTTAAAGCACATTCAAAGCACAATCCTCCTCTTGAAGAATTGTGGGCACTGTAGTTGGTTAAGGGTTGCTGGGAGTAGAATGTTGTGAGGGTTAAATCACATAGCCCAGAATTCTATGAGCAAAATAATGTGTTTCAGTTGTTCTTTAAGGGTATAATGTCTGTTCAGCCTTCGTGACAGCCATTTAGGTATTTGAAGAGCACTCTCACATGTGCCACCCTCCCCCCAACCCCCTTTCTATTTCTGGCTACACATACCCACTTCCTTCTGTTCTTCTCTGTGAAGTGAGAGATTCAGGGAGTCCATTTATCTTTGGATTAAGGAGACTTGTATGTGCAATACACACACATGGGTGGGGAGGGAGGGAGCTCCCCTCAACAAGGAGCATCTGCTTCAAACTGGCCAAACTGGAATAGCCAGGCTTGTTTCTCCCTGATCTGGCTACTTTGCAGTTCCAAGCTGTTCTCTCTTTCTCTCTGCCCCAAAGACATACTGGCGGAATACTGATCTTAGCTGTGACCTGGTTGGTAATAGCTCTGAACCATCAAGTCTCATTTTAGACACATCAACTACCTTTAGCAGGCAATCAAGCACAAAAGGTGGTCATTTGACAGATACTAAAACTTTTTATGATTTGGGCTGGCCATGACTCCCAGAATCCAGCTTGCAAAGAAAAGCAGGGGGGGGGGATCAATTTCAGCTGCTACAACTGGTCCAACAAAAGATAGTTCATTACCTATTCTATAGGTGTACAATTGCAGTGCTGCTCTGATACAAAAGCATTTAGCAGTATAAGGTCAAAGGATAGCTGCTTCCAAGCATTCAGTGTGTCAAGGTCTATCAGGGCCAATCAAATACCCTTTCTAAAGTCCTCTTAAAAATACACGGTAGTGAATTTCTATCATATGATATCAGAAATCAATTTTGGAGCTAAAGAGCATTTGACCTGACATGCTTGGAAGGCCAGGAAAATGAAAAACACACACATATATAGGCCAGTTTCTGGCAATGTCTGGAGTGGTTGGCACAAGCGGAAAGCAATACCAATAAAGCTTGTTGCAGCCTCAATAATACATCATAAGGAGCAGGAAGTTTTTCTTCAAGTGATTCATACTGTCAAAATTGTTCCAGCTAGAACTGTGTGAAATAGCCAGAGTTGAAAAATCTCAAAAAAGTAATTGGAAACTGTTTTCACCACCACCTCCCTGAGATTCCTGCATTGCATGTTGCTGGACTAGATGACCCTCGGGGTCCCTTCCAACTCTACAATTCCATGATTCTGTGAATCTCTGGACTGCAGAGAGAGAGAGAGAGAGAGAGAGAGAGAGAGAGAGAGAGAGAGAGAGAGAGAGAGAGAGAGGATGGTGGCCTAGAAAAGAGCAGATTTTGCATAAAAACCATGCCCCACTCTCAAATCAGTGACTTCATTTAATATGCAATTCTATATAAATTTGCCAGGTGCCTATCTTTATCATCCTCATAGTTTAATATTTCACTATTCTCCAGTGCCTGGGGAAGAGGAGGGTGGAGTTCTCCCTCTTTTTCCCTATAATCATGTCCTTACAGATGTTTTGCAAGCCCCCCCCACCAGCAGCTAATGATGCAGAAAAAAATATATACATTGTGTAATGGCATCTGGACACCTCTGAAATCGCAGAATACAGAGAGGTAGAACTTGACATCATTATAAAATGCATTTCTACCATAGGAATCCCCAAGTTTCTGGGGTGAATGCAGCTATGAGTTCTGAACTCTCCTACTGCTCCTCCTGAAAATGAATCTACAAACTCAGAATTTGACCCTTGGCAACCCTGAGGTCCTTGAATTAAAATGTGGTAAATAAAATACAAAATAATATCCTACTTAAGGGGTTTGTGCAATGGCACTGAGGGAAGGCAGGGTCTGCACAGTGTGTGACCCACCAAGCCAAACAGAATATACCAGCCATGTATGGTACAATGGAGAGGGGGAGAGCCAGGTCTGCCATCTTGAGCTCTTTGGAGATAAGAAGAGATATAAATGTAATAATAAAATAAATGGTTGCTCATCTTGTTTAGTCACTTCATTGGTAGGTTTAAAGTGAATTTTCTCCTTCCCAGAACCATCTAGACTGGACACCTACAGGATTCCAAATCTGGTCCATGCATCAATGCAGCTGAACTTACCTGATGCTCATTCTTGAAGAGTAGCTATTGAGTCCATTTCCTACTGTCTTGCAGAAGTCAACTGCAGTATACTAAGCTAGAAGGGCTGAGGAATCACAGTTTGAGCTTAACATGTGAATTGGAAGATTTGTAAATTAAAAAAGAACTAATATACAGTACCGGTAAATCAATCAAGATTTAGCCACCTGTTATGGATACTTTAGTGGAGATTCCTGCATTGCAGAGGGTTGGGCTAGATGGGCTTTGGGGTTCCTTCCAAATCCACAGTTCTATGATTTTAAGACTTCTCACATGGTTCTGTGCTCCACCTTGGATGAACTCTGTTGTTGGGCTGCTGTTAAAGCAGATTAAAGCAGATTAGAATATCTCTATACATAATCCATGCCTGATAAAAAAGTCCCATTAGAATAGACAATCTCCAAATAATTGGGTTTGTTCTGTGTATGGCTCTCTTTTTATATCTTTTTGGGTAATGGGTATTTTTCTGTTTTCAGATTCACTGCACTGTTAGACTTCAGAACCTATGGGGAAAACACGAGGTTAACAATTATTTCTCTGTCTCATAATGAGGCAATGTTGAGAAACTGCTGAGAGGGTACAACAAAAGAAAATGAAAAATGGGAGGAACGTGGAAACAGAGAGATGACATTCCTTGAAATCAAAGTACAGGAAATAGATCTTATGAGATAAACTGAGCAATATGAGAAGAAAAAAGATCTCATTAATCTCTCAGGTATTTCTTCCTACGGTGATTGAGTACTAACACAAAAAGCAACACAGCTGGTTTGTGATCAGCACTTTTTGTTATGGATAGAAGACTGAAGCAACAGATCATAAGGAGTGTTGGAGTTGTTGTAGGGTAAAGGATTCAGATTCTTACTTAGCTCAGCTCAGTCTTACAAAAGAAAATTTTGCTTGGTGCAATTGTTCTTCAGGATGATAGAAAAAGGATTCTTAACTCAATAAATCATTTGGAAAAAGTATCTATTTTCAAGGGGAAAGGGAGCTCTCCAGCAGAATCTGGTGACAGTTGTGACCAATCTTAGATTGATCCCCCTACTCCTTTTGTCTAGGCTGGAGGAGAGCCAGTAGACTTTGTTGAATTTGGCTATTTAATATAGCTACTGTCTAATTTTTCATTGCCAAAATGAAATGTGTTTTATCTTATATTTTAAAAAGTAGTGTGTGCTCAAAGGTGTGTGCATGTGCTTGTTTGCTTATTTCAAATGTGATGCCCCTACTTTTGAGATATCTCCCCCCCCCCCCCAGTACGGCAACAACAATATTACTAATTGGGATTGCTTGTGTGCTTGTGTGGTGTGTGTGAGAGAGATAGAGATAGAGAGATAGATAGAGATTCCATGTTTATAGTGGTTTTATTTACTGAAGCAGCAGTACAGCATGTAGATATCCCAATAAATTATAAAATAATCATTCAGGTGAGACATTCAAAACCAAATTTTAATGCGTTTGAACAGAATCTATTGAAAGCATCCAAAGAGCTCTATTCTTTTGTTCTAAAAATGTTTCTTATTTAAAGACATTGCTTGTACTAAAAACCAAAAAGCTCTGCAGGATTCAGATATTTGAGAGATGGGAAAATACTGGAAGCAGTATTTTAAAGAATTTATTCTTGTAAACAATATATAAAAGGTGGGGATGGGGAAAGTAGTTAATCACCCTGTGTCTAAAACGTGCTTTGCTTCTCTTTGGAGAAATTCTGGTGGTAATATATACAGACACACACATGGCAGTTAATAATAGATTATAAAAAGCAGTGCCCTTTATCATCTAAACCCCAAACCTTTTGAGGCTTGCAAATATAGAACCGTCTGCTTGGTGATTGTAGAGATTTGACGTCAGAAAGCAGTTCTGTTTCTCATCTGAAATACCAGTGTGTCATTTCACATACACAAAGGGGACTGTACTACTCAACAGGTTATATCGATTTGCAGTAATTCAGGTAGAATAGCAGTGAAAAATAAACTTCTTGCAGAGGGGTAACAAATAGCTTGACAATAAGGCCAGTAATTTAAATATCTAAACAAAAGTGATACCAGCTGGAAGAATTATGTTACCTGTACTGTGTTCTTGCTGCCAGGCTACGCTTTTAATATACACATTAATTGCTTAAGAAAACCCAAAGGATTGGATAAGCTTTTTTAAAAATAATAATAATTAAAATTGATTGACTGCTGTCCTCTGTGTATATATAAAACTTTGGACACTCATGATGCACAGAGTTTCTTTAAAGCCACAAAGACCATCTATGGACCATCATGGCATATGCCCCCTATGCTCAGCAGATGGTAACACACTTCTAAAAGATAAAGAAGCTATTGCACTGCGCTGGAAAGAACATTACCAACATCTCCTTAACCGCAACTCCCCCATAGCTGCTGAGGTCCTCTCACAAATTCCGCAAAAACAAGTTAGAGACGAGCTTGCAGTATCTCCAAAACTGGGAGAGTTGTGTACAGCTATTAACCAAATGAAAAACAACAAAGCCAGTGGACCTGATGGGATACCTGCCGAAATCTTCAAAGTGGGCGGAATTGAATTTACACAACAACTTCACAAGCTCATCGAAAAAATCTGGGAAAGAGAAGAAATCCCAGCAGACTTTAGAGATGCCAAAATTACCAATCTCTTTAAAAAAAGGTGACAGAACTGATTGTGGAAACTATTGAGGCATCTCTCTATTAGCTGCGGCCGGCAGAATTCTTGCAAGGATCTTAGCAAACCGTCTGATAACAATATCCGAGGTGACCCTTCCTGAATCCCAAAATGGTTTTCGGCCTTCTAGGGGGACAGTGGACATGATTTTCACCGCTCGACAGCTTCAAGAAAAATGCAGAGAGCAAAACCAACCCCTGTATATGACGTTTATGGTGGCCAGAGTCAAAGATGAATAATGGCTAGTGGTGCAAAGTTCATGGCTCAAGCTGGATCCGTTCCGTTGGCAGGGGTTCATGAAGAGGGTGCAAGTGGAAGGAAGAGCTGATAGTTAGAATCACAGGGAGGTGATCGCTCTCACTGTGGTATCTCACCTGAAAGGTTTCAACCTAGTTTATCAGAGCAGATGAGCCTAAGATGTAGTTGATCACGCTACTTCCTGTCCCAGAGACAAATGTGAACTCCCCTAGTCAATCACCTGGTAATGAACCATTCAGGATGACTGTCAAAACATGCACACAACTTGGCAAGGCAAACTCCGGCCTCATTTATATGGGTGTCTTTGGAATGTTGCATGCCTGAGAGAAGCTTGGGCAGGGGATCCTCAGTGTCAAAACCCAGCTCTCTTGCAAGCTCAAAATGGTTTTTACCCACTCTTGTGTTAAAATTGCTTGCACTTAGCAGATTGATGCTGGGGAATTTGGTCTCCAGTTTTTCCAAAAATGTTGTAAGTTGATTACAATAGCCCATCAATGTTTGCTTGTCGAGGCAAGGTGGTGGTGGGGGTATAAACTTTGATTATAATTAGAACCAAGTTTGAAGATCTCAACAAGAATGCCTAGGCAATGTTGTCACATGGCTGGAGGGAAATGATTTCAAGATTAGGCTGTTGGGTGCAGCGTAAGCTTAGTCCCGCTTTATATAGGCCCAAATTGAGAGTGCTTCAAAATGCTTTATGAAGGAGACAGTTGATCTTAATGTGCAAAATGACTAATCACAGGTTAAGTGTAACATATTCACATGATGATAGAGCAATCTGTTTTTTTTGCTGACAGCTTTTTAATGGTCTCATGGGCATAATGGATTTTTAATAGGCACTGACAAACCAACCCTTATGACTACTTTCCATAAAAAGGTAGTGCTCCCTTTAAAACGGGAGCATGTGGACACAGCTCTGCAGATTCTGACTGCTGGTGGAGGTAAATACTTTCACACAGTTTCAAACAGCTAGCTCCTTTCTCTCTCCAGCCATGTCCCTATGTGAGGATGGTGTGTAAACATGTCTGATCATATGTGCTTCATAGGCTTGCTCATATGTAAATACTAGGGGTGTGTATAGGCCCCAGGATTGGCCTTGTATGTGATCTATCTATCTATCTATCTATCATCTATCTATCTATCTATCTATCTATCTATCTATCTATCTATCTATCTATCTATCTATCTATCTATCTCTGATCAGTTTCGAGAGTTGCTCTGAGCTCTGAGCTTCAATACTGTATGCAATTCAGGTTTGTAACCACTCTGTAGAAAACACAGCTCAGTGGTGCCCTCTAGTTACGTACTGCTCTGGATACGTAACTTTCGGGTTACGAATGTGGCAAACCCAGAAGTGTATACTTTCAGGTTTCGCCGAACACACATTTGGAAATCATGTCTGCACATGTCCGCGGCACCAGAAATCGCTTCTGCGCATGCCCAGATGCCAAACATTGCACCTGTGCAGAAGCGTTTTTGGCATGTGCAGAAGCGATTTATGGTATCTCTGCATGCACAGCCACAATTTCTGGCGCCGCTCAGTGAGTCCCACACTGCACTGTGCCAGTATAGCGCAGCACGCGGGCGACTTGCTGAGCGGGCGACTTGCCTCGTGGGCTGGTAAAACCATCTTTGTGGGCTGGATCCGGCCCATGGGCCACACGTTGCTGACCCCTGGTCCAGTATATAGACATCTTAAGCCAGCCCAAGCTTATAGGTGATAGGTCACCTTGTGCTGTAACTAGCGAATCACAACAATTGCCCTTTTGCAGCAGTGGATTGGCTGCCTGCCAGCTACCAACAATCTCATTGGAGCGTTTTAGAATCCTCTCCGTCTTTTGTTATGCAGTTTGAAGCACCAGGAGGCATTAAGGGCTAAGGTTGCAATGACATGCATGCAGCATGAGTATGGGCTACAAAACCTGCATGCATAACAATTTGGCCCCGCCCAGGGGTGCCAGCTTGAATAAAATATGGAGGGGGGAAGGTAAGCTCCGCCCCACATAATCGTTCACATGATACGGTGCACACACACCATCAGATGCGCCCCCCGCCTCCCTCAAATATTTAATGGGGGACGAAGGGACCTCAGCCCCTAGAGGTTGGCTCCTATGCCCCCTCCCCCAAGACAATGCTTTCTTTCCCATCAGGTTGTGGTTGTAAATCCCCATGATAATTATATAGTAGATGGACTAGTCCCAGGACAGCATTGTCCTGAGAAGCTTAATGTTTGTTTATTTGTCACTGATCCACCTAGCACATGCAGAATAGTGAAGTTTGTTACACCTCTCTGAAGGATTGTGACATGTTGTTAATTGGAAGGCGATAAGCCTGGCAAGTTAAGTGGCTTTTAATGGGCCATGCTGGATTAAGAAGATAAGCCACAATCTTCAGGTGCAGAGTGCAAGGGAACATGTATTTTAATTGGTGCATAGTTGAGTATTTGTGCATTTGAGGTAAATTATCTGGTAAAAAATGAGCATGTCGTTTGTGTGACAGGTTTGTTTGGGCGCATTTACAATCCAATCCCGCTATCTTTAGTAGGGGGAAGAATTTCCGTGTTGGGTGATTTTAAAAGCACATAACCCAAGGCATTAATGGAATTACAGAAGCGTTAAGAATGCCGCTTTGCCATAGACCCTAAGAGGGAAAACTTGGGCAAAGATGTGATAGATCACATGTAGATTTGCAACACAAAATTAACCTGGTTCCTTGTAGCATAAGTTGCTCCCTTCAAGATGGGCGTTCAGTGGCATGAAATCAAACTCCTGTTATCATGCTTCTGTAGAATAATCCCACCCATGGCCTGGAATTCCTGGACTCCAACAATTTAGCATCCATCCCTAGCAAAGAGGGAGAATAAACCCAGACGACCTATCCAGGTAGAAAGTGAGTGGTGCACTTTTAACATATGCTATGTGCTTGGTTCTCTAGCTGTGATGCTCTCGCAGGGCATTTTGGTTCTGCAACAGTGTTTGGTTTCTTAGAGGGGCCCTCCAGACCAGACTCAGCAGTTCCTAATAGCAGACCCCTGTATTTGACTACCACTAGCATCACAGGGACTCACTATGGAAAGGTGAGGTGAACTGGGCTTCCTCTCCAACACTGTGGCATTTTCTGTTTAAGCCCCACTGGAGCTGATGGTAAAGTCAAACACAGGTATCTGATATAGGAACTGATGAGTTAGACCTGGATGGCCCCTATAGGAAACCAAATTATTTTGACCACCCCAGTAGTCTTAACTGTGCTGCTGCTGTTACTCTGTTCTCACAGCCAAAACTTAGAGGAGGGCAACACATGTGAAGAGCAACTCTTTAATTTTTCTTAAACATCTGTCCCCTAAATCACTGTGATTGGAATTCACTTAGAAAATAAGTCATAGTATCATAGAATTGCAGAGTTGGAAGGAACCCCAAGGGTTATCTAATCTAACCCCTGTGATGCAGGAATCTTTACTAAATCATACAGGAGATGGTATAGTCAATGAAACAGAAGCCTTTGACTGTGTCGATCACAGCAAACTATGGCAAGTTCTTAAAGAAATGGGAGTGCCTGATCACCTCATCTGTCTCCTGAGAAATCTCTATGTGGGACAAGAAGCTACAGTTAGAACTGGATATGGAACAACTGATTGGTTCAAAATTGGGAAAGGAGTACGACAAGGTTGTATATTGTCTCCCTGCTTATTTAACTTATATGCAGAATCCATCATGCGAAAGGCTGGACTAAATGAATCCCAAGCCGGAATTAAGATTGCCGGAAGAAATATCAACAACCTCAGGTATGCAGATGACACAACCTTGATGGCAGAAAGTGAGGAGGAATTAAAGAACCTTTAACGAGGGTAAAAGAGGAGAGCGCAAAATATGGTCTGAAGCTCAACATCAAAAAAACCAAGATCATGGCCACTGGTCCCATCACCTCCTGGCAAATAGAAGGGGAAGAAATGGAGGCAGTGAGAGATTTTACTTTCTTGGGCTCCTTGATCACTGCAGATGGTGACAGCAGTCACGAAATTAAAAGACGCCTGCTTCTTGGGAGAAAAGCAATGACAAACCTAGACAGCATCTTAAAAAGCAGAGTCATCACCTTGCCGACAAAGGTCCGTATAGTTAAAGCTATGGTTTTCCCAGTAGTGATGTATGGAAGTGAGAGCTGGACCATAAAGAAGGCTGATCGCCGAAGAATTGATGCTTTTTTTTTTTTTTTAATTTTTAAATAAACTTTATTAAGAATCGAAGTTAAAATACAAACCATACACACTCAAAACTCACAGTCATACCAAAATAAGCACAGATTCATATACACAAAATCCTGGGAATCATAATATACAAACTCATAAAAAAAACCTAATATACCAACTCATAGAAATCATAATGTACAAACTCATATAAATCATACAATAATAGAAAAGGAAAGGGGGAAAAGGAAAAGAGAAAGAAAAAAGGGGGGAAAGAAAAGGAAAAAAAAAAAAAGAAGGAGACATACATTTGAGTCATCACTCTCATCCAAAAACAATCCATAACAATGTCAACTAAATTCATCAAAATTCTCAGTCTTCTAAACTGTATTCCACCCAATTAAAGACTCCCACTTATCTCTATTCTCAGATTTCTTTAGGTATTATATCCAGTTACTGCATTCCCAATTAAATATCGTTCAATAAATGTCTCCAGATATCATTCCATAAGATATAAGCTTTTCTATTTAAATTATAAAATAAATTATAATAAAATGATACATCTCTCTTAATCCTTGTCTCCGTGTTTTTTATTTCCCTGTGGCTCGATGCGGGGTGCTAGAAGTAGACCCAAGACTTTACCATGGGGCACTGTCCTTTCATGTACTCCCCAAATTTATCCCAATTTTGCTGAAATCTTTTGTTAGTATATCCTTTAATCGAATTAGTCAAATTGTCTAAATCCAAATAGCTTAATAATTTCTCCTGCCACTCCAGTATGCTGGGTATTTCCTTTTGTTTCCAATAGGATGCGATCAGAGTTCTCGCCGCTGATGTTGCGTACAGGAACAATGTCTCATCCTGTGGTTTGATCGTGTCGTCTAAGATCCCCAGCAGGAAGGATTCAGGGCTTCTCTTGATATTATATTTAAGTATTTTTTTTATTTCTTCAAACACTTGGATCCAGAACTTTTTAATTCCTTCACAGTGCCACCATGCATGCATATATGTTCCCGTCTCCCCCCTACACTTCCAACACAAATTGTCTTTAGTATTGTACATTTTATGTATTTTGACCGGGGTTAGGTGCCACCTGTAAAACATCTTGATCATGTTCTCCCTGACTCCCTCTGAGGCTGTAAATTTCCATGTTTTCTTCCATAGATGTTCCCATTTATCGACCTGTATGTTTTTCCCTATGTCAATAGCCCATTTTATCATCGTTTCTTTTCCTAATTCATCTTTGGTTTCCCATTCTAACAAGACATTATACATCTTTGATATAATTTTATTTTCCGGTTGTATTAAATTTTTTTCCAATAAAGAGGGTTCTTCCAGAAAACCTAATGTTTGCTTATGTTCCTTAAATTTACTATAAATTTGATGGTATTGAAACCAGCCGTTTACTTGGTGTTTTACCTCCCCATATTCTTTTAATTTGATATTTCCTCCCCTGTCATCTAATAGATCCCTATAGGTCCCCCAACTTCTTCCTGAATTTAATTTTTTGACTGCGGTTATTTCTGTTGGCGATGCCCACCTGGGAGTCTTGGGCTCCAACAATCTTTTGTATTTATTCCAAATTTTTAAGAGAGATCGCTTAATTACATGATTGTTGAAGTCCTTATGCACTTTGACCTTATCATCTACCAGGTAAGCATGCCAACCAAATTTATTCCCCACCCCTTCCAAATCCAATAGACTATTATTTTCCAATTTGATCCACTCTTTTAACCACGTAAATCCTGCCGCGTCATGGTAAAGATTAAGGTCAGGCAAGGCCAGGCCCCCTCTTTCCTTAGTATCAATCAATAATTTATATTTTATTCTGGCAGGTTTGTGTTTCCATATAAATTTCACCAGATCTTTCTTCCATTGTTGAAAGACATTATTACCTGTTCCTAGGATCGGGATCATCTGAAATAAAAATATCATTTTAGGAAGTATATTCATTTTGACGGTCGCGATTCTACCTAACAATGACAAATTTAATCGTTCCCAATTTTCCAGATCTTTTTTAATTTCGTTCCAAATTCTATTATAATTATCCCTTATTAAATTATTAGTATTATTGGTTATCCAAATCCCAAGATATTTTGTTTTTTCCACAACCTTCAATCCAACTTTCGCTTCTAATTGGTCGATCTCTTGTTTTGTTAAATTTTTGGTTAACATATTTGTTTTGTTCATATTTAATTTAAAGCCCGATAATTTCCCGTAATCATTTATTATCTTTAAAGCATGGGGAATACTCTCTGTCGGGTCCTCAATTGTAATGATAATGTCGTCTGCGAAAGCTTTTGTTTTATACACATTTTCCCCAATTCTAATCCCTTTAACTTCATCTTTTTTTCTTAAATTTTCCAATAAAAATTCGAGACTTAATATAAACAAAAGTGGAGATAGAGGACAGCCTTGCCTGGTGCCTCTTTGGATCTTTATATCTCCCGAGATTTCATTATTTATTATTAATTTGGCTGTTTGGGTCTTATAAATTGCCTCTATTCCATTTTTTACTTTCTCTCCAAATCCAAAAAAATCCACGCATTTTTTCATAAAGATCCATGATACTCTGTCGAACGCCTTTTCAGCGTCCAACAGCAAAAATGCCGCTTTCTTGTTGATGTTAACACTAAGATATTCCAATAAATTTATGACATTTCTTATATTTTCATGCATGGATCTTTTTGGTAAGAAACCTGACTGATCTTTGTTTATTACTTTCCCCAATACCTGCTTCATTCTGTTGGCCAATAGATCCGCAAATATTTTATAATCATTGTTGAGCAAAGAAATTGGTCTAAAATTTTTAATCTGGGTATTATCTGTTCCTTGCTTCGGTATTACCGCAATATAAGCCTCTTCCCATGTTTGGGGGGTTTCACCTTGATCGATAATTTTGTTCATCAATGTTTTCATGGGGTCTAATATAGTTTTTTCAAATTTTTTATAAAACAGGGCTGGGAGCCCATCTGTGCCCGGTGATTTTCCTATTTTTGCTCTCCTAATTGTCCTTTGTATTTCTAAAGCTGAGAAGGGTTCATTCAGCAAATTATCTCCCTCTTTATCTATTTTTTTTAAATTCGTTTCCTGTAAATATCTCTCTATCTCTTTTTGATCTACCCCTTCTTCCTTGTATAGATTTGAATAAAATTGGACGAAAGAATCCCTGATTTCCTTAGGTTCTGTTATCACCTTCCCTTCCTGTGTCAGTTTATCAATCACTCTTTCTTTCTGTTTTTTCTTCAGCTGCCATGCTAAATATCGGCCTGCCTTATTGGAGAGCTCAAAATTCCTTTGTTTTAAATATCTTATTTTATTCTCAATTTCTATATCCAACAACTTAGAAACTTGATCTTTTAACAATTTTATGGCTCTTTTTATTTCGTCCCTCCTTTGATTCTTAGCCTTTCCTAATTCTAATTCCTTCTTTGTTATTTCTTTTAGCAGGGTATCCAATTTTTTCTCTTTTTCTTTCCTTTTCCAACTGCCTTGGCTGATGAAAAAGCCTCTGATTACCGCCTTTCCAGCATCCCACACTACATTTATTGGTGTCCCTTTATTTAAATTTTCCTCAAAATAATCTTTTAACACCATTTCCGCCTTTTTTACTATATCTTCATCTTCTAATAATAATTCATTTAATCTCCACCGCCTAGCTATCCGTTCATTTCCTTTTAATTCCATCAAAATTGGATTATGGTCCGAAAAACATTTAGGCAAAATTTCAATTTTTTTACATCTCATTACTAATTCCCTGGAGATCCAAATTAGATCTATTCTGCTTTCGGTATCATTTGGGTGGGAATAATAAGTGAATTGTTTCTGGAGGGGGTGCCTATATCTCCACATATCCCGTAAATCCAGTTTCTCAATTAAATTGAAAAAAGTTTGGGGTAATTTTCCTTCTTTTTTCCCAGCGTCTTTACTCCGTTTATCCATCTCTGGGGAGACTACCCCATTGAAATCCCCCAGTAGGATTATTTTTTGGTCTACAAAGTCCAATAATATTTCTTCCAGCTTTTGGTAAAATTCTGTTTTATTTTCGTTAGGTGCATATAATCCCACCACTATAATCTTTTCTGCTTTCCCTTGTATTCTCACCATAATAATTCTTCCCTCATTATCTTTGTATACCTGTTCCGGTTTTAATTTCGGGTTCACATATAGTACAACCCCCCTTTTTTTAACCACATCCGAAGATATAAACTCCTCCCCCAGGTTTTTCTTCACTAGTAGTCTGCGGTGCTTCTTTATAATGTGCGTTTCTTGTAGGCAGGTTACATCAGGTTTCCTCTTGTCTATTAAATGTTCAACTCTATTTCTTTTCACCTTGTTATTAAGGCCATTGACATTCCACGTAATAAATCTTAGATCCATTTTTAAACTAATAAAAAAAAGCTTTATTCTACCTTTATTAAGTTCCCTCTTTAGGGAGTAAGGGAAAACTTGAATTTTCAGATGCAGCAACAAGGAGCAAGAGAGAGAGAATTAAATGGAAAAAAAGAAAACAACTCACCAAAAAAAAAAAGAAGAAGAAGAGAAGAGAAAAAAAAACAAAAAAAACAACAACAACAACAACAACAAAAGCAACAATATTCACAACCCCATTTGGAGTTCAAGTTTCTACATACAATTTTAAACTTGACCTACTATGCTAGGGCGAGATATAGATTAAGCAGAATAGCTGTCTTCCTTATTTTATTTCTTTATTCTTCTTCACTTTCCGAGCTATGCCTATCCTCTTTAGGCTCCTTCTTGTCCCCGGCCTTCCCTCCCCCCCCCAGAAACTTTTCATATTTCCTCCAGAACTTATCTGCATCTAATTCTGTAGTCAATCTTCTCTTGTTTTGTTTATAGGTGAAGGTAATCCCTTCAGGAAATTCCCATTTGAAGTGAATGTTATTCTTCTTCAATGCCTCAGTCAGGAAGTTATATTTTGCTCTTTTTTTCAAAAGTCTAGGTGGTATTTCTCTCATGATTGCTATTTCTTTATCCTCTATTCTCAGTTTTTGGGTTTTCTTGCGTATCATGATTTTGTCTCTCAGGATCCTTGAATTTAGAAAAACTAAACAGTCACCCGGCCAGTTATTCGCACGGGCTTGTTTCGATCTCAGCCTGAATGCTTTGTCCAAGCAAATAGAAATGTCCTCCTCCTGCAAATCCATCCATTGCGCCAGGGCTGTGATGATGATGTTCTCTATATTTTCGTCTGCCTTCTCCTTTAGTCCCCTGAACCTGAGAGTCAAATCATTTTGCTTTAGTTCTTGCATCGCAAGAGCATCCAGTAACGCCTCTTGGCTGTCTTTTAATTTTTGTATTTCTTCCCTCATTTTTTCTTGATTTCTCCTGTATTCTCTGCATTCCTCTGCATACTTCTTCATCGTTTCTTCCTGTTTGTTTATTCTTACTGTTAAGTTCTGGGTATCACTTTCCATTACTTTGTTTTTTTCTTGTAATTCTATGACGTGTTTATCCAAATCCTCAATCGCTTTGGTGTTCTCTTCTGTCTTTTTCCAGTTTTCTTCAATTCTGTTCCCCATCTTATCCATTTTATCATTCAGTGCATCCATCTTTTCTGTAAGGTCCGTCCTTAGCCCAAGAATCAGCTCCTTTATATCCAGCGTATCTGCGTCCATGTTCGATGATCTTCTTTGGGTTCCAGCCGGTATCGTGGTAAATTGACTCTTAAGCCTTTTATTCTCGTTCATACTTGGGTACTTTTATTTCCTCAAAGCTTAGAATTCACAGTTATAGAGAGTCTATTATCTTCAGTTTCAGAATGGAAAGGAAGTTATTTTCAAACTTAGCTCTTGGGGGGTGGAGGGAGATGGATTCTTATGCTGATGACATGTTGTTGCGACTTAAATCAAGAGGGAGAATAAGATCAAATCAGGGAAGAGAGTGTAGCATATCAATAGTGTCAGTGATATTATATCCACTTTTCCAAAGCAGGACAGGGGTCTGAGAGATATATGTCTAAGAGATGTGGTTTACCACTAGTTGTCGCTCTCTCCTTATTCCTTCTCCACTTCTCCCGGCTCTTTTATTACAGTCTACAGCTCTACAGATTCTCCTTCCTGCTTCTTGTTTCACCAACTTCCTTTTCTCAGTGAATCAGCAATTTCTGGCTGCCATTATTCTTTGTTACTCCCGTTTTTCACTTAAAACTTTCTCCTCCCCAACAGCGTTATTTTAACAGCTTCCAGTCTCCCTCCCGATGTCTCAGATTTTTAGCTTTCTTATTCCCCTCTTTCTTTTTTCACATCCGTTAATTGTTTTATAGTCCTTTTTGCTGCTCTATTCCGTCTATCTTTCTTCCCTCCTCACTCCTTGTCTCTTCTCTCCGCCCTTCGCTCTGCCTCTTTGTATCTTTTTGTAGCTCTCTCAGTGTATCTTAGTATCTCTTTGTGGCCGTTCGTGCAGGGAAACCACCCCTTACGTTCTCTTTTTCCCCCCCCACTACTCACAGTCTTTGCGTTGTTCACCTCGTCCTTTCCCCGAAAAGTGGGTACATCCAGACCAGGCGGGGGGGGGTCGGCTCCTCCTCTCTCAGGGCTCTGGACCTTCGAGGTCTGTATTATTATAGTCCCGAATCGCTTTTGCTGCAGTTCGTATGTTCTCTGGGGATAGAGATAAGTTCCGTTTGCGATCCTCCCCAGTTACCGCTTGCCAGACACTTTAAATTCGTACAGCAGAGGGCTTGGCCCCACAATTGTGGTTAAAAAAAAAAGTAAAAGAGTAAAATTATACTTCCTCTGCTCTTTAAAATGCTTTTCCTTGCTCTGAAATGCCGTCGCTAATCCGTGCTCCGTCTTGAGGCAGCTCTTAGAGGGGCGGACATTTTCCAAGCGCTGGGGGATGGGATTTATCGTCAGTTTTTAAACGTCTTTCCAACCCCTTTTTTCTAGCGCCGCTTTCGTCCCAGGACCCTGAACTTTTCCTCCAAGGGTTTTGAGGTCCCGCTGCCCTCGGGAACCCCCTGGCCCCCTCTAAAATTGAATCGCCACGAGAACTCACAGCGATTCCGACGCAGCTCCGGCTGCGAGCAACCCGGAAGTCGATGCTTTTGAATTATGGTGCTGGAGGAGACTCTTGAGAGTCCCATGGACTGCAATAAGATGAAACTCATCCATTCTTAAGAAAATCAGCCCTGAGTGCTCACTGGAAGGACACTGAAGCTGTGGCTCCAATACTTTGGCCACCTCATGAGAAGAGAAGACTCCCTGGAAAAGACCCTGATGTTGGGAAAGATTGAGGGCACAAGGGGAAGGGGATGACAGAGGACAAGATGGTTGGACAGTGTTCTTGAAGCTACTATCATGAGTTTGACCAAACTGCAGGAGGCAGTGAAAGACAGGAGTGCTTGGCGTGCTCTGGTCCATGGGGTCACGAAGAGTCGGACATGACTAAACAACTAAACAACAAAGTTTGCAAACAAACTGAAGGGAGCAGGAAAGTATCTGGAAAGGGGCCCCTGCAGTTTTTCAGGAAACACAGAACAAAAATCAGCAGTTTGACTTAACCCTGTTTCCAGCTTGGAACTTGTAATTTTTGTATGATCAAAGAGTCAGCAGACTGCTTCAGCGTCTTGTAAAGCAAGAGTAGGGAGCCCAATCTGGGCAGTGTGCTAGATCTCTTAATTCTCCCACCCTTCACAAGCCAGCTTTGCAAGGTAAGTAGGAACACATGTCTGTCAATCACTTGGCATCATAGCTGCTAAGTTTTCCCTTTTCTCGCGAGGAAGCCTATTCAGCATAAGGGAAAATCCCTTAAAAAAAGGGATAACTTGGCAGCTATGCTTGGCATCTTAATGATACCAGGGGCCTAGGAGCCAACTCTTAGCAGCTGAGGGTCCTTTGCCGCCCAATAAAATATTTGAGGGGGCTGCCCCCCCCCAAAGTTGATGAGCAATGCCATTCAGAAGGTGTGTTTATGTGCTGTGTCTTGTGATTGATTATGCAGGTCAGGCATTACCTGCCCCTCCCATATTTTATTCAAGTTGGCGCCCCTGCTTGGAGGAATACCTTCAAAGCAGCTTGCTCCATTTCAAAGCACTTCCCAAAATGGAGCATTCCATTTTGGGAAGCAATTTGAATGCAAGCCTCTTCAAAATGGAGCAAAAGAGCCCCCATGGCTGCATATTGGGGCTTCTTGTCAGTGACAGGGAGCCCTGCTTGTGCAGGAACAGGCAGGAGCTCACATTAAGTTCCCGTTTGTTCCTCTGTGGCCATGTCCATATCCGCGAGTCCACACATGATGTGCTGTTCGCCTTGGGGCTAGTGGGTGTGGCTTGTAGGGAATGGCCTAGGTCCATGGTCTGGAGGCTCCCCAATACAAAGAAACAGGCTAATAAATGAAAACATGATTACGGAGTTTCATTGTTGGTCTGCTTGTTGGTAGAGAGGGAGGAAGCAGATTGAATTTGCTGGCTTCAATCCCATCCACTCACCCACAGAACCCAGAGATGGACTACATTAAAGGCAGCAACCCAGAGACACAGTAATCTATCAGTTCTTGAGCCAATGTATCCCACATGGCTGCTGTAGTTACTGATTAAAAAGTCAGGAATAGAGCTTCCCATGTTATGTTTCTGTGTTTTAAGTATTTTCATATAGTGCTGAACTTTAAGCATTTTCTGAATAAAAGATTATGGCTTCTATTCTTGACTGTAAGCCTGTGGGCATCTGCTGTTGTACAGCACTTCGTTACATTAGGTCCCTAATAATATATATATATATATTTCCCCACAGTAGGACTCTTCAAGTTGACCTCTGAGTTTGCTTTAGGCAAATTCCATGGGCAACTCTGCCTAGTGCTTATTAGAAAATCCCATGCTATTTTACACTTGGGCCTTTCTTGAGTGTTGGATTTCTGTTTGCACAGAACAGCGTCACATCTCATGGTTTTAGTGATGCAAAGCAAGCAACTCATTTGACACTTAAACCAACTTTTGAAATTCAGAATGTGGAAATAAAAGACTGCCTTGTTTGTACTCAGGGCTGTCACCAGGCTCACACACAATGAGCATATTCTGCGCCAGAAATACCTTGAGAGGTGTTAGCAGCTGGCTCTACAATTACAATTAACACAGTGCCTTTATTAGATTTGACATTGACATGTGTATTAATAAATCTTGGACTGGGGTAAGAAAACCACTCAGCTGTACTTTAAAGGTTTAATTACACATGCGCATGTTTGTGTGCAGTGTCTCCCACACCCACATTCAATTTTCTCTGCCTAATGTCTTGTGTCACATTGGTGGTGTTTTTTTTCCCCTTTTTAAAAATTAGCTGCTGTTTATTTATAATATATATTCCCTCTACTAGACTCAGTAAAACAAGATGGATTTACATTTCTTAAGATTTCTTAGCAGTGAGACACCCCCTCGAGAGATTTCACTAATCTTTTAACATCGTTCAAAATTCCTACATGATTCTTGCCTGGCCAAGACTCTCCGAATTGTGTGTTGTTTATTTATTTATTTATTTGCTCAATCAATTGTTATTATTATTTAAAACATTTTCACCCAGTGATTAGGAGAACTCCTTACAAGACAGCTTACAAAAGCCACACACGTCACTGTAGCCAAAAGTCCATTCTACATCTAGATTTCTTTCCAAAGGCTGCAACTATGTTTTAGGTAGGAGCCAGGGGTAACCAATGTGGTACCCTTAAGATGTTGTAGAACTGCCACTTCTATGATACCTGGTCATTTTAATCCTACTAATGGCTCCTGGTGATAAGGCTACCCTGGCTCCATATGGAAGGATCACTCAGTGGTGTGTTGACACAGACCTTTTCATGGCTCTCCTGCATCTCCCTACTGTGAATGGTAAGATATTCTAGGAGTGACATTTGACAAAATCTGTTCCCTGTATAGGAAAGGGTTCTGGAGACTTTAATGTCTGTTGAAATTAACAGTTTGTTGACATATCACAGGTTGAACAGACAGAAAAGAAGTTATCAGACAGTTTCACCATTTAAGCCTGCCAAGTATCTTCCAGTCTATTTCTGGGAGCCAGGAATATCATAACAATTTTCTCCATCAAATGCAAAACTCACTTTCACTCTTTTTCTCACTTCAACTGACCAAAGCAGTAATGGGTTTGGTTTTATCTTTTAAATGTGTAATAATAGCCTAAATTCATTAAAAAAACTTTTTAAAGACATAGCTTGTAGTGAATCATTTTGACCCCTAAATATTTCCATTAATGATTTGTGGCTGTCAAGAAAGTAAAACTTCTTGTAATTGGTAACTTAAGAGCTGCATCCTTACTTTGATAAAGTCACTCTGAATTTTGCTATTGAATTTTGCTCTTGGGCAAATAATGCACTTTGACTTAAAGCTCCTGCTCAGAAACAGCTGCACCTTTATGTTTGGGGTGGGCCCAGGGGGGTTGTTGTCCTGCTTTACAGAGAACAACTCTATTTGAAGGGCTGCCTGGTCCAAATTTGGTTTAAAGGTAAAGAACCATTAACAAGGGAGAGTCAGGGTCTTGAACTTGCTTGAAATCAGACTGAGCAGTCATACAGCTGCCCACTAAATTGAAATGCATTGTATTTAAGATTGTAGTAATAATTTCTACATCTGCATTTATACATATAAATTAGCATATACAAATGTTATGCAAGTCTGTCCTTTTTCATCCTGTTTTTCAGTTATGCATTTTTTTCTTTTTTGATTATGGAAAAATGGCCATCCCAGATGAACCAAAGCTCAATAGCAGAATGCATGCTTTGCAGGCAGGGGCCCCCAATTTCAGTTCCTAGAGTTCTTGTTGAAAATATCTTGTGGCAGAGCTAAAAAGGACATAGGCCTGGAGGCCAAGTTGTACTTAAGGGGACACTGCAGGAAATGCACAAAGCTTGCTACTTCTTGGCTAGCTGTTCCCTGCCTCTTAAGTACTGGAGCAAATGCAGGTCTAGTTTATTGAAACTCTGAAACTTTAGCAAATGGGCTTGCCCTAAGCTGAATGAACTTCCAAGTCCTTAGCTGCTCACCTGAACCATAGCTGCCAAGTTTTCCCTTTTCTCGCGAGGAAGCCTATTCAGCATAAGGGAAAATCCCTGTAAAAAATTGATAACTTGGCAGCTATGCCTGAACTCCCTCTGACGGACAGCTGCTGCCAATTCAGAGCTCCTGCCACTGCATTTCCTCACCAACACACTCCTCCCTCGTTCGATCCTAGGATGCCTCAGCAATGCGGCCGGGGGGGGGGGGTCAGGTGAAAAGTGCATCCCCAACCATGCTTATTAACAGAGGAAGTTGCAGCCATTCAGCATGGTGTCATGAAACAAAGGTTCTTAAGAGCAGAAGCAGTAAAGTAGTGAGGCCTACAAGGTTGCTAGCTGTAACTGCTAGCAGTAAATGGCCACATCACTGTGACTTGTGACTCATCTTGCGTTCCCAGCCATCTCTCTGGGCCTCAGTCTGTCTTCAGAGTCCGAGTCAGTCTCAGCTCAGTAGGGGAGTGTGTTGTTGCAGACAGAGCGGCTCCAGCACGCCAGTTAATCAGTAACTAAGATCTGTGCCTCTGTGAAGACTAAGATAGCTTCTATGAGCACTCTGTGTATGCTCTTTAACTACGCTGTTTATGAACAAGTTTATTTTCTTCAAGTAAAAGTTTTATTCTGTTCATAAAGAAGGCTGCATTGATTAATTTGTTGTTGTTGTTTAGTCGTTTAGTCGTGTCCGACTCTTCGTGACCCCATGGACCACAGCACGCCAGGCACTCCTGTCTTGCACTGCCTCCCGCAGTTTGGTCAAACTCATGTTCGTAGCTTCGAGAACACTGTCCAACCATCTCGTCCTCTGTCGTCCCCTTCTCCTAGTGCCCTCAATCTTTCCCAACATCAGGGTCTTTTCCAAGGATTCTTCTCTTCTCATGAGGTGGCCAAAGTATTGGAGCCTCAGCTTCACGATCTGTCCTTCCAGGGAGCACTCAGGGCTGATTTCCTTAAGAATGGATAGGTTTGATCTTCTAGCAGTCCATGGGACTCTCAAGAGTCTCCTCCAGCACCATAATTCAAAAGCATCAATTCTTCGGCGATCAGCCTTCTTTATGGTCCAGCTCTCACTTCCATACATCACTACTGGGAAAACCATAGCTTTAACTATACGGACCTTTGTCGGCAAGGTGATGTCTCTGCTTTTTAAGATGCTGTCTAGGTTTGTCATTGCTTTTCTCCCAAGAAGCAGGCGTCTTTTAATTTCTTGACTGCTGTCACCATCTGCAGTGATCAAGGAGTCCAAGAAAGTAAAATCTCTCACTGCTTCCATTTCTTCCCCTTCTATTTGCCAGGAGGTGATGGGACCAGTGGCCATGATCTTGGTTTTTTTGATGTTGAGCTTCAGACCATATTTTGCGCTCTCCTCTTTCACCCTCATTAAAAGGTTCTTTAATTCCTCCTCACTTTCTGCCATCAAGGTTGTGTCATCTGCATATCTGAGGTTGTTGATGTTTCTTCCGGCAATCTTAATTCCTGCTTGGGATTCATCTAGTCCAGCCTTTCGCATGATGAATTCTGCATATAAGTTAAATAAGCAAGGAGACAATATACAACCTTGTCATACTCCTTTCCCAATTTTGAACCAATCAGTTGTTCCATATCCAGTTCTAACTGTAGCTTCTTGTCCCACATAGAGATTTCTCAGGAGACAGATGAGGTGATCAGGCACTCCCATTTCTTTAAGAACTTGCCATAGTTTGCTGTGGTCGACACAGTCAAAGGCTTTTGCATAGTCAATGAAGCAGAAGTAGATTTTTTTTCTGGAACTCTCTAGCTTTCTCCATAATGCAGCGCATGTTTGCTTTTTGGTCTCTGGTTCCTCTGCCCTTTCGAAATCCAGCTTGCACTTCTGGGAGTTCTCGGTCCACATACTGCCTAAGCCTGCCTTGTAGAATTTTAAGCATAACCTTGCTAGCGTGTGAAATGAGCGCAATTGTGCGGTAGTTGGAGCATTCTTTGGCACTGCCCTTCTTTGGGATTGGGCTGTAGACTGATCTTCTCCAATCCTCTGGCCATTGCTGAGTTTTCCAAACTTGCTGGCATATTGGGTGTAGCACCTTAACAGCATCATCTTTTAAAATTTTAAATAGTTCAGCTGGAATATCATCACTTCCACTGGCCTTGTTATTAGCAGTGCTTTCTAAGGCCCATTTGACTTCACTCTCCAAGATGTCTGGCTCAAGGTCAGCAGCCACACCACCTGGGGTGTACGAGACCTCCATATCTTTCTGGTATAATTCCTCTGTGTATTCTTGCCACCTCTTCTTGATGTCTTCTGCTTCTGTTAGGTCCTTACCACTTTTGTCCTTGATTATGGTAATCTTTGTACGAAATGTTCCTTTCATATCTCCAATTTTCTTGAACAGATCTCTGGTTTTCCCCATTCTATTGTTTTCCTCTATTTCTTTGCATTGTTCATTTAAGAAGACCCTCTTGTCTCTCCTTGCTGTTTTTTGGAAATCTGCATTCAGTTTCCTGTATCTTTCCCTATCTCCCTTGCATTTTGCTTGCCTCCTCTCCTCCGCTATTTGTAAGGCCTCGTTGGACAGCCATTTTGCTTTCTTGCATTTCCTTTCCCTTGGGATGGTTTTCGTTGCTGCCTCCTGTATAATGTTACGAGCCTCCATCCATAGTTCTTCAGGCACTCTGTCCACCAAATCTAAATCCTTAAACCTGTTCCTCACTTCCACTGTGTATTCATAAGGGATTTGATTCAGATTGTATCTTACTGGCCCAGTGGTTTTTCCTACTTTCTTCAGTTTAAGCTGGAATTTTGCTATAAGAAGCTGATGATCTGAGTTACAGTCAGCTCCAGGTCTTGTTTTTGCTGACTGTATAGAGCTTCTCCATCTTTGGCTGCAGAGAATATAATCAATCTGATTTCGATGCTGCCCATTTGGTGATATCCATGTGTAGAGTCGTCTCTTGTGTTGTTGGAAGAGAGTGTTTGTGATGACCAGCTTGTTCTCTTGACAGAACTCTATTAGCCTTTGCCCTGCTTCATTTTGAACTCCAAGGCCAAACTTGCCAGTTGTTCCTTTTATTGATTAATTTACCGCTGCACAAAACATGGCTCTCTGCATTCGCAGTGCAGTCTGTGTCTACTTTTGGAGGTGAGCCAAGACAGTGGGCTCATCCACCCTTCCGCTTGTCCTGTGTCTAGAAACAACAGGTCTGAGTGATTTCTCCTTTGTCCATGGATCCAATTGGGTTTGCCTTTGCCCCACTACTTTCTCCTGGAAAATGCACTCTTTAGCACTAAATTGGGGTAAATGTCAATCCAGAAAAAACCTGATTGGCATTCTGCACTAAAGAGCAGGTTTTCCTGGGAAGAAGTTGTGGAACAAATGGAAGGATGGTTGAACCATGTGTTTTGCACTGAGAGAGTATCTGAGGAGCTACTTTAAAATGAAGGTTTTACTGGCCACAACAGCATGGCTGAAATAAATGTAGACTTTGTGTTGGATTTGCTATCAACATGAATTTCAAAACAGTAGGAATAAAGTCTTGTGTCTCATCCCATTTTGCATTTGGAAAAGCTCAGAACAACTCTACAGTCACAGCAGATCCGGAAAAAACATTAAAAGTCATCCTTTACTGTATTTGGTTCTCTTTCTCTGCCCCCCCCCCATTCTTCTAATCTCAAAACCACACTGCTTTTTGCTTGAGAGCTTGCTTAGCTCTTCATCCTCATAAATGAAAAATATAAAGGCAAAAGTGAGCCAATATGTTCCTGAAAATAATGCCTTTTCCTTATCTTGTGCATCTGGAGTGTTAGTTACAGAGACACAAAAAGCTTTGAAAGTTAGATTTTTCTCTTTCCTCCCCTCCCCCAAGAAATTAAAATCTGCTGAGAATTTTTTTAACAAAAGATGTCTATCTAATAATTCCTTTAGCAATTCAATTACGGCAAAGTTACCTTGAGAGAGTATTATGAGGCTTTTTCTTTTTTAAAGCGTAATGTTTTTCATTCATTGTCTGGAATAGATCTTGAATTCAAATTTAGTGTTATCACATTCAACATACTCGCAAGTGGCCAAGGAAGTCCATCAGAGACACATTTGACTTCCAAAGAGGAAAGCTCTAAAAAGTGAGGTGAAAAGGAAACTGAAAGGTAGAGTCCGTTTCTCCAGAAAACTTGAGGGTTATTCAAAACCATAATCATTGCATTCACAAATGATGAAATGGGAGTGAAGATTTTGGTGAATTTTCCAGGTGTATCTAGCTATAGTGGAAAACAGGATAATGAATTAAACAGGTCTTTGGTTCTTCTTATATCCTTACCCTCAGCATCATCAATTTGGCCTCCTTCCTTTCTAGAGTAAAATCAGCAAAGCAGGAGGCAGATCTTGCAGGACTCACACAGGTAAAATTCTATATGCGTGGACATAGGGCTTATCCACACTTATCTTTCCTCTGTACTTTCCAGGCATTGTCCATGCTTTAACGCTCCATGTCCAAGTGCTCTCTCGCTCTCGCTCTCTCCCCTGACACTTTCACCATGAAAGCCAACTCTTTAAAGTGGAATCAGAGCAAACGACAATCTGCAGAAAAATCTGGTTTGTCATTTGTTGTGCTTCAGCATTAAGGGGCTGGATTTTGCAGGGAAAGTTTTGAGGCAAGAACAAAGTGTGCTTGGGCCTGGAGCTTTAAAAGCCTGGAAAGCGTGAGACAAAAGGTAAGTGTGGAGAAGGCCTTAGTCAGACTGAGGGAGCAGCTGAAGCCAGGCTGGGGGTCCCAAATGCAGACCCACCGATTTAGAGGTTTGAGCTGTGAACTCTGGATGCTGTTGTTCATGGAGTCTTCTGCCTCAATAGACAAGTGCTAAATACTAAGCTCCTAGTGCTCCCTGCCCATCCATTTATTAAATTAACGGGTGGTAGAACATGCGATTCCCCCCCGGCCATTCCCGCTCTCTCTCTCCCCCTCCCTTCTTTTCTCCACTCACATGCGCCCACTCTCCTGGGCTGCCACCGGCGCTGCTCCTCTGTCGCTGCTCCGCCTCCTCCTCCTCCGCTGCTGCCGTCCATGCCTAGGCAGGGGAGGGGGGAAGGTAGGGGCGGCCAGGGCCCTCTTTCCTTCCTGCCCTCCCCCTGGGCTTCACAAGGGAAACAGTAGGCAGAGGGGTGGGGGGGAGAGCACGTGCGCGTGCATGACGCCCGCTTGCTGCTGGTCGCCGGGGGGAGCGTAGGGGGGGAAAGGAAAACAAAGCAGCCTCCTCCTCCTCCTCGCGCTTTAGCGCAAACGCAGTGAGGCGCTGTCCGGCCAGGAGCAACGGTTGGCGGCCGCAGGGAAACGGGAGGCAGAGGGGTGTGGGGGTGTGGGGAGAATGTGTGTGCGTGTGCGTCCAGTCTCTGCATCCAATCTCTGTGTCTGTGGGGCACATGCGCAGTAGCGCAAACCCAAGGACACAGGGACTGGACGCAGAGACACTTGGACTTTATTATATAGGACTAGTGTCATTCAGCCCATTTAATAACCGGGCACTAGAACATTCGTCCAGCGGGCGCCCAGGAGAAGGCCGCGATTCGGCCTCTTTCTGTGGCTGCGGCGCGCTCCGCTGAGCCCAGCTGGCCAGCGGGCGCCCAGCAGAAGGCTGCGATTCTTCTGAGGACTGCGAGGGAAACAGTAGGCAGAGGGGTGGGGTGGAGAGAGCGCGCACGTGTGTGTGCGTCAAGTCTCTGCGTCCAATCCCCGTGTCCCTGGGCACATATGCGCAGTAGCGCGGACACAAGGACAAAGGGACTGGATGCAGAGACACTTGCACTTTATTATATAGGATGTTCCAGAACTTTGCATGGGGAATATGCCTTTGTGCTTCTAGTGTTCCTGCATCCTTCTGGAAACTCCTCCCCTCTCAACCCCCTTTCATGCCCAAACTAGGAACTTCCCACACATATAGTACTGATTGTATATTGGATCTTGCAAAGAAAGAGCCTTCATACTTCTTGCCCACCACAGGGGCTGAAGTTGAATATCCCTGCTGCCTTAGTTACATGAAAGAGGCTCTGAACTTTGTGTGTTAGGTCAGGCCCCAACCCCAGACTTTGAGGTTCCCAGCTGAAGCCTCTGTTGACTCAACAGTTACTGGTATACAAAATTAATGCAGTGTGGGGGTAATTAATGGTTCAAATTCTATAGCTGGCCTTTGTCTGCCTTTGTCAGATATATGTTGTCTTCCCCCCTTCCCCCTTTTTCTTTTTTGCATAAACTTTGTAGATATTTTATTCCCGCAAAGCAACCCCGCTGAGGGAAATGGATATAAACACTTTGAATGTCAAATTCATTTCATTACAAAAATACTTGAAAAGCCTCATTAGCAAGAAACAAAACAGAAACACCCACATCCATTTTGCTTATCTTGTGTCATCAGTGACAGTTGGGAAAGACAAATACGCCTTCCCTTCTATTACTGCCACCAGCGAAGCAGTAAAGCTTAAAGGGAAGGGGGAAATGCAAATAAAACTCATGGACCTATGAAATCTTTAACTACAGTTCCAGATGAACATGTATTCTACGATGAATAATGCCAGGAAATACTTCATGTGGCAGCCTATTTTCCCCCATGTCATCCAGTGACTCTTGAGTACTAAAATAACATTAGTTGTTTTATTACCATAGGAACTACTGTCATGTCCTTCTGTGAATCCTTCAAGGGGGTTTGGGGGGGTAGTATCTGTATTTTTTTGTTTTGAACTGAAGATTCAAAATAACTGCGTTAGCACCATGAAAGTGTGCACAGCTGGAAGATTCCCTACAAGATTGCGTGGATTCACTGATTTATAAATCCTGCATGAAGAGGTTTTGTTATAGCAATGGTGGGACGCAGCTCACCGTCACAGCTTCTCTTCACTTAGATGCTTTTAGATGTTTTTGGCTATGATGTTATATTTTTTTTATTGTTCTAGGGCTGATGTATTTGCCATTCTGGGCTCCTCTGGGAAGAAGGTGGGATAGAAATTTAATTATAAATGGATAATCCATTCTATGCAGCTACTGACATAGAGGATTTCCCCAGTGATTTCTCCTCCAGGAAGTTCTTGGGCGAGGGACCCAGCAAGTCACTTGACACAAAAACCACACAGCTCCATAGAAAACTGTTTCCATTAGAGTCTGGTCGCTCTCCCTGTCTTCCTTGCTTCCATATGTACCTTTGGGTAATATTTATATCTTACTCTCTGGTGAACACCTGCCATTCTGATGCTAAATAGTAACTGCCACTTGATGTGGCCTTCCCTTGTTTCCCACTAGTACTGCAGAGTTTGGTGTACATTGCGATATCATAATGCTATGATTTACTGCAAGAAGTGTGGAACCTAAAAGTTGCAATTTGTGCCAGCCCTTCCTCTTGGTCCCTCCTAAGGAGCTCTTCAGACTTTTAATGTTTTTAGGCAGTGGCGTAGGAAGGGGGGGCATAGGGGGTGGGCCACCCCCGGCTTCCTCCCTGGGAGGGGGGTGACAAGATGGCTCCTGCCTCCCCCCAGCTTTAGAGCGGCCGAGGACGTGGCATCCATATGGGCTGCCGCTGTCACGCACCGTTCATACGGGCGTCCGTACGGCCACCCATATGGACTGCACATGTGTGGCATTCCATATGGAGTGTGCACATGTGGGATGCCGCACATGCGCAGTCCGTACGGGCTGCGCCTCCCTGGGTGCTGGAGAGGGTTCCTTTGCCACTGTTTTTAGGTGCGCACCTAAAAATGTATGGTATGAATCTGACCTGTTTGCCAGCAGAGGGCTAAAAGAGCTAGCATGGGTGTGGTAAAATATACACAAGGTAACAAACCCAGTTTTTGCTGTGTAATGCACAATGTGGCCCTAACATGCTTTTGAGCCAGCCAGATTCATGTGTAGGAAGAATCTGGCTACTGTGTTTGTTCTGCTCCTAATGGCTTACGGTTGTACTTCATATTCCGCTCAGATCTTCTTTGCAGCCATATAAGCCTATTAGTTTTTGTTCTGTTCTCATTCACTAATGAGAATAATTGGTCTCTATCCTCCTCCTTTCAGGCAACCTTCTGTGAATTTGTAGATGGGTCACGGTCTCCTTTCAGTCCTCTTGTCTCTAGACGGAACATGTTCAAATCACTTGCCCTTTCCTCACGGATCCTATTTTCCCAAACCTTTTATCATTTATTCCTTGCTGTCCTCTGAACTCACTCCAATTTGTCTGTCCTCTCAAACATATTTTGCTCCCCCCCCCCAAAATGAATGTAGTAATCCAGCTGAGGCCTAATCAGTGTCAAAAAGAGCAAAATAATTACCTCACTTGTTTTGCATGCTGTACTCCTGTTAATACTTCTCAGTGTAATATTTTATGGTTTTATACACAGTGCAGCCTTACTGAATTGTAATCTGTTGTGTTGTTTGCTAAATCCTACTCTCTGTGGCATTAGTCACTTGGCATTACAATGTTATTCCCTCACCCCCCAATGCCTAAACTGCTGTGTACAATATCTTGTCTACTCAGCATCCCTCCATTTTATGAGGAAGATTTCTTTAATCAGATAAAAGTGTCTGAGCACTAAAAACTTTCATGTACATCTGAGAGAAATTATGCGTCTTAAATAAACCAGACAAATTAGGCAAACCCGTTTATGGCACAATCCTCATGTAGCTGCAGCTGTCTGCACAGGGAGAAGATCAGCATTAGACTCAACAGGGCCCCAAAACTCCTCCCTCCCTCCCTCAGTGTAGGTGCCACTGGTATGGCTGGTAAATGTATGGCTGGTACATGCTTTGATATGCAGCTAATGCTACTACTACAATCTATGTACATGGAGCTTTCTAGACAGGTTTAAGATGCCCCTTATTGCAAAGGATTTGTAATCTGCAATTCAACATAGGGGAAACAACTTAGTTGGGTCAAAGGGTAGTTGGGGCCACAGGAGGGAGGGGGAAATATTACCCCATGGGCTGGGTGAAGGCTCTGTGGCCTCCCCACCCAACCTGCAGCATCTCATCCACACCCCTCACAGAAATGGGACTGGGGGGGAAACCCTCTATCAGATCATAAGCAATGTTTTTTCAAGTCTAATTACAGTGGTACCTCTGGTTAAGAACTTAATTTGTTCCAGAGGTCCGTTCTTAACCTGAAACTGTTCTTAACCTGAGACACCACTTTAGCTAATGGGGCCTCCTGCCGCTGCCGCACGATTTCTGTTCTCACCCTGAAGCAAAGTTCTTAACCCGAGGTACAATTTCTGGGTTAGCAGAGTCTGTAACCTGAAGCATCTGTAACCTGAAGCATCTGTAACGCAAAGTACCACTGTACTGTAAAGGGGGCTTTTATTTTGGTGGGGCAGGGTTTGCAGCGCATCCTCCTCATTGCATACACTGTGACTCCTGCACTACATATTATATATATATATATATATATATATATATATATATATATATATATATATATATAGTGGTACCTCTACTTACGAATAACTCTACTTACAAATGTTTCTACTTACAAATGGAGCTCCGTCCGCCATCTTGAATGCAGTTTAGATAGGATTTTTTCTACTTACGAATTTTTAGATAGGGTTGCTTCGACTTACGATTTTTTTCTCCCAATGCATTCCTATGGGATTCGACTTACAATTTTTTTTGACTTACAAATGTGCGTTCGGAACGCATTAAATTCGTAAGTAGAGATACCACTGTATATATATATATTCTCTAGCTGTGTACACACACATGTGTCCCAATCCCAAAGAAGAGCAGTGCCAAAGAATGCTCCAACTACCACACAATTGTGCTCATTTCACACGCTAGCAAGGTTATGCTTAAAATTCTACAAGGCAGGCTTAAGCAGTATGTGGACCGAGAACTCCCAGAAGTGCAAGCTGGATTTCGAAGGGGCAGAGGAACCAGAGACCAAATTGCAAACATGCACTGGATTATGGAGAAAGGTAGAGAGTTCCAGAAAAAAATCTACTTCTGCTTCATTGACTATGTGAAAGCATTTTACTGTGTCGACCACAGCAAACTATGGCAAGTTCTTAAAGAAATGGGAGTGCCTGATCACCTCATCTGTCTCCTGAGAAATCTCTATGTGGGACAAGAAGCTACAGTTAGAACTGGATATGGAACAACTGATTGGTTCAAAATTGGGAAAGGAGTACAACAAGGCTGTATATTGTCTCTCTGTTTATTTAACTTATATGCAGAGTTTATCATGCGAAGGGCTGGACTGGACGAATCCCAAGCCGGAATTAAGATTGCCGGAATAAATATCAACAACCTCAGATATGCTGATGACACAACCGTGATGACAGAAAGTGAGGAGGAATGACAGAACCTTTTAATGAAGGAGAAAGAGGAGAGCGCAAAATATGGTCTGAAGCTCAACATCAAAAAAAACTAAGGTCATGGCCACTGGTCCCATCACCTCCTGACAAATAGAATGGGAAGAAATGGAGGCAGTGAGAGATTTTACTTTCTTGGGTTCCATGATCACTGCAGATGGTGACAGCAGTCACAGATTTAAAAGACGCCTGCTTCTTGGGAGAAAAGCAGTGACAAACCTAGACAGCATCTTAAAAAGCAGAGACATCACCTTGCCGACAATAGTTATTGCCGTATAGTTAAAGCTATGGTTTTCTCAGTAGTGATGTATGGAAGTGAGAGCTGGACCATAAAGAAGGCTCATCGCCGAAGAATTGATGCTTTTGAATTATGATGCTGGAGGAGACTCTTGAGGGTCCCATGGACTGCAAGAAGATCAAACCTATCCATTCTTAAGGAAATCAGCCTTGAGTGCTCACTGGAAGGACAGATCATGAGGCTGAGGTTCCAAGAATTTGGCCACCTCATGAGAAGAGAAGACTTCTTGGAAAAGACCCTGATGTTGGGAAAGATTGAGGGCACAAGGAGAAGGGGACGACAGTGGACGAGATGGTTGGAGAGTGTTCTCGAAGCTACCAACATGAGTCTGACCAAACTACGGGAGGCAGTGGAAGACAGGAGTGCCTGGCGTGCTCTGGTCCATGGGGTCACGAAGAGTCTGACACGACTAAACGACAAAATAACATAGTGTATATTGAGATAAAATGCATTTCAAAAGGGAACTTTCATGAAGATTCTAATGCACATATTAATGTGCAAATGTGATAGACCAGAAGTAAACAAATATGAAGGTGACTTATACCAAAAATATTTGTCTGTCCTTAGTCCAAGGCCATGGAGGGTTTTGAAGGTAAGTACTAATAGCTTGTGCAGGATCTGTGAGTGGACAGAATGTCTTCTTTGCCAGGATTCAAATTCCCTGTAATGGTGTGACATGCTACACTGTGGGTATTAATGGGTGTGCATATGTAAAGAGAATGATGAGAAAATGAGCTTGGTTGAGCTCCAAGGCAATCATTCTCTCTGTGCGCAGAGAGATTGTGCCCCAAATGCACATGACTGTGAAACATTATACATGTGTGTATAATTCAGAAACCTGCTTAAATTTGGTCATAAGGCTTCAGACACAGCACACAGCTTCGGTGGTGTAGCGTAGGTTGCCAGTGCTGGGGGCAAGTGAAGTATTATGTAACCTGATGGACTGTTAGCACTCCCTGACTCCCTTCCTCCAGTCCAGTATTGAACCTCTTACCCCCCAAGCACATGCATGGTATTTTAAGAAAATACTGATGTCATTAAAGTAAAATGCATTTAAGGACATTTAAAATGTCCTTCCACAGAGCCCTACCTCCTTGCTGACCTTCCTCTGCACTATCCCAGTAACTGCTGTTGGGAGGGTGGGGGCACAGCGTTGCCCCACTGTGCTCCTTAAAAACCACTTGGGGCATAGATGTATTTGTAGACAATGCAATAAATAGATACAGTCATACCTTGACATCCAAACGACTAGACTTCTGAAGGTTTCGACTTCTGAAGTCGACAACCCCAGAAGTCTTTTTGCCACACGCACCCTGTGTGCGCAGTCAGCACATGCACAGAAAGCGAACTCGCGCTTCTCACATGCACAGGACAGGCGCTTCGACAACCAAAGACTTCGACTTATGAAGACGGCCGCAGAACGGATCGTCTTCGTAAGTCGAGGTACCACTGTACATAGACTAGGCATACTTCCAGACCCTTGCTATTTTCATTAACAAACAGTGGTACCTCAAGTTACAAAAGCCTCAGGTTACAAATGCTTCAGGTTACAAACTCTGCTAATCTGGAAGAGTTACCTCGAGTTGAGAACTTTGCCCCAGGATGAGAATGGAAATCATGTGCAAGCGGTGCAGTGGCAGCAAGAGGCCCCATTAGCAAAAGCACACCTCTCGTTAAGAACAGTTTCAGATTAAGAACGGAACTCCAGAACGAATTAAGTTCGTAACCGGAGGTACCAGTGTGCTAGAAAATTTAGCTTGTGCAATTATAGTTGACTGGGATGTGTTGCACTTCTCCAAAGATCAGACTTTCTGCAACAGGAATTCACGCCAGGAAAATGCACTGGAAAGTATGTGATAGCCCTACCTTTGACATGTCACCTCTCTGAAAACAAATCAGAATGAATGCTCATTAAAAAGCCAATGTCCTTTAATCTCCCAGCAAACAAATTAAGATGGATGCTCAATAAACAGGTTGTCTGGAGGCATATAATTCTGGTGCCTGCTCCAGAGGTAAAAAAAGAAGGCTTTACTTTTACACAGTTTTACACAGGAGTAAACATCAAAACCAATGGGACTCACACCTCATCAAAATGAAGATGAACAAGGGTCTGGAAACCAAGTCTTGTGAGGAATGATTGAAAGAGCTGGGTATGTTTAACCTGGAAAAGAGACAGGCTGTCTGTCGTGGATACTTCACCTGAGATTCCTGTATTGCAGGGGGTTGGACTAGATGAGCCTCGGGGTCCCTTCCAACTCTACCATTCTATGATTCTACGGTATGACATTCTTGCCTGTGCTTCAGCTATTGATATTCCCCCTCCCTCCACCCTGCAGATTAGTTCAGGATGCGACAAAGTGTGACTGTGAGAAGGATCAAAAAAAAAAAAATTCCTTCCACTAGAACCTTAGAGACCAACTAAGTTTGTCATTAGTATGAGCTTTCGTGTGCATGCACACTTCTTCAAATAAGAAGAAGAAGGATGGTTCTGCTGGCGGCATGTCAACTCCTTCCTCCAACCCTGGACCTGTATATTAGCTGCTTCGCAAGGTTTCGTCGCATGAAGACAGACAACCCAGGGTGGTGGATGCAGGTTAAAGGGTGGGGTTAAGCAGATATGCTTTTAAAAAGTAAAATAAAGGGGCATGGTTGTACTACTTTTCAGTCTAATTTATAGGGTGTTTACCCAATGGTCTGTCTGCCAAGAGAGCAGAGTTCTTGGTTGTTGTTTTTTGCAAAAGAGGTCTGAGCAGCCACTTTTCAGTTGCCAGCAGGCTTGACTATTCAGGTGGCAGGGGGACATAGATGTGGCCACAAAGAGGAGCAGAAGTAGCTCCCTGACTAGTTTCTGGCAAGTAGATGTAAGCAGTGCAGTCTGGGAGCATCATTTCAGCTGCCAAGCTGTCCTCCCCACAGAGGAGAAAACCTAAACGACACTTCATATTCCCAGTTAAAGAACCACAACCCCATACAAGAGGGAGAGCAGAACAGCTCCTCTGACTGGCTTTGGGACTTCTGTACACACAACCCTTCCTCTTTCACACCAACTGTCCCACCAACAGCTGGGAGGAGAGGGCAAGAATATCAAGGTGCATTCGGCAAGGCAGCATCCCTTCTCACTCCTCGCCACAGTGGTCCAAGAGGACCGCAAGTGGTGCAGCAGCAGGCTCCAGGCACGCAGGTGGTGGGAGAAGGAGTTCAAGGGGCCAGCGGGGCATGGATGGATGCGCTCCCACCATTTCCATGGGCAAGCAAGCAAGCTGGCTGTGCCTCCACAGGCTCTGGGTGGGGTCTCCCCTCGCTCAGCTTCCAGATCTGCTCCAAGAGAGCCAGTGAAGAGATGGCTCTGGCAGGGTTGGGGGGGGGGCACCTCCAGGATGTCTTCCCCTCCCAGATAAGAAGTTTGGGATGAATATTTTGGCCTAGTACCATTTCATTTACACCGAGTTCAAAGATTTAGCTATAGTTGTTCTATCCATCCACCATTGAGCTGTTCAGTACTATTTCCTTTGTTTCAATAGGAACTCTAAGAAAGTATTCTTCTAGGACACCCAACACAGACCTTCCAAGTAAGTGTGCATACCTGTTTTGTTTTAAAAAGTTTTGTTAAAACTTCTGTTGTGTTTTGTGACTTTGGGATTATAGAGTGATCATTATCCTGGCACCAAACCTGCAAATCCACAACAGAGATGACTCAAAGGAAGGTGCTTGTTACTGCTACAAAGATGGAAACAATATGAATTAATAGTCTTCCTGCTGACAGTTGGCATAAAATGATTTACAATTTTCAGCATGGAGCCGAATTTTCATCATTTAGGTGTACTACTTCCTTATAGATTATAATTTAGCATAATGATGTGATTATCTGTCTAAAGTACAAAAGGTCTTGTTGTCAGCTGAGGATGTAAAGTACCTATTTTTCAGTGCCTCGAAGCAATCCTTTGAGTTTATTTTCCCCAGTTCTAGCCTGCTGGTTCAACACAGGCAAACCCAGTGCTTGTGACTAATCTTATTTTCCTTTGTTCAAGAAAAACTTCAATCCTGATTGGTTCCTAATCACACTGCCCCTTAACACAGCCTGCGTTGTATGTCAGAGTAAAGGGAGCTGCTAAAAAAAAACAAGGAGGAAATGTTGTGATAAATGTAAAGCAGTTACAGCCTCTGTCACACATTTATTCAGGTTTTGTTTTAAAGTTTTGTTCAGATTACTACCTGGAGTGTGCCTAGTCAAGCACTGACAATATTATGAATGCTATTTTCTGGCAATTGAATGAGTGAAATTCTTGGTTTTCTGGGATAAATTGGATATATTCACCTAGAAAATATAAGGAAGATGAAGTCATGATGCCTTATGAGGAACGGCTTAGGGAGCTAGGTATGTTTAGCCTGGAGAAGAGAAGGTTAAGGGGTGATATGATAGCCATGTTCAAATATATTAAAGGATGTCATATAGAGGAGGGAGAAAGGTTGTTTTCTGCTGCTCCAGAGAAGCGGACACAGAGCAATGGATTCAAACTACAAGAAAGAAGATTCTACCTAAACATTAGGAAGAACTTCCTGACAGTAAGAGCTGTTCGGCAGTGGAATTTGCTCCCAAGGAGTGTGGTGGAGTCTCCTTCTTTGGAGGTCTTTAAGCAGAGGCTTGCCAGCCATCTGTCAGGAATGCTTTGGTGGTGTTTCCTGCTTGGCAGGGGGTTGGACTGGATGGCCCTTGTGGTTTCTTCCAACTCTATGATTCTATGATTCTAAGTGTTTATGTGTGCGTCTTTTCCATCCCTGTAATGGGACAGCTTCCGGGCTCCTAAAAAGCCACTCTGGAAGGTCAACAGGTTCTACAGAACACTATATAATGTGGCTTGTGAGGCTGCAGCTGGTGTGAGAGAGACATCCATAGAAATTGGATTCCCTCTCATTGCAAAATGAAGTGCGTTCTTCTCACAAGCGGCTTTGTGGATCCAATACAGTCGTACCTCGGGTTACGAACACCTCGGTTTGCGAACAGTTCGGGTTACGAACTGCGCAAACCCGGAAGTGTTTTCGGCGCGCGCATAAGTCGCGCGCGCGCGACCGCGCGCTTTGCGCATGCGCAAAATGGCGGCGCCCATAGCGCTCGGTTTGCGAACTATTCGGGTTACGAACTGCGATCCGGAACGGATCGCGTTCGTAACCCGAGGTATTACTGTATGTTGAAAACATTTGAGCTGAATATGAATAAAATACAAATGAAACAATTGAGCTCAATATGTGCAAGAATCCGGGCCAAATTAGTTGTGGCATTACATTTATGAATGCATTGAATGAGTCTGTTTTGGAAGGGGTGGCGGCGGGTATGAGCAGGATTTAGCCATTTCACTTCATGCCAAAAGTTATTCCCCTGAAACTGCTGCTCACCCTGGGAAGAAAGGGGCCAATCTCCTTTCTTATGCTGATAATGAAAAATGTAAGGGCGGCATTCCTTCTGAAGGATGGTGACTTTGGTAAAAACATTATAAAACCTTGGATAATTGCATAATTAATTACTACTTTTTATAATAACCTAAGAGTAATTAGGTATGTTTTATGATCCCCCTCCCCTGCAGTTGTAGCAACTCATTAAAAATGCTTTGAAGATATTTGCTACCTTCTTGAAAATATCTCCAATACAGAAGAGAAAATAGCCAATGGAATGCAAAGCATTCTTGGAGAGAGGAATGGTGGATGGACTTGGAGAGGGGGGCAAATAGGCCAGGCTTTGGTGGACAGAGCTTTTGGTATGAACAGTTCCAGAACACAAGCCGACAGTGCTGTCTACCCACCCTCACTTTTTTGTAGATGTGGTGAACATTTTTTGACAACACCCAGCAGCGGGCAAACAGCAACAATGGCAACATACAATAGTATTTGTATGCAAGAATGAATGGGGAAGCTTTTCTTTACAATCATTTAAATACATTTCTAAAGCATTTCTATTATTTCTTTCGTGGTGTTTGAAGCAAAAAATAAAATAATAAAATAAAATAAAAAGAGCTAAAATGATGGGTGTTAAAATAGTTTACATATATTTTCTAAAATCCTAAATACCATGTGGTGGTAATGGATTAGATTTAAAAGCCATCAGTTAAACTGTAGATTTTAAATTCTAAAGTGGAGTGCTAGGTTATTTGTTAGCTGCTCTTTTCTGTGGCATATATAAAAGTGTTTGCCTTGTTGTTTGTGTTTAATTACTGACACATAGGACTGTTCCACTTTGCACATGGCAACAGACATGGATATGGTACCAGGTGTATACTGGAGTGGCTGCTACAGTCATTCATGCTTATGCATGTCCCTGTAAAACACACACACTTCCAAATGGGTCTCATTGGTGTGTTATACATGTAAGTGTATTCTTAAATCTTAACTGATCCATCAACAGCAATGTGTGTGTGAAGTAGCCCTTAATTCCTTGACGCAACTTTCGTCTTATTTGCTTTTTTCACCTCTTATCAGCCATGTAGTTGTCCTCGCCTGAGTCCATTCTCAAAATGAGATCTAGTATGTCCCAAACAGAGAGGGACTATCATTTCCCAAAACTTGATTATAGTGACATTTGTCAATGCAACTTAAAATGATTCTTATTCCTCTTCTGCCTTCCTTGGGGCTACTATGAACCCTGGTGAGGTTCAGGCCAGAGAGCACATAACTATCAGCTATTGAAGTGGGCCTGAAAATGTTTTGGACCATTTGTTAGTGTTAATATGACAGGAAGGCTTGACTAAAATCCTGCTCTGCTGCTGGTGCACACCTCATACCAATGCTGCCGTTTCAGTCTCAAGCCAAGGAGGAAAAGTGGAGGCAGTGTAGAATGGCTGCTGTGAGGAGCTCCCCAGCATGTCTTGCCTGCTTCACTTTCTTGGGCTGCTCTTTGGCCAAGCGGGCGAGTGAGGAGAAAGGAACTGGAGGTGGGTGCAGTTGGGCAGGCAGGCAGGCAAGCAGGCAGGGTGGGTTTTCAAGCCGTCCTACGGTCCCTCTGCCACTGCTGATGGAGACAAAGTCTGCTCTTTGTCTGCTCTCCCCCACGCTGCTGCCACAGCCATGGCTGCTGCTTTGGGAAGGAGAGAAAAAGTTGGCATTTTGAAATGCAGACTTTTTTCTCCCCTCCTGTTATGTACTGAGCTGAATCATAGAACAATAGGATCCAGAATCAGCAGTCTGATTGGTCCGCAGGAGCCACCCAATCCAACTCCAGGTGGAAGTGAATCCACAACCTGATTGGCCTGCAGGAGCAGCCAATCAGGTGGCTGGCAGAAGTGAATCCGCAACCTGATTGGCCTGCAGGAGCAACCAATCAGGCTGCTGTCAGAAGTCAATCCACAAACTGATTGGCCCACAGGTGTAGCCCTGTAGTAGCCAATCACGCAAAGCCCATTGTGTAAATAATGTGTATAAGCAGATGGTTTTGGGAAAAGGGCATTCTTCTCTTCTTCTCCTCGATGACTAAGAGCTGAATAAAGAGCATGAAATTCACTCTCGACTCCGAGTATATTTCACCTCCTCACTGCAATAGCCTCCCAGAGTGCGCTCTCTCTCTCTCTCTCTCTCTCTCTCTCTCTCTCTCTCTCTCTCTCTCTCTCTCCTCTCTCTCTCTCTCTCTCTCTGCATGTGTGTGTGTGAGTGCAAAGGGATGGTGCAAAGGGATAAAGAGTTTCTTCCCTTCATACCCCTCTCCCCTGCCAGTGGTGTAACCGGAGGTGGAGTTTGGGGTTGGCAAGGTGCAAAGGGGTCAGCTCTGATGGGAGAGGGGGGGTTAGGGTGCTGTAAAGGGAGAGGGAGGAGTTTTTGTCAGGTGTAAAGGGAGGGGGCTGCAAAGGTGTGGCAGTTTGGCGGGGGTGATGCCTCTGGCAACCCAGCTGAGTGATAGGCGTGGCATCCACAAACTGACCACTCGCGTCACAGGTAGCCTGGTCCTACCCCACAATATAAATCCTGTCTATGCCCATGCAAACAGATTATTTGCACAGTATTGTTCAATGTTACCTTCCTTGCAACAGGTATGAATCCAGATGTTGCTAATGCTTCATTTCCCACTTCCAGTATAGAGTGAAATTGCCATGTATCCTGGTGAAATACTTGAGCCTAGGGCCTGAGCACATGATCTAGTTCTTACCCATCTCAAAGCCTGGCTCAGTTTTACTATTGAGAACTGGATGACTGCATACTTTGTGATCAAGATCCAGGCTCTAGGTCCATCAATTTTTATTCATGAAGAACAGTATGCAGCATGTGCGCTCGACATACTTCTTTGTGTACTGCAATGCAGGTGTTGTATTCTTTTAAAAACAAGGTGTTGTGTCTCCTTTTCTTCTCTCTGTAATTTACAAGGCAAGTTAAACTCTGGGCCTGTTTAATGGACCTAATAGCAGACTTTCAAAGCCAACAACTGAATCAACTACAAAGCCATGCATTTGCAGACAAGCCTGGTGATTTACAAAATTTAATAAGCTTCTTCCTTATGGCTTTCTCCCCAAAGATGCTGTTCCTGTAACTGCTGCCAAGAATGCTGTCAGAGGTGCACAGACTATTGCTATAATGAATTTTTTTTGCAATTTTGTGGAATACTGCATAAACAATCTAGTACTTGCTAATTCATTAACAGTGACTATATTCTGCACTATGTAATACATACAATTACCTACTGTAAAGACACCTTATAGATAGGAGCAAGAACCCAAGGATTGTCTGACGATCCACTTTTGATAAATGCTCTCACTGTTCAACTGTAGAATTGTGCACAGAACAGTAAGCAAAGAGAGAAAGAAACATTTTCAAAGAGGAAGAAAATAAGTGAAATAGATAGCAAAAAAGAGTAAAATCGAAAAAGCACTGTAGGAAGTTGGGAAGCCACCACCAATATCAACATAGCATCCCACCATTTAGTGCTAACTATAGCAGAGACATTACCTTGCTGACAAAGGTCTGTATAGTTAAAGCTATGGTTTTCCCATTAGTGATGTATGGAAGTGAGAGCTGGACCATAAAGAAGGCTGATCGCCGAAGAATTGATGCTTTTGAATTATGGTGCTGGAGGAGACTCTTGAGAGTCTCATGGACTGCAAGAAGATCAAACCTATCCATTCTGAAGGAAATCAGCCCTGAGTGCTCACTGGAAGGACAGATCCTGAAGCTGAGGCTCCAATACTTTGGCCACCTCATGAGAAGAGAAGAATCCTTGGAAAAGACCTTGATGTTGGGAAAGATGGAGGGCACTAGGAGAAGGGGACGACAGAAGACGAGATGGTTGGACAGTGTTCTCGAAGCTATGAACATGAGTTTGACCAAACTGCGGGAGGCAGTGGAAGACAGGAGTGCCTGGCGTGCTATTGCTCCATAGCATATTGGTCGGTCGCACTGCTGTTGCTGCATGACATTGGGCCTGATCCAGACCGGCTTGGAGCTGGTGCAGAGATTGGACCCCCTCTTACCTGCTGCTGCAGCCGCCATGAGCAGCTGGGCTGTGGCTTCTGTGGTGGCTAAACCACACTTCACCTCAGGCCTTTTTGAACATCTGCAACATTCATTGTGTCTTGCAAATATATCACAAGTTATGTTGGAGCAGTGCAGATTTAACAATCTTGTACTCTCCTGGCTCACCTTAATCAACGCGAGGCATTACTGTTCCAGCGCAGATGTTCACAGAGGTGAAAGTTAATCAGATTTCCATTTAGCCAGAGTTCCTATCAGCTTCAAATCCTGGTTAAGCAAATTTCTCCATTATAGCTGTGTAAGAATATAGGGTGGTCTCAACAGTACCATTCTGTTTTGCAACATTTCTTCCAGCCTAGATTCAAAATACACATTTTGTAGAATCTGTTTATTCAGTATAGGATGCTGTTCCTGTTTAGACTAATTCTGTTTAGAGCTGGGGAATTGATAATAGATTCTGACTGAATGACACTTCCTGATTAGATAAATTTCCCCTTTCTAAATTATTAAGCCGTCTTCTGCTTCCTGTTTCCTTTCTTCCATTGTTCTTGTCCCTTTGTCTCCTATCCTGCTTAGTTTTGAGATTTTCCAGTTGTATTATTCACATAGTCACAACTCATTGTCTCCCCTGCCGTAAGAACATAATAAGAGGCCTGCCGGATCAGACCAACAGCCCACCTGACTTTGACTTTGGCAGGCTAGGAGACCTTAATAATAATAATAATAATAATAATAATAATGGCCACTCTGGGCGGCTTCCAACCGAATATTAAAAACAGTACAGCATTAAACCTTAAAAACCTCCCTAAATGGTCACTTTCTCCAAATCATGCCTAATTATGTACATCTCTACCATCCATTATTTATTTAACCCCCCATATTGTAACACAAAGGGGGAGATGCTCCAGCCTTCTGATCATTTGCTTTGCCCTTTTTTGCACTTTTTCCAGCTGTATAATGTTGCTAAATCTACAATACCCAGTCTTCTTAAAATGTAGATTTTTTCTCCAGAGGTGTTTAGCAAGAAACACCTCTAATGTAATGATAGATGTGAGAAAGCAGACACATTCTGCTATCACTAATGCCTACTATGATTTATTTCCAGCACGGGAGCCTCTCATGGAGATATGTGGGCAAAACAAATTGAAATCAGAAGGGTGTTTTCCTTTCTTACTGTCTGATAGGATTTGGGTTCTCCCTCACTTGCCCCTTGCAAATTTTTGTGTATGTCCTTGGGCTGTGCAGAAAGTACACACATTTGTGGAATCACAAGGGGATTCTTTTTAGATGAAAAAGAGATGTATGGGACAGCTTCGTGTGAATGAATTAGAGGTATTTTCTCCTCCAAACATCTGTCAGCCACAGGGAAGAACAGAGCTGGTAGAATAATTTAATGCATGAAAAATGATTTCTTGACATTGTTACAATATACTTGAACCTTGTTAAGTGTTCAGTCACATTCCTCCACCTCAGAATAGTTTCTAACTCAGTTTTATACCAGGAATAGCTCATAGCTTTTTTATATATATATGACTTTCCTATTGAGAAACACATCTTAATGTTCTACAGAGGGTAGGAGGGCCATTGGAAGGTGTCAGTGATTCAATGACCTATGGATTTCTTGCCATTGGGTTGTATATTTTTAGACTGTTTAGGGTTAGCAAATAGACTTGGAAGGGAAACCCACTGTTCATGTAATGAATACAGCAAGACAAATAGAATATGAAGAAGCTTTTGGCACTGACTGCTTTTCAACTGGTTCAGTGCATGTTGGGAAGTAAAAGTTCTTCTCCCTCCCTCCCACCTGCAGAGCTTGGCTATTTTCTCTCCTCAAGAAAACTCCCACTTCATTTGTGGCTCTTTCAGGAGACTCACACACTCAACGGCTTTTATTCCCGGTCTTTCCTTGAAGGCAATGAAGTGGGGGGAGGGATGCCCTACTGATTTAAAATATATATTAAGAGAGATCAATGACACAATGTCACTGACAATTGAATTCATGTAAAGCTCCTCAGAGTGTTAGAAAATAAAGTGGAAGCCACAGAGTTTCATTCCTTTTATCTCTTTGATCCCCGTGTTCAAGACTAGCAAAGGCCTGCCTGCAGCAGTGCTTAGAGTGTAGCACTATCATGAGAGGAGCTATTATTGACTTTGGCATTACTGAGCACATGATGCCAGTTTACTGAAGCCAGAGATGCTGATTTTTATTTTTATTTACTATTTTTAGCTCAGCCACAATTTCTGCAAGAGCAGAACTTGTCAGGATGGCACTGATGTTTTGTCTTAAGGAATCAGCTACTTGTCATCAATAGCATTTATGGGATGGTTCAAAGGGTGTGGTTTAATCAGAAAGGATTTAACTTGTTAATCTGTAAAAGGAAGTTCGGCACATAACCCATTGAGAAATTGCTTCCCTCAGTTATGGAGGAGGAAATCACCCAGCTCTCTGAAGACAAACTGTTATGTCTTTGAAATGATCCAAAATTCTCATAGGTTTCCGATAATTAAATTGTGTGCCATCCACACTTTCGTTTCTCCTATGATTTCTAGCATTTTGCACTGGTTTATTATCACAGGTCTGAGGTTTTGTTTGTTTGTTGGTAATGTCCTCGGAAAACCCGCTGTTTACTGCTGAATCAGACCAAATATCAATCTGTGGGAAAAACAAATAAAAAAATTGTCCCTCTTCTGAACCAATCCCAAAACAGCTACTGAATGGGATTTGCTTGCTTCCCCGGGAGCTGTGTTGGGGGTGGTCTGCTCCCACCTCCTTTTTTTCTTTCCCCACCTATCCCTGTAGGATAGTTTTCCAATGATCTCTCCAGCCTGCAACAGCAAACTTAGTTTCCTCCGCATGCTTCAACTGTTATTTTTTTTTTCCTTTCCTCTGTTTGGTGCTCATATAAAAACTGCAACCAAACAATATATGTACAAAACGGATGTGTGTGATCCTGCTCATTTGTTTTGACTTGTTTTTATGGTTCCAATCCCAGTTTTATTTTCTGTCTTTAATAGTATGTATTGGAAGTGTCCTGGCTCCTTTTGTATATGCCAGGGGTGGTCAACTTCCAAAAGACTGTGATCTACTCACAGAGTTAAAAACTGGCAGTGATCTACCCCCTTTTGGGGGGTTCAGGTCAAAGTTGTTGAGCTTCTTTAGGGAAGAGGAAAGCGACGTTGAGCTTTTTAAATTTTTTTATTAAAAAGGAAAGTCCTGTTTTTGGTGGTTCAGGTCATTTTAGGGGTGCAGGGCAAAGATGTTGAGCTTTTTTTAGGGGAGCCAAAGTTTTTTAGCTTCTTTGGGGGGGAGCCACTGACCTACCGGTGATCTACCACAGATTTCCAGTGATCTACTGGTAGATCATTATCTACCTGTTGGACATGCCTGGTATATGCTAAATGCTTCCCAGATGATTCAGTTTTCTGCTAATCTGGTTTTCTGATTCATTTGGAGTGAATGTTAGTTTTTAAAAATAATAGTAATAAAGTGGACCCTGGGACTTATTCTTCACACCCAGTGGTTTGACAGACCCTGGACCCATTGCACAGAAGTACGGGAGAATTCCACCTTCATTCAAGATCCAGCTCTCTCAACTGTACTGGCCAGAAATAAAGACCTTCTCAAGGAAGCAGGAATGTCTGTCAGTAGAGGCGAGCGATGGACAGTAGTTTCATCTGAGTCCTGAAGATGTTAAATGAGAGGTACTGCTCCCCATAGTGAGTATATTCATCTACCCACCACATTTGGTAAAGAGGTTTTGTGGCTGTTTGAAAGGCTACGAAGGGCTGTTGCGGGTTTTGGTGTTCTTTCCCAGGCCTCCAAAACCTGTTTTGTCACAGTCTTCTCTGACAAAAGAACTGCCTGACGACAATACCCCAACGATACATTTCAGTGCTAATAAGGGATTGTATCCAGTTAGAGACAAACAGAATCTTATATGTTGCCTGATATTAACCTCGAAGAAACCTGAAGTCCACTTTTGCAACAACCTGGATTTATGAGTTCACCTTTTATTGGAGGCATGTATCCTGTGAAGTACATTGCCAAGGTGCTTCTTTTTAATCTTGAGAACTGACTGTGAATTATGTATCCAGGCTGTACATTTACTGCTTCTACATGAAGCTATAAAGCCCCCAACTTTCCCTAGCTTTGCAGCCTTGCCCTCTTTCAGCCCTGAGCTGCCTCTTCAACACTGTTGCAAGCTCATTTTTATATCCATAATTTTGTCAGAAATTTAGCTACTGCTAGAATTGCCAGCTGGCTGCTGAGTTCCCAGCCTAGCTGTTATTTTGGTTAATTAGCCAGTTGAGTTGACTGCAAGAGCCTCTTATGGGCAATTGCACCAACTGGCATTTGTGTGTTGCTCCTCCTGGTGCCATAAGTGGAGGGCTTTCCTGCTGAAAGACATGCCGACTGTCTCAGGCTCTAGCAAAATGCATCCAGAAAGGGTGGCTCTTCTTCCCATCTTGATGTTGTATGCTTTCCTCTTCTCCCGCCTCTCTCCCTGCTGCCCCCCCATACCTTCCTAGGCTCTTCTATTGTGACATGCGATGGCTGGGGCTGTTTTTCTGCTTCTCTTCATCGAGAAGAATTTGCAGACCCAATGCCAACACGGCAGAAGGAAATGACGGCTGCTGCTAGGGCAGTGTTGCCAACCCATACTGCCACAGCCTGGACCCACAGGCTGCTTTCTCCTGCATGCCCAGATGCTCTTTAGAAATAGGTTTTTTGGGGGAAGGTTAGGCCCACAGGCAAAATGGGTTTTCAGCACATTCCAAGAACGCAATATTTTCAATTATAAGGTTTTAAAAAACACCTTCAAATCAACTCTCTTTCTCAGCTTTTTTCTGTGGTGCTGATGGGCTAGTTACATATTAAATGCTAGTGTATATTATCCCCTGGATGTTATATACAGTATAACATAGCCACTTTGGGGAAGGGGGAGATTTAGAATGAAGAACTGCAAGGAAGAAAGGGGCTTAATCCTTTCCCTGTCCACTCCCCCCCCCTTCTACAAATTGTACCTTCAGCAGGTATTTTTCTCCACAGTTTCAGATGCATGCCTGATCTTACAGATGTGGGTTTTGAACCCTTGTGCAAAGTATTGGCTTAACTGGGAGCAGAGCAATGCCCTTTCCCCACTGATTTTCCATTCCAAATTTCTCGTCCCAAAATGGCTGCTTAAAACATGCATTGGGATAGTGTATCATCCAAACAAAGATGTGCTCTCCCAAGCCCACATTCCCAGCATGTCCACAATCCTGTCTCTGCAACATCTGCACTGGCTTGGTCGTGTCCACAGAATGGAAGATGGCAGGACCCCCAAGGATGTGCCCTACAGGAAGCTAGGTTCAGGCAACCAGGCCTGTTGGCAGACCGACTCTGTGTTAAGAAGATGTCTGCAAACATGACACGAAGGCTGGCAACATTAACCCTGCAATGCCTGGAGTCAGGTTGTGTATCCATAGCAGTGACCAGAGGACAAATGACCATTGGGAGGAGTATAGAGAGAAGAAACAGCTTGGAGCATGTGCATCAGCACAACTGGACGCCTTCATCTGCCCCACCTGCAACAAAACATCTTTCTCCTGTATCAGTCTCTACAGCCACAGCTGGCGATGTAGCTTTCGACAGTTGGACTTCACCCCTAAAGGCACACACATCTATTGTCTCCCGAGACAGACAGATGCCCACCAAACAGTGCAGGACCCACAATGGTCCCTACAGTTACCCCAAATTCTGGGTGTCAGCCATTGGCACACAAAGCCTGCTGGGTGCCTTTACTTCAGGGGAGCTCTGTAGGTTGTCCAAGTGTAACTGTGCTGTAAACTTAAATGATTTGTGTAGCTTGAACTTTTAAACGCAACTGATGAGAGTAAAAATGACACCAGCCTTGTGCTCATATAGATCTATTATATCTTGAAGTTGGTCCATGCATACTAAAGAGAGCACATTTGGAAATCACAAGTCACTTAAAATGTCTCTTGCCTGGAATATGTCTGGATTTCCTGCCAATATGAGGAGTGACGTCAAATAATAGGTGCTATTACTGGAGCATGAAATGATTAGTTAAAGTTCACAGTGCTTGGCTAGATCATTTAGACCCTTATTAGGCAAAAAGAAGAAAGGAGAAATTGTGAGTGATTTGTGTGTGTGTTCCTTTTAAAAAATGTAACCGCTCCAACAACTTTGGCATACAATTCTTATTCCGCACTGCGGCCCCAGTCCAGTACATGGAGGCAAGTTTCTATGTAATACACCTAGCAGGTTGAGAACTTGCCTGTGGAGGGAGGGAGGGCCTGTGGCTCAGTGATATAGAGCCCTTGTTTTGTAGGGAAATAATTCCTGATTCTGCCCCCAGCATTTGCGCCTGGGTGCGCTAAGATAGCAAGGTTTGGGAGAACTCTGCCTGAGACATAGGGGAGAGAGCGCCACTGCCTGTTAAAGATGGCTGGATGAGGTAGCTTCGTATTGTTCCTGTAGTAATAATAGTGCACCCACCGCCTGGCCACAATGGGCACTGATCAGATATTGGAAGTAGGGACGCAGAACCATTTTTCTCCTTTACAGTCAATAAGCACCACTGCCTATTATTTGACAGTTTATATAGCAGAGATCTGGGGGACCCAGGTGGCGCTGTGGGCTAAACCACTGAGCCTAGGGCTTGCTGATCAGAAGGTTGGCGGTTCGAATCCCTGTGATGGGTGAGCTCCCGTTGCTTGGTCCCAGCCCCTGCCAACCTAGCAGTTCGAAAGCACGTCAAAATGCAAGTAGATAAATAGGAACCGCTACAGCGGGAAGGTAAATGGCGTTTCTGTGTCCTGCTCTGGTTTGCCAGAAGCGGCTTTGTCATGCTGGCCACATGACCTGGAAGCTATACGCCGGCTCCCTCGGCCAATAATGCGAGATGAGCGCGCAACCCCAGAGTCGGTCATGACTGGACCTAATGGTCAGGGGTCCCTTTACCTTTACCTTTATAGCAGAGATCACTAACCTGATGCCATGTTGGCTCCCTTTGCTCGGCAGCATGCCAAGGCTGGGTTGGTGGTGTGGGATTCAATGCATGGTATTTGACTGTATGTGGTATCTAGGTTAACCTAGATCAGGAGGGCATCCAGCTTGACTTAAGATGGATTGACAAGCCATCCTTCCTTTCATTCTTGCCGTTTGTCTAACGATCCGCACGGGAGTTCCCCTGTGTATTCTGTGACACTTATTAGCAAGTGTGCAGGGCTGAGGCAACTGTTGTTTATATCCATATCTCACCTGTGATAACTTTAACAAGAAATGACATGAGCTAGCGTCTGGAGCTGGCTGAAGGTCACAGCCAGTTTGCAAAGGAAGCCCAGTGCAGCTCCTTCTCCGACTCTGGGCCTTGCCAATTCAGATTTGTCGAGAGCAGCCGGCTGAGTCATTTCACATCATTAATGCCAAAACGACTGAGGGCATGCTACCTGCATTAGCTTCTCAGTTCCAGGAGTAGAAGCACACAGAGCTATTAGCGGACCTCATTCACATCTTAGATAAGAATGTTGGAATAGTTCCACATGGCAGATGAACAAAAGAAGTCATTAGGTTTATGCTTGTCTACATCTACTCAAGTGGCTGACAGTCCCTGCCTTTGCTGTTTTAAATCAAGACTGATTTACTGCATTGCCTTTTTTGTGAGGGTTGTGTAAAAAAGAAAGAAAGAACCCACTTCTGCACATCACAGAATGCAGTCCATTAGAGCAGCCAACCTACATTTTCCACTGCAAACAGCTTCTGTTGTACACATTATGCCCTTAATAGTGCTATAACAACAACATGTGCATTTGCAACTTTGATAATGGTAGTAATTACTGGGATGCCTATAACTGGTGCAGCTGTGTGGCTAAAAGAGCGAGCAAAGGTTGTTCTCCTACTTCTGCAGCCCCATCTACAGGATGTGAAGGTAGGAAGACATTCTTCAGCAACCTACTTCAGTTGGTGGCAAGTGAAAGCTTTAAAATTGTCAGAGGCAGGGGGACTTATCAGTAAACACAGTAGCAGTAGGAGTTTGTTTTGAAACTTGTCTTCCTTTTATGGATTTTTTCCTGGTTGCTAGCCTACATTGGCTATCTGTCTAATTCAGCAAGGATCTTCAAATGTGGAATTCAACCAAATATTGACTCATAGACTTGGTGACTATGCTACACCCTCCCATCCGCTACATACTTCAGACCAGCTTTGAGCAAAATACTAGAGGAGCCTGCTTCTTGTATGCACCATGGACTGTGTATACACAAAATCTTATTCTAGAATCAATGGAGTCTGGGTACTTCTTGTTGTTGTTTTACATAGTCCACACACAGCCTAGATATGCTGCATTTGTCCCTGAAAAGTACTTCTTGAGAAACTGGTTTCATTCTGAAAATGAAAGTTCATTGCAGATTGATTCTGTGTTACCAAGCAGTGTGTCCCCTTGAAAACAGATGAAAACAGATTCCGGCAGTCCCAGCAGTGGGGGTGTAGCCACACCTGCCTGTTGGAGTGAGGGTTCATCAAGAATGCAATTCCCACTTCCTTCACTTTAGGTATGTGAAAGGAGGAAAATGCATGTATAAACTACGTAATCATAAAGTAACCACAGCCAGCCTCGCGGATGGCAAGTTCTAGACTCAATCTAGCATGAAAGCATGCTAGCTGAGGACAAGCATGAACAATTCTGAATTGAGAAAAACTACATTTTTGTATTACAAATGGTTTAGTGTGTACATAGCCTTTGTCCCCTTTGGGGTTTGGGGATGCCTGGGTGATTGCAAAATCATAGAAGCATAAAATCATAGAAGAATTGTAGATTTGGAAGGAACCCCAAGGGTCTTCTAGTCCAACCCACTGCAATGCAGGAATCTCAGCTAAAGCAACCGGGGCAGCTGACTTGGGCCCCAGGTTAGGGTGCGCAGCGTGCATGACGTCATGAAATCACATTGTGACGTGGCATCATGACGTCACACAGCCCCCTCCCCCAGCCTGAGAACCTGACTTCTGGTTCTGAGGTATCGCAAGGCCTTGGACAGCATCTCTGAGGTCTGGCGAGGCCTCAGACATAGACAAAACAAGAAATGGCAATTGCCATAGCTGTCCCTTTTGTTGCTGCAAGGCAGTTGTGGATTGGAACACTGTCAATAGCCAATAGCCTAACTGAGCGTTTGGTTTGCCTTTTTATGGACAAAGTAATGAAAGATAGAGATATCAACAGTTATTAAGTATGATAAGTACAGTACTGGTTTGACCATTGCTGCTTTTCAGAACTCCTAAAGAACCCACTATTCTGCTGGGCTTGATCCCTTGCTTTGTTTGGAACATCTGTATGATGGAAGAAAGACAAAGCATATTAGTCTGTCTTTTGTTGCCTCTGACAAGGGTTATATAAATCAATGGAAAGATTCCTAATGCAGGCTTGTGGCTCCTTAGACATTGTTGGACTATAACTCCCATTATCCGTGACCATTGGTCATGTTGGCTAGGGCTGATGGGTAACTCCCGTCCAATAACCACTGGGAAGTCACAGGTCCCCCACCCAATTATGATGGGATTTCTATTTTTTTAAAAAAATGTCAACTTTGAGCCAATTTCATGCTAACAAAGACCTTCCATTTAAAATGTTTCCATATATACACTGCATCCAATAAACTTTCCATTTGTCCCTCAGGGTCATCACATTCCCTTTTGGCTTGGCAATACTTGAACCAACTCTAGCACAAGTTGCAATATATTCCACATACAATAAGAGTAAAAAAAGGAACATTAACAGTGGCTTATAGCAGAACAAGGAAGCTGTTTGTATTCATTATCCTGTAAACAAAAAACACAATAAGGAAAAAACAGATTACATGCTCTTCCATTAGATAGGACAAGAGAGTGAAGCATCCGCTGAATTATTTGTTTGATCTGAGGGAAAACAGTTCCTGGTGAATTAGAGTCCTGGAAAAGAGCCATGGAAAATAAATGGTTGAAGAATGAAAACAGGCAAAAATACGTAAAGGATGTCCTATATAATACACAGTTCTCTCAACATCTTTCTGTCCATTTCTGATAGTTAAATTCCGTTTCCATGGCAATGTATTTATCAAAATGTTATTTGCTTCTGGTGACCTAATCAGCCTACTGGGCTCTGAAAGTTAAAATCTGGGCTGAGGATTAAAACAAAACAAAACAGAAAAGAAAAGAAAAGAAAGACCTCATCAACTTGCAAAGTTTTGAAGAGTGTTGCTGCATTTCTGACTGTTTACCACTTTCTCAAAAGGGACTTTAATGTCCTCCTAGCCAGAAGCATCTCAGATTCTTCGCTAATAAGCTAGTGCCAGAGGTGTTCATGATGTTAGTACCCTTTCTCATGGCCACCTGATTTGTTTTGCTTCCAGCCTCTGGAAATGTGTTGCCATCTTTGTCTTTTGTTTCGTCTTTTTATTCTGCTTCACAGTATTTTGCTATTCCCTGCGATGCCAACATCCTTAAGAAAGCAACGACAATCTCTTTCCATTCACATGATAATGGGTGGTGTTTACTATCAAAGCATGGCATGAAATGAAGCCTGGGCTTCCAGGCAGGCTCCTTCGCTGGAAGACTGGGTGTGGACACCCTTCACCAATTCCTATTTTTATTGGGCAGGAAACGTTACACAATTTTAATATGTTAGAAAGGATTTTATAGTCTTGGCAAAGCTGCTGGATCCAGTCAAGGTTGGTTTTGATTTTATGTTGGCAATTAGTGGCTTGTTGCCACGGCAACCACACTTCACATGGTTCTTGGAAATTAAACGGCTGAACGTGATCAGCCCCTTCTTTCTTTTAGCCTCTGCAGTTAAAGGCGTTCACTGTGTGTGAGAGATTTTGATTACAGATCCCCATAAAATATCTATAAACATGCACCATAACAGAAGAGCTCCATCAATTAAAACCGAGTATTCAATAATTTATTCTTTAATTAAAGCACCCTGCTTTTCCTTTTGCTCTAACCTTTCAAGTGTTAAAGGAGACATAAGAGCTAATTATTTTGCAAGGAGTACTTTTTAAAAATTAACAAATTAACAGACAGGCAGGAAGAGGAAGGGAGGCATGGGAGGTTTTCAAATGCATTACTTATCTGCATTTATGGAACACAATACAAATTGTTTTCAAAGTTAAATAACCAATTCAATAGTTTTTCCTAAAGGCTTGTGTATATGCAGGAGGAGGGGAGAGACACATGTCACTCATATCTGCTACTAAGCAGATTATGTCAATCTATGAAGGAGGTATAACCCACATGTGAATTTTGAGCAGGTCTACAAACATGATTTTTTGTGATAACAGAGGCTGTGAATGACACTGATTCATTAAAACAGGACTAGAAGTGGAAATGAGAGCAATTGGAGAGTTCCAGTCTGTGTAGAAGTTATTATGCTTTTATCCTTTCAGAACTTGCCATAAACTACACCCGTCCTCACAATTGAAACCTGTGTCTTGCCAGATCTGTTCATGTGTAATACCACACACAAACAAAGACAAACCAGTATCTTACATAAGTGTGGGTGGAAGAATCATTTTTGGAAACTTTACTGGAGAGAACTGTGTACATGCAAAAGACATTACTGCAAGGGACATTATTACTTTTAGAAATACCCTGCTTATTTGCAGGAACTGTAAGAAACAAACATATGCCAATTTAAATGAATATAGTTTATTTACACAAAATGGCAGACAAAGAGTAAAATAGCATTGTGGCTTACAGTCCTATTACAAAAAGATAAAATAATAAGATGGTTAAAAAGGTAAAGGGACCCCTGACAATTAAGTCCAGTCGTGAATGACTGGGGTTGCGACGGTCATCTTGCTTTACAGGCCGAGGGAGCCAGCATTTGTCCGCTTCCGCAGACAGTTTTTCCGGGTCATGTGGCCAGCATGACAAAGCCGCTTCTGGTGAAACCAGAGCAGCACACGGAAACGCTGTTTACCTTCCCACTGGAGCGGTACCTATTTATCTACTTGCACTTTGATGTGCTTTCGAACTGCTAGGTTGGCAGGAGATGGGACCGAGCAATGGGAGCTCACCCCGTCACAGGGATTCGAACCGCCGACCTTCCAATCGACAAGCCCTAGGCTCAGTGGTTTAGACCACAGCGCCACCTGCGTCCCCTAATAAGCTGGTTAGTAGTAAGTGTTATAGGATACCCCAACAACCCATATTGTCTGAATTGTAGAATAGGAATAAGGAGAGAGGAATTGGTGAAGATATTGCCTTATATGGAATGTAGCTGAGTGCTAGGGAGAATGAAATGGGCCTAAAACGCACCAGATGGAAAACCTGAAATGGAAATTACTTGGGTTTGGATTATTGGGAGGTTCAGAGACAGTGAGATTAGGGATATAAGTGTCAATACATGAAAGAGGAGCAGGCTGCTAATAGTTCCATAGGAAAGGAGAGTAATGGCCTGTGTTCCACGTTGACCTAGGGAGGAATGGCCATGGCAAAGGCCAGACCAAGCTTTATGAGGAATGGCTGGGGGAGTTGGGTATGTTTAGCCTTAAGGAGAGAAGACTGAGAGGTGATACAATAGCCATCTTCAAATATCTAAAGGGCTCACATGGAAGATGGAGCAAGCTTGTTCTCTGATGCTCCATAACGACAGAAAACCAATGACTTCAATCAAGAAAGGATATTCTGACTAAACATAAGCAATAGGTTTCTAATGGCAAGAGCTGTTGGACAATGGAAGGGACTATCTTGGAAGGTGGTAGACTCCTTCATTGGATGTTTTCTAAACAAGTTGGACAATTGCTTGCAAGGGATTCTTTAGTTGTGATTCTTGCATTGCAGGGGAGTGGACTATACGACACTTGGAGTCCCTTCAAACTCTACAGTTCTTTGGTTGCTACTCTACGTGGAATTCATAGGTTGCCTTTGAGCTTAGTTCACTCACAGCCCTGCATTGTTCAGAATCCACTGAAGAAAATTTTAAAACAGAAACAAGACCTTTCCTTTTGAGAAATGCTGGCTTCCTGCAATCCTAACCCTGAGGGCAAAATAACAAAACAAACATAACTTGAGAAGCAGGAATATAGAGTGAGGAGGCAAGAGGACAAACTCTCACAGGCATCCACAGGATTGGAGCAGGCCTGAAGAATTGGGGGGGGGGGAAGAGAGAGCATGGAGGACTGCAGCAGTCTCAGGGGAGAAAGAGCACACTAGGTGGTGGTGGGGGGGGGGTAAGAGGTGCCCAGTCATCAGAAAGAGACTTAACTTTAACACAAAGTCTTCTAGCCTAAAAACATGGCTAGCTACACAGGTAGTGAACTGTCAGAAGACATCACAATACATTTTCTTCCCTACTGAAGAGTGACGCAGAAGCAATCTCTGGCCAGTCAGAACTTACAGGATGCGACTGATGGCCCATCATGGGGAAAGGTAGAGAGAAATGCAAATTCAGAGTTCATCCGATGTCCCTTTGTTACTTTGAATAAGGGTTTCTAAGTTTGGGGGATTTACTTAGCTTTTGCACATAGGCTTTCCTCTATGCTGCCTGCCTGGTCAAGGCAATATGCTTCTGAATAGCAATTGCTATTGTGGTGGTAGTGGTGGTGGGGGGCTGCTTGAGGGTTTTCCACAGATCTCTAGGTGTTCACAGTGAGAACAGGATGCTGCACTAGATGGGTCATTGACCTGATTCCCCCAGGCTCTTCTTACCTTCTTATGTGAATGGTGAATGGTGATTTATGTGAATGGTGATTTAGTCAGAATCATAGAATCATAGAGTTGGAAGAGACCACAAGGGCCATCCAGTCCAACCCCATGCCAAGCAGGAAACACCATCAAAGCATTATTGACATATGCCCGTCAAGCCTCTCCTTAAAGACCTCCAAAGAAGGAGACTCCACCACACTCCTTGGTAGCAAATTCCACTGCCGAACAGCTCTTACTGTCAGGAAGTTCTTCCTAATGTTTAGGTGGAATCTTCTTTCTTGAAGTTTGAATCCATTGCTCCGTGTCCGCTTCTCTGGAGCAGCAGAAAACAATCTTCAGGGTATGTGTCAAGGGGCACAGTCAAGGCTGAAATTAGCACCACCCAAACAGCTGCAGTGCATCACCCACATGGCCGTGTTTAAAAGCAGCCACCCATGTGGGGCACTGCTTGGATGAATTAAGTCATCCGGTGTTTCATTCTTTAATTGCAGGTTAATCTGTTACAATTGGAGAATAAATTATTTGACCTGGACACTGAAGACTTCTAAATACCACAAGGGGAAAAAACCCTGATGCTGTTAAGGCAGGTTTCCTCAACCTCGGCCCTCCAGATGTTTTGAGACTACAATTCCCATCATCCCTGACCACTGGTCCTGATAGCTAGGGATCATGGGAGTTGGAGGCCAAAAACATCTGGAGGGCCGAGGTTGAGGAAGCCTGTGTTAAGGTGTGGACAGATTTCCTATTCCTTAACTTCTTATTCAAATTAACCTACAATTTCTCTAATTTTGCTCTATTCTAAATGCCACCAGAGTTCAGCATCTCTTTGGGCAGGCATCCACACTTCTGACAGGTTTCCAGGCATGCATTCTAGGCATGGGTCCAAGTGGTTTTGTCTTTGCCCTGAAAACCTGCTCTCTAGCGCTAAATCGGAACAAAGGGCAATCCATGGAAAAGCTAATTGCCATTTGTTCCAACTCAGTGCAAAACTGCAGGTTTTCCTGGGGGAAAGCCACAGGGCAAACAGAGATGTGGATGAGCCCCTTGTGGTGCCCTTAAAAGCATTAAAAAGTTGTCACAACATGTTTGAAGGCATGGATGCTTAATATTCTGAAACGTCCTTCTTTCAGATGTTTTCCGAAGTTGCAACCTGAGCATCTACCAGAATCAATGTAAGAGGTTTCAATTAAAACATGCATTTAATCAGCAAATATATGTAGACAGTTGCTTTAGTTGCACACTTAAGAATTTGGTATTTTATAAAGCAACATGTCTAAAATGAGTATTTCAGGGTCATGTAGGTTCAAGCTCTTGTAGAAGTAAACACTGTGGAAGTTGAAGAGGAATCCAGTTTGTTCCCTGGGAAATTTGCAGAACTTGAACTGAGAAGAGGGAGAAACCTCAGCAGTACGCAATAAATGGTTTATTAAAGGCTTTGTGCGTTTTGAATCTAGACATTCTTCCTTAGTAGCTACTAGAAAATAAAGATACAAAGGTGCAGAATTCAGCAACCAGACTTATAACTGAGACCAGATGGTCCAAACATGTAACACTGCTGCTTGTTCTTCTGCACTGACTGCTAGTTGGTTTCTGAGCCAAATTCAAAGTTCTGGTTAAGCCTTATATGACGTGAAACCCCATTACTTCATAGTGTATTTTCCCATATGAACCTGCCTGGACCCTTGGGCCAGCCACCTTTGGAGCCCCGATACCCCCTCCAAAGGAGGTGTAGAGCGTCCACACAAGAAAAGGCCTTTCTGCAGTGGCTGCCTGCCTTGGGAATGATCTCTTCAGGCAGGTGCACCATCTTTTTGGTACCAGGCTAATGCTCCAGCCAGCAAAAGGGAGTCCCCCTTTTAAAAAGAGATTGGGGGAGGGAGGGGGAGAGAGAGGAAGAAGAAGAAGGGGTATCCCTACATGCACTGGCTTGGCAGCTTCCTCTTACTGGCCTTGCTGCTGCTTCTGCTTCTTTAAAGGTTGGGGAGGGAGGGAAGGAGTAGCAGCAGGGCTTTCAGTTGCATTCAGGCTGCCCTGGTCTTCTAGCCAGGCAATGCTAGTGGGGAGTGAGTGCTCCCTTGGCCCAAAGGAAGAGCTGTTCTGAATGGGGTGTGCGTACTTGTGCATACTTAAGTAGTGTATATACTCAAGTAATGTATGTGAAAGTGTTATGAATGTGTGATTTGTGTAAGAGATAGGTGTGTTTGTGGCATGTGGCATGAGGGAGTTGTGTGTATGCATGTGAGAGGAAATGAAATATGTATGTGAAGTACAGTATGTGGGGGAGACGTGCACCTGAATAGTGAGGAAGAGATCTATGCAAGGTGTGTGTGTGTGTGAGAGAGAGACCTATATGTGTGGTTGTGTAAATGTGAAGTCTGAGTGGGTGAGATGGATAGATGCATCCAGGGCCATCACAGGCAGGTCGGGCGCCCTGGCGCTGAGGCGCAGAGATCGCTCTGGCACCCCCGCCCTCGCAGCGTGCAGCAGGGCTTCCATGCGGCTTCGCCGCACAGCGCCCCCCCCCGCCGGCCCCGCGCCCTGGTGCCCCGCACCACCGGGACTGCACCTAGAGCCGGGCCTGGATGCATCTGTGCCTGAGGTTTGTGGGTGCTAAGTGAGTGCTCCGTTTGTGTACTAGAGAGAATGCCTCTCCATCTATTTCCCCTGGTACTTTTGCATTAGACAATAACAGCGTCACTATATGCGTGTGGGGGGCGGTGTTGGTGTTGGTGTTTGTGTGTAGAAAATCAATATTGTGGGCATAGCACCGACTTCTCATGCTAAGCATGAGTTTACGCTTGCTTAATTTTGTGCTGTGCCACACACCTCCCAGTGGCCATTTGGGGACTGGTGCCCTTGGTAGCAGTCTTAAATGCTAATTCTATATAATTCAAGGTAATACCATCTATAAAATGGTAAACATTTTGAATTTTATTATCAACTTTTAAATGAACAGTACATCACAAAATCAACAGAGAAAGGGGGAGGGGGAGGAGAGGTATTTAGCAATTTATCAGGTTGGATACAAGTACGGGCCTCTTACTGTTTCTACAGAAAATGCACTACTTGTGGTAATCATAAATGGAATGGAATGTTTGTGTGAAGGTACACAGGCTTGCCAGTGCCATGGAGGTTGGCGATGTGCTGTGTGATAGCCTTTCTTCATACAGTAAGTACTGCTGAACAGTGTGACGGGGTGGGGTGGGAAGTTGCCAGCACCTATGATTGTGTAGCCAAAGGCCTTTTGTGTTTGCTTCTGAAGTAGTGTAATTTCCATGTCTCATCACCTCATTTTCACATACAGAAAATGTGTTAATGGCCCCATTTTAATTAGTAATAAAAAAAAATTAGGCACTGCTTTGCCTTTGTGAAAGTATGAAGTAATAAAGCATGTTGCTATGTTCACACTACCATTCATGAAACAAATAGGCTTGCAAGTGCTCTTTCCAACCTCACAAATGATGGACAATCTAGGCTCCAGACATTCATTAAAGACTTTACTGCATCCACAATAGAATTAAGGCATTTCTGGGTTACAAAATGTTAACAAATTAATATAATATAAATAATGTATTAATTAATTTAAAATGTAACTGTCAAAATACCAGCTGCACCATTCTCCTCCTTCAACTGCCACCAATAGCCTTCACTCAAGCTATAGGAGAGTGAGAAAGATGGGGCTGCAGAACCACTTCATCCACTGAAAGACTAGCAACCTTTTTTGCTGTTCACTACAAGATCTCTGCAACTAATTCTGTGTTCACACTTCCATTTCCTGAACACTCACTGCTTTTCCAGTGCTCTGTTTTTAATCCATGTTCACACATGCATCTGTATCCTGTGCTTTATTATAAGATATGACTGTATGATGCCTTGGTTCTCAAACTAACCTCCAACTTAAGCCTTTCCTAATTTGCATAGGCTAAGGACACCCCTGCCTTCTCAATGTCCCCTGGTGCAAACGGAAACAAATGGGGCACTGATGAAGTCATGATGATGTGAATGGGGTGGAGACGTGATATACAACAATTAAAGCAAAGAAAGCCCCATTAAGTGCATGTCTTGCTTTTCGTTTGCTCCCAGTTCCTTTTGTGTCACCTCTCTCTTACTGTGGGCATAAACTGTCTTCTCACTGATATTTGTAAGCTGCTCTGTTCATCAGAACAGCAGGATAGAAATGCCAACGATAAATCATCATAACAGTTTCAATATATGAAGGAAAACATGTCCCAGTTTGGCAGCACTGCATTCAAGTAACATCAAGTTGGCTAGGTGGGTTGATAAGCTGCACTGCATCTCCACAGGGGCATATTTACAGAGGCTACTTATCAAAAAGTGAATGCATAATCTATGATCTGTAATTCATATGAAATTTGCTCTTATCTTTCAGGCTTTTGATTCTGTCCTTAACCAGTTTTTTCCTGCTTCTTTATGGATGAAACTCTCTGAACAGTGTATGAACGTTTATAAATAGGTGTCCACTCTAGAAACAAGTTATATGCTACATCTCTTTTAAAATGTTTAGAAGCACTTCTGCAATGAGAACTTCAGCACAAGTGAGGCCAAGCCAGCTGAATTCTCTGCACCAGCAAAGGCTTGCACAGCGTCAATCATTTAGGGAGTGGTGAGGTGAGAAAAGAGAAAAGAAAAGAAAAGGTGAGCCTACACCTGCCTTTCTCAATTTTGGGTCCCTAGATGTTGTTGGACCACAACTCCCACCATTCCTAGCTATAACATGGCCAATGTTGAGCATTGAGGTCAATAACACTTGGGAAGCCAAGGTTGAGAAAGGCTGTATAAGGGGGGCTCTTCTGTTATTTCAGTGGCACAGAGGTTGTTTCTCCATGACTTTTCCTCATGCTGGTACATTAAGTCTAGAATGATATGGGAAGGACCAGCTGTATTGGTTCCTTTTACCTGATTGTCACCCTATGTCACCCTATCTTCAAGAGAAGGGAAGAGGAAGCCATACAGAAGTGCTTCTTGTGAAAAAACAGACATGTTCTGGGATTCGGACCTAGATTAAATTTGGGTAATTCCATTTGATTGCAAGCCAGATTTTGACCACAACACGTCTGAATTTGTATGCATGTCTGAATAGGTATCTGGTTAAAAAGGAATGACCTCGTCTGGAAAAAAAAATGTGTTCTGGAAGAATGTCAGAGTGTCAGCCTGTGTCAAGCCTTCTATCAGCACATAGGCTATCTTAACTGTGGCCTTTGAGGCTAAACGGCTGCATTGAACTCCTAGGAAACAGGGCAGGAAATAGAACCATAGAGTTGGAAAGGACCCTGTGGATCATCTAGATCAGGAGTCGGCAAGGTTTACTGGCCATGTGCTGGATCACTCCCCCAGAGATTGTCCGTGGGCCAGACTGGCGCAGTGCAGTGCCGAAAATCGTTTCTGCTCATGCCAAGACGCCTAAAATCGCGCCTGCGCAGAAGCGATTTCCACATATGCAGAGGCGATTTCCAGCACTGCTTGGTGAGTCCCCAAACCATGCTGTGCCAGTTTAGCGCAGCACGTGGGGGACTTGCCAAGCGGGTGGCTCGGTTTGGGGCCAGCCAGCTCGTGGGCCGGTAAAACGGTCTTCGTGGGCCGCAACCGGCCCATGAGCTGCACGTTGCCAACCCCTGATCTAGATCCACACTCTAACCAACTGAGCTGTCCAATTGGAAGTAATAAATCTATTGGAACCAGCTTTTTTCACTTTCAGCACTGACTATTTAAAAGTTAAGCATAGGCTCTAACATAGTTTCCTTCTCTTGGATCTATTTAACCCCAAGCAAATTTATGGAAATGACCCTCATTCGGATTAATTGAATTGACTGTATGTAAGTGGGAAGACAGCCCTAGTGTGCTGCCTTGAGCCCATGTGTCTAAGGTTGAGACATGACTCCTCATAATAAATGTCTCAGGGCATGGGCATATATATTTTTAAAAGAAATATCTTTCCAGTGGTTACACTTGCCATCATTTCAGATACCTGAACCTTGATCCCAATTTCATTCTGATAATTTGTAGTCAGATATGTCCTTGCAGTGGAATGGTCTCTTGACCTCTTGCAACATCATACAAGAGTGTGGTGCAAATAAAAGCCTTTAAAAACCGCAAATCCAGTATTAATCATTGCATCATCGTACAATTGCCACTGTACAGTAGAATTTTATTTGCACAATCCAGTGCACTTGGGTTTATTGAATGCACTGAATAGCTTCTACTATATTAGTGCCTCTTGTTCATTGTGCTATCTAATTTACCAGTAATTGTTTTCATGAACTTATCAAATTTTATCTCGGAGTTCATTAAAAACATGCTGGGCAAAGAGGATCAATTTACTAATTCAAGTTTATAAAGAAGCAGGCATTTGTCCTTGAATTTATACCATGGCTATTGCAACAGAAGGTTCAGAGGAGAATAAATATTCTGGCACAACAGAATATCAAATACTAAATTTCAAGCTAAAGCCCTTCTTAAAAAGTCAAAACTTGTTCTTAACTCTTATTGGAATTAAAGGATCTCCAACATGAATACATCTGAATCATGCTATATGTGGAATTTTATCAGAGAGATTTAAAAATCAATGTGCTGACCACAAGATTGGTCTGGACCCCAATTTAGTGCTTTGTGAAACAGCTTAATTTGGGTTGGACCAATTTTTGGAGGTTGTCTATGTGGCTCAGCACCGGGTCTGTTTCATTCCCCCCATTCACTATTCGGAAATCTGTGATAACCTTTTCCACTTTTGACAGAAGTAGATGAATATTGCACAGAGTATTGGCTAAAACCTATCTAATTATAGTCCAGGGTGCCAACCATCTTTAATCTGGACACACCCACCCCCCAAAACACCCCAGAATGGTCTATAATTATTATTATTTTGGCCAGAATTTGATTAAATTAGCCTGCAAGGTCACTCCTTCTGGAGGCATGAACTCAGTTAAATTTCAGACAGCTAGCTGCTATACTTTCCCCATAGGAGTAGCTGTTGTACTTCTGGTATCTGTTCAATTCCCCTGTGTCAGTATTTAGAAATAAAAAATGGCTTGAACTTTATTTTATTTTAACAGAATTGGGTGAAATTTGTAGACATAGCAGCTCCTCCAGCATGAATAAGAGTGGTCAAGTTCCAGAGAAATGGTTATAACTTTTAGTATTCTGAAGCCAGCTGCCAATGACATTTTCTCTTTTCTTTCAAATCCCCACAACATGGGACTGACTAGCTGTATGCAGTTCACTGGTATACATGTCTAGCTCTTCAGTTGCAACTCCTAGCATAGCTGAAAAAAGTTCTAAGCCTAGGGCCCTCTTTATAATAAGTTTATCACCACAGCAAGTTATGAAGGAATGTTTGCTCCTGAATTTGCAATGGCATACAGAAATTTCTTTAAATATTGGATATGCATTGTTATGTTGTGAGATTCAGGGGTCTGGACAGGCCTTTTGTTTTGGGAACTTGGTGGTGACATAGCCCGGATACAGTGGTACCTCAGTTTATGGACGCAATTGGTTCCGGGGAGCCGGTCGCTCCCCAAGCAGTCCGTAAATGGAACGTCTCTTCTGCGCATGCACACACTGCGCATCTGTGTGCCGCAGAACCCAGATGTAAGCACTTCTGGGTCCGCGGCGTTTGGAAACCGATCGATCGCAGACCGCAGCAATCGTAAACCGAGGTACCACTGTATGATTTCTGAATGTCTAGGAAATACAGTGGTACCTCGGTTTACAACCACAATTGGTTCTGGAAGTCTGTTCATAAACTGAAGCGTTCATAAACTGAAGCAAACTTTCCCATTGAAAGTAATAGAAAGTGGATTAATCCGTTCCAGACGATGAAAAACACCCCCTAAAGCAGCAATTTAACACCAATTTTACTGTCTACCAAGACCATTGATACATAAAATGAAGGCAATGATCAATGTACTGTATTCCCCCAAGCGGGGTTGCCCTAATCCAGTGTTCTGGGCACACATGGGGGAATCAGGGCCCAGCTGGCACACGCCAATCGGGCAACCCTGTCCCAGGTATGTACCTGGCTGCTGACTCCAGGTGCGCCCTGAGTCAGTGCTACCCTAGGTAGCTAGTCGAACCAGAGCCTATGCAACCACTCATTTGATTTGTAATCAATAAAGTTGTGGCCTAAATTCTGCCAAAAAACAAATCAAAAATACGAGTCATGTCTGAATTTATTTCTAGGCCTGGGATAGAGGGTCTCCACACGCAAAGAATCTGTGGCCCTCCACATGTTGATCTCCAGCACAGTTAATTAACTCAAATATTACAAAACACCATAAGCCTTCACTAACCTCCTTCTAAAGGAAACCAAACCTGGGTAAACCAAACCAAACCCTGCAATTTCTTGCTGCTTGGGTATAATAAGGGTCAGTGAGTAGTTGGAGCAGTCTGCTTAAACCTTAAGAACAGAAGCTTGTCCTTTGGTGGGGATGAAGGACATTACTCAGTGGTAGAGCATAAGATTACCATGCAAAAAGTCCTATATTATCTTCTGTCATCTCTTTGTCAAAGATCTCACATTGCAGAGCTAAGAAATCCCCGGCCTGAGACCTTAGTCTTACTGCCAGCAGAAATGACAATAATGGATGAGGTGGAGCAATGCTCCTACTCCTTTCATGACTAAGCTTCATATGTTCATAATGTCTGGATATTATGAGCTTGGAAAATGTAGATTAAATATATCTACTGCAATGCATTTAGTTTTGTACTTGAACCTTTTGGAAAAGTGTACTTTGCACAAGCAAAGTGCACTGCATTCATCTAGTGTGGAAAGCTTTTTCTAGTTTCCATTGTATTTTTCTGCCCTCTCGTTTCATGCTGTTCTTGCCTGTAAAAATAGATACATCCATTTACCACTGGCTCAAATGCTCACCAAGGCTCAATGGGAGCCATAAAACATTCTCTGGATAACCTAAAAGCTTTTCTATGCCTAAAAATGTCATGACATTAACATCCAATACCTTGGGACCTTCTTGGAATGGAAGGTGGGAAATCACTCCTTTTCACATAGTATAAAACTGTCGTTTCTAGCCATAGAGGGTTGCAAGATAATGGACTTTAAACCTGTGGCATATTTATGTATAGGAAAGGTGTCACTGAGGCTGGGTTAAATATACTGTTGCATCTCAGGCCGATTTAATTTGGGGGGTAGAGAACTACCTCAATTATGGGAGCAGAAGGCAGGCCTTTATTTGATACTTAAATGGTGATGGTTGTGACATTTGAGAAGACCGACATCAAATTGGCATTTGGGCAAAGAGAAAGGACAAAGCTTAAAATGGCATCACAAAAGGAACTACACACTTATTTAAATCAAAGATTTGTTGAATTTGGAATAATGCTGGCTTCACATTAGGATGGCTTAGCGTGCTCATGTACCCTTGGTTACTTTCTCTCGTGTTCTGTGTGTATAACAGGGAAGCTGGAATATGCTTCTACCTCTTGGTGTGTACATTTGACCTGCATGGGCTTCTCACATGAACACCTATTGCTTACGTGTGCCCAAACAATTAGGAGCCATTGTGGTGCAGTAGACTGTGTGCTTGGACCGGGGAGACCTGGTAGTCAAATATTTTCTTAGCTACAAAGTCCATTGAGTGACTTGGTTCAGTCATTCCCATATTGCCATAACCTACCTCACAAGATTGTTATGAGGATAAATGAGGTTAGGGACCTGTGTATTGCTAGAGCTGCTTGGAGGAGGGGAGGGGAAAATATAATACATATTCATACTGTGTCTTTGGCTCTTCCTTGATGCAGTGTTTTGTGAGAAGTGATGTTTCTGAACTGAGCACACTTCTTGCAGGAAACTGAAGCACTTTTCAGATAATAATGTGTCATTGGTTTTTCAGCACAATAATTGTGCATTTGTTATACAAACATCCTCCGTCAGCTCTGTTTTTCTGTTGCGCAGTTGCTGGGCATTCTAATACTCAAGGCAATATTTAGTTGCTGTGAGCAACACAACTCTTTTCTATGTTCTAAATTCTCAGTTACTGCCTAGTTTTATGCCTCACTTCCATTGGTGATGGGGGAAATGGGAAAATGTGGGGCAGGGTGAGAGGAGATCTGAGTTGTGTTTGTATCTGCTTTAGCAGATGCTGTTTCGAGTTCTGCCGTACCATTAATCAGAGTGAGGCAACCTCAGGCAGCATATGCTGAAGGAGAGACAGCAGAACCCCTTGCCTTGAGACCCACAATTGCCCCCCTCTGTCTGGGGATGGAGTTGTCTGTGCTCCAGAGTCTCCTGCTCTGTGACTGCTCTGCTAGCCTGTTCCCTGCAGGGGGAATGGAAGACACTGTCTCTTTCCCTGTGTTAAAGGAGAAGATTTAGCTGCCGGTCTTGTCAGGCAGCAAAGTGCCATGGGTCAGCCCACATTCTCTCAGGTGTCCCTGTGGCCCCAGCCTGTTTGTATTTATTCCATGCTAAAGGTGAAATGCCAGGAAAAGGCTGGCCCACCCATGAGGCAAGGTGAGGCAACTGCCTCAGTCTGCCTCCTGAGGTAGATCTGTACCCTCTCCCTCCGTTCCCCCTCACACCTTTGTCCTAGGAAGGGAGGTTGTGGCCATCTTGTGATTCACCTCAGGTGCCAAAATGGCCTGGTCCGGCCCTGCTCACCATTGCAATAAGGATCTTATTTACTTCTTTTAAGGCTGTGCAGTCTCCCACTTCAGCATGTTTGATTAAAATAAAATAGTGAACATATTTGTGGAATTTCCTCCCCAGGGAGATCCTTTAAGCCTGTTTTCTATTGTCCTTCTGAAGGTTGACAAAGACATTCCTGCTGCAAAAGGCCTTTGAGGCAGAGTTCTCATGATTAGGGCTGCCGTATTTCAAAAAGTGAAAATCCAGACATAAAAGTTGTTGAGCTATTTTTATGAGAAATACCTCCACATCTATCATGGGTTGCCATATGTCCGGATTTTCCCAGACATTTCAGCACTTCATGACATGACTGAGGTGCATAAATTGGCGCTGTGTTGCTGGGATGGTGAGACATGCTTCTCTAATAGTTTTCAAGTTTTCAATTGATGTTTTATATTATCAGTTGTTTTATGCTGATGTGTGTAAGTCACCTTGGGAGCCCTTGAGAATATGACTAAAATAAGGTAAAGGTAAAGAGACCCCTGACCATTAGGTCCAGTCGTGACCGACTCTGGGGTTGCGCGCTCATCTCCCATTATTGGCCGAGGGAGCTGGCGTACAGCTTCCAGGTCATGTGGCCAGCATGACAAAGCCGCTTCTGGCAAACCAGAGCAGCACACGGAAACACCATTTACCTTCCCGCTGTAGCGGTTCCTATTTATCTACTTGCATTTTGACGTGCTTTCGAACTGCTAGGTTGGCAGGAGCTGGGACCGAGCAACAGGAGCTCACCCTGTCGCAGGGATTCGAACCGCCAACCTTCTGATCAGCAAGCCCTAGGCTCAGTGGTTTAACCCACAGCGCCACCTGGGTCCCTATGACTAAAATAGTGATATAAAATATCAATATATAAAATATTCCACTAGTGGTGGTGGACTTGGGCTTGTACAAAAATAACATTGTGAAAAAAGGTGTGTGTGTGTGTGTGTGTGTGTGTGTGTGTGTGTGTGTGTGTGTCAGAGAGAGAGAGAGAGAGAGAGAGAGAGAGAGAGAGAGAGAGAGGTGTTTAATGCCTTGGAAAGGACCTTAAAGTTGTAATTAATTGCAAGTTTGAGAATGAATGTAAAAATCTTTTGCCCAGTTCAGTTTTGGCAAGGAGGCAAATGAGTTGGCATAAAAAGTGTATGCTACAGTCAGGTTGTCTTCCCAGTCAATGCCTCAGGCAGAGCAGTTGAGTGAAGGTAGACTGAACCTGCTCCAAGAGGCTTAGTGTCTTGGTGTAGTAGAGCAGTAGAGCAGAAGTGAGATTATTTACTACTCTTGGAGGGCAGAGATCTTTTTGTTGTCCTGATTTCTTTTTTGCATTTATCCACAACAGAGTTCAACAATCAAGTTACAAAACTTTGCACAGGTCAGTTTGGAGGGCCTATGCATTGTACATGACTCTGAGCTGTCTCTGAAGTGGCAATCTGTTTTTAGAAAATGTATTTCCGATTTTTTGGACTTTGGCTGAAGATCTCAGAACAGTTCATAAGAAAAAAATACTGGATAGAATACACCTCAAATTCCACCAATCAGGTCAGCTTCCTACTGCCCCTTGGGCAGCTGATTTCATCCTTATGGCTTTTGTGTCTTTTAAGGTCTAGCTCAGCCCCTCCTGGATCAGGCAAGGAAATACAATGGACATGTGTTTTTGTGGGTGATTGGTTCATCTATCCAGGAATATGCAAGTGGAAGCAAGCGTCCATGTGGTTATTAGATCAAGCTAGACTGAAACAGATATATGGGAACTTATCAGAAATAACTTTTATGAGATTACCTACCTTGAACTGTGGTTGTAACTGTAGAGGCAATACCACATATTATTGTGTCTGGCCTGGAAGGTCCTCACACTAGTCTCAGCTACCTGCCATAAGTGGTACCATTGGTGATCATCTTATTGAGCACATAACTTGGAGAACAGGCTGTAAAGGATGGAGCCACCCCAATGAAGAACGGAGCTCATCCAGGAGCAAGACGTGCATGAACACCCCAGGACGAGCACCTGTCTTCCTGAAGGGTCCCTGCCCTCACTGGCCTTCAACTCCTGCAACACCTTTGAGGTGAGCTGGCACCGCCACCTCAGCACCCTGGAGCAGCTGGGAGACATCATCAGTTCCAGCTTCGCCAAATTCTTCATGAAGAACTTCTTCACTAAAAGGACAAAGGAACTGAAACCTGCTGTCCACAGTTCTCCTGTGCACAAGACAGGAAAGGAAATAATTGTGCTGTAATTCGGGGGTGGCCCTACCAGACCCATCCTCTGCCTGCGCAGTTTGGATTTTGACTTCAAATATGGGTCAAACTGTGTTCCATATTAAATCAATAAGGGACACAGCATTTTCCTTTGAAAAATGGGACAGTTTCATACTTTAAGGGATGATTGGCAATCTTAGCCAAGGGTTTGTTTATGAGAGCGAGGCTGAAAGCTAGAAGCAGGCAGAAACCTGAGAGTAAGAGTCAAGTTTCATTTCTGCTTGGATTCTAGGCTGTGGCTGTGGGAGAGGCAAGACCTTCTTGGGTATTAATGCTGTGAACTCCTCCATCATAGGCTCAAGTTGTATATATGTATAAATAAACCATATATTCTAAAGACACCACAGTCTCTGCTGTTCCTCATTCCTGGGTAAGTACCTGGAACCCCTGGAATCTCGCATCGCTCAGAGATTGGGGTGCTGTACAACAATATAATAATATAATATAATATAATATAATATAATATAATATAATATAATATTATACTAAACAAAAAACCAAGCCACTCTTGACCAGGCTACTGAAAAACCATCTTCCTCTCTACTGTCCAGTAGTGGCATTAAGGTCAGCAAAGGGAGCCTGGCTAGTTTTGTTATGACCTGATGATTGCCAGCTTATTGTAACATGGAAGGGGGGATGTGGAATGCCCTCCCTGCTGAAACATGAGCTGCCCCCTTCACATTGGCACTCTGCTTCCTCTTGAAGACACACCTGGTTAGGCAACCATCTGCCTGAACTTGATCTTCTGTCTCTTTTAACTGTTTTAATGGTTGTGCTTTTTATTGGGCTTGTTCTACTGTATATTTTAAATATGGATGTTTTTAATGTTTCAATGGAATTGTTTTCTTGCATATTTTGATTATGTATGGATTTCTTAATTGACCTTATGCTAATAAACTGCTTAGAAGTCAGTCCATTAATATATACAGTTAATGTTACTACATCTTACAAAAGCATGGGGCTCAATATAATGCTGCACATCTGGGATTATAACATGTGGAGCCACTTGTGTTTGCATGGCTAGTTTTAAATAATTTGGGCAGGAGTGGTTGTATTTTGTAGTAGGCTGTTTTCAAAATAACTTCTTTTAAAAGGAAAACCATTTAAAAAGTTATTTGTGAGCAGAACAAAAACATTTAATAGAAACTTGGAGGCTGTGAAAATCAGTCACACAAGGGGGGGGGGGAAGAAGATTTGATGTTGGAAATTTTCCATGCAGTTCTTCGCTGACTGACATGTACAACCTAGTATAACAATATGAGATTGTACTGGAGTATTTAAATTTCAGAATGATTGATTAGCTTATAGTGACAGACTGCCAACCTCTACAAGCTAGTGCCATAGTGCTATCCCAATAGCAGCACTTCCATCTGAAGTGGATTTGCCTAACCTCTGCAGCATCAAATCACAGGATTTCAAGGCCTGAAGAGGATCTTAAAAGTTCAATAGTCCATCATCTGGCATTGAAGCAAGACCAATTAGACTTCACACATCTCAACTATTCTTCAGGCTAAAGTCATTTTCAAAATATACAGTAATAGGGGTTCCACAGCCTTTCCCTTTTTGCTGCCACATGGATGAAGTATTTTCATTTTTATCCCAAAATCTTTTGTTCATTTTGAGCTTATTTTCTTTTGTATTACTTCTGGTGGTTATAAAAAAGCAGTTAATTCCCACCATGTTTATCACTTTAAGCCCACAACTTAATGCGCACTCTGTTTTATACGCTTGGCAAAAAAATATTAGAAAGGGGGCAGAAAGAGAGAGAGGAGCTCTGGGAAAAAACAACTTTGGCAATCCCACCCACCACTGAACCCAATGGGTTCTGAATATACCTGATTTTGGCTTTTGGTGCAATCCCTGGAACATAACCCCCACATAAATTGCGGGCTTACTGTATTTGAAATATCCTTAGGGATTATTAATAGATTGCAGCTATGAGGCAATTGAGTACAAGAGGACTATATAACACTAGCTGCCTGTTTGCTACTAAGCCAAATTCAAGGTGCTAATTTTGATCTTTGTTCGATAGGCAGCTTAAAAACCAGGTACTGTATCTGAAGGAGCATTTCCCGCCCGGTCCATGATCTGAGATGTGTTGAGATGTCCCCTCATCAAGTAAAGTCCAGTTGCCTGGAAACTTTGGGATGTTCTACACCCTGAAGTTGGGCTGGTACCTCCATTAACCTGCTTTTAGCACCAGATGAAAACACTGTTGTTATATCAAGCTTCTGTATGAACAGAAGTATGTTTCAGAATAAGATACCTGGTAAACTACCCATCTTATTAGTTGCATATTGTGACCCACTCTGACATCAATGGACACTGTCTGTCTTGTGAAAGGAAGAAAGAGGGAAGCAGGCAAAGGCAACATCAGAGCCTGCTCCTGTTGTGCTGCCCTGTTCTACTGCGCCCCAGGACCAACTTTTGTATGGCAACCTGGCATATGCTGGCAGACATTATTTTAAAGGCTTGTTTTCTCTCTGCCAGGCTTAGGGCAGCTCAGTCAGGAATAGCCCTGCTGCTGAATGGAGTTTGGAGTCTGGATCTGGTATAACTTTAGACTGGCTTAATTTACACCAGCTTTTGGGGTGTACTCCCTTACCTTGTAAAGTGTTCCTAAGCAATGACTGCATAAGGATTGGGTCCCTTTGTCCATACAATATAATGGAGCAAACCATTCATTATTATTAGAGTCATGTGATTTTTTTGTGCTCCTGTATTGGTTTCCAGTTACAAAATGTCTCAAAAACGCACCTTCTTTGCTTCTGAGAATCAGCTTGGGGATTCCAGGTGACGCTTCCTCTTTGTGTCTGTTTCCCTTGGCAATGAGCTAGACATAGGCATGAATATTCTTCATTGCATTAGCACTTCAATACAAATTTGGGGTTGCATGTGATGATGAGAGAATCTCTTTCCTTCTCCTCATCTCACTTTCCATTTTCAAACTTGTGGTGTGCTCAGTTTGCTGGTTTTTGAATTGAAGTCTCTATTTTACTATCAATAAATATGCCTGTAACACATATTGATTCTTAGATGCACTGGTCTCCCCCACTCCTTATTAGGGATCTCTGCACGGACTGCAATAATGGCAACAGACAATAGTTTGAAGAGGATGTTGAAAGTACTTAAAGAACACAAAAAGTGCTCTGTTGGATCATCTGGTCCAGCATGCTGTTCTCACAGTGGCCGCCCAGAAGCCTGTGGAAAACCTGCAGGTGGAACCTGAGTTCAACAGCACACGCTTTCTGTGCTGTGCAGCAAGCAGGGTTCATACAACAGCAGTCAAGGCCAGTACCCACTAGTAGCCTTATGAACTATGAACTAATCCCCCTTTAAAGCTCTCTACCTTGGTGGCCATTAGCATATTTTGTGGTAGTGAATCTTATCATTTATCCATGTGCTGCTGGACGAAGAAGTGTTTCTTTGTGTCCTAAATCTTCCAGCATTCAGCTTCAGTGGGTAATCCTTGGCTTGGATGCATAATTGTATGCATCTTTGTCATATGCCTGCTTATACATATATTTTCTTCTAATCCGAAAAGCCCCAAATGTTGTAACCTTCCTTCTTACAGGAATTGATCCAGGCCCATGATCATTTTGGTCTTCCCGTGTCCAAACTTTTCCACCTCTGCAATATCTGTTTTGAGGTGTGGTTGTGGTAAGAATTTACTTCTATGTTTGTTACCAGGTGAGGGAACACCTTAAATAAAAAAAAGCCCAATAGAATAGCAAGATGAGGCATCCTGTAGGAACCCAGTTTATTAGAGCTATTGCCTTGCCAACCAGCTGCTCAGCAGAACTGCTAGTTAGAAAGACTGCCATGAGGTATATTGGAACACAGCTTATATAGGCTACTAACACACAGCACACAAAGTCATCAAACATCCTTGAACATTTTTCTAAGCACATTAAGAAAGGTTACGGGTCATGGGATATAAAGATACATGACTCCACACTGGCATCAATTTCCTTGGGGTGTCCCAAAACATGTGGTCTCGGCTTACAACTTATTGGACAGTTGTCTAGACAACCAGACGTTCCATGAGAAGGGAAGAGGGTCATAAATTCCTCTCCCATCTCCTCTTTCTGGGCCTCAGTTAGCTTCAAGGAGAATTGCTAGTTCTCACTCGGATGCTAACTTAACACAGAAGGCTGGAAGTGGGGTTTGCACAGCTTTACACAGTGCAGGAGAGTGGCATGAGGGTTACAAAATGCAGGTACATAAAAATCAAGCCTAATACATTCTAGGCAAGGGTTCAATGCAATTAATATTGAAACATTTTAAAAATAAAAAATCTACACCCTGGGTCTCTATTCAGGGCCGTCTTAAGCAGGTCGGGCGCCCTGGCGCTGTGGTGCGCAGATGGCTCCGGTGCCCCCGCCCCGTTTCTTCCCACAGCTGGTGGTTTCCGAGCGAAGCGCCCCCCCTACCAACCCGGCGCCCCGCGCCACCCAGCCTACCCCTAGAGCCGGCCCTGTCTCTAATTCTTACATCACAGTGACCAGAATTGTACACAGTACATAGATTACTATAACAGCATCATGACAGCAGCACTTTTATTTTCATTCCCTTTCCTAATGATCCCTAGTCAAGAATTTATAGGTTTCACAGTTGCCACACACTGGGATGACGTTTTCATGGAGCTACCCCCCACAACCACAAGAGCTCTTTCCTAGTAATTCACTGCTAGCCCAGACTCCAAAATATTATGTATGAAGTGTGCCCCCAAATTTTGCCCCAATGTGATCACTTTACACTTTGTTACATTAACTCACACTTGCCATTTTTGTCTCCATTCACCCCGTTTGGATAGATCCTTCTGGAGTTCCCCAAATCCCTTTTTGTTCTTAGCACACTGAATTTGGTGTCATCAGCAAACTTGGCCACTTCTCTGATTGACAAAACTCCAGGTCATCTATAAGCAAGTTGAAAAGCCTAGGTTTTGATTCCTGAAGAACCCCACTTCTTACATCCCTCCACCAGGAGCCCTGTCAGTTTATTCCTACTCCCTCATCTGGATCTGTGGATGTGCCAGTTAAACAAAGATCTTTGATGTTTGTTGTAATAGTTGTCTGCTTGAGTCTTATGTCAGATTCAGCATTCATTCTGCTTCTGCCCATGTATCGATTCTCCACTCCTTCCCGTTTTGCTTTGAGCCATGGCATTATTCCTCTGAGGAAGGCAGAGCCTCCTCCCCTGGTTACTTCCGGTCCATCCCACCCACTCACCTTCCAGGTAGAAACCCATGTACTAAGTCTAAGAATAATGGACCAGTCACACCCACTGTTCTTCTCTCTCACACAGAGACCGCCTTCTCAAGGACCGTCTCTTCTTTGGCCACACGGTCAACTTATTCAAATAGGTATGTGACACAATGCAAAAACCTCACCCCCGAAGTGAGAGTGAGCAGCAATGCAAGCTCTCTTTTCAAACTGTTTTCTAAGTGGAAAAGCTTACTGTTCTCCAGCATAAGCTATTCAGAATTGATGGAATGTCATTTACATGGTTGTGGTCTCTCCCTTTACATTCTGGCAGTTTCCTGGCCTGACAGAATGAAAGCACCAGCAATGTTGTACTATCCCTGCATTTGTTTCTCATACATGACACAACACTTCTTACTTAGATTTCCTGTCCCCCAAAGGCACCCGGGATTGATGAAGTTGTCCCTGATAAGGGAGCAGTTGCTGTGGGCCTTATCATTTATGGTACTTTAGCCAAGGCCATCCTAGAGGCAAATAAAACCAAACAGAACTTTGACTGAGCGGCTGCTGCTAGAGGCAAAGGAAATGGTCACTCTGGTCCTCTGTTGTTGTAGCTGTGCTTCAAGCATCACTGCGTGTAAGGAACAGTAGACTGGCCTCAGGATAATGCTAGCTAATTGGAGGGAGATGAGCACAGATGCTGGCTTTTATTAAATATCTGCAGGAGTCTGCAGTTCCACTAGGCTCCCAGACAAAATAGAAAAGGGGGGAGCCCTCCAAACCCCTTGACTGTTCTTTCTGTCCTTGAGACCAAGCATTTTATCCAGCTGTCTTCTGTTAACTGTTGGAAAAACAGCAACGAATGAAGGCAGTATTTAGAGATAAGAATTTAAAGATCTGTCCATTTGTGCACAAACACTAATTGGATACTTTTGCACAAGAAGGTGATAATGTTAGCAAAATGTTCTTCCTGTTAACAGAGCACTTCCTTGCCACGTTGTTACACCAGAAACGTTTTATTTATTTGTTACTTTTGTATGCCACCCATTTTAGCCTTAAACATCACTTTAAATTACGTTAAACATTAGGAAGTGTGACATTCATTTGTCCCCTCCTTGCCCTCCCCCCGCCCTGCCCCCCCCCAAATGTGGCTGAAAGGATATTTGAACTGTTTGTCTGATCACAGGGAAGACTAAGTAGAGTGGGAATTTTCACTGATTCCATACCTCTAAATATTTGTCAAATGAATCAAAGAATCAGCAAATCATAGAGTTGGAAGAGACCACTTCCAGTCCAACCCCCTGCCAAGCAGGAAATAGGTACATTTCACATCTTCATGCTGACAGTAGGGATATGTTCATTGTAGTTTGTTGGAACTGTATGTTTCATTCACTCTCACCACCACCAATGCCCAGCTAACCAGTTTCCTTTGTCTTGGCAGTAGAGTATGCCACCAAGCTGCAGCAAGTCAACCACAATAAGGTGCTGTCTGTAATTGTGGTTTATATTTCATGCTTGTAAGTTGCCTTGCAGGTTGCAGGTTCCCCTTTTTGAATATGGGGACAACATTTGCTTGCCTCCAGTCTGCAGGGATCTCACCTGTTTTCCAAGAATTCTCAAAGGTTATAGACAAAGGGTCTGAGATTACATATTGATTGTTAGAAGTGGGTCTGAGACCCTCAAAATAAAATCTGAACAAAATTGGCGAAGCAGTAAAGAGTTTATTGATTACAGCAACGTTCTTGCAAGAGCAAAAGTAGGGACACCCAAAATTGATAAAACACCAGCTTATATTCCCTATACTTGAAGCGCAGGTTCCCTCTCTTTTCTCTTTCCTTTGGGTGGAGACTACAAGGTTTACAGCCTATCACAACCACCTAATTACTCTATTAACATTATCAATTATTTCCCTTATTTGGTCTATTTCCTATGCAACTATTTGCTAAGTCAAGCAAAAATACCTGGAGACAAGTGTGAATTGATCTCTGTACTTGCTGACACTTGTCTACTTATCACAGCCACCTTCTGACCACTAGCAGGTGTCATCTGATTCTTGCTGACACTTGCTAATCTGAACTATCTGAGATTACAAATCAACATTATGCGTAGCTATGGCCTTGAGCAAAGCAACACCATATCTTGAAATTGTCTAATAGCTGTGACCTTGAGGCTTTTATATATGAAAGAGCAACATTTTCATTTCTTATACCCATTACTCTAATTTCAGTGACTACCACCCTTGATTACCTTTGGGTCCATGTTTGTCATGTTTTTACACATTGACTCAAGCGATAAAGCCACATCCCAACCACTAGTGGGTATAAAGGAGCTCCATATTAGTCAAAGTATGCAATAAGCAGCATTTCAATTGCAAACAGACCTTATCTATGAGCATCCTAACCACAAGCTGTTCTAAAAAAGTCTGGGGTTATCTAACTGCTTTAACCTTATGGCTTTTGAAAAAGCACATTCTTATTCCTCACACTGATGACTAGAAAAAGGGGAGAAATAGAGGCTGAAAAAGAAGTCAGAAAAAGGGGTGGGGAGTTGGCAGTGAAGGAGGCAAGCAACAGCAATGAGTGGCAGCAGAGGAGACAAGTGGCTTCCAACTGTCTCAAGCCTGCTGCCCTAATGCAAGCACTTCACCTAGCCTCATGAGCAGGTCAGCTCTGTCCACCGATAATGCTCTCCCACTGATAACATCCATGCATCAAGTTCAGCCAGCAAGGGCAGAAAACAAGCTACAGCTGCCATAACCCCCACTGTGGAGTTCCCTCCCCATAAAAATCTAAACCGGAGCACCATTTGGAGTCATTGCAAGTTGACCTGCCTGTTTTTTGTCAACCTTTGGGGGGCTCATCCATCTGTCATGGGTGCTTTAGCTGAGATTCCTGCATTGCAGGGGGTTGGACTAGATGACCCTCAGGGTTCCTTCCAACTCCACGGTTCTATGATTCTATAATATTCAGAAAACTAGCCAAAGAGTGAGGGGTAAAATGCACTTGGTTAAAGGGTTTATAGAATCAACATTCTTTCCTGAAAGCCCTGTGATTGGACAGCGTTAGGTGGGATACCAGGCCTGGATTGGAAGATGGGCCTCTCAATGGGCAAACCTCAGCTCCCCTCCTCCCACCCTGGCATCTCCCTTGTATGAGAGGGATACCTGTAGTAGTAGTAGTAGTAGTAGTAGTAGTAGTAGTAGTTTTAAATAGCTTGGAAGCCCGTTTCTGTCAGTATATGCCCAGCTAGCCTTGGTATTTGTTATTTGGACAAAGTGGTTGCACAGCCCTTCTAGATGACAGAGGTGGTTTTATGGTAGCCCACATGGTTTGGGCACACTGGGTGCTGTGCTGTTGGGGATGCCACAACAATGCTGTACAACAGAGCACAAGAGATGGGGAGGCACCCATTTTTAGTGTTGCGCAGGGTGCTGAAATTGGAGAGCCCAAATTCTGCCACTGCTAGATGGGCCTTTGCCCTGATTCAGTAGGGCTCTTCTCATGACTACCAAGTTAATAAAAGATAACCAGAAAATTGAGGAGAGGCCAAATGCATTTATTGGTGTGTGAGCTATAGCCCATGTTAGATTTCTGAAAGAGAAATAACAGCCTATTTCTCATTAACACTCCCATCCTAAACATATTTTCCCCCTGAAGTCCTTTTGCCTTTGACAAAGCAAATTTAGGTGGTATAATTTTCTGCGCAGAAAGTATTAACCAACTGAATTGAAATTACAGCAAGGAAAGCAAACGAGGAGTTCAGCTTTCAAGCAAGCTACAGTCCCCACACAAAACGTTTTCTTGATGTGCAAATTAGGCAGAGAGAACACTGGTGTATTTCTTTAGAAAACACAATTACTTCTGAACCAGGTGGAACCAGGAACGCAGGCTCTAAGAGCAAACTGAGGCAGACACAGGATGGCCAGTTATGAATTGCCGATAAAGGAGGACTCGCATCAGCAAAAAAAGGAGACCAAAGCAATGCCAACTTGCATAAAATTTGCATGTGGGGATTCATATTTTTAGGTGTAAATTAAGAAATAATCGCTATAATTCAAAGAGAAATACAATATATCTCCCCATATATTCATGAGGCACCAATTTCATAATGCACTAGTGAAAAATTTCTGCATTCTTTGGAGATATTAGGATCTCCAGACCAAGGACTGGAAGTATTTTGTCACTTGAACAGACCCCTCAGGCTGCGTAATAAAGCTGAGACCATCCACCAATGATGGGTCACACCCACGGAGCCCATACACCCAGACACAGTATTTTATACAAATGTGCACATATTACATGCATATTACATATGAAAATAAGAAAATAAAAAGGTGTATCATTAAATTATTAACTTTTCTAGGTTCTTTTCTTTATGCAGCTTGAAAATGTTCTTTCTTATAGGTGAACCTGGGCAACCATATTACCATAAACTGATTTAATATGTTGCAGGATCTAAATCCTTGAAAACAGGATTTGGCCCATGGGCCACGCCTAGTTGGCCATCTCCACCACAATGCTTGAATAACACAGAAAAAATGATCAGCCAAAGAGGAAACAGTGATGGTCTGATCTTGTTAGTTCTGAACTATCACAGTGCCAATCAAGGAAGGTTGCATCAAATTAATGTCGCCAAAGGATGAAAATAAATTAATTACCTTACTCATAGCAGTTTGGTATTAATTCATAGAACTTTCTGTCTCCCTATCATTGTCTAATTGCCAAATGGTGATAACCTTTCAAAAAATTAGGTTCCCATTAAATCTTTTTAAAGTAAAGCTAATTTGGTGCTCTCTCATAGGTATGTGCTCTTAGCTTCTTAGTATAACATCAAACCTCGGTTTAAGTACACTTCAGTTTGAGTACTTTCAGTTTAAGTACTCCATGGACCCGTCTGGAACGGATTAATCCACTTTCCATTACTTCCAATGGGAAAGTTCGCTTCAGGTTAAGTATGCTTCAGGTTAGGTACGGACTTCCAGAACCAATTACACTCATACTTTGGGTTAAGTAAGCTTCAGTTTAAGTACTCCGCAGACCGTCTGGACTTCCGGAACCAATTGTGTACTTAAACTGAGGTACCACTGTACTCTTAACAGCTCCAGAGGTACATTGTACTCATTCACAGTGAGGAAAACATTATAATTTGAATGTGCCCCAAGCAACAATTGTTCGCTATGATGAGTTATTTGAAAAATGCAGTAAAGATAATACCAGTACAATGTACATCTTTGCTCCCTGGGGGTGGGGTATCCCCTCACATTTCTAAGAGTGATTTCCCCAAATTTAGAAATAAATCTAAAATAGTGTTCTGAAGTGGAAATCCTGTAAGTAAATTTGAAACTACTTTCATTTCCTTGCTGTTTGCTAAATGCCTCTGTAAGCAGATCTACATATTTTGTAGACTGAAGTGGCAATAGTCTGGACTGTATCACTTCAGGTGTAGCATTTTTTTTCATATGCTCAATATCCTCCTCTCCCACCACACTCTTCCTCCCCTTCTTGTCTCCCCTTATAAAAAAACTTGGGACTTGACTGCATGCTTTTGGCAAGATAACCTCTAATTTGGCCCACACTGAGGGGGCCTTAGGCAAGTCACTATCTCTCAGCCTCAGCTTTCCACTTGTAATGTAGGATAGTGTAAGAGAGAGGGCTTGCAGAGAGCAGCCCACTCTGCTTACTTCCATCAGATGGGAGAGCAGCAGCAAGTCTGGGAGTTTAAATCAGGAACAGGAAGGGTTAAGACGGGTCCAGGGCTCTGCAGAGTCCTGGTGGTTCAGCTCCAGGCTGGTAGCAGGGAAGCAGGGGAGGAGCTAGCTTCAGCAGGAGCTGGAAAGGAGGTAGACCGGCACCTCAGGAGCCTGGTTTGGGACCACGGAGGACCCATAGAGCAAGGAGGAGGGGCGTTTGGATGCACAGTCTTAAAAGGGGGGTCAGAGCCATAGAGCAAGGAGGAGGGGCGTTTGGATGCACAGTCTTAAAAGGGGGGTCAGAGCCCACGAGACGCCATTGTGGGCTTCTGCCCCATGCAGAGCAGACATGATTTGAGACATCTCACCACTGTATATAGCATGCACAATAAAACTATGAAAATCCAGAGGATGTGTGGAGTGCTTACTCGGGAGTAGCCAACACCCCATCTGTGACAGCAAGCCCACAATCTTTTGATGGCTACCCCGAGGGAAGAGGGCTGCAAATGTAGCAGCCGGCATGAAGTTGGCAGCATCTAAAGCAGAAGAGAGAGATGCCAAGGGAGGATTGGCATGCGTGAGGGGTGTAGCAGAGAGCAAGCTGCAGCCAGCACCCTGCAACTATGGAACGGCTCAAGCACCAGGTAGGCACCCGGGCACAGGGGAAGCCAGGCTTAGTGAACCGAGCAGCTCTGAACACAGCCAAGCCGGAGGAGTGGAGGCTGGACAAGCAGAGAGGACACTCGGGACGGGCCAGCACTTTGTAGGGCGACCCTCAGCACAAGCTGGCTCTAAGGCTGAGAGGCATGGTGGCGTGGAAGTGCAGGAGGCTGAGAGGCGAGTCCGGGCAGAGGGGACAGACGGAGGGGAAAGGCAGCGGCCACAAGTTCCCATACAGTCCCTGGAAGGCAGCTGCAGCCCAGCACAGACCCCTCCAGCCAGATGTGATGCAGAGGGACAAAGCCCGCGCGCGGGTACTTTCAAACGCTGACGCGGGAAAACAGAGGGAAGAGAAAGGCGGGAGATGCCTTTACAATGCACCCAGCCACTGGGTGGAACACTGCCCCCAGAGGAAGGAATGGCGAGAGCAGGCAGGCACAGACACAAGCCTGGATGCCAGATCAGGAGGGGAGGGGCCAGGCAGAGCACCAACAACTGAGCCTTCCTGTAACACCCCACAGCACGACAAAGAGATGGAAGTAAGTCTGCAGCTGCCAAGAGGCCAGACCCAGGAGACAGTCGGGCTTCTCTGCAGGGGCAGCAGCAATGATTTCCTATCGGTGGACTTTGCTAGGCAGAATCAGATTCCCCTTTTCCCAAGGAAGCTTCCCATGAGCGTCTCGGCCATAGACGGCAGGGAATTGCAGGAGGGTGAGGTCACGCAACAGACCCCCTCTCTGAAGAGGACAGTGAATAGGCACTCAGAAGTGCTAGCTTTTGACTTAATTGACCATGACCCTGTGGGCAGCCAGTGCCAGGGAGATCTCACCTTCGGAGATGCAGATGGCAGGGAAGGAGGAGAACACCGAGACCACACAGCCACGGTGGCCATCGTGAAAATGGAAGAAGGAGAATCCTCAGGATCGCACCACATCAGCTCCCCAGGCGGATGGAACGATGCAGAGGCGGGGATGCAGGAAGAGAAACTGAGCCAACTCACCATAGAGGACACTTTTACCCAGAACATACGGAGGGACTTGAGGGAGGGAGAGGGGGCAGGGGAAGGGCTTGCAGAGAAAGAGGGGTTACTCTTTAGCAATGATGCCCGGTATATGCCCCAGGACTCCCTCAGAGGGAAAATTCTCAAGCAATATCATGGCAACCCCATGGAGGGGCATGCAGTACACGTCTTCACGAGGCTCACGCCCAGTAAGGCCAATCTTGGGCGAAACCCCAGAGCCTTCCCAGAGCAGGGGGAGGGGGAGATTGGGGGACCACCTATTGAGGCATGGAGTGAGAGGAGGGAGACAGTACACCAACAACTGGATGGAGACTTGGCAAGGGGCAATGAGGCTTACAAGGCGGGGGCAGACCATCACAGGGGACTGGAGAAGGTCTTCCACGGAGGGGACAGGGTCTGGCTGTGGTCAGAAGGCCTTCCCATGGGGGGAAGGGGGAAGAAGCTGGCACCCAGAAGGCTGGGGCCCTTCAAGGTTCTGACACAGATCAACCCTGTCACCTTCAGGGGGGAAGGACCTACAGCGAGGAAGGTCCATCCCGTGGGTCAAAGGTCTTTGCTCTCGCACTTTAGGGAAAGCCCAAGGTTCAGAGGACGTGACACACATCCAACACAAGACGCTGACAGGAGGGAGGGGGAGGAAATCACACAAAAGACACTAGACAGAAGGGTGGAGGGAGAAAGCAGCCAAGAGGTTCCAGAAAGAAAGGAAGAGGAGGAGGTCTACAGTGCCACAGCGAGCCCGGGCTCCCAAAGGGGGGAGGGGGGGTTAAAATGTCTGATGGCCAGGCAGGACACTCCTGCTTCCCAAAACGCGGAGGCACCTATGCACACCATGCAAGGGGAGGGCCGCACACTGGAACTGCACGCTCCTTTCTCCCACAGACCCAAACCACCACACGTCAGTAGCACAGGGGACACAGAGGGGGAGGGCGATCCCAGGTGGGGAGCTTGGGAGATGCAGACCCAAGGAGCCCTCCGGGAATCGGAAGCAATTGTCCAGAGGGAGGAGGAGGATGACAACGGAGGGAACTACACGGACCAGCCACCCAGCACCAACTGGGAACAGGATTTTACACACACTACAGCAGAGGAGGAAGACCTGTCAGGCTTCCAGCCCTCTTTACAGACATCAGACCAGGCAACCCAGGCCTCAGAAAGGGGGGAGGGGGGAGCCTGGAGGGGGAGTGGATGTAAGAGAGAGGGCTTGCAGAGAGCAGCCCACTCTGCTTACTTCCATCAGATGGGAGAGCAGCAGCAAGTCTGGGAGTTTAAATCAGGAACAGGAAGGGTTAAGACGGGTCCAGGGCTCTGCAGAGTCCTGGTGGTTCAGCTCCAGGCTGGTAGCAGGGAAGCAGGGGAGGAGCTAGCTTCAGCAGGAGCTGGAAAGGAGGTAGACCGGCACCTCAGGAGCCTGGTTTGGGACCACGGAGGACCCATAGAGCAAGGAGGAGGGGCGTTTGGATGCACAGTCTTAAAAGGGGGGTCAGAGCCCACGAGACGCCATTGTGGGCTTCTGCCCCATGCAGAGCAGACATGATTTGAGACATCTCACCACTGTATATAGCATGCACAATAAAACTATGAAAATCCAGAGGATGTGTGGAGTGCTTACTCGGGAGTAGCCAACACCCCATCTGTGACAGATAGCAATGCTGGCCACTGTATAAAGGTTGGTGCTTGCTTTTTTAATCATTACTGCAGTGATATTAGTGAGGAACATTAAGTTAGGAACATCCATAACAACAATTTATTGACATTGTGATAGGCTGGGTCCTTACCAAAGGTTGACCTCCCAGTTGTGTGCTTTCATTGAAGAGGAAGCAAAGAGGGTAAAATGGACAGATTAGGGTCACCAGCCTGTCACTTGTCAAAATCTCAGCTGAAGTAACCAAGACATGGAGACAATAATTTGGGGAAGCTGGTGACAAAGTATAATGCCAAGCAGCAGGGCTCTGCCTGTAGCTTCTCACAAATGAATAGGTGTCCAGTTCACTAATATATGCCAGTGTACAATTAAATTACAACAGGCATTCATCAGATAAAAACCACCACCTTCTCTGCTTTGTGTTACAGTTTCCCTCAACAGATTGCATGTATATCAGAGCCCAATGCCACCTTTAAATTAACCTAGCCCCATGTCACACAGACAAAGCAAAATAATTTCTTCAAGCAGTGAAGAAAACTCAGTGCTGATGTAAAATATAGACTCTCTCTTGGGAACTCATTATCTTTTAAGGGTGCTGCCTTGGAAATCAGAGTTTTGTAGGTGAGTAGCCTCACAAACCTACACCACTTCTGCAGCATCAATAGAAAGGTTCCATGCAGGTCTGTCTTTCAAGGATATGATCAAAATTCCTCAGTATTAATATATGTCTTTAAAAAGTACGAAGCAAAATCTGCATAGAAAAGAACCTAGGTCATTTGGGCACTGGAAAATCAAAACAGCAGGTATTCAAATGCAGCAGAAGCACAACATTTAGGCCTTAATTGTAGTGGACAGCCACCCCCCCTAACTCCCTCTCTTTAAGATAACATGATGATTCTTCAGGTTTGTAATCTATAATTCTTACCAACTTTCTCATTTTAAATAAGCCCTATAAATGAACCTACAAAAGCAACCAACTTACAAAAACAAAATTAGCCTATTTATGGGCAGAACAAAACTATGTATGCATAATTGTTTCATTAGAGTCATTGGGATTAAATCTTGCACAGCTGTGAGTAGGCACCACCAGGCCAATGACTGCCATGCCAAGCACCAGAGGGAAGGAGGCAGAGCAGGCAAACTGCCCTGATTATGGTAGCCTGTGTCCAAAAAAAGTCTTCCTTTCTGGCATACAATTCCTTGTCACCTATGACTACGAGGTGAATGCCCAGTGGAAGGCTGTTCTAAACAATAAGCAATTAAATGTGCCTAAGAACTACCCGTACATGCTGGATCTATGTCTATTTGCTTTAAAAAGCAAAGCAGAGACAGAGGACAAGGAAATGTGATTCTGCTGCTTGTGCTGAAAACACTGTGCAGTTATTATGAAGCAATTCTAACAAATTTAAAATACACTTTGATATTTGAGTATTAATTGTAATAGTCCTACAAACCTTGTGCCTTTTCCAACCCCCCCCCCCCAATTTTCCAAATTAATGCCTAGAACCAACTTCCATGCTAGGCTGGAATGGTGAACATTTCTTTTAAATGGACCAGTAGAATTTTACCCTTTCTTTGATGATGTAACTAGACATTAAAAAGGAAAGCAGAAAAATGACATATTTTTAAGGATGGACAGATCCATCTATTTCTGCTCCAGAATAGTTTTTCCTCTTTAAGTCTGTTCTGTCTCATTTCTCCATCAATCTGCAATTTTAAAAAGCATGAAAACTTGCATTTTATGTGCAGTTGACTAGGTTTTTACATCTGAACCATTCTGCAAAATTTGAAGGATAGCTGCATTCTAATCCACTTATTTATGTGAATCAGGAATGAATCACTCACCTTTCTGCACATATTTAGACATTGGTTCAGTTGGGATAAGTATTAAGGGGCATTAAGCCATAGGAAAAATGGGTTTTGTGCTTAAGGAATGAGAGAGTTGGCTCACTGTAAGTGTTCAAGTAGAATGTTCCAGCACAAATAAATCAGACGGGACATTTCTAGAGGTGGGCACAAGGAGCCCACATGCACGAATGGAAACTCCAAAATGCAGGCCATGAAGGGAGCATATAAGAGCCCCTTGAATCTGGGTACGTAGCTATACACCAAGGTGGAGAGTTTGGTCCATTCCTATCACTGTTCTCAGTTTTAGTGATATCAAGCCTCACATTCATTTTATATGGAGTTGCAAGCCAGGTATTATCCATATGCCCTTCAGATGCTGCTCCTGCAACACCTCTGTTGCATAAATCCTTGTTTTTACCCTTAGCTGTAGGGGGATAGGTTCTTTGTTGTTTTCTCAATTTTGCTCTGCAGGGCAGTCCTCCCTCCTGCCCTTCTGGGAATCTGAGCCACAAAGCTCCATCGTGGGACAATGGGCAAAGTTATTTAGCAGGAACCTTTATGGACAGCTAAGGAAAAAAAGGTCAAGCTGAAGGAGTGAGGGTCACAAGCAGGGATATAAAGAGAGGGAAGGGTGGGAAGATAGCATGAGATGCCACAAGAAAAGGAATCATGAAAAATTATGGGCAAAAGTCACTTTTTGTCAGAAATGAATGTAAGAAACAGGGCTAAAATTACTATCAGATTGAAACCAGAGAATACTTGTGTCCCAGCTCTCACACAAGGCTGACCCTGAACCCCCACAGAAGCCTGCTTATATCAGTGCCCTTTTTGTAAACAGTCAGCAAGTTTACGGTTGTGAGCTGGTCAGCTCTTGCTGACTCAGATTTATGTCCCAAACAGCCTCACTTTTATATTGTTCGAAATCTAATTCAATATTCAGATGCTGCAGGTTGCTGCTACTTCTAAAGTAATCTCCCTGCTGTAATAAATGGCTGAGCTTCAAGGGATTGAAATCCTGATCAGAATTCAGAAGCTCAAGCCCCATCTGTTGTTGCAAGTTGCATTAATAAATGGAGGGAAATATCAGGCAATTTTTGCAAGATGCCTGGAACAAAATACATTAGTCCCACATTATAAACTGTATACATAAGAAACAGGTGGTGTCCTAATGGAACTGTCTATATACACTTTCTCCCCTACCTCCAACTTTTGTGAAAAACACACTGACAGCTTGGCTGTGATTTCTTTGATATGGCTTTAAAGTGGCCCGTTGTTTAAATGCACATCAGCACGGGAACACGCAATGGTAAAACTGATTTGGTTTGGAGGTGTGTGTTTTTGCTTGTCGCTGACGGTGCAGAACCTGCTCCTGCTCATCATTCTTATTTAATCTGGCCCAGCGATGAAACAGACTACTGGGGCAAGCTTGGCAGTTGAAGGATCCAGATGCTAAGCTCCAGGATTAATTTCTCTAGCAGTGGCATCTGGGAATCTGCTTCTCTCCCCTGGCTTGGCTGGCAGACTGGATTAACCCCTAGCTATCCAAAAAGGCTCATTTCTGTGTCAAGTTAGGAGTTCCAGCTAAACGGTCAGGTAAACGCTGCCAGACTGACATTTTCTAAATGGGAAAACTTGTATTTAACTTGGATGGTTTTAATTTTCCCAGGCTTGGGAGGTCAGCTGCAGAGGAATCATCTGCTTCTGCATCAGGAAGCGTTTCTTTTTTGGCACCAGTTGCATGGGATGACACAAGAAGTTTGTTAACAGCAAAACAAGACCCATAATGTCTGAAGGAGGAAAACAATGCTGTTAGCTGTATCTGCTTCTCTATCTATATATTCCTAGTGATATTTTGAATTATAAAAGCAGAGATGTGAGCATGTATAGCATTTTTATAAATGTATGAGAGGAAGATCACAAAACTAAGAAAGCACATTCATAGTGCATACCTGTCTTTCTGAAAAGACTATATAGGGTGACCATGTTATTTTAAAACATTTGTATATTTCTCTGCCCATTGTTTTCTGAATCTGTTTGGTAAGTTTCTTCAAATAATCAAACATTTATTTATATCCCCCCCTTTCCCCCAGAACTCAAGGCAGGCTACAAAAATTAAAACAGACAACTAAAACATATAAAATATAATAGCTTAAACATATAAAATATAATAGTTTAAAAGTAATTAAACCACAGTAAGAGAATTAAATGTTGTAAAAACAAATCTATTAAAATGTGGAGAGTAAAAACAGCACAGTGCTATTCAAAGCCCTTTCCTTAAAAGCAGTTGGTTCCTGAAAGCCTGCAGAAAGAAAGAAATAAAACAGTTTTGATCTGACCGTGGAAGGACAACAACAGAAAAAGGCACATGAGGTGTTTAGAAAGTTACTTCTTTCTTCCTCTAACCCTTTAGATGTCTGAAGTTGCTTAAAACAGTTCTGTGGCTGCATGATAAAAAAAGAGAAATCCCTTTAAAAATGCTTTGAGGAAGTGACTGTACATCATAACATGCAGTCCCTTCCTGGCGAACTATACAGGGGAAAAAATGGTTGCCCCTGTAAAGCACAGTCACATCCTGGAAGCATTTTTAAATGGATTTTTTAAAAGGGTGTAGTCACAGAGCTGCTCCGAGCAATTTAACACAAAGGCAAAAGGAGCAAAGAGGCAGCCCTCATATCACCTCCTAAATACAATATGGATTCATGCACAGTTTGGTCTATTGATTATGTGGCTTATGTATGGGCCTGAAGGGAGCAAAATGGGAAGGTTCACTCCAAAATGTGGAGCCAACCATTCTCCTGCTCCTGATAGCCGAGGGAAGGCGTGGCTAATAGTTGGGAGTGATTTCTTCCCTCTCTGTCTTCTCCATGACTCTTCAGTCAGCTGTGGGGTATTCCACAATGAAAAAGAGGGCATGCCTATTATTAAAGAGCCTGGGCTCAACTCTTTGCTCCTGGAGGTGCTGCCAATCCCTGCCCCTTTGATCCCTGGGCTGCTGTAGATGGCTGTTTCCCAATATTTGGTGAAAGGGTATCCTGCGTGGTGGGTGTTGTCTGCATTGGGCCAAGCCAGTGCATTGAGGAGGAGAAACCTATAAGCACACACTCCAAGGCTCAAACCCCGTGAGGACACGATTTGGAGCCTGAAGGCTGCTTGAGGATGGGAGGGATGGCTTCACAGGAACTCCTCCCACCATTTTTAAAAAAGGGTTGTTTATTTCTGGTTTATTGAATCCAGCTTTTTACTAACCTGGGAACATTCCTCATTGCTTCAAGAACCTATGCAAATTCCACTCTGCTGAAGTAGCATTTTTAAATTTTTTGCATATGATCCAACTCAGAGAAAAATAAAGTGGGTTTACCCCACTCTTCAACCAGAAAAGGCTTGCAGAGTAGCTTGTAAAGATTTGTAAGAAGACAAATCATCATCATAAAACCCTAAGGCCACGGGCATCATGTTGGGGGGGGGGCAGAACTGACTTATCTGTGACATAATTGGTTAGTTAGTTAAGTATTTGTATTCATTTGCTTGATTGGGGGGGTGCTCCCCTGCCCCCTTCCCCGCTACACTCATGTATAAGGCTAGCATGAACTAGCACAACAACTTCTAGTTATGCAATGTAACTTCACTTTCTCACCCTCTCTTCTGTCTGCACGGGGGGGGGGGAATTGAGGAGAGGGCAGAAAGTTACAATGTGCAGCTAAACATCATTGCACTAGCCTAGCACAACTGTTTAAATCAATACAGGTAACTTGCATCTTAGGTGGGGGTTACGTTCCTGGCCATCACAGCTGATCCTGCTGCCACCACACACCCCACAGCACCCACCACTGGTAGAGAAGCAGTACAGCCATTGGTACTGATTTTGGGTAAGATTTTGCCAATTTCAGGTGAGATCTTGTCCAATAGTGGCATCGATGGTGCCACACTTCCCTGGAGGTGGCCGGACACCTGCGGGCATGGCCTTGCCTGCCTTGTTGGCCTAGTCCTTGCAGTCTGGGCCCTAGTGCAGTTGCTCCCACTGCACCATTTATAAGTCAGCCATGTTCAAACCACTGTGCTTGTTATCTCAGTTAACCTTACAACAAACCCCATAAGGTAGACACTGATGTTGTCATCCCTATATTGCAGATGAGGAACTAAGATTGTGAGTTAGTGTTTGCCTAAGGCCTCCTGGTAAAATTGTGCCAGAGATGAGATTTGAAGTAGATTTTATTGTAACTTCTGTAAGGGAAATTTTATCGGTGAAGTGCCAAGGCCCATGGCTAAAGCAATAAAGTTGTTGATGATGACAAAATGGAAAGTGGCTTGTTGGTAGCTTAGTCTCTTAGCTCCTTATCTCTGTGTTTCACCCCAAGTTCCAAGTCCTACATGTGCTGTTAATTTACTAGGAATTTAGATGTGAGAAGATTAGTTGCAGCTTTGGTTCCAGGGACGAAAGCATGCATGCTTTATTCCTTTCTCCCAGCTCCTTCAGACACATAGCAGACTTGTTTGAATATTAATGAGCTTCTTTTACATCCATCACCTCCAGAATGTATTAATGCTGCCTACAAGTGATTTCCTCTAGAGGCTGTTAAAGCCTCATGGAAGGAACCTATTTATCGTCAAGAGCTGGCAAAGAGCACACGCTGGATGTCAGTGGATAAGGACCTCTTCCTAGAAATGAGTGATAATCAGAGAGAGGATATTTCACATGTTGAAGACAGTTTCTGGGTGTGGGCGTGTGATCAAGCTTGTTTCCACAACTGAACACACATATATCCACATTATATATTTATAAGATATTAGTAATTTAAAGCACTGATCCCATATTGCAGAATTTTGAGTCTTCCCCTCAAGGATTGGTTGGAAAATATATATCAATAGAAACAAGATGTGTTAAGAACAATCAGTCTCTGGATAGACATGATGTAAATAGGGTTTCTCTTCTTCCTTTCACCATATTTCTGCATCTCAGCCAAAAGCAGAGAGACATGTACATCCTGTAGCCCCTTCACTACTAGGATCCAACAGGAGAGGCAGTTCTTCCTACATGAGAGATATCCATATCCAGAACTGTTGTTTGACACTTGGGACCTGCTCCCGGGCAGCAGCTGGTGGCTGAGGTGAGACAAGGAGCCTTCTGAAACCTCCATAAGAGCTGATGTAAAATGCTGTTCAGTAAATGCATCCCAAAAATGCTGATCCTTGCAGGTTGGCCGATAGTAACTTGATAAATAACGATGATGATGGCATTTATATACAGTGTTTAATTGCTGAGAACATTTCATATACATTATCTCAGTCACTACCACAGTCCCGCAATATCAGTTAGTATGGTGGCGGAAATATTGATTAGTATACTTCTCTCCCTTGTAAAGTGTAGTAATATATCTACCTCATGTTGTGATGTCATTATGTGTGTTTCTCTGTTCCTGCAGACTGCCACCAAAACAGACAGCCACTGGGTGGGGAAGTGCCAGAGCCGTACCGGGTGATCTTGCGCCCCTGGCAGAACCGTCCAGATTGCACCCTCTGCCACGGACAAATTGGATCTTCTTTCCGCTTCTCCTCCAACCCATTCAATTCCTCATGCACTTGTAATGAATTCTTCCCCCCCCAATGAATTCTGATTGAAGGAGGCCAAATAGAGAGAGGACACCAAGATGGGGAAGGCTGACCTAGATGGCGGTATATAGACGTCTCCCCACTTACGTGCAGGTTATGTTCTGGGCCCCTGCGTGCACAAGTGAAGTCGCATAAAGGGGGGGAGCACCCCACTTTAACAGGGAGGAGGGTATGGGAGCCAACTCCTTGGGGGCAGGGTTCCTCCCCCCCCCAGTTAATGGCCATTGCCATTCAAATAGTGTGCGTGTGCTCCATCTCGATTATAAAGGGTGGTGCTTACCTGCTCCCCCTCCATATATTTTATTCAAGTTTTATTCAAGACCCTTGAAGGAGGGTCTGTGTTGGCGACACTTCCCCCGGCACCCAGAGAGGCAGGGCTGTGGGCAGTGAGGTGGGCTGGGCAGTGTCTGGGCCCAAAGCTGGTGGACCTTCCCTGCCCTGACCCCAAGCAAGCTCCAGGGGAGAGGCAGAGTTGACGCCTCACAGCCAAATGGGATGGGGTGCTGGGGGGTGCGCAGGCTGCCCAGCCAGCCAGCCAGCCAGCCAGCCAGCCCAGCTGCTGTGCCCGGCTGCCAGGAGAGCCAAGGGGTGAGGGGGGCAGCTGGGAGCAGCTTGCTGCCCAGTGCACCCTCTTCCCCGCCCTGCCTGGGCTGTGGGCAGGGAGTGGTGGCTGGACAGGGCGCCTGGTGGAGGGTCTCGGCAGCCAATTTTGTGTCCCCCCTTGCCTGTGCCCCTGGCAGGCGCCCGCCTCACAACCCCCTATCTACAGCCCTGGGAAGTGCACAATGTAGTGTGCATGTAAAAACTGGAAGTCGTGTCGGAGAACCACGGTGTGGGGCTGAGCCTCCACACACAAAATTGTGGGGGCCCAGGCACCCAGGGCCCCATAGAGTTGGCATCAGTCTATCTGCGCATGAAAACAGACAATGCCTGGCCAACCAGCAAGGCATTAACCAGGAATAAGGGCCTCTGAGTGGCCCATTTGAGCTTAGGTTTTTGGTGAGCAATTATGCCCTGCAGACCAGCCAGCCAGGCTAATTCCCAGATAGCCAGTCGGCAATGTGATCTCCAGTCACCCAGGGATGGCAGCTAGGAGGGAAGGACATTGCCCACCTAGGAAAGCGGTTGAGCGGCCATTGATTTTCACCATACTGAAGAGTTATTTTTTACATTTCTATTCAAAGAGAGGTGCAAACACCATTTTAAAAACTTTATTTTTTTAAAAAAGAGTTGAAGTATGCTCTACATCAAGGCTGAGGCTGAAAGTGCTATGTAACCTATAGCGCCCAGGTTTTGTCCTTCAATGATGGCAATTTGTGGGGCTGGGCTGATTCCACTTCCCTGTCTTTTTGGTCACTGCAGCATAGTAAGAAGGACAGGATTTGCCATTTGTCAGGTTGCTTTGTCCTTTTGTTGCTTACATTCAATTACATCTAACTATGCAGGGTGAGAGTATTGTTTTACACCAGGAATGTTGCCTCAATAGATATATGATCTTTCACCACTCAGTAAGAGATAGCAGACTAAATGATTTTTTATTTTATTTTTTTGCTGTATGATATGCAGATGATAAGGACCCAGGTGGCGCTGTGGTTAAACCACTGAGCCTAGAGCTTGCTGATCAGAAGGTCAGCGGTTCGAATCCCTGTGACGGGGTGAGCTCCCGTTGCTTGGTCCCAGCTCCTGCCAACCTAGCAGTTCGAAAGCACGTCAAAATGCAAGTAGATAAATAGGAACCACTACAGCGGGAAGGTAAACGGCGTTTCCATGTGCTTCTCTGGTTTGCCAAGCCACATGACCTGGAAGCTATACGCCGGCTCCCTCGGCCAATAATGTGAGATGAGCACGCAACCCCAGAGTCGGTCACGACTGGACCTAATGGCCAGGGGTCCCTTTACCTTTACCTTTTATGCAGATGATAGGCACATGTTTTTCAGCCTCTGTGAATAATATTTTCAATAACACATAAGTGAAATCTAAAAAAGTAATGTCTCCACACACATTATTTACAGGTTTTGTACTGTCTGATCCAAAAAATTTCAGTGACGCTTTCAAAATTTTTTCCAATACATTATGGGCCTCTTCTAGTCACCTTGAGCTCTCTTGGACCCAGATGGGGCAATTGTAAAATTTATAGCTCCAAACTGGGTGTTAGCTATTTGGTTCTCTCTCTTTTCACATAATTAAGGGTTTTTTTGTTTGGTAAAAGCTACACATTACTAGTAGCTGATAATTTTATTGGAGTCACAGGCTATATAAAAAAGGCTACCTTATTTCTTCACTCTAGATAGTAATGACCACCCCATTTTTAGACCCCTAGCATATAGACCATGTAGGATTCTATGCATTCTTGCACTGTGTTGCACAAGAACAGCAAAGACCCCATTCCATTAAGTCAAATATGAAAATAACAAGCCCTGGAAGGGAGGGGGATGTTTTTCAGGCTCCTATTGTTTGGTGCCAGATGCATCTGAGAGTTTTCTTCCCCATCTGCCTGCTATGTCTTAGATATGAAAACATCATATTAATTCTGACTATCACATTAATTACGTTTGATTGTTTAGGTTATTGAATGAATCTCTCTCTGTGCAGGTGGCATGATTTCCAGTGCAGTGAACTATAATAATCATGGCAAGGCAGACAATTTATTTGTAATTTACTCTGAAACTGGAATTTGGTTCTCGGAGGGGGGAAATGTAGATCTTTTGCTCATTAAAGACATTGCAACAACTTCTGCTGTAGTCATTTTTCTTTTATAATACTTTCTTTTGCTTAGAGAAGAAAAATGACCAGTATGTAATTGGTTTCTGCTGCATTTTCTAATCTTCCCAACCTCATGCTCCTGGTCTGCCAGCACCTGTTGTCTTATCTTCATCTCTCCAGTGTTAAGGCTGCAAAACCTGTTGCAGCTAAGAATAACATTTGGGATGCAGAATGGATATATTGAAATCCTGGGCACTAGATCTCATTCTCAATGAGCTGGCAAACCTGGGTCTATAATATGTCAGTTGTGACTTCAGGAGGGAATGCGTAAGACCGATTTCTTCTCCATTTCAAAAAAAGAACATAAAAAGCTAGCACCTCAGATAGGAGGATTCTACCCTAGCCTTCACTATGACCTGCTACTTTTCTATAAGGAGGAAACTTTTTGCATGCAGGAGCATTCAATCAAGTGGGTGTCCCACATCTCATAGCCTCCAAGTGTCCCTATTTTCCAGGGATGGTTCTAGAATTATGAAAGCCATCCTGGAATGATTTGATCAATCCCCCCTCCCCGGAATGTCCTTATTTCCATCGCCAGGGCCACCACCGAGTTCAGGGAGGAGGATGAGCCAGCGCCATACCTGCCAAGTTGCTGTCAGAGAAATAAGGGACCGGGCCGAAAATAGCAGACCGGAAGTAGCGCTGCCACCATTTTGGAACTGGGCGGAGCATGCTCAGAAGTGACGCCAGAAGTTGCACTGCAGCCATTTTGGAACTGGGCAAAGCAGCATCAAAAGTCGCTTCTGAGCATGCTCCACCCAGTTCCAAAATGGCCGCCGCTCCAGAATAAACTGGGGGAAAACAAAAAAAATCCGGTTTTTCAGCTAGGAACAGCTGGAAAAATGGGGATTTCCCGGGGAAAACGGGAGACTTGACAGCTATGGCCAGCGCTTGTCCTGAGTGGTGGTGGCAGCAGTGATGGCTACATGGGAGCATCTCGTTGCCTCTCCATGGCTGCCATTGCCGGCCTCCTCCCTTGGGCAGCTTTGAGCAGCTGCTGAGAGGAGGAGAGACTGCCGAGGCAGAGGCCCATCCCATGTCTCTGAGGGGCAGGCACAGGGGTGGGCCACCCTGGGTGGGAAGAAAGGGTGAGTGGAGCAGAGTGCAAGGGGTCTTGGTGTTGTTCTTTTTTTAAAAAAATGCTTTGTGGATCCACATCTAATCTTGCCCCTTTCTAAAATTTATTTATTGGTGTGTGCTTTCCTTTTTGTCAATCTACCAAATAATAAAATAAAATCAGGATTAAAGGGTTTTCTCAGGATGGTGGAAGGTGTGTGTGCTGTGTTCTGTTGGTGTCATGGTGGAGGAAATACTCTGCAGGGGGAGAATGGGGGGTCGAGGAGGGTTAGTTGTGGGCGGGGGGAGTGAGAAATGTCCCTATTTTCAACTGGGAAATGTTGGAGGATATGGTTTCTGAAGTGATACCGTTCAGACAAAGGTTTACTAACCCAGTAAGACTTACTATCTTTACCTGCAAAAAACAAAAAAACAAAAAAAACCTTAATCGACTGACAAAGAATACAAATGATACTTACAAAGTATACCTACAAAATATAGGCCTCAGATTGTGATTTTTAAATGCTATACTGGTAAACAGGATCCAATGGAAAGTTCAACCCATGATGGAAGAAAGGGCAGGTCTTGAATATGGTGCCATTAAATGACAAAACCATATAAAGGGACAATCAAGAAACCTTGCTAACATTGCTTATCACAGGTTTACATTTGCATCAACCATAATTCCTTTTAAAATCCACTAATGTCAAGGTTTTTGGTCACGGAGCCCTGGCAGAAAAAATACATTTTGCACGAGGAAGTGCAGCACAAAGGCACTGGTTGGTTTCTGCAAACCAACAAAGAACAAGACAAAACAGCAGAAAATAAATGTCCTTTTTCAAAGAGCATTTCAAAAGCGCTGTGTAGTTCACCTCTTTGACCTTACTGCACACCTCTCAGCAAGGACACAAAGAACCTGAATCTTGTGGACTCCCACACTATATGTTTCTCTGAACAATGCTGTTGCTTGGGTACCAGACTCTCCATTAAGTATCTGTTTGAGAAAAAGATGCTTTGTTTAGCCATGCCTCTATATCCCTTTCCTCCCTGCCCTCCCTTAATATTTTTTAAATTTAAAAAACCGTACAGTAAAACCAAAACTACACGTTTGCTACATAAACATAGGGAAAAATATGTAGTAAATGCAAAAAACAATGAAAGTGAAAGTGAAACCTGTCTAGAATGTGATAATACCAGGAAGGACACAAACTTTGCATGTATGGCATGTTGTTGTTCAGTCGTTTAGTCATGTCCGACTCTTCGTGACCCCATGGACCATAGCATGCCAGGCACTCCTGTCTTCCACTGCCTCCCACAGTTTGGTCAAACTCATGTTGGTAGCTTCAAGAACACTGGCCAACCATCTCGTACTCTGTCATCCCCTTCTCCTTGTGCCCTCAATCTTTCCTAACATCAGGGTCTTTTCCAGAGAGTCTTCTCTTCTCATGAGGTGGCCAAAGTATTGGAGCCTCAGCTTCAGTGTCCTTCCAGTTCTAACTGTAGCTTCTTGTCCCACATAGAGCTAGGGCTTTATTAATCATGGTGTGCCCTGTCTCTTTGCAGCATTAACCCACATGTTTTGATGTGGAAAATATTTGCTATGTATTTTCTGATTAGATGCTGAGTGATCTTATGGACAAAGATAATTTCCAACACAAGCAGCAACCCCAGTGTTGCACAAACGAAGTATTTTCTTCCTTGCCCACAATCTGGAGTATTAGTAAATGACTCATTGGCTCACATAATGGTGTCAATTCCTTCCAGTGAGCATGTATGGCATAGATCTCACCATTAAAACTTTAAATATTTGCCTCATTTTCCTCAACCTGGGAAGCTGCTAGAACTGATCATGGGTGTAGTATGGGGGCAGTGGGTGGTTGCCCCCCAATCAAATAAAGAAAAAAAACTAAATGTAGAAATAATCAGCATATTCAAAATTGAAATGCTCTCCCTTCCTAGCGAGCATTTCCCTAGAAAAAGGCAGTGCTTGCTTTTGTTGCACTTGTGCATGTAGCATATTATTTCACCCTTCATTGAAATGTGTAAGCCATTCTCTGCAGAACATCAGGATTTAGGATACTACAGCAGTGGTTGAACTGGTCAGCCAGGCACCACTTGTGATAGAGCAGTCATGCAGTCTTGCAGAGAGTAAAGACCTGGCTAAGGTCGACGATGACAGGGGAGCATCTCAATCGGCTTTGCTTACTAAGTGTGCACAGAGAAACTGCAATAGAAAAGAGGAGGAATTTGAGAAGGATCTGCTGAAAAGGTTTTCAGCAAGTCCAAGAAAACTTGCTTGAGTTTTGATTTTAAAAAAAAGAAAGATGAAAAAGACGTATCTTTGTAATTTTGCAAAATATACTCATTAACCACATGAAAAGTACTTCCTGTTGTTAATTCTTTTGACTTCATAGTTTTCTAATGACTGAAGATTTTGACAGATTTTTCTGAGCACTTGGGGTCAAAAGAAAGGTGGGTGTCCTGCCCCCCCGGCAACATAATTCCTGTTTGTGCACATGGATCTGAGTAGCATTTAGAAGTAAGAAGGTGTTACTGGGCAAAAGGAGCCTGAGCTCCACCTGTTTCCTGAGCCAATGAAGATGCAGTGTGTGGAAAGAACACAGGTTTATTGAAGCTGCAGCTGGTCCTGTGGAGTCACTTCCAAAGACTGGGTGAGCATCACCACTTTCAAAGCATGTTATATATAGCGTTACACTCCGCTGATTGCTGGGCAGGGTGTGCGGTCCTCATATGGACTCGTTTTGCTTAAGCCTTGCATTCCCTTCTATGAAGCAAACTTATGCCCTATTTGATACAACTTTGGTGCAAGCAAACCGGAACTTGTGTGGTCAGCCTTCAGCCAGGCTTTGAGCATTACAAACTAGCTCAGGCAGGTTCAGCAGGTGCTGTGGTTGCTCGCTGCCTTGACTGCCTCCCTCAAGAGTACTTGCACTTTTTAACGGGAAACTTTGGCAATAGCAGGGAACTTCCAACCACAGAGTTTGTTAAGTTACAGAGTCAGCTTTTTCTAAGATCATCTGTTGGCAGACACCATGGGAGACGCCAGGGCTCTGTGCCCCCCCCCCGGCCGGCCTGCCGGGTGTCTCAACCCTCCGGTGCAGCCAGGAGATATCGACCTAGATTCTGAGGGCCTAGGTACGCTGTTGCAGAGTCCACATAGCTTGAGCGGAGAGAGAGAGAGAGAGAGAGAGAGAGAGGTGTTGGCATATTTACAAGCGTTTATTAAGCATATCTCAGGAGAGAAAAAAACATGTCCTCTCCTTCATCAGCACAGCAGAGAGAAAGCAACAGCAATACACAGACATGTGACATACAACAGCTACACGTCTGTACCTTAAGGTGGAACTGAATTCCCAACATCATCAGCTACTAGCTAAATCATAGCTGCCAAGTCTCCCGTATTTCCCAGGAAACCCCCGTTTTTCTAGCTGTTCTCAGCTGAAAAAAAGGATTTTTTTGTTTTCCCCCGGTTTATTCTGGCGTGGTGGCCATTTTGGAACTGGGCGGAGCATGCTCAGAAGCAACTTTTGATGCAGCTCTGCCCAGTTCCAAAATGGCTGCAGTGCTACTTCTGGCGTGGTGGCCATTTTGGAACTGGGCAAAGCAGCATCAAAAGTCGCTTCTGAGCATGCTCCTACTAGTTCCAAAATGGCGGCACCACTACTTCCGACCTGCTACTTCCGGTCCGGTCCCTTATTTCTCCCACAGGAACTTGGTAGGTATGAGCTAAATGTGTCAGAGAGGCTACCAGGGGCTCAGGGCTGTCCAGTGAGGGTGTCCGAGGGAGAGTACCAGAGCTACCACACAGAAAGTTGTCAATGTTAGATTGTTTGGAATTTGGGGGGGCTGAAGGCCCTAACTGGCCTCTTGATCTTTTTTTTCTTATTGTACCCTTGTGAGTCCATAATAGATATAATATGAAACCAATACAGCACCTCCCACTCAGAAGCTGCTCTTCAGCCTCCCCTGCTTCTGGCCAGACAGCAAAGGTAATGGTAGCAGTAATTCCTCTGACTTCAATCCTGTCAATATTTTCCTCACACCTTGACAACAACTCCATATCACAAGCGCTGACACAAAGTCTTCAAAGAAATCAACAAAGGTTAGTAGAAAAAAAGCAGAAGCAGGTGAAGTCCACTGGATACGCACAAGTAGCCCATTTTAGCATGCAGAAACACCAAAAATCAGCAAGGTCTCCCTCACAGCTGATAACATTGAGAGCAAATTAACCTTGAATACTTTCAGATTTAAGGGAAACAACACTTAACTCTTGGGAAGGAAACAACAAGCAGTTAAAAGAATCAGAAATATTTTATTGGAAAAAACAAGGATTTTGAAAGGTTTAGAAGCCTTAATAACACAGTGTAAGGCGAGAGACCTCAACTAGAAACCATTAACATGCAAACTTACTGTTTATTAAAATACTGATTTGGGCTACATAAGAAAATATGAGCTGGGGCAGGATCCGCTATGTTAAAAGGCCGTGAGGTTTTGTGCTTTCATTTATGGGATGGTGGTTCTCATTGTCAAGTCAGTAAGCATCTTTTTAAAAACTGACTTCAGAGTGATCTGTGGTTACATCTTTGATTCCTATATGCGAGAGTTGAATATGTGAAGTGTGTTTGTGGTTTGAGATAATGTGAAAAGTTTGGTTGAGTATATATTCATGACCAACATGAGTTTGACCAAACTGCGGGAGGCAGTGGAAGACAGGAGCGCCAGGCGTGCTCTGGTCCATGGGGTCAGGAAGAGTGCCTACATTGTGGCCTAGCCATTGTGTATGTATATCTGAATCTGAAAAGTGATTTAATAAATGTGGTTAGAAGAAAACAGTAGATATGCCAAAATGAATTAGGCAAGGTTGCCGAAAAGTAGATGAGTTGGCTATATTTGTGTTTGTCCTCTACTGAATCGCCTGCATGGCGAGGGGTGAATCCTTCCTCACCCACTATAAAGGAGCCTTGGAACATGAGACAGTTGCCAACAGGACACTAGCGAAGGGTAAAAATAATAAGCTGAGTGTCAAAATTTAAATAGTTACTATTTCTCATTCCCATCGCACACACTTAATGTGCAAACTCATCCTTTACCATTATTAGCTGCATATTCATCTTTTCAGCAAACCTGTGAAGGTAACTCACACTTCTTTTCCCACAGGGGAAACAAAGACTGTTTTCCCCAAGCTTATGAAATGTATGATGAAGCCAGAAAAAACCCCAACAACTCTACAAAGAGACATATTGTAACCCCTGCTTAGACTGAAGCTGACAAGGAGTGGTTTGAAAAGGTGATTCCTGTCCCAGCCTGGGAAACTGTAGTTCTTTTAGTCCCAAAGGCTAGATTAAAAACAGTTCTCTCATTTGGTTGTTCTTGCAGGGTGTGTGAGAGAGAAAGATTGAGAGAGAGAAAGTTGGGGCAAGACTTCACTTTGCACCGTAACACACGATGCATGAGTGTTCCTGGAGACAAGGCTGTATCATTTTAATTAAACCGCAGTGTAGATAATTTTGGCTTGCTGGCTTTATGTGTTCTGTGTAGGTGTCAGAGCATGTGTAAGAAAGCACTACAGCTGAAATTTCTTGTGCTGTGTTGCCCAACACAGAGGCCTCAAGGCATGTCTGATCTAGAAAAATGTAGAGAAGTGACACAAATGTCAATATAAAAATGTAACACGTTAGAGGAGGTTTTAAGCCAAGAATCCATGTGAAGGACAGAAAAGCTAAGAGGGGGGAAATATGGGGTAGATGAAGAGAGAGAGGGAGAGAGAGATTAATGTCTGTAACAGAGTAGGGCAGGAGTTTCCTTCTACATATTATATATTTCTGTTTGGTACCAAAAGTATCTGACAGAGGGGATCACGGAGGAAGCAGGTTAAGATATGTCTGCTAACTGTGACAGATGTCCCTAGTTGTTGTTGCTTTTTTGCAGGGTGTGTCTCTTGGAAATGGAGATGCTGGTGTGAATCTGCTTTTTGGGAGCATAACTTAGTGTTGAGAGGATTTCTTTAATTAACCAAAATTCATTTTTATTAGAAATACCTAATATTTCTAAAATGGGGGAAGACTCCTCATACAAGCACAGGTGTACCCAAACCACATACACAGAAGAAAGTGTTATTATTCAGCACTTATTCAGCACTTATTATTCAGGCACTTTCAATGTTATACATCATGCACACGAAGCTAGTTGCAGACCCCAGTAAGCACTTTTAATAGCTAAAGTAAACTACTAAGTTAAGTCAGAGGCTGAAATGAGAAAGTTTTAATAAACACATATTTATTATTATTATTTGTTGGGCTTGAATGCTTATTTATCGAGATTTCTTTCAAGCTCACTGTATGCACACAAAATAAGGAGGAAGGTATACTAACTTTAATTTTGTGTGCAATCTTTGCAGCAATGAGGAGAGACCACACTTTGTCAAACCATTGAAGAACTGCTAAAAAAGTGGAAATCCATTTATTCATAATTGGAAGGCTTCACAGCAGTTCTGCTAACATTAATTTTGTTTGCGCTTGGCGCATTAATTTAGAAGAATAGCAGTATACTATTTACATTAAAATTAATCAGAAATTCCACAATTTCACTGCAAACCGTATTTTTACAACTTCATGTGATATGAATATGAACTGAAGCTCAAATATTCACAGCATACCTCTGAAAAGTGCACATTATTTGTTAACTGCTTCATTTCAGAACCTATAAATAAATAGAATTGTAAGCCATTATTTAAAATTCTGCACTAAGTGATTTGTTGAAACACTCTGTATCTGAACCCAGCACTCTTAAACAGCACCTTGAAAAGCTGGCAGACTATTCTTGTAAGCCCGCTCACCTTTTTTATAGGGCGGTGTTGTGGCCAGGCATCCAAGCCCCTGCAAAGATCCAGCGTGGGGGCGGGGAGTTGACGCTCCCCTCATGCTGTCCCGGCCATGTCACCGGCACTGGGTGGGCCGCACTGGGCGTGGCCCCAACCAATCAGCATTGGTAGGGGGTGTGGTCACAGGAAATTTAACCATGGTACAGCCTGGGGGCCCTGCTCTCTCACCCTTTCGCCAGATCTCCCAACCCACCCACCCTCTTTTCATGCTTTGCTCTGACACGACCTTGCTATGGACAAATGTCAGCCACCATATGTTGGGGGCTGGGTGGGATTTTTTTCTCCACTTGGCACATTGGCACCAGCCATTTGGTTTTCTCCTACCTTGTAGCAATCGTCACAACTTTGTGAGGTAAGGCATTGGGTAAGCCTTTGTTTAAGGGAGGGGAGGTTGTAGCCTCCGCCTGCCCCTCCTCATTAAGGAATTCAGGGATATGGATCTTGTCTGATGCCCAGACATGGGCTAGGGCCAAGCCATGATCCCAACAGGGACTCCTTGGGCTGCCCCATTTGATATAAGTTATAGGGCTCCCTCTATTGGTGGTTTACCCTTAGATAGACTCCCTGCAAAGAGGTGGGAGTCGATATATAGCCTGGCTTCACCCAATGCCTATGCCAAACCCCTCACATCTGCAACCAACAATGTTGTGACCTATTTGATCCCATAAACCTAAATACTTGTGTCCGTCTGTTTATTAATCACTTGGGAACTGCGGGTCACAGGGCCTTGGCAAGATCTGGGACTAGTACCACTGCCACGAAAGAAGGTGGTGAAAGTGTTATTGTCTTCTCAATGGCTGTCACTCTTTCTGTCAAAAACTTCTACTTAGCTGAGAGCACATCCCTTTGTTTCTTTAGGGCAAATGGTGATTCATCACCTTCTTTACTACTTTGTTTTAGTGGTGCTTGTTCTTTAAGGATGCCATTCAGCAGGAAGAAGCAGAGGGCCTGCTCTTGCCTCCACAGGCTTTTACATCCCACCACCACCACCCATGTGTGACTGTTCCTCAGGAGTACCAGTATCTCTTGAGCCACCTCACTGGTTTGACAAACTATTGCATGTTTAAGGCATAACTCTTTCTTGGTGATGTTGTTAGGTGTAGACTTTGGGCCCTGGAGCTTGCAGACTCCATAACACCAATAACTGCACTTCTGGAGAAATGAAAATGGCGGGTCAAATGGTTTTCTAAAAAGTTGTTATTAAAAAAACAACAGGCATGCAGTAGTAAGGAAGAGTAATAGAGTGGGCAGGGCAGTGTTGGTGGGTAGTAGAAAGTGAGGCAGTCAAGGCAGTCAGGTGAGAGAGAACAACCACTATGGCACAGGGGGTTTCGGGACACCTAACCTGGGACTCCTGGGACACTGTTTTCTGTTGCAGGGAATAATCTGCTCAGGTAACATCATAGAATTGTAGCATTGGAAGGAACCTCTAGGGTCATTGTGTCCACCCCTCTGCACAGCAAAATGGGCCATCGTTCAGTGGCAGAGCATCTGTTTTGCATGCAGAAGGTCCCAGGTGGAGCCCCTGCCATCTCCAGGTTGGGCTGGGAGAACTGCTGCCAGACAGTGCGGACAGCACGTGGCTAGATGGACCAATGGTCTGCCTCCGCAGAAGGCAGCTTCCTAAGTTCCTATGCCTGCTGTCTTTGACTCCTTTCTTCCAGTTGTTAATAAACCTGCTGTCACAATCACAAGATCTTTTTTGTTGTTGTTGTTGGCATTCATCTGACTTGAGAAGAAACAGTGTGCCTCCATGGGAGTGAGGTGAAGTCAAACCACTGGAGAATCACAGCACCTGCTGTGGCTGCAGAGACCGGTAACTCATAATTGCTGCCTCCCACATTGTTTTTACTGCATTAGCAGCATCAAAGTGACCTCCCCGGGCTGCAAGCCTGGGCAGTGTCTGGAGGTCCTGGGCTGCCCAGACAACAAGCCCCCCCCCCTCTGCCTCACTGATGGAAAACAGAGCAAGACTTTTGGCACCAGCTTGGTTGCAGGAGTTGCTAGGAGGAGGCATACAGTGATATTTGGGACTCTACTCCGAATTTGTGCAGGGTTTACTCCTTAGCCTTTTCTTTTCCTGGAGATGCTGTACAAGGCAGTGGGTTTGGATTTTCCTTACCTTATAATAGTGATAAATAGTACAAATGCAATGGAAATGAGAGTTTTAGGTCAAGGGTTGGGACCCTTTTTCATACAGAGGGCCACCTTCTCTTCTGGGGGACACATGCCAGCAGTGGCGTAGCATGGGATGCCAGCACCCGAGGCCACGCTGAAGGGGGTGAGAGGGAAACGGGTGGAGTACCATGCACATCCTACTGCCTAATGGTGTCTGCGTCACCCAAGAGACAGTAGCTGCAGAGTTAAGAAAAGAAGTGTTCTCTGAACAGGTCACTCTCTGGTTCACATGGAGAAGCTGTTTTCAACGAGCCCAGTGATGGAAGTGCACAACTGTATTGAGGCAGCACCGAGTGTTGAAATTTTGTGCCCCTAACAATTTTGTGCCCAGGGCAATCACCCCAGTGTCCCGTCCCCCCCATGCTATGCGTGTCAGTGGTGGTTGTGGTCAGAAGTAGGCGGAGCACTGAATGCAAACTTTAAATTTTACACAGTAGTCTAGTTTCCACACACACTCCCCCATCAAAGGAAGCAAGAGGAGGCAGTATCAAGGGAACATTCTAAGCAGTCAAAAACACTCAAGGAGGATCTGAATCAAAGCCATTAGGGTGTGTGGCTGGCAAGAGGGTGTTCGTTTGGGGAGAGTCCTGTGGGCTAGACAGAAAGACTTGGAGAGATGCATTTGGGCCCTGGACCTAAAGTTTCCCACGGGTGGGGCAGAATGATGTTGACAGCAGGTATGGAGCAGCCATAAGGCTGGGAGCTGACTTCCTCCTCCCTAGTCTTAAGTCTGTTGCCCTTGTAAAACTCAGCAGTGAGGAGGTTGGGGGCATGTGTTGGCTCTGCCTGTCATTGGTTCTGTGCTCCCTACTGTTGAGCTCCTTGCCTTCCACCCCACTAGTTCCAACAGTGACTAGCTGCTCCTGCAGGACCGCTGAGGAAGGATAAAAGAAAGCAGGTTCCTTGGAGGAGAATGAATGGAAGAGGGAAACAAGGGAGGGAGTTAAGGAAACAGAAGGCCCCGCAGCTGGGGGGAAGCCTTGGTCAGCTGCTCCTAGGAATAGAAGGAACTATGTTTTGTTTGGGAGGGGGGGGGAGAAAGGAACTACAAGCTATGGGGCTAGGCCAGGCATCCCCAAACTGCAGCCCTCCAGATGTTTTGGCCTACAACTCCCATGTTCCCTAGCTAACAGGACCAGTGGTCAGGGAAGATGGGAATTATAGTCCAAAACATCTGGAGGGCCGAAGTTTGGGGATGCCTGGGCTAGGCAAAGCAGGGGCTGTACATGTGGGCCAACAGCTGAATTCCACAAACTGCCTTCGTCTCACCCGCTGAACCTTCGCCTGGAGACCTTCAGTGCTTCTGAATGACCGCGTCCACTTTCTTCCTCCCGGCTTCTGAGAGTTCTCTCCACCTTCAAAGGATCTTTCTCTTTTAATATTCCTCTTGGCTTCTTCAGCTCTTTATAGTTTCCAGGATTGTAATTAGTGTTGTCATTATACCAGCTCAATATGCACTCGGAGGCTATTGGGGTGGGTTCAGCAGAAGCATTAGCTGCTGTCGGCCCTCCCCAAGCCAAGAAGGTCACCAACACTTCCATTCCCTGCAGCAGCTCCTAATGCAAAGAATCTGGCGCTTGTTCCTTAACCCTGACCTTTTGCAAAGTAGTAGGTAAAACTGATGCCAGCTCACTGAGCTGACATAACAAATATAATCTCTTGCATTCTAATCCTCTGAAAATTTCAATGCCCCAGAGGAAGTTTGTTGTGTGTAGTTTTATGCTTGATTATTTTTATTTTGGAACTGGAACTAAAGCTACTGATGTTTATTACAAGCGACTTAACATTCCTTTTTTTAGAGGCAAAAGCTGCTGTCTAGTGTTTCATGTCAGTATGTCTGTCTCATTCTTTGAAGCTGTAGGGAATATGGTACTTGCTTTCAGGACGGATCCAGAAAGATGGCAGGCAGGACATGTGCACACTCTGCTTGCAGCCCAAACTGCAAAGACACAAACAAACACACCCACAAACTTTGTGACCCCTCCACATGTAAAACAAATTAAGCAAATTTTTTAATGCTTTCTCTTATTTTGCATAATTTTATTCAGCTTTTGTTACTCCTGGGAAGAGATTTCTTCTGAAATCCTGAACACTGGAAATCTTAATTCAACTATCCCTCTAGCTCCTGAGATTTCATTAGGCATCACCCATATGCTTAGCTGCATATTGCGTAAAGCTAGAACAAGCTGGAAGCTTGGTTTTTATTTTTGTTTTACCGAAAGAAATCTGATTTACTGACTTACTCAGGAAGCTGAATTATGTGTCACATACAACAACCTGTATTTTGTCACTGATGGTGTGGGATTTCAGCATGCCCAGTAATCTTGCACTTGAGGAATCCTTTGTGATACAATTGTGTACATAGTTTTGCATGGTGTTTTGGAGAAAGATTTTCTGCACTGCTGTGCTGCTGCCCACATGATCTTGCTGATTTCCCTGCTCTTCTGTGTGGACCTGTGTGTCTGTGGTCAGTGCAAAATTTCCAGTTACTGCACAGCTAGCTACGCTCAAATGTGCCAAACATGCACAACCCATTGTATTTTGCATCACAAGCAGTTACTTAAACAATCCCTTAAAACAGAAATGCAGTTTATAATTAGCCATGAGTTGCTGAATGACCCCAGTGTGCATTAGGTGTACATGTACTGTAATACAGAATGGAGCCATGCCTGCTGTTCCAGCTGAGAGCCTTTGCACTGAACTTTTGGAAGAACAAGGGGGTGCTACCTCATTACCTGTTTGTTGCAAACTTGATAACACACCAAAATCTCAGGCAGGGATGACTTCATCCTGTAAATGTGAAGTTAACATACTAAATTAACTCCCCTAAAATATTCAAATTTACAGCAGAGTAGAGCAATGATAAAAGTGTGGGGGGGTGAATATGAAATAAAGTAGGTATTTGCCTTGTGACCCATGAAGTTTCTGGCTTCCTTCAAGGGAAGTTTTAAATTTTATGTCACCTCCCAACATTTCTTGCCTTTACTATAGTAATTTCAGTAATTTCATTCAGGTGTGTATGTGTGAATAATATAACATACATTCCTTTAAATATCTTTTTTCCCCAGCTGGCTCCTGCTAATGAATAGAAGTGCCAATACTTACTATAAAAGGAACTTTGTGGAAATTTATACCAACAAAAAGAAAATGTACATTTGGAAATAAGTAACTACCAATTTCTCAGCATTGCCATAGGGGTAAAAGAGATCCTGGCTTAAAATATTCATAAACATAAACTATTATGACAAGACAGATCAGCCAAATCATTACATTTTTTTGAAAAGCTTCAGCCACAAGAGTTTGAAAAACATGGGGTCCTGAAGGACTAACTCGTTTTAGAATGAATGCATTGATTTAGCTAAAGAATACAGCATTTAATGGACCCATAATTATTAAGAGAGAAATTGCTTTTTTATATGTTACTCCAAACAAGGCAACCTCTTGTCTACGTGGCTTTATTTACTTTCTGCCCAGTCTATATCTTTAGTAAAGCTGGGTTTCCCCCAGTTTTAAAAGCACAGCAGATTCTCACTCAATCAAACAATTTTCTATTATTTTATTTTATTTTGTATAACATCACAATGGCTTCTAAGCATCTTTTCCAGAAATAAATCAGAAGAAGGTGACTTTCCAACAACCAAGTCTCTAATTCATATTGGGTTTTTTTTAATTAAAAATAATTTTGTGTCTTATGGTAGAAGTACTGATAGGGTTTGAGTTTCTGAGATGTAGACCATGCCTGAGACTTAGACTTTTAAATTAAGGAGTTACTGGCAGTATCTTAGACTAGGATGTTGTTGTTTTAGAACAAACTCCATATTCTTAATAATGCTCTTCGGATTCCATTGGGTATTCCTCATGAGAGATTCAGCCTTGAAATAAGAAGTCTTTATGTTATTGGAAATGCATCCATGTGGAGTATGGGGTTTATGAGAACTTGTACTTAGCTGGTGGAGGGAGCAGGTCAGGGGGGGAGGGGCTCGAGTGGTGGTTAGGCGTTGGAAATTAGCATAACAATAAGTGGAAGTCGGGGCAGGTTGCGTCATCACTGCCCAAATTGGAGAAGTAATCCACTAAAGGATTCTGGGGGCGGGGCTTGGTCCAGAGCCTGGAGATGCCAGGGCCGTAAGGCACGCCCCTACGGTGGCCACAGGAGGAGTTCCGGTAGATGTCCATCACTGGACTCCTTACTGGTGGTTAACTTCTCACAGGCTCCAACACACGGGTTGGAGTCGGATATAGTCGATAGGTTCCAACGCCTAAGCCAATACCGCTCATCATCCATGATCAATAAAGTTGTGGCCTTAACCACCCACTTATAACTTAAATTCTTGTGTCTCGTGTCTTTATTTCCTGGGGAAGGAGGGACATTGCCACACAAATGGCATAGAATATAATAGTTCAGGGTTTTAGTTAGTTAGTTTATTTTTAAAGGAACAAGGATTATTATATCTATTTTCTTCCTCCACTTTTCTTCCCCCACCCTTTGATGTTTTCTAACATGGATTATGCAGAGTTCTCCAATATGGAAGTTGTTAGCCCTACAAAGGTTAGCATACAATAAAGGCTGACTCACATTAAAATGGATCTCAGTAACCACCTGATGTGTATGTGCATCTGGAGCTAGATTGATTTTTTAAAACTTTATTTTTTGTGTGAATTGTAACATCCAGTAAATCATTATACATAGTCTTGGTACAGTAAATTGTATTTACATCTTATTATATGTTATAATGTAAGCTTGTGAGCTTTCAACAAAGAGGCTTGAGAGTTAATTTCCCGCTTCCACAATAATTTTAACGAGACAGAAGTAGGAAGTCCTGCCTTATCTCATCTTTAGGAAGGCTACATTTCAAAAAAAAAGAGAGAGGATCAAATAGGATTTTATAGGCTATAGTCAAGAGAGTTATGCCATATCAGTAAAATATTTACAGTCAGTGCCAGGTATAGCTGTGAGGTTTCTCTGTTTGACTGTGTGCTCCCAGCCTTTTATCAGAGTGAGAGCCAGGTTACATGATCAGCAGGCTCATGTGGCCTAGATGTCTGTTGCTGAGTGCAACTAAGGGGATTACATTTTTGAATTGAGCCCCATGTAAGAACTTCCATGCATTTACAAGACTAGCATGTTGGGGGAAGGGCTCTTGCATAAAACTCCTGAAAAGTGGAAGGAGATTTTTGTATTATTAAATTCACATATCTTGTCTTTTCTTAGGGCCTAAACCCATGTGGCATACTTCTTTAAGTAAATACCACTTGATCTCCCCCAGGCCATATTGTGACCACAGTGTGAAAGGCTTTACCTTTTGAAACTCCTGCGGTCCTAATCTGGACCAGACCCCACCCCCACGTTTGCCATTTGTAATCCCAAACCTCACATCCCAATGAAAAATAGCAATTGTGGGGGCCTGTCCCTAAATCAGGACTGTGGTAGGGACAAAGAGATAAAGCTTTCCTACTTCTGCATCTTGGTCTAAATTGATACTTGGGCCACTCATAGCTGCCATTTCTTTTTTTAAAAATAAATCATGCAAATACTACTATACCAGTTATTAATTGTATGAACAAGTGGGGTCTGCAACAAAATGTTTCTTTGTGGGCTGTTCCTTCTTTGGGATGCTTTTTGGGATACCTCATTCCATCCCTCATCTGATGTGGTCTTTTGCTCAATTAGTATTCTGCGGACAGTGAGCTTTCCATGGTCACTGAGGAGCCTTAGTCTTTATTGGACTGTTTTGTGTCCCCTCTTCGAACTTCCCCTTCCTCTAAATATTTTTTAGTACTTCTGTAAACCTCGAGGTTCCCCCAAGACTGCTGATGCCAGGCTTTTGTGCATGAATGAAGTCAGCTACACAGAGAGCAGCAGTTTACTCCTTTTATACTCCCCGCTGGTGCTTCTGCTGGCGGCAGAACTATTTATGACCTTGACACAAGCTCCTTTCTTAAACGTGATCTGGAAGGTACAGCAAACATACTGAACCCAAATAGTTACAGTAGAGATTAGCATATTAATCTTATATTTACCAGCAAAGCTTAATTAGCACCCAACTGTACGCAGGAACCAGACTTCATGAAGGTAATGAAATCCTTTTTCAAGAGTGAATTTATGGTTCTGGAACTGCATGCCTTTCCCTTTCCTCTTCTTCTAGCACAGATCTGTGGCACCTGCTACACTCACTTTTCGGGCACTTGGGTGAGTTAGGGACTCACTTCATTCTTTAGATCTTAGTTGCATGTCCTTAGTGACAGCGCCGTCTTAAGCGCCCCCGGAGCCGTGGTGCACCGGATCACTCTGGCGCCCTCCCGCCCCGTTCCGGCGCCCTCCCGCCCCGTTTCCCAGCGCGGTGGGCGGGTGGGCGCTGCGCGCAGCGCGGGTGTAACAGGCGCTGCTGCGCGGCAGGCGGGCAGGCAGGCGCAGCTGCGCGGTGCCCTCCTGGCGGGCCGGCGCCATGGTGCCCTGCGCCACCGGGGGTCTACGATGAGCCGGCCCTGCTTAGTGATTGTATTACTGCCTGCATATTTGTAACATTGCTGACTGAAGCAGCACCCACATACAGTGGCACCTCGGGTTACAGACGCTTCAGGTTACAGACTCCGCTAACCCAGAAGTACCGTGTTTCCCCCTTTTTAATACGTAGTCATAAAGTAAGCCAGGGCAGGATTTTTAAGCAGTTGTGAAATCTAAGACACCCCCTGAAAATAAGCCATACCTTGTTGCGTTCCTTTAGAGCGCAAGCGCTCGCCTGGCAGGGTAGAGTTACACGGAGGGATGCGGAGGAGGGAAAGCGCTCCCCCATCCCCCATCCCTGCCAGTTTCCATGTCCTGAGGCTGAGCGGCGGCGGGAGGCCCGCGGGTCCTTCCGCGCCGCCGGGGCGACGGACGCCGGCGAGAGCGCTGCTGGCTCCTTCTGCGCCGACGGAGTGTCGTGGGCTGCATGGCCCAAAGCTGAGCGGCGGCGGGAGGCCCGCAGGTCCTTCCGCGCCGCAGGGGCGACGGACGCCGGCGAGAGCGCTGCTGGCTCCTTCCGTGCCGACGGAGTGTCGTGGGCTGCATGGCCCAAAGCTGAGCGGCGGCGGGAGGCCCGCAGGTCCTTCCGCGCCGCAGGGGCGCCGGACGCCGGCGAGAGCGCTGCTGGCTCCTTCCGTGCCGATGGAGTGTCGTGGGCTGCATGGCCCAAAGCTGAGCAGTGGTGGGAGGTCCGCAGGTCCTTTCGCGCCACCGGGGTGACGGGCGGCGAGAGCACTGCTGGCCCCTTCCGCCGGATCAAGGAAGCGGCCTGCCGGGTCGGTGCCCAGCAGCGCCGCGCGGAGCAGCAGATCGAGTAAGCGGCCTGCAGAGTCAGCGCCCAGCAGCGCTGCACGGAGCACCGCCTCCTCAATCCAGCTCGGGGCTGCTGGGCACTGACTCGATCTGGTGCTCCGCGCAGCGCTGCTGGGCACCGACCCGGCAGGCCGCTTCCTTCATCCGGCTGAAGGGGCCAGCAGTGCTCCCACTGCCATCCGTCATCCCGGCGGTGCGGAAGGACCCGCGGACCTCCCGCCGCCACTCAGCTTCGGGCCATGCAGCCCACGACGTTCCGGCGGCACGGAAGGGACCAGCAGCGCTTCCGCCGGCGCCCTGGTGGCAGGGAAGGACCCGCGGACCTCCTGCCGCCGCTCAGCTTCAGGCCATGCAGGCCAACCAGACCCAGTAGGCCGCCTCCGGGATCTGGCAGCAGCAGGAGGCGGCTTGCTGCGCGTCCCGAGCCCTGAGCCAGCAGGACCCAGTAAGGAGGTACCGTACTTATAGTAACAATAAAAAAGACACCCCCCGAAAATAAGCCATAGGCTTATTTTCTTGAGTGAAATAAACATAAGACGGTGTCTTATAATGTGGGAAACACGGTAGTACCTTGGGTTAAGAACTTTACCTCATGATGAGAACAGAAATCACGCACTGTCGGCGCGGCTGCAGCAGGAGGCCCCATTAGCTAAAGTGGTACCTCAGGTTAAGAACGGACCTCCGGAATGAATTAAGTTCTTAACCAGAAGTACCACTGTACTTTTCTCATTTCCATGAAATAAAACGATCTTTCTCACTTTTCTGCTGTGCAAAGTTCTTTATTGGGTATAAGGATAAAGGCACACACTATTTTTAATGGGCGCATGTACTGACTCAGTGCAAAAGGTTCCAGTCCTCTCTGAGCTGAACACTGGACACACGTGTAGGTCAGAGGGGCACCTGGTAACAACAGGTGTTGCATTTTGTTTAAGCAATCTTGTTATGGTCATAGTACAGTAAGCCCGCAACTTATATGGGGTTTACATTCCAGGGATCATGCCTAAAGCCAAAATCTTATATAGTTAAGAAACATTGGTTTCAACGTCAGATGAGATTTTGAAAGTCATTTCCCCCCCCAAATTCTGTCCTTTTTCTTCTTTTTTCTCCTTTATTGTCACACAAATAAAGCTCTGAATGTGCACAAGTTAAATGCCTGTAAGTTGCGGCTTCACTGTATTAAAATATGGTTTTTTGTATGTTATTGTATTTTTGCTTACGTTATAATATGAAATTGTTCCTGTGTTTTTGCTTTGCTGTGTTATTATGACATTGTTTTCATTGTGTTTCTTTGAAATTCACCCCCGTTTCTTTGTTGTAAGCCACTTTGACTCTGAGCATGATTTTTGTGTGTGTGTGGAAAAGCAGCATACAAAACAAAAGAAATTAAATAACTTTTCCTACAATTCCCCCCCCCCTTCTATGCAACTCTTTGAGGTACAGGAGTCCTGGCTTTGTATGCATTTGACCATCCAGCAACATTCCTGTTTTAGTAAATATTTGGTGGTGCTTTGAATGTGAATTTCAAGTGGATATCTTTCGTTCCAGGACTTAAGGAGCACTCTGATTGCTGTGGACTGTGGAAAGTTTTTTTCAGCAGCTCAGTCAGAGGGTAAATGTGGGTAGATGGAAATCCCTTCTAGACAAATGAAGGGAATTCCTTTGTGGGAACTTTTAGATGGAAAGGAACATTTCAAGTGTGACCATTGCACAAAGCCAGCAAATCGCTGTGTCTTTGCAATCACTTAGCTCAGCTGGAGAAATTACTTAATTGTTGGCTTAATAACATTTGAGAAGACAAGAGGAAAAACTGTAACTGAAATTGAGTAGGGAATGTGCAATTAGCCTTACTAAAAGCTTTTATTATGCAAAATTCAGTAACTCTTGTTAACTTTCAAAAACAGAGCTACTGTTCTTCTGTCCTTTTCCTTTTTCATTCTGAACTTGATACTCAAACAGTATTTAGCAGTCTTTTCAGCTGAAGTGATTTCCCTTCCCCTTAATTTCCTTGTAGGCAGATAATCAAGCTCTCATAGGAAATATAAAGTCAAAATTGGACCTGCATGGTGGCTGATGCCAAACTATCACTATGGTGAGAGAAATGCAAATTAAATATTCATTGGAAACTTTTATAATCCTCTTTGTGTTATCATACATTTATTTATTTATTGGCACAACTGAAATGGAGACCATTCTGTTCAGTTCTGAAGTTTCTCACTGACCTTTCCTTCCCAAACTATATCATTCCCCACCCCCCTGTGAAATTCACAGGAAAGTTCATTAGTATAAATTCCTGCAGTGAAAAATAATCCATACATTCTTTTTTGGGTTATCTGATCTGAATGCTAAATCTGAAAATGCTTTCCCACTGTTCAGCTCTTTGTCCACTGTGTCAAAAAGTTTTACTTTCTTTTAATATGGCAACTAATTAGTTTCATCTTATTCAGTTACAGTGCAATGCGATTAAATTCCCCTTAATTAGTTAGTTCCTCTTGTCCGTGGGTGGGGGCTTTAATTTTGGTTTTCTCTTTTTATTTTTATTTTATTAGCACAACCCCAGAGTCGTCTGCGACTGGACCTAACGGTCAGGGGTACCTTTACCTTTACTAGAATAGTATTAGCTTTTATCTTTCTTTTTTTGCTGCTGCTGCTTCACACTACTGTCTCCTCAGCCATCATTGGATCTTTCTATTGGAGACTCTTTGACACCTTCTGGACAGCACCAACAAAAACCTTTTTTCATTAATGTATGTAGACAAGGTAATTGTCACAGAACAGACTAAGAAGAAGAACAGGCTAGGGACAGAGGGGAAAGTTGTTTCCTGGTTCTCTGCTACATATCTAAGAATTCCAGCTACAGCTGAAATGTGCTTATTCCCATAATTCTGTTCTGAATTTTCTGCTGTGAACTTTGATGTTACACATTTCCCAGATATTCTTCAAATCTTGATTCTCAGTGTACACTGTGTAATTGGCCTGAGCATTTGACATCCAATGGTATTCAGTTCCAAAATGTGATAATTACATTGTGATGCATCAAGAATATACTTTATACTACTTTTGTATCCTATTGGGTTTGCTGTACAACCTTGTTAAGTATTTGCTATCTGCAACCAGTTATTAATACTCCTGTCTTGGAATCTTTATTCAGTGATACAGCAATAATAAAAAGTCAGTGAGCAAATTCCACATGAGCCATTACTAGGGGAGCTAGAACTGCAGATTTAATTTAAACACATTCAACACATTTGTATGTCAACCATGAAGCAGCTTCCCTAAGTGGCATTATTATTATTTTTCTCAAAAGTGTGTTGGTTTTAGAAGTGGGAATGAGGTGAGTCTGACAACTGGGACACTATGTTTAGATAACTGATCTCAGTTTCTATGCTTGTGTCTCAAAAGTAACTTAAGAAGGTTTAGTCTCATATTTGGTCCAGTGGCCTTTACAAATATGGATTAATCTACACGAATTTACATAAAGGCATAAGCTCTGTGGAATGATTTCTATGGCAAGATGAAATAATATTTCCCGTTATATTATTTATTTATTTATTTCACTTTTATGTACCCCCCCAAATAACAATATCTTGCACATATTTGCCACAACCCAAAATTAAAACAATACAGTCGTACCTCACCTCCGTTTATGTAACCCTCTGGTTACGTAAACTTTGGGATGCGCGCGGCAAACCCGGAAGTATTTTACTGGGTTTTGCCGTGCATGCATGTGCAGAAGCAGTCCTCAGGTTGCGGAAACCTCGGGATCCGACCAGACCTCCGGAACGGATCCTGTCCGCAACGGGGAGGTACCACTGTACTGGAAAAGATCAACATATCTGATGATAGTATAGGGGGTGGAGTTCAACCAACTCAGAATAGACCAGTTGAAATTAATGGACATAAGTTAGGCATGGTTATTAATTTCAGTGGGTCTATTCTTAATACAAGTTAGTTGAATTACAGTCCAATACGCTATTGGACTATAACAGTACAAAACAATACACAAACAAATGTGTGCTGTTATAACTTAAACTCAGCGAGAAAACTCAGGTGTTCATGACACTTTTCTTAGTGCTGAAAGCGACCACATATCTTTTACATTGCTCTCACTGGTCCCCAGAGACAGCGTTGCTTACACTGTCCCATTCACTGTGTGATCTCTGACTTGGAGAGATCACCCAGGTGACAAATGCAGGAAGGAGAAAGAAGCCTGGGGAAATGGGGATGTCAAGTGGGATCAGAAATAGATTATGCAAACATTCACCTGAGTATGCTTATCTAAAAAATTTAATTAGGCCACTGAAATTGCTAGTTATTACCAGAAAAGTGAAACTGGAGAATGTTTGGCATAGTTGTTTCCAAATAAAAAATAAAAATCCTTTGCAACAATATAGGGTGATATTGCTCCTTCGTCTGTCTCTTTCTCTATTATCTTTGCTATTCTTTATGGCCTTGCTCTGTTTAATGTGCCTTCTCTGTGCAATTATAATGATGGTACAGAAGCAATTGCTAGTTGCAGATGCTGTAGCTTTGTACAAAGAACTATTGACTATTAGTTTATTATAGCAATTTGTGTGTGGAATGAGAGAGCCTGGCATGCGTACGGATGTCACGCTTCCAGTGTATCAGACAACTTGTTTGTCAACTATAGTAAGCTTCAAGGTGATGGAAGGGTAATGAGACAATGTGCCAAAGTCTATGAAAGTCAAGCTGCTGTTCCTTAAACGGGAGGCTAGCAACCGCAGGAGTTGAATGGCTTCTCCTGAATACAAGCCAACTGTGTCCTTAAACTGTGGGATGGAAGTGCCAGAGGCTCTATGCAGGGTGAGTGAACATGCCTTGGTTTCCTCTCCATTAACACATGAAATTTCTTTTAAGCAACAGCAAGGTTGTGACAAATACTGCCACAGATCTTTCTTTGCACAATCATGAGAAAAATAACTTGACAAGTGTATGTTTTTTTGTGGATTTTTTTTTTAAGGATTCTTTCCCATCTCTTCCATGCTTTAGAAAATCCTCTTAAGGCTTTTATGTGAAACTCTTGCCTAAATGAAAAGCATGGTGTAATAAAAGGTATTCTGCTTTCTGCAATCTAAAGAAAAAAATATATGCATCAAATCCCTAAAACACAATACAAATTATTAATCCTTCAGACTGAAAATTGATGCTAGGGTAATTTACTAGCCTAGCTTATTGGGACCCTGGAGATGAGGCTGTGGTCGGAGATCAAAATGAAATAAAAGGAGGATATTTTCCGAGCAAGATGAATGTGGCTACTCAAACTGCATATTAATTTGTTTCAGGAATCGGTAGCCGTTGAATATGCTGTAATCCTTAGTGTTTTGCTTCTCAGACATTTGTTAGATAAGGGCTTATGGTGCATTCGGCTGAAGCAGACAAATTCCATCACAGAAGCAGAAACAATTATTTAAATTACATATATGGGTCCCTCTTCATCCTTCTCCTGAAAGACACCAGAGCCATTTGCTTTATGAGTTTTAATAGCAGAGGCTAGCAAGTGACTTTTGCCCAAATCCCTTTGCTGTTGAGAAAGAGGGTAACATTTTTTTCTGCCTACACACAGCGTTCTTCACTTTAAAGGTCCCCTGTGCTGGTAAAAGGGGACACCGCTTGGTCTTATGCTGTGACCCAGCCTCACCTCTGCCAGCAACAACATTGCTTTGCTAGCATTCTGCGAACAGTCCATTAATGAATCATGCTTTTTAAATACAGCTTTCATTTTCGTTTGCCGCCAACAGCCCCTTTGAGTGCAAATAACAGCCAGAGGTGGTAATTTTCTCTAGAAAGTGGTGCTGGCCACCAGTCCAGATTGGAAACAGAGTGTCAGATCAGGGCCTGATGGCAGCCTTAAGTGCACTCCTTAAGAAATGCTAAGTAATGCAGTGTGTAATCTGGCCATGTGCAGCCCATATCTGGTGTTGCTTCTTTCAACAAGCAGACACAGAAGGCCTTTCCCCAGAGAACCAGGATGAGGCCCTTCCAGGATTCTGATTCATGTTTGAAATCTCCCCCTGATCAAAATGTTGCAAACATTCAGAAAAGCCACATGGTACTGATCTTCTGGGACTGTGCCACTTTAGGTCAAAGTACTGCAACGCTAGCCCTACCATTCACAGAGTCACATGCCAGATGCTGGGGGAAGTGCTGTCTGTGAGATGCCCAGAGCAGGGGGTAAGGAGCAAGGGGTAGTAGAGACAGATAAGAACATCCACCCTCCTGATGCTCTGCTAGCCCTGCAGGCTCCGGAGGTCATCTTGTTGGGGCAGAACCATGGAGGAAGCAGCAGGAGCAGGTGACTGCCAGCCAGTCAAAGAGCCACAAATCCTGCAATGCAGCGGGCAACCCCATAACAGACAGCCTTGGAATTGCAAGGAGGGTGCCCAGCTTTCAGCTAAGTTATTTGTGTGGGTGGCTGTTGAGTTCCTGTTTGGTGGTTTGAAAGTGTCTGAGGAAGGGAGAGAGGAAAGGGGGTACTTCCATCCATCCAGGTTGTGCACTTCCATCCATCCAGGGTGAGAGCCAGGTTGCTGTCTAGGCCAGTACATTTTTTTAAAAAATTTTTTATTATTGGGTTTATTATTGGGACGCGGGTGGTGCTGTGGGTTAAACCACAGAGCCTAGGGCTTGCTGATCAGAAGGCTGGCGGTTTGAATCCCTGAGACGGGGTGAGCTCCCGTTGCTCGGTCCCCACTCCTGCCAACTTAGCAGGAAAGCACATCAAGTGCAAGTAGATAAATAGGTACCGCTCCGGGGGAAGGTAAACAGCGTTTCCGTGCGCTGCTCTGGTTCACCAGAAGCAGCTTAGTCATTCTGGCCACATCACCCGGAAGCTGTCTGTGGACAAATGCCGGCTCCCTCGGCCTATAGAGCGAGATGAGTGCCGCAACCCCAGAGTTGTCCGCGACTGGACCTAATGGTCAGGGGTCCCTTTACCTTTATGTTTATTAAGTTTTCAAAAAAAACAACATACAAATAATAAAGAAAAAATATATAGAACACATTATTGTAGTTGGAATAAAATAAACAGAAGGTTTAGTGCAATTTGGCAGTTATTGTTCCTCATAAGACTTGGTTGTTGATGAAGTCTAGAACAGCATTAACTTTTTTGCTGTTGACTCATTCTAAGCCTGTGGTCTACTAAGACCCCCTCAATCATTTACACCTGGTGTCTCCCATCTTATATTTGTGTACGGGCTCTTGCTATTTGTCCCTAAAGGTAAAGGTAAAGGACCCATCGACAGTTAAGTCCAGTCAAAGGTGACTATGGGGTTGCAGCACTCATCTCGCTTTTAGACCGAGGGAGCTGCCATTTGCCCACAGATAGCTTTCCAGGTCATGCAGCCGGCATGACTTAAACTGCTTCTGGTGCAATGGAACACTGTGACAGAAACCAGAGCGTATGGAAATGTTGTTAGGGGATGAAGTGGCACTGTGGTCTAAACCACTGAGCCTCTTGGGCTTGCCAATCAGAAGGTCGGCTGTTCGAATCCCCACAACAGGGTGAGCTCCCATTGCTCTGTCCCAGGTCCTGCCAACCGAGCAGTTTGAAAGCACACCAGTGCAAGTAGATAAATAGGTACCGCTGTAGCGGGAAGCTAAATGACATTCCTTCATCCAAGTTATTTATAAGGACATTGAACAACACTAGGCCAAGACATAATGAGGAACCATTAGTGAGCACTCTTTAGGTTTGGTCACTCAATCAGCTACAAATCTACTTAACAGTTACCTTCTCCAGGTTACATTTTAGCAGCTTCTCCACAAATAAAGATACAGTAATTCAGAACTTTGTCAAAAGTCCTACTGAAATCAAGATACACTGTGTCCACAGCATTCCCCTGATCCACCAAGCTTGTAACAGTATCAAAAATAAATAAATAAATGAGATTTGTCTGCCATGGCTTATTTTTGAGCAACCCATGTAATCACAACAACCTTTTCTAAGTGCCCACAGACTGACCGTTCAGTTTTCTGTCCTAGGACCTTTCCTGGTCTTGACATCAAGTTGACCAATCAGTAATTACTTGGGTCTTTTTTTCCTACTTTTTGAAGATGGGGACAACATTTGCCTGCCTCCAGTCTGCAGGGACCTCACCTGTTCTCCAGGCATTCTGAAGGATCCCTCTTAGAACCCTTCTATGATGGGTTAAAAGCAAAACAAAGTAATGGCCCACACAGTCTCAAACCATGCATCACTAGAGGAGCTTGATGCACACTTCCAATATTTGGGTATTTCAAGTTTGGCTTCAGCCAGCAGTAGTGAATATAGACTGCCAATAAGCTGTTAATTTTCTGTCCTTCCACCACATATGAATGTGGTGGAGTAATACCCCTCCCCACCTTCTGACTATATATAAGGTGACTTCTGTTTCAGTGTATCTGAAGAAGTGTGCATGCACATGAAAGCTCATACCAATGACAAACTTAGTTGGTCTCTAAGGTGCTACTGGAAGGAATTTTTGTTTGTTTGTTTTGACTACGTCAGACCAACGGCTACCTACCTGTTCAGAATATGTGACAGCCTAAAAGGTGTCTAATGGCAGTGTAGTAAAAGCTTGAGAGAGGCTTCTTGCATTTTGCCTTGAATGGTCTTTATGGGGGTGGGTATACCTTTGGGCAGTAAATCTGTGTGATTGGTCGGTAACAATTTGTTTTTGTATTTTATATGGTTCTGCCAGAGAGTGGTTTCATTGTCTCCTGGTGTGTCTGCAGTACATTTTTAGTAGAGTAGATGGAGTGATTGGTGACAATGGTTTGGTGGCTGTGTAGGTGGATTTGCTTGAATAGATGGATATATTGAGAGGTGTGGGAGTAGAATGGGATGACTGATATTGGGTAAGTAGAGAGTGTTGCATGATTTATGTTTACGTAGAAGGAAATTGGTTGGGATTAGATGGAAGACAGACTCTGGGTGTACTAGGCATGCGTTAGTGGGGATGAGTGCCTGGCAAGAGGGAGGGAGAATCTTAAATAGGTTTTCAAAATGTACTGCTAAGGTTTTGCTTTTGGGGGATTTGAGTGGATTGCTCAATTTTCACATTTCATTATTTTACACACCCACCCACTGTCTTCATTGTTTTTGTACACTGCTTAGAGGCTGTCTTGGTATTAAGTGTTATAGAAGGATGTTAAATGATAAATAAACAAAGAGGTGACAGAAGCCACTGGCTCTTCCTCCTGAATGCTCCTTGCTCCTTGCTGACCTTTACTGACTGATTGCCTCACCTAATTGCCTTCTCCCAATGCATCACAGATAGAGCAGTTACTGCTGGCCATGAACTGCGCCAGGCATTACATTTGTGTTGCTTTACTTACTTGATGCCCACTTGCACTGCTGGTGCATTAGGCAAAAGGGACCTTTTCCTTTGCCCCAGAACAGCAAAATATCTTGGGTTGGTCTTGGACTCCTGCTTGCCTGAAGTACCCTGCATGTGGGAAGCTAATGGAGCAGAGTTCCAGATGAGTTTTCTCCTTGCCAAGCAAGTATCCCACCAGCAGAGAGCTTACGATGGTGGCTTTCTAATAAAGTATTCCCATCTGCAGTCTTGGGGGGCACAGTGCCAAGGTGTCTGCATCATATGGCTTTTCTGAAAACTCTGATGTTGAGCTAGCACAACACTGTTCCAAGCAGTACAGAGTTTTTTCATGGTTACCTTAGACTAGGAGTGTACTTTAATTGTTAAGACATAAGGTTTCTGGTTGTGCTACTGCAGAAAATGTTAGATTTACATTTGTGAATGCTATGGTGACCTAGATGTGTATTTGTTTTAAAAACGAGGATAGAGGCATTAAGTCTTTTAAGGAGGACTGGAAATGTGGGTGCATTATGCACTTGGGAAACTCAGAATTTTCATATTAAAGGGGAGCATTAATGAAACAGTAAAGGGCTACTTTTTAGGTGTGCTGTGAATGTTCCTGCCTTTCCACCCCAAAAGCAAAACTGACAGACTTGTGATAAGTACCTTGAACAAGCAACAGATTTGCAAAACTTGTAAGATCAATGCAAAGAAGTTGTTGGCAATAGCCCATCAGCATGCACAATAGCAAACCATGAATGTGCTGTAAACGGGAACTGATGAATAGTGGCCCAGCATGATGGGAAATAGCTTGTCAGTGCTTTTGAAAGGGAAGAGTAAGAGCTGGAACTGAATATCCTATGAAAATTGAATCAAATATGTGACGGCAGAGACACACACAAGGAAAAACTCGGAAGGCTTTGCCTATCACTTCTGTTCTGGAAGAATTGTGCATGCTTTGCACAGAGAGAAAAAGAACAATATAATAAAATGAAATATAATAAGCCAGAAACATAGAGAATAATTGTTTGCCATATCCACTGAGGGTAGGACATGGCAGGCAATGGTAAATTGCAGAGAATTACCAGACATGCTTGGGAGTCAGGGCCTCTCTCCACCTGATATAGGCAATATAACAGTAATAAGGTCACATCATGCTTTACTTTATGTTTATACATTGCCTCAGTAGGTGCTTAGTTGAATCTGGATGTCAACAGGCATCTGCAAGGATTTAGTTTTCTAGTCAATGGAATTTTGTTATGATGAAAGGTCAACCTGTAAACTGCTTCTCAATTGCACTTGCAAGAAAGGGGAACTTTCATTTTCATTTTTCCAACAATAGTAAGAATAAAAGACAAATGTAAATTAATTCCACAGAAGTACCAATCTCCTCATGGAATTTTTTTTAATCTCAGTTCTGTTTCTTTTAATGCACTACATCCTTTCCTACTAACAACATGCAAGGGTATATTGGCTAGGTTCAGCAAGATTGCAATGCTAAACTGTGGAGATATTTTTATTTCTTGATTAAGCTGCCTATGTTGTTGTTGTTTAGTCGTTTAGTCGTGTCTGACTCCTCGTGACCCCATGGACCACAGCACGCCAGGCACTCCAGTTTGGTCAAACTCATGTTCACAGCCTCGAGAACACTGTCCAACCATCTTGTCCTCTGTCGTCCCCTTCTCCTAGTGCCCTCAATCTTTCCCAACATCAGGGTCTTTTCCAAGGATTCTTCTCTTCTCATGAGGTGGCCAAAGTATTGGAGCCTCAGCTTCACGATCTGTCCTTCCAGGGAGCACTCAGGGTTGATTTCCTTAAGAATGGATAGGTTTGATCTTCTTGCAGTCCATGGGACTCTCAAGAGTCTCCTCCAGCACCATAATTCAAAAGCATCAATTCTTCGGCGATCAGCCTTCTTTATGGTCCAGCTCTCACTTCCATACATCACTACTGGGAAAACCATAGCTTTAACTATATGGACCTTTGTCGGCAAGGTGATGTCTCTGCTTTTTAAGATGCTGTCTAGGTTTGTCATTGCTTTTCTCCCAAGAAGCAGGCGTCTTTTAATTTCGCGACTGCTGTCACCATATGCAGTGATCAAAGAGCCCAAGAAAGTAAAATCTCTCACTGCCTCCATTTCTTCCCCTTCTATTTGCCAGGAGGTGATGGGACCAGTGGCCATGATCTTGGTTTTTTTGATGTTGAGCTTCAGACCATATTTTGCGCTCTCCTCTTTCACCCTCATTAAAAGGTTCTTTAATTCCTCCTCGCTTTCTGCCATCAAGGTTGTGTCATCTGCATATCTGAGGTTGTTGATATTTCTTCCGGCAATCTTAATTCCGGCTTGGGATTCATCTAGTCCAGCCTTTCGCATGATGAATTCTGCATATAAGTTAAATATAAGCTGCCTATACACGATATCAAATAAATAAATAAAATGATGGCCTCATTTATTGAACTCCAAGAACAGAAATACACTGCAAAATGTTCTCCTATGCTCCCTTTAAAGTGTACACACTGAAAAGTATATTTCTGTGATTAACGTTCTAGAATGGGTGGAGAACCCTTTTCAGACCTGGTTGCATAAGTGGCCTCATTCCAGCAAGAGGATGAGGCATTGATACAGCTCAAGGAGGGCAGAGGGCTGGGCCACTGAGGATTGTGGTCCTGAGGGGTGGATATTGAAGCCTAGGGGGCCTCATTTGGCCCACAAACCTGAGATTCCTCACCAGCGTTCTAGAAAGAAGGCCCTGTGGTCACCAGGGCCTAGTTCCCACCTTGTGTTCCCAATTTGGCTCTCTCCTCCTACCCTCACAGAAGTGAATAAGGGAGGAGCATGGCCATAGCCACCATTCTGCACCTCCTTCTCATTCACACTCACATCCATGACATTCAAGTAGTGACAAAATGAGAAGAGTTCAGGATACCAGGTGGCTAGAAGTCACTGCTTGTCCATCTTTGAAATGCAGAAATCTAGCACGGTCAGCTGTTACTTAATGAGGAAGAGCTATATTTTATATATGCTGGGGGAAAAGTCCCATTTCAGAACTTAGGTAAAGGTAAAGGGACCCCTGACCATTAGGTCCAGTCGTGACTGACTCTGGGGTTGCGTGCTCATCTCGCATTATTGGCCGAGGGAGCTGGCGTATAGCTTCCAGGTCATGTGGCCAGCATGACAAAGCTGCTTCCGGCAAACCAGAGCAGCACATGGAAACGCCATTTACCTTCCTGCTGTAGCTATTTATCTACTTGCATTTTTGACGTGCTTTCGAACTGCTAGGTTGGCAGGAGCTGGGACCAAGCAACGGGAGCTCACCCCGTCACAGGGATTCGAACTGCCGACCTTCTGATCAGCAAGCCCTAGGCTCAGTGAGCCTGCATTTACTTACTTGCCCACATTCCTTATTCTTTGCTGCCTTTCTCTTTGGGTCTTTTGTGACATTAGAGCAGCTCATTAAATTGGCTAGGGTGGAGCTGACAAGACACCAGAAAGGCGTTTAATTGTTGTAGCTGGCAAGATGCTTGCACTGCATTTTTGCTATGACATTTTAAGTGTGAAATAGCATAAAAGTACGGTTTTTGGCAAATGAATCAATCAAAATGGTGCTGCTGTACAGTATTTGGGGCTGGAGCTTATTGAGGTCACATGTAGAAGTATACAGATTTTGATGAATTGCGTGGATCAGCTCAAGTCTTCTTATTTGTTAGCCCTTGAAGAAAAAGAAACACAAAAATGTTGATAATTAATCTGGATCAACTGGAGAATTTGTATAAACATCAGAAATCAGTACATTTATAGGAAGGCATGGAGAATTTTCACAAAGTAACCATTTCTAGTGGGGATTTCACATATTGCTTCATCAATATGGACAATCACCCATCAGAGAATGTGCATTGATTAGACTTTTCATATATTGCTCAGTTAATATTCATGGAATCCATGTTGGAGATTCATTCCCTGTGTCTGCTGTCATGGGATTGTTGTTTATCACATGATGGTGTATGTTTTCATTCCACAGAGTGGGAAGTGACGAAGACAGGATGTTTGTGTTGCTGTGTTTCCTGAAGTGGGGCTATTGTCCTTTGTTCTTCCTCTTTGCTGTCTTATGCTAGAGAGAGAGAGGGAGCCATGTTGCAGTGCTCTGTGTGTAAATAATATGTAAATAAACGTAGATTAGCCAAATACTGAGTTGCTGAGGTCTGTCACGCAATTGCACAAACTCTGGGGATCCCTGAGTGTGCTGATGTCAGTTGACATCAGTCGCTGTGATGTTCCGGCTGGAGAAAGCTTTTGAAGCTCCCGAACGGTCGACCAGGAGGGAGGGAACATGCCAGTCGGGCATGTGTCTCTGCCAGGGTCCTACTCGAGAGTAGGAGATCCTAACAGTCCATGCCAGTTCTGTACATTGCCCAATATATAGGTCTAGTCCCTTCAAAGGCTATATTCATTGACTGAAAAATATACTTACAGGTTGACAGACCTTGTCTACTTGTGCAAATTTTCCAGTGTCTCTTGGCAACTATGCATGTTGGACAGGTAATGTGTAAAATCCACAGTTCATAACATTGGGTTTTTTTTGCTTTGCTTTGCTTTTTGTGTGTGCAGAGAATCACTTATATTTATGCCCGTTCTCCACTTAATATATTTTAGCAATAAAAAATATAATTTCCCATGGCTTATGCTGTTTGACTAAGCAAACAGTGGATGTTAAAGGGAGTACAGCAATCCAGGCCTGGTCTTTGATTGCTGAAGCTATCTGTGAATAACTCTTAGAGACTGGTGTCAAAGGTAAACCATGCAACAACAAGAGTGCAGTTCAATTATAATGTCATTTGTTGTGCCTGTCCGTGAAAATCTGTTACTAGAGCTCCATTGAGTGACAGCTGTTATTCTCTGCCTGCTTCATTCACTTGTCCAGGTGACATTTTACTCCAGTGGGACTTGCCCAGAAGTCTGATAAACAGTTGGCCTATTTTTTCTACAACTGCTTCAAAAAGTGATAAGAAGGAACTATGTATGTGTGAGGTCCTCTGACATTTCACTGCCTAGACCTAAGTAACTAATGTCTTGATTGCTCTTGTTTGAACCTCCTCATGCTCTTAGGTCTCTTGGAGAAGTTCTGCTCTGCATGTCACCACCTCAGGTTGTTGACTGTGCAACAACATCACATAGTTGCACCAAACCTATGGAACGAACTCCCTTGGGAAATTTATTTGACTCTGTTTTTGATTGCCTTCTGAAAAGTTGTGGCAATCCCATACTGTCGGAAGCTGTGGAGGCAGGGGGTAGTCTGGGCAACATCAAGCAAGCTAACAATTAAAAAAAATCTATTAGTTACGGCCTTAGAAAAAGAAGCCACCTTTATTGATTGATTAAAACACCAGAGCTTAAAAATTAACAAGTGTGCCTTTAAGTCTTAGCCACCCTGATTAATCAACAGAAGCTTCTGCTGATTAAATGCACTGCTCCCTGCATCTTAGTTGTACACTTTTAGCATTATTTTTTGAAATTAAATGGCATTTGTGTGGATTTATGTTAGAACTGAACTCTCTACTTTGACACTGTGTTGTGCTAAATGTAGCCAGCAGACCCTCTTTATTTGACTTAAGATAACTGCTGAAGCTCAATTGATGTTAAAATTGATGTTAAAACAATAATGTTAATTTGAATGGTGGGTGAAACAGAGCATGATGAACCACCATCACACAACTGCTATGAGGCAGAGCAGAAGCCTTTGTCTCCCAGTATCACTACCTGGAGGCAGCCCCTCAGGGTCCCCAATCCACACTTCAGAGAATGATACTCAAGACCATAAAAGGCCCACAAGAGAACTAGCAGAGTTGTACTTATCCCAGCACAGGCCACGCATCAGGATGAGACCATAAACCAGGTTAAATGGATTCCAATAATGTAATCCAAATGTGACTGAAGAGAAACCACTGCAGGACCTTGCCAGGATGTGGTCTGACCATGGCAAAAGAGTGAAGGACAAAGGCCCCATAACCAGACCACTCAGAACACCAAATGCATGCATAACCTGCCTTGGAACAATGTCATATTGAGGCAGTCCTATCTCAGGGGGGTCCTCTAGTCCAACCCCTGCAACTAAAGCATCAATGGCTAAAAATCTCCAGGGAGACGGTTCCACTGTCAAACAGCTCTTACTGTCAGAAAGGTTTTTCCTGATGTTTAGTCAGAATCTCCATTTCCTTGTAAATTGAAGCCTTTGGTTCTAGTCCTACCCTCCAGAGCGAGGAAATTTTCTCCCTCTTCCATGTGACAGCCCTTGAGACATTTGAAAATGACTTCCTCTTTTCCAGGCTAAACATACCCAGCTCCTTCAACCATTCCTCATAACTCTTGGTTTCCAGCCTCCTAGAAGGGTGACTCAGTACGGGTATCATGGGCATAGCCAGGATTTTTATTGGGGGGAACATAACCGAAGATGAAGAATAAGAGTTTGGTTTTGATATCCCACTTTATCACTACCCGAAGGAGTCTCAAAGCGGCTAACAATCTCCTTCCCTTCCTTCCCCACAACAAACACTCTGTGAGGTGAGTGAGGCTGAGAGATTTCAGAGAAATGTGATTGGCCCAAGGTCACCCAGCAGCTGCATGTGGAGGAGCAGGGAATTGAACCCAGTTCACCAGATTACGAGCCCACTGCTCTTAACCACTACACCACACTGTGATTGGTCAGTTAGTTAAGTATTTCTACATTGTTTTACTTGATCACTTATGCCCATGATGGATATTATGCTCCTCCAGGCCCACCATTTTGGGATTCCCCACTACCTTCCGTCAGGGTCAGGAAGGGGTAATGTTAGTGGGGTTGTTAGCAATTCAATAGAACCCTACGTATGTTCCACTTGCCTAGCACCAGTAACAGAAACTCAGAATTGGAGCTCATACATACAGGAATCCTGGCGAGTGAGATGAAATCCTGATATGCTTCTGGGACCCACCCCTCAGCCCTCCCCAAACTCGTGAGCTTGTGGATGATGTAAACGCTGGTTTATCACCTGGCAGGGCAATGCAAAATCTTGCAAATTGTGGGCAAGAATTCCTATACGATTATTGAACGTCGGAAAGGAGAGAGAGATATGTTTTCTGACCTTAAAACAATTGTGTGGGAGCTTTTGAGCATCTGGTCCAATGGCTGCAGCTAATTAAACTTTTAGAGCTGCTATTTCAACTGCTGTGGTTGCTGGTTCCTTGCACCTTAGAAAGATGAGCCTTTGCCCTTTCCTTCTGTAATCCTGATGAGCATCATCAGTCTTTGCCTTGACTTTGGTTTGCCTGATGTGTGGAATTAATTTACTTAGTTTCAATTTCTATACTTGCCGGGGGGGGGGGGTATGTCTGACTCCTGTTTGTTATTTCTGCCTTTAGTACTTGAAATCAGAAGCGCTTTCATGGAACTTGTGGTCACTTAAAGCCTTTGGTACATTGATCTTGCCCTCTTAAGCTTCAGCATTTGAACAATTTGATCCCATTGCTTTCAATAGGGAAAGATTTCCCCCTTTAATCAATCTTAAATAAGAGAACAGAGAGAAGTCAAGGTTAACTGGTCAATTAATCTTAAAAACCAAAAGGAACAGAAAGGTGAGATCAGTGGCATGGCCAAATCTGCACAGGAGGAGGGACAAGAAGAGCTGGATAATAGGAATGTGTATCAGGGAGTAATATTGCACATCTGTACCTGCAGAAGATCCAAGGTGTGTCTTCGTTCTTTGGATAGGGATGGAAAAGACCCCAGTCTCAAACCTTGGAGCACCACTGTTAACTACAAATGGGGAACCTCCAGCCCACAGGCCAAATTTAACTTGTTAGATACCCTAACTTGGCCCACAAGGCCATTTTCCCAAAGAAGTGGGCAAGTAAAACCACAGTTAGAGAGGAAGATTTGGGAATCTTAGAATGTGCTGCTCTTTTGGGGGTGGAGTTTTCATATAGTGCCTTTTAAATCTGGCATCAAATGCAAGCCCCATTGGGACCAGTTCCTGAGTTGAGCTACCTTCCCCAAAAGTGGGGTTTGCATGTGCTGACTGCAAGATCCCTCTTTTGGCAGGGATCTTTACAGCCACAGCTAGAGGTCAGGCCATGACTGCAAAGATTCTTCCTTTGCACCCCCCCCACCACCACCTTAAACTAAAGAAAGGACTGCAGAAGAATTGAGAGCATGCTTAGATTCACATACCTCTGATCTGGAGATTGAGGGAGCTTGACAAAATGAACAAAAATTCCTGGTGGTGGGAGGGGCTCCTCCATCACTGTCACAGAATGTTGCCACAATCACAACTTGAAACAAATCTAGACTGTTCCCACTTGGACAAAAATATCTGAAATGTGAGAGAATATGAAAGTGGTTCTATAAGACTAACAACATTTATGATTTTGCAGATGGGGTGAGGATTGACACATCCATATAAACACTCTGTAATGTAGGGCATAAGAAAGTATTTGGGCAGGAGATTATAACCTTTTCCCCAATTCTGACTGGGTTTTTTTTTTTTTGCATCTGAACACTTGTTTTCTTGCAGTTGTTTTCTAATTTAAATGCACCTTATTCCTGGCAACATGGAAAAGGAAAATACTATATGTTGAGAAAGAACCTCAAATTTCTTGTGCTCATCTTTTGATCTTTTCATCAAGCCTCTGTAAGACCCGCATCAATGTCTTTACTGTACAGCAGTCCTGATGCAGATTGACCTCCATAAATAGCTTATCCTCAGTCCCAACATCAATTTTCTCTGTTCTCCACTGCTCAGTAAAGATAATTCTCTTCCCTCTCTCCCTTCCTTGTATATTTGTTCCTAGCTCTGGGTGATTTTGTTGTGACTCACCTCCTTTGCAGAGCACATGCCATACTTTTGACTTTGAAGGAGTTCTGTGTCCTGTTACTGATAACTGCTTTTGAAGTTTATTTATTGCATAGCACAAACAGACAGTTGAAAAACAAGAATCCAGGTACCAGTTTTTGATTGTGTGATTTTCAGTGGGAGCACCTTATTTTAGGAGCTACCTTCTCAAAGTTCACTTACCCATATGTATTATTCTTTTTTGCTGAAGGTAGGTTATTGTTAAATCTGATCGCATTTTGTACTGGAAAATTCAATAGTAACTAAAAACACCCTGGCGTTAAAGGAACAGTGTTGATTCTATTACTGGAAATCTTGTTCTGCGATTCTGTAGCTCAGTAATAGAGCACATGCTTGGCATGCAGAAGGTACCACCTCTCAGGTTCAATCCCTGGCAAGCTCAGGGGATGGAGTCATGTGGCCCTTCAGGCATTGATAAACTTCAGCTGCCATCATCCGTGGCCATTGGTGATGCAGGCTGAGGCAGATGGGAGTTGGAGTCCAGCAACGTCTGGAGATGTTTGAAAGAGGAATAGAAGCTATCCATTCCAATCAAAAGGCGGGATTAATAACCAATGGTACTGTTACAGAAAACTTTGAGGTCATGAAGGGTACTAAGCAGGGATGCCCTCTATCACCCTTACTATTCATACTGGTGCTGGAATTTTTGATGAAAAGGCTGAGGGAAGAGGAAAAATTAAAAGGAGTCAGAATAGGAGAAAAAGAATACAAAGTAAGAGCCTACGTGGATGGCTTGATATTAACAACAGAAAACCCCAAGGAAAGTATTCCAGGAGCAATAGAATTAGTAAACAAATATGGGAAATTGGCAGGATTCAAAATAAATTATAAAAAGACTAATCTGTTATTTAAAAATATGAGTTCTGAGGAAAAGAAAGACCTAAAGGAAAACACGGGTTTCGAGATAAAAAAATAAAGTAAAATACCTAGGAATCTGGCTATCTGCCAAATGTATTAACCTATATCAAGATAATTATATCAAAACATGGAATGAAATTCAGAAAAATCTAGAAAATTGGAATAGACTCGTTCTGGGGCAGAATATCGGCAGTCAAAATGAACATTTGACCAAAAATGACCTTTCTTTTCCAGAACATCCAAATCTTAGGGGGAATGAAATGTTTTCAAAACTGGAAGAGGGATATCGCCAGGTTTATTTGGAACGGGAAAAGACTGAGAATTAAACATCTAATACTTATTGACCAGAAGGGGAGAGGAGGGTTTGCCTTACCTGATTTCGAATTATATCATGCGGCAGCCGGGTTGGCGTGGATCAGGGAGTGGATTACACTAAGTGATACTGACCTGCTGGACCTCGAAGGTTTCGATATATGTAGTTTGTATATATGTTACATTGTATATGATTATGTTTATAAATGTTGAATGTTTAATAAAGATCTATATAAATAATAAATAAATAACTAGGAGTCCAGCAACTTCTGGGGGGCCATGGGTCCCCATTCTTGAGTTAAAAGAATCTCAGATAGCAGGTCTGGAAAAGATCCCTGCCTAAGACGTTGAAAAGCCACTGTTAGTCACAGTGAATAAAGCTGGGCTAGATGGTGTGAGGTGCCTTTGGCCCTCCGGCTGTTACTGCACTACAGCTTCCATCATCCTTGGTGTTAGCTCTGCTTGCTGTGGGCAACGGGAGCTGTAGTTAAGCAACATCCAGAGGACCAAAGCTGTCCCATTTATGGGCTGGATGAACCATTGGTCTGACAAGGAAGAAGGTGACAGAGCACAGATGGAACACTTTCTGAACACATGCTTTAAAAGTACGGTAATTTTATTTTATCAATACTCTCCTTGCTTTAGCTTTGTCTTGAAATGACAGTTCATCTTTTTGCCTGTGTGGCAAATAAAAGTTGACTCCAGGTGACCTGGCCAAGAAACTTAAGGAACTTTAAAGACCTTCCTGCTCCAACATGAACCTGCTCAATTGTTAAGCTCACTACAGTGGCACCTCGGTTTAAGTACACAATTGCTTCCGGAAGTCTGTACTTAACCTGAAGCGAACTTTCCCATTGAAAGTAATGGAAAGTGGATTAATCCGTTCCAAACAGGTCCGCGGAGTACTTAAACTGAAAGTACTCAAACCGAAGCGTACTTAAACCGAGGTATGCCTGCATATGAAGCTTTTCTGCACAGCCCCACCCCCTCCTGCATAATTAGGCAGGAAGCAACATGGGGAAGCATTGTTTCAGCCTGGCACCCTGTTTATGTAATGCTCACCTTAGGGAGCCTTGCTTAGCACCCTGCTAGGCTGTAATTCTATAAAGGCTTATCTGCATTTAGCTCTATTGAATAGACCGGACCGTTTATTGCTTTTAGATGCTTGATGAAAAATACCTTTTTATTCACCCAATAATTTGTAAAAGATGCCAAGAAGAAAAGTGCTTGAAATACACCCACATACCCACAATAATGCCACAGGCTAGTATTCTATGGCAAAATGTGTGGCACTATGATGTGCTAGAGAGGGAAATACAGGGCTGCTCCTGTTGCATCTTTTCTGGTTTTGTAGCTCTGCCCAGTAGTGGCTCTCTTAATGTTTCCATTACAACTCCCTATTTTTAGAAGTTAATAGCTTTGCTATAACAATTTGCTTCAGGGTGAAGCACACACAGCCTGAGTCAGGGAGCACATTTAGAAAAACAGAAGATTACACATTTCAAGATTCTCCCCCAAAATCTTTTCGTTCATGCAATCTAAAGATTTCTCCCCCCCCCCCCAACAGATCGCTTTTAGCTCTTGATTGATCTGTAATGTGCTATAATCCCAATGGTTTCTGCAATGGTCAAATCTTGGAAATAGCCTAGAAGCTGAGCTCTGTTCATTGTATCTGGTTTACATCTGTGCAAAACACTTTAATCGAGCAAGCCTCTGCTTTTCTACTCAGAAGTAAGCCTCACTGAGTTCAACAGGGCTCACTCCTAGGTAAGCATGCATAGACTGCCACCTAATGCTAGTCACATCTACTCGAGAGTAAGCCCCCAATGAACCCAATGGGACTCACTTCTGAGTAAACATGCATGGAATAGCATTGCATGTTCCCTGAGACAGAGAGGTAAAGTGACCAGGACTTACTCCTAAGTAAGCATGTACTGTATGGGATTGCAACCTAGGAAGGTTTTCTGGACCTTGTACTTCTGGACCTTGTACTTAATATGGTTTATTTACTTTACAAATAGGGAATTGAGGCTGTAAGATGAATCAGTCTGTCCTATACATCAAATTTACATTTTTTAATTTTTTTAAAAAAATATGCTTACTTTTTTAAAGCAACTTTTATGGTAGACAGTTCAACCCCTGAACTTATTGGAAATCAGCTCTATTGACTGACTGATATGTCTGAGGCATTTATTGTGCTTAATGGTGCTTTCCAGCACTGGTGCTCCATTGGACTCCAACTCCCATCAGCCCCAGCCAGCATCACGGATTGTGAGGGATTATGGAAGTTGTAGTCCAAGCACCATTTGGAATAGCATGTTTGTCTGCTTCTGCGTAGCACAGTAAACCTGTTCAGCACTGGGATTGAAATGTTATTCACCATGTTTAGGATACCTGTGAATCTCCATTCCATTCTGTGCCTTCTTTCCCCAATGGAAGCTGCTCCTGTTGCCTGCAAGCAACATTGTGAGGTTCCTGGTAGAACAAGAAGGAACTTGGTAATTCTAGGACTAAACTAAAATGGAGTTACCATGAAAGAAGGACAGTTTTTCACTGAGAGCGGTTAAGAGTTTAATAAGTTCTGAGTGTGCACAAACAGTTACCATTAACCTCACTGGCCCATTCTGATATATGCCGACCATACGGGTACAAAAATGGGACGTCAGTTTGAAATATACCTCATTATTTGTTGGGAATGGGGTAAGAATTTGGAATAAGGCTGCTTGACTTGTAATGAAAACAACTATTATCAGTGCATATTCATACTGCAAGCCTGCTTGCAAACTTCATTAGAATCAGTAGTTAGAGACCAAATTTCATGTTCTCTGGAGCAATTACAGTCAAAACAGCTTGCTGAATTGTCTGGCCACAAGGGAATAAGCTGAAGAAAAATATAAATAAAAGAACTGCAACAACTTTAATGTGGCTCTCTGTTGTATATGTGGCTGTTCCTGACTCATGTACACTTGATAGTGGCAGCTACTTTTACAAATCAATGTTGCCAACCTGTAACTTATTTTTAAATATAGACTGAAATAGGCTGGGAAACCAAATGCCTTTAATGTGGGAAAAGGGATTTCCACTGACCCATGTCAGATACTTTTTCACTATCAAATATGGCAGCTGGCTATAACCTACTTTTAGTTTGTATTGTCGACCCTGAAACCTGCCTTTCATTTCCTCCTCTCTCGCCCTGCCCCCACCATGCCACTGGAACCTCCCCCTTTTAGAGTCATACTACTTTAAGATCCTCCAGATTGGCTCAGCTGTCTGGGTCCCGGCTGATCTGGGCTGAGGGAAGTATGTCACTGTATCTTTGGCTGAACCAAGAATGAGGGAGTTAAGCATGCATAGCTCATCTGTGCTGGGAATCTCCTGGCTCATCCACAGATCCACTGGATCGTAACATGCTCATCCCAGCAGATCTTGCTATAGAATTGTTCTGTAAAGCCAATGGATATACAGATAGAGGGTGGTATACAAATTTTATAAATAATAATAAAAACTTCAGAAAGAGGCATGTGCTGCGAAAACTGCTGCAGAAAATTCATTTCAATTCCACTGAAGCTTTGTAAGGTACTCTGAGTGCCTAATGGGTTGACTGAGAATGTATCTCTGCTTTTTCATGTGGTGTTTAACTTTGGATCACATGGGAGGGATGTTCAGTTCCAAATCTCCATTTTTGTGAGAGTAGGCTTTGCCTTTATTCTCAAGCCACGAAATGAGAAGGTGTGCTGATTTCTCTCCAAGCTGGAATGCAGACTGTGGGAGAGACTGAGTTTTGTTTTCAGCTCTGTTTGATGTTTAATATTTCTAAGATGCTGTACCTGTGCTTGGACAAGTACATGGTGCTATGCAACTATTTGGATGTAACTTTTTTGCTTTTGTGTCTGTTTTGGAATGAGTTCTGTTGGTAAAGCCTTTGAACCATATTTTTGGACTGGACAATTGATATGTATATTTAAATGCAAATTTTCTTGCAGATTTTATAAACATATTCATGGGTTACCATGGAGGCTGGATACAACCAACTTAAACATATGCAAAAGTGGCATAGACCAGGAACAAATCCTTCCTCCCAATATTATGTAGGTGTGTGTACTGGGTATCCTGTAAGCTGATTTTATAGCAATTCTGGAATTCCTTATACTTTGGTAATTATTTCCTCAAAATGTGTAATTAGAGATATTAAGACAGAAAAAGACATAAAGGGTCATATTTTCTATTTTCACCTTGTATACAATTTCATTAGAAGTAAGCCAAGCAGAAAATGCTAAGATTGTGAAAAATGTTTATTTAGATGGAAAAGGAAGTTTTGATGCCCAGGTTTCTTTTAATGTATTTCCAAATGGTTAATTTGTTTGACCCAAGATATCATACTGTGTTTGTGGTTTCATCAAGTTGGCACCATCAGCATAAAAACACTGTTCATTTGAACAAAAATAGTAGAATTTATTGTATGTTCACTGTTTGTCAGCATTTCTGTGTGCTCTGGCACTCATCATGGTGTCCTGTTGCACCAGAAGCGGTTTAGTCCTGCTGGCCACATGACCCGGAAAGCTGTCTGTGGACAAACACCGGCTCCCTCGGCCTGAAGCGAGATGAATGCTGCCACACCCCATAGTCGGATTTGACTGGCTCTTTACCTTTACCTTACCCTGTTTGTAAAGAATCTAAGGATGTATTTGCAACATGCCTTCCCAGGCAAAGGGAGAGCAATCAGACTTTCCCTCTGTGCCACTTTCCTTCCCAGAAGTATGAAATTTGCACAGATAACAAGGAGAACATTCACAAGTTAAGAGCATTTGCTGAGCTGCTTGCTTCTGAGGACGGTGAACTGTTTGTTGGCTATGGGAGATTCAAACCCAACTTGGAATGCTGTCCTTTGCATCTGGCAGACGGATCATAGCACTTGTAATTAAATCTGACTGCTTATTGAGGTGTGGTTCCATTTCAAGCAGCAAATGATTGCCTTTACCTACACAACCTCCTTTGAGGGTGGCTTATTTCATTACATCTCTGCATTGAGTCTGATGGGGTTGCTATAGTTCTCAATGCAGAGACAATTAGTCACTTTAGAAGAGTGCCATTTGAGCCATTGCTCTGGATTTGCCCTTTTTCATTCTGGAGGCGCTCTTAAAACAGGTGTGGGTATGTGCATCCCTCTTTGAGAAGATAGTCATCAACTCCTCCTTCCTCTTTTGTAAAGGCAATCCTGACATCCTAGGGGAAGTGGGGGGCTAGCCACCTTCCCTTCTGAAATGCACCCCCCTCCACAATGGGGAGGGAGGAGATGTTTCCGCTAAAATGCAGCGGAGATGGGGGACTCCACCCACAATTCCACACCATTCATGTAAACCTCTCCAGACATCAGATTAAAGCATACCCCCAACTTTAATTTGGAGAAAAGAGTGCTTCAGCTCTCAGAAGTTTGGGCATCAGTGTCATACAGTAATGTCCACTTTAAATGCTATAGCTGCTTTTTATTAGGTTTGGGTTTAAGGAAAGCTGGCTATAACTTTCAAGCTGTATGAACTCCGTAATGTACAGTGATTACTACAGCCTCTGCTAGCATATAAAAGGTATTGAAGTTGTGCTAGAGGCTTAGTGAACACCATCACTTGAGACCTTGGCAAAATCCTCACAAGTGATCAGAAATTCCAGCACATGAGGAAGATAGGGGAGGGGTGCCTAGAGGGCGATGGAGCTTTAATTAAAAAACATACTTTGTTTTCAATCCAATTTGGGAACAAATACCAAAAAGAAAAGAAAAACCACAAGATGTAATTTTTTTACAATGCTTGGTGATATATCCAATTCTGAGCTGAAGAAAGAAGCTTATAAGCTGAAAATCTAGTAGGAATAAAGCATGTAAGATAAATAATAAAACTGTGTTCTGTGCTTAATTCCAATCGTCTCCCAACAACTGGGGCTGCTGATAAGACACACACTCAGAGTAATGATACATAATGTGAGCAAGCAATAGCCCAGGCTGCATAACTATGAAGGGATGCCATTCTTGAACAAAAAAACTGGCAAATGTAGAGCTCCATTAATGTGCTGAGCATTTTTGTCCCATGGTGGTGTTTGTGGAATATGCTATCATCAATTTACCAGGGCAGAGAGAACAATAAATGTAACCATTAATAAGTATTTTGTCCACCTAGCATCATGTAAATAGCTGTTTTCGATCTAGGTTTAAACCGGAAAATTCAATATCGACTCTATCCCAACACCCAGTTCCAAGAATTTTCAGAAATGTGGGTGGTCTCTTGTTCTCAGAAAAATGCCTGATAGTATTCAAATAGTTCACAGTGTAAAAAAACAAACAAATCAGGATCGTATTGAACAGGCCATGACGCTTCTTTAATTCCCCCCATAACCAGGAACTTGAAGGCATTTATGAGGCAAGCATGTGATCACTGCATTCTGGGTTGCAAGGAGGTTAAAGCTGTGCAGGTTTGCAGGACAGGGTCACTATTCTTACAGAGCCAGATCATACCCATCAACTGCCCCAGAAAAAAACAAGACATCCAATTTTTTCTCGCAAGAGGACAGGGGCCAAAATGGCTGCTGCAATTTTACATGATTTCAGGCTGCACTTTGGGGGGGGGGGAACAGTGTCCCAGAACACACATTTTGGGGTGCTGTGAGAGATCACTGCTCATTTGGGGGGGGGCAGCAATCTTGCATGCCACCTCAGAATGCATGTTTTGGGGTGCTGTGTCTGAAAAGTGGTTTTTTTGGGGGTGTGTGTGTGTGTGTCTGCAATCTTGCGTGCGTCACTTGACACACATGGAAGTGAAGACCTGTAAGATGGTTTCCTGGATTTGGGCTGTGTTGTGGTGGAAGGTATGCCTGATTGACACTGTACAGGAAGACATCCCAGTAATTAATCAAGGAATCTATATCCCACTTTTCAATATTATGTCCAAAAAGGCTTACAGAAAAAAATAAAACATACAGTACACAAACTTTAAAACATAGATTTAAACATCACAAAATAGGCCTCCTGAAAGAAAACCATTTTAACCTGGCACCTGAAACTTGCTATGGATGGATGGTGCCTTCTTGATTTCTACTGAGCGGGAATTCTGTAGAGAGTTAGGCACACAGCCCTGCAGTGCAGGCATTACTGCTCATTGAAGGTCCCTACTCTGCAGCCTGGCACCATGGTTAATCCAGGGTTCTGGCAAGAGGATTCTATGTACGGAGCAGCTGAGACAGAAGTACAAATCTTCATGAAATGCTTGATGAATCAATCCCCAGAAGGGTAGGTGTGTTAGTCTCATGTAGCAAAAAGAACAAAAAGACTTGTGGGAGCAAGAAAAACAAATTTATCATGGCATCAGCTTTTATGGCTCATAGTCCATTTCATCCTGAGGATAGCACTTCATGAATCCAATAAAGTGGCCTGGCGTTCACAAAAGCTTACGCCACAACAAAATGGTTAGTCTTTAAGGTGCCACAAGACTGTTATTTTTAATGAAGGGAGGAACCAAGAAAACCAGAGTGGTCTTGCTGTTATTCTGTTTAGTGCTGATGAGTTACTGAGAGTGTAGAAATAATATAAGAAGTGATTAGTTAAGATTATGCTGGCAGTAAAGATACTCATGTTTTATTACATGCTGAGTCTTACTTTGAATTTTATGTGGGGGTAATTTAAGCTGCAGGGTTGTTTATCCTTGTTTTATGAAGGCCATTTCCCCCTCAATGCTAAAAATTCTCATTACCCTGTCACGGCTTCCTCCTCTTTTCTTCCCTGTCATTCCATTTAGTTAAAGGGGATGTTCCATGGGTCTCAAGGCCAGGGAATGAGCCTTCAGTACATATCCTAGCATTTTACTGTACACTAGGGGAAATGCACTGTAGGAGAGGCTTACGCAACAGGAAGAAAGGTTCTGTGAGATCATATTATCAGATGAAAGCACAGCTCTTTGAAGGTAGTATTCTGCTGCAAATAACTCAGCTGCCCCAAGTAAAACATCCATGTTTTTCTTGGGGAACTCATCATGGTCTATCCAGAAGAAGATTATGTAGGGGCATCTCTGCCATGCTGCTCACTCCATTCACCAGCCCACAATAAGACGGTTGATGTTCTCCTTTACACCCTAAGCAACTACTAAGCTCCCTTTTCACCTTCCCAATTCCAGACCCCCCAGGTGTCCCTGTTTTCCAGGGACAGTCCTGGATTTACAGAAGTCACCCGTTTCTGATTTGATCCCAGAATGTCCCACTTTTCCTTAGGACATTTCTATTTTCCTCTGAGAAATGTTGGAGGGTTTGTAGTTATGCGATCCCTGAGCCAAGGAGATAAGTAACTATACAACCTCTAAAAGACATCTGAAGACATCTCTGTACAGGGAAGTTTTTAATAAATGTATAGTTTTTATTATGTTTTTACATATGTTGGAAGACTCCCATACTGGCCGGAGAAATGTTGGAGGTTATGCAATTCTATTTCTGAAGCCACTTCTCTTTTCTATTCTGCACTTCCTTGAGCCCCATCCAATATGGCCAATGATCAGTCATTATGGGAGCTGTAGTTCAGCAACATCTGGAGAGCCACCTCTATTTTGAAGTTTCAGTGGTTTCAGTGGAGTTGAGCGCATGCCAGTCTTTCTCACTGAAACCTGTGGGTCCTTAAAGTGCCTGAAATATGACTGCATCATGCACTATTATTTATTTTAAAATGTTGCAGAATATAGGAAAATGCAAATCCTATACCCACTTACCTGTGAGGGGTGGCTTTTGTGGCAGTGGGGCACACGCCTCCCAGTAGCTGGCAGCCATTATTTTTTCTCTCAGAAATATTTTTCTCCACCTAAACATTAGGAAGAACTTGCTGACAGTAAGAGCTGTTCGACAGTGGAATTTGCTGCCAAGGAGTGTGGTGGAGCCTCCTTTTTTGGAGGTCTTTAAGCAGAGGCTTGATAGGCATATGTCAAGAATGCTTTGATGGTGTTTCCTGCTTGGCAGGGGGTTGGACTGGATGGTCCTTGTGGTCTCTTCCAACTCTATGTTTCTATGATTCTATGATTAGTATGAGGCTGTGCTATTGTTCACATGAAGCATTCCAGAGGGCAGGGGAATGATGGGCGCTAGTGAAAGCACCATTGTGAAACTGGCAGATAAAGATGGCAGGAAGAAGCCCAGGCTCATTCTCACAACTACCAAAACGGTTGAGCTGAAATATATACAGTACAATTAAAAAAGTGACTCTTCATCTCAACAAACCCAACCAGAGAGCTGCATATGTTTCAACTTGATCCTTACATGAACCCCCCCTTGGCAGCTGTGAGTGTGTGTGCGTGCGCACGTGTGCGCGCACACACACTGAGAAAATAGATGAGTTGTTAGTCCCTTCTCTTCCTTGGGAAACAGGACTTAGGGTAGAGTTGTGCGAGGAAGCACACATGCCCAGCAAGTAGGATGCTCCTTTGGCAACTGCCTCACGACTATCTTTCTGCCCGGGAACTTGCTCAGAGCACTGCTTGTGCTTGGGTTTGAAACCACTGGATTCAAGTGGACCAAATGATGGACTGCACCATACCTGACTCTCTGTTTTTATGCTGAACGGATTCACCCTGCTTTGGGTTTTATGGCCACGAGGAACTTTAATTGGATTTTATGAACTTTTTTGTAGGCTGCTTTGGGTTTGTTTTATGAAGAAAAGAGGAGTTAAAATAAATAAATAACTTCCTTTTCCAGGATACAAGCCAACTAAGACATAGTTTCCATCACACAGTTTTAGTCAACATGACGCTGTAGTGCATATTTTTCTTTGTTCAATGTCACCTGCCTTGTTGTCTGAATAATTAAAAAATATGTATATATTAACTTTTAATTCAATTAACGACCTTCAAATCTTTCTTCCTTTTTTAAGAGGAAGAAGAAAAATGATAGGGCGATGGTTCCTATTCCTTATACCATTTTCATTGCACAGGAAAGCTGTTAAGTGCTTAATCTTTTTTGCATAGCTGTTCTATGCTTTTAAGAGGATTACATTATTAAGGGTTTAATTATTCATTATTCTATATTTTGCTAATTGGTACAAAAAGTCTTTTTAATATAGCTCTATCCCCTCTTTACAGCCATGACTCCTGTACTTCTCAGAATATGATCTTTTTCCAAGAAAGAAATGTAAGGCTGCCATCCTGAAATTGAAGCTGCTGATTGCTGTAGACAGAACTCTTTGCTGGTGCAGTGAAAGCCCACTAAGACGGTCATAGTGCACTCCAGAAAGGGTGGCTGGGCTTCTGTCACTGCTGATGGATCATTAATCATAATCGACGGCAAGTTTTTTGACCTCATCACAAAAGGCAAAAGGGTCACTTCAGAGAACAGCACACATTGTTCAAGGAAGGGGAAGAGGCTAAAACTATTGGAGGTTTCTATTTTGTCATCTACACTATTCTCTTCCTCCTAAATTTCCCTGTAACATGAGTACAAAATGTGAAAGATCCAGGGAGACAGGTTCTGACTTTTTGCTGTTCTTTCTTTTTCTAAGCGCGGGGGGGGGGGGGCTCTTTGTAGTGCCAGTCACTAAAATATACTCAAATTCTTTTACATAGGAATATAGTAAAGGTTAAGGTTAAGGTAAAGGGACCCCTGACCATTAGGTTCAATTGCAGACAACTCTGGGGTTGCGGCGCTCATCTTGCTTTACTGGCCGAGGGAGCCGGCGTACAGCTTCCAGGTCATGTGGCCAGCATGACTAAGCCGCTTCTGGCGAACCAGAGCAGCACACGGAAATGCTGTTTACCTTCCCACTATTTATCTACTTGCACTTTGACATGCTTTTGAACTGCTAGGTTGACAAGAGCAGGGACCGAGCAATGAGAGCTCACCCTGTCGCGGGGATTCGAACTGCTGACCTTCTGATTGGCAAGCCCTAGGCTCTGTGGTTTAACCCACAGCGCCACCCGAGTCCTCATTCCTAATCATGTTTACCCGGGAGTAAGCCCCATGGATTTAACTCTGAGTCAACATGCTTCACTGAACATCACCTTCTGACTCCCTACAAATCAACAACACCACAATTAGTTTACAATAAAAGGAAATCTAGGGAGAGTCTTCTTTCTTTGAGTAAAATGGTAAGGAACCACTATTTCTTGCAGGGCTGAGTGGGAGACAGACAACATCTTTCTCCAGACAGTTGAAGTTGACATTATAGAACACAGGTTTCCAGTTTTCGTAGTGTTTCAAATATTTATAACAACTGTTTGACAGTAGAACGAATGACAAGACTGCTTACAGCATTGCAAATGTTGCTTCTGTGTTGTACCTGAATGCCTTGGATATTAGCTTAAGATAGCAAATCTAGGAGGTTTGTGCTGTCACTAGGGATGGGAGAATAAATCAAATCACTTTGCATGTAGAGGTGAACTTACCTAATACACAGTCTGCAAAACAATGAGCACTTGAATACAGTGATCTTTCAGAATTTGCAGTTCTTCAAATTTTGCAATGCAATTATCCAATCAGGTTATGTGCACAAAGATGCATTTAGCAGGGTAAAGTGTGCATGAAAACACATTTATCAGTTAAAATAAGATACAAAAATGCATTATATTAGACAAAAATCACATACAAATATGTATATTATGAGGAATTTATATTGGAATGTTGATGAATTTTCAAGATGACTTTTTCGAATAAAAATCTCAAGCTGATGTTGAAATGTGGAGAATTGAATTTGTGGCATAGCGTGGGGGGACACAGGGGTGGTAGCCTTGGGTGCAAAATTGTTAGGGGCGCTCCCTCAAACCAGCTGTGCGCTTCTGTCACTGGGCTCCATTGAAAACAGATTCTCCATGTGAACCAGGAAGTGACCTCTCCAGACAATGGAGTGAATCTTCTTTTCTTAACTCTGCAGCTGCAATCCCCTGGGTGATGTGGATGCTGTTAGGCAGTTGAATGTGCATGCGTATTCAGTCCTCTTCCCTCCCTCCTACCCACTCCCCCCCCCCCAGCTCAAGGCACTAGCAACCCATACTATGCCACTGAATTGAATTTAAGATTAGAAAAATGAAAATAAGAGCTGAATTGACTGATTCACCCATCTCTTGCTATCGCTCACTGAGGTTGTGGATTGTCACTGTACACACAGGTCCCGCTTACTGAACGCAATGCAGTCCCAGGAAGTTGTTCTTCAGGCATGCATTCACACAATGAGCTGACCATTGCCATTATTTCTATGGGAACATTTCTAATCCATTGTTTCCTCCTCCCTCCTCCTTTGCAGGGTTTCTTCTTGAAATGGCTGCTGCAAAAGAGAGACAAAGGAAAAATTGATTTGCCAATCTCTCCTGCTCTGTGATTTGTCTAATCTCTCCCCTTGCTCCCTCTTTCCAAGGATTCTGCCTGAAAATGGCAACCACCAATCAATAAAGCACAAACAAAAAAGAAAGTAAAGAAGTGGGCAAACTCTGACTGTTCGGATATCTGAATCAGCCGTGCATGTAGTGCAGAGGTGTCAAACTCAAATTCATCGGGGGCCGCATCAGCAGTTTGGTCACCCTCAAAGGGCCGGTTGTATCTGTAGGACTATGTGTCCACTCTTTATTATCATAAATTATTGTCACTGCATTCAATTATTACTGTTTTTTTTAATAATGTCAGTAATAACTAGCTCTGAAAGCAGAAACATAGTCAGAATAATGGCAAGTAGATATTCAAATGTACAATTATTGTACAATTTATTGAAAAATGATTTTTGGTAACTGCACTGGGTGGTGGAGGCTTGCTAGGGTTTCATGCAGGAGCTTTGCAGAGCTACTGGTACCTGGAGATGCTGGGGTCCTTCTACATGCAGCTCCACGCGGCGCTGCTGGGTGCTTTGTCTGTGCTTCAGCAGCAGCAGCAGCAGCCGTTTCCAGGCGCCGAGCCGTGGCAGGAGGAGGACGATTCAAAGTGCTACAGAGCACTGCTGCGTCCCAGAGGCTCGGCACTCTCCGTGCGGCGCTGCTAGGCGCTGACCCGGCAAGCTGCCTCCTCCTTCTCCTGCTGTGGCTCGGGGCGCTCCACGCAGCGCCTTTCTAACACCCCCAGGCCCCAGCTGTTTGTCGGCGCTTTGTCGGCGCGGCGCTTCAGCAGCAAGGTCCCGCTGCTGGGTCCCGCTGGCTGGGGCGCTCGGCGGGCCACATGACGAGGTCTGGCGGGCCGGATTTGGCCCCCGGGCCTTGTGTTTGACACCCGTGATGTAGTGAGTTCAGATAAGTGAATTTTTGGATAACAAGTGGGTGGATAGCGGGACCAGTTGAACTTAGTTCAGTATAATTTGCCTGGGTACAATAAATGAATGTTGAGGATAGAGTGGAATTGCAGCAGGTTGGGTGACCCCTGACTGCCCACTTGTGGCCACTTGGTTTGTACAAACAAGGTGTGCCCACTGTCCGTGGGCAGAGGTCCTGCTTCAGCTCCAAATATCACAGGCTGTATCTCTTGCATTTCATGGCCAAGTGATGTGATATTTCATGATATCTTATTAAAGAAGATTCCTTCTTTCTGCCTTCAGCTGCTTTCTCTCCCAAGGAATGTTATGGAATGATTTACTTGTTTAATTTGCTCAAAGATTTTAGCTCTTTCCTCTTAACTGGTTGCTCAGTTGGCTAATATTGTAGCCCTTTATTCCTTGCCCTGCCCTCTCCCTCATAGGCCTGCACAATTCAACCTCAGCCCTATACACAGGGTTGCAGATGAGCTAATTTGAGTAAAATCAATGGCATTGGTAAACATGCAGCACAACTTGACTTTCCCTTCTTTAATGAAGTAATATTGGGTGTGCTAAATTCAGGATGGTGTAATCATTTGGATAATATGATTGCATCGTTGCTAAATAATTTTCTATGACCCATACCTAGCAATAACCGGGTTTCTAAAACTGTATGCAAAAAAGCATTTTCTGAAGACAAATCCAAGCTACATGGAACATGGGTTTGGCTTGGCTGAGAGGCATGACAGATGTGGTCTCACAAGTGTGACCCAGCAGAGGGGAAGAATTTGCTTTTTTTGGAAATGCTGAGATGCATTTGGCATTTGGAATGGTGTGAAGATCAGCTTTCTGTCTGCATTATGCAGGATGTGTATTCAATTTTTGAGTAACAGCAGCCCCACTTAGAGCTAAATTATTCCAATAGCATTGTAAAGAGGATAGGGTTGCCTTCACAAAACCTGTTCTAAATGGTGCATTTCTAAATTGCAAGCACATTAATTGAATGGATTATCTTGTCCATTTCTACTTCAGCACCACACCTTTCCCTGGGATTAGTGTTTCTGGTCTTTTCACCCTATGAATTGCAGCCAGGAACACCAGGTTAGGCAGCTGCTCATCATGCTGAGTACACATTGCCATCTGTGCTGTGCCTAAAAATGGTCTTAGTGAGAGCTTAGGCTGACAAGCTTAAGGCCAATATTGGTAGACTTGCATTTGGCTAAGGACATTTGAGCTTTTACTCCTCTGCCTGCTATGAAGGCCTGTGGATCAGAGACAGACCATTGCCAAGGTGGCAACATCAGGGACATTGAGACTTGGGAAGCGGGAGAAACCTGTCAAAAGATGAGCTAAAATTTGTGAATTTGTCAACTGGTGCAGGGCTGTTTTGGAAGCAACACTGGCAGATTTATTGTTTCAGGTGGAAACAATTTAAAGAAGGTCATTTTGAGTGAGTTTTGCTTGGAGGTTTTGTGATTGATTTGGACCAGAAATTCAAAGTGAAGCTGGAACAAGGAAACACACATAGATCAGAATGATTGGAAGACTGAGATAAGCTCTTGTAAACCTAAATCACAATTGATTTATCCCATACACACACACACACACACACACACACACACGAACATTCAATTGATTTATAATGGCTAAATTCCCAGAAACACTCAGTGTAGAAATTTTATTCTTACCTTACAACGAGGTTTCATGATCATTATTGGCAGGGCTGTGTGTACCGTATCTTGCAGATCCCACAGGGAAGATGAGAAAGCACAAATATTGTGGTTGGGTGCAGAATTTAGCTTTGTAAAGACAGCTGACTTTTAAATTTAAAGTGAGCATTTACCAGACCATCTACCTGGTCTGAAGGTATGTTTGAAAATGAGTGGGTCTAAATCTATCGTCAGTGTCACTCGGACTGTTGCTAGGATGTTTAGAAAGGCTTATACTCCAGAAGGTTTACAATAGTGATATTTTGGCAGCTACAATAGAAGTAAAGTGTTCCATTTTTGGGATTGCAACTCTCCTTACATGGGGTCACCCAGTGGAATTCACTGATGGTGAAACAAGATGAATCATGGGAGAACCTGGCCATGAAGACCACTACCGTATTTTTTTCTAGTCTTTAATTCCCACCACAACCCAGCAACAAAAATCACACTGTAATTTTAGCAAAGCAACAAATGGACTAGCACCTTGAAGACTTAATGAATATGTTATGGCATGAGCTTTATTAGAATAGAGCACAGGTGCATCTTTTTAGGTTATCTGTGAAATTTTAATGAGCAATACATTTGCTAGGCTTTAGGTAGGCACTGGACCTTTGGGCTCAGCCATACAGCTGCAAATAAAACATTTTAAGTGTGTTTTAAGTGCAATATACAATGTGACACTTGATGGAGATGGTGAGCCATATGAAAAAAGTCAATGTATTTTTACAAACAATTTTTTTAAAAAGCATTTTCGGAACAGTTTTTATGAGTGTGTAGATTCCACAATTGTTTCATTTTTTTTTGCTGAAGCCATGGCTAGTTGGTTACCCCTTTGAAAGTACTGAGCACCATACAATGAGGCTGTGACAGAAATGAAGGGTTTTAAATAAGATGCCAAGATCCCTAGTGGGCAGGGGTTTTATTTAAATGTAAAGACAAGAGTCTTGGCCATTGGCTTCGGAGAAGGAAAATGTGTAGGCAATATCCGACCCATTCAAAGCATGCTGCTGCCTAAGGTGGTGGAACTATTATACCAAGAAATTATTCCTATCCACCACAGAATATGAGCAGGGGGAGGCATGGTGAAAAACTGTTTTTATTTAATAAGATGATTCTACAACAGTAACGTAAGCCTGAATTCCTAGGGGTTGCTAACCGTGTATTTTTCTGCCTGGAGATGGGTGAGAGGGACCACCTGGCAATAACAATAGTTTTGGCATGGGGTGAAAAATCAATAATTAAGATTTAAAAAAAAGTTTTGGCATGGAGATGGCTGAGCACTGCTAAGTTCTGATTGACAGGAAATGTCACCAGGAGTCTTTCTATGAGTTCAAATGGAAAGATAATGAATTGGGGTGGGGCAGGACAGATTTAGCTTCAAGGTTGTTCTGATTTGTGTGGGCAACTTTCAGGAGTTGCTTGTAATTCCAGTTGGTAGGGCAGTGCCATGGCTCCCCTGGAGGGCGAACCTCCGCTGGATTTAGGGAAGCATTTTATGCTCGTTTATGTGCTTTGCATTCTGCACCTGGAATAGGTGTAGGTTCATGTATATGTCATAATATTTGTTTTGGTTAACATGTTTAGTATAAGAAAACCCAGAGGGCCAGAGCCCATTTTGTTTTGCTTTGATGTATCATAGCAGGATCTTCTTGGGTTTTATTTTTCGTGAGAGACCTGCTGTATGTCGTCTTCCTGGAATCGGCAATACTGTACAGATGTACTGGGCCTTCCACACAGTGCCTGATGTTTTATTGTTATTGCATTTCATAAAAATTGTCAATAAAAAAGAAGGAAAGAACTTTTCAAAAGGAAATTATGTTCATGAAGCAATTTGGGTGATGGAAATAAATACACTGAAATTTTGTTTAATTATGGCCATAAAAAGTGTTTCTGGTGTGTTGCTGTAAATCTGACTATAAATTAAGTGATTTGTGAAAAAACGCTGTGTGCTGTGTGTGTGTTTTGAGGGGAGGATTTGCTTTTTTAAAAATTGGGATAATGACAATAAGTTATGCTCCAATACTCATATGCAGGCATCCCCAAACTTTGGCCCTCCAGATGTTTTGGACTACAATTCCCATCATCCCTGACCACTGGTCCTGTTAGCTAGGGATCATGGGAGTTGTAGGCCAAAACATCTGGAAGGTCGCAGTTTGGGGATGCCTGTGCTAGAGATTGTGTACACATTATATCTTTAAAGCACAATATTTCCCTTAAAGAGTTATGGGACTGTAGTTGGTTAAAGGTTCTGGGAATCATTGAAACTCTGTGAGGGGAGGGCTAAATTGCAGTGCCCAGAATTCCTTGAGGGAAATAATGTGTTTTGAAGGTGCTTTCAGGGTTCAGTGTTATGTAACCAGAGTCTTTCCACACTATCTCATGCATGGTATCTAATCCAAACATTTCCAAATAAAATTTAGAGTTAATGCTGGCATAGGTTTTCTTCATCCCCAACTCACTAGCACAGCAGCCAAAGTGCCAGGAGCTTGTGGCAGACAGATAGCTCAGTTGGCAGAGCATGAGGCTCTTCATCTCAGGGTGAAATATTTCTGCATTGCAGGGGGTTGGACTAGATCACCCACACGGTCCCTTCCAACTCAACAATTCTATGATTCTATGTATGGTGGGGGTGGGGGTGGAAACTCCTCTTTCTGCTGCTGTGAGAAGGGAAACTGGCAACTGGTTGCAGCAAGTGTCTTCCTTTAAACACATGATGTAAAAATAGCTTCTTGGCATATTACTGCTTTGTGCAGAACCGTTACTGGTTGTGGTAAGTAGTGTTGCTTTCTTTATATTGTTGTTGTTGTTTAGTCGTTTAGTCGTGTCTGACTCTTCGTGACCCCATGGACCATAGCACGCCAGGCACTCCTGTCTTGCACTGCCTCCCGCAGTTTGGTCAAACTCATGTTCGTAGCTTCGAGAACACTGTCCAACCATCTTGTCCTCTGTCGTCCCCTTCTCCTAGTCATGTCCTAGTGCCCTCAATCTTTCCCAACATCAGGGTCTTTTCCAAGGATTCTTCTCTTCTCATGAGGTGGCCAAAGTATTGGAGCCTCAGCTTCACGATCTGTCCTTCCAGGGAGCACTCAGGGCTGATTTCCTTAAGAATGGATAGGTTTGATCTTCTTGCAGTCCATGGGACTCTCAAGAGTCTCCTCCAGCACCATAATTCAAAAGCATCAATTCTTCGGCGATCAGCCTTCTTTATGGTCCAGCTCCCACTTCCATACATCACTACTGGGAAAACCATAGCTTTAACTATACGGACCTTTGTCGGCAAGGTGATGTCTCTGCTTTTTAAGATGCTGTCTAGGTTTGTCATTGCTTTTCTCCCAAGAAGCAGGCGTCTTTTAATTTCGTGACTGCTGTCACCATCTGCAGTGATCAAGGAGCCCAAGAAAGTAAAATCTCTCACTGCCTCCATTTCTTCCCCTTCTATTTGCCAGGAGGTGATGGGACCAGTGGCCATGATCTTGGTTTTTTTGATGTTGAGCTTCAGACCATATTTTGCACTCTCCTCTTTCACCCTCATTAAAAGGTTCTTTAATTCCTCCTCGCTTTCTGCCATCAAGGTTGTGTCATCTGCATATCTGAGGTTGTTGATATTTCTTCCAGCAATCTTAATTCCGGCTTGGGATTCATCTAGTCCAGCCTTTCGCATGATGAATTCTGCATATAAGTTAAATAAGCAGGGAGACAATATACAACCTTGTCGTACTCCTTTCCCAATTTTTCTTTATATTACAATATATCAATTCTGTAGCAGGTTTTGCTTGTTGAGTGGCTTAAGACTGAAGATTTGAGGCTGAAACAACACATTTGACAGAAATGTGGCAAAATGGCAAAGGGAGAGGGCGGTTTTCAAAGGGAACCCAGTGAGATGAGAGGTGGTGCTTATAACAATTCTATTCCATTTGCATTTTCCCACCTCTTTCTCATGAGGAGCTCAAGATGATGCACACAGATCTTCCCCCTCCTCAGTGGGCAGTGACTGGCCCAAGGTCACCAAGTGAGCTTCATAGCTGCATGGGGATTTGAACCCTGGTCTCTGAGGTCCTAGTCCACTATACCCTGCTGGCTTTGTGAGTCTAGAGAAGCAGTGTGACAACAGGACCCCTTCTGAACAAAGGTGAGACATCTTAAGTGCTAAGCATTTGTACAACTGAAGTGCTAAAGTGCCCACAATTTATTTGTAAGGGAAGAGAGTGGGAACCTTGCAAGGAGTCATGTCCTAGGCTTGACCAGGTACCCCAGCCAGTGTGGTGTAGTGGTTAAGATCGGTAGACTCTTAATCTGGTGAACCAGGTTCGCGCATACCTCCCAAGTTGCTGTCCGAGAAACAAGAGACCGGGACGGAAGTAGCAGACCGGAAGTAGCGCTGCTGCCATTTTGGAACTGGGCGGAGCATGCTCAGAAGTGACTTTTGATGCTGCTTTGCCCAGTTCCAAAATGGCCACCATGCCAGAAGTCGCACTGCAGCCATTTTGGAACTGGGCAGAGCAGCATCAAAAGTCGCTTCTGAGCATGCTCTGCCCAGTTCCAAAATGGCCGCCGTGCCAGAATAAACCAGGAAAAAACAAAAAAATCCGTTTTTTCAGCTAAGAACAGCTGGGAAAACGGGGATTTCCCAGAGAATACGGGAGACTTGGCAGCTATGGGTTCGCGTCCCCGCTCCTCCACATGCAGCTGCTGGGTGACCTTGGGCTACTTCTGTGAAGTCTCTCAGCCCCACTCACCTCACAGAATGTTTGTTGTGGGGGAGGAAGGGAAAGGAGAATGTTAGCCGCTTTGAGACTCCTTTGGGTAGTGATAAAGTGGGATATCAAATCCAAACTCCTCCTTGTCCTCCTCCTCCAGCAGTTCCAGGTGCCAACAGTCTCCACTGGAAACCAGTTCAACAAAATGTGCACTGGGATATGCAGTACTTGGGGAAGGTGAGGCAGGAGAGGTTTTTGTGTGGCAAGAGAAGAACTGTGAATTATAATTTTATATTGCTCTGTACATTGAACACTGCTTTTCTTTTATATCCTGTAAAACAGGCATCCCCAAACTTCGGCCCTCCAGATGTTTTGGACTACAATTCCCATCATCCCTGACCACTGGTCCTCTTAGCTAGGGATCATGGGAATTGTAGGCCAAAACATCTGGAGGGCCGCACTTTGGGGATGCCTGCTGTAAAAAATAAATACAACATAAAAAACCAAATAGTGACGCTGACACAAAACCCCACACATACACTATATAAAAGAACATAAGTTTCAAGTTATCTTGTGAAAATAATACAGTACTTCATTGCAACCTCTTCCTTTTTGATCCTAGCTTTTCTAGCAAGAAAGCAGCTGGTCTTTAAGGGGGCAAAAGCTTTGGTAAGTTTGAACATTCTGGGACAGAATGGCCATCAATTAATTCTGATGTATTTTTAGTTATGTTCCATTAAATATGTACAGTGATGTGTCTCTAGTATTGGTGAGATGGAAAAATGTGGCATAATTAATAGAGGAAAGAATGCACCCTTATGAATAGTGGCTGTGTTAAGTCATCTTTGATGACATTGAATTTCTAATTTGAGCCCTCAGAGACATATTTTAGACTGACTGTACCCTCAAGCTGGGGAAGTGAGCCTCCCTAACTGGAAAGAAAACTACAGAGGAGCCTTGTTTAGTGTCTCAGCAGGTAGCTGTACATTAAGTGTAATTCCAAATGACAAGAGAAAACAAAGGCCAGGTTGTGTTATTAGAGGCACACTGCCGCTTCCTGACATGTGTGCGGCAAGGGAGAGAAGAGGAGAGAGCCCACGTTTCAGATCCTATCAAGCTTTAAATATTTTTGCTTTAAATGTGTCAGCTTACGTTCTCTTGGCTTTTTCAAATGCATTATAATGGTGTAAGCAATCTCTTCTGCAAAGGGGAAGATGCGGCCAATCTCAGCACATAAGAGCAACCCTCTCTAATCCTTTGTGTAGGCTGCATGCCTTTCAGCCTTGTCTTTGGGGCTTGTGTGAGGATTTCTCTCCTCCTGCTCCCAGAATTGAAAAGGTCTGTGTAGTCATTTGAAAGCCACTGCAATAGCACAATATCTGATTACTTAATTTTGAGCAAGGAAGTTTACCGTATTTCAGTATTTTGCATATATAATCTGTGATGAGCAGTGACTGTTGACCACCAGGGACATCTCTTTGGAGCACAATTTTCTCAGTCCTGTAATGATGTTCTGACAGTGAGGTAGTGCTATTGGTAGCTGTGCTGTTGATAGTTTATCAAATAGATTGCTTTGTGCTGATTGTGTTGGACTCGACTGGGCTGCTTAGCTCTGCCTCTGTGACTATAAGCAGAGTAAGTTGGGGTGGGGTGGGGACTGGATCCAGCCTCTCCCAAACCCCATGGTCCATTTTAACACAATTTCCTTGCAACACTTGGTGTGGTTTCAAAATTCATGGGGCAAAGACACAGAGCTTTGCAGATACAACCAGTCAGCTGTTCAGCAGTGTCTGAAAATATTGCTTCCTTTGCCTGGGCCTCTGCTACTATTGTCCCAAGTTCAGATATACCCCTCACATTTCCCTTTTAGTGCAAGTCTGTGCCAAATTGCTACACACTCTCTATCTAGGCTTTTGAGGTAGTTAGGGACTCACCTGGATGAGAGGAGAGGGGGAGAGTTGCCTTTGGGAAGGATCAGCTGCCTTTGGAAGAAGTTCCTCACACAGCCAATCTTCCAAAATGCAACTGTCTCTAAAAGAGGCTACTTTCCTTGGCTGCACATGCCTGACCCCAGGAGGGAACAGGCACCACAGCCCTGAAGCTGAAGGGGCTGCTTAAAATTGACAAACTGGAATGTGTGCAGAGGAGGGTGAGCAACATGATCGGGAAAACAAACCTTATGAGGAACGGTTGATGGAACTGGGTATGTTTAGTCTGGATAAGAGGAGGCTGAGAGGAAATGTGATAGCCACCTTCAAATATCTCAAGGGCTGTCACATGGAAGAGGGAACAAGCTTGTTTTCTCCTTTTCCAGAGGGTAGGGCCTGAATCAATGGCTTCAAGTTACAAGAAAGGAGATTCTGACTAAACACCAGGAATAACTTTTTGCCAGTAAGAGCAGTTAGACAGTGGAACAGACTCCCACGAGAGGTGGTAGACTCTCCTTCCTTGGAAGTTTCTAAGCAGAGGTTAGATGGTCATCTATCATGGAGGATTTAGTGGAGATTCCGGCATTGTAGAGGGTTGGATAGGGAGATACTAAAAGCACAACTTTAGGCAAGGCTTTTCAAATGCTGGCACGCGCAAGAAAACAGGAGCAGCAGAAAACAAACTTTCACCCTCTTCTATATGACATCCTTTTATATTATGTTCAAAACATGGCTATCATATCACCCCTTAACCTTTTCTTCTCCAGGCTAAACATACCCAGCTCCCTAAGCCATTCCTCATAAGGAATTGTTTCCAGACCTTTGACCATTTTGGTTGCCCTCCTCTGGACACGTTCCAGCTTGTCAGTATCCTTCTTGAACTGTGGTGCCCAGAACTGGACACAGTATTCTTTTAATACTCTTGGATGTAGTTCATCTGGCCCTGGAGACTTGAATACATCTAAACTAGCCAAGTATTCTTGTACTACCTCCTTACTTGTTCTGGGCTGTGTTTCCCCTGCTGAATCATCTGCTCCATATTCTTCAGGTCGGGCATTGTTTTCTTTTTTGGGAGAAGACGGAGGCAAAGAAAGTATTGATGAATTCTGCCCTTTCTCTGTCCCTTGTTCACATTTCACCACCTTCTCTAAGTGACCCCACTGTTTCCTTGTTCTTCCTTTTGCTACGGACATACCCATACCCACACAAAATGGTTCCCACCTTTGCATACATTGCTTAGCAAAGAATGATAGTTACCTATTCACCAATGTACAATTGCTGCTGTCCCAACCGGTGCCTCATTGCTTTTCTTTTTCTGGTGTTGATTGTTGACTTCTGAAGTTGTTGTTAGAAGTCAGAAGCAGCCTATATATGCATTCCGGCAAGGACATTTTGTTATATGTATTCAATGCCTCATTGATGCTGATGCTGATGCTGATGAAATAATATCTGTTCACCTGGGACTCCAGGTAGGCAGCCGTTGTTGCATGGCACAGCCGTGGTGGGTTCAAGGAGGCTGTCATCTTTCCAGGCGTGGCCTGGGGAGGGGATGACTGGCAGTGCCCACCTCTGACTGCATCGGACTCTCAGGTAAGGGTGGGCAGTGCCCACTCACCCAATCAATCAGAGACTGGCCTATTTAAGGGGGCGACCAGGTGTCGGCCGCCCTCTGGGCTGATAATTTAAAGCTCCACTCCTTCATAGTTGTAACTTGAAGCTAGATGTGGAAACAGCACTTTCTGACAAAAAATAAGTAAATAAAATAAAATTACAGGGACAGGAGGGAAGGAAGAAAATGATGTGCTGGGAGGTGGCGGGGAGAGTAGTGTTTTTCCAATGTACAAGTGTCTCTACTAAATACTTCTGTTCTCCGTGAGTGACAGTAAGATGCATACAATTGAGCATTGAAAAGCTACCATTCTCCCCCAAATTCTGTTACTAAGGAGACTTGAAATACGGGCAGAAAACTACTTGAAATAATGAAAACACCACTTGATTGTCATTTGTTAGAAATATTATTTTCATCAAGGAAATAGACTTCAAGGGTGCTCATGTCTCAGACACTCAGACGAGGACAAACCTCGATGAAAGCATGACCCTCACTTGAATGCCAGATCATAAAGCGGCTTTGCAAATAGGAGGCAGCATTGGGGCCCCAAAAGGAGGCATCTAAATACCAATTCAAATGTGAAGGCTAAAGCCAGCCTTTTCCTAATATTCTGCTTTATTAGAATAAGGGCCGTGAGGGGTTGGGTGTCAACACATTTTCATAAAACTGCACATGACAAAATTCCAGAGAGCAATCTGTCATTCATATTTCATCTTCCCTCCACAAACATGTCTTGACTATTAGTATGACTATCTCAGCACATCTTTTCATGCCACATTCTTAGGAATGTGTTAAAACATCTCCCCCAAAATTGTGAAAGTGACCAACATGCTTTGTAGTCTTGTATATCTTACAAATAGAGAGCAAGTAGTATTCACATCCTTCACCTCAGCGTACGTTTGGTGATTAAATAATGTTTCCTCTCTTGTCAACTAACTAGAACTCCTTCAGCTAGGGATGGAAGAGAAATTGGATTCAAATGTAAATACATCCTCAATTTCTCATTGTTCCAATCTTAAATACTGTTCTTCACATTTTGCAGCAATTTGTTTTAATATTTTAGTGATAATTTTTAGTGATAATATTTAATATTTTAGTGATAATTTCTCCTACCAAACACATTTTATATGCAGCTTTGACCAATGTACACATATCTGCAAGCAGTTCTCTCTAATATAATACATTTTTGCACAATGTTTCCAGTAACATATTTATTTTTATGCATACTTTACCGTTGTACATGCATTTTGGTAAACATTGTGGTTGGAAAACTATATCACAAAATTCAGATAAGTGCAGATTTTGAAGGATAGCTGTGTTCTGGCCTTTGAGATCCAAAATTGACAGATTCTTCTATCCCTCCTGTGAGGGACAGGGGATATCGCGAAGTCCCTCCCCTCCTGAGTTCAAGCCCAGCACTGACCACAGGGGAAAGCAGAGGGAGCTCTGATTCCAGTGGGGAAGCAGGAAGTCGGGTCCGAGGCTCAGGCAAGGTAGCGGAGCCAGGGTCCCAGGTGGGACAGGAAGGGGCAAGTAAGGGGGGGAGACCCATCCCTCCAACGCCAGAATTACGCAGAAAGAGGAGGGGCAAGAGGATGGGTCTGCCGAGGCTTTTGTGCTGGGGAAAGACGCGCCAAAAGTCATTCGGAGGTTCTGATACCGACTGAACACACTACTCTGTGTAAATAGCAATGAACTTAGCACTGTAAATACGCAGCACCAATAAAAGAATAAAATGCAGAGCTGCGTAGCGTCGTTACTCTGAAGTAGCCTACTCCGGCCACTGTGACAGCAACCTCCGAATCTTTTTGGGCTACTTTGGAGTTGCCGGGATGAGCGTGTCAGAGGCGGAGAAATGGCGGCAGCTCGCTGAACAAGCACAAGAGGAGCTGCAGAAGCTGCATCTGCAGGCACAGGGAGAATTAAAGGCAGCAAAAGAAGAGACTAAGAAGGTCCAGGAAGACCGGCTACAACTTGCGGAACAGGTGAGAGCGCTTCAGGAAAGAGAGCAGCAATTAAGGGCGGTGGCGGTAGACCTCCAAAGCAAGCTAGATGCAGAGAAAGACAAGGCGGGAGGGGCTCCCCAAGTCCAAGTGCTGCCAGGAAGGAGAGCAGGGACCCTTGTAAGCAAGTTCAATGGAGACCCGAGGGAATATCATGGCTTTGAGACTGAGATCGTGTATGCTCTTGAGCTGCACCAGAATGAGTTCCCAGATGATGAGCACAGAGTAGCGTTTATTGTGGAACATCTTACCGGAGCAGCCAGGGAGTGGCTAAGACCATTAATCGCAACCAAGAATCCTTGCATGAAAAATGTTCAACAATTTCTAGAAGGTTTGAGGACGATGTATTCGTCAGATAGTCATTTGGACCAGACTAAGGAGGAACTGCATAATTTACGACAAGGAAATATGACAGTTCGCGCATATTGGGCGAAATTCACCATGCTGGTGCACAGACTGGGGTGGGTTTTGGAGTCGCCTCCTATGCAAGCTGCGTTTTACTTGGGTTTGCACGAGGACGTGAAGGATGAACTCTCGAGAGGTCCAAAGCCCAGTACTATGGATCAGCTGAGCAAAGCGGCTCTGGCGGTGGGGGTGAGACAGGAATCCCGGTGGAACGACAAGCAAGCGACGCGCGCAAAGCGGGCTTGGTTCCCACGGGCGCAGGAGAAGCCACTCCCTCAACAACCCTTTCAAGCCACGCCTGGAGCCAGCCAGGACCAGGAGCCCATGCAGATTGATAGCGCGCGCGCGCGGGCTTTTCAAACCCCAGCGGCGCCAAGACGCAAGGAGGGAAGGGGCGGGAATTGCTTTCTCTGCAACTCACCCCAGCATCTCGTCAGAGACTGCCCACATCGCAGGGAGTGGCAAGGAAAGGCGGGAACGGTGGTGCCCTCCCCCACTGACGCAGCACCACAGCAGGGAAACGGGAAAGCCTGGCTGCAGGAGACAAGGGGCAGCAGCCAGGCACAGTCAGCAGACAACAGCCCCAGCCCGCCCACCCGCACAGAGAGGAGCAGAGCCAGCCCACCCCTCCCAGAGCAGGAGTGGTTCTAGAAGTGACGCTAACGCTCCCAAATGGCTATCCCCTGACGGTCCTCGCCCTAATTGACAGTGGGGCGTCCGCCAACTTCTTCTCGAGAAGCTTTGCAGAAGAGCACCAAATCCAGCTTTTGCAGTTAGATTTTCCTCTGCACGTGGCAACCATTGACGGCAGGGAGCTGCTGGGAGGGGCCATCACACATCAAACCCCCCCCATGAGAATGACGGTGGGAAGGCACTCAGAGACACTGGCGTTCAACGTCACCACCATCTCAGACCCCCCCATCGTCTTGGGCATGAGCTGGCTGGCGCGCCACGACCCCTCCATCAGTTGGCACCAGAGGTGCATCACGTTTGGGTCGGACTTTTGTCTGGAACATTGCATGCAGCACCAACCAGGGGAGGGGCCTCCGATAGCCACGGTGGCCACCATGCATATCAAAGGGGGTGAGGCAATACCCAAGCAGTACTGGGACCTGCAGGAGGTCTTCAGCGAAGCGGAGTCCGACCACCTACCCCCGCACAGGCCTTTTGACTGCCAGATCAACCTGGTGCCAGGGGCGACGATACCCCCAGCCAAGCTGTACGCCATGTCAGACCAGGAGCTGGAGGATCTGCGCGCTTTCATCGACAAGAACCTCAAGCGGGGGTTCATAAGGGAAAGCAAGGCAGCAGGGGGCAGCCCGGTCTTCTGGGTGGACAAGAAAGACACGCAACAGCGCCGTCTTGTGGTGGACTTTAGACGGCTGAATTCGGTGACAGAGCCAGTGGCTTTCCCCATGCCCAGAGTGGATGATCTCCTGACAGCGGCACGCAGGGGCAAGATTTTCACCAAGCTGGACCTAAGGGGGGCGTACAACTTGATCAGGATCCGGGAAGGAGATGAATGGAAAACCACGATGTTCACGCCTCTGGGCTCTTTTGAATATCTGGTGATGCCCTTCGGTTTGCAAGGGGGCTCAGCATGCTTCCAGGCCTTCATGCACCACGTCCTGGGGTCCCTCCTCTTCAGGAAATGCTTGGTCTTCCTAGATGACATCCTTATCTACTCGAATGACCCAGTGCAGCATGTGAAAGATGTCAGAGAGGTGTTGCAACGCCTGAAGGAGAACCACCTGTATGTGAAGCTGGAGAAGTGCAAGTTTCACACCAAAGAGGTGGACTTCCTGGGCTACAAACTGTCAGACAAGGGGCTGGCGATGGACAAGGACAAGGTGCAGGCCATCCTGGACTGGCACAGCCCCAGGACGCGCAAAGATGCCCAACGCCTACTAGGCTTCGCTAACTTCTACAGGAAGTTCATCAAGAACTTCTCTCGCGTTACGGCTCCCATCACGGACTGCCTGAGAGGCAAGCAGAAGTTCAGGTGGACACCAGAGGCGCAAGCAGCGTTCGAAAGCCTCAAGAGAGTGTTCGCCTCCGACCAGAACCTGTTCCATGTGGTGCAGGACGCGCCCCTACGCATTGAGACAGATGCTTCTGAAAAAGCTGTGGGCGCGATTTTGTTGCAACTGGACGCCAACAGGGAATGGAGACCCTGTGCCTTCTTCTCCAGGAAGCTGACACAGCCTGAACGCAACTACACAGTGTTTGATAGGGAACTTCTTGCGATCTACGCTGCGTTCCAGCACTGGCGACACTTCCTGGTGGGCGCAAAGCACCCCATCCAGGTGTGCACAGACCACAAGAACCTGGAGTTCTGGAGAACTGCCAGGGTGCTCAACCAGCGGCAGATACGGTGGGCAGAGTTCTTCTCGAACTTCAACTTCTCCATCCACTACATCCCGGGAGAGCAGAATGTCAGGGCGGATGCCCTCTCCCGCAAGCCAGAGTACATGGAGGAGGAGGCGCCACCAGCACCCAGGCACATCTTCCCCCCGTCAGCATGGTCCTGCGGAGCAGCAGTGGTGAGCGAGGCAGAACTCACAGCACTGACGGCAGCGGATGAATTTGCCAACCGCATCTTCAGAGAACTGAGAGGGGGGAGGGAGCAGGCAAAAGACTTTGCAGAACGCAGGGGGCTGCTTTTCTACAAGGGTGCACTCTACCTGCCCACCACCCAGCTGAGACGTACGGTCCTCAAGCAGATGCACGACAACCCAACGGCGGGTCATTTTGGAAGGGACAAAACCGCCCACCTAGTCATGAGACACTTCTGGTGGCCAGGGGTGCGGGAAGATGTTCGAGACTATGTACGGGGCTGTGACACCTGCCAGCGGGCAAAGGTGGTCAGAGCAGCGCCACCAGGCTTGCTGGAGCCCTTAGCCACCCCACACAGGCCGTGGGAAGTGGTGTCCATGGACTTCATCACAGATCTGCCTTCTTCCAGAGGCAAGACCGCAGTGTTGGTGGTGGTGGACCTCATGTCCAAAATGTGCCACTTTATACCGTGTGCCAGGGCGGTCTCGGCAGAAGAGACAGCCAAACTGTTTGTGGACCACGTGTTCAGACTGCATGGATTACCTTTAAGGGTTATTTCGGATAGAGGCCGCCAATTTGTTTCCAGGTTCTGGAGGCGGCTCATGAACCTCCTGCAGGTGGAGGTCAGCTTGTCGACAGCTAGACACCCGCAGACCAACGGACAGGCGGAGAGAGTCAACGCCATTCTGCAGCAGTACCTGAGATGCTACGTCAGTCAGCGGCAAACAGACTGGGTGGATAGACTGCCACTGGCAGAATTTGCCTACAACAATGCGGTGCACGTCTCTACAGGGGTGTCGCCCTTTAAGGCCAATTACGGGCGCGACCTCAGATCTTTCCCAGAGAGGGAGGGGGAGGAGGAGGAGGAGGGCCCACAGGCTGAGGATTGGGCAGAGGAACTGGAGACGGTGCACCAGCAGCTCAGAGAACACTTGGAGAGGGCCAAGGAAGCGTACAAAAGGGGGGCAGATCGCCACAGGCGACAAGGGGAGGTCATCAGGGTGGGGGACAAGGTTTGGTTGTCCTCGGAGGGCCTTCCCACCAGAGGGAGGTGCAAAAAGCTGGCGCCCAGAAGGCTGGGTCCCTTCACAGTCACGCAACAGGTCAACCCGGTGGCATACAGGCTGGCACTGCCAGAGGACATGAGGGTGCATCCAGTGTTTCATAGATCGCTGCTGTCGCCGTACAGGGAAAGCAGCAGGCTCCGAGACAGCGAACACACCCCCGAGGGAGGGGGGGAGAGGGGAGGCAGGGAGCAACTCAATGAAGCCACGGCCATCCTTGATTCACGGAGGGGGGTGGGGGGCCTGGAGTACCTCATGGCATGGGAGGACGCTCCGCCCTCCCAGAATGAATGGGTCCCCGCCACTCAGATACAGGAGGAATTCTTGGTGGAAGAATTTCACGCCCTCTTTCCCCACAGACCCAAGCCCTGGCACATGGAAAGGGAGGGGGAGGAGGAGGAGGCACGGGAGAGCAGCTCACCATGGCGCTGGGAGGCGGAGTTTGAGGAATCGGGAGACGAGATATGGGTATCACCAAGATCCACCCAGTCAGAGGCAGAAGCAGATTGGCAGCACATTTTTACCCCCACCAGCTCAGACGCCACGGACTTTTTGGGATTCCAGTCCTCCCAGGCGGAAGGGGGGGCCTCGCAAGACTGGGCGGAGGTGTTCACACCAACGGGCTCGGAAAGCACTGAGTTCCTAGGCTTCCAGTCGTCACCGACACCTGGGGGGGACCTGGGGAGGGGAGAAGGGGAGCTTGGAAGGGGGGTGGATGTGAGGGACAGGGGATATCGCGAAGTCCCTCCCCTCCTGAGTTCAAGCCCAGCACTGACCACAGGGGAAAGCAGAGGGAGCTCTGATTCCAGTGGGGAAGCAGGAAGTCGGGTCCGAGGCTCAGGCAAGGTAGCGGAGCCAGGGTCCCAGGTGGGACAGGAAGGGGCAAGTAAGGGGGGGAGACCCATCCCTCCAACGCCAGAATTACGCAGAAAGAGGAGGGGCAAGAGGATGGGTCTGCCGAGGCTTTTGTGCTGGGGAAAGACGCGCCAAAAGTCATTCGGAGGTTCTGATACCGACTGAACACACTACTCTGTGTAAATAGCAATGAACTTAGCACTGTAAATACGCAGCACCAATAAAAGAATAAAATGCAGAGCTGCGTAGCGTCGTTACTCTGAAGTAGCCTACTCCGGCCACTGTGACACCTCCCCTTAGCCATAGTGAGTTAAAACTGTGTTGTAACAGCTAATGAATGTTTCGGATATGATTCAGCAAATATGTTGGGTGAACATCTTGAAACACTGAATTTATATTGATGGGAGCTGCTAATAGATCACTGCAAATGTCAAGTGCTGGGGTGTTAAAAAGATCAGAACTCCCAGGATTCAAAAAATGTAATTAGAATTTGGCATTGGTTTAAGTCAACTGATGACCTGCTATATCGTTTAAATTTGTTTCTGCTGTTGCTTCTAAAACATTGTATGTTCTTGCATGCAATTATCAAGCAGTTTACTTGCATAAAAAGCCTGACTAAAAATGATTGCTCCTTTTACTTTTGCAGGTTGAAACAGTCAGTTTTAGTCAGTTCCATGGAGCTCCAGGACATCTATGGCACCACCCCAACTTGTCCTTTGAAAAAAAAAAGTAACCTAAAGATTATGACTAGCCCAAAGTTACCCAATTGGCAACCATGGCTTGCAGGATCATGGAATAATCCAAACTATTTAGACACTGAAAGTTATAGTTCGCCTCGACTCAGGACTGGGTGGCAGGGATTCACCTTGTGCAAGGCTGAGGGTTCTCTAAATTCATTCAAGTAGTGGTTTGGTGTTATGTTTGAATTGTAGGCCTTTTCATTTTTCCTATCTGTGGGTGGCTTGTGGGGCCGCACAACCTCCACCCAACTATGACACATTGAGTGGAAAAGGCTGAAGGAGGATTGTAACATGTTCTGCCAGTCCAGCCTCGGTCATGCTGGGTTCCTGGGAATGACTACATGCATTTTTAGCCAAATCTACTTATACTTCCCACTTCATATCCCTGCTTAATGCAAGAAGGTTGCGGGTGAGTGGGGAGAGAGACGAGAAGGCATGCATATGTGGCCTTGTCCGTAGATGTATCAGATGCAGAATTTTGGACTTGGACCAGGGAGATCAGCATTCAAATTCCCATTCTGCTATAGTGCAAACTATGTGACACTGACATCATTCTGGATAAGGCGTCAGGGAACTGCTGCATTAGGGGAAAGGCCATGCATGCAAGCCATGGTTAATTCAGGTTTATTCATGTAGTAACAAACCATAAACTCACCAGTCTGTAGCAGACAGATGATGGGCCGGTTTGCAAACCTCAGCAATTCTTGTAAAGTATTCTGAGTATTTACAACCTATTTATTAATATTTTAGAGCCAATAATGCTTAGCTGAAAGCAATTATGTTGGCCCAAAAGCTTTCACTATGGTGCTATGGCACCCTACAGTGTCTTATCATGTTAACATAAATTGTTTGTGGGAGATCACAGTAGGAGCTTCTGAAACTAAAGTGCCACCCTGGGCATGTTTACTGAGCCTTATTCCTAGGAACATGAGCACAGGATTGCTGCCTTTCAACCAGTAATAATAATACTTTTTAAATAAACTGGAGTAGCAGTTGATTTTTTAAAAAACCATTTTATATATAGCTTGATTAACTATCTGGTTAAATGCTCTTAAGAGATCCTCTTTTTGACTATATAAAACATTAAGTTAATGTTTTAACTTAACTTAATGTGAAATGTGTGTACTGTCTTAAAAAGGTAAAGGGGCCCCTGACTATCAGGTCCAGTCGTGTCCGACTCTGGGGTTGCGGCGCTCATCTCGCGTTATTGGCCAAGGGAGCCGGCGTTTGTCCACAGACAGCTTCCGGGTCATGTGGCCAGCATGACAAAGCTGCTTCTGGCGAACCAGAGCAGCACACGGAAACGCCGTTTACCTTCCCGCCGGAGCGGTCCCTATTTATCTACTTGCACTTTGATGTGCTTTCGAACTGCTAGGTGGGCAGGAGTGGGGACCGAGCAATGGGAGCTGTCCCCGTTGCAGGGATTCGAACCGCCGACCTTCTGATCAGCAAGCCCTAGACTCTGTGGTTTTACCCACAGCGCCAAAATTGCTCTGTATTCCATCTTGAACACTCATGGTTAAAAGTAAAATCAAATAGCCTAACTGAAACAGTATTCTTTTTGTCATAAATTAGGTATTTGTTTATTCCCCTCACAAGCTCCTATAAGGTGAAATGAGGAGAAATCTTAGCAAGCAGGACATGGTTCCCCCAAAGCACATACATTTATTCCATTTTGACTGTTCTATACCAGGGTCCTTAAACAGTAAGGATGGAGAGAAATTTGTTTGGTCTGCATTTTAACATGGATTGAGCTAATGCACTGGTCCTCTACTTAAATGCAGATTGGAATGCCACAATAAATCACAGATTACTCACTAAATTTTGCAGTACAGTTCAAAAAGTGTGGATAAAGATATGTATCTTACGATAAGAATGCATTGAAAAATGCTTTGAAAACCATATGAAATGTGTTTCAGGAAACAAATTCATGCAAAATGCATATTTCATCAGAAACTAGAATAATTCATAGAATCACAGAATCATTGGAAGAGACCCCAAGGGTCATCTGGTCCACCCCTGCAATACAGGAATCTAAGCTAAAGCATCCATGACAGATGACCATCCAACCTCTGCTTAAAAACCTCCAAAGAAGGAGGGTCTTAAGAATGGTCTACCGGAGGAGACCATTTCACTATCAAACAACTCTTGTCAACAAAAAGTTCTTCCTAATGTTAGTAGGAATTTCCTTTCTTGTAACTTGAAGCCATTAGTTTGAGTCCTACCCTCCATCTCCCATGTGACAGCCCTTGAGATACTTGAAGATGGCTATCATATCTCAGCCACCTCTTTTCCAGGCTAAACATATCCAGCTCCTTCAAGCTCTCTTCATAAGGCTTGTTTTCCAGACCCTTAATCATCTTGGTTGCCCTCCTCTGTACAACCGCACATGTTCCAGCTTGTCAACACCCTTCTTACATTGTGGTGTCCAGAATTGGACACAGGATTCCAGGCATGGTCTGACCAAGGCGGAATAGAGTGATACTATGATTTCTTTTGATCTGGACACTATACTTTTGTTGATGCAGTCTAGAATAGCATTAGCTTTTTTGCTGCTGCATCACACTGTTGACTCATGTTGTGGTCCACTAAGACCCCTAGATCTTTTTCTATTAATAAGCTGCATGTCTCCCATCTCATATTTATGCATCTGGTTCTTCCTGGCTAAGTCAGAACCTTACATTTATACCTACTGAAATTCATTTTGTTTTGTTTGGACTCAGTTCTCCACTCTGTTAAGGTCATTTTAAATACCAATTCTGTCTTCTGCAGCATTAGCCACCCCTCCCAGTTTGGTGTCATCTGCCGATTTGATGAGCATCCCCTCAATTCCTTCATCCAAGATGTCTATAAATTCAAATGTGAATTTTTCACGCATTAAACAAAATCTGGAAAAAACAAGGTAGAAAGGGCCCGTCATGGAGCACACGTGAGACTGACTTGGGGTGGCAATAGGACAACCTATTTCATAGTGATGGGAATGAGTGATTCTGTTCTGCAATTTCAACTGTAGCATTCAAAGAAAAATCTGCTCGAAAGAGTAGATCTCTGTTTATATTTTGTATATCTCATTTTTGGAAGGAGTCTCATAATGTTCCAGAATTGACATATTTGCTGGTAGCCTACAAATCATAGAAATAAACAGCATTCCCCTCTCTTCACGTTCACATCACTGGAATAAAAGTGAATATATACTGCCTGAAAGAAATGCCTCCTCTTCTATCAGATTAGTAGTGTTGTGTTTTTTGAAAATGTTGTTTGGGGCCTGCAATGCTTTTTGCTGTGTAGCTCTTCCTTTGCAACAGATTGTCACATTTTTTCAGGGTTACCTGTATCTTCTATGCTTGAATTGGCTTTATTCTCCTGAGCAGCAGGGCTATTTTTCACAGGCCATTTTTTCCTTAAATGTCTCCAACAGAATTATGACTCAGTGTTGGAAAGGAAGGATGAACCATGGCTCATGTTTCTATCAGATGTACTCATAACCAGGGGAGCCATTTCAAGTTTCTGCGAGTGTGACCATTCACTCTGTTAGCAAGGTAGTAATTGGACAGTCTTCTGATTGAACTCCCTTAGGAAATATATACCTAGTATATTTCCAGATGAAATGACGCTGCAGAAGGGACTTTGGATAGCCACCAGCCTTGCGTCTCATCAAGAGGATTACAGCTCTATTAGTATGGCTTCCAATGTTATCATTAGTGTTAATTCTGGGGATCAGGCCAAATGCTAGCATGGGAATGAAATACCAAGACTTGCCCCTGACATTTCCTGACCATCTTTTCACACTGTTCAGCATTGTTTTTCAACAAATTAGATGGATAGATTTGGGGGTGGGGAAGAAATGTCCCTTTGCTTTATGTTTCTGTTTAATAATTGGCAGGTTGTATCTCACAGTCCCTTTGCTTGGTACCCTAGGAATTACTGTGGCAGAAATAATAAGAGCAACAAAACCGTTTTGGCTCCAAGGCAGCAATGTAACAAATTGAGCCATGCTAATGACTAATTTGTGTTTTCAGTATCTCTCTGCTACAGAAGACAAGCAATATAGGTAATTTCTTTGGCTTCCTTTTCTTCAGTTTCCTCTTACTAATAAAAACAAGCAATTGCATTATATTTTTTTCCTTCCCTCAGCAATGTCAGGCACTTCAAGTCAGACTGTGAGACCCTAATGGACAGCATGTAAGGCATGTTGTGTAAGTCTCAAAGTTTAAGCACTTTCAGGGAAAGGACATCCAAATCCCACACATTCTCAGGGGCTTTCATCTCAAGTGTGTGCATAGAATGCTTTAGGAGAGAGTGCAGCCATGGGTAGCCAATCACGCGATCCATCACTGGCAGCTTCTGCTGGCATAATCTGGGTAATTGCGTTTGACTGCTAGTATCAAGAAAGACAAATTGAGAACTTACATAGGCAGGACCTGTTTCACTTGGAAACTTGCTCAGAATTAGGGATGTGTCAACCACTGGTAAATTTCACTAGCCTTATCAAAAAGTCTTTTAGTTTTCCTTGACATTGAGACGTTTCATCTCATATGAAAAAGCATGCCAGTTGTGATCCAGCTGTTACATATCTGATAGTAGGCCATAGTTGAATGGATCAGGGAAAGAGTTACTAGGAATCCAGAAGACAAGGAAGGGAGTTACACCATGGTTTCAACTCAGGCTCAGTTTATTATTTGTGTTCTGGGCAGGACAAGATATTCTGACTAGGAGTGGCAGAGGAAACAGCCTTTGAGGCAGCTCCAATTTTCCAGAAACCTAGGTACACCACAACTACCCAAATGCCCCAAGAAATCTTCATATGGTCAACTGCATGCAAGCAACAAAGGTTTGTTAAAAATAATCTCTGTGTCTGATTGAGAGATTGAATCTTTATTTGCGTCAACAATACAATATACAAAGAATAGGAATAAAAAGTCAATTATATAAAATACATTTTAGGGTTTTGAATCAGTACCGGTAGTCAAATATTGGATCTTGTTCTGATTGCCCCAGCTAAAAACCTTGCAACCTTTGCCGTCACCTGCTCATCCTGTCCTGTCAAGAGAAAGGACACTGTGGCAGTGGCTGGGCGACCTGGAATGGACAATAAAAGAGGGGTGATAATCTCATTCCTCAAGTTTTTTTATAAAGAGTGCAAGCCAGAAGGGCATGCACCACCAATTTGGTACTGCAATCTCCATAGGGGCATAAGCGTTTTTTGTGTGGAATCTGTTGGAATCGTCCCTTGAGTACAGCTGAGGGCAATGCATTCAAATTTGTGAGAGTAAAAGCGTGCCTATGTTTTAGAATTGCTAGGTTATGCAGATAGGGTGCCAGAGAGTCAAAATGGGAAGGTGGAAAATAGTCATACCCTGGGCAAAATTTCCTTATTGTGGCCCAAGTTGCTCTGTGTCTGATTTATGATGTGGGTACCGTAGATTTGAATGTTGGGAAGGGATAGACATGCATGCTCAGGGAGATGTTTAATTCAGGGCAAGGGTGATTTTGATGGTTTCCTCCCAGGGGAGTTCATTGCTCAAAGTACGGGGTGCTTCTGAGTAATTAAAGCTACTTGGGGTGGATAAGTCATGGGTGCAGAGTCTGCAGGAGCCAATTTCCTAGAACCCTCTGAGATGGATTCAGCTACCGGTAGTTCAAACCTACCCTGAGACACTTTGGGCAGCTGTGCCTAGCCTAGCATGTTGCTTTGATTGCAGATTTCCCCAATCCATCCAGATTATTTTGTTTTTAAGTGTTCTTAAAACCTGCCAAATCGAGTGTGCATCCCCTTCTGAGTGTAATATTTCCGAGTTCAGATGTAGCATGCATCTGGTGTAAGGGAGATACCCCTTTTGGGTTGGGTGATGTCTGTGCTGTGCTTAGCCTGCAAAGGTTGGGGGGGGAGGTGTTTCTTTCCTAAATTTATATGTATAGTACATCTCTGTCTCTCCACTAGCCTGATTCCTAGAAGCCCATAGGCAGTGTTAAAGAATTTCACTTTTATTATTTACAAAGTGCCCCCCCAGAGGCATCCAGAGGACCGGGCACATCCTAATGTCAGCTGCAGCAAGGCTCTAGATTCAGCAGCATGGCAAGCGGGTGGCGGCTGCTTCTGCACATCTTCCAACGAGCTGTGATCTGCGCCCCCAAGCAGAGCAGGTTGCCCACCTCTGTCTGAGCCAGGAGTGCCAGCAGTGGATACAGCTTGAGGGGGGATGGGAGAGCTGTTCCTGCGAGGGCCAGAGTGTGTTTTAGGTGGCATGCAAGGAGCTTGCGACTCACCACCTTTTGTGGAGAGAGATCTGGGAATTCACCAGTGGGCTGCCTCCTAATTATTTGAAGGCTAGCTAAGAAGACAAACCCAGGCTCCCCACACCCCAATACATTATAGATAAATTTTAATCCTTTTTTTATTTAAATGCACAGATACCAGGTGAATCTTGGGGCCTTTGCACACACTTATAGTAAATGTAAACCTTCAGCAGACAGTACAACCTTTCCCCCCATAGGAACTCCCCAGAGATGACATCTATACTTCAAGGATGATTCAGCCAAACCTCTCTGTATACTCTTTCTCTTTCTCCGCTTTTCCAAACTGGTTCCAAATTGGGTTTTTTGTCCCTGCTACTTGCTACAGAATTCTTCTGGGAATTATAGTCCAAAATCTGGTGGAAAATTCCCAGCTATCTGGAGGACATCTCCTGTTCTTAACTCACAGTGAATAATAATAATAATAATAATAATAATAATAATAATAATAATTTATACCCTGCCCATCTGGCCGGGTTTCCCCAGCCACTCTGGGCGGCTTCCAACAGAAAAATAAAATAAAATAAATCGATTAAACATTAAAAGCCTCCCTAAACAGGGCTGCCTTCAGATGTCCTCTAAAAGTCTGGTAGTTATTTTTCTTTTTGACATCTGGTGGGAGGGCGTTCCACAGGGCGGGTGCCACTACCGAAAAGGCCCCCTGCTTGGTTCCCTGTAACTTGGCTTCTCACAGCGAGGGAACTGCCAGAAGGCCCTCGGCACTGGACCTCGCAGAGCGATGGAAGTGGAGACGCTCCTTCAGATATACTGGACCGAGGCCGTTTAGGGCTTTAAAGGTCAGCACCAACACTTTGAATTGTGCTCGGAAACGTACTGGGAGCCAATGTAGGTCTTTCAAGACTGGTGTTATGTGGTCTCGGTAGCTGCTCCCAGTCACCAGTCTAGCTGCTGCATTCTGGATTAATTGTAGTTTCCGGGTCACCTTCAAAGTAGCCCCACATTGCAGTAGTCCAAGCGAGAGATAACTAGACATGCACCACTTTGGTGAGACAGTCCACGGGCAGGTAGGGTCTCAGCCTGCGTACCAAATGGAGCTGATAAACAGATGCCCTGGATACAGAATTAACCTGCACCTCCATGGACAGCTGTGAGTCCAAAATGACTCCCAGGCTGCGCACCTGGTCCTTCAGGGGCACAGTTACCCCATTCAGGACCAGGGAATCCTCCACACCTGCCCACCTCCTGTCCCCCACAAAGAGTACTTCTGTCTTGTCAGGATTCAACCTCAATCTGTTAGCCGCCATCCAACCTCCAACCGCCTCCAGGCACTCACACAGGACCTTCACTGCCTTTGCTGGTTCTGATTTGAAATATCAGTTAATCTTTTCTGATTACCAAGTGGTCAGATTAACAACGGATGGTCAGCCAGTATCTGCGACAGTATTTATGAGTTGCTTCTGCTTTCCCCCAAAGCACCGGATGTGACATGCAACAAAACCAACAATACAATTCATCAACTGCTAAATTAAACATTCAGTAATTACCTGGAGATATCCACATGCTTTGAAGTTAGATCATTTATTTCGCCCTTCAAGATATGTGTGATTCCAACCAAGGATAATGGAAAATAGCACATGCACTTAAAAAAATTACACCTGAATGTTGCATATATGAGATCCTTTTACAGGGCTGCCATTGTGTGTGATTCTGACTGTTTCAGCTTCAGCTCTTCCCCTTCAGTTGGTCATTAAGCAGAGAGTTCAGGCATATTCTTCCTCGTACTGCTGACAACAGAAATCCCACTGAGACCATAAAAAAATTGTATGTGAAAGGCTGAATAGAACCTGGCCGCCCATTTGTATCTGTCTGCTTTTAAAGGTCATTACTCCAGATACACACCCATCTTTCACAGCCGTCTTACAGCTGGATTTTTGACCATTCATTATTCTTACTCTTGATCCTTTATAACCTGGATACAAAGAGCTGGAAAGGCAGAAAGGGGAAGGGAAGGCAACGCAACAGAATGAAAATCAGTCTGTGCTCCCCAATCAGTAGCAAACATTTCCCAGTTAAATACAATTGTTTAATGATGCCGATAGGAATGGCTTTACCAAGTTAAAATATAGAAAGTTTTCACAAAGACAAAATAATGTTTCAGATATTTGTAGGCAGTTATAATACTTCTGCTCCTTGGTGATGCTCAGCAGGAGAACGAAGCAAAGTCTATGAAGAAAGATGTGGTGTTAACTGCTGTTAAACCACGTGCCCCGTCTCATGAGTAATTGTCATGGAGCTTCTTAAATTACATTTGGTGACTGAAGTTCAGCATTGGAGTGTCCTAAAACACATTCAATCTAGAGCCTGCCCCTCAAGAATGGGCCCACCATTCAGTTTTGGGCTCCAGCTACATGTTATATTGGTCCCCCCCCTTCAGTTCTTTTTTTAAAAAAACAAAAACAAAACAAAAACAAACTTTACCTGGGCAGACTATCAGTTGAAATAGAGAAAGGGTATATGGAGAATTCATACTTCATTCATCTCGGGGTTCTTCAGCACAAAACACTTCCTCCTCCTCAATATGCTTCTTCACCTCACAGAAGGAAAAAATATGGGCTCTCCATAGGTTTTCTGTAGCTTGGGGTGAAAAAGCAGCTTGAAGAGTCTGATTTTTCAAACTGAAAAAGGACCAGAGGAGAAAACACCTCCACACTCCCTTGCTCTGACTCACTGCCTGCCCAAACTGACAGTTTTAAAATGCAGAGGGGGAAATCACAGATTTTTGCCTCGGCTGCAGTGTAGATGATCTCCCACCAGATTAAAGTATGAATGATGCTTCATCTGCATTGTGGGCAACATCCTTTTGTGAACAAACGGAAGGCAATACCTGAACTGAATCTCACATACCTTTTTGTTGTCTGGAAAACAACCCCAAACACAAACAACACACATGCACCATGCAAGTGCAAAATGTATTCAAAACGTTTCTGCCCTGCCTGCCTCTCCTAGGCTTGAGGCTGCTCACAGCAACATTTGAAACAATTGGAACAATTGAACAATTGAAATGCAACGACAAGCTAGTCAGACAAAGGAGAATCCCTTCCCACAGCAAGAGATTAAAAGCAGTCAGGCTCAACACCCTGTGCTCTGATGGGCTTTCTCTGAGAGACAGTTCTTCTGAGAGGCCCAGGGCTACCACTGAGAAAGTCTTAAGTCACATTTTACAGAGAGTTTCTTTCCTTGACATTTTAAAGCACAATCAGTCTGACTGTGTTTGAGTAGAAGGAGCCATGGCAGTTGCTTAATTTGTTCTCCTCCTGTCCTTTTCCAGTTCAGAATTGCTCTCTATGAAACTGTTCTTCCCTGCCCCAACCACAGGGAAACATAAAGGAATTCTACATTTCCACATGTGAGTCAAAATGCTTGGGGAAAGGTGAAAAATGACCAGAAGACAAAGGGTTACACAGTTTTTCTCCTCTCCTGTAATTCTTCCTCCACCCACATGTTCAACTGGTTTTTCTGTTAACAACAACAACAACAACAACAATTTTATTATTATTTCTATCCTGCCCATCTGGCTGGGTTTTCCCAGACACTCTGGGCGGCTTCCAACAAAAGATTAAAAATACATTAAAACATCAATCATTAAAAACTTACCTAAACAGGGTTGCCTTCAGATGTCTTCTAAATGTCATATAGTTGTTTATTTCTTTGACATCTGATGGGAGGGCATTCCACTGGGCGGGTGCCACTACCGAGAAGGCCCTCTGCCTTGTTCCCTGTAACCTCACTTCTCACAGGGAGGGAACCGCCAGAAGGCCCTCGGTGCTGGACCTCAGTGTCTGGGTTGAACGATGGGGGTGAAGAGGCTTCTTCAGGTATACTGGGCCGAGGACATTTGGGGCTTTAAAGGTCAGCACCAACACTCTGAATTGTGCTCGGAAACGTATCTGTGAAGCAACGAAACATGGTGTTCCTATAATGTGGAGTTTGAGCCACAGGCCCTCTGGCAACTGTGTACACTAATATGTGAAGGGGTGCGTGTGTCCCCGCCCACCTGGCCAACCTCTGCTACATGGAGAGTGACAGTCTCACCATCAAACACAACCAGTGATGAGAGCTTTGAGGCCCTACTGCTTCATGTGCCTCCTCCACGAGAGGTCTGAAGGGTAGCAACATGAGAACGGGCCTTTTCTGCAAAGGCTCCCTGCTTGTGCAATGCTCTCCCCAGAGAGGCTCGATTGGCGCCTTCATTGTACACCTCTAGGCACCAGGCAGAAATGTTCTTCTTTGGCTGATTAACATCCAATCCCCTTTTAAATGTGGTTGAAGGCTATGGGGGAGCTTTTGCCATTGATAATGTCATTTCCCACCTAACCCAACTGGGAAGCAAATGGAAGAAAAATAAAAACCTGGGCAATAGAGTGTCATTCTTACTGCAGAGGTTCTCCCCAACCAAGAGGGATCTAAAGAGCCCCATTTGTGTAAAATCAGCCTTAACTTCCTTTACTAATAGATAATAATTTCTCCTCTTACGTTGTTGGGCATTTTTGGTTGCAGAATGAGCTCATAAGCTGATCATCCAGAGGCATACCTACATAGCGTAATGGATTTGTGATAATTAACCTCCAGACTATTTGCAGTGTGAAAGGACTCCAACACAGCTTGAATCTCAGGTAAGACAGAGCAGAATATCATATTCAAATAAAATGAGAACACATTCTCCACCATTTTCAGATATCCCCTCCATCTTGGTGCTTTGACAAATCAGGTTGGCCAGAGTTTCCATGACTATAATGAATGGCAGAGGCACTAGGTTGCCTCCAAGATTGGGCGGGCCCAGAGAGCCCATGATGGAGGAGGCTGCGCGCCTAGGAGGAGCCACTGGACCTGCAGCCTCGAGATTGAGGGGGCTGCTCCCCTGAAAACAAAGGTGACTTCAGCCTCCTAGAGCTGCCCTGCCTGCTACCTGCTGGCCATATGCAGATGCATTTTGCAGCTCCTAAAGACAAAAAGAAAAGTGAATCAGTCATGTGTAGTATACTGTTTTCTTGTTTTCCTTCCTTCCTTCCTTCCTTCCTTCCTTCCTTCCTTCCTTCCTTCCTTCCTTTGAATAACTTGCATTGGGGTTTATAAACAAGGATCATAGGAATAATAAATGATTTAAATAAACTCCACATGCTATTTGTATATCACAAAAGTAGCACAATAAATTTGTAGTAATGGCTATGACAAATGGTTCATTATTAGTGGTCAATATGTTCCTGGTTTGTGAATTGGTTTAAACAAAAGCAAAGGGAAAACAGAAAAAAACAGAGTTAACAAAGAAGTGTGGTTTACTGTTCTGACTCAAAGTGAGAATATTTGGTGTGTTTATTTTTGCTAAGGTTTAAAGGTTTGTTATATTTTCCTTTTTAAAGTGTGCTTTGCTGTCATGCATGTTGTGTGTGGACAAGCTTATAAATGGAAACAATTTGAAACAGTGTGAATCAGTATTTCTCAAAGAGGGAAATTACAGGAAATGTATACACATACTTTGTGAGGCATTTGAGGGAGGCAACGGGAAAATATGAAAGAAAGAAAAAATTCTGATTAAACTGGCAAGGCTTTCACAAGACCTTCAGAGCAAATGCTTGTAGTTAGCTTGAGAAAAGATGAACTCCTTACCACAAATAAAATGCTGTTGCAAAGAATTTAGCAGTTGCCAAAGATGGATTAGATATCAATAGAGATACCAGTAATTGCAAGCTGGTTATGCCAAAACTCCGTCTCCATCTGCCACCATTTATGGTTTATCCATACTTCCTCTTCTCCTGCTGGAAAAACAGCTCTTTACCACACAATCGGAGCAAACAGCAATCAGGTTTTCCATGGATTTAGATTTAGCTCTGATTTAGAGCTAAAGAGTGGCTTTTCCCTGAGAAAGGAGTAGAGCAAGGGGAAAACTACTTGGACCTGTGCTTTCTAGGCATGGGACAAGCAGAAGTGTGGACGACCCCTAAGCGACTGGCTCTGCCCCTTCACCACTATTTTGTGAAGCAGTAATTGTCAGCTGTCTCAAATGGGCCTTGAGGGTCCAAAGTTGACAACCTCTGGTGTAAACTCACTCTCTCTAGCTATAAAAAATGTACACGAGCCTCAGTGCAACTCAAGAAAAAATAGATAAAATGAAATTATAGGTTAAAAGAGTCTGGTTTCATCTGTAACTTGCTAATTCTTGCTTTCTTGTCAAATCATAGCAGACAAAACATACTAAAAATCTGGAAGGAGATCCTGCACACATTCTGTTCATGAAATTTATTTCTGAGCTCCATTAAACCTAGCCAGACGAATAATTGATGTGAGCATCCGGTGGGGCTAGCTTATAAGTCCTGGAACACTCATCCTGTCTAGTATCCATGTCTATAATTCTTTCACAGAGGGATGTGGCAGAATTTGTTATTGTTTTAGAAACCTGGACACTCTGCTATCAGCCAGAAACACAATGTGAGTAATTCAGTTTTTACTCCCTTGAAGCAAGCTGGTGCTTGCCTAATTGGTATTTGAGGAGCTTGTTGAAGGGAGCAGGCTGACTGATAATGTAGTACATGGGGTTCCCCCCCCCCCCAAGAGTGCCCAGTTGTCCAACTATCGTAGGAATGCCATCACTTTTCTGAACGTGCAACATGGGGCACCACAGTTCTCCTTAGGACAGGAGTAGGGAACTGTGCCCCCCCCCCAGATGCTCTTGGTGTGGACTACAACTCCCCCTATCCCTGACCATGCCATGAGGCAGTGGCTGGGGGAGGCCAGCACCACCTGGAAGACACAGGATCCCAATCCCAGGCTTAAGACATGTTTCATGGGTACCAGACTTTTTGCTGTCTTTCATATTTCTTCCAGAGCCTTGCAGCCAAAGATTTAGCTGTTTTTGTTATCAGATTACTCTTTGAATTTCAGCTCTTCTTAGCTCTGCAGAGTTGCACCATGAACATTGTCTTTCCTTTCCCTTTCAGAAAAGCCACTCTATCCTTCTGCTCTGCCCTTCATTGCCAGCTTCCAACCTTATTTCCCGGGGCCCCTGTTTCATTTTTGATCCCTTTTCTAAGATCCTTCACCTGCTCTGATACTGCTATGATCTAGGCAGCACTGCTGTGTGCTGGTGATATAATCGTCTGTGGTGTAGAGTTTTTTGGTCCCATCATGGCAGCAATTCATGCTAATTGTGGACACTAATATGCCAAAAACAAAGCTCAATAGATTACTGGTAACTAAAAAGGGCCCTGGGAGCCTAAAGTGATCACTTGCAGAGGAGGCTTCCCATGGTATCTCTGGAGGAATAATTGCTCTTCGATGCCCTGAGGGTAGGGGGAATGGGATCACACACTTGCCATCTCTATTTCCAACCTCCGTTTGTTCTATTTACGTGCATTTATTCGTACAATGGAACAAATTCTTTATGTACAATCAAGAACCTTGGAAAAGCAAAGATCCCATGTATGGTTGTATACACATATAAACTATGCCCATGTTAAAGGTAAAGGGACCCCTGACCATTAGGTCCAGTCGTGACCGACTCTGGGGTTGCGCGCTCATCTTGCATTATTGGCCGAGGGAGCCGGCGTATAGCTTCCAGGTCATGTGGCCAGCATGACAAAGCCGCTTCTGGCAAACCAGAGCAGCACGTGGAAACGGCGTTTACCTTCCCGCTGTAGCGGTTCCTATTTATCTACTTGTATTTTGACGTGCTTTCGAACTGCTAGGTTGGCAGGAGCTGGGACCAAGCAACGGGAGCTCACCCCGTCACAGGGATTCGAACCGCCGACCTTCTGATCAGCAAGCCCTAGGCTCAGTGGTTTAACCCACAGCGCCACCTGATGCCCATGTTAAGCTGAACATATTTGTGTCTGGGATTGGGAACAACACAAGTGATCTGACTCCCCATCCCACATGTTCAATGAAACGTTTGAATGGTGTTACTTTGCCTCTGTTATCAGATGTTTGCTATCGAAGAGGTTTTGCAGAATTTTGGAGCACCAGTTTGACAAACACTGGCAAAGGATGGGTAAAATAAATGTATACCATGAGCAATGCTGCATTATATCTCCTTCAAGTCTATGAAAAGCTATTGTCTGTACACAGCCCCAGGATACTAATATTCTGAGGTATTTAATTGTCCAAGTTCTTAAGCAGTTATGAAGATTAGCAGTCTATTAGAACTTCTAAGTAACCTTCCATCTACTTTCTATACAAGAAGTGATTTACTTGATTAAAATGTTGCCACTGGAAACATTAAAAAATGTAATCCCCTTAATGTATAGTCATTCAGTTGTCGTAACGATTCCAGGCAGTGTTGTCAAGATTTTCAAAGTGAAGAGGGCTTTAAAGTTTCAATACTCAATGGCTAAGTGATGAGATGCCACATAATTTTGATGTCAGTTTTGAGTCACTTCGGAACAACATGAATCACAGAGGGTCAAACTAGTTGTGATGCAATTAGTGATGTCTAGGTGCAAGGCCCCCAACTAGAAACGGGGCTCTAGCAGGGTGTGGGGCTCAAATCTTTGTCTCTGCTGTGCTACAGTATTTTCACTGGGGCAAAACCTCCTATTTTTGGCAATGGGAAAGAGGGGAGCCTAAATTGAAATTGCCATAGGGAGTGATTGTATTGTGTGATACTCTCCTGCTTACAACAGTGAGCACCTGTGCACACATTAGCACTGAAGCCCAGTAACATACAATTGTGAGTGAAATAGACACACACAAAAATTGTACAATAATTAATAAGGCACACCGGCAGATAAATTAATAACATAACAAAATAGCTTGAAACAAAATAAAAAAATTACCTTCCAGTAGCACCTTAGAGACCAACTAAGTTTGTCATTGGTATGAGCTTTCGTGTGCATGCACACGTCTTCAGATACCAAGAAGTGTGATACCATCTGAAGAAGTGTGCATGTCCACGAAATCTCATACCAATGACAAATTTAGTTGGTCTCTAAGCTGCTACTGGAGGGATTTTATTTTATTTTCTTTTTTTACTACAGCAGACCAACATGGCTACCTACCTGAAAATAGCTTGAGACGGTGTAAAGGAGACTATAAACTTAGAACCATAGCTGCCAAGTCTCCCGTTTTTCACGGGAAACCCCTGTTTTTAAAGACATTTCCCGCTGTTATCCCGAATGGCGAAGTATCCTGTAATTCCCCCAGATTTTCAAAGCAGCTCCTGCTGGCCAGGGAGGCTCCTTCTGTGCATGTCTGGACATGCGCAGAACCGATTTCAGGTGCTGCTCTGCCCATGTCTGGGCACCAGAAATCGGGCAGCGCTGGCACCGGAAGTAGCTTCTACACATAGAAGCGACTTCCGGTGCTGCGCCACTGCTGATCCTGTATTTTTCAATCCGGGAGTTAATGGGTATGCTCAGAACTATTCTAAAGAACAATTTTAAACTATTCTATTCAGTGGCTCTAATGAGAACAAATAAGCTACACTTAGGGAACAATCCAATAGCAAGATGCACTGTGTGTGGATGGTTAGAATCCAGTGGATCTCTGGCTGAGCCAGGAGGTTCTTGACACATCCAGAGTAAACCAGCTTAACTCATTCAGGATCAGCTCTTCCAGAGATATGCCAGTGTACCTCTTCCCTTCCATCCCAGCTGACTTATGTTAAAGCCTGACAAATCTCAAGCCAGTGTAAGCCCTGAAAAATGGCATTATGTGGCATGACATAGCAGGATGGCTCCTGTGCCTGTTCAGCTTTGTCATCTGACTTGACAATTCAGTGTAAATTCCGACAACCAAAAAGGTGGTTACAGGTAGGTAGCCGTGTTGGTCTGGATCGAAGTAAAATAAAAAAATTCCTTCAGTAGCACCTTAAAGACCAACTAAGTTTTTATTTTGGTATGAGCTTTCGTGTGCATGCACACTTCTTCAAAAAGGTGGTGTAATTCATAAAGGCTCACTTTCACTCTGCTAGCCCTCGGTAGGCTCAGGAAGCAGTAGCCCAGCTGCTGAACAGCTTGGATCAAGTGAAATGTTATGCCAGTTTAATTCACGCTGAGCTTTTTTCATGCCAGCTTCTTGTGTGGAGGATGGTTCCCTTAGACAGACCCAAGCAAAAGAGAAAAAAACAAAGCAGAGCTAAACCCAAATGAGTAAATGAATAAGAGTTGTAATTTGGAAGAAAAGGGGGACATGAATAAGGAACTAGGCTGAAATGATGTGTCCAGCAAAAGCCTCCAGCAGAACTTTTTAACACTGCTGCCCTTCAAAGACAAAGAGCAAGAAGCATGAGACCAAAACACAATTTGATATCTGTCAAATACCCTCCCATAGCACTGGGATTTTTAAAGGTTTGGGGTAAATCATTCCCGCTGATTACAGTCTTGACCTGCCTGCCCCAATGAGGCTCTCTTGGCTCCCGTCCCCCACACTGACCTTTGCCCTCTCTTACCACCACTCTGGCATTTTCTTTATATTGTCAGCTTAGAGACACTCATTTTGCTTTTCACATTGCAACATCTGCAATGTTTTTGCTGTCTGAGACATCAAGGCACCAAGAAGTGCTTTGAGGGAGATCCTGCTTCAACCTGGGGCACCTTGTTACACCTTGGACAAGCCCAGAAAACCTCTGAAGCCCCCCACTTTGATTTGGCCTTTGGGCTTTGTGAGGGACAGGGGATATCGCGAAGTCCCTCCCCTCCTGAGTTCAAGCCCATCCCCGAGCGCAGGGGAAAGCAGGGAGAGTTCCGATTCCAGTGGGGAAGCAGGAAGTCGTGTCCGAGGCTCAGACAAGGTAGCGGAGCCAGGGTCCCAGGTGGCACAGGAAGGGGCAAGCAAGGGGGGGAGACCCATCCCCCCAACTCCGAAATTGCGCAGAAAGCGGAGAGGGAAGAGGATGGGTCTACCAAAGTTGTTATGTTGGAGAAAAACGCGCCAAACGCCATTTGGAGGTTCTGATTCAAGCTGAGAAGATGTGTCCTTGTAAATAGCATTGCCTTCAGCACTGTAAATACGCAGCACCAATAAAAGATAAAATGCAGAGCTGTGTAGAGTCGTTACTCTGAAGTAGCCCGCTCCGGCCACTGTGACAGGCTTCTACATTAAAAAGTGAGCCGTTGCTTAGGACATTGCTCCTTATTTGAATCCTGGTTGGTTCTAACATGTGCCTGCTGTATGATGCTTTTGGATTCTTGAGCTACAGTGGAACCTCGGTTTATGAACACCTTGGTTTATGAATTTTCGGTTTATGAACGCCGCGGACCTATCTGGAACGGATTAATTCACTTTCCATTACTTTCAATGGGAAAGTTCACTTCAGTTTATGAACGCTTCAGTTTATGAACAGACTTCCGGAACCAATTACACCCATGTTTCAGTTTATGAACGCTTCAGTTTAAGTACTCCGCGGACCCGTCTGGAACGGATTAATCCACTTTCCATTACTTTCAATGGGAAAGTTCGCTTCAGTTTATGAACAGTTACTCCGCGGACTGTCTGGAACGGATTAATCCACTTTCTATTACTTTCAATGGGAAAGTTCGCTTCAGTTTATGAACGCTTCAGTTTATGAACAGACTTCCGGAACCAATTGTGTTCATAAACCGAGGTACCACTGTACTGCTATGAGCTTTGATATCCTGCTCTCTGTTTTGTGGTGCACTGGTTAGAGTGTTGGGCTAGGACCTTGAAGACCAGAGTTCAAATCCCCACTCAGCTATGGAGCTCACAGTGACCTTGGGCCAGTCGGTACCCCACAGCCTAACCTACCTCACAGGGTTGTTGTGAGGGCAAAATGGAAAGGATGGAGATCCGTGTTTGCCACCTTGAAGGAAAGGTGAGATAGAAATGTGAAGAAGAAGAAGAAGAAGAAGAAGAAGAAGAAGAAGAAGAAGAAGAAGAAGAAGAAGAAGAAATAATGTGTGTGAAAAGGTATCACCATTCCCTGGGACCAATGAACAACAAAGTACAGTATACATGCAGGTCTTGCTTTCTGAACAAAATGCTTTCCCAGGAAATTATTCAATAGGCAAGCATTTCCATTATTTCCTATAGAAACCTTTCTAATTCATGATTTGTCTGATCTCTCCCACCCTCCATGACTCTGGCTGTTTGGATATATGAATCCATCTTTCATGTTATGGAGTTTGGGTACATTTTTGTGTGTCCGGATAACCAAAATTTCAGATGAGTGCTCTGATAGTGGGAGTGTTCTGATAGTGGGACCTGTGTGTAAAAGATTTTATACATGGGCATTCACATTACTCAGCAAGTCGGGTTGTTTGCGTTCACCAGCGCGGTATGGTTTACTATTGCAATCCCTTTCATCATGAGTATTCCTTGATATCTGACACAAAATATTTTTTTTAAAAAAATGTATCTGGAGAGGTTTCATCACCTATAACTACAATGCTTGCCCTCCTTCAGCCTTTGCAGCTCTAAGAAAGGCATAATAGAAGCTGCCTTTCCATTAGTGAGTTGATAAAGTTAAGATTCTCCTGAAAGAATCGAATGCTGCTACAGATTTATGCCAGAGAGCTGATTTGGAGGCTTGTAATTTCTTTTGTGCTAAAGATACAACTTGCATTTAACAAGGATAATTGTTTGGATGTTTAATATTCTTTGGAAGTTTAATATCCCTCCGGCAAATCTAAAAAATGTGTGAGTCTCTGATACTTGACGATGACCTTCACCGCCATTATAGGGATTCATATATGTCTCAGTAAGTGAAATGGTGCAAGGAAAAGAATGTGCTTCATTGTTCTCATGGTGACCCAGAGATAAAGAGACAGCAGCCAAGTATTGTATACTGTGGGCATACGTGTGTTCCAACTTGCTGTACATGTGATGATCTCCCTTTAGGGTTTGATGGGAAATGGCTTCATGTGTGTTTATCCTCATAATACTTTCACAGACGGAGAGAATCCAAGGTGTAGCTCAGCAGAAGAGTGTGGGCTTTGGGAGCACTCGGACCCCTAGAATGAACCCTAACTTCAGGGTGCACTTGGTGGGTGCCTGGTTCCCCAGGAGTGAGGGACACCTGCTGGTCTCTTGTTGGGAGGCCAACAATTTCACATTTGAATTCTCAAAGAACTTTCAGGTAGACATCACCCAGACCTGGCAATTTGTTCTTAAAGCCTAGAACTTCTTCTTGTGCCATCACTCTTTGCCTCAGTTCCTCAGCCTGCATATGTATCTGCCCTATATCTCCTGCTGTGAAGAAAGATTCAGCTTCTCTGCAATCTCCTTATCTTTCTGTAGCGCACATTTGACACCCTTGTCATCTGAGGGTCCAACTGCCTCCCTAGCCAGTCTCCTGCTATTAATGTGTTTAAAATTCATGTTGTTTATGAGCTTTATGTTTTTTAGCAATGTGCTCTTCAAGTCCTTTTTTACTACCCCTTGTTGTCTGCTTGCGTTTCTTTTGCCAAAGCTTCTGTTCCTTTTTGCTCTCCTTGTGTGGACAAGACTCCCATTTTCCAAAAGGCGCCTCCTTGCCTCCAATAGCATAGCATATTTGACTCTGTTAGGCACCCCTGCTGGCACCCTCTTGCCTCTGGTGGTGCTTTTCCTGATGCGCAGTGTGAGGGGGAAACAGTACAGAGAGGTCCCTCCCATCTTGAGGAGCAGCTCTTCCACCAGCAGCGGAGCCAGCGGGGAGGGGGAAGAGTTCAGTGGGGAAAGAGGAAGTCGGAGACAGGGCTCTGGCAGGATAGCAGAGCCTCTGCTGCATGTGGGAGAGGAAGAGAGAGCGGGGGGAAAGGGGGAGAAGGAAAACATGGAAAGGAGACCCTTTTCCCCTCTGGTTCCGGAATTACGCAGGAGGAAACGCGGAAGGAGATTTGGGGTGCCCAGACTCTTATGTTGGAAGAAAACGCGGGAAGCGTCACTCCAGGGTTCTGGGTCAGACTGAGAACATGTACCCTGTACAGCTCTAGCACTGTAAATAGCCTGCACACAATAAAAGCATGAAAAGGCAATGGTTTGGAGAGTCGTTACTTTAGAGTAGTCGCAACACTCCCTCTGTGATACGCAGCAAACATTCCAGCTGAGCTTTTAATATTGTGGTTTTAATCAACTTCCAAGCATTTTGAAATGATTTGACTCTCTTGACTTAGCCTTTCACTTTGCTTTTGTTTTTTTCTTTTGAAGTCAGAATGATTGTGTTGGGTTTTCTTGGCAAGTGGCTGGTTACACACACTTTGATATGTCTTTGGTCCTTGTTCCCAAATGGTTTAACAACACCCACATCGCACACCAGGTCATGTTGTTGTTGTTTAGTTGTGTCCGACTCTTTGTGACCCCATGGACCATAGCACTCCAGGCACTCCTGTCTTCCACTACCTCCCGCAGTTTGGTCAAACTCATGCTCGTAGCTTCGAAAACACTGTCCAACCATCTCGTCCTTCGTCATCCCCTTCTCCTTGTGCCCTCAATCTTTCTCAACAATAGCGTCTTTTCCAGGGAGTCTTCTCTTCTCATGAGGTGGCCAAAGTATTGGAGCCTCAGATTCAGGAACTGTCCTTCCAGTGAGCACTCAGGGCCGATTTCCTTCAGAATGGATAGGTTTGATCTTATTGCAGTCCATGGGACTCTCAAGAGTCTCCTCCAGCACCATAATTCAAAAGCATCAATTCTTCGGCGATCAGCCTTCTTTATGGTCCGGCTCTCACTCCATGGACAAAGACACCAGGTCATAGGTATCACTTAAAATTAAGTCCAGGTCACCACTGCTCATGACCAACTGTTCAAGGGCAGAGTCATTTAGGGTAGCCAGAATGTTTACCTCTTTATTGTGCCAGCAACACATATGTAGACAGTCTATGTGAGGACAGTTGAAGCCACCAATCACTACAATTTTTCTTCTTTGTGATGCATCCCTGATCTCGTTCACCATCTCTAGATCTTCTGAACATTCTGATCAGAGGGACAATAGCATCCCCTCAGAATTAGATTATTTTTGGAGCCAGGTATCACGACCCACAATTCTGTGGAGGAACCTGACTCCTTTGGGATTTCTAGCTTATTCTATTCCATGCTCTCTTTTCATGTACAAAGCACCTCCACCTCCACCACGTCCTTCCCTGTCCTTCCTATAGAGTTTGTATCCAGATACAACCGTGTTGCATTGGTTCTCTCCATTCCACCAGTTTTCCAATATTGTGTTGCTTTCTACTTGAATTTGGCACTTGCATTTTGGCCTGCAGTGCATTGTTCTGTCTGAATTGCCATACTGCACCTCTGCACTCATAATGCTTATAATTTTCCCACATTCAAATCATACTTTATTTCACCTTCAGCTTCATCCCGGGGGGGGGGGGGGGAGATTTGTTCCAATCAGTCCCTCCTCAGCTCCTGTCAGCTTTCACCCAATCAGTTTAAAAGCTGCTCTGTCAGCTTTTTCATTTTAAGCACAAATAGTCTGGTTCCATTCTTGTTCAAGTGGAACCCATCCCTTTTGTACAGGCCCGGCCTGTCCCAAATTGTTCCCCAGTGCCTCACAATCCCTCCTGATGCCTCTGTCACACCCACATGTGTGCATTTCAGATAAAGGTGCCTTGGAGAATAACCAGCCATTGTTCACCAGACCTAGGCAATTGCCATCTCCCAGAAAATGCAGACCTCTTTAAGGTACTTCTGTTGTAGTTTTAGTTGCTGGTTTTAAATAATAGCATCAGTCTACACGCCACTTTACAGAGTAGCCTGCACAAAAGACAGGTCTCTGTTCTCTGCTCCAGGGAATGTACAGTTTAAATTTTAAGACAGGGTCTGATGGATTAAATTTTAAGACAGGGACTGATGGATTAAGAAAAAACTGTTGTTGAGAATTTCATTTTGCTAAGGGTAGTAGAGCTGAAGGAACAAAAATCTCGTAGGATCCTGTAAAATTAACACCTCAAGGTATAACAGTTGACTTAACCCATCTATTAGGCCACAGTGCTAGACCATCAAGTCAAAGGATCTAGTCCTTGACCAGTTTTTGTGTTGCCACCATTCTTTATGCCTGCCTTCCATATCAGAACTTTATCATAGAATCATAGAGTTGGAAGAGACCACTAGGGCCATCCAGTCCAACCCCCTGCCAAGCAGGAAACACCAGGGTCTAAAATCACCAGGGTCTAAAACCACCATGGCTAGTAGTCCCTGATAGCCTCTATGAATTTGTCTAATCCCCTCCTAGAGGCTTCTTTTTATCTGTCCTGATTTTTCCTACCTACATTCAGTTTAATCATGGGATAAGAGAGGGATAAAAACTTCTCTGAATTCACTTTCTCCACATTAGGCAGAGTTTTATATGCCCCATTAAGTCCCCTCTTCCACACCCTTTCCTAACCTTAAAATTCCCATACACTGAACCTTTTTCTTACAGGGAAGCTGCACCAGACGCATTAGCATTTAGCTTGCTTGTTTCTGAATCTTTCCAGCTCCATAATTACAAATAATGTAAATAAAGGCAGAGAATAATTGGTTTCCCTTCCCTATGTGCTGTTTTGTGCAAAGAGCAGGCTCCCAACCTCCATTTTATATGTTAATGGGGCTCTACTTTGGTCCTTGAACTCAATTTAACTTATATTTTGGGGGAGTGCTTCATACTGCCAGGATGGGGAAAACAAAAGTCGTGCAATGATCACCATCAGAGTCTCCTTTTAAATTTTGATCAGTGAGGTTCTGAGCATGATTGGAAGAACTGCCAGCCTAGCATCATAGATAAAATGCTCAACCAGATTGAAGACAGAACTGCTGGGCAATGGAGTTTCATGTGTTATTATCCTTTTTCTAAATGTCACTCTTAAGTATATTTTGCTGAAGTGATGACAAAGGGGATCTTCCATTTCATTTGCTAATATTAATTTATTCCAAACAGGCAAGTTGGGTTTTGAAATAACTTCTCTGCGGACAGTATTAAGGGCATTTGGGAAATAGAGAGATTATGTTAAGTACAGTCTTGTCAGTGACTTGTCCATGCTCTGTGTGATAGTGTGCAGAGGCAGATGTATGTACAATATAAGCATGGGAAGTCATTATAAGATTAATTTTGGCGCTTGGAATCACACCCTTATTTCTGTCTCTTCCTTTGCTGTCTTTGCAAACTAACAGACATGCATCTGATGCACCTCCCCTATATAAAGTTTTGTAGAAAATATGATGTAGCAATTTCATTTTCCTAGCCCAAGTCCTCACTGCTGTGATCTTTCAGCTTTTTTAAAAAATAAAAAGCTCTCTTCTTTTAAATACATTCCACTAGGTTCCCCCTGTTTAATTATCATGTTGATGCCTTTACTTTTTCGCTTCAAATGTCATTTTAAAATGAGATCAGATATAAATCTTGTAGCTGGAGCCCTTCTGAATGCTGCTACCTTCTCAGTAAAGTTTATTGTGAATATCTGCCTCAGAAGAAAAGTAATATATAACATTAGCACATTTGGATTATGTATGGCCCTTTTGTTAAAGGCTGACAACGTGATTCCATTACTAGGGGCAAGTCTGTGTAGTCCTGGTATGAAACCCCATCTTCTCAAGAGTCTCAGCTTTCATGTGATAAAAGGACTAGAAAGTAGCAAATACAACACCATTTTTTTTTTTAAAAAAGGATCTGCTGGGGGGATCTTGGAAAGTACTGATTGGTTAGCTTAACATTTGTCCATGGAAAACTGGTTGAGGGTATTGTTAAAGATAAAACAACCAAGAACATAGAAGAGCAAGCCTTGATGAGCAGAGCTAACATGGCTTCTACAAAGGCAAGTCCTGTCTCACAAACCTTTTTCCATTCTCTAGAGAGACATAGAAAACAGAGTCCCCTGAGGATCACTGTTGGAACCTGTGCATTTTAACTTGCTCAAAAACAATCTGGATTTAGAGGGGATCAGTGAGGTGGCTAGGTTTGCTGATGATGCCAAATTGTTCAGGGTAGTTAAAATAAAAAGAGATTGTGAAGAGCTCCAAAAGGATCTTTCCAAACTGAGTGAATGGGCAGTAAAATGGGAACTGCAATTCAATGTAAACATGGTGGGTTGGGGGGTAAGTCTTCATTTCACCTGTACACTCACGTGGTCTGAACTAGCAGTGATTGACCAGGAATGAGATCATGGTGTCATAGTGGATATAACTCGATAAAGTTGTTGCCCCAGTATGCAGCAGCTGTGAAAACATTGGATTCCATGGTTAAGCAATGGAACTTTGGAACTTGCTCCATAGGAGACAATGATGGTCACCAACTTGGATGTCTTTAAAAGAGAATTCGTGGATGATAAGGCTATCAATGGCTCACTGCTAACCTCCACACCTATGTTCTGCCCCCAGTGTCAAAAGCAGTATGTCTCTGAATACCAGTTGCTTTGAATCACAGTTGAGCAGAGTGCTGTTGTCCTCACGTTATTCTTGCAGGCTTCCCATGGGCATCTGGTTGCCCACTTTGAGAAAAGAATGCTGGACTGGATGCCCATTGGCTGGTTTAGCAAGTTTCTGCTCTAGCCCTTACAGCCTGTGTGATATGTGCTTGAATGTGGGGCGAGGAGGGGGGAATGCCTGCTGAAAACCTAGAAGCCAGTGGGAGGGAGGACCTGCCATCCTGAGTGATTGCTGCATTTCCAGGTTGGTTTCTGGAACTCAGGAGGTTTGCTTTGAATTGCAAGCTGGCAAAACTTATGAATGGGAGCCTCTTTTATGACAGTCACTTCCATGCTCCCAGAGATCAGCAGGAGATTTGTGGTATCTGGTGCTCCTCCTCCTCCTCTGATAATAATAATAATAATAATAATAATAATAATTATTATTATTATTATTATTATTATTATTTATATGTCAACCATCTGATTGGGTTCACCCGGCCACTCTGGATGGCTTCCAACAAATAAAAACATCAAACATTAAAAACTTCCTGACACAGGGCTACCTTCAGTCCTCTTCTAAAATATACAAATAGTTGTATATTCCTTGACATCTGATAGGAGAGTGTTCCACAGGGTGGGCGTGACTACTGATAAGGTCCTTGCCTGGTTCCCTGTAACCTCATTTCTTGCAATGAGGGAACTACCAGAAAGTCCTCAGAGCTGGATTTCAGTGTCCGAGATTAATGATGGGGGTGGTATACAGGGCTGAAGCCATTTAGGGCTTTAGAGGTCAGCACCAATAGTTTGAATTTGTGCTCAGAAAAATACTGAGAGCCAATATAGGTCTTTCAGGACCTGTGTTATATGGTACTGGCAGCCGGTCCCAGTCACCAGCCTGGCAGCCGCATTCTGGATTAATTGTAGTTTCTGAGTCGCCTTCAAAGGTAGCAAAGCCCACATTGAGCACCTTACAGTAGTCCAAGGAGGAGATAACCAGAGCATGTACCACACTGGTAAGACAGGGCACAGGCAGGTAGGGTCTCAGCTGACATACCAGATGGAGCTGGTAGACAGCTGCCCTGGACACAGAATTGGCCTGTGTCTCCATGGACAGCTGTGAGTCCAAAATAACTCCCAGGCTATGCACCTGGTCATTTAGGTAGTTAACCCATTCAGGACCAGGGAGTCACCCACACCTTCCTGCCCCTTGCCCCCAGAAACAGTATTTCCATCTTGTTGGGATTCTACCTTAATCCATACACCGTCACTCACTCACCAACCGCCTCTAGACACTCACACAGGACATTCACCAACTTCACTGGTTCTGATTTAAACAAGAAGTAGAGCTGGGTATTATCCACATATTGGTGAAAAACCAGCTGGATGATCTCCCCCAGCAACTTCATATAAATGTTAAAAAGCATGGTGGAGAGGACAGAGCCATGAGGCACCCCACAAGTGAGTGCTCAGGGGTTCCCTTATCACCCACTTCTTGTACATGACCCAGGAGGAAGGAGCAGAACCACTACATAACAGTGCCCCCAACTCCCAGTCCTCCTAGATGGTCCAGGAGGATACCATGGTCGATGGTATCAAAAGCTGGTGAGATCCAGCAGAACCAGGAAACAGCTGTGAGGAACTGCATGTTACCACTAATGGTATAAAAATGCCAGAGCCCATCTTCAGCTACCTTCCAGGCTCTCAGAGGAATCCAAGTTCATGTTAGCAGTGTCATGCAAGGAGACCTGGCTTTCCCCACCATGACTGCAGCATATAGCATTGGTCATGGTGGCCTTCTGGGGCTTTGATGAAGAGTTCCTAGCATGGAAATTCTTCTTCAAGGCAGAGAAAAGATGATTTTGTTGTTCTCTGTTGCTTGACAGACCACATTTTGGTCTTTCTCCCTGTCTGTCCTTTTCTACTCTCTTATTTGCTAAAGGCATTGGATTTGCTACTGAAAGAGGAGAATTGTTCATGGCCGATTGATTTAATTTAAAATCTGTCATTAATTACCTTAAGGAATGTCCTTGGTTGATCATAAATCCAGCATCTGCTCACTCGCCTGAATACGCTTGTGCAAAACTGTAATAAGTCTGTTTTGGTTATTTCCACTGTGCTTATGCTGAGTACTTGAGTCTTGTGATGGCACGCAATATTTCTTAGTCTCTTAAAAATACATTGTGAAAATAGAGTAAGTAATTGTTTCCTGGAAAGAGCTAACACTAGGGATATACGTAGACTCTCAAAGGTGAATAATGATGGCTACAGTGACCAGGTGCTGCTGTTAGGGGCTGTACTGGTTGCCAGAATGAAAGAATTAGTGAACTCCTTTGACTTTGTAGTGTAGGGTTTCATCACACATCTCTTTCGTTTGCTCTGTTGTATCACTGGACCTCTGCATCTCTCCCTCCTCTAGTAATTACAGAGTAAATGCAAGTTAAGCTATAATAATGCTGTCATGATGCCAATATACTCTTTTGGAGTTGTCAGGTTATGCCTTGTGAGTGTAAAATGGTAAGCCTTGAAGTGAGTGAATTTTCCTGAATAACATTCCATTCTCTCCCCACCTGATATGCTGTTTTATTGAGTAGAGTCTGCATTCCATTGAAATCAATGTCAAAATGCTCTTGATTATAATGCACTGGGACTGCAGCCATTAAATAGCATTGAGGGAATGGCTAGATTATAAATTCTTTAACAAAGGAATCCAGGTCCTAGGCAAGGAAGAATGGCTGGTTCTGCGAGAATTTAGTTCAGTTCCTTTTATGTACATTCCCCAAGGGGTAACAGTTAAAAACAAAACACAATAAACACAATTTAAAAACCAAATACCCATTTTGGTTAACTATCACACACCTGCTTAATCCTGGCTATTGTCCACCAGTCTTAAAGAAGAAAAGCTTCTGGAATGCATTCAGGTTTGGATTTTCATATAAAATGAAGTCCCACAACTATGAACATAGGGAAGCTGCCGTATACTGGATCAAGCCACTGATCCATCTAGATCAGTGCAGTCTATCTGATTGGCAGCAGTTGTCTGTGGTCTCAGGCAAAGATGCTTTCCAGCCCTGCAAACTGAGTTCCTTCAGACTGGAAGTGCTAGTGACTGAACTCTGGGTGTACCTCAAGTACTGTCCCTTAATACCCCATGTTCCCTTTGTGACAGCAGCGAGTGAATGGATTTTGTCAGATTCTGCTGGGCTTCAATTCTAGTTGAGAAATAAAATGAAAATGTCAAAGAATGCAGCTCTCACACCTGTGAAAAAATCCAACCTCAGTCCCACACCTAGTAGATCAGCAGATGACATGCTCATTCTATGGGAAGCAGAGGTGCCAGCTTGTGAGGGTGATTTTTTTTGGGGGGGGGGTTGGCAATGTCACACATGCGATGTCAGGACACCTGGAGGAGCCAGCCGGGGTGGAGCAAAACATGGTGGTTGAGCAGCTTCAATGGCCGGCGGATGCTTCAACCCTCCTTCCCCTCCACAGCAGCAGCAGGAGGGGAAGAAGCCGACCGCTGGAGCTGTGTCAGCTCTGCACTGAAGTGATAACAAAAGGGATCTTCCATTTCATTTGCTAATATTAATTTATTCCCAACAGACAAGTTGGGTTTTGAAATAACTTTGTAGAGGTCCTCCCATCTGTAGTTGACACTTGTCTTGAAGCCATTTAATGTTGTATTTTCCATTAAGCATCTTTCCTAGAATTCTCTGGGACACCTGGAATGAAATAATCATTTTATTTTTGTTGGCTTGCTGACTTTATGAACTACAATTTGTTGCCCTCTGCGTTTCTAATTTTGCTTTGGAAGCTCTAGATGTTAGTTGTGAATATTCAAGTTGGATTCTTTTCATTACTTGTGGTAATATCCATAGCTGCCAAGTTATCCCCTTTTTTAAGGGATTTTCCCTTATGCTGAATAGGCTTCCTCGCGAAAAAAGGGAAAACTTGGCAGCTATGAATATCTGAAAAGGTGTGGAGAATTCTGGGGAAATTGTTTTTCTCTTCTAAGGCATGGGCTATGCTATCTGCATGGCTATACAGCAAGAAAATAACATCAAGCATATGATTTTAAGATGATTTTAAGTCAAGGTGATAGATATAAAATTTCTAATTAAGAAGCCCCGTTCCATGCCTAATAAGCATGGGTGCTTTTGCCTGGCGGCGCTGTGGCCTATGGATTGCAGCAAAATGCTGGGCAAGGTTTTGCTCAGTATCTTCCTTGTGTGATGGGCTCATGGGAAAAAGCTGTCCCACAAGCCCTTGCTGCAGAGGGGAGGGGAAAGTCTATATAAGGCTGTTTCCCCTGGAGCTCACAGCCATTTTGCTTTGAGAGCTTCAGTTTAGAGTCTTCACTGGGTTGCTGGTTGACAGGGCCGGAAAGACATTTTTCTCTCTCAACCTGATTGACACTTGGTTGGGGGACTTTTTTTGCCTTTCCCTCAGTGAAATTATGACTTTCCTTTGTTAGGTGGAAGAACATTGTTTGTATGAGGAAAAGGCATTGATCAGGATCAACATAGTATAGGGTGGGGGCCATAAGGGGCCTTGAGGGGAGGATTGACCATGGCAAACCCAAGCTTGTGTTGGGTATCTGCCTGGTTGGAATCTGCACCCTGGTCCCCGAGTGAAATCTTGCTTCCTTGGCTTGCACCACGACAAGGTTCAACACTGGCCAACTCCCATCATACAGGTTTGGAGCGATCCAAACTCAGCGGATCCATTCCCTCAACATGGGGCTTGTGGAATGATGAACTGATCCTGGGACCCAATGCCATGCCAACCCTTGTCCTGCCTGCTGCTGTCAATACAGATTTGGTCTGGTTTTATCCCATCACAATTGTACATTCTGGTTATTTTGCTGCTCTCATGGGTCACATAATGTGCCTGCCTAGCCAAATGCTACTTGAAGTTTTGCAATCTTTCCCCCTTGCTGAATAATCCAGAAACGAACCCAGAAGCTGGGTTATGTCCTCCAGGACGATATACTGGCACAAAGGATGTGATTGATGATCTTTGTCTGTAGCCACACTCCCAATTTCCATCCTCTCCAGGTAAATGGATAATATTACTCCTACCATCAGTCTGGTCTAGAATAGGACATTATTATGACTACTGTAGAGAAGGCCCAATATCTTGTTCCCTAGCAAACCTCCTCCCTGAAATGGAAGGTTGCCCTATGATAATGTTTGGCCTAACTCAAACTGGAGAAGGTGTCCCTTCCCATGAACCTAGGCCCAACCTAGGCTTTCCCAGTACAATTCAAGCTGTTGCCAGAGGCGGATTTAGGGGTGTGTGGCCAGTTCAGTTGCACGGGGAGCAGAGCATTCTGGGCGCCGCGGAGGCCGCTGCATCTACGATACAGAATGAAATGTGGGAGGGGGCACTGAATTTTGACATTGCACAGGGTTGCCCAAGGCCCACCACTGCTGTTGCTAACCTTTATTCTATTTGGAAACTAGTGTGGCTCCTTTGGATCAAACTAGAGGAGGTGTGAAATTCATGGTCATATTTTATGGATGTGGATTTGTTTTCAATTGTGGGATTTGGGATGATAGTGGTGAGCAGAGTTTTTTTTAAACTCCTTTCTCTTGCACCAGTGTTAGCTTGCTTCTTGCACAGCAGGGGAAGGCAATGACCCCTCCCAAAGGACCCCCTCTAAAAAAAAGCATGGGAAAAAGGAAATTTATGCTGTTTCTGGTGCACCTTTTTAAAACAATGAAATATGAGCAATGCACTCACTACTTGGGCACTTTAAAATATATGTAATATGAACTTTTCAGCTCACCTTTTCAACCATCTAGCTGCTGTTTTCTGGACTAGTTGTAGTTCCCAGCTGGTTTTTAAACAAAGTTGCCCAGGAGGGGGGAAAGGAAAGGAGAACAGCCTTCATGCCAGCTGAGAATTTTCTATTCCAGTACCATAGTATACTATTCTTTACAATTATATTGTAACCAAAGAAGTGGCATTTAAACTGATCTGTTTTGATATCCTTATTTCAAACGTGACATAGTAGCAATGTTACTAGCCAATTCTCTGAAGCTTGGTGAAAAGGGAAGAGTAATAGGAGAAAATGATGAATGAACATAGAAGCAGAGATCTAGGCTAATTATAATTTTTAAAAGTGGCAGAGGATAAAAAGTGTTTCTTCCCCTGAAAAAGAGAAGAAGTATGAATAACTTTGGCTCATGAAGCTGAGATGATGTGAAACAATCCATAACAAATGACTGAAATAAACTGTGCTGTCTACATGCAGAGGAATTTAGCTTAGGGAACTACAAGCTGGCTTGCTAACATGTCATTCACAATTTGGTAAGCTTAGAAAACGCAGGCACTAAACTGATTAATATTTAGAAGGGTAGATAAAATGGTATTGCTTCATGAAAATAGTAAACAAACAAATCCTAAAGGAAGAAAAGTTTCTGGGGAAAATATTGATGTGGATATCAACTTGTCCTTACAGTTTACTGGGGAAATGCCTGTTGTCGTGACTTGGATGGTGATAAGGGGTGATAAGGGTTGGTGACAGGAGACCAGACCAGAGCAAGTGATTTTCTTATCAGTCCCACTCTGGCAATGGAAGTGTGCTCAGCTTTGAAAATCATGCTGTGGGAAGGAAGCTGTGAAGAGAAGTCTGCACTCCTAACCTGTGCACCTTTTTTTTTTTTGCTATTGCAGACAGACTCCTTGCCACTTTCTTCCAATGTGCTTCGGTTGGATCTATGTTTAAATGCACTGACCTGTCACCATCACGTCTGGTTTGGCCTCCAGGAGCATTCATTAGAACATGTTGATTTGTTTGCAGCTCATGAACAGATGGTTGACACATTAAAATACTTTTGCAGTAATATCTACTTCACACGTGTTCTAACCTCTGTAAGGTTTTTTGTGCACTCATGAGCAATTTCTGTATTTTAGTCCAGAAATGATTGCACTTCACTGGTGGGTGAAATTATTCCCTGGTGTGTTTTGTGAACTGACTAGAACAGAAAATAAGCCAGCAGCTGAAGGTCAGATACCTCAAAAATCTTCATGGCTAAAAATTACTATAGGAAACAAATACTACCTGGCCTACTTTAACTATCCAAAGCCATAGCGTGTGTGTGTTTGGAGGGTGGGTTCAAGCTGTGTTTGGGGGTTTGTGGCAAGTTCAAACCACAGCAGGAGAGCCTGGCTATGACTTACTTTTACTCTCTTACCTCTTGCAATGTCAGGAGTGCATGCAGGAGCCAGGCCTTGTGACCAGTAGGGCTTCGCAGGACTGGGGCTTTCCTAAGTTTATTCTGAAGAGGCAAGGCATGGCCACACAGGTGAGGCCGACTGGTAACGCACAGCACCTGGTGGCAAGAGCCGGGAAGTGATATAAGGTCAGCATTTCCCTTTGGCTCTTTGCCACAGCAACACGCTTCCTGCCTTGCTGCATTTGGTTTCTTAACTCCTTGCTTCCTGATTCTCAGACCCTTGGCTTCTTGACTCCCGGCTCTCTGACCCTCTGACCCTCGGCTTCCAGACTCCTGTTCCTGCTCCCACCCCGCCGTCTTGCCCTCGGTCCCAACGTCCTCAGCTGGGACTTCGACCGCCCGTAAACCAGACCATGACATGCAAATAAAGTAATACAAAGAGCCTCTACCTAAGCTGCATTGAATTTTGGTGATGGACTTTCCCCATGTTTGGTCAGACAAATTCAGGTATCACACACACACACACACACCTTGTGCTGAGGATTCAGGAACTTCCATCGGGTACCACACACTTCCCTGGAGTCTTAAAAATCATTCTTCAGAGGGTTTTTGCACAATTCTGCCAAAGCTCTGTTATGAGGTTTGGGATAACAGTAATTAAACTCTGAATGGTAGTTACCTTAAAACCAGCATAGCTGGGGGTGGGTGGGAAACATCTGTAAGTTGGAATCCCCCACAGACATTTTCTATGAAAAAACCTCATAAATAAACGGTGGAGTTTACCTATTGCTAAACAGGACAGGAGAACTGAAATTAGAATATTTTAGTTACGAATATAAAAAATTGTATTCTGCTACTCATGCTAGAAAAATTGTCAAGACTAATTTCTGGTACACCAATAAGACCGAGCCACAGCCATGAATTTGATGGCATAATGGCATATGCTTACATCCAGTTTAGATGTGACATTCCTCCCACACTGAGATAACTATGATTTAGGAAAAAGCTTGCATGATGTCTGGCATGGTGGCTTGTTGTGTGATGTGTGTGCGCACGGACACGCACACACACACTGGTATAGTCGTCTGCTCCCCCATCTGTGTATTTGTGACAAAATATATTATATGTGATAGCCCTGCTTCACAGATCCATATTTTCAGGCATAAAGCATTTTCAATGTACACATTTAAAAGTGTGCATGTGTATGATCTTTGCAATGACCATCCAGATACATTCGCTGGGGGCTCAGGGGGGGGTGCAACTGTTGTAATGGACACTGCTAGGTGTGAATGGCAAAACTGCATCATCAGAGCACTGTTGCAAAGGGCGTCGTCATGCATGGGGATCCCACTTGTGTATAACTGCTTGTCCTGTCAGTCCAAAGATCATGTAAAATATGCAATGTGATGTCAGACTATGTAGAACAAGATTTTTGAATGACAGCTAAGCAGCTACCTGGAACTAAGGAAAACTTGCCTTTGTCCCTCACATCTCTTTTATCCATGGCTTTCTGTTGACTTTCCCCACTGATGTTCTGACTCATAACCTTCGTACTATATTGGGGGGGCGGGCGGAATTCAAATCTGGAACATAATGAAGATTAAGATTTAACTCTGTAATGAAATATTAAAGTTAAAAGCTAGCATTGCCGTATTTAAAACTGCCAGGGAAGAATCTGTGTCTAGGAGATCTAATTTTAGCTACAGAAAAGAAGTATCAAAGCCGCAGGAAGAGGACAGTCTGGAAGTAGGGCTGACAGACACCAAAGGAAAACTACACTTTAACAGAAAAGTGATTCTAAAACTCAGGCACTATCATAAAATAAAGAAGCATTCAAGTGATTTAGCTGGGGGGTGGGGAGTCACAGAGAATAACATGGCTTGTCATTTGTGATTGGTTTCCAAATGTCCCAGAGGAATCTTTTCTGGAGTTCAATGATTAGCAGGAGGAAAATGATGAGGGGGAGATGTCAGCTTCAGTGAAACCCTTCAGTCGGGGCCACGCAAAGCAGTCTGTGGCAGGCATGAGAGACAGAGAATTAAGTTCAACTGTAAGCTAGAAGGAAGCGATTAGGTGTTCATCTTTGAAGCTGCCACAAAACCTGAAGCAGTCAACATCGTGTATAATCAGTAACAGAGAACAACTTGGACAGCATCAGTCACACCAGGAGCAACAAAAGACGTGACTGGGAAATTCACTGCTGGAATCCTGTCCCCTTGTGCAATATTTACCTTTCAGCTGTTAACAACTGTAGTGGTTGTACTGGAGTTTAATTTTTTTGTTTCTTGGCTGTCCAAGGCTGATTTTAGGTTTATTTTAAAATTTGCTGCTTAGAGGTTTCACCGGCGCTATTTTGCTAGAAAAAGAGGTACCAGGATTCAGCATGAACGCCTCCCTTCTTCTCTTATAATGGTATGGCACCCACCTGAGAGGGGCTGGAAGTGAGTTCTGGCAGGTTTCGGCTGAAAAAAAGCAGCCCTGGGACTTACACAATGACCCCTGACATGTTGGGAAATCTCCTTGTGTGCTTTCAAATGATTAAGCAATCATTGCATAAAACTTCAATAAATAAATAAATTTATACGTAGCAACATTAAATTGCAATTCAGGGCGGGTGGGGGGAGGTCTCACACTTTACAGTGGTTTTTTTCTTAGATATGACTTATGACCTCCCCCCCCCCATCCTTTATTACAGGTGCCTCTATTTTCTAACTAAGGTTAACTAAGTAGGACAAAAACCAGATGCTCAACTATTCCTGATTTGACTTTTTAAACTGTGAGAGTTAAACTTTCACTCAGGCCACAGCTCCCTGCTGAAAGCTATGAGTTTGTAATTCAGCCCATTACATTGAACTATGTACAAATCCTTTCATACATTTTAAAAAGAAAACTTCAATCCAAAACCAAGATTCTGCCCCCTATAGATCCCTTGTCCAGGGAAATTAAAGTACTGGGTAGCACACAACAGAATTTTTCTTGTGTTTTATTTTTTTATTCAGCCCAGTTGATTATCAGTTACCAGAGAAATATAGTTTCAAGACTTGACAGAAGTCACCAATTTTCAACTTCAGCCTTAGTCAGAGTTTCCAATGACAATGGCTTTTGAATCTTGTGCATCTGAACCTGCTCCCTTTGGCTGATGCATCTGAGTATGGTTTTTTTTTAAAAAAAAGGTTTATTTTTAAGCCACAAACTCCCCCTTTCCTCCCATTCTCCCCAGTTTGGGGACAATGTCCAAAGCTAGTTTTGACACTTCAAGTGACAGTCAGCACAGCTCAGGCTAAATCTGAAGGTTCCTGTTTCAGCAGATATTTCAAACCATAAGGCTTTTAGTTATTTTCAAATGAATGTTAAATAAAACATTATATGCTCCCAGCTGTGCACTTTTGTGGCAGGTGATGTTTTGGATGTTTCACGCGGTGCCTCATGTGGTGCCTGTATGAGGCCTATGCTGGGCTACTGCAGAAATAGCAAACAGTAAAATCTGGGGAAACAAAGGCTCTCCCTATCAGCCTGGAATACCTTAAACAATTGTGATTTATTTCAGACAGGGAGCCACTTTACAGCACAGAGCAAACCAAGCGCTCTTCCTTGGGCTGTGTCCTCCAACATCCTGGTAAGGCTGGAGACTGTGATTGAAATAAGTTTCTTTTCTTTTTTCCCCATTTGTTCCTGTAGGTTGTCCACAGAAATATTCATGAAATAATTAATTTGAAATCCCTTTCTATTTCCTTCTCAGTCTTTTAAAGAAAGAAAGATTCTCCTTTTCATTTTGTGGAGTTATGTTTGTCAGTTATTTTGCTTGTCTCCAGGAAATGGAAAAAGTAATGGTGATGCCATGAGAAGATGTTTGTTTGTTTGTTTACATTGGATGTTGGCACCAAGGCATCATTATATACAGTATTACAATGAAGAATGATGCCTGTCTATTTTGTTTATTTGCAGTGCTTTTAAATTGTGGAGGAATGAAGGGTCTGCATACATCATTACTTTAACATGTCATGCAACCCCAGGGTTGCCATTAGAGGTATGTCAACAGGGAACCACTGTCAATCACGGCTTATCAGTGACTCAGATCTGTTTCATGAATGCATGTAACTGATGTGATAAGCTGCACTTGATTGTAGTAGTGCCTGTGAAAATGATCTTGGTGGACTGCAAGCTTCACGAGTCAACAGTGTGATGCAGCAGCAAAAAAAGTGAATCCTATTCTAGGCGGCATCAACAGAAGTATAGAATCCAGATCATGCGAAGTAATAGTAACACTCTGTTCTGCCTTGGACAGACCACACCAGAGGTACACTCATGGTTATAAATGCAAAAAGAAACCTATATGGACTCTGTTCTGAAACCATATGCCATCAGTGCTCCCAGCTATGTACGTGACACCACAGATTTTCTGAGGAAAATACAATCTTTGAATAATCTTCCTAACAACACTATATTAGCCACTATGGATGTGGAATCTCTGTATACCAACATCCCACACAACGATGGTTTACAAGCCATAAGGAACACCATTTCAGATAAAATCACAGCGGACTTTGCCACCAAACTCTGCCATTTTGTCCTTACCCACAACCACTTCAAATTTGGTGATGACCTGTTCCTCCAGATCAGCAGCACAGCAATGGGCACCCGCATGGCCCCACAGTATGCCAACATCTTCATGGCAGATTTAGAACAACGTTTCCTAAACTCCTACCCACTCAAACCTCTCTTGTACCTGTGATACATTGACAATATATTTATTATCTGGACACATGGTCAACAGACCCTGGACATCTTCCACCAGACATTCCACCCCACCATCAACCTAACAATGAACCAATCTATGCAAGAAATACATTTTTGGACACTACTATAAAAATACAGGATGGGCGTATAGACACCACCCCATACCATAAACCAAATGACCGACAAACATATCTACATGCTTCTAGCTACCATCCCAAACATACCAAACAATCCATTGTATACAGCCAGGCCCTACGTTACAGCTGCATCTGTTCCAACTCTACAGACAGAGACTCTCACCTAAGAGATCTACAGCAAACCTTTATAGAACTAAAATATCCACCCGATGAAGTTAAACAACAGATCAACAGAGCCAGACTGATACCCAGAGAGAACTTGCTGCAAGACAGACCCAAAAAAGAAAATAACAGAACACCACTAGCAATCACATACAGCCTCCAAGTTAAAACAGTACAGCGCATCATCAGAGATCTACAACCTCTCCTGGACAATGACAGCTCTCTTTTTCAAGCTCTGGGAGGAAGACCTTTCATTGCCTAAAGACAGCCACCCAATCTTAAACAACTCATCACCTACAATAATACAACCACCAGACTTAACATGGACACTGGTACCAGAGCCTGCAATAAACCCAAATGCCAACTTTGCTGCCACATACACCCGGACAACACCATCACTGGCCCCAACAACATCAAACATACCATCTCAGGACTATTTAATTGCTCATCTTCTAACATTGCGTATGCCATCAAATGCCAACAGTACCCTTCAGCTCTCTATATTGGACAAACAGGCCAAACCCTATGCCAAAGGATAAATGGACATAAATCTGACATCAGGAATCACAAAAACCAAAAGAAAAAAGAGAGAGTTAAGGAATGGTTCTGATAACGATATAGCAAGCAATATGATGTTCTTTTTAAAATGTTAATACTGTAATGTGTTATTAAAATGTGACACCAGAGGGCACCACAGAGCAACCCCCTTCCAAAAACCAGGTAGACCTTGTAGAATGGGATATTTTCTGTCTTGATGTTTTAGAATGATATTTTTAATATCATTCTAATAATGTTTAAAAGTTGAGTGTAGATCCAGCCCTGGAGTACTGTCTCCAATTCTGGGCAGCACAATTTAAGAAAGATGTTGAAGGAGCTGGGTATGTTTAGCCTGGAAAAGAGGAGACTGAGAGGAGATATGACAGCCATCTTCAAATGGCTATCGCATGGAAAAGGGAACATGCATGTTTTCTCCTGCTCTGGAGGGCAGGACTCAAACCAATGGCTACAAGTTGCAAGAAAGGAAATTCCACCTCAACATTAGGAATAACTTTCTGACAGTAAGAGCTGTTAGAGAGTGGAACGGTCTCCCTTGGAAGGCGATGGGCTCTCCTTCCTTGGAGGTTTTTAAGCAGAGGTTGGATGGTCATCTGTCCCAGATGCTTTAGCTTAGATTCCTGCATTGCAGGGGGTTTGACTGGATGACCCTCGGGGTCCCTTCCAAATGTACAATTCACACACAGACACACACTGCTTACCAGGAGGGAGAGGGGTGAGGTGGCAAGGTTGGAGCTGAACAGAAGCACTGGCAAAGCCAATGATTGCTCTTGCCACTGTCTGTATCCACCCCACTGGGAAAACCACTTCAGCTTTTAAGAGTAAAACTTCTTAAAATAAATAATAATGAATAACTAGGGTAGTAAACGGGGTGTGTGGCTGGCACTGTGGGTTAAACCACAGAGCCTAGGGCTTGTCGATCAGAAGGTCGGCTGTTCGAATCCCTGTGACAGCATGAGCTCCCAATGTTTGGTCCTTCTTTCTCTCCTTCTTTGGAGGTCTTTAAGCAGAGGCTTGACAGGCATATGTCAAGAATGCTTTGATGGTGTTTCCTGCTTGGCAGGGGGTTGGACTGGATGGCCCCTGTGGTCTCTTACAACTCTATGATTCTATGATTCTATGGCCCCTGCTCCTGCCCACCTAGCAGTTCAAAAGTACAAAGTGCAAACAGATAAATAGGTACTGCTGTGGCGGGAAGGTAAACGGTGTTTCCATGCGCTGCTCTGGTTCACCAGAAGCAGCTTAGTCATGCTGGCCACATGACCCAGAAGCTGTCTTCGGACAAATGCCGGCTCCCTCGGCCTATAGAGCGAGATGAACGCCACAACTCCAGAGTCGTCTGTGACTGGACCTAACGGTCAGGGGGTAGTAAACAGGGGTAGAAAAGTATGAAGCCAGGCAAAATAAAGGGACTGGCTTTATATATCCCTTACAAAGGTATGGGGTAAATATTTTCTGATTAATAAAAAAGTAACAATAAAGAACAGCATCATATATTGTATAGCCAGGAATGGTTGGGGGTTGATAAATGTGGGCAACCGTCATCTTGAAGAGTCTCTGCACACATTTTATGTGGTGGGATAAACGGCAGCCTGGAAGCATGACATCAAAGGCTGCTACTAGGAAGAAGAGCCATCAGGCAGTCATCAAAGAGAAACTAGGGACCAGAGCAATAGCCGCAGCAATTACTTAGTGTGAACACAAGAAGAGAGATCTGTAAAGTCCACTACATAGCCAATAAATCTAGTTTATATCTTTTCCTACCTTCAAGCAGTGCAGGGCATAGATATATCTTAAGCCAGAAATTGGTTGTGATGCTCTGTCCTGGGCAAAGACAGAAACAAGACATCTTGTTTGTGGGCCTCTTCCCACTCTGACTGTGGTTCATTGGGAAATTGGATTTGTCTCCTAGTTTTTTGTATGTATGGAAAGGCATAAGGGCTGGTAGTGGAGAAGGAACTGGCAAGCCACCCCAGTATCCCTGCCAAGAAGACTCCATGGACAAAGACAACAGGCATATGAAAGCTATGACACTGGAAGATGAGCCCCTCAGGTCAGAAGGCATCCAACATGCTACTGAGGAAGAGCGGAGGACAAGTACAAGTAGATTCAGAGCTGATGAAGCGGCTGGGCCAAAGCCGAAAGGTCGCTCAGTTGCGGATATGCCTGGAACACAGGAATTAAGGTTAATTTAATCTGATGTATTTTAAGAAAGGAAAAAATTAGTAGTAAAAATGCTTTCTTGCCTTGATCATTAAAGTGACCTTCCCTCCTTCCCAGGGCCCCTTTTTCTGCTCAGTTCTGTCACATACCTTGCGCAGTCCTATTACCACCATAGCATTATCTCTGTGCTGCCTCACTGAAAAGTGTCATTATTCATTTTCCCCTGCAAGGAAGTTACTTCAAAGCTCTAACACCTCATCTATGACTTTTATTCTCCCAGCAAAGAATGTGAAAAGGTAACATTTTCTCCGTCTCAATCAAGGAAAGATCCTCTCATTATTCACTTCTGCAATCACCAGCCCAGAATGCCCCTTTTATCTATCCAGTCATCATCCACACAACAATATATCTGGCTGATTTTAAATCAAAGTGTGGCTCTGGATATATTATAGAAATGGCTTTCTTTCACTCAGTTAACAATTCTCTCTTGTACTCTTGTCATATTGAGGGGTGCGGTGTCCCATGTGAAGCTATTATTTGATCACTTTAAAAACTCCCTGGGGGTGCAGATTTAGAGGCAGCTGTTTCTCCATTACAAAGTTCAGATTTAAAAACAAAACCAAACTGTACATCACCCGGGTTAAACAGAGAAATCTGCATAACTAGAAATACCTACGACATTTAATGTGGGATTCAATTGCCTGTCAAAATCTTGTGAGTTCCATATCTCATATATATGGGTGTTGGCACCTGTCAACAATCGGGGGGTGAAGTCAAATTGCTGTGCTAGCGGCACCAAGTGACCTCCCCAGAGTGCAAGCCTGGGCAGTGTGTGTGGAGGTCCTGTGCTGCCTGGACAACAAGAACCCGCTCTTGGCTTCATTGATGTGGTCCAAAGGAAAGCAGAGCAGTTCGTTTGGCACCAGCTTGGCTGCAGGAGTTGCAGGAAGGAGGCATACAAGATGCCATCCAACCATCTTAGGGACTCCACTCTAGGTTTGTGCAGGGTTTACTCTTTAGCATTTTCTTCTTCCCAATATATCCTAAAGGCAGCAGAGGTATAGGACCAGAGTTTTCATTCTCCTAGATGGGCTACCTTTCCAAGTTGACACCCCCACCCCACCCATGGCACACTCAGAAACCGCCTTCTTGACCATTCAACCCACCTCTCTCCTTCTCTGGCCTTGGCCTCTGGCTCAGTTTTGGCCAGCTTCCACCTCCTTTTTTGCCCAGAGGCTGCTGTGCAGCAACAACACTGCCTTGTTTCACTGAGGCTGAAAAAGGGACACAGCTGGAGGAGAACAAGGAGACACCAATGCTGCCACTTTACCAGTGTTAATTTTCCCTCATTCCTTCCTTTCCCCCATGAAGATCTTTACTCCCCCCCCCATAGCTGCCAAGTACCCCGTTTTCCCTGGGAAACCCCCATTTTTACTTACCTTTTCCTGGTGGTCCCCCGTATCACTTCGTCTCCCGTTTTTCTCCGTTATTTTCTCCTGTCGGCGGCCATTTTTTTTCTTTCTGATTTGCCCTTCTATGGGCACCAAAAATGGCCGCCGCTGGCTTCAAAAGTCGCATCTACGCATGTCCGGAAGTGCGTAGACGCTACTCTCGGTGTCGGCGGCGGCCATTTTTGGTGCCCATAGATGGGCGGGGCGACACCGGAAGTTGTGTTGACGCACTTCCGGTCATGCGTAGAAGTGACTTTTGAAGTCGGCGGTGGGCATTTTTGGTGCCCATAGAAGGGCAAAGCAACACCGGAAGTTACGTCAACGCAACTTCCGGTGTCACACGGCTGCCGGTCCCGGATTCTGCAGTCTGGGACTTGGAAGGTAAGCTCCCCCCCTCAGATCCTGATACTTCCTTACTCCAAGGTAAGTGTGCATAGTCTTGCAGCCTGAAAAACAAGGAGTTTAGTAAAGAAACTGCCTTTTTATTCAACAGATGGAGCTCAAAGTGGTGTACATGGTTCTTCTCTTCCTTGTCTAATCCCCACAGCAACCCTGTGAGGTAGGTTCTGGTTTATTGGTTGGAGATAAAGGTGCTGACCGTGACCCAATTCACTTCACATTTGTTCATCACAACCATCCTGTGACGTGGGTGAGGATGAGAGCCTGTCATTGGTTCAAGGTGACCATGTGAGCTTTAAGCAGAAGCTGGGATTTGAACCGGATACCTGAGTGTGTCACTGTGTACGTTGGGCAGGTGTGGTTGGGACAACTCAGAGCTCATATGTATTGGAATCGGAATAAAAGCAGGTAACCTTTTGAAAGTTCCAGGGGGCACAAAACACTACAAGTCAACTTTTGTGTGCTTCTCTGTGTGGGGGCCACCAAGTGGTGTGTATTGCAGTTGTGTTTAAAAATCTGCTTTTGTACTTTTTCAGATAAAGCAAAGTTATTCCATACCATCACCTCCATCTCACTAAACTGCCAGGGGTGGGGGGTGGGCTCCATTCTGTGGTTCACCTTAGTTACCAATTTTTTTTGGTCAGCCCTAGGTGCAAGTGACTGAGTGTAGATTTGAAGCCGGTCTGATCTTAAGACTGATGCTCTGAAACCCAGCCACATTGTGTACATGTATTCCATACGGCAACTTATTTTCCTGATAATAGAATTTGACTTTCCAAGCTGCAATTTTAAAAATCCTGTTTCTAGATGGTCTTTCTTTTGAGCACCAGTACCATTTGCCCCCAGCAATCTGCTTGTTGATGCCAATGGAAGGACAGCCCGAGTGCAGAGACAAAGATTTTGGAAGATTTTGCCAGTGCGTCAGATGTCAAATCTTCTTCTTTGCCTTTGGCAGAACAGGGAGGGTTTTGTAGTGTCTCTGTTGTAAACTGTTCTTCAAATAGGCTTGATATGAAGCCAACGGGCTTCCCCACTTTGAAATTCCAGATGCATGACTATTAAAACACCTGTGTGTGCCACTTGGTTCCTTTAGTACCTTTTGGAAAAACCCATGTTTCCCATAAGGCTTTTGGCTTAAACCATTAAGCTATAAATCCTGCACAGTTTTAGTGGGATTCAAGTAGCCTGAGTGAGATATTGTAGTTGGCAATGAAGTTTAATAGCACTTCTCCATATTTTTCAGTCCCCTTTCATACGTCAGTCCATGTGTAGGCTGAATTGATGAAGGGGAAGAGGACCATCCCTTCTGATCCTCATGTTATCACAAACTTATCTCTGTATGTTAAGCTGGGTGTATGCCCAGGAGATCCAAGGAACAGCCACTACCTGCAATCACGCGGAGTATCTACACATGTGCTGTTGCGCAGCAAAGTCAAAACGCAGACTCTTCACAGTAAATGAATAAAACTTTACTGAGGCAAAACATACTTCTTTACAAACACATAATGTAGGAGAGCAGGGTAAAACAGAAGAAGATTAGACTAGGCTAGAGAAGCACACTGAACTCATTGTATTTATCCTTCCTAGTTCCTTGTGTCTTCCTGAGATACAATATTTGTACAAGGAATGAGTCAGAGGATGAGTCAGAGTGAGTCAGCTAGCTGAATGAATCTGCACTTTTCAGCATTTTTCAACACTTTCTACACTTTACTGCTTCTGCTCTCAAAGAACTTTGTCACATGACATGTGCAACTGTGTCTGTCTACGCAGTTGTATACAAATAGCCCCTCATTTGCAGATATCCTGTTGAGTGTATGGATATTGGGTTAGGAGGACCAGCAGGATGTCACTATGTCAGGAGATGGGCTTTCCTTCCATGTGTGCATGGAAGAATGTGATAGTTTTATGAGATTATATCCACGTCTTCAGTCCCTCTTCTGCCCCAACTGGGCTAACAGGACGACTGGAGCTTTAATAAACAATGGATCTGCGGCAGAGAAATTTAATCCTCTTTATTATTTCAAGCTATTTACAAAATATATACATAGGCTGATACAAACAGCTCTCACTGCAAACACACAGCATAACAGAGAGCCAGAGTACTCACAACAGCTACAGAGCAATATAGCAATACCACGCCTTACTAAATTAGCTGAGTCAGTAAGGCAATTGAGTGAAGGAACAGTTCCCGCCCACTTCTCTCTCTGGAGACTTTCTGATTCTCACATTGGGAGGGGTGAAAATGCTAACATACTCCCCCTTTTCAAACCGACCATTGAGAGAACTTTAACACAACTGTAATTTCTTAACATACACATCCAGTTGTTCCTTGTTCACAGCTTTAGTTAAAGCATCGGCAGGAATTTCTTTCCCTGGCATATAAGTAACTTTAACAACTCCTTCTTGAATACATTCTCTGGCGCGGTGCATTTTAATCTGTAAATGTTTTGTTTTCTGCTTGCACCCTTCTGATTGGATCAACGCTATGCAGGCTTTGTTGTCCTGATAAACTGGAATTGGACACGAAACCTTTATTCTCATATCTTGACATAGCTGCAATAACCACTCTACATTCATAAGTGATAGAGTTAGAGCATTGAGTTCTGCTTCACATGAACTCGTGCTCACTGTTGCTTGCTTTTTACAATTCCAATCAAACAAGCACTGATTGTACAGATAACACACGCCTGATGTACTCTTTCCATCCATTGAGTCACTGCCAAAACTGGTGTCTGCATAGATTTCAAGACCTCCTGATTTTTGGCTTGAAAGTCTTAATCGATAATGCATAGTGCCCTTTAAATATCTAACTATGCGTTTTAAAGCTTTCCAGTCAGATACTGTGGGCTGATTAGCATATCTACTGAGCAAATTCACGCCAATGGCAATGTCTGGCCTGGTACACCTTGCTACAAAACTGAGCTTGCCTAACACACTCCGGAACAATGTGGTGTCAGAAAATGCCTCAGCATTTGTGTCATGTTGGAAACCTGTGACCATAGGGGTATCTACAACATTTGCATCAGTCAGGTTTAACTTTTTCAGCAATTCATTGATTTTGCATGTTTGGTGCAGCAAAACATCACCTTTCTCATTTCTCTCTACTTCCAGAGAGAGATAATTACTGACTTCCCCTAGATCTTTCATGTCGAAATGCTTCTGCAATTTCCCAAGAGTGCTTTTGTAAATATTAATATCTTTCCACAGAAATAAGATATCATCAACGAAGCAAATACAAAATAGCTTTTGTTGATTACACTCTTTCACAAAAACACAAGAATCAGCCTTTCCTTGTTGGAATCCTAAAGAAAACAACACTTCAGTTAGTTTAGTGTGCCAGCAACGAGCGCTTTGCTTCAAACCATATAGGGATTTTTTTAACTTGCACACCATTCCCTTTTTGACTTGCACTCCATCTGGTGGCAGCATATAAATATTCTCATCAAGAATTCCGTACAAAAACGCAGTATTTACGTCGTGATGAGATATAGTCATGCCTTCTTCAGCAGCAAGTTTCATTAAGAGTCTAACACTCTCAAATCTGACTGTTGGTGAGTATGTCTCATGGTAATCCTGGTCAGGTATCTGAGAAAAACCACGTGCCACTAACCTGGCTTTATATCTGGCAACTTTACCATGCTGGTCAGTTTTTACTTTGAAAATCCACCTGCTGTCTACAAATTTCATACCTGGTTCTCTTGGAACCAATTCCCATGTCTCATTTTGTTTCAGGGATTTTAACTCAGATTTCATGGCATTAAGCCAAGGTTCAGCATCCTTTGTGGACAAGTTTTGAACCTCTTTGTAGCTGGCTGGTTCAAATACTGTATCTGAGTCGCTAGTAGTGACAGCTTTTGCAAACTCTTTGGAAAATCGCTTTGGCGGTCTTCCCTTGGTGGCTCTTTCGGACCTGCGCAAAATTCTCAGATCCTCTGGGTCCATTTCCTCCTTGGGAGAATAGTGACCCACTGTAAACAAAGGTTCTACATTTACATCAGTGTCTGATTCATCTGTCTGTTTAACTGAGGCTTTTGCACTCTGATAGTCTGTGTCAGTGTCAGATTCCTCACTAACGCTAGATTCATCAGCAGTAACAGGATCTGCCTCTTGCTTTTCTGGCTTTGTGTTATCATCACCAGAAATGGGGTAGCACTGAAAAATACCAACTTTATCCCATTTTGGGTTACAATCCATACTTCTGGTCAACCTAATTGTTTTCATGTCTGTCATTAGCACACGATATGAACCTTTCTCGTACCCTATAAAGATGCCATGTTGACCACATTTACTCAGTTTGTCATTTTGCAAAGTATGCACCCACACTTCTGAACCAAAAATTTTCAAATGCTTCACAAATGGTTTTTTTCTGAACAGCATTTCATATGGGGTGCAACCAATGGCTGATTGATATCTTCTGTTATAAACATACGTAAAGCACGATAAAGCTTCCCCCCAAAAGGGATTGGGTAGGCCTGAATCATGCAACAGAGTTTTAATACCTTGTTGCAAGGTTTGGTTTACTCTTTCACACAAACCATTCATCCATGGAGATCTGGGTGTGGCAGTCATGTGCTCTATACCCTGTTCAGCAAGAAAGCTCTCAAATTGCTCTGAACAAAATTCTCCACCTTTGTCACTGTAAAAGTGATGCACCTGCTCATTTTGCACATTTTTTAGCCATGCACAAAACTGTTTGAACCTTAAAAAGGCTTCAGACTTTTTCTGCAGTACATAAACCCAAACATATTTGGAATAAGAATCAATCAGAACCATGAAGTAACGTGAGTTGCCTCTAGAGGGCGCTAGAGGTCCAACCAAATCTGCATGCACCATCTCAAAAGGTTTTTTTTACTTCCCTCCCAGACTTTGTACCTTTGGGAGCTTGTCTAATCTTATTCTCTGCACAAGAAACACATTTCATGTGGTAAGGACACTTTTGGACTTTCATGCCCTCAACCATATTTTGCATTTTTGCCACTGCTTGGAAATGCAAGTGACCAAACAAACGGTGATAATCATGAATACAGTGGTTATGCATTTTCTCATTCTTATCTACTGATATGTTACAGCATGCCTTTTCAGTTTCTCTAGTTGCTTTAGCAGCTGCACCTGTAACAAAAGGCAATACATATAAACCATCAACACACTTGGCATAAAGAATGAGTTTGTTATCTCGAAGAATTTCGCACCGAGAGTTTTCAAACACCACTTTAAATCCTAGAGCATCTAACTGAGAAACACTTAGGAGATTATCCTGCAAATGAGGAGCATACATAACATTGCTAACTGTTGCATTTAGGCTCTGCAAAAACACAGTACCCTGAGCCAAACTCTTAATTGACGACCCATCTGCTTGATGAATGGCTCCTCCCTGTTTCTCCAGATGAACAAAGAGGTCTTTATTATTGGCAACATGCTGGGTTGCTCCTGAGTCGACAATGAAAACAGAACGTTTGAGTTTTTTAGAGCAACGTGAGACCAAAGCTTTTGATGCAGCTGGTCCTTGGGGTTTTTGCCCTCCTCCCCCTCTGCCTTTGAAGTTGTCCTTTTGCTTTAAAGTCTTCCTACATCGATTCCTGTAGTGCCCAAATTCACCACAAGAGTAGCAGTGTTGAGATTTCAGAGCTTTTGCAGAAGTTTCACTTTCTCCTGCCGAAGGCTTGAAAACACTCTCAACAACTTTGCCTCGATTCTCTCTTGCAGTTTGTCTGCGATCCCATTCATTCATGAGCACAGCAGATACATGATCCTCTGTTAAACGATCATTAGGCAATGTGGATAGCTGAGTAGCAACTGCATCATACGACTCATCTAGGCTATTTATCATGAGCATTGCAAACACAGCCTCTGACAAATTCAAGTCTCGCTGGGCAAGGTCCTGTCTGAGACGTTTTAATTGAGCCAGGTGGCTGGGCAAATCGCCATCTTTCTGCAGCTCCAGCCTACATAGTTTCTTAAAAAATAACACAGTTGAGCCTGCATTTTGACGTAGATGCATATATTTAAGTTTATACCAAACAGCCTTTGCAGTCTCCTCATTCTCTAAATTGACCAACAAATGGTCTGAGACACTCATCGGGGGCATCATCCTCTATGGTATGATAAAGCTGTTCTCTTTGTAAAAGTGCCTTCATTTTAACTTGCCAGGTAGGGTACGTTTCTGGCGTCAGGAGAGGAAAAGACAGAGCCATTTGGCCGATATGTGCAGAAGCCATGCCTGTGTTTTAAATTAACAGCAAGACACTTCCCTTCGTGCAACACAAATAGCCTTGACTCTCCCAGCAACTTTACTCCCCCTTTCAGCACAATTAATTTAGGCAAACTGGAAAAGCGTCTCTTATCTTTTTGGCAGCTTTAAGCATGCCTCTCTGTAAATCAGCTTGAAATTAAACAGCTTACGACTTGGCAATGTGCAGCATCAGAACTCCGTCCAGCCAACAGCAGCAACAGCTCATCCAGGCCTGGAGACGATGTACAGCATCAGAGGAAAACTGGATCAGCAGAACCGTCCTCCCTCTCAGCAGCCAAGCGACACAGCAAAGCACGCGTCCACTGCGCAACTCATGCATCTGCAGAAACCAACCATCCTCTGCTACCATATGATAGTTTTATGAGGTTATATCCACGTCTTCAGTCCCTCTTCTGCCCCAACTGGGCTAACAGGACGACTGGAGCTTTAATAAACAATGGATCTGCGGCAGAGAATTTTAATCCTCTTTATTATTTCAAGCTATTTACAAAATATATACATAGGCTGATACAAACAGCTCTCACTGCAAACACACAGCATAACAGAGAGCCAGAGTACTCACAACAGCTACAGAGCAATATAGCAATACCACGCCTTACTAAATTAGCTGAGTCAGTAAGGCAATTGAGTGAAGGAACAGTTCCCGCCCACTTCTCTCTCTGGAGACTTTCTGATTCTCACATTGGGAGGGGTGAAAATGCTAACAGAATGCACAAAAGGGTATCATTATTCTGTTGCCTTTATCTCTCCTCCCTCTGTGGTTTCCTCCTGCTCTGAATTTAGAACATGAGCTCAGAGGCCGGGAGCGCTCTCTCTCTCTCTCTCTGTCTGTGTGTGTGTGTGTTAACATCTTACCTATTTACTAGTGCACTTTACTTAGTCCCCTGGAAGTTAGTTTTGGAGGGTGTTAAGCAGCAAAAAGTTGGAAAATGGAGGACTCATCCTTACTTCCAATTGTTACATGTCTAGAAAGCATACATCTGGGCGGTTTTGCCTCTGCTGCTTCCACCTGAAAATCAAATTGGGACAAATGGCAATCCGTGGAAAACCCAATTGCTATTTGCTCCAATTCAGTGCCAAACTGCAGGTTTTCCCAAGGGAAAGTGGCCAGGCGAACAGGAAGTGTGGATGAGCCCCCTTGTGTGTTAAACGTACGTATACGAATGTTCCAGTTACATGTAGGTAGCCGTGTTGGTCTGCTGTAGTCGAAACAAAATAAAAAAAAAATTCCTTCCAGTAGCACCTTAGAGACCAACTAATTTTGTTACTGGTATGAGCTTTTGTGTGCATGCACACTTCTTCAGATACTTCTTCTTCTTGGTATCTGAAGAAGTGTGCATGCACACGAAAGCTCATACCAATAACAAACTTAGTTGGTCTCTAAGGTGCTACTGGAAGGAATTTTTAAATTTTGTATGAGAATGTTGTTAAGGACCTCCTGATCCCCTGACCTGATCCCTGAGGTCTTGGGCAGGGTCCTCTGCTAGTGGCACGCCATGGCTCAGATGCATAGTTTGACTCATAAGAACTAGAAGCCATGCATTCAGTGTAGTGGGAAAAAGCCTATGGAACTCCCTCCAATCCAAGCTTAGGTGGCACCTTCCTTGCTGACTAGACTTCCTTGTTCCAGCAGGCATTTTCAGGTAGCATCTGGCTTTATGATAATTTTATATTCTTTTATTGTCCCATTTTCTGTGAATTGTTTTTCCGTATGCCACTTAAAAGTGCTAAATAAATAAAATAAAATAATAAAGAGTTGGCTGTGCACCCTCTGGTATCTGTGTGGTTGGTGTGATACTGATGCAGAATTTGTTCTGCCTGTTGAATGCCTCTGGAAACTGCTCCTTGTTTGATTTTGGGACCACCCTTGCCTAACACTGCCACCTCCATGCTCCACATTTGAGCCAAGAGTATTGTGAACATAAGAGGTCCTGGAGAGAGCGTATGATATTTTACATTGATAGAATGTCAACCTTTTATAAAAATTAAATCCGTTATCATTAGCTCTTTACTTTATATAAGATGATAGCAAAGGAAAATCAAAGCAAGTCTTCTAAACTGTCCAGAGTAATTATCTTTCCAGAATGGCCTTTCTGTACAATGGCAGCAATTATGAAAAATGAAAGACGGGCTTCTCATTTTAATCCAATTAGCTTCCTACATTCATAACATCTCCTTTGTTTCCTTTTTTTTTAAGCTCAGATTTTTATGAAGCAGAGCATCCCCTTCTCCTTCTGGTGACAGGAAAGAGAGGTAAGATGCAGGGAGTGAAGTCATAGAAGTAGACTGGGCAGTTATAGGTGTAGGGCACAACTATAAATTCTCAAGCTGTTTCCAAAATGGTTCCAGAAGAGACTAAGACCTCCTTTTTCCACATTTTCTTCATGGTAAGGGATCTGCTGCACTGTGTACTCTCATACTACAGATGTAATTTTGGAAAACTCAGGTCATGTGAGCAGGACGCATCCTGTAGCTCCTCCCCATGCCAGCATTTCCTCAGTTTCTCGGAGGAGCAACACTGGTGTTCAACGTGGTTTTGTCTTCCTTTCATATGTATATTTGTGAGGCAGAAACAAGCTGCATTGCAACAGCTCTCCTAAAACAAGTAAAGTGAGAAGAAGCCCTCAGAGTAAACACCTGAATTTCCCACCGTGTTGCAACCTGCAAGAGTTTTGGAGGACTCAACCATGGGAAACAAAAGCCATCTATTTTGTTTCTGTTACCTTTGGTGCCAATTTTGCTAACCATGTGCCTGAAGCTCGTTTTTCCCATTCATCATAACCCCCATCCCCCTAACCCATCCTGAAATGTGGACACCTCTACAATTTATACTCTTTTTATAACAAAATTGTTGCCCACAAAACCACTGGGAAGGAAGCAAATCCGTTTTAGTTCTCCCTCTTCCCCAAAACCACCTTTAAAGGTATCTAGTAAGAAAAGCACTGTGTCTTCTTTGCCTGCAGTTTGGCAGGTTTCTGACCTAGGGGCATTCAGATCTAAACCGAATCAGGCAGCCTCCAAAGTGATTCAGACCAAATTTGGCTGGGTTTTTTGAAGCAGTAATTGGGGTCCAAGCCAAATCTCGTGGTCATTGCACAACCTTAAATTACAAAATCAACTTTCCCATTGGAATCAGTGGGACTTCTTAATGCTGAATTTTGACTGCATTTTTCTTGAGTTGATAGCAATGCAATCTAGGAAGAGAGGTAGCTCTACCGTGATGCTAACACTTTCCAAGCATTTGCTCCTTAACAAGTAGACCAAAGCAGCTCTATTGAGGTACTCATTCATTTTATAAAAGTAACTGAAAAACTGCAGGAGGCTAATTGTATGAATCCATATTCACTATCTGTTAAGAATATCACAAGAGAGTGCTCGTTAACATTTGTACATTTTTATACCCTCTGGATGAATGGTAAAATCCCAGCCATCATTACAAACCGTCTGCTCCTTTTTTCCATCTACAATATGCAGTCACTATGCAGAGTAACATTAGAGGAAAGTCCCTGCCCCGAAGAGAGTGCAATTTAAAAGAATGGGAAGGCTATATTGGGAAGAAATGAAAGTGAGAGAGGCAAAATTAAAGGGAGGAATAGATTTTACGCATCTTTAGACTTTGTTTTGGTGGGGAGTTGAGGGTGAAGTTTAGTTAAGCCACCATCTTCATAGAAGAGCTGAGCTTTGAGAAGGGCTTTGAAAGAAGACAGAGGTCTTGTTGTAAATTTTAAGGATATATATAATTGTTCATAAACATGCACATGAATGTACAGGCACATGTCTGAAGCAGCACAGGAAGAAAGGCCTGACTGACACCATTTTGACTCTCTCTGACCAGAATCACACACACACATTTCCACATGACTATCAACTTGGGAGCCATAATCCTGTAAGCCGGAGGCTCTGCCAACTGGACATTTCCCCATCAATGGTGCCAGACTGCTAGCCATATCTTTCACAATGGAAGACTCCTCCGAACAAAAGATAGTGATCAACTTTTAAGAAACTGTTAATTTCTCTTTGTGTTTAGGAATTCACACCTGGGAGGGGTGAGAGGACTAGGAGAAGTGTCAAAGGTGCTCAGATTTCTACCTGGAACCCTCCCTTTTTGTGAGGTATTGATTATGTAGCTGTGATGTAGGAATGATGTATTTTGGGGGTGTTTCTTGGTGATGGGAAAACTGATAAAAGTGGAGGTTCACTTTTGTTCTGGGTTCCTTCCTTGCTCTCCTGAGTGAGGGGAAGGACCCTGTTGCAACAGCAAAAATAAAGGCTTTGCTTCTCAAAATTCTCTGGTTGACCTCTGTTATATTCTCCGACCGATGGAGAACCCCATAAGGAATAAGAGCAGATTTTTGCTTATATCAGTCTCACCATGCAGATGTTCTGGGTTTGAATATTGGGTATAAGGGTCAGCAAAGAAGAAAAGCCTGAGCTGGATGGCTTAGGTTGCAAACCTGTGTGCACACTGGGAATAAACTCTGTTGTGGCACATCTTCAGTTATAACATAGAAAGCATACCCTCCAAGTGTCCCTATTTTCCAGGGACAATCCTGGAATTACAGAAGCTGTAAATTTTTTTTAAATTAAATATTTTCTTCATTTACAAAAATATGTGCAATATCTCTCATACCATTTTTACAAGTCAGTTTCATTTGTTGAGGTGCCTTCTCTCCTCCTGCATAGGAAGAGAATGAAGGTGTTAAGACAACAGAGTCCTGCCCCCTTCTTGCCAACAGTTCTACCCCGCTCTCCACCCTCCACAGCTGGCTCCAACCCCAATGAAGTTTGAGGATGTTGAGTGGGTTGGCCACACAGAGTGGAGCGGGTAGATTCTCACCAAGCCATGGGAATTACAGACTGAGCTGAGGAGAGCACACTGCCTCCAAACCTGGTACACATGCACAGCAGTGCTTAATTCCTTCATGCATTAATTAGACTTAAGTGTGTTGGTTATATGAGGCTGCTTATTCCACACTTCCTTCTACTACAAACTGGGATTTTGAGCAATTTATGAGCAGGTTTTGGGCCTTTAATATTCAGTGTGTCCAGATTGCACTAGGTAGAAATCAGCAGGGAACTATGCTCAAGCATGCTATTTATGGTCTACTTTAAAGTGTGCTAGTGGTGGGTATTTTTTTTTAATCAACTTAAGGTAAAGGTGTTCACATTATATTACAGATTCGTTTTAGAGGCTGTTCCTTAATGTCTTCCTTTTTTCAGTGTGAGATTTGCATAATTGATTATCAGGTTGTACCAGTTGTCATGTTTATACAGTATGTGGAAATACTTTCCAATAGTCATTGTCTATGTCAGCATGAATGGTAGAGTATCAAAGGCACAGAGATTAAATCATTACCCCCCCCCCCCAAAAAAAGTGTAACAGCTCCTATTAATTAGACTACACACCATTTATAAGTTTCTGAATAATTCTTCAATCTGAGCTACGTTTATTGGAACCAAGTCCCACTGAGTTCTATGGGTCTTATTCCTAGTGCACATAGGCATCAAGTCACCTCAAGTGTATATGGATTTCACACTTTGATTGTTTTAGCAAACATTCCCACTCACCTGGGAATCCGGGAAACAAAGAGCACTGTGGGGACCTAGAAATGTTTAACAAAGGTCTCGGTACCTTCACTAACTACAATTTCCAGGAGTCTTTGGGGGAAGCTGTGCCAGTAAAACCAATTTAAGTTATCAGAGTGTGTATTAGCCTTCCCCGGCCTTGGTTTCTGCAGAAATTTTGGACTACAGCTCCCATCAGCCCGAGCCAGTATTTGTATTCCCAACAGCATGATGTGTGTCAGTATTTACAAATTGGGAACAAATGAGAAATCTATATAGTCTGACTATGGAAATGAAGTTCATTCTGTTCTCTATCTAAATCAAAACTCCATCATGATCTTTTAAGATAATATTGTTCAAAAGTGCTACCTTTTAGGAACAAGTCCGCCCCTGGCTACAGGCCCATTCACACATCCATTGAATGAAGGGGGCTCCAGAGAGTTACTGGGAAATGGAGTCTTGCTCCTTGTCCTGCTTCCTGGATGTCCACATCGATGCAGCTTTCTAAGCCAGGGAAGCCTATTTGTGAGCAGCTACTTGTACATAGATTTCCCCACTGCAGACATCAGTGCCGATAAACATGTTCAGGGTGTTGTGCAGCTTTACGTCCCAGCATCTCATACAGGGCCGTATTGAGCAGATTGCGCGCCCTGGTGCTGAGGGGCGGAGATCGCTCCGCTGCCCGCCCTCGCAGGGCGCAATTGGTTTCCGCGCGGCTTCACCGCACGGCGCCCTCCTTGCCAGGCCGGCGCCCAGTTTGCCAGCCCCCCGCTGTGGTGCACTGCGCCACCGGGGGTCTATGTAGAGCCGGCCCTGATCTCATAGATCGTGTATGCATAAAGGAGACTTAAATGTTGAATGGAAAGGTTGCTAGTGGGGAGTAAAATGCCTTTCCATGCAGTTTGTCCGCTGCCATTGCTGGTTTTCTTACTCCTGGTAACCTTGCAAATATCCTCCTGGTTTTCTGCAACACAGTGTGAAAATCACTGGTTTAGACCTTTGGGGTAACCACAACCATCTTCTCCAAAGGATACTACTTTTAGCTTTTGCTTTCAGCAATGCTGTTCTGACCAGAAGGCATAAATACCCTATGGTCCTTAGCACAGCAATAAAACTGACAAGGTCTGCTCTTTATAACAGCTTAATTAATACAATCACATTAGCTTTTTACATCTTGCTTTAGTGTCCTTTCGGGATATGAGGACCACTGACCTCTAAACTAAGAGTGTGTTCTTTAAAGTAGTTATTATATTACATTTGCCCTTATGCATTTCTTATGTTCATAGAAATTTTATTGGGCCTTATTCTGTCCACCATTGTGCTCAGACACAGTTCTGGGCTCGCACACCCTTAAGTGATTCAACTGTCAGAAAAATAGGGTTGAGTGTCATCACTTCATAATCCACATTCCAAATCTTCTAATGGCTGCTCCCAACAGCTTCATATAGATGTTAAATAGCTTAGGGTACAAGTTGGTACCCATAATTCTCATCTCACCAAACCAGTCCAGGCAGATATCATTGTCAATGGTAGCAAAAGCCAATGAGAGATCAAATAGGAATAATGGGCACTTACTCCCCTATCAATTCTTCGGCATCAATTCTTCGGCGATGAAGAATTGATGCTTTTGAATTATGGTGCTGGAGGAGACTCTTGAGAGTCCCATGGACTTCAAGAAGATCAAACCTATCCATTCTTAAGGAAATCAGCCCTGAGTGCTCACTGGAAGGACAGATCGTGAAGCTGAGGCTCCAATACTTTGGACACCTCATGAGAAGAGAAGAATCCTTGGGAAAGACCCTGGTGTTGGGAAAGATTGAGGGCACTAGGAGAAGGGGACGGCAGAGGACGAGATGGTTGGACAGTGTTCTCGAAGCTACGAACATGAGTTTGACCAAACTGCGCGAGGCAGTGCAAGACAGGAGTGCCTGGCATGCTATGGTCCATGGGGTCACGAAGAGTCGGACACGACTAAACAACTAAACAACAACAACAACAACAACTCCCCTATCTCTCCCTTGATAAAGGTCATCCATCAGGACAAACAGCAACATCTAACCTCAAAATTAAGTCTGAACACAGATTGAAATGAGATTAAATAACCAGTATCCACCAAGAGTGCCTGAAGTCATGCCACAACTACAGTGCTACCTTGGTTTTCAAACATCTCTGTTGACGAATGTTTCAGAACTCGAATGCCATAAACCGAAAGCAAATGCTTCCATTTTTGAACATGCCTCGGAAGTCAAATGGCTTCCACTAGGTGTATATGTTATTTTTCTCAATTTTCTTTATTAAATTTGCAGACTGCCTTTTGTGCCTTGGTTTTTTAATGTTTTGGAACTCGAACGGTCTTCCAGAACAGATTATGTTCGAAAACTGAGGTACCACTGTATTTCAAAAGGGTGTGTGTGTTACCAATGGAATGGTTGTCATGAAGTTGGTGAGTCACCTCTCTTGTCTCTCCCTGCTCCAGCCCCTCATCCAAGGTGCCGCCGTGTATTTTAAAATATACAGAGTTCTCGGTATCACTGCCACCACTGAACACCCCTAGGTTAATTCAGAGCAGTCTAGGACCAGATTCAGCTAAGCAGCCAAAGGAACAAAACCCAGACAGGTACCGAGACCTTTGTTAAACATTTCTAGGTCCCCACAGTGCTCTTTGTTTCCTGGATTCCCAGGTGAGTGGGAATGTTTGCTAAAACAATCAAAGTGTGAAATCCATATACACTTGAGGTGACTTGATGCCTAAGTACACTAGGAATAAGACCCATAGAACTCAGTGGGACTTGGTTCCATGTGTACCAGGTCTGGAGGCAGTGTGCTCTCCTCAGCTCAGTCTGTAATTCCCATGGCTTGGTGAGAATCTACCCGCTCCACTCTGTGTGGCCAACCCACTCAACATCCTCAAACTTCATTGGGGTTGGAGCCAGCTGTGGAGGGTGGAGAGTGGGGTAGAACTGTTGGCAAGAAGGGGGCAGGACTCTGTTGTCTTAACACCTTCATTCTCTTCCTATGCAGGAGGAGAGAAGGCACCTCCACAAATGAAACTGACTTGGGTCTGTCTTGCAGCAGGTTCTCTCTAGGTATCAGTCTGAGTCTGTTGATCTGTTGTTTAACTTCATCAGGTGGATATTTTAGTTCTAAAAAGGTTTGCTGTAGATCTCTTAGATGAGATTCTCTGTCTGTAGAGTTGGAACAGATGCGGTTGTAACGTAGGGCCTGGCTGTATACGATGGATTTTTTGGTATGTTTGGGATGGTAGCTAGAGGCATGTAGATATGTTTGTCGGTCAGTTGGTTTTCTGTATAAGGTGGTGTCTATACGTCCATCCTGTATTTTTATAGTAGTGTCCAAAAAATGTATTTCTTGCATAGATTGGTTCATTGTTAGGTTGATGGTGGGGTGAAAGTCATTGAATGTCTGGTGGAAGGTTTCCAGGGTCTGTTGTCCATGTGTCCAGATAATAAAAATATCGTCAATGTATCGTAGGTACAAGAGAGGTTTGAGTGGGTAGGAGTTTAGAAAACGTTGTTCTAAATCTGCCATGAAGATGTTGGCATACTGTTTCCTAGACTCCTACCCACTCAAACCTCTCTTGTACAGTGGAACCTCGGTTTATGAACACCTCGGTTTATGAATTTTCGGTTTATGAACGCCGCGGACCCATCTGGAACGGATTAATTCACTTTCCATTACTTTCAATGGGAAAGTTCGTTTCAGTTTATGAACGCTTCAGTTTATGAACAGACTTCCGGAACCAATTACACCCATGCTTCAGTTTATGAACGCTTCAGTTTAAGTACTCCGTGGACCCGTCTGGAACCGATTAATCCACTTTCCATTACTTTCAATGGGAAAGTTCGCTTCAGTTTATGAACGCTTCAGTTTAAGTACTCCGCGGACTGTCTGGAACGGATTAATTCATTTTCCATTATTTTCAATGGGAAAGCTCTCTTCAGTTTATGAACGCTTCAGTTTATGAACAGACTTCCGGAACCAATTGTGTTCATAAACCGAGGTACCACTGTACCTATGATACATTCTTACAATATTTCATTAATTTGTTCAAGCTTCCCAACCTAGCCCTCATTGGCATTCTAGAAAAACCTTAGTTTGCTGCAACTGCATTTATTCTCCGCCCTTCAATTACCCTATCTTTCCCTTAGTTTATGTTGTAAGATGGAAAATGTAAAAGATGTTAAACAAACATTGGAGAATGCATACACAATAATAATAATATATTTCCTCAGATTTCTGACAGATTTCCTGCCTCCAGCTTGTATTCCTCTGCTTCTGACACGATGTTTGCCATTTGCTTGCCATCTTCTAGGGCTGCAGCAGCAGAAAGCATCATACAGACCAGGAAAGGCAGAGCTGGCTGGCCCAATGATCAAAGTTGGCATAAAAGAGTGAAAAGCACTATCAGCCAGAATAATTAATTTTGGGGGTTAAATTTAGGTTAGCATTGTCTGTAAGTGTACAAGCCTTGATCAGTTGTGTACACACGCAAGGGTTTAAATAAGGCCATTCTGGGGGGGAACTAAAGCATTGGCCCCTATCCAACTCTAGTTATGCCTAATTGGTCGCATGTAATTACAGATGGCCTCAGATGGAGAAATGTAACACCATTCATATCAAAAGACAAATCCAGACACTTCAGAGGTGAGCATTGAAAAGCAGATGGAAATAATTCACCTGAATCCTGATTAGCTAAGTGTGGGGGAGGCTGCTTCCACACACTGATCTCTCTCTTGATGGATCAAGGAGGACATGCTTGAATGGTGCGGATTCATAATTTAAATTTATGTAGAAATGTGATTCCATTTTTAAGTATCTGGGGAAGTTTTGTATTCTCTGACATATTTATGGATTTTCTTGACTTTCTCAGAAAGGTGCTAAAAAGGCATAAGGGTGTTGGGCTTGTTCAGCTGCCCCCCCCCCGGACTGATGGAACCTGAAGGGTTCCTGAATGTTCTAGAAAGCTGATGATCTTGTTGAAGCTTTGGCCTCACTATGGAACAGTGAGATGAAATGGGCAGTTGACGTGATCACTCTTGAGCATCCTCTCTGGAGCACAAGTGGCCCCTTGGTACTCTGGGGACCTTCAAGCTATGAAGCAAGTCAAAAGAAGACTAGAACACCAGTGGCACAAGTCTTGCTTTGAAGCTGACCGGACAATGGTTAGAGCATAAAACGGTGCCTACCATGTGGCCATGCAGGCTACAAAGAAGGCTCATTTTGCAGCTTGCATTGCTTCCTCTAGTCCAGAGGTTACTGATTCACACTGTGAGAGGGGGACCTCTGGAGAATTCAAAGACCTGCTGTGAACAGCTGCCTACACACTTTGAGGATGAAGTTGCTCAACTAAAGAGTGATCTGGATTCTGCACTTGTTGCAGCTCCGGTTAACGTACTCAATGAAAGCATCAGCAACGTGTTGCGGAATCTATTTCACCTTATGCAGTCAGCTGATGTGGACAAGGTGCAGACAGAAATATGTACAGTCACATGACCTTTTGACCACTCTCCCTCCTGGTTTATTAAATCTAGCAGAGCAGGGACTGACTGGTTGTATCCAGAGCATGATTTAATATCTCACTTGTGGGAAGGGATGATCCCTACTGCCTTGAAAGAAGCAGTGGTGATGGCATTGCTAAAGAAATCAGCTCTTACACATCATTCACCTCTTCATTTAAGATTCTCTGAATCCTTTGACTTCCCTCCACCCTTCCAGGGTTACCATAATCAATCCCTTTTTCATCTGTTTATCCTTTTTTTCTCTTTTTTTCTCCTTTGGAAGTCTTTAAGCAGAGGCTTGACAGCCACCTGTCAGGAATGCTTTGATGGTGTTTCCTGCTTGGCAGGGGGTTGGACTGGATGGCCCTTGTGGTCTCTTCCAACTCTATGATTCTATCATTCTAATTTGTTAAATCGTGTTCTCCCTAAAAGAGAGCACATGTTGCGGTAAGACCTGGAGACTGACCTCTTGTGTTGTGGGTGTAGTCCATCATCTTCATCAGCCATTCCTCTCTGGTTGGAACTTTGTCTTCTTATCATATCTGGGCCAGTAGTACCCTCGCTGCTGTCGTCGCGTACGTGAATAGTTGTTTCTGCTCCCTCGGAATCTCTGTGCCTAAAATGCCTAACAAAAAAGCCTCTGGTTCTTTCACAAATGTTATTTTAAACATTATTTTCAACTCATTGTAAATCATTTCCCAGAATGCTTTCGTTATCTTGCACATCCACCACATATGGTAGAACATGCCTTCTTTCTCCTTACATTTCCAGCAAACATTTGAAGCAGTTCTTTACATTTTTGCTAGTTTTACAGGTGTTAAATACCACTGATACATCATTTTCATCTAATTTTCCTTCAATGCACAGCACGCTTTAAATTTTAAATCTTCCCTCCATAATTTTTCCCAAGATGAAAATTGAATATTGTGCCCAGCCAATGTCTTGAGCCCATTTTATCATTACTGATTTGACTTCTTCATCCTTAGTATGCCACTCTAGCAACAATTTAAAATGTAACTTCACATTATTTTCCAATAATTTCTTTTCAAACATTGAGATTTCTGTACGAAATCCATCTTTCTGGAGAAGGTTATGGTGACGCAGCTGCAAGCATTCCTAGATGGCCCAGATTATTTAGATCCAATCCAATCTGGGTTCAGATTTTATATCTAGACTTCAGAAAGGCTTTTGACAAAGTCCTCCATGATATTCTTCTGGAGAAGCTGGTAAAATGGGGGCTGGATGAGGTTTCTGTTAGGTGGATTTGTAGCTGGTTGACTGACCAAACCTAAAGAATGCTCACCAATGGTTCCTCGTCATCCTGGAAAAAAATGGCAAATGAGGGTGACAAATGGGGGGTGCCACAGGGTTCTGTCCCGGGCCAGTTCTTCTTCAATGTCTTTGTCAACAACTTGGGTGAAGGAATTGAGGAGATGCTAATCAAATTGGCAGATGATGTCAAAATGGGAGTGGTGGCTAATGCTAGAGTTGGGTATGTCTGGCCTGGAAAAGAAGAGACTGAGAGGAGATATGATAGTATCTTCAAATATCTTAAGGGCTGTCACATGGGGGAGGGAACAAGCTGTTTTTCTCCTGCTCCAGAGGGTAGGACTCGAATGAATGGTTTCAAGTTACAAGAAAGGAGAATATGATTAAACTTCAGAGTTGGTGGTAAGAGCTGTTTGACCGTAGAACAGACTCCCTCAGAAGGTGATGGGCTCTCCTTCACTGGATGACCATCCATCACTGAAGCTTTAGTTGAGATTCCTGCATTGCAGGGGGTTGAACTAGATGACCCCTGGGGTCTCTTCCAACTCTACAATTCTATTATTATGATTCTGTAACTAGGAGAATGAAAGTAACTTCTTAACACTCACAATAAGGAACATGAAATCAGGTAAATAGTTTTGCTTCTGCACTAGTTAGAATGCTGTGGTCAGTCAAATTTGGGCTTTTTTGTTTATTGCATAGAAATGATTGCACTAGACATTACGGTGAATTATCAGGGGATTAGTATACTTTTGACATAACAACAGATCACAAAGGACTTCAGTCAACAGAATGGGATAACATTCCATACAATTGAGAAACAGAATTCAGAGACAGGATTATGGAGGTGTGTGGGATTTACAAGAACAGAATTCTTTTAATGCTACAAATGGCTGTGAGATGAAGTGATAATTGAGTGTTGCGGTAAGCATATTGGACAAAATTAATCCCTGATGTGATACCTTTGAAATCAATGGAACCCCATCAGGGATGAATTATCCCAAAATACATTAGAAATTTTTAGAAGGCATTGAAATGAAAGATTACTGGTGTGAAGAATTGCAGAGAACCAATGCACAGAATTCCCCCTTATATGTTAAACCAGTTTGTCAAGTACTCCTGCTCCCCGCCCCACTCTAGGCTATTTTGCTCGGAAGTGGGTGTTGAAAATTTAAGGAGTTTCATTTGCTGAAAAAGGTCAAAGCAGGAGAATTGTTGAAGTACGAACATGAAGGAGACAGAATCTGTTATGTTAACATGAGTGTTGAGTATAATTTGAGTGGAAGTTCATTTGTTTCCATTATGGCACTTCAGTTTATGTAGCTTGAAGATGAACTTTACAAAGTGTAAATTATATGCAGTTGTTTTTATGGTGAATTTGAAAGTTCTTCTCTCTTACTCTTTTACTCAGTTTGTTCCCAGGTCACACACAGCAAAATTACACTAGACTGATAGAGAAACAGAAGCTGTCTTTGGAAGAAGACACAAGGGGTGGGACCTAAAGTTGTTGTTGTTGTTGTTGTTGATGATGATGATGACTACCATCCTTTATACCAGGCATCCTCAAACTTGGGCCCTCCAGATGTTTTGGACTACAATTCCCATCTTCCCTGACCACTTGTCCTGTTAGCTAGGGATCATGGGAGTTGTAGGCCAAAACATCTGGAGGGGCAGTTTGGGTATGCCTGCTTTACACTAAGTTCCCAGGGCATGTTATAGCATTAAAATACAACATTAGAAGTTAGCTACAGGCACTACTGAAATCAAGGACTTATGTTAGTCATGACTAAGGAGGAGCAGCTGGAAGAGGAGAGGATGGAGGGAGAAGAAAGAGCTGTGAGTGGAGGGGGCCCTTTCCCCATCCTCTGGAGCCCCTGGGAAACCCAGCCAACTGGCTGGAACTGGGTGTGGAGAGGGCAGCTGAATGAGATGCAGCTGTGGGCAGACTGAGGGAGGACCAGCCATCTTGGGCCTCCCCATGAAAAGCAGGTCTAGAGTAGGGTTACCATAGCTTGAAGAGCAAAAAGAAGACAGTCTGAGCTGCTGCCAGTCTGAGCCAGGGACAGAGACACACAGGCACAAGGGGCTGCTGCCTCTACATCCACATGCCTCTTTTCCTGGCTCGGGCTGGCTGCAGCTGCGGTATGCAGAGCCGCCCGAGCCCAAGCCCGAGCCACTGCCAGCCCGAGTGGAGGCAGGACTCCAGCTCCTACCTGATCTTTGCTCCACTGCGGTGCTTCTGTTTCCCAAGCATGTGTGTGCCCCCCAACCCCACACACCCCAAAATAAATAAAAAAATCCAAACCCAGAAATTTCCTTTGAAATGTTAAATTCGCCCAGATGGGCATTTTGGCCCCCCCAAAAGAGGACATGTTTGGGTTTTCCCGTATGTATGGCAACCAGTCTAGAGTGAGAGACTAGGGCAGGCATCCCCAAACTTTGGCCCCCAAGATGTTTTGGACTACAATTCCCATCATCCCTGACCACTGGTCCTGTTAGCTAGGGATCATGGGAGTTGTAGGCCAAAACATCTGGAGGGCTGCAGTTTGGGGGTGCCTGGACTAGGGTGATGCCTTCTGTTTCCGGGAAATCGTGTCCTTCACACAGAGAGAACGTGTTGCGGTGATATCATCAAGACTGACCTCACTGCTGTTGTGGGTGGGTGGGAGCGATCGGATGGCCACAACAACCCAATTGGTGGTCCCTCGGTTGGTGGGGTAATTCCGGCCAATGGGATCGTTTCATGCATTAACTGAGCTTCCTCTTTTCGCCTTGTGCACCGGATCACCTGCCCACCCTCCCTATATTTAGGGATGGTCATATATTTATGACCTTTCTACGCCATTGTGGGTCGGCTGCTTTTGGGGCAGGGGCCCGGTAGGAATTTTCCCATTTGGCTGATTGGCTGGTGCCACTTGGGTTTCGCCTGCCGCGTAACAAACCATCACAACATTGTAAGGTTTGGCGGTTAGGCATTGGTTCAATGTGGAGGGGAGGGGAGGTTGTCACACCTGCCCCTCCAATGCATGAAAGGTATTCCATTAAAGGAATCCAGGGGCTCACTTTGCTTTTGTCCAATCCCCTTCCAGGGGTTAGGGCCACACCAGAGCCCCTGGGAGCATTTGGGGTGAGCTTGAGTCTGAACCTGGTCAAATGCTCTCCCAGGATGTTTTCCCTTATTGACCTCTGCCGGAGTCCAGTCTTCAGTGCTGCCCTGCTGAGGTCAGGTGAAGCTAGTTGGAACCAATGCCTAAGCAAACCACTCATGATCTGTAATCAATAAAGTTGTGGCCAAAATTATATCAATAACCTTAAAGTAAATTCTGTGTCAATTGTGTCTTTATTTATTGGGGGAGGTCTTGGGATCTTAATATGCTACTCTTCTTCCTGTGAGACTTTTTGGGTGAGTTGAGCATTTGTTTGAGCCCTGTGTGAAAACCTGGAGGCTGAGAGCAAGGGTGTGTCAGAAGGAAAATGAATTGGTAAATTTACCCAGAATGCTGCTGCAGCAGCAGACTGGTGACTGGGAGCAGCCACCAGGACCATATAACACCGGTCCTAAATTGTGCTCCCAGTACGTTTCCGAGCAATTGCTTGATCATGTTTTGGGGAAAAGTTGGCTTGTTGTGCAGCAGCACCAGATTAACTTTTGATTGTGTAACCAAAATTGGGTGATATGTGATTGAATCAGATTCTGAGTCCATCTGGCTCTCTACTGTCTAGCATGACTGGAAGTGCTTCTTTGGGATTTCAGAGAGAGGCATTTTCCAACCAAACCTGGAGATGTGAAGGACTGAACCAAGGACCTTTTGCATGCAAAGCAAGTGGTCCAGCTAGTTTGTATTCAGACCAATCTGTTAGCACAGGGATGCTTAGTAACTGTGATCACTTTTAGTGACTTTTAACTCATATTTCATTGGGTCAAGTAAAACAACCCCTAGACTTTGTATTTGAGGTTGCTGCTGAGGGTTCAAAATTCACAAGGTCTTGAGAAGATAAATTAATAAGCATTTCATTATTAGGAAATGCACAGTTTTTGGTGCTGGAGGGTGCCGGTGTAGATTTCTTAAAAGCTTCTTGCTTAAACAGCAGGGTAAGTAACAGCGTTATAAAAGCCCTTCTAATCCTACATATATATATTTTTCCAATTGGGATCTAGCTGAAAAAATGCCATTAACCAAGGCTGGTGAGTTAAATGTTTCAGTACATCTATGTATATGTGGAGAAGCTGGGATAGTATGGATAACTAAGATTTCTAAGTTCAACAATTCATTCAAATTGTATATAATTCTCTTCCTCCTGCCCCACAACTTGGCATTACCTGATTCAGTAAATGGGCAGATTTCAAAAGCCACCTCGTCTAGGACTAAAATTAAATTTACTTTAGAGTCTAAGTTCTTCAATCACCGTGTTTGATGATAATCTGTGGAGCTGAGGTGTTCTGAAGATTTATGTATGCTCGAAGGCACCTGAGAAGATGTAGGTTGAAGGTCTAAGGCTGATTTGCCATCTTGGTTAGCTGTGTCTTGTAAGACCTTAAGAAGTTGAGTGATGCCATCCAGTTGGTCTGCATACCTGCTAATGGAGGTTAGTACCCTTTTTATTATGCAAAAGAGGAGTCTGTTTAATTTTGGCAGCAGATCTATTATGTAAGATTCTTCATAGAAACAAATCTGCTTAGGGTTAAGTCAAGTGTCTGAAACATCCTCTTTCAAAACTTCAGAGGTAATGGAGAGTTTATATGTCTTCTCTGATGTAAAATGTATGTGGATTTGGGTTCATTATGTGTTTCACCGTGGAGATGTGTGACTCTCCCTTCACACCCAGAACTGCCTATTTGTGTTTCGGAAGTGGGGGTGGCAGCTGGGGTCATGGACTAATCACTCAGGCATTATAAGAGAGCCAGTGTGGCGTAGTGGTTAAGAGCGGTAGACTAGTAATCTGGTGAACTGGGTTCGCTTCCCCACTTCTCCACAGGCAGCTGCTGGGTGACCTTGGGCTAGTCACACTTCTCTGAAGTCTCTCACCCCCACCCACCTCACAGGGTGTCTGTTGGGGAGGAGGGGAAAGGAGATTGTTAGCCGCTTTGAAACTCTTTAAGGAGAGTGAAAGGCGGGATATCAAGTCCAAACTCTTCTTCTTTGCTTTGATGGTGTTTCCTGCTTGGCAGGGGGTTGGACTGGATGGCCCTTGTGGTCTCTTCCAATTCTATGATTCTTCTTCTGAAACTGCTTACACTTTCTAAATACTCATTCAGACTAATTCTGTTTTAGCTTTTTGCTTTTTTACTGAATCCTTGCATTTTATCAGTTTGGGTTTGTTAATTAAAAAAAAACATAATGAAAATTCATCAGGGCTTTAGTGAGAATTTCTTCTAATATACTTCCCCCCCAAGACATTTCCTCTAATACAACACATTTTTGTATATTATTTTATGTGTTTTAATGCACAATTTATTGTACCTATGCATTCTGCCAACCTAGCAGTTCAAAAGCACGTCAAAGTGCAAGTACTGTAGATAAATACCTTCCAGTGCGAAGGTAAATGGCATTTCCATGTGCTGCTCTGATTCGCCAGAAGCGGCTTAGTCATGCTGGCCACATGACCTGGAAGCTGTATGCCCTCTGCCAATAAAGCGAGATGAGCGCCACAACCCCAGAGTCGGTCACGACTGGACCTAATGGTCAGGGTCCCTTTACCTTTACGCATTCTTGTACCCATTACTTGGCTGGAGAACTGTACTGGAAAATTTGGACAGATGCAAAATATTAAGGGTGGCTGTGTTTTGGGTTGCATATTGTTTTGAAAACTGCAAATTTGATTGATTTGCCTTTAAATATAAACACAGTTGAATTTAAGTCACTAGAAAGGTGGATAGCCCAGTTCTCAATCTTGTTCATGTGTCTCAGCTGTGATGTGATGTGAGATGTTGCTGCTTTGTGTGTGTGTGGCTGTTTCTGTATAGGCTCGATTACTGTGATTCTTCATCTTCAAAGAAAATACATGTAGAAATGGCATGAACGGGCCCTGAGATTGCAAAACAGAGGTATGAGCATGCCAGATTTATGTCTGTTTCCCTTCCTGAGAATCTGCTTTTAGTTTGTCATTTCCAGTTCCTAATTAGGTGAAGTGACATATTAAGAGCCCACAGTTGAGGGTGAAAAACAACAGCCTAATACTGCTGTGTTAAGCACATGACAGCTTGCTTTTTGGAAATATGTCTCCTTCTGGTGGTTTCAGTTCAGACAGAAGATGGCAGCTCTTCCTTACAGACGTTGGAGGTTGTGGATCATTTCCAGAAACCTGTCGGATTAGTTGGATCTGTTTCTTGTTTACAATGAGCTATGTATACACTGACATTTTCTAAAATCCTGTGTACTTGATCTCAGACAATCATATCATATGATACTCAAGACAATTATTTCCCCACAAAATACAATCGATGGAAGGAGGTGCTGTATTTTTTTCTGCCCTATTACTACTGCATTGTATTCTCTGGGGGGGAAGGTACACTTCAGAAATCTTTTTCTGAATCCTGCTTTTCCTTGATAACTGTACTTCTCATAACAATGATGGACTTTCCTTCATTTCCAGAAGCAATCTTGACTGAAATACTATGCAGTCATTTTTGTCCTTACACTTTTATGTTCTGTAACAAAAAGAACAGGGCAATCTAATATGCTTTGAAGGTGAATGGTAAATTATATGGATTAGCTTTCTTTAGAGAGATGCTTCTGAAATCCTGTTTAAAGACTGTTAAAAAAAATTAAATACCAGCAATCAAGAATTCTTTAAAAAGCTAAATTATAATATGACTTTGAAACAAGATGTGCTGGAATGAGTGGGACCGAATATACTTTTGAAGGTGAATGCTGCATTATAGGGCTGAGGCTTATTTTTTTTAAAGGAAGTAGTGTTTTTTAAAAAGATGTTATTAAAACCTATAATCAAGAACTTTAAATATACAAAGGAGGAGGGAATCTTTGGGCGCAAAGCAGTAGGAGGTTCTCATGTTATAGGGTTCCTGAAATGAAGAGGTTGTTCCCATTTGTTTCAATGGGCCTCATGAAGGAGAACATTGCAGTGGACTGGGGATTCTGAACATCATTAGTCTGCTTAACTCTCATTGACATCAGGAGACTAAGTCACATCACAGAACTAACTGCACCCTTTAAAACGCAAAGTGAATGACTTAAGAGACAGATGAGATTCCTGAAGGTAAGTTGCAAAAAACTTGGCTCAATAATGAAGGGTGCCACACTGCATTAAATATATATCACTTTCACACCGAAATGCATTATTTGAAGCAGAAGTTGATTTTTCAAGACTCATGTTACCATTTCCCACTTCTTTCTCAAGGCCAAATCACTGTTATCGTTTAGTCATGTCCAACTCTTCGTGACCCCATGGACCAGAGCACGCCAGGCACTCCTGTCTTGCACAGCCTCCAGCAGTTTGGTCAGACTCATGTTAGTAGCTTCGAGAACACTGTCCAACCATCTCGTCCTCTGTCGTCCCCTTCTCCTTGTGCCCTCAATCTTTCCCAACATCAGGGTCTTTTCCAAGGATTCTTCTCTTCTCATGAGGTGGCCAAAGTATTGGAGCCTCAGCTTCACGATATGTCCTTCCAGGGAGCACTCAGGGCTGATTTCCTTAAGAATGGATAGGTTTGATCTTCTTGCAGTCCATGGGACTCTCAAGAGTCTCCTCCAGCACCATAATTCAAAAGCATCAATTCTTCGGCGATCAGCCTTCTTTATGGTCCAGCTCTCACTTCCATACATCACTACTGGGAAAACCATAGCTTTAACTATACGGACCTTTGTCGGCAAGGTGATGTCTCTGCTTTTTAAGATGCTGTCTAGGTTTGTCATTGCTTTTCTCCCAAGAAGCAGGCGTCTTTTAATTTCGTGACTGCTGTCACCATCTGCAGTGATCAAGGAGCCCAAGAAAGTAAAATCTCTCACTGCCTCCATTTCTTCCTCTTCTATCTGCCAGGAGGTGATGGGACCAGTGGTCATGATCTTGGTTTTTTTGATGTTGAGCTTCAGACCATATGATATGATAGCCATCTTCAAATATCTTAAGGACTGTCCAATGGAAGAGGGAACAAGCTTGTTTTCTCTTGCTCTTGAGGGTAGAACTCAGGACAATGGCTTCAAGTTATAAGAAAGGAGAATTTGACTAAACATTTGGAAAAACCTTCTGACAGTAAGAGCTGTTTGGCAGTGGAACAGACTCGCATGAGAGGTGGTTGACTTTCCTTCCTTGGAGCTCGGATGGCCACCTGCCATGGATGCTTTGGCTGAGATTCCTGCATTGCAGGGGGGTTGGACTAGATGACTCTTGGGTCCCTTCCAACTATGCTTTTAAGTACTTGCCGCCCTCAGCTCTTTCTAGGTTTGCAGCCCCACTGCTGGTCTCCTTGGGGCTCAGAAGGAACCCCCCAACAACAACCATTGGGCATGGTTGATGGGGGTTTTGCCTACTCAATACAGACCATTGGAGAGGAATAGGTTACTCATGCCATGGGGGCAGTCAAGTAGGCAGCTTGCTCTCACTAGCAGAACTGTGTGGAGGTTGGATGGCAGCTAATAGATTGAGGTTGAATCTTGACAAGACAGAAGTACTGTTTGTGGGGGACAGGAGGCAGGCAGGTGTGGAGGACTCCCTGGTCCTGAATGGGGTAACTGTGCCCCTGAAGGACTAGGTGCGGAGCCTGGGAGTCATTTTGGACTCACAGCTGTCCATGGAGGTGCAGGTCAATTCTGTGTCCGGGGCAGCTGTCTATCAGCTCCATCTGGTACGCAGGCTGAGACCCTACCTGCCCGCGGACTGTCTTGCCAGAGTGGTGCATGCTCTAGTTATCTCTCGCTTGGACTACTGCAATGTGCTCTACGTGGGGCTACCTTTGAAGGTGACCCGGAAACTGCAATTAATCCAGAATGCGGCAGCTAGACTAGTGACTGGGAGCGGCCGCCGAGACCATATAACACCAGTCCTGAAAGACCTACATTGGCTCCCAGTACATTTCCGAGCACAATTCAAAGTGTTGGTGCTGACCTTTAAAGCCCTAAACGGCCTCGGTCCAGTATACCTGAAGGAGCGTCTCCACTCTCCATCACCAGTGCTGAGGGCCTTCTGGCGGTTCCCTCACTGCGAGAAGCCAAGTTACTGGGTACCAGGCAGAGGGCCTTCTTGGTAGTGGCGCCCGTCCTGTGGAACACCCTCCCACCAGATGTCAAAGAGAAAAAGAACTACCAGACTTTTAGAGGACATCTGAAGGCAGCCCTGTTTAGGCAAGCTTTTAATTGGTGTATTCTAATATTTCTGTTGGAAGCCGCCCAGAGTGGCTGGGGAAACCCAGCCAAATGGGCGGGGTATAAATAATAAATTGTTGTTGTTGTTGTTGTTGTTGTTGTTATTTATTACGTTTATGGTTAAAGGGGGTTCTGAGACTTGCTCTAATGGGCTTGGGATTCCGGTGTGGGAAAAGGATCCCACTCCTTGAAACTTGGGGGAGGGGGGAGTTGCACAAGTCATCTTCAACCAAGATACCGATATGGCCAATTGGGCACACACTCAAACATATAGTTTTTGTGTTCAGGATTGGATTGGCTCACCCAGTGCATGCAGGTCAAGGCCTCTGTCCACAGAGGTTTCAGGTTTTTGCTGCAGATTGACTGTTACAAATTTGTGACCCTTAGTTAACTCAGTTTCATTGTCTTTATTTCTGGTTGTGCATGCAAATAATAAACATGTGTTTTCACAAGGAATTATGAACAACCCTCAAAGACATGTTGATGAAAAGTAATCACAAGTGAACAGTTTTAGCTCATTCCCAGTTGGCCTTCTCATTTGTTCCGTGGGTTTGTTGTTAGGCCAACAAGCTACTTGCCTTGAGATGAAGTAATGATTCTCATGTCTGAAGATGTGGTGTGTGCTAAGGTGATACATATTTTGTAAATTAAACCCCACAAAGCCTGCAACATCTTTTGTTAGTATATCCTTTAAAGTGCCTATTGTTTGTTGGCTGCACTGAGATCAGCATTTAAGTTGATTTGTAATGATATTTTCTGCACTTACACAATGCAAATCCTTTTCATTATGCACTTCTGGGGAGAAATGTTTGACAACAGACCTTGTTGTCTTGCTTTGGAATGCTATATCTGTATTTATTCCATTGTTCTGGGCTTATTGTAAAAATGTAACACAATTTCATTTAGTGCATCTAGCACAAATTCCTTATAGACTCACTTCCTTACAGACAGCTATTTTCATTAACAATGGTACTCTTGTACATAGGTTCCAAGTCATAGCAATATAGATACAGTCTAGCTATTTTTATTTGTTGAATATATTTCCTGCCTTTTTGTTTTTTATCAGACACAAGAGGGCAGGGAAGCTAAGATAACTGCTATTCTTCTATGCTCCTTTGCTCTGGACAAAGGCCATGATCCAGGCAAAGTAAACCACTATTTAGTTCAATTGATTTCAATTCTGTATGCACTTAAATCTTTCCTATCCATATCATTGAAGCTTAACTGTGCTTGTCTTGCCTGAATCATCCCCTTAATACTCTGCAGTGGAATGTTTCAAAAGCTGGTGACAATTAGAGTATTTCTATCTCATTTATTTATTTTATTTTGCATTGGTTATCTATAACATATTCTCTGAGTGACAAATGCATTAAAAATATATAAAGCAAAAATGATAAAAATACAATATACTAAAAATCAAGGAAGTAAGAACCAGCATAATGTACCACAATTAATGAGGTGTTAGGGGAGGGGCAGTACTTCTGGTGGGGGACAATTTGTACTACTTCTGCGGTACTTTGTCCACCATTGGTCCCCACCCTGCACTCAGCTCTCACCTGTGGCTCCTAGAAGCTGTCCACATGTGACAGCAGCCACACCCTGGGAACGGCTTCGACTGGCTGGCTAAAGCAGGTGAGGGGAGCCAATGGGTCTCAACCTCTCAGTGCGTTAGGGATTTCCCCGGCATGTGAAGACAGGCTCCAGCAGATTGAGCAGCTGAGACTAATAGTTGGCCCAGGGGTCAAGAAGGCAGTTTCTGCATGTGTGAGGGGCAGGTGGGGCTCCTTGCCTGGGAAGGTAGCCTATCTAGAAGAAGGAAGACTCTAACCCTTAAGCTCCACTGCCTTGGGGGATATATTTGGGAAAAGAAAAGGTTATGGAGTAAATCCTATAGTGGAGTCCCTAAGATGGTTGGGTGGCATCTTGTATGCCTCCTTCCTGCAACTCCTGCAGCCAAGCTGGTGCCAAACATACTGCTCTGCTTTCCTTTGGACCACATCAGCGAAACCAAGAGGGGGATTTTGTTGTCTGGGCAGCCCAGGACCTCCACACACACTGCCCAGGCTTGCACCCTGGGTGGGGAGGATCATTGTGGTGACTTTTTGACTTCAGCCCCGGAGGCACACTTGATTGTGTCTTGAGGCAGATGGATGCCAACAATGTACAATAGTATATTGTAATTATACAATAGTGGCTATAGCACACATCTGAACCAACATAAAAACAATGACAATTTATAACAATTCCATGATTGTGGACTCACCATCCTCCATCTCACCTCTCCTCCTTTTCTTGCCACACCCCTCCATTTATCTGGCTGCAATTGCTGCTTTGGATTCCCAGCATATTTTTGGGAGTTGCCAAGTTAAAGGTCAGAAACTAATCCAGTGTCCAAGTATTATGCATTTTTTTAATGTACTGCAATCTATTTGTGGGTCTTTGGACTGCAATAAAGAACTGATTGATTAAGAGGAAGAAGGGGAAATATGTCCCCAACATGCTACTGTGGTCTATGTCAGATACAAATGGATTTGGAAAGGCAATTCCCTCAAGGGCCACTGTAAGGAGGGCCACTGGCAAGGAGGAGTGATGGCTTTGTGGCTTATAGAAGGCAGGGGGGGCAATGGGGGTGGGGTGGCTGGTACTGTGCCTCAGCCCCACTCTTCTCAATCCTGGTAAGCCACAGTGAGGCATAGCTGCCAAGCCTCCCATTTTCCCCAGGAAATCCCCATTTTTCCACCTGTTCCCATAGCTGCCAAGTTATCCCTTTTTTACAGGGATTTCCCCTTATGCTGAATAGGCTTCCTCGCGAGAAAAGGGAAAACTTGGCAGCTATGCCTGTTCCTGGAATTTTTTTTGTTTTTCCCCGGTTTATTCTGGCGCAGCGGCCATTTTGGAACTGGGCGGAGCAGCATCAAAAGCACTTCTGAGCATGCTCCGCCCAGTTCCAAAATGGCCTCCACAGCTGGAGGAAGCAATGCTTCCAAATCCCAGTTGCTGAAAACCAGAGGGGGGGGGTGTGCTCAAATGTTGCTCACGAGTTTCCCACAGACATCTGGTTGGCCACTCTGAGAAGAGGTTGTTGGATGAGATGGGCCACTGGCCTGATCCAGCAGGCTCATTGTATGCTGTTAAGTGCGGTAGGAGGGAGGGGATCTAAGGGTCTGGGTGAGGACGGGGAAAGAGCTGAACATCTCTGCATAGCATTGTATTAAAATCCTAACCAGAGAAGAATTTGAGAGTTAAAATGTTATTACAGTCCACTGAGATTTGTATTTTCAAGCCAGGAAATATGAATCTCAGAGGCATCTCTCTTCTTACACATTTCCAATATTCATTCTGAATAGTGTGCCACAGCTACCAGAAGTTTAGGAAGCACTGCTTTAGAGGTCTAGTGCACATTTATTAATCAAAGCCGATATTTGAAATGTGTTTTATATCCTGTGGAAATTAGACCTATTATTTGAAGCAATTATCACTTCCCTGGATTGACAGCCTGAGCGCCAACTCCAAGTGATAAGAATGTTTTGGATTTTATTACAATAACAAAAGTGCTAGTCTCCCCCCCCTCCCCCCTCCCCTGTCCTTTTCTGTCTTCAATCTTGAGTATCTCCATAAAGCTCCAGGGTCAGAAGTCTTGAAATGCTCAGTAATTTCAGTGTTCTCTGTTTCGCCATTGCAACTATCAGCTATCTCAGCAAGAAGCCCATAATAAGAAGCAAATGCAGGATTCTTTGTGTAGATTAATGGGAGCGAGACCAAATATAAATTCTAAAAAGCCAAATAAGCTTGGAGTAGACATAAAGAATGAAGATCGATGTTTACAGGTCCCCGACACTTACTGCAGTTAAGAAAGTATAAATGGCTTTCTTTTGTATTTTATTTAATTCATAAAGCCACCATTGATCTAATAAATTATTATTATGTTTAACATGTATTTAATTAACTCCTCTAAAAAGTGACAGGTCACATTTTGTTAAAACTTCTTTCATATTCTTTTGCACAATTATCTAAAAATTATAAATCATTTTTATTAGTTAATACTCAAAATCTCATGCATATCCAATATAATTATTAACACCAATCCATTTACCGGTTCATTTAACTCTGGCTATGCACAATTATGTGTGACATTTTTTAAAAAGAAGAAGCTCCATTTTCATAATGATACCATCATTATTTGTCTCAAGATCAACAAAAGATTTATTCTTTTTAATTCTATTGCTTATCTTTCCAATGTCTAGCTTGTAAGGATAAGAGAAGCCAGATGGTAATGGAAAATATAGCTTTGGCAGGCTATATAATTGCCACTCGTAAATTGTTTTTGGTTTCAGATGTTCCCTGTATTACAAAGGGGTGACAAAAGAAAACCATCCAAGGGAAGAAAATAAAAAGGAAGCACTTCTTTAAAGGTAACAAATTTGATCTCTTGAGGTTTCAAGTAACAAGGCTGCATTCGTTGTGCATTGCTTGATCCAGGATCAAGAGTTCTCAAAACAACAATAGAGACCAGGATGGAGGCATGCCTAAAGGCTAGTTTGTTCCCAGCAGGATTCTTGACTTTCCCCCCTTTCAACAACAAACCTGAATGCCATATCACAAAGTGCTTTTGAAACTCCCCCTCACTTTCCAAAGCTGTTTCTCATGTGGCACCTGGGAGAAGGACTGCTGTTAACAAGACAAGAGTGCTTTTGGTGTGTGGAACTAGACCACCAGCACACAAGCCATGTCTGGGTTGCTTCCCCGTGCTGTGATCCCAGGAAACTGCAATAACCAGCAAGCTGAGTAAGGAGTCGACGTGGTGACTTTGACTGGGTTGGTTGTTCCTGCCAAATTGCCGTCTTTGTTGGACTGTTGCCACATGTAGTTATTAGTAGTTATAAAAAATAAAATAGTTGCACAGATGCTCATGAAATACTTCTTTTAAAACAGAAGTCAGTTGGATTTCCTTCCAGATACATACTTCTATGAAGGTCTTGCCTTGAATCCATCCATTGAATCTTGCCATGAATTTTGCTTGTATACTAGATTCGTGCTCCCTTTTCCTTCCCCCACCACTGAAATTGGAAATGGTGCCCCCATAGAGAAGCCAGGTGGGGGAAGGAATTTCAGCAGTGCCCTATATGAGGTCAAAATTGGTGTCCCCCACTTCCTGCCTTCTGTTCAGCTCAATTCACTATGTCAGTGCTCCCCAACCTTTTTATCGCCGCGGACCAGTCAACATTTGATAATTTTACTGCGGCCCGCTGGGGGGGGGGACATTGATTCGTTTCATGGCCCGCTGAGGGGGGACATTGATTGTTTATATTTTATTTAGATTGTTTTGATTTAAAAATTTTAATTTAAGATCAAACCTATCCATTCTGAAGGAAATCAGCCCTGAGTGCTCACTGGAAGGACAGATCGTGAAGCTGAGACTCCAATACTTTGGCCACCTCATGAGAAGAGAAGACTCCCTGGAAAATACCCTGATGTTGGGAAGGATTGAGGGCACAAGGAGAAGGGGACAACAGAGGACGAGATGGTTGGAGAATGTTCTCGAAGCTACGAACATGAGTCTGACCAAACTGCCGGAGGCGTGCTATGGTCCATGGGGTCACGAAGAGTCGGACACAACTAAACAACAACAACAACAATGTTCCTTGGGCGGCCCGGTACCAAATCATCCACGGACCGGTACTGGTCCGTGGCCCGGGGATTGAGGACCACTGCACTATGTCATAGTTGTGACGCCCTATGGTCCCCCTGGACTAGGTGTCCTGTGTGGTGGAACCAGTTGTGCTGCCCCAAATCCACCTCTGAGCCAGGCATTACTAGCATTGTTTGCATGGGTCAGAATTCAAGCCTCTGAAAGTGTCTGTAGTTAATTAAACTGGCCTTAAAAATGAAGGGCCAAACTAGACTTACATAATTCTTTTCCCATCATATTCTTGGTGCACTTTTCATACATTATCTGAATAATCCATGTATGAAATCTGCAAGGAAGAACACTTCTCATGCTCATTTATTTTTACAGGTCAACACATGCCAGAGTATGAAATATTCAGCTGGTTGAGAGAAAAATACAGGTGTATGTTTCATGGCAGGTTTGGTACAAATATGAATCTTGTATTCCATTATAGAATATATTGTACACCACTCACTCAAGCCTTCTATGATTGTTATTTCACTATCTTGCAATTTTATTCTTCCTTTTTATGACTGCTCTTATTTTAAACCAACCAACCATCTTGTCTCGCAATTGCTTCAACACATTCATTCTGCACCAGCTGGGTTGCAAGAAATGGCCATACATTGCTAAGATACATTGCCTGCAATTTTAGGGAGGATCCAAATAAACAGCTGCTCAGTAAAAACTAGCACAGGCATTATTATAGAAGTCTTACCTATGCAGATATCTGTTTCTGTGCGTGGCCTCAAATGAGCCTGAAGGACAGCTGCCAGCAGAGTAGAGAATAATGGGCTAGATGGACCAGTGGTCTGACTTCCGGTTTTCCCATGAGCACCTTGGAAGACTCACCTCCCCCAGTTTCCCAAAAACATTTTCCCTCTGCAAAACCAAATTTTTGTTTGTTTCTGAGGAGCTTACAGCTTACCTCATTTAACTTTACGGGATAGGTGACTGAGGATGTTCCATTCTCTCATCTGCTTTTTTAACAGCTCGCAATTGGGGAAAGCTTTCACCCCAGCTTCCTCCTAGCTGCATATCCAGGAATGCTTTGGGAGGGACATGACATGAAAGCATTGCTGAAAGGGTGGCCAGGAGAAAGCTGTTGAGAGAGCCTTATCCTGATGTGAGCAGTGCAGAACTTTAAAAACATTTTAAAAGCAAGGAAAGCTTGCTTTTAAAAACCCGTGACTGCACCGAAAGTTTAAGTAAGATAAATAGTACCCCGCTGCCTAAAAATTCATAACAATTTCCCCTGAGCTTTCAGGAGGGTTTCATTTCAGCCTCTTCCACTCAACAAAAGATTGATTTTTTTTTTTAAAAAAAGATTCTATTTCTCAGAAACTGTCCTTCTCTGCAAGATACAGACTTTCTCATCATGGAGGAGATGGGGTCTTCTGCAGGGACCCTCTCCCAAGGTTTCTGGAGATTTAAACTGCTAAATTTTAGACCTAGTGATGTTGTTTGAATGGGCAAAAACAACTACTCAAATGAATGGTTCACTCATTTATTACATTCATAAGTGGCACCACTGTTAAAACACTTTTCATTCAAGCACCTCCTGTGCTTTATTCCCAAGTACATTACGTTCCATTGTATAATGTTTAGATCCAATTTATTTTTAAAAAATTACTACCATATATCATTTCCCCCTCTGACTTCAAGAATAAATATGTACTAAGTTGGGCATGTACACTACAGGCAGCGAAAGAGGAGAAGGGGGAAAGTTGTTTCCCTGTAGGCACAAAAGCTACTTCAGCTTTTAAGAACAGTCTTGAATTCAAATGCCAGGGAGGTGGTGTTTTTAAAGAATAATTCTGTAGTGTTTGGATTCTGAGAAGAAGTCTGAGTACTGTGAGTCCCAAAATGTCAGCACACAGGCTTAAATAGATGACTTCGATTTTGTACTACTGACTGCAGGTACAAGTAGTAAATTCTTCTTTACTTCCAGGGGGCCAGAATGGTCTCACTGTGTTATACATAGTCAAGGATGTGAAGCCATGACTAATTCTCTCCATCTCTTTCCCTCTCTTTATGGGTGCATAGATGAAGCATTGCACAGCTACCAATTAATGCCTTGATCTCGGGTCACCTCCACAGTGGAGGATCTTGAGTCACTTTGTTTATGATGGAAGCTGGTGAACCTTAGGATTTAGTAAAAGGCAAAAGATTTATACGATCTGAGGTGAAACCAGAGTATTTTTATTTATTTATTTATTTATTTATTTATTTATTTATTATTAAGGATTTAGGTTGGGTTTACAATGAACACCTGTGGCAGCACTCAGCACCAGCAGTGATATCACAGAGCAGTCAGCACTATGGCACATCCATTTCAAAATCATCAAAAGTCCCCACAAATCCTGCTATTGTGAAAGCACTTTGGTGAGCCTTCAAGATAATACAAATCTCTTCTGTGATGGTGGGTGTTCTGTTAGTTCCCAGGTGGGTAAATGTTTTGAAAGTGTGTTGAAAGCAATACAGTATTTGTGCTCATCACAGTGTCAGAAGTGGAAGCATGGAAAAGAAAATTATGTAAGGAAATTGTCCACACCACAAAGTGGTAACGAACATTTTGAAAGGAAGTTCTCTGAAGCCTGGAAGCTTCTCTGAATGAGCAAAGATTGCCAGGCAGTTGAGCTCAGGCATTGCGTGCCGAGGTACCAAGATGTCCCCCCAATAACTCACACAATACACCATAAATTTTGTTTAAGGGTTTATAGGTATCGGGTGGGAATGGAATGCTGAACTAGATGTTATTAAATAGATGGGCCTTTGGACTGATCTACCAGACTCCGTTGAGCAGGAGTGCCTGGCGTGCTCTGGTCCATGGGGTCACAAAGAGTCGGACACGACTAAACGACTAAACAACAACAACAACCAGACTCCTTTGTAATGTTTACCTTTGAGTGGGACAATTCCCCCAAGTGTTAGAGACATAGGGTGGGATTCACCTAACACAGCCTGCCAGCAGAAGGCCTGCATGAGGACGCCCACTTTTGCAACGGGGCTTTCACCCTCCTTTCCCAATGTGCTTCCTGCACCCCAGAAATTAGCCTGGGGGCAGGGTGTCAGGAAAACATCCAGAATAGCATGCTGGGAGAGGAAAGGGTGGGTTGTTCCATTTGGCAAACTGCAATGCTTGGGCAGACGGGAACCTTCAGAAGAGCATGATGTTGAATTTGACCCAGACTATCAGACCTTTCCTCCATTCCAACATGGCTTTTAGGTTCTTAGAGCACACTTTCAGTAGTACTCCCTGTCTCCTAACCCATTCGGTCTTTCTTTTTACTAAAGATTAGCTAAACATCTTAATTAATTCTAGCTAAACAGTTATCACTTAGCAAAAGCTCCTGACCAGGTTACATTATTACTTAATGAGGAAATTACTCTAAAGCTGTTAACAGCGCTACAGAGCTCCCCATGGGGTAAGCCGTGAATTTCTCCTCACAAGGAGATTCAGAGAAGCCAGATGGGCCTTTCAGGGGGAAATGCTTCCAGACCTTAGCCTGGCAGCAGCATCAGGACCTGTCTACTCTGAAAGGGTGTGTGTGTCTGTGTGTGAGAGAGAACGAGGGGAAGTGTGAAAGAGAGCTTGTTTAAATTTATAATTTGAGAATAATCAAATAGCAGGATAAGGATATGTTAATTGAGGTGCTCTTTGGAGCATATAGCTGTGAAAACTTTATTATGGAAATAAATCAGTGAGAAAAAGTCAGAACGAAACTAGAGCTGTGTGTCTTCCCTGAGCCTGCTTGAAAAGATTTTTAAACAATGGATGGCAAACCCATGCTCAAAGAAGAACAGAAGTTTTTCACATTGCTGTTGTTCCATGACTGGGCTGGGCATTGCCTAACATGCTCATAAAGTTCCAGTTTCTAAAAACACACACCCCAAAACTCAAATAATAATATATCTGTCACCAGATTCCAGCAGTATCTGTGACACCCTCCTCTCCAGGCAAATGGAAATTCACCTGCATGAAATAGTAATTTAGTTTAATATTATGATGAGAATAGTACTGCTTTGTCTACACTATGACTCACAAAACTCTTCTTCCATTTCACAGATGGAGAACAGTAAGTAACATGCCCAATATTTTAATGTTGGAATTGAGTCATTGCATGTACAACACTGACTTTTTTGCCAAAATGATGAATTGCTCAATCACAGCAGGTGCTAAATACAGAGAGACAATTGTGCAAATTTCTAAAAAGGAGGGCTGCAATTTTATTACCCAGTTGAAATTTGTGTGAGACTAACAGACACGTTTGTAAAATAATAATAATAATAATAATAATAATAATAATAATAATAATTTATTTATTTATACCCCGCCCATCTGGCTGGGTTTCCAGAGCCATTCTGGGCAGCTCCCAACAGAATATTAAAACACGATAAAACATCAAACATTAAAAACTTCCCTAAACAGAGTTGTTTAGTTTTTGTAGAGGGAAATAATAAGTAAAAACAATTATAAGAGTCATTTTGCAAGTTGCTATACTTCCTCCAAGCACATATCTGCCGATATGTTAATGTGTTTCCATTTAATCCATTAATTAAATAATTAATTAATTGGTTTAAAAGAAGACCATTGAAATGGGGGTGAAGACACTATCTTGGCTGTGTGTGGGGGTGGGTGGGTGCTACTTACTTTGTTCCTGTGGGAGGAATTCAGCACCCTACTCTTCTGATCATTCCCTCTGCATAAGCATTTCTGCTTGCCAGAGAGACGAAAGCCCCTTCTGGGGATTCTCCCCACTCTCCGGAGTGGATTTGGGAGAGGATGGAGGATGGAGGAGGAGGAGGAGGAGGAGAGAAAGAACTCCATGGCACTAGTAGGAGCCCTTGCTCTGGCTTCTGTTAACTTGCTGGGTTAGTTGAATCCAGGCCATCGTTCTTTGCACTTCTCATTTGCCCAAATTGTAAGTATTCTGTTCACATATAGCTAGATGACACTCACATCTTCCAAAAGATTGTGAAGCAGCTTCATGTATTTCTTAATTGCAGATGAGATATTCAAGCACGTATCTCTTCAAGATGTCTTTAGCTGAACATATATTAACGTGATTTGCTACTGAGTAGCTCTTTCCTGAATATATTCATTCTAAAATGTTGCAACTGGTGGCTGTCTTTCCATACCATCCAATGACAGCCGTAACCTTGGCTTGTGTTTAGCTTTCCACCGAAAACTGAATTTTCCAGCCTTACCCATGTCTAGTATTGTGATCTATAGACTTATTTGGTGCAGCAAATGTTATGTCTTGTGGGGAATTTCTTGCCAGTGGGCTTGACGTTATACTTCATTTATTCCAGAACAGAGCTGAAGCTACTTACATTTGTTTATTTGTTTGTTTGTTTATTTCCCTTTCTACTATTGTTGTTGTTGTTACTGTCGTTGTTATATTTAGATTTCTTCCCCACCCTTCACCATAAGGTCCCAGGGTAGGTTTCCACAGTGAAAAAATGCAGTATTGAAATCAGCTAAAACAAATTGAATTCAAAGTAATAGGGTGCACACTAAAAATATGTATCTCATGTGTCACTACCCAGAGTGAAGAGCTGCAACATCAGCATATAGTTAAAGATATATAATGAAGATGCCAGATGCATTTCTGTGAAGGAAGCATTTCACAATCCAGAGGCTGCCACAGAGAATGCCTTTTTCAACAACGCCATCCCCAAACAACCAAAGATGGTGGAAGGGCTAAGAGATTCCTCTTTGGCAGTCTTAATATGCAAGAGCAATTTCCCAGTACTCCTTGTAAAACTGTTCACATAGATGACAATCCTAAACCCACTTCCTTGAAAGTAGGGATGGGATAATTCCTAGTGGGCACTTTATGAAACAATACAAGAACCGAAACACATCTGTCCAGAAAAGTCGCACTTTTCTGAATTTTGCAGTGCGATTCTTCAGTGTGTTGACATCTGTCTTGGGAGACAATGGAAGTGCATGCTCTCGGGAGTAAAGTCAAACCATTAGGGAGCTACAGTGCCTGCTGTGACGGAGACTGATATGGGAGAGACATGTTTTGTTGAAGGTGGTGCAGATGAAGGCACCCTGCTGCAGATTCATCGTGGCATTTTTATCTCTGTGGTCATTCCTCCCCGGTCACTAAAAATGTATATTAGGCAAAATTGACTGCAAAAAATGTGTAAATAGTGGGAATTTGCACTAAAATGCTGATTTTTTAAAATTGCAAACTGACGTGGAACTGGAAAAATAAGAGAGAAAAGCCAAAATTGGCAGTTTCACCCTGTTCTGAGAATAAGTCTCACTGAAGTCAACTGAACTTCAGAGTCAATTTAGATACAGCTGCAATTAATTTGCCTTCAACATCAAGAGCTTCAACTGCTAATAATTAATGTGTATCTACCTGCTCAATACCTTATGGCTGATATTAAATCAACTTGGGCCTTATTAGAACAATATATAACTGAACTATCCCTAAATTCGCCTAGTTCTCAAGTAATCATTGGGGGCGATTTTAATGCTAGGATGGCACAGTCTAATGATACGCTGTATAACAAATATCAGTTACTCCCTCCCGATATGGACCATAATCCTCCCCACAAGCTCCTTATTAGGAATTGCAAGGATACAAAGGCAAATCTGGCAGGATTACATCTGACAATGACAGCATATAAATTGAACCTTCATATTGTAAATGGTTCCTTTCCAGCTGACTACCCAGGTGAATACATGCATCTCTCTGGGAACAGAGCCTCTATTTTGGATTACTTTGCCATTTTGGGGCCCTTATCGGCAAAGTTGGAAAACTTCAGGGTACTCCCATATATTGATAGTGGCCATCTCCCATTTTATCTCCAACTGGCAGTTCGTATACCCAGGCTTCTTCCGGAGACATGCATTACAGCAACCCAATTTCCACAAATGGAAATTAGACGTAGGAAAAAGTGGATTCTAGAGCAGATCATTAAGCAAACGGTCTGTGAGCACCTAGAAAGGAACGTTGTGATTACTAAAAGCATGGGTTTCTGAAAAATAAGTCATGCCAGACTAATCTGATCTCATTTTTTGACAGAATTACAAGCCTGGTAGATGAAGGGAATGCTGTGGATATAGCCTATCTTGATTTCAGCAAGGCCTTTGACAAGGTGCCCCATGATATTCTTGTAAAGAAGCTGGTAAAATGCGGGCTAGACAATGCTACCATTCAGTGGACACTGAGGTCCAGCTCCGAGGGCCTTCTGGCGGTTCCCTCATTGCGAGAAGCCAAGTTGCAGGGAACCAGGCAGAGGGCCTTCTCGGTGGTGGCGCCTGCCTTGTGGAACGCCCTCCCATCAGATGTCAAAAAGGAAAACAGCTACCAGATTTTTAGAAGACATCTGAAGGCAGCCCTGTTTAGGGAGGCTTTAAATGTTTAAGAAATTAGTATATTTTAATGTTTCTGTTGGAAGCCGCCCAGTGTGGCTGGGGAAACCCAGCCAGATGGGCGGGGTATAAATATATTATTATTATTATTATTATTATTATTATTATTATTATTATTATTATTATTACTATAGACCCATTAGCCTACTTAACTATATGCTCTGCACCTCAAATATAAGCTATTAGACTAGCTTGAGATGGAAGCCTTAATAGCAGACGAACAGGCTGGCTTCCGAAAAGGCCGAGCCACAAGCGACCATTGTCTACTACTTCTCTGGGAGAAGTTGAAAGCTTCATCAATAGACCCATGTTTATTCCATCTGATAAGACAACTAAATACAAACACCTACCTTAGGATCTGCTGCTCCCCGCAGGGCCAACTAACACGAAAAACCCCCACTCAGCAGGGAGTTAAACAGGGCTGCGTTTTAGCTCCACTTCTGTTTAACTATTACATAAATGACATGGCATTCAAAGTAAAAGGCCCACAATTTCATTCACCTAAGTTTGCGGATAGGCAAATTTTATATGCCTATTATATGCCTTTTATATGCGGACGACGCTTTGATCTTATCAAGGACCCCAATTGGGTTACGGAGGGCGTTACGGTCAGTAGCGGAATTCTGCAAAGAAGCCCATCTTATTATAAATTATCATAGAAGGCTATGATAATGTTTATGGTTGGCATGCATATTTATGGTATGATAAAGTAAAGTCCCACAGAGGCTTTAAAAGTCACATAATTAGAAAATCATTGTATAATGTCTGGGCCAGGTATAAAGATTTATTAGAAAGAAAAACACCTAGATGGATTTCACCTTTGGAGGCCAAGGTACGTAAAAGGTTAAATATGGAAACCAGTTGGCCAAAATATAGTGATCTAATGATTGAAGAAGGAGACCAATTTAAGCTGAAAAGTTATGAGGAATTGAAACATAGATTGGACGATTGGCTCCAATACCATCAGATAACTGAAGTCTTTAAAATAGATAAGTCACTTGGTTTTCAACTCGAGAAGTCAAAGTTGGAAACAGAATTGATAGAGCCAAAGACAAAATTACTTTCCAGAATGTATAAATTGCTGCTCGAGTGACATACGAAAGATGAGCAAACAAAAAATGTTATGATTTTGTGGGCAAAGGATGTCGGGCATAACATTATGATAAAGGATTGGGGGAAATTGTGGCATGAGAATATTAAATTTACTGTGTGTAGTTTATTGAGGGAAAACATAATGAAGATGATGTATAGATGGTATCTTACACCAGTAAAATTGGCTAAAATTTACCACAATCATGATAACAAATGTTGGAGATGTAAGAAAGAAGAAGGTTCCTTTTACCACATGTGGTGGACATGTCCACTAGTAAATGACTTCTGGAATAAGATTTATAATGAACTCAAGAAAGTGTTGAAAAACACATTTGTTAAAAAACCAGAAGCATTTCTAGTGGGCATCATTGGAAATGAGATACCAAAGAAAAATGTGTCTTTTTTTATGTATGCGGCGGCAAGAATTCTAATTGCGAAGAACTGGAAACTACCAACACTACCAACGATTGACGACTGGCAGATGAAGATGATGGAATTTATGGAATTGGCTGAGATGACCGGGAGAATCCGCAACCGGGGAGAGGAAGCGATGGAAGAAGAATGGAAAGATTTTAAGCTATATTTTTAAAAATATGCAAAAGTGACATATCAAGAGTAGAATTAGGTTGTAAATAAACTGTGGAAAATATGAATAAGTTAATTGAGGTTAAAATTAGTTTATATGAGGTGATTAAAATGGGTTAGAATTTGCTAAAATAGAAATGTGATTAAGAACCACAGGGGAAGGGACCCTGAGGGGGTCTACTTATGCAATGTAAATACCCAAAGACTTAATTGTTTATAATTTTATATGTTTTTTTTATTCTGTATTTTTCTTTTTTCTGTTTTTTTATCTTTTTTGTAAAGCTTTTTTGTTCTTCTTTTATTCTGGAAAATCTAATAAAAATATTATTAAAAAAAATAAATTATCAAAAGACAAAAATAAAAGCTTTCGCTAAACATCCCAAGAGTTATACATGGTGCATAGACGGAAAATCGAACAGGTCCACCGCCTAAAATACCTAGGCATCGTCTTCCACGACAAGGGGCTAAAGAAAGCCCATTTAATACAGTCAGCAATAGCAGCCTACAAGTCCTCCGCTGCAATTCAAAGCTTTCTTAGATCAAAGACATACCAGCGGCACTAAAACTGTTTGAGGCTAAAGTGATGGCTCAGCTGCTCTTTGGGGCCAATCTTTATAAAAATTGTACACACCTAATCTGAATGTAGCGGGACCCAGGTGGCGCTGTGGTTAAACCACTGAGCCTAGGGCTTGCTGATCAGAAGGTCGGCGGTTCGAATCCCTGTGACGGGGTGAGCTCCTGTTGTTCGGTCCCAGCTCCTGCCAACCTAGCAGTTCGAAAGCACGTCAAAATGCAAGTAGATAAATAGGAACCGCTACAGCGGGAAGGTAAACGGCATTTCCATGTGCTGCTCTGGTTTGCCAGAAGCAGCTTTGTCATGCTGGCCACATGACCTGGAAGCTGTACGCCGGCTCCCTCGGCCAATAATGCGAGATGAGCGCGCAACCCCAGAGTCGGTCACGACTGGACCTAATGGTCAGGGGTCCCTTTACCTTTACCTTTAATCTGAATGTAGCTGAAAGAGTCCAGTCAAAATTCCTCAGAGCAGCCTTACAAATACCCCTGTGTGTCTCAAACACTGCTATACAACTTGAAACAGGTATGATCTGCGTGGAGGGCAGAGTTTGGATGCAGGCTTGCAATTCATGGCTGAAACTTAATTTGAACCCACAGCGTTGCTGTTATCCAAAGATAACTCTCAATCTCTTTGGAGTAAGGCAATAGTAAATAAGATGCAAAGTATAAGCCTTCATCCAGCCAGCCTGCTATCACGGGACCTCAACTCTGCAAAGATTATAGTTAAAAGGAGGATAACAGATATAGAAAGGCAGAGGGAGTTGAGTAAAGTACCCCACTTTCTTATGCAGGAGGAAAGGAGGTACATACCCCTGCACATCTATGCCATCTGGAAATACCATCTCATAGAAGAGCTTTCACGTTAGCCCGATATCGCATAATGCCCTCAGCAGTTCTTCAAGGGAAGTACAAATGGACCCCAATGTGTGAGAGATGTTGCCCGTGTGGATCTGGGGAAGTGGAAACTATTGGCCACATACTCCTCGCAGCTTCTACGAGGAGGTGCAAGGCGAGCTCATCCACACAATGCTGGCTGAACGTCCTGGACACTCAGACAAATTTTATATAGAGTGGCTCCTTTCAGATGCTAATTCTAATGTGACAGCAAGGGCAGTCAAGTTCTGTGCTAGAGCCATAAAAATTCGGGCTGACCTAGTTAGTAGTGCTCATAAAATTACAGGACAGAGCTAAAGATGCTCCAGTGCCATTATTAGCTGTACTTGCCCAAGTAGTGATACCTGCTTTTATCTAATAATTTTGTAATGGTGAAGGTTTAGACATAGTATTTATATGTACCCTCCCAAGTAGTGATAATTTCTATTATCTAATATGTACCCTCCCAAGTAGTGATAATTTCTATTATCTAATAATTTTCATAATGGCTATAGTTTATATTTATTGTATATATTTTAAATTGTATATTGGATTATTTGATGTATAAATGTGTGTGCTGGTTGCCATTTGAACTTGCCTTTACTGTTGTCATCCGCCAGTGAAATCAATTATACATTATTGGGATATCATCACATTTGCTGCATTATCCAGGACTGTTTGGAGTAATTGTGTGCAACTAGCTGCTGTGACTTCAGTGCCACATTGCCGTTTACAATATGTAACCAATCAGATTTAGCCACATAATGATGCCAAGAGAGAGAGAGAGTCCTAGATCGAGTCACTTGCATAATTCCAGCCAGTGATTGGAATGGCATTCAAATGCTGTGCAGCATGTGATGACATCAACGAGGGCAGGAAAGTTCCATAAAGCAGAGAAAGAGAGAGCACTGGGAATGGAGAGGTGAAAATGCTGAAAAATAATTGGGAATTGGTGCTTTGTGGTGCTAAAGTACAGTGAACATTTCAGGATAGGCCCTAATATACACACATATCCTTTTGGCATTACTACCTCTCTGTGGTGCTGAAAATCATAACCAGCTCTCTGGCTTTTGGAGTCTTTTAAATATTTATTGAATCTGTTTTTATATTTGTCGTTCACAGTGCCTAGGGGTGCTCACAGGAAGGCCACTTTATAAATGTAAATTGGATTGATTGATAGACTATGCGGAAAGGTTGCAAAAAGTATTGTTTTCCATTGAAAGAGGAAACTCATGGAAACATGGTGCATTCTGAGTCTCATATGAATGTAAAATGGCCTTAGCAGGATGCAAAATCAGCTTGCACATGCACACATCTGGCTGTGCAGTGACTATTAAATTCACATAGATAAATTGGCTTATGAGATGGCCTGTATAAAAACAATAGTGTTAAAAACCACTGTGTCCATTAATTATTAAGAAGGCTGCTTAGCATAGGATACTTTTGAACCCTCTGCCTTTCTGACAATAGCCTCTTGTTCTAACGAGAGATGACTGAATGATCCTGACTGGATAACTTTAACGATGCATTAAATGAAGAAATAAATAAAACCCAAGAAGTCAGAGAAGCTTACCCACATACAGATCCCATACAATAAAAATGCTGTACAGTTACTACAGAAGTCAAGGAGTCATTGGCAGTGGCAAACAGAGCAGATGATCAGCAAGGAATTCAGTGGAATAATTGGTAAATTCCCCAATAGTGAATGCGTGACGGAGAGCATGCCGGTCTGTAGTGGAGACAATGAAAATATACATTCATAAGCGAAAACGATGGGAAGTAATCCAAAGGGATTCTTATAATACCACACTAATTACAACATCCTCTTTCTTCTCCACATTTCTGGTGCTTGTTCAGTGGCGATGTGATATCCCAAGACTCATTCTGTGAAGAATGTCAATCCATCATTGTTTAGGGATTTGCTGGCAAGATTGGAGAATGCCATGTTTTTGAATTGTGCTAAAAAGGAGGGGTGGCATGGTGTTTTTTTTTATTAAAATGTATGTATAACTACTTCTGTTGTTGTTGTTGTTGTTGTTGTTGTTTGAAGGTGACTCTGTTGTTGATATTAAGAGGGATGCCATTGTATATTAATAATTTTATATTTCCAGACACAATTTATATCCAAGGCTATGTTTTATTTTTGGCTTTTCATTAACTGTATTTCCTCAATGTGAGCAAAATATTACAATGAATATTATGGCAGTTGCTGGGGAGGAAGTTGTCTGCTTTTCAGTCAGCTGTAATTTATTGTTTTATCTGTTGCCACAGGTTTATCAAAATACTCTCAAGAATTGGGTCCAGGTTATATTTGTAATAAGGAGGAGCAGTTTTGAATGGCATGGTTGATGCTGCATGCCCAATATGAGAGGCAGTGTGGTGTAGTGCTTAGAGTGTTGGACCTAGAACTTGGGAGACTAGGGTTCAAATCTTCACTCGGCCATGAAGCTCACTGGCTGAACTTGGGTAGTCAGTCTGTCTGCTTAGCCTACCTCACAGGTTGGTTGTGAGATTTAAATGGAAGGGGCAGGGCTGAGAACTATGCCCACCGCCTCAAGCTCTTTGGAGGAAATGTGGGATAAATACATATTTTATATCATGAATAAGACAGGATACCCACTTATTAAATATTCTAAGTTTCCTGATTTATTGTTGTCTTTTCTTCACAGGTCTTAGTCACCTTTATTCACACATTACTCATGTGTAAATAGAATATGTAGAGCTAGGAATGGGGCCGTGCTTTTAGCCTTGTCCCATGACTCTTTGTTTTCATCTACTATGGGTTGTATTATTGGCTACTGCAATGCACTCTATGTAGGGCTACTTTTGAAGGTGACTCGGAAACAACAACCAGCCCAAGATGTGGCAGCTAGACTGGTGACTGGGAGTGACTGCCGGGACTGTTTAACACCAGTCCTAAAGGATCTTCACTGGCTCCCAGTGTTTCCTAGCACAATTCAAAGTGTTGGTGCTGACCTTTAAAGGCCTAAATGGCCTCGGCCCAGTGTACCTGAGTACCCCCATTGTTCAGCCTGGACACTGAGGTCCACCACTGAGGGTATTCTGGCAGTTCCCTCCCTGCAAGAAGTGAGGTTACAGTGAACCAGGAAGAAGGCCTTTTCGTTAGTGGCACCCGCCCTGTGGAACACCCTCCCTTCAGAAGATAAAGAACTACACAACTTTGAAAAGACATCTGAAGACAGCGCTGTATTGGGAAGTTTTTAATGTTTGATGTTTTATTATGCTTTTATATTTGTTGGAAGCAGCCCAGAGTGGCTGGCTCAATCTAGTCAGATGGGCAGGGTACAATGTTGTTGTTGTTGTTGTTGTTGTTGTTGTTGTTGTTGTTGTTGTTGTTGTTGTATGGGGTTAAGTGAAGGAAGAACACATGACATCAGAAACAGTTAAAATTGGTTACAGGTAGGTAGCCGTGTTGGTCTGGGTCGAAGTAAAATAAAAAAATTCCTTCAGTAGCACCTTAAAGACCAACTATGTTTTTATTTTGGTATGAGCTTTCGTGTGCATGCACACTTCTTCAATTAAAATTGGGTCCTCCCTCAAAGAGGGCACGTGTTGCGGTGAGACCTAGAGCCCAATCCACCTGTGTTGTGGGTGGATAAGATTGGTCAGCCACAACACCCAATTGTTAGGTCTCTCAATGTTGGGGTTCAATCTGGGCCAATGGGCGCAGTCCAAACGGATTGAGGAGCCTATATATTCCTATGCACGTGACCCAGAGCTTCCTCTTTCAGTGCATGCATTTGGAACACCTGCCCCACCTCTCCCTACTTTTAGGGCTTTGCTGCAATTGACCTTGCTATGCCGTTGTGTGTTGTTGGGACATGGGCACGGCAGGAATTTTCCCCACTTGGCTGATTGGCTGGTGACATTTGGGTTTTACTTGCTGTGTAGCAAATCGTCACAACTTGTAAGGTTGCAGATAGGCTCTGGTTCAGGTGATTGGCTCCCAGTACGTTTCCGAGCACAATTCAAAGTGCTGGTGCTGACTGTTAAAGCCCTAAACAGCCTTGGTCCAGTATACCTGAAGGAGCGTCTCCACCTCCATCGTTCTGCCTGGACACTGAGGTCCAGTGCCGAGGGCCTTCTGGCAGTTCCGTCACTGCAAGAAGCCAAGTTACAGGGAACCAGGCAGAGGGCCTTCTCGGTAGTGGCACCCACCCTGTGGAACACCCTCCCACCAGATGTCAGAAAAACAACTACCGTACCAGACTTTTAGAGGACATCTGAAGGCAGCCCTGTTTAGGGAAGCTTTTAATGTTTAATAAATGATTGTATTTTAATACTTCTGTTGGAAGCTGCCCAGAGTGGCTAGGGAAACCCAACCAGATGGGCGGGGTATAAATAATAAACTATTATTATTATTATTAGGATGGGGGAGTGCTCTTGCCATCCCTATGTGAAGGGTATTCCGTTAAAGGAATCCAGGGACTCAATGGTTTAGTCAAACCCTGAGAGGGGGTTGTGCCCATGCCTGAGTCTAGGGGGATATCTGGGTGGCAGACATAGCCTGTTCCCGGCTTTCTGCCTATCCAGGTGTTCACCCAAGGCTGACCTATGGTTGGTGCCCAGGGTCAGCGCTGCCTGCAAGGGTGCAGGGAGCTAGTCGAACCAGAGCCTATGCAACCACTCACCTGATGTAATCAATAAAGTTGTGGCCTAAATTCTGTCAAAAACCAAACCAAACTTTGAGTCAAGCGTGAATTTATTTAGGGGGGAGGTCTCTGGGTCTGAACACGCAAAGCAGAGTCCTGCTTTTGATGCCACACAGTGTGAATAATACAATATTAAATAGCAGTAATACTGAAGGTATTGCTTTTGAGCCATTTTGCTGAAGAGGGCTGCATTACTATTACTATTATTAATAACAATTAATATTTGGTGTTTCCCATGCAGGAATTTTGATTTTCATGTTCCAGTTCTTTCTTTCCAGTTTTAATACTATGTTGACTGGAAAGATTCATCACTCAGATAAGCGGAGTGAAGTTTTGATGAGCTTTGACCACTGCTTTTCAGGGAGTCCCGTAGTAGTCATAGTTATATTTATTATACTTATTTGTTTATATCGTTTCCTTTTTCCTGACAGGGACTCCTATAACAATTCCCACCATCAAGGTTGAGGAACATTTGGAACATTGAGTTGTACAAGACTGACACAAAAGGTTTAATGACTCTTCCACTCCCTCCAGTGTTGTTAGAGAAAATCTAACTCTATGAATAAACTTAACTGGTCTGTTTTGCTGTGACTGATCCCTAGGTACTTGTAACAATTACAGCTGAGTGTAGGTACATCCCAGCGTTTACCAGATGTTCTTGTTATAGAGGATCTTCACTTTCCCTTTTAATTATGTAAAGAGCTGCACATTTTACATGCTTACATTTTTACTGAAAATTTATTTGTGGTTGTTAGAGGCTGTTGAGTCCAGTAAATAAAAGTGTGTGTGTGTGTGTGTGTGTGTGTGTGTGTGTAGTATTTTTTACTGTCACTGGATTCATGGAATCCTCCTCTTGATCCCTGTCTTGATTTGATTTCATGTCCAGTTTCATATTTTGCTATTTCTACCAGTGCTACAATAAATAAGATCCATTTGGTAGATGAAGTAGCCAAGAATGTGGCAAAGATGCGGCAAAGGATCAAAGACTGTCTTGCAATCAATATATGTTAACAAAAGATTGCATTTCTCCATGAGACAGAAAATGGGACTCTTTTCTCTGCCATTTTCCCCACACATCAGGCACAGGAGTGGAGGAAAGGATTTAATTCCACATCTGTTTTTGAAGGTGATTGCAGGAATCATAAATTGCTTTTACTTCTGTAAACCACTTTGAAATTTCTTTTAATGTTAAGCATTATAAAATTAATTAATAAAGGAAATAGTGTACAATATAAAATTATCATAAAACAATAAGAATTCAATAGGGAAAAAGTAAGGCTGTTTCATCCTTTAGAATAATTGAATTCACAGAATCATAGAGTTGGAACGGACGATGCAATGCAGGAAACGATTGCCCAGTGTCTCGCTCAAACCCACAACCCTGAGATTAACAGTCTCACGCTCTACCAACTGGCTGGGTTACACCAGGAAAAGCATGTGTGAGGAAGTTTTTAGCAAGCATCTGAACATTATTATTCAGGGTGCTTGCTTGGTATAATAATAATAATAATAATAATAATAATAATAATAATAATAATAATAATAATATTTATACCCCGCCCATCTGGCTGGGTTTCCCCAGCCACTCTGGGTGGCTTCCAACAGAAATATTAAAATACACTAATTTCTTAAAGATTAAAAGCTTCCCTAATAGGGAGGGAGGTGCACAGTATTGGTGCCACCACACTAAATGCCCTGTTCCCAGTAGTCACACAGCAGTCGTCGGGGGGGGGGGCACTATTAAAAGTGCCTTTCACACCATGGTAGTGGCTGGATAGAAATATCTAGGGTAAGGCACTCCTTCAGATAACCTGGATCCAAAGTTTTTAGGGCTTTATATACTAACAATAAAAAAAATAAATTTAGCCCAGAAACTTACTGGCAGCCAGGGCAGGCCTTCCAGCAGAGGTGTTATATGTTGTTGATGGCTCATTTCAGTCAACAGCCAAGCTGCTGCATTCTACAACCTTTGGAGTAATATTCAGGGTAGCTAAATATCCAGTCTCAAAATTATGAATGCCTGGACCACAGCAATCCCAGATTTCAGAATATCATAAAGCACATACAACATAAAGCAACTAGTTTTCCTTGAGGAATGCTGTTGAGGGCCAACTTCATTCAACACCATCTCCTAAAAGTAGTTTGCTAAGTCTTATTTTCCCCACCAACAATCTCTCAGTACTTTTCTTGTACTATTACAGCAGGTGGAGAGCTACAGTAGGCATGATTTGGGTCCAGATTTGACCTAAGTTTTAATCCTTATTTGATACTATCGAGTCTCAGAAGCCCTTTTAGCTACTTCCCAAGCTGACCCAAAAGAAATTGGCATATTTCAAAGTAGACAAAAATCTGTCTCACCTCAAACATTCTGTAAAGACCCTGTCAGTGAGTCTACTCCAACTCTCACTGCTGTTCCGCCTATCTCCATGGTGCCTGCTTTTTGAAAATCCCTAGCTACGACCATTTTTTATTCACCAGAGCAAAGAAAGAAAGCCTGCATCCTTACTGAGCACAATACTGCAGAATCAGATAAAAGCTCATTATCCAACGCACTTCATAAATTTATTCAGTACAACTTTCAAACCAAAGCTTGTTGCTCCCCTGACCTTTCCTTGCAAGACCTTCACACACTTCAAGGTTGGAAACATTTTTGCAGCCTCCCCCAACATACATTTATTAACGACGGCTGCTATTTGATTCGGAAAATTGCCACTTTCCTAGAAAAGGTTTTGGAAAATCATTCTAGCTAGCAGGGCTTGTTTAATTTGTATGTGATAGAAAATTGCAACATTTATTGTGTTTTTCCAGTGTTCAGTTACCCAGGAGTGAATTTTGCTCCGATTATGCTATCTGACACATGAACAGACTTAAAAATATAGCATTAGATTTAGGAGAAGAATGGGAATGAACATCTTTCCCCCTGTACTTTCCAACTCCTTCAACAGGTTTAATAAAAAACAACCTATGTTTTCTGAGAAAACAATTTATTAAAGGGAAAGGAGCAATTTCACACAGCCCTAGTTGGCTTCATCTTGTTTCCTGTTCTGCACGGTAGAGAAATTTTTATCAGAAATGTCTTATGCTCCTGACCCAGCTCTCTTTGAAAAATGTTTTGTCATCCTTCAAGTTCTTAAAGGAAAAGATGAAAGCAAAAATATGAATGTGCTTCCAATGAGGATAATGGAATTTGAAAGCTTATGCAGAGTCACTGAAGGAGGTCTATAATGTGGATACTGACATATACTCAACACAGGAAGGTGAAAATAAATTTATAATAATGATTCAATGAAAAGAAATGGCTGAGCTGAAGAACAACGAAGATGAGAACAAAGAGGGTGCATACACTTGACATGTATGTTCAAATTAAAAGCACAGTCTGATACCTTCAAATGAGCGCTCATTGCCCATAGTCACGCAGCATTGTTGTTTAGGTGCAACAATGTGGAGGAAACACTTTTTGTGGTATTAGTCTTCAGCGCACATAACCCTGCGCTCTTGGCTGGGCCCTGTTGGCTATACCTACCTAACAACTCAAGTAGGCTTTTGTAAGGAGAAACGAGCTTTCAAATACTATCTTCTCTAAGAGCCTTTTTTCCTCTGGGTGTGACAAAAGAGAGCTTGCTGAAGGCTACAAAACTTGAATGGATATCCAATCCAGGACTTCTTTCTCCCTAGGACAAACAAAATAGTAACCTGCTGCTCACAATAAACTAAATGCTTTTATCTGTCTGCATTCTCTCCGACTCTCCTGATTTACCTTTATTCAAGGGAAAATCCCTCCTTTTAATCCTCCCAGATTTAAGGGAATAGCCACTCCCCACCCTACATGCTACCCTCACAAAGAAAGCTGGAATAGAAGCCAAATGCAGAAGTAGCAAAGAAGCTGCCAGGCAAAGTTGCATTAACCTCTATTTTCCTAAATATGTCCCATGATGGGAATGCCAAACCATATAAATCCAGTTGGCATTGTGTACAGAGACTATCAAACAACTTTTGATAGTCCCAAACCCAAAATCTCATGAGTAAGCTTAGGAATGATTGGATAAGAGGAAAAGGTCCTCTTACAGATCTGTAACTATTTAAGGATCAGGAAATGAAGCACAGGATTAAATGGACAGATCCCAATAGAGAGAATGTAATAGCCCTGATCACCCAAGGTCCTACAGGAAGCCTCCAAGCTGTGGAGGACAAAGAGAACTGTGATGAGGGTGGAGCTAGCATGCTGTCATCCTGGCCTTCCTCGCATGGGAATGCCTGAACAGAGCTTCTCTCTTAGTGCCGTAATCTACCTCATTGAGTTGTCACAAGGATAAAATGAGGGAAGAACTATGTGTGAGTTCTTTGAAAGAAGACCAGCATACAAATGTAGTAAACTAATGCAAGATGGTGCTCACATATAGTTCACTTGCAATGCGAGCTGTGGTTTGCTTCATTGCTTTGTCACCTGGACTCATTTGTTCGCATGAACTTTTAGTTGTTGCTTTCTGTTTCTAACACATTCACATCTGGATTGTGTTGGCACCACTGTTGTCTACCCTGCCCTGCTACTTGAACCACCCTTGAGCTTCACCTGCTTACATCTGTGAAATGTTAGTTACCATACATGATCATTGAGCTCATTTGCCATTAAATGAGCACAACAACTGGTCTCTTTTTCTCTCCTTGGACTCTTGGGATGAATCTGACTGTTTCAGATTCTTCCAGTTTCTCGTTTTTTCAAATCTTAAGTTCCCCACAACTCAGCATCAGTTTGCATATATTTTTTAATGAATCCTCATGAACATTAATAAACATTTTAGTGCAAATTTCTCCAAATATACACATCTCACTATTCAATTTTGCCTAATATATACATTTTTGCAAAACACTGTGCCTGAATATAATGCATTTTTATGCACACGTTATCCTAATATATATATTTCTTGTGCACATTAATTCTTTGGAGAACTGTATTGCAAAATTCAGAGAATTATGAATTTTGAAGGATGGTTGTGGCTCAGTTTGTGTATTCTTTTGGAAAATGTGAATTAGGTAGATGCACCTTTCAATGCAAATTGAATCAAATTTGTCTCCCACACCTATTGGAAGCCATACTCTACTTGTGATGTATTTTTAAAATACACTTCCCCTTCTGGCCTTGGTCCCTCCTGTTTTTGCTTCTGTTAGGCTTCCCTTTAAAGACCTATCCATTTAACCAGTGCCTCTTCCCATTTTGGTGAATATCTCCTCTAAAGCAAACAAGGCCCCTTTTTTGTATGTAGCCTAGGATGACTCATTCACCCCAAATTCCATGTTAGCTGAAATCTGGTGGCAACTAATGCTGTGTGGGCTCCATGCCTGAGCAATGTTGTTAGAATCATCAACATTATTTTGCCTTAACTAGAAAGCTACTCGGGTGTCTCACCTAAGCAGCATCTTCCAAATTTGCATTTAATTTTACTTTAGGCAAAATTTGGTGACAGTACTAAAAGTGCTTCTCAATCTATTGGTTCAGAAATGGATGCTGGCAGCATATCAGATGAAAAAGATACATAAATGATTGCCCCCCCCCCCTCGAACATTATTTTTGACTAACTTTAGAATACTGCTATCTGTACTTGTAAAGGAAAGAAAAATGATGTGACCCAATTTAGCACCAGTGACTTGAACAGTGGTGATGGTTAAGCTTCACCTGCCTTATAAGTGTCTTATTTTTTCCCTTAATTTTATAATTTTCTAACAAAGTTGGGTGTTTTTTGGGGTGTGTGTGTGCTTCAGTTCTTTCTGAGCAAACTCAGATAGACTAAGCCCAGGGAGATTTACACCAATTCTCTCCACTAGTTTTCCCATTCCCCTACCCTGGGAACTAAGTGGGAATTCAGTGACAGGCACCTTCAGTAGCGCTCCTTGTCTCCACAGGGTACATTTTGGGAAATGGCAAAAGAGTTAGCTGATGGTGGGGATTTCTGGCACCAAGACCATTAAGGTCTGAGCTTCAAGAAGGTGTGGACCTGGCTTGCAATCACTTATTGTTTTCCAAAACAGTTCATTCACTACTTCCAACTGTAAGCACCATCACAATTTGCAATGAATGGAAAAATCCATTTCATGCTGACATCAATGCATGGATATTGGCATGCATGACAGCAGTTCAGCCTACAATAACACATCTTAAATTTAGCATGAACTGGCTATAAAACATGGCTTCTACCAGCCAACAGAACCTTATGATTTGACCCTGAGTCACATGACGTGCATACATGGAAAGTTGGACCGTCTCCATTTTTATCTTCATTCATTATATGAAGTGACCTGACATTGCTTTGTTTGCATTAACTTGCTTATGAGAAAATAGCCACATTATTGAATTGTAAACACTGTAAGAGCCATGAACCAAATTGAGTGTTCACATAATTGCACAATTTAAGATGGATGTTGGCAAGCTGGAATTTTTCAGAGGGGGGCAACCAAGATGCTCAAGGGTCTGGAAACCAAGCTTTATGAGGAATGGTTGAAGAAGCTGGGTATACTTAGCCTGGAAAAGAGGGGACTGAGAGGAGATATGTAGCCACCTTCAAATATCTCAAGGGCTGTCACATGGAACAAGCTTGTTTTCTCCTGCTCTGGAGGGAAGAAGAAGAAGAAGAAGAAGAAGAAGAAGAAGAAGAAGAAGAAGAAGAAGAAGAAGAAGAAGAAGAAGAAGAAGGGGAGGAGTTTGGATTTGATATCCTGCTTTATCACTACCTGAAGGAGTCTCAAAGTGGCTAACAATCTCCTTTCCCCTCCTTCCCCACAACAGACACCCTGTGAGGTAGGTGGGGCTGAGAGACTTCAGAGAAGTGTGACTAGCCCAAGGTCACCCAGCAGCTGCATGTGGAGAAGCGGAAACACGAACCCGGTTCCCCAGATTACGAGTCTGCTGCTCTTAACCACTACACCACACTGGCTCTCCTGCACCACACTGGTAGGACTAAAACCAATGGCTTCAAGTTACAAAAAGGAGATTCCAACTAAAGATTAGGAAAAACTTTCTGGCAGTAAGAGCTGTTTCAGTGGAACTGTCTGCCTCAGGTGGTTGTGGACTCTCCTTCCTTGAAGGTTTCTAAGCATAGATTGGATGGTCATCTGACATGGATGCTTTAGTGGAGATTCCTGCATTGCACAGGGTAGGACTAGATAACTATTTGGGTCCTTTCCAACTCTACAATTCTATTATTCTATAAGCAAGTCCTGTAGAATCAAATGGAACTAAGGGCACAATGGATGTTACAATTGATTTGCCAGATCAGACCAAGAGTCATCTCATCCAATCCTCCGACGGAGCTAGATGCCCCTGGGAAACTAAAAAATAGAACCTGCAGTTGACCAATTTCTCGTGTCATTTGTTTCTATTTTCTGATCTTCTCTGAACATAGGTGCACCATATAGCTTTCACAATTCTTGATAAATCTATCCTCCATGATTTTTTTTTCAATCCTTAGAAAAGAAGAAGCTAAAATAGGGACCACCACTTTTGTAACTAAGCCTCTGAAAATCCTAGGCAGGCTTTCTAGGAAGCAAATTCCACCAAACTTGGTTAGGTTTACTTCTCAGTGAACATGTTTAGCATTGGGTTGTATTTTTTTTAATTAGCTGGTTTTGTCAATATGTTTAATGTAACAAAGATAATGATGCTTAAATGGTTAAATAAAAAGAACAATTATTTTAAGTGTTACCCCAATATAAATTTTCTGTGCAATATGGCTTCTTTTTATATTGCTCTGAGCTATAGCAGGGTATCTTGCTGAATATTTGGACTGAGCCATAACTCCACTGAATGTAATGGCTTTTCTTTTCTTTTACTGCCCTTACTGTAATGCAAACTATTAATTATGCAATATCTTTCCTCTCCCTTATCAAACTGCATTTCATAGATACAGTAACATTATCTCTATTGTTGTTCCACAATGTGCATTGAACTTGATGAAGGCACACATATTTTATAACCATGGTAACTGTCAGGAACATCTGTAGCGCTTTTGATTTAGTTCTCTAGGAAAGATTGAAAGGCATCAGTTGTTTTGACTTTGAGGAGAAGGAGAGGGAAGAAGAACAAAGAAGCTAATTTCAAATCCCATTTGGATAAAGTAATGGAATCTCTGGAACAATAGGAATGTTTGACATTCAGAAACCAATTCAAGTGGTGGTTTAGTGCAGTGGTTTTTAACCCATGTTCTGGGGAATCCTGGGATTGCTTGGAAGCTTATCCAACAAGCTATTTAATTATTATTTACTTATTTAAAATGCCTATAGACCATCCTTTGTCTACAATGAAACCAAGGTGGTATATAAAGGCAAAGAAAACCAAAACAAATCCAGTAACAAAGATAAAACAACATAATAATAAAAAACAAAAAACCACGCACATACACAGGCAGTTAAAAGCAGGCAGAACAGAGCAGACACAAAACATGCAAATGCCTGAACAAATAAGACCTGGCCCTGTAATGATTGTAACAATGGAGCCAGCCATACTCCTGCGGGGAGGGCAATCTGCAAATGACTGTGCCATTTAATGTTCTATGTGAAACATTAAACATTCACACTTGGTTTCACAGTGTGTGTGTGTGTGTGTGTGTGTGTGTGTGTGTGTGTTTACAGATTATGTGCTGCAATGTTGCTCAAAATAAACTTTAATTGACTGCTATTTTGTAATTGTTCAACTTAGGTCTCTAAGAAGCTTTGGGATAATGCTAGCTTTCCTTCAGAACTGGTGAAGAAGTTTGGCTGCAAAGTATATCCTGGCAAGGGGTTGGCATCACTCATCTCAGCTACCACCCTTGGATTTAGGAACAAAGCTAAACTGCGTCACTTAGGTACAAACAGATTTGGATCCCGCAGGTAAATAACAACAAACAAACAACCAAGCAAACAAACAAATGATCCTCAAATAGCCTTAAAACATGGCAAATTCCCTTGCCTGGCTAAGGTAGTACAGTCGTACCTTGGTTCTTGAATGGATTCCGTTCCGGAAGTCCATTTGACTTCTGAAAATGTACAAAAACCAATCAAACTCAATCGGAAGCCGCGGACGCCACCTCAGACGTTCAGCTTCCATAAAACATTCACAAACCAGAATACTTACCTCCAAGTTTGTGGCATTTGGGATCCAAAATGTTGGAGTCTCAAGGCGTTCCAGAACCAAGATATGACTACTTAAAATACTTGGGTCTCAGGTCATTTTGCACCCCAACCCATGTAAGAACCAGCATCCTGAATTTGGCCCATCAACAAACTGCTTATAGCATTTTTGACCATCTGAAGTTTCTGAATGATCATCAAGGTCAGCCCCACACAGAGAGTGTTGCAGTAGTCAAATCAGGAGGTTAGTGGGGCCCCTTGGGACAGGGACCTGCCTTTTCCTCTCTGTTATCAGCTCCATAACACTGCTTTTAGCACTTTGGACACTGAAGGCAGTGTGCTACTAAAAATGTTAATAATACCCTGTTTCTCATATTTTAAGACATACCCATAAAATAAGCCATAGCAGGATTTTTAAGCATTCAAGGAATATAAGCCATACCCTGAAAATAAGACATAGTGATAGGCGCAGCAGCAATGCCGGCCGTGGCAGGAGGAGGAGGAAAAAAATAAGACATCCCTTGAAAATAAGCCATAGTGTGTTTTTTTGAGGAAAAAATAAATATAAGACATGTCTTATAATATGAGAAACACGGTAGTACATGTCATAAGCTTCCTTGCTTTGTGCTCAGTATAACTCCTAATTGCATTCATAATGTAAAAACTAACTTCCTCAAGTCAAAAACAAGGAAAAGCATGACTACAATTTGACAAATAGACTATGTTTTCTTCCATATGTTGAACTGCTTTGGATACTTATTATGACTTCTCATCTTTGTTATATTTGCTTTTCATAAATTGCTCCAGCATCTCTCTTGGGGTGGAAAAAAAAACTAACAAAAGGGGAGGTGGAGAAACCTTGATGCTTCAGTATCAATCACTGTAGCCTGTTAGCAACCTACAAATGTGAAAGATGCAGAAATCTAATTAAAATTGTGATGCTAGGGGGTGAAATTTCATAGAAGACTTTTAAGTGCCTAATAAGACTGAGGGGAGATGTAATAGGCATCATCCATCTGTTGCATCCAACCTAGTGCTATGGGAATGTTCCATCTGCACCAGGATTCACCCCTTCTCCCTCTTTCATGTGTCACTTTTATCTGTTCTTGGGGTTCCCCAAACCCAGGGCAGGGAGATGGGAGAAAGTCCTGTTGCACAAGTGAAAATCCTTGCACAGTAGTTGAATGCCGGGCATCACGAATAAGAAATTGCAGTTTGGGATGCCATACATTTCTCAATCTATTGGGTGCGTGAGGTGTTAGGGGAGAGGTAGTACCCCTGGAGGGGGACATGTCACGCTCCTTCTGGGGTAGTTTGTCCACCTTTGGCCCTGCACTCAGCTCTCACCTTCTAGAAGCTGCCAGCATGCCACGGCGGCCACTCCCTGGAAACAGCTTCAATTAGCCAGTTAAACCAAGTGAGGATAGCCAATGGGTCTCAAACCCTCAGTGAGTTAGGGACTTCCCCTGCATGCAAAGACAGGCTCTAGCACAGGCATAGGCAAACTCAGCCCTCCAGATGTTTTGGGACTACAACTCCCATCATCCCTAGTAACAGGACCAGTGGTCAGGGATGATGGGAGTTGTAGTCCCAAAACATCTGGAGGGCTGAGTTTGCCTATGCCTGCTCTGGCAGATTGAGCGAACAAGACCAAGAGTGGCTCCAATGGTCAAGAAGACGGTTTCTGCACATGCTGTAGAGGGAAGTGAGGGGCAGATGGGGCTCGTCCACCTGGGAAGGTGGCCCATCTAGGAGAAGGAAAACTCTAGTCCCCAACCTCTGCTGCCTTTCAATATCTCTGGGGAAAAGAAAAGGCTAAGGAGTAAACCCTACACAAATCCGGAGTGGAGTCCCTAAGGCAGTTGGAGGGTGTCTTGTATACCTCCTTCTGGCAACTCCTGCAGCCAAGCTGGTGCCAAACATATTGCTCTGCTTTCCTTTGGATCACATCAGCAAGGCCGAGAGGGGGGTCTTGTTGCCTGTGCAGCTCAGGACCTCAATACACACTGCCAGGGTTGTGCCCCAGGGAGATCACTTCAGGGTTCCTAACTCAGTGGTTTGACTTCACCCCAGGAGGCACATCCATTCTCACTCGAAGCAGACAAATGCCAACAAGGTTATTGTAGTCTGATATCTCTGTTATTGCTGATGGAGCCCCTCTCTTGGTTCTTAGAGGTGCAAATATGCAATTATTGCAGAAGTCTAAATGTCCTAAGTGTGATTCGCCGTAAACCATGACATTCAAATAATTTTTTCATGTTTCTGCTTACTATGCATAATTAACTTAATTACATTGATCATGAAGGTGGAGCAATAAGTTATGTAAGATTTCTGTTCATTGAAAAGCTTATACTATCCGCTGCAGCTGGCTTCTGAAATATTACAAGGCACCTTCAATCTTAAGAGTTGCATCAAAAAAGATAAGAGTTTTCCTTTTTTTATTTTTTAAAAAAATCAAAGTTGACATTTTCTCTGCTAGTGTTGAATATGTATACTCACAGCTCTGCCTATACATATCTGGTTACTGCCATTGGTTTCAAACTGTATCTGAATGTCAATATGTTCTTACTACTGTCCTGGCTTTCTAGTTCATAACAAAGCAATGTGGAGACATATTGCATTTAATTTTCTGTCCGTGTCACTTGCTATAGCCAGCGGTAAAAGAGACATTTCTGCTGCTTGGCTTGTAACAAGACAATTGGGTCTCTTTCCTGGTATGCCCAAGAGATTTAGGATGTCATCTCAGTACTTTTGTGTTCCCTGCATATAGTACGGAGCTAGAAAATTACTTCAATATTTCTGCTTTATTTTGAGGAGGGAGGGGGTCACATTGCACAGAGGAGTCAGCCGGGTGACAACTTTTTTAAAACTGTCTCTTTGGCAAAGGAAGCTGCTACAGGAAAAATGGTAAAGACTGCACCAGCTATTGTGGCAGTTTCCTTCTGTGGATCATGACCCGGGGGGGGGGGGTGTGTGTGAGATGTTGCACATGGAACTCTGAAATAAAACTGCTGATTTCATCAAGGTTTGTGTATTCTATGAAGTCAAGGACTCTGCCCCCTGCCCCCAAAGCAAACAGCAGCAGCAGCCACCTAGCTTAAGGCATGCTTCCCATGGCCCTGGCTGGTCCTGCTGGGCCAAGTTCAAGGTGATACTATTAGTATATAAAGCCCTTAACAACTATGAGATGGAACTACTTCTGGTGCCACATAATCTCTATTCTGCATTTGCAAGTATCCGACATAACTGCCAAGTTCTCCCCCTTTTTTAAGGGAAATTCCCTTATGCTGAATAGGCTTCCTCACGAGAAAAGGGAAAACTTGGCAGCTATGGTATCCGGTCATTTTGTGTTACACTTTGGAACTCCCTGCTTTTTTATTTCAGGCAGGTGCTTTCACAGGACTCTTTTTGATGCCAGCTGAAGACATTCTTATTTAGACAAGCCTAGCCAGATGTTTAGAAAGCTTGTAAGAAATTTAATGGTCTTTAGTCTACTCTGTTGTGGTTTTCCTTGTTTTAAATTATGGCTGCAAAGTTTTCCTTGTTTTAAATTATGGTTGTAAAGTTTTTAGTGAAAATTTGACTGCTTTATCTTCTTGTAAACTGCTTTGAAGTTTTTTCCTACTACAAAGCTATATATGAATGAATGAATGAATGAATGAATGAATGAATGAATTATAGGCTCAATTAGAGTTGTTATTTTTATTCAGCCAATCAGCCTCAACCTTTTTGGGTGAACAGTAGTATGTATTCTGAGGCCCAACAAACATATGGCATTATCCATCCCTGCAGCATAAGTAGAATGGTCCATGTCTGTAAAAGGTAGGATAACGAGGTACAGACATCTGTTGATGGCAGGTGGACCCTGTCCTCCTTTCAAAAAGGATCAGAGCAGCATTCCAGCCCTGAAGTTTGTTTTATTTATTTATTTATTTATTTATTTATTTATTTATTAACTTTCTTTGCCACCCTTCCTCCCCAAGGAACCAAGAGCATTGACCAAGGAGCCCAGGTGGCACATCAAGAGACTGGCACCTGACTGCAGCTCTCAGCTGAAAGTGTTCCCGTTCACACAAGCACCTGTGCTTTGCACTGAATTGTACTGGATTGACCAAGAAGGTGATTTACGTTTGAAATCTTCTCATAGAACCTGTATGAGGAGGTTTTTAATGTTTGATGTTTTATTATGTTTTTATATGTGTTGGAAGCCACACGGATTGACTGGGGCAACCCAGGCAGATGGGCAGGGTACAAATAACAAAATGTTGTTGTAATATTATTATATTATTATTATTATTATTATTATTATTATTATTATTATTATTATTATATTGTATATTATATGCACCAGGATATTGAGTGTAGGGTCGTGATGGTGCTAGAGATTGTGTGTATTGTGGGTTGTGAAATATGCATTAGGAAAGGGAGGCATTTCCTCAGTATAGTGTGTATTTTATGTTTTCAAAGCAATGAATGATACTGTGAACTCATTGCTTTATGAGGTTCTGTGCTGAGAAACTAGTTTAATAGAGATTTACAGCTCTCTCAGGGAAACTGGTGTGAGATGGGGGAAAGCAGCACCGAAAGCAATCACCCAGCATTTCTAGCACCACAGGATAGATATTTACTAAATCTGTCTGTCAAAAATTAGCAGTAGATTGTCAGTCTGTATAGGTGAGGAATATTCCTAAACCATTGTGCATATACCATCTACAGAGCAATCCCATCAGCTTGATTCAAGAAAATTGTGAGGATGCAGCCCCTCGTGCCCACTCCATTTCCTCATGAGAGTTAGTGGACTCAGACCATGTGAGATGAGAGACAGCAGGGAAGTTGCAACTGGGCAGGAAGGATTTAGTGGGAATGAGATACTTCCCTTTTTGTGAGTCGAAATGCCTTCCATACCTGCAAGGGTTGAAGCTCGCATTCTGAAATAAGCAAAATGGTGAAGCAAAATACTTGTAATAGTGTTGTTGTTTAGTCGTTTAGTCGTGTCCGACTCTTCGTGACCCCATGGACCATAGCACGCCAGGCACTCCTGTCTTGCACTGCCTCCCGCAGTTTGGTCAAACTCATGTTCGTAGCTTCGAGAACACTGTCCAACCATCTTGTCCTCTGTCGTCCCCTTCTCCTAGTGCCCTCAATCTTTCCCAACATCAGGGTCTTTTCCAAAGATTCTTCTCTTCTCATGAGGTGGCCAAAGTATTGGAGCCTCAGCTTCACGATCTGTCCTTCCAGGGAGCACTCAGGGCTGATTTCCTTCAGAATGGATAGGTTTGATCTTCTAGCAGTCCATGGGACTCTCAAGAGTCTCCTCCAGCACCATAATTCAAAAGCATCAATTCTTCGACGATCAGCCTTCTTTATGGTCCAGCTCTCACTTCCATACATCACTACTGGGAAAACCATAGCTTTAACTATACGGACCTTTGTCGGCAAAGTGATGTCTCTGCTTTTTAAGATGCTGTCTAGGTTTACTTGTAATAGTATCACCTTATTATGCTTCTCCTTTGGTCTTTGTAAACAGACAGCTAGTGTGAAATTAATTGTGTGAATGCAATTAACTGACATGTTTTTTGTTATGTCAGTGAAAGCCTGAGTAGCCCTGGATGGGTGAGGGCCTTCTTGGTAGTGGCACCCTCCCTGTGGAACACCCTCCCATCAGATGTCAAGGAGATAAAGAACTACACAACTTTTTGAAGACAGCCCTGTATCTGGAAGATTTTAATGTTTGACATTTTAATGCTTGACGTTTCATTATTATTTTTTTATATGTGCTGGAAGCTGCCCAGAGTGGCGGGGTATAAATAATAAAATTATTATTATTATTTATTAGAAGGGGATGTTTCGGGCTCCAAGTCTAAACATCTCTACTCAGAAGTAAGTCCCATTGAATTCAGTGGGACTTCACTCCAGGGTCAGTACTTTTAAGATTGCAGCTAAATGCTTTACATGCCCCTGCCACAGTCCTGAGAAATTTTGCCTCTTCCAAAGGTGGCACTTGCATTTTCAAGGGAAGCCCCTTCCCCAGATGCTGTTTGACATAACACAAATGTGCCCAGTTAATGCCGTGCTACCGAAGATCCTTCCACTGGAGTGATTGTATCTGTGGCCTTACAGATGCGAAGGATATACCCTTCCCCATATCACCATTGGCAGACAGAGACAAGTGTCATTCAGAAGCCAGGGCTCGCCCACACTTCTGCTTGCCCCATGCCAATCTGAGTGGTTTCCCTGTGCTTTCTAGGTCTGAGCGGTTTTGCCTTTTCCCCACTGCTTTCCCCTGGAAAACCTGCTCTCTAGTGATAAATCAGAGCAAACGGCAATCCCCACCCAAACCCAATTGCTCTGCCATTTGCTCTGATTCAGCACTAAACGGCTGGTTTTTTCCAGCGGAAAGGGGTGGGGCAACCCAAAATGTGGATAAGCTCTCCCTGAAAGCTCACAACAGTATAGTGGTACATACAGCAAAGCCCACTTGCAATCTACCTACTGCTGTGGCACCTTATGTTTCCTCTTTGCCACCCTTTCCTTGGTGTTTGCCATATAAGGATCTGCTCTTAATTCTTTTAGTCACGATGTCTGCAAGAAAATGTGATAACCTTGCATTTATGGTAACAGGAGCAGCTGCATCCAATTATTCTGTTAGGCTGCCTCCATGTTACAGAATGGCTGGCATATTCCCACCACGCAAGCAACTATTTTTTGGTAGTGGGCGGGTTGACGCCGGCCTGTGAGGCACTTGGAGGTAATTTGTGAGTGTGTGTGTATATATAAGAACCTATGAATAACAGAACAAACTTTAAATCAATACTAATTAGCCCACCTGTTCTTTCCTATATATAACCTTCTTTTCTACTATTCCACCTACTCTTGCAGTGCTTACCGTCCCCCTCAGCTCACCCATTTACACCAGCTAGATGGAAAAGGCACTTTGCACAAGAAACTCAGGAATCTTTTTAAAAGTTCCCAGTGAATAAGTCCATTAGCCAGAAGCAATCACCTTTTCTAGATAATTATAGGAGAGGTCTATAAATTGTACCAATTTCAGTACCGTATATAATCACAACTAGAGAACAGTGAGAATATAATGTAAGTAATGCACATACACAGTGGGTAATCCTCATAGAGAATTTTATTGGTTAGGTGTTGATTCTGCTGAGCTCTGTATGAGCATAAATGGTAATTAAAAGTTTTCTGTTAGACTATAGTTCAGCAAACTACTTAAACAAGCATGGTGGTTTTTTTTCTTTTGCTTTTTTTTGGCCAAAGGTAATGTGGCTAATATGGTTTTCAGACCAGGATTAAGTACTTTGTTGTTAATTCTAAACCATAGCTGCCAGGTTTTCCCTTTTCTCGCGAGGAAGCCTATTCAGCATAATGGAAAATCCCTTTAAAAAAGGGATAACTTGGCAGCTATGTAACACACACTCAATTAAGTACAGTACTTTGTTGTTAATTCTAAACTTATGTACTACAGAAACACAGCCAGTAGCAACAGCCCTGTTCTGCTTTTATCAGTGTGTAGTTTTGCTTCCTCTTTTAGACTATCTTAACACTTTCAAAGCTTACTTATTATTATATTTATTCAGTGCTTTTTTTCTTGGGGGTGGGGGGTGGGGGGTGGATGCAGGTGACAGTTCCCAGCTCTTACTGTCAGAATGTTTTTTCCTGATGTTTAGTCAGAATCTCCTTTCTTGTAACTTGAATCCATTGGTTCAGGTCCAACCTTCCAGAACAGGAGAAAATGAGCTTGCTCCATCTTCCATGTGACAGCCCATGTGACATGGGCATTTAAAGGCCAGGATGAAGATTTCATAAGCATATTACTTGTGGCACATCATTCCATAATCTGCTGGCCACAGATAAAAAAGCTCTGGTCATTGCCGCAGGTGTCTAGTCACATTTGGTTCCCAATGCAAGGGAATCCAGAGAACAGCCCATTCAAAAGACAATCAGCAAATGCCGAGAGTGACCACAGCTTACCAGGTGCCCTGCATGCAGAAGGTCCTAGGCACAATCCTTGGCATCTCTAGGCAGGTCTTGGAAAGGCTCAAGACTGAAGTCCTGGGTAGCTGTAGCCAGGCAGTGGGGACCAAAAGGGATTCTCCTTTGCCCATGCAGGTGTGGCAGGACTCCACCGCCCTTCTTCATTGACCATTGGCCATGAAGGACCAAGGAGAGTTGGAGTCCCAACAACATCTGGAGAGCTACAGGCTAGCCACGGCTGATACAGACAACACTGAGATACAGGGACCTGATTACTATTTTCATCTATAGAGGATGTCAGGCACTCAGATCTGAGAAATGCTGAATACATGCATCTATGCTAGCAGGAAGGATGGCAACAGCCAGGCTGATGATCTGGTAGGAAAATGCATTGCCCAGACTACTGGAGTTCAGCAGATTTTTGGAGCTTTGTATCTGAGAGTTGTATAGGACATTCCCTGCTGAGTGAAGAAGCAGTAATGATAGCACACATCTATAATTATTTGCCAATGGCTATACTTAAGCCAAAGATATCAACTTTTGCCATACTGAAAACAGTTGACTCATTTCTGCATCATCAGTCTCTTTGCAAAGTTTGTCCTATCGAACTGGTCTATGTCAAACACTGAAGATGGAAGGCGAGGAAAGAAAAACTAATCTCCAGGAAAACCACCCAAATTCAATTAGGAATGCTTGGCAAGAGAGTAATTAGCATTGAACTAAAGAATAGATCCTAAGCTTTGACAGACCTACGGTCTCAATGTTGGATGCAAAGCAATACTATGCACAGAGGTTGATTTCTCACAGGAAGTGGCGGCCAAAGGCTGGTGAGCTTAGCACAATATCTACTGAAATGTAAGTGATGGTTAACTATATTGAACCTTAAAGGCCCACAGGGAAGAGATTGAAAGGGACTTCAGGAATACAGCAGGCAATTTTTGAGAGAAACAAATTCTATTTTGAGATTATAAGAAGAAAAAGGTGAAGGAGTAAGAGGAGATGTGTCATTCACAGATGGAACTACTTTTCCTCTTCTGAGATACTGGGGGCCAGGAAACAAGGTGTCTTGTGACCTAATGGCCTCAGCTGGAACCAAGTCAGGCCCAGGAGCCTTACTCAGATTTATGGAGGTTCAAACATCCATTGGATAGGGAGTACACATTTCATTCAGAAGTCTGTTAATCTAGTGGATGGATCGACTTGATATGGGCCTTGAACGAGTTAACATTAATGGTTAAAAGAACAGAAATATTATCAAGAACGCTCTTGAATCATAATTCAATAATCCTGGAATTAAAAGGAGAAAGGAGCATTACATTTAGATGAAGATAGAATGAGGAATTGTTAGATAATCAGAATATACAGCAAAAAGCAGAAAAAATATTGGAAGATTACTTTGAATTAAATCTTAATTAAGAAACATATCTCAGAATAGTACGGGATGACAGTAAGGTGGTTATGAGAGGGTTTTTCAAAATGCATACCAGAAAAAGATTAGGGAAGGAATGAAAAAGGAGTTCCTGGAAGAATTGATTAAGAAGGAAAAAGAGTTAGTTAGCAAATCAGGAAAAGAAACAACAAAGCAAGCAATAAAAATGTTGCAAACACAATATTTGATGATAATAAATGCAGAAGTGGAGTGGAAAATAAAAAGAATGAAACAGAAGAACTTTGCATATGCTAATAAATCAGGAAAGTTCTTGGCATGGCAACTAAATAAAAAACAGACAAAAAATTCAATAAATAAACTTAATGTAGAAGGGAAGATAATTGAACACTTGTAATTTTAGAATTAATATAGGAAATTTGAGGTAGAAAAAATAATTTGGAGTAGAAATGACATGCACTTGAAAAGGGAATTTAATGAATGGGGTGTGTGTGTCCCATTTTATGGCTTTGATATTGTTGTGTAAAATGTTTTTTGTTTGTAGTTGTTTGTTTTTTATTTTTGTTATTTTTGTTGAAAATTTAATAAAAATATTATTTTTTTAAAAAATGAATGGCTTGAGAGTAGAATGCTACATAAACAACCTAGATACCTTGTTAAGCATACGTTTACTGGATTTTATCAGTGTTTTTCTTAGTAGATTGTGTGGTCTGCTAAATGAAGAATTAATTGCCAGAGGGGCGGCAGTAGAAATGTGAATCCAAGATCTGAAAGCTGAGCTTCTTTGTACACTGTGTTTCGGAGTGTGCAAAGTTAGTGCGCAGTCTCCCAAGTGAGATCAATGCCTGTGGCTGGTGGGGATACACACTGGTGTCTTGTGCATGCTTAGAACTGAAGTAGGACAACAACTTTAAATTAACAAGTCACAATACTTTTAACTTTTAAACACACATTCTGTTATTGTAGGGCTAAAGAAGGCCTCAGCAGTGTTGCTTTGATGTATATAAATATAGAGCAAAATCCAGCCAAAGCTGAGCAATTTAAAATCTCATTTATTTCAATAGGAAATATTTAAACATATGCTTAATTCTTGCTATTAAAACAAGCAGATGCTTAACTGTATCTGGATTGTGCCCATAACTGATCATCATTTATGGATACAGTGACACCAGCAGTTAGCATCCAAACACTAATTCTGCCACTATTAAGTCTCAGGGCAGAGTAGACTCACTGAAATAGTGAGACTTGACTTACTTATGCCCCTTGATTTCAATGAGTCTACTCTGAGTATAACAAACATTGAATACCACTCTGTTTATTCAGTGGATTCTGTGAGCAGCCCATAGAATACAACTATATTTGTAAATTTCTACCCTGCCAGAAGTGCACAAAGGCAATTAATCAGGATATTCTATGGTAGAACTCCTCCAAATGATAAATGAGTTCTTGTTAAAGATGAATGAAAACAATCTGCCACGTGAATGGCATTCATATTGAATATGGGGAGAGATACAAAATGGTAGAAAAACGAGAGAGGGGAAATGCTGTGCTGAAATTGCAGCAGAAAGGGACACGTATGAACTCCCTCCCCCACAAAAGAAACATTCTATATGATGCACCTATAACAGCAGCTGAATAGTGTCTACATCCAGCTGCCAACTCTCATGTCTGCGCTGACAGAAGCTGCATCTGTTGAATGTCTGCCTGAGATTTTGTGTTGAAAAAGAGAGAGAAGTAGAAAAAGAGAGGGGAAGGGCAGGAATAAAAAGAGGACTTAGGGTAGAGATGAGCAAGACCTTGTATTTCAACATTGCTTATTTCCAATTTGCAGGACTTAATCCACAACATTAGATACATGGCATTTTTCAAAGGTGGGGTTTTCTGAATGGTTAACTTGCCTGTTTGCATACTGTCCCTTCCATGAGACTGCATTGCTTTTTGTTCAAGTACTGACCAGCTTGTACAACTAGACACTGCTTGTTTCCAGGGATCCTCAATAACTGTTTCAAAACCTGTTGCTTTATTCAGGAGACTCGATACAAATTCTGGTATATTGTATCAGTCCTGGCCTACATGCAGCTGAATGAGATGGTGAAGTGCTAGAACGGACTGCAGGCACCACTTTGGACTGCAAGAGGGATATACCATTGGGGGTGACCCTGCCAACTCTATACTGTAATTCTATGATTCTATACTATTTTTTAATACTACCCTGCATTGAAAACTCATTACAAATTTAAAATGTGCAAAAGAGAAAAATGGCAAAGCATTAACTTTTATGCTTTATGTGCTAAACATCTATTAGCAGAGAAGCTTGCTTGCTTTTTGTTTCAGGGTACAGTATTCAAAGTGGCAGTAGGTGTAAACACAAATTGCACCACCACCATGTTCACTTGTGCTGATATACGAAAGCCTGCAAAGGTCTAGTGATGCTCATGTTCACAGTTAGCCAACATATGGGGGAGGGGGGAATGCTTCTCTCTACGCACTGTCCAAATGGTAGCCCTGGTGGTATAATGCACTACCACAGTTTTGTTCTCTGTCAGATATATTCTGAGTCAGAGCACTGGTTTGTTTTGCTTGTGCTTTCTCTTCTGACTGTTAGTCCATTGCTCTAAAGTGACTGGCAAAGATCTTTCCCAGCCCTGCTCTCGGATTTCCTTCAGCTGGACATTGAAGCTGGGCCTTTTTATACATGCAAAACATGTATTCTGCAACTACAGAACTATAGACCCTCCCAATTGGCCATGCTCTCTAAAACATTATTGATTAAAGCAACAAACGGAGAAGATTGCTTTAGCTGATGGGCTATGCCAGTCCTAAATCAGATGTTGGCTCGGATGACCAGTGTTTATCAGCCTCAGGTCATGTCCTTACTGCTCAGTGAAAGGGAAACCTCTTACTCATTCAGTGACTGCTCAGCTATGATAAACTGCTAGCACTTTTTAATTTGATACTTCACATACTCATTAACTGCTGGAATCCTATAACAGAGCAGAAAGTATGGTTTCTTTATTTTCCTTCCCAGGAGCAATTTTCTCTTGAAGCCTGAACAATTTGACTCCTTGCTGTAATTTCCTACTGTAAAATGAAGTATGCTTACCAAAACAAGAAGAAGAAGAAGAAGAAGAAGAAGAAGAAGAAGAAGAAGAAGAAGAAGAAGAAGAAGAAGAAGAAGAGGAGGAGGAGGTGGTGGTGGTCAGTTGCTCGGATAGCAACTGTCTTGCTATCTTGCAAATTACAGAGCAATGAAAAATTATAAGGGAACTCCATCATGACTAGCTAATGAAGTTTAGATCTGCGCACAGTGCTGGCCTTGCCATTAGAGGGCTGTAAGCAGCCACTCACAGCAGTAAACGGAAGGGGGTGGCAGAAGGTGCAGTTGGCCAATGCTGTCAGTAGTGTAGCTCTTCCACCCACCCACCCAGTTACTATGGCTCTGTTGTTGTTGCTTTAAATAGCTGCCACACAAATGTTTCTTTTTATAAATAAACCTTTTAAAAACAAGAAGCTGTGCACAGTAGATGCTAGTTGCCTGGTTTTACCACTAATGCATTTACAGAAATATTTTCTATAAGCCACATGATCACCAAATGCAGCAAACATGTGGCAACAAAAATCATATGGACCAAAATAAGAAATCAATCAATCAATCAATCATTCAAATAAATAAATAGTAGGTAAAGGTAAAAGGGATCCCTGACCATTAAGTCCAGTCGCGGATGACTTTGGGGTTGCAGTGCTCATCTCGCTCTATAGGCCAAGGGAGTCGGTGTTTGTCTGCAGACAGCTTCTGGGTAATGTTGCCAGCATGACTAAGCCGTTTCTGGTGAACCAGAGCAGCCCACGGAAACACCGTTTACCTTCCCGCCGGAGTGGTACCTATTTGTCTACTTGCACTTTGATGTGCTTTTGAACTGCTAGGTTGGCAGGAGTAGGGACCGAGCAATGGGAGCTCACCCCATCATGGGGATTTGAACCGCCGACCTTCTGATTGGCAAGCCCTAGGCTCTGTGGTTTAGACTACAGTGCCACCCGCGTTATGTAAATACACATGTATGTTGGAAGACTGCAAAGATAATAACGAGAGAGAGCGCCAGTGTAGCAAACTGGAACAATCAAATTTGACTGACTGACCAATCTTTGGGGGCTTATAGTGGGGCACCAAGAGCCATAAAAATATCAGCTACCACCATAGTGGCTGTTTAAATCAGGCTGCTGAAGATGCCAGTGTATACCCATATTAAGAAACCCCAGACAGACACAGCATGACCCAAGAAGTAAACTTCTTAGTTGATAATTCGATCAGACATTGCATAGGTGGGTCTTGGGAAAGCCTTAAAAAAACAGAATCCATTTTACAAGTAAAGTTGTATTTATGTAAGAAAATCTTTGTTTAGACATAGCATTTGGACATCAGGGAAAACAGGAGCTGAGGAAGTCAGGGGTGGAGAGTCACTGAGAGGAAAATGGCAGTTTTAAACAGTGATGGTGAAAGCAGGGATGGTGAAAAACTGAGAGGAAAAAACTGTCAATTTTAAACAACAGCAGATGTTTGAGTAGAATGAGTAGGGGGTGACACTGATGGGAGTGGGGGGCAGTTAAAAAAAGGTTTGAGTACAACAAGAAAGGCGTTGGGAAAGGTTGTGTTTTCTTTTTGGTATTAGCTTCTGTGTTGTACTCATCCCTGTGTTGTACCCATTTCTCCTTGTTAAAACCGGTCTATTTGTTTTTTAAAAACAACCCCTCAGAGTTTCTCCATCCCTGCTTTACTGAAACTTCTGCTGTTGTTTAAAACCATCTCTCCCCAGCTCTGCTTTCAGTATAGTTCCCTTCTCGCTGTACTCAAACAACACCCTCTTCCATTCCTTGGCTGCCTCATGAGATCAAGGTTGTGGAGCCCTCAAATATTCCACAGTAGTAACTGCATATATTTTTTCATCCCTTCTACCATGTTTTGTCTTCAACATAAAGTTCTAGATTCAGTGCAGAAGTTTTGAAGAGATCCTTTATTAAGAAGCATACAGCCATATATGTAGAGCATCAGTCAACTGAACCTAACCTTCTCTCTATTCATCTTAAATATATGGTATGCATCATCACAAGGTGTGTGCACAAAGGGAGAGGCTGAGAGGGTGCGTCAGAAGGAAAATGATTTGATATTGATTATATATTAGTAGCTTTGTATCAATGTAACATTTTTATATGTAATTATGCATTTGCGTAATATTTTGTTTAAGTTGTGTTGCTGCTTCGGTTTTTTGTACACTGCTTGGAGATGTTTTTAATATGATAAGCAATATAGAAATTAACCAATCAATCAATGCAAAACAGGAGAGAAAATGGGGTTGTTCTGTATGCGTGATAGCAATGTCTGTGTGAAAAGGAGGCTGCAGAATAGGAGAGAGGAAAGGGCATGGAAACAGCAGTGATCTGTGTGCAAGGGAGAGTTCAGAAAAATAAGGAGGAGCGGGAAGGGGAAAAGGTGCAAATAGGGTTGCCAAAAAAGGAGTAGGAGGCAAAGGAATGGGGATGAAGGTGAAAGTGGTGGTATGAAAATCTGCAGAATAGGAAGGGATGGTGGAATCCACCAACAGCATACAAATCAGTATGGCTAACCTGATCCAAAACACCCACCCACCCCACTCACACACGAAACAAAGACTACCACAGCCAACCACAAATGAACAACCATACCCGAGGCCAACCCCAACCTCTCTCACCACTAAAGGAACACAAGCGAACAGAGAACCTGCACAAGCAGCGCTGACGAAAACCCACACATACATTGAGTAAAATAGAAACATTGTCACCTGACCCCACCCCTGCCCATCTTTCTCCCATCTACTTCTTTCCCCCTTTTCTTCCCAATGTCTCAACAAATGAAACTGACTTGTAAAAATAGTATGAGAGACATTGCACACATTTTTGCAAATCAAGAAAATCTTTAATAAAATAACAATAACTGCAAAGTAGTTGCCATGTCAAAGACCCAGTTTGGGATAGAGGGGGGGGGGGGGCTAGGAGCCTCAAGGCAACCAAAATGGTCAAAGGCCTGGAAACGATGCCTTATGAGGAATGGCTTAGGGAACTGGATATGTTTAGCCTGGAGAAGAGAAGGTTAAGAGGTGATATGATAGCCATGTTCAAATATATAAAAGGATGTCATATAAAGGAGGGAGAAAGGTTGTTTTCTGCTGCTCCAGAGAAGCGGACACGGGGCAATGGATTCAAACTACAAGAAAGAAGATTCCGCCTAAACATTAGGAAGAACTTCCTGACAGTAAGAACTGTTCGGCAGTGGAATTTGCTACCAAGGAGTGTGGTGGAGTCTCCTTCTTTGGAGGTCTTTAAGCGGCGGCTTGACAGCCATCTGTCAGGAATGCTTTGATGGTGTTTCCTGCTTGGCAGGGGGTTGGACTGGATGGCCCTCGTGGTCTCTTCCAACTCTATGATTCTATGATTCTATAATAAAGTTAAATGTGCCTAAACGTTCGTGGACTCGGGCAGTGTCTCGGTACCTTCAGAGGTGTGACCAAGAGGAGAGAACAAAGCTTTCCTGTGGAAGAGGAAACTGTTTGCTTTTTCTCCTGTCATACAAAGGGCTGGTTAGAGAAGCCAAGGGAGCCACATAGTTGCCTAAGGGAGAGGCAAAATGTAGCAGTAGGGATCCATGGGAGGGAGACCCCCACTGGTGGCAATAGGTTTCGAACGCAGAGCCCTGAGGTACCCTGGAGACAAGTCCAATTTGGACACTGGAGGTTTACTCCCGTTTGTAGAGAAGCACAGGGAGAGCCTCTGTTGTTAAAGCAGTGAGGGGTGGGAATTGGGGAATCCTCCACAAAGGTCAAAGCAGGAACAAAGCAGGGCTGCAGAATAAAAGAGAGAAGGGGTTTCAGGAAAGGGCTGGGAAGAGTGAAAAGCAAGCTTAGTACTTGGGACTAATGTGGGTGGAATGGCAGCAGGGTTGGTGTGTGGAGCAAGCATCCTATAGTGCAGGGTGGTCCAACTTTTCAAATCAAGTGGGCCACAAGAGTACTTTGACACGGAGCCTTGGGCTGCACACTGCCTTATTGTGCAGTGGGCGGTGGTGGTGGTGGGGACAAAATTTGATGCCCAACCCCAGCACCCAGGGTAAGCAAGATGCTGGGCTTTGGGAAGCAGACATGAGGGCTCTGGCTTGGTCCTAGAGTCCACCCGCCTCCTTCCCAAAGCCTCCTTAGACCTTTCCTAGCTTTGGGAAGGTGGCATGAAGTCTGGGTGTGTCAAATGTTGCCAAGGGGCACCAAAAAAGGCCCCAAGGGCTGCATGCAGCCCTCAGCTTTGTGTTGGGCCACCCTGCTCTAGACCAGTGTTTCTCAACCAGTGTGCCTCCAGATGTTTTGGGACTACAACTCCCATCATTCCTGACCACTGGTCTTGCTAGCTAGGGATGATGGGAGTTGTAGTCCCAAAACATCTGGAGGCACACTGGTTGAGAAACACTGCTCTAGACAGATGTACTATTATATAGAAACATGGAAGCTGCAAACTTACAAGTTTAGGAAAGTCTGCCTACTTTGCAAACAGTAATTTTGTCTATTGCTGAGCCCTATTGTGCATGCATGGCACAGTGCATGGATTATACACTGTAGTATTATTTAAATATGCAAAATCCCATTGACATAATAGGCAGGAGAGAGTACAGTTTAATGTGTCCATAATCCACATATTAAAAGCTTCCTAAGTATGATATGACATGACAGACCATAATGCCTCTGAGCTTTAACAACCCATTGTGTCAATGACACACACTCCACAAATTATAGCAGAGGAGTGTCACTTGCAATTCTATTATAATCCTCCAGATTCCCCCCTCCCTCTTCTCATCTGTTAAAAAATTAAACCACTGTTAAGCACACAGAGGAAAAAGCTAACATAGAAAACTGTATGGCTATGAGAGTAAAGGAAGGAATTGGATAGAATTGTCTTAAGCAGGCCAGGCCACAAGTGCTAGGGACAAACCTTACAGATCCACTTACTCAGTGTAGTCAATGTAGTCAATGCTGCATTGTACAGTACTATCAAAACTGATAAATCAGTCCCTGTTTCTCTGTAGGATCTCACTGTATGAGACCAGAACATCTACTTCTAGAAGCAGGGACCTTGCAGCAGTGGCCCCAAGTGTATAGAATCGTTTGTAAGGATGGATCAGTCTGATTCTGGACCATATCAATTTTGCATGTGTTTATTCATAAGTCTGTTTTGTCCCATTACTGCATTAAACAAAATATACATGGAAATTCATGGAAATATACATGGAAATTCATATTTAAATGTATTTTCCTTAGGTTGTGGGTAAGCAACAGACAGCATAGCGATTCTCCAAACAGCTCGTTATTTGAGTCAGAACAGAACTGAACTGAAGTGCTGAGCCAGCCTGCTTTTATAGAGGCTGGCTCAAACAATGTAACAAAACATCATTCAAAATTCCCTCCTAAAGTTCCCTCCTAAAACAACTGCCATGGACCTGAGGGAAAACTATATACAGTGACTTCAATACACAACAATATCCTTCTAAATGTTAGGTGGCAGATGAACCAACCCCCAAGGCAGGTTGCCAAGAACGGATAAGACACAGAAAAGTCCTTACCATCTGCTTTTTACTCAATATTTACAGAGAGAGGCTTGAGAAAGCAGCCTCTTGGAATAATGATGATATTGAGGAAATCTCCACCCACCCCATTTTCTCCCACTTCCTCATTCATCAACAGCACCACCACCCTTACGGTTGCCAATTAGGGCCATCTGTCTCTGAGTTATTTGCTCTCCTACTTTTAAGGCTCGCCGGGTTCTGGGAGATGGTGGGTCTGGAATGCTTTCAAGGGATAACATGTCAACCAGCTGCTCGGGCTCTGCCTGTTCCTCCTCTCCCATTATTTCCCTACTTTCCCCCTATTGTAATTCTGAACTGTCTTCCTCTTCTCTGACAATAAGTATGTTTTCTCCTAAAATATGCTTTTTAGTATCCACCTCCCTTTTTCAGTCACAAACAGGCTGAAAGGATCCTATCCTATCCTATCCTATCCTATCCTATCCTATCCTATCCTATCCTTGTTATGACCTGGGTGCCTGAGTTCCCTTTTGTTTCTCCTTATACCCTTCTATGTGTTTAGGCCCAAAGCTGCAGCAAATGGACAAAACACACAAAGCAAACAATGAAAAGACTTGCACCTAACAAGCCCACTCATATCCAGTGATGGCTGAAGAGGCAGCACGATCCCGGTAGGGTGCCATCGCGGCTGTCCCCGCCCCCAGAATGCACGCCACGCCCCTGTGGGTGGTGCACCACACCCCCAGAACGCACACCATGCCCATGCGGGCGGCACACTCCACCCTCGTGATGTACGCCAGCCCCATCTCCACCTGTTCTCCGCCCCCGGTGCCGGAGCATGAAGCTCCGCCACTGCCAGGTGTTGAGGTGTTGCTGAACTTGATTTCAGCAAGGCCTTTCAATAGGTGCCCCATGATATTCTTGTAAAGAAGCTGGTAAAATGCGGGCTAGACAATGCTACCATTCAGTGGATTTGTAACTGGCTTACTGACCGAACCCAAAGGGTGCTCATCAATGGCTCCTCCTCATCCTGGAGAGTACTGACTAGTGGGGTGCCACAGGGTTCTGTCTTGGGTCCAGTCTTATTCAACATCTTTCTCACTGACTTGGATGATGGGCTTGAGGGCATCCTGAGCAAGTTTGCAGATGACACCAAATTGGGAGGGGTGGCTAATACCCCATAGGACAGGATCACACTTCAAAATGACCTTAACAGATTAGCCAAAGCAAACAAGATGAATTTTAACAGGGAGAAATGTAAAGTACTACACTTGGGCAAAAAAAAATGAAAGGCACAAATGTATTGGGAGACACCTGGCTTGAGAGCAGTACATGTGAAAAGGATCTAGGAGTCCTGGTAGACCACAAACTTGACGTGAGTCAACAGTGTGATGCAGCAGTTAAAAAAGCCAAAGCATTTCTGGGCTGCATCAATAGTATAGCATCTAGATCAAGGGAAGTAATAGTACCACTGTATTCCGCTCTGGTCAGACCTCACCTGGAGTACTGTGTCCAGTTCTGGGCACCACAGTTCAAGAAGGATACTGACAAGCTGGAACATGTCCAGAGGAGGGCAACCAAAATGGTCAAAAGCCTGGAAACAATGCCTTATGAGGAACGGCCTAGGGAGCTGGGTATGTTTAGCCTGGAGAAGAGAAGGTTAAGGGGTGATATGATAGCCATGTTCAAATATATAAAAGGATGTCATATAGAGGAGGGAGAAAGGTTGTTTTCTGCTGCTCCAGAGAAGCAGACACGGAGCAATGGATTCAAGCTACAAGAAAGAAGATTCCATCTAAACATTAGGAAGAACTTCCTGACAGTAAGAGCTGTTCGACAGTGGAATTAGCTGCCAAGGAGTGTGGTGGAGTCTCCTTCTTTGGAGGTCTTTAAGCAGAGGCTTGACAGCCATCTGTCAGGAATGCTTTGATGGTGTTTCCTGCTAGGCAGAGGGTTGGACTGGATGGCCCCTGTGGTCTCTTCCAACTCTATGATTCTACCCTACATATAATGGAGAGAAGCACATCAAAGGGTTTGTATGGTGTGGTTATCCCCATGCTAAAACCACAACTCCATCTAAGATGACAGGTGTAGCACTCCTCCCGTGGTCTCCCCATTATGTGTAATATCAAGGTTCTTCAGTCAAAACCTCAGATCTAAATCAGTGCAGATCTAAATCATGGTTGTCCATTACACTCACATTTGGCTTAATCAGACATTTAAAGGCACAGGCAGTAGAATAAATTCTTGTGATCATTGCAAATCTGCTATCTGATTAGGAAATGAATCCAAAATAGCTTTTCCACTGTTCTGTTCGGTTTCCCCCCATACAGAGATGAAATAATTGTTATTCATAGGAACTTAAAGAATTAGGTGTCCTTGGTATTGGTTGAATGTGTTAAGCTGACCTTCAGAGAATTTGCCTTGCACAACTTGGGTAACTGGGAGCAGCTTTAGGAGATCTCGTTGGTAAAGTGGTTGGGCATGTAGTTGAAAGATGGATCAACCATCGTCAATGCTGCTAGTTCCTGAAATGAGGAGATACAGAGGAATAGGAGGGAAAAGAGCCAGCCAATCTACATTGGCCAGCCAATCTATATATTTTGTCCACGGTTTAACACAGGTACAAAAAAGCAAAACTTTGCAGCATTGTTCTCTCATGAATCTTTTATTAAAATGCTATTCTTTTTAACAGTCTCATTGAAAAAGTTGCAAGGAATTTCAAATGACATTCCTCATTTTAAAGATATCATAATCTTATGAGAGCACTGATCCAATCAGTCCAAAGGAAGAATTTATTTATATAAAGAAATCACTGAAATGCTCAAGAGAACAGCGTTATTTTAATAAGTTCAAGCTGATTGTGAATTTGCATCTCGGAGCACTCTGTGGCTTTGCATTGTCATCCTATCGCTGGATCACTCTTACACACTTAATTTCATATGCTTTGTCTTCTCTGTAAAGAAAGAGAGAGCCTGCCTAAAAGATTAGATCACAACAAAGGAAAGAGAAAGTCTTTTTCTATTGGCATATCATGTGTCGAAATATGATGCTCATTTATTCAGCCTTCCTTTCTCTGGCTTAGATCCACTTTCCATAAATAGGAAGTGTTCCCATTACCAAGGTTCGTTGGTGTGGTGCATGTATTTTCTTGAGTCTGAGGCAGATCTGATGGGTATTTGTGGGTTTTGACCCTCCTGCTGTCTTGTAGAAGTCCAAAAGGCAACCCCCTGAAATGACTTAGTGGGGAAAAATGAAAGTTGCTTCATCTTGACCCTGAGAACTCACAGATATAGCCTTTAGGCCCTTTAGCTGAAGAACTATCTCTTCCTCAGATAGTCTTCCGGCTAGCATGCATTTACACCACTTATTTACTGCACACTTAGGTCCAGTTCTTATATTTCTTGGCCCCAAGTAACCACTTTAGGTCAAAAGGGAATCCTAGCTCCTAGTAGCTGGCATTACTTTGCCCAGCGTAACTTACTCCCATTCCAAACTCTGTTCAGGAGTTGCTGGTAAGGGCTATGGGTCTGACTTTGGAGGATTGTGCCCTAGATCAGTGTTTCCCAACCTTTGGTTTCCAGCTGTTTTTAGACTACAACTCCCATCATCCCTAGCTAGCAAGACCAAGGTCAGGGATGGTGGGAATTGTAGTCCAAAAACAGCTGGAGGCCAAAGGTTGGGAAACACTGCCCTAGATCACACAACTGAGCTGAGCAGGGTTTGACATAGGTGTAAGTCTCTGCTCCCCCCACCCACAAACACCCCGGCCAAAATGTGGGAAGTTATGTTGCTTTATGTTCTGCTGGCAGAGCCATGGCTGAGGCAGAGTATAGAGCTCGATCTACACTGATCTGTAAAAACACTTTTAGAAAAGTAATATAGCTCTCAGTGCAATTTTCCACTGACTACAGATCATTGCTCTACAGTGAGTGCCTTCTGGTGTCACATTTTTATAACATATTTTAAACATTTTAACTGACCAGTGTAGATTAGTCACAGGACTTATGTGAGCTTTGTCCTGGCTGTGCCCTGGCTGAGCTGGCAAACCCCAAAATCTACTGAATGCAAACTCTATCATCCTGGCAGAACTTAGTTTGGGCTTCTACTGTTAGGGATAATCTGCACTTCTGCTTGTCCTGTGCCTGGGAAGCATGGGTCCAAGCGGTTTCCCCCTAGTTCCACTCCTTTCCCAGGGAAAACCCACTCTTTAGTGCTGATCAATCTGTGATATGTCAAGCTGGAGAAAACCTGAATTTCTGTTTGCTCCAATTGAGCACTGAAAAATGGTTTTTCCCAGGGGAAAGCAGTGAGAGGAAGTGTGGATAAGCCCCCACACTCTCAGCTTCCTATAAAAAGTCTGAGTATCAAAATACAAGCTAGGGAAGATCCAAAGTGAATATTTTCCTGGGGAGCAACAGACAATGATTCACATTTACATAAAGCAATTACATGTTTGCATCAAAACTGGAAACTTCATTCTGCACAGTCAATCTACATTTTATTTATATCCTTACTATTTTCACAGTATCAGCTTGGAAGGGACAGGATCAAATGATTGGCAAGGCTCTTGCCAGCAGGAACTTTACTGATAAGCTTCTTTAAGCAGTGAACCTTGGTAAGCAGGAAATAGTGGAGCCAGTTCAAGGAAGCTTCCCTTCAAATTGCTGCACTCAGGCCTTAACCTCAGCCAACTAATTAGAAGTTGCCGAAAGGAAGCGTCTCTTGTGTTTTCTTTCTTTCTTTCTTTCAATAGACAAGACTCAGGAAGCATGTTGCTTGGACACGAGTAAACAGACAGAGAGAGGTGTGCATGAAAGCTGATGTGATAGGCACACTGTTCCGTCATGTTAACAAAGATATGACCTATGCTCTGGGCTTTTTGTATAGCTGGATGGCTGGTGGCACAGGTGTAATGGACACTGATGGTCAGCTGATGTGGCCGGGGCCAGGAATGCGGGTGACAATTGTGGCCTGTTATATTGATCTCTCCACCCCCCCATTGCAGAAGGAAAAAAATTTAGATGGCACTTTCCCCCCTTAAGGAAAACATTGAAATATGCGAGTGCTTTAAATGCAAAGGCATTTAACTTTGCAAAGTTAAAGTTAACTTTGATTGTGTTTCACAGAATCTGACATAAAATATTTTGCCTTTTAAAAAAAAGGAAAATCCCCTGTGTAAAGCCACACACACACACAAATCTCATTTTGGACCATGCTCCTTTATGTTCTCTTGGCTGACTGCCTGTTCCTTGGGGCTATTTCACACCATGCTTCTTGAGCTCTATTTGAGTCCCTTCTATGCTGATGATTTTTGTCCCATGGAGCCAATATCTGTAACGTAATTGCCTCAGCAGACTGCTCACACAGGCAGGATTCTTTGCTAATGTGCATTTAGAGTTGACACACCCCTGGTGGTCTGTGTCATTTTCCAAGACAGATGTTCCATTACAACCTTGTCACTTGTCAGTGGTGTCTGCCCTTCATGGTGGCAGCTGCACAGCTTACATCTACCACTGCTGCTACTCAATTCGAAGAGCCTGTCTTTGTCAGGGGCAGTAATGAAGGCAGGGCTTCAGAGGCAAGATGGCACAAGGAAATTAAGGCATTTCAGATCTCTGTGGGAAGTGACAAACCAGTCTTCTGGGGTGGTGGGTGGTGTCAGCCTCCACATCTGGAATAGCATCTCTTCTTGACTACATTCAGGGCCAGGTTGCCAAGATACCAAGTGGAGGGACCAAGCCAAGCCTGACAAGCAGGTAGCTAGATTTTGCTGGAGCTCACAGATGAGTTTACAAAACAATAAAATATCAATAAAAAAATTCCTTCAGTAGCACCTTAAAGACCAACTAAGTTTTTATTTTGGTATGAGCTTTCGTGTGCATGCACACTTCTTCAGATACAGTGAAATAGAAGTCCCCAGGCACTTATGTAGAGAAGGGGTGGGGATGGGGAGGGGAGGGGGGATCACTCAGAAGGGTGGGGGAAGTGGGTGATTGACTGACTGATAGCTGTTGATGACCGAAAATGACTGCAAATGGTTTTCATTTTCATTGCAAATGGTTTTCATTTCAATGGTTTGCAGTCATTTTCGGTCATCAACAGCTATCAGTCAGTCAATCACCCACTTCCCCCACCCTTCTGAGTGATCCCCCCTCCCCTCCCCATCCCCACCCCTTCTCTACATAAGTGCCTGGGGACTTCTATTTCACTGTATCTGAAGAAGTGTGCATGCACACGAAAGCTCATACCAAAATAAAAACTTAGTTGGTCTTTAAGGTGCTACTGAAGGAATTTTTTTATTTTACTTCAACCCAGACCAACACGGCTACCTACCTGTAACCAATAAAATATCAACTCATCTCATCTGTCCTCCCAACTGAACGATGTGGCCCAGGGAGAGAGGGAAAAATAGGGGAAGTAAACAACAGGCTTCGCAAATGGTGCAAGCAGGAACGGTTTGGATTCTTAGATCATGGTCTGCAGTTTCTTGAAGATGGACTTCTGGCAAGTGATGGGCTGCACCTCACAAGGGTTGGAAGGAATGTTTTTGCCATGAAACTCAAAAACCTCACCAGGAGGGCTTTAAACTGACTTATGTGGGGGAGGGAGACAGTGGTCCTGAAGGTAGGAGCCTATCAAGTGCTGAAGATGATCGTCCAAATGTCAAGGACCAAATGGAGCAAACAGCACGCAGGCCTAGTGGTGGGAGGAAAAAATCCTTAAATAAAAGACATGGGGAAATGATCAATGGTCTTCAATGTCTGTATACTAGTGCACAGAGCATGGGAAATGAACAAGATGAACTTGAGCTCTTGGTACAGCAAACTAAATACAACATAATAGGCATCACTGAAACCTGGTGGGAAGAGTCTCATGATTGAAATGCAGTAATAGAGGGATACAATCTATTTCAGAGAAATAGACCAAGCAGGAAAGGAGGAGGAGTGGCGTTATATGTCAGGGATGTGTATACCTGTGAAGAGATCCAGGATTTAAAACTTCAAAGCCATATTGAGAGTATCTGGGTCAAAATTAAGGGAGAGAATAATAACAGTGATCTCATTGTGGGAGTTTATTATAGATCCCCAAGCCAAACTGAGGACACAGATGAAGCCTTCCTGGAACAGATGACCAAGCATTCAAAAGGAAGTGAGATAGTAGTAATGGGGGATTTCAACTATCCTGATATTTGTTGGATGTCAAACTCAGCCAAGAACATAAGGTCAAACAGATTCCTCACTGGCCTTGCAGACAATTTCATTGTCCAGAAAGTGGGAGAAGCAACAAGAGGATCAGCCATTTTAGATCTGGTCCTAACCAATAGTGATGACCTGGTTAGTGGGGTAGAAGTGGCAGGATCATTAGGTGGGAGTGACCATGCTCTTCTGGAGTTTATTATACAGCGGAAGGGAGCAACCAAGCATACTAAGACTCAAATTCTAGACTTTAAGAAAGCCGACTTCAGAAAACTTAGGTGAGATCCCATCCCATTCTGAAAGGTGCTTATCCTTGGTGTCTCCTATTCTCTCTCTCTCTCCAAGATAAACAGCTATTTGGATATCCAGATACATCTTTATGGGAGATAGTGTCAATAGTAATTTTTTTTATTCTCAAAGTGCACATGGCAGAAGCTTCTGCACCAGCTAGGGACATAGCTGACCCATGGAGAAGGAACACTCAACAATATTCTGAAAGGTGCCACTTCCTTTGTTACACTAATGACCCATACTTAGGGGGCCATTACCAACAAGCTGGCCTCACTATTCCAACAATTGAATCTTTGCAGAATCCAAGAAATAGAAGGGACCCTCACCAAACTTACAACAATATATCATTATTATTTTCTTTGTTTATATATATATATTCTTTGTGTGTGTGTGTGTGTGTGTGTGTGTGTGTGTATACACACACACACACACACATATATATATATATATATACATATATATATATATGTATATATATTGTCCAGTAGCACCTTAGAGACCAACTAAGTTTGTTCTGGGTATAAGCTTTGTTTATATACAGTCGCCCTCCTTCTTTAAAGCAAAGGGTTAAGGGTACACAAAGTGTTTGTGTGTATCTCTCTCTCCCTCCCCCCCTACATAGATACAACTCAATCCCCATCTTCTTTTATAGGCATCCCTGAAAAGAAAAGAAAAAACCCTGATAATTCAACCCCCCATGGGCCAGTTCACACCTGACATTTTTATACAGTTCCTGCAGCCTCTGGAAATTAATGTGACGACTGCAGTCTTTCCCTCCTGATATCTATCACCCCCTTCTCTCCTGTTGTGATGTTTATGTCACTCTCTCTGCCTTAGCTTATTACCTTCCAGTTTCCCAGCCCTTCTTAAACATTCTCACATGAGCAGACTCAACATGCAGAGAAGGGGCGCTGCAGGGAATCCATTCTACGCACATTCCACTTGTGCACATATAAGCGCTATGTGGGGGGTGGGGTGGGGGTGGAGCTGGGGATGTCCCCTACATGTGCTGAGCCTACATATTTTTGAATGTCAGGCACATAGGAGGACAAGCAATGTGTAGGGGACTGGCTCTGTGTGCGCTTATTCTGCCCCCAGTTCCCCACATATGCCACCCCTTCCCCTCCACTCCAGATCACTGCATATTGAGTACAAAGGTCTAGAAAGGGTTCTATTGCTTCTAAGCATGCTGGGAACTCTGCACTATCAAGGTCGCCATTGTGAGGAGGCTTCTAAGCACATTCAATTAATGTGCTTTGACATCCTTTTTATATCGGTCTTGAAAGATCTACATTGACTCCCAGTACGTTTCTGAGCACAATTCAAAGTGTTGGTACTGACCTTTAAAGCCCTAAATGGCCTCGGTCCAGTATACCTGAAGGCGCGTCTCCACCCCCATCGTTCTGCCCGGACACTGAGGTCCAGCACCGAGGGCCTTCTGGCGGTTCCCTCGTTGCGAGAAGCCAAGTTTCAGGGAACCAGGCAGAGGGCCTTCTCGGTGGTGGTGCCTGCCCTGTGGAACGCCCTCCCAACAGATGTCAAACAGGAAAACAACTACCAGACTTTTAGAAGACATCTGAAGGCAGCCCTGTTCAGGGAGGCTTTTAACGTTTAATAAATGATTGTATTTTAATACTTCTGTTGGAAGCTGCCCAGAGTGGCTGGGGAAACCAAGCCAGATGGGAGGGGTATAAATAATAAATTATTTATTATTATTATTATTATTAATTATTATTATTATTTATTATCTTCCCATTCTATCCATTCTCCTCCTCAATGAACCAGACAAGGGACAGCCCCAGCTCCTGACTCTTGTCTCCCTGCCCCCTTGGTCGTATTCAAAGTATATTATCAGCAGGTGGGAAGGAACAACTAGGGAGGAGGAGGAGGAGGAGGATGTGCTGATGGCCATGGCAGAAATGGAGATGGTGGAGATGCAGCTGGAGAGAAGGAGGGGCAGGAGGGTAGAGGCAGCTCTGGGCCTTCTGGCCACTTATGGAGGTTATTAGTTACCAGGCCTTGTTTTCTGCTCCCCTTCTCAGCTGGTTCCTATTAATTCACAGGTGAGGAAGGATGAATATTCTCAAGTGTGGATTGTGCATTTTTATCGGTGCTTCTTTTCCTGCTACTGTTCTAGCTTAGTTTCTATTCCACTTGAATCTAGGGATCAATACAGACAGACATTCTAGCTGGCACAGAAGTTGCTGCAATAGTGGAACTGTTATCTTCTGGTTCATGTGTTATGGGCCCTACAGACTTGGGGAAGTGAATTTGTTTGATTTCAAGATAGCAGTCCTAATACAAAATGGCAGCCCAAGAGGAGTTTAACAAACTCCCTGGGGCTGTTGGAGGGGTTTTTTGCCTATTTGGGGGGCGGCCAGAATGGGAGTGGGTGAAATCAGTGACTAGTGGTTTGAATTTTGGTTTGATTTGTTTCAAGTCTAGAGTAAACTGTAGGTTCGTTAACCTAATATTCAGCACACTACAGGTATTATTTTAATTAATTAATTAATTAAATTTTTATCCCAGGGCAATACACAACAGAAAAATACAAATAGATGGAGGGGTGAAGCAATTTAATTCCCTCTGAAAGTGCTTCTTCCTTGGAGCCAAAATTGGATTGCTGGGCGGTTTCTCGTGTCAGGACTGGGCTGGCACAGAAGGTGCACAACTATCATGTGCTGATCTTTTCAATGGAGGTTTGAGGAATCATGACATCAGAGAGAAGGGGCAGTCTGGGGGACAGGGCTATGCTGGGACCTACGACAGTCCCTACTTCTGTGAACGAAACAAATGGGGGAGAAATGTTAGGCTCTACATTCTGCTCAAGTTGAAGCTGATGTAACATAATATTTAAGAGATTGAGCAATGAATCAGGAAGTCCATTGTTCAAATCTTGCGTCTGACAGTAATTCACTAGGTAGACTTTGGAAAACTGCAGTTTCAGCACAAACACACATCTCAGTCTGCAACATGGGGGGGGGGATTCTCTACTTTAGAGGATTGTTGTAAGGATTGCGACAGAATAAAGCACCCCAGAAGCATAGCTGCCAAGTTATCCCTTATGCTGAATAGGCTTCCTCGCGAGAAAAGGGAAAACTTGGCAGCTATGCAGAAGGTTGCCTCAGATACATGAGGAATCCACCTGGATCCACCTGCAAAGGTTGCCTAAACTCTACCAGGTAGCAATTTGCCCATGACAAAAGAATTCTATCAAACTCTCCCACTCACAAAGAGAGTTTTCTTTTCTTGACTAGCAGAAAGCACTAAAACTATGGGATGCCCTGTTAGGTGCGTAAAACCAGACATGAATTGAGGCACATCCATGTGGCCTTGGCACCTATATTGAAATCCCCAGAACCACCCATTTAGCAATTTTCATCAGTTCTCTGGATATGCCCCCAGCACCGACCTGCTTCAATCATATTTTTAAAAGCTACTTTGATTCTGCATTGTCAGAGCTTTGGCCCAAGTATATTTTTCATGTAACCTGTATTTTCCATGTATTAAAATTAATGGGAAATCACAGTTATGGTTTTAAAAGAGGATTAAAAGGGATTTAAGCATTCATCTTAACGCTGCTATTTTAATGGAATAATATAGAAATGCTGATTAGCCGTCACCATGCTGGGAAAAACTTTCTCTTGCTGCATTTGGGCAAAATTATAGGACTCAAAGAACGACGAGATGCCTTGCCTCTGCTCCACGCCCACCCCCACCCTCCAATACTGACAGAAACTCCCCAGCATTGCTCTACAGCTGGGTGCAAAACTGTCAGTAACGCTTAGAGCAAAGAGCCAGGAACTGGGATGAATCTATCTACGGCATTCTGCTCTCATCATGAAAACTGCTTTCTCTGATAATGGCATTATCAAACAGTTATTTATTTCAAGATATGGAGGACACTGCCTGGGGGGGAATATGAATAATTCGTAGGTGGAGATTGAAAAGATATTTTTATGACTGGGTGCCATGTTGATGGATTAGAAGTAAGCTTCCTGTTTTAAATAATTAGATTAAGAGTGCAGCTGCATGGGCATTTAGAATAAGGAAGCTGTACCATCAACATGATGGTGTCCTAAATCTTGACTTTTACAACGGTGTGTTTGAGGATGGGGTGCTAGGAGATGGAACATAGATATGGCTGCAAGTGGACAGATGTTGATCATGCAAGATTAAGGTGAGTTCATGCTGCTTTTAAACATTCAGTAACTAAGGTTTGGAACGAAACCCAACAAGCCATACATCAACTAGCACTGAGGCTTAAAAGTAAAGTTACCCCTGTCCGTTAGGTTCAGTCACGGACGACTCTGGGGTTGTGGCGCTCATCTCGCTCTATAGGCCGAGGGAGCCGGTGTTTGTCTGCAGACAGTTTCCGGGTCATGTGGCCAGCATGACAAAGCCGCTTCTGCTGAACCAGAGCAGTGCACGGAAACGCCGTTTACCTTCCCACTGGAGCGGTACCTATTTATCTACTTGCACTTTTGGGTGTGCTTTCGAACTGCTAGTTTGGCAGGAGCTGGGACTGAGCAACGGGAGCTCACCCCGTCATGGGGATTCAAACCTTCTGATCGGCAAGCCCTAGGCTCAGTGGTTTAGACCACAGCGCCACCCGCATCCCAGCACTGAGGCTTAGTGGGGGCAGTAAGCCAGCAAAGTAGCTTTGCTGCTACCACTTTTTAAATTTATTTTATTTACATTAGTTTTATTCACACATTAACAAATAGTTCTCTGGGCAGTGTGCAGGAGGGAAGACATACAGACTACAACATGGGCATGAAACCAGCAGCAAGTTTAAAGCAGCATCAGAATAAAACTACTATAAAAGGAAATCAGAAGCAGAGAGTGCATAATGCCAAAGTTCTACTAACCATGACAAAAACACATTTTTAAATTTAAAACTCTGTGGAAACCCAGTGGAAATAAAAAGGTCTTCACGTGGCAAGAAAAAGACCATAGCATAGTTGCCAGGCAACTCTCCCCCTGGCATACCCTCCATCATTTCTCAGATGAAAATAGGGACGTTCTATTCTACACGGTCCTTCATCCAAATGAGAACCACTGGTCCTCAAAGAGAAGTTTTTATACAAAAAGACTTGGATACAGGAGGGTAGATTTCTCCTTTAGCCAATCAAGGCCTAGGGCCCTTTCCCCCCAGGACTAAAAATGTACATGCAGCTAATAAGCATAGCTGTCAAATTTTCCCTTTTCTCACGAGGAAGCCTATTCAGCATTAGGGAATTTCCCTTTAAAAAAGGGAGAACTTGACAGCTATGCTAATAAGTGGATATCTGCACAGTCACTCTGACCGTGACACAATCTTGCATCAGACACTCCACACAGGTGGTAAATTGGACTAATTACTGTATATTCCTGCGTATAAGACTACTTTTTAACCCGGGAAAATCTTCTCAAAAGTCAGGGGTTGTCTTATACACCGGGTCGTATTTCTTATATGGCGAGTATATCCCAAACTCTATATTTTAGCTGGAAAAGTTGGGGGTCGTCTTATACGCCCAGTAATCTTATATGCCGGAATATACGGGTAAATGCAACCTTTTTCCCCTCAGGAAGATTGCACCCAGAATCCTAAAGAAAAAGCCATTGAAATGAAACATAGAAATGGGGACTTCATTGCAAATTTAAGTATCATGAGGGACAAAATGGTTGCATGACAAAGCTCCCAGAAATACCCAAATAACTCACAACTGACACAATATTTTAGGTTTGGGTTTTTGGCATTATTTTGGCCACAACTTTATTCAAAATACATTTTAATTCTGAGTGTTGGCTTAGGCTTTGGTACAGCAAACTAAATATGACATAATAGGCATCACTGAAACCTGGTGGGATGAGTCTCATGACTGGAATGTAGTAATAGAGGGATACAATCTATTTAAGAGAAATAGACCAAACAGGAAAGGAGGAGGAGTAGCTTTATATGTTAGGGATATGTATACCTGTGAAGAGATCCAGGATTTAAAACTTCAAAGCCAAATTGAGAGTATCTGGGTCAAAATTAAGGGAGAGAAAAACAACAGTGATCTCATTGTGGGAGTTTACTATAGATCCCCAAGCCAAACTGAGGACACAGATGATGCCTTCCTGGAACAGATGGCCAAGCATTCCAAAGGAAGTGAGATAGTAGTAATGGGGGATTTCAACTATCCTGATATTTGTTGGATGTCAAACTCAGCCAAGAGCATAAGGTCGAACAGATTCCTCACTGGCCTTGCAGACAACTTCATTGTCCAGAAAGTGGGAGAAGCAACAAGAGGATCAGCCATTTTAGATCTGGTCCTAACCAATAGTGATGACTTGGTTAGTGGGGTAGAAGTGGCAGGATCATTAGGTGGGAGTGACCATGCTCTTCTGGAGTTTATTATCCAGCGGAAAGGAGCAACCAAGCATACTAAGGTCCAAATTCTAGACTTTAAGAAAGCCGACTTCAGAAAACTTAGGGAAACGCTGGGTGAAATCCCATGGACAGTAATACTAAAAGGGAAGGGAGTTCATGATGGTTGGGAGTTTGTTAAAAGGGAGATATTAAAAGCACAACTTCAGGCAATACCAATGAGACGGAAACATGGAAGGTGCCTAAAGAAGCCAGGCTGGCTATCTAAAGAACTTTTGACTGAGTTAAGATTTAAAAGGGATATGTACAAAAAATGGAAAAGGGGGGAAATCTCCAGAGAGGAATTCAAACATATAGCCAGCACGTGTAGAGACAAAGTCAGAAAAGCTAAAGCACAGAATGAACTCAGGCTCGCCAGAGAGGTTAAAAGCAACAAAAAGGGCTTTTATGGGTATGTCCGTAGCAAAAGGAAAAACAAGGAAACAGTGGGGTCACTCAGAGGAGAAGATGGTGAAATGCAAACAGGGGACAGAGAAAGGGCAGAACTCCTCAATGCCTTCTTTGCCTCAGTCTTCTCCAAGAAAGAAAACAACGCCCGACCTGAAGAATATGGAGCAGATGATTCAGCAGGGGAAACACAGCCCAGAATAAGTAAGGAGGTAGTACAAGAATACTTGGCTAGTTTAGATGTATTCAAGTCTCCAGGGCCAGATGAACTACATCCAAGAGTATTAAAAGAACTGGCAGAGGTGATTTCAGAACCACTGGCAATAATCTTTGAAAATTCCTGGAGAACAGGCGAAGTTCCAGCAGACTGGAGGAGGGCAAATGTTGTCCCTATTTTCAAAAAGGGGAAAAGAGAGGACCCAAACAATTACCGCCCAGTCAGCCTGACATCAATACCAGGAAAGATTCTAGAGCAGATCATTAAGCAAACAGTCTGTGAGCACCTAGAAAGAAACTCTGTGATCACTAAAAGTCAGCATGGGTTCCTGAAAAATAAGTCATGTCAGACTAATCTGATCTCATTTTTTGACAGAATTACAAGCCTGGTAGATGAAGGGAACGCTGTGGATGTAGCCTATCTTGATTTCAGCAAGGCCTTTGACAAGGTGCCCCATGATATTCTTGTAAAGAAGCTGGTAAAATGTGGGCTAGACAATGCTACCATTCAGTGGATTTGTAGCTGGATTACTAACCGAACCCAAAGGGTGCTCATCAATGGCTCCTCCTCATCCTGGAGAGTAGTGACTAGTGGGGTGCCACAGGGTTCTGTCTTGGGCCCAGTCTTGTTCAACATCTTTATCAATGACTTGGATGATGGGCTTGAGGGAATCCTGAGCAAGTTTGCAGATGACACCAAGTTGGGAGGGGTGGCTAACACCCCAGAGGACAGGATCACACTTCAGAATGACCTTAACAGATTAGACAACTGGGCCAAAGCAAACAAGATGAATTTTAACAAGGAGAAATGTAAAGTACTACACTTGGGCAAAAAAAATGAAAGGCACAAATACAGGATGGGAGACACCTGGCTTGAGAGCAGTACATGTGAAAAGGATCTAGGAGTTTTGGTTGACCACAAACTTGACATGAGTCAGCAGTGTGATGCAGCAGCTAAAAAAGCCAATGCAATTCTGGGCTGCATCAATAGGAGTATAGCATCTAGATCAAGGGAAGTAATAGTACCACTGTATTCTGCTCTGGTCAGACCTCACCTGGAGTATTGTGTCCAGTTCTGGGCACCACAGTTCAAGAAGGATACTGATAAGCTGGAACGTGTCCAGAAGAGGGCAACCAAAATGGTCAAAGGCCTGGAAACGATGCCTTATGAGGAACGGCTTAGGGAGCTGGGTATGTTTAGCCTGGAGAAGAGAAGGTTAAGGGGTGATATGATAACCATGTTCAAATATATAAAAGGATGTCATATAAAGGAGGGAGAAAGGTTGTTTTCTGCTGCTCCAGAGAAGCGGACACGGAGCAATGGATTCAAACTACAAGAAAGAAAATTCCACCTAAACATTAGGAAGAACTTCCTGACAGTAAGAGCTGTTCGGCAGTGGAATTTGCTGCCAAGGAGTGTGGTGGAGTCTCCTTCTTTGGAGGTCTTTAAGCAGAGGCTTGACAGCCATCTGTCAGGAATGCTTTGATGGTGTTTCCTGCTTGGCAGGGGGTTGGACTGGATGGCCCTTGTGGTCTCTTCCAACTCTATGATTCTATGATTCTATGATTCTAATCCATCTGTCCACTCTAAGGGAGAGGACCATTTCCATCTGACCCCCGTTGGGTCAGGACCAGCTCCGACTTACCTAATGGTAGGTAAGTCAAGTAAACACCCCAAGGGATTGGAGGCACTGTTCACAGGCACTCTCCTCCCCCAAGGAATGTTCCCCAAGGCTCGGCTCTGTAATGGCCGCACCATCCTTGCCTATGGCAGGATGAATGGACTAGAGTCCCTGAGCCCCAGGATTCCTTTAATGGAGTACTTCTATAAGGAGCAAGTTAGGGGGGTAGGCATTTTTATGCCATGCCCCTCCTATACCAATTTTTAACCAAAGCCTAACGGCCAACCTAACAAGTTGTGACAATTTGCTTGTCAGTAGGCAAAAACCAAATGGCAACACCAATCAGCCAAGTGGCAAAATTCCTACTGGGCCCCTGAATACAGGCAACCCCTAAAAAGGCAAAGCAATGCCAGCTAAAGTCTATAACACGGCGGCAGGTGGGAGATTCAAAGGCTTTTCCAAGAGTGAGGGAAACCGAAAGCAACGTGGGCGTTAAGTAAAATGCTGCTGCCAATCAAACTCAATGGCATGCCCCGTGACTCAGCCTAACTACAGCCCACCCCCTCCCAGATTTCTTTTGAGCTCGTCCGCAACCCCCACTACACTCTATGAGCGTAATGGGCTTTATCACAATTTCTATGTGTTTGCATGACAGATTCCACATTGCTATTCTCTAGGTGCAAACCCAGAGGTAGGAGCCAAACCAGCATAAAATTCTGCCACTGCCTCCCTCACCCGCCACAAAGTCAGTTCAGGAGGATTCCGTGATCAACGGCGGTGTCAAAAGCTGCAGAAAGGTCAGTGAGAATGAGCAGGATCTTACTCCCCTCTCCTGCTCCTGACAGAGATAATAAATGATGACCAATAAGGCAGTTTGGGTGCCCTCACCAGGCCCAAAGCCAGACTGAAATGGCTTGATACAATATTTGTATGGAATATAGGAGGCAGCTGGCTTCTGTTGCTTTAAAAAAGGTAAGGCATTTTATTTCAAAGTTGTTTAAAATTATATGGCTCCCCTACCTACTAAAACTCACTGAAATCAGGATCCCAGTACAAGCAACCAGGCCAGAAACCATATAGCATTCCTAGGACAGTTGCACTGGTGTTCTCTAGTTGTGGATCAGAGTGTTTATATTTTTTAGATTTCTTGCTACAAGGTAAATCCAGTTAATAAAAGCTCTTAGGAAAGTGGTATGCATATGGTATTATTATCAAGGCCAGAGGAAACCCATGGCAAATTCCTGCATAATCAGCAATGTCTTCAGTCTAAACGAATGCAAATTTCCCTAGCCCAGATATAAAATATTAAGTAATATCCTCAGGATTCCTTCTCCTCTTTTTATTATGCTAATGGTCAAGGCCCATTGTAATGTGTAAAACGTATGGAAATTTATAAGCCTTCGCTTAATGTAATTGCCATATTTGCAAGGCCAAAAAATGAGATTCTATACAGATTTGAATATAATTTGCAGGAAGGAAAGAGATTTGGTTTCAAAAAGTCATAAAGAGTTTTGAAGCAATGCGTGCTATTTCTGAAACTTCCTTCCCCCACCCACAGGTTGCAAAATTCAAATTGAAAGCTGATAGCTTTGGTACACATCTTAGTAAAATACAAAATGCACTGTTTACTCTGCTGCCTTATATTGTCGAAGGTGATTCTACATGCACAGTTTCAGATTTCTGATAATGCCATAGCTGTATACATCTCCAAAGCAAGTCTGTTATTTAATGGAAGAGTTTGGGATCAGGTACAAATATCTATCTAAAGGGAGATGGCGACCCGTGGGCAAATTGTGGACTGGATCCAGTCTCCCAACACAATGCCATTGAGTCTCCAGCAAATTGTAAGCAATGTTGGTGTTTCATTTGTAAAGAAAAAGGGAAACATTTGATACTGAGTTGTAACAAAAAGATATAATTTGCAATGGAAGGTCATTCCATTTAGTTTTAATTATATAATGGTAAAGGCTGGCGGGTGGGGGGAGACAAAAAGGAGGTCAAGCTCCAGTGCTCATTGATGCTAAACTATTTTCATTATAGCTCAACACAAAAACAACAGACATTAGGACAGCGATTCTTTAAAATATGACCTAAATTAAATATGAGCAGGAATGAAGATTTGTTCTGGGTTTATGGCTCGTGGTTAGCTGAGGAGAGTTAAACCATGGACCCAGGTTCAGACAGCATGTTAAACATTGGTTTAACTCAGCACATCGCGACAGCAAAGCAGACCAGGGAGGAGTGAAGAGGTTGCAAACTCCTCTCCAGGAGCCGGCTTTAAGGCTAAGCCATGGTTTGGCTTAGTGTGACACGCAAAGTTGGACCAAGCATTCAAGGTAGTTTCTATTTCCTAATAATGGCTTATAGGGAAAGGAAGGAGAAGCTCCTGCTCCTGCTTCAGTACCAGCATTTTCATACCATTCGCTAATGGAAGATACAACTGTGGTCATTGTTCAGCAGCTCATCCAAGGCAAAAGCAACTGTACCCTTTGCTCAGCCCCTTGGATATCAGAAAGAACTTCAGTCCTGGAGGCATGGGCGTAGGCAGGGGGGCAGGAGGGGGCAGCTGCCCCCCTAGAAGCAAAAAATTATTGTATTTTACAGATCATAACCAGCACTTTTCCCCTCCAAAAACTGGAGTGGAAAGGGCTTTGCTTTAGCGAGAGCAGCTCTCCACTTGCTGGGGGTGGGGGCGGGAACACAGCTGTAACAAAAACACATCAAATAAATAAAGCAAAGTGGCTACTGGTACTTAAGCAGTTAAGACAATGGAGCAGAATATCCCTTCAGGCAAGGTTCACCCTATTCACCCTATTGTTATTCAGTGGGAGTTGTTAATGAGCATTCAGGGATTGCATTAACAGTTCTATTGGCGATTTAATGAGGGTGCAAAGGATTCAATTTAACTAAGGTGGCCCTGCAAGGCTAAAAGGAAGTGAATAAGAAGGGGGGGGCTGTAGCTTTGATAGACACAGTGATGTTAAAATAAAAAGCAGTGGTGTCCCTCCTCCTGCATCTGTATACAGTGGTACCTCGGTTTATGAACACAATTGGTTCCGGAAGTCTGTTCATAAACTGAAGCGAACTTTCCCATTGAAAGTAATGGAAAGTGGATTAATCCGTTCCAGACAGTCTGCGGAGTACTTAAACTGGAGCGTTCATAAACTGAAGCGAACTTTCCCATTGAAAGTAATGGAAAGTGGATTAATCCGTTCCAGACGGGTCCGCAGAGTGCTTAAACTGAAATGTTCATAAACTGAAGCATGGGTGTAATTGGTTCCGGAAGTCTGTTCATAAACTGAAGCGTTCATAAACTGAAGCGAACTTTCCCATTGAAAGTAATGGAAAATGAATTAATCCGTTCCAGATGGGTCCGCGGCGTTCATAAACCGAAAATTCATAAACCGAGGTGTTCATAAACCGAGGTTCCACTGTACTGTAAATCAGGGGTGGCCACCTCCCAAGAGACTCTGATCTACTCACAGAGTTAAAAACTGGGAGTGATCTACCCCCTTTTGGGGGGTTCAGGTCAAAGCTGTTGAGTTTTTTTAAGGAAGGGAAGCCCTGTTTGGGGGGGGGGGTTAGGTCAAACTTGTTGAGCTTCTTTTAGGAGGGAGGGAGGCCCATTTTTGTTTAGGGCTTCAGGTCATAGTTCAGCTTTTTTTACGGAGGAGGAAAATTTTGGGTGAGCTTTTTTTAGGGGTGCCAGTGATCTAGCAGTGATCTACCACAGACATTTAGTGATCTACTGGTAGATCACAATCTACCTGTTGGATGTGCCTGCTGTAAATCAAGCAGAGAGAAAGCTGCTTGCAAGGCTCCTGTACCGGTATCTTCCTCTTGCTGCAGAGTTCCAGCATTACAGCGTCACCCAGAGGCACCCACAAATGTGAGTTATCCCTCTCTCTATTTCTTCCTTCCTTCTCTCCCTCTTCCATCCTTAATAAAATACTGGGAGGGGGGCAGATAAGCCCCACATAGAAAGCCCATCAACATGGGGGGGATGACTCTTTAAAATACAGTATTTACCAGTAATTGGGGGGGGGGGGAGGCACCTAGGCCTCTAGGAGTTGGCTGCTATGCCTAGGACAATTCAAGAAAGCAGATTGATGCATATGCTATGGTAATATATCAATAGAATCATGGAATTGTAGTCGGAAGGGACCACAAGGGTCATCTAGTCCAACCCCCTGCAATGCAGGATTTTTCCCCAAGGTGGGGCTTGAACCCACGACATGGTTGAAATATTATGCTGATATGCAGCAACGCCTCGGAGTTGTCGTGACTACGGCCGTGCCTTCCCTCGCCCTCGTCCGCCCTGCCACCCCTCTCGCCTGCCCGACCCTCCCGTCCTCTCCAGCCAAGCAGGGTAGCCGCCGATGCTTCCAGCCCCAGAAGCACAAGGTGGCCGCTGCCGCTGCTGCCGCCATGATGTCGTCAGGCCAGCTGGCCCTGTAGCCCCGCCCACGTTCCCACTTCGGAGCCCCGCCCCTGAACGACCATGGCTCCCCCCCCCCAGTTTTGATCCTGGCTACGCCCCTGCCTGGAGGCAATGAAGGGTTTGTTACTGCAGGGCAGTGGCATTTGTCAGAGGCAACAGAAGCAGGCTAAGTGTAATTGTACGGTATTACTTTGTATAAGCCGCCTTGTGGATCATTCTGGATCAGAAGGCAAACTGGAAATCAAATAAATTAATAACTTACATAATGACCAGGCAGAATGGTAACATGGCTAGGCCAAGTGGACCTGGCCAAGTCAAAGGAGGATGCCTTGCTTTGTGTGTCCAAAAGATGCCGCCAGGTGCAATGGCTGCTGATGAAAGCAATTCCGAGAAGAGAGGATCCCAATGGCAGTTGATTCCAGCCAAGCTGATGGAGAGGGCCTTGCTGTCTCCTCCTCTCTTTATGTGATGTGACCAGGTGAAATGGCAGTGCTTTGATTTTGGTTTTGATGGCGGTCGCTCTGAGAGGGGAGGAGCCAAATGGCAGTGAGCCACAGGCAAAGCTGGGGAGGAGACCTTAGTATCTCACTTCTGAGGACATCAGAATAATGTCTATAGCACTTTTGGTATGCAGACTCACTGACAATGCTTGGAGTTTATTCAAAAATTGTGGGGGGGAAATTGGTCAAAGGACTACTGTTTTTATGAAGGCAGTTTTGCTCCTTTTGGTCCTGTAAGCCCATAAATTGTCTGGAAACTGCCTGGAAATCACATGTAATTGGCTTTCACCTCTTTGGAGGAATAATAGGGAATACAAGCAGAACAACTACATTGACAGCTATAGTTCTAGTGTCTCTTTGGGTGTCCTCTTTTAGTTGACAAAGCCTTCAGGACTGATTGTAGTCACATGAAGGTAAACTGCAGGTAGTAGGCAGTAGTGACTGGAGACAAAAGATCTGGGCCAGATGTAGTGGAATTTTAACAACCAAGATGCAAAGAAGAGAAGCAGCTGGATACAAAAGTTGTAGAACTGTAGGTAGCGCCAGACAGAAAACGTCGTTCCACCCACCTCCAGAGAAGAATGGAGATTCTGTATAATGATGCAAGTAGTGAAAACGGCCTCATTCCCCATCCCATTGGCGTAGATGCATTGAAGGATTCTGTTTCAATATGAAATGTGACACTCCACCAGCATTTTGTAGTATCCTGAGAAGCTTTTGGCAACCCAAGCAAGGGGGAAGAAATGAATGCTGAGAGAGGGGGTGACCTGAATTGGGTGCAGTCTTCCAAGTGTGGGTTCAACATAGATTCCTTTATCACACAACTGCATTTTGATGCACACTATTGGATAGTACCTCTCCTTATACACCTTAACCTTGAATTTGCTCCCTCTCAGCCATACATACAATGTAGCTTACTGAATTGATGTTTCCAGCCAGCTATTATCCATCACAACCCCAAGATCTCTTTCTTTTCTTGGACAGTATAGGCTAATTTACAGCCTGTCAGTATATATGTGAAGTTAGGATTCTCTCCTACCTTGCAATGTGTATGTGTCAGCAGATAGCAGAGTTTCTGTAATGGAAGGAAAAGGTCAACGTGGCTTGTGGAGGATTTACACAGGGCCTTGGGAAAGGAGAGGAGTGCTGGCAGCAAGAAGATGTCCAAGGGAAAGCAGGCAGGAAGCTGGGTGGGAGGAGGGAGAATCAGAGTGACTGAAGGAAGAAAGATCAGGCAAAGAATTAAGAAGCAGAGAGCCAGAATATGGCGGAGAGAGGAAACTGGGTGGAGCTGATGAACCAGACATTAGGGGGAAGCCATCATGCTGAGCCCAGGGACTGAAGGGGACTTTATGCTGACGTACAAGAGAGTCTTGGAAGCTGCGTGCAAAGGAGGTAAATGAAGCACAGGGGGAGAGGATGGAGTGTATCTGAATTTCACATTCTGGTTGGAAATAACTGCTATGTCTTTGGCTGCAGATGTCTAGCAGGTTGACATGTAAATGTTGCTTAATTTGATGGCTACAAAATGTATTATTCTCCAGATACACTGACAGAGTATGCTTGTCCTTTGCATGTTTTTTTCAGAATTAAGCCCTACGAAAGTCAATAGAATTTACTTCCAGGTAAATCTGCAGAAAACTGCAGCCCAAGTATGAGCAACTTGACTTTCCTGAACCACATTTCCCCCTCTTAATAAAAAGACTTTCTTGCTTTGTGGGCAACCTGTGAGGATTCATTAAGACTTATAAAGTCTTGTCATTTCCTCAATGGAAACTATCTATAAAATATAGCTTTACAAGGTTGCATTGTTATTTCTAAGCCCAATGAATCTTGTAGTGCTGCAAATCACACAAAAACACCTGTTCTTAGGAGATTTTCCAACTGATATCTTGACCTAAGTTGCTTGGATAAGTAATAGATAAGCATCTGCACTTTTGGGATGCTTATCTAAACTGAAAAGGCACAGAGAAGTAAAGCAGGCAGTTCTTCCTGATAATCACAGAAGGAGACACAGGAAGCTTGCAGAACTACCTCTTTGCCAAATGTCAAACTTTTATGCTGCTTGCACAGAACTGTAGCAGCTTTGCTTTGGGCTGATTCATGTGGAAGTAGAGAAAATGGTCAGACTTAGGCAGAGTGGGGGAATGATCCAAATCACATACATTAGAGACTGATACATAGACAGCAGTGCACGACCCCACCCCCAAGAGTGTAGCTGCAAATCTTTCAAAACTCTTTTTGGCTTGGCTTGAAATTTCTATGATGAATTGACTAAGAGGAACACCACAGTTTGCTCAGAATTTCATACTTTGCATGCAGAACTTTTGGAGTGCCCAAAGGACAACACACGAGGCTTCCTTTGCCTCTTCTGATGCTATATGGTTCTATGACAACCTCTCAACCCCTATGACAACTGTATCAGATTGGTGGCATTCAACTAAGGTATGTTTTATGCAGAGTAGACCCATTGGAATTCATTAGTATGACTTTGTTAGATCCATTAATTTCAATGGATCTGATCTGAGTAAAACTTAGTTGACCTGATATGTCCATAGTATAACAGGAAGGCTATGATCATGTGTGAAGAAAAGAGACATTTTCTTTTCACATGTGCATAGCTGGATACCTGAATGCCCTTGAGGCTGTCGGCCCCATGAATCAAGGTGAAGAAAACCATTTTGCAGTTTGTCTATGGCTGGAAAAAGAATAAAGGAAGACTGTGTAATGCCTGTCTGGCAAGAAGCCACGTTGGGAGCTGCAAAAGTCTGCTGATACTTGAAGGGAAGAATTGCTGCTACTTCTCTAGGTACTGGCCTTCTCCTCCCTACTCAATGTACATATTTGGAGGAAAAAACTAATTTTATGGAATTGTCATTAGTTTCCAGCACTCACTCTCAAGAGAAACTGACCTGGTAAAACCTGCCCTGGAATTTTTCAAGCACTTGGGGAAGCAAGGCATACAAACAACATATTGATCTGCAAAGCTCAATATGCAAACCCATGCACTAATTCCTCCCCAGGAAGGCCTTCTATATGGTGCTGCTTTTAAAGAGTGGTTGCAAAACAACCTAAGTACAAAACGAGACTCCAGTACACTAACAGAGCATCAGAACATATTACACCAGTCAACTAGACCATATTAGGCCAGTCTTTAACCAATGACATTGGTTATTATTTGGTTTCCAGGGAGGATTTTAAAATGCTGCTTATTATTGGATTTCCTCAGCCACTCTGGGTGGCTTCCAACAAATTAACACACAATACAATATGGATATGAATGTGGACGAAATTTTCCTTCCTATTGCTTCTGAAAAAAGTCTATTTAAGAACTGTACATGTGCAATTATGACTATTTTCTCAGATGCAGTAACCGATGGCATGTTGGAGTTGTGCCACTCACCTGACCTTCCTCCAGCTGAGTCACTGCTGTATACTGGGAAAAGAGGGGTGGCTGGCATGATGCAAATGCACCAAGAAGAGCATCAGGCTTACTCCATCAGCACATTTGCACAGTTGACCTGGCTGTCCTCTTGCCCCCTTCTGCCTCAGTATGCAGCTGTGACTCAGTCGGAGGGAGGTAAGAGGGGCACAGCTCCATCAAACCATCTGCTGCTCAGATGTTAAGTCCCACAAAATACACCGGGTCTTACTCTCAAGGAGGAATGGTGGCAAAATTTCCCGAAGCCAGACTCAGAAAGTAATTTCAGTGGGTCATAAAAGTGCATCTCAAAGACAGGTGGGTTTTTGAAGTCTACACTTTTTTCCTCCCACTTGGACAGAAATCCATACAGCACAAGAATTGGTGACTGACAAAGACTTGGCATATCATGACCAAAGGATTATGGGGGTTTGTGGCTGAAGCCAATGTAATGGAACTAGGTTGTGCCATTAAATTGCACAGGGTGGTGGGGGGAAATGGGAAGGTGAGGGTCAAAGGCAGCCCTCCATGGGGAAGTGACCTTTGATCTCAACCTTTCCAGTTTTTGACCCTGCAGTATTTGTATCCCTACTGCCAAGAAAGTGATTACAGTCAAAGTAAACTGTTGCAAGGGACTTTACTATAGGGGTTTCATCATCTGACAGAACCTCCTCACAAATATGATCTGGGTCATTCTGTAGACACACTCTCTCTCTCTCTCTCTCTCTCTCTCTCTCTCTCTCTCTCTCTCTCTCTCTCTCTCCCTCCCTCCCTCCCTCCCTCCCTCTCTCTCTCTCACACACACACAGAGAGAGAGAGAGAGAGAGAGAGAGAGAGAGAGAGAGAGAGAGAGAGAGAGAGAGAGAGAGAGAGCACATTCAGTAAATGAAGGGGGAAGGAGGATCAGGGCTATGTTCCCGGTCCCAATGTACCAGCTGGCCACATTCCCTATCGGCTGTGCATTTGATGCTCCCTCGCTCAGGACTTTTGTTACTCATGTCAATTGGTGTAACTGCATGGACTGTGCCATGTGAATGCCAAATATATTTTGTCATCCTTTGAAAATTTCAAACCATGTTTTGATTATACAGTACAAGTGACAATGCTGGTTCATTGTGACGTTTCAGGCTTCAGCTAGCAAGACTGCAAGAAAAGTGCAGTAACCTCACAAAATAAATTACAATTAACTAACTATTTGCCCTGGAACAAAGAGCATTGTTATTTCTAATAAAAGGGAGCTGTTTTATCTATGACTGTCAGTTTTAAGAATGTCTTTGTCTTTACTGTGTGTTTTCTCTAAGGAGCAACTGAAGGTCAAGTTATTAAAAAGTGCTAATAAATTATAATATTTGTGTTAGTTAATTAAACCTGTCATATCAAAACTTCTTTATGCACTGGGTCTCTGTTTCTGTCTTTTTCTATCTCTGATTAGGAGACATCAGTGTTAGTGACCTAGATAGAAACACTAATTTCTATTTAGTCATTGGGAAGGAGACGGTTGCATGCCATCTTGCTAAGAACCTATTTCTGTTCTTATCCATCCTGTCCATATGCTTATGATTCCACCCTCATTTCCAGTCAGAGTCAGGGCTTGCCACACCGGGGCACACTGAGCCACTTGAAGTCAGAGCACCTGGATTCGCTTTCACAATACCAACCCCTCTTTAATCAGGGCAGCATCTAAACTTGCTCAGTTCTGGCAGGCTTCTCTCAGACCTTATATTTCATTCCCTTCCCTCTCCAATCTCTCTGTTATTCAGTCCTGCATTTGCCAGGATCCCAGTGCCTGCCATTTCCTTTTACGTACTCCCACACACTTTGCCTCTTGCCTCAGATTATGTACAAACTAGCACAGTTATATTTCAATTCACATTCATCTCCAATTGTGCTAGTACCAATCTCGATGGATTTCATATTTATATACATTTTCTCATCCCAGAATTTCAGCTTTGTGCATTTGTGAATATGTCCCTGATGCATTAAGATGCAGTTTTGGACCAGTTTGTGGGTCTGCTACACAGCATAGAATGAAATGGGAAGTGGTGGTGGTGGGGGGGCTGGATGTCCATGAAACAGGTGCAGAAAGGAGGAAAGAGCAGTAATAGCCTTAAAATCATCAATTGGACCCTGGTTAGTCTTGTCCTGGCCAGAGCAAAGCAAGCAGGTCGGCCAGCAACATGTCCATCTAACAAACAATGGGTAGCAGTTGCTGCTAAGTATCTAAGAGTTACTAAGAGAAACAGAGACATAACAATCCTCATCTCTCCCCTCCATAACACAATGGAAGGATGTTCTGTCATGATATAGCATTGCTTAATGAGAGGCACTCAATGTTGCAGCCCCTACTGGCAAGATTTCTCTCGAGATGGTTCCTGAACCCAGCCCATGCAACCCTCCATTTATACAGGGCTCTTCTCTGATAGAGGACAATCTCGGTCCTGAACTGTGACAAGGCATTACAAGGACTTGTTTCCATCTTGTTTCATCATAGAGTTCTACCTAAAGTTAAGCATTCTCAAGTTTTTGTTGTTGTTGTTTTTTAAAGGAAGAAGATAGACAGCCTGGCAGTTTGAATACACCAGATCATTAACATGCACTAAGCAGTGTGTCTTGTTTTCCATGTTCTTTTATTTCCATATGTTAATGTCAGAGATGAGTGTTTGTTCACTTTTATCTTTGTGGTAAAATTATTTTGACTCTTTTCTAGATCAAAGTGTTTTCGAAAGATGGCTGTTCATTTTAAACTGGAAGAGGGTAACTGATCGGCACAGCCAATTATTCACAAAGGCACTCTGCAAAGAAAAGTCCTGTCTCAAACCTATTAGAATCCTTTAAGGTATTCAAGTAAGTATGTAGAGAGTGATGATCCGGAGAACATGCTTGCATTTGGATTTCCAACAAGCTTTTGATGCATTTCTTCAGAAAGGCTCCAGATAAAGCTTAGCAACTAGAAGATGAGAGGACAGTTCCTCTGATAAAAAATTATGAATTGGCTAAAAGAGTAGACACTGTCAGTATTCTCAATGGAAAGAGGTACATAACGAGCATTTAACTTGGATATTGGCAGGAGTACTCCTAATCAGTAGGATTCATCAGTTAAACTGTTCACACAGGAATGGGGGCTTTAATCTGTTTTGGATAACATTGCACTCTACCTAGAGAATCAGTTGTTTTCCAGGACCAAACTAGACGTTAGTTTAATTGCCTAGTAAGTAACTGGCAGGGTGATTTTCACTGGGACTGCAGTGTTTGGAGAGGTAAAGTTTGACTCTACCTCCCGAACCATGATCCTGACAAACCCCCAGCAATTTGCCCATTTGTGTGTTTTCCCCTTATTGCTGGCGAAGAAGGCAGGGTGTCTCCCCCTCCTGCAGCAACCAACTCTCCCCCCCACCCCAGTCTCACAGAACCAGAAGAGGTATGAAGAGGGTGGAGCAAAGACAGGCAAGAAATGGAGCTTCGGATTGCTTGGGAAGGACCCAGAGGAGGAGGCGGCAGGCAGCTATGTGAAGTTCCCTGCAATTGCCTCACAGGGACAAGATCTACCAGGATGAGTGGCTGTGCTCACTAGGCCTGGCCTCCTGAGTTGACCTTGTTTGACTTCATTGATGGCGTGTGATTTATTGCTGACCTGCTCCTGACAATACATGTGCGTGCACACACGCAAATCCCCTGGCATGGTTGCTAGCCAAACAATTCAAGTAATGTCTAGTTGCCCTCAGTTGGGAAGTGCTTCTGGTCCCAGCTTTTCTCCTGCATGGACAGATGGCCACAGTGACCAAGAGTGGTTTTATGTGGCTTAGACCAGTGCTCTGGTGCATCTATTTATTTATTTATTTATTTATTTGATAGATTTATATCCACCCTTCATATGAAATGGAGCACATTTTATTTTAAAAAGAGATAATGCTACTTCCTATTTCACTGGATATTTTTTTAAACTGTGGGATTAACTTCTTCTTCTTCTTCTTCTGTATTAAATTTATATACCGTGCTTCAGCCAAAGATCACCGGGCAGTGTATTGTCAGTTGTCATCATGGCAAAATATGTTACTTTTATTTGAAAAGGAATGGCTAATAATCTCAGTTCTAAGAAGGGAGTAGGGGTTTGTATGTATAGCCAGCAGAGGCTATACATAGAGATTGGGGCCATTTGGAGTGCACCTTATTCCAGTGTTTTGGTGTACAGTACAGGGCCCATTCATATGTTTATGAGCCAGGTGCTTAGTTTCTTTCCACCACTCTTCCTGTGTACAGAAATAAGTTAAGAAATATCCATGTAAGCTGCATTTGATGGGAATTCAGCTCACACCAATTGGAATCCATTATTGTGGTTATGATAACTTTTGTTCCAGCTGCCATTGTATCTCCTTTTGTACTCTTAAACTAGGCTTCCCCATCCTGACATCCTCTAGATGTTTTGGACTACATCTCCCATCAGCCCCAGCCAGCATGAGCAATGGGCAGGAAAGATGAGAGTTGTGGTTCAAAACATATGGTGTGTATCAAATGAAGAAATGCTGCCAGATTATTTAAATCATCACCATCAAGTTGGACACAGAGATCTGTGAGCAGTATTCCACTCACAAATCAAGGCACTCTCAGATCCCAGAAATAGATGCTGGGGAGACGCAGACCCCTACACTTGTGGCCTTCCAGATGCTGTTGGACTATAGCTCCCATCATTCTTGACCAATGACCATGCTGGAGATGGAGTCCTATGACATATGGAGGGCCACAGATTTCCCATCCCTGCCCCACATCATCGGAAAATGTCCTCTGGAGTTTGGAGAATTTACTCTGAAACAAGGAAAACATGTTTTGAGAGTATGCTGGTGGATTGAAGAACGGGCAAAAATCAACACACAGAAAGGACTCCAATCTAGCAGAGGCTATTTCCAGAAGGGTACCTTAGTTTCCAGCCCAGTAATAATATCTCAACTATTTCTTTATTCCCCATTATCTCATGGGACTGGTGTGTGTACAGTACTATTAGTTGCTGTGAATTTTTAAAGTTTCATCAAAAAAGCCCATCTGCTACCTAGAAATACTTATCCCCTCTCTCCTTGTATTTCTACAGAATTTAGTCTGGCTCCTCCAAACACAGTTTAATTTTCTGGTTTACCAGATCAATTTGTCACAAAGAAGAGAAACAGGTGAAAGAGCAGATCATCAATTCCTCCTGTGAAAAGAATGGATAATACTAAAATTGCTTCACCTTAGAACTCACTCTTTGTGGTGTGGGAAGGAACAAGGAAGGAGCAACTTCCATTATGTACAGACTTCTCTGTGGTGGATCTGTGGGGGGAACATGCACACCAGATGCAAATGCAGCTTAAAATAATAGGGATTTTAAGGAATCAAAACTGACAACCACATTCTTATTCCAGGCACAGAGAATGAACATTTTTGATTTATTAGTGAGTCTTCTCTGCATGCCCCATAAAGACATGGCCACTGGATACAGTCATCAAGAGGTCTGGGGCTCAGTGTCCTCGATAGGCAGAGGACAAAGTAAGAGCTGTTCGGCAGTGGAATTTGCTACCACGGAGTGTGGTGGAGTCTCCTTCTTTGGAGGTCTTTAAGCAGAGGCTTGGCAGTCATATGTCAAGAATGTTTTGATGGTGTTTCCTGCTCGGCAGGGGGTTGGACTGGATGGCCCTTGTGGTCTCTTCCAACTCTACGATTCTATGATTCTATGACACCTCGTTCAACATCTCCGTACCATCTGAGCCAGATGTAGCTGTGTCATTGCTGAACCAGTGCTTGGAGACAGTAACAGATTGGAAGAGAGCCAGTAAACTGAATCCCAACAGGACAGAAGCACTGTTGGTGAGCGGAACTTGCGTCTGGGAAACTGGTGTTCAGCCTTCTCTGGACAGATTGGGGGTATTCCTGTGGCATGAAACTTTGTTTTACAGTTACATTTTGCCAGTTGTGCCCATTCCTGCCAGAGTCTTGCAAGCTTCAATAACGTCCCCGCTTCACCAGTGCTGCCACAAAAGTGCTGACTGGCATTTCAGTGCACAGTCATAAAATTGCCGTAAAGGATCTTCATGGTAATAATCGGACACAAGTTAAGGTGCTGGTGGTAAAGCATAAAACCCTGAATACACAGACACCTGGGCATCTGGCAGAGTGCCTTTGCCTGGACTCTGAAATTGGGGGAGGCACCCTTCTTGCTGACCACCCACTTCCCCCGCAAGCAAATGTTGCTCACTATGGGGAGGACCCAGGTGGCACTGTGGTTAAACCACTGAGCCTAGGGCTTGCTGATCAGAAGGTCGGCGGTTCAAATCCCTGTGACGGGGTGAGCTCCCGTTGCTTGGTCCCAGCTCCTGCCCACCTAGCAGTTCGAAAGCACGTCAAAATGCAAGTAGATAAATAGGAACCGCTACAGCGGGAAGGTAAACAGCGTTTCCATGTGCTACTCTGGTTTGCCAGAAGCGGCTTTGTCATGCTGGCCACATGACCTGGAAGCTATACGCCGGCTCCCTCGTCCAATAATGCGAGATGAGCACGCAACCCCAGAGTCGGTCACAACTGGACCTAATGGTCAGGGGTCCCTTTACCTTTACCTATGGGGGGATGAAAGGGCACCTTTTCAATAGTAGCACCACAGCCATGGGCCTTTCGTTCCCTAGGGACACAGACAGCCACATCCTTAAGACATTTTTATTCAATGAGAGTTATGGTAAAATCTGACTAGCCTGCTCTTATTTATGGAATTATTATGCTGTCTCATTTTATAGATTTTAATGTTTTATTTGTTGTCTTATATATTGCATTATTCAACCTGATTTTTTTTGAAACTGTTTTGTGATTAAATACTTGCATGAATAAATAATGATTAGTCTACTCTTGTCCCCCCCCCCCAATTTATTAAAGAAATATGGCATTGTATTTTCTGGGTGGCCTATCAACCAATTCAAAATGAATGATAGAAAGACCATATTTCTAAGACATCACTTTCGTTTTCTCTCTCAAACTAGTTATAAGAGAGTGGCATGAGAGTTCTGCAGCAGCACAATCGAGCACCTCTGAAGAGGTTGACTCCCTGGCACCTCTGGAATCTCAGGTAAAATCCTGCTGGTGATTCTGGAGAGCTGGAGGCAAAATAGTCAGTACAGTCAGCAAGACAAAACAACAGTTGCAGTGTGGCAGCAACCACACTTAGAATCATAGAAGTGATTAATAGAATCATAGACCCCAAGGGTCATTTAGTCCAACTCCCTGCAATGTAGGTATCTCAACTAAAGAATCCATGAGAGATGGCCATCCAACCTCTGCTTAAAAACCTCCAAGGAAGGACAGTTCACCATCTTCCAAGGGAGTCTGTTTCACTGTCAAACAGCTCTCACTATCCAAAAGTTCTTCCTGATGCTGAGTCTGAATCTCCTTTCTTGTAACTTGAAGCCACTGGTTTGTGTCCTATCCTCCAGAGCAGGTGAAAACAACCTTGCTCCATCTTCCATATGACAGCCCTTCAGATATTTGGAGATGGCTATCATATCTTCTCTCAGGCTCCTCTTCTCCAGCCTAAACATCGCCTGCTCGCTCAACCATCCTGCATAAGGCTGGGTTTCCAGACCCTTGATCATCTTGGTTGCCCTCTTTGGCACACCTTCCAGCTTGTCAATATCAGAAAGTACTTCCTGATGTTTGTTAAGACTCTTCTTTCTTGTAATTTGAAGTCCTACCCTCTGGAGTGGGGAAAACAAGCTTTCTCCAACCTCCATGTGACAGTCCTCTAGATTTTTGAAGATGGCTATCATATCTCCTCTCAGTCTCCTCTTATCCAGGCTAAATATGCCATACCCATCAAGTTCTCCGTTGCCACTATTCTTCTATCATTTTTTCAGGCTTTATCTGTCCTTTTCTACAAATGGCAAAATTCTAAGGATGTCTCTGTAATGTCAGAAATGTGGGTCAGGTTTGCTTCAGATCCAATCGGAGGCAATCTGACCGTCAGCACCACAGCTCGAGTGTCCTGCTATCTTAACAGCTGGTAGATGTGATAGATAACCATTCAAGAGATTGTGACAGCAAGCAGGTTAGTGACAGAGTTGTCACAAAATCCCATCTTGCAGGAAATCTGAGGTGAATGTAGAAGGTCCATTCCAGCTACATCTGTCAGAAACCTGCAGGTAATGAAAAGAAAGCCATTAAGATGAGTGAAATTTAATATTGCAGTTTTGTATCTCCCTGGCTTGCACTGGTATAGTGGTGGTGTCAGGGCACATACGTCCCCTAAACCACATTTGTATCTGAAGAATGATGGAAGAGTTTGAAAAAATGGGGGATGCTAAGATTTTTGTGTTACTTTTTACTTTCTTGGGTTAACACAAGCGTCTCAAGTTGGGGACAATTCACAAGCAGAGGAATTAGAATGCTGGATCCAGATGTGCCTTAGTAAGAAGGACCATTTGGGCTGCACAGGAGGAGCAGTTGCACATTCCCAGTATTTCAGAGCACACATTATTATTCCACAGGAATACATGTGGTCCTGCCCAACTCTGGTTCTGTACTGTTTTCAACAGCTGTCTACTTAGACCTTTCTGTATACCACCAAGGTTTTAAGATGGACCCTTAAAACCCTGAATGACTCAAGGCTCAGTTACTCTCCCTACATCATCTTTCCCAGGCCCCAAGTTCTTCTGGAAATGTCCTACTTGTTTTTCTTTGGCATGTATCAACCTCAAGGGGTTAAGACAGGCATAGGCAAACTCGGCTCTCCAGATGTTTTGAGACTATCTGGGCTCTCCAGATGTTTTGAGACTATAATTCCCATCATCCCTGACCACTGGTCCTGTTAGCTAGGGATGATGAGAGTTGTAGTCCCAAAACATCTGGGGGGCCGAGTTTGCCTATGCCTGGGTTAAGACCATAGAGTAAGCTGTCCTGCCAGGCTTAGCTAGCTATCAATCACTTTATTCCCCCACTTTCCTTTCTGTGAACCAACCAGTAAGGATGTCAGGGATGGTTGCTCCAAGCCCATACCATGTGGCTTTAACAAGCCATCTTTGTGTTTCTATACAAATAATGTGGAAACATTTACCAGTTTTGAAACTAAGTTGTACTTCCTGTCTTTTCTTACTGCTGAAAATAACATGAATCTGACCTTTGAGGAGTTTGTAAGTAAACCATTTTTAACTTACCAAAATGTGTGGTCTCTTTCTATGCTAATGGAAGTGGGAAATTTTGGAAGGAATTTAGAATGAGAGATTTTAAAGGTCTAATAACTTATCTTTCCATACTTTATTGCATGTTTTGTGATTTTAAATCCCTGCTGGGAGTACCAAGTACCAAGGAGTATTTTCCCCAAACATGGATCTAAGCAGCCAGGAAATTCTCTTTTAGTCTTTACCCAAATTACAAAAATGAATGTTTCCATCACCAAATGAGTCTTGTGAAAGGGCCTTCTTAGAATCTTCCCCTTGAAATCCAGCTGGCGCCTACATTGCCTGGATTTCAGTGCCAACTAAACTTACCTCTTTATCCAGGAAAGAGAGTGAAGGCACATCTGGGAAAGACCCCTGCTTCTGGCCCTGGAGAGATTGCACTTGACTAAGTGGACCATTGTTCATCTGACTAATTAAAAGACGAAGCTCATAGGTTGCTAATGTACAGTTATAAAGAGGATTTGAACAGATGACAAGAGCTTTGATTCTGTGTTGTTGTTGTTTTAAATAACCTTTTACTGTATTTATCCAAGAGTGATCTTTCAGTCCTTGCTGAAGCTGGCCTTCCACCCCCAGCAAAGATGTATTTTCATCCCTCCCCTGGTGCTTCCTGTGGCCTTGTTGGGATCTGATGCTGCAAAACAATTCCTATGCTTGAGCCGGGAGACACAGGACCGGCTCCTCAAAAAGTACTGTGAAAGTCTAGCACACAAGATGCTCTTTTATGTGTATAAACACTGAGAAGGGAGTGACATAAAGGAGCCATTTCCTTAAGCATCTCCTAAAAACTTATGAGGTGCCGCCATAAGCACTGTGTGCAAATGATCTAAAATGACTGGTGGTGGTGGAGACAGAACAAAGGAATTTCCACTTTGTTGCTGTGCAGCCTTGGCATCTCAAAAGGAACCGATGCAAGCTTTAAATGCAATACCAAGATTTATCCCTTTTTATTGTATTCGAACATGGCTCCATTTTCGCTTCTTGCCACAAGCATGGAGTGGATGATTGATAGCAATTACCTAATCATGCATGCTTCAGACACTATATCTTAATGGCAATGTGCTTAAATGGCAATTTCTTTCCCCTGGACAGTATATGAGGAGACCAACATAAATCAGATATATAACTTCAAGCGGATGCCTTTATTGATTTCCAAGACCACATCACTCAGAGTTTATTCTCCAGAAATAAACAAGTCTGCAAGCTGACTTTAAATTATGAATTTTTGAAAATGCATTTTTTTACTATTACAAGTGTGTGTGTACGCACACACACAGACACCATGCTCTCAAACTGTGAAATAGCTTATACTCCCCTTGATTTGATTCTTACACCTAAGCTTTTTTATTTAATATAGCTTCAGGGAAAGACAATTAGCCATTTTTTAAAATGTGCATATATTTAAATGAATTACAGTATGCAAATTAAGAGTAGGCTTGGGAGATGAGGCAGCTATCACTGGTAAATGATTCTGAATAAGATTAATGATCTACTATGGCTATAATTGGAAGCTCGTGAAATACACTAAATTATAAAATTGTGTAATTGTCTGTTCATCTGGATAGAAGACAGAAGAAACAAATGCAGATCATGGATTTCAGCTCTGCGAGTCAAGTCCGCTTGAGCCGCATTCAGGTAAATGGATATGACAACATTGTTTCGTTTGATAACAGTGGTTAAAATGAAGAATCAGAAGGAAGCATTGTACTAAACAAAACCCATCTATCTAGTAGTTAGTCCAAAATATTTAATATTCACAACCAATGAATGGATATAAAAATAATGACTATAATTCAGTATTCCAAATGAATGACATAGATCTAAATCTGTTTAACTGCACAAATGAGTTGTGCAACTTTCCACAATGGTGTGGAAAAATCTAGGCTATACAATATAGACTCTTTTTATAACAAAGCTGTTATAAAGCAGAACATTAATTCATGTGTGCTTTAACCCAAACACCAAATAAGAAGGCGAGGTCTGCTGTTCTCTCATTCTTGGAAGCAAACTTGTTTGAGATGTGTGAACAGGAACTCACTGTCCAAGGAACACCCAGCAATAAACGATAATGGGAGAGGATTTACCCCCAGCAAATTGTCAAAATTACAAATACCTAAATACAGACGGCCATTTACCCTCGCTAGATTCAACGTGCTGTGCCATCTGCCTTATTGCTGGGCGGATTCGAGGGTAAACCATGCGCGGAACGAGTCTGCCCCTGCGGCTTGATGGAGGTAGAAACTGCCTCTCATGCCTTGTTATGCTGCCGTTTCTATGGGGATATACACCTGGTATTTATTACCCCTGCTATGCAAAAATTTCCAAATGAATCCGAACTTCAATGTCTAAAATCCCTGGTAGAGGACAAGGATCCTGAGATCATGTTAAGGGTAGCCAAATTCTGTGCAATTGCCATAAAACTTAAGGAACAAGCTGTGCTATCATAATAATCAAGGCCTTAAATGATAATTTTAGGTTATATTTTAGTGACTAAGTTTTAATTTATATATTTTTAAACTGTTGCTATACCTGTATTGTCCCTGTTATACCTAATTGCAAATTCAAATCTGTCCCTATCATGTTTTATGACTTCCTTGATATTGTATGTGGGCTGGAACTGGTCTGTGACCGAAATAATAAATTCATTCATTCATTCACTGTCCAAGGGGATCTCCCAAGCCACTTCTGTGTTTTCCCTCGGTAATCAACAGACCTTTTGGTATAAAAAAAAACTTTCCAAACCTACTGATATTAATGCCGTTAAAGTGTTTATTCAATCTTGCCTGGTTATATTTTGTTTTTTAATCTTTAATCCTGAGAAAACTCCTTAATCCCAATTTAATTTTATATTTTGGTAGATTTACAAAAAGAAAACCATACACCAATAAAGAAATTTTAGAAAGAGGCAAGATTAGACACGGGCGCACAAAACCTTTTTATTTTATTTTTTAATCAAGACTCCTTGTGCTCCACTCTGCTCCCTTTCTTCCCACCCGGGACGGCCCTGCCCTCTGCCTGCCCTTCAGAGCCGCTGCATCCCGCAGGGCTGGGCCTCGGCAGCTGTAGTCTCTCCTCCTCCTCCTCGCTTGCTCTCCAGCAGCTGCCAAGAGCTGCCCAAGGGAGGAGGCCGGGAGTGGCGGCCATGGAGAGGCCATGGGATGCTTCCTTACCACCACTGCTCGGAAAATCTCCAGCTCCTCCCCGAGCTCAGAGGAGCTGGCAGGAGAAATATGGACATTCCAGGATCAAATCAGAAGTCAGGATGGCTTTTGTAATTCCAGCACTGTCCCTGGGAAATAGGGACACTTGGAGGGTATGCACACATGAGAGTGTGTGACAATTCTTGTCACTCCCCACCACCATCCAAGAGCAGGGTGCACTGGGGCAGGAAGCCCCATGCACAAAATTCCTGCCATGTCCCCCGAAAATGAGGGTGCTAGCTCCATCCCCTGTTCTCCTCCATGGATTGGGTGCAAATTTCTACAGTGAGTAGTTTGTTTTAGTCATGTAGATTCCCCACAAGTTCAGAGTTCTAAAGCATAAAAGATTACGTGACCAAATAAGTCTCTGTAGTATGAACAATAAAGGCTGATGGTGCTCCTCATATATTATTATTATTATTATTATTATTATTATTATTATTATTATTATCATTATTATTATTATTTGTTAGATTTGTATACCACCCTTCATTCAAATTCAAATATAGTCTACTATGGGGGTGGGGAGTGAATTAACAGATAAATAATACTTGCATGTGGACAGCCCCTTTGTGATGGAGCACCTTTTTCTAAATGCTCACAGGCTGACTTCGTAGTGATCTGTTCTAGAGCCTTTCCAAATATTGCTTTGCCATCAGACTGGTTGGTCATTTGTGGGGGAGTAGGCTTAGCACATTGCCCCTCTTCTTCCAGCAAAAGGAAATCAGGCAAATCTCACTTCATACATGGCCTGGTAACTGAGATCTCCATGTTGCTTTTGTAGCAAAGTTTCTCAAAGGATTATCTATTCAATATTGTGTTAATATGCCCTGGAATCTTCCCATGAATTACTGATGGATGTTCTTCCCTTGATACATATCAATTATTTCTAAAAGCATAAAGATTTTAGCTTCATATAAGAAAGACTATTACATCAAAATGTTTTCAGGAACACTGACAAAACTATTATTCTCTAAGAATTATTCATTTCTCATCGAGTAATTCTAAAATATTGATATGGAAGTATGACACTGCTAGCGGTATACATTTCATGCTATAAATTTAAAGCATTGCAGTAAAAGTTCTAGTTGGGAATAAAAGTGGGTGACAGTATTAAAGGGACTGTAGATCACACACAGATATCTTTGTCACATTGTTTGCTTGTATTTAGCCACTTTATAAACTGACCTGCTCTCCAGTGAAGACCTGAGATACGCAAATATAGGTAAGGACACCAATGTGCATATCACTTGCAGTATCAATATGTGTGGTGTCAATTTAAAGCATGTTGAGATGTGGATCCGAATGCAGTTCTGAATATCAGTGCTGTGTATACCTACTACAGTGGTACCTCGAGTTACAAACGCCTCAGGTTACAAAGGCTTCAGGTTAAAAACTCCGCTAACCTGGAAGAGCTACCTCTAGTTGAGAACTTTGCCCCAGAATGAGAACAGAAATCGTGTGCCAGTGCCGCAGTGGCAGCAAGAGGCCCCATTAGCGAAAGCACGACTCTAGCTAAGAACAGTTTCAGATTAAGAACGGACCTCCGGAACAAAGTAAGTTCGTAACTAGAGGTACCACTGTACTGCATTGCTTTCAATGGGATGTGCATTTAAATGTGCACCCCCCAGTTACACATTGTGGTGCATGTAGCCATACTTTTCAATTGCACATGAAATGCACAGCAGTGATTCTGATTGGGAAGGATCTGATTAGAAGTACAACTAGAGGTGGGTCAACATGCATTTGACATGGGTCAAATTCAAGACACTTACTGCAAAAGTGAGTTCAAATTTTTGTAAAATAATAATAATCTGAATTATAATATGCATCATCACCTTTTTTTTATTACCTGCCATCATGTTCTCCATTCAAAAGCACAAATATTTATCTCCTGCTATATGGACATGCTGGATGTCAAGATCTGCAGGAGAGCCCTGCTTGCGGTTCTATCACCATGTGAGGGACTTTTCTGATTTGGCTCCCAGATTGTCAAAAGCCACCGTCCATGGTGCATCTGGCCTCCTCCCTGTCTATATTTCAACGTCAAGTCAAGATGGACCTTTTTGTACAGGCCTTTGGTGGTGGAAGGGCTAACATTATTTAATTATTTTAAGCTGTGACCACATGGTGAAGCTTAAATGCTTAAAAGTAAATAAACTTTTTCATATGCAAATATTTTCTAGACACTGAAAGTTTAATTTGAAAAAAAATGCTACCTGTTCAGCATGCTTGGTGTTTGAGGTTGCCAAGCATTTGACAGAAACCAAACCTATTATTAGTGATGTATGGAAGTGAGAACTGGATCATCAAGAAGGCGGATCGCTGAAGAATTGATGCTTTTGAATTATGGTGCTGGAGAAGACTCTTGAGAGTCCCATGGACTGCAAGAAGATCAAACCTATCCATTCTTAAGGAAATCAGCCCTGACTGCTCACTGGAAGGGCAGATCCTAAAGCTGAAGCTCCAATACTTTGGCCACCTCATGAGAAGAGAAGATCTCCTGGAAAAGACCCTGATGTTGGGAAAGATGGAGGGCAAAAGGAGAAGGGGACGACGAGATGGTTGGACAGTATATCTTTAGCCTGTCCTCCTCCAGTTTTTTCTTCTGTGTACTTTCTCTATCAGGACTATAATAAATGTGTTCTCCGTAGAGTAATGGCCTCTCCTATCACAAACTATAGCTATATGCCTCACCAAAGCCGCTAATGATTTCTTCTTGCGAGTCATAGCATAACATAGCCTGGAGGGAAACAGAGCTCATGCTTTTGTGATTTATTGCCAAAAGCCATTTGCTTAGGGCGCTAGCCATCAAAAGATCTACATTTACCCAGGAGACCCTGGAAACAATTGAGAGGAAGTCAGACATGCTTAAATACGATTGAAACGAATGAGACTTAAAGCTCTGTCCTGTGCTGTGCTGGGTAGCATGGCCGGGGGGGGGGGGGGGAGGCTGAGCTCACAACACCTGCATCTGCTACAATGCTGCTTTTCACCAGACGCCTCATTAAGGACAGAAGTATCTGTTGCAATGGAAGTTTGGTGATGGTGAATTTGTGATGTTGGATCCTTTCAAATATGGTGTCTGAACACAATCTACGTTAGGCACTCTCCATTTTAAAAGCACCACAGAGACAGCCATGCAGATTTAAATCCAAGCACCTGATGTGTGTGTGTGTGTGTGTGTGTGTGTGCGCGCACACACACACACACACACACACACACACACACACACACACACATAAATGTATTAAGCTGTTCAGGTGGGCTAGAACTGGCATTTGGCACAAGACAACCTGACTACCTCACAGGGATTCCTCCCACAGCTTCACAGAGGATTAGATACTGGCATCATTGTTTTAAAACAATTCCTCAGATGTTTTCCCTGAGCAGGAACCTTCACATTCACCTTGACTTTTGCTGGAGGCAGTGTAAAACAATCTCACAACACACAGGCGGTGATCAAGCCCCCGACCCCGTAGAGTTTTGCTAGTCAATCAAAACTCTTGGTTTTTCTTTAAATACCCTCAGATGCTTCACTTGGCCAAGAATCTTCAAAATAATCTTGGAGCTGAGGGGGGATTCACAATTTTATAATCCCTCAGCCATTTGGTTCAAGAACCTCCTAAATGGCCTCAGATTTAGTTCAGGCCAAATTTACTGACAGCCCTAATCTAAAGCCATTACTTCAAACACAGTTCACAGGAATTCATTTATTTATCTGCTTATTAAGGTACCTATGATGTGATAACAAATTTGAATTCACTTCCTTCCTAAAATGTAGATCAATACAAGGGGATAGCTATTCACCTACTCATGCAGAGATGTAGCAGACAACTTCTTCAGGTGATGATGCGTACATTGGGTACACAGCAGTCTTTAATTATTTAATTAATATATTTATTATGGCACACTGTTTTAGGAATTACACTACTACTTAATGCATATTACTACTTCTGAGAACTACAGCTTTTATTATAAGCATATAAACTCTTTTCACAGCATTCCACATGCATGCATTATCTTTTCCCCTCTAATAGCAAACATTGCTGATGAGGGCTGGTGACTCTGTAGCGAAAAAGGGACAGGACCAATGGCAAAGTGGGAGATACCCATGGAGAAAGTGAATACCCCCCCCCCCTCCTAACATTAGAATTTTATGAGCATCCAAAGAAGTTGAATGTTGGAAGGTTCAGGACAGAGAAAAGAAGGTACTTCTTCAAGCAACACATAGTTAAACTATGGAACTCCCTCCCACAGGAAGCAGTGATGGCCACCAACTTGGATGGCTTTAAAAAACGGATTGATGGAGGAAGAGGAGGCTACTCATGGCTCCTAGCCAGGATGGCCCTGCTCTGCCCTCACAATGAGGCAGCAATACTTCTGAATACCAGTTGCTGTAAACATGGCCATAGCCAATGGGGGGGCAGGGAGGGGCATCAATAAAAATACTGAACTGAGGTTCTCCCTGTTGGCATTTGTCGCCCGGGGCAGTTGTGAGACTGCCCCACAGCTAGGACAAAGCATTGTGCACACATGCCCGGCTACTATTGAGTCCGGGGGTGCAAATATATGCGGTTGCTCTCAGCTTGAAAAACAACACACACGGAAAACCATCTGATAAGGCTAAACTATTTTATTGTGGCAAAATACAGAGTCTGTCTCCGTTTGCCCAGCTCAGACATTCAAAGCTGTTTAGCATGGCTGCCTCTCTCTAGCATAGCAGGCAGTGAAGATGGAACAAAGGAAACAACAGTTCCACTTCAGGAACAAAACAGTAAGACGAACATCCTGTCTACTGTCGCATCCACTCTGGGGGAACAAAACACATACAGTCATATGATAAACAACAATTCTATGACTGCAGGACAGGGAATGAATCTCAACACTGACCCCCCCCCCCTAAACATAAAGCATGCCTCCCCATAAATCCTGGCTACCCCCTTGGGTGTAGACCACAGGAGGAGAGAGGATTCTTCTGCTTGAATTCTACTTGAGTTTCCTAAAAGCACCTGGGTGAACAGGAGTGTGGACTAGAAGGACCATTGGCCTCATCCAGAAGGCTCCTCTTATCAGTATCCTGGGATGAAACCTAAGGTTGGCATTAAAAGCCAGGTGAACACTGAACATGCTCAGTGATCACAGAATGCTTATTGTTGGGGGTCAGTCAAGGAAGGGTGGTGGTGGAATGGAATATCCATAGCTGTCAAGTTTTCCCTTTTCTCGCGAGGAAGCCTATTCAGCATAAGGGAGAACTTGACAGCTATGAGAATATCCTGGAAGAGAGCAAATTTGGCAGGACATTCAAGACTGAAACATTTTTCTGTCTCTTCCGCTGGTTCTGCGTATTATTTTGTTGTCCGTTCAGTAACACTCCTGCCTTCACTTGCAGCAGTTCCTTCCTCTACATGAGAAACCAACAGGTTGAAATCAAATTTTGCTGTAAGTTACTTTGCAATGTTCCCCCAAAAAGGCTTTCTTCAGCTGCCTGGCCAATTTAACAGAGGTTGAGGCTAACTAAATTCCATGATATATTTCACAGTAGGCTAGTAGCTGATGGGTCGGTGGTGGCTGGGCATTGAAGTGAACAGTAGAAAATAAAAAACCATGAGTGAACAGATCTTTTTCCATGGAATGACATCTGATGCCCAAGATCTAACTATTTTTATTTAATTCAGATCTTTATGGGAGATCACCTGTGGATGTCTGCTTCTGCCCTGTCTTTCCTCTCCTCCTGCCAAAGACCCTTAAGGATCTCCAAATCAGCCTTAGAGGTTGGGGGACCCTTTGCTCTTTTGGGTGTAGCACCCTTCGCCAGGGCCTGGGGTGGGTGTGTACCCACACGCATCAGGCAGGCGCTTGCCCAGCCCTCACTGATGCCAGGCAGGTGCTCCTGGGGGCAGGGCACAGAGGGGGAAGAAACCCTCACCCCCAGAGCCAGGCAGGGTATGGCGGGGATCTTGGGGGGGGGACCTGGTTCCCCCAATTGTGTGCCCAGGACAACATCCCCTGGCACCCCCCACCCTACACCATTGTTTGGGTGCAAGGGAAAGACCACTTGTGCAATACTGGATAGAACTCTTTATTATTATTATTGTGGCACCCAAAGCATCATGAAACCATTTTAGAAACCTAACACCATAATTTAAAACTGTGACCAAGACAGCCAGATTATTGTCATGTGATCAGACATTCTTTTAAGGAAACAAAGGTGAAGTAATGAGGCCTGGGACTTTGATTGGAGCCAGGGGCGTAGCCAGGATCAAAACTAGGGGGGGGGCAAGCCGTGGTCGTTCAGGGGCGGGGCCAAGGCACAGAAGGGGAGGGGCCACAAAGTGGGCGGGGCTAAAGGGCCAACGGGCCTGATGACATCGTGGCGGTGGCAGCAGCGGCCACCTTGTGCTTCTGGGGCTGGTAGCATTGGCGGCTACCCTGCTTGGCTGGAGAGGACGGGAGGGTCGGGCAGGCGAGAGGGGGTGGCAGGGCGGGCGAGGGCGAGGCAAGACACGGCCGCAGCCACGACGGCTCCGAGGCGTTGCTGCATATCAGCATAATATTTCAACCATGGTTCAAGCCCCACCTTAGGAAAAAAATCCTGCATTGCAGGGGGTTGGACTAGATGACCCTTGTGGTCCCTTCCGACTACAATTCTACGATTCTATTGATATATTACCATACCATATGCATCGTTCTGCTTTCTTGAATTGTCCTACTCCTAGGCATAGCAGCCAACTCCTAGAGGCCTAGGTGCCTCTCTCCCCCCCCCCCAATTACTGGTAAATACCGTATTTGAAAGAGTCATCCCCCCATGTTGATGGGCTTTCTATGTGGGGCTTATCTGCCCCCCCCCCGTATTTTATTAAGGATGGAAGAGGGAGGGAAGGAAGGAAGAAATAGAGAGAGGGATAACTCATATTTGTGGGTGCCTCTGGGTGACGCTGTGATGCTGGAACTCTGTATGTACAGGAGCCTTGTAAGCAGCTTTCTCTCTGCTTGATTTACAGCAGGCACGTCCAACAGGTAGATTGTGATCTACCAGTAGATCACTGGATGTCTGTGGTAGATCACTGGTAGGTCACTGGCACCCCTAAAAAAAGCTCACCCAAAATTTTCCTCCTCCCTCAAAAAAATTGAACTATGACCTGAAGCCCTAAACAAAAATGGGCCTCCCTCCCTCCTAAAAGAAGCTCAACAAGTTTGACCTAAACCCCAAAAAACAGGGCTTCCCTTCCTTTAAAAAAAACTCAACAGCTTTGACCTGAACCCCCCAAAAGGGGGTAGATCACCCCCAGTTTTAAACTCTGAGTAGATCAGAGTCTCTTGGGAGGTGGCCACCCCTGATTTACAGTATACAGATGCAGGAGGAGGGGCAGACTGGAACACCAATGCTTTTTATAAACATCACTGTGTCTGTCAAAGCTACAGCCCCCCTTTCTTATTCACTTCCTTTTAGCCTTGCAGAGCCACCTTAGTCAAATTGAATCCTCTGAGTCTGCACCCTCATTAAATCGCCAATAGAACTCTTAATGCTCCTGAATGCTCATTAACAAGTCCCACTTAAGAACAATAGGGTGAAATGGTCAGCTATCAAATCTTGCCTGGGGATATATGCTCCATTGTCTTAACTGCTTAACTACTGGTAGCCACTTTGCTTTATTTATTTGATGTGTTTTTGTTACTGCTGTGCCCCCCCCCCAGCAAGCGGAGACTTAGCTGCTCTTGCTAAAGCAAAGCCTTTTCCACTTCAGTTTTTGGAGGGGAAAAGTGCTGGTTATGGTCTGTAAAATACATTATTATTTTTTGCTTCTAGGGGGGGGCAGCTGCCCCCTCCTGCCCCCCCTGCCTACGCCCATGATTGGAGCAGCAGAACTGGGGCAATTTAACCTTTGCCCCTTGTACTGTATCACTTATGGATGGATGGAATAGATAGATAGAGACAGATAGATAGATAGATAGATAGATAGATAGATAGATAGAACCTATGAACTAATAGCAAGTTTAGGAAGCAATTAGGATAGTAGGAAAAGGGTTAAACACTCTCTACAACTGCAGCTGCTCCAATCAAATTCAAAGCTCTGTTTTAAAGAGCTGTGTTATATATTAAAGTAGAAAATATGATGACAGTAGATTGCCTGTGCCACATGTGGTTTTAAAATAAAATAGATATGTCCTTGTATTTTCCCCTCAAGATAAGAACTAATGAGGTGTGTGACTTTAAGCCATTCTGCTAGGGTAGGGATGGGTGAATCTGTTAATTTTGGTTTCACTTGGTTCCTAATTTTTCCTAATTGGTTAAGTCTGGTTTTCCACATCAGTTTGTGAAGTTAAAAAAAAAAATATCCTCATGAACATTCATCAGCATGAATGCCAATTTCTCCTAATATTCACATTTTGCAAAGGAAAACATTGCACAGCTCAGGGATGGGGTAACTGCATAGATCCAGTTGGCGTATGATCCTGGTGAGCTACAGGATGGTGTCTTCAAGTGCCTAGGTGATCTCCAGTTTCCCAGGTTTAGTAGGAACAATGCAATGTATGGCCTCTTAGGTTCTATTTCAATGAAGATTTTGCACAGGTTCAGGGCAACTCAAAATATTATCTGGAAAACACCCACCCACCCAGTACAGTTCTCCAGGCAAGTAATGTGTAAAAACAAATGCACATAGGGGGGAAATGATTACATTGGTGAAAGTAACACATAAAATGCATTACTCCTGGGGAAATTGCTTTCTCAGATTCTGAATATTTATTACCAACTAAACAAGGGCACTATTTATATTTGGTTTCATGAAGTAATGCCCAGAAATGAGAAGCCCTTTCTGTAAAGTTCTAGGCCAGGGATAGCTAGGGTGGTGGTCTTGAGATATTGTTTGACTCCAGCTCCCTTCAGCCCCAGCCAGCATGGTTGTCAAGGATGATGGAAGTTGTGGTCCAACAAAATCTGGAGTGCCACAGGTCCCACATTCCTGGTGTAATGGGCTGTCTCTCCCCCCAGCATCTATTTCTGGAATGTGATATGCCCTATTCTGATCTCTGGGTCCAACCTGATTATGATTTAGAGTAGAGTACCCAGGTACACCTGGGACCCAGGTGGCGCTGTGGTTAAACCACTGAGCCTAGGGCTTGCTGATCAGAAGGTCAGCGGTTCGAATCCCTGTGACGGGGTGAGCTCCCGTTGCTGGTCCCAGCTCCTGCCAACCTAGCAGTTCGAAAGCACGTCAAAATGCAAGTAGATAAATAGGAACCGCTACAGCGGGAAGGTAAACAGCGTTTCCGTGCACCACTCTGGTTTGCCAGAAGCGGCTTTGTCATGCTGGCCACATGACCTGGAAGCTATATGCCGGCTCCCTCGGCCAATAATGCGAGATGAGCGTGCAACCCCAGAGTCGGTCACGACTGGACCTAATGGTCAGGGGTCCCTTTACCATAGTTTAAGTTTAAGGCAGTCTTTCCCAATTTGATATGCTCTGGATATTTTGGAGTACAATTCCCACCATCCCTGACCACTTGTCATGGTGGCTGGGGCACCTGGAAGGCAACTGGTAGGGGGAGGCTGGTTTAATGGTACACAGGGGGGTACAAAGTTAACCATGCTATTTATAATGGATCTTGTGCTGTTTATAATTGAGCACACCAGCTGGAACAAAAGTTACCACAATCATGGGAATGAGTTGCAATTGGCGTGAGAGGAATGCATATTGAATGTGGCCTACATGGAGATTTCTTAATGTGTTCCTATACACCAGAGGAGCTGTAGGGAGAAACTAAGCAGCTGGCTCATAAACATATGAATGGGCCCTGCATTATACAGCTAAGGGATGTCAGAAAAAACACTACCTGCTATTCAAAGGGAAACAGGGATTCCATCCCCTTGTCTCTTAAGGAGTATGAACTCTCTTAATGGCAAATGCACATTGACTACATAATCAAAGGCTTGGGATTATGCTCCTAGGTTATATAAATGCTGAATTTAGTTGAAAATCAGCACACTTTAATCAGTATAACAATCAATTCCCGTGCACTTGGTTGTTCAGGAAATTTATGAATTACAGTACTGAACACTTGATTAATACCTGTGACTTAAATTGGATTTTGATCATGTGATGATTTAAAGCAAACTAGGTAAATCACCTTGATTAAATCAATCTACTTTTATAATTGTTCTCTCAACAATTTTGGAATATACTAGCTGTACCCAGCCATGCGTTGCTGTGGGCGGGATTATGGCCCTATTGCTATACAATGGTGCCTGTTCCTTTGACGTCCACTGGAGGGCGCTATGGTTTTTTTTGACAAATTCAGGTTTGTACCTGTCACAGGTATGACATCTGTCCAATCTAAGTGCATGCAAACACTCGTGTATTCCCATGTGATGCGGTGGCCATATTTGAACTCAATCAGTCAAGCGGTTTCGGAGAAAAGTGGACTTTAACAAACATGGACCTTCTACATTTTTTATATACCTATATAGATGAACCCCGGACAACTTTTACTACAAATAAGGGGTTGGAAACCAGTTTCCACAAGTGCAATCTTCTGATAGGACATCACTGCAAGCAAGACAGCAGGGGTGGAGGAAGCAGGAGAAGGATGGACAAGCTGTGTGAGTCTCCCGGTTTTCTCGCATATTTCTGCTTATTGCACTGCATAGTGTATTTGAAGAAGAAGAGTTTGGATTTGATATCCCGCTTTATCACTACCCGAAGGAGTCTCAAAGCGGCTAACATTCTCCTTTCTCTTCCTCCTCCACAACAAACACTCTGTGAGGTGAGTGAGGCTGAGAGACTTCAGAGAAGTGTAACTAGCCCAAGGTCACCCAGCAGCTGCATGTGGAGGAGCGGAGACGCGAACCCGGTTCCCCAGAATCCGAGTCTACCACTCTTAACCACTACATCAGCCTTGCAGGATTAAGTTTATTGGCTCTCATGCAGTACATAAATGAGGCAAGACATCATTCCAGCCAGTGGCGGAGGAAGGGGGTAGCCCCCCTCCCCGGGTTCCATCTCTGAGGGGGTGACAAGAAGGTACCCTGAAGGAGGCTTGCCCCGCCGTCATTGGGCACAGCGGCACAAGCCTCTGCCATCGTACTGCCGCAGCCGCAAGTGGAGGATCTTGCCGCCGTCTGTATGGCACTCGAGCGGCGCCGTTGGCAAACCACCCAGCGCCACCGCTACGTACCGGGTACGTGCGTGCACTGTACATAGCACTGTTGCGCATGTGCCGAACCTATGATGCACGCACACGCACCGTCTAGCAGTTTGACCCACCCCCCGACACCTTGCTCTGGGTGCCGGTTCCAGCACATATAAAGGGAAAGCAGAGCTGTGTGCCATCATCATGTTGCTGGCAATAAACTCCAGTGTACTCATGACATTTCCACACATTCCTGGCTGCAAATGCCAGCAGAACTCCCAAAAGGATAGAAACATCCTTCTGGTTAGGGGCTCACTCACAAGTCATAGCTTTTCAACGGAGACAGTGCTGACAAGAGTGCCCGACAAGGTCCAATGGGACCAGGACTCAACTCCTCAGCTATGAGGCTCTCACTGGGTGAAACTGGGTTACTGTCTCTCTGTCTCGCTTATCTTACTGAAGGAAGGATCAATGGGTGGGGGAAAACCTTTGGGTGCTGGTGGGTGGGATAAAAATGGCTAATTTAAATATTGTGCTTATAAAATCCCAGCAAAACCTCTCTCTAAATGAATAAGGGAATTCCTACCTACAGGAGAATTGTCTCTCTGCAGCCACCCTACACATGCCTACTCAGCAGTAAGTCCAACAGACCAGCTCAGGTAAATGGATACTTAATTGCAGCCTTAGATTGCTTGCAGAATATCATTTTAAGCAGTGACTAGATCACTTAACATCTTTCTCTGTGCATTAGTATTTGATCATCTACAAAGTTCTCCTTTTCTTCTTATAAACTATTAAACCTGAATGCTTTCAAAGGCATGTTGCTGCATTATTGCCATTGAAGTTGTTTATAAACATTCAGAGTTCATAAGCACAACATTATCTTCCATAACAATGTGTTGATTGAACTGGCACAAGACAATGAGTTTTGATTAGCTGGCAATGCTGCATTAATATGCCACGGTTCTACTTTTCATTTGTTCTCTTAATCAGAGCTGCATTTTTGCAGCCTGGGAGAGGGGGAACTCCCCCCCCCTTGCATTACTACTTGTTTGACTTCACACTATCCACAGAGGGGTTTAAACATCAATCCCTCTTCTCAGGAAACTCATAGAATCATAGAGTTGGAAGAGACCACAAGGGCGATCCAGTCCAACCCCCTGCCAAGCAGGAAACACCATCAAAGCATTCCTGACAGATGGCTGTCAAGCCTCTACTTAAAGACCTCCAAAGAAGGAGACTCCACCACACTCCTTGGCAGCAAATTCCACTGCCGAACAGCCTTTACTGTCAGGAAGTTCTTCCTAATATTTAGGTGGAATCTTCTTTCTTGTAGCTTGAATACATTGTTCCGTGTCCGCTTCTCTGGAGCAGCACAAAACAACCTTTCACCCTCTTCTATACAACATCCTTTTATATATTTGAACATGGCTATCATAATCACCCCTTAACCTTTTCTTCTCCAGGCTAAACATACCCAGCTCCCTAAGCCAGTCCTCATAAGGCATTGTTTCCAGGCCTTTGACCATTTTGGTCCGGACACATTCCAGCTTGTCAGTATACTTCTTGAACTCTTGGTGCCCAGAACTGGACACAGTATTCCAGGTGAGGTCTGACCAGAGCGGAATACAGTGGTACTATTACGTCCCTTGATCTAGATGCTATACTCCTATTGATGCAGCCCAGAATTGCAGTGGCCTTTTTAGCTGCTGCATCACACTGTTGACTCATGTCAAGTTTGTGGTCTACCAAGACTCCTAGATCCTTTTCACATCTACTGCTCTCAAGCCAGGTGCCACCCATCCTGTATTTGTGCCTTTTATTTTTATTTTTGCCCAAGTGTAGTACTTTACATTTCTCCCTGTTAAAATTCATCTTGTTTGCTTTGGCCCAGTTGTCTAATCTGTTAAGGTCATTTTGAAGTGTGATCCTGTCCTCTGGGGTATTAGCCACCCCTCCCAATTTGGTGTCATCTGCAAACTTGCTCAGGATGCCCTCAAGCCCATCCTCCAAGTCATTGATAAAGATGTTGAGTAAGACTGGGCCCAAGACAGAACCCTGTGGCACCCCACTAGTCACTACTCTCCAGGATGAGGAGGAGCCATTGATGAGCACCCTTTGGGTTCGGTCAGTCAGCCTGTTACAAATCCACTGAATGGTAGCATTGTCTAGCCCGAATTTTACCAGCTTCTTTACAAGAATATAATGGGGCACCTTGTCAAAGGCCTTGCTGAAATCAAGATAGGCTATATCCACAGCATTCCCTGCCTTTGTCCCCAAATGTGAGTGCCATTATTAGGGTTGCCATGCATTCAGAATCTCCCATACTTCATTTGTCAGCAGTGTCTGGGTTGAAATTGGCCAAATTTACGGGAACATCTGGATGTATGGCAGCCTGATTTCCCCTTAAAATAGTTCAAAAATTCAATATTTATGTTACCTTGCCAAAGAAAGCTCAATAACTATGGGAAAAACTAAAACTAAAATAAAATATTGCAACCCTACCAGAATAAGGAAATGAAATATAAAGGTTTTATAAACTGCAAACCTAAAAGGAATTCTGCCAATTTTCTTTTTCTTCCCTTTCTTCCCTGTTGGTTTTAACTGTTTATTCCCTCTTACCCCCATCTGGCTACAAAAGAAAATAAATGCCGAGAGTAACATCTGTTGCTCCTGCTGCTTTGAATTAAGCTAACTTACTTTAATTGTTCCACAAAAGCAACCGTGCTACCTTTCCAGGTACAATACTGACATTTAAAATAATATTTTGATTTGCTGTTGCAATTGACTCATAAAATATACCCACTACTTAAGCTATGAATGTGAATGAAACACATGCAAACGCAAATGCAATCGTGTTTTTTGAGTGTGGTGTTATAAGAATCATAGAATCATAGAGTTGGAAGAGACCACAAGGGCCATCCAGTCCAACCCCCTGCCAAGCAGGAAACACCATAAAAGCATTCCTGACAGATGGCTGTCAAGCCTCCGCTTAAAGACCTCCAAAGAAGGAGACTCCAACACACTCCTTGGTAGCAAATTCCACTGTCGAACAGCTCTTACTGTCAGGAAGTTCTTCCTAATGTTTAGGTGGAATCTTCTTTCTTGTAGTTTGAATCCATTGCTCCGTGTCCGCTTCTCTGGAGCAGCAGAAAACAACCTTTCTCCCTCCTCTATATGACATCCTGTTATATATTTGAACATGGTTATCATATCACCCCTTAACCTTCTCTTCTCCAGGCTAAACATACCCAGCTCCCTAAGCCGTTCCTCATAAGGCACCGTTTCCAGGCCTTTGACCATTTTGGTTGCCGTCCTCTGGACAGAGGGAGAGCCAGAGAGAGCTGGAGAATCTGGCTTTGGTAGGAGACCTGTGCTCAGCTGTGCCATATCAGATTGCAGGTCGGAGTTCAGGCAATTGAATGCTTTTCCATCCTTACCTACATACCGTACCTACCCATAAAAACCACTACCTGGTGCTTACATAGGGTCTACGAAGAGCAGGGTTCCATCTCACTTGGTGGTAGCAGTAGGACCTGCTACAGATGCTTAGTCTCCCCCCCCCTTTTGCAGGGGTGAGATGTTGGGTAGAAGTGGATCAAAGCAATTCACTGGTTTTGGATGGGATGCTTTCTTTAGCATTGGCAGTGGGAGCTATTTCTTTCCACACCCCCCCATCTGCTTAATGTTGCTGACTGAGTGCAGTAGCTGTGGTGCAAGTCTTTCCTTCCTCTCCCCCAACATGCCAACTTGACCCCACTACCATGGGTGCCCAGCCCCTTCATTGGGAATTTTGTGGGTGCTTGGGCACGAAGGGCCCCAGGGCATTGGCACCTATGCACCCTATGATGCTTCAAATCAAAGTTGCAGTGGCTGGTCTTGGTCACCTTCTCCCACTCCCAACATGATCTGGGGAGCCCATGCAAACGTAATGGGGCAGGAGGATGCCGGGGGGGGGGCAGGAAGGCCTCTCTCTCTCTGCCCTTGCAGGCGGTGACACGAAGCAGAGCTTTTGCAAACTGCCCTTTGTTCCATTTGCCTGATATTTCCCTAACTTAGTTTGCACGATGACCCACAAGGGTCATCTAGTTCAACCCCCTCCAATGCAGGAATCTTTTGCCCAATGTGGGGCTTAAACCCACAACCCCGAGATTAAGAGTCTCATGCTCTACCAGCATGAGGAGTCTTCCTGGGAAGAAAAGATGCTCAAGCTTAATATGGACTATTTTAAAATAAATAAATAAATGGAACCAGTAACTATATGAAGTTTGTTACTGTGTAAACCTACAACCATGCACTTTTTCCTAGATAGGTTTACAAGGGTTATGGACACTGGACCATATGATCATGTCCCGCTCACTGGCTTCCCACAGGCATCCGGTTGGCCACTGTGAGAACAGAATGCTGGACTAGATGGGCCATTGGCCTGATCCTGCAGGCTCTTTTTAAGTTCCTATGATGATGACAGTAGGAAAAATAGGACACGTCACATAAAAGACATTAATGGCACAAGATGCCCATACAAATACCAAGTGCTTTTTTCCTTTTGATTCAAGAAAATCACCATTTTATAGTTCAAATCAGGAAAAAGAAATACAGTAAATCAACAAAGGTACAAAGATTCACAAAATGTTTTCTGTATACCCCCAGAAAAAGCCCTGCAAATACCACTGTATTGAAGAGATCAAACTAAGAAGTTGCATACATCAGTGAAGCATTGTTAAAGAAATTTATATTTAAGGCCAAGCTTTAATTTTCCTCTTCTTCTCCTTTCTTCCCCATTTCTTTATTGTATTAAACTAAAGTATAAACCTGCATCTTCACCTCAGCTTTTTCAGAAAGCATGGTTGAGCAGAATGTTTTGACAGATAATGAGTATAAAGTTTACCAGGTTTGAAAGATTAGAAAATAAACATGACTGTTATATTTAGCCATTTCCAGCAGATAAGAAAAATAAAAGGGGGTCTGTATGTTTGTATAGACAGAGTACAGGCTGTTTTGTTTTAATAAGAAACACCAGTGGTTCACATTAAGTGGCAGTCATAAGGTTTCCTCTATCGATACAAAGCCTATATCAGCAATGCTGCTTGTTATACTCTCTGCTATTACAGCACTTCATCAGTCCAAAGTATATTCCTGTCCAAACTCAATTCTGTTAAGTCAGAATTTTTCTTATTCTCTCAACAGCTGCTCGTTGCAAAGAGGCAGCTTTTCTATTGAGAAGCACAATGGAGAAGCAATTAACACAAATATAAAGCAAAAGGAGAAGAAATATTTGTGTGTGTTAATTAATTCTCTGCAATAACAAACTATTGAAAAACCCTGGGTTTCTGGTTAAACACAATGAAGGAGTTTGTTTAAATAAAGGAAAACAAAACAGGAGTAATACGTATGAAAGAAATTGCCCAAAGCTGGCTCAACGTATCAGGTATTGAGCAAACATTACCATTTCCCCAGGGGCACATTGATGAAAGGTACAGAGGTGGCGCAATGTGACTGGGGTAGAACAGGCAGCTAAGGAAATACTGGTAAGAGGACAGCCTTGTGCCCTTGGAGAGGAAGCAAGCAGGTTATCAATACAGGTCAGAGCATGGATGTTGACTGCCAGCCCGTGCTCACATAAGGCATTGCTGGTCAGTCAACAACTACAGGCCTTTGTGCTGTCGACCACCAAACACCTACTAGCAACTGCGGCAGGCTGCCCTTTGCTGTCAAAGGTGGCAGATGAATATTACCTGATGGGTCCACTTCACTTGCTCCTCCTAAGTAGCACCTGAAGCACAGGCTGTGGAGTGACGCACTTGGTATGGGGTTTTAGCAGTGGTGTGCACATGCATGCCACTGATCTTTAACAGATGGGTTGTGATCTGCAAACACGTTGCAAGTTCACCAAAGGTCACTGTTGCATATCACCACAAGAGTGGTGCAAGATTCCAGGAACCCAGGGTTCAGCTTCCTTGGAATGAGGCAGAGCAGAGACAGTGGAGTATTTATGCTATATGATTTATTTACACACATTTATAGCGCCTGAGTCCAGGTCAGTGGCGTAGCTAGGGCTTTTGCTGCCTGGGGCAGTCACTGAGTTTCCTGTCCCTCTCACTGTTTCTCATAGGGGATTCCTGCCAACTTGCCATTGTCCTCCCCTCCCCTCCCCTCCGACTGTCCTTCCCTTCATTTTTCTCCGCTTCCCAAGGGGTGGGAAGGAGCTCAGTTAATGCCTCATCGTGTTCTTTGTTTCTCTTGCTTCAACCACAGACAGAGCTCAAGCACCTATTCCTGCCAGGCAAAAGCACCCAAAAATAGTGCAAAACAGGAGCAATAAGGGAGAATGTAATCCCTTATACCTGCATGCTGTTTCTGTGGACAGCCATAACACTGTTCAAGTACGGTGGATTTAGATGGTGTCATAGGTGCCTCCCTCCCCCCTCCGTGCCTGCAACCAGCCCCATTTGGCCTTCTCGCAGGTTGCTGCAGCCCAATGAGGCTTGTCACAGGTGTGGGAAGTCCAAGCAATGTGACTGAACTATATGAACCAGACTTGGCATAATAAGGCATCTTTCTATGTTGAGGGTTTTCAGAGGAAAGGGTCAGACATCTAGACATCTTTTGCAAAATAATTAAGGACTGTCTGCCTTTCCAGCAACTCTTGCGTGAAACTGACACCTTTGAATCTTACTGAGCATAAAAACCTTGCCCTTCCCAGCTCAGAAACAATGGGGCAGCCTCTCCCTGCACTAATGAAGTCCCTGAATTGGGTCAGCTCTCGAGTTGTTTTGTTATGTAGCTTTAATTGCTCCGAAGTGTGGGGGCAGACATGCAGCATGTTTTGTTTAGAAGGTAAATGTAAATGCCCTTTTGTCCCCGACAGAGGGATTGCTTTGAAAAAGGAGAAGTTTAAACCCAGCTCCAGCCATGTTTCTCCCAGCTTAATAATTAATTGCATGTTTGGTGAACAGTTCATTCAAACCTCTGAAGACAAGCTATTAACTTCTGTTTTGGCTCTAAGTTTTATAAAGTTAAGTCTTACCTGAAGTTCAAAACTGCTGTCTTTCATTCCTACAGGAGTTGCTCAATGAGTGGGTTGTTTTTTTAAAAAAAATCGAATTGGGGCTCGCCCTTCCTTCCTTCCTTCCTTCCTTCCTTCCTTCCTTCCTTCCTTTTGTAAAGTACCAATTTGGCATAATAAATTATTTTGCCTAGAAAGAAACTGTAAGCCTTTGACATCTTGCAGGTGCTTCTGAGAACCCCAGGCAACAGTTTGAGGGGGAAGGTGTTGGTCAACTGTGGATGGTGCTCCGTTCTCCAGCTTACTTTTTGCATTGCTCTGGCACTAAAGTAAGTACATGTACTGGGGAAAGACTGGTTGGAAAAGGATTGTCCTTAACTATTCCCAAACCAGTCAATCTTTCCCCCACATGATTCTCATCCTGGGGTGGAGTAGGGGGGTAGAGGAGAGCAGAGGTGAGTCTCTTGGTCAAGTTCCATGCATCACAATGCTCCTATTGGCTGCATTGGTTGCCCCATGTTGAGAAAAGAACTTATATAGCAGGCTGCCTCCCCTGATTCTCCATATCCTACATCATGCAGGGATCCTACGCCAAGTAGCAAAGGCTCACTGATGCAGAAGCTGCCTTCTTGCCATGTGGAAGGTGATGAAGCCAGTGACAGGGATGTGATAGAGTGGGCGGGACCAGTGGGGATGCCCCTCCTTTCTCCCTAGTCATGTGAGGTTTGAATGCCTGAAGTGGGCTTGGGATGTTGAAAAAAGAACCAGATTTTTTTGAGCCATCAGGGGGTTTGGGATCTGGAAACCACAGAGGGCTCCACAAGATCTGGGAAATCTCAAGACTTTGGGGGAGGACTGTTAGCTCAAAGGCAGGACACATGCTCTCTGGGCCTCTCAGGGAAAGTGGTCAGCTTGGTGAATACCATGAGCAGGGTCTCCTGTATGGTGACTCCACATTTTTTGAATACCCTCCTGAGGGAAATACATATGCCTCCCTCTTTGTTAGCCGTTAATTTTAACACTGAGTTGCCTTGTGAGGATAGAAAATGGCATCTTGAAAGGTGAACTAAAAATCTATTTTGTAAGAGTCTTTTGGATATCCAAAAAACCTGAAGGCACTGAATTTTAGTGAATGAGGTGCGACTGGAAAAAGAGGTAGACTGGTGATTTTTTTCAGTCCACAACATATTAGCTAGACTATATTTATGGTGTATCAATTCAGACTTTATTATTTAGCATTTGTTTTTGATCTTTTAAAAAAAACCTATGTTACCTACCTCAGGCCTACAGAAATTCAAGCTACCGTAGTTGAAGGAGGAGAGCCTGAGGTCACTGTTTGTGGGCAACTTGAATGCTGTTTTAAGTGATATATTTATGATGCCTAGCTATTGATTCAGGCTTAAAGCACCCAGCTAGAGTCTGAAGGACACAATAGTTTCCACTGGTGCAAAAAATCTTAAAATAATAAAAACATTGATTTCTACCAGACCCTCCTGTTTTTTAGACTTACAGTATGCTGCGGGAATGCAAAAAAGGGTGTTGGTTTTTTTAAGAAAAGAAAGAAAAAGAAAATAGGATGAAGATCTGCAGGGCTGGAGATGATTCCCTTCAGCAGTGTTAATGATAGAATAAGAGGAAATGCTTTGAATGACTTGAAAAGAAGAAAATCTGTTTTGATGCCAATGACTTCCTTGGATGCCAAAAGGGGTTGCCCTGGGAGTCCTAGAGTTCTGTTTCCCTCCACTGTGTGATCCTCCAATGCCAAAAGACTTATGAAGAAATAAAAGGTGGAGAGTTTTTTCTCTCTTTTTTGGAATTTGCTCTGAGGAATGACCTTTTGTTTGTTAGCGTTCAAATACTACACCGATGAGTGCTACTGGAATGCCCATAAATAAATAAATAAAGAGAGAGGGGCATAAATAAATGATAGGGTCTGTGGAATAGCAGGGCTTTAACCATCTTTTTTCCACTTGAAAATGCATAAGTGATTTCAGCTGGGAAATAAACTGCACACCCTCTGAAGAAAATACGCAGAGACCCCCCACACTCAAATTTCTTAGTTTTCCAAACAACATGAAACTGGAAATTAAAGAAAAAAATAATGAAAGAAAGGGCACTTTTTGTCGCTGCTTTTGCCATCAGATGTATTCATTTATTTCTTTACAATTTTTCTCTGCTTTTTTTTTTTAAAATGCTCACATTGGTTCTCAAATCTGAAAATATAATTAAAAGCAGAAGCAGAATCAAACCAAGAGAAAGCTTGACTGAAGAAAACAGTCGTCAGCCTGGCTTTGTCAAAATGAGCCAAATGCAAACAGAAACAAAAAGGCTTATAGCTTTTCAAAATGAGGAGAGGAAAAAGCTCAGTATTTCTGATCTTCTCCCCCTTCTACACACACATATACATACACTGAAAGCATAGAGAGAATGCAAGCCTGGCCCACCTGCCCTGCTCCTGACTTGGAATACACCCCCCCCCCACACACACACACAATGTCCACCTGCTGAATGGGACATCTGTAGAACGTGGGAGACCTGTGGGTATAGGGCAGTATACAAATTTAATAAACAACAACAACAATGCAACAACAACTGAAGAGAGTGGGATGGCCTTTGCATGGGCTTCCATATGTGTCAGCACAGACTCGGCATGCACACACTGCAGAGACATGCACAGACCCCAGGTGCATGTGGAGTCCCAGCCAAGTGGCAAGAAGTCTTGGGGCAGTTCTCTAGAGGAGAAGTACTGGGGATTTTTGGTATGCTTGTGATATGTTTCAAATATCTAGTTGCAATATTCAGACTTCTTTCTCCTCTGTTGCTGCATTTTGGCTCCAAACTGATTCTCTCTAGCCTCCAGCCCAGGGTGCAGGTGTTGTTGTTTAGTCATTTAGTCGTGTCCGACTCTTCGTGACCCCATGGACTAGAGCACGCCAGGCACTCCTGTCTTGCACTGCCTCCCGCAGTTTGGTCAAACTCAGGGTGCAGGTAGCTAGTAGCAAAAAACCCACCAATACTTCTGTTGTTTATTACCTGTCCTTCACCCTAAGGTCCCAGGATGGGTTACAACAATTTGAATTTGATAATGTATGAGGAAGATACTGTTTTGACCTAACCTCAATCTTTCTCTATTTTTCTCCTGTTTGATTTATTTAACTCTCTAGAGAGCAGTGTGCACTTTTGATTTCAGCAAAGATCATTGGTCTTCAGTAGATGGGTTGTGATCTGACTAATGGCACTCTGTACCGCCATGTGGCTGTCATGTCCTTTTCCTTTTAAAAAACTTGATTGAAACCAAAGGGCTATCAACGAAGAATGGAATCTCCCTCTCTTAGATAATGATTTATTGACAGGGAATGTAAAAATAATTGCACTTTCACAGTGGAACAAAAGCTGAAATTTGGTGCACACCTTCATTACAAGAAACCAGAAAATTATTATTATTTTTACTATTATCATTATTAAAATTTCTATAAATTTCTGAAGATCACAGAGCACAAAATACATACCATAATAACAAACAAAAACAATACCATCCTCAAAAGGCCAGAGGCCAAGGAAAAGAGGAATGTTTTTGCCTGGTGCCTAAAGATATATAATGAAGGTGCCTGGCAAGCCTCCCTCTGGAGAGCATTCCACAAGCAGGGAGTCACTGCAGAAAAGGCCCATTCTCATTTTGCCACCCTCCGGACCTCTCATGGAGGAGGCACATGAAGAAGGGCCTTCAGATGATGATTGCAGAGTCTGGGTCAGTTTATTTGGGGAGAGGTGGTCCTGAGCCATTTATTGGACCTTATTTATCCATCCCCTTCCCTCAAAACATGTAGTCAAGTCTGCATTGTATCAGCAGCAACTCAAACTCAGCAAGTCAAAGTCTAGGCGGGACAAGATTTGGGGAAGTGTTAGAAATTCCCCTAACAGCACCTGACAGAGTTTTGAACTGGAAGGAGAATGGAACAAGCCATATACGGTATGTGAGACTTGCCCATTCAAATGGTTTAACAATCCATAGCTTCAGTTGAATAACAACAACAGAATCAAAATAGCCTTACTCTAATCCTACATCATAGCATTAGAAGAATCATGTTCAGTAAGAATGGGAAACCTCTGCCTCCCAGCACCTGCTGAGATGTTGCTGGACTCACACTCCTATCAGCCCTAGCCAGCATGATCAAGGATGATGGAAGTTGCAGTTCAGCAATGTCTTTTGGGTCACACATTCCCCATCCCTGATGTACAGCAGTTCAAACAAGAGTGAAAGAGCACACCACTGCAAGAACAAATATAGACAGGGGTCCACTTTGTGCAGAAAAAGTGAACCAGCTGAGAACCATCCAACCAAACAAACACCACTCTAAATATACAATACAATACAATACAATAACACACGAAGATCAAAGCAATAAATAATAATAATAGTACAAATGTGACATAATAAATAGCAATGATACCAGGAATGTTTAAGCCACATGTATGCCTCACATTGAGAGAAACCCAAAAGGAAAGGAACTCAAGAACTCTGCTAGTCCTCCACCCTGATGTCCCCTGGACTTAGGCTCAGGGGACAACCCCTCACAGGGAAGACCAACCTTGAGTCCGTGAATTCCTTTAGCGGAATACCCATTTGCATAGGGATGGTGAGACCCTTCTGCCACCCCTATCCACCTGAACCAGAGCCTATCCGCAACCTTACAAGTTGTGACAATTTGCTACATGGCAGTTGAAACCCAAATGGCTGCAGCCAATCAGCCAACTGGGGAAAATTCCTGCCGTGCCCCAGTCCCAATGACAGGCGACACACGACGGCATAGCAAGGTCAAGCGCAAGCCCTAAATATAGGGAGAGGTGGGCGGGTGTTCCGATGCACAGAACCCCAAAGAGGAAGCTCAGCGACACGTGCATGGGCTTAAATAGAGGTCCCTCGATGTACTTTAGCTGGCATCCCATTGGTCTGATTTCTCCCAGCATCGAGGGACCTCCAATAGGGTGTTGTGGCTATCCAAACGCTCCCACCCACAACACAGGGTTTGGTTGCCAGGTCACACCGCAACATGTGCCCTCTTGTTAGGGAGGACCTGATCTGTGCAGGCAATACACGCATGAGCACAGGTGCAGCAATCCTGTTCCCTCACTCATCTACTTGGGCTCCCTGGTATACATGCCCAAAGCTTGCATTTCTGGATTCTGTGCATTGTATATGTACCTGGCACTTGTATATGTAGAGAGCTTTTGTTCGTTTCTCAGTTCATTTGCGCTGTTGTATGGGGTGATCTTCTTTCAGCATTATATGCAGGGGTTTTACTTCATTACTATGACCACAGCCATAAACAGACAGACGTCTTTATATAGTACGATTTGGCCTAGGGCCTTTGTCATTAGACACAACCATTGCCATTAAGCATTCTCATCCTAACAACAATTATGTCCTTAACTGAAGTGGTGGTAACCTGAAAAATATATTGTGGGCACAGAGCAGGGAAAGCATGATAAGAAGGAAGCATAAACACATGCCCGATATACCCTGTTTCTCATATTTTAAGGCATCCCCATAAAATAAGCCATAGCAGGATTTTTAAGCATTCAAGGAATATAAGCCATACCCCGAAAATAAGACATAGTGATAGGAGCAGCAGCAATGCCGGCCGCAGCAGGAGGAGGAGGAAAAAAATAAGACATCCCTTGAAAATAAGCCATAGTGTGTTTTTTTGAGGAAAAAATAAATATAAGACGTGTCTTATAATATGAGAAACACGGTATTAGATTTCTTATTTGAGAAAAAACACTTTGGGAGTAGTGTTAGAGTGTGAGCTACTTGTCTTGTGGCTAGGACTTGCCCCCTCTGCCTCAGATCAGGATATGCTTACATGCATGCTGGATTGCACCCACTGCCTCATTAGTCACAATACGTTGAAATTTCACTGTGCCATTTTGGGCTGATGTTTGTCTCTAATTATTTAAGACTGTTAGCTATCTGCTTTCTCTAGGGTGTTCTTGACTCCTGTGAGCAATGATATCTATCCTCTGACAAATTATTCCAATCTGGCTGCACTGTTGGCCCTTTCCCCCAGATGATTAGTTTCAAAATTTGACATTTTTTGTTTGTTTTAAGGCCATTATTTCAGCTTTAATAGCAGCTATATAAAGCATTTTTCTGTCAATTAATGGCTGTATGGAATGGAGTCAGCTCAGCAATGAAATGGAGAGGTGAAAATGAAAGGGAGGAAAGATGACAAAATGTTTTTGCCCTTTAGTGATGATTTATGAGATATAAAGGTAATGTCTAAGGTTTTTGTTTGTTTTTAAATATCCTTAGGCCCAGAAGGCAAAATAGCCAACTTCTGTTTGTCTTGATCTTTGGGGAACTCATTTAGTGATGTTCCATGGAGTTTTATTTTTACTTGAAGCCTTCTCTCCTGAGTTGATTATTGATTTTAGATAATCTTGCTTGTGGGGAATCATTTTCCTTTTGTCTTTGCTCAATCATTTGTTGACTCCAAATTCACTTTTTAAAAAATACCAAAGGAGACTTTTCTTCCAAATGTAAGGGGAGCTCCGTCTCATCCGTGGGTACCTTGGATTCACTGGAATCCATGAGAAGAGCAGCAGCCAGCTATAAAGAGCTGGGAGCAGAGAACTGCTGTATCACTTATCATCATCATCTCACACACAATGCCTTTCAGCTGAGCCTGCTCACATTCAGCTGTGAGTCACCAAGCGCAGAATTAAACAAGTGATGTACATGCATGTGTGAATCAGTGCATAGGCTCCTAAATGCCACACAAGCTGATTTTGCTTGCCAGCAGCAATGGGAGCCAAGTCCCAGCCAACAGCTTGAAACTATTTTTCACTTGAAAACGTATTGTAATCCATTTGGGCTGTAAGAAAATCCGACTCCAATTTCATGCTACAGTAGTGTCCATTACGAAAATAAATTCCTGCTAGTAGGCTGGATTTGTGTGCTGCTAATTGAATATTATTACACTTTAGAAGAGTTCAACAGAGAGTTACAATCTGCACTAAAAGTTCTGCTTCCTTAAGTCTGTGGATCTTACCTTTCCCTTATAAAAATGTCACATTATTCATTCTGGAAGTTCCTTCTTTTCTGCAAACAATTTATTATCATGGGTAGCTCCTTCTGTAAGTTGCTGATACCATACTGTGTTTAAAGCACATTTAGTGCTTGCTCTTCTGAAGGCTGGGGCCTTCACATTATCTGCATGGCTCTGCATAATGCTACCTGAGAAGCACTGAATTCAGGAGACCTCTAGAAGGCACTTAGCACAATTCTCTCCCGTTGTTTGTTATTGTTTTAATTGTTTTTAATGCTAGACAGGTGTGTTGCAATGGGTAGCTTGAGTGCCAGGTCTTTTGTTCCAGACCTCAGATCTTTTTGAATCTTTACAGAATCACAGCATCGTAGAGTCAGAAGGGACCACAAGGGATCATCTAGTCCAACCCCCTGTAATGCAGAAATCTTTCACCCAAAGTGGGGCTCTAACCCACAACCCTAAGATTAAGAGTCTCATGCTCTACCAGCTGAGCTATGCCTGGAACTCATTCTCCTAACCTTAACCTGACACACTTTGTTTAGAGGGCACCTCTAGATATATTACAAAGTGCAGTGCTGGTGAGACTTCAAATACCTAGCATGGACACCTAGCATCTTTAATTTGGGCACAGGCCTATGCCCTGAGTCCTTCAAGTGCTGATGCTACAATTACTTCCTCTGATAATACTTGATCAGTCATACGACCAAGTTTGCCTCTCAAATGCCCGCAATAATGCTTCTTCTTGACTAGCATCACTGAAACTACTGAGACAACATTTCATTAAGTTATTTTGCATTTCTATGAAATATGATATAATATAATTTTATGAAATAAAGAAAGTAAATTCCCATTTATTAGCTACTAGGGTTAGGAAAATAAGAATGCCGTAATTCATGGAATTTATATTTGAGTGGAGTGGCTCCTGCTTGGAGCAGAGAACAAGGGCCCTTGGAAATGGCATCCTGATTTCAATGGCGTGGTGTTACCGGAATTAGATAGGACAAAGAGAAGAAAAAATGAAGGAAAGTTACCAAAAACCTTTTTTGACTTGGTGGAAAACCTGGGCCGAGTGGACATTTGGAGATTAAAACATCCAACAGTAAAACAGTTCACGTTCTTCTCAGAACCAAATCAGAGTTTGGGAAGAATTGATTATATGTGGATCTCCAAGGAGCTAGTGCCCAGAGTAGTAAGAAATGAAATTACACCACGGACATTGTCAGACCATAATTCAATATCCATGGAAATAGGAGGAAAAGAACAGAATTCATTCAGATGTTATTCCTGTTTCAAACAATTCCTATAATTAAAGGGACAGGACAATTCCAAAAATGGCAGAAAATTCTGTCTAGATTTGTCTGGCAGGGGAAAAAACCAAGAATGAAATTTAAATTACTGATCGATAGAAAAGAAAGAGGTGGATTCTCCATGCCAGATTTGAAGATATTTTATGAAGCATCCTGTCTTTGTTGGTTAAGAGAATGGATAACACTGGAAAACACAGATCTGTTAGATTTAGAAGGTTACGACAACAGATTTGGTTGGCATGCTTACCTCTGGTATGATAAGACATTGTTCATAAAGGCTTTACAAATCATGTGGTAAGAAGATCATTATATGAGGTTTGGGAAATAAATAAAATGCTGTTAGAGACAAAGACCCCATGGTGGATTTCACCTGTAGAGATGTTAACTGTTAAAAAGATAAATATGGAGGGGAGGAGGGCCACATATGAGGAGATCTTGATGAAATCAGACCGAGGTTGGAAATTAAAACCATATGAAGGAATAAAAGACGTATTGACCAGATGGTTGCAGTATCACCAAGTAAATGATGTATTGTTAAATGACAGAAAAATAGGTTTTGAAGATAAAATGTCCAAATTTCAATAGAATTGTTGGAAGGCAGAGTGAAATTGTTATCGAAGTGGTTTACGAAAGATGAAATGACAAAAGATGTGATGATAAAATGGGCAAGAGATTTTGGGTATAATATTGAATATGATGCGTGGTTGAAATTGTGGAATCAAACATTGAAATTTACTGCATGTACCACTCTGAAAGAAAATGTAATGAAAATGATGTATAGATGATATTTAACACCAGTAAAATTAGCTCGAATGTATAGAATGAGTAGCAAATCATGCTGGAAATGCCAAGATAAAGATGGTGAATTTTATCATATGTGGTGGACCTGTGAAAAAGTAAATAGATTTTGGGAAATGATATATAATGAATTGAAAAAGATGTTTAGGTATACCTTTCCCAAAAAAACCTGAAGCTTTTCTATTGGGATTAATGGGAGAGGAGATAGCAAAAGGAAATCAGAGATTATTTATGTATGCCACAACCGCGGCAAGGACTCTACTAGCCCAAAAATGGAAATTACAAGAGACACTGACGATTCAGGAGTGGCAGATGAAAATGATTGACTATGCAGAGTTAGCAAAGTTGACCTGTGGGATCCGTAACCAGGGAGAGACAAAGTTCCAAAGGGAATGGAGTAAATTCATTGACTATATAGAGAAGAACTGTAGGAGTTTAGAGACACTTGCAGGACTGAAATAAATCCTACGAACTGGTTTAAAATGTGGGTGAAAAGGAACTGCGAGATAAGAGTGAGAAATAAAGCCGAATGACGGGAGGGAGGGAAGTCACAGCTCAGCAGAGCGAAATGAACTGTGATGGGTGAATATAAGATGAATTGTATTTAAAAAAATTGTTGTCTTTGTTTTGTTTGTTTATTTGGAAAAAGTTAATAAAAATTATTATTATTATTACTTTTAAAAAGGAAATGGCATCCTGATTTTCCTCTCCAAACGTACCACCAGTTTTGTCCATCACCCCATTTCTTGAATCCATCTAGGCAATGACTTTTGTATCACTCTAATACTTGAGGTAGGTTAGCAGAAAGAAGATATTTTTTGCATACCCTGGCCTTCTAATAGAATTAAATTAAAATTGTTCGCTTGCTATGATCACTTTTCAATTATTCCATTAATGTGCATTGAGATTTGTCCTAATGTGAATACAGATTAGTAATAAAAATCAAATAGCCTAATCTCACTTTTTTCATTTATTCTGAATATCATGGGGAGGATTTTTATTGGTGTGGTTTTGATGGAGTGCCAAGGTTAAATGCACCGAAAAACACAGAGAGAGACCAAGCTTTTGTGGGGAGCTCTTAAGTTGTAACTGAGAGCTAGGTCTGCAGCAGCGCCAATTACTGGGGGCTGCTTCTTCCAGTGCTGGAGCAGGATGCCTGCTGCTTTCCAGGGCTCCATCCTGCACCACTCTGGCAATCACTGAATGAGGGCAAGGTGACTTCACAGGCTGCAATGCCCTGGCTGCATTCAGGGTGGAAAAACATCCCTTCATTGGCACTTTCTGTGCTGCTTTCCACATTCTAATAGGAGTGTGGGGTGGCACCTCAAGAGAACTGCTCTCGAAACATAAGACCTGGTCCTTACTCAGAGCAGTCAAATAGAGTAGAGAAGTTTTTCTAAAAGAAAAATGAAGTTTGAAGGTTTTGTCATAGACAGAATACAGCAGGGACACAGCACGTATTTTCAAAAGCCCAAATGTCACTGATATTTCAAATTCCCAGATGAGTGTCAAATGCCATCCATTGTTTGCACTGTTGGATCCTTATACTTTTAAAACTCACATAGTCTTTATTTAATATATTTTAAAAAGCAAAGTCAAAAAAATATTGGACATCAGGAATTCCAATAAAAAGTCTGATAGCAGCATAGGCAGCTGTAGGATTGCATTTTTTATTCTAGTTTGACAAAGACATGAATATTGTAATTGAGTGTTTCTTCATCTCTGCCTTTTCCTACACAGCTGCTTAGGAACTTTGCTATATTTTGATTGATGATTGATGAGACTCCACTGATCAGCTTGGAATAAAATTATTCTGAATCACAGTACCTCCCCTGTGGCCTCCTTCCTTCCTTTCAGCAGGAGATGCAGGTTAGGTATACTGGCCCATCATTTTCTCTGTCCCTAGAACTGAACAATTCCTACCATTGGCTAATGATTTTCTCTTCAAGTGGCTTACAAGGGATGCAACTTCATCACACGCTATAAACCTACAGGCTCTTTCAATGCTACTGACATAGTTTGGGGAAATTATTTAACGAGATACAGCTCGCATCTAAATGAACATTCTTTTGTAATCTCTTGAGGTTTTTTGAAATGTGAGATTTCCTGCCAATATACTGATTATTTTCCTTTTTTTGGCTGAGTAGCTACAGTAAATAAACCAAAACATATTCATGCTGTCTATAGATATATGTTCCATGACTTAATTTTTTAAATGTAATGAAGTTTAATGAATATCCTCCCCCTTTCCCCATGGCTTTCAAGCTTTTTTTGTCTCTTTTGGCGGCCTGAGTTTAATTAGTTGATACTCTCCCTTTTCTTTCTAATCCCATCTACAGTTCAGAGGCACGTAAAACCACAAAGCAAGATAATAAGCAATAAATGGAATAATTAATTCAATGTGCTGAAACTAATTTTAATTTATATTTCTCCAAGATTCTCACTAGGGAGCAGAGAACCTGGAGTTTTCCAGTGTGAAGTGCTCCATTTCTGGTTTGAGTCTGTGGAGGGGGGGGGAGTAAAGAGTGTTCTTCTAAACTGGAACTCACAAGAATTTAAATCAGAAGGGAAATTAAAAAGCTAAAAAGTATGTTTTTCAAAAAGCGATTTGGAAGAGAAAAGTTTTCAAAGAATTTTCATGACACTGAGATCTGTACAGAACTGGAGAGTATAAAAACCAGAGTATCAAAGTATCTGTTTGATGACATTAAGAGAGGATGTTCTCATGCCAGGCCTAGCTGTCTTGCTCAGTGGCTTCCTGTGCCACTTCAAGAATCAGAGCAGTTGCTGTGCCATTACCTGTTTCCAGCGCCAAGCCAGTTTCAGAGCCAATCACAGAAGAAAACAGCATGGAGGAACGCAAACCTAACAATGTGTGCAAGAGAAAGATACTGCAGCACTGAGCTAGAGCAGCCTTCTTCCAGCCTCCTTCCCACAGACGGGGTTGCTTTAAAGTTGGTGCTTTGTTCTTGAGATGCCATGCAGTGTTTCTAGTCTGCTGTAACAGTTGGGCTTCAGCCATGATCAGAAGATTAGATCAGATTAGTTTTGGTGTCTCCTAATCTTATTTGTTTGTGAACACATGGAAAAATGGAAATTATTTCCTGTACCACATGATTATAATTGAGATCGTTGGTTAAGTCAGAAACAAGTTTTCTTTTCTCCACACATTAGATAGAGGATCCACACTAGAGATTACTTCATAGCTGCCAAGTTATCCCTTTTTTACAGGGATTTTCCCTTATGCTGAATAGGCTTCCTCGCGAGAAAAGGGAAAACTTGGCAGCTATGGATTACTTTGATCTCAGATTTGGGGTGAAATCATTAAGTCCAAAATTTAACCATTGCTTTAACAAAAAAAAGGAATATCACCGCCAAGTGATAAATCTCTGTAATTTTCCTGTGTTTATTTTGCTTTTTAGAAAAGTGTGTCCTCCCTAAAAGAGGGCACGTGTTGCGGTGAGACCTGGAGACTGACCTCCTTGGTGTGGGTGGGTCTATTGGATAGCCACAACACCTGATTGGTAGGTCCCTCAGTGCTAGATTTAATCTGGCCAATGGGGTGCAATCTAAATGGACTGAGGGACCTACCTATGCACATGACCCAGAGCTTCCTCTTTTGGCGCATGCATCGGAACACCCGCCCACCTCTCCCTATATTTAGGGTGTTTTGTGATTGACCTTGCTATGCTGTCATGTGTCGTCTATCGTTGGGACGGGCACAGCAGGAATTTTCCCCACTTGGCTGATTGGCTCTTATCATCTGGGTTTCGCCTGCTGCGTAGGAAATTGTCACAACTTGTAAGGTTGTGGATAGGCACTGGTTCAGGTGATAGGGATGGGAGAAGGGTCTCGTCATCCCTATGTGAAGGGTATTCTGTTAAAGGAATCCAGAGACTCAACTTGGTTTGGTCAACCCCTGAGAGGGGGTTGTGCCCATGCCTGAGCCCAGGGGAGCATCTGGGGAAGTAGACATAGTCTGTTCCCGGGCTTTCTACCTACCTCAGGTGTTCACCTTGGCCAGTGTGGTGTAGTGGTTAAGAGTGGTAGACTCATAATCTGGTGAACTGGGTTTGTTTCCCTGCTCCTTCACATGCAGCTGCTGGGTGACCTTGGGCTAGTCACACTTCTCTGAAGTCTCTCGGCCTCACTCACCTCACAGAGTATTTGTTGTGGGGGAGGAAGGGAAAGGAGAATGTTAGTCGCTTTGAGACTCCTCCAGGTAGTAATAAAATGGGATATCAAATCCAAACTCTTCTTCTTCTTCTTGGCTGACCTATGATAGAGCTCAGGGTCAGCACCACCTGCAAGGGTGCAGGGAGCTAGTTGAACCAGAGCCTATGCAACCACTCACTTTCTGTAATCAATAAAGTTGTGGCCTAAATTCTGCCAAAAACCAAAACTAAAATTTTAGTCAAATGTGTGTTTATTTAGGGGGGAGGTCTCTGGGTCTGAACACGCAATGCACACCTCCCTTGGTGAATAACACTGATATGACACATAGCAGAAATATTGACAAGATGTCCCATTTTAGGGTGAGATTCCACTTTCTAAAATGAATGCTTAACCTTACTCAGCTGGTTTAAGTAGCTATGGAATGTGGAGTACTGGAATTTGTAGGCTAAAGCTAGAAAGAGTCCTCAGAAATTAAGTACTGGAGAAATAATTAGAAGGAAAATTCCAACAGATTTCATAGAATGATGTCTGTAATAGATTGCCCCCCCCCATCTTTACATATCAAAAGGACCAGGATAGCCTTGGTCCATGCTGTCAAAGGCTGGATCTAGACATATCGAAAAATGTGATTCAGTGAAATGTGTTGTAAATATCATAAAGGGAAATTCTGTTGGGGAAAGTCAGAACTCCACAGTGCCATCTAGTGTCACAGTATTATAACACATATAAAGATCTTTTTCTTTACCAATGTAGCTGAGTCCAAAGTCTTGCATTTTGACTACTATAATGTACTCTATGTAGGGGTACCTTAGATAATGGCCAAGAAGTTACAGCTGGTGCAGAACATGGCCACCAGGCTGATGGGCCTGCATAATCCTGAACAAAACACCCATTTTGCTGGATCAGCACTGACATCAAGAAGAGGTGGCAATTCAAGGTATTAGCATTGATTTACAAAGCCCTGAGTGCTTTGGGACCCAAAAGTGGTATTCAGCTCAGGGTAGACCCATTGAAATTACTGAACATGACTAAATTAGGTCCATGAATATCAATAGGTCTCCTTTAAGTAAAGACAAATTGAATACTACCCCAAGTATTGAGGGAAAGGGTCCTCTGACATCAGTGAATGCAGGCCCAGAGATTGGCAGGGAGGAGGACCCTTCTTGCTGTTCCACTGGCAAGAACAGCTTGCTGCACAATGACACACAATAGGGCCTTCTGTGTAGTGGCTCCCTGGTTGTGGACATCTCTTTGAAGGTGCAAATGACCCTAATACTTTGGGACTTTTGGTGCCAGATGAAGATGTATCTGTCCACTCAGGTTTTCAAACAAAAGGGATGATTTTCTTCATAGCTGTGTTGCTTTTAAGATGGTGAACTGCTGCCACATCTATTGAAATTATATTTTTGAGAAATTTATGTTGTTGCTGCTGGTTTTATAGTTTCACAGCTGTTAGTAGTTGTGGGACTGTGTTTTGCTTCATGCAATGCTTTGCAAATAGCTGTGGGGTCTAGTTTTGATGAAGGGTAGTTTAAAAGTTGAATAAATAAATAAATAAATCATTTGTGGAGCAGATGCATTGTTTTTTAAAATGAGTATATTCACAGCTGGAGAATTATTAGCAATCTGTGACAAAATTACAGAATTATTTTATGCCTGTTTATCTGGAAATAAGTCTCACTGGGTTCAATGGGACTTAAGTGTATGCATGATTGCAGCCTTACAAATGCACATCATAAAATTAGCAACAACCCTGACTTGCACCCCACCCACCCCCGGCCCGGAACGGGTCTTTCACCCATGATAAAGGTTCAAAGCATTCAATTAGTAAACCTATACAATTGTCAAAACAAAATAAAAAATCCTTCCAGTAGCACCTTAGAGACCAACTAAGACCAACTCAGATACAGTATCTGAAGAAGTGTTCAGGCACACGGAAGCTCATACCTATGACAAACTTAGTTGGTCTCTAAGGTGCTACTGGAAGGATTTTTTTAATTTTGTTTTGACTGCGTCAGACCAACACGGCTACCTACCTGTAACTATACATTTGTGTTACTATAAATTAAGTCCCTTTGATGGGTCAGTGCCAACTGAGCAACACCCAGTGGTAAAAGGAGCAGCACCAACAGAACCTCCCTAGTAGATCGTAGTGCCTGAGATGATAGAATCATAGAATCATAGAGTTGGAAGAGACCACAAGGGCCATCCAGTCCAACCCCCTGCCAAGCAGGAAACACCATCAAAGCATTCCTGACAGATGGCTGTCAAGCCTCTGCTTAAAGACCTCCAAAGAAGGAGACTCCACCACACTCCTTGGCAGCAAATTCCACTGCCGAACAGCTCTTACTGTCAGGAAGTTCTTCCTAATGTTTAGGTGAAATCTTCTTTCTTGAAGTTTGAATCCATTGCTCCGTGTCCGCTTCTCTGGAGCAGCAGAAAACAACCTTTCTCCCTCCTCCATATGACATCCTTTCATATATTTGAACATGGCTATCATATCACCCCTTAACCTTCTCTTCTCCAGGCTAAACATACCCAGCTCCCTAAGTCGTTCCTCATAAGGCATAGTTTCCAGGCCTTTGACCATTTTGGTTGCCCTCCTCTGGACACGTTCCAGCTTGTCAGTATCCTTCTTGAACTGTGGTGCCCAGAACTGGACACAGTACTCCAGGTGATGTCTGACCAGAGCAGAATACAGTGGTACTATTACTTCCCTAGATCTAGATGCTATACTCCTATTGATGCAGCCCAGAATTGCATTGGCTTTTTTAGCTGCTGCATCACACTGCTGACTCATGTCAAGTTTGTGGTCTACCAAGACTCCTAGATCCTTTTCACATGTACTGCTCTCAAGCCTGGTGTCACCCATCCTGTATTTGTGCCTTTCATTTTTTTTGCCCAAGTGTAGTACCTTACATTTCTCCTTGTTAAAATTCATCTTGTTTGCTTTGGCCCAGTTGTCTAATCTGTTAAGGTCATTTTGACCTTAATCTGTTAAGGTCATTCAGATGATAGATTTGGGGGATATTGATAGATATTGGTTGATATTTCAGGTTCTTGGGTCCCCTTTAGGGCTTTGTACACTAGTAGTTAGTGGTGTACAGTAACTCACAGGCAGCCAGTGCAGGGCTTTCAGGGCATAGCAGTCACGTTCTGCACCAGCTGCAGCCTGTGGTTTATCTTCAATAACAGCTCCATTATAACAGTGCAGGGGGGGGGGTCACCAAAGCACGGACACCTAATACCAGACTATCCTAGTCCAGGAATGTCCATAGGTGGCAAACCAGCCTAATGGGCACCTGAGACTCCAGTGACAATCTGAAATCCATGGTTTGGGGTTTCTGATCTTCTTGTGGCTGCACCAGAAGAGGGGGGAAGGGGGAGCTGTAGTGCAGGAGATTAAGACTCATTCCAATAATTCGTCATGGCATTGAATTCCACTCCTGCTTTTTACTAGTTAAGCACTCTCCTCCAGTTCTTTTTTAAGCAGATCACATTAGGACTTACTGAAGTTTTGCAGCAGGCACTAACAATAGGTTGATAGTTCTTGAGCATCACTGAAAACAGATGTTACTAATTAATCTTTTCTTTTTTTCAGACCAGGAAGTGTTGCTGAAAAGATAGCAGCAATAATGTATAGCTGAAACCATTCCCCAGTTGATTTGGGGGAAGAATGCAGTCACTTGGCAATTGCAGAACATTAACTACAGGGAGCTCATTACACCTTCACTCTGCAGTTTGTTTTGGCTTCTGGCTTCATCCCATGAGCATTTCCAGGTATTGGATTAAATTTACAGAGCATTACATAGTTTGGGCTTTGAATTCCTTCTTCCCCTCTGCACTTTCACAACATTTAAGATCAGCTTGAGAGTTATTGGATAAATAAAACTGTGTGGAGGAGAGTAGCAGTATTCTCACATCTATGCTTCTGGAAAAGCCTGGAGAGAAGTGTTGATTTACAAATGTACTTTATTTAATTACAGTGGTTCCTTGGTTTAAGTACACAATTGGTTCCGGAGGTTTGTACTTAACCCGAAGCGTACTGAACCTGAAGCGAACGTTCCCATTGAAAGTAATGGAAAGTGGATTAATCCGTTCTAGATGGGTCTGTGGAGTACTTAAACTGAAAGTACTCAAAGCGTACTCAAACCGAGGTATGACTGTATTCCCCTTCATGGACCACGGCCTTGTCGTAGCGAAGGGGCTTAAATGACTTAGAGAATATATGTTTTGACCAAATGTGATCCACCTGGAGGAGGAACCGGCAAGCCACTCCAGTATCCCTGCCAAAAAAACTCAATGGACAAAGACAACAGGCAGAAAAAAGTTGTGGCGCTGGAAGCTGAGCCCCTCAGGTCGGAAGGCGTCCAACATGCTACTGAGGAAGAGCGGAGGACAAGTACAAGTAGATTCAGAGCTGATGAAGCGGCTGGGCCAAAGCCAAAAGGTTGCTCAGTTGCGGATATGCCTGGAAGCAAAAGGAAAGTCCAATGCTGTAAAGAGAAATATTGCATAGGTACCTGGAATGTAAGAACCATGAACCTTGGTAAGCTGGATGTGGTCAAAAATGAGATGGCAAGAATAAATATTGACATCCTGGGCATCAGTGAACTAAAATGGATGGAAATGGGCGAATTCAGTTCGGATGACTATCATATCTACTACTGTGGGCAAGAATCCCGTAGAAGAAATGGAGTGGCCCTCATAGTCAACAAAAGAGTGGCGAAAGCTGTACTGGGATGCAATCTCAGAAATGATAGAATGATCTCGATAAGAATCCAAGGCAGACCTTTTAACATCACAGTAATCCAAGTTTATGCACCAACTACCGGTGCTGAAGAAAGTGAAATTGACCAATTCTATGAAGACTTATAGACCATCTAGAAATGACACCAAAGAAGGATGTTCTTCACATTATAGGGGATTGGAATTCTAAAGTAGGGAGTCAAAAGGAACAACTGGCAAGTTTGGCCTTGGAGTTCAAAACAAAGCAGGGCAAAGGCTAATAGAGTTCTGTCAAGAGAACAAGCTGGTCATCACAAACATCTTTTCCAACAACACAAGAGATGACTCTACACATGGATATCACCAGATGGACAGCATCAAAATCAGATTGATTATATTCTCTGCAGCCAAAGATGGAGAAGCTCTATACAGTCAGCAAAAACAAGACCTGGAGCTGACTGTAACTCAGATCATCAGCTTCTTATAGCAAAATTCCAGTTTAAACTGAAGAAAGTAGGAAAAACCACTGGGCCAGTAAGATACAATCTAAATCAAATCCCTTATTAATACACAGTGGAAGTGAGGAACAGGTTTAAGGATTTAGATTTGGTGGACAGAGTGCCTGAATAACTATGGATGGAGGCTCATAACATTATACAGGAGGCAGCAACAAAAACCATCCCAAGGAAAAGGAAATGCAAGAAAGCAAAATGGCTGTCCGATGAGGCCTTACAAATAGCGGGGAAGCGGAGGCAAGCTAAATGCGAGGGAGATGATGAAAGATACAGGAAACTGAATGTAAATTTCCAAAAAATAGCAAGGAGAGACAAGAGGGCCTTCTTAAACGAGCAATGCAAAGAAATAGAGGAAACCAATAGAATGGGGAAAACCAGAGATCTGTTCAAGAAAATTGGAGATATGAAAAGAACATTTCGTAATTTCGTACTAAGATTACCATAATAAAGGAAAAAAGTGGAAAGGACCTAACAGAAGCAGAAGACATCAAGAAGAGGTGGCAAGAATACACAGAGGAATTATACCAGAAAGATATGGAGGTCTCGTACACCCCAGGTAGTGTGGTTGCTGACCTTGAGCCAGACATCCTGGAGAGTGATGTCAAATGGGCCTTAGAAAGCACTACTAATTACAAGGCCAGTGGAAATGATGATATTCCAGCTAAACTATTTAAAATTTTAAAAGATGATGCTGTTAAGGTGCTACACCCAATATGCCAGCAAGTTTGGAAAACTCAGCAATGGCCAGAGGATTGGAGAAGATCAGTCTACATCCCAATCCCAAAGAAGGGCAATGCCAAAGAATGCTCCAACTACCACACAATTGCGCTGATTTCACATGCTAGCAAGGTTATGCTTAAAATTCTACAAGGCAGGCTTAGGCATTATGTGGACGGAGAACTCCCAGAAGTGCAAGCTGGATTTTGAAGGGGCAGAGGAACCAGAGACCAAATTGCAAACATGCGCTGGATTATGGAGAAAGCTTGAGAGTTCCAGAAAAACATCTACTTCTGCTTCATTGACTATGCAAAAGCCTTTGACTGTGTTGACCATAGCAAACTATGGCAAGTTCTTAATTAATAGGAGTGCCTGATCACCTCATCTGTCTCCTGAGAAATCTCTATGTCGGACAAGAAGCTACAGTTAGAACTGGACATGGAACAACTGATTGGTTCAAAAATGGGAAAGGAGTGCGACAAGGTTGCATATTGTCTCCCTGCTTATTTAACTTATATGCAGAATTCATCATGCGAAAGGCTGGACTAGATGAATCCCAAACCGGAATTAAGATTGCTGGAAGAAATATCAACAATCTCAGATATGCAGATGACACAACCATGATGGCAGAAAGTGAGGAGGAATTAAAGAACCTTTTAATGAGGGTGAAAGAGGAGAGCACAAAATATGGTCTGAAGCTCAACATCAAAATAACCAAGATCATGGCCACTGGTCCCATCTTCTCCTGGCAAATAGAAGGGGAAGAAATGGAGGCAGTGAGAGATTTTACTTTCTTGGGCTCCTTGATCACTGCAGATGGTGACAGCAGTCACAAAATTAAAAGACGCCTGCTTCTTGGGAGAAAAGCAATGACATAGACAACATCTTAAAAAGCAGAGACATCACCTTGCCTACAAAGGTCCGTATAGTTAAAGCTATGGTTTTCCCAGTAGTGATGTATGGAAGTGAGAGCTGGACCATAAAGAAGGCTGATCGCCGAAGAATTGATGCTTTTGAATTATGGTGCTGGAGGAGACTCTTGAGAGTCCCATGGACTGCTAGAAGATCAAACCTATCCATTCTGAAGGAAATCAGCCTTGAGTGCTCCCTGGAAGGACAGATCGTGAAGCTGAGGCTCCAATACTTTGGCCACCTCATGAGAAGAGAAGACTCTCTGGAAAAAGACCCTGATGTTGGGAAAGATTTAGGCCACAAGGAGAAGGGGACGTCAAAGGATGAGATGGTTGGAGAGTGTTCTTGAAACTACGAACATGAGTTTGACCAAACTGCGGGAGGCAGTGCAAGACAGGAGTGTATGGTCCATGGAGTCACAAAGAGTTGGACACAACTAAACGACTAAAGAACAACAATGACTGTATTTGTGCATTTTAGCATTTCATTGTTTTTAAACTACATAGAGCACATATGTCTTTGTGATGTAGCTGAATTTGCAAGCCTGGGGGTCATAGTGAAAATATTTACAGGCGAGGCATGCATGGGTATAATAGACCAGGACATGCACTGCTCATTTGAGAATTCTTTTTTGTTTTTAAAGACATTTGAATGCAAATAAAGACCAGAAATAATGTGAATGCTTCCTCCTACCATATAATTTCTCCTTATGAAAAGGTAGCATGCCAGGAGAAATCTGGGCAAGGTGTGCTGGATTTCAAATTGCAGGGAGCTGTTGGTGGGAGTGAGCATGCAGACACAATCCTTTCATAAGATTCTGAACTCAAAGAGGACTTCAGTTATTTGAGTATTTGAACGAGCCAAACTGATTGAGAATAAACATGCAGTGGAAATCATCTCCTTTGGAAAACTTAGGCCAAGTTTAGAAGGTTAGGAGGGTCTGTTGGTGACACTGATGGAGCCAGAGAAACACTGTGGACTGAAATCAAAACAAGCATATATAAAGATCATAGCTGCAGGCAATTATTTTTATTAAATGATTTATATTTATTAAATTTCAATACTGCCCTCGATTCAAGGGTCACAGGGCGGTTTACAATGTAAAAACACAAAAATATAGAATTGTAAAACACACACACACACACACACACATGGTTTAAAGGGCCATAGTTTGTTTAATTAGCCAGACCCCTGGGAGAAGAGCAAAACTCCATGGAGAGGGCATTTCACAAATGGGGAGCCACTCCAGAAAAGGCCTGTTCTTGTATTGCCACGCTCCTGACCTCTCCTGTGGAAGAGGCACATGAAGAAGGGCCTCAGAGGGTGATTGCAGGGTTCAGGTGTGTTCACCTGGGGAGGCACTGTAGCATGCTGATTAGTGTAGTAGGCCTTGATGCTGGAGCAGGGGAATGAGGAACATCAAATCACAAGAGTCTTCCTCAGAATAATAGCTTACACATTCTCCCCACTGATGGATAATGAATGGGGAGCAGAGCCTCATTGCCTAGCCCTGCCTCTGAAGTTGTACATTCTATGTAGCCCCCACCCCTAACATTACAAATGTTTTCAGGGAAGATGTACTCGGAGACTTCCATGTGATCGGGAACTCCACAGAGTCACAGATCACAAAGCAGCTTCTTTGTGTGCATTTGTGCAAGCGTGCACACATGCTCCCTCCCTCTCTGCAGACCTTTATGCTGCTCACACAGGTGTCAGGAGCTGGGATTCCTCAGAGCACATGCCATTGGGATGGGTGCAGCCCCATGTGTGAACAATTCTTCTGAAGGGGACTAATTTGAGCACACTGCCCATGCCAGCCTGTCTCAACCTTGGGTCCCCAGATGCTGTTGGACTATAACTCCCATCACCCCTGACTGCTGGTCCTGCTAACTAGGGATGATGGGAGTTGAGGGATCCAAAGCTAAGAAAGACTGCTCTGTGCTATAGATCGGGGTGGCTAACCTTCAGGCCTCTGAATGTTGTTGGACTACAACTCCCATCATTCCTGATATTGACCATGCTCCCTGGGGCTGATGGGAGAAGGAGTTCTGAAATATCTGGAGAGCCACAGGATAGTTACAAATTTAAATTGATGTAAGAATCATGATCTCATTCTGGGAATGAGCTCTAAATCTGTTCCAGATAAGTCTCAGCACTATTACCAAGCTTGAATTCCCAACATACTTTGGAGGAAGCCATGGCAATTAAACTGATATAAAGTTAATATACGTTGTAGTGCAGAACTGCCCTAAGTGTTCAGAGCGGCGTTTACAAGTAAGTTACCCAAGTCAAGTCAATTAAAAATTGATTAGTTCTATAAATCAATAGGCTAGATGTCTCCTCTATTTAAAAAAAGCTTCCTTTATGGAAACTGCTTGCAACTGTGATTGCATTCTTCTATAATATCTCCATAGTTTAATATAAATGCAATGTTTAATTGATGTTCAAGTGATTTCACAGACCCAGTTAATGTCAACTGCTTTCCTACCACCTTCTCATTGGGTCATTGCGTTTTGTGTGAATTCTGGAGGATTTCTTCCTCTCCCTTCATGCAAAGGCATAATGCATGAAGTTTAAGGCTTTTGAACTACTGTCTGGAAAATAGAGCATGCTGCAGCAGCCAGAGAAGAAGAGTCACAGTAGCTGAAATGAAAGCATCTAGGGAACTTGCACAAAAACACAATGGGAATTGTACATGCCTACAATTGTATAAAGAGACAGTGGGTTGTAAACTGCTTGAGGTAGAAAACTACCTTCTCTCTTATTATCTTCTCTCTTCTCTCTTCATTATCTTTTCTTTTATTCCCACTAGCACAACTGTTGCTGAATCCAGCCCACGGAAATTAATAAAGGTTCTTAAATCGGTTATTTCAGTTGGTCTGCTCTAACTATGGCTAACATTGACCATCATCCTATGACTCTTTATTGGGCCTTCTGTGTAGAATATGATTGCCAGTTTAACCAGTATTTCTAATCCCTACCATACAATGGCAGTATTTAGATCAGAAAAACCAGTAAATATCAGAGCTAACCCAACAGATCTTTTGGTCTTCATTAACCAGTGAGGTTTGACCAGCTTCTATCAGGGCCTACTGATGCCAGATTCTGCTACAGATAACACTCTCTCTTGCCTGATGCTTCCCCCTCTTGCGCAAATCCTCTGCGTGTCTAGTGTGGGAGTAGTGTATTTTAAAATGAAAAAAATAAATGGACCTACTTCTGTTAATGAGAATCAGTTCATCCTCATTTAGTTAGGACAAAGGTCCTTACCTTGCCAGCAGTAATTTGATATGAACACTGGTAGGTGATCATGAAACATCCCCCCCCCCAACACACACTCACAAGATGTCCTCTTCACTTTAACAAAGCAAAGACTGAAAATACTGGGTTTTTTCTTTTGTGTGCCATAAATTAACTAGTACTTCTCTTTCATATTGATTCAAAGAAGGAGTTGGTGGAAGACATGCACTCAGAACCAATCATAAATGACTAAGAAACTGCATAAGATGGAGGAAGGAGAAGAATGAGGTGTGGTACTTTGTCATCAATCTGGATTGTGACCGTTTTGGAGACTGGCAGGCCATACTGCCTCCCAAATGTCATAGGACATCCGGCAGGTCAAGCTCACTTGTGTGTGTGTGTGTGCAAAAGTAGTATGTGTTATGAAACGATGTTTGCATCTGAGAGAAAGAGGTGGGGTTGGGGGTTGGGATAGGCGATCTTTGGCACTATGCACAAGTCTTTCTGGAGCAGAATGAAAACAGAGCTCAGCTCTCTCTCAGCTACATAGCTTCCTGTCTTTCTGCTTACATTAGCAAAAGCTGATCTAATAAAGAGCACATCAAACAACATTCAATATCACTGAATTAACCAGCAGGGAGAAGCTTCTAATTATTTTGGCTTCTTGGGTCATTATGAGCCTCTGTAACCTCCTGCCGGCTAATGCATTGTGCTGTACATTGTTTGAAGTGCTAACGTGTTTTGTGATCAGGACCAGAATCTAAAATGACTTATAGTATTTACTCTCTAAACAACAGAAGATTCCTTTCTTTCCATTCTGCATCCTGTTGAGGGTTGTGTGTTTTTTTTTAAAAAGCACACACATGTGCAGCTACATGAAAAGTATACAGATTAGAAGTTGGTGTTTTTATTGATTAAAATAGGCCTCCCAGAATGCCTTGTGGATGCAAGACACTGAACTCTTTACAACAAAGCAATTTATTAGAGCAGCAGAAGTGAGGGTTCAAAATAAAATCTCTGCTGGCTTCTCTAGGTACATGTTGGTAGCTTTGGGGGCTGGCAGTAATTTCCCCTGTGCCTTAGCAAAGTATATTGTGCCTTATGGTTTTTGTGAGAAAGATGCTAGCTGTAGTACTTGCTAATCACAGAGTTAAATATTGTCTCCTGTTAGTTATGGGTCAGAGCCACTGTTTTCTTTCTAGAAAAATAAGTGCAGCTACTCACCAATAAGTTGTTACTGTAAGTGCCACACGTCAAAAAAGAGGTACCGGTACTGCTACTGCGTACCCTTGTGGTTACTTTCATTTTGTGTTGGTGTTGGCCTTTAAAGCCCCAAACAGCCTCAGCCGTTGGAGATGGGGGAGCATCTCCTCCCCCATCATTTTGCCCGGACACTGAGGTCCAGCGCCGAGGGCCTTCTGGCAGTTCCCTCACTGCCAGAAGCCAAGTTTCAGGGAACCAGGCAGAGGGCCTTCTCGGTAGTGGCACCCACCCTGTGGAATGCCCTCCCATCAGATGTCAAAGAGATAAATAACTACCTGACATTTAGAAGACATCTGAAGGTTCAGGGACGTTTTTAATGTGTGACATTTTAATGTATTTTAATTTTTTGTTGGAAGCCGCCCAGAGTGGCTAGGGAAACCCAGCCAGATGGGCAGGGTACAAATACTTTATTATTATTATTATTATTATTATTATTAATTTTCCAGTTTTGTTGTATGTTAGCCTGTTCATCAATAAACAGCCTCTTGTTTTGGGCCTACAAAGTGCTTTGTATATTTTTTAAAAGAAGAACAACTTAACAATATCGGCCAGCCAGTAGATGAAGTCTTGGCTAGCTAGCTTGGCAAAAATAAATTTGCGAAGAGATGAGATTGATTTAATTAAGGCTAATTGAAACATTGATAAATCTGACACATCTTTCACGTTGTAGCAAATTCCTGTTGAGGACATTTGTGGGTACCATATGGTAGAGACTGAGTTGGGTGCTAATGGGGGGGTGAGTAAAGAAATAGCACATTTTTAGAATCAGATTTTTCTAAGGCATTCTACATTTCTATGATCAAATACTCCTGTCACATGAAATTACTCCTGTCACAGAATTACTCCCAGCCATTTTCAGCAGGTACCATTCAATCTGTCTCTGTTTATAGTACTCTTCGTTGCTGTTGCAAAAGTTTCAAGCAGGAGTGGAGCCTCTGACACCCTGCAGGCCCTGGGCTGCTTTTTTTGAGCAAGGTGTCTGCCTGCCATCTCCTTCTCAGCTGCTGGGAGGCACACAATTCCAGCAGCCAGGCACCCCAGCAGCTTGCTATGCCACAGCCTCCAGTTCTCTAGCTGGCCCTTAAAACTCTCTGTAGGCTCCACCCCTCCTTGGCCTTTCTTCACATTCCCAGTGTTTTTGTCTGGTTGGGATTTGCATTGAGTGGAATTTGCTCTAATAATACCTCTTGCTTGTCTAGATTGAGGAGAGAGAGCAAGGTGTGTAGAAACTCGCCTCCTGCACAAAGGTAATGTTGGCACTCCTTGCCCCTCCCATTATTGCCTCTGGCCCCACCCATGTCCAGAGAAGAATGAAGAGAAAGATTCCCACCCCTGCTTTATAGGTATTTATCTGGAGGCTGTGCATGGAATTTCAGAATGCTGCTGCCAAATACAGTCCAAGGTAAAGAAATCTGTGGACCTGAAAGATGGTTTGAAACAGCACACAAAGAGTCTTTTCTGTGCCTTAATGTAAAGGGTTACATAATGACATTTTGTAAAATAGCTGCATATTCTAGGCTTAAGTGTTTGGCATTTTAATTTCACTGAGAGGCAAAGGCTGTACCTCAAATTTCAATGCACCCTCAAGTTGGGTGATATTCTAAAGAACAATCCTGATTTGGTTGCAGAACACACTGCAGCAACATAGCACATCAGAGGATGTGTGCTTTGTAGTCTCCTTCCATTGCTTTCATACACTTAAGTATATCTCTTTCCTTAGAAGTGGTAACTTATAATAACCGTACTTCAACTTTTATCTGAATATCATGGGGGAACAGTAGATAATTTGGATAATTGAAGCTGAGACATACACTGAAATACTTTCTGTTTTAAAATGAGGGCAGCTTCAAACCCAGGGTACTTTTCAGATATTAAATTTAACTCTATTCTCCAGTGGTAACAGTCTGTCAAGCTGAGGGCAACAACAGGTACTTGCTTTCCTCTTTGCACAAATTATTTCTGCATAATATAATAAACAAGAGTACCGTATTTCATCTAGTTCAATTGCTATGTATTTTTGTATTTCTCTGTTTTTTTCCTGTGTCTGTATATAGTTAACCCTGTTAGATCATTATTCCATGCACACTGAATGCATGATGATTTCACCCATTGCTTCTGCCCCAATTCTTTATACATGAAGCTGAACTTCTGAGTGTGTACACCTTGTGAAATGTACAACTTATGTATTTACAACCTGCGTCCTCATAAGCTCTCATGAATCAGCAATGCGACACAGAAGTATAGTGTCCAGATCAAGGGAAGCAATAGTACCGCTCTATTCTCCTTTGGTCAGACCACACGTGGAGTCCTGTGTCCAGATCTGGGCATGACAATTTAGGAATAATATTGACGAGCTGAAATGTGTGCAGAGGAGGGAGACCAAGATGATCAAGGATCTGGAAACCAAGCTTTATGAGGAATGGTTGAAGGAGCTGAGTAAGTTTAGCCTGGGAAAGAGGAGACCGAGAGAAGATATGATAGCCATCTTCAAAAGACAGAGCAAGCTTGTTTCCTCCTGCTCTGGAGAGCAGGACTTGAACCAAAGGCTTCAAGTTACAAGAAAGGAGATTCCGACTAAGCATCAGGAAGAACTTTCTGAGGGCAAGAGCTGTTTGATAGTGGAATGGACTCCCTCTGTCGTGGATGCTTTAGTTGAGATTCCTGCATTGCAGGGGGTTGGACTAGGTGTCCCTTGGGGTCTCTTCCCACAATACATTTCTATGATTCTCTGAGCCATGACTGGGAATCTGTAATGATATAGAATCTCTGTGGGTCCAGTTTGCATGTGTGCGGGCTATGGCTAGAGCTTTGGCTGAATGCATGGGAATTGAGACTGGCCAATCCCACTTCCCATTTTATACATAGAGGATACATAGAATAGTCCTCAAATAGGGATATACAAACCTCTGACAATGGGAATCCAATCTTCTACTGATGGGGAAATCAAGCTGAGATGCATATTTCAGGGATCTTTAAATTGCATGGGCTCCACATATGCATTCCCAACACAATGAAGGGCATTGTACTTTTTTTGGGCCGGGTATCATTCACATCCTAACATTAGCATTCTCAAATATGGAGTCCTGCTCACACCCTGTTTATGTGCCTTTTAACATTTTGTAAAAGGAAAAGACCAATGTGCCAAAGTCATTTTTTGAACTTTAGAATCTATCAGTTTATAAATCCATGTTACAGAATCACATTTGCTGCCAACATATTTTCTCCTCTTCAACAGTTTTCCCTAGCCACCATTATTTTATTTTATTATTTCCTTTAAAATTGCTTTACATTTATCAAAATAAAATCAGCAGCTGCTTAGTGCGAAACATAGACACCAGAGCAGGGGATAATCCCAGAGCATGTAGTATATTCAGACTTTCTGGTTCCTTCAGTAAAATGGAAGATAAGAGTGTTTAAATTGTACATTTTATCTAGTAATTCTAGTAATTTGGATCTTCTTAATCCTATCTAATTCAGATTACATTAACCCAGTTCATTTTAATTAAAGCTTTTGTTAATCCCATTCTTCCATATATATGTACACACACATATAGATATTCTCATTATTCACAAAATCCAGCATGTGGGCTTATCCACACTTACCTTTCCTCAGCTCTTTTGAGGCACAGTCCAAGATTTAGAGCTTCTTTCTCTGAGTGCCCCCTTTCCCCCTCCAGAAAACCTGCTCTTTAAAACTCAATTGGAGCAAATGACAATCTGAAGAAAACCAGAATTGACATTTACTCCAGTTGAGCGCTAAAGAGTGGGTTTTAATGGAATAATAATAATAATAATAATAATAATAATAATAATACTTTTATTTGTATTCCGCCCTCCCCGGCCAAGACCAGGCTCAGGTTGGCTAACATCAAATATAAACATTGATAAAAAATCAAAGAATAATTAAATCACCTCTTAAAAACAAGTCAGGATAAAACAGAGGAAAAGTAAGTGTGGGTAAGCCCTTTCTCTGAGCTGCTAAAACCCTTCTGTCTGCCAAATCTGCCTACCATAAATGCATATTTATAGTAAGATAAAGTTAAAGTACATAAGAGTTTTATGAACCATGTGATTAGGAAAAACCTTTATATAAACGACCTCGGCCCAGTATACCTGAAGGAGCGCCTCCACCCCCATTGTTCTGCCTGGACACTGAGGTCCAGCTCCGAGGGCCTTCTTGCGGTTCCCTCGCTGCGAGAAGCCAAGTTACAGGGAACCAGGCAGAGGGCCTTCTCGGTAGTGGCACCTGCCCTGTGGAACGCCCTCCCACCAGATGTCAGGGAAATAAACATCTATCTGACTTTTAGAAGACATCTGAAAGCAGCTCTGTTTAGGGAAGGTTTTAAATGACTGATGTTTTCATGTATGTTAACCTTCTTTTGGAAGCCACCCAGAGTGGCTGGGGAAAGCCAGCCAGATGGGTGGGGTATAAATAAATTATGATTATTATGATTATTATTATTAAGTTAGCATTAAACTTAGCAGAAAAAATACTGAGATATGAAGATGAGGAAAATAAGATATAGGGAGAAATTAAAATATGTCTTGGATAAGAAAATACAGTCATACCTTGGTTTTCGAACAGCTTAGTTTTTGAACATTTTGCCTCCCGAACTCCACAGACCTCCCGGAAGTGACTGTTCCAGTTTACGAACTATTTTTGGAAGCCAAAAGTCCAATGCGGCTTCCAATTGGCTGCAGGAGCTTCCTTTGGTCAGTGGAATGTTGGATGGTATGGCTTTATTAGCTGCTAGATTTCAGCTAACACCTTAGAAATTGGTTATAGGCTGGTTCAGGATGGTGAACACGATCTCTGGCCCTTGTGCAGACATTCTTAACTAATCCCTAACTGCTAATGGAAGACATAAAGTGGTGGTCTTGAAGAATAGAATGAACCTCATACTTGCTCCCTGGTGCATTGTTATTTCACTTCTATTTTCCTAAAATGAGAAGCACAGTAGGGTGTAATGCATCTGGAGGTCATTAAAATGAAGCTTGGTAATTTCTGAGCACCGAGACGGTAACAAGATTGACTTTGTTATGTTCAGAGCATGCCGTGTAATTGCCCAGTTACTATAGATGGATTCCCAGAAAGTCAGAAGTGTTTCAGTCTTTGTGCAGCAAAGAAAGATGGAAGATGTGTGCTGAACAATCTAACATCCATAAATGGTGATTGCAAAGCACAATTGTGCTGTCTCTTCCAAAATGCAGAGTATTCAGATAATATGTAGCATTGTTAGCAATCTTTGCATTCAGTGTTTGCCTGAGATGCTGGTGCCCAATCGATAGCATTGGACTTCCACCTGGGAAAGCTGTGTTCCCTTCTCTGTTCCCTTCTTACACTCACACTTTGCCTTTTAAAAGGTTCTAAAAGTATATCTTAAAATGTATTGCGTGAAGAGGCCCATGATCCCTGAAGCAATATTTGCAATGTTTCCAAGCAGTTGAAGACTTCTTGAAGAAATCCATTAGGGTGCTGTGGACCAATACCTGTAGTTTTGGACTGTGAATAATGAATTTTGTGTTTCGTACTGAATAGTATCTCACCCTCAGGTCTAAATTCACAATGATCTCAATCAATTTGAATATTGGAAAAATAGAAATAAAATTTAAATCAACAATGAAAGTCAAGAAGACCAAGTATAAAAGTATTGTACATGGGTGTGAACCAAATGCATGGGTTTGGAGATTGTAACTCAGCAGTAGAGTAGATATTTTGCAGGCAGCAGCCCCCAGTTTAATTCCCTGACATCTCCAGATATGGCTGGGAATGAAACCTGCCTAAAAATCATTAGAGCTGCTTCCAGTCAGGGCACACCTTATAAGAAAGCTTCTTATGTTCCATATTTCTCTGAATTTAATATTGATTTATGTGTCTGTGCCACCAGCATCCAACTTACACACAGTGGAAGGTACATGCCATTTGCACCCCCACAGTTACAGGATTATGGGTTGGTGAAATTGGTCCTGGACTTGTGGGTCAAGGTACATATTATGGCTGCCAAGAAGATTTCACATGATACGGCACCACTGTGCCCATTTCTCCCTAGTTTGCCCGAATGCACCATCATCACATTGTGAACAGCAGCCATCCAAGAGGTCCTCATGACAGGATGCTGGATAACCAAACTAGGCATTTCTCTGCTGCCATTCCATGCTCCACTGGTAGAGAGGAAGAATCATAATGTGCGGGCTGTACCTGTGTCACATTGATAGTATTTCCAGTTGTTACAGCAGGGAATATCAGGGAACATCCTTCATATCAGACCTATAGATCCATTGCTCACTAAAGTTACACATTTGGGTGTAGGATTCAAAATAGATTTTAAAGATCTTATTTAGTCTGTACTAGCCTTCCAAGAGGGCACCTACCCAGTGTTTTGGACTAGAACTCCCATTATCACTAACCATTTGTTTGGTGACTGGGGCTGATGAGAGTTGTAGTTGAAAATATCCGGTGTGTGTGTGTGTGTGTGAGAGAGAGATTCTATGGGATTCTAGTTGTTTAATAGTTCTGTGGATGAAAAACAATGGTTGCAATGTTATTCTCCTTGAGTGAATTTTAATGAATAAAAATGTATGTAATCTGATACATAATTTTGTTTGCTGATGATGAACTTTCCAAATCTGGCTGTCCTTGTCATGAAATCCTTTTCTCTGAATTGAGCTAAAACATTATCCCTGAAGAAAGGAAAGTCTTGGGGGAAATGTGTCCATCGATTTCAGTAACTGCAGGGCATGATCTGGAAGGCAATTGACTGGGAGTATATCCACGTTCTCCTTTGTCTTTGAGGTGTGAAAGCCAACCTTTGGCTTAAACAAGAGCCTGGAGAAGGAGCATTTCTTTCTTTTTGGTAGATTTTATTTTCTAGCAAGATATAAAAATGTGTTTACATGTAGGGTAAAGGGGGAATAGGAAGAGAAAGTCAAAGTAGTGGACACTAAGCCCATTGTACTATTGTGAATAGAGCTGGATTGAAATTTCTCAAAAGAAGGACCACTTAACCAAAATTTCTCAGAATATCCCCCCCTTTTTCGATGATGACGATGCTATTCCACACACAGTGGGGGGGGGAGCGCACATAGACTGCCCCAGAATGGTGCTACGTATGAGGCGTTGTAGACGATGCATAGTGGAGCCAGGACTGCAACATGGTTGCAGTTGCCAAATATATGTATGGGAAAGGAAAGAGGCTGAGTCCCACCTCCAAGCAACTGTTGAATAATTTCTTTTACTGAAAGAAATTTGGTGAAATGATCCCTCCCCACCCCCTGAAATTTTCCTTTTTAAATGTACTCACATATCTAGAGGGCTTAATTTCAAACTTTTGTGTTCAAAATACAAAACCATCATGTCCTGAGGGGATGGGAAACAGTGTTCAGGAGGAGTGATTCACCTATAACCACGTTGCACTGACTGGACAAGATAAGCTTCAAGGACCCTTCCAACTTTTCCATTCTGTGTGGTTCCATCTCAAGTGGTTGCCAGGCAATATTTGAGCCCAAGCGGGAATCTCTTTATTGATTCCATAGGCTGGGAAATTGGTCAGAAACTAGAAAAAATACGACAGTACTATACTACAATGCTGTACTACTGGGTGGAAGTAGTACACAGCAGAAGTTTCCATTGAGCTAACATAACAAACCATATCCCAAAAAGATATCATACAAAGGGTGAAATTTTCTCCTAAGCTCCATCCTAGCAAAGCCTATGATGAAAAAACCCACAACGCCTGCCAAAATGTCACTCATAAATGTTTGGCTCATGAGCTATTTCTTATCCTTTCCAGCCCATATTTGGCATGGGCCATCTTCAAACCTTTCTCTCCTATGCTGAATTTGTTGAACCAGTTTCTAACTGAGCAGTAGAATCTACTGATTTCTTGTTATGATGGCAGGATGCAGTTTAGCTGATTCACTCTTGATTTGGGGTCATGACTGTTGTGCTATAATACTTTTTAAATCAAGAAAAATGTGTCCCTAGCTGCGTGGGGCTCCTGGTTTCTGGTGGCAGATAGAAGAGTATGTGGGGAGAAGAAAGCTGTATAAAAGCCCTCCTTCCCCTCCCCAGCTGCCCCAGTTCTGCATCTGATTCTGTGGGCCATAGTAGGCTTCAAAGCATACTCCCAGCCTAGAAATGATTACCAAAGCAGCTCCAGTTGTTAGTGCCTCACAAGGCAGGGCTTCCCCAGCTGGGGTGCTGCTGCTGCTGCTGTCTTTGCAGTTCTTGCTTCCAAGTAACAAACATAAAAGGCACCTGGGGAGGCCTCAGGTGTTCTATTTGCTGCTTTACTGATGAATCTGTAAAGGTAAAGGGGCCCCTAACCATTACGTCCAGTCACGGATAACTCTGGGGTTATGACGCTCATCTATCTTTATTGGCCGAGGGAGCCAGCCTACAGCTTCTGGGTCATGTGGCCAGCTTGACTAAGCCGCTTCTGGCAAAACCAGAGCAGTGCATGGAAACGCCATTTACCTTCCTGCCGGAGCAGTACCTATTTATCTACTTGCACTTTGACATGCTTTTGAATTGCTAGGTTGGCAGGAGCTGGGACCGAACAACGGGAGCTCACCCCGTCGCAGGGATTTGAACTGCCAACCTTCTGATCGGCAAGCCCTAGGTAGGCCACAGAAATAACCATGGCCTGGAAATGGATTCTGCTGATGAACCTGTGTGTGACAAACCACCCCAAATTTGTCTGAACCTGGTTTGCAGAATGAGTAGCACTGGTTCCTGTCTATAATATTTGATTGAGCTATGCATGGTTAGCATTTCCTTGTAAGGATTAGCTTGTAATGAAATGGTATTGCCTTGCTGTAGGATCCTGTTTTCTTGGTGTCGTTGCTGCACTCATAGTTTAATGTGAATATGACTTTCTGAGGACCACAAAGAAAATCCCAGAGAAGATGTAGAATAAAATTCTTGGCATGGCCATTTTGAGATGAAATGATGCAGGAGCAAACACATTGCAATAAATGTAGCACACAACCATCAGAAATATAAGATTTTCATTTGGCTGAAAACTGCATGCTTTGTATGCAGAACAGGCAATCTAAGGCAGTTGGTAGGCCAGAGCACTGAACCTAAAACCATGTAGCAAGATAACAAGATGACATACCCTACAGGCAGCAGGGGTTCTGCTCTGTATAGCAACCTGGGAAGGATAGAAATACTGAAAGCGGGTATACTCTCAGCTGGTAGAGATGGAATCCAAGAAGAATATGGCCATGGCCAGGCTGGAAAGAGACGACCAAATATGCCAATGCCATGTTGGTTTCCTATGTTTTCCTCTCTAAAAAGGCAAAAGTGATCCGTTAGCCCTCAAGTCAGCAATGTACCACATTCAACACAACAGGTGGGAATTTCATGTTGAAAAATGTTTTCTCATGAGCTGTGTGTGTGTGTGGGTGGGTGCACTCTACACATTAAAAATGGCATGGAGAAGGCTAGTCTGAATCTTCCTGACTGAAGAAGGTAAACTTGTGATCCCTCAACAGCAGCCAGAAGTGGCACCTTCTGGGCAAAGCTGAATTCTTACAAATGCATAAACTAAGGCATGGCAAACATTTGCTAGACTGGGCCCTGAGTAAACAGGATTCAGCATCCATGCCCCAGATACCACCTTGCATCTATTGATTAAATAGATGTGTGATAAAGTAAGACCTTGGGTAGCCCTACACTGGTCTGAGTCAGGGTCATTTTTCTTCAGCTACCTGTGAATACCTACAGATACAACCTCTGCCTAGCCAGTGAAGTGAATTGTTCTATATGGAGGCCTCCACATGCTGTAAAAGACAATTAAAGGTCCTAAAGCAAGTATTCATCTATTTCAGTATATAGATACAGATTTTATCTCCACATTTAAACATGTTTATTGCACTGAGCTTTTGACACACTGTGGGATATATTGTGACAGGCACACCCAGTGGGAAGGGGAAGCAGTGTGGACCTTTTGGGATGGTCTGGAGGTGAGGCAGAGCAGCGGTGCAGTGTCCGTGATTCCTGCCTGCCTTACTGGCTCTGCCCATCCACCTTCACCAATGCAACCTTGCTGCAACCTTGTCCACCCAAGGACAGGGTAGCGATGCTGCCACCAGAATGCCAGGTCTGTCGCACCACTCATTCCTCCCAGCTGCTCCCAGAAGGTGAGACTCTCTCAGCATTTATTAAACCATAAGCTTTCTTGGACTACAGCACACTTTTATCAGATGCATTGGTTGCAATCCTGAGTTACAGGGACCTGATGGGGGAAGGGGTTATTGGTTTGTTTTATTCCTGTTTTTATTATTTATTTTATGTTTGCATCTTGTATTTTTATGCTGCGAACCACCCTGAGGTCTATGGGTGGGGGGCGGTATACAAATTTAATAAATAACAGCAACAACAACACTACAGGTAGTTATAATTAAGAAAATAACAATGCTAATTCACAAAATCAGTTGTTGCTAACACAGATGTCCTGGGATTGGCAAGCCAATGAACTCACACAGAATGCTAAAAAATTCTTTGCCTCTGTTCAATTCACAAGCAATAGGATTCACCCTCTTGATATATTTTAATTCAGCAGTTCACACTGCAGCATCAAGTTCCTTTGACTTTTCTTTGCTCCAGGATGACCACAAAGGAACCTGCAGAATGAAAGTGCTGAATGACAGTTCTTTGGTTAGCAAGATAAACATGTAAACATTTCTTCTTATTAGACTCTTTGATGTTCTGGGGTTGTTGGGGGTTTTTTAAAACAACTTTTGACTTTTATATCTTTAATTTCTGTATTGAATAATATCATAAAGGAAAGGAGAATGAAAAAGCCCCAGCTTAATGAAAGCAAGCCCTTCATGCTATCCAAAAGTGCATTTTTGCACAGCACAGCGTCAGTCTAATTTCCTCATACCGATGCAGAGCAGCAGAACACTCATATATTTAGAACCTTGGATGGGTTACTTAGCATTTACACTGGCATAAAACATTAATACTGGTGTCCATGCATGAAGATTGCAAATTAACAGAAAGAAACACCATATTCATCCTGCTGCAGAAAATTGATCTGAGAAGCCAAAGCAACCCAGTATAGCATGTTATAGCATGGCAGCATTCCTCCTGACAGCCTTCATATGTGATAGGCTAAAGCATTAATCCAGTTGTCTTTTCCATTTCTTATCACAGGCTGCATTGTTACATTTGGCGCTTTGTCATTAATTGAAAAGTGGAAGGGGCTGCTGGAAATCCTGTGCAAATTGTGCAGTATTAATCTGTATTTTTAACATTATCCTGCAAAAAAAATAAATACAGGAAAGTTTATGATAATTCATTTCTCTTCCTTTATCATGTTTATTCCCTTGTTTGCAGGACACTGACTGAAGCCAACTTCACTCTGGGAAGCCGTCCTTTCCCCACACAAGTGAGTCATCCCAGACCAAAGAATCTAGCAGGTGCCTCCATTACTGAAAAGGAGAGGTTACAAGGAATGATGTCTCACACTTATTTGGGGAGGGGAAAATGGCATCAAGATGGGGGCTAGAAGCTGCCCACTGGCTGATGTTGACCAGTTTGCTAGTTCTGTATCCACCTGGCTCCTTTGGCCAACTTTTTGCCAATTTCCCATCTTTTAGAGAAGCAACTGTCCAGGCCACAAAACAACTTCTCATTGCCCTGGAGTTCTCTAAGACAAAGTCCCCAGTGCTCTCTGAGAGAAGGCGCTAATGAAAATTAGCATTCAAAAAGGATCTCCCACAGCTGTCATCATAAAAAGAAACTGATTAGTGGTTTGGACAGTGCTAACTCTGTAAATTATCAAACAAAATTCTGCCGAAGCATCCATTTGCGTATATGAAAATTACAATTTGAACATCACACTTAGAGCACATTAATCAACTTCATTCTTTGTTTTTATGGGTAATGAGGCTTTGCGGAAAGGTAAACAGCTTTCTAAATAAAGTTGCTTTGGCAAAATGAATTAAATGCATTCACATTACTTTCCTTCTTCTTCTTCTTTTTTTTAAAAAAATATAATTCAGTGACAGGTGGCTGAGCAGACAGCACAGCTACGTCGCAGCTTCATGAAATGCAACATCAATAAGGACAGGAGTAAATGTAGTTCATGTTAGTTCCCTTGCCTTCTTTTTATTGATTTTTAACTCATTCACAGTGACACTGCTTTGTAATTGTGAAAGCAGGAGACGCTGCAGACTTCTTAATGGCTATATCTTGCCACGTTCTATCTTCACTGTCCTCTTTTAAGGCTTTTTATAGCATTGATTGTCAAAAGGACATCGTTTGCCTAACTTCAAAGATGAGGTATTTGTGTGGATATCAGCCACTTATTTCTCTGCTAAGGGACTCTGCTTCAACATTTTGGGAACCTGGGCTTCATAATTTGCCTTAGCTACAGCTGCCAGAAAGAAAGAGAAACAACATTTCACCGCACTGATCTCATTGACAGTTTCTCTTGATTGTTTGGCTAGGGGTTGTATATTCTTATTTGTCTAGGATTGATTGTGTATTTCTGCCTTTTAAAAAAAAAAGAAGTTAAGGTTTTGGCTGGGCAGAGGGGTGGAGTTTGGTCAGGAAGAATGAAAGATTTCTGCAAGTTAGAACAAAGACTATGATTGCCTTGTTTGTTTTACTTAGCACCATTAATGTATATGACACTTTACAGGATAAAATAAATCAAAAGAAGGTAATTGCTTCATGAAGTTGGAAGGAATATTCATGAATGTGTCTTTGGCTTCATTGCAAAGCCTTCACAATGTGTTAAAGCATTGAGAATGAGGAGTTTCTGAATGCAGAAAGGGCTGGGGAGATATATAGGGAAGAACATCCTGTAGTCTGAAAAAAGAGAAATGTGAATGATACACAGACAACATGAATTGCACATATTTTTATCTGACAAACAATAGGTTTACATGCATCTACATTAATAAAAGTCAATCCAATGAAATGTATTATCTACTTTGTTTGTGATCAAGCTGACAATAACAACCCAGATTATGTCACTACTCTGATACAGATCACATCAATCCTGACATAACCAGGCCATTTTATTGCACTACCAAGACAGTGACCAGTGTGCACCAGCAGAATATTAGTATAACCTAATCTTAATCTTTTATTTATTTCTCATTTAGTTTTGCTGAGTGTTGGACTAATACACTGACTGTCATTTAACCATTCAACCATTAATGGTGTGTGTGGGGGGGGGGGGGGGTGAGTAGAAATCCGAATGAAATTTGGGTGTGTGAGGCATAAATTTCCTAAGAAATTTGCAGAAGAGCATGGCCAGTTGCCTGGGTTTTCTCTCTCTTACATTTCATTGATGTTAGATTGTGTAGAGCATGTGCTTGCTTTTAACTCTTTTCATGTTTTTTATCCATGATTGTGTTCTGTTTTTGTATTAATCTGCAAATTTTAAAAAAATGCCCTCTCGAAATAATATTTAGTTATGTCTTCTATCTCAAAACAGTATTTAAATACTTGTTTCACTACTTTTAAACTGCCAATTACTGGGTCAGAAAAGAGTGAACTCTGGCAAGTTCCAATCTGCCCAAGGAATAAGAAGCAGGGCATTTTGTATAGGGATTCTCAAATACTGAATTCCTCAAACATCCCAGAAATCTCAGAAACCTCTGTCTGTAAACTTTGAGAATTCTTGGAGAACAGCCAGCTGAGGTCCCTGTAGATTGGAGGCAGGCAAATGTTGTTCCCATCTTCAAAAATGAGGCAGGGAGAAGACCCCAAAAACTACCAACCAACCAGTTTGACGTGAATACTAGGAAAGGTCCCAGAACAGATAATTAAATGGTCAGTCTTTGAGCACTTAGAAAAGTATGTTGTGATTACTAAGACTGAGCATGGGTGTTTCAAAAACAAGGCATGACAGATGAATCTCATTTCTTTTGAAATGAGCTTGGTGGATCAGGGGAATGCTGTAGATGTGGTGTGTATTGATTTCAGAAAGGGTTTTGTCATTGTTCCCCATGAAATCCTCATGGAAGAGTTGGTAAAAACATGGGCTGGATGAGATTACTGCTAGGTGTATTTGTGGCTGGTTGACTGACTGAACCCAGAGAGTGCTCATGAACGGTTCTTCATCATCCTGGAAAAAAGTGACAAGTGGGACGGGCAGCATTTTCCCCCAGGGCTCGTTGTTGTTCAATATTTTCATAAACAACTTGGATGATGGAATGGATGCAGATGACACCAAATTGGGAGGTGTAGCTAATGCCTGAGAAGACAGAATCAGGATTCAAGGTTACCTTAACAGATTGGAGTACAGAGCACAAACTAACAAAATAAAATTCAATAGGGACAAATTTCAGGTTATGCATTTAGACAGGAAGAACCAGGGCCACAAATATAAGGCAGGAGACACCTGGCTTCCCAGTAGTACATGTGGAAAGGATCTAGGGGTCTTAGTAGACTACGAGCTTAATGTGAGTCCATAGTGTGATGCAGCAGCAGCAAAAAAAGTGAATGCTATTCTAGACTGCATCAACAGAAGTATAGTGTCCCAGTCAATGGAAGTCATAGTACCACTTTATTCTGCCTTGGTCAAACGCCAACTGCAGTCTTGTTTCCTGTTCTAGACAACACAATTTAAGAAGGATATTGACAAGCTGGAATATGTGCAGAGGAAAGCAACCAAAATTATCAAGGATCTTATGAGGAATGGTTAAGGAAGTTGGGTATGTTTAGCCAGGAAAAGAGGAGATTGAGAGGAGATATGACAGTCATCTTCAATTCTCTAAAGGGCTATCACATGGAAGAGGGAGCAAGCTTGTTTTTCCTTCCTCTGGAGAGAGGACCCAAACCAGGCTTCAAGTTACAAGGAAAGAGAATCCAATTAAACATCAGGAAGAACTTTCTGATGGCAAGAGCTGTTTGTCAGTGAAACTGACTCCCTTGGAAGATGGTGAACTGTCCTTCCTTGGAGGTTTTTAAGCAGAGGTTGGATGACCATCTGTCATAGATGCTTTGTTGAGAGTCCTACATTTCAGGGGGTTGGACTAAGGGGCCCTTTCAATTATACACTTCTATTATTCTGTGATCATTGGGTTGTCATCTGGAGGCCAGTATTAATGTTGCTTTAGGAGTGCTCTAAGCTAGTTATTCTTCACTGCCATGGACAACATAGTGATCTATTACTCTCTGTTAAAAACAAACAATCCCAACTTTTTTATTTATTTATTGCACCATATAAACATGGTTTAATGGCATACTAAAGTACTTCCTTGCAGGAAGAAATCAATATGTTTGCTCAGCCAAATTCTCATGGACTTGAGCTTTTTAGGAAATAATATTTTATAAGGCAATCTAGAAACAAGAACATGAGATGTCCTTAGCTCTGTGCAGCACATCAAACATTTATAGGTACCTAATGAATGATATTACTTCTTACAATGGATAAAAGGTCTTTGAAGACAAACACACATTTAAACATGACCAAGGAGAAAAGGGTGGGAGCCATAGCTGAGTCTCTCAACACTTGTGGCAATGAAAAAGGGGAAGCGATTTTACTGCTCTGATCAAATTTGGAACCCTCCACAACAGCCTTAGAGTTAATAGTCATCACCCCGTCTCGTCCCCAAACAAAATATGAGACATAGTAGAGGTGACTAAAGCAGACTCCCATCCTGCACCTCAGATTCAGTATGGACTATTATTTAATTCTCATTAAGCAAATGTACCACAAACTGCTATTGATTTAGTTTTGTTTGCACTGTTGTTACTTGAGCAAATCACTTTTGATGCTAGCGACTTGAGTAATTATTTTCCTGCCCTAAAGAGATTTACAATTGAGATTGATAACTTTGTGGTACTGATGTACAAATGAATACATAATACATTCTAAATGTATTTGTAACTGTCTTTTTATCCCTCCTTTTCTGTACCCAGCCAGCCACAATTGCTTGAGAGTGTGTGCCAGGGTATTTCTATTCAGTTTTTGAATATGTGAAATTAAGAAATCAAACCTTTTCAGCCTCTAAGTGAATTTCTGCAATTCAAAATGTAAAGCAGTTGTGGCTTTTACAATGCCGCACATTTTTGTAGCCTTGAAACCAAAGGAAATGAATAGTTAAAAATCAATGAGTATTTTCAAGAGCTCTCTTTCTTCATTTTTGTTCAGTGCTTCATCAATTGCTCTTCATGCAACCCTCTTTCACAGACAAGCAGTCTGAGGCAGAACGTGAAGTTGAGCACACAATGGTCTAATAGGAAAGGGGAAATTTCAGGTACAAATATGAATTGGCAATGGGTGGATCCATGGTGTGTCCATCTACGTATTCTCATTCCTAATTACCACATATTTTCTCTCCAAAGAGCTAGTTGTGCAAATAGGTGAGCTAGAAATACACTACATTGTAGTGTAGTTGCAGAGTATGTACCATGTTTCTCATATTATAAGACACGTCTTATATTTAATTTTTCCTCAAAAAAACACACTATGGCTTATTTTCAAGGGATGTCTTATTTTTTTCCTCCTCCTGCCGCGGCCGGCATTGCTGCTGCACCTATCACTATGTCTTATTTTCGGGGTATGGCTTATATTCCTTGAATGCTTGAAAATCCTGCTATGGCTTATTTTATGGGTATGTCTTAAAATATGAGAAACAGGGTATTTATATAGGTGCAGTGAACTCTAGGCAGTCGAATGGGGCAACCATTCACTTGTGGAGATTCCTGTGACAATAATAAGATCCAGACACCTGCATTATAAAATGGGGGAAAGGAATAATAAAAGAGTTTATTTTATTGATGGTTGATGCTGAATTCCCCACTGCACCTCAGCTTGTCAAGGTTCTGAGACTCAAGGGACAGAGGCTAGAAGCTGAAAGAGGGATTCTGATTGGACAAGATAGAGCTTAGTGAAGGATGGCACATGGTGGATCAGGGGGGCAGATCCAGATGTCCTGATCCATTGTGATATGTATCAGCAAGACGGACTCTCTTTTCTCTGTGATGTTGGGGAGCTGTCAGGTCAGCTGGAATCTTTTATGCTTCTTCCATCCTCCCTCACCCTTTACCTCACATAGCTGGGAGTGGGGAGAAGCAGCAGCTAAGAAAAATGGAGACGGGTGGAAGGGCTCTTCTGAGTGGCCTAGGGTAGGTGAGGGAGGGATTATGGGGTATATAGGGGGTATATAGGGGGACACCAAACTGGAAACTTCCCCATTATTGTCCAATCCTATGAGTGCTTACTCAGAAGTAGGTCCCACTGTAGTCAATGAGGCTTACTCCCAGGTAACATATGTAGGATTGTAGCCTCAGTCTGGGTGGGGGTTCTGTTTTCTAGGTCTCAGCTTTCCTCCAAGGAGCCCAGGTTTCTTCCCGTCCCCAATTTCTATTAGCAGTAACCCTGTGAGGTAGGTTACGCTCAGAGACAGTGGCTAGCCCAAGGTCACCCAGTAAGCTTCATGGCTGAAGAAGCGCTTCTCTCCCAGATCCCAGCCCACTTCCCTTACTCCACGTTGTTGAAAAGAAGGGTAGGGTGGGGTGAAGATACTCTGTAGCACCTTAAGAGCAGCCAATTTAGGCTGCAATCCTGTACATACTAACCAGGGTCAGGGAATAAGCTCTGTGGAATTCAGTGGGGCATATGTCAAGAGTAGACATACAGTACAATATATGGCAGTGAACATTGTGGCATAAACCCCCTCCTGCCCATATTAGGCTATGTTACACAAAATTTGTTTGTTAGTTGTTAGTGTAATATTGATGGACAGGAATGCCGCCTCTGGAATATATTGTGCAGGAGTACAATCCTACAAACATCTACTCAGAATTAAGCCTCATTGAGTTAAATGAGAAAGTTTAAAAGATTTCAGGTCAAGTTCTACCTCTGACAGGAATTCACTTTGAGGCAAAGAAATTAAGAGAGATGAACTTTTTCTGGATATGTTGAAACAATGGAGGGGGCCACACATTTCTAGACTAAGTTTCCAATGACAGGAGATGGAGTAACATTGATTTCTGACAGTTGTACTTTTGATATGTGCATTTTCTGTATACCTCCAAGGTCCTCCGTGTGGCATGCCTGGTCCTCCCCCTCCTCCATAGCTGCCAAGTTATCCCTTTTTTAAAGGGATTTTCCCTCATGCTGAATAAGCTTCCTCGCGAGAAAAGGGAAAACTTGGCAGCTATGCCCTCCTCATTTTATATAATCGCAAGAGCACTGTGGGGGAGGACAGGCTGCAATGCCTTATGGGAGGACTGCAGGCTTTCAACTTTGCATCCACAGCTCCTTGTTAACAGTACTCACAGCATTACTTCTCCACATGTACCGTGTTGAATATGCATGGCATATCAAAGATGATTCCTCTTATTTGATTTTTTTCCTGATTGGTTACGCTGTGTCTGTTTATATGGGTCATGTATGTGACAACCTTGGCATATAAGACCTACAATGTGGACCTTCCTGTGCCAGTTTTGTACACTATGTGCACACTGGCTTAATATAGAAATGAACTACAATTAAATTATTATGAAAGGCTTTTTTGAGAAATTGAATTTATTTTTTAAATAACAGTATTTCCTTTAATAGGGCAGCCGTTCATTTGCTATTCTGTCTTTGGCTTACATTAGTACTTTTATATTTGGTTCAACATGATAATAAGGTGCTGTTAGGCCAGTCCTAGATTACCTTCTAATATCTCAGCACAGCAAGTGAAGCAGAAAATCCTTGTGGAGAACTGAAGTAAGTTACGTTTATTCAAAGTACTTCCCCCCCCACAAAGATATTTGGAGATGAGAGTAAAGGATGGATTCCATCACCCAACATACACCTTTTTTGACTGTGAAAACACTGAAGTGGAGAACTGAGTAAACAGAAATGGGCAAAACAGAATAGTTTCTCAATAGTTTGTGCAGTCTGTAGAAAATTCAGTCTATTAATATAATCTGCCTATAAATAGCATTAGTGTACCATAATGAATCATTTGGAGCTGAGGCATACAAAATAAGGAGATTTACCCCCAACAAATTCAAACATACATAAATTTTCCTTTGTCAAAAGGGGTAGCCATACAAGTCAAGATTTCTATCCCTTTATAGGTGTGGGGCCCTGCAGGAGGGGGGATGTGGTTTGAGAAAGAGAGGGAAGGGGCAAGAGCCCAAGGAAGCTGCAGCCTGCCCTGCCAATAGAGTGCTAGGGAAGGAATGCAGGGGCCCTAATCCAAATGCATTGTACTGGGCCCCAAAAGTCCTGTTGGCACCCTTGGCCCTGGCCTCCAAGTGCTGCAACTGACCTGTTGAAGAACTGGTACCTTTTAATGCAACCACTGGCAGGGCCGTCTCAAACCGGTCGGGCGCCGTGGCGTGGAGATCGCTCCGGCGCCCCTGCCCTGGTGGGTGGGCGCAGGGTGAAGGGCGCAGCATGGCTTCCGCGCGGCTTTGCTGCGCAGTGCCCTCCTGCCGGCCCCACGCCAATGAGACTACCCCTAGAGCCGGGCCTGGCCACTGGGTTCTTTTAAGAGGTGGGGTTTCAGGCTGTGGGAGATTCTTTGGGGAAAGATTCTCAGATCCTGTTGGGAGATTGGAGGCAGAGGGTTCAGGAATGAGACACAGACTCTGGTGTCAACAGATCCACATGCTGGGAGCCAGGGCATAAATCCATCTCCCACTCAGGTTTCCCATTACAGTATAGGATTCTGCAGCTGACAATTTCTGTTCTGCGGCCACGATGTCTGTGGATGGACTTAATTGCTAAAGCATTCATGTGGCACAAAAGGTAGCCTGCCCCTTGGTTTTGTTCCCACACATTGATCTTTTAGCCTTTCTTCTAGAGACCTTTAAAAGAATGCTAAATCTCTGACATTTCAAGTCAGACTCTTGGACCGAAAAGAAAACGCCTTCTGGTCCAGGACAAGAAGCAATGCTTTAAATTTTTTGGAATGAAAAGCATTGCAAAGTACACAAATGCCCCTCAGCCAAAAGGGCTGCACAAAATATTCACTTAATTCAACATTCTCCTAGCAATTAGCATACTCTGCCCTTCTGAGCTAACTTCAAAAAGGCTCATTTTTCCAAATTGCCAAATTGCTGCTTCTTTACCTTCACTTTTTCCAACCTCTTTTGCCCTCGCTGTCCCTTAACTTGTCTAGCTGTGGCAACCTTGTGATTTTGTTTTTGAGTTATCATGAAATCACCATGTCAGACAGGGCATGTTTTTGCTGGGGAAATGAAGATATAGCAGGTAGAGAAGATCCCCCACTCACCTATGATGGAGACAAAGACAGAGTTCAGGCTGGCATCCCCGGTGGGGGGGGGGGGGGAATAGGTGAAAACATGTTGGCCACATGGAGAGTATTGGAAGGGTGAAGTCAAACTGTTGGAGAGTTACAGCACCTGCTGTGGTTGTGGAGCAGAAGCGGTTTTATAGTGTTTGGGGTAGAAATCGAATGACAACTATGATAACTACCACTGCTACTAATAGATAAAGAACAATGCATAGGCACTACACATATTGCAAATGAGTTGACTAGCAAGCAAGGATATGCTTTGATTCTGTTGAAACAATTTCTTTAGTCTTCCTTTAAAAAGCTTGCTGGGTTGCTGCTTTGAGGCAAGGTACACACGTGTGTGTGTGTGTGTGTGTGTGTGTGTGTGTGTGCTTTAATGGTACAAGACCGCAGACTATTACAAGTCTGAGACATCACTCACAATTAACACATTCTCATTAGAACTTGGTGATTGCTCCCTTTGGGTGGGCAGACAGGCAGGGAAGCAGGCAAGTGGCTGTCTTTAAAACTAATGACAAAGCTGCTTTGTTAATTAGCCGGCAGGGGGTGGCCAATTTCCTGTCTGCCTATAAACCAGACACTGAGTGCAGCATCATTTCTATGAAGTGTGCTGCTGCCTCTGATGTATTGGATGTTTTAAGAGCTATGGTTTTCCAGATTGGGGACTTTCTTCCAGTAATCTAAAGCACTACTGCTGTTGCATTTGTAAATTATTTTCTTTCTATTAAATCCCCAGTAAAAGGGCAGAGAGTATCATCAATGCAAACTTCTCTATAAAGCCATGTACTTTCTCTTCATCACATCTACAGAAGTGAGTGGGCATAGAAAAAATATTGTTCTCCCTGGCCCTTTCCTTTTTCTGAATAAAAATCTAACATATTTATAGAACTAAAAAGAATTTCATCCAGACACACCAATTTTCTCTCACTCCCTTGTATACGCAATCATGTTCCTTAGCTCTTTTGTACTCAGTTGCCATTTTTTCACTGTTATAAACGGGCTCCTGAGAGGACCTGAAATAATTACACATCACATTTAAAGATAAATAATTTGAAACCTCAGGAAGAGGCTAGATTCAAAATGACCAATCAGAAAGCCTCAAAAGAAAAGCCTTCTCTGATGATGCCTTCCTTCCAGGTCTAAGGAAACATTCCTCAAAAGAAAGGCCATCATTAAACCCAGAGCATAAAACATTTGGGTGGAAAGGAGGAGGAGGAAAACACTAAGCTGTTTAGCAATCTGGCTTCATCTCAGCTGAAAATATGTTGGTGGTCAGCAGGTCCAAGCATTCTTCACCTATTGTTGACCACCTGACCTTATGAAATCCCCAGAAGACAAGCCACTTGCTTAGGAAACAGGAGCAGAAGGCATAGCTGCCAAGTTATCCCTTTTTTTAAGGGAAATTCCATTATGCTGAATAGGCTTCCTCGCGAGAAAAGGGAAAACTTGGCAGCTATGGCAGAAGGTCACAGTCACCTCTACAAGTGGGGGGCAGAATGTTCCACCAAGAGCCATGCAAAATGCCATCAATTAAAATTCATTAGTCCAGAAGGAGTGTTGAATGTGCACAGATGCTGCCATTACAAGTGTAACACCAGTAATTGGGAAGCAAAAGGAGGACTTCACAGCCTATGCAGTCTCTCTGTGCTTTCATACGCTTTGCCATAACTTAAATTTTGGTAGATTTTCCCTCCTTTGATCACAGGTAAGGCTGAGTGAAGTCTTACCTCATGCCAGTTTTCTTTTTGTGTATAAATCAAAAAAGCTATTCCTCCCTTTCAGCATGTAAGCATGCATTTGTTAGACTGCTCTGCACCACTTTTCCTGCTTCTTCTTTGCTGTTTTTTTTTTAAAAAAACTTAATTTTTCAGTGTCTGAAAGTACTTATGAGAAACAATCCTCATATATCACCACCCCAAGAAGCATTCCATGCATGTATAAAATTAAGCAGGTTTATATAATAGTTTAGAGTTGATTATGCCAGTTAAGTGTCTTCTTTCCACCTTGACAGATTGTCTCAGAGTCAGTCGTGGGCAGCTGGTGGCACTCAGAACTGACTTTCTGTGATGCCATTTGATCCTATGGGCTGAGGTCACCCATGTGATTAGGTTGATGACATCATGTAAATATATCTGTCATGACTGTGTCACAATGCTACATCTGGTTGATGTTGTAATAGACACTCATGGACAAAATCTCGAGCAACTTCACAGACAATAGGATTAAACAGCTCTCTGGGCAATGAGGCTAAGAACAATGAAAGCAAAGAAAAGGAAGGAAAATGATGCCATGAAGCAGAAACAGAAAATCTAAAGGGTGCTGAAAAACATAAAAACAAGGTGAATAATCCCCCCCCCCCCGCTGCCGTCTGTAATTTAATTGACTGCTTCACATATGCTAATTTGAAAGTGAATGCCAAACCTAGAGAATATTCAGTGCACCCTCAGCCAGAAGAAATATTTCCTGCCTTCTTTAACAAGTTCCTGGACTTCTGCTTTCTAATTTAGTTTAAGGCGCATAGCAAAAATCAATGAGATTACTGGATGGCAAGAAAAGTCATGGGCTATTAAAAGTGCATTTAGTAATGATAGATGTCAATATTTAGTCAAGGAAAAAAAATTAAAGCCCATTTTATTCTTAATACATTTTCATGTGGCCTGTCATAGCTGACAGATGGCTTATCTCTTGGAGTACATCTGCAGTGTTCTGAAATAAATAGACTGCTGTCTTCAGGCTAGCTGGTAAAAAGTGCACAGCACCCAGAGCCAGAAATAAAGAGGCAAGACACAAGTAAGTGGATTGAATGAGGACTACAATTTTTAAAACTTCAAACAAAAGGCAGATTTGATGAGAGACTGTGTGGGATGCTAGCTCTTCATGGATTAGGCCCACAGCTGGCCTGGACAACTAACTGAGATGGCTTGCTGGCATGACTTGGCTCCCTCTAAAAACTGCATTGTAAGTTACATGTTCACACAGCAGGAAGAGATAAGCTACTTGTTAGGTAGATTTTTATCACTTTGGGCCACCTTCAGTCTTGTTCCAGTTCTTCCAGACTTGCGAGTGTCCTGCTAGCACCCTTGTCAGCCAAGGTCAGCCAAGGTGATGTTTCTGGGCACCTTCCCATACTCATGCTGCCACTGGTATTTCTCGCTGTCTACCTTCTGGCAAAAAGGCACGGCAAAAGAAGAAAGCAAGACATGAACAAAATGGCCACAGTCAGTCAGTTGACATATCACAGTTAAAGGCCAACCCAAAAGACAGAACATCTACAGGATGTGAAAAACATGCCAGCCATATGGCCAGTCAGGGATGACACCAGAATACCTTCCTGACTCACTGAAAGAGCAAACAGCCGGTCTGCTCCTTCATTCAAGTGTGGGAGGTAGATTTGCCTGTCTGCCCTGCCTGGAGCTAAATGTAAGTGTGGTCCATGCCTTTCTCTCACAGTCTTTCAGTAGCACCTTAAAGACCAACTAAGTTTTTATTTTGGTATGAGCTTTCGTGTGCATGGCATGCACATTTCTTCAGATACACTTGAAACAGAAGTGTCAGACCCTTATATATATACAGAGGGTGGTGGGGGTGGGTGGGAATGGGTGATGGGCTGATGGGAGTGGTAAACCTGTAGATGGCTGTTAACGACCTGTTTCAAGTGTATCTGAAGAAGTGTGCATGCACACGAAAGCTCATACCAAAATAAAAACTTAGTTGGTCTTTAAGGTCAGGGACCCAGGTGGTGCTGTGGGTTAATCCACAGAGCCTAGGGCTTGCTGATCAGAAGGTCGGCAGTTCGAATCCCTGCAACGGGGTGAGCTCCCGTTGCTTGGTCCCAGCTCCTGCCCACCTAGCAGTTCGAAAGCACATCAAAGTGCAAGTAGATAAATAGGGACCGCTATGGCGGGAAGGTAAACGGCGTTTCTGTGTGCTGCTCTGGTTCGCCAGAAGCAGCTTTGTCATGCTGGGCACATGACACGGAAGCTGTCTGCGGACAAACGCCGGCTCCCTCGGCCTATAGAGCGAGATGAGCGCCGCAACCCCAGAGTCGGACACGACTGGACCTGATGGTCAGGGGCCCCTTTTGTTGTTGTTTAGTCGTTTAGTCGTGTCCGACTCTTCGTGACCCCATGGACCATAGCACGCCAGGCACTCCTGTCTTGCACTGCCTCCCGCAGTTTGGTCAAACTCATGTTCGTAGCTTCGAGAACACTGTCCAACCATCTTGTCCTCTGTCGTCCCCTTCTCCTAGTGCCCTCAATCTTTCCCAACATCAGGGTCTTTTCCAAGGATTCTTCTCTTCTCATGAGGTGGCCAAAGTATTGGAGCCTCAGCTTCACGATCTGTCCTTCCAGGGAGCACTCAGGGCTGATTTCCTTAAGAATGGATAGGTTTGATCTTCTAGCAGTCCATGGGACTCTCAAGAGTCTCCTCCAGCACCATAATTCAAAAGCATCAATTCTTCGGCGATCAGCCTTCTTTATGGTCCAGCTCTCACTTCCATACATCACTACTGGGAAAACCATAGCTTTAACTACACGGACCTTTGTCGGCAAGGTGATGTCTCTGCTTTTTAAGATGCTGTCTAGGTTTGTCATTGCTTTTCTCCCAAGAAGCAGGCGTCTTTTAATTTCGTGACTGCTGTCACCATCTGCAGTGATCAAGGAGCCCAAGAAAGTAAAATCTCTCACTGCCTCCATTTCTTCCCCTTCTATTTGCCAGGAGGTGATGGGACCAGTGGCCATGATCTTGGTTTTTTTGATGTTGAGTTTCAGACCATATTTTGCGCTCTCCTCTTTCACCCTCATTAAAAGGTTCTTTAATTCCTCCTCGCTTTCTGCCATCAAGGTTGTGTCATCTGCATATCTGAGGTTGTTGATATTTCTTCCGGCAATCTTAATTCCGGCTTGGGATTCATCTAGTCCAGCCTTTCGCATGATGAATTCTGCATATAAGTTAAATAAGCAGGGAGACAATATACAACCTTGTCGTACTCCTTTCCCAATTTTGAACCAATCAGTTGTTCCATATCCAGTTCTAACTGTAGCTTCTTGTCCCACATAGAGATTTCTCAGGAGACAGATGAGGTGATCAGGCACTCCCATTTCTTTAAGAACTTGCCATAGTTTGCTGTGGTCGACACAGTCAAAGGCTTTTGCATAGTCAATGAAGCAGAAGTAGACGTTTTTCTGGAACTCTCTAGCTTTCTCCATAATCCAGCGCATGTTTGCTATTTGGTCTCTGGTTCCTGTGCCCTTTCGAAATCCAGCTTGCACTTCTGGGAGTTCTCGGTCCACATACTGCCTAAGCCTGCCTTGTAGAATTTTAAGCATAACCTTGCTAGCGTGTGAAATGAGCGCAATTGTGCGGTAGTTGGAGCATTCTTTGGCACTGCCCTTCTTTGGAATTGGGATGTAGACTGATCTTCTCCAATCCTCTGGCCATTGCTGAGTTTTCCAAACTTGCTGGCATATTGGGTGTAGCACCTTAACAGCATCATCTTTTAAAATTTTAAATAGTTCAGCTGGAATATCATCACTTCCACTGGCCTTGTTATTAGCAGTGCTTTCTAAGGCCCATTTGACTTCACTCTCCAAGATGTCTGGCTCAAGGTCAGCAACCACACTACCTGGGGTGTACGAGACCTCCATATCTTTCTGGTATAATTCCTCTGTGTATTCTTGCCACCTCTTCTTGATGTCTTCTGCTTCTGTTAGGTCCTTACCACTTTTGTCCTTGATTATGGTAATCTTTGTACGAAATGTTCCTTTCATATCTCCAATTTTCTTGAACAGATCTCTGGTTTTCCCCATTCTATTGTTTTCCTCTATTTCTTTGCATTGCTCATTTAAGAAGACCCTCTTGTCTCTCCTTGCTGTTTTTTGGAAATCTGCATTCAGTTTCCTGTATCTTTCCCTATCTCCCTTGCATTTTGCTTGCCTCCTCTCCTCCGCTATTTGTAAGGCCTCATTGGATAGCCATTTTGCTTTCTTGCATTTCCTTTTCCTTGGGATGGTTTTCGTTGCTGCCTCCTGTATAATGTTACGAGCCTCCATCCATAGTTCTTCAGGCGCCCCTTTACCTTTACCTTTAAGGTGCTACTGAAGGAATTTTTTTTATTTTGCTTCGACTCAGACCAACACGGCTACCTACCTGTAACTCTCACAGTCTTATGAGACCTTCAAACCAAACCTCAGATCTTGCAAAACTGAAGGCAATATACCTGAAACTTCACAGTGTAAGTAAGACCTTTTGGGCTGGGTGTTCCTAGGTAGCAGTGAGAAAATGAAGAGAACAGACATCACTAGGTGGGATTAGACATAACAAAGCTGTTATATATCTTGCGCTCTCACATCTGGGAGATGTGGAGATGACCCGTCCTAGACAGGGTTGTGCTTCCCTGGAATGAGCATGTGTGCAGCTTGAGGGTGCTCCTGGCTTCAACACTGCCAATGAAGGCTCAGATGGCCATGGTAGCTGGGAGTGCCTTTTTTCCAACTAAGGCCCCTTGTTGGACAGAAATGACTTGACCACTGCAATCCATGCTCTGGTAACTTCCAGGTTGCATTATTGTAATGTGTTCTGCATGGGGAAAATGACTTGGAAACTTCAATTGGTCCAAAATGCAGTGGCCAGATTACAAGCTGTGGTTCATTTTGATGCCAAACTTCCCACAACAATTTGGAGCCCATATAACCCCTGTTTTAAAGCAGCTGCATTGGTTGTTGGTTTGTTTCTGGGCTCAATTCAAGGTGCTCACACTGGTTTAAATCCTTAAAATGACTCAGTCCCCAGCTATCTGAAAGACAACCTAGATTCCTAAAGACCCTCTTAGGTGTTAGGATTAGGGGGGGGGGCTCCATCCCATTGTATTTTGAATTGGAACCTGAGGGTGAAGGATGGGTAATAAATTAAAATTATGAACAACCACCACCACAAGAATATGTACTAGTTACAGGTAGGTAGCTGTGTTGGTCTGCCATAGTCAAAACAAAATAATAATAATAGATCCTTCCAGTAGCACCTTAAAGGTAAAGGCACTCCTGACCATTAGGTCCAGTCACGGATGACTCTGGGGTTGCGCGCTCATCTCGCTTTATTGGCCAAGGGAGCCGGCATACAGCTTCCAGGTCATGCGGACAGCATGACAAAGCTGCTTCTGGCGAACCAGAGCAGCACACGGAAATGCCATTTACCTTCCTGCCAGAACGGTACCTATTTATCTACTTGCACTTTGACGTGCTTTCGAACTGCTAGGTTGGCAGGAGCTGGGGCCGAGCAACAGGAGCTCAACCCGTGCCTGTTTGTAGCCAGAAGGGGGAGTTCTGGTAGTGGGCAATGCTGGTGTCACTCTGCAGGTGGTGGCAAGTGGGAAGTGAAAGGAACCCAGCAGGGTTGAATGCACATTTGCACACATAGCTCAAAAGGTTCTGGACTGCTCTGCCAGACTTGAGGGAAGTTGCAGTGGCATAGCTGCCAAGTTTTCCCTTTTCTCGCGAGGAAGCCTATTCAGCATAATGGAATTTCCCTTTTAAAAAGGGAGAACTTGGCAGCTATGTGCAGTGGTGCTATCTTGCCTGGCCTGATGCCATTGAAATTTTCTTCTCTTGCCTTGAAATAGGCTTAGTTATTCTTAACAGATATCAAACATTGGTTCATTTAATATTTCAGCAGTTGCCAGTGTGATATTTGGGTGGGTTGCCTCTGTTCCTCTGACTTCCTTCTCCTGCTGCAGGAGATGCCCTTCCCTCTAGGTGAGGCTCTTGAGTGATAGGGGCTTTCCAGAGAGGGCAGCCCAGCAAGGCCCTGACATACAATGTTATGTATTTAGTTCTAGTGGAAAAGAAATCTTAGCTGAGCTACCTTTAAAAGATAAGAAACAATTCTCTTCAAAATTACACTTTGATTGAAGTGCAAAAGTTCAAAGCCAAAACCAGCTAAACATATAGTGGAGAAAATAGCACACATTCCTTAGTAATGAAAAGTATAGCAATTTATCACATGCTACATTTGTCTAGTTTGACTTTCATTTTTTATATATATCTAAAAGTTTTTAAAAAGGAAAATTATAGGTATATTTCATTGAAGCATAAAAAAACTCCTGAAGGCTCATTGCAAACTCTTACCCTGCATGTGAAATGAAAAAAGAAGAGGAGGCAGTGGATTTAAGTAACTGCAGACAATCGGTATTGTAAATAATTGAAAATGCAAGATATCAATTAAGTTAATTGCAAGTAGCCACAGGTACCTTATCTTCGCCCATATTAAAATGCAAAGCAATTATTGCAAAGTCTTGATAAGAAATGTACACAATAAAATTCTAACTCCAGCCACAGAGAAGCTAACTTTTATGGCACAGAGCAGAAGTTAAAGCTATAGGGCACCATCAACTGAGATGCTTCCCTGTGGAAGCGCCATTGACAAGAATGGGGTTTTCAGCTGCAATTTCAAAGGCACCAGAAAGACATCAAATGATTTCCACAGAGGCAGCCAAAGGCAGCAGCAGGTGAGCCACACCTCTGGGGAAGAAACATCTACAGCCTCTCATGGAGCACCTGGCACCCACATCCTCCATCTCTACTGCAGCGAACAGGTGACCTAGTAAGCAGAGTTACTGCGGTTGGTTAATTGGATGGATCTTTTTAGCAGACATTTTAGAGCAGAGAAAACTATAGAAGATGTCTGCAAGCTCCACGTGGCATGGATGATGGCAGTAGGAGGAGACTCACCTCTTGCTGCTCATTGAGTCATGTCCTCAATTTCTGCTGCAGCAGAGAGGCAACCTGGGAATAGGTGTTCCTAGGCTTTGTTTGTTAAACGGGGTGTTTTGAATGCTGAGGCACCAACTATAAGGGATGGTTGCGGGAAGTTCCTGGGGTGGCACTGCTGGGTGGGCATGGCCCTTTGGTAAGAGGATAATAAGGAAGGCCAAGATCAGCTACTACACAATCATTATTTCTTGTGGTGAGTAATAAGCTTGGTATATGGGCTAGATAGTATATATGACAAGAAGGTTAAACCAAGTAATTATATTTTTCTCCTCTGACTGGAGTTTAAGAGAATAAGTGTGATTTTGGTGCATTTGGGATGGCTGAGCAAAGGGTGAAGCGATGAGCAACTTTGCCAATGTTCCTGATGGGAGTTCATAACATGTTACAGGATGAAATTGGTAAATCTGATGAATTTTTAAAACAAAAATTTCTAGTTGCTGTGAAGAGGAAGATTTAGGATGTACAAAAAATACATAGAAAAATAAAGTTTGCGTGTTTTGAAAGATAATAAAAGCTTTCAGGGTCAGGCCCAACCCCACATCAAGGGCAGGAGCCCAAAGCATCAGACATGTGGCTTGCCAAGTGGCTCCCACTGGCCTCCTTTTGTGTGTTCAGACCAAGAGACCTCCCCCCTAAATAAACACACATTTGACTCAAATTTTAATTTAGTTTTTGGCAGAATTTAGGCCACAACTTTATTGATTACAGAAAGTGAGCATAGGCTCTGGTTCGACTAGCTCCCTGCACCCCCCCTTGCAGCCAGAGCTCTATCATCGGTCAGCCAAGGGTGGACACCTGAGGTAGGTAGAAAGCCAGGGTACAGGCTATGTCCACTCCCCCAGATGCTCCCCCGGACTCAGGCACAGGCACAACCCCCTCTTGGGGGTTGACCAAACCAAGTTGAATCCCTGGATTCCTTTAACGGAATACCCTTCACATAGGGATGGCGAGACCGTTCTCCCATCCCTATCACCTGAACCAGTGCCTATCCGACACACGAGCCCATGCTCACCGCCAAACACTCACACCTGTAACCAATCCCTTAACCCCGCTGACATGGAGGTCAGCCATAAATCATTCCCAATCACAGACAGATGAACCCCATCAAGTCTGTAAAGGGATGCATCACAAAAGGTGATGGATCACTGTCCCGCCCAAGGCCAGAACCTTCTTGGCCACTGCGCTCTGGACACGTCTCCTGGCCCTCTCAGTGGCAGCTGGGCATCGTCTACCTCGCCACACATGTCGCTGCAACAGCTGCGACCCAAAAAATTTTGAGTCCTGGAAGAGCTGCCTTCAACTCTTCCAAGTCCTCCTGCATGCGGGTTCAAACCGGGAGCTTCCAGCAAATCATTCTCGCCCAGCTGCACTACCATCGCTACAGGTGTGCCTTCCGCAGATACCTTCACCCACACCATTGGGAGAAGCTCCTCCCAACGCATTCCTCGTCTGGATACCCAAGAGACGCACACGTGGTCGAGGAGTCTGAGCCTGCATCCGAATCCAGACTCCGCTGCCCTCCTGCTGGCCCAGTGGACAATGCTGTGCCCGACTATCCAGACGTGCAGGGCAGGCAGTCCTTGGAATGAACAAGACAATATTAATAACTGCACCTCAGCGCCACTTCTGTACATAAGCCCTGTATATACGGGGTATCAGACTGTATCAGATTTCCAGCAGCCCAGATCCTTGATCCTGTCGACGCACAGGCCCCAGTGTGCAGTAGTGGTGGCAGCACCAATGCGAAAGGAATGAGGTGCAAACTCACTGGCCAACAGGCAACACGCTGCAATTGCTTTACACATCACTGCAGCAAATTGATGCCTTCTCAACGGTGTCCCATCCTTGTTAACCAGGAAGGGACCATCCCCAAGTGGGCAAAGTGACAAATACTTCCTGCCATCTTTAATTGGATAATAATAATAATAATAATAATAATAATAATAATAATAATAATAATAATATATTATTTATACCCCGCCCATCTGGCCGGGTTCCCCTAGCCAATCTGGGCGGCTTCCAACAAAATATTAAAATACAGAAATCCATCAAACATTAAAAGCTTCCCCAAACAGGGCTGCCTTAAGATGCCTTCTAAAGGTCTGGTAATTGTTATTCTCTTTGACCTCTGGTGGGAGGGCATTCCACAGGGTGGGTGCCACTACCGAGAAGGCCCTCTGCCTGGTTCCCTGTAACTTGGCTTCTCGTAGCAAAGGAACCACCAGAAGGCCCTCAGCGCTGGCCCTCAGTGTCCGGGCAGAACGATGGGGGTGGAGACGCTCCTTCAAGAACCGGGCTTACCAGTGGCGGGCAGCCTCATCAAGGCACCTTTGCCCAACTGGTCTGTTTTGGAGTTCCAGATGATGAGAACTAGCTCCCGTTCAGAAAGCTGAACATCCTGCAATAACAAGCCCTTGGAGGATCCTCCTTGCGCTGACTCCAGCGCCACTTCGCCCACACAAAAACACGCCATAGAATAAGCCGCCGAAAAGAGTCTCGTCTCATAAGTGGACCAGCAGACAAGTCTTAACTTGCTGCACATCTTGGATAAGAGTTCAAAGGTGACTGGCTTCCTGACTGGTGACTTAGGTAGCTGGCATCTGCCCCAACCTTCAAGAGCCTTGCATACTACTAACTTTGCGCAAGGGTCTTTAGAATAAAGGGACTTCCAGAAAAATGAAATGGCAGAAGATTGAATTCTGAGGTGGGAAGCCTCAAAAGTTGTCCTTGCTGCTTGTAGGTGCAAAAACTTCCCCTACCCAGAACCTTGGTGGTTTGGGCCTATGCGGAAACAGAGCATGGAATTCCTCCACCAAATATTCATCCTGCACACTGTCCGCTGGCACCCAGGCATTGCGTGAGGCTGGAGCCCCTTCCCATGCCATCAGGTACTCCAAACTGTCGTCCTCCCATCGAGAGTCCAGAATCTCTGTGGCCTCATTGACCGCCTCCCCCCCTTTCCCTTGGGGGTGCTGCTGGGGGTGCTATGCTGTCCCGGAACTCATTGCCCTCCCTGTAAGGGGAAAGCAGCGATCTGTGAAACACGGGTTGGATCCTCATGGACTCGGGCAACTCCAGCCTAAATGCCACCTGATACTGATTTAAAAACACCCACACAGCCCTACCACCTAGGCAGCCCATAAATATTAGTTCTATTGATTTTATGGGGCAAAATGGAAGCAGTAAAAAAAATATTGTTTCCTACCCCATAATGTTTTAGCTGTTCTTATTTTATCTGTCAGCGGCCTTGAGTCAGGTAAAAGGCAGGGTAGTAGTAGTAGTAGTAGTAGTAGTAGTAGTAAATAAGTTTGTTTATTGATGTTCATTGGAATACATGACTCAAGCTTGCCTTGACTTACTAATTTGGTTAGTTGGTGGATTTTTGTTGGGTTGGGTTGATTTTTTTCTAAGCCTAACCCTGTCTTTTAATTGGATTGTTTTACTTACGCTATAATGTTTGCTTTATTGGATTCCTTTAACTTGTTTTTAACATTTATGTGAGCAGCTTTGTGCACTAATAACAAAAAGGCTTGATAGGAATTCTCCTAATAAATTAATCAATAAATAATGCCCTCAGATTAGATATACTGGAAATATCAACGGATTTCAGCTCGAGTTACTATGCCACTCTAAGGTAGATTTAAACTGGTTTAATGCTCATTTGTGCTAGTTAGTTCAGACAGACCCCGCCTGCACCATGCATTTGAAGCAGCCTTGCACCCTTTTAAACAGTCATGGCACCCCAGAAAGAATCCTGGAACTGTTGTTTGTGCAGCTTTTTGAGAGTTGTTAGGAGACCCCTGTTCTGCTCAGAGAGCTACAATTCCCAGAGTTCCTGGAGGAAAGGGTTTGATCAATAAACCTTTCTGGGAATTGTAGCTCCCAGGGAGAATATGGGTCTCCTAACAACTTTCTGCACCTTTACCAAACTATATTTCCCAGGGTTCTTTGTGGGAAGTAATAATGGTTAGAAACAGGAATGCTTCTGAATACCAGTTGCTGGAAACCACAGGAGGAAACAGGGCTCAGTGCTTGAATCCTGTTTGAGGCTTCTCACAGGCATCACACTGTGGGAATAGGATGCTGGACTAGATGGGTCATTGGCCTGATCCAGCAGGCTCTTCTGGCGCTATTATGACTGTTTAAAGTGGTGTGGTGGTGCTTGAAATGTATTGTGCAGATTGGACTTGAGTAACTTAAGTTAGTCCCACTGCATTCAATGGCACAAAGTAAGCTTGTCAAGCTGCTTTGTCAGATGTAAAAACAAGCAAGCAAAACCAAGCAGACCAGAGACCAGAGTGAAGCCATCCTTAGACTTTAACATATTCTCCAAGTAATTTTAGGGGACACTGTATTCATGGCCAGAGAGCATCTGGTACTACACCCAAATGTTGCTAACTCTTCTGCCAGGACAGGAGATGGTTGCAAACCATGGAAGTCCTTGGCCTGAACTTTGTGGCAAGAGGTCGGCTGTAGCTTTGAGCTAAGTGGGATGAGGGAAGCTAAGAAGGTTCTGCCTGACCTTATACAGCTACTGAGCTGTTCATAGCCTTGTTGATCCTGCAAAGCTTCTTGCGGCAATTGGTGTGCTTCAGAGAGGATTCCTGGTAGTGGTGTAGGTGAGTGTTTTCGATAGTGGAGCACAATGGCAAAGCTTTTATTTACCCACACTCTTTAGGGCTTCAACTTCAATGCAATGCATAATGCTAAGGGCAGCTGGTCCAAACACTGAAGTTCTCCCATGGGCTGCACACCCCTAGCATGAAGTGGGCTGCAGTGCTCTGCATTAGTTGACGCTCCAAAGTGTTAAGAAGGACAGCGCAATGGAAAAAGCATGTTGCGGTAGTATGTTAGGTTTATGCCCGTCTGAGCATGTTTTACATTGCCATTTCCCACTAATTTTGTTTGTTCCTGGCTAATGTAAAGCATGCTGTTCTTTAATAGGTTTGTGTCATGGCTGCTGTTGGAGTCTGGGATCTTTGAAGGAATTAGAATACAAACTGGGTAAATAATGTACCATGTAGATGACTTATCATGTATTACATACAATTTAAATTTTAAATGTATTGCAAAGAGAAACTTATAGTATTTCTCCTGTGACCATTCATTTGCTTCTGGTTTGTTTAAACAGAAGAGGAATCAGTAGGTAAATATGCAATTATAACCTTGTGTTATGAGCTAGAGTGGTGTAAACAATTGATCTTTCTCATTTCTAAGGGTTTGTTTCAGCATTTTCTTCCCCTGGATTCCTTTTCTCTACATTACTGGTTCAGCAATTCTTTGCAGAGTTCAATGAGCTTCATTAGCTTATCTAAGAAAATGGGACTAGTACTTTTGAGGCAGCCTCTCTGTGACTTTTCTAATTAAATTCTTTCCATCAGACGACAAGTTGCCCTTTTTGCTTGACAAACATTTGTTCTAATTTGGCCTTCATAGTATTTGGCAGTTCTTTAACTAGCCTCCTGCCTGCCCCCCGCAGTCCCATTGAACAGCATCTGCTAGTCAGAGGGCTCACGCAGGCTGACATTTACCCTCAGCGTACTTGCTTATTAAAATACCTCAATACTAGATAAATTTATCAGCTGAATAGAAGTTATATTCTATCCATGACACAGAGCCTTTCCTAAAACAAATTACTAATGCTTCAGCACAAAACTTTTGATTTATTTTCTGGTGTCACTCCCTGAGCGACATCCACACTGTGGATGGGTTTGTCCTTCCCTCCTGTTTTGACTGGGATGGGGCACACAGGTTTTGCTTTGCTCTCTTGGGCTGCCGGGGGGGGGGGGGAATGGGACGGGGGGGGGACTTTCACCTGGTAGCCCTTCCCATGATTGACTCTGTTTTCCATCAGGCTAGATATGCACCCACTGGGCTGAGACTGGTGGCCTTTTTGGGGAACCTTTTTTGGGAAATGAGTAGGCATTTTTTTGGTAGGCCTCTGATTGGCCATGGGGCCTACCCTTCTTGCCTACTCTGTATCACTTTGCCTTATTACTTCACTAAAAAGCCTTTTCTCACGCCTCAAATTCCAGCAGCGCCCTGTACAAAGGCCACATTGCCTAGAGGGCATTCTTCCAGTTGCAAGGATGACAAAATGGGTGTGGCCTGATGAATACTACTCTCAAACCTCCATCTAGGGAATGGGATTATTAGAGTTCATAGACACAATCCAGGCACTGTAGGAAGACACAGCAGAGGACCAGCCAAGACTGCTGCTTGGGGGAAGGGTGTGTGACTTGGGTAAGAGTCAGATAGGAAGGGAATCGTAAGTGAGATATCCACGAAGCAGACATTGCCCACAGCTCCAATCACCACACAGAGTCAGCTTAAGGTCCAAAATAGTTTAGTGGCTGACCATGCACCTGTTGGCTTATCTCATCCCTGGGGTGATTTGTGCCCATAAAGGAAATGAAGCCCTTTCTCCACGTCCAGTTCCTTCAGCAGCCTGGAGGGCCACATTCAGCCTCTGGGCCTGATGTTCCCCATCCCTGTACAATAGTATCATTGCATCCCCCCCCCCTGAAGCTCATTCCTTTATTTACTCGCCCTTACAGGAAGGTTGTCCACGGTGTCTCAATGCATGAGTATGACTTCTTTATGTAAGAATGAAAACTACCTCAATTTTATTTCAAAAGAAAGTGTGCCCCAGCTATCAGAAGTTTTTAAAAATGCTGTCATAATGTATCATCAGCAGGACAGCATCCCAGCTAGCACATTCTACAAAATAATATACCTGTCACAGGAAATGGCAACAATCACAGTTGTAGGCAAATATTTTACAGGTTGCTGAGTTCACCATTCTTCAATGAAAGGCATCAGAGAGGCTCCAGAGTGAAATTGCTGGACTAAATTTTCTCAGCAAATTTGATTCTATTCAATTATGACATAACCAAGCTTGGAAGCCTATTCCATCATATCATGCCCAACTCTGGATGTTCTATGAGGCACTCAAAGCAACCAGTGACTATCATTCTTAATGGGTCACTCTATGCTCTACTTAGAAATGTGACAGCCAATGATACTTTTTGCATTTCATGGCCTTTGCCCCACTCTGTATCCATGTAGCTTGAGACATTTCTCAATGGAGGAAAATAGTTCATTCATCAGATGAAGGAGGCTTTGACCTACAAAAGCTTATGCTACAGTAAATACACAAGTGTTTAAGGTGCCACAGAACTCTTTGGTGTTGTTGTTTTTTTGTTACTAGAAAATAACATGGCTATCCTTCAGGAATGTGAAGTGATAATTTCCAAAGTCATTTTAGAGCAGTATTTTAATAATGCATGGCTCCTTGAGGACAAAGGGCAGGATACAAATTTTAAAAATAATAATTTGCAAAGAATTTAAAGTTATGGCATTTATTAATAGGCCAAATGTTAAAGCAGTGTATTTCACTACACTTGATGAATATACTTACAGTACAATTCTATGCATGCCAACTCATGTCCATCTGCAAACTGACTCCCACCTAAACTTGCATAGGATTTCACCTTTAGTCTTCCAGTGCCGGGTCTCTAGTCAGTAGAATTTAAATCATGTGATAGCCATATTTGTTTTAGACTGGAACTGAAGTGTCCAATAAGCAAACTGAAGTAAAGTTTCAAGGTTTACTGGCAACCTTGGAAGTAAGTGGCCAGTAAGTGCCTTATTAGCTTCTGTACGAATCAGAAATAGCATGTACTTTAGAAGGAAATCTGTAGGATTAGTGTGGCCCATCATTTCATTGATCGATAAGAGAGCCTCTCCATGATGAGGAGCTCCTAGACTATGTGCAGTCATTGATTCACTGGTGGAATTTTATTTACCATTGTATGTAATTGGCGAGCAACCATTCATTTAGGCCAGGCCTGTACTATGCATGACCCATGAGGCAGAACACAGGGCATCCACCATCTATTGAGCTTCAAGGTATAGTCAATAAACCTGCAGTTTCTGTTTGTTTTAAGGCATTTCTAAACTTCTTAATATTTCAAAAATCTCTAAGCAGTGTATGCAATGTACAATATAAAAACAATATCCATTAAAACTAAAGTACAACCTCAGACCAATAAAGCAGTATACAAAGGCAAATAAAACAGGAGAATCAGGGGGTGAAGCACAGAAAACAGGATCTTATGAGTCAGAGGACACCTGGGCAAAAAAATCAGTCTTCACAAGACATCTGAAGCAACTGATGGCAGCTGCTTCATGTCTGGCAGATGGAAGGGCACCCCACAGAAAATGCCTTTTTTCAGGTCAGCACACACTATAACATTCTGCAGGGCTTGGCATCTTGAGTAGACTTTTCCCAGATGATCCAAGTGATCTTACAGGTCTGTACAAATCTTACAGTTTTTTGCTACTTGCCTAGATCTACACAAAAAGTGGTGTCCGTCTGGTGTGCTGCATTTGACTTGTTGAGTCGCAAGTTGTGCAGGCAGAGCTGAAGGTCTGATTGTTCACAGTGGGGCTACTGGCAAATATGCACAGTTACTGAGAAGCGCGGCAGTATTGTGTTCCTTCACCTATTTTTTAACATACTCCAGCATGATTAGCTTGCCAGCCATGTAGTCTGTAAGTAATAGGTTGCAATAGTGGCTGAAATTGACAAGTGCTTAGCCTAGAGCATGGATGGAATGTAATTCATATGACTCCCCAGTTAATTCCCAATACCTTTTTCATCAAGTCAGCTGGATAGATGGCTTCTAGCATCTCCTCACTTTATTGGTAAATCCCTGTATCTTTTTTAAATTAAAAAGAACCCTGCCATTGCCACAGATTTCTTTTTTCAAATGACAAATAATAAAAAGGCAGGCATTTCTTCCCTTGCATGTGCTCCACCCCGTTTTCCTTAACTCCAAATGGAGTTCACTTGGTAGGAACATCACTCATTTAGATTAGAGGCCCTTGCAGCTAACTGCAAGACCTTCAGCTGTTATTGGAGCACATTTTTCCATGTGGCTCTGTTTAAAGTGATGTTTCTATAGGGACTGCAGGGTGAAATATGGAGTTATCTGGGAGAGTAAATCTGAGAAGTTGGACAGATGGTGAAGTGTCATTGCATCCACTGAAATGCATTTCAGTTTTATATAAGGGCTGCTTTTGCTCAGTTTTAGATTGCAAAACGAAAGAAATACAGTTGCCGTCAGTACATTTTTTCTTTACAGATCAATAGCTAAGTCAATATAATCATGATAGATTTTAAACAAATTCATTAACAATCTGATTTGGTGAAAAGCAGCACAAAACAAAAGAGCTATAAAAACTATTGGAAAGGAACGAAGGTTACTGGAGGGAGGTCATGGTAATATCAGCTTCACTAAAACACCCTTATGAGATGCAGAGTTGCAGGATTCTTACTTGCAGTGTTTGTGTGTGTGTGTGTGGGGGGGGAATCTGTGTTAGCCTAAGACCTTTTAAGAAGACAAGTGAACAAGTGAAAACATGTACAGTGCTACCTCAATTCAAGAACAGTCCTGTTTACGAATGATTCGGCTTATGAACTCCACAAAACCGGAAGTAGTGTTCTGGTTTGTGAACTTTTCTTCGGTCTACAAACAGAAATTGAACGGTGGAAGGGCACTGGCGGTGGGAAGCCTCAATAGGAAAAGCACACCTCGGTTTAAGAATTGATTCGGATTAAGAACGGACTTCCAAAACAGATTAAGTTTGTAAACCGAGGTACCACTGTATAAGCAAATCTCATACAAAGATACATTAAGAAGAAGGGTTAACCTGTGGAACATGTGGAAAGGCCGCTGCCCCCCCCATTCAGCTGCATTTATCAAATAACTAGAGCACTGAAGGCTAGTTCTCATATATTTTGTAACTAACTTAATTGGTAGTCAGAAATAAGAAAGGAAAAGCACAGGTCAGAATCACAATATAAAAAAGGGATAGTATGTTAGTTTGTTGTTGTTGATCTCTAGCACAGCTAAACAAGGAACATTGTGCCTAATTCTGGGACACAAAAAGAAAAAACACTGTATGTTAAATTTCCATCAGATACTGTGCTTATTGCCATCACTTTATTTATTATTATTTTGATATTGTTTAAGAGAACAATTCAGTCCTTTCTTAGCCATTGTTTTATTCATCCACTGTCATCAAGTAGCAACTTAATTTCACCCAGTATTAACTGAGTCAAAACAAACTTTTCTGAGACATTGACAAACCCTAAAACACAGTCAGGGCTTCAACCCCCCCCCCCCGAAAAACCCCATCCAATTTGTGCTTTTAAAGATAAACAAAAAACCACTGGAAGATAGTGTCTGGAGGTATGGAGCAACACACCACCAATACACAAAATACACACAGCTATGTGTCTCCTTTCCACCTGTGACAGGTACAGTTTTACTATCGTTAAATGATTTCTTGAAATCAGCAATGGTTTGGAAAAGGTGAAAACCAACCCAGACAAAACAGAGTTGTTTCCAATGCATGGTCATTGAACTTGGAGAAGAAGACACACCTCCTGAATTGGGGCCCTATTCAATTAAGGAGAAACTTAGCAGCAGTGCTGGAGGAAGCTGCTTGGCGCCTGGGGCTGCCTCCTCCTCCCACTCAGCCGCCCTACAGCTGGGGGGGGCAGTGGGCATGCCCAAGCCACCGTGTCTCTCGCAGGAGAGATGTGTGGCTCGGGTGCGCTGCAGACCCTGCGGTGAGTGCCACCCGGCATTTTGTCACCCCCCTCAGTGGTGGCACCTGTGGCAGACCACACACCCTTCCTCTGCCCCTGCTTAGCAGTTGGGAATGTTGTACGCTGTGAGCTCTTACTGGATGCTCAGGTGTTGGCTGTGACTGGGACTGCTCTGTCAAGGGCTCCAAAATGACATACCCCCCCCCCCCAAGGTTGGTGAATATAATAGAAAATAAGATTCAATGCAGGATGGGATGGAAATAAATAAATCTCTCCTTCATATGTATATTGATGATGTCTGAACTTGTAACTAGCCAAGAAATGATCCTGCTGTTGTGTTGGAAAGTTCGGTGAAAATGAAGTCAGGGTGCAGTAGGGGTAAGAAAGATTAATTACCTATAGTAAGAAAAATTAGGAAAGAGGTTTAAAATGTGAATGCAGTACTGCTTGTTTAAAGACAGCAGTTCTTTGGACAAAGGTGCACCCTAGAACTTTGACAAGTGTAATATGGTGTTCTTTTCCACTCCGTTTATCATTGCGCATCCTTCACTGATGGACTGTTGTCACATGCCACACTGCTTACAACAGTAGATCAACATGGACTGGGAGGTAGTAGCTGCAGAAGCAGACCAGGGACTAGCAACAAGAGCACCTACTTCACGTCTTGGCAGGCTGATGCAAGGAGGAATTGAAGGAAAGCCATTCCACATATGCGCATTGTAAAAGGGATGTTTTAATTTCCCTCAGAAGTGAAAAGTTACAACATTGAACAACATAACATGTTCAGGGATGACAGAGTTTGGCTCCTCAGTCTTGCCAGCCATGCAGACCGTGCAGGTGCAGGAAATTAATTCATCCTCAATCCCTATTTAAATTACAATAGTATTCAACAATTGTTGAATTGAAAGTCAGGGCTCGTAATAAATTAGAGAATTATGGACCAACTAATTGTGAGTTTTGGCAGCACCCCAAAGTCTACATTTGGAATACATTCCTGTTGCTCTGCCTCAAAAGGACATCGTGGAAATAGAACAGAAGGGAAATAAAAATAATCAGTGGGTTGGACCACGTTATCAATAAAGAAGGGTAAAACCTTTGAGGCTTTGTTGTTTAAAGGGGAAAATATAACAAAGGGGAGTATACAATAGAGGTTTCTAAAATTATGCACACTCTGGCTATGTTAGTGAGAATAATTTCTCCCTCGGGTCATTCTATGAACATGATTAACAGTATATCTAGGACAGACAAGAGAATTGCACTTCACACAACTGATAATAAAATGTTGGCATTCACCACAATAAGACATGGTGACAACATCTGCCTTCAACAGCTTTACAAGGGCATTTGACAAATGTATTGAAGGCAGCATTCTTAGTGGCTCTTATGTCTACAGGTGGGACGCGGGTGGCGCTGTGGTCTAAACCACAGAGCCTAGGGATTGCCGATTGGAAGGTCAGCAGTTCGAATCCCCACAACAGGGTGAGCTCCCGTTACTCGGTCCCAGCTCCTGCCCACCTAGCAGTTCGAAAGCACGCAGTGCAAGTAGATAAATAGGTATCACTGTAGCGGGAAGGTAAACAGCATTTCCGTGTGCTGCTCTGGTTCGCCAGAAGCGGTTTAGTCATGCTGGCCACATCACCCGGAAGCTGTCTGCGGACAAGCACCAGCTCCCTAGGCCTATAGAGCGAGATGAGCACACAACCCCAGAGTCGTCCGCGACTGGACCTAACGGCCAGGGATACCTTTACTTTTACCTGTGTGACACCAAAATTCGGTGTCCCCTGTCTTCTCATGTTCCATTCAAAATCATAGTTGCTGCACCCTCTGTGACACCCCCGAGGTGCAGCCCAGTGCAACCAAACCAGTTGTACTCCCCTAAATCTGCCTCTTCTTTACACAGCACACACTCAAGGGTATGGAGTATATAGGCTAGATTCAACAAAACAGTTGTGCTAGCATGAGCAAACACAATGAGTCCTGCTAGTGCAATGGGGCTTTCCCCCTCTCTCTTCTCTGCAGGCCCCTCATGTCTCCCAGATCAGCTCTGGGGAGTTGTACAATCTCAAGGGGAATTATTTGCGCAGGGAAGTTATTCTTAACCCAGTCTCCTGAGCACCCATTGCTTCCTGCTTCTGTGACTGGAAGACTCTTCTTATTGGATGGAGTCAAATATTCCCAGGTCCTGCTGGAAGGCATTAAAATAGAATACCTTAACTTTTGCGGGGCTTCCCACTTCTTCTGATAGATAACAGCAGGACACACAAATCCCAGGTCTAGAGATATTGTTAATTGAAAAACACAAGTTTCTTCAGAAAAAGAGGGATTCTTCCTCTTCCCATTTGATGAAACATTTGCTTCCTTGCAACATCAGTAATTCCTCTGGGTTGGGTATATATATAAAACAAAAATCCCTGCAAGCTACAGCAACCACATTTGTACACAGTAAGACAATGTCTGCAAGAGGTGTTGTTATTAGTCAAGCTACAGATCATTTTTTGCCAATGGCATCTCTTTCCAAAATAGGGAAATGTTCTTTCTTGACAAAAGAAGGGTGAATAAAAGGAAGGAAAGCAAGCAACAGTGTTTGCACTATTTTACTCACAACTCTGTTGTTCCAAATTATTTTTTCCCAGGCATTTATATACTGCTTTTGATACAAAAAAAAACACAAAGCAATTTTACAGAGGATATTGAACATTAAAAGCAAATAATATAGTGTTATGAGTTGGGAGTGAGGAGTAGGCTGGATGCCAGGACCCTTCTAACTACTGGATCCAGCAAGTGTTAAAATTTAAGTAGGGCTATTGGAATTAAGAACAAGAAACCCGCTATAACTATATTAGGAAACTATGAAAACCAGGAAGAAGGGATCTGAGGAAGTCACAAATATAATGTTTAAGAAAGTAAGATATTGATATTTTTTATTGTTTGTCTGTTTGTGTGTTATGTTGGAGGATTATATATGAACAGCTGGGGGAAAACCTACCCCAATCTCTCCTTGATCTTGGGGCCTCTTGGTGGCAGGGGGGGGGGGTCCGGGGGTCAGGGAGGGAGGACAAACCCAGCTTGAAGATGGACTACCTTTGACTATCAACACTCGCAGGACCTACTTGTGGCAGAAGGGGACTTGTGGGGGGAGGGAGGAAAGGTGGACGGATATGTCTTTTTTGTTTCTTTTTTATGTTCTGTCTTTTTTGGGTTATTAATAAAACCAATAAAAATTAAAAAAAATTAAGTAGGGCTTCCAGTGAAAATTTTGTGGACAGTGTGTGGGGTTTTGGTTTCACTTACCTTACTTTTGAGGTGGCTTTTGAGTGTCATTTTATTATTCAAATCATCATCCTGCAGCCTTTTGGGGTTGAAATGAGTTTCTATTCTGTCCTCAGCCAGGCTTTCCTATAAGCACAGGAAGCTGCTTAACTGTGTGACTGATAGATTTTTTTTTTAAAAAAACATGAATCCACCCCCCCTTTTACTTTGGAAGGTATATGTGCAGAAATATTTTTTAAATATAAAAGTCCCAAGCACTTAATAGCTGGGCTCCTTGCTTCCCATCCTTCTGTTAAAGCCCAGAAGATACCAGGAGGCAACTCCTTCTGTGGCCTTTTTAAAATATGGTTGAGTGTCTGCAGCCAGGGAGGCTGATGGAATGTTCAGAGGAGAGCATCAAGCAGCTGCCAGCTTGGGCACTTTGCAGTCTTAAGGGAAGCTCAGCCCCACACCCAATGAATTTGTGAAGAAATCCAAGAGCACTTTGCAAATGAGGGAGAAATTTGAAAGCTTCTTTGACAGGCAAATAAAATTTTGGAAAATTGGTGGATAGGTTTTGGCACAACTTTAAACAGAAGCATCTTGATCTTCATAAATATCTGTGTTTTTTACCCTAACATATTCAGGATGGAGGAGAACAAATGTGATGACGTGTATCCTAGAAAGTCCATATCAGTTGTTGCAAACCCATCAAGCAAGTTTACAAACAGCAGATGGGGTTGCTTTTTTCATGCCCTGGGAGGCAGCAAAAAAACTGATGGAACTTAATATCTGAAGGATGGCTCTTCTTATAGTTTCATTTCAGCTAGATGTAACCTGACATCAAATACTGAAAAAAGAAGAATGTTGAGAAACCACTGCTTTATGAAATGTTTTATATAAGCTATTTGCAAGGTCACCTTAAGTTTCACTGCTCGTCTGCTGAGATTTCCTACTCTGTCAAGATAGTGTTGCCACTGCCTCTCCTAAGCATATTTCCACAATATGCTTTCTGGGACTATTCATGCCAGCATTCACTGTGTTTAATATTGATGCTGATTTCATCTCTTCATTTTTATTAGTTTGTGCTAGTCTTAATTAGCAATCTTCAATCTCTGTCAAGGTAAGCAATTTGATATAGCTTAATAAAGCAAAAGGTTCAGCTGGGAAAAGATCAAAATTTATTCTGTTTGAATGTTGCCTAAAAGTATGTACTGTTCCGTTCTGTTCTTACCCGCATGAGAGGAAGAGCATTATAGGTAGACAGAATACGGAATGACTTTATCATATAGCAGTGGTGTACACTAGTCATTCTGAATATCCAAAACCTTTATCTTGCTCGCAAACATGCATTGGGGTGGTGGTGGTCATGGTTTCCATACCAGCCAGGTTGAAATGTCTGTTTAAGATGCACAATATTTCTTTTATATGTTCTCCTGATGAGGTTTACTTACCATGACAGATAGTCCTACAAATATTTGAAGCAATATAGACTGATTAGTTAATAAAGTCAGTTCCTAATGCACAATATATATTACATATTTATCCTGGAACTAGTTTTCTCATCTGGATAGATTGGCATACAAATATTTGAAGATATATAGACTAATTAATTCATAAGAGTCCAACAGAGTTAAGAATGAGTTAAATAGAATTTAAAATGTGTACATTGAGGCAAGCAAAGTATGAGATGAAAACCACAATAGGCTAAGGCAATTAGCGATGAACTCTGTGCGTTTGGAAGCACTGATAAAGAGATAAAACCACAGATCATACAGCCTTGCAGTTCAGCCCAATGGAGTTACTGAAGGCTCATTGATTGTGATATTATACTAAGAGAACTATTAGATTTTGCATGCTCTGTGAAAATGGTTGAAAGGAAAGTGGCTCACACTGAAAAGTCTGATCAATCCTTCAGAGAAAAAAGATCAATATGCAACAGACTCAAACAGAGCATAAGATAAGAAAATCTAGAACCTGGATAAGGCTGAGGCTGAGTCAGTCCTCAAACAAAGCTCCAGCTTCTTCTGTCATGGCAGCTACAATTGCCATAAAAAGTCACATCCTGCAAAAGGCAAAAACTACAGTTTAATGAAAAATCATCTTGCTAAAGTATGCAGGCTGAAACAAAGGCTGCAGAGTGTGGTGGGGAAAATAAGTCTAAGTGCCAAGTTAACCAAATAAGCCCCAAACTGAGCAGGCAAAATGTTTGCGTCTACTGTAAAAATAAAATAAAATAAAGTGAAATAATAAAATAAAATCTAGCATTGAGCTGAACACATTTTGAGAATCTTTTCCTTAAAAACAAAACAAGGAGATGGGATGCAACTCAGGAAGAAAAAAATAGATCCATTGCATCCTACTAAGCTGCTCATCCCAGTGGACCTTGCTGTAGGATTGCCCCATTAGTTCTACTGTTGTGATTGGTTGAAAGTTGAAAGAGAGGCATACATAATGTCTTGAGAGAGGAAAAGCATAGAAGCAGAGCTGTTTCTTTAGTTATAACCTCAACTACTTTAAAAAGCAGAATTGAGCTACAGACACCTATTGGAGATACTACTTCATCCGATTCCTAAAGCAGAACCCAATATGTGTGCCTCTGAAGAGACAGAAAGATGTCCAGGTACAGGCAGGGCATGAGAACATCCCATCTGAAAATCATGAGGTGGCTACCAGGAAAAGCTGGATATAGGGTGGTACATAGTTCTGAAATGTATAATCCCATATAATACAGAAAATCACAAACAGGCACAGCCCACCACTGCCCTTATTGCTTTCCTTCAGCACCATGTAACGGTGCATGGGTTTCAATTGCATATTGTAAGCTGCCCTGTGATCTTTGGTTGAAGGGTGGTATAGAAAGTTTAATAATAATAATAATAATAATAATAATAATAATAATAATAATAATTGCTGCATAAAGACTGCAGCATGTGTAGAAGTAAAAAGGACCAGGAAAAAGTAAAGCAGTTGCAAGCTCCTCTCCTGGATCTCATGCATCTGTGGGGTTCTGGTAAGCCATAGTTGGGTTTACCATGACATGGAAATGAGGCAATTGTATTTTATGTAGCTCTCATGAAGAAATATGATTTTTTTAGAATTGTATGGATATACGCTTTCTAAAAACAGGGTCTTAACAGAGCCAATGAATATAATGAGCTGTTCAAACAGCAAATGCATCAAGAAGTGTATGCAAGATTAGAAGCCTACTGAGACTAATCAACTGTGTCTCAAAATTCAGATGGGGAAAAATACTTTTGCAATCTCAAACATATTCAAAGCAGACAATGGCCTGCCTTTTCAAACATTGGAATTTGCAAAGTGAGAGAACCATGCTGGTCTTTCTCACAGGAAAAGCAAGAGGAACCATAAGAATCACAGAGGGGAAAAAAAGCTTTATTAATGGAGAGTGGTGGGGGAACCTGGAGGCAAGGAATATTTGCATGTAGCAACAGTCCAACTGCAGAGTAGGCCTACAAGTAGTCAATAGAAACATTCCTATCTCATTACCAAGGTAGTCTCCTGCAACTCAAGATTGCTCTGACTTCAGAGAAACAGATGGCAAAATGAAATTTTAAAATAAAACTATGAAGTTAGAAAGTACAATGCAAAACAGTTTATCAGGAGGAAATAAGGAGACTTGGTACTAGTGGGGGGAAAGAAAACTCTACTCTCTTTAATGCATTTAATGAAAATAATAGAAGGTAAAGGATTGTGCTCTACGTAGCACAATGGAACCAAACTCTATGTTAACAATGTTTGGAATGGGTTTCTGGATATATCTATTTTTATTTTTAGTTGGGGGGGGGTTACTATAAAAGGCATCAGCCAATGTTTAACATATTTGATGACTGGGAATTTCACACAGACACAAAACAAATATTGTGGCACATTTTTGAAAATGTGGTTACAAAGCTCATGTCGCTTCACAGTAATTGCCATGAATTATACAGTGAAGGTCCTGAAAGATGCCTTGTGCGATGCAGCTTCTTTTGTGCAACGTCTGACTGCAAATGATTGCATGCTTGCAAATATATGTACAGACAAAGATACACTGGAATCTTCAAATATTCATTAGCACTACATAATTGACAAATTTGCTTCACAAACTGCAGTGCATTAATAATGTGGTGTTTTGCAGACATATTTGAAACAAGTCACGATTGCAAGGCAAACTCGCATTAAAAAATTCTGTCAGCTCAGTTGCTCTCGAAGGTGGCATAAAACCCCTTCTGTATTTACCCAAATGTATGTAATGCTTTGCATCTGTCTAAATATATTAGATGAGTAAGAGTCTGTCCTTCTTGGGCTTATTCTATGGTGATTTGTTTCAAAGGCTGGTAGTTTCCTTAGAAATTCAACAGTTCACTTTTGTTTTCCCTAGTCTGGGCTTTTCCTCTGGCTTACTGTATACTAGAGTTTAGCGTGGTGGAGAAGAAGTTGATGGGGAGCCATTCAAGAGCCTGGAATGGTTACATGAGAACCCTTGATAGGGCACCTAGCAAATTCAGCAAATGATATGTAAATTTTACATTTTTCACCTTATATGTCACCATATAAGAAAGGTCTCAAAATTATAGTAAATATTCAATTTTAAGAATAGAGGCTCACAGAGATTCATTGATTTAATAGTGGTAGCACAAGTCTTTCTTAGCGATGGAATGGGAATTAGATCTATGTCTTCTGATAAAACAAACACAATGCTATCCTTACTTACTCCTCTTCCTGTGATTAGTATGCCCTCTTTAAAGACATATCTAAACATAATACAGAAACACCATGGAGGGGGAGTAAAGCAATGATTTCTGTAGCTTTACAGCACACCTGACTGAATAGTTTTTACACAACAACTTTGCAATAGTTCTGCTGAATATATACCCCCCTATACTTCAAGTATACTTCAAGTATTCAAGGACAAAAGTGGTAAGGACCTAACAGAAGCAGAAGACATCAAGAAGAGGTGGCAAGAATACAAGGAGGAATTATACCAGAAAGACATGGAGGTTTCGTACACCCCAGGTAGTGTGGTTGCTGACCTTGAGCCAGACATCCTGGAGAGTGAAGTCAAATGGGCCTTAGAAAGCACTGCTAATAACAAGGCCAGTGGAAGTGATGATATTCCAGCTAAACTATTTAAAATTTTAAAAGATGATGCTGTTAAGGTGCTACACCCAATATGCCAGCAAGTTTGGAAAACTCAGCAATGGCCAGAGGATTGGAGAAGATCAGTCTACATCCCAATTCCAAAGAAGGGCAGTGCCAAAGAATGCTCCAACTACCGCACAATTGCGCTCATTTCACACGCTAGCAAGGTTATGCTTAAAATTCTACAAGGCAGGCTTAGGCAGTATGTGGACGGAGAACTCCCAGAAGTGCAAGCTGGATTTCGAAAGGGCAGAGGAACCAGAGACCAAATAGCAAACATGCGCTGGATTATGGAGAAAGCTAGAGAGTTCCAGAAAAACGTCTACTTCTGCTTCATGGACTATGCAAAAGCCTTTGACTGTGTCGACCACAGCAAACTATGGCAAGTTCTTAAAGAAATGGGAGTGCCTGATCACCTCATCTGTCTCCTGAGAAATCTCTATGTGGGACAAGAAGCTACAGTTAGAACTGGATATGGAACAACTGAGTGGTTCAAAATTGGGAAAGGAGTACGACAAGGTTGTATATTGTCTCCCTTCTTATTTAACTTATATGCAGAATTCATCATGCGAAAGGCTGGACTAGATGAATCCCAAGCCGGAATTAAGATTGCCGGAAGAAATATCAACAACCTCAGATATGCAGATGACACAACCTTGATGGCAGAAAGTGAGGAGGAATTAAAGAACCTTTTAATGAGGGTGAAAGAGGAGAGCGCAAAATATGGTCTGAAGCTCAACATCAAAAAAACCAAGATCGTGGCCACTGGTCCCATCACCTCCTGGCAAATAGAAGGGGAAGAAATGGAGGCAGTGAGAGATTTTACCTTCTTGGGCTCCTTGATCACTGCAGATGGTGACAGCAGTCACGAAATTAAAAGACGCCTGCTTCTTGGGAGAAAAGCAATGACAAACCTAGACAGCATCTTAAAAAGCAGAGACATCACCTTGCCGACAAAGGTCCGTATAGTTAAAGCTATGGTTTCCCCAGTAGTGATGTATGGAAGTGAGAGCTGGACCATAAAGAAGGCTGATCGCCGAAGAATTGATGCTTTTGAATTATGGTGCTGGAGGAGACTCTTGAGAGTCCCATGGACTGCAAGAAGATCAAACCTATCCATTCTGAAGGAAATCAGCCCTGAGTGCTCCCTGGAAGGACAGATCGTGAAGCTGAGGCTCCAATACTTTGGCCACCTCATGAGAAGAGAAGAATCGTTGGAAAAGACCCTGATGTTGGGAAAGATTGAGGGCACTAGGAGAAGGGGACGACAGAGGACAAGATGGTTGGACAGTGTTCTCGAAGCTACGAACATGAGTTTGACCAAACTGCGGGAGGCAGTGCAAGACAGGAGTGCCTGGCGTGCTATGGTCCATGGGGTCACGAAGAGTCGGACACGACTAAACGACTAAACAACAACAACTTCAAGTATTAAACAAAATCCTTTTGACCTCTTCCTCACCTTCTCTCTAAACTAAAATGCTGTTCATGCTGCAACCTTTCCTCACAGAAGGGCCTCTCCGCCCCCCTGAACAGTTTGGCGGCCCCTTTCTGAACCCTTTCCAAGGCTACAACAGCCCTTTGGAGCTGAGGTGATCAGGAATATATACAGCATTCCAAGTGCAGTTGCCCCATAGTTTTGTATAACGCCATTATGGTAGTGGCAGTTTTATTTTCAGTTGCTTTCCTAATGATCCCTAGTATGCTACCAATGTTCCTTTTTCACAAATGCCACACACTGCATTGGCATATTCATCAAGCTATTCACTATGACTCCAATGTCTTGTTCCTGATCAGGTACCACCAGTTCAGACCCCATGAGTGCGTGTGGGAAGTAATGTTTTGTTGCCCTGACATGCAAGTCTTTTTAAAATATACATTGAATTGCCTTTGTCATTTTACTGCCCAGTCACTCAGCCTGGAGAGATCCATTTTATCTTCAGAACAACCCTGCGAGGTAGGTTAATCTGAGAGACTGTGACTGGCCGAAGGCCATCCTGTGAGCTTCACAGCTGAGTGGGAATTCAAACCCTAGCTTTAGCAGAGTTTAGTCCAACACTCTAGCCACTACACCACACTGCTCTCTCGCTTTAGCAAGGCTTGTTTTTCTATATGCTTGTTTATTTTATCTTTAGCAATACTTTCTACCAGTTTTCGCAGCGCAGATGTTAAGCTAACTGGACTGTAATTTCCAGAATCTTCCTTGAATCCCCTTTTAAAAATCAGTGTTACATTAGCCACTTTACAGTCATTGGGTCTGAGGGATGTTCTGAGCACTGAGTTACATATTTTTTGTTAGAAGATCAGCAATTTCACACTTCTATTCTCTTGGGTGGGTGCTATGCTGATCCAGCAATTTGGCAGTTTTTGTTTTGTCTGTTAGGCAGGCCTTGAGCTGCATCTCTTCTCACAGCTATCTGTTTCGACTCCTCAGACTCGCTTCCTTCCAAAGTGAGTTCATACCCTATAATATCTTCCAAAGTGAGTTTATACCCTATAATATCTTCTCCTGTGATGACAGACGTAAATAATTCTGACCTCAGTTTCATAGCTGCCAAGTCTCCCGTATTCCCTGGGAAACCCACGTTTTCCCAGCTGTTCCCAGCCGAAAAAACGGATTTTTTTTTGTTTTTCCAAGTTTTTTCTGGCGCGACAGCCATTTTGGAACAGGGCAGAGCAGCATCAAAAGTTGCTTCTGAGCATGCTCCGCCCAGTTCCAAAATGGCGGCAGTGCTACTTCCGGTCTGCTACTTCTGGTCCAGTCCCTTATTTCTCAGGCAGGGACTTGGCAGGTAGGCTCAGTTTACAGGTGTTGTCAAGCAGAGCACTCTGAACTTGTGGGTGAGATGCCTGAAGCTCCCTTCCTTATGAACCTTTCTAGGATGTGGCATTTCATGTGGTAGGTGGCAAACACAAGGATATACAGAAGTCTAAAAAAAATCACCCGGCCTCTGGGCAATTTACTTCTCCCTGAAAGCAAATGCATAGCCATTCTGGTCAGTTTCCGCTCTTTTTCCATCGGAAAGAAATTCCTTACTTTTATAAGGTAATATACATGGCAGTTATTTTCACAGCTCTTCTGCTGTGTGGGAATAGATCCCCCCCTTTAGACTTCTGAATAAGTTTTGGGTTCATAAATACTTCCAGAGTCTTTTATGCACTGAAATGAAAGGGAGGTTTGCCACAGAATTAATACCAGCAGGAGAAAGCCATTAAATGAGCCTCTCCTTTGCTGTACCTGATGCTTTTGAAACAAACTGAAAGCCCTGATCTTGTTCTCTGTGGGAAATGACAATATCACACCTTTAAAGCTCTGGTTTTTCTCCTGTATTGATTCAAATAAGTAGTAAAAAATGTCAAGGACTGCAGGAATACAAATCTGTAACACATGCATGCAAGAATTTAAGGGTGAAAAACTCAATGGAACACTTATAAAATCTAGACTTGGAAATTCAGGTGTCTTTGGAAATGAACTGCAGGAAACTTGAGCTTTCTGAAAAATGTCTTCCTGTAATCTGGTCTGCAACAATGGTGCAAATGACTTATTGCTGGTGGTGCTGACTAGCTAGGACAGCATTATATGCTCTCCTCTGGAAGCTTGTTTTGTGCAGCTATTAGGGCTGCAGTTCAAAGCACACTTACGTAAGAGCAAGCTCCATGAAAGTAGACAAGACTCCCCTTTGAGTAAACATACACAGGAGAACAAACTCCCTTAGTTAAGAATATAAGAAGAATCCTGCTGGAATTCATCAAACACTTGTCTAGTTCTGTCTGTGGGATGTGGGATAAAGGTAAAGGGACCCCTGACCGACTCTGGGGTTGTGGCGCTCATCTCGCTTGAGTGGCCGAGGGAGCCGGCGTACAGCTTCCAGGTCATGTGGCCAGCATGGCAAAGCCGCTTCTGGCGAACCAGAGCAGCACACGGAAACACCATTTACCTTCCCGCTGTAGCAGTACCTATTTATCTACTTGCACTTTGATATGCTTTTGAACTGCTAGGTTGGCAGGAGCTGGGACCGAACAATGGGAGCTCACCCTGTAGCAGGGATTCAAACCACCGACCTTCTGATTGGCAAGCCTTAGGCTCTGTGGTTTAACCCACAGCACCATCCGCGGCCCATCTGTGGGATAAGCAGCCTCATATAACCAACATACTTGTCTAAGTAATGCATGAAGGGGTTAACGCCATAGAGCTTAGCTGGGTCACTCCCTCTCATCTTGGGAGCAAGGTAATCAAGCCTATTGTTGTACTCCGTCTCCAGAGAAGTTCAGCATGTGAAGAGGATAAACCAGTTGCTCCAGTTTAGCCACACGGCTCTAACAAGACTTTCTTGTGTTCCTGTACCAATAATTTAGGAACTTTCATCACTTTAATTAAGCCAGGTTTTACTGCCTGTGTTTTCTGACCATTGTAGGGAAAAGCACATGAATCTGATCTTTGGAGACTTTGTAAGTAAACCATTTTAAAATGTGTGATCTTTTTATATGACAGGGGAAGGAACTCACTTTGGAAGAAACTCACAAGGGCATATTTTAAAGGTCTAACAGCCTATATCTCTACACTTCACTTTGCTACGTGTTTTGTGATTTTAAATCTCTGCTTGGGTTCCCTCACCAAAGAGTGCTTGCCCCATACCTATATCTTAGCATCCAGGGAATTCTCCTTTTATATACCCATTTTTTTCTTTGCTACCAACGAAGTTCAGCATCCTGATTCCTAAAGTGACCAACCACCTGCCTATGGGAAGCCTATAAGCAGGAACCTGACACTGTAGCTGGTAGCTACCGTGTTTCCCAGAAAATAAGACACTGCCTTATATTTATTCTCCCTCAAGAAGACACACAATGGCTTATTTTCAGGGGAAGTCTTATTTTTATTACGCGTCCAGCCTCGCCTCTTCCTTGGCGCCCTCCAGAACCGCGCCTATCTCTATATATTTTTTGGGGGGTATGGCTTATATTGCGCAAATGCTTAGAAATCCTGCTAGGGCTTATTTTATGGGTATGTCTTATTTTCGGGGAAACAGGGTATCTCCACATCTTGTGGCAGTGAATTCCACAGTTTAACTATACATTGTGTAAAGAAGGACTTGCTTTTGGCTGTCTTGAATCTGTCATCATTCTGCTCCAGCTTGGAAGCTTCCCTTGCCCGATGCGAATAGTAGGTGTGAACCCTCCTATCCAGATCAGAACTGTAGTGAAGACACAATAACATATGAAAAGCAGTGGCCCATTTAGTTTAGTAGCCTGCTTTCACAATGGCCAACTATATGCTTGTGGGAAACCCTCACGCAGGATTTGAGCATGAGAGCCCTCTCTTCCCCCTGCGGTTTCCAGCAACTGGTTCTCCAGCTGTGGAGCCAGAGCCATAAGGAGCAAAGGGATGAAGCCCTCCTTTCCAGTAGGCTTGAAATGTATTTTTTTTAAAGCCATCCGCACAACAGACAATCATTTCAGCAACCTCACATAGAAATTGTCTCAATAATTGGGCCTTTCACTTTGTGGGCATGCGTACTAAGTTTATTCTAAACAGTGTAGAATGTGAAAATAATAATGTGATGACACTTATTTGAAGCTCTGTCTGCATCTAGGTAAAACGCTGCATCATGTCCATTGTCTTGGGCTATTTTTAAGTACAGTGGTACCTCCGGTTACAAACTTAATTCGTTCCAGAGGTCTGTTCTTAAGTCAAAACCATTCATAATCCGAGGCGCGCTTTCGCTAATGGCGCCTTCCGCCACTGCTGCCACACGACTTCTGCTCACATCCCGGGGCAGCGTGCACAACCGGGAGCTCGTAACCCGCAGCGTTTGCAAGGAGGATGGTATGTAACATGAGGTTCCACTGTACTCTGAATTCATAGCCTTCTTCTCACCAAGGTGATAAAACTATGTCTAGGTTGCACTACATGAGACTGAAGCATCTCCTGCGCATAAAAAACAAGCTGTCAGTAGAACCAGCTGTTTCCATGACATCTGGCTTCCATGTGAGGAGAGATTTCTGGGTGAAATCACAATCTTTCAATGAGTCCTCGACATAGCTGTCAAGTTCTCCCTTTTTTTAAAAAAGGGAAATTGCATTATGCTGAATAGGCTTCCTCACGAGAAAAGGGAAAACTTGACAGCTATGGACTCCTCGTGTGAAGTCTTAAGTGAGCTATATTTGTATATGTCTATATTTGTTTATTTACTTAATTCACGAAAGATTTCCTATGAAACATCTTGATGTAATTCACAACACAGTGAATGCAAATATAAAATATAGCAGCCCGTTGTGCCACCACAGTGAGAACTAGGCCAACGTATTTGTTCTTAGGACTTCTATAGATGCCCCTTTAGGTACCATCCCCTCCCCCTTGTTTTTCAAGGGAAAGCGAAAGAGGGTGCAGGATTGCACCACGTAGCCATGTCTTTGGTATCAGGCTCCAAAGACAGCTGAACTATTCTTTCAGATAAGGTATTTTAAAATCCCAATTTTTTTTAACAACCTGCTTCCCTGTACTTGAAATGGATGACTTCTTGTTCCACCCTCAGGGAATATTGTGCATTTGCTCCTTTCCCATTTGCCATATGCCAGCCATGAGAGCCCCTTCGAAGGGGGTAGAGGGTCTTGCCCCCACAACCACTTTCCATAAGTGTCTGGTTGGCTACAGAGACCATGGGGGGCTGGACAAGATGGGCCACATGTCAGATCCAGCAAACGCTTCCTATGTTCTCATGTTTCCAAGAAGAATCATAGCTGACATATCAAATTTAGTTTAAACATGCTTTGTGTCATGGATGACATTTGGGGATTTGGTCCTACATCTAATAGCATTGCCAAGCTGAAGGCTTAATCCTTAAAGGGAAATGCAAGCTCATCTAGAACAGTCTGGATTCAACATTGTCTATCAACCATATTTTATGGACTGAGCTTTGATTTATTCGCCCACTTAGGACTCTGGCCTCTTGTTTATTAAGTGGGGGATCTCTCCCCTCTTGTATTCTAGACATCTCATCATTCCTCCAGACCTCACACACTGCCCAGGATTATGTTACATGAAGTCTGAAAAAGTAACATTTAAAAGTAACTCTTAAACTACACTGCCATTAAAAGCACAATATTGGGCATGTTTACTTAGAAGTAAATCCCAGAGACTTTAGTGGGGTTTATTCCCAGATAAATGTGCATAGGATTATCTCCTATTATTCCACCAAAAGGATTGTAGCCTCAATACCTTCAGAAGAGGGCCTTTGTTTCCTCCTCTTTGAATTTGACCTCCCCACTACCAAACCTTGCAATGATGCCTCAACCTCTGGCTTGACTTTTGATGGTCAGATATTTGTTGGTTTGTTAGTTAAAAGTATTTATATATTGCCATATCATAAAATATCAGAGTGGTGTCCAATGTTAAAGCATAGGACACCATCAAAAATATACAAAATACAGAGGTAGCTGGCTAATAAAAAATAAGAATGAAATGTTACCCTTCTCATGGCTAGACTTGGCTCAGAAGCACCTACTTGTGGCTGCTGCCTTCTTTGTTTGCTTCATGTCGGATCCTACTTAAAAGAGCAGAAATCTGCAAAAAATCTGGTGATAACCTGTAAAGGAGTGACGTTACATATGGTGGCAATAATAATGACTACATAAAGAGTTTCCTTCTGGGCAAAGAAACATGAGAGAAACATAGCTGCCAAGTTATCCCTTTTTTTAAGGGAAATTCCCTTATGCTGAATAGGCTTCCTCGTGAGAAAAGGGAAAACTTGGCAGCTATGGAGAGAAAAGCAATCATAAATCCAATGGGGAAAGAAACAGATGCTCTTCCATGTCAACCCTTCCCTCCCTCTCTCTTTGGGCCACGTTGCCACAGAACAACAGTCTCTGAAGGCTATCACTACAATCAATTTAGCAAAATCAATTTACTAAAGGAAAGGAGGAGACTTCGGAACATATCCTACCCCAATATGAGAATCAAAGGGTGGTAACAATTGATACCCCACTGATATGAAGTGTATGAAACAGAATAGGTATTGCTCCATCAATTACTTGACCCATACTGAAAAGACAACATGAAAGTCTGAGTTCTTCTTCCTTGATCCTTACAAAAAGTCCTTGCAGCTTACTCAGGAACACCTTGTATATCTCTGCCTTCAGCTGCTGCTGCTTTGGGAACAAGTCAATACTGATAACATGCACCCTGGAGGAAATAGGGCTTAATTTCTCCCCCCTCCCACTGTTTAGCTTTTTCAAAGTCAGAGCATAAGACAATGAAATACATATGGCAGAAAGAGAAACTTTTTGTGCTGTTTTTAGACATTACCCCACAATTTAATAATCATTCAAAATCCAGAGCGGGTGGGTTATAATTAATAATAATAAATTATTATTATTATTATTATTATTATTATTATTATTATTATTATCATCATCATGATGTGTGTGTTTATACACACACAGGGAGGAAGAGGGGGGAGGATGTCATTCTGAATCAATTCTATTTAATTCCTCACATTTTTAGGCCACTCTTCCTCCAAAGAGCTCAGGGCAATGTACTAAGCTCCCTACCCACCACACATCTCATTCCCAAATAGGGATGGCAGAGAAATTCAGTTCAACTTGCATTTCAAGGTAAGGTAACCTATTTAGAAATGTCCATAACAATAAAGAGCCCCAATGCAGGCACCCTTCCCATGTGACACTTCTTGGTGAGCTGGACTCCCTGTGCCACAAGAAGGTTCCTTGGGTGCTCTGTTCCCCCTTGAATTTATCCACCTTGTGCTTAATGATACAAGGAGGCTGAGAGGAGGCCCCTCTCCAGTAACTGTCTGGGTCATTCCTTGCTATTCCTGGCAGGGATGAGGGTGGGGAGAGAGATTTGATTCAGTTCTCATGTAAAGGCAAAACTAGCTAATTCACACTATCCAATACCATAAGCAAACTAAAGCACAGCTTTCTTTGAAACCTACACTTCCCCAATTTTTTCAGTGCAGTCTTTATACTTTATGGCACTGTTTTCTGGGGGGGGATGACACAGGGGGACGCATACCCCTAAACATTTTGTGAATCTTTGTACTTTTGTCCATTTACTGTATTTATTTTCCCCGATTTGAAGTATAAAATGGTGGTTTTCTTGAGTCAAAATGAGAGTACCCCTAAACATTTTTTAAGAAAAAAAGCACTGCTATACTGTGTACTTCAGTAAAGTGTGCATAAACATATAAGTATTAGTGAAAACAGCATAAACAAATGAACTGTAGTTTGGAAAATCACTATGCAAATATGTTTATACTGTATTGGGCAAAATTGCATAGAAGTGCATATACTAGGCTAAAATGCCCAAGCCTACAGAGACCTCTGCCCTTCCATTCCTTTCTTTGTGTCTCAATTTTTCATTTATTAAATCATAACACTTTGTGATAGATATGCCTATATCTCTACCTACCTATTTACACACAAAGTAATTTCATACTTGTCTTTTTCCTCCCAGACAAGCCTATAAGGACACTTTTCCAACAAGATGAAGAGAACTTTATTGCCTTGAGTGCTGCACTTGATAGCTAACAGAGCACAACCAAGGAAGCCCAATGGGACCCTTAACACTGAAGGTTTGAACAAGTGACGGATCTCATGATACCATATTCCCTCTAGCTGTCGAAACTGCCTCCTACAATAGTTTAAAAGGCTATTTTGTAGCGCTCCAAGCTTTAATTGGTTTAAAATCGGTCTCCACTGACTAATCAACTAAAGCTTTAGTTGATTAATTTAGTGGGAGCAATTCTTACTGGCGAAGTTTTGGCTGGCAGGCGTGAGAGCTAAGGGCAGAGCTAAGGGCGCACCTTCTTTTAAAGACAATTTGGCTTTGCTGGATTAGTGGAGGGGAAGAAAATGTTGAATATGGCTTTTTTATTAATTGTTGGATCATGTATATTATATTGCTGGTTTCTGACTAATATCACCTCATTTTTAATAGAAGACGCAAATTAGCTGTTTCAGTGAAGGTGTAGAAATTTTCCTCCAATAAGGCAAGGATATTAATCTTTCTTTCCTAACTATTAATCTTTTTTCCCAGGCTTCTTTGGGTGCTTTCTCCAGCTGCTGCTGTGTTGGCACCCACCTGGTCGCCCCCCCCCCCGCATTACACACATGGGGTCCTGATGAGTTAGAAAAAGTCCTGTTTACATGTGTACTATGCATGATGTCAAATGCATGATGGACTGTAGTAGTTTTATACTCATTTAACCACACCTCTGGCACCTATGTGCCTGGGATGACTCTGTGCATGCAAATGTACAGGTGTAAGAGCTCTTCCCAGGATTCCCCTTCGTGTAGGGAGCCCTCCACACATACCTATGCATTCATAGAGGCTCCCTTCACACTGAACATGCAGCCACCAGGCTATGAGGCTGATGCACACACTGGCCTGCAGGCTAGTGAGTGTCCTTCCCCTGCTCCCCTCATGCATTCGGAATCCATGCATACCAAACACATCCAATGGGCATCACAACTTTACACCACTAAACAGATTTCACTACATGCTGATGTCACTGAGGACAAATTAGAACAACTATGTACAAGGAGCTGGTGTCAAACAGGCCAGTGTGAGTTAAGCTGGTGTAAAGTTACACCAGATCCAAACCCCGTTCAGCAGCAGGGTTGATGCTCTGCCTAAGCCTCCCAGCCATCCAGCTCCATGTTATCTATACTAACCAGGAGTGACTTCCCAGATTTTCAGACTTTCTCTGTTCCTGGCTGGAGATGTCAGGGTTGGAAATGGGAGTGTATTCCACAAATGGGGAACCACCACAGGCAAGGCCTTGTTCTCATGTTGCCCCCCTGTGGGCCTCTCATGGATGAGGCACATGGAGAAGGGCCTCAGATGATGATGATCTGGGTGCAACTTGGTTCATATGGGGAGTGTCACAGACTAGTTTGACACAGAGGAATGGTGGGAGGAGCCAGCTGGTAAACCCCTCAGGGAAGAAAGCTCAGAGCCTGGGGGTGGAGGTGGGTTGACGATGCAGGAGAAAAGCAAGGAGGAGGTGTCAGAAACTGAAGCAGTAACAGGGCTTGGTGAGCTGGAAGAGTTTGTGGCAGAGAGAAGTTCAGAATCAGAGGCAGAGGCTGAAGAAGCAAGTCAGTGGGAGTAGGGAGGCCCAGAGGCAGAGTTGAGTCAGGCTGGTGCAGAACCACACTCTCCTGGTATTACAAGACCCCCTACTCTCGGTCTCCCAGAACCAGAAGAGGCATGAAGGAGAGCCTGACTTTACACAGGTGAAGTCTCCAATTGCTTAGAAAAAGCCCCAAAGAGGAGAGAACTTAGATGGCTGTGGGGAGGGAGGGACTTTCAGTTTTGGTGACTGATTCATGGCATAAGACCCACCAGGGATGAGCTGCTGTGCTAATTAGGGCTGACACTCTCCCAAGTCTGTGCCAATCATGTTCTTTCTAATAAAGAGTTAACTCCAACATGAATGATGGCTCACTCCCAACTGACTGAGGCAATCCTTGAGGTATTGAAACCCTGAGCCGTTTAAGGTATTCTAGGCCAAAGCCAGGACTTCAAAGAAGCCCATAAACTAATTGGCAGCCTGTGCAGTTGGGCCAGGATTGGTGTAATATGCTCAAATTGTTTTGTTCTGGTCAGCAGCCCAGCTGCCAAATTCTGCACCAGAATGTAACGCATTGCAGTAATCTAACATAGAGTCTTCTAGAGCACAGACAGAATTTAGGCTATCCCTGTCCAGATAGGGGCACAACTCGACCACCAGCCAAAGCTGATGGAAGGCACTTCACACCATTGAGGTCACCTGAGTCTCAAGCAACAGCAATGGATCCGGAAGTATCCCCAGGCTGCATACCCTCTGCTTTAGAGGGAGTATAACCCCATCAAGACGGTCCCTGTTTTCTAAGGAAATGTGAAGGGTATGCAAGAGCAGGCAGCCTCCCATCCACCCAGCCCACTAACAGTGTCTGAGTGTTACCTGGATTGAACTTCCATTTGTTGGCTCTCATCCAGTCCATTACCGAGGCAAGACAATGGTCCAGCACATCCGCTGCCCCACCTGTAAATGTAAAGGAGAATTAGAGCTGGGTGTTATCATGTAGATGTTAAACAGTGTGGGGGATAAATGTAAGCCCACATTGAAGGCTCCATGGGGCCAAAGAACATCCCTCAAGCATCACCTTCTGGAAACCACCATCCAAGTAGGAGCAGAACCACCACAAAGTGGTGCCACCCAACCCCAACTTGGACAGCCGCTCCAGCATAAGGCCATGTGCTCCATCTCCTGTTAGATCTCAGGAAGCAGGGCTGGGAAATCACTGCAAGTCAGCATCAACAGCATTGAAGCTACGTTGGGACTGCAATCAGGTGCTGGGGCTGACACTATAGATCACTGGAAATCTCATGCTTTGCAAGCAGAAGATCCCAGGTCTAGTAGCTTGCAACTCCAATGAAAGCACATCACAATATGCTGCACATCACAGGCAGCAGGGATTTTAAAAAAGTCCTCTCTCTGTTTGAGACCAGGGAGAGCTGCTGCCAGTCAGAAGAGACAAAACTATTAAAAAACAGTTTTTTCTGCTCTGGTACATTATATATTCATTTCCATGTGGCTTGGGTAGGAGAACATTCCCATGGATTGTGCCTATAGAGAGATGTCGGTTGCCCCTCTGCCATCTTTAATGGTGCCCCAGATATGCAGTTGTTGGCTGCATGGTAAGGCTGGCTCTTTGTTGATTTCCTTGCTACCTGTCCTTCTCTCTTATTACGCCTATTGCAGTTTCTTGGCATGTGATCATGTGAAATGCCCTTAAGCTATGATTCCTGCTTTGTATATCTGGTGAGAATTCATTATTTTGTAGATTCGTTGTGGAAGTAATCAACTCTGCAGCACACAGTGTGACAATAGACTTTGTTGCTTGCAGTGAATTGCAAAATGTTGATGATATTGTTACCAACGTACCTGTCTTAAGCTGCTGTAGCCTTTCATTCTCCACATAGTCTGCTTGGTATGCCAGGCTTTGTTTTTCTGACAATGCAACTGAAAACCTTGTTTCTGGCATAAACAATGAAACATTTGAATAAGATTTTTTTTTAAAAAAACATGCATATATTAGTCATTAAACATTGCTGTTGCAACATCTAACAAATGCAGCAGCTGAATATGTAAAACAAACAAGCTGGCTGTCGAAGAAACCATGCGGTCTCTGTGTGTGTTCTTTGTGGATTATGAAAGAATCCCTCCATGTCCTGCCTATGGATTCATTACTCCCAATGAAACAGTCAGTGAAAGAATATCTACATGTACTCTGATAGATGGAGGAGGAAGGACTTCAAAAAAGAGCAGCACTCAAAGCCAATACAGCCGGAAAGGATGAGATTTGACCCGAGGAATCAACATCACAGTCCACTACACAACAGGACAGAACTGCCTTGCAAACAACAATCAAGTACAGTACATTGAGACTGAAATCCTTTATGCCCTTAAGCAAAGAGTGTGTTCAATTGGGCTGACTGGATGAGTAGATGATTGAACTGTTAGTAAATTAATTGATTTAGCCAATGCTAATCAAGGATGGGTTCCTGTGCTGGTACTAGAGGTCCTTCATCCAGTTGCTATCTCAAGAGGATGGGAACAATCAAAAGTTCTGCTGCAGTGTCATCCAGCTGCCTTATCATCAATAGTCATGTTGGTCTCACAGAAGTTGAACATAGAACTGGTCAGATGGAATATTTTATTGGGGTATCCACTACGTTAAAAATGTTGTGAGTTTAATGTATCTGAGCAGGCAACCTCATGCAGTTCATGAATGGAACTTGGTTCTCTAAACCAAAAAATGTTGTCATTTCTTCTCTTACCTAGGGATTGGCACCAAAGGGTCAGGAAGTTCTACAAGAGTTGCAATTCACATTCTGCAGTTTGTTGTGTATCTCTCAGCCGTGTAATCAGAGAAGCAATCAGAAGCAACCCTACGCCCTTGGTCTTGGAATTTGTAAGAGTTCAGGTCTGTCTTTAATCCATGGAAACAGCTCAGAGAAAGAGCTTCGGACATGACATTGACATGGAGAAACAGGGAACAAGTGGTTCTGGGTCTTCTTGCTCCACTACCGCATCATGACATTCAAAACTGCTCTAACAGTGTAATCCTGTAAGTATTAGCTGAGAGGTAAGTCCCATTGAGTTTAATGGATCTTACTCCCAGGTAAACGGGTGTAGGGCTACAATCATAAAACACTCTGATTAGAGAATAAGCCCTTAAAGAAACTATGTATAAGATGACACTGTAAAACCCAAATGGCCACACACACACACACAGTAATTTGCATTGTATGAATCCATATATCCTAGCCGATCCTTCTCTTACTTCTTTGTAATTCATTTTAAACATACACAGCTTCATCTGTTTTCTCTGCTTCTGCATTTTATTTCACCCCATTCATATTGTTGGACAGTGTATAAGGCACTGTTATAAGTTTCAAGGCTTCCGTCTAAGGTCATTTTATACTATAACACTATCCCACAATCCTTAATATATGTTCCAAGATACACAGAGTGATAGTGTTGGCTGCACTGTTATTTATGCTCCAACATCTAGTTGGTGGACCAAGCATAGTTTGTACTGTGTAAATATTGATTAAACGTAAGGTATGTCAACTGCTACTACTGAAGTAATTTAAAGTGTGTAGCTGCTGAAATACGTCAGTGGCCAATGTGAACAGAAAATAGAAAGGGGCAGAATGATAAGCAAATGACCAGCCAGTATAATGTTCTTCTTACAGTTAGTGTTGGCAGTTTAGTGGGTGCCACATCAGCAACAAAAACAAATAATTAAAAGCCACATTAGCAAAATATCAATTCAATTTGCACTTGTACAAATGACAGTCCAATCCTATACATGTCTACTCAGAAGGTTAGTTGGTATAGGATTGCATCCCACAGCTGCTTTCAATGATTAATTATTACAAGGAATAAATAATTATTACAGGGAAAAATCCAGAAGTTAATTTAAGTTTCTTCTGATATTTCCTAATGAAAGCTTATCACCAAGGCATTAATTTCTGCTTTGCTTCTTTGGTGTTTCAGATCTCTGCTTGAGTTTGAAAAGTAGCAACATCACATAAATATATGGGTATATTTGGAACATTTAAGCCCATCTGAGCTGAACTTGCATCAGTTCTCATGGCTGTTTTTTTATAAAAGAAGCAAACAAACAAAAACATTATTTTTTATGGTAGAGAATGGTGGTTCCTCATTTTCTGTAACTGATCTCCCTCTTTTGTAACTGCCTCCCTCTTTATGAGTACAAGGTTGTACCAAAGCTAAGGAGGGGAGTGGTTGATTCCATTTGCATTTTGATGAAAATTTGCATAATTTGTACTTTCTGAAACAACATGCAGACTGCAATGCAGTAATCCTGCAAAATTTGTAGCCCTTTGATTTTTATGATATAGTTCTCCAACTGAAAAAAGTCTAAAAATGATTATATTATAGGAAAGTGTGCATTAAAATGCCTACATTATAGGGACCCCTGACCTTTAGGTCCAGTCGTGGATGACTCTGGGGTTGCGGCGCTCATCTTGCTTTACTGGTGCAGCTTCCGGGTCATGTGGCCAGCATGACTAAGTCGCTTCTGGCGAACCAGAGCAGTGCACAGAAACGCTGTTTACCATCCTGCCAGAGCAGTACCTATTTATCTACTTGCACTTTGACATGCTTTCGAACTGCTAGGTGGGCAGGAGCTGGGACCCAGCAATGGGAGCTCACCCCGTCACGGGGATTCGAACTGCCAACCTTCTGATCGGCAAGCCCTAGTCTCTGTGTTTGCGCCACCCGTGTGCAAAAGATTTATCTGAACTGAACCACTCTGGACAGTTTCAGAGCAGGACTGGTGAGAGTAGGTGTGGCCTGGGCAGAGCCTTGAAGTTCCAGTGGAGGGGCTTGGATGGCTGATGTTCTCTACCTCTAATTTAGAAAGTCAGTATTCCTAGTATAGCAATTTATTATTCATTGCATATATAGGAAGCAAAATCAAAAGACAAAGTTCTTTACTAATCTCTGTTTCATCTTAAGATAAGTGACCAAGTAAGCAACACCCAGTGACAGTGATATCAGATATGCAAGGCTGGTGGCGGCGAAGTGTTGTCTCCCTTAGCAACCACCCAGGCATCCTTATGAATGCTTGCTTCATATTTTGCAAGTCTTGATTTGGATAAATGGACAGTTTTTTATATTGTAATGATCAGTTGTAACAGAGAGGTCAGGAGCAAGGCAATAGTTCAGCCATACAATGGCCAGCTGTTTGGCAGGTCTATGGGGAAGCAAGGACAAGACATGTAAGAACAATCAAATAATTGTGTTAGTGCCAATTCATTACTGACGTGGATCAGGAGCATGAGAAAAATAAGATTCCCCCACCCATAAAATGATAACATTTCAGAAAATAGAGGGGGCCCTGATTATTTTCTCTTGCATGTCAGCTGACTTTATTTGGCATCTAGATCTAGGAGAAGAAAGCCTGACATAGTTTGTGAAAATGTGGAATGTACTCATTTTGCACCATGAGATAAAAGCTTTATAAGATCAGACAATCAGAAACTCATTCTGCACTGCCAGTTAAACATAATAAACCCATACTGCAATCAATTACTACAACATTGTGCAATGGAAATTTAGAATACCTTTGTATTGCAAAGAGCTAGTGGTGGCTCTGTGGGTTAAACCACAGAGCATCTTGGGCTTGCCGATCAGAAGGTCAGCGGTTCGAATCCCCGCAACGGGGTGAGCTCCCATTCTCAGTCCCTGCTCCTTCCCACCTAGTAGTTCGAAAGCACAAAGTGCAAGTACAGTCATACAACCACAATTGGTTCCGGAAGTCTGTTCATAAACTGAAGTAATGGAAAGTGGATTAATCCGTTCCAGATGATGAAAAACACCCCCTAAAGCAGCAATTTAACATGAATTTTACTGTTTACCAAGACCATTGATACATAAAATGAACGCAATAATCAATGTACTGTACTATAAAATAATTAAGACAAAATGGAAATGTTATTTTTTTCTTACCTGGGCAGATGATAGTCATTGTTTGGATGGGGGCTCAGGGTCCTCTTCACTCCGATGCCTCCTGGAGGTCGAGCCTTCGCTCTGGGAGGGTGCCAGGGAAGAGGTCCGGGGACCACGGGAGAGTTTCTTATTTGGGGCATCTGCCCCAAGGAGGGCATGGAGGGGGCCCCAAGGCCAGCCCAAAGAACCAAGAGGGAGAGAGACACCCCCGAGGAGCCCGGCAGGACCCTCTGCCCCTGCCCGAGGGATGCCCCTGCCCTTACTCGGCAGGGCGTCGGGGGCGCAGGGCTCCATGGCGTTGCTGGGGCGAGTGAGGCGAGGGTGTGCATGGGCGCGTTGCTAGGGGTGCCCAACAGCCGGCGGCGCTCCGTGGCCTCCAGGATGCCTAGACTTGCTCCGGGCACCCAAGCAGAGTACGCGGAGGCCGGGCCTTTGCTCTGGACCTTGGCAAAGGCAAAATGAGGAAAATTGTTTTTGATTCTTACTTAATCTTAAAATCAGTAACAAATCTGTATAATTGTTAAATGTACAATTATATATAGCAGAAAATATAGATATAGTATAAACCTGCCCCATGGAAATCATCTGGTAAAAGGGAATTCCAGTACTGGAAAGTATTCACCAACACTATTTCAACATTAAAATTCCTTCCAGTAGCACCTTAGAGACCAACTAAGTTTGTCATTGGTATGAGCTTTCATGTGCATGCACACTTCTTCAGATCTCAAAGGTTGTCACATGGAAGAGCTTGTTTTCTCCTGCTCTGGAGGGTAGAACTCGAAGCAATGGGTTCAAGTTGCAAAAAATAAATTAATTAAAAAATAGATTATGACGAAACATTAGGAAAAACCTTCTGACAGTAAGAGCTGTTTGACAGTGGAACAGACTCCCAGCATGGGAGGTGGTGGACTGTTTTTCCTTGGAGGTTTTTAAGCAGAGGTTAGATGGCCATCTGTCATGGATGCTTTAGCTGAGATTCCTGAATTGCAGGGGTTGGACTAGATGACCCTTGGGATCCCTTCCATCTCTATTGTTCCATGATGCTATGATTATATGACTATCCCATTTTCTTGAAAACCTCCCATAATCAAAATATGAACAAAGTAAAACTAATATGAGCAAATATGAGAAGTAAAACTAAGTGTATATGTTCTAATAATAATAATAATAATAATAATAATAATAATAATGGCAATAATTTATACCCGACCCATCTGGCTGGGTTTCTGTAGGCACTCTGGGCAGCTCTCCACAGAATATTAAAAACACAATAAAACAACAAACATTAAAAACTTCCCTAAACAGGGCTGCCTTCAGATGTCTTCTAAAAGCCAGGTAGTCGTTTATCGCCTTGACATCTGGTGGGAGGGCGCTCCACAGGGCAGGTGCCACTACCAAGAAGGCCCTCTGCCTGGTTACCTGCAACCTCATTTCTTGCAGTGAGGGAACCGCCAGAAGGCCCTCGGAGCTGAACCTCAATGTCCGGGCTGAATGATGGGGGTGGAGATGCTCCTTCAGGTATACTGGGCGAGGCTGTTTAGGGTTTTAAAGGTCAGTACCAACACTTTGAATTGTGCTCAGAAACATACTGGGAGCCAATGTAGGTCTTTCAGGACCAGTGTTATATGGTCTTGGTGGCCACTCCCAGTCACTAGTCTAGCATGCACCACTCTGGTGAAACAGTCCACAGGCAGATATGGTCTTAGCCAGAGTACCAGATGGAACTGGTAGACAGCTGCCCTGGACACAGAATAGACCTGCGCCTCCATGGACAGCTGTGAGCCCAAATTGACTCTCAGGCTGCGCACCTGGTCCTTCAGGAGCACAGTTACCCCATTCAGGACCAGGGAGTCCTCCACACCAGCCTGCCCCCTGCCCCCCCAAAACAGTACTTCTGTCTTTTCAGGGTTCAACCTCAATCTGTTAGCCACCATCCACCCTCCAACTGCCTCCAGACACTCACACATGTAAATGAGTCAAAGTTCTCTATGGATTTAATAGAAATAAAATATACAATTTAAAATACAATCTGAAAATGTAACTTAAAATAACATAGTCACATCACAATAGCAAACTGCATTAATAAATTAGGATGAGTGGCATGTAAAAAAATTCATGAACCTGATATATTCAACAGCCAGTAGCCAGATAGTACATTCTGAACACCAGCTTGAGCATCAGTCCAGAAGATCTGTTATATATATTTATACATATAACTTATACCTTATGACTTATACTCAGAAAATCTTCTAAAATTGATTGATACCGGGGCTCACCACATTTAAGATATGCTGTAATAAAATATTTCCCTTTCAAAATGAAAGCCTTTTAATCTTCAAACAGGTAGCACTGGCCAAACCCCTTCAGAAAAATGAGTTGAATTAAATTGAATTATGGGTGCTTCTGGACCCAGGTTTGGAGACTCAGGTATGCTCTGTGGCTAGAAGTGCCTCTCACCTGCTGCGGCTAGTACAACCGTTTCTGCAGTGGGAGGCCCCATTAGCTAAAGTGGTACCTCAGGTTAAGAACAGTTTCAGGTTAAGAATGGACCTCCAGAATGAATTAAGTACCCAACCAGAGTTACCACTGTAGTATATAAAGCTCTCTACAACTTGGGACCAGTTCCCTGAAACATCATTTTACCCTATACCCCAGATATTCCCATGTGACTGCTTCATTTTGCAGAAATACTATTGTAAGAAATTGATCTTGTAGTGTGGTAGCACCTGCACTTTGAATGATAGAATCAAAGAATAATATAATAGTAGAGTTGGAAGGCACACCAATGGTCATCTAGTCCAAGCCCTTGCCAGACCGGAATCTCAATTAGATCATACATGACAGATGGCCATCCAACCTCTGTTTAAAAACCTTCAAGGAAGCCAAGGCCATCACCTTCGGAGGGAGAACATTCTAATATCAAACAGCTCTTACCACCAGAAAGTTCTTCCTGAGATTTATTGGGAATCTCCTTCTTGTAACTTGAAGCCATTGGTTTGAGTCCTCCCCTCCAGAGCAGGAGAAGGCAAGCTTGCTCCATCTTCCATGGGGCAGCCCTTGAGATATTTGAAGATGGCTATTATATCTCCTCCTAAACTACTTTAAAAAAATCAAGTGGTATATAATTTTTTAAAAAAAAATAAATAATAATGGAAATAATTAAGCAGTCCACCAAGACCTGCAGTAATTTTCAACAGCTCCATGGGGAAAAACATTTTGGGAATCACTGGCATAGCCTCCTATTCAGGATACATCTGAAAAAAGATGTATTGCCATTCCAGGAGCTAGAGTTTATACCTCCCTCCACTCTGTTTCCCCCGAAAGGTACACCCCCAATCTCTATTGCTACCCATGAAATGTAGGCTGGCCTTAGTAGATTTATCTCTGTCCTGATCTTCATGACTTGTTTCTGGAGTGAGGCCAAAAGTAATTGGTTGTTTTCTTTTTCTATCAGAACCTTTTCAGTGCCAATTATTTATTCTGATCTCTTCATAATCATCTAAATCTCTTTGAAACTTTTGCTCTCTGATTTCCCCCAACTGCTTTTCCAATTCATTATTTAACATCTCAGTCTTTTTGGTACACACTCTTGGAATTGCAACCACAGTGGCCTTCAGCTCCGCTCTCATACATGGTAGTTCTGTCTTTAATCTGCCAGCCTCCATCTTTGAGGTCTCTATCAATAACACCGTAAGATCAGTAGAGCATTTATTTAAAATGACATGCAATTTGTCTCTAAATTTGTCTCTCTTGAGAAGTTGTATCCTCCTAACAGAGGGTCCATGTTGTGCGCGGCCCTAAAAACTCTTCCCCTACTGGCTGGGGACGGGGCTTGCCTTGCTCCAGCCAGTGGTGCCATGATATGCTACTGGCTTTAGCCAATAGGCAAGGTGGCAAGGTGGGGGGTTGGGGGAATGCATTTATATTCAGCAGCGCAACGTGGGGAACTCTTCTTGCTTTGCGGTTAGGCATTGGTTTAGGGGAATGTTGGGAGGGGAGGCCCGGCCATCACCTGCCCCTCCAATTAATAGGGTATTTTGTTAAAGGAATCGGGGGTCTGGATCTTGTCCAAAGCCCGGGAGGTGAGCACCAGTCAATACGCATTGATGGAGCTCCCCCTGCTGGTTGTTTACCCTTCCAGGCTTTCTGCAGGGTGGGCAGAAGCCAGTTATAGTTTGCTACCAATGCCTAAGCCAATACCAGTCACACTGGTATATTCAATAAAGTTGTGGCCAAAATTTGCCCATTAACCATTTAAATTAAATTTTGTCTCCACTGTGTCTTTATTTCCATAAGGGATGGGTTTTGGGGCTCGGAGCACAACTGAATGCTTTACTCCAATTGAAAACTATCCCCATTTGAGCATTTTGATGCAAAATTCCACATTCCTCCTGCTGTTTCATTTGCGCCAACTGCACTGGGATGAAGATGCAAGACAGTTGCTTGGATTAGCAGTCAGCTTTGTTAACAGCAAAGATCTTCAACAAGCATAGCCAGACCTATATAACTCAAATGCAAGCTTTTCAAAATCTAAGGCGACTACTGCAAGCTTTCCTGTTGGGGTAGGAAATGGAGAAATGCACCATGTCAAACTTGTTGCTGATCTGTCCCTTTCATTGTTTTCCCATCATAAATTGAGCCTTGGTGTGCAGGCTCCTAATCCCTACTTCTCCCTACAATGGGCTATAATGGACTCTAGGATTGTTCTCTTCCAACGTCCCAGTGAGCTGCCTAGCAATGAGAAGTATGTTGGGTAAACAGTCCTTCAATGTCCAGGTGCCTCAAGATGCTGAGCTGCTCAAGCTTGTCTTATCCCCACAACCATTACACTTAATGCGGATCACATTCTTCCACCAAAAGGGAACTCTAGGTTCTGAACTTGCCCTGACTACTATCATAGGCTGGTAGCTTCTCTTATATGCTGCCCTGGAACAAGCAGTCTCCCTTCCTGCCCTCTTAGCTGATGAACAGCAAGGGCTTCCTAACTCTACCTGAAGACCCTGAGCACCGGACTTGGCATTGACAGCATTTACAGATCTTTGTCTGTGAAAATAACACAGTGTTCTAAACTCTATCGGGATGCTGGTTGAAAGTTTGATGCTGGTCACAAAGTTCAACCTTGGTTATACCTTTAGGAAGGGAGGGAGGGAGGGAGGAAGGAACTGGGGTCTTGGGGTACAGGAAAAAGTCAAACTTAAAAACATTTTGTTGGCATTTTCTATCATTTAACCAAAGTTCCAAACTCTCTGTGAAACAAAGGCAATGTGAAACAAAGGTTCTGATCCAGTGCAAAGGATACCACATTACGATGCACCACGAGTTCCTTCTACACAGAAATGTTGACACACATTTCTCCCCAAAGCCACATGCGACAGTTACAAGATAACATACTTTTTGTTGCCTCACATAGCCTTGAAAGGAAGTCTCAGCCTGAAGCAATCACTTCACAGGCAAAGGTGAGGTGGCCTGGCCTAGCAGCTCTTGAAGCTAAAGAAAGGCCGTTTTCTTTGCCCTGTAGCAAAAGTTGAATCTCTTCCAGACTGCCCTGCCTTTTCCTCGGGCAGATGGCTAGTCTGTTCAACTATATCCAGTTCAGTACTCAAAAAGGTTGAACATGAAAGAGGCCCTTCCATTTTACCCTCTGCCAGAGATACCCTTTAAAATCCATTTACGGCAACTCTGTAAAGTGGTACATCAAACTTGCGCAATTAGTCTGTATGCCTGGGGAAACAAAGACTCATCCTGGTAATGAGTCCCATATCATGTCTGGACCTATCCATCAGGGGTGAGTCCAGCATGATGCTAAATGTAGAGAAAGCCAAGTTCAAGTCTTGTACCCATATTTCCCCTCAAACACAAACCTTAGCAGGAAAAAGCATGAAGGCAGATGGGAAACACCTGGAAACCTGACTTGATCTCACATTTGCCCATCCAGGCTACCCTTCCACCTCATTTAACCATGCACATCACCTTGTTAAAATATGTACACTGCATCAAAGTAAGTTCACTTTGTAAGTAGTCATTCAATCTGAATTCTTTGGTACTATGCCTAAAGGTGAAATTCTCAGTGTTGGAATAGGAAGGACATCAAGTACAGTGGTACCTCTACTTACGAATTAAATGCGTTCTGAACACACATTTGTAAGTCAAAAAAAATTGTAAGTCGAATCCCATAGGAATGCATTGGGAGAAAAAATTCGTAAGTCGAAGCAACCCTATCAAAAAATTCGTAAGTAGAAAAAATCCTATCTAAACCGCATCCAAGATGGCGGACAGAGCTCCATTCGTAAGTAGAAACATTCGTAAGTAGAGTTATTTGTAAGTAGAGGTACCACTGTACCTAGCCAGCATTAATCATCACCCCTCCTTTCATAAAGTATTCAACCCCCGAGAGAGTGGGGTATTCATTTCTGCCACTCTGATGGCAGTGCTTGCTTTCAGACCAAACACTATTTGCCTCTTCCAGGACTCAGCTTGAGCCTGCCCAAGAAGGCTTCATGGTGTACCTGTTCCTCCTTACCATGCTGGTCTAAATAGTCTGGAGTGGTTGGCAGCACGTCCCAATAAGGGCCTCTGTCCTGCCTCCGTATTGGCTGGATTTCCCTGACGTTTTGCAATGCCTAGTAATCCCCCCCCTCCTGCCGCCTCTTTAGGGTAAAGGTAAAGGGACCCCTGACCATTAGGTCCAGTGGTGGACAACTCTGGGGTTGTGGTGCTCATCTTGCTTTATTGGCCGAGGGAGCCGGCGTACAGCTTCCAGGTCATGTGGCCAGCATGACTAAGCCGCTTCTGGCAAACCAGAGCAGCGCATGGAAATGCCGTTTACCTTCCCACTGGAGTGGCACCGATTTATCTACTTGCACTTTGACGTGCTTTCGAACTGCTAGGTTGGCAGGAGCAGGGACCGAGCAACGGGAGCTCACCCCGTCACGGGGATTCGAACCGCCAACGTTCTGATCGCCAAGCCCTAGGCTCACAGCGCCACCCGCATCTCCTCTTTAGGGTAAAGAGCACATAAAATGCATATATTTGTGAAAAAATACATGCAAAATGCAATTTCTGTAAGTGAAAATTGTAATTCCAAATGTAATCCCTTAGTCCCCCAAAATGCGTACATTAGCCAAAATTGCATACCTTTGTGCTTATAAGGCAAAATTGGCACTAAAATACTGCTGAATTTTTGTGAAGATTTGAGTGTGTGTTTTAAAAAATTGCAAACTGATGTGGAAATGCAGAGAACTAAAGAGTGAAAAAAATGAGAAATTGACAGATACAGTCATCGCCAATGCCAAATGAACCTTGTGTTTCAAAGTTAGGTATGCACTTTATACCTGTTTTATCTTAATATTTATTAATTTATCATTATTCCCTAATACTAGAATAATCAGTGTGATTTCTTAAAAATCTGTGGCATTAACTTTGAAAGCAGCTCTGCTGAAATGATTGTTCCTTTTCCTTTACAGCCATACATGTAGAGTGTTAATGAGCCCGATAGAATATTACAGGGATTCCATGTTAAAAGTGACCAGCAAAAAAGGAAAGAACAAAGACAGAGAACAACCACTCAAGGACAATTTTACTTAGATAAATGAGCTGGCTGTATCCACAGTCAAGAAAACAAATGAGCAGGGAGAGAACAAAGCAAATGACCATAGAATAACCCCCACCCCACCCCCACAGGGCAGATCCAAGTCTGTGATAAAGGAAACCAGTAGTATACCGTATTTTAAAAGCAGAACAGTTAGAGAATGCAGTATACATTCACAGAAAACAGGAGGCCTTTTTTTTTGCTATGAAAGAGGAAGGTGTTGGTAGCTCTGAGATCCCTGCTAAACAGATAACATATTTTCATCACTTCAACAACAGATGGCCCTTTTCAAAACTGAATGCAAAATCTTACCTTTGTACATATGCACACGGCACAAGGAAAATGATGTGGCTTCTCCATTACTACATAAAGCATCATGCACACTGATGGCACATTGCATTTGTGTGTTTTGAAGGGTGCTGAGCAATAATGAGACTTTTACATGTTCATAGCTGCCAAGTTATCCCTTTTTTAAAGGGATTTTCCCTTATGCTGAATAGGCTTCCTCGCGAGAAAAGGGAAAACTTGGCAGCTATGCATGTTATTCAAATGGCTCAAACATTCATGTATTCAAAGCACTTCATGCATTTCTCGCAGCAAGCTACACCTGTAGGATAGGTTAAGATTCTTACCTTTGTATTGAAGATGGGTGTGTGTGTGTGTGTGTGTGTGTGTGTGTGGAGACTAAGGGAATGACGGACTGCTGGATGTGGGTGGGTGGTTTTGAGCAAGGCTTGAATCCTTGATGAGGGTTTTCTTGAGGACAGGATTAGACTTCAAAATGACTTTAACAGATTAGACAACTGGGCCAAAGCAAACAAGATGAATTTTAACAGGGAGAAATGTAAAGTAGGGACCCAGGTGGCGCTGTGGTTAAACCACTGAGCCTAGGGCTTGCTGACCAGAAGGTTGGTGGTTTGAATCCCTGTGACGGGGTGAGCTCCCGTTGCTTGGTCCCAGCTCCTGCCAACCTAGCAGTTCGAAAGCACATCAAAATGCAAGTAGATAAATAGGAACCGCTACAGCGGGAAGGTAAACGGCGTTTCCATGTGCTGCTCTGGTTTGCCAGAAGTGGCTTTGTCATGCTGGCCACATGACCTGGAAGCTATACGCTGGCTCCCTCGGCCAATAATGCGAGATGAGCGCACAACCCCAGAGTCGGTCACGACTGGACCTAATGGTCAGGGGTCCCTTTTTGTTGTTGTTTAGTCGTTTAGTCGTGTCCGACTCTTCGTGACCCCATGGACCATAGCACGCCAGGCACTCCTGTCTTGCACTGCCTCCCGCAGTTTGGTCAAACTCATGTTCGTAGCTTCGAGAACACTGTCCAACCATCTCGTCCTCTGTCGTCCCCTTCTCCTAGTGCCCTCAATCTTTCCCAACATCAGGGTCTTTTCCAAGGATTCTTCTCTTCTCATGAGGTGGCCAAAGTATTGGAGCCTCAGCTTCACGATCTGTCCTTCCAGGGAGCACTCAGGGCTGATTTCCTTAAGAATGGATAGGTTTGATCTTCTTGCAGTCCATGGGACTCTCAAGAGTCTCCTCCAGGGGTCCCTTTACACTTGGGCAAAAAAAAAAAAAAAAAAAATGAAAGGCACAAATACAGGCTGGGTGACACCTGGCTTGAAAAGGATCTAGGAGTCTTGGTAGACCACAAACTTGACATGAGTCAGCAGTGTGATGCAGCAGCTAAAAAAAGCCAATGCAATTCTGGGCTGCATCAATAGGAGTATAGCATCTAGATCAAGGGAAGTAATAGTACCACTGTATTCTGCTCTGGTCAGACCTCACCTGGAGTACTGTGTCCAGTTCTGGGCACCACAGTTCAAGAAGGATACTGACAAGCTGGAACGTCTCCAGGGGAGGGCAACCAAAATGATCAAAGGCCTGGAAACGATGCCTTATGAGGAACGGCTTAGGGAGCTGGGTATGTTTAGCCTGGAGAAGAGAAGGTTAAGGGGTGATATGATAGCCATGTTCAAATATATAAAAGGATGTCATATAGAGGAGGGGAAAAGGTTGTTTTCTGCTGCTCCAGAGAAGTGGACACGGAGCAATGGATTCAAGCTACAAGAAAGAAGATTCCACCTAAACCTTAGGAAGAACTTCCTGACAGTAAGAGCTGTTTGACAGTGGAATTTGCTGCCAAGGAGTGTGGTGGAATCTCCTTCTTTGGAGGTCTTTAAGCAGAGGCTTGACAGCCATCTGTCAGGAATGCTTTGATGGTGTTTCCTGCTTGGCAGGGGGTTGGACTGGATGGCCCTTGTGGTCTCTTCCAAATCTATGATTCATTGATTCTACGACTTGGAGCATAACTGCTTAGTTTATTTTTTGGTTGCTATTTTGTTAATGATGTTAATGTTGTTTTATAGATTATAAATGCTGTATTGATTTGTTAATCATATAATATGCCTTTTCTTTCATTGTGATGTTTAGGTTATTTTTAGTTGTTGCTTTGTTAGCAACGTTTTATAGATTGCAATTGTTTCACTGATGATTTGTTAATTATTCTATATGATTTAGGCTGTATTTGTGATGTTCTATTATGTTCTATCATGTTATTATCATGTTAACCCACTTTGGGATTCATTTGAATGAAAAGCGGCATAGAAATATAGTCAATCAATCAATCAGAGTAAAAATACAGCAACCCTGCTACTCCTACTTAAGACCACAAAACAGCTTAAGAAAATCACTACACTACATCAGGTCTGAGTCACTCATCAACACCTACGTTGACACTGAGAAACAGCCTTCCATAGTGGTTAGAGCCTTGGTTTAGACAGGGGAGGCTCTGCCTGTAATCACCACTCAGCCTTTAAACCCACTGGGTGACCTGAGGCCTGTCAGCCTCTCTCACCTTCTCCTTGGCAGAAAGCCAGAATATACAAATGATGATGATGTCAGATAAAAGCTCCCTATTATTTCCCACCACCTCAACCATAACAGTTTCCCCCACTCTGGAGTCCAGTCACACATGCAGCTTATCTAATGATGGGAAGACGACTCAATATACACAGGGATGTATGGACCAGCCTGATCCACTTCATTTTACCCTGAGGTCAGTGCTTTTTTTGCTGCAGTGTGATATGCAGGAAATATTATAATCTATTTCTAATGCTCAGAGTTGTTCTCACAGCATAGTTTCCCACTGCGAAGGAGCAGGAGAATTTGGGGACGTTCACCCAAAGCTCCAATGTCACATGACTGCTATTTATTTGTTCATAGACTGAGAGATCAGGGAATGCACGGGTTTCTTTCAGCCTCCATTTCCACAGTGAAAAGAAAACAGCAAGTCACTGGGCAGCAGTGTTCCTGCTATGCACCTACCTCATTTCCTGAGGTGAGGGAGGAGGAGAGTTTTGTCTCTTGCAAGCCATTCATCTTCTCTGCCTCATCTCCTTGGCTAGAATATATTTCTCTGATTTCTTGCTGTGTTTTAACCAAGGGGGGCGATTCTTTCCGTCTAGCATGCTGTCTTCCACATATGGTGAACCATCAGCCACATCAGTCACTTTAGGACAAAATATTCAGGGCAAAACACCCACCCCCCACACAATAGGCAAGTAAAGAGGGCTGACATGACAGAAAACATTTGCCATGCTTATCGCAGTGACCCCATAGTAATTTTCCAGCAGTTACTACAACTATGCACTTTCTTTCACCATGTGAAATCTTTGCTACCATGCATGGTGGGTCTAAAGTGCACTTTTCCAACATGAGTTTTTGGCAGCTGGGAAATCTGAAAGGATTTGGGACAGAGAAAGCTAATCAAATAATTTTTTTTGTCCATCCAGCACCTTTTATTATAGTTCTTCAATGAATATTAGAGACTGAAACCATCTGCACATTTCACTGCTAATCTTAGGGTTGACATATACCTAAGCAGGAGAAAGTACTCCAAAGGAAAATGCTGGCATCCATGTCATCACTAGAGTTGTTGTTGAGATTTTGCCTAAAAAGTGGAATTCAAAGTGAATTGGGTGTGTGTGCTCCTCAGGCACAGCATTTGAAGGATTTTGAGATATGCTGAAAGAGATTCAAAAACATTTCTTCAGGGGGTTATGCGTATCTCTAGCTGGCACCCTTGTAAATAGCTTATTGGAATTCCATAGCATGGAATTACAAGGAGACTTATGTGGAAGAGGGTAGGTAATGTATGGCAGGCAAGAGGACTTGTTCTGGAAAATTCAAACTCAAAAATCCACATTTCTAACTACAGCCTGACTCTTAGGGATTCAAAAACTGCAGGTGTTCATTGCATCAAAGAACCCCAGCTGGACGCTGAAAAACTCTGTGGCAATTTTACTAAATTGTGCAATTGCCCTTTTCTTCTGCCCTATGTTCTGTGACAATGTTAAAAATATTCTATTTTTTTGAGGAAGTTTAATTCATATGCACCCCCCCCCCTTTTAAATGCCTCCCACTTACAGGAGCCTTTTTAAAGATATATTTTCTTTTATTCCTTTGCGCTTCTAATAAGGGCTAAAGGTGTTTTTTTCAATAATCGTTAGCAACAACCCTGCAAGATAATAAAATATTCCTATTACAGATGGGGTGAGAGGCAGCGGCAGCAGCAGCAGCGGGATGGGTGGGTGCTAAGGAGCAAGAGCCAAACATGTTCCAACATAGTAAAAGATCTTTGAAGCCTCACCTTCACCTTCACCCCCCACCTCCTGTTCTTTCAGTGTGTGTGTGTGGTGGTGAGGGGGAGGATTCCCATGTACTGTGTAATCAGGATGCTGCCGCACAGTTGACCCCATAGGACTATGTAATGATAGTGCTGAGCAAGGGCGATTAAATAAGATAAGCTAACCTTTTCACAAGGATTGCAAAATCATCGTCGTCATCCCTAAGCTTAGGGAGCTCCTTCATACCAGATCATCTTGTTCATCTATTCCAGTATTTTCTGCACTGAAAAGCGCCAGCTCTTCAGGTTCTCTGGCTCACATTTTCCCCATCCATCACCTTTATCCTTTCCTCAGAGCTGATCCGGCGATCTTCTGCACACCAAGTAAGTGCTCCAGCACTGAGCTATGATCTATCTTAGAAAAAGGATGGTCCCTCCACCTTTGCAGTATGAGTTCAAAATCTGGTGGCACAATGGATTGGCGCATCTGGCTGTTAACCAGAAGGTTGGTAGTTCAAGTCCATGGTCCAGGGGTGGTTGTGGGCAGGATTCCTGCATGCAGGGGCTGGACTAGGTGATGACCCTTGGGGTTCTTTCCAGCTCTTAAATTCTATGATATTATGCAACCTGATATGCGGAAATCTTACCTGTACAACAGCAACCCTCCTTTCACTCAAGTGAGTGCCTAAATTTTTATTGGCCCACAGTCCATTTCTTGCGCATGCACACACACACACACACACACACACACACCTCTCTGAAGGCTTTCTACAAATGCTGAGAATAGTATTATAGACTAACCTTTCAAATGCATCCAACCATCTAATGGCCTGGATAAAGCTTATTATTGGGTGCTTATATCAAAGTGACAAGCAATCAAATTGCAGAGGCAGTAATGCTGTCAAGCCTTAAACCCGAATGAGATGATTGGGCAAAGTCCCTGCTCTCTTAGATAAATAGAGTCATTTTCTTCCCCCCTTTGCATACTCAGGTGCAATACTTAAACTACATGCTCTGGAGGAGCCCTGTTGGACCCAGAGGAACTACTGGGGGTTATGTGTTTTGAGGATTAGAGCTTCAGAAATGGAACGCTCTATCAGCTCACAGTCAGAAGGGAATTGCACAATCTACAGTGCAAGAAAACCTCTTTGATGTGCTCAAGGCTTGTTGGTAAGACATTACCTACCTGAAGCGACTAAAATATTTGCATTGTTAATGAACCTGGTTAGTCTATAAGATCAGTTTTATAAGCTACTTTAAATGAGTGATTTTCCTACACACACACTTTTCCACTTAATTTTCTTTCGAGAGGAAACATGTGGGGTTTGACAGATTGAATTCAGTTTCACCAGAGGCATGCCCATGTCCCACTTCTGCCATCAGTATTGCATTGGGTCTTCGAATGTTCCATAAACATTTTAAATTTACTTTATGGGGACATTCCCTGTACACATCCTAAAGCTGTGTATGAAATAGCCAAAGCCCAGAAAATGAAGGCAGAAGGTTTGGTGGAAATTTAGGCTCTAACAGCTATTCAGCCATGCAAACTTCAGTGGGCAGAGAAGAGGAGGCAAGGCTGAGGAGGAGGGTTCCCAGAGAAAAGTACAACCTGGGGAGAAAAGATGGAACAAAATTGTGCCTCAGGGACATATAGTTGAACACGGTGCTTCCTGAAACCAAGGGGGATGATGCTGAATACAAGGCTGGATGCAGTACACACTCTGTGGCAACAGGCACAGATATTGAGTCACAGCAGGTGCAAAAAAATAGCCATCCCATCTCAGACTGATCAAGCTAATCAAAACAATAGAATTGTAGAGTTGGAAGGGACCCCAAGGGTCATCTAGTCCAACCCCCTGCAATGCAGGGAGCTCAGCTAAAGCATCCATGGCAGCTGACCATCCAACCTGTGCTTAAAAACCTCCAAGGAAGGAGATGCCTGGACCTCCCACTTGAGAATGGTGGGTTGACTAAATTACTGCTGGGCAGCATTAGGTGGAAGGAAAGATTATGTTCCAGTTAGGCTGGGCTAGTAACCAAGGAGAGGCATATGCTTTATTTATTTAACTTTTAAAACTGCTTCTCACTCAAGGAACTTACATTGGGGGGGGGGGGAATATTCATGAATATTTTGTGCCATAGAAAAATTGGGATCATATAACACATTAATATTCCCTACAACAATGCTGAGAAAACAAAAATAAACTGTGATTTTAAAAAATCTAACAAACAATAAACAAAACAATACTGCCACCCACTAACAGATTAATAAATGAATAAAAGCACAATATTGACATCCACCCTAGCCCCCCAAAATCATACACATCAACCCAATGGTTTTTTTTTAAAAAAAGAATTCTCCGCACTCCAGTCAGAAGTCTGGTGTCCAGGCCAGCTGCTGTCAATCAGTGGTGTATGAGTTCTCCAAGGCTGGTTCAGCATATCTCCTCTCCTCCACCTCCACCTTTTTTGCCACTGTGGGTGGGTCGTGATTTAGATATGACAAATGGTGCAGGTACATAATTATGCCTTGGTAGAATCCAGAACCAGTGCTGCTCTAAATGCCACACATATTGTGCAACCAGCTTAAGCCTTGGTTGTGTTTGTGAAGAATCCTGCGCTCACACTGCATTCACTTGTAGAACAAAGCTAAAGATGTCAAGTAGTCGTGTGCAGACTGCTGAACATTCCAGAAGCTGGCTGAACATTCCAGAAGCAACATCTGATAAGGTCATAGAGGAAGCTTGGGGCTTCTTGCTTGTTCAAATCATCTGAGGACTTTTAAGGGAAGCCAACCCCCCGCAACCCGTCTGATAAAATCAATGACATTTCTTGAAAGTTGACTAAAACTGGGGAAATGTGTTGCTCATTGTAGTGTAATAGCACCTCCAAATTTTATTTTCATAACTTAAAGCACCTCTTCAACTCAGCAAATAGAAAAAGATGCTAAAATTCATACTGTCATAGAAAAAAGTTGTTTAACAGTACATATCTGGCAAGGTTTTGGCGTTGTGTTGCATTTTTCAGCATTTCATCAGCTGCACATTATGTAATTGGATGGACAATTTCCTTTCCTGTCCTGCCTGTCAAATGATTCCACTTCTGATTCTTGATTTGGATGGGAATTAGAAAGGAATAGTGGATGTTCTGCTGTTTATTGACTGCTCCCAGTGTCTACTCATGTGCTCACTTCAGTTTTCCCACATTGATCCTTCTACTTCCACTGCACCACATTTCCACCGAATGTCACAAATGTACAAAGTTTAACAGGGAAAGATAATTGCAGAGTACATTTCATAATGGCTCTTTCCTTCACCTTTCATTGGTTCCTAAGGCTAAAGCTATTGAGAGCTGTTAATGCCGTATTAAAATTGAAATCCTTCATTAACCCAGTGCCATTATTTTGAAAGGGTGAGGTAGGTCACCTAGATGGGCTCTTTTCTCCCCAAGGGGTAAAAGAGACAGTGTCCTCATATCCTTTTCCCCCACTGGTGAAAGGTTTGGAGCAGGCAAATGGCTGGTAAGAAAACAGTTAAATACTGTAGTCAAATATCTCCCTTTCTCTGCTCAACGTGAGGCCACGTGCAGCTGCTTTGCATGGAAAAGAATAGAGCCTTGGAACTACAGGTGATGTAGTTTGGCTCCTACTGTTATGATTATTGCCAATATTAACCACATCCAGGAATATAAAGATAATATATCTGCAGGACTCATCCTCAGACACTGTTGCTTGGTAGAGAGTACACACTCTTTCCATCTACCATAAAGCTAAAGGGACCCCTGACCATTAGGTCCAGTCATGGACAACTCTGGGGTTGCAGCGCTCATCTCATGTTATTGGCCGAGGGAGCCGGTGTACAGCTTCCAGGTCATGTGGCCAGCATGACTAAGCCGCTTCTGGTGAACCAGAGTAGCACACGGAAACACTGTTTACCTTCCCGCCAGAGAGGTACCTATTTATCTACTTGCACTTTGACATGCTTTCAAACTGCTAGGTTGGCAGGAGCAGGGACCGAGCAACGGGAGCTCACCCCGTTGCAGGGATTCGAACTGCTGACCTTCTGATCCGCAAGGCTCTGTGGTTTATCCCACAGCACCACCAACATCCCATCTACCATATTATCAGTGCTTTTTTAAAAAAAAGAAAAACGTGTTGGTACTCACCGTGAAGTTCTTACAGTAAGTGCCACACACTTGACATGGGGGTGTGTGTAAATGCCGGTACTGATTATCTATTCCATTTATACCCCAAAATAATACTACTTGTGATGTAAACATTTTGAACTGGCCCACATGTCTGATTTCAGTGAGGGGTCCTTGTGTATAGGCCTACATTTGTCCCTGTTAAAATTCATTTAGTTGGTTCCCAAATTCTTAGGTCATCTTGAATCCTGATTCTGTCTTCTGAGATATTAGCTACCCCTCCCAATTTGGTGTCATCTGCAAATTTGATGAGCATCCCCTCTATTCTTTCATCCAAGTAATTTCTAAAGATGTTGAACAACCATGGGTGTAGGACAGAATGAACCCCATTTGTCACTGCATTGACAAGGACCCACTGGTGAACACTCTTGGTTTCAACCAGAGTCAACTAGCTTCTCCACCATGGTCATTGTCTGAAATGGTTGGGCAAGCGGGGCAAAGTCACTACACTGGCTCCTGCAAGTGAATCTCTGTTGCCCATGGTGAGTTTCCAGCTCAGCCCCTCCCATTTTGAGGGGCTGGCCCCCGCTGGACCTCCTCGCAGCAGTGGAGGGCTCCTTCATGCCTCCCCACAGTGGCAGAGGACCCTGCTGGGTTTCCCTGCGGTGGCAGAGGCTTGGTGCAGGAGGGGGGGAAGCCATGGAGAAGGGGCCACGGCCAATTCCCAGGATCTCTGGTAGGACTGGGAGAAAGCCTGCCTTGAAACCCCGGAGAGGCTGGTCTGGCTCAGTGAAAGGCCTCTCCCTATGTTCCTCACCGTCTAGACCACATGTGATTTTTCTTCAGGGGAATCTGATACATTTATTTGCTGCAGGATATATAAAGACCCCCACAAGTGCTGTTGAAATACTTTGCTTTTGTAGTTTCATACTGGAGGACTAGACTCTAGAACCATTCTGTGAACTCCTCTCCTTCCCCGCCACAACCCCCACCCTCAAAACAGTGCCCTAGGTTGACCTGTCCCTCTTCTTTCGTATTCCTTAAATAGCTGGGTAGAGACATCATATGCACACACAGAGAAATCTTTTCTCTGAGGTTGCCCTGGCTAAAAAAGATGATTATTTTGTGTGCAGCTTCATTCCAAATGAAAGCTTTCTTGCTCTCTTTAGCCTGGAGTATAACTGGCTCCCCATTCAGGCTTGAGGAATTAAAATATGTGCTTGAAACGCAGCACCTTTCGCACAAGCTGCTTTGGGAGCCAGTAAACCAATTTTGCCTGCCCTGATTGGTCTCTCGAGGAGCACAGCATGGCTGCAGCCATTTATAGATGCCAAAACTGTCATGACAAAAGCAATTAATATGGTAACGAGAGAGTTTAGAATCCAAAACACTGTGTCCCGAGGGGCTTGGCTCATAAGCTGTGGAAAACATTAGGAACAGTAACAATCTGCATTTTGTCTTCCAAACACAGATTTCTTCAAACCCTTATGATTATTTGTCTTTGGCATATGCAGATGCTTTGCAAAGGCAAAGGCATATGAAATTCAGGGAAACTTTGATTTCAAGGAAGGAAACTGAGCCTTCTTTGAAACTCAGGAAATGACAGACTTGACACCCAAACCATTGGGAATAGACTGAAGGGGAAAGCTATTAATTCTAGCATCTTTCTTTAAGTTGCCATCAATTTTCTGGTACCCCCAACTACAATTTGTCATTTTTAAAGAAATATTTGTATTGTGGGAGATTGAATGCAGGAAACTGACTTCTACTGACTTCGGCCACTAGTCCGTCTAAGCTAGGGCAGTCTCTTCTGATGGGCAGTGACACTCCAGAATCTCCGGGAGAGATAAATCCCAACCCTGTTACTTGAGTAACAGAATTGTAGAATTGTAGAGTCGGAAGGGACCACAAGGGTAATCTAGTCCAGCCCCCTGCAATGCAGGGATATTTTGCCCCATGTGGGACTCGAACCCACGACCCTGGAATTAAGAGTTCCATGCTCTACCGAATGAGTTGGTAGGAACTGAATATTCTCCACTACAACGGGACCTACTGCATACAAAAGACATGTTGCCTTGCTGGCCTATGGCCTCTTCTCCAAATCAAAATACTGCTGTAATGTTTCCAATGAGTGTGACTTAAAACAAGCACATCACCATGTACACCTGAAGCATACAGGCTGCAGGAAAAACAGTGACCAAGCCTTCCAGTGTATGGGACAGAAATCTGAAGCAGGCACCATGTCAGTGGCTTGGGTAGTAAGGATGCACTTCTCTGACCATTAGTAAGGATAGCCTTGCCCAGCCTGTTGCCTTCCAGGTGTTTGGGCTACAACTCCTGCCAGCCCCACACAGCGTGGCCAATGGACAGGAATGATGTGAGCTGTAGCTCAAAACATTGGGAGGTTTAGGGGTGTGATAATGTGGTGGTGGTGGGGAGCTAGATGTTGTCAACGGTCTCTGTGCCCAAGTTATGTATGTTTGTTTGAAGGTAATAATAAAGTCTCTGTGTCTGTGGCCTTCTCTGTGTGACTGGGAATGCAGAAAAAGCACGATTTCCATTTACACAGCAAGCGCTCTGAGTCAGTCTTTGTTCTAGGCTTCAAATGAATGCATATGAGTTGAGGATGGGGATGGCCACTGTGATCCTTTTCTCCTTCAAATACAATTCACTTCCATAGGAATTTTCTTTTAAGGCTGCGGTCTCTGACTGATGCATTATAAATAGTTGAGGCTCTAAAAGATTCCAGTCTGTTGGATCAGCATAGAGCTGGTTCATAGATTCTTAGAATCAGCTGATACATACAAGTAAGTATTCTTCTGAGTTCTCTGCTCACGGGATCTGGGTCATTTCAAAACCAGGAGCCATGAAAGAGTAAAGGGCCCCCTTTGCCCATGTATTTAGTGGCATCGTGACAGCTATCTCTGCTAACACAACTGACCAAGTACACTTAAAGGATTTGTTTGTCTGTTAGAAATGTATCTGGCTTCAACAGAAATATCTTACAATCCTTCCCTGCATTAAAATCACTATCGCAGCATGAAATAAAACTGCTGTCAGGAAGAGAAACAAACATTGTTTCTCTATAATGCTTGGGTCATTGCCCTGTTCTCAGTCTTCCATATCAGTGCCCTCCATCACTCTTCGGTTCCTGCCTCCAAGGATCTGTGTGATAACCATGTGGGCTTAACCAGGTATCCTGATCACAGAGGGACCTTACTCACAAGCAGGAACTCAAGCACTGGGCTTTCCTTTCACACAACCACACACACAACATGGGGGTAAAGATGCAACGTTGAGGGTGAGACTAAAAGCATGACTCCTCTTGTCACAATACATACTTTTGGTCTTCTTGCAGTCGCATGAAATGTGTGGAAAGGACTTGGGTGTGAGCATGGCAGGATATGTTGGAAAATAGAAATCCCTGCATATAGAAGTTTTTATGAGCACCTCATCTGGCGTATGAATAGGTGGCTCATGAAAGCTGGCTCTGAAAATGTATGGATTTCCATGTATGGAAAATGCATGGTCCTGATGGCATACATATGAAGAACATTTGCACTTGCAAATCTGCACAAGTAACAGCATCAGAGTGCCTCAAGTTGAAAATGTAGCTACACATCACCAGAACTACAAATACAAATATCCAACTCCTACTTTGTCAGGGCTGCCCACACCCAGAACCAGAATATGTACCTCTGGATTTGTAGTAATAATAAATTTGTATTTAAATATTCATATTTAACTTTTATCTCAAGTGGTTCTCAATGCAGCTTACAGAAGTTTATTCTAATGACATCACATCACTTTAAAGACTAATATGTGGAACAGAAATTAAAATTGTTTCTTCTTCATGGTGACAAAATGATTGAGGCATCCTTTAATGTCACCCTTTAGCCACTACCTTCCTGCTGATGACCACCAAAGCAAGCTAGAGGTGCTGAGAAGCAGAAACGTGCTCAGCCATCGATGGAGCCAAATCTTCCCTTGCTGGGAGCTGCCAGCATAATTCTAATTTTTGTTTCACTCTTGGAGTTTTATCCTCCCCTCCTTTGCATTGTTGTTGGGTGCTGGCCTTCTTACAGCTACATCTAGAAATACATGCACCTGACTATAGATATGTGGGAACCTGTCGTGGGAAAGGAGGTGTAATTTTTTCATACAAATTGAAGTATGGATGCTTATTCACAGATTAGGGAAGAGGCAAATAGTAATTCACCTTAGGATTCCAGAGGTCAAGCCAGGAGCTTTCAGAGTTGGAAGCTGGGGCTTAGCCTAGGAAACAGCTATAGAACAGAGTGACTCTTCCAAGTAAAGTCTATGGAACTAGTGAGTAGTATGAAGGCTCTGGATTGGGCAGTCCTGGAATCAGCACTGGGAGAAGTCTGGTCCTCTCTCTTTGCCAGGCTAACAGAACGATGTGTTCTGCCTGCTGAGCTATAGTTTCCTGATTCTCCAGTTTGAAGTGCTGACCTTGTAGGTGCTGAACTGAAGATCTCATGGCTGCCCTCAACTCTCACCACTCTGGTTCTTGTCTTTGTGATTAGGAAGGCCTACAGTCCAATCTATGTATGCTTCCTCAAAATAAAGTATTCAGTATTCAATGAAGTATTCAGTGGGGATTACTCACAGGAGAGTGAGCATAGGAGCATACCAATTTATGTCTAAATCCACCCCACCCCCCCCATCTCATGGATTTGCACATATGCCAGCCCTGATCATATATGCAATCTAATGACTAGGATGGTATAAATATTTTTAAAGCATTTTTTATCTTTATAGTGTACTGTAGAATAGTAATATAACCAGGAAATCATGTTAGTCTCGGGGGTAATTAGATAATTTCATAAGCAAAGGTACACTGTTTTGTGATGGGCTAGAGTAGAAGATGTTTAGGTCTCCTGGGAAAGCCACTAATTATGAAGCCTTTATAACAGGTACTTAAAAATATGCTAATTGATCATTACTTTTTAATTATTTATATGAATTAGATATATGCACACTATAAATGGCTACATTTCCTGAGTCTTTGTCATGCCGTAAACATGAATGTTTGCAGAGAAGTGAAATCCACCAAAGTAATTTCCTGAAGCTGGACTGAACTTAATATCACTTCCATATTTGTAATTGGTTTTTCATGGAAGATTTGCATTAGCTAAATAGCTGTGGAATTCTCACGTCTGACATCTGAGTAGTAATATCATTTATGAAAGCAGCTCATTATTTAAGGATACTTCATAGGTGACATATTTGTTTCTCCACCGTGAGAATTTTCTGTGGAGGAAGCTGTAGCATGAGGTTGCTGCAGAAAGCCATTTTGAATACAACTTATAAATCAGAGGTGCAGAACCTGGGACTTTCAGGTGTTGTTAGAATACAATTTCTATAATCCCAAACCATTGGACATGCTGCCTGGGGCAGCTCTCCATCCTTGCCATAATTTTATGACTTTAACTAAAAATTCTAGTCATCCATGCAGAGCAACAGTTCCCAAGGAACAATAGGTAGAGGGCAGGACCATTGTGAGGAGCACAGAGAGAAGTACGCCATGAGGCATTGTCATCCGAATGACCAGCCTCCCAGAAATAACCAGAAGAAACTTCAGGCAGCTTTCAAAGTCAGCCCCCTGCCACCCTTTTGCAGTATTTCTTTAGCCAATCAGAATGGGGTCTGCCTTATTGATTTCAAGCTACAAAGCAGTTTGCCTACCCCACTAGGTGGTGCTGAATAACTATTATTGCATCTAAGCAATTGGCAGTTGCCCCCTCAGCCCAGGTGCACATTACTTTGCATACATAGCTGATTTTAGATCTTTGTGGTCAGCCAGTCTGCCTTGTCTGGTTTCAGTTAGCGTCTAACAGGAAATTCCACCAGGTGCGAGGCTTGGGTGAAACTGTACTTTTCACGCTTGAACGGCATAGATGTTCTGAAAATTGCATTACAGATAAGATGGCAGCTGCAAAGCTAAAATGGAAGTTTCCAGCCTTTGGTCAAACGGTTATTGTCCGGTGCTGGTCAGATGCCTCAGCATGGCTAGGATTGTTCTGGCCCAGATCAGGTCCATCAGTTTCCGCAGCAGCACAACTGGACGCCTTCACCTGCCCCACCTGCAATAAATGAGGCCTCTCCCATATCAGTCTCTACAGCCACAGCAGGAGCTGTAACTCTCCAACAGTTTGGCTCCACCCACAAAAGCGTAGTCCTCCATTGTCTCCCAAGACAGGAGGATGCCAACCACAACCACTTGAAAAGTCACCACTCTTTCCCAGTGTACCTCAGGACTCCAAAGAACAGGTCAACAGCTGAGGGCATAGAGTGCTTTCAAAAGATGCACAGACTTACACTGGGAGAGACTTGCATGAACAGAGAGGGCCAACCATCAAGAATGCCTCTCTTTTTTTTGCTCATGCCCTATCTTTAAAACAGAGCAAACTTTTCTGATAATCTCCTGGATATCCAAATAAGCACTTGCTTTGATAACAAGAGAAAACACATCATGATAAAGTGCATGGCCCCAAGACCTAGAGTTTCCTCAGTCTGTTTCTAATTTTCTTACCCCACAGCATTAGATGAATATGGCTGATGACCAAGAGGTTCTGGATGAACTGATTTAAACAGCTGTTTCTCACTCTCTTTTCCTCCGCTATGTAAATGAAGTCTGGGTGCTGGAGAAAACATGCTTCCACCCTATCCAGAGACAAAATAAATGTCACTTGCTTTAATGCATTGTCCTAACTAATAAGACTCCAAATGACTCAATCTTTTCCTCTCCCCTGGCCCTGCACCATCCTGGCCTCCAGACCTTGACCACCACCCCCCTCCTTGAATCGCTGGGCTGGCTCATTCTCACAAGCTTTTAAAAATACACACAGTATAGTTTCCCCCATCTAGATAAATCCAGATGTAGACTTGCGCTCTTCTATCAGACAAAGACAAGTATATAATTAAGATGTTAATTTCCTTTCCCACAGAAGAGATTCAGTTTCAATGAGACAATGATATAATCATGTTACCCTTCTAAAGAAGAAAAAGTTTTCAATAAAATATACTACAGATACCATTTCTGCAACTGAATCATAAATCAAGGCTGGGTTTTGTGCAGAGGCAATGTGTGAGGGAAAACAGGAGAGAAGAGCAACCCTCATCAGGTTTGCAAATGCTGTTGCCACCTTCCCATAGTTAAGTGGAAGTATCTTTGCTGGTGCAACATAGTCTGGTATTGCAATATAGGCCAGCTTAAGTATTTATTGATTTGTATAACAAACAGAGGTCTTGTTTTTAGAGCTTGTAGGGGGCATTCCTCATCCTTATCTACCTCATCAGGGCATATGCCTTTCTGGCTAGCTCATTGACTTTGCAAAATTTCCTACACATGTCTACTCAGAAGTAGATCTTATTGAGGTAGAGCTGGGTACCATCCACATACTGGTAAACACTCAGCCCCAACCCCCAGATGATCTCTCCCAGTGATTTCATATAGATGTTTAAAAGAATAGGGGAGAGGACAGAGCCCTGAGGCACCCCACAAGTGAGCAGCCAGGGGTCTGAATACTCATCCTCCTGAAACCCTTGCGCTTGAGTTTGTCTGCTCAGTAACCCCTTCTGCAACTGCTGCGCACCTGTGTGGGCTGCAGATGATCTGAGGACATGATCTAGAAGGACCCTGGTTCATGCCACTGGCCAGACTGGTGTCACTTTGAGGATATGAGGATATGCCTAAAATTCACTAACCTACTGTGCCCAATATTTGGCAACTTGAAAATCTCATATTTGTGTATTATAGGGTAAAGGTAAAGGGGCCCCTGACCATCAGGTCCAGTCGTGTCCGACTCTGGGGTTGCGGCACTCATCTCGCTCTATAGGCCGAGGGAGCCGGCGTTTGTCCGCAGACAGCTTCCGGGTCATGTGGCCAGCATGACAAAGCTGCTTCTGACAAACCAGAGCAGCACACGGAAACGCCGTTTACCTTCCCGCCGGAGCAGTACCTATTTATCTACTTGCACTTTGATGTGCTTTCGAACTGCTAGGTGGGCAGGAGCTGGGACCAAGCAACGGGAGCTCACCCCGATGCAGGGATTCGAACCGCCGACCTTCTGATCAGCAAGCCCTAGGCTCTGTGGTTTAACCCACGGCGCCGCCTGGGTCCCAGATATTATACACCTCAGCAACTTCACTTTTCTTTGTGCTGAATTGTGCCTTGTTTATTTTTTTTCTGTCTTGCAGAAACCTGTGACTTTTCTGGCTGTGCAGGATATTCACAACAGTGGACAAAGCTTCACCATTACTCCTCACCTTGCACATGAGGGGAAATGGCAACAAGTAGAAAACAGTTTGGAGTTATACCTGCCCATAAAGAACATGTAGTTTATTGTGACAAATCTTTGCCTATTGTCTATGACATATCCAGCTGGATTTCTCCCCCATGCGAGCAAATATATTGTTCAGGTAATATATAACACTCTGATTCAACCGGTTACATAGTGAACTGCTACCAAGGCCCTGTCATCCAGTTGTCAGCTTCTGCCCAATTTTCTGGGGTCTGGTTGATATTACAGTAACTATAAATGATCCCATCTACCTGGCCTCTTGACAACTCACAGCTGGCACAAATCTTGCTGAAGTCTTTTGCAATTCTTTCCTTAAGCATACTTTTGAAATTGCATGACATGTGGCTAAGCTCAAGCAACCTCTATGGAGTAGCTGTGTATACTTTGCCACTCTTGGGGTAGAACAATTGATTTTTATTTTTATTTTTGTTCCAGAAGTAGCAGTCCTTTGGGATCTATAAAGGCCATTTCTCCCAGGAAAGAAAGCTCTAGTCCTTTGTATGACTGTTTGTCGAACTGTGCTGTATTAGCTCCTTGTGTCGACCCTGATGTTTCCCAGCCTGTAAGATATATTCAACAGACACCATCATTGTACTGCAATATTGCTGTATTATATAAAATAACTAGCAAAGTAGCCCCGCACACAGATAACTATGGTGCAGGATCCCTGTTCAGGGACAGCCTTTATGGAGAAGGGTGGGAAACCTTCCTCTTCCACAGATGACAGAGCCCTGCACACCTCAATCCTGGCTTCTGGGGTGGGGGTGGGGGGGTCAGTCTATTAAAGTGTGATAGAACTTTAGGACCTGGCTTTTGTATATAAATAGTATGCTGCCTGCTGGACTCTTCCTTTCCAATACACGGCAACTAATTATGCTGCCAGGCTGTCTTTTACAGGCATCAGAGATGCGAGTGCATCCTTACCTACAGAAGGCAAAGCTGTGCTAGGCAGCCATTCTTTGGTGTTAAGTTGTCCATAGGACTTTGGCAAAATCAGCCACATCACCTGAATTCCAAGGATGCACTTAAGCTCTCAGTCATCCAGGCCATTTGTCTTTCCGCATGATGCTGCATCTCACTGAACTGAGCCTAACTCATAGTAAACATTTCAAATAAAAGTCTGTTGTAAAGCAGGCTGGCATAAGTGTCAGAATAAAGTACCACATTGATCATGCAGAAGCTCTGTTCTTTAACAGGGGGAGGGGAAAAAACCCTGCAAACTTATTTCCTTTCCAGTGTAAAATCTAGAGCTTTGCAATGCCACTGTGATTTCCAGTTTCTCTGTGGTTGTTTACAGCACCTGGGATTTGTAGGTACAAAGGCTAGGATGTGGAATTATTTACTCAGGGCTCTTGCAACTAGGCTCTCCAAAGTGATACTGCAGGAATTGAATTGGTGATTTGCTTCTACGGGGGGGGGGGAATTAATACTGCGATCTATCACCAAAGTCTTATTACTTTATTATAACTCTCCCCGTTTCATTTTTATTAAGTGCCCAGGGCTACCACTAAACTATGCTAGCTCCAAAATTTACACTACCACCAAATTGCTACCCATTTATGTACAATTCCCTAGTGCATTACAGCAAACTCACTGGCGATCCATTCATGCAGTAGCAAGGGAAAAAACGGTTCTGCATAATTTTTCGGTTCTAAGATGCTTCTATTTAAAACAATAAATAAATTAGCAGATTTTTGCACTAGTTTTTCCCCATTTCTTTTTCTTTCCTACTATAAATGTTTGGCATCTATGATCAAAGATCCTGTGAATAGCAAATTGGCTAAAAGATACAGTTTGCTGCAGTACCTAAGCCCCATACGTATCCCTGAAAAAGCAAAAGGCTCATTTAAAAACAAAACAAAAAACCAAACAGGTAAAAATATTGGACATAGCCAGTGACACTGTAAGCTTAAACGGATCTGCGAGTGAATAAATCTGCCCTGTACATGTTTCAAGCTAACCTATAACAAAAGCCCGATGGCTGCTTCTGCTAAGGAAAGATTGCTTCGAGGACATGAATGTGTGTTGCTGGGTTGCTGTTGTTCTGCTAATTTTTGTTGCAGCTGGATGTGGCAGCAGCAACAACAACAAATCTGTTAGCAGCATAGGCAGAACCCGTGGTGTGTGTGGGGGGGGAGAAGGAGGCAAGCATCCCCCCCCCCAAACAAGGAGCTTGCCCTCACACTCCCCCCCCCCAATTGCTAGACTTGTTGTTAACATAAACAGCTGCATTCATACATTATCATTTCTGTAGCTTTGACATTTCAGTTGCAGCTCTTGAGGCAACAAGGGCTATGTGTCTTGCAGCAACTGACATTCCCTTCGAGATGCCAACAACATATGGCTGATTTCAGGGGGGGGGGATTTAGAATGGCAGTTTTAGTCTGAAATATACTGTTATTTCCCCCCCAGAGATCTTAGCATGTGGGACATTGCTTGCCCACTTAGAAATATACTTTGACCCTTCTGTGTGCCCCCCTGAATTTTCTTTCTGGTGTCACTACTGGTTAGCAGCCCGAGCCCCATTTTCCACCCCTCACAGTGGCTCAGAACTATCATTGCTTCAGAGCATGTGTGTGTGTGTGTGTGTGTGTGTGAGAGAGAGAGAGAGAGAGAGAGAGAGCGCATCTGCTAACACAAAATGGTGGAGAATGTTTTGCAAAGTAGCCTTTTTCTAGGGCAGCAATTTCCTGAGAAAAACATTGTCTGAAAAATTGAGCTCAGCTCTAGATGGATGACACGATTGCTAATTATTTAAGTGCCATGTATTATTAAGTATTCTGATTAGCTAGACTTCTTCCTAATATGGTTGAATGCAGGCGGCCGCCCTGGGCTCTCTCCTCTGGTCCTGTTGAGCTGGATCTCTGCCTGAGCCGACTTTCCCCTTCCCACCCTCTTTCAGGGGAGCTGCCCGCCCTCTCCCTCCATTCAGCATCGGTGTGGCAGGCTAACTCCTATCCCATTTTACTCCTCTTTTATTTTATGTCATAAAAGAGGGCATCAATGTTAGAAATCAATAAAACAAATACATTAAACCAGAATGAATTAATAAAAGGGGTCACTGTCATACTCAAAATCATGCCAGTTTCTGGAAATGTTTTGCACACTAACTTTACAGGAAATGGCCAAGGAGAATAACAAATATATATCTTAGCGTGGGATGAGACTTCTTTCTTAAAAGGGCAGCAGACAATAGGCAATAGATTGAGGCCTGCTTTCCAATAAGAGTCAGGCTGAAAGTTATTTTTCCACTGCTCACCTCAATCCTGCACAGGACTCCATGGCACCTCAGGTTATTCACAGGCTATAGTTAGTGGTTTTGAAACTTCTCGTGACCAGGGAACCCCTTCCACATTTAAGTGTCTAACAAGAAAGCACTTTAATAGGACACTGGGCTGTAGTTTAGAAAGCAGCCGTATTTGTTGGCTGTCACTATCACCCCAGGAGAGCTGAGGGCACATTTGGGAACACATCCCATAGCTGCCCATAGCTTGGCTGCTCATAGCTAGCAAAGCAGAGGTGGTTTTAGGGCAGTCTGCTGGTTTGGCTGCAATGGCAAGAGCACCACAGGGGGCACTGCAACAATGATCATGAACAGAGCATGAGAGGCATAGGGCACCAAATTTCAGAACCACACAGGGCACAAGTGAAATTTAAGAGCCCATTGTGTGTCGAGGCTTACCAGAAATTCCCTTAAATAACTCACAACAGACACAAAAATTTAGGTTTGGTTTTTAGCAATAATTTAGGGCACAACTTTATTTAAATACAAATTTTAATCCGAGTGTTGGCTTAGGCTTTTGGTTAACCATTCGCCCTTCCCTAAGAAGGACTACCTCCATCTGTCCACTGTGGACAGGACTCAACTCATCTGTCCACTTGGGACAGGACTCATTCATCTGTCCACTTGGGACAGGACTCACCACTGTCCGCTTGGACAGTACCAGCTCCGACTTCCTGAAGGGAAGTCAAGTGAACACCCCTGGGAGAGGAGGTAGCTGAGGCCAGGCATTCACTCCTCTCTTTTTCCAAGAATGTTCCCCAAGGCTCGTACTCATTATAATTGCCCCCTCCACCCCCGCCTATGGTGGGGATGTAAGGACAAAAGCGTAAGCCCCGGGATTCCTTTAACGGAATACTTCTATGTGGAGCAACAAAGGTGGGGGGGGGGTTTAGGCATCTGGATGCCACACCCCTCTTCCAACCGATTCACCAACCAAAAGCCTAACCGCCAACCTAACAAGTTGTGACAATTTGCTAAGCAGTAGGCGAAAACCAAGAGGCAAAGCCAATCAGCCAAGTGGAAAAATTCCTACTGGGCCCCTGAATACAGGCGACCCCTAGAGAGGCAAAGCAATGTCAGGCTAAAACCTGCAAAAGAAAGCGGCGGGTGGGAGGGAGATTGAACGCCAAGGCAAAAGTGAGCATAAAATGGAGGACACAAGGTTAAATGGGGGGGGGGGCCCTCCGCCAATCCCAATACAGGCATTTAAATAGCCACGCCCCCATTACTCAGCATGACCTGTGGCCTAGGCCCCAGCCCCAAACCCTATATTAAATTTCTTAGCAGCCCTACCACAACCCGCTTTATATTGAATGATATAAAGCGCTATGTCCACCACTGAGGGAAGACTGGAAACAGCAGGGAAGCTGCTATTAAGAGAAATATTCTGCCAGCACATACTTTCTCATTTGGAACAACTTCTGAGTGACCCTATGATTACCTAGAACATGGGAACACCATCTCATATTCCAGTGCTGTGGTCATGATGGAAACTGTATTGGGGTTAAATTATTTTTATATTACATTATATAAAATGTAAATTGTTATTTACCTAAGTGCAACCCCCCCCCCAAAAAAAAACCCCTCATATCTATTTTTTGAGAGTGGGAAATTTCAGGGGTTGGAAAAGATAAACCTGAGGTACAAATAACAATCAAATGGTCCCCATGCCTGTAATTAAGTTAAGAAAAAAGAAGGATCTATAGCATGTGTTAAGCTGAACGTGCCATTTCACCTACAACATGGAGTGGCTAAGCAGTGGCTTACATGTCAATGCCCTCTGTTGCTTTCAAATATTTCAATTGATCAGCTGTACTAAAATGTATTGGGATGCAGGTGGCACTGTGGGTTAAACCACAGAGCCTAGGGCTTGCTGATCAGAAGGTCGGCAGTTCGATTCCCCGCGACTGGGTGAGCTCCTGTTGCTTGGTCCCTGTTCCTGCCAACCTAGCAGTTCGAAAGCACGTCAAAGTGCAAGTAGATAAATAGGTAAACGGGAAGGTACAGCGGGAAGGTAGACGGCGTTTCCGTGTGCTGCTCTAGTTCTCCAGAAGCGGCTTTGTCATGCTGGCCACATGACCTGGAAGCTGTCTGTGGACAAATGCCAGCTCCCTCGGCCTATAGAGCGAGATGAGCGCTGTAACCCCAGAGTCGGTCACGACTGGACCTAATGGTCAGGGGTCCCTTTACCCTTTACTTTTACTAAAATGTATTTGTAGCATGAAGTACACTCAGAATTCAGAGCTAAAGGCTTTGACTTGAGGAAGTCATGCCCCATCATATGTTTGGCAGGTCAGAGCTGAGAATCTCTGCTGCCTCTTGGTCTTGCCTAAGACCTTGCCAGCAGGTGTCTCTGCGGGGACCAGAGGGCAGGCGGTGAAAAAGCCTTATATCACCCAGACCTTGAGGCTTTAGTCCAGGAAATGTGCTGCTCTTGTTCATCCACACACTACAAATCCCAGGGTGCTTTGTGAGAAAACACATTGTAAGCCAATTGAGAACTCTTGAAATAAAGCAGTAATTCCCCCCAAGTGTTTGACAAGGTTATCACATATTGTGATTCAATTATGATTCAAACAAAGGTGAGTTCACACATCATTAGCATCATTTCCTGTGGTCATGGTGGCTGAGAAAAAGTGTGTGTGGCACACTTTTATCATTTAGAAAAGTACATTCATCCAAAGACTGCTGCTGAATTGTGATCTGTCTAATGATCCAACACAAGTGATCTTGCTATGCCTTTGAACTGAAATTAAAAATTGACCAGGCTGGAGCCACTTTATTTTGACAATTAATACCAATTAATTAGAAGTGCTAAAGGGAAATTAGTCTTGATACAAGTAAAGTGAACCTGTGACATTAACTGCCTTAGGCCACTGAACCAATTACTGTGCTTGAATTTTAAAAAGTACCTATCATAATAATGTTGCGACAGCCAATAGCTTGCATGGCTACAAAGGTTAGACAATAAATTTCATGTCATGTTTCAGAGACAACTCCGTAAGTCAGGAGATATTCATTTTAGGTGCACTGTGTACAGGCTGTACATTCTCGTATATATAATACTTTGGGATTCTGGTACACAACCTGGGACCAACATACCTTAGAGCAGGGGCTCTCAAACTTTCTACCCTCCAGAGTCCACTTGAGGCAGCTAAAAATTACTAAGCCTTCTTCTGCCACAAAATGGTGGCAGATGGAAGCAGTTTTTGGCAAGGCAGGGCAGGAAGAGTTGGCCAAGCTGTGGCATTGAAGGTAGCCCAAGTCCCACTGGTAGGCCCCACCCACTGAGAGCCACTCAGGGTTGTCGTATTTTAAAAAGTGAAAATCCGGACACAAAGGTTGTTGAGCTTTCTTGGGGAAAGTTGTGTTTGGCCATAGTTGCTGAGCTTTTTTGGCAAAATCTCAAAGGAAAAAATATGAAGTTTTAAACCAATTTTTTTAGGAAATTTGCCAAACAATCAACATTTTCAATATGGGCTGCCATATGTCTGAGTTTTCCCAGACATTTTAACCAATTTGCAGAAATTTTGCTCAGACACCATTTTCAACAGGTGAATCTCAGCTATGTCTGGGAAATTCCAGACATATGGCAGCCCTACCATATGAACCCTCATGTCAGTGCACAACATCTGATAAGGCACTCTCTCCCAGGGGTCTGGATCCACAGATAGCTATGCCCAGGCCTAATATCCCTCCTGGAGGGAGGGATTGGCACCTCCCATAAGCCTTCCAGACTTTGGGGAACAGGGCTCCTCTGAAATACTATGTTTTGGGTTCTGAATTTGCTGACTATATTGTTTGGTTGGAGCACTTTCATTGTGTAGGGTTGTTTGAACTTGAGAGCTATATTATATTACCGGTACACTTTTATGTAAACTGCTTTGAGACAGGAATACTACATAAATACTACATAAATATTTTAAATAAATGTGTTTTGCACAGATTTGAAGCCCAGGGGAACAAGGATTGGTTGCTGGAACTCTCTCGGTATCACAACTATGTAGGCATGTTTGCAAATACAGGCTGGGCTCAGGGGTTAGAGCTTGCATTCCCTTTTGCCTTGGATCCTATTGCCTATTATATGCTCAGTGCTTTTCTTTTTTTAAGGTACTGGTATTCACCATGAACTTGTTACAGTAAGTGCCACACTTTTTTTATAAAAAACATTTTTTGGTGGGAAGTGTCAGTACTGCATACCCTTGAGTACCCGCAGAAAATAAGCACTGCATACACTTATACCAAGGGACTCTTCTCTCCTCATTCTCCTTCCACTTCTTGCATTAAAAAGTTGTTATTTATTTTCATTTTTAAAAAGAACTTTCAAAGGCATTTAAGTAGAGCAGAAAATTTGAATGTGGTTGCTCAAATAATGACGTCTACATGCAATGGTTTGTACCACATAACACCGGTCCTGAAAGACCTACATTGGCTCCCAGTACGTTTCCGAGCACAGTTCAAAGTGTTGGTGCTGACCTTTAAAGCCTTAAACGGCCTCGGTCCAGTATACCTGAAGGAGCGTCTCCACCCCCATCGTTCTGCCCGAACACTGAGGTCCAGCTCCGAGGGCCTTCTGGCGGTTCCCTCGCTACGAGAAGCCAAGTTACAGGTTACCAGGCAGAGGGCCTTCTCGGTAGTGGCACCCACCCTGTGGAATGCCCTCCCACCAGAGGTCAAAGAGAATAACAATTACCAGACCTTTAGAAGGCATCTTAAGGTTTAGGGAAGCTTTTAATGTTTGATGGATTTCTGTATTTTAAAATTTTGTTGGAAGCCGGCCAGAGTGGCTGGGGGAACCCGGCCAGATGGGCGGGGTATAAATAATTTATTATTATTATTATTATTATTATTATTATTATTATTATTATTATTATTATATTGTTCAGTATGGAATTTCGGGACCAATCCAAAGCCAAGGGCCACCATAATGATGGCAGTTTTCCAAAGGAGAATCCGCAGCTGAGCCTGGCCTCATCTGGGCCTTAGAGGGTTGAAGTGCCTCATGTCAGCTAAGCCATGGATACACAATTAAATATGAGGACCACCTTCTTATTTTAACCTTTTATTATGAAAAAAATGTACAATTTATATGTTAATAAAAGAGGATGGATCCAAAAGTCAATAGTCGGCACAAATATAATTAACTTCCCTAGCCAAAGTCTCAGGATCCTAATATCAAAGGAGGCAGGTAGATTTGCAGAGCACTGACTGTCCACTCAAATTAAAACCATGGATTAAAGCAGCTTCACACAGACCACTTTGAAATGTTAACTCTTTGAGGCCACATCAGGGAAAAGCCAGGCCCCTACATTTCTCCGTACACCTTCCCAAAAGTCAAAACATAATTTAACCCCAAAATGTCGGTGTTACTTATGAGTTGTGGCTAATGCTATGTGTACTTGCAGTGGGATCACAATGGAACCGAAGTAAAGGCAAATGTGAACATACCCTCGGTTAAAAAGGAATGGACTCTAGGTCACAACAGACACACTGCTTCAAAGGCCACTTTTTCCAGATGAACTACAACTGTCACCATAAGTCCGGAGATCCCACAAGGGTGTTCTGGTGATGTAGTTCATCTGTAGAGATTAAAACAAGGATAATCTTCAATATCACAGTTACCACAAAACTGTGACACTATCTTGTGTGCTCCTGAACCAAGACAGCTTTCTGAAAAATAGCTGCGAAGAAATTCTGACAGCTGTTGATGTTTACCAGAGGTAGACACAGATGCTGCTTTAGTTCAAGAAACAAACAGAAAAGCAAAGCAAAAGATAAATAGAACAAAATAAAAGTTGATGTCTGTAATAATGACACTGGTACATTATGAAGTACCGCATGGCCTGGGGTTCCCTTGTACCTGGTGCTCCCTTGCTTTCTTCTTCTTTTCGAGGGAGAAATCAAAGTCTTACACCATGAAGGATTTCCTTTTTCAGGGATGCTGATAAGCTTTGCAGAGATTCTAAAGTTATCTTGCCTTCAAAATACTTTGCAGCAAAATGACAACTTTCAATGAATACATAGCAGTTTCCAGTGAAAACCCAGCATTCTTGGAGTCGAGCGTTAAGGTAAATAAAATAAAATGGATTTCTAAGAGAATATTTTACTGCTATTAAAGGTGTTTTTTAAGGCATAAAAAGTAAGGCTTGATTTCAGTAAGATATAAAAAGTCTTGGTCTCTTCCCTGAGCATGTTAACTGATCTCCCCAAAAGAGCCTGAAATCCCTCCAGGTTTCGTGAATGTTGTGGTTGTCTGAGTGATGGGGGTTTTGTCCTCTCTCCGTTCTTTCCCGCCCCCACCCCTTGGCTTTGATTCTGAAGACAGCATTCTCTTTTCATCTTCCTGCAGATATGGTTCTGCATAAATCTCTGTGAAGATCTCATTCTAGCCAGGCAACATTGCAGTGAAAAGGGAGAGTCTGCTTCCTAACGTCTGTATCATTTTCCTTGTGCAAATCTGGGCATAGACTTCAGACCTTAGATGATTTCACTGAATCCCTTTTGCTTCTGAGCTCTTGTCCACCAAATTGTCTTTGTGGAATATAGCAGCTGTAACATCTGTTATGTGATGCTTGGGGGGGGGGGTTCACTTCTGATGGCACCTAACTCTTGTACTGTTTTGTAATGAAGTATCCAAATGCCGCCCCAGCATCCTTCTGAAAGGGGCAAATTTGCCCCACCTCCATTTAGCAGAAAGCCTCATCTGACGGGGGCAAAATTATGGCCATATGAGGCCAATCAGAGGAGGAGTGCAGGTGCTTGGCTTTCCATAGGGCAACATCACCCCACAAACTTCCTCTTGCCCTTTGTAGCATCCTGCCCACACATCCTTTGAAAAGTAGGAGTCCATTACTTGCCTTTTCAGGGGCTGAGTAGAGGTATTTTGGGTGTCCTTGGTTGGCTTGTGGGGCACCTTTTCCTATTTCCAACTGCTCTTGCTCTTGGGGGCATGGCGTAGAGTTAGTGTGGCTGATTGGTTGTTGACAACTGGATGATTTCTTCATTTGTCACAACTGTTGCATTTAGTATGGGCTGGGCTGGGATGGGCTGGGCTGTAATTTTTGCTGCAAAGACCTTCCTGCACCACCCTGCTGACCATGACTGAACACATCTCCAAATTTTCTTATGCCATTCTCCAACCAAAAACTTTGTGCAAAAATGAATGTGCTAGTGAAAGCAAGGTATAAAACCCACCATTATATTGCGTATGAAATTGTGCATATCAGGAGCCATATGCACAAAAATGCATACACATTTTCATGAACCTTTTAAAGTGTTTTTAATTGAATATTCAATAAAAATATATATTAATGAAACAAACAAAGCACATGGATTTGCTAATTTGTGTAGAAGTGTGGAAATGGATTTCAGGACAGGAAAAATGACTAACTGAGAGATATCAAAACTGATATATTAATGTATTCCTATTTGCAATAGGTGATGCCCCCTTAAGCATGCCTCCCCCCTATAAAACTACCCCAGGTTCCATGACTGATACAAAGGGATTCCTTAGTTTGAAAATGGACTGGACCAAGGACACTTACAGTATGATCACGTTACTGACAGACCTTATTGTGATTCTATCTGTCTTATAGTTTAAATTTGGTTGAACCTTGAATGCATTATCATTGCATAATGTGCAAAGGTTGATGATTAATTGGACGATTTTTAGGGAGTTACATGGAAAGATCTTCAGTAGCACCTTAAAGACCAACTAAGTTTTTATTTTGGTATGAGCTTTCGTGTGCATGCACACTTCTTCAGATACGGCTACCTACCTGGAAAGATCTGTCGATGAGAATGCACTCTATCTGCTCTGTGAGGACAAGATATCTCTAACTGCAAAATTTGCACATTTTCTTTAGGCAGCAATTAATAATAGATTATTTTTTAAGGGAGGATGCTACGTCTTGTTAAAATAGTGGCTGTATTCAAAATTTTATGCATATACTTTGGTCTGTGTCATTTTTATTTATGTTCTTATATTATGGTACTCTCATATGGATATCAGTTCTTTTTGTTAATCCTTGTATGTCTGATGAATAGATATAAAGAAACAAATCTGAGCTCAGATACTGCAAGGAAGAACCTTCCCAGATGCAGATCACCCAAGATCACAGGGCAAGTCAACTTGCAATCAGTACCAATACATTTACGCAGACATGGTCTGGGTCTGGTTGGCGTATACGTCAGTTAATTGCATTTTTCTCTTATACAGAATAACATCTCAAATTAAATCATGGACGTTATGTACAAAATCCAAATTTCATTAGATCTCTAAAGACAAAATCATGTCTGATGAATTTACTGCATGGATTCAATTGCTTTTATCCAATTAAATTACATCAAAGAAATGCTTTTGAGTTTTCAGTAGCTGTCCTTTTCTAAAACCATAGGCTGTGTTTGATCTTGGTGCAGAAGATCTTCAATTCTTCTTACTAACATGACAGCAAAACTCTGAAGAGGTTCCTTTACAATTTTTTGTATGCTGAAGATGTCATCCCTTCTAAAATATGTAAAAAATGACGACGTGTAGAGATATAAGTGTTGCTGATTATTTCTTTCTCTACACTGTAGAGGAGCATCATTAATAGCATGAGAGACAAGTGTGCTGGAGAAACTGGCTTAAACCTTTTTGCATAACATTTCCTTTGAATATATATTTAAATGTCCACTATTTTTAGATCAGAAGAAGCTATAAACAGGATTTCCTCCCTTTCATGATGATCCATGCTTCTGGATGTCTTAAGAAAACACAGAACAATCTGATCTAACATCTGGGTCAACATGGTAAGCAGAGTAATGCAGATGCAGTCTGTTGGATTTCTCTCACTTTAAGATTGTATAATCTACGAGTGAAACAGGAAGTCAAGACAGTTCCTGATAGAAATATCAGTTCGTGGCAAAAGAAAAACGGCTTTTAAGAGGCAGAAGCCATCCCACTGGAAAGAGCACCACCTTTGCAGCTCAGTGGTAGAGTATTTTGTAAGTAGAATGTCCCAGGCTCTTGCCTAAAGCCCCAAAGAGGCACTGCCAGTCAGGGTCCTAAGCTAGATGGACCAATGCTAGGACTTGTAATATAAAGCATCTCCCTAAAGGCTGCATCAGCAGAAGTCTAGCGTCCCAATCAAGGGAAGTAATAGTACCACTCTATTCTGCCTTAGTCAGATCATGCCTGGAATACTGTGTCCAATTCTGAGCACCATAGCTGCCAAGTTATCCCTTTTTTAAAGGGATTTTCCCTTATGCTGAATAGGCTTCCTCGCGAGAAAAGGGAAAACTTGGCAGCTATGCTGAGCACCACAATTTAAGAAGCATGTTGACAAGCTGGAACATGTGCAGAGGAGGGCAACCAGAATGATCAAAGGTCTGGAAACCAGGTCTTAGGACACCCCCCCCCCCCCTGTAATTTCGCTTTCTTGCTTGCTTGCTATCTGTGGCAAGGCAAGGCAAGGCTGGGTTTTGGAGACAGCCACATTCAGGGAACAATGACAAAGAGGGAGCGGAGAGATATTGCAAACAGAGGGTGGTGGTAGTGCTATAATTTGCAGTTTGTTTGGGAGAGAGATGTGACATACCCTCACATAGGGATGCAAGAAGGCATCAATTTCCATCCCAAACTGCTTTTGTTATATACAGCACTGTTTCTGTTCTGCTGCAGTTTGGTTACTGACAAACCACCTTATTAATTATTAATTATTTTATTATTATAGTATTCGACACTATTCATTTCAATGCACAGGAAAAATAATGCCAGAAAAAAACATAATCAATTACATATTGTTTGCAGACTGAAAACAACAGCAGTGAATACCAATCAGAGTCATTAGAATGATTTCCCTTTTTATATATAAATATATAAATAATTTTTATATATAAATAATTTTTATTAATTAACAATTATTAAAATCCAATATAAACCACATTTTATCAATGTCAAATTACAATTCAGATTCAAATCTATATCAATTATAAAGCCAATTATACATTTTGTATGACTTTCTGCGTGCTAGATTTCAAGGTGAGATGATTTTATTTCATCCTGCTTCCAAGTCTTAATCAATCCAATTACATTCAGTCTTGATCTTAATCCCTTATTGACAGCTACAGTTTTTTAGTTCCATTCAAATTAACACATTTAATATATATTTTTCTGCAAGAGGAGTTCTATATCCCAAATATTTCCTGTGTGTGATGTTTATCTTATCCATGTTGTTTCTTCATTCTTCCTGTTCTCCATCTGTCCTGCACAGCATTGCTACTTCCGCTCTTCCTTTCTTTTGTTCCCAGAAAATGAAGCAGAGACAAGACTCAAGTTTCTCCTCCTCGGCCAACTCTCTCAATAAGGACCTGACATCCTGCCAAACCCTTGACAGATCCTCAAAGCCCAAAGTCCAGGTCCTTCCATAGCAGTATAGTGAAAGTTTGATGCTTTAAATCCATTTCAATTTTCTCTCACAGTTCAATTTTTTGTTGTAATCCATAAATATAATCCTGTTCTCGTTTATCTCTTCTTGCCTTTTATCTGTTCATTAACATTCAAGGGAGTGTTTGCCAAATCACTTATGTTGCAAATATGATATATATAAAGAAAGGGTAAAGGCTCCCCCCCATCACATACCGTATTTTGCATCGAAGGAAGTCTTCTTTCCTATTTGAATCGTAACGGCTTTTCAGCTGTTTCAGTTTAGCAGTTTGTGATTTTGTCCCATCTATTCCAGCATGTTTCTAAATATTAGTCCTAATTTCACTCTAATAAACCGAAGTGCCTCTGCTTCATTAATGGCTGCATAAGGAGGCGAAGTGCTTTTGCACTCAGCGCCTCCCTGCCTCCCAGATTCCATGCCAGAGCGAGAGCCAGGTACCTAGATGTTCTGCGAGTGAAGCTCACTACCCCCAGGCCCTGGGGGGAGCTTGCAAGGACAGTTACCCTCAAATCATACTTGTTTATTCTTTGCTAAGGGTCTCCGCTGTTGTGGGAGTGGCATCCATTAAGGCAGATAGGAACCGGAAGTCCATTGGAATGATTTCCACATGGAACAAACATGTGTACATATTTGTTACTGATTGGAATAAAGCTTTGGCATCAGACATAACAGCCATTACAGTTCAGGAATTAAAAGTCCTACAACCCCACAAATCATCATCGTCATCATCATCATCTTATTTAGTTATCAGGAGACCAGCATTTGTAATGATGTCATTTCTACTCAGACTGGGAAACTCCTACTGATTTTCAGGGGAGTGATCCGATCCTCCCCTGTGCAAATTCTGTTGCACCATTAATAGTATATTGTATAAAGCACACCTATAAAAAGCAGAACAGGTTTTGGGGTGAAGTGGGGATAGCCCTGCACAAGCCTTCATTTCCCTCCTTGTGAAATAAGCGGCTAACATTTGGTCTTGCACTTACCTACTTCCTGTAACTGTTTTTTAAGGTGCATGAACACATGACCAGAAGGGGAAAGGGTGGAGCTCAATGACTGAGGGAGGACACAGAAATCAAAGTCCAGATACATTCCATCACACTCTGTGCAGTGGTGTGGAGGACAGTTGACAAAACAGCAAGGTATAACAATGACTGTGGGGAAAATCAGGTGTCAGGTTGCCCATGTGCCAGTTATGCATACCAAAAGTTGGATGTGAATTACTTGTTTGCAAAACAGGGCCTATGTCTGGATCTATCATCTATCAATCTCTCTCTCTCTCTTTAGCATTATTGCAGGACAGTGTTATAACATCATAGTACCACAAAACTAACCAAAGTAGAATTTAATATTTAATATTATACTTCTCCTTAGGATCTTGGTCTTTTTTTAAAAAAAGCCATAATAATAATAATAATAATAATTTATTATTTATACCCCGCCCATCTGGCCGGGTTCCCCCAGCCACTCTGGGCGGCTTCCAACAAAACAGAAATTCTAAAATACAGAAATCCATCAAACATTAAAATACAGAAATCCATCAAACATTAAAAGCTTCCCTAAACAGGGCTGCCTTGAGATGCCTTCTAAAGGTCTGGTAATTGTTGTTCTCTTTGACCTCTAGTGGGAGGGCATTCCACAGGGTGGGTGCCACTACCGAGAAGGCCCTCTGCCTGGTTCCCTGTAACTTGGCTTCTCGTAGTGAGGGAACCGCCAGAAGGCCCTCGGAGCTGGACCTCAGTGTCCGGGCAGTACGATGGGGGTGGAGACGCTCCTTCAGGTATACCGGACCGAGGCCGTTTAGGGCTTTAAAGGTCAACACCAACACTTTGAATTGTGCTCGGAAACGTACTGGGAGCCAATGTAGGTCTTTCAGGACCAGTGTTATGTGGTCTCGGCGGCCGCTCCCAGTCACCAGTCTAGCGGCCGCATTCTGGATTAGTTGTAGTTTCCGGGTCACCTTCAAAGGTAGCCCCACGTAGAGTGCATTGCAGTAGTCCAAGCGAGAGATAACTAGAGCATGCACCACTCTGGAGAGACAGTCAGTGGGCAGGTAGGGACTCAGCCTGCGTACCAGATGGAGCTGATAAACAGCTGTCTTGGACACAGAGTTGACCTGTGCCTCCATGGACAGCTGTGAGTCTAAGATGACTCCCAGGCTGCGCACCTGGTCTTTCAGGGGCACAGTTACCCCATTCAGGACCAGGGAGTCCTCCACACCCACCCGCCTCCTGTCCCCCACAAACAGTACTTCTGTCTTGTCAGGATTCAATCTCAATCTGTTAGCCGCCATCCATCCTCCAACCGCCTCCAAGCACTCACACAGGACCTTCACCGCCTTCACTGGTTCTGATTTAAAAGAGAGGTAGAGCTGGGTATCATCAGCATACTGATGGACACCCAGCCCAAACCCCCTGATGATCTCTCCCAGCGGCTGCATATAGATGTTAAAAAGCATGGGGGAGAGGACAGAACCCTGAGGCACCCCACAAGTGAGAGCCCAGGGGTCTGAACACTCATCCCCCCCCACCACTTTCTGAACACGGCCCAGGAGGAAGGAGCGGAACCACTGCATGACAGTGCCCCCAGCTCCCAAACCCTCTAGACGATCCAGAAGGATGTTATGGTCGATGGTGTCAAAAGCCGCTGAGAGATCCAGCAGAACAAGGAAACAGCTCTTACCTTTGTCCCTAGCCCGCCGGAGATCATCGACCAGTGCGACCAAGGCAGTTTCAGTCCCATGATGAGGCCTGAATCCTGACTGGAAGGGATCCAAATGGTCCGCTTCTTCCAGGCGTGCCTGAAGTTGTTCAGCAACCACTCGCTCAATCACCTTGCCCAAGAATGGAAGATTTGAGACTGGGCGATAGTTGGCCATATTGGCCGGATCTAAAGATGGTTTTTTAAGAAGAGGTTTAATAACCGCCTCTTTCAGCGGGTCTGGGAAGGCTCCTTCATGGAGAGAAGCATTTACCAACCCGCGAAGCCCATCGCCCAGCCCTTCCTGGCTAGCTTTTATAAGCCAGGATGGGCAAGGATCAAGGAGACAGGTGGTTGGTTTCACTCGTCGAAGCAGCCTGTCCACATCCTCGGAGGTAACAGATTGAAATTGATCCCACAAAACTTGACTAGACAGGACTCTAGCACTCCCCCGCCCCGGCCCTGCTCCCACGGTGGAGTCTACCTCTTCCCGAATCTGAGCGACTTTATCTGCAAAAAACTTTGCAAAATCATTGCAGGAGATCATGTGGCCCGTACTGGGCCCGGATGGAGCAGGTGGTTCCGCTAAATTGTGAACCACCTGGAAGAGTCTCCTGCTGCTGTTTTCTGCAGATGCGATGGAGACGGCGAAGAAGGTCCTCTTCGCCGTTGCCATTGCCACTTGGTAGGCTCGAAGTTGAGCTCTAGCCCGTGTACGGTCTGATCAATAGGTAAGGAAGTGTTTTAGTTACAGTTAAATGTTCAATAGTATAAAAAAATGGGATCCATAAAATGGCACCTACCACAAAGATGATAGTGAACATGACTTGACCTTCCAGTGACCCACAGCAACTATGCCACACCCACTAGTGTGGATGGGACAAAGTGGGATGTATCCAGAGGAAAATCACAGCATTCCCAATAATGTGGAAATTCAGTTGCAATTCTGCAAAAGCTTTTGATACCCTGTAAAGCAGTTTTGCTCAAAGCAGAGGTCCACCTTCCAGTGCCAGTTCACGAGGCATTGGCTGCCGGTCTGTGGCAATTCCACCACTGCCCAGGTTGCGTGGGATGCTTCAGTAACCAATTTAGTACTGGCCCCGGCACACTGAGAGGTGGGCAGCTGTCAGTCCACCACATCAAATAGCAGCTGTCAGCCTAAACCACTGAGCCTTGGGCTGGCTGATCAGAAGGTTGTCAGTTCAAATCCCCACGACGGGGTGAGCTCCCGTTGCTCAGTCCCAGCTCCTGCCAACCTAGCAGTTCGAAAGCATGTCAAAGTGCAAGTAGATAAATAGGTACCGCTGCGGCGGGAAGGTAAACGGCATTTCCATGCGCTGCTCTGGTTCGCCAGAAGCGGCTTTGTCATGCTGGCCACATGACCTGGAAGCTGTCTGCGGACAAAGGCCGGCTCCCTTGGCCTATAGAGCGAGATGAGTGCCGCAACCCCAGAGTCGTCCGCGACTGGACTTAATGGTCAGGGGTCCCTTTACCTTTACCTTTAAAGAAACATGTACACAGGTGTGTGTGTGTGCGTGTGTGTTCTTTATTAATACTTAAGAACCCAGAGCTTAGGCAATGTAAGTTTCCAAAGATTTACAGCTGTGTGTAACAGCAGGTGTTTCAAAGTGATAAGCATTATTCTAGCAGAATGACAATAAAAGTTGCAATTACAGATCAAGGTAACTGTTTAAATCGTTATTATTATTATTACTGTATTATGCTTGTTGTTTAAAACAGTGGTACAATTTGTGCAGCATCCACAGTCTGGAAGATTGCAATATGGCAAGAGCACCTTTTTTAGATCACCAGTCACTTCTGGCCACAGAGGGACATGCCATTCAATGTGGTGATGCGGAGTTAGGAAGAAGAAAAAAACAAAACAGTGCCAACTCTGAGCTGTGACACCTGAGAAATGGTGCAGCTATTTAAAAAGAAGCAACCCAATATTGATCTCTTGAAAATAAATAAATAAGTCCCCTCCTGCAAATGCTATTTGGCCGCAGTGAACTCTCAATTACAGATTCCATTCGGCTAGTAGTTTCAGAAAGTTGGGCTCAGCCAATACAACTTTATCTCATGTTATGTTTCTTTTAGTGAGCAGAGGAAAACACCTCCTTTTCTTGCCTATGTTTGGCGATTGTTGTGAACAGTGGCATATTCCAGTGTGGTTCTCCTTGACACATTTTTCCTTATCCTTCTTTGCATTCCCACAATGCTCAACTTCACCTTCCTACACTGTCTGTCTCTTCCCCATTCTGTATGTGTGTACACCACAGAACACCAGCCATTGCTTGCTGTGAGCATGCCTCTAAATTATCAGTCCACCTATCCTTCTCCTGTGCAGGATTACAGTCCATAACTCACAAGCCTAGCTGCAGACAGTGCACCCACCATCGTCATCACCAGATATTTTCAAGTAGCTGCTGAGACCCCACTGCTCAGTGAAGTGGAACCCCCTCCATATGACACTATAACCTCCAAGGGTTATCTTACCGTTTTGTAGCAGATCCCACATTTCTGTAAGCCAGTTGTGACAGATCCCCTGCATACATTTAGCCTATGTAACCACCATGCACTATTTAATGTTTCTTTTTTCCGTGACGTAAAACCGCCAGCTCTCCCGCCATCCCCGCTGGGCTGAATTGGGCCCTCGCCATTGCCACGCTCAGCCAGCTCCAGCCCTTGCCACTGCCAGCACTCCCGCCACCCCCACTGGGCTGAATCGGGCCCTCGCTGCCGCCACCAGCGCTCCCGCCACCCCCCTGTTTGGCCTATGGCCGGATCGGGCCCTCACCAGTGCCGCCTGTGCTCCCTGCACTGAAAGGTAATGTTGCTGTGCAGTTAAAGTGCACTTTAAAGTGTTTTTTCTAGGCTCCGGAACGAATTAATCCGTTTCCAATGCATTCCTATGGGAAACCGTGATTTGACTTACAAATTTTTCTACATACGAATGTGCATTCGGAACGGATTAAATTCGTAAGTAGAGGTACCACTGTATGTTATTTTCCATTCAACAGCCTAGCAGCCCATGGATAGAAGCAATTTTTTAGCCTGTTGGTATGGCTGATTATACTTCTATAACTCCTCCCCGAGGGTAGAAGATTAAAGAGGTGTTGGCTGGGGTGTGAATCGTCCCTGAGAATTTTTCTCACTCTCCTAAGGCAACAATCCCTTGCAATGTCATCTAGCGGACTCAAGGGACAGCCCATGACATCATGTGCTCTATTCACCAACCTCTGTAGAGACTTTCTGTCCATGGCTGTCAGGCCAGCATACCACACCATGTTACAATATGAAAGGAGTTCATCAGTTGTTGTTTAACATTATTCTTTCGCAAGACCCTGAGGAAATGGAATCTCTGTTGGGCCTTTCTGACCACCTGAGTTATGTTGATTTTCCAAGTGAGGTCCTCACTAAGGAATTTAAAGGAGGAGACTCTCTCCACACAGCCCCCCCCCCCCGGATATACAACGGGGCAGGATCCACTTTCTTCCTCCGGAAGTCCAACACCATCTCCTTGGTCTTACTAATATTTAGGTGCAAGTTATTTGTAACAGATTAGCCCCAGGATGGAAGATTGATTACACCCTGGATTAGAAAGAGTTAATTCACCTCCAGTTTAACTGACAGCGCATCTTTAGGAGGTGGGATGGTGCCCGGTTTTAAAAGGAGGGAATAACCATTTTGGCAGTTGGAAGAGCGACAGGGGGAGTGTGATGACGAAGAGGGAAGAAGAAGAAGAAGGGTGTGGGGCAGGATAGTGGTGGTTTGGGTTAGGCTTAGGATAACTTGAAGTTAAAGTTTGACAGAGTTAATGTATAACTGTAACTAAGCTTGTAAACTTATGCATCGTTAAGAAAAGAAAAACCTATGTTCTCAAGAAAATAAAATTCATCCTCTTTTTGTGCCAAAGAGTATTGTCTAGGTTATTCCAGCAGCGTATTAAAACTCACAGAGGTGGATACTCAGGAAAGGGCAAAACTTACCTAAGGAAAAGGGGATAGTTTGTGTCCTACAGTCACAAAGGAAGGGCAGTATGGTGAAAACCTAGAGTGCCACAAGTTTGCCAGGGTGATATGGCAGACTGATACCTTGGGGATCTGAGTTGAGGGAGTCCCTGTTCTGTAGGCAAGAGGTTGTTCATTCAAATAGCCCTGAGTGTTTGTGAGATCAGGCCATGGAAGCTGGAATTAGACTCTCTTTACTGAGAAGCCCAGAATTGAGGGGTTTATTTTAAGGCGTAAGGAATTGAGTGAGGATTGCTTTACCCCTGTAACTTTTTATTGGCAACATCGGCGACGGGGTTCGTCGTATTATTCTCTAACCATGTAGATACTTTTTGAACCTCCCCCCTGTACGCTGTTTCATCTCCACCTGCAATTAGGCCCATTATGGTAGTATCATCTGCAAACTTAATAATTACTGTGGATGGATCCGATGATATGCAGTCATATGTGTACAATGAGTACAGGTAGGGACTTTGCACACATCCCTGTGGGGTGCCAGAGCTAAGCTTCAGGGATTGATTGTGTCCACACACCTGCTGTATCTCAGAATTCATGCAAACACGAAGAAAAAGATTCCTTTCCATGTGGTAAAAAGTCACACAAACTGATCCAGTGAGAACAGTCTGGGCTTTGCATCAAACATTTTCAGGCCTGATCATCTGGGACAAAACAATCCAAAAGAAATGGAAGGGGGCAGGGAGAGAAATCACTTCATGATCCTACCAGTTCATTGGTTCTGAAGCTATTGAGTTCATGTGGCCTCAAGGGGGTTCTTGAACGCTGTCTCTGCAGCTGAGTGGTTTTTAGAGGTCTCATTGACTAGAAGGGTCCCAACCTGGAGTTCCATCCTTATCTGATTTAATAAAAAATGACAATGAACTGTGCCTTTGTCTCTTGAAGAAAAAATGAAGGTGAGTGCTGCTCTTTCTTTCTGTGAAAGCAAGCCTAATTGCTTTATTAGGCTCTGCAGCCTGTAAGTTCCTTGTAGTCAGGGTATTTTATCTGAGGGTGTGCAAAGCCAGGAAATGTGCCAGTCCTTTATCTTTTCTCTGCTTTGCTGAGATTTTGTCTTTCCCACCAAGGAGCTATTTGTTGCAGTGAACTATGGTTCGTGCATGATGTTTACAGCTACGCTTCATGGCAGATATTCTGAACAAGAATTTATTCCCACCCCAGCAGTGACCCCCAGTTCTCTGAGCTTTGTCAAAGCACAAATTCAACTAGATAAAAAAAATTAATTAATACATGTGGGTTAATTATGATTAGATGACCCACCACAGGTAGTAAATTTGCTCTTTTGAAAATTTTGTAGTCTCTCTCTCTTTTTCTTAAAAAGAAGGATGCTTGCCAATATGGATGAGCTGATTATCAGACCAGAATCTGACCTTTCTGTAAGTGCAAATAATTCTAAGGAATAAAATCGAAATACCAATTCAAAACTATAAGCATTGAATCTGTATGAATAGACTTCCTCAAGCATATTATTGACTCTGAGCACTTTGCCTAAAGCAAAATTCAAAGTTATTTGGAGAATTTCTCTGCAGGTGAAAACTTTCTGAGGAATCCTAAGGGAGGCCAAACAAGTTTAGAAAACTGGTGAAGTTTTTCAGGTAACATCCCTTACTCAATAAACTGTCAAAACAGATATGCAGGGAGATAGCCAGAAGTAGTTTGGGATATCCAGTTTATCACAAAGAATGTCACATATACAGTATGACTATCTACCTGCTAGACAAAAGCCATGGGTATGTGCTCTTGTTCAATAAACTACTTGCCAAGAAAATCCAAAACAATCTCATTTGACTCTCAGTGAGGAAACTTCGTAAAAATGAAGAGATTGTTTAGAGGAAGTTGAAAGGGAAAGTCAAATAGGTCAGCTCTCTCGAGAATACTTGGGACTTGTTTAAAACTACAATATTGGAAGCTTAGCTAACATGTAAACTGCAGTTCAAGAAACATACCACCTAGGTCAAGACTGCCAATGTGTTTCATGAGTAGAATCAAAGAAACTATTAAAGGTAAGAAGGCTTACTTTACAAAGTAAAAGTCTTGTCAAGTGATGAGAACAGAAAGAACCAAAACTTTGGCAAAATAAATGCAGGGAAAGATGAAGGAATGCTAAAATAGAACTGGAGAAGCACATTGCTAAAAAATTATAAAACCAATAATCTTTAAATACGGTACATCAAATGCAAGAGATTGTCTGAAAGGCAGTTGGACCTTTGGATGACAAGCGCCTTTTCTGCAGTGGTTTCCCATTTGCGGAATGCTCTCCCAAGGGAGGTTCACTATATAAATAAATATAATAAAATGTTGTCCAGAAACTCAAGTGACAGCGATCAAGTCTAAGTTCAATGGAGAACAAGGAAGCGATGGAGAACTGTACAGTATTGTCATTATTTGCATTATTATTCCAGTGTTCTTTCAGGAGCTAAGGTCTCTCCTCCCCCATTTTATGCTCTCAACAACTCGGAGAGGCAGAGATAGTGGCTGACCCAAAGATTCCCTTTCAGAGTCTAAATCACGTTACATCACACTGCTCTGATAGGAATTATTTTCTCTCGGATAAAGAAATCACAGCAAAAAGTAAAACAGAAAGAGGCAGGGCTGCCAAACGTCTGGAATTTCCTGGACATACCCGCAATTCTCCAGTTGGCAGCGAACATGTCCAGGAAAATTTACTTGGAATTAAGTTTTGTTGAATTACTTACAATTTACCCTGAACTAAGTGCATAGAATTGCATCTTTTTCTTTCTTTCTTTCTTTCTTTCTTTCTTTCTTTCTTTCTTTCTTTTCTTTGTAAGAATTCTCAGAACTTTATTTTGTTATTTTAGATCATTTAGTTTGGTTAACATTTAGCAATGGTTTTAAGACATGAATTATCCAGTCTGTTATCATTGGCTGAACTGCATTCTAAGAACTATTATGTACAAACTAAATAGTGGAGACACAATCCAACAGGAAGTTTTTCCCCAGTGAAATACAGGGAATGACACAAGAGTTCATTCATTTTAATAAAGCTTGCACCATAGTCCTTCCTGGTGGATTGTGCCCTAGGATTTCTGAATTATAATTGCTTTTTAAAATACTGTGCTTTGAAAGAATGTTCAGCTCCTCCAATTTGCTCTAGACTGCCTGTGATAAAAAAAGTCTTTCAGTATCTTGCACTCAAAATCTTTCATCTTTCTAGCGTTTGATTTACAGCTACTAAATAATTTGCCAAGTATAATTTGTAATTAAGTGCCTTCTCATTCATATGCAAACACTAATTAATATCTGTCATCATTCTGCTGTTGTTAATAGTCTCATCATTGCTATTCTGGAATATTTTTAAAGATCAGACCAATTTTTCAATAGGTCAGTATTCCTTTTATTGCTTAACTCATATATTTAGTTTCCCATTGCATTAATTTTTTTTGTTTAATTTAATAATGGTACTAGAAAACGTGAAATCAAGATCTTCAGAGCTGAGGTGCACAGAATAATTGCAACATATGGCACTGTGGGAAATCATATATAATTGCAACCTGATCCTATTCATGTTTAGTTAGAAGACAGCCCCAACTGAATTGTGAAAGACTTGCTCATGAGAAAGATATGTTCATAAGATTACAGCTTTCAATGTTTGTATTGTAAATCCAACAGTTTGCTTCCACCCCACCTCACAAACCCCTTGGGAAAAGATGTTGTCCACTTGATATATTTTGTCCCACTTTTGAGCCAAAAACTGGCATTCAAAGTGAACTCAAATTCAGTACAAATAATGCTGCTACATGGGCATTGTGTATACATCAAGAGACAGAGGTGGTGCAACCAAAACGGCGTCCTTAGCAGAGCTAGCCCAGCTATTAGACCAGGTGAAGCTGCTGCTTCAGGTGCTCCCCAAATGGTGCACTGACGTCATGATGCCACATCACGTGCACACTGGGCAACCATAACCCGGGGCCAAAGTCGGCGCCCTTGGTGTGGGAAATCTTTGGAGCTCCAGATGTTGCTGAACTACAACTCCCATCAGCCTCAGCAAGCATCATCAATGGCCAGGGATGATGGCAGATGTAGTTTATAAACGCCAGGAGGGTTGAAGCTCTAGGACCACATATAACAGTCAACCACCCACCCATATACAACCCACTTTGGTGCCAAGCATAGGCAAGCTTCTCTGAAGCACTAATGGCCTCATGCCCCACACCTTCCAGAACATGCAATATTCCTTTCCTATCTCACACCTGGAACAGGCCCAGTTCTGTCCCAGAACAGGCTCCTACCCTGAAGGGTGGCGGCAGCATAAAACTACTCCTGCCCACTAACTCTCAGCTGCATGATCATTGTACTGCACAGCCCTCAACTCCTAAATCAGCACTGGGAGCCACAAGGACAGCCCATCCCATATTGCCAGGTGAGCCTTTACCTTCTCTGCCAAAGCCTCACTTACTGGGGTCATGCAGTGAAATCTTGCCTCTGGATACCTCACGATTTTGTGGGGCTCTTGTGGTATTGTGCCAGAAGCCAGCATAGCCACTTCTTTTCACTTCTCTGGTAAATATTTGGCGTGTGTGTGTGTGTGTGTGTGTGTGTGTGTGTGTGTGTGCATGAAGAAGATAGCTGGAGATAATATACATAGGGGCATTTCCAGGTAAATTGTGGAAAGCAAATTAATTTCCTCTCTAGAATAGTACCACAGTGCAGTCCAGACCTGCTGCAGTCTCTGGTCCTGTTTTACTATATTGTTTTACTTAGGACGTCCCTATTTTCATTGGAGAAGTGTCGGAGGGTATGCTGCTGCCCCTGTGGGTCCTGCTGCCTGAGGCTGTTGCCTCACCTTGCCTTGTGGCTGAGCCAGCTCTGCATCTCTGATTCAGCAACAATGAGGCTGAGGACAGTGAGAAGAGGGCAAAACATGAGATGCAGAAGAGCATAAACACTATCTGGGATGTGTCTGAAGAGAGTGTTGAACAAATCTGAAGACTGGGTTCTCCCTTTTCTTTTCAACATGCCAGAAAAAGAGCATGAAATGCAGGTACGGTATGTAGATTCCATTTTATATGTTCCAATAGGGCTGCCGGGGGGGGGGGGTCTGGAAGGCGTCGGGATGTCCTGGATCTCAAGTAAACCGAGAAATCACGTTTTTGTTTTTGTTTTTTTGTTTGCATTTTCCTAAATAAAGCTAAACAACTTGGAAGTGTCCAGATTTTTACTTCTTGAAATATGGCAACCCTAAATAAATAAGCAAAAATGGTTTAAATTTATTCCAGCATTGGAAAAGGAAACCTGACTGTATTTTTCCAAAGCAGGTATCTCATACTGCAGATGGCACAGCTGCAAACATTTATCTGAAGAGGAGAGAGAGAGATTCTCTTTCTTCTGCAACAACTCCTACAACATTAGCCACTTGAGAAATATAAATGGTTTTCTCTTTCCCCCTCTACCTCCATTTTCTGCCACCTTTTTTCTTCCCTCATTGAAGATGAAACCCAGCCTCCAAGCCAGCAGCTACACAAAACTTCCCATATAAATGTATGTTAGCCTGGAATACACACACACACACACACACACACACACACACTTCAAACAATCACAAAGAGAAATGATTAGGGGGGAGAGATTCTGTTCAGATATTGAAAGGTGACAAACCGGGGAGGGGGGCAAAATCTACCCCATTCCTTTTTTTTCTTTGTGAGAATGTGTTTATGAGTTGCACCTGAGTATAACTAAAATGACTTTTTAAAATAGCACTGATTTATAGATTCATAGATTCACATATCAACTGGAGAAGGTTCATTTTATGTTACAGCTCTGTCTGTTCCTCCTCGTATAGTTAAGGGGCTTGTCAGCACTGCAATTAGAGACCCTCCCGACATTCTGAGGGCTGTAATTTGGACATAAAAATTTCAATGCAGAATGAACTTTCAAATAAGATTTCATTTGGGAGGGTTCTTTTTTAATACTGTCAGGAAAAAAAAATACTTCACTTTTAAATGGATATGGCTGTAAAACAGGACCAAAGGGCTTCCTGTTTCCAAAAGTGGGAAATGGCTGACTCCCATATGATTGGACCCCCGCCGTGCCAGTAATTCAGTGCTGATATGGGGGTAATTAGCCTTGGCAGACTCCCCAGGATGGGGGAGGACTGTCTCATAGACCTGCAGATTCTCTGAGATTGCCAGCTTGCATCAAGGTGCAGGCGGCAGGACACTAGGTCAGAGCACGGTATGGCCGGCACTCTCCAAAGCCACTCTCATAGCTGGGAATATCTGTTTGATCAAATAATCAGATTTGGACAATAAACAGACATAGTCTGGACCAAAGAGGACTGAGAAAAAACCCTGCAGATCTGAGTCCTTGGCTCAGACTTCAAAGCTCAGACTTCAAGAGATTCTCATCATGATGTTTTGGATTATGGAGGTATTGGTACACTCTTTTTTCTTCACAATACTTATAATTGGTTTTCTATGCCAAGCCGATTGGTTCAAAATTGGGAAAGGAGTACGACAAGGTTGTATATTGTCTCCCTGCTTATTTAACTTATACGCAGAATTCATCATGCGAAAGGCTGGACTAGATGAATCCCAAGCCGGAATTAAGATTGCCGGAAGAAATATCAACAACCTCAGATATGCAGATGACACAACCTTGATGGCAGAAAGCGAGGAGGAATTAAAGAACCTTTTAATGAGGGTGAAAGAGGAGAGCACAAAATATGGTCTGAAGCTAAACATCAAAAAAACCAAGATCATGGCCACTGGTCCCATCACCTCCTAGCAAATATAAGGGGAAGAAATGGAGGCAGTGAGAGATTTTACTTTCTTGGGCTCTTTGATCACTGCAGATGGTGACAGCAGTCACGAAATTAAAAGACGCCTGCTTCTTGGGAGAAAAGCAATGACAAACCTAGACAGCATCTTAAAAAGCAGAGACATCACCTTGCCGACAAAGGTCCGTATAGTTAAAGCTATGGTTTTCCCAGTAGCGATGTATGGAAGTGAGAGCTGGACCATAAAGAAGGCTGATCGCCGAAGAATTGATGCTTTTGAATTATGGTGCTGGAAGAGACTCTTGAGAGTCCCATGGACTGCAAGAAGATCAAACCTATCCATTCTTAAGGAAATCAGCCCTGAGTGCTCACTGGAAGGACAGATCGTGAAGCTGAGGCTCCAATACTTTGGCCACCTCATGAGAAGAGAAGAATCCTTGGAAAAGACCCTGATGTTGGGAAAGATTGAGGGCACTAGGAGAAGGGGACGACAGAGGACAAGATGGTTGGACAGTGTTCTCGAAGCTACGAACATGAGTTTGACCAAACTGTGGGAGGCAGTGCAAGACAGGAGTGCCTGGCGTGCTATGGTCCATGGGGTCACGAAGAGTCGGACACGACTAAACGACTAAACAACAACATGCCAAGCCTCATTAAGAAACCTAAGTTATTTTGAGGAGTACAGATAGACATCAATATATAATTAAACATTCAATCACACAGCTTTATTTGGGTTGAAAGACTTGATAAAGGAAAGAAGAAACAACATGGCACTTGTTAATATGATGCAGCACATAAAAATGTGAGTTCCTCCCTGTTTTGAAGGAAGTGGAAGATGCTTACTGGCTGACTTTGTAGTGATCTGAGACAATAGTTCGGGACAATATTCAGAGCATCTGTTTTCAGAATTTCTTCATTAAGTGCGAGAGAGAAGGCTAAATGGATGACTAGCAGCCCCCCTCCTAGGGCCCAGGAGGGGGAAATGTGTGGTCTCTGAGAGCCGATCGATCATCAGGTGATTTGTATCTGTAGAATACAGTTTACTTGCATTGCAATACACAAGCAGCATGCATCAAGAGATGGACTTGGACAACAGCCTGGATGGGAGTAATTTAACAGCTTAACAACAAGGGAGTTGCTGCGTCTTTAAACTCTAAATGAAGATTTGGATAATAGCCTGGATCGGAAGGTTGGAATGAAGTCAAGAAAAGCTGCACTGGCAAACAGATAGTTGGAAAAATACATATTTACAAATAAAGCTGTACTCAATGGACGTAAGAATATATGATTTTGCACATGATTGAGAATCACATAGTCAGGGACGTAGAACTTTAAAGCGTTAAAATCGGAATGTGGGAAGAAGGAGAATGACAATAAGAAGCATACACCCCAGCCTACATTCCAAAAAATTATACCACCAAAAATAAAAAACAATCACCCACACCAAAATCATACACTACACGCCAAAATAAATGACAACCTCAACTAGAGAAATAAAACATCTCAAACAGCACATTAAAAAAGCAACACCAAAACACCTACTCCAAAATTAGAAAAATCCAAATAACAAAAAAAAAACAACCACAAAAAACACAACAACACCCAAATCATACAATACCCACCAAAATAAACAACAACCCCAAAAATAAAATCATGGGTCGGGACAGGGTGGGGGTAGTCACAGGGATGAACTGGGGGATGGGGGGAGGAGGGGGCAGGATAAGTCCAGACAGAGTGGGGGAAATCACAGGAAAGAACCACAGCAACGCATGGCCGGGCCAGCTAGTATATATATATATTGTTCTGGACATCTTTCACTGACATTTATCCTACTCAAAAGCCCTTCTTTAATGCCCAGTTCTGGGTATTGCTCTTAAAACAATGTGATGGGCCCTTATGAGTCAAATGAAGCTCCTTTGTGCTTGTCAGGGTGCTTGGTCACTATAGAATCCTGCTTCAGTTACTGGCTCATTTTCTGTAATGTGGATGAAAGGCAGAACAGATAGGAGAAAAAAAAACAAGACAGAGATGTGTGTCTGTGTGTGTGTGTACACTTGGGCATGCAGGAGCGGGGAGCACACTTTTTTTACTTCTCCCATGAATAAAAAAGCTTAAGATTTCTCTGCTGCCTAAGGAGGGAGGATTTCTTTTCTTTAAAAAAAGAAAGAAAAGAATTTGTACCTGCTTATGTGAACAGTAATTATATATTCTCTGTGAGATGAAAACACTCTGTCATACTCTGATGGAACCTGTTAGTCATTTCATCATGTTCAACAGAACTGATCCTCCTCGCTGCACACAGTACTAATAAAACAAGTTAATGGAGTTTATTCTGTCACAAATGTTACAGTTTCAAAGCCCTGATTGCAGGCTATGGGAAATCGGTGCCTAAGCACCTTTTAAGGAAATGCAGTAGCTTCAGTATGTTATCCTACCAAGGAGATATTATATTAAAGATCAGTAATCTAATATGTAAGGTTTGCTGAAAGGGAAAGATGAGCAAACAGCTGAAAAAAAGCACAGTATATAATACCACAAACCAGTGGTTTATGGTTGTTTTCTCATATTCCCACATTATCCAAGCAATTGTTTGTTTTAAGGTCAAATAGGCTCAGAATGACACTTTCAGACAGTTTCCTGGAGCAAATTCATGTGCTGCAAGTAACTACTACCGTATGTATGTTACAAGAAATGTATTCTTTATTTTCCACAAAAGAGGTTGCCCACTGTGTCTCAGCAAGATTTACTGCTCTGGTGTTTTGCCTCCTTCCTAGGCACATAGCTCAGAGCACAATTTGTATGTTGGAGGTTCCAGGTTATTTTACAGTGGAACCTCGGTTTATGAACACCTTGGTTTACGAATTTTCGGTTTGCAAACGCTGTGGACCCATCTGGAACGGATTAATTCACTTTCCATTACTTTCAATGGGAAAGTTTGCTTCAGTTTATGAACGCTTCAGTTTAAGTACTCCGCGGACCCGTCTGGAACGGATTAATCCACTTTCCATTACTTTCAATGGGAAAGTTCGCTTCAGTTTATGAACGCTTCAGTTTAAGTACTCCGCGGACTGTCTGGAACAGATTAAGCCACTTTACATTACTTTCAATGGGAAAGTTCGCTTCAGTTTATGAACGCTTCAGTTTATGAACAGACTTCTGGAACCAATTGTGTTCATAAACCGAGGTACCACTGTATTTATTTATTTACTGCATTTCCACCAAGGAGCTCAAGGTGGTGTACATGGTTCACTTCCTTTCCAATTTATCCACATGAGGTAGGGTAGAGATGGTGACTAGCCCTAGTGAGCTTTGTGGCTAGGTGGGGATTCATACCCTAATCTCCCAGGTCATAGACCAGCCCTCTAGCCACAATACCACACTGGCCCTTGATCAATCCATGGCATCTCCAGGTAAAAACCCCTCTAACCCTGCGGTGGGGTACTTCTTCTATACGTTGGTGTGATCAGATAACTCCATCATTCATAACATAGAAATGCCCGCACACTTACCTGCCCTTGGAAGAGGGGGGGGTGTCAAAGTCACCGCTACATGTCTAGAGATAATGTGAATCTCCTCTGTATATGACCCCCAGAGTTTCACAATGCCTTTCTCAAAAAAAGAGGTGAGCATTATGAGGCTCCTAGGATTGTCAGTTTATCTGTCCTCCAGCTACGTTTACTGGATGCATCAGACTTGGCAATGGCCATTATCCAGCAACAACAAGAAGGGAATTCCTCTTTCCCTTTCCTCTTTGTCGGGCATCTGACACTGATATGCTGCATAAGTCATGGTGGCCCTTGGGAAATGTCATGGCCCAGAATTCTGGATATTCTGAATCACAGAAATGGAGCACCCCACCTTTTAAAAAACTGTGATAGAGATGCACATTTGAATTGGTATCTGTACCTACCCTGTGATGTTCTTGGCCCTGTGGAATAGTCTGGCTGTATCATTTGTTGCAGGTGAGAATTCACCCCACCACCTGCGATCTAACCAATTGCCGTGCTTGGCTAATTGTGCACGGCTAGATCTGGACTTTTTTGCGTGGTGGCATTGTTGAGATAAGAAATAATCAAACATCATTCTTCCCAAGCTCTGAAGCTGCATGATATTCATGCTAAAATATGAGGTTAATTATAATTCAGTGCTAATCAGCTGAATTAATAAGAGCAACACAACTTCATTTTTACACAGACCTCTCACCATCCCCATAAGTAAATGATTGTGAGGAAATTCTGCTTTGGATAATGGATTAGGATTGTTACATACTACACAATACTGGTAGGCTTAACCAATGCAGGTTGCATACAATGTGAGAGATAGTGTCCTCCTACCTATTCTGCCTATTCTGCCTGATGGATATTTAAGTCTAGGGGGTAAATGGAGCTTCCTCACACACCACAGCCAAGGATCAAAGAAATGCATTTTCATTATAGAGCACCTGCATTTTGCTTCAATATCTCCTTATATGAGACATCTCTATTTGGCTCATGGCATGCTGATTAAAGATGAGTGAATTTAGTTCTGGAAACCTCTGATGCCCTGCCATTTGACTTTGAAATTTGCTAATAGAGTTAAAACCTTCAGGGTCTTGTGCTTTGTGTAAAGTGGGAGTGTATTCTAACCCGGTTGTGGAGCAGTGACAGTGCTCATGGCTTCCTGATCCTTGCAGTTAGATAAAAATCAAGCTAATATGCAGGTATTTTACAGCCGGATTTTACTTCTCTTGGCAACTGGGTCATTCTTCCACAATGTCATTTTGGGTGGCTCAGCAGAAGGCAGCAAAGGGGAGCAGAATCAACATCTTAGCTGTCGATTTATTAGCCACTGAACAATATAGAGAATATTAACCCTTTCCCATAAAACTCAAGCACAAAGTAGATGTTAGGTGGATGGTGGAGAGTGTCTTTGTGAAGCAAGGAAGTGGGGTTGTTTCCCTGCCCTGTTCCTGCCTAAAGCCATGCACTGGACTTTGCATTTGCATATCAGCCTCTATGCATTCAGTGGTTTTCATCTGTCATTGATTTATTGCCCTTGTATCCCATCCTTCCTCCTGCCATAGCCCAGGGCAGCTAACAACAGTCTTAAAACACAGTGCATATACCATACAACAATAGTGAAAGACAGTGCTAGTTCCCCCCTTTTTTATTAAAAAAAAAAAAGATGCTGAAACTCTCCATGAACACCTCCCTCTTTTTCTTAGAATGGCAATAGTGCCCACTTGAGAGGTGCTGGAGCTGAGTTCTGGTGAGTTCCGGCTGCAGGAAAAAGAAGCCCTGGTTAAAATGACAACCTCAAAACACAGCAGCAGGCAGTATAATGATCAGTGCTCAAATGTACAACTAGCCACCAAAAGACTGGAGACCTAAATATGCTTTAAGGTGATGTCTAAACACCAGCAATGCAGTTTACAACCTGGCCCCAGGTAGGGAGCAGGTCTATAAGTGGGGGGATGCCACCAACAAGTGCTTGCCCCATGCCACCGCCCAACAGACCTTGAAGGCCAACCTGGGAACATCAATTGGCCACAGGACAGGCATATCCCCTCCTATGCACATCCCTGCAGAGAGCTTGCCACAGAGAGTTCTATAGAAGTTCTATTTTCCCCTGTCTAGTAGTTTCTATGACCAGCTATGGAATGTGAACGTGTCGAGGGATCAGATGGAGAAACCATCTGCTACTCACAGGTGCTGTTTCATGTTGGGGGTCAAGATTCAAAGCAAGAATCAAAGGTCTTCTGCTAGATATCCCTAAAGATGAAATTGCATCATACCATATGCTTGCTTATTGTGGTTACATTTTATAACCCACTCAAACAATAAAGTGAACCAGTTCTTGGAAAAACAGGTGGGGATTTGAGGCATAGCTGTCAAGTTCTCCCTTTTTTTAAGGGAAATTCCCTTATACTGAATAGGCTTCCTCACGAGAAAAGGGAAAACTTGACAGCTATGATTTGAGGAACGTTTGTTTCGTTAGCAGCAACTGATGACAGGCTAAACATGGGGAAGTTTTTCTCTCTTAGCAACACCTTCACTCACCTTCATTCAGTCCCAGAGAATTGAGGGAGGGGCAGGGGCTTAAGACCACACACATCCTTTGACATCCAAACCTTGGCTAGGATATTTGCTACTTTCATGGGCAACTACTAAAGGCAGGCTCTCTGCCCCTCACAGAGAAGAAAAATCCATGATTATTTTGCATTGGCTAATTCACTCAAATTAATGCTAATTCAAATATTACCATTACACAGTATTGCCAGAAAGTAACATAGGGAGAGGAACTACTCTTTTGATCATCTGAAATAGACAAAGATCTGTCTTTCATGTTTCTCCATCCATATGCTCCAAATTTTCTTTTCATCTCTCAGTGTTGTTTTCTTTAATAGTCCCTCATTTCCCCCCTTTCATTTTAATTATAGTATTTTGTGATCCAGCACCTTTTCTTTCATTCCACATTACTTTATGTGCTCTTTGTTTTGATAGGCATCCCATAGCATTCACTTCTCCTGTTTTCCTTTCCGCCCTCTGTAAACCATATTCAAACAGTAAAACCTTAAGGATCAAGTTGTGTGTTGAGTGGAGATGAGCCTCAAGACTGGTCCACACATTTGTGTGCACAGTTTGACTTCTTTGAACTGGGACTGGTTCAGAAACTTACCTAGACAGTGGCAGTCTTTCTATGGTGAAGGAATGGCTGCCCATTTTCTCTCCATCCCATCATTAAAAACATGTAGGACACAGGTGCTCTAGTTGGATATCTTATCACACATCATCCTCTTTGCGCTCTCTCTCTCTCTCTCTCTCTCTCTCTCTCTCTCTCTCTCTCTCTGTTAATTGCACCAGTCAGGTCTCCACTTCCTATGTGGCTTTCTACCCACTAATGGAGAGATGGACATCCCTTCCCCACTCTCCCTGCCCCTGCACTATACAGTTATGAAATACTCAGAATCAGGGGCTAGAGGCCTCAACCCAAACCCTTCCGATGCATTATATCAGGTCAGACTTTTTGACCATTCATCCCTGTATGGTCCACTCTGACTGGCAGTGGCTCTCCAGGGTCCCAAAGAGATGTATTCCTATCACCTGCTACTTTTTAGTACAGCAGTGGAAGACCTCAGGTATCTTTCCCTCACCCGCCACTCTTCTCATGAAACTCCCTCCCACTACAAGGCTCTTGCTCCAGGCTGGATGCCACAGCATAGCTGCCAAGTTATCCCTTTTTTTAAGGGATTTTCCCTTATGCTGAATAGGCTTCCTCGCGAGAAAAGGGAAAACTTGGCAGCTATGTGCCACAGTTGCCCAACCCCCTTGCAATGGAGATTTGCTATGCATCATCCTTTGGATGGGCAAAGGCCTTTTTATTCAAGCTAGTTGTTAATTAGTGGCCTGCTGTTTTGTGAATCTTTTGCCTGAGCTTTAATTCTGATGCCTTTTGATGCATTAATTGTTGTTGTTTCCTGTCTTAATTGACATGCAGATGTCAGGCGAGGAGCTAAAAGAAACCGGGACAGGGTGCTTAGTTCCATTCTTTGCTCCCCTGTTGAACAAGATGAAAGCAAACAACACCTGAACAGGACTCACTAGCTCTGATTCAGTAAGAAGCATTCTTAGGACTGTGACAGGCTCCTCAAATGTGCCTGTGGTGGAACAATTTATTTCAACTTAAAGTCTCAAACAGAATGGCAAGTATTAGCCTTTTACCTGATATCCTGTTTGTGAGATCCCAGAGCACCTGGCTGACCACTATCAGAAGAGGATGCTAGAGGGAATGGTCTGCTCTCGTGTATTCTACATTCGATGATTTAATACAAGAAGTGAAATTAAAAGCTAGGTTTTTCAATAAGCAATTTTTGGATGCTAAACATGCTGCTTTCATTATGTTATCTGAATGAAATTGCCATGCTTTGCATTCATTTTTAAGAAATCTACTGGCAAAATTAGCAGCTGAAGCATGGATGGTTTAAGTGCTTGGGGGGGGGGACCTATGGGAAGATTATACTTTCTCTCCCCCCCCCCCCCTCATAATAAAACAACAAGAAACTTCTCTGTTTACTTGGAGTCTGGAAAAAGAGCACTCAAACAAGGAAAAGAATGATTTCATGTTTATATCTTTTTCAAACAAATGAAGTCAAGACTCCAGTTCACCTCTGGCATACCCAGATTGTCTTTTCAATGAAGCCAATTTATGTTAACACAAATTAACAAGACATCTAAAAATGTAGAAATACTGTACAGATACACAGACTTCCAGCCCCTATGTGTCTCTGTGTGTATATAGCCAGAAATCTCATAGAATCATAGAGTTGGAAGAGACCACAAGGGCCATCCAGTCTAACCCCCTGCCAAGCAGGAAACACCATCAAAGCATTCTTGACATATGGCTGTCAAGCCTCTACTTAAAGACCTCCAAAGAAGGAGACTCCACCACACTCCTTGGCAGCAAATTCCACTGTCGAACAGCTATTATGTTCCAGCTTGTCAGTATCCTTCTTGAACTGTGGTGCCCAGAACTGGACACAGTACTCCAGGTGAGGTCTGACCAAAGCAGAATACAGTGGTACTATTACTTCCCTTGATCTAGATGCTATACTCCTATTGATGCAGCCCAGAATTGCATTGGCTTTTTTAGCTGCTGCATCACACAGTTGACTCATGTCAAGTTTGTGGTCTACCAAGACTCCTAGATCCTTTTTACATGTACTGCTCTCAAGCCAGGTGTCACCCATCCTGTATTTGTGCCTTTCATTTTGTTTGCCCAAGTGTAGCACTTTACATTTCTCCCTGTTAAAAATCATCTTGTTTACTTTGGCCCAGTTGTCTAATCTGTTAAGGTCATTTTGAAGTGTGATCCTGTCTTCTGGGGTATTAGCCACCCCTCCCAATTTGGTGTCATCTGCAAACTTGCTCAGGATGCCCTCAAGCCCATCCTCCAAGACATTGATAAAGATGTTGAATAAGACTGGGCCCAAGACAGAACCCTGTGGCACCCCACTAGTCACTTCTCTCCAGGATGAAGAGGAGCCATTGATGAGCACCCTTTGGGTTCGGTCAGTCAGCCAGTTACAAATCCACTGAATTGGTAGCATTGTCTATCCCACATTTTACAATTTCTTTACAAGAATATCATGGGGCGCATTGTCAAAGGCCTTGCTGAAATCAAGATAGGCTACATCCACAGCGTTCCCTTCATCTACCAGGCTTGTAATTCTGTCAAAAAATGAGATCAGATTAGTCTGACATGACTTGTTTTTCAGAAACCCATGGTTACATTTAGTGGTCACAGTGTTCCTTTCTAGATGCTCACAGACCCTTTGCTTAATGATCTGCTCTAGAATCTTTCCTAGTATTGATGTCAGGCTGATTGGGCGGTAATTGTTTAGGTCTTCTCTTTTCCCCGTTTTGAAAATAGGGACAAAATCTGCCCTCCTCCAGTCTGCTGGAACTTCGCCTGTTCTCCAGGAATTCTCAAAGATTACTGCCAGTGGTTCTGAAATCACTTCTGCCAGTTCTTTTAATACTCTTGGATGTAGTTCATCTGGCCCTGGAGACTTGAATACATCTAAACGAGTCAAGTATTCTTGTACTACCTCCTTACTTGTTTTGGGCTGTGTTTCCCCTGCTGAATCATCTGCTCCATATTCTTCAGGTCGGGCATTGTTTTCTTTTTTGGAGAAGACTGAGGCAAAGAAGGCATTGAGGAGTTCTGCCCTTTCTCTGTCCCCTGTTTGCATTTCACCATCTTCTCCTCTAAGTGACCCCACTGTTTCCTTGTTCTTCCTTTTGCTACGGACATACCCATAAAAGCCCTTTTTGTTGCTTTTAACCTCTCTGGCGAGCCTGAGTTCATTCTGTGCTTTAGCTTTTCTGACTTTGTCTCTACACGTGTTGGCTATTTGTTTGAATTCCTCTCTGGTGGTTTCCCCCTTTTTCCATTTTTTGTACATATCCCTTTTAAATCTTAACTCAGTTAAAAGTTCATTGGATAGCCACCCTGGCTTCTTTAGGCACCTTCCATGTTTCCGTCTCATTGGTATTGCCTGAAGTTGTGCTTTTAATATCTCCCTTTTAACAAACTCCCAACCATCATGAACTCCCTTCCCTTTTAGTATTACTGTTCACCAATGAAAACAGGAACAACCTTTTCTATAATAATAATTTTAATATTTATACCCCACCCATCTGACTTGGGCTGCCCCAGCCACTCTGGGTGGCTTCCAACATATATGAAAACATGATAAAACATTAAAGATTTTTTTAAAACCTCCCTATACAGGTCTGTCTTCAAATGGCTCAGGAATCAGATAACTCCATACCCTCCATTTCTCCTATGAAAATAGGGACATCCTAAGGAAAAGTGGCACATTCTGGGATGAAATCGGAAACCGAGATGGCTTCTGTAAATCCAGGACTGTCCCTGGAAAATAGGGACACTGGTACATGGCCTTTGCTATTTAGGATTACTAGATTTTTCAAACTGCATTTTTGGACACATGAGACTGTTAAGAGAAAAGTATCATGATGAATACCATGCTAGGGGGCGAAATTTTTGCATCCAATATAAAAATCTGAAACAAATTCCAGGGGGGGAGCTGCGTCTTTGGCAGGAAACACCTGAAAGGGCTGACAAATTTATTATAGCATAAGCATTTTTGGACTACAGCCCATTTCATGAAATTTATGTATTCTGCTGCATGCTTGAAAAAATGGTTGGGCTGGCAACATCAAAAATAAAGATGGATATTTAGTGCATATTCCTCTCACTTCTCCAGCACAAAAAAGCTGGGTGTGGGAAATTTCCCTACGGCACATGGGGGCCCTATGGAAGGAATCTCAACTAAAGCATCCATGACAGATGCTAAGCATGTGAACTAGGAATTCACAGCCAAGAGCTCACCCTTTCAGCCTCATAACGCCCTGTCTTGTATGTGGGGAAGCATTCTCTGCTACCCAGTAGAGTAAGTTGTGGTATGTGCTTAAGTGGTGCTCTAGGCGGTGCCCACATCAGTTTTTCCAGTTTGCAAATGTGCCCACGAGTTCAAAAAGGTGAGAAAACATCATTGTGTGTGCATGGGCTCTTGCCACAGGAACAGAGCAACCTCTGTGTGTAAAAGTTGTGAAACAAAGCTGATGAATGAATGGAGGCTGGGGACAAGGGCAACAGACACAACCAGGGGTGTTGTAAGGACTGCTGAGATAGGGCACTTTGGGTGCTCAAAAGGCTTTATATAAATACTGGGTAGTATTTATATAAAGCTTATAATAGCTTATAATATTACTATATTATACCCTCTCCATTTTTCAGACTTGGCTATGACAAAACAACACCATTCCTTATATTTCTACAAACAATGAACCCTTGCGTTGCGTACACCCTATAAAGAAGCAGACTCATTTTACTGGCTCTGGAAGACGTCTCAAAATCCAGTTCTGGAAATTGATGGCTGAATGGACTTTTTTTGAGACACAAAAATATGCCTTCCCAGAAACACTTTGTCTATAATGGGCTTTCTGCAGTGCTTCAACATATGAACAGTCTATAAATATTATGAGCAATTCCATACATTACACAGAAACAAGCCAAGTATTTACTCAGATAGACCCACTGAAACTAGTTAAAATTAGATAGTTAAGTCCATTGACTTCAATGGGCCTACTCTGAACAGACATTAGTTGAATGCTACAAAAATTGTTTAAAATGATAATAAAGGTAAAGAGACCCCTGACCATTAGGTCCAGTTGTGACCGACTCTGGGGTTGCGGCGCTCATCTCTCGTTACTGGCCAAGGGAGCCGGCATACAGCTTCCAGATCATGTGGCCAGCATGACAAAGCCGCTTCTGACAAACCAGAGCAGCACCTTCCCGCTGTAGCAGTCCCTATTTATCTATTTGCACTTTGACGTGATTTCAAACTGCTAGGAGCTGAGACCGAGCAGCGGGAGCTCACCCCGCCGCGGGGATTCGAACCACCGACCTTCTGATCGGCAAGCCCTAGGCTCTGTAGTTTAACCCACAGTGCCACCTGCGTCCCTAAAATGATAATACAGTGGAACCTCGGTTTATGAACACCTCGGTTTATGAATTTTCGGTTTATGAACGCCGCGGACCCATCTGGAACGGATTAATTCATTTTCCATTACTTTCAATGGGAAAGTTTGCTTCAGTTTATGAACGCTTCAGTTTATGAACAGACTTCCGGAACCAATTACACCCATGCTTCAGTTTATGAACGCTTCAGTTTAAGTACTCCACGGACCCGTCTGGAACGGATTAATCCACTTTCCATTACTTTCAATGGGAAAGTTTGCTTCAGTTTATGAACGCTTACTCCGCGGACCGTCTGGAACGGATTAATTCACTTTCCATTACTTTCAATGGGAAAGTTCGCTTCAGTTTATGAACACTTCAGTTTATGAACAGACTTCCGGAACCAATTGTGTTCATAAACCGAGGTACCACTGTAGTCACATATCAATACAAAAATTGGTCAGATCAGATGTGTGCAAATACATGTCAAAATGGCACGGACTGGAAAGATAAACTAAGATGGGCCAAGCCATGGCCATTTCCTTTAATTGACATCAATGGTTTAAAGATGCTTGCCAATGACTTTGGTTGACTGTTGGCTCCTATGGCACAATCTCTTGTTACAAAGAGATGAAAAAGAAACAATTCAAGTTTGGAAGGAAACAAGCATCTGAATTTTTTATGCAAGCTGGTTGGGAGCCTATATGGATGTTTACTTTTGACAGAACTGGTTTTGTTGTAAAGCCTTGCAGCTCCTATTGATGCATATTTGTAAATAAGCACCATAAACCCTCTAGAACTCTCTCCTTCCATGAAAACTCACCCTCTGGCAACTGCCAGGGGAAAAGAAACCAGCAACCCAGGAGAAGGCATATTATGACTGAATGCAAGTAAATGAGGCACATCTTCTTCACTAGGAAAGGTTATGTACATGCATAAAACAGCAAAGACTAGCAATGCAGTTTTAAAATACCTAGCATATAGATTCATATTGGTCTTGGGACCATTTAGTCATGTACATGAAGTGCAGGAGAATTTTTTTTGAATTAGTGATCTGTAAAAGTATTTTAAAAGAGAAAACTGTACGTACTAATGTCTTTTATGGTAGAAACCCAAGCACAGCATCATAGACAATGAGATAATCACTTGGAGTGATTATGCATGAAACAAATGCATTAAATGGGATTTGGACAAGGATATGTTGCATGTGGAAGCAAAATGGCACATGGTTTATGAGGATTACGCAGAGTGCTTGTGTTCAAATATACTTTAAAAAGAAATCTGTTATTTTGCAACAGTGAGTAGTATGTTGCAACAGTGAGTAGTATGTTGGTAGCCTGATTTTATTTCTATCATGAAATACACACTCCTTTTCAACCAGCAGATTTTGGATACCTTGGATAACAAAATGTAGCTATTTGAGGGTCTGCCGTCTGTGATGGACAGATAGCAGAGGGAAAGCCAGGATGTGAGCAGAGGCAGCCAAACGGGATCCGAAGGCTAAATTTGTAAGTTTAGGCAGAGCCAGGAAATCCAAGGGCAAACAGGAAGTGGAAAGGGAAACAGACTTGTAAGGATGTAGATCCAGGGGAAGTCAAGAAGAGTAAGCCAGAGAAATAGAACAAACATGTTTAAATTAAGGTACAGCCAAGGAGCCCCAAACAGGAACTCTTGACCTCCCCACACACAGCCTGCTTCCTTCTACAGGGCTACAAGCTCTTTTTGGTCTCTTTGCCTTAGTGTGGGGATTTAGTTCTTGTTTTTAAATTTACTTTGTGATCAAATGACTCTTGAAGCCATTGTCATGCAGATGCAGTTGGTGCCCATCGGGGCTGATAGGCAGAGCCAACTCAGGCTGGTTTCACACACACCCCGGCCGAGTCCTACAGGAGCAGTACTGGGACTAAAGAGGAAGAAGCTCAGAGCCAGGGCCACCCTTTGGACTAGACATACACAAGAAAGAAGGCAGGTGGGGCAGAGGCATAGGAAGGGGGGTGCGGTGGGTGCGGCCCGCCCCAGGTGTTATGACTGAGGGAGGTGACAAAATGGCAGGCGAATGGGCGACACACTTCGTGCCCAGTGGCAGCAGCTCTTCTGGCTTTGAGGCAGAGAGCAGCCCTCCTCAGCCGTGGCGAGGCACACCTGGCCGCAGCAGCTCCGTTGTCGGGTCATGTCTGACCATAGCTGTCAACACTCCCTTTTTTTGCAGGAAACTCCCTTATTCCAAGCCACAGCTGTCAACCTTCCCCCGTTTTGCTGGAAATTCCCTTATTCTAGTGCCATTTCCCGCTGCTATCCTGGATTGTTAAATATACCATAGACTGTCCCCGGGACAGGAGAGGCTGCTGATCCCTTATTTTGAAATCCGAAAGTTGACAGCTATGTGTCTGAGCCAGATGCGGAGAGCAGGAGGAGAGTGAGCAGCAGCTTCCCCGCCCCTCTCCTACCCTGAACTGTGGCACATGGGAGGGCACCCTCCACACCCCACACCCCTCAGGAGCAGTGTGGGCATAGGCTCTTCTGCTGAGGTGGGGGCTGGTGAGGCAGTGCACCATTGCCATTGCCATTGCTACCAGTACCATCCAGTTAAATGCATTTCATTCTCCATAGACTTTGAAGGGGGATAAGGGCAGACTTTTCATTTCTGGGGGAAATTCCATCATGCACTGTTTTGCTGCAGTCACCGTGGGATGGGGGAATTTAGCATGTAGCAAATGATTGATTGACAGCTTCTACACTTAAATAGGCTTAGCAAGCAGCTTTCCCCCCACTTTTGCTGCTTGCAACGAATCTCCCGCCCGCTTCTCCTCCTATTTTAGGTTCTCGCTTTGACCTTGCTGCGCCTGTCATGGGGTCGCCTGTTTTGGATCAGGGGCCTGGTAGCAATTTTGCCACTTGGCTGATTGGCTTGTGCCAGGTGGTTTTTGCCTACTACGCTGCAATAAGTCACAACTTGTAAGGTTGGCAGTTAGGCATCGGTTCAAATTGAATGGTGGAAGGGTACGGATTTTGGCTGGGCCTGCCCCTCATGGTTGCTGCTGCCTTTAGGGGTATTCCGTTAAAGGAATCCTAGGGCTCTACATGTTTGTCCGTTTATCCCCGTTAGGGGCCAGGACCGCGCATGAGCTTCGGGGAGCATCTGAGCTGAGGTCAGGGGTGTGGGCCCCTGCCCCAATCTCTCCCAGAGGGGCCACAGCAGGGGCGAGGGGGAGCCAGGATCAGCCCGAAATCGGGCTGCTCCGACTCCCTCCTCCCCCTCCGCGATCGGCAGGGGCGAGGGGGAGCCAGGATCAGCCCGAAATCGGGCTGCTCCGACTCCCTCCTCCCCCTCTGCAATCGCCGGGGCAGGTGGAGGGAAAGCCCCAGAGCCACGCAAAGCGGTTGCCTGGCTTTCCCTCCGCCTCCCTTCTCCCTTGCTGGCTGTGGGGAGACGGCACCGGGCGGGCAGCGGGGCAGACTGGCCAGCGGCCCTGCTTCTAGGGGGGGCAATTGCCCCCTCCTGCCCCCCTGCCTACGCCCATGTACCTCGGCATGCAAATCTGAAATCAGTGGGCTTAAAAGAGCTTATGTTTGGCTAGATGATGATGATACCACTGTGATTTAGTTTAAGAAAAGTAATATGTGTTTTAATATATGTGAATAAACATGACCAGAAAAAACCCTCTGAATTTGGAGCCTGAGCTTTATTAGCACACAAAGCCTTAGAGTGACCTTGGACTTTGTAGTTTAGAAAAAAGTGGGGCAGCTACTGAATAGATGAATTAGAAGGTGGGGTGCCCTGGTCTAGATTTAAACTAAAACCATTGATCTTTACAAATTATAGTGAGCTGACAACAGGAATACATCAAAGTCTAGAAGCACAATGCAGGGGATTCATTTCACTTGCTCCTTTTGTCTTTCTTTTCCCCTGGCTTTCTTCTTTTCTACTGATGCTCTTCCAAAGAAATGCCAGCCTAAGTAATAACAAAATAGTGTCTGGAATTAGCCGTGTTTAAACCTAGAGATGTAAACATTCAAGGAAGGAAATTAGTCCATCCAATATATATTACTGTAACTTCTGTGTGAGGTGTATGAGGTGTGGGGGACATGTCATGCTCCTGCGGGGATAGTTTGTTCACCTTTGGTTTCCCCCCCCCTCCGCATTCAGCTCCCACCTGTGCTCCTAGAAGTTGTCAACAGGCAACAGTGGCTACACCCTGGGAACAGCTTTGTCTGGCCAGCTAAACCAGATGAGGGGAACTGATGGGTCTCAAACTCTTGGTGAGTTAGGGACTTCACCTGCATGCAAAACAGGCTCTGGCAGATTGAGCAAACGAGACCAAGAGGGGGTCCAATGGTCAAGAAGACGGTTTCTGCACATGTTGCAGAGGGAAGTGAGGGGCAGATGGGGCTCATCCACCTGGGAAGGTAGCCCATCTAGGAGAAGGAAAACTCTTGATCCTAAATCTTGTGGGACATCTTTGAGAGAAGAAACAGCTAAGGAGTAAACCCTACACAAATCCAGAGTGGAGTCCCTAAGATGGTTGGATGGTGCCTTGCTCTGCTTTCCTTTGGACCACATCAGTGAGGCTGAGAGTGGGGCCTTGTTGTCTGATTAGCCCAGGACCTCCAGACGCACTGCCCAGGCTTGCGCCCCAGGGAGGTCACTTTGGTGCTGCTAATGCAGTGATAGGACTTCACCTCCGGAGGTGCACTCCAATGTCTCTTGAGACAGATGGATGCCAATGCAATGCACCCTTCTGTCTAGGGTGTGTTTGAAGGGTGAATGTGTGTAAGAGGCTTAGCAGAAAACATGTGTGTCTGAGAGTGCAGTCATGCACTCCCTGCCCCTAAAGCAGGTGTGAGGAACCTATGGCCCACCAGATGCTGCTAAACTACAACTCCCATCATCCCTAGCCATTGACTATGCTTAGAATCATAGAATCATAGAGTTGGAAGAGACCACAAGGGCCATCCAGTCCAACCCCCTGCCAAGCAGGAAACACCATCAAAGCATTATTGACATATGCCTGTCAAGCCTCTGCTTAAAGACCTCCAAAGAAGGAGACTCCACCACACTCCTTGGCAGCAAATTCCACTGCCAAACAGCTCTTACTGTCAGGAAGTTCATCCTAATGTTTAGGTGGAATCTTCTTTCTTGAAGTTTGAATCCATTGCTCCGTGTCCGCTTCTCTGGAGCAGCAGAAAACAACCTTTCACCCTCCTCTATATGACATCATTTTATATATTTGAACATGACTATCATATCACCCCTTAACCTTCTCTTCTCTAGGCTAAACATACCCAGCTCCCTAAGCCATTCCTCATATGGCATTGTTTCCAGGCCTTTGACCATTTTGGTTGCCCTCCTCTGGACACGTCCCAGCTTGTCAGTATGCTTGCTAGGGCTTTTGGAACTTCAACACTATCTGCAGGGCAAAGAGGTTCCCCAGACCTGCCGTAAACATGATTTCCCCCTTGAGTGTGTGTGAGCACTAAGCAGGACCAACACTTCCCTCTTTGTTGACCCCCCAACTCCTTACTGCTGCAGTTTGCACTCACAAAGAACAGCAGAAGACCTTGCAATCAGTAAACAGCCCAAATAACTTCTGGTGTGTGGGTAGATCTCCTGGCTGTCTTCCAAAATGGAGAGTTGTCAGAAGAGAAGCCTCTTAAGACTGGCCATTCTTCTTTATATTTTCAGGTTTTTGCACCAGGCCCCCCAGTATTGAAATGACTGGAACATTTTTGTCCAGATATGCTTCCGATTGGCTGTAATATATGTTTGTATCTCTCACGCTGCTTTCAGAAGTGACTTTTGAGCACCACCGTGAGCTGCGCCCTGTCTAAAGATACAATGAAATTCAAGATACTCAGGCTATGTATTTCTTAAAGAAAAGGAAACCTCATATGGCAAGCTTTCAGAATCAACTTCTGAAATAATGCAGCTTGCAGCAAATTTTATTTACAGAATCCAAGCAGGGGAGGTTTCCCCCAGCACACTTGTCAAGCTACTGCAATCATAGATTCCCTCTCAATTGTTTTAGAAATGTGCTTCTGTTTGTAATGTATGCAGCTTTGACTCCCAGCTATTATGTTGTGTTTTCTGTGCAGTTATGAATATCTCCTCCTGCAACATTCTGCAGCATTTCTTAGTGAATCAGGTTGCCGGTTGTAAGCAAGTAAACACTTGGTCTATGTGTGATAAGATGAACAGATTGAAGTCTTTGGACCTATCTATGCCACAGACCTAAACTAGCTTAATGCTTATTCCCTTTCTTCAGGGAACTGTAGATTTGTGGAGAGAAACCTAAGGATATCTCTCTCAAAAAAAGCTATTCCAAACACTCCATCAAAACGAAAAGCGTTTCTTTGTTTACTGAAACATTTCTATCCCACCTACCTCAGCCATCTTAAGGCAGTATACAAAAAATATTGAAATATCACATCCACATTAGAATTTGAACAGAAAAGAAGAAAAGCTATAGCCGAGTTAAGAACAAAAACAAAACATAACTACCTACTGGAATTAAACACAAACAAAGGAAAGCGAGTGCACACGTCTGTTGTTAATAGGTGCCAAAGCATTCTAAATGTTGGTGCTAGCCAGAACTCAGGATGAAGTCCTAAGTATATATTCTGGTAGGTCACAGGGCAATCCAAACTCCTGGCTGGAATTGCAGGGCTTGGGGAAGCAGCGGAGCCGCCGCTGTTTCTACAACCCATCATTCATGCCGGCCAGTGTGCCAGCTCCCAGACTGGCACAGCGAGAAGACCAAGGCTGTGATAACAGTAGGGTCAGCGCAAGAGCCAGTAGATTTCTCGCCAGCCTGTGCTTGCCTTGCTCCTGAAGTTCCCCATTGCTTTCACTGTTTTCACTGGCTGCTGCCAAAGTGGATGTGACTGCCCACAGCTTCTGCTCTCCTGGCAGGTGCATTGGGGTGCTCTCTGGTAGCAGGCCTTCCCTGCCAACAGTGAAACACCCCCAGTGGAACTGGACAGGGTAGGGAAGAGGAACAGGTCTGCCCCATTGCCCTCCCCTTCCAGCACACGAGAGTGTTAGGATTGCTTTGCCAAGGGATAAACTAGGTTCTCTTTCACCCAGGTCAGACTCACACACACTCCCCACACATTTACATGCACACACATGTACACACCCCTCAACACATTCATTCTTAAAGGGCATAAAAAGTCCAACTTAACTTAGAATTGTAGAATCTTAGAGTTCAAAGGGGGCCCCAAGGGTCATCTAGTCCAACCCCCTGCAGTGCAGGAATTTCAACTAAAGCATCCCTGACAGGTGGCCATCCAAGCTCTGCTTAAAAGCCTCAAAGGAAGGAGAGTCCACCACCTCCTGAGGGAGACTGTTCCACTGTCAACCAGCTCTTACTGTCAGAAAGTTCTTCCTGATTATTTGTTGGAATCTCCTTTCTTGTAATTTGAATCCACTGGTTTTGGTACTAGCCTCCAGAGTGGGTGAAAACAAGCTTGTTCCCACTTCCATGTGACAGCCTTTGAGATATTTGAAGATGGCTATCTCCTCTTTTCCAAGCTAATCATACCCAGCTCCTTCAACTGTTCCTCATAAGGCTTAGTTTCCAGATCCTTAATAATCTTTCTTGCCCTCCTCTGCACACATTCCAGCTTATCTTTCTTAAATTGTGATGCCCAGAACTGGACACACTACTCCAGGTGTGGTCTGTCCAAGGCGGAATAGAGGGTCCTATTACTTTGCATGATCTGGATTCTATACTTCTGTTGATGCAGCCTAGAATAGCATTAGCCTTTTTTTTGTTGCTGCATCACACTGTTAATTCATGTTATGTTTGTGGTCCAACAAGACCCCTAGATCCTTTTCATATGTGCAACTCATAAGCCAGGTGTCTCCCACCTTATATTTGTGCAACTGGTTCTTCATATTTCTCCCTACTGAAATTCATTTTGTTAGCTTTCCGGGTTCTTGCCACAAATTTAACTACTAGTTATTTTATTTTATTTTGTCCTTTTTGCTCCCATTTATTTCCTAGGAATTTTTCAGCCAGAGAGTTTATTTCGGACTGTTTGCTCCAGACTGAGGGTGGCTCATGGCTGGCCCTCCAAAGATGTTCCTGGATGACATCTCCCATCCCTCCTGACCATTGGCTAATTCCTGACAGGGGCGAATGAACATTGGAGTCCAGGAACATCTGGAGGACCACAGGGTGATCCCTTGCTCTAGAACATTATTACACAGTTTTCCAGTCTCATCCTCTCATGGTTAGTTTATTTGGAATTGCAGGTGAGAAGTATGAAGGGAACTGCAAGGGTGAGATTTCTTCAAGAAATTTCAAGAGATGTCTGCTCTAACCTTGCCTCTTTTACTTGCGGGAGCAAGAGCACTTTAAAAGTAAATGAGCCAGTGTTTTAGTAATTAAGACATACCCGGAGCAAAGTTTGCTTTAATTGTTATCTGCGACATCCTCAATGCTACACTGTGACAAAGAAACCTCTTGCGGGGCGAGGGGGGAGATAGTCAGGTCATTTATGAATGCAAAATTGATCCAGAGGTTTCCAGGAGAGCATTCTGGATTACGCTCATCCCAGAAAGCAGCAAGTGTGCCCCAGACAATTCTTTGCAAACACACTATGCATCCTATGCTGTTTAGGGTTGCCTTGTGTCCTCTTTTCCCAGTACATGTTCTCTTTTTCAGGGCTAAAATTTCTGTCCATGTGGAGTTTTTAAATTTGCCTAAATGTCTCTGGCTATACTTTCTGGATGAGACATAGACATAACTGTGGTTGAAGACTTGCTTTCCTCTTCTCTTCTCCTGCCCCCATCAGCAATATATCACAGCTTCTATAGCCTACATATAGTAGGGGTATAGATCAAAGGTTTTCAGCCGTTACTCCCTTCTGCCCTTGATAGCTGATACCCCAAACTCCCTCTCGGTGAACACCAAATGAGGGAGCAACCTCACTTCAAGACCCGTAACTAAAAAGGTAAAGGGACCCCTGACCATTAGGTCCAGTCGCTCATCTCACATTATTGGCCGAGGGAGCCGGCGTATAGCTTCCAGGTCATGTGGCCAGCATGACAAAGCCACTTCTGGTGAACCAGAGCAGCCCACAGAAACACCGTTTACCTTCCCGCTGTAGCGGTTCCTATTTATCTCCTATTTTGACGTGCTTTTGAACTGCTTGGTTGGCAGGAGCTGGGACCGAGCAATGAGAGCTCACCCCGTTGCAGGGATTCGAACCGCTGACCTTCTGATCAGCAAGCCCTAGGCTCAGTGGTTTAACCCACAGCACCACCTGGGTCCCTTGGGTAACTAGCAGGCTCCAAAAGATTCTCTTTGGAAGTAAGTAAAGGGAGGACAAAGGAAGGAGGACAAAGACAGCCTGTCAGGACAAGACTGCACACTGTTTTGATACTGACATCTGAATCTTTTCATCTAAAGTTTTTGGAGACTGTTTATAAAGCTGCATTTAATGGAGAGTCCACTGTGCCTCTGTCTCTACACATTTTTTCAATTAAAATACCAACTTTAGTTAAATCTCCACTGGGGAGTGGAGCGGCAGTCTGAGGCAGACAAGAAGGGGGAACAGGGGCATGATGGGAAGGGAAGAGAGGCTGGAGAAGGTGGGTGCTGCCTCCTCCCAGGATGCAGCTGACTCAGATGAGAAAGCAGAATTCCTGCCTCTCCCCTTCCCTCCTGGGGATAGGAGTGCAGTGATGGGATCTGGGAAGGGAATCTGCCCACTTCCCAATGATGCTGGATAAACTGGATAAATTAGCTTCAGAAGGGAAGGACACAATCTGGTCTCCCAGGACCTGGCAGTTCCCTGTTGCTGCAAACAGATGCCTCAACCCTGATTCACGCTTGGCACTCTTGGAAGGCACAAGCCTCTCATAGGTAAGCATATCTTGTCTTGTCTTAAAGTGCTTGGTGAGAAGGTGTGTGAACCTGTTGGGACAGTTCTGCTGCTACTCTGTGAACTCCATGTGTTGATCCCAGACCTCTTAAACTTGGGCTGCTGCTCCCAGCTCAGATATCTTCACCTGTGCAGTGGCTGCTGAGACTCATTTCCTGCAGCTGTGCCTGTATGTCTTCTCTGCTTCAATAAAAATCTCTTCTTTACTCTCAAGTAAGAGCCTTTGTCATTGTAGCCAGTGCTGATCTGTTAAAGGTTCTCTAGGTTGCAACCTGCTAACCTCACAGAGACCTGAGTGCAAAATGTCCATTAAAAAAAAAGATGCTGAAAGAGCTATGCAAAAACAAACACTCTCAAAACTTTAAAAATGTTTATTTGTAGCACTTTTAGGGAGGTTCTACATACTTTTGAAAGTGAAGAACTTGAGTCATGATTCCTGCAGCTGTGCCCTCCTTTACATTTACTATTCACTTAAAACAAGACAACAATCTAAATCAAGCATTATCAAATCCCAATTTAGACTTTTCAATGGAAAGAAAAAAAGTTGGAAAATGACTCAGCTATGAGTAAGCAGTATAGAAAAGGGTTGCCAACAGCTATAATTTAAAACCAATTAAAAGGACAAGGGAGATCGGAGAAAGAAATGCAGACTATATCGAATAAGTCCATTAAATAGTATTGAGATAATGTTTAGCTTTGGAAATGCTTTGAGTAAGAAAACCTCACTAAAGCTAGATTGGCTTGGATTGTAGCTCAATGTGCACCTGCCAAGCATGGGAATATTGTTGATGCTTCACTCTCTGCCCCCCCCCCAAAGAATCTGAGGCATAATGGAGCTAAAACAAAAGCAGCTCCCCAACATATCCTTGTGTAGAGTCCTCGGTTACACCACCAGGTGAAACCCATAGTTGACTGATAGACCACTGGGTGAAACTGGAGGAGCCCCTGCAAACCTCTTGGGCACATGCAAGAAATGATCTTCAGACGTTCTGGAGACAGGGACCCACAGAGAACCTGCTTGGGCATCATCAGTATGTGTCACCAGGTCTACTGACTATTTGCATGTGAACTTCTGGTGATCCAGTAAGCACAGCAAGGGTCCAATATATATGAATATCAAGCCCATGCAGCCACAAATTTTGACATAACCTCCTCATGGTTACCTATGTAACAATAAATACGTTGACAGCAGGACCATTTGTGGCCCCGTGAGATTTAGAGGTTTTGCAAGGAGGCTGTGTTCCAGGTGTCACTATCACTGCAGATGAGAGACAGGTGGTGTTGCAGAGCAGGGCTTTCACTGGGCAGCTGCCTTGCTTGATAGGCTGTTGATGTCATCTAATGTGATCGGCTGCTTTCTTACATTTTGTGGTGGTTTAAATGCATTCTGTTGTATCACAACAGCATTTTCAATTGTTACGTTAAAATTATTGAAATCTGCTACATATTTTGGGTGGGACACAGGTCTTAAAATAAGCAAAATAAAAAAGGAACACTATTCTAAAACAGAAGATTGGTGTCACTGTGCAGTGGCCTGATAGCATCCTCAGCAGTTACAACAGAAATGGTGGAAAACAAAATTGCTACAGACTAGTCTATTTCAATCCTTCCTGATTGAGGCAGTACTTAAACAAACCAGAACGAAACTTTCCTGATTACAATATTTTTGTTAACAGGAACTTTGATTTCTTTTCAAAACCCTTTGTCTATTCTTCCTTAAGACTGCTTATGTTTCAACTTATTTGTGACTTGTGAGCAAGAAGGGCACTAATCTGTCTTTAGTTCCCCTCCCCCTCTAAACCACCATGTTCCCCCTAAGACCTGACTTTTGCACAGATGGTAAGTTTTCACAATTCTAGTAAGGAGCTTAGAGCCTGCATACTCAGAATACATTTGCATTGCCACACCGGGAACTGTGGACAGCTGCTGCTTGGATTTAGTTGACCCCAAACACATATTAGAAAAGAGAAAGGAGACATGGTTGCTTATCTATCGTCATTGGTAAGAAACCTTCTATGCATGTCAGAATACTTGCATGCATATATTTAATTAACACACCCAAGTGATGATAACTACTTGAATTTGCATAGATGGGAAAGCAGTGGCAGGGCAAGGCTGGGATTTTGGGTGGTTGTATGAAATCTATACCTTTCAAGCTGAGAGTCCCTGAAGGAGAAGCTGGCGGAAGCAAGCAGAAGCACTGCTTTGTTGGCAAAGCAAAGGCAGATCAGATTGTACGTCCCTACTACCTGGTGAACCCTTTCCTATTTCTCCTTCTGCTGCAGCCTCGAATAATACTGCATGTGTGACATTTCCAGGTGCATATCCAGTTGCCTGGTAATGTCCAGCTAGGGAACCATGATGTGCTTCTCCAGCCCCATTCCACAATATTGCCTGATGTATGATATGATATTGCCACACTACAAATTTCTCAAGCAAGACTGTGGAGAGTTGGACCTGGTAGCTGTTGGTTTCAGTGGCAAACATCCATTTAAAGTAATTTCTCATTTCAGCCTATGTCCTCAGCCATCCTGAATTCATGGCAGAAGCAAGATTTGAACTAGTATCTTTCTCACATTAGTACTGAGAGGGAGCCATGAAGAATGCAGACTTTCTGAAAAATAAAGCTTTGCCACCAATGGCGGAATGGTTTTTAATCATAGCTGTCAGGTTCTCCCTTTTTTAAAAGGGAAATTCCCTTATGCTGAATAGGCTTCCTCGCAAGAAAAGGGAAAATTTGACAGCTATGTTTTTAATGCATCTGCATTAATCCGAGGACAATTTTGTTGTAAGAGTTGGGTTCTGAAACTATGGCAGATATCAGGTTCTGTGCACCTCTTTGTGCCAAGAACAGTTGAAGATAAAGAGACCTGCCTTTGTTCTAGAAAGCAGCTGTAATATTTACAGCACGTTGCAGTTTTGAAGATGGATCGTCCCCTAGGGTCTGTGGATGAATGAAAATAGGCTGATTAGGAACAAAGTTCAAGAATAAGAGAAAGTTGGCCCTTCAAGCCACAGTTTTCTCATTATTTAATGCAGTTTGTTGCTTTTGAATTTACTTTTATCTCCCCACCCCCACAACGACATTTCAGAATGAACACTCTCTCTCACACAATTTCCATAAGCATGGTGGGTATTCATCAGGGAGCCATCATTCCGATTCTTTCCCTCCTCCTTTCATTTTGAGTGACAAGTGTAATAATAAAGAGCTCGAGAGAAGACATCATCTTTAAAAATTAGACGAGAAGTGGATAAAAAGGAATGGGTTGTATTAGTGAACGAAGAAAATACATTTCCATCAAGACAAAATTAGACACTTTCAGAAAATGCTCGGACAAAGTTGGAGGGGAGCGGAATCACACAAGCATTTCAGAAGATTAGAAGGAGAAAATGAGACAGCCCCTTGCCTTTGCCTGGTGAAAATTATGTGCCAAAAGTATGTGATGCTTAAACCAGGAGGGGGACTGTAGCTCCTTTCCCTATTATCTGCAGACAGGTATGCTGATTCTTTGGCTGTCAGAAGTTGGCGATAATAGCAGGGGTTAAATCGCAAACAGGAACGTGAAGCCCTAGTCTAAGCAGCAGCTTGATGTTTCGCATCTAATGCTGACAGGTGCCTAAGATTTCTGTCTCTGTCTCCCTCTCTATTTTAACAAAGCTGGTTTAGCCTGTCATAGTAATAAGTATTTCGGAATTGAGATGGACTATGCAAAGGATTGCACACACGTTAGATTATCCCCAGGAAGCTTCACAGGAACCTCAAATAAGGCAGCAACTCAAAAGGCAGTTCAGGAGAGGTAAGTGTGGGTTAACTGTGAGCGGGGGGGGGGGGGAGAGAGAGAGGGGGAGAGAGAGAGAGAGAGAGAGAGAGAGAGAAAGCAGCGACTTTTGCGGACCTTGGCAGGGGATCATGCTTTTCTCCAGCTCTTGAAAACCTTCACCCGCTGATTTTGTTGATCTTAAAACTACACAAGGAAGCTTAGCCACTTAATTTCTAGCGAGCTGGCAATCCTAGTACGTGCACAAACCTTTAACATATATTCCTGATTTTCCTTCTTGAACATGGATACAACGGTTCCTACCAGAGACAGTCCATATTTTCTAGTGGGTGTCTCTGGTAAATTATTATTAGGGCTGTGCATCCCACCCCCTCGCCCTGTGGCTCTAACTGGTGGCTCTTGCATCAGGCCCATTCCTCCTGGGCCACTCTGGAAGTCGCCTTCCCTGGTCTGGAGCCATCTCCAAAACAAATTGGTAGCAGGACTAAGACTTTTAAAAACAGAGGCTGAACCTTATTTTAATATACAGTTATAACAAGGCTTTACGATAGTCAGGATTGGATCTTCCTGCTTCCCAGCTGGCTGTCCATAGCTCCTCCTGGCGATGGTGGCTCAGCTCTGCCCTCAGGATTGGAAGCAGCCATGCTTCTGAATACCAGTTGCTGGAAGCCACAGAAGGGGAGAGGGCTCTTGAGCTCCCATCCTGCTTGCGGGTTTCCTCTGATGGGCATCTGATTGGCCAACGCTGCCAGAGCGATCTCCCTCACTGGAGCCAAGCTGTGCTGTGTTACGCTACCTGCCCACCCATGCAGGTGAGAGCCAGCCTGGTTGGCTGACATAGCCCTTAGTGAGTGAATCCCCCCTAGGCTTACAGAGATGAGCATCAGGCCAGGCTGCCCTGGGGATACCTGGTTTGCACCCCCTCAAAATTGTGTACTCGGGGCCACAGCCCCGCTGGCACCCCCAGGCTACACCCTGGAACAGAGACTGCACTGGGAACAGTCAGGTTCTTCTGATTTCCAGGCAGTAAGGATGAGGGTGTGTGGTCACAACACAGCTTCCCTGCAGGAAAGCAACTCATGAAGCAGCACTTGCACCCCTAGGATTGATGCCTCCACTTGACAGCTGTTGAGCAAACACATTGATCTTGTGGGGCAGAGTGTCAGGCAAGGAGAGACTGAGCATTGGACCTACCTTCTATCAGGAAGACTTAGCCGCCAGTCAGGTAGGTCTCAGTTTTTTGCATGGTTTCCCCACCCTGCCTTCCAGAAGCCCTAACTCCTGACCCCCACAGACCACTCTGGGCCAGTCCAGCCTGATTGGTAGCAATCTGTGGCTGTGTGTACCTAGAATCATAGAGTTGGAAGAGACCACAAGGGCCATCCAGTCCAACCCCCTGCCAAGCAGGAAACACCATCAAAGCATTCCTGACAGATGGCTGTCAAGCCTCTGCTTAAAGACCTCCAAAGAAGGAGACTCCACCACACTCCTTGGCAGCAAATTCCACCTGACTCATCCAAGGCCCTCTGAATATGTCTGATCTTGTGTGCAGCCTAAATATTATATTGTCAGGAGTGCATGCAGGAGCTAGGCCTTGTGACCAGTAGGGCTTTGCAGGACTGGGGCTTTCCTAAGTTTATTCTGAAGAGGCAAGGCATGGCCACACAGGTGAGGCCGACTGGTAACGCACAGCACCTGGTGGCAAGAGCCGGGAAGTGATATAAGGTCAGCATTTCCCTTTGGCTCTTTGCCACAGCAACACGCTTCCTACCTTGCTGTGTTTGGTTTCTTGACTCCTTGCTCCCCCCCCCCCCCGCTTTTTTGATAAAATAATCTTTATTGGTTTTCCAAACTTCATACATCCTATATATTACATCACATTGTACATTTGTAGCTTGCTCATATGAGCTGACTTCCCTTCTTCCTTCTTTTGACTTCTCTATGTCGCTATGTCTTTGTTCGTTTTGTACACTATTGTTTGTTTACAGACTTATCTATAAATTGTAAGTAGATAAACCCTTCTATATATACATATCTTGTTGTCTATCTTACTATTTGTAGATACATTTAATTATTTTAATTACCTTGTAATTCATGTTGTCATTATTACTGTTAATCTAATAAAATATTTATATGCACATTATGAGGTTTAATTCAATTCTGCTGGTTTCTCTATTTCAAACAAATCTTTTCTATATATGTCATACATTTTCCCCATTCTTTTTTAAATGTTTCATTGCCCTATTGTCGAATTTCCCCCATTAATTTAGCCATTTCTGCATACTTCAATACCTTCTGTTGCCAATCTTCCACTGTTGGCACTTGTTGTTGTTTCCACATCTGAGCTAGCAATAGTCTTGCCACAGTTGTAGCATATAGAAACAGTTTTTGATCAATATCAGCAATATCTTCTCCAACCATTCCTAACAAGAATGCTTCCAGTTTTTTTCTGAAATGTGTATCTAAGAATCTTCTTTAATTCATTTTATATAATCTCCCAGCAAGTTTTCACCTTGTTGCATAACCACAACATGTGGAAAAAACTACCTTCTTTCACCCTACATTTCCAACAATTTTTGTTTCCTGTTTTATACATCCTTGTTAGTTTGGTTAGAGTGAGGTACCATCTATACATCATTTTTAATAGATTTTCTTTTAATGATGTACATGCCATGAATTTTAACCCTGTGTTCCATAATTTTGACCATTTTTCATATTCAATATTATGACCTACATCCATTGCCCATTTAGTTTTGCTTTTTCAGACACAAAATCTCATCGGCGTTGCGTCACTTTATTGGGCATTTTGAGATAGGTAAGCATCACAAGTCACTTCAGCGGTCTCTGCTTCTCCATGGGGTACCTCATAAGGGTCCCACTTTGCATTGGGAAAGTCCATCAAGAAAAACTCCAAGGCACTCTGCTTCACCTTAGATTCAGGATTCATTCTAAGTCACAGCATACCCTACTAAGAGAGCCAGTGTGGTGTATTGGTTAAGAGCGGTAGACTTTTAATCTGGTGAACCGGGTTCGCGTCTCCGCTCCTCCACATGCAGCTTGTGGGTGACCTTGGGCTAGTCACACTTCTCTGAAGTCTCTCAGCCCCACTCACCTCACAGAGTGTTTGTTGTGGGGGAGGAAGGGAAAGGAGATTGTTAGCCACTTTGAGACTCCTTAAAGGGGGGGGGGTGAAAGGCAGGATATCAAGTCCAAACTCCTCCTCCTCCTCCTCCTCCTCCTCCTCCTCCTCCTCCTCAACACCCTGCCTGCAATTTAGCCTTAACATGCTTAAAATTCTTCTCTTATCAGCAGGGAAAAGAAAATCTGGTGGATTTCTTCCCCAAGACTTCTGGAAAAATACTACTACCAAGTTGTATGTGTGTGCCGACACATGCACCAGAGACTTTAGGATCAAACTAGGAATTTCATAATCTGTGTCCTAATATTTCAATATTACTTGGAGTTCTCAGATGGTAAAGGAGTTGTGAGGAGCTGCAACGTCAGTCTATGCAACTGGCAGGTACTTTAAAGTCTTGTTATTGACCAGGCCTGATACATATCCTAGGAATCTGTACTTTTGTCCTCACCTGGTCAGCAGTGTGGTACTTCCTGCAGTACATAGCAGGAACTGCTTTACTCTGAACTGGAGAACACATAATCAAAGTCTAGATTTGAGTAGAGCTGCCCTCGTCTAACCCTGAGACTCTTTTACTCCTCATGACAGAATAATGAATTTCATTTTCCTCATTATTGAGTTACTTTTACTGCATCTCACAAGTAACCTAATCCTCACCTGCAATTCTCTGTGTTGTTTATTTTTAATGGAAGAATGCTTCCCCTTCGGGTCATTAGGTTATATATCACAGTTTTCTCATTTCCATCCTTGGATTTTCAGCACTAGTTTGGAAACCGACCACACTGAGGTATGATTGGGAAAGGCCTTTGCTAATGATGCTACTAACAATTTGATTGTGGTGAAACCTTTCCATGTTATAAAGAAGCTAGCCACTTCTTGCAGCTACATATTTCTCTTCTACTTGAAAAAGATCCCAGAATGATTGAGACCTTTGACAAGCAGAAGTGACAACATGCTGTCATTCTACCCGATATGTTCTTTTTCCCGAAAAACTTAATCTGCTACAGAGGAAGGAGGTGACTTTCCTGACTCTACCAAGAGGCAGAGGCAATCATTTTCCCTGAAGTTTTACCACAGAAGTATAGCAGTGGAAATGGGTGTGTATGTATGAAGAATTTATTTCAGGACCTTCACCAGATCATGACAACATCCTGAGTTGGGGCAGAGGGAGAAATGGGTATGTTGTTGTTGTTTAGTCGTGTCCGACTCTTCGTGACCCCATGGACCAGAGCACGCCAGGCACTCCTGTCTTGCACCGCCTCCCGCAGTTTGGTCAGACTCATGTTCGTAGCTTCGAGAACACTGTCCAACCATCTTGTCCTCTGTCGTCCCCTTCTCCTAGTGCCCTCAATCTTTCCCAACATCAGGGTCTTTTCCAAGGATTCTTCTCTTCTCATGAGGTGGCCAAAGTATTGGAGCCTCAGCTTCATGATCTGTCCTTCCAGGGAGCACTCAGGGCTGATTTCCTTAAGAATGGATAGGTTTGATCTTCTTGCAGTCCATGGGACTCTCAAGAGTCTCCTCCAGAACCATAATTCAAAAGCATCAATTCTTCGGCGATCAGCCTTCTTTATGGTCCAGCTCTCACTTCCATACATCACTACTGGGAAAACCATAGCTTTAACTATACGGACCTTTGTCGGCAAGGTGATGTCTCTGCTTTTTAAGATGCTGTCTAGGTTTGTCATTGCTTTTCTCCCAAGAAGCAGACGTCTTTTAATTTCGTGACTGCTGTCACCATCTGCAGTGATCAAGGAGCCCAAGAAAGTAAAATCTCTCACTGCCTCCATTTCTTCCCCTTCTATTTGCCAGGAGGTGATGGGACCGGTGGCCATGATCTTGGTTTTTTTGATGTTGAGCTTCAGACCATATTTTGCGCTCTCCTCTTTCACCCTCATTAAAAGGTTCTTTAATTCCTCCTCGCTTTCTGCCATCAAGGTTGTGTCATCTGCATATCTGAGGTTGTTGATATTTCCTCTGCCAAAAATGCCCTCTGCCAAAAATAACTGTCACCAAGGGATCTCAGAGGAATCTATTGAAAATGAACTGTAAGTGGATTTCCTTCTGTCTACCCATTTGATCCCCATCACTTGCTATGAATGCTTTTTGATTACAAATAAAGATTGCTATTGGGTTTTTTAAATGCACATTCTCACTGAATTCAGCAGGGCTTACTGCCAGGTAAATTGGGTTAGGATTGCATCCTTAATCTACTTCCTACTGTGAATTTTAAAAGCCAGTGGGATTCAGCATTCATTGTTGCTCTTTTCACATGAAAGAGGTGATCTCTTTTGTTACCTGTAGACTTGATCTGTGTGCTGCTCAGTTAAAAGTCTGAGCCACTTTGTCAAAGTGGGGCAGGGGGGGGGGAACCCATCTGAATTTGTGTCCATTTAAAAACTGGTCCCACTTCTCAGCCAAATTCCAATATTTGGAACATAAATTAGTTTGAGTGATATATTCCTGAAGAAATTAGCATTTTCTAAATAAAATATGCATTTACAAAATAAAAAGTTGCAATAAAAACTAACAAATATGTGGTTAAATAGCACTACAGCTGTGTGAAGGAGTAATTCATACAATCAAGGACACAAAGAACAAAGAACAAAATACTAACAGGCTTGCTAAACAGTCCCGAGTGCTGGAAAGGAGACAAGATGACAAGTTTATTTTGAATTGTGAAATTAGGATTGCAGCCTACCTTGCTAGCCTTATCTGTTACCTAGGAACAAACCCCATTGAATTCAATGGGAGTTTCTTCTGACTAGGCATGCTTAGAAATACAGATATAGAGAGCTCTTTGATGGGCCTTTAGCCACTCCATCAAATTTCTCTTTAAAAGAGCCATAAGACTCTTCGTTGGTTTTGCTGCAAAAGACTTAAATTGAACTCATGCAGTGTAATTTGCCTATAAACCACCCTGATCAGGTGCTAGCTAGAGAAAGAGCCATCTTGATTTTTTAAAAGGAAACCTACACAAGAAATGGGGAGGGGTATAGAAATGATCCCATTGCAGAAGTGATTGTGACAACAGAGAGAAGGTCCAGGCCAGTGGGAGCATCCAGGAGGGTCTGATGTCTTAACATTGTGCATATGGAGGAGCAACTTTGCTCCCTGCTCAAGATGGCGTCCAGATGGCCAGTCTGCCTGTGGTGGATACGGAGGATTCCTGGGAGTATCACACCTCACTGCCAGATCCACTCAGTGATGTCCCTGCTGGACAATCCATGTGCTTCTACAGGCTTAGGCCGTACTACTAGATCTTGAACTTGGTCATTCTGGAAGAACTATGCTAGTTTGTCAGTTCTGGTGGAGGAATGGAAAACTTTTTCAATATCAGTTTCATTTGCTTCTAACAAAAAAAATGGAGTTTTTGCTTTTCTCATTTAGCCCTTTTCTCTCTCTCTTTCTCTCTCTTTAAATTTTATTCCCTGGGTAATTTTTGAACAGAAGCAAGAATTACTTGCAAGGCAGACTCATTATTATTTGCATAGTACAGACTTTCATTTAGTTAAGAATGCACATTTTTATTACAATTCCCTTGGAAAATCAACAGTTTAGGTTGAGGGATGGAACATTTCATGAAAGTCCTAGTAGCTTGGTTAAAGCAAACTTTCTAACAAATCACACAGAGTTTACAGAACTCTGCATACTAGTGGCTATTCTGTATACCATCTCCGATCCTAAAGGACAACAAACTCTATGCTTCTTTAAAAGCCTGAGCCTGTTCTTTGCTATGCAGAAGCAGTTCTGGCTGCAGTGCAACTTGTTCTAGCAGCAGCTCCAAACAAGAAGGATCTTCTTCTGTGTTCTTGTGACTACCACCAAAGTAGCAGCAGCAGACCTGAGGAGAAGCCTTGAAAGCAAACCCCAAGGCATTTTGAGGGTGTTGGTGAGGATGCTCGGAACTCCTAAGCTTGTGGAGAAGCCGCTGAATTCCTGATACCAGCTAGTGACTGTAGTAAACTTCTGTCAATCTGGTGTGAGCCATGTGATTTAAGAAGCCATTATCACACCATGTGGCCTGAGTCAACCTGGGTTTTTCCCTAGATATGGGCAAATTTTCTCCAGCTCACATGGGACCCACTGAGAAATAAGTTGAGTTTCCCCAACAACAAAAATGAGGAAATAGATCAACTTGCTCCCTCCTACCCAGCCCCTATGTACCCACAAACCATTCCTTTTCTCAGCTTCCACACAGTGGGGGCTGGTCCATTAGGGTGAATGGGGTACTGCCCCACAAATCTCAGCCAGCCACTCTACCTGCCTGCCTTCTTTCTTACAGCGAGTCCAAGGGGTGGCCCTGTGTGGCACCATCGGCTTCCTCCTCCTTCGCCCCAGTGTTGCCCTTGGGGCACTCTGCAGGGAGGAGGAGGAGTTGGCTCTGCCTGTCATTGGCTCAGACTCCACCTGCTGATGGCTTCCCTGACATCTCCTCTACCAGTCCCAAGGGGCACCATCTGCCACCATGCTCCCATGCCTTTTACCAGGCTTTGGGTGGGTCAGAAAGACAGGGAAGGAGAGGTGTTTGTGTTCCAATGCCCTTCTCCAATGTCAAGTCATGACAAGGGAAAGAGAAAGGACTTCCCTTTACCTTCTGGGGTGCCTGGTATAGTGGCGCTTCATAGCAGTGTGCCAAGATCTCAGCAGCCTCTGGATTCCTATTCTAAGATGCTGTTTCCATCACCTATGCTGATTAGTAGTCATGGTTGCAATAACAAGATCCAAATTCCACCTCTATGGGATCAGCTGGCACAGAATCAGGGAATTCTTTTGGAGCTGTTATGAAGCACAAAAGTAGAGCAACTTGCAGTTGCAGTAACAAGAGTTGACGAGTAAGAGCTAAAGAATACACATACCAAGTAAAATAGAGACAGCTATCTCCACTGTAATTATTATGAATTACATTTTAAATGGGGAGGTGGGGGCTGAGGCTGCAACAGATTCACAGGAGCCTTCTGGTCCTACTGCATTCAGCTCCACCCACCCCGCCTTGTCCCCAAGGTCTTGCAGAGCTTTGCATGTAGCAGAGCAAAGAGCACAGAGAGCGGGGGGGGGGGGCTTCCCCAATGGAGAAGATTGCTTGGAATGGGAGCAGACTTAGTGGAAAGTAGGAGGCACAGATCAACGGTTCTGGCACCTGCTTTACTGGGGCCAGTCTTGCTGTAGATTTCTCAGTTTGTGTTCTGTTTCCTTGAATAAAGAATCTGCAGTTTAAAGCTCTGACCCCATCTAGTAGATTTAAATACAGTGGTACCTCGGGTTACAGATGCTTCAGGTTACAGACGCTTCAGGTTACAGACTCCGCTAACCCAGAAATAGCACCTCGGGTTAAGAACTTTACTTCAGGATGAGAACAGGAATCACGTGGCGGCGGCGCAGCGGGAGGCCCCATTAGCTAATGTGGTGTCTCAGGTTAAGAACGGACCTCCGGAACGAATGAAGTTCTTAACCCGAGGTACCACTGTACCTTAAACCCTTTAAGCCCTTGGTGGCTCCATGATACCTGGCCTAATATCTAAATTCTGCACACCTGTTTCAGAAGTCACTATTTGCATGGTGTGAGAAATGGTAGATCACCTGTAAGGGCAGTGGACAGGGGCAGCACCATTCATTATTGGTGCAACTACGCCACTTCTGGCAGGCCCCCAGCCTTCAGCAAGGGTGCAAGTGGATCCTCCCATATCCCGCCAATACAGATCATTAAAGCACAAACAGTGAGTCGAAACCATAAAGCAAACCAAAAACCCTGGAAAGTCCTAAAGGGTTTAACCTTTTAGGATGTGCCAATAAGTCAGGAGGAATAATTGTACAAACGGATACAAAAATATTCTGGTATGGATTTCCCCTACAGTCCCTCATTCCTGGACTATGGGGATGAGACAGGGCATGGAGAGACTTGGGCCTATTCCCAACTCAGCTCAGCTTGCAACCTACAGTAGCACCCCAGCAAAAGTTGCACTGGGGGGGGGGTAGTACACATCAAATTCCATTTTGTTTCTCCTCTGACTGGTTCCAGTTGGCTGGACTGGCAGCAGCCCTGTTCCTGAATAAAGTTTTAATTAGGTTACACTGGCATAATTTACTCCAGGGTATCTTTTTCTGGATTCCTGAAGCTTGAATTGATCTGCCTGTCTAGGTCCAACCCATTGTTTGTATGTATAATGCTCATTAATATTTTTTGCTTTTAAAATAGAAACCAGAAGCTGCCCCAAACTTACCAGTAATAGCCCAACAACCTTCAATATGTGTTTTAAAAACTGAGCTTATTATACATGATATTCAATGCTGTTTATTTGCCATGAAGTTGTCCTACCACCTCAGGAATGCACTCTTGAATACCCTCCTCCCTCCAACAACAAAATATCATCTTCATTTGTGAAGGAAGATAACTGTTTTAAAGGGACATATTATATATTTGTGCATGTGAGAGTTATAAGTTTTCAACAAATAGTTTAAAAAATTAAATAGTTTTCAAGTTTGTGATGTTCCACTACAGAATGTTTCTAATTTTACTACTAGTATATGAATGCAGGGCCGGCTCTACATAGACCCCCGGTGGCGCAGTGCACCACGGCGGGGGGCTGGTAAGCTGGGCGCCGGCCTGGCAAAGAGGGCGCCGTGCGGAAACCAATTGCGCCCTGCGAGGGCGGGGCGGGCGGCGGAGCGATCTCCACCCCTCAGCACCAGGGCGCGCGATCTGCTCAAGACGGCCCTGTATGAATGAATGTATATATGTGTGTATTTAAGCGGGCAGTGGAAAACAACAAATATATACGGTAAATAACTGTGGGTTTTTGTGTCCATACAGTTCATTCATCTTCTCAAAAGCAGTGGCTAATGTATAGCAAAGTGGCTTCTTCTTCTTGCTGACATTTCATTAATCTTTTCTTTCATTTACAAGCCACTAATTCTTGGCACATGCTACTTTTCGTAAGTTTCTGGTATTGAGATTTACTTATTTGTAGCACCTATTTATTGCACTTCATTTAGCATATAAATGATACACTAATTAGAAAGCAGATTTCACAAGGTGGAATGCTCCCTTTAAAATGACTGTTCTTTCTTTCTCTACCATATACAGCTCAGGGTATAACTATGAATATGGCTGCTCTGTGATAGATCTCTACATCCCAGATTAGAATTTGAGGAAACAAAGCAGAGTTTTAGATACATGGTACCTTTAGACATTGGATTCCTCCCCTCTGTGTGCTCTGTCTACAGCATCTAGGTTCAGACAGCTTGTTATCAGAAAGGGGGAGAAATCCCACCCTTGAGCTTCGAGCAGGCATCAGGATCACATGAATTTTCTCTCAGCCAAATGTTATAAAATATTTAAGCACAATTGATATCTTTCCCTACAGAATGCCTTCAAACAGGATTTGCCATCTGATCTCACTGAACTTACAACCACTTTCGCTCTCTATCCAGGAAAAATATGTCTCACTTTACATTATGTGGCTTTACTTAATTCATTTAGATTTTAATCTCATCTGAATTTGAGGGACTGGAATAGACACAATACTTCAAAAAACCAGGCCAATGTTATATATGAGAATAAAATATTCACTATGATGCCACTGTCTGCAAATACTTCCACACTGTGTTCCCCTGGGCCACAGAGAGATAGCTAAACAAGAAAATCTTATAGCATTTACCTAAAATGATTGCCTAGATGTGATTGCTCCTACACTCTCTCTCTGGTCATGGGGAGTCCAGGGCTAGATCTACACTGATCTGTAAAAATATGAAATATAGCTCTCAATGCAGTTCCTCAGTGCCAATGGATTGCTGCTCTACACCACCCTCGGATGTCACATTTTTATAATGCATTTTTAATGTTACAACCGACTAGTGTAGATTCTACCCAGGAGGTTCCTTGGTTTCCAGACAAGCTCTGGTCAATGAAGTAGGCCAGGGGTCCCCAAACTTACCCGTCTTTGGGCCGGATGCCCGCCGCGCCGATTGCGTGGTGGGCCAGAGGGTGGGGGAGCGCGTGCGGCTGTGCACGCCCATGCACATACGCTATTTCTGGCACACTCCTGACCTGGAAAGCACCGGAAATAGCTTGTGCGCATGTGCAGAAGCTTCCTCCGACCCAGAAGTACAACAGAAATGACGTTTGCGCGTGCGCACTAGCTATTTTCGTTGCTTTTCCGGGTCGGAAGTTGGCAGTCGCGCCGCACGGTGCCAGTAAGAGCGGACAGTGGCAGCGGGCAGCGGGGGTCCCCGGGGGCCGCATAAAAGAGCCTCGGGGGCCGTATGTGGCCCCCGGGCCGTAGTCTGGGGACCCCTGAAGTAGGCTGACCATGGTGTCCTTCTGGAACTGCTCAGATGGAGGCCACAGATAATGGTGCTTCCATTGCAACCTGCAAGTCCATTTCCAGAAGGTGGTGCTATTAACATTCCTTTACTAATTTATGGACTGGCTGGATGCAGAGGAGGTGTGGGAGGCACCAGCTGGGGAGCCCTCAAGGGAAGAAGGCTCAGAGCTGTTTTGATTTCTTTGAATAAAGACTTAACTTCACTGACTCCTGACACCAGCCCTTTCTCCCCAAGAAGCCCAGTGGACAGTAGCTCAGCTCCATGGTCAGTGGGTGACCTTGGGATGCTTGGTGCCTCTCAGCCTTGCATACTTCACAGGGAGAGGGACAACCATGTACATCACGTTGAGCTCTTGGGAGAAAATGTGGTATATTAATGTTATTATTATTACTACTATTATATAAAGAAAAGGTAGATAAAAGTCATCATATAAATCTGAAAAAGTTTGGGGTGTCTCACTAATTTCGACTTTACTTTTCACGAAAATACAACATTTTGCTAAGATTGCTTGAGGGAACATAGAAAAAACATAGGGATAAAAAGAAAAGAAAAAGAAAATTAGAGGTGCTCAGCTGGCCAAGGTATTCCCTGCCCCGAATACATTCCTGACATGCATTTATGTTCACGCACTTGATATCCCACACTTTGGCCTCATTCGTACATGGTTTACCTTACTTGAGATCTCAGCACCTTTTTCCTGTACTTGATTGATGGCTGACACCGGATTTTGTGAACTGACACTTGAATTAATTCTGTCTGAGGGACACTTTGCACCAACAGTCACACTTGGGATAAGCTACAGCAAACACCTAGAGTGCAACACCTTTCCCTAAAGATGAAGCATGGCATGTGCCAAGGATCCCTGGGCAATTAAGGCTCTTGTGTGCAACCGCACTATTGGGACTTGGCTGGGGCTGTTGTTTGCAGCTATGCCTGAATCCAGGTATAGAGAGTATGGAGGTGGGAGACATGAGAAGCCAGAGCCGGAAATAAAGTAAGTGCTGCTCATCATGAGGAACCTTAGAAGGAGGAGGCTTGTCATTAGGGCAAAAGGCTCCCACCCCAAACTCCCTCTTCCTCCTTCATCCCACCAACCTCTAGCAACAGCATACAAGTTGTTGCTATCTTTGTTATATTATATCTATTTATACCCCACACATTTCCCCTGACAAGGACTCAGGGCAGTTTACAGATAAAATAGGTTAATAGTTGTACCGCTTTTTCTCTCTTTCTCCCTCCATTCTATTAAAACCATATAAATAATTATAATAAAAACAGCACAATATTTAAAAGCCAGTTCCCAAAAGCCTGTTGGAACAAAAAACTATTTACCTGCCAGCAGAAGAACAAGGGGGAGCCAGACTGACTTCTCTAAGGAGTGAGCTCCAGTCTAGAAGCAGCCACCAAGAAGTCCCTCTCCTGTGTTCATAATCAAGTGGTTACTGCCAATCAATTGATAATGAATGAATTGCCAATTAATTATCAATTGCCCACTGATTATCAAAATATAGAAATCAATAACTGATTGCCAATGGCCAATGAATTAATCATGAATTGCAAATTAATCATAGCAACCTATAAATCAGTAGTTGATTGATAGGGCTATAATTCATCAAATGAGTTAAAATTAAAACTCGCACAGTTAATGAATTAATCGGGAGAGGGGTGCTTATGAAACGATATCAAAATGGGATTGTGTAATGAAGTAATAGGGGGTGCCAATCAAATGTGTAATGAATTAATCGGGGTGCTAATCAAATGTGCAATGAGGGTGACAAATAATCAGTTGTGTTGAAATTAATTATACAACGGGTTGCTGGAATGGAGGGTGTATTGAGAAAACAATTGATTAAAATTTTATTGCCCAATAAGGGGGAAATCCCCCATCACCTGAAAGTGGTCCATTCAAAAAGCCTTTGCCAGAGCCAGAAATCAAACTTCTGAGACAAATCTGTATATAAAAAGCCTTATGTGAAAGCCACAGAAACTTACACACTGACAATTCTGAAAACAACCTGTTGATATCTAATACCAATATGCTGTTAAATGTTTAACTTCATCTGAATGTCCACTTCTGGTGTTTTGCAGATGTAAAACTCAGTCTTTAGATATTCTTTTGGATAGGTTCATAGAGATACCAACAAAGATGAATTCAAAGTTGTTTCCAATACCGTGGAGTGCTAAATATGTTGTAAAAAGATGTTGCTGAGGCTAAGAATGAAGAGCAGATGTAAATGGAGTGTCAGGGTGCCAGCGTTTTCCTCCTGTTTTCCTCCTGCGCCGGCAGTCCTCTTATTTAGAATCCCACCATTTGCCCCCAATGGGGCTTGTTAACTGGGGTTTGCAGGTAGCTCACTCCCATGATAATTCAGTGTCGAAACAATGATTCTTCAACATCAACTTCATTGATCATGTTCAGATGCCTTCCAAAGCAACTACTCTATTCTGAACTTAAAACTGGAAAGCGTAATGCTGGTGGTCAACAAAAGAGGTTCAAAACTCTCTCAAGGCAAATATTAAAAAATGAAGTATAAACACTGACAACTCACAACTGGGAAACACTGGCCTGTGAGCGCTCCAGTTGGAGAACAGCCTTTACCAAAGGTGTCATGGGCTTTGAAGAAACTCGAACTCAGGATGCAAGGGAGAAATAAACGTGCTAAGAGGAAGGCACACTTGGCAGAGCCGTCTTAAGCATATCTGGCGCCCTGGCGCCGTGGTGCAAAGATCCCTCGAGCCCCCCCCCCCTGTTTCCCAGTGCGACTGTCTGGCGGACGCTGCAGCGCGGCGCCCCCTGGCGGCCTGGCGGCCTGGCGCATTGTGCCAACCAGCCTTGCCTTAGGTCCGGCCCTGACGCTTGGCAATCCCTCACTGTGATCAACTCCCGCCTAGAAACCAATGTTCCCACTGTGGAAGGACGTGTGGATCCAGAATTGGCTTCTACAGTCACTTATGGACTCACTGTTAAACCCAGGGGAATTGTCATTGGGATGATATGCTATCAGTTTGTGAAGAAAATTCAAACACCCAGTATTCATGGAAAGAGAGTTTTCCTTTTCCATCTGTCTTGCAAAACTGAGTTCAGTGTTCTTGCCCTTTTGTAGTTTTCCAATAACTGGTGAGTGAAAGAAAAGTTCTTAATTATGTGAAAATTATTGTTGTTAGCTACATAGTAATGAAGATTCCTTTGAATGAGTGCAAGTTGTTAGTCCTGCCATGAGTTGCAATACATTCCCATGCATATTGATAACTACCTATTTTTCGCACCATTTATTTGCATTTGAACAAAAGATTTAACCTTACCAAGAAGTCATATGACAAAATACTTATGCAAAGTTCTAAAAAAGGTGTACAAAAATAATAGGCAGTCTTATTAAGCAGGTGCTGTCAAAGTTTCTATGACCTTTGTTTTCTAACAAAGCAAAATCCAGAGTGAAATTATATGACTGGAATAGAAAGGTTGCAATTAAAATCTAGTATCATCTTGTATTAGAAAGAAAACAACAATTTCATTCCTATATAATTTTAGTTTTATACAATTAAAATGAATGTGGATAGGGCAATTAAAGTTTTTTTTAAAAAAATCAGTGTTTTGAGTAGGTTGAAATTAATTTGTAAATTCTTTGTGAATGGCAAGGACAGGTAAGGGGTTTATAAAGGCATTTGTATGCCAAGCACAAAGGCACACAGGTCCTGTTCCATGCCTATTCTGTGCCAACACACTCTTAAATTCCATGTCAACCCAACCCAAACCGCTTCCAAGGAAAAATGAAAGAGTGCTCAGAAAGAAAGGATGCGAAGACAATTTGATAAGTTGCCATGCTCCCAACAAAACATGGCTTATTCCTTGTTACAGAAGCCAATCGCTAGCATAGTCACCCAGTGCAGAATGAAACTTGAGGGAGATCCTTCCATAGCCATGTTTATGCAGCCATTTATACTGAATGCATACTGAATGCATGCTGGGGCAACAGTGGGGATGCAGCAACAGGTTCCGTCTCAATTTGTGTCTTTGGCAAGGGATTTCATACTTTCATTATCTCTTCCTTCATCACTTTTTCGATTGAGACGTTACCTACTGAATATAAAGCTTCTTTTTCTTAGCATTGCCATTGTCATCTTTATTATACTACTACTGCTATGATTTCACCACCACTTTTGGACTTTTAGGGCACAGTATTTCCCCCCTTAATGTCTTAATTGTGTTGAAGGACCACCTTCAGCAGAGAAGAAAGAGGTTTGAGGAATGGTCTCCATCCAACTCCCCCAACTGCCACCAAAGGGACTTCTGGGTAACCATCTTGTCATGGTGGAAGTGAGAAGCAGAAATAGCTTTTCCTTTTTTAATAATAATAATAATAATAATCTTTATTCAGTTGTATTTAAAACATACAAAACAAAGAAAAATGGAAAAAAAATTACAAAATCATAAAGAACAAATCATAAAAAGGTACAGGGTAAAAATAGAAAACAGATGAATACATTTACAAAAAGAAAAGAAATAGAAAAGTGGAAAAATATATATAAGGAAAATTCACTTCCTGCTATTTACAGTACGCGCTCCTTTGCAAATTCTCTTTCCCTTGCTATTCCTCTTACTCCAATCCATTACCGTTTTTCTCTTTACTTATAGTTTTCCTTTTCCTTTTAAATCTCTATTCTAAGCAATTTGCTAAATTAACATCTATGTTTTCTTTTTCCAAGTAGTCTTGTACATATTTCCATTCCCCTATTATCTTTTGCCTCGGAACATTCCTAATTATTGCGGTTAATTTCGCCATCCTTAGGTACTCAATCAATTTTTCTTGCCATTCCTGAATTGTTGGTAAGCTTGCTCCTTTCCATTTCGATGCAATTAATACCCTTGTTGCTGCACATGCATAAAGCAGGATATTAACTCTATCCTTTGGAACATTTAGTGGGGTCATACTTAGAAGGAAGGTTTCAGGACTTTTTTGGAAGGTACATTTTAACAGATTTTTCAGTTTTTCATATATCTTATTCCAAAATTCCGCCACCTTGGGGCATGTCTACCAACAGTGGTAGAAATTTCCAATTTTGCTTTGACATTTCCAACATTTTCCCTCTCCCGTCTTATAATACTTCACAATCTTATCCAGAGTTATATACTACCTGTAGAACATCTTTAATATATTCTCTTTAATTGTCATACATGCTGTGAATTTTGAATCAAATTTCCATAATTTATCCCATTGACTTATCATAATTGGTTTGCCGATATCTAATGCCCATTTTATCATAACATTTTTGGTAAGTTCATCTTTTAGCTCCCAGAAATAGCTTTTCCTAAACAAGCAAAGCAAATGTTCAAAAGGTGAGATTCATGCATTTATCCAAGCAGCAGCAAGGAGAAACAGGCAGAATACTCTTGGATAGAAAATACAGAAAGTTCGCTTCAACCCCATGCTCTAAGCTTGGCGCTCACTTAGGCATGGCTTTCTTGGTCAGTTACATGACACAGGAAGAGAAGGCTTCACTTCCTCTCTCATTAGAGAAGAGGGGCATTACCTGAGTCTAGGAACACTGCTCTATGAACACTGCTCCCCTTCATGTACTAGCTAGCATTCCTGCATAGTTATGTTTAACTGCCATATCCCACAGTTAAGATACTACAGAGTCAGGTCAAGGCTCTCACAAAGCCATGCGCCCCTCCATGCTTCTGTCCTTTTATGTTTTGTACAGCTCTGTTTTCCTAGGTAAGACTGGTGTGAAACTGTAAAGTTCATAAAAATATAGAAGCAAAACTACACTCCACTCAACCATCTCTGAAGTATTTTCAGATGGGAACGATCCAGAGAACAACCGCCACTCCCCGCTTCCTCAAAATACCTTATGGAGGAAAGTGAATTCCTTTTACTTCACACACAGAAGCCCTTGGATCTATTTGTCTGCCATTCAGAAGACCAAATCCTCTCTGGGGATAGGCCTATGCCTGCAAACGTCATCCACTTAGGCCAAAAGCAGGTGGGGTATAGTCATTTTTAGGTCCCCCATTACAATGAAGGCAAAACACAGGGCTTCATTTTATAAAAAGCTTAAAATTCATAGCACAGATTGAAGTGGGGAGAGTACAGAGTAACAAAGAAACAGACTTATTTTTTTAAAAAAACCATGCACAGAGAGGTACAAGGTGAATTGTGTGCCTGTGCATTGTCTGTCCATCAAGTGACGTGTCCTCTTCTCATCTGCCTGATATTATGTCAGAACACCTAGCTCAGCATCCCCTCTGCAAACTGATATTGGCACTCCAGGGTTTGAATTGAGAATCCCAGCTCTACTCAGAGAAGCCAGGAATGGTGCTTGCGATCTCCTGCATGCAAACTATGAACTTTGTCTATCAAGACCATAGGTCCACAGTCTTTGGGTGTTGCTCTCATTGTGGAGGTGAAAAGACAGGGGTTGGTTCTTCAGAAAGCTGGGGAAAAGAGCCAATAAGATACAGAGCAAATAGCCAGGGTTAGCCCCACAGCTTCCCTCATCCCAGCTCATCAACCATGCTAGCTGGGGCTAATGGTAGCTGGAGCCCAGTACCAGCTGTGCCTCAACTATCCCTTTGTTAGCCCATCAAAGTTCTACATTTTTAAGACCTACATTTCTTTATTCACTGACATATTTTCATCACTTTCCTACTTTTTAAAGTGACTTTAAAAATCAAAAAGGTACAATGTGGGTTTCCCCCCCAAATTTCAGAATCCAGCACAGGTTGCGACAATTTTAGGCATGTCCAATTGACGTGCAATTGGCGATGTGTGGATCCTTTTGGACCCAGAAGAGAGTGGAATGGTGTAAGGTGCACATAAATATGCTCCACTGATGCGCATGGGGACCAGGAACAGATCCTTCACACAACATGGTCACTGCCTGTATGTTGTTAGTAGTAGCTCCGTCAATAGTTATAGAAGAAAGAATAATCACCTTAGCTGTTGCAGTTTCCATAAAACCCACCTTGGAGACAGGTGAAAACTGCAGTTCTGAGGAGAGAAACCAAAATTCTCCTTATTGGTTGACAGGATAATGACATTGCCCCTGTGTTCCTCCTGCGGCCACTTCAGAAACATTTCTGGATTATTCTCTTCAGTTATCATTTCTTTTCATAACTTTTAAAAACAGCTATGCTGTTACCTGTCAGGCCATTAAGGAGAGCAAGTTGAAGCTTTCAGAGGCAGGAAATATGGAGCTATTTATTTTTTTCTGGTCACAGAAAAGTGACAAGAAGAGGAATCAAGAACAGTCTTTGCAGTTTCTGGGAAAACAGAGCGCAGGTGTCATAATCATATCCACCCAGGGGTGGATTCTCCACTGATGCTAAGGTACATTTCCTCTCACCATCTCTTTTGGACCACTGGCACATTTAGAATTTTGAGAAAGTATCATGGCCACCAGTCACAAAATAGCATATGTGTGTCATGGTGTAACACATAAGGGCTGCCACACCTTGAGCAATGAAGAAAAAAGAGAGGAACCTGCATTGGCCATTGCTGCACTTGCTCTCAAAGACAAGGGCTTTTCACCTTCTATTCAGAGCAGATAGGAGGATGGGTGTCCAATCCAATAGGGAAGGGCTGTAGCTCAGTCTTGGAGCAACTGTCCTGCACACAGGTTGAATCCCCAACATCTCCAGGTAGGGTAGCCAGTGAAGAGCCAGTGAAACCCTGAAGAGCTGCTGCCAGTCAGAGTAGACAGTGCTGAGCTAGGTGGACCAATGGTCCAACTTGGTAGGAGGCAGCTGCCCTTGGTTCTTTCCCAGCATCCATGAAATATGAGCATGTTCAATGTTGGAGAGGTTGAGCCAGTGCATATAGGAAGTGAGCAGTCTCTTGCACATTGTGGGCATATTTACTTTTCACATGCACCATAGGAGCTACTGGTGGCCACATCATTTCCCATGGACACACTGATTTAGTATAGTTACAGGTAGGTAGCTGTAACAAAAAAAAAAAAATTCCTTCCAGTAGCACCTTAGAGACCAACTAAGTTTGTCATTGGTATGAGCTTTTGTGTGCTTTTTTATTTTGTTTTGACTGATTTAGTATGTAATTGAATATTATTATGGGACTGAAAGTTGGGACTCAGCTATACAGCGACAAATAAAACGTTTTAAATGTGTTCTAAAGTGCAATACAGTGGTGCCCCGCAAGATGAATTTAATTCGTTCTGCGAGTCAATTTGTTTTGCAAAAAATTCATCTTGCGAATTGCGGTTTCCCATAGGAATGCATTGAAATTTCTTTTTTTGCCCATAGGAATGCATCAATTAAATTTCATTGCATTCCTATGGGAAACCGCGATTCGCAAGATGAATTTTTCACAAAACGAATTCGTCTTGCGAGTCACCATCATATTGCAAGACGCATTCGTCTTGCGAAAAGTTCATCTTGCAGGGCATTCAAATGTGACCAGGGTCGTCTTAAGCATATCTGGCGCCGTGGTGCAAAGATCACTCCGGTGCCCCCTCCCCCCATTACCCAAAGTTGTCGACCTTTTTCAAGGGGGGGGGACACCAAAGTTGTGTCCCCCCCTTAAAGGAAAAGTTCCCCAGAGTTGTTGACCTTTTTTAGGGAGCTGACACCACGCTTACACATTATCTCTGCTTAGAAAAAGAAAACAGGTAACATAAACAAACTTTTTTTAGTTGCTCGTTTATTAACAATGAATTTGCTGAAAGCAATGCTGAACCATGCCAAAAAAAAAAAAATTCTTCCAATAGCACCTTAGAGACCAACTAAGTTTCTCATAGGTATGAGCTTCCGTGTGCATGTACACTTCTTCAGATACACTGAAACAGAAGTCACCAGATCCCCACATATAGTGAGAGGGTGGGGAGGCGCACCACTCAAAAGGGTGGTGAGAAACAGGACTGATTATGACTGCATTTGGTCTTGCAGGAATAATTTACGACTGTTTACGACTGCAAATTGGTCCCACAGGAAAAGCAATGAATGAGATGGCTAAAGATAGCTTTATCATGTATAAGAATCCAATGTCTTTATTTAGACCAGGTTTCTCCATGGTTTTAAGTTTGGTGATAAATTGCAGTTCGGCAACTTCTCTTTCCAGTCTATTTCTGAAATTCTTTTGTAATAAGACAGCTACTTTGAGATCTTGTATAGAATGTCCTGGGAGATTGAAGTGTTCTCCTACTGGTTTCTCTGTCTTTTTTATTCCTGATGTCAGATTTATGTCCATTTATCCTTTGGTGTAGGGTTTGGCCTGTTTATCCAATATAGAGAGCTGAAGGGCACTGTTGGCATTTGATGGCATACACAATGTTAGAAGATGAGCAGTTAAATAGTCCTGAGATGGTATGTTGGATGTTGTTGGGGCCAGTAATGGTGTTGTCCAAGTGTATGTGGCAGCAAAGTTGGCATTTGGGTTTATTGCAGGCTCTGGTACCAGTGTCCAAGTACCATGTCAAGTAAATTATGGAAGTAGCATATCCACAACACAAACTGTGTTAGTACTTTCTTTTCTTTTCTTTTTTAAAATTGTATTTAGTGACATTTTCCACATAAAATTTCCATTCACATCACCATCCTACATCATATCATAAACAAACATCAAAAAGAAAGAAGAAAAGAAAAAAATACAAAAAAGTGAAAAACAAAACAGAAAAAAAATACAATAGAGAGAAGAAGAAAAAAGGAACAAGGAAAAAAGACATAAAAAGCAAAACCAGTCTAATATTCATATCTCTGTCATAACTTTGACTTCCTCACTCCTCCCTTTCCGAGTCTAATTATAACCTCTATTTGGCAATTTTTCATAATTAACCAATTACAAACATCTTCTATTAATTCTTATAATAATACCTTATATAAAAATTACTTATACCACATAACAAATTTCTTGTTACTCTGATTATTCCCTTTAGCCTCTTAATAATTCACTAAAATTATTCTAACTTATACAATGAACATTCTAACATCTCACTTAACCACTATCTAAAATCCCCCCTCCTCCGCCCGGTGACCAGCCCCTGGAAGTCCCCAACCAGCTCCTGTATACAGTCCAATTCTAAACCGTTTTATCAATCCCTTATTTGCACTATGTCTCAACCCACTCCATCTCTCACCCACTCCCGCCCAACTTCTTCCAACCAGCACCCCCTCTGCCAACCCCCCTCTAATTTTTCCTTTTTTTTTGCTCCCCATTTAACAAGACCTTCGCCTGGATCTCGCCTCCCTTCTCTCACTAAGGAGGTTCGGATCCAGGCCACCTCTTTATTCATTGGCACAGCTTGGTTGTTTTTACCAGGAACCCGCTCTCCCTCTCTCACTGAGAGAAGCAGCTCCTGGAGACCTAAGTCCAATGCAGCTCTTTTTTTATGACACTAGTCCCGTGCAGCCTCTCCCACCGGTTGCACTTCGTTCAAGATAAAGAGCTCCTCTTGCTCCTCTTCTTCTGGTATGTTTAAGATTTGGCCCTTTAAAGTTTCATGCTGTGTCTCGAAGCTATCAGTTGGATAGAGTTGGTGCTAGGGTTCAATCAGTAACTTTGTAAGTCTGTGGTATTCCTTTACACCCATCCAAACTTCTTGAACTTTTCCCCTGACACTTTGTATCTCATTCTCACACATCTTGTCGAGTTGTTTTGTCTATCTATATCCTTTGTCTTCTCAAGTTACAATATGGCGAATAGGCTGTTGTATCGGAGACGGAATCCAAGCTGAGCTGGCCCGTGCCTCCAGGCTCCCGTCACCGGGCTACCAGAGAGCTCGTTAGTAGTCAGTTCCAAATATTGCAGAAATCCAAACGATAAATCCTTCACCTCCCCTTGGTTCCGCTACCCCAGGGAGGGATTCAATTTTTATTTTTAGCAAAGTTCAGAGTCCCATTCCAGCACAATGGCTGCAGGCTCGACAATTGCGCATTGGTTTCTCGGTGAGGGGGGGAACGACCTCCGTTATCTTTTACATTCCCCTCCCAAGTCCGAATTCTTTTCCAAATTGTTAAAAATTCTTACTTGTTAATCCAGATCGTTTCTTTTGGAGGTATCTAGCGCACGGTGTCGCCGGCACAGAGCTTTGCACCTCAGAGCTAGTGAATGTCCCAAGGCTCCGTCCCGCTCTGCCTGCGCACGTCACCCCTAAAAAAAGGGTTAATGGGCGGTGAACAGGGCTAAGGAGCACTGCTGGGTAGCCACGTCCCCGAAGAGCACAATTCAGGGGTTCTCTGGGTGGCCGCTTCACCCAAGCAGCTCTACCCCTCCTCTGAGGTGCCGGGAACCTTGGACATCGAGAATTCCCCGCCGGCTTCCATTAGCGCCAGACCGGAAGTACCTAGTACTTTCTTTTCAAGTCTAATTCCATAATGGGTACTGTCAGGGAATTGTTGTGGCTACTCTCGAGTAAAGACGCTCCAGTCCATGCTGTCTTTTAAGGTTTTATTGTGCATATTATTTACAGTGCAGAGATAGCAGAACACATGACTTCCTAGTCACTCGCAGAATCCGGCAATAGTGCCCTTCTGCTTCGAGGCCAGCATAATAGCTTGGGCACCCCGAAATGCCGCCCTCTAGCCCAATGTTTGGGCTCGTGCCTCAATTTGGGCGCCGGAAACTGCTGAACTCCCTGTTCCCCTAGCTGGCTGGGGCAGTGCCTGGGCTCTGACCCATCGCTGAGCCCTCCCTTCTTCACTTGTTGGCTGGAGCGGTGCGAGGGCTCTGATGCCTCACTGAGCCTTCACTCCTCCATTCTGCTTCCCCCTGACCCACTGCTACCGCTCTTGCTCAGTATGATGAGGGGAGGCTCCCTGTAGGGAGTCCCCCTGACAGATACAATCTAAAGGAGCCACTACTCCCAGCCTGTGAAAAGTAGTGGAACTTGGCTATCAGACATTTTGAAAATGTAAAAGTTCACAGTACATTTTTGGGGCCCAACGGCAGGTTCTAGGCATTGAAGTGGGTTGGACTAGATGACCCTTGGGTCCCTTCAACATGATGCAGTTTAGTCCCATATGATGAAGCAATTATAAATAAATGAGTCCCCCCACCCTGAGAATAATGCACTCAGATAAACTGGTTTGTGCAGATCTTTTTGGGAAAGATACTTTGGTCATAATAGGCTACATTCAGCTAAATTCTACTTAGGGCAGACCCTTAGAAAATAATGTTTGGATTTTTAATTCATTTCAGTGAGTCTACTCGGAGTAGGACTAGCATCTGAGACAACTTTGTGTGAGAGAGAGAGGGGGGAGGGAGAGATGTAAATTTATATAGCAGGAGGAGGGCAAACGAGGGCTGCCAGCAAATTATATATATATATAAAAAGATGATCCTGAGGATCATCTAGTCCAGCCCTCTGCATTTTCCTGCATTGCAGAGAGTTGGACTAGATAATCCTCAGGGTCGCTTCCAACTCTACAGTTCTATGATTCTATGATTTCAGAACATAGGCAGGTGGATTACATTTAGAGCAGAGAAATGCCTTTTGTCATAAATGAAAAACAAACAACTTAAAACATCCGGCCCTTATATTATCAGATTCCCTACTTATGGAATCGTCCACATGCAGACAGATCTAAAGACAGAGACACTAACTGTCATAAATAAAGTCTGATTGGATTTATTCTGATGACTTTTTGTAGAAAAGGATTTCCTGAAGGCAAAATATCTGAAAACCACTACATCACATGGAGTCAGGCATATCCAAGGTATTTCAGTAGTAGCAAGTGTAGCACTTTAATCCCAAAGATTGATAGAAAACAACCTGGCAACTGGAGTCAAGTTCTCTCTGCTACTCCGCAATGAAAGATCTAATATTACCAAAGAGAGTCAGTGATGGCTTTTCTGTCCTAGAAATCCAAATGCAAATTTGCACTAGCACAAAAACTTTGTAGATTGCCCTGTATCTGTACTTTTATCTTTAAGGTACACTGTTGCTAGTTCATTAGCTTTAGCAATACATGCAGCAGGGAGAAAAACTCTCCTTTCCTCTCTAGGAATGCAGCTCAGTTTCTTTAACCCTTGGCAAACCAAGTGCACCCTGTTCAGTCTCAGGAGCCCAGGAGGAGTCCGTCTCGCGCAGCCAGAGATGCTTCCTTGGGGGGACCTCTTGGCTGGCGAGCCGAGCTGCTCCCTCCCTTGGAAACAGAAACAGGGAACCCCGCCTAAGGAGAGTGGTGCAAGGCGACCCCCCAAGTTTTGCAGTGAACAAAACTCTTGTTCAAAGCACAGCAGAAGGAGTGCTCCATAGTGGCAACAGGGCTGCCCAGGAGAGCTTGGCTGGGGATTGTGTCCCTCTTCTGAGCTGCTCCTCCTGCACCCCCACCCGAGCCCCTCCCAAGACAGGCTCTAGGATTGGAGAGGGGGGAAGAGCTGAGAGGGAAGCCCCCCCTATTTCTCCTCAGCTCCACCACCCCTCCCTCCCTCCCTCCGATCACCTGCTTAAAGCTCTCTCACTTGGGAGGAGGTCAACCCTTTCTCCTCCTCCATCCTTTCTCTCTTTCTCTTTGTGTCTCCTTTTCTACGTCTCTTCAACTCTCCTCTCCTCAACTCAACTCACAGAATGCTGGAGCAGGAGGAGGTACACATGAAACTGCCCAGCGTCGGTGTAGGTGGGGCTGCACTGGTCACAGTCGAAGCACTTGCGGTTCGGCGGGAGGCTGCTCATCTCCCTCAGCAGCTTCAGGTGCTTCTCCTGCTTCTGCTTGGGGCTCACCACCTGTGCACGCGCGGAGGTAGAGACCACGGGCTTGCTTATGCCAACCAGGAAATGAGGAGGAAGGCCAGGACCTGGCCTGCTCTGAGACCGTGAGGGAAGCACGAGGGGGACGAGGCTTGGGCCTGCGTCCCTGGCACGCGGGCGCAACCCCAACTGACAGACCGATGGAAAGGGAGGGAGGGGGGAAGGGGAGGGAGCAGCTCGGCGATAAGCCGTCATCTGCACCCTGAAGGTGCCTGTCAACGAGTGCCCCCTCCCGCCTGGGAGGATTCTTTCCACAAGCTCCTCCCCCATTCAATCTCTTTCTTCCTCGCTCGTCAGAGCCTGCAGCAGAAGAGTCCGTCCGAGCGCCTTGGACTCTCCCGGGCCGGACTCCAATTCTCCTCCCTGGACACTCAGGCTGGTGCCCTTGGGAACCATAGTGCGCCACAGGGTAGAGACGGGCCTGAATGTTACACTAGATGGCAACAGTGAGCTATGCTAAATTCAAAGTATTTTTCAAAATGTTTTTTTAAAAAGCATTTTCACAGCGGTTTTTTTTATATGTGTGTAGATTCCACTTTCGCAGGGAAATCTTAATTAAATGAAGGCCATTGCTGACAATATCCAGAGTAAACAGCTGCAAAAGGACTTTAGTCAAAATCTGCCATTCAAGCATACATATGACAGTCCTCGACAGAGAAAGAGAAAAGGGCCTGGCTGAGAAGAGGTTTCACAGCTGTTTATTTTTGCCACAAAGATGGCACAGACTACAAAGGCTGCTGACTGAGCCTCAGCAAATGTGTGCTTCTTACTGGGAGAGATGGACCATAAAAAGTCACCTGATACTGTCAGACCACTGGTCCATCTAGCCAGCACTTTTTTTCTTAAAAAATGTTTAGGGGTACTCTCATTTTGACTCAAGAACATCACAATTTTATATGTAGTTTAAATCAGCAGAAATAAATACAGTAAAAGGAGAAAAGTACAAAGATTCGCAAAATGTTTAGGGGCATGCGTCTCCCTGTGTCCCCCCGGAAAAAACACACACTGCGTCTAGCTCAGCATGGTCTTCACTGACAGAGAATGGCACTCCACATTTTCAGACTTCCTCTACCATCTGGAGATGCCAGGGAGAGAACTTGCAAAACGTGTGCCCGTGCACTGGTGCTATTTTTCTAGAAAAGGAGGTGCCAGAACTCACCATGAACACCTCCTTAGTTTTCTTAGAATGGCAATGGTGCCCACCTGAGAAGTGCCAGAATTGAGTTCTGGTGAAGTTCCAGCTGAAAAAGAGCCCTGATCCATGGAAGCCACACAGGGAGGATTGTACATTCTCCTCTTCCTTATTTGACTTGCTACACTTTTCTGTCTTTTTCCTTGTACCATGTGAACTAAGGGAACAATGAAGGCTAACGAGTTGGGGGCACAGGCTACATTTCACATATTAGCCAAAGAGTAGTTCTGGCAAGAACATAGTGGGAAACTATATTAGAATTATTTAAGGATAATTTGTCTGTAAGAGAGTTACAGTACACACTCCCACATGTTCAAAGTGCCAGCACCAATAGGCCAATATTGCAAGGTGATGAGACCTTTCCTGGAACACCTGAACAATACATTTGGCAAGAAACCTGTTTTCATTTAAATTAAAAAAAAAATGCCAGTCCAGGTCACTGTTGGCTCCTTTGGGGGATAATTTAAATAGCTGACTTAGTTCAGGAAGCCTAATTGGTTGTGTGCTGGCTCTTAGCCTTTTTCATGGAAACTGTCTGTGACACACTTAGGCTGCTATTGTGTCTCAGCTGATATTATAATGATAAATGAGACCTGATTACATAGCATTTTCAAACAGCATTCATTTACATATTTGTGGAAATCTGTTGGGATTGGGTTTTATAGCATCTGTAATTTGTAGGCTTTTGACATTGCTTTGGGACAACTTGTCTAATTGGCTTTTCCTCCTGATCAGAGCAGAGGATGTTTTGAAACTGACATTGCCATGGCCATTATACTGCATGTGTGCTAGATAGTGCTGTCTTTTTTGTACTTGTCATTGAGAACGTTCCCCACCCCCAGCTCTCTTAAGTGATCACATATTAAATTGAATAGGGCTGGTGAAGAAAGAAAGAGACTGAACAGATCTCAGAGCAGGATTCATAAAGCAACTATAACAGGTACAGTGGTACCTCGGGTTAAGAACTTAATTCGTTCTGGAGGTCCATTCTTAACCTGAAACTGTTCTTAACCTGAGGTACCACTTTAGCTAATGGGGCCTCCCACTGCCACCACGTGATTTCTGTTCTCATCCTGAAGCAAAGTTCTTAACCCGAGGTACTATTTCTGGGTTAGCGGAGTCTGTAACCTGAAGCATCTGTAACCTGAAGTGTCTGTAACCCAAGGTACCAATGTAGGCCCAGAAACCTGTTATGGACCTCTTAGCACTTCTGTTCTCTGAGCAGTTGCAACAGGTGGATGTGGAAACTGTCATATTAATTTGGCCACAGGGCAGCCGAACAACACTCCGCCAGGGCATTATGGGCAGGTACCATGGTTGGAAGCTCAGAGCCACCTTCTGCACATTGCAGTACTGCTTCCCACCATAGGCATGGCCAAGCAAGGGTGGACATCAAAGGCATTGTGAGAGTGCCTTCACACCAAAGTGTGGGGGTGGGAGGGATGAAAACTATCCTCTTCTATGATGTTGGAGTACAAAATATTTTAAGAATAGTTGAAAACCTGTCTGGTTAGTCCAACTCAATATGTGATATTTACACACAGCCCTTTTGTCTCTGTCTCTGTCTCTTCCCCATCGAATTAATAACATAAAGTCTCCCACTGTAGGGAATTGTGAAGATGTTGCATCTAAAGCTTAAAAACATGCTAGCTTTGATATCTGGTGTTGACAAAAACTAAAACACTCTTGCACAGCAGCTTGGACAGCAAAGATGAATGCTTGCATTTAGAGGAAATTATTGATTGGAGTGGAGCACACTGCTTTCAGAAATCAGTAAGTGTAAACATTCTTACTGTGGACATATTACAGTAGTTATGCAGGTGGACACGATTTTGGAAAGCAACTTTACTGGGAACAGTGGGAGATAATTAGCACCAAATGAAATGCAAGGAGATGGACAAAATGGTGGAGCGAGGCTCAGTTAGGACAGCTTTCAATGCATCCATAGTTGGTTGATGGGCACACAAAGTATCTTCTATGCTTCTGCTTTAATGCAACTAAGGTTCGGGAAAGCCTATAGGGTCTCCTCTGATTTATACAATCAGCTACAACAAATGTAAGGTGGTACTGGTCACACTGGTCGATTATCTCTGGTGAGCTAGGGACAAGGTGAGAGCTGTTTCCTAGTTCTGCTGGATCTCTCAGTGGCTTTTGACACCATCAACCATAACATCCTTCTGGACCAGACAGACCAGGGGGGTTGGGAGCTGGGGGCACTGTCATACAGTGGCTCCGCTCCTTCCTCCTGGGCTGTGTTCAGAAAGTGGTGGTGGGGGATGAGTGTACAGACCCCTGGGCTCTCACTTGTGGGGTGCCTCAGGGTTCTGTCCTCTCCCCCATGCTTTTTAACATCTATATGCAGCTGCTGGGAGAGATCATCAGGGGTTTGGGGCTGGGTGTTCATCAGTATGCGGATGATACCCAGCTCTACCTCTTTTTCAAACCAGAAGCAGAGAAGGCGGTGAAGGTCCTGTGTGAGTTTCTGGAGGTGGTTGGAGGATGGATGGCGGCTAACAGATTAAGGTTGAATCCTGACAAGACAGAAGTACTGTTTGGGGGGACAGGAGGCGGGCAGGTGAATGGGGTAACTGTGCCCCTGAAGGACCAGGTGCGCAGCCTGGGAGTCATTTTGGACTCACAGCTGTCCATGGAGGCACAGGTCAATTCTGTGTCCAGGGCAGCTGTTTATCAGCTCCACCTGGTACGCAGGCTGAGGCCCTACCTGCCCGCAGACTGTCTCGCCAGAGTGGTGCATGCTCTAGTGGTGCATGCTCTAGCCATAAACCAACACACTATGCTGTTTACTTCTGTTAGTAAGTAATGCAAGGGGTAGGGGACAGCACGGTGGGTGCTATTCATAGTCCTAAAGGCACAAAAGTGTCTCAGTCTCCATGCAAATATGATTTCATTACTGGGTACAAGAACCTAGGGGGCAAATATGGAGTTCAGCAAATTTCAGGAAGCAAAAATTGTCCCAGAAAATTAATCTGTTGCTCAATACAGTTTCTGGAGTGGAGTGGCGGTGGTGTAATTAATTCAATGACCTAGGGTGTAGTGCTGCGGTCCCCTGAACAGCATTCCAACTGCGATAAGGTATTGTTGATCTAAGAATACAAAAGAGGTGTTCATGGTGAGTTCTGGCACCACTTTTTCTAGAAAAAATAGCCCTGCCTCCAGCACAGATTCTCCCTCCTCTGCTAGAGATAATAATAATAATAATAATAATAATAATAATAATAATAATAATAATAATATATTATTTATACCCTGCCCATCTGGCCAGGTCTCCCCTGCTACTCTTGTGAATTTGAGTTTCTCTCAGTTTCCCTGTTTCCCACTCACTGGATTCCCACTCACTTGTAGTTTGAATCCATTGCTCTGTGTCCGCTTCTCTGGAGCAGAAAAAAACAACCTTTCTCCCTCCTCTATATGGCATCCTTTTATATATTTGAACATGGCTATCATATCACCCCTTAACCTTCTCTTCTCCAGGCTAAACATACCCAGCTCCCTAAGCCATTCCTCATAAGGCATCGTTTCCAGGCCTTTGACCATTTTGGTTGCCCTCCTCTGGACACGTTCCAGCTTGTCAATATCCTTATTGAACTGTGGTGCCCAGAATTGGACAAAGTACTCCAGGTGAGGTCTGACCAGAGCACAATACAGTGGTACTATTACTTCCCTTGATCTAGATGCTATACTCCTATTGATGCAGCCCAGAATTGCATTGATTTGAAGAAAGTGGGTGATCTGTCCCTTCACTCCCCCCACCAACTCACTTAGGATTGCTCTGTAAGTCTTCCATCAGAAGCTCCATAGACAATTTGTAAATAAATTAAACACCAATCTTTGGCTTCTGTGAGGAAAACCGAAAATGATATTTTAGGACTGCACCTTTTTCCACTCAGGAAAAGATTAGTGACATGGGTAATTTGGGGCAACCGGGAATTACTTAATGGATGGGAAGACCTCGCATTGTTATGTAGCTAATCAGATTTGGCTGCATGAAGACATCTCTCAAAGAAGTGAAAGCAATTGTAAGTGAGAGCAAGTGAGGGTAAAGTAAATGAACAGACAGACACTGCCACATTTCTGAGTGCAAAAAAGTAATTATTTTACAGAAATGTTATCAGTAAACTCAACCCTAAACCTAACACAGCACTGGCATTATTGAAAATATTAAAAAATTCACTAGTATTAATTGCAGTTGTTTCTCACATAGGGAAAGTCTGCAGCATGCAAGAGCAATGCTGTGACACTCCTAATCCTTACTGGTATGTGGGAGGATGTTCTTTCTTGCCAGCAACCCCGATATCACAGTTTTTCAGGAGAGCTGCATGGCCCAATGCCCACCCTTCCAGGCTCTAATTCCCTTTCTTGCCTGTGTGCAGTGAAACTAATGCCATCTGCTCAAAAGCAACTCACCTGCATGGGAGCTCGGTACAGAAAAACAAATTTCATTCAAGCCCAGCAAGGCTGAAATATCCTCTCACTGATTAACCATAATGGTAGGGTGAAGATGCGAACCCAATTTCTTGAGAGTCGGGATGCACCTGATTAAATGATAAAGGGCACATACCGTACAAATGGAGCCATAATCCCTACTTCACAAATCACACTTTAGCACTCTTATTCATTGTAACCAATCATTTTTATATCTCGGCTGCAGCCTTATTTACTTGCATTATCAATAATCTGGTTTAGCCTCTTATCACTCTGCTGCATTCCCTTTAAAGTCTATTGCTTTAAATTACTGGTCTCGTCTTCCAATTTGGTTTAGCTCAGTGTCTTATATTATGTTCTCACTCTTATCAGTTGAATGTTAAGACTGTGTCATTTCCAAGAGCAGCCTTCTTGCCCTAAGATCTCCTCTGCTAATAGAGCAACATGGCCAGATAGGCATTTATATTACTTTATTTTTGGAAGCTTCAAATGCTTCATGACCGCAGCCAATTGTGTTTCATACTACAGCTTAGCACAGATCAAAAATCTTCCTCTCCTACCAATTCTCTTTGATCATCAGCTATTTCAAACACACCCAGGTAACACTATCGATTACATGGCTCACAGCAGGTAAAGTAGGCCTTCCGTATGAAGGTGAAAGCAGTTGCTAGGGGAAGTGGAAGTTTGTAAGTACCCCTCAGGTAAAAATCACATTTTGTGCATGTTTCAATAGGATCAGTGTAATAGGTTAGATACAAGTTAGTTTCCGAGCCAAAGAAAAGTTGCCAATATTAATCTTGAAATTTAATGGCACCACCAGATTTAGGTTGGTGAATCAAAATCAGAAGAATCTTTATTTGCATAGCAAGAAAAGAAAAGAAAATGAACCAAAGATAGAGGGAAAAGCTTAACTATACAAAATACATTATGGAGGTTTACATCAACAATCAAATAATGGACATTATTCTAATTGCCCCTGATTATTTTGATCTGCTCGAAGAAAGGACACAGTTGCAATGGTTGAGTGACCTGGTATGGATAGCAGTAGAGGTGTAATAACCTCACTCCCCAAATCTCAAATCATGTAGAAGCACATGAGCTAATGATTCAATACTGCCATCTCCACATGGACACAAAGGTTTTTCCAGCCCCCCCCCCCCCATCTCGCAGGGTGGTGAGCCAAGAAGGCACAAAATTGAGAAGATCCATAGTTGAGAAGATCCATTTTGGAGTGCCAAATTTTGGCGTCGCACAGGGTGCCATCTTATTAAAGATTACTGAAGTCCACCCCAGCTTCATGGCCTGAGTCTGGCATGTTGGAGAGAGTCTCTTCTTTCCTATCCTCTCCTCATGAGCTTAAGGTGAGATCTGAGATCAAATTTAAAGAGTTGTATCATTTCCTAAGGCAAAGGGGGGCCCTGCTAGCAAGAGGGGTTTTCCAGCAATGGGCAGAAATGTGTGATTTCCCCCCAAAGGAGATGAAAACTGATGGTCGCACTGGCTGCAAAGTTAGTTTTATGAAAGAGCACCATATTTTTCATTCCTTAATTCATTATTATTGTATTTTTAATGCCAAGCAGGGGGAGAGAGGCCCTGGGTCCTTTGTACCTTGAGCAGGGGTGTGGGAGAAATTATGCGGCTGCCGAGACCATATAAACACTGGTCTTGAAAGACCTACATTGACTCCCAGGACGTTTCTGAGCACAATTCAAAGTGTTGGTGCTGCCCTTTGAAGCCCTAAACAGCCTCAACCCAGTATACCAAAAGGAGCGTCTCCACCCCCATCATTCAGCCCGGACACTGAGGTCCAGCTCTGAGGACTTCCCTCACTGCGAGAATTGAGGTTACAGGGAACCAGGCAGAGGGCCTTATCGGTAGTGGCACCCGCCCTGTGGAACACCCTCCCATCAGTTGTCAAGGAGATAAAGAACTACACAACTTTTAAAAGACATCTGAAGGCAGCCCTGTTTAGGGAAGTTTTTAATGTTTAATGCTGTGTTGTGTTTTTAATATTTTGTTGGAAGCCACCCAGAATGGCTGGGGAAACCCAGCCAGATGGGCAGGGATATAAATAATTTATTATTATTATTATTATTATTATTATTATTATTATTATTAACTAGGTGTAGGGCAACTGCCTGTGTTACCATTTTTCGTGCTCGGTCTGTGCTGCTGGGAAAGTATGTTAAACTCGGTGGAAACAACTGCAAAGTACTGAGCTTGGCCAGCAACATTTCATTTATTCATTCTGCTTATTAACGTATTTCAAAGAGAGCTATGTCACTCTTCCAACTATTTTTTCAAGGGTGCATAGAGTCATTATAAAAACATTAAAGAATGCATCAATAATAAAAAATAACAGCATGCGATAGCGGTGGAAAACTTTTCAGGCAGGCAGTCTTAACACAATCTCTAAAAAAAAAAACACCAGTTGAATACACAAGGCAGTAATAAGTAAAAATTAACTTACATTTTTTATCGAAAAGCAGACTGAAATTAAAATAAAAAAAGACTTTGGGGCCAACCTAGAAGAAAAATGTAGGCATAAGGTAGGAATAATTTCAAGCACACCCTGTGTTTTTCTAAGTGCTCTCTTGATAGAATCAGCTCTATTTTCCCCTTTATTTTCATGCTGAATAAATATGTATATCTATCCTATCCATTGCAGACATGAGGAGCTTTCTTTTGTATCTGGTTTACCATCAGTTTTTTCTAGCAGAGTTTAACATTTCTCCTGGTGCTGTGAAAATGTGTGCTATAAAACATGCATATGTTCAGCATTCACTGTGTGGAGGCAGCTATAGGAAACATTCTGTGTAAGTTTCTTTTCTTTTCATGTCTTCTTTTATGTTGTTGCTGCTGCATTTCATGAGTGTAAGTTTTCAGTTTTAATATTATTGTGAAAAAGTCAGAATGGAAACTGTGTGTGTGTGTGTGTGTGTGTGTGTGTGTGAGAGAGAGAGAGAGAGAGAGAGAGAGAGAGAGAGAGAGAGAGAGAGAGAGATTTTAAAAAGCATTTAAATGGGCACAATGGACTTTGAAACTCCTGCCCCAATGAAGCTGCCTGCAGCGGGGAAATGCAGGAGGAAAAGGAATGTTTGTGTGCAGCCTATGCTTGCTGTTCATCAATGCCAACAAATTAATGGGCAAGGAATCAGTAATTTTAGGGGTGCAAAATGTAGATCTGACGTGTAAATGTACATTGCAGCAGTATCATTCTGATTGCTTCTTTCACCAGTCTTCTAAAATTGGTTTTTTGGGAACATGAAGGTATTAAATTGGACAAAACTTTTCCCATAGCAAACAGAAAGAGAACCAATTAATGCTCTTTTCATGATTCTCATGACGTGATTCAAGGAAGAGGCACCTCAAATTAATTGTTCCATTTCTGACAGGGGTTGAGGAGAGTGCAAATCTCCTGGAAGCTCTGCTAGTCCCCTAGCAGGAGTGACAAAGATAAACCAAGTCCCATATTGCCAGGGGGTCTCTCTACAGAGAGCCCCCACCAATCATCTTCACCAGCTCCTCGCTCAGCGTCAGCACAAGCAGCAAGTCAGGAGAAAGGAATGAAGAAGTTAGCGGAGTGGAGAGAGGGCTGTCTCATGTACCAGAGCCCAAGCACCACTCAGAGAGAGGGATAGGGGAGGAGGAGCACGGAGGGCTTTCAGACACGGGGCAGCCAGGAAGGCGGCCCTTCCCTCCGATGCCCAAATTGAGGCGAGTGCCCACCCGTAGGGCCAGGGGGCGGCGCTTTGGGGTGCCCAAGCTTTTATGCTGGGAGAAAACCTGCAGGAAGCCATTGCGGGGTTCTGACACGGACTGAGCAGTCATGTTTCCTGATGTTCTTGCACTGTAAATAGTATGCACAGTAAAACTCTGAAAGACAAGACGGAGTGGAGCGTCTTTACTCAAGAGTAGCCACAGCCATCTCTGACACATATGAATGGACATTTAAGGCTAAATTATCTGTTTAGGGGGCTTGCAGCACGCGAAGCCCACATCTAAGGGAAACAAGTGCAAGGCTAGGATACTCGGCCATGGCTTGTTGGGTGGCAGCAGAGACAATGGAGTATTTATGGCATCAGTGAGGTCAGAGGAGCTTTCGCTTGGCCTTCACTCCCCCAGCCTTGCCTCCTAACGCCAACCCATCTTCACAAGAGCCATGTAATTGACACCAAGAACATACCACTTCCTCCCTATCACCACAAACCACTTGATAGACTTCAAAGGAGATGGGAGTTGTATTATTATTATTTAATTAGAAGTAAGCTAATGCTGCAACAGGTGAATATGAATTCATGAGACCTTGAAGTTGCTCCTAGTTGGGTGGGTTATAACTACAGTGGTACCTCTACTTATGAATAACTCTACTTACGAATGTTTCTACTTACGAATGGAGCTCCACCCGCCATCTTGGATGCAGTTTAGATAGTATTTTTTCTACTTATGAATTTTTAGATAGGGTTGCTTCTACTTACGAATTTTTTCTCCCAATGCATTCCTATGGGATTTGACTTACATTTTTTTTCGACTTACAAATGTGTGTTCGGAACGCATTAAATTTGTAAGTAGAGGTACCACTGTAAATGAATGAGGCTGCAGCTGGGATAGGCAGGTCCCATCTAGGAGTCAGTGCTCATTTGGTAAACAAACACATGAATAACTATTGTATGTGTGTATTCTGTGCTTGGCCATTTCTAACAAGGAGGAAATAGATGGCAAGCTGGCCAAACATTGTTCCACAAACCAATTTTCAACTATTTTTCATTGGCAGCCAGTATGGAGTAAGTGTGTAGAATGAAGTTATAGGTTCACATCTCTATATGGTCCATCATGAAGCCCACTGGATGGCACAGAACAATTGGTACGTATGCCATAGAATTGGCAGAACACAAATCTGGTCCCCTTCTGCTTTTGAGCTTCAATTGGAGGCCCAGAAAGGCAAGAGGGTATTTTGGCTATTGGGGAGAGGGTGGATTTTGAAGCCAGGTGGTCCAAACTCATCAGCTTGCTTATTGACTCTTCCTGTCCCCATGGCAAAATCCCCATGAAGCTCTGAAAGAACACGACTTCAGGATGTCACATTGTTCCAAGTAGCATTGGGGGCAAATGGTTGACCCTGTTCCAGGCATTGTTCCTGAGCTAAGTAAACCATGTGCAGTGCCTGGTCCACCTCAGAATGTCCCACTCTGAGCTAGAAGGTCTGATGGGGTTTTTTGCTCACACAAGTGAACATGCTTAGGAGCCTCCTCATGATCAGAGGTCCTGCTTTATCAGGGGTCCCAGTCATGTAAGGCTTGTAAGTGCGTTCACTCACACATACTTAGTCTCTCATTCCAGTTGGGAGTGGAGTGAGTGGAGATGCCACATGGAGATGCCACAGGACTGGCACACGTATCTCTGATCCTACAGAAACTGGGATACCTAGGAATAATGCCTGAACTGGGCTTGTACAGTATGTGATACAGCATTGTTCCAGAAGCAACAAGAGGATTTAAACGTGGTTGGCAACAGTGAAAAATCAGGAGAATGCCAATGAGTTTAGCACCCTTGAAATTCACCTTCACCCCCAAACGTCAGGAAAAAGGTAGCAGTTTGACATACTTCTTTTGCTGCACCCTCAAATTATTTAACAATAGTTCTCCCTTCATTGGGAATTCTCAGAAATGTTGCTCAAAGAAGAATCTCTACTAGACTTCTCAGCATCCCCCCCCCCCCAGCAACTACAATGCCAAAGATTATGGAGGAGGAAGCCATGAGAAATGGCTTATATAGAATTATCATAGGTAGATAATGTAAATGCACTGCCTCTCAGCCTCCAACTTCCATGGGTTAGTATGCGGATAAAATGAAATATTACTTTAAGTTGTGCTACCAGGATCTCCTTCACTGACCTGCTCTGTGATGTCACTGTACAAAAGACAGCAATTATCATGTGTACTTGGCTACAGCATTTTGTATGGCTTGTATTGCCTGTGAGGGGCAGATTGCTATTTTGATAGTCAACACCAGGCAACAGCTGAGGAAAGCCTGCCCATTTCCTGACAGCCTTTGTGTTATATATAGAATGAGTATAATATACAGTTTAGATCTAAAGAACCACACAAGCAGCTTCAAGAGAGCTTTGTATTTGTACTTATGAAATAGCAGCTCCCCGTTCCACATGACAAATCTCTTTTGAAACTGTGGGGAGTTTCAAAAGCAGATTGTGATATGGAATTGGGCAAGAATTGCTATTCAGAGAAAAGTCAGAAATCACACCTCTTGCAAATGTGTTGGCTGTGCTAGAATAGCTCTTTGTATTCAATCCATCGACTGAAAAAGCAAATCCAGAATCTAGTTTACTGGCTGTTCATCCCTGTTTATTGTATTCCGTTATGCTCCTTCCTTTTCTGCAAAATGGCATTCCAGAATAATGAACAGATTTGATGCATGCCAAATAGATAATTAGGAAGGTGGCATATGCAGAACACTTTCCAGGATCCCATCAACCAATGTCAAACTCAGAAAGGCAGTCAGTAGAATATGGTTCAGAGGAACCTCTCCACTCATTCACAATTTTCTGACAGTGCAGTCCTATACATATTTACTCAGAATTAAGGCCCAGTGTGTTCTGTGGGGATTATTCCCTAGTAAGTGCATTTTGGATTGCAGCCTGAGCCAGCAGCTAAGAATTTTGCAAATGTTGCATCCAGTAATTTATTCTGCCTATACTTTATTAAGCATCAACAATTATCTTCATGAAGAACCAGCTGTGGCTTGGGATTTTTTTGTTTTTGTTTTTGTTTTTTGTTTACTGATTCAGTTGCACCCACATAGTGACTTTACTTACACTAATGCTGCTATAATTCTTTTTTTAAAAAATGTCCTAATTGGAATTGCTTTGGAATTGCTCTTGTTACACAATGTATTACTTTGAGCTGTATTCTCTGTTATATTGAATTTGTATGTAGCCATTTCACTACATTTTTAATTACATTTTTAATATCCTAATTGTCAAGAATAAAAAATTTCCCAGTGTTGTCCCCTCAACACCAGCTTCTCACAGTTCACTCTGGGGCAATCTGTTAAGACAGAGAGTAGAATGCAAGCAACTGGTGAAATCTGTTAAGTTTAATGAACACAGAAATGGAAAATGGTTAAATGTGTATTGCTAACAATTGGGGTGTTTTCCACAGTTGTTTTTCCAAGGGCTCTGAGTAAATTGTTCTCTGGCAGCTAACATGTGAGTATTGTAACCTTAGATCATGTGATGAAGGTATTAAGTTGCAAATCTCCATTTTGAAGGGAGTTGCCTGTTTCAGTCTCTCTGAATGATACAGGGAGAACAATGCAAGTAAATGGCTCTCCAACATGGGGTGGGGAAGGAGAGAGAGAGAGAGAGGAGAGAGAGAGAGAGATTGGATTTTTTTTTTTGTTATCTCATTTCTAAGATGCTGGGCCTATGCTGGACAGCACAAGACCTTGTATGGATGTGTTGGATGTATATGTGATGTTTTAATTCTATTATGAAGAAAGTTCTCCCAGTAAAATTTGAATAATATTTTCAAGGGTTCATTTCCAAAAGGAGCCAGTTATTACGCTTCCAGTCACTTTAAACTGTGCAATATTAATATCTGCAACACAATCAACTCTAAACTATTTACAAACCTGCCTAATATTTGAATGTAGTATTTCTATTGTTTTCACATGGAATGTTTCTTGGAGGATGGGGGTGTGTATGGGGATTGTTTGTTATATGTGTTTTCAGAAAGAATAAGAGACTATATTTTAAAAGAAATAATGAATTTCCCAAGGAATCAGATGGGGGGAAATTGTCTTTCCTTTCTTTTCTGACTTGTCTGTGAACAAACAGATTGTGAATCTCTCAATGTATTAATTATCAAAAATAATTAGGAAATTCCTCTGGTGACTAATTTTTGTCGACAGACTGTTTACTAACACAACATTCTGAACAGTCATATTTGTGCTGTTCAGATACATGGGAAAAAATCTTGATTTCCTCCCCCTTCCTTTATGAAAAGCAGAAGTAACACCAACAACACATATTCTAAATATTATGATATGAATATAGAAATTCAAATTCATGTTCTCTATACAGTGTTCCTAAGATTAACATCAATTTCCATTAGTATTCATGACAAGGAAGCTTGATCTCTCATACATATGGAGAAACAGCCACAATTCATGTAAAATCTACTTAAAATTCTATCAGTTCCCCATTGAAGTCAAACACCCAAAGACCAGAACCGTTTTACATATGGAAACCATGGTCACGGTACATAAGGTGCTTCCTTGTCTTGGTTATTTGGTGCTTACTCATATTTTCATGTTGCATTTTTAGGTGTACAAGTAAACAAACTCATTTTTGCACACCTCAGAGCTAAATCTTTAAAATTCCTCCTTGTTTTGTCCAAAGCCACAAGTTAATGGCTTAGGGAAAGAGTAGATTCAGTTATCAGCAGAATGTCTGATACCCATCTATCAGCTGTACAAAGAACACCCTCCAATTGAAGTCTGACTCTTTAAAGTTTGGGGAAAATTAAAGACTCACTATTAACATATTTGATTCATTAATCAAACCACTAAGAGGTTGAAGATATCAGATCATTGTTCTAAATGCTCTATGCTTCAATAACCAATTTAGATATGCTGAGGGCATTGCCAATAATTGCTTGAGAGTTCATAGAATCATAGAAACATAGAGTTGGAAGAGACCACAAGGGCCATCCAGTCCAAGCCCCTGCCAAGCGGGAAACACCATCAAAGCAGTTAGTGATGATGATTCCAGAGTTCAGTTTGGGGTGGCTGATATATAAATGCCGGTATTTTGAATTTCATCTCACCATCCCATATGAAGTCAAAGCCAGTCCCTCTGAAGTTTCAGTCTAGATCTTCACAAGTTCATTTTGTGTGGGCAGACAATGAGCCATCACCCTCACCACTGCCTCCTTCATTTTAAATCCTTTTTATTGAAAGTTTCCCATTTAAAATACAATAAAAGCCAAACTAATCTAAAAAGAGAAAGATAGGAAAGAAACTGGGGGGGGGGGGGAGAGGAATGGGGAGAGAGAGAGAGAGAGAGAGAGAGAGAGAGAGAGAGAGAGAGAGAGTATAATAATACAAAAGCTCTTTAGATCTTTATTGCACACACAGAAGAGTGAACTTGCTCAGCTCTCACCTGGGAGCCTCGACTCCTCCCCTCAGCCTCCCACCCTGAGGGACCCTCCCCACACTGCCTCTCACACAGGGCCCTTCAGCTTCTGGCCATCACCTTCCTGTGTGTATTGTCCTACATCCAAGATATGAGGCTTCAGAACATAAAACAAACATATAGATAAGGCTGACAGGGATTGAATTTTTAAAAAGAAAAGAAGAAAAAATATAACATAAAAAGGAAATGAAAGTTTTCTGCTTCTTGGTCTGCCAATTATGTGAATAACAATTATTCAACATATTCAAATTATGCATTCCAGAATAACTTCTAGCTGTATTGATATCTAGTGTTTTCCAATTCTGCAAGATGGTATTTCTCAGCCTTACCTTCTAGGCCTCTCAGCTTCACCCTTTTCCAATCAGAAAGCCCAAGTCCGGCTCTCACTGGGGAGGGCGGGGTATAAATAAATTATTATTATTATTATTATTATTATTATTATTATTATTATTATTAAACCCACAAGTGAAACATTAACCCAGAAAATTCCCATTTATGGTCTACTATATGCAGATGGGAGTGTTTTCGAGAATGCTCTCACCTTTTAAGTTGCCTTTGTAATATCTCTCCACTTAGGCACTTCAGTTTTATAAGAACTCAATTATTGTCTTGTTCAGGAAAATTACAAATGTTTTAGTTAAACTCAATATATCAATCACTTTCACTTCTGTATTTAATTAGATTTTGCTGGCAGAATAAATGTATTTTTCCTTTACAATTTTTTGCCAGTCTCTGGATGTGATCCAGCTAAAGTTCAGTATGTTTAAGTCTCATATATTTTGGTTTAGAAAATGTAAACATTCCCTTAAATCTCTCTCACTAAATTTCATTGAATGAAAGAGCTTAGCTCTCTTTTAAATCAATGTAAAGGTCTAGTTTTACTCAGAGTAGACGCATTGCACTTGGACATTCTGACAGCTTTTGACAAAGTGCCTCACTCAAGTCTCATGAGCAAGCCTAGCGATCATGGGATAAGAGATGATCTTGTGAATGATGACCTAAGAAATAGGAAACACAGAATAGAAAGTGTTAATTAGCTGGATTTGCAAGATGCAAACCAAACAACACTCCCCACCATACCTGCCAAGTTATCCCCCTTTTTAAGGGAAATTCCCTTATGCTGAATAGGCTTCCTCGTGAGAAAAGGGAAAACTTGGCAGCTATGCTCCCCACCCCAGCACATATATGGACCACATACAGTTCAATGAAATGAAATCATCAAGTGGAGGGTGGTCATCAACTGGAGGATGGCGCTAAAAGGTCTCCTGAAAGTGGCAGGATTGCTACTCGTCCTTTTGGAAGGAGCAAGCCAAACTAGGAGCTTTTTAAAACAAAACAAAACAAAACAAAACACATCCTTAGTAAAATGTCATAAGGAGCACTACAGGAGGCCAGATAACATTACTCTGATCACTGCATCTGCTAGTGAACTTCCAGATGACCACCCTTGTGTTATATGTCTTTATAAGAGATTTATTTTTTCCCCCAAAAAATTATTCATTATTCATTTTATAACATCACATAATAAACACAATATACAAATAGACACAACACAACACTATACACATACAATACAAAGGATAAAAAACAAAAATCTCTTTTAAAAAATCTCTTATTATCTTCTTAACCATTTTAAGGTGATTTACACTAAGTAAAAGCGAAACTAAAGAAGTGCCACGGTCAGATCACTACCAGGTGCAACTAGACTTCTCTGCAACCCTTCCCCTCTGCAGGGAGGTGGGACCGATTTGGATGGTCCGCCCCCGCCACCTAATGGATCCAAACCGTTTCCAGAGAGTGGTAGGGGATGCTTTATCCCATGTTGATGGCCTTTCAGCCGATTCCCTGGTGGCCTGCTGGAATGTGGAGTTAACCAGGGCTATTGACTGCTTGGCTCCGAAGCACCCTCTCCGATTGCATGGAGCCCGGACAGCCCCATGGTTTTCCATGGATCTGAGGGCAATGAATCAATCGCTGAGACGGCTAGAGCGCCGGTGGTGGAGAACTCATTCTGAAGCTGACTGGACACGGGTTAGAGCTCAGTGTCGAGCCTACCAAGTGGTGGTAGCAACGGCAAAGAAGACTTTCTTCACCACCTCTATTGCATCTGCAGAAAACAGCAGCAGGAGACTTTTTCAGGTGGTTCGCAGTTTAGTGGAACCACCTGCTCCATCGGGGCCCAGTATGGGCCACATGATCTCCTGCAACGATTTTGCAAAGTTTTTTGCAGATAAAGTCGCTCAGATTCGGGAAGCGGTAGACTCCATCATGGGAGCAGGGCCATGGTGGAGGAGTGCTAGAGTCCTGTCTAGTCCAGTTGTGTGGAATCAATTCCAATTTGTTACCTCCAAGGATGTGAACAGGCTGCTTGGACGAGTGAAACCAACCACCTGTCTCCTTGATCCTTGCTCATCCTGGCTTATAAAAGCTAGTCGGGAAGGGCTGGGCGATGGGCTTTCTCAGATGTCAAAGAGAAAAACAGCTTCCAGATTTTTAGAAGACATCTGAAGGCAGCCCTGTTTAGGGAGGCTTTTAATGTTTAATAAATTATTTTATTTCATTTTTCTGTTGGAAGCCACCCAGAGTGGCTGGGGAAACCCAGCCAGATGGGTGGGGTATAAATAATAAATTATTATATTATTATTCCTTGAATCCCTCCCATCTGTGCTTCAAGTTAATTCAATCTTTAGTAACTTCTATGTTAAATCTCTATTCTATATTATTAACTTACATTATAATAATTTCTATATTTTCTCTCTTAAAATCATCAAATCATATTATCTTTCCCATATATCATAATTTCTAAAACTACAACCAATACTACTTCCAAATCTAACTCTAATACTAAAATATTGCAATATTTCTTTAAATAATCTTTAAATTCCTTCCAATCTTCCTCCACCGCCTCTTCTCTCTGGTTGCGGATTCTCCCACTCAGTTCAGCCAGTTCCATGTATTCCATCATTCTCATCTGCCAATCTTCAGCTGTTGGTACTTCATGTGTATTCTAATTCTTGGCTATTGGAATTCTCGCTGCTGTTGTGGCATACAAAAAAAAAAGTAACATCTTTCTTGGGAATTTGTTTCCGACTATGCCCAATTAGAAGGCTTCTGGTTTCTTAATAAATGTGTTTTTCAACACTTTCTTTAACTCCTTATAAATCTTTTCCCAGAAGTCTTTTACTATGGGGCAAGTCCAATCTTTATTAGAGATTCAAATGCAATTTGCCCTCAAAGGTTTCTTCCCTGCAAGCTGCATCCTTCAGTTTGTACTATCCTTCTATTTGCCTTGTTTGGACGAGAGTTGGAAGCCTTTGCTGCCTTATTAGTGAAAACGTGTGTAGGAAGCTCTTGGTTTCATGGAGTCAGAAGAAGAGGATAGATGAAAAACATTTCATTCAGCTTGAGTAAGTGTTGGTAAATATTGACAGTGTAAGTTAGCAGCATCATATACTCTATACTGTTCTGAAATCCTTTAATTTTGCTTCTGCTCAATTCCCTGAAGTGATAAACAAATATAATTCGTGACAGCAATTAAGTGTATTTGTCATAGCAACGAAGTTATTTAAGTTACTACATGGCCCACTGAAAATAAGTAATGCTGTCCATAAAAAGGCTTTGCAATTCTGTACCATGGACAAAAACAACTATGTCACTAAAGTCCCTATTTAATTATTGAGTTAATTAGATTCCTCTAGAAGATGAGAATAATAGCCAGAGGCCAACTTGGTGTTCTCTTGATAGTCCTCACACATGCAAGAGACAGTTTTAATTCTCAGACAAAAAAAAGTTACAGAAAATAACCTTGGCGTTTTTCACATATTGTAGCTCTTGTGTCACCTGCCAGCTTGCTGCAATTAACAAGGTATCCATCTACCTTTTCCTGCACTGAACTCTTAAAATTATAGATACTTTTTGTTCATGAGCAGTGAATAGGAAGCCAGTGAAGGCCTCTAGTGAGGCATTTGTCCATGTGCCTCCTCCTTCAAACGTGAGGCTGATGGTGATTCAGAACAGGGCCTTTTCTAATGTGGCACCACACTTGTGGAGCTCCTTGCTTTCTGCCAAATTTCATCCTTGGAAACTTAGAAAAGAATGGCTCATAAACATTTGTTCTGTCAGACCTGTAGATTGGTCTGGTGTTGATTTTTTTTAAAAAGATTTGAAGTGTATATTTGCCCTATGCATCTTGGTGGGCAACTGAGCAGCTTTTATGATCAGTGAGGGAAGCTAGCAGGAGCCACTACTGGAAGAGCAAGAGGAGTTAATGACCGCTCCCCACATCAAACGGGGGGCAACTTTTGAGTGGTCGCGTGCAGCCCCCGGATCCCAGAATGGCCCCTGGTAGTTCGGACTGACATCCTCCCCAGGCTGGATACCTGGGGTCTCCGCCTACCTCAGCCAATCGGCTAATCCCGCCAGGGGAGATGTTGCCAGGGGATTGGCCAGGGAAGGGGGGGGGTCATCCACACACACACAAAGAAGGTGAATCTTACCTGAGAAGCACCAGTCGGCTCCAGAGCTTCTTCCACCCTCCACACCCTCATTTAAGTCTTATTTTGCAGGTTAACCTCTTCTGCACAGGTACGCAGGCGCTGCTACGTCAGGGCTGCTGTTGAAGAGCCAGAAAGGGATTTTCGCCTTCCCCGTAGCAATCCATCACAACTTTGGCGGTTTCAGGCCTTGGGCAGAATCCTAGTCTATCTTCCTAAATGGGGGGTGGGGGGGTGGAGCTGTGTCCCATGCCCCCTTTGTGGCAGCGATACCAAGGTTCCCCATTACAGTGGTACCTCAGTTTATGAACACAATTGGTTCCAGAAGTCTGTTCATAAACTGAAGCGTTCATAAACTGAAGCGAACTTTCCCATTGAAAGTAATGGAAAGTGGATTAATCCGTTCCAGACGGTCCGCGGAGTAACCGTTCATAAACTGAAGCGAACTTTTCCATTGAAAGTAATGGAAAGTGGATTAATCCGTTCCAGACGGGTCCGCGAAGTACTTAAACTGAAGCGTTCATAAACTGAAACATGGGTGTAATTGGTTCCGGAAGTCTGTTCATAAACTGAAGCGTTCATAAACTGAAGTGAACTTTCCCATTAAAAGTAATGGAAAGTGAATTAATCCGTTCCAGATGGGTCCGCGGCGTTCATAAACCGAAAATTCATAAACCGAGGTGTTCATAAACCGAGGTTCCACTGTAAAGGGGTCTTGAGGGGAGGCATTGTCCATATGCCAAAAGGTTGTCATTGCTCTCCCTTCCGGCAGTGGCGAACGGGTGCATGGGCAGGCTCTCTCTGCTTGAACATATCTTCTCCAGGGCCAGTCCAATCCCCACACATTCTGGATAACCCTGAAGTGTCCCAGATCCCCGGCTGGGGACTGGGAAGGATAAGGTCTCCCTACATCTGAATCTTAAAAAAGTTGTGGCCAATTTTAATCCCATAGCAAGTTGTCTTGAGTCATTATTCCGCTTGGGGGTTGCCTGGGGTATGGGGGACTCCGCTGTCCGCACAACAACAGTCCCATCCCTTCTCCAGGGTGGCAGCTTCTGCCATCACCAAATGCCTGTCTGCGACCCCCCCCCCCCCCGGCAAAAGAGCTGCAAGGGCTTCACTTCCTTCTCCCACCCCCGCAAGCTGCAGCATTTGGGTGACTGGCAGTGACAAAGGGCTGTACATGGGCTTGCTAGGTCACATAAAGCGTGAAGGATGAGATATCACCCTAAGTGGAAGTGGTTGTTGCTGCTGCTCCTCTTCCCCAGAGGTGCGTCAGGACCCTTGGCCCTGAGACCACTCAGTGTGAAATTTCTCCATACAGTCCTGTGGAGCACACCAGCGGCTGCCTCGCATATAGGAACTGGAGCTCAACAAATCCCACAATAAGCTATTGAAATTTATGTCAGTGGCATGCAGCCCCATGTCCTTGAGAGCTTTTGGGGGGGGGGGGACACACACTATATTTCATACATCCAGAAGAGCTTGTTTGTTTTCTTAAGCTATTTATTAATTGTCCTTCCTGCAGAGGAGCTCAGGGCAATGCACAAGTGTTAAGCAGCATAACACAGACATAAAAAGTAACTAAAAAGTATAGCAATGCATCATTAAGAACTTATTACAATACTAAAATTGCTGTTGAGAATAATGAAATTATACAAGCCTGGCTCCAAAAGTAAGTTTTCAGTTTGCATCTAAAGACAAGCACTGAGAGCAATGTTTGTACCTCAAGGGGAAGACCATTCCAGACCAGGGAGAAGATCATTCTCCGATATGCCCTGTCCCCAAATCCTAGTGTGGAGCATTAGCAGACCACCTACCTTACCCTTCAGGACCACATTGGCTGATAAGAAACAAGGTATTATTGCAGATATTTGAGTATTGCTCATAGGACTGTATTAGCAGCCGCATACTTGCTGAGTGGCATGCACAAACTTAGATTTTTGTTCAGCAGTGCTCTCTCAAGCCTGTAAAATAATAAAAGGGAAACCCACCAACTACCCAGTGGTTGGATGTAATCCTCTGGGGCTTGTTTCCCTGTTCAGTTAACAAAGGTGCTCAATGGAACTTACTCTCAGGTAAGTGGGCGGAGGATTACAGGCAGCATACATTATTCGCCAAAGTAAAATTATAAAATTATAACTATTACCCCAGCATCCTGGCTTTCTGGCTGAGTCTGGTCCAAAACTATAACCATTACACCACACTAGCCTATGGTGGATTCAGATTATGCTGTTATTGTATGCTCTCCCAACTCTAAGCCTGAACCAGATGAGGCGGGGAAGGCCTACTAATTTAACAGTGTGGTCTGACCACATCAGCAAACAGACTTCAATCTTACAGATTTAAAACCATGGGCATGGAATGGACAAAAAAGATATAATTCAAACCACCACCACCACCCCAATCCTATAACATTATTATTAAATATATATTTATCAATTATCACCATAACTGTTTAACTCATTCTGGCACAAGTATCCCCAGTGTTGCACTCCAATGTTTCCCCTGACTTCCAAAGTCTCTATGTAGCAAAGGGGTGCTAGCGTTCCACTTTTAAATCAATATGTTCTGTTTCACAATCCTAGCTGAAATATATTGGAAATAGAGCATTTGAAGGCCACCAGGATTCAGTTGGTGACATTTAGAATCATGAGGGCATGCACCAGGGCTACATCAATCAAGCATGTTGGACAACACAATTGGTGCAGCTGGACTGGTGAGCACAAGTTATGCAGGCCTGACCTGCGTAGCTTCAGATCCATGTTTCTTCTTGTGGTTTCAAACTGGGTGCGTGTGGACTCACTTTTCCACAAAAGGTACATCTTGACATGCCTTATAGAAGGCTGAGGTTACCAAGTGGCGAGTTATATATGTGAATGAACTACCACAAATCAAATATGTCACAGAGAAAACTTAACTTTCCCCATGCTTCTCAGAGGAGTCCAAATGCAAATTCAAGTTCTATTCAAGTTGTCACATATTCAGTAATCAAGCGATGGGCAATAAGATGAAGCACATTATTCTGTGAGGCAGCAGCCCTGACTTCACCTGCAGGTTTCAGCATTATAATTGCATTCCACCTGGGATACACTGGTTTGTGACGCAGGACTAGCAGATTATGTTGTGCTAGTAAGGTAACTGCTTGCACATGGTTTCTTTTCCCTGACAAGTTGACCATGATGATAAAATGCCCAAGTAATAAGCAGTGAAAGATGGCTGTTTATCTAAAATAAATCATTTAATTCATTTTACTCTGTTTAGGATGAAGCCTTCAGTTTTAAGATGGTAGGTAGGCTGTCTCTATTATGTGCAGTTAAAAAAAACAACCCCTCTTGTTTCAGGTTTATGTTTTGGTTGAAAGCTGTACTTTTTAAGTTTTAAAGTTCAGATACAGACAATTTAGACTCTTGCAAAAGAAAAGTCCTTAACTTTAATGCATAACAGCTGAAGAAAGAAAGACAAGATGCTAATAACATTGGAGATTAGGGTAGAGCCTCCTTTCAATTTCATTGAGCAAATAAAAGTTTTGTCAATCAAATTAAAACCTGTATATTTAAATTGTATTGTGACAAAAATCAATTGTTTTTGCAGTATGCTAATGCACTGTAGCAGCTTGGATTGAACAAAGGGCCAAACAGTAGGACCCCCCCCCCTCACAAAGAACCAATTCACACCTGTTAGCAGCTGTGAAATAGGCTTAGACATAATGCCAGGCATGGAATTTAAATACAATGCTACCTATTTCATGCAATGTCATTTATATATAATTCTTTCTAAAGTGATTTATTTAATTTAAATAGAATATGGCATCAGCACTTGGAGAATTACTTGATACACTTGACAGTAGCAGAGCAAATTGTAAAAGCAGTTCCTGTGGGGTAAAGAGCCAAAGTGATGGTATTATGAAGAAGAAGAAGAAGAAGAAGAAGAAGAAGAAGAAGAAGAAGAAGAAGAAGAAGAAGAAGAAGAAGAAGAAGAAGAGGAGGAGGAGGAGGAGGAGGAGGAGGAGGAGGAGGAGGAGGAGGAGGAGGAGGAGGAGGAGGAGGAGAAGGAGTTTGGATTTGATATCCCGCTTTATCACTACCCAAAGGAGTCTCAAAGTGGCTAACATTCTCCTTTCCCCTCCTCCCCCACAACAGACACCCTGTGAGGTGGGTGGGGCTGAGAGACTTCAAGTGTGACTAGCCCAAGGTCACCCAGCAGCTGCATGTGGAGGAGCGGAGACACAAACCCGGTTCCCCAGATTAGTAGTCTACCGCTCTTAACCACTACACCACACTGGCTCTCTGCCATTATGAGAATGGAAAACTCCCTTCTTGTGTGATTTTAGAAGAAACAAACATAAAGATACATAAAGATAGATGTGTTGACTCTGAGGAGGAGTCTATTCATCCTTAAAATGTCCCCATCACCATCAAAGTAGGTAGCAAAAAGCTGACATTACATCTTCAGGCATTCAGACAGCAACTTCCAACTTCTAGAAAGAGACACTGTGAAGCAGGGAGCCTCCCTTACTTTCGACATGAGTGGACATATCATGCAGTAATTCTTTTCCTCTTGTCCTTTTTGAACTGAGCCAGTCTGTTCGAGGATCAAGGGAGCAATCCTATGCACAAGAAGTTGGCATAAAGCAAGCTGGTGCACATTAAGCACTGAAAAATTACACCAGATCCAAACCCTGTTCAACAGCAGGACTGCTGCTCTGCCTAAGCCTGACAGAAGGAAAGCAAGCCTATAAAAAAGTGTTCTATGCTAGGTTGCTTGGCTACAGCCTAGGATGAATGGGCTTAGGCTGGATCCTAAGTCCCCTCTCTCTGGGCCCGCCCCTGCCATGAGCCCAGAATGCCCTTGGGGGGGGGGCTTCACCAGCTGAGCCAGGGTGAGCTAGTTTGGATGCATGTCATCAGTAGAGCCAGGGCTGGAGAGTTAATGCTGGCTGAGCCAGAGTCCTGCTGCATCCTAGTGGATCTTGCCATAGAATTCCTTGCCCCTCCCCATGCCCACAAAAAAGATAGTGCTGGATAATGCTCAACTGGATAAATTAATAATATGGAAGAAAACAGTTTATAGTGTGCTGGAAATACTGTAACTTTAAAATGAAGGTACAATAACACATCTGGCTTTGCTGCATTAAAGGTAAAGGGACCCCTGACCATTAGGTCCAGTCACGGACGACTCTGGGGTTGCGGCGCTCATCTCTCACTATTGGCCGAGGGAGCTGGCGTACAGCTTCCAGGTCATGTGGCCAGCATGACAAAGCCACTTCTGGGGAACCAGAGCAGCACACGGAAATGCCGTTTACCTTCCCGCTGTAGCGGTCCCTATTTATCTACTTGCACTTTGACGTGCTTTCGAACTACTAGGTGGGCAGGAGCTGAGACTGAGCAACGGGAGCTCACCCCGTCGCGGGGATTCAAACTGCCTACCTTCCGATCGGCAAGCCCTAGGCTCTGTGGTTTAGACCACAGCACCAACCGTGTCCCCCCTTTTTTGCTGCATTGCTTCTCTTTTAATAATAGTGATATTGTTGTTTATACTATATTGCATTTACTATGCATTTTGCATTTCATAAACAACCCTGAGTACCTTTTGTTAGAAGAACACAGTGAATTATTTAGAAATAATTTTTTTTAGAACTAAAGTTATGTTGTGAGAGAAAGCAATAAATCACACCAAATGTCAGGGACCTGCAGTGTGAGACCAGAGTGCCTCAGAGCCAAATCCTCTACATGTTTACTCAGAAGTAAGTCTCACTGTGTTCAGTAGAGCCTAAACTTTAGGATTGTAGTCTTAGTTTACATTCCCACAACATCGCCATAAGTTTTAAATGTGAATGCAAGTATGATTCTTTATAACCACAGGCATTAACAGAGACTATCAACTTGTAGATAAAACACTAAACCTCTCTGAAAAATATAAACTGATATCTACCTGAATGAAAATGCCCATAATTCTGCGCTGCCTTTGTCTTGCTGCCGTAATTCAGTGATGATGGGAAAACTTGATAGAAGTTTGGGGTGGTCAGTTTTTTAAAGTCAACATCAAACTGCCTGCAATTTGAACTGCACAATCTGTAGTGACAAAAACAGAATGAAAAGCATAAAAGAACCTTGATATGCATTTATAGATTTGTTGATTTCCTCGCATGTGCACTGGTATTCTCCAAAGACTTAGAATGTTAAGTTACAGGTAGGTAGCCGTGTTGGTCTGCTGTAGTCAAAACAAATTAAAAAAATCCTTCCAGTAGCATCTGAGAGACCAACTAAGTTTGTAATTGATATGAGCTTTCATGCACACTTCTTCAGATACCAAGAAGTGTGATACCATCTGAAGAAGTGTGCATGCGCATGAAAGCTCATAACAATAACAGACTTAGTTGGTCTCTAAGGTGCTACTGGAAGGAATTTTTTTTATTTTGTTTAGAATGTTAAGACGTGGGCAGCTTACTAGGTTACACTAAGACACAACAGCTTCCCCCTTCCACATGACATCCCTTTTAAGGACTCCATTTATTTCCTCTGCGGCAATTTACATAACTCAGTCACTGGATGGCTTTCAGTGAAAATGACATCTTACACTGCCCCTGCATTGAGAAGGGTGCATGCAGCGACGTAGCGAGCAAATTGCCATGCACGGGGGGGGGGGGGGGGCGTTGCTACGTAATGACACATGCATCGTTGCGTGGCAGTGTATCGCCCCTCCGCGCCTCAAAAGCCGTGCGCCTCCAGCGCCAAACTCCAGGTGGAAAGCCTGCTCAGGCTGTGCATGCATAGCGGGGTATCGAGGCCCGGGAACGGCCGCCGAGACCACATAACACTGGTCTTGAGAGACCTACATTTGCTCTCAGTACATTTCCGAGCACAATTCAAAGTGTTGGTGCTGACCTTTAAAGCCCTAAACGGCCCCGGTCCAGTATACCTGAAGGAGCGTGTCCACCTCCATCGTTCTGCCCAGACACTGAGGTCTAGTGCCGAGGGCCTTCTGGCGGTTCCCTCGTTGCGAGAAGCCTAGTTACAGGGAACCAGGCAGAGGGCCTTCTCAGTAGTGGCACCCGCCCTGTGGAACGCCCTCCCACCAGATGTCAAAGAGCAAAACAACTACAGTACCAGACTTTTAGAAGACATCTGAAGGCAGCCCTGTTTAGGGAAGCTTTTAATGTTTAATAGATTATTGTATTTTATTCTGTTGGAAGCCGCCCAGAGTGGGGTATAAACAATAAATTATTATTATTATTATTATTATTATTATTATTATTATTATTAATTACCACTCCCCACAACCACCGCTTTCCTCCACTTGGCTAGATGCTGAGGTGTGTTTCTCAGATAAGAGGGGAAAGTAGGCATGGCAGAAGAAAAGCGGTGGGCAGGGGCAGTTTGGCATTCTACACACAGTCCTGCTGACCACTTTTCACTGCAAGAGTCCTCTCTCTCCACAACTTTGCACAGCAGCTGGGGGTGGGGGACTTATTTAGGAATCCTGGGTTACTGCTGAGGGCCAAGGTGGATAGGACAAGGCAGCCTGCCTTGTTCATGTGTCTGTTCCATTCAGGTATAATACAGGCAGCAAGGATGCTTTGAAAAGGTAGGAAAAACATTTAGGAACTATTCACATAAGTCTCAGTTTGGGAAACTCTCCCCCCCCCCTCCACACACACAATTTCACAGGGGAAAGGAAGTGTACAACCCAGTCTCTGGGTGAGGCTTTCACTTGGGCTACAGAATCCATGATGGGAAGACAATCATTGCTTGGGTAACTGTGTGGGCTTACCCTGTATCCCACTGCCACACCTGCCATTCCCCTCCATCTTTGCCTCTGGATGAGCAACCTGAAGGGTCAGGTGGGAATCCTCATTAGACTGCATATGACACATTTCCAATTCAATAAACAATGATTTATCAGGCCTGAACTGTCACATCTGAAGTGGACTGATGTTTGATGGTTTTCCTAAACTTAATGTTTTACCTTTTGGAAAGTGCATTAAGAAGAAGAAGAAGAAAAGATGTCACCAGCAACACAAGGAATCAGAAAAAAGCACATTCTCTCCACACTGCCCTGCCCAGACCCTTCAAAGCTTTCCCCCTGAAGCACAATGATCTTCAAAGTCTTTACTCCAGAGCATATCCAATTTCAAAGCTTCCCCCAATCTAAACGCTTTGAAGACAACGCTATTTCCAAAGCCTAGACATCTTCAAAGCTTACCCCCTCTATTGTCTACTTTTTTCAAAAAATAATTTGTCTATTCTTATTAATATGTTGGACAACTCAGAGGACTTTAGAAGATCTTTTCTCCACCTAAATCCTCACTTAGCACTGTGATAGGAAAATAGACACATGAAATTCTGCAGGAGATTCCATCTGGAATAATGCTGGTTATTTCATAAACACTCATTTTAAAAGAGTAATACTTAGTTCACTAAGCGCAAATTATCTGCAGACCCTTGGAAGGGAGAGCTGGCAAGTGGCAGGTGCTTTAAGCACACATGAACATGTTCTGCGTGCTGGGAGAGGTGGCATGCAAAACATCCATATTTCATGGTTGGAGGCAGCACACACAAGCTCCTCCTTCTAGCTCTCCTTGCATGCACAGGCATTGGGAGGTTGGGTTGGCCATGCAGTGTTGGGGCGCCGCTGCTTCACCTTCCCATGGCTGGAGGAGGGAATGTGTGACTAGGTCCAAGGTGTAGGCTTACTAAGTTGCAACCCACCTGCATCTTTAACATCTTCACAGCTGCAAAAGAGTAGGCAGTGGTACTGACCTGAATTGTCCTCAGGAGACTTGCTTGTGCTGTAAGAATTAGTTTCCAGAATACTTTTTTAAATTTAAAATTTTGTCAAAACTGGCAATTTCACAAAGAAGTGGATTTCCCACAATTGGCCAGATCAGTTTGAGGCCATTTCACCAAACATTTTGATGGCTCATATTATACAGTAATGTCATTTTGAAATTTTTATTTATTTCTTTAAAGTATTTCAATGACTGCTGACATGCCGTGGACAAGAGACAGAGCTACAACTTGAAAGTTTGTCTCAAAATAGTTCCTCAGTCATGAGATGGCCATCAATTGCCTCAACCTCCATCTGCAAGATGAAGCTTGCAATACCTTATTGGGTTGTTGCAAGCTAAGATATTGTATGGGAAACACTTCATATTCTCTGAAAATGGAAATTATTATACTCTTATTTTCATTTACAAAAAGTAGAATTTAAAATATGATTATGAAAAGGGATTTTAGAAGAAAGACAGAATAATAATGAAAGCAGAATAGAAATTCTGCTAAGGTGGTATTGGGGCATAGCTGCCAAGTTTTCCCTTTTCTCACGAGGAAGCCTATTCAGCATAAGGGAATTTCCCTTTAAAAAAGGGAGAACTTGGCAGCTATGTATTGGGGTGACCCATCTGGAGCAATGCCTTTCCTTTCCCTTTGCTACTCTTGTTCATTCTGCTTTGTACTAAAGAGTTGCTCTTGGTGTGAGTTTTGACAGCTTTGCAAAATTGCACATTTCTTTGTTTTATTTTGCCATTCATTTCACACAATTAGGCTATCTTCTATAAGAATCACAAATCTCATTTTCAACCCAGTTTGTTCTGAGGGCCTTCTCGGTAGTTGCGCCCGCCCTGTGGAATGTCCTCCCATCAGATGTCAGAGAGATAAACAACTACCTGACATTTAGAAAACATCTGAAGGCAGCCCTGTTTAGGGAAGTTTTTAATGTGTGGCATTTTAATGTATTTTAATCTTTGTTGGAAGCCGCCCAGAGTGGCTGGAGAAACCCAGCGGGATGGGCAAGGTACAAATAATAAATTATTTGTTGCTCTTTTCCTTTTTGTTTGTTTGTAATAGGTTAGTCTGTGGAATTGCTCTTTTTGTCTCACAATCTCTCTCTTGGTCATGGTGCATGATGGCACCAACAACATAGAAAAATGAAATTGTGTGTTCCTGAAAATGAATTTTAGGTTACTAGATAGGAAGTTGAAGGCCAGGACATTCAGGGTAGCTTTCTCTGAAATGCTGCCATTTCCACATAAAAGGCCAGCTAGTCAGGCAAAGCCTCTCAGCCAAGATGGGCAAACTGGAGTGTTTGGTCTTAAAGGCAGCATACATACAGCAGCCATACAGTATGTGTATTGGAGAGAACCAGGGGGACACAATTATCTCCATTGGTATTTAACACTTATATGAAGTCACTGGTGGCAGTCTAGTGGATTTGGAGCAAATCTCTGCAACATGTGAATCAGGAGTGGCTGTGCAGCCTCTGGGCTTGAGCAGGGTGGTGGGCTGGATGAGGGCCAATTAACTGAGCTGAAACTCTGGCAAGACAGAGGCCCTATGGAAGAGTATTCTCATGCCCAGGAGATAGGTCAGTTCTGGATGGGAATGCAGGTTTTACGCAAGAACAAGCATGTTGTCTGGGGACAACCATCTTTTGTCACCTAGTGATAACTGTGCTTTGGCAAGATGGTCTAAGATTCATGGGTGGCTGAAGGCTGCAGCCTGCCTCCCAGTGCTCTGGACCCAAGGAGAGAGAGAGTGAAAAAGAGCCATGAGCAGCAATGTGACAATTAGCCTTCAGCGAGCATTGCAAAGTCTGGAAAAGAACCCTTCTCTATGATCAATTCACCAGTCTCATGCTATGCTGCATGATGCTTAATTTTTTTACAGCTTAAGTAATCCCAGCTGTTCATATTGCCATAAGCAGTAGGGGAGTGCTGAAGTACCTGCTCAACATATTAGTCAGTAGAAAATTGCCCTCCTTTAAACATCTGCTATATCATCGCAGTCTTGGTGAGCAAACACTAAAGGGTTATGACACAGCCTTTAACTGATACGCTGTGCCTCATCCCTCCGTTGCTGCTAACATCACATCACATCATTAAAACACCACAGTATTTATGGATTAAGCATATTGTGATTGACTTGGGCTCTCTATTGGCTCTTCCTTGGAGCAAGCAGTGATCATGTCAAAATCTGGCAAAACACCAGCTTCCATTCACAGTAATGGGGCATCATACAAATACCAGCATAGGGTGATATCCAAACCAGCTGTTGTTATTAATTTCATCTGCTCAAAAGGAAGACACGATTTTCACAGTCTGAAAGGATTCAGAAATGGATAATTATGCCCATTTAGCAATGTTTAATTTCTGTTTACTTACAAATGGGAGGTTTGTCCATATGTCAATGGCGTTATATAGCCAGAATGAAAGCTGGCATTGTCCAGTGAATAAAATTATGGACTTGCACCAAAGAAATTCAAATCCCAGCTCAATTGTTCAATAATTGTGTGCCTCTGAGTGAGCCTCAACTTCTCAGGCTCAATCTACTATTAATAAAATGATGATATTTACAACCAAATCCACAGAGTTGTTGCAAAAGGTTATTTATTATGTATTGAGTTCAACAATTTATATACTGCTTAACACCATGATGCACAAGAAAATGTACATAAACCCTATATGTGTTAAAAGTTCTACTCAGCTGACTCCAATCCACTAACACAGCTGCTCACAAGTAGGGCTACCCCTTTCTTTAGTGTTGGGGAAGTTTCATGGCTTTATGCTTTGCTCTTTGTATGCATTAATGGTAAAGGTAAAGGACCCCTGACAGTTAAGTCCAGTCGCGAACGACTCTGGGGTTTCAGCACTCATCTCGCTTTACCCAAGCCTGCATGGAGTTCAGCCTCACCATTAGCCTGATGGAGACCAACATCCTGGGTCAGGATGTCACCAGCACTCCACAAATCAGCATTGGTGACTGCACTCTTGAGGTGATCAGCAGTTTTGTCTCCCTGGGCTCCACCATAACTGCAACCTTTCCATTGATGCTGAGCTGGACAAGCACATTGGCAAGGCAGCTATGGCAATGGCTCAACTCTCCAAAAGGGCTGGGAGGATGTGATACTAATGATCCAAACCAAGATGAAGATCCACCAGGTCTGCATGTTGAGCACACTGTTGTATGGAAGTGACTTGTGAAAGCACACAAGCACTAGAAGCGACACCCCAAGGCCTTCCATATGTGCTGTGTCAAGGAGATTTTGGGTATCACACGGCACCACAGAGTCTCAAACAAAGATGTGCTCTCCCAAGCCCACATTCCCAGCATTTTTGCACTTCTGTCTCAGTGATGTCTATGCTGGGTTGATCAAGCACACAGAATGAAAGATGGCATGATCCCCAAGGACATATTCTACAGGCACCAGGCTCACTGGCGGACCAGGAGTTGCATTGGTGCTCTACCATCCCTTGTACCCTTGGTAAGGAGAGCACTGGGGGGGGGGGCAAGCCCCTAGCCACTGTGAGCCAGAATAGAGAGCTGTGATTTTTGTGCCCCTCTTGGCAGGAGCCAACCTACCCCCCCCCAAAAAAAAAATCACTGAAATCATCAGAACCTTCCTGTGTCTTCAAAAGCGAGCATGTGTTTTTTGCATCAATAGTATAAAAGCACAGCTACTTGTGTCTTTACAAAAATCTATGATGTGACTATGCTGGGAGTGCTGCGTACAGTTCTCTTTGCTGTATCTCCAAAAGCCAGGTTCAGAAAAGGGAAACCAAATTTATGAAGCTGGTGCAACTTCCCATGGGACTTTATTTGTTTAGAAGAGAAGGCTATTTGTTTAGGGGGGGGGGGAGGCATGAAAGAGGTTTCTAAAATTCTGCATGCTGTGGAGATGGTGGACAGAGAGGAGTTTTTCTTTCCCTCTCATAATAATGCAAGAATTGCACATCATCTAATGAAGCTAAATGGTAGAAAATTCAAGTTCTACCAGAAGAAGTAATAGCAGATAGTGCACAGCTTGTATGGAGGATGCTTGTCATGTGGACTGTATGCAGCTCCAGGATCAGAGGTGAATACCAGTCCCTGGGGAACGATGAGAGAGGGCTTGAGAATTCCATTCCTCTCGAGCTGCAGATGTGTGGGATTGGTACATGTCACATGTCTCTTTACATTCCAGCACTGATTGTTGGAGTCTGTTCCGTTTTGTATAGCTTTTGCTTTTGCAACACTCTCTCCAAGGAAGAAAGACAGAGAGAGAGAGAGGCCACGTTTTCCTTTGTTCTGTTATGTCTGATTTAATTTGCAATAAATTAGGCTTAGATGTTGCTCCTCAAGGCTGAGCTTCTGTTTTGAACTCTGCTCATCGTGTGCTCATGTCCCCGCATATGGGCCACATCAGTGTGATGGGGGACAGGAGGGAAGATTCCCAGGTGACGCTGCGTTGGGGGGAGGCACCAGGCCTCGGCATTATCACCCAACCATTATCACCCTGCTTGAGGGCTTCTGACAGGCATGTGGTCACTCTGGGAGCCAGAATATTGGACCAGATAAGACCAAAGTCTGACCAGCAAGTGGAGCTTTTATTATGTTCTGCTCCCAGATGCCACATGAAGCTTCATCTGTGCATTCATTACATGTACACCAAAACCAACAAAATGTGCATTAAAAGTGTTACAGAAATGATAAATGAGATTGATGCCAGCACCCTTAAGAGTTGTAGGGTCATCTAGTGCAACCCCCAGCAATGCAGGGATCATGTCAAAGATACAACTTGAAAACAATGACGTTATACTGGCAAGATAAAGTGCATTATATAACTAAACCAACTCATTCTTTTGCAGTATGTGTATTTTGTGAGAGGTTTACTTATCTCATCTGACCAAATAATCTGTTGGTTTGTTGTCCTTGTCAAGCATTGCTACTATTTCCAATGGTTATTGTTAAATCTCAGGATTTATGATGCCTAATCTTTCTGGCTATTTTATTTTTCGGCTTCCAAAAAATGAAGTCAAAACACAGTGGAGAAGAAGGAGACAAAGGAAATGAAGAAGAAGAAGAAGAAGGAGGAGGAGGAGGAGGAGGAGGAGGAGGAGGAGGAGGAGGAGGAGGAGAAGCATTTCCTTCCTGTGTATGCAAACCTTGGAAGTATCTCTACTTCATTTCCCCCTGCTTGTAAATATTTCTTTACCATCTCTGTCAAGGTGTAACTCGCATGAAAAACACGCTTTGTGCTCTCTGCTGTCTTAAAATTGCTCTGAGCCACACAATGCAAGTAATCTACAATTCCTTCCTTCCTTCCTTCCTTCCTTCCTTCCTTCCTTCCTTCCTTCCTTCCTTCCTTCCTTCCTTCCAATCACACTATGAACGGGGCATAGTTGCATATTCACTCAACTGAGAGAATGAGCTCTGACATCCAGTTGCACATTCTTTGGTCTGGTGAAATATTGTCTGGTTCCGTCAAGGTGCACAGAGCTGGGGGGGGGGGTTTCTCTGAGGTGCACAATGACTGGAATAGTTCTTAATAAATCTAGCACTGAAACTTGCCAGCAAGAGAAATGAGAAAACAGCAGCAAAAAAGAAAAGGGGGGGGGGGGAGGCCAGGCTGCTGTGCCGCACCTTCCTTCCTTCCTTCCTTCCTTCCTTCCTTCCTTCCTTCCTTCCTTCCTTCCTTCCTTCCTTCCTTCCTTCCTTCCTTCCTTAATGTCAAAAGTCTCGGATTGAATTGGAGGATATCAAAGCAGAACTTTTTGATTGGTTCAACAACCCCCCCCCCATATTTTTCCTTGTTTGGGATTATGTATTTTTGTCACATTAAACTGCTTCAGGACCAAAAGAGATGTAGAGATCTGGGACAAAATACCAGAAGTGCACTGTGGACACTCAAGTCTATTCCTTGTTGCCATTAGATTCGGATGAGGTGGTTCAGGTGGTGGACCCTTGCTTGGAGGCAGTAATGAACTGGATGAGGACCAGTAAACTGAAGCTGAATCCTGACAAAATGGAAACACTGTGGTTGGGTGGTTTTCAGATTTGGGAACTGGGTAGGCAGCGTGTTTTGAATGGGGTTGTACCCCACCACCTGAAAGAGCAGCTGTGTATTCTGGAGATTAGCTTTAAACTAATCTTAGGTAATGTAACGGTGACTCCTTACAGGGAGCCAGCTTTCATCATCCTAACATCCCCCTCGCCAAGCACAGGGAGCAGCAGTGGGTCTGAAGCAGCCAGGGAGGAGGGGAGAGAGAAGCCAGTGTGTGGAACGATGGGAAAGCTCAGGGGAGGAGAGATGTAGGCAAGGGCTCAAGGATGCTGGAGAGCCCTTCCACTGCCTTGACCGGGAGGAGGCTGAGAGGGCATCACTTCTTCTGGCGCAAGAGTTAAGGAGAGCACCGCGACACAGGTCAAGGACGTGGTGCTTTGGGGCGCCCCCGACTACTTTGCTGGCGTAGGAACAAACGTACGCTATTGCCGGATTCTGATTCGGAATGAGAGGTCATGTTTTAAGCTGTCTCTTTGCACACTAAAAGTCTTTAAAGACAAACTGGACTCAAGCTGAGTTACTCTAGAGTAGCCACGATGACCCTCTGACAGGTAATTTTAAACTAATCTTGGGTAGCCTTCATAACTGGCTTTTTCTAGGAGTTTCACCAGCCAAATCTGTACTTGGAGAGAGAGAGAGTCTAGTTACAGTGACTCACAATCTGATAACCTCTTGTTTGGATTGCTGTAATGAGTTGTCTGTAGGGTTGCCCTTAAATTAAGTCTAGAAACTTAATTTAGTGTAGAACATTGCAGCCAGCAGGGACCACATAACACTGACCCTGAGAATTCTTCACTCTGTCTATTAGTATCTGGGTTGAGTTTAAGGTGCTGGAATTGACAAATCAAGCCCTAAACAACTAGTGGCCCTGGTATCTGAAGTAATGTTTCTCCCTGTATAGGCCTGCCTGAGTCTTAGATCTAGGAAGAAGGAGCCCCTTCTCATCATCCCATCGCCAGTGTATGAGAAAAACTTTGGGTGGGGGCATTGGAGATGGCCTCTTTGTGGCACCTCAAGTATGCATTGCTCTCCACTTGAAAATATGTCAGGTATTGGTGCTCTTGACATTTTGGTGACCTTCTTTTTTGCTCAAGCATGGTCCATTTTCCAAAAAGTAAAAACCAGGGCACCCTGAGAGTTGAAGTTGTTGAGCTTTTTTAAACAAACAAACAAACAGCCCTCCCCTTCTCTCTCTTTCATGAGTTGCCATGCCATCCAAGCCTTCCTGAAGCCTTCCTGATTTTGAGAAGGTGGCGTAAGGACTCTGGTGATGGTGATGCAGCCCTGGCATTGTGTTCCCAGAGACACTGGGCTTCCTGGCACAGGGGAACACCAGGCGAGGACTCCCCACCTCTCTCTAAGTGCTCCATCGCACACACAACACACACACACCCTGCTGCCCTCCCCCCCATGTGCTTCGGCCTCACTGTCTTCTGGCTGACTGCTTTCACTTCCTGGGCGCAGATTTTTGTGCTCCCAGACCTCTGGTCAGTGGGTTTTTTTTTAATTTCCCCTAGATGCTACTTCCCTCAGATGTATGGCAAGCCTAGGCATGTAAAGGATATTATTCTACTGCTAGGTTTTACACTGTAATTTTAGATTTGTATTTTTACCTGCTACAGAATCCTGCAACCCACCATGAAATCCTTGGAGCAGAGTGGGCTAAAAATATTTTGAAATGCATATATAATAAATTCATGTCATAAGAACTTATGAACTACTGTGCTGGAACTGACTACATCATTCCATTTCCATCACTGCCTTGTCCAATAGTTCTGGAAACTCACAAGCAGGCTTCTCTCCATTGTCTTTCTCTGGTATTTAGTTTATGCTTTTCTCCATGTGCTGCTGCTCAAGACAGAGAATTGAAGGTTACCCCCACCCCACCCCACCCCAGCGGCTGTGGTTAGGGTATGGTCTAGGAGGCTAGAGAAGCCTGTGTTTCCAATGGTTGGACACAGCACAGGTTGGGGGCTCCTTGCTCTGTGGGGCTTTGGGCCTTGTGCTTTGGTGCTTTCAGCTGAAGTGCTGATCTTGGGCTGTTTCCTGATCTTGCTTCTGGGTTATGATTGGATCTAGACTGATTCTCTGCCTTCGACCTGCAACTCTGCTCTTCTCATGATCTCCTGGGCTCATGATCTCCTGGGACTGGGACCCTACCTTCTGAGGACATCCCCTGGAGCATGATGCTCAGTGTCAGAAACCAAAAGCAATTCATTTAGGACACGGTTCTAGTTCCTGCATTTTTGTTTGTTTTAATTTGTTTTCAACTTAATCAATAACAGCAACCTTTAAACAGTCCACACAGAACTCTAGAAAGTTTTGTGGCTGAGTGGGAATTTGATCCTGTGTTTCCTTGGTCTAAGTCCAGTGCAATGACCACTATACTTGGATGGGGATTGGTGGGCTGGGAGGGAGGGAGAAGCCCTTCTCTGTTTTGAGTTTTAATCTAAGCCAGAGAAGAATATGAGGCTCTTAATACTACTTTGAGGTGAGAGTTACAAAACTCCTGTTAGAGCCCCATGTTTCACTGGCATCTCTAGGGTGGTTTTTTTCAAAGCATTAGCCAGAATGTGGCAGAAGTTAGGAAAGAAAAATGGATGAAGAGAGTAAAGCAGATCTTTCACAAATGAAAAATCATTTCTGTATACACACACTTTGATTTATGCCACCAGTCTTCTGATGCAAGAATAATATTTCAGTGAGAACAAGACAGCAAGCAATGGCACTTTCACACATCACAAAATTATGAAAGCAACATGAGTTGTCTGAACTTAATTTCCTGATTTGTTGTTGTTGTTGTTGTTGGGTAAACACACAGCAATCAAGCTACTGGGAGATAGGTGAGCGATGAACCCAATCACTGTCATGCAGTGTATACAAAAAGCAACCTTCCACAACAAAATAGCTTGAATTTCAGTGTTTGCCATTCCCATACCTGCTTTGTATCATTTGAAAGTTCCCCTGTCACATCAGCTTTGTCTGTCACTGAGAGTATCTATAAAAGCCAGCTCTTGTCCAGCTCTAGTGTGACCAGGAAACAGAATCCAACAGCAGCAGCTATGCAGATAGAATATGAGTTGATTCTGAATGGTAGTGATGGTTAGAGGGTGCAGGTTTAACCTCCCATATTACCCCTGTGGTACATCCCTTACTTAATATCATGAGGACAATGGCACAACAAGGACAAGTTCTACCATCCACTGAGAGACCCACCCCTCGCAGGTAGGGATTGCACAGGGAGGTGCTTGTTTGCTATGCATCTCACTCTGCATAGAGCACACACAGATGCTTCAGATTGTTTGGGTATTTAAATGATCAGGCCTGGTGTTGGCAGTTGCTTATAGTCCAATTATCCTTGTGAGATAATTGGATTTACCCCAAAATCCGGCTGCAGTCATCCAGGCCCAGTTGTCCTATTTACTGGAGCCTTGGTGGCAGTGGCTGGCTTATCTTACAGAGTCTTTAGCATTGGTTTGGCACAGGGCTTTTTGCCATTCTAACAAAATAAGGGAGTAGTTCATGGTGAGCTCTGGCACCTATTTTTCTAGAACGATGCTATGTCAAGACCCCAGAGGTACAGTGGGGGAATCGAAGTGGCAGGAGGAGTCAACAACAGTGTTTGCTGGCTAGGCCAGGCTGGTTTGTTGCTGCTGCTGCTACTGCTTTACCTGATATCCTCAGTCTTAAATGAGGACCTGGTCAGAATTCATAAGGTCTCTTCTCCTGCAGCTTTCCACCTACTCTGGAGCCCTGCCATTTCTCTAGCCCTAAACTTAGCCAGGAGAGGTGCCCTTAAAGAATAGTCACATTTATTGTCACAGTACCCCCCTGGCTGCTAACAAGTGACACCCCTCCCCCGTCCCTGGGTGGGGCAGGCAGTTGGCCCTGATAAACCTGGCACCTACCTTTAATCTGACATTCCTGGCTAAGTGCTACAACTAATTTTCAGCATGAACCTGACAATCACTGACCTTTAAACTTGATGCACCTAGAGTGCTAGATTCACATCTTAACACTACATGTCTCAACACTGAAAACTGCCCCACTGAGATCAGCAGGACAGATCTCTTTGTCATTGTATTCAGGCTCAGAAGCCAGGCTAGGATTTGCAAAACAGCTGAGATAGTGGCCAAGATCCCAAACCTAATATGTGACTTATATTTCCTTTCCTGGATTCACCCTCATTCTCTCTTACACATACAACAAAACACTTCTGAAACTGAGGGATCATTTTTCTTTAAAATTGACATATGACCATGCTGTCAGTTGTTCAAAGGAAAAGAAAGCACAAACAAACAAACACTATTTGTGCCCTGTGTCACTGAGTGCTCAGAGAATAGCTCTTTGTATTCGAAGCCTAAGTAGGAGTTCAGGACCCAATGGTATGACACATGTTATGCATGCATAAGGTCTGAGGGCAAACATTAAGATAAAATCCTGGCATCTCCAGTTAAAGCATCCTCAGAGAGCCATAAGACTCTCTGCTGGAGACTAAATTGTCCCTGACAGCCACAGGACTGGGCTGGTTGCTTGATTCGGTATAAGGCACTTATGTAGCTTCACATGTTTAACATCTGTAACCTGCTTCGAGGACTTACAGGAGTCAAACATGGGTCTGGAATTGGCCTGAAATTACTTGCAACTTTATTTTGAGTGAGTTTTTATAACACATTGAGCCTCCTCAAATCCAAGTACTTGTCCTGTCTGTAGTGATTGCCCAACACAGGGGAGGGAAAGTCAGAATGCTTGAATAGGCAAGCACCACTTTTCATTTAGCAGAGCCCAACCACAGTTCTCATGCATCTCCCAATCAGTCCTTGCTCTTTTCCCCATGGCAAAAAGCTTCTCCTGGGGGAAGGATGAGGTGGCCACTCTCCCTGACCCACAAAGCACTCACTTTCCCTGATGGACTTTGTCAGGGTTTGTTGTGACTACTCTTGAGTAACGACCTTCCACATGCTTGTCTTTCAGACGTTTTTATTGGTGCACATTATTTACAGTGCAACGGATTGCTCATATCATGTCTATCCACTCGAGTCAGATTCCTGCACTAAACTCTTTCGCGTTTTCGACCAGCATAAAAGCCTCGGAACTGAGAAGCGCCTCCCTTTCCTTCTCTTTCACAGTTCCAGCGTTGGAGGTACTGGTCTTCTGTCTGCCCTACTCCTGTCCACTCTTTCCACCTCTCTCTCTTCCTGCCTATGGAGCAGGGGCTCTCTAGTCCTGCCAGAGCCCTGGCACTCCTTTTCCGCTTCCTGACTCACCTCTTCAGACCCCTTGCTCTCATGGCTGCTTGGAGACGGGCTGCTTCTGATGAAGGGGGGGTTCTCTGTAATCCCTCCCCCTTACAGACTTGATAGAAGTCTCAGGCTTCCAGCTGGTAATGTAAGTTCTCTACAGGGCATCTTCAATAGGAGCAATTCAAGAAATCAAAGCATCAGTTCCCACCAGAGATTCGGAGAGTTGTAGCCAAGTTGTAGGTCCCCAGCAAGGAAGAAACAAAACAGTGTGCCAATAGGAATACCCACTCCCCCCCCCCTCAATGTAAGGTATTTCTTGCCTTTGGGAAGGAGGGGGAGATAACAGTAGAGGCAACAGAAGGTGGTCCACTGGTGTTTTTTTTGTTGGTTTTTTTTAGTGTTCAGTTGGACTTACTCAAAGGACCCCAAGCACTTTCAGATTGAACAACCCTTACCTAAGCACCTGATTCACGGTTTGTGTGTTGCCTTTGATGCTGATGCCAATATGTTTGGCATTTAGGGTGGCACTAGAATGGAATGAGGTGGCATGGGCCTTTCCAGGTTGCACCTCTACTCTGAAGTGGTGCAAATTGGACATAGATTGTCTGCTTCAATGACAAATAAGCTGTTCACGCTTGGTATGTCAATGGGGGTGGTTTGCTTCAGTGGGCTACATTGATTCAAGTATGGCTAGGTAAATAAAGGTAAAGGGACCCCTGACCATAAACTGGCTTAATTGGGTTATAGCTTGAACTGTTAAAGTACTCTTGTAATCTAATTCCTAAATGTTAATATCATTCTTGACATGCTTGATTACAATTTTTTTTCCACTGTGTTTTAATGACATGAGATTTAACATCTTGTTGATCTGTGTGTCACATACTCATTTGACAAGTTCATTGTCTATTCTCCCCCACTTCACTTCCCTCCACTTCACAAAACTACAAGAATAACTTATATGTGTGGGGAAGGGAGAACCCTTCATTTCAAAGTTATTAAAAAGTACACAGTTCGAAAGAACTAGGTCTGGGTAAATGGTTTGGAAAAAATCCAAATCATATCACGCATGAAAAGTGGAGAACACAGAAATGATGCAAGAAAATTATTTTTCATGCTATTTTAGCTATACTGTGTGTCCAGATTTATCGGAAAGCCAAGCCCAAAGCTTCTTGGGTGATTGAGCATTTCCTCTAAGTTTGACTTCAGCTTGCCTTCATGCCAGTATGGGATGACATAAAGTGTCACATGTGATGGATATGGGTTTCTGAAAAACATAGAAAGAGCATTACGATGCTTTTGTGATTTTGATGCATTTGACCTAAAATTGTGACATACCAGCTCCATCCCTGAAACCCTCCGATTTCACAAGGGTAAAGTGATTTTTAAAAAGTAGAGTTTTTATTTGAGTTCCTACCTTTTTTCCACCATTCTCTAAGATGAGGTTTGGAAGGCATAAGCTGTATTAAATATTCTGACTATCTTGACTGTGTGTGGAGCCATAGACTGAAAGAAAAAGTTTAGGCAATAATGCTTATTGCAATTGTAAATGCTTATTGCAATTATCTACTTGCACTTTGAAGTGCTTTTGAACTGTTAGGTTGCCAGGAGCTGGGACCGAGCAGTGGGAGCTCACCCCATTGCGGGGATTAGAACCGCCGACCTTCCGATTGGCATGCCCTAGGCTCTGTGGTTTAGACCACAGCGCCACCCGTGTCCGGACCATGAGATACTCTGTGGCAAAGGATAGCTGTGGCAAGCAAATGATCCAATCCATATTAATCAGTGTTTTGGTAGTTCATTTAAAAAATGAACTAGATGAGTTCTTGTTAATCCAGATGAACTCTTTAGTTCAAAAAAAAACATTCCCTACTAGAAAACAAGGTTGCCCCTACTAGAAAACAAGGTTGCCCTTCTGGAAGAGAAGGTGCAGCAGCTTCAGGGGCGTGTATCTACGCTCCAGAGAATTAAAGAGCTGGAGCTTTTCTTGGATGCAGCAGAGCACACTGTCTGCACCAAGGAGGAGACAGGGGATCTCCCTGAGGAGGAGGTCAGTTCCCCAACACAGCAGCCAGATGTATGGAGGAACGTGACTCATAGAAGTAGGAGGCCCAGGGATCGCTCTGAGTGCTTAGAATTACACAACCGTTTTGAAGTGCTCATGGAAGACGAGGAACAGACTCCACCTGAGGATCTCTCCCTCATCACAGTTGATGAGGAATATGAAGACGAGCAGCAAAGTCAGTCCTCCGGGAATATGCAGGTAACCTTGGAAGGGACAGCACATGGAAGAATCCCAACCAAGCCTATGAAGAGGCGTGTAGTGGTGATAGGGGATTCCCTACTGAGGGGTACAGAAGCAGTGATCTGTGGGCCTGACAAGATGTCTCGAGAGGTGTGCTGTCTACCTGGGGCCAAGATCAAAGATGTAACAGAACGGCTGCAAGGAATCATAAAACCCACCGACAAATACCCCTTCCTTTTGGTGCATGTGGGAACCAATGACACTGCAAGCCATAGCTTACAGAAGATCAAAAATGATTATGAGGCTCTGGGCAGGAAGTTGAAGCAATTAGATGCACAAATTGTCATCTCTTCTGTCCTTCCAGTTGAACGACATGGCCCAGGGAGAGAGGGAAAAATAGGGGAAGTGAACAACTGGCTTCGCAAATGGTGCAAACAGGAACGGTTTGGATTCCTAGATCACGGTCTGCAGTTTCTTGAAGATGGACTTCTGGCAAGTGATGGACTGCACCTCACAAAAGTTGGGAGGAATGTTTTTGCCACAAAACTCAAAAACCTCATCAGGAGGGCTTTAAACTGACTTATGGGGGGGAGGGAGACAGTGGTCCTGAAGGTAGGAGTCTATCAAATGCTGAAGATGATCATCCAAATGTCAAGGACCAAATGGAGCAAGCAGCATGCAGACCTAGTGGTGGGACGAAAATATTCTTAAATAAGAGACATGGGGGAATGATCAACGGTCTTCAATGTCTGTATACTAATGCACAGAGCATGGGAAATAAACAAGATGAACTTGAGCTCTTGGTACAGCAAACTAAATATGACATAATAGGCATCACTGAAACCTGGTGGGATGAGTCTCATGACTGGAATGTAGTAATAGAGGGATACAATCTATTTAAGAGAAATAGACCAAACAGGAAAGGAGGAGGAGTAGCTTTATATGTTAGGGATATGTATACCTGTGAAGAGATCCAGGAATTAAAACTTCAAAGCCAAATTGAGAGTATCTGGGTCAAAATTAAGGGAGAGAAAAACAACAGTGATCTCATTGTGGGAGTTTACTATAGATCCCCAAGCCAAACTGAGGACACAGATGATGCCTTCCTGGAACAGATGGCCAAGCATTCCAAAGGAAGTGAGATAGTAGTAATGGGGGATTTCAACTATCCTGATATTTGTTGGATGTCAAACTCAGCCAAGAGCATAAGGTCGAACAGATTCCTCACTGGCCTTGCAGACAACTTCATTGTCCAGAAAGTGGGAGAAGCAACAAGAGGATCAGCCATTTTAGATCTGGTCCTAACCAATAGTGATGACTTGGTTAGTGGGGTAGAAGTGGCAGGATCATTAGGTGGGAGTGACCATGCTCTTCTGGAGTTTATTATCCAGCGGAAAGGAGCAACCAAGCATTCTAAGGTCCAAATTCTAGACTTTAAGAAAGCCGACTTCAGAAAACTTAGGGAAACGCTGGGTGAAATCCCATGGACAGTAATACTAAAAGGGAAGGGAGTTCATGATGGTTGGGAGTTTGTTAAAAGGGAGATATTAAAAGCACAACTTCAGGCAATACCAATGAGACGGAAACATGGAAGGTGCCTAAAGAAGCCAGGCTGGCTATCTAAAGAACTTTTGACTGAGTTAAGATTTAAAAGGGATATGTACAAAAAATGGAAAAGGGGGGAAATCTCCAGAGAGGAATTCAAACATATAGCCAGCACGTGTAGAGACAAAGTCAGAAAAGCTAAAGCACAGAATGAACTCAGGCTCGCTAGAGAGGTTAAAAGCAACAAAAAGGGCTTTTATGGGTATGTCCGTAGCAAAAGGAAAAACAAGGAAACAGTGGGGTCACTCAGAGGAGAAGATGGTGAAATGCAAACAGGGGACAGAGAAAGGGCAGAACTCCTCAATGCCTTCTTTGCCTCAGTCTTCTCCAAGAAAGAAAACAACGCCCGACCTGAAGAATATGGAGCAGATGATTCAGCAGGGGAAACACAGCCCAGAATAAGTAAGGAGGTAGTACAAGAATACTTGGCTAGTTTAGATGTATTCAAGTCTCCAGGGCCAGATGAACTACATCCAAGAGTATTAAAAGAACTGGCAGAGGTGATTTCAGAACCACTGGCAATAATCTTTGAAAATTCCTGGAGAACAGGCGAAGTTCCAGCAGACTGGAGGAGGGCAAATGTTGTCCCTATTTTCAAAAAGGGGAAAAGAGAGGACCCAAACAATTACCGCCCAGTCAGCCTGACATCAATACCAGGAAAGATTCTAGAGCAGATCATTAAGCAAACAGTCTGTGAGCACCTAGAAAGAAACTCTGTGATCACTAAAAGTCAGCATGGGTTCCTGAAAAATAAGTCATGTCAGACTAATCTGATCTCATTTTTTGACAGAATTACAAGCCTGGTAGATGAAGGGAACGCTGTGGATGTAGCCTATCTTGATTTCAGCAAGGCCTTTGACAAGGTGCCCCATGATATTCTTGTAAAGAAGCTGGTAAAATGTGGGCTAGACAATGCTACCATTCAGTGGATTTGTAACTGGCTTACTGACCGAACCCAAAGGGTGCTCATCAATGGCTCCTCCTCATCCTGGAGAGTAGTGACTAGTGGGGTGCCACAGGGTTCTGTCTTGGGCCCAGTCTTGTTCAACATCTTTATCAATGACTTGGATGATGGGCTTGAGGGCATCCTGAGCAAGTTTGCAGATGACACCAAATTGGGAGGGGTGGCTAACACCCCAGAGGACAGGATCACACTTCAGAATGACCTTAACAGATTAGACAACTGGGCCAAAGCAAACAAGATGAATTTTAACAAGGAGAAATGTAAAGTACTACACTTGGGCAAAAAAAATGAAAGGCACAAATACAGGATGGGAGACACCTGGCTTGAGAGCAGTACATGTGAAAAGGATCTAGGAGTCTTGGTAGACCACAAACTTGACATGAGTCAGCAGTGTGATGCAGCAGCTAAAAAAGCCAATGCAATTCTGGGCTGCATCAATAGGAGTATAGCATCTAGATCAAGGGAAGTAATAGTACCACTGTATTCTGCTCTGGTCAGACCTCACCTGGAGTACTGTGTCCAGTTCTGGGCACCACAGTTCAAGAAGGATACTGATAAGCTGGAACGTGTCCAGAAGAGGGCAACCAAAATGGTCAAAGGCCTGGAAACGATGCCTTATGAGGAACGGCTTAGAGAGCTGGGTATGTTTAGCCTGGAGAAGAGAAGGTTAAGGGGTGATATGATAACCATGTTCAAATATATAAAAGGATGTCATATAGAGGAGGGAGAAAGGTTGTTTTCTGCTGCTCCAGAGAAGCGGACACGGAGCAACGGATTCAAACTACAAGAAAGAAAATTCCACCTAAACATTAGGAAGAACTTCCTGACAGTAAGAGCTGTTCGGCAGTGGAATTTGCTGCCAAGGAGTGTGGTGGAGTCTCCTTCTTTGGAGGTCTTTAAGCAGAGGCTTGACAGCCATCTGTCAGGAATGCTTTGATGGTGTTTCCTGCTTGGCAGGGGGTTGGACTGGATGGCCCTTGTGGTCTCTTCCAACTCTATGATTCTATGATTCTATGATTCTATGATTCTATCCTTGCCACGTGCAAAAGCCAACATTCTTCATGTCACAAGCTGCTGTGCTGAAATATAGGCTCCAAGAGTCAATCAGACTGTCAACTAGTGAAGCTTTCCCTATAATTGCATTTCCATACTAGAAAAGGCTTATCTGGTTTGATGTGTGCCAATCACACAGCTGTTAAAGGCACAAGACATTATTCCCCTTTTCTTATTCCTGTACATCTTACTGCAAAACTGCTCTTGTTGGAAGAGTGCAGATTTCTTCAGCAGGGAATATAAGGATTGCCTAGCAACAGTGATTAAGTGGCTAAACATCCTTAGCAACAGCATCACCTTCATATCTGCATAAGAAGCCTGAGGACATTGCCTGCACATTTTGTTTTATAACTTTTTCTTTATAGGTATGCCTGACTTATTTTTAAAAATTAAATCTAAGAGTCCAGACCTTATATAAGGTGTGTGGGATGAACATGAAGATGGACTTTAAAATGTTCTAAGATCTACCACAAAATGAACCTAATTCACCTTTAGTTTACCCAGCAATTATGAGAACTATTTTCATGTGTAGTTCAGAATTTTTCAGTGTTCATTCATTAACTAAACTAGTTCATTCAAATTAACCAAGAATAAATCAACCTTGTGTGCTACTTTCACCACTGTGTCTTCTTGCAGTTGTTAAAAAATATTTTTTGTTTTTATGACCAGTTACGCTTGTTTATGGTGAGATTGATTACTAAAACAATTTAGCAACTATTCTAGGAAACCTAGGTGGATTTTATGTCTGAATATATAGGAATGTGGCTATATCTAGCTCTGCAGTTGATAAAAGAATATAGAACCTCACATAACAACTAATGAAAACATGAACAAAGGAGACCATAGATCTGATCTAATCTCACAAGTTATTATCAACCTAGCATATGTAGCTAGCTTCTTGTAATAAATTAAATTAATCACAACAGAGCAGGAATTTCATAATTAACAATTACAGAAACTATTGTGGTTTAAACAAAATATATACAGTCTTGATCCCAAGTGCCTCTCATCAACCAATATTCTGAAACTATGGTTTAAACACCATTGATAATTGGCTCCAGATAGATCTCCTCTTTATAAACAAATAAATCCATAGTAAGATCTGTACAAAACTATGAATTTTTCAGTCTTATCTCAGAAAAATATTCCAGCTGGTTTATTACAGTATTTGGCAATTAATATATGGACAAGCTGTATGATTATTAAATTCTATGCAATTTCCAATATTTCAATACTTTAGATCAAGACACATCAATGAACAGCTGAGAATCAGGTACAGATACTCCCTTTGAGAGTTTCTAGATGAAGTCAAATTCCCAAACCAAATCTAATATTATTAAATCTAATATTATTAGAAACTATACCGACTATATCCAATATTTAAAAGAAAATAGAGAAAATGATTGACAATTAGCAATCTCTACACAGAACAAGAATGGGCTTGGCTGTTAAAAACAATACTGTTTCTGCAGATAAGCATTGATGTTAAGGGAAGTTTCTTCAATCTATATACCAGTGGCACCTTACTCAGTGCAGACTAAGCAAAATTTATATAGTCAATATAAGCAGTTGGAGATTTAGAAAAATTAAAGCAGATTTTATCAATATGTTATGGTCCTGTAATAAAGTACTTTAAAAAATAATAATATAAATAAGGTGTTGGATACCATACAGGGAATCACAGGATATCAAATCTACGTGTATGAATGTAAGAAAGGTTCTGCTACTGCACTTACGAGTCTCTGAACAGGTGTAAGGTCATGTACTGGCCAATACCGGAAAAATAAACAAGTGTTCTCCCATAACTGAACGGATAGGACAAAATAGCAAACAGGAGTGTCAGGGGTTGTTGCGACTACTCCAGAGTAACGACTTTCCACATGCTTGTCTTTTAACAGTGTTTATTGGTGCACTCTATTTACAGTGTAACGGGGTGTTGGAAACATGTCTGCTCATTCCGATCCAGAATCCAGCACTGCCCTCCTGCACGACTTCCCCCAACATAATAGCCGCGGGACAGTGAATCTCCTCCCCTTTCTCCTCCTCCGTAATTCTGGAACCGGGGGAAAAGGTCTACGCTCCATGCTTTCCCTTTCCCCCCTTTCCGCCTCTCTCTCTCCCCGCCTGTGGAGCCTGGGCTCTCCCATGCGGCCAGAGACCTGGCACTCTCTCTTCGCTTCCTGACTAGCCTCTTCAGAGCCCGCGCTTCCATCGCTGCTTGGGGAGGAGCTACTCCTGATGAGAGGGGGAGGTTCTCTATACTCTCTTCCCCTTACAAGGAGCTATAAGCAACTCTCAATAAAACAAATTCATAGAAAGTTGGGCTTTGGTTGTAAATTTCTGGGATGTAAAAATTGATGGCAATGTCCCTCTTTGTCATTCGTTTTTACTGCTATAAACATATAAGATGCTTTCCTAACCAGGAGGAATGTTTATCCAGTGTAGGCATGATGAATGAGACTAATCTTTGTTTCCTTTTCATCTTCTGTGTTTTAAGAATTACAAAAATAAAAAAAATAAAATGCCTTCATATTTATCTACCACAAAACATGGCATCTGCAGCTAATTAATAACTGTGCTGGTGTGTCATCATTCCAGTTGAATTTAAAGAGTGCCAAAATATCACAAGGAAAAGTAAGAGACTTTGTTGTTCTGCTCAAATTCTGTCTGAAGGTTGCAAAAGCTCTAGACCAGTGGTCAGCAAACATTTTCAGCAGGGGCTGGTCCACTGTCCCTCAGACCTTGTGGGGGGCTGGACTATTTTTTTTTTGGGGGGGGAGAATGAATTCCTATGCCACAGAGATAACCCAGAGATGCATTTTAAATAAAAACACACATTCTACTCATGTAAAAACACCAGGCAGGACCCACAAATAACCCAGAGATGCATTTTAAATAAAAGCACACATTCTACTCATGTAAAAACACCAGGCAGGACCCACAAATAACCCAGAGATGCATTTTAAATAAAAGCACACATTCTACTCATGTAAAAACACACTGATTCCCAGACTCTCCGCAGGCCAGATTTAGAAGGCGATTGGGCCGGATCCGGCCCCCGGGCCTTAGTTTGCCTACCCATGCTCTAGACGACTCTCTCTGGAAATGGGATTCTAGTAAGAAGAATAAAAAAATACTTCATATGCATAGTAAATATGATAAGGTAGTTGAAGCAAGATTGAAGAAACTCATATCATGAAACAATATTCTTATTTCACCAGCTCATTCATTCCCTCTTTACTTGAAAGCAATTAAAATTTTGAACGTGACATCTTAGAACGTTCTCTGATGAATTCCTTAAATGGCAATTTGGCAAGTGAGCGGGACAATCTCCAGGGTTACCCCAGAGGCTTCGTCCTAATCAGAACTGTGCCTAAGCCACACTTTTCTCACTCAAGGCCTTGGTTGTTTTTGTGTCTTCCAGCCATATCAGCCACTTTAACACAATTGTTAACGCTGCAGGATCAATGGATCTATGAAAAAGAAAGCAAAAATGTTTCCCTGCTTGATAGACCATTGGTGAGTTTCTGATTTAGCAGGATTTGCTTGGGTGAAAGCAATCTAGCCCAAGTTAAGCACTTCAAAGACCCATTGATTTCAACAGCGGAAAGTAAGCATGCACTTAACTGGTCTCCTATTGGAATCAATGGGGATGGATCATGCCCTTTCTTTATATATGTTTTACATGGTTTTGATAGAAGAAGAAGAAGAAGAAGAAGAAGAAGAAGAAGAAGAAGAAGAAGAAGAAGAAGAAGAAGAAGAAGAAGAAGAAGAGTAGTAGTAGTAGTAGTAGTTTGGATTTGATATCCCACTTTATCACTACCCTAAGGAGTCTCAAAGCGGCTAACATTCTCCTTTCCCTTCCTTCCCCACAACAAACACTCTGTGAGGTGAGTGGGGCTGAGAGACTTCAGAGAAGTGTGACTAGCCCAAGGTCACCCAGCAGCTGCATGTGGAGGAGCGGAGATGTGAACCCGTTTCCCCAGATTACGAGTCTACCGCTCTAAACCACTACACCACACTGGTTCTCATAGGATTTGAAACAGTTTGGCAGCAACTGTACATATAAATTGGCATTTAATGATCAGTCAGATTTCCGAACTTGGAAAAGGGTTGAATTTAAAGTGTTACTTTATATTTTCATGAGGGCTTTCAACTAGTTTTTAGGCTTTTCATCTCTGAATAGGAGATACCAAATTATTTTGCAACTCTGCTGAAGCTCAAAAGTGTGTTGCCATGCACACACACACACACACTTAAAAAATGCATGTCCAAGCAGTGTCAATCCACTTCTTGACCAAATTTAGAATATTCTGCTATGATATGGCGAATCATAATGTTGATACATAATGTTGATAAAACAATCAGATAAATGATTCAATGTAATTTCACTGCTCAGCATATACCCAGTATTCACATATCTTATCATACGAAAAGTGTTATGAAAATTGGCCTTTAAAAAGTACAGACACAGCCCTGCGCTCTCTCTCTCTCTCTCTCTCTCTCTCTCTCTCTCTCTCTCTCTATCTATCTATCTATCTCTATCTCTATCTCCATCTCTCTCTATATATAATCCCTCTAGCACAAAACACCTTAACTGGACTTCTGTCATAACCACATCATTATTTTATTCTCAGCTGCTGTTTCTCATCTTGTCTTACAGCTTTGTCTTACAAGTTGTCATTTTAGATTTTTCATCTGTAATTGCTTTGTTTATATGAAGTTGTCTTCTCATAATGGATGTGTAGCCTGTCAAATCTGCTTAACCTGGCCCTCAAAAATGATACTACTTGATATCTGTAGTCATATGTTGGTTTCTTCAAAACTTGAGAGCTTGTTTAATGTGTGAAATTTTAATAGACAGCAGTGTCTGTGGAGATCCTCATTTCTAAATGTGCTGTCTACTGCAACAATGCAAATACTAATTATGATGCAAAATAGAAGCCTGCAAGGGTGAAGGTCCTGACTCACTTCTTCGCATTTCCATTTTCTTTTAAAAAAATATTTACATCAGCTTTGACCTCTGTCCAGGGAATTGTAGAATAATCTCACCAACCTCTCAATTCAAAGGACGAAGTTCTTCATAGGAACTGTTAAAAACAGCAACAAAAGCCCAGAAAACTGTTTGCGCCTGGTGCCTAAAAACCATCAGATTTGGTGTCAGGTGACCATAGAGTGAGATGCATAGCCTGCTAAAGGATCTAATGGCGGCAGAGCTGGGGAGACCTGCTGTTGGGAACACTGGAAACAAGCTGACAGCAAACATGAGCACTGGAATACTTATTCATATTTTCATACCATTAAGGAAAGGGATAGTGAGTCTGTTGTTGGTCTCCACATCCCATCATTACCAATAGTCAAGGATTAGGGAATTTGGCCCTCAGCAATATCTGAGTTGTCCCCCCCCCCCCCCCCGATTTAGGGCTATATACTGATGTTCTGAGGGAGGGGCAATAGCTCAGCAGTTGGGAACCTGATTGCACTATATCCCAGCTTTAATTTGTTTTAGCAAATTTGCAAATTTAACAAGGAAAGGGTTAAAGGGGAAAAGTTGGAAAAGAGAAAAGTAAATTAAAACAAAAATGCTAATATGCCACCCAGGTTGGCATCTCGGGAAACAATGGAGGAGTGTTCCTTCGGGGGTGCAGTCAAGCCCTTGGAGAGTCACAGCGCCTGCTGTGGCTGGAGAGCGACTAATATTAGAGACATGTTTTGTTGCAGCTGGGGCGGAGGAAGGCATCTGGTTGTGCTGATGCAGGTGGTCACTGCTGTGGATGCATGACCTGACTGTCTATCTCCAGGCACTGCAGGCGTCTGCAAGGGATTTCTACACAGCAGGGTTGATGTTGCCAGCCTTCATGTTTTGTTTGCAGACATCTTTGTAATGTTGGTCTGGCAATGGGCCTGGTGCCTGAAGCCAGCTCCCCACATCTCAACACCTTCCACATGTGTTGCACCAGGAAGATTTGGGGCATCACATGACAGGGCAAACAAAGGTGTGGAGTCCCAAGTCCACATTCCCAGCATGTTTGTACTCCTGTCTCAGTGACGTCTACACTCGCTTGGTCATGTCAACAGAATGGAAGATGTTGGGATCCCTAAACATGTGCTCCACAGGGAGGTAACTTCTGCTAATAATACCAATGATAACAGTAGATCTCCACCAGTTCACACTGCAGGCACACTGACCACCAGTAAATGAATCTGCTTGAGAACTTGAAGAGCCACCAAGTAGTTAGTTTGGGGACACATAGCACACACACCTCTGTCCTCCAACATCTGAAATCCTAGTTTAAAAGTCTTCCAAGCAGCTTCAGCAGGCTGCATCCACAGCAGACATACAGTCCTGACCTCCTCAGCCATAATACCTGGTTCTGAAAAATGACTCCTTTGTTCTTTTCTCAGAGGTGGCCGAGATGCTGCCAGCGCTGTTGCAACTATTGCTGAAGCAAAAAATGGTTGTCTTTAAGCAAAAAGTAAGAGAGGGGCCTGGGAAGAGAAAAGGTGAGCAGCGGAGAAGGAAGAGGAAGGCAACGGTGCTGCTGCAGCTGAGAGGAAGAGCAGGGGGTCCATCCACAGGGTGGGGGCAGCACTGGCTGGAGTGTCCTGAGGATGTCTGAAGTGTAATGCCAGTCCGGCATGCCATGTGCAGCAGCAACACCTGGAAACAGACTAACCCAGTGCTAGAATTTGCTGTGGGGGGTGGGGCATGTGCAGCCAGTTCTGAATACTAGGGATGTTCATCTGTTGAATACAGTTGTTGTTGTTTAGTCGTTTAGTCGTGTCCGACTCTTCGTGACCCCATGGACCAGAGCACGCCAGGCACTCCTGTCTTGCACTGCCTCCCGCAGTTTGGTCAAACTCATGTTCGTAGCTTCGAGAACACTGTCCAACCATCTTGTCCTCTGTCGTCCCCTTCTCCTAGTGCCCTCAATCTTTCCCAACATCAGGGTCTTTTCCAAGGATTCTTCTCTTCTCATGAGGTGGCCAAAGTATTGGAGCCTCAGCTTCACGATCTGTCCTTCCAGGGAGCACTCAGGGCTGATTTCCTTAAGAATGGATAGGTTTGATCTTCTTGCAGTCCATGGGACTCTCAAGAGTCTCCTCCAGCACCATAATTCAAAAGCATCAATTCTTCGGCGATCAGCCTTCTTTATGGTCCAACTCTCACTTCCATACATCACTACTGGGAAAACCATAGCTTTAACTATACGGACCTTTGTCGGCAAGGTGATGTCTCTGCTTTTTAAGATGCTGTCTAGGTTTGTCATTGCTTTTCTCCCAAGAAGCAGGCGTCTTTTAATTTCGTGACTGCTGTCACCATCTGCAGTGATCAAGGAGCCCAAGAAAGTAAAATCTCTCACTGCCTCCATTTCTTCCCCTTCTATTTGCCAGGAGGTGATGGGACCAATAGCCATGATCTTGGTTTTTTTGATGTTGAGCTTCAGACCATATTTTGCGCTCTCCTCTTTCACCCTCATTAAAAGGTTCTTTAATTCCTCCTCGCTTTCTGCCATCAAGGTTGTGTCATCTGCATATCTGAGGTTGTTGATATTTCTCAACAACCTCAGATATGATATTTCTGCATATCTGAGGTTGTTGAATACAGTAGTATTAGGCTAAATAACTCATGACCCTGCAAGACAAATGCAGCTTGGCTGGCTGCCCAATTCTTCACATGCATTCACACCTACCACTTATTCAGTCATAAGCAAGCAGCAACTGCATGTGCACACAAAAACTCAAGACAGACTACTGAGCACTATGGAGGATTGTGTTCTGCTTGGTGAGTCACGAGGACGTTCGCAATTCATTCCCTCTGTACCTACTTTTCCTGCTTCCTGTTCCTGTGATGAATGCTATACATGCACGGGGGGGGGGGGGTGTCAGCTAACATATAAAATGACAGGAAGATGCCATGAGGAATTCATACCCCAAAGTCCTGGGAACGTTGCAGGTGATAAAAGAATTTAAATTGTAAGGATGGGATTAAGTCTATCTGATCAAATGGGAGTCTATTACAATTTTGGCTTAAATATATCAGCCATAGGCCACATATAATCTGCATAAAACTATAGTGGGTGGAAGATCAGGGCAAAGAGTGGAAAATAGGAAAGATGCCAATGCCTCATAAATCTGCTATATAAACACAGACTTAATGTGTTTCACAAGGCTTTAATCAGACATTTACTCAACTCTCATGGGATGCTGTTTTAATACTCAACATACATATTCCCAATATACAGACAGAGGCCATCTCCATTAAAAAGCTTTCATTAATGCTGCATTTATTTTTAGCCAACATTGCTATTTTAAAAATAGAGTTGATGGAATGCTGGCATCTGTTATAGAATTATAATGTTTAGGGCCGTATGAACATGGCAAGGGCCAAGGTTCAGTTTTTAAGACGATGGCATCCCAGAACGTAATGGCAGTAATGGAATTTTCAATACTTAAGCATGCATTATAAATCAGCCTTCTATATTAGTGCTGTAAAAAAAGCAGGAGCATTATTTATTCCAGAGACTGTAAATAATCCATTTGAGCTGTGGGATGCTGAAATATCATCATCACATCACATTTCAGGAATCAGGGAGGAAACAGCTTGGCTCCATTCTAAGGAGAACCTGGGATGGTCTGATTCTGCCTCACCAAAACTCCAGATAGCAGAATCTGGATTGCAGTGAAAGGTCAGTGGTATCATGTGAGAAAAAGTTAGCCATGTAGGCTCCCTTTGCACACAACATTAGTGCCCAGCAGAATGCAGTAGGTACCTCACCCAGCCTCCCTATGCACCCAGAGCCTAACCTCTGACTTGGCTAGGGCAGTAGATCTTGCTTCCATCCCTACTTCTTTTTCTGTTGAAAAATGCATAGTGTAAAATGTGATAAAAATCTTGGATGGAGCAGGAAGTGTGTATTTGATGTTTGGGGATTAAATGTGCTACCTAGAATGACACAACAGTTGTGAATTATTTACAAATGTGGAAGCAGTATGCTTCTGAAGGGCAAAGTCTGAGCTGGCAACCTCTGTGTACCTGAGAAATAAACCCCTTTGGCTCTTGCCTGGCATTTGGGTTAGAGTTAAGCAGGAGTCAGTCCTCCCGTCATGAATACCTTTATTGATTCTGGCCTTTGAGTAAAAGAAAACTCAAGCAAGGTCAGAAAGTTTGTAGCATGGCAGCCACAGAGCAGGTGATTAAAGCCCTGTCTCTCACCTTAAGTGTTCCAATTCAGCCTTGTGAGGTTTAACACCTCACCTCAAGTCTCCAGTGGCTTTGAGTCGACTTCACAAACACACCTCCAAGTTTAACAAAGAAGGCAAAAAGAGGACAAATAAAGGGAAAATATGTTTCTATGTGCTAGAATGAGCTGCTCCGCAGAGATTTCAAAACAAAGCAGAGCTGCAAGAATACATTGCAAAAGCACATTCGGTTGTTGTTGTTTTTCCACAGCGAGCAACTAGAGCCAAGGCCTACCTTTGGAGTGCACACCAGTGTCCAGATAAAACACTACCATCCTTTACTGTAATGAACTCTGCACTGACAAGTCTGTTATGACAAATTTTGTTTTTCTGGCAGTAACTTCGAAACTCGGTGAGATTTGGAGTCCCATTTAAAGACATCTCTGGTCTTGTCTCCTCACCTGTGTGACAAGTTCTCTCAGGTCTCATCTGGGTCACTAAATGGAGATCCCATGATAGGGAAAAGTGACACCCCATTCATCTTGCTTTGCATGAGTGCTCTTTCTGTCAGGAGAATCACATAACAATGTTAGTTTTATATACAGTACTCTCAAGAAATACAGCCCCAAATCAGCTGCCTCAAGTCAAGTAAAAGAACCAGCACAAAGGGAAGCAGAGGAATGAAACTGTAAATTTATATTACAACAGGCAAACAGAAGTATGTGTGTAATGTTACAAAAAAAACACCTCTCTATAGCAATAAAAAATTAGGCACATCAAGCACGTTATTTGCTACAAACAGGATGTCCATCACTTATACATAACCTACTTGTCAATGGATGAAATGGCTTCTCAACCTGTCATATTAAGCAACACAACAGACTGTGGTCATTAGTGCAATGCACTCCACAGAGTGAACCCTGGGTGCCTCTACATGGGATCTTCCTGCATTCCTAAAGTGGTACCAGATTTTTAAATAGCAACCTTCAGAAACCAGATTGAGAGCATTGCAAATCTCCAAGGACATTGTCCCCCACCTTAAAATTACCATTCTTCCATGAAAAGGTTTAAATGGAGACACCAGAATAAAAATACCTAGTTGGAATTCATTAACAAACTTGATCCTGCGAAACTCACTTAACAAGCATTGGGAGTTGCTTTGTGACTACAGTAAGGAGTTGTCCCACTTTACATGTTAATACTACCTTCACTGCTCCATTAATTTATCAGCAGTGGCCCCTTTTGGAAAGCAGATCAGGCCTACCCTGGCAGGATCTTGAATTCATTTTTGTGATGCTCATAACATCAACAAATTTACGACCAGCCCATGTGTTTTATTGACTTTTGGTTTCTATGTAAAATACAAAAGGAAATTTAAAAAAACTACCTCTTTTCTGCAGCTAGGTTTTACCATCTTGTCAGTTAGCCTCTGTAGCTGCTCCTTTAAAAGCAGCTAAGGATTAGCAGGGGAAGCTTTTACAGCCCTTGCCACCCAATATAATGCAGACAGACCAGTAACTGATCATGGATGCCATGCACATTAGTCATTGTGGATGGTATGCTTCTGCTGAATGTGCTGGAATGGCAGAGTTGGAGCAGGCAAACTAGTAGGCAGGAAGGGAAGGCGGATGAGCCAGATGCAGAGCATAGCTGCCAAGTTTTCCCTTTTCTCACGAGGAAGCCTATTCAGCATAAGGGAATTTTCCTTTAAAAAAGGGATAACTTGGCAGCTATGATGCAGAGAGGTGTTTTCCCATTGGATCATCTGTTTCAGTTCTGAGTAACTTGGAATTTCCTGTTGATTCTCCTCAACATCTTAGCATCTCTCAGAACCTTAACCACAGGTGTCTTCCTGGTTAGGTGGTCTAAAATAAATTTCAGTGAAACTGAATTATGACATTTATGTTTCTGTTTGGATAGCTTATTGCAGAAGGACTACTCTCAGGTTTCTTGGCATTTAAGGTATGGAGCCCTACAAGGATGTCTCTCCCCAACCACCCCCAATTGTTTTGTTTTGTTTTTTAAAGCCTACATCAAAACAATGGCCTTGGAGCTTGGTGTCATCACTCAGTTCTATCTCTCTTTTACGGTGGAAGAGCTGAACCCCTGGTCTGGACTTGGTCATAGGCTACATAATGGCCAACAAGCTGAAGCTCAGTCAAGGCCAGATAGAGACATTAGGTGCACAAGCTAGTTCCACCTGGGATCTTCCACCTGAATGGACAGGACTGCTGTAGCTCTTTCACTGAAGGCTCAAGTGTCTTACATGGCATACAGAGACTAGCCCACCATCTTAACCTGTCCATAATAACTCATGTGTTGCTAATCTCCAGGGTAGATTACAGCAAGGCAGTGTTCATGGAGCTACCTTTGGAGACTGTACAGAAAATGTTGTTAGTTTAGAATACAGCTACTGGAACAGGGTTTTGTGACCACATTTTGCCACAGCTGGAACAGATGCATTGCTTCACTGTCTGTTTCTGGCACTATTCAGTGTGTTGCTGCTTATCTTCAAAGTCCTGCATGTCATGGGATATAGGTATCTAAAAGATTAACTGCCTCTGTATCAGCCAAACTATATAGTGATATCTTAGTCAAAGATCTCCATCCATGTTCAATTGACACCTGAACTAATGGAAGTGACAGAAAGTCTTCCTAACGTTGGTACCATAGCTATGAAATGCTCTTTCTGGACTTCCGGTTGGTTGCGGCGCCATTAATTTTTTTTTTTCCAGAATTGCTTCCATGATGCATTTATTTGCTGTTGTATTTTTTAATTACATACTTTTAGTGTAGTTTTTATTTATTGCTGAAGGATGCTAAAGTCTCTGCCTGAGCTGATGAAGGTGGCTTCAGTCCAAGGCAACATGAAACATCTGAGTGAGCACATCTGGATGGCTGGACTGAAGCACCACCATATCCAGATGACAGCCAGCACGCTCTATTTTTTCATCTTAATCCAAGTGGGACAGTGTGGATGTTAAATTAGTGCCTAGCCATGGTGCTGCACTGAATGAGGGTCAGTAAACATGGGCTTCATCCAGACAAGATGGGGGTACTGCTGGTGCTCCATTGCCTGCCCAGGTGAGTGTTGTTCACCCTATTCTGGAAGGGGTTGCAATCCCCTAAAGGATGTAGTGTGCAGTTTGGTAAGGTAAGGTAAAGGTAAAGGTAAAGGGACCCCTGACCATTAGGTCCAGTCGTGACCGACTCTGGGGTTGCAGCGCTCATCTCACTCTATTGGCCGAGGGAGCCTGCGTACAGCTTCCAGGTCATGTGGCCAGCATGACTAAGCCACTTCTGGTGAAACAGAGCAACGCGCGAAAACGCCGTTTACCTTCCCGCTGTAGCGGTGCCTACACTTGCACTTTGATGTTCTTTTGAACTGCTAGGTTGGCAAGAGCTGGGACCGAGCAACAGGCGTTCACTCTGCCGCAGGGATTCGAACCGCCAACCTTCTGATCGGCAAGGCCTAGGCTCTGTGGTTTAACCCACAGCGCCACCTGCGTTTGGTAGCACTCATCAGTTATCACTAGTGCCACAAACAGCCACTTTTCAGCTTGGGCTGAAATACCAGCTGCAGCCATACCCGAAGAGAGATAACTTGGCTTCAGTTACCCATAATTCCTGTCTGGATTATTTAAATGTGCTGGACATGGGACTGCCTTAAAATAATTATGTTCAAAACTTCAATTAGTCCCAAACAGGGCTGCAAGATGGTTAATTGCATTGTAATGTAATTGGCTAAAACAATAAACACTTGATTGACTGCCAACTGGAACTGGACAGTATGATCATATTTTGTCAGTTCTTCATCATCTGCATCAGTGTTCAATCTGTTTCTGGGCCCTGTTCCAAGTGTTGGTTTTGACCTTTAAAGCTTTTCACAACTTGTAACCTGAAATATGGTTTTCTGTCATAAATACCTACATAGTCTTTGACAACGTCTTCAGGGGTCTTTTTCTGGGTAGCCCATCTAGTGAAGTGAGGTGAGTGACAGTTAGGGAGCAGGCCATTTTGGCGTTGGCGCTCCAGCTGGGGAACACTCTTTCTAGAGGTGTGTGGCCTTGTAGGATCACCCAAACCTCTTCATCAGAAGATCCCCAGCAACTGAGGTGGAGCATAAGGTAATATATTCAGTTTATATGCAGTAAACACAAGAAAAGGAAAATAGATGACTGAGGAATACTGGGGTCCCCATTTCACTTGTTTTATTCATCACATGTAGCTATGCACAGTTTTTGAAAGGTTGCTTATGGTATACAGTGGAACCTCGGTTTATGAACACCTCGGTTTACGAATTTTCGGTGTACGAACACCGCGGACCCATCTGGAACGGATTAATTCACTTTCCATTACTTTTAATGGGAAAGTTCGCTTCAGTTTATGAACAGACTTCCGGAACCAATTGTGTTCATAAGCCGAGGTACCACTGTACTTTTTAAAAGGTATCACTTCACTTATTATATATGTACATCTTCAGTTATCTAGAAACTCCTTTTTTCCCTTTCAGTTTTGCTATTCCAGGATAACTACTTGCAATAAACAATCCATTATTTTGCTAAAGTTCCGGGAATTTGTTTAGTCAGAAATTAATGCTTATATTTTTACTTTAGCAAATGTCTGAAAGTGACTATTTCTTATTGTTTTTTTTAACTAGGAATGGCTGAAAATATGCTTAGCTAAAGTTGTAACATTGCCTGGCTGTTAATTAAAAAAACATGCAGCAATTGAGGTATTAAAAATACTCCAAGGTATTTAAAATGAGTAGATATTAAAATAGGAAGATACTGAACTTTTAATACTTTGTGTCAACATTGGCAGTGGTCTCCCCTGCATGATACCTATAGCTAGGCAACCCCCACAGCTTTTAATAAACAACATGTTACTTTAAGTAATTCCTAAATGATATTCTAGTCAAATTAAAGATGGCATTTGTCATGTACACAAGTGAAGTGACTCATGCAAATAATTTGGAGAAAAAACCCTGTCATGGTAAAGTCTTTTATTTGCCACTTCATCATAATATAGCACATAAGGAAACGAGGCTAAAACTGCCGAAACCCTGATGAAGTCTGAAAGTAATAAACAGGATATCAGCCAAGTCTAGTCAACTGTGAATGCTTATTAAAGATGAGTTTAAAAGGGATTGTAAAGTTACTGGCCTAAAAAAAGGCCAATAAAAAGAACATTAATTGAAAAAGATAGAACGACAAATTGCATTTTATATACACACACACACATGAAGCATACAGGCAGATTTTAAATTTTCCAAGTCTGAAATGCTTCATAAAAGGCACATGTTCTCCCACTGTGATTTATCCCTCTGTACCTTTCAGGGTAATTTTGTCTCACCTCACACACGTACTATTATTGATGTCTGTGGAGGAGAATTGTATAAAGCATAGTTTCCTTTATGTGAAGGGATAAGTTACAAATTCACTCTGCCCATGTTAACCCCAATGGAAACAAGCTGGCATTGCTTGGGCAACACATAATAGCCCCCCCTCCCCATTTCACCTCCACCCTTCTCTTGAAAGAAAAGGAATTGAATTTCGCAACGCCGTTTTTCACAACAGAGACCTGTTTAGTTTAGATGAAATATAGGTTAAAGTGTAATCTTTTGTAATCTGGTGGATAAGCTCCACAAGAAGCAGGACTAGGGGCAGGAAAATGTGAAATTCTTAGCATTTTCCACAGGAATCCAGAACTGCTACGGATCCTAAGTGAGGCGCTAGTGCACTGGGAGATAGATACAAGTTCAAAAACCCCTTTGGCCATGAAACCTCCTTGGGGACTTTGGGCCATTTGCTGAGTCACAGCCTGACCTTCCTTAGAGGGCTGCTGAGATAAATTTGAATCCTGGGCTTTATGAAGGAAGAGCAGGATACAAACTTCAGAAACAAAGCAAGCGGTTTCTGGTTCCAGTCCTCAAATATACACTGTATCTCACAATGAACTCAGTATGAACTTTGCTGCCATAATGCTTGATTTCCTTTCTGTTTCCCAGTTGTCATTCTAATGGCGATATCATAATGTTATGTAAACTAAAAAGACAACATTGTTACAGAGAGTGCATTAAATATTAAGAGGAGTTTGTTGAAAGACAGATCTAAGGAGCAATTCACACGTCAATTCAATAGTCCATTTATAGATGGTATTTGCAAACAGTATTCAAGTGTTGTTTCCCCTATGCCTCAGTGAATATAACACCAATTTTTGCTGAGTTTTTGATAAAATAGTTTATCGGCTGAGAACTGTGGGCCACACTGAGAATCACACACACACACAATCTATCACACAAAGGCGTATGCATACTACACATAAGTAACATTTTCTGTACACTGCCCACCCCCCAATTAAAGCCTAATTAAGAGGGATGAGAGGGACGCGGGTGGTGCTGTGGTCTAAACCACAGAACCTAGGGCTTGCTGATCAGAAGGTCAGCGGTTCGAATCCCTGCAACAGGGTGAGCTCCCATTGCTCGGTCCCAGCTCCTGCCAACCTAGCGGTTCAAAAGCACATCAAAGTGCAAGTAGATAAATAGGTACAGCTACAGCGGGAAGGTAAACGGCGTTTGCTGTTCCATTGCACCAGTAGAGGCTTAGTCATGCTGGCCACATGACCCAGAAAAACTGTGTGCGGAGCGGACAAACGCCTGCTCCCTTGGCCTGTAAAGCAAGATGAGCGCTGCAACCCCAGAGTCGTCTGCAACTGGACTTAACTGTCAGGGGTCCCTTTACCTTTACCTAAGAGGGATGAAATTTCATTTCATGTGTGATCCCTGATTGGGTGAGCTTGTCAATGCGGCTAATCCAAACAGACGAGTCAGCAACCGGGTGGGGAGGCATTGAAGCTGCTGCAGCCAGATTTCTACCCAGGGCCGGCCCACCCTTCAGGGAAGCTGAGGCAACTACCTCTGGCGGCAAGATCTACAGGGAAAGCAGATCCTGATGTAGATCTTTCTCCCCCCCCCTCTTGTTCCTGATGAAGATCTTCACTCCCCCATTAGTGTGTGTGTGTGTGTGTGTGTGTGTGTGTGTGTGAATTTTGTTTGGCCTCAGAAGCCAAAATGCCTTGTTCCTACCCCACCCAAAACTACCAGTTTCATTTCTACCCAAAACTGATATTCAGATTGACGCTATTGATCAAATTATCATTTGACATGTGATTTGGATGCACAAATGTGGTTCCCCACTGGTTGGCAATGTCCAGCCCACCAAGACCCTCCTGTCTATCATGCTCCCAATATTTCCCCTCCATTTTGCTGCTTTGTGTGCTGGTGTGTGGCAGGTTGGGAATTGAAGAAAGGAATTGATTTGAAGCAGTGCCTTCTTACTCAGCCCCCAGAAGCACACTCCTGATCCCCAATCTGCCACACACCAGCACCATCCTACCGCAAATCTTCCTAATAAATGTTTATTATTTTCAATTACAGTTCAATAATGGCCTCATTATAACAATACCAATTTATAATACAATTAATATCAATCATTCAAATAGTGAATTATATAATTTGTTAAAGTGGCCCCCCACATGCTAGATTTGATTATTTTCTTTATTTCTGTGTTCTAAAATCTTCTAGACTCCAGCTGCTCCAGCGTTACTGCAGACTGTTACAGCTTGCCACCAACTGCTTCAACGCACAACCACTGGCTCAACCATACACCACCAGGACTCACCAGCTTCCCACTGAGATGCTGTCAGTCGTTTTGCACTCTGCACATACTCAGAAACACTGGGGCCATAACCTGTCAGTTTTTGAAAAGGTTCTAACCTCCTTTGCCTGGTCCTCAGACCCTAGTCAGCACAGAGTCCTTGAGAAAGAGTATTTTGCAGAATGCTGCTTTTATTCTTAAAAGTCTTCTTATCTAACCAAAATCAACAGCTTCATACATATCAAACGCAACCCACACCTCACACAATCAATGACCACTCTATATATACAGGCATATGCAGGTGAAAGGTTGCATGAGTCACGCAGGCTTTGCCGATTCATTGTAGGCCGCTGACTCATGCTGACTCAGTTCCTTTTGTATTAAAGAAACAGCGGCTAATTTTAAGCCATGACAATTAGTTTCAATTACAATCCAGTCATAATAATCCCTTTTACAACTAACTTCTATTCGTGATGACACATTAAATGATTTATAAAACTACAAGTGAGGAACTCAAACTATATCCTTGTTCTTTCTGTGTGTGGCAGTTATTCTGTCTGTGGTGTTTCATCTTGTCCTTGTAAGAGGTTATGTCTTTCTTTCCCCCGATTGTTGCTGTTATCCGTCATGCCTTGGGTGGAGCTGATATCCCATTGTTGTTCCAGAAATTTCTCCATCGCTTCGTCCCATGCTTTGTTGTTTTGCACCGAGAACTTTAACAACAGCTGCAAAAGTTGCTCTGTCCCAGTAAGTAAACTGTTTCTCCATTTTTCTTCTCAGCCTGGGAAGAAGAGTGATCTGTTGAACTGCAGATGACTCAATAAAGAACCTTATCAGTTCCTTGGCAGCTCACAGACTCCTTTCATCTTTCCTTCCAGCTGAAGATATATGGCAAATTACCCTTCCAATTAAATTAAATTCCAAGCCCTCTTAGCGTTATTCAGTTCACTTCATAGATAATAAAGGATGGGGAACAGCAAGTTCTAAGTTTCCATCTTAAACTTTTTTTTTTTGCAATATAGAACTTTACTCCCCCTTTCCTCTTTTTTTTACACACAGTTAGTTTGATATTATAATCCAATTTCTTCCATCCTCTCTTGTAGAAATATAATTTGAACTAACATTCAGAAGAGGGTTGCTGAATCATAAGTGTAGAGAAGAAAACTTTAAATAAAGAAACTGTAAGCTCCACCCACCCTGTCTTTTGCACTGAACGAAGTCCTAACTCAAATTCAAACCTTAAAGTCCTTGCAGTTGGTTTGTTCAGCAGTTTGTGATCTCATCTCTTCTAGCACGGGCCTGTACTTTAGATAGATAGATAGATAGATAGATAGATGATAGATAGATAGATAGATAGATGATAGATAGATATAGACTTTATTGTCATTGTACATAGTACAACGAAATTGAATGCCATCCCATAAAAACAAAACAAAAACACAATTGCAGACACACACACACACACACACACACACACACATACACACCCATCACAACTCCTCAAGATCATATTATTTACTTACAGTATTTAAGATGGTTATAGCTCTTGGATAGAAACTGGTTTTTTTAATCTATTCATTCTTGATTTAATTGTTCTGTATCTCTGTATTCGTTGCCGCCTGCAGCTTCTCATTTTAGTCCAATTAAGCTCTAATTAACAGAACTTCTGCTTCCTTATGGCAGTGTTGGAGGGTTTATTGCCTCCATGCCTCCATGCCCCCCCCCCACATTCTATGCCAGTGCAAGGGCCAGGTATTGAGATGAACTGCAAGTGAAGCCCGTTCCCCCCATCCCTGGGGAGAATTTGCAAGGATGATTCATCCTTGTTTTTCCTTCGCCAATGATCTCCCGCTGCCATGGGGACTGCTTCCATTAAGGCAGAGCGGAACTGGAAGTCCCTTCTGCAGCTTCTTGGTTCCTGCTTCTTGGTTCTTTGAGAATGATTGTCAGTGATTGACTCTCTTAATTAATTTTCAAAGCATTTATTTGCACTTTCTGCTCTGCAGCTCCCTTTACCAACTGTTGCTGTTGCAACCCTGAGCTTATGGTAAGTCCCTTCCCCATTTCACTGCTATTCATTCTCTCCAAGCAGATTCCTAGAAGTAGTGATGGAGTTTGCAATTTATAGGTGTTCCATTTGCACAGGCAACTGTCAACTTACATGGGGGTTATGTCCTGGGGATCATGTGTAAAGGCCAAAATCATGTGTAGTCAAAACCCTTTGGGTTCAATGGCAGGTGGGATTGCCAAAGTCATTTTTAGTGGAAGCCCACCCCATTTTGTGCCCCCTTTTTATTTATTTATTTTGTTTTGCCAAGCATGTGAAGACTTGCCCTAAGGTCATAGGATCCAGGAAGTTCCAAAGGTTTAGAAGTTGCTGCACAAGTTTGTCTTAAGGGCTCTGAAGAATACAATTGTTTCAAGCCATTCTTCATTTCTCTAATTTGTGGATCCAGAATCATTACAGGAAGCATGAAGGCACACTGTGCAGTTTTACTGCTGAATACAATACAAACAGGCCTGATCCTGTGCACTGGGTGGACAGGAGACCTTTTAGGAATTATATCTAAGCAGGTCTGGGCTCTTCAGAGGTGGGAGACAAAATTAAGTATTACTTAGCAATTACAGGCTTCATGTAGATTTATTACAACACACTGGTCCTGATGTTGCAGTACTAACTGCACTATTACACTCATGCACTCCCTGAAACATCATCAGTGGTACCTTATTGAATAGACTGAGAAGCCCACACATGTGGAACATTTTCGTTTTAGCTATATAGTCTTGCTCATGAAATAGTTCATCATGAATAAGTCCTTTGAAATTAATAGGGCTCAGTAAGTTGTAACTTTCTATGGATAGGGACCAATCCATTTTAGTTGCTGGCTTAAATTTATTCTAATTAGAGAAAACTTTCAGAAAAGGTGAGCAATGACAAGAATTCACAAGGGAAGCTGCAGAATCTCTTTCACTGGAAGTTTTAAAAATAGATGGGATAAGCAGCTGTCAGGAATAGTTATAGGCAATGCTGCTCTCATGCTGTGATTTTGGCTAGATGTCTTTGGGTTGTCCTTCACCTTGATAACAAAGATCAAACAGATATTTGAAAAAGTTGCAAGTGTTTGTATGGAATTAACAAGTGGCTATCAATCTCAAACCAGCAGACCCAGGCCCTAATCCAGGTCTGGTCATGGGAAATAATTTGCTGTGGACAAAAACAATGGCATCCTACCCTGCATGAATCCTACCCATTTGAATGCTGGATACACCTAGTTGTGTCTCTGTATGGTATCTGCTTTGCACCCAGAAGCCTGTTAATGCAGGTGCCCCATCCTGGATGGAGGTCTTTGTCTCTCTTTATATGTGTGTTTGCCATTGTGATAGACATTGTTTCTTCAACTAAATATGGAAACTAAAGCTAGTGATATTGCATTTCAGGTTGATTTTATCAAACAGATTATTATTTTGCTGTTTTAAGTATGTGTTGCCTGTACCGAAACTATAAATTATTTTGGGTAACCCAAAATGGACAGTGGGGTCATCACACTAACTTTCTGCTGGCATGATTTTCTCGTAGGAAAATATTTTTTTCACTAATACAAATAACTGATGTGTGCTGTTTCCTTTGGTTTTTTTCCCTTTGGTTTTTTTTTAAAGAAATATATATTTTTGGGGGGTTTTTCTGACAAACACAAAACCGACACACCAAAAATACGAAAATTCAAAATAGCAAAAGAAAAACAAAAAAACAAAAAAGAAAGAAATAGAAAGAAATAGAAATAGAAAAAATACAGAAAAAAGAACAATAAAAAACTATCATTATATAAACTCATTTCATAACTCAACTTCGACTTCCCCGTCCCTCCCTTTCCGAGCCTTTATAATATCCCAATTTACACAGCTTTCAAGTTATGACCATATTACACAAAATCATTATACTTTACTATTCATTTCACTTATTAAAAGAAAAAAAAAATTCAACTAACTTTAATCAAATCTCACTTCCAATATACACCTCTTTCGGATTATATTATTTTATAACCATATTATAATATATCATTATACCTAACTTTCATATTTTACCAACCCTCTACTATCTCCCCTTAGCCTATTATTTTTCTTTAAAAATACCCTTATCTTACTCAATCTAAAACCTATTTCTGACCCATTACAATTCGCACTACCCCCCTCTATCCCCCTGGTTAGCAATTCCCTGGTTAACAGTCCTTCATACAATCCAATTTCAGACCATGTAATCCATCCCATTCAAAATGCCTCTTCGCTTTCAGCCCACACCGTCTCTAATCCACTCCACCCCACCCTCCTCTCTCCACCCCTTCTTCTGTTGTTCCAATTTCTTAGCCCCCTCCCACCTACATCTTTTCCCTTTCTTATCCTCCCATTTGTCTTGGCTTTTGCCTGGTGTTCGCCTCCCTCCTCTCACTAGGAAGGTTGGGACCCAGGACATATCTTGATCCTTTGCCACTGCTTGGTTGATTTTACCAGAAACCTGGTACCTCTCTCACACTGAGGGATCAGCATCCTGGATTTTTTCTTCTTTTAGAGCATCCTGGTTATAGTCAATACTTTGTGCAACTTCTCTCACAAGTTGCACTGTTTCCACATTTTGTCGCTCCTCTTGTCCATCCTCTATTAAAACTTTAATATTTTTGAGTTCCAAAACCTCTGCACGTGGCTCCCGATTGTCTTTGAGAATAAGTTGTTGTAGTGTTTCAGTGAAGATCTGTGTGTTTCTTCTATATATCTGCAATTCTCCCAAAACTTATTGAGCTTGTTCCAAAATACCCACCAGTTCTTTTCCATCTCGTGACTTGAAGTTTTGACTGGCCACATCCTTTGTCTTCTCACATTACAATATGGAGCTTAGGCTGCTGTGCCAAAGACAGTGCCTTTTCCTTTTTTGTCCACCAAGTTCCCATCAATCTGTAATCTAATATAATTCCTTTGGCCCAATTTTAGAATCCAATCGTTCTTTCCAATTTCACAATCATAAAAATTCAAGTCCAGCTAAAATCCACCAAATTAAATCATTTTTCCAAGTTCAAAAGTTCACTTAATAAGAAGCTTCCTCGACTGGTGATGCCACAATAGCAGCTAATCAGTTTCCAGTTTTCTGCCCTCAGGGTACCAAAGGGCTCGTTAATACACCTTAAAAGCTTTTGCGGATTTCAACAAAAAATAAATTCTCCTTCCCTTGGCTCCGCTGCCACAGTAAAGGGTTCCAGCTTAATTTTTTAAAGAAAATCAGAGTCCCGTTCCATCTCTATGGCTGAAGGCTTGGTAGCTGTGTTGTAATTTTCTCGGGGGGGGGGGCACCTCTGTTTCCTCTTTGAATTCCCCTCCCAAGGCCAAATTCTTTTAAAGTTCAAATCCAAAAAATGATTACTCACATGTCCATTTTATATATATTGGAGGTATCCGTTGCTCATTTAGTCGCCGGCACAGAGCTTTGCGCCTCAGAGGTAGTGAATTGACCCACAGCTCCATCCCACTCTTTCCGCTCACGGTTCTCCCAAAAAGGAGCTTGCCGAGCAGCGAGTGGGGCTTTAAAGAGCTCAGCTGGGTGCCCACGTCCCCGGAAAGCTCAATCCAGGGGTTCTTCGGGAGGCTGCGGTGCTCCTACAGCCTCCCCCCCATAGCGCTGGGGACCTCGGAGACCGAGAAATCCCCTGCCGATCAACAATAGCAACAGACCAAAAGTAGCTATGCATGTCCAGAATAGGGATTTGTAGTCTGCAGTGATCTACATAAAGAATAATAAATGAATGCTATATATATATATATAATTTTATAAAAAGAAAGGAATAACATCCATATAATTATACATTGTTATCACATGCTTAATCCTGTCCAGACAAGAGACGAGTGTGAGGGTTAGATTAGTCAACACCCATGAGCCATGAGAATAGTAGTATTGGATGGGGTTGTACTTCCTTAAGTTTTGCTATTGGTCACACAAATGGCATCTATAGCATTTAGGGGATACCCCAAGCTGTGCCTCCTCCTGAAAAGAGGTGACTGTTCCAGAGACTGGTAATATCCAGGCTATATTATTACAGCGTCTCAAGTCTCTTTCATTTGCCAAAACTGCAAATTCTGCTGTACTTCTGTTTACATATACTTTTTTGTTTTAATATATTTCATATTGTACTGTTTGGTCTTCATCAGCTACCTTAAAGACTTCTAAAAATATTAAATAGCTGAATTAATAATAATAATAATAATAATAATAATAATAATAATAATAATAATAATGCAACAATTCTGTATAATGAGAACTGGTTTGCTCAGCCTGAATTGCTTTTAAATACACAATGCCTTAAGGTTCAGTGGCATCATGCCTCTCCTTTTCTTCCTCCTTCTCACAATTTCATGCAATCTGCAGTTTATATAATATAGTCAAAGCTATCACAAGTCACTGAGCAACCCTTTACATGTAAATATTTATCCTACTTAGTACAAAGTTTGCATAATAATGTCTATACTAAAAATGCAGAAACTATATTCATGTAGAATTTCTGATTCATAGGATAAAAAGATTTAGATAAAAGGAATTTCAAGGATGATTAAGATTATGCAAATTTCTGGTCATATTTGTATCCACAAATCCATGGGCGGCACATGCTGGCCCAAAACTTTAAATGTTGGGGACCCATTTACACATAATACTGTCAAAGAATTGTTGCACCAGTTCTAATGTGTCATGCACCAAGTTGTTGGTCTTAAATGGCTCTTCCTTCTAGAACCTAATTGTAAAAAAAAACCCAAAAAAACTCCCAAAGCAGTTTGCAAAAGATAAAACAGTAAGGGGGGAGGGAGTACAACCCTACCTTAAAACATACAAAAGTTAAAATACTATAACAGATTAAAAAAGACCTCAAATTCCTAAGCAGCTGGGTAGACATGGATGCCCCATGCCCTCTCCTGAGCTTCCCATACCTGAGCAGGAAAGTCTGAAGGGGATTTATTTGTGGGTTTGCAAGGTTCCTAGCTGGGGAAGATTCCAAGCATGTTCTAAACACATTAATAATTCCCCCTCACATGTAAGTCTGGGGTGGTGGGGCAGGTCTAGTGCACATGGCTCGTGCATTGCTAGTTTCCCTTGTGCATTCTGTGAACACCTGAATATGACTATTCTCTTTGGGTCACCATCAGGCTTTACAGCAATCCTCATGCTTATCTCAAAACCTTTTCTCATACCTAGCAGTCAACATACGCCACAAAATCTGGGGACTGTTGACTGGTGCCTCAGCAGTAGATGGGGGTGTCATTTGTTTTGAACAAAACTGAAATAGTGGAAGGGAAGGTTTTGTCTGAAAATGTTTATGTTCATGAAATGGCAACTGTAGCAGTAAAAACAACCTCATAAAATTAGGTGCAGTGTTCCTCTGAGGGCAAAAGTAGATTTGGCAATAATCTTGGTGCTGTTGTTGTAACATGTAGTAGAGGGAAATGTGCTTCATAATATCATTGTGTTGTGTGCCCACCCCCTGACTCATGGTTATATCCAATGTAAACTGGCCCAACATTTATTTCAATAAAATGACCTTCCCAGCTTCTCTTATAATGAATAAATTAAGTGATGTTGTGAAATTAAGATGTGTGCTTGCATTGAAGACCATTTCCATAGAATAGGCAGGGTGTGTTTAATTTTCAGTCAATGTGAGCATGGAGACTGCCTCATTATTATTTTAAAATCTTCAAAGTGCCATCAAATACCAGATTAACAAACATTGCAACCAAGCATCATGGGCATATCAATGTCAGTTATCCAGACATCTTCTCCCCATCATGTGTTGGAAGTCAGTACCATTAAATGGATGGCACTCACATTTTCTGCTGTCCTTCTGTCATTTTCATGGCAGCAACAGAGGTGTGATGAATATTTGCTGGAACCCATAACCCGGTTAACATCCCAGAATCGCCAGTGCAAATTTACAGGAACAGTGATTTCACTTTTAACAACCTCTGTTGACGAATTTTAACTGCTGTTCTGTTTACATTGAGCGATAGTAGGAGTATGAGTCAGTTCACATGTAGATGTTCATCACTTATGAGCTTTCACAGTTCTAACTAACTGCTCAGAGCTTTCATATTATCTGATAGCATCTCAGACAATGGTTTTCAATGTTTATAAATTCAAGTATTAGTTATTAAGAACTGGGTCACACATACATATTCATCTCTTGGTTCCTGCAGCATTCAAAGATTCATTGCATGTGCTTATTGCAGAGTGCAGATCTGAATTTATACCTCTTTCACACATATCAATATTTTATTTGATATTGAACAATTCATAGAATCATAGAATTGCAAAGTTAGAAGGGACCCTGAGGGCGATCTAGTTCCACCACCTGCAATGCAGTAATCTCAACAAAATCTGTCACCTCCTTACTTCATCCTGACCTAAATCCACAAGTCCATAGCCTTATAAGATGGTGACAGTTTTTTGGTTTGTTTTTTTTGGCAAGTGTACATATTGCTCTCTGGGATTGCTGTGGGTTAAACCACAGAACCTAGGGCTTGCTGATCAGAAGGTCAGCGGTTCGAATCCCTGTAACGGGGTGAGTTCCCATTGCTTGGTCCCAGCTCCTGCCAATCTAGCAGTTCGAAAGCACATCAAAGTGCAAGTAGATAAATAGGTACCGCTCCGGCGGGAAGGTAAACGGCGTTTCCGTGTGCTGCTCTGGTTCGCCAGAAGTGGCTTTGTCATGCTGGCCACATGACCTAGAAGCTATACGCTGGCTCCCTCGGCCAATAATGTGAGATGAGTGCCGCAACCCCAGAGTCGGTCACGACTGGACCTAATGGTCAGGGGTCCCTTTACCTTTACATATTGCTATAAACAAAGTAGTGCTTCAAGCTGCAGGTTGCATTTCTACCAAAGACAGAATATTCTAGCTATTATTTTAAAAGGTGCTAAAAGTGGAGAGAATACATGCTGATAAACTGAGACATTTCGGTGGGAGGGAGCAAAACTAACAAAGAAGTTGCTCCAGTAGGAAAAAGGCTTCTCAACTTTTGAACAGCGGTTTAATTTTAAAATTATTTTTTTAAAAAAATCTATTAAGACTTTTCATAATACAATAAAAAACAAACTAAGAACAAAAATAATAAAAGCAACATGCAAAAAACCAAGAAAAATAAAGGAAGAAGTAGGAAAAAATATAGAAGAATGTAAAGTCTTCTCTTACAGATATAGCTCAACTTTTGTCCCAAACAGGAAAAAGGTGCCCCCCCTCACCTGGGAGCATCCCCCAGCCTCTCACCCTGGAAGATCTCCCCATCTGTTTCTCTCACACAGGATCCTTCACCAACTGATCATAACCTTCATCTGTGTACAGTTCTCTCTTTAACCCAGAGAATAGGACAGCAGCAAAAAAAAAAAAAAAAAAAGACCGATCAAAACAAAAACAAAGCAAAAAAGAAAAAGGGCAGGTAACATAAGAATCAGACAAGGATAAGAAGATAATAAAAATAATAATTAGGCCTAGATGGAAAGAAATAAAAATAAAAATGACTTTCAGCTGTATGTCTGTCTGTCAGTGGTATATACAAGATTTCTTCAAAATACTTACTTAAAATGCTCAATCCCAAAAAATACCCAGTTGTTCTTCCATCTGCTAGATTATGTTTTTCCACCTTCAGTTCTTTCTAGGCATCCCAAGTTCATTTTCCTTCCAAACAAAAAGTCCAGAAGATGCTCTCCAAATACTCAGCGGCACAGCCATGGGCACCCGCATGGCCCCACAGTATGCCAACATCTTCATGGCAGATTTAGAACAACATTTCCTCAACTCCTACCCACTCAAATCTCTCTTGTACCTACGATACATTGACGACATTTTTATTATCTGGACACATGGTCAACAGATCCTGGAAACCTTCCACCAGACATTAAATGACTTTCACCCCACCATCAACCTAACAATGAACCAATCTATGCAAGACATACATTTTTTGGACACTACTATAAAAATACAGGATGGACGTATAGACACCACCTTATACCGAAAACTAACTGACCGACAAACATATCTACATGCTTCTAGCTACCATCCCAAACATACCAAACAATCCATCGTATACAGCCAGGCCCTATGTTACAACCGCATCTGTTCCAACTCTACAGACAGAGAATCTCACCTAAGAGATCTACAGCAAACCTTTTTAGAACTCAAATATCCACCTGATGAAGTTAAACAACAGATCAACAGAGCCAGACAGATACCTAGAGAGAACCTGCTGCAAGACAGACCCAAAAAAGAAAATAACAGAACACCACTAGTTATCACATACAGCTCCCGAGTTAAAACAGTACAGCGCATCATCAGAGATCTACAACCTCTCCTGGACAATGACAGCTCTCTTTCTCAAGCTCTGGGAGGAAGACCTTTCATTGCCTACAGACAGCCACCCAATCTTAAACAACTCCTCACCCACAATAATACAACCACCAGACTTAACATGGACACTGGTACCAGAGCCTGCAATAAACCCAGATGCCAACTTTGCTGCCACATACACCCGGACAACACCATTACTGGCCCCAACAACATCCAACATACCATCTCAGGACTATTTAATTCCTCATCTTCTAACATTGTGTATGCCATCAAATGCCAACAGTGCCCTTCAGCTCTCTATATTGGACAAACAGGCCAAACCCTACGCCAAAGGATAAATGGACATAAATCTGACATCAGGAATCACAAGACAGAGAAACCAGTAGGAGAACAATTCAATCTCCCAGGACATTCTATACAAGATCTCAAAGCAGCTGTTTTATTACAGAAAAATTTCAGAAACAGACTGGAAAGAGAAGTTGCTGAATTGCAACTCATTAGCAAGCTTAAAACCATGGAGCCACCTGGAATGAACAGAGACATAGGATTCTTATCTCATTATACATGATCAAGCTTTCCTTAGCACCTCAGGCCTTGCTTCCCCCCCTGCAAGACCAATTGCAGTCATTAACAGTCGTTAACAGTCATCAACAGGTTTACCACTCCTATCAGCCCATCACCCATTCCCACCACCCTTCTGAGTAATACCCCTCCCCACCCTCTGACTATACATAAGGGTCTGGTGACTTCTGTTTCAGTGTATCTGATGAAGTGTGCATGCACACGAAAGCTCATACCAAAATTAAAACTTAGTTGGTCTTTAAGGTGCTACTGAAGGAATATTTTTACTTTGTTTCTCCAAATACTGTTATTGATAAATGCCAACAATAGTCTTCCTCCAGTTCAGCATACCAGCTTTGCCTCTGGTACTGAGCAACAAGACATCCTTAATCATTCCTTCAGGTGTCTCCTCACTGTGATCATATATTGAGACCATAATCCACAATCAATGCTTATTATTTATTCATTAGTTCACACACTTATTCAAATTTTCTAGTCTCATTTCTTGTTAACCATGGTTTCCCACACAATAATTCCACCAACTGTTTCATTTCCTCTAGTTCCACTCCTCCCAGCACTCTTGTGAATGTTCTCTCATTGTTCTGTTCTGGAATCCTCCATCAGTACCCCCCCAGGGGCATAGCAAGGGGTTGCATTGGGAGCAGGCCACCCCGGGTGCCACCCTGGAGGGGGTGACACTCAGCGTGCCCCCCCTGCAACTCCCAAGCCGAGACCCGCCACCCGGTAAAAAAGCCTTGCTCAGCGCGGCGGCAGCTGGCTTGCTCGCTCACCTGCTTGGCCGGCACGTGCTTTGCTTCTTCCTGCCTGCTGGATGGAGCCGCGAAGGTGAGGGGTGCGCCAGGGCTCCCCCCCAGCACCCGCTACGTAGCGACGCATACGTCATACGTAGCGACACTGTGCATGCACGCTACGTAGCGATGCCCTGCCCCTGGGTGCGCATCATGTTTGTCGCGCGGGTTGCCCGAGCGGCTTTCTATGCCAGTGTATTCCCCCCCCCCCTCAAGAGGCCTTCAAAATACTCTTTAACTTCTTCAGACTCAGCTTTATCCAGTCCATTCTTGTGCATTTCATGCAGTTCTGCCCTAGGTCCAAGAGCCGCCACATTCCCCCAATAATCTGTGAGATGTTTTCCATAATTTCAATTGTGCTGACTCCTATTGCTCGGTTCCACACAATCTTTATTTACTTTCCTCAGATTCCACTCTCACAGCGCGCAGCCATGTAGTTTCATCAATGAAGCAGAGGATTAAAAGCAGAACAAAACAAATTAAAAACTTATCAGCAATGGAAAATCTCTGTTTAAAATCTTTTTCGTTGCACGCTTTTTGTTTATTTTGATTTCAGCCCCTGAATAGCATCTTTTCTTAAGCCAGCAGTTGGGACATATTTTATATGAACATTTTAACTGACAGTGAGATAGTTTTGATCATGATTTACAGAGGTTTTGAAGATAATTGAAGAAAGGGAGGTTCATGTGACCTTTGCCCTAAGGACTTGTGTTTAGGGTTATTATGCAGTGTTGAGCACAGTTACAATCCTTCCCACCACTCAGCCTGTCCATCCAGGTCGTCCGCAGATTTCTTGATCCCGCAACATGGGATCAGCGCTTTCAGAATATTGAAAGTTAATCCCTGTTCTCTCTGTCCCTCAGAGATAATTCAATAGCTAGGATTTATAGCCTAGCTATAATTAATCACCACATAATTATCTCTGTCAACAGCATGCTGGCAGAAAGCAGTTAGTCAGCCATGACACCTCTCCCGGAAGTCCTAATTTCAAAAGGTAATGTATCTGTATAAACCAGAGTATTTGCTGAGCATTGTTTTCAAGATGATTGTTGTTTCGTACAAGCTTGTGTTTGTAATTAAAATATACAAGCTAAAACCTGACACACGTAATCCAAATCAAAATAGAACTGTAAACGTGTTCGAAACAAGGAAAAGTGTGTGTTGTATTATTCCACTATATAACCCTCTAAATAAAACTCTGTGGCTCTGGAAGTCTGTATGAGTTTATTCTTCCATAGAGAGAGAACCCATGCTGTGAGTTGGTCAGATTAGGACAGTAGAACATAAATTTATCTGAATTCTTTTCCGGTATGGATCAACAGTGACAGATATATACATTCAGGCAGACAGAATATGCAGTTATAATATACCACAGACTCTTTCATTTTACTCTACCTCACATCAAATGCAAGCCCAACAATAACCTTCCTTATTACTAGTCCCACAAGTGCTGGCTCTTTCTGCCCCTGCAGGAGCATCCTCCATTACCCTTGTGGGGGTTAAGTCAAACTGTTGGAGAGTTACAGCACCTGCTGTGGCTGTAGAGACAGATATGGGAGAGGCCTCTTTTACTGCAGGTGGAGCAGAGAAGGCATCAGGTGACCGCCATGATTGTAACAACCATCAAGCAATCTCTCTGCTGAGTCCTGTGGGGAAAGCCTTTGCCCATGTAGTTCTCAACAGATTACAGTCACTCACTGAGAGGGTCTATCCAGGGTCACAGTGCAGTTTTAGAGCTCAGAGGTCAACAGTTGACATGATTTTCTCATTGCACCAGCTGCAGGACAAATGCTGATGAAGGCCTTTGACCTCATCAGCTGAAAAGGACTCTTCACACTGCTCAACAAGATAGGATGCCCACCTAAGTACCACAAGATGACTGTGCCCTTCCACAAGAACATGCACATGGTTCATCCTCGGACGCCTTCCCTATAGAGAGTGGTGTGAAGCAGGGCTGTGTTCTCACCCCAACTGCATCTTTTTCTGCCTGGTGTTCTCCTATGCCTTCAGCTCGACTTAAGACGGTGTTTCCTTCCACTCAAGGAGTGGTGGGGGTCTGTTTAACCTGGCACATCACCATGCCAAGACAAAAGTATGGCAAGTTGATATCTGAGAGCTTTCAAATCACAGACAGAACAGGCACAGTGGGTGGGGGAGTTCTTCTAAGCCAATCTTCTTTTTCAAGGTGGGGAGAGCTCTGGGCACTGGAATCTCAAGCAACCAGGAGTGGTATTTGCATCACAGGACTTATTATAAATTGTGACATATTATAAATTGGAACTCATGCTTACTTGATTTGGCAGGGAGGATTAACTTGTAATAAAATGTGTCTCTTTCTTTCTTAACTAATATGTAAGTAGTAGTAGTAGTAGTAGTACCGGGTAGTTATTTATTTCTATACTGCCCTATATAGGGACCCAGGTGGCGCTGTGGTTAAACCACTGAGCCTAGGGCTTGCTGATCAGAAGGTTGGCGGTTTGAATCCCTGTGACGGGGTGAGCTCCCGTTGCTCAGTTCCAGCTCCTGCCAACCTAGCAGTTCGAAAGCACATCAAAATGCAAGTAGATAAATAGGAACCGCTATAGCGGGAAGGTAAACGGCGTTTCCATGTGCTGCTCTGGTTTGCCAGAAGCGGCTTTGTCATGCTGGCCACATGACCTGGAAGCTATACGCCGGCTCCCTGGGCCAATAATGCGAGATGACTGCGCAACCCCAGAGTCGGTCACGACTGGACCTAATGGTCAGGGGTCCCTTTACCTTTTATACTGCCCTATACCCGAAGGTCTCAGGGTGGATCACATTAAAAACCACTTAAATAAAATCAAAACAAAAACCAGATCCCCCCCGAAAAGAGCCAGCATTTTAAAAAGGGTATAGGATGCCAGGTCAGGCAAAGGCCTGGTTGAAGAGGAATGTTTTCACCCGGCACCTGAAGGTGTAAAATGAAGGTGCCAGGCGAACTTCCCTGGGGAGAGCATTCCACAGACAGGGAGCCACTGCAGAGAAGGCCCTGTTCTCGTGTTGCTACCCTTCTGACCTCTCGAGGAGGAGGCACACGAAGGAGGGCCTCAGAAGATGATCTCAGGGTCTGGATAGGTTCATATGGGAAGAGGCGGTCCTTAAGGTATTGCAGTCCTGAGCCGTTAAAGGCTTTATATGTCAAAACCAGCACTTTGAATTGGGCCTGGAAACTAATCGGTAGCCAGTGCGGTTGGACCAGGATCGGTGAAATATGCTCAAACCGTCCTGTTCCATTGGCCGCTGAGTTCTGCCTTGCCTTCTCTAACAGCAATGCTAAAGTCTCAGTTAGATGACAGTCGAGAATGGTCAGCCTACCCTATGATACCAGGAAATAAATAGATAGTAATAGTTTAAACCTTGCAAAGCTCATTTGCCATTTGTCTAGTCTATGTAACTGTTACACCTTATCACCTTTGGTGGTGGCAGTGATGTCCGTATGCTTACCCGCAAATCCTAGCCAAAGGCAAGCTCACGATTCTATCTCAACATGGAGCAGAGGATTATGTGACAAAATTACTTTGAAAGACTAGCAGCCAATGCACCTTTGTAAAACTTCCCCACATTATTTTAGCTATTGCCTTTTAAAGCTTCACTGACGTACAGTTAAAAAAGAGAGAGATTTTCACAATCAAGTTGCTAAGCAGAGGATAGATTGGTATTTCATGATATCTCTATTTGGCTTCTGGTATGGAGGCGTTACTGCCTCAAAAACTGCTTGAATTTTCTTCATTTCTACACTCATGAGACGTTAATGCAAAGGCAGAGAGAATAGTATGATCCTCCAGGTGCATTTTTAAAAATGGATTATTGATTAGCAAAGGACTTTTAACCTATCTACATACTATTTTACTTTTACTTTTCTGACAGAATATATATTTTGTTTGCGTATTCCCCCTTCTAAGGACCTCAGGGCTGTACATGTGGTTCTCTCCTCCCTGCTCCATTTTATCCTCACAACTATCTTGTAGGCTGAGAAATAAAGACTGGCCCAAACATACTCAATAAACTCGTGACTGAATAGGAAATTAAACCCACGTTTCCTCCCATAGAAGAGCTATCCCGTTGTATCTCTGAATGATGATACAGGCTTCATGACCTTTCTAATCAGCCATCATGGGGGTTGATAATTCTGCATCATCTCTCTGCATTTTTGGTGTGACTGGATCCTTCAGTCACTCCTCATATGGAGACATGGCAATATTGCCCAATTTCAGTTGAGGCTGTCTGTTCTTCCCCACATGAGCCGCTGCTCTGTACTTTCCTCCATGCAACCAGGAGGAATGATTGGCTCTATGATTTATACAAAAAACCAAGGAGAGTGGAAGGCTTTCATGAGAGTGTCGTTCTATAATTATTTCACACATCAAATGTAAATATTTTAGCTTCCCTGTGATACCAAACATCTGAGAAACACTGCTATAGCATCAGGGCAATGTATATTTTTATAATTATGTATTCACGTGTTTAAAACGGGTCCAAATTAAAACATTCAGCTCCATCAGGTTGCCTGCATACTGCTGCTGCACATTATCTGCCTGGCTGCCCAACTAGGGATCAGGTCAATCAGTGCTGGACGTCGCCTGTTTGGGAAGGACAGGGACCTGAATCCATGCCACACACTCCCATTCTCCCAACATGGGCCACCTTGCTATTTTTTCTCTCCCTTGTGTTACCTCACCTGCACTTAATACCAGCTTACGTTCCTAGCCTTTCGTAACTTCACACATATCACCCTAAGTAATCATGAAACTTCAACACACATAAATCTTTATCTTGCACTACCAGCTAGTCCCAAATGAGTCATTCTAGGACCTCAGGCTTACCACAGAATTGTCTTTTAAAGACGTCCTCCCAGATGAGTAAACCGACTTCTTCATCAAGTTGAACAGGGGTGCTGGATTTCAAAGACCTATCTCTCTCTCCTTTTTAAAAATACCTTGAAACATTGGCCTGTTTTGCAAAAAAAAAGGTTGTTTTCGATGTTGCTATTTTTAAAATTGATGGAGGTGCACTGGAGGCAAAATTGAGTGCATCTCTCACTCATGCAGCAAAGTGTAAGCTCATCTTCTCTGTGATGGTGAGTGGAAGCAATGAACCTGTGATGGACTAACTCTCCTTAGACAGGAAACTGTATTAAGGAATATGAGACCAAAAGAAAAGTGTCTAAACTCAGGCTGCAGTTAAAGAAGGCTGATTGACCTAAAAGAATGAATTTCATTCACTTTATCAATACAATAAAAATACATACATATACATATACATATGCATATACATTCATATTCTGGGGTCCCCACCCTATTCCAATCCTCTTATAAGAGAAAATCAGGTGCTGGAATGGATTGTTAGGGAGTAGACATCTCCTAATATATTGGTACAATTGCTATTGTCCCAGCTTCAAATCAGGGATGGACAAACACTAATCACCTCAGTTCAAGCTTTTTCAGAGAATGGTTGTCTGTTCTTGCCAGACTCATTCACAAATGCTTCTCTGCTTTCCTTCCACTACAATGGCATATATATCCCACACATACCCCACACAAATTTGAGGGCTTCTTATTGGACTTTGTTTAGGCGTGGAAGCCCTACAACCAAATCTTTTCAGAGCAACGGCATCTAAGAATTGTGGGTTTCTGGTGTCTTCAGGTCCTTAAGAGTCTAGAAACTATGGCAAACCACCTTCCCAGTGATTTTATGCTAAGAAATTCTTTTGGTAAGTCTGAAGCCTAATTTACACAGTATCTGGTTGCTAGGCTGGCACAGCAGGCTCTGCTCACACTCCGTTCCCCCATACAACACTGCTGCCACTCTCACCTAGATCCAGGGCCCAAATCCATTCAGTACCTTGCACAGTGTTTAATTATGGCTTAAACCCCTAATTAAATGTGAAATGGACCTGATCAGACCTGGGACGATTGGGGGTTGCTAAATTTGGGTTGACCCAAATCAGCCCAATTTGTTCTGGGATCTAGTGTACCACCCTATTATTTCATACTGGGTGCTTCCCGCCTCCCATACCCTCCAACAGTTTGAAGCCAAAATCTGGGACTCCATCGTCCTGAATGCCAAATTCCCATGAGAGCCATTTTGGTCACTGTGCCATGTCCCCCCTCCCCAATGTTTGTTTGGCCACGGCACCCAAAAATTCACACTTTGGAGCAACACATGAGATCACAGCACTGAAAAAAAATGGGGGGGGGATTGCGCTATGAAATTCCTTGAGATCACAGCAACCAAAATGGCTGCTCTTTGCTTGTAATAGAACAACAGAATGTCCTGCCCCCCCATGATATTAAAAGGAAAATACTTCAGCATCTGTTTGTAACTGTCTTTTACATTTTTTCTGCACCTTCTCATATATGAATTTGTCCATTGTCTCATTGCAAAGATTCCAAATTACCTAATAATCATATGATAAAAATTACAGAGCAATTAAAAAACATAAAAATCAATCAAAATTCTTTAAAGCTTGGAGCTAAAAACACAACTGCTACCATCGATAGTGAATGAAAGCTCTTTAAAAACAGGAAAATCTTTACCTGTCAGCAAAAGATGCATTATGGATGTAGCCTAGCAGAAGCTCTTCCTGCCCGGAATATTCATTCATGTGCACATTGAAAGAATAAAGACTCAAATTTCATGCCATGATAGAGCTCATTTAAGGACACTTGAGAATGCATTCTTTGATGGCTCTGACACAAACAAGCCAAGTCTTCCAGGCAAATGTGCAAAACACACACTTAGGGTGTGCTCACATTGCCACTTACTCTGCATCCAAAGTTGCCCCACTGCTAGTTTTTGAATCCGCATTCACACAAGTTTAGCTACAATCCCATGTCAGTCATCTAGGGTCATGACAATTACTGCTGATGCTTCCCTCCCCCGCTCAAAACTAGCTTCAATCCAACGAGAAAACTAGATGTGGAGTAAATGGCAATGTGAATATACCTTAACAGCCATTGTGGATGCACAGATGAGCACTCTTGCACAAATCACAGCTTAATAAACAGGAGTTTGGGGGTGGAGGCATTGCAGAGGGAAGAAACCCACAATGTCTTGTGTGTCAGGTGAAGACATCTCCACACCCCTCTCTGATATGAACAACACTGTGAACATGCAGCTTAAAATGTAGCAGGGGAAGAAGAAGAAGAAGAAGAAGAAGAAGAAGAAGAAGAAGAAGAAGAAGAAGAAGAAGAAGAAGAAGAAGAAGAAGAAGAAGAAGAAGAAGAGGAAGAAGAAGAGGAGGAGGAGGAGGAGGAGGAGGAGGAGGAGGAGGAGTTTGGACTTGATATTATGCCTTTTACTTCCCTTTAAGCCTTGCTGTGCTTAAAGCCACTACCATGAACATCCCTTCTCTACTGGCACATTCCAAATGTTCTGAGGTAATTTTTGGCTTAAAGTATCAAAATGCATCACTCACACCCTTGAGGCTCAACTGCTTCATTGCCCGAGAGGCCGCAGCTTCTACAGGTTCAGGTTTGTTCACCTAGCAACAGGCCCACTAAATGGTGGGGAGGGATTTTTAGATATAATGTTGGTGGTGTCTTTTTGTGCAATGGTCTCCTGTCAGAGATCCAGAAGGCACCAACTGTGTTATCATTTTGCTAATTACAAAAGATTTGTTTGCCCAGACCTTCCTGGGCTCCTGGTATTTTAATATCCATTTTAATGTTACATGGACAAATGGTTTATCATATTGTGAAAAGTGGTATAAAAATGAATCAAATTACACACACAAACATCTTCTAGAAGTGGACTGATCCTGTAGCAGTGCGGGCACATAACTGACAGACCTCAGCTATTAATGGGACAAACTAACTAACTTTTAATGGGACTAACTAACTAACTTAACTAACAGTGCTGTAAGCCATGCTTAGGCATGTTTACTTGAGCCTGTTCCTAAGTAAGTGTATGTATCAGAGTTCCACTGAACTCAGGAAAACTTATTTTGGATTAAGCATGCATAGCATCAGCCTCTTAATTATGTTTATTGTTTGTCTTACTTTATTGCTGCTTATTAAATCATTGATTAAATTATGACTTCTAATACTTGAGGCACATTTGTTTTCTGATTAAAATGGAAGACATGTTACCTTCTTACGGGAAGAGAGAGGGGGGGACCTAGTCTTGGAGCACTGGAAGTAGAAATGGATGAATCAGTCAATTTCATTTCCCCTGGTTTCTCATTTTCCAGCCTTAAAACAAGTTCTCCACATGTCTGTAGCAATTTGAGGGTGAAAAAAAACTCATAAAAATTCATCAGCATTTTAGTGTGAATTTATTCTAATAAGCATTCTGTTTTTTGCAGTTTTGGCCAATGTACACATTTTTAAAACAATTTTCACTAATATGATGCATTTTGCATGTTAGTTTCACAAATATATTCATTTTATGCACACTTTCCCCAAATACATGAATTTATGTGCATATTATTGGTTGGAGAAGTTAATCACAAAATTCAGAAAAGCACAAATTTTGAAAACAAAATTGATTTCTCTCCCACCGCTAATTGGACATCCCCCCTACACGCACAGGGTACCAGGATGCAAAACTTCATTAGCATTTTAGTATCAAATAAATAACATTGCACAATCACATATTTGGATCAGTCCAATACACAGGAAGCTGGCCTAAAGCACACTGGTGTAAATTAGTGTAAAGTTTCACCAGAGCTACTGCTGGCTGAGCCGGCAGAAGAAAAGCAAGCCTTTAAAACAGGTTTCGAGGTACAGCACCCTTTTTGCCCGTTAACTTACTCCAGGTTGCCAGTTCACGTGACTGAGCTGAATGGGCTCAGGATCCATCCTAAATACTTCCTCTGGTCCATGTCCCCCAAACAAGCTTTAGGATCCAAACAAGCTTGTGATCTGCTGGGCTGTGCTCAGCTGGCTGGATCCCAGGTATGTCAGGATGGGAAGACACACCTTTGTATCTCCGGCTAAGCCAGGGATGAGGGAGTTAAACTGGCGTAGTTGGAACCCTTGCAGCGGATCTTGCAACCCTGAAAGTCACTCACACCTGCACCAAACACATTCAGAAAATTAGCTGACGTCTACATGTCCCAGCAATAATTGAGCCTGCTATGATTCTTTTGGGACTTGACACTTGATTCCCCCCCCCCCACTGATGGGGCAAGAAAAGGTCAAATTGGGATTTATTTTCAAGCATAATATTTGATTGTTTGAATTGAAATTGGTTCCAGCACTTGATAGTTCAATCTCTTGCTTGCTAAATCCCTTCAAGCAGTAGTTATTTAAAGTGGAGGAGAAGGAATAATATGTGGATTTCTTGGCTTAGCTACCCTCTCACAATCTGGCAGTTGTGCTTTTGGAGCTCACACACAGCAGAAGTCCCTCAGTTGCTTCCATTATTTATCAAATCCCAATTTAATATCAGAAACAAGATACTTCCTACCCCACTCATTTCTCTGAAAGGACTATTTACTTTCTCTCAGGATTACAACCAGGTACAGTAATAGAAAATCTTACCATTCATATTGCTATGAATTGCAGAGGGCCTACAACTGTGGTTCAGTAAACAGGTGTATAATTATCAATATATTGTGCATAAGTCTGTTGTGCATTCATTTGAATATTATGGGTGAGGGAATTTTGCCTGGTCTCATCATAATATACTTTTAAATTCTTATTTTTAGCACGTATTATGCAGACCTGCATTTTAAGTATGCTATTTTCATAATCACTTGCATTACATCTCTAACCTCTGTAACTGCCCAAGGGCACATGATATATATTCAGTAAAGAAAAATCAATTTGGCCTCAGTGACTCTCTTGTAGGCCATATAAACTATTCACTCATACAGAATCAGCCGTGTCCTTAAAAAGAGATGAATAATGACACAGACAATGAGCAGCCAAAGGAAAATGTTATATTACTGAAAGTGTCTGCTCCTCACCTTGCTATCCCCTACCTTCACCCCCTCTGTAAGCATGAAAATGTGACCCCATAGAGTCCCGGGGGGGGGGGGGGAAGGTGGGATATGTGTGTGTGTGTGTGTGTGTGTGTGTGTGTGTGTGTGTGTGTAATGATTATGATTGTGAAAATATAACAATTAGATCATTACTTCCTTGCTCATGAACTGTTGGTGGCAATCATGGCTATAGACGTCTATGGGGCTCTTTAGGCAATTCTCAGCCCTATACACAATACCTGTGAATGTGCCTGATATCCAATGGGCATTCGGCTGTCCATTGTTCAAGTGCTAAAAAGTCCCAGGTTCAATCTCTGCCATTTCCAGGCTGTGAAAGGCTCTCAAGCAGCAGAGCTGAGAAAGAAGACCTTTGCTTGAGGCTCTGGAAGAACCAGAGCAGGTGAAGCCATTGTGCCCCCCACTCTGCTAAAGTCAGAGCTGTGTTCTGTATGCATTGATCAAACTCTTTAGTAGCAGCATCATGGCCTCCATTGGTTGAATTAAGTTATGTGACAAGAGTGAATTGCCCACTTTGGATTAAAGCTCTATATGCCATGCACAAAATCTGATTTACCTCTGAGTTGCTGCATATTATTCCCCATCTCTGTTACCATATGGAACCATTTAACAGCTTGAAACATCTTTCTTAAGACTCATATAGCTGTTGGGGGGGTATGTTATTTCTTGGGGTTTTTTTTATTCTATTGGCATTGTTGGAGGGGTTTGTGCACAATATAATGTGCTAAGTGTTCCCTCCTCTTTCAATCTGTTGTCCCATTTATCTCCAAAATGTGAAGACTTATGGATGGCACTTGCTTTTGTTATAGCAGAGGTCCAGCTCCACTTGGCTGCATTGACTATTCATTTCACCCGCATATGTTTCCCCATGTTCACAACTACACAACCAAAGATATCAAACTCTATTTTGAAGGCATACATTTAGGCAGATTTTTATCCAAAAATAAAATATAAAAGTGGTCAGCACCAAGCGTTCTTTTAAAAATGACAGTGTTAGTGTAACATGGATGGTGGCTTTAAATTCTTGTTGGGGGGGGGGCTGCTGAAAGGCTTTCTGCACTAGACAAGGAAAGCATTGTTTGACCTCTCCAAAGTCTATCACTGACATTCCCTTTTACCAAAAGAATGCATCCATGCCAGTTGCAGTAAATGTCACAGATGTTCTTCTTTTCCTTTTTTTTTCTCCTACTGAAGTATGTGCATTACTAGGAATGACTGGGTAATTGACAATCAATACAAGTCTGTTCAAACACCATGTTTGAGTAATACAATATAAACTGTAGAATTGAACTTGCTGTTCATTAGAGCTGCAATTTGTTTTCAGAACTGCTTTGTTTTCATTAAACTTTCCTTGAAACATTCATTTATTTTTGAATTATTTTTTTCGGAATTATTTTTCTACTTGGGAGCCAATTCCTGCGTATAACAATAAATCTGCACTCTACACTATATGTAACACTATGGGAGCAATCCTATAAGCAAGATCTGCTGTGATGAGTGGGTTAGGGTTTAGGGATCTCCAGCTGAGCTGGGAGGTACCTGGTACAACTAGGCTGCCCTGGCTTAACTCCCTTATCCCTGGTTCAGCAGGTAATATGCCGGTTTATCTCCATCAGCCCAGCCCAGCCAGAAACCAGCTGGCTGAGCTAAGCCTAGTGGATCTTAAGCAGGTGTAAGCCCTGGAAAAGGGGTGCAGTGGGGATGGGACCAGCAGTAGCCCTGCTGCTAAATGTTGTTAGGATCCGGGGTCTCTTTACACCATGTTAACTTAGAGCTTTATGCTAGCTTCTCGGGTGTTGAATGGCTCCCTTATTCTGCATACCACTTAAAAATGAAGCCATAACAATTGCAAAAACTCTGCATTTCAAAGAGTTTTTTGGACTAACCTGAAATATGAACAGGGGATGGTAGAGAATTTTTTTAAGCACAATGACTAGGGGTTATATGGGTTTCTTGCATAATTAAATTTGCAAAGGAATTGTTCGCATATACAGTATATGGGAGATTCCTCTGCAACTTGACTTTCCTGATCGGAAAATGGAAAGAAATGAGAACAGCAAGTGAGATGATGGGCACGTGTTCCTAGGGGCTGGATTGCAGTGTTAATTATTCCCTGATAGCCTCTATGGATCCAGGCAAAAGATGCATTTGTGTAATGATGTCACCTTGACATATATCCAGTTACTCATCTACTACATCTCCTAAACCCATCACACTAATCAATTTTATAATATACTTGTTCATATCTGGTAGTGATTGTTTCCTTTCTTAAAAGGAATGTTTGCTGCACTTGTTCTTTCCATTGCCATTTAATGGCTTTTAGCCAAAAAATTCCATTCGTCAAGATTGGTTTAGTCTCCAGAATTTTTTTCAACAGAGGCAGTTTTAGGATAGTGCAACAGGTTTGGCCTCAGTGGGCACCACACTGCAGGAGGCACCACAAAAAGCTGTAGAACTAAGTCCAAGAGGTGGGAGGTGAAATGTTAGTGTTGCACAGGGTGCCACTGAAATTTGAGAGCACAAAGTCCGCCACTGATTTGCAGTTCATCTCAGTGTCTAGGCCTAATGCCATACTACTAACCAAAGGAAAGGGCAAATAGAAGCTACCTGATCTTGTCACTATTTGCAGGCTTGGAGACAGAAAGTGAGTAGGCAAGAACAACATATTTATGGAATACTGGGAGTCAGCAGGGAGGAGTGTGGACCTCAACGGGTACCCTATAATGTTGACCCATGATGCCAACACTGGACATGAATATGGAAAACCAGTCCCAAATGTACAAACATAGAGCAATCAAGTGATGGGAACATGGGAGAATGAGCAGTTGACTCACCTTGTTTGTTTAGGTGTAGGGTTGCCAGACCTCCAAGGCTGAACTGGAGTCCCCAGGTTTGCCTGCCCCCTCCAAATGGCAGGCGGAGGACTGTAATCTCCAGGTGGGCTGGAACACCTTAATTTTTATATATATAAAAAATAAGATGACAGTTCATTCAGCTTGCAAGCTTCAGCCTGGCAGGAGCTGAAGTTCTTGCATAGACTGTCGGGGGGAGGAGTCTGCACTTCTCCCCTCCCTCCCCTCCCTCCCCTCCCTCCCCATTAACCTCTGTCTCTGGGGCTCAGTGGTGAGAGGGAGCACAGAGGAGGAGGGGATTATGAGCGTGTATGCAGATCTTGTGGAAGGTTCAGGGTTGTAGGGCGCATCTCGTGCAAGGGGTAAATGACCTGTTCTGGATGGGGTCATACTCCCTCTAAAGGAGCAAGTGCATAGCTTGGGGGTTCTCCTGGACACATCTTTGTCACTGAGAAGCCCAAGTTTATCTGGTCAAAAACATGTGATACCATTGTTGAAACAGCTGCACTGGCTGCCCCTCCACTACCAAGCCAGGTTCCAGGCCAACAAAACAGTGGAGGCATGTATGGATGACTGAAATGATATGTGTAAGGCAGTTTAAATGCATGCAGTTCACTAAGTGCATTCTAATGTTAATTATTGCTACCACTACTTACTATTATTCAGCTGTAGTCCCTCCCCTTAAAGTCGATATATGTAAATGAGTTGCTCCCACCCCCCTCCCACCCTGAGCCTGATTCAATTTCCACAAACATCAAGAAGAGAAAATGCTACCAATAAAAGGAGAAGATGTTATATTCTTCCATAGATGGAAGGGAGCATAAGAATCACTCTGGAAGACAGGGTGCACAATAGGCTTATGGCGTTGTAGAGTTGCTATCCTTTAAATAGAAATTGCAGTTTCAAAGCAGACCATTTCTACATGCACTTCAATATCTCTATTGTTCTGTGAGGGAAAAGATGATCTATTATTAGGATGTGTAGCCAAACTCATTTGTCTTAAGTGATTCCTCCATAGAAATCTGTTCAATAGAGATACTTTGTTCTATATTATGAGTATAATTTTCCTAAAGGATTGAGTAATCAATGTATTGCTTGTTTAAGGAGGGAAAAATTAAACCTAATTGATGGTGTGTCACCAAGGACACTAAGGAAGAGGCAGAAAAGTGGGGTGGGGGTAAGAATCAAATTGAAAATCACTAGCAAGAAGAGGGGGAAAGAGCGGGGAATCTGAAAAGATCATTATTTTGTGTGTGACACATCAGCTCGATATCTGTAGGAAGGGGGGAAGCAACAGTAAATGTAATATGAAAAGACAAAATTCATAATAAGCAGTGGCGTGTAGAAAATATCTTGTGGTGTATAGCTTTTCAAATTATCTTTAATGTGCTAAGCAATTTCTGTTTGTAGCTATGCTCTTTAAATCCCAGTACTTGCTTGATTTTTTTTCCTAATGAAAAGGCTATTGATGAAATGTACTTTATTTCTTCTTCTTCTTTTTAACTATTTTTATTTCTTCTATAATCTTAGACTCTTTAGTTAATACCACCAAAGAGTAAATTCGTTGATCCATCGTTATGCAATGCTGTTCTTTTTAATGACAATATGCTTAGCTATGTGATGTGACTATATACTGAGCCAGTATATAGATCAGGCTTGATCTAAAAACCAAATGAAGTAGGAAATTATGGAGAATGGTTCTGAGTTGGTAGAATAGATATCATTTCAGCCTGCTGGTGTGGAGGAGTTGCTGGGCTTGAATCACTTGTGTATATATTTTCTTTCAGTTGCCTTAATATGGGAGAACATTTGAAAGACACCCATCACCTGAAGTCTAGAACGATGCAACCCACTTAAACCCAACCATCTTATTCTGCTGCATGTGAAGACTAGGTTATTGGACTTTCTCTCTCCCAGTGCTAGCCCAAGACGTTTTGCTGCCTGAAGTCAAGAAGTCTACATCCGTTTAAACCCAAATTCCTAGGTTTATCTGGGCTTGTCTGGAAGCTATTTTCCTTTGAATGAAATCTGAAATACAGTCTTTAGCTGGCTCTCTTAAGACATTTTATATCTTTGCTTTCATCTGTAACGTATCTTTGAGATTAGACAAAAACTCCTGCATCATCACAACTCCTTCTGTTCTAGTTCCTGTCATACTAGGATGGGAAGCAATTGTTTGTTTTTTGTTTCTTAATAAATCTGCTCTATTTATGACTGTGATCTTAATTATGTTTAGAGAGATGTTTCTCTTCAGGGAAATGCATTTCTGTAGTCTTATGCTGTAAAAATGTGTGGTGCTGTCAGCTATTTCCTGCACATATTAGGGGGGGGGAATCCATAAATACAGCTTCAGAAACCATTGAAAGAAAAGTTCAAATCAGTATACAAATCAGTATGGCTAACCTGATCCAAACACCCACCCACCCCACTCACACATGAAAACAAAGGCCATTGCAGCCAACCACAAATGAACAACCACACCCTAGGCCAACCCCAATCTCTCTCACCACCAAAAGAACACAAGTAAATAAAAGACAACCTGCACAAGTGACGCTGACAACAAACCCTTAATATATTAAGCAAAATAGAAACATCGCCACCCGATCCCATGCCCACCCACCCCCTATCCACCTCGTTCCCCCTCTTTCTTCCCAGTTGTGTGGTATCAAGTTTATTGCTTATAGCCAAAGGCTGCTGCAATGTATACAATGCCATTCAGTAAAATATATACAAATTTGGTACAAAACTTAGAACATTTACATTATCAAAACATGACCTAATCAGCACAAAGCTGACCTAATCAGCACAAAGCTATGGAAACATTTTAATATTCCAGTTGAAACATTAAATAATAAAATTTATGAACTAAAATCAACACATGGCCACTGATGTATTAAAAGAAATATTAAACAATACAATTGATAATTGTGTACAACTTTGGTGAGAGAAATGCATCTTGGTATGGATGGGGCCAGATAAATTCATCTCCTTTACAGTTAATAGCTACCTCAGCAATATAATTTTTTCTAATTTTCCTGGCAGCAGTTGCAAAAAGTGCTACACGCCAGGTCACATATTTTTCTGTGTCTGCAAGGAGATAAAGAATCATATCAGAAGGATTCTGGCCAGGGGACTTTGTCATTATAGGTGTCAAAAACTGTTCTCTTGCATCACTGTATAAAGGACAACGTAACATATAATGCGTAAGGTCCTCTAATTCAGGGCACCCTCTAAAGAAACACGTTCATTTACTGTAATGCCTCTGTGTCTCCCATCTCTATAAGCAGAGTTTATTGTGTTTAATTGTAACTCTGTAAAAGCTTTCCGGAGTTGTACAAAAGTCAATTCATTCAAATACGTATGTTCGTGGGGCTCTCTAAGTTTAAAATATAATGGAGCGCATGTGGATGAATACATGGAATTTAAGTCGTTTTTAGTAGCCACTGTCCTTATGGTACGTTTGAAAAAACTGAGCATGTAGGGAAAGTTCTTTAAGCTCAGACATAGAGAGATCATATTTCCCATCAGTTGTGCAGTGTGATGTACCCAGTTTTTGAGGGGTAATCCATTCACGAGCTCAATCAGGCATTTTTTGGGTAACCTATTGTTGTCCATCTGTTGAACTCTGAACCAGTAGCAGAGGATTCTTTTATTTATTTGGCTCTCTATGCTCAGCATACGAGTTTCCAGCCTAACCATGGCAGATTGGGCATCTTTGGGAAGGCCTAAAAGGGCTCTTAAAAATAGTTCTGTGGGGGTTCCAGACCAGAAGCGTTTGAAGTGCCCCAAACCTCTGTACCATATAAAATCTGGGCCATTGATTTTGCTTTGTACACCGATAGAGCTGGATTGACTAGGTTTCCCCCATTGCAAGCAGCAAATTTCAAAATAGCTTTTGCCGATTTAAAGGCTTGCAATTTAATATTGGACAGCTGTGCATTCCAAGATGCCGTTTCTGAATAAACCAATCCCAGGTATTTGAACATTTTTACTTGGTGTGTTGTCCAGGTGCCAAACATGCTTTTTAGGGCGCTTCCCAAATACAATGACCTGTTTTTTATCGTAATTTATGGATAAGGCATTCCTCGTGCAATATGAGCTTATCTGTCCATTGCTCCTCCGAATCCTCCCTGGCAGGCAGTGATCCAAGGCAAGGGTTTAACAGTGGCGGTCTCCTGATTATAGGACTTCCTTCCTAGTGCTGTACATTCTTCTCTCTCATTTCTATCATTCAGAAAAAAATCTGAAAAAAGTTTCTGTTCACCCAGGCATTTGGTGACCGAAATATAATGGTTTTTATCAGCTTTGAAAATGTTGTTTTGGGGAATGTTGTGAAATTTGTTTTATATTGTTTTAAATTCAGATGTTGTGGACTCCTTTGGGATAAATGGTGGGGGTCAGGAACCTATCGCTTTGTCTCTAAGGCTTGGCACACTCTTCATAATGATTTTCATATTTTTGCGAGTACTACAGACATAATGGGAAGAGTTAAAAAAAATGAGGCACTTCAACTAATGGGATGATTGGTGTAGCTGAACCTCCCCTCCCTTATAATGAAACCGAGCTGGGCAAGTTGGGTGCTAAATCTGCTCTTGCCAGAAATGCGTTTCCGCTATCCAGTGATGAACTTATGTGCACTACCAGAGAGAAGAAAGGCAGTTAACTTAACCCCCCTGGCTTCTATCCAGGCTATCTTTTTTGTAAAAATGGAAAAACAGTGAATTTAAGAGGACACGGAATGAATCCAAAGTACTTTTTAATATAATGAGTTATTCAAATTCATAAGGGTAGTTCACTAGCTGTTGGTCCCATATCTTGGAGTGTATAAGGTAGCTCTTGCTACCCATTCCAATCTCCACTGGGAATCCATTGTCTCTCCCTCATACACCCTCTGATTCCTATTGCACCAACCCAAAATGGTAAAGTCTTCCTTCTTGGGAGAAGCACCTCAGCTATCATTCTGAAATTCAGCAGGCATCGTTCCCTCAGAAAGGCTGACCATGCCTACAATTTGTCTCTGATTCTGGCAGAAAATTTAAAATAGATAGACTTTCTCCATGTTTTTGGAAGGGACTCCAAGGGTCATCTAGTCCAATTCAGGAATCTCCCTAAAGCATCCATGACAGATGGCCATCCAATCTTTCCATCTAGACACTTGGAATAATTTGAACCTGTCGCTATGGGGAAGAATAGCCACTATTCCTAAAAATGAAGCATATTGAATTAGTAAGTGAATATTTTCTGAAGAAGATTTTCAACATTCAAACTAATATAAAATATTTCTAATTCAGCAAAAGATAAAATCACTGAACTGGTAATGGGAGGGGAGCAATGGGAGAAAAGGGTGTGCATTGTTGTAAATATTATAGAATGTATTAGAGGCATTATTTTTTTCTTCATTGCTCATGCAGAAGGCCAGAGCAGTACGCCTCATTGAACTTAATAGGACTTACTTTTGAGTAAAAGATATTTGGGCTGCTGTTTTGGTAGCAACCCCATGTGAGCAAAAACATTTCATTTGGCTCCCTGTTTATTGAATTTAGTGTAAATCAAAAATAAGGCATACAGTCCCTTGAGCTGAAGTCAGAACTCTGGGCCTCTGTATAAGAACCTTCCATTAATGTTTTAGTAAGCTTTAAGAGCTCCACTTCCAGTGGGGAATGCTTATTAGAGCATTAACAAATACTCAAATGGGCATTTTGCAGTGAAAAATACTGCCATAATGTTGCAAAATGACTACAGGGACTTCCCTCTTTCTGAGCAGGGCATCCAACATGCCTGCTTGTGGGTTGCAGTTTTTAAAATGACTATTTTTGGCAGCAGAATTTTCATCAAGTTGTAATAAAGCATTTCCCTTTGGCGGAAAAAGAAGAAGCAACTGTCCAATGGAAGCCAGAGAGGTAATCATGTAATATAAACACTCATAGATACAAGTTTTATTCTTTATTGATAAAGTAATCACACAAAGAAATGTCTTGGGAGTAACTTCAAAGGCCACTTAAGTTTTCCACTCTCATATTCACTTTGCTGTTCTTGGTACCTTTATAGCTTCCGATTACATAGCGATGGATGCCTTTCCCTCTCTGTGGATCAAGACCCACAGTCTATCATTTGTACAAGGCTCCACAGAAGCCAACAGGGATTTATTTTGAATAACGACTCATGGAGTTATTTTCTCTCTCAAAAAGCATCTGTCTCTGCCACAACATCTTAGAGCCAAAGCAGCATCTTTTTTCTCTGGCTGCATTAAGCAGAATAGAAATCTCCACCCCAAGCGATTTTTCTCTATTCAAGGTGACAAGGGAGGCTTAGGAAACATATGCAGCATCAATATGGTAAGCGTGACATGTGTTCATTAAAAGTGTTTATGATGCATTCTTTGGGGGCGAACATGCTTTTCTGCTTTATTAAGTTCCACATTTTTATTATTTTGTTGCTATAAATGTGTACTATGGCAAGGTCATATTCACGGGCAAATTTTTCTGTTGCTAATTACTAGTGGTTGCTGGACCATCACCCATGTCCGATTTGGAATAATAAAAAAAAAAACAGGTCTAGTGCTGGATTAACTGAGGCAGAGCATCTGTCTCACGAGGAAGCCTCTTTGATTTGGGATGGCTCTTCAGAGGCTGCTTCAGGTGCTGGGACAGAGAGAGACTGAGGTTGCCTTTGGTGTCCTGCCCACTAACCACCCAACTAAGGTGTTTTCAGCTGCAGTGTTAGAAGAGCAGAAGACTATAGTCCTGGGTGATTTCAACATTCATGCTGAGTCCACTGTGATAGTTCAGCTTAGGACCTCATGGTCTTCATGGGGCAGTCTAAAGCAGGGCATTGTCCCATGTACGGAGGAGGAAAGTCTGGGTATTGGGGCAGGGGGAGATATTTGCCTGTTTTCATGGTCCAACCACTTCCAGCTGAGTTTGGAATTACAGTTTCTAGACCTCCCTGTAGAACTGGGAGACCAATCTAAATGGTCTGTCTTGGAAAAGAAATGGAATCCAATGGATTTCTAAATGCTGTGGGGCATACCAGGTAGAGCTGGTGATCCTGTTGGTACTCTGCATGTCTGCATGGGTAGCTAAGAATGTATATTTCACTGGCATCCTCAACTGAGGCAGATGTCAAAACACACTGGACAACCTTTACAAAGCTCCACTCAATGAGGTCTATGAGCCTCAGGTAATGGAGCAACTAGATCCATCAGTTGCCAGTTGTGATTTGCTTGCAAGGGGCTTTGAGGGTAAAATAACTTAGCTGCTCTATGATCTTGATACTATTACAGAGAATCCTGATGTGGTATCTAAAACCCCATTTAGGCAAGTTTTATGGGATCAGTTTCAGCTGACGCAGCTCAAGGACATGGACAGTGTTTTTCCTGATAGGCATCCATCCACACACACTCACGAGCCTTGCCCATCCTAGAGTTATCCAGGGAAGTTTTACTATGTGAGTAGAGGTAGTAATGAAAGTGTCATTATGAGAAGACATGAATTGGAACTGTAGCTGCTATAAACTATAATCATATTCAGGTTACTTAGAAGTAAGCCCTACTTTGACCGACCTGGGTTCCTAGGTTTCTGAGGTGGCTCCAAGAGCTCAACCAGATTTGTCTGTGCTTGCCAAGTGAAAGTAATGGAATTTAAAGTCTTTTCTTTTTTTCTTTCGGTCAAAAATGAGATGCCATGAAGTTACTAGTTTAATTGCATTTCAGTCTGTGGCATGCAACCTTTGCAACAGATTGCACGCAGTGTAGATTTTGAAGTGTGAAGAAGTGCACATATAATTGAGAACTACCAATTATATTCAAAAAATTAATAGTTACAAAACAGCTACCTTCATGTTTAATAGAACCTGACATTTCTTCCTTTAAAAAATCAGGGGAATCCAATGATAAAAAAACCCTGCCTGTTTAAGATCAGAGTAAAGGCTTGTGTTGGCTCAAGCACTACAAAATCAGGAAATTGAAAGCTAAGGTTGATGCATTAAATTATGGTCCCCATGATTAACAATTATTTGGGTCTTGTAATCAGGATTCAGATTTGCTCATTAGCAAGCCAGTGGGGCAGGGAATAAAGTATGACCAGTGATAGAAGACCACAAACTCAAGATTATGATCAAAACAAATCAATTGGTGAGCAATGTTTCATTTAAGACATATATACAGGTGAAAATGAGAGCATGATTTTTGAATTTTGAAAAAACCAAAGCAAATTATAAGCAAATTATAAGCAAAAAAATATATAGCATAACATAGCATGAAATTGTCATAATAATTGAAGCAATCAATATACCCTTCTTCTAACTTCCTCCAATCTACCTAGTTGTGAAGCAGAATTTCTAAGATCCCCAACATGTAGAAACTCTAAGTCGCTTAGGATCCTAACATTGGGATCAAAGGAATTTTAGGGCAAAGTTACATCAGTATGCTGAGATGCAACTCTATTTCTGCACAATATGCAAGTCAGACATGTTTATGATTAATTTTCATAGATTTTATCCATTCAGAGAACCTTTGGAGAATGCTGATTTTGAATTACATTCACAATGTGCGAGTTTCACTGTGCTGAAATTTAGCTGAAGAACAGAATTATCTGAGGCGTGGGGACACAGTTCAGCCCTTTTGATGAACAACAAAATCCCAAGTTTACACAAAAAAACCAACAACCCTACTTTCACAGCATAACACGTGAAAGACCCCTCAGGAGTCCATGTAACATCTGCTAGCTCTGGTAGTAGGTGGGAGCTTCCAGTGTTCTCAAATAATTGTGGCTTTGCAGCAACAATAGTTCAGTAGACAGCAATTATTATACTTTGTCTCTGCACATCTGGAGCCATAATGTCTTGGAATCACATGAGGATGAAAGAACAGATACCAGATTAACATTGCCAAACATCATAAGGAACCACAAAATACCTTGACGAACTAGAGCATATTCACTGCCAGGGCATGTCAGTTTAACATGAGAGAACTGCCAGTGTGCCACAAGAAATACATTAATTAAATAATGTAAGGGCTCCCATGAGCCAAAAGCACACACCCAACCGAGGCTGTTCTGTGCATCTCTGCATGATTTGCTGCTCTGGCTCTGCCTCCTGCCAATCAGCCTCCACTGGGGGCGAATTAAACACTCCCATGCAGAGATGCAGCTAAATGGCCTGCCCTGGGATGAGACATTTGTTATGTTTCTGAATGAGTCACTGCTCTGCCTTGTTTTGGTTAGGAGGCATGCCCAGAATGTGACACAGGGCTCCTTTCTGGGAAGAAAACTAAAAATAAACTGCTCTGGATATAAGACTGTCTCTAATTTTAATTTTTAAAAAGAGGATACCTCAGCTAGTGGAAGTCACTTCTACTTCTCTTCCACTTCCATTTCTCTGAGAAGATTTTGAGAACCCTTAGTAGCTCACTCCTTGCTTCAGAGGAGGTGTGTGGGGTCACTCCCTCTTTTAGCCAGAGTTCAGGTCCTCTTCTCAGCAGGCCTATCTGTGACAGGTGTTAGGCAAGCAACAAAAATGCACACATTTCAATCTGTTGCCTCCTGCTCCTCCTAGTTGTCCTAAACACCTGGACTTTCTGTCAACTGAATTTTCCTTGCTGTTGCTCCAGCTTCACTCACACCTTCTTTCACAGTCTTAAAACGGGGGAAATGGTTCACAGCTCCTGCCCCTTTGGCGGATCTCCACCCTGCTCTCCAGCTGTGCCCCTGTCTTTCGCAGAAGCAGAAGATGTATATTGGATGGTGAACCCAATGTCACCTCACTCCTGGTCCACACCATCAGCCCAGTTTCAAGGCACTGTGCACCCCAGCAGCACCCACTCTCCACAGTGCTATCGGATGCAACACGACATTGGAGTGTGTTCGTGTCAGTCATTTTCTCCCTAGGAAATCCTGGGAATTGCACCATGACCAAATTACAGTTCTGAGGATTCTTTGGAGAAAGCCAGGACAGTTCAACTAGTGTGGAAACCATTGCCAATTGAGCCACATGAGGCTGCCCCGTCCACCCCCTGATGGAAGTGGGATACTTGACACTCACAGCTTCTCCTCTCTGATTCTGCAATTCCATTCCTCCCCCACTCTACAAAAATGGAGGGTGAAACTCAACTGTTCTTGTGTGGGCTGTCAAATTTCTAATAAATTTGGTTCAGGGAAGTTTCCTCCACCCAATTTCCTAAATAATAATAATAATAAACACCAGCTCTGATCATGACAAGTGGGACTTTCTGTCCCCACAGCCAACTGAGTACCTTCCACTATGCACTTCTTCTTGTGTCAAAAGACGAGCAGAGCTAGAAAGAACTCAGAAGTTGTGGGTGTATGCAACAACATGTTGTGCTTGTTAATCTGGTGATCCAGTCAACATCAGCACATACCATGCCAAATCCTGGTGAATGCAATAACACTCACTAGATCCCAGCTGAGGTTCTGTTTTGCTCAGTAGCAGCCTAGTGGAACAGGGAGTGAATCTCACAATATTTGGATGATCCACTACTATATGTTGTAAATCAATTTCACTAGGACATAATTACACATAATAATTTATAGTAGTATTGCAGGAAGCAGCCTGTTTTGGTGTGTCTCTCTGTGTGTTTTCTTAATGAATTTATTATTACAGAAGTTTAACATTATCAGCAGCTACAGTTTAGATAAAAAGATAATTCATTTGGTTCTGGTTGTAATTTTTTTAGTTAGCATTAAAATAATAATTGTATTTGCCTTTCCATTCTTTGACAAAGACATAGGGGCTGCTATGTTTCACTTCAGTACTTGATATATGACTACAGTAATTAATAAAGCAGACATTGGCTAGTGCCTAGCAGTAAATAAGGAAGCGACATGAGTTCATCAAAAACAAATCAAGCTGAACGAACTTAATTTCTTGTTCTGATCAGATAACGAAGCTTAGCGTATAAAGGATATGCAGTGGACATACAATGTCTTGATTTTAATAAAGTATTTGATACAGTTCAGCATGACATTCTCACAGGAAAACGAAGAAGTGAAGATTAGCCGCAACAGCTCTAAGATGCGTACACAGCAGGCAAAATAAATTTGAACTCAAAAAGGACAAAAGATCACTTCTTAATGGTTCAGCATTCAGTTGGAAGAAGAAAGGGAACATGATTCCCCCCCCCCCTAGTGTGGGATTTAATTCTCACCCCTCCGATTAAGACATTGGTCATTGAGTGGAATAGGCAAGCCTCCATAGTCTGGGCACCAATAAACCAAATGCAGCTCCACCCCGCATGCACAACCACACAGTTGTTTTATAGTGTTAGGCTGACAGCAAAACCATGTACCTTTGGCGGGTACTTCCGTGCCCACATTGCCGATTGACTGCCTCCAGCTTAGTCAGCAAGGTACACACTCCCAATGTTTATTTTCCAGGTGCCTGCATCCAGAATTATCACTTTCTTCCTTTTGGAACAGAATCAACTGTTATGACTACTGAGTGGTAGTCAAAAAAGTTTTGCTCTGAATAGATCTACTGAAATTAATGGACCTCTCTTAGTCAGGCTCATTCATTTCAATGAGTCCATTCTGAGTAAAAATTAGTTGAATACCTCTCACTGTTTGCAATAGATTCATCTAACTAAATTCAGCAAAGACACTCTGCCTTTTTTATAAGCTAATCAGAATGAAATATGGACTTTACTCCTCTCAATCCTCTTCTGTGAATTTTGATTTTTGAATATTTGATATTAGTACCTGGCATGATATCTGAAAGTAATCGAAAATTGACATGCAATTGTATTTAGCAAATGAAAGTGTATAATACAGGATATACAATGGTATTCAGTATTTTGACAGTTTCTGATTGTTAATGTGCAAGGACACTTAAGAAAATCAGAATTTTGCATTAATAATTTGAATGGAAAAAGTGGAATGGTGGCAGATATAGAAATATTAGGGAATGATGGTTTTGTCTCTATTACTGACCACCCCATTTGTACACTTTCACCAAGGTATCTTGTGGTGCAGGGATAGAACAATTTCAATAATACCAAAATTGTCACCATTCTTTAGGTTACACCCAACAAAGCTGTCCTGTTTGCTCAAGGACATCTATTTGAGCAATGGTACTCCTTTGGCTCTCCTACATGTCTCCCATGCACCCACAAATCTGCTCTATGGGGTTGAGGGAGACCCCAAAAGAGACTGGGGGTACGTGAGGAGAGGGAGAGGAAGTTCCATCGTTCAAGTAAAAATCCTTGTGCTATCAGGAGGGCTTCACTAGATCCCCCTGCATGTAGGAAAGGCTCTCTAGCTTCCTCTCATGGGCGTAGGCAGGGGGGCAGGGGGCAGCTGCCCCCCCCCAGAAGCAAAAAAATAATGTATTTTATAGACCATAACCAGCACTTTTCCCCTCCAAAAACTGAAGTGGAAAGGGCTTTGCTTTAGCGAGAACAGCTTGGTCTCCGCTTGCTGGGGGGGTGTCAACAAACACAGCTGTAACAAAAACACATCAAATAAATAAAGCAAAGTGGCTACTGGTACTTAAGCAGTTAAGACAATGGAGCAGAATATCCCTTCAGGCAAGGTTTGATAGCTGACCACTTCACCCTATTGTTCTTCAGTGGGAGTTGTTAATGAGCATTCAGGGATCGCATTAAGAGTTCTATTGGCGATTTAATGAGGGTGCATTGACTAAGGTGGCTCTGCTAAAAGGAAGTGAATAAGAAAGGGGGGCTGTAGCTTTGATAGACACAGTGATGTTTATAAAAAGCAGTGGTGTTCCAGTCTGCCCCTCCTCCTGCATCTGTATACTGTAAATCAGGGGTGGCCACCTCCCAAGAGACTCTGATCTACTCACAGAGTTAAAAACTGGGAGTGCTCTACCCCCTTTGGAGGGGGGTTCAGGTCAAACTTGTTGAGCTTCTTTTAGGAGGGAGGGAGGCCCATTTTTGTTTAGGGCTTCAGGTCATAGTTCAACTTTTTTTAGGGAGGAGGAAAATTTTGGGTGAGCTTTTTTTAGGGGTGCCAGTGATCTAGCAGTGATCTACCACAGACATCCAGTGATCTACTGGTAGATCACAATCTACCTGTTGGACGTGCCTGCTGTAAATCAAGCAGAGAGAAAGCTGCTTGCAAGGCTCCTGTACAGGCGTACCGGTATCTTCCTCTTGCTGCAGAGTTCCAGCATCACAGCGTCACCCAGAGGCACCCACAAATATGAGTTATCCCTCTCTCTATTTCTTCCTTCCTTCCCTCCCTCTTCCATCCTTAATAAAATATGGGGGGGGGCAGATAAGCCCCACATAGAAAGCCCATCAACATGGGGGGGATGACTCTTTCAAATACGGTATTTACCAGTAATTGGGGGGGAGGCACCTAGGCCTCTAGGAGTTGGCTGCTATGCCTAGGAGCAGGACAATTCAAGAAAGCAGATGATGCATATGCTATGGTAATATATCAATAGAATAATAGAACTGTAGTCGGAAGGGACCACAAGGGTCATCTAGTCCAACCCCCTGCATTGCAGGAATTTTTTCCTAAGGTGGGACTGGAACCCACGACATGGTTGAAATATTATGCTGATATGCAGCAACGCCTCAGAGCCGTCGTGGCTGCGGCCATGCCTTGCCTCGCCCGCCCTGCCACCCCCTCTCGCCTGCCCGACCCTCCCGTCCTCTCCAGCTAAGCAGGGTAGCCGCCGCCACTGCCAGGCCCAGAAGCCCAAGGTGGCCGCTGCCGCCGCCACAATATTGTTGGGCCCGCTGGCCCTGTAGCCCCGCCCATGTTCCCACTTCATGGCCCCTCCCCTCCCGTGCCTTGGCCCTGCCCCTGAATGACCATGACTCCCCCCCCCAGTTTTGATCCTGGCTACGCCCCTGCTTCCTCTCATCGGAATCCCTATTGTTCTGGAGTTCCAAAGCAACAGTGGAAGCAAGAGTATCCCTGCTGCCTCTCTACAGATGTTCAAATGCAGACTTCCCCACCCTGGTGACCTCCAGATGTTTTGAACTACACAGCTTCCATCATCTCTGACCATTGGCCATCCTGGCTAGAGCTGGCCATGCCAAGCACCTGATTTGTGAAGGCTGTTCCCATGAATGCATAGGCTGGGACAAAATCTTCCACCACGATTGTGCTCTCACTTCCCTTCCAGGAACTTTTATTAGAACACTTGAAAGAGGCTGGCATTACCCACTTTACCCATTACTGGGAACAATGAAAACACTTTGCATCACACAAGTTGAAAAATAATTGGTAAGAGGGAATTCATAGATCATTCTTAACTCAACTTCTACTTCCCTTCAAGGCTTGACTGTCTATTTATGAGGAACAGGAATATTTGATGGTTCTAGTTAGGAGCAGTGAATGAGAAGGGATGTGCATCAATGGAGAAATTCAATGAGTTCCCAATGAAAGCATAATGGCGCAGAGTTAAATGGCAGATGGATCTTTCCTGAAGATATGAAACTTATTTTATGTGGGAACAGATCACTTAATCTTCTCTGATCTTGGAAGTCTTTGGCTGGAAAGAAGCTAGGGATGGAAGAAACCTACTGGAATCTCACGTGCAAGTCCTATCTTCTGCCACTGAACTAGGGCTGCTCTTCCTTTACAACACCTGGCATATGGAAGTATGGACATATTCGGAAATCAATGGAAGAAAAAATGGCTTAATCTTGGCTAGAGTATGCACATTCCTCTGTTTTTATTTGTGTCCCATATGTATTTCACTTAATCTTTTGGGGAAAACTAAATGAAACAAAGAGAGACTAATAGAAAGAGACCCTTCACTTTAAAATAGCCCCCCCCCCTTAATCGCACACACAATAAACCTTTCACTATCTTAGGTGACTTAAATGATGGATTTAGAGAAAGGTAGCACTGACATCTTTTTGTGGCTATAACTACCTTAGAAAGTTGTTCTTCCTTCTTTTTGCAAGATGTCCTTCTTAGACACATTTTCAGCTAATTAGGAGACATGGAATTTTTTAATATATTTTTAAAAGTGCCATATTGATGATGATGTGTAGCCTGTGCATCCTTTTGCAATCTGCTGACTCCTGCTCGCTTGCTATAGCCTTAGATGAGTGGGGGGGGGGACTGATAGCATGTAATAAAACATTTCTTTCTTTCTTTCTTTCTTTCTTTCTTTCTTTTTTAAAAAACCAAACCATACAAATCCACATGGATCAAAGAAAGTGTAGGGTTATGAAGCATCCTCAATAGTTTAGTTAGACTCTGCTAACACCCCCCCCATTTTTCTATAGAGTAGAAACTTGCAAAAATTGATGCTTGTTTTCTCTCACTGCTGCCAAGACTTCACTGTAGGCTGGCCAGCTTTCTCATGAGCTTTCTCATGACACACTCAACTCAAGATTTGTTGTTCTTGGGGTTTGGTGGTCTTTCAGCAGAAGCAAAGTGATTTCATGATGGTAGGAACCAACATGTTTTATTCATGGGTGCAAGAAGGGAAGGAGTTGAACCCTGCGGCAAGGCTTCAGTTATTTTTATTTCCTTGCTAGAAATAAGGCAGAACCAGAGATAACCTAACCCAGCCATAAGACATAAATGTTCGCCAGCATTCCTGGGTGGTTGCATTTGCTGAACACAGTTGCTTTTGGTGGGGGGATTCTCTACCACCTGCCTCTGTCCCCAAGGTGGAATCATCTGCTCCTCCTGCCCTCATCCAGACAGAAGACTTGGTTAAAAATAACAAACCAAATGTAAATTCTATCCCCTCTTGCCACTAGCAAGCAGGCATGCCCAGCAGTTAAAGGCTAGCCTACATACTGTATACTAGTTATGAGTCATGGGGGAGTGGGGGTAGAGATAAGGGGTCAGTTAGCCATCTTCTCTAGATGATCTTCTTCCCTGCATTGTAACAGCCATCCCCACATACTTTGTGTTTTGCCAATGTGTATATACAATGTGTATATAGACCTCAAGGTCTTTCCTTCTAGTGATAGGATATTTCCTGAAGAACAGTATGATGTCAATCCAAGGATCTCCACTGCAAGAAAAAGCAAGTGATGAGCAATGGAATCTGGATTGTTATTTATTCCCCCCCCCCCTCCCCAATCTGCTCCAATCTGTGGAAGCCAAGGCATATAGCATTTCATGCATGTAAACTTCCTTGGCTCAGCTATCTAACATGAGGACATCAGCGGCAGACGTAAAAGAGGTTGCATGGTATTGGAGGCAGTGCGAATATTGTACCTCCACTGCCCCTTTAGCTGTACTGCCTGCAAGAATAATGCATGTTCAGGTTCATGTGCAAAGTTCATGCTGGAACAATTGCCTGGCTCAGGCTAGATAGGCCATAATAGACCTCAGCTCCTTTAAGGTTTTAAATTCTCTCTCTTTTTGAATATGGATTCTACATCTACATTCCTATAGGGATGTGTGTATAGATATGTGTGTGCTACACAAATAATAATAATTTTTAAATCATCTGTCCTTGCCTGTATTGTAGCATGAGGTGAGGTCTTCAGGGGAACCACGACCACGTGACATGTGGGAAGCCACATGGGAAACAACCTTGCTCTGTTTGTGTGAAACATCCTTGCAGAAGCGGACCGAGAGTCAGTGGTGACAAACCTGGCATTAGTAATCAGGCAATTACCACTCCTTTTCAGGCTGATGAGCCAGGCTAGCCAAGTTTTAACTAGAGTTAAACAGAAATGCTTGGAGAAACGATTACTTACCTTAGTTTGCCTGCCTGATGAAACCTACCTTAAAGCTGCCGTCGCTGCAGGCGTTGCAAGTGTATTTTTAATTAGAAAGTAAATGTAAGTTTAATACAATGAAAATTGTCAGCAGGACTGAAATACCTAGAGCCAATTTGACACAATTCATCATGCATTCACATTAGATTAAAACTCTGTGCTGTGGCAAGGCATGTTAATGGGGTATATTCTGCACTAGATTAAAATGTGTAGTAAACAGGACCACAATTATGTTATTGAGAAGAACTAGTGAACTCAATCCTGACGGTACAAAGAGAATATTATTCAAAATGCAATTATATAGTAAATGAGAATATACAAATATATTGTTTTGCCCTTTTCAGCAGCAGCAACAGCAGCACAACCTTGATGCACACCTAATTTAGGACTGATCCACCACACATGCCAATTTCCCATCATTCATCACTCACTAATCTTTCATCACTTGATTACTCAGTTCACAATTTTGTCTGAGAGTTACCAAATTCTATCAGAATTGAAAAACAGCATGTTAGAGTGAGTTTTGATGGCATAAATGTTCTATGCATGATAATCTTGGATGGCTGATTCACACATGTGCAAGCTGTCACAGATAATGAGCAATTAACATGCATGACTGAACGAGCCTTTATGCTTTCAGCAATTAAAACATCTGGGAAACTGTATGAGCATGATGTCACCACCACTGTAGTTAAACCAGGACTTTTCTTGATATAATAAAAGCCATGCTTTGAAAAGCACATAGTACTCAAAATGAAACATTCCTGCATTAATAACTATGTTAAACACATAACCTAGAGGTGGCATGTGCCATATTGACAGCACACATATAAAATCCTGTGTAATAGCTCCCTGATCAGTAGCTCTTGCGACAAACATTCTAAGCCTATACCATTGCCTCTTTAGGAGAAATAAAGAATAAGGTATGGTGGAGACATTTCTTTGGCTTGTCAACAGCACTGGTGCTATCATTAGGCCAATGAGGCAGCTACTTAGGGCACAGTCTTCAAAGGGGTGCAATACTGACTTTCATAGAATCATAGAGCTGGAAGAGACCACAAGGGCCATCCAGTCCAACCCCCTGCCAAGCAGGAAACACCATCAAAGCATTCTTGACATATGCCTGTCAAGCCTCTGCTTAAAGACCTCCAAAGAAGGAGACTCCACCACACTCCTTGGCAGCAAATTCCACTGCCGAACAGCTCTTACTGTCAGGAAGTTCTTCCGAATATTTAGGTGGAATCTTCTTTCTTGAAGTTTGAATCCATTGCTCCGTGTCCGCTTCTCTGGAGCGGAGCACTTTTGTAACCACTGAGATATCATCTTGGTAGTAGATATGATGCTTTAACAGAGAACTTTAATGACACAAGTTTAAAAGATTTATATGGAAATACTTCCCAAATTGCTGGTGTTAGTTTGTGGTATCTTTTGTTCCATGGCACAACATCCTTTTGGAAGCCAAGCTCACAAGCAAGCTATTACAAAACAAGGAAGCTGATTTAAATTTAGCTACAAGTCAATTGCAAGTGACCAAGAATTACCTTGTGGGTTGAAGGTGTGATGAGTGTTTTCAACAAGTTTTGATAGATGCTACTGGGGTTGCAAAGGAGCTAGAAATACTACCAAACTTTGAGATATAACAAGTTAGAAAAGGGAGAAAGAAATGGCAGTTTGAGTGAGGCCCAAGAAGAAACACCACAAGATCTGAAGTAGAAATTCAAAGTAGGTTCCTACTATGCTGTCTTAGACATACAATCTGTTGAAGAGAGACAGTCCAACAGCTACAATATAATTTCCTATTTGGCTTCCTGTGTGATATATACAGTATCAACAAAAAAAAATCTGTTGAAGATGTACTTAAGGCCTGAAAGAATTTGGAGAAACCATTGATGTGCAATGGAAACAGAGATATTATTACTGAAGATCTGTGCTATGAACTTACAGCAATAGTTTGAAGACTTACAAAGTCTGGAGGTGCTTCTGGCCTTAAACAATCTATCACATTTTTAACTGGAGGTATTGTTTTTGTTTGTTACTATGTTATATTGTATATGTGCTTTTATCTTGTAAATTGCCTGTGATCTCTGTGAATGGCAGTACAGAAAACAAACAAAGAAACAAAGAAACTCTGTTGCTAGAGTTCTAGAGGATCTCAGTGGCTAAGAGTGCCTTGTAGTTTCATCGGATGGTAAAATAGCTACAGCTATTTCTAGAGCAGAAAAGGTTGACCTCCAGATTGGATTAATGCAATGCAATGAGACTGGCAGACTTGGGGCACCCAAATTTCAGCAGCACCCTGTGCAACGCTAACGCTTGGTTCCCCCACCCCCGCCTCCTGTGCTCCATTCTACAACATTGCTTTGGTGTTCCCTGCAGGGCGGCATCCAGTGCGACCCCACCATTCATCCTACCACAGAACCACATCTGGGCTTAGCCAGAAGCTGCAAACTCGTGCAAAATGTGGCACCTCAACTGCTCACTGGGGTGCAATATTGCCATAATTTTAAGCTGCTGCTGAAAGAATTTCACAGGCTGCCTCATCCTTTACATACCCAGCTGATCACTGTGCTCTGTAGGAGAGGGCATCCAGCAGATACTGTGTTATCAGGAGCTCTGTCTCACACAGTGTCAGAATTGGGCCTTTAGTGTGGTGGCACCTCACCTTTTGGCACTGGCTGCCATTGCATACCAAATAGGCACCTTCTTGACTGTCTTTCTGGTGTAAGTGAAAAATGTTCCTCTTTCTAAAAGCCTTCTTTAAAAAATTGTCCCTCTTGGTATCTGCCATGGATTTGAATTGATTTTATGTACTTGGATGTGCTAGTCTTTTAGACTGTTTTGACATTTTTAACTTTGTTTTTATATAAGCAATTGTTTTATATGTGTTACTTTATTTCACTTTGCAGATTGCTTTGGGATACCTCATGGCAAGATAAATGGATGGATGGATGTTGTTTTGGGTCCAAAGAGGATTTCTTCAGAAGTGATCTCACCACATCCTCTTCTGGGCACCCCAAGGCTGCTGTGTCTGGTAAAGAGGCATTGATCATCTCCCTGGCCCAGCTGGCTCTTCCCTGACTTCCATTTTTAATTAGCCATCAGAGGAAAGACTCCACTGCTCATGTTATCCAACATAGATTTGCAAGCTTTTTGAACAGGAATGTCTCAGTTTTGGCACACTATAACCAAAGACCGTCAAAGAAGAATGAGAATCTTATTTGTGTGTGGATATCTCATGCTGGCATCATACCCCAGATCATACAAACAGACAAGGCTGAATTGCTCCCCACCCCAAGCGTCTGCTTTGAAATCCTCCTGCTACATTCATGTGCAACAGATCAGAATATACTTTGTTAAGGGTGCATGCTGCTTACAAGAATAAGATGCACATACAGCGTATCTTAGCTGCCCCCCCCCCATATTCAACATCAGTAAAGTTACATGTACACAATATACTTTTTTGTGATGCTGTCATTTTAACATATTATCCTAGAGGATAGCTAAGCCAAAGCTATTCAGATTGTTTCAGAATATTTTCAGTAGGCAGAAAAATGCTTCCCATTTTTAGAGAGACTTAGCATTCCTTATGGAAATGTTCACATTCATTTGCATTGCCCCAATTACTTTCAGCAATATGACCACAGAGCCTCATTTGGCTAGAAAGTGTTGCAACACCATCCCATTCACTAACTAATCCAGGAAAAAGCAAGAGCAGGGGCTAGGAGGGAGGGGTGACAGAAACAGCAGCTTCGCACAGCCTAAGCCTTTATTTGGGAACAAATTGTATCCATTGAACTTCTCAGTTTCTGCCCCACTATCAAAAGTGGATGGGCCCTTGTTTAACACACAGCTCTATATTATATTTCACCTAACCAGAATCTTTAAATTGATGGATAACAGTAGTCTTTCACTCTTGTCTGATGCTCCTAACCCTTCTTTTAGGCTTTCTTAGCTTCTTTTGGATTCTTATGGGATACACACACACACACACACACACACACACACACACACACATATATATATATATATATACCGGTATATAAGCTGGCCCGGCCATGCGTTGCTGTGGTTCTTTACCGTGATTCTCCCCACTCTGTCTGGACACATGACTTATCCTGCCCTCTCCTCCCCCCACCCCCAGCTCATCCCTGTGACTGCCCCCACCCTGTCTCGACCCATGAGCTATTGGGCCCCCTCCTCCCCCCACCCCTCCGGCACATCCCTGGCCCCACCCTGTCCTGACTCATGAGCTATCAAGCCCCCTCCTCCCCCACCCCCCTGTCTGAGCCCTCTGTTGTCTCAGTGTTGGCCCCTCCCCCCTGTATTTCCATACTTGGGCCCCCACCCTTGAAGAAGGAACTGTCAGTTTCTGGGTTCTATTTCCCAGTATTTACTTTTGTCTGAGCCCTCTGTTGTCCCCGGAGAGTGTTGTCCCCTCCCCCCTCATTGGCTACTGCGCACACATCGTGAATATATATATATATATATATATATATATATATATATATATATAGGGACCCAGGTGGCGCTGTGGTTAAACCACTGAGCCTAGGGCTTGCCGATCAGAAGGTTGGCGGTTCGAATCCCTGTGACAGGGTAAGCTCCCGTTGCTTGGTCCCAGCTCCTGCCAACCTAGCAGTTCGAAAGCATGTCAAAATGCAAGTAGATAAATAGGAACAGCTACAGCGGGAAGGTAAACGGTGTTTCCATGTGCTGCTCTGGTTTGCCAGAAGCGGCTTTGTCATGCTGGCCACATGACCTGGAAGCTATACGCCGGCTCCCTCGGCCAATAATGCCAATAATGCGAGATGAGCGCGCAACCCCAGAGTCGGTCACGACTGGACCTAATGGTCAGGGGTCCCTTTACCTTTACCTATATATACCCTGTTTCCCCTTTTTTAATACGTAGTCATAAAGTAAGCCATGGCAGGGTTTTTAAGTATTTGAGAAATATAAGACATACCCCGAAAATAAGCCATACTTCCGCGCCGCGGAAACCAACCTCCACAGGCACCTCCACTCACAGAGTCACTCCATGCAGCCAGCACTGCAGGAGCGCGATCAGCTATGATGAGGCGCTCCAAGAGCTCCGCTTAACAGCTGATCGCACTCCCGCCTTGCTGGCTGCATCCCCGCGCTCTGCCTTCTCGTCCACCGCCATCCCTGCCACTTCCGTGCTTGCCGCCACTGCTGGGCTCACTGCTTCTTCCTTGCCTGGCCCGGCCAAGGAGCTTGGAGCGCCCTGCAGCGGCGGGCGGAGCGCATGAGCCAGCGGCCTCTGCCTGGCCCAGCCAAAGACGCCTGCCACCCCGCCACCCGGAACTGGGGGCTGCTGCAGCGCCGAGCACTCAAGACAGCCCAGCAGCGCCCTGAGCCAGCGCCCTGAACCGTAAAAACCGTACCGGTAATAAAAAAATAAGCCATCCCACCGAAAGTAAGCCACCCTGTGTTTTTTGAGGGGGGAAAAGTTATAAGACGGTGTCTTAAAAAGGGGGAAACACGGTATATATACATACATACATACATACATACATACATACATACATACATGAGAAGCAGAAGTTACTATTGTTCAATTTTCTTTTTGGGGTTGTCATTTATTTTGGTGGGTATTGTATGGTTTGGGCATTGTTGTGTGTTTTGTGGTTTGTTTGTTTGTTTTTGGTTATTTGGATTTTCTAATTTTGGAGTAGGTGTTTTGAATGTAGGATGTGGTGTTGCAGGGGCGTACCCAGGAGCCATGGTCATTCAGGTTGTGACATTTCAGCATGGAGAAGGCAAATGAAACCAAAATTTTAAGAAAATTATATATACCCTGTTTCTCCGAATATAAGACACCATCTTGTATTTATTTTCCTCAAGAAAATAAGCCTATGGCTTATTTTTTGGGGTGTGTGTGTCTTTTTTGGTGTGGGTGGTTGTTTTTTGGTTTATTTTTGGTGTAATTTTTTGGAATGTAGAATGGGATGTATTTTGTTTTTTTAATGTGTTGTTTGTAACATTTTTTATTTTTATAGTTTTTATTGTGGGTATAATTGAGGTGTATTTGGTGTTGAGGAAGGTGGGGAGAGGTCTGTTTGGGCTAAGCCCAAAGTCAGGGGGGAGAGGTCTGTTTGGGCAAAGAAAAGGATCGAGGGTGATGATGCACCCCAGGACCCAGAGAACTACTTTAAAAATCCCCACCGGGGGGGTGGGTTCAAATAGCAAAGCTCTGTAGCAACAGAAGGCATGTATATATATAATTTAAAAAAGACTGTACCCCTCCCTCCCTACGGCTGATCTACGGCCCTAATAACGTGTTGTGTTGTGGACAATAGTAGTCACAATTGTAGCAATAAATGATAACCATAATCAATGGCAGTATTTTTTCAGACAATGTAATCTCTCAATTCTTATTTGGAGACATGCTATTGCTACCCATAAGAATAACTAAGCCACAGCTATGTTTATCAGAAAAATTATTTGCTCAGTGCAAACATAATTTTTAATAAAACAAATGCAATACATTTCAACAAACAACCTTTGAAACAAAGGAAATGCAGACTGTGTGGGAAAGATCTGGTGGGAATAGGCCACCACTCAAATATTTATAATAATGGGGAAAGCATTTTTTTTTTTGTGCAGCCCACCCAGACACCTGCTTTGGCATTCTTCCTTTTATATAAACCAGATTGCCATTCTCTTTGTGCCCGAGAAAGGAGGACACACTTTTGTTCTGATGAAGTAGCACTTCAAGGTAAAGGGTTCAGAAATCATAGGTGCGGCTTACTTGCAGCCTTCTTTTGGTGGGACAACGGGCAGCAGAAAGCATGGAGCAAATGAAAATCAGCCTGCCACTTCAGGAGTGGATTTTGGAAGGCCAGGAAGACCTGATATGTCTTTTAATTGCAGATATTGACAGAACAAATAACTCTAAATGAAAGTGCAGTTCCAAGGAATTACCATCCTCATAGTTCAGTGAATGGCTTAATCCAGTTTGGTATACATGGGGTCAATACACTAGAAGCAACACAATGTTTGCATTGCACATTAAGAATTAGAGCTTCGTTCAAAGATGCATGTCAATCACCTATTGACTAGTGCTGGCATGTGTGAATGAAACATCAGGGAAGAATCTCCTTAAATGCAACTTCGACAGGAGAAGCTTACACCTTCAGCAGTGAATCAGCAAATGTGCAAAACCTGAGATATAGTACGACCACTGCTACCACCACCATTATTATTATTATTATTATTATTATTATTATTATTATTATTATTTAATGTATAAATACCCTGTCTTTCTCCCAAGTTTGGATTCTAAGCAGCTTGCAGCATCTTAAGAACATCATTATAAAACACAAAGTAATAAAACCAAACCAATTAAAAACAATAGTTTAAATACTGTACAATAAATGTAGAGTCTGCATTAAAATACTGAATGCCCTGAGAGCTGCTCCGTTGCCAAGATAATCTGCACCCGGTTTTCAAATCCTGCTTCAGTAGGAAAGTCTTAGCCTGCCAGCAGAAAGATAAACAAAGCAGATCCTCTAACCTAAGCAGTTATGGATCTACACTTACCCTCTCTTATCCATGATTACACTTATTCAGGAATCTTTGGTGAGGGACTTTATCAAATGCTTTTTGAAAATCCAAGTACATAGCTTTAATTAGATCACCTATAAGTTTGTTGAAACTGTAAAAGGATAATGAGCCAAGGCCATGCTGGCTCTATTTCAGCAGGTCTTGTTCTTCCATATGTTTGATAATTCCATCTTTGGTTTCCACCAGTTTCCCAGGAAGAACAGACACTAAGGTAACTGCTGTGGAATTTCCTGGATGTCCCCTGGAATTGTATTATATTATATTATATTATATTATATTATTATATTATATTATATTAATTATATTGGTGTTACAGTTGCCACTTTCCAGTTCTCAGGTGTGGAATCTGAGCAGATCAGCAATTTCCCTTTTGAGTTCTCCTATGGATGCCATCTGGACCTGCTGTGAGATGTTCCCAAACAGCTGAACAACACTTACATTGATTATAGTGCTATCAAATTCAACATAAATATTTAAGTGGGCAATTGCCAAGAAATTGCCAGCATAGTCACATTTGACTTCAAAAGAGGAAGCTTCCCAATAATGAAGGGACTGGTAAAAAGGAAGTTGAAATGCAAACTCAAGAGGGTCAGATCTCTCCAGAATGCTTGGGAGTTATTCAAAACCACAATAATAGAAGCTCATCTAGAATGTAAACTGCAAAATGTCCTTATGTTGGTTTTTTGTTTTTTGTTTTTCTTTCTCTTTTTAGGTTTGGGTATTTTAAAAGGTTTTTTTATTGTGTTTTGAATTTCTTTTGGTAGTTATTTAGTTTTGTAATCTGTATGCTGCTTTGTGGTGTGTTTTTGACTAGGATGCAAATTATAATTGCACATCTGCACATCTGTAAAAAAAAAAAATACAACCACCTGCAGGCACGTTATAAGTTAATCACCCCCAACATTGGGAAGAGTTCTTCCTCTTATATTACTGTTACTGTTTATGCTGCTCTCCAGCCCAAGACCCCCAGAGTGTTTTACAAGAGAATGAAAATACATAAGAAAAACAGCAAAGTAAAACTAAAACCAAATAAAAGACAGAAGTAATATCAACCATCAAAGTTAAAAGTTAAATATTAATGATTAAGAGTTTGGCAAAAGTAAACAGCAAACAAAGAACAGGAAAAGAGGAAAAATCAATTGTTATATAAAGTGTGATGGGAAAGAAGGGTCTTAAAATTTGTTGGAAAGTGGGAAAAGGGAGGAAGACAGATGTTCCTTCTGGGAATCTTCAAGTCAACGTTTCCCAAATTAATTTGGCTTCATTCCCCTGCCCCCCCAATGAATGAATGTAGAATATTCATATAAAATCCAGCCCCCCTTAGTATTTCACAATTGACTCCTTAAGAGCTGACATCTTCTCCTGGGTCCAGGCACTGTTCTTAATTTCCCACAGAAACATTTTCTGACACCACAATGGTTGTTCAGATAATACTGGGTTAAAAAAGCTGGGCTTAAACTCCCTGAACTCTGTGGCACAGAGATTCTCCTTCGCATGCACAACCATAGGTTCAATCTCTGCATACCTTCAAATGAACATATGGAGTTTAAGGAAGACACAATCCTATTCCTTTCCTCCACATTAATTTTATACATAATTAATTTTATAGTATGAAAGAGGGCCCCAGTGTTGAGGGGGGGGGCAATGATGATTTTTACCCTGTTAGCCTCTAGACCCCTTTTCTCTAAAGACTCTGAATGCTCCAACCATCTTTGAACCCTAACTTCCCTATCCATTTCCCCTCAGGTCCCTAGCATAAAATGACATTCAGCCCCATAGCTTCCTTTCACAGAATAATAGAATTGTAGCGTTGGAAGGCATCACAAAGGTCATCTAACCCCTTTGTTCCAGTGACATCACAACAGGTTAGCGAACCGACAGGCAGGTTCAGGTTCACTCCCTGAAAATCAGTTTATATTCAGTGTATCACTGCATGCACACTTTATGAAGGATTTTGACAAGCTGGAAAGTGTGCAAATGAGGGTGACCAAGATGATCAAGGGTCTGGAAAGCAAGCCTTATGAGGAATAGTTGAGGGAGTTGGGTATGTTTAGCCTGGATGACAGGAGCCTGAGAGGAGTTATGATAGCCAGTTTCAAATATCTAAAGGGCTGTCACATGGAAGTTGGAGCAAGCTTGTTTTCTCCTGCTCTGGAGGGTAGGGCCTGAACCAATGGCTTCAAGTTACAAGAGATGAGATTCTGACTAACATCAGAAAGAACTTTTTGACAGGAAGAGCTGTTCAACAGTGGAACAGACTTCCTTGGACTCTCCTTCCTTTGAGGTTTTTAAGCAGACGTTGGATGGCCATCTGTTGTGGAAGATCTAGTTGAGATTCCTGCATTGCAGGAGGTTGGACAAGATGACCCTCTGAGACCCTTTCAACTCTACAGTTCTATGATTCTGTGAACTGTTCATATCCAAAGCTTCAATGAGAGAAGTGGGGCTTCACCAACTTACTTTTTTCTACCATCAATATGTTCTCCACCACATCCAAATGCCGTACACACACACACACACACACACACACACACACACACACACACAGCAGCAGCACAGATTAGGGTTTGGTATGTTCTATATTTTACTTTTTACTTTTTGTTAATTATAAATCAGGTTTTACTTTATGAAATGGCTACAAAGCAGATGCTTAGCTCCTAATAAAATCAGAGATTCCCTTTGTCTGTCACCTCTTTGTAGAATAGGGAGGCAATGTGCAAGTTAAGACTCAGTGAACAGTTGGTGCTGTCGTCTGTAGAGATCCATATCAGTCTCAGATTTGCATTCTTACAGAGAAACAACAAACTAAACCTCATGAACTGTGTTAATTACTCTAAGCTTCATAAAATTATGAGTGAGAAAGCTAACAACAACAAAAAGAGTTGTGCAATTTCACTGTGGGCCTTCCAAGCAGGTCTTGTCACTTTAATGTCTTTGTCACTCACATGATAATCCATGAATGGCATTTTTTTTCTCCTAAGTGATATTTATTAAATGGAAAAAGCTCAAGCGCAGTGAAACAGCAGAGTGCTGTTTGCTTAAGCAATTCTGGATTGGCTTGTAGGTTACTGAAATGTAAATCTACCCAAATTGCATTCATGTAAACAATTTGCCATTGATTTACTTCTGGAAAGGCTGGCAGCAGCCGCAGCAGCAGCAACAACAACAACAACAACAACAACAGTTTTATTTAAGCTTTGAAAACAAGGAACAGAGGATACAAAGTAAATTTCAATGTACCAACAAAAAAAGAGAAATAAAATCCCCACTACTCAAAATTATTGCCCTGTCCTCATTTTATCCCAAGGGATCTCCCCCACCAAAGATTTTTATGAGTTTTTGGAGAATTCCATTTACTGGTATGTTCATCTTTCCTTATTTATTGAATAAAACATTAACTGAAGGAGAAGGACTCAGTAATTTAAAAATATTGTACAGTCAAACCTCGGTTTACGCCTACCTTGGCGAGCAACCGCCGCGGACCCGGAAGTGTTTACATCTGGGTTCTGCGGTGTCGGATGCACAAACGCAATCTGTGCAGCTCACGCGTGTGCAGAAGCACTCTATCAGCGCTTCGCACATGCGCAGAAGCATGCCTTTGGTGGGCGACCGCTTCGGCGAGCGACCGCCTCCACAGAACGGATTGTGGTCGCAAACCAAGGTACCACTGTACAGTCACACCTCGGTTTAAGTACGCTTCGGTTTGAGTACTTTCAGTTTAAGTACTCCATGGACCCATCTGGAACGGATTAATCCACTTTCCATTACTTTCAATGGGAAAGTTCGCTTCAGGTTAAGTACGCTTCAGGTTAGGTACAGACTTCCAGAATCAATTACACTCATACTTTGGGTGAAGTATGGTTCAGGTTGAGTACTCTGCAGACCCGTCTGGAACGGATTAATCCATTTTCCATTACTTTCAATGAGAAAGCTTCAGGTTAAGTACAGACTTCCGGAACCAATTGTGTACTTAAACCGAGGTACCACTGTAATGCCAGCTAAGGTTTATAGGGAACAGTTTGTTCTGTGATTATCCTCCCAAATTGTATGCTAAAAATGCAAAACCTTCTAACCGCACCACATAGGATAAAATGCACTACCTGAGTCACACCCACTCCAGCATTAGGACCTTATTTGCAGATTAATTTTATGGCGTATGTGGGGAGTGAGGTACCATCTATGAAGCATCTTTATTTTCCCTTATCTTAGCCCAAATTGATCCATACCTCTTTTCATGCTTCCTGGTTAATTTTACAACCAATATTAGTTTCCCAGTGCTTCCAAATTACCCATCATTTCTTTGTATAAAGAATTATAAACTGTTGAGAGGATTGTGTTTTTGGTTTGTTTAGGCATATGTGATGAGGGAGGACCAGGGAGATCTGACAGCCTGGCACTTCCCTGTCATATTTGAAGTGAAATTTATTACTTGATGAAGTTGTAGCTAATTAAGAAGAACAGTTCCCAGTTTATCAGAACCCCCATCATAGGTTTAACCCATATATGCAAGTCCCTAAACAAACAAAAAAAACCTTTCTGCTCCCAGACTACAAAATTCAATGTGTCCTTAAAAATAAAATAAAATAAAAGAGTGGCGCAGAAACACCAACAGTGAGGAGCAGGAGCAGTGAGCTATTCCCTACCCAAGAGGACTTGTGCCTTGTTTCTCTCAAAAGGATCACATTCCATACTCAGGGGCCTTGAGAAGAATTCTGCATCAATAACAATGTGCTTTTCGAGCACAGAACATCAAGATACCTCTTGAGGTTAGGTGGGTCCAGCCCTCCTTGAACCACTCCTTGATGGCTGCTCTAAGTCTTGCTGTTTGCCCAGTGGACATAGCCATTTAGAATTTTATTTTTTTGCAATTTCTGTAGGATTTTAATCTTTAACTTAATCTTTAATTACATAGTTATCACCTGAAATAAAAATGAGAATTTGGAAGTAATCAACATTTTTACTGCTGCTATCCTGCCAAGCCATGCCAGATGGATCTGGTCCTATTTCAGAGATTTAAGTAGACGTCCAAAATGTCCTTTTTAAAGTTTAAAGTTTTTATGTTCCATAACTCCCAGATGCTTTAAGAAGTTGGGGCAGATTTTGAAGCCTAGCCCTTGCTTTAGTTGACTTGTAGGTTATGGGGTGTTCTTATGCAAAGCATTTCTGATTTAGCACAGCTTATTTCTAATTCTGCTAGCCTCAGTAGCCTCTCAGAGATAACCTTGAGAGAGTTCTCTATTACATTTTTATTCAGATAAAATTTATGATCTTCTCTTCATAGTTTCTCCCACACCTTCATGCTTATGTTCTTCCATGAGTCCCGAGTCCACCTTAGCATATAATCTTTCATTTGTTCCTGTTCACAATCATACTTTATATCAGAAATAATTGGTGTTTATCTTTCTTCATGAGTATGTTTTCAAATTCTGTTAGTTCTATCAGTACCACATTCTCCCTTATAAATTTTAATACTATATTTTGGACTTGTAAATATTCATATCAATGTATCTTAGCATTCCTCAATTCTTCTTTGACCACTGAAAATTGAATCATTGTTCCATTTTTAATCAGTTCTATAACTGAATAAATCTCTCCCCCACCCCAATATTTAAACCATAGTCCTGCTGGATTTCATCTATGGCTAGCTGAAGATGAGAGATTTCTGGACTTACTAATAGTTTATAACAATCCTATTTTTGTAAACAATTAGATGCCAGAAAATTATTCTTAGCTTGATTACTCTTAGCTTGATTAGTTGTGGTCCACCACAGAACTTTATGTAATGGTTTCTTAACTACAGTATCTGTTTCATATTATATTATACTATCCTTTCTGTTAAAGAATACTATATTTTGGACTTGTAAATATTCATATCAATGTATCTTAGCATTCCTCAATTCTTCTTTGACCACTGAAAATTGAATCATTGTTCCATTTTTAATCAGTTCTATAACTGAATAAATCTCTCCCCCACCCCAATATTTAAACCATAGTCCTGCTGGATTTCATCTATGGCTAGCTGAAGATGAGAGATTTCTGGACTTACTAATAGTTTATAACAATCCTATTTTTGTAAACAATTAGATGCCAGAAAATTATTCTTAGCTTGATTACTCTTAGCTTGATTAGTTGTGGTCCACCACAGAACTTTATGTAATGGTTTCTTAACTACAGTATCTGTTTCATATTATATTATACTATCCTTTCTGTTAAAGAATTAACACAGCTAGCGATATAGTGAACTTTAACATTTGGTACTGACAAACCACCATTATCTTTCTCGTCATATAACACTTTGCCAGCTCCCTCCTCATTGCTGCCGTCACTGTGTCCCATGTGAGGGATTCTGAGTGCTCCTCTGAGTCATGACGGGAATAGTAATTAGTGATTCCCTCTTTAATTTTATCCACTGTGGACATTCTTTGTAACAGTATAGGGTTTAATCTCCATGTAATTAATTTATCAGGCCCTTTGTAATTTTAGTATTGTATTGACTGAGACATGGTATTGAACCCTTAATAGACCAAAATATGAGGGACAAGTATTTACAAGCCAGACGTTAGAACATGGCACATAGTTGGTACATGTTATCCTGGAGGAAAATGTAAAGCCCACCTTTGGATTAGCTTCCTTCCAAGCATCAACCAACTCTCCATTTAGTAGCATATCACTCCAAGTTAACACTTCAAAGTCATGTGTCCTTCAACTTTGGGCCTCTGACCCAGTTTATATCCTCCCACCAAACCCCTTCAGACTCTGGACTGCATATTAAAAAAAAAGGGGGGGAGAAAGAAATCATATTTGTTTCGGCTATGCAATGAGCCATTTGTGATTCTGATATCCCAAATTATTCCTTTAATGAACTATCTGCCTCCTATCACGTTAGATGTTTCAGTTGCATTTTTTGGTACAGAAGTTATTGATCTAAAGCAGGAGTTCTCAAACTTTTTAAACAGGGGGCCACTTCACTGTCCCTCAGACACTATTGAGGGCCGGACTATAGTTTGAAAAAAAATATGAGCAAATTCCTATGCTCACAGCACATATGATATTTTATATCATGAACAGACAGCTGAACGCAAGCAGGTGCAGCCCCAGGCTGGGGCAGATCGTTGCCATCGCATGGGCTGCTTGCTTTGGCTCCCGCGCCTTCACCATACCCACGATTGGAGCCAGGTCATTGGAGACCCCTGAGTTTGCCTTTGCGCAGCCCGGCGAGGGCATCCTGATCAAGTTTACAGATGACACCAAATTGGGAGGGGTGGCTAATACCCCAGAGGACAGGATCACACTTCAAAATGACCTGAACAGATTAGACAACTGGGCCAAAGCAAACAAGATGAATTTTAACAGGGAGAAATGTAAAGTACTACACTTGGGCAAAGCGTTCATAAACAGAAGCGAACTTTTCCATTGAAAGTAATGGAAAGTGAATTAATCCGTTCCAGATGGGTCTGCGGCATTCGTAAACCGAAAATTCGTAAACTGAGGTGTTTGTAAACCGAGGTTCCACTGTAGTATGTTTAAGTGTTAATGTTTTTCTCCTACTGTAAGTTTAAGTTAAGTCTGCTGCAACTGGATTTCTTATGGACCGTGCCAATCCTGAAAATGTATCAGATTTGTGACTAATATGCTCATTTGCCTTCAGTAGTATTAAAGCTCTGCTAGATGAAGCAAATTTCCTCTTGGTCTATTTTTGGGAAATCCTGCAACATGTTTATGTTTTTACTCTCCTAACTATAGATTGGAGTCTGCACTGGATCAACACTGAACAGAATTCATGACAAGATGAACCAAGAGCTATAAAGTATCTGAGTATTTCGGGCACCCACAATGTGGGGCGGAACCTGGCATGCCTGCTCCCCTATAACACATAACTTCTTGCTTTCCCTACCACCTTTTTTAAAAAAAGTATGAAGAGGACAGCTCCACTTGCAGCCTAGACTCAAGACAGAGCTATCATGAACAGTAGCTGCCTTAACCCTGGATATATGTAATTTCAACCCATAATGTTGCAGAGCCATTATATTCAAGTACTGAATATTTCACTGTGCTTTTCAACTGAGTTCTCTCCATGCTGAAGATGGAGAGACTGTCTCTAATCACACAGGTCATCAGGTTGATTTCTCCCTCCACTTCTGCTGGATTCATCTGTAGCTGTATTCTCCCTACCAGTTGCGAATCCAGGCTTGCCAAGGGCTTGGATGCTCTTGGGTGCATGGTAGCTGTGAGTGAAAAAAGGGAATAGACTTCCCCTCATTCGGTGATGCTCTGGCTCTTTGCATAACTGCTTCTTTTAGAGGCTATCTAGAGAATTTTATAATATTTTCCCTGTGACGTTGGCCTTGTGCAAGTGCAAGTCTTGTGCAAGTGCACAATGTGTCTCTTCCAGGAACATATCTTAAGCCACTTCACCAGGAAGGCAGGGTAAGTCCTGGCTCCTTGAAGATTCAGGAACACACACACCTTGGGATCCTTGGAATTAATAGACAGTTTCTATCCTCCTAGTCTAACATGCAGAACTGGAGGTCTAATGTAATTTTCCTGCAGGCCTTGATACCAGCACAGTGTCTCGTCCCCCATTTTAGAGCTGTCTCCACTGTTTTGATAACGTTACCCAGTTTAATAGACATCTCTTTTGTTTCCCTCTTGAGGGGATTTATTGATTTGGTCCATTCCTCTGCAGGAGCCAACCTCCTCTTTGCCAAACTCAACCTCTGCTCCAAGGCCACAGGATTTGAAATACACCCTCATTTTTTCATCTTGATCCTTGGCATTCCTGGTGCATTTCTTTTCAGTTTCGTTCCTTTTTAGATTGTTGTGTGTGATTTTTAAGGGCCGTTTCAAAATTAAATGGGAGCATTTGAGAGGCGAGGGAGCAGATTAGGACATCATCTTTGGTGATGACATCACCATTGTTCTTTTCTTAGCACAGAAAAGGGTTTTGAATTCTCCCAGAACAGTTACACTAGTTGGAGGAAAGGCATTTCTTCCCTCTGCAACAGAAGAGTATTAACCACACACAACAAGTCTTCCAAGGGAGCTTAATGAAGAGCTATGTACTGGGTTTGTACATTTTCTGCTTTAAATTCCTCTTCATGTTATTCCCCTCTAGACTTGTTAAAATGCCTGGAATTGGTTTTACATACAGCAAAAAAGTTGTCGTCTTCCCCTCCAAAAAAGGCCAATACAAACTTTCTCATAGGTAAACAACTCAGTCTTTCTAGAATACATCTCTTGCAATCTGAGGTAAGTCTTTCCAAAGCACAGGTGTAAAAGAGGCCTGTAAGGAGAAAAGTGACTATAAAGGGCACCTCCCATATCTATCTAAAGGCGGGGGGGGGGGAATGAGAGACTTGGGCCAGAATCAGTTCTGGCCTTCTGAAAAGAAGTTGGATATTTATCTTTTTCTTCTTCTTTGGCAATCACTCGTAGCCGAGTAAGATTGTCTTCCATAAACACAATTTTAACAATGAGTCCATAATTGACTGTGTGGAGGCCAATTCTGGATCCACACGTCCTTCCACAGTGGGGACATTGGTTTCCAGGTGGGCGTTAATCATGGTGTGGATTTGCCAAGCATGCCTTCCTCTTAGCACATTTCTCCCTTGTGTCCTGAGATCGAGTTTCTTCAAAGCCCATGACACCTTGGGTAAAGGCTGTTCTCCAACTGGGGTGCTCGCAGGCCAGTGTTTCCCAGTTTTAAAGATTTGTCTTGAGACAGTCTTTAAACCTCTTTTGTTGACCACAAGCATTACGCTTTCCATTTTTAAGTTTGGAATAGAGTAGTTGCTTTGGAAGATGATCATCAGGCATCCGCACAACATGACTAGTCCAACGAAGTTGATGTTGAGGAATCATTGCTTCAACACTGGTGATCTTTGCTTACACACTTGTTATCTAAACTAAGTCCTGATAGGAAAGTTGTTCCATCTCCTTGATCATTTTGGTGCCCTTTTCTGAACCTTTTCCAACTCTATACATTTTGAGGTGAGGTGACCAGAAGTGGACTTCGCTGCAGATCTTCTGCATGTATCCCTGTAAGGTAAGTTTTCATATCCTAACGCTTAAGCAAACCATAAGTTTCATGCGTTTACCAGGTTGTGGTAAGAGAAATGATCCTGTTTTCTGTGGGTTCCAAGGACAATGCTAGCATTAAAAACATTGAATGAGTTGTCTATAGAAAGAAAATATTTTTAAACACTACTTTTACTTCCAGAGGAGTACATATTACATGAAAAGCATAGCATGCAATTATATGCAGTAATCAGATAACCTAACACTTTGCTAAAGAGACAGTCAGAGCAAAACACACAGAAAGATATTTAGAAGAACAATTAGGATACATTTTGATACTTACCAATGCTGTTATCAAAAAGTGAAGTTCTGTAACATAATCTCTCTCTGTGTGTGTGTATTTTTATACTACTTAATGTTGCTTTGTACATGAGATCTTAGCTTTTCTCAATTTTATCAGAGTCTCAGTCTTTATTAGATGTTTTATCTTATTAGGTGGACATTCAGTATTTTTTACACCTCTATAGTGACAGGCTAGCAGGTCAAAGGTCAAGTCAGTGAAAGGATGAAGGCACGTACTGGAATCCTCTATAATAAAGTCCAAGTGTCTCTGTGTCCAGTCCCTGTGTCCGTGGGATTGCGCTACTGCGCATGTGCCCCACGGACAGCCATTGGGACTTGGAGCGCAGAGACGGAGCGCGTTGGTCGGCGCGTAAGGGAGCTCAGCCTCTCGGCGTTCGGAGCAGCTCTCGCAAGAGAATCCAGACGCGCGAGATAGCCCCATGCTCGCGAGCGCGTGCTGTCTCCACGCAGGCGCACTCGTGAGGCCGTTTACTTCTCGCGTGGACTTACTTCTAAGTGGCAGCGGCCATTACAAGTGGCAGCGGGTGAGCAATGTCAGCTCTGCGCATGTCCCCGAGGTTGCTAGAGCAACAGGTCTGTTCTAGCACCCATTAATTTAACGGGCTTCATGACTAGTAATGAATAAAGTCCCTGACAGATCAGAATCCAGCTACCAGATTATGCACACCTCTGAATTTTACAAGGCAGTTTTGCTTCAAAAAAGTGTACCAAAATGCACATTTCAGGGGAAATCCATTGCAAAACATATACCGGTAAAAATGTGTATTTCGGGGAATGGGCATAAAATATATATAAGATGTGTACAAAATCCATAAATTTACATGTGAATTTATTTGTGAATTTTAATTTTAATCTGCAAAAGATGAGATGGAACAGGCCTATAATGGAGCCAATAATCAGGACTATACTGTTGTAGATGGCAGGTGAAGCTCAAAGAACTGAATGTACGTATGCATACACAGACAAAAACAACAAAAACTTTTTCCTGCCACTTCCCCCCAAGAAAACACGATCTTCACTGCTGAATCAGAGCAGATGTCAGTAGATGTTTCCACAGATTGATGTTTGCTCTGTGTGGGTTTTTCTGGGGAAGGTGGTGGGGCAAACAAAAAACTGCTCTAGGGATGCAACGAGTCCTGAGGCACAGGTTTACTTCATCTCCTTCTTCTCAGTAAGACCATATCTAGGAAAAAGCGGGGAAAATATGTCCTGTAGAAAAGATACCCGGGAAAGGCTGCTTGCTGTTTACCCTACCCTTCATTCTGCAACCTGCTCTTCATATCTGAAGAGCAGTAACACAAGAAGAAATGAGAAAGAGATTGGTTGTTCCTGTGCTGCTGACTCCCTGGCCAGAAATACTCTACACAGGGGTTTCTCCCTGCTGGCTTGAAAGGAACTGGTATGTAGAGACTTTAAGGGCTCTGGTTCAAATCCTGAAGTGCCCCTAAACAGGGCTGCCTTCAGATGTCTTCTAGGTTCACACAAGCATCAGATCTTCTGTTTTTTTCGCATGTACCTCTTTTTAAAATGCAACGCATGCTGATTTTGCTGTATAAATCAATTAACAACTGTGGAAAATATTTCTTGGTGTTGAATTGAAACATTCCTTTCCTCTTCCACCAACAGCAATTGGCCCAATAAATGTTGCCCTCTTGCCTTTTTTAATCTTTTAAATATCTTCTTCCCCAGTAGGGGACAGGCTTTGTCTTCAGACCAATGTTCTACCACTCACAAAATCACAGATATGACTGGCTAAACTCAACCCATTGGAAATCTATACTTTATGTCAGACCTGTCTAAGAGACAAATCTAATCCTTTTGGCGAAAGAAAGAGAGAAAGGAGCTTACGGCAGTGTGTTGCTTTTAGTTTACTGATATTTGGGAGAAAGGTTTGGAATGGCAATGGATACACCACACTTGATATATTTTGTTTTCTTTCCCCAGTCCCCATACTAAAAAATACAAACCACGTTGTTGCATGCTGGGTCAGAGCACAGGCCCATCTACCCCGGCTTTGACATGCTGCGGTATGCCAGCATCTCTTTCCAAAGCCTGCAGCAAGCAGTCTTTCAAATGGAAGCGCTGGGGATGGACTCTGCAACATCCACGTGCAAGGCATGTGCTTTGAAGCTGAGCTGGGGGCCCTTCCCTGAAAGAGGAGAGCAGCGGGTAGAAAAACCTGTGAGACCAGAAGACATTTGTATATAATATAGAACATTTGTACATATAATATAAAAACAAGTGCATAACAAACAGTAGTGTGTGGTTATAAGCTGGCAGCGTCAACAAAAGGTGTATATTTTAATTTTATTACAGACTGTATTATTATTAAATTTACTAGTTGCTTTATCTTGCCCAAGGCAACACAAAGCAACTTACAACCAACAAAACAATGCCACCCAGTTCCACCCACCACTAGATGCGTTAAAACTGCCCCTACACACTTTTTGCCCTTGTGCATTCTTTTGAATGCACAGAGAGGGCTGGTGTAATAAACTGGTCTATACATCTCTGTCTATGGAGAAACTCAAGGCAAGAATTGACATCTTTCAGGAATGTTAGTTACAAGGAACACTGCATTGAAACAGGCTATTGAATTCCATGATCCAAAGTGGCTCTTGAAACTTAAAGAACCTAAAGCATTTCAGGTTTCCCTTAATAGATTTTCAACATTCTCTGAGGCACTGACTGGAAAATCTGGTCAGCTAATTGAAATACACCCACCACATTTTCTCTAAATTTACTCAATGGGCTTTGAGGGGGGAAATAGCTTTATTCTATATACTGATTTTTTTATTTTTTTAAAAAGTCCTCAATGGCAGCAGAAACATTCTTAGAGAAATGCCTTGAAGGCATATTGTGGAGGTCTGGATATGAAATAGATTAAAAAGTGTTTTGCTTCAAATCTTAATCTCTTCTGTGGTCTCGAGATGACTAACACAAGAAAGATTGAAACACAGCAGAGTGATATGTATCACCAAACACCTGCTAAGATGAAAACACATTGTGTCTTCCCTTCAGGATTGCCTGCAAATATTATCTACTGCTTGGAGGGTACCAATTGAGTGTTGTCTGTGCAAAATTCAAATCAAGAGGTAAGAAACTGCAGCCCCTAATGAAAAATGCCTCTGGGTGGGCTATATCAGTTGGCTAACAGGAAATGAGCAGGAGCGCAAGACCTGAAAGCAATAGCTTTTAATCTCCACGATTCCTCATTTTACTGTATGGATGAGGGAATAAAAAAATGTGTTACAGTAATGCAGAAAGCTCCAGTCAAGGGAAAAGCAACAGGACAGTGAGAAATATCTTCTGCTGAGGTACACAGAAGCTGCATTCAAAAACCTTTACAAAACTGTCAGTGTGTCATTTACAAAGGACGGGGAGGTTTATTTTGTGCCAGATTTGGCCCTAACCTCTGTTTTCAAGTGGCAGGGCTTAAACTGCCCTTGTAGAAGTTGCTACAATGCCAGGGGCAACATGTGGGACATAATCCGGGAAGGTTCAAATCCTGGCTCACTGGGGCTTGTTGCCCACTCCTTCTCCCTCAGTCCCAGCTCTTAGCACAAGGTTGATATGAGGACAAAAATGGATGGTGGCGAAGGACATTGCCCAGAGCTCCTTGGGTGGAAAGTAAGATAAAAATGAAACAATAAGCTTTTGTGTTTCCTGCTACAGAAGCAGGTGAATGTGGAGATGCTTGAGGAATTAGCAAATCCTAATGCAAAATTGCCTGATCTGCACATCTCAGATTAATGTGCATCCACTGCATTTTGCTTTTCTCCAAATGTTGTGATGCAGGAGAAACAGCAGTTTAATTGTATGAAGAATATGCAAATACACATTTTATGAGACCTGCGGGTATAGGGTGGCATATAAATTGAATAAATAATAGTAATAATACATTCACACGTTGAGAGCAAATACATATTTAGATTTGTACTGAAATAAATATTTTGGCTGGATTTTTCAAAAGAAAAGTTGCAGATTAACTGGGAAACAGAACAAAATGACGGGTAAAAGCATGCCCAGCTCACCCATGGGAAATAGTTTTGCCTAACCTAATTAAATGAAATAAAAAAAATTCCTTCCAGTAGCATCTTAGAGACCAATTAATTTTGTCATTGGTATGAGCTTTTGTATCTGAAGGTATCTGAAGAAGTGTGCAGGCACACGAAAGCTCATACCAATGACAAACTTAGTTGGTCTCTAAGGTGCTACTGGAAGGATTTTTTTATTTTGTTTTCACTACGTCAGACCAACACGGCTACCTACCTGTAACTAGAACTAATTGAATGAGATTGTGTACTTGGTGATTTATTTTCTTTTAATGCTGGCTGAGCTGTGTTGTTAACATAATTATTATACAACACAACTGCAAAAAATGCTCTTAAAATCCATGACTCCTCCATCTAATCTTAAATAGTGCAAAGGCAGTGAACATCGAGAAAGTGTCTCCACTCAGTTTTTTTCATAATCCCTCCCTTGCCCTCCATAACAGAGCCCACCCCACTTCAGGAGGATACCCTGACCCACAGGAGTGGGTCTTTGCAGTGGACTTGGCTGCTACAAACAATGAGGAAGGAACAGCAATGTAACCTTCCATCAACCCACTTCCAACAAGTGCTCCTCGGAATCCAAGCCTTCACCATTCCATTTTATTGTTATGAGTTTGTGGGTGCTAGAACCCCTTAAATTCCTGGGCACAGTAGAGATTAAAATTTAATCAAGGTTGTTTATATCTTTTGTATAGAAGCCATATGTGCCTCATTCTCAAAAGGAAACACGAACCCCGAATAAGGGTGCCAGGAACCCTTGCTCAGAGATTGGGGTGGCGTGTGGCATTATTTTCTGTTTCTTTAGATTGTTGAAGCTCCAGCCTTAAAAGTGCTTATCTTTGGCTGGGTCACTTGGTTGCTAAAATAGGGCCTTTTTGATAACCAACAGCTACAAAACACAAAGAGCAAAATAAGAACAAGACTCAGATGAAAGTTCTCTTGTTACATGTTGTTTTCTCCAATTACTGTTTAAAGGTTCTTGGTGGCCTGACCCCTTTGCAGAGGCAAGGGCTTGTGCTCATGTGTTCCATCAAATTACTTTTTGTAAGTACATGGTGCCACACTAAGTGACTAATACAGCTCAAAATGACACCTCTCAGGAATAACTTTAAGGCTAAGGACATGAAAGCATTAGATAAAGGAACAAGCATACAACATCATCCAAACCCATCTTCTGTTCCAAGTTGAAACCATGCAAAGAAATCCAATCTGCATAAGGCATGCTTAACAATTAGAAAGGATAAAGATTTTGCAAATAAGTACATTGATTATTTATTTAAGAGGTTTAAGATTTTGAGCGGGACTATACCAAATATTCTCTGATTCAGACATTTGCTTCTTATGTTAGCATCTAATTATCAACACAATCTAATTACCTTACTGCACATTCACTTTGTTTCAATGCTGTTCAGCCCCATTTTGCCTTGCTGCTTCTAGAAGTGCCGTTCTCATTCTATTGGCTGCTACCCTTGGCCCACTACTGCTTCTTTTGATAGACTGTGAAACACACACACACACACACACACACACACACACACACACACACACGAGAGAGAGAGAGAGAGCTTTTTTCTGGGGGGGGGGGCGCATACTCCTAAACATTTTGTGAATCTAAGTTTGGCCTCATTGAGGGGCAGTATTTCAATATGAGTAGGAAAATGAGAGAACCCCTAAACTTTTTTTTTAAAGCACTGCACCCACCCACCATGAATTCTCACCATTCACGGGCAAATCTCACTCCCAGGATTGAAGAGCCCCCAGGCAAGATATCATCCAGGGCTGTCCACACACTATTCTGGCCACCCCACCCCAGTCTCTCCCCCCCCCACTGCCCTGTCTGCTCCACCTTCTCTTGCCAGCCACCCCCTATTTCCTCCGCCCTACTTTCTCCAACTGCTGCTTCTCCAGCCGCTCTGCTTTCTTCTCCAAACAGGCATTGCCTCACCTGATGCATTAGATGTAACTAAATGTGAATAAATTTTCATATTATGAAAATCAAGGTATGTTTTTGAGATATGGATGAAGGAAATGTACAATGAATCACAATTTAGGGAATAAAAGGTGACTTCTTTTGCTGCTTCCTCTCTCCTTTTTTCAACATGCTGGGATAGGCTCTGCTGAGCTGAAGAGGTGCCCTCTCCTTGGCTTGATTTGGAACAGAGTTGTCATCAGAAAACACTCAGGGGAGAAATCACCGATTGTACAGAGTGCTTTATGGGCTTGTAATCCTTGACGCATGTGTTCCTTTCCAGGAAATGTGTTCTTCCTCACAATGCTGCTTGGAAGTGTCCTTCAGGGGCTGGGGGAGGTGGCGCCTTCCCCAGTAACCATGGGAAGTTGGGGACTCATTCTGCACAAAAGTCCCAGTTATATGTGCATTGTGCTAGCTCTGATGACTTGCCCATCTACCCAATATTGGCAACGATATTCTGAGATAACTTCCAGTTTTTATATCCAGATCATATTTCCAAAAGATAAACTCCCTGCCCCAGAGGAAGTGCCTCTGGAGAAGTTTCTCAGGTAACCTGGTCCTGAGATGCAGAGGGCTTTACATGTTAGTACCTTGAACTTGCCCTGGTAGTAGGGTTGCCATGCAAAAGTTGCTGAGCTTTTCTTAGTTTTGCCCAAAGTTGTTGAGCTTTTTTAAAGGAAAAAAATCTAGACTACTGACATCGGTTGACATATGGCAACCCTGCCAGGTAGCAGATTGGCACCCAGTGCAAATCAATAAAGCAAATTGCCATGTGATTTGGAACAGAGTTCCAGCAAGGCCTTTGACAAAGTGGCCCATGATATTCTTGTAAATAAGCTGGTAAAATGCAGGCTAGACAATGCTACCACCATTCAGTGGATTTGTAACTGGCTGACTGACCAAACCCAAAGGGTGCTCATCAATGGCTCCTCCTCATCCTGGAGAGTAGTGACTAGTGGGGTGCCACAGGGTTCTGTCTTGGGCCCAGTCTTATTCAACATCTTTATCAATGACTTGGATGATGGGCTTGAGGGCATCCTGAGCAAGATTGCTGACGACACCAAATTGGGAGGGGTGGCTAATACCCCAGAGGACAGGATCACACATCAAAATGACTTTAACAGATTAGACAGCTTGGCCAAAGCAAACAAGATGAATTTTAACAGGGAGAAATGTAAAGTACTACACTTGGGCAAAACAAATGAAAGGCACAAATAGAGGGTGGGTGGCACCTGGCTTGAGAGCAGTACATGTGAAAAGGATCTAGGAGTCTTGGTAGACCACAAACTTGACATGAGTCAGCAGTGTGATGCAGCAGCTAAAAAAGCCAATGCAATTCTGGGCTGCATCAATAGGAGTATAGCATCTAGATCAAGGGAAGTAATAGTACCACTGTATTCTGCTCTGGTCAGACCTCACCTGGAGTACTGTGTCCAGTTCTGGGCACCACAGTTCAAGAAGGTTACTGAAAAGCTGGAACGTATCCAGAAGAGGGCAACCAAAATGGTCAAAGGCCTGGAAACAATGCCTTATGAGGAATGGCTTAGGGAGCTGGGCATATTTAGCCTGGAGAAGAGAAGGTTAAGGAGTGATATGATAGCCATGTTCAAATATATAAAAGGATGTCATATGGAGGAGGGAGAAAGGTTGTTTTCTGCTGCTCCAGAGAAGCGGACACGGAGCAATGGATTCAAACTACAAGAAAGAAGATTCCACCTCAACATTAGGAAGAACTTCCTGACAGTAAGAGCTGTTCGGCAGTGGAATTTGCTGCCAAGGAGTGTGGTGGAGTCTCCTTCTTTGGAGGTCTTTAAGCAGAGGCTTGGAAGCCATATGTCAGGAATGCTTTGATGGTGTTTCCTGCTTGGCAGGGGGTTGGACTGGATGGCCCTTGTGGTCTCTTCCAACTCTATGATTCTATGTGCTGTTGATTTCTGCACAAGCTGCAGCCTCCAGTCCAACCCCAATAAATCCATGTGTGAGGTTACCAATGCATGGACAACTGTGGTCAAACTATCTCAGCCCAGGAACCCTGTAGCTGTTTTACCAACCAACGTTGGTAGAAGGCACTCCGAGTCCCTAAGGATACCTGCAACTCTACTGACAGAGATGGACCAGGAGCATCCCCAAACGATGCACTTGCTCCTTCAGAGATAGTGAAACTCCATCCAGGGCAGGGAACCTTGGAACCACTCTGCCACAGAGCCTCCTTCAGACTCAGTTTATTAGTCCTCATGCAGCCCACCACTGCATCCAGACTTCATCAGCCACTCCCAGTTCAAATGAAGAATGTTGCTCCAAAACACCTCTTGACCATTCCCAAAGACTTCACATACATGTTAAATAGCATGAGACAATATGGTTCCTTGCAGTACCTCATAGTTCAGGAAGCAGTAGGCTGAGAAGCACTCATCCAATGCTACCTTCTGGAACCATCCCTAGAGATAAGAGTGCCTCCAAAACCCATCTCCCATAGGCGGTCCAGGAGGGTACCATGGTCGAGGGTAATAAAAGTGATCTTGCAAGAGCAACATGATCAAGGCAGATCCACTCCCAAACCTGGGTCTGAAAACAGACTGGAATAGGTCCCAGAGAATCAGCATCTTCTAGGAATGCCTGCAGCTGCATTGTCACGACCCTCACAAGTACCTTGCTCAAAATGGGGGGTATTTGCAGCAGGGCAGTAGTTGCTGAATGCCATTAGGTCCAATGAGTTCTTTTCCCAGGAGTGGCCAACCTCTTGCCTCCTTCCAGGTGGCCACGCTATCTGCTCATGCAGACATGTTGAACCAATTAAGGCCATTTAGAGCCTTGATTCCCCTTCCAGTCACATAGGTAATCTCAGCCAATCAAGGACAACAAACCACCAGAGATCACAAAGCAAACCCTCCTACAGCCCCTTTGCTTGGGGCTGAAAATAATGCATGAAAATAATCATTGAAACAAGGAAGGCCTCTTTTGATTCTTTCTGATGGAAGATTTTCAATGAACAAGCTCCTCCCTTTTGGCTCAGCCATAGCCCCCACAGACTAAAAAGTTTCAAGCTTTTTCCTTCTCAGAAACGTTTCATTTTAAAATCACTTAACTTGCCAAAAGGTCTCTTCCCCCCCTCCCCCCAATTCTCAAATAGCTTAAGCTTCACGTCAGTGGGCACCCAGCATTGTGTATAAATGGAAGACATACTTGATAATGCCTCTATTTAAATACATGAATTAATGCCCAAGTCCCTTGACAATCACAGACAGCCCCAGCAGCATCTCTGTGCTAAAGAGGCATTAATTGCCCCCCCCCCCAGTTCAGCTACAGAGGAGGCTTGTCTGCGCTGGTTCAAAAATAATGATTTGTTTTATTCATCTCTCACTTGACAGTATGTGACATGGCCAGACGCAGTTAGTCTTACTAATATGAGATCACTCCACACTCTGCAGCTTATTATATTTACTGATAGATGTATTTTGGTTCCTGACACAATTCAATCAGCCTTGGAGAGAAAAAGTCAAAAACGGCTTGTAAAACGCCTCTTGCAGATCACAACCCCCAGCTTCTATTATTTGCCACAACCCCCGCGTTGTGTTCTCTGAGTCTGAAGGTTGGAGAAAAGATACTACATTCTTTGTGTTGTCGCCAGAATGGCTCCCATAAAACTGATCACTCAAGTGGGGGAAGAGTGGGGAGGGAGGACCAATCGAAGTTGTGAGTGAACCTGGAAAGTGCACTTTCCAGAACAATGGGCAAACTGAAGCACAACTGTCCTTCAGATTTTGTGACAAAGTTCTCCAAGCAAAATTGCACATATTCATGAAAATAAATACCCCATATATGCCTGTTCGATCACCTTGATCTGCAGAATTTACACTTTATTTATTTCGTGATTTTTTTATTTCTTTCATAAAATTTATACCTACTGCATTGTAAATACCAGCAACAAATGATAGAACAATAAAATCGAGGAAAAATCACAATACTTTAAAGCAGGCAAAAATTAAAATACTAAAACAGTTTAAAAGTACCTGAACTTTCTAAGCATCTTGGTAGGCTTGTCTGAACAGGAATGCTTTTAGCAGGCACCAAGAATGAATGAATTTGCTTTATTACAGCCACAGACCAGCCTAAGCAGAGCATCTAAATAAATAGAATAACAGTTTGAGTCTAAGCGAATAATTATTAAATAAATGGGAGCAAGAACCAAACATAGCTTAAAGCATATACATAGAATATTTAATTAAGCATATATAAAGGATGAATAGAAACTGATAAGAGAATTTAAAAGGACCAGTTAAAACAATGGCAACGCAAAATCTGGCGACTGAATATGCGACTTCTGAGCTTTCATCCTGTAGTAACAGGGAGATGTTCTGTTGTTCTGAGCGTCCAGGGAGCTTATATAAGATGGGTTGGATAAACCTAGTTCAAATGTCTATATAATACTGGCAGTGAAGAAGGGCATGCTCCATTTTTTCCTGCTGCCCAGAGCCACGTGAGCATTTCCTCTCCTCGTAAGGTATCTTCCTATAAAGGCCTTCCTGAATTGCTGAAGGGAGGGCCTGGCAACGGGCCAAAGTGAAAGCCCTTCTTTTTTTGGTATTTTGAGGTTAGCTATATACGGCATTTGGGAAGTCAAGTATCTTCTAGTTTCGCTAATTAAAATTTTTGGGGACCTGGCTAGGTCTACCTGTCGTTTTGTATCTACCACAAACTGTTTAATGTTGTTTATTGCTTGTTCGTGCCCCATGCTAAGTAAGATGTGTGGATTGAATCCTAGAGTTGTTATTATATTTTCCACTGCTTGTTTCCATGTAAATTGAAATTCATCTTTAATTGTCAGGGAAGCAAGGCCACTCAGAAGGAAGGCTAGTCTCAGCCAGTAATTAAGAGTGGTGAGCCACACTCTGGCCTCAATTCTTATGAATCCAGTTTCGAGGCATATGGTAGCATTGGAGACATATTTGGATACTTGTAGGAAAAGATCTTAAGAATTTAGGTTGCGGACTTCCACTTGGGGCGACGTAGAAGATGGCTGAAAATAACATCTCTCCAGCTCCCACGGGGTAATCAGAGGCTGTAATGGGAATAAGCAGCCTCCCGAAATCTTCCCGGGGGGTACGGGAAGATGCAGTCTCATCCACAGATGCCCATCAACCAGCTTTGACTTCGGAGGGAAGGAGGGGCTGGGGGCACTGGATGGAAAGCCCCCGTGGGAGTCTGGATCTCCTGGACACTGATTCTATGAGTGAACCAGGCTCCATGGCTTAAGAGAATTGGATATAAGTTGTGGACATGCTTCAGACGAGGAAGGAAGATTTATTCTGCTAAGCTCAGCCACTGAGAAAATAAAGGATAACAGAAGAATGTTTACATCAGAGCAAGAAAAGTTATGTGACAGAGCGGAATGGGGGGGGGGGGAGCGAGAACTCTATAACTGTGCTTTACTGTGCTTTACTATATACTTAACAAAACTCCCCCCAGAAGAGCAGTATACAATATTTACAGAGCAAGCAAGACTGGAAAGTTGGAAATTGACTGAGATAATATGCTTTCTTAAACATATAAACTGTGTGAATTGAAAATATAAATAAATTTTGTATTTTTGGACTTGCCTGGAATGTGGCTAAAGACTCCCTAACTCATGGACATCAAAGAGAAGCAATCTCATTAGCAGCTGGAAACTTGTCAAGAAATTTCTGAGACATGACACAGTTACAATTAGATTTTGCCATTTTGGAGACAAAGCTGGCTACGGTAACAGTCAAAGGGGGAGTGAGCCATAAATAAGACATTAGATGTGTGTTTACAGTCCTGACCTGGCCAAATCTCCCCTGAAAAGGCTGTATTGAGTAGCAACTTGGAGAAATAATCACAGAGGCTTAAAGATTTGATTTACTGGGATTGCTTGAAGATGGCAGCTGCCAGCTGTGAAAAGGACTTTGGGATTTGTGGACTGACTTGACAAGATACCAGCGTGCAAAGAGACAGTACTAACTTACAGAAGGGAATCATAGGCATAAATTCACACAGAATCATATACTGTTTGGTTAAACATGCTTGCTGGAATAACTCAGTGACTTGAAAGAAGGATAATAATAGATTATTGGATATGATCTGGATTACATTGAATAGAAATGCAGTGACTATAAGAGGACTAGGTCTTCTGAGTCTGAAGCATGGGAAGTCAGATTAAATTTGTATAAATTGGCAGAAGATTTGGATTAATTGTTTAATTGATATTTGCATAATTTGAAAATGGATTAGATATATTAAATTGAAAAAAATTAATAAAAATGTTTATTAAAAAAAAGAATTTAGATTGCACCAATTCTAATGGAGCGCAGTTGGCGAAGGGGCCTAATTGGGCACCGTATAACAGTTGTGCAATCGATGTTGCCTCAAACAATTTGAGGGCTGCCAGAATGTAGTGTCCACCTTTGGACCTAAGGCACCAAAAAATTACTGCTTGATCTCAATAGGCAGGGAGTTCCAAAGTGCAAATGTTGCCACACTAAATGATCGGATACTTACAAATGTGGAACGGGGATTATGTAGCAACTGCAGTAGTAGTAGTAGTAGTAGTAGTAGTAGTAATTCATTCATACCCCGCCCATCTGGCTGAGTTTCCCCAGCCACTCTGTGCGGCTCCCAATCGAGTGTTAAAAACAATACAGCATTAAATATTAAAAACTTCCCTAAACAGGGCTGCCTTCAGATGTCTTTTAAAAATAGGATAGCTGCTTATTTCCTTGGCATCTGATGGGAGGGCGTTCCGCAGGGCAGGCGCCACTACCGAGAAGACCCTCTGTCTGGTTCCCTGTAACCTCACTTCTCATAATGAGGGAACCGCTAGAAGGCCCTCAGCGCTGGATCTCAGTGTCCGGGCTGAATGATGGGGGTGGAGACGCTCCTTCAGGTATACAGGACCAAGGCCAATTAGGGCTTTAAAGGTCAGCACCGACACTTTGAATTGTGCTCGGAAACGTACTGGGAGCCAATTCAGATCTCTCAGGACCAGTGTTATGTGGTCTCGGCGGCCGCTCCCAGACACCAGTCTAGCTGCTGCATTCTGAATTAATTGCAGTTCCCAGGTCACCTTCAAAGGTAGCCCCACGTAGAGCGCATTGCAGTAGTCCAAGCAAGAGATAACTAGAGCATGCACCACTCTGGCAAGACTATCCGCGGGCAGGTATGGTCTCAGCCTGCGTACCAGATGGAGCTGGTAAACAGCTGCCCTGGATACAGAATTAACCTGCGCCTCCATGGACAGTTGTGAGTCCAAAATGACTCCCAGGCTGCGCACCTGGTCCTTCAGGGGAATAATTACCCAATTCAGGACCAGGGAGTCCCCCATACCCGCCCACCCCCTGTCCCCCCAAAACAGTACTTCTGTCTTGTCAGGATTCAACCTCAATCTGTTAGCTACCATCCATCCTCCAACTGCCTCCAGGCACTCACACAGGACATTCACCATCTTCACTGGTTCTGATTTGAAAGAGAGGTAGAGCTGGGTATCATCCACATACTGATGAACAACCAGCCCAAACCCCCTGATGATCTCTCCCAGCGGCTGCATGTAGATGTTAAAAAGCATGGGAGAGAGGACGGAACCACAAGTGAGAGCTCAGGGGTCTGGACATTCATCCCCCACCACCACTTTCTGGACATGGCCCAGGAGGAAGGAGCGGAACCACTATATGACAGTGCCCCCAGCTCCCAACCCCTCTAGACGGTCCAGAAGGATGTTATGGTCAATGGTGTCAAAGGCTGCTGAGAGATCCAGCAGAACTAGAAAACAGCTTCCACCTTTGTCCCTAGCCTGCCGGAGATCATCGACCTGCGTGACCAAGGCAGTTTCAGTCCCATGATGAGACCTGAATCCTGACTGGAAGGGATCCAAATGGTCTGCTTCTTCCAGGCGTGCTTGGAGTTGTTCAGCAACCACTCGCTCAATCACCTTGCCCAAGAATGGAAGATTTGAGACTGGGCGATAGTTGGCCATATTGGCCGCATCTAAAGATGGTTTTTTAAGAAGCGGTTTAATGCTCACCACTTTCAGCAGGTCTGGGAAGGCTCCCTTGCAGAGGGAAGCATTCACCACCCCACGGAGCCCATTGCCCAGCCCTTCCCGGCTCACTTTTTTAGCCAGGATGGGCAAGGATCAAGGAGACAGGTGGTCGGTTTCACTCGTCCAAGCAGGCTGTCCACATCCTCGGAGGTAACAGATTGGAATTGATCCCATGTAACATGATTAGACAGGACTCTAGCACTCTCCTGCCCTGGCCCTGCTCCCATGGTGGTGTCTACCACCTTCCGAATCTGAGCGACATTATCTGCAAAAAAATTCTGATAGATTGCGAACCACCTGAAAGATGTAAGGTCTGATTCAGAATGAGTTTTCTGCCACTGGCGCTCTAGCTGTCTCAACAATTGTTTCATCACCCTCAGCTCTGTGGGAAACCATGGGGCTGTCCAAGCTCCATGCAATCAGGGCGCTTCAGAGCAAAACAGTAAATAACCCTGGTTAACTCCGCATTCCAGCAGGCATCAGGTAATCAGCTGAAAGGCCATCAACATGGGATAAAACATCCCCTACCACTCTCTGGAAGCCAATTGGATCCATTAAGTAGTGGGGATGGACCATCCAAATTGGTCCACCTCCCTGCAGAAGGGAGAAGTCCAGTTGCACCAGGAAGTGATCTGACCATGGCACTTCTTTTGTTTCGCTTTTACTCAGTGTCAGATCATCAATATCTGTAGAGGTAAACACCAGGTCTAAGGCATGTCCGTGGCTATGAGTTGGGCCAAACTTATTCAGGGCTTCACGGAGGCCATGCTTTCCATGAAGTCCTGAGCGGCCCTTTGTAATTTCGTGTCAGCATGGATGTTAAAATCCCCCAGGACAACCAAACTAGGTGTCTCCAGGAGCACATCCGCCACAACCTGAAGCATCTCGGGCAGGGAATCCTTGGTGCAGTGGAGTGGTCAGTACACCAAAATGAATCCTGTACTGCCCCTATTGCCCTATTGCCAGTTCCTCCAATTGAAGAGGGCAGGTGTGTACTTGGTGGGCAAGGCAATCATGTTCATTCTGCACTTGCGAGGAGTTGATCTTTCAGTGTGGCAGCACCTGTTCTCTGGCACTCCCTGCCCATTGTGGCTAGACAGGCGCCCTCCCTCTACGCTCTTAGGTGCTTGCTGAAAACCTTTCTGCTTTGGCAAGTACTGTATAGACAGATATATAATTTAGTTGCCTATATCTATCTTATTTTTTATTACTTTACCTTTGTCTTAATGATGTTGGTTTTATGTACGTATTCTTGGTTTTTAATTGGTTTGTGGATTTTAGATGTTTTATCTAGAATTTTACTTGTACATCACTTGGATAACATTTTGATCAATTGGTTTACATATCTGCTAAATTAATAAATGAATATATGAGGGACGAGGGGTGGCAGCTTGAAGTCAGTGGACAAGTAGATAGCTTTATTATATGGCAGCTATTTGGCTTTAATTGTTTTTAGTGGTGTGCAGGAAACTGGGAAGTGGATTTTATTTGTTTGAAAAATGTTTTATTATAACCTGCCCTGGGGGCTCCCTGGAGCCATGTTGGTGGGACAGAAATGAATGAATTAATGAATGAGTAGATGACTCATGTTTTCTCAGCAGCCCATGAATCTTTTCAACAGCCCTGAAAAAAGACCGAAGTATTTTCACGTAGAAAATAGGGCAGATCCGTAGGGGAGTGTGAAAGGAGGCAGCGCCTGCCCATCAAATAAGGTTGCATTATTTCTAGCTGGACTACTGCAACATGCTCTATGAGGGACTGCCTTTGAAAAGTGCTCCAAAACTCCAGCTGGCTCAAAGAGCTGCAGCCAGACTGTGGCTGGTTATAGGGAGCAGATGACTTGCTAGAACAGCTGCCCTGGCTATGGCTATATTTCTGGGCACAATTCAAGTGCTAGGTATCACCTATAAACTCCTATTTAGTCCAAGCTATCTGAAAGATCAGTTTCCCTCATGCAAACTTGCCCAGGTTTTAAGATCTTCAGGGGAGGCCTTTCTTTCAGTCCTACAACCCTCACATGCTTGCTTGGTGGGGATACGGGAGAGTGCCTTCTTGGTGGCTGCTCCCAGACAACTTTGGAACTCCCTCCTGAGAGAAGCCAGACTGGCTCCCTTCTTGCTGTCCTTCCCCCAGCAGGTGAAGACTTTCTTGTTCCTACAAACATTTGGGAACTGACCGTTTTTAATGAAAGGGTTGGTACCATACTATTTTTATTGTAATTATCTACAAGTTTTTATTAGATTTGCACACAGACATTGTTTTAACTCTATCAATGTTTAATTGTTTTTCGATGATTTTTTTACCTATGCTTTTAGCTATTCCTGTTTTTATCTGTAAGTCACCTTGAGTACCTGACAGGGAAATTAATAACAACAACAGTTGTTGTTGTTGTTGTTGTTGTTGTTGTTGTTGTTGTTGTTGTTGTTAACCAGGGATAAAGAACTGGCTCTGGCTGGTGGGGCCTGATAATACACTACCTCCCCCACCCTCTCATGGGCCAAGTTTGACTGGTGGACAAGGCCACGCACCTGCTGCCCACTTGATGTCACAATGACACCAGGTGTCTAATGGGAAAGCTAACCAAACAAATCAGGGCTTTAAGACCCCCCCCCCCAAACAAAGGGCACCTTTGATAAGATTTGGCCATGTTTTCTTATCTACATAGCCAATAAGGAACATGACTGACAACCACCACCCGCACATTGAATTTTATGGAAAGACACAAGCAGGTTAGATGGCAAACGATGACTATTGTTTACAATGCTATGATTCTCTTTAGCAGGTACACTGGTTCTAAACACTGAGCTTTGCTATAAGCAATAAAATGAACCTCTGTGCAAGTTCTATGCCCTTGTTCTAGTTATTTTGAGCAACAGGAATTAGCCACATCATTTTGTCATAGAGTATCTTATTTAACTGCAATTTGATCTTGATTATATATTTTAAATGCCACTATGAAAGTTTGCCTTCACCCACTGAAATCTTGACCCTCATTGCTGAAATCCAAAATGGCATCCCTGCCCAAAGGAATTGAGCAATATGGAAAACAGCAATATAGCTTTTCCATTTTCAGATGCCTGAATATTTTTCCTAGGGAAAATTTAGCAAGCAATTGTCTTTTTTGCTCACACTGCTTCCAATTATCTTATAGGGTTTAGGGCAATTCCCCCCCCCCTCTCTGTCTGTTCCTGATGGGCAGAATCAAATAGCCAACATTCTGAAGCCAGCTCATCTTTGAGATGAAAGTCTCTGGAGAAAATCAAAGGCAGATGTGAAGAAATGTTATATTTGACTCTGGCCAGAGCTCAGTGTAAAGAGCTGTGGCTGATCAATACTACTCCTATTAATTCTGATCCTAGACGGATGATCATTACTTCTGTTCCCTCCCCTGAGTTGAATTACTTTGAAACAGCACACAAAAAAACTGTTCACAGGCACTAGTCAGAATCCATGTAAAAATATTTTTTCCCTAGACTGCCAAGCATAATTCATAGTTTTCACAAACTTAATAGGAGAAAATGTGGACACTTAACTGCACCATTCATGTACCTAACACAACTCCTCCAAAGTAGTTTGCAATGATGAAGTAGGTCCCAGTGGTGCTATGCAAGGGAAAGGTTCACACATGGAGCCCGGCAGATTAAGCCTGCTACACTGAGAGATCTCGTAGTCGCCCTCTCCATGGGATCTTACACTTCCAACTGGCATTACTAATGACTGGTGGGCTGCTGTGAGCTCTTTTTGACATTGAATCTAACAACATTGCACTACAATGAACCACCAAAGGGATAAGCATAACTTCTGCAAGGCACAATAAGAACTGGAGAGCTATGAGTAATAGACCTCTAAAGGGATACATGCTCTGCTTACACCCTTGCCAGCTGTAGTGAAATGATACAGATTTAACCCCACTCGATCCATATACTTTGCATTGGCATTGATTCTGGCGTCAGAAGGACTCTGGAGTTACCAGAGTATTTGGCTCAGACCCCAAGACAGAGCTTTGGAACCAAGTGTGAATTGGTCGAAAGTGTTTCAGAAGCACACCAATTTGGCTTTGAGTCCAAAAACAGACTTAGAAAACACAAAGCTTCTAGCCTCTCTCACTCACTCTTCTGGAGACATTTAAAAATTGGCCATAACTGCTGCTTCTTTTTACAGAAATGGATGAAATTTACAGGCATGGTAACCACTACTAAGCAAATAACATCTGCCAAATTATAAACTAATAGGTCTAGGATTTTTTTGACCTGAGCAACTTTGATTTTTTTAAAAAGACAAGCATAAGGTTTTTTTTATTTTACACACACACACACTTGCAAAACTGGACGACATTTGCAAGCATGGTAAGTCCCTTCTAAGGGGACAGATCTTCCCAAATTTCAGTAGAATGGTTTTGCATAAGCACGGACTTTACAGTTTTTTAAAACGACATTTTTATTGGTTTTCATTATAACAAACATCTTATAAACAGTAAGAAATAAAAAATAAGAATGTGAACAACTGTATCATTTTGCATAATGTTTGTACATTCAATACAGTACCAGTATATGGGATTTCTCCAATCTCCCGACTTCCCTCTACCCCCTCTGTGGTTCCATTATTACATTGTTAAATCGTGCATGTCCAAATCATATTCCCATCCATTCATTTCTACTTTTATCTATTATGATAGTATTGCAAGTGTTTTTTAGAAACACTTTATGTATACAATGCTTTATCATATATGCAATAAAAGTTTACCATTCATTTTTAAATTTGTTATCATCCTGATTTCTAAGTCTACCAGTTAGTTTGGCCATCTCTGCATATTCCATTAACTTAATGTGCCAATCTTTTTTGTGGGAATTTTTTCCTCTTTCCTGCATTGGTCTATCATTATTCATGTGGCTGTAGTTGCATACATGAAAATATTGTTATCTTTTTTGGTATTTCCCTTCCTATAATTCCTAATAGGAAGGGTTTTTTAAGGAAGGTTATTTTAAACATTTTCTTCAGTTCATTATATACCACCCCCCCAAAAAATTATACCTTTACATTGCCACCACATACGATAAAATGTACCTTCTACTTCCTTACATTTCCAACATTTCTTATCTTCTGATTTATACATTTGTGATAATTTGACTGGTGTTAAGTACCACCTATCCATAATTTTCATGTAATTTTATTTTATCAGTGCACAGGCTATAAATTTCAAATTATTTCTCCATAATTTTTCCCAATCTGACATTTAGATATTATGTCCCACTTCTTTAGCCCACTTTATTATTACACATTTGACCTCTTCATCTTTAGTTTTCCATTCCAACAACAAGTTGTACATTCTTGATAGTACTTTAATATAACATTCTATTATTTCTCTGTGGAATTTTGAAATTTCATGAACAAATCCTTTTTTCTTATCATTTTTAAATAATTCAGCCTTTACAGTTTTAGGGCGGTTTAAAAGGATTCACAATCTCCCTTTTTGCCTTATGGGCAATTTGTATGAAAATAGTATCCATGTGAGAGGAACTCTTAGATAACAACAACAACAACAAGTGTGCATGCACACGAAAGCTCATACCTATGACAAACTTAGTTGGTCTCTAAGGTGCTACTGGAAGGATTTTTTATTTTTATTTTGACTGCGTCAGACCAACACGGCTACCTACCTGTAACAACAACAACTGTTAACTTGTGGAAAAATAGGTTGAATTGATGTTTTTGCTAGGCACTCTTTAAAGTTGATTGGGCATATAGACTTATTAAAAGTGATTTGCTTCTCTCCCCTATGGATTTGTGAGCAACAATTTTATTATGATGATGGCTTACATCATAGAGTTACCCTTAGAATGTGGCATCCAAAATTTCAGAAAGGGGGTGAGTGAGTTACAATGAAGGGGTGCAGAAACCAACCTCAGGCTTCTGTTTTACTCTGGCACAAAAAAACCCATAAGAACTAAGTGCAAAGCAGATTAGAAAGGAATGGATATGTGGGCCTGGGGTAGAAGTAGAAGGGCTGGAACAGCCAGCATTTTGCAAGTAAGAACCATCAGCAGAACTGGGCAAAGAAGGAGCAGAAGGAGCAGCTCTGAAGCAATGCCTCTGCTGTGGGGTTAAGCATGAGCCAGGATTTGCTTGTGTGACTAGGCAGTCACAAAGAGAACACTTCAGATGGAGCTCTTATTTAGGTTCAATTCACCTCAAGCACAATCCTTTTCAGTAAAGTTGCTGCACATACTATTGCCAATTATCCAGGGCCCAGTAGTTAAACAAAGAGATGTGGTATACATGCATGTGTGAACAAGGCCTTAGGGAGCATTTGGCAAGCAATCTCCCCCAGGAAAGTTCAATAAAGGAGTGGGAGGCTTGTTTTAGAGTAAAAAGATGTCTTTAAACATGTATTCTCTTTTTAAAAGTTTCTTAAATATTCTAACCTATCAACTATATGGAAGGAGAAGAAAGACACTCTATAAGCACCCTTAGTGATGAAGAAAAGGAGAAAAATAAAATCTCATTGGAGATCATTAAGCTCCTAATTCCTTCCAGCATGTAGAAAATCCATCACTGGACCCTATTAAATTGTGTGTGTGTGTTTGTGTGTGTGTGTGTGTCAATATCAGTTTGGAGAATGAAATATTGTGGAAAAACACTGAATGTCTTATCCTAAACTGATTTTTGAAAGAGGAATTGTGATCAGCTTTCTCCCAAAATGAACTTGATTATGGATGCAAAACAATAATTTCTATGTCAAATTAGTGGAAGCCTTATACTTTTTGTACCATTGTGCACAACACAATAAATTTCTGTTTATTCTGTGTCCTCAAATGGCAGGGTGATGATCCTTGCCTTTTTGCCTACATTCAGAAGTGAGTCTGGCGATCACAATGGCTGGGGGAAATGCAAGCACAATGGTGGAAACTGCTACCGGCAGCTGATGTGCACAGCCTGGTTCACACTGATGTCTCCCCGTGAATGGAGGGCTTATGCATGACCAGGGACAGTTCAGGTTGCTTGAATGTGAGCGTGAAAAGAAAAGCCAGCAATGGGGAAAAGTGCTAGGCTAAATAATAGTAATAATAAATGATAATAATAAGAATTTTATTATTTATACCCCACCCATCTGGCTGGGTTTCCCCTAGCCACTCCTTTTGGATTCACACTTTTTGGGATTCACTTGAAATTCCTCAGGTATTTCATCCAAGGAAGAATCCTAAAATTCAGGTAGATGAGTCAGAACATTGATCCACGTAGCTTACGATTGTTTTCTCTGACTGAAAGCAGCTTCCCAGAATCTCAGGTGGAGGTTTCTCCCCGCATAAAACCCAATATACTTTTTAAACCCAAACATGCTAATATTTAAACTTAGAGCCTTCTGCATAGGCGCCTCCACTGAATCATGAGCCTCCCCTCACACAGCAGCAGCAGACAATCGAACTGCCAACACAAAGGAACCTGGGCTGCCTATGGGCCAGTTCGAGACCTAAGCGCCAGGTGCAGCTCTCTGTCCTGGGTGGAAGGGCATGTCCAGAGATCCCTGTGCACTTCCTCCCTTGCTCATTAATATGCTTGATAGGTGCTGAGGTCTGGAAACAGAAAAAGATGTGCCTGGCAGGGCAGGGCATTAATTACTTTCCTCCACATGTTACTCTGATGCCTAGCTAAGTATTCTGCAACTGCTGCCGTTGCGATGTATAATTTGCACAGTGTTCAGTCGTGAGCAAAAGCAATTTGGCAAACCCTCCTTCTAATTAGTTTAGAGTCTGATTATCACATTTTGCCTCTCACTCACACATGCAACACGCTGCAGCTGTGCTGTGCAGGATTAAGCCAGTATGCGGAAAGAAACAAAACGTGTTACCCTTTTAAGCATTTGCTATCCCTTCTTCCAGTAATCCCTCCCTGGGAGCTAGATTTAGCTCTTATCAAAAGCTAACAAAAACCCCTAAGCTTGCAGGCAAGGATCCTTTAACCCCTCCTATCAATAACATCTATCAAAGGTTTGCCAAGTTCCTGCTAACTGCCCAAGTGCTGGGATCAGTACTTTCGAATGTGCCATTAAAATGCTTTGGTTTCAGATGTATTCTTTGGAAAGGAAAACATCACTTTTTGGTTGTTGTCTATTCCTCTCTTTCAATTTACAGGGAGGACGCAGGTGGCGCTGTGGGTGAAACCACAGAGCCTAGGGCTTGCTGATCAGAAGGTCGGCGGTTCGAATCCCTGCAACGGGGTGAGCTCCCGTTGCTCAGTCCCAGCTCCTGCCAACCTAGCAGTTCAAAAGCATGTCAAAGTGCAAGTAGATAAATAGGAACCGCTACAGCGGGAAGGTAAACGGCGTTTCCGTGTGCTGCTCTGGTTTGCCAGAAGCGGCTTTGTCATGCTGGCCACATGACCTGGAAGCTGTGCACCGGCTCCCTCGGCCAATAGTGCGAGATGAGCGCCGCAACCCCAGAGTCGGTCACGACTGGACCTAATGGTCAGGGTTCCCTTTACCTTTACCTGCAGCTGCTGCACAGGACAGCTCCGGTTTTGAAACAGGAGCATGCATTAGATCTCCCATGCAGCAATGCATTTATCTAATTCATATCCCATTTTTCTCCCAGGTGAACCTAGAGTTGCTTAAGTGGGGCTCCCAGGTAGATTCTCTTCCAGGCACTGGCAAGTCCAAGACCTGCTTAGCCTTTGCAGTGCAACAGCTTCAGGAATGCTGCAGCTATTAATGATTTCCCACTCCGTAAGAAAAAGCTGCAAATTTCTGCTTGTGGATAAATGTTGTCAGTAAGCAGCCATCTCAAGACAAGTCATATTCTGCTCAACTATGGCCTCATATGCCATCAAGTAAAGTTGTAAGGAATTTAAAGAGATTGGAGTGGTACACTTTGGAACCACTGAAGGGCCTCAAATTGTAAAAAGAGGTCTGCTGAACTGGAGGCTTGAGAAAATGAACTTGCCAAGTTTGAAAACCTCTGAGCCTCCAATAAGCTGAGCCCCAATCTCTCTGATGTGTTGGCTTGGCTTGTAATGAGCTCAGGTGATTCCTATTCCCATGGTTCCCAGAAGCACTGGTCACGGCACAACAGGTTTTAGCATCCCACGAGGTCTCTCCAAAGTGTGCAAACCCTCCAGCCTCCCTCTGTCTCTAGGCAAGGCCATATAGGAAGCAGTAGCGTTCCGAGGGGGGGCGGGGGCGATCCGCCCCGGGTACCATTCCAAAGGGGGGGTGACAAAATGCTGACCCCCAACCGGTGGCACCCCTCAGGACGATGCACCACGCCCATGGGACGCTTGCCATGCTCCCTGCGGGCAACGCACTACGCCCCTGGGGTGTGCATCAGGCCCCCTGGGATGCGCACCATGCCCCCTGGGACAAGCAGCACTCCGGGTACCGGAGCAGGTTGCTTTGCCTCTGGTAGGAAGGGCTGCTCAGGGACTGATCAGCTGTCCTGAGATCCAGTCCTATCTGGACCTATTTGATTCAGGTCCAATCAGAATTGAGTCCCAGTTAAATGTAATCTCAGAACCTCTATCTATAATCTTTGAGCCCCCATCTTCAGGGATTTTTTTACCTATGATTCCTGCATTGCAAGGGTTGGAGGCTATGACCATCAAAGGAGAAGAGGAGGAGGAGGAGGAGGAGGAGGAGGAGGAGGAGGAGGAGGAGGAGGAGGAGGTCAACTCTATTCCATATCAACTCTTTGTGATATAGTAGTAACTTTGTAACTTATGAAGTAGCACTTTATGTGTTGGCAGCTAAGAAGATCAGGAGGAAAGAACTGGATAAAATAGCAGTCAACTGCAAAGGGGATTCGGATATTTAATTTGGCACATTTTAGTAGAGAATCTTCTGCTATTCTATTTTATGCAACAAACAATCTTAGTAGTTGTGACCGTGGTTTATATTGTATGTGTGGTGCCTGATTATTTTTATGGTTATAGCTGTTTTTCCTTTTGTTATTTTTCTGAATGATCCCATGGCCTATGGCTAGTGCAATAAAAGTCTATGATGGTGATTATATAGCAGGAGGGTGTGAAGTTCCCCCCCCCCCGGCTGCAAAATAGCATTAATGGCATGTATGTGTTTTACTGGTGTGTCCCAGTATCACTTAGAGAAGTACATGAATGGTATACTTCTTTGCAGGGTGCCAATAAAAAAGATCTTGTCTAGCATGTTCTAGAAAGTGGGGTCTTCAAGCTAAGCCACACACTGAAGTAAATCTTGCTGACTCTGGGAAACATGCTTTTAGAGGAAAATTTCAATTTCAATTCTCAAATCCATAAGCTTAGAATATTTGCCCAGGTCACAAAACTTCAAATAAAACTTAAGAATGGGTTAGATACTGCTTAAATGCTTTGCTTGGGTAGATTTCAGTGAGCAAATATTCATACATGCTCTCCGTTTGAAAAAAAAAATGAACTCAGGCTTCGATGCAATGAGCAAGATAATTGCTTGAAAGAAATGATGAGTTAAAATGTCCAAAAATATTTTCTGAGGAAGGTAAGGCATTGCATGTTTTTGTGAATTATTAACGCAATATTTTTCATCATCATCATCATCATCATCATGATCTACTGGATAAGAGGACTGGCAGCCAACAAGTGGGATCTAGCCTCCAGAACCATTTTATCTGTCTCCTAGTGGCACTCCCAAAGTAGTATTATTAATATTAATTTACCATGCCGTATGTGTTTGCTAGAAAGGCAAACACAGAAGAAGTTGGATCTCACAGGGTCTACAGGAAATCCTCCCTGTGAGAGCTAGGTAAAGGGGGCGTAGCCTACTATATAACCTGATCACCCCCTGGCCTACTTCTCTTTCTCTGCTTCCTGCTATCTCATCTCTTCAATACCTCATCCATGACCAGGGATGTAGGCCATCAGACTACCAAACATGTCTGTAGCTACTTTTAAACCTGCCTCAAGACTGCTACTGTGAAACTGAGTAAGTCCTTCTTACCGTACTTATAAAGAATCCATCATTTATCCCATAGCAGCAATTACGAAGTATAGACTTCATCTGAAGGAGCAGACAGGTAGCATAGGGGATATTTCTGGGTCCTTTGCTGTCTCTTGAGGCTCGGGTGGCCTTGTTGGTGCAGAGTGCCTTCCATCCACTTCAGCTGGTTGCCCAGCTGCACCTGCATCTGGAAAAGAGAGCCTAACTTCTGTTGCCTGGTAACCTCTTGGTTAGGTTACTGCAATGTGTTAGATGCAGGGCTGCTTCTAAAAGTAGTTTGGAAAGTTCAGCTGGAACAGAATTCGGCAGGCAGGTTGCTCACTGAGGAAGATGGTTTGAGCATACAGGTATTACCCTGATCCTGGTGCAACTGAACTGGCTGCCAATTAGTTTCTGGGCCCAATTCAAAGTGCTGGTTTTGACCAATAAAGCCTTAAATGACTCAGGACTGCCTCTCACCCATATGACCAACCCAGACCCTGAGATCACCACTTGAGGCCTTCTTCATGTGGATCTTTTGTTCTAATAAAGTGCAGCAATGGCATGCAGTGCTAAACCAATCTAGTGTGAAAGCAACCCAAGAGAGTGCTGAGTTGCAGCAGTCGTATTCTGATTTGAATGAGCTGCGGTCCTCTTTTGTAATCCTGTGAAGCCTGCAGGGTACAATAGATACAACAGAGGACCCAGCTTCAGTCCCATAACATCCTGTTCCTAGTATTGCAACCTGAAGATGCTAGCAGAAACTATGACTTCCAGAAGCTGCAACAGAAACAAAGGGATATTCAGATACCTCCTGCAAGGTCTTCATGGTGCAAATGTCTCATTGCTTCTCTGGGTGGGGTAGCTTCAACTGCTGACAATAAGCAGTGTGGAAGGTCAGAGAGCTAATGGAAAGGTCTGATGTTCAAAGCCTAGGATGCAATTAGCCATCTTTTTCAGCAAAACAGAAGATACATCCATTGTCAGTCCACCCTCATTCTTCTTGACTCCAGCATTCTAATGAAGCTTTAAAAAGAATTAATAATGAGAAAATCTTCTGATCCAAGTGTATGAATCACCATCAGTTCTTCATTTCAGAAATATCAGAAGATCACAATTATTTTGCTTTGGGTTAGGCTGACCTCATTTTTTTCCTTGGCACAATAATTTTGATTTCAGCAACGTTTTACATGTTCTTTTCAGCACACTCCTTCTGTGCTTTCTGCTTGTTTTCCCATGAAATCTGTTGAACATATTTTGTATTTGATCTGGTTTCTTTCCTCTTCCGTACTCTTTGCCTTCAAATTGCTTTCTTGCTGATTCAGAATGCTTGAAACATTTGGAGAAAAGGACAGAGAGCATGCAAAAAAACCACACACACACACACACAAAAATTACCACCTGTTTAAAGACCCAAATCTTGAAACTGGAAGCCTTGTTTTCCTGGCTTTGGTTTGCTGATGCTGTTGTTGTAAAACATGCAGCCTGCTCCTAATCATTTAAAACTCAGATGAAGGTCCAAACTAGAGATGGTGCAGGATATCATATTATAGCCTGCAAAAAGCGTTTGACAGGATTATGAGTTGGAGAGGCAGAGTGGGTGTTCATTCTTTGCACCATGCCATTTTCTCAGTTAAAATCAACCCTTTTCTAAAGATGCAACTTAGTCCATGAGGCAAAGCATGGGTATCTGTAGGGTTTGCCCTCTGGAGAAAATACAAAGGGGAGGAGGGCAGCATGGGCAGAAAGAGCTAATCACCCCAGTGTGTCAGTCCTGATCTAAATTCCTCCTCACAGTTGTTATGAATAATTCTAAACACCAACAGAGTATCTCCGTCAGGGATTCTACCTGAGTTCTGTGAGAAATAGTTGGTTGTAAATGGTTGGTTGTAAACGGAACCCAGGTGGCGCTATGGTTAAACCACAGAGCCTAGGGCTTGCTGATCAGAAGGTCGGCGGTTCGAATCCCTGCAACGGGGTGAGCTCCCATTGCTCGGTCCCAGCTCCTGCCAACCTAGCAGTTCGAAAGCACGTCAAAGTGCAAGTAGATAAATAGGGACCGCTACAGCGGGAAGGTAAACAGCATTTCCATGTGTTGCTCTGGTTCACCAGAAGAGGCTTTGTCGTGCTGGCAACATGACCTGGAAACTGTACGCCGGCTCCCTCAGCCAATAATGCGAGATGAGCGCGCAACCCCAGAGTCGGTCACGACTGGACCTAATGGTCAGGGGTCCCTTTACCTTTACCTTTAAATGTATTTAGGATGGCAGCCTTCAGTTCAAATAACATGCTACCCCTGCATCCTATAGTTTTTTCTCCATAGGCTACAAGGCATAGGGAAAATGAGGAGAGACTGATTAACCCTGTCACTTGTAGTCACTCTCCAGCTCAAAATCACCCGCCCCAAGCTGATTTCCCATTTACAGGATGGGAAGAAAGATTTGAGTCCATTTTAACTACTGATATACCTTTCCATCCAGGTGAAACAAAAAAAATAGGTAAAGGACCCCTGGATGGGAGTTGCGGCTCTCATCTTGCTTTCAGGCTGAGGGAGCTGGCGTTTGTCCACAGACAGCTTTCTGGGTCATGTGGCCAGCAGGACTAAACCACTTCTGGTGCAATGACACAGCTTGGGTGGGTGTCCACACATGAAAAGTTAAGAAGCATCCCTTTCCACCCATCTTGCCTCTGCCTTGGCATGGCTTGCAGAAGCTGAATTTGGCTTCAAAAGAAGGTGCAGGTGGATTTCCTCATAATGTATGGTTTGAACCTTAATTTTGGTGTCAAGATATGGAAACCATTTTTTAACAGGGGGCTTATTCTGAAGGGGTGCAGGGACTGAACATATGCTCTATTTATTGAAATACTCTGGGAGGAGCCAAATACTGCTAAACTAATCTCTCTCTCCCATATGAACAGCTGCAGAAGATTAGGCAGAGTTGCCCTTAACAGTCCCTACTTGCCCCTTTGACACGGCCTCTGTTGCTGTTCTACGGTTGGAAGAAAATCTCAGTTTTGGTTCTCTCAGATTCAAACTTATTAAATTCATTTCTCCATAGTTCTCCAGCAATTTTCTTTTAAACAACACTCATGAAAACCTATGCACATTTTTAGTGTGAATTTATTCTAATGTATTCTAATGAGCGCATTTTTGCATGTATGTTTGACTAGTGTACAATCAATTTTCCAGAGTGAATGCAGTTTCTGAATGTTATTTCCACTAATATATTTGTAGAATCATAGAATCATAGAGTTGGAAGAGACCACAAGGGCCATCCAGTCCAACCCCCTGCCAAGCAGGAAACACCATCAAAGCATTCTTGACATATGGCTGTCAAGCCTCTGCTTAAAGACCTCCAAAGAAGGAGACTCCACCACACTTCTTGGCAGCAAATTCCACTGCCGAACAGCTCTTACTGTCAGGAAATTCTTCCTAATGTTTAGGTGGAAGCTTCTTTCTTGTAGTTTGAATCCATTGCTCCGTGTCCACTTATCTGGAGCAGCAGAAAACAACCTTTCACCCTCCTCTATATGACATCCTTTTATATATTTGAACATGGCTATTCATTTTAATGCACACTTTCTCTACTATACACATTTTTTTTAAAAAAACATTGTTTGGTTGGAAAATTGCAATACAAAATTCTGCTAAGTGTGACTTTTGTAGGATAGCACTGTTTCAATTTTGGAAATTGCAAATTTGATAGATTTGCCTTTAAATGCAAAGCATCCCTACTCCCTGATATCTGTACTGTTCACACTGTTGGACAAAGTTTCAGAGCCTTTCGTCAACAATGATGCCTAATAAAGGGACCTGGTGCCGTCCACCTCAGAGGAGGTATGTCAAGGTGCCTTTTCCTTGTATCTCAGCATGCACCAGGGATGGCCTATTTCAGAAGAAAGACACACCTAGCATTCATATAGCACTTTCAAATATGAGCTTTCTGCACATCAAAGTCTAACAATGGTATTGTACGGTACTAGATCAGTATAGTTACTTGCCCATATTGTCACATACTGAATTCATGGGGAAGACGGCATTCGAACAAGGGATATGGTATGCAGCTCAGGGCACTTCCAGACTGTCACTATTTGCAGGTGGGACTCAATCATATCCTGGCAAATTTACACATACTGTACAGTGTAAGCTGATGTGGAACACTTGTGAAAGAAACCTGCTTCCCTAAAAGATAAGACTTTTTTCAATAAGAAAAGTGACAGAAAAATGCACTGGAAAGTGCTTGATGCAATTTTTTCTAATCTTCCCACAAACAAATATGAATTAATGTTCATTAAATAGGGACCCAGGTGGTGCTGTGGTTAAACCACTGAGCATAGGGCTTGCTGATCAGAAGGTCGGCGGTTCGAATCCCTGTGACGGGGTGAGCTCCCGTTGCTTGGTCCCAGCTCCTGCCAACCTAGCAGTTTGAAAGCACGTCAAAGTGCAAGTAGATAAATAGGTACCACTACAGCGGGAAGGTAAATGGCATTTCCATGTGCTGCTCTGGTTTGCCAGAAGTGGCTTTGTCATGCTGGCCACATGACCTGGAAGCTGTATGCCGGCTCCCTCGGCCAATAATGTGAGATGAGCGCGCAACCCCAGAGTCGGTCACGACTGGACCTAATGGTCAGGGGTCCCTTTACCTTTACCTTTAAATAGTGACAGTCATCTAATCTCTCAGAAAACAAACAGGTAATCTGGAAGCAATCTCCATTTTTTACAGGCCACTCCTATGCATGTTTATTCAGAAGGAAGTTTCGCTGAGCTCCTAAGGAAGTGGCAGAGGTGGCCTCCACCCTCACTGTGCTGTGCCGGCTTCCCACTGCGTATACCAGGGACAAAATAATGATGAGGGTGCTGTGCAGCCAGGGGCCATTCTGGTGGCCAGAAACGGGCTGGGCTGATCCCCCCGTCCGCCAGTTGCCCATGAGGAATGTGTGCTGCCATTTCCCAAGCACTTTTCATGCTGGACTGAACAAGCAGTGAGCAAGCCTGTCCAGTTTCCCTGAGTGAGTGCAAAGGGACTTATTCAGCAGAGGATGAATAAGCTATCAACAGTCCGTTGCAGTTCTAGCCAGAGTAGTTTGTCAGGTAGATAGCCTGCTTGATGCAGACCAAATTATTTTATGCTTCGTTTGTTTCACAGCATATTTCCACATTTAGCTGAATTGTTATGCTGCATTTAGCCAGCTAATGACTCAGGAACTTTATTTGCTTTCTTCATCGAAAGCACCTGATCACAGCTTACAATTATATGAAGAAATTATGCTATGGAATTAACAAAAACACCAGTCAATTTAACAGGGAGACAAAGTTTAACAGCTTTTTGACTCCCCTCCACCCTCTTTAGTTGGAGACACATTGCATGCTCATAGGGTGTACTCAAATATTACCTCAAGCAAATAAAAATTCTGTCAGATATAGCTCAATAGGTAGCAGCAACAACTTCCTTGCATGCTAAGTTGCAAGAAAGGTGTGCAAAAGTCAAGCCTGAAGTATTTGGAAGTACTGGCATGCCGCCCCCATGCAGCTGACCACTGGGTGGACATTTCATAACTTCTTAATAAAGGTTTACAAGTAACCCAGATCTGAAAACCTTTGTTTTCAAAAGGTTCTATGCTATACTGCCTATACTAAACTGTACCCTAGGGGTTCCAACTCTACAATTTTATACGGACTTCAAAAAAACAAGTATGAGGGCTACATCAATCAATCAATCAATTCTACCCTTTACAATTACTTAGAGAAGCTAATATCACCTCCTTGGCCATGCAGTAAAAAAAAAAAACTTTTTTAAAAAAATGATCCCAGAGAGTGAATGTATATCCCTTCCTGAAGACTAGTATGGAGAAAAAGATGGCTTTTCTCATGAGAACCATTTTAAAACAGGGTTTTTTTAATGCTTGGCCATGAAGGAGCCATTAGCTGATCTAAGCAGCTATAAAATATTCAATAAAGACAGAGGCAGCCCTCTGACCATGTGGCAAGTACAGTTTTTTTATTTTTGTAAAACTGGGCAGATTTTTAAAGGATTTTTCATTTAAATGAAACTAGTACAGTTACTCACCCTTAACATTCAATTGGAGTAAAATGTGGTTAAACCACTGAGCCTAGGGCTTGCTGATCAGAAGGTTGGCGGTTCGAATCCCTGTGACGGGGTGAGCTCCCGTTGCTTGGTCCCAGCTCCTGCCAACCTAGCAGTTCGAAAGCACGTCAAAATGCAAGTAGATAAATAGGAACCGCTACAGCGGGAAGGTAAATGGCGTTTCCATGTGCTGCTCTGGTTTGCCAGAAGCAGCTTTGTCATGCTGGCCACATGACCTGGAAGCTATATACCGGCTCCCTTGGCCAATAATGCGAGATGAGCGCGTAACCCCAGAGTCGGTCACGACTGGACCTAATGGTCAGGGGTCCCTTTACCTTTACCTTATCTATGTAGTCTACACAGGTTTGCCACCAACTAAAGGAAATAGCCTTCATGTCTCATTGAAAGGACCATTGAAACAACCCCCTTTTACTGGCAACAAAGCATGATGACTCTTTTATTCTTCATGATACAGTTTTGTACCAAGATTAAGAGCTGTAAGACCTGTTTGACAGTGGAATGGACTCCCTTGGGGTGGACTCTCTTTCCTTGGAGGTTTTTAAACAGAGCTTGGATGGCCATCTGCCATGGATAACTTAGTTGTGATTCCTGCATTGCAGCGGGTTGGACTATATGGCCCTTGGGGTCCCTTCCAACTATATGAGTCTATGAGGATTTTTTTAAAGAAAAAAGAAATCACAAACTGATGCATAGCTGCCAAGTTATCCCCTTTTTAAGGGATTTTCCCTTATGCTGAATAGGCTTCCTCGCGAGAAAAGGGAAAACTTGGCAGCTATGCTGATGTAGAAATGTAGAGAACCAAACTTAAACCTGGGAAAAACAGCACAATCTTACACCTGTCTATTCATAAGTAAAACACATTGATTTCACATTGCTTTACTTCCACGTAAATGGGTATCGGTTTGCATCCTAATGCAAGCATCTCTCTCTCTCTCTCTCTCTCTCTCTCTCTCTCTCTCTCTCCCCCCCCCCCCATAGATCCAAAGTGGCTATAAAACATCATTTTAAAGTACTCAGTTATATTTTTGCACTGGGCTGCAATGACCTCATGCTACTCAATTTCACCAATTAGTAACATCATCTAATTAAGAACACAAGACAAGAAGCACTGCCCTGCTGGATCCATCCAGTCTGCCAATCTTTCTATGGTTCAGCATGCTGTTTTCAACAGCAGATAGATGTCTAGATAAATCCTACAAGCAGACCAAGAAGACAGCAGTTGCCTTCCATAGTTTGTCCTCAGAATCAGATATTCAGAGGCACACTAAGAGTTCCATTAAGCTATCATCGCTGATATCCATGACCCTGAACCTTTTGCAGCACCACTCACTGAAGCATCAACACATTGAAATAGAGGGTGAAATTTGAGACACTGTTAGACTTCCCCTCCCATCCTAACACTTGACTGATCCACACCATACATTTAAAGCAAATACAAAATACATTTAAAGTATTATTATTATTATTATTATTATTATTATTATTATTATTATTATTATGTCACTTTTTTCTATTTTCTCATATCCCAGCTGCTGGTGGTCCTGGAGAGAAATTCCTGTCTGAGGAAGGGAGGAACGTGGTGGTGAGGAGCCAGGCAAGTGTTGGGATCTAAGATCCACGGCTGCTGATCTCTGTGCTGCCAGCCCAGGCCAATCGCCCTGATCTCATTGCAAGTCATCCAGCCATTGGAATGAGGTGAAAGGCTTGGAGAAGGAAAAGGGAAGTCTACAGCATCAGTAGCTCCTTCTTCCAACCTGAGGTTCACCAAGTTGAAAACCCTACCAGAATTTCCCACCCCTCCCTCCTGGCTTCTGCTCTCTTCCTCACTTGTAAGCTTTGTCTCCTGAAGTTCACTAAGAAACCCATTGTTTCCCAGCCAGGCTTTCTCAGTGCATTCAAGGAAGTGTTTTGTTCTCTGCTTTCACTTCTCTCACCACCTCGCATCAGAAGGGCACAGAAGTCTGCTCTTTCTTCCCCTACAAAGTGTGTGCTAGGCCACCACTGAGAGAATAAACAGAAAAGCATAAATGCGATCTCTATGTTTAAGTCCTCATGCTTAAGAGGTTTGGTAGAGTACAGTTCACACAATCACACACAGATACACTCAAGGTGTGTGCTGCTAAACACTCAGTTTTTGATGCACAGTTGCTGAGGAGTTTAATTCATGTATTTTTAATTTTCCATTTGTATAGTCATTCACACAAACGTCTGTATATGTGAACAGATTCATTTCACATGTGTACAGCATAATGTGTGAAAAATCAAAGTTTTAATTAGCCAGGTTGCAGGGTGTACACATGGCTGATATAGGCTGTCCTTGGAAATGGGCCTTGGTAGCACTTCAACTTCATAAATAAACTTTAAAGCTCTTTTATGTACTTTCTGTCAATCTTTTACTGCTACAGGATGAAGAATGGAACAAAATGATGCCATTAGACTGAATTATAAGTAAGGATGCTGGCAAAGATCTCAGGCTCAGAAACAAACTTCAGGGGCTCATAAAAGTCTGCATCAAATGAGAGGTGAGTTTTACAACCCCCTGAATACTTCACAGACTCAGATTTTAATCTGAACCAGAGAAGAGCTTCCCACCCTGCTAACTGCTAACCTCTTCGCTTTAAGAACTCTTCCGCTTAGAAGCTTACCTTAGTAGTGGGAGGAGCAGCACCAGGCCCCTCCTCTCCCTTGTTACACCATGCCCTAGAAACAGAGCCTGGGGGCCAAGGGATGTTTTCATTTTTGTTTTCTGCTATTATTTTTAATGTTTGATGTTTTGTTATGTTTTTATATGTGTTGGAAACTGCCCCAAGTGGCTGGGGCAACCCAGCCAGATGGGCAGGGTATAAACTTAAAAAGTGTTATTATTTTTAGGCGTTCTTCTGAGAGACTTGTGCAATGACAGGACGCTAAACTAGCTGGGCCTTTGACCTGATCCAGCGGGCTCCTTTATACCTCTTTCTCTGCAGATCTCTCAGGTGTTAAGATTAGCAGAGGTCACCCTCTGGGCAGTTCCTCCACTCAGAACCTCAGGGTAGTGGTTCAAGAGGGGACATTTTCTGTGGCAGCCCCTAACTTGTGGGATTCCGTCCTCACAGAGTTAGCACCTTCAGTATACAGCTTTCATTGTAGGCTGGCGACGTAAGACCTCTTTGCCTTGGCCTTGACACTTAAGATGTGTCTTTTCAGGACCCACTCTATGTGCAATTGTAATTTGTTTTAAACTATTTTAATGTTGTATTTTTCATAGTTGTGATGCACCCTGGGGCCTTCAGGTGAAGGGGCAGGTAATTAATAATAACAATTTATGTTCTTTTTACTAGCAGTTTCAGGTGTAACAATGATCCCAGGAAAATAATATCAAATTGGCTGAATGTTCACGGTCAGAGCCAGCAGAGCTGAAAGGCTTCCTTGTACTGATGTCAAACAGCCATGTGGAATAATAGTTTGTCAGTTGTAGTTCAGCAGCAGTAAGTGGAACCCCAAAATCTGCTGGGGCCTCTTTGCATCACCTTCCCCCCTCTGCATTAGAGCTCTTATACCTGTTTAGGTCAGACCACACCTTTCCTACACCTTTTCTTTGCAGATCAATAGCAAAACAGTATACTTTACTAGTAGCCAGTTTCTCTGGATGCTTTTGCAAACTTGATTCATCCACAGATGTCAACTCTTCATTCTTACATCTGAAACAAATCCAAACCCTGGGCTTTATTTTCCTCACTCTGCTGATATTAAAATGGGGCCCTGAGCATCTTTACCTTTTCCACAATTACTTCAGCACCATGCCTCCCTGAACGTGTGAGTGATAGCGGGTGCAAAATTGCAGCTGTGCTGATTGTAATCAGTACAAAATAGATTGGCCATATTATACTAATCTTGGCTCATCAGCTTGCATCAGCCTTAAGGTTTTTCTTACTGATGTATGAGATCGTCACATCATCTTTTTGATCTCTTGTCTCCTTGGCGTAGGTCTGCAACAGAACCCTGATGTTTCATTTCTGAACATTTTAGTTTGTCACTCATTCTTCCATTTTTCTGCAATGCATTGTATCTGCTGACCCTTTGATGTGCACTACTTCAGCTAAACCATAGCAGGAACAGCGAGGGAGACATTTCTGAAAATTACAGCACTAGCTGGGAGTGGAAATTAAATATAAGAAACTTCCCTAAGTTCTGTCACTTTACACTGAAGTCCAGGTCAACTTGTACTGACTTGTAGCATTGAACTATTAGATCATCTTCAACTCCAGAGGAACTGAGAAGCCATGCAAAGTGAGGTTTAATTTGATATACAGTGGTACCTCGGGTTACAGACGCTTCAGGTTACAGATGCTTCAGGTTACAGACTCTGATAACCCAGAAATAGTACCTTTGGTTAAGAACTTTGCTTCAGGATGAGAACAGAAATCACGCGGCGGCAGCGGGAGGCCCCATTAGCTAAAGTGGTACCTCAGGTTAAGAACAGTTTCAGGTTAAGAATGGACCTTCAGAATGAATTAACTTCTTAAACTGAGGTACCACTGTAGTTGTCATTCCATTTGTTTGTGTGTTTGTTTGTAACATGATACTTCCATTGAACATTGGGAATCTGAAACAAAATGTGTTCAGGACTAAATTCTACGCTTCAAGTTTGAAAAGCATCTCCAACATTACACCCATTTTCAAGAGGGCCAAGAATGGTCTGAAACACATGGTCTTGTCATATCTAAAATTAGTCTCTTTTCATATTATTCTTTATCTATATATAAAAAAATGTAGGCATTGTGCGCACAGAGGTCACAGCCTTTCTCCGTAACTGCTGTAACAAATTTGGCCACAACGTTCCATGCCCATCAGGGAGGGATCTGACATAAAAAAATTTCCAAAAAAACCACACCTTTCAAACCTAAAATAATGATTAAACACAAAAAGTGGCGCCCAAATTAGATGTCACCACCAGAAGCTCTGAAAACTCCAGCAGCATCCAATAGAAAGGCAGATTGCACCCTGTCACCTCCAAAGCTGCGCTGCTGGATGACATCACAAAATTCCACAGCAACCAACTGAAAACAGTCCTTTTGCAGCAACAAGGCCCAGCTTTTTCATTAGGCCGCAACATTGCCCAGTAGGCCACAGGCAAAAACAAACAGAATATGGGACTTTCACAGGGTGGGGGAATCACAGGGATGAGGCACAATAATGGGAGAGGGGGCTCACAGGGATGAGGCACAACACATAGCCATGGAGCGGGGAGGTAGGACCCTGAGTCAGCCAAAGCAGTGGGGGGTGGGGACATTTTCAGGAACATGCGTGGGGGGAGTCTTATTTTTGAAACTTACAATAGGGGAGTCAGGGTTGGGACAGGGCAGGTGAGGGGACTCTGAAGAGAGACTCTGAAGGTCAATTTAACAGAAAAGGGTCCATTTAACATAAAACCCCACAGCAACGCGTGGCCAGGCCAGATAGTCTGTTATATTTTGTTACAGTCTATCTCACTCTTCCTCTACAAAGCTCAGAATGGCATGCATGGGATTTTAGAAAGGCATTTATGGCAGGTGTCTCTCATTCAGGTGAAAGCACAGCCCAGACCTCCTTTGCAGTGGAGATTGAATAATATTGCAAAAAAGAAAAAAAGAATAATACCAGGTGTGATTAATGCTGTAATATTAGAAATGAGCCTAAAAGGAAGGGATGGAATATTTGAAGATGACCAGATTCCTCGCAAGCCCATTGCTTGTTTCTGAAGAATTGCTTTAGATCAATTAAAGAAGGGTCAGTCTTCATATGATCTATGTCAATTTCTCATATGACTGACACAAAGTCATTCAGTGCCATTTTCAAGAACATGTGTGGCTTTTTACTTCCTGGTGAGATTAAATGGAAAACATGGAAAATCCACACAAAATACTTCTTTTTAAAAAGTACTTACAAATTTACGAGGTGATATGAGGGCTGCCTTTTAATTCCCTCTGCTTTCTTTTATAGTTTCTTGCCACCTGTGGAGTAGCTACAAAGTATATTTGGTGCCTACATTGAAATATACCCCAGGGTATATACTTCCAAAGACATTGTACAATAAAAATATACACAGCTGCCCTCATCTACCAATTGAGGCACTCATTTTTCTATTTACCGGTAACATTTATTTATTTTATTTGTTTGTTTGTTTGTTTGTTTGTTTCAAATTGTATACCACCCTTCATCCAAAGATCGCAGGGCAGTTAACAACATAAAAATACAAAATGAGACCACAAAATACACAAAACTCCAATAACTGCCCCCTTCCCACAACAAAGGTGTCAGGTGAGCCTCCCTATGAATAGCATCCCACAAGTGAGGAGCCACCTCAGAAAAGGCCCATTCTCATGTTGCCACCTTCTGACCTCACGTGGAGGAGACACAGAAAGAAGGGCCTCAGATTATGATTGCAGGGTCTGGGTCAGTTCATATGGGGAGAGGCACTCCTTGAGGTACTGCAGTCCTGAGCCGTTTAATGTTCCTGGGAGGCTACTAGGCCATTGGACAGGAAAATAAAGAAGGCTGTCTCTATTAGTAAAGCTCATTAACCCCATAGGGGATAATGGGGGTTGTGTCCGGACCCAGCAGAAAAGACTGTGTGTATGTGTTAAGGGGTGGGTCTAAGCTTAAGAGAGAAGATGATTGGAGGGCTGAGTGTTGCTGGGGTAAATTGCATGTATCCATTCCTTGATTGACAGGGCGAGTGCTTAAGTACTCAGCGTTTTAGTTCCAAGCTCATTCCTGGCTAGTGATTTGAATCTCCCTCCCACCCACCTCCTTTTCTTTGCAGGTTTAGACTGACCTTGCTATGGCGCCGCCTGTATTCAGGGGCCAGTAGGAATTTTTTTCCAGTTGGCTGATTGGCTGTTGCCATTTGGTTTTTGCCTACTGCTTAGCAATAGTCACAACTTGTTAGGTTGGCAGGTTAGGCTTTGGTTGATGAGTTTGGGAGGGGCATCTCATGGAGGTGCATGCCCCTCAGTGTTGCTCTTATAGAAGTATTCCGTTAAAGGAATCCTGGGGCTCCGGGGCTCTAGTCCTTACACCCCCGCAATGGTGTGGGGCTGGGGCCAATACAGAGCACGAGCCTTGGGGAACATTTCTGGTGGGGGAGATTGGCTGGACTCAGTTATCTCCTCCACCATGGGGTGTTTACTTGACTTTCCTACCGTAGGAAGTCAGAGCTGGTCCTGTCCCACTGTGGGGCAGAAGATTAACCAAAGCCTAAGGCCAACACTCAAATTAATTTGTAATTTTGAAAAAAGTTGTGGCCAAAAGTATGCCAAAAAATAAAACCTAAAATAATGTGTCTGTCTGAGTTATTGGTGGGAATTTTCTGGGGGTCTTGGTACGCAAATGGGGCTGCTGCCATCTTTTCCCAAATAGTATGTGTGTGTCACGGATAGCACGTCATCACATACTGCTCCCAGGGGACTTTTTGGGATGCATTTATGGCAGGAGCCATGCTGCTTCATGTAGCTAGAAGCTGTTTTAAAGTGTTGTCATTCTCCTCCCCGCAAAAAGGCAGCCTTTTTATCAACTCACAGAACTAGGCAGGAGTGTAGATTTGAGAGCAGACCATGTTCCAATCCGGACATCAATTCGGTAGTTGTGGGGTAGGTGAATTTGTTCCAGAAGATGGGTTCCCCTCCCAAATTCCTTAAGCATTCTTAGATCAAGAGATCCGTGTTTTCCACTCACCCCCTCTATTAGGATAAAGTGCCTGCGTGCACCTCCTGTATCTTCATCTGATAGTCTTCATACAAATTACTCATCCTCCAGAGCAAAGGTGACTTGCACTGAGCAGAGATGGAAGAGTCATCTGAGAAGTGAAAGGCAGACACAGACCTCCTGTTCAGCTGAGACCCTTTCAATGTCTCTACCCATGTGCAGGTGGAGTTGGGGGAAGAGGAGGAAAAGACCCTGTGGGGCTACAGGAATCATCTGTGTAGGTAGAGGGTTGGCACTTAATGATATCTTCCCCCTAAACTTTTATTGGCTTTAAGACATTTTGACTGTTTCAGGGGTTGATGTTGTTGTTTTCAATATGGTGATTGAATTTGTTGTTCTTATTTGAACTGTTGCTGCAGTTTTGTAGGCCATTGGCTGAAAGGTAGCACAGAAAAACAAGAACAACAACAAAAATGGTGCCAAGCATGGTTCCCAAAGAATCCTGGGAACTGCGGTGTGAACATAACAACTCTCCAGAGAACGCTGCAATTGGGATTTCTCAGATAGATGATTATTTATTTATTTATTGAATTTTTTTACACCACCCTTCATCCAAAGATCTCAGGGGCAGTTTACACAACGATTGTTCCAAGGGTTCCATCGACAGATGGCATGACAGTTAAACCAGTTAAACCTGTAGGATAGCAAATATACCCATTTACTCCGGATTACTATCACTGCTATAAACATGAGAGTAATATACAGGTCCATCAGAACCAATGCGCTTGAATGAACTGACCAAGGTCACAAAGTGTTTGTGATGGGGATTTAATTTAGATTTCCTAAAGGAACTCTGATGAAACAATTAAGAAAATTATCTCAATCTGTTTATGGGGCCAAATTCTTTTGGGTGATGTGTTCCATTTTATTCTCTTCTTTTGTAAGTGGTCCCATGATATTCTGAACAGGAGTGAAAAATTTAAATGTCACAGCCATTGCTTCTGATAATCAAACGCAAACATAAAACAGATGTTTGGAACATGTGCTTACCAAAGGGATATGTTCCCAGGAAACATAAGCAGGGCCTGTGACATTAATAAAAAGATTCTCCCTTTTATGCTATATTTTGTTTGAGCAAACAACTTGCATCCCTTTAGCCTGTGGAGGAAAAATACATGTACTCAAAATGAGTAAAATGCCGCAGCTTGAGATCAAAGGTTGTTCACTGTTGATGTTTTCAAAGCCTGTCCAGACTGTTCAGTGACTGATTGGCTATCCACTCTATTTGTACTGCTCAAACTTACAGGGAATCCTAATTATCCCATGGAATTAAGTAATTTTATCCAGCAAAATTTCGGTAACACTTGCAAAGCAGTTCCTGGCAGCTCCAATTTATGAAATTCAAATAGTGCAAAATCAGCTTCCATCTGTTCAGCAAAGATAAAGCAACAATTAAAGCGCTGAACAGAGCAAGTAAGCATATTGGCCAACTTTCCATTGATTTTAAGGAATCAGGTCTCTCTACCTATATTTTTTTTTCCTATGAAGGGTGAAAGGTGTCTTTAGGGAAGTATGTTGAATGCCTGTTCTTTCTATGAACAACAATATTATGAAATATTTTGCTCTAGCTTCCACATTTTATAACTCAGCAGCAAGAAAACAAAATGCTAGCAGACTTTTTAAACAGCTGTGTCGATTGTCAGAAAATGTTGGGCTTAAAGCTAGGAAGAGTGTGCTTCATTTTTCTTAACAGTATATGGACCTGAAAACTACATTTGAACTGGTAGAGACAATCTCTATCTCTTTAACAAGACAAAACAGGCCAGGTGTCTTTGTGCCTCTACCGTGTTTCTCATATTATAAGACACGTCTTATATTTATTTTTTCCTCAAAAAAACACACTATGGCTTATTTTCAAGGGGTGTCTTATTTTTTTCCTCCTCCTCCTGCCGCGGCCGGCATTGCTGCTGCGCCTATCACTATGTCTTATTTTCGGGGTATGGCTTATATTCCTTGAATGCTTAAAAATCCTGCTATGGCTTATTTTATGGGTATGTCTTAAAATATGAGAAACAGGGTATGTGGCCAACCTAATTTGCCAACTGGATTTTCCAGTTAGGGAGAAAAGAAACAAAACAGAACAAAAAGCAAAATTTGCATCACTGCTGGTACTGAAGTGGCTTACAATAAAAAGAGGGGCAGGGAATGAAAGCTTAACTTTTATAAAGCTGTGTTGTCCACTGTATGTTCAGGCTGAGAAACAGGCTGATTTCACACTTGATCCTTGTTTTCTAAAATAGCATTAGGAGAAAAGGATATAGTGACGACTTCTCTCTTCTCAGATTTACGTCCGTATGGATACCCAAGAAGAGCCTGCTGCAGGGAGCAAATGCTCATCCAGTCTAGAAGACTCTTCTCACAGGGGTCAACCTGATGCTTGTGGGAAACCCACAAGCAAGACCCAAACGCAATAGCTCCCACCCACCCACCCATATATGCCGATGGTTCCCAGCAACTGGTGTTTAAAACCATGATGCCTAGTCCTACAAGAACAAGAACTGTGCTCTTGGATTCAAACTTAACCTCCTCCAACCCCTCTATCATTAACATGCACATATAGTATTGCTAGTCTTTGTCAATTTGCACATGTCCCAAGGTATACTGTAAATCAGATTTGTTACGTGTGTTAGGCTATTACTCTAAAAAAAAAAAAATCAGTTTCTAGCATATCACATGCCTTACAAGTACAGATCAAAGGGGACTCAGCTCTAATTGGATTCCCTCCCTAATGCTATTTAATTGAAATGAGTGTATGAAAATGTGCCCCCCGATTCACAACTGTTTAAAAACTTCTTCAACTCTGCACTACACAGAGGCAGCATTAAATGTGCACCTGCCTACAGAGGAAAGTCTACCTGGCAGTACGAGGGCACATTTTCCCAACGTTTGGTGCTGCATTGAAAGTTAAGAGAATCCATTTTCTTTATCAGGAACATGGACAGAACTCTTACATAGCCAGGCTACTTGCATTTCAACTGGTTACTGGGAGAACAAAGGTTTCAAAGAAGATGATGTTAACCCAATCACAGTTCTGCTGGCTTTGATCAGTAATGTTTAGGGAAGCGCTTAATGTTTAACAGATCACTGCATTTTAATATTTTGTTGGAAGCCGTCCAGAGTGGCTGGGGAAACCCAGCCAGATGAGCGGGATATAAATGCATTATTATTATTATTATTATTATTATTATTATTGGTAGGGATGGGGATGGGGAATTGAATGAGTTTGCATTTTAATGTGACCCTACTGAATTTGCACAATGAACAAACCGAAACACAGATATCCTTCCAAACTGGCCTGCCTCTGACTTTTGCAAGGAAGGCAGTTCTTACAACGCATACAAAAACACACATATTACAAGAAAGTGCATATATAAGTGAAAAGAACTTACAAAAATGCATTACATTAGGGGGAATGAATTGCAAAAAAATGTGTGTATTAGGAGAAAGGGTTGACTAAAGGGCTGATGGATTTTCAAACACAATCTGATGTGGAAATGTGCTAAACTGAACTTAAGGTTGGAAAAAAATGAGAAACTGAGAGAAACCAAAACTGACAGAATTATCCATCCCTGGTAATCAGATGATTCAATGCTTCTGCATTTTTTAGAAACAACAAACCAGGGAGTCATTAATAGTCAGCTTGAGTTTTGTAGAATCGTTGTAAGGTAAAGTACAAACAAAGGTAATAAAAATATTTGTATTGTGTCAGGAGGTAATTATTTTTGCAAACATCAGCATCCATTTTTTCAAGTACATTCTGATTATTTATAGTTAGTTTTACATGGATCAAGCTATGCATGTTTTTAAATAGGCAACTAGATTTAAAACAACACTAGATTCAGCCAAAGGAAAAGTAAACGGGGTTCAGATGACATTACAATAGGTTTATATTGGGCAATGGTTCCGAAACCTTTTTTCCCATGGACCAATTGTAAATTGCTGAGCTTCTTGGTGGATCACCTAATTACTTTTCTGCCTGTTGTGGCAATTATAACGCACTGTGTTAGAGTCTGTATGATCTTTAATTGCCTTTTTATTGAATCTTTCCTTTCTTATTGTGACTGAGGATCCAGCCCAATGCCTTATCCGCCAGAGTTGTAATGGTTGCTATGAGGTTGACGAAAACCTACACGTCGGCCAATTTGCTCACAGGAGAAAATTCCTCCCTAGCCTTGAATACGGCAACCACATAAACCATAGCAAGGTATGGAGACAATGTGCCTACTCCCCCCCCCCCCCCCGGCTAGGCCCCAAAGACTGGGTGGGTGGGTGGGTGGGTGGGAAATCCCACGATGATTGGCCAAGAGGGCAGAAGGCACCTGGCCGCCTCCTTAAATAGGCTAGGGATGGTCTGGTCACCCCCTAGCACCTGCCTCTGACTGGCTAAGCAGGCACTGCCTACCCTGATCTGGGAGCCAGACACGGCTGGAGGTGGGTGACCAGGTGACCATCACCTCCCAGCCACGCCAAAAGATGGCGGATACCCAGGTGAACAGATAATCATGTCAATTCATAATAGAATTCGCTATGATCTAATACATCAACATCCCTAGTGTAAATCCAATATAACTGCCATCACATCATTCCAAGAAGCCTTAGAGCTGCAGTTTAAGAGGAGATGCTGAGAATTCATCCATTGTTTAGTTGGGAACAAACCAGGTTTAAAACTGGATTTATGTTTGTAGGCACAGTAGTATAAAAGCACCTCATTGCAAGGCTAGAGTTGGGCCAGGACTTAGACCTGGAATCTGATTTTGATGCTATTTTTCAACCTTTGGATGTGTGAAATGGCTTAAAGGCGTGAGTTTCTTTGATCATGCACAATTTTGAGTGAGTAAAGAGTTGACCCCAAAATTAGAGGAAGGAATTTTGATGGGAAATTTACAGGCAGATTTGATTCCTAAAAAATTAAACATATGAAATAAATCAAGTATTTGTGAATCATATTTCCTTGTATGTGCTTTTCTTCATACATCCTGTCTCTATTGCACCCTTTACAAGCAGAATGCATCACTTAGCCTTCATTAAAAAATCTGCAAAAATAAATGTTTTCATTGTAGGTAGGTGGGAAATTGCAGCGCAACTTTTAAAAGTGAGAAATACCTTGAAAGAATCCTCTGCAATCTGACACAGCAGGGAAAGTTGCTACAGCACATTATAACAAATTGTTGATCTGAATAAATAATACATTTCTAATCATAAAGTGTCACTTAATTAACCTCAGGATTGGCTTTACTAATTCTAAATTAAATCATTATTTGAAACACTTAATTTAAAATGAGGGAGAGCACATTCCCTGCTACCTCCTTCTCCTATAGGGGCTGCATGGGTTGTAATAAATAGTAGGTTAAGGAATGGCTTTTTGCTCTCTTTTCTGTGCAAAAAATCAAGGCGTGCCTGAAAGGATTCCTGCTGTCTGTTAATTGCTACTGGCTACAATGCAAAAGACAGGAAATACAGAAAACAAAAACAAATTAGGAGCAACAGCATGTGGGCGTGAGTGAGGAAAACTTCCGGTATTATAAATCTTAGTGTTTAAATTTAGTAGTTGGCTGTCAAGTGGCAAACATCAGCAAAATGACTACTTTATTGATACTATTCCTTAATTTTGTTTGTTTTGTTTTCTCCTCTTCTCTTCTGGGGATGGTCTTTACTGAATTATAAATCTGCAGCCAGGTTGTTTTTTAGTGTTTGGCTTTCAGGAGGGATGGGGAAATGTGCCTGGGATGGGATCATCGGGGAGAGAATGAATGGGCCAATCACAGTGGTTCTTGGTAAAGGGAGGTACCCTTTCACCTCCGACACCGATTATGGGCCAGAGGAGCTAGGATGGCAGTTGCCAACCTCAGAATACACTGAGGTGGCTGTGAAAGGTGCAGTGCACAGAATGATTCCTGCCACCCCTCAGAGGAGAAAGAGACAGGACAGGATAGACTTGGAGGAGTCATTTTTTACCTATGGTAATGACTGTACCATTTTTTTTCCTAATGCTGTACCTTCAAATCAAATCCAAGGCTACTGATCCTGGATGGGTATGCTGATAACCCACTTGCAACCTTCCATGGAGACAATATTGGAGAAAGGGAATTGCAGTCTGGAGCCGTGTTCGAAATTCCCATTGGTGTGCATTTTGCGACAGGGAATTTCATTAGTGCGAGCAGGTTCTGATCTCTGGCACAGTACTTCGCTTAAGATTTCAGGTTAAAACTGCAGAGTGTAAGGAAAAGAGGACCTTCTTATGCCTCCCCACTTTGGGAGGCATCTAAGGAAACCAACTTTCATATGAGCTGAGATTTAAGAAGGGCATGTATAATAAATGGAAGAAAGGGGAAATTACAACAGAGGAGTATGCACAAGTAGCCCACAGTTGTAGGGTGAAGGTCTGGTGGGATGAAGCTCAGAAAGAGCTCAGACTTGCAAGAGCTTAAGAATACTAAAAAAAGGTTTCTTCAGCTATGACCGAAGTAAGAGGAAGAACAAGCAAGTGGTAGGTCTTCTGCATGGGACAGACAGAGAAATGCAATTGGGTGACAGAAAGAAGGTAGAACTGCTCAACACCTACTTTGCCTTTCCCAAAAAGAAAGCAATGACCAACATGGTAATAACAGAATAAATGATGTAAGGAGGGAGCTGCAGCCCAAGATAGGAAAGGAGACGGTAAAGGAACATCTAACTACTTTAAACGAATTAAATCTCCAGGGCCTGATAAGCTGCACCCAAGGGTACTAAACCTCAGAGCATTTCTCTATTATCTTTGAGAATTCTTGGAGAACAGGTGAGGTCCCTACAGACTGGAGGCGGGCTAATGTTGTCCCCATCTTCAAAAAAAGTGTGTGGGGGGGGAGAGAAGACCCAGGTAACTACCAACTGGTGAGCTTAACATCTATACCAGGAAAGGTCCTAGCACAGTCTGTAGCACTTCAAAAAGGATGCTGTGATTACTAAGATCAGCATGGGTTTCTCAAAAACAAGTCATGCCAGGCAAATCTCTCTCTCTCTTTTTAATGGAGTTACAAGCTTGGTGGATCAGGGCAATGCTTTGGACATAGTGTATTTTGATTTCAGTAAGGCGTTTGACAAAGTCCCCATGACATACTTGCAAGAAAGCTGGTAAAATGTGGGCTGAACTAGGTAACTGTTAGGTGGATTTGTAGATGGTTGGCAGACCAAACCCAAAGAGTTCTTGTTCATGGTTCCTCATCATCCTGGGAAAAAGTGACAAGTGGGGTGCCACAGGGTTCTGTCCTGGGCCCGTTGTTGTTCAACGTCTTTATAAATGACTTGGATGAGGGAATTGATGGGATGCTCATCAAATTTGCAGGTGACACCAACCTGGGAGGGGTGCATAATGTTGCAGAAGACAAAATTGTGATTCAAAATTACCTTAACAGAATTGAGACTTGGGCCCAAACTAACAAATTGAATTTCAGTAGGGACAAAGGTAAGATTCAGCACTTCGGCAAGAAGAACCAGATGATGAAGAAGAAGAGTTTGGATTTGATATCCCGCTTTATCACTACCCGAAGGAGTCTCAAAGCGGCTAACATTCTCCTTTCCCTTCCTCCCCCACAACAAACCCTCTGTGAGGTGAGTGAGGCTGAGAGACTTCAGAGAAGTGTGACTAGCCCAAGGTCACCCAGCAGCTGCATGTGGAGGAGCGGAGACGCGAACCTGGCTCCCCAGATTACGAGTCTACCACTCTTAACCACTACACCACACTGGCTCTCATAAATAAATATAAAATGGGGAACACCTGGCTTACTAGCAGTACACCTGAAAAGGTTTTAGGGGTATTGGTGGACTACAAGCTTAACATGAGTCAACAGTGTGGTGCAGCAGCAGCAGCAGCAGCAAAAAATAAAAATAAAATAATGCTACTCGAGGCTGCAACAATAGTATGCTGTCCAGTAATAGTACCATTCTATTCTGCCTTGGTCAGACAACACCTGGAATACTGTGTCCAATTCTAGTCACCACAATTTAAGAAGGATGTTGACAAGCTGGAATGTGTACAGAGGCCTTATGAGGAATGGTTGAAGGAGCTGTGTATGTTTAGCCAGGAAAAGAGGAGTCTGAAAGGAGATATCTCAAGGGCTGTCACATAGAAGCTGAAGCAAGGACTTGAACCAATGGCTTGAAGTTACTAGAAAGGAGTGGTACTATTACTTCCCTTGATCTAGATGCTATACTCCTATTGATGCAGCCCAGAATTGCATTGGCTTTTTTAGCTGCTGCATCACACTGTTGACTCATGTCAAGTTTGTGGTCTACCAAGACTCCTAGATCCTTTTCACATGTACTGCTCTCAAGCCAGGTGTCACCCATCCTGTATTTGTGCCTTTCATATTTTTTTTTTTGCCCAAGTGTTTCTCCCTGTTAAAATTCATCTTGTTTGCTTTGCCCCAGTTGTCTAATCTGTTAAGGTCATTTTGAAGTGTGAATCCTGTCCTCTGAGGTACTAGCCCCCCCCTCCCAATTTGGTGTCATCTGCAAACTTGCTCAGGATGCCCTCAAGCCCATCATCCAAGTCATTGATAAAGATGTTGAATAAGACTGGGCCCAAGGCAGAACCCTGTGGTACCCCACTAGTCCCTTCTCTCCAGGATGAAGGGGAGCCATTGGGTTCGGTCAGCCAGCCAGTTACAAATCCACTGAATGGTAGCATTGTCTAGCCCACATTTTACCAGAATATCATGGGGCACCTTGTCAAAGGCCTTGCTGAAATCAAGATAGGCTATATCCACAGCATTCCCTTCATCTACCAGGCTTGCAATTCTGTCAAAAAATGAGATCGGATTAGCCTGACATGACTTATTTTTCAGAAACCCATGCTGACTTTTAGTGATCACAGAGTTTCTTTCTAGGTGCTCACAGACTGTTTGCTTAATGATGTGCTCTAGAATCTTTCCTGGTATTGATGTCCGGCTGACAGGGCAGTAATTGTTTGGGTCCTCTCTTTCCCCCTTTTTGAAAATAGGGACAACATTTGCCCTCCTCCAGTCTGCTGGGACTTCTCCTGTTCTCCAGGAATTCTCAAAGATTACTGCCAGTGGTACTGAAATCACCTCTGCCATTTCTTTTAATACTCTTGGATGTAGTTCATCTGGCCCTGGAGACAAGAAGTAGATATACAAGAAGTTCCCAGTCAGAATTCTTGCTGTCTGTGGTGAAGCTGGGAACTGCACCAGAAGGCCCCAGTCTTTTAATCTTCATCAGGGGGGACATTGAGAGAAGTTCAGGTATTTTACTACACAGCCTATCTCTGCACTAATGTAGCATTTCACGGGATTTCTGCAATAACCATTGTTGGGTCTCTTCATAAGAGCCCTGTAATAGCCGTAAATATTCCTCAGGAGAGCCAGAGAGACTCTGAAAGGCCTATAATAGCTATCATAAATGAATAATAAAATGCAGAAAGGACAAGCCACACCGAAAATGGCAAATGAATATGATGACGTGTGTGTATATATGGTATGACTCTGGAAGGTACATGAGCTCATTTACCTGTTTTATTATTTTCAGGAAATCCCAGCAGTGTGTCAACAGGCACACAGAGGAGGCAGCACCATTTATATTGGATGTGTGTGGCACAGGAAGTGGAAAGCACTTTTGCAAAAGACTCAGGGACAATTTATACAATCAACCATGCTGTTTCACTTTTCCTGGCCTGCTCCACTTCAGGCAAGCAATGTCACCATGTGTTGTGATTTCTTGCCTTAAAATATAAATCTTAGGGACTCACAATTCTCCAATACGTGGTGAGAATTATGACTTCTGAGTTTGTTTGCTCCTGCTAGAGAGAGAAAAAAGACTCCTCTTTCTTTCTTTCTTTCTTTCTTTCTTTCTTTCTTTCTTTCTTTCTTTCTTTCTTTCTTTCTTTCTTTTCTTCCTACTTCCCTCCCTCCCACAACCTTATTTGTTTTGAAAGCTTCTCCTCTGCCCATTTTGAGCATCTAGTCTTGCTCCATCCCACCATCTAAACAATGTTTTATTTCAGGCTGGAATAAACAAGGCATTTACATCTGTTTCCACCCTGCTTTTACATCATTTGCAGAAGGAACAGAATAGCCATGCATACAAATGCATGTGCACTTGCACATAGGAAGGTAGAACTGGGACCTGCAAATGGCCCCACATCTCTGCTTCTTAATGAGACACACAAATGTGTGTGCGCACACACAAACACACATGCATCCCTATGTTGTTCTTTGCAACATATTGTAACTATTATAAGCCATTTTGGGAGAAAATCTTGGCTGAAAAGGAGGGTATAAATGGAATAAAATAATATTTACATAGAAAGGCAGCCATTCCTATAAGGTGTTAGATGATGAAAATCACACTTCAGCTTGTTCAGGAGTACAGCAGGCCAGGTAGATATCAAATTTCCACTGTTTCTGCAGACTAACATAGAAAAGAAATTTAATAGCCACTAATACTGCTGGCAAGCAATGAGGAACTGGCAAGATTTGACTCTGACTTATTACTAATTGTTGGATAGCCAGTAGGTTTTGTGAACAGCAGGGGCTTTTTGCATGTGTAGACCCTTTAACCTTCCCCAAATAGATTCAAACAAGACTCACATTTTAGGTTTTGTTTTTGGCAGAATTTAGGCCACAACTTTATTGATTACAGTGGTACCTCGGGTTACGAACACGATCCATTCCGGGACGCAGTTCGTAACCTGAAATGGTCGTAACCCGAAGCGCCATTTTGGTCATGCGCAGAACGCGCGCATAGAGAAAATACTTCTGGGGTTGCGGAGTTCGTAACCCAAGGTGTTCGTAACCCGAGGTACGACTGTACAATCAAGTGAGTGGTTGCCTAGGCTCTGGTTCAACTTGCTCCCTGCACCCTTGCAGGCAGCGCTGACCCAGGGCACACCATAGGTCAGCCTTGGGTAAACACCCGGCATAGTGGAAGGCATAGTCAAGTCAGTCCACCAGCCCAATGCCCCCCTAGACTCTGGCTCTGGGCACAACCCCTCTCGGGGCTGATCAACCAAGAGTCCCAGGATTCCTTTAATGGATACCCAGGGATGGCCAGACTGCTCTGCCACCCCTATCACCTGAACCAGAGCCTATCCGCAACTTACAAGTTGTGACGATTTGCTACGCGGCAGGTGAAACCCAAATGGCACCAGCCAATCAGCCAAGTGGGGAAAATTCCTGCCGTGCCCCTGTCCCAATGACAGATGACACACGATGGCATAGCAAGGTCATGCGTGCAAGCCCTAAATATAGGGAGAGGTGGGCAGGTGTTCTGATGCACTGGCCCCAAAGAGGAAGCTCAGGAACAAGTGCATGGGCTTAAATAGAGCTCCCTCGATACATATTTGCTGGCATCCCATTGGTCTGATTGCACCCAGCATTGAGGGGTCTCCAATAGGGTGTTGGGGCCATCCAAACGTTCCCATCCACAACACAGGGTCTGGTTGCCAGGTCACACTGCAACACCTCCCTTGTTAGGGAGGACCCGATCTACCTGATCAGGGAAAAGTTGGGATTTTGTCAGAGGGAGTCCCATGAAGAACATGGAACATCCCATTTCTGATGTTCCCTACTTTCTCCTGCAAGGAGTGCGAGGCAGCAGAAAAGAGATGGAAGTTCATGTGGCAGACCCCTGGCCAGACATTTATCAACTGCTTCTTTGCTGTGGGACATATTGGATGATATTAAATGTCACTTTGGCAAAGTAAATTGACATGGCTATGTCAGTTGGTCCACTAGTTGGTTCAGAGCAAAACAAGAGATTTGCCTTTGGCTTAATTGGAAGGTTTATGTGTTAGTCCCCTTGTTAAGTGGAGCTCACCTCCTTTATTTCTTGCTTTGTTTTCTCTTCATTCCATGTTTCAAGTGTTTTTGTTTGGTAGACTTTCTTCTAATGGTAGCACCTCAGAGGTACATTGGTCAAGCAAACAGCACACCATAGCTTTGTTATGCAGGGGGAGACAGCTGAAACAGTTGGCCACGTGAAGGTCTGACACTCTTCCTACCTCTCTCTTTCCCTGCATCCCATTGCCTATGGCAGATGTCACCTCTTCCCTGCTATTGAAGTTATAGGCAAAGCTGTTCACTGATCGTTTGCTGAGCACAAAGCCACTGCTTTTTGGTTTGGCTTGAAGTGAACATTCTAGTTACTGTATATATGTACTCTGGTATTTCCTAAGCAAAAACTGAGACCCTTGCCGCATTTCTTCTTTCACAAAAGTACCTTTCCCCATTGCACATTGCTGAACTGTCTTCTGAAACAGAACATGTTCACAAGTAACATAAATGGTTTTCCTTCTCAAAACAAAATCAGCTTAGAGTGTGATTTTAAATCCCTTTTATTTCAACAAAAAAGGTTACTTTAAGCATGTGCTTCAGTTTCTACCTGAAATCAGTGGAACTGAGCCACTTAAGGGCTAACTCTTTCAAACTAAGAAAACTCTACTGGTGAGTTACTTCAGCCTGTAAGTTTCATACTGGGAGCAAGCAGCTACTACCCTAGGGTATATGTTGAGAACAGAAAGGAAGATTGCATGTCAGCCCTTCACATGGTTCGCTGTTATAGTTGCCTCCCTTGAGTAACAAGACTATGAGGTAATGTTTGCTTGACTGACCTGCTCATAACTTTAGGGTTCCTCATATCTCTGAGGTGCTACCATGAGGAGAAAGTACATGAAACAATGAATTGGAAACCAAGAATTCAGAAAAAACAAGGGAAGAAATAAAAGAAGGTGATGTTGCAATTTACTGGGCGGAGGGGAAGGAAGAATGCCAGTAATGCAAAAAAGGAAGCGAAGGGTGAATCTTTTGCTTCACTCCAAACTGACTGGTAGCAGCTTCAGTAGCTGAGAACATTTACTCTGCCAAAACAAAGCTAATAACATGTGGCATGCTCCATTGCAAAGAATCAGTTGTGAGATATTGATGAATACAAACAGGTACTTAAACAGCACAGCCTAACCATGGTGCTAACATGCCTTTATCTGAGTGAGCCTCATTCCCTGTTTTTGCTTTGTTTTTGTTTTTGTTTGCAAAGGAAGCACTTGTGAGAAGAAAGCAATAAACCAGAGAAGAAACAGTATAGTGGAAGACAGGAAATTTCCTGCACACTGCAGTGTTTAAGTGCTTAAACTCAAGAGTCGTTCTACTACCGGTACCTTTGCTGGGAATACTTAGGAAGGACCATGTCATGAATTATTATTATTATTATTATTATTATTATTATTATTATTTAAAAGATACAGTGTGAATACATGTCAGAGGACTCAGGAAATGTTCCCAAGTAAATCCAAAGACTCTGGAATCTTTATGGGGGCCATGAAGGATTTTTTAAAATAATAATAATAATGTATTTGTTGCCTTCCCTTGTGTGTTCCCTAGTGAACATTTAATTGGACTTACTTGGCAGATTGGTTGTTTTAACTGTGACAAGCTTTGGTCAGTGGAGTACATGGCAAAGGCCCATTTAAATCCAAATTATGTCTGTCTCTTTTTTCCCTTCTGCTTCAGCAAATTAGGCCCCTAAAGATCAACATAAGCCAACCCAGAATCAGTTGGAACTAATATTATTAGCAGATTGCTTCAGATGAAATAAGCAGGCGAAGTGAACCAAACCCTTCAGGGAAAGTCAAATATATGCAACACATTTTTAGGAATTTAAGCACACATGCTTCCAAAGGAAAATGTTTTCCCCCATTTTTAAGCATATGCTGTACAATACTGAACTGTTGATAACAGATAACATGTACATATAGGGAGCATATAAAATTACATTGATCTAGATTGAATATCCACTTGCCATGCATGTAGATGTAAAGAAGAAATAGAGCTGTGTATCAGGAACGTTTTTCTGACAATGCACTCCAAAATTCTGGATGCCCTTACTCAGGAGTTTCATGTAGTTGTTAAACAGCATGGGGGATAAAATCGAACCCCCCAGCACTGAATACTGGTTCCACAGGGACAAATGACACTTTTCAAGCACCACCCTCTGGAGACATTCATCCCAATGGGATCAGAGCCACTTCAAATCTGTGCCAATCTGCAAACTGGGCAGCCACTCTAGAAGTGGCTGATGGTACAGAAAGTTGCTGAGATCACAGAAGATTAATAGGGACACTCTCTCTCTCCACAACCACGAACCCAAAATAATATTTTGAAAAACCATATCTTATTATTTTTTTATCCACCTTGAATCCGGCAAGTTAGTCTTAGAGATATAATTTTGTCTCTTTTGCATCACCTTCCATTTGTAAATGGTGAGTTTATGATACTGAAGGATAGCCAGGCAGCTGCAGTTTTACCGTTTTCTCCCACTATTTGCATACTGCAGTTCCAGACATGAAAGGCAAGATGCCATGGCTCAAAATCTGTCTGGAAATCTCACTTTCTCATTTCAAATCCCAGCTCCTTTATTGGAGATAAGAAGGGCTGTTTGCAGTTAATCAGCAGCAGTACAGAAAGGCAATTGACAAATGATCAGAGAGGCTCTTGCAAGCAGCTCCTTCATGATTCTAGAACTTGGCCATGGCATGGCACTGGGGGGAGAAGATTCTGCTCAGGGCTAAGTCCCAGTGAGCCTGGCTCAAGCTCGGCATTTGCCATCTCAAAACCCTGGAAGTGTCAAGATGGCTGCCATCCAGCCTCTTCATTCCAAGGCAGCATCTTCCACATGAACACACAGAATCCGTTCTGCACTGTGCTACTAGCCGGCAGGGCGGGTGGACACAGATCAAGATACCAGGGTGGGGGGGGTGGGGGTAGGGAGAGAGAGGACAATAGCTTTAGGCAAGCCATTCCTGCTCAGCCTTAGCCTTCCCCCTCACCTGCCTCAGTAATGCTGGTCCACCTTACAGAGTTATAAGTGTATGTGATGTGCTTTAAAGAGTTGTGAAAAGCACTATATGAGCATTAGGTAAAGGTAAAGGGACCCCTGACCATTAGGTCCAGTCGTGACCGACTCTGGGGTTGCACGCTCATCTCGCATTATTTGTACAGCTTAAAAGGTCATGTGGCCAGCATGACTAAGCCGCTTCTGGCAAACCAGAGAAGCACATGGAAACGCCATTTACCTTCCCGCTGTATTTCCCACTGTATTTATCTACTTGCACTTTGATGTGCTTTTGAACTGCTAGGTTGGCAGGAGCTGGGATCTAGCAATGGGAGCCCACCCTGTTGCAGGGATTCGAACCGCTGACCTTCTGATCGGCAAGCCCTAGGCTCTGTGGTTTAACCCACAGCGCCACCTGCGTCCCTATTAAGACAGTCTTGTAAATAATCCCACAAAAGTTACTAGCCAAAATACTAGCCTGCTAGGGGTTGGCAAAGGAGGTAATGGGTGGTTTGCTCCTCCTCTGATACATTTCTATGCACAATGCATAAATCAGACATTCCTTCTCCAGCAGCCCACCTGGTTTCTGTACTAGGCACTTCCCCCTGTATAAAATTCCTTCCCACACATGGCTGCTTGGTGACTCCTAAATACAAGCCCCCCCCCCCCAACTATCCTTTTTGGTGCATCTTACTGGATGACGCTTGCAGAAGTTACTAATGCATGAGTCCAGATGTACTCTAGTTTCTTGCCACATTCAGAACCAATATATTTGCGAACTTGACCAATTGCCTGAACTAGCTGTGCATACAAAGACAGCCTAAAGTGTGCAGGTAATGGAGTACCTTAACATGGGGTTTTCAGTAGTTCCCCTGGGAGCCTTGATTCTTTGAGGAATCTGGAAATTTGACCTCACTGCCCTTCCATTATAAGTGGATATATGATCTTTCTCTTAACTCTTAACCTCACTGTTATCTCTCCAGTTTGCTCTATTGAGATGGGAGAAATATTGAGCATGCAATATTTGATTTATTTATTGGAAGTAACACACATTTTCCTCCAGGATGTGAAGCTTAGTTCAAGCCCTTAATTGTTGGACTTGAAGCACACAAAAACCCACATACAATTTGACAATATCACTGGTATGATATTAGATTTTTTTAAAGATATATTATTTGAACACATACTTATATATGCATTAGCATTACCAATATTATCCATGGGTGTTTCTTTTCATTGCATGTACTTGCTTTATAGACCACTTAATTTAATTTAGGCCTCGTTTCCTCACAGAGAATATTGACTCTGCAGCTGCCACAAGCATGAAAGAGAAAATTGTGGTTGGCTTCTTGCAGCCCTGTTTGAAAGACACTATAACAATCCCCAGGGAAAACTGAATGCGAGCTTGCTGGCGGAGGCTGAAATGACTTACTATTGTGCCTCAGGGCTGGTGCAAGTTAAGTGGCTGGGTTCCTATTCCTCCAGCTTTTGTTCCTGGGAAGCCTAGGGGAGAATAATTGCCCAGGCTTTGAGCCTCAACTTTCCAAGGCTGATAGCCTGCTTAAATTAGACTGCTAAAATGGAAATTAAATTTATCACTGTTATTTTCTATCTCAATATTGGATCTGAAGGTGAAGTTGAATCTGAAACTTTCATTATGGTTTAAACGACATGTACAGGTTTCTTAAACAATACATTTTCCCTCTGAAAACCCTTTCAGTTCCAGGGGTGGGTAGAGTGACCAAACACAAACAGCTGTCCTGCTATGTCCACTTGAACTTGCCACTATAAATTGTACTGGACAAGTTGGAGTGGGAAGGGGGGTGAGGTCCCAAAGGTGTACAAACAGAAATATTATTGTATTATTTATTATTTATTATTATTATTATTATTATTATTATTATTATTATTATTATTATATCCTGCCTTTCCCCCTGACAGGGACTCAAGGCAGCTTATTCATCCTGAATCTTCTTCAGGGACACCACAAATGTGAATAAAACATCATATACAAAGTGACCCAGACCTTGCACTTGTGCTCTGATGCCCTTCTCTGTGTCCCACCTCACAGAGAGGTTGGGAGGGTGGCAACAAGAGAACAGGGCCTTTTTTGTGGTGGCTCCCCATTTGTGGAATGCTCTCCCCAGAGAGGCTTGCGTGGCACTATCATTATATGTCTTTAGGTGCCAGGCAAAATCATTCCTCTATGCCCAGGCCTATGGCTATTAAATAATCAATGGCCTGTAAAAGTGGGGGGGGGGAGAGGACTGTTATTATGAAGATTATTTTCCTATTAGGCTCTTCTTGAAGGCAGGTGGGGATGATGAACCTCCCCCATCCCCTTCAATATCTTTTTTTAAAATAAACATTTTTATTTGTTGTTTAGTCGTTTAGTCATGTCTGACTTCGTGAACATTTTCATTAGATTTTCCAATTTAAAGATCTAATCCATTTTAAAATTATGCAAATTATGCAAATATCAATTAAACAATTAATCCAAATCTTCTGCCAAATTATACTAATTCAAATTTGACTTCCCATGCTTCAGACTCAGAAAGCCTAGTCCTCTTACAGTCACTGCTTTCTAATCAATAAAATCCAGATCTTATTCAATAATCTGTTAAAATCTTCTTTCAAGCCCCTGAGTTTGTTTTTTGAGCAAGTTTAACCAAACCAATATGTTTCTGTGTGAATTTATGCCTATGATTCCTCTATAAATTAGCACTGTCTCTTCGCATGCTGGTATCTTGCCAAGTCCGTCCAAAAATCCAAAGATCCTTCTCACAGCCAGCAGCAGCCATCTTTCGAGCAGTCCCCATAAATCAAATCTTTAAGCTCCTGTGATGTTTCTCTCCAGATCGCTCCAGATCGCTACTCAATATAGTCTTTCGAGGGGAGATTTGCCAGACCAAAATTATAAACACAGATCTAATGTCTTATTTATGGCTCTCTCCCCCTTTGACTAATATTGTAGCTGGCTTTATCACCAACATGCCGGACTCTAAATCATAGCTGCGTCATAACTCAAAAGTTTCTTGACAACTTTCCAACTGCTAATGAGAAAGCTTCTCTTTGGTGTCCATATCTTAAGGAATCCCCAACCACATTCCAAGCAAATCCAAGAATACAACTTTGATTATTTATGTTTTCAATTCACACAGTTTATATATTTAAAAAGACCATATTAATTCAATAAATTTCCCACTTTCCAATCTCGCTTGCTTTATAAATGTTATTTACGGTTCTTCAGGCGAGAGTTTTGTTAAGTGAATTGTAAAGCACAATAAAGCAGAATTATAAAGTTCTCGCTCTCCCCTTCAGTCTGTCACATACAGGGCTGGCCCTATGGCCAGGCTGGGTGGCGCGGGGCGCTAGGGCGCCGGTCTGCCAGGGGGGTGCCGTGCAGCTGCGCCCACCCGCCCGCCGCACTGGGAAACAGGGCGGGGGGGGGACGCCGGAGGGATTGTCGCACCACGGTGCCAGGGCGTCAGATATGCTTAAGACGGCCCTGGTCACATACCATTTTCTTGCTGATTGCATGCCTCTGTTACCTTTTGTTTTCTCAGTGGCTGAGCTTGGCAGTATAAATCTTCTTTCCTTGTCTGAAGCATGTCCATGGCTTATATCCAATCTTTCTCTTGCCATGGAGCCTGTTTTCGCTCGTAGAGATGGTGTTCAGGGGATCTGGGTTCCCATGGGGGCTTACCATCCAGAGCCCCCAGCTTCTCCCTCCTTCCAAAGTCAAAGCTGGTAGTGGGCAACTGCAGATGAGACTGCATCTCCCCATACCCTGGGGAGACTTCGGGAGGCTGCATACTCCCCTCTACTGCCTCGTAAATTTCCCCATGGGGGTCGGAGAGATGGAATTTTCAACCATCTTCTATGGCGATCCAAGCGGAAGTCCCCATCCCCTTCAATCTCATTGAGTAAGCTGGCAATTTCCCCTGAGGCAATTTTGAGCCCTGTCTCTGAGTAAACCTCACTGAGGCCTCCACATATCTGTGGGTGTAGACAGAACCCCTTGGCCTCATCTGAGACTTCCAAATCTCCACGTTCTTCCAATACTATATCTGGGAAATTCCATTTGTTCCCCTGAGGGAGCTTCCCTATGCCTCTGTGGTGCTGGCAACTCTTCCCTAAGCTGTATCTCCTGCTTTTTAAGGCTAAACATTTCTTTTTCATGCTCCATTCGAGCCTCACTTTCTTTTTCTGCTTGTATTCTGGTTGACTGAATCTGTTTTGTTAAAAGCCCTGTTCTCTCTCTCTCCAGTTCCAGCAATTCCACCTCCTGACTGAAATTCCCTTCAGAAGTTGCTCCCTCTGCCTGAGCTTCCGCCTGACAATTGTGTGTGTGTGTGTGTGCGCGCATGCACGCTCCATTTCCTCACAGGAAATTTCTCCTCACAAAATATAAAACTTTCTTCTACCTGTAGGTTTTATTTTGTATCACAACACTACCACCAACTGTGGCGAACCCTCTCTACATATACTCTAAATATAACCACCACGAGTTATCATATGGTTTTTGTGTGAGGTAAAACTTTGATCCTTGGAGACTCAGGCAGAAGCTGAACAAATAAGGAAGATTTATTTTACAGAACAAAGTTCATAAAACAAAAGATGTGTCAGGGAACTTATTAGAACAGTTTGCACTTGGAACCCCTGGAGTATCTCACTGCTCAGAAATTGGGGAGGTATGTAACAATAGTATTAAAATAATTATACAAAAGGGTAAAACTAATCATCTTTTACTTTTTATACTTTACTTTGATAATTTAATAACATATGCCTTTAAAGCTTCTGTAACATGTATATGGATGCTTAAAATATACAATTGAGATCTAAGCAATATGAAGTTAAAAGTTGTCTAATGTCAAGAATCTGCCAGTCAAGTATGTATTAACCAACCAACACATATACTGCAAAAATGTACAAAATCTCATCCTCCATAGAACAAATTATTTTTAAATGACAAGCTATGAACCTGCAATCCTAAAAGGTGTAAGAAATGAACATTTAGATATTTTGTTACCTGCACAATAATACATGTATTGGCTTGAAAAAAGGGTTTCTAAAATCATCCAGGAAACATGTCTCATAAAAGGGTATATTACTGATAAAAACTTCAGTAAAGAAGAGAGACCATTTGAACCCCTGAATTGCATGGATGGTATTTAAAGGAAACAGCAGATCTGTTGTCTAAACTCTTTCAGCTAAACCATTAAAACACACCAATAAAATAATATTGTCTACTGTCCTTTTCTGTAGTTAAGTGCTATTAGAAAGCCCAAATCAGACCCAATGACCGTGGACATTAGCTAACTCCAATGAAGGAGCCAGCCAGCAGTTATTGGTGACAATTAAATGGGATGAGATAGTGTGCTTTGTAACCAAAGAAATTCATAGTCTGGCTAAAATGAGTGCTTTAAGTAATAAGGAGCATCTACATCACATATATGCAGAGTTGTAAGTGAATTAACCCTCTGAATGAACCTTTTGAATTCACTGCATGAATAAATAAATCTGTAACTCTGGGAACTATTTGTTAGTGAAGCTATTACACACACACACCCTGTTCCCTAACTGCTGCTAGAAGGGAATTTTGGGAGAAGGGCTCACAAAATGGTTGTTTGCGGGGAGGGAAACTGGCTGAAGGGAAGGCTGACAACAATAGAGGGTGACTTGGGAAAAATTTGCAGGGGGGGGGGTGCAGGTGTTTTCAAAATTTTGGGGAACTGCCAGGAACTAGAGCCTTCGGAGGAAGAAGAACTTGTTTACAAAAATGCAGCCCGGTTCAAATCAAGACTGGGAGGAAGAGAGCTTTAAATAAATATTGAACTGAGAAGTGTGGAAAGCATCATTTATAGAATAGAAGAAGCTACCTCCCCCACATGCCTCCTTGCTTAGTGAAAGGTTAGCACTGCAGTAAATGATACTGGATTTTGTGGCTACCTGACATAATCTCTGAAGCGTAACACAGGTCCCTGTAACTCACAGCCATTGCCAGGCCACAGCTTAACATGCCCTTTTGAAATATGGTTTACAACTGGCACAAATCACTTTTGTACAGCTGTGCATTCAGCTTCATAAAATACACATTAGATAACAGGGACAGTTGCCAAGGATTGTTGGACCAGAACCAAAGTATTTGGAGATAGAGAGGAGAAGCTCTGTTCTTTGTGCAATCATCCATTGAGACCATGTAGATGAGACAGTCGCATTAGTTCCTTTCATCAGCAACCAATTGATGTTGATTACACTCTTTGAGTCACAAAGGCAAGTGATATTCTTGTCAAACGTGGCAGGCCTTTGTTTCACACAAGTCACCTGTTGTCTAATCAATGGGGTAGGAAATTGATTATGTAAGAATACAGTCTCTTCTTCCGAGCCTTCTGCCAATTTCCCTCCCTTTCATTTCTTCCTTTCCTGCCTGAAGTTGCTTTGAACAATATATACCTGCTGTGCTGATACTAGACTTCTGCATGTGGAAGTCAATCAGAACGAAATTCTCTCTTCCCCCTCCCCCAATTTTCCATTTCTCCATGGTTTGCATTCGGTTTTGGTAATTAGAGATATCTGGAAAATTACTCTGCCATAGCTTCTGGGTTCTTACAAAGCCAGAAGCCTTAGAAAGCTACAATTCCCCAGGATTCACTCACTGGTTCAAGAAGCAGCACACCCACACATACACAAACACACATTCAGTCCTGATGGTGACTGAATTCATTTAAAAGTCAATAAGAAATTTAAAAGAATTTCAGTTTGGGTTGTAAAAAGCTTGTTATTTTCTAATGAGGGGTATGTTCTTGGACGTTCTTCCAAACCCCCACAGTGCTGAAACTCAGCGGCATGACCTGTTAAAAGTCACACAACCTTTAACCTATTTATCAAAATACATTTATTTTCTACATCTTTCTGTCTTGTTTTGTGTACAGAAACAAGTAGGCACCCCCCTAAAAAGCAACAACAACAACAGGGAGAAAAGCAATGCAGGGTTGTGGAATGAAATAGAAACAGAAGACCTGTATACAATCAGGTCTTACAAGCATACTTCACTGAATATCAGATGGTTTTTAAATACCCCAACCATAAGGAAGAATGAGAAGCTTGTTAGAAACTCCCTCCTTGTTAGTAAGTTCAAAGAAGGGAAACCAATCTGCATTGAAATACATTTTGAAACTGTTTAACATTCAGAAATCTCAAAGTGTTCTACAATAATGCAACATAGAAACAGGAATTCGGTATTAACAGTCCCAGAGGCCAGGGAAAGTCTAGGCCAAAATATATGTCTTTATAAGTTGTCTGAACCAAGTGATGGATGATGCTTCTTGGCAGGCCAAGGAATATTCCACAATGCAGAGGCAATGGTTGAAAATTGCCATTTTCCTGTGATCTGTAGGATGGTGCTTATTTTTTCTACAGGTACATGTTTCTGTAAGCAGTTATTCACAGGATTTTCATACATGCATCAAATACACAAGGTATGCATTTGATCATTACTGTGTTCCACTGTCCGAAATGAAGCATTATTTTCTTTTGTAACTGTCTTTTATATTATTGGAAGGAGTTTTCTCTAGATTTCTACACATCTTACACGTGTTTACTCAGATGTAAGACACTGTGTACAATGGGACTTGTTCTAAGTTAGTGTGTTTTTCAAGACAGCCAAAGTCTGCTACCAAAGACTGTTTTTCAGTCATCACTACTGATCTAACTTATTTTGGGAAAATAGGCAACTCTGAAACCTGAGGCTTATTACTGGCTTCTCTGTAACCCCAAAGCAATAATACGCTAGAGAGAGATGAGCGGATTCTGGTTTTCCCCTGGGCTGATTTAGGCATATCGCCCTTTTCAAGAAAGTGTGTAACAAATCAACCTTGCATAAAATATGAATACAAACGCATACTTTCGGGGGGGACGGACCCTTGTTAAGTAAATTTTTTTTTGAGGAATGGGAGAATATACTGTAGCATAAAACTTGGTAAAATGAAGGATTGCTTCAGCTAGTTCCTTTCATCTCTGCTTTGCTTGGGTGGAATTCCCAAGCAGGGTTTAAAAGTGTACAGTTCCCAGGCCACTTTGTTCAATGATTTCAGTGTCCAAAAATGGAACAATATAAAGAAGATGTAGAACCAAAGCTCCCCAATTTTCTAACATTAAGAAAATGATAAAATGTGATACTGTGATGCTAAATTGTTTTTTGGAGGGTCACTCCAAGGTGAAATCTGTTCATTAAAAAAATACAGTATGTTCCCACAGCTCCCCTGCTGAGATTGTGTGATGATTGTAACACCCCCTAAGAATTTCCTAGTAGACAAAGCAATTGTTTTCAGAGTCTAATTTGGACAGTGAAAGTGAAACTACTTTTGAACACAAATTTATTGCCTTTGTTCTTAGGACAATGAATGTATTTTCAAGCCACACTTTGGAGTGTCTGCCTGTCTGCATCCTAAGTTTTATTTTAAGCCTATCAGTTTTAAGCCATTGTTCTTCTGCAGAATTTAAAACTTTCTATGAAACAATTTATGTATGTTTTGCTCCCTCAAGAGATCTTAATGCATTTGCAATTCAGATGTCCACGAAACTGTATATAACTATTATAAAAAAGGATGTCTTTGGAGGGAACCTTTAAAAGATGTGACTTCATTAATATGTAATATATTACCCCATTGTACATTTTCTACAATCAAGACAATCTCAATGAGTCTTATTTGTATTCTGGCCAAATAGATTTCTTGTGTACTCAAACCTCGGAAGATCTCAATACAAAAATAAAGGCAGAGGATTAATGTATCTGTTGACTTCTTTATACTTTCCCATTCTTTTCTGATTTGTTAATATTCAGCCAAGAATTATAAAAACTTTGCCATCATAATTTTTACTCAATGAGATATAAAAGCCGAGTCATTAGGAACGTGGACCTCTGCCATGGGAACAATTACAGCAGCTTGTAGTCAGAGACTGTAGAACCAGAGAAGTTTATGAGACTCATGTCAGAATTATGGGATTGACTGTCCTTCCTTTCTGGCTCTTGACTCAAGCTCCTTGGATGCAAGCTTTAAAAGCAAGGAGTTTGGAAACAAAGGCAAACATTGCAGGAAGAAATTATTCTGGAACCCCCAGGCAGTGCAATTTCCACAGAGAAATATTGTAGGGCTGAGTCTGATGTTCTACAGGTTTCCTATTCACACCCATGCTGCTGATTTTACAAGGGAGCTGGCAGCTTTTACCTTAATCGCTTGCTACTGTTTTGAGCCACTTCAATCCGCTCTGTGAGGAGCTTCTGATTACCATCCTACATGGTTGGTTGCATCGCTGCAACTTCTCAGTACAGTGATAGATAATGCTGATCGCATGTGGCAAGCAGTGTCTCTACAGCTTCTCAGAGAATAACTTTCTGGACTGATGTGGCCATTGGTTCCTACTGGGAAGGAAGAACTATCTCAATGAAACATTGCCTGGCCAATGAGATCTACCCAAGCTATAATGTGCCCTGTGTTTGCCTCTTGGTTTGCCTTCTGATCTGGATTGCCTTTGGTCCTGACTCTGGTTCTCAGCTCCTTACTAATCTCAGATAGCCACTCATGCCCCAGTCCAGAAACTCACTTGTTGCTACTATGCATTTTTTAAAAACAAACCCAACTGTTTCATTCATCCTGAAGTGATCCTAATGAACCAAAGATTGCATACTAGGGATGGTGATACCACAAGCCAGGCTTTTCTATTTCTTGATATTAAAATGAAGCCTATATTCATGAGGAAACCTTTCCCAGTTCACTACTCTGGATGTGGAGGTGCAGAGTGGCAGCCACCCTCCAGAGTCTAATGAATATGAATAATGTTTATTTATAGGTTAGACCAGGGGTCCCCAAACTATGGCCCCCGGGCCGGATGCGGCCCAATTGGCCTCCCAATCCGGCCCGCGACGACCCCCGCCGCCCGCTGCCACCGCCCGCTCTTATGGCGCGCGGCGCGGCGGCGAACTTCAAAATCGGCAAAAAATCGCTGAAAATCCTTTGTGCGCATGCGTATGGGCCTCTCCTGACCCAGAAGAGGTCATTTCCGATGCACTTCCGGGTCGGGGGAGGCCCATACGCATGCGCACAAGTGATTTTCGGCGATTTTTTCCCAACCGTGTGCGCATGCGCACGGGCGCGCACTCCCCTGCCCTCCGGCCCACCGCGCGGTAAGTCTGGGGACCCCTGGGTTAGACACAATGAACAGAACCAATTAATTAGCAAGAATAACAATGAATAAGGAACAACCAAACACAAACAGTGAACCACAGTTAATTGCATGGTGCAATGTCAGCAATCTGTTGTGTGTCAAATATGTATTATACAAATTGTGAACAGTGGCCGTATGGTAATTTTATTTTTGTTTCTGGATACCATTGCCCTAGGATCGCAGACCTAAAAAGAAACACACTCTGCCCTCTTCACTAGACTGCACTTCCTGCCACTTGAGAAGAAAATGGGAAGGCCAACTTGGCCCTATCCCTCGGTTTGCTTGCCTTCCCTCCCTTCAAGAAAGAACACTCTGCTCTAACTGCCAGATTCCCTGGCAGTGCAGAAATCAAAGAAGGAACACTCTAGCCTCTCCCACCAAATTGGGCACCAAGAGCCCCCGGCAGTCTGTGCCCCCTTCTTCCCAGGAAGATCATCATGGCAAGGAAGAGAACAACCAGCCCTGGCAATCAGCCAGAGAAGGAGTAACTGCAGGGAGTATATGTGTGTAGATTCCACCCTGATCTTTAAAGATAGATCAGAACAAATGGCAATCTGGGAAAACCCGAATTGCTGCTTGTTCCAATTGAGAACTAAAGAGCAGTTTCCCCAGGGGGGAAGCTGTAGGACAAGAAGTGTGGATAAGCTCTAAATTGGCTGCATCCATTGAACAGAGAAAGTGCAGCCTGGTTTCCTTTCTCTGCCCTTGCTTTCCCTTTTGTATTGTGTTTATTCCTGTGAGACTGCTGGCAGGGACTGCCTTACCTTTTGATATAAATACATAGTATTTTTAAAAGTGTTAAACACTTTCTAAATCTTGACAAAATGAAACAATGAAAAGTGTTTTGAGTGAAGGCAATATTTCCAAACCAGATCCAATGGGCTAATAATCAGATTTTTAAACCAACTACAGTACTACAACAAATAATTTAAATTCCTGGGAAGATTTTCACAAAATCTTCCTCTCCATTTTAGCCCACCTGTATAATTTGAAGTTGAATATTTTATGCCCTGGACAATAATCATTACTTGATCTATATAAATAGCTATGTGCATGCATGCTTTTAACAAATATATGTAACTTCATGAGCAGCTGTTATAATTATCCTTCTGTAGCAACACATTCCATGGAATCACCTTAGGCCACAATAGGCATTTTCTACAATAATCAATATGCTAAAGTGATATAATTCCATCTCTACATTCCACATCCTGGTTGAGAGCAATTGCAATTGGTCGCAATAGGATTTCCAGTTCTTGGATGGCCTGGATTGTTCTTGGGGCAGCAGGGACCATCAGTGCAGATCTGAGTCAATGCCAAGCAACACCTGTACAATTAACTTGAACTTTAAGGCTGTTTGTGCCACTCTGCCACTGCTTTTCTTTCTCAGATGTGATAATATTTGCAAACTTATTGTTCTCTGTTTGGTACACTTATTTGCAAAAAAACATAGTTTTTTGCTTCAGGAGAGGCAAATCATAGGTATTCAGAGCATCGTGAGGGAAGCTGTTTCTTCTGTGAAGGATCTAATGTGACAGTTTTTGCTGTAGCTGTTTCTGAAATAAAGGTTGACATATTAAGCACAAAGCTTTACATCAAGGTGCATAATCTCAACCACATTATATGCAGGGAGGTGTGTCATTGCAATTGGGTTTTTTTCCTCAAACAGGAAAGATTGCTACTGAAAAGTGTACAGTTACAGTTTTTGCCAACAGCCACGGATGTCTCATATATATATATATATATATATATATATATATATATATATATATACAATGACATCAGGACTCTTACATACACAAACACCTGGCTTTTCATATCTAAAGTATGGAAGAGGTAAGGAGAGGAACCACAGTGTTTCTTATTAATATACTAGCTGGCCCGGCCACACGTTGCTGTGGGTTTTTGTGTTAAATGGACCTTTTTCTGTTAAATGGACCTTCAGAGTCTCTCTTTAGAGTCCCCTCACCTGCCCTGTCCCAACCCTGACTCTGCTACTGTAAGTTTCAAAAATAAGACTCCCCCACCCATGTGTGTTCCTGAAAATGTCCCCACCCCCCACTGCTTTGGCTGACTCAGGGTCCTACCTCCCCCCCCCATGGCTATGTGTTTCCCCCCTCCCTTTGTTGTGCCTCATCCCTGTGATTCCCCCACCCTGTGAAAGGCCCATATTATGTTTGTTTTTGCCTATGGCCTACTGGGCAATGTTGCGGCCTACTCAGTTTTCGCTGTCCCAACCCACCCCCCACTGCTTTGGCTGACTCAGGGTTCTTCCCCCCCCCCCCATGGCTATGTGTTTTCCCCTCCCTTTGTTGTGCCTCATCCCTGTGGACCCTCCCATTGTGAAAGCCCCATATTCTGATTGTTTTTGCCTGTGGCCAACTGGGCAATGGTGAAGGCTACTCAGTTTCCCCTGCTGGGCAATGCTGCTGCCTACTTAGTTTTCCCTGTCCCAAGCCACCACCCCCACTGCTTTGGCTGACTCAGGGTCCTCCCTCCCCCCATGGCTATGTTTTCCCCCTCCCTTTGTTGTGCCTCATCCCTGTGACCCCCCCCCCATTGTGAAAGCCCCATATTCTGTTTGTTTTTGCCTGTAACCTACTGGGCAATGGTGCGGCCTACTCAGTTTTCCCTGTCCCAACCCACCCTGTCCCCACGCAGCTTGGCAATGCTGCAGCCTATTGAAAAAGCTGGGCCTTGTTGCTGCAAAAGGACTGTTTTCAGTTGGTTGCTGTGGAATTTCGTGATGTCATCTGGCAGCGCAGCTGCTGGAATCTTCAGAGCTTCTGGTGGTGACGTCTAATTTGGACGCCACTTTTTGTGTTTAATCATTATTTCAGGTGTGAAAGGTGTGGGGGTTTTTTTGGGGGGGGGGATTATGCCAGATCCCTCCCTGATGGGCATGGAACGTTGTGGCAGATTTGTTACTTTATGGTTCAGCAGTTACGGAGAAAGGCTGTGACCTCCGCGCGCAATTCCTACATTTTTATATATCTAGAAAAAACAGTGCAAGCTTTAAAAACAACAGCCAAAGAACACCCACAGGCAATTAAAAATAGGAGCAATAAGAAGCATCTATAAGGTACAATTTCAGTGAGTTTCCTGAGGTCAAGGGTTGCATTTTTTGTTTGCAAACAGTTACAACAGAATGTCGGATGGAACAAATGTAAAGCATTGGAATGGAAAACTGCTTTTTAAATATAGGATCTGTTTGAGCTTGCAAGCAATTGTGTTGCATCATATTTTGTCTTTTGTCAAATCTGCCTGTGACTCTTTGGAAAGGGAAACAAAAGGGCACACCAGCTTACCTAATGCTCTCAGAAATGAGTGAAGAATTTATTTTCATATCTGCTCTATATTCTGACCATGCAAGGTTGGAGTATGACAAGTCTATTGTAAACAGCTTTCTCCTTGACAGTCTGTGTCACCTGGAAGAGCAATACATCCATAGTGATGGAATTTACATGCCAGCCCCAGGACTTGGAATGCTTATCTGTCATACTTTGGGGTAAAAAAAGAAGTGGCCACTAAGCTTTAAGAAAGCCTTCACTGTGATTTACAAGCAAAATATTCCCATGTTCGTTACGGGAAAGTCAAAGTGACTTACTCTTGGCCTCATAAACGTCTTGATATCATGAAGGAAACTTGCAGGAAAAGAAAAGTACAGAAAATAAAATAAAATAAAAGAATGCTGGTTCTGAAACACAAAATTTTCTCATTTTTACCTTTGTGCCTCATTTAAGATTTCAGCTCTTCTGACAGCAAAAAGAGCAAATGCCGCCCACATCAGTTATACTCCTGTGGCTGGTTCACACATGCATATTCACCCCCTGATGGCTGCAAATCTGCATTGATTTGCATGTGTGAAACAGTCATCTGCACACAGCAGCTGAAACTTTCAAATCCCCTCATGTGACCTCAAACACAGTGCTCTAGTCTGAGTCAGCACACATTCAGCAGCAAGTCATTGAACCTAAACTAATCAAGTGTCGAAAAATTGATGTGGATGTTCAACACGGGCTTATGCAGTAGTGGAGGGTGGGGAGGGGCAGCACTTGCCTGTGGTCAGTCACATCACTGCTGCCAATCAGATGCTCCCACCAGTGTCCTTGCACCACAGCAACCTTGCCTCTGCTCCCTGCACCTCCCAGGAAACACCAGCAATGTCAATCAAGCACCTCTGCCTCACCATGCCACTATAGAGATGTGAAGCAGCCTTTAATGTTTCAGGGGCGGTCAGTCTTTCCCAATAAACACCCCATCTTCACAACACTCCATTATCCCTGCACGAGGTACAAATTACTAGCCTTTGAAGCAATAAACACAGATTTTTTAAAATACTATTGTAGTATTGTTCAAGCCTTCAAGGTTCAACAAGACTCTGCTGTTTTGGTTTGTTGAACATGAGCAATTTTAATTGCCTCTTTTGGATATGCAAGGAAAACATCCTCTATGTTTCCACCTTCCGACTCTTGTTCTTCCTTGAGGATGAAGAGTGTCCTGGAGCTGACCTTTCATAAGAACAATGGAATGATGCATCTGGAGTAAAAAAGGAATTGGTAGGATTTCCCCCCAGACTAGTGTAATTGAAACTCCATCCTTTCCCGCAAAGCAGCACTATTGTCTATGATCTATATATGGATCTGCAGATGGTCAAGTATTCTTCTTAGCAATACATAAAATGTTAACAATACATAAAGTAAATATAGATCCTTTGGATAAATGGTCCAGATCTTCCTAGTGGACATATTGATAACATATATACTGAAAAACAGTATTATATTATACACAATTGAATAATATATAACTTATTTAGACATTGCAGTAAGGTATCTTGTGTTGTGATCTCATTTGTCCATAATGAAATAATGTAGTATGTCTTTAATTGCATTGGTTTTCAAAGCAAGTTGCAAAGGCTAACATTATTACTCTGTCAAGACATTGGTGTAATCTTGAGATTTTTTTACTTCATATACATGCCTAAATAGAATAAAGAATAAATATGAAGAGAAAATATTTCTGAATTATCTGTTTAGGGTCAGCCTCTTTCAAGACTGCTTATGTGGAAAAACTTGTTTCACCATTTGCCTGAATTAGTTGGATACTTCAGCAGCAAAGTATGCAAATTATCTGGGAGCTAATCCTTCCTGGGTTTAACAACTTTTGATTTTGCTACCACCTGGAACCAGAAAAGGGAGAACCAAAGCAGAAATTGACAGCTTAGGACAGCTGGAACTTCTGGAAACAGGAACGGTAGAGTCAAGATGAAGTGGAAGATCCAGATCAAGAGAGAATGTGTACTACTACTACTACTACGGTGTTTCCATATGCTGCTCTGGTTCACCAGAAGCGGCTTTGTCATGCTGGCCACATGACCTGGAAGCTGTACGCCGGCTCCCTCGGCCAATAATGCGAGATGAGCGCGCAACCCCAGAGTCGATCACGACTGGACCTAATGGTCAGGGGTCCCTTTTACCTTTACTACTACTACTACTATTCTATTAGTACCCCACCCATCTGACGGGGTTGTCCCAGCTTCCAACAGATATAAAAACATTTAAAAAGTCAAACATTAAAAACCATCTTATACAGGGCTGCTTTCAGATGTCTTCTGAATGCCATATATCTGTTTATCTACTTGACATATGATGTTCCACAGGGCAGGCGGCACTACCAAGAAGGCCCAGGCCTGGTTCCCTGCAACTTCACTTCTTACAATGAGGGAACCGCCAGAAGCCCCTCGGAGGCAAAATTGCATGCAAAAAAATGTGTTTCTTAGGAGAATTCACACTGAAATGCTGACAAATTGTACAAGGAAGAGAAGAAGTAGGAATAATATGTGCATCCACTTTTATGCTAGCACTGTAAAGTGCAAAGGGTGAATTGGCTTACCTCCCACTTTGGGAGATGTGAGAGCTCCAGGTATGGAAAACTACCATATCTTTGTCCATCACACATTATAGCTGAAGCATGAAAACAGGAGACAAAACTTATTAACTCTTCCTGTAAAATGTAAAATATTAATCTGGCCAATTAATAGGCTTGACTATCTGTATGTCTGTATAAGATGGTGTCCGACACATTCTGCTGTCTTTTTTTTAAAAAAAGTAATATTTCATCCCCTTATTTCAAGATCGTTCCAAATTTGAAACTGGTCTGTGAATATAATTAATATGTGTATCGTCCCGAGGACACCATGAATGGCATGACTGGTGAATGGGCACATATTTCCCTGCCTGCTAGGGAAGGTTCTAGGCAAATGTGCAAAATGGGAGAACTTGCTTGCCCTTCCCTGATTTAAAAATTATATACCACTGTATCATAAATATATATAACAGCAGTTTTACAACTGCATAAAAACACAAAACCAAACAATAAAACCATATACAGTTAAAAACAAGTTAAAAGCGAAAAGAAACTTAAAATGAACTTATCACCTTAATTCAAGGGAGAATGTCATATTGCACTACCATTCTGCAGAAAGAGCAACAGGGGAAGCAAGCAGATGGACTTGGCCTAGTGACAAAAGTTGGACTAACTGATGGTGTCAAAAGACCACGGTGCTGGTATCCAAACCTTTCTTAGGTTCTCCCTTCCTCAAGCCATAAGTTTTATGTCAGGGACATTAAACCCACCATCCTTTCTATTCAAACACCACAGAGAACTTATCCTGTGATCACTCTTTTTCTTTCTGCTCCCTTTGTGGCTGGCTGGCTAACTTCCTCTGCTACTAGCCATGTAATGAGTAGATGACAACCCCTGATAGCCCTCCTTTGCAAAAACTGTGGATTAAAATATTGTCCTGAGCATTAACTAGATCCCACCTTGCTGTTGTGAAAGCTTGAACGGCCTGCTTCACAGCTGCTGCATCTTCTCCCATTATCTCCCCATGTTCTCCAAAGCCCTCCTTTGTCACACATATATAATTGCACTGGCAAATACTTGAAAGCTGGGTCTGTACTGATTTTTTTGTGGCTCTCAAGCTTTCTTACCCAAACCTCTCTTGTCAGCAAGATGGAACCTACAGGTATGTTATGAAAAAGAAAAAAAGAAAAATTGAAGGAAAGAAAGAAGGTTTATCTAGGCAGTTTTGATGGGAAATCTTGCCAGATTGGCTGTTGTGTTGTGTGGAAAAAACTGTCTGGCAGAATCATGCCATTCCCAAGCGGCACATCTCAAGGCCTTAGGATCAGAACTAAAGGAAAACCTTAGGGAAAGGATTTATGCAGTCTTTGTGCTAATTCAAAAGTAATATGCTTCAAGAAGCTGCCCTGTTAGCTATGGGAATACACAGCTCTTTTCTGAGGTCTGTCCTCTCAGGATTGGCTTGTGGAACTTTCCTTCTCAAAGCCTCGGGCATGTCTCCTTAGAGTTCACTAGGGAGGTTGCACAGCTCAGTGGGAATTTTAAAAAATAACACTTTTCAGAGCGCGGCTGACAATGTGTATTTAACTCATGGCACTAGTAGAACACGTCTAGCAGCTTATTTGTTTTTGTTTTTTTAATGTACACATCCATGGAGGTATGGTCCATCTACAGCTTCTAGTCATGACAACTAAATGCAAGCTCTCTCTTTTTCAGAGAAAGAATTATTCAGATTTAGCACTGGTGACTGGCAACAGGGAGGTCTGTTGTCCTAGTCTTCTGCTTCTGAACTCCCAGAGGCATTGAGAAGCTGCAGAAGAAAGCTGACTTAGAGGGATGATCAAGCAGTAAGTGCCTGGCTTCACAGCTTAAAATCTTACACATCACCCTTTTTTTAATTGAATGACAGAAAAATACATAATTATATCCATTCTGAAGGAAATCAGCCCTGAGTGCTCACTGGAAGGACAGATCCTGAAGCTGAGGCTCCAATACTTTGGCCACCTCATGAGAAGAGAAGACTCCCTGGAAAAGACCCTGATGTTGAGAAAGATGGAGGGCACAAGGAGAAGGGGACGACAGAGGACGAGATGGTTGGACAGTGTTCTTGAAGTCACCAACATGAGTCTGACCAAACTGTGGGAGGCAGTGGAATACAGGAGTGCCTGGCGTGCCCTGGTCCATGGGGTCACGAAGAGTCGGACACGACTAAATGACTAAACAACAACATTCAATTGCAAACTGCCATCTTAGGGAGATGGTCTTTGGGTTTTTCTCTGGAAGCCACATAGAACAAAGGATGTGCCCATGAGGTCTGTCCTGAAGAGAAGCTAATGAAGACGGTGGAGAGAGAGAGAGAGATCTTTGGTTTTAGGTCTGTTTGAAGTTATTTGAATTTTCTAAGTGGATGGAACCTGTGCTAGACATACACATGACATGTGGAAGTAACATTATTTGTTTTATCTTCTACTTTGAAGAAAGTTTTGTAAGTACGTTTCAAACACCTGGAAGTATCACCTCAGGTTAAGAACTTTACCTCAGGATGAGAACGGAAATTGCGTGGTGGCACAGCGGCGGCAGCGGGAGGCCCCATTAGCTAAAGTGGTACCTCAGGTTAAGAACAGTTCCAGGTTAAGAACGGACCTCTGGTTAAGTTCTTCTCATTCTTCTAGACCTCTGGTTAAGTTAACTTAACCTCTGGTTAGGTTTGTAACCAGAGATAACACTGTAAAGATTTTGAATCATACATATGGGTCTGGACAATTTTTATTGCAAGAGGAGTCAGTTTTTATGCACCCTATTGCTTCAAGCTGTGCAATATTAATATCTGCGATATCTGTTCCATATAACAACATCAGGCAGGGTTGTCATTGTCTGTGCATCTTCTGTGCTCACAATGTTCAAAACAACCAGTCCGTAGAAGTAGGTAGAAGTAGTTTGAATTCAAGATAGTCAGAATAGGGTACAGAAAGAAGTTGATCATTGTGAGTTATACCCATCCATTTAAAAAGGACCTTCCAGTCCTAAACACATTATAGTCCCCACTCATTTAAACAAGGCTCACTTTCAGTTAAATCAAGGCATTTTTATGTCAGTGTTCAGCAGTTGCCTGTTTGAAAATAAATGAAGGCTACTGTGCCTGAAATTTATACAGAGCGTTACCTCCTTTTCTGTCCTAACTATGACACATTTTAAAAGTACACGCACATGTGCTTTGATATTTAACGATCACCACTTAAAATATGAGAAAAGATTTACATTATTTCAACACTTCTTCCATCCTGAATTGTCGGCATTATCATTCTGTGCCTTCATTGCTATTTTTATGCCACAGTGGATCCTGGGAAGGATTCTCCCGCCTGCTTCAGAAAAGAGAAATTGCTTGCAAGTTGAGCGGCTACGGTAGGTTCTTGATGGAAAGAATCTTCCTCCTCTTTCAATAATTAACTTTCTCCTCCAGGTTTCTGCCTTTCCTTCTAGGAGTCCCAGCTCTGAGGGTCATCTATATTGATTTGCTTCCAGTGTCAAGATAAAGCCATGAACTGAAGAAAGAAACCAGAGCAATGGTTCGGCCAATTAGATCAGCCATAATACTCAGGTGGCAGAACAAGTATTAATAAAAAGCCCAAAGAAGGAGAACTCCTATATTTTATATTCTTTCATATTCTTTTCATTTGAGTGAATTCCCAAGTTTGCAGTCTGAACACTTTTCCTTTCTCTCAAGTCCAAATCAGTCTGCCAGGCAGGCAGGAGTTTTCACGCCCCCAAAAGGAGTGAATCGAGAAATGACAGTGCAAACTAAAGAGAAGGTACACCTACACCCTGTACCCACTGATCAAACACCAATATGCATGGAACACCGGGGAATGTGTGAGGGAGTTGTTAAAGGGGTTGCCATGACTATGGCTTGGAGCATCTGAGGGAAATGCAAGAAGCAAACTATTAACACAATAGAACAGAAGGCATAAAAAGTTGGCTTTTTGTTAGATGCTACAGTAAATAAAGCCTTGCACTCTAGAAATTCTTTCCGGGCAAAATGAAAATTATAAAAAACAACAACACACAATGTGATTTCACTCCAGAGGCAGGTTCTAACCTCTGATATGTGGAACTCATTATATGGCAACCTATTCAAAAATCAGCTTGCTTGACAGGGTGAGGTGAATGCAACTTCCTTTCAGCTCTGTGACAAATTAGTTGTTTCTCTACAGACTTTCACTGGAGTCCGGAAACAAGAATCACCTACAGCTGAAGCAGCAATGTAACTTTTATTTAATACTGTACTGCCAACTCCTCCTCTGAAAATGGCTCCTCTGCCATTGATAAATGTGCAGCGTTTCAGAATTGAGTTCAAAATTAAAAGCTGACATCGGCCTTTAGCACTGCAGTGATGCAGCAGGCTGCCTTTACGCCAAACTCCAATGGACAATGGCCACCTTGAAACTTGAGAGCTGTTGATAGTGTGGGCAGAGAAATCCCTCCCCAAATGAGGAGAAAGTAAATTAACTGCCCAGCTCCTGCCAAGGCATCAGGGTGGGAAGGAGGGACTTACTTCAAATAAAAAACGAACAAAAACCATTTCCCTCCCATTGCTTCCAAGTCTTCAGAATTGGCATGCATTTTGTGGGTGTATCAGGGAATGGGAAGGTTGTGAATCATCTGGCTTCTCCTAATCTGCCCCAGCATGATTCTATCAAAGCTAGAGCTCTGGTGGCAGTAAGGCAAAACAGCCAGAGAAGTTTCCATGGCAGATGGTAGGGGCTCCAAGACTGACTCTCTCTTTCTCTTTTCAGAGCAAGACACACCCTTTGGCCCCTGGGGTGCCTTCCAGGTGGTGGGGGCACAAGATTGCAGCCTGAAAATCATTTCTCAACTAAACACATAACTAAACAGTTCATCAGGGACTCCACAAGGAATGTGGCTCAAGAGCTCATCAAAAAAGAAGCCCCAAACTTGCTTCAGATTTTTCTTTAGACACAATTATGTTCTCAAAAGGCTCGCAGGCACTGACCTAAGTCAGACACTGGAAAGAGCAATGATGGAGACACATACAAGTGCAGAATGGCTCCATTGCTCTCTGACTTGTGAGACACCATCTACCCTCTAGTGCCTTCTTTCCTGTTAACCTCGAGTTTGGTCAAGGATATTTTGGATTAACCAAAGATGCGAAAACTGTTATTTTATTGCCTAGATTTCACTACTTTGACTTCATGCCAGAAGATGTGATTTCCACCAAATCTCAAATTATGTTTTTCCTCATAACTTTCAATATGCAATATGGGAATGGAAATGTACACTTTTCCCTTTCTTGTTGAAGTAATGGTATTTCTCTAGATGGGCCTTTGGTGTGAACTGAAAAAGGTGGATATTGGTAGGTGGTTTGCAAATAATCTCAGAAGCAGGGCTGGCTCTAGGTAGAGTCCCGGTGGCGCGGGGTGCTAGGGCGCCGAGCCGGTAGGCAGGGCGCTGCGCAGCAAAGCCGCACGGAAGCCATGCTGCAACCTGCGAGGACGGGGGCGCCGGAGCGATCTCCGCCCCTCGGCGCCAGGGCACGCGACCTGCTCGAGACTGCCCTGCTCAGAAGTAGACTTACACAGGGCCTCTGAGTAGTGGCTGGCAGGATGAAGAATCAACCTATCTCTATTTCTTATAATAACATGTATAGAAAGGGTTCAAGACTATGCAGTTAGTCTCTTCACTCAAGCTAAGCAGCCAGGCCAAGTCCATGGTGGAAGTTACCATGTTTTAAACCGGGCCATCCACCAACATCACTCCTCAGTAAGCTAGTCCTTATATTCTAATGGCTTTGTTGAATGGCTCCATGAAATTAAATGGCAGATATCCTAATTAAGGATGCTGTTATGTGTGTCTTTTATTTATGGGTGAATGTTACAGATTTGCAGCTGCCTTGACAGATTGCCATCTGTCGTGGATGCGCTAGTTGAGATTTCTGTGTTGCAGGGGGTTGGACTAGATGACCCTTTGGGTCCCTTCCAGATCTACAGTTCTATGATTGTATTCAATGAATACAGCTATGGATCTCGGAACAGTTTGCTTTGAGTCAAGAACTGTTTAGGGAAGCTTTTAATGTTTGATGGATTTCTGTATTTTAGAATTTCTGTTTTGTTGGAAGCCGCCCAGAGTGGCTGGGGGAACCCGGCCAGATGGGCGGGGTATAAATAATAAATTATTATTATTATTATTATTATTATTATTATTATTATTATTATTATTATTATTATTATTGATGTGCACTAATAGGTCAGTTGGATTTATAATGGGGACCAGACAGACAATAGCAAGTTCAGTGGTACCTCGACATCCGAATGACTCGACTTCCGAAGGTTTCGACTTCTGAAGTTGACAAACCCGGAAGTCTTCGCGCATGCGCAAAATGGGCGCTTCAACAACCGAAGACTTTGACTTACAAAGAGCACCGCAGAATGGATTGTCTTCGTAAGTCGAGGTACCATTGTAGGTAGAAACATTCACAGAGAACCAATGGCAATTAAGCCACTTTTCCCCACTCCATCAAGACCAATCTTTAACAAATGTTTTCAGTGGGAAATATGTAAAAATATGCTTCTGTTTAAAAGCAAACGAAAATGTAAAATATCATCTTAAGAAAACAAAGTATATTACTGCAAGGAAGATAACAAATCAGAACATTCTGCCTTGCAAAAAATGGCTATATGCTTTTCTGAGTAAATGAACAAGGTCTCATCATAAATAACAGGGAAAGTTTCACAAATCTTTCCCACAACTGTGCACTGTGACAAAGTTCTTAATGGCTGTGTATTGTGGCTCATGGCCATCATGGCAAATGGAAAGACATCTGCTATTCAAACAAGATCAAGTCAGGAAAGCCTTTGATATTTTCATGAGTATCTCTCTCAGTTTTTACCCTTTACTTTCTTCTGTCAGTGTCAAACATAATGGGAAGGACATTGTTAAGAAATGGAGCAGGTTTTGATTTACCCTCACAAAAGCCACAAAACACAGGTCTGCAGCTTTCCTCTCCATTCCTGAACTCATTTCATGGCACCTGTAGGTATTAAGGAGGCCTGAAAAGACTTGTGTGATCTTATTGACCATATGTGCTATAATCCTACTTAAACACAAAAGCTGTGTAAAATAATCCAGCAAAAGACAGGAATGACAGAGTTAAGACTTCTTATTCTATCTCTAACTGTTTCACACATTTAGGGACTGCACTATTGCTTCTGGGAAGGCTAGCCTAATTTTATGATATCTAAAGTTAGGCCACCCACACTTCAGACATTACCAGACACATAAAAGCATAAGTATATCTGTTCAAGCCTCCTGTGAACTGTCTGAAGCAGCGAGTTACATCCCCAAACCACTTTGGATGCAGAATGACCAAGAAAAGGTAGTTTAGTCCACATGCAAAAGATAAAGGGACCCCTGACCAGTTGTGGACGACTCTGGGGTTGCGGTGCTCATCTCACTTTACTGGCTGAGGGAGCCAGTGTACAGCTTCCGGGTCATGTGGCCAGCATGACTAAGCCGCTTCTGGCAAAGCAGAACAATGCATTTACCTTCCCGCCAGAGCGGTACCTATTTATCTACTTGTACTTTGACATACTTTCAAACTGCTAGGTTGGCAGGAGCAGGGACCGAGCTACAGGAGCTCACCCTGTCGAAAAAGTGAGTCCAAATGCAAGATTTGCCAGGATGAATGGCATTATAAATAGGTGGCTGCACTTCTAGAATATTCTTTTATGAGCCAGTCTACACCTGGAGGAGATTAGAGTGGGATACGACTTCTGCTTAGATCGCCATAAAATATGGCTGAAAATACCATCTCTCCGGCCCCCATGGGGTAATTTACGAGGCTGTAAAGGGGAGTATGCAGCCTCCCAAAGTTTTCCTGGGGTACGGGAAAATGCAGTCTCATCCGCAGTTGCCCACTACCAGGTTCAACTTCGGAAGGAGGGAGTGGCTGGGGGCACTGGCTGGAAAGCCCCTGAGGGAGTCTATATCCCCCAGATGCCGTCTCTACAAGTGAAAACAGGCTCCATGACAAGAGAAAGATAGGATATAAGTCAATAGGATATAAGTCATGCTAAGCTCAGCCACTGGGAAAATAAAAGATAACAGAGGAATGTAACCAAGAAGAAATGGTATGTCACAGAACTGAAGGCGGGAGCGATAACTTTATAATTTTGCTTTACTGTGTTTTACAATTCACTTAACAAAACTGCTGCCTGAAGAACCGTAAACAACATTTATAAAGCAAGCAAGATCGGAAAGTGGGAAATTTACTGAATTAATATGGTTTTTTAAACTATAGAAACTGTGAATTGAAAATATAAATAATCAAAGTATATACTCTTGGATTTGCTTAGAATGTGGTTAAAGATTCCTCAAAATATGGGCATCAAAGAGAAGCAATCTCATTAGCATCTGGAAACCTGTCAAGAAACTTTTCAGTTATGACGCAGCTATAATTTAGATTCCGCCATACTGGAGACAAAGCTGGCTACGATATTAGTCAAAGGGGAAGAGAGCCATAAATAAGACATTAGATGTGTGTTTATAGATCTGATCTGGCAAATCTCCCCTGAAGAGGCTATACTGAGTAGCGATCTGGAGCGATCTGGAGAAAACATCACAGAGGATTAAAGATTTGATGTATGGGGACTGCTCAAAGATGGCTGCTGCTGGCTGTGAGATAGTGCTAATTTATAGAGGAATCATAGGCATAAATTCACACATAAATATATATGGTTTGCTCAAACCTGCTTGCTCGAAAAACTCAGGGGCTTGAAAGAAGATAGAAGGATTTTAATAGACTATTGGATAAGATCTGGATTTTATTGATTAGAAAGCAGTGACTATAAGAGGACTAGGCTTTCTGAGTCTGAAGCATGGGAATTCAAATTTAAATTTGTATAATTTGGCAGAAGATTTGGATTAATTCTTTAATTGATATTTGTATAATTTGAAAATGGATTAGATATATAAATTGGAAATCTAATAAAAATGTTTATTAAAAGAGAGAGAGAGAGATTAGAGTGGATACTGAACTGGTCCATTAAACGGTGTTTCCGTGCACTGCTCTGGTTTGTCAGAAGTAATAATAATAATAATTTATAATAATTTATTATTTATACCCCGCTCATCTGGCTGGGTCTCCCCAGCCACTCTGAGTGGCTTCCAACATAAAAATAGAACACAGTAATCTATTAAACATTAAAAGCCTCCCTGAACAAGGCTGCCTTCAGATGTCTTCTAAAAGTCTGGTAGTTGTTTTCCTCTTTGACATCTGTTGGGAGGGCATTCCACAGGGCAGGCGCCACCACCGAGAATGCCCTCTGCCTAGTTCCCTGCAACTTGGCTTCTCTCAACGAGGGAACCTCCAGAAGGCCCTCGGTGCTGGACCTCAGTGTCCGGGCAGAATGATGGTGGTGAAGACTGGACCGAGGTATACTGGACCGAGGCCATTTAGGGCTTTAAAGGTCAGCACAAACACGTTGAATTGTGCTCGGAAACATACTGGGAGCCAATGTAGATCTTTCTGGTTTGCCAGAAGCAGCTTAGTCATGCTGGCCACATGATCTGGAAGCTGTACACCGGCTCCCTCGGCCAATAACACGATATGAGCACCGCAACCCCAGAGTCGGTCACCTTTACCTTTTTACTGAAATGGTAGGATTCTGGACTATTCCAGAAAATGGATACAGGTATATGTACCTTGTTTTCACATGCCTTCCTGAATGTATGTTAAACCATCTCTCAGTTATGCTGGTTTTATAATGCAGGGATATTTTTTACTAAGGAAAAGGATAATGTAGCCCCGAGGAAGTGTGCATTACTATTCTTCCCCCACCTTTTAGTCTTTGGGCAGTTCTTTCTTCTGAATTTTCATAGGATATTTACCTTCACATTCATTTTTTGTTAATTCTGTTCTTTGCAGATAGCAAGTGGGTCATACTGCTTATTCACTGTCAAAAGGCATCATATTTTCCTCCTGCTATGCTATTCCTGCTTTTCTCCACAATAATACTGTCTATTTACAAATGTATGTCTTCTTCATAGTTGCCCCATATTGATATCCAGTCTGCTAATACAAATAAGTTTCAGGTGAGCCTGAAGATGTTTCCTTGCCAGAGCTACAACCTTGAGCAGAAATAGGCTCAACTAATCCCACTCTTCTTCTGCTGCTGTCATTGCGTAGTCTTCCTCTGACAGAATCCACACACACAAAACTCCTTGTCTGCTAACCAGCACTTGCCCATATATGAACTTTTCCTTGCCCCTTCCAGTCAGAGGCAGAGCTAGCTGCTCTGGCACCTGGAGCTGCGCACATGCTGTGCACCCGGGGGTGGGGGCCAGTGTCCCAGGGGGCGGGGCAGTGATGTCACCCCCCCCAGGGATGACACCCAGAGCACACCCACTGCACCCCCTTCCTCCGCCAGTGCTTCCATTCCCACCCTGGCCAATCACAATGGGGAACTGAACATTTTAAACCTGTGCCCACTGCTTTAAAAAGTGATCTTCACTTAAACAAAATGAAGTGGCAGAGTCTAGGAACGACTATGCCATATGATTCTGCTGTGTATGTAGAAGAGTTCTAATACAGATCTTAAAAAAAAAATCATTAAGCAAAATGAAAAGAAATGCTTTCAAGGATGAAGCCTGTCACCACAAGTAGTGGGCCAACACTTGCTCGAAAATCAAGAAACTGCAGTGCATAGGGTCAGAACTGTTGCCTTCTCAGCACAGAGAGAATAAGATTTGTGGGGCTTTGAAATCCATTTCTAATAATTTTACGCTTTAAAATCCCTGGATAGCTTGATAATGGAGAATATGGTGGACATTAGGGATATTGTAAGGAGTCAAATATGGACATTTAGAGGGAGAAGACACCTTCATAGAATCATAGAGTTGGAAGAGACCACAAGGGCCCATCCAGTCCAACCCTCTGCCAAGCAGGAAACACCATCAAAGCATTCCTGACATACTGTATGGCCGTCAAGCCTCCACTTAAAGACCTCCAAAGAAGGAGACTCCACCACACTCATTGGCAGCAAATTCCACTCTCGAACAGCTCTTACTGTCAGGAGGTTCTTCCTAATGTTTAGGTGGAATCTTCTTTCTTGTAGCTTGAATCCATTGCTCCGTGTCCGCTTCTCTGGAGCAGCAGAAAACAACCTTTCTCCCTCCTCCATATGACATCCTTTTACATATTTGATATATTCAGTTGTCCCCACCACTTTCCCAGCTACTGCAAGTAAGTTCCTGGGCCCCTGGGAGTGCAGGGCAGACAGGCAGCAGGGGTGATGGAGGCAGGTGCCCTATGGGTGCATTTAAGCTTTTAGTGAACATTAGAAGCAGGTACTTGCACAAGGCTCAAGCTTTTATTCAGTCCCTAAATTGAGTGCTCATAAAAATTCAACGTATTAGGGGTTTGTGCATCTCTACTGAGGAAGCATAATCACAGCAGTCTCATCTCTATATATTCAGAAATGTGTAGTACAGAGCCTTCCTGGGATTACCCCACTTTGGACTGTAAGTGAGATACTGGATGTTTAAATTATTCTTCATGGGGTGGGGTGGGGAGGGGAAAACACTGCATGTTCTTATTTTACCAAGGGAATTTCCATCACATAAATCTGTAGAGCAGCAAAACTAGCATAGGAGAAGACTAAACTACTTCTTTTAAACATTCCGAACCTCCTTTCATGCAGAAAGACAGCATACCTGTGCATGCACAAAGTCCTTTGTACAGATAGTGTACACATTGCTGGCTGAAAACACAGTCAGGTCGTTATTTTTCTTGATTCAGACTGAAGCTGGAAAGACCTCAAAATGCAGTGTTTCATAAGAAATGGCAGGATAGATGTGAGTTGTGGTTAATGTCGTATGCACACCACTTTCGAAACCAGCAGTGGGAGCTCATTGGTGAAGAATAAATGAGAACACACACCGCCTCAGAGTAGTTGGTGCACAGCTAGAAAGACTGACAACCTGACTCAAAATTGGGCAGCAACATCCTATATACAGTTTTGTTTTAGTGAAAAGCTTTCAAGGCAGGCTGGAATATGAACTTTTCAATTAAATCCTTCCAAATGAGATTAGACGGTATAAAATTTATAGTGTTGCCATTAAAAATATCAGCCTGCATGCAGAAAGGTTAACCCTAATCCCACAATTCAAAAAAAGAAAAAGAAAATGGGGGCTTTTGCTCCCAGCTTCTTCCTAATTTCAGGACTTAGATGGACCTTTCAAAAGCTGACAATAATCCTATATAACCCCTTTGTAGAATATTAGAAAGAATCCAAACACTGTATTCAAGAATGAAAAGATAAACGTTGCAATTACAGTTTAATCTCTCTAGCTACAGAACTCCTATTTGCTTACTTCCTCGCCCAGTATCATTGTCCTTAGCGCTGCCTTCCCCTCCACAGTCACACTAATGATAAATGCAAAATGTTATGCAGATGGTTTTAAAAGGCTTAGGCCTTTCAAGACTTTCATGAAAGATCTAGGAGAGGAAATGGCTGGCAGACGCTGTTTGTGGCTCCTTAAAGAGTCCTTGAAGAAAATGTAATGCAAATTTTATGCCATTTTTTCATATTGCATACTGTGCCCACAATAAGTGAACAAATTATTGATTTTCAATAGGGAAATTATATCAAACACTTATTTCATGCTTTCTGGGTCAGCGTTAGCCAGCAATAAGCTTGTCAGGATGACATTTATTTAAATCCAGTAACCTCTGTTATGTCAGAGGAGGAGATGCTGAGTTTGCACGATGAATCAAAGCTGTCTGCTTTAATGTAGATATCCTAGCACATTTCCTTAAAATCAATTTTAAGAGCAATGGAACACCCTCAAAGCACATGAAGCACATGAAGCATTGTTATTGTGTGAAAATGGACCATTCATTTGGCAGGCTTTGAAAAAAAACAATTGTGTAGTGTCTTGCTTCTATAAGGTAGGCCAGAGTATTACAGTTTAAATTGATAACTTTTGCTGTCCATTCCAGGAAAGGTGCTATTTGGGGATTGTTTGGTGGAATGTGTCCCCATGATTTCGGTGGTGGTAATAGCCGCACATACAAAACTGGCCTATCATGGAGATGACTAAGGTGGCTTCTTCCTTTCACCCGGTTTTCTGTGTACAGGGAGCGGTTTTGTTTTTGCATATGATGGAGTTTCAGTGATTTCATCTCCTTCCTCTAGTGGTCTAGTGCAGGGAAAGTGCGATGACCTTATCTGCTGTGTATAAAGTAGGCTTCAGAGAGAGTTGAAGGAGCCAATCCGCCTGCCCTGCCTGCCCTCTTCAATTCCCTCTCCTTGTACATCTATCTTGAAATGGAGATCTGTGGGCAGGTTTCATCTTGAGCATTTAATTCTGCAATGTGTGTAGCCCTTTAGGTGCTTTAACAATTAATCATCAGAAGATAGGGGAGAATGAGAAGTGAGAAAGCGCTTTATATCATCTAATATAAAGCGGATTGTGGTAGGGCTGTTAAGAAATTTAGCTTAGGGTTTGGTTTGTGTAAGGCCACAGCTCATGCTGAGTAATGGGGGGCGTGTGTATGCAAATTCCTTGGATCTGATTGGTTGTTGGGGCCTCTCTTAAAGCTGCGTCCACCATTTTCTGGTCACATTTTTGCCTGGCGTTTGAACTGTGTGTTTCTATCGGTTCCTGTCTGGCAAGAGAGCGTTCCTGGATTCCTGGAGTCTGGTTGTATCTGGCTTATTTAATTTGCTGATTTATTCAGCTTATTGCTTGCTTTTGATTTTTAGCTTTCATTTACTGCCTTATTTAGCTCCGTTTTGATTCTCCCCCTCCCCTCCCTCCCCACTCCCTTCCCCTACGGCTCGGCCTCGGCTGGGGGCGTTGGGAGTCCCCCCCCCCCGCACAGGCATCCCACTTTATTTAAAGGGCGCACCCCCCTTTAGATTCCTTTAAATTCTTTAAATCCCCCCCCCGCTTGCCTTGGCTAGCCTGCTGTGGCTCTTGGTGGGCAAGGGGGCCTTGGTACCCTGAGGGAGCCTTGGCTCCTGGCTCCTTGCCTGGCCGTTTTCCTGCTGGGGCTGGGCTGGGCTGGGCTGGAGCCACGTGGGTGGTTAATAGGGCTGTTGCCGGCTGAGGAGCATTGAGGCTGCTTGCGCTCTGCTGGGGGCCTCTAATTTGGCTTATTGGGGGCTGTGGCGTTTGCCGCCCCCCCTGGGGTGCCTGCGGGGTGGGGGTGCATCATTGGGAGGGCGCCAGGCCGTTATTGTGCCTGGTTTGCACGTTGCGTCCGCCATTTTAATGCTTGCAACCCCCTTTGCTATTAAGCAGAGAGCTGCTGCTTGTGCATTGGGGGGAGCGGTTTGAGGGGGGTTGCTGGGTCTTTAGGACCTTGGGAGGGGGTCCCCTCACTTGATTCACCTGGGGGGCCTCTAGTTTTTGTGTCCTGTATAGCGTTTGTTTTCTGTTTGCATCTGTTTTAGCTGAGGAAAAATTTTTTCCTGGCTGCAGTTTATTTCGAGGCTTGAGTGCTTGCAGCCAGTTTCTGGGCGTTTGGCGCCATCTACTGGCCACGAGTTGTTACTACACCTACAAATTTAATTGCCTTTTCCCTCAGCCTATATTGAAGTCCCTTGAACAGGCTTTGACTTTATTGTGTTGCCTGACTAGCTTATTGGGTCATTTTAACTTATTGGTTTCCTTTAATTACTTGATTTAATTTATATCCTTTTATTCAGGAATCTTAATTGATTCAATTGGATTATAATTGGCTTTGACCTGCGTGGGCTTGCTTTGGTTAAGTGAAAGGAAAAAACTTTTACTCCTTGCCTTTAATTGGAGGCCTGAGTACTGCAGCCTACTTTAGGTTCTCTATGCCATCGGCTGGCCTCAAGGGGGTTATCGCACCTTGTTAGTTTTGATACTGTTCCTTCCCAATAGATAGGGAATACATTGCTTGGCCTGCGTTTTGGGTTTCTTGCATTGTTTAATTGGCTTAATTGATGTCCATTGTTTAATTCAATTTAATTTTAATTCACGTTAATTTAGTTTTCACGTATTCTGGTTAAGGATTCTATTTGGTTGCGTGGGTGGGAGTTTGGCTTTGGCCTGCGCATTTCCCTCTCCCTCCCTTTTAGGGGGGGGGCCGGGGCGTGTGCCGGGGTCCGGCCTACACCAGCCTGCAATACAAGTCTAACTGATTTCCCTGGGGCCTTTCAGAGGCCTGGGTGTCCCCAAATATTTTGCAGTTAGTTTTGCAGATTGGTTGGGAAGGCTCCAATATTTGAGGGGTGGGGTGACGCCGCCTAGTGGTTAAAGTGGTAATACGCACCCCTGTGTGATTCCACGTGTGTTTGCTTGTTATTCCAAGTAGTTAATAGTTCAGGATGGCGGCCCACCCATCCACTTCAGGGAAATCTAAGAGGGTCATTAAGGGCGCTTCGCAGAAGCTGCGTTCGCCAGCCTCGCAGGCAGCGGGTCGCGTGGAAGCATTCATCGCTAGCATTGCTGGTGACCCACAGGCCCTGGCCCAGCTTGGATCTGGGCTTGATGCCTTATTACAGAACCCGGCCTCTCATCCTGCCGCCTCGACCTCTGCTGGTTTACCTCTGGAAGCAGGGCGGGAGGCGGCGACTACGGCCATGCCTCCAGACCGGCAAGGCCCAGACCCTCTTTCTGCCCCCTCTACCTCTGCAGGTGTATCCCTGGACCCTGGGCAAGCTACGGTGGCGGCGTCGCAGCCTCTGTCCCCCATGGCGACCATTCTGGAACTGCCTGAGACCACCACGTCTGGGCCAGCTGACTCGTCGGATGACGACTTCGTGGGGCCTTCTGGTGTTCTGATGCCGAATGCCTCTTCCACTCCTATGGTGGTGCCGGCGCCCCCTCCCGTCAAACGACGAAGTGAGGGGAAGCAGCCTCGGCGCACCAGGAGGGCGAGGCAGGCTAAGGGCAGAGTAAGTGGGCAAGGGCAGGGGGGGCGGACGGGGGCCTCCTCTAATGTTGTTGTTTCGCCCGTTGCTCCATCCCAGACTCTTGCCGTCGCCTCGCGGCGCGAGGGGCTTTCGTCGGCATCCGGCGAGGAAGCCCTCCCAGTGCCGGCTAGAGCGTCGAGTGGCGGAAAACGTCGTCACAAAAGTCGTTCCAGGAGGCGGGCAAAGAGGCGCAAGGACGATACCTCGGCTTCGACCACCTCAGGTTCGTCCTCTAGCTCCGAGGGTTCTGATCACTCTATGGGGTTGTACTGGGCTTACGGGGAAGTGGATTCTGGCCTTCCTCGTTGGGCCTGGGCTCGTCGAGCGAATTCGCATCGTGCTCGTTATGGAGCTGTTCAAGAATGTCTCGACGGAGAGTTGGTCCCGGAAACCACGGTTTCCACCAACAGTACTAGGGATATTATTCCGGGCAGTCACTTGTCCTCTAAATTGAGGTCTAGGATATTGGATGGTAAATATGTAGACATTTTTGATTTAGCTCCACCAGAGGAGGTGGTCCCTGAGCAAGGAAACGCCCTCGTTGGTACTAAGAAGAAAGGCAGGGGGAGAAAGGTGGAGCGGACTTTCGAGCGTTGGCTCGATTGTTATCAAGTTTTTTCCGGGGTAGTAGTAGCGGCATATCCCCGCAGGGCTCTACACCTTATCGTGTACCAGTCCATCGTAAGGTCAGCATATAACATGGCAGGGGAAGCGGCCGCAATTGCTTATGATGAAAGATTTCGCAGGCGGGCGTCAAAAATTGACACCGCCCGCTTTGACAGGAAAGACTTGGACCTTTGGACCACGTATGTGGCTCCGTCGGTTTCACGGAAACCCGCCGAGCAGCAAAGGGCTAAGACCCAGCCTTTTAAGGCGGCACCTAAATTGCGCTGCTGGGATTTCAATAAAGGACTGTGTCAGCGCCCGCGGTGTATTTATGCGCACACTTGTGACCGGTGTGGCGGTAGCCACCCGGCTGTTAACTGCTATGCGGGCCGGCGGCCCTTTCGTGGGGGTCGGGGAGGATTCAGGCAGGCGCCAAGGGGTTCCGCCCCTGCCCTCCCCGCTCCCCCCGCAGCTTCCACATCAAAGTGAATTGCTTCAGTTAGCTTTTTCTCCCATTAAGTTACCGGCCCTTAAACATTGGTTAGCCTCCTATCCCAATATTGAGGCGGCTGCATATCTTCGGGATGGTTTCTCCTTCGGGTTCCGGATTCCGATAGCTTCGGTTCCCCTGGCTAGGAATCCTAGGAACCAGAAGTCGGTGAGAGAGATGCACGAGGTCGCAAGGCGGAAGGTTAATAAAGAAATAGCCCTCCAGCGCATGGCTGGTCCTTTTGCGTCTCCGCCTTTTCCCAATCTGCACCTCTCTCCCTTGGGAATCGTCCCCAAGAAGGCTCCGGGTGAGTTTCGGCTCATTCATAATTTGTCTCACCCTAGGGACACGTCCGTGAACGACGTGATCCCTCCGGAGCTTTGTACGGTCAAATACGCTTCTCTCGACCAGGCAATTAAAATGATCAGAAAGTTTGGGCCGGGGGCCTTGTTGGCAAAATGTGATATCGAATCGGCTTTCCGATTATTACCAATTCATCCGCATGATTTTTGGTTGCTGGGCTTTCAGTTTGAAGGCGCCTATTATTTTGATAAGGCCATGCCAATGGGCTGCTCCGTAGCCTGTGCGGCCTTCGAGTGCTTTAGTACGTTTTTGGAATGGGCCCTTCGCACGAAGACCGGATTAACGGGGGTCACTCATTATTTGGATGATTTTTTAATGGTTTCTGCGGCCGATACGGGTGACTGCGTCACCCTGCTACAGGCCTTTAACGACCTTACCAATGAGCTGGGCGTGCCCCTCGCAGCGGATAAGACTGAAGGCCCAGCTACCAGGCTCACGTACCTGGGTATCCTTCTGGATACCGTTAATCAGACTTCCAGCTTACCTATGGAGAAGATCACCACGCTTCGACGGGTGATAGAGGAAATGCTGGTGCCGGAAAAAGTGACGCTTCGCCAGCTGCAATCGTTGCTGGGTCACTTTAATTTTGCCTGTAAAGTTGTGTCACCCGGTCGCCCCTTTTGTGCGCGTTTGAACAAACGCACCATTGGCCTGCGTCAGCCTCATCACCGGGTGCGCTTATCGCAGGGTGAGAAGGCTGACATGAGGATGTGGCTGGTATTCCTGGAGGAATACAATGGGGTATCCTTGTGGCAGGATGTTTTAAACCTGCACAACGATTTCCAAGTGCACTCCGATGCGGCGGGTTCCCTGGGATTTGGTTTGTTTTGGAATGGCAGGTGGTGCGCACAAAGATGGCCCCCTGCTTGGCGGGACACTGAAATCACGCGGGATTTAACTTTTCTTGAGTTCTTTCCTATAGCAGTTGCAGTCCATATTTGGGTTGACGACTTCAAGGACCGCCGCGTATGCTTTTGGTCAGATAACCAGGCTGTGGTGACTGTCCTTGCGAAACAATCTTCTAAGTCAACTCGGGTATCGGCTCTGCTGCGGGCATTCGTGCTGCAGTGCCTGCGTTTTAACATTATTTTCTCTGCGCGTTTTGTCCCGGGCGTGGCCAACGATATAGCTGACGCTTTGTCACGATTTCAGATGGAGCGCTTCAGGTCCCTGGTTCCAGACGCACAACATCAGCCGGAGATTTTCCCGGATCGTCTTTGGAACCTTGGCAGCTGCTAGTCTTGCAGGGAGTAGCTGCTTCTGTTTCCCCCTCTACCCTGCGGGCTTATCAAAAAGCTTGGACTGACTTTTTAACTTTTCGCAGTCAGTCGCTCGCGGTGGAGGGAGCGGCCCGCCCCTCTTCTTCCCAGGTGCTTCAATATTTGGCACACCTGTTTCACCTGGGAAGGGCTGCCAGGACCATAAAGCTCCAGTCTGCGGCCATTTCATTTTTCTCGAAATTGTTTTTTAATAGGGACCCTTGCGCCAAATTTGTGGTGCGTAAGGCCATGGAGGGATGGGGTAGGCTTTGTCCTCCCCGTTCCCCTACCAGGAACCCGATTTCTTTTGATCTTCTCACTAAAATGAGATTGAAGCTTAGGGTGGTGTGTTGGTCTAAATATGAGGCCCGTTTGTTTTCGGCCGCCTTCTCAGTGGCCTTTTTTGGCGCTTTGAGAATTGGTGAAATTGTAGGGGGTCAGATGCGTCAGGGGGTGCCAGGGGGTTTGCTACTCCAGGACATACGTCTGTCACCAACGGAATTGTTAATCACGATTCGGAGTTCCAAGACCGACCAGGCTGGTAAAGGAGCAGTAATGCGACTGCCTGCTACGGGGCAGACGGGCCCCTGCCCGGTTAAGGACGTAGCCAAATTCTTGGCGGAAAGGCCAGCTGGGGAGGGCCCCTTGTTTGTGCATCAGGATGGTAACCCGATGACTAGGCTGCAATTTACTAGAGTTATGAGGAAGGTGATAGCGGCATGCGGTTGCGTGGCCGCTAATTACGCTCCTCATTCCTTTCGCATTGGGGCCGCCACTACGGCGGCCCACTGGGGTCTTTCGGTTGATGCTATTAAGGATTTGGGCAGGTGGAAATCTGCAGCGTATAGATCTTATGTTCGGAAGCGCTCCTAACTTTGTCGTTTGTTTTCCAATGTTTTCCCAGGGCTCGCGGACGTGCACATATGGATGGTGGGACATTCCATAGTCCATTGGGCAGGCCTTCGCGCTGGCCAAACGCCATTGGGTCCTCGACTTGGCCTTCCATCCAACATCCAAGTGACCTGGATGGGCAAGAGGGGCATGCGCTGGGGGGAGCTTCTCCCTTTGCTGCGGCGCAAAGCCCTCTTGCTCGGGTGCCCGTCCGCCCTGGTGATCCAGCTGGGAGAAAATGACATCCCCGCTGTGGACCCGTTATCTCTTCGCCTGGCTATCCTACGAGATTTGTTGGAGATAAGGACTTGGTTCCCTGATACCGTCGTTTTTTGGTCCCAAATGTTGCAGAGGATGCAATGGCGGGGTGATATTCCTCCTCTGGCTGGGGAAAGAGCTAGGAAGAGGGTTAACAGCGCAGCATCCAAACGGGTGTACGAAATCGGGGGGAGTTTGATTCGTCATCCCGAAATTAATGTTAGAGCCCCGCTTTTATATCGGGATGATGGGGTTCACTTATCCCCTGATGGGTATGATATTTGGCTGCGTGATGTGTCTGAGGGTTTAAAAAGTTGGTTAGGTCTCTGAGTGTTGGCGGCAAGCCAGGGCTGGCTTGATTGGCGGTTAGGCTTTTGGTTGGTTAATCGGTTGGTAGAGGGGGTGGCACACGGATGCCTACCCTCACCTCCGTTTGCTCCATATAGAAGTATTCCGTTAAAGGAATCTCAGGGCTTACACTCTTGTCCTTACCATCCCGCCATTGGCGGGAATGGTGGGCCCAATTTTAAGAGCAAGAGCCTTGAGGAACATTCTTGGTGAAGGTGAGGAGGGAATGACTGGGCGCAGCCACCTCCTCACTCCCAGGTATGTTTACTTGACTTCCATGCGGAAGTCGGAGCAGGAACTGTCCAAGCGGACAGTGGTGAGTCCTGTCCTATGGTGACAGCTGATGTGAGTCCTGCCACGTGGGCAGATGAGGTGAGTCCTGTCCAATGGTGACAGCTGATGTGAGTCCTGCCACGTGGGGCAGATGAGGTGAGTCCTGTCCTAAGGGGACAGCTGATTGAGTCCTGTCCTGGATGGACAGATGGGGATAGTCCTTCTTTAGGAAGGACGAGTGAATAACCAAAAGCCTAAGCCAACACTCGGATTAAAATTGTGTATTTAATAAAGTTGTGGCCCTAAATTATTTGCCAAAAACCAAACCATAATTCTGTTGTCAGTTGTGAGTTATTTAAGGTAATTTTCTGGGAAGCCTCGACACACAAAGCGCTTTATATCATCTAATATAAAGCGGATTGTGGTAGGGCTGTTAAGAAATTTAGCTTAGGGTTTGGTTTGTGTAAGGCCACAGCTCATGCTGAGTAATGGGGGGCGTGTGTATGCAAATTCCTTGGATCTGATTGGTTGTTGGGGCCTCTCTTAAAGCTGCGTCCACCATTTTCTGGTCACATTTTTGCCTGGCGTTTGAACCCCTCCCACCCGCCCTTTCTTTCTTGCAGGTTAGCACGACATTGCTATTGCCTTCGGGGCCGCCTGTATTCAGGGGTCAGTAGGAATTTTTCCAATTGGCTGATTGGCTGTGCCTCTTGGTTTTCGCCTACTGCGCTAGCAAATTGTCACAACTTGTTAGGTTGGCGGTTAGGCTTTTGGTTGGTTAATCGGTTGGTAGAGGGGGTGGCACACGGATGCCTACCCTCACCTCCGTTTGCTCCATATAGAAGTATTCCGTTAAAGGAATCTCAGGGCTTACACTCTTGTCCTTACCATCCCGCCATTGGCGGGAATGGTGGGCCCAATTTTAAGAGCAAGAGCCTTGAGGAACATTCTTGGTGAAGGTGAGGAGGGAATGACTGGGCGCAGCCACCTCCTCACTCCCAGGTATGTTTACTTGACTTCCATGCGGAAGTCGGAGCAGGAACTGTCCAAGCGGACAGTGGTGAGTCCTGTCCTATGGTGACAGCTGATGTGAGTCCTGCCACGTGGGCAGATGAGGTGAGTCCTGTCCAATGGTGACAGCTGATGTGAGTCCTGCCACGTGGGGCAGATGAGGTGAGTCCTGTCCTAAGGGGACAGCTGATTGAGTCCTGTCCTGGATGGACAGATGGGGATAGTCCTTCTTTAGGAAGGACGAGTGAATAACCAAAAGCCTAAGCCAACACTCGGATTAAAATTGTGTATTTAATAAAGTTGTGGCCCTAAATTATTTGCCAAAAACCAAACCATAATTCTGTTGTCAGTTGTGAGTTATTTAAGGTAATTTTCTGGGAAGCCTCGACACACAAAGGACATGTGAGTCACTCAGGCGTCCTGTTCCCCACATATCCTACCCTCCAATCCTGCTGACATACAAATAGCTAACTGGATTCTGAAATCTGTAATAACACTGACAATTCCCAAGAATATAAGGCCTTTGAGGATCTGACTGCAGAGCTGCAAAATCAAAGGCTATAGAATGTATTTAAAGGTAAAGGGACCCCTAACCATTAGGTCCAGTCGTGGACAACTCTGGGGTTACGCGCTCATCTCGCTCTATAGGCCGAGGGAGCCGGCGTTTGTCTGCAGACAGTTTCCGGGTCATGTGGCCAGCATGACTAAGCCGCTTCTGGTGAACCAGAGCAGCGCACGGAATCACCATTTACCTTCATGCCGGAGCGGTACCTATTTATCTACTTGCACTTTGGCATGCTTTCGAACTGCTAGGTGGGCAGGAGCTGGGACTGGACAACGGAAGCTCACCCCGTCACGGGGATTTGAACTGCCGACCTTCCGATCAGCAAGCCCTAGGCTCAGTGGTTTGGACCACAGAGCCACCCACATCCCATAGAATGCATTTAGTGCTGCTTAAATTTAGCATCAAATGGCAGGCACACTGCTGGAGTAAGGTCCACTCAGGATCAGCTGAATGGAGCTCCTGGGTCAATCCAAATCTCCCTAAAGCAGTGTGGCTAGCATTCAGCCACAAAAGCAAGGTGGGCTTGTAAATATAGCAATCAGGAGCCTTTATTGAGTGCAGCATTCCTGAGCTTATCTGCCCCAGCACTGCAGCTTGCATTTGGTGCCAAATTTCAACAGTGCCAAACGCAAGCTGCTTGGCTCTGCTTAAATTTGGCACGGAATGCAAACCATGGTTCTTCACCTGGGCTTGGATCCACCAGATGTCCCACGATGACAAAACATGGTATATAGGGGGGGGGGGTCAAAATCAGATCTAGCCCACTGGCTGAAACTGGTCCCATGCCCCTGCACTTCATGAGCCACCCCTGCATAAACAACTGCTGGACTGCAACCAGCTTGGTGCATCCCAAGGTGTACAGGCTTGAATGAATTGGAGTTGGAAGGGACCCCACCTAGCCCAACCCCTTGCAAAGCAGGAATCTCAGCTAAAGCATCCAAGGCAGATGGCCACCCAACCTCTGCTGAAAAACCTCCAAGCAAGGAGAGTCCACAATCTCCCGAGGGAGACTGTTCCACTGTCAAAAGGCTCTTACTGTCAGAAAGTTCTTCCAGATGTTTCGTCAGAATCTCCTTTCTTGTAACTTGAAGCCACTAGTTTGAATGCTACCCTCCAGAGCAGGAGAAAACAAGTTTGCTCCCTCTTCCATGTGACAGCCCTTGAGATATTTGAAGATGACTCTCATATATCTCCTCTCAGTCTCCTCTTTTCCAGGTTAAGATCCCTTATAAGGTCTGTCCGTCCCCCAAAACATTTGCACTCTAAGCTGCTGAAGAAGTTGAGAAGCAGAATCCAAGATAATGGGAATAAAGGGTGCCTGCTTTTTTAGAAAAGAAAAGAAAAGAAAAAAGTCCAGCTTTGTTTTTAAAAGTTACTTACACAGTAAATTCTAGTTTCAGAGTCTGTTATGAATTAGCCTATCTTTACTGGACTTTTTTTTTTCTCATAATGATTGAATTATCACCTGATTTTGTGTGTGAGTGTGTTCTTTGCGAAGTGTTCAATGTCATCTTCCCCTTTTGTTGAAAAGTAAATTAAGCAGCTCAAAGAAGCTTTGTGCCAATGTGTTTGCTTCTTTATTCTGTCTGGGAATATTGGGAATTCAGATCACCTTCTTTCTTTGCGACACCAAGTGTAATAGCTTTAAGAAGAGCATAAGAAGGAACAACGTGAGCAGAGGGAGAGAGAAAATGCAAATACACTGTGGCAAAGGGCCCAGGAGAGAAATAATACATGCAGGCACGATGCATTTTTCTATGTGTTTGAAGCACCATTTCAATTCCTTGGCATTTATTGGAGGGGAATAATCGGATAAAACTTTTCACCCATTTTGGTAGTCCTCTACCAAGGAAGTGATACAGAAGAGCAGACTTGCTGGAGCTGTCATTCTTGCACTGAAAGATGGCCACCACAATTGCATGATGCAGGCATGTTGTTCTGGGCTGGTGTTTTGGAGAAGAGACAGGAAGCAGGCAGCCTGCCAAAGAGGTATGCATGAGCAGGCAGCTTCAGAAGGTCCAAGCAAGAATCTCTAGCTGCAAAGGACCTGGTGGAGCCCTTCTGGGCCCTTCTGACCATCTGATGCAAACCATCTCCCTCCTACTTTGATGCCTCAGAGAGCCTGCGCTCCATTGACTGGCACCTGACACTCTTTGGGTTCCACACAGTGTCTCCACTGAGGTGCTGGAAGATCAAACAAGGGGCTCCATTACACATGACCTGGGCATTGGAAAGGTGGTTTCATGAGGTGTTGCCCTTTCCAGGTATGTTTGTCACAGAGGGGAGTCAACTTCTACAGACATGAGGATTTTGTGCATTTATGTTTTTATTTGCTTACATAATAATGAATCTGCACCCCTCCCTAAATCTATTTAAAAATACTTCACAAAAATCAAACTAAAAAAAGCAATGGTAGAAAGGGATTAAAAGTAAGCAGTGACAATCACTCAAAAGGTAGTGGAGTCTCATTTCCTGGGGGTTCTTAAGCAGAGGTTGGATGACCATCTGCCATGGATGCTTTAGCTGAGATTCCTGCATTGCAGGGGGTAGGACTAGATGAACCTCGGGGGTCCCTTCCAACTCTATGATTATTTGATTCAGTCAATAAAATGACAGACAAAAACAGGTCAAAAACAGTTGCACCACAGATTAAAATTTAAAAGTAAAAGCTGAAGGGGGGGCATTTACCTGGTGCCAAAAGACATCCAAGTCAGAAACAGGCATGCTTACCTAGGAGAGTGTTACCTAAGTGGAGCGTCACAACCAAGAAGGCCTACCCTCCATTTACCACCTGGCTCACCACAGGTGGTGAAGTAACCCTGAAGATCAATCACCTTGCCCAAGAAAGGAAGATTTGAGACTGGGCAATAGTTGGCCATATTGGCCGCATCTAAAGATGGTTTTTTAAGAAGCGGTTTAATAACCGCCTCTTTCAACGGGTCTGGGAAGACTCCCTCCTAGAGAGAAGCATTCACCACCCTGTGAAGTCCATTGCCCCGCCCTTCCCAGCTAGCTTTTATAAGCCAGGATGGGCAAGGATCAAGGAGACAGGTGGTTGGTTTCATTCGTCCAAGCAGCCTGTCCACATCCTCGGAGGTAACAGATTGGAATTGATCCCACACAACTTGACTAGACAAGACTCTAGCACTCTCCTGCCCCGGCCCTGCTCCCACGGTGGAGTCTACCTCTTTCCGAATCTGGGCAACTTTATCTGCAAAAAACATTGAAAAATCATTGCAGGAGATCATGTGGCCCGTATTGGGCCCTGATGGATCAGGTGGCCAAATTGCGAACCACCTGAAAGAGTCTCCTGCTGCTGTTTTCTGCAGATGCAATAGAGGCAGTGAAGAAAGTCTTCTTCGCCATCGCTACCGCCACTTGGTAGGCTCAACACATAGCTGCCAAGTTATCCCTTATTTTAAGGGATTTTGCCTTATGCTGAATAGGCTTCCTCGCGAGAAAAGGGAAAACTTGGCAGCTATGGCTCAACATTGAGCTCTAACCCGTGTCCGGTCAGCTTCAGAATGAGTTCTCCGCCACCGGCGCTCTAGCTGTCTCAGCAATAGTTTCATTGCCCTCAGATCCATGGAAAACCACGGGGCTGTCTGGGCTCCATGCAATTGGAGAGGGCGCTTCGGAGCCAAACAGTCAATAGCCCTGGTTAACTCCACATTCCAGCAGGCCACCAGGGAATCGGCTGAAAGGCCATCAACATGAGATAAAACATCCCCTACCACTCTCTGGAAACCATTTGGATCCATTAAGTGGTGGGGGTGGACCATCCGAATCGGTCCCACCTCCCTGCAGAGGGGAAGAGTTGCGGAGAAGTCCAGTTGCACCAGGAAGTGATCTGACCATGGCACATGGCACTTCTTTAGTTTCACTTTTATTTAATGTCAGATCACCAGCATCCATAGAGGTTAACACTAGGTCTAAGGCAAAATTCAAATATGCTATAGGGAACGTTGAAATATATCTAGATATTTATTTAATTAGTTTCCTAGCTGCACCCTTCCCAGTGGTTAACTAAAACTGTGCTAATTTATATTTAAAAAATGCACACTGAAGTCACTTTCTGCTGGCAAAAACCCAGCCACAGAAGGTGGCCCTGATTCTCAGGTTGCAGTTGATTCATGCTTTACCACATAATAATTGCAACTATTCTCAAGCAGTTTGGTTCTCTGAAATAGCCCTTAAAGATCAGCTGTCATGGATAAATTTTTCTTATCATATAAAAGCTTTACCCATTAGTGGAGTCCAGCTTCTCAAATGAGATGCTTATCACTTGACAGCTGAGGGGTAGTTAGCATGGTGTGCCAAAAAAATTGAATTATATACCAAGAAAACTCAGATTTTGGGCCAAGTAAATTCATAAAACTATTACAGCAAGTCACATTATATAAATTAATATGAAATTACACAACATTTATTCTAACTTGGCCTATATTGAAGAGAGTTGAACGCTTTCAAAACTGCCCAACCTAAACATAAAGAATAAATCATACATTTTAAAAATTACTTGAAATAAAATTTAAGCTGCCCTTTGATAGTATGTATATACGGGAGGAATGTGACTGTCCAGTGATATACATAATGTTTGTTTGCTTGCTTGCTTGAAAAAAGCCTCTTCATAAAATTTGTTGCTATGTACTAATGTCCACCGAAGGACTATTCAAGCCCTGTTGTTCACTGATGAGCATAAATGGCTGTATTTTTAAAACACACATACATTTTTAAAAAAATCGTGCATTTTGAATGATCACTCTAAATAACCAAACATTGTATGTTTTTCAAGAAGGCAAAAATGTTCATGGAATTCACTTCCTGCCCTGTTTAGCACAACACCAATAATATATTAAATGGGACATATCACGTCAGTTTTACAAATGGGGGCTTGAGAGCGAGATAAATTGTCCTTCTGGGGACTGAAGCTCCACCACCCCTAAATACTTTCACAGTTTATGCAGGTAAGTCTGCATGTTGCCACTCTTGAGTTTCTTTACCAATAATTTAGGAACTCCCACCACTTTATAATAGCTAAGTTTTGCTGCCTGTGCAACCTATTCTGAAGCACTTGAATATCACCTTTGAGGAATTTGTAAGGAAACCATATTTTTTAACTTACAAAATGTGTGCATTTTCTCTGCTAGGGGCAGCAGAGGAGAACTTTGGAAGGAAATTAGAAGGGCATATTTCAAAGGTCTAACAGCTCAAATTTCCATGCTTTAGTTTGCTGCATGATTTGTAATTTTAAGACTCTGCTGGGTTTCTCTCACTAAAGAGCACTTGCTCCAAACCTTGATCTTAGCATCCAGGGAATTCTCCTTTTTTTGTATTTTTTTCCTTGCCACAAACAGTAAGTCCCTCAAAAGGAGTGCAGTAGTGGGACCTGAGAGGGGGACTTAGGCTGGAGTCAGCAACCCAGCAATAGAGCAGGACTTTAAGGCTTGTTTCCCCGTCAGAGAATCAGCATTGCTTAGGAGTGTAGATTAGTTATCATTATTAGTTATCATTATAGTGGTGAGAATTATGGAGCTGAAAAATAGCTAAAAATAATGTTATGTACTTGTGAATTTTCATAAACATTCTATAAGAACTTTCTAGTAGAAAAGTGGATACAATTCTTCATCCAGTGCTAAATAAGGAGGGAGAAGCAGCGGCCCACTCCCCTCCCACGGCTGTGAATTACCATATAGTATATCAACTTTGGTTGAGATTAACTGCAGCAAATAATTACCATAATAATTACAATAATTGTTATAGAAATGGAAAAAAGGCCTTGTAGAATAGATTGGGGTAACATGCATTCCTTTTAAAACAAAGGACTGACTCATTATAACAAGACATATTTTCTCTCCGAAACTAATTAACTTGTCAGTCAAATTTACTTGAACAATGTTTAAAATGCCTGTGGAATTCTGGAAAAAAAGTTTCAGAAATGTTGAGGGTGGGTAGGTGGGGGAAGATGGTGATCCATCTTCGTATTTTCTTTCTCTTCTCACTTCCCATTTTGCTATACATACATAAGCATCAATGAAATTAATGTATGTCACATCACTTCACATTACTGGGAAGAAAGGAGAAAGACTCACGAGCTTTGTAGCCATTGCCACCTAGTCTGGCTCCACTGCACTCCCACTGCTGGTACATGAACCTGCGGACACTTGATGTCAGTCACAATCTTTATGTATCCCATAGATTCTTGAGAAATAGTCCTGTATTGAACCAGCTTCCATCCAATTTGAAACATAAGCCATGGTCAGCTGAGGTGTGCACACTTCAGACAACCTCTGCACATGGACAAATGACATGAGGCCAAGCTGCTGGATCAGACCAAGGGCCCGTCTAGTCCAGCATCCTGGACAGTGGTCTGTGGGAAACTCCACAAGCAGGATTTGAGCACAAGAACAAAATACTCCCCTCTTGCACTTTTCAGCAACTTTGATTCAGAAGCATTACTGCCTCTGACGGTGAAGCCAGAGCATCGCCATCATGGCTTGTGTCAACTCTTCCGCACCTTTTCTCTAAACTAAAAAGTACCAAATGTTTTGATCTTTCCTCACAGGTGAGTCACTCCATCCCATTGATCATTTTGGTTGCCCTTTACTGAACCTTTTTCAACTCGACAACATCCTTTTTGAGGTCAGGCAACCAGAATTGTACACAGTATTCCCAATGCAACCATGCTATAGATTTGCAAATCTAGCAGGTGCACAGCTGGCGACTTCCTTGAGTTCAGGAGGGAGGAGGTTACAGATGCAGGGAAACCAAGCTGGTAATGTGCATCAGGTGAAGTCATGCCCACCCACTCTCTGGTGTGTACAGCAATGTAAACATGCAGCTTGAAGCCCAGGGCTCTCATACAACCTCACTGTGTTTCAAGCTGCTAATGTGTCCCATGGAGTGGAAGTGGCTTGATGTTTCCTGTATCATTTTATTTGGCCCTTAAGCTTTGATTATTCCTTTATTGGCTGATTACAAGGCTGTGGTTGTGGCCCTACATTAAGGGTGAGGTGGATGAATATCATCCCACCAGGATTTCCCTGCTGTCTAATTCCTTTGTGCTTCCCAGACACACAGAGAGAGGAACAGTAAGATAGAAACAAAGATAGGGACATAATTTCAAAAAATATTTGGGTAGTATCCAAGAGGAAATAAGAAAAAGTGTGTGTGTGTGTGTGTGTGTGTGTGTGTGTGTGTGTGTGTGTGAAAGGCAGAGAAAGCAGCAAGCACCAACCACGGGGAGCGCAAGGGGGGCATGGTGATGTCACCCCCCTCAGGGATTACACCCGGGGCGTGTTGCACCCCCCCCCCCCCCGGACCTCCCTTTCTCAGCCAGTGGTTTATGTACTGGCACAGTGCTTGTTATATTACCATCTGAATGGAAGAGAGATTGAGGGAGAAACAGAAAATATTACAATAAAGTATCCATGTGCTTGTGAATTCTTAAAAGTTCAAACAGTCCCATCTGCATTTGTTGTGATGTCTTTCTAGTAAAACTGATGAGATTAATTTTATCCATGGAACAGTTGTAAATTTAGTGACAGTAGAAAAGCAAGTTGTGCATTTAATTACCTTAGAATCAAAGAATCATAGAGTTGGAAGAGACCACAAGGGCCATCCAGTCCAGCCCCCTGCCAAGCCGGAAACACCATCAAAGCATTCTTGACATATGCCTGTCAAGCCTCTGCTTAAAGACCTCCAAAGAAGGAGACTCCACCACACTCCTTGGTAGCAAATTCCACTGCCGAACAGCTCTTACTGTCAGGAAGTTCTTCCTAATGTTTAGGTGGAATCTTCTTTCTTGTAGTTTGAATCCATTGCTTCGTGTCCGCTTCTCTGGAGCAGCAGAAAACAATCTTTCTCCCTCCTCCATATGACATCCTTTTATATATTTGAACATGGCTATCATATCACCCCTTAACCTTCTCTTCTCCAGGCTAAACAGACCCAGCTCCCTAAGCCGTTCCTCATAAGGCATTGTTTCCAGGCCTTTGACCATTTTGGTTGCCCTCCTCTGGACACGTTCCAGTTTGTCAGTATCCTTCCTGAACTGTGGTGCCCAGAACTGGACACAGTACTCCAGGTGAGCTCTGACCAGAACAGAATATAGTGGTACTATTACTTCCCTTGATCTAGATGCTATACTCCTATTGATGCAGCCCAGAATTGCATTGGCTTTTTTAGCTGCTGCATCACACTGCTGACTCATGTCAAGTCTGTGGTCTACCAAGACTCCCAGGTCCTTTTCACATGTACTGCTCTCAAGCCAGGTGTCACCCATCCTGTATTTGTGCCTTTCATTTTTTCTGCCCTTAAGTGGGCTGTTGCAAATTTGATGTGGGCCTATCAATCGTGAGTGGCTTCTATTTGCCCACCTTACAGAGTTGCTTCAGCATATGCAAAAGTGATATTTAGCTGCTCCCGGCAGCTTCTCAAATGTTGGGGTTTAAAATATCTTCTTAGAGGTCATTCCAAGTGTCTAGCAGAGTTTGTTGTACAAATATATTTCGCCTCACAACCTCTGTGGCTTCATTTGTTAGAATCCACAGCACACTGTTATAGCTGTTAGAGTGTACTGTTCCAAACTAATGTTGCAATTTTTCATTTCCTTCAAGTGTCCCCCTCTGTTGTTTTAGCCTGTTATTTCCATTGGACTTGTGTAGCACACAATTTGGAAAAAACTGAAGGATAGCAGCTGTCTGATCTGTGATTAATCCATGAAATGTAAATCAGGTCAGTTCACTTTAAAATGTGACTAAACAATTTTTATTTTTATTTTTAGCATTTCTATCGGATCCCTGGAAGCAAAATGTTTCAGAAACTCCTATGCGGAAAGCAATTAAACAAACATTTTCATAGGACTAGCAGTTTTTTTAATGGGAGTTTTATATTTTTCTACTAATGATGCATAAACCCCCTTCTTCTCCTTATTTTCACAGGAAAAGAGGACAGTGCCATAAACCCTCGAATTCTTGAGAATGGCCAAACCAGTTTTCTGTTTTATTGAAGGTGAAAGGTAAGGAAAGTGCAAAATATTTTTTTTTTCCTTTTTAACATTGACTATTTCCATTAGCAGGCTGCTTGGATCTTAGCACTCACATTAGGATTCTATAGGAAGTACTTGCCAAAGAAAATTGCTGTCACAACCTTTCGTTACTTTACACAAAAATCTGTAGGAACAGTAATTTACACTATAAAAAAAGTTTTTGAGGGGCGGGGTGCAGAAAATAAACCTTGCACCATAATGAAGTCCTTTGCCCTTCCCTTTAGACCACCAACTGTGTTCTGCTCCCCACCTAATCAAGATCTAATCTCCCTTCCTCCTCTTCTCCCCTTTCCCCGAACATTCCTCCTCGGCTTTGCCTTCCTCTCTTCCTCTCTTCTCCCTTTACTTCTGATAACTGCTGGTAACTTTTCCATGCTAAGTCAAGTTCACTTTGCTGGTTTGTCTTTTTTTATAATTCCCCAAAGTATTTTTGTACTCTTATGAGCATGTTCTAATCCTACTTCTTATTGCATACCACCCAGTATTTTGGGAGGGCAATTCATGGCACCCCCACCCTATTGACCCCATTGCTTGCTCCCTGCCTCCTCCTGAAAGCATGAGGTCACACTGGCCTGCACAGCATTGAGAGATGCCATGCCAACCTGCACAGCCTCCACCACCTCCAGCGCTGCAGAAGTGCCATGATGGAGGGAGGAGGAAGAGTGGCAGTGCATGGGGTTTTCCTTCCTTTTTTTTTGGGGGGGGGGTCCCATGCTCTGGTGTGAGCCAACTGACTTGCGTCACAGCACTAAACAAAAAAGTCTGTCTTTTGGTCCCGCACTGTGGTGCAGCCAGAGCATAGGAGTCCAAACAGGACAGCCAGGACTGGAATCAGAAGACGGAATGACTTCTGTCATTCTGTTATGTCCCACTTAAATCAGGAGGGTATGTTGGAGGGTATGTTAGTGGTAAAGGTAAAGATAATGGGACCCCTGACCATTAGGTCCAGTCGTGACCGACTCTGGGGTTGTGGCGCTCATCTCGCGTTATTGGCCGAGGGAGACGGCGTATAGCTTCCAGGTCATGTGGCCAGCATGTCAAAGCCACTTCTGGCGAATCAGAGCAGCACACGGAAACACCGTTTACCTTCCCGCTGTAGTGGTACCTATTTATCTACTTGCACTTTGACGTGCTTTCGAACTGCTAGGTTGGCAGGAGCAGGGACCAAGCAACGGGAGCTCACCCCGTCGCGGGGATTCGAACCGCCGACCTTCTGATTGGCAAGCCCTAGGCTCTGTGGTTTGACCCACAGTGCCACCCGCGTCCCTCATGTTATTGGTATATGGGTCCTATTTTGATGCTGCTGTTGTTGTTTAATCGTTTAGTCGTGTCCGACTCTTCGTGACCCCATGGACCATAGCATGCCAGGCACTCCTGTCTTCCACTACCTCCCGCAGTTATATGTTCATAGCTTCGAGAACACTGTCCAACCATCTCGTCCTCTGTCGTCTCCTTCTCCTAATGCCCTCAATCTTTCCCAACATCAGGGTCTTTTCCAGGGAGTCTTCTCTTCTCATGAGGTGGCCAAAGTATTGGAGCCTCAGCTTCACGATCTGTCCTTCCAGTGAGCACTCAGGGCTGATTTCCTTCAGAATGGATAGGTTTGATCTTCTTGCAGTCCATGGGACTCTCAAGAGTCTCCTCCAGCACCATAATTCAAAAGCATCAATTCTTCGGCGATCAGCCTTCTTTATGGTCCAGCTCTCACTTCCATACATCACTACTGGGGAAACCATAGCTTTAACTATACGGACCTTTGTCAGCAAGGTAATGTCTCTGCTTTTTAAGATGCTGTCTAGGTTTGTCATTGCTTTTCTCTAGGTTTGTCATTGCTTTTAGCATCATTTTGATGCTACTAATATTTAAATTAAATTTAATAACTCTATCTCTCCAAACCTGGTGTGCCTTCTTGGGAAATACCTGGGGTACTGAATCCAGTTAATTGGCCTCTTGGTCAGACTTCTACTGTGGACATTTGTTCTAGGCTCAAGGCTGGCAGTGACAGAGAGCTCCTCAATCTCAAGTGGTGTCCGGTAATCAACAAGCGAAGCCTTCTCGCCCTGCAGGCTTAGTCCAGACTTCTTAATAAAGGATCACGCAGGCTTGCCTTGGGCTCAAATGAAATGTGCCCTCTGCACTCAAATCCACTTTTCTTTTCGAGGTTATTGTTCCAGCCAAAGGCCATGACAAAGCTGCAGCAATAAAACAATACAGACCCATAATATAAGCCAGCATCCATGATGTAAGAGAAAAGTTATCAGAGACAAACTCAAATCCAGCTTAATTTCGAATTAAGCCTCTGAATCACCACAATTAATAGTGATTTTAATTGAACTCTTTTCCCAGATTGTTTTTGGCAGCCAATGCCACTCTCTGCGTTATGAAAGTATTATTGTCACTCAGAAGCAACTGGACCATTTCTGCTGGGGTATACAAAGGCTTCAGAAAGTGATCTCTTGGGTCTCTCTATAAGGGGCAGGCTAACAGATGATGAAAGATGTCATCTACCTGAGGTTGATCACAAATACAACGTCTGTCTGTGTATGGGGCAGCCATGCAGTGGGCATCACTGGGAAATCTGGTGTTTTTCATGAGTTACAGGTCCCTTCTGGATTCTATCCAGAAGAGCCAATCCCTTAGTGGACACTTACTTCTTCAAGGTCAAAGCGGAGCTTGGCCTTTTCAAGATTGCCTTAATGGAGAAGGGAGTTTATGCCTGTGAAGTGATATGGCAGAGAAGCAGGGCTGCAATTTGGCAATGCCCGCATATTCCATTATTTTTTGTCTCCACTCCTCTATTGAGGGTATCCGATGCTGCTTCCATACCTGGAAGCGGATTTCAAGAATTTCATGTACATGAATGAACATATATACTCACATCACCTATTATGTCATGCACCCAATTGGATGTTTGTTTGTTTGTTTGTTTAATATACCGCCCTATAGCCTCAGGTCTCACAAAGCAGCCGGAGGGACGCTTCACAGAGCAGCATGCATATAAAGATTGGTCCCTAATAGACTTGTCTGTTCATCTGCTAGAGGCTTATATTCTGTAACGTGCATGGCATTATATAGTACATACCGTGCAGTGAATAAGACCCATGCAGGGGGTGTACAAATTGCATTTGGGAGGATTATATGTAACCAAATCTGAATGATGAACACATTGTCCATCTGCTTGTTTTCAGTGACAAAATTACCAGTCACAGCATTAATATGGAAGCACATTGGTGTGATAAGGCATCCTTCAATTTGCAGGAGGTGGACACAGATTTAGAGCATGTTGCATCATGCTGCAGCAGTGTTTATCCAATTTGAGCTTATTTTCACTGAGGTCATTTCAATCTGTCAGAATAGCTCCTAATACACATAGCAAGACAGACTCAACAAAAAAGAAAGAAGATTAAGTGGGTGGGGGGAGAGAAAGGGATTACATAAAGAGGATGTTCCGTGCAGCAAAGGAGCCTCTCTGATTTCGATTTACAACATAGTGCAGCCAAAGTTGTACAGAGCACCAAATTCTGGCAACTTTGAATGTACAAGCCACGACCCTTAAGAATGCGAACCAGCTGAGCTTCTCATTTGGCTCTTACTATTCAAAGGATCTGAAGCTTTAATTAAGGAAACATGCCAGGACGTCTTTCTCTTTAAATGGGCAGCACCTGCATCAAATGAAAACGATCTGTTTGGACTGCTTGATTTCCTAACATTACAGAGGCAATTGACAGCACCCATATGGCCATTAAAAGCATCTGATGAGCAAATACACAGGAATTGCAAGATGGTCCATTCAGGGGGGGGGGGGGAGAAGATGAAATATGATTCATTCCTTGAAAAGTAAATTGCTTATGATAGAGCCATAGAAAGAAACACTCTTTCTGAAATTTGCACTGTGGATGGACAAGATAATTAAGACTGCCGCTGTAATGGTTTTGGCCTTCAGAATATTTAGCATAAGACTATTCTGTGAAAATTACCTCAAAGGCATGCGTAGATTATATTTTATTTTTGAACTGAATGTCAAAAATTACATCCTTCTTCTTGTTTTCCTGTACAGGAGTTGGTGGCTGTGCCACAGCATGGTAAATTATCATTCCCAACCTCATACACCTGCAAGAAAGATGTACATAATTTAAAGAAATGTAAAGGCTTTAAAGAAAACGTGGGAGTCTTCCGAAAATCTGCATTGAAATCATGCTTGTAGAAGAAAATGTGGAAACAACTGATAGAATATATTTATTCAGACTGCATCAAGCCACAGGAAACATTCCAACTGAAGTGTAATTCTATGATTTTGATTAATACAGAGAAAAGGAGGCTGCACTATACACTATAAATTTTTCTACTAATTATAAACCAATGTTATAAAATCATTAATACTGTCTGCACTCCTTGAATAATGTTGACTAGTTAGAAAGCTTGGAGTTCTTAGGATAGAATACCTACAATCAAGAAATGTGACTTTGGGCTGGATTTCATATTCTATTTTCCATGCCCCTGTCACTTCTGTGTGCTGAATTTCTCCCTCCCTGGTGCATCTTTATTTATTTAGGAGCATTTCTACCATGGCTACCAGGAAAGTTCTTCAGGCAGCTCACAATATATTTAAAACACAATAATTCTTTTACTGAATCAACTCGGCATTCCAGCTCTATATAAAACGACCCTTTTGAACACTTTTGGAATCGGACTGACATTGACGGATATTATTAGTTGATAACTTTTGTCTCTTTACACTCTAATGTACTATTATTTTCTAAGTTATACTGTAACACTTTAAACTATATATACTCTAGTGAACTTGAAGCTCATTTCTTGTTTGTATTCATTTGTTCTGTTCAAGACTGTTAGTCTTACCAGAATACATACCTTATTTGACTGTGACTCACGAGTAGGATTTATTCCTAACATTGACATTTCTGGCCAGAGTTCTTGGTGCAAAAAACCCTTCTTTTCGGTGTATCTACAATTAGAACTCCAGTTTATTTAATGTGGACAAACACCGGCTCCCTTGGCCTGAAAGTGAGATGAGCACCCCACAGTTGCCTTTGACTGGACTTAACCAACCATCTTTACCTTTACCCAACCAGGAGGTTGGTGGTTTGAGGGCAACCCTGTGGGCAGGTTTCCTTCATTGCAGAGCTGGGGCTAGATCAGTGTTTCCCAAACTTGGGTCTCCAGCTGTTTCTGGACTACAACTCCCATCGCCCCTAGCTAGCAAGACCAGTGGTCAGGGATGATGGGAATTGTAGCCCCAAAGCAGCTGGAGACCCAAGTTTGGGAAACACTGGGCTAGATGACTCTCAGGATCCCTTCCAACTCTAGAATTCTATGATTCTATATGACTCTAACCAGGGACAGACTTTGGTAATATGGCACCTTGAGCGAGGGAAGAAAAATGGCACTCCCCCACTCAATATTTCCTATTTTCACAATAATTCCTTTTGGTATAGTTGTTTTTTTAGTTGATCTTCTCACAAGTCTCTCTATATACTACGTCATAGTTGCAGCAACTCAATCACCCGTCTGACTGGGCCTAGCTGTGAGTATGTACCCATATAAATATTTGTTGTTGTTGTTGTTTGTTGTACCGTAGTAGTAGTATTTTGAGCTCCCGCGGCTTGGCACCTGCACTGCTCTAAATCTGGTGTTGCCCTAACCACCAAAACTGATGTGCCCTGTAGCCAGAAATCTCTCCCATCCCATCCCACATTCAGCCCACATGAGATGGAGGGAGCCGAGATACTACTTCACATGAAGGTTCACAATTGGCAGCAAAAACAACACAGACAAGGGATACCACTATGCACTGGCGGAGGAAGGTGGTGTGGGGGGGGGTTGCACCGCTCTGGGTGTCATCCCTGAGCAGGGGTAACATTTGGTGCTCCACCTGCCTGCGACTCGGACTCTCATGCCTACCGCGAGCCGCTGGGGGAAGGGGGAAGTGGCTATGCTACTTTGCCGGTTCCTTCCTCTCCCCTCCCTCCCTCCCCGCCTACCTCCTCCAGCTGGGAGCGCGGCTAAGCAGCTCCCCCCTTCCCCTGACAGCTGGCGGTAGGCATGGGAGTCACGGGCGGGCAGTGCGCCATTGCCCTGTGCTCCTGGCTGGAGGACGCAGGCAGGCAGGGGAGAGAATGGGAAGGAGGCAGGTGAGTGGGAAGGGGAGAGGAAAGAAGTGGGAACGGTGGGTCTAGCATGGCTGTCCCACGCCTGGGAGGGCACCCTCTGCGCCCCTCGGGGGCGTGCCTGCCCTGGGCAGCACAGGCATATGCTCCACCACTGCCACTATGGTAAGAAGCTGGCAAATAACTACACACTTCTCACTTTGCAGGAACCCTTCTCATTTGGAAATGAGAGGACACTTACTTAATTTATATACTTCAAATGTGGACCAATTAAGGAGTAAGGATTTAATAACACATTTATTAACAGCAGGTAGTATGGTAATAACCAGAACATGGAAAATCTTGCAACTAATGAATATTGATCACTTGCGTAATATAGGCTGGCAAGCAGCCATAATGGAAAAGCTGTCGTAAAAATTGAAGGTGGCAAGGAGAGAAATAGCAAGGTAAATTTTACACTGTATGGTATGATTTTATGAAATATTCAAATGAAACATGTGGACAAGAAACATTTACGACATATATTGCAACATGGTGTAGAAAAGCAGGCAATATTATTCTGTGTTTACCAAGTTGATTTATTGAAGATTTCATTTTACTGGTTTACTATAATCACCTCATTATCATGTACTGTAAAATAATATGTTTAGTAGTTTACCCCCCCCCCCCTAGTGATGCATTTTTGTTAGTTATGTCATGTTTTATTATTTATGTGTGTACAGATTTGCAACAACAAAATAATAATAAATTGTTTAAAAAAGGGAACTGAGAGATCACCACAGATGTCCACTTCCAGAACGAAGAGAGCACTCGCTGAGTAGCAAGCACCTCACAACTCTCCCTTGCACTGCTTCTAGAAAAGTCTGCAGTTGTCTCATCAAAGGCTCGTGACCCTGCACTGGTTTGGCTAAAATAAGTGCCTGGCATCACAGTGGACTCCTCATTCCTCAATGGCAGTGACATCCATCAGTTAAAAGTAGCCTTTGCCTCCTCAGCTTCCCAGGTAATAACAAATACTTCACCTTGCGCTCCCAGTTTAAAGGCAAAGTGAATAGCAGGGCAGAGATGTAGACAAACACAGCAGTTTCCATATACAGTATATGATTCCTTGGCTACCCGTTGTGGCTATCCCTGTTGTAAATATACTCAAAGTGGCTGGACAGGAAATTGCCTGGAAGACTCATGTAAGCTACTCAGGGAAAATATAAATGTCCGGAGTAAATAAATATCATTCCTGTCTTTAAAAAAAAACACAAACAAAAAAGCCATCCTCCATCCTTTGTGCACAAAGAGCGCTGTGCAGTTCAAAAGTTTGCAAATTACACTGTAAACAATGGTTATTTGATTGACCCTGCACATTTTATTCCAAGAGACCAACTGGGCTGTGATGTTTTGATCTGTTTCCAGAAAGGAATTCTAACAGATTGCAGCATGATCCTTCTTTCCTAATAATTTATAAACATACCATATGGTGACAAAAGCCAAAATCTCTAACCTAATTTACATTTTTTTTAAAAACACCTTTTTGTAGGTCATCCAAAAACCTGATGAGATCCAAGGTGGCAGCTCTTGCCTGTCTTTTTCCCATCAGAGACAGAGTGATAGGAAGAAAAGGTAAGAAGACCCTTATTTCTCTTCTGTCAGTGGCAGCTGGGGGTTGGGGTTGGTGGTTAATGCATAGAAAGCAGAGGCCTGCTTTTTACAAAAGGTTGTGCTCTGCAGTTCTGCTCACAGCCTCTGCTAAGCAAGTTGGAAAACTTAGACTTTCTCAACTGACCCTTCAGTGCTCGCAGCAATCTCTGTAGCCCTGCAGCAGCAGCAACAACAACAACAACATACTAGCTGTTGGTCATGGGAATTTTCAGGTGGAATTTCAGTACAAAATTTTCTGTACACAAATTACAATCCTTTCCATTTCCTTTGTTTGAAATATTAAAGCAAGCAGTAGTGTTCCTCGGCTCATGAAAGGATGAAAATATCCTAATAGAAAACAGATGGTTTATTGATCAGAACAGGTTCCCATGTTGTCCCCTTGGCCCAGCATATAAGGGACATTTTAGTACAGAAGACGTAATCTGCAAACAAGAAGACAAATATCAAGGGAGGAATCGTATACACAAGAAGCTGGCATATAGCCACCCCCTCCACCCCCATCGCTCAGCCCAGACACTGAGGTCCTCTTCCGGGGGTCTTCTGGCAGTTCCCTCCCTGAGAGAAGTGAGGTGCCCACCCTGTGGAATGCCCTCCCATCAGATGTCAAGGAAATAAAGAATTACACGACCTTTAAAAGACTTCTACCCTGCATGGGAAAGTTTTTAATGTTTGATGTTTTGCTGTGTTCGATGCTTTAATTTGCTGGAAGTCACCCAGAGTGGCTGGGGCAATCCAGTAAGATGGCCATAATAATAATAATAATAATAATAATAATAATAATAATAATAATAATAATGGTGTAAGCCAGTGGAACTTAAGCTGCAATTAAGTTACACCAGAGCCAAACCGCAGAGCCAAACAATTTCAACTTTTGAAAAATAGGACAAATGATACTCAAATTTTGCCCTTTCAGTATTAAACCTATGTTGTTAATTACTCTAAACAGTTGAACCAAGATGGTGGCCCATACCTGGTGGTTCAAGTCCTCACCTGGGACTTTTTTTGGTCTTAGTTTAGGAATCAAAGTCTCTGTTTCTTGGGTTGATGCCAGTTGTCATTCCAGTAAAGGTTCAAGTTCTTTAAATACAGTTCCATTTCTCTCTACAAACCTCAGTGAAACATTCTTTCCAAGATTCTGCAGATATTTGCACATCTTTCAGAATTCTCTCCTTCCTTCCATAGAATAGTAACCCTCCCATAAATGTATCTCCTCTTTTTTACTGATAAACTTAGATCTTCCCATAACGTGTTTTTTTTAATTATTTCCACAGATAATTTCTTTTTGAGCTCACTGTTTACAATTCCCTCTCCCTGCCAATCCATGTCCATATATATTTGCATTTGATGAAGTAGTGTGTGGTCTGCAAATGCTTATGCCATAATGAATGAGTTAGTCTTTAAGGTGCCAGCATTTTTTTTTATTTTAAATTGCTTTCTTGTGTGTGTGTGTGTGTGTGTGTGTGTGTGTGTGTGTGTGTGTGTTTGTGTGTGTTTAATCAATTCCTCAAGGGTTCCTGTTGCTTTTAATCATTATGAAAATCTCAGGTATTTGTGCAATTTCCTCTTAGCTATCCTACATTCAAAATCAAACCACCCAAGGATCTGGCTTCCTAAAGTCTTAACTGATGCTGTCTTAACCACTAAACTAAGGTGTCAGTGCAGCAAGAATCTTATGATATAAATCATTCAATTTAGAATTTTCAAAATACACTGATAACACTAGATACACTCTGTGCCTCCCATAATTTTCTTTCTACCGTCTCACTTAGGGTTCTCTATGCATCAATGGGGACCTAGGTGGCGCTGTGGGTTAAACCACTGAGCCTAGGGCTTGCTGATCAGAAGGTCGGCGGTTCGAATCCCTGTGACGGGGTGAGCTCCCGTTGCTTGGTCCCAGCTCCTGCCAACCTAGCAGTTTGAAAGCACGTCAAAAAGCAAGTAGATAAATAGGTACCGCTACAGCGGGAAGGTAAACGGCGTTTCCATGTGCTGCCCTGGTTCGCCAGAAGCGGCTTTGTCATGCTGGCCACATGACCTGGAAGCTATACGCCGGCTCCCTCGGCCAATAATGCGAGATGAGCGTGCAACCCCAGAGTCGGTCACGACTGGACCTAATGGTCAGGGGTCCCTTTACCTTTACCTATGCATCAATTTACCTCTTTTCTTCTACACTGCATATATATGGAAGAGGCACTATCCTGCAATTATTAGCTAACCCTGGGAAATACCTAAGGGAAGGTCAGCATCCCAGGGCCCCTTGCAACTGCATGCGGACAGGAGCTTCATCAGGCCTTGCTCAAGTGTGGTCATGACCAGGGCAGTCTCGAGTAGGTCGGGCGCCCTGGCACTGAGCGGCGGAGATCACTCCGCCCTCGCAGGGCACAGCATGGTTTCCGCACGGCTTTGCCGCGCAGCGCCCCGCCTACCAGCCTGGCGCCCTGGCGCACCGCGCCACCGGGACTCTACCTAGAGCCGGCCCTAGTCATGACCCTAAGGGCTGCACCACTCACTCCTTTTGCATTGGGGAAGCCACCACCTCCTTTGAACAGAGCCTTCCCACTGGGCCTCTAGCACTCCTCGGCTTACAAGCACTACATCTGCTCTAGCAGCAACCCAGTACTGACCCAAACCTCTTGATTGTCTTTTTCAGATGTGGCACCCAAGGAAATATGGATCTGTGGACATAGCATCATCCACTGCCCGGTGGGGTGCACCTGTCGGTCACTGGGAACAAACTCTGGTTGCAGGATCTGGCAAAGGGCCGAAGGGGTGGTTGCACATTGCACATCTGAGTGGTTCAGTGGTGACACAGCAAAATGTGTGTGGGGGTGGTGCTCGGGGGCATTGGGTTGGATCTTTAGCTAAAAAAATCCATGTATGAAAAAGTAAGGAAACTTCACTTACCAGAATTGTAAGCCCCTCTCTCTGAATAACCCCAAATTGTTTCAGGTGAATTCAGCTGAAATGCCCTCCAAAATTCAATCAAAATCTGAGAGTGAAGCAGAAGGAGACCAACCCTATTGAAGATTATGCTTCACTTGCAGTGACCTTGGTCTATCATGGTTATTATCTAGGACAAAAAATTATTCCCAGACCTCTGAGCTGATAACATAGACAGAAATCCCTTCTGTCGTAAAACCGTCTCCACTTATGGTCTGCACAGTGTTGTTGACATCTGATAATCTGGTATCCCATTTATAATGGCTATTGTGTTTAGAAAATATTAATACTGTATGATTTCTAGTTCAGTGCCTGAGCGAGAAATATGTTGCACATCAAACAGTCAGCACCGATGCGACAATAATAGACTCATTTACAAGACGCATCAACAAATAGTTCTTAAAGCTAGTGCAAATGTATTCCTAAAAGCATCAGTGTTGGAAATGGAACATAGAGAGTCTACTATTCCCCAAAGTTAAGACTTCTTCTAAAAAAAAATATTTTCAGCATGTGTCCCCTATCTAAAACATAAAAGATAAAAATGCTGGGTGTAAGAAATATGCACAAAATTTACAAGTGGAGCAGACTGATTTCCCCCACTCTTGGACCAGGCTGCTTTACACAGGCTTAACTGGGTAAGTGGCTGGCTTCACAGTTTAAAATCTTACACATCACCCTTTTTTTAATTGAATGACAGAAAAATACATAATTATATCCATTCTGAAGGAAATCAGCCCTGAGTGCTCACTTGAAGGACAGATCGTGAAGCCGAGGCTCCAATACTTTGGCCACCTCATGAGAAGAGAAGACTCCTTGGAAAAGACCCTGATGTTGGGAAAGATTGAGGGCACAAGGAGAAGGGGACGACAGAGGACGAGATGGTTGGACAGTGTTCACAAAGCTACGAACATGAGTCTGACCAAACTGCGGGAGGCAGTGGAAGACAGGAGTGCCTGGTGTGCTATCGTCCATGGGGTCACGAAGAGTCGGACACGACTAAACGACTAAATAAAAACAACAACAACATGCACTAAACATGGTGAGATGTAAATACAAGGGAAAAAGAAAAAGAGAAACAGCACCCGTGTAGAAGGCAAAGTAAAGGGGGGAGGGGAATAATACCAAAATTGTATACTTTACAAAGTTGTTATTGTAATTCACCAGATCTTAACCTATTACAGTGTTTGTAAGAATGGATTCCAAATACCATTGAATTTGCCCATGCCAAGTCTGTGTTTATATGCAAGTTTCACAGGGCGGGCGCCACTTCCGAGCAGGCCCTCTGCCTGGTTTCCCATAACCTCACTTCTCGCAGTGAGGGAACTTCCAGAAGGCTCTCGGTGCTGGACCTCAGTGTCCGGGTTGAACGATGGGAGTGGAGAAGCAAGTGTTTTATCTGGAGATATTGCCATTGAGCATTTGTAGGTAATCTATATTTGTCTCTTAAGAAGAAATATGTATAAAATTCATCCTCTTCGTTTATCAACTGGTCAAACGTTAATATACCCAAATTCATCCACCTCTTCCATACAACCATTTCTTTCCCGATTTTAAAAGACGGGTCTTCCCACTAAGTCATTTTGTCATGGGAGAAAAAGTCAAATTTATATTTTTTTGACATTTGGTGCCACATCGTTGAAACTGATGTTATTGTTTCAATAGCATCTTTAGTATTAATGTATTTAGACCCAAGTGCTACCTAGGAATATTCCAAAGTAGCCCAATTTGGACAGTTGTTTTCAATTGTGGGTCTCCAGAATTGTGTACCTGACAGTAAATATGCTTGGTGATACAATTCTAAGTCTGGGATCCCAAATCCTCCTTCCTAGATATTATTGGAACTGAAGAGCCCCAAAGGCTCTTTTTAAAACAAAGATTTAATTTTGTGAAAGTATTTGCTTGTCGTGTGAATTGGAATTTCTCCTAAAATATAAACTACTCTAGGTATTGTGTTCATTTTAAGAGCATTGATTTCCCCCCACAGGGTCAGGTTCAATGACTCCCATCTGTCAATATTGATTGCTATCTCATGACATATTTTGCTGGTGCTTAATGATGCTAATTTAGGTAAATCTCATTGTATTAATATGCCTAGATATTTGATGTTATCTATGCGAATGTGAAATTGGTATTGTTTAAACAGTTAAACCAAGAAGTTATTCCCTATTAACATCAAACCGATTTGAACCATCTTACAAAATTGGGAGATGATATATAATGAAGTGGGGGGAAAATGTTTAAAAGGACATTTGTAAAAAAAAAAAAAAAAAACCTGAAGAATTTTTCTTAGGGATCATAGGACAAGACCTGCCAAGGAAAACAAAGAACTGTTTCTTGTTAGCACAAGGATGGAAGAATGAGGAAGTCCCAACAAAAGAACAATGGCAAGAAATGGCTATGCGGAATTTGCAAAGTTAACATACAAACTACGAGAGAAGGACAACCGTGACTTCAAGGAAGAATGGGAACTTTTTACAAACTATTTCAAAAGACAACAAAAGGACTTGGACTCCTTGGCAGGTTTTGAATAAACATCCACAATTTATTAGTAGAACATAGGATAGATAAGGCAATGATATGTACAACTTTATAGCATGCAGAGAATAGCATGTGTAAACAAATCAGAGGGGGGAGCTGAGGGAAGTCTCTGGAGGGTGGGGGAGGGAGGGAGGGAGGGAGGGGAGGGGAGGGGAGGGCATAAAAAGGGGAAAATGTAATTGGTTATATTGATTATGTGTTTTGTTAAATTTGTTCAATAAAAATATTTTTTTAAAAAAACAGTAGTGTCCCAATCAATGAAAGTAATACCGTAGTAACACTCTATTCTGCCTTGGTCAGACCACATCTGGAATACTACATCCAGTTTTGGGTGCCACAATTTAGGCTCGAAGGTGTGCAGAGGAGGGTGTCCAATAGGAACCAGGGTCTAGAAACCCAGCCTTATGAGGAACACTTGAAGGAGTTGGGTATGTTTAGCCTGGAAAAGACAAGACTGAGAGGAGATGTGATTATAGCCATCTTCAAATATCTCAAGGGCTGTCATGTAGAAGTGGGGCAAGCTTCTTTTCTACTTCCCCAGAGGGTAGGACTCAAACCGACGGATTCACATTAGAGGAAGGCAGATTCTGGCGGAACATTAGGTGGAACTTTCTGACAGTAAAATCTGGACTCTCCTTCATTGGTGTTTTTAAAGCAGTGGTTGGATGGCCACCTGTCATGGCTGCTTTAGTTGTGATTCCTGCAATGCAGGGGGTTTGACTAGATGAGTTTTGGGGTCACCTCCCACTCTACAATTCAATGATCTCCTTAAGGTTATAGCTAACCTTAAGGTGAAATAAACTAACAGGTGAGCACCCTTAGTCACCTCTGAAAGTGGAGAGTGTTTCTGGGGGCCAGCTACTCTGGGTTATGGGGCCCTTAGCCTGGACATGGAACACCATGGCTCTAGCTGTTGTAGGACTAAAACACCCATTGTCCTGGCACATGGCTCATGCTTGCCAGTTCTGAGGGGTGTTGAAAATCAACAGTATGTGGAGGGCTACAAGTTCCTGCCTCACATGGTATAACATATAAGCTCTAAGCAACACACCCAATAATAGTAATGGATGCTTTGCCAGTTTGGAATATCTTGCTTGTTGATGTCTGAAACAGTGGGATTGATTTATTGTTACTGTTATTGTTATTGTTTAAAGGAGGGACATGTTTGTTTCCTGATGACACAAAAGGACAGGAAATGTAGCAAATATCTTCCAAGAAAATAAAAAGATGCATGTCCTATGATTTAAAGAACTTCAAGACCAAACAGAAAGGCACCTGGAGGAAAGGGACATGCAAAGGTACAAGAGGAAGACAGCTGAAGAGAAACAAAAAGAAAGAAAGAAAAATAACAGAACAAGGACACCCAGAGGCACAATCTGATCCAAATTATTCTGGGCATCACAGCAGAATGAAATATCCAATCTGACTTCCCCTCACATACACTTGAAACAAATATCCCATCATTTGTGCCTCTTGAAGTTTTGTGGTATGGATGTGCATAACTATGCAAAATAAACACCGATGAGAGAGACAGAGGTGAGCAGAGACTCCAAAATGAAAGACTTAAGCAGCAATCATAGCAGCAGGCTCCATAGGTCAGGATCCAGCAGATCTCTGGCTGAGCTGGGAGGTTAACTTCCTCCTCCTTGGCTCAGTACGTATATCTCTCCTGGCTCAGTGGGCTGAGCCAAGCTGGTGTAAGTCCTGAAAGAAAATGGTGTGGCAGAGGCAGGGCATGGCATGGCAGGGCAGGGCAGGGTGGCTTAGGTTATATATTAAGCCAGTTTGGCTCAGCCACATGACCTGGCAACCTGGCCGAAGTGAAACTGGCAAAAAGGGTGGCATCACTCAAACACTACTTTAAAGGCTTAGGCCAGCTCAGGCAGCAGTAGCCCCACTGCTGAATGGCGTTTGGGTGTGCTGCTGCTTTATGCCAGCTCGCCTTGCACTGTCCTCCTTTATGTGGGCTTCTTGTGCATGGGTTCGTTTCCTAAGGGTAGTGTTCTGCTGGTGCAACAGGACTTCAGTTTCCTCTTCTCCCCCTGTAACCCATTCAAATTTAGCTCCCGAGGCAGTGCTACTCCATGCACAGAACAGAAGTCCCTTGTGCCAGCAGAGCTGCCCAAAGTGTGGCTAAGAGGAATGCTGTCTGGACTAGAAGTACAAAGTGGAGGTACACCATCACACACAACCACAAAGCCCAATAAGGATTGTGAAAGAGTTTGGATTTCAACTCTGATTTCAACTCATTATAGGCCAATGAGGTTGTTTTTTTAAATAAAGAATAACATGAAACATTGCAAACAACCAATAAGGGCCTTTATGGGAGCTGCTTAAGCCCTTCCCTGGCCAAGCCATCACATGTTTAGAGAACACATGCACTATGTTCACAGTGATGTGCTGCTCTCTTGCTGGGCTCCCCAACATCCACACATCCAGTCATATACATGAAAGAGCACCCTGGGTACACAAAGCTGAATACACACGGGAGCTTTCACACAGCTGGGAACCACAATGGTGCAGGATTTCTGATTATATTCATGTAAAGCTAATAATGCTTTCCAGGTGTCCTCACCAGCTGCCTGTTTCTGAAGCATGTCACCTGCCGGTGCCCTTTTTATCCTGCCGTTTCAGCTGCCCAGTAAATATTAATTATATCCCAAAGGCATCATAGACACTATGTCAGGTTTTTATAAAAATGTATCCATCATTCCCCGCCATGCCCGTTTCTTCTCCAGCTCACTCAGAAGCTTCACTCCTCCCTTGAGAAGAGGAGCTTTTCAAACCTCAGTTCAAATTCTAAATGCTGCGTTAAGTTGCGTGTTCAATCCCAGAGACCTCCCCGCTAAATAAACACACATTTGATTCAAATTTTAGTTTTGGTTTCTGGCAGAATTTAGGCCACAACGTTATTGGTTACAGAAAAGTGAGTGGTTGCATAGGCTCTGGTTCGACTAGCTCCCTGCACCCTTGCAGGTAGCGCTGACCCAGAGCTCCATCATAGGTCAGCCAAGGGTGAACACCTGAGGTAGGTGGAAAGCCCGGGAACAGACTCTGTTCACCCCCAGATACAGGCACAACCTCCTCTTGGGGGTTGACCAAACCAAGTTGAGTCCCTGGATTCCTTTAACAGAATACCCTTCACATAGGGATAGCGAGACCGTTCTCCCACCCCTATTACCTGAACCAGTGCCTATCCGCAACCTTACAAGTTGTGACAATTTGCTATGCGGCAGGTGAAACCCAAATGGCAACAGCCAATCAGCCAAGAGGGGGGAATTCCTGCCGTGCCCCTGTCCCAACGATAGACGGCATAGCAAGGTCAATCGCAAAATGCCCTAAAAGTAGGGAGAGGTGAGCAGGTGTTCTGATGGCACGCGTCGAAAGAGGAAGCTCTGGCTCATGTGCATAGGTATATAATATAGGTCCCTCGATCTGTCTAGACTGCACCCATTGGCCAGATTAAACGAGCAATGAGGGACCTACCAATCAGGTGTTGTGGCTATTCAATAGACCCACCCACAACCAGGAGGTCAATCTCCAGGTCTCACCACAGCACGTGCCCTCTTTTAGGGAGGACACGCTTTACAAGGAGGCCTGTCACTACGTAGGCCAGAATAAGTGGGGGGAGTGCCTGCCCAGAAGGGTGCACCAATGCTGGGAGCACACTTCATATATTAATAAATGTTGTGCTTTAGTGAAATGTTAAAGAGCATTGCCAGCACTCCACGCATCAGCATTGCTCCCCACCTGCTAGAGGCGGTAGACAATTTTGTCTCCCTGGGCTCCATCATAACCACAACCTTTCCATTGATGCTGAGCCAGACAAGGGCCGGCCCTACGGCCAGGCTGGGTGGCGCAGGGCTCTATCCCAACTTTACTCAACCTCTGCTGTTGTTTAAAACTACCATTTTCTTCTCATTATCATTCCATCCCTGCTTTACTCAAACCTTCACACTTGTTCAAATGTTAAATATGAATGGGACAGGAAAGAGTTTGTGGCTTTGAGAATGGGGGAAGGGATTTAATAAGAATACTTGACATTCTCATTGGGAGAACTGTACCCTGGCCTGGACCAGCCATGGACCAGCTCCCCCTGATTAGATGGTGTGCTGGCAAACAGGAAGCCCAAGGCTTCTACAATGCCATGTCCAAAATACTCTCTAAGCAAAATTTATTTGCAAAGCACCTGTGAATATGGTGAGAACTGCACCTTGGAAATGAGGCTGGATTTTAGGAAAGGACAACATCTCAACCAAGGTGCAATAATTGTGCTAAGGAACTAGGGAATTCTAGAGGAAGGTATAAAATGCCCAAAACTGTAGAGCTGCCAATGGATTTTTTAAAAATATTCAAAATGCCTTAGAATTGCATTGCTCAAGGATCACAGCATTAACTGACAAATATTTATTTAACAAATATAAGGTAATTAGTAAGACTTTGCAGAACTGTTTCACATAACAACTGCCTATGTTCTCACACTGTACAAGGCAACGACATGTGAAAATTTCATAGGGTATGAGGAAATGACACACAGAAATTACTTTTTCACACCTGGGCAGGAAAGAAATCTGTACTGTATATCTTCCAAAGGTAGCCTCTACTTTTGTTTTTCTCCACAGCTGTACACTATAATTCTCTTGGTGTCACTAGAAATGTTCCCATTGTTCCCCATATAACTGAAGTACATGCATATCTTCATTAGCACTGAAAGGAAAAACTGATTACCTGTTTCGGAGATGCTTCTGCTATTGAAAGCTAGAGTGTCTCAACAAACACATTATAATTACCTGGCAGCTCCTTACATAAACAAAGTAACAAGACATGACCTGGGAATGGACAGAGTACCCCCAGCAGTAGCTGGCCAGACTAGTAAAGCAGGAAGTTGGTGGTCATTCCGTGTGGCTTGTCCCCAGCATCTGTGAAGCAAAGGTTTGTTGTCCCCAGAGATGGCCTACCCATGAGGCAGATGGAAGCCGCTGTCTTGGGTTGTGGGATCTCATGGGCTCCCCACCCACCCCTGCCACCACACAACTCCTGCCAGCAAACCTTTGGCCACTTTCTTGTTTCACCTCTGAAGCATGTTTCCTAAGAGAAGTAAACTAGCCATCCAGATGCATGCTCATCCATGGAGAAGGCCACACTGTGGCATCCCATGGGTTGGGAAGGGTACTCAATGTGTGAGGAAACCTCGCAATATCCTAGTACCAGGAAGCAGCAGCAGGAGTCAGTAAAACTTCTGTGTGTGATCAAAATAGCAGCTAGGCTTGATAATCCATATTGTCCAAGAATGCCTACATCTGCCACACCACTACCCTATCCTAAAAGGGAAGTTGTTTGCAACTAGTCAGCAGTTAGTCTAGACCAATAACTCCAGCGCTGTCTTCTTTAGGAATGAGCAAACCCTTGCCTCTTTCAAGGCAGTAGAGACCCACCCCCATGCATAAGGAAGCATTAACCATACTCTTGACCCAGCCAATCAACCCCCCTCTGCTAGATTTAATAAGCCAAGAGGGACAGGGGTAAAGAGTGTACTTGGTTTGACATAGAACAACAGGCTTGTCCACATAGTCAGGCTGTATAAACTGAGTGGTCCATCAACACATTTTGGTAGGGAGTGCAATAAATATGGAATCGAGGTCTCTTCAAAGCTGAATGACTTTATCCTTGAAATGTGCAACTGGTTGGTCAAAGCAGGTCTTTGAGGGCTCCAGAGAGTATTTCTCCTCTGTTGGATCAACAACCTCTGGACCCACCAGAAAAAGCTCCATCAGGCAGTTGCTTGAGAATGAAATGCAGGCTATGAAGTTCACAGTCTTCACTGCCTGCACTGCCACACAGTAGACACAATCCTATGCACCAACCTGTGTTTTGTCCACTTCAGAGAGAGACTTGTGGTTTTCCTCTACTCTGTATGGCTTGCTTCATAGCCCATAGGTTCATGAGCATATTTGGAGTGATACTGTCAACCACCCACCTCATCTCACTGACTGGGGCTGGTTGACTTTCTCCACTAGAAAATTCCCCAGAGCAATCCAAAATCTGTCAGATTTCCTTAGTCTCTGGTGGCAGACCCATCCAGCTGCCTTGCCGGGGGAGGGGTGGGATTGTCACAAACAATCCCAGCGTTACCAAATGGTGGGCAGACCATGACAATATGGTGCACTCCAACTCCAATGCCCCCCTTCAGAACACCCCTCACATCACTTGTGTCTGCCCTGTTCAGTGTGTTGGACTGATGGCTCTTTGAGATAGTCCTTTTGTTGGCATGGAGTTTAGAAAGTAAAGCAAGTTCAAAAAGTTTGGGAACCAAAGTTTGAGAATCTTCTTTCCAAAAAGAAGTAATACTGGGGCAATGGCCCACAGGTTCTTGGAGTCTAGTATAATGCAGGTTAATGGTTGTATAAAATCAGCGAAAACAAGGCAACAGAGGAGATAAAAGTGTTAAATTATTGGATAATCCATGCATCATCTGTAATGACCAGTAATAATTTCATAGGAAAGCAGAGCACTCAGACTGAGAGTCAAAGTACAGACATACTGTACAGTATGTGTTTCAGTAGGGGGAAACCAGGAAAGCTTAGAAAGATTACAGAATGCAGTGCCAAGTGTAGCAATCAGTTAAAACAGTAAATGTGGAATGAAATGAAAATTGCAGCAGAGGTTAAGATAAATAATAAACCATGTTTTCAAGTACACAAGAAATGAGAGGACATTGAAGGAGACAGTGGGATTTCAAAGAGATAGCCTGGATATTTTACTAACCGAAGAGGCAGACATTGCTAAAATGCAATCAAATGAATTCTTTTTCTCTGTGTTCACACAGAAGACTGGGGGACAGATGTCAGCAACAGACATAAATTTCCCAGGAGAGCCAGTAAAAACATATCCAAGGCAGATAGATTCATGCTAGAACAGGTGATCAAAAAATTAGAACATCTGAAAACTAGCAGAGCTTCAGAGCTGGGGGGCGGGGTGGGGGGGAGGAATATGCAGATCCTCTCAGGAATTCACAAAGAAAAGGCTACAAATGGCAGGGGAAACAATTCCACAGAGATTTTGAACCCTTTGGGGAATGCAGAGGGGGTCCAAGCTGAGGAACTATTCCCAGACGGTGGGCCTGGCCATTCTCATAGGTTGACAAAGCTTTGCAGGGTCAAATGCCCAGCAGCAACACATAGGGCTGAGACTGAGAACCTTATCTTATGCAGTAAGATAAATTATGGGGGCTGGGTCCCCTTTGACAAACGTTTGCAAACTGATGGCAGGTTTTTCAACAAAAGCCTGAAACAAAAATGTGGGCCTGTTCCTACACTTCAGTAGTCTGCCTTTAGAATTCTGCCAGTGCCTCAATGAGTCTCTGGAATGTGGAGATGAGCCGGTTGATTGATATGATCCTAAAATCATAGAAGAATCCTAGAATGGTAGAGTCTGAAGTGGCCCCCTGCAATGCAAGAGTCTGTTCTGTTGTCTATATGGTTTCTGGTACAGACCATAAGCTTTCTGGTTTACTGGGATGTTGAAGTGAAGAGTGAACACAGCTTAGGGCTCACCTTCTGCCTGGTGAAAATGTTGATTGTTTTATACTTACTGTTGTAACCCACTCTCTGGTATAAGGCTGATATATGTTATATAAGTTAATAAACAGCCTTGACAAGGTCCTCTCTCATCAGGAAGGGTCATGGTTGGTGGAGAAAAGCACCCCACACCACTGGGGCCACCTAGACATCTAAACAAAAATGCCTGGTTGGGGAGAGTGCACCCCAATCCCAAACAGGTTAAATATCCAGCCCCTGAGTCCCATCCCATCCTTCACAGCAGAAAAACAGCAACTCACGACTTCCACTGCCTTCCTAGAGTCAGATGTAAATGAGCGAGAGAGCCCATGGGTGACTCTGCAGCACAGATATCCAGATGTCTACACCAAGCAGTTTCATGCAGGTGCTGAACAGTGTGGGGGACAAGATGGAACCCCAAGACCACAGGCCCAAGGGAAGGGCAGCAGCATCTCAGCACCACCATCTGGGTCCAGCCTCCCAGGAATGAAGGAAAGAACAGAGTGTATGCAGAGCTTGTCCCTGCAAGGTGGTCCAGAAGGATACTATGGTCGCTGAGAGGTCCAGGAAAACCAACAGGGTCACACTCTCTGGTCCATCCATCTTCCATCACAAATCAGTAGAATGGCCAAACAGTTTTCTTTCCCAAAACCAGTCTGGAAGTCAGACTGAAAAGGATCTATATAATCAGTTTCATCCAGAAACTATTTCATCCAGCCTAAAGATGCTACACATCTTGTCCAAAACAGAAGTATTTAACAGTAGGTGATAATTGTTCATACTGGACGAGCCATAACAAGAGGGAGGAAGTTCCTTCACAACAGGGGCTGAAAAGCTGAGAGTCCTAACACTCTTATTCCACAGGTGCCCAGACACGCACAGGAGGGATCTCTTTGCAAGAGCTATACTTTTGGGTTAGGGGTAGTTAAGGGGTGCAGAGACTTGATTGGCCAGAGAGCAGGTGATCTGCAGAAATGCCTCCACAAGCTTCTGTAAGGAGCATAAAATATGTACAGGACAGAAAAGATTGTGTGGGTTTGATTACTTTTGGACGGCTGGGGGCTTTAAAAGAATTGCTTGCTCTTCTCATTGGAGGGTTGTGCCCTAGCAGCTCTACCAGAACAGCCTTCACTGCTTTTCTGACTTGAAAATAATTTGCCCCATGCGAGCCTTGTTGGAAAAACAACCCTTTTTGGAAAAGCAACCCTTGGCCTACATGCTGGCCATGCATATTTGGACTTCACCTTAGCAAACCTCTTGACACCCTTCCTTTTTCTCCTTACTTCAGCAACTGTAGATATAATGGCTGATTAAGCTAATTTGTCATACAGCGTCTTGCAAGCAACTTAGAACAATAAATCACCTCACCATCACAAAGGTTAAAATAAACTACCCATCTGAATAATTCAGTCTGAATAGTTTCATAATTATATACTCATATCGCGGGGGGGGGGGGGGCTATGAATGAGAGAGTGGGGGTTATGCCAGCCCTACAAAGTAGCCTAGTGTTGTTATACCCATTTTTCTTAAGGGAGTGGAGAGGAAGTTTGTGATAATCTTGTTGTAAATTTGGAGAAGTGCAAATTTGGAAGAATAACTGTGTTTCAGTTTGTATATTGATCTTTGCCACTGCCAGTTTCTTTCACTTGCTAATTCTATGGGTGTTTCCAGCCATTGTGGGACCATTTCCTCATGGCCACCAACTGTGGTACCTGCCTCCACTCTTCTCCTTTTCTTTAGGGTTCTTAAAGCTATAGAACTCACTGCATTAAACCAGAAACACAGAAATCAAGTTGAGCACATGAGCCTATAGTGCTTCATGTAGTGACCATGTTTGCTTTGCAAGCACAACTTGTCATATGACTTTGACTTTAAGCCTTCCCTAAAGCCATCTTCATTACAGTTTATCTGGCACTGCATGCATCATAGAAGAGGTGGGTGAGTCGCCTATAACTCAGAGTACTTGGTGTCTGTGCTTTTGAAGGAATGCCTTCATCTCCCACTCTCTTGTGCAGAGTTATATGCCTAATTCCAGGAGTGGCCCTGAAAAATAAGGACACTTGGAGGGCATGCAAGGTCCCTTTAAAGGAGGGAAGCTCCACCCTCCTTGTGAGTCTCGCAATGCTGAGACCTGGCCAGGATCCACATATGGATCCAGGAGCTTGCAGCAGATAAAGTGTCCCTATTGCAGGAAAGGCATTGAAGCATGATTTACAATAAAATGTAATCCAGGCAGATCAGAAAAATCCCTCGTGACCAACTCTGGGGTTGCGGCACTCATCTCGCGTTATTGGCCGAGGGAGCCGGCATACAGCTTCCAGGTCATGTGGCCAGCATGACTATGCCGCTTCTGGTGAACCAGAGCAGCGCACGGAAACGGGGGGGGGGGGATGTAATCATAGCTACCCATTATAGAACTGTACAGAGCTAATTATCTCCTTTGAACTACACAACAAGATATATAAAGCAAAACATAATTAACACCACTACAAGACCCAGACCAAACACCAGGTTTTTCCATTTATTATCAGAATTCTAAATCTGTTCCAAAATGTGTTTATCTACTTCTGGAATGGGGACATATGGCGTGTGGTCTATGAGAAAATTATTAATTTGAATGAATAGTTCTAAATTTTAAAATACATTTCTTTATATTTCCTGAGGAAATATCTGAAAGTGCACGAATCTATGCTTGGTTAATAGAATAGAGCCAGGTTTCTGAATCCAAAAAGTTCAAAATAACAACACGCACCACACCAGTTCAAGCCCCAACCCAGAGAACCTGGGAACCAATTCACACACCAGACAGCAACCCTGTATTTACTTCAAACACATTAGGCAAAGAAGAAAAACACTGGAGGACTAAGAACAATCCCAATTTCATTCCAAGTATCCTAGAGTCCTGTGTCATGGGTTTTCCCCCCATTTCACTTTTAATTTGTGCATGTAGAAAACAAGCATGTTAGACGGAAATCTAGCCTAGACTTCTCTCTCTTATACATTATTTTTCTATGTGCAGGATTTCCCCCCCCTGTTATATGAGCCCACATCTGCAAAGCCCAAACTCAGGTTTAGCACCTCAGCAAGTATTACACTTTAGAAAACTTGTTTAAGAGCACTGCATAATGACTTGCTTCCTCCCCCTCTATTTCTTTTTTGACACTGGCTTTGGGGCATGATGCAGCTTTTGCATCTCTCAAAGGACCAACTCTGGCAGAGTGTGTCACAGGAGGTGAGACAACTACAGGTTGTGCATGCATTTTTTATGCCTGTACACACCAGAGTTTACAGATGTGACGTCTGCTGATGTGCCCCCTTGCTTTAACCAAGTAAACAAAGAAGAAGAAGAAGAAGAAGAAGAAGAAGAAGAAGAAGAAGAAGAAGAAGAAGAAGAAGAAGAAGAAGAAGAAGAAGAAGAAAGTCTTATGCATTTGATATTTATTTTCTCTTTTGATATTTCCCGTCTTTTCTTGTGCAATCTGTCTCTACGTATTCGGGAGGGGGAAGAAGGGAGGTAATGTGCTTTAAGATCTTCATTTCTCTTTCTCTCTCTTTTAAAGTCTTTTTTCCATTCTGTAAGAGAGTAATGATCAAGAGATACCTACCATGTCTCCATAGTATATGCTTTTAAAAAAAAAAGTGTGAAGCTTGTACAGTATATATAAGATGTAAGTGAGAGAAAGTCACCTGAGGTTTCATTAGGCAATAATTCGGGAACAAGGGTAAATTCACATCCCAACCATATTGGTGTTGAACAGAAACAAAATATTGATAAAGGGCACCTCACAATATTTAAAGCTACATCAACTAAATGATTAATATAGTGAAAGATATAATGCTGAAGGAGCTACGGGAGCAGAAGAGTTAGGCAAGTGAGGGGGAATGGAAGGGGATTTAGTAGGGTTTGTTTCCACTTTTACATTAAGATTACCAGATGTCCCCGTTTCCCGGGGACAGTCCCCAGATTCACAAATCAGTCCCCATACAAAATTCATTGAAGTTGAAAAGTGTCCCCGGATTCATTGAAAAAAATCTGGTAACATTATTTTACAACCATGTTGAGGCAGCAGCAAAAATAGCTAATGCTCTTCTAGGCTGCATCAACAGAAGTCTAGTGTCCAGATCAAGGAAAGTAATAGTTCCACTCTATTCTGCCTTGGTCGGACCCCACCTGGAGTCCTGTGTCCAGTTGTGGGCACCACAATTTAAGAAGGATGTTGACAAGCTGGAAGATGTGCAGAGGAGGGAGACCAAGATGATCAAAGGTCTGGAAACCAAGCCTTGTGAGGAATGGTTGAAGGAGCTGCGTATGTTTAGCTTGGAAAAGAGGAGGCTGAGAGGAGATAGGATAGCCATTTTCAAATATCTCAAGGGCTGCCACATGGAAGAGGGAATAAGCTTGTTTTCCCCTGCTTTGAAGAGTAGGACCTGAACCAATGGATTCAAGTACAGGAAAGGAGATTCTGAATAAACATCAGGAAGAACTTTCTGACACTAAGAGCTGTTTGACAATGGAATGGTCTCCCTTGGTTATGGACTCTCTTTCCTTGGATATTTTAAAGCAGAGATTGGATCTGTTATCTCAGGTTTAGCTGAGAGTCCTGCATTGCAGGAGGTTGGACTAGATGACACTTGGGGCACCTTCCAACTCTCCAATTCTGTGATTATGCTATACCACTGCTGTCATTATGTCCTTTACAAGTTAGAATGCTCCTGTGGTCAGACTGATCCAGCAAAGGGCACCCTTACATTCACTTTTAACCAGTGCTTTTTTAAAAAAAAGAAAAGAGAAAGAGGTGCCCCAAGAACGCCTTCCTCTTAGAATGGCAATGGCACCCACCTGAGAGGTGCCGGGACTGAGTTCTGGTGAGTTCCCCTTGAAAAAAGCCCTGCTTTTAACCCAAACATGCATTGCAGAACCCATTTCTTAAAATTTCACCATATATTGGCATAGTGGTGATGCTCCTTCCTGTTGTTATCCACCAGCTCAAGACCAGTTCTCTATTTAGTTGCTAATTATGTTTTGCAGAATGTAGGCATTCTCTGACTTTAATCTAGATGCTTTCATCTACAGTGTAAACCACTTGCAGATTTGTTTAAATATTAGTGCTATGAAAACTGTCAATTTTGTATTTTATTTTTGGAAGAAAAATTGAATCTGCCCTGGGAGCACTTGCTGAAGGGTGAACTACAAATACATATAATAAACAGTAAGATAATTCCATTTGGTTCCCATATTACAACCTCCGAAATAAGCAGGAAGAATCGGTAGTCTGAATCATGAATCTATAGAGGTGCCATCAAATGGAAGCTCAGAGATCCTGCACTCAGCCATCCAGTTGGACAGTTGTGGCTCAACCCAAGCAAGCTTATGTAAGGTAAAGGTAAAGGTAAAGGACCCCTGGATGGTCAAGTCCAGTCAAAGGGGACTGGACTTCAGGCCGAGGGAGCCAGCGTTTGTCCACAGATAGCTTTCCGGGTCATGTGGCCAGCATGACTAAACCGCTTCTGGTGGAATGGGACACCGTGACGGAAACCAGAGCACACAGAAATGTCATTTACCTTCCTGCCACAGCTGTACCTTGCACTGGTGTGCTTTCGAACTGCTAGGTTGGCAGGAGCTGGGACAGTGCAATGGGAGCTCACCCCGTTGCGCGGATTCAAACTGCCAACCTTCTGATTGACAAGCCCAAGAGGCTCAGTGGTTTAGACCACAGCTCCACCCGCGTCCTTGTGCAAGCTTATGTGTGGCATTGAGAGCCCTAGCTGCCAGTAACGCTACATGACATTCAAGATCATAGACCTATTAATAATGTTTTTACTAGTGGTGATATAATCTTTGATGCTAGCAGTAATTGCAGGTTCCCTCTGCTGCATTTGCTAATGCTGTTCATGTGTTCCTCTCCATGCATTCTCAGAATGTGTGGCGAGAGAACAAAAGTGGAACTGGGCATGCTAAACCTATCCATCCCACTTATGTCTGCCTGCTGTAGCCGCATTGAGCAGAAGGTCTAACGGGGGAATAATATTTGTATTTAGAATTCGCCACATGATCAGGAAACCTGGGTGGTTTTACAACATACAAATATATTTTATGCCTTTGACCTTCCCACTGAACATTGATTTTGATCTTCGTGTGCCAGAAATGATTCTGTCTGTAGATTATGTGTGACCAATCCATGTAGCTTATATTGATGCTGTGGATGGAGGTAAAAGTCTCTGCAGTTCCTATCCTACTTTTAAATAAAAACAAATTGTGGTCTGTGGGAGGATATCAGGTATCCTCATTCCTCCTTCTCTGAAAACAGATCTGTGGGCTTTGTTGTCAGTGGTGCACAAATGTCAATATGTATTGGAGTTCAGCAGCTAATCAGAATCCTGTAATCCATAGAAACCATTTCTGGCTAACAGTAACAAATACAGTAACAACAGTTGCGTAAAACTGTGAAAGGGCCCTAACAGTAGAGGAATGCTCACAAGACAAAAAAGTGTCTCCCAAAAAATCAATATCCAAGTCTTGGCACACTTCAAGCTTCTAAGTGCTTCAATGCTTTCGGTGGGGGGGGGGGTGTTACGTAGTTTGGAACGGTTATAAAGACAGCTCCTTGGCACTTGCAAGTGTGTAAGGGGGGGAATCTTCATTTGCAGCATTTTCCACTTGCAGAATCTAAAAGTCTTCTTTGTTTGTTTACTAAGCCAGTTTTAAGCACCTGCAGGAGACACTCGCTGGAGTTCACAGGCCAAAAGGGCCAGTCTGCCATCACTTCATATATTTTTAGTAAGGTAAGTAGATTTGGGAAAAAACAGACCATCCATAAAACCACAGACAGCAATGCTGCTGCCACCTGGAAACATCTCTCACCTCCCCATTTCTGTTCACTGCTGTTCACTTACTTCCTTTTTTTAAAAAAAAAATAACTTTATTGAAATTCAAATTAAAATGAACACACACATAAACACATACACACATTTGAAATGATAATAATAACATACAAAATCATATATAATAGAAAGAAAGAAAATAATAATAATGAAATAATGACCATATAACTAACTTAAAAATTAGATTCATACATTCACTCACAGAGATATAAGTAAAAGGGAGCATAGATGGAAAGTATGATTCTTTTTCTTTCCTTTTTTCTTTCTATTTCTTCTTTTCTTTTTTTCTTTTTTTAGTGTTTTGTTCTTACTCGTAACTCTTTTTTAGGGCCACGAGTATTATAATTTAAGTTGGATTTGAAGCTGTTCACTTACTTCCTTGTATGTTTTCCCAGTTCTCAAAAAACAAATGAAAACACTTATGCAGACAGTACAACTATGGATTTGGATGTTAAGTAGTATGCTAGACTCCACTGATGCCTGGATTCAGCAAGTGTTAAAATCTAATCAAGCCTTCTAATTCCTGGAAACAGCCAAGCTGGCTTTCCAGCTGGTCGACCTGGTTGATAATTTCTGGCGGGCTAGGGACAAAGGTGAGAGCTGTTTCCTGGTCCCGCTGGAGCTCTCAGCGGTTTTTGACACCATCGACCATAACATCCTTCTGGACCGCCTAGAGGGGTTGGGAGCTGGGGGCACTGTCATACAGTGGCTCCGCTCCTTCCTCCTGGGTCGTGTCCAGAAAGTGGTGGGGGGGGGGATGAATGTTCAGACTCCTGGGCTCTCACTTGTGGGGTTCCTCAGGGCTCTGTCCCCTCCCCCATGCTTTTCAACATCTACATGCAGCCGCTGGGAGAGATCATCAGGGGGTTTGGGCTGGGTGTTCATCAGTATGCGGATGATACCCAGCTCTACCTCTCTTTCAAATCAGAACCAGTGAAGGTCCTGTGTGAGTGTCTGGAGGCGGTTGGAGGTTGGATGGTGGCTAACAGATTGAGGTTGAATCCTGACAAGACATAAGTGCTGTTTGTGGGGGACAGGAGGCGGGCAGGTGTGGAGGACTCCCTGGTGCTGAATGGGGAATGGGGAAACTGAAGGACCAGGTGCGCAGCCTGGGAGTCATTTTGGACTCACAGCTGTCCATGGAGGCACAGGTCAATTCTGTATCCAGGGCAGCTGTTTACCAGCTCCACCTGGTACGCAGGCTGAGACCCTACCTGCCTGCGGATTGCCTCGCCAGAGTGGTGTATGCTCTAGTTATCTCTCGCTTGGATTACTGCAATGCGCTCTATGTGGGGCTACCTTTGAAGGTGACCCGGAAACTACAATTAATCCAGAATGTGGCAGCTTGACTGGTGATTGGGAGCAGCCTCCGAGACCACATAACACCGGTCTTGAAAGAGGAAGGGTAAACATGATGCATGGAAGGATGGGTGGCATTCATGTGGCCCATTTCAAAGGCTCAAAGTGCTTTGTGTCACAGCAGTGAAGCCTAGTATAAACGTGAGGCCATTTTGTTTTGCATCTCTATGGAGTGCTGCCTGGCCATTGTCACACTCAAATGAGCTCCCTAAACCTATAGGTGCAGCATTAACTTGCCTGGGACTGTTCCTGTTGCCTGTGTACAGCACTCTGCCAAGTTAATGAGGCATTCCTGGGTGTCAAATAAGGCAGCAAACTGCTTGAATATAAGAAAGAGCCCTGTTCTCTCAATGGCCAACCAGATGCCTATGAGCAGTGCTATTTTTCTAGAAAAAGAGGTGCTGGAACTCAAGGTGAATACCTCCCTGGTTTTCTTAGAATGGCAATGGCGCCCACCTGAGAGGGGGCAGAGCTGATTTCCTGTGAGTTCCTCCTGCCCCTGCCTTTGAGAATCCTGTATGCTGGACCTCTGTGCAACAGCACTCTCCCTCCTGCAGTTTCCAGGAACTGGTATTTGCAAGCATACTGCCTCCAGTTGCAGGCCTCAAACATAGCTAGCCATCAGGCTTAGTAGCCACTGGCAGCCTTATCCTTGGAACTAAGGGAGAACCAAGGATGCTGTCCATTTCACTTTTCAGCCATTCACCAAATCTTTGTATCCCAGGACGAATCTAACAAATATGTAACATGCCCACATTTTTGTGTGGCTTTGCTCTTCTGGAAATGGCATTGTCCAGTTCATTTTGGACACTCTTTTCGCTTGCAGGGAAGTAAACATGGGAGGGGGAGTATGAAAGGCAAAGGTCTGAAGTGGGTAGCCTCCTCACTGCTCTCTTTGCAATTGTGCAGGGCTGTAAATCACACAAGGACCAGCCCTTCATGAGCAGAGGAGGCCTTGTGCTCCAGACCTTTACCCTCAAACTTGTGCAGGGCTGAAAACTGGCTAAACCTGATGCACTAGAAGGGCCTGGCAGTGCACCCCAGGTCACCTCTCCATGTTCACGTGCAAGTGAGTAAAAAGGATTCCCAAACAGGGCTTGCAAAGGTTTGCTGCCTGGAATAGTGTCACACATGGGCATTTGGTAGATGTTTTAGTTGTAGAATCATAGAATCATAGAGTTGGAAGAGACCACAAGGGCCATCCAGTCCAACCCCCTGCCAAGCAGGAAACACCATCAAAGCATTCTTGACATATGTCTGTCAAGCCTCTGCTTAAAGACCCCCAAAGAAGGAGACTCCACCACACTCCTTGGCAGCAAATTCCACTGCCGAACAGCTCTTACTGTCAGGAAGTTCTTCCCAATGTTTAGGTGGAATCTTCTTTCTTGTAGCTTGAATCCATTGCTCCGTGTCCGCTTCTCTGGAGCAGCAGAAAACAACCTTTCACCCTCTTCCATATGACATCCTTTTATATACAGTATTTGAACATAGCTATCATATCACCTCTTAATCTTCTCTTCTCCAGGCTAAATATACCCAGCTCCCTAAGCCATTCCTCATAAGGCATCGTTTCCAGGCCTTTGACCATTTTGGTTTCCCTCCTCTGGACACGTTCCAGCTTGTTAGTATCCTTCTTGAACTGTGGTGCCCAGAACTGGACACAGTACTCCAGGTGAGGTCTGACCAGAGCAGAATACAGTGGTACTATTACTTGCCTTGATCTAGACGCTATTTGTGTGTGTATAGTTTTGTGTGTTGGAGTCTTTCTGTGGAAAGCAAATGAAATCTATTTCCTCCCTGAGCATCTGTGTTATATTCTCTTAGGTTTTCCTTTCCTCTCCCACACATGTCTTGTTCACAATAATGCAGCAATATCTGCTTTGGGGATGTGAACCTGCTGCATTCCAAGTAATCCATTACTTTCACAACAGTTGGGTAATGTCTAGTCTCACAGACAACACACAATTATGCAGTCATCACTTCTTGCAAAATATTTTCTTTTTCTTGAACAATCCCCTGAATGGAATAGTGCTGGACAGCAGTGAAATAACATCAATTCTCTGAAAATTGGGATCTCCATCAGCACTGTTTCCATCTTATCTCATAGAAGAATGTAATTGTTTATTTATCTAAGTTACTATCCCCATCTGTTCCAAAGACACAGATCCTGTTATCTTAGAATATTCAAAAGACATGGTAACAGTATAAATCAGTTTCACAAATAGCCACTTGCTAGTAAATAGACACCTAGTGGCAGGCCACTTGCCTTTGTTGTGTGATGGCTGCTATATGGTGTTTGGTGTGTGTGTGTGTGTGTGTGTGTGTGTGTGTGTGTGTGTGTGTGAGAGAGAGAGAGAGAGAGAGAGAGAGAGAGAGAGAGAGAGAGATCCTACCCTTCCTCCCAAAGGAGTCCAGTTAAGGAAGGGACTACCATAGATTTGTGTGGGCAGGTGGGGTAGCAAACTCCACCACCACTGACTTAGTAATGTTGGCTACTTTGGGTACTTATTTGAAAGTAAAATTGCTAAGCAGTGATTGAATTGCAGACACTGAGGTGTGGCTCACAAGGCCACCACGCAGGATGATCACCTCAGCATTACTGCCACATCAGATCAAAGGCACATTGTGTTTGCCAATCTGTTCCACACTGGCCAGCCAGGTGCTGATGGAAAGCCCATGATTCGATGAGTGCAATAAAGGTGTGCCACGGCCCGACTCCAGGCACACTGGAGCACAGGGATGGAAGATACGGTTTGGTGCCCAAAGGCATACCTCTCTAGGTGTATGTATGTATGCATGTAGGTATGTATGTGGGTATAACTTTTATACGCCACCCTTTTGAATAAAAATTCATCCAAGGCTGCACATTGCCCCAAAGGTCAGGCTCTGGTTACACATATTTCTTCTTCCCTGTCATTTCTTTGTACTTTTGTGGGGACAGAGTGAAGCAGCCGTGTCAGGGGCCGTGGTGGCAGTGATGGCAGAAAGCTCAACAGCAAAAGCAACTGAAAAGCCAGCCCAACAGGATTTGCATTCATTGGTGCAACTCACCCAGCCCTTAATAAATTGTTTTGGGGCTAGAAAAGTTCAAAGCCAAAAGCGGCTGATTTCCCCGGAGCCAATCAAAACGAGATGTGTGCTGGTGTGAGGATCACAGCTGAGTGGGTTTTGTCCTTTCATCACTAGCTGCAGATGGCAAGTAATTTAGGGATGCCTGTTTGGTGAAATTTACTAGCTTCTCTGGAGATTGCGCATATGGGTTTGCATTTTTTTTAAAAACCAATTGTGCCATATATAGTATGTAAAGTAACAGATGTAAGTATTGACGGGAAAAGGATAACATTTTTTAAAGAAGCTGTATCTACGGAACAGATACTGTGTGTGCATGTGGTATGCTTTGAAGCATCCTATGTGCCATTTTTAACTTCGCAAAAAATAGACAGAAAATACCAAAGCTCCTAAATTAGATATGAGAATCTGTCATTACGGTTTATGGCTTTCCAGCATCTATATTGTATTGCTCTTGTGGCAATGAAGCCAGTGACATTGACTGGCTCACAATTTTCAGTTGCACAAGAAAGGCTCAATTTCTAGTGTAGGTTCTGTGAGAGAAATAATATATCCAGTTTGTCTGGGGTTGTTATGCTCTGGTTATTATTATGCTTGGACTACTGCAATGCACTCTACATAGGGCTACCTTTGAAGGTGACCCGGAAACTACAATGCAGCAGCTAGATTGGTGACTAGGAGGAACCCAGGTGGCACTGTGGTTAAACCACTGAGCCTAGGGCTTGCTGATCAGAAGGTCGGCGGTTCGAATCCCTGTGACGGGGTGAGCTCCTGTTGCTTGGTCCCAGCTCCTGCCAACCTAGCAGTTCGAAAGCATGTCAAAATGCAAGTAGATAAATAGGAACCGCTACAGCGGGAAGGTAAACGGCGTTTCCATGTGCTGCTCTGGTTTGCCAGAAGCGGCTTTGTCATGCTGGCCACATGACCTGGAAGCTATACGCCGGCTCCCTCGGCCAATAATGTGAGATGAGCGCCGCAACCCCAGAGTCGGTCACGACTGGACCTAATGGTCAGGGGTCCCTTTACCTTTACCTTACTGCAATGCACTCTACATAGGGCTACCTTTGAAGGTGACCCGGAAACTACAATGCAGCAGCTAGATTGGTGACTAGGAGTAACCATATAACACCAGTCCTGAAAGACCTACATTGGCTCCCAGGAAGCTCATACCAATGACAAACTAAGTTGGTCTCTAAGGTACTACTGGAAGGAATTTTTTATTTTGTTTTGACAATTCAAAGTCTTAGTGTTGACCTTTAAAGCCCTAAATGGCCTTGGCTCAGTGTACCTGAAGGAGCGTCTCCACCCCCATCGTTCAGCCTGGGCACTGAGGTCTAGTGCCGGGGGCCTTCTGGCGGTTCCCTCCCTGCGAGAAGTGAGGTTGCAGGGAACCAGGCAGAGGGCCTTCCCAGTAGTGGCACCTTTGGAACACCCTCCCATCAGATGTCAAGGAAGATATCTGACGGGATAAAGAACTGACAACCCAACTTATTCAAAAGATATGGAGTAAAGAAGAACAAATTAGCGAATCAAAGGTCGAAAGGATAATGAAAGGAATAGATGAGATTAAAGTAAGCAAATTTAGGGAGCTCGAACTAAAATTCTTTCTAAAATGGTATAGAACTCTGGCCCAGCTAGCTAATATGATACCATGATTGAACCCTAACTGCTGGCACTGTGAACAAGCCAAGGGATGGTTCTCCCACCCATATGTATTGGGAATGCCCAGAGGTAGGGGGATTTTGGAATGAAATCCTTAAGGTTATTAATGAAGTTTTTAAAGTGAAGCTACCTATAGACTTCAATCTTATGACAATGGGTATACTAGGAAACACGACCATAGAGAAAGGTGACCAGCACACCTTCAAAGCAATGATACTAGCAGGAAAGGCAACAATAGCTTTAGGTTGGAAAGACAGAGAAAAATGGACAGTAGAGGTCTGGACTAATTATTTATTTGAATTTATTCAGTCAGACATTGTGGCAGTAACATCACAGGAAATAACATGGAAGGCCAAGTCTACTATGATAAGAACCAGATGCAACCCCTATCTTCAATGGATAACAACTACTGGACCAGAAGACAATCAGTGGAAATTAAAGACATTGTGCCCGTGGCTGAGGACAACTGTTTGAACCCTTCCAATGGATTATGGGTGGGGGAGGGGGTGGGAAGGGAAAGGAAAGGAAAAATGGTACGGGAAATTAAAAATTGGAAGGAGAGAATATAATGTATGTAAAAATTCTTGTACTTCAATAAAAATCTTTTTAAAAAAAGAGGAAGATATCTGAAGGCCGCTATGTATAGGAAAGTTTTTAATGTTTCATGTTTTCATTTGTTGGAAGCCACCCAGAGTGGCTGAGGCACATGGAGTCAACTGGAAACTGGAGAGCTATCCTAGTTGTAGTGAAGATATGAAACAGGAGCCCAGAGTCAAAGAAGTTAAAGGGTCGGTGCACAGAAGGTGGTGGACCTGAAGAGAGAGTGTACGGAGAATGAAGCTTCATGGAAAAGACAGCCGATGCAGGGAACGGAGGCGAGATGAGGCTTACTAGGTGGATATGAAGAAGCCTCAGAGTACTTAAGGGAAGAGATGAGAAGAGTGCTTAGGAGACCAAGAAAAAGCTAATGGAAGTAGGTCAATGGAGGGATGGTGAACAAAGGAAAAACTAATGAGAGCTTACAACTGGGGCAAATCTATATAGGGATTAGAGAGGGGATCCTGAGGGCCATATAGTTGCATACATACATGACAGGTGGCCATCCAGCCTCTGCTTAAAAGCGTCAAATGAAGGAGAGTCCACCACCTTCTAAGGGAGTCTGTTCCACTGTTAAAGAGCTCTTACCATCTGAAAGTTCTTCCTGATGTTTAGATGGAATCTCCTTTCTTGAATTCATTGGTTTTGGTTCTATTCTCCAAAGCAGGACAGAACAAGCTTTCTCCATCCTCCATGTGACAACCCTTTAGATATTTGAACATAGCAATCATTTCTCCTCTCAGTCGCCTCTTTACCAGGCTAAGCATACCAAACTCCCTCAACCGTTCCTCATAAAGCTTGGTTTTTGGACTCTTCATCATCTTGGTCATCCTCCTCTGCACATGTTCCAGCTTGTCAATATCTTTCTTAAATTGTAGTGCCCAAAACTGGACACAAGACTCCAGATGTGGTCTGACCAAGGCCGAATAAAGAGGTACTATAACTTCCCTTGACTGGGAGACTAGACTTCTGTTAATGCAACATAGAATTGCATTAGCTTCTTTTGCTGCTGTGTCACACTGTGGACTAATGTTCAGCTTGTGATCTATTAAGACCCCCTAGATCCTTTTCACATTTACTACCTGGATAGGTGTACCCCATCTTACTGTATATTTGTGCAGCTGGTTATTCCTGTCAAAGTGCAGAATTTTACATTTGTCCCTATTGAGACTCATTTTCTTAGATTTGGCCCACTTCTCCAGTCTGTTAAGATCATTTTGAATCCTGATTCTGTCTTCAGCAACATTGGTTATCCCTCCCAGTTTGGAGTAATCTGCAAAAGTGATGTGCATCCCCTCAATGTAGAAATGGACCGAGGCACTAGGAGAGGATATATTATTTAGTTATTAGCCTTCCTTACCCACGTGAGTGAGAACAGCAGAGTACCATCCTTTGCAGCTTTAAACTTGGAAGCTAAAACAAAGTTGATTTAACCTTCTAGAAACCATATTACAGGATGCTTTAAGGCAGACTGAATTTTTGTGGTATTAGCCCCCCCCCCAAAAAAAAACAATCACACACACACATCTAAGTTGTTGTTGCTGTTTAGTCGTTTAGTCGTGTCCGACTCTTTGTGACCCCCAAGTACAAAGTGCAAGCTCAGACATGTACATACGGTCAGCTTGGAAGCATTAAGAAAGAGGCTTCCCGGACAGGAAGGAAGTAGCATATCTCTCTATTAAGCTCTGTGAGCCTCGACCCCTTCGTGTGTCTATCTAGCAAAGCAAGAATCAAGAATCAAGTGTGAAGTTATTTAGGGGGGAGGTCTCTGGGATGAAAAATTCATCTGCAGTTTTATCTAAATTTCTTCTAATGTACATATTTTTGTGTACAATTTTGCCTAGCAAACATATTTCTGCAAAGTTATTTCCCCCCATGCAATGCATTTTGGTATGCTATTTTCAGTAATGCATACATTTGTATGGACCCTTTACTCCAGAATATACATTTTGTACAAATTGCTTGTGTACAAAATGGTTGGACAGTGTTCTCGAAGCCACCAACAGGAGTCTGACCAAACTGCAGGAGGCAGTGGAAGACAGGAGCGCCTGGCATGCTCTGGTCCATGGGGTCACGAAGAGTCGGACACGACTAAACAACTAAACAACACATTTCTTTGCTGGAGAACTGTATTGCAAATTTGGAAAAAGTGCACATTTCAAAGGATGAATGTTTCAGTTCACATTTTGATTCAGGACATGTGAACTGGGCAAATTTGCTTTTAAACGTAAACTGAATCTGATTTCTCCTCCATCTCTGAATATCACAGTCAAGGTCTTAAATCTCCAGAGTGTACTGAACTACAGAATGAAGAGCTTTTTAGTTCTTGGTGTAGAAGACTGGAGCCAAGAAGAGTATTAGATAAAACCTACCTTTAATTAAATGGCTGTGGTTTTTAGAACTATATCCCTTCATGAACATACAAGAAAGAATGTTGAGTTCTAGCCAAATTTCTGTTTGTTTTGAAAAAGTATGTGTGACCTTCCAGCTTTGCAAAAATGTTGTCAGTGCAAAAATCCTCCACAGATATTGTTGGACTACACCTCCCATCAACCACAATCACTATGGCCAATGGTCAAGGACATAGGCTCCAGCTTCCACCCAACCTTTGAGGGGAGGGGGGAATTGCATGTGTGTGACATCACCCGCATGACACACACGTGTGACAGGGCCTGCCACAGTTGCAGGGAGGCCTGACAGGGCCCACTGCAGTGAGGTCCGATGGGTCTCAGCCCTCAAGATTGGGGGGATTCCACCCCATCTCAATATACTGTATTTTCCGGCATATAAGACCATTGGGAGTATAAGACGACCCCCAACTTTCCCAGTAAAAATATAGAGTTTGGGATATACTCGCCGTATAAGACTACCCCCTCTCTACGATTGTCTGTGGGCCGAACATGCCCACGCTGCCCATATCCAAAATCTCCGCAGTGCCAAAAATTGCTTCTGTGCATGTCCGGAAGCCGAAAATCGTGTCTGGACATGCGCAGAAGCAATTTCCGGTGCCGCGCTGCCATTTCCAAAATGTTTGCAGTGCCAGAAATCTCTTCTGTGGCTGCGTATAAGACGACCCGGTGTATAAGACGACCCCCGACTTTTGAGAAGATTTTCCTGGGTTAAAAAGTAGTCTTATACGCAGGAAAATACAGCCCCACAGAGTTTCCTCAACCCCACAGAGCTGGCACCTCTGGTCAAGGATGATTGCAAGGGCCACCGATTCCCCATCCCTGGTGCAGAACTTTTGCCATATATTACAGAACTTGTTCCCACTCACCTTGCCTCCTCTAATTTGTATTAATCAACAAATGATCTTGGTTTTCTTTAAAAAAGAAAGCTTCCAAAGCATTCCTAGATATGTGAGTAATGCTGAAGGCGGGAGATCTTTTTTTAGCTACATGGGAAGTGCCTTGTGGGTGTTTTTACTGTCCGTGCTATTCTGTTATTTCAGCTCTTTTATCTCTTGGTTATTTAAGTGGTTATTATGTGCTAATGGTTTATTGCTATTGAGACTGTGATATTCGTATGTGATTCTGAAATGCTGTTTGTCACTCTGAGGAACCTCATGTGAAAAGGCAAGAGGGGATCAATCCAGATATAACACTAAACATGCACCTGCTCTGCCAAAAACAGCAGCAGCAGCACCCACCCCCCACCCCCAAAGTATGGTTGTGATATTGTGATGCTGAAAGGCTCTTTTCCGTCTTCCTACCATCACAGATGTGGGAAAGAGGTGGTAAAATCCAGAATTATTATGACACGTGGTAAATTGTATTCAATATTTCAGAGAGGGAGGGGTTTGCTAAATGAATGGCTTTTGTTTCCCGCACCCTCTTATAAATTTGGCCCTGATTAATACCAGCAATGAAGCAGCAACAATGACTTACAATGCAATGGGGCTTGTTCCCCGGCAAGCATGCACAGGATTCCAGGTTTAGCTTTAGAATAGGTATAAAACTGTATGGAGAACAGCATCATCCTTGTCCTGGCAGCGCATGTGGTGGTTCCTGATTTCCATTTCTCTATTCAGGTGTTAGCAAGCACATATGCTGGAGACAAGGGATCTGCCCAGACTTTTCTATTCAGCAGCGCAATCTGGTGTGTCTCTCATCTGTTCATTCTGCCATTACATATGGAAGCAAAACATAATTAAAAGATTGGACTGGTCCATGAAGCTTTCTGACACGGATTGTTTCTAGGCTGCACATCATTTTGGGCTATTTCTCTCAGCCTCCTGACGTAAATAGCTGGGACTGCAATTTCACATGCAAATCATGGGCATTAACAGAAGATCTGATGGAGGTTCCCACCCCCTGTTGTTTATGAAAGCCAGGCATTTGAAATTGCTTTGCACAGAATAGCTTTCACCTTGCAATGTTCTCTCCACAATTGCTGAATAGGAAGCGGGTTCTCCAAGGAAGAGCAAAGGCCGGCTGCCAAGACAAATCCAGGCTGGGCCGCAAGCCTGAGAAAATTGATTGAGTGATGATTGTACAAGCAGAACCATTCTTCCCACATGCAATTGCATTTTTGAGCTCTTGCATTTTTGAGCTCTTCCAGTGACATGCAAAAAGCCAATCCACACACAGGCCTGAATATGTGATTGGTAGTCAGGATGCTGACAGTTGCATGGAACAGCTACAATACTGGATGTGTTTGCGTGAGTGTTCAGGGTTTGTTTTTTACTTCAGCCACGTAAGGTTCTTTAACTCCTGTGGAGAATGGAAGGTTGACATTGCAGTTACTTCCCATGGCTGGCTCTTGGGGGAGATGTATTGGCAAGGGAAGCAACCACACGGGCATTTTGCAAATCTTTTGGTGGGTGTTACATTACCAGAGCAGCATGGGAATGTGTCTTTAGGGCTTGTCCACACTTCTGCTTTTCCTGCTGCTCTGCCACTCTGCCAGTGGCAACCACTGCATGATCCATTACCTGGTGACAGTCATGAGAAACAATATCAGGTTTCTTTAGACCAAGTACGGCATAACAGAACAATACAGGAGGGCCATATACAAGAGCTGGGGTGATCTTGCAGACAATCAGAAGACAAGCAACCTGGCCAGAGATAAGGGACACTCCTCTTTCAACCATGGTGTCACTATTAACGTAGCATGCCAACGCATTGGGGGGAGAAAATTGCAACCACTTCGCTCCTCTCCTCTCCTGCCACCAGTCTGCTGGGAGTTAAGCCATGGTTGGCTTAGAAGTACATCAGATGTCTCAACCCAGGCTTGTGGTTTGTTACCCTGAAACAAACCATGAGTTTACCATGGTTTACAAATCAGAATTTGTCGAGTTTGGACTTAATGCTAAGGCAGGTGAAGAAGAAAAATGACTGCAATCTCCCCCCCCCCCCCGCATACCAGCAAACTGAGCATCCATCTTTAAAACATTGTTAATATTAATTGTGGTTTAAAATGATGTACAAACCAGGGGGGGCAGCCTGAAATATGAGAAGGAACTTCACCTGCTCTTTGGACAACTTTGCACAGTCCAAATGACTAAATCAAATCATGGGGGGAAAACAAAGGCATACTAAATGCAAAAAGAATCCCCAAAGGATTTGTGCTATGTATGCACATAAAGTGAAGGAATACTAATGAAGAGACTAAATGGAATTTCATTTGGAATTTTTGTCAGAAATACAGTCACTTCGGGGGGGGGGGGTTACTCTAAATTCCTGCATATTTGAATACAGGACCATGAGAATTGCCATATGAAATTAGACCAATGGTTCTTTTTGTGCGGCATGTTCACCACGAGTGTTGCTCAAGTAGGATACATCAGCAGATGCAGCATTAGATTGCAAAATGAAGAAGAGTGAGCAAAACATACATTTTCTCCCTTCCTTCCTGAAACACCCCCTCACCTTAATCACTGCCAGGGGCTTGAGTGCAACTCCTCTCCTGATACTTTCCCTCCCACCCTCCCACTTTTATTTAAGTTGAACATTTGCATGCATACCCATAGAACCACACGTAAGCAGAGACCCTTACCTTGCCCAAGTGTTACCCCATTAAACCACAGGTGGCACTGGAGTTCAGCATCAGGAGGAAGAAATGGGATCCCACAACAAAAATTTCCTGGGTATCTAAGGTGTGACTATGTTTCAGCGAGCCTATTGCCGAGGATGCTGTAAAAAAAACCCCAAAGCTAGCAGATAAAAAGGAATCCCTGTTCTACCTTGGACCTTATTTAATGTACAAAATTTATTGTTTTTAGTTTCTGAACATTTAAGTGTACAACCAGTCTGCCAGTGGAACATGAGACCTTTGCTTCAACCTGAGAGCCATGAGGAAATTTTTGACTGGGAATCGAAACAAGTCTCAGCCCAGTCTCTGGCCTGCAATAGCTCCCGGTAGCAAACCCTCCAACATTTCATTCTCCTACCCAGTGCCCCCTATAAATGTGGATTTTGAAATATCTGCACACACAAATTGGTCTGGTTCCCTGCTAGTAAATCTTGAAAAGACACAGTCCTCATTCATATACACACAAGCATTTTCTTTCTCACTTTTGCCAGTAAAACAAAGCAATCACAAAGGCACAACGCATGTCAGATGAGAGGAATAGTAATCCTACAACTTAAAGGTGTGGTGGCAGTTGTGGGAGCCACACAAACAGTCAATATGTGATGATGAATCAACTTTGTTCAAAGCCTTTCAATCCCCTGTCCCCAAGTTAGAAAAGGGGAGCACCACAAAATACTGTAGGAGTATCCCCCACTTACATCACGGAAACAGTATGCATTTGGGGAAAGTGGGTTCCAAGAGCATCAGTGAAGCTGAAATTCCTGCTCTCCACATTAGCCTTGGCATTTCCTTTCCCTTGGCACAAACTGTATGTGCTTTGAAGGCAGAAATTCAACAGATGAAAATTTGGCCGTCGCTCCCCCCCCAAGTTGTGCAGAGGGGGCTGCCATTACCTATGGAATGTGGGTCAGGGTGCGTGTCTGGAGAAGTGGTAGAAAACCTGATCCAACCTGTGGGACAGGGGGAGGTCACCGAGGATCCAGTCTTTGGGAAAATAATATAAAAGGAGGGGGGTTTTCAGGGAGAAATTGGACTGTTGGGTGCCCCCTAATGGCCAAGTATGAACCCTACTTGGCCACCAGCTTCTGAGTTGTTGTTTGTTTCCCTTCGTTATGGTTGAAACTACTTGGCATGCACATAATGTTCTGCAAATAGCTTCATAATTTACAAAATCCACATTTTGGGGCAGGCAGCACAGAAGGCCTTTTCTTTTGGGGGGGAGGGGGTGTCACAATGGGAAAGCAGCAGAACCTGGCTGTGTAAGTGCTAGTGGAAGGGAACCCTTGAATGACACAACCTTTGCAATGGGGAGGGGGGCACACATCCCACCCTCCAAGTCAGCTCCCCCCCCCATTCCAGGATGGCTCCAGAGTTTTAAGCCGGGAGAAGAAATAAAAAAACTCAGGGCGGGATCCTGCTGGGGGGGGGGTGAAGGTTGGAGAGGAGAGGCTGGGGGTCAGACACGAAGCAGGGAAGATGACACACAGCGCGTCTGTCCTGCCCTGGACTCAGGAATCCAGAAACACACGTGGGGGGGGGGCATGTGAGTCACTTTCTCCACCATTACTTCTGTAAGGTGAGCAAGGAAGCCGCCCCTCTCCATGGGCAGAATACAGAACACACAGAAGCCTGGGAAGCAAGCAAGCCAGAAGGAATCTGGCTCCACTTTGGACATTTCAGTGCCCAGGAAATGCAATTTGCAATGCCTCCCCACACACATGCAGTTTGGCCCCTGGAGGTACTGACTAGCACAGTGCAGCAGCAGCAGGTGGGCAACCGCCCACAGGATTGAGGGGGCCCCACTGAGCCCCCCCAATCTCTCCCTCTCTCCAGCCAGGAGAGGAAAAGAGAGGAAAAGATTCCAGCAATCGAGACCCCCCCCCCCGAGCTGCTGTATTCTGGGAGAGCTACACTGCAGGGCTGCCATCTAGGCCCCTCTCTTCCCTCACTCAGCCCCTTCCACCCTTACGATTCACACCTTCACAGATGCAAGGAGGCCACAGAAAGGAAAGGGAGAGCAGGGTCATGGTCTGAGATTCCCAAGGTGCACAAATTACAAGAAAAGTCTAAAAGGGGGGCATTTGTGAGTCTCTCTCTAGAAGCTATGAACTCAAAGCTGCCTTTAAAATGCTTACAATACTTTTGGACCTCCCATTTTCCTATCTTATGGCCAAAATTCATCATTGAAACCTGTAATTTCTGGCACAGCGAGAGCCAATCTGTCCAAGGGGCTCTTGATTTGAAGTTACTTTTGCCTTCGTTTTCAGGGTTTGATGTGGGGGAAGGCACTTCCCGTAACAAAACAATAGTAATTTACATGCAGAGTGGCAGCTTCATTAACTAGTATAGTGAAGCTATGCACAATCCAAAATTAATAGTGATTTTGGAGTCCTTTGGCCTGTGTGAATCCTCTTGCTAGATTTCTGAACTGCAATCCAGCAGCCTCATGCAAACCAGTCCCTGCAAGGCAACACATTAGTTAGGAGACCATTTATTCAGTTCTGCTTCATTATTATTCCACAGTTCCATATTGTTATGCCTTGGCTTCCACTCTGGTCGTCTTCTGGCAAGAAAAGAGAATTTCAGAATAGTAATGGAATTTTTGCATGTGCTCTCACACTTTACCTGCCACACATTTTCACCCTTCAAAAGTCTTCTTAGGTTTTTCTCCCCCTTCCCTCTCAATATAAATAAATAAATAATAGAAGAGAAGACAAAAATAGTGCATAGCTGCCAAGTTATCCCTTTTTTACAGGGATTTTCCCTTATGCTGAATAGGCTTCCTCGCGAGAAAAGGGAAAACTTGGCAGCTATGATAGTGTTATTCCCCTAGTTTGTGCTTCCATTTTAGCTGTAGGTATGAGTGCAACAGACCTGAACCCAAACAATGAACGGAGGCACATTTAAAACTCTACCTTACAGGTGAGTGATATACCCCTCCTTCTCAACCATGTTTACTGGATCATCTCTCAGGTGTGTGCGCGCATGCGCGTTCCTAGCAATTGTGGACTTCTTGGTCCTTGAATAAATAAAGGCTTTCCCCCCCCCCCCCCGAGAGCAAAACAGAGAGGAAGAAAAGAGCTGGCAGCACATTTGAAAGCCGGTGTTTCTGGAGTGCTTTCTAAGTTATGCCTAGAGGAAAAAGTGACGAGCCGTGAGTGAGGGAAGGAATGACACCTTTCTGAAGTAGTTGAACCTAGAGCCTGGATGCCCGATAGGAGCTTATTTTCACAGTGAAAGCAGCCCTTTCTGCATAATGAATAAAGATAAGATATTTGTGAAATGAAATATGCCACTGCCCCTTTCATTCCTGAAAGAAATAACTTATTCCCATGAAAAACCTGTCAGCATGGCGCATTGCTTCCACCAGAGTGTTAGCACATTTTCTTGACAGTTTATTAAAGTTTCACATAGAAGTCATGCAGATTAGTCTAAATATCTTATTTTGCCTTAACGCCAGATTCCTGGTGGTGGTGGGTTTAACTTTTTTATAAAAAACAAAAAACAGGAATGAAATCTTCAGGTTCATTCATCATCATTTGGCTGTGAGCTTGCAGTATGCCAAAAAATAGTAAACACTTGTGGAATCTGTAGTAATTGAAAGCAGCAGTAAATTACATTTTAAGTGCTCATCAAGGTAAGAAGGAGGCTCTTCAGGAGCTCATCGTAGGCTCTTGTTAGGAAATATGCCAAAGGAGGCCAAATGAAAGTTCAGAGATGGTGCTGATTCCCAGTCTCTACAAACACACACACACACACACACCCCTTTTCATTTTGGAGTGCAGGAGAAATAGCATTCCTGGTTTTGTTTTAAAAGACAACCACAACAAAGTGGCAGGATAAGGATTTCCTCCTCCTGACTTTTCAAGTGCTTTGCATCATAATGAGTTCCGTTTTCAGAGCTCTCTTGGAGAATTCCCACAGAAACTCAGAGTTTTCCAAGCTTTTCCCTAGAAAACTGAAGGCAAAAACCAAGGCCAGATTGCTCATTCCCAACCTTACCCATTGAAAACAATTTTTCCCTTATCTGAAATTCAGGACTTGACTGCTGACATCCATGTTCCGATAACGTTCTCTACTGTAATGCCATCTAGGTGGGCATGTCTTTCAGAGATGCTCAGGAATCCTATCTGGTACAGAGTGCAGCCATCCAGTTGTCACTGGGTGCTGGCTTGCACACAGCATTTCTCCCCAATTCTGAAAGCAGTTAGTTGGCTTCCATTCAGTTTCTGGACACAATCTGAGGTGCTGGTTTTAATCTTAAAAGTTTCAAATCAAGCATATGAAATGTAGGCTCAAGCAAGCTCAATGAAGTCTACCAGCCACATGCCATGGCTTTCTAGGTGCTTTACAAACCACTCCTGTTTTAAAGACCCAAGTAGGCAGCAGGAATCAGTTTCCTGCACTTCTGGAAACTCCTCACCATGCAGCTGGGTTTGCATTAGTTGTGGGTCCATGCTGTGATCATGGAGCACAAGAAGGTAAAATCTCTCATTGCCTCCATTTCCTGCCAAGAGGTGATGGGACCAGTGGCCATGATTTTAGGGGTTTTTTTTATGTTGAGCTTCAAAGCATATTTTGCATTCTCCTCTTTCACCCTCATTAAGAGGTTCTTTAATTCCTCCTCTGCCATCAAAGTTGTGTCATCTGAGGTTGTTGATATTTCTTCCGGCAATCTTAATACCGGCTTGGGATTCATTCAGTCCAGCCTTTCACATGATGTATTTTGCATATAAATTCAATAAGCAGGGAGGCAATATACAGCCTTGTCGTACTCCTTTCCCAATTTCGAACCAATCGGTTGTTCTATATCCAGTTCTAACTGTTGCTTCTGGTCTCATTTAGAGATTTCTCAGGAGACAGATAAGGTGGTCAGGCACCCCCACAAAGTCAAAGGCTTTTGTGTAGTCAATGAAGCAGAAGAAAATGTTTTTCCAGAACTCTCTGGCTTTCTCCATAATCCAGCGCAGGTTTGCAATTTGGTCTCTGGTTCCTCTGCCCCTTCGAAATCCAGCTTGTACGTCTGGGAGCGTGTGAAATGAGGGCAATTGTGCGGTAGTTGGAGCATTCTTTGGCACTGCCCTTCTTTGGGATTGGGATGTAGAATGATCTTTTCCAATCCTCTGGCCACTGCCGAGTTTTCCAAACTTGCTGGCATATTGGGTGTAGCACCTTAACAGCATCAACTTTTAAGATTTTAAATAGTTCAGCTGGAATGTCATCACTTCCACTGGCCTTGTTATTAGCAGTGCTTTCTAAGGCCCATTTGAATTCACTCTCGAGGATTTCAGGCTCAAGGTCAACAGCCACACTATCTTGGGTGTCTGGGAAATCTGTATCTTTCTGGTATAATTCCTCTGTGTATTTTTGCCCCCTTTTCTTGATGTCTTCTAACTTGTCAGAAAGGCCTTTTTGGAGGCTGCTCCCAGACTTTGAAACTCCTTCCCTAGATAAGTTTTCTAGGTCCTTCCTTGCTTTCCTTTCACTGGCAGGTGAAGACCTTATTTCAACAGGCTTTGGGGAACTAACTGCTTTTAATGAAAGGGCTGGTGCCATGCTGTTTTTATTGTAATCAGCTGTAGGTTTAAAATTGATATTTTATATTTATACTGTATATACCGGTAGTTTTACAGTAATTCAATAAACAGTTAATTCTTGGTTAAAGATTAGTTTTTCCTGTTTATAGCTGTTCCTGTTTAATCTGTAAGCTGCCTTGAGTCCCTATCAATGAAGGTTTAGTGTCACAGTGGCCGGAGTAGGCTACTTCAGAGTAACGACGCTACGCAGCTCTGCATTTTATTCTTTTATTGGTGCTGCGTATTTACAGTGCTGAAGTCATTGCTATTTACACGGAGTGATGTGGTCAGTCGGTATCAGAACCTCCGAATGACTTTTGGCGCGTCTTTCCCCAACACAAAAGCCTTGGAAGCCCCATCCTCTTTCCCCTCCTCTTTCTGCGTAATTCTGGCGTTGGAGGGATGGGTCTCCCCCCCTTACTTGCCCCTTCCTGTCCCACCTGGGACCCTGGCTCCGCTACCTTGCCTGAGCCTCGGACCCGACTTCCTGCTTCCCCACTGGAATCAGAGCTCCCTCTGCTTTCCCCTGTGGTCGGTGATGGGCTTGAACTCAGGAGGGGAGGGACTTCGCGATATCCCCTGTCCCTCACATCCACCCCCCTCCCAAGCTCCCCTTCTCCCCTCCCCAGGTCCCCCCCAGGTGTCGGTGACGACTGGAAGCCTAAGAACTCAGTGCGTTCCGAGCCCGTTGGTGTGAACACCTCCGCCCAGTCCTGCGAGGCCCCCCCTTCCGCCTGGGAGGACTGGAATCCCAAAAAGTCCGTGGCGTCCGAGCTGGTGGGGGTAAAAATGTGCTGCCAATCTGCTTCTGCCTCTGACTGGGTGGATCTCGGTGACACCCATACCTCGTCTCCCGATTCCTCAAACTCCGCTTCCCAGCGCCATGGTGAGGTGCTCTCCCGTGCCTCCTCCTCCTCCCCCTCCCTTTCCATGTGCCAGGGCTTGGGTCTGTGGGGAAAGAGGGCGTGAAATTCTTCCACCAAGAATTCCTCCTGTATCTGAGTGGCTGGGACCCATTCATTCTGGGACGGTGGAGCGTCCTCCCATGCCATGAGGTACTCCAGGCCCCCCACCCCTCTCCGTGAATCAAGGATGGCCGTGGCTTCATTTAGTTGCTCCCTGCCTCCCCTCTCCCCCCCTCCCTCGGGGGTTTGTTCGCTGTCTCAGAGCCTGCTGCTTTCCCTGTACGGCGACAGCAGCGATCTATGAAACACTGGATGCACCCTCATTTCCTCTGGCAGTGCCAGCCTGTATGCCACCGGGTTGACCTGTTGCGTGACCGTGAAGGGGCCCAGCCGTCTGGGTGCCAGCTTTTTGCACCTCCCTCTGGTGGGAAGGCCCTCCGAGGACAACCAGACCTTGTCCCCCACCCTGATGACCTCCCCTTGTCGCCTGTGGCGATCTGCCCCCTTTTTGTACGCTTCCTTGGCCCTCTCCAAGTGTTCTCTGAGCTGCTGGTGCACCGTCTCCAGTTCCTCTGCCCAATCCTCAGCCTGTGGGCCCTCCTCCTCCTCCTCCCCCTCCCTCTCTGGGAAAGATCTGAGGTCGCGCCCGTAATTGGCCTTAAAGGGCGACACCCCTGTGGAGACGTGCACCGCATTGTTGTAGGCAAATTCTGCCAGTGGCAGGCGATCCACCCAGTCTGTTTGCCGCTGGCTGACGTAGCATCTCAGGTACTGCTGCAGAATGGCGTTGACCCTCTCCGCCTGTCCGTTGGTCTGCGGGTGTCTAGCCGTCGACAAGCTGACCTCCACCTGCAGGAGGTTCATGAGCCGCCGCCAGAACCTGGAAACAAATTGGCGGCCACGATCCGAAATAACCCTTAAAGTTATCCATGCAGTCGGAATACGTGGTCAACAAACAGTTTGGCTGTCTCTTCTGCCGAGACCGCCCTGGCACACGGTATAAAGTGGCACATTTTGGACATGAGGTCCACCACCACCAACACTGCGGTCTTGCCCCTGGAAGAAGGCAGATCTGTGATGAAGTCCATGGACACCACTTCCCACGGCCTGTGTGGTGTGGCTAAGGGCTCCAGCAATCCTGGTGGCGCTGCTCTGACCACCTTTGCCCGCTGGCAGGTGTCACAGCCCCGTACATAGTCTCGAACATCTTCCCGCACCCCTGGCCACCAGAAGTGTCTCATGACTAGGTGAGCGGTTTTGTCCCTTCCAAAATGACCCGCCGTTGGGTTGTCGTGCATCTGCTTGAGGACCGTACGTCTAAGCTGGGTGGTGGGCAGGTACAGTGCACCCTTGTAGAAAAGCAGCCCCCTGCGTTCTGCAAAGTCTTTTGCCTGCTCTCTCCCCCCTCTCAGTTCTCTGAAGATGCGGTTGGCAAATTCATCCGCTGCCGTCAGTGCTGTGAGTTCTGCCTCGCTCACCACTGCTGCTCCGCAGGACCATGCTGACGGGGGGAAAATGTGCCTGGGTGCTGGTGGCGCCTCCTCCTCCATGTACTCTGGCTTGCGGGAGAGGGCATCCGCCCTGACATTCTGCTCTCCCGGGATGTAGTGGATGGAGAAGTTGAAGTTCGAGAAGAACTCTGCCCACCGTATCTGCCGCTGGTTGAGCACCCTGGCAGTTCTCCAGAACTCCAGGTTCTTGTGGTCTGTGCACACCTGGATGGGGTGCTTGGCGCCCACCAGGAAGTGTCTCCAATGCTTGAACGCCGCGTGGATCGCAAGAAGTTCCTTATCAAATACTGTGTAGTTTCGCTCTGGCTGGGTCAACTTCCTGGAGAAGAAGGCACAGGGTCTCCACTCTCTGTTGGCGTCCAGTTGCAACAAAATGGCGCCCACAGCTTTTTCAGAAGCATCTGTCTCAACGCGTAGGGGCGCGTCCTGAACCACGTGGAACAGGTTCTGGTCTGAGGCGAACACCCTCTTGAGGCTTTCGAACGCTGCTTGCGCCTCTGGTGTCCACCTGAACTTCTGCTTGCCTCTCAGGCAGTCAGTGATGGGAGCCGTAACGCGAGAGAAATTCTTGATGAACTTCCTGTAGAAGTTGGCGAAGCCTAGTAGGCGTTGGGCATCTTTGCGCGTCCTGGGGCTGTGCCAGTCCAGGATGGCCTGCACCTTGTCCTTGTCCATCGCCAGCCCCTTGTCTGACAGCTTGTAGCCCAGGAAGTCCACCTCTTTGGTGTGAAACTTGCACTTCTCCAGCTTCACATACAGGTGGTTCTCCTTCAGGCGCTGCAACACCTCCCTGACATCTTTCACATGCTGCACTGGGTCATTGGAATAGATAAGGATGTCATCCAGGAAGACCAAGCATTTCCTGAAGAGGAGGGACCCCAGGACGTGGTGCATGAAGGCCTGGAAGCATGCTGAGCCCCCTTGCAACCCGAAGGGCATCACCAGATATTCAAAAGAGCCCAGAGGCGTGAACATCGTGGTTTTCCATTCATCGCCTTCCCGGATCCTGATCAAGTTGTACGCCCCCCGTAGGTCCAGCTTGGTGAAAATCTTGCCCCTGCATGCCGCTGTCAGGAGATCGTCCACTCTGGGCATGGGGAAAGCCACTGGCTCTGTCACTGAATTCAGCCGTCTAAAATCCACCACAAGACGGCGCTGTTGCGTGTCTTTCTTGTCCACCCAGAAGACCGGGCTGCCCCCTGCTGCCTTGCTTTCCCTGATGAACCCCCGCTTGAGGTTCTTGTCGATGAAAGCGCGCAGATCCTCCAGTTCCTGGTCTGACATGGCGTACAGCTTGGCTGGGGGTATCGTCGCCCCTGGCACCAGGTTGATCTGGCAGTCAAAAGGCCTGTGCGGGGGTAGGTGGTCGGACTCCGCTTCGCTGAAGACCTCCTGCAGGTCCCAGTACGGCTTGGGTATCGCCTCACCCCCTTTGACATGCATGGTGGCCACCGTGGCTATCGGAGGCCCCTCCCCTGGTTGGTGCTGCATGCAATGTTCCAGACAAAAGTCCGACCCAAACGTGATGCATCTCTGGTGCCAACTGATGGAGGGGTCGTGGCGCGCCAGCCAGCTCATGCCCAAGACGATGGGGGGGTCTGAGATGGTGGTGACGTTGAACGCCAGTGTCTCTGAGTGCCTTCCCACCGTCATTCTCATGGGGGGGGTTTGATGTGTGATGGCCCCTCCCAGCAACTCTCTGCCGTCAATGGTTGCCACATGCAGAGGAAAATCCAGCTGCAGAAGCTGGATCTGGTGCTCTTCTGCAAAGTTTCTCGAGAAGAAGTTGGCTGAGGCACCACTGTCAATTAAGGCTAGGACTGTCAGGGGATAGCCATTTGGGAGCGTTAGCGTGACTTCTAGAACCACTCCTGCTCTGGGAGGGGTGGGCTGGCTCTGCTCCTCTCTGTGCGGGTGGGCGGGCTGGGGCTGTTGTCTGCTGACTGTGCCTGGCTGCTGCCCCTTGTCTCCTGCAGCCAGGCTTTCCCGTTTCCCTGCTGTGGTGCTGCGTCAGTGGGGGAGGGCACCACCGTTCCCGCCTTTCCTTGCCACTCCCTGCGATGTGGGCAGTCTCTGACGAGATGCTGGGGGGAGTTGCAGAGAAAGCAATTCCCGCCCCTTCCCTCCTTGCGTCTTGGCGCCGCTGGGGTTTGAAAAGCCCGCGCGCGCGCGCTATCAATCTGCATGGGCTCCTGGTCCTGGCTGGCCCCAGGCGTGGCTTGAAAGGGTTGTTGGGGGAGTGGCTTCTCCTGCGACCGTGGGAACCAAGCCCGCTTTGCGCGCGTTGCTTGCTTGTCGCTCCACCGGGACTCCTGTCTCACCCCCACCGCCAGAGCCGCTTTGCTCAGCTGATCCATAGTACTGGGCTTTGGACCTCTCGAGAGCTCATCCTTCACCTCCTCGTGCAAACCCAAGTAGAACGCCGCTTGCATAGGAGGCGACTCAAGTTCCCACCCCAGTCTGTGCACCAGCATGGTGAATTTCGCCCAATATGCGCGAACTGTCATATTTCCTTGGCGTAAATTATGAAGTTCCTCCTTAGTCTGGTCCATATGACTATCGGACGAATACATCGTTCTCAAACCTTCTAGAAATTGTTTGACATTTTTCATGCAAGGATTCTTGGTTGCAATTAACGGTCTTAGCCACTCCCTGGCTGCCCCGGTAAGGTGTTCCACAATAAACGCTACCCTGTGCTCATCATCGGGGAACTCATTATGGTGCAGCTCAAGAGCATACACGATCTCAGTCTCAAAGCCATGATATTCCCTCGGGTCTCCATTGAACTTGCTTACTAGGGTCCCGGCTCTCCTTCCTGGCAGGAAAAGGTATGCATATGATTTAGAAAGATATATAGACCAGGGTAAAGGGTAGACTGGAAGTCATTTTAGGGGGAGGGTGGAGGGTGGAGATGGGGTCTTTGTTCTGTGATTCTTTTTATGTGGATATTTTTGTATGAGTTATATTTATGTTTTTCAGTTAATATATGATTTATATATGATTTATTATGTATTTTGTGTTTAGGGTTTGGGGTTTTTGTATGTCCGTTTGTATGTGTTGGTTGTTTTGTAAAAAAAATTTAATTTAAATGATTTACATATGATTTAATTATGATTTGCAATTATTATGATTTATATATGATTTATATATGTATCTGGGTTTTAGGTTTGGTTTTTTTTGTTTATATGACTGTCTTAGTTGGTTTCTGTGTGTGTAATTTTTTTAATTTAAATAAAACCTTTTTTAATATTTTAATATTTAAAAAAAATCTTGCCTCTTTCTAAAATGTAAATCTACCAAAGAATAAAATAAAATAAAATCAAGATTAAGGGGTTTTCTCAGGATGGTGGAGGGTGGCACTTGGCCTTCTTCTGATAGGGAATGCTCTGCGGGTGAGGGACAAAAAATGGGGAGGGGGTTGAGAAGGGTCACTTGGGGGAGTGAGAACTTGGGGAGGGGTAGAAACCCAGATTGTGATGGGGCAGCTGCCAAGCAGAAGAGAAATGGACACACAGCGATTCAGATAACCAACTGCTTGTCACATGGTCCCACCTTGGGAGCGGCCAAGCATGTGCTTTGGGTAGAAGGGGGTCCTCCTTCTGGTAGGAAATGCTTTGAATGAGGGGTGGGGTCAAAAAGTGGGGGTCAGTGAGTGTCAGTTTGGGGGGGGAGTGAGAATTCCTGCAGCCGGCAGAAACACAGTCACCCAAGGGGCAGGACACCTTCCAACATTCCTCTGATAAAAATGTCCCTGTTTCCTCTGAGGAATGTTGGAGGGTATGGAAGCAGCTTTTGTTCCTCAGAACTGCAGTGCAGAGGGAAGGGAATAGTCCTAAATCTTGCTCCAGGGGCGCAAGATCCCCCTGCCTGACTTCCACCCCACTTAGACTGCCGTTTCACGTAGTGAACTGTTGAGGAGGAGCCCTTTCCCATATTAGGCATGGACATACCTTTCCCCTTTCCCAAAGAAGCTTCCTGAGGACACACAGGACTGCGGGGGGAGGGGGAGGGGAGGATGAGCTCCTCTTCACTTACGCAGCCTTTGGGTAAATACGTTCCTTCTGAGCTTGGTGCCATGCAATCCTCGCTACAACCACCATTAAAAGTTATGCAGGTTCTCCCTACCTGGCCACTTTTCTTGCTGCAAATAGTTTCTGGAGTGATGCCAAATGAGACTAGGGTAGTAGAGGCTGTTGCCAAATTGCATTAACCCCTCCTGCTGCACAGATGAAGCACCATTTTTGTCTTCTGTTTACCCTTTCCACATCAGATTTATTTAAACAAAAACAAAACAAAAAACACCCAGCATTGTATCTTATTTTCAAAGTAATATATTTGGCGTCTGAATCAGAAGATCACCTGCCTGAATGGCAGATCCCTCTTCAATCCTTGTCACAGTTCCCTCTGCCCTTACAGGCTTCGATTCCCAAGCTCCTATTTAATATTCAACTCACTCAAGAACATTCAATGTACTTTTGCAACAATATCACTTTTCATCTTTGTCTAGACCTTGAAAGTGAGAGAGGAGGATATATGCCTATTAAATACTTTTTTTAAAAAAAAAAATCTTGACGGAGGTTCCTCCATCTTCTCCAAAATAATTGCACTGTTACACTCATTCACATTCTCCTATAACTGTCAGGTGCTAGTTTTGATATGTAGCACAAGACAAGCATCAGGTGTAATCAAGAGCTCTTTCTTTACAACACAATTTCAAATAATTTTGAGAGTAATCTGAGCACAGGTCATTTCCTTATCTGCGATCCAGACAAGCAGTCGTCATGATCCACTATGCCTTTTGTAAAATCCTATTAGAACAATATTCTTTCAGCAACAATAGTTTGACTTTGGGGGGGATCTATCATTTAAATAACTACCCCAGTCACATAGGAAGATGCAATTGCACCAGGTGTTATTGACTGATGTGTTTAATAATGTAATAAAGATGTCATTTCTGACTAAATTTGTTATCTGAGAACAGGCCATTTTACCTCTAAAGCTGGCAAAGAAAAATATGATAGGGGCGGCCTGCCAAGTTACCAGGGCCATACATTCAACATGTAACATACACTCAGGGATTTCAGTGGGATCTGAAACAGAAGGCTGAGAGAGGCTATAAGCAGCTCACTTGGATCAAAATCTGGAGATTCACTGTCAGGATTGTTTGGACTTCAGCCAACAGACTCTAAATCTGCCCTTTGGAGCTCATTGTGGTGGTTTAGTTACAGTTCACTGTTATCAGTTGACAGTTATCAGCTTTTCAACAATCATGCTATTGGGAAACTTTTTTGCCCCTCAAATGGTTTTGGAGAAGAGGTTAGGGCAGCTATAAACATCCTTCCATAGATTTAAAATCTGGACACTTTCTGGTCATGGTGGCTGGGAGTGATGGGAACCTTACCTTCCAAGTTCCGGACTGCAGAATCCGGGACCGGCAGCCATTTGACACCGGAAGTTGTGTCGATGTAACTTCCGGTGTCGCTTTGCCCTTCTATGGGCACCCAAAATGGCCATTGCCGGCTTCGAAAGTCGCTTGTATGCATGTCAGGAAGTGCGCCGACGCAACTTCCGGTGGCGCTCCGCCCATCTATGGGCACCAAAATGGCCGTTGCCAACACCGGAAGTCACGTCTATGCACTTCCGGACATGCGTAGATGCGACTTTTGAAGCTGGTGGCGGCCATTTTTGGTGCCCATAGAAGGGCAAATCGGAAAAAAAAAATGGCCGCCGGCAGGAGAAAATAACGGAGAAAAACGGGAGAAGAAGTGATAAGGGGGACCACTGGGGAAAGGTAAATAAAAAAGGGGTTTTCCCGGGGAAAACGGGAGACTTGGCAGCTATGATTGGCAACTGGAGTTCAACAACATCTGGAGGGTGCAACACTAGCTTCCCCTCCTGCACACCAGATGGTGAGTCACAACTGTTTATCCTTGCAGATTCTGAATTGCTCAGGCAATTCCAAACTTGTCATCTTCTTTCTGGAGGGAGACCTTTACGGGCCTGTTTATCATTTTTCATTCACCTCTACCATGAGGACCTCTTCTTCTTCTATTCAGGCCTTGCAGGGGTTCTGATTGGGCCCACAAAGCTGCTTTCCCCAAACCTGCCCCTCACCTGATGTCAGGTGCGGCAAAGACACAGCAGCAAAGGAGCAATTGGGAGTATTAAAATATACACCCAAATATACACCCTTGGAAAGCAGCGCTTGTATTACATTGCAAAAGGTCAGCTTCACTGGGATTGACAATCCACAAGCCTTTCTCTTCCCATCACATGGATTCCAGTGAAGAAGATGGCAGGAATAATGGGGTGCAGAAAACCAGAGATTAGGAACACTCACTGTTAAATAGTGGGTTGACATAGCAGACGACACAGCAATCTCTTCCAAGCAGCTCTTTATTTGGAAACTGCAACAGAACTGAACTGAACTGCATTGCCGAGCTGGCCTGCTTTTATAGATGCTGGCTCAAACAATGTATCAAACATAATTCAAAGTTCCCTCCTAATGTTCCCTCCTAAAACAACTGCCAAGGACCTGAGGGAAAACTATATACACTAATACATAACACTCACATCCATACAGATGCTTTCAGCATTCCCTCCATCCGAATGTCTCATATTTGGGGGTTCCAAAATATTTGGATCTTCTTCTGGAAATTCTTTTGTTTGAATTTCTACATAGAGTTATTGGCAGATTTGTTTAGCTGAAGATTGTTGAAACGTAGAACTAATGAAATGTTGACGCACCTGCAGACATTATCTCATGATTAAACGAAAAACTGCTTGAAAATGTCTTTTTCACACGCACTGTGTTGGGTTGGGTTGGAACCCGAGTGCTTTGGGACTATTTGTTTTTACAATTGTGAAAATTACCCTGAGATGGTCTTGTAAGTGTGGTTTGCTAGAGTCAGCTTTCTATAGCTGTCTTGGACACAGATCTCCGTATCTGGATCAGGCTGAAACTATGAAACCAGGCTGGCCTTTTCAGGCATTAATTAACCTGCTGTCCAGGAGATTTGTTTCTCTCCTCTGTGCATTTCTCAGCAGGGGATTTGCAAGGATGATAAAGAAGCTTAAATGTAACTCCTGTGCTTTCCATTAACTAAACAAGATATGTTTTAATACACACAATTACTCATGCAAATAGAAGAAACAGCACAAGAACAAATTTTGACATTAATGGTAGAAATTCTCAAAGAAAATCGGAATGGTGGAACAGAACATGGAGAACTGCTAGTCCATTGAAGATAAATGGAATAAAACTGGGGAAGTGCATTCTCCCAATTCTTCCTGGGCAGCTTTCTTCCCAGTTCTGCAGGTTGCAAATATCTGGTTTTTAGAAAGTGGGTCTGAAACACCAAGTGCCCTCTGAAACTACTATGGAACTAGATTTGGTGGAAAAGAATTTGTATTCATCTAGAGAGTGGCCCTGCTGCACAGAGAGGTTTCCCATAAAGATGGGCTGTATATTAGTGGGTGGGTGGGTGCCATCCTTAGCTTCATTCTCAGCAGGCTTTATTTACATCTTCATGCCTGTTTTCCCGTTTTCTTATCTCTTACCAACCCTAGGGATCCTTGCCTGTTCTTCTGCTTCCTCAAGTTCTGCATTCTCCTGCAGTGTAATTCACACATAGCGACTGTGTTGGGTGTTGCTTTGAATGCCTGGAGTGGAATCACTCTCAAAACTGTGCTTCAAGGCCTCCCATTGCCATTTGTTTTATTTATGTCATTTAAAATATACCACCCAGGCAACAAAGTTCTCTTAGGTTATAAGTCAATAAAATACAAGCATGCATTTTAAATTAAATAATAATAATAATAATAATACAATAAACTGTGCTAGTGCCAGCACTTTAAAAAAAACCTTCTTACACCATGCAGATACCAAGTGTGGGTATCATTCCTGCACTTCATGATGGCGCTTGCAGCAACTGCTTCATACTGCTACCTGATGGTGCTGGCCTGCACACAGAGCAGTCTATTCATTGGAGGAAACAAGACACATTCCCCATGGAGTTTCCCAGGTGAAATGTTGAAGATTCCCCATGTGTACACAGTTACCTTCTGCTCTTCTCCTTCTTCCCAGTTTATAGAATCATAGAATCATAGAAGAGTTGGAAGAGACCACAAGGGCCATCCAGTCCACCCCCCTGCCAAGCAGGAAACACCATCAAAGCATTCCTGACAGATGGCTGTCAAGCCTCCGCTTAAAGACCTCCAAAGAAGGAGACTCCACCACACTCCTTGGTAGCAAATTCCACTGCCGAACAGCTCTTATAATTCTCTCACATCCCCAGCACCACCAACAACAAACAGTTCAAGCCAAAAAAAAGTGGACAGGCAGATAGAGGTGTGGAGCATTATATGAAATGTGGGGAAAATGTTCCTTCAACTCTTTGCTTTCTCAGGCTGCCTGGATGTTGCCCAGGCATTGAAAATGAAAAATAAGACAAAATACTGATTTGGACAGTCAGGAAGTTGAGAGCGGGGGAAAGATTAAAGCCTGAATCAGTGAATCCAAATCCCAACAGAAGTTTGGCAGGTGACCAAGCTGGTTCCTGTGATGCCAGTATTCATGGCAAAGGGCCAGCGTCTAATCTTGGATTCATGGCGTGTGGCACCTAGTATCACAATTAGGCCATGTTTGAGGCTCACACAGGCAGGCACAGGCGCTGATTTTACTGATGCCAGGGCCATGTAGAGGAGATTCCGTGAACCCTAACAAATGTTTCCTTGACAAGATAATTGCTTTTAACCATTTGGAAGGAGTTATAAAAGCTTATACTTAATGGAGACATTTCCACCCATTTTATTCCCTTTCCCTCCACCAAATGGAGGCCAATGTTTCCTAGCAGGAACAAAATTTGAGTCAGAGACTAAACACTGCTGTAAAAATAGCACAGCAAGATAGTTTTTCGATCTCTACTCACTTTTCCCCCTCCTCAAATATACATTGGGCATTAAAAAAATCATAAACTCACAAGTATTTATTATTTAAGCTAATTCTGCAGCATTGTAAAACAATGTGGATACTGCCAGCTAGAGAGAAATAAAGTGTGCCGGCCTAGCAGAACTCGATTAGAAAGTGTGATTTGATTATCTCTGGCTTATTTGCATCACAGTGCTGGTTCAGTCGGTTGTACCTGACTGGAATATTTTCATGGCAGCTCAAGCAGGAAGCCAGCAAAGAAAAAAAGAAGCTTTTCACCATTTTCACGCTGGAACTTGCTGGCATGCTGTTGGTTTAAATGATTGATTGATTGATTGATTATCCCTTCCCGTCTCTGTTGCATTCCCTTCCTGGGTTTCTTGATGGGTTGCTTTGGAAGATCTCCACAAAGATGAAGTTGATCTTAAGGATGAGAAAAGGTAGAAGGATGGGATGCCAAGGAACTAAGAGCTTGCATGCACATGGATTGATGCAACCTCTTAATTTACTGTAGCCTTGAACGATGCACACTTCATCTGGCGAGATGAGGGAGTTCAAAATCAATCAGATTCTGATGGCTTTAAAAGTCACGATAAAACAGAAGATAGCTGTATATTTACAATCTGGGAGCTGCAAAGAAGACCCTTTCCTGTGGCAATAATTATTATTATTTTTAAAAAAACACCACCTAGCCACAGAGGTCAGCTTGAAAAGCAGGAAACAAAAAGGGAAAGAAAACCCTGACCTTTTTGTTCCAAGAAGAAGGATCATTACTTGAATGATTAATTTTTCAAAGACTTCATCCCTCCTCCCTAAGCATTTATTTTCCCCTAGTTTTCTCTTCTATGCGTTCTACGACTTCTTCAGCCAGGAGGGAGGATGCTGTGTCTCTGAGCAACCGCTAGGGGTCCAGAGACTCCACCCCCTGCCATGCTGCTTTCATCGACCGCCCCTCTTCTTGGGCTCCCCACACTTAATAATCTGGCGGCCAGGCAATTCTTCAAAATTGAGATTTGCTAGGTATTTCTGTTATTGCTCTGGGCATGACTAGACATGGGAAGATGCTGGTGTACATTTGAGGGCATTTCAACTGGACAACTGGTTTAGCAGAAAAACAGACAGGTCGAATTCAGGGATGTGCAGATCCAGACTCATTTTTTTTTGCAGTGTGGTATCATTTTATTCTGTGTGCACGTAGAGGGGATCAAGTGAAATGGACACCTCAAAGGCATGAAAGTTATGAAGGGGCTTGCAGCAGAATGGAGAGTCAGTCAGAATGCTCATGGTTTAACTTTTCCAGTCTAATAGCCATTCCCTAACAAAACCTGTATGTGCACATAGCCTTATATTTGGTTTTAGTTGGTTTCTTTGTTCATAATAATTTCTACAATGGTCATTTGGTATTCTTCAAACATAATATAAAAAACAAAGCAATAAAAAGGAAAAGGAAATAACATCCCTGGAATAATCTCCCTGTTCCTTAGAAAAATGGAACTGTAGCTTATCAGAAGTAGAGACTGAAAGTGACCAGGGGATGACATCCCAAATGTGACACAATTAAAGGTGCATTCTGATGTGGGCTTGATTGCCTTAGTTTTCCTGGTTATGCTAGTGCTTCTGTCCTGATTTCTAACCGTCCCTTTACACAGCATTAAATGTGGCATTATACAGTGGTACCTCGGGTTACAAACACTTCGGGTTACAGACTCCACTAACTCGGAAGTAGTACCTTGGGTTAAGAACTTTACCTCGTGATGAGAACAGAAATCACGCGCTGGCGGCGCGGCTGCAGCGGGAGGCCCCATTAGCTAAAGTGGTACCTCTGGTTAAGAACAGTTTCAGGTTAAGAACGGACCTCCAGAACAAATTAAGTTCATAACCAGAACATAGTTGTCAACCCTCCCCTTTTTTGTGGGAAGCTCCCTTATTCCAGCGCCGTTTCCCACTGCTATCCTGGATTGTTAGATATACCGTAGAGACTGTCCCCGGGACAGGTGAGGCTGCTGCTGATCCCTTGTTTTCAAATCTGAAAGTTGACAGCTATGAACCAGAACACAACAGCAGATGCCATCAGACATGCCACTACCCTCCACACCCCTTAGGTGCTCGTGGGCTTCTGTTCCCCCCTGAAAGTGGCAGGTGCTGGGATACCACCCAAATTTCATCCCATGACTTTCTGGGTTAACAAGGTTGGGTTCAGATTTTTTTTTCCTTGGAAGCAATTAACATGGAAATGAACATTAAACTTCCACTGGGTTCTGTTAGGTTTCCAGAACTAGCATTTATGTCAAAATAATAATAATAAATAATAATAATAATAATAATAATAATAATAATTGTACTCCGCCCATCTGGCTGAGCCTCCCCAGCCACTCTGGGCAGCTCCCAATCAAATATTAAAACTATTAAATATTAAATATTAAAAACTTCTGAAGGGCTGCCTTCAGATGTCTTTAAAAAATAGAAATAGCTGCTTATTTCCTTGACATCTGTTGGAAGGGCATTCCACAGGGCAGGCGCCACTACCGAGAAGGCCCTCTGTCTGGTTCCCTGTAACCTCACTTCTCGCAATGAGGGAACCGCCAGAAGACCCTCGGCACTTCTGCAAATGCAAATATCAGGGATAAAGTACTGTCTGGATACAGCCATACATAATAGTTGTGAGTCCTCAGAAGCCATTGGATTCTTATATCTCACTGAGATAAAAACCAAGAAATGTAACAGTCATTATTGTCTATCATTTGGTTTATTAATCATTTTGACCCTGGTTTATATAATGTTATCATCTCTTTCAAAGTTTGTGTATATTTAAAATATATATATTCAACTAAGAGATTTACCACAATGGGGAAGCCTCTGTATTTACTGAATTTCATTTTTCCTGAGCATGTCTCTACCATGGGTCTTCTCGAGGTTAATCAGAAATGGTACAATACAATCAAATCTTAAATTGTCTATTTCGAACACCACATTATCATTTCACTGACCAAAACATATGGTTTCAGTAAAATTAAAATAGCAGCATGCTTTGACCCAGCTTTCGGTCTCCATCACAGGCACATTGGGGTCATGTATAGCATAGATTAAATCTACTAGGGCCAGAAATCTTCATTCCCCCCCCCCCATTGTCTCAGAATATTGCCAGCCTCCTCCTGTTTTCATTATACCAATGTAATGCCAGCCATTTCCTGTTTTCATTAGACTATTGTAATGCTAGACTCCCACTGTTCTCATTAGTGCAGGACTCTGTAATGGCAGCCACCTCATGTTTTCATTATAGCTTAACTGTATGGTGCCAGCTGCTGCTTCTTTTTTCTGTACAGAATTATATTTGACCACAGCTTATATAAAGACACGTTGAGGGATTTCTAGGTTTCAGGAAAGAAACTGAGGAGAAGGCTACTTTTCTACTACTACTGACTCGAGGCATTGCTCCCCTTTGCCCAGTATGGTCTATCTGACTGGCAGAGGCTCCAATCTCAGAGCTATGTGAGGAAACCTTAGCAGATGGCTGGCATGGGCTCAGATGTGTTGGCCAACGGCCTTGAGAGGAGAGCCAGTTCTTCCTCAGATAGACAAGCCTATCAGCATCCCTATATTCCAGACAGGAAACGCAGCGTGGAAACCAGTAACTTAGCTAAAGCAAAATAACAGGCCAGTATTTGGACCAGGGACCATCTCAAATTAATGAATGTTGGGGGTGCTCAGAGGGGTGAGGAGGGGGTGGAAGGAAACCCAGACACAATAATGGAACCTTGGAAGTGCTGTGCCCTGCGGGTTCCTCTTGTGGCAGGAGGGGGCCTATGGGAGGACAGCATGGAAAAGGAGGAGGATTAAGTTAATATTATAAGAATAGGATTTTGAATTGGAATAGAAAACCCGCCATAATTAATTAGAGAATGTCAGGAAAACCAGGAGGAAGATTATCGAGGAAGTCACAATTATAATGTTAAGATAATAAGAATTGGGAATTTATATTTCTTCCCTATTGTTGTTGTGTTGTCTGTATTTGTTTAACTATGTTTATGAAATAGCTGGGGGGAAACCAACCCTCAGAGCTCCTCCATTCCTGTCCTTTCAGTGGCAGGGAGGGGATGTGGGGGGAGGAGGGAGGGGGGAGGCCAAACCCAACTTATAATGGACCCCTTTGATTCTTAACGCCCACGGATACCACTGGTGGCAGAAGTGGACTGGTGGGTGGAGGGAAAATGAAGGGACAGTGTTATAATGTATGTTTTGTTTGTCTTGTTTGTATAAAACTAATAAAAATTATTTTAAAAAATCAAATTAATGAATGTTATGATATTTTTAATATATAAAAAATATTATGGGATGCTATGTTGTATTTTATTCAAGTAGTTATGTGATCGGTGCTCCTGATTGGAGGAAGGGCAGGATATAAAAACAAATACTCAATAAGTAAATCAAATCACTCTCTCCAGAGAGGCTGCAAGCTTGGACACAGTACTGAAAATGCATAAATATTGAGCCGCTCTGCTGATTATCAGTGATTATTGTGACTCTGTTGATGTGTACTTAATTTAATAGCATGAAGTATGGAACCAAGATAAGTCGCCAGGGCATTCACAGATTTTGTCACCCCGGAAGCCTGTAGTGCTCATTATTTCATAGGATACAAACTTGTAATGACACAAAAGTATAATTTACCCCCTTTCACCAATCACATACTGAAAATTCTCTCATCTCTGGCATGCAAGAGAGTAAGGGGCAAAGGTTGCTTTTTTACTGGTATCTTCATTCATTACTTAAGTGGATCTTTACTTAATTTTTGTTTTGTTTTATACTTTATAGCAAAGGGGGAGAATGTTCTTTACCATCCTCCAACTGCAGTATTATTAATATTACAAAACAAAGTAATTGACAGATGTGTAAAAGTTTGATTGAAATGATAAAAAGCTGCTGAGAACCATAACATGTCAGTTTTCCCTGGGAAATAAAGACCCATCCATCTGCTGGGGGCTCTGAAAATGACTCTAATGAGTCACCTTTAAAATGACAGCTGTCACCCCAGGAACAAAGCCTTGAAGCTGAGCTAAAATATACAATAAATTATGTGCCATGTAGGAAGAGCGTAAACCCTCCCGATACAAACCCTAGACCCCAAAGTCAGCTTCTAATTTTGTGCTATTTTGATCACTTTCCTCAAGGTAGAGAAGAATATCTTGTAACATTATCTGTGATCACTAGCATTTGGGCTAGGCCCAAGTCAATAAGAAGATAGGGATGCCAGAGCGATGTTACGTTTTGATAAGGTGCAGAGTGTCAGCTTATATCATTGCAGTTTCCTGTCACATTGCATAGAATGAATGAGGTTTTACCGGGAGAGAGGCAAGTGATAGCATCGCACCTGAAAATTAATTCTCTTAAGCTGTGCTACCCCCAAAAGAAGTTATGAAATATTCTTTTTGGTTACTGGCTTGCGATTTCTCCACCGACTCAACCTCCTCCCCTCTTCTAAAAGAGGACCTCACCTTCACAGTCTGGCAGTTTTGGCAAGAGGATCTCTCGGGGGGGGGGGTGAGTCCCCCCTCCCCGTTTTCTCTCCCTCCTCCACACACACATCATCATTTTTGCCTCCAGTTGCTGGTGTCTAGTGTGAAATAGGGCAGGTGGAGCTGTAACATCCTCTCTGAAATAAAATGCAAATTCCACTATGCAAATGGACCATTAGGAAGTAAATTAGATCGAACAGCGGTGGTAAATCAGCAATTATATTGTTGTTGGCTTAAAAAAAAAAAAGCTAGTGAGATTCCAACACACGTAAAACCTGAGATGTTTGCAACACATGTTGGGGGTGGTAATACAACTCACCACTGGAAAAGCTACCCTAGGGCTGTTGATGTGCTTTGCTGGATCTGCCGCACATTTTACTGCTGTTTTTGAAGTTGTCTTCAAAAGTGGGGATGCTGAGCAAACTGCCTCGAGACGGCTGGTATTAATTACTGTTTATAATAGCTTCCATTTTCACATAATTATTGCATATTTGGGCACATTATGCCAAAGGATATCCCCAGCATGGGCTGGTGATTAAGGATTAATATTTATATTGTGGTTAAAATGTCCATGGTTTACCTTTTCCTGCCAAATAGTTTCCAGTCCTTCTGGATTACCCATAGCACCTTTGGACCATATTAAAGAACAACACCACACAGGGCAGTGCCATAGCACAGGGGGTGCGGGGGAAGAGAGATAGCCGGGATTTTTGCCCGAGGTGAAGTTTCCAGAGGGGCACCATTGAGGCTCCCCAGCCTCTGTGTGTGTGTGTGTGTGTGTGTGTGTGTGTGTACCCACAAATGCACACAGGGGGTGGGGGTGCCAAATTGGGTCTTTCATCCAAGTGAAATAAAGCCTAGTCTCACCCCAGCACAGGTTCTGCTCCCAATCCCTGTATTAGGATCAGCTTCTTGAAGCAAAGAATAATAATTATTATTTATTAAATTTAAATACGGCCCTCCTTGTTCTAAACACTAGTCCTGCTGTTATGGGATATGTGGTAGGTGAGCAATGCAGATGTGTGAGGAGGGAATTAAAACCGGAGCCTCAGCAGGGTGCTGATTTGATGGGGGGGGGCACCTCATGACTTTGCCTCTGGCAAAATGTTGTAAGTTCACTCCAAGAAGGTCTCCGAACACCAATATGTTCTCTTTTATTTGGATACATCTGATTGAACTCCAGATCTCAAAGGAGCAGGTTGATTTTTCAGGCTCCTTGGGTTCAGTAGATTTCTACACACACACACACACACACACACACACACACACACACAGCTTGCTTGCTTGCTTGCTTGCTTGCTTGCTTGCTTGCTTGCTTGCTTGCTTGCTTGCTTGCTACTGGGCTGAGCTTCCTGCTCAGACTTCTGCCTCTCAAAATACGCTTCAGTTCTGTCATTTTGAGGGTTCTCCCCGCCCCCAATCCCTGTACCTTTTGGGCAAATCTGCTCATCTCAGTCTCTCACCCTCTTTGCCCTCCTTCCCCTACAACTGCCAACACCTTGGTGCCCCCCCTTTTCTGGTCCACATATGGTTTCCACATGTGAGTGAGGGATAAGGAGGCTGCAGTGCCAGCTTGTGGATGAGATGGGAGTGGGCACCTGTGGCTCCCAGTCTCCTCTGCCATTGTACTTTCCCTATCTCTCCACACAAACCTCCAACACAGTCCATCCCCATCTGCAAAATGGGCATAATAATCTATTTTATAGGGCTGATGTTGTGTTCTTGAGATGAATTAGGGAATTGCTTGAAGTGAGTTTGTTTGCCCTTGTTGATGACTTCCACTGGGAAATGGGCAGGGGGGAGTGCAACCCAGCTATCCTTCTGGCCACCCGGGATGGCAAACCTGAAGGCACCCCGCCGGGGGGGGGGCAGGGTGTCCGTCGCACACGTGTCACGCGTCACGGTGCATGCACGCACAGGAGCCATACGACGCGGCGCCACGGCAAACCCCACAAGCAAGCTGTGGAGTGAGGCTGTGGAGTCTCACTTGCATCAGGGCTTCTCCTCGATGGCAGCAGCTGCGTCACGCGGCGGCTGTCAGAGATGGTTAGCCCTGTCCAGCCTGCTGCCCGGGGCGGCACGCCCCCTGCCCCCATTACTGGTGCAACCCTCTTCATTCTCCTGTACTTCTCAGCAATTTTCAATGTCATCACCTGTGGTGTTCTTCTAGTCCAACTGGTTTCATTAAGACTTGGAGGTGTGGTGGTGGTCACTGTCCTTTCTGGAAGGATGGACCAGGAGGTTGTGCTATGGGAGTACAGTTCCGCCACATGGACAATGACATTAGCAGTACCTCAGGTTGTCATCTGTCTTCCATGCTGTTTAACATCTACGTGAATCTGCTGGGAGAAGTTATCCAGAGGTTGGGGTTAAAGTCTGAGGGAAGCTGTGGAAACTGTTCTCCACAGGTAGTTTTGGGGATAGGTGAAACATAGTCCAGATAACACAGAGGTACTATGGGTGGGGGAAGTTCTTGATCTGGATGGAGGTGTGCAACCAATTCTGGATAGGGCTTCCTCCTAAGAGACCAGGATCACAGCCTGGCATTTCACTTGGACCAAGCGCTGCTGGTAGAAATACTGGTATCTGGTCTTGTGGGTCTGTTTTCTAATTATAACAAACATCAACACCATTTTTTGTGAACTCCATTACAAAAGGATAGGAGTTGATTGTTCAAATTTTGTTAGAAAATGTTCTAATTTATTGGAAATTTGTATTTCATGTGTTTTTTTTCAAGATAATAATAATAATAATAATAATAATAATAATAATAATATAATAATAATAATAATAATAATAATAATAATTCATTATTTATATCCCCACTCTGGGCGGCATCCAACCAAATACAGTGGTAACTTGGTTTAAGTACACAATTGGTTCTGGAAGTCTGTACTTAACCTGAAGCCTACTTAACCTGAAGCGAACTTTCCCATTGAAAGTAATGGAAAGTGGATTAATCCGTTCCAGATGGTCCGCGGATTACAACTGAAAGTACTCAAACCGAAGCGTACTTAAACCGAAGTATGACTATATTAAAAACGATACAGCATCAAACATTAAAAACTTCCCTAAACAGGGCCACCTTCAGTTGTCTTTTAAAAGTAAAATAGTTGCTTATTGTCTTGACATCTGTTGGGAGGGCGTTCCACAGGATGGGTGCCACTACCGAAAAGGCCCTCTGCCTGGTTCCCTGTAACTTGGCTTCTCATAGCGAGGGAACCGCCAGAAGGCCCTTGGCGCAGGACCTCAGTGTCCGGGCTGGACAATGGAGGTGGAGACGCTCCTTCGGGTATACAGGACTGAGGCCATTTAGGGCTTTAAAGGTCAGCACCAACACTTTGAATTGTGCTCAGAAGCATACAGGGAGCCAATGAAGATCTTTCAGGACTGGTTTTATATAGTCTCGGCGGCCACTCCCAGTCACCAGTCTAGCTGCTGCATTCTGGATTAATTGCAGTTTCTGAGTCACCTTCAAAGGTAGCCCCATGTAGAGTGCATTTCTGTAGTCCAAGCGAGAGATAACTAGAGCATGCACCACTCTGGCAAGACAGTCTGAGGGCAGGTAGGGTCTCAGCTTGCATACCAGATGGAGCTGGTAAACAGCTGCCCTGGATACAGAATTAACCTGCGCCTCCATGGACAGCTGTGAGTCCAAAATGACTCCCAGGCTGCGCACCTGGTCCTTCAGGGGAACAGTTACCCAATTCAGGACCAGGCCGCCCCCTGTCCCCCAAGAACAGTATGTCTGTCTTGTCAGGAGTCAAGCTCAATCCAATAGCCGCCATCCATCCTCCAACTGCCTCCAGACACTCACACAGGACCTTCACTGCCTTAACTGGTTCTGATTTGAAAGAGAGGTAGAGCTGGGTATCATCCGCATATTGATGAACATCCAACCCAAACACCCTGATGATCTCTCCAGCGGCTTCATGTAGATGTTGAAAAGCATGGGGGAGAAGATGGAACTCTGAGGCACCCCACAAGTGAGAGCCCAGGGGGTCTGAACATTAATGAACATTGTCTACAGATTTTTGTCCTGCATACTAGATTTGACCCTCTATTTTAGATAAATAGGTAAAGGTAAAGGGACCCCTGACCATTAGGTCCAGTCGCGGACAACTCTGGGGTTGTGGCGCTCATCTCGCTTTACTGGCAGAGGTACAGCTTCCGGGTCATGTGGCCATCATGACTAAGTTGCTTCTGGTGAACCAGAGCAGCACACGGAAACGCCGTTTACCTTCCCGCTGGAGCGGTACCTATTTATCTACTTGCACTTTGACATGCTTTAGAACTGCTAGGTTGGCAGGAGCAGGGACTGAGCAACGGGAGCTCACCCCGTCTTGGGGATTCGAGCCGCTGACCTTCTGATTGGCAAGCCCTAGGCTCTGTGGTTTCACCCACAGCGCCACCCGCGTCCCTTCCATTTTAGACAAATAGGGTAGGTTAAATGAAACAATCTTTTAGGACCCAGTTTATTTTTGATAATTGTAAATTGTTTAAAATTATTTTCAATATTGTGTTTTACCGCTGGAACTCTCCCTGTTACCTTAGGATGAAGGGTGGGAGTCACAATACCATCCACAGAAAGTTGTAGGACACTTTGCATGGAACATCATCCTTCATCTTCTGTCTCTGGTGGCTTCTCCCTGATTCATGTTTGCTTTGCTGGCCAAGATTTGGATGACATCCAAGCCTGAGGGTGACGTGAGCAGCACCTCAGACTAAAATAATCTCCTCTTATCAGCAAAGCTGTCTCCGCTTTACATCCTTGATCCCACATTCAGGCTGGCATGCATCCAGAAAAGCTCTTCAGACCTGATGAGAGTTTATCTCAGATGTTCTTCACCCACCTCTGTCTAGTCTGTTGTCCTCCCTGCTCACAATTTCTCTATCCTTCCTCAGTTTCTACTGACCTAACATGTTCCTGGCATTTCACTGTGTCTGCAAAAGGTATAGTGAACACAAAGTTCCATTTTCCAACCATCTCTGACCCCATTCCCTTCAGCTCCATGTAAACCCAAAATGAGGACTATAATGGGCTTTTAGAGCTATTAAGACTTACCAGTTTGGTGACAATTGCTCTTATAAGCTTAATGGGCAAGAATAGGGCAGTAATATTTTTGTGGAAAAAAACTAGTTCACTTAGGATTGCTGTATAAGTCCATTAGTGCAATACTGTGGCTCTCTTTAGCCATGAATCATTAGTGTCGTGGATGGAAGTTTCTCCACATGATGCGGTTGGTGAAATGTTCACAAATGTCTGAGATCTAATGGTTTCTTCGGTTTATATTCCTCTGATTTGGAGAAGTGTGCTACTTTGAGGAAGATTTAGAAATGAGGTTCAAGAGAAAAAAGAAAGAAAGAAATGAAATGAGGTCAACAGACAGACGATGGCCAAGTAGCATTACAACGCATGCTGGGATTGATATTATGGGTTTGCCTAATGCCAACTGGCCTGTGTGCAGATGTAGTAGAAGAAATTGCCAGCTTCCAGAGGCAGAGGCTGCTTCAATGCATTTAAGGCTGTGAGCTGCTTTCTGTCGTCTGGCTGCTGGTGCAGAAGTCGGGGGCAAATCACAGCCTCAATGAGCCTAAGAAGCTTATCTTGGTGCCAAAGATAAAGGCTTATTAATAGTTAGTAATCTACTGCTAAATACCTATTGAAACAACTTGTGAAATGCAGGTTATTAAATCCTTTTTTCCAAAATGCATTTTTTTTTTCACCAGGTCAAAGCCCCAAGAAAAAGTTATCGGCTATAATTGTCTGCTGCTAGGCATTTCATCTTTACAAAGGCATTTCAGTACCATTGAACAATGTAATCTACTTAACGGGAGAGATTTGTCTATGCCTTTTCTATGTAATGGTTTTATGCAATGGTTTTATTGTTTGTGTCTTGGAGATTCAAGTGACCACGGGGCTGCTCTACCATAGAAAGGAATAAGTCTCAATGTTTATTAGCATGGTGAGCATGGCATGACTGCAGGCAAGTATAGAGAACGTCTCTAAGGTGTGTCTGCTGTTATATGTATGGGGCAGGTTAGTGGTAGTGCACTGATAACAGGGGTTATTGGGAAGGGCAGGTGAGTTGGGAATGGGGTGGCAGGGCTCTGAGGACATGGGAGCCAGAAACGCATTTAGGGTGGTGCAAGCAGTTCCTTTGCCAAGGGGGTGAATTAATAATAATAATAATAATAATAATAATACCCTGTATTTGTATGGGTACCTACTGAGAAGATCCATTAAAAAAGCAACTGATCCAAAAGGAATCATGGTGAAAAGAAAAAATGGGGGGGGGGGGCTGCCACATTTTGTCCTCACTCAGGGCACCACATTACCAGAGTCCAGCCCTGTTGGGCATCTCTGTGCAGTATTTCTAACGGGCCCTTCCTCTAGTTCTCTACCACTGTGGCCTTGGCTATGCTGCTGTTGAATGCCAGGTCAGTACAATATTCATGGACAGCGGTGCCGCCCTGACTTAGGGGCAGGTGAACTGGGTGTACTTGTTTTGACCCAGCAGTACCGACCAGGACCAGCATAAGTCATTGGACCGAGGAAGGGGGTTGCCATGGCCCACAGGGAATCCAACTCCATCCCTAGAAAATCATTCTGCTTTGAAGTCGTCATATTTCTTTTTGTTTTAAAATACTGAAATGCTACTTTTCTGGACAATGCCCATCCAAATAATAAAAACATCTCTCTCCCCCTTTTTGTCTCCAAGAATCGAGCAGGTTCACAAAAAAAGCAAACAACTCAGTACTCCAGGACTGTAAACAATATGTGAGCCTCAATCTGGAGAGCAGGACAAAAAACTACCCAGGCAAGACCAGCCCAAACAAGTGAGTACTCAAGGCCTTCCCAAAAGCCTAGCCCCCCACTGCACCTCCCCTGGAAGAAAATTCCAAAGGTGTGGGGCCACCCCAGTAAAGGACCTATCCATTGCGGTCTCCCACCTCACAGGCCTAGGCGGTAGACTCGCCAAGGGGGCCTGCGACTGAGATCCCAGGGAACAGGCAGAATGGCATGGGTGTAGGTGGTCCATCAGATAACTCTGGTCCCAATGATTTAGGGATTTAAAGCTTAAAACCAGCCATTTAATTTGACCCTAGAGCTCCCTCCCTAGAGAAGCTAGACTGGCTCCCTCCTTGTCCTCCTTCCGCCGGCAGGCAAAGATCTTACTGTTCCAACAGGTTTTGGGGAACTGGCAGCTTTAAGGAAAGTGGTGGTGCTGTTTTTATTGTAATTATCTGTATGCTTTTCATAGATCATCTCACAATTTTATTTCTATTAATGCTTAATTGGTTTTTAATGATCCCCCCCCCAAAAAAAATGTTTTTACCTGTTCTTAATTTTTCTGTATGCCGCTTTGAGCTCCTGTCAGGGAAGAAGGCTTGATATAAACAAACAAACAAACATTAATAATCATAACTTGGCCTGGAAACTCACTGCAAGCCGGTACAGTTGGCACAATGCTGGTTATGGCTACATAGTTTCCCCGAGTACTTGTTTAAGTTATTGCCTAGCCCCTGGTGAAAGGGTACACAAGTGTTGAATTCTTCAGCCTTTCGGTTGACGATTCTGCAACACTTCTCCTGAGGCAACAAGAGACGTTTGGGCTGCTGTGTGTTTTCCCACTCCATCTGCTGGCATCGCAGAGTTCTTCATTGCTGCTGCTCTCTCCACCTTCTCTAGCAACCTAACTTTGACATCAGCCTCCTAGGATTAAACTACTGAGTCTGGACCCTGCCCACAGTTAGAATAACCCAGTGCAAATGGCGCTGGAGGCTCTGCTTCTTCCTGTTTCCATCGCTGGTGGCTTCTAGTTCCAGCAGAGCCCCAGGCTTCTGGGCAGACTTCTGGGCAGCTGAGCTGCCCCAGTTCCAGCTGACCACGATCAGCTCGCCCTGGCTTAAAGTAAGGACTCAGCTAGATTGGTAAGGAAAAAGCGTTTTATGTGCATTGTATATGTGACATAACACTGTGACACCAGATGGCCCTTTCCCTACCGGATTTCCCTGCATGAGTTTACAATATGTTTAACTGAATCAGTTCTTTGATGTGTCTCGCTCCAGCCTAACTCTCTCCAGCTGGGAACAGGGCTGAGGATGGGGGGGGGGGCACTGGCCAAAGGCCCAGGAGCAGCATGACCCAACTGCACAACTCCCGCTCAACCACTGCCCTCCTCTCCCCACCAGAGTCATGTGTGCAGGGCTGCCAGGAGAACGCTTTGAATTGGAATGGATTCTTGCAGAAGGACCAGGAGCAGGGGGGGGGGGCTTCCAGGGTGATGGCCCTGGGTGCATTTTCAGGGGGGGGGGCGCTGCTTACACTGCCCTGCCAGCCAAGCAAGTTGGCTCAGGGCTGGCGTTGCTTCAGCAGCATCCATGGTGAGGGCTGGGCTCCATTCACCCCTGCCCCCCAGCACACACCAGCCTGCTCTGGGCACCAGCAAACAACGCTGCTGAGAAGGACTATGAACTCCATTCAGTCCCAGTACTCAAAATAAATTCCTGGCTCCAGGTAAAATCAACAGTGGCACGTTAAAGATTTAAAACAAAAATAATGTTATGGCAGAAGTGTTTATGGCTTCAAGGCCATAGTGTCAGGTGTGCAGACTCATAGTTTGCAAGTATATAAAGGAGAAAATTAAAAGGTATGAGTTGAACACCAATGAGATCAAAAAAATACAGTTGGTGATTATGAGCTTAATGCATTATGCATTTAATATGCAGCAATTGGTGAGGCCAAGACAGAGGCTGTGGTTTGAGGAGGAAAGGGATTGGGCCAAGAGCCCCCCTGATCTCCTCTTCCCAAGAGCCCCCAGCAACCTGTCTGGAAATATTTTGTAGCATGTGATTTCTGCCCAAGAACAGGAAAGCAGAGGGCATTGCTGTGTGTAGAGCTTATATGATTTTTGCACTCTTTCTAGTGTCTCCCCCTTCCCTGCCTCCCTCCCTGCTTCTTTCTCCCTCCCTCCCTCTCTCCCTCCCTCTCTGTCTCTCACCCCTTCCTTCCTTCCTTCCCGCCCTCCTGCCCTAGTCTAGTGCTGCAACCTATAAAGGGCATGTGTGCAGCTTTCAAATTTGGGCTGTCTTCTAAGGACTTCATTTGAAAGCCAATGAAGCCTTGTGAGCAGAACCTTGGCTGGGAGGCAAGGGCTGGAATACTTTGCATAATATGACCATGGACCACTGGCAATCCGATTAGAATGACCGCTGGGCTCTACTGAGGTGGAACACAAAATATATACCATAGCATTTTGCACACAGAGTTCTGTATGTGCCCCTAACACAAAGCTAAGCCCATGAAACCAATGGTGTTCAGCACACTTAGTGCTCTGATGGATTGTGACCTAAAACAGATTATAACTTTCAATGGCAGGTGTTAGGAACATGGCTTAAGATAGGGTTGCCATATTTTGAAGAGCAAATGACAGCCATTCAAATCAAATAAATGCAAATTGTCTCAAATTTTATCCCTGAAAAAGAGGGTGTGTCTTGAAAAATAAGGACACAGAAAGATTATTGCCTTTCATTATATTTTATATTCAAGGTTTGGCTTATTTTATAGCCTTTCTTCTGTTCTTTAGTCTGTTAGATCTGTAAAATTGCTGTAAAATTTGATAGTGCCACCTGAGGATCAGATGGTTTTAATTGGGGGCTGGATCCAGACCTCAGGGTAACATACTGGTCTTCTCTTTAAAAAGCAACAAGCTAGTTACATCCTTAAGGTGGGAACTATGTCACTACAACAAACCCATATATAGAGCTTATTTTGTAGCTGGAACTAAACTATAAAACTCGTCAGCAGTCTTTTGGTACAGCTTTCAAATAAGCATGAAAAGACTGGAATGACCACAGAGGGAAGTGTTTGTCTTGAACTTCAGTGAAAGATGCTAGCAAGCTGCCTTTGTTAGCATATGCATGAAGCGAGGTGGGAAGGGCTGTGTTATTTTTGCCCCCCACTATTGCAGGCATCATGGAAAATATGTCTCAAAAAGCTCCAAGATGGCTCATTAAGCTCCCGATCCATTTCTGCCCATGCTGCTGCTGCCACACTGACCTTTTACAGCTCAGACTACAGATGGGCATTTCCCCATTACTGTCAGCGAGATGCAGCCTGGAGGGATACATAACCAGCAAAAGAAATACACTTTCAGCTGTTTTTGTCTCTCAGACCCAGAAGAGGAATGGCAAGAGGATCTTTCTCCCATGAATGAACGAACACACACACACACATCATTCTATCTGGTCAACCTCCATGGATATCAGATACCTTTTGCTGTTCCTTTGCAAAGAGGAAATCAACTCTGTGTTGGGGGATGGGTGGGCATGCGATGCAAGGCCTGTTTTGCACTTCCTTTGTTCTTCACACAGCAGCGTGAACACAGCCGAGCTCTGAATTCTTTAGATGGAGTTGATGGCAGCAAGGCACCGGAACCTCATTGTATCTAACAAGGCATATTCTGGCAGGACTCCTCACAGACAGCCACTTGCTGGAGTTTGGAATGCAGCCTGTGGAAGGGCAGGCAGATGAAGCCGAGGAGGGAAACAATAGCTGCCCCAGCCCCCAGGTCTGAGAATGGGAAGTAGTTTTGTTAGTGCGGCAAAAAGAAGAGAATGTCCAGCTGGGTGAAGGAACTTCCTTGGCAAAGCTCAGTCTCAAGACAGCAAAAGACAACAAAAGACTTGAGTTACAATAATAATTAGACAGGAGGCACTACAGCACATTGGCCAAATGTTTGCAGCCTTGCCTTCTAAGTGAGGCTTTAAATTGAGATTTAAATTTATTAGAATCAATTGCTTTGAGTCACTGCACTCCATCAAATCACATAGTGATTCTTAGAGCCTTCCAATGTTTCAAGTACAGTGGTGCCTCGCTTAACGAATGCCCTGCTTAACGAAATTTCCGCTTAACGAAAGGTTTTTTCTAGTGGAGGTTGCCTCGCTAGACGAATTCATTTTACGAAAAATTCATCTAGCGAATCGCGGTTTCCCATAGGAATGCATTGAAATTCAATTAATGTGTTCCTATGGGCAAAAAAAAAAAAAATCCAAAATAACCCACAATGCATTCCTATGGGATTCACTAGACGAATTTTTCATTATAAGAAAAGACCCGTGGAACGAATTAAATTCGTCTAGCGAGGCACCACTGTACTGTATTTCAATGGGTGTGATTCACCATTGCTCACTGGATGGAACAATTCCACCTCTCCTCTCCTCTCCTCTCCAGCTCTTTTGGGAGTTCTCTCTGATGCAGTTGGTGCCCCAATCCACCCACTGAAGGCCAGGGGTCTAGACTACAGGAATCTCCACAGGTGCCACCTCCCATCCCTTTCCCCTTGTCTCCCCTCTGCATGTAATTCAAAATGCCATGGCTTGTAGTACAGGTGATGCAACTGAACGAGAAGCAATGGCATCAACTTTCCAAGGAAGTTGGTATCTGTCCATTTCTTCCTTTGAGCCTTTAAAAAAAGAAAAGGCACAAAGTTCATTTTAGACTTGATTTCTGGAAATCATTGTTTGGTTGAATGTTTACGTTTCTAATTAAGTTTATATTTAATGATAATTATCTCTTGTTAGTAATTCAAGCTTGTGTGTTGCATGGGCACCTTATAACATTGGCACGTTGGTGGCTGTTACTGCCTAGACTCCTAATGTGTCCCTCGAGTATAGTAAATTCCCCAACCCCTATGGAGGGATTGGAGGGATATGTACATGTCCAGGTGCACTTTGCTGGTTGCCAGTGTGAGGGAGATTTTTGTGTCCCTTACTTCAGATCTTAGAGATAAAGAGCCCCATTGTTATTTCTAGTAAGATGACAAAGCTGTGTGTTTCCAAATTCATTTCAGGGTATTATGGAAGCATTAGTCATTTGGAGGTGTCATTCATCGCCTACGTTTTGAAGAGCCACCCAGCCAGCCTTTCCCCAGCCTGGTCAACTGCTTTTTCACCACCTTGCAAAGGGAGTTGGGGGGGGGGGTGATATCTGACTATCAAAACAAGCAGCCAGATATAGCAAGTGATGAGAAAACATTGCTGCCATCAGCTTTGGAGGAAGCACTATTATGTCAATCAATCAATCAATCAATCTTGTATGGATAGGTTGTTGCATTCCTCAAATGTAAAAAGGGAGAAATAGGTCCATTAACTTCTAGTAGGTAAACTGCAACATCTAAAGAGTGTAAGAGGACATCATTTTCCCACTAATAAGACACTAAGAGCTTGATGGTTGGTCTCCCCACACCCAATCAAATACCACTTCTAGATTATTTTTCACTTGCATTGACTTCAAACAGACTGTCAGCCTTTGCAATTAAGTATCATTTAAAATAAGATTTTGGAGAGGTTGCTTGCCACCCACATGCAAAACCAAACACTCGTGTGTGTGTGTGTGTGTGTGTGTGTGTGTGTGTTTTACTGTGGTGCCATATTCTTGCAAGCACAGAGCAAATGGCAGGATGTTTACCGCAGCAGCAACTTAAAATACAAACCAACTCAGCAGGCTGAAATAATCTCTGCTGCCTTCCTGTCGAGAGTAAACAGTCACACATTCTTAATAAAGGAGCAGGAACTGTCAGCACCCCCCCCCCCTTCTTTTTTGGCAACCCAGTAACTAGATGCAGCCACTGCAATGTCACAGTTGCTTTTTCTAATTACCTTTGTGGTCCCGGTGGTATGTCTTTAACGTGTCTTCCATATTAATGAAGGCAAGAACAGACAACACCACTATAGGAACTGCTTTATTACTACTCTACTGCTGTCTATGGGGTTTGGGTTTCTTTTGTATTGTTAGGAACAGTCCTATTTTCAGATAGGTCTTATCAAACACATCCAGTGAATAACAGGTGTTGAAACCATCCATATAATGAATGCCACTTGTGTTTGTTCACTCGTGATGTTCACTAATCACTTGTTGTGACGCTTCATACCATATGGGAGTCAGGGCCGATAGATGGGAGCTGCAGCCCTGGAAAATGGAGGGGGCAAGAAAGTTGAGACCTTAATCAGGTTTCAGTCAATGATACTTAAAATCAACAGATCTTGATAGCCCAAACACCATTTGAATTAATGCACTGATAAAAGCCTCCTGATGTCAGGGAATATAATTAGGTGGCCACAAGAGGGTATATATTATTGCCAAGTATCAAACTACTTGTTGACCTCAGCAGTGTTTCCTCCATTAGGCAACAAGGAGCTTGAAAGCTGGTTTGAATAAAATATTGGGTTCCATTACCAGCGACTGAACAGCTTGTCTGAAGTGCTGTTTTTCCAAGGGAGATAACCTCCTGCTTGTTGTTGACAGCAACATTTGATAAAAGAGAAATTCTCTTTTAGCAGAGCAGCCAAAAAGCATTCTTGATTTCCTGACCAAATATGAACCCATCCAGTCATCTAATGCCAACCTTTCCTTGACTTTAGATGGCTGAGTTCTTGATTTTTGAAAAGTTGTTAATTCACATCTTGTGCTGTCTGTTACTTAACCAACTTTCATTTGCATTGATAATAGTGTATTATATGTATCTGGCTGAATGTACACATATACAATAATACAATCCTCATCACTATTACCTGACCTAAATCTAGCTGTCCAGTATTTAAGTCCATTAGGTTGCACCTCTCTTGGCCAAATGTTACCCTGAGCTTAGTAAAATTTACTGATGAGTAGCATGCCTGGTATCAACTGCTGCAACAGTATAACTTACAAAAAAGAATTATGTTCCCTCCCTTCAAACTCAAATTCAGTAATAGTCATGATCAGGCAGTCACTCCCAACACTTGGACATAGAATACACAACAATTCCAATTCATACCTTCCTCCTGCTGCTTCTGCACAGTAGCCGGTTTTTAAGTGTGAGATTCCTTTGCTGGGTGGAGGCAATTACATTTCCTTCATGTGTAGCATTTCCTGTTCTTGACATTTTTAATATATCCTTTTTTATATCAATTTGCCTATTGCCAACAGTAGCCGCAAGACACCTCTGAAATAGCAGTCCGGGTAGATAATAGCCATGATTTCTCAGCCTTGGAGAAGTGCAAGGGTCTGCAATGCTTTATGTCAGGCATAGGCAAACTTGGCCCTCCAGATGTTTTGGGACTACAACTCCCATCATCCCTAGCTATGAGGATCAGTGGTCAGGGATGATGGGAGTTGTAGTCCCAAAACATCTGGAGGGCCAAGTTTGCCTATGCCTGTTATATGTCCATAGCTCACTACTGGCTCCTCCCCCACCACTTATCTCTGTGGCTCTAGAGTTACCATGATCTCCTTCTCCTCCACTTCATGAGCTTGGCTTGGTCAAGCCCACATTTTTATTTGAACTTTGGGGGAACTACCCTTGACTCGTTGAAATCCAAATGTGCAATGGCCCACTTGCAAACCCTTCACAGTTTGTAATAACAAACATGGATCTGGGAGTAATCATTTTCAAACCTCCCACCTGTTCAGAAAACTGACCGGCAATAGCAGAATGCCTAAATGGGACTGACTTGTAAGTGTGCTCAGAGTTGCAACTGCAGAAAATAATCTACATTTCCTAAACCAAATGCTACCTGGCATTGTTTTCCCTGAAGATGCCAAGGACTGAACCTAGGGCATTACACATCTATTATTACATTATATGATTTGTAATCATACTGCTAAAGTTCAATAGGACCCCACTCCCTGTTAACTGTGTTAAAGATTATAGCCTTGGTAGATAATATCTGTACATCACAAACCTAATTATATTTGAATTTTGCTCTTAATCCTATCAACCTTGTGTTTGATAACCCATATGTCTGGGGCTCTGTAACACCATTGGGCAATGGTGGGGTGTTGGCCAGCAACCATATTGCAATTTGAAGGCCATTTCCCATTCAGAGAGACAGGGTGACGGAGTCTGTGACTGCTCCTCTCCACCTCCATGCTTGCCCAGTGCTGGAAGTATAATTCTCAGGGGTAGAGTCATAGGCTCAGGGGTAGAGCTCATGATTGGCATGAGGCAGGTCCCAGTTGCTAGATAACCAATTACAGGATAGCAGGTTCTGTGGAAAATTCAACTGGAGACTCTGGAGAGCTACAGAATGGGCAGTGTGCTGGTGTGTGTGCGCACTGATTTAACTTGGCATATGTACAAAGAAGCCCAGTGTATGTTTCTTCACTTGACTACTCACTTGATCCTTTGCACTCGAGGGGTGTCATGATGTGTAGCCCCATGGGATATATCTGTTGCTAGTTTTTACTGCTTTAGGATGCAGGTGGAAGGTAGACTTAGAGCTGAGCCAAAAGTCCTTTGGAGAACTGGGCTTGAAATAAGAGGCTTATAGTGGCCACTGCCTGCTATAGTGGCCACTGCCTAGCACTATCTGGCGGCAGTGCTAGCTACTCCCTCCAAATCATTTCTGCAGTTTTTTTTCATTCTTGCTGGTTTCTATGTCTTAATACTGTTTCTGTTCTGCATTATGTTTTACATTCTGTTTCTGCACACCACTTTAATATTATTTGAATGTAGAGAGGTTTATAAATTATGAAATAACTAAACAGATACAGAGCACAACACACTTCCACTGCAAAATGCTCACAGCCTTTTCAGGGGCATTTTTCCCAGAGGAAATTTAAAAGTTGGGATGTCCATACCATCTGCTCCTCAGATGTACTTCTGACTGGTGTGATCCAGGGCAACAGATCTATCACAATGCCCCCTTCTCAGCGTGGGAGCAGCATCACTGCTCATGCCATTGGCATGATAGGAGCTTTCCACCTGTGGCATCCGACTGTGGTGGCACTGCTTTGCACATCATGACCTGATACTGCGGCCATAACAACTCTGTTCAGGCACTTCTTATCAGGTCAAGCTTCCTGTTTGCAGGAAGGACTGAAACTGCATTGGGTCACCTAGGCTTACAATCCTCCTTCAGACCATCCTGCTCAATGCAGGAATGTCAGCCGGGGAGTGGGAGGAGGCCGCATGTAGAGCACATTCATGATCACCATAGAATCATAGAATCATAGAGTTGGAAGAAACCACAAGGGCCATCCAGTCCAACCCCCTGCCAAGCAGGAAACACCATCAAAGCATTCTTGACAGATGGCTGTCAAGCCTCTGCTTAAAGACCTCCAAAGAAGGAGACTCCACCACACTTCTTGGCAGCAAATTCCACTGTCGAACAGCTTTTACTGTCAGGAAGTTCTTCCTAATGTTTAGGTGGAATCTTCTTTCTTGTAGCTTGAATCCATTGCTCCGGGTCCACTTCTCCGGAGCAGCAGAAAACAACCTTTCTCCCTCCTCTATATGGCATCCTTTTATATATTTGAAGATGGCTATCATATCACCCCTTAACCTTCTCTTCTCCAGGCTAAACATACCCAGCTCCCTGAGCCGTTCCTCATAAGGCATTGTTTCCAGGCCTTTGACCATTTTGGTTGCCCTCTTCTGGACACGTTCCAGCTTGTCAGTATCCTCCTTGAACAGTGGTGCCCAGAACTGGACACAGTACTCCAGGTGAGGTCTGACCAGAGCAGAATACAGTGGTGCTATTACTTCCCTTGATCTAGATGCTATACTCCTATTGATGCAGCCCAGAATTGCATTGGCTTTTTTAGCTGCTGGATCACATGAACAAACTAACCAAGGGGAAGGTCCATAGCTCAGAAGCAGGGCACCTGCTTTGCATCTCAGGGTTCAAGCCCTGGCATCTCCATGCTGGGCTGTAAGAGATGCCTGCCTGAAACCCTGGCGAGCCAGTCAATGGGTACCATGGATCAACGGTGTGGCCTGCTATAAGGCGGCTTCCTATGTTCCTAAATAGGACTTGAATGGCCACAGGTATCAGCCCCTGAGCAGGAGTTTTCAGAAGAGAGATCAGCATCAACTGGTAAAATTCTGGGTGATTTGCAGAAGATCTGCAAGGGTTTCCGTCTCCCCAGTTGTTTAACAGAAGCAACAAAAAGGCCTTTCACCCTTCTCAATTAGGCTGCTGAAATTAAGAGAGCTGTGAGCTTGGGGGCACTGGGAGCTGATTTTTATGTGTGAAGGACTGAGAGCTCAATTCTGATCCTGAAAACAAATGGCTGTTTCATAAGTCATAATCTACCCTCCTGAACCACTGTTTTGCACCTGGCAAGGCAGGTCCTGTAAGCCTGAAGTCTTCCCAGCCTGCCTTGTGACCTCTCCATGGATACAAGAAACAAATGCCTGAGCAGGACTTGGGTGATTGTGTGAATAGACCCAACAAGCACAGCCTTGCTGCTTCACCCCTTTTCTGTTTCACATTTGTCAGGCCGGGAAGCAAAACAATGCTTCATACACAAACAGCATCCCAGAGTTCTATGGTGCCTAGTAACTGACAGCTAAATGAAATAAAGGCAAGATTTCCTAAACTGAGCATTACAGCTGTGAGTCACGAGCATTGCAGTACCTAAGCCTGGTAAATAAATAATCACAACTAAATACAGATAATGTGTGAAACAGCTAGAGCTAGTAAATCACCAGTGACAGAGTGCCTTAAGGAAAATTGTTTTTTTTTACATTGGCAAAGGCCTTTCTAGGAAGGCTGTGTGTGTGTGTGTGTGTGTTTATGTCTTCAGACATGTAACAGTAACTGGTTACTTAATGCTGCAACCATTTAGAAAATACATTTTAGCTCCATCACTTAACATTGCTTATACAAAGAAACTAAGCTTCTGTGGAAGAATTATGTTGCTGGCAGTAACTACATGCCTGCTGCTCCTTTCTAACAAGGATATTTCAGATGTCAAAGCTACACCATCTTAGAAAATATTTCCTGGTAAAATAATACTTCATGGCACTCAGAACAACACATTTTGGATACATAAATTGATTTGTATCAATTAATTATGAAGAGGAGCTTCAAACAGCAAACAGGGCCATTTTGTTAATTCAATAATGGGCTCTCTGGTAACAATTCAAAGTTGTCTGGGGCATATGGCGTTCAACATGGGCAGGAGCACATGCAGACCTCAGAATGTCACTTAGGAGACATCCAGACTCCACAATTTGTAGGTGATTTGAAAACTAAATCAAAGGGATTGTCATTTCCTGCTACCAGCACTTTGAGGCAGGAGCAGATGCCCATCTCACCTTGTGATGCTGGGAAGTGGGAGGTGATGGCAAGGTGAGTGCAGTGCAGTGCAATGCACCTGCGGAGCCAATCTGGCATTCCTGCCTGTGTTTGCACCATGCTAACCTCACCACCTCCTCCCACCTTCGTCTCCATCTCCCAGAAAGCAGCAGTGATGTGACTGAGCAGAGGTCAGGTGAGTGCCGCCCCCCCCCCACACTGTCAGCTGCAAGGAGATGCAAGGAGGGTCACCCCAAAGCAATCTTAAATGTCAGGAAACAAGGCAGCTCCTGCTCCTAAATAATGGAGCCCAACATCTTCAAACATCTGTGTGATGGAAACCAAGCTCAAAGTGAGCTGTTTTCAGATACAAGGACAGGGAATTATTTTTTTCGTCCTATTTTGCTTTTAAGGAAGTGATAACCATTGCACAACTAACATAACATCACCTCTGAGTACTACACTCTCTCACTTCTTTAGTGGAGTGAAAAATGTGGAGTTTGAAGTAAAAGAAAGGCTGTGGAGCCTGAAATTTGCCAGCCTGAAGTAAGTTTGCTTTTCACCCTGAAAAAAAAGTAAGAAAATGATGGGTTCATATTTAATATTGCTGCTGCTATGTTGCACAGTTTACCCAAAACACAGATATGGGGAACTAAGGAGATATATGAATGTTTCATGGTGCTCAGTTGTACTTACAAATTTAATTCAAAGAAAACATTAATTTTAAAACGTAGCTTTCATAAGAATCAAATGTGGAACAGCACATAGAAAAGTGTGTGCAATGGACAGAGAGCGAATAAAATTACCAAAAAACTCTAATAATAGAGGATGATAGGAGAGAGAGAGAGAAGGAGGGCTGTGAGCTCAAGCTGAAACCTCAGTCAATGTAATAGCAATTTCCAGGAAACCAGACAAAAGATTGTTTGTACCACATGGGCACCAAAGCATTTTCATGCTCCATGAACCGAAGTCTAGTATGAAACTTTGAAATATTAGGCTAATTTGAGAACTCAACCATGACTGTGATATCTAAACAGACCGCCTGCGTTCATGTGAGTGAGTGACGAAGCTCAGTAAAGAATAAGGTTCCAGGTGTTGGTTCAAGTGTAATTTTTGTTATTAAACATGGGTTGCGACAGAAGCTTCTACAAGGACTTGCACATAACCATGACTGATGGATGTATTTGCCGGCCGTTCAGTCAGCTCCATCAACTCACTCAAGACACATTTTGAACAGATTATGTACTGTGGTACTTGGTAGACCATACATTAAACAAGAGACTTTGCTCTGAGGCTCTGCTTCCCACAATCCACAGGGGGGAAGAAAGAAAGAAAGAAAAGGAGAGAACAAAACTCATAGAGTTTGACAGCTACTGAGGCAACACTTGCCATTTACATCATAAGCCCAAATATTTTTTTTTTTGCAACACAACTATATATTAATTTAATAAAATACACAATATAGCTCTTATACACTCAACAATTTGGCTCAAATGCACTGAATCTGCAATAAATCAATAAAAATATGTCATTTGATGTAAACACATTGAATCTTCTTACATTTGCACATTTAAATGGTTTTGTGTGGATTTGTGTTGATGTCTGAAATGTTTGCACTCACTTGAGCTATTTTAGTGTCCACAAATGAATTACAAAAGGTGTTAATAATGTTAATTTGTCTCCTCTATTATTACCTATCAAAAGGTAATTATTATTTGTGATCTCATATTATGCCTCAGGTTTAAAACATACTGCTAGCCTAGAAATTTTGCTGGACACTAAAGCATTTCTCTCCCCCCCCCCTCCTTTCCACGTGAGTTAGTTTATGCAGGTGCAGGACAAACAAGGACTCTATCATTTCACATTTAACTTTTATATGACATGAGCTGTGTTACTAATGACCAGAATATTTTTGCTGAACAATGTTATGGAATGGATTCTTGGGTTTCTTTCTCTTTTTCCCCCTTTTTTTTTTTGGTGGCAGATAACTTTATACAGAAATGGTTGTCACAAATGAGTGTTAATGTTTGGTGGGGCCGGGTCGACTACAAGACTTTTTGTTTCTTGGTTTCTGATTTTGGGATTTTCAGTTGAAGCCTATAATGACTGCTGGAAATCTATCAGATAACTATTCCACCCTGCTTTTTATGGAGTCTACACATAAACAGTGAACAACTATCAGTCCTAAAACATCAGGTTCCATTTGCCTATTTTCCCTTTGTACCTTTCTATTAGATTGTCAAAGTGGCATCATTGTTCTCCCTCCTCCTTCCTTCTCATTAACATACATCACACCGTTCTAATAAAAGTTTGGTAAAAACGAAACCAGTGTTATCTGTGGAAAAAGATAGAGCAGTGAAAAGAACATACTTGTGGGCACTTCAGATGTTCACTAAAAGCCTTAAAGCAGCATTGGTCTTCGTTCATCCCTGTATAAATTTTAGAACCAGGGGAGATTTTGTTTTTTTTTTGTTTTAATTCAGCAGAAGAAGCAAACAAATGCCAGACTGTCTTTTGTGGTTTTTGCTTCATTTCCTCACAGCTACAGGGTCGTTTCCCCGACAGTCCTGCAAAAGCTTGTCAATCTCCCGCACTACTTCCTCTGCATCCACTGACTCTCTCCCTAGTTCCCTGTTTGAACGGTCTATCTGCTCCAACACAGAGTCCATCTCAGCGGAGTCGCGGCTCACCCGGGAATGCACCTCAGCAAAGACCCTGGCCATCTGATCAGACGCCATGAAGGCAGCGTCTCTGGACTGTTTACTAGGAGACAGGTACTGGCTGTCACTGGCTGTCATGTACTGGCTGCTGGGGTTAGCCAAGGCTCCTGTTTTGACTTCACAACTATCCAGCGGTCCTTTTGTTGAGGTGCAAGGCTCAATACAGGTCTTGGTTGGGCTGCTTGATGCTGAGGGAACCTCTTGGAGGAGAGGACTCAGGGCACGTTTGGCTTTGAGATAAGGTTTCACATTGGCAATGAGAATAGTGTGCTCTCTCTTGTCTTTCCCAAATGTACAAAAAGTCTTTTTCCCCGTGGGGTTCACAGTTTCGTAAGTCTCAGTCTCAACATTAGCCTCCACTGTGGGGACAAAGAGATTTGTTCGATAATCTGCATTTTCAGCCTGGTTGGCAGCAGGGAACTGGGGCATCCAACATCTGTCAGAATGACCAAGCACTCGGCATTCATCTGTGCAATTAACACACTCCTCTTGTTCTGCAAAAACAAACGGGGGGGGGGGAGAGAAATACAATGCTTTTAAAGTCATTAATCAGCTGCCTCCATCAGATCACAGCTTGCTTATTTGATCACTGGCCATCCTCATTACAAAAGGAATCATAATTAAAACATTTCAGGAGCATTGCATAAACCAACAAGTTGAGACCATCGATTTATTTAGAACTATTCTCAAGGTACATCAGGCCTCTGTAGCCCAAAGGAAGCAGAAAGGGGGCCTTTAGGGAGCTGCTCTCCATGGAATTGAGCTTCATCTGTAAACTAATCTGCGGTAGAAATCTGTTTGTCTCTCTTCTGCTTAAATCGTTTGAGAGAAGAGCAAATGGTAGTGAACTAACTCAAGAGGAACTATCAGTATTACTTTTTAACACAAGAACCAATAACCGAACAATGGCTGATTCTACATGAACACAAACACTTAATAAAAATTAAGAAAGCTGAGCTTTCATCTTTGACACCTCTGTTGTTTGTAACTGTTTTGTTGTATGGCAGTCGTGTAATAAAAAGCGTTTTTTAAGAAGCTTCCTTTTCTAGCAAAAAAACACAGGAATGGAATTTTTCCGCTACTGCGCATTGAGTACAAGCTTGTCAAAAGAGCCATTGCAGCTGTTTCATTAGACATGAGTATGGATCGTGTAATTGGCTTTTATCTTTTTTGCTTTTGTTTTGGTAAGAATCTGTTGGAAAAATTGATTTCTGCAGCACTTACTATTAGGAAGCGTCATACATTTACATCTTCTTACAGCTGATAATATTTTCTAGTCCGATTGCTTTCTTTTCTTTTCTCAAGAATTGTTAACAAAGTGGATTTTCTTTTCTTTGCCATGATATTCTCATGAGAATTATCAAAATGCCTGGAGTTACAATGGGCAGTGTGTATGTGTGACTGCATTTAGAGGAAGGGCCTGTGATGTGCACATGTGAAAAATGTGTCCTGGACACAATGGATCTCCCATGAGATTCCTGCTGGTGGACCACCCAATGACAGGAGCAAGGGGCAAGCTTCACACCCCAAGTACAGTGCTTTGGATTTCTCGGCAAGGCTGAATTTCAGGGATTCAGTAACATGAGAAAAAGTAACAGGGGGTACAGCTAATCCTGTCCATGGCGATCCCAGTGGAAGGAAGAAGGGGCAGGATTTACTGTATCTCAACTGATTGTAGCTATTCACTTTGTCCCACTGGGCTGAGTGTCAGCCATTGAGCCTGGGTCATCACCCCGCATCCTCATTGATACCCACTTTCACCTCCATATCATGACACACACCCCGGTCTGGTTCAGTTTGTTGGTCACACCAATGTGTGACAGAACCTAGAAACTGGTTTTCTAAGGAATAAATATGAACGAAGTAAAGGAGTAAAATAGAAAATAAGAAAGAGAACTTCCTTAACAACAACAGTCTGTGTTTCCTGAGTAGTCTTTAAGGCCCTGTCCTGTCAATCAAAAAACAAAAAATGAACACTGAACACAATATCGTCCTAGTTAAATTCCATCTAACCCCTATTCATTTCAATGGGGACTTTTAAGCACACATACATTTAAGTGTCTTTGGTTGAAGTCAATGGGACTTACGTGCTTAACCTTGGCTGGATGATGTCCAGAGTATAAATAAGCTGATTGCATGTGTAGGGCTTTAATACTTTGCATATTAGCCTTCCATATATTATTAAAGAATTGTAAAACAAAATATATAAAAATGAAAATATCCCATATAGATTGCTCTGGCCACTTTACAACTGTGTAAAAAACACACAAAAATCAGAACATTACTACTAGAAACTTTCAAAGCATAGATGTGTACCAAACCAGTCTATGGATGGCAGTGACTATTATATCCCTTTATGGACATGGCAGGGATTCACAGAATTACTTTATTTTCTGTATCTTGATGTTTCTGTGTTGCTCTTTGGCCTGACGGCTTCCCCAGCAGCTCACAAAACAGTTTCCAAACTACCTAAGCCACATCTGGGGACTATGACAAACCCAGTAGAATCACTGGCATTTTTGTTTTTCAATGGCAGACCCACACCCACCCCAATGCCAAGTCACAAACCACATCAGGAACATCCAAACCATATCCAATTATACAAGTTTTGCCAATTAGTCCACTGCTATTAGGATTTTCTGAGCAACGTTGAAGAGGATCTCCCTTTAAAATACACAAAGGAAAGGAGGCAGCAACACAAACCAGACAACAGGCTGAAGGTGGAAGGAGGCAGAAAACGTTTTTAGAAAGAAACTGGCTGAGTCTTCTTTGTTTTCACCATCCCCTCCAGAAAGAGCCCCCTTGTTCTCTGTGCAGGTGGTCCATCCTCCCACTGCAAAACCTTACCTAAGTGACAAGGCCAAGCCCAAGCCCAAGGTCTGTCAGGGGACGAGGGAAATCCAGATGGCATTTCTCCAAGCACACACTCCTAAAGACACATTGCATGCTCTACTGGAAACCTCACATGGGTAAACCCCATCAAGATGAGCAAGAGTTGCTCATGAGAATGCTTATTCCAAGGGTCAGCAAACTTTTTCCACAGGGGGCCAGTCCACTGTCCCTCAGACCTTGTGGGGGCCCAGACTATCTTTTGGGGGGAAAAATGAACGAATTTCTACGCCCCACAAATAACCCAGAGATGCTTTTTAAACAAAAGGACACATTCTACTCATGTAAAAACACCAGTCGGGCCCCACAAATAACCCAGAGGTGCTTTTTAAACAAAAGGACACATTCTACTCATGTAAAAACACACTGATTCCCGAACCATCCACGGGACAGATTTAGAAGGCGATTGGGCCACATCCGGCTCCCGGGCCTTAGTTTGGGGACCCTGGCTTATTCCTTGTTCCCTGCCTCCCCAAAACCCTGGCGCAGGGGGGCTGTGCAGGAAAGGGCTTCCATCGCCATTAGAGCAGCTCTCCGTATCCCTTTGGGCCACCCAGGTCAGAGGTGCCTGCCTCCCACTCTGCCCCCCTGAATGGTGGCCCATAATTTCCCGAGGCATCCATCTCAGCTCGCCTCATCATGGAGCTGCTGGAACCGACCTATGTCACTACGGCTGACTCCACTGCTTTCCTCTGAACGTGTGAACTAACAATCCTGGTTTGTATTTATGCTTTCAGTATTGACTAAATGTCCACTTGAGCTACCAGGGATTCCTAGCACCAACTGAATTAAATATGAAGAGGGGAGAGTGGTTTTAAGAGGAAATAAGCACGCATTGACCTTGAAGGGGAAACCTACCCCTTCTCCCTGAGCTTTTGTCCACTGGGCTGGGGGGAAAGAAGCGGGGGACATCAGCAGTTTTCTGCCTCTTTTATTCACCTTCCTTGCTTTCCTTTTTTATGTCACATCACAGAAAGCAGATTTGAAGTATTGATTATCATATATTATAAGCTGCTCACCTCACCATTAGCCTGCAATTTTGACTTGCTGCAGCTAGCAGACAGGAGAGAAGTAAATCGAAGCAAAAAAAAAAAAAAGCACCTATAAACACAGAGCGAACTCTCACCACCCACAGCTAAATGAGTATTTATGAGAAAGTGAAATCAATTTGAAAGGTAAAAATAAATATATAAAATGGGCCCTCATCTCACATTGTGCAACAGAATCTGATCTGCGCCATTGGTCTTTATCACAACTCCGGCCAACCTGCTTCTCTGGTTGAAAACAAACCTTTAACAGTCCAAGTGGGTACAATAAACAGCAGCAGCCCGGAGGCTTTGTCAGTCTCTGGAGGCACCGGGGTAAACAATCAGAAGCGCTTTGTGCACATTAGGGAGAGCAAATCCGAAAATAGACCAGAGAAATTAGCAGCCATAGAAAGAAAAGGAAACAAGTTACCTGGAATTAACCATGGCTGGCAAGTCATAGCAAACAGGGAAGCAGAGAAACAAGGCAGCTGCAATAGAATCGAGAGTCGCAAAACCCCAGGATGCAGCCCATAGAATGTGTGGTTCTGCTAATTGTACACAAACAGGCAGGGCTCTCCAAGCATACAGAACATTTAAAAAGGGGGTTACAGGGTAAGAACAAACAGAAATTACAGCTGTTGGTATAATGCAAATTATTTTGATTTCTGAAATGTTTTCAATGTGCATGTTGCAGCTTCTATTACCTTCTGGATCAATACGAATTCAGCTTAATGTATTGTTTATAAGGTGTAACTGAATCCAATGGAACAGAAGTGCTTTGTTCATATGATGAATGTGTTTTGTGACCATTTTATATACTGTATCTTTGACAGTAACATTTATTTACAGCCCCCACCCCACCCCGCCGTTTCCTCTGGCTTCAAAGCAAATGACAACTGTTAAAATAAATCAACATATATGCATGGATATAAAGCTAAAATTATCTCCATTTTTACCACCTAGAACAATGGATAGATGTCACTAATTCGGAGCAGGGTTGCTTTTTATGATCAATTCTGACGTAGCTCCAGCCACTTTAGATCGTGTGGGAGGGGACAAGGATGTTCTCTGCCCCAGATCAGGACTGTCTTTCATTGGGAGAAGTGAAACACTAGGCTGGGATATAAACACACGGTCCTGGAGTCCTGGAGAGCAGCTTCCCTCTCTGAACTGGCCGTAACTGTCTATCTTGATGCTAGTCATGTCAAGAAGATGCTCATCAGACAATTTAGTTTCCTGCAAAAGAGCTTTTTAAAAAATCAGGCCTGGGGCATATTTTATAATGGTTGGGATTTTTGAAAGAAAAAACCCTTTTAAGGTTGTTGTTTTTTTCCTGGAGTGCCCCCAACATCAGGGTGCCTTCAGATATATATGCACCAAATAATATCTATCTGAGGCATGTGGAATTGCTCTGAGTATTTTGAAAGTAGTCTTTCTTAATCTGTGAAAGTGGATTTAAGAAAATCATGAAATGAAATATGCCTCTTCAGGAATTAGGCAAGCACTTTTTCTTATTCCTTGCTTTTTGGTAATATGTTGCCCATTCCCACAGTTTACATTACATGTTTAAAATAAACCATATGGGATCAGTTTCCTGGAGAATGAGCAGCCCTCTCCATCCGGATTATATTATGGTCAATAATTCTTATTTTTGACAGCTTTTGTTGCTGCCACAATAGTGTCACAAAACCTTCTATAATTCATATCAAAAAGTCTCTCTCTCTCTGTTGGAGGGGAGCAATTGTTTGCTGGAAAAGGAGCTATTATCACAAGGTATCTATAAACGGAAACAGTAAAGGAACCCTGGACGCTTATGGGGTGCAGCGCTTATCTCCACTTTCAGGCTGAGGGAGCTGGTGTTTGTCCACAGACAGCTTCAGGGTCATGTGACAGAAAGACTAAACCGCTTCTGGTGCAATGGGACACTATGATGGAAACCAGAGCACAAAGAAATGCCATTTACCTTCCCACCACAGAGGTACCTGCTTATCTTCTTGCACTGGTGTGTTTTCAAACTGCTAGGTTGGCAGAAGCTGGGACAAAGCAATGGGAGCTCACCCCGTCCTGAGCATGGATTCGAACTGCCAACCATCTGATCAGCAAATCCAAGAGGCTTAGTGGTTTAGACCACAGCGCCACCTGCGTCTGTCAAGGTATTGGGGGGGGGGGAGAAGCGGAAGGTAGAACAATGGTTTCTCTGAAATATACTAAAGGGATATGGGATTCTCCTGATGAGAATGATCAGCTAAAGTGGTTCTTTTGATGCTGAATTCATCTTTAATTACAATTGATCTTGACATAAATAAGCAGAGACAAACAAATAGAGTTCTATGTTCAAGCTCCATGTTATTAAACAGAGCTCTCTGGAATCTACATATTTACATTGCTCTGGATGGTGTTTTCAGCTAAGGAAAGCAATTAGGAGGGTTAGATTAGAAAACTGATAAATCTAGAACAATTCCTGCCCCCTCCAGGGGCCTTGCAGTCTCTCTTCAGTACAAAACATTCTGTCTCTTTTTTAGGGCTAGCCCTAGACCTTTTGGTGCCTGATGCACCAGATCCCACTTACCCTAATTAATCTTGAGGAAGTCTGCTCCACAAATGGCATAAGAATAGATTGTGCTCCTGCTGGATTGTGTCCATCATGCACCAAGTCTGTCCTCCACATTCCAGCTCTGAATGACAACCATATTCTGCCTTCCCTTCCTTACGGAGAGGGTTGCCTCTAGATAGCTCCAACTAGCCAAGGATTGCTACCATTGTGCCTTAAAGGAAGGTGTATAGCCAGATTTCCTTTAATGTGGCCCATAAACTTCTTGAGCTTCTACCATTTATAATGTGTGACATCCATATTATGTTTCCTGGGAATCACTGTTGCCCCACACTTTTCCCTTCCTTAATCCAGATTATCTCTACCCAGCAATAGGAGGAGAAAGTTCAGATCAAACCATTGCCACTGGCAAGAGGGTGTTTGCCTCTCCTTTCCCTTTCTGCCATGCTTCCCACTTCCATTTCTGTTTCCCTCTGGGCCCCCGTTTATTTCTGGATGTTGTCTCAATTATTTCTTTCTTCTTGTCAGGGTTTATTCTACCGAAGCTTCCAAGCACCTTATGTCGTCTTTTTCTTGCATACTTGTGTGGTATTTCTTTGGCAGCTGGAAACTGTATTTTGCATGTCATACATTTACTACTTCACAGTTCAACATTTCTTTCCAGAACCAGAAACAATGAATATTTCAAAAAATACTTCCTCAACCTCACTTTTTGCTATGCGAGGGGCAGAGGTTTGGAGGTGGGTGGGGTCTTGTTGGATGATCAGAGTTTTGTCCCTTCCTTTAGCTAGACAGTCAATGAAATGCTTGAAATGGATGCTAATGGGGGAGGAAGGGGTGCTTTACCACATTTGAGGGGTTGGTTAAAAGCTACTTTTGGGTTGTTGCTGTTTTTTTTTTAAGGCTCACTATTGCCCCCAAACACTACTAGTTTTACAGTATATTCCAGCATATTGTTTTGTGCATAAACTGATCCATGAAAAAAGATAAATCATTTTTGCACTATTTTTGTGGGGCGAAAGTTGCCATTTTTTAAATCAATTTAGAATCAAGTTGAGATGAGCCTGAACTAGCAGTAAAAACCCTATGTACTCCATTTCAGTAATTAAAATGGCAATTTCAGATTAAACAGCAGTAGCTTCTGTGCATGTGTGCATTCAAGCCCCAGGAAATTCCATTTTGCACATTTCCTGGGAGGATTTTTTTTGGGGGTGGGGTGGGGTTAAACAATCCAGAACATGTGTTTAGATGTGGCGTGAGTAGTGCATTCTCAGTCTGATGCAAAACAGAAGGGTGTGCACTGAGACAAGCTTGAGGGGGGGGGGAATAGGGGATACCTACAATGTGTGGTCATTTTTTTTAAGGCTCACTATTGTCCCCAAACACTACTAGTTCTGCTAACTAAATCATGACACGGCATAATATGTCACGTGTGGTTCTTCATCTGAGGTTGTATTTACCTAATTTTAAGACCTGCTAAGGAACAAGTGGTTGCTATTACATCCTGATATGTAAAACCACAGAATTCAAAGAGGGTGCACTTATTTTTCCCCATGACTGTAATTATACAACCTTTAGAAGACATATGAAGGCAGCCCTGTTTAGGCAGGCTTTTAATTTTTAATAGATTATTTTATTTCATTTTCTGTTGGAAGCCGCCCAGAGTGGCTGGGGAAACCCAGCCAGATGGGTGGGGTATAAATAAAAAATTATTATCATTATCATTATTATTATTGTCACCCAGAGTCTTCTCTCCACACTGAAGCCATTTTAGGCCTCTGGTAGGAACATGGACATAGTTTTCAATTCTGACATTAAAGTTAGAGTTAACATATTCATGCAAGAAAAAGAAAACAATGGTTGTTACCTGGAAATTTTCCTTCCTTACAGCGGGCCGGTCCACAGAGCCCAACAATGGGTCTTTGGCCTCTCCCTTGCTGTTCTGGAGGAAAATTGGACCTGTGAGTTATGAAGCAGAAAACACCCTTCATGCTATACTCCCCAGCCACCCGCATTATGCCCTGCAAAATATTAAATGTTCACAGCTGAAATCTATCATCCAGGCCAGACATGCCCTAAGCAGGTTCAAACCTCGACCCTCCGGAATACAGACATGCACATCCTTGTTCTCCAGGCCCCACAGCATGGTTACCCTGCCCCCTGCACAGGTAAGAGATACAAAAACCACGAAAGCCATAAATCTGTCAAGCACAGAATAGTGAAAATACTAACCGCATACCCTCCAACATTTCTCTGGTGAAAATAGGGACACCCTATTCCACAAATCATCATCATTACCATCATATTTTTACTATTTCTCTCTCCACCCCCCCCCCCCCATCAGACTGGGTTGCCCCAGCCACTCAGAGCAGCTTCCAACATATATAAAAACATAATAAAACATTAAACATTGCAAAACTTTGCTATACAGGGGTGCCTTCAGATGTCTTCTAAAGGTTGTATAATTACAGTCATGGGGAAAAATAAGTGCACCCTCTTTGAATTCTGTGGTTTTACATATCAGGATGTAATAGCAACCACTTGTTCCTTAGCAGGTCTTAAAATTTGGTGAATACAACCTCAGATGAAGAACCACACGTGACATATTATGCCGTGTCATGATTTAGTTAGCAGAAATAAAGCCAAAATGGAGAACACCCTTACAGCTGCCATAGGAATTAAGAGGCTATGTAGCAGACAAGGGCTGCTAATCAAACATTTGCTTAACTGATCATCGGCAAGTGTGCCCACCTCTATAACTCTATAAAGTTTTGGCAGTGTGCTGGTCCGGAGCATATAGGTGTGCTTTAACACAATGCTAAGGAGGAAAGATGACACAATGCTCTTAGAGAAGCAAGTGCTGCTGGCCATGAAACTGGGAAGGGTTCTAAGGCCATCTCCAACCAATTTTATGTCCATCATTCTACAGTGAGGTAGATTATTCAAAAGTGGAAAACTTTCAAGGCCAATCTTATCAGGAGTGGACGCCCCAGCAAATTCACTCCAAGGTCAGACCTAAGTTAGCATGTTAAATGTTAAGGTTTGTGACAGTACAATTAGAAAAGGATGAAACAAGTATGGTTTGTTTGGAAGGGTTTCCTGGAGAAAGCCTCGTCTCTCTAAAAAGAACATGGCAGCACAGCTTAAGTTTGCAAAGTTGCATCTGAATAAACGACAAGATTTCTGGAACAATGTCCTTTGGACAGATGAGACCAAAGTGGAGATGTTTGGCCATAATGTACAGTGCCACTGTGAGGGACAGGGGATATCGCGAAGTCCCTCCCCTCCTGAGTTCAAGCCCATCACCGACCACAGGGGAAAGCAGAGGGAGCTCTGATTCCAGTGGGGAAGCAGGAAGTCGGGTCCGAGGCTCAGGCAAGGTAGCGGAGCCAGGGTCCCAGGTGGGACAGGAAGGGGCAAGTAAGGGGGGGAGACCCATCCCTCCAACGCCGGAATTACGCAGAAAGAGGAGGGGAAAGAGGATGGGGCTTCCAAGGCTTTTGTGTTGGGGAAAGACGCGCCAAAAGTCATTCGGAGGTTCTGATACCGACTGACCACATCACTCCGTGTAAATAGCAATGCCTTCAGCACTGTAAATACGCAGCACCAATAAAAGAATAAAATGCAGAGCTGCGTAGCGTCGTTACTCTGAAGTAGCCTACTCCGGCCACTGTGACAGCAACCTCCAAATCCTTTTTTTTGGGCTACTTTGGAGTTGCCGGGATGAGCGTGTCAGAGGCGGAGAGATGGCGGCAGATCGCGGAGCAAGCCCAGGAAGAGCTGCAGCAGTTGTCGTTGCAGGCGCAGGGGGAATTAAAGGCAGCTAAAGAAGAGACTAAGAAGGTCCAAGACGACCGTCTACAGCTTGCGGAACAGGTGAGAGCGCTTCAGGAAAGAGAGCAGCAATTAAGGGCGGTGGTGGTAGACCTCCAAAGCAAGCTGGATGCAGAGAAAGACAAGGCGGGAGGGGCCCCCCAAGTCCAAGTGCTGCCAGGAAGGAGAGCCGGGACCCTAGTAAGCAAGTTCAATGGAGATCCGAGGGAATATCATGGCTTTGAGACTGAGATCGTGTATGCTCTTGAGCTGCACCATAATGAGTTCCCCGATGATGAGCACAGGGTAGCGTTTATTGTGGAACACCTTACCGGGGCAGCCAGGGAGTGGCTAAGACCGTTAATCGCAACCAAGAATCCTTGCATGAAAAATGTCCAACAATTTCTAGAAGGTTTGAGAACGATGTATTCGTCCGATAGTCATATGGACCAGACTAAGGAGGAACTTCATAATTTACGCCAAGGAAATATGACAGTTCGAGCATATTGGGCGAAATTCACCATGCTGGTGCACAGACTGGGGTGGGTACTTGAGTCGCCTCCTATGCAAGCGGCGTTCTACTTGGGTTTGCACGAGGAGGTGAAGGATGAGCTCTCGAGAGGTCCAAAGCCCAGTACTATGGATCAGCTGAGCAAAGCGGCTCTGGCGGTGGGGGTGAGACAGGAGTCCCGGTGGAGCGACAAGCAAGCAACGCGCGCAAAGCGGGCTTGGTTCCCACGGTCGCAGGAGAAGCCACTCCCCCAACAACCCTTTCAAGCCACGCCTGGGGCCAGCCAGGACCAGGAGCCCATGCAGATTGATAGCGCGCGCGCGCGGACTTTTCAAACCCCAGCGGCGCCAAGACGCAAGGAGGGAAGGGGCGGGAATTGCTTTCTCTGCAACTCCCCCCAGCATCTCGTCAGAGACTGCCCACATCGCAGGGAGTGGCAAGGAAAGGCGGGAACGGTGGTGCCCTCCCCCACTGACGCAGCACCACAGCAGGGAAACGGGAAAGCCTGGCTGCAGGAGACAAGGGGCAGCAGCCAGGCACAGTCAGCAGACAACAGCCCCAGCCCGCCCACCCGCACAGAGAGGAGCAGAGCCAGCCCACCCCTCCCAGAGCAGGAGTGGTTCTAGAAGTCACGCTAACCCTCCCAAATGGCTATCCTCTGACAGTCCTAGCCTTAATTGACAGTGGTGCCTCAGCCAACTTCTTCTCGAGAAACTTTGCAGAAGAGCACCAGATCCAGCTTCTGCAGGTGGATTTTCCTCTGCATATGGCGACCATTGACGGCAGAGAGTTGCTGGGAGGGGCCATCACACATCAAACCCCCCCATGAGAATGACGGTGGGAAGGCACTCAGAGACACTGGCGTTCAACGTCACCACCATCTCAGACCCCCCCATCGTCTTGGGCATGAGCTGGCTGGCGCGCCACGACCCCTCCATCAGTTGGCATCAGAGATGCATCACGTTTGGGTCGGACTTTTGTCTGGAACATTGCATGCAGCACCAACCAGGGGAGGGGCCTCCGATAGCCACGGTGGCCACCATGCATGTCAAAGGGGGTGAGGCGATACCCAAGCCGTACTGGGACCTGCAGGAGGTCTTCAGCGAAGCGGAGTCCGACCACCTACCCCCGCACAGGCCTTTTGACTGCCAGATCAACCTGGTGCCAGGGGCGACGATACCCCCAGCCAAGCTGTACGCCATGTCAGACCAGGAACTGGAGGATCTGCGCGCTTTCATCGACAAGAACCTCAAGCGGGGGTTCATCAGAGAAAGCAAGGCAGCAGGGGGCAGCCCGGTCTTCTGGGTGGACAAGAAAGACACGCAACAGCGCCGTCTTGTGGTGGATTTCAGACGGCTGAATTCAGTGACAGAGCCAGTGGCTTTCCCCATGCCCAGAGTGGACGATCTCCTGACAGCGGCACGCAGGGGCAAGATTTTCACCAAGCTGGACCTACGGGGGGCGTACAACTTGATCAGGATCCGGGAAGGCGATGAATGGAAAACCACGATGTTCACGCCTCTGGGCTCTTTTGAATATCTGGTGATGCCCTTCGGGTTGCAAGGGGGCTCAGCATGCTTCCAGGCCTTCATGCACCACGTCCTGGGGTCCCTTCTCTTCAGGAAATGCTTGGTCTTCCTGGATGACATCCTTATCTATTCCAATGACCCAGTGCAGCATGTGAAAGATGTCAGGGAGGTGTTGCAGCGCCTGAAGGAGAACCACCTGTATGTGAAGCTGGAGAAGTGCAAGTTTCACACCAAAGAGGTGGACTTCCTGGGCTACAAGCTGTCAGACAAGGGGCTGGCGATGGACAAGGACAAGGTGCAGGCCATCCTGGACTGGCACAGCCCCAGGACGCGCAAAGATGCCCAACGCCTCCTAGGCTTCGCCAACTTCTACAGGAAGTTCATCAAGAATTTCTCTCGCGTTACGGCTCCCATCACTGACTGCCTGAGAGGCAAGCAGAAGTTCAGGTGGACACCAGAGGCGCAAGCAGCGTTCGAAAGCCTCAAGAGGGTGTTCGCCTCAGACCAGAACCTGTTCCACGTGGTTCAGGACGCGCCCCTACGCGTTGAGACAGATGCTTCTGATAAAGCTGTGGGCGCCATTTTGTTGCAACTGGACGCCAACAGAGAGTGGAGACCCTGTGCCTTCTTCTCCAGGAAGTTGACCCAGCCAGAGCGAAACTACACAGTATTTGATAAGGAACTTCTTGCGATCCACGCGGCGTTCAAGCATTGGAGACACTTCCTGGTGGGCGCCAAGCACCCCATCCAGGTGTGCACAGACCACAAGAACCTGGAGTTCTGGAGAACTGCCAGGGTGCTCAACCAGCGGCAGATACGGTGGGCAGAGTTCTTCTCGAACTTCAACTTCTCCATCCACTACATCCCGGGAGAGCAGAATGTCAGGGCGGATGCCCTCTCCCGCAAGCCAGAGTACATGGAGGAGGAGGCGCCACCAGCACCCAGGCACATTTTCCCCCCGTCAGCATGGTCCTGCGGAGCAGCAGTGGTGAGAGAGGCAGAACTCACAGCGCTGACGGCAGCGGATGAATTTGCCAACCGCATCTTCAGAGAACTGAGAGGGGGGAGGGAGCAGGCAAAAGACTTTGCAGAACGCAGGGGGCTGCTTTTCTACAAGGGTGCACTGTACCTGCCCACCACCCAGCTTAGACGTACAGTCCTCAAGCAGATGCACAACCCAACGGCGGGTCATTTTGGAAGGGACAAAACCGCTCACCTAGTCATGAGACACTTCTGGTGGCCAGGGGTGCGGGAAGATGTTCGAGACTATGTACGGGGCTGTGACACCTGCCAGCGGGCAAAGGTGGTCAGAGCAGCGCCACCAGGATTGCTGGAGCCCTTAGCCACACCACACAGGCCGTGGGAAGTGGTGTCCATGGACTTCATCACAGATCTGCCTTCTTCCAGGGGCAAGACCGCAGTGTTGGTGGTGGTGGACCTCATGTCCAAAATGTGCCACTTTATACCGTGTGCCAGGGCGGTCTCGGCAGAAGAGACAGCCAAACTGTTTGTTGACCACGTATTCCGACTGCATGGATTACCTTTAAGGGTTATTTCGGATCGTGGCCGCCAATTTGTTTCCAGGTTCTGGCGGCGGCTCATGAACCTCCTGCAGGTGGAGGTCAGCTTGTCGACGGCTAGACACCCGCAGACCAACGGACAGGCGGAGAGGGTCAACGCCATTCTGCAGCAGTACCTGAGATGCTACGTCAGCCAGCGGCAAACGGACTGGGTGGATCGCCTGCCACTGGCAGAATTTGCCTACAACAATGCGGTGCACGTCTCCACAGGGGTGTCGCCCTTTAAGGCCAATTACGGGCGCGACCTCAGATCTTTCCCAGAGAGGGAGGGGGAGGAGGAGGAGGAGGGCCCACAGGCTGAGGATTGGGCAGAGGAACTGGAGACGGTGCACCAGCAGCTCAGAGAACACTTGGAGAGGGCCAAGGAAGCGTACAAAAAGGGGGCAGATCGCCACAGGCGACAAGGGGAGGTCATCAGGGTGGGGGACAAGGTCTGGTTGTCCTCGGAGGGCCTTCCCACCAGAGGGAGGTGCAAAAAGCTGGCACCCAGACGGCTGGGCCCCTTCACGGTCACGCAACAGGTCAACCCGGTGGCATACAGGCTGGCACTGCCAGAGGAAATGAGGGTGCATCCGGTGTTTCATAGATCGCTGCTGTCGCCGTACAGGGAAAGCAGCAGGCTCCGAGACAGCGAACAAACCCCCGAGGGAGGGGGGGAGAGGGGAGGCAGGGAGCAACTGAATGAAGCCATGGCCATCCTTGATTCACGGAGAGGGGTGGGGGGCCTGGAGTACCTCATGGCATGGGAGGACGCTCCACCATCCCAGAATGAATGGGTCCCAGCCACTCAGATACAGGAGGAATTCTTGGTGGAAGAATTTCACGCCCTCTTTCCCCACAGACCCAAGCCCTGGCACATGGAAAGGGAGGGGGAGGAGGAGGAGGCACGGGAGAGCAGCTCACCATGGCGCTGGGAAGCGGAGTTTGAGGAATCGGGAGACGAGGTATGGGTGTCACCGAGGTCCACCCAGTCAGAGGCAGAAGCAGATTGGCAGCACATTTTTACCCCCACCAGCTCGGACGCAACGGACTTTTTGGGATTCCAGTCCTCCCAGGCGGAAGGGGGGGCCTCGCAGGACTGGGCGGAGGTGTTTACACCAACGGGCTCGGAAAGCACTGAGTTCTTAGGCTTCCAGTCGTCACCGACACCTGGGGGGGACCTGGGGAGGGGAGAAGGGGAGCTTGGGAAGGGGGTGGATGTGAGGGACAGGGGATATCGCGAAGTCCCTCCCCTCCTGAGTTCAAGCCCATCACCGACCACAGGGGAAAGCAGAGGGAGCTCTGATTCCAGTGGGGAAGCAGGAAGTCGGGTCCGAGGCTCAGGCAAGGTAGCGGAGCCAGGGTCCCAGGTGGGACAGGAAGGGGCAAGTAAGGGGGGGAGACCCATACCTCCAACGCCGGAATTACGCAGAAAGAGGAGGGGAAAGAGGATGGGGCTTCCAAGGCTTTTGTGTTGGGGAAAGACGCGCCAAAAGTCATTCGGAGGTTCTGATACCGACTGACCACATCACTCCGTGTAAATAGCAATGCCTTCAGCACTGTAAATACGCAGCACCAATAAAAGAATAAAATGCAGAGCTGCGTAGCGTCGTTACTCTGAAGTAGCCTACTCCGGCCACTGTGACAGCCACATTTAGCAAAAACCAAACCCAGCAAATCAGCGCCTCCACCCCCAACATTCACTGAGGTCCAGCGCCGAGGGCCTTCTGGCGGTTCCCTCACTGTGAGAAGCGAAGTTGCAGGGAACCAGGCAGAGGGCCTTCTCGGTGGTGGTGCCAGCCCTGTGGAATGCCCTCCCATCAGATGTCAAAGAGAAAAACAGCTACCAGATTTTTAGAAGACATCTCGAAGGCAGCCCTGTTTAGGGAGGCTTTTAATGTTTAATCGATTATTTTATTTCATTTTCTGTTGGAAGCCGCCCAGAGTGGCTGGGGAAACCCAGCTAGATAGATGGGGTATGTATAGAATGTCCTGGGAAATTGAAGTGTTCTCCTACTGGTTTCACTGTACCACTGTATTCTGCTCTGGTCAGACCCCACCTGGAGTACTGTGTCCAGTTCTGGGCACCACAGTTCAAGGAGGATACTGACAAGCTGGAACGTGTCCAGAGGGGGGCAACCAAAATGGTCAAAGGCCTGGAAACGATGCCTTATGAGGAACGGCTTAGGGAGCTGGGTATGTTTAGCCTGGAGAAGAGAAGGTTAAGGGGTGATATGATATCCATGTTCAAATATATAAAAGGATGTCATATAGAGGAGGGAGAAAGATTGTTTTCTTCTGCTCCAGAGAAGCGGACACGGAGCAATGGATTCAAACGACAAGAAAGAAGATTCCACCTAAACATTAGGAAGAATTTCTTGACAGTAAGTGCTGTTCGGCAGTGGAATTTGCTACTAAGGAGTGTGGTGGAGTCTCCTTCTTTGGAGGTCTTTAAGCAGAGGCTTGACAGGCATATGTCAAGAATGCTTTGATGGTGTTTCCTGCTTGGCAGGCGGGTTGGACTGGATGGCCCTTGTAGTCTCTTCCAACTCTATGATTCTATGATTCCCTGTCTTGTGATTCCTGATGTCAGATTTATGTCCATTTATCCTTTGACGTAGGGTTTGGCTTTGGTGTAGGGTTTAATTGCTCATCTTCTAACATTGTGTATGCCATCAAATGCCAACAGTGTCCTTCAGCTCTCTATATCGGACAAACAGGCCAAACCCTACGCCAAGGAAATGGGAGAATCATCTTTGAATAAAAAGGTTGCATTAGCTTTTAGTTCCAACTCAGTATAAGTTTCCATTTTTTGGGTAGAAGGGACAACATTTAATGAAAGCATAAGAGTAGGACTCAGCTGAAAGTTTCAGCTTCCAGTTCAATTAACACTAGTTTAAAAAGTAGTTCAATTTTCCAATACTTGTGGTAAATTACAACTTAAACTGCACGGTAGCTTGCAGTATAAAAAGCTTTAGTTGCCATAAAGCACAGGACTGGTTTAAGGTATTAAGGGCAGAAAAATCAAAATGGCAGATTTCAGGCCAAGTCAAAGCTTCATCTTTCAGTCCAGCATAAAAACTGTTTAAAGTTCTGGAGGGACTTCAAGTTCCCACACCCAGGCTATAGTCCCCCCCCCCCCAATGTCCACTTCCCATTTAATCACTGCCCATCATCTACTCCTTAAATTACCCATGTTCTGGTCATGAAAATGAGGTAAAATTTCTAGATTCCCTAAATAATTGCACCCTAGAACAGCTTTGGTCATACAGCAGATCAGAGGGGGTGGGGGCTCTTAATCGTAACTGGCATCTTGCTGTGATATGTCAGTGCTGTTGAACTGACTGGGAACAGCATTCAGAGTGCTGTCGAATTCAGCATATTTTGAAATGGCCAAGGAAGTCCAACACAGTAACATTTGACTTCAAAAGAGGAATCTCCCCTCAAATGAGACCACCTCTCGACTTTGTTTTTTACAAAAGGATAAATCTTTCAGGAATGTCAGGGGGTTGTTCAAAACTTCAAGAACAGAAGCTCATATAGACTGTATTCCACAGAATGCCAGGAAGGGGGGAGGACAAACAGAACCAGAAGAATGCCAGCATGGCTAACAAGCAGAGTCAAGGAAACTATTAGAGGCAGGAATACTTCCTCGGGAAAATGGCACTACTGTATAGTGGTACCTTGGGTTACACACTTAATTCGTTCCGGAGGTCCGTTCTTAACCCGAAACTGTTACCATGAGGCGTGCTTTCGCTAATGGGGCCTCCCACTGCCGCGCGATTTCCATTCTCATCCTGGGGCAAAGTTTGCTACAGGAGCACCTACTTCCGGGTTAGTGGAGTTTGTAACCCGAAGTGTTTGTAACCTGAGGTACCACTGTACTCTTGTTCAAGAGAGAACAAAAAAGGAACAGCAACTTCAGTGAAAGAAATGCAAGCAGTCAACAAAGCATGCATATATATGTATGTATGAGAGAGAGAGAGAGAGAGAGAAGAGGACTGCAAGACTTCCCTTGCAAAACAGCATAGAATTTATTTTACAGGGGAAATAGACATTACAGTACACTACTATTATATCAAATTCACCGAAATGAATTAATTCTGTTCAGTCTAAAGGTTAAACTACATGTGATATGGGGGAATCCATGACTGAATCTTCACACACACACACACACACACACACACAGAGAGAGAGAGAGAGAGAGAGAGAGAGAGAGAGATGACATTTAGGGAATGTCCCAATATTTCAGAGCACATGTGACATTTAGGACCGATATCTATGGTTCTTCACTGGCTCCACATAATGTCTTTATGGTATGGTAGATGCATGTCACAGACATGAATTCAGGTTTCAAAAAAGTCTGAAATGAGTTAATAACATTGGTAAAATAAGTAACCACAATGACTGCTGTTTAAAAAGAGCAATTTAAATCTTTGATATATGCAAGCACAAGTCTTCGAAGTGTCCTTTGCTCTCTTCCTCAAAATACAAACCAAAACACTTATTTTAGCTAGAGGATTTTTATCAGGATGTCTCCTTCAATTAGAAGATGTATTTTGGGATTAAAAATAGAACTGACTTGTGGTAGGGATTTGTTTATCCGCATGGCCCAAGGAGAGTTTAATAAATGGAATGCACTTCTGCAGCATATAAGGAACATCTCTATACTGCTTTAAACTAGTCCTTTGGTTCTCCTGGCCTAGTGCTGTGGCTCTTCAGGGTTTCAGATGTGAAACAGGCCATTGATTTGGGCAGCTATGCAAGAGACACTTGGATCACATAAAACATTTGGTGTACTTGTAGCAATAGCAACGGCGTTTGTTTGTTTGTGGGTGTATATTGCAGTTTCTGCCATTCATATTAAGAGTAGACATATCTGCCAGCATCAGCAGCAAGATGTGTCACTTGAATGGTGAGAGCCCTCCCCAAAATTGTGGCTTTGCACCACAGGAAAGTAGCCCTGGCTGAAGTGAAGTGCTTACACAAGGAGGAGAACATGCACAACAGCTTTATGCAGTAACTGACAATGCCAACAGAAGACAAAGCCATTACCAGGTTCAGAATGGATGGAGCTCTGGAGATGGATGCAACCATGACACTTCAGATAAAAGATAAATGGGATCTACAGTAGGCTCCCTATCCGAAATATGGCCAGTCCCCCCCCCCCAGCCAAACCTTGACCCATATGCCTCTTTCATTATATCCACACATCTCCAAATGTCTGCTGCAACAAACTATATTCGCTCTGTAAAAGCTGTTAATACATTGGGTTCCAGGAAGGCAGATGGTGTACCAGAGACATAAACATCAATACTCCTGTAATGCAAGCAATGGGATTTATTGCTATGGCCATTTCACTAAAGGTCATCATAAGCCTGCTCTCCCCCCCACCATTTTTCTTAATGTTAGATGGATCTGATACACAAGACAAAATCCACACCATACTGAAGGACCTGTAGGAAGGTTAGGAGGTGTAGGAAGAGTCGTCACCTGCCAATTCTACTCTTGATTATCAGAAACACAAAATAAAAACTTAAAATTCTGTTTGAAAACAAATCAAAGTCTCTTACCAGGGAACCCAAACCATATACAAGTGGACACATCCATTCATCCACCCATGTTTTGCCCTGGGCTCTGCTCACCACTGGTGCACATACCTTGGAAAGTTACCTGTGAGGGAATGTGGCCATTGGGCTGAAACAGGTTTCCCCACCTCTGCTCTGCATCCCTGTGTCAAAAGTGGGAGGGGCAGGGACTTCTAAGCCTCTTTATTTGTCCCTCAGAACTCTTCCTAGGCCACACCTCCTCTCCACCAGCCACACCCCCTCACTAGCCCTGCTTGGCATGCAGATGTCTTGCTCAGATGTAATGCCTCCTGCTTGTCTGGATGCAGGATGGAGAGGGGTGTGTGAGCATGAGCAGAAACTAGCATGCCATTTCCATTCCTTGCTCCACCCACTTTTGCCATTGGCCCCATCCAGTGCTGCCATGTGGCCCTTGGAAAGTCACCCAGAATGGAATGTGGCCCTCAGGCTGAAGAGTATCCTCATCCTTGTAGGCCTCCTGAACAGGTCAAGTCCTTAATTGACTCTCTCTCTCTCTCCACACACACACACTTTTTATTTGTTTTTGCATTTCTGTGGACCTCAGCGCTCCACCATGAGCATGCTGCTGTTTCTCAGTGGTTCCGATTGTAGCTGGCATCACCACCTGAGTTCACTATTAGAAGCCGTGCTTCTTGGGCAAGTTATGATATTCAAAAGCCAGTGGTGAGCTCTGCACTCTTCAGCTAAGGACAAGTTTGTTTTCACTGTAGTTGAAAGGAAAAAAAGAAAGTGATTTGTGCACCCCACAGGAAAGACTGGAAACTGGCAGTATTTCTTTCATCCAAAAAGTTTGCGAATCACTTGCCCTCCATAGTGATAATGATGTATTAGACCAACATTCCCAGCAGGTTCATTAGGGCTTGACCAGATGGCACCACAAACTATGACTTTCCAGATCCACTGAATTATGCTTCATTGAAAGCATTATTACACCCAGGTGAGAGATTTCCTGGATGAGGTTAGATGGCTTCTGTCTGGGTTATGGGAAAATCCATGTTTTGTCCAAAAGCCAAAATGCTACAAGTCTGTCCTGGCTTTCTGCCTCTCTTGTTTCTAGGTTAGCAGATCACTCCATAGCCAGGAACTTGGTGCTCTCTTTGTCTGGAAAACTTTTAGGGCCATAATAAAAACCCTCTGCTTGCAAAGCAATTGAAATACACCCCCCCCCCCGAAACCCAGTTGTGCATCACTAAGAAAAAAATCAGTAAGGTCCTAAATGAAGTATGAAGGTGCCTCACAGTAACTCAGTCCTAGATAACCACAACTAGAGGCATTTTACAAGTGTTTTCTGTAGTCCAGCTCAATAAATGAACAAGCTGCTTTTTCTATTTTAAACCAGTCAGATGACCACTGCATTTTCATGTGTGTCATTGGCATCTAGGATTGCCAACTACAGCTTCTAATTTCCCATGCACTTTGAAACATAACATGAAGTGTCTGTGTTGTTCAGTTCTTAATAGTTTTGTTCTCCTTGAGCTTCTGGACCAAACTGGGATGCCCTCTCCTTCACGCCAGGGTTCAGCGCTGACCTGTTAGCAGGCACAGAGGTAATTCTCCTCTCCCATAGTTGGTCAGCACAATGCCTACAGATAATAGCTGCCACGGTAGTCTTCATTATCAGGTTGAGATACAGGGTGAGTAGAAAGAGACAAGAAGAGCAATCCAAACCCATGGTCTGCTGGAATTAGCAGAGTTTGAAATAGGCAGATCTCCATCTGGTGTCTTTCATCCTGGCTCAGATGGAGAAAAGTGGAAATAAATTGTCTGGGCCAAGGCCAGAGTAAGCCCTCCAAAAGGGGCACTTGGGAGGTGAGTATGGCAGGATAGAACAGGGGCAGACTTGGCCTACCCCAAAATTCCTTCAGCTCAGTTGCATGATCAAGCCACCTAGCAGAAGTTTCACTGGCAAAAAGGATGGTGTGAGTCAAGCTCTATTTTAAAGGGTTATTTTCCCTCTGCCAGGCTCAACCAGCAGTAACCCCCACTTCTGAATGGAGTTTGCCCTGGAAGAAGGTGTGGGGAGGGGGGAAAGCACACACATGCTATGCCCCACAGAACTTGAAGGAGGAACCCAAGAGTTGGGGGGGGGATGAGGAAGACAGCAAGGGTCTCCATAACTTGCTCCTTTGAAACCTTTAAATGAAAACATAGTAGGACTTCTTCCAGTACCTCACCCCCCCCCCACACACACACCTGAACTGGTGGGACAGTTTCTGCAGGGCCATAGCTACCATTTTGCAGGACTCCATCCCACACCATTCTGGGACTGCTGGGGCCAATGCTGGCATGGGAGGCAACGCTGTTCCCCCATCAGCTCTATGGGACTCGGCCCTCCCCTCTGTATCCTGATGTTGCTGAAGCAGCATGGGATACAGCCATGGCCTCAGCAGCAAGACTCTTGTAACTTAAGGGCCATCACAGGGTTGCTGCTTCCATTAATTGCTCCTAACTCTGAGGTCCATGAAGCTTCAGATACAGTTGTAGCTATCAAAAAGACTTATTTTGAGCCTGTTTCATTAATCCTGCCCTAGGACACAGCCTGTGTTGCATTGTAGAAACAAAACACTCTTCTTGACAGAAGCAGAACTCTTGCATCCAAAGTTTCTTTTTCAGCCTGCCTAACAGTGTCCATATGCATCAGCTTCATATCTTTCATCTCTTAACTTTCAGACATGTAATTTAGCCACACAGTTGCAGTTTAAAAAATATTTCTCTCTCTTTCTACCCACCCTCCCACTGCAGCCGCCACAGTCCCCCCCTCTCTCGTGACTCTGAGTTCAGCTCAAGACAAATGCACGCCAGCCAATTTGCTGCTACCCAGGGAAAATGTTAGAAGATAAAAACATTCCCTCCCCTTAGCTTCAGAAAGAGCCCAAGGCTCAGGGATGCAAGTATTAGTAAATCTGATGCCATGCATATGCTTCTATTGCAAGGGCTTCTAGACAGACCTCTGGCATCTGTCTCTCTGTGTTAAAACAGGCTTAATTGTAATAATATCTCTCTTCTGGATTCTGAGCACACAACACTACAAAACCGACTATGACTGATACCACGGTTAAAAATAATGTTTTCTTTTTGGGGGGTGAATATGTCATCTGTGCATTTTAATGAGCTGAGTAGAGTTAATGATTGTGAGTCACAGGAGTGGGTGCATGAACTTAACAGGGCCTAGTTTATTTTTTGCTTTTTATTTTGATTTACAGATTATAAATGTTGTATTGATTTGATAATCATATAATCGGCCTTTTGCTTTGTGATGTTTAGCTTATTTTTTTAGTTGTTGCCTTATTAACAGTGTTTTGTAGATTGCAATGGATGCATTTGTGATGTTCTATTATGTTCTAGTTATTTATTGTTTGTAAGCTGCATAGCTCCTCACATCTAAACAGAAATTCATTGAGAGAAGTTTCTGTTTTATCACAGCCATTCTGGGGCAACCCAGTCAGATGGGTACATATAATTATATACTACTACTACGAATAATGGGGACCCAGGTGGCGCTGTGGTTAAACCACTGAGCCTAGGGCTTGCTGATCAGAAGGTTGGTGGTTCAAATCCCTGTGATGGGGTGAGCTCCCGTTGCTTGGTCCCAGCTCCTGCCAACCTAGCAGTTCGAAAGCATGTCAAAATGCAAGTAGATAAATAGGAACCGCTACAGCGGGAAGGTAAACGGCGTTTCCATGTGCTGCTCTGGTTTGCCAGAAGCGGCTTTGACCTGGAAGCTATATGCTGGCTCCCTCGGCCAATAATGCGAGATGAGCGCGCAACCCCAGAGTCGGTCACGACTGGACCTAATGGTCAGGGGTCCCTTTACCTTTACCATGAATAATAATAATAATACCTTTATTGTCAATGTACCTGTGTACAATGAAATTAACTGAGCCTCCCCCCCCCCACAAACACTCAATCTCATTGCACTCTGTGTTCTTGTTGCACAACACACCAACCCCAAAAGTCAGTTGCACTATATTATTTTCCATTCAGCAGCCTCACAGCCCACAGATAGAAACTGTTTTTTAGCCTGTTGGTACGACTGATTATACTTCTATATCTCCTGCCCGAGGGTAGAAGATTAAAGAGGTGCTGGCCAGGGTGTGAATTGTCCCTGATAATTTTTCTCACTCTCCTAAGGCAACAATCCCTTGCGATGTTATCTAGCAGGCTCAGGGGACAGCCCATGATATCATGTTTACCACCCTCTGTAGAGACTTTCTGTCCCTGGCTGTCAAGCCAATGTACCACACTGTGATACACTATGAGAGGATGCTTTCTATTGTGGACCGGTAGGAGGTCATCAATTGTTGTTCAATATTGTTCTTTCGCAAGACCCTGAGAAAATGGAGTCTCTGTTGGGCCTTCCTAATCACCTGAGTTATATTGTTTTTCCAAGTTTTTTTCCAAGTCACATGAGATCTTCACTAAGGTAAACTCCCAGGAATTTAAAGGAAGAGACTCTCTCCACACAACCCCCCCCCCCGATATATAACGGGGCTAGTTCCCCTCCATTCCTCCGAAAGTCCAACACCATCTCCTTTAGGTGCCAGTTATTCTCTCAGCACCATGTAGACACTTTTTGAACCTCTCCCCTGTATGCTGATTCATCTCTACCTGTAATTACACCCATTATGGTGGTATCATCTGCAAACTTAATAATTACTCTGGATGGATCAGATGAAATACAGCCATAGGTATACAACGAGTACAAGTAGGGACTCAGCACACATCCCTGTGGGGTGCCAGTGCTCAGCTTCAGGGAGGTAGATGTAACAGGCCCAATCCTCACTGTTTGTGTCTTTAATCCAGGCTCATTGCCATCGCCATCATCATCATCATCATCTTTGTTCTTCAGTCTTGTGCCATATAATGATATTTTAAAATAATCTATTTCTTGCTTCTGGCAAAACCATATATACATGAGTTGGTATTTAAATGGGGCGTGGGAAACCTCTTTGAGAAAGGTCACTGCTCTCAACCAAACATCCCCCCCCCACTTCCCCCCAAAATCATAGAAATTGTATACCTCAGAGGGAACCTTTAAATGTGTCTTGAATTACACTTTTGGCATAATCTGGCAGCAACTCAGGGAAATGTGGAGCTCTTTGTACTGAGACATTTTTCGCTCTCATGTTGAAGCTTTCTAGCTTTTTTTCCAAATTCCTCTCAGATGTTTTGCTTGAGGACAAACTTCAAATTCATTACAAATTTCAGTGTTTTGGTAGCAAATCTAGTCTTTGAGCTGTGCCACAGGGCTCTTTGATATTTTCACTGGAATATACTAATGTGAGTACCTCTATGGAATTTAAAAAGACGAAATGTTCTTTTCCTTGATTTAACAGTGGAAACTGTTCACAGTCTCTTAATCAAACTTAATGCCTAGGAAATGTTTCATCTAGTACTCTAGTCCTCACTGGTTCCCTCTGCTCTCCCCCACCCCAACTGCTAGTTCTCCTTCCTCCACACATATAATCTCTCATCAAATCTGCGGCAGCAAGAAGAGAAGAATGGAGCTTTGCAAATCTGCAAACAAGTGTATTTAGGTGACCGGAAAAAGTTTATGGAATATTACTTGGCAACAGAATGGAAAACTTGGATAGATTCATGGGGGTAGTTCAAGGGTTTCCACTTCCTGGCTGAGTAAAAAATAACTGAATGAACAAAATGTAAAGTATAATATTAGACAATTTGTGATCTAAACTTAGTAATATAATTTGTTTTCAGATAGGACAACAGCATTGGAAATTGTTCATTCAGACCAGCAAATTTACACACATCCTTCAGAGATATGACCCCTTTCTGCAAGAAAGAATGAAAATGGTTGAAAAGCTGACATCCAACATGAATTATAACAGCAGAGGCTGAATCTTCTCAAGGTCTTTTATTTTACAGAGCTTATTACTATTCACATTCTTACTCAAGTCTATAAGCTGTAAAATTCTCCCTTCTTGTAGCAATAACTCACTTTCTAGAATGACACCTTTACCTTTCTCTCTCCCTCTTGCGCGCGCGCACACGCACACACACACACTGCGACTTTCATTGTCATCATTGCTCAGTGTAGCAGTCAAAACATAGTTTTCTACATCCTTCCGTTTAATTCTACTGTAGAACAATAACAATACATCCTTTAATACACCTATGGAGTTCTTCTAAGGAGGTTGGTTCCTGTACCTTCTTTGCTTTTGTCTAAGCTGAGGCAAGCCTTTTTCTACGCAAATGGCCAGAACAAGTAGCCATACACCATGGTCATGCAGGGTCTGCAAAGGACTGCACTCAACGTTTAACCTTTAGCCTTTCAGCTTGTGACCTATCAAGCTGAACAGAGCCACCAGCCCCCTGTTTAACACATGAAGCTGCCTTGGAATGAGTCAGGCCACTGGCCCATCAAGTTCAGTGCTGCCTTCTAAGGCAGGCTGTGGATTTCCAGGGCATCAGGCAGAGGCCATTTCCAGCCCTGATTCTTTCTTTTACTCTGGGAAGACAAGGGATCGAAATGAGGGCAATTTGCATGCCAAACATTCACCCCCATTTTTAACAGAGCTTGCTGATCAGAAGGTTGGCGGTTTGAATCCTCGCGATGGGGTGAGCTCCCGTTGCTCGGTCTCAGCTCCTGCCAACCTAGCAGTTCAAAAGCACATCAAAGTGCAAGTAGATAAATAGGTACTACCAGTGGCGTTCCTACCCCAGCTGGTACTGGGGGCGGTGCCTGCACGGCGCCCGCATGTGCGTATCGGGGCGGCAAAACTGGAGGGTGGGGCATTGTGACGTACGATGCTTGCACAGATTAGTCTTTTTACCGGCCTCCGGCGAGCGAGTCTTTTACCGGCGAGCGAGTTTTTTTACTGGCCTCTGCCTCGCTGAGTGAGGCTAGGGAGTCGCGGGGAGGGACCACACCACAATGCAGCGGCGCATGACGTCAGCAACACTGATGTCGTGCGACACTGCATCGTGGGATCCCCCCCCATGACTCCCAAGCCTTGCTCAGCGAGGCAGAGGCCAGTAAAAAAACTCACTCTCTGCACACAGACCAGCCCATAGAGTCTTCGGAATCTTATCTCTCCCCCCCCCCAACACATTGCAACTACTAAGCCCCATTTCCACAAACCCACCCAATTCTGAAGCAGACAGCCCCATCTATTCTGCATCTCCTTGGTACCTGGGTTTTCATTTCCAACCCCTATTCCAATGCTACATCCTCCTTCTTCCTCTGTCCAACACATCTGGCAAAGCTCCCTGGGTGCAAAAGAAACTCCTCTGAACATGTGCAGCCTGTCTGTGTATTTTTTTTCACCACCCCATGACTGGTCTCCTTAGTGCACTCCCCCCCCCCCCATTTCTCTTTCTTTCCTGCCTCCCCCAGTGATTCCTCATCTCACTACTTCCCTGTATGGGACACTTCTCCACCCAATTTCCCCTTTGATACCTACCCTTTAGCTTCCCCCCATAATTTTGTATCCATTTTCTCCCTCCTCTTCTGGTAAATCCTGCTTTCTACCCACCCCATCACGAATATTGCTACAACAGTATTCTGCTCAAAAGTGGCACACAAATAAATAAAAAATAGTAAAAAGGCAGTGTGTGAATTGAATATTACATTCAACAGCTGCAGTGTGCTGTGGTGGGTTTCAGTTGTGGTGATTTTTCTAACTTCATTCAAAATTCTCAAGAAAGGAAACAATTGGATAATGATCTTTGATCCTCTGGGTTTTCTAAATAGGTTTATCATGGTTCATTTTCAGTCTCTCCAACAACTTTCCACTGTTGAGAGATAAGAGAAGCAAACCTTGAAGATCCTTACTGGCCCAGAATACAGTATAATTTCTGCCAGCATTTTCAAGGGAGTGGCTGGTTTAATATGGAAGGAATTTAAAGGTTTGTGAGGAATTGTGGAATTTATTGAGAGTTAGGTGTAAAATAGTGTTGAAGTCTGTATTAAAATAACACCTCTTCTCTGTACCTAGTGTCGGGCTGACACCCCATATTTAACAGCTAATATTTTAAAAGCCACAACCAAGAGGAAATACCGTGATAGCAATCTTGCATAGTAAGCAATGGAATGTGTTACAAAGATGTTTCTCATGATCTATTCCCCCCCCCCCCCCGACTGCATGCAGACACAAAAACCTCCTGGTCTGCAGCATCATGTTCAAGTCAATGCAGCAGCTGGGAGCTCCAATCTGCAGCCAACAGCATCAGCTCATTGAACCTGCATACCTCTAGGGACTGATTCAGAGCCTCACTGACCCTCTGGACAGACTACTGAGCATCTAATCCACAGTATGTTCTGGGATGTGTACTGGCTAAGCAGCGGAATGCCCTGTGGGTGGCAAAAGCTAAAGAGAAATTTCAAATTGGATGGAAAATAAATGGGAAAGGGGATAAAGGAATGGATTAAAAAAGGACTAAGGGGAGAGAAACGAATACAGTCAGGGATGGTTGAGAAACAAAATACAAGAATCTTTATCAGCACTTTAGCAGGTTTTGAATGCTAAGGGTTAACATTGACAGGAGGAGATGATACTCAGAAAAATAAATTTTACCCTGATACATTTCTGGAAGGAAGCTTTTAACCATGCAATGACTAAAGGTATGTGCATCTGGGAGCATGGTTCATGATGTTCATCTGAATTTCACTGAAATAAGTCGTGGTTAGATGTATCCTTTGAGGTAGATTGAAACGTATGCAGTTTAATGCACCCATATGCAGGCTACTAGCTCTTGCAGGCATCTAGTTGCACGTAATGAGAGCTGGATGGAGAGAGTTAGTTAGGGGAAGATTTCAAAAAGACGTGATATCTATTCTGAGAGTAGCCTGCTTAGTGTGTGTTAAAATGCTGTTTTATACTATTCTGCATTACATTTGCTTATTTGGGCTGCGGAGAAGCTCCTATATGCACAGCCCCAACCCCACAACTGTATCTGTCTTGTGCTTATAGTTTTTCATTTCAATGATTGGGTTCCTGGAAGACTTACACATTTTTAAACCAAAACTAAACTAGTGAAGAAGGATATCAATCCTTTCGAGCTGGTCTATAACCGTAATAAACAGATGAATGAATGATATCAATCCCACTGGAAAACTGATAGCAGGATTAAGCACTGGTCCCCAGGGGTGTCATTTCGGAAAGACAAAGAGGGTAACCTATGTTTCAGACTGCATTTCTCAAGTCAACTCCCTGGCTCTGTAAACTGGGCAAATGCTAGAACAATTCCATGGCCTCACATATATGTGTGCCAAAGGCACAAAACAGTTTATACCAGGAAAGACAAAAGGGTGGCTTTTGGACCAGAGTTACTAACTGCTTTTTATGAAGTATAATTGTAACAGATGCTCCTAAACTGCATTGCTTTTTGGGTGGTGGTGGTGGGAGGGGAGTTCACCCTTGAGTATATTCAGGAGAAGACATTTCAAAGTGCTGTTAATCACATACAGGCCACTCTGAAATTTCTTTGGCCCTCCCACTGAAACTGGAAATGCTGGACCTTTTTGGTCCATAAGCAACAAGGTTTAGGATCATAGAACAAAAATGCTCTAACACTTTGCTACAAAGCAGGACCTGTATATGCCAAGCCCCAACAGCGGAAGAAGCGACTCAATCAGGAATACAATGGGTCATAAGAAGTCAGGAGGAAGAGGGGCAATATGTGTGAATGGCTAGGTTCAACTTTGTACAACTCGATGCTCCTGTTCTTCTTAGGAAGGCCATAGTGAAAAGATAACCATAAAACTTTCCCTTTAGCTGTGGCATGTGCCGCAACACATAACAGTTACAACCTTGCACTGATCCTCAGCATGGTAAAAATATCTTTTAGCAACATGCCATTGGATAATAATATATATATATATGATAAGAATAATATTGGAGAAAACTGGGTATTGAAACTTGCTTAATCTAAATCATATATCCCAGTTTTCAGTGGCCCTTTAAAGTACGCTTCACGCAGAGTATACGCGGTCAGAAGTCGACCTGGCTAAGAAAACACCACCAAGAGCGTAGGGAATTATCTCCCTTATATGAAACCCCTTACTACGCTTGTAAAAGCATACAAAAGAAAATACAAACTGTTGGGTTTCTTTAACTGAAAAACAAACTGACTCTAAAGAGACTTTAAACTAAAGATAAATGCTTTCTACCACATTCCAAACCTCCCACAAACTCCCACAAAACTACCCGAGAATTAAGAGCAAACTAGCATTATAACTAAGCAACTCTCATACTAAGATTCAACTGAGGAATCTCTTAAACTGAGAACAACTGAGAGAGTGATCTACTTAGAGATGAATCAAACTGAAAGATCTAACTAAGAGATGCAGAAGGCTTTCTGGCAGAGCCTTATATACAAGGAGCAGAGCCCACGCCTGTGAGCAATTAACAGAAACACCGGCACCTGTTTCTCTTAAACAGACAGTATTTACATTAGACCGGCTCTAAAGTAACTTGACTATTCAAAAAATGCAACACATGCACCACTTGTAGGAGATCAACCCCCACTCCTCCAAAAGAAAAAAGATGATGATAAAGTGCTTTGTAAAACAAAAGTGAATTGTATGGCTTAAAGAAGAGAAGCTACTAATTCAATGTATCTTTCTATCAATGTCACAGATACAGCTAAGTGGAGGTCCAGCAATACCCAGAACTTGTCCAGATGATTATGTCTCATGGAAACACTTCTCTTCTAGCAAAGCCATAATCCTGAACTGAAGGCCAAGGCAGCAATCCCATCTACTAGACTCAGCTGTGAGTAGCAGGGATTGTTCTCCTGCTACACTCTCTGTTTTGCACCTGTGCAATTGCTACAGGAGCAGCCTTCAATTTGCCACATTAAATCTTGTTGTTCCTCTTCTACCTCTTAGCACACTTCCTTTGTTCTTCTCCCAGAGTTAGGCAAACAGAATTGGCATTCTTGTTAGCAATCTCTGAAGACACAGAAAATGCAGATTTATCTAATCCAGTCCCACTTATTATTCAGGTATTGGTGCCTGCCAATAGGATCAGAATGTCCCAGAAAACATGAGTTCGATGGGAAGGGTTAAAATCAGCTTGCTTCCTGACACTCTCCATTCTTGAGCTCATTCATCATATTCATGGAAACAGCACCATGGAGGGATCTAAGGTTGCCAATTAAGTTAAATTAAGCAAGATGGACAGGAATCTAAGTGAACAAGATCATTGTCATGATCTAAAGCAACTTCATTAATGGCAGAAAGCAATCTTAGCTAAGACAGTTCTTTTAATCAGGTTTTTCTGTCAGCCTTATGTCTCATTAAAAAGTTCCATTTGGGAGAGATTGCTCTTAGAGCTGTATTCCCAATGAAGGGAATGTTATGAGAATATTATGAGTAAAAATTTGTTACCTGTATAGATTGCTGTGATTGCTCATACTGACATCCTTCTTACTCAAAAATGTGTCATTTTAAAAAACAAGTTGGATCGTATGACATCTTTAATCCCTGATGGAGACGCTGGCCTATCTAGTCTGATCATAGGTCTTGGAATTGGCTGGGGAGATAATCCTGTCTGACTTTATGACATATGGGTACTCAAAACTTTTTCTTTTGATATTTAAAAAAACCCAGCTCTCTTAAACATACCAGGAATGGATCAGGCTTTGGGATTGAAATGTCCTCTATGTCACCCTCAGATTCACGCTTTGATTAATCTGCCTCCCAGATCTACCAAAAGCTTTAAGGCAGAGGCTAATAGTTTTAGGGAGGAGTAGCCAAAGCAGGGTTCTCCAGAAATTTGGAGTACAGTGGTACCTCGACTTACGAACGACTCGACAACCGAATTTTTGACTTATGAGTGGGGCAAATGGCCACACGCTTACGAATTTCTAGACATCCGAACGAAACCGTGGCGGTTTTAGATAGGGTTTTTTTTACTTATGAATTTTTAGATGGGGTTGCTTCAACTTACGAATTTTTACCGTTTCCAATGCATTCCTATGGGAAATCGCGTTTCCAATGGTGCTTTTCGACTTATGAATTTTTCGACCTACGAAGGTGCCTTCAGAACGGATTAAATTCGTAAGTCGAGGCACCACTGTACACGTCTCATCAGCCCCGACACCAGGGCCAATAGCCAGGAATGATGGGAGTTGCAGTGCACAACTTCTGGAGACTCCACACTGGGTTGAAGAAAACAGGATTGAAAGATGCAGCAGCCGTGATGCTGATGGTGTTGATTATGATTTAGGGATGGTGATTAGGTCCAAGGCTATGCATGCTTGCTCCACTTTCAATAGAAAACAGGTTGATACAAAAATAAAGCAGGGAGATAACAAAAGCCAGATCCAATTAGTTAAAGGATTTCTTAAAAACAAACCCAAAAACCTTCAGATATGGGAGTGGATCTGCTGCTCCATCGCTGTGTTTTGATTGCTTCACCTTGTCTTGTAGCAGAGCTGTGGAACATTGTCAGAAGCATTTTGCAGAATTGCAAGCTTGTACCGCTCTCTCCTCGCACCCCGCTATTTCTCTCTCTGATTCTTGCCCTCTTTCTATTTCAGCTTTTGCCCCCTCTTATTTCCTCCTTCCTTTATTTCACATATCAGAACTGACTGTTTGCAGGGGGCATCTTCCATCACTTTTTCTGTTTCACCTTGAACCATTTTTCATCCCCCTGCCCCACCATCTTTCCCTCTGGCCCTGACTCCATTCCAGAGCTCACTGAAACGTTTTCTGAATCCCACAGTTCACTGTGAAGCAGTCTTGTCTCCTTGCGTAACAAGGCCCCAAGAAATCCCAATAACTCACAACGGACACAATAATTATGGTTTGGTTTTTGGCATTAATTTTTTGGCCACAACTTTATTTAAAATACAAATTAAATTCGAGTGTTGGCTTAGGCTTTGGTTAATCCTTCTGTCCACCCTAAGGGACAGGACCATTTCCATCTGACCACTGGGTCAGGACCATACCATCTGCTCAGTTGAGCAGGACCAATTCCGACTTACCTCGCGGTTGGTAAGTCAAGTAAACACCCCAAGGGATTGGAGGTACGGTTTCCCAGTACTCTCCTTCCCCCAAGGAGTGTTCCCCGAGGCTCGGCTCTGTAATGGACACACCATCCTTGCTTAAGGCCGGATGATGGACTAGAGTCCCTGAGCCCCAGGATTCCTTTAACGGAATACTTCTATAAGGAGCAAATAATTGGGGGATAGGCCTATAGCCATGTCCCTCCAAAACCATTTAACCAAAGCCTAACGGCCAACCTAACAAGTTGTGCCATATTGCTCGTCAGTAGGCCAAAACCACATGGCAACTGCCATATCAGCCAAGTGGGAAAATTCCTACTGAACCCCTGAATACAGCGAGCCCCGCTAATCGGGCAAGCAGTATCGGCTAAGGCCTAAAATCAGCAGCGGGTGGGTGGGGATTCGAAGCTCCTCAAACGGACTGGGCAGAAACGAAAGTGTGGAAACATTAAGTTAGAGTGCCTGCCAATCAAACTCCACTCAGCTTAACATTTTAACCCACCCCCTCCCAGATTTCTCTCAGGCCTGTCCGCAAACGCCACTACACTTTATTGAGTGTAATGGTCCTTCTCTGCCGCTCTATATCATCTACATTTGATGCAGAAGAAGAAGCAATTCCCAGCATGATGGAGACCAGAGAGCAGAGGAAGGGGAGAATATGGCCAAGGGTATTTCCCAATGGGCATTATAAGTAGCCTCAATGCTCAGCTTTATTGCTAGCAAAATCCTTCTGCTAAGAGCTTGGTATTGGGACCAATGCCTGGACTTTAAACCAAGTGGTTATTCTACTTTTAAAATAGACAATAACTTAACTTTTTTTTGCCAAGTTAAAAAAAAGGTCATTTGTAATTCAAAGGTCATTTATAATACCAGAAGCTCCAATCAATGGCAATACGCAGAAGTATACAAGCAGGCAAACAAAGGCACAAAGAGAGTACACAGCTCACTATCCTGTATCACTTTAAATCATTTAGTGCCTGTAAAAAGGCCCAAACTGCTTTTCTGAAAGAGTTTTTGTCGCTTGCTTTGCTCATTCTCCTATAATACCTGCAGGTTCAGTAGAACACATTAACACACAGGTTCCATCTAGCCACCAGAGTGGGGGCGTTTCAAGTGACCTCAAGTCAATTGGAAAAGAAAATCCTACACAGCACAAAGGAGCCTTTTTCTTACAAGCGCCAAATAAGAAAGCATATCACTGAAAAGGTTGCTTTCACAATATTGCCTCAACAATTCTAAAGAAGAAAACACTTATTACAATATGATAATAAAGAAGAATCGGGTGGCACAGGGTGGAGGGAGGCCTGTGTGTTGCATGCATGCAGACCAACTGGTTTCTCTCTCCTAATTGCTCTGTAGTTGGTAAGCAGGTGCTGAACTGGTGAAGTGACTCTGCTGAAAAGCCCTGTGTGATCCTGAGAGCTCCAGCTGTGGAGTTATGTCCTGGACCATTCATACAGGCAAACTATCACTGGATAAGCATGTGCAGGTGACCCAGGCCCCTTTGGCATGTTTGTGTGAATGGGCTATTTCAAACCTAGCTGTGCAGACAACATTTTTTATAACACCTCAAATATTTCTCAGTAGAGCCCAATTCACACACACAGCCACCAATCACTAAGTGTAGGGTGAGTCAAGTGCAGAAAAATCAAGAGATGTACATGCATGTATGAATGAGGTCTACAACAAACATGCACAGAGAACAGTGAAGTTGGGTGGATTCAGGAAAATATCCTTGACCAGCTAACATGGTTTGTATATATTTATTTATTCGGAGGTAAGACATTTATTTGTTTTCTGGAAAGAGAAAATTGGGGGGGGGGGTGTCTTTATATATAATTATTTCTCCCAAGTAGTTTTACCTATCTAAAAACTAGGAATGTTGATTTTTTTAAAAAAAAATAAAAGTTTAAAATAGAGTGAATTTTGGAAGCAATTTTAGTGGTTCCTTAATGGCTGGACATCTGAGGAATGTCAAGAGAAGCAAATAAAATTTTGATCCAGTTAATAAAGTTGCTTTGAATGATGCTTTAAATCCTTAACTTGCCATATCTATATTCAGTGCTTCCCCCCCCTGAAAAAATAGATGCTCACCATGAAGTTGTTACAGTAACACACTTTTTGCCCCCCCCCCCAGTTGCCAGTACGTTCTTGACTAACCCCTGGAGTGAAGCATTGCGTACAACAAAATTTCAAGGTGAAGTTGGATGCTAAAAAACTTTGAACTGCTGCAATTTTACTCAGTAAAATCAGACTATACTAAAATGGATTTGGGACTCTGAACTTGGCTCTCACCGAGATGGGTAATTAGGGTTGGGGCTCTGCCATTTCAGATTGCAGGTGGAGTTTTCATGGTTGAAAAAGCCTTATTGCAAAATAGAAATAGAAATGTCCTGCACGTAAGATGTAAGGCAAGAGACATGTTGGTTTTCTACATGCAGGGATTTGCAGGTGGAGAGAAATGGAGGATTCTTGCATCGTGCGATGCCCCACCTGCTGCACCTAAAGAGCTACTTTCCAGAGAAAGCTCTGCCACGTAAGTACTAGGCTCAGTGTTAGAAAGGAGCCGAACAAAAGGGCACAATTTCCACGGGAAGAAAGCAGTGAAGCTGAGCTGGCAATATACCGTCAATATGCCATTGAAATGCCAGGTTCATGTCAAAATGTTCTGGCTGCCTTCCTAGTCTCTGTCTTCTTTTGGTTCTCCACCACTCAGCTTTCCAAATTTGATTTTCTCCACGATCATATTACAAGATACTGCTCATTAAAATGGAAAAGTATTTTTAAAAGAAATGGCAGAGAAATCCAAAAAAAGGAAAAGAAGGATAACAAAGCTAATTCTATAAAATTCCCCACCATACACAATGATTACATTACAATAATTTGGATCCCACCAAGTGAAGAAAGCAGAGACCTCATTCTATTAAATAACTCTACACTACCCCAAGCCTAATCGAGCTAGTTTTGATAACAGTGCCTTAGTTCATCCAATTATCATCAGCACCTGCATTTGGGGAGCCCGTGTGTGTAAAGCAGGCCTTCCGGCATGTGGCCACAGTGGACGGTGAGAGTCCAACAAAAGTGATGCTGCCCTCCTCCCACATGTGATGACGGTCATGATGACAATGTGAGGGGAGAAACCTTGTTTAATACTCACACTAAATCCAGGAGGTCCCAGCCCCCCCCCCAATGTCCTGCCCTCTCACCATCCTGGTAAATGGAGGTCAGATTTTCACTTCATCCGGACCATCATTCAGTTTCCAACAGTGGCCAGTCAGATAACTGTTCCCTATTATCTGTCCTCAGCACCTGGTACCCAGAGATATACTATTTCTGAACATGGAGGTTCCATTTAGCTATCATAAGAGGCACAACCTCCCTCCATCTGATTATCATTTCATGGAGTGTTAACCCTCACAAATGGCTTGAGTCTCCTAAGTTACGCTTAATAAATCCTTGTAAATAATGCCACTACTGTCTCTCTCATAGTTTCTGGCTGTGTGGACTCTGCAACAGCATGCCTAGGTTCTTGAGGTCTAGGTCGTTATCTCAAGCTGCACTGGAGGGTGAGACACCCGGTAGGTCGGCTGGGAGGACACGGACTCTGGCGACTCCCATGGTGTTTGCTAACACGGACATCATCTGTCTAGTGAGTCCTCGCTTGCAGTTACAGTCTGGAGTCAGCTTTGCCATCATCTGCTGCTTTTGAGAAGTAGGCCTGAGAGATACCTGAAATTGTCTTAGTGGGAGCTTCTTTGAAATGCAATCCTGAAAATTACTGTTGACATACATGTTAAGATTTATAGGGTTGGGGAGAGAAAGTGAATTTTGGAGATATTTGGTGCTATAGAGAGGATATTTTGGGAGAAAACATTCTTCAAAGTGGGGGGATGGCTGCAGCCCTGCCAGCCGGCCACACTCCAACAGGAGAGAGTGCTGAAAACTTGTAAAGAAGGGAAGGCATTGTTTCTTTTCTTAATAAACAACCACCACCAAGTGTTTCCGGGACTCAAGCCCAGTTGCAAGCTGCGCCCCTTTGCAATGGAAGCCATTGCCCTAATCAAAGATCTATGCTTGGGTGGTTGCAGTTACTTCATGAGGAGGTGTCTTCATGTGTTAGAACTGCTTGCTTCCACATTAAGTTGCACAGACTGTAAGCAAAACTGTCAGAGTCCTCCTGCTCCTCCTCAGGCACCTGCTGCTTTAAGGGACAAGACTATGATTGCAAATCTCCAAGAAGGGGGAAAGGCATCCACCCTTTCAATGCAAATTCAGAGAGATAGGCAATGCTTTCAACTCACATCATCCCTACCACTTGGTGAATGTGAGGCATAGCAGCTAAGCCCCTAGCTCTAGCATTCCTCCTGCCAGTAGGTAGGTAGGTAGCCTACTGATAAGTCAGGTAGGTAGGTAGGTAGGTAGCCTACTGGAAATAGGTAGGTAGGTAGGTAGGTAGCCTACTAAGTCAGGTAGGTAGGTAGCCTACTGATAAGTCATTGTCCCAAGAGACAATGGAGTGTGCCTCCAGGGGTGAAGTCAAACCACTCCATTAGCAGCACTGAATTGACCTCCCAGGGATGCAAGCCTGGGCAGTGGGCATGGAGAACCTGGGCTGCCCAGACGACAAGACCCCCTTCTCGGCCTCATTGATGGGGTTCAAAGGAAAGCAGAACAATATGTGTGGCACCAGCTTGGCTGCAGAAGTATTGGAATATAATATATATGATAAGAAAAACATTGGAGAAAACTGTGTATTGAAACTTGCTTAACCTAAATCATATATCCCAGTTTTCAGTGGCCCTTTAAAGTACGCTTCACGCAGAGTATACACAGTCAGAAGTTGACCTGGCTAAGAAAACACCACCAAGAGCATAGGGAATTATCTCCCGATAAGAAACCCCTTACTAGCTGCACACTTGTAACAGTATGCAGATGAAAATACAAATGGTTGGGTTTCTTTAACTGAAAAACAAACTGACTCTAAAGAGACTTTAAACTAAAGATAAATGCTTTCTTTCTTAGCAATGTTATCTACCCACTTTCCAAACCTCCCACAAAACTCCCATTAAACTACCTGAGAATTAACAGCAAACTAGCATTATAACTAAGCAACTCTCATACTAAGATTCAACTAAGAAATCTCTTAAACTGATAAAAACTGAGAGAGTGATCTACTTAAAGATGAATCAAACTGAAAGATCTAACTAAGAGATACAGAAGGCTTTCTGGCAGAGCCTTATATACAAGAAGCAGAGCCCATGCCTGTGAGCAATTAACAGAAACACCGGCACCTGTTTCTCTTAAACAGACAGTATTTACATTAGACCGGCTCTAAAGTAACTTGACTATTAAAAAAAATCCAACAAGGAGTTGCCAGAAGGAAGTGTACAAGGCACCATCCAACTGTCTTGGGGACTCCACTCCGGGTTTGTGTAGGGTTTACTCCTTAGCCTTTTTGGCTCCCAAATATATCTCACAGGGTAGCAGATGTCTGAGATCAGTTTTCCTTCTCCTGCCGGTAGATGGGCTACCTTCCCAGGTCTCAACCTCAGCCCCACCAACGTCTGAGATGTGAAAATAACAGTGCCCTGCCCTAAAGAGTTGTAAGGATGACTGTAATTATGTATAGAAAATGCTACAGCACAGCTGGGCAGCAGTAAGCCCTAGGCTTAATTTCAGGAGGTCTGATTTCATGTGGGTGACTATGAAGGGGAGCTGGAAGATGAGACAAAGGAGTGGCAGAAAAATGGAAAGAGAAAGCTCTGTCCTGTCCCTTTGGCGGCTCTGGCTGAGCTCACTTGGACTTCAGCCCTGCCCACTGGCAGTAAGCGACTACAACAGGTTACCCCCAAGGTTCTCAACAGAATACAAAAACAAAAACCTACGGTTTATTACCCTTAATGCAACAGCATCCGAAACTGCCATCATGTAACATTAGGATGACAGATGCATGTCAATTTCTCTCAATCCAAGGAAAAGGTGCATTCATATAGCATATTTTGAAATGGGTGAAAGTAACAAATTTCTTAATTTCCATTTTGGGCCAGCCCTAACACTCACTGATATGCTAATGGCGTTTTAATGATGCTTTTGGCCAAACAGAAATCTTCACAGACTGACAACAATTTAAGAGGGTGGGGGGGGGGAGATGTTTCTTGTCTCCAGCTGTCATCAATGCTCAGCAAAAGCAGGTAATAACGAGACAAAATATGCCAGCAACTTTTGCAAAAAAAACCCCTGCCTTTCCAATAAATTTACGCTAGGCAGTAATGAGCTGTGTTGTGCAGCATTTAATCTGTTCTTTAAAAAGAAGAAGAAGCTAAAAAGGTATTCTTTCAGAATGGCTCTCTGATATTAAAGTCCGCACATCATTTATGTTGACAGTTCGGCTTCAGGCTATAAAACAGAAGAACCTGTTCTACATCTTCGCTTAAAAAAGGAGCAGAAAACCTAAACCCACATCAATCCACTGTCATGGTTTTATACCTTATCTGTGGCAAAAAATGAATCATTGGAAAGATTTGTTCTGATTCCACAGACAGATGCATCAACTTGGTGAGGTTGTGAAGCAGGTGATTCAGTGACTGGTAATTAGTGGCGACCATCCCATAGGAATGTGGGAACACCTTGTGCAACCATTCTTTCTGCATTCGTAAGTCAGTATTCTGGATTCTGTGTTTCAATTCTGTGCTTCCCCTTCGAGTGTCTCCTTAACTCAGCAAGGGCCACGCACTTAGTGGGGCTGGCCCAAACAGAAAAGCAAACCGAGAAACTACTTGGGGTGCGGAAATCTCAGTGGGACTGGCCTCAGCTATGGTAAACTGATGTGAGGCACAACTAATTGTAGAGCAGTTTGTTGGCTGACTGGATATCTGCTTTATTGCTAATGGCACAACTGAGAGTCTTCAAATGTCTATCAGTTCCCTGGGGCACAGACACAGTACAGTGGTAGAGGTGAAGTGGTAAAGAAAGGCATTAAATATGGGAGGGGGCGGCACACAACTATCCCAGTTGATTATTGATTGCCGAGGCTGCAATCTTAGTCTCTCTTATCTGGGATTAAGACCAGCAGATCACAGTAAGACTCTCTTCTGAGCAAACATGTATAGAATTACATTCAAATAGGCTACGGATATTTGGCTCAGCATACGGTAAAATTCTCATTAGCTGAGTGCAGCCAAAAAGAATAAGCAAACCCAAACCCAATCCTGTGCTAGCTAACTAAGAAAGGAGGTGGGATGGGGTAGAATCCTAACCCCTGCCCTGGATGTAAGTAAATTGTGAAGTCTGCACAAACTGAAAGCACCATGGTAGGTATAGGGAATCGAAGACCCAGTGGCCAAACAGAACCCTTCAGGCCCTCTCTCTGGTCCTTGGGACTCTCCCTGGGCCATATCCCTTCCCTGGCCACACACACACCCTTGCCAGTCCTGCCTTGCACCTTCCTTGAGTAATTCTGAATGGACAGAAGTTTCACATTTTGAAGTTTATTGTGGCTATAAGCCCATATAAACATAAAAACATAAAGCATAAAAGCACAAAATTCACAAGGAACCCAACAGCAGAAGACCGTACCACAGCCATCAAAAATAACCATAAACACAGGAATATTGAGGCAACAGTCGGAAGGATAACAGAAGCCTTTAACAGTCGTATAACTGACCAATTTGCCTTTTTTGGGACAGAACAGAGTTTAAAAACCTTGCCACCTGCAAGATTGTATGAGGATCATTGTCTTGCAGGATTAGGGCAAGGTGTGACTCTACTGGCGAACCAACCAATTTCTGAATTATTGGTCTTAGTAGGTTTGCCCGAGCATCTCTGTGCAATGGACATGTAAAAATGATATGATGGAGGAATTCCGCCGACGTATTGTTGCAAGCGCATAAAGCAGAAACTAGACCCTTGGAGAATCTATGTCTATGAATGGACGGAAGGTGTCCTTGAACTCTGCTAAGGCTTGCCTGGATGGAGGGGTGTGCGACTGTCTGTAGAAACTATCCTACTGTACAAAGGTAGCCAACACATTTGTTGCTGTGCCCTCCCCCCCCCCCCCCGCATGTGGCCTCCCAGAAGGGATTGCCACCCTGATGAAAGTTTGCTACTCCTACCTTCTCCATTACACACATTTGGTACACCCAGTATCAGAAATATGCTGCTTTGGGCTCAGGAAAGCTGCGGTTCCATGGGTGTAGCAATGCCATAGTTGTCAAGCTTTCCCTTTTCTCACGAGGAAGCGTATTAAAAAAGGAGAGAACTTGACAGCTATGAGCAATGCCCAGGCCAAAACCAGTGCACGGCATTAGCAATCCTGCACAATAAGAGCAGACAGAATTGAAGCAAGGACTAGAGTTGGTCACTGCTGACCAAGCACAAAGGAGCTACCACAAGAGATATGGAAAAGCTTACAAAACATGTGGCTCCCTGGACATGCAACAGAAGTAAGTCAGTTACCTACATCATGTGCTTTGTGCATGAAATGAAGAGAGGTCAAAAGAGCTGGAATTTCATATCCACTTTAGCTGAAACTGAGCTCATTTGCAATGCGAAATGTGCTTCTAATTAATGTTCAGAATCCTAATTTAACAAGATCTTTGAAACTCTTTGCAGTAAAAATTCACTTTTATCAAATTCTCAGTTGCAATATTTAAAAAAGAAGACACCCCCCACCCCACCCCACCTCTGGAAGTTTTACAATTTCACATGTAAAATTCTGACCCCCAGAGTAAGACAGCTAGCAGACGAAGGGTTTGCTCACCTGACAGAAGCAGATCAACAGACTGAAGTCTACTTGTGATGGTGTGGAGGGTGAGGAAAGCAAAGGAAAGCAAAGTCGGGAATGCTTGAAAAATAAAATATTTTTAGTTAACAAGGAGGAAAAAAATCATTTGCAGGAGAAAGGGTTCATTTGCATTCAAAACCCCGCTCCCCAAATGGTCTCTGCTTGTGCTTGAAACAGCCATTTAGTTTGGCATATATTGCAGAAAGCTACAGCAGCAGCAGCAGAAGTCTATCATGAATCCCTAGGTAGATATTAGTGAGTCCATCATGCTAAACAACACAAAAAGTTTCATAGAATATGATGGGGGTACTCTGGACAGGGATGTCACTCATCACCGAAAGAAAGCACAAACCTGACAGTGAGGTCGACGTCATGTGGCAACATATGAAAAACACCCCACCCCCAGCAATTATTCTGCTATAAATGTTAAGTGCAGAAAGGCCCTATAATTTTGGGGAGACCCGGATTTCCTTTAAAGTTCCACTCACCATGAAACTCCCACAATATTGCTGAAAGGATAAAATGAAGGGGGAGAGAACCATGGATTGTTCCACATAAAACAGGTGCAGGTAAATCTTTTAGCTCCATGGGTAAAATCCTTATCAAGATCAGCTGTGAGGACCCACTCATCTGTCACAACCCATCACTTGACTTTGTAAGCTGCCTCCCTGCCCCTTTGAACTCCAGATCCCAGAGGTTTAAAACAGAAGAACGGGGCAACTTACTAAAGCAGGCACCCCCAAACTGCAGCCCTCCAGATGTTTTGGCCTACAGCTTCCATGATCCCTAGCTAACAGTGGTCAGGGATGATGGGAATTGTAGTCCAAAACATCTGGAGGGCCGAAGTTTGGGGATGCCTGTACTAAAGCTTTAAAAGAGCTGTGTTCAAGTTGGAGCCTCAAGAGGCTCAAATAGGAGTGACATGGACTATCCTTGTAAAAGTGTGACCAGGGAGGAGAACATTTTAAGGAGGTCTTCCAAGAGTGCTTGTGCAAACCAAAGAACACTTTTACAAAGGGCAAAACCGCTCTTTGAAGCAGCTCCACTTCTCCTTGGAGCAGGTGGGCAGCAGAGTCCCCCAAACCCCTACTGCTGCCACTCATGTGCTCACTTCAGTGTTTAAATGATGGGGGAGGGGATTCCCCCCCACTAGGGTTGCTGCCACCTCTCCGTTCAGTTAAAGGAGAAGCGTAAAAAAGTGCTTCAATGCCCCCTCACCCACTGATAGGCAGATATCAAACTCTTCTGCCGAGGTTCTGTGATCTTGTTACTTGCTGGGAACAAGGGGCACAGCTAATGCAAATCAGACCCTGCCCCCTGTCCATCAGCTGATGGAACCCGTGATGTCAGGTGATGGGCAAATGCTGTGCTTTGGGTAAAATGGGCTTGTGAATTAAACTAAACAAGTTCTCCAACCCTGATATAAAATGCAGACTAGGGATCAGATTTTTAAATTCTCTCTCATGTTTAGAACAAAATAAAAGCCTTGCATCTTGAAAATTCTTTTTTGCTTTTGTTCTGCAATTCTCCACTTGCCTTCTGAAATCTACCAATATCAGTCTCAAAAGGGTTGTACCACCTGCCTTTTAAATGTATTTATATTTTATTCCTGCTCTAATTTGTCAATATACACATAATACACACACACACACACACACACCCCAAATGTTCACATTGGCCCTTATTGACCAATCCAATGTGTCATCATCTCTCTCGTTTGACCTGTGTCAGCCAGAATACTTCCACGTTATCTTCTCATGTCTCTTTGGCCTTTGGGCCAGCTCACATACCCAGAGCAGTTCAGATGATTGTAATGTGGTCATGTGATTGCTTTACTGCCAGCCCTGAATGCTGTGTATATTCTACTGCACCAGTATTGGCAACCTCAATAAACGTGGGTTGCAATGTAAGGTGTTTTGGATGCCGTTATTAGTTTCACAGCCAATTCACAAACTCACCTAGCCAAGGATCCTTTTCAAATTATGTCCGATGTTTTGACTCCCCATGTAAGCCCAGTTTGCTTCCTAAACAAAGAGGGGGGACTATCAAACCTACTGCATGCAGATTTATGAATGGACCATCCATATAACAAGGATCCTTGGCTAAGAGGGTGTGGAAACCAAACCTTAATCCTAAAACAGCACAAGGCTTTCAAATAAACGATGGCTTCTCTGCACCTTGCAGAGCCTGAGGTGTTTTGCTGGATATAGCATGTAACTCTACTGTAATGACATTTATTCAACAAAGACCTTGACAACTGTACTCCTTTATTGATTGTTTCTCCCTTTTTGTGCTGAGTAAAACAATTAATTTGTAACAGTGAAAAATACATCCACTTGTAGCATTTCTGACCTGATATCATATTAATTTAATCTGCTTTATGAATTGCTGGAGGAAATATTCAGCTATTTTCTGAAAGACTGACTTGGGGATTATTGGAGCTGTATAATTGTTCTACTGATCAGATGTGAGGGGGAAAAATACTTTATTTGACATTAATCTTACCGAAATGGGCAATGTATCTGAGAAATAGATTGCTGTCTAACTGGCTTGCCAAAATATCTCTTGCTGAGAGCAACTGTAGCTCATTAAAAATATTTATTTATTTAAACAGCCTCTTTTAAGAATGTTCAATCTTTTGTCAACATCTGTTGTCTCTTCCTCCTCAGGAACATAATTGTGCAGAATTCCAGTGTAAAACAGGCTGTGCACAGACTTCTCAAAATATTCCTGCAGTTACCCTGCAGATGTTTCTTTTATTTTTGTATACTTCTCCCTTGCTCTTAGAATGCATGCACACAACATATGGAAACACCTGAAAATAAGTTTGCAAAATGCTCTCACTGAGATGACTACTAAAGATATACCTCCGGTGCTTTCAAGAGGAGAATAAAATGCAAGCTACTTGCTTAGCTGGTTACACACACCACTTCAAACAATGATGAAGAAGACTAACACTCTAGAACAGCAGTCAAGGCAATGAGCACTCCCACTTTACATTGTGGCTGCCCTTTGCGGGATCGCGCCTGGTGCTACAGTTTCCAGGGAGCTTACTGGCAAACAGGGGCTGGCTTGCCTCTCAGTGTAAATTTTTGGAGGTTCACGCCCAGCCTCACTAATCAAGTTTCTTGCTGGGAGGTAGGGCCAGCCCCACTTATAAATAGGGGGTGGAGTTGACTATAGCCAGGCAGTCGGCTCTGGAGATTCACCCTCTCTACCTTCCCTTTGTTTAATGTTTCTTGTTTGCAGGTTAACTTTTTCTTCCTGTTTAGAGGATGCTGCTACGGTCTTTGACTGGTTGCTGTTGAAGGACCGGGAAGAAATTTCCCTGCATTGGCAGGTTTTGTCTTCCCCGTAGCAATTCGTCACAACTTTGGGGGTTATGACCTTGGGTGGAATCCTTTAGTATTTTCTTCTCAAATGGGGTGTGTGTGAAGTAGTGCCTTACCCCCCTGCGGCAGCGATTCCAGGGTCCCCCTCTTAAAGGGGTTATATATATATGGGTGTCACTGAAAGGTCGTCAGTGAACTACCCTGTGTGCGGGGATATGGGCTTGGCTGCCTGCTACACTTACATCTTTCAGAGCATGTGACATGAAGATGCCAGAACCCTGAATTTAAGACAAAAAGTACAAGCTGTAGAAGATCTTGGTTTGCACAGAATTTGACCAGCTTTATGTCCTTAAAGAGAAGCTCAGGGGTAATGAATGGGATGCCCTCCAGATGCAATTGGACCACAACTCCCATAATCCCTGACTAGAACTGATGGGAGTTGTGGTTGAATAGCATCAGGAGGGGACCATATTGGGAACTGCTGCCATAGTTCATCCCACATGCAACCATGGTTCTCAGACCTGTTGGCTCCGGGGGGAAATGTCAAAGGCTCAACTATGTCATTGGCCAAGATGGTTAAAGGGCCTTCATAAGAACTTTTCTCTATACCGGTACAGTCGTACCTTGGTTTTCTAACAGCTTATAGTTCATGAACAACTTGGAACTCGAACGCCTCAAACTCAGAAGCTGGATGTCCAGCACAGCTTCCACTGCTTCCGATTGGCTGCAGGATTATCCTGCAGCCAATCGGTAGCCGCACTTTGGTTTACGAACATTTCAGAAGTTGAATGGACTTCTGGAACGCATTCTCTTCAAAAAACAAGGTACGACTGTATTACATTCATTCAATCATTCAATTACATTTCTTTCAATTCAACTACTCCTTTACCTCCCTTCCGTAGGTTTTACTGTCCCTTTCACTGTGAGGCTGACAGGCTCAGTTCCATGATAGTGTAAGCTGAAGCCAATGGAGGGAATCCATTGACTTTGTAAATTTGAGCAACTTTGTATGATTGTAAGTTCAATGCAATAAACACTTTGATTATCTTTGGAAGGAAAGATCTTTCTAACATCAAATAAAAATCTTACAATGACTACATATTCTTCTTTGATATATAGTCCTAATTTTTCAAAGATAAGATTTTGGTCAACCACATTTGCCATTCAGCAAAGAATAACAAAAATGTATGAGTTACAGGTAGGTAGCCGTGTTGGTCTGGATTGAAGTAAAATAAAAAAATTCCTTCAGTAGCACCTTAAAGACCAACTAAGTTTTTATTTTGGTATGAGCTTAGCATGCACACGAAAGCTCATACCAAAATAAAAACTTAGTTGGTCTTTAAGGTGCTACTGAAGAAAAATGTATGAGGTGTCACACAGAAAGTTAGATACTTTGTTCTGAAATCCTAGCTATCTAGAATTATTCCATTCAAACAGACAAAACTAAAGCATCACATATTTGCTTTCCTCTCAATTTTAAATGGATCATTTATAAGGATGAGTAAAGATTCTTAAGAGCAAATGGAAATGAGATTACAATAAGGGGAGGGGACAAGTTCACATAAAGGGAAACAACAGAATAGACTAATTAATTGCCTATTATGTATTAGCATAAAGGGTAAACAAGAAGGAACAGCAGTTCAAAATATGGCACTAAATTATAATAATCAGTAACAGGATGTGCTGAACCATCTCCCCCCCCCTTCATCTGGCATTTCTTTAGGAGAGGCTCCGTGGGAAAATTCATTTGCTGGAAGCGTACTCTCCAGGCAGGGATGGGGAACATCAGGTCCAGGGGCGAAATGTGGTCCTTGTGGCCTCATGGATCCTGCAGGGCAGCCCCTTTCTGCCTTGGTGGAATAATGAGTATTTGAACTCTGATCGCGCTTCTTGACTGTCTGTCTGGAGGACAGAGAGTGTTAGGTGAGAGAGTGCAGAAACGAGCTCACGGTTACGAAGGCATTGGTTTATTTGCCCGTGGACCCACACACCACTGGCAAGCGGCCCCTGAAAGGTTGTTCAGAAGAGAATATGGCCCTTGGGCTGGGAAAGGGACTCCATTCCTGTCTTAGGGCTTTCTTACAACACATCATACCACACCACTTCCAACACTTGGCGTCTGGCACACGAGTCCCAAAGGAAGTAGAATGTGTCACTTCCACAAGGGGTCTTGCATGTATAATTTGATGCTTTCTCCTACATAATAATGGCAGACCTTGCTGGGCTGCCACATAAAAATGATTTGCGGCACAAGGGAATCCACATGGAATGGGATGGTAGAAGTTTTGTAAATTAACTTGCTCACTCAAACCTGGTCATCATATTATTTACATTGCAAGCACAATTTTAAACGAAACGGCTTCCCTCAAAATATCTTGGGAATTATAGTTTGGTGAGTTGCTGGAAGTTTTCTGCTAAATCACCAGCCTTTGTAGTCTTTGCAGCCACTAGTTGTAGTTCACATAACTACTGATTAGAGGGACTTATTTTAAAACTAGTTTATATCTGTAATTCAAGTGTATCCCGTGTCATATTTAAAAGCCTGTTTCTCTATCATAGAATCATAGAGTTGGAAGAGACCACAAGGGCCATCCAGTCCAACCCCCTGGCAAGCAGGAAACACCATCAAAGCATTCCTGACATATGCTTGTCAAGCCTCTGCTTAAAGACCTCCAAAGAAGGACACTCCACCACACCCCTTGGTAGCAAATTCCACTGCCGAACAGCTCTTACTGTCAGGAAGTTCTTCCTAATGTTCAGGTGGAATCTTCATTCTTGTAGTTTGACTCCATTGCTCCGTGTCCGCTTCTCTGGAGCAGCAGAAAACAACCTTTCTCCCTCCTCTATATGACATCCTTTAATATATTTGAGCATAGCTATCATATCACCCCTTAACCTTCTCTTCTCCAGGCTAAACATACCCAGCTCCCTAAGCCATTCCTCATAAGGCATCGTTTCCAGGTCTTTGACCATTTTCGTTGCCCTCCTCTGGAAACATTCCAGCTTGTCAGTATCCTTCTTGAACTGTGGTGCCCAGAACTGGACACAGTACTCCAGGTGAGGTCTGACTAGAGCAAAGTACAGTGGTACTATTACTTCCCTAGATCTAGATGCTATACTCCTATTGATGCAGCCCAGAATTGCATTGGCTTTTTTAGCTGCTGCATCACACTGTTGACTCATGTCAAGTTTGTGGTCCACCAAGACTCCTAGATACTTTTCACATGTACTGCTCTCAAGCCAGGTGTCACCCATCCTGTATTTGTGCCTTTCTTTTTTTCTTTTCTTTCTTTTTCTTTTTTGCCTAAGTGTAGTACTTTACATTTCTCCCTGTTAAAATTCATCTTGTTTGCTTTAGCCCAGTTGTGTAATCTGTTAAGGTCATTTTGAAGTGTGATCCTGTCCTCTGGGGTATTAGCCACCCCTCCCAATTTGGTGTCATCTGCAAACTTGATCAGGATGTCCTCAAGCCCATCATCCAAGTCATTGATAAAGATGTTGAATAAGACTGGGCCCAAGACAGAACCCTGTGGCACCCCACTAGTCACTTCTCTCCAGGATGAAGAGGAGCCATTGATGAGCACCCTTTGGGTTCGGTCAGTCAGCCAGTTACAAATCCACTGAATAAAGTAGATCCCCTACCACTCTCTTGAAACCATTTGGATCCATTAAGTGGTGGGGCGGACCATCCGAATCGGTCCCACCCCCCTGCAGAGGGGTTGCGGAGAAGTCCAGTTGCATCAGGTAGTGATCTGACCATGGCACTTCTTTAGTTTCGCTTTTACTTAGTGTCAGATCACCAACATGCATAGAGGTGAACACCAGGTCTAAGGCATGTCCGCGGCTATGAGTTGGGCCAGACTTATTCAGGGACAGCCCCATGGAGGCCATGCTTTCCACGAAGTGCCAAGTGGCCCCTTGTAAGGTCATGTCGGTGTGGATGTTAAAATCCCCTAGGACAACCAAACTAGGTGTCTCCAGGAGAACATCCGCCACGACCTGAAGCAGCTCGGGCAGGGAATCCTTGGTGCAGCGGGAAGGTCAGTACAGCAAAAGGAATCCTGTGCTGCCCCTACTGCCCAACTTCCAGAACATGCACTCAAAGAACTGGGTCTTCCCAAGAGAATGCCTGGTGCAAACTAATGACTTCCTAAAAAAAATACTGCAAACCCCCCCCCCCCAAGGCCTGGGTTGCTGTGCATAAGAGAAACCTGGTGGACAAGCAGCAACAAGGACAGGCCCATCTGCTTCAAGTCTCAAGTCTCTGTTACACATGCCAGGTGAAGTCCTCCATCCACGATCAAGTCATGGATGGCAGTGGTTTTATGAATCATTGACCCGGCATTGCACAGCAGCACCTTCAGGTCATGTGGGTATCCCTTGCTGATTCCAGTATCCGTCCGGACAAGACCAGACCTAGAGGCAATGCTGCCAGAATTTTACAAAATGGAATTTAATTTTATGCACTGTAGTTTCAGGGCTTTTGGCCTCCAAATCAGAGGCTATTTTCAAAACTCATCAACACCACCAAGTGAATTTAAATACCAGATATGATAGCATGGGGAAAAAAAACATTATGCATTCTCACCTGATTATTTCCTGTCTCCCAAAACATTAACTTTTCCAAACAATGTGTATTTTATTCTCAGGAGCAGGCTCCACCTGCACAGAAGCACCAAACAGTACAAGCAGCATTAAGTCTATAAAATCCATAATGCTGTGTAACCATGTGCAAAAAAACAAAATACAGTTGTTAGTACTGAAGGAACTGGAAAAATGGGAGTGAAGAGGGAGACTTCACCTTGTAAATCTGCCATTTGAGGCCAGACAAAGATGGATCTGAAAAAGAGAGAGACCTGCCTATGCATTTCATGCATCTACCTTTTATTACACATGAACAGAAATCCTTTAAATATAAAGTGATTTTCTTAAGGGAGAAATCCAAAGAGAAAAGTCTCTCTTTTTGTTCTTCTGAATGATGTCTTTCCCCCTCCAAGCAAAAGGTTAAAAATAATTTCAATGTGAAACATTTCATATCAAATCATGCTTTTAAATCTGATAAGCACAAGCATTTGAATTATTTTTAAGAACACCTTTATGTTGGAAGCTGCTTTTTTTTTTTAAAAAAAAAAAGGATTACATTTGTAGTTGTTAGTGAAAGTACCCTTTAATAGTAGCCATAAATATGTGCATATGTAATGTGGGCATTTCTTTTGTAATGCAAAATTTTCAGGGGGTGGAGCTTGCATTTCTGTGCTCTCATAAAATCACTGAAGTTACAAGCCCACCTTTTGCTCCAAACTGTCCTCATCTGCTTTCAACACAGGAATCAAAGCAGCAGCCCACAGCACAATGATAAAAAAGAACCACGTTAAAGGCAATAGTGAATGACAAACCCCAGGTCTGGAACCCAAAGCAACTCCACAGCAAACGTGCATGTGGGAGGTAGCACTGGAACCAGAATTGCTGAGATGTACACAGCAGGGTCACAGGCGCTTTTTAAAAATCTAATAGCGCATCAAAAATGAAGATAAACCAAAAGCAGCATATTCAGAGATGCACCAAAATAGCACATTTTAACCAGAGACTGGCAGGGACTGATTGATAAGGATGCTTGAATATTTTTTAATTTATTTTTTAAAAAAATTCCAATGTGACCTGACCTAATCTTTGGATGTCACACTTCTCTGAATTTTGCAAACATTTCTTAGCTCAAAAAACATACCAAAATGTATCAAACATTAATATTTTTGGAAAGAATATGTTTAGAAATTCAAATATTTTATATATTTAAAATATATAAAATACTTCTTTTTGTTAAGGTGTGATAGTTAAATGTACATTTCCATGCTGGTGTTTTTTTTTTTTTTTAAGAAGCCAGCAGATTAATATGGAAGCTGGGCAGAATGGACTCGTGAATGAAGACATGCAGAACTGACAGGGACCTGTAATAGTCCATCGCCAGCCAATGATTTCATGACCATGTTTTGGTAGAGGTTAGGTGTTTATCACTCATCTTGTTTATAGTAAAAACCATCCTGAAAGTTATTTCACTGTGTTTGAATGAAAAGTTGCACACCTGTTGCGCACTCTGCCTTCAAACAGACTCAGCTGTTGAAAGCGAAGAGATTTTTCACACCCTCCCACAACCCACTGATCCTCTCTGCACAAGAAAGAACAGCTTCTGCGAGTGCCTCCTCTGTCATTCAAACAATGCGATGAGTTGCGCAGGGTTTCATTCATGCAGCTGACTCATGCATCCTACCCTTGACATTAAGGCAGGGACACAGAGTCTCTTCTGCTGCAAGAAGAAGAGTCAAGGGCTTGGTGAGCGTGGAAGCTGTCCTATTGTTTCCAGGCAGAAGGCCATTGCAGACTTATTGGCAATGGCACCCTGGCTGTGGAGCACTCCCCACTCCTTGGCAGTTTTTTGGCAGCAGTTTTCCTCTTCCACCAGGTTTTCTCAATGTGCTGTGTGGGTATCTGTGATATATTTGTTTATGTATTGGGTTATATGGCCATACTGACTAAAATACCTAACAGATGGAAGGAGATTATATTTTTATTTACCGTATTCATAGAATCATAGAATCATAGAATCATAGAGTTGGAAGAGACCACAAGGGCCATCCAGTCCAACCCCCTGCCAAGCAGGAAACACCATCAAAGCATTCCTGACAGATGGCTGTCAAGCCTCTGCTTAAAGACCTCCAAAGAAGGAGACTCCACCACACTCCTTGGCAGCAAATTCCACTGCCGAACAGCTCTTACTGTCAGGAAGTTCTTCCTAATGTTTAGGTGGAATTTTCTTTCTTGTAGTTTGAATCCGTTGCTCCGTGTCCGCTTCTCTGGAGCAGCAGAAAACAACCTTTCTCCCTCCTTTATATGACATCCTTTTATATATTTGAACATGGTTATCATATCACCCCTTAACCTTCTCTTCTCCAGGCTAAACATACCCAGCTCCCTAAGCCGTTCCTCATAAGGCATCGTTTCCAGGCCTTTGACCATTTTGGTTGCCCTCTTCTGGACACGTTCCAGCTTATCAGTATCCTTCTTGAACTGTGGTGCCCAGAACTGGACACAATACTCCAGGTGAGGTCTGACCAGAGCAGAATACAGTGGTACTATTACTTCCCTTGATCTAGATGCTATACTCCTATTGATGCAGCCCAGAATTGCATTGGCTTTTTTAGCTGCTGCATCACACTGCTGACTCATGTCAAGTTTGTGGTCAACCAAAACTCCTAGATCCTTTTCACATGTACTGCTCTCAAGCCAGGTGTCTCCCATCCTGTATTTGTGCCTTTCATTTTTTTTGCCCAAGTGTAGTACTTTACATTTCTCCTTGTTAAAATTCATCTTGTTTGCTTTGGCCCAGTTGTCTAATCTGTTAAGGTCATTCTGAAGTGTGATCCTGTCCTCTGGGGTGTTAGCCACCCCTCCCAACTTGGTGTCATCTGCAAACTTGCTCAGGATTCCCTCAAGCCCATCATCCAAGTCATTGATAAAGATGTTGAACAAGATTGGGCCCAAGACAGAACCCTGTGGCACCCCACTAGTCACTACTCTCCAGGATGAGGAGGAGCCATTGATGAGCACCCTTTGGGTTCGGTCAGTAATCCAGCTACAAATCCACTGAATGGTAGCATTGTCTAGCCCACATTTTACCAGCTTCTTTACAAGAATATCATGGGGCACCTTGTCAAAGGCCTTGCTGAAATCAAGATAGGCTACATCCACAGCGTTCCCTTCATCTACCAGGCTTGTAATTCTGTCAAAAAATGAGATCAGATTAGTCTGACATGACTTATTTTTCAGGAACCCATGCTGACTTTTAGTGATCACAGAGTTTCTTTCTAGGTGCTCACAGACTGTTTGCTTAATGATCTGCTCTAGAATCTTTCCTGGTATTGATGTCAGGCTGACTGGGCGGTAATTGTTTGGGTCCTCTCTTTTCCCCTTTTTGAAAATAGGGACAACATTTGCCCTCCTCCAGTCTGCTGGAACTTCGCCTGTTCTCCAGGAATTTTCAAAGATTATTGCCAGTGGTTCTGAAATCACCTCTGCCAGTTCTTTTAATACTCTTGGATGTAGTTCATCTGGCCCTGGAGACTTGAATACATCTAAACTAGCCAAGTATTCTTGTACTACCTCCTTACTTATTCTGGGCTGTGTTTCCCCTGCTGAATCATCTGCTCCATATTCTTCAGGTCGGGCGTTGTTTTCTTTCTTGGAGAAGACTGAGGCAAAGAAGGCATTGAGGAGTTCTGCCCTTTCTCTGTCCCCTGTTTGCATTTCACCATCTTCTCCTCTGAGTGACCCCACTGTTTCCTTGTTTTTCCTTTTGCTATGGACATACCCATAAAAGCCCTTTTTGTTGCTTTTAACCTCTCTGGCGAGCCTGAGTTCATTCTGTGCTTTAGCTTTTCTGACTTTGTCTCTACACGTGCTGGCTATATGTTTGAATTCCTCTCTGGAGATTTCCCCCCTTTTCCATTTTTTGTACGTATCCCTTTTAAATCTTAACTCAGTCAAAAGTTCTTTAGATAGCCAGCCTGGCTTCTTTAGGCACCTTCCATGTTTCCGTCTCATTGGTATTGCCTGAAGTTGTGCTTTTAATATCTCCCTTTTAACAAACTCCCAACCATCATGAACTCCCTTCCCTTTTAGTATTACTGTCCATGGGATTTCACCCAGCGTTTCCCTAAGTTTTCTGAAGTCGGCTTTCTTAAAGTCTAGAATTTGGACCTTAGTATGCTTGGTTGCTCCTTTCCGCTGGATAATAAACTCCAGAAGAGCATGGTCACTCCCACCTAATGATCCTGCCACTTCTACCCCACTAACCAAGTCATCACTATTGGTTAGGACCAGATCTAAAATGGCTGATCCTCTTGTTGCTTCTCCCACTTTCTGGACAATGAAGTTGTCTGCAAGGCCAGTGAGGAATCTGTTCGACCTTATGCTCTTGGCTGAGTTTGACATCCAACAAATATCAGGATAGTTGAAATCCCCCATTACTACTATCTCACTTCCTTTGGAATGCTTGGCCATCTGTTCCAGGAAGGCATCATCTGTGTCCTCAGTTTGGCTTGGGGATCTATAGTAAACTCCCACAATGAGATCACTGTTGTTTTTCTCTCCCTTAATTTTGACCCAGATACTCTCAATTTGGCTTTGAAGTTTTAAATCCTGGATCTCTTCACAGGTATACATATCCCTAACATATAAAGCTACTCCTCCTCCTTTCCTGTTTGGTCTATTTCTCTTAAATAGATTGTATCCCTCTATTACTACATTCCAGTCATGAGACTCATCCCACCAGGTTTCAGTGATGCCTATTATGTCATATTTAGTTTGCTGTACCAAGAGCTCAAGTTCATCTTGTTTATTTCCCATGCTCTGTGCATTAGTATACAGACATTGAAGACCGTTGATCATTCCCCCATGTCTCTTATTTAAGGATATTTTCGTCCCACCCATTGCTTCTGATATTGCTGTGACCCCACCCCGAGATCACATGTGACGAGAGGCAAGATGTAAATTCTGTAAAGAAAAGGGATTGTGAGGGGAGAAAGGCAAGCTCAGGCACTATTTCTTAGAATTTTTGACACGATCAGCTGAAATGGAAAGAGGTTGCTGATCTCTCTGCAGAGAGTCCCATCCCTGCCCCTCTCCCACAGGGGGTGGAATGGCTGCTGCAACCGACATTTGGGGTGACAAATTTGGGGTGATGGATTTCTGTAGTTTGGTGGATTTCTGTATTTTAATGTTTTGTTGGAAGCTGCCCAGAGTGGCTGGGGGAACCCGGCCAGATGGGCGGGGTATAAATAATAAATAATTATTATTATTATTATTATTATTATTATTATTATTATTATTATTATTATTATGACAGTGAGGACTATACAGTGAGCTGCTCAACTTCACCTTGTCACTCCATCTCTCTCCACGCATCTCACCTCACTGCAGAAGATTCACTAGCACAAGGCTCAAGGCTTCCATTGTAGACGGCACACTTCAAATAAGAATTTCGCTTAATTAATCTTGTAAAGTAACATGTGCATGTATAGTGCTATACAGAGAGTACGTAATTCTACTGATAATAATAATAATAATAACAACAACAGTGAGCTGGAAAGCCAATTATACAATCAGATTAAAGACCCAACAAATCCTAATTGAAGGGTAGGGCAGAAGCAGATGCCTATGAAACAGAAATGAAAAGTCAGTATGTGGTTAGCAGGGGAAATCAAGAAAGATGTGAGATGAAAATATGTAAGAAGAATGTAAGAGCATGCAATAGAAATTTAACAGTTCCGCAGAAGGTATGTCAGGCTAACAAAATGATCAAGGAAGACTTGTGCTGCATGGCTGAGGATGGAGATGGGGTCTCAAGATAGGGCAGGACATATTGTAACTGTTACCAGCAGCACATGCAGCCATACATATGCAAAGAAACACTAACCATTCAGTTTTTTCTATAAATAATAATTATCTGGGATGCTAAAATATCATGGTAAAAGTTAATCTAATAAGTCTCATTATCCTGTAATGCTTTAAATCTGCGTTGTAAGCTAAACAGTTGTCAAAGAAACCCTGAGCTCTATTTACACCAAGCTGAAGAAGACTGAAATAAACAGAGACTGCGTGCTGAGCTCTAATTACAAAAAGCAAATTGCTCTCTCTGAAATCTAGTGGGAAAGGTTAGCTCCTCTCCTTGATTCTGCAGGTAGAAATGGCAGGTGAAAGAGCCAAAGAAATCTCAGGTGCCTGCTCTCATGGTAAGAAATTGTCTATGAGAGAAAAGTCCACCAACGGACATAACATGTTAAGAGCTGCCTTGAAAGAATGAGGTAATGGAGAACATAGGAGTATTTCTTCACCATCTGATGCATTTCAGATTAACACAGCTAATAGCTTCCAACAGCCCTAGAAACTCCCCTTTGTGTGAAAACACACCAAGTGTTTGTTTCATACATCAATTTAGGCTCGTTCTTCCTGGGGTGGCCAGCCTGTGCTTGTGGCCCTGCTCCACTTCATAGCTCATGTGGGAGCCGGTTAGTACGTCACAAGAGAACAAGAGCCCATGTCCGCCCAAAGGCCCCTCTGGGCAGCATCCTGTCCTCACACCCAGATGCCTGGGGGAAACTACGGTACAAGCAGGATCTGAGCACAAGCAGCTCCCCCTACCTGCCCCAATGGACACAAGTAGCTTTATCCTTCATGAATTTGTCAAATCCTCTTTTAAAGACATCCAGTTGGTGACCATCACTACATCATCCGGTAGTGAATTCTTTAGCTTTATGATTATCTGTGAAAAGTACTTCCAGCATTCAGCCTCACTATATGGCCCAAATTCTAGTATTGTGAGAGGAAGGCAAACTTTTCCACTTTCTCTACACCATGGATTTTATTTATTTATTCAGATGATGGTGGTGTTGATGTTTATTATTATTATTATTTATTATTATTATTATTATTATTATTATTATTATTATTTATTATTATACCCTGGGTTTCCTCAGTCACTCTGGGTGACTTCCAGCACATTTAAAATTTGATAAAACATCAAACATTAAAAGCTTCCCAATATAGGGCTTCCTTCACATGTCTTCTAAAAGTTGTGTAGTTCTTTATCTCCTTGACATCTGATGGGAGGGTGATGTTGTTCATCATACGTTGAAAGCATAAAATCAAAACAACAATTTAAGGAACTCAATGAAGTTGCATCTTTTCCACAATTATTGTATTGAAAATCCATACTTAAAATTAAGAAGTATTCCATGCAAACTACTGTACTCAATAAACCTATTCTATTTTGCCGAAAGGAATTATCTATATTTATATTCACTAATAAAAAGTCCCATATCTTACTAAACCACTTTGTAAGGAAATTCTCTTTCAGTTATTTGCATATAAGATTCTAGCAGCAACTAAGATATATGAAACTATTTCCTTCTGATCCTTTGTTACCAAACCATCTAAATAATTCAATTAAAAATATCACTGGTTGAAGTGCACTTCATAACCCAAGGCTTCTCAAATGTGTTTTTTAAACAGTTTCCCAGGATCTCTTTGCTACTTTACACTTCCACCACATGGGGAAAAGGTCTCCTTTTTCTTTCTGTCCTTTCCAACATTTGGGGGGAATAATTGTTAACTGTTCTGGCAGGAGTGATATACCACCACCTCACAACTTTTTATCAGTTTTCTCTTATTCCCAAAATCAAAGAAACGTGTGTACAGATGTCCACAGCTTTTTTCTAACCTCCATTGGTCTGCTTCCTGTGGGGTTTGGGGCCCTTTATATTATGACTCTTTATTTTGTTTCTGTTCTATGCCAAATTTGAGTAATAAATAATATACAGTGGAATCTCGGTTGTTGAACGTAATCTGTTCCAGAAGACCGTTCAACTTCCAAAACGTTCAACAACTTAGGAGCAATTGCCTGTTTTTCAAATCCATTGAAAAAATGGAGAAACGACTTCCGAGGTGCGTTCAAAAATGGAAGATTCATTTCTGGGTTGTTGGTGTTCGAAAGCCAAAATATTTGACTTCCAAAGTGTTCAACAACCGAGGTTCCAGTGTGTGTATGTGTGTGTGTGTGCGCGCGCCAAGCTATGTTTATTTGTTTTTAGTACAGCTTCCTCAGATTCAGTCATCTCCCTAACTCTCATATACTCTTGCACTCTGGAACAATTTGCATCTATCTCTCCACTTCTGCACATGAGATCATTTGTTCTTGATTTATTAGATCTTATATTCTGAATATTTATGGTACTTCATTTTCCACATTTTAAACCTCCAAGTACTTCCTCTTATTTTATCTATGACTGATTCCAAAAGGTAAGAGCTAGGACTTAGCAATTTATTATATTGATTAGATTTTAACAGATTTGTTGCGATCAACAAACTTGGCTCTCTCACTGTTCAGCCCCAATTCTAGTTTCTGAACAAATTAAAAAGGTCCAGTATTAATTTTGGGGGGCTCCACCAGCTACATCTTTCCAAGTGTCCCAAATATTTCTCCTCTCTGCTTCCTGTTAACAAATACCTAATCCACAAAAGGACATCTCCTCTTTTTCTATGACTACTAATCTTACTCAGGAGTCTTCGGCATCAAACCACTTAAAACTGATATGATTAATCACTCCTACACCCACGCACAACCCTATTCCATCTACAGTACATAGAAAATCACCATATTCATCAGAAAGCAAGGTAACAGCCTTTGTAGAGCATGAGACTCTTAATCTCAGGGTTGTGAGTTTGAGTCCCATGTTGGGCAAAAAGATCCTGCATTAGAGGGGGCTGGACTAGATGACCCCTGTGGCCCCTTCCTGCTCTACAATTCTAGGATTCTATGCTCTCAGAGACGCTGGTTTTCTAAGTGGAGACTGGGGACTTTTTGTATAGCATTCAATTAAGCAGTCTGAATTGCTATAGCTCAGACACAGCTTAGTGAGAACTAAGCCTAAGTGTTGCACTATTTTCCTGAACCAAACTATTAAGCATCAGCTTCAAATAAAAAATGAAATAAAGGTTGTATCACTGAAAACAGAGGTTCTCTGTAGTGGATTAACCAGTGTGCTAAAGTAAACTGTAGAACAGAAGTCTTGCTAAACCGGGAGCCCCAGCACAGAATCATTCTCTAAGAGCACATCTGCTGCAGAGACTGTGCCAATCTGCCACAGGCAAGCCAGAGCTGTGGGCAGCTGTGCTCAAATGCAGACATTGTGTGTTTGTTCTCTAGCTTATGATCCCTGAAGGCAGTTAGAATCATAGAATCATAGAGTTGGAAGAAACCACAAGGGCCATCCAGTCCAGCCCCCTGCCAAGCAGGAAACACCATCAAAGCATTCCTGACAGATGGCTGTCAAGCCTCTACTTAAAGACCTCCAAAGGAGACTCCACCACACTCCTTGGCAGCAAATTCCACTGTCGAACAGCTCTTACTGTGAGGAAGTTCTTCCTAATGTTTAGGTGGGTTTAGTTTCTGAAATGCAGCAGACAGAAAGGACTACTCTGCTGACCAGTCAAGGCAAACCTGACCAGTCCAGAGGTTTCATCTCCCCTGATAGTCACAAGGGCCAATTTAGCATTCCTCTTCTCCAAATAAGACTTTGAGGCCTGAGCACATATAGCTCAGGGAGTAAATAATCTGACTTGAAAGGGCTGGGTGAGCAAAGGACTCGACCTGCTTTATGCGCTATAGATAAATAGCCCCAACGCTTCTAGAAACATGAGATATACTGCAATTAGAATGCTGCATTCACAAACGACAGCAATTCTGCCTCACACCTCCATATGAGCTGTACTGTCGCCCCATCGATATGAGTGCTTTGCTGATACTACAACAGCTACCAGTTTCAGTAGACCATCTATTCATTAACAGGAAGATATCAGTGAACATTTCATAAAATATTGAAGGAAAGTCCATCCTGGAAGGCTATAGTTCTTCAATGCATCATTTAAGGCCACAAATATTGATGTACTTTAGCCACATGACCAATTTAAGTGGTCAGTTAGTTCATATGGTAGCATACACTGCAAGAAATGGAATGGTGGGTTCTAATCATGTCATGGCAAGTAAAGAACTTTAGTTTACTTCAATCTCGTAAACTATTTGTGAATCTGGAAGGACCATGGAGAGTTGACATGAGAGATTTATTTTAATGTGAACCAGTTTCTGCTTGTTCAGTACCAGACACAAGAAGCTTTGCATCCATCATTTATGCTCTTTTGCTTATCTGGCACCTATGTTTCAAGCTGTAATTTTCCAAAATTATTAAAGAACAAAGAGAACAGAAAAGCTAGGAAAGTGCAGGATAGACTGCTATTAATACGATGAAGGAAACTCAAGACCTTTGTTCATGTTCACTATTTGTAACTCTCATTTGTACTATTTTTCTAAAATTATTGTGACATTCAAAAGTAAAATACATGATACTACTACAGCATGATTTAACTTGAATTTGCTACGCGGAATGCGCCCCAGAATTTGAACACTTTTGAGGTTTGAACACTTTTGAGGTTTGACCTTTGTTTACTCCAGTCATATGAGGCTTGTAAATCTGATAGCTAGCTGCTCTTGGCAGTGGGTATTTGGGGTTTGACACAGCAGAGTACAGCCAATAACTTCTTTAAGTTTTCTCTAATGCTGCTTTAAGGACACTATCCTGCTCATGGATTTACAGTAGCTGAAGAGGGTCTGTACCACCTGCATGTGATATGAGAAAGATCCTGAAAAATCCACCCTTGAGCAAGGGAATCAGAGAATTGGGGGCAATGCCACTTTTTGAGGGATGGGACGGGGCTTCCGCCTGAAGAGTTCCAGGTTTTCTTCACTGTGACAATGGTAAGGAATGGTTTTTATGTAAGTGTGTTATTATTAAATCATTCTGATCTGTGCATTATGGGTAATGGACCTCTGGACTCCCTCCCAACTCTCCTTGCTAAACTTCAGAAGCAGATGGTGTTCGAGTTTTATGATAATTTTTTACAGTTTCCTTATACAGCCATACCTCGGTTTAAGTACGCTTTGGTTTGAGTACTTTCAGTTTAAGTACTCCACAGACCCGTCTGGAACGGATTAATCCACTTTCCATCACTTTCAATGGGAAAGTTCGCTTCAGGTTAAGTACGGACTTCCAGAACCAATTACACTCATACTTCGGGTTAAGTACGCTTCAGGTTGAGTACTCTGCGGACCTGTCTGGAACGAATTAATCCACTTTCCATTACTTTCAATGGGAAAGTTTTCTTCAGGTTAAGTACGCTTCAGGTTAAGTACAGACCTCCGGAACCAATTGTGTACTTAAACCGAGGTACCACTGTACTGTTTTCTGTGGATTGTTTTCACATGCACTGGTTGGAAATGTGAATAATCGAGAGGTTTAGAAGTATATTAAATAAGTAACTAAGTTCCAAAAATATCATTATCAAATGCTTCTTGCATATATCCTTTTATTTCTTTTGTTGTTTTTTACACATTCGATATTAAAATTCTAGCCTGTTCTGTTCTCTTTCACCTTTTCCCCAATTGTATTCCAGGAACTATCTCAACTACCTGAACAAAGAAGAGTTTCATCTGATCCTGAGCTCACAAAGCCTCAGCTTTCACCTCTGTTTGTGAAGTGTGTGTGAAGTCATAGCACTGAGTAACTGCCACCAGCTTCCATAAATATTAGAATCTGAAGAAGTGTGCATGCACAAGAAAGCTCATACCAATGGCAAACTTAGTTGGTCTCTAAGGTGCTACTCGACTACGGCAGACCAACATGGCTACCTACCTGTAACTATAAATATCAGAGTAAGGGGTGGGAATTCTTGGCCAGAGGATGTGACCTCCTAGCAACCTTGATCCCAGGTTCCTCTGATTTTAGACATTAGACAAAGGGGCAAGTACACGAGAACTCTAAAATAGGAGCATGTGCTGTTCAAAATAAAGAGCTAAAGGACAATGATAAATGCAACACGAACAAACCAATTCTTCCCCATTAAATGAAAAGCAGCTCAAGAATCAGGGATGAAAAGAACTATTGAATAAACTTCAGTTAAATGTTACTATCATCTCCCTGAATGGTCTACAAAAGAAAAGGCAGGCAATTAGACCTACTTAATTCCTAATTTTTTGCAAATCTACATCACAAATCCAAAAAAATAAGACTCATTTAGAGCTAACCAAGTGGGCAATTAACAGCTTGTTGAAGCCATCAATCAACTAGAGATGTGGGAGGAATTTAAACAGATGTAAGTTCTGTAAATCTTCAAGTTTGAGGTTTCTTTTCTCTCTCCCCCCACCCATCTAAGGGAGAAAGACTCCAGTCAGTTTTTGTCAGTCATGTGCAAGAAAGGTGTGAACACACAGTTTTTCCCTAATTGAAAATTACAATTGGAAGCTACCCGCTTTTGTAAAGGAATGGCAGGGATAAGAATCACTTAATCCTTTGCCCTCTCCCAGTCCTTCTGCTGAAAATGACTCCCCACCCCCACCCCATTGTGCAGGGACTCAATATTCTTTTCCCCCATGTCATACCCTCCAAGAGTCCAGACTTTCCAAGGAAAGTATTGGAATTACAAAAGCCTTCTAATTTGATCCTGGAATATCCCTATTTCCCCCACCAGTGCTGCTGTCACTGAGCTCAGGGAGGAGGGGGACCTGGCACTTGTTCTGGAGCGACCACAGTGGCTGCTGTGGGGGCTGCAAGGAAGCACCCCATGGCCTCTCCATGGCCCTTGGGCAGCTCTTGGCAGCTGCTGGAGAGCAAGCGAGGAGGAGGAGAGGCTACAGCTGCCGAGGCCCAGCCCTGCCGGGTGCAGCGGCTCTGAGGGGCAGGCAGAGGGCAGGGCCGTCCCGGGCAGGAAGAAAGGGAACAGAGTGGAGCACAAGGAGTCTTGATTAAAAAATAAAATAAAATGTTTTATGCGCCCATGTCTAATCTTGCCTCTTTCTAAAATGTATTTATTGGTGTGTGTGGTTTCGTTTTTGTAAATCTACCAAAAAATAAAATAAAGTAAAATCAGTATTAAGGGGCTTTCTCAGGATGGCGGAGGGTGTGTGTGCTGTGTCCTGTTGGTGTCAGGGTGGCAGAAATGCTTTGTGAGGGGGGGGATATAAGGTCACTGAGGGTCAGTTGTGGGGCAGTAAGAAATGTCCCTATAGAGGAATGATGGAGGGTATGTCATGTTTGGGGGGGGGGGCAACTGGGGTAGGAGGAATTTTGATTAGAAAACAGCAAGGAAGGATATAACATCCAGTTTATACATTAAAAAAAACCAATAAACATTGTAAATAGAAAAGTATCCAACTGACCTCTTACAGTTATTATTATTATTATTATTATTATTATTATTATTATTATTATTATTATTACACCATTTGAAGTGCAAGGTGCTCTGTAACACAGCCTCAAAAGTTAGGCTGTGGCTTTTACCTACCGTACTGATTTTTGTGTAGCACAAATGACATCAAAGTGGAAACTAAAAAGAAACATGCATTTAAAGCTGACTACCTAAACAAGAAAGCTCTGGTTCAGGTGATAGGTATGGGGGAGCGCTCTCGCCATCCCTATGCGAAGGGTATTCTTCACATAGGTGAAGGAATCCAGGGACTCAATGGTTTGGTCAACCCTGTGAGGGTGTTGTGTCTGTGCCTGAGTCCAGGGGCACATCTGGGTGGTGGACTTAGCCTGTTCCCGGCTTTCCGCCTATCCGGGTGGTCACCCTAGGATGACCTATGGGTCAGTGCTACCTGCGACGGTGCAGAGAGCTAGTCGAACCAGAGCCTATGCAACCACTCACTTTCTGTAATCAATAAAGTTGTGGCCGAAATTCTTCCAAAAACCAAACCAAAATTTGAGTCTTGTCTGAATTTATTTAAGGGGGAGGTTTAAAGGTCTTCACACGCAATAGATTTTTAAAAAACAAGACAGGCACTGAGCACAGCTTGCCCCCCTCCCCCGGCAACTTAGCACCCCCTAGCTCACCTACTGCTAAGGCCAGTCCCTGGGTACCAAAGCTATTCAGGTAGATCACTATCTGGAGTTTATCGTCCTGCAGTTGATAAGACATACTGTGCCATACACTAGTCTTGTAAGTTATTCAGTGCAAGTAGATAAATTGGTACCAATGTAGTGGGAAGGTAAACAGCATTTCTGTGCACTCTGGTTTCTGTCACGGTGTCCTGTCGCGCCAGAAGCAGTTTGGTTATGCTGGTCACATGACCCGGAAAGCTGTCTGCAGACAAACGCCGGCTCCCTCGGCCTGAAAGTGAGATGCGCGCTGCAACCCCAGGGGGTCCTTTACCCTCCCTCCCTTTTATTCAGGGTAGGGATGCAGCCTATAGCTTCCGTTTCCCTCAATAGTGTTGCCCACTGGCCAAATCTGATTGGCTGATGAGCTCATCGTTTCTAGGAAGAAGATGGTTATATCTATATGGTCCAGAAAGAGGAGTTGTGGGTTGGGTGACTCCCATATACGTGAACCCTTTTGCTTCCCCCCTCCACCACCTTTTATGCCAACCTAAAAACACTGGCAAGATGTGAAGAACACTTCGCAATGGCAGAAAATGTTCGCTGTGCCACTCTAGTTTAGGACTCTCTAAAACTAGTTCCAGAGCCAGGTCAAAATCAGTATGGCCCTGGCAGGACAGAAACTGAGTTCCACTCACTGCACACACCGAGACAGCTGTGTTCTTCCAGCCCAATGAATCCAGATGGCACCAAGAGTGAAACTGTCAAAAGCTGGAGGGGGAAATTGCTCTTCAGTTGCTAGCTGTTGCATGAGAAAGACCTCTCAGAAGAACCTAAAATGAAACTCAAATGGAGCACACAAGAAACCTTTCCAAATATGGTATGAGTGTTACCGGTATATGTTACAAAAGCCTAATCCTATATAATAAAGTCCCTGTGTCTCTGCGTCCAGTATTCCCTGTGTCCCTGGGTTTGCGCTAATGTGCATGTGCCCCACGGACACAGGGACTGGACGAAGAGGCGGGACGTACACAGGTGCGCTCTATCTCCCCCCCCCCTCAACCCTCTGCCTCCCGTTCCCCTGCGGCGGCGGACCAAGATGGCGGCATCGGGCTCCGGGGCCGCGGCCCCGGAGCCTGATGCCGCCATCTTGGTCCGCCGCCACCTCCTCCTGACAACCCTACCTGGCCCGTGGGAGGAGCGGCGGGGCCGCGGCCTTCCCTCCCTCTCTGCGCTTGGCCGTGGTACACAACGGGAGAGCGCTTTGTTTAATTGCGTTCCCAGCGCGCCCCACAGCCGAGCGCAGAAAGTGAGGGAAGGCCACGGCCCCGTCGCACCTCTAGTGCCCGTTTTCTTAACGGGCTGAGTGAGACTAGTAATACAATGATACTGTAGTCTGAAGCCAGGGTGAATGGTTTATAGGAGCAGAAGATAAATAATAATCATTAACTGTGTTTATAGCACTTTCCCCCAAGAACTTACTGTAATGGGACCATCACAGTGGTTTTACTGTTTTATTCCTAGAAAAATCCGGTGAGATAAGTAGTAAAAGGTTGTGGCAGGTCTAAGGATCACTCAGCAAGCTTTACAGCAGAGAAGGGCTCCCCTATTCTAAGACTGCACCTTTGGTTGTAATAAATACCCCTCTTGTTCTAAATATGAAACTGCTGTAAAAAGTGAATTGTTCATCAAGGAATCACATTGATTAGTAATCTCTGAGAAGCAGTGGAGCTTAGCACTGTGTCCATTCACAAGCATCTTTATCATTTGATGAGTGCAACATCATGTGGTGACTTACATGTGTAGACAGACTAACACAGATCAAACACCATAGACAGAGCTTTCCTATCATCTCAGACCATAGCTGTCAAGTTTTCCCTTTCCTCGTGAGGAAGCCTATTCAGCATAAGGGAATTGCCCTTAAAAAAAGGGAGAACTTGACAGCTATGTCTCAGACACAAGGCTCCCTCACCCCTGCCCACAGTGGAATCAGTTCACACATTTGTCGCATGTCAAATGAAGTAGTTTGGGCCCAGTTCTCCAATTGGTTCAGGCCATACTGATCTTCTGTGGTATTAGCTACCCCTCCCAGTTTGGTGTCAAAGATGCTGAGCACCAGTGGGCCAGGAAAGAACCCCGCAGCACCCCCACTTTGGTGAGGTGTTTGCCACTGTGAAAGACTCAATAATGCAATGCATCTTCTGTCAACAGGCTGCATTCTACATCACAAACAGTGGCATGTCACCCTACATATGTAAGACATTTCTCTTCATGCAAGGAAACAAATTCATACAAAGGAAAGGGGGAAGGGAAAAGCCTGAATTACTGGGAAAACTGAGAACTTCTTTCTCATGAGATTTTGCATGCTGCACTTCTCTGGAGAATGGAAGCAGGGCTCGTAATTTGCCTGGTCAAAATGTATTAACCCTGCAGGAAAGAGTTCCCTTCCCATCCTCCCCTTGCTTGTGCGTGGCAAACATTGAGTTTTTCTCACTACAGCAAGCAGGTGCGGAAGGAAGACAGATGAAAGACTGGCAAAGAAAGTGCTGTCAAAGGCCAAGGCTGCTATGTCTGAAACGTAATTGGTGATTTCAAAAGTACAGCGTGATTCTCCACATTGTAAATCAGCAGGTCTAGGTAGTGAGTGGATCCTGAAATAAAAGTCAGTGTTGCAGAATCAATCAGCTAATTGTATACTGTTAGTTAATTAAATCTGATTTGTTCATTAGTTGGGGTTATCACTATAACTTTTCTGTCCAGTGCAGGTGTCTAAATAGTCATTGCTACATGGGCCTTAACTGTGCATATTTGTACTTCTGGGGTGGTGAAGTTTGAGAGCAAATCATGTATTTTAATTCTTACAGATGCAGATCTTCTGGACTAAATAAAATGTTTAAAATGAGCAAGGCTACAGCTGAATCTGTGCTTACGTTGCACCTTGCTGACAATTTTTATTGCACTTGCTTTCATATCCATTATTCTGAATGTCAGAGAGCTATTTTAAGTACCAGCTTAGTTCAGCTTAAAACACGTATTAAAATACTGTATCTACATCTGAATATAGAGAGTGGTGGGGAGGGGAGTAACAGCTTATTTTGGATAAAAGCAGATGTTTCCCCACCTGCCTGATTACGAACAATCAGCACGTTGCTAGGGAGGAATGCCAATAGACTGGAGGAAGCCCCGTCCATCCGCCTGAGGCAGGAGGCTGCGCACTAAGCATAGGTGCCAACTCCCAGGTTGAAAAATCCGGGATCGGCACCGGAAGTCGTGCTGTGGCCATTTTGGAACTGGGCAGCGCAGCACCGGAAGTCGCTTCTACACATGCTCTGCCCATTTCCAAAATGGCCACAGCGCCAGAAATCACTTCTGCGCATGTCCAGAGACTCCAGACATGTGCAGAAGGAACCTCCCCGGGCCGGTGAGAATCCGGGGGATTTACGGGTGTGTTTTTTTTTAATCTGGGCTGCCAGCGGGAAACGGCTGGAAAAACGGGGGTTTCCCAGGGAATATGGGAGACTAGGCAGCTATGGCACTAAGCCGAACCAAGTTCAGCAGTCCTGCTGCCATGCTCTTGCCCTTCAGTGGGGCTTTCACAGGAGACCAAATCTATTGGCCTCTCACTCTGCCATACTGAAACCATATCCCAAATCTGCCACCTTCGGCTGCTGGAGCTGTCTCACAGTGGGGCCACAACTGATGCCTTGTTAACCACAGGCACTTTGGAGCAGGTATGAGGAGCATAAGGTAAAGGTGAAGGGACCCCTGATCATTAGGTCCAGTTGTGACCGACTCTGGGGTTGCGCGCTCATCTCGCATTATTTGGCCGACGGAGCCGGCGTATAGCTTCCAGGTCATGTGGCCAGCATGACAAAGCCGCTTCTGGCAAACCAGAGAAGCACATGGAAACGCCGTTTACCTTCCCGCTGTAGCGGTTCCTATTTATCTACTTGCATTTTGACGTGCTTTCGAACTGCTAGGTTGGCAGGAGCTGGGACTGAGCAACGGGAGCTCACCCTGTCACGGGGATTCGAACCACCGACCTTCTGATCGGCAAACCCCAGGCTCTGTGGTTTAACCACAGCGCCACCTGGGTCCTATGAGGAGCATAGCCTGGCACTAATCAGAAGAGGTTATGAAACATCTGTAAAACAGAACAAATCTTGCTAGTGCTGTTGGCCTTGGTCTGAACCGTCTCCTTTTCTCCACTTGTGTCCCCATTAATCACCCTGTATTGGACCACATCTCTTCTGTAAAGAAAAATATATAAAGTAAAACTATATCTTATACAACACTGTATATCCTACCAATAGCTACAATATAAAAGTAATTCTGAGCATGTACAGCACAGAGTAACTGCTGCAATCAGTCTCCACATTCTTAGGTCTCCTCCTAAAATTATTGCAACGGTGTGATAGTTGCTAGCGCCTCTTAGATGGCATGAGACAACCCAACATTTTGGCTGCTTTCCACAACAAATTAGCAGAACAAAAATATTTCTGATGAATTTATCCAAACATTTACTGATTCCAAAAAATTGTCCCCTGATAGAGAATTACAAGAAACTGCTACTAAGTTTAATCAAGGGGTGAATGGTTACTCCCATCTAATTTAAAACCTGGAGCAAAAAAAGAAAAGAAAAAAAGAAAAGTGTGTTATTCTGAAATGGGGTGGAGGACAATTGTTCATCCCATTTGCAAACTGTTTAAAACTACAAGTGATGGTATTTATAAACATACATTAATAGAACTTCCAATGACATACAGGAAACAACTCTGCTGAAGATGGGGTTTGATTGTTATAATGACAAATCTTGAGATGATGTTCAGCCTCATCATGTGTTTACACTGCTGTATATATAAGGACTGAACCTGCACATGCTGCACAAACCTGGGGGAAATATACTCCAAATTGTTCTCTCAGCAAGAAACTATCCTACTGCTAATAGCTGTGCCAATTTTTCAGTACTGGACAAATCAGAAAACAAACTTCTTCTTCTTCTTCTTCTTTAGCGATCACTCGTAGCCGAGTAAGAGTGTCTTCCATACCCAGGGAGATCAGCATTTGATTAGGCGGTTATTTAGGAGATGGGAGTTTATGCCTCCTTGTGTTCTTTCTTAAGATGCCCTCATATGCTTGCCAGAAGTGTATTCTGTAAGCGGCATCTGTGGGTCCCACTGATCCGAAAGCCTCTCCTAATGAGAGGAGTGCTGTGACACACTCTGTGATTCTGTCGTTCAAATAATGATACGTGCTGAGCGATGATGAATAGAACTGGGCACTGTAGATTGACTTCAAGAGCTTGCAATGCATATTTGTTTGGATTTAATAAGACTTGGACTACATATTTATTAAATGCCTACTGATTCCTAAACCTATTTGTCAAGATTAATAGTTGTTTAAAGACCCATCTGCAATTACTGAGCACAATAAGTGGCTTCTAGAGTAATATCATTATCAAATAGATTAATTTAAAATATACAATTAGCTATTTGCATGACATAAGTGCTGTGTATTGAGTCAAAGGATTTTATATCTGCATTACTATTGTATGTACTGTATGTGCTTTAGGGTAAAGTAGCTGCCTTTTGGTTCCAGAAGGTACAGCTACTATTGGTTCATTTAAGCTGCTGTATTTGGATCCTCTGTCTTGTTGGTTACCTCCAAAAGGCAGCACTGTGATTGCCTGATATTGTTCCCTCCAAAATGTATCCTCAGAGCTCAGTCTGTTTGCTTTAATAAAGAAGTATTACTAGATAACTGTCTCCAGCATATTATGTCAAGAGAGCTGAAATCACAAACCCCACGTCACAACAATAAGTAGATTACTTTACACTTTAATGGGGAAAAGAACTATTGTAATATTTCAAAACATTCCCAAACAACCAAGTTAAAAGCATTTTTTTTTACAAAATCAAAACATCTCTAAGTTCACAAATACATTTTAAATTAATCATTAGAATTTTTTTAAAGTTAAGAAAAATAAATGTGTTATTTTTATGAGTGTTATTTTTTATTTATTTCACTTTGTTTGTATATGGCTTTTTAAAAGTAAATTTACATATGACCATTTTTGGTGTAGGAGGTGGTATATAAGTCTCTTAACACCTAAATACATAATGATGTGACAGTTGTGTTTATTCTGATAATGCTGGTCTCCTTGAACTGACTAAAAGACCTTGATGAAAATTGTCATCTGTTTTAAACAGACTTTAATGACTGTTTAAACTGTTTAATGTCAACTGACATTTAGAAGTGAAATGAATAGAAATGGAAAATAGATCACATTTAAATAATCAAACTTCACATTTTCATTTAATGATTTGGAATATGACCATTTTTGGTGTAGGAGGTGGTATATACAGTAATTCTCTTAACACCTAAATACATAATGATGCGACACTTTAGAGGATGTTTAAAATTGCATATTTGCATAGGCTCTATAATTCTTCAGGATAGAATGTAAATATAGTAAAACAGGAAATTTACAATACCCCAGCAATATTATATACCCTTAATTATTGAAATGCACTGAAGCCTATTCAAGTCACTTTTATAATTTACACTCTGATGCATCACCTGTCCTAGCACCCTTTATAACTCTTTAATGTGTGTGCACACACAAACACCTCCATCTCCCCTTGTTGTGATTGTTTTATCACTGTTTAGTAGGTCTGGTAAAACAGAACTTTGTACACCACGGCCCGTCTAGCTACCCAGACCTGGCCTAAGAATAAAGACATATGGTGATAGGGCAGGGTTAAGAGAGGAACCAGGAATTATAAAGTTTTCTTTTTACTCTTCTAAGTCCTGGTTCTCAGAATCTGACATGTAAGCTTATGAAAAATGATTGCTTCCCACACTTTCCCCTTCCAATCTTTATGACTAACCAAAGTTCAAAGCCTTCATTTACTCATCCAGGCTATAATAGCTTTCAGAAACAGTAAGAAATCCTGTAAATTTCGGTACAAGTTCAGAGAATCTCCCTGTCAATGCTGCGCAGTAGATGAATTTGGGGTTCCTAGAAAATGCATGCTTAAAAGTTTTCCCACATACTGATAACACCAGGTCTGAAAACTATTGGGTACTCCCACCAAATACGGGGAAATGTGCCCATCTGACAAAACTATATCCAGAACTGGACAGGAACTAGACTGCTCATTAACTTACACTGTATCACAAACATATTTGTACATACAGCTAGTTGAGCTGTCAATTTCTTCTCCCAGGCTAGAGCTGATAAAAATCATAACCCCAATGTTCCTCCAGGCTGTACCATACATCTCCCTCCCCATTTCATACTCATAATCCTGCTTTTATTTATAAGCTGCCTTAAGTCTCATCAGAGGAAAAGGCAGGGTATTTTTAAAAATTAACAGCAACAACAACCCTTTAAGGTAGTTACAGGTAGGTACTCGTGTTGGTCTGCCGTAGTCAAACCAAAATTTAAAAATTCCATCCAGTAGCACCTTAGAGACCAACTAAGGTTGTAATTGGTATGAGCTTTCACGTACATGCACACTTCGTATCTGAAGAAGTGTGCATGCTCACGGAAGCTCATACCAATGACAAACTTAGTTGGCCTTTAAGGTAGGTTAGTGACTGACCCAAGTTTGCCAGAGTTATTCTACAATATCCCTACCCAACTGGCTGGTGGACAAATGCTGTGTCAAATCTCAAATTTTGAGCAGAAATTGGAGGGGAAGGATTTGTATGGAATGAGTACCTTGACAGAGCAAAATGGGATCCCCATGAGGTCTGTCATGGAGGACTGGGATTTTTAAATGGATAGTGCAATTTGTGAGTTTGGTTTTGTCATGCCAAAAATTGGTTGAAGTCATGACAAAGTCACATTTGGGTATGCTATTTTATTCAAAATGCTGCTTAGCACCCAAACACTGATGAAGACTGCCACCCCCACCTTGAGAAATAATACTTCAATAAGGCTGAACCTATGCCAAAGCTTGCCCTCTTCCCTTGCATTCTGCACTTTCACGGGCAATATACCACTAATCAGAAAATCTACTGGTCTTGTAGTCTAAGCTGGAGAGATGTGGCAAATTATAGTAATAATAGCAGAGATTGTCCATGGCTGCCTGGGAATTGTTCATAGAATCATAGAAGTGTAGAGCTAGAAGGGACCCTGAGGATCATCTAGTTCAATCCAACCCTGAGGATCATCTAGTCCAAGGGAAGTAATAGTACCACTGTATTCTGCTCTGGTCAGACCTCACCTGGAGTACTGTGTCCAGTTCTGGGCACCACAGACGAGCTGGAACGTGTCCAGAAGAGGGCAACCAAAATGGTCAAAGGCCTGGAAATGATGCCTTATGAGGAACAGCTTAGGGAGCTGGGTATGTTTAGCCTGGAGAAGAGAAGGTTAAGGGGTGATATGATAGCCATGTTCAAATATATAAAAGGATGTCATATGGAGGAGGGAGAAAGATTGTTTTCTGCTGCTCCAGAGAAGCGGACACGGAGCAATGGATTTAAACTTCAAGAAAGAAGATTCCACCTAAACATTAGGAAGAACTTCCTGACATTAAGAGCTGTTCGGCAGTGGAATTTGCTACCAAGGAGTGTGGTGGAGTCTCCTTCTTTGGAGGTCTTTAAGCAGAGGCTTGACAGGCATATGTCAAGAATGCTTTGATGGTGTTTCCTGCTTGGCAGGGGGTTGGACTGGATGTCCCTTGTGGTCTCTTCCAACTCTATGATTCTATGAATCCCATGCAATGCATGAATATGCAGCTGTCCCATATGAGGACTGAACTTACAACCATTAGCACCATGCTCTAACCAGCTGAGCTATCCCTCCAAAGTCACATTTTAGTCAGCCATCTTGATTCAAAATGGTGTCTGGCACCCAAACATCAACAAAAAACCATTGTCCCCATCTCAAGAACCCTCATGCTGAGTTTTGGTGATGGTATCTTGAGATGCAGCCAACCCTATGTCAAAACCCTGGTCAAGTTGCCAGAGTGACATTTCAGTCTACCATATTGATTCAAAATGGTGCCCAGTGAAACATCATCCACAGTGGCTGCTCCCAACTCAGGAACTCTCATGTGGAGTTTGGCGATGATATCTCAAGAGGTGGTCAAATCCACAGAGATCAGGAGGACAGAAGAAACCACTTTCTAAAACAGAAAGTAGACAGTAGATTACTGCAATGAATGGGAACAGTTTACACCACAGGTGGTTGATCCTGTTTCTAATTGTAACCCCATGTGAAAAATAATTAAAATCCCTGCAGATAAGAGATTAATACATTCATGAGTCCATATGACGGGAATGGTGAATGATCTGGGGGTCCTGATCACATGGAGCGCTGCTTATCTGTGAAGTTTTCTGATTGTACATCTTCAGTAGATATAGAGCTCTTAGATTCTAATTTCCAATGTGGTTCTGCTGGATGTCACCTTCAAACAGCAAAGATTCAAGTTGGTTTAGAATTAGTTCCTAAAGGGCATATCTAACATTTATGTTGGCAAGAAGATCAAACCTATCCATTCTGAAGGAAATCAGCCCTGAGTGCTCACTGGAAGGACAGATCCTGAAGCTGAGGCTCCAATACTTTGGCCACCTCATGAGAAGAGAAGACTCCCTGGTAAAGACCCTGATGTTGGGAAAGATGGAGGGCACAAGGAGAAGGGGACGACAGAGGACAAGATGGTTGGCCAGTGTTCTCGAAGCTACTGACATGAGTTTGACCAAACTGCGGGAGGCAGTGGAAGACAGGAGTGCCTGGCGTGCTCTGGTCCATGGGGTCACGAAGAGTCGGACATGACTAAACGACTAAACAACAACAAAACAACACAGTTTCACTGGAACTGTAGTTTGGTGGTGGTGTTACCACTAAATCACGCAACAGAACGGCAGTTCTTAGGGCATGACCATGAAATCACAGTTCTAGATTTGCCCTAAGAGGAGAAGCTGCGAGCCAGGATGCCCCGGGCTGAAAACATTACTGCCACACACCAACTAGGTAGCCTCAGGGAAGTAACTGTTCTTTCAGCCACACTCCAACAGCTGCTCTGTAGGGACAATAATAGTGGCCTCTTATACGAGGCTATTGCAAGGTTTGCTGAGATAATGTATGTGAACCACTCTGAACACTTGAAATGTGCTATATAAATGCTAAGTATTATTATATTCCTGATGGTGTAGTGACCTTCAGTGAACAAATACATTAGTGCTAGATCTCCTAGAAAATATATAGCTGAGTTTAAAGCCACATTGCATGTCCTTATTTCTCTTCCTATGGTGCCTGCAGCAAATACACAAACCTTTCCTTTTTTCTCCTTTTTTGGCACACTTGTGGATGGTGCAGCATAATCAGCCTGGATGAGTTTCTCTGCTGCCGGGCAGCTCAGATTATTCATATCGCTTACACTGCCTTTGAACTTTACTTGGGCATGGAATGCCCTTAGGTAATTTGACCCAAAGTGACTGCTCAAGTTTGGGGTTTGTTTTCTTTTTTTAAGTCTTTGGGTTATGAAAGAAACATTTTGCTGCAAAAAAGGGTGACTGCTAAGGTCAGAGACAGGCAATAGTTTTTTAAGAGAATTAGAGGGTTGTTACATCACCAGCCACAGTAGACACCCTAATTTCTTTTCTGCCACTGTCATTTGAGGTGATAGAGGTTTGGTGGATTTTTTAACATGCAAAACATTCTTACCAGAGGCAATAACAGGGCGAACGTACAGACCACAGGTAGCAATGCCTCTGTCATGCCACCTTCTACTGAATACAAATTGTAATCTACTTCCTTCAGCTTCAGGACTCGTTCATACCAGCTTAAACATTTCTTGATCTCTCTGCACTTGCTCCTGAACACTTGAGGTCAGGAATCTCAATGCATGAATGGACTCCACTGGAAAGCATTGTATTTTAAGGTAATGTGAGGCAGTACTTAACTTACACCTCTGATGTTGTTCATCTGATGGTCCATTTATAAACATAAGTCAGTCAGCAAGGGTGATGTACAAACATTTATGGACCAGCTCTCAAAGAGCTTTGCAATCCTACATTTCTCACACAACCTCATCTTATGCTGGTTCTTTGTCTTTTTTTGGTGTAAGCACAGCTTTTCACCAACAGCTAAAGCCTCATTCTGTGTTAAACTAGTGGAGCAGGGACGTGGGACTGACAAGTGACAACCTCTAGCTCAGGGTTCCCCAAACTAAGGCCCGAGGGCTGGATGCAGCCCAATTGCCTTCTCAATCCGGCCCACAGACGGTCCGGGAATCAGCATGTTTTTACATGAGTAGAATGTGTCCTTTTATTTAAAATGCATCTCTGGGTTATTTGTGGGGCATAAGAATTCATTCATATTTTTTTAAAAAATATAGTCTGGCCCCCAACAAGGTCTGAGGGACAGTGGACCGGCCCCCTGCTGAAAAAGTTTGCTGACCCCTGCTCTAGCTGCAGTCCTTTCCAGTAGTCCTTAGGATACGGTAGAAGGGTTCACTCAAGTGGTAGAGGAGAAAAAGACAGGAAATAGCAATCACTCCAGGTCTTTTATAAGGTCTAGGGTGCTTGTAATCTACAAATAAATTAAACCTGAGTACAAACCAGTTTAATCCCATCAATGTCCACATAATTAACAACTTAACCTAATCCTAAACACATTACTTGATAATAGGTCCCTCTGAGTTTAATGGATTGAGGCATAATTAACTTAAATTCATTCTTCTGGGCTATTTAAGAGGAAACACAACATCCTCTAAAACCATTATCTGATCAGTTGTGCTTTTCCAACAGTGCTTATTTTTAACTTGAAACAAAAATAAAAATAAATCACAGCTGCAAATGCATTTATTATTCATAATATGATGCAATCAGGTTACACCTGGATTCGGAAATGAATGAGGAAGTAACTGCTTGGCTTGTGCAGAAGCCAGTCAGTTCTGCAAACCATTAATCAAACAGAGCCAAAACAATCATAACCCAATGCATGTAACATTAGCAAGCATAAAAGTGCCATTGCTTTGGCACGGTCATGGTATCAGATCATTATCAACAAAAATGCAGTACTGAGTCCCATCAGTCCATACAAACAGTTTGATATTCACTCAGCAATGGTTTAACTCACTAAAACTTACAAAAAAAGACCAATGCTTTGCATCTATAGTTTATAAATTAATTTTCCTAAGTGCTTAAAGTCTTTCACATACCTTGCCCCAGTGCTCTTTACAACAACCCTGTAAAGCAGGTGAATGTTATCATCTCCATTTGTTGTGAAGCAGCTGGGGGAGGGGCTGCTAAGGCCAGAGGCGTCTTTCCTATTGGGCTTATTGGCGCCTTGCACCAGGGTGCTGGCCTCTCAGGGGCGCCCCAGCGAGTGGGGGAGCTGCGTGGCTTTGCTGGTGGCCTCCCCTTTCCCTGCACCCGCCAGCTGCGCCTCGCCAACCGTATGGCTGGCGGGCGTGCAGCTTGTCTCCCAAGCCTCCACAGGAGGAGAGCGATCCCTGTAGAGGCTTAGGATGGAAGCAGCACCTGCCAACTATATGGCTGGCTGCCGTGCAGCGCTTTCTCTCTCTCTTTCGTTCGCCCTGTGGGAAGAGGGAAGCGGGCGATGGCAAGGGGGAAGTGGAGCGTGAGGAGGAGGGAGGAGGAGGAGAAGGAGAAGGAGAGGTGCCCCCCCGACTTGCCCCTTTCTTCCTCCGGCCACAGAGCCTCCGCAGCCCTGTCCTGTTCTAGCCTGTCCCCTTGGCCGTCCTGTTCTAGCCTGAGCAGCAGCAGCTGCTGCCCTGGTTTCTCTCTCTCCCTGGAATCGTGCCCTGTGCTTAATGTTATGGGCAACTCTATCCCGGGGAAGGAAAGCCTGCTCCCTTCACTTTTTTTCTTCTTCTTGAGGGATGGGCTCCTTCTCCGCCCGCCCCGCCCCCCAACAATGTCCCTAGGAGTTGTAAAACAAGCCAGACCATTCTAGCACCGATCCCATTCATTCCAGCAGCTGGCCATCACCCACTCCAAGCCCTGCAAAAAATATCATCACCATTACTATTACTACTACTACTACTACTACTACTACTGCCCTCCATCCACAGATATCAGGGCAGCTCACAGCCTGAAACTACGGTACTAAGCACATGCTAAAAACTAGAACAAAGGCAAACCAAACCTAGCCAGCAACCCTCCTTCTCCCTTATTTGTGAAACAAGCCTGTTAATTGCCTATCCAACTAAAATAAGGGCACTGAAGGTTTTTGAGATCAATGCAAGCTAAAAAGCATTGCAGGGGTTGGGCTAGATGACCCGCAGGGTCCCTTTCAATTCTACATTTTTCTGAAAAACACACACACACAACCCAACTATGGTCCCTCTGCAGTCCTCACCCCAAGCAACTGGGTGTGAGACTTGCTCCCCAGAAAGTGTGCCTTGTCTTCCTACCTGTGGTTTTTGGTCTCCCGTTAGCCCCCTCCCCCCAATCTATTCATATTCCTTTCTCCCTAATCTCCAATATTACATTTTCCTCTGGTTGAGACTTAAAAAGGAAAGCCCTAATTCCCAACTGTGTTTCTTGCTGCAGTCCTACTGTCTACTCAGAAGTAAGGTCCTATTAGATTCAGCAGGGCTTACTCTCAGGTAAGTGCAGTTAGGGCTGCAGCCTTTGTGACCCAAGTTTTGAGTCCTTTTTAGGTTCCGGATGTCACTGCTTTACACCCACCCCACCCCCCCACCCCCCACAATATTGAAAACGTCATCTTTGTACTTAAAACACAAATTGGCCGGGGACTTCATTGTCTGTGTCTTTATTAATTTATTTAAAGAACAGCAAACTGGTGATTGCTTTAACTTTTTGATATGTGGTGATTTGAGTCATGAGGATGAATTAGAATAACTGCCGAGTCTTGCATGAGTCTTGCTTTGGAATTGAGGACTTCATTAGATTTTCTTCTGCCTTTTCATTTCATTTTGTTCTAAGGGCTTGTTAGAGATAATGTGTAAGCGTGGTGTCAGCCCCCCCCCCCCCAAAGTCAACAACTCTTGGGAACCTTTCCTAAAAAAGGTCGACAACTCTGGGAAATGGGGCGGGGGGACGCCAGAGGGATCTTTGCACCACAGCGCTGGATATGGTTAAGACGGCCCTGGCTGAGGCTAGTTAAAAGGCTCAGGCAGTAAAGCACATGGAAAATGTCTCCCATAAGCCATTGAGAACTGCTGGCTGGTGAAGTAGACAGTATTTGGCTAGACAGACAAATAATCTTAACTGACATATAATCCACACTGAAGCCCCTTTCATTTGTCAGGTATAGCTGTTGTGGCATTTTCCACTTAAGCAATCGCCCCGCAGAAAGCATCCTACTCAATAGTGTCTCTTTCCTCTTCATATCATGTCGCTGTGCTACATTACACCATTTAATTTGGGATCTAAGTAATCACACACACACACACACACACACACACACACACTGTTCGTAATCTCAAAAGTTAGTGCCACACATGACTGTTATTGGTTATAACTGTATGGTAAGTAAGCAACATTTTAAAGCTTTCTTTTTGGTATCGGGTACACACATGCACTCCTGGGCAAATCATTACATGCCTGCCTTGGCACGCTTGGCAAATCCACACTGTGATCAACTCCCGCCAGGAAACCAATGTCCCCACTGTGGAAGGACGTGTGGATCCAGAATTGGCCTCCACAGTCACTTACGGACCCAGTGTTAAAACCCTGTTTATGGAAGACAATCTTATTTGGCTACGAGTGATCGCCAAAGAAGAAAGAGTGCCTTGTGGCTTCCACACCTTTGCAGGTGGCTTTTTCTGCTGTTGTTAATAGCATTCACTTCTCTTCATTCATTTCTCAAAATGGATCCTCAAAGAGTGGAGTTGTATGTTCAAGTAATCTGCATTGTAATTATCTATGGATTTTCAGCTACTATGAAATTAATAAAGTCATGATTCTGAACTGCAAACCTCTGCCTTATGCTCAATAAGAATTGGTGGGGAGGGAAGAAATATGGTAGAATATTTATTATTTACTTAATGAAAAGATTTTAAGGCTGCTTTTCTGGATAAATGTCCACCCAAAGAGGCTTATAATCAAAACAGAATAATAATAATAATAATAATAATAATAAATTATTATTATTATTATTATTATTATTATTATTATTATTTATACCCCGCCCATCTGGCTGGGTTTCCCCAGCCACTCTGGGCGGCTTCCAACAAAACATTGAAATGCAATAATCTATTAGACATTAAAAGCTTCCCTAAACATTAAAAGCTTCCCTAAAAGAAGAGTAACACAGTTCAGTGTTCAGTAGAAGGGAATTTCATAATTGAAATGTTAGCAAAGGTGGCATGGGTGCAGACAATCTAATAATAGCAGGGCCAAACCATTTGTAGTTTTAAAGATCAACACCAGTACTTAAAAATAGGCTCAAGAACTTGCTGGTAACCAGTGCAGCTATTATACTGAAGGTACTACAGACCTTGCTTCCAACAGGACTCTGGAACCAGATGAAGTTTCCCAACCATATTTAAAGGCAACCCCACAAATAATGCACTTCTGTACTCTGGTCTGGACATGAACAGAAATGGGATTGCTGTGTTACAGTCAATCCTCTCCAGACAGGGGTGAGGTTGGCAAAGCAGTCAAAAGGGGTAAAAAGCATTCTTGGTCACTGACCATCATTTGGGTTTCCACAATCGGTGCCAAATCCAAGAGGACCCTCAAATGACATGCATGTCCAACAACAGCTGTAAAACACCTTTCGGAGCTCTGGATCTCTCTGCCCATCTCACCTTCATCTGGCTATGATTCAACTTACTGTCTTTGACCCACTGGTTTAGGGTGTGGACCTAGTCTGATGCCTCTCATTATTATCTACTTAAGGAACATTTGGGCGTGAGGGGAAATAAATATTCTGTTTGCTTTTCCCTTTCCGACTCCTGATAAACACTTCGTGAACAGAATGCTCTATTTGCATACAGTGCTGTGTAGCAGGGAGGGCAAGACCTAAATCTGCTCCATCTGTCAGAAAAAGCAGAATGACAATTACCTCTAAAAACAAATTATCTTCCCCCATGGTGAAAGCTGAAGGATAATGGAGAAAGGATGCAATTCAACGCACACAGGGGTAGTGGCTTAAAAATGTGCCAAGAAATGGGGTAAAACAGACTAGATGTGAATGGGTTCAATCACGCCTGACCATCACCACAGCAGCAGGTGAACAGGAAAAGGCACCTGACATTAAACAAAGCTAGCTACTTAAGTCCACTGGTATCACTGGGAAGTAGCACTTAAAAAGAAGACAATGTACCGTGGCATAAGGTCAGTGCATCTGGCTGTAACCAGAAGGTTGGTGGTTCAAGCCCACCCAGGGATGGCTGTGGGCAAGATTCCTGTGCCGCAGAGGGTTGGACTAGATGACCCTTGGGGTCCCTTCCAACTCTACAATTCTATGGTTCTATTATTCTGTCCACTTCCACCCCCAGGAAAAGTGAATGGGAAAGGGCTCAGTCATTAAGCAAAGCTGTGCAGGCCCACTACTGCACACTGAATATTTAAAAAATGGTCAGCAAAGTAGTGGATATAACTTTCTTCCAAAAGGAGCTTCTCCCACAGGGCCAAGGATGAAGAGGGTGTGGGGGAGAGAAAGGTGGAGCAAAGGTTGCCAAACTACTCTGGCATGTTTGAAGCCATTCCCACCAGTAAGAGTGACAGCAGAACACAGCTGGTTCTCTGTGGGAAACAGTTGTGCCAGTGCAATGCAAGAGCAGAACCTTTCCACTCCCAAATAATAATAAAACAAGTATGAAGAATACCATAGTAAAGAAGCACAACTAGCACAACAGCTATAAATTGGGACATGCATCATGCAAATCACAAACAAGAAAGAAGCAGCAGTACCATAAGGAAATGCTAATATGGATTGAATCTACTAAATGTGGATTTTAGATATACAGTAAGACCATAACTTACACAGGAATTACATTCCAAGGTTGTACATAAAGCCAAAATCGTGTATAGTCAAAACACACTGGTTGCAATGGTGGGTGGGATTGCCAAAGTCTTTTCCCCTGGACACACACACCCTTTCTTTTTCTTTTTTAAAAAAACATTTTGCCAAATACGTAAAGCCAAATGCACACAAGTTAAATGTGCATAAGTAGCAGGCTTGCTGTACTAAAATTAGTATTACACATGTTCCTACGTCTGAGACATAGCATTTTGTCCAAGGTCACCCACCAAATTCATGGCTGAGATCAGATGCAAATATTTGAGCAAATGGCATCCTAAGTCATAGTGTATCTGAAGAAGTGTGCATGCATACGAAAGCTCATACCAAAATAAAAAACTTAGTTGGTCTTTAAGGTGCTGCTGGAAGGATTTTTTTTTATTTTGTTTCGACTATGTCAGACCAACACGGCTACCTACCTGTAACTAGAACTAAGTCATAGGGCTACAACTTCACTGGCCTCACTCAGGTGGAGGACATTAGCAAAATGTAAGCCTGAATCCCTGCTCAAAGAAATATGTATTGATGTCACAGTACAGGTTTGTCACAACACAGGCGCTGCTCTCCCATTGCTGAACTGTGCAGCAGAGCAGATGGAAAGAAATGTAATTTGGCACACGGCCCGTGGGAAATGGTGTGACATTTGCCCCTAACACCATGTAGTCACAAGCAGCCCCTTCGGAAGAAATTCACAGCAGAACCTTCACAATGAAAAGGGCATGCATCTTCAGGAACGGGGAGGAATCAAGAATAATGTATGTTGCTGGTGGCATATTTCCAGCAGAAACAACATGAATGCAGACTTTTTTAAAAAAAAAAAAACCCTTCCTGCTTTCATGAAAAGTGGGCTCTGACAGCATGAAGGTCAAGATGGTTTATTGCAGTGTATCATCAGCTGAATGTGGAGGGATAAAATACCATCAAGTCATGGAATCCAATTAAAAGAACATAAGAAATACTCAGGTGGATCAGACCTAAGGTCCATTTAGTTCAGGATTTTGTTTGCCCACAGTGGACCACTAGATGATTCTGGACAATCCCTATCAGAAAGTGAAAGCAATGGCTTCATCTTCTGCAGGACGCTATTCATTCGAACATGAAGATTGCTATTAGCTTTACGAGAGTCATTTGGTTACACTTAACTGCTACTCTGAACATCAAAGACCCGAGTTTGGTCATCTGTCCTAGATGCTTTAGTTGAGATTCCTGCATTGCAGGGGGTTGGACTAGATGACCCTTGAGGCCCCTCCCAACTCTACAGCTCCATGCTGCTAATATTCCTCACCCTTTTTCAGCAGCAGCAGACTTCCACCAAGCATTCACAATCCAACTCAATTAGAATAATTATTTTTAAATAAAACATAGCCTCAAACTTACATTATTATACATCTAAAATTATAGATTTTGGTTGCAAGTAATCATTGCCTTAACACCAGAGAAAACTTAAAAACTATTCTTGTTCACATTAGCAGTTTGGGGCTTAACACCCTACTGAGGGAAAGATAAGAGGCAAACACATTATATACATACTTTCAATATTTCTAGAAGCAGCTTGAAAAAAATGGTGGCCAAGGTGGAAGATCCACAATGACACTCACACCCTTTCCCTGAAAACCTACAGTTTGGTCTCCTGGGAAGTTCTTCTAGTAGTAAGCGTTGTGGTTACAAATTGTGGGTTCCCAATGGATTGTGCTCCCGATGGATCAGAACTCCCTGCCTCCACTTTATTGCTCCTTAAAATCTACCACCTGGAATGACTGCCTTAGTTCGTTTCATGATTGGTCCAGGTCTGTACATCACATATTTCCTTTATTCATATTTAGAGACTTACTATGGCCACAGCTCTTTCTCTATGTAAAAACCTGCATAAATGCTCAACAACTATTAACTGTTGCCAAAGCACTCAGCAGTCCAGTCACACCCTCTCCACTTCTGCATCACCGCTAGCCTCTCTCTCTCTTTTTCTGCACAGAGAATTACACCATATACAAGCAACACATTAAAAAAGGAAAAAGGGGGAAAAAGAGAAACTAAGTCAACATAACCTTCTTCCAATAAGGAATAATAATAATAAATACATTAATAAGAATACATTCACTTCCTCGTTTAGCTTCTGTTCTAGTTACATCGTGTTGCTATTCTGTAAGAATCTATTATATCCTTTTCTCTCGCATATGTTATTTTATTTCTTAAATACTATATATCCCTCCCCTCCCCTCCTCCCCATTGCTTCCCTTCACCCGTATTAGATCTTACAATCACTAAATTGTTTCTAGTTGCTTTAGTATTATATTATATTATATTATAATTATTTTATTTTATTTTACTTTATTTTTTTATTATACTGCTAGCCTTTCTCACAGACAAAAACCCTCGGGATGATGCAGTTTAAATTTTCCCCTTCTGTGCAGTTTTCTTCAAAAAAGGAGGACATGGCCCATTGTCACATTTAATTATGTGCCTGTTCTAATTTTGTAATTTACATAACTGGATACACACACATACACAAATAGGGCTGCAATTTAATTCTAATGGAGTTCCACAACTAAGCAAGTTAAGTAGGTAGATTTTCATCTCTTTTATGGAAATTATAGGTTAAAGCACTCTTAAGAATGGTAATGAGCTGCCGAATATAATTGTATAGGTAACAAACAGGCAAATTTGATTTCCTTCTCCAGCAGAGGGCCAAAATGCCAACCTTATTCCTCTACTTTTGCATTCCAGATTGTTCACTCCTTCTGATTCTCACTCATCTAGTCAAAAATATGTGACAGTTCCCTAGTGTTTATAGAGTATTTCTACGTCATTGAAAACATTCCAGCTGTTCTCATTCCATCTTAACAGGGAACCCTCTGAGCTGCAGTTTGTGGGAGGAGAGGAGGGATCTTAGACAATTCTTAGCATCGTCACCAAACTACAATTCTCAGAATGAAGCCACAAAGTGATATAAATCTGATACAAGTCTGCAGTGTGAAATATACCCTATGGTCAGCTGTTTTAAAATACAGTGGTACCTCGGCTTAAGTACTTAATTGGTTCCGGAAGTCCTGAAGCGTACTTAAACTGAAGCGAACTTTCCCATTGAAAGTAATGGAAAGTGGATTAATCCATTCCAGGCGATGAAAGACACCCCCTAAAACAGCAATTTAACATGATTTTTACTGTCTAATAAGACCATTGATCCATAAAATGAAGGCAATAATCAATGTACTGTACTATAAAATAAATAAGACAGTATTGTAGATGATAAAAAATAAAATTATTACAGTGGTACCTTGGGTTAAGTACTTAATTGGTTCCAGTGTGCCATTCGCACCCAGGAAAGTACTTAATCCAAGTGGCAATAGCGCATTTGCGAAGTGCGCAGATCGCTTCTGTGCATGCGCGCGCTGTGGAATGTGGAAGTAAACACTTTCGGGTCCACGGAGTACTTAAACTGAAAGTACTCAAACCGAAGCGTACTTAAACCGAGGTATGACTGTACTGACTATTATATTATATATTATATTCTCAGGGGCGCAGGTGGCACTGTGGTCTATACCACTGAGCCTAGGGCTTGCCGATCAGAAGGTCGGTGGTTCGAATCCCCGCGAGGGGGTGAGCTCCCATTGCTCAGTCCCAGCTCCTGCCCACCTAGCAGTTCGAAAGCACGTCAAAGTGCAAGTAGATAAATAGGTCTGGCAGGAAGGTAAATGGCATTTCCGTGCACTGCTCTGGTTCGCCAGAAGCAGCTTAGTCATGCTGGCCACATGACCCGGAAGCTGTCTGCAGACAAACACTGGCTCCCTCAGCCTATAGAGCGAGATGAGCGCCGCAACCACAGAGTCGTCCATGACTGGACTTAACTGTCAAGGGTTCTTTACCTCTTTATTATATTCTCATCTCCACTGTTTCAGGATGAAACTTGAAAAGCTTAAGTGAACAGCAAAAGACAGGGTTTTTGTTTTTAATTTAGGATTTTAAACAGAAGGAAAACATTTTGAAACTAACTAACAAAGAAACACACTACTATTTAAATGTGGACAATTCTCCGTTTATTTCAATAAATTTCATCATTGCCAGTAACATTTTAACCAAAACGCTGAAATAATGTTTTAGACAGAGTGGCCTGCACATATTCACATCATCATTTCTTAGTATGCTCTGTTTGCCAATGCTTGGAATAAATGAAAACAGGAGCACAAGGGGGATGGCGGAAGGGAAGCCCCTCCCCAATCCAAGACTTATTCCCCTAGGGAGATAGAGCCCCACTACTGGAAGGAAAGGCATTCTGTAGTGCATCAACGTGGAAATTAAAATAAGGCTCCACATCCTTGTGTGAAAGCTAATGCCATCAAAATGGGTATGTCTTACTTGAGATAAAACACATTTTAGATGGGAAAGTTAATGTGAGATATTATACATTGCTCCTCTTTCCACACACTCAATATTCTTTTTTCTTATTTAACCAGGGCTGGGGCCTCAGGTGTTTCTCAGTGGCTCTCAGGACCAGGGGCAGAAATAAGTGCAAAACTCGCTTTATCACCTGATATGTGCCGATTTTAAAGCAGAGGTGGAGACTAAGGGAGTCTGTGCCTTGCCCTTTGGGATTCTGGCAAAGTGAAAAACAAAACAAAGCCAGATCAGGCCATTGTGGTTATTCTTTTCTGACTGGCTGACAACCCCACGTGCAACGGATTCCAGCAAGAACTGCATGCACATGACACTGTGTACTACATTTTAGAAAAGAAACCTTGATCAACATTTTTTTCAAGTGGAATGGTTCCTGAGATTAAAATTGTCAATTAAACTTCTAAACTGAGCATGCAGTTCCTAAAAATACTTTATCTGTGGCTGAAAGAACCAAGTATATTGTAAAAGAAGTGGAGAAACCTGCTTAACACTGAACTAGACTATGAGCACAAGGCTTTCTATTGAGATGGACAGCAGCTCCCAAAGACTCAGGCATTGCTCTGTCCTGAGTTTCTGTTTCAAAACTAGACTTGCCAGGAAGGAACCTGGGACTAAGTATATGCAAATAATGTACCATATTATGTAGCTATGGCCCTTCTCAATTTTCTCATATGAATACAACTAAGTCCTCTCTTCCCTAAAACCTGGTGTTGTGCAAGGCACCATGATAGTTCACCCAGGCTTTTCAGTCTCATGATTTACTTTAGATTGCCTTGCAGTGTCGTGTTTTCCAGGTCTCTATGCGCAGCACCACTTCTGCTTTTGCAAAACTGGCTTAAATGCAAGGTGCAGAAAACTTTGAATTGAATGAACAGCTCATCACTGCCCAGCAACTGATGTGGAAGCATCATAGCAGGGGAGGAACAGGTTGCATGGGACCACTGCCCCCCTCCGCCCCGCATGCATGCCTCTCTGGATATGGAGGGTGAACAGAGTCCTTTGTGAATGGTTCTTTCACAAATTTGTTGGAGGTGGTTTTGCTAAAATAAACATACACAGTACTAAAAGTACTGAATGAATTTTCAACCCTTCTACTTAGCTTTAAGCCACCTTTCTACCCAAATATTTTAAGGTAAAGCTGGAGAGATTTGGGGCCTTTTTTGCACTGGGTGTTGATGTGCTTCCCCTGACTGTAGTATTTAGTTGCTTAAAACACAGAAATCAGTCAATCTGCAATCAAAATGAAAACTAAATCTCTATCGGAAACCAGGGCAAGGGGTCCGCAGTCCGTACCTGCAGTCTACCTATCAACAGTCCATCCCACTCTTCATCACTAGTTTCCTGAGTTAGATGGAAGTGAAGATGGGAATTGCGTGCACGTCCTAACATACAACAGCAAGGCAGTTTCTTACCTGACCTTGTTAGGGGTAACCAACTTGGAGAGGATGGTACTCTTGGACATAAAGTTTCTTAGGTGGAGTCAGAACAAGGAGTGCAGTCTGACAGCTATTCTCATTTTGGGCACAGAGAGAATGAGAGAGAAGATGTTCTGTCCAGGGGGAAAAACCTATGGGAGGAAGCAATGGTGAACAACATTTCACAGATTGTGTCATTTTAGGGTGGGACTCCCAAACTAGGCCACGCTCACAGTTAGGGAGGAAATCACCAAATGGTGAAAAACTCAAGGAAGTATTTCAGTTTACATGCTTTGGGGTTGTAAATTGATTCATATTGTATGAACCGAGATTGGCAAAGAACATATTGGTGATCAAAGAGGGAGGGAGTTCTAATTTACAAAGTGAAACCACCCTACCCAATATTTACCTGGCCAATTTCTAGATATTTATTCAAGTGCTTCCAATTTTATTTTGTTTTTCTTTTATGAGCCAATGGATAAATATCAACGGTGGCATTAGGAAGTTCAAAACATACTGGAAACTCAAAGCCTATTAAGGAATTCAAACCTATTGTTTTGAAAGCATAGCAAAGCCCTGGATTTCAGAAACTGTCACTCTTTCTTATTCATGGGAAATTTGTTGTGCAAATATTTTTTAAATAAAATCATGGTGAGAACATTTTCCAAGGGTATTATACCAGCAACTTTGGCTATTAAGTTCATAATTGAGATCCAGGGTATATCTACACTACAAATTTGTATTGTTTCAATATCAGTTTGTGTGTCATGATTAAAAATTCCTGCATTGCAGGGGGTTAGACCAGATGACACACACCCCTACTCTACAATTCTATTATTCCCCTGCCCCACCCATAATGATTATTGAGAGTTGCTATTAAGTGAATACTGTTCTGGAAATCTCTAGCCTCCTAGCTCTCTCCCCCACAATCACGCAGAACAATAATTTGAAGAGTTCAGTGGTGTTCATATGAGCCCGGCTCCATTATCATGTAGGTCAGTGAGTTAGCAATTGTCAATCTATGGTGACATTAATGACCTAGGTCCCGGTCATGGAATTGAATCATGAGTGTTTTATATTTGTACAGTTTTCTATATTAGTTTTTTGGTGAGCCACTTTGATTTTAAAATAAAAGAAAAAATAAGATAGAATCTTTTAAAATAATTAGATGCATATGAAACCACTGACAAGATCCAAACTGAGAATTTGTAGATCTCATTGATTTCAGTAGCAGAGACTTAACAACTTAACATTTTCACCAGGAAAGTTAAAGCTGCAGTTCTGTCGCCCCTTGGAGGGAGTCTCAGGGGCCGCAGGATTCATCAGACTTCCCTCTGCAAGAGACCTGGTGTCAGGTGACCTTTCCCACCACCCCAGCAGCTCCCTCTGCCCTGGTTCTACCAACATCAGGAGGGTCAAAAGGGAAAAATCACAGAGAGCTGGAAGGGACTCCGAGGGTCATCTCATCCAACCCCCTGTAATGCAGGAATGACATGGAGATCCACAGCCTTCCAACCCTGACACACGCACCTCAACCCTGGGAGAGATTCATGCTAGCTCTGGGCATGCCCTAAATCTACCCCATTCATTGTTTTCAGTGGAGGGGGGGGGGTGCTTTTTAAAGGGGAAAGGACCCTGGAGGACTAGAGAGCTCCTCAGCTTTGTGTGACCCAAGAAACACATTAGTGGGCATTAAACTGCCTTCAGTTTCCTCACCACGAGCAGCTTTAAGATTGTCCCAACAGTCTTTGGACCTAGAACGTGCCAAATATCTTTTCCTGATTCTGAGCACCAGTGCAATTACATGTCTTTATCACATGTGATTCAGTTGGCAACTGATGGCCCAATTCAGCAGAAGCCAAGGTTTCGAAGATCTGCTCAATGAGGTTCACTTGCTGCATGAATGGAAGGAAACATTTCCAGCAAGGAGGCAGTGTATGCCATAAGCCACCCCCCCTCCTGCCCCGCCCCATGCTAGGCTCCTGCTTTGTTCCTATAATTCTCTGGAGTGGTGCTGGGTTATTAAGTTCTGCTCTAAAGACCAAGTTCACAACTTGCAGCATTATGCCTATATTGGTCATTGGGCAAATTAAATGTGAATGGCAAAGATGAAACAAATTTGAAATGCAGAATTTGGCTTCATAGCTCAAGCATAACACTGAGCTTGAAAGTGTGAATTTAGGGGGGAAATGGGATAGGCGGCTTTCACATGTAGGTAATGGAATGCAAGAGACAAATAACAGATAATGGAAACTATTTTTTGGCACCAAAATCTAAGTTTCAGATTACAGGTAGGTAGCCGTGTTGGTTTCAGAGATTGAGAAAACATTGAATCTTGAAAGCTGGTTTGTAAACTTTAAAACTTTTATCATTTCCAGATCTGATTTCCCAGTTTAAAACCTTAGAACTTCATGATACTACTTATTATCTGTTCCACTCTGTCTGTTTTGGTGTACATATGGTAGCTGAAACACACACAGAGTTTGCCTCATTCTCTTCAATTAGTCAAGGAATAACTCATGCATTCAGTGGAGATTCCTTCCCACAGAGAAATCTCCAAAATAGCCTCTGGGAGCATGGAATTCCTCTTCCACTTTGAAGCTCCATAAAGCATGTCTCACATGATAAGAGTTCAGATTTATTTTCTTGTTTAGTTTGGCTGATAGGATTACAAGTAGAGTTTTTTTTAAGCTGTCCGTGATTTCATCTGCATTAGGTGTTTGATAATGAGGCTGAGGCTGTGGATTTTGCAACAGTAGCTGGAAGCTCTTTTCCCTATGCTGCTGCTGATGGTTTAAGTCTAAACTGTACTTCCTATCACAGCAAGGCATCACAAGGCTTTCTAGAGACATTTAAAATATCTTACTGTTGGGGAAGAATGGAAGAATTCTAAATAATGAAGGCATACCTTCTTCCAGACCCTAATTCAGGCCTGCAACTGTGAAATTTTGAGAGGTGTGGCGAGAGACCCCCATGCCTCACTCCTCTCCCTCTCCTTTTGGTGAAAATCAGTGACCTGACAGGGCGTGGGGGGACCCTCTACACCCCACCACCACCACCACCACTGCTCCCAGCAGAAACAATGTCAAGCGTTAAGTCCCCTTCGTTGTTTCTAAACCAGGCCTGTAAAACTTTGATGCACAAGGCCAAACAAATGTGGCCCATCAGTTCTGATTTGTTGCCTTATTGGGACTACAAAAAAGGGGCAGCACTTGCCAGAGCACAGTACAGAACAATGTTGGGTGGACCGCAAGTGGCACCGGCAAGCCCTAAATTACACTCCATGCAGGTGGGGAAATATATATCCCCAACACGCCCTTTGGATTCTAGGCTGAAGGGAAGCTGGTTCCCTTTAGTGGCCTAATCACCACAGTTAGCTGAGAGATTGCATTGGTTCCTACAGGATTTGAGGGTTTGGAATGCATGCTTCCTTCCTTCCTTCCTTCCTTCCTTCCTTCCTTCCTTCCTTCTTTCCTTCCTGTTTTCTAATTTTACCTTTCCTACTGTTTGGATACACAGACTACCCAGATAAATGTTACAAATATGGAAAGCACCCCCTAACCCCACCCAAGTTTACAAAAATGAGACGAGAAGAGATGCCAGCAGTAACTGGAATGTTTCGCTTTGGAGCACATCTACACAGCAAGCTTATATTGGTTTTCTACCAGTTCTCCTGTCACAGTTTCCCAAAATAACATGGAAATTAAAGTTTAGTGGTGGTGCAGATCATTTTCTGTTAGAGATAACTATATCTCCCTATGGAACTTCCCATGATCCCTTGAGGTAAAACTAAAACTATTTGGATGTGATTCAGCAACTTCACACAAGCCTTCTTCAGGCATTATTCCCAAACCCCTGACAAGAATCACATGAGGGAGGACACTGGAGGGCCGCACACATTTGCCATGCTGCCTTGTCCTGCCCCAGCCCTCTCTCCCCGCAAGACTGTCTGCTTGTTGAGGGCATGTCCACAATGGGGCAGCCTGCTGACTGCATGTAGGTTGTTCCTGTCAACTGGGACCCTGAGTATTTGGGGCTCCAGGCCCATCTCCATGCACCCAGTGGGTTAAGCATCTGTGCACGAGGGCAGGGGAAGCGCAAGTGCTGCTGCCATTCTCCCTCCCTCAGTTATCACATTTGGCAATCCCTGGGGTGCCACTATGGGAGGATGGGGAAGTATTCCTGCCTTATTTTAGATTGCACATGGTTATGCCTTTAGACGGAGACCAGCAGCACAATGCCAAATCCCAGCAAAATGCTAGTTAACAAAGCAGAGTTCAATTCTGGTAATACGGCTTGACGATGATTTTTTTTGTGGGGGGAGTGCACAGTCTAAAAACGAGGCACAAACAAAATGTCAAGCTGAACAATTTCCCTTAAAGAGTAGTAAACATATGGATGGGGCTGCTTACTAATGCTAGTGAATCAGAGAGCATAAATAAGCTTATGAGACAGCTAGACATTTTTATAGAAAGAGTAGGTAGAGACTTCCTTCAGATAGCTAGAGTGAAGATAACTTAAAGGGGACATGCTTGGTTATTGCACAAGACTTTCTGTCCCAATGATTATGCTTTCTTTTCTCCTTTAGGCCACCTGCCAAGATTTATCAAAGCACCCTCATTTTTTAATTCTCCTTCCTTTATTTACTTTTACCAAGGAGGCTAGCACAGAGCAAATATTGCTATCCATGAAGCTTTCTTTTTAAGCAACATTTTCCCGAAGAGCAGATATTCTTGGGTTTTCCTCTTCATTATTCCTTCATTTTCAACCAAGCCTTGTCAAGTGAGATGAGAATAGGGACTGTGTTTGTTTAGCTGAGCAACTGGAAGATTAAAGCAGACAAACACTGGCATTCCCAAGGATTTCAAGCCAAGTTAAGAGATGTGTCTTCTATTTCCCTTCTCAATATAAATTTCTACAAAGTTTGAACGTCACAGGCAAATAATAATAATACGGCTTCTCTTCTGATCCACTGTAATCAGAAAAAGCACCATGCTGGACCAATACAACCTGAGAGCTAAGGGGAGCAGTGAGATGCCGGAAGCATCTTCCGTTCTGATCAAAGCAACTTTGCTTGTGATGTGTCTCCACAGTTTGAAAGAATGACCCTTGAAGTATGTGGTTGTTGGCTACGGGAGCTCATAGACTTTGTGATCCTAAAGTTCAGGGTCACTTCACATGTGGCAGTGGAGATTGAAAGTGTGTATATATCACCAATGCTGTTTTTCTAGAAAAATGGATGCCAGAGCTCACCATGAACTTCTCCCTCGTTCTCTTAGAAGGGCAATGGCACCCACCTGAGAGTGGCCAGAGCTGAGCTCCACTGAGCTCCGCCTGAAGAAAAACCCCTGCAAATCATACACCGCGCCATGTGCAGCCAACAACAGCTGACTGCAATGTAGAAAAAGATACATAGCCACAGGGCAGAAGTTGATACATCTCCAGAAAACTGTGAAATGATCCTTATCTGAGCTCAAAAGAGGCGGCTTCCCTTTTTCAAAGAATGCTGCAGAATATGGTGGGGGACACTGGGACTCCAGGACTACAACTCCCCTCAGATCCAGCAACAATGGCCAAAGGTAAGGAATGCAGGGGGAGACTATACGAGAAGGAGAGGAGCCATTCCGGCCACTTCTTCTGGTTTGGCTGTTACCATTCTGTTGGCTTGAATAATTAATTCCTCCATACACAAACACACCAACAGACTTAGCATTACAAAATTTCTCTTTAGTGTTTTATTTACTTTCACATATGCTAAAGAAATAACTATTAGTCCTTATATTTATAAATGTGTGTATTTTTCTCCAAAATTAAGATGCAGCAACCTCCACAATTCTTTAGTTATGTAGCCTGGGAAGGGAGAATAATTAAAGAAAATTCAGGGACAAAAATGGTATCGGAAATTATTAATGATGCACAGCCACACAACGAGTTCAGCATTATTAAACCCTCGGTGCCTTCTTTCTTTAACCTTTTAAAATATATTCCTTCTCATTTCCTATTTTTGAAGAGGTACAGTAAGGGTTACTGTTACTCCTTGAAGTACATCTGTAAAATACCTTCTCCTACCGCAGGCACCCTCAGGCATACATCTTCCTGGGTATCCATCCAAACACACAAAACACACAAATAGTGCACATACCCACGAGGATTACTCTTTCCATCTCTTAGGTATTCAGAAGAGTAGACCAGTCCAATCTACATGCCAAGGATGGAAGAGTTAATACCAGCTGTTTGCATGAGCTGGTTTTTGATAAATAGGACCCTTCATCCAGAATATGGTGAAACACTTTGCCTGAACACTTTGCATTATCACTCATATAAGCAATAGTATTGGTTGACTAAACCTGGTTTATTTTGATTTTTTCATTTTTTTTGCTGCATATGACAACTTGCAGGGTTCTAAGTGTTGTCCCTTCTAGCAGCGTGAGCCTATTTTTTACAGTATATATATTAAAATGGAACACTTTCTTCTAAGCCCTGCAGAAACCTTGAAATTGAACTGCATGCAGCCTCCGCCTTCCTCAGCTCACAGCCTGCAGCATCCCAACCATAACTCATAACTTTTGCCCAAATTTTGGCAAACAACTCTGATCAATGGGAAGAAGTGAGGAAAAACTCCACCTCCTGCCCACCCAGCCTGATTTGGGATATAGTTTGGACAGACCATATTATTTATCTAGATACATGATATCCTACTGGATACTATTCCTCAGTAGGAATAGAAGTCAGGTACCTCACGGGTGTCACTGGTGAGTGCCAGGATTCTGTTTCTGGGCCTAATGGGACACATGTTGGGCATCTATCTAGTTCAGCATTCCCTCACCTGGCACCTTCCAGATGTTTTGGACAGTAACTCCCAATGGCCACAGCTAGCACTGGAGAGCATCACAGTGAGAAAGGCTGGTCAAATCCCTCAGGGTCTCCAAACTCTCCTGTTGATTACATACAGAATTAAAGAGGACAAGGCTTTCCATGATATTTAGGGAAAGCAACATATGTTGGGCATATCCTGTTCACCAGTATTTTGACTTTCACTCTGCTTTTTTGCATCTATAGGCATTGTCCATTGTCGGTTTCTTCAGCCACTGCAATAAACAGCACTTGCAGAAAAGCACAGTTGTGGGTTGTCCTATTCATTTCAATGGAACTTGAGCAAAGAAAGAAAGAAAGAAAGAAAGAAAGAAAGAAAGAAAGAAAGAAAGAAAGAAAGAAAGAAAGAAAGAAAGAAAAAGTACCTGACAGATTCAGGCTCATGTATTCAGACAGCAAATATAAAGATGGGTTGTGGAAGGTAGTGGACAGAGGGATATGAGAATCCCAGATTCAACTCCCCATTCAGCTATGAAACTGTTTTGTGGCCCTTGGACGAGTCTCAGTATTTCTCCATTTATCCTACTTCACAAAGTTGTTGTGAGGTTAAATGTCTAAATCTTCTTCAAGGAAGGGTGGCATAAAAATGTAAGAAAAAATTTACAGAAATCCCTTCAATTTTCCTACAAAATCCAGCAGATTTCTTGTTGAAGCAAGGCTTTTAAACGCTACTATGAATTTCAGTGTAGATAAAATTTGATGGCAAGTAGGAATTGAATAAACCCTTCCTCACTCTTTCCCCAGGAAATGTAGTGAATCTTTTAAAAATGTCCCTCATAATGCCAAAGTATATTCTATCTAGTACAATTCTTCTGCAGCTGTACAACCCAAGCTACAGAACAGTTTGGAAATCTTATTCTGTGTTTTTCATATTAAAAAAAATAGCAGGTATATATGTTAGAAGATATTTTTTTAGAGAGAAATATTTGCACAGAATAGTGGTCCAATTATAAACCAAGAGTCACTATGCAAAGTGGGGAATCAACTATTTGGCATCTATCATTTGGAAAACAAGGTCATGAGGTCCTCCCTTGAATGAATGAGGAATAAATTACAATGTAGCATTCTAAATATTCTACATGGAAACAAAATCTTCTTGCATTCTTGGCATGATCAAGAAAATGAAGCCAAGCGTGCCTTTGCTGATGAATGTGGTACAACTCTGGCTGTGCTGGAGGCAAAAATCTAGTTCTAATTAATCACCAATTAATAGAAAGCTTAGAATGTATTTCTGCTTAATTATAAATATAGCTTCTCATTAAGAAAGACTTAATTAATCAATTTTTTAAACATCCTCAGTGCTGTGAATCATTTTGCACACAACAAGCTGAAATGACTAATGGAGATGAGAAACCAAATTCAAAATAATTCAGCTGTGTTCCTCCTCACTGCTTGGAAGCGAAACAACACACGCACACGCACACACGGACACACACACACACGGACACACAGCTGATATACTCAATTTAACTGGCACTGATGGGAAATAATGGGTTTCTTTTGAAATAAAGTTACTCTTAGCAAAAGGGAGCATAAACCAAATCAGGCACAGACTTTGGCAAAACAGAGATGCTTTTGTCTCTGTAAATATAACCCAGTTGAGAACAGTCTGTAAATCAGTCCAGCAGGCTCACAGGCACCTGTCAGTAACTCCTTTGTAGCTTGTAAATGAAATGATTTACTAACTAGGGGCCAGATCGTGGGTCTACCAAGGATCTACACAGCTTCCACTTATTTCAATGAGACAGGGGGTTTCAAACTGCATTTCAGGGAACTCCTGGGATTGTTTGGAAACTTGTCAGGGGCTTCCTCATGAGATTAACCATGCTGGACAAACTTCTCTAAAAGACTAACCTTCCTCTGCCATGTTCTAAACTCTAAAGTGAGTTCTAAAGGGCCTGGAATGGTGCCTGGCAGGAGCTGTGTATCTCAGAACAGTATACAGAATCCGCCATAACAGGAGAAGCCAATGCAGTGCCCTCCAGATTTGGCAGGACTACAATTTCTATCATGCTGGCTGGGGCTGATGGAACTGCAGTCCAGCAACATCTGGAGAACACCATGTTGCCCTCTGTAACATGCAGGAAGATCTGGCAGGTGCTCCGTGTTATCCAGCAGGCCAATTAACGAGTGTGTTGCAAGAGGTTGCAATTAAAAACAAACAAACAAACAAACATGGCAAAGGAACAGATTGAGGGCTCGAGTTAGAATTCATTGAAAATATTAGAACCTGCATAGCACTAGCACTTGGTGAAGTGAGCCCTGGCATGATTTGATCATTTCGTAGCACAGGCAACTCCTCATTTACACGTTCTCTATTTGTGCACAGCTGTGCACACAGATGTTGCCGGGATCCTGGAAGTTGAACCCGGAAATGGGGAACACCCTGGAGAGGAGTCCTGGCTCCTGAGGAGACCCTTCCCAGGGCCCGAAAAGGACCTCCTCTTCAGTCTGAGAAGGGTCTCTTCGAAGGTTCTTCCCTGCCCAGCAGCTGAGCTGATACAGGCAACTCCCCATTTTACGTGATTTTGCGCATGGGGGTTCAGAACACAACCCCCGACACTTGAGGTTGCCAACAATGTTTTATATTTGATAATGAAATCAATCTTGGAAACAAAAAAAAAAAACATGAAGTCACCATTAGTTACGAGTTGTTTCTGATTTCAAATGTTTATCCTGCCAAATTATCATAGCAACTGAAAAAGGAAAAGTATAATCATGTTGTGGCCATATTTTTTCACGCAATAAACGCAGCTATCACATAATATCTTGGGTCCCATGAGCTTTCTAACCATGAGTCTGTTATCACAATTAAGCATCTAGGCAGGAATATTCCACTGATGTGGTGGTGAAGGGCAGATGCGATGATCAAACCATTGCTCTAACTGTGTAAATCCAACTTCACCCTTCGGGACAACACTAAGGAAAAATGGCAGCAGGGTATCCATTTCTAGAAATCCTCAAGAACATAAAGTCAGGATCCAAAGAGCTGCTTTGTGTGCACCTAGTGAGATTTTTGCCCCTATGCCATATCACAACATACTCCTGAAAAGTCCCAAGGCCTCCTTTGCAGATGTGGCACTAGTTAAAAGCCTCTCTGGATCCCAGGGGGGAAACATCACTATTACTTGCTAATATCTGACTTGTTGGGGCTGAACAGGCAAGATAACTGTCTGTTCCAGTTTGTAATTATTACACACCAACATATTTATGTGTGTGTGGTATATGCATATACACAGAGAGAGAACATGGCAAGTTGCCTGGAAGATTAAGCCCTCCACCTGATAGCATTATCAATGGGCTTGCCTATCTACTGTGCAGAACAGATGTAATAGGTTTCTAATCATTGCTTAAGCTGCAGACTTAGCAAGCGGTAGCTGTTTCACTCACCTGGTTCGAGCGGCTGGCTTTTAGTCGAAGTCGCTTTCATCTTAAGGGCCTCTCTAACCGACATGTCACAACAGGAGCCTTTGTTAGTATCCTGGTCACTGTCTGCTTGGTCGCTGTCCCCATGGCCACTGTCTCTCAAGCTGGCTCTCTCAGGGTCCTTGAATGTGGAGCTACTGATATTTCATGTATAGAAGGAAAGAGAACAAGAGAGAAAGGGGGAGAGAGAGAATGTGTTAAACTTGTATTTATTTCCCCCCACCCCATTTGAATTGTTCTTTCTCAAAAGGAATTTCTGAAAAGGATGCAAATGGGGAAGCCGAGAAAGTTATTTAATAGGCCTTACCTTTGAACAAACTGCTGCCTGCTGCCCATGTAATTGGGCTCTGCGGGAAAATTGTCTGTCTGTGAAAGAGAAGGGAAAAAAATACATCTAGTTGTACACTGGACAAATCTCCTGCAGAGCAACAAGATTTCCTAGAGGAGGAATGATTAATAATTCAAAAATAATTTTCCCCACCCCTTAATGTTCAGATTTGTACATTTTAATTAAATTGCAAAATGCTGGTATATCATTATGCACTCAGAACAATTAAGTGATACTGGCTCACAAATTACCTGCTAAAACAAACAAGGAAGATTTACATAAGTGACATGGAAATATGGCTTGTAATTAACCAAATACTAAACTCATCTTAAGCTTTGTATTAAGGCAAGTTCAGATCATCCCATTTTGTTCACAAGTATTTACTGTTATGTATCACCTTTTGCAGATGCAGTAGAAGCTCTCTTGACAAAAAGTTCACATGCAATTTAAAAAAACAACCAGCTAGACTATTCATTTTGATTTATAAACAGATGTTGGAGAAGGTTCCAGGCTAGCTAGTTTTAAGCCCCCTGATATGATAGATTCCAGTCCCCTCCCCTGTCCAGTAAAGAAATATTCCGTCACGTAGCCCCTACTTGACTGACTGCAGTCTGAATGAAGCAGCTCACAGCCGAGCAACAATTGTACCACATGCTTAGAAAGGCTCTTCTCCTGTTAGGAAGCTCACACAAAGGCTTCAGTCAACAGATGCTGCAGCAAGTTGCCCATCTGCTCCTGAACACAGGAATCCCCCACCACCACCAAAACAAAACAAACTTATCAGTGGTAACGGATAGAATATTGGATGAAAGCAGGGAGAAGGACAATCTGCATATGAATCCCACAAGCCTGGCACAATAACTTTGGACATTTGATGCGGTTCACCCACAAGATGCTATTGTGCCCCCTATGAAGGGAGATCAAATGTGGAGTCTGGGTGGAGACAGAGGTCACCAAAGAGAGGAACTGGTCGGAACTCCAGTTTTTGTTTCCAGGTCAGTGAATGTGTATTCAAACCACTTCCACCATACTTAAAGCATGGCCTCCAAGTACCACACTTCAGCCATGGAAATCAATAAGCTATCCTGCTTTCTTCCTGTGCCAAAGGAAATCTTGGTTTAAGTTGGGGACATAGGCAAGATTGCCACTAGTTTGCAGCCCTTTTAAGAGTACAGTGGTACCTCGGGTTAAGAACTTAATTCATTCCGGAGGTCCATTCTTAACCTGAAACTGTTCTTAACCTGAAGCACCACTTTAGCTAATGGGGCCTCCCACTGCTGCTGCGCTGTCGCCGCGCGATTTCTGTTCTCATCCTGAAGTAAACCCGAGGTAGCAGAGTCTGTAACCTGAAGCGTTTGTAACCCAAAGCGTTTGTACCCTGAGGTACCACTGCATCTTGGTTCCCCAATTCCCCGCCTTGCTCTCCTCCACAAACTATGAAATGCTCCTCTCCGTCCAGTTTGCTTTCCACAGTTGCCTGCCCAACCAGTCTCCTGCTCACCAATGCCTCCACCCTCTGCCCGATTCCATGGCCAGAAGGCTAGGAGAGATCCTTAATCCACACCGGTGGGATCTTGTCAGCTCGGCAGAGGAGCATTGGAGCGAAACAAGTGCCTCAGAGCATGGGCGTACCCAGGATCAAAACTAGGGGGGGGCAAGGGGAGGGGCCAAGGCACGGAAGGGGAGGGGCCACAAAGTGGGCGGGAACGGCGAACTCGCACTCCGCCGGGCTGTGCCCCTCCCTAGCAGCAGGGCTGGTAGGCGGAGGCGGAGCCCAGCCCAGCGGAGCGCGAGTTCAGCGTTCCCGCCCGCCGCGCCGCGCTCTCTGGTTCCCCGCCGCGCTTGGCCTTGCCAGAGGGCGCGACGGGGAGCTGGAGGGAGGGCGCAGCGCGGCGGGCGGGAACGGCGAACTCGCGCTCCGCCGGGCTGTGCCCCTCCCTAGCAGCAGGGCTGGTGGGCGGAGGCGGAGCCCAGCCCAGCGGAGTGCGAGTTCGGCGTTCCCGCCCACCGCGCCGCGCTCCCTGGTTCCCCGCCGCGCTTGGCCTTGCCTGAGGGCGCGCCGGGGAGCTGGAGGGAGGGTGCGGTGCGGTGCGGCGGGAATGGCGAACTCACGCTCCGCCGGGCTGTGCTCCGCCTCTGCCCACCAGCCCTGCTTCTAGAGTAGGGCAGCTGCCCTAACTTGCCGCATGGTGGGTACGCCCTTGCCTCAGAGCCAATGGGCAAGCAACTGTACCTGCGTGGCTTTGCAAAGTTAGCTAGGGATTTCTCCCCTCCCAGTCCAATCCCAAACATGTCTACTTAGAATTAAGGCCCATTGTGGCATTTGCTATCAGGTAAAGGTGCATAGTCAGAAGAGACCTGCAAAGGGGGTTGTTTGGGGAGGGGGGCGAAGCTCCAAGGGTGAAGTGCATGGCTGCATTCCTAGAGCTGAGCACCAAGGCAAGGATGCCCATCTTCAGGCTGGGTATTTGGCTGATACCGGGTAAAGTAAAAAGATAAAAAGGTAAAGGACTCCTGGACAGTTAAGTCAAGTCAAAGATGACTATGGGGTTATGGCGCTCATCTTGCTTTTCAGGCTGAGGGAGCTGGTGTTTGTCCACAGACAGCATTCCGAGTCATGTGACCAGCATGACTAAACCGCTTCTGGTGCAATGGAACACCATGACGGAAACCAGAGCACACGGAAACGCCGTTTCCCTTCCTGCCTATTTATCTACTTGCACTGGCATGCTTTTGAACTGCTAGGTTGGCAGGAGCTGGGACAGAGCAACGGGAGCTCACCCCATCGCAGGGATTCAAACTGCCAACCTTCTGATCGACAAGCCCAAGAGGCTCAGTGGTTTAGACTACAATGCCACCCGCATCCCTACTGGGTAAAGTGGACACGGGCCACCCTGCTTCTCCTTTGGCAGTTTGCCATTTGTAACACAGTGCCTTAAAAGCTACCCAGGCTGGAGGCTGGAATTCTGCGGGGTCTTTAAAAGACTAGCAGTTACACTGAGCTGGTGTTGTGTGTATTAAGCTTCTTAATTAACCACTTTTGAGGTTGCAACAAATGTTTGTTAGACTTTTAAAGTGCTGCCAGGTTCTGAGTGTGAAGGTGCCACCATCACTCTCTTTCTCTCTCTCACACACACACACAAACACATACAATCTATACTTTTCTGATACCAAAAATTAATAGATAATAAAATACACATAGATAGGACTTCCGGCCGATCGCGCAGCAATGGTGGGCACTGTTCTCCTCAGCTGAGAAGAACGTAGTGCCTCCGAGGCAAGGGGGGACTGCTCCAGCGCAGCAGCCCCCCAGAAAAAAACCCTGAATCGAGCGTTTCGGGGATGTGGATCCGGCAGACACCAGAAGCGAGCTCCCCCCTCCCTCGGCTAGCCTATTTTGGGGCGGCGAGAGAGCAGGGGGTCTTGAGCTAACGCGGCGCAATGTAGCATAGCTCTCTCGGAGGCACGAAGCTGCGATCCTGCCAGGCAACAGCGATCGGTTCTTCCTCAAAATTGAAAAAAATGAAGACATTGGACACCGTGAGTACCGTGTTTCTCATATTTTAAGACATCCCTACAAAATAAGGCATGGCAGGATTTTCAAGACCTGGTGAAATATAAGGTGTACCCCGAAAATAAGACATGCTGGTATGGCAGGGCACGCCATGCCAAGTCCCAACCCAGCGGGACCCGACAAAGGTCTGAGAGGGCGGCTCCGGGAAGCGAGGAAGGAGCAGGCAGCAGCCGACAGCAAGAACCTTCTGAGAGGGAAAACGGGACGACATGCCCAGGCGAGAGACAGGAGGAGGAAGAGGGCAGCGGCGGCGGCAGCAGCTGCAAGCAGGGACCCAGACAAGGAGGCAGCCGGGAGCGCAAGAGGGAGCGCAGCCGGAGCCGGAGGGCGAGGAGGAGCCTCTGGCGTGGGGAAGCCGGAGGGCGGGCAGACAGGCAGGCCGGGTGGCTGTGGCGGGGCAGAGGATCCGCCGGTGGGAGCTGGGAAGGAGGAGGAAGCGGTGTGTGTTCCGGCTCCTCGTGTACTGCAGCGCGGCAGCTCCGCCCGGCCTGGCTCCTCCTTCCCTGGTGTGCGCTGAGCTCGCGCTGTGCTGCTCTCCCGCCGTCTCTTCCAGCTCAGCCAGAGCCGAGACAAGGACACGGGGAAGGAGGAGGAAGAGGAGGCGGGGCCTCGGCACCCATGGCAGCCTCCTCCGGATGGGAGCAGCACTACACGGCGGGGAGCCCACCCTTTGCCGGCTCGAGCTCCTAGTCGGCGGCGGGCTGCTGCCTTTGCTGGTTCCCGCTCAGTCTGGGCTCGGCAAAGCGCGCACTTTGCCAAGCCCCAACGGAGCAGGAGCCGGCAAAGGCAGCAGCGCGCGCTTTGCCAAGCTCCAAGCCGCCGGCGGGACGCAGCAAGAGCTGCAGCGCACACAGCTTGGAGCCCCAACCCGGCAGGACCCAGCAGCGTGCCCTGCTGAAGCGCCAACAAAGTGCGCAGCAGCCAGTTCCGGGTTTATTTTCTTGAGTAAAAATAAATATAAGACGTGTCTTATATTATGAGAAACACGGTAAAAGGAGAAATTTAAGAATTATTTGGAGTATTTGGAATGAATTGGCCACGGGAGGAGATTTAAACAGGAAGTCGATCTCCCCCATTGAGAGGACCGTCATGCAGTTAATTTGCCTATAGCCGGAAAAGTGAAAGGAACCTATTAATTATTGAGGACTGCCTCCCCCGGAGGCAGGGTAAAGGGAAGAAGGACTAAATTTATTAAAATCCCTGCAAAAATGTTTTCATTTGGATTGGGGAAAATCCCCCTGGAAACTGAAGTCGGGTCCCGGGAGGAAGCAGCGAGCCGCCATTATGACATCATAATAGAAAGGAATTTGTTTATCTCTTTGAGACAGAGAACTGTCAATTGTGAAGAGAGTGTAAAATATAAGGCTATGTATAAGAAGTTTGACAATTGCTCTTTTCATAAATGGACACAAGAATTTTTAGACATGAAGAAGAATTAAAAAATGAGACTATAAACAGTTTGGATATAAACTTGGTTTTTGATGTTATGAGAAATACAATCTGTACCACTTCCTCCTCTGCTCTGTTCCCATGAAATCTGAGACGAACAGGATGCCTGTAGCCATAACATCAGCTGATGGCTTGGACTTTCAGAAGGAACTTTTGGAATCGCTTTTGGACTTGAGAAATGAACTGCGGCAAAATAATATATTGTTGCGTGAAAGTAATGCACAGTTGTCTGAATGACGTGAAAGGAATCAGAATCGTCAGGACAGAGAAAAAGGATTAACTCTAACAGAGAGTGAAGTCAAGCAAGAGGAACAATTATCAGTCTTGGACAGTGTAATTGAAGTTACAAAAAAGGAGGAAGATATATGGAACATTGTTCCCCCAGTGGGGGGGGGGGACAGAACACCTGTTTGATCCAAGGAATCCCCAAAGAAGAACCAGCATGGAGCAATGTCCTCCCAGTGAGAGAGGGAGGGCAGGATCCATGCTGGGGTCAGAATCCAAAGGGAATGAAAACTGAGAAAGGGCTGGAAAATGGAATTATTGCTGGATGGTTTGGTACTACAGCATTTAAAATATTAGGAAGGCATCAGGGGGTGATTGAGGAAGAATGGTGGGTAGGCTGGGACAGGGTGGGAGTGGGGTGAGGGGTAGTAATAGATGTAACTTTCTTGACTGATTTAGATGGTCCGAAACTGGAATGACTTATGGAACTCGCTGAAGAATCGGGGAGACCCTGAGTTCAGGGGAAGGGGGGTTAAATTTGTTATAATCTGCTTAAATGTTAGTATGGTAAAAGAATTAATATTTAAATTTATGGAAAGTTCTTGGTAAAAAATTTTGAGGCTAAGGGGAGAAATAGAAGATAGAAGGAAGAGAATATAATTTTTGATTTGGATAAATTGATTAATTATTGGTTGAAAATAGATGATATTTTTAGAATAGAATATTTGAGTGTTAATGATAAAATGTGTTAAGGTTAATTTAAGATATAAGATGAAAACTGCTTAATTGGAATTTTAAAATGGACCCAGTGAGGGGGGAATTGAGGAAGTCAACAATGTTAAGCAAATAATATAAGATTTGAGATGTTTTTCTTTTTATATGTTTTGTTTTTGTTTTTTGTTTTGTTTTTCTTGTTTGAGTTTTTGCTTTGTTTTTTGTGATTTTGTATTTGGAAAATCAATAAAAATTATTTGAAAAAATAAATAACAAATAAAATACACATAGATAACTGGGCTTGGCCACAGGTTTAGAAGGGAAAGATCTGCAACAAAACGTTTTAATGTGAACAGTTTCATTCAGGGGTTCAGCCAGCAATGCTTCTCCATTCCATTTCCCTCTCCTCCAGAACAAAACATTAGCTTAGCATTCTGCATTGGGGGGGGGGGGCGTTTCCTACTTTACAGAGGACCGTTCTCTGAGTGAAGGGATATCTGGTCCCAATGCCATTTAAAGATGCAGAACCATCAGAAGATGCTCATCCACAGCCTTGGGGCAGCAGACTCCACAGACACACAGATCCTCAGGTCACCATTCTCCTCACTCACTATGTTGAGACATTTTGTATTTCTCTTTAAACTATAGGAGTTTTTCTGAAGTTGCATTTTTACATAGAAATAGTCACGTGTAAATGTTATGCAAACATGTCTCCTCTTTTTTGGTGATGCATTTCCTCGGTTTTGATGGTACCCTGTTTCTCATATTTTAAGACATACCCATAAAATAAGCCATAGCAGGATTTTTAAGCATTCAAGGAATATAAGCCATACCCCGAAAAATAAGACATAGTGATAGGCGCAGCAGCAATGCCGGCCGCGGCAGGAGGAGGAGGAAAAAAATAAGACATCCCTTGAAAATAAGCCATAGTGTGTTTTTTGAGGAAAAAATAAATATAAGACGTGTCTTATAATATGAGAAACATGGTACATCCTAATTCTGTGTCCACTAAGCATACTCTGTCCTCGCTGAGCTGTTCTTTGGGGCATGCCAACTTTAGAGATTTTCCAGTAAATATTTATGTACTTCTATGAACCTTGGAATATCCCTGTGCCTGCAAATATTTACTGCTTGTTTCTCTGTGACCTTGTGGTAGCTGCAGTCCTCTCTGCACTCAGCAGCTGAGTTCACTAAGAAGGAGTGATATACTGCTTATGGGGGAATTGTGGATTTCACATTCCTTTCATGGAAGCTGCATCTGGAAATGTGGCAATGCCACCTGGCAAGGTAAGCCTCGTTTCAGACATAGTTCATGCAACTAACAGATGAGGACTGTAAAAGTATTCATGGCTAATATCACTACAGACTGAAGGTGGGAGATCCAGTGAATACATATTTTTATTTTATAACGTGCTAATAGAAAATAGATGTTATGGGGGAAAGTGCTCTAATGAAGGCTTCATTCTGGTATGCTAATTTTGTAGGTGTAGGTTTGTTTTCTCCCAGTAGAAAAACAATAAACCATGTGATTCCCCACCTGAAGTCAAAAACAGAAATGTTAAATTCCAGGAACAATTTTATTATCTTATCTACTTTTTGTGTGAACAAAGCATCTGGTCTGATTAGCATATAATGCTAAACCATGGTTTGATAGGCTAAGCAGCTATCCTATTAAGACATCTGAAGGTAGCCCTGTTTAGGGAAGTTTTTAATATTTAATGCTGTATTGTTTTAATATTCGATTGGGAGCTGCCCAGAGTGGCTGGGGAGACTCAGCCAGATGGGTGGGGTACAAATAATAAATTATTATTATTATTATTATTATTATTATTATTATTATTATTTGTTTCAGTATATGAACACATCCCAGTAGATTAACTATGATTTGTTTGTTGCCAACAAACTATGATCATAAGTCATGGTTTGTGGATGGCTTGCAAGTCTTGGCTTGTTCTGGCAAATGCTTTTTATTACATGTGAACCGACACGGTTTGTTAACCATGGTTTTCCCTGCTTCATCACAGACCTCTGCCAAGCAGAAGAGCTATGTGGCATGTGCAGTGTGCAAACAAAACCATTCCCATGCCTAAGTGGCTCTTGCTCACCCTTTGCCTAAGAAGAATTCATGTCTAACTCACAAGAGAGACAATTGCACTTTGTAGCTGCTGCTGAGAAAATGAAATTTTAAAGCAACAGCAACCAAGTATTCCTTACTAACATCTAAAATTAGTGGATCATGAAAGCAAGGAGTTAAACAAACTGTAAAAGGTAAATGTAAAGGATCCCTGAAGGGTTAAGTCCAGTCAAAAGCGAATGTATATAGTGATACTCCAATTTCCCTTATTGAATTGTAGCAATTTCTGTGATTTTAATATGCAGATATAGATATAGTTACATGGCAATTGTTGAGGAAAAAAAACAAAAACATAGGTCACACTGGCAAAAATGTAAGAAATTCAAACCCCTTGCAATACAGAAATACAGTCCTTGGAAGACAGGGGGGGGGGACTCAGTGAGCTTTCAATCAACCGTCAGTACTGCCCATAAGAAAAGAGTGTTGTCTGCAGTTTGCAACTCACAGCTACAAGGTAGTTAGCACCTCCTACACAAAGACCTTTCAAGAAACAAACCATGGTTTGTTGGATCATTTGCAAGGCAGCTTGTGGCTGTTTTGTAGTTTGTGAAACAAACCATGGTTTACAACAGGCCAAATTAGGCATTTTCAGTTGGCCATGCCCACCTGTAACTCACCTGACATGATCAGATCAGGCGCTCCCAAGTGATCCCCTGCTGATAGTAGGCATGAATCCACATGACAACATATGATGTCTGGTGAATGAGAGACTGGTGAACCCACTCACCTATCAAAAGGGAACTGTGGGCTGGTGGCCACTTTTGGAAACCTCTACTTCAAGCTCTCATTTCTGAGTCTTACACTTAGTATCTCTGGTCAGTTTCCCATGTGAACTGCAGGTTTGAATGCACTTTACTGAAAGTCACCTTTCTGAATACTGTATGTCCAAAAGGAAACAGCAGTTACTGCTATTGTCAATAGCATTATTTCCTAGCACCCTTTTGTATATTTAATAACTTCTTACACGAACTGCAACATTCTCCCTAAGTCTCAAATAACCACTGCAGGCTACGTATATTGGCAGCTTGTGTTCTTTTAACAAACAAGCAAAAATCGGAGGAAACAAGTACAAGTATGATGGATGTGCTTGATTTCAAGTCTCAGCAAAACTCTGATTCGCTTTAATAAGTGCTTCCAAGGATGGCGGGCTGAAGCAAACACAACCAACAAAGAAAGGAAAAGTGATTTGGCGAGCTTTCTAGTCAGAAGATCAGGCAGCTAAGGACCCAATCCAGCTAATCCAATCTAAAGCCATTTCACAGGGAATGTCAGATGCATGCCTAAATCTCTCCCACTGAAACCATTTGGCCTCTTTAAAAGTGCTTAGCTTTTGTGGCATCATCATATTCTAAAGCTTTACAGTGGTACCTCTGGTTAAGAACCTAGTTCTGGAGGTCCGTTCTTAACCTGAAACTGTTCTTAACCTGAAGCACCACTTTAGCTAATAGGGCCTCCTGCTGCCGCCGCGCCACCAGAGCACGATTTCTGTTCTCATCCTGAAGCAAAGTTCTTAACCCGAGGTACTATTTCTGGGCTAGTGGAGTCTGTAACCTGAAGCGTCTGTAACCTGAGGTACCACTGTAGTTAAATAATCACTGAGGGTCAACTTTAAATGGGAACTCTTGAGAACACTTGATTATTTTTGAAGCTAATTAGTTATCATGTATTAACTGTAAAACAAGGTACCAAAGGAAACATCCTAACTTTCAAAATTACATTTTAAATTCTGCATCCCTGGCGATACCCCTATATTACAAGTTCGAAGGAACCTATACTAGTGAAAATGTGCAAGTTCATTTACATATTATCAAGCACATAAAATGTCCTAAAATTAATGAATACGATGATAGTCAGAAGAAAGGTAAATTCTGAACAAGGATCCAGACAACATTAAGCACTCTGCAGTGTCACTGATTTCAACAGAACTACCATATCGAGCCATATTGAACTCCGTGGGGGTCACGTCTGGGTAGCTGTGTCTAGGCCTGCACTGTCCAGCATGTGTTTAACTCTCACTGAAATCAATAGGGCTTAGAAGTGTTTTAACACTGGATTGATCATGCCCTAGGTTTGGTGAGCGGGTGGGCGGGTATTCACAGTATCTGTGGAAACCAGCCAAATACTAGAACTGAACCACTCTGGTATAGTCTTCCGAGAGAGTATTTTGGGCAAAAAATTGTTTCACAGAATTCCAGCAAATGTACATACACATCCCTGGGTGGCCTCCTGCGGTGTTCTTCATCGCCACGCCTCCCTCTATGCTGTGGAGCAGCGGTGATATCTGCGACATTGTCTAGGGCTATTATGCTCTGTGTGTGAGGACTGCAAGATGTGCAGGACTGAGTTGGATAGAACAGGAATGGGCTGTCCTATCCAGCATTCAGGACACTCTTTGTTCTGAATATTTAATGCACATGCATAAAATAGTGTACGACACGGGAACCAGCAGCTCGGAAAAGTCTTCCGGCTCCTGTACAGCCCTCACCCACTGTCATGTCACCCGTGTCAACTATTAAGACCCCAGGTTTGCAGAAGTCAAAACAAAGCAAAACAAAGCAAGTGAAAAGGAAACTCGTGTGTGTGTGTGCGCGCGCGCACGCACACACGCATGCACGTGCGCGCGCGCACACACACACACGACAGAAGATGTTCAATGACCACAGGATGCTGAATCTGGGGGGGGGGGTTGGGGGGTGGCAAAATGGAAACCAGAGTGGATGAAACAGAGTATCCTCTAAAAAGGGCATTCCTGGTTAAATTGAGGTTGCCAGGATCCTACCCCCCTGTGAGCGTAAGGGCAATCCCTTTCTCCTTCTACAAGCTAGAAATGTTTGCTTTTCTGTTTGTCCGTGTACAACTAAGGAACTCTGAACACCTTAGGAGTATGTCAGCCTTCCTCCTAACCCTGGAGTTGGGTAGAGGACAGGGCATAGTCACACAACTGAGGGGACAATTCTCCCCTCTTTCTGGAGTTTCATGGTAGAATGGAAGACCGGAGCTTGTCACGCCAGGGGTCACTAAGCTCAGTCACCATGGCAAGTAAAAATATGGAACCCCGGCACTGACATCATTAACAACCCTTTGATGCAATCTGGGATAAATTGAGATTTCCTGAGGTCCTGAGGTCCAGCTATCGCCCCCACCCCAAGTCTTCCCAAACTCTATGGGGATGGTGACCAGAACCTGCCACTTATTTTATTTATTTATCTCATAAAAGTTACACACCACTTGATTGTAAAAAGGGGAAAGCCCTTATTTTACTTTAAGAAATGTCGGTGGCATCAAGTCGTTGCCTAACAGCCTCTTCCCATAAAACTGATCACCAGGAGAGGAGAATGCTCTCTTCAGACTCAGCTGCCATGATACCCTTGAGGGCTAACGTCTATGTATTGGTGGTGCTTTCCTATCATTGTTATGCCTGCCATAGGGTCTGAAAGGTCCACTGTCGGCAACCATCAAATCCCAGGGTCGAAGAGAAGCATTGGGCAAGATGACTGTAGTGAAAGTTGTCATCTTTCCTTCTGGACCCTTATGGGCTCCAACATAGGAACCACAGGCATTCCAGAGAAATGAAGATGTCACTGGTCACTTCTGCACCTGCCTCACCTAGGGGGTCTCCTCAGAGCACAGGTTGCCCACTGCTGCCCTGCTGCCCATACCTGCTGCTGCTGCTGCTCCCACCTCCTATGACCTCCTGTGATCTCTCTTGGGCAGCATTGGTGTGGCATGCGGGTACCAGGGCAGCCATTGCTTGGGGAGTGGCACCTCAAGTCCCCACAGCTTATGACCTATCAAGTGAAATGCTGCCTACCCTCCAAACAGCGTGGCCTTTAATAGGTGACCCCCTCCCCTGCTCCTGCAGTTCTGGCCAGGGAGCGAAGACAGGAGATTTTAGGTGCTATGTGGCAGTTTAGCTGTCCCCCAAGGTGAGCAGAACACCTTCTCTCTCCTCTTTGGGGGTCTGTTGGTCTGCACCAGAGCCAAGGGCGAGTATGACTATGGCTGAACTGTTTCATAGGACAATGGGGTGCTTCAACCATGCAGTGCGGGGTTCAACTCACACCTTGTCTTGTTCCCTTTAGGAGTATAAGCCAAGTGTCATTTCTCTTCTTGTTTTTTCAGAGACATGGGTACATTGCATGAGTCAATCCCATCCCTAACGACCATCTGCAGATAGAACACAGGATGACGAACGCAAGCTGAACAAAGATAAGACCTGTGAACTTCAAGGCTATTGAGATACGGAATCTGAATTTGGAGACAAGCGCTCAACGAGATCTAGAACTAGGAATCTGTAGGAGGAGTTATGAAATGAAACTGAAATGAGCCAAAGAAGCTGAAACGTTGGCAGGGCTGGAGGATGAGCTTTCTTATCAGGTTTTACCTTGGAGGATGTGCACTGGGCCCAGGTGCTGAGCTTCCCAGGGCTGGCCCCAAACATTTTTCTACCTGGGGCAAAGAATAATATTTCCCCCTCACCCAATTCCATGTACAGAAGCTAATGAGGCGTTCAAACATTTAATTTTAACCAGTCATCATCTTAGGTATGCTTTTCATTCTCTTGAAAACATGGGTGCACATTTTGTGCTCTGCTTTTAGGTTTAATCTCTGCCATCACTTGTTTAAGCACAGACTTCAAGGAGAAGTGACCCCGAAGACTCACACCTGGGCCTCAGAGCAGGCAAGACTGGAATTCATTGATCAGTGGTGGGATTGGCATCAGCTCCCCCCTTGTACCTCAATGTGGGAAGGCGCCACTGCTCATCGCTAGAACAAATTCTTTGCATGAAAAGCTCTGAGAGTCGACCAGCAGTAGAGAGCCTCCTGGACAAATGTATGAGGGGGCGGCACTCTAGCCAGGATCCCAGCAGATATGCAGGAGCCAGTGTGTGACATGCAGCTGCCTTTAGCCCAAAGAAGTTGTGGACAGAAGGGCAGCTCTGACTTTGTGCCACAGCCAGGTAAGACCTCAGGTCCTGCTGCTCTTTCATGCTGCTGTGCGCCCACAGGCGCAATACCCATAAACATGAGCCCTTACTGAAGGAAGATGTGTTAGAAGTTAAATTAATGGGTGGATGCGTGCAAAGCCTTACAGAGAAATTTCACTGCTCTTATCAAGGCTCCTTTTGCTTTGCTCAGAATTCCTTAGATGTTCCAAACTGAGTGGGAACCTTGAAATTTCACTTTTAGCCAAATCTGGTGGCAACTCCAGAACATACAGGCATGAGATATACAAACTAATTATCTGCCTTGAGATAAATAATGAAGGCTGTTATATTAGAATATTGGAAGGTTTTAAAAGAAAGAGATGCTGTGTTATGAATTAGTCACTAAAGAATGCTGACACTCTTTGCAAACAACATACCATCATCCTTGGAGTAAAACCAAAATTAATAATATTCTTTATATCAGTCTCATGTCTTCATTTAGGAAAGCCATTCAGCTCCCACCAAGGACCAGCTACACTGATTTACTCCCTTATTGCTTGTTGTTTCCAGCAACAAACACACACACACATGCAAACACAAAAAACAATCTATCATTAGACATTTAGCATTAATATTTTTGAGGAAATGTGAATCACTGTATAGGCAGATTTCAAAGTAATTAGATTTTCTGGGCGTGTTTTCATTTAAGGCACATATGAACAAGCAGTTCTCTTTAAAATGCTTCAGTGGGTATGCATTTGGGGTGGGTGGGAATGGAAATTGTTGGTTTTTGACAGCAAAAATATACTTCAAAATGTAATGTAGTTTTGTAAAAATGATTTTAAGTAAGACCTTTCTATATTTTTCAGTATAAGAAAAAACTGAAAATATTCGTATTACTGTTAATAAAAATGAAGACAACATAGTTAAAATAAAACAAATGAAGTATAGAGTTCTCTTCATGCAATGAAAATAATGGGGGGGGGGCAAAATCTGAGGGGGGAGCAGATGCACAGGCCCTCTTCCCACCCCCTTTGCGCCTGCTTGCTCCACCCTGACCTTCCTGCATTGAATGGGCTTCCATCCATTGAATGAAGGGTCTGAGAGGGGCTTCTTAGTGTATTCCAATGAGCATTCCTTCTCACCAATGGGAACCCTGAGAATGCCTGTTCTCACTTGCAGAGATGCTTCTAGAAGACACATTCAGCCAAATGCTCCCAGAATCTCCATTCAGGAAGGCTTGAAGTGGAGCAGCATGGATGTCTTCTGCTGGGACCCTGGGAGCAGGTGACAATGAAGACAGGCTAAAAGCGCTGGGGTTAGGGTAAGGCATCTGCTTCTTTGACACACTTTACACAAGTTTTCTTAAATGTATGAAAAGGGGTATTTTTAGGAATGTAGGAATACAGTACTGCGTTTTTGGAAATTCTATCAGGGAGTTCTCTGAAGCCCCATTCATTTCACTGGGCTTGGTCCAGGTTAACTGGACCTACAAGAATCATAGAATCATAGAGTTGGAAGAGACCACAAGGGCCATCCAGTCCAACCCCCTGCCAAGCAGGAAACACCATCAAAGCATTCCTGACAGGTGGCTGTCAAGCCTCCGCTTAAAGACCTCCAAAGAAGCAGACTCCACTACACTCCTTGGCAGCAAATCCCACTGTCGAACAGCTCTTACTGGCAGGAAGTTCTTCCTTCCTAATGTTTAGGTGGAATCTTCTTACTGTTCTTATAGTAATATATTTAGCTGTTTCAGGGCCATTTTGTACATGCATGGAGATTATTTGATTTATCTACAAGTAATTATTGTGTGCATAATTACTGGGGCAGCCAAATGTGTGAACTTTGAAAAGCATGGAGCTTGAGGTTAAAGTTCTTTTCATGGTATTACATCTGTGATGATCTATTCACAAAATCAAGCCACAATGTTAGTCATCCGTGATGAACATACTTGTTGATTCAGGCTTGGGATTCTAACACTCGCTTCATTCTGGGCACAGATCCAGTTTGTGGGCCTATTCAAATTCATTACTACCTGTGTTACAGTTATTAATCTAGTATGAAATAACCAGGTTGATTTGCTGAGCATATGGTTTTAGGGATGAGTAAAAGAAACCTTAACTGAAATTTATCACAGGACCTGTTTGCTCCTTCTGGGGAGGAAGACAGTTAGGATTTTAGTGGGTTGGACTGTGGCGCTAGTACAGACCACATTGCGCCTTCACCTTTCTTTTTCAACCCAATCCTGCCCCTCAATTTCAACAGAATTTAATAGAAATGCACAGGGACGTGGCAATTTTGCAGGTGATAATTTTGAAAATGCAGCCAACGCACAATGGCAACTCCGTCATTCTGTGTGCATGTCACTGGTTGCCAGTTGGATACTTGAAACATGGAATTGTAGCTTCAGCTGCGTAGATTTCACATGCCTGTTCCAGGGATCAGACAAATCTTAGCTTTGCCACTTAACGGTCGGTGCAGCTCCAACTCGCCATAGCACAAGATACATCATATGGCCTAAGTACCGTATCTATTAGGGGTGTGGCCCCTGACAGCTGCAATTTCCCACCCTCTTGGAGCTTCAGTGAACATGGAAAACCCTTAACACAACTAAGAGGTTATTTGTTCATTGAATCAGTGCAAGGCGGCCATGAATTCCAGTATCACCGGAAACAGTGAAAAAGTATATGGCATTTTGCATTGATTTTTACAAAAGGACTCTGAAAGTCATTTTAAGCCAAAAATAAATTAACTCAAACTGCAAGTTGCATTTAAAAAACATCACCTAGAAGGACAATTTAATGGCAATTTTAACCAGAGCTACTACTGTGAAACACTGTATTTAAAGCACTTGTTAATAGCCTGTAACTCAACCATTTGACACATTTTCTTCATACTGTACTGTGTTTAGCAAAACAACAAAATGGTTGGGTGCCTACCTTCAACTGAGCAAACACAATTACTAATAAATCACAAACAACTAATAGGTGAGGGCAATAGAGCACTTCCAGCAGGCCCAGAATCACAGACCTTTATTATCACACACACACACACACACACTGTAAAAAAAAAAAAAAGGAGACGCTATGGTTGAGCAGTGACATATTTGGGGCAGAGATCCCTACCATTTCTGTACGAAACTATTCCAAATTCTGCAATTAGCATGCAGTACGCAAGCCTAAGCTGCCTGCAAAGGTTTACTCTGTGCGCAATCCGCCCTTCTAAGGAACACTGCTCACAAAGTGGTCTGTTTTACTGTTTCAAACTGTTGAGAGAAAAGATTGGCTTTCTCAGCATAGGTTCCAGGGCCTCACCATGCTCTGCTTTCTCTTTGGGGTTTTTGTTTTTGCTTCACTGGAGAGGGTTGTTCTCCCTTCAATTAAATATAACCGTTACTGTGCCCTGCAAGTGAACAGGACTCTCTATACATGCTAGATGTTAGAAGAGTGATGATGGTCCTTAATGTACTGTACATTTAATGATATCAAGTACGCCTTTCTGCAGTATTACTTCAAACCAGCAAGTTGTGATCTGGTAATCTGACTCCTTTCTCAGCTGTCACAAAAACTTACCTTCCCAGTCTCCTCACCTCTCCTTTTTATTCTTGCCTATTTTTGACCTTATGTGCCAGTATCTCATGGAGGGAAATTCCAGATATTCTGTAATTCTGGAGATGTCAAAAAATGTACAACAGAAACAGAATCTAATTACTGGAGGCATATTTTGTTCCACATGAGCTCCCTGCTTTTCAAAATTCTTTGTTCTAACTTTAGTTATAAGTCTTCCCTTTAATTTCTAATGCTGTTTATTATTGTGATTATAAACATCTTGATGAATTTGTGATACATCAGAAGGGAGATAATGTTTTATTTGGACTACATGGTGCCCTTTACACAGTCTGCTTGCTTTCACATTGGTGAAATGTAGAAATGATCACCTCCTTGCATGAATAAATATCGTTTCCTAACTACTCTGATCTTCATGCCTCTTGATACAAAACCTATGGCACAAATAGCCATCTTAATTTGCAAGGTTTGCAACTCCAGGAAATTTATAAATGAAGAATCAGATTGTGTCTTAGCGAGAAATCTTTGTCCCTGTGACAGAGGCCATGCATGTGAAAGTAAATACTGCAGACAAACTGATGATAATAGTTTCTTCCCCCTGAAGCCAAAAAGCTAAGAACAACATGCTAAAAAACATGTCAGAAGAATTTTGCCATTGAATCCATGCCCAGAAAGAATTGTCTTATTAGAGGAAGATTTATTCCAAAATCTAACAAAGACTTAAACATTAATCAGATTTATGAATGTGAGGCTGCTGGAATATTCATAGGTTCCCCCCACCCCCCCACCCCACCCCCAGAATTACAAGAACAAGTATCACATTTTCAAACCGCATGATTCAGTGCTGGCCTTACTGCATGTAGGTTTCCATACCTGAAATTGTAATAAAGCAAAATGTCTTTGCTGACTTTAACTGCTCTTTAATTAAACATTACTAGAAAAAATGAAATGGAACATCTCTACCCTTTATGGAGCAGCTCTTTAATATCTCATTGAAGCATATTCCAGTTCTTCCCCTGGAAACCTTAATTCCAAGTATTTCTCCTTCAGTGCCACAGTAATTTAACATTACTGTTAAATGGCTCTGCAAGACAAGAGAACTGCATGCTGCAAAATGTGGAAAGAAGAGACGACTGTGGTTTTCACAGAAATGGTACCGTACATTTTGACTCAGAACAGGAAGAAAACCCTTTAATCAACATGACTTTGAGCATGTACTTTCCTTTAAAAACTGCATACTATTTTACAAAATGGAGGTTTCAGCTCCAATAGATAGAAGCTTTACAAAGAAATCCATGTAAGGTCATAGTGTCTCTGAGGATATGCAGAGTGTCACCTTCCTGCCCCCTTCTTTTAAAGAAATCTTTCTGAGGGAAGTATAAAAAACAATTTAAAATGTTAAACATTTAAAAATATATTATGGCTTTACATCCTCTTATTTAACACAGCAATTCCAAATCCGCTTTGTGTCAGGCTGGGGAAGGGGGTGTGTGGTTTGGGTGGAAGTGCTTCTCCCCACCCCTGCCAATCTCCACCCAAGGAGTGATGCCAGCGTGACTCTGTGGGTGGGCAGAAATGCTGCCAGTGGAATCCGCACCAGTTGCTGCCCAGGGAAAGCCGCACAATTGGGCATTCTTGGGTGCACAGCCAGCTCGGGATCTGCTGGATTCAGATCTAGCCCCACTGCCATCAAATAGAACCACAGATTGAATTGAATTCCCTGCAATGCAGGAATCTTTTGCCCAATGTGGGGCTCAAACCCTCAGCCCTGAGATACAGGATGGGTGGCACCTGGCTTGAGAGCAGTACATGTGAAAAGGATCTAGCAGTCTTGGTAGACCACAAACTTGACATGAGTCAGCAGTGTGATGCAGCAGCTAAAAAAGCCAATGCAATTCTGGGCTGCATCAATAGGAGTATAGCATCTAGATCAAGGGAAGTAATAGTACCACTGTATTCTGCTCTGGACAGACCTCACCTGGAGTACTGTGTCCAGTTCTGGGCACCACAATTCAAGAAGGATACTGACAAGCTGGAACGTGTCCAGAGGAGGGCAACCAAAATGGTCAAAGGCCTGGAAACGATGCCTTATGAGGAACGACTTAGGGAGCTGGGTATGTTTAGCCTGGAGAAGAGAAGGTTAAGGGGTGATATGATAGCCATGTTCAAATATATAAAAGGATGTCATATAGAGGAGGAAGAAAGGTTGCTTTCTGCTGCTCCAGAGAAGCGGACACGGAGCAATGGATTCAAACTACAAGAAAGAAGATTCCACCTAAACATTAGAAAGAACTTCCTGACAGTAAGAGCTGTTCGGCAGTGGAAGAGGCTTGACAGCCATCTGTCAGGAATGCTTTGATGGTGTTTCCTGCTTGGCAGGGGGTTGGACTGGTTGGCTCTTGTGGTCTCTTCCAACTCTATGATTCTATGATGGGTCTCATGCTCTACCAACTGCACTATCACAGGAATGATGGCATTCACACCTGATTGCTGTGTCAGCTCCAGGCTCACAGTGATTCTCCGCCGCCCGCCCGCCCCCTACACACACACACACCACACACACATACCCCTACACATACCAGCATCAGCTGTGAATGTTGTGGTGGCAGTGATGCTCTATTAAGCCCTACTGCTGCCCAGCCAAGGTTGGGATTGTACCCTAAGCCTCCAGCCAGGAGGTTGACCAGGCCATGAACTCTCTCTATATCCAGCCAACCCAGTTACCATCTGACAGAGTCAACCTGGGGATCTGCATGTTTACATAAAAGTGCACTAGCTGCTTCAGCATACGCAGGCCCTATGCTATGGGTCTGCCAATTGCTGTCCACCAGCCACACCTGCTGACCAGCCACTGCTTAATAAATGCCCTTCTTTTGCCTACCTGAGACTGCAAATCAGAAAGGTATATTGAACATACAATGTGTGGCTGAAGGACTGTGTGGAGCTGAGTATGTTGTGCATAAATCGTTCTGAGAGAGCATCCATATATACTGTATCAGATATGCTGATACCAGATATGCTGATACCATACCATATCATACCTTCTGTTTCCCTTTTTTAAAAAATCTTTTTTAATTAAATGTTTTCAACATAAAATACAATAAAATCACCCTAGTCTAGAAAAGAAAATTAGAAAAGAAGCAGGAAGAAGAAAAAGAAAAAAATAAAGGAGAAGGAGGAAAAGAAATTACAAAGTGCTCTATCAAAAATTATATACTGACGCTCATTTCATACACAGAATAGTGAACCCTCCCGGCTCTCCCCTCTTCCTCCGCAGATCCTGTGAGAGAGCGTGGCACCCAAAATGGATGTCCCATTTTTTCCCAGGGCACTTGAAAGGTATACTGTATATTGATGACACCTCACTTCAAAATTCACTCCAAAGCCACTGAGTAACGATTTATGGGTTCCCGTAAAAAAAAGAAAAAGGAAGAAATACTCCTTCTGAGAAAGTGGTCAAAACACATGAAAAGCCTTGGCCAAGCACAGCTGCAATTGTCCTTCAGACAACTACAACAGTTGTGAGTAGCTACAACAAGCAGCTAATCTAGGTTCAAGGAGAATGAGTTTTGTATTCTTCGAAATTCAATTATGATACTGCAGGGTTCAAACAACACCTTCACCCTGTCATGGAAAACATGACTTCCTTCCTTACCTACCTGAATATGTATCTCCTAATAGAAAAGCAACTTCCAGAAACAATTCCTTGAAGGGCCCTTGCTTCTTTTTTCAAACAACCAGTCTTTGATCCTCACTACAATTTAGTGTTTTAAAAATGCGCTGACTGATTAATTGAGGAGAAGATGGATCTTATGGTATCTCAACGGGGCTTCTCAAGACAAACTACTCTTCTGAGAAGGTAGATGAGATTCCCGTAAGAAGTGCCAACTATCACAGTATATAAATATTTCTAGTCAAGAGAGAACACAATAGCTTTTCCTTCAGCCATCACCCAGCCGAGTCAATAAATAAACGTAATGAAATTCATGGCACATTATTACATTACTCAGTACGGCTGCTATTCATTTTTTAAAAAGGAAAGAAAACGCTGAAGATTTTTGAAATAATTCACAACATGTCAAATGCTTACGATTGCTGCAGCTGAGACGGATGCTTTAAAAAGGATTTGTGAAGACTAAGTGACAAAGCTCGGCTTCAGTTACATCAAAGTTAAGATAGAAGTACGGGAAACCGTAACAAAATCTATTTCGCTCTAAACCACCCGTATTGTTATATGAAATATATTCACATCATTCACCACAGGTATGTATTATTTACTAAAGTAGCACTGCCAATAATAACCACATTGGACCGGGGGGTGGGGGGGAGGAAAGAACCAAGGCAAAACTTTACACTGTGCTTCCCTGTCAATTAAGCCACAGATAGATTTTGTCATTCTAGTTTCCACATGTCAGTTTAATATATTGGATCATATTAAGAGTGCCGGGCTTGTCAATAAGACAGATCAGCATCCTATTAATGGAGTTACCTTACTAATATAATGGGCTTCTTATGTATTGAACTATCCAGTATTTTTTTTGGGGGGGGGGGAGTGTGAAATAGGATTAAAAGGTTACAGTGGGTGCATCTATCTTGATGTTATATAAATACTACCGGTATAGGAATTTGACCCTACGGATGGAAAGAACAGCTGCCTAATCACTTTCCCCCCTGTTACATGAGCTTCAAAACAAGAGAACAGCACAGCAGAACAGATAAATCTCACCAGGCTGCCTTTTCTCCTGAAGGTAGTCTACACTTTTACAAGATATCCTGCCTGTGTCACACATGTAAGAAAAGTAAGTGTGTTTGTAAGGGAGAGAAGCGTAATTCTACCCCTGTGTGAAGACAGACATGGGCAGAGAAAATAAAAAAGAATCAGAATGAAGGGGTACACAGGAATGAATACACAAAGGGCACCGTAAGTTCAGCATCTATTTATTTCTGCATCATGTGGTCCCAGAAAATAGTGGCTCAGACATTTAAGTTCAGAAACTCTTTTGTTTAACAGAGACCCTGATGAAGTTGAACGTTGGGTATTGTGTAAACCAGCTGGCAGAATATGCAAGAAACCTTTAAACCATCAATACTAAAAGAAGACAAAATACCATCATTTGTATTTTTAAAGGTGTTGGGTGGTGCTGTAACCAAGCTATCTAGGTCAGATTTGTTTTATGAAATGACATAGTCTAACAAGAAAATTAGTCGTCTCCAACTCTTCGTGACCCCATGGACCAGAGCACGCCAGGCACTCCTGTCTTCCACTGCCTCCCGCAGTTTGGTCAGACTCATGTTGGTAGTTTCGAGAACACTGTCCAACCATCTTGTCCTCTGTCGTCCCCTTCTCCTAGTGCCCTCAATCTTTCCCAACATCAGGCTCTTTTCCAGGGAGTCTTCTCTTCTCATGAGGTGGCCAAAGTCTTGGAGCCTCAGCTTCAGGATCTGTCCTTCCAGTGAGCATTCAGGGCTGATCTCCTTCAGAATGGATAGCTTTGATTTTCTAGCAGTCCATGGGACTCTCAAGAGTCTCCTCCAGCACCATAATTCAAAAGCATCCATTCTTCGGCGATCAGCCTTCTTTATAGTCCAGCTCTCACTTCCATACATCACTACTGGGAAAACCATAGCTTTAACTATACAGACCTTTGTCGGCAAGGTGATGTCTCTGCTTTCTAAGATGCTGTCTAGGTTTGTCATTGCTTTTCTCCCAAGAAGCAGGCGTCTTTTAATTTCGTGACTGCTGTCACCATCTGCAGTGATCAAGGAGCCCAAGAAAGTAAAATCTCTCACTGCCTCCATTTCTTCCCCTTCTATTTGCCAGGAGGTGATGGGACCAGTGGCCATGATCTTAGTTTTTTTGATGTTGAGCTTCAGACCATATTTTGCGCTCTCCTCTTTCACCCTTATTAAAAGGTTCTTTAATTGCTCCTCACTTTCTGCCATCAAGGTTTTGTCATCTGCATATCTAAGGTTCTTCCGGCAATCTTAATTCCAGTTTGGGATTCATCCAGTCCAGCCTTTCACATGATGAATTCTGCATACTGTGTAAGTTAAATTATATTCCTATTTTAGCCTCAAACTCAGCAACTACAGTCCTCTTCTGCCAAGTCAACCTGCAGAATGTGTGACCAACCAAGCCCAACGCAGCCTTCTCCCTATGTATGCAGACCCAGAAGGATAGATCCCTTGTTCCTTGGCTGCTTGGGGCAGAAATACACATTACAAAGTTAAACATTCCTGCAAAGTATTTCCAGGAAAGCAAGGGATGAAATAAGAGGGAAGTTCTTAATACTTTTCCTGCCCATCCATTCTCCCGTGGGAACCTCCCCCACCTAGCTTGCTTTTGAAGTTTCACCACCCAGTGAGCTCCCCAGTTCATCAGCTGGGGAGAAGATGTCTCTGGGGCAGAGGATCTGCAAGGCAGAACTGGCTGGCATTAACAGAAACTCCCCTTCCTACATGTTGCTGAGAAGTTCCATTCAGCTGCAAATCTGCATGTGTGCCAGGAATATTTACCAGTAACTGCTTTGGCTCTTCCACTGAGCCACATGATCCAGAGTTAGCTCTGTTCTTTTAATATCCACCTCTGTTGCTACTTCATCAGCTCTATATCATTTTCATGGATCCTTCCTTTGAGGTTTGACTCTTCTGTTGCTCCCTGAGGGTGTTGCCATTCACACCATTTTCATTCTAGGGGAAATACAGTGGCGGTAATTCTATACTCCCTTTTGCTATTTCTGCTGAAAAAACAGAAAGGTTACCAAAAGAGCAGGAAGGGCAGAAACAAACATGGATCTGTTTAAAAGTTTCATTTTCCACAGCCAGATATAGAAAAACTGGGAATCTTGGAGCATGTTTTACTGAAGCACAAACTATATAGATGCTAGTATTGTGTAGCATTTACATAGAAACTTAGAATGTTCAAAGTGCTTCATATATATTATCTTCACCATTTGGTCCTGCAGATGTTTTGGACTCCAGATTCTAGCAACCCAGCCAGCATGGCCAATGGTCAGAGATGAGGTAGTTGGAGTCCCAACAACATTCACAACCACCCAGCCTGTGGCTGCCTAGTGAGTTCAAGGTAAAGGCAGATTTCAAACTGGAGACATCACGATTCACAACTAAGGGTTGTATCCAGTGCTGCACAAACAGGTACCCATTTGTGTGACAGGATTTATCCTTCCTCTCCCCCACTGGAAAAAAAAATCTGCTGAAGAGGATGCTCTGGAGCAGATTTTGAGGGTGCATGGAAGGAGGCTGCAGTAGAGAGGAGGGGGTAGTTTCATTGCACAAGCAGAAGTCTCATGCGCAAGCAAGAGTCACATTGGATGCAACCTCATGTCAATTGCCTAGTTGCTACACTAGCTGTTTTGAGTTTCTTGCAGCTTTTTCCAGAAGCACAGACAAAGCAATCACTGCAACGTTGTCTTCTGCTGCAAAAAGCGACCAGGCATTGCTGCAGGGACAGGCAGGTATGTGGTGTTCAGAAAGGGCTGGAAGCGACTCTCTGCGGGTGACTGTAGTAGCTGTCAGAAACAATAGCTGCTACAGTTATAAGGACTGTTCTGGCTATATTGAGGCTTGTTTATGGCTCTTGTATGAACTACCCCGCTGAAAAGAATGTTCCCTGAAGGAAAATAAAAGAAACCTCTAGTCCTTCTACAACATAAGTACAAGTCAATTGTGAAGATTACTTTCAAACATGGATGCTACTCTTGGCTCATTTGTATGTAAATAAAGCAATACCAAACAAACTCCAAAAGTTGATTTCAATATTTACTTATTGAAACCTGTGTACTTATTTAAATCCCCGTCCTACTAGGATAGATCCAAGCATTGTACAAAAGGGATCAATAATTTGAAGTTAAATTGTAACTAACATTTATCATTTTTCAATGTGTTTAAACCATTTTATTGCTCCTGGTTTTGCCTTTCAAAATTGTACTGTAGTGAGCTTGATTTGGTTATGATTTAACCATATCAATTAAACACTCTCGCAGAGCTTGGAAGGTCCAGCATCAGCGCGTGGCACCTCCAGGCAGCTGCCCATGGCCCAAGTCCCCAGAAGCTCCCACAGCAACAACCCTGCCCCAAAATACCAGCAACCTGCACTCAGTCGCACTCCCAGGGCTTGGGGGCATTTTTTCCCTTTGCTCAGCACTGGACCTCCAGTAGCTGTGACTGATGGACACATTTCAAATCACCCGCCACGCCCCAGGGGCTCCGGTGTAGCTTTGCTCTGGGATTGTGCTATATTGGTTTCCCAGAAGCCACGTGGAGCTATTAGAACAGCAGGCACCACCAGCAGGGCATTTTTGGGTGCTGCTGGCCCTACCAGCCACTTTCACGGTAAGGGGAGGGGAGGGGAGGGGAAAGGTGCCTCCCACAGCAAAAGGTTGTGCCAAATCTAGAGCCTTCTCATTGTTACTTTTACTTATCCAGACATAGTTCATTTTAAAAATGAAAAGACAAGAAGCTAGCACACAAAAATTGCTGCAAGTGGGAAAGCAAGAAGATTGCCTTACTTTCCATGAACTGGGAAATCAGAAATGGTAATATTGTGTTTCATGGAAGTTGTGCATCTGAAGAAGTGTGCATGCACACGAAAGCTCATACCAATAGCAAACTTAGTTGGTCTCTAAGGTGCTACTGGAAAGATTTTTTTTATTTTGTTTTGACTACGTCAGACCAACACAGCTACCCACCTGTCACATTAATTAGTTCATTCCTCCAAATTTATGCTACTCATTTAGACCACTTGCATGTGCAGTTTTGTGCAATGAAGCCTGTTTTTATTTTCTAGAGCTGGCATCAAAGTAATATTTCCTCTAGGGATGCAGGTGGAGCTGTGGTCTAAACCACTGAGCCTCTTGGGTTTGGCAATCTGAAGGTGAACGGTACGAATCCCCGTGATGGAGTGAGCTCCCATTACTCTGTCCCAGCTCCTGCCAACCTAGCAGTTTGAAAGCACACTAGTGCAGGTAGATAAATAGGTACCATTGTAGCGGGAAGGTAAACAGCATTTCCGTGCACTCTGGCTTCTGTCACAGTGTCCTGTTGCACCAGAAACAGTTTAGTCCTTCTGGCCACATGGCCCGGAAAGCTGCCTGTGAACAAACGCCAGCTCCCTTGGCCTGAAAAGCAGGGCTGTCTTAAGCATATCCAGCGGCGGGGCTGGAGGAGGCAGGCAGCGGCTGGAGGACAGCTCCTCCAGCGGGGAAGAAGCGGAGGCTGGATGTGGTGCCTCCCGGCTCAGCTGGCCGCTTCGTGGGCGGTGAGCTGATGCCAGGAGGCACCACGTCCAGCTTCCACCTGTTCCCTGATGCCCTCCAGAACTTGGAGCCCTGGCACCCCGTGCCACTAGCCTCTATGGGTAAGATGCCCTACTGAAAAGCGAGATGAGCATCACACCCCATAGTCATGTTTGATGGGACTTAACCATCCAGGGGTCCTTTACCCTTTTTTTCTTTTTACCTAAATCTTTCCTCTGCTGATCACCAGAAACAGAAGACAGCTCTTGCTTACACATTGACAACAGGTTGAGTATATTTCCCTTTTCTGATCTGTTATTCTTCTCTAGTTTTGTTATGCCCCACAACCTTCCAGTTGAACTTGGATAACTTTTTAAAATTGATTTCAGAATTGGTGCACATAAAACATGCCATAATTTTAAAATTTTCAGTTGTTGTTTTATAAGTTACTGATGCATATTGTTTAAGCAAAGAAATTTGCATATGATTATCCAAGTGCATCAAGATACAGTTTTGGATGGTGACTTAATCTAGACTCCTGGAAAGATTAGGCAAACTGAAAAACTGCAGCAAACTGAATATAAGTATTGTGGGGTTGTCTGAAAATCATATAAGGAAGAATGGTGGATTCCTAACAAAATTAATCCGTTCTGGTAACTTGTAAGCCAGTATTCTGCAGATAAAGATCATCATTAAGCACACCTAGTATACATTTCTTCCTCTCCTCCTAGAATATAGTCATGGGGTTATGGTCCTCTGAAAAGGAATCATGTCCATTTCTTCCTTTCCTCTTCAATAACAACAAAGAAACAAGAAACTGGAAAAAGCATAAGAATACAGAATGGAACCAAAGGATGATTTATTGTTGTATAATTTTATTGTACATCACCTTGTGTGTGGTGGTAAAAGGGTGATTCATTAATATTACCCCAAAAACGCTATGCTTGGCACACAGCTATTAGGGAGCTCTTTGTTTTTATTGTTCCATTAATGACCACGGCACTTTACAGATTAATGAAAAGTGCTAGGGTAGGGTAGCAGTTACAGTACTGGACTACTTCTAAGAATCCACAGGAGGAGAATCCCAAGAATGCTGACAGTGGAACAAAATGCTAATAGAACTCTGCCTTCATATCAAAGAATTCAATCTCAAAAGACAGCATATCAGAAATAAGGCTAGATATGTTCTCACCATTTTCTGGATTGGAGAGAAGCTCTGAGTTGCAATACAGTGGTACCTTGGGTTACAAATGCTTCAGGTTACAGACTCCGCAAACCCAGAAATAGTACCTCAGGTTGAGAACTTTGCTTCAGGATGAGAACAGAAATCGAGCTCTGGCAGCGCGGTGGCAGCAGGAGGCCCCATTAGCTAAAGTGGTGCTTCAGGTTAAGAACAGACTTCCGAAACGAATTAAGTTCTTAACCAGAGGTACCACTGTATAATAATAAATTTTATTTATTTATTTATACCCTACCCACCCCAGCCAGGACTCAGGGTGGCTAACATGAAAGTATGATACATTAAAACATAAATCAAACAATAATAATAATTAAAACAAAGACAAAAGCAGAGAGGCAAGATTTGGAATTTTTACTAATTTTGAATGCTCCTTAGTTATAATTCAAAACCCTTTATCTGCCAAGTTATTAGTGCTATATAAGCTTCTATTTTTGTGCTTTCACTAATTACTGCTGTTGTGAACAGTTACACTAATTTTGCATATAGGGCCATTCCGTGAAAAATGAGCCTGATAAGAAAAAAATTATTTTTAAAATATACTTATTTTACTTATAGTTTCATTAACTAAACATATTAAAGTTCAATATTCCAAAGGAAAAAAGAATTTGAAATTATTTTTTCATGAGAAATTTGAACTTGAAGTTTCAGTATCACTTTTCTGATTGTGTAGCTTAATTTTGTTTATTTAGGTTGGCATTATTTTTTAAAGATAAACAAAAATTGTGGTTGTCGTTGTTGGTATATTATTAAGTGAAGAACTTTGTCTACACATTGGACTTGAAAAATTTTAAATAGGTAAGTTATTTCTATTTTATTTTTATTATTGAATGGGATGCTGTTTCAGTGTCCCACCCGTGACAGCAAAAGGTACAAAAGTTTATTTTGTGATAAAACTAATTTATAGGTTATGTTTGTTTTATTGTGGGAGTATATATTAGAGTATAACACACCTATCAATAATAAAAATGCAGTTAATTAATGTAAACACCATGAAATTTTAATAATTCTTTTTCTGTCCCACCCGTGACAGTTTTCAATGTTGTAGCTTGAGTTAGTGATTTCAGCAAGTGATTTCAGCTCTCTGCAGACAGGAGACAGATTCTTCATGTAACAATTATTTATTCTGGCAAACAAGACTGAGGGACTGAGGAGAGGGGAACTAGCTAGAAAGGGATACATTTTGGAGGGAACAATCTCAAGCAATCACAAAGCTGCCTTTTGGTGGAAACCAATAAGACTGAGCAGCCAAATGCAGCTGCTTGAATGAACCAATAGTAGCTGTTCCTTCTGGAACATAAAGGCAGTTACCGTTACTTTACCCTAATGCGAATACATACAGTAATACAGATAATATAACCTTTGAATCAATACACAAAATGGGAAAGACTACATCTGCAGAACGTATGAGAAAGCTGCGTGAAAAACTAAAACAAGATAAAAACAAGGAGTTTGGAATGCAGTGAAACAAAGGAGAGTAGTAATCTGTGAGGGACAGGGAATACCGAGAAGTCCCTCCCATCTTAAGGTCCAGCCCATCCCCAAGCGCGGGGGAGAGCTCTGCCTCCAGCGGAGAATCAGGAAGTGGTGCCCGAGGCTCAGGCAAGGTTGCGGAGCCACTGACCCAGGTGGGACAGGAAAGGGGGAGCCAGGGGGGAAGGCCAATTCCCCCGACGCCGGAATTGCGCAGAAAACGTCGGGGGAAGAGGATGGGTCTCCCAAAGCTTCTTTGCTGGAAGAAAACGCGCCAATCTCCATTCGGAGGTTCTGACACCTGACCGAAAGCATGTATATAGATCGCTCTGAGCACTGTAAATAATCAGCACTTAATAAAAGCCTGAAAGGAATATGCTGCGAGGAGTCGTTACTCTAGAGTAGCCGCATCAGCGCCTCTGACATAATCAATTCAGCCTCAGATTTTGTTAAATGTGCTGAAAAAGCAGTACCGAAAGTGAAGTTTGTCCTTTTAACACCTACTGATATCAGTGCAAATATGGCGATGCTAGATGAGCGCTGGACTTTGGTGAGGAAGATTCCAAACGTGCAGTCCAACCATTTTTTTAAAGCTAAAGACAAAAGAAGTTTAGTTTATGGACCTTCTTTTCAAAAGTCCACCCACGTAGTCTTCACAGAACTGTTCAAATTAAAAGTTTCTGATGTTTACAGAGATTCTGATAGTGACACAGAAAAACAAGATGGTGTAGCAAGTTGTACAAATGAAACAGATGTGCCGGTGGTTGGAGTGAAGCCGTTCGTTGATGGAGTGACTATTGGGACATATGTTTTATGAATTAATGAATTATGAATTAATTTGAAACAACTACAAAAAGACAAAGAACCAGGCCTACTAAATATAGATATGCTGCAATATGCCAAAGTAATGTTGAAGATGATGGAGAAGTCAAGGTGATGTGTATGCGAGCAGTTAACAATTCTGGAAAGCTGTTTCAAGTTGATGAAAAAGACATATCATATGTGCAGTTTGAACATATTCTTAGTATCTTACCCCAACCAAATGTTAAACGAGTCAGAAGGAACATTTTTTATGAATTTACTGAAAATGTAGATGTGTTTGAAAGTGGTTGATTGGCCCAGAGATGGACTAGAAGAAAATATTTTTTAAATAGATTTTAATTTTAGTAAATACAACATTATACTTTGTAGGCTATAGTAGATAGTAAGTATAGTAATAGCAAAATGTTTTTTGTAATTATTCCATTTTTAACAACCTTAATTGTATGTTAAATCAAGTGTATGCCAGACGCGTCCCACCCGTGACATTTCATTGTCCCACCCGTGACAGCATTTTTTCCTTAATTTTGTATCATTAAATTTCTTAACCTAAATTTCTGATTGCATAGTTGTAACCAATAAACATTGATTTAAACAGATATGCTGAGTTTATAATTGATTCACCTCCCAACTCACAGAGTTTTTCCATAAATCAAACTTATCTCAAGCTCAATGTCCTTTTTTTGTCCCACCCGTGACAATACTTTAACATTTAATAAAATTGTCAAAAATATCCATAAAAATAATAAAAAATTAGTAAAATGTTCAGTATCTTATTAAGAACATAGTTCAAATTTTGGTTGTTAATTTTTATGTATATTTACATTCTTACACATGTGTGAATACCAAAAAACATGGTCCAAGTGTCCCACCCGTGACAATGGAATGGCCCTATAGGTGTAACTGATTTGTCATAGGCAACACTCTTCGCATTTCGTTGCCGTTAGCCCTCAGTATTACCTTTTAGCTCTACTGAATCCTTGAATTGGAATATATATACAAAATAAGGAGAATTGTTGACTAGATGTGCACCTCCAGTTGTAATCTTGGGGTTCTGCCTTCTCTGCTTCCATAAAACAGAGTTAAGCTGACCAAGATGACCAAGGGTCTTGAAACCAAGCCTTATGGTTGAGACAGCTGTGCATGTTTTACCTGGAAAAGAGGAGGCTGAGAGGAGATAGCATAGCTATCTCTAAATATCTCAAGGGCTGTCACACGGATCAAGCTTGTTTTCTCCTGCTCCGGTGGAGAGGACCTGAACCAATTGATTCAAGTTACAAGAAAGGAGATTCCATCAGGAAGAACTTTTCTGGTAAGAGCTGTTCAACAGCAGAATGGACTCCCTCAGCAGGTGGAGGCCTCTCCTTTGTTGAAGGCTTTTAAGCAGAGGTTGGATGGTCATCTGTCTTGGGTGCTTTAGTGGAGATTCTTGCATCGTAAGGGGTTGGACTAGATGATCATCAGGATGCCTTCCATCTCTATAATTTTATGATTCATTCATTTATTGCATTTATATCCATTTTCTTTCTCCAAGATGCTCATGGTGACTTTCTCACCCGCTGTCAGGCATGGAGAGTCCTCGTCTCCCTTTGGTGACTTCACAGACAAGAATTAATGAGCAGTTTGTATTTTATAATCTTTTTTATTCAGTCATCGGGTTGCAAAGCAAAAATCCACCTCTCTCCACAAGAAGAACAGTTGGCTACTCTAAATCCTCCCCTTCCATCCCCAGCAACATCCTGGGCGCCAACGAGAAGTTCCTCCTCCTCTATGCATTCCTTGTTCTCTAATATGGATGGATCTCCTAGTTCTTGGGGAGGGATGGTCCCCCACACTCTCTCATGACGTCTCTGCTGGCTGTTCCCTCCCTTCTGTTTCTCTTTCCAATATCTTGTAACTAGGCAACTCCTGTCTAAGCTGTTCAATGTCTGTGTCTCTCTCTTTGCTCCTGAAACCGCTGGAAATGCTTGAGAGTGCATTTCCCAATCATCTGATTCACACCATTCCCTGACACCCGCCCTCATTTGATCCCCCACCAAAACCCTGTGAAGTAGCTTAGGCTGGGACGCAGTGACTGGCCCAAGGTCACCCAGTGAGCTTCCTGGCCAAATAGAGATTTGAACCCTGACCTCCCAGGTCCTAGTCCAACACACTGACCACTACACCACACTGTTATATAGTAGTAGTAGTAGTAGTTTGGATTTGATATCCCGCTTTATCACTACCCGAAGGAGTCTCAAAGCGGCTAACATTCTCCTTTCCCTTCCTCCCCCACAACAAACACTCTGTGAGGAGAGTGGGGCTGAGAGACTTCAGAGAAGTGTGACTAGCCCAAGGTCACCCAGCAGCTGCATGTGGAGGAGCAGAGACGCGAACCCGTTTCCCCAGATTAGGAGTCTACCGCTCTTAACCACTACACCAAACTGGCACTTTATGCAAACTTCTAGGTGAGCTTTCAAGTGGGAAGGGTTTCTGTTGCAGGGGTGTACATTGATTTTTGAAGAGAAACCACTGTTGCTGGAAATGTGGGGACACCCTACCCTTCCCCACAGAATTCACGCAATTAGTAAGCTATGCTAAACTGCAAGCCTCCCTTTGAAAGTCTATTGGCTGGGCTTGCCGTGAATTAATCTGCCATTTCACACATCTGCCCAAGGGAGGCATTGTAATTGCAAATTTTGCATGTCGACTGCTGAGAGTCATAACAATTATATATGTGTGCTTCTTTTTAGAATAGAAATAGCCACAGGTGGTTAAAAATGGGTTTAAGATGGGAAACTGGGCATGCATTTTAATTAACCCAAATTACTTTGGGAATCATCTTGATTAGAAAAAGAAACCTATAGAAAATCTATTGCTTGAAATGTACTTCAGAACAAAATGGGGGTTGGGGGAGGGAGACCTTTTCACTCTATCTTCTCCTATTCTTCAACTATTCAATATATAGCTTCCTTTATTAATATCAGCAAGACAAAAAAAAAACCCCACCTCTAAGTCATCAGCTATTGTCACTGCCAGCCAAAGAAATCCTGCAGTTCTCATTTGTTTAAACAAATGCAGTTGTCCCTCATTTTACCTTTATGCTAGGATAAACAGCTGCCTGAGTAGGCCAAAAGCTGTGTAATATAGTCACAAATTGTAAGGCATCCCTTGCCAAAATTCAAAATGCTGGGATGGGAAGTTGCCCCTCCCCGCAATTTAACAGAGCTAAAATAAGTCTTGTTTCTGATGGCAGAACTTCTGGCATATAATTGAAAACTAGTAGCAAATGAGCTTCCTTTCTTCATAAAATCTGTATTTCAAGACACTCATATTACTTTCGATAAAGAAATGCTGTACATCAAAGTGATCTATGAATGAACAGCAAAAGAAATTACTCAATAGACTTTGGTTTTTTATTGTAGGCACAGAGCTGTTAGGGTTGGGCAAAGTTGCCTTTTTGAACCCCCATCATAATGTAAGGCTGGTTCACACATACTGGCACAATGCAATATTTGGTTTCTCATCACTTGATCGCTGCCAGCTGAATGTATGGATACAGGTGTGTTAATGATGGGCAATGAATTCACCTACTATAAACACACATTCTCATTTGACTTATCTTCCCTGACATATATATGAACCACCTTCATTGAACAGCACTGTGTTTAAGAGGATGTGAGAAGATATGAAAGTGATGAAATAAAATGCAAAATCTGAGAAAGACAGACAAGGCAAAACAAGGAGGTGGCAAAACAAAACAAGTAAGGTCTACTTTTCCAAAGTGGGGGTTAGGAAAGAGGACTAGCAGTGCACCTGCTGTGGCAGCAAATAAGAGAGAGTTGGAAAGTCAGAGTCCACACTTTTGAATGTGCTCCGACCTCAAGAGCCTTCGGGGGGGGGGTCATTTTGCTCTGTGCAGGTGAGGGACCCATATGTGGGACTGCACCAAGACAATGAAGTTACCAGTTTGTTTGTTTTTTTAAAAAAAACAGCCTATATAATAGTTTATTACAGTCTATAATCCTTTGGAAATGATTTATAACTTATGTAACAATTAGGGCCATGAACAAAAAAAGAAGTTTCCTTAATACCAGCAGGGGTATTGGATTTAGATCCCAAAGAACTACCGGTAGAGACACATCTGGCCGTTGATTTTGGGGGAAATAAGGAGGTTGAGCCTTTTGCGCTTACTTGCAAATGTGTGTGAATAACCAGGGCCAAGAAAACACAGTTCGGCTTGCAGGGCCAGTATCACCCCCAACCTGTACAATGGGACTCACTGGGCAAGCGAGGGCAAAAGAAAGCCAAGAGTTGCAGGAAAGATAATTGAATAAGACCTGCTCAGGAAAGTTTAAATATGCCTGATCCACAGCCACTGTTCTTGCAATTTCACAGAGATTATGTGTAGCAAAGTAGATAAGAGAGTGAGCTAGGAAATCCCCGATTCACATCTCCTCCCTGCTATGCACTCACTGAGGGACCCCTAGGCAAACATCTATTTTCTCAACCTCTGTTTGCAATGCAGGAGAAACAGTACCGGTCTATCCTATAAGAACAAACAAAGATTGCTGAGATATTGCCTGTCTTCTAACATCAAATGGAGTGGTTCTTCATATGTATTTAAATATTCTCCAATTCTGAAGACTTGTTATGAGGTGCACAGTTTACACATAACTGTGTGAATCTGAAAGAAAAAGGAAAACAACTCTTTCCTCTTTCCCCAAAGAATGTAAGAGGCAGGATCTGGCCCTGAGTCATTGTATAGTGTTCACTGGATAAGAGGCTAGAAAAAGGACAACATATTTTCTCAGGCTCTTTAACTATTCTTTACAGGCCACATAATATCTCCAGAAAATGCCATTAGATGAGCATTGTTAAGTAAGATTCGTTCTCCATTCCTGCTGAAGTGGATCTCTGCCTCCCTTTGAAGCACGCTGCTTCCCACCCCAATCCTTCTGACTGCACACACACATTTAGTTTGTTTGAAGTGTGGCCTAGATATTGAAATAATTTCTAAGGGATTTTATAGCCATTAAAAAATTATAAATAAAAGGCTTTTAAATCCATTATTTCCTGGGTACTCTAAATTCGACTGTATTCTTACTGTCATTTGATCCAGCAAAAAAAGAAAGAAAGAAATCGGGAAAGAACACAGTGGAGAGTTTTTTTTACAGCTGTGGCAGGATAATCTTGTGCCTGATCATCAAAGCAGGATTGTGTGGTGTGTGTTTTTTTAAAAAAGAATGATCTTCAGATCCGCATCTCAAATTACACACAAGTGTATGCAAAACAGCTAAGCTATCAAGCTGGCAGCCATGAGGATTATCTCAACAGAATACTATAGAATATGCACTTGGAAGGCTCCTAGTTAAAAGGTGCACTTACGCTGCATTGGGAACCCAGAGATGCTGTTGAACGTGAGTGGCTACAGCAAAAAGTGCCGGAGGGGCTGGACCCTATCCTGCAGTACTCTATGATGGGCAAGTTGTATTTGAATGCTTCCCAATGGGGTTATATTTTGATCACTGATTTAAAGCAAGGGTGGACAACTTTTGGGTGGTAGAGTATTCACAGAAGAGACTTTCATCCCACAACCCGTGAAGCTGTCAGGAGCCAGAGTAAATAAAAAGAACACCAGCATCAGTGAAGTTAACTTCATTCAAAGATGCCAAGGCAGTGCAGGCCTAGTGATGCCGGCAGCTCTTCCCAATAGGTCTGTCATGTTTAAGCAACCCTCGCCCCTCCCAGCCACCCCTCCAGATGTCGGTCAATTTGGTGGGAATGGCAAGAGTTGCAAACACTTCTGCAAAATGCAGCCAAAACAAACTCAGTAGAATCGGCCACCACCTCTCCGTTCTCATGCAAGCTCCCCTAGGGGGAGAGACCGGAGAAGAAATCCCTCTGCCCTTTCCAGGTTGCAATGTTCTTTTATCTCTTTGTGAGACACAGACAGAAGTTCAACCGGTTTGGTTTTCCTTTACCAAACCCAGGCCCACTATACTGGGCAGCCTACAAAAGACTAATTCAAGAGATTGTACAGGACTCTGGCCCACCTTAACGTGACGCCAACAACTTAACAAAATGGTAAGTGACCAAATGGTTTACGGACTGAATCAGTTTTTCCCTCCCCTCGGCAAAGCACACACAAACCAGGAAAAGGCAATATTCCTGTTCTAAATTTTATTTAAAAGGTTAAAACAAGACAACTTAAAAGTCAGTGCACATTTCTTAAAGAGGTTACAGACAAGAAAATAATAAAAGTATATAATTTCTCTAGCTAATACATACATACAGATCAGAGTTCCACTACATGAAGTCGTAGGGTGACGAGGGTCCGCAGACCACTCCCTCTCACAGCCTCATGCTGAGCAGAGTCCTTGGTAAGCTGCAGTTTGCAAAGTGCAAAGTTCCATTACCGGGAGCAACTATTCTTATCCAATTTGCCCCCGTGGGGTTCCATTTTTGAACCAATCAAATAACTATTAATTAAGACTTGCCCATGATTTTAGGTGTAAAGCATAACTCACAGCTGTCTATACCCTGTTTCTCCAAAAATAAGACGTAGCCATAAAATAAGCCGTAGCAGGATTTTTAAGCATTCAAGGAATATAAGCCATACTCTGAAAATAAGACATACAGTGGTACCTCGACTTACCAACAATTCGACAACCGATTTTTTTGACTTACGAATGGGGGTAATGGCCGCACGCTTACGAATGTCTCAACATCCGGAAAAAAACCGCGGCTTAGCGAGCAGGACAGGCTCAGTGAATAACCCTTCAAAAAAACCAAACCAAACCAAACACAAGCTACAATGCACAAGACACTGTTTTTTCTTCCTGCCCAGGACCTGTTTGCACTGGCTAGATGATCCTACATTGAACATGCCGTGTGAAACATGCCCACCCTTCATTGAATACCAGCATTGGGCACCCACCTTCTCTTTCCATGGACCTTCCTCTGTGAAGAGGTAGGATTGCAAAAACCCAGTGCCAACAAAGTGAACAGCATGAATAGCAACCAGGGCAGGATAAGTCCACTGCTGGGCAAGGCATTGAGGGCATCACTGACTTCACATCAGGATCCAAACTGCTGATAGCCAAAGAGTGACCACCATGTGGTAGTGGCTCCTCATCTGAATTCTTGATGACCAAAGTTGCCCCTCCACAAAGAACCTCTTTCTTTGACAGCATTCTGGCTATGCAGGGCTGTCCCAAGGAAGATGGAGCAAGCTTGTTTTCTCCTGCTCTGGAGGGCAGGACTTGAACCAATGGCTTCAAGTTACAAGAAGAAGATTTCAACTAAACATCAGGAAGAACTTTCTGAGAATAAGAACTGTTTGGCAGCGGGATGGAAGGCAGTGGACTCTCATTCACTGGAGGTTTTTAAGCAGAGGTTGGATGGCCACCTGTCATGGATGCTTAAGCTGTGATTCCTGTATGGCAGGGGGTTGGACAAGATGACCCTCAGGATTCCTCCCAGCTCTACAGTGCTATGATTCTATGAGTGGCTGATGTAGGTGCCTTATTGATTTGGGGGAGGGGGTTTAATTCCTGCACCATTTGGGGGAGGGGGTCTGCCACTTTTTCTGCTCTTTTACATGTGTTATACCAAGCCCCCTACCTCAGTTGTTTTATGTTAAGCCAAACACCCCATGGCAGCCATTTTGTGACTGGTGCTCACAACACTTTCTCAACATTCTAAATGTGCCCCACTGCATAGCTGCCAACTTCCGGATTGGAAAATAAGGGATCAGCAGCATGTCCAGACATGCGCAGAAGCGACTTCCGGTGCTGGGCTGCCCATGTCCACATGTCTGGGCACCAGAAAATATTTCTGCGCATGCCCCGGCATGCACAGAGGCAATTTCCGGCAGCACTCGGCTGGCAGGAGCTGCTTTCTTATAAATCCGGGGGATTTACGGGATATTTTGCAATTCAGGATAACAGCAGGAAACGGATTTAAATACGGGGGCTTCCCGCGAGAAATGGGAGACTTAACAGCCCACTGGCCCAGGAAGGTTGGTGACCCCATAGATGGTGACCCCATAGATTGTCTCTATTGCACATTTGTGTCCTCATTGGTGGGTACTGACCTGCAGCTTAGCTACTCTGTGCCTGGTTCACAATGAAAGACTGAAAAGGTGGGCTAGGGGCCGTTTCCTTTTTGCAAGTCTCCAACGAAGGAAGGAGGGGAGGCTGCAAGAAGAAGGGGTTCTGCCTGTGGCCTCCCATCACACCCCCGGCGATCTCTCAAAATGACCTTGGAGTCCAACGATCTCACTTTTCCGATAGGAAAAAAAAATGTGAAGGAGCAGACACGCTGGCAGCCACCATAGCAGAACATTCCAACCCATGGCTCAAGCACTAAACCAGTTTCATTGTTTCAGGGCAGATATGCATCAATTCTCCCACAATCAGTTCTTCCTTTAAAGCAAGCCTGAAGAACTTTTGATCCACCTGAGTTGAATGCAGCCCGCAAGAGTGTTTTATTGTTTTTGTCATTATTGTTGTTGTTGTAACTTGTCCTGGACCCTTATGGCAAAGGGCAGGTTAATAATAATCACAGCCAGCCACTCCAAACTCCACTACCTGCCCCAGTCCCAGGGTCTTCCTAGTGGTGCAGAAAGAAGCGAGGGGGTCAAGTGCTTGGCAGATCACAGCGCAGGGTCACTGGGCTGCATTTGGTGGCACAAATTGCACAACTACAGTGGTGCCTCGCTAGACGAAATTAATTCGTTCCACGGGTCTTTTCTTATAGCGAAAAATTCGTCTAGCGAATCCCATAGGAACGCATTGAATTTTTTTTGAATTTTTTTTGTCCATAGGAACGCATTAATTGAATTTCAATGCATTCCTATGGGAAACCACGATTCGCTAGACGAATTTTTCGTAAAACGCATTCGTCTAGCGAGGTAACCTCCGCTCGAAAAATCCTTTCATTAAGCGGAAATTTCGTTAAGCAGGGCATTCGTTAAGCAAGGCACCACTGTATTTCCATTGCAGGGATGGGGATCCTGTGGGCCTCCAGGTGTTCTTGGGAGGACAACTCCTCTCACCCTCAACGGGTGGCTGGGGCGGATGAGACTTGGGCACCCAAAGGGCCACACAACCTCCATCCCTTTTTTGCCCCCGTGGTTCTCTCCAGAAATAACAGCTCAGCAATTGGCAAATACATGGGTGAAAAAATATGGCTACTAATATAATTTACTGGCAAGCTCTGGTGTGGACTTGCAGTATTTATTAAAGTGAAATAAGTAAAAAGAAGCCCAAGGGTGGCAATCCTATGGCAAGATCCACCAGGATGAGCAGCCTAGGATGCTGCAGGTAGCTGAGCTCAGCCGAACACTTGCTCAAAGTGGCTCAGCAGGCGTAAATCGCCCAAAGGGGGCACTGTGGGGGCAGGATGAGAGAGGGAGAATGAGGCTGGGTACTAAGCTGGTTTGGCTCAGTCACATCACCAGGAAACCCAGCACAGAATGCAAATTTAAAGGCTTGTTTTCCCTCTACCGAGGTGAAGGCAGGATGGCAGCAGCGACAGCCCTGCTACTGACTTACAGACTTGCTTTAGGCCAGCTTCTTGTGCGCAGGATGGTTCCCCTAAACTGCCATCAAAAAGAAGAGATGGAAGCAGCATAGCTATCAACAAAATAGTGAAACAACTGTCTTCAGTTACAAATTATCCTTTAAAAAACAAAATTGCAAATTATGAAGTCCATACCACTTAATGGCAAAAGATCTCTTAGCTACTATTAAAAATACATCAAAATCCTTCAAAATTTTGACGATGCTATTATTTACCTTTTGTTTTTAAATCCAATTGTCAATTATGTCCAATGGGGTTTTTTTTGGGGGGGGGGTTAAATTATATATCTACAAAGCAAGAGAGACTTTACAGCTTTGAAGACTTGCAATTGATTTTTAATGCAGCAGCTTCAGACACTACAAAGGCTGTTCTCCTCTGATAAAGACAGTAAACAAGAAATTGTCCTTTAAATGTTCCCTTTAATGTTTTTTTCTTCTTTAATTAAAAATCAATCAAAATTGTGAAGCAATTTTGTTTTTAAGTTCAAGGTTTCTGACCAAGGGTTTGTTTTTGTTTTTGCACAATGAGAGGTGCCCATGGTTGTTGCAGAGGCTGATAAATTCAGGAGTTGCACCCCTGGATTGATAGTCTGGAATCCTGGGCTGTTTAAACTAAACTAGGCATGACCCAGAATGAAGCAGCCAATTTTGATTATACACATGTCTACCCCATTCAAGTATAAAACAATAAATAGATCTGGGGTGGGGGGGAGCTATCCAGAAGCAAGTTCCATGCACACTACCCCTGAATTTTGGGGGGAGGAAGGTGGGATATAACATATATATGTTATATGTGTGACTCCTGTTATGGCCAGCCACTCCTGGGTCCCTATGGGCTTCCTGTGCAAGCAGGGGCGTACCCAGGATCAAAACTAGGGGGGGGGGCAAGCCATGGTCGTTCAGGTTGTGACATTTCAGCATGGAAAAGGTGAATGAAACAAAAAATTTAAGAAAATTATATAATACTGTGTTTCTCTGAATATAAGAGACTATTTTATATTTATTTTCTTATTGTCTTACGGCGATTCCCACCTAAAATAAGCAGAGCAAAAAACACCTGACCACGCACTACAATGTACTCTCAAAGCAAACAATTTAGGCTACCACAAACAATACTACAAACGCCTCCCTCTAGAACAGAGAAATAGCCACAGATCGCAGCGAACTGTGCCAACTGCTGCCCTGGGAACAGAACACAATTATTAGATGTAGTAACGGCTCATGCCAGGGAGCTAAGAACGTTCAGGCGCGCCCCCCCCCAAACCAAACACCCCTTTTCCTTACACTAAGCCCCAAAACCAGCAAATCAAAACAATGGCAATTAACAAAAATTGTACAGCAAGACCAAATGGTTGTTATTTGCCCTTTTTAGAATCACAGAATTGTAGAGTTGGAAGGGACCCCAAGGCAAGGGTCATGTGGGCCAACCCCCTGCAATGCAGGACTCTTACAGTGAATGAACTTGTTGTTGCCCTCAATTGAAAGAAACAAATGCCAAATTTGCACAGAATTCTGCCTCCACAACAATATTATTCTCAGGATATGGCCTGGCTCACTGGCATGAGTCACCTACAGAGATAAGTCGGGGTGCTCTCTCAGTTTATGCACCGCCCCTTCTACTGATGAAAGAACCCATGGTTCCTTGTCAGAGTGGGGCAGGGGACAATTCCATTGTCGACATTTCCTTCCTTACATACTTGCGTAAAAAAACGTTCCTCAACCTAGGACTTTCTATTTGTTTAAGTCTTAAATTAATATTTGATCGAAGCAGACTCTGAAATAATAAACTACATTTTTATCCCAGGATTACAGAATATGGTAACTCCACTGTGCAGAAGCTCAAAAGGAAACTTTAAAATCTTATGCTTTTTTACTTGTGTATTCTGTTTTCTGCTGATGGTAGACATTACTTTTTTATTTTAAAAAAGTGCATTGCTGCATTTTATCACTGGAAGCAGTTATTTTTAATAGAAAGGCACCAAACAATAGGAATAACTCACTATTTTTTTAAAAAAAATTACTGAAACAAAATGATTTTTTAAAGTAACATCTAAATTATTTTAATGTATTCCATTCTTCTAATCAGACCAAAGCCTATTTATGTAGATTAGTTACATCTACAGTCTCAATTTATCCAACCTGTATTTATCCTTCGATCACAAAGCTTGTTAACTTAAATGGTCTTTTATTGTTATGATTCGTTTTCCCATAATTATGCAGTTTAACTGCCAGATTTTTTTCTGAATAAATATATGTAAACGCGCCAATCATATTCAGCTGTATTATGCTAGATGCTCAATGAACTGGAAGGAGCCATTTCAGTACAATAAAACTGCCTGGAAGTGTTCCAGGGCAGGGCCTGAAAATACCCGTAATCAAAGCGTCAGAAGGACTAGAATGGGCAAAGGGAGGGAGGCTGACACATGAATCTCAATGGATTGTCTGAAACATCGTCTGAAATTAATTTCGGATGTCGATCACTCCAAGAGCAAAATGAAAATAATTTTTAGAGAACACAGATGCCTAATTTCTGTTGCATGGGCACGGCCTTTATCAACACATGTGAGTTCTTCAGTGCCGTGAAACCAAGTTTCTTACACATCACCATCTGCCACAAAGCCTTGGGATACTGATGGCTTTGAAGAGTTACAAGACCACTTCCATCCCCATGAACCTTCCTGCATTCTCACTCTCCCACTGGCTTTCTGAAATCTTTGGGCCTGGGGGAGTGGGGAAAGCAACAGAAATACATTTACACAGGCTAGATACCCCAGGACAGAGAAGGTGGCAAGAAGCCCCTCTGCTAGTTTCCTGCCTTCTCTTTATGAAGGCACCTGAGCAGCATGGCACCTCAGGGTGTGACAAAGAAAGAGGGAAAGAGTTGAGCGCAGTCCAGAAGTGCAACCAATGAATTTAGCCAGCCAGAAGTCATTTCCAAATGGGGACAATGACTAATGTGAGGCAATGCATCAAATTCACTTGGAGGTGGGTTTTTTGTTTGTTTTTTGGCCTCTTCTTTTAGTACCTCAATTGACTATAGGGCAGACTGGGCCAATTAACAATAAAGCAGAAAATTGGATATATTACATGCTTGAAAGCTACTAAGATATAAATCCATCTGTGCGCCTTACCAATCTTATGCATAACCCAGAAATTCTAGAATTCTTCCTCTGTACCTCCCACAGCCCCACAGGTATGTTCCACCTGCAGCAGCATGAGAGAGCAAACCTGGGGCTCCTCTCGGACCCTCTTCATTGCACTCAGTGTGGTAATGTGATTAAAGGTCTACACATTTAAATTAGCATGCAACTAGCCCCTGTTTGCAAGATTTGTGAACTTCTGTGTCACCCTAGGATATGATATAATGCAGGAGAACACCTCACAAGTAACTTGGATCATATCCAGCTACACTGAGAAGCCTAAATCCATTCCTATGTTTTCTGAAATTTCTGCACAACCTTACAGTAAAAAAGAAATATCAGTGTAAGTTTTCCCATTTAATTAAACAAGGCTTTATGGAATACAGTAATGTTAATGAAAATGAGATTTAAAATCCAATCTTTTATGTGTCTACTCAGGAGCAAACTCTGTCAAGTTCATTTGGACTTACTCTGCTGTGCAAGTCTGCACCCTAAGAGGAGCAGCTGCCACAGAAGAGATTCAAGGCTCTCTCTGAAAACTATGTCAAAATTAGGGATGGGGAAAAATTTGATCAGTCCACATTTTAATTCAAACCTACCTCATTCACAATTCCCAAAACAATATGCAAACTGAAATGCATGTGTACAAAAATGATACAGTAGGGAGAAATGTACAAAAATGCATTGTATTGGGGGGAAATCATGCAAAAATGTGTATATTAGCGAGCAAGCGAGAGAGCGCGCACACAACACAGTGTATAAATGCTCATATAGACTTAAAACAAAAGGTCTCCAACTGATGCAGAATTAGATCAAATTCAATTTAAGATTGGAGAAGTAAGAAACTGAGAGCAACTAAAATCGACAGATTTCTCCATTCCTTGTCAAAATGTCACTCCTCATAAAAGCACCTCCTGTTCTACCAAGCTGAAGATTCGTAGCTATAGATAGACCTCTCCTCCCACTAACAGTGGAAATGGGTCCATTTATATTAATTTGGACACCTGCAGATACTGAATCTGATTTAAGACTAGTCTCATTCTTAATTGACAGCGCCACACTCCTTATGGTGCCATTACAAGTCCCTCCCTGCCACAGAGTATAGAGCCACGGGTGGCAATGACACGCCCCACCTGGGCTTCTCTTTCCAACGCTTACTAAAGCAAGAGGTGCTGGCGAGGGCTGGCAGGGATCAAATCCAACAATATCTAGGAGGCACTGCTTTGGCTACCATGAAGCAGCCAGGGAAGCCAGGAATTGTGGGAACTACATTTTCTATGGTTTCTGTTGGCCCTGGTCACTGCTGCACATGCTTCCAGCAGGGTGCAAGATCTAAAGCAGGCATCCCCAAACTTCGGCCCTCCAGATGTTTTGGACTACAATTCCCATCACCCCTGACCACTGGTCCTGTTAGCTAGGGATCATGGGAGTTGTAGACCAAAACATCTGGAGGGACGAAGTTTGGGGGTGCCTGATCTAAAGCACCCGTGAGGAACCTCCAGCCCACCAGCCTAATTGGACATGACCCAGCAAAGAGCTAAATTGGGCCTGAGAGGACATTTTCCCCCAAACACATCCACCTGGCCCACACCAGACATCATACATGACATTATGTAGGGGCAAGTAAAGAAGATTGAGGTGGCAAATGAATCACTATGATGCTGATTGTTTCTTGGCTCCACTGGGACCATCTGCACTGATGAGGTTCTCAGCACTTTGAAGTCCATTTGCAAACTGCTTGTATTCAATCCTCTTGCAAACGAACCACAAAGGCACCACAAAAGCTATACCAGGTCAAATAGCACACATTGCACAAAGGCAAACCTAAGTCAGATGTTGCTAACCTAAAGCAAGACCAGATCAATCCAAGGATCTTTCTTAGCACAGCTGACACCTTACATGGAGAAGTCAACCTATATATGTAGAAAACTGTGGGTGAAAACGTATATGGATAGAATGCTTACTGCATCTAGATATTGCACTATCCAAAGTGTTTCCCCCACAGATTCTGTGTAATTTTGTTTGTTTGCTTGTTGAATTTATATACTGTCCTATATCCACAAGCCTCAAAATATATAATCAAAATAAAAACAACAACCCAATAAGCTCCGCCCCCAACCTGCATACCTGGCTATGCAAAAAGAATGCATGTACTCACATGCTGCCTAGGGCCACAACAACCAGTTTCTTCCCATATTGCTGTTGTGCCAGAGTATGCCCAAGTATCTCTGGTGCTTGGAAATAGTTTCATGGAATAACATTTTCAGCCCACAGAACTGCTCTTTATCTAGAGAACACCAATAGTGTCACCGTTGATTTAATGAAGGTGCTTTCATTTCAAATGCATCATTAATCCTCCATTCTCACAAAAGCAGTATGTCCCTTCTTGGCTTCTTATCTTGTAGCTTCACTATCACTGTTGCAACAATCTCCCCCAAACCATGGCAACAATGAAAACCCTCCCAGCAATTGCTTGTGGTGCTGTGATGCCTTGGAAGCTGCACATACATAGGTCAAGTAGCTAAGGACTGCAGATCATAAAAGAAAGTGAGTTGAAGAATGAAGGGGTAAAGGCAAAAACGTGTCTGAGGAAAACCACACATAGGATCTAGAGAAGTGAGGCTGGATGACACTGAAGAAGGATGGAGACAAGCGAGAACTGGAGAAGCTTAGACACATTGTTTCGGGGATCCAATCATGTATTGGCTTGCCAAGAGTTGACAGTTGTGCCTTCTCATTGCAGCTACACTGTGACACTTGCAGTCCAAAGCGGGCTGTGGGAGCCAAGGGGAAGTAGGGTAGAGAACTGAATTGGACATCTTCTAGTTTGCATACTTTCAAAGTTCTCAAACTCTGAGGGTTCCTCGGTTAACACAATGGGAAAATCTATTTAAGCCTTCAGCACATATTCCTCAGAGTCAATCTCCAGAACCAATTTTCCCCTCCAGGGAATTAGGAAGGCTGGCTTTCCAATTCCCCATCTGCAAAGCATAAGGAAAGGGAAACTAAAGTGCAATCCCAACTAGGGTATTGTGGGCAGCCAAAATGGGTTCAGACTGAAGACCTGACAGAGAGGTGTGCTCTAATGATTTCTAAAGCAATTGGTCAGGAAGCCAGGATAGGTGGTCTTTGAGAAAGAGTGGAGTGTTTTAGCTTGGGTAAGTGGGCTTTGTCTTGGTGATCTACAACTTGTGCAAGCTGGGCTTAGCAGGCTTCATTTAGGGCCACACAGCCTGCTTTGGACTGCAAGTGTCACAGTGTAGCTGCAATGAGAAGGCAGAGCTTCTACACAACTGGCTCCTCATGGCTCCTGCTTAAAACACACAAAAATACCAGTACATTCAATAGTGATCTTGCATTTAATATAATACCACTTAAAATACACTGACAATTCTTTGTAAAGCATCTATTCCAGATTTGAGGCTTCTCAGTACAATTTCTGAATAGTAATGGACTTTGCTAAAAAGGAAGGAAGGAATCTCAAGTTCAAATCTTGTCTTTGACATAAAATCACTGGATGGCTTAACACAGATCCCTGGCCTAGTTCAGACAATCACAACCCAAAAACCACAGCTGAGGGGGTTGGGAATGAGCTGTGGCAAGACTTGGATTCAGGCACTCCCCTTCCTCTCTGCTAGAGGAGCAGCTTCAAAGCTGCCCATTGCACCCAAACTTAGGGAACTGTGGTTTCTTCTTACCAAAATTAGTTTAAACAAACCACAGATAGTGGGAGAGATGAGAAGCAGGGCTCATTCCATTAGCTCTGCAGAAAGACCAGCTCATCAGGCACTTCCTGCCCTTGACAAATGTATACGGTCGTTCTGAATGTTCTTTATATAGACTGTTTCTGAGAAGATCTGACTATCGTATTTGGGTGAAATATTGTTTCAATGAACCCTTTCTGTTCTTGGAAGCCAGAGCAAGGATTTCACGAGTGCAATGGAGCTTTGCCCCCTTTGCTCCCCCAAATCTACTCAGGGGGGTTGCAACAACTCCCAAACAGCACGCGGGGGAATGAGAGGGGAGGATGAGCCATCAGATAGGTGGAAAGGCAGGTGCTGAGGGAACAATCTCCTTGCCACTACTACACTGAATTCCACTCATATTATTTGGTCCCAGCCATGCAGTCTTCATAATACAGTAATTATTGTACAACAAAATGGTGATACTACGCAATCCTCCTAAGCATGCATACTGAGACAAAGAGGGGAAATATGTGGTCCTCCAGCTGCATCATCAGCCCCAAGCAGAATAGTACAATTCTTGCACTGAATGTGGATGTCACATTAAAATATCTGGGCCTGACTTCTGAGGAAACCTCCTTCAGCACATGCTGCATGAGTTCTGGGACACAGGCCCTCATTATTTATTTTTCAAAACAGGGCTATCAGCTAGAGATCCAGGCAGCTAGTGAATTCCATTAACTCCTGCTACCTGAAAATTGCTACACATATGAAGGATGCAAAGAAAATTAAGAAGTATGTGGCAAATTTGGTTGTGGATTTTTCAGTGTGTAACATAAACACAGTATCTTTAAAAAGAAGAATTCTCCTCTTTTCCTGTTGCTGTGTCCTCAGGCTCTATTAAGCCTTCTCAAAACAGACACACTGAAGTTTCTAACAGCAAGCAATGCAACAATAGCACATATAGATGAACAGCATGAACAGAGCTTATGGGTTTTTTCTTCCCCTCCCAAAGTCTCTTCTCTTCTCAGATGCTACTAGGGACACCTGGTGATGAGGTTTCATTGGGATTTGACAGTAATCTGTCAGCACATCGTAAACATCAGGTGCCTGGAAGTATTATGAACGATCTGTACTTTATCTTAAAATGTTACAGGACTGCTTACCACAACAAACCATGGTGATTCTCAGCTTGAGAGTTTCTTGCAAAATGGCCTTTTTTGTTGCCACTGCTCAATAAAAATCTGCAGCTGTGGTTTTCTTATTGTCTCCACTCTTGCTATATTTACAAATCTCTCCGCACCAGATCACAAGTACAATCGTAAATATTCTCTATGATCATCAGCACGAATTGCATATGTAGATAGTTTTCAATGCTGCTGTCATGTCACTTTAAAGAACCTATATCTGCTGCTTTCCCTTTATCCATCAACTCTTTCATCTTTCTGAAAATGTAGAGAGAAAGAAAGAGTGGCTTGTTTGCCAGAAGTAAAAAAACACACACCAAAAACAAGCCTTTTGTGTGTGACTGTTAGCATGAAATTACTGCACTTATCCACACAAGTTTTCTTCTTCTGATTTTACATGCAAGGATGCTTATATCTGAAAGAAACAGAACAAATCCCTGTTTGCCTTATTTAAGTGACTTGGGTCTGTATAAAAACTTCAGAACTGTCCAGCAGGTTCAGATGAAGGTTACAAACAGGAAACAACAGGGGGCGGGGGGGGGATCAGTTATAATTAGCCATGTAATGAGAAAAGCTTACACATAAAATGCCTCCTGGATTTTATTCATCAAGCACTGGACATCCAACTGGGAGAGGGCCTAAAGGATGTAAGGAGTCAGGTGGTCCTGAAGGACCCAAATTGTTAAGGGCTTTGTAGAATAATCCAAGGACCCTGAACTTTGGGAAGTCACTCTCTCCCGAGCCTCCTCAGCCCAGAGTAACTGCACAATAATAGGAGTAATACTATATTATACATGTAAAATAAGGGTGAGTTGAAGCTCTCCTTTTTCTCCAATGCAGTCCCCTATGGATTACCTGAACATGAAAACCAGCTACCATGGATCATTCCCTCTTAGCACAGCAGCCACTTCCCTAACCAAGAAAGGTTTGCCCTTGCTAGTATTCCTGTTTATGTGGGAGCTTCTTCTAAAAGGGGTGGAAATGGATCAGAACTCCTCGCTCCTGCACTTGCCATGTTGTGCGGCCTTTTAGCTTTCATGATTTACAACACAATAACTGTTCCAGATGCAGAGTATTACAAAGTGTAGTCTGTTCTGAAATCATGCAAAAAGGAAATAAACACCCAGAAAGTTTTACTAGTTGATCTTTGTTGGGGGGGGGGGGTTAACAGTTTGTTCTGAAGACTAAAAAGCATGGAGATTTAAAGAGTTCACAGTTACAAATGTATGGAGTAAGGGATTGGGGTTCACGTTCTAAAACACATCCCCAAAAATATTTGAACTATTTTAGCACTTAGGCTGTTGTGGTTCCTACTGAAATTTGAATCTTAGGTACCAGCATCAGGCGCACTGATAACTTTCTACACGTGGATTATTTGCCACTGTGAACTGTCAAAAGAAAAAGACATAGAAATCCAACACCAGTTACTTTTCCTTGTGTAGGGAAATTTTTATTTTTCCCCATGGGAAAGAATTCAAACATGAGACTCCTCCACCTGCAGCCTGATGTGGTATAGTCCCAGAAAAGCTGTATAATAACACAGTCGCTTACTGTGTTATTTGAGCCCATGTTATTTGAGGGAAAAGAGTATTATTTCACACTAGTGCTGACATCTTGAGGCATCCTGGCCTGCTGAGACCATGTGGGTCAAGAGTCGTACTCATTTCTGAGGAAGTACATATTTTTATTTAACTCCCTTTACCTGGGTTTCTAGCACTGGTCCATCTGTACCATTGCATAAGATGGAGCAATTCAACAGGCGAGCCTTTCCCTATCCTAGCGTTTTCAAGCCAAAAATGGAGGAAAGTGACATTTCTCCCCAAGAAAAAACAGGAGAAGTTTCACAGGAGGTATTTTAGCAGGGGTTGGATGGCCAACTGTAGCTGCCAGGCTCCCACATGGAACATGAGGCTGGAGCAGAACCTCTAGGATTCTATCCTCAGCTCCAGGATGGAGTTTTCCATTACTAACTGCAGATTGGTAGCCATGCTCAACTTGTACCCATGGAGCCTCATACCCACAACCCACAGAAATTGGTCACCTACCACTTGATTGAAATATCTTTCTCGAGAACATGTAATGCCAGAGGCACTATTATTTATTCATGGCCTAAACCTTGGGGCCCCTGATCTTCCCATGTGGGAAAAAGGAGGGAGAATTTAGTCTGATGACTCCACAATCCCCTCTGTCACACCAAGTTACAGATCCTGCAGTTAGTTCCCATCCATGGTTAGCATTTTATTACATATATATAGAAACCACAGAACACCTTTTTAAGGGAGGAAATTCCTCTTTCAGTTTTATATAAATTTCAGGACAAAAAGATATAATGCAGTATTACACTGTAAAAAGGAAAACAAGTCATGTTTGCCAACTGGGATTTTACACTACATTAAAATCTTTAATGATTCAGCACCATCAATACATGTTATTTGCTCTAGATGGATATTACATGGTTTTAGCAAAATATAATTCTCTAAGATTTAAGTAACTATTACACTAGATAGAAAATGGTTTTGGAGAGGGTGGGTTTTAGAGGGCTTGGTATTCTAATTACTCCATTTCACATTTTTAAGACAGACACGATCTAGACAAATGCCACTAGGAAAAAAATATCCATTTTAAATGCATGAATTATAAATCAAATTACTTCCGTTCTGCCCTAACCTGATATTCTTCCTCCAAGTGTCACTTTTTGTTAAAATCAATTTCAAATTTTGAGTATTGCTCAGCTCACCTAATTGATAGCAACACACATTCATGATAAGCATAAAATGAAATTGTTTCTGTAATACAACTCAATAGTGGGAATTGAAGAATGGTTTGCAGTGACCTTGCAAGGGGGGTTGCCGTTATTAGAAGACATAACTCTGCTGGATCAGTGATTGCAGTATTTGGGCCTAAGGCTTGCCAGATATCAGCACCCCAGCCTCAGCAGAACAATTGGAGATTAGTCCATCATAATGATGTACCAGGGGAGTGTGGATGGCAACCTATTATATGGGCTGGGAGGGGCATGCTGGAAGCCCACAGGATTCCTTCTGGTGGAGACAGCTTCTGCTCTCCCCTCAACATTGGTTCCAAGAGCCGCACTCCCCACCTCCAGGAATGAACAACAGCCTGTTCACCTACACAGGAACTTGAAACATGAGCCATTCAGTGACACCATTCGAGTGGGAGTTCAAAATGTGTGTGGACACATGTTTACTCAGAAATAAATCCCCTTAATGTCAATGGATGTTTGCATAGGATTGCTGCGAGAGGCAGAAAGACAGAAAAGAGCAGCAACCTTAAAAGTATATGAAATCATGCAGAAATGAAAATCTCAAACCCATTATAATTTCTTTTCAGCGCACCAAGAGCAAGAGAGCAAGTTTCCCCATTAAGCCTGGAACATAAATGAGTCTCTGTCACTTCTGATACACTTAGATCATTCCCCTGTGACTCAGAACAGCATATTAGAAGGGACCCGGGACAAAACATACGACATTGGCAATGTTTAGCAGCCATTATCCAGAGCCTGCACAAGGTTGTTTTGTCATAGGCAAACATCATTCCACAACTACCACTATTTGTACACAGAAGAAAACAAACCCGGGTCAAGTCCTGTTCCATTGGGCTTAGACCCAATCGGCTCATCATGCAGAATAAATGAAGGGGTGGAACTTTGAAATGTACCGCTTCAAATTTTAGGTGAGGCTGAGTCATGCACTTTATGCTCCCTGCATGTAATAGGCCAGCACATCAAGAAGAGCTGAATCCCAATATAGTATTTTACTACCGTGCAGAGAGGTTGCATTAAACATAAAACAGTGTTCAAAAAAATATGACACGCCCCACCTGCAAACCGAAGTGGAACAATCTAGAATGCAACCACTTCATCCTGAATTACGGTAGGTGTAGATTGACTCTGAGTAGCCTGAGACACACCCCAGTGAAGTCCTCAGGTTTCAGCGAAACTGAGCTTAAATTTAAGCCTTCTGGTCCAGGCTATTGAGATGCCATCTATAGCCCACTGACTCTACAAGAGCCCTCTGAAATAACAAGGGCATGATATGGAAATACTGAGACCCTGGGAGATGACTTCCATAGCATCATTATTCCAAACCAACGATCTTCCCCCTTGAAGAAAATAATTTACTTCTCTGAATATCCAATGCAGAACATTCCACCTCCATCTGCAAGTAAAGAGATGTGTGGCATGCAACCCACGCCAAGTTGAGCATGTTTAAATTAGTCATGTACAGGTGCATTACAGTTGTGCATGTGCTTCTGTCTCTACTAGACTTTAAAAGTAATTAATTTTGTCTGTATCATTGCCATTCCACAAACATTTGCCATCACTTTCAGGTACTTGCAGCATAAAAATTAACCCATTTCAGAGCTGATTTACACATACATGTACACTACTAGACAGTTCAATGGTGCAACCCTTGATAAATGCTGGCTGAATGGCTGCACTGACTCCACTGAAAAGCACCATAGTCAGGAGAATGTACAATATTAAAATGTTATCCATTGTATTCAAACTCTGATGGTCCATTCATACATGCAAGTCGCCATTTGATTTGCTGTTATCAAATGAGGAGCACGCACGCCTGCAGAGTCAGTCTGAAGTCCTTGGCTACAAGGCAAAAATCAAAATGTCGATTCATGCCAATAATAAATATTGTGCCTTCGCTTCCTTTTTATTTATTTGCTTGTATATTTGAATCCCATGAAGTGGAGCTCAACATATAAATTAAACATATACGCAGCTAAACATATATTCTCAATCCAGTTGAATTTAAGTATAATCAGAGCCAACAGTAGGGTAAAGGCACATGGTGAAAACCTTTTCTGTGGAATTTCAAAGTGTTTAACTTTCATCAGATAGTAGCGATGTAGCAAATCTAACTGCAGACTTTATGTCTCTTTTAACTGCTTAGTTCTTTTGGTTATGAAGAAAAAGTGGCAAAGGCACACAGTACTCTTATGTCAAAAATAAATATTATGTGTATATCTCTGTGTACAAATATATTTAATAAGACATTCTAAACATAAAAACACACATTTGCAAACAGAATTCACCTTGACATACACGAATGGAGAGCTACATAAACTGCATCTGCAAATTTCCTCAAATCAAACCCTATATATGTAGATATATTTTTTATTTAACTGAACAATATCTACCATCTCCACTTAGCAATGAGGGATGGGCCTACCCATTTTCCCTGGGAATATTACAGTGAAACCTCAGACAAAGCACCTCTGCTGGTCAATTTCCAATTCTGAGAAACCCGATCAAACATAGAGGTTCTAGGTCTAAATGTGCACCAGTTTCACAGTACTGTAATGCTTCATTGGTATGCTTTTTTTTTTTTTTTTTTGCTGACCCAACTTCCAATCAACCTGCTACCAATGAACTGAAAACAGAATCAGACCCAAATGCGGGCAGGTTTTTGGAGAGAGGCCTCTCAGCAGGTTTCACTGCAGACCTAAAATGCAACTGGGCCGTGAGGGAGTTTTGGGTGATTTCTAAAAATCTCCTACCTGAATTATGGACATCCGGCTCGGGGGAGCCTCACTGACGTTAGTCCCTTGCCCTGTGAAGCTGGTGTGGCACCCCACATGCCCCTGCGGCACAGTCAGGTTGTTGGAGGCAGGCTTCAGGTACATCACCTCCGACCTGGGCGAGCTCAGGGGCAGCCGGGTCTGGTAGTCAAAGTACATGGGGGAAGTGGCCAAGGAGGGGCTGCTGACCACGTTCATGACATTGAGGGGCCCCCGGCTGTCCTCCCCTTCACTGGGCACCAGCATGATATCGTTCTTGCTAATCTTCTTCTTCTTGCCCTTGCTCCCGCCGCTGCCTCCTCCCCCACCTCCGCCACCACCCCCTCCACCCAGCTGAGGGTGGCTGTACTCAGCAATGCGGCAGTTGTAGGTGCGGATCTCCTTGTTCTCCCGCTTGCACTTCACGGCAATGGTGATCATGGCAGCCAGGAGGATGATGGAAACGGTGCTCAGGGTGACAATCAGAGGCAGGGACAGGTCCCAGTGGGGTCGCCTGTGCTGCTCGCCATTCACCTGCGGCTCACCTGCTTCAGGCAGAGGTCCAGCCAAGGCCCGCACAATCAGCTTGGCCACTGCGGAAAGGCTGGGCTTTCCATGGTCACTGACCTTGACCACGAGCTCAGCCACAGGGCTCAGCTCTTCCCAGTAAGGGTGCAGTGTGCGGATCTCCCCACTGGTCGGGTCCATCTCAAAGAGGTGCTCCTCATTGCCTTCCACAATCTCATAGGTGAGGCGCCCACTTTCCCCAAAATCGCTGTCCATGGCACGGACAGTGCCCACGGGATACCCAACGCCAGCGTTCCTCGGGACCTGGAGCTCGGCGGTGTCATTGATGAGGGCTGGCAAGACAATGAGAGGAGCGTTGTCATTGACATCGAGGACAGTGACGCGGACGGTGGCGTTGCTCTCACGGTGGGGGGAGCCGGAGTCTTTGGCCAACACATGGAACTCAAAGTGCTTGGTCTGCTCGTAGTTGAAGCTACGCAAGGCATAGATGGCGCCATTGGTGGGGTTGACGGAGACATAGGTGTAGATGGAGACATCGCCCACGTGGCCCGGCAAGATGGAGTAGGACACTGTGCCATTCTGCCCCAGGTCTGGGTCCTTGGCCAGCACAGAGCCCAGGTACTCCCCGGGGATGTTGTTCTCAGGGACCTGCAGCACATAGAGACTCTTACTGAAGCGGGGAGGGTTGTCGTTCTCGTCCAGGATCCTGACAGAGAAGGATTTGGTGGAGTTGAGGGAAGGGTTGCCCCCGTCTCTGGCCAGGATGGTGACATTGTACTCGTCCTGCACTTCTCTGTCCAAAGGCCGGTCTGTCACCACGGTGTACAAGTTGTCGTAGTTCTCCTCCAGGGTGAATGGCACGGCCCCGTCCCCCCCGCTGCCATCCCCTTGCACCCGGCACTGCAGCTGCCCGTTCCTTCCCGAGTCCCGATCCGTCACTCTCACCAGGGCGATAACGGTGCCGGGAGGAGCCGCCTCGCTCAGCGCCCCTTGGCGCACAGAGACGAAGCCGATGGTGGGTGCGTTGTCGTTGCGGTCGACGAGGCGCACGGTGACTTTACAGTGGGCCGGAATGGGGTTTGGCCCCAGGTCGCGCGCCTGCACGTCGATCTCAACGAGGCCGCCCTCCTCGTAGTCCAAGTTGCCCTTGACGCGGATCAGGCCCGTCTGCGGGTCGATGCTGAACAGCTCGCGGACCCGCTCGGGCGCGTAGCCGCTGAACGAGTAGAGCACCTCGCCGTTGGTGCCCTCGTCGGCGTCGGTGGCGTTGAGGTCGATGACGGCCGTGCCCAGCGGCGCGTTTTCGGGCAGCTCCACCACGTACGAGGCGGCCTCGAAGACGGGGCTGTTGTCGTTGGAGTCGATGAGGCGCACGTTGAGCTGCACGGTGCCCGAGCGCGGAGGGTCGCCGCCGTCGACCGCCGTCAGCACGAGCGTGTGGTGGCTCTGCTCCTCGCGGTCGAGCGGCTTCTGCACCACCAGCTCGGGGAACTTGGTGCCGTCGCCGCGGGCCTTGACGTCGAGCGAGAAGAGGCCGTAGTCGTCGCGGGTGAGCACGTAGGTGCGCAGCCCATTCTCGGCGGCGTCCGGGTCGTGTGCGCTGGCCAGCGGGAAGCGGGTGCCCGGCGCCGCGTTCTCGGAGATGTCCAGGTCCACTTGGTCCGACGGGAAGGCGGGCGCGTTGTCGTTCAGGTCCTGGATCTCGACCTTTATCATGCAGATCTCCTGGTCGTTGGCGAAGACCTCGAGCGACAGCTGACACTTGGCGCTCCGCCGGCACAGAGCCTCGCGGTCCAGGCGCTGCTTGGTGTACAGCAAGCCGCTCTCGCCGTCCACGTCCAGCAGGTGCGGAGCCGAGTTCTCCAGCACGCGGAAGGTGGACTTGGAGCCGCGGGCGCGCTCCAGGGACGGCAACCCGCCGCCCGCGCCGGACTGCAGCCGGGCATCGCGGCCGATGTTGCCGATCACTGTGCCGGCGCCCTGCTCCTCGGGCACCGAGTAGTTCAGGTTCTTGAGCGTCAGGGCAGGCAGAGTCCAGCACAGCAGCAAGCAGCAGGCCGAAAGGGGCCACATCCCCGGGCGCGCCGACGAAGCCCCCTGACGAGGCCGCCCGCTCTGCCGTCGCTCCCCGCGGCCGGGAGTCGTCGCGCCCGCCGCCCCCTCGGCCGCCGCCTCGCTGCGCCCCGGCTCGCCGCCGCCTTCGCCTCGCTCAAGTTCCAGGACCTGTTGCTCGCCAAGATCCGCGCAGACCCGCCAGCCCCACCATGGAGGCAGCTCGCGGGGGCGCCTGGCTCTGGCTGGCGGATCCCCCTTGCGGGCGGCGTCCAACTTCGGGGTGGAGAGAATAATTCAGAACCCCGCAGCTTCTCTTCTGGACCCAACGCAGAAATATCCTCCAATGCACGGACTTGACGGCGGCGAGAGTGCGCGCGTGTTCTCAAGGAAGAGCTTCCTCGCTCCAAGGCGCCTGGCCCAGAAGCGCAGCCCCGCCGGCGCGGCCAGGGAGGGGCGAGCAGCCGCCGGGCTGGGAGGGGGCCGCAGTCGCTCGGCCAAGTCTTGGGGGGGGGGGCGGCGGCGGGGAAGCGACGCCTGACGGCTCCGGCTGCCGGGTTTCCTCAGCGAGCCTCTTGCTGCAGTTGCCGATGCAATCTCACCGGCTGCGCTGCTGCCGAGCACCGCATCTCTCAGCCTGGACCCGCCGCCCGCTTGGCCGCCTCCTGCGGCGCCAGAAATAATATTCTCAATCGGAGGGGAGGCAGAGCGCGGTGTCCAAAAGCCCCCCGATAGAGCCGGATCTCTGCAGGTTTGTAAGTCCTACACACCAGATCCTCCTCCGGGAGGAAGGGGGGGGGAGAGATGATTCAGAGCCCGCCAGAACCGCTCCTCCTCCGGATTTGCAGTGGGTCTCTCGGCAAAACGAGACGGGGAGGAGGTGTCAGTTTAAAAAAAATAAATAAATCAGCTACCGGCCCCGTCAGAAGCACGCCGGAGAGGGGGGTGCTGCTGCTGCGCCTGGGAGATCGGGAGGAGCCGCCGCCGCCGCCGCTACTGCTCGTGGCGCCGCCGCCGCCACCGCCACGAGCCCCTCGGCCGCCCGCCTCTGCCTCTCGCTGCTGCCTCTGTGCGTGTCTGCAAGAGCTCTGCACTTTCCTCGCTGCAGTTTAATTTCAGTTTGCCTGCCTCGCTCTCTGTCTTGGCCGTCAAGAGGAAATCAACAGGCAACTCATGGCTGGGCGCATAGAATGGAAGGGGGGAAAGCGAGAGGTGGGCGCTGTGTGTGTGTGTGTGTGTGAGAGAGAGAGAGAGAGAGAGAGAGAGAGAGAGAGAGGCGCACAAGGAGTCTCTCCCTAAAAGCGAAAACAGCCTTTGCATTCACGAGGCAGCGCCTTCAATCGCCCCTCTTTTCTTCCTTGCGCCTCCATCTCCTCCCCGTCGCAAATGCCACTTTTGTCCTCTTCACCGAGTAGAGTTTCACACAGCTTCGCTAAAAAAATATTTTAGAATCCTTTCATTTTTAAAAAAATGCTCTCAGAAACGGGGAGGGAAAAACATGAGGCTGCAGCAGCCACGGCTCTTCGGTGCCTTTTTACAAGCTTTTGAAACAAATACGTGTCTGTGGAGCGACAGTAAAATGCGGAGAGATTTTTAAGGCGGGGGGGGGGGAGTTGGCTGGCGGGAGGGGGGGTTATGGATGGATGAAGGGTCTTTAAAACAAACACACGCACGACTCCCTCCCTCCCTTGGACTGGATGTCAGGATTTCAGAGAACAGTCTTTACTCTCTCCCAGCTGTCGTCCATGGAAGCCAGAACCAGAATTGCAGGTGTTTCGAAGCTCGCCGAGCAAGAATCAGTAGCGCCTCACGTTGCTCCCAGGCAAGCCAGAGTTGCAGCTTCCTGGGCTCTGGACACACAAGACGCCCCCCCCCCCGGCAGTCGGGGCTGGAGGATGCAATTCTACAGTCTCAGAAGCGCCGAGTGGGAGCAGGAAAAGAGCCTGCTTTTAAAAACAATGCCATTTGTTGCAATCCACACAGAGCTGTGGGGGGAGCACAGGTGTGGGGAGGGTGCTGGTCTCGGATCCACTGCAATGTTGTTGTGACCCCTTGTTTTCCTGGGTATCACGTGTGATAGAAACACCCAGAGTTCGGATGGAGTGGTGGCGGGCGGGAGAGAAACACGCCACACACTCGCACTGCGCACACACGCAAGCTGAAAAGCACAGCTCTGGCAAGTTTCGGCGCTGCTCGGATGTACGTGAGAAGCAGTTATCTTCTTTTGCTGTTATTTTGCATCACTACGTAAGTCCTGAGGAGGATGGAAGGGCCAGGAGCGAACCCTGCAATGTGCAATCCGCTGGAAGGCGAAAGCTGCTTCGGTCGCTTCCCCCGCCTGAAAGCAAAAAATCCTCTGGCGGGTGGATCAGTGGGTCAAACCCCACGCGCAGCAGGAGGGCGCGCGGAGCCCGTAGCGAGCAAATCCATCCCGCTTCGATCCCGCAGCAGGTAACGGCTGGGAAGACCGGAGGCAGATGCAACAGTTGGATGTAGCCGAGGAGGAGGAGGAGGAGGAGCAGCAGCAGGAGGAGGATCGTCAGCGGCGCCTCCCCCTCCTCCCTTTCTGCAGCATTCGCCGGATGCAGCAGCAGCAGCCGCGCAGCCCCTCGCTCTCTCGCTCGCTCGCTGGCTCCCGCCTCCGTCTTGCCGACTGACTCTATTCACCTCACGCCGCCGCTTAAACATTGATACTGATTTCTCGCCAGCCAATGGCGGAGGAGGCCGAGGGGCTGGCCTCCAATGAGGGGCGAGTGCCTGGCTGCCGCGGGGCGGGGCCAGAACCACCACCACCCCCTCTCCCGGCTTCGCTGTCATTGATGAGAAGGGAAGGGACTCGGATGGGAGAAGCGGGAGCGAAAAGCGGGACGCGGCGCCGCCGCCTCTTTCGCGTGCGCCGGGTGACGCGGCGTCTCCTTCTGCACTGGGGGTGGGGGGGAATGTTCTCCAGCGGGGTGAGTGGGTGCGCCTCACCGTATATCTATGCAGCTCCCCCGCCCTTTCGCAGGGTCCACGTGCAGCCAGCTTCGTCCACGTTCGCCTGCCTCTGTTGTGTTTAATCCGGATTTGCCATTTCCAAACACTTGAGAAAACACAACGCAAACCTGTTGCCAGTTTGCAGTGAGCAGCACCCCATTGGGCATCTCTCGACGACACCTCTTTCTTGACTGATGGTTGTTGCAAAATAAGGGGGGGGGGTTGAGGTTCCCACGGGTTCTTCTGCCCCCAGCCTAGGGGGAAGGCATACTGGCCTGCCCGCGGCCTGGAAGGCGTCCTTTGGATGAGCCTGGGGAGTAAGGGACTCGAGGAGCTCCGCACTCGCTCTCTTGGGAAGCTGCGCGATTCAAGCAGCCGCGCAGTGGACGCGGGAGTAGCGCTATGGGAAGCACCATCGGAGAAGGTAGCGAAGAGGTCACCGAACTACTCGCAAGGGTGCCAGCGCACCTCTGTCACCCTTTTGCAAAAGCGCGACAAGGCGAAGATGATCCGATTCAGTCCAGCGCAAAGTCCCCTTTCTCCGCTACTCAAAGAGCGCAATGAATTGTGCCAGGCAAACCCTCCTGAGGTTAAGGCGCGAATTTAAAATGTTTTTAATCAACTAAAAACTAGGTGCACTGTGGTCAGCAGGCAGGCAGCGGCGGAGATAAGGCTGCGAGTCTGTGGCGTGGCTCCCGAGGCACGCAGCTCTCCGTCAACTTTGGGTGCTGTAATTAAAACATTAGTTTCTGGTCCCCATTGAGAAGGGCGGGGAGCTGAGATCCTGTAGACCGGTCTTCGGCACCCTGGTCTATAGCTCCCCTTCCTTCTCAATGAGGACCAGAAACAACAGCGGAGAGTTGACTGGGCGTCGTTTTCCTCCCGGCTGTCCCAGTCCTAGTAGATGTGTAAACGCATCGGGGGTCAAGGCTGCCCTGTTGATCCCGGCAGCTCGTCACTTGCTCTGGAAATCTCCGTTCAAGACACGTGAGGACTGGTTGGGGAAGGAAAGCATTGTGTGCCTGGCCAAGGGCGCTCTCTTCATTATTCCTGCTCTCTAAGGCTAAGCCCTGCCCTGGCACGGAAAGGCGTTAAGCCCCTTACACTTGGGATGCCCATTTGCCCCCCTTTCATTCCTCTTTGCCACGCCAGTCTTCAGTAGCGGGAGGGGGAATCCGCACCCCACCTGAGTCCATGGCGTCGGCGTCAGCTACGCCGTGCCTTATTGTCCCCAGGAAGGGGCTTTCCCCAGGTGCACCCTGTCCTCCACCAGGACTAGGAGAATGGAAAAGGGTCCAAGGCAGAAAGGAGAACGCCTCGCTCGCTCTGCCTCCTGCGCGATGTCTAGGGAAGCAAACCGGGCAGCAGAGGAGGGCTGGGATGGGAATCCCTCCAGGAAGAGGAGGGGAGGCGCGCAGGGTCGCCTTCTGGACCTCCCTCCGCTGCGGTTGGAGGTGTTAGTTGTGAACAATAAACTTCCAGGGAAATAACGCGCCCTCGCCCCCTCCAGTAGGCATTTGGGGAAAGGTGAACGTTTTTGATTGCTTAAAGCATTGATCTCGATTCATAAATAGTAAAGTCAGGCTGCCATTTATAAATTGTGAATGACTCCCGTGTGGGAGACTGACATGAATCACTTAAGGATGGGAGGGAGAGAATATCAGATTGCGAGGGCAATTACAAAAGCCCCTGGAAATTATCTAAAGGGCCGGTTTTTTTTTTCCTGGGGTTTGGCAGATTTCTCCCAGGATAACTGCTGGGACTCTTCTCGAGTGACGCTGTTCATAGATCTCAGTCCGAGACGTGTCTTGGGAGGATTTGCATTCCGGATCCTGCTTTCCTCGAGACGTCTCCCCAGCCAAGCCCCCTCGGCAGCCTGCAAATGGACAGCTAGCCGTGCAGAACGGCGCTGCTGCTGCTGCTGGCCATTATCAAGCTGATATAGTACTGTGCAAAAAGAAGAGGGGGGGGAGGCGCGCGCGCGGGGCGGGGGGAGAGAAATGGGAACAAAACCCACAAAAGCGCATCACGTCCTGCATGCTTCCATTCGCTGCTGCTTAAGTAGCATCGCACTGAGCAGAGCCGGAGAAGACTGAAACTCAGGATGCGATTGGCTGAGGAAGGATCTCCCAGGATCATAATCAGATCCTGGACTGCGCGGTGGGAAAGCTTCCTGCTGCAGCGCCCACGCCTCTTTCCCTCGTTCAGCCAGTCACGCAACTTTGCAAAATCACAACAACAACAACAACAACAACAACGTCTAGTCAGATAAAACTGCGAGCCGCGGGCGGGTGTTTCATCTGTGCTGCTGCTTGCGGTGGTTGCAATGCACCTTGCAAAGTTTGGCCATGCTTTATCTTCTCCATAGGAAGGGGGGGGGGTGAGCCGCCTTGAGATGAGGCTGTGCCTCCCTCTAGTGCGCAGAGCCAGTAGCGCGGCCTTGGGGGCATGTTCTCCGGCAAGGAGCAAGGGATGCCCTGAACCAGGCGCAGCGGGTGGCGTCTCAAAAACTACTGAAACGGGCGGGTGGCAGCATCATTCGCATAACAGGGGGGTTTCAGGGTTTGTTTTTTAAAGTTAGATGGGCTTTTATTTCTAGAGGTTAGAATGGTACTGAGAAGGAGCACCTCAGTACTGTATGTGCTAATGGCATTGCCAATGTCAGGATGTCTGTGTTATCAACAACTGCTTTTCGGCATTTGCTATCTCTCTGACGTTGCTGTTCACAGTAGCCACCCCTCCTCCCCTAGGATAACATGTCATGCATCTGACTAAGGGATTAAAGTCCGCAAAACTCATTACAGTACAAATCTGCTATGCTAGTCTTTAATGGACCAAAATGCTGTGTTGTTTCTAATGTAAAAGACTATCATGCTACACCCTATAATTTATTTAGGAATTCTAGAAGGTTTTATAACTGAGATGCGTCATGTTGTTCTACGTACCTTTTCTTTCTTAACTCCCCCTCCCACAAAAGAAAAATAATAATCTGTTACCACCACAGAATCTTCCACTACAAAATAGTGGAATAGAGACATGATCTACATGGGATGAGCATCTTAATTATTGCAAAAAGCAAAAAAGTTTAGATGGAGTTAAATTTAAACAAAGAAGAAGACCACTACCAACAACAGCCACTGCCCATTTTTTCCCATAAGGTTTATGGAAGTTTGACAAATCAGTCATTTTGAGGAGGCAATGGGGTATGCTAGTTGTTTGGTGAATTGCAATAGTTTTATTAGCTATATAAAAAATTTTCAACATTGAAATTGGAAATAAATATTTTCTTTTTTGTAATTTTCAAATTACAATCCTGATTGACCTCATCCTTGCAATGCAATCATTGGGAATTTGAGGTGAGATCCAATATAATGGGAGTGAGTATTTGCTCACGCAGTGGGGCTTCTACTTCCTCTTCTCCCTCTGTACCAGACAGTTTTGGACGTTTGAGGAACCATCCAGAACTGATTCGAAGGGCACATGGAAGGCACATGTAGGGGGGGGGGGAATGAGAAACCAGAAGTCTCATTTTTCAAGTGGTTGTCTATAAGCTGGCAGACATCACTGGAAGTCACCCACAATTCCCCAGTAAATATTGGTTCTGTAGAATTTTCCTGCCTCTTGTTTGCTTGCTTGCTCTGGATCAACTGATGTCGTTCCCCAGAATTCCATGCAAATTGTGTCAACACACATGCACACAAACCTTTACCTCACATTACAGGTAGGTAGCCGTGTTGGTCTGGGTCGAAGTAAAATAAAAAAATTCCTTCAGTAGCACCTTAAAGACCAACTAAGTTTTTATTCTGGTATGAGCTTTCGTGTGCATGCTACTGAAGGAATCTTTTTACTTTACCTCACATGTTCATGTTTGTTGTGCCAAAGAAGTTGTGGCAGTTATCCAGTAACTTTCCATCAGTAAATAAAGGTGCTACTGGTTTGCTGAAATTATTGAGTCATATTTTTAAATACTGTAACCCTTTTATGTTTCATGCTTTATACATAGTGGTGCCACATATATAATGATACTATATGAGCAGAACGGTATATTAATGTGGTTGAGGTGGACACTAAGATGAAACTTATACTTCACTAGATCATCAAGTGATCTCCATGTGGAGAAAGCACTGGTAGCAAGCAAGCTAGTCTAAAGGCTTGAACTGAACACACAGGCTTTTCCCTGAACACATGAAGGTTAAAGGTGTCAGGATGAAGATCTGAAGGAGGCTTCTGCATGTGTTCAGTTGCACCTGCTTAGAAACCTCCATGCAACTGGGAACCTTTGCTTACCAGGGGATAATGGATTGGGGGGATCTCATACTGACAAAAATATTGCCATTTTACTATCATTTTTTGGAAAAAGGAAAAGCAGTTTTGTTTTAACATCACTGAAAACCAGCTGCCAGTGGCTCTTTAAGCATTTGTTGAAACAACCTTTTAGGTTACACTTTTGCTTGTGCTTTTTTGCCTCCTCAGTATTTGTATATTGTTGTGTGAGTTTCAAGCGTAAACAAAAAATGGTAAAGAGCATACTGTAGATAAGCTTTCAAATTGTTATGTGGCATTTTACCCACATATCTGTCAAGTAAAAGGTTAGAATTTTCACTCTTCTGAGGAAAACATACCAATTAGCAGCAAGGCAATCCTATTGCGAGCTTAACACTTGGGGGAAAAGTTTTGACATATTTGCAGATACAGTCCCTGCCATTTGTGGCCGCATATTTCTATGATTAATCTTCTAGCTGACCCAGACTTTGTGGTGCCTGACATGCCTACTAGAAAAGGACACAATTCAGCTAAGCATATGCACAATGCAGCATGATAGTAAGATACCTTTACTCTGAAGTTGGGCACACTGGTGCAGGAATTAAATATATGAATCCCTGTGACTTACATCTGTGGGGTGGATAACAAAAGAATGGGCTGGATTTAAAACTTGAGGCTTAGCACACTCTCCACCAAAGTCCCCAGTCGGGGCTTCCCATTACTGCTCTGCATGCAGCAAGTCCATGACACATATGCTCTAAGGAAGCACGCGGAGGACTTTATCCCCAAAGCCACACGGAAATCAATGGGAAAATCAAGCCAATGCAGAAGTATCTCCTGTTGGAATAAAAGTGCGTCGTTTTAACCTGGTGTTTTTAATTACTCTCTTTGTCATTGGAACCCCACAAACAGGAAGTGCTTCTATTCCCATCCCACCACATCCTCTCAGTGCGCCAGACTGGAATCACGAGGGCAGCTGCCATTTCTTTCCAAGGAGGTGAACCGTTGTTCCCTGTGAAGCACAAGTGCAAGGTTAGAAGCAGCACAACACTTGGCACTCAGGAGCAGAGGGGAGGGAGAGGGCCAAGAAAGGCAGATGTGCTGCTCCATGGGAAAATGAGATGACATTACCACCCCAGCTGCATTCGTGACTCAGCTTTAAAGTGTGCCTTTATCTGCCTATACACACTGCCTGTACACATGAGCACTATGATGTTAGAAATGAGTAATCACACTATTTGCAGATACACACATACTTATACCTGTATTTCAAACTTTGTTCACATATTATATACACTTTGTACACATTCTTCCCCTAAAATACACATTTTTAAAAAATCCATTTCTTCCATAAAAGTCATGTTGTGCACATTTTTTTAAAAAAACTGAAATGGTGTTGTGTAATCCAGTTGATTGCTGTGTTCCAGTTCATGTATAAGTTCTGGGCCAGAGAATCGGGTCAGTTCAAAATGCAAACTGAGCAAATTTCTCCCCCTGCTCACAGCAGAAGTAGCCACAGAGTCCCCCACGAGACCCTCCCACAGTGCTACAGTTTATTCATTTTTAAATTTATTTTGACAATTCATATACTGCTTAATCACAGTCATCTTTAAGCAGTGTGCAAGAGATGTAATACAATGAAACTAAAAATCAGTTAAAACTCTAAAATCAGAATTCAGTCTAAAAGCCTACTGGATGTTCTTCACAAGCATACACAAATTATGCTGGTCTCAGGCTTCAGAAAACTACTGCAAACAGAATGAACCTTTATAGGTACGGGAGTCATTTCCAGGTGCTCATTCAGCATTCATTCTGGTTTATTTGCTGTTTATATGATGCTATGTTACCCAAAATGTCAGTGTATTTTCCTGTCACACCCTACTGCAATTTTTTATTTGTTTTGGCATTGGGTTTGTTGGGCAAGAGTGCCCCATTCACTTCAGCTGAGCACCCTGAATTTGTCGGTATGCAACTGATTCCCAGTCACAAAATAGTGACAGTTTGCAAAACAAGTAGCAACAAGAAATCTAGAAACTCAGAAAATACCAGAAACATTCTTGCCCACTTGCTTCATGCATTTAGTAGTCAAGGGCCAAAGAACTCTTCACATTTATATTTGTAGGTGTGCATCTAAGGTCTTTTAAGTGTACATCTCAAAAGTTGAAAGAGACAGCCACAAGCATGCTTGCCACATATATGGGAGTGGCTGCCGAGACCACATAACACCGGTCCTAAGAGACCTACATTGGCTCCCAGTATGTTTCTGAGCACAATTCAAAGTGTTGGTGTTGACCTTTAAAGCCCTAAATGGCCTCGGCCCAGTATACCTGAAGGAGCGTCTCCACCCCCATCATTCAGCCCGGACACTGAGGTCCAGCGCCGAGGGCCTTCTGGCGGTTCCCTCACTGCGAGAAGCAAAGTTACAGGGAACCAGGCAGAGGGCCTTTTGGGTAGTGGTGCCTGCCCTGTGGAACGCCCTTCCATTGGAGGTCAGGGAGATGAACAACTACCTTACATTTAGAAAACACCTAAAGACAGCCCTGTTTAGGGAAGTTTTTAATCTGTTATATTTTAATGTATTTTGGTGTTGTTGGAAGCCGCCCAGAGTGGTGGGGGAAACCCGGCCAGATGGGCGGGGTATAAATAATAAATAATAATAATCAGAGAGGCAGGTGTGTTTGATTCATTGACACACCCAAGTTTGAGATTACAGGCGTCCCCGACTCATGCACAATCAACTTGTGCTCAATCGTGTATACGTGCTGGACTGGAAAATAAATAAACAATTCCAATCCATCCATCCATCAATCAATGAATTCAAACCTGAAATGGCAGGAGAGAGCAGGAAAGTCCTTGCGGCTCATGAGGAGACCCTCTCCAGAGCCCAAAGAGGATGTCAGTGAGCCAAAAGTCAATAAAGAAAAGGCTCCCAAACATTGCTGCCCACACTCCCCTGCTCAACAGCTGCATTGCAGGGGGCTCCCCACTTACATGCGTTTCGCTGAAGCGCACAGGGCCCCAAAACATACTAAGAACTTCTGAGCATGATCACTGAGTTACACAAGTTGATGCTTTAGTTCACCAACAGATTTTTAAAACATATTTTCAAGTCCAGTTTTGTTATGGCAGTTTTTGCATTTTTTATTATTTTTTGCTAATGTAATTGGCACTCTTCATTATCTCGTTTGTCTCTCCTGCTGTTTGCTAAGTACTGATAATGTCTTTGTTCTTATAAATAAACAAACAGAAGGTTTCTTGACCAATCTCTCTAGATGTTTAAAATTTCATTAAACATGAGCTCGACTGAACAGTTGTGTCATCACAGTTGGTACACTTCAATTAATACAGTTTGATTCCACGGCAATAGCTGACATTGTTACATGGTGAGTTCACCTGTCACTTATGCCAGGGAAGCCCTGCAGTTCAGACATGCTGAGCAAGCACAGGCTCAACAAGAAGCTGCTCTCCATTCTCACTCCCCAGCTCACACGGAAAGACCTTCAGGCTAAACTAGATGCAAAGGCACCAACCACGACTGCTAAATCACATCTCCCCACACATTCAGGTGTAAAGCCAATAATAAAGAAAGGGGTGGGGACATGGGCGTAGCCAGGATTTTTGTTGGGGGGGGGCAGCCAAAGTTGTTTGGCTTTTGGGGGGAAATCAAAGGTAAAAATACCTGGTAAGAGGACATTTATTGTGCTTTTAATATTCTGTTGGGAGCCGCCCAGAGTGGCTGGGGTATAAATAATAATTTAAAATTTAAAAATACATTACAGGGGATGGGATGGGCAATCTTCTGCTGGGGGGAGGGCAAAACCTTAGTTAATTGAGTACTTTCAATGCTTTTCAATAATATTTGTGGATCTTCTATGCCCATGGGCTGGGAGCTGCTTTTCATGGGCACACAGGTAAAGAAGCTGAACCTCCCTCCCTCCCACAGCCAAATCATTTTTCTCCCAATCCACCTGGCAGTAAAGGCAGAGAAAGAAAGGGGCTCAGGGAGCTGATCATGAAGAGATGAGCTCCCCAAACGCATGTGCCCCTTTGGATATTAAAATCAGGTCCCATCCTCATGTTATTTCTTAAATTTATTTAATCAGTTTCTATGCTGCCTTTCATTGGAGGATCACAGGGCAGTTTACAATATAAAAGCACAAAAATACACGATGTAGTAACAAACAAAAACAATAACCTAACTAGACATTATGGCAGCAGCAACCGTTGTTGTCATGAATGTGCCCTGTGGGGGGACATTTTCCCCAAACCACGCCCATTTGACAATCAGCCGACATCACTTGAGAGGGAGGACTGGGTTAAATCTTGCAATGGCCTCACACAGATGTTCACAGTACACAACCATAGGCCAGGATTTAACACTCTCCCATCAGCTGATGAGTATGGCTTAAATCCTGTTCAGTTAGGCAAGATTCCATGCAAATCCCTTCCACATTCAGGAAAGGGTTTGCACGGAAACCCCCACCCCCCACCCCGCCCCCACTTAAGAGGAAGCCTATCCCCTTCATCCAGGGAAGGAATTCCTATGCAAACTCCTTCAGCAGCCAACATGCCTTTAAACAACCAGGCACATATGGGCTGAGGACTCCTGGCAGAAGGATATGGGAGAAAGAAAGAAAGAAAGAAAGAAAGAAAGAAAGAAAGAAAGAAAGAAAGAAAGAAAGATTGCTGACACTTTGCCATAGGAAAACAGTGCAACTGCAACAATCCTATCTACCAGCAATAGATTGCCTGGTTGTTCTTAATGGGAATGCCCTGGACTAAGTGGTCTTAGTTAAAATATCAGAGTTTAATATCCAAAAATTGTATTCAAATTAAGATTTGCATTTGCAGAGAAAATGAGTAAGTTGAGCACACTTGAGCACATACTGAACAATTTGTTTTAATTTAATATGTACAACAGTTTTAAGTTTTCCAAATGGGTAACTTAGGATAATTCCCCACATCATTTATGTGTTTCCATTGTGCTGTAAAATAGCAGAGTTTGGAAGAAGAGTTGCATTTTAAATTAAACTTCCCATTGAGTTGTCATATGGATTTGATCAGACTGTTATTGTACATGAATAAAATATAGAAAATTTCTACAGCACATTTATTGAGGCTTAAATGTTGCCTCTTAAGGGTTGTACTTTTCCATTTTGCTCTTTATTGAGGAGCAGTCAATAGCCAACATCTAGAAATGGTCACATTCAACCTTAATTAAATGCATATTTGGGAAACTTAATGTAAAGTGCTAGCCCAGAAGGTTAGTTAATTTGGCTGTAAAGTGAAAGCCATATTGATTGATGCAGGCCACAATACTGATGTGAATTCCTCTGAAATATAGCATTTGCTGTCCTGACTGTTTGAAGTACCTCGGGTCATCAAATTGATGCAGAGGTTATTGAACTCTTAATGTAAAACTTAATTACTCAGAAATCTGTTGAATATGCATCTTTTAAAAACTTACCTACTCTTATATTCTTTAAGGGACAATGACCTCTTCTGACCTTTGCCTTGTAAGAATGAAATGTTCTCAGTTCAGATTGAAAATGGCAGGTTTCCTGAGCCTGCAAATACCTAATGGCATGCATTTGTTTGAATTAAACCACCCCTTGTGTTGAGCCAGATAAAAATGTACTTTGTTAATATGCAAGGGCCATCTGCGAGCATTTTCTATGAAGCAATTACTGTGATCAAGGAAGAGAGACCTGCACACATCTTGATTTGGGTCAAGCACGGGCCTGAAGGAGTTCTCCAGCCATCGAAACGCCAATCCTACTTCTACTGAATGGCTGGATACAACTTTTGAGGTGCACCCCCCACATCCAGCACCACCATTTGTATTTAACTAGTTGCTCCTGACTACTGTTGGAATTGGAGCCAGTTTATTTCTCTACATGTAAAGGTGTGCCCTGTTCTTGTGACTGTAACTTGTTTTAAGGGTTCTGTTCTGAAGATGCAATCATGTAGATCAAAATGAAGCCTCATTTGACTTGCTTCAAACTGATGAAGGTTAAAGAGATGATGGTCAAAGTGATAAAGACCATGCCTCTGTGATATCACATGAGGAGGAGAGCCTTCCCCAGAACTCAGTGAGGAGAGCCCCAAGCCGCATCTATGTCCAGCTTGACTGGGTTGGAGAGGAATGTTCAGAGAGTTCAGCATTGGGACCCTATCAGTTCTGTCGTCCTCTCATTTCTGACCCAGCACCAAGTGCAAATTCATTTTGGCTGTGAGTCCTGGAAGACCTGCTCCCTGCCCTGCAGGCTTTTGCCCACCTGGCCTGGGAGGGCTGGAATGACTGCAGCCACAAAAGGCTTAGGCTGCTGAACAGACTCTTGGGCTGGGTTACTGTTTAGGGGGTATTGCTGGGGGTTTTTGTTGTTGCTATTATTGATACAGTGGTACCTCGGGTTACAAACGCTTCAGGTTACAAATGCTTCAGGTTACAAACGCTTCAGGTTACAAATGCTTCAGGTTACAGACTCCGCTAACCCAGAAATAGTACTTCGGGTTAAGAACTTTGCTTCAGGATGAGAACAGAAATCGTGCTCTGGTGGCGCGGCAGCAGCAGGAGGCCCCATTAGCTAAAGTGGTACCTCAGGTTAAGAACAGTTTCAGGTTAAAAACGGACCTCTGGAACTAATTAAGTTCTTAACCAGAGGTACCACTGCATACCATATTTTTTGCTCTATAGGACACACCTGAACATAGGACGCAGCTAGTTTTTAGAGGAGGAAAACAAGAAAAAAAAAATACTTTGCTTTCTTTAATTGCCCTAGGCGTGACTCTGGCTTTTGGCAGAGCTCTGGCTCTGCACGGGCTCTGGCTCTCGCATTCGCTCCATAGGACGCACGGACTTTCCCCCTTCCTTTTTGGGAGGGAAAAAGTGTGTCTTATGCAGCGAAAAATACGGTATTTTTTGTATCTTTAGTTTTAGATTTTATTATAGCTTATGATATATACAGAAATCATTCTGTTTGGTTGTGTACTTTTTGATACGTTTTATTTATAGTTTATGACTATTTTCTTATGTTGGTAATTATGTAAATCTTTTAATGTTGTATGCTCCATTGAGCACGGTGTTGACTATGGAAAGGTGGCATTCAAATATGATTATAAATTACTGTAATCTGTCCTGGCACCTGCTGGTGAACGACGGGGAATAAATTTAATAATAAATTTAATAATAATGTTTTTATTTGTGGTTGTATAATAATGCTACTTTTCAGATACAGGCTGACTGTCCAACTGTTTGTAGTGGTGTGGGAGTCAATTGCTTAAAGTACTTTAGTTTATTGATGTAAACAAATATGCCTAGTACAAAACCTTCATTAGTGCAATTAATTTCAACATCACAGGGGTCAGGATTCAGCTTTGTGGGGCATTCCTAAGACCCACTGCTGACCAAAGGAACCCACTTTCAGCCTTAATCTTCCACCTTGCTGCTTCCGTCTGTTTGCCTGCTTCTCCAAGCAGGAAATCAGAGACGAGACAAGAAGAAGGAGCAGCTTCCATTGGGCCCTGAGGAAGAAAACACTGGTAAGTTCCTCTCTCTCTTTAAATTCTTAATCCTGTAGGAAGATATAATCCCACTCTATTCTGCCTTGGTCAGACCAGATCTGGAATATTGTGTCCAGTTCTGGGGACCACAATATAAGAAGGGTGTTGACAAGCTGGAAGGTGTGCAGAGGAGGGGAACCAAGATGATCAAGGGTCTGGAAACCAAGCCTTGTGAGGAACTGTTGAAGGAGCTGGGTATGTTTAGCCTGGAACAGAGGAGACTGAGAAGAGATATGATTATAGCCATCTTTAAATCTCTCAAGGGCAGTCACATGGAGGAGGGAACAAGCTTGATGTTCCCTGCTCTGGAGGGTAGGACTTGAACCAATAGCTTCAAGTTAAAAGGAGATTTCAACTCAACACCAGGAAGAACTTTCTGGTGGTAAGAGCTGTTTGACAGTGGAATGGTCTCCCTTGGTTATGGACTTTCTTTCCTTGGAGATTTTTAAGCAGAGGTTGGGTGGTCATCTGTTATGGATGCTTTAGTTGAGATTTCTGCATTGCAGGAGGTTGGACTAGATGACCCTTGGGGTCCCTTCCAACTCTAAGATTCTATGACTCCACTACTAAGGGTGGAAGCTTATTTTTCATGGCTTTCCTCCTCCTCTTCCCTCCCCATTCCTTTTCTTTTTGCAGAATGTCTTGCGAGCCTCGGGCAGGGTCAGTCTGTACCTGTACTACACTTTGAAAATCTAAGCACTTTAGAAGTGATCATTATGATTATTTGTTATTATTAGATGTTGAAGGTGGTGAGAATTCTGTTAGAAGCTTCTAGTCTCTCACATAGAACTTCATAAAGGAATTACTATTAAATCAGTTTCAATCTGTGGTGCAGATTAATTTGCATGAATAGGGATGCTGGTAGGGAATTAAACATGCATTCACGATGGAGAGAGTCATTCAATCATACAAATTTTCATAAGAAAATGAATCTTTGTGCATATGTCTACTGTCACAGAGTTGGAAGGGATCCTGGCGGTCATCTAGTCCAACCCCCTGCAATGCACCCATGATGGATAGCCAGCCAGCCTTAGAGCATTGGGAGTGACTCCTTGGTCCACCTTCATTCTGCTTCTTTTGGTTATTGATTCCACGCCTTGAGAATAGGCTGGCAGACAATGGCTGAGGGCACTTCTCTCCCTTTTGCATAGGAAGATGCAACACTGATAAAGCCTGCAGTCAGTAAATCATGGGAGGCTTAACACATCAGTCTGCGTAAAGCCATCTTAACAAAAGGCAACGTAAATTATTTAAAATTAAACATGCAAATATATTTTGCTGCCACTCTGAAATATTGCTCTAATTTGGCTCAGACATATGTTGTGGGAGAAAAAAGAAAGAAACTGTGGGCTGTTCTGGTGGGTTGTGGATTGCCTCTCTGAATAGAGGCTTTCAATCAAAATATTTAGACCATTCCATGCTGTGAGTGCTGCTGACTTACTGGTGTCACCCGACAGCTTGGCAAGGAGGCGTCACAGCTGAGCTGTCAGTGAGCTCCAAAGCAGAGTCCTGCACAAGGATGACCAAGAGTCGCCCCCCAAAAGGAGAGCCCAGACGGGATCTCCAGCTTCTGCTTCCAAAACTTCCACTCCCTGGGCAGGAATATGAGTCAAAAAGTCCCTGGTTCAAACCTTGTTGCATCATGAACTTGCTAGTTGGCCCTGGGAAAGCCATTCTTCACCACCTCCCTACCCCGACCCCCCATCTGCAGTACGAGTAAACTGCTGAATTAGCAGTGATGAAAAAGTTCAATTTCATCTCCTGTGGCTTGAATACGCAGAACGAGGGGTTGTTGTTTTTTATCTCACATGTGTTAATGTGATTACTAATTAACTGAGCACCAACATTGCTTTGTGAATGGTCACTATTTGGCTGTAATGTGATTGTCACTCTCTGTGTTTTGTGCATGTCCAACCTTCACATCTCCCCCACCCCTCTGCCCGGCCCACCAAACCATGTTTCTGTCTACCTGCAATTTGGGCTACAATTTCCTGGATTCTTCTCCATGAAAGCTTATGTTATAAGAAGAAAGCTGGTCTTTAAGGTGCTGCAAGACTATTTTAACCCACCTTAGAGGAGGTTTTAAGTGCACTCTGCTTTAGGGAGTTTATTTAAAAATGCCTGGTGACCTTTACATTTTCCATCTGATCTGGAGACTCATTAAACCCAGTCCAGTGGTGTAAGGCTTTTGAAAATTCAAGATGGCCTTAAGTGGCCTGGGAGATGGTGAAATCATTTGTATACTGTGAGTTCAAGCCCTTGGGGTGCTGCTGGCCATAGCAATCCAACCCTTCCAATGTCCTGATGATCAGCTGAGAGACAAGAGTGGGACACCCAATGGCGACAGCCTTGCTTGCGCCTGGGAGAATTTCAATGAGTGTGCACATTATCTGACCGACAAGCAGATGCTTCTGGCCAAAGTGCTGAACATGCAAAACATGCAATAGCAGCTGAGTGATTTATGATTACTCTAGCTTTGCAGCAAGTGGTGAATTTGGACCACCAGGTGTAAGACTCATAATAGGAGTATAAGAACCATAGCTGTCAAGTTTTCCCTTTTCTCGTGAGGAAGCCTATTCAGTATAAGGGACTTTCCCTTTTTAAAAAAGGGAGAACTTGACAGCTATGATCAGAACCAACTTCAAATCATTTGAATATATTAAGAAAAACCCTGTGATGTGAAAGTCAGGACAAAAAGTCCTGTCTTGGTAAAGATGAATGAAAGTTTTGCCACCGACTTCAAAGGAACTGTAATTTCACCATTAACTTTTAACATTTGCAATGCATCTGTTGCCATCTTATGTTGAGACAAATAGCAGGTGTCAATTAGAAAAGAAACAATAGATTATGTAACCAATTACTTTTGCATCCCAGACAACAGTTTGCAATCAGAGGGATGTGTGATAAGGTTTAATCAAAGATTAGAACTTTTTAATTAAATAGGGCCTTTTGTGGCTAGTCGTTTGACATTAATTACTGTTTTAACTTGATGCATTTTGATTTGTAAGAGGGCTTGAGTACAACAAAAGAGAAAAATGCATCATAGAAAGTGTTGATTATTAAAGTGGAGATAGAAACTTTTTTGTCATGTAGTTCCCACCTTTCTAAAAAACAAATGTTATTTCAAATCTGAGGTGGCTGTGTTAGATAATCAGAGCAGGGAGCTTTTAAAGCTACATAGCAGATGGCTCTTGGAACTGAGAACTACACAAAGACTTAATTGTCATGACTGAAGATCTTATCAATGTTCTGTAAAAACTTTCAGGGGGCAAAATGTTGGCATGAGTTACGTTTAGAGTTTTAACTAGATGTCTACCCATTGGGCATCTTAAAGCTAACTAACACCACCAGCATTAATAGAGGTCATCAATCAAAACGAAATGCCAAAGCCGGAAACTTTGGGAGAGATTTTCATTTGTTGGCCCACAGAGAGGCAGATAAATGTTAACAGCATTCTTGTGTTAACTTTAAATTCAGGTCCAGGGATGGTGCTGGGCAGCAGCTTTTGCAAGTCACTCTTCTGCAAAACCTTCCTTTCCATTTCCTCCAGTTATTCCGTATAATGTGGTGCTTCTGTGGACTCCCCCTCCCCTCTCGGAATTGACATGGAATGGAAAGTGGGGGGGGGGGACAAGAGGAAGCAGCAGTTATCATTTTCTCATGGAGGGTGTGAGGGTGATATATACAGAGGCACAAAAGTACCCCTCTCAGGAGAGAGTGGCGGGAGGGAGAGAAAATGAGAGAGATTCCTGATTTCCTTGGAGGGAAGATAGAATCTACGTAGCTTCAACCTAGCACACAGATTCATATCCTCCAACTCCTCAAAAATGAAAAGAATAAGAGTTGTGTGCTGGTTTTTTGTTTGTTTCTTATGATGATGATAATTATTTGGCTAACGGAAACTTGTGCTCTGTCAAAGCCTGTCCTCCAGTCTCTTCCCCTGAGAAAGAGTCTTCTGTTTTTCTGCCTGATCCTTGCAGTACTTTGGAATTTCTTTGGAATTACTGAGGGTAAGGGGTTGAGCTGACCTTTTATCATTGTGATGTAGCCACTGGTGGTGTGCATGTGTGTTTTCTTTCTGTTAAAGGTCTGTCCAGCATTCTGCAGCCTTATTCACGGCCTGGACCTTCTGAACGGAGAAACCCCCATGGATGGTGTTCCCTGACAGTAGCTTCCCCTGAGCTCTCACTGCAGTGGAGGAAGTTCCCTACTAAATGTCTGAAATTGACATGTACCCTGATTTTGTTTTTTAAAGGAACTGTTTCCTTTTACGCTTTTCCCCTAAATAATATAAATAAAATAAAAGCAGTTCTACACTGATTTCTTCAAAAGGAAAAATACAAGGTGTGACCAGAAAGTTCGGTGAATGGTCACAGAAATCGGACAGTGAGAAATATTTGAACATACATGCCTTACAGACCTTCAAAGTAGGCCCCCTCTGATACAATGCACTGTTGACAAGGTTTGTAGAACAGTTGGAAACTTCTGGAGAAGTCCTCTTTTCATACTGCTTTCAGTTCCCTCGTCACAACAGCTTGGATGTGTGAAATGCTGGAAAATCTGTGCCCTTTCAGTGCAGATTTCAGTTTTGGAAAAAGAAAGAAACCTGGTGGGGCCAGATCGGGAGAATATGGAGGGTGGGAAAATTCAGTAACCTCAGTAACGATTCCATGCAGAATATGCAAATCTTCCGGCATCATTTGGACGAACAAACGCCAATCCCACATCAATAACTCACAAACTCTGTCGACGTTTGCCACCGTTCTGCTCGTTGACAATCTGCCAGACCGAAGGTCATCTTCGATGGTTTACTGCCCTTCATGGAAACACTTAAACCACTCATTCACTGTATTTCGAGTTACAGATTCATCCATAGCTGCCAAGTTTTCCCTTTTCTCGCGAGGAAGCCTATTCAGCATAAGGGAATTTTCCTTAAAAAAGGGAGAACTTGGCAGCTATGTTCATCTCCCTGTTACACAATTGTGAGCATTTCCTGGGTTTCTGATGCCGATTTACCCAGTTTGAAACAGAATTTCATATTGACCCTCTGCTCCATTTTCAACCACAACACACTGCACTATTAACAGCTACAAAACGCTACTGCATGAATGTAGGTGTAATGGTGGTGTTGCGGCTACTCTCGAGTAAAGATGCCCAAGTCCGTGCTTGTCTTTAAAGGTTTTATGGTGCATAATATTTACAGTGCAGAGATAGCAGAAAACATGACCTCTCAGTCACTCACAGAATCTGGGAGTGGACGTTTCCTGTTGCGTGACCAGCATAAGAGCTTGGGCACCCCGAAACACTTCCTCCCGACATTACGTTTAGTGGCGCGCCTTAATTCGGGTGCCGGGAGGGGCTGCGTGTTCCCCTCTACCTGCTGGTCCAGGCGGCGCAAGGGCTCTCCCACATCACTGAGCCTTCCCTCCTCCATCCCCACTAACTTTCTCATCCCCCCCCCACCTGGCCCGCTGCTGCTGCTGCTCTCACTGGGCGAAGTGCTGGTCAGCAAGATGGGGGGAGGTTCCCTGCAGGAAGGTCCCCTGACAGTAGGCCTGTCAACCAATGCCGAGACACTGCGCATATGTTAGCTCAGATATGGACAAACGCCTCCCATGTGTCTCTATGAATCCGGCAGCTCCCATTATCACATATAGGGGAGATTTGCCCTACCTGAAAGAAATGACATTGAACAGCTGTCAGAAGTTTCCTGGGGGGTCATGGGGCTTCTAGGAAAGGAAAACAGCACAGAAGACTGCAGAGTGAGGATTTGTACAATGAGGGAAAAAGCATTCACAAACACAAAATGTTCCTTGGCTACCTTGAGAGGTAAACAAGAAGCCTATGATAATTCTTTTCCTAAAATGTTCTCTTCCATTTAATAATCTTCATGTAATTTTATATTGTCATTAATGGATGAAAAATGGTTTTTAAAATGAGAGACATTTTGCCACGGCTCTGCTTGAAATGCTCCAAATTCTGAGTAGCCCCTCAGCTGTAACGCACAGATGGGGAAGGCCATAGCTCAGGGGCAAATCCTATGTTTTGCACGCAGGTTAGATCCAGGTAAAATCCTGGCATCTCCAGCACCTAGTAATAATAGCAGGCTGCTTTATACTAAAGCAGACCATAGAGTCATTTACTTCAGCACTTTTTTTTTTGCTTTTGGTATTTTTAACCAGCCCTACTGGGGATGCCAAGAACCAAACCTGGCATCTTCTGCATGTAAATCATGTGCTCTACTACTGAGCTATGGCTCACCTGCTGCCTCCAGGTAGGGCTGAAAACCATGTCATGTCACTGTAGCCAGTCCTGTGCTAGATGGGCCAGTGGTCGGCCTCTGCTCCACCTGTTGAAAGCGGTTTTCCTCACTCTGCAATACAGTGTGTTCTTTTGCCTTCTGAAGCATGGTGTATTAGGGCAGCCCCATAATTTACACAACAGCTGTGTTTACCGTGGGTACACTAGTGTTTTCCCAAGAAAGCGCATAAAGTACGAGTGGCAGCTGGGTGCCCCAAAGCACCTGTGTGCTTGGCACACACCTGGGAGCCCTAGTCCAATCAAAGCTCTCAGCCACATGGGCACAGGTGTTGAAGAAAACACATCTGTTGTTGACATAGTTTATGCATTTGGTGTGAGAGATACTGATACATGGAGTAAGTACAACTGCCACATAAAATGCACAACTGCTCCAAATAAATATACCATAACAGTTTCCTTAAAACAAAAAAGTTTTACTCGACAGAATGCTTGGAAAATTCAGCTTTCATTTTGCAGCTGGAGATGGGATGTGAATTAGGACGTGAGAGATATGAGTTGAAGACAGATCTAACCCTTATTTGTTCTTCCTCTTAATTTGCACAATGAGTTTATTGGTTGGAAGGATTTATATTAGGAACCTTCATAACCAATGCAAAGTTTAGAAGGAATTTTTGATTTCTTGAGTACCTTTATTCTCAAGGAATTTATAGGATGGAATTTGGATTGTTTAAAGCACATTTCCTTTAATGGGACTAAAGTCATCTTTGATGGATCTCTTGGACATCAATTGTAATGGTGGATCAACCTGTATATGCCGTATCAATATTATTGAAAGATAAAACTGTGATGGGAGAGAGAGAGAGACAGACAGACAGACAGACAGACAGACAGACAGACAGACAGAGAAGAATAAGAAAATAGAATTCAAATCAATACTTTTAAAAGCTAAAGTATTTAAAACATCACTCATGGATATTTGTAAAATACTATTTGGGGGGTGAATACACACTGCAGGGATCAAAAAAATAATACTATTTTGTATTCTATACACCTGCTATTTCTCTAAGAAAGCCTATCAGTTAAAATGATGAATTTTAACCTTTTCCAATTCTTCCAGCGAACATCCAATTTATATTCTTCAAGCTCTGTGCTACAAGTTTGCCATACTGATGCAAAAATTATTGTTTTTGCAATATTTATAAAGATCTAGTTACAGTTTTTCAAGGGCATAGATTACATTTCCTTTGGATTTGACTGATCAAGTATAATTAAAGGGGGAAAGAACTGCATAGACATTCGTGATACGAGTGCATGTTATAGTACATTAAAGCCATCACTATAGGTTTCCTATTAATTCAGCTCTTGTGATCAATAGAAAGCACAAATGTTGCATCATCAGAGAATGCAGGAGGGCTATGGACATGAATTTCAATGGATCCAAACTTCTGTGAATAATTTATCTTTTTTGGGGTCCATTTTAGACACGTATTATTAAAAGCTATAATTCCACAGGCATATGACAGAATCATTCCACCTGTAACTGGCTGACTGACCGAACCCAAAGGGTGCTCATCAATGGCTCCTCTTCATCCTGGAGAGAAGTGACTAGTGGGGTGCCACAGGGTTCTGTCTTGGGCCCAGTCTTATTCAACATCTTTATCAATGACTTAGAGGATGGGCTTGAGGGCATCCTGAGCAAGTTTGCAGATGACACCAAATTGGGAGGGGTGGCTAATACCCCAGAGGACAGGATCACACTTCAAAATGACCTTAACAAGATTAGACAACTGGGCCAAAGCAAAAAGATGAATTTTAACAGGGAGAAATGTAAAGTACTACACTTGGGCAAAAAAAAAGAAAAGAAAAAGAAAGGCACAAATACAGGATGGATGACACCTGGCTTGAGAGCAGTACAAGTGAAAAGGATCTAGGAGTCTTCGTAGACCACAAATTTGACATGAGTCAACTGTGTGATGCAGCAGCTAAAAAAGCAGATGCAATTCTGGGCTGCATCCATAGGAGTATAGCATCTAGATCAAAGGAAGCAATAGTACCACTGTATTCTGCTCTGGTCAGACCTCACCTGTGGTACTGTGTCCAGTTCTGGGCACCACAGTTCAAGAAGGATACTGACGAGCTGGAATGTGTCCAGAGGAGGGCAACCAAAATGGTCAAAGGCCTGGAAACAATGCCTTATGAGGAACGGCTTAGGGAGCTGGGTATAGCCTAGAGAAGAGAAGATTAAGGGGTGATATGATAGCTATGTTCAAATAATGTATATCATCATCATCATCACTTTTAATTTGTATACCGCCTTTCTATCATACAATACTCAAGGCGGTTTACAAGCTGAAGAAACAGAATCTAATGAAATACAAAAACAACCTTATAACAATCTAATGCAGTACAAAATGTGATAATAAAACATAGCTTTAAAATAAGCAGTCAAATAATGTAACATTCAACAATCATTACAATAGTATAGAATAATATTAGCATATGAAAATTAAACAGAAACCCACTCTTAACATTTACAATAAATAATATCAAACAATAATCAATAACAACAGCAAGCAACAGTGCATAAAACAATACAATGCAAATTGAAAAATAGAGACTGGAGGGGGCAAGGCAAGGCAAGGCAGGTGGAAAGAGGCCTTGCCTGATGGAGTCTCTCCCCTCACAGTCTATATTAAAGGATGTCATATGGAAGAGGGTGAAAGGTTGTTTTTTGCTGCTCCAGAGAAGTGGACACAGAGCAATGGATTCAAGCTACAAGAAAGAAGATTCCGCCTAAACATCAGGAAGAACTTCCTGACAGTAAGAGCTGTTCGGCAGTGGAATTTGCTACCAAGGAGTGTGGTGGAGTCTCCTTCTTTGGAGGTCTTTAAGCAGAGGCTTGACAGGCATATGTCAAGAATGCTTTGATGGTGTTTCCTGCTTGGCAGGGGGTTGGACTGGATGGCCCTTGTGGCCTCTTCCAACTCTATGATTCTATGTAACCATGGAAGATCAGAAAATATGAGGCCTTTAGCTGAATCAATACATATAATACAAAATTTGAAATATAACAGACAGGTTTAAGAACAGTAGGTCCTGTTGGTAATAATATAATAAATATAAGTGTTAAGAGGTACTTATTTATATTATTCTTCATGATACTTAACTTTGATTGTACTTTGTAGTAACATTAAACTCCAGTCTTATTCACAGCTACTTGAAAGTATCATTGAAGAAAATGGGACTTTCTTCTGAGTGTACATAAAAAGAATATGTCTGCACACCCTCACGGTATTGTTACTGTAGAACTCTTAAAACACAATTTCATTGAAATTTAGCTTATTGGTTTTTATGGATTATCCCAACACACTATATTTCATACTGGAAAATATTTGCAGCTGCCCTATCACCCTACCCATTCCTGGATTTGACAGTTGATATTCAAATATATATGCCCCTTTTATCTGTGCTTAAACCTCCCCCCCCCATTTGTTGTTCCAGCATCACTCTCTGTTCTCTGCTTCAAATGGGGTTCTGAGCTGCTCTGTATTCCCCATTCAGTGTAATGGGAAATGTAACTATGGCTATAACATTTCCTCCTCTTGGTCAAAGTGGATTAAATTTACATGCACAGGAACCCTTCCTGAAGCCTGCTGAATTTTGGGCAAATAGATCTGAAGACTTTTTGTGAGGGAAGTAAAAGAGATTCACTTTCTTCCATAATAATTTATGAACAGGATTTTTCTCATGCTCTGTTTTTGCTTGAAATAATGAATAGGGGGCTTGGGTGTGGTATATTTCTGCTTGTGCATTTTTATAAGCATTGTAGCTTTTCACTGGTTTTTTCTTACAAAGGAGGCTTTCCAAAATGTTGCCTGGGGAGTCCTGAAGGGTTCAGATGGCTTTGTCATTGTTGTGGCAGAGCAACAGGGGATTAACACATTCAGCAACCTTAAATGAAGCTTCTATCTGTAAAAGAAAATAACATCCACTACAGTGCTTTAACAAAACAAAAACAGACCTTGTTCTTTGTGCTCCACAACCAAGGTTTCAAACAGCATTACTTATTGTGAAGCTCTTCTTGTTGTTGTTGTTTAGTCGTGTCTGACTCTCCGTGCCCCCATGGACCAGAGCATGCCAGGCACTCCTGTCTTCCACTGCCTCCCACAGTTTGGTCAAAGCTCTTAGACCTAGATAAACATAGAGCTATCGCAGAATATAGAGCTATAAGATGCCTAAAATTAGAACAACATGAGGTTCAAGGTTGCATGAGTGGCTGATCTGACTCAGGTAGTTTACTGACATCATGCATTGCCTTGAGAAGGGGAAAAGGACTCAGATCACATCAGTGAGCGCACATGCACAAACACACACACTGATGCTTTTATGTCAATTCTGTGAGTTGGCTGAAATTTTTGCTGGGATAAAGGGAATAAACTTATGCATCCTCTCCCCAGTTCTCGATGCAAATATTTTCTTACCTATGAAAATGTGAGACATATCACTGGTATTGCAAGAAAGAGTGAAGAGTAGACAGTTAAGATGAGGATTTCAGGGTTCGCTAGTCACCCAGGGATCTCAGCGCTCTGTGAAAAATACAAACAGCCTTAGAAACAGCCCTTTCTTCCTTCTTCTGGACAGACCAGTGTTCCTGTCTCACTTATGTGTCTCTGACAGCTGCCATTTTTCGTTCGGTTTATAATGTGGGGAACGGGTGGAATGCTCAGCATGTCTTCAATACAGATCTGCCTGACAGTGTTTGAGAACTTAAGATCAAGCACCGTCATTCTGGCGAGCTTTGTGGTGCTGCTGCTGCTGCTGTTTTCATTTTGCAAAGGGCAGTTATTCAGCAAAACCTGTTTTTCTGCAAACCTGTGTCATGGGAGATGTTTCCAGCCCTAATATCTGCAGCTCATCTGCTGAGTACCCTGGAAAGATTCATGTTACGTCACATGATGCCAAGTACTATTGCAAATTTTCTGACACTGTTAAATACTAAATATTAGTGCATGCCAACTATTAAATATTGTCAGAGGCCACTCTGCTGCTGGCTGGCTGTCCTTTATAAAGGTAAGCTGCAAATAGTTTATGATCAGTTGCTGTTTTATTAATGGCAGCTGATAATAACAGCTGCTTTCCCGACAGTGATATCTGGAACATGACATTCATCAAAGCTTGGAGAAGGTGACAGCTGAGGGGAGGGGGCAGTGAAATAGCAAAAAGTAGTCATCCAAATGTGAATGGACAGTCAGAAGCTTTTTCCAGCATTCATTTCATTGATAGTGAAAATGCATTGGGGGGGGGGGTAGCACTTCTTGCGTTGCAAATGGCTTAGAGGCTTTCTTACCACCAAGTGGTAAGCAATTTTTGTAAATTAGAATGATGGATATTCAGCTGAAGAAAGCCCACATGTGTGTGTAGGATCTCTGCTGATGAAGGGGCACCAATAAGGAGTGCAATGGGCACCAGCCCTACACATTCAGTATCCATGACTCCAAAGTCTTGTTGGGGTGCAGCCTTGAAACGAGTTTTTTTGTGGGTGTGATGTCTGCTCTTAGGAACTGGCCTGCTTCCAGTAGGTTCTGCTTGCTTAAAGGTAAAGGAACCCCTGACCGTTAGGTCCAGTCGTGGACGACTCTGGGGTTGCGGCACTCATCTTGCTTTACTGGCTGAGGGAGCTGGCGTATAGCTTCCGAGTCATGTGGCCAGCATGACTAAGCCGCTTCTGGCGAACCAGAGCAGTGCACAGAAATGCTGTTTACCTTCCCGCTGGAGCGGTACCTATTTATGTACTTGCACTGCATGCTTTCAAACTGCTAGGTTGGCTGTTATATGTAAGTAAAGCAAATATTACAAAGACATGGAAAGTCTCCCCTGGGATCTCATACGAAGGAAGTCCTCATTGCTTAAGGAAGTGGGGTGTGAACAATGATACAAACAAACACTTAATATTACATTTCTAGAACATGCTCTCATATTAGGTGTCGATTGTGGATGCCAGATCTGAATATTTGGTGAAAACCCACATAATTGGCAAATATTTGGCACTTAACTCCAAAGGATGGTTTTCAGGGTTTTGAATTTGTGAATCGTGTTCATTTCAGCTCTGGAAGTGCAAGTCAACATAAATAAACCTGCTAGCTTTAAATAAGGTTTTAATGTGCGCTAAAAATAACATTATGAAAAGGCTGGGAAGTGTTTTGACAATTCTTTATGAGAATTAAGGTTGTGTAGGGCACATTCTTCTGTAAAACACATAGCTTAAAGGAAAAGGAAACACAAGTCAACAGAAATTATTTGTGAACTAAACATTGTGACGTATGCTTGCTGCGGAAACACAGATTTCACAATGCAATCCTAATCTAGATATTTGATGTCTTGAATGGAATTTAGAACAGATTTTAGGTTCTGGCAATCAGAACCTCAGAAAGATCTGAGGTCTTTCCTGTGCAAAGACCTCAGTTGTCATCTCAGGCTGATGACACTGGGTGCAACACAAACATCCTTTAAGCTGGACTGTTGGGGGCAAGTGGTTGAGTGGGCGAATCACTCCTCCTGCTTCTGCCACCTCAGCAGTAGCTCCACTGGTGGTATCTTGACTGTGGAAAGTGCAAAAGGTGGTGTTACAAGGACAGGGCTGAGCCAAGACAGTATCTGCTGAATCCCGTGCTGATCTTACAGTCAGCACTGAGCCAGCTCCTCACCATTGCCTGGTCCAAACTTTTTGCTACTGCTGCCGTACGTGGCTGGGCTGTGGATGTGGCAGAAGCTCCACCAATGTCATGGATTGGATGGACACAGAGGAGTGGTGGGAGGAACCAGCTGGGGAATCCTCAAGGGAAGATGGCTCAGAACCAAGGAAGTGGTAGCGGGACAACGATGAATGCAGGGCTGTCTTAAGCATATCGGGCGCCCGGGCACCGTGGTGCGTAGATCGCTCTGGTGCCCCCCCCCCCGCCCCATTTCCCACTGCGGCTGTTTGGCAGGCGCAGCGTGGCTCCAGCAGGCGCAGCCATGCTGCGCCCCCCTGGCAGCCCGGCGCCCTGGTGCCCTGCGCCGTCCAGCTTTGCCTTAGAGCTGGATGAATGGTCAGAGGGAGAAGAGGCAGAAAACGAGGAAGAGCTGGTGTCAGAACCTGAAGAGCTAACAGGGCTTAGTGAGAAGGGAGAGTCTGTGCAGAAGCAGAAGCTTCAGAGGGAGTGGGAGGAGGGCAGCTGAGAAGCAGAGATGAGGCAGGCTGGTGAAGAGTCATGGGTGCCTCCTCCTTCTGCAGTTGCAAGCTCCCCTCCCCGGTCTTCCAGAACCAGGAGAGGCATGAAATGGGAGGAGCAAAGAAAAGCTGCACACAGGTACAGTCTCTGACTGCTTGCAAGCACTGGCGGAGAAAGAGGAGTGAGGGCGGAGCGCACCACCCCCAGTAGCGCAATCCCGGTGGGGTGTCATCGTGGCTGCCCTCCCACCCGTGCTGGGTGCCATGCCCCCAGGACGTGCATCACACCCCCAGGACAGGTGCCAGCCCCACCCAGTCTGCTCTCCACCCCCTGGTGTTGGAGCACGAAGCTCCGCCACTGCTTGCAAGAAGTCCTGGAGAGGAGGAGACATAGGTGGCTGTGGACTTTTAGACTTGGCAACTGATTTCATGAAGCATGTCATGGACTGGCTTGATAAAGAGATGTGGTGGGAGGCAACAGCTGGGGAACCCGCAAGGGAAGAAGTGGTGGTGGGATGACGATAAGTGGCCAGAGGGAGACTGGGAGGAAGAGGTGTCAGAAGCTGACAAGTAGGGCTGGGCATTACCTGGTTTTCAACATTGTGATATATTAGCAGCTACGGTAAATACCGTGATATTCAGATATATCAGGGTGTCTGAAATGCATCTAGGCTGCTTCTCCCCCCCCCCCCCAACCTTAGGGGAAGAAAAAGCAATCAAAATCCATCACCAAGCTCTACATGAAAAACCCCAATGCCTCTCTGGTTCTTGTGTGCCAGAGGGATACTGGGGTTCGTTAGCTGCTCAACTGGGGGTTGGGAAGCCTCCCACCCCTCAGCTGAACCAACCCCCATAATGCTCCAGCTTGCACAAGCCAGAGGGGCAGGAGAGCTTCCTCAAAGGCACAGGCAGGCAGGCAGGGACCAAGAATGTGCTCACCCAGAGCCTTCTCAGGTTCTGCCTGCCTGTGCTTTTGCCATCTGCAGGCAATTTGATCTTGCAGGTTGTATTGCCAGCTCAAATTGACTGAAATCAGTATCATGATCTGAACACCACAGAGGTGTTCACTCCCCGAAGGCATGCTTTTGCGTGTGCGCAAAGCGCCAATAGAGCACTTCTGCGCACACGCGCACTGCGCAGATCGCTTCTGCGCATGTGCGATCTGCGCAGAAGTGATCTGCGCATCTGACACCGCGGAACCCAGATGTAAACACTTCTGGGTCTGCGGCGTTCGTAAACGGAGGCGTTCATAAACAGAGGTAGTTGTAAACCAAGGTTCCACTGTACTGGTTTCAGACAATTTACTGTACCAATATATCACCCAGCTCTACTGAAGAGGTAACAGGTTGTAGTGAGCAGGAAAAGGCTCTGGCAGAGAGCGGTCCAGAACCAGAGGCGGAAGAGGAGCCTGCCTGGAGAGGAGGGGGCCAAGAGGCAGAGATGAGGCAGGCTGGCGAGGAACCCCAGGGGTCTCCCCCTCCTGCAATGACCAGCTCCCCTCCCTCCTGGTCTCCCAGAACCAGAAAAGGTGTGAAGAGGGTGGTGCCAGAGGTTTATAAATCCATGAATAATATGAAGGAAGGCTTTTTTTCTTTCACTTTTGCACAAGACTAGAACTTGTGCTCATTCATTGAAAAAGTAGTCAGGATAGTCCAAAGAAATACAAACACAATGCACTATAATGCATGGGACTCACTGTTAGGAAGTGTTATAATGGGTCACAACAACCCAAGGACTAAATTTGTGTAATAGTAGCTTGACATCCTTTTAAGACCATTTAGGGAAAGAAAAGCTGACTCTGGGAGAGTGACCTGGAACAGAGAAATGGCATGGGAGGGAAAATTCAGCCTATTTTCCTCCTGTGGAGTTTCAAAAGCAAGTTGTTTTTTATTTTATGTATTTGAGGAATTTACACCTCAAAATGACTTAAACAAAATAATGAAAACACCAGTTAATACAAGCCAAAAATACAGTTTGACCATCCAAACACATCCAAAACTAGATTAGAAAAGCAGATCAGCTAACAAGCAGTGACAATTAGGAAAACACCAAAAGACAAAATAAAAGTTTTACTTGCCATCTAAATGGGCGCAGAGGCAGTAAACTGCTTTGCTTGTTAACACTCCCAATAAGCCAAATCGTGTTTTTATTTATTTATTTAAAAATAGTCATATTTTGGTTTCTATTAAAAATCTTCCTTATTGTCCTTCTCAACATACTTGATGCACCTTTTCACTACAGCCTGAATGGTTGCTGAAGTCACACAAATTTACTTATTTATTGGGGGCAGTGAGTGGCGGAGGAGCTTAAATATATCAAATGTTCTGAGCTTAAAGGACAGGAAAGACTTGCTTTGAATGAAGCCAAAGTTACTTTTAATGCAGTTTAATGAAGTGCAAAGGCAGATCCTGGAGTGGTCTTTGAAACTCAAGTTTCAGTCCTTGAGTAAAACCAATCTCACATTCTAGAACGTGTGCAGATAGTTCCCCAAAGCTGAAGTGTTGGTCCAGATACAGAGCTAACAAATGCAGTGATTAGAGAATAAGGGAGAGAATGTCTGTCCAGGGATTGGAGGGACAAAGACAAAGAGAAAGGGCTGTTGCTGCCAGAGGTCCTTTAACCAGGAACGTCACCACCTGAGGCTGGGGAAAAGAACAGGGTCTTATGACTTTCCAATTGAACTCAACATGAACCTCCTGGTTTCTTTGTTGCTACTTAGCAGGATGTTTCAGCTGCCTGGAAGCAAGTCGATTTTTCTTTTTCTTTTTTATTTATTTTTTAAAGACTTTACAGAGATACTCAAAACAGGGGGGTTTATTACAGCAGAAAACCAGACAAAAACAATCACCTCAGTAGATCGCAAGCACCCAAACATTAAAGGTTTCATTCAGGGTCTTTTCACATGTTGAAACAGCAGAGTTGCCATTAAATGTAACAAAAGGGAACCACAGCTGATCCTGGATGCTTGATCACTAGGGTTGCCAGGCAACCAGACCAAAATGGTCCAGCTTGACTTTTCACCTGGGAAAATCGCCAGATTTTCTTCAGTAAAGACCAGGATGTCGGCTGGTTGCTTTTTAATAATGATGGTGGCGGTGTTTGAGCAGAACCCAGTAGTTTCATTTCCACACCATACGCAGGCTTGTAATGTTCAGCTCACATGCTTGCAAAAGAACCCGGTCATTGAGCTCAGCTCCAGTGCACCATTTTCAGGGCTAAATGCATAATTTGGAGACCCATTAGGTGTGCTGCCATTGGCTGCCTTCATATCTCTCTCTCTCTCTCTCTCTCTCCTCTCTCTCTCTTTGCCCACCACCCCTCCCCAGTTAGAAAGAGAGTTGGCAGTCCTACTTACTGCTGCCACCAATTCCAGGTGAGCAAATCACTGCCTGCTGCTCACTTGCCTGCCTTCCAAAGATGCCCATTTCCCATTTGGAAATAAGTCCCAGTGATCTCCACAGGACTTAATTCCTACCTGTGTCTAATGCAGTTGCTCATAGATGTCAGCATCCAGAGGGGGTCGAGAGGCCAGCTGGCTAGCCCCCAGCTGGATCATGCCCTTCCAGCTGACACGCTGGTCCACCAGGGTCTCCAAACTAAGGCCCGGGGGCCGGATGCGGCCCAATTGCCTTCTAAATCCGGCCCGCGGGCGGTCTGGGAATCAGCATGTTTTTACATGAGCAGAATGTGTTCTTTTATTTAAAATGCATCTCTGAGTTATTTGTGGGGCATAGGAATTCGTTCATATTTTTTTCAAAATATAGTCTGGCCCCCCACAAGATCTGAGGGACAGTGGACCGGCCCCCTGCTGAAAAAGTTTGCTGACCCCTGGCTGGACAATCCCCTGATCTCTGGTGCGACGTAAACCAGCGACCCAGACTTCAAAAGTCTGAGCACACTATATTAGCAGAGTGCACTGCATGAACAGAAGCGGCTTGAGGAGGCTTGTGAAAGTATAATAACAAGCAGATTTATTAAGCATAAATCAGGACAAAGAAAACATGTCGTCTCTCCTTCGTCTCCTCAGAGAGAGTCACGAAAGCAAAAGCTATACACAATGGAAGTTCCCAGAAATCTGTGCTGGTATGTAAACAGACATGTGACACGCAACAGTTCCATGTCTGCACTAAAGGTGGAATGGAATTTCCCAACAATAGATAGGATGGGTGCCTCACAGCCTCCCCCTGTACTTCCAGGAACATAGGCTTAGTTATATTTTTCTCCCACTTCTTTGAACTATTCTGCTAAAGATCTTCTATCTTAGTACTATAATTTGCAATCCACTCCTAGATTCTGAAGATGTCCTGTCCTTCAGCACATTCTCATTAAGCACAGCTGAAGGCAGAAAGTGATTAATCATTCTGATTAATCAATTAATGTTTAATTGCTGAGTGAGGCCATGTATTTTATTTGCACAAAAACTTTCTCTCTTTCATACAAAGCTGCCACAGTTCTCTCCATGCTTCCACAACATAGCTTCATATGTCCAACCCCAGCAATTTCTGTGGCATGCCTCTTTCCCCTTGCAATGCACCATCACATTGCCTTCCATCATTCATTTATTTAACCCTGACCCTGCACCCAGCTGCTGCTACTAGAGCCCTGTCTCATTTCTCTCTTTCCCCCAGGTACACATCAACACTGCTTATCTTGTTTCATGTACTTGAGAAAAAAATATATTCTGACCTTTGGCTGTCAAAATAGCACCCATGGTGGTTTGCATAATTTTTAACAAAACCAATAACATTCAATAAAATAATTAAATAGCAATATAAAGCAGAGAGAACTGCAGCAAATGAAACCAGCTAAAAAACAATGGGATCAGCTATTAAAATCTGCCTCACAAATTCTTCCTATAGTGGGCCATGTTCTATCGTATATATAATCCCTAACCCATTTCTGTATTTTTAACAGCTACCTGACACTGACCTACAGAAACTTAGCAGGTGAAGCAAACCCTTTTTAGCACAGAGATATATGGCAGGAAAAGCTTCACCATCTTACTTAGTTTTTGAGCCAAATTAGAAGTGCTCATAATCAAAAATTTAAATGCTCCAGGTCCAAGATACTTGAGGGAGCATCTTCACCAACATTTTCCTCCCCATATTTTGAGAGCAGGAACTGAAACCATCTGAGATTAGTCTGGGTTTTGGTGGGGATCCCTCAACTCTTGAGCTTTCTCTTGCTGAAATGCACCACATCTCCTTCACTGGACCTTTTACGAGAGTTATGGATCATTTCCAGACATGTGAGTTGCAATTGTAACTGTTGTCTCCTCTCATATATTGATTCCTAAGCTGCTGCTATTCTAAATTTTGATATTTTATACACTTCACAATGACATCTTATCTAGGCTTTGAGCTGGTTTAGGGATTGCAGTGGAAAAGAAGACTATCTTGCAACAACGTGAAGAATACCTAAAATGTCTGTGTAGACTGCTGTCAAAGTCACATGACTAGTCAATCAAACAATGACAACTTTTGTGTAGCTGCTTTTAAAGGCACTTAAAGCTGTCATTTACTGGCCCTGCTCCTGTCCTTTAACAGCAGCTTCAGGAAAAGAGAAAGAAAGAGAGATGTGGATTGGATTCAGTGCCTCAGCGGTATCTAAACGTGATTTATTTGGATTATACAATATAGGGTGTTCTCACATATTTATCATGTCATTGCTACTTCATGAATACAAAAGATACATTTATTTATATGAGATATGGATCCACATTTTTCAGTATATTTATGTGAATAAAGAAATTTTTATATCCTTGGTACATTTGATGAAAACTTTGGTGGAGGGGGGAGGTGCACTATTAAACAGCCAAGCAAAAACAAATGTTAATGGCTTTAGGGTAGTAAAGTTAACCCTATTCTGGTGTTTGAAATGTGCTCTGCAGATAAATTGGTGTATGTAAAAATCACACAAATATGCACCCTCTTTCTTTGTGATACATTTCCTCTTTTTGTGTGTTCCTCCCAGGAGAACTTGTTGCAGTAGTGTAGCTAGCTTGGGAGGGGGGGGTCTCCACCAGGCAGGGGGGTTGTAGGGCAGCATGGGGTTCTGTTGCCTGCACACCTCGCCTGGTTGTCCAACTCCTAGGCATGGCCCCAGCAGGGAGCCACCGTAATATGGCAACTCCACTTTGATCTGCAGGATAAGTTTGGAAAATAGCCTTGGGGGTTTCTGCTTAATACTGCATTTGAGCTATGGCTTCCTGCAAAGTTCTACTTCAACACTCGCACTCAACATGCTTTCTAACCTTTAAGTTGCTGAGGGAGGTCATCCAAGGATTTGGACTCTGTGTGTGTGTTGGGGTTATCAGCGTGCAAATGGAAGCCATTTCAATTCCTCCTTGTCATTGGAGTCAGGAGAGGCTTTGGAAGTGCTGAATTGCTATATGGACTTGGAATGGCCTGGATAAACTGGAGCGGAACTTGGCAAGATAGTGGCACTGTGAGTTGGCAGTTCCTGGTCCAGGAAGTTGTATGTTACTTGTTTTGGATGGGGCTGTACTCCCCCTGAATGAGCAGGTGTGCAATTTGGGGGTCCTTCATGATCCAGTGTTGTCACATGAGACCCAAGTGATCTCAGCAGTTCAGAGCATCTCTTTCCAGCTTAAGTTGGTTCCTTGGATGTGACCTTTCATGAATAAGAATAATTTGGCTACAGTGATCCATGCTTTGGTAACCTCCAAGTTGCATCATTGTGAAATACCGTTATGGGGTTGCCCTTGAAAATGGTTTTCAACTGCCATAATTCTGGATGGTTTATCTAGAGATGGAGCCATATGAATATGGAACCATATTGATGTGGTTCTGAAGGAACCACATTAGCTTCCTGTTTGCCCAATTGCAGGTACATTTAGAGCCCTAAACAGCTTGAAATCCAACTGAAGGGACACATTTTCCCCAGACCCACCTGCTCACGCACTAAGGTAGCCAGAAGAGGTCATTTTCTCTACTCAGTCTTTAGAAGGCACCACTTACAGCATCCCTTGCCTCTGGCAACTTCTGGAACTCTGAATTAATGGGAGATAACTGCATTTATCCCTGTGACGAGGTGAGCTCCCGTTGCTCGGTCCCAGCTCCTGCCAACCTAGCACTTCGAAAGCACGTCAAAATGCAAGTAGATAAATAGGAGGTAAAAAGTACAGTAGGGAGGTAAACGGCGTTTCCGTGTGCTGCTCTGGTTCGCCAGAAGAGGCTTTGTCATGCTGGCCACATGACCTGGAAGCTATACGCCGGCTCCCTCGGCCAATAATGTGAGATGAGCGCGCAACCCCAGAGTCAGTCACGACTGGACCTAATGGTCAGGGGTCCCTTTACCTTTACCTTTTTAACTGCATTTAAGCAAACATGCTCAACAGGCTTTGTTTTAATTCAAGAAATTTCTCCTGTAATTGTGGTTATTTTTTAAAAAAATCATAGCCCTAAACACTGCAAGCTCAATATGCAAACTAGGATCTTGTCTTGTGCTTTGTAAGATGAACTTTCAGCTGCTTGTGGTTCACCTACTTAGTTTATGTGAAAGGCTAAGGGAGAATGTTAAACAAGGGTAGAGGGAATTGAGGAGTGATGCTAATTGAAGCAAAGCATTTTATTAATGTGGAGCACTGGCTCCAGTCATGCCTGAAATCTAAATAATCATCATAACACTGAACACTTAATAATGCTGTCTTGTATTCTTTGTTGCACCCCAACTCCCACCAGTTTTAATCATTGTGATTGTAAGGAATTGATTGATTAGAACTATGTGAGGAGGCAACACTAGGGGAGGAAATGGAAAGGGCTGCCCTCTGGGCTCTGCACTCACCCAGCTCATTGCCTCCTCCCATGACAGCCTTTGATTCATTATCACCATCACTGATGGGAGGGCATTCCACAGGGAGGGTGCCACTGCTGAGAAGGCCCTCTGCCCGACTTCAACTGTCGAGTAAGGTTTATTTGATTCCCCACTGGCTCCCGATGTGGCTCTTTATTCCCTCCTTGTTCCTCACATTCTTCTTAATCCACTCCTTCTCCCCTGGCATGGGGCAAGGGCCATTTTGTGGTTCATCTCAGGTGCCAAAATGTATTGGTCCAGCCCTAAGACCATGGGGCAGTTTCTACATGTGATCTGAAAATGGAGATCTTGACATTGGTCCCTTGTCATGATCATATCACCTGCTGCTGTGATTTAGGCTTCAGCACCTTCCCCCTTCTGCAAAGGTGGAACATAGTCCATCCTTGGAGGCTGATAGATCCAATTCGCTTCCAGGTGACTCTGGGGGGTTTTCTGGCTGATATGACTGGTGCTGGTGTCAAAGCCCTAGCCAGCTTGTGGAATATGCAAGTGGCTTGGGCCATTGGCATGAGTGCCCCCTCCTCCTTTGTAGAGCTGATGTGGCTCCAGAGCTCAGGGCAATGAAACAAGCTGGGAAAGCTCCAGACAAATGCCAACACTGGTGAGTGCTCATCATTGAGTCTACTCGGTGGCAGTGAAAGCAGCAAATAAGACTCCTCTTGCTGCCTCCATTACTTTCTCATTGTGTTGCCTGGTAGATCTTTCCTTGGTACCATAGTTTGGGACCTTTCACCATCTGGCCAGAAGGAGATGGAGGGAAAAATTGTCGCTCTCTGTGACTTGTGTGCAAAGCATTTTGAGGGTAAAATTATTGCGTCCACCAAGACCTTGACTCTGCTGTTATAGCAGGTGAATCTGAAGAACTGTCCAGAGCACTAGCTAGTTCTTTTGTGTTGGATGACTTTCAGTTAGTAAGGCTTGAGGAAATGGACAAAGTGACTGGTTCTATCTGGACAACCACCTGTGCCCCTGTGCCCCACCATGGCTGATAAAAACTAGCAAGGAGGGGACAGCTGGCTGGGCCAGGGAGGTGGTTCACGTTTCTTTGTGAGATGGGTGGTCCCTGGCTGTTTAAAGGAGGAAGCCGTGAGTCCTTAACAAACCTCCCTAGATCCAGAAAATCAAAATAATTACCAACAAGTCACCAGTGTTCCCTTCCTGGTCAAGGTTCTTATGTTGGTGGTTGTAGGCCAGATCCAGGCTCTCTTGGATGAAGTCAGCTTTCTAGATCCATTTCACTTGGGGTTTAGGTCCAGTTCTGGCTCAGAAACAGCCCTGGTCACCCTGGATGATGCCCTTTTTTTTTTTTAAAAAAAATTTTTTTTATTGATTTTCAAACAAGACAGACACAAACAAAACATATAATATAACACTGTCCCTTCGTTTTCCCTCCACCCACCAGTCCACTTCTGCCACCAGTGGAACCCGTGTGCTTTAAGAATCAAAGGGGTCCAATTGAGAATTGGGTTCAGCTTCCCCCCTCCCTCCTCCCCCCATATCCCCCCCCTGCCACTGAGAGAACAGGGAGGAAGGAGTTATGGGGATTTGCATCCCCCAACTCTTTCATAATCATATTTACAAACATACAACACAGAAAAAGAAAAAGAAAAAAAGAAAAAGAAAATTGGGAAAAGTTGGAACTTCCCAGTTCTTATTATTTTAACATTTTAATTGCGACTCCCTCGATAGTCTTCCTCATGGTTTTCCTAAAAAATTCTGATTACTTGTGGCGAATTTTCCAACTCAGTTTCAAATCTTAATCTTATAATATTAACTCAATCCTCCTCCTTTTCCATGCTGCCCTCCCACAGGTCCCCCCCTGGATGATGCCCTTTGTCAGGAGAGAGACTGTGGGAGTGGGACTCTCTTTCTTTCTTTCTTTCTTTCTTGTTAACATTTTCATCTTTTATTATTTTCTAGTATTCTAGAAAAAAAATAAGTTCTATAAGAATTACTGTGTTGTTGGGAGTATTTGTTACATTTTTTGTCCTCTGCTGCTGGATTTCTGCTGTTTTGGGTTTTATGGTTATTCGTTTTATTTTTATGTAATTTTTTTTTGTAAAGCTGCAAGCTACCTGGAACACATTTTGTTATAGGGGGACACAAATAAACAGGCATATATGAAGAAATAGCCATTACAAAAAATGCCAGGTTAAAAACTTCTGTCCGTGTCCCCTTTTCTGCCCTTTTCATTTTCCCTCCCACTACTTGGATAACTTATGTCAAGGGAGGTGGGTCAGAATTTGTGTGTGTGAGAGAAGGAGATGGGGCCAGCAGTATCTGTGGTGTCTTTATCAATGATAGGTAATGAGAGTGGAGTTATTGTATATGGGAGAAAGGTATGGATACCATCACAACAGGTAGCATTTCCGAACACAATGCCACACACATTTGTAGATTTCACATTCCACATTTAGTTAGCTGTTCATTTTGATGGAGTTTAACAGAAAAATCCCTCAAAATACATTACAGAATCAAAGCAGAGAGAGCCCAGGCAGACTCAAAAACTCATAGAATATTTTTTTTCATAAAGTTCAGATAGAAGGCAAATCTTGGTCCTGTGTACAACTCTAGTATACACGGTGTTTAGATAATAAATATTGGAAATTGATAAAATGATGGAGGATACTGCTGGTATTGTGAAGTTTTTTTTATTTTTTTATTTTTTTGTTCTCTCGTGATCAGGAAGGGAACACTGGTGACTTGTTGGTAATTATTTTGATTTTCTGGATCTAGGGAGGTTTCTTAAGGACTCACAGCTTCCTCCTTTAAACAGCCAGGGACGCCCCATCTCAAAGGGGACTTTTAAAAGTAATATATTTAAGTAAGAAATGTGTTGTAAACAACACAGCCTATTAGAAACTGGGTGCATTTTCATCCGGCAGATAATCAAATTCAGGTGAGCCTAAGCAACATTTGGAATTGATCTTGTGGGTCTTGTCTTGGTGTGACTTGGTGTGACTTTTCCTTCCCTCAAGGCACACCTCTCATGCAAAGCAAGAATACGTCAAGGATAAAACATTGTCTTAAAGAGAGGTGAAAAAAATACAAATGACTTCTACTGTTTTCACATGAATTCACATCCACACAGAACATGAAGTCTTGGGACATATTTGCAGAATACAGTCATACCGTTGTTTTCAAACGGCTTAGTTCTTGTCCATTTTGGCTCCTGAGCGCCGCAAACCCAGAAGTGAGAATTCTGGTTTGCGAACTATTTTTGGAAGCCGAACATCTGGCATGGCTTCCGTAGCTTCCAATTGGCTACAGGAGCTTTCTGGAGCCAATAGGAAGCCATGCTTTGGTTTCTGAACGTTTTGGAAGTCAAATGGATTCTGTTCGACTTCCAAGGTACAACTGTACTTCACTGAACAAAATCAGTTCCACGGTCAGTTCCTGGAGTAGGTCAGTCTTGACCACATAAAAAGTACCCTAAAAGTGCAATGCTACTAAGTCTACTAAGGAGTAAAGCCCACTGACATAAATGGTAGCTACTCCCAGATAAGTGTGTAAAGGATTGCAGCCTTAATTACTCTGTTTTGAGTAGAATTAATGAACATCCATGCCTGAATAAGACTAAATTTAAACAGGAAGAATTATGCCACGAGTGGATGATCTATAAAAACATGACCCCAAAATGTTCTACATCCAATCTGTATTAATCTACCCAAATTGATACTGCTGAAACAAACAGCATGAAAGGGTCCAATGTAAAGATTAACACTGCAATTATTTTATATTACAATATAATATTCATATATTATCTGGCTTAAAATAATCACACTTAAGCTTCTTTAAATGTATTCTGAAGGTTTTATTGATAGAGCTTCCTACAAAAGACCTGCCATGGTAGGTGGTAAACACATTTATCCTGGGTTTTATTATTTATTTATAAGACACCTTTGATTAAAAATGTTTTTTAATTCCAACCAGTATTGGGCTAATTTAAGCCTCGGCTAAACAAACCAGCTGGGATTATACAGCTCATTTGCTGAGTCTTGTCACATTCATGGCAAACATATCCATACTTTATCTTGTGCCTTTTTATAACCTCTCTCTAGCAATATTCATTAGCATTAACTTTACAGATAGAAACTAACAGGGTTATTTTGCACAAATACCCTGAGATTTTTGTTCTTTACCACTGGCAGTGTGTGTGTGTGTGTGTTGGAACCAGAGACTATAAGGGCAAATGTAAGGTAAAGAACCCCTGGACAGTTAAGTCCAGTCAAAGGCAACTATGGGGTGCGGTACTCATCTCTCTTTCAGGCCGGCGTTTGTCCACAGACAGCTTTCCGGGTCATGTGGCCAGAAGGACCAAACCACTTCTGGGGCAACGGGACACCGTGACAGAAACCAGAGTGCACGGAAACACCATTTACCTTCCCACCTTCCCACCTATTTATCTGCTTGCACTGGTGTGCTTCCGAACTGCTAGGTAGGCTGGGACAGAGCAACGGGAGCTCACCATATAACGTGGATTCGAACCACCAAGCTTCTGATTGGAAAGCCCAAGAGGCTCAGTGGTTTAGACCACAGCACGACCCCCATCCGCTAGTGAGACTATATCCCTAGCATGTAAACACTGGGCTTCCCTATCCCAGGACAATTCAGAATAAGTACAAGAGCTCCATCTAGCTTCCAGGTAGATGGGCTGTGCTGAGAACCTGGTAGCTGTCAGAGTTGGCTGCAAGGTTTAGCACTCATTGAGCCTAGGCAGTGTAGGCCATTGCTCAAGCCATTCCAGCTGACTGCCTTTAGAGCAGATTGCATTTACTGTACACCAAGTCTCATTTAAATGAATGAGCAGTACTGTGCAGCACACAGCAGAACATGTGCAGGAGAAAGTCCCAGGGTATTGTGTCCTGAACTTGCAACTCTCTTTACTTAGTAAGGTAAAGGGCCCCTGACCATCAGGTCCAGTCGTGTCCGACTCTGGGGTTGCGGCGCTCATCTCGCTCTATAGGCCAAGGGAGCCGGCGTTTGTCCATAGACAGCTTCCGGGTCATGTGGCCAGCATGACAAAGCTGCTTCTGGTGAACCAGAGCAGCACACGGAAACGCGGTTTACCTTCCCGCCGGAGCGGTCCCTGTTTATCTACTTGCACTTTGATGTGCTTTCGAACTGCTAGGTGGGCAGGAGCTAGGTGGGCAGGAGCTGGGACCGAGCAACGGGAGCTCACCCTGTTGCAAGGATTCGAACCGCCGACCTTCTGATCAGCAAGCCCTAGACTCTGTGGTTTAACCCACAGTGCCACCTGGGTCCCTTACCTTTACTTAGTAAAGGTAAAGGTAAAGGGACCCCTGACCATCAGGTCCAGTCATGTCCGACTCTGGGGTTGCGGCGCTCATCTCGCTCTATAGGCCGAGGGAGCCGGCGTTTGTCCGCAGACAGCTTCCGGGTCATGTGGCCAGCATGACAAAGCTGCTTCTGGCAAACCAGAGCAGTGCACGGAAACACCGCTTACCTTCCCGCCAGAGCGGTACCTATTTATCTACTTGCACTTTGACATGCTTTCAAACTGCTAGGTTGGCAGTAGCTGGGACCAAGCAACGGGAACTCACCCCATTGCAGGGATTCGAACTGCCGACATTCTGATCAGCAAGCCCTAGGCTCTGTGGTTTAACTCTCAGCGCCACCTGGGTCCCTTACCTTTACTTAGTACTGTACTCCAATAAAATCAATGAGACAATTCCATGTAAATCAGTAAATTAGGGCCACCAAAACGATATCAAAAGTGCAGATTGATTTTTAGTGGCATAGGCATGCTAGCACCAGTAGTGTTGTATCCCACCCCAATATTTTTATTGCAGTTCCACCCTTTCTCTAAGAAGCTCAGGACAACATATATATGTAGGAGCCACTCCATTTTTGACTTCACAACAATCCTAGAAACTAGGTTATGATGAGAAACAGCCACAGACCCAAGACTTCATGACATTGTTTGGTATTTGGGTACCTGAAGGACTGCCTCCTCCTACACAAACCTGACTATCCATGCACTGGATTGTCCAGGGTGACCACTTAGGCATCAATGAAAAATAAGATTTGCATTGCCATGAAATAGGAAAAAAGAGGACCGTGATCTGTTGCATACACAGCTTAGCAAAACAAACCACAACAAAAGACTTTCATAGCCATGCAGCGCAGAGTGGTTAGAATACTGCAATTTTAGAGAACAAGTGAGGAATCCAGACAGGTTCTTCAAAAGAGGTTTAAAAGCAGGATATCTGCCCATCTCCTCATTGCCAGAGGCCTGTCTCTATATGCCTTGAGCTCTGAAGCTGTCCAGAGATAGATTTGCACAATGCCCTGCCTGAGGAATAGAGGAAGATGAGCCCAAAGCATTAGTACACCAACTCAGCTGTGTCTACCTTGAGTGGTCTCTAGGTTTCTGGCAGGGGTCTTTCCAAGCTCCACCTGGAGATGCCGGGGTCAAAACTGGAAGGATCTGCATGTCAAGTGCTTCCTCAGGGAAGAATCACTTGGTGCCCACATTCCATTCCCTTTGTGGCCAGACCATGGCATCTTTATTTTAAATGTTAGCTGTGTTGGTTTTCTTCTGCTGTGTCAGTTCCTTTATTTTACTGTTATGTTGTCTTAATTTTATTTTTAATGACTTTATTGTTTTTGTTCTTTTTATCTCATTGCTAGCTGCTTTGGAAAATAGTAATGTTGAAAATTTTACATTAAATAAATGAATTTATATGTTCATACCCAATGAGTGTGACTGAACAGGGTAAAAGTAAAGACTCACGACACACAACACCACATTGACTTTCACACCTCATTGGCTCACAAAGTGTTATGGGAGCAGTCGTACTACAGGGAGATAACACTGATATGGATTAATAGCCCTGTCATGTTTGCTGCTGACTGAAAAAACCAATAGGACTTACATCTTAGTGAGCATATTTAGAAGCTGGGCTGAAGTCATATATAACCCTGAAGTTATCTATATGAACACTCAAGTGAATATTAGTTCACTCCTGACTAGGAGTGCTTTATACATATTGCAGTTCTAGGCCGCTTTTCAGGAGTTCACCAGAGTACAAGAATGTGAGGAGTATTGTGGTGGCAGCTCATTTTCTGACCAATGCATCTTCAGCAGAAAATCTATAGGATGTCCGCTCATACAAACCTATGGGAGGTTCCTACAGACATTCTTATGAACATGTGTATGTCAGGGCACATTCATTGAGCACAGATGAGCACCTGAAACATCCCATGATATACCTTCAAGAGAGGTGATGAACTTTCTGTATAGCCTTTGAGAATTTTTGGAGAAGTGGTGAGATCCATGCAGACTGGAGGCAGCAAATGTTCTCCCCATTGTCAAAAGGGGGGCGGGGAGAAGACCCAGGGATGGTCCTAAAACAGGTAATTAAACAGTCAGTCTCTTCCCTGTTGTTTATTCAGGAACATCCATGTGGAGGCTGTACATGATGTGGCAAATGAAATGGCTTGTTCACATGTTACTTGCTTGCTCCCCATCCAGCCCTTAGCACACTGCCGCATCATCATAGGAACTGAGCCTCACTGTGGCATCCTACTCTACGCGGGCTACAGGGCTACTGCACACATTACGTAAATGCAATGGTAAGATTCTGAATTGTATCACTTCAGAGTGTGTGTGACATATTTGAATCACTAGTTAGTTGGTGGTGTTTTTTTTTATAAAAAAGTTGCTATCTCATTCTGTGTAATGTGAAGAATGATGCTCTTAAACTTTGACATTCTGATAGAGTTCCATTTTGAGCATCATTACTGCTCAAATCACAGCTTAATTTTGTTTGTTTTGTGTGTGTGTGTGTGTGTGCACATTGTGGATGTTTTCAGTGATCATTCTTTAGCTTTCAGAATAGAATGTGATGCAATCACTCTGGCCTGACTTTCCCCTAGGTTTGTAAACATCAGAGACAACAAGTTTTGAAAATACAGTAGTAGCTGGTGCAGAAGAGAACATTAATATTTTCTCCTGAAAAAAACCACTTGCTATACAGTGCCAACTTGCAAAAGAGCTGAGTGGGGGGGGGATCTTACATTTTTCCAACTGGCCATTGCTCTTCTGGGGCATTTCACTCATCAAAGAGGAATGCTTTGTACTTCCAGTCTTGTATATACACTTTTTAAAGGTACTGCAAATATTGTCACCAACAGGTACATGAGAGTATTGCATTCACAGATACCTGAACCATATCATGAAATGGCATTCAGTAGCACTTATGACTTGGTTTCATTTATCCTCCTAGTATACATTTCCCTTACATTTTTTCTCCACCTCCCTTAAAAAAAAGTAAGGAAATTTTTAAAGTTTGAGCTCCCCTGTGGGAAAGCAGCGTGATTGACCACTGTGAAGTGCATGCAGACTCCTGGAAGCAACATCAGCTGTAGCATCCTTCAAGTGACATTTCACTGAATATAGCAAGCTTGAGAGAATGTTGAACAATTACAGCAGATCATTACCTCACGTAAAAAATGTTGTATGAGGGTGGCTAAACAAATGTGCGGAGCTGCAGTTTATCCTGTTTACCATATGCTATGTCACTTGCAGTAATAACAATCCTGCTCCCTCAGAAAGCACCCTTAAATATCAGTGAACAAGGCAGAGCACTTCTTCTTGATAGAACTTTGTAAATTGTCGAGGCAAGGAAACATTTGTAATGTAGAAAACTCAATTTATTCTTCAGGAAAGTTTTGCTTACATCAATTTGAATTGCTTTTTGGAAAAACAAGAAGTGCAGCACAAGGAAATAAAATGCATATTCTGTATATTTGTTTTTCATATAGTTCTACATTTCCCTGCATTTTACTGCAACTGGGGGTGGGGACCTCCACACTGGCCATTTACTGGGTATTTGCAGTGTCCCAGACAGCCCAATCACCCCTCCTCTTGTTCATGCAGATACTGGGGGAGTTCTATCATAAAGACTAGTTTTGAGGAGAGAACTCCAAAGATGTGGACATTTCCAAGTAGAACTCTGCAATTTCTGGAGGCAGTTTGTTTCTGCCAGGTTAATGTATGTGGAAATCTTTGAAAGTTATCTAGAGTGTTTCTTGGGGGTGCACTTGACTCTCTTGCCCTCCATTTTGCCGGAGTGAGCCAGGCACATTCTCCAGACATCAGATAGGTTCTGTCTGGAAGGAAGACCGAGAAATCCCGGTGGCAATTTCCACCAGCGACAACCACCTTCTCCAGCTCACAGTGGGTATTCGACATCTCCCAAATCCCAGAAACATGTCACACTGACTGGAAGTACCTGGCAAATGTGCTCTGTCTGTGCTCTGATTGGCTGAACAAATGCCAGCCCTCACTCAACCCATTGTGGTCAGAAAACCCTTTAAAAAGGACTGTCAGTATGCAGCTTGCATCCCTCACGTCTCCTGTCTCTAAAGCGGCCTCTCAGCCTCGGCAGCAGAACCACCATTTTGTGTGCACCTTAACAAAAGTAAAGGATAGAAAGCAAGGATCTTTCAGCAAAATTTTAAATAGAAAATGCCAGAAGATGTTTGACGGTAGTGACATACAGCCCCTTCTTGAGTTACCCTGACTAATGGAAGGGCTGTGTGTATTTGTGAAAAGTGATTAAACCCCCACTATTTGAGACAGAAATAGACACAGAATGAAACCGAAGCAGAATCAGAAAGTTAACTGATGGCAGAAACATCTGGGGGTAGAGCACATGTTTTGCATGCAAAGGGTTCTGGGTTCAATTCTCAGCATCTCTAGGTAACCACTCAGAATACTAGCTGGGGTTGATGAGGGTTAGAGCCCCACAGCACACGGCTTCTGCTAGCATACACAATGTTAATCAAATCATAGAATCACAGTTGGAAGGGACCCTGAGGGTCATCTAGTCCTGCAATGCAGGAATCTCAACTAAAGCATCCATGGCAGTTGCCCATCTAACCTCTGGGGGTGGTTTGGGGGGGTCTTCACATGCAATCCATTTATCATTTCAAAATTTAACTTCTCCCTCTTTTTGTGGTTCCTTAATTAAAAAAAAATATATTTTCTGAATATCCAAATTCATTTAACTTGCTCATTTAGTTATCTACTATAAATACCTGTATAATAATAATAATAATAATAATAATAATAATAATAATTTATTATTTATACCCCGCCCATCTGGCCGGGTTCCCCCAGCCACTCTGGGCGGCTTCCAACAAAACAGAAATTCTAAAATACAGAAATCCATCAAACATTAAAATACAGAAATCCATCAAACATTAAAAGCTTCCCTAAACAGTATACTCTCATTAAACTGATATATACTCTCATTAAACTGCTGGTTATTACAATAATCCTGCTAATGTTTTTATCTGTTTACAATTTATCTGTAAATATTCAATAAACCATTTCCATTCTTTTATAAAAAGTTTGTTGTCTTGATTTCTTATTCTTTGAGTAAGTATTGCCATTTCTGCATATTCCATAAGTTTTTGTATCCATTCTTCCTTTACTGAGACTTCTGCTTCCATTTGGGGGCAAGTAACATTCATGCTGCAGTAGTAGCATACATAAATAAATTTCTATACAATTTAGGTAGTTCTGTCCTTATAATTCCCAAAAGAAAAACTTCTGGTTATTTTGTAAAAGTTATTTTGAACATCCTTTTCAATTCATTATATATCATTTCCCAGTAAGCTATAACCTTACTTCACGGCACTTTCTAAGTGCTCACAGACTAACCGTTTGGGAGATTTCTTGGTTCAACATCAAGCTGACTGATTGGTAATTACCTGGGTCTTCTCTCCAACACAAGTGTTGAAGATAAGGACAACACTTGCCCACCTCCAGTTTGCAGGGAACTTTCTGGTGCCAGCTTGGAAGGGAAGGCAAATGGCAGCAGAAGATTTGGTTTCCTGACTCTGAGCTTGATGCTGGAGACCAGAGCCTCCGTAATCTACAGCTGGCCGGCAGGCAGGAGACTCCTTGGCCAAATCCCACAGCACAAGGGGCTACAAAGCAAGACCCAGGACCCTGATGGACATCTTCCATTGGGGCTAGTGAACTGAGCACGTGTCTCCAGTCTGGGTACATATTCCAACTTACTTTGTATTTTAAATTCAGTTCAAACGTTTCAAAGGATGGTTGGATGGCTCACAACAAAGGAGGGAAGATTTTCTAGTTGTTGTATGGATGATAGAGGGACAGCATATCTACAAACAAATTTATTGGTCCAGCCCTGTAATCTCTCTTAGCTTTCCCAGTGTGAGGCTTTTTTCTTTTAGAAGATAATGCTAAAACATTAAGGGAATATTGCATAAAAGATTTCCAATTCTCCTCTAACCTTGGAGATCCATATTGTTTCCAAGCCAAGAGCCTCATTCACAGAGGCACAGGCAATTGAATGGTGGGATTTTGTCTTGTTTTTATGTAAAGGACCTGATTTGTATTTAAAAACAAAAAACAACAACTACAACAACAACAACAGTGAATGCAACCCACAGAAGTCGGGATTCACAAACAACTTACTTATCTCACTGGCTTCAAAGTAAATGCAAAGAATAAAATGCTAGAAAATATTTAACCTTCTGCCTTTCATGTGTACTTTAAATACATTAATGCATGTAATATCAGTAGGAAGCAGCAGCCCTACTCAGGAAGCACATAGATTATAGGGATGTAACTAACACATGTGATACTTTTTTTCTGTGAAACCAATGACCATTTTGTAATTTGGCTGAATCCAGTGGATAGATTAATAAGTTCTTATTACATTTTTTAAAAATATAGTATTTAATTTTGGCTAGGGATGATTAGTGTGCATTTAAATTTGGGGCAGGTGGCTAAGTAGATATTGATAGGACTGTGCAGAGCAGCCTCTGGGACTCTCCTTGTCGTGTTGTAGGTTATTTATTGAATTTCTATCCTGCTTTCTCACCAAATGGTGCTCAATATGACTTCAAATTCATTCTGAATTTCTCCGTGTGCAGTGGCAACATTGGGGGAGGTTGCTGATCTCCTTCTCCAATACTCTGCTGGCTGTCCTCAACATTCCTTTGCTTTTTTACCTCCAAAGTAACCATGGTGGTTTGCTGAGAATTTTGCTCTAGGCCAAGTCTCAGTTCAATAGGCCCCAACCAAATAGCAAAGTCCCTCTTCAAGATGGCAAAATGTGAAATATAGAAATGGAGCTTTCTGTAGAGATGCTGCTAGACAGCTGTGGGTTAATCAACTACAGCTCACCACCAACTCAACTTTAATTCTTAATGTGAGCATGCCTTGTCTGTCAGTCAAAGGGAAAAGGCTAGAAGCACAGAGAGCTCACTAATGAAGCTCATCCGTACCTCTAACATTTGTCAGATAAAAGCTAGAAGAGCTGGCTCTTCATAAGCATAGCAGGAAGCAGCCTGAGCAAACAGAAACTTCATGTGCAAGAAATTAGGAAAAGAGGGGATGTACTCGCCATATGAACTCTCTTGCCCATGATGTTCCACATGGCTGGAAATTGAAGATAGGCTATGGAGGGACTTTTAGCTAATTACTAGAGCATCTAGCGCTTGTTTGATCTTTTAGCTGTGCACTGTAAGCTCCATTATTGTGCACTAATTTTATTCACACCAATATCTAGTATGCTGAGGGAGAACCACAGGCACCATTCCTATCAAATATGTACAGTTGGATGATACAAGCACTTTGTTGTGTGGAAAGAAACCAAGGTAACTAAAAAATGCATTTCCCCATCCTGCTCAGAAAGGATTTTCTTTCAAAAATTTAACACCATAGATTCCTGTTCTATTTAAGCTATTTTCTACCTCTGGAAGTTGGTTGTGTTCAGCTAGGAGACCTTGCTGGCACCTGGCTACATTAATTTGCTCTTAAAAACCTGGCAGAAAGGCAGAGCAGTGGAGTTCAGTGTTATATATTAAAAGGGAACTAGGAGATGAGAACATTGCAAGAAGAAGGAGAAATTCTAAAGCAGAGGTTTTTTGTACCTTGTTTGGGTTCAACAATTTGAAGCATTCTTTCACCCAACTAGGCCACAATCCAACAGAATTATGGCTGAAATCCTACCTTAGAGAAAGTTCCACTGAACATAGCAAGACGAGCTTCAAAGTAAACAAGCACATAGGAAATACTGTAAATTGCCTTGAATATTATCATGGTCTCTGTTTTGGAGTTGAATAAGGGTACCTTGGTTTAAATTCTTGCCCAGCCCTTGATTTCTCTGGATAACCTTGAGCAAGGCATTGCCACCATAATCTAGCTCATAGGGTTGCCATAAAGATAGACTAGGATAACCCACTCACCCACCCACTCAATATGTGCCTTTCTCAGCTCCTTGAAAATGTGCATTTGAAATTCGACTTCCTTTGGTAATTTTTTTTAAAAAAATATTTATTTATTGTTAACGTTGCTGCAGTAAAGTGTGTTCTGTAGTTGACTTTCATAATGTTTCATTCTGAAATTTTTAAGATATTATTTTAGTTTCCTGTTAATTACTTTGCTTTGAATGTGTCAGGGGATTGTTGCGGCTACTCTCGAGTAAAGATGCTCCACTCTGCTCTGTCTTTAAGAGCTTTATTGTGCATATTATTTACAGTGCAGAGATATCAGAAAACATGACTGCCTAGTCCGATTCAGAACCCGGCAATGGCTCCTTCCGGCTCTTTGGCCAGCATAAAAGCCTTGGCACCCCAAAGCGCCTCCCCCTAGCCCTGCATGTGGGCGTGTGCCTCAATTCGGGTGCTGGAAGGGGCTGCGTTCCTTCTCCCGTCCTTTGGCTTGAGCGTCAAGGCTCCAGCACCTCGCTGCACTGTCCTTCCTCCTCTGGCCAGCTGGGTCAGTGCCCAGACTCTGACACGTCTGAGAGCCCCCTCTCCACTCCGCTCCATTCCTCATTCCCTCCTCCTGACCCGCTCCTAGCGCTGTCACTGGACAAAGTGCTGGTCAGGATGACTGGGGGAGGGTCCCTGTATGGAGACCCCCTGAAAGAATGTATGCTTTATATTTGACTTCTTTCAGTAATGTTTTATTCTGGATTGTTTTATTCAATGGGTTGTAAACTGCTTTAAGATTTCTTTTCATTAAAATACTAGCTGGCCCGGCCACGCATTGCTGTGGGTTTGTGTTAAATGGACCTTCAGAGTCTCCCTTTAGAGTCCCCTCACCTGCCCTGTCCCAACCCTGACTCCCCTACTGAAAGTTTCAAAAATAAGACTCCCCCCACGCATGTTCCTGAAAATGTCCCCACACCTCACTGCTTTGGCTGACTCAGGGTCCTACCTCCCCCCCCCCCATGGCTATGTGTTCCCCCTCCCTTTGTTGTACTGCATTCCTGTGAGCCCCCTCCCCCATTGTTGTGCCTCATCCCTGTGATTCCCCCACCCTGTTAAAGGCCCATGTTCTGTTTGTTTTTGCCTGTGGCCTACTGGGCAATGGTGAGGCCTACTCATTTTTCCCTGATAGGCAATGCTGTGACCTACTCAGTTTTCCCTGTCCCACCCCACCTCCACTGCTTTGGCTGACTCAGGGTCCTCCCCCCCCCCCATGGCTATGTGTTTCCCCGTCCCTTCGTTGTGCCTCACCACTGTGTCCCCCCCCCCATTGTGAAAGGCCCTATTCTGTTTGTTTTTCCCTGCTTGGCAATGCTGCAGCCTATTGAAAAAGCTGGGCCTTGTTGCTGCAAAAGGACTGTTTTCAGTTGGTTGTTGTGGAATTTTGTGATGTCATCTGGCGGTGCAGCTTTGGAGGCAGCAGTGTGCAATCTGCCTTTGTATTGGATGCTGCTGGAGTCTTCAGAGCTTCTGGAGGTGACGTCTAATTTGGGCGCCACTATTTTTTGTGTTTAAGCATTATTTTAGGTGTGAAAGGTGTGGTTTTTTGGAATTTTTTAATGCCATATCCCTCCCTGATGGGCATGGAACGTTGTGGCCAAATTTGTTACATTACGGTTCAGCAGTTACGGAGAAAGGCTGTGACCTCCGCGCGTGCAATGCCTACATTCTTATATATAGAGATAGAATAGTATTGAAACAAAATGAAATGAATAATAATGACCACGGATTGATATTCCTAGATTGCAGGAGGGGGGTGGACCAGATTACTCTCGGGTAACCTTCTAACTCCAATAATAATCCTATGAATCTATATATACAAAAATGTAGGCATTGTGCGCGCGGAGGTCACAGCCTTTTCAAGGCTCAGCTTTTACCATAGGCCGCAACATTGCCAAGCAGGGAAAAACAAACAGAATAAGGGCTTTCACCGGGGGGGGGGCACTGGGATGAAGGGAGGGGCGTGGGTTGGGACGGAAAACTGAGTAGGCCGACCACCAAAATGGCCATTCCACCTCCAAAGCCCAAGCCCAAAGCATTAGGCAGCCATTCATCATTTCCCCTAACACACACTTGGGGGCACGGCATGGGGTTTTTGCTTTTTAATTTAGTGGGCATTGTGTCACATGCGAGGCTACGGTGGCCATTTTAAATAAGGGCTTACTATGACTGACTGCCAGCCTCTGCGTCTTTTTAAAAAAAACAACCATGAACTTTCTCCTCCCAGTTTAAGTCCTCGGATATTTGCAGTGGCCAATCCCCCCCCCCCCCGATTTACAATCCCCTACCTTCCCCTCGCCACCTCCTGGGTTTTTTATGGAACCGAACAGCTTGGGCGCTTTGGAACGCACCTTCTGTTGCTACGGGGTTGTGGGGCTTCGCTATTTGACTCCCCCCCCCCCGTTGGGATTTTTAAAGTAGTTCTCTCTGTCCCAGGGTGCATCATCACCCCCGATCCTTTTCTTTGCCCAAACAGACCTCTCCCCACCTTCCTCAACACCAAATACTCCTCAATTATACCCACAATAAAACCATAAAAATTTAAAAAGAGTTAGAAACTACACATTAAAAAAACAAAATACATCCCATCCTACATTCCAAAAAATTACACCAAAAATAAAAAACCCAAAAAACAACCACCCACACCAAAATACACTCCAAAATAAATGACAACCCCAACTAGAGAAATAAAATATTGCAAACAGCACAATAAAAAAACTAACACCACATCCTACATTCAAAACACCTACTCCAAAATTAGAAAATCCAAATAACCGAAAACAAACAAACAAACCACAAAAACACAACTATGCCCAAATCAACCCACCAAAATAAATGACAACCCCCAAAATAAAATTAAACAATAGTAACTTCTGCTTCTCATGTTCTTATTTCAAAAATAATAATTATATATGGTATATAAAAATGTTCATGATGTGTGCGCAGGGGCCAATGTATGGAGATACAGGGGGGAGGGGCCAACACTCGCCAGGAACAACAGAGGGCTCAGACAAAGGTGCATGCTGGGAAATAGAACCCAAAAGCTGACAGTTCTTTCTCCAAGGGTGGGGGCACAAGTATGGAAATACAGGGGGGGGAGCAACACTCCCCAGGGACAACAGAGGGCTCAGACAGGGGGTGGGGGGGGAGGAGGGGGCTTGATAGTCAGGACAGGGTGGGGCCAGTCATAGGGACATAGCTGCCAAGTTCTCCCTTTTTTAAAGGGAAATTCCCTTATGCTGAATAGGCTTCCTCGCAAGAAAAGGGAAAACTTGGCAGCTATGCACAGGGATGTGCCGGAGGGGTGGGGGGTGGGGAGAAGGGGACTCGATAGCTCATGGGTCGGGACAGGGTGGGGCCGGTCACATGGATGAACCGGGGGTGGGGGGCAGGATAAGTCATGTGTCCAGACAGAGTGGGGGGAATCACAGGAAAGAACCACAGCAACACGTGGCCGGGCCAGCTAGTATAATAATCAAGGGAGTGTGGAGCAGGATCAGACTGGCCAGTCCTGTCAGCCCTGTGTCGCAGTCTGGAACTGGCTGGATGCCTAAGCAAACTTGGGCACCTAGATCTGCATGTGTGTGCAGCTGGGAACTGCAAAAGGCAGGGCACAATCTCGCAACGTCTGAGCATCCCAGAGGTTTTGGGTGGGTTTCAGGCTTCCTTAGTATTGTTTCCCTTGCCCTTTTGTGTCATTTATTTTGATACAGTTGCAAATACTCCCTTTCTGAGCCACTCAAAAAAGCTTACACCCTCCCTTTCTGAGCCACTCAAAAAAGACTTAACAAAAGACTTAAAACATTAAACCAGCATAATTTCAATTAAAACAATCAAGCTATAAAAGAGGGAAAGACAGCAGTCTAAAATCACTAAATCCTTCACCAGTCATTAAGTAAGCATCCCACCCCCCTCAAAAACCAAATGAAACAACTTGCCATATGTTGCTGCATACTGTTGCTGTATGCAAGAGGATTTAGAGACTTTCGTTCTTGTTGACAATGTAAGAATTTTATGACTGGGTGCGCATTAAGAGAGGGTAGGGCAACGCATCTTGATTGAGGATCAAACCGAAGGGATCACGAGGAAGCCACATTTATGGATCTATTGGTATATTATCTGTGGTATTCACACAAAGCAGCATCATGCAGGGCTCTTGTGTTTTTATTTTCTTACACGAAATGGAGGACAGGGGCGAGGGAACCCCCCTCCCCAGCCTTAACCAAGCCTCAATTCACTGTGTGCTATTGCTCCAAGGGTCTTTCTCTCAACTTGGCCGAGAATCAACTTGCTAATGGCAGAGCGCAGAGCTAGCAACAGAGCAAGATGGGGAAAGAAAGGGCAGGTGGTTTCACTCGCCTTGCCTGTGTGCTTTGCTTCCAGGGCTCTTCTCTAGCCCTCCTCTTCTGCTGTATTTACAAGGGAAAGCAAGATGTCTTGAGAATTCCATTCCTCCGGAGTTGCAAATGTGTGGGATTGGTACATGTTCACATGCCTGTTTGCATTCCAGCACTGATTATTGGAGTCTTGTGGGCAGAAAGGGAGATACTCTGTATAGCCTCCACCCTTCTTGCCTTCCAAAGGGACTCCCTCCTGGGCTTGGTTTTGAGAACCTGGATTTCCAGGATTACATGTGGGGAAAGTAAAGGAGGCTCCTGTTCCAGACGGTTGTCCATGAGGGCAATTGGAACAGCAATGTTGTGCTCATTCTTGTGTGTTTATCGAGCAGAAGCCATCACCGAATGCCTGAAGAGGCCAGATGCCTTGAACATGGTTGAGGCAAGAGTGGCCGAATGCTGCACATTCAGTTAAACAGCAGTATAGAAATGGTCTTAAATACATTGGGTTGTTGTATTCAACATAGTGGGTGGGGGTCATGCACGGCAGCAGATGAGCAGGGGGAAGTAGTTGAATACCAGCCATAAAGAATAAATGGAAACATAGAAGTTAGGCCATTAACTCTGAAGTTCACACAACTGCCCTGTTGCTTCTTGTTTGACCCTTAATGGGGTCCCGACATTCATCCAGCTGTGTAAGCAAAGGGGGCTCTGTGAAGCAGTTGCCTGCAAGTGTGGGTACAGGCAGAGGGGCAGGCAAGCGCTGGGGCATGATTGGCTGGTGTGTTCTGAAGCCTGCTCCCCTTTTTGAATGTCTGTAGGGGGTTTCCCAAAAAGAGTTACTGTCAGGCCTATTTGTAGAAGACCAAGCCGTGGTTCACATGCACATGAGTTGATTTCTCCAATGGATGGGTTGACAGCTGGTTGTGTAAACTGACTTCCCTGGAAACGACTGTAGTTGTGGTGGTATAAACTGATCTGAATGTTCCATCCGTGATGCTAGACCTGCCACAGCCCCGTTCCCTGGGAATTAGGAATCAAGTGATGAACACGGACGTATGAACTGCGGCTCTGTCTTGCAGACTAACTGAACCAGTCTGCTCTCAAATTGGGAATCAAAGGGAAGATCTAGAAAGATTCTACCCTCCTGCTGACAAGATTGCTGCTTCCAGCTCCTTATCTGGGCCTCAGGAGAATATCCTGGTTCTGCACACTCTGTAGAATCTCTGTGCACATTCATCTAAATGTTTTAATTGAGAGAATCTTGAGTTAAAAGTAACCTAATCCATTAGTCTACAGCTGTCAAGATCAAAAGGAATCACACGTGTGTTTCTCTTCTTGATTAATATGTTTTGATTTTTTTTTAAAAGGACTTCAATGAATGGCAAGCTAAGATCATATCCTCTCACCCAGTGTCAGTGCAATTTATAAATACAAAAGCAGCTCCCAACATCTGTTCTCTTATTTTCTTTTTCGATTTAAGAGGGAAATTGACCTTACAATCTTCAACGTGACTGCAGGTCATTGTTATTAGAGATGAGAAAATGCTGGTGTTCTGCTTTTGACTTAGCCTGGCAAACCTCCCAGATACATGACAATTGCAGTTTAAAAACTCTGAACCGCTTTACAGTATTTTATTTTTCAGGTGGAGACATTTGCCGGTCTCTGTACATTGCACAAAATAGAAAATCATGTCAGTAAGAGGGTGAACAATGATGCCTTTTAAAAACTCTACAGCACAAAAATAAATTCTTCGCTTGACATTCTTTCATGCCAGTTGGATTATAACGTTAATATTTTGGAGCAGAGCAGGTAGGCTTCACAGTTTGCAGGATTTTATATTGAAATGTCTGCCCACCTCCCTATCTACCGTATGCAGGAGCAAAGTGGGATGGGATGCTATCCTTTTCTCCCTCCCACTTTGGGCACTGTATAGGAGTATCTTCTCCTAAATGCACTTTCCTGAAAGTCAGTGAGTGAGGCTTTGCCCCAAATTTGTCAGCAGCCATTCTACCACTCCAAAATCTCAATTCAGCCCTCAGGTAAAATGGAGGGAGAGAAAGAGAAAGAGAAAGAGAGCAGCTGCTTGTGTTATAAAGGCAGAAATTCCTTACTCACCACCCCACGACCTGCTCTTTATTGCAACCCTGATGGACACCTCACTAAATATGGCAACAGCGCCATCTCACTCTGATCTTGGCAGTGGTTCTCCAGGGTTCCAGATGCGCCCCTTATGTGACCCCCCGAGTCAAGTAACTATACAACATTTAGAAGACATCTAAAGGCAGCCCTGTTTCATGTTTTATTATATTTTCATCTATGTTGGAATCTGCCTAGAATGGCTGGAGCAACCTAGTAAGGTGGGTGGAGTATAAATAATAAAATGATGATGATGGAATAGGACACCCCTATTTTCACTGGAGAAATGTTGGAGGGGATGTCTTCCAGGCTGGAGAGGCTAGGAACTGAACAAGGGACCTATTTTTTTCTTTTCTTTTGCAAAGCATGCACTATGCCCCACTCCCCGCCTTTTAGTGGCTACAGCTGATTGGGAGATGGAGGCAGGGTCATCTCAAGCAGGTGGGCGCCCTGGCGCTGAGGCACGGAGATCGCTCCGGCACCCTCGCAGCGTGCAGCGTGGCTTTGCCGCGAGCGCCCCCTGCTGGCCCGGCGCCCTGGCGCCCCGCACCACCGGGACCTTACCTAGAGCCGGGCCTGGGTGGAGGGACGGGAAGGAGGCAGCGGCCTGGGCTAAGAGTGCAGGTGATGTTGTGGGAAGAGGAGGGGAAAGCGGTGGAGCCAGTCGCAAAACAGTCCCACCAATTGGGAATTGTCCTCTTTCTGGGGTGCAACATGCCCTTCTGGGCAGAGTTTTACATTTTAAAGGAAATGTCCGGGTTTGGGATTTTTTTTGGGGGGGGGGCTCCTCAGGCTGCTCTGCACACTGCAGAGCACACTGCATGCACACTGCACACTCTGCTGCCAGCCTGAGCTGGGGAAAGAGCTGTGCAGGTGGAGCAGCAATCCCACATGCACATGCATGTGTGCCTCTTTCAACTGATAATATCAAGGAGGAAGGTCAGGCTGGCTGGCTGGAACCTGGAAAAGGAGAATTCCAGCTGGAGAGTGGGGTTATTTTGCAATGCTTTATTGTAAGGCCCTCTTTTCACAATGCAACCCAACCCAATAGCCAGTTCGGGACAAGCCCAAACATTCATTAAATGGGGTTGTGCAGAAGGATTTGTTCCCTGATTGTGCTATTAGAATGACTCCACCTGCTTGAGGCAGTACAAGTTTATTTCCTCCAAATGGTTTAAATATAATTTAAGCATTTTTATTTATTTTTGCGGGGAAATGAATTACAGAAAGCTTCTGCTGGAATTATTAAACAGTGTTTGAATTTTCTGAGCAATTCTATAAAGAAGTTGTTTGTCAGAATCCCCGAGCAGTGAGTACGTGCTCTATTTATAAGGTTTTCCAGCTTTAGCTTTTATTTAATAAATCCTGTGAACAATAAGTAGAGATAAGGCAGTGACTTAATGCACAAAAACAGGGGAAATTCAGAGATCAGCTATTTCGTTCCAGCTTTTACTCCATCCTTTTTGTCCCGATATTGCAAGAACCTGAGCTCCAAGTACATAAGAAGGAAGATAAGAGAGTGAAACAGAGGAAACAAAATCAACATGATATCAGTGTAAAATTAATATGGCTTTTGTGATCTTCTTTGTAATAGAGTGTAACCTGCTGATGAAGGGCTAATCCCTGAAAACAAGTTAGCCCATTGTAGATGGATATCTACTTTAGGGACAAACATATTGCAAGTATCAATCTTTCCCTGGCCACCCATCTAGAATTTCAGCCGCTAAGAAGTGTCCTCTTCCTCTCTCTGCATCTCCACCAGTGAGTACCCTGGTCTAGGTACACAAAGTACAACACAACTGCAATGGTTTCTCTCTGTGCTCTGTTTTCCATATGGACACCTTGAGAATCTCCAGGAATGGCGGATACAGCAAATTGCCACATGGGGCAGGAGCAATAGAATGTACTTAGTCAGAGTGGTATGGGATGATACAATTGTCTAGCATTTCCATGGTCTTTGGTTAATACCAGGCATGTCCAACAGGTAGATCACTGGACGTCTGTGGTAGATCGCTGGTAGATCATTGGCTCCCCTCAAAGAAGCTGAACAACTGTGGCTCCCCTAAAAAAAGCTCAACATTTCACCTCCTCCCTGAAAAAACTCAACAACATTGACCTGACCCCCCCCCCCCAATGGACCTTCCTCCTTCCTAAAAAAAGCTAAACAACTTTGACCTGAACCCAAAAAAGGGGGTAGATCACTGCCAGTTTTTAACTCTGTGAGTAGATCACAGTCTCTTGGGAGTTGGCCACCCCTAGTTAATACAACAAACTTATTGCATTTCTGAAACTGTAGGCCACTAGTGGGCCTCAGGCCAATTTCAGGTGGACGTGAGCAGTGCAATCAGTTTCCTTTTGGCTGGACCATGGCAGCAGCAGCTCCCTGCATGGGCAGTGCATTGGCATGCCTGGGCATGGGAGTTGGTTAGAGGGGGAGGTGTACCATGCAAAGCTGGATGGGAGGAAAGAAAGAGAAGGAAAGGGAGGAAATGAACAGGGTGCTGACTACAACATAGCAATTTAAAACTGCAGCGGAACACATAATAAGATCAGCATCCTAAAAATGGCTGTTTAATAAAATCATCTCCACCTTCACACCTGCAAATGCAGAGGGGATGGCAAGCATCGCTCAGGAAGCTGCTTCAAATCCTGGGCACCACAGCTGAAAAGACTATTGCAGACATTAACACTGTGTAGTTTAAAGTGACTGGATGCATGAAAACTGAGTCTTTTTTGAAATAAAAAACATTGTCAAGGCCTGTAAGTTTAATTCAGAAGTTTACTTGCAGAATGTTTTTCCAAAACAAAACAGAAAAACAGCGTTACTGGTATCAAGGTAATTCCATTTCTCGTGCGTATCCAGCACAGGCTCAGCATTTTCTTAGAAATACCTTTAAACAGGAGTGAGACCATAACTCTGTCTCTCCCCCTTTCCAGCCTACATTAGCCTGGAGCTATTTTCCTGGAGAGGTTCATTTACATCCTCCTTCCAAGGAGTCTGAGAACAAAGAACAACAGCCACCACCTTTCCAAGATGGCAAATTTGCAATTCAGTACCTTCATCACATAGGGAAGCGGGTGGTGCTGTGGTCTAAACCACAGAGCCTAAGGCTTGCCGATCCGAAGGTCAGCAGTTCGAATCCCTGTGACAGGGTGAGCTCCCGTTGTTCGGTCCCAGCTCCTGCTGTTCGAAAGCATGTCAAAGTGCAAGTAGATAAATAGGCACCGCTCTGGCTGGAAGGTAAACAGCATTTCCGTGCGCTGCTCTGGTTCGCCAGAAGCGGCTTAGTCATGCTGGCCACATGACCCGGAAGCTGTCTGTGAACAAACGCCGGCTCCCTCAGCCTATAGAACAAGATGAGTGCTGCAACCTCAGAGCTGACCGCGACTGGACCTAATGGTCAGGGGTACCTTTACCTTTACCTTCATCACATGATCAAAGGTTATATTCAGTTTAGAGAACAATCAACCAGTTAAAGTTCAGAGACCACTTCTTGCTTTTAATATAGCTCCAGTGGAATTTCCCACTGAATGTTAAACCTTTTCACCAATACCCAAAGGCATTTTCCATTTCTGTGTGAATTAAACCGATTATACTTAACAAAAGCCTCCCCCAGGTACCCAGCGCCTGACCTCACAGAGATTTCAGAGAGTCAGGGGCGTAGCCAGGATGAAAATCAGGGGGGAAGGGGAGGGGCCAAGGGGCGGGGCCACATCGGAGCAGCCCGAAATCGGGCTGCTCCGACTCCCTCCTCCCCCTCCGCGATCGGAAGGGACGAGGGGGAGCCAGGATCAGCCCGAAATCGGGCTGCTCCGACTCCCTCCTCCCCCTCCGCGATAGGAACGGACGAGGGGGAGCCAGGATCAGCCCGAAATCGGGCTGCTCCGACTCCCTCCTCCCCCTCCGCGATAGAAACGGACGAGGGGGAGCCAGGATCAGCCCGAAATCGGGCTGCTCTGACTCCCTCCTCCCCCTCCGCGATAGGAACGGACGAGAGGGAGCCAGGATCAGCCCGAAATCGGGCTGCTCCGACTCCCTCCTCCCCCTCCGCGATAGGAAGGGACGAGGGGGAGCCAGGATCAGCCCGAAACCGGGCTGCTCCGACTCCCTCCTCCCCCTCCGCGATAGGAACGGACGAGGGGGAGCCAGGATCAGCCCGAAATCGGGCTGCTCCGACTCCCTCCTCCCCCTCCGCGATAGGAAGGGACGAGGGGGAGCCAGGATCAGCCCGAAATCGGGCTGCTCCGACTCCCTCCTCCCCCTCCGCGATAGGAACGGACGAGGGGGAGCCAGGATCAGCCCGAAATCGGGCTGCTCCGACTCCCTCCTCCCCCTCCGCGATAGAAACGGACGAGGGGGAGCCAGGATCAGCCCGAAATCGGGCTGCTCTGACTCCCTCCTCCCCCTCCGCGATAGGAACGGACGAGAGGGAGCCAGGATCAGCCCGAAATCGGGCTGCTCCGACTCCCTCCTCCCCCTCCGCGATAGGAAGGGACGAGGGGGAGCCAGGATCAGCCCGAAACCGGGCTGCTCCGACTCCCTCCTCCCCCTCCGCGATAGGAACGGACGAGGGGGAGCCAGGATCAGCCCGAAATCGGGCTGCTCCGACTCCCTCCTCCCCCTCCGCGATAGGAAGGGACGAGGGGGAGCCAGGATCAGCCCGAAATCGGGCTGCTCCGACTCCCTCCTCCCCCTCCGCGATAGGAACGGACGAGGGGGAGCCAGGATCAGCCCGAAATCGGGCTGCTCCGACTCCCTCCTCCCCCTCCGCGATAGGAAGGGACGAGGGGGAGCCAGGATCAGCCCGAAACCGGGCTGCTCCGACTCCCTCCTCCCCCTCCGCGATAGGAACGGACGAGGGGGAGCCAGGATCAGCCCGAAATCGGGCTGCTCCGACTCCCTCCTCCCCCTCCGCGATAGGAAGGGACGAGGGGGAGCCAGGATCAGCCCGAAACCGGGCTGCTCCGACTCCCTCCTCCCCCTCCGCGATCAGAAGGGACGAGGGGGAGCCAGGATCAGCCTGAAATCGGGCTGCTCCGATCCCCTCCTCCCCCTCTGCAATCGCTGGGGCAGGTGGAGGGAAAGCCCCAGAGCCGCGCAAAGCGGTTGCCTGGCTTTCCCTCCGCCCTCCCCACAGCCAGCCGGCTAGAAGGGACGTCTCCCTTCTCCCTTGCTGGCTGTGGGGCGGAGGGAGGGAAAGCCAGCCAAACGCTTTGCGCGGCTCTGGTGCTTTCCCGCCGCCCGCCCCACAGCCAGCCAGGGAGAAGGGAGACGGCACCGGGCGGGCAGTGGGGCAGGCTGGCCAGTGGCCCTGCTTCTAGGGGGGGCAATTGCCCCCTCCTGCCCCCCTGCCTACGCCCATGCAGAGAGTGGTAGGACCTCAAGGAGGGCCTCCAAATTAGAGCCAGTTCCAGTTCAGTTGACAGGGGATGCAGGAAACTCACCAGTGAGAAAATAGATCACATTTTCTTATCCACCACAGTGTGTGACATTTTCAGAAAAGGAAAAGGCTACAAATGCAGAGTGTAGTAGTCCCTACGATGGTTGGGTGGTGCCTTGTACTCCTGCTGCTGGTGCTGGTGCCAAATGTGAGCAATTGCTCTGCTTTCCTTTGGAAAGGAACGTGCAAGGCTGGGTTTCTTGTTATCCAGGCAGCCCAGGAGCTCCATACATGCTGCCCAGACTTGTGTCCCAGAGAGGTCAGCAAAAACAATGCGGGAAGCAGTAGCTACGGCAGGCGCTATGATTCTCTAGTGCAGGGGTCAGCAAACTTTTTCAGCAGGGGGCCGGTCCACTGTCCCTCAGACCTTGTGGGGGGCCGGACCATAGCTGCCAAGTTCTCCCTTTTTTTTAAGGGAAATTCCCTTATGCTGAATAGGCTTCCTCGTGAGAAAAGGGAAAACTTGGCAGCTATGGGCCGGACTATATTTTGAAGGGGGAAAAATGAACAAATTCCTATGCCCCACAAATAACCCAGAGATGCATTTTAAATGAAAGGACACATACTATTCATGTAAAAACATGCTGATTTCCGGACTGTCCGTGGGCCGGATTTAGAAGGCGATTGGGCCGCATCCGGCCCGCGGGCCTTAGTTTGGCGACCCCTGCTCTAGTGGTTTGACTTCACCCCAGAGGCACACTCCAAGAGAGAGAGAGAGAGAGAGAGAGAGAGAGAGAGAGAGAGAGAGAGAGAGAGAGAGAGATGTGACCAACATCAACTGAAGTGATTCCTAAATTGTCAAGGAGGTAAACATTCCCATCTTCTTGCTGAAATGCAAAAGCTAGTTCTTTCCCAACCATGTCACCTTAGTGCAGTGATGGCGAACCTATGACACGCGTGTCAGACGTGACACGCAGAGCCCTCACTGCTGGCACGCGCCCCATCAGCCCATTTGCACTGTTGTTTTTGTGTCCCCCCCCCATTTGTTCTCCAGCTCCTCCTCCTGCTACAGCTTGTCTCCGCTGTTAAAACCCGGATCCTTTTTTTGTTGTTGTTGTTGCTGGTAGCCAGAGATCGTTTTTAACCCTTTCTGTGTTGTTTTTTCTGGCGCTTTGGCAGACGATGATTGGGTGTAACAGCGTTAGTTTTTTAACCCATTCTGTGCTGGGGTTTTTTGGCGCTTTGGCAGACTATGTCGGTGCTGCATGTTAGTTCCAGTGAAGGTATTATTCGTCATTTATTTCTGTTCTCTTCCCCCCAAAAAAGTGCAGCAGCTTTGGGGCATCCCCCCAAAAAGCAAAGCAACTTTTGCATCCCCCCCAAAACCTCCAAAACTTTGGTCAGCAGCTCCCCCCAAAAAGCTCAACAACTCTGGGCACTTTGTGATAAATAAGGTTTTTTTTGTTTGGTTAGGTTAAATACTTAGTTTTTGGTTTATTAAATACAGTTATATATTACAATTATACATTTTTGTTATTTAAACTATGAATATCACGAAATAATGTTTTTTTTTCTTGAAGTTACACACCACCCGAGTTATGCTCGATTTTTTGGCGAATTTTGACACAACAAGCTCAAAAGGTTGCCCATCACTGCCTTAGTGTGAAGTTTCTTCAACATCTCTTATAGTCAAATTAAAGGCTTAGCAACCATGTAGGTTTGGGGAAATTTATCTCTGGCATATCTGATCAATATCAAGTGTTATGCTGATAAAAGTTGATATAATCATAATTTACAAACCGAAATAATGGATAATCAATGTGCCTATCAAATTTTAACTGCCCAATAAACCACTCTGTCCGTGAAATAAAGTTTAGAACGTTGTCCTGCAATTAGAAGAATACAATACATTATCAGGGAAATGGTACATTTTTCTTTGTTAGGTGGCTATGTTTGAAACTTCACAATGGGTTTTTTTAACCCAACCGTTTAATAATGTATATTGTTCCTTAGGAAATCTATGGTATTTTAGACATAATTAATGTCCACTTTTCATTTCCAAAAAGGAAAACAAATCTATCATGCTCAATGGAACCAGTGTAAAGGATTCATCACTATGTAAATGGAACTGAATAAGACACTTTCATTAGCCATGGATCATTAGTACAACACCCTATAATGGCCCTGCCAGTGCTTTGAAGGTTTGTCATGTGAAAGCATGCTCACATAGCCCATTAATGCGTGAACAGCAGACATTCAACATCAAAACATTTACCCTCTTAAAGCCGGCACTTATCCCAGGAAATCTGCATCTATCTCAGAACAGTAGTGCGTCTTTCAAGAGAATTAGATGGAGTGAGACTTAATAGCTCATTACTGTATTATAAATACAGCAATTTTAATGAGATACATAGATATAGAGCCCCTTCAGACTTGTGTTTTATTGTGGGTGTACTCTGCAACATCTTCTTGACACAATATTGCTTCAGTAATGAATTTATTCTGCTTTGGTTTGTTCTGAGATGCAGTGCTATCACATCACTGCTGTCTGGACAGGCTATAGCTTAACAAAAGTGGGGGGGGGGGCAAATAAACCACAATATTTGTGGTATAAAAAGTTATGGGATTTTAGCAGGAAGTTAAAGAACATACACTGACTGGAAATGAAGCCCAAATCTTTTGCAGGCTCAAGAAGTATTGAAAGTGAGAACATCATGAGCACAAACGAGCAATGAAAAGGATGTCTGGAAGGACACAAACATATAAGCATTGACATGATCTATTTGCTTATATCAGGACTCACTGGAAGGACTTAGCAGCCAAAAGGGTGGGGATGTGGACTGCAGAAGCCTTCCACCAGCTGTACAACAAGAATGCAGGATGAAAAGAGGCCGAGTTTACTCCCCCCTCCCCCTTAGTTCAGGAAACATACAGTACAAGTGCTTGAACACGGGTGCAAGACTATCACTCTTTCCACTTGATCTCAGCGACCTCTTCAGACATGGCATGTTTTAGGGCCAAATTGGACATGACATCAGGCAAACTGTCTCTGTCACAATTCCCCCAGACAAAAACCACAGCTTGGGGAACATGAATTCAATCATGGCTGTGGTGGCTGGGACAGAGACCTAACTCTTTCCCCATTTAATTTAAACCATAATTTAAAGCAGGAAAACTTTGTAGGGGAAACCCTTCTTCCACTTGACTAACCTTCACCTTGACGAACCTTGGTTGTGTTTTACGCTTGTGGGTTGCAACCATGTAATCACGTGGGCAGAGTGTGGTAGCATAAATTCTGATGTGCAGAAGAGCAGAAGTGTGGTGTAGTGGTTAGAGTGTTGGACTGTAACCTGCGAGACTAGAGTTTGAATCCTCCGCTGAGCCATGAAGCTTATTGGGTGACACTGGGCCAGTCACTGCCTCTCAGCCAACCCTACGTCACAGGGTTGTTGTGAGGATTAAATGAGAAGGGAGAGAACAACATACAGTATGTCACCTTGAGCTCCATGGAGGAGAAAAGGTGGGATATAAATATAACAAACAAACACACAAGTGGCATTTTATTTCAAACGTCAAACAGAAGTTGTCTGGGGACCCTTCCTGCCATACTTCCATACACTGGGATAAACCTTATGAGTATGCACCTCAGGCGGGATTTACATATGAGTAAACTACAGAGCCTAGGGCTTGTCGATCAGAAGGTCAGCGCTTCGAATCCCCGTGATGGGGTGAGCTCCCGTTGCTCGGTTCCAGCTCCTGCCAACCTAGCAGTTTGAAAGCACCTCAAAGTGCAAGTAGATAAATAGGTACCGCTCCGGAGGGAAGGTAAACAGCATTTCCGTGCACTGCTCTGGTTCACCAGAAGCGGCTTAGTCATGCTGGCCACATGACCTGGAAGCTGTACACTGGCTCCCTTGGCCAATAACGCAAGATGAGTGCCGCAACCCCGAATCGGTCACGACTGGACCTAATGGTCAGGGGTCCCTTTACCTCTACCTTTAAACACTAGTAAGAGTCCATCATTAGTCTGGATCTAATCCTGTGTGCATTTTTACTTTTATGCCATTTGCTGCACAATTTGCTGTACTTTTATTTTTATTTTGCACTATCATTGTTATGTATATTATGCATGCCTCAGGGGTGTTTACCCTCCATAAGTCAAGTAATAAATAATGGAAATAATTAATATATTATGGAATGAAGTCCCCCTACATAACCAACAATTATTTGCATGTTTTTAATTTGATGATGAATACTGCACAATGGGATGTGGGTGGCACTGTGGTTAAACCACAGAGCCTAGGGGTTGCCGATCAGAAGGTCAGCGGTTTGAATCCCCGTGATGGGGTGAGCTCCCGTTGTTCAGTTCCAGCTCCTGCCCACCTAGCAGTTCGAAAGCACATCAAAGTGCAAGTAGATAAATAGGTACCGCCCCGGCGGGAAGGTAAACGACGTTTCCGTGCGCTGCTCTGGTTCACCAGAAGCAGCTTAGTCATGCTGGCCACATGACCTGGAAGCTGTCTGCGGACAAAGGCCAGTTCCCTTGGCCTATAGAGCGAGATGAGCGCCGCAACCCCAGAGTCGTCCGCGACTGGACCTAACGGTCAGGCGTCCCTTTACCTTTACCTTTACTGCACAATAGTAAGTTAACAAAACCAGCCTGTTTTTACCACACTGCCTGATTATTTCCTGTATCTGTATCTTTCAGGCACTACAGCTAGATATGGTCTTTTAGCTTCTCAGAGGTTTCTTACTATTATTTGCGGTGTCAACACAAGGTTTGTTCTGCTCCCTGGTTGGAAAATTTCACTTAATGTAAGAGTCCCTTTATTCCGGAGGCTCTTATCTGCCCAGATTCTAGTGTTCACTCAAGCCTTAGTTTTACATTTTTGTTTTGTTTTTGTAACTTGCAGAATTATGTGCCTAATGATGTGGATACAAGGAGACCACCTTTGTGGCTCATTTGTCTGTTGATGCACTGCTTATGGCGTTCCTGAGCCGAAAAACCTCCGGCTGACATATCCAGCTTTGTTTTCCTGTTATCCAAAGCAGCAGTGAAGCATATCGAGTAGCTAGAAGCAGCATTAGATGTCAAAGAAAGAAAATGGGATGTGCAAGAGATTTGTGTATCCATTTCCCCACATGCTTCTGGTAAAATGTGCAAAGAGGAGAATTTGTGCATCATCTCACTAGGCAGTGATATGTGCAATTTCCTTTGCCTGACTTTGCAGCCAATAGCAGCTTGAGAGAGGAATCATTTTTGGTGGGGAAACGGTGCGGGGGGAAAGGGTTAAATTCTTATTCTTTCTCCTCCTGCTGTTTCAACTGTTTTTCCTGGGAAAAGAGAGTGGCCAGCTCTATGCACTTTTTGAAAAGTGTGCTAACTTAACACAGTTTTGCCTTGAGAATTATTATTGCTTAGGAAAATGCACAGACAAAAACCCTTCGCTCTACCAGCATGCTGCTGCTGCAGCTGAAACCATGCTCTCCTCTCCTCTAAGGCTCAGGAAGGAGAAAACCAGTTTCTGCTCGGGCTAATTTAGCCAATAAGTGGCATAGCTATTTTCATCAAGCTAAACTAGAGATGGGGTAGAATTTTATATGGACTGCATTTTTAAATGAACCTACCTAAATAGCATCATCTGCACAGATCAGAACCTAATCCTTTGGATTTTACACTTCTCCAAATTTTATGATGCAGCTCCCAGCTAAGCAAATTAACAAACCACACCAACAAAAATCTCAACACGAAACCACCCATATTTATGAAAGGCTCATGTTTCAACAATGAGAGCTAATGACAGGAAGTGGGCATCCACATGGGACTTGAATGTGGATTTGGAACTACTTATACCTGCTTCCCTGCCCCTCTGCAGGATGCCCCTCGTCCATGTGGCATCCTGCACTTTCCCCCACTTCATTCAGAATTTTTCCAGTCTCTGGATAATCTGATAAAAGGAAATAATCCAACTCTCCATTGCTCCACTATGGGCACAGAGTCACTTTTGTTCTTGGCGAAGTTGTTCAGCTGTGCTGTGACATTTCTGCCTTGCCAGGAACCTTCACATCCATCTCCCTTTCCCCCACAGTTTCCAGGCAGATGCCTTTGGGAAGCCCACAAGAAAAGTGTTAAGGCCTTCTCTTGCTGTTTCTCTCCAGCGCCTGGTAATCCTGCTGCCTCTGAATCGGGGTGGGGGGGTGGGGTCCCCTGTATAACATACACAAGGTATAGACACCGTATGTCTGCCCCGCAGCCTCCTCCAACAGAAACTAAGCCCAGGATTCCTGCTGTAGGACCTTCTTGAGTGGGGGATTTCAAGCAACATTATGACTTTGGTATAAATAAGTGAAATGGGTGTAGAATTTGTGTTTTATTTGGGTTGCTCACGATGTTTTATAGTTGCATTCACTGTTATATTTTACACTCATTCACTAAGAGACACTCAAACTTTCTAGAGCGCCACTACTGAAAGAAGTGGGTTTTTTGTTTTTGTTTTTACAGCAAATTCTCTTGTTTCAAATATCGAGAGGGGGGAAAAAGCCAGCCCAACAACATTGCATGAAGTATCGATCTAGGAAGGAACACACACAGAGTCTACGTTAAGAAAATGAAGAAATAAATTAGGAAATAAATCAGTAAACTGGTTCTTTCTGTTTTGACTTATAAAAAACAGCAGGCCTATTTTTGGGGTATTTTTTAAAAAAAGATTTGCATCACATAAAGGAATAGCAGCTCATCAGAGAACTGTTCTCAGCATGACTTTAACTAATGCTCTTGACCATATGGAGCACGGTCAGCCAACCAGAAAAACATAAGCACGCTCTCTCCATTTTCAAAATAAAGTCCTAGAAAACCATGTCTTGAGAATATTGCAGGCTTGGAATATGACCATTAGCCCCCCTGCATTTTCAGTGAGGTGGCAAACCTGTGCCTGGGCTGCAACCAGGGGAGGTTACCCCATATGGGCAAGTTGGCATTGCCTCCCACCCTCCGTCACCCTCCGCCAGCCCCCACCCACTTGACTCATTTCTTACAACCAGCCCAGGGGGTGGCTCTGACGGTCAGCTTCCTCCTGCTGAGCCTCAAGTGTTGGCCCTGGTAGGACCTAGCTGGAGGAGGAGGAGGGGGACTAAGACCAGAGGTCCCCAGACTATGGCCCGGGGGCCAGATATGGCCCAAAGGCCTCATTTATCCACCCCACCTCCCTCTGCCGCTGCCCGCTCTTACTGGCGCAGCTGCCCACTTCCGGGTTGAAAGAGGACGGGTCGGAGGAGGCCCGTGCACATGCGCACAAGCCATTTCTGGCGCTCCTGCAACCCGGAAATGCGCCGGAAATAGCATGTGCATGGGCACACACTCCTGTGCACTCCCCCGCCCTCCAGCCCGCCACGTGATCGGCACTTTGGGCACTGGCCCGAAGTGCGGTAAATTTGGGGACACCTGACTAAGACTGAACTGGTTGGCTCTGGCACCACCCACTGTTGGATGCCCTGGTTTCCATTTCATCCACCACAGTGGGTGCCAGCCACTGGGGGCCATAACATATGACTGAATGATCCTTCATGATATACACATCTCATAGAAAATTAGATGTCCGTGAGAAGGATTCTCACCTAACAATTACACCTCCCCCATTGTGGATTTTTAGTCATGTGAGCACCCTGACTAGAACCTGAAGCTTACCCTGTCACTGAGAACTAGACTATGATTTCCCCTAAAGAGATGAGGTCATTTTAATTTCCTGCTGCTTTCTCAAGCTCTTCGCTTCCCCTTCAGCGTGAAGGAGCCTGGTCCCAGGTCGCTCTGCTCGGGCTCTGAGATGGTCAGCTGTTGCTTTTCTCTGCAGTCCTTCCATGTCTGTACTAGGGAAGCAGGTGCAGCTGTTCAGCCTCTCTAGCTGTAACTCCTCTTTATGGAATATTATCCCCTGAGAATCTCACCTGGCTCCAACACAGCTTTACTTTAGGTGCCAGGCACAAACCTGCTTAATTGCTCATGTTTCAAAAGTATTTCTTAACTGCTCTTTTCTCTATTGCCTCATTTGTATTTGTGGTTTCTTGTTTGTTCATTTTTTAAAACCATACATGTCAACCACACTGGAATCAACATTGGTGAAGGACAGCATTAAAAAAACTTTTGAACGCATACACTATATGTAAGCTTTATGTGCAATACTGTATGTCATTTTAATGTGAAGGTGCTTTCTTCTCCCACTTCCCAGACTTTCACAGAAGCACGCAGTGATGACATAAACTGACTGAGCAGCCTGTGGTAAGTGCTTGCAAGACAACCCAGCTCCCATTAGGATCTGGTGATCTGCTGCTATACTGGGAGTTTCCCAGGCAACACCCGCTTAACTCCCTCATCGTTGGCTCAGCATACTTTCCCCAGCCTGGCTCTGCTAGGACTTAGCCTGTTAACAGAGCAGTCCTAACATGGGGGCAGGTTAAAATTGGAGCAGAATCCCCCATCACAACCAAAGCCCTGCTGCGGTGTGCACTTTTCCAGAGCAGAATTTGCTGTGTCAGGTACAGACTGCTCCAGAGATGCTGGATCTTGTTCTGGATCTTGTCTCTGCTCACTTCTGCCAGCAGAAGCTTTCCAGCTACAGTACCAGGGTGTGTTTGGGGCCTCTGCTGGGGTGGAGCCCCACCAACTCCCCACACCCGGCAGCAGTCCCCTCTGAGAGGCACCTTTGTGCCATCCCACCACAGTTGTAGCCATTCATATTTGTTGGGGTTGGATGCCGGGGGAGCATGTCAAAAGAGGCTACTAACTAAATACAAGAATGGCAGGGTGTGTAATATTTTGAAGAGTAAAATAGAGGACATTTGCCGACTGCTACTTTTAACTATAGGGTGGCGCTGTGGGTTAAAACACAGAGCCTAGGGCTTCCCGATCAGAAGGTCGGCGGTTCGAATCCCTGTGACGGGGTGAGCTCCCGTTGCTCGGTCCCAGCTCCTGCCAACCTAGCAGTTCGAAAGCCATTCAAAGTGCAAGTAGATAAATAGGTACCGCTACAGCGGGAAGGTAAATGGTGTTTCCATGTGCTGCTCTGGTTCGCCAGAAACGGCTTTGTCATGCTGGCCACATGACCCAAAAGCTGTATACCAGCTCCCTCGGCCAATAATGCGAGATGAGCGCCGCAACCTCTGAGTTGGTCACGACTGGACTGGTCAGGGGTCCCTTTACCTTTACCTTTACTTTTAACTATGGATCACTGTGACGACGCTACCCATGAAAAAGAGGACAAAGAGGCAACCCTGCATATACAGTGCAGTTTCCTGTAACCCATCCAGATCCTGACTGTGGAGCAGTACAGAAAGGGAACAAAGAGTAAATGAGGTGAATTTCTAATGCATTTCTGGAAGTATATTGAATTTTTGAAATGCATGTGGGACTTAGGTAAAGGTAAAGGGACCCCTGACCATTAGGTCCAGTCGTGACCGACTCTGGGGTTGCACGCTCATCTCACATTATTGGCCGAGGGAGCCGGCGTATAGCTTCCAGGTCATGTGGCCAGCATGACAAAGACGCTTCTGGCAAACCAGAGCAGCACATGGAAACGCCGTTTACCTTCCCACTGTAGCAGTTCCTATTTATCTACTTGCACTTTGACGTGCTTTCGAACTGCTAGGTTGGCAGGAGCTGGGACCAAGCAACGGGAGCTCACCCCGTCACAGGGATTCGAACCGCCGACCTTCTGATCAGCAAGCCCTAGGCTCAGTGGTTTAACCCACAGCGCCACCTGGGTCCCTGCATGTGGGACTTACAGTGGGTTAATTATATCTTTACCTGGATGATCCCCACTCCCCCCAAAAAACATTTCACGTATATAGAATCCATGCTCTTGCAGGGGTGGGATCATCGTATAGACTCCGCTGAGAAATGTTGGGAGTTTTATTAAGACAACCTTTGCTTCCCTTGAAATTTCTCAGATTTTTGCCCGGGCATGAAACTCAAATTTAACTCCAAATTTAACTTAGATAAAGGTAAAGGTAAAGGGACCCTGGGAAGCTAAACAGTGTTTCCATGCGCTGCTCTGGTTCGCCAGAAGCAACTTAGTCATGCTGGCCACATGACCCGGAAGCTGTACACTGCCTCCCTTGGCCAGTAAAGCGGCCAGTAAAGTGCCACAACCCCAGATTCATCTGTGACTAGACTTAACTGTCAGGGGTCCTTTACCTTTTAAACTCAGTCAAAGCATAAAATGTGTTAACAAGGATTTCCCCACCCCCTGAGAAATTCAGTAGCCTAACTGAAACATTTACTTCTTCCCTATTTTTTTCTAGATTATTTTGCCCAAGGAGAATGTCCGCATTTGCCCTGACATATTTCTGTTGATTCAAGAATTCCAGATATTTTTGGAATTATTATATATTTTATGAAGTGATCATTTTAAGCTGCATCTCAAACACTAGAGAGTAAGCGCTACTGAACAAGGGGGATTTACTTCTGAATTAAAATGGGCAGGATGCCCTGGTACAGAATCATTGAGTTGTAGAGATGGAAGGGACCCTGAGGGTCATATAGTCCAACCCCCTGCTATGCTGTAAATGAATTATTATCAAGAACAAAAATGGCAGCAATTATCCCTATCCTGAGCCCCTTAGATTCAGCAGGGCCCAGGCTCAAAGCCTCAATACATACATGCATACATGTCATAAGAAACTGTTGGGGTTTACGCAAAGCCTTTTTGCTGAAATGTATTGACAAATGCATATTGTTCCTCTTTCTTCTATCAGAATTAAAGTGAAGAGACTTCCTGTTTATGCTAATTTTTCTTGTCAGCTGGGTTTTTCCTACTGAATATTTTTTCCTCACAGATGTTGACAATTGCTGAAATGATTCATTCCCCCCCCCTTTTAAATAGTCCCCCTCCCTGATTTTCACTGATTATGGCTGAGCAAGAAAAGGAGCCATAAGGCACCCTCTTAATACATTTAACCACCTGTGCGCATAGCTCATCTCAGCTTAGGCAGGGATCTAGAAAACAGCTCTGCTTCTTAGGGCAGGAAATATAATTTAAATGTACCACCACATTGACAAAATAATAATAATAATAATAATAATAATAATAATACGAAGAAGAAGAAGAAGAAGAAGAAGAAGAAGAAGAAGAAGAAGAAGAAGAAGAAGAAGAAGAAGAAGAAGAAGAAGAGGAAGAGGAAGAAGAGCAGCAGCAGCAGCAACAACAACAACAACAACAATGGACATATTTTCAACAAAAATATTTCCAAAATAACATTGGTGGGATCAATATAGATTCCTGAATTGTAGGCAGTTAACTAGATGACCCTCATGGTCCCTCCCAATTCTATTCTTCTATAAAGTAGACCTCCCAGTGTTTCAGTGCCCTGGCAGCAGGACAAGTCAAGGTGGCAAAAAGAGTGCTGCTGATTCTCAGTTTTTTGGTTGAGAATAGTACACAAACATTATATAGGAGGCAGCAACAAAAACCATCTTCAAAAGCAGAGACGTCACCTTGCCGACAAAGGTCTGTATAGTTAAAGCTATGGTTTTCCCAGTAGTGATGTATGGAAGTGAGAGCTGGACCATAAAGAAGGCTGATCACCGAAGAATGGATGCTTTTGAATTATGGTGCTGGAGGAGAATCTTGAGAGTCCCATGGACTGCAAGAAGATCAAACCTATCCATTCTGGAGGAAATCAGCCCTGAGTGCTCACTGGAAGGACAGATCCTGAAGCTGAGGCTCCAATACTTTGGCCACCTCATGAGAAGAGAAGACTCCCTGGAAAAGACCCTGAGAAGGAGAAGGGAACGACAGAGGACGAGATGGTTGGACAGTGCTCTCGAAGCTACCAACATGAGTTTGACCAAACTGCGGGAAGCAGTGCAAGACAGGAGTGCCTGGCGTGCTATGGTCCATGGGGTCACGAAGAGCTGGACACGACTAAACGACTAAACAACAACAACAACAAGTACACAAACATCTTCAGAGACCATGGCAAATTCTTCACTGGATCCTCTGCAACCCAAGGTTTCTTTAGGTTGAATGAAAGCTTCCCAGGGAACTGGGGCCGATGTGTTGATTTTCTGCTTGTTATTTCTGTTTATGTAACTTATGTCAGTTCACCATTCTCTCTCTGCAAAGCCCAATCTCTCTGAATGTCCATTCATGTTGTCTTTGTTTTCCTTTTGTCTCTACTCTGGAAATGACCCAATGGCTCAGTTGCAAATGTAAGCCAAGACCTGATGTTTCCGTGCTGCATGGAATACCTTCCCTATTACAGACCCTCCTAGTGTCCCTAATTTTCCAGGGAATAGGATGGCCCTATTTTCATCAGAGAAATGTTGGAGGGTATGCTGTTACTTTGTATAGAACTCAAATATTCATGGCTGAGACTGATCTCACCAGCAACAATATAAATTTGATTAACAATTCGAAGTTATTTCACCCTTACAAACAGCATTACATATTTTTATCATCATTTCCTAAGACTGTGATTCTAAACAGAAACAGACATTTTAAAAGGGACCAACTGGCCTTTGCTTCTCCCTCCCCCTCTTCTCGTATTTCATGCTCTTTTTTATTGCTTCAGTTTTCCATGCCAGCCTCTGCAGCTCACTGTATCTTTTACCTCTGAACTCTCAGCTCGGTGATTTTTATCTGCCAATATAGTTATTTGTTCACATGCTTCATTCCTACCTAAATAAGAGCAGGGCTTAAGAGGAAGGAGCGTTGGTTTGCCTATTTACTTCAGACGTTTTCATACTGCTTAATTATTTGCATTTGTAAGTGTACATTAAAACAATCCCAAGTAAATGGGAGAATAAAAAACAACAATGTAAAACCAAATACAGGGCCGTCTTAAGCATACCCGGCACCCTGGTGCCGTGGTGCGACAGATCCTTCCGGGGCGCCCCCCCCCCGTTTCCCAGTGCAGCGGGTGCCGCGTGCATCGCGGCTGCCGCCTGGAGGGCCAGCACCCTGCCCCATCCAGCCTGGCCGTAGGGCCGGCCCTGGGCCAGGGGGTGCTGCCCGCCCCTGTTGCGATGCCCCTGCACGCGGCGGAGGCGGCCCCAGGCCCATGCACCTCCGGAGAGTGGCCTGAAGCTGCTGAACAGCTGAGAGGCACGCCTGGGGCTGCCTCCGCCGCGCCTCTCAGCACGTGCAGCAAGCGCAGCGGTGCCCCTGGCGCCCCGCGCCACCGGACCCGGGCCTAGAGACGGCCCTGACCAAACACTACCTTAAAATACCTGGGGAACAAGAAAGCCTTAGGCACGTTTATAGCTGATATTGCTTAATATTGTATGCGGACGTGACAAGTTATTCACGTAGGGGAAATCTTTTTGCAGCTTTAAAGCAGTTATATTGGGAGCTTATTAGGTAAGGCAACTCATCCCTGACCTGTAGCCACATATTTTGTTATGAAATTTGGTGGAAACTCATTGTTCAGAAAATGCTGACATATAGAGGACAAAACTGGACTTCAGTCCATTTATCACTTGAGAGTGATGAGCCAGGACATTTTTTAGATTAGATATTATTGCTGATCCATATGCGTTTAAGGGTAGACTCATTAAGGTTTAGACTCAGTCCTGTCTTTAGGACAAGCTGAGTTATAACATTTGGGTAAGACACTTTTATGAAAGGCTAGCTCTGGGTTCTTAGAAAGCTTTTCAAATGTGTTTTATTTGTTACCAATACCAGTAATTTGTGCCTTTTTTGCCACCAGCCAAAGCTGATGGAAGCCATTCTGCCCTCCCGAGGGGCCCTGAGCCTCAAGCAACAGCCGTGGAGCCTGGAGTTCCCTCAAGCTTCATGCTTGCTCCTTCAGAGCTCCTTTCCTTTGTTGTGGGCTGTTTTGCTAAACATGGAAATGGTCTGAAAAATGTCAGGTATAAAGTGTTCTTAAGTATTGTAATTTGGAAGAGCATTATTGAGCTGAGTCTGTTACAAGAATAATCACAGGTGTGTGAGAGTGTGTGTTGCAGTGCATTGACTTGTTCCAGCTATACTTGCAATATGTAATTATATAAGCTTTTAATGATAATTATGGGGGTAAGCATTCTAGGCTACATGGAGGAAAAAATCACTTTCAAATAAGGCATTCTGTTTCCACTTTGGGATTTGTAACACAGTGCAGTTTCTGAACAAAGCATATGATCCTGTCTGAAGAGAAATTAAGCTCCAACTCAAATGTGTGTTTACGTCTTTCATGAATATTGCTAATCTGTTGGCTACTTTTGAACTCAAACAAGATTCATATTATCTGGCAGAATACATGTCATGGAGAGACTGTAAAAAAGGCATAAAAATAAGCTGTTTGGCATTTACTAATGTACACCCACTCGCTGGATCATCACCTTGTCATGGTGAGTAGGCTTGCATGTTCCTATGACCCTTGTGAGTGAAGCCGTCGGAAATCTCGTACTCCCAGCAGGGTCACCCAAGGCGGTAAGGTCAAAGGGAAGGAGCTAGACAAAGAATGATCCAAGAAGTCCTCAACGGCAGAACAGGCGGATGATAACAAGCGGTATGTTACAACAGCTGTGAAGGCGGATGAAGGCTGCAGCAGATAGGAATCTACCGGTTTGCCGTGACTACTTCATGCCATCAGAACAGAGCCCTACTGCGAAGACGTGTTGGTCAGTGTGCACTGATGTACACACATAAATCAAATTCATGCACAGGCGTTTTCCAAAAACCCAACCCAAACCCCAAAAGTCCAATGGCGATCGGCAAAAGGAAAGGGGGCAGGATTGTGAAATCTGGAAGCCCCTAGTCATGAACTGACACATGAGCGGTGGATACTGATTCAGTCATTCTGACTCAAGGAACGAGGCAGTTGAGCAGCTTGGCAGCTGTATCCATGACTGAGCAGCAAATCCACACCGTGATCAACGCCTGCCTGGAAACCAATGTCGCCACTGTGGAAGGACGTGTGGATCCAGAATTGGCCTCCACAGTCACTTACGGACCCATTGTTAAAACCGTGTTTATGGAAGACAATCTTACTCGGCTACGAGTGATCGCCAAAGAAGAAGAAGACTAATGTACAAAGTGAAATAGCAGAATATCGTAATTTGCATTTCCATACATAACAATTACATGCTCATTTTATGGAGTAATTAAGGATAGCATTTTGAAATGCTAACGAAGGGCATTTCTTTATTTATAAATAAGAGTAGTACAAGCAAGCTATAAAACTGGTCCCTGTGTTATTTCATGTTCAGAGGCAATATCCCTTTGCTTACCAGATGCAGGGGACAAATTGCAGCGGATTCATGTCACCTTCATATCCTGCTTCGTGAGCTTCTAAAGGCTGGGTGTTTAAAACAGAATGCTTGATGAGATGGACTCTTGGTCTGATCCAGCAAAGCAGTTCTTATGTCCTTATTGCTTCCAATGTAGAAAAGTTCAAAGGGGTTAGGCTGCCTTTCAGTCACTTATTTAAAAAGAACTTCCATAAACTAAAAGGTATTAACTCCCAAGTTCTCTCTCTCCGCCCCTGCCCCCTCCCTTGAGATACCTACGAAACACACAAGAAAATGAAAATACCTTGACTGGCTTAAATGTATTTAAATTTCCTTTGTAGAATTGTGTTTCGACTGGGATTACAATCAAAATGAATTTGATGGTTCAGCTCAGTTTCCAGTAGATTACAGTCTGAATGCCATCTGCTTCATATTATGGCAAAATTGTGATCTGTTTCCAAATTTAGAGGTCCAGACCTGAACAAACAGAATAACTAAGATCCATCTTTTGATCACAAGAAGAAAGAATGTGGGTGTTCAGACTTATATTCTCCAAAGAGAGGTGCTCTCCATTGTAAGCACCTGCTATTTTGACACTGAATGACAATGGGGGTGGAGAAGTCTTTCTTTTAACCCCCCTTTTATTTTAACACATGCAAAGTATAGTAAAATGCCATACTACCCAATGGTCCCAATGTGAGTGGGACATCCCTGAATTGCAGCCACCAGAAGACACCTCGAAGGCCACCATTGCACTGTGGAGAAAAGCACGCCTTTGCAAAAGATCCTGATGTTCCCAGAATGTCCTTGGGAAGAATCTATTTGCCTCTTGTTTGGTTGAGGGATTGCAATGAATGAAGCAGCCTTGGCGGCACGGAAGTTCTGCCTTTTCTCTTGCCACCCCCACTGTGTTTCTTCCTGTTAGTGGGAGAGGCCATGTTGGGTCTGGTGCCAGGAACGGTGGGCTCTGCGAGGCTGCAGTTGCTTCCTCTGCTGCTCCTGGTCATGTCCATTGCCTCCTCTGAGCCCAAGACTGGCCAGGACTGGGAGCCACTACCACTGAAGCGCGGGGTGAAAGAGACCGGGTTCCCGCCCGTCCGCTGCTTAAAGAAAGCAGGACACCCCCCCAGACTGACCAGAATGGTTGGCCCCAAATGATGCAGGCGGGAACCCCCCCCCAATCATGTAGGGGCTGAGCTCTCGGCCCCTGTGCGTGTGTTCAGGTCGTGACGCCCACGGCTCCACCTCCGATGCAGGCGCGGAAGTGGTTTTGCTGAATTTGTAGTCCTTATACATGGTGAAATAAATCTACGCTGTAGAACTTCATTTTCAAAATGAGGCCATGATAGCTATAGTTAGAGTACATTTATGGCAAAAAGAATGAGTGCACATTTTATGGGAAACTAGTGCCATTCAGCCCGTTTAATAAACGGACGCTAGAACATTCGGCCTTTTTTGGTGGCAGCGGCGCGTGGGGGGGGCTTTTATTCCTTGTCTAATTGATTGTTCCTCCCCCCTCCCTTTGACGCAGAGACACTTGCACTTTATTATATAGGATAGGACCTTCAAGATTTTTTTAAAGGGTTGTGATCTTGCCCTCAGTGGGGTTTTTTTTTGGGGGGGGGGGTATCTAGCTACTGTAGTATTTGCAAGTTTACATTGACAACATCTATAAAGACTGCCAGAATTCAACAAAATATGTGATTTTGATTCAACTTTTATATACCAAATGTGTAGATTGAGCCTAGCAGTGGTTTTCATTGGGCAGGGTTTCTCTGGGTCACACTTTCAGAACAAAAATTTGCTTGTGCCACTCCATATTTTTTATTGATAAGAACTACATTGGAAAACAAACAAAGAAAGAAAGCAACATCTAAAAAGTATAAAACAATGCAGCTACCTAAGGTGAATAATTACCAACATATAATTATAAATAAGTCTCTATGTACCTTAAAAATGTATACAAACTCAGCAAGAGGCGTGAGCTTGCTTTTGCTGGGTAATCTCATTTATATTAGGTCTAAATTGAAACAAACTCTCATCTCCTCACCAACACAAAGAAGCCTTTCTCTTTTCTGATCTTTCATATTTGTCAGAATTGAAAATCCCTGTTCACAACAATATGTCATGGAGAACTGTAGAAGAATACAGTTCCATAGTCTGTTAAACAAACAAAAACAAACAAACAAACAAACAAGAAAGATACTGAGCTGTACTATACAACACTGAAACGTTTAAACGTTTCTTTGATTGTCCTTTGGTCTTCCTGCCACTCCAGTGTGGCGTGCCATGCCCTTTGAAGGCCACTGCCCTAGGGTTTTGGAGGCCCTGGCTGTACAGACAACAACATTTTTATTTATTTAGGGCTCAGCTTTTGTCCATGCTTAAAAGCTCCCATTTTGAACATGGTTTGTTGTTGGTGGTGGTGGGTTTTTTTTGCTCCAGAGCTCAATCAGAGCAAATGCCAATTAGGTGTTTTTGGGGGATTGTCATTTACTCCAATTGAGCTTTTAATAGCAGGTTGTGATTGGAAAATCCTGGGGGGGGGGCAGTGTGTTCAGACACAGAGCTTTAAAGCATAGATAGTGCATGGAAAGAGCAGAGGAAATGTACCGTAAATGTGAATAAGCCTTTCAGACTGCTTTGGGGACAAAAAAGAAGAAGAAGGTTTACACCCACCCCCATGTTCTACAAGTTAATTATTAGGAAAGAAAAATGAAGGCAAACGTATTATTTCAAATAGATATGGAGGCAGGAATTAGACAGTGGGGAACAGTGAACAACTGGAAAGTTGGAGGGAGGTTAGAAAATGGTTTGACTTTGCAGAATATAATAAACTAGTGTCATTCAGCCTGTTTAGAAAACGGGCGCTAGAAGATATGTGAGAGGAGCAGCGGGGCCACGGCCTTCCCTCTCTCTCTGCGCTCGGCCGCGGGGCGCACCAGGAACACAAATAAACAAACTCGCTCTCCTGTCATGCCCCGTGGCTGAGCGCAGAGAGGGAGGGAAGGCCGCAGCCTCACCGCTCCTCTCATGGGCTCCTCCGTCGCTGCTCCGCATCCTCTAGGCGCCCATGGAGGCCGCCCCCCTGAGGTCGAGGAGCTCAGGACGGGCAGAGGCCAGGGAAGGTGAGGCATGCTTGGGCCGGGCTGCTCCCGCTGCTGCTGTTACCGTCGCCGCCTCCGCCTCCTTCCTTCGGCTTTTGTGCTGTCAGCAGCGCGCCAACCGCTCAAGACCTGAGCCGGGTGGCGATGCAAGAGGGGGGTGCGTGAGCGAGCGAGGGCGAGCACTGGCGAGCGCTCTGCGTCCAATCCCTGTGTCCGTGGGGCACATGCACAGTAGCGCGGACACAGAGACACAGGGAATCTGGACGCAGAGACACTTGCACATTATTATATAGGATTTGTAAGTGCTATTTTAAAAACAGAATTAAATGCATTTGTTGATTATCTTGTGTCACTTGGGAAAATTCAGCTCTCACATTCTTCTTCTCAAGGTTAATGTATTTTAAACCAACATGCTTGTGGGTGCAGGGCACCAGATGGAACCTCCTAAAGTGGTGCAAGGGTGTGTGTGCGAATACTAGCAGCAGGCTGCAAGGCGAGGCGTTCCGTGGTTACTTCCAGGTTGACACAATTTGGATTCAATGAGCAAAATGCAATTCACATGAAGCCAAGTGCTTAGTCATCTCAGGAGCTATGTAAATCACTTTTGCTGCCTTCCTGGGACTGCAAAAACAGAGGGTTTATGAAGCACCTGGTCAGCAGGAATCCATAGCTAGTGAGGTGCTTTCAGCTTGGTGGATCACTCTGATATTGCATTGATATCTGTCATCATCCCCTGGACTCTGGGAAAATACAATAGTACAGAAACAAGGAGCTAGACAGAAAGACAAGCAGCAGAAATGTGCTATTCCTTAGCTCCACAGTACAGAAGAGGGTGGATACTGTTTAATGTCTGCCTTATTCCTTCCAAGGGGGAAACAGTTTCTTGCCAATGTCTAATGGTATAATCATTGACACATAAAAATCTGACTGCTAGGTGACAAACTGCTCGGGGTATCTTTGCAAAGAAGTACAACACGCCTGTCATTTTCTTTCACATATCACTCTTGGCAATGAAGAGGAAGCTAGTATCAGCAAGAATTATTGAGTTACTATAGTTGGCATCCGTCTGTCTTGGGAGACCATGGAGGAGTGCCCCTTCGGGGGTGAAGTCAAACCACCGGAGAGTTACAGTGCCTGCTGTGGCTGGAGAGAGATGCTTTATTGCAGGTGGGGCAGATGAAAGTGTCTGGCTTTGCTGATACAGATGCACCATGGAGTTTCTTCTCTCTGTGCTCCTCCAGCGCTCATTTCTACTCAGGTCACTGCTGTGGATACGCAACCTGAATGTCTGTCTCCAGGCTCTGTAATCACCTGCAGGCATAGCTGCCAACTCTCCCGTTTTTCGCAGGAAACCCCCGTATTTTAAACCGTTTCCCGCTGGCAGCCCAGATTGGGAAAAATCCTGTAAATCTCCCGGATTTCCTACCTGCCAGGGAGGCTCCATTTTGGGTCCTGGCGCCGCCCGATTTCCGGTGCCCAGACATGGGTAGTGCGGCACCGGAAGTCACTTCTATGCATGTCCGGACATGTGTAGAAATGACTTCCAGTGTTGCTCCGCCCATGCCTGGGCACCGAAAATCGGGTAGAACAGCACCGGAAGTTGCTTTGACATGCGTAGAAGCGACTTCCGGTGCCGCTGTTGCCCGATTTCTGGTGCCCAGACATGGGTAGTGCGGCACCGGAAGTCGCTTCTACACATGTCCAGACATGCGTAGAAGCGACTTCCGGTGCCGTGCTGCTGCCGATCCCGCATTTTTCAGCGGGAGACTTGGCAGCTATGCCTGCAAGGGATTCCCATATGGCAGGGTTAGTGTTGTCAGCCTTCATGCCATGTCTGCAGGCATCTGTGTAACTATTGTGTGTGCAATAAAAGGGTGTGTCAGGATGAACCACTAAACTTTGCTGATATATTTTGTCTCCTTGGCCAAGCAAGCTAGGATTGGACTGAATACAGACCCTGGAGTGCAACAACATGGGGCTAAGTTAGCACTGAGCAGGAGGACAGTGGTAGCCCTCAAAGAATGGAGATAAACACAGCTGCTCAGGTGGGGATACGGAGGAAAACAATGCAAGCAGTGGGCCCACGATTTCTGGGGATAGGACTGTTACCCAGAAATCAGGTGATGGGTTGCGGGCATGTGTTTTTTCAGTAGCACCTCATAAAAGGCTGGTTAGTAGAAGCAGGATGAAAGAAGGACTAGACTCGGTCCCTGCAATCTCCTGGCACCCAGAAAGACCACTGTGTAAAGCAGGGATGGGGAACCCCAGGCTCAGGGGCCAAATGCAGCCCACCAAGCCTGCTCATGTGGCCCTCAGAACTCTCCTCCTGCCACCCCCCACTCCCCAGGGGCCAAGCCAAAGAAATGCACATGGCACAGAGTTAACTCTTTATTGTCAAAGATAACACAGTCGCTTCTACAGCTCTGGATACCCTTGCACACCAGTCTAGTGCCTAGGCAGCTATTCACAGCAACAGGGAATTACCCCCCCCTCCACCAGTTTATGTGCCACCCCCACCCCCACAATGGGCTACACACACACAGCTCCTCCTCCTCTATCCGCTTCAACCCTCTCCTGCTTCTGGAAGATGGAGGTGCTTTGCCCACTTTTGCCTCTGGCCCTGTGCACCCCAGGCATGCACCCTCCAAGGGGATGCACCCCCGAGGAAGAGGATCCCAGGGGAGACCTTTTATTTGTGCTGTGAACTCCTACGTCAATTAGGACCAGTTATTGCCACATCTTCCCCCTTTTCCTTGGAGGAAGAAGTCCCTGGGAGCAGCTAGTGCTCTGAGTGCAACAAAGAGCTAACAAATAATTTCAGCAGAAGGAACGCAAACTCACAGAAGCAATGCTACCTCCTAAAAGAGAATCTGTTCTCACAAAAACCCCAGTCCCTCAAGACTGCTTCTTGCCAGTCAGCTGCAGAAACTCATACTTTTTCCCTGGCCAGACACAAAGTTGCTGGCGCATAACCTCCCAGACAGCAGGTGGGACCCAGCCAGCTCCCCACCCCCACCTCGCATGGATGTGTGGCTGGCATTCCTAGCGGTCTGCGATTGTGTGTGGACCAGCAGTCTTTGTTAGTTAGTAGAGAAACCACAGGACAACATGGAGTTCACAGCCATAATTATTCACACAAAATAATAATTAGCCATGCTTACCATGGTTAGCCATTTCCAGGTTTCTGGGATGTGGTTGCTGGTTAGCATAATCTTTAGAGCTCACCTTGTCATGGGCCTGTGGTGAAATTATGGCCTGCATTCCCCCTGCCCTTGTGGTCTGGTCTTCAGGAGGGCCTTGTACTTTACAAAAGAACAGCATTCAATATGCATTAGGCATTCTCCAGATTTTTGCTTTTCTCTCTCTCTCTCCCCCTCCCCCACTGCTTGGAACACACCCTGCTTTCTCCCATGTAGGCAGAGTTCCAAGAGCTGCATGCTTCCCTCTGTGATCATTGTATTGTCCACATCCACATCAGCTACAGCTAATTAATCTGTTCTGCAGTGCAATAATAATAAAAAAGCAAGGCCTACAGAATTTTCTCAGCAACCAGAGCGCAGGGAGAGCAATGTTTGCCTTTCTTATTCTCCATGCCCCCACCATTGTTAATTTTCTTCTGGGAAGTGTCTCCTTCTAGGAATTGTCATCTTTGTCATCATCGTCTTCTTCTTTGCTGTCATCTTTTTCTTCTTCTAACAACACAGTCCTCTCTTTACCCCCTTTCTTTTCGAAACAACAAGGATGCCAGTCTCAAAGGTAATATTCCTTTTGAAAACAAGTGCAGCAGTTAGCAGAAATTAAAATTTAGACCTCCTCAATATGATGTGACATTCTGTTTCTGTCATTGAAATGCATTCTGCAAGACATACAAACCTGTTTCTCTTGCAGACAAAAATTTGGCACAAAGCACAAAGGCTACAAGGAAAATATTGGGAGCCAGGCTTTGCAAAGGTTCTGGAGAGAGGCAGAAGGATGTGGCCCAAATTCACATCCTTTTTCAGACAGAGGAGATGAGGAGCACGGCACACCTGGTGAAGGGAGACGCCAGCTTGCAGCTGGTGCTGCCATTTCAATGGAAAGCTGTTGCTGCGATTAAAAGGTGCTTTTTTGCCCCTTGCAATATCCCCTTCCCTTTGAAAGCAGAAAGATTGGGTGTGATCAAACATGGCTCCCCAGAGCTGACTTTACAGAACTCCTCTCAGGATATCCAGCAGCTGACAAGAATGAGGCGTGTGCTGCTTTGCCAGGACCACGAAATTTCACCATTTGCTTCCGGCCACTTTGTTCTTCAGAGGTAAGAGAAAACTCATTCAGCCTGGCAGGCATTAAGCCACTGTACCTCTCCATCTTCTCATGCCCTGAATTCATAGATGATCTAGTACATTAAGTGAGGACTCTTTTTTTCTCCAGCAAAAAGGAAGGCATCTGATCCTTTATAAATTATTGCTAAGTAGTGGTTTTTAAAAAAGAGAGTCACAAATAGAATGATTAAAGTAATTGTTCACTGTCCTTAAGTATTTAGACCAGTAAGTTTCAAACAGTATGTCGTGAAGGTATTGTTCAAGTTCTGAACAGATATATTGAAATTAAAGGCTCCTGTTGCCTTGAAGTACCCAGTGAGAGGCTGCCTGTGGGGTGTGGATGTGTCAGTTCTCAGCCCTTCTCTGCTCTGCTCAGCCAGTTCTTTAAAAATATTTAGTATTTTAATATAAAGTCCGTACTGCTTATCTAGCTTCTTCTAAAGGCTCCTCAAAACTCCTGGGTAGCTCAGAACTGCTCTCTCATGAGAAGTGGTGAAACGGAGGGCACTTGTACTTTTTTTATAAGTGGAGGCAAAGGGTCAGAAATACCTAGGTGGGTGAGCTGTGTGCTTTGGGGGGCTGGATTTGGAGAAGGTGTCCCACATACTGAGATCTCTGGAAAAGAACAACAGTATAAATGTCAATGACAGCAGTTCAGCAATGGTGGGGGGGAGTTCGGGGGGAGCTCCTTCTTGGGTGGGAACTTGCTCCCCTGCCCCACTCTACTGCCACCCATGTGGAGGCAAGGGCCTTGAGATCTCAAGTGGCTGTTGGTGGGATAAAAATTACTGCGTGCTCATCTCCCCAGGCAGAAAGTCAAAACCCGCCTGCTATTCTTGGAAACGTTCAGGTGCGTTTTCCATAACTGCATCTAAAGCATCCTCTGTCCCCCTGGGGGAGAGAAGCAGATCAAAGGAGCATGCTGTAATGAAACCTACAGACATTCTGTGGGGTTTGGGAGCACAGTCATGTGAGCAATGTCATCACACAACTAATTCACTAGTCCACGATCTTATTCAGTGCTGGTGCTAACCTTCCAACTTTCTCATAATTATTTTTCTATTCATCAGTTCATAATGCAGTGCTCCTCAGTATCGGAAAGACTAGGTCAAAAGCCTAAAATGAAAGATTTGGAAAGTCACGCTGCGGGATATAACCCGTATATTTTCCAATGTCAAAGAAATTTTGACTGTTAAATGTGATTGCTCCAGTCACACTCATTATTCACTCAGAGAATAGAAATTTCAAATGGTGAACAGAAACTAGAGCATTCGACTGCTGACATCATCCATTGCAAATGCTGTTAAGCCAGACACTTATGTTCCTGATCTCTGGCTCTGCTTTTGTTGTTCTGAAACTGTTCCATCCTTATTTATACACTGCAAACAGAGTCGATTTGTATGTGCAAACTGGCAGCCTTGTGTAGAGCCCCTGTATCTTCAGTTTCTGAGCCCACGCTCTGGCAGGCAACTTCCAAATAGTATATACACCATAGCAATGCAATGGGTAAGGCCTCTGAGATAGAGCCAGGTTGTGCTTGTCCCACTTGGGCAGCAGATATACGGTACCTTTAGAATTCAAAAGGACTATTTTGCCTTTGGCAGAGCATCTTTTCAAATTGTTATCTCTCTGTACAACCCTAAGCCCTTCCAATAACATGAACATTATATACATGAAAATCATACACATGAAAATCATATAAAAACAATATATACTACTGTCACTGAAATAGCAATAATTGCAATTACGTAGGTGCAGTAAGGTGAATATATTAAGGCAGCAATGTTGGTGGACACTCAAATCTCTGACAGGAAAACACAGATTAAGTGAAATTGGCATTTTGATGAAGGGGATGTCATGTGGTTTGGCATAATATGACATGCAAATCTGGCCACCCTCAATTAAAGTAGACAACTTAGCCGAGTATGCTCATGGTCTGACACAATATTAGAAAGCTTTTAAATAAGTGTGCCTAGGATTTCAGCCCGTATTTTCAGACCAGGTTTTTATCACCAAACTTAAAACCATGGAGAAACCTGGTCTGAATAAAGACATTGGATTCTTATCTCATTATACATGATAAAGCTATCTTTAGCCATCTCACCCCTTGCTTTTCCTGTGGGACAAATTGCAGCCGTAAACAGTTGTAAATTCTTCCTGTAAGACCAAATGTAGTCATAAACAGTCTGGTTTCCCACCATCCTTCTGAGTGGTGCCCCCCCTTACTATATGTGGGAATCTGGTGACTTCTGTTTCAGTGTATCTGAAGAAGTGTGCATGCACACGAAAGCTCATACCAATGACAAACTTAGTTGGTCTCTAAGGTGCTACTGGAAGGAATTTTTTGTTTCGTTTCGACTACACCAGACCAACATGGCTACCTACCTGTAACTAGGATTTCAGCCTAATGGGTCATTGAACAAACACAATAAAGAAATATCGTTTGGATGGGTGATCTGGAAAAGTCTTTATTCACAAGGAGAAGAGAACTGCAATGAGAGAATTAACAGTTTTCAAGTCTGTCTGTCTTAACATTGGGCCAGTGAAATGCTGCTCAGACTGCCAATAACTGAGCGTGTGCTAAATTCAGTCTTTGGCGCTGGGAATCTAATGGTTTCTTTGCTGCCAAAGTGGGATGTGCACTGTCCTACTTATAAATTAAAATGTTGTCATATCTTGGTCAGGTGCCTAGAGACCTTCAGAGTTCAATATATTATACAGCATTATTGCTTATTACATCTTTATCACCACACACCTACCATCAGTTTAGGGCTTTCATTTCCAGAAGCCATAAAATCTGGCTTGTCTGCTTGTGTTGAAACAGCAAATGCACAGAAATGTTAGGATATTCGTTCTACTTTCCGACTGTCAATATTTCTGTATTTGATTCAATCACATATTGGCAAATTCAGGTTGTGCAATTGGAGCTGATTTGGCAGTCTTGCACAACAACCCCCACCCTCTCTGCTGCAAATCAGACTTTTTGATCAGGAAAATGATGGGAAAATGCACTGGATGAAATATCTAACTTCCTCACAAATAGGAATGAATGTTCAGTAAATACATAAAGGCAATCAAATCTCCCTGCAAATAAATTAGGATGAATGTTCAATAAACGGGTCACCTGGAAGCTTTGTCTCCTCTTCTAGCTGTAATTTTTCATCATAGCAATGGTTTAATTTTGGTGCCATTGTAATTAGTAGTTAGTGTCCAACATCTATTTATTTTTAATATGGCTCACTTGAAATGTTTTTTGGACATGGGGGAGGGGAGTTTTTTTTTCAAATTCCTTCAGAACTGCTGGAGAATTTTAGTCCCAGAAAATATTTGACAAGAGAATTTTCATGGGTGGGGGAACTTTGGGTAATTTCACCTTTCCTCCAATATCTAGCAAATCCCCCCCCCCCCCCCGTTTTGCTGCCATCGAGATATTGGAGGCCAGTTGTACTCTGCCAAATTTATATTTTATTTTATACCCAAAGTACAGACCAGAGCAAATAAAAAAAGAAACTAAAAAAATTGCTAATATTAATGTAAAATCATGTCTGGTGTTAAAATCTCTTTCTATAAGGAAAGGAAAGAAATCTAGTTTGGCACAAAAACTCTATTTCATATATAACTCGTTGTTTTCCATTACTGAAAAGAGAACTTTCTGCACAAGATCACCCCACCACAACCTTGCATGTGGTTCTCAGCTCATTTCAACTGCATTTTCAGCCAAAGACAAGCTTGCAAGAACCAGAAACAAGTTAGGCTGGGTTTTTTTATTCTTGTCACTTTATTGGATTTGCTACTCTTTTATGGTGCACTTTGGTTACTACTGTCTTCTTCTATTAAATGATTAACGTGTGTCAAAAAATCCTTCAACAGATGTCATGTGAAATCCTACCAATATTTACTCTAAAGTAATTCCCACTGAGTTCGGCGAGAGTTAGTCATCAATAGGTGGGCATAGCTGCAGATGCACATACATCTGACCCCATCTCCTAAGAAAGGTCATTTGCTAGCTGAAAAGTACACCTTCCTGGGAAATACTTGGAATGTATTGATTGGCAAATAAAGAGCAAAGGCCATTTGATTGCCTTTCACACAAAATCCACCCTGCGCTCATCCAGTTTGCTGAACTGTTGACATGTTGAAATGCTGAGATTTACAGAGTCCTGAGTTTTTGGACTCCGTTAAATTTATTCAATTTTGCCCCCCTTCTATTGGAAGGCTCAGGGCAGCTTACAATGGTTCCCTTGGGAAACTCTCAGACAACTTCCCCTCAGGGTAGGAAAACTTTGGGATGGTTTCCTGGACCTGGGAAAGTACTGAAACCTATTATGAAAAAAATACTATTTATTGAGGTGCTGGCAATAGAGAAGGAATGGTTGGAAATTATCAAGTAGAAAATGGAAGTGTTTTTGCAAGCAACTAAAATAATTAACGGGCATTTTCTTTGCATTCCTGTTGCTTTCATAATTGTTTTATTAAACTTAATAGTCGCTTATCACACAAAGGTCCCTGAGCAACTTACAGCTACACACACACACACACACACACACACACACACACACACGATACCATAAGGGGAGGGAGAAAGAGAGGTTCATACCATACACCTAACATAACGTTTATTAAAAAACATAAACTACACACCTGCCATAGAACCAATAACAAACAGCATTAACTATAGTTCTGGTTACAGGTAGGTAGCCGTGTTGGTCTGGATCGAAGTAAAATAAAAAAATTCCTTCAGTAGCACCTTAAAGACCAACTAAGTTTTTATTTTGGTATGAGCTTTCGTGTGCATGCACACTTCTTCAGATACAGTGAAATGGAAGTTTCCAGGCACTTATGTAGAGAAGGGGTGGGGAGGGGTGGGGATGGGGAGGGGGGATCACTCAGAAGGGTGGTGGAAATGGGTGATTGACTGACTGATAGCTGTTGATGACCGGAAACGACTGCAAATGGTTTTGCATTAACTATAGTCAAATAATAATCAAAGACCACTCCCACCCACAAAGTAGCAGATATGCAGCTATTTCCTCCCCTTCGATCCACCCCACCCCAAAGTCTGGTGTCAGGCCAGCTGCTGCATACCAGCCCCGGGTGGGTCCTGGTCTTCCTCCAGGGATGGCGCAGCCTCTCTCCTCTCCCTTCAGGGGGAGCAGGAAGACAAAAATTTAACCTGCATTACAGTTGGTCGGACTGCTGCTCCTCTCCGGATGCTGGTGGTTCCAGATTTGTTTTCCAGAACTCTGTGTTTAATCCCAATTTTATTGCTTGACCCGATCAAGTTTATCATGGTGTGTAACTGTGTCAGATTCAGGTAGATGACTCCTCTTGGGCTCAGGGTATCATGGGGCCCTTGGGGGTCTTTGCTCCTCAAATCACACTCACCCCTCTTATCCTCAGCAATTATCATCAAATGGGGGGGGGGCAGAGGAGCCCAAAAAAAATGTCAAGGAAGGGGCTGGGCCCCCTCAATATTCTGCAGCGCTTGTGCACATGCAGTGCATGCATGCTGCACAACCTGCTCATGTCACTGGCACATGCCATGCAGCATGCACACATGGCGTCAACATGATGTCACACAGTGTGCATGAACAGCTTGTGCACATCATGCAGCACTGTCCCTCTCAATCACAGGGGCAACACAACACTCCTGTTGCCCAGCAGATCAATTTAAGTTTTCATGATCATTGGCTATTGCCATTCTTCCTTTGCATTGCTGCCTGCCCAGATTCAGGACATCATGTTCCTGAAGAACAATGGATCATATACCATAACGGCATAACCCAGATGAAGAGTTGGCTGGTTTCCTTCGAGAACCCACATCTAAACTACACTCAAGCTCTCAAATCAATCTTTAAAATCATCCGCAACTATCCAGCTAACCTTGATGGGGAAAGCATAACTGGAGATTAATTTTATACACAGCCTTGAATGTGTAATTGCACATTTTCTTCAGCTAAACTGGATTGTTCCAAATGGGTCTAGGAAATTGATTTGTGATTGGTTTGTATGAAAGTATACCTGAACTAACCTTAAAGTCCTCTAATCATCCTTTGCTGATTTTAAGGACTAAGACAATATGATTCATGAGGAGAATTCCTTCTAAAGCTGGAGTCCAAAAACCAGTTAAACTTCAGCAGATGTCAGTCATCTGGTTTAGAACTAGATAGTACTCTGATTTAGCTGGATGGTGAACTGGATTTGGTTTGGGGGGGGGGAGGAAACCCTCTACACTGAACAGAATCCACATGGGCCATGGATGGTAGCCCACCAGGGACTCTGATTTATTTCTTGTTTCTGTTGGGATCTCTAGGGCAGCAAAAAAAAGAGGTGGAAGGCCAGTTCGACTGCTGGGTCACAAGTTGTGTTGCCATTTTTAAATGGTTGTTTAAAAACATTGCTCTTTGTTCTTGTGTTTTTGTAACTAACCCCCCTCCCCATATGAAAATCTAAATGACTGAACAGCTTCATGGATTATTGTACCACATTGTTTCTCAAGGTATGTGCTAGGGCCCTTGAGGGTAGAGAGGGAGGAGGAGGCTGGGCAGGGACAGCTGGGGGACGAAGGACAGGAAAGAGCAGTAGGAGAAGGGGAGCGGGTGGCAGGAAGCAGCCAGGGAGTGAAAGGGGCTGAGGATGCTGCGCAGGAGAGGAGCCTCAGCTCTGGAACAGAGGGGGAGATTATGCAGGTCCCGTCAGCCAGCGAGAGGCGGGAATGGAAACGCAAAACGCAGAGGCGGAGATGAAGGCTTCCTAAGTTTTTATGTTGGAGAAAAAGCCGCCAAAAGTTACTCCCTGGATCTGAGTCCAACAGTACAGATGGCTGAATGATGCCTGCTGCTTTGTACATATGTAAAGAAAGACTGAAATATGCATAGCTTTGAGTGATCAGCACCATTTCTTGCGGAGAGCACCCCACTACTCTTACAGGCACATTAGGATGTAACATGAGGGTATGGGGAGGGGGGTTGTGAAGAATTCACACACACACCCCATCTTGAATGCACACACACACACACACACACACACACACATTGAATGCATCTACCAAACTTTGCTATGTAGTGTCAATATCCCGTCTCTCTCTACATGGATGAGAAAGGACATAATTCTAAGGTGCTCTTACCAGTCATGAAATTACACAGGGGGAGTCACTGGTTAATGTGCTCCCTTGCCCTTTAGAGTGATAAAAGAGATCCTATTGGTTCAGGCGTGACTTGACTGAATTTGGGAGGAGTTGGGGTGGGGTTTGTGACTTTCATTAAGGCTCCCCTACTTTTCCTCCCAAAATTTGATCATTGGCATTTTAGTAACATCACCAAACGGTCACTGACCATTCCCTGAGAGAAAGGATGGGTGGGTTGGAGTCCAATGTCATCTGGAGGGCCACAGGTTACCCATTCCTGCCTTAAAGTACTGGCTGACTGGGTGAAATGGCAACAGGTAGCCAAGAAGCAATAATCACTGGGTTATCTAACCCTAACCCTAACCCTTAATTTCTGGACTGGGAACATATTTAGTGCAAAACTAAAAAGCATGCTTCCAAATTATTATTATTATTATTAAAAAACAACTATATTTCAAGTATGAGGGGAAACTAGCTTATTGAAGGCTGTCAGAATTATTATTATTATTATTATTATTATTAAAAACAACTATACTTCAAGTATGAGGGGAAACTAGCTTATTGAAGGCTGTCAAAATTATTATTATTATTATTATTATTATTAAAAACTATACTCCAAATATGAGGGGAAACTAACTTATTGAAGGCTGTCAGAAGTGGTGTTGTTAGTGTATTTATTATTGATTATAACAATTTGGAGACCAATGTAAGTGCTAAAGGAGAATAGAAATGATCCTGAATTGATTTGATGTAGCCTTAACTTCCAGTCTTGCTGTATGTTTTAGTGCTTGCACAGTATATAGTATGCATTATCTTGGACGACTGCAGTTAGTTTTCCATTGGATTAAGACTTTAGAATGCAATGACTGCGCCCTTCCTGTGGAGGAAGGGACAACAAAGGTTGTCAACCAAATGAGCACGCCAGAAAAAATCAAAGTAGTGATATTCTTTTTTCAAGACTGCAACTCCCAAATAGGTGGGGCCATGATAATTATCTATGGGTAAAGCAGTTTGAAACCTTTGCCTTTGATTTATTAATAATGAGGTCTATTTGCTTGGCAGAGCCTGCAAGGCCATCTGTCTTTCACTGTGTAGCCTCAACTGATCTATTTATAAGGCAGATGTCATCTGCAAAGTTTAAGTCTGAAAGTTCAACTTCTGTCCATGTGGTGCCCATTTCTGTCCTGGCAGCCTGCCACATGACAAAGTGTAGACACATCAAACAGCATGGGCAACAAAGATGCTTCATCGTCTGCATAGCAGAATTATTTATTACTAAGCCACTCAGCAATTAAGATTTACATAATCAAACACATTTTGACAGTATAGATACCTTTGTGGGAAGTTTCCTCTTTAATTTGCTTGTCCTTAATTAAAAATTATTGCTATACAATTTAGGCAAAGATAAGTGAATATTAAGTCCAGTGGATTTAAAATACAGTGGTACCTCGGGTTACAAACACCTCAGGTTACAAACACTTCGGGTTACATACTCTGCTAACCTGGAAGTAGTACCTCGGGTTAAGAACTTTTCCTCAGGAGGAGAACAGAAATTGCACGGTGGCAGCAGGAGGCCCCATTAGCTAAAGTGGTACCTCAGGTTAAGAACGGTTTCAGGTTAAAAACGGACCTCCGGAACAAATTAAGTTCATAACCAGAGGTAACACTGTATCCCTCTAAAGAGGAAACAGAAAATGAAGACCACAAAGATGAATAGATCAAATGTTGTATATGTGGCAATCCAGGGCATGTATTATGAGATTTGAGGGGAGATGGAGAGTTGCAGAGTGATCAACTCTTTTAAGTTATGGCAGTTTTTGAACTCATGAAGCGGATGTGTCCGAATGAGTCATACTTCAGGAATAACTTTTTAAATGTCATTATCTTGACATCTTAAAATTTCAGACATTGTGATGGTATGAAATTTATTATTTGAGTATCCATCACCAACAATGTGCTGGATGATGATGATGATGATGATTATTATTATTATTATTATTATTTTAAATCAGAACATACCTGCTCAACTATAGTCATTATATATTTGCATTTCATTTGTTGTACCGTAGATGAAATTATGTGGTAGAATGATCCACACCAACTGGAAGGATCCTAAGGGTCAGTGTGTGGGGGCCCTTGCTGCAGCCACTTTGCAGGTCTGGCCAGTACCTGCCCCTGGAGTAGACCACCTGATGAGACAGGCTTATCTGTCTGTTTCAGTTGACATATTTCTGTGTGCAATTTGGCCTAATGCACATGACACAGCTATTCCGCCCTTTTCAGAAATAGGGCTCAGGATAGGAGGCAGGTGAGGAAGGGCCTCAGATGATGATTGCAGGGGCCAGGTTGGTATCTTCACAAGATGGACTTCACACTGGTTTTACACAATATATTGATATATCGCCCAGCTCTAGTGACAAAGTTGACATTCAGCAATATGGAATTCTTCTCCACTTAATCTGCAGTCCCCGATTCACATATGCTAATACTCAGTGAAGTCAACAAATGACGAACAGGAATGTGGGCTGCCCCATGTCCTTTTTGCAACAAATAAAATGGTCTGCCCAATGTAAATATATTATCATTGGAAGATAAAATTAAATCTTGTTAAAAGAGGAATCTAGCCAAAGATAATATACAAGGGGTGAGCAACAACCTATTAAATTTTCTTTCAGACTAAACTTTGTGTTTATAAATTGGGAGGAGGGCTGTAAACGAAAGTCAGGCAAAACCTTTTGGTGGAACACTGATCTGCGAGAAAACCTTAGTATTTTTGAAGATGTATTTTCTCTCTCTCTCTTTTTACTAAGTTCTAACCCTGTGTCAAATGTCAGCTTACTTTGTCCACTCCTTGGAGCAGCTGGAGAGATTCTGATCGCCAGCTGTGTCTTCTGATTGTAGTGGAACTGTGGCAGAAGGGGAATCAATTATGCAGCCACACAAAAGCATACCTCTGTGTGAAGCATCCGCAGACTTTCATATCAGTCTAAAATCCCCTTGAAATAAACCAATATCAGCCTTCGGTTACTAATTGGGCTAATGACTCGCTGAGCCGGTGCAAGTCGAGGCATCTCTTCGGCTAAAAAGCCCACTCTCACCACTTTGAATGTGTTCTCTTTGACGTTTGCCAAAGCAAACAGTATCAGGCGACATCTCAGTGTACTCTGACCTTGCTCAGCAAGCCCTCTGTTGCCTTGAAATTGCAAGTGCCACTTTTGCCAGAGCTTGATGGAGTGAGGAAGAGGGAAAATGCAGGATGAGGGTTAGGGCGGGTAAATGGGGAAGGGAGGCGTGAAAGCTCTCAGGCCTACGGCTGCATCAGATAGAAAGGCAAGAGGGAGAAGCAGCTTGCAACAGCAGGCCTTTTCTGAAAAGAAGTTTCCAGATTATTTGCCAATTTGCACTGTATTTCCAAAAAGCAAACATGGATGCCATTTCAGATTCCTGTGAGGAGGGCAAATGAGATTTCAGCAATACTCAGCAATGCTTGTGTTATGGTTGCATCTTGGATATATTCAAGGCGTAACTGAAAAAAGAAGGTGGCAGGGAGCTATGTGTTTTCAGAGCATTTACTCTGACTGCTTCCCCTACACAAGCCACATATTGTTCATGCTTTGCCATCACAACATCCCTTGAAGCGGTGGAGCTTCAATTTTTAAAATTACCATGTGACAAAATTGCAAACAAACAAACAAACAATAGAACTTACAAATATACTTCAGTTTTTAAAATCAGAATGAAATAAAATTGAGAAATATTCAGACAGCACGAAAAGCCGTCCTAAATAGCTAGGATTTTACCAGCTGCTGAATTACCAAGCTAAATGTGTCCGGGTGAGTTTATGATACATGAAAATTCCAGAGTGTGGATATCATTGCAGAAAAGCAGTGATAATAATCTGAGTGCTGCCAAAATGATACAAATGGACTGTTTCCTTCCTTCCTTTTGGCATAGATACCTAGTGGTTATGCTAACAGGATGTTGGATTAGAAGAGCATTTTGGGCTAATCCAGAGACTCTTCTGATGTTCTGACTTTCTTATAGAAATGTGATTTAAAAAATTCCCTAGTACCAAATGAGTGAGGAGTGGTGTGAGGGACCCCCGCGGGGAGCTGGGGGGAAGGAGGGGCTTTAGGGAAGGGGTTGTGAATCTGCGGAGAGGAGGACCCTGCCGGCTTAGTGTCCCCTGGAAAGCCAAGCCTGGTGTTGGGGGTCGGAGCTGTCCTCTGGAGGCCCCGGAAAGAGCTGATTTTCCTCCTCTGTTTTCTTCCAGGACATCTTGGGGCCCTTGGAGCACTTCAGGGATCGCCCCCTGACCCTGGCCCTTGCCTTGGAGGCCCTCCTCCAGCTAAGGTGAGTGGGGTCTGTGATGGACAGGGTTGTGGGGGGGTGGGGGGGGCAGAACTCCAGGGGAGACTCGGAGGAGGAAGCATCTAACCCTCTCCCTTTCATCTCTGCAGTACCATGAGGCCCAAATTCAGCTGCAATATGATCAGTGCAATCCTCCACAGGAGCATGGAGGCAGTTCTTCAAGCCCAGAAAAGGAGGAGGAAAGAGAGGTATGTCCTTTGTCCTGAATTCCCTTTGCATGACTCTTTCTTCTTCTTCATCATATTTCACCAACATTCAAACTCTCTTCTCTCTTTTCCCGCAGGAGCTGAAGCGCCACTTCCGTCTCCTCCTTGGAAGTCTCCTTTTGGAAGCCCCCAATCCTGGCACCCTCCTGCAACTTTTAAGTGTAAGTGTCCCGATGGCATCAGGGGTGGTTTTAGGGTTGCCCCCCCCCACGTCCCTTACCCAACGGACTGCCCCATTTCTGGGGCACAGAGCCTGTTTGGCCCTCAATTTGGTCCAAGACCAATGTTGGCAAACCCTCATGGTCCAGAAGTGCCAGGGACTCTGTGGTGGGGGGCAGTGAGGGCCGCTTTGGCCCAGACTGGCCCCTGACTCTGAGACGCTCTTTCCTCCTGCAGGACCTGCGAGGATACGCCCTGGGGGAAAGTGGGGAGGCTCAAAAACTAGCGGCCAGCAGCATTTTGTTGCTGCTGGCCGTTGCCCGGAAATTTCCCCGCCCCCGAGTAAGTAGCTCGCCTTCTTCTATTCCTTCCTGTGTTTGCTTCCATCCCTCCAAGAGCACATCCCTGAGTGACCTTTAACGCTGATGATGCGATGTGTGTCCCTGGGGGCCAGGGTGAGGCCAGAGGCTGCCCTTCCACCTCTGCCCAGGAGGCTGAGAAAGAGAACTGGAAGAGCATAGAATAAAAACAAATATTTTTAAATGGATTTTGAATAAATGCACAATAAATTGTTACTGTTTTGAATTTCCTTGTGTTATTTTATTCCATTCATCTTGACACTTTTGTTGTTGTAGCCTAAAATAGCATTAGCATTTTTTGCTGCTGCATCACTTTCAGGTTGACTTATGTTAAGCTTATGGTCCACTAAGATCCCTAGATCCTTTTCCCTACCAGCAAACCAGGTGTCCCTCATCTCATATTGGTGCAGCTGGTTCTTCCTGCCAAAGTGCAGAACCTTAGATTGGCTAGAGGTCCTCTTTGCTTGCCACCTTGGAGTGACCAAATGGCCGCATGCTTATGAATTTCTCGACATCCGAACGGAAACCATGGTGGTTTTAGATTGATTTACGAATTTTTAGATGGGGTTGCTTCGACTTAAGAATTTTTCCATTTCCAATGCATTCCTATGGGAAATCGTGTTTACAATGGCGTTTATCAACTTACTGATTTTTCGACCTACGAAGGTCCCTTCAGAATGGATTAAATTTGTAAGTTGAGGCACCACTATAATGTAAGTGAACAAGTGGGCTTGTTCGGTATTGTTATGTATATGCGTATAATGATGAATTTATGTTTCTTTATATCATTCAGTACCTAATTTGCTGATGAAGCCAGAGATGGCGAAACAGGGATAGTTCAATCTGGATATCCTTGTTCTTCTCTCTTTTTATTACTTAGAATAGAATCATAGAATCATAGAGTTGGAAGAGACCACAAGGGCCATCCAGTCCAACCCCCTGCCAAGCAGGAAACACCATCAAAGCATTCCTGACATATGGCCGTCAAGCCTCTGCTTAAAGACCTCCAAAGAAGGAGACTCCACCACACTCCTTGGCAGCAAATTCCACTGCTGAACAGCTCTTACTGTCAGGAAGTTCTTCCTAATGTTTAGGTGGAATCTTCTTCCTTGTAGTTTGAATCCATTGCTCCGTGTCTGCTTCTCTGGAGCAGCAGAAAACAACCTTTCTCCCTCCTCTATATGACATCGTTTTATATATTTGAACATGGCTATCATATCACCCCTTAACCTTCTCTTCTCCAGGCTAAACATACCCAGCTCCCTAATCCGTTCCTCATAAGGCATAGTTTCCAGGCCTTTGACCATTTTGGTTGCCCTCCTCTGGACACGTTCCAGCTTGTCAGTATCCTTCTTGAACTGTGGTGCCCAGAACTGGACACAGTACTCCATGCGAGGTATGACCAGAGCAGAATACAGTGGTACTATTACTTCCCTTGATCTAGACGCTATACTATTGATGCAGCCCAGAATTGCAGTGGCTTTTTAAGCTGCTGCATCACACTGTTGACTCATGTCAAGTTTGTGGTCTACCAAGACTCCTAGATCCTTTTCACATGTACTGCTCTCAAGCCAGGTGTCCCCCATCCTGTATTTGTGCCTTTCATTTTTTTTGCCCAAGTGTAGTACTTTACATTTCTCCTTGTTAAAATTCATCTTGTTTGCTTTGGCCCAGTTGTCTAATCTGTTAAGGTCATTTTGAAGTGTGATCCTGTCCTCTGGGGTATTAGCCACCCTTCCCAATTTGGTGTCATCTGCAAACTTGCTCAGGATGCCCTCAAGCCCATCATCCAAGTCATGGATAAAAATGTTGAATAAGACTGGGCCCAAGACAGAACCCTGTGGCACCCCACTAGTCACTTCTCTCCAGGATGAAGAGGAGCTATTGATGAGCATCCTTTGGGTTCGGTCAGTCAGCCAGTTACAAATCCACTGAATGGTAGCATTGTCTAGCCCACATTTTACCAGCTTCTTTACAAGAATATCATGGGGCACCTTGCTGAAATCAAGATAGGCTATATCCACAGCATTCCCTTCATCTACCAGGCTTGTAATTCTGTCAAAAAATGAGATCAGATTAGTCTGACATGACTTATTTTTCAGGAACCCATGCTGACTTTTAGTGATCACAGAGTTTCTTTCTAGGTGCTCACAGACTGTTTGCTTAATGATCTGCTCTAGAATCTTTCCTGGTATTGATGTCAGGCTGACTGGGCGGTAATTGTTTGGGTCCTCTCTTTTCCCCTTTTTGAAAATAGGGACAACATTTGCCCCCATTTACTTCATGGAATTGTTACTTCTCTCATTTGGACTGATACTGAACTCCATGTAATATCTACAGTCTACGATTTGTTACCTTATGGAATTGTCATATCCTATGTTTGGATGGTACTGGACTCTATGAACCTCATATGAACCTTACATGTACTATGGACTTTTGCGTTTGGCTGTACCATCATCTACGCATTCACTTATTTTGGCTTAATATTCAATATATATATTCTATTTTATATTATGTGACTGATTTGGGCGTTATGTGTGTCTCATGGTTGAGGGGGTTACAGAATATGATATATTAGTACTGTATTGTGATAATCAGCTGGTTACATTTAGTGTGGTGTGAAAATATTGTGTACGTATCCCAGGTTCATTGTTGTGCATTGAATATTAGTTGTATTCATCTGTAGATAATTCAGAAAAAATCTATACAAAAATTACTGTACTGCTCCTTTTCTGTTAAGATTCCTCGGGACTTTTCTTTATTATATCTTCATTTTATGGATGGAAAGGCAATAAAAATAAGTGAAAAGTATACTGCTAAACAAAGTGGAATGATATATATTAGTCATGCTCATAAAGCATATTAATTGCATCAGATCTATTTTGTGATGGAAGGGGGAGAGAAAACCACATATTCTATTTCTTAGAATGGCTGTATAATAAACCAAGCAGTGATATATTCCCCAGTTATTAAGTGCTTAGTAAAATTCCTTTGTGCTTAAATTACTGGGCAAAATGATCTTTATTAACTTGCTGCTATTTTCTCAGAGAGGGATATTTTCTCCTGCTTACCATTTTATCAAAATGGGAAGATAATTTAACCTATTGAGCTGATTTAAAAATAGTCAGTATGGAAAAACCTCAGCTCCTGAGGAATATGTCTTTGTTACTAATCAGAGAAGACTAGAGCATCACCTATCGCCTCCCAGACAACACTGGTCATATATATTGGATCCAAAGTGGTGACGATGACGACGACGACAACAACAACAACAACAACAACAACAACTGCCAGTAGGCCTTTCTTAACACAATACAAAACCCACTGTATTCTACCGGGGGGCTGGAAGGAATAATTGGGACTGCGCACTGAAGTTGCTTCCTGTTCTTCCTGTTCCACTTGGCCCTGTTGGGTTTCTTGTCCTGTGGCTGATGTTGTGTGACATTGTTGGTGGCCAGCTGTGTGTGGTTTGGAGTGGCCTGGTACCCCTAATTAGGCCTTGGCGCCGGAGGTTTCTTGCTGCTGTTACAAAACCTTTCAGTCTGGGGAAGACATGGGAGAATTTTACAGTAGTGTGTAAAAATTAGGGGGTGCACATGCCTAAGAAATGTGTGACTTATTTATTATTTTTTACCTTGCCATTTAAAACAACATGAGGTATACAGTGAAGTTTTACTTAGAGTAGACCCATTAAAATTCATCAACATGACTAAATCAGACCCTTAATTTCATAAGATCTGCTCTGAGTAAAACTTTGTTGAATACCACCCAATAATAAACCACAGCTGGTCCTCATTTGTTCAGTGAGTTCCTGTGGGATACTGTCTTGGTCTCACTTCTTGCTGCTGCTCATGAGTAAGTGTGGAAGTGAAGTTAGTGAGCATCTCAGCTGATCAAGTGTATGAGCATATGGGTCTATGCAGATGGCTTGAGGCCGAGGTTACTGGAAGGATCACTGAGGCACTTTTCTGGGTGTCCCGTCCAAGTGAGATTGAGGGTCTTCTCGGTGCTAGCAGTGGACCCTGGTTACTGTGAAATGCCCTCTTCAGAAGAGCCCTGCAGCTAGTACAGAGCATACCCGAGGCCCATCTGATCAGGCATCCTGTTTTGACCGTGGGAAGCCTACAAGCAGGACCTGAGTGCAGCAGCCCTCTCCTCACTTGTGATTCCCAGCAATGGGTATCGGGAGGCAGAGAAGATGACTTCTCACACACACAGACACACACACACACACACCTAAGCTTTTTGAGGAATCATGAGGAATTTTAGAGGATAGTTATGGTTCCAGATTTTTGCAAGGTTTAATACCTACAGTACTTGTGCTATAAGACATTTAGTGATTACTACTCCTGCTGCAGTTTTTCTGTTTCATTTGTGCTTTCCCCCCATCTGCTGGGTTGAATATTTTCAAGGGAGAGGGGTCCCTGGATTTCTTGGCCCGGTATGGATAATTTAGCAACATGGTGCTGTTGGGTAAGGGAATTTTGTCCTGAGGGGTTCAGTCTCTCAATCAAAGAACAGGACTTGGGGATAAACTAAACAATAAAGCAGAATCTAGTTGCCTGAATTATGCTTTGCCACGGATAGAAGTCTTAGGCTTCTGAAAAGCAGCCTTCTTATATTAATATATAGATAACTGACCTCATTCATATATATAGATCCCACATATAGGTCATAAGATAGTGAAGCACTTTATTTCATGCCGTCTAATGATATGCAAGGCTTTCACTGAAATGTAACACAACAGAAATTACAGTTCAGCAAATTCTGGCTACACTGCCTGTTAGTATTGTTGGGACGTGGTGTGAGTTCTCTTTCTGTGTGTACTTTCCACATATAATTTAAGCACCCAGGGAAGGGTATGAGCTTGGAGTGTGCCCAGAAAGGGCTATTTCTCTCAGAATAGCCCAGCCACAGGCTATTTGCCTGTGTAACCTAGAAGAATCAAGGGCTGAAAACCACATTTCCTCCATTACTTCCTTTGTGTACATAATAGCCTAGATATTTGAGACTTTTTCATGCTGTTTGAAAATGGATGAAGAACATCATTCAAGCTACGTGCTCTATAGGTAGACTGATCCCTGCTTTGGCTTGCCCATCGTTTAAGGAAGACAACAGTTCAGAATTTGTAGTCTACAGGTCTTGTTGGCTTTATGAAGCGACACAGTGAACCCTTGTCAGTTCTTCATGACATACAATAATGTTGATGGAAGCAAAAAGTGAAATATATAAAGGATGCGAAGATCCAGATTTGGGGCAAGTATTCTTGGGTGAAAGAACACAGCAGAGATTTAAAATCACAAAACATGCAGGAAAGTAAAGCATGGAAATATAGGCTGTTAGATATTTAAAATATGCCCTTGTTAGTTCCTCCCAAAGTTCTCCTGTTCCCCTAGTATAGATAAAGGCCACACATTTGAAAAGTTAAAAATGGTTTACTTACAAACTCTCCATTTATGTGCTTTTCCATATAGCAGTCAGAAAACACAGGCAGTAAAACTTGGCTTATTAACAGTGGTGAAAGAGCCGAAATTGTTGGAATAGTAACACAATAATGGCTTATTGGAATCATGCACTTTAGACCTCATTACATGCTGAGTTTCCCAGGTAGACTGGAGGGGAGCAAAGTCTTAATTACCTAGTCCCTCTCAAGGTTAATTAAGCATGGCATAACAGCTTACTCTATGGTCTTAACCACTTCACACATTAATTAGACTTTTTGTTTGTTTGAGGCTAATTACCCCCAAAATAGGAAGTGAGTGTTGAGGTGATAAGCAGAAATGCATCACTACCGATTCTATTTTCATTTTGCATAAAATACAAGAATGTTTTTATCACCAGCTATCGTAAGTACAGTGTGCTTTGAATTGCCAGAAGTTCTGCAGAAACCTGGCCGCCTGTTTCTTAAAATGTTATTTGCCAATGAAAGATGCTTCTCTCTTTCTGCTTCATTCACAGGACACTTTAGAATTTCTGTTAATACTAGTTTTAGATTAATAAACTCATCGCATAATAAAGCAGTATTTGAACTTGCTTCTAACCAGCCAACTTAGGCAGGTCTTGGTTTTAAAATCCTTGTTTATATACCATGTTTTCCCGAAAATAAAACACTGACTTATATTTATTTTTCCTCAAGAAGACACACTATGGCTTATTTTCAGGGGATGTCTTATTTTTATTACGCGTCCAGCCTCGCCTCTTCCTTGGCGCCCTCCAGAACTGCACCTATCACTATGTCTTATTTTTGGGGTATGGCTTATATTGTGCAAATGCGTAGAAATCCTGCTACGGCTTATTTTATGGGTATGTGTTATTTTAGGGAAAACAGGGTAGGTGTATTTTATGGGGATTTTGGAATGATGGTCAAGGCTGCAATCCCCAACACTTGCACTTGGATGCAATTCCCATTGACGTCCGTGGGCCTCTCTTCCCAATTAAAGGTGTTGCTATAAATGCACATCTTAATCATAGGGATATGAGAGCACCATAGGCTTTCAATAGCAGTTTGAGAGCCTGTGCTTTTAAAAAATTGGTCCTTTGGTACAATAAATTCGCATCTTTTGAATGAAGGCCAGGAAATTCTTGAATAAATTGCTTAATGGTCTTCCCTGCCTCCTCTTAACAAGGAAGATGGAATCAGTTCCCACAATTAATCTATACACAAGTACACTTGTCAACTAAAGGACAAGGTTATTTGGAGCAGGGATGATTATGCATTCTGTTGAAAGATGTGGATGTGGGTGATCTAAGAATAATGGAAGTATCAAGGAGAATGGATAATGTAAAGAGGTGAAAACATAACTTTTCAGGAACTTGTCAGTAGCACTGGACTGCCCCAGTCTCAGTTCAGGCAAGAATGTAAATTATGGCTATTTGGAGAGTTGTTTATAAATAAAAATTACCAAATTTAAAAGGGACCCAGGTGGCGCTGTGGGTTAAACCACAGAGCCTAGGGCTTGCTGATCAGAAGGTCGGCGGTTCGAATCCCTGCAACGGGGTGAGCTCCCGTTGCTCGGTCCCAGCTCCTGCCCACCTAGCAGTTCAAAAGCACCTCAAAGTGCAAGTAGATAACTCTGGGGGGGCTTCCAAAAAAATATCTTAATCTTTCCCAACATCAGGGGCTATTCCAGAGAGTCTTCTCTTCTCATGAGGTGGCCAAAGTATTGGAGCCTCAGCTTCAGGATCTGTCCTTCCAGTACCTTTTATACTTGGCTACAAAAACAATATTTTTATTATTTTTACCCCATCCATCTGACTTGTTTGACCCAGCCACTCTGGGGGGCTTCCAAAAAAATATAAAAACACAATCAAACATCAAACAAAAAGAATCTTTTCCAGTTTTCAAAGCCAAATAAGTCTACACATTTATATACAGAGAGAAATTCCTTCCAGCAGCACCTTAGAGACCAACTAAGTTTGTCTTTGTCATTGGTATGAGCAAACTTAGTTGGTCTCTAAAGTGCTGCTGGAAGGATTTTTTTTAAATATTGTTTCGACTACGTCAGACCAACACAGCTACCTACCTGTAACATATACAGAGAGGTTTGGGAATGCTATGTTTAAGACAAAAATCCCTGGGCATGTGTGCATAGGTATATTATTCACAACTAGGGCTTTAAATTAGGCACTTTGAACCAGAGTTTTAATTAATAAAGCATAATTTGGCTCCATGGTGATCCTGGCCTAATTGACTTGGCAACTGCCATTTTGTAATCCTCAGATTTCTTTTGGGGAGTCTGTCTGTGCATCTGTCTGATGTGCATCCCTGTGTCTGTGCCTAAATATCTTAAGGAGTTGCACCTCCAAGTATATTACAACTTGTCTCCTAGGAGAAGAAAGGAAATTCCCAGGTGAGAGCTGGGTCTGGGAGGGTCCACCACATTCAGTGGGTGACAAGAGTTAAGAGCTACCTTTGAGAGAGGACTCTGTGGTTTCTTCTCTCTCTCTCTCTGTCTCTGTCTTTGTTTTTATTTAGATTGGTTTTTTTTCTCTTACTGTATTCTGAAAAAAGCCTTAATAAAATACTAAAGGTGGGGGATAGCAGTGGATGGTGTCATATGGATGGCAGAGTTAACACAGGTGCAAACCACATCCAATCTACATTTAATTCTGGCGCGGATGAGCACAGTGTAATCTAATTTCTGCATGCATTGTATTTGCCTTCCTTTGCCTCTGTCCCTATCCAAATGTAGACTGTAAACTCTACTGCACAGAAACCCGCCTTACATTTGTTTTTTGGTGATGTTACTCTAAGTGCCATGTGTACTGATGAGGTTATATGAATATGAACTAAATTATTGTCCTCCAAGACACAGGGGTTCTGGTATTTGGAGCACCTTTTACTTGACTTGCACAGGCTTCTTTAATCCCTTATTAAACTGAAAAAGTTGGACTTTCTTTCTCCTGTAAACAGCTCTCACCTTCACCGTGTATTCATTGCTCTGCTTTTGAAACTAAGATAGTGAAAAAGGATAATTTGGGCTTGACAGCACTGTTTGTAACTGGACGACTCTATGTTGCTAGGATACCACTTTGGTGGTCATCTGCCTCTGGAAGTGCTTCTATTACTTGCTAGACTGACAGATATAATATAGCTTTTATCCTCTCTTAATGCTCGGACTATGAGAAGCCTCCATTTGCTCTTTATATTCTAACTAGACGTGTTTTTGGGTTATTTTCTTTTCCTTTTTCTTTGTGCTTTGCAAAGGAGAGAAGGAGGAAGGAGATGGGGGAGGAAACCAACTTCTTTCTCCCCCTTTTATAGTCACCTGGTGCCAAGAAACATTAAATCTACAATATGTCATTGATCCAAGAATGGAGGCTCTAATACCCATTGAATCCAAACTGAAGCATTTCTATTGATTTCACTAAGCATCAAATATGGCTCATGTATAATTTTTCATAAGCTCATAAGAAGAACGAGGAAGAAATCCATTGTACTAGCAAAGAAAAAAAACCAGCATTGGTGTTTTCTATTAAAACATTTTAAACCCCCTTTCTCTGGACTTGCCTTTTTTGTTCACTTATGCCAGGTGTGGCTAACCTGTGGCCCTCATAATAGCTATGCTGGCTGGAGCTGGTGAGAATGGACTCCAGAAGCATTGTGTGTGTGTAACAGATTTGCTACTCCTGACTAATGTTTTACAGAGAACCCACAGGACATTATTCCCAGTCCATTTGATTCCAGCATTTTTGGTTGTGTGTTCAGACCCAGAGACCTCCCCTCTAAATAAAGACACATTTGACTCAAGTTTTAGTTTGGCTTTTGGCAGAATTTAGGCCACAACTTTATTGATTACAGAAAGTGAGCATAGGCTCTGGTTCGACTAGCTCCCTGCACCCACCCTTGCAGCCAGAGCTCTATCATCGGTCAGCCAAGGGTGAACACCTGAGGTAGGTAGAAAGCCAGGGTACAGGCTATGTCCACTCCCCCAGATGCTCCCCCGGACTCAGGCACGGGCACAACCCCCTCTCGGTTTGTGGCGAGCGCGGGCTTGTGTGGCAGATAAGCTCTGGTTCAGGTGATAGGGATGGGGGAATGCTCTCGCCATCCCAATGTGATGGCGGTTGTGCCCCCTCTCGAGGGTTGACCAAACCAGTAGAGTCCCTGGATTCATTTAATGGAATACCCTTCACATAGGTCACACCTGTAACAAATCCCTTAACCCCATTGACACTGTGGTCAGCCACAAATCATTCCCAATCTCAGACAGATGAAGCCCATCAAGTCTGTAAAGGGATGCATCATGGAAGGTAATGCCTGTGTGACAGATCACCATCCCGCCCAAGGCCAGAACCTTCTTGGCCACAGCACTCTGGACACACTTCCTGGCCCTCTCGGTTGCAGCTGGGCTCTGGCTCCCTCGCCACACACATCACTGCCATCAGTGACCAAATTTTTGAGTCCATGAAGAGCTGCCTTCAACTCTTCCAAGTCCTCCTGCCTGCGAGACCACAAGCTCAGCCGGGGGCTTCCAGCAATTATTCTCGCCCAGCTGCACCACCACCACCGCAGGTGTGTCTCCACAGACACCTTCGCCCGCACCACTTGGGAGAAGCCCCCCCCCCAGGCATTCCTCATCTGGACACCCAGGTCAGGGCTTGTGTGGCGGATGTAGTCCATCTGGCCCTGGAGACTTGAATACATCTAAACTAGCCAAGTATCTTGTACTACCTCCTTACTTGTTCGGGGCTGTGTTTTCCCTGCTGAATCATCTGCTCCGTATTCTTCAGGTCGGGCATTGTTTTCTTTTTTGGAGAAGACTGAGACAAAGAAGGCATTGAGGAGTTCTGCCCCTTTCCCCCCATGAAATGTATAATTGCCCTCAGAGGCCTTGCTCCATGCCCCCACCCCCTCCCACCCAGAAAGGCTAGCGTGGTGGAGACTTGGGACAGGACCTTTTCTGCAGTAGCTCCTGCCACCTCCACCTGTGCAGTTGCCTCCCTAAGGAAGTCAGGCCAGGCCTCATCTTTGCCTTGCTGGGCTCTGCAAACAATTCTGCCTTATCTGGTTTTGGTGGGTTTTTAATTATCACCGCCATGGTCTGTTCTTAAATTCTGCTTTTGATTTCTATTGTTGTTTTTAACTATTCTTTATTACCCTCGGTGGTTGGAAAAACCCAGCCAGATGGGCGGGGTATAAATAATAAATTACTATTAAATTTAAAAATAAATAAATAAATAAAAGAGCCTGTCCAGTGAGCAATTCATTATTAGGCTGTTCCTCATTAACCCCCAACCACAAAGCAGGAAGGAGTAAAATGGACAGCACCTTTAAGAAGACTCCTAATTTATGCTACTGGGGGGTGGGGCATTGCTGATGCTGTAGCACAGTTCCTGACAATAAAAACTTCCCTGTACAGGACTGCCTTCAGATGTCTTCTGAAAGTCAGATACACTCGTACCTTGGCTGTCAAACGGAATCTGTTCCGGAAGTCCGTTCGACTTCCAAAAACATTCAAAAACAAGGTGTGGCTTCCGATTGGCTGCAGGAGCTTTCTGCACTCATTTGGAAGCCTCAGAAGCCGCATTGGACATTTGGCTTTCAAAGAACATTCACAAACCGGAACACGCACTTCTGGGGAGCCAAAACCGATGAGTACCAAGGCGTTTGACAACCAAGGTACGACTGTAGTTCCTTTTCTCCTTGACATCTGACGGGAGGGTGTTCCACTGGGAGGGTGTCACCACTGAGAAGGCCCTCTGCCTGGTTCCCTATAACCTCACTTCTTGCAGGCATGGAACTGCCAGAAAAACCTTGGAGGAGGACCTCAGTTTCTGTGCTGAGCAATAGGGGTGCAGACACTCCTTCAGGCAAACCAGGTCAAGGCTGTTTAGGGCTTCAAAGGTCAGCGCCATCACTTTGAATTGTACACGGATTTACCTTTGAGATTACGTTACCCCACATTCTTGTTTAGTCATGCCTACCCAGATACCTAGAAAGTTGATGTGAATTTTAACCTGTTTTAGTATTTTAACTCTCTGAATGTTTAAAACTGGTAACACAGTAATTTGACTTCACCCTCGGAGGTTCACTCCATTTTCTCTCACAAGTGACAGATGCCAACCGCAACATATTGTAGATTTTTCTTGATCTTACTATTTTAGTTTTTTGTAAACCACTTTGAGGTACTACTTTGGTTCTTTTTAACAACAACTAGTGTGTACATTTTATGAACCAAATAAGAAATAAATTAGGAGGATCTTGGCCATGAAGAAGGACATGGCTGGAAAACAGCTGTTTGTGTGGAATGTTCGTTTGTTGTTTTAATTGTAGAAAAGCTATGTTTCAGCAGCGCTAAAGCACTATAGAGCCGAAGCATCTCTAGATTCAAGGAGGTTCTGGCTTGAGGTTCCTGCTACCTGGCTCAGTGTGCCCATACAGTTCCTACTGCATCATACTCCTGAAATAATTAACGTTTTTCATATTCATTCTCATGTGCACCAAAGCCTGTGTGTGTCCACACCTTGCAGTGAATACACACGGTATAGCAAATCTTTTTGCGAACAGTGTGTCTTCTGCATCGTAGCATTCGGCTGTTAAGGCTAGCAATGCAAACATTTCATTCTTATTAATAATTGCTGAGGATTAATATACAGGTGAAACAGCAATGCAAAGGCCGCCGACCACTAGTGGTTATTTACATAGGAAAGTGCAACTGTGTGCTGTGTGTCTTGTCTCAAAATAATTGGCTCATTAACCTTAAGCATATCATTAACGTGATAGTAGTATTAAGGTCAAATGCAAGAGCAGATAAGTATTGTGGGATCATGTTCTTTCATAGTCAGGTACGTGCGATTTTTAAGGTTGAGTGTTACTAGGCACTCAGCAAGAGCTGTTCAAGATGAAGAAAATTGCAAATTACAATTTAGAGATACAGGACAAGAAACACTTAGAACGATTTGTTGATTTGAATGACAATCCATGCGGACTGGCTGGCTGCTGGCTTTACTACTGCACTGGCATCAATCACAGCGAGAACTGGGTAACACACCTTCAGTGTCACACTTTTTGAAATGGTGTAGGACTGTAGGGATTTGGGTGAACCATGAACTGGATCTGTTCGTGCATTCACTTCAGAATCCACAGTTATATGGATTCCTTTATGCAGTGTTCCAAGGGTTGCAACTCTGCCTCTATTCCTTCAGGGCAGGGTGGCCTAACTCATTGTGTTTGGTCAGTAAACCAGCTACAACCCCACCCCACCCCCGGTTACTTACTGTAGTATAGCAGCTTCCTCCTTGCATTGCTTATTCTTTTGTCACCACGTTGGGTACTGCTTTTGCTTTGGGTGAAGACAGAGGCAAAGTAGGGGTTGAGCAGTTCTGCCTTCTCTCTGTCACCCAATGGCATTTCTCTGGCTTCTCCAGACAGAGAACCTAACACTTGCTTGTTCTTCCTCTTGCTTCAAACATAGCTGAAGAAACCGTTTTAATTATTTTTAATCTCTCTTGCAAGCCTGAGCTCATTATGAGCTTTGGCCCATCTGATCTTCTCCCTGAAACTGTTGGCTACTCATGTATCCTCTACTTTCATAATTTCCCCTTTCTTCTATAATATTATCTCCCTCCCCCTCAGGGCTTAGTTTAAAGCTCATTTGCCCTAACACTAGCCTTGCCATTCTCTTTCAGCGTGTCTGCCTCCAGTTGAACTGTTGCCCTGTTTTGGGATGGAGATGCACAACAATTTTTTCCTATGTTTCATATACTCATGCCCACCATCCCAGGTTGTCTCTGGTAATGATGGCTACAAGGAAGAAATAAAATAAAGAATTCCCTGGATGCCAAGATCCAGGTTTGGTTCAAGTACTCTTTGGTGAGAGAACCCTAGCAGAGAGTTATCATCACAAAATATGCAGCAAGGAAATATAGGCTGTTAGATCTTTAAAATATGCCCCTGTAACTTCCTTCTAAAGCTTCCCACTTCCCTTAGCATATAAAAGTTTGAAAAGTTAATGGTTTACTTACAAACTCTCCAAAGGTCAAATTCATGTGCTTTTCCATACAGCAGTCAGAAAATACAGAGCCATGTGGCTAAACTGCAGCAACCAGCTGAGCTTCTCTGATAGTCTGAGGTACAACAATAGGCTTGATTACCTTTCTCTGTACTCTATGGAATTAACTCCTTCACGCATTAATCAGACTTAAGGAAGTTATATTAAGCTAGTTAATATAGGAAGTTATATTAAGCTAGTTATCTCACAGTTCCCCCACCCCCACCAAATGATCCACTCATGCATATTCCTCAGGCCAATCAGGGAGGCTAGTTGTAAGGAAGAGTCATGCATGTGTACAGCTGTGTGTGCCTAGTGCCCTTTTTATAAAAAAAAATGCTTGGCCGCAGTGGGCACAGCTAACAGGTGTGATGGCATTTGGGAATGTGGATAGTCATCACAATCCCTTCCATGTTCACACATATAATAAATGGGTCAGGGTGGTCATTTGAAGAAGAAGAGTTTGGATTTGATATCCCACTTTATCACTACCCTAAGGAGTCTCAAAGTGGTTAACATTCTCCTTTCCCTTCCTCCCCCACAACAAACACTCTGTGAGGTGAGAGGGGCTGTGAGACTTCAGAGAAGTGTCACCCAGCCCAAGGTAACCCAGCAGCTGCATGTGCAGGAGCAGAGACACGAACCCGGTTCCCCAGATTACGAGTCTACCACTCTTAACCACTACACCACACTGGCTCTCACTGAATACCTCTAAAAGTAGAACTGCTACTGTAGAACAGACATAAGAGAAACAAAATACACTCAGTTGTTTTTTGTTTTGCTGCACAAAACTGTCACATTATTAAGGCTTCATCTTTTATATAAGATGTTTAATTACTCTTTAAAGACAGAGTTCAGCATGCACTTTTGAAAGAGTTTCCCTCCTTGTCTATAAATGAAGGAGATTAGGATATCGTTTCTGCTACATGGAGGCATAATATTGTTATCTGGTGCCATCTGTCCCCTTTCTGAAATATTTACAGCAAGTGCTTTATTTATACCTCCTTTGAGGAGATGCACCTGGTGGAGAACATAGAGGTGGAGAAAATGGTTGTGTAGGTACTGGAAGGCTAATTACCTTCAGCATAATTAGCTGAGAGTTCCCATGCAGCCTAAAAGAGGTCAGACAAAGGAGGCTGGCATAGTTTAAAGCATATTTATGTTTCTTTGTTAGTCAAGGGACACTTGGCCACATGCTGTCAGGCTCTTAGGCCCCACTTTGCAAACACAGGCTAAGAATGGTCAGGAACTCATGTACCTCATATTCATTTTAAATATTGAATTGTTGTCTTTCCCAAGCAGTGTCATCACTGCACATTTTGACAGTCAGCACAGATACCACATTATAGGCTGCAAATGAAGCTCCAACACCACACATTTTCCAAAGGACCATCTTGTAGTCTGAGAGGATTCTGAGGGTGAATAGCAGAAGCAAGACTCCGCAAACTAGAACAATTCTCTTTTTTAATTTAAAGATGCTCAGATTTGGACTTTGTTGGTACTTTGGTGGGAGAAGCTCCATACCTGATGAGTGGCTGCTCTTCTCACTATTGACAGACAGGGCCCTTAAGATGATACAAAGGAGGCATTGGGTTCTCAGGGATGCTGGGACTGCCATTCTAGGGCTGGTGGCCAGCACCCTTGAATCTCTTCTCTCTTTAGCTTATGTCATCCTAAGGTCCTAGGGCAGCTTAGAGCAATTAAAACACAATGTTAAAGGAAGCTTAAAACAACTTACAACCACAAAGAGAAAACTCACAAAATTAAAGTGGGTCCTAAAATATATACAGTATCTCAGGTGTCAAGGTAAAGAGGTGCATCTTCAGCATTCACTGAAAGGTGTTAACGAGGATGTTAGGTGCACCTGTGTGGTGAGGGAGTCCCACAACTTAAGAGCGGCCACAGAAAATGCCCTCACCCAAGTCAGCATCCCCTGACTTTCTGAGAGTAGTGGGATAATAATAATAATCCCATTTGCTGGATCATCACCTTGTCGTGGTGAGTGGGCTTGCGCATTCCTAAGACCTTTGTGAGCAAATCTGTCAGGAGTCTCGTACTCCCAGCAGGGTCACCCAAGGCGGTAAGGTCAAAGCTAGACAAAGAATGATCCAAAAAGTCTACATCCCAATCCCAAAGAACGGCAGTGCCAAAGAATGCTCCAACTACCCCACAATTGCGCTCATTTCACACGCCAGCAAGGTTATGCTTAAAATTCTACAAGGCAGACTTAAGCAGTATGTGGACCGAGAACTCCCAGAAGTACAAACTGGATTTCAAAGGGACAGAGGAACCAGAGACCAAATCGCAAACATGTGCTGGATTATGGAGAAAGCCAGAGAGTTAAAAAACAAACAAAACAAAAAAACTACTGCTTCATTGACTACACAAAAGCCTTTGACTGTGTGGATCACAGAAAACTATGGGGGGTTCTTAAAGAAATGGGAGTGCCTGACCACCTTATCTGTCTCCTGAGAAATCTCTATGTGGGAAAAGAAGCAACAGTTAGAACTGGATATGGAATAACTGATTGGTTCAAAATTGGGAATGGAGTACAACAAGGCTGTATAGTGTCTCCCTGCTTATTTAACTTATATGCAGAATACATCATGCAAAAGGCTGGACTGGATGAATCCCAAGCTGGAATTAAGAAAAAGTCCCATGGTAATCGGCAAATAGTAATGGGGGCAGGACCGTGAAATCTGGAAGCCCTTAATCATGAACCGGCACATGGGCAGTGGATACAGATTCAGTTGCTCTGACTGAAGGAATGAGGCAGCTGAGCACCTCGGCAGCTGCACCCATGACTGAGCAGCCCTTTTTAGGATCTACTCTGCTCACCCTGAAAAGGGGGAGGGGCTATAAAAGGTGCCCTAAACATAGTCTGCCTCCCCTTTCCCCTGACTGGATTACCGCGCCCATAAAAGACAATTGAACTTTGGAACATGGAATATCATAGCAAGAGAGCTGCAATGTTTTATCATCAATATTTCAGTGCTTCAAGAAACTCGAAGAGCAGGTGAGGGACAACTGAAGAAAGAAAAAGGAGGCTACACATTTTCTAGAAAGGACTACCTGGACAAGAATGTTGAATATATGGAGTAGGCTTTGCTATCAAAAATGATCTTGTGAAGCTGCTGTCAGAAGTCCCTACCAGCATTAATGAGCGACTTTCAATCATTTGAATAAAACTCACCAAAAACCAATGAGCTACTATTCTAAGCGCTTACGCACCAACACTGGATGCCGAAGAAGACATTAAAGAAAAATCTAACTCTCAGCTGGATACCATCCTATCAGAGACGCCTAAGGAAGATAAAATTATCCTCCCGGGTGATTGTAATGGAAGAGTTGGGCTAGATTTCTATCTGTGCCCTGAGACTATTGGGAAAGAAGAAATTGGCAACAACAACCAGAACGGAATCTTACTTTTGATGATATGTGCAGTGCACAACCTTGTTATTACCAACACACGCTTTCGACAAAAATAAAATAAATTTAAAACATCTTGGAGGCACCCTCGGTCAAACCACTGGCACCTATGTAATTGTCCAAGCTGAAGATTGCCGTGATGTGCTCCTTACCTATGACAAGTGCTGATGACTGCTGGACAGATTACCAATACGCTCCACGATGGCTATCAAGATTATACCTCAATGCAGGCTTCAAGGAAGGAAGGTAAAGGTAAAGGGACCCCTGACCATTAGGTCCAGTCGTGACCGACTCTGGGGTTGCGCGCTCATCTCGCATTATTGGCCGAAGGAGCCGGCGTACAGCTTCCAGGTCATGTGGCCAGCATGACAAAGCCGCTTCTGGCAAACCAGAGCAGCACATGGAAACACCGTTTACCTTCCCGCTGTAGCGGTTCCTATTTATCTACTTGCATTTTGACGTGCTTTCGAACTGCTAGGTTGGCAGGAGCTGGGACCGAGCAACGGGAGCTCACCCCGTCACAGGGATTCAAACCGCCGACCTTCTGATCAGCAAGCCCTAGGCGCAGTGGTTTAACCCACAGGGAAACCAAGGCGCAAAATGAACACTCAAGTCCTTCAAGATCCTATTAAGCGGGATTACTTCTAAATGACTCTTAAGGACCATCTGCTTTTGGAATTCCTGGATAACATCGAGGAACACTGGACCAAGCCAAAAACATCCATTATTGCAGCCTGTGAACAAACTATTGGATACCAAACCAAGAAACACCAGAACTGTTTTGATGAGAATGACAGTGAGATTGAATGCATTCTTGACAAGAAAAGGAAGGCCTTTCAGATTTGGCAAAGAGACAGAAACTGCTCCTCTCAGAGAAAAACCTATGCCAACGCTAAGGCTGAGATTCAAAGAAGAACCAGAGAACTAAAGAACACCTGGTGGATAAAAAAAAAGCTCAAGAGATCCAGTACTTAGCTGAAACTCATGATGCACAGAGTTTCTTTAAAGCCACAAACACCATATATGGGCCAATAAATCATGGTATATGCCCCCTATGCCCAACAGATAGAACAACACTTCCAAAATATAAAGAAATTATTGCACTGCATTGGAGAGAACATTACCAACATCTCCTTAACTGCAGCTTCCCTGTCGTTGCTGAGGTCCTTTCACAAATTCTGCAAAAAACAAAAACAAAATAGAGATGAGCTTGCAGTATCACCAAACCTGGGTGAGCTGTGTACAGCTATTAACCAAATGAAAAACAACAAAGCCAGAGGACCTGATGGGATCCCTGCCGAAGTCTCCAAAGTGGGCAGAACTGTTGCACAACAACATAGAATACAACAAATACAACTATAACATTAAATATAAAATCCAGCTGAGTGCAACTGGTAAGGTAAAAGACAAAGCAAGGCGTGTCGACTGTGAGTATAACAGGGATTTACATAGGACTAGGGCTGGCCAAGTTAGCCAAAAAGGTGGCCCTGAGTTTCAGGGCCTGTAAAATGTAGATGGCCACATCGCGAGAAACCAAGGGGTTGGCGTCCACCAATAGGTACTTTATGCGGTCGATGTCCCGTGTGATGGTCACGGAATTAAAGAGAGAAGCCTGGATCTAACTGAGGCATATAAAGGACAGTAAAAGAAAAAGTGTATATAGTCCTCAATCTTTCTCTCATTGCATGGGCAGAGTCGAAGGTTCGATGGTGTGTTGGGGAAAACGCCATGTAAGAATGCTGTGGGGATGACGTGGAATCAAGCTAGTTTGAAGGTCCTTCTTAACGTGGGGTTTGTCAATTCACTCAGATAGTGGGCCAGAGATCTAACTGCCTTCACGTGGGGAAGCCACGTGGAAAGTTTGGCCGCTTTAGATTGTGCTAGCTCGAAAGCTTCATCCCTAGCTAGGGATTTTATCGTTTTCCCATGAGGTCAGGGCAGCAAAGTCTGGAAGGGAGTAGCGGGCACAGATGAATTCCATGGCCTTAGACCAGGTACTGCTGCCGGTAAGGGCTGTAAAGGCTTGTTTAACTAGTCAGGTGTTTTAAAAGTGGGATTATATGGGATCTAAATGGAACCCCGGCTGCTGCATTTTGGACCCGTTTTCGAGTTGTCTCCCATGTAGAGTGCACTGCAATAACCCAGAGCTTACCAGAGCATGGAGTACAATGGCCAAGTCATTTCTGCATACTCCTGGTAGCTTGTCACAGTTAGGAGGCAGGACACTGTATTCTGAAGCTTCCAAAAATATTCCAAAAAAACTGCCACATACTTTGGGATGTTCTGAAAACCCTTAGTGCTCTAATGCAAGAGGATTATGTTAGTCTGCAAACATGCAACCAGTGTGAAGCTGCTTTGGTGCCACTTTGCCTGGCTTGCTGCACCTAATAAGCCTCCAGATTAGCAGATATATAGTTTTTCATCTATACAACTGAAAAGACATCTGACTATTCCAAATTGAGAAGATTAATATTATATAACTGAGTATTATTTTAATAACTGCTAGAGCAACCATAACCCCTATTTGAGGTGTTTGTGTGGGAGACCAGGATACATTGCCAGAGACCTTCTCCACCTGCGTGGCCTGGCATAGGCTGTTGACTGCATTCCTACAAGCAGTAACCAATGGAAGGCGCTGAAACAAGGCAGAATGGGGGCAGAGAGGAGGAGTGGTAGCAGCTGGAGTGGGGATTGGTTTGGCCCTTGCCACTGCACAAGCAAAACCCAAGAAAAGTCATTTCCTCGCCACCTTCTGCTGCCCTGGTGAATGGCAGCAGCTCCACTGCTCCGTTCATATCTGTGGCTCCCTGTGTGCAGTCCTGTGCATCTATACTCAGGGGCAAGTTTCATTTATTTGAATCCAACAAGGCGAATCTCAGATAATAGGATTGCAGCTTAAATGGCCACTGAGGTTCAGTTTGGGTCTCTCGGCAAATTGTTCTTGATGGTGGTGTCATATAACACCATCCTAGTTTCTCTTCTGTTCCCAGATAAACCAGGTAAACAGACGTGATCACAATCTCTGGGGAGGTTAATTTATTATTATTTACTAAATGGGAGTAATAGGTGCTTAAGTCCACCACTGGGCCTTTTGCAGTTGTGTATTATTTACAGTGTGTAATTAACTTTCAGTATAGAGTCCCAGTATTGAGTCTTATGAGCCTTCCAGGCTTGAGATGGAGAACAGAAGGGAGATCTACTACATCATTTTAATTGTGTTAAGGAAATCAAATAATGTGCCTTTCTCCTTGAACCATACAGATGACTGAAACTAAATTTTGCATACGCATATGTGAGAGACTGGAGGAGACTCTTGAGAGTCCCATGGACTGCAAGAAGATCAAACCTATCCATTCTTAAGGAAATCAGCCCTGAGTGCTCCCTGGAAGGACAGATCGTGAAGCTGAGGCTCCAATACTTTGGCCACCTCATGAGAAGAGAAGAATCCTTAGAAAAGACCCTGATGTTGGGAAAGATTGAGGGTACAAGGAGAAGGGGACGACAGAGGACGAGATGGTTGGACAGTGTTCTTGAAGCTATGAACATGAGTTTGACCAAACTGCGGGAGGCAGTGCAAGACAGGAGTGCCTGGCGTGCTCTGGTCCATGGGGTCACGAAGAGTCGGACACGACTAAACAACTAAACAACAACAACAACAAATGTGAGAGACTGGCTTATAGAAAAATTAGCACAGTGAGGGTCCCCCCCCCCCAGCCCCCAAGATACAAATAAAATGTGGAGGTAGCAGTAATGGTTAGTTTGTTCACCCATCCATCATGGTCCCTGACCTTATGGACCTCATTGCTGCCAAAGTGGCTCTGTAGTTCAAGTTCCTGCAGCTCAGGTGGAGTGTTCCTCTTTGCAAATGAAAATGCATGAAATGTAGGAGTAATTCTGACTTCCCTGTCATTGACCTGTGCTGATAAATTTCTAAAATGAACTTGTCTGTGCAATAGAAGGAAGGGAAAGGAGGGGATACGAGTTATCCAGGATGAAATCTATTACATACGGAGTCAAGACATGAAAAATAAATGGGTTTAGTGTGAAACTCTACCAAAAACGGCTTGGGGCATAATGGATTTAGGTTAGTACTTTTGAGTTAGTAATCTATATTCCTCTTCATTGTTTGCCAAAATACATGGTTAATTTCAGCGGAGTTCAGTCTCTGTGATAGAATACAACCTTCAAGTATTTTACAAGAGTGCACCACTTTTGCTTCTGAATCTTGGCGGTCCCATCCTTTCACTGTCAATGGCAGGGAACAGAAACTGGAGCCCCCTGATATCCTGGAAATCATCACTGAGCAAGTTAATATAGCTTGCCAGATATGTTTCAGCATCCACGGCCTCAGAAGAATCTGTGATAGAAACAGTAACAGAATGAGATTCTTACTTCTGAGAAATAAAATTAATAGATAAGGACACAAATCTCTGGAACTGAAGTTTTTCCTCCAACTGAAAAGTCTCAAGTCAATTACTGGTACTAGGCAAATGCTGCAGCTGGCAGGAATAAGAACCAGAGAAATAACTGTGCAAAAAGAGCTTGGAGTGATTCCCTACTTTATTGCCTAGAAAAGTTGACATAGCCAACTTAAGATAACATTGGTAATCAAGCCACACAGGTGCTAATTGCAGTTTAAAATGGAAAGTACTCAATTTCATTCACTAATTAACAAGGCCATCACCTAATGATGGTCAGGAATTTAAATGGCCTCTTTGGTTCACCTGAGAAACATTGGGTGGGAGATGGCAAATGCACAGAGAAAATAATTGTGGGTGCCTTTATTTCTTTATGCATAATATATCAGAAATGTTCAGAAAATGTCAGCTGAAAAATTTGGAGCGTCAGTTATGGAAGTTTCCATGAGGATTAATTAACCATGGAATATGGACCTGCACTATACATTGGTATCAATCACATTCAAACCGTTGACAGGAATTGAAACTATAAACCACATTGTCTTTCCACGCAAACATAGACAAATTACTTAATTTCACAATAGCTAAATATGGGTATTCAGCTTTTTTTTTTTTACTTTGAAATGCATCTAGCATTGTAAACTGTAGAAATATATCCTAATCAATAAAATCCTGCAGTGTTGCTTTAACAAACAATAGCCCACAAATGTTACTCCTGCTTCCCCTGGTTATGCAGAATTGTGAATTGCCACTAAGACCTCATGGCACTTTCACCTCTCCAGGTAGCCCCGGCAGAAGAGTGTTTTGCCACAGTAAACATCTACAGAATAGACACCCGGGACACTGATAGTGGCAGCCCTGGGTGCCTGAGCCCTGGGTTTTCCCCCGGGCCCCATATCTCCTTCTCCTTTTTGAATGAGAGTTTGTTTTTGTTTTTTACTTTGCACTTTTGAACACAGTGTGGGCGACACCCTAACCATCCACTCTCTTAATTTGCTCTACTTGGGGCTGTGTGAGTGTGTGTGTAACCTGGCTTTTGCAAATGTGCTTTAAGGGCCTTTATCCCTAATCCTTTAAGTACCAAGCAAGGCTCCTCTGAAGTATAGTTGTTTTCTTTGGTTCTATCTAGTGGCAGAGCATGCTTTAATGGTGTCTGGTGTGTGTGTGTGTGTGTGTGTGTGTGTGTGTGCATGCACACACAGCAGGGGGCCGGGGCGCAAAATGGCACCAGCTCAGCCTTTGCCACTGGAACAACACCAGCCCCAAGTAGAGATGGCAAGGCCTGGGGGGAAAAACCAGAAAGGGGGGGGGGAACCAGGTCCCCCCCCCCGTTTTTTACAAAGCCATTTTTTCTGGAAAAAGAGAGTGTGTGTGTGTGTGTGTAGTATTCAAACTATATCAAACTGTTTTTTTTTTCATTTTTCATTTTTTCCATAAAAAAAGGCTTGGGGGGGGAACTGCCCCCCCACAATTCCCCCCCCAGGCCTTCGCACCCATGCCAAGCAGCACTGCCACCTTCTTGGGGCGCTCAGAGCAGGAGCTGAGGAGGAAAGATGCACAGTGTGTGTGTGGGGGGGGGCTCCTGCCCACCCCAGCCCCACTCTTTGGGTTCTGTCTGTCAACCAGGTACAAATCCACTTTACCCCAATCAACCCACATTTTACCAGCTTCTTTAACAACTTATAATGCTATAAATTGATATACATTATATCCTAATACAGTGGTACCTTGGGTTACAAACTTAATTCGTTCCGGAGGTTCGTTCTTAACCTGAGGTACCACTTTAGCTAATGGGGCCTCCTGCTGCTGCTACGCTGCCGCTGCACAATTTCCGTTCTCATCCTGAGGTAAAGTTCTCAACTTCCGGGTTAGCAGAGTTTGTAACTCGAGGTACCACTGTACTGTAAAAAAATGCATAGTGGGGTGTTGTTGTTTTTACTTGTCATTATGTTAAGTTGGATATTTAGTTATGTAATTTATGTTGGAAATCAATACAATATTATTAAATGTTTTATATAAAAAACTTTGTATTCAGAGTATTTATATATTGCCTACTTTTTAATGCCCTTTAAGAACAAATGTGTTGAGGGGTGGGGTGGGGGGACGTGGCCATGTGTATGCAAACATGGGGGGGGGGGGTGCCAAACTGAGCCTTTGACATGGGTGAAAGGAAGCCTAGTTTTGCACCTGCTCCAGAGGCCTCTGCATCACTGCCAATCCCCGAACAGCGTCCCTGGTGCAGATGCTAAACCAGTTCAGTGGGACACCCTCTTGTTTTGTGCAGGATTTGGCAGAAAGGGAGTCACTAGGTTGGAGGCAGGGAGAAGACTCAAGGATCCACAAAATTTCTGTAAGCTTTCCAAGAAACAACCAGGGTACATTGTTCTGCAAGTGTTATCAGAGGCTGTTCTATATTTGAAGGCAGCATCCTCTCTCTGAAGGCCAGCCTGGTCCAAGTCTTGCTTAAGGCACTTGGGAAGCAGGCGGAACAGACACACAACTTCCCTGTGATGGTGTTTCTATTTAGTTATAGCTAAACAGTAAGTATTTTTGCTCTTAAAGTAGCATATCCAAGTGTTATGCAAATCTGTGAGCTCTCTTTTATCCCCTTTTTTGGTAATGTCCCACTACCATTCCTAACTTTCCTTACATTTTGGTTTTAAAAAACTCCTAATGGAAAAAACTCTCCAAGTTTTTCCTACAGTTTAAAGTGTGTAGCAAAGTTTAGAGATATTGGGGGGGGGGGATATGCAAGAACTTATTTTGCATTGTGTTTGTTTGTTTTAATCTCTCTCTCTCTCTTTGGCTTTGACCATGCTTTTAAATTTCCATTGTTTTCTTTCTGTAAGAATAAGAATAAAGATGACAGTTTTTCACTGGAAGCAAGCACATTAATAAGTAACGTGTTCCAATTTAGTGAGAGAAATATGCTTACCTCTAATGGATTAATACAAAGGCCCCTTTCAAAACTTGCTCAGTCAGGTGACAAGTTTTAAACACTGCAATTTATGTAAGGATTCTGCATATTTTCTTGAATTTCCTCTAACCCAAAATAATGAAATTACATTTGGATGTGAATGTGAGCAGGCAATTCAATGCAATTGTCATTAAAGGAATTTTATAAAATAAATAAATATGTTCAGCAAAGCTGTAGGGGGATAAAAATAAAATTTGGATGCTGACTTTTAAGGGTCCTCAGCTGTCTTCCCTATTTGGTTTCATCCCGCTGGGGTTTGGCGGGGGGAAGCTGAGTCTTTTCGTTTCTGTTCTTGCCGCCCCCCCCCCTTTATTTGACTGCTGTTTCTCTTCTGGAAAGATCTGCCAGCCAAGATGTCTCAAAAGATTTAAAGAAACTGAAGTGAAATCTATTTTACCACTAGCTTAGTCTTCATTTCCCTAGTCTGCTCAAATCTTTTCTTTTTTCAGTTTTACCCCTTTTTCCATTTATCTCCTGATTTGGATTTTGAACATGTGGTAGGACCGTGTGTGTTTCAAAATTTGTCATGCTTCTCATTGTCGTTGGTGCTTTGGAATTGGTTAGCGCCTGTAGAGCACGGAGTGGAATGTCTCATGCCCCCATGGCCCTGTGTGGACAGCAGGAAGAGCCTCAGCCGTAACTTCCAGGCCACATCCCAGCCGAAGTCATGTAAACACAGAAGGACATCCTAGGAATACTCAGAAGGCTCTCCTGCTTTTCCCAGTAGGTGGCATGAATGTAATTGGTCCCTTCCCAAATTCAGTCTAGGTGCTCCATTAAGCAAGGAAATAGAAACAAAAAAGACCAGAAGTGCATGATTTAGTCCCGTTCAAGATAGGATAGGATACAGCTGGATGCTGCTGGGGTAAACAACAGGGCATGTCTCCTGCCTAAGGCCTTGCCTGCAACCTTCCTGCAGTGTGGGGATTACACGAGGAAATTGTGCTGGCACGTGTGGGAATGACAGATCTGGTGCTGGCAAGCCACACCGATCTTCGAGAGTGTGGGCATTAGCGTGGCAAACCGGCTAATGTCAGAATGGGAAACACGTGAAGAAGGACAGGTCAGAGGCTCAGGGCAACAGGTCACAACAGAGCTAGAAGGATCTAGGAGGATCTGGATAGAACTGGATGAATCAGGACAAACCAGATGGGTCAAGCCAAGGAGGGTAACACAATGGGAACTAGGAGGGGGTGTTTACAGAGTGACATGTGCTTGGAGCATGGACAGAGGGCATGGCAAAACAGCATGTGGGCTATGGAGGATGTCTTAGGGAGTGACCGGTTGTGACATTACAGGAAACATCACCTTATATGGGACTCCACTGCTGTAATTGGCTAGAAGTTACACTGCCGTTGTAATGATTAACTGTCATCCTGAGCTTTCAATAAAAGGAAGCGCTCGAGCTCTGCTCTTGGTCGCCTTCCCATTGAGTTCAACCTGCCTCGAGTCGTGTTGTCTTTGCCCCTACAACACTGCAGCATCTGGCTGACCACTGGAGGAGGTAGACAAGACCCCCTCGTCTCATTTATCCACAGATTCTAACAAGCCTGACCATACACATTAGAGCAAAAGAAGAAAACTAAACACATATCAAAGGAGATGTTAGAGTTCGCTTTAATCTGTTCAAATGTTGCTTAATCACTTGATGCAACAAATGTAATGGGGGAAATTACCATGGCTGCTCAGCCGTTCCCCAACAAGGTCTTGTTCAGCCATGGCCTCTTGTACTGACATGAACTGTGCAAAGCATTTTCTAGTGTTAAGTCTGTGGGGAGGACTGACCTTTTGCTACAAAGATATTTAACATGAGGTACTACTCAAATGTGGAGGGGATCATAATGATAATTCCACAGTGCTGAATCAGATAGACACTGTGAAAACTGCTGGGATGGCAAAACTGTGATGAAATCATAGAATAGAAACTCTCCTTCCCAATGTATCTTCTTTAAAATATTTGTCTTGAGGTAAAGTGCTTAACTTCAGCTGGTTTGGGACTTAAGTGTGTGTGTGTGTGTGTGTTGTTTCTTACAGTTTCATCTTAAATATATAAAAGTGTGGACATTTCAAGTTTCTTGATAATGTTCCCCCTTACTGAAATACTCCCACACCAATTGCTTAAGAGCTGCTTGCTGGAATACAGGATAGGCACTATGTAGGGTTCTGGGTCACTAGTGGAATCAGATGGTCTACATTCTTCCTCAACCGGGTCTCCCCCCCCCCCCATCATCCCTGAACATTGGCCATGCTCACTGGAGCTGATAGGAGCTCCAAGAATGAGCCCCAAGTTGCAGATGGCCAATCCATCATGGATCCTGCTGGAAGAACATTTTCAGCAACTTAAGAGTTCGGCTCTTGGCCCAGCTCTTGGAGTGGCTGCTCTTCCGCCACTTGCCACCTGAGGAAGGGACTCTAGGCACTGGAAAATCCTCCTCTGAAAACTGGATACTGAACACCTGCCTGTAAGGAGCAGGTGGCACCTGCAGGAAAGCAGAAGCAGAAGCATGTGAGGATCTCGGCCGGGAAGAAGATCCACCACCCATGCTGCACAAGTTGAGCCCCTGAACTCCCATGCCCTGGTGGTGTAGACTGCGAGTGGGGCAATCCAGACTGGAAAGCCCGCTGCCTCGTGGGGCCCATACTCCTGGGCCTACGCCTGGGACTGGCTGGCACTGGGATCCTGGACTGCACTGCTGGAATTGTGAGAATAAGGCACCAGCAGGATCAAAAGGCTCACTCCCTTCGCTTGTATCTGAAGGGCTGTGAGCTTCAAAAACAGTGGAAGATGTGGAAGGGCCAGGCTGAGAAACAGGCTGCCTTCTGAATTGGTGAGCCAAGGACTCCAGCTCCGTATTAAATCTGGCCAGGGACGCAGGGTCTGACCCAATATCAGCCATAATTGTACCCAAGCGATCCAGCGTATGCTGGGGAACCACTGGGACAGGTGTCGAACACAAAGCCTGAGATGGCCCTCTAATTACCCTTTAGGAATGGAGAGCAGGACTCGGATTCCGTTTAATAAGCACCACAATTTTAAGAATCAAATAAAATTGGCAAAACTACAGAATAGAATGCAATCGTACTGCACAGTTAAAATGGTGTTCCCGCCAAAACAAGATGGTGCCTGTGCCAAAATTAAGATGGCGCTCCCACCAAAAAGCCGAATAGTGACATCCCCTACAAGAAGGTACAGAAATGGTGGTCGCGTTGGCGTGAAAAAAAGGGGGGTTCCCAAGCCTGGTGAAATTCCCCACAGCCCCCAGACACAATTTAAAGCAGCAGCTATAAGAGGGGACTCCCCGCAATGTCTCACTTGGTGTCAGCAAATTCAAAGCCCCAACGCTACATCCGCAGGTTAGGGAAAGGAGGAAGCCACTATGCGCAGCCGCCCAGCCAGTGAAGCTCCAGCTTGAGCTGCCGAAGCTCTGTGGGGCAAAGCTCCTTGGGGGGGGGGGAGGGAAATGGGGAAAGGCAAGGTGGGGAATTAATGGGGGGAATATTGACTAAAGGAGAAAACGGGGGAAATAAAGAGAATAAGGAAACAGATCACTGTAATGTCGAAGGTAGATCACTCTCTCTTTTGGCTTACAGAGGACACCTTGCTGGTGTTCTGAGGCACTGACCAAAAGAGAAAGCTCTGAGTCACGTGCATGGGCATATATAGGTCCCTTGATCAGTTTGGCTAGTGCCCCATTGACCTGATTAAGCCAACATCAAGGGACCTACCAATAGAGTGTTGTGGCTATCCAATCGTGCCCACCCACAACACAGGGTTCGGTTGCCAGGTCGCACCACAACATGTGCCCTCTTTGAGGGAGGACACGACCTATTGGGACTCATTCATTACATATTTATTAAAACATTTAGACCACCTTTCGTATAAAATAACAAAGCAGTTGTTTTGTTGTATGCTTCAGAGACCTTGGTCTTTGTTATCTTAGAGTCTTTGACTCCTTATTGTAAATCACTTTGAAATAGTTTTACATATAAGTGGTTTGTGCATTGGCTAGATAAATAGTAAAATGCCAAAAACAAAAGGAAACAGAAATACCGCAGATATATCAAACTTATTACAGAGCCAGCACTCATACAAAAAAGTGGTACCATGCTGAATTTACAATCATTCTCCTGAGACTCATTCTTGCAAGTCAGATAACTCTATTTCAAAGACTTCTGATTTGAAACTCTACTGATGTGTTTGTGCTTTGTGACTGTAACAAACCATTAAGGCCATGCAATGAGTCCCCAACCTCGTCTTACATCACAGCTGGCCGCCTCATGCATATCAGGGCCCATTGACCAGCAGCTGTCTGTCTGAGACTGTGGCCATGCCAGACTATTGGAAGTTCTGTGCAAAAGCAGCGAATGGCAGTGTTGAGTGAGCAGAGAGCAGAAAGCAGAGATAGCATGCTGAGTTGAGGAACTAATGGAGAAATAACTGCTGCTGCAGAATTTCCCTGCAGGCCACTCCGGAACTGGCTCTGTACGCCATGCAATGAACCAAGATTCCGCAGAAATGGTGATGGGGTTCAGAAGGATGGAATGGGTGCCCTTACCAACTCCCCCTTTCCCTGTATTTACTGTGAGCATAGTATGAGCCTCTGGGCACATTTGCAAACCGGAGAAACTACACACACACACACACACACACACACACACACTGCAGCCAAGCACACACCACAACCTATTCTATTGGCTAGAATAAATGCTTCTTTCAAGCCTAGCTTCAGCCAGAGCAGGGAAATGCTCATTGGGTTCATGTGCAGCCATGGACCACATGTTGGTGGACTCTGTTAGCAGGCCTTGCAGTCTGGTAGAATTAGATTGGAATAATTGCTTACAGTTTCTGGAGTTTAAATGTTTTATTCATGCAGAAACTATTTACAGGATGAGAGGAAATGAGAGAGGAAAAGTAGTAGACATCTTGTATCAACAAAATGGGAGAGAACAACAAACAAAATGGCTCAGTGTTTCAGGTGGAATTAACGTAAAGAGGAGTGCTGGCTGGATTGCTACAAAAACAGTGCCCTCTGGTGCTTTAAAGTAACAAGCTTTAACTACAAACTCAAAAGAAGGATATCTAACACTATGATTGATTTCCTTCAACAGCCTCTAGCCTTAAAAAATACAACATAGTTAAATATAATGCAATATAATCAACCCGCCAAACATCCAATAAAGAAAGATCTGTCTTGTCCTCTTCAGGCACCCTATTCTTCAAGCCCTACCTCTTCTGGTGCATCACCTTCCCCTTAATTGCACACATCCATGGGGAAAACTTCTGCAGCAGACAGCTTTGTGTTTTAGAAATCAGAGTCATGATTATACAGGACTGCAAATGGTGTTGGAATCCTTCACAAGCAGAGAAGGTACCGTATCCCACAGCGGAAGTTCACCTTTCAACTTGTAAAGGGCAGCAAGCAAGTAGAAGGTGAGGTAGCAGAGAGGACGGGGCTTTCCATCACACCTACGTTCTCCCTCATTGCTCGTGGAAAGAGCAATCTACCATCTATCCTTCTTTAAGACCAAGGACTTCTACCATCATCCAAAGGCAGGCCTTGTCCTAGGCAATAGTGTACAGTGGTACCTCGGGTTACAAACACTTCAGGTTACAAACGCTTCAGGTTACAAACTCCGCTAACCCAGAAATAGTACCTCAGGTTAAGAACTTTGCTTCAGGATGAGAACAGAAATTGTGCTCTGGTGGCGCGGTGGCAGCAGGAGGCCCCATTAGCTAAAGTGGTGCTTCAGGTTAAGAACAGTTTCAGGTTAAGAGCGGACCTCTGGAACAAATTAAGTTCTTAACCAGAGGTACCACTGTACTGTATTGAACTGAAAGCATATCCCCTCCCTGCAGGTCTGTTGTCCTTCATAACTTAATCCCTGATGTCCTGTGCTCCTCTGGAAAATCGCCTACCAGATTGAGAAATCATGCCTTAAGGCAGGATGGGAAACCTCCACAAAATCACTATCGAAACTGCCTTCTTCCTCTGAAAACCGCCCCTCCTCTTTTTTAAAGCAAGTTCTCCATTTCTAAAAGCATCCATGCATCCTTTTTGAACTGACAGTTTAAATGATTAGTTTTAACTCACTTAACAGCCTAAACGGCTTCAGCCCAGTATACCTGAAGGAGCGTCTCCACCCCATCATTCAGCCCGGACACTGAGGTCCAGCTCCGAGGGTCTTCTGGTGGTGCCCTCACTGCAAGAAGTAAGGTTACAGGGAACCAGGCAAAGGGCCTTCTCAGTGGTGGCACCTGCCCTGTGGAACGCCCTCCCTTCAGATGTCAAGCAAATAAACAACTACCTGACTTTTAAAAGACATCTGAAGGCAGCGCAGCCCTGTTTAGGGAAGTTTTTAATGTTTGACATTTTATTGTGCTTTTAATACTCTGTTGGGAGCCACCCAGAGTGGTTATTATTATTATTATTATTATTATTATTATTATTATTATTACTACATTATAAACTGTTTTATAACTGTGTTGCTTATGAAAGTCTTGGTCAGCTGATTCTGTTTAATATCTTTCAATAAATATGCTAATTCCCTGCTTGATACAATAACATTTCTTGAGATTTATCTTTGTTGTCCTTGACTATGTTAACCCTTGAGGTGCATTAGGGATGAAGGTCAAAATATCCTAAAATGGGTGTCAGGATTGCATGTGAGAACTGTAGGCTTGCATGCAAACTGCGCATTCCATGAAACTTAACAGCATCTTGGCAATTTAAAAGATGGAACTCTGCATTTCATACACAAACTATACCTCAACTGATTAGATCCAGCTATTAAACAGGGATTTATATTGTAAAGCTCTACACGTCTACTCAGAATTACGTCCCGTTGACTCACAAGTAAGTGTTATAGGTTTCTAACTAGTAGTTTTCTCAGATGTTTCTATGTTGAGTTGTTTACAGGTACTTCATTGATTTTGCTTGGGCTTCCACAGCATAGGTGCTTGAAAAACTGCAAACCAAATCTCTTTGTCTGTGATTGCTATGTCTTAGGCTGCAGTTCTAAGCCACTTAAATGGAAGTAAGTTCCATTGAAATCCAGGAGACTTAATTTCAAATAAATGTCTTTAGGAGTAGGGTGAAAGTCACCTTCAACAATATGAACAAGATTGCCTTGTGGTTGACTGCCAAATAGTTTTTTTTTGGGGGGGGGGGAGTACATATAATTGGTATTAATCGGCTCAACTGTGGATTCTTTTGTTCTCTTTAATTTTGCAAGCTTTGCAAGTGAAACTCTTGTGATAGTTTCCTCAAAATGGTTAACCATTGTTTCCCATTCATGTGACACAACTATGATCTGACTCAAAATTGGAAACACACTTCATCTCTTACACTTTGAAATGTAACCCTACGCCAAAGGATAAATGGACATAAATCTGACATCAGGAACCATAAGACTGAAAAACCAGTAGGAGAACACTTCAATCTCCCAGGACATTCTATACAAGATCTCAAAGCAGCTGTTTTATTACAGAGAAATTTCAGGAACAGACTGGCATAGCTGCCAAGTTATCCCTTTTTTAAAGGGATTTTCCCTTCTGCTGAATAGGCTTCCTCGCGAGAAAAGGGAAAACTTGGCAGCTATGCAGACTGGAAAGAGAAGTTGCTGAATTGGAAATCATTACCAAGCTTAAAACCATGGAAGCACCTGGGATGAATAGAGACATCAGATTCTTATCTCATTATGCATGATCAAGCTTTCTTTAGCACCTCAGCCCTTGCTTCCCCCCCAGGACTAATTGCAGCCATCAGCAGCCATCATAGCTGCCAAGTTTTCCCTTTTCTCGCGAGGAAGCCTATTCAGCATAAGGGGAAATCCCTTAAAAAAAGGGATAACTTGGCAGCTATGGCAGCCATTAACAGCCATCTACAGGTTTACCACTCCCATCAGCCCATCACCCATTCTCACCCACCCCCACCACCCTCTCTCTATATATAGGGTCTGACACTTCTGTTTCTAGTGTATCTGAAGAAGTGTGCATGCACACGAAAGCTCATACCAAAATATAAACTTAGTTGGTCTTTAAGGTGCTACTGAAGGAATTTTTTTATTTTACTTTGAAATGGATTACTTTGTACGCACGGTTTTCCTGATCATGTATTTTTGCTTGACTGACTGATCTGGAAGGATGCGGGTCCAGAGCAGGTCCAGGTAGCCTGTTCTGAGAATAGGCAATTCCCATGTATCTGTGATTCAGATTACTGAATGATCCTATCACACTAGATGGATCCTGCAGAATGTTCCACCCCACAGTGGAAACAGATTAGAAAGAGGCAAAACCAGAGCAGTAACTCTTAAAGATACACAGCTGGCCATCTCGTGTGTGGGTTCACAAGGAACTATTCGTTATCATTTATATACAAGTTCTCTCATGCCCCAGTGAAGCATAGTTAGTGGGCAGAAACAAGTGCAGCTCACAATGAGAAAAAGCCTTCTCACATCCTTCCATTGCCATTATGATTATTTTTCTCTAATGCTAAATATATGCCTTCCCCTAGTTTGCAGCTACTCAGAACATGCCTCTTCCAACAGATGACAGACCCACAAAAATTCCATATTTGCCTACAAGTCTATTAGTCTGGGTCACTGGAGTAGCTCTACTTCTGCATCATTATTTTGACCTGCTGCATCTTTTTTTTCAGAAGGGATTTAAACATTTCCAGGTCAGCAAATCCCTTGTCATGCCTATGGGAAGATTTTTGGCAACACCAGCATGCATTTTGAAGTTGGCATCGTTTTTTAAGGCCCTGTTGGCCAAATTCCCAGCTGTGCAGTTGCTTGTGGGGTTTTTTTTTAATTCTAATTTGTTCTGACACAAAAGGGAAACTTTTCTATGATTTCAGGGAGGGTTCTTATCATAACTAGCTTATATGTACAAGCTGTTGAAATTGTTCCATGAGGACAAAATGGAACAGGGAGGAATCAAAGCCAAATTCTTTATCTTGGAAAATAATAACATATCACACAGTTCATTGTTTTATGAATTTTTTAGTCTACACTCTTTCTCTCTGTCATGAAAACATATTTGTTGATGTCTGTGAAATGAGCTTCATTGAAGCAATTAAAAAGACTTAGATCTAAAGAACTGTGGGTGAAGTCTTGGGCTGTATAAACATTACCAGCTTAAAACACAGCCAGGTTGTTCTTTTTTCTGAATTCAAAGTGAAGCTGGTTTTGGAAGAATGCATCAAAGCATAGCTATTCCATAAGAAACTAAAGGGTTCTAGCCTCATATAACTCTGGTGTGTTTGAATCCAATTAGGGGTTAAACTATAGAGTAAGCTGTCATGCCAGGCTTAGCCTATGTCACCACTTCCCACTTCAAGAGGAAATGGGTCACGAAGCTTTTGTTAAATATCTCTCCCCATTCAAGAATATAAGGAGCTCTGAGCTGCTTATTCCAGCCAACTGCATGGCTTTAACCAGCCTGTTTTGTTTCAGACTAGAATGAAGTTTAGTGTTCATTCGACACCAATAGTTTAGACTGCCTGTGCCTCTTTTCTGATTGCTGAATGGAAAAGCACATGTGCCTGACCTTTGAAGTGTTTTATAAGTAAACCGTTTTATGACTTATCAAATGTGTGGTCTATTTCTATGCTAGGGAAGTGGCATGACGTGGGATAAGCTTTTAAAAGGGGACATTTTGAGAACTCACTGGAAGGGCAAACAGATTACATTTCCATGCTTTTATTTGCTGCATGTTGTGTGATGTTAAATCTCTGCTGAGGTTCTCTCATCAATACCTTTTGCCCCAATCTTGAGTCTTGGCTTCAAGGATTCCAGAAAAACAGCCTTATAGATATGGATTGTGCAATTTATACACGACTTCCCAAACCAACAGCTGAACTCCCACACATGGGATGCAGAGTAAACTGGAGTGTCTGTGTACATAGCTGTTCTCTCCCAAAAAGTTTTTCTCCTACTTTATTGTGTATTTAGGAGGGTGGAAAAACAAATGGAACCAAAATTGTTCTCAATTTGTTTTGTTCTTTTATATATAAACATCATGGCACTGATGTTTAAGACAAAATGTGCCAATGAACTCATTTGACTTGATTTCCTCCACTTTGCAGGTAACTGGTTTTCAAATCAATATTGTAGAAAGCCAGTCACATTATGCAGACCCCCAAGTGTCCCTATTTTCCAGGGGCAGTCCCAGATTTACATAAACAATCCAGCTTTGATTTGATCCCAGAACATCCTGCTTTTCCTTAGGACATCCCTATTTCCATCAGAAAAATATTAGAGGGTAGGGTAGGGAATGCCTATTTTTCTCAGAGAAATGTTGGAGAACTTAGAGTTATGCAATTTCCATGCCAATGAGATAAGTAACTATACAACCTCTAGAAGACAAATGAAGGCAGCCTTCTATAGGGAAGATTCTTAAAGTGGTGGATAACTAAATACCAATCTGCACATCAGTCCTGTGTGTTTGGTTCAGGTCATTTCATATCAGAATTTGAACGGTAGGAGGAATAATTGTTGAAGTGTCTCTACTTGGAGGGGAAAGCATTCAATGATGATAGGACTGAAGACCTCCTGTCCATAATCTTTCCCCTACAAATCCCTACTGACATTTTACACCAGAGAAATAGTGGCCCAAGTTGGCAGAGCTCTGTTTATTTTATTATTATTATTATTATTATTATTAGTCATGTATCAGTATTTTAAAGCTACTTTTCTAGGCAAGCCACCCAAAGCATCTTACAACGTTTAAAACCACAATGGTGGACAACAAGCGATCAGTGAGCAAGATAATAAATACAAATACAAAACAAACATCCACCAGTAAAATAAAACCACCAAATACCTAGTTTAACCCAAGGAAAGTGGCTCAATAGAGCCAAAAATATATACAGCATTTCCCCCCCCCTTTTTTGTAGCAAAGTACCCATAATGATCCTTTCTGAGTCCATCATTGGAATTAGTCCTGCTCAGTTATTTATGGGGGAGGGGGACACCAGAGTATTGTTGCAAATCTATGATGATTCTACGCAACTGTGATTAATTAGGGGATTCTGACAAATAGTGCAGCTGGTCTTCCTCAGTTGTCAGGATGCGCAAGAAACAGAACCCAAGAATAACTCAGGAGAGACAGTTCTTATTAAAATGCAGTCAAGGAAATATTCAAGAACACCAAAGTTATTTTTGCAGGATCAAAGAGACCAACAATGTCTCTCTCATCAAGGAGCTGAGAAGAGGAGAAGCAGCTGGTGGTTCAGCTGATTCCAAATGAATTGCTGACCACCTAACCTTCAGTTGCTGGGAAAACTGGCGTAAGAAGCCATTGCCTTGATGGTAAAGCTTAATCTCTCCCCCCTTTCTTTTCTAGAATATCTGCAATATAAACTTAAACTATCTTAATAATCACTCCCCTAGACACCCTGTTAGCCTTATGAGGACAAAATCTAACTGAAATTTCAGCAGTGAGCACCCACTCAAAACCACCTCCCTATTATCTCTTTATTGCACTGTTGCTTGGAGGACACGGCATCTTTCAAACATTTGGTTTCAAACTAAAGTGAATCCTAATGGCAGTATCAAGGCAACAAGTCAAATCAAGTGTGTCTCTTATGTACAACAGATCCCTTTTGATTCCTTTAAGGGGAGCTTCATTCAGTTAACAGTCATCATTTAACAAGGTCGTGGTTCAAGAAGACACCTAATTTGTAGCACTGTGACTGAATATTAATCCTTGTTAAAGATTGCACAGAAGATAGCAGAAGAAAAGGATCTGCAGCCCTTAGATTTTTCATATGGCTTGTTTCAAGATAGTGCAGCAGGGAGATGATCAGGGAAGATAAGTGAAGAGCTAGCAGGACGGAGAAATAATAGCTGTAGGAACACATTTTTCACCCTATTATTTTGAAGTATTTAAATAAAGCCTTTCCCTCCGTATGCCTCTCCTGCATCGTCATACAAGTGTACGGTAATAGAGAGCAGAGAAGAAATGAAATGGCAAGTGTCCATTATGGTTGATTAGCTCTTCTTAACATTGGGGGGAAGTAAGCATGATTAAAGATGAGTAAGGAAATCCACTTCCCTCAGGGTGCAGCTGCACAACAGGTTGTCTCAGTATCTGCCAGCTTTGCAGGCTCTTCAGATCTCACGGGTTTTAGAACTTTACATTTTCCATCTAGTTAATGAGCTGTAGCTGTAAGGTATGGTATGTGTTAATGTAAAGCGCAGCAGTCAGGAAACAAAGAGTGTTGCAAATACCTGTGATTTTCCACCCCTGAAGCTGGCACTGCGCATCCCTTCTGAATCTGTGTCCAGAAGAGCTTGCTAGCCTGGGATGACCATTGCTGCATCCACAGGGGGCAGGCAGAGGATAGGCACCTGTTGGTTGTTTAATTGTTGTGCCGAGCCAAACATTTGACAATTAGGGTATTTGTCTTGAAATCGGGATGTTTGTGGAACGGGGGTTGGAAGCTGAAGAAGAGGGTGATTTGGGGGCTGTGTGTGCAAAACATTTCAAAAGCGCCTGGTGCTTCTCATAGGTGGCAGCACAGCGGCATTCCCCCCCCCCGCCTTCTTTTTCAGATTTTACTATAGAGTCACCTGTGAGAGAGGCAGCATGGTGTTTGTTGTGGCAGCAGCTGGCTGGCATCGACTCGTGGCCAGAACATTTACAATGCCATTTCCTTGCATATCAACCTGCCCATAGGTTGTGATTATATTTGCAGGCCTTATTGGCTGTGGTAACCCAGTAGCTGTAGAATCACCTCCCAGAGCCATCCCTGATGGCTTTTAGGTTGGACAGTAAAAACAGCATGACAGTTTAGGGTTTTAAATATATGACACGCACACTAGGTATCTGAGGAAGTGTGCATGCACACGAAAGCTCATACCAAAATAAAAACTTAGTTGGTCTTTAAGGTGCTACTGAAGGAATTTTTTTATTTTTGAAACTAGAAGAGAGCTGCGTTTAAATGCCTGCTTTCTTGTCAAACTTGCTGGGTAGACTTGGCCAAAGTATACTCCCCCAGCCTGTCTTACTATTTTGCCTGGTGCCTGTATCAGGGTTCACACATTTTGGTCGAGTAGGAGGGAAAACACATCTTTCTTGAGCCTTAAAGCACACCCACACTAATGCTTGACCTGTATTTTGACTATATTGTGTACCAATAAATTCCCCCGGGTCTGAAAGATTTTCTTGTTGTTCCATGGCTATGCCTTGCAAAAATATGATCTCACCCATTGAACTAATGCTTGGTTAAGCAAAATCTCCCTTTGGATTTGCATCTGATAAGATCTGATTCAGTGGGAAAGATCAGGTATTTGCACAATGAAAAAAGCTTTGAAAGCTGAAGGAATTAATCAGTGCACTATGATCAAAATACAGGTCAAGCAAAAGTGTGGACGGGTCCTTACAGGGATCCTTCATGCACAGGATCCTTTTTGTCCCTGGTGCAAAAAGATAGTGCCTTTGAAGGTTTCACTAGGTGAGATTAGCAATTTGGTTTCAATTATAAACTTTCACTAGAAATACCTGTCACTTAAATAAAATATTGATTCTCAGTAGTCACAGAATGATAACTATAAGTTCATTTATATATGTATGCATTTATTTATTATTATGTATTAAATTTGTATACCACCCTTAAGCTGTAGATCTCAGGACAGTTCACAATGTAAAATACAATATAAAAACACAAAATTCATGATCAAAAGAAGAACAAGAACCACAATAAACCTCCCTGCCCCCACAACCATGTTGCTTTAGCAACATCTGAATTGCTTTATAGAAAAATATATAGTGAAAATAGTTAATATATCACACACTGTAGACAGCATCACAAGAGAGAAGCCAGACACTCACATTGAAGCATTTTTACACACCTTTGCTGCATTCTGAGGCACTTGTTTTCAGGGCAAAGAATATATGTGGAATGTATGTGGAAACACTTTTTACGACTTTTAGAAGATATATGCAAAGTCTGTCTGACTTGCTGTTGCTGTTGTGTAAACCCTTTCAGTGAACACTGCAAATGGCGTTTCCCAAAACAACCTTATGTTATAGATAAAGATGTGGATTTCTAAGTCTGAGAACATTTATTGGGAGGGGGGGGGGATTAGGGAAGTGTGTGCTCAGTGCTTTTTTTTCTAGAAAAATAGAAGCCGGAAGTCATCATGAAGTTGTTACAGTAGGAGTCAAGCTTTTTAACAAAAAGAAAAAAACAAAATAGGAGAGGTGCTGGTACACCCTGAAGAAAAGCACTTTATGTGCTAAATAGCATGTAATCTGTAATCACTGCATCTCCCTTGAATAATATCTCCTTTACTGCTGCCGCTGCCAACTTTCTTGAATATAAGATTACAGTTAACAGCTAGCTAGATAGTTAAAGAAATTCAAACCATAGGAATTTGTATGTATAATTATTCATCTCCATGCTTAGAGGCAAGGAAGAAGACCGGAATAGGACAGTGTTCCTTTGTCCCTAAAACCTCCCCCCCCCCCTCCCAGGTTGGCCTCACGGTGAGCCTAATGTGTTGTTCCACCCTTAGAGATGCTGGCACACTGTGCAGAGATTTTTCACTTTACAAATGGAATCAGCTCCTCAGCTGCTGAAGCATGATGCCAATAAAATCAATAAGCCATTTCTAGTCCTGAACTATAAACTCAACATCTTTTAATAAACTATCATTTTGGGGTCCACATGAATCTACTTTGACACAGAAGGCTAATGACTGTTCTCTCTTCTGTCTCTAGAAACCAATAATTACTCAGCAGTCCAGGGACCTTTTCTTTTTTTTGGTACAGCTCTCATGACTGTAGCTCAATCGTTCCTTTCTAAGGTTGTGCAATGTTTATTATTTAACTAGTCAAATCCATGTGCGTGTGTCCACACCTTTTTGGTTCCTTTTTGAGGTGCCAAGGAAACATAAGGTGACGTATGCAATAAATAATGATAGGAGAAGAGCAGACATAGAAAGAAATTAGAAAGTGAGAGAAAGGTGTGTTTATCATGCATAAATATACAAATAAACTAGGAATAGAAAGAAAGAGATGAAATGCGTTATACAAGGGATAAGTGAATGTTAAAGGACGAGGCAAAAGGGATGAAAGGAACTGACAGTTTTGGGGAGGGGCTAAAGTGCAAATTGGGAATGAAGAGAGAAGAGCAGAATAAATGATAGGAGGGGGGCAAAAATGCTTTTTGGATCAACAAATTCTGCCTAAAATGGGGGGGGGGTGGAGCTGAATCACAACACCTGCAGGGCAAATGTCTATACTTAGCTTATGGGCAGCTGAGCTACAGAACTACACCAAAGGAAATTCTGTGACCAAGAATTTAGCCATTTGCAAAGGTGGATTAGATACCAGCAGAACATGATTCATTAATTGCTGGCTGATTATGCCAAACTTTGCCTCCCATGGTGATCATTTTATTGGGTTATATTTTTGGTAAACTGCTTTGAGGTTTCATTCCCCCCCCCCTTTTAAAATAAAGTAGTATAGCAAGCAAGCAAAGATGTTTATTCGGCTGTACGCCCATCATAAAACACAACACACAACAAAACAAATCAAATAAAAACCGCAGACTCGTACAAACCACAGATAATATAACACAATTCACAGCTCACAAGGACAAATATTAACAATTCAAAAAACATATCTTGAAGGTTTAAGATTAAAAATTTAGGCGCCTAACTAAAATCAATATCTGATGTCATTTAAAAAAAATTCTTATAACTATCAATAATCAGCTAACATTCCATTCCGTCTCTTGTACGAGAGGACGGCTGTTAGGAATTTAGCAACCTGTAGAGTAATATAAGGGTCCACATCTTGAAGAACCCAGGCTAGCTGAAGGTCAACTGGATTGTCAGCCATAGGCTGGATTATGGAGTTTAATATACTAGCACGAGCCGAACTGTACATAGGGCAGATAAACATAACATGGTGTAAAGATTCAGTTGATTTCATTTCGCATGCACACATTGAAGAGACTTGGCCCTTAGTAAATCTATGTCTCAGCACGTTAGTTGGAAAAACATTGAACATAGTAGTATATAAATTTTATAAAATAAATGACAAACAAAATAATTTTTGTGAATGGCTCTGCACCTGCAGCTCCACTTTGCTACTGATTGGTTTCTGTAATTTTCAAGTGGACCCTGGGGGTATAAAGTTTGAGAGCCCCATTATAGGGCACACCTGCAGAGCAAGGAGCAGGCGTGTGCTTTTAGCCCGGCCTGGGATGTGGCCTCTGCACCTTCCCCACAACCACACATTGTGCACAGTTGTGTGAGCAGAACCCAGTGTAAGAGCAGCTCCTTGTGATCAGGACACATGAAGCATCACATGACTCTCCTCCTCATGATGCTCCGTGGTTGAGCTCTCTTCTCACCCAACTGGGAAGAGCATATAGCTGCTGAAGGAAAATGTTGTAACCCTGAGAGCCGGGCTAAAATATTGGTGCCACACCTTCCTCTACACAAGAGTAGCACATCACTAAGGCTCCCAACTCTTTCAACCAAATTCAGTTCTGTTTTGAAGTTGTACTTCATCTATGATACTGAAGGTTTGTTAAAGTTTGACCAACCCTTGCTACCAAGATCTTAATCAAACATGAGTATATGATAAAACTGCATACACCTCTTAGACTATGGAAATTGTGCCAACATCTTCACCCTCCATATATTTATGCAATGAATTTAGCTAGATTGAAATTCAACACGGACTGTAAAACCACCCTGTGTTTTCCACTGGAGACTTGAAAATCTGTTTCTGCGCCAATATCCCAATTAAAATGTGCAGTACAACTGGGATATTACAACTAAGTTACACATCTACTGAATGTTTAACAGTAATTGCAGCTGGTTTCAATAACAATCTCTCTGAAGGGTAGGATTTCATAGTTTAGAACACACAAATTGCTAGAACATTAATAAGCACACCTGTTAAAAATTATCTATTAGTGTTAGCATGATAAATTAGCTAACAATAGAGCTGAAACAATCAAATCCTAAAAATTCTTAGCAAAATTCTACTTTCAAGTTCCAATATTTAATATTTGATGGCAGGTAAGAGTATTCAATATCTGACTATATTTGAATCTTATTTGGTTTGCAATATTTCAAAGAATTAATTTAAGAAACTTCAAGATTGCTGAGGGAGTTCTGATAAGCCTCTGAAATGTCTTGGAGAATTTATAGATCATTCCATGCCATCTAACCATAAGTCAGCAAACTTGCAAAGGTGAAGGTAGGGATGAGCAAATCTGTCCTCTATTCCATATTTCCTCTGCATGTTTTTTACACATAATGCTGTTCCAATTTCTGCATTCATCCACAATTATTTTTTAAAAAAATCCTCTCTAAATATTTAGCCCTCACCCAAAGTTGGAAAAGTAATAACATTGGTCTTTCCTTGATCATTTGTCTATGAAAAAACAATGGGGTGTTTTACTGCCCGAATCTACTTATACTGGTTGATGTACAGCCCAATGGCAAAATTCCTTTTAATGCCCAAAGTGGTTTCTTCTTGTTCTTGATTCCAGGAAAAAAATCAGTAAGCAATAAGGATTGTACAGGTGGCAGTTTGTGACAATGTCCTAAAAGAACTCTGCAGAATGAAAAATGAAAAATGTGCTGGGGTAAAAGTGACTTACCCCAGAATTCTGGATACAGGTTAAGTATGCATTTTGTCCTAGAATAAGTATCCACACACTTAAATGTGTGGGAGCAGGGTCGGGGGGGGGGTGCTAGAGTCCTGTCTAGTCAAGTTGTGTGGGATCAATTCCAATCTGTTACCTCCGAGGATGTGGACAGGCTACTTGGACGAGTGAAACCAACCACCTGTCTCCTTGAAGCTAGCCGGGAAGGGCTGGGCAATGGGCTTTGTGGGTTGGTGAATGCTTCTCTCTGCAAGGGAGCCTTCCCAGACCCGCTGAAAGAGACAGTTATTAAACCGCTTCTTAAAAAACCATCTTTAGATGCGGCCAATATGGCCAACTATTGCCCAGTCTCAAATCTTCCATTCTTGGGCAAGGTGATTGAGTGAGTGGTTGCTGAACAACTCCAGGCACGCCTGGAAGAAGCAGACCATTTGGATCCCTTCCAATCGGGATTCAGGCCTCATCATGGGACTGAAACTGCCTTGATCACACTGGTCGATGATCTCCGGGGGGCTAGGGACAAAGGTGAGAGCTGTTTCCTAGTTCTGCTGGATCTCTCAGCGGCTTTTGACACCATCAACCATAACATCCTTCTGGACCGTCTAGAGGGGTTGGGAGCTGGGGGCACTGTCATGCAGTGGTTCCGCTCCTTCCTCCTGGGCCGTGTTCAGAAAGTGGTGGTGGGGGATGAGTGTTTAGACCCCTGGGCTCTCACTTGTGGGGTGCCTCACGGTTCTGTCCTCTCCCCCATGCTTTTCAACATCTACATGCAGCCACTGGGAGAGATCATCAGGGGGTTGGGGCTGGGTGTTCATCAGTATGCGGATGATACCCTGCTCTACCTCTCTTTTAAATCAGAACCAGTGAAGGTCCTGTGTGAGTGCCTGGAGGCGGTTGGAGGATGGATGGCGGCTAACAGATTGAGGTTGAATCCTGACAAGACAGAAGTCCTGTTTTGGGGGGACAGGAGGCGGGCAGGTGTGGAGGACTCCCTGGTCCTGAATGGGGTAACTGTGCCCCTGAAGGACCAGGTGTGCAGCCTGGGAGTCATTTTGTACTCACAGCTGTCCATGGAGGCGCAGGTCAATTCTGTGTCCATGGCAGCTCTTTACCAGCTTCATCTGGTACACAGGCTGAGACCCTACATGCCCACAGACTGTCTCGCCAGAGTGGTGCATGCTCTAGTTATCTCCTGCTTAGACTACTGCAGTGCGCTCTATGTGGGGCTACCTTTGAAGGTGACCCAGAAACTACAATTAATCCAGAATGCGGCAGCTAGGCTGGTGACTGGGAGCAGCCGCAAAGACCATATAACACCGGTCTTGAAAGATCTACATTGGCTCCCAGTACGTTTCCGAGCACAATTCAAAGTGTTGGTGCTGACCTTTAAAGCCCTAAACGGCCTCAGTCCAGTATACCAAATCAAATCAAATCAAATTTATTAAACGGTCACAGACCAATTTGACTCATACAATGAGTCAGCAGAGCATAACATACAGGGGACAATTTCAATGCAAATAAAACAACAACAACATTTTAAATTTAAAAAACATAAATGAAATTAAGTGTTAGCATTCCCCTGCGAATTGCCATTGAGAAGCTCTTGTTTCCTATGTCTAATAGCAGATACACAAAATTTAGCAACATTGGTCGTAATTTCGGGGTCCTTATCTTCTACCAAGGCTCTCAGATGTTGGAATTCTGGTTCATTCTTAAGCTTTTGTACAGCTGGGGTAATAAAGGTCAAACATAAATCCTCGTAGAAACTATAGTATAACAATACATGTAAATTTGTTTCTACTTCCGATGAGCCACATGGGCAAACACGTGTCTCATACGGTTTACCCTCATACCTGCCTTGCAACACGGCAGAGGGGAGCACATTAAATCTGGCCCTGGTGAAGGAATGTCTGTACTTGGGTATTTGTAATTTTGTCAGATAATTTGCAGGAGAGAACCCTCTCCCATAATCTCGGCTACCTTTGAAGGTGACCCGGAAACTACAATTAATCCAGAATGTGGCAGCTAGGCTGGTGACTGGGAGCAGCCGCCGAGACCACATAACACCGGTCTTGAAAGACCTACATTGGCTCCCAGTACGTTTCCGAGCACAATTCAAAGTGTTGGTGCTGACCTTTAAAGCCCTAAATGGCCTCGGTCCAGTATACCTGAAGGAGTGTCTCCACCCCGATTGTTCTACCCGGACACTGAGGTCCAGCGCCGAGGACCTTCTGGCGGTTCCCTCGCTATGAGAAGCCAAGTTACAGGGAACCAGGCAGAGGGTCTTCTCAGTAGTGGCACCCACCCTGTGGAACGCCTCCCCATCAGATGTCAAAGAGAACAACAATTACCAGACCTTTAGAAGGCATCTCAAGGCAGCTCTGTTTAGGGAAGCTTTTAATGTTTGATGGATTTCTGTGTTTTAATGTTTTGTTGGAAGCTGCGAAGAGTGGCTGGGGGAACCCAGCCAGATGGGCGGGCTATAAATAATAAATTATTATTATTATTATTATTCCAATAGAAAATTGGACAAAACTGTGTCACAACATCCTGAGAGGTGCAAACTCCAGCAGAGAGCTAATTTCCCATCTGCACATTAATCTGAGAGGTCTGGATCATTTGATTTCATCTTAAAGAGCTGACAAGTGTTGCCCCTGAATCCTTAGCTGGAAGATGGCTAGGAGTGGGCATTCAAGCCAAGGTACTGAAGAAAAATAATCATAGCTGAAATTAATATTCAGATAGGTAACCCTGTTGGTCTGACACAGTCAAATATATTTAAAAATAATAATAATAAATTGTCCAGTAGTACCTTAGAGACCAACTAAGTTCATTCTGGGTCCAAGCTTTCGTGTGCATGCACAAGAACAAACTTAGTCGAACAAACTACTGGACAAATGTGTTTTATTTATTTTTTAAATGAAATTAATACTACTATCCTTCTTAGTGGACAGCCTCTGAAGCCAACAGTCTCTCCACACAAGTATAATATGCACATGCTTTCTGTAGAGCATGCACACTGTAGCTGTGTCAGAAGAAGAGGCAACAGGATATCGTGTCAGATATTACAAATCAATCATTATCATGTCTGGCAAATCTTGTGCCTGGATTTGGACAGACAGACTATTCTTCTGTCAGCTGAGTAAAGCATTTCTCCTTGGAGCTGACAGGGACGCCATGGCAGGCATGAGATGTGTTTGAATTGCAAGCCTTACAGTAGTCAAAGGAGTTATGCTTTGTAAAATATAGCCTAATCCTCACCTCCTGCTGCCATGTGGTCTGCTGACATGTATAACACAGTATTTTGAAGGAAGGGAGAGTTGTTTGACCAGTACTATGAAATATTAGAAATAATTTAGGATTTAGGTAACTCTCTAAAGCTATAGAGATTTACTAAGAACAAATAATTATATCCTGTCTTCTCCATGCATTAGCTTACCACACTCTCTGCACTCTCTTTGCATACATATGTATTAGGATAATTATATCAATTTATATAAGAATATGTGGGTTAGGGTGTTATTCTTCTATTAAAGATAAAGGTCCAGTCGTGGACGACTCTGGGGTTGCGGTGCTCATCTCGCTCTATAGGCTGAGGGAGCCGGCGTTTGTTTGCAGACAGCTTCTGGGTCATATGGCCAGCATGACTAAGCCGCTTCTGGCGAACCAGAGCAGCACATGGAAACGCCATTTACCTTCCCGCCGGAGCAGTACCTATTTATCTACTTGCACTTTCGTCGTGCTTTAGAACTGCTAGGTTGGCAGAAGCTGGGACCGAGCAACGGGAGCTCACCCCATCGCGGGGATTCAAACTGGTGACCTTCCGATCGGCAAGCCCTAGGCTCTGTGGTTTAGACCACAGCGCCACCCACGTCCCCATTCTTCTATTAGATATGTTCAAATCTTGACTCCGCCATAAATTCATTGGGGCCTTGACTTCACCATAAATTCATTGGGGCTTGGATCGCCGTAGAAGATGGCTGAAAATATAATCTCTCCAGTTCCCACGGAGAAATTTACGTGACTGTAAATGGGAGTATGCAGCCTCCCGTAGTCTTCCTGGGGGGTACGGGAAGACGCAGTCTCATCCGCAGATGCCCACCACCAGCTTCGACTTCGGAAGGAAGGAGGGGCTGGGGGCACTGGATAGAAAGCCCCCGTGGGAGTCTGGATCTCCTAGACGCTGATTCTACGAGTGAAAACAGGCTCCATGATTTAAGAGAAAGATTGGATATAAGTTGTGGACATGCTTCAGACAAGGAAAGAAGATTTATTCTGCTAAGCTCAGCCACTGAGAAAACAAAAGATAACAGAGGAATGTACACAAGAGCAAGAAATGGTATGTGACGGAGTGGAAGGAGGGAGCGAGAACTTTATAACTCTGCTTTACTGTGCTTTACAATTTACTTAACAAAACTCCCTCCTGAAGAGCTGTAAACAACATTTACAAAGCAAGCGAGATCGGAAAGTGGGAAATTTATTGAATTAATATGGTTTCTTAAATATATAAACTGTGTGAATTGAAAATATAAATAATCAAAGTATGTATTCTTGGATTTGCTTGGAATGTGGTTAAAGATTCCCTAAAACATGGACATCAAAAAGAAGCAATCTCATTAGCGGCTGGAAACTTGTCAAGAAACATCTGAGCTATGATGCAGTTACAATTTAGATTCCGCCATATTGGTGATAAAGCCGGCTACGATACTAGTCAAAGGGGGAGAGAGCCATAAATAAGGCATTAGGTGTGTGTTTATAGTTCTGACCTGGCAAATCTCCCCTGAAAAGGGTATATTGAGTAGTGATTTGGAGAAATCATCACAGAGGCTTAAAGATTTGATTTATTGGGACTGCTTGAAGATGGCAGCTGTTGGCTGTGAGAAGGATTTTTGGATTTCTGGACGGACTTGGCAAGATACCCGTGTGTGAAGAGACAGTGCTAATTTACAGGGGAATCATAGGCATAAATTCACACAGAAACATATACGGTTTGGTCAAACTTGCTTGCTCGAATAACTCTGTGGCTTGAAAGAAGATAGAAGGATTTTAATAGATTATTGGATAAAATCGGGACTATATTACAGTGACTATAAGAGGACTAGGCTTTCTGAGTCTGAAGCATGGGAAGTCAAATTTAAATTTGTATAATTTGGCAGAAGATTTGGATTAATTGTTTAATTGATATTTGCATAATTTGTATAATTTGAAAATGGATTAGATATTTAAATGGGAAAATCTAATAAAAATATTTATTTAAAAAAATTCATTGGGGCCTTTAGCTGCGGCACTGCTTGATCTGGACCATGGAGACAATAGTTCAGGCAGAGCTGTTGTATGGATTACCAAGATAATGCTGTTTGAATTACTTTGAATACTCAAAAACAATATATTCATTCTTATTCATTACCCAAATGTTGCATGAAAGGAAACAAAAGTAGCCTTTAAAATAAATCTTAATAATAATAATGGTGATGGTGATGAATATGACATTTCCTTTCTTTGCAAATCACTTATGAAATGCAACACAACCTTCCCAAACTTTCACAAATAGGCCTTCATTGTGTTATGCTATTTTCTTCCACTGGCAGAAGGTTCTCTCACTGTTTCTCGGCCAAGACCTCAATTTTTGGAGCTGAATTCAATTTCCAATTTTGCAGCCTCAAGCATTTAGTGACAACTCCCACTCTGTGATTCCAATCCAGTTGGCCATACTTCACTTTCCATATAGATAGCAAGGACTCCAATATCCAACATGTCAGGCTTCAATATGCTGTACAGTGTTTGGCTTGAATTTATTCTCCAACTTTCTCCAAGAAATTGGCAACCACGAGACAGCTCTGGTAGATATGATTGAAGCTGACAAGTTCCCTATTGTATCTCCAGCACCTCTGGACCATATTCAAAGAGAGCTGCTGTTATAACTACTTGCTGCCCAAGGCTGTACTGCAAAGGTAAATTGAGCAATTGCTACAATCATGCATGCAGCTACAGATTTTTTGGATTGCAGCTATAGGTTCAATTGCAAGTAGGGGGTTACTTTGAGTAAGGGATGGACCATTAAATACATGAAATTTTAGGCTGAATTACAGGCAGTTGATGCAATCCAGCAGGTATAAGATCCGTCCTAATAAACCCAGCTAAGCTAGTAGCATCACTTGCTGGATTACATCTAGTTTTTCTTGATGTGCTGCAATTTGCAATTGATTGGAGTGGCTCAGGCAGAAAATAAGGCATTTGCATAAACCAAGATCTCAAGACATGTGTGTCTAGTTTTGTGTGCCCAATGAAACTTTGGGCTTGTGTTTCTTGACCCATATTCCACAGGCAAGATGACAAAGCAATTTTGGAGCCGAGGGGACTTAAACATTAACAACAACAAAAATCCTTGACTGGGCATGCCTAATATTGTTCTTCCAAAGCTAGATTGTGTTGGATCCAGACAGGTTTTTTTTCCTGGGGGGATGCAGGGGTACGCATACCCCTAAACATTTTGTGAATCTAAGTTTGGCCTCACTGAGGGGCAGTATTTCAACATGATTAGGAAAATGATATTACCCCTAATTATTATTATTATTATTATTATTATTATTTAAAAAGCACTGGATTCAGATATAAGTGCCAATTATTTCAGTGGATTTATTCTAAGCATAATAGACAAGACCAATCAAAATCCAGCCAAGCAGTGACTCTGGGACAGGGTGGTGGCATCCTGTTGTTCAGAATGGCCAGGGGAAAGGTGGAGGGCAGGCAAATAATTGCACTAGATTGGGTCAGATTCATGGGTGAGGCCCTTTAAATGCCTCAACCCCTCCTCCCTCTTGTGAAATCCCATGGGCCAGTCACCATCCCACAAGATCCTGCAACACCGTAAGAGGAAAATGCAACTCCACCTTCCCACAGCTTTCCAGAACACGCACAATTGGGCAAAGCCACCCTGAGCACTGTTGCACCTGGAATGCAGCTCATATGCAAATTTTATATGCAAAATTATTATATATGTGTTTGTTATGTACATGTATGAAAGACCTTTGTCCTGAGGTCCCTCCCCCCGCACCCTAAGTGAATGTGTCAACCCTTTCCAACAAGTCATAGGCATGCTTAAAAATGACTGATAGATTTCTGGCCTGGGGCCTTGTGCTCTCAAACTCTTTCTCCCTGAGCACTCTTGACATCTCATCATTGCAGTATCTTGAAATCCTTCACTCACTTATAAATATTGAAAGAGAACTATATGCTCAGCTATGAAAAAGAAAACCTTAAAAGTTTTGCCTTCTGGTTTCAAGACACAGAAAAGGCAGAGTTCTGGTGGTTTGGTTGCCTTCTTTTGCCTGCATTTGATCAGCCTGAAAAATAAGTAAACAGGAGCGAAATGCTTGATTAGTATAAGCATATGCAGATTAATATAAATACTCCCAGATAATGTAGAATTGCTCATGAAACTTAATGATATTTGGCATTCTGATTTAGGCATATGAGCAGCTGCCAGAAAGCTGTCAGTCAGGGGAAAGAAACAAACAGATTGAAATGCTAGTTTTGGCACTGCTAAGCATTACAGTATTTAGATTCATTTCCATTTCTGATATACAAATTTTATTTCCATTATTTTTAATACTAGTTCTATCACTTCTGCCACATCAAGCTCTGCAGCTTGGAACATTGAACTTATTCCTGAATACATTCTGAAGGAAGGAATTAATATTCCTTACTGTTAACTGAACTCTACGGTAGAATCCCCAATCTGTTCTTGGTATGAAATGCATAATTATATGGGATACAGTTGGCCTCTCCATCTCAATCCAGCTCTTGATGCCTGACTTGGTTGTTGCTGGCCTACGCGCGCATGGCTGGTGGCACAATATTGCTCCACTCGGTTTCTTTTAGACTACGGTACTTGGTAAAAACACAGGGTGCTGTTTAACATTCTAATGAACTGATGAGAGGATAAAAAGGCATTCTGTTCCCTTTATTGATTTCCATCTTATTATCTTAAATGCACAAAACCTTTCGTGGATCTCTTTCTTTCCCAATTCCTGTGCTCTTAGAAGCTGTAAGAACTTTTCAGGATCAGGCCTATTAGATGCTTCTAGGTAGCCCACCAGGAGCGCCTGGGGACCAGATTCACTTCCCACCCTTTGCTCCCCGGGGCCTGGAACCCAGGGACTGGCATGCTGAATGTGTTTTTAATTAGTCGGTTTAATTTACCCAAGTCCATGATCCATCCATCATTGTGGCCAAGGCCAAGTTGGGACCCAGACTGAAGTGAGTTAAATCAGTAACTTCCAAAAATGCTTGCTGTTGTACCTCCACAACCCTCTGTGCTCAATAAGGCAAAATTAGTGACCAGATGTTAGTTGTTTAAAACCATTGGATCCAGGATAGAATCTTTTCAGGAGTAGTCACAATATTGCCTCCTTAAGTGAAGCAGATCCCTCTTCCCCCATGTAAACTGAACCCATCAGGTCAATACTCTCTTCCATCCCTGCCAAGGCAGCTGAAGGTCCGGAGGGCACAGGGCTGGCCATATTACTGCAAGTACCTTGTCTGCATCTTCAGATCACAGGTGCAAATAGATGCAAATAGCACAAATAAACAGAACAGGAAAGAAAAATCAGGCATTTTTTTCAGCTAGTTACAGCACAAATAAACCAGCAAATCAAATGTAAGCACCTTTGAAACATGTTAATTTCAGTAAAGGAGTTTTAAGTGTGTGCTAATTCTGAACATATATACTGTACTGTATAACATTTTGTAACCTGTGCAGCAAAGTGGCAGTGACACAGGTATTCTCCTGGGTCACCCGATTGCTTGGCTATAGGGAAAGAGCGTCTTTTCCTTAGAGTGAGGGGGGGGGGGAGAGAGTGTTCAAGCACTGAGTTGTTGTGTTGTGCTGGTGGTGGCAAACACAAACCTGGGGGTTATGAAATTCCATACATGGAAGCAGCATCCATCCAGTGCTTCAGGTGTCCTTTCCCACTGGCTTTCCCTGACCTGTACAAATGGACCATAACTCTTCCCATAAGGAGGAGGTGGCTGTGGCTCTGTTGATCCATAATAATAATAATAATAATTTATTATTTATACCCCACCCATCTGACTCGGTTTCCCCAGCCACTCTGGGCGGCTTCCAACCAAAAATTAAAATACATTAACATGTCACACATTAAAAACTTCCCTGAACAGGGCTGCCTTCAGATGTCTTCTAAATGTCAGGAAGGTATTTATCTCTTTGACATCTGATGGGAGGGCGTTCCACAGGGCGGGCGCCACTACCGAGAAGGCCCTCTGGCTGGTTCCCTGTAACTTGGCTTCTCGCAGAAAGGGAACCGCCAGAAGGCCCTCGGAGCTGGACCTCAGTGTCCGGGCAGAACGATGGGGGTGGAGACGCTCCTTCAGGTTATACTGGGCTGAGGCCGTTTAGGGTTATACATCCCAAAAGAGCAGCTATGCATAACATATATGTAAAAAGCTGGTAGCCATAGAATAGTGAGTTATTACTATGCTGGAGCAGCCTTTCTCAACCTTTAATCCCCAAATATTGTTGGACTACAACTCCCATCATCCCTAGCTAGCAGGACCAGTGCTCGGAGATGATGGGGCTGACCCATAGAAACACTGACTTTAACTATGTGGAATGGAGTGAATTCATTAAAACACACACAAAAGTATCTGTAGTGGTTCAATGATAAATTAGAGCTTGTCAATTAATCATTTTGTGTTTTATTCCATACATACACTGCATTGTACATTTTATTACAAATTGCATGAGAGCATGCCACATCATCTGATGACAATAATATATTTGCGCTGATTTAAATGTGTCAAAACACCCCACATTTTTTTTTTAATGTATGCAGTACATTGTCAAGAAATGCTTGTTCTAAAATTGAATTTCATACAATCAGTAGAAACTCTCCAATCCCCTCAGGCTTTTTCTTCTAGATACTCTGTCAAATACATGAGTAGGAACTAGTTTCTTGTGTTAAATAACAGAAATCACTTAATTTTCAAGGAGAAAGAAACAGAGACACTAGAAGTTGGACTCAGGAAGGTATGATAACACCTCACAGGTGAAAACAGGGACAGCCCTATGTACTATATGAGCAAGTGGGGCAAAAGCCAGAGACTGAGAGCACTTGTGCAGCTCACACAATCTGCACACATATGCACCACAGGTAGATGCACAACTGAGCCTAGGTAACAAAAGCAGTGAGGCAAGGCAAGACACAAACCAGAGTCAGTCTATTACATATCACACACTATCCTGTTCTGAGGGCTTTGAATCCATTCTGCAATAGAGAGCTACTGAGCTGAGACCAAGTCTAGGCCAGGATCTGAAAGTGATTCCATGGCACAGAATTCTTAAACATAATTAACAGTCAATAATAGAGTGCCTCTGCACATATGCCGAGTGATTTCCCCTTCCTATTGAACAATAGGACTCTCTTCCTTGCACACCCAGGTTTCATTGTCAGCAAAATAATAATAATAATAATAATAATAATAATAATAATAATAAATTTTTATTTATACCCCGCCCTCCCCAGTCAAAAACCGGGCTCAGGGTGGCTGACACCAACAGAATTACAATAAAACATAAAAACAATTAATTAAAATACAGATTAAAATACAGTATTAAAATTTAAAGTGCAGCCTCATTTCAAGTAGTCCATAAATCCAAGCCATGAGGGAGGAAACACAGGGGTCAGGCTGAGTCTAACCCAAAGGCCAGGCGGAACAGCTCTGTCTTGCAGGCCCTGCGGAAAGATGACAAGTCCCGCAGGGCCCTGGTCTCCTGGGAAAGAGCGTTCCACCAGGTTGGGACCAGTACTGAAAAGGCCCTGGCCCTAGTAGAGGCCAATCTAGCCATCTTATGACTCGGGATCTCCAGAATATTATTGTTTGTGGACCTTAAGGTCCTCCGCGGGGCATACTAGGAGAGGCGGTCCCGTAGGTACAAGGGTCCCAAGACAACCACCTACTAATGGATCCCTTCCAGGCCTGTGATTCTGTATCCAGTGAGGTCTAGAATCTTGGTATAAGTTGTTAAATCAGTCAGACCAGTTTATTTGTAAGATAATGGCCTGAGTTGACCAGTTAGGTACTGCCATTTACATGTTCAAAGAGATTGTCCTGGTCCTGCTGTCTTAGAGACAAATTGGGTAATTCTCCACCTCTTCACCTAGTTGGAAGTGACATCAGCTGGTAAGGTAGAAGGACAAGAAGTACAAGAAGCAAGAGTTTTGCGTGTGATTTGGGGCTGCGATTGGATGCTGGAGACACAGAGCCATCATGCCCTGTGATGGACCCAAAGCTATGGCTTGGCCAGCTCCCTGGAAACCTAACATGGAGGCACGTTCTGTTGGCATATTTATGCCGCAAGCCCTTCTATCAGGTTACATAGATGTGTAAAACCATCTATCCTAAGGACACCACAGTCTCCACTGACCTTTATTCCAAGAAAACCGAACCCTGGGTAAGCCCTGGAAGCCCTAGAATTTCTCGCTCCTCAGAGACAGGAGTGCAGTAACATTATTATAGGCAACTTGTTCCTCCTCCTGACTTAACTTATGCCAAGAGCTCATCAGAACATAGCCCAGAGATCTACTTCCAATACCACAACAGTGTCATGAAAAAAGGAAGAAAAGTACCCTTGCTGTGCATTTCCCTCACCTCCAAATAACTGCAGTCTCAAAAATAATTTGCCACACAGCTTAATCTTACGCAAAAGGTTGTCTCTGAGCTCAGAGGAGACTTATGATAAGAACTGAATTAGAAAGACTTTCTCTTCACCACCCACGAGAAACCCAAACATCTTTCCTGGGGCTGTAGCCAATGCTAGTCCTACTCAGAGTACATACACTCAAATTAATAAACATGACTAATGTTGGTACACTCATTTCATCTAGCCTACTCTGGCTACAACCCCTGTTTTCTCCTGCCCCCCATGTATTTTTTAAGAGAACTTAGCACTGGTGAAGACAGGTTGCTGTTTTTAATGTGCATCTTGATTATTTTTATCAGTTTATCGATAAATTGAGTACTGAAGCAAGCACTTCCTTACACAAACTCCTCCTGCCTTCAATTTCCCTCCAGCTTTAAACATTCATTGCTGCTCCCAGCTTGGGCTTGGGAGATACAGAAACAGCGACCTTGGTAGTAAATGCATCTGATTTGCATTTAACACTAAGGCCTTAGGGGGGAAACATCGGTGGAGAAAAGAATGTATTCACAACAGTGCAGCTTATGACAGTTTCTTTGCTCCAGATGAAGTACCTTCATTTATATACACAATTATATTTTATGGCATTTCTGTAACAAAAGTTTTGTTTTTGTTTTGTTTTGAAGAGGTGTTGTCATGGACTGAGTAGATACTGAGGAGTGGTGGGAGGCACCAGCCAGGGAAGCCCCAGAGGAGAAGACTCGGAGCCATGGGACTGGTGGTAGGACAATGATGCATGGTCAGAGGGAGAAGATTGGGGAAAGGAGGTAACAGGGTTTAGTGAGCAGGAAGAGGCTGTGGCAGAGAGCAGTCCAGAATCAGAAGTGGAGGCTGGAGAGGAGGAGGGCCAAGAGACAGAGATGAGTCAGGCTGTCTCCCCCTCCTGTGATGGGCAACTCCCCTCCCCCCTGCTCTCCCAGAACCCAAGAGGTGTGAAGAGCAAAGGGGGGCAAGATGAAGGAGCCTCAGATTGTTTGGGAAGGAACTGGGGGGGGATAGACTTAGGGAACTGTGAGGAGGCGAGGCGAGGGCCTTCAGTCCTTGCAACTTGCCTCATTGGGGCAGTTCCACCAGGATGACTTGCTGTGTCACTAGGACTGGCCTCCTGAGCTGTTTTGTATCATTGAACAAAGGGAGTCAGCTTCACTGTGTGATCTGGTCCTGACACACACACACCCCCGACAGATGAGGAGGCACTGTATTTTCTGGGAGGGGCTTCACACCACTTCAGTGAACTAGTCTCACATTACAGAAGGGGTGGGTGGGAAACAGCAGGTACAGTATTAACATTTACAATTATGGAAGGAGCTTTCCTTTCTATTTTTGTTGCAATTCCTCAGCATTGCTTTTAATTTCTTCTTAAGCTTCTCCACAATTCATCAGTCTGTAATCTGTTTTCCTCTATTTTTGTTGATGGCAAAGCTAAAAAGGTCACAATTTTCTTTCTTTCTTTCTTTCTTTCTTTCTTTCTTTCTTTCTTTCTTTCTTTCTTTCTGAAACAGTGTCAAATAAGCGTTTAATGGGTGTCTTACTTTGCAAGCCATCTGCATGCCCTGAAAGCTATGTATCATCAATTACAAGTGTGCATTTGCAAATTGGATGCACACACACATGGAGGAAATAGAAGTGGTTAATTGCAACTGAGCCATGGTGTGAAAAAAAGGTTTGAAAAAGTCTATTTGCTAATGTCTACAGTTTTCATATGCCAACCACAAAAATATCATTAATAATAATTTTAAGGAAAACCCCTCCACTTATTGTCCAGTTACCTGGACAATATTACAAATCCTTTTGTGTGATTGAGAAGTTTTAATATATGAGATCAATTATTATTTTTCTGTAGCAAGCGATTACATAGGGCAGGGCACATGGAACTGACAGTGATAGGAGTGTAGTTTTGCATGTTTTGTTATCTTTTCCTTTATTCTTGGCCAGATACAAACTACGCTTCTATGGGTGTAGTGGTAGTTAATCAGCCTGGGCAGGTGTCCAGTTTGAGCTCTCCTCCAATCCTTTCCCTTCATGAAAAACCATTTGTGGCAAACTGCCTCACCTGTTGTTGTTTTTAAAAAAGACACAGGAAAAAAGACACACAGAATTCCATATAGCACAGCGAGACTCACAAAGTGAATGAACCCTGCAATCACATCATGTTAGACCACGGAGATTCTTGTTCATATCTCTGAATTCTTTAATTTCTGACAAATTACAACTGTCAGTGGTGCTGGGAGAGAAGAGTATAAGCTTTTCTTCCATACAATTTTCCTGAAAATCTCCCATCTGGGGAAAAAACACCCCACTGATATGAAACATACTGAAGGAAACCAACTTTTGTGAATTGATCTCCAACTGATCTTCCCCTCTCCAACTAATGTGAGAATCAACTTTCAAATTTTCAAAATGTTCTGATGCATTTCTGAAAAAAGAAATAAAGATTGAAGAAGTGTATATTGTATTAGTTTATTTACCCCCATTGGTATTAAACCACAACAGTACAAAAATATGACTCCTTAGTAGCTGTGCCCAGAATGTGATTTTCAGTCCATTTCATGGTGTGGGTTGGGTTTGTGTAGCCTGCAGTTACTTAGGCTATCAAGCTAAAATGGAAGACTTGATCCATCATAAAAATGACAGTGCTGGATTACTTCCTGCAAAATCTGGAAGTCCAGGCAAGCAAATCGTTGAGACATCCTTTTTAATTAAATATATACACTGACTGGAGAATCTTTGCAAGTAGGCTAATGCCCCTAGTCCCCTTTTATTGATACAATATGCTATATAATCTTTTATTCTATAATATCTTAAGTCTCTTGTAAGGATGCACGTAACCTACAGCTATGCCTAACATTACCTCTTGACGTGGCTTGTGCATGATATGCCAGCATTATTATTTTATAAAACAACAACACAGAGACATAGATTTGAGCCTGAGCTGAAGAATTCCCTTAGCAAATCCAAAAGCTGCAGCTATGTATGTCTAAAAACACTCTTCAAAAATAAGATTATGGCTTTGCAAAGGGATGATCTGACTCTGAACGTTTCTGGTCGTCTGCCAAGTCCGCCTGGTCACCAGGCTAGTCTTTAAGGGCACACACAGAAGGCTCATCCCCAGATTAGAAATAGAAATAGCCATAATTCTCTCAAAAACAATGCTAAATCCTTTCCAGAGCTGAACAGAAAAGCAAAACCTGCAGTCAATCATGCAGCCCTCACTCCACGGGATCAGGGCGACCAAAGCTAAATTGACACCTCAGATTTACACTACAAAAGCCTGAACAGATTGGAAAATAAATTTGGCAACCGATCAGCAAACCCACACCCTGAAATCAGCAGACAGCATCACTGTAGTAAGGCTGTAAAGTGCATCAATATGCAAAGCATGATCTCTAGGTTGGCATTATCAGGAGGCTCATAAAATCCCATATGAAGATACACTTATAGCTGGTGCTCACAGTTGTCCTGCAATTTCCCCCAAAAATAATTCTCATTCAAAAGAAGCTTCTGCTCTTCTGCAATGTTTGCAAAGCAAACCCTAAATTTCTTTTTAAAATTATGTGGGTATAGGGTTGAGCTTATTTTATGGTTGTGAGGTGGCTATAGGGTGTGTGTGTTCCCCGTCAAACTTTTCTCTAGCACCCGACTGTCTTCTTGCCTGGCTGATCTTCCTGATCTCTTAAAGCCCCATGTGATGTGTGTGACACTGCAGCTGGGGAGGCTGGCTACTGAGGGCCTGAGAGCAATGCACTTTCACCTAAAAATAAATAAATCTGCACTGATATCTCTTTCTATATGAACAAGAGCCAGGTGCAAATGTGGACAGGAGCAGTATTTTTTTTTTAAAGTATTGAAGGGTACATTTTAAAATGCATACTTTGTGATGTGATTCATTTCAGACAATACATGTTTAGAGGAAGTGTGTTTAAAGCTATGCACTTAAATGCAAAAATTTGAACAGATTTAAAATCAATTGATCACACACTAGTGTGGAAATGGGATGGACCACGTGGCAGAAGAAGGGATACCTGACAAGAAGAGTTGTCCATCATTACATAGAGTTTGTGCCTAAGAATGAGAACATCTGTAGAAAGTGATGACATCACTGCAAAAGCTTCCCATGGGCTCAACTCAAAAGCCCCAAAGCATTAGGTTGGAAGAGCCTGGCCTTAGTGCAGGGGTCCCCCAACTTACCTGGCTTTGGGCCGGATGCCCGCCGTGCCGATTGCATGGTGGGCTGGAGAGTGGGGGGGGCGGGAGCGTGCAGCTGTGCGCACCCATGTGCATGCGCAAACGCTATTTCTGGCACACTCCCGACCTGGAAAGCGCCGAAAATAGCTTGTGCGCATGTGCAGAAGCCTCCTTCGACCCGGAAGTACACCGGAAATGACGCATGTGTGTGCGCACAAGCTATTTCCATCGCTTTTCCGGGTCGAAAGTCGGCAGCCATGCCGCACCATGCCGGTAAGAGCGGGTGGTGGCAGCGGGTGGCGGGATTTCCCGGGGGCCACATAAAAGAGCCTTGGGGGCCGTATGTGGCCCCTGGGCCGTAGTCTGGGGACCCCTGCCTTAGTGGATCAGCCAGGAACTAGCTTTCCTGCTGTGATCTGTGAGTGTTCTTCTCTCTCCACAGGTTACTGTGCTGCTTTCGGGAGCTATGGTGCTCTACTCTGTGTCAGTTATTACTGAGATAGCGTAATGAGCTTGTTAGCCTGTCAAAGAGCATGTTAATTTCACTTCAGCTTTGTTAATTTCCCTCCCTTTGGTAAGTTCCCTGACGCTGCCTCTGATCTTGATAACTTGACAGCAGTGCTGCTGTTTATGAGCAGCGCCAAACAAAACACATACTCCGGGGATAAGTGCCTATGGGGGTGGGGGGATGACTACTAAATCAGGAGTATCCATAATGTTTACTGGAAAGAGACATTAATTAAAGCAGTATTTCAGGGCTCATAAGAAATATCTGGACGAGATTTCACATAAATGAGCACACAGATGAATCAAGCAAAGCCCAAAGTCTACCGTAGTTAGCTTACAGAAGGCAGGATTCTTCACTAGTTTCATGCACATATCTGCATTGTTTGTATGTGAATATAAAAGATGGGCGGATCCACTGCTTAGCCAATGGATCACCTGTGCTCTACACCTGAAAGGTCCCAGGCTCAGTCCCAGCCATCCAGTTAAACAGATCTCAGGTGGCTGAGATGGAAGGACCTCTAGCAGAAGCCCATTCAAGACTCTGCCGGGAGGAGGAGAGAGTTGGGGTGAGATGCAGGGTGGGGTCCCTTAAATCGTGAGAACAGCCTGAGATCTTGGGGACCCACAGCCAGATAGAGAGAGGAGCACAGCAGGGGCCAAAATGGTCCAGGGGTCTGACTCTGTATACGACAACTTCTATACATATATTGTTCACTTATTTTGATTTATATTCTATTCTGTCCCAAGTTGTGAAGGTGGTGTACAAAACACAACATTCACAATCAAAATGATGCCACCTCAAAATATAAGAATAGCAAAAAAAAATACCCCCAACAAACCCATATATTACATTCCAGGTGGTCATTAAGTATATTCTTTCAGTTACTCCACTAAGTCCACAAAACCATATAATACAAACCAGTGTGCCTGCCTCTGCCATGTAAAATACACTAGCAGAGAAAACTCCCTCACTGGTTTGATATATTCTGCTTTTTGGTCTTCGCTGTCCACCGAGAGCAGCAATAAAGATATAAAGAGATCACGGAAATGAAAATTAACAATAATATTCCATTTACAGTTTAATGTGTTGTTGATGAAAGAAAGATGGGGGGGGCGGGGCGGGGGGGAGGCACAAGATTTTAATTCAGGCTTCTCATGCATCTCTCGAGCAAGGACTGGCACCCAAATTCATAAAATAAGCATACGACAAAAGAGAGAGAGACTATATATGAAAATGGCAGATCTGACACAACATAATGTTAGACAGCTGCTCAAGACAAAGGGAAAGTACGTTTGGCCATCTCTTTTGTCCTTGAATATGTTCCAGGCACAAATGATGCATTTCTAATCAAGGAAGTGTTCCATACTCCACTCCGGTACGTAGCCCAGATCAAATTCTTTTTTTCCTTTTCTTTCTTTTTTGCCACTTTAATGTATGGCTGGATGTTTGAAGCAAGAGGAATGTAATCCCCTTAGAAGCCAGTCATATCTTGAAAGGTACATAGGAGATAAAGGGATGTTTTTTTCCTTTTGCAATCATCCGACCATAAGTGACCACTGCCACCAAACTTTTTCATTATTCTTCATTTTCCAAGGTTATAATATATCCCAATTTTATAACTTTATGTTGATCATAGTTTTCCTTTAGTAGGTTTCTAGATCTTAATCCTGTGGTCATTGCTTCCAAAGAATGGCACCTTTCTTTATCATGGAAAGTTTGCAGGCAGTTTCAGAGCAAACTTTTTTCTGCATATTAGGAGTGAGTTGGTGCGTGCATAATAATGCTGCAAGAACCAGTAAAATCCTGAAAAACTGAGCTTGCTCTGTGAGGCGTCCTTTTTCAAAAGTCATGATTTCCAACGCAGAAGCTGAAACTTGTGAAATTCTCTGGTGCATTTTATTTTGGTATATGCCAGATGTCATTATTCATTGCTGGGTAAGACAACTGCAGTCATGAAGGGCTTCTGTACTCCTGTTCAGATTAAGCATCATTTCTTAATTTGACTAAGGGGTCATCCAGACTTGCTTTTGTGCTGTGCTTTCCAGGCACACAGGTCTGTGCTTTAATGCTCTATGTCCAAGTGTTTTGTTTTGTTTTTATGTCCTGGTACTTTCCCCAGGAAAATCTGTGTTTTACTGCTGAATTAGAGCAAGCAGGCATCCAAAGAAAATTTGATTGCAATTTTCTGCATTTGCTCCCCACTTGTGGAATGCTCTCTCCAAGGAGGGTCGCCTGGTGCGTTTATTAGATATCTTTAGGCACCAGTTGAAAACCTTTCTCTATAACTACTAGGCCTTTGTCTGATCAACATTCTATATTCTTTTAAATGTGTTTATGGGGGTGTTATTGGGGTTTTATGTATTTTATGTCCTCATTTTGCATTTTTATGTTGTGAACGGTCCTCTCATCTTTGTATGAAGGGTGGTATACACATTTAATAAATAGTAAATACTACTAATGGGATGCAGGTGGCACTATGGTCTAAACCACAGAGCCTAGGGCTTGCCGATCAGAAGGTCGGCGGTTTGAATCCCCATGACGGGGTGAGCTCCCATTGCTCGGTGCCAGATCCTGCCCACCTAGCAGTTTGAAAGCACGTCAAAGTGCAAGTAGATACCAATAGGTACCACTCCAGCGGGAAGGTAAACAGCGTTTCCGTGTGCTGCTCTGGTTCACCAGAAGTGGCTTAGTCATGCTGGCCACATGACCCGGAAGCTGTACGCCGGCTCCCTCAGCCAATAATGCGATATGGGCACCACAACCTCAGAATCGTCTGCAACTAGACCTAATGGTCAGGGGTACCCTTACATTAAATACTACTAATAATAATTAAAGCCCAGACCTGTGCCTAGAAACGCAGCACAAAAGGAAGTCAGAGTGAGTCCTTACATTTAACTCTATTCTATTTCAATTTTTTTAAAATGAATACCACAGTGCTGCTAAGTCTGCATTTTAAAGTGAAATACTTGTGTGGGTGCGGAGACATCTTAAAACATTTCCATTATAATATTTTCCTACTGAAAAATCTCCCTCAAGTTAATTTTATCCATGTTGAGGGGGAAATGTGGTCATTTATGTTTCCTTCTTTGTGGGGGCATATTGCGTGTGTAATTGGCCAAGGAAAAATAATGCAAGGGAAAGGATTAAGAAACTCCTCTGTGCCAGTCTCACTCTTCAAACGGCAGTCTTAGGCATTGTATTGTATAAAAGAAAACAATCTCTGGAAATGCTTTGTGCATGGATGATGTGATTCTTGTTATCCAAATGTAATTTTATTGGTGCATTCAATACTCCAAGTAGCTCGGTGCATGCCAAGCTACTTTCCTCTGCTTCTGGGATAAGCCAAGGCATGGAGTCATCAACCTTTGGGGGCCAGCAGGCACGTTTGCACTACTGAGAAAGTCCCTTGGTCACAAAACAGCCGCCATGGGGTACAACATAACAGAAAATAACAGGTGCTCTGGAGGTGACATATCTAAAGGGAGGATGCAGGCGTGCTTCCTTCCGTCCAATTAATGGAAAATAAGGCAGCTACATCAGGCACCACGGCTTTTGCTCACAAAAGAAGCTCAGAACACAAGGGCGGGCATATGCACAATCCTGGCATCCAATGAAATGTAGGCATATTTAAGGCGGCATGTTCAATGTGGGAGGTCAAAGTATTACAAAAAAGAACTGAGCAGAAACAAGTCTCTTGTGCACTGTGGATTTTTAGGGGTATTTACTTTGATGAGCATACTGGCCTCTACAGGGACTGTGTGGCAATGAAAACTCCCACTTTACATTGTGGGTGCCCTTCGCGGGATCGCGCATGGTGCTACAGTTCCCAGGGAGCTTACTGGCAAACAGGCTGGCTTGCCTCAGTGTTAATTTTTGGAGGTTCACATCCAGCCTCACTAATCAAGTTTCTTGCTGGGAGGTGGGGCCAGCCCCATTTAAAAACAGGGGGTGGAGTCAACAATAGCCAGGCAGTTGGCTCTGGAGATTCACCCTCCCTTCCTTCCCTTTGTTTAATGTTTCTTGTTTGCAGGTTAACTTTTTTTCCAGTTTAGCAGGTGCTGCTTCGGTCTTTGACTGGTTGCTGTTGAAGGACCGGGAAGAAATTTTCCTGCATTGGCAGGTTTTGTCTTCCCCGTAGCAACAATTCGTCACAACTTTGGGGGTTATGGCCTTGGGTGGAATCCTTTAGTCTTTTGCATGGACAGGCAGAGACCCCCCAAACCCCAGGCAACTCTTGAGCAGAATAATGACTCAAGACAACTTGCTATGGGATTAAAAGTGGCCACAACTTTATTAAGATTCAGGTGTAGGGAGACCTTGGCTCAGGCATTGGGCATTTATCCTTCCCAGGCCCCAGCCGGGGATCTGGGACACTTCAGGGTTATCCAGAATGTGTGGGGATTGGGCTGGCTCTGGAGAACATATGTTCAAGCAGAGAGCCAGCCCCCCATTTGGCGCCGCTGGAGGGGAGAGTAATGAGAACCTTTTGGCGTATGGACAATGCCTCCCCTCAAGACCCCTTTAACGGGGAACCCTGGTATCACTGCCACAAAGGGGGCGTGGGACACAGCTCCACGCCACCCCACCCCACCCCTTTAGGAAGATAGCCAAGGATTCCGCCGAAGGCCTGAAACCGCCAAAGTTGTGACGTATTGCTACGGGGAAGGCAAAACCTGCCAATGCAGGAAAATTCCTCTCCGGCCCTTCAACAGTGACCTTGACGTAGCAGCGCCTGCATACCTGTGGAGAAGAGGTTAACCTGCAAAAGAAGACTTAATTGAGGGAATGGAGGGTGGGAGAAGCTCTGGAGCTGACTGCCACTTCCCAGGTAAGCTACACCTTCTGTTGTTGGGCAGGGAGGTCCCTCCCCTTACCTGGCCAATTCCCTGGCAATGCCTCCCCAGGCGGGACTGGGTGGTTTACTGAGGTAGGCGGAGACCCCAAGTATCCAGCCTGGGGAGGATGTATCCAGCCAGGAGCCGCACTGGGATCCAGAGGGCTGCGCACGATCCCACAAAAGTCACCCCCCCATGTTATGTGGGGAGCAGTCATTCTTCCCTATATGGGGGCATGTAGTGGTGACTCACCCCCCCCCCCGCAGCGGCAATTCCAGGGTCCCCTCTTAAAGGGGTTATATATATGGGTGTCACTGGCCATACACTGAAAGGTCGCCAGTGAACTACCCTGCGTGTGGGGATATGGGCTTGGCTGCCTGCTACACGTACGTCTCGTAAATCCTTGCCGCAGCTGAGTTTCTTCCTTTCCCTGTTCACCATCTCATGGGCTCACTGCTTTGCCAGAACAGGATATACTTAAAGTCATTGAGGCAATGCAGTAAATCAAAGAAGACTCTGACATACTATGATAGGAATATATATCATGTAATGATGTGCTCCAGTGCATTGTCTAGATCTAAATGAGCATTTTTAGAGGACAACTGAAAATAGGCTGCAAAATTAGGCAATTTCTGAGAAGTTAAAAATGAAAAGCAGCAAAGAGTTTCCATTCAGTCCCAATTACAAGACTAAACATAGTCCAATGCGTGTGGAGGCTGGGTGAGAGAAGGATACAGAGATTGGACAAGTGGTGACTGTTCCCCAGTGGGACTGGTAGAACAGAAGACCCAACAGTAGCTGGAGATAGAACCAATGACCAGGCAGAGTCAACTTAGGGCTTATCCGGACTTTTGTTGTCGTTGCTGCTGCTGCTGCTGCTGCTCCTGTCCCAGTGCTTTACTGCTGAATCAGAGCAAACAGCAATCAGGTTTTCCCCTGGATTGACCAAACAAACAAACAAACAAACAAAACCTACCTGGACATGGAGCTTTGAAACCTGGACCTGTGCCGGGAAAGCCTGGCTCAAAAGGAAGTCTGGATGAGCCCTATCTCTAGTTTTGCCCCCATCCTCCTCCCGGCGAACTTGTCCAACTCAGACATTAAGGAGCTTGGTGCTGGCAGGCAGTATCACCCCCTAGACTGATGGTCAGAAGGGAAGTAGGAAGAAGCGGGTCTGGTGGAGGGCACACCAATGTTGGTGGGGTGGGGCTCCATTTGCCCACGTGGACCAGGCTCTGCTGGATTTGACAGTTACTCTAACAAAATCCAGTTGGTTCTCTGCCTTTACTCTCCAATAGCATAATAACAAATTGATATCAACCTAAAGCTAAGCAGCTAATTAATCACCATTAGCTTCAAATGGGGTATCAAGTGCAGTGTGATTGATTTCTGTACATAGGGATTGAGTGCTTTGAACAGGTGGCCAACTTATAACAACAATTTCAGACTTTGTGAAGGAATACTGTGTTTTACAGTGACATTAAAGTTCAAATGAAATATATCCTGCTGAGCTTAACAATTAGCTAATGTCACTTTAAAAGCCAGAGTAAACAAATCAGACTCCAGTGCAGGCACTGGAGGGGGAAGCAGACACTTTGTGGTGTTAAGAGGGTTTGTGTTTCGAAAAGAGAGTTACAATGAAAGGAATGTTGCAGGAATGAAGATTCAAGGAGCCCTCCAGCATTGACATTCAAAAAAATTCTCACATGACAAATTTACCTAGAAAGGTGGATTTTCCATTGTTGTCGAAGAGTTTGGGGTCTCAATATTAGAGAATAACCAAAAGCTAAATTTTCAGAGAAAGGTATTGGGTCACATGAATAGGCTAGAAACCAAAACAAAACAACCCTAAATAAACATGAAAGTGGTTTATTGATGACCCTACTGGTCCTTATTCAGAGAAATTGAGAGAACAATGACTCGACCTTCAAATGTGCTATCTCTTCTGAATTTCGAGTCACTATTCTCTGAATTTTCCCGTATCAGGACTTATAGGGTCCTAAGCCCATTGTTTGTTTGTTTGTTTGTGGGTTGTTGTTGTTTTGCTTCTGCTTCCAGTTTCCTTTTGAGATTCCCATTTTTGAGGCACAGAATAAACCAGCCAGCCAAATATTTTATTTTATTTTGATAAAAGCTTTGAGACTTACACCTTTGAAGGTGACTTAGAACTAATCCAGAATGTGGCAGCTGGACTGGGAGTGGCCGCCAGGACCATATAACACCAGTCCTAAAGGATATTCACTGGCGTATGTTTCCAAGCACTAAATGACCTTGGCCCAGTATACCTGGAGAGTCTCCACTCCAGTCATTCTGTCTGGACACTGAGGTCCTCCTCTGAGGGTCTTCTGAAAGTTCCCTCCCTGCGAGAAGAAGTGAGGTTACAGGGAACCAGGCAGAGGGCCTTCTCAGAGGTGGCACCTGCTCTGTGGAACACCCTCCCATCAGATATCAAGGAGATGAAGACATCTGAAAGCAGCTCTGTATTGGGAAGTTTTACTGCTTGACATTTTATTATGTTTTTATATTTTGCTGGAAGCCACCAAATATTATCTAATTGTCCTGATCATGTTAAGGGTCCTGCAAATGCGGTGGCCGGCTTCTGCTTCCATATTACTGGATTGATGTAGGATCATGTATAGAAATGTATGTTAAATGTTACAGGTATGTTAAATGTGTGAGTCTCCTACTAGCTGAGTTTACCCAGGCCTAGACTAGTTAGGTTCTCTAAATGCCTCCAATGAGCTCTTCAGGATAACCATAATATGGGTGTATTTGTCCTTCCTGTTGCTGCTGAACACCTGATTGACGGGATCCAGATTATCTTGCCAGGTCAGTGCACGGGCAGCTCTAGTAGCTGCATGAATGGACCTTGAGATTGGGGCTGATGGTGCAATAATCTGATATATCTGATATAGGTTAGTGGTTAAGAGCTTGAGCTATGAATTGGGAAGTCCCATTTCAAATCATGCCTCTGCCATGAGCTCAAAAGATGACCTTAGGCAAACCACAGTCTCATAGCCTCAACCTATGTGCGTTAAAATGGAAATGCAAAAGTATATTTGTAGCAGATGTATCGAAGTCATTCATGTTTTGGGCTAGCAAGGATGCAAAATACCTGGCACCCACATTATTCAGCTGCAGAAGACTTATTGAAAGAGGGAAACCAACTCAGACAGCTCAGAATTGATCAAAATGTGGTTTCTCTCACCATGTGAAAATTAAGCAAGAGCTAAGGAGAATAGCTCTTTTATTTTTTTAGAGTGAAAGGAAACAAGTAGAGAATGAATTCATTCTGCATAATTTACTTATTTAGAGTACAAAAATGTGCCCTTATGACCGTGTTACAACTTTTTAAATATTTTAAATGGGGATCACACAGTTGTTTTTATAGCTTTGCATCTTTATCTAAACAACTACATTAAATGAAGGTTTTGGTTTTTTTAAGCTGCTCTGTGGGGAAATACTGACTGAGCATGTTATGAATGCTAATGGCAAAGAGCAGGCAGCAGTTAACATGTTAAACTTCCAGAAACTATTTGCATCAATTTGGCCTCCTTAAAATGTGTCTGTGGCAAGTTGGGTTTTGGTGTAAATGAAAATACTTATTAAATGTCAGTCGCAGTAATAAGTGATTGATATCTAATTAATGTGTCATATGTGATAGTTTTTAAATGTTAATTAATGCCTAAAATCTCTCTAAGTGCTGCTTGACCTATTAATTAATATTAGACAAAAACATATAATTGTCTCCTAAATGAAGTGGATCCCAGAAGTGTTGCACTGGAAGTGGTTCCAGAAGGAGAGTGTCACGATGGCAACATTTTTTTAAAAAAAGGAATAATGCAAGGAAGGGTTGTGGTTAGGCTAGAAGAGAATGATTTTAAGCAGTGCCAATGTGATATAGTTGAGAATTGGTGAACCACCAAACGGGTAGTTTTATTAGGCAAATTTTTTATTCCAGCAAAATGGCAACACATTATCACAGGGCAGAAATATTATTGTTGTGTACAGACTGACACACCGGCCCATTTGATTATGATCTAGGTAGGACCTTGATCACATGAATATTAGTTGTTTGCACTCTGTGATTTAATCCATGTGCATATGTGCTGGTATGATACGAAAAACTGTGGCAAGCTGCACATGTGCAGTGTTCTGAACAACATCTGAGGAAAAAGCCTATAGAAGGAATTCCATAAAGCACCCCTGTTCCTGAATTGATCCACTGATCATATTTTGGTGATTCAGAGAAGGAAGGTTTCCAGCAGTCCCCTCCTTCAGCTGACAGCCCACATGGCCTCATTGCACATTGTTCATCTTGGAAATGTCGGGATGCAACTTGGCTCGCACTGGAGGCTGGTATGTCTGCATGGAGATGAACAGAGAGAAGAACCTTCAAATTCCCTTTACTGTCATTTCTGATGTCCCTGAGATAGCTGGGACTCTTCCCTGACAACCTGCTTCGCACCTTATAATCATAAGTATATCAAACACATTGTGTAAATATAGTATTTTCTATCCATATAAGCAGTGCTTTTTCTCTCTAAAAAAAAAATGTTTAGGGGTACTCTCATTTTCCTACTCATATTGAAATACTTCCCCTCAATGAGGCCAAACTTAGATTCACAAAATGTTTAGGGGTATGTGTACCCCTGCGTCCCCCCAGGAAGAAAGCACTGGAGAGACTCTCAGAGGATTGACATAGCTTTCCATCTCACAAATGCCAATAAAGATTCACGTGTAAATGAGAGCATTAAATGCTCTGAGCAATAAAGGAAACCAAACTCTGGGGAGAGTGGTATTGTGGGGTTTGTTCCACATGTATACATGAACTGGAATAAGATAGATGACATTTTAATTAATAATCACACAAACTGTACTGTTAAATGTCAGTCCTAAGCATCATTGCTCAGAAATGAGCTCTGTTGAAATCCCTGCAGATTCTTACTTTCAAGTTTCTATGTAGTATGCAAGGTGGATAATCATTAGCCAGAGTTAGGGAGTGAAATCATGTTCATGGGTGAGGTTAGGAAGGAAAGGGGGGCAGTTCCCCATAGCTGAGGGTGGAACGTCATTGATGGGGGAGGGGGCTAATGGTTACCTCTGATGCTGGCTCTGTAGAATGTCATTGCCAGCTTTAAATTGATACTCAATGGGAAGTTCTGTCAGTGCAGAAATGTTTGACTAGTCACTCATGCAAGACTGTTATTGTTCATTTTTTTAAAACCAGCACTGAACTGAGTTATTTAGAACAGTTATTTGTTTACATGCAGCACAATAAATCAGGAAGATTCACTGAAACATACAAACTTGGAGACAGTGAGAGTGAGTTAAACAATAACACTTGGAATTTACCTAGCATATTTTATAAGTTCTACATAGGTCCACCAGCTATCCCCAGAAAAGGGATTGTTTTGCTGTGACATTCAGAATGAGTGGCTTGAGGGCAGGATCCAGCTGGGTCTGCTCAGTTAGTGACTCCCCCCCCCCCAGTTCCCATGGACATACCGGTATGCCTTGTGGAGTTGGTGTCTAAATCTGGTTTGAGTGATTCAAAATCGACCAACAGGACAAAAGGAGTCATGGTATTTTTTAACATTCACCCAGATTTGTGCCTTACTCAGGGAGGCACCCAGACAAACTGCCTCTGACAAAGGATCAATCTGGAGGCATACTGAAATAGGCATTAGGGAGGATGGGATTGCAATCTAACAAATTTGGCCCTACTTCTTTAGAAGTGATGCTGTATCTACTTAGCTGCCCTATGCTTCAAAGAGAAACATCGAGATCGTGGGTGGAAGGCAATCTGGGTCACACAAGAGATGCAGTGGCCCCTGAGCCCACCCACATAACTGACAGTTATGGGGTTGCAACCTTTGCACTCCTGTGTGGCTGCAGCAGAGTGTCCTAGGGCGGCTGAAGGCTCCTTGGGACCACCTTTGAGTCACAACAGGAGCTCACAGGGCAGCTGGAACCAGCAGAAGCAACCACTGTGTATAGAGGAGGTGGGAGAAGGGACTCTGCTCCTCACGCACCCTCTGCAGGGATCTCCCCCACCCACCTGCAATTTTGCCCCCTCATGGGTTTTCCTTCAGGCCAAGTTACTCAGATTGCTTTGCTACATTAGTTTGTGTGGGGACTAGGCAACAAACCCATGGTAGGGGCACAACTGAGCAGGATAGGGGATGCTCCTATTTGTGGACCCTCCACCTGGTTTTGCTGCCATGACCACAGTATTTTATCTACCCTTCCTTCAAACCAACAGAGCAAGGCAGTGCCATTAGTTTGCATTTGGGCTCAGTTTTTAGTACAGTGGTACCTTGGGTTACAAACGCTTCAGGTTACAGACTCCGCTAACCCAGAAATACTGGTAGTACCTCAGGTTAAGAACTTTGCTTCAGGATGAGAACAGAAATCGTGCTCTGGTGGCGCAGCGGCAGCAGGAGGCCCCATTAGCTAAAGTGGTGCTTCAGGTTAAGAACAGTTTCAGGACCTCCGGAACAAATTAAGTTCTTAAGCAGAGGTACCACTGTATGGTACTCAGGAAAGGAAGTTCAGGGCATTTGCAGCTCCTTGGGTTTGACACAGAGCCAACCTTGCATGAATTGTTGTACCATCCCTACCCTCTTCTCACTAGGAAAACCAATTCATGCTGGAGTGTTTTTGTTTTTTATCTCCTGCTCCCCTTCATATATTTTCCAATGAGAAAGAGGAAGGATGACAGAAGACCCTGACGTTCACACTTTCTCATTAGTGTTCCTTGTTCAGATATTGTGGTGTCTGCTGGTCTCCAACACAGGATCCAACACATCCATTCAGTCCCTCTGAATGCAGTCTAGGGCCACTTGAAGACTTTGCTAATGGTAACTATTAGATACAAAGAACCATTGTCTCATTCTTTTCTCTTTTTACAAGGAATTCCAGGCCACTAACTGAACAATCTGTCCCCATTTGTTCAGCTGGTGTGCATGTATGTGTGTTTTACTTTAGCTAAACTGACAGATACAACGGTGATGTAATAATATGTTGAAACACTGTCTTAATACCTAAAGTTCTTTGGTGATCTTTCCTTGGGCATGTTAAACTATCCCTTTCTAATACCGTGTTTCTCATATTATAAGACATGTCTTATATTAATTTTTTTCTCAAAAAAACACACCATGTCTTATTTTCAAGGGATGTCTTATTTTTTAATTAAGTATGGTAAAGCAAACTACATTTATTCAGTTATAATTAAGTTGTCTTCTTCTGGAACATCTTCATAGCTCTCCAAACCCAAACTGAAAATGAAGCTTTGCTTTTGAGAATGTGTGTGGTGTTTTTTTTAAGAGGTTGCTTTTAAAAAAAGAAAGAAGCAGAATAGCATCAGGATGGATTATGAGATAATCCCTTGTACTGCTGATGTTGCAGAACAATTTATGATTTGCAGCTGAGCTAAAACAAGAAGGGGAGAATCTGTTCCAAAGGCAGCGTAGCTGCAATATTGCTGGGTTATGTTCTCTGTTTCTTGCATCTTTAAAAACACCACAGCAATTTAATTTGGCAAACGTCTTCATGAAAGTTCATTCTTAAACCAGAATCACAAACCAACAGTTTTGATCTTAAGGAGAAATGGTGCTTACATTGTCCCCCCCCCCCAAAAAAAACCCCACCTGGTATGCTAGGCTGAGAGTGTGGTGTGATTGTGTTCTGATTTATACCGGTAGCTATTCTAGAAGCAACAGTTGGACACCCAGATTTTGACAGCAGTCATTAGCTGCTAATGATCTAGAATGTGTAATGTGTGTGTGTGAGAGAGAGTTCATTGTATGTCTAGCATGTCTTAAGCAGAAATATCCATAAGGCAGTTTAGAAAGGAAAAAAACCCCCACACACAACCGTGTTAGAGTTAGTAATTAAAGAGAATTGTAGAGCAGATCAAATTGCAAAAACTGCCGGGGCTTATCAGATCGCGGGCTTTGAGCTGCGGCTCCAGCCAGCTCCCGGGCTTCGCGCGCTGCCCGCTAAGGCTCCTGCTGGCTGCCGGGGCTTATCAGATCGCGCGCTTTGAGCTGCGGCTGCAGCCAGCTCCCGGGCTTCGCGCGCTGCCCGCTAAGGCTCCTGCTGGCTGCTGGGGCTTACCGATCGCGCGCTTTGAGCTGCGCCTCCAGCCAGCTCCCGGGCTTCGCGCACTGCGCACTTAGGCTCCTGCCGGCTGCTTAGCAGGGTCCCGATCCTTTCTTCTTTGCCCGCCGCGGCTCCTGCTGAGCCTTCGCTGAGGCTCTACCTTAGCCGGGCTTCGCACTGAGGCTCCTGCTGCAGCTCTTGCTGTGCGTGCTGCAGCTCTTGCTGGCTCCCACTCGGACGGAGCTCCACGTGGCAGCGGCATCCGGTTCCGAGGAGGCATCTTCCTTTTCTTACGGTACCATACCGGTATTTTGCACAGACCTGCTCCCACCACAACCTGGTACTGGTACGTCTTATTTTCGGGGTATGCCTTATATTTCGCAAGGTCATGAAAATACTGCCATGCCTTATTTTTTAGGGATGCCTTAAAATATGAGAAACACGGTAATACTCCCAACAGAACCTCTGTGACATGTTTGACAAGCACTTTGAGAATAAAATCCTTCCTATCTGGTGCCTCTCTTTCTTTAAATCAGCCAATGAGATTTTTAATGTTTTATGTTTTTAGATATGCTGTAAGCCACCCAGAGTGGCTGGGGAAACCCAGCCAGATAGGCGGGGTATAAATATGATGATGATGATGATGATGTCTGGTTTTGCTTGATGATTTTATGTTGCCGTGGTCTCAGGGTGTGGCCAAGGTACTTGTTAAAGCATGGCCTCCCTCTTGTGTGCCCTTGCAACTGATTTAAGAGTGGAATTAGTATTGGATCATTTCCAGATTATCTGTTAATTGAGGATTTACCTTGATTTGTTTCTGGGGAGTCTGTATGATGTCACTTCAAGCAATTGTTATCCCACAACAAACAATGAATGAGGAGGTTCTGCAACAACCTATGAGAACCTATGAGAACCTTCTCACACGTAGTGGCTCTGCATGTTTGGGGCATTGGAGCTTGTTCTGCAGGTGTCTCAGTCGTGTGGGGCTGCCACGCAGGCATATGTGCTTGCACAGAGATTTCTTCAGTGCTTTTTAAATAATAATAAAAATGTTTAGGGGTAGTCACATTTTGGCTGCCCCCTCCCCCCCAACCGCCTCCCAACTCCCGGACAAGGGACTTGAGGCGGGGTCGGCGGCACTGAGAGGATGGGAAGACCCTTGGCAACGGTGGGGTCTGCTTGAGTGAGGAGGGGTGGGTGCTCACCGGCTGGCTCTAGCCTAGCAAGAGGAAGAGGAGGAGAAGTGCTGTCGCCTCCACCGTGGCCGCCCCAGACTCCCCTCCCCAGGCACCGGTGGGGAGAACGACCGAGCTTCAGTCTGCGCTGCTGCTGTGGAGACAGTTGGCATGTCAGTCTGTCAGTCGGGTCAACACAAAATGTTTAGGGGTACACGTACCCCTGCGTCCCCTCTAGAAAAAAGCATGGATTTCTTTGTAGACAACTGCAAGCAAGATGCGGCTTTTGCACTTATGATGTCAGTGGTGGGGCTATTAAGTTCAGTCAGCACAGAAATGTTCCACGTAGCTGTCAACTTTCGGATTTGAAAATAAGGGATCAGGAGCCCCACCTGTCCACTTTTGGATTCGAGAATAAGGGATCAGCAGCCTCACCTGTCCTGGGGACAGACAGATATACCGTAGTATATCTAACAATCCAGGATAGCAGCGGGAAACGGTGCTAGAATAAGGGAATTTCCAGCAAGAAAAGGGAAAGTTGACAGCTGTGGCTTGGAATAAGGGAGTTTCCCACACAAAAGGGAGGGTTGGCAGCTATGACAACCACACCCTTTCACAGCAAAAGCATATAAACTTGCAAATGAAAGACCACTCTCTCGCAGCACACGCCTTGCCACTTTTGTTCAAGGAATAATGGCAAACCAAGGATGAGTCCTGCTTTCTTATCATACCTGTTATGACTCTTCTTTTTTGGCGATCACTCGTAGCCGAGTAAGATTGTCTTCCATAAACACGATTTTAACAATGGGTCCGTAAGTGACTGTGGAGGCCAATTCTGGATCCACATGTCCTTCCACAGTAGGGATATTGGTTTCCAGGCGGGAGTTGATCACAGTGTGGATTTGCCAAGCGTGCCTTCCTCTTAGCACGTTTCACCCTTGCATCCTGAGATTGAGTGTCTTCAAAGCCCATGACACCTTTGGTAAAGGCTGTTCTCCAACTGGAGTGCTCGCAGGCCAGTGTTTCCCAGTTGTCAGTGTTTATACTACATTTTAAAATATTTGCCTTTAGACCATCTTTAAACCTCTTTTGTTGACCACCAGCATTACGCTTTCCATTTTTAAGTTCAGAATAGAGTAGTTGCTTTGGAAGACGATCATCAGGCATCCGCACAACATGACCAGTCCAACGAAGTTGATGTTGAAGAATCATTGCTTCAACACTGGTTATCTTTGCTTCTTCCAGTATACAATACTGATATTAGTTCGCCTGTTTTCCCAAGTGATGTGTAAAAAAATTTCGGAGACACCGTTGATGGAATCTTTCAAGGAGTTGGAGATGGGGTTTATAAGTGGTCCATGTTTCACAAGCATATAGTAAGGTTGGTAGTACAATAGCTTTGTAAACAAGCATTTTGGTTTCCCTGTGAATGTCCCGGTCCTCGAACACTCTGCACTTCAATTGGGAGAAAGCCGCACTCGCAGAGCTCAGGCGATGCTGGATTTCGGCATCAATGTTGGCCCTTGTGGAAAGGTAACTGCCTAGGTAGGAGAAGTGATCCTGCCTAGTGATCCTACCTAAGTGTCATGACTAAGGTCTTTGAGGGCAGAAACTACTAGAAAATACTGGAAAGTGCTGGAAGGTTCATATTGTTTTGACTAACTCAAGGTCAACTGGACTCAGTGAGCTGCTTTATCTCTTTTCTCTCTCTTTTCTCTCTCTGTCTTTTACTTTGTTAGTACATTTCATGTAACATAGTTTTTTTGCCTCAGTAAAGTTTTTCCTTTTACTGAGGATCTTTGACTCTGTGTAGTTCTTTTTATTTACTGCAAGACACTGTTTGTCAATAAGATGGAGGCTAGCAAGGAGAGGTGTAGGGATTGTAATTGGATTGGCGCTGGCACACCATGCCGATCCTCTCAAGTAGAAAGAATAGCGCGGCATACCGGCTAATGCCAGAAAGGAATACACGTGTAACAGGACAGGTTAAGAGGCATGGGTCAGCAGGGCAACAGGTCATGGCAGTACTAGGAGAAGCAAGGAAGGACATGTTGGATCTGGACAGAACGGGATAGAACGGGATGAACCAGAGGGGTCAAGACAAGTCAGGGAAAACAATGGGATACAGTGAGGGGGTGTATACTGAGTGTGCTAAGAGCATGGACAGAGGACATGGCAAAACTGCACGTAGGTAATGGAGGCATTTTGGGGTGTCACCGGGAAGTGACGTGCACAGGAACATCACCTTGTATGGAGTCGCGCTACCACCATTGGTCAAAAGTTGTGCTAACGGGTTAATCATTAGCTGTCAAGTAGAACTGTCAATGACCTGGAAGCTATACGCCGGCTCCCTCGGCCAATAATGCGAGATGAGCGCGCAACCCCAGAGTCGGTCACGACTGGACCTAACGGTCAGGGGTCCCTTTACCTTTTAGAACTGTCAATAAAAGGGAGTGCTCGAAAAGGCTCAAGGTCGCCTTCCCGTTGAAAACCATCCTGTCTCATTGCGTTGTTCTGCCCATTCCAACCCACCAAACTAGCCCACTGCAAAGAGGATGTTTGGAGTTTCCTATTTAACAGCGCATCATCCTTTTTGATAGCTGTTAATTCTATGAAGATGGCTATGCAGTGCACCTACCATCTAAGGTGGTGGGAAACATTTGGAATGGTTGGTGTTGATTTAGTGATGAGGAAAAAAGCAATTTCTGTCATGTAAGGTGAGGTGCAGAAAAACACCACAGTTCTGGAGCCAAAGTAACAGAGGAAATAAGAGAAATGTTTGAGGTAGAGGTCCCTTTGGATCTGCTAATATGCTCATTAAATTACATTAAGGATAGGGTCTCAGCAGTTTATTGGGCACAAGTATTGTGCATCTTAACAATTTGCAAGGATTGTATGCTAAAGCATGGAAGAATGTACAGAAACCAAATAAATCAGATATAATTAGGACAATTAGGGGGAAATTGTATATTACAATGCTTTATTGCATTTTTATACCTTTACTGCTGTTTTAGTAGTTTGTGCTGATAGTTTTACTGTATAGCTGTGTTTTTAGTTGTGCACAGTTGAGATAGAGCCACACAGAGAAAAAGCAGTATAGAAATGGTATAGAAATATAAGACATTAGTTTAATATGATCAAACCATAAAGAAGGCTGATTGCTGAAGAATTGATGCTTTTGAATTATGGTGCTGGAGGAGACTCTTGAGAGTCCCATGGATTGCAAGAAGATCAAACCTATGCATTCTTAGGGAAATCAGCCCTGAGTGCTCACTGGAAGGACAGATCCTGAAGCTGAGGCTCCAATACCGGTACTTTGGCCACCTCATGAGAAGAGAAGACTCCCTGGAAAAGACCCTGATGTTGGGAAAGATTGAGGGCACTAGGAGAAGGGGACGACAGAGGACGAGATGGTTGGACAGTGTTCTTGAAGCTACCGACATGAGTTTAACCAAACTGTGGGAGGTAGTGGAAGACAGGAGTGCCTGGCATGCTCTGGTCCATGGGGTCATGAAGAGCTGGACACAACTAAACGACATCAACAATACCTATGCTGAAGAATAAGTAAAATTTGTGGAGGCATGGAACCAATGTGTGTACCAAGTGTCTACATTAAAGATAAACTTGGAATATTTGAAATGGAGTAGAACATTTGTTATTCTAAAGGACAATTGAAAATATATGAATTGAATACCTAAACAATTTCTTGTTTAGGGTTGTAAGTAAATGAACAACTGAACGATGATACTATTTGCCATTCTTTTTGCCCTTTGTTTGCCTTTGATGCATTTTGGGGGGAAATGTATCTTGATACAGATACATATCTACCTAAAAATCTGAATGCCACAAATATTTATGATTGTCCATTTCTAATGCAAAAAAACCTTGCTCTGATGCCCCAGGCTGTAACCATGAGGGAGATGCAAACCTCTTTCCACACTTCTGACACCAAGTCATGTCTTTATCTGCAGGCCACCTCCACTGAAGAGCCCTTTAACCCTTGCAATGATCCTTGCAATGTACTTATTGGTCCAGCCAATACTCTATACTGGGTGGGGAGGCAATTGGGCATGGGGTAAAAACAAAACCTCAGATAAAGTTAAACCAAAACAAAATGTTAAAGGCAGTTATTTAAACAGGTTTGTGAATATCTTTACATATTTATTTAAAGCATTTCTATCCAGCTCTTCAGCCAAAAGAAGGAGGAGGCCATGGGAGCAGTCCATAATAATGCAGTCCATGATAAAACAGTCCTTACCCTCAGGCTCATCATCATGAGAGAGAGAGAGAGAGAGAGAGAGAGAGAGAGAGAGAGAGAGAGGAGTGAAACAGCCAAAAGTTTCTGTTATTTCAGTCGAGCTGATAGATTGCAATTCTACCTGCTTCCTCCTTCTGTATTTTGACGATGCATGGGCGTAGGCAGTGGGGCAGGGGGGCAGTTGCCCCCTCCTAGAAGCAAAGGGCTGAGGGGCGCAGCGTGGCGGCCCCAGGCTTACGCTCCCCGCACGCCTCTGGAGCTGCACACGGGGAGCGGGAGCCTGGGTCCGCCTCCTCGGGACATCTGAAAGGCGCAGGGCACGTAGCCCCACCCACATTCCCACTGTAGCCCCTCCTGGGTACACCCCTGTGACGATGGAATTATAGCTCAGAGAGGAGCCTGATGAAGATGATCTTTCTGCAGAGGGGATGGAGAGGCCCTGCAGTCCCATTGTGTAAGATTGAAAAAACCAAAACCCCTCTTGCAGCTAAATGTACCAAACAGTGCCAAGCATTAGCGACAGCTCCATTTTTTTATATTAAAGAAGGCACTATGTGTGCAGGCTGATGCATAATTTAGCTAATTGAATACAATAATATATGTGGGATATACAGTTATTTATTATTTAGTTAAAAGAATTTTAAACCGTTGCTTAAGCAAACATGTCACAAAGCAGTTTACAACAATTAATCACAATAAATAAATCACAATACAATTTTAAAACTCATCAAATGCTGCATCATAATAATTTAAATGCAAACGTATTACTGAAACCAGCAAGAGCTAAATGAAAACACTAAAGCCAGCAAAGTCCAAACCTTCATCCTTAAAAGGCAAGATGAGGATTTCTAACTTCATAAGGGTTTGCATTCTCTCTGTGTTTTTTAGCACAGAACATGATTGAAAATTAGGACAACTACAGATAAGTCTATGAAGGAAACCGTGATACTGATTGGTATTGTGAAAATCCATGTTTTCATGTGAATATCTTTAAAAATGTGGTGCCAGTGTTGAGAAGATCCATGAAGTTAAATGGAAGAGTTTAAGATGTTTCATAATGCATAAGATGGTCCATAATGCAATAAACCACCAACACTGCCTTATTTAATGAAGAGGGCCATGCACAAATGGAATCTTCCTCTGGGTGTCATTTTGAGCTACAAAGAAATAAATAGTTGCAAAGTGAATGAAGTAACAAACACACTGAGATGCTACAAAACCAAAGAGACACATTTATATTTGTATTATGTATTCTTTGTTCTGTTATTGACTTCCAAGGTGCCACCTGCCAGTGCAACAGATGTATTTTATTTTATTTTTAAAAAAACAGAAGGGAAGAAGGGGAAAGACGCTTTCAATTAATTTCTATTGGCATTTTGTTTTTCGTTTCTTGGATTATTGCATTTCAATTTATCGGTCCTTCTTTAGCTTGGAGCTGGAGGAAATTAACTACTGATCTCCCTGCACTTTCAGTTTTATATTCAGTATGACTCAGGAACTTGGAGAGAGAGAGAGAGAGAGATCCTCCTTGGATGTGCCCCCCTCCCCTCTCCCAGCACCTGGCCTTTTACACAGGGCTACATATATGCAGAACATCTTGGCAAGCAGAGGGAACTTTCCCCTCTTTCCTCTGGCAATGACCCTTTTTTTTTGGGGGGGGGGGGAGAAGGGCGATCAAAGACCAACTAGCCCTTTAGGAATTATGTGGGGTGGCTATTTTACACGACCCATCAGAATAAAGGAGAGCAGTGCTAGAGCAATTCCTGGTTTAAAATGAGGAGGGTAAGCCATCAGAGAAGAAGCTGGAAAGATGGGGGTCATGACTCACTTGAGACGACATTGCCACCATCACTGAAACTGTTTGTGGTCTCTTCTTAGCTTGTGTTGCATTAGGATGGTTCCTCCCTGAGCCACTGAGATAATATGGGAAGCTCTTGGCCTTGTAGACCTAGGCAGCAACTTTCCCCCCATAACCACCTTGTCCTTCCCAGAAAGTAGGACATGTTGGTGTGAGGAGAGGCTGCAGCATGGCCTTCTGAAACTTGACTTGGGGTTTCATAATGTACTCTGTAGTTTAGGTATTTCAGGATTAGGAAGGAACTTGCTTTCAATGGCTCCCATGTTGCTGAATGGGAGAAGAAGCTCTTCAGGAAGAAATGTGTGTGTGTTGGGGGGGGGGGGTGGAGTTCAGTGATAAAGAAAATACCGACTGCCAAACTGAAATTTAAGCTGACGATCCCTGGCATTCACAGCTATGAAAATAAATGCAGGGAAAACTTAGTTTCTATCCTTAAACTCTTTAGACATGGTGTTGCTGTATATTTTTTCCAAATGTAGAACAAATATGGTAATTTTATTTAGCCAGGTAAATAACAAGATTGTTTTGCAATGGATGAATGGTAAGTCAGTTCCTAACAGGAATCGAGTATCTTCTCATAGTCTGTTTCCTGTATAAAGCTGGATATGTTCTTTTTAAAGAAGAAGAAGAAAAGAAATGTATGGTGGAAATGAAAGCTATTGCCATTAGCTCCCTTAGCTGAATTTCTGGCTTCTAACAACTCTCAATTTACAGTAGTTGGAATGCAGTATTGAGATCTAAAGCATTAGAGATGTATTTTTGACCTTTAATATGAGATGCCTGTGTCATCTGCAAATCTGGATTACTTTCATGGTTTCCTTTTTTTCTTTCAAGAGAAAAGATAAATAAATAAATTAAAAAGCAACACATTGCTTGAGGATAATGCAAATTTCCTCTCCTGGAGCCAAAATTTTAAAATAACCTTGACATGGAAATGTAAAACTCTATCTTCCTGCTGGTGGCACCACTGGCGGAGGAAGAGGAGTGCGGGGGGAGCACACCACCCCCGCAGCGCAATCCTAGTGGGGTGCCATCGCGGCTGCCGCTCCCCCACGCTGGGTGCCACAGCCCTGCAGGTGGCATGCCCCGCCCCCAGGACGCGCGCCAGCCCTGCCCCGCCTGCTCTCCACCCCCCCCCCCAGTGTCGCAGCATGAAGCTCCACCACTGGGTGGCACACCATAATTTGTACAACTTGCACATTAGATTAATCATGTCCTCCTCCCAAAGGGCACGTGTTGCGGTGATATCATCAAGACTGACCTCACTGCTGTTGTGGGTGAGAGCGATTGGATGGCCACAACAATCCGATTGGTGGTCCCTCGGTTGCTGGGGTAATTCTGACCAATGGGATCATTTCATGCATTAACCAAGCTTCCTCTTTTCACCTGCCCACCCTCCCTATATTTAGGGTTCATTATGACCTTGCTATGCTGTCATGGGTCATCTGCTTTTGGGGCAGGGGCCCGGTAGGAATTTTCCCATTTGGCTGATTGGCTGGTGCCACTTGGGTTTCGCCTGCCGCGTAGCAAATCGTCACAACTTTGTACGGTTTGGCGGTTAGGCATTGGTTCAATGTGGAGGGGAGGGGAGGTTGTCACACCTGCCCCTCCAATGTGTGAAAGGTATCCCATTAAAGGAATCCAGGGGCTCACCTTGCTTTTGTCCAATCCCCTTCCAGGGGTTAGGGCCTCGCCAGGGCCCCTGGGAGCATTTTGGGTGAGCATGAGTCTGAACCTGTTCAAATGCTCCCCCAGGATGTTTTCCCTTACTGACCTCTGCCAGAGTCCAGTCGTCAGTGCTGCCCTGCCGAGGTCAGGTGCAGCTAGTCAGGAACCAAAGCCTAAGCAAACCACTCATGATCTGTAATCAATAAAGTTGTGGCCAAAATTATGCCAATAACCTTAAACTAAATTCTATTTCAATTGTGTATTTATTTAATTTATTTATTTATTGAGGGAGGTCTTGGGAATCTTAACACACAGCTAGAAAAGTGATGCTGGCTTCACTTTCCAAATTACCCAGCTTCCCATTCACTTTATCAAAATTGTGCTTGAGTGTGTATTTTCTTGTTATTCAGGGATCCCTTTTTATTTGCGCATTTATCTGCATGTTTGCATATTCAAAAGCTAGGGTGAAGAGGTGTGTCTTCAGCGTTCACAAAAAGCTCTGTAATGGAAGCGACACTACTTAGGGGCTGTCACAGAGAATGTCCTCTCCTGGGCCACCACCCACCCCATCATAATGCACATCAATCTCTGACTTTTGTCTTCTGGGGTTTTTCCTGTTGTTATTCTGTCTCTCACAGTTACAATAAACCTACCATTAAAATTATGGATTGGTCATTTCTTCATCAGAGGACAAACGGGCAAATTTAGCAGGGGATCAAATACTCTCCCCCCTCCACTGTACTTTGGAGTAGGCATTGTGCTGTAAATATCTGCATCAAAGAAAACTATACATTCTCTAAGCATAACAGAAACAGCGAGAATTATGTGCTTAAAATATTTTAGTAACTCCAATTATGAAAGTTACAGTAGTTGGTGCTTTAGGCTTTTATCCATTGTTGTTGAGGATGCAAGGTTAGCACATATCCTCTGCTCACTCTACAGGGCTCCACAGTTATCCCCCCCCCCCCGATACACTGACAGGATTTTTACCACAAAAAGAGACAACACACATTGTGTACTGACCATGTGACTGGGTACACACTGCAGTAAAATTTGCCACGTGATAAATTTATATTTACCCTCTTCCACCTGCAAATTAGTGCTGAGTGGTTTAAGACTAACCTGGGCCAATTTTGGAGAGGATGACGTGGAGTGTCCTGGACAACACGTGTGTGAATGAATTCTGAGCTGAGAGCATTCCATTTGAGTGGTGGTTATGCCTGGTTCAATCAAAAATTAATTATACCCCCACTAAGAAGTATGAAAAAATGATAACAAACATGGACTTTATGTTGCTGCAACTTTTTATCAGTAGTGATATTAAAACTTAAGAGCACAATGCATAAAACTATGGGGAAATGAAAAATGTCAGGATGCGAAAATGTAAAGTAATTGTAACCTGGAGAGAACACAGTGAGTTGAGATTTTGTAACCCACAAAGAATAGAGAAAACACTTCCCAGCAGGATTTTGGAAAGGAGGGGAGAAAGAAGAAAATAAGTCTTCAGCTTCATCTTTCACTATAATAACTTGGCTGCAGTCTTTTGTGTATTTAATAGAACTTTTGAAATCACCTTCAAATGCTGAGCTTCTGTTGTAAACAGAAACAAGGCTTCCTACCGGGAGTCTGGTCCTGAGGGCCCACTTTAACACAGTATTGAAGCCCCACAGGCAGAGCTACGCTATCAGTGGGGTCTAAATAAATAAAAAAGAGCTGAGAAAGGAGGTGATGAGATACAAGGCTTTGCTGTGTTTTAATATTATGTTTTATTCATTTCAGTGTTTTTAATGGTTGCCTATATGTTTGTATTTTAGTGGAAGCTGCCTTGGTGTTTTCAGGGTGAAAGGAGTGGAAATAATGGTCTGAAAAATATTTTCAATAAACAAGTAAGCAAAAAGAAAAGAAAAGGGCATTTTGAGAGAGAAAATGGAAGCTGATGGCTGGGGTCTCAAATATGGCTAGAGGTTGGGGGGTTGCTGTGTGCAACAGAATGGCTGGGGCATTAGGCTGGCCTCCGCAAGAAAGGAGATATGGGCCAGGACATTCAGGTGTCTAAGGAGCTACTGGAAGCTCTCTAAGGAGCTACTGGAAAGAATTTTTTAATTTTGTTTCGACTACGTCAGACCAACACGGCTACCCACCTGTAACTAGAAAGCAGGGAGAAGATGAGGGTGGGATGCCCAGATGTTCTAAGGACAGAGGGACTGTGTACTCTTGGTAGAGCACGGGTGAGATGTAGGATGCAAAAAGAACAGACATATCTTTGGCTAGAGTTCTTGAGGAAACAAGTAACTCTATGGTTCTGGGCAATACTCCCCACTCCTGGTGTATGTTTGTTTGAACACACACCAGGATTGCACCAAGTTCTCACCTTTTATGGTTCTGAGGGAAAGTACCAAATAAAGGGGTCTGTTTGTCCAACTTGGAGAACTTCCCCGAAGATTCTAATGTCTTTTAAAAAATAAAATGTTTAATGCCATCAGTAATTAATACGGTAGATGCTTCCAATAGAAACAGGCGTTAAGGTCATGGTCATTACTGGAGTCTGAACTTAAAAGGACAAATCTCGGTAAAGGTAAAGGGGCCCCTGACCATCAGGTCCAGTCGTGTCCGACTCTGGGGTTGCGGCGCTCATCTCGCTCTATAGGCCGAGGGAGCCGGCGTTTGTCCGCAGACAGCTTCCGGGTCATGTGGCCAGCATGACAAAGCTGCTTCTGGCGAACCAGAGCAGCACACGGAAACGCCGGAGCGATCCCTATTTATCTACTTGCAGTTTGATGTGCTTTCGGACTGCTAGGTTGGCAGGAGCTGGGACCGAGCAACGGGAGCTCCTTTTCACCTATTAGCAGCACTTTTTTCTTTAAAAATGTTTAGGGGTAGGTACTCTCAATTTGACTCAAGAAGATCATTATTTTATTCTTCAAATTGGGAAAAAATAATACAGTAAATGGACAAAAGTATAAAGATTCACAAAATATTTAGGGGTATGCGTACCCCTGCGTACCCCAGAAAAAAGCACTGCCTATTAGGACCTGGAAGTGTGTGTCACCCACAGTTTTCCAGGGAGAGATCGTCAGAAATTCTGAAACATAATGCTTAACATGTTATAGCATGTAAGTGCTACAAAGTGCTTCACAGATGTATTTCAGTAATATTTACTAAGTAGATTCCTTCACAAAAGCTCATACCAAAATAAAAACTTAGTTGGTTTTTAAGGTGCTACTGAAGGAATTTTTAATTTTTTTAATTTTTTAATTTTTTAATTTTGTTTCGACTCAACACGGCTACCTACCTGTAACTTTACTAAGTAGGTTAGTATTATCATCTTCACATTACCAATGGGAACGGATGGGACTGAGGCTAAGAAAATAGTATTTTTGCCTTAGGCCACTTAGTAAAGCTGTAGCTGAGGTGAGAATTGGCACTGGCAACTTCCCAGCTGACACTTTCATCCGATGGTCCTGCATGTGCTCTTATCACTTAATGATTGCAGTGTCAAGTGATGACTTGCATGTGTGAGTGGGGGAAAGGTAAATTTCCAGGGATATAATTTTCTTATCATCACAGTTGCCACTTAAACCTGCTCAAAGCAGCCTGATTTGCATATTGTACAAACCGTTTGCTAATTATGCAAATAAAATACATTAATTTTGGCATTGTCATTTGCCCCAAGCCACATACCACAAAAATTGAGGAAGGAGCAATGGAAAGATAAGTGACAATTTGCCCACATCATACAATAGTGTTCTTTCTTAACTGTTTCAATCTTTCTCCTCCAAGGATGGCTCCAGAGTATTTCTATTTTCCAGGAGGGATTTGAGCACATCTGGGAACTTGTAAGTTTGCAATGTAAAAGTGGAATAAAGCACTACAGTATGTCACCCGAGCCCAACAAATCCACTTAAAATAAAAAACAACAGAGATTGGTAAGCAGTTTGGTAAGTGATGGGAAATGCCTCAAAAAATGTGAGCTGAATGAATGAAAATCAGATAGATAAGTTAACATCCCCAAAGCAAATCAATATGAGTGCATGATGATTGTTCTTATAACTACCCAATAAACAAATCAGAATGGATACTCAATAAAGATCTTTTCTTCCTGTCAAAAGGACATTTTGGTTTGCCTAAGTTATTACCAAAACTTCACAACATTATAGTGTACAGTGATTAGCAGTAGGTTCCCAGTTTACTTATTTGGTAATAGCTTTCATCCCTTCCTTCAAACCTTTTCTGTGGAAAACAATTTCAGGATTGGGTCTGTGATTTCCCTTATCCACCAATCTCAAGAGATTCCAATAGGTATGATCTACATTTAGTTAAACCATCAAGAATTCTGTCAAACTACCCAAAATACAAGCAATTGTGTACAATCCACAGGCTGACTTTTTATCCAAGCCAATGGAATTCAGTCTAATAAAGGTTTTACATTGGAATGGAATTTTGGATTTTTTTTAATTAAAAAAAATGGCAAGGTGGCTATTGTAGAAGTCAGGAAGTCATCAGAGTGAGGGACTGGGGAAAGAAGGTGGAGGAAAGAGACGGGCCAGGTTGACTTAGCTGCTTTCTTGCATACCATTATACTCAGCTTCCCATATAAGCACCTGATTTAGGGAAGCAACAATGCCCGTGCATATTCCAGTGACTGGTACATGCCCCGTATGCAGGCATACAGGTTCCTGGATATACCCAGTGAAGAAGCCATGACAGTAATGGCAGATGATAAGGAATGATAAGGAATGAGGTGGGTCAACCAATCATCTTCCTCCGCTTTGCTTGTCACTCACTGGTCTTCCCACGTGCAGAATGACTGCCACACATGAAGGGATGGATCGCAGCTCCCATAATTTTAAGGAGATTGTTCATGAGTTTACAGGTGTCCTCACAGGTCAGCCTTAAGGCCACCATCAAAGCAGTTGCTGGAGCCTTACTGAGAGGTTTATATTGAGAAAGTTCTGCTTGGTCTAACAGTCATGGACACATGTAATTGCAAGACTTTGAGGAGGTGGGTATTTTGAAGCATAATTCAATTACAGTATGTCATTTCGGCTCCCTGGAAATTTCAATTAGGAGAGAGAGGTACTGCTGCTACAAATTAAAGTGTGTCTTGTTTGTTGATAAACAGAAAAGAGGATAAGGGGTGTGAAGCTAGCAAATTATAAATATATTGCATATATGACAAGTTAGATGCTGCATTGAGAGCCCTGTGCAGAATACTACGTAGGCTGCAAATATAATTCATAAACAAATGTACCAATCAAAAAGGAGAACAAAAGTATATATTTCTTTATGAACCAAAAATGTTTAATGCCTCCACTAATGGACCCAAATATTCATAACCCAGAATCACTGTGATAACTGAAGTATTAATAAGCTGCAAGTTAATAGCACTGTAATTCCTTTTAGCACTTCTGCTGTACTGTAATATTTTTTCCTAAAATAATGATGAAATGGAGTGCATATAATATTGCTATGAAGGTGGCACATTACTCTCTGGTTGGAGCCTGGTAGAAGCTGATTTCTTCATAGATCGTACTCTCACCAATTGGAACAGAGACAGATCATAATCTGCTGAACTGTTATCAACTACGCTGAAGAACCCTGTGGAGAAAATGAAAGATTCATTTTCCCAATGTCATGCAGTTCCTATAAATGGTGACTAGTCGAGGCACAGCAGACCCTGCCCCCAACCTGGTGCAAACCATAGTTCTTCTCAATGTGACAGATGGAAAGAGTGGCTACTTCTGCATATTTATGTGGAAGGGAAGCATGTGCTACTCTTTATTTTCCCATATGGAAAAGTCTGACTGGCTGCCCACCAGTGTGACCAGTAAACCTTCAAAATGGGTGGAATGGTGACACATTGCCTTCTGGTGGATTTTTCTAGTGAATCCCGTTTCTAAGTATTTACATTGTTTGAATCTAAAACCAGAACACCCAAGTGTCCACGTTGCATGTTTTAGGATAAGGGATCCCTGAGGCTGCCCTGTGGAATATTTAAATACAGTGGAACCTCGGTTTACGACTACCTCCGTTTATGAAAACCTCCGTTTACGAACGGTGCGGACCTGGAAGTGTTTACATCCATGTTCCAAGGCGTCGGATGCCCAGACGCGATCTGCACAGTGCGCACATGTGCAGAGGCGCTCTCGGCGAGTGAATGCCTCCATGGAACGGATTGCGTTTGCAAACCGAGGTACCACTGTATAGCTGTTTTCAGATGCTAACTAATAATTATCAGCTTTTCAAGGTCCTGCTAATTCCTCCCATGTAGTGTGTAGGGATATGGCAGAGCTTGGCCCCCAAATAAGAAGTAGTAACATGTTAGTGGGCTTTATAAGGTGTCCCTGCCTCTTTCTGGGAAGCATTAATAAAAGAATTCCTTCAGTAGCACCTTAAAGACCAACTAAGTTTATATTTTGGTCTTTAAGGTGCTACTGAAGGAATTCTTTTATTTTGCTTCGACTCAGACCAACACGGCTACCTACCTGTAACTGGGAAGCATTAAAGTAGCTCTCACATTCACACCTTGTGATGCTCACAGTGGAATATTAGCTGAATGATCACTTTGGCCGCTAAGTAAGAACTCTTCCTCTTTCTTATCTGATTAGCCTGGAGTGAGCAGGTTCCCCCCTCCCCCCACATGAATTGCTGATGTGGGTCCAGATTTGTTTCGTTTGACATTATTACTTTGGTCTAAATGGGGAGCTTCTGTGTGGCTGGGGTGTGTGAAAGACACAGTGCCCTGAAACATCAGAGAGGTTTAGATGCCTATTGAAACCTAGGAATTTGGTTGAATGTTGGAGTAGGAAACCCTTAGAAAAAGTAACAACCCTCTCACATCTCTTGGGGGGGATGATTTTTTTTCACCATCTGGTGAAAGAGTGGCATTCATGGAGCAAAGGCCTCCTGGAACAAAATAATTTCAAGCAGGTGCCTAATACTTAGCAAGGGGGGTCCGTATCTGATTTCTAATGGTTGTTGTTGTTATTTAGTCATGTCCGACTCTTCATGACCCCATGGACCATAGCACGCCAGGCACTCCTGTCTTCCACTGCCTCCCGCAGTTTGGTCAAACTCATGTTGGTAGCTTCAAGAACACTGCCAAACATCTCGTCCTCTGTCGTCCCCTTCTCCTAGTGCTCTCAATCTTTCCCAACATCAGGGTCTTTTCCAGGGAGTCTTCTCTTCTCATGAGGTGGCCAAAGTATTGGAGCCTCAGCTTCACGATCTGTCCTTCCAGTGAGCACTCAGGGCTGATTTCCTTCAGAATGGATAGGTTTGATCTTCTTGCAGTCCATGGGACTCTCAAGAGTCTCATCCAGCACCATAATTCAAAAGCATCAATTCTTCGGCGATCAGCCTTCTCTATGACCCAGCTTTCACTTCCATACATCACTACTGGGAAAACCATAGCTTTAACTATACGGACCTTTGTTGGCAAGGTGATGTCCTTGCTTTTTAAGATGTTGTCTAGGTTTGTCATTGCTTTTCATTGATTTCTAATGGTAGGGGCTTCATTACAGTTGGATCTACTACACTGATGGCATGACTCCTCATTGACACGAGTTGTGCTTCTGGTCCGCTCGTACTGTTCCACTATATGATCTCAGTGATCAGCTTGGGGCATACGGGTAAGGTGATCCTTAATATATTCTGGGCCTGACCAGTCCCAGTGGCTTCACACAGATGTTGAATAGCACTGTGGATAAAATAGTGCCCTGTGTGACCCCCTAGCGTAACTAACATGGCCCCAAAGAGCAATCTCCCAATGCTACTCTTTGGACATGAACTTGCAAGTAGGAATGGAACAACGGTAGCCCTTGATAACCACACCACAGAGCCAGTCCAGCAGGATGCTATGGGCAATGGTATCAAAGCTCAAATCAAAGAAGCAGGGTCACATGTCTCTGTATCATCCATTAGGGTGACCATGGCTGACTCTGTCCCAAATCCAGGCCTAAATCCATATTGATGTTGATCTAAATTATGCATTTCTTCTAGAAACACCTTTAGTTGTCCTAACACAACCCTCTCCAGCACCTTCCCTTCAAAATGGAGTCTTTGTTGCATTCCATTGGGGACAGGGCTGGCTATAAAAGGAGTAGGCACATTATTGCCTCTTTCAAGATGGCCAGCACTATCCCCATCTTACAATGATGTGCTCACCATGTGCTGAACTAGTAATCCCCTCCCCCAAGCTGACTTTCATCAGACAGGATCCTACCCACTTGACACGTCCCTGGAGTTTATTGGCAAGTGAGGTGGGGCTCATATGAGACTATAACATAATTTCCTCTGTTCCTTTATGGGGTGTGGGCAAAGGAAGAGCAAGGAACCATTATATAACTGGTTCTGTGCTTAAAAGCAGAGTTGGAATTACTTGGCTTAAGTGGGGGCATGTTCAATGAGTTTTCAAGGGGAAGGTGACATTTAAAGGGTTTAATTACAGATCAGCTCCATTGCAATTAATAAAGTCGTGACCCTAGTTCAATCCATACCTGCTGTCTTATGTCTCCATTCGAAGTATGGAAGAAAACAAATATAAACAAACAAACGAAATACCCTATTCAAATGCTCTTACATTGCCATTTACAATAAGTAATTTTTCTGGTGTAGAATGTACAGTTGAACTCCAAACATCTCCTATAATTACATTCTGGTACTCCATTGCACATCTTTGATAAGAGGTAAGCTTAACTAAAATAAATGAATATCACAATTTTCTTAACTATTTGGGGTGCTTTTTTCTGATGCAGAGATTGCTTTGCAATGTTTTGCAAATACCAATCATGAGGCTTCTAGATCATTCTACATTAGGTCATCTAAACATGTCAAGCAGATACTTTTTTACATAATTGAGCAAGGAAACAACAAAACTAAATGACAAATAAACACCCAGCATTTCACGGATTGTTTCCAATACCATTTCCTAAAAACAAAACAAAACCTTCTTTACACAGAACCAAAAACTTCCATAACAACACCCCCCCACCCCATTTCAGAATGTCTTGTTTGTTAAGTGCTATTCCAGGAACGTTCACTGCAAGGGGTAAAGAAAAATGACCCTTTAAATATCCTGCCCCCAACTGTTTAGGGCAGGGATTTGCCCCTCTCTCAACAAGACTGATTTTGGCAGCATCTTGATAGCAACGCAACTTGCCCCCTCTCCAGGCATCCCATTATTCATTGGATAAGTTGGGATAAGGTGATAACTGTGAATTTAAGCCAGGGTCTGTCCACGTCTTGGGTCCCTTTTCTGCCCCGACTGGGCTAGCAGGACGACTGGAACACCTTCTCAGCTTAATTCAGAAACCATGGACCCACAATTGCACATTGTGAGCACCAACTTCAACTTCAATAAACGATGGATGTGGCAGTAGAGGTTTTATCCTCATTTTATTTCTTTCTACAAGCTACAGCATATTTACAGGCTGACTTCTTATCTTCAGCACAGAGAAAAACATACACTCTGACTGCAGGCAGCAGCTCAGAGACAGACTAACTCAAAATATAAAGTTACAGGTAGGTAGCCGTGTTGGTCTGAGTCAAATAGAAACTGAAGGAATTTTTTTTTCTATTTTGCTTCAAAATATAAAGTCAGGGAAAAGGTCAAAGCAATTAAACAGTTCCCGCCCCCTTCTCTCTGACCATCAGATCATCTGATTCTTAAAGTGGGAGGGGTGAAAATGCTAACAATAACCCTCTCCTAAGCTGATCTGTATGGAATGGGGGGGGGTGTCCTGTGTTTGTGTGTGCATGTGAGAGTGTGACGTAGCCACACCCACTCTGGCCACACATGACTGGCATGTGGTCCCTGCAGGGGTCACCCCAGTTCAAGGATTTAAATCAGGCATCCCCAAACTTCGGCCCTCCAGATGTTTTGGACTACAATTCCCATCTTCCCCACCACTGGTCCTGTTAGCTAGGGATCATGGGAGTTGTAGGCCAAAACATCTGGAGGGCCGCAGTTTGGGGATGCCTGATTTAAATAGTAATAACCAGCACCTTGAACTGAGCATGATCCTATAATCAATCGGAGAATATGCACAAGATATCTAAACACATATAATTCTTTACCAGACTCCAAGAAGTTGAAATTCAATGCAGATGTTTTTTTCAGTTGTCTTGGACTGTGGAACCTGTTATAAACACCATTGCACAAATGTGAGATCTGCCACTTAACTTATGTGCATTTATACAATGTGTCTAAACATGTTTCTGTTTAACGTTCTCTCTCAATTTTACTTGATCTCCCAAGTGATACTTATGAATAGCATACATGAATTAGCTCACTTGATATATCTTCCTATATGCATAAAAATGTAAGGCTATCATTACACTGCAGTTCATTTGCTGCTGATAGGCAATCATGCCAACTCTAGCACGATGAGCAGCAGGCAGGCAAGGAAGGAAGGAAGCAGGGTAGGTGTCAGGCGGCTCAGGTGAGCTGCAGAGAGAGAGGAGCTTCACAGAACAGTCTAGTAAGCCCCCCCAACCATTAAATGTGGCTGTAGTGAGGTTTGATGGGGGGAGAGAGAAAAGGCGGCTGCAGCCAGATTTAATAGAGGGGAAGGTGCTATGGACTATGACTATGGAATGAGCTGACACATTTTGGGGTGCTGATGCTGTGAGCTCCTCCACTGAAAGCTTGAGGTAGTATATATATGTGTGTGTGTGTGTAAGTAAGTCATGTATCATAAAGAAACCATGGTCTCTGTTGTGCCTCGTTGCCACAAGGAAACAGCACAGGTCATGGGTAAGTGCCTGGAACCCCTGGAGTCTTGAGCACCACTCGGCAGAGGCTGGGGTGGCGTGTAAAAATATCTATACATGTCGATTGCTTCTATGGATCCCTCACTGTAATGCCACAATGCCAAAAGGTTTTCTCTGCCCCAAGGCACACTTCATAAAATTTCTATTAGAGATGTGTTTTCTTTTCTTTCTTTCTTTTTAAAAGTTAGTGTTTAATACTAATATAACTTGGTGGTGCATGAAGAAATATCAATTTATATAGCACTGAAAGCCAACACAAGTTTTTATTATACCAGACCAACATGTCAAATTTGGCCTGACTGTGCTCTGAAATTAACAATTTTGTGAGTAAATGGTGGTAATGAAGACTCTCTTTTTGACAGCTCAGTCTCTCATTTCTGATGTTCCTTCCTCACCCACTGCCGTTGAAGAATGTATGCAGAACTGTAGCTGTGAGGGAGAATGCTAATGGAAATCAGTAATAGTAATTTAATCACAGGAATTAGCATAAACAGCATTTCCTGCTCCTCTAAGCATATGCAACCAATAACGAGAGGTTAATTAGTAACATAATTGTGCTTTATGGTCTTCTCTGTCTCAGGGCATACTCTCCATCCACAGACTTTATCAGTGAGGCTTTGAAGTTTAGCTCATCATTCCCACTGGTTTGCCCCCCCCCCTCCCCAAGTGAATTCAAAAATAAACTTAACCACATTCCTTGGCGTGAAGTGGTTTCATTTGCTGTATTTACAGTAAGATTACAGAACTGCCAGTCCCAAATTAGAAGCACATTACGGAAAATGTATTTTTATTGAAGAAAAGATAATTTCCTTTTGCATATATACACAAGTGGGGGACATGCAGCAAAATGTTGCAGTGTGAAGTGTTTCTTCTCAGGCCTTCGGCTAGCTAGCCATGCCATTCCCAGGATACTCCATTCCACTCCCCTTGCATAGCTGCCAAGTTCCGGACGTAAAGATCCGGGATCGGCAGCGCGCGCATGACCGGAAGTTGCGTGACGCAACTTCCGGTGGCGCTTCGCCCTTCTATGGGCACCAGAAAATGGCGGCGCCAACGCCGGATGTCACTTCCGCGCATGACCGGAAACATGTAAAAGCGAATTCCGGAGCCGGCGCCGCCATTTTCTGATGCCCATAGAAGGGCAAAGTGCAACCGGAAGTCGCATCACACAACTTCCGGTCATGCGCGGAAGCGACTTCCAGCGCCGCCATTTTCTGGTGCCCATAGAAGGGCCAAGCGGCACCAGAAAAATGGCCGCCAGGCCGAAGCCGATTTAAGGGACAATACCGGGATTTTAACCTAAACGGGAGACCGCCGGGAAACGGTAAGAAAAAAGGGGTTTTCCCGGTGGATACGGGATACTTGGCAGCTATGTCCCCTTGTTTGACATTTTGTTGAGTTTTCCAGTGGGCATTCTGGGCTGCACATGGCCCAGTCCTCTTTGAGCTACATTCAGGGATTTCCCCCTTAAAAATACAGCATGTGCTTCTGTAAAGTTTGGGTTTCTTCCAAGCCTTCTGATACCTCCACCTTGCACATGGATGTTCTTCTCTTGATTGTATAAGGATGCACACACTGCAAATATTAAAATGTGACCCATAAACAACAGGAACATACTTCATTAGTATTTCTGGTATACAATGTATCAGTGCAGAGGAGGATGAAATTATTGGCATTATCCAAGTTACCACCTGCACTATACATTTAAATCTGCATCATTCCACTCTAAACAGCCACAGCTTCTCCCAAAGAATCCTGGGAAGTGTAGTTTGCTAAAGGTGTTCAGAGTTGTCAGTAGGTCCCCTCACAGAGCTGCAGTTCCCAGGGTCCCCTGAGAAGAAGGATTGGTTCTTAAACCACCCTGGGAATTGTAGTCCTGTGAAGGGAATAAGGACTCTTCTAACAGCTCTCAACATTCTTAGCAAACTACAGCTCCCCGGATTCTTGGGCGGGGGTATCCATGACTGTTTAATGTGGTATGCTACTGCTATAAAGGAAGAGTCCCAATTGGACCTTCATTTATTTCCTCTAGAGAGACTCTGGATTATTGATAGTATTTCACCTAGTTCCACTGGGGTCCAGTCTGGAAGGTGTGCATAACTGGGCCCATTTTGCATGGCTGATAGATTCGTTGGCTCTGTGAGTATTGCAGAATAGTGATTAAACCAACTAGAGGCAGGAGTGATGGTAATTGTTTGGTTACTACCATCTTGAAGGGCACCAGAAACTATCCTCCTTGCTGTCCTTTGCTTGAATTGCCCTGAGCTGATAATGGCAACAACCTTCGTAGAAAGATTTCTTTTTCCTATGGAAGAGCTCTGAAAGGTGTTTTTTCCTCATATTTAGGTATTCTTTTAAGTGGCTCGGATTCTTCCTGGATTGAAATAGTTGAAACGCTTGTCTCAGAAGAGATTTCTCATGATGGCATTCTTTGTCAAATTATGCTTGCCTGCTTCATATGCTTGCCTGCTCACAGGTCTCACCAGGGATATGAATACTTGGGAGAGCTGGGTGAAAGTTGACAGAGCATATGATATAGGGTCAGATTTAATTATTTGTTCCCTCAAGGAAGCTGCCTCATTAGAGGCAATTTTTTGAGAGACCAGCTGTTCAATATGGGGGGACCATCTGATTCTTTGGTGATATTGTGCCGTAGATCTCAAAGTTTCATGGGTCAGATCTCTTTTGTGATGTATATTTACTAAAATTGTTAAAGGCAGATTGTCACTCTCAGTACGGTCAGCAATGCCAAATGAAAGAACAGAACTGAGTAAGGAAGGGGGAACATATAAGGTTACCAAAAAAGTTTTAATGAATCCGGGGACACTTTTCAACTTCAATGGATTTCGTATGGGGACTGATTTGTAAATCTGGGGAAATCTGGTAACCTTAACATATACAGTAATCAATCACGCTGCAGCCCTGGCTGGAGATATGTGTGTAAATCTCTTGGAGCTGGTGAATTGTGGGGACTCATTAAGGGTGTATTTGTTCAATGATATGCATAACTCTGTAAGTACAATTCCTGCTTGGTTAATTTGAAGGTCAGGATATGATCTGGCTTTTACTAAAAAAAGGTGGGGAAGAGGTTTCTAAATCGACCTCCCTCTTTCTTTCTTTTTGCCAGAAGATGATTATTCTAGCCAATTTGGGCATTAAAATCTTCTAAAAGGAGAAGTCTCCAGGGCCAGATGAACTACATCCAAGAGTATTAAAAGAACTGGCGGAGGTGATTTCAGAACCACTGGCAATAATCTTTGAAAATTCCTGGAGAACAGGCGAAGTTCCAGCAGACTGGAGGAGGGCAAATGTTGTCCCTATTTTCAAAAAGGGGAAAAGAGAGGACCCAAACAATTACCGCCCAGTCAGCCTGACATCAATACCAGGAAAGATTCTAGAGCAGATCATTAAGCAAACAGTCTGTGAGCACCTAGAAAGAAACTCTGTGATCACTAAAAGTCAGCATGGGTTCCTGAAAAATAAGTCATGTCAGACTAATCTGATCTCATTTTTTGACAGGATTACAAGCCTGGTAGATGAAGGGAACGCTGTGGATGTAGCCTATCTTGATTTCAGCAAGGCCTTTGACAAGGTGCCCCATGATATTCTTGTAAAGAAGCTGGTAAAATGTGGGCTAGACAATGCTACCATTCAGTGGATTTGTAGCTGGATTACTAACCGAACCCAAAGGGTGCTCATCAATGGCTCCTCCTCATCCTGGAGAGTAGTGACTAGTGGGGTGCCACAGGGTTCTGTCTTGGGCCCAGTCTTGTTCAACATCTTTATCAATGACTTGGATGATGGGCTTGAGGGAATCCTGAGCAAGTTTGCAGATGACACCAAGTTGGGAGGGGTGGCTAACACCCCAGAGGACAGGATCACACTTCAGAATGACCTTAACAGATTAGACAACTGGGCCAAAGCAAACAAGATGAATTTTAACAAGGAGAAATGTAAAGTACTACACTTGGGCAAAAAAAATGAAAGGCACAAATACAGGATGGGAGACACCTGGCTTGAGAGCAGTACATGTGAAAAGGATCTAGGAGTTTTGGTTGACCACAAACTTGACATGAGTCAGCAGTGTGATGCAGCAGCTAAAAAAGCCAATGCAATTTTGGGCTGCATCAATAGGAGTATAGCATCTAGATCAAGGGAAGTAATAGTACCACTGTATTCTGCTCTGGTCAGACCTCACCTGGAGTATTGTGTCCAGTTCTGGGCACCACAGTTCAAGAAGGATACTGATAAGCTGGAACGTGTCCAGAAGAGGGCAACCAAAATGGTCAAAGGCCTGGAAACGATGCCTTATGAGGAACGGCTTAGGGAGCTGGGTATGTTTAGCCTGGAGAAGAGAAGGTTAAGGGGTGATATGATAACCATGTTCAAATATATAAAAGGATGTCATATAAAGGAAGGAGAAAGGTTGTTTTCTGCTGCTCCAGAGAAGCGGACACGGAGCAATGGATTCAAACTACAAGAAAGAAAATTCCACCTAAACATTAGGAAGAACTTCCTGACAGTAAGAGCTGTTCGGCAGTGGAATTTGCTGCCAAGGAGTGTGGTGGAGTCTCCTTCTTTGGAGGTCTTTAAGCAGAGGCTTGACAGCCATCTGTCAGGAATGCTTTGATGGTGTTTCCTGCTTGGCAGGGGGTTGGACTGGATGGCCCTTATGGTCTCTTCCAACTCTATGATTCTATGATTCTATGATTCTAAGTCTAGCCATAGGATAACTTTTCTCCATGGAGATTAAATAATTGGAAAGACGAGACCAATGGCTTGTCAGTTCCTTCCTATTTCTACATAGTGGAAGGTAAGCATTGATTAATAAAATGTTAGAGTTGGATGGATTGAGTAGCAAAGGTTGGACTAGAGGAGAGCATGGGGCCAGATATTTCAATTTGGAGGTCAAATTTTGAATGCCAGTTCATGAAAGATACTGAAGCCCTCTAGTACAGGACTTTTTAAAAGCCAGGTTTCCTGAACGGCTAAACAGTCAAATTGGCGTAAATAATTTTTTAGGTCTAGGTCTCCCTTCTTATTGCCCCAGCCTGCAATGTTCCATGACAGAATCTGATATGGTGTTCTAATACCATCCATGGCTAGTCATTCGGTTGAATCAGGGCTGATTTCCTAAATCAGTTCACTTTCATGACAAAAGTAGACTCAGGAAATTTTCAACTGAGCTCTTCCTACTCCAGCAAATATAGTTATCTCTTTCCTCTATAGATTCAAGCACACAATTGACCCTCCCAAAGACATCAGTGTTGGTGTAATGTGCTAGCAGGTCTCTCTGTCCATCTGTATCTTTTTACTTGAAAGACTAGAAGAATGGCATATACTAGTAGACAGTTCTGCTTAGCTTTGTCTTGTGTCTGGAGACAATAAAACTTTGCTACTTTGAACTGCATGGGAGAGGAGTTTTGCCCTTAAGAAGGGACTCTGGAAGAAGCTGTTCTGTTGGGAGTAAGAAATCTCTGAAGACTCAGCTGGGGCTCTGCAAACTCTGCAAATTCATACCCTCCAACATTTCTCCAATGAAAACAGGAATGTCCCATTCCATAATGATAATTTTACTATTTATACCCCACACATCTTACAGGGTTGCCCCGCCACAGGTAGGCAGTTTCCAACATATATAAAAAACATAATAAAACATTGAACATTTCTAAAGACTTCCCTTTGCAGGATTGCCTTCAGAGGGCCTGGGGATTGGATAACTCCAAACTTCCAACATTTCTCCAATGAAAATAGGGACAGCTTAAGGAAAACTGGGACATTCTGGGATCAAATCAGAAACTAGGATGGCTTCTCTAAATAGGGACACCCCTGCAAAATAGGGACACTTGGAGGGTCTGTACATCACACTGGTTGAGGTGTGGTGAACCACCAGCTGACAAGTCACCAGCAATTAACTTTGGTTGCAGTCCCCCAGCTGCCGATCTCCACAAGGCAGAACAGCCCACACAATGGGGACAAGGGGCAGGCGCACACTCCACGCATCAAGCCCAAACTACAGCACAACTACTGTGCTCATCAGAGCAGCCATTGGGAGGAATTGCCCCAGAGAGAACAGCACAGTGCAGGAAAATGTAGATAGGGATGAGGAACCCTTTTCAGCCCAGAGGCCTTTCCTCATGAACCACATGCCAGAAGTGGGTGGGACCAGAAGCAAACATGGGCAGAGCAATAGATATAACTCTTAACTTTGTAACATTCCAGCCACCTACCTACCTCCATCCAGGCAAGCAACCCTCAGGGTTCAAGGGTGTGTTTCAGGCAAAATAGCTCAAGGAGGGGCACAGAAGAGGGCCAGTGATGGGGGAGTCCTGGGGGGTGGAGAGGTGCATTGGGCCATATTTGGCCTAAGCGTCAGAGGCTCCCTACCCCTGCTGGAAGTGATGGGCCACTGGCAGGACGGTGTCCGAACAGCTGCGGCCACCACCGACTTGCTGATGTTCTTTGGGGTTGCTGCCGAGCCATCTGGCAACAAGACCCCTAGCTATTTCTAAAAGCCATGTCAGCCACCTTTGGTCTCATTCGGTTTGGTTGCTCACACAGCACTTCCATCTTTGGGGTATCTCTCTCTCCAATTGAAGTTAATGGTGGAGAGCCTGGAACACCTTGTTCTGTGGGCGTCTAAATGACTGAAATATGGTAATAGCTGTCATTTTGCAACATATGTCTATGTTAAGTGGCTGCAGTAATTAGGAGAAGGAGATGTTAACTATTCAGGATCTTTTAAAATTCAAACCTCTAGAAAATTTCAAGTTAAAGGGAAAATTGAATAAGAAATCAAGGATCCCATAGGATTTAACACTGATAGTCACTAGTCTTGATGCTATCCTTAAATAGCTGTACCACATACTATAATCAATTCTTAAGTAAATTTCATAAGTTTCACATTAAATTGTAAATTGTCACATGCATCACATTGTGTTTGTTTAAAAATATATATGATTATATGGAAACTGATTCCAATACATTGTGAGTTGTGCTACATTATGTGTTTAAATTGTGTTTGCGCCTTTTCATGCTATACAGTTTTAACTGGCAAAAGGAGAGGCAAAAACATTCACCCACCCACTGGGGAGTTAATTTAATTTTCAAGCTCATTTTAAACAATTGTCCCCAGTGGCTGAAGATTTTGTTAAAACGTCTGGGATCTATCCACCACCATTCCTGCTGGGCTCTAAATGCTCCCTATCACAACATTTACCAATACTCCACTTATTTAAATTATTTCTCATTCACTTGAAACATTCTTATATGGTGGATCATTTCAGCAAAACTACAATATACAGGGTAACAATAAAATCCAGTCCCAACAATTAGTAATTTTTTTTTTGTTCTTTGTTGTTGGCGTCTGTCTCTCAAGAGATAATGGAGTGTGCTTTTGAAGATGAAGTCAGATCTCTGCAGGAAGACGTGTGTTTTTTTATATAGCAAAAAACAAAAACAAAAACAAAAAAACCCCAAATTGTCATGATTTGAAGGGGGTGAAATAAGAATATAAAAATGTGTCCAAAGCTTAGGAAATGTAACTAATTCTGGGTTTTTTTGGGGGGGGCAGGAAAAGTGAGAAAAGGGGCTACAATTTAACACTTATTTAGTCTGAAGGCAGTAGAATGTCCCCTGTACAAAATTACTTTTCGAGACCTAACATTTCAACCCAAAATAACACTGCGGATGAGTTTTTACTTTTTTTAATGGGCGCTATGCTGCACAGAGCCCTGGCATTCCCAGTATGCCCTTCCCTGTCTTTTCTATAGATTTAGTGTCTGGGGATAATCATATCCCAATCCCACATATTCTCTGTCGTGCCATGTTTCTGATATGTTATATCTACCGGTCAATGTTCTCATTTAGCACTAAATAAACTTGCCCTGGCCAGAGATGCACAGAAAAGAAACCACACTGCTTAAAGCAACAAGAACTTGGAAACTGCTCCACGTATTTTCTGAGCTGATCTCACTTTGAACCACACACTCCCCGCTTCCTCTTGGCCACTCCCCAGACCTAGAATACTTTTCTTTCCCCCTTCATTTTCCCCCAGAACAGGCATGCACAAAGCTTGTCTGAGGCTGGGGACAGGAGTCATGTTTCACCCATTAAGTGCCTGGTTGGCTGGGAGGCATGGGGTGCTCTTGGCATGGCAGTGGAAGTCCGGCAGGTCCCTGCCTGCACATACACACCCCGACTCAGCCCTTCAAGGCTCCAGCCAAGTGTACTCGGCGGCCCATACTTCTGCACTTGCCACTTTCTGGACCTCTTGCTCAGAAGATGAATGCAGGATCTGAGTCAGTTCATATGGGGAGAGGCAGTCCTTGAGGCATTGCAGTCCTGAGCAATTTAAGGCTTTATAGGCCAAAACCAGCACTTTGAATTGGGCCTAGGAGCTACCGGTAACTGGCAGCCAGTGCAGTCGGGCCAGGCAGGCTTTGTCAAAGCACCTTGCCCCTTTGAGCAACCTGGCTGCTGAATTGTGCACCTGCTGAAGTTTCCAAACCATCTTCAGAGGCAGCCTCATATATGATGCACAAATCTGTGGTTTGTGAGAGAATTGTTAGGAGACCCCATTCCCCCCCCCCCCCTCAGAGTGGCCTAACAATCAATTTCCCTTTCCAGGGAACTCTGGGAATCAGCTCTGTGGGGGGATAAGGTAACTCTGCGTCCATAGCAAAATACTGTTCCCACAATTTGGGGGACGATGTGACAGCTTAAAGTGGTGTGATGCTGCTGTACACTGGAACCTCGGTTTACAAACATCTTGGCTTACGAATTTTCAGTTTACGAACGCCGTGAACCCATCTGGAACGGATTAATTCACTTTCCAATACTTTCAATGGGAAAGTTTGCTTCAGTTTATGAACGCTTCAGTTTATGAACGGACTTCCGGAACCAATTGTGTTCATAAACCTCCAAGTGGCCAACAGTGTTAGTCAAACGCAACAGACACACACACCAAAATACTAAACCAATCAACCCACCCCTAAGGCAGCCCCACTAGAGCAGGAGCAGGCAGATGCTCCTTCGCATAGGGCAGTTTCTGTAAGTTGGCTCTGTGAGAGTCAGAGAAGCACGTCCCACTGGGGCAGGCCCCAATGCTGCATATGCCTGCCTGCCCTACTCCGCCCCGTCTTCTTTCAAGGGGATTAAAAGGTAAAGGGACCCCTGACCATTAGGTCCAGTTGTGACCGACTCTGGGGTTGCGGCGCTCATCTTGCTTTACTGGGCGAGGGAGCCGGCATACAGCTTCCAGGTCATGTGGTCAGCATGACTAAGCCACTTCTGGCGAACCAGAGCAGCACACGGAAACGTCCTTTACCTTCCCACTGTGGCGGTACCTATTTTATCTACTTGCACTTTGACGTGCTTTCCCAGGAGCTGGGACCGAGCAACAGGAGCTCACCCCGTCACGGGGATTCGAACCGCTGACCTTCTGATTGGCAAGCCCTAGGCTCAGTGGTTTAACCCACAGCGCCACCCGCGTCATGGGGATTACAGCTGAGCAAAGTCAACGTGCAATAAGGACATATCACCACGTAGGGTTTTTCTATTATACTAGGGAGACTGGGACGGTAATATATCACTGCAGAAGCCCCTGCTCTATTGCGTGTGGAGGTCCCCAAAACCACCCCTCAAATAACTCACAACATAGACAGAATTTTTGTTTAATGGTTTTTGGCATGAATTTTGGCCACAACTTTTATTTAATACAAAACATGTGAGTGGTTGCGTAGGCATTGGTTCTCAACTGTCACCTAAGGACAGAAATAATAATAACTTGCCTTGTCAACATGGGGAAATCCTAGAGGGAGAGACGAGGACCCGGGTGCAATGAACTCTCCCCTCTCCCTTCAGGCTCCCAGGGGCCTCAATATGCTGTCCTGGCCCCCTACCTTGGGGTTATGGACACAGCATAGAGCCCCTGTAAGGCAGAGGTCGGCAACCTCCGGCCCATGGGCTGGATCCGGCCCATGGAGGCCGTTTATCCAGCCCACCAGCCACCCGGTCACCGAGCCGCCCGCTCAGCAAGTCCCCTGCACGCTGCACTAAACCGGCACAGCATGGTGCGGGGATTCGTCGAGTGGTGCCTGAAATGGCATCTGCGCATGCGCAGATGCCAGGAACCGCATCTGGACATGCCCAGACACCAAACATCACTTCTGTGCAGCCATGATTTTCGGCTTCCGTGCATGCTCAGAAGCGATTTCTGGCTTCCAGGCATGCACAGAAGTGATTTCCGGTGCCCCGGACATGGGCAGCACAGTGCTGGAAATCGCTTCTATGCATGTCTGGCCCATGTCCGGCCCACGGACTATCGTCCGTGGGACTGATCTGTCCCACGGCCGGAAAACTTTGCCGACGCCTGCGCTAGGGACATCGGCGACACAAAGTGACATCAATATTACGACTGCAGCCCTTAAAAAAAACCCATCCACTACCTTAATGGGTTTATTATAAGAGTCTTAGTTAACCTATTGATTAAATTTGCATCAGTGTACATAAGGGCAGGAAGACCTCCCTTGTTTTTAAATAATGCATTCACAATTCCTAGAAGGTATCATTTAGAAGAGGCATTTCCTTCTATGTATATGATCCACAGATTATATTTTTAAAAGATGAATGGGACATGCACATTCACATAAGGTACTTCTATATGATTTTGGGCTATCCTGCCTTTCACCCTGAAGTCCATGCTGTTCAGGAGAGTCTCCTGTTCCTCGAGAATGGCTTTTCCAGGACTACAGAGGAGTCAGGGGTGGGGAGGAGAGGATAAGAAAGAACTCACACAACCTTTGGATCCAACTCAATGTTGATAAAGATTAAAATCAGCTGCTATATTAGTTGGAGGTTGCTTTTTATTCCATTTTGATCACACACTGCAGCCCTAACCCCAATTTGGATAAAATAAAAAAATTCCTTCCAGTAGCACCTTAGAGACCAACTAAGTTTGTCATTGGTATGAGCTTTCGTGTGCATGCACACTTCTTCAGATACACTGAAACAGAAGTCACCAGGCCCTTATACAGGCAACCCCAAACTGCAGCCCTCCAGATGTTTTGGCCTACAACTCCCATGATCCCTAGCTAAGAGGACCAGTGGTCAGGGATGATAGGAATTGTAGTCCAAAACATCTGGAGGGTCGAAGTTTGGGGGTGCCTGCCCTTATATATAGTGAGAAGGTGGGGATGGGTATTACTCAGAAGGGTGGTGGGAATGGGTGATTGGCTGATAGGTGTGGTGAACCTGTTGACGACTGTTAATGACTGCAATTGGTCTTACAGAAAAAAGCAAGGGGTGAGATGTATAATGAATGTATAATGTATAATGAGATAGGATGGTGCCCTTCTCAGTCCCAGCATCTGACAACAATTCCTTCCACAATGTAAACCTGGCTCCTCTCGGATGACTTTGTCTCCCAACACTTGAAAATGCTGTAGAAATGCTATCTATCATCACCAAAATCCAACCTCGGAAAGCATGATCCACCTTATCTTACAAGTAAAGGATAGTCTTTCATGACTTGCAAAAGCAGCACCACACATAACAAGAGGGGAAAGGGGAAGGAAACCGACAGCCTGACAGCCAACCACAGTTATGAGAGACAACCTGTGCAGTGAGCCGGGAGCCCAGACAGTTACAAATAGCCAGGTGCGTACAGAGGAATACCAATCAAGATCTCTTCCTTCTCCCTAATCTCCATAAGGTGCCACTTTTCAAATAGCGCTTCAGGGTAGCTTGATAATTGCTTCTTTTAAAATACCTAAATTAAATATACATCTGTAATGCCAGGCACATTTGTCTCATACCTTGTTTCAGCAGCATGACACTTTTTAAAGTAGTGTTGCTGATTTATTACCAATATGACTTGATTTTCAGTCATTTCTGTGATTTATAAATCAGGACTTTACATACTCTGGGTATTAAGGTCTATTTTATGAATCCCAGTTTATTTGTTAAAGAAGACTGATTTAGTGGACAGATTTATTAATCACTGCTTGGAAATTCAAGCTAAAGTCTTGGTTTAAAGTCTTACATTTCTAAATTAGATGCTTAAATCAAATTCCAATTTATACATAATGGGCTTGGTTACAAGGGATGTGCAGGGAAGTCATACATCTGCTACCTGCTTCTACCTGAGGATACAAAAATATGTCATGTTCATCACGAGTAACTTAGTTATTACCAGCCTAGCTGGAAAGGAAGCTACTTTTAATCAAAATCTCGCCCCCAGTTACATCTTGGGGTCAGAAATTTCCTTCGTTACCAAAGGCTACAGCCTTCAGTCCACAGACTCCAAAGACACTTATTCTTCTGAAGTTTCATTTAAGTCAATAGAATTACTCCAGAACTATTTCAAAAGTAATTAGTATGAGTCTGCAGCATAAATGGCAAATCTTTCCCCTTCACCCCAGTGCTTGGTGGCCTTGATTGTAGTACTGTAGGAATGTGTTGTATTTTAAAGGCATCTATCTATCTATCTATCTATCTAGCTATCTATCTATCTATCTATCTACTGTATCTCTATCTATTCCCCATTGTCCCCCAGTAAGCGTTCAGGGAGCACACTCACCATGCTAAAGCCCCCAGTTCCAGAAAAGAGGTCTATGTCAGGAAGGATCCAGGAGGAGTTGGAAGGCTAGGCTGAGTCAGGAGGGAAGCAGCCTTAACGCTGGCTGTGGGAGCCAGTCTGCTGCCACTACTATTGGCTGGTTCACTTTACCCAGCGATAGATTTCCTCATGACGGACAGGTAAACACCTGTTGGGCAGGAAAGTGAAGCACTGGATATGATTAGGGAGCCACATGTAAAAGCCTGAGGAAGGAGATAACTGTGAGTGGAAGCTCTTTTTCATCCAGCCAAAATCACGGAATTTGGAAAGGACCCTGAGGGTCATCTAGTCCAACCACCTGCAGTGCAGGAGTCTCATCTAAAGCACCCATGAGAGATGGCCACCCAAACCTCTGCTTAAACCTCCAAAGAAGGAAAGTCCACCACCTTCTGAGTTAGTCCATTCCACTGTCAAACGGCTCTTACCAACAGAAAGTTTTTTCCTGATTTTTGGTTGGAATCTCCTTTCTTGTAACTTGAAACTTCAGAAAACTGGACACACTACTCCACGTGTGGTCTGATCAAGGCAGAATACAGCTGTACTATTACTTCCCTCAAACTGGACAATATACTTCTGTTGATGCAGCCTAGAAGAGCATTAGCTTTTTTCTCTGCTGCATCACATGGTTGACTCATGTTCTCCAATCTCTGAAGGTTATCTTGAATCCCAACTCTGTCTTCAGTGGCAGTGACTACCCCTCCCAGTTTGGTGTCATCTGCAGATTTTATGAGCATCCCCTCGATCCAATCAACCAAGTTGTTTATAAAAATGCTGCATTTCAATATACCCAGGGCACAATCCTGTGGCACCCCACCTGTCATTTCCCCCAGGATGATGAGGAACCATTAATGAGAACTCTTTGGGTTCATTCAGTCAACCAGCTACAAGTCTACCTAACAGTTACCTCATTCAACCCAATTTTTACCAGCTTCTCTGAAAGAATATAATGACGGACTTTGCCAAAAGCCTTACTGAAATCAAGATGCACTATATGAAAGCAGCTTGTGCAATGCCTCTTCTTCAAATTTTAATATAACATAAGAGATCTAATGGGTTAGACTAAAGCTGCACCTAGTCCACAATACAATTTCCTACAAATGGAATTTGTTCCAACTTTCCAGGAACAATTTGGTCATTTTGACTGTGCTTTTCTGATACTAAACTGCTAAACTGCTTGGTCAAAAAAGCATCAACACAGAGCAATAAACTAAAGCAAGATGTATGGGAAACTGCTGGTCCATTACTCATTTCCATCTGTCACATGGCCTCTCCTCCTTGGCCTTCTCTATCTCCTCTTTTCTTCCTCAGCCCTGGAATAAAGCATTACTGGCAACATAAGAAGAAGCAGGAATCCCAAGAGTTTTTTTCAGGTACGAATTTGTGTCTCCCTGTTTCCTTCTATACAGTTTTCTGTGCCTTGCAGATGGCCTAGTTAGGCTTCACTCTGACATCAGGGGCAGATAACTGGCAGTCTAGATACCAATCTCTTTGCCCAGCACCAGCTAGTGACCCTGATCTTTATACTGTTAATATCACAATCTGGACATCACTTACCATTTAATAAAAAACAAACATGAAATGTTGCCTATGTCCTTGTCAGAATGCAGAGGAACCTTGAGAAGGTTGGGAGGAATTCTTCCTTGTACACAGTCATGCCAGCAAAAATATGCATTGTAAATAGTATGATTGCACCTTGAAAGTACATGAAAACATTGTACTAGTTACAGGTAGGTAGCCGTGTTGGTCTGACGTAGTCGAAACAGAATAATAATAATAATAATAATAATAATAATAATAATAATAATAAATGCTTCCAGTAGCACCTTAGAGACCAATCAAGTTTGTCATTGGTTGAGCTTTCGTGTGCATGCACACTTCTTCAGATACACCGAAACAGAAGTCACCAGACCCTTATATATAGTCAGAGGGTAGGGAGGGGTATTCCTCAGAAGGGTGGTGGGAATGGGTGATTGGCTGATAGGAGTGGTAAACCTTTTAATGACTGTTAACAACTGTTAACGACTGCAATTGGTCTTGCAGGAAAAAGCAAGGGGTCAGATGGCTGAAGAAAGCTTTATCATGTATAATGAGATAAGAATCCAATGTCCTTATTCAGACCAGGTCTCTCCATGGTTTTAAGCTTGGTAATGAGTTGCAACTCAGCAACTTCTCTTTCCAGTCTGTCCTTTGATGGCATACACAATGTTAGAAGATGAGCAATTAAATAGAAGATGAGCAATTAAATATAGTGCAAGCACACACAATGAAAACTCTATGCTGTGTCTGTAACCCCAAGGTAGGGGGCCAGGACGGCGTATTGAGGCCCCTGGGAGCCTGAAGGGAGAGGGGAGAGTTCATTGCACCCGGGTCCCCGTCTCTCCCTGTAGGATTTCCCCGTGTTGACAAGGCAAGTTATTCTTATTTCTGTCCTTAGGTGACAGTTGAGAACCAATGCCTACGCAACCACTCACATGTTTTGTATTAAATAAAAGTTGTGGCCAAAATTCATGCCAAAAACCATTAAACAAAAATTCTGTCTATGTTGTGAGTTATTTGAGGGGTGGTTTTGGGGACCCCCACACACAATAGAGCAGGGGCTTCTGCAGTGATGTTTTGGAGCTACTTCACATCAGATGCCAAATGTTTGATTTGGAAAATCATTAGCTGACATTATCCTCGAGGTTGTGTGACTGGGGACTTGATGAGCAGTAGCAGCAGCAGCCTCCCAGCCCATCCTCTTACGAAATAACTCTTCAGTGTAGAAAGCTTTCCTTTTGTGTTCATCCAGGTTCTCTATGTTTTCTCTGCTGCAATCCCTCCACATCTGTTCAACAAGCCCATCTCCAGCTGAGAAGAAGGTACTGATAGATTGCACAGCCATGTTGCACATTCTGTTCTTCTTGGCAGTAGCTTCCCCTTTTGCAGCATCCAAAAGTGCACAGTAGCTGCAAGTGGGTTTTCAGAGCTACATTCTCTCCTGCACATTGAAACAAATTGGATGGCTTTGATATGACATGGACCAGCACAAAAGGCATCGAGTCTGTCCCTGGAGGCGTCAGCTGGCACTGCGCAGAATATCTTAAGCAGCACGTGACATTCTGATGGGATGGTGGCAGCAGAAGTTACAAGAAAGAATTACCTCTCAGAAATTAGGATTTCAGGGTCGTAGCCTTTACAAACAGATTAAAACTTAACTAAGGAGGTGATTAAATGATTGAAGGGATTCCAACACAGTATGTACTGAAATCAGCAGAAAAATGGTGAAACTGCCTGTTGAACATGCAAAGCAAAATCAATGAGAGATTTCTTCTATTTATAGGAAAGGGAAACCAAGCAGAATGCAGGTCAACAAGAGTTCTCAACTCAGCTCAGAGTTCTCTAGCAGATCCTGTATTCACAGAGAATACAGCTCACAAAGAAATAAGAAGGGAATATTTCCTCCCCCATGAAGACCTATTGTTTTGGGTTGTGGTTCCATGTTGGAATTCTTAGGTCAGTATTTGGATTCTTTTTTAACACTGTTTATTATACATTTGGTGCCCAGTGTTAGAAACACTATCATTTCATTAATGGACTGAAGGTCTGAAGCCTGATAATCACACAGGTTTAATTATGCTAGATGTTAGCTCATCATATATTTCATTGAATCTGTTTTAATTTCTCACCCGTCAGCTAATCTACCTACTCATTTCTTACTGGATCTCATTTCTTACCTGGTTCATACATTGGCTCATGGTTTGATCATTCATGCCTGTAACACTCCACCTCAATCCTCACCTTACACACTTGTTTTGATGAAACCATAGTTTGTCCTGTACAGGTGTAATAAACTAGAGTTTGACCAAACCAATAAGTGAGGGAAAAGATTTTCAGTGAATCAGTATATCTGATATGTATGATTATATACTCACGCAGAGTCTGCGAAATCGGACTTCTGCAATTTAGATTTGTATAATGTCTGTCTCGTTTGCAAACTCTATAAAGAATTATGCTATTCTTAAAGAAACTCCTTTTATGGTTCCGTCTCTGAGTCAACTTTAATCCAGCAACCAATCCAGCCTATGAGTCTGTGTCTTGAGATTGTTGCAGAGCTTAATTATAATAAATGCATGTAAAGCTTCCTGAAATCCCTTGTACCTGATTGAAGGTACACAAGCACTCCAATTTGTTATTACATGTTTTCATCCCTGCAAAACAGTATCTCAGTTTTAAATTTACACTAAATATCTCACCTCTTGCCCTCCTCTCTTTTTTTTAAGGTTACAGCTAAGCATTTAAAATTACTTTGCCCAGTGTTGGAAAAGATATGCAGGAGTAGCCGTGCAATTCTTGGAACTGATTAAACCAAATCTTTTTCAACTGGAAGCTGAAACACTTTATCAGGCAGAGACAGCACCTACAAAGCAAATTCAATGGAATCACCTGTGCCCCTAATAGTAATAAAGTGGAAAGCAGACACTACAGCTGCAAGCAGAATAATAAAAGAGGCAGAGCTTCTACTCTCTATAAAGTTATTCCACCTGGAACAGCCATCTTTCTCTGAATAAATTTGCAAATACACACAGCTCTTGTTAGGAGGTCCCTCTCTCATGCTCTCGTTAGGGGACCAAATTTGTCACATGCTGTCTCACTGCTTCTTCATAGACCACAGCTACAAATGATTGTGTGTGTGTGTGTGTGTGTGTGTGTGTGTGTGAGAGAGAGAGAGAGAGAGAGAGAGAGAGAGAAATGCAGCAAAGAACTAGAGCTGAATGTTCTGAGCTTCAGATGAAATATGCTGCACATTCCAAGTTAAATCAAAGCTTTAGATACGCTTCCGAAAAGACCACATTTCTGGACCATTCTGAAACCAAACACATTACACTCCATGTATACAGACCACATGATATGCCCCAGGGACACACACCTTTCACCCTGTAGTTTGAGGTGAGGTGCTGAAGTGGGAATTTTCACAGGTGCAAGATCTCAAGTTATGATGCTGTGAGACTTTGAATATCTGCACCTGCCCAAATGTTCTCATCTACTTAGCTATTGGAAGTCATAGTACAAAAGGACTGTCAAGTCAACCACGCTTGGGCCAGATTATCAGTTGAATTTAATATAAAATTGTTGTGCCTTCCCTCAGCTCAAGGCATCTTACAATAACAAAGCATTTTAAAACAACAATGAAAAGACAAGACTATGTACTGTAGTGTTTGCCTCTCAGTTTTTTTTAAATAGACCTGCATTCTGGCACCACTTCTCATGGGTAAAAGATGTAGCAGCAAATTTAAACTATTTTCAAATCTCTTTAATTCTTAATGATTCCTGATAATTGTAGGATTGTGAAGGTGCTAAAGATCCAGTATCAAAGTGCTACAGATTATTTGGAAAGAGACATGATCTATAAACCAAGTAGCCAAGCAATTGTTTTTGTAGACTGAGTCCTTGAGCAGTAGAGATCTCTAGATATTGAGGAGAGATGCATTTTTTTAAAAAAAATTGTCATGTCTAGTTTGCAATCACAGAAGCACACACATGAATGATAATGCATCATATAGTGTTCTATAGTTGACAAAGTTAGGTTAGCTACACAGGAAGTCCAGTCACTGGCAGCAAGTCTCAGTATCCACAGTTCTAGTTACAGGTAGGTAGCTGGGTTGGTCTGACGTCGTGAAAACAAAATTTAAAAAATCCTTCCAGTAGCACCTTAGAGACCAGCTAACTTTGTCATTGGTATGAGCGTTCGTGTGCATGCACACTTCTTCAGATACACTGAAAGAGAAGTCACCAGACCCGTATATATAGTGAGAGGATGGGGGGGGGGGTATTACTCAGAAGGGTGGTGAGAATGGGTGATTGACTGATAGGTGTGGTAAACCTGTTGATGACTGTTAATAACTGTTGGTCTTACAGGAAAAACCCTATACCAAAGGATAAATGGACATAAATGTGACATCAGGAATCACAACACAGAGAAACCAGTAGGAGAATACTTCAATCTCCCAGGGCATTCTATACAACATCTCAAAGTAGCTGTCTTATTACAAAAGAATTTCAGAAATAGACTGAAAAGAGAAGTTGCTGAACTGCAACTTATTACCAAACTTAAAACCATGGAGAGGCCTGGTCTGAATAGAGACATTGGATTCTTATCTCATTATACACGATAAAGCTATTTTTAGCCATCTGACCCCTTGCTTTTTCCTGTAAGACCAATTGCAGTCATTAACAGTCTGGTTCAGTGTATCTGAAGAAGTGTGCATGCACACGAAAGCTCATACAAATGACAAACTTAGTTGGTCTCTAAGGTGCTACTGGAAGGAATTTTTTTATTCAGTATCCACAGTTTCAAATGCAGAATTCTCCAGCATTACCTGAACATATCAAACCTGGGATCTTTTAAATCAGAGGTTCCCAATTAGCTAAGTACTGCAGACCTCCTGTTTTTCAAAAGCCAAGCAACAGACCCATTACTTTGGGAAATTTTGGTATCTTTCTCCAATATCTAGAGATCCAGAAATGAATCTAGCCTGTGAAGAACAGCAAGTGTGGTTATGATGACTGCTGATAAACACAGTTTTTAAAAGTCATCCCATAAAGGCAAAACAGGGACAATTATTTATCAGAGTCAGGCACCAAGAAATAGAAACTGTCCCTGGTAAATAGAGACCACTGGAGCCTGTGACATTCGCTTCCACATTTCTTTTGTAAGTTGCATTGCTTGGATGCCAGACAAAATAGGCAAGTGTTGCTGCTAAAGCTCTTATTTATTTAGTTTGCTAGAAAACCAAATAGTAAGTGGCACAATGTTAGGTGAAGGCAGAAGCAAAGGGAAGAGAGTTCTCGTTGCCTTTAGGGAGATAACTCTCCTCTCCAAATTAGATTAGGAACATCACTTTCAAAGGAAAACAGCAGACTTGTTTAGTAGGAGAAATTGTCTGGTCATCCAGTGAGAATCCTTCCCAGTCAAGTACAAGTACAGTCTAGTCCAGCAGTTACACTTGCAAAGCGGTGGGGAACCTTTCTCTCCAAGGGCCACATTCCTTTCCAGGGGCCACATGCCATTGGCGGAAGCTACCAGAGGCTGCCACAGAGAATCCTCTCTCCAGAGCCACTCCCCCTGAGTATCTGAGCTTGGTGAAACTGCAAAGAGGCGGGGAAGCTCTTGCTTCTCTCTAATTTTAGCAAAATCATGCCTCCTGCTACCTGGTGCATTATATCTTGCCATTCTTGGTTGCACCTTCTTCCCCGATAAGTGTTCACAGAATTGCAGCCTTAATTGCTATTGTACAAGTAAAACTGAGAGCTGATGTAAAGTAAAGTAAAACTGAGAGCTGATGCTATTGTACAAGTAAAACTGAGAGCTTCTTACTCAGGAGTAAGTTGCACAGAGTTCAGTGGGACTTGCTTCTCTACAGAGAGCCTGCCACGGTACCTCTCACATTTTGGTGTCCTAATTTAGGATTGTTCTTTTAAATTAGGGAAACTTTTTTAGTGCCAGCAACACTGAGTATATAGTATCTCCTGAAAATTATGTTTATGTGTATATTCATAACATCTGCTTTCATAACGTTGCCGCAGGAGTAAGCACAGGGTTGCAACAAGAAGTATGAATTAAAAATGCCCATGCATTATTAAGGCTGGGCATATAGAGTCTATCAAGGAAGAACAGCAATAAGACCCTATTCTATGGATATTGATGTGTCAATAATTCTCGGGCAATTTGTATATTCATTCATGCTTCATTAAAGATTCATTGGGGTTTAATTCTAGGGAAACTCAAATATAAGGAGCATCTCTGATAAAAGAGAGAAACCTTTTAAATATCTTCCTGTGTGTGTGTTTATTTTTTAATATAATCTATCAGTAATACTTTTACAGCAAAGTGTTTGTCACTCAGCCTGAAATGTTATTTTGTTGGTTTATTAAAGATTTATTGCTATTTTACCCAAGAGGAAAATTTACATGACATGCATTATAAACACTAAGAGCATGAAGCAGAGCTAAGGAGGACCCTATTCATTAATATGTGATTGTGCTGTTTTAAGAATGGAACACTCTCTAAGAATCATAGTATTTACTCACTGGGAATGGAATAAAAGCAGTTCATATTTTATTCAACACTTGTGGAAATGTGACTCCTAGACCTCATGCACCAAACATTTGTAGCCTAATTTTTCCCCTTTGATACAGCTTGACCAATCAACCTGGGAGGGGAGATTTAAAAGTAGGTACAGGTCAGGGCTGGAAGTATGTGGGAGAAATGTTTATTTAATTCTGAAGGACACATTTTGGAGATCTTGTAAGACACAAAAAAGCATTTGGCATCATGGTATTACTACAGAGGGCGGTCTTGCCAAGGGCATCTTTTTAGATTCAGGTAGGCAATATAATAAACTCCAGGTATATTATTTGAACAGAGTTTATTTGCTAGAGAAGCTTGCAAAGCACAAAGTATTAAAAAAGCAGAGCTCTCACAGTCCTTTGAATTGCTGAAAAAGACCCTCCAAAGAAGCAGCTAATCTTCCCACTCCTTCAATCCAAGGCTTGTGTGGTGATTATTTTGTTTCATTATTTATTAAATTTGTATACCACCCTTCATCTGAAGATCACAGGGCCATTTAAAACATAAAAATGGAATAAAAGCACCAAATACATAACATAACAACAATTACTGTAAAACAATACCCCCTCTGATACATTTTCATACCCCACAAATGTCCCGAGGAAAATGGGACATCCCATTTTCTCACACAAGAGCACAGCAGCTATTTGAGTGCCATAATATTCCATGATTTCACACCAAAATCTCCCCCAGAAAATGTGCTTTGCCGCAATCTTGTGCAGAGCCACAAAACTCAGTCTTTTGGGTTCCATAATCTCATGCGGGTCACATGACTTGTGCAAGAGCATGGGCAGGAAGATGCACATCCCAGTTTGGGGACTCATGTTGGAGTGTATGCATTTTAAAGGTCATACGGTAGATTAGCCAAAGGCCTGGTTGAAAAGAAACATTTTCACCTGGTGCCTAAAGGTGCATAATAAAGGTGCCAGGCAAAGCTCGCTGGGAAGAGAATTCCACAAATGAGAGGCCACAGCGGAAAAGCCCCCATCTCGTGTCACCACCCTGGAGACCTCTCATGGAGGAAGCACATGAAGAAGGGCCTCAGGTGAGGATTGCAGGGTCCAGGTCAGTTCATATGGCAAGAGGCAGTATTGAAGTCCTGAGTAGTTTAAGGCGTTATAGCTCAAAACCAGTACGGTCAAACCTCTTCTTACGTCTGCCTCTGCTCACGTCCATTTTGCCCAATGCCCGTTACAAACCCGGAAGTAACCGGTGGGTTTGCTGCCTTTCGTGTGTGCACAGGAGTGGCGATCGCCGTGGGCAATCACCACCTGCGCTAATGCACAATGGTGCCTCTCCCAGCGACCCATTTTGACTTCCAGACGGGCTTCCGGAATGGATTGTGGTCGTGAGTAGAGGTTCCACTGTACACTGTATGAACTTAATTTGTTCCGGAGGTCTGTTCTTAACTTCAAACTGTTCTTAACTAGAGGCGTGCTTTCGCTAATGGGGCCTCTTGCTGCCACTGCGCTGCCGGCACACGACCCGGCTCTAGGGGTAGTCTCGGTGGCGCAGGGCGTGGGGCTGGAAGGGGGCGCTGTGCGGCAAAGCCGCGTGGAAGCCGTGCTGCACGCTGCGCCCGCCCACCTCCGCACCAGGGCGCCCGACCTGCTTGAGACAGCCCTGCCTGGATGTAGAACTCTGGGTTGTATGTATGTATGTATGTATGTATGTATGTATGTATGTATTTTATTAGGTAGATATAACCACTGGATAATTACGCCCTTCAATACAATGGGTGTGTGAAATCATAACATCCTTCCATGACAAGAATACCTTTCTATGAGCTTAAAAAACTGTGAATCTTTGTAGAGCTATGCAGTTTTAGCCCATCTTCCCAGCTATCCTGGATTACTTTGCAAAATACTTAGTAATTCAGTTTTGTCATAGAGGTTCACAGCATTAACACCCCAAGAGGATCTTACCTCTCCCATAGTGACAGCCTTGGATTCCAATGGAAATCAGGCATAGCTGTGTCTCCCAACTGTCCAGCCTGCAGCCTTGCTCCTACCTTTTAGCTCACATAACTCAATGTTCAACTGTGGACTTTGTTTTTACCTAACTACCAGCAAGTTGAGGGTGTGAATTGAGCGTGAGGGAGGCCCCCCCCCATTTGCTGTGTGGCACAGAGCCACTTCCTTTGTTACCTTAACATTCCATACTCAGGTCATTAACACACCAGGAAGCTAGGCGAACTCTTGCAGGAATTTTATTAGAAGGGTCTCGACATACAGCCTAACACCCCCCCCCCCCCAAAAAAAACCAACCTCATAACAATACATAGAAACATCCCATGTCTGAAGATACAATTTGATAGTTGAACAGTTTATAAATAAATTCAGCAAAGCAGATATTTTTAACTACTAATACGACAAAAACAGTTTTAGAATCATATAAATGGTTAGAATATGCTGGAGACATAACACCAAACAAGTATTTCAACCTAATGCTAATTAATCACGGTCTTACTTATCTTGCCATAGGATTGCCCCTGAAATATTGTAAAAAAATATAAACAAGCCTCTTAATATGCAAGAATTGATTATACATTTTGCTTCTATTTGTGCTATAGTTGTTATATTATACTTGCAATTACTGCAATTTATTTTCCCTTGACATTTCTCCAAATGAGGCAGTGAGTGTGTGTAGAGTGAGATGGAGCTTTATGAGGTAAACAAATCAGAAATTATTTTTCTTTTCTTTTCATCACTCTGGCCATGAGTGTTGTCCTTTATTTTATACCAGTACACCCACCACATCCAAGTTGCATGTTATTCCTAAACAAACTTACAGATTTAACTGCATATTTACTTGGTAAAAAAGGGGGCCTGAAAGTGAGCTGCTCTCCCCACTCAAAAGGGGTATGCTGCATTTATTTATTGATACAGAATTTCTATGCTGCTTAACTGTAAATGATAATGATAATAATGATAATAATGATAATAATGATGATAATAATAATAATAATAATAATAATAATAATAATAATAATAATTTATTACATATACCCTGCCTATCTGGCCAGGCCTCCCCAGCCACTTTGGGCAGCTTCCAACAGGATATTTAAAACACAATAAAACATCAAACATCAAAACTTCTAAGCAGTTTATCTTCCTCTCCTCACCCCCTATATTTTAGAAAGTGGTTTGTCTGTCTCTCCTCGATGTGCTCAAGTTATTGTCGCCCAATTTGCCACAGGGGTTCCTGAGGTGGGGGAGCCAGTCTTCATCTGTGTTTCAACACCAGATGCCATTTTGAATCAAGATGGGAGACTGAACCTTGCGTTTGATGTGACTTTGACCCCTTTTACGTGGCAGTTCCAAACTGTGCTAATTTGGATGTTTCTTAATATATTATACGCTCAACCTTTCCATGTCATCATCACCCCTATCCTTGCGAATGGATCCACAGTGCTGGTGCTCTAGACCAGGCATGTCAAACCTGCGGCCCTCCAGATGTTTTGGACTACAATTCCCATCTTCCCCAACCACTGGTCCTGCTAGCTAGGGATAATGGAAGTTGTAGGCCAAAACATCTGGAGGGCCGCAGGTTTGACATGCCTGCGCTAGACTGTTCCACCAGCACAGGAGCTAGTATCTTAGAACCTCAGCCAGACCCTCCTTTCCTGCTGGCAGCAATCTGGAATCTCAGAATCATAGAACTGTAGACTTGGATGGACCCTATGAGTCCCAACCCCTGCAATGAAGGAATGAATGCATTGCTCTTGAATGTCATCTGGAGCTCTTGAATGCTCTGAACCAGACAGCTCATTTCGTGCCTGGCCAAAAGTTCCTAGCCCAGGAGTTTTCAACATGGTGCTCTCCATCCAACATGGTGCTCCACCAATAGTTAGAAGAGCACCATATTGGCTACCTCCGCTTTGGCCACTAGCTGTGGTTCGCAGCCCCCTCTCCAAAGTAAATGGAAACAGATTTCACCCACTGGCTTGTGCAATGCAGATTGAATGGCTGACCAAAAAAGAACTCCATCAAATATGTACTATCCTGATGTCTAAAAGAAGCCCTTAGCCATGCCCCAGTGCCTCTCCTACACCACCTAGACAGAACATAACACTCTCCCACTATTCTAACATTTCTACAGTTTGTGGGGCGGGCTTGTGTACCAGTGGGACTGCTTCTGTACTCTGTAAACTTTGTTTTGCTGATGGCACAAGCAGCCTCAGCCATAGTGAAAATGCAACATTGCTCCTGGAAGGGGAATGGCATGGCTGCTACCAAATATCTTTTCAAGCGGATATGCCTGGGACTGAACCAGGGACTTTCTATATATGTAAAGCATATACTCCACCACCGAAATATTGGATGTCCTTGGATTACCACTTATCTAGACAACTTAGTGAGGCACAGTATAGGGTTATCGCATGCAAAAAAACCCGCACCCCCTTTCATGGGAAAGCACCAGGGTCTCATGCACAGCACCCTAAGAAGCCTTGGCTCAATGTTATTCCACACCACCCTCTTAAAACCCCCAGGATATCTGCATAACTCATGATTGCATGTGTGCCACATATTCCATCATTTTCATTCTGATGTCCCCTGGTTACGATGTATTTACTTATTCTGCATTAGAAATGTATAATATTCAGGAAGATGATTGAGAAGTGTCTGACGATAAATCAGTGAAATGGCATAAAGAGTAGAGCACTTTTGTGGAGGAAATCTCTTCACATGCAGCAGATGCATCTTTGGATGGAACCTGATTAATATTTAGACGGAGAGCATTGATGAAAAATGTTTTGATTGCATTCACCGTTTCCCCCAGACCAATTGATTTCTCACACAGTGTTCATTCACCGATGCAGCCTTTTCCAGCCTTGTGTTCCCCAATGCCATGGGACTACAGCTCCCATCAGCCCCAGGCAGCATGGCCCAGTGGTCAAGGAGTGTTGGAATTTTAGTCTAACAACATCCAGGGACCAAAGGCTGCACCAATCAGCTAGCAGTAAGCTCCACTGAGGGACGCAGGTGGCGCTGTGGATTAAACCACGGAGCCTAGGGCTTGCTGATCAGAAGGTCGGTGGTTCGAATCCCTGCTCTGGTTTGCCAGAAGCGGCTTAGTCATGCTGGCCACATGACCTGGAAGCTGTACGCCAGCTCCCTTGGCCAATAACACAAGATGAGCGCCGCAACTCCAGAGTCGGTCACGACTGGACCTAATGGTTAGGGGTCCCTTTGCCTTTAAGTTCCACTGAATTTAATGGGATTAATTTCTGACTAGCCAATTCCACCTGCTGCTATTTAAAATTTTAAAACATGCATGTTAAATGTAAAATACACATTCAATGTTACATCTAGTTTGGCCCTTTGAACTCATAACTATATTTGTTTGGTCAGACGTAGAACTGATGTGTTGAGAATTCTTTATTTTATTTTTTAAGAAAAAAGTCTGAATTATGTAAAGAATATGTGTGGTTTGCCAGATATTGTCTTTTACTACCCTCCACAGTACCAATGTGCATTTATGCACTGATGGTACATTAAAAAAGCAACATGGATGGGATTATGATATATATGAATGCCTCAAGATTCTCTCACATAATTGTGGTGTGTTTTTAACTGATATGCATGTGTACTTGTTCAAATGAATGAAGCATCACAAAACAACCTTGATGTGATTGTATCAATACTATGTTCTGTTATTCACAGTGTTTCATGAATGTACAAGAGCTCATTTGTGCATCAATAAAGCACCATACAAAAAGGATTTTGATGTAATCCTGAGATCCCCAAATGGTGCCCACCACCATCTTTAATCCCCTCAGGGTCAGATTAATAAAGACCACACACTTGAATTTCTCTTTGTTTCCCTCCCAGTTATCTGCTTAAGTCCATTTATCATTTTGATTAGCCAGCAGCTTTTGAAGAGCAGCTTTCTCTCCTGATGGCCGCCTTCTCTCTCCTGGGAGCATCCACGTAAAAGAGACAGAACATTGTTAATCAGATTCCACCAGCAGGAGGCCATATTGACTCCAAGGAATGAGATGGCCAAGGGGCAACAGTGCCTGGGTCTCGGGGCAGGGAAATGATGGTAGTGGGGGGAGAGCACTTGACGCCTGGGAAAGGGGGGAGAGGTCTGCCCGCGTGTGTCTGGATGAAGGGGTGGAGGAGAGAGGGAAATGGATGGGGAAGGGGTGAGCTACTTGGAAGAGGGTTGGAGGAGAGAGAGAAATTCCTTCTGTGAAATGAGTGGGTTTGCATGTTGAGACCTCCTCCCTAAATAAACACATATTTGACTCAAATTTTAGTTTTGGTTTTTGGCAGAATTTAGGCCACAACTTTACTGATTACAGAAAGTGAGTGGTTGCATAGGCTCTGGTTCAACTAGCTCCCTGCACCATTGCAGGTAGCGCTGACCCAGAGCTTTATCATAGGTCAGCCAAGAGTGAACACCTGAGGTAGGTGGAAAGCCCAGGAACAGACTCTGTCCACTCCCCCAGATGCTCCCCTGGACTCAGGCACAGGCACAACCCCCCTCTTGGGGGTTGACCAAACCAAGTTGAATCCCTGGATTCCTTTAACGGAATACCCTTCACACTTCCCACTGCCAGGTGGTCCTTGGAAGGCTCCCCAGCAGGGAATGTGGCATCTCCCCTGCCTTACAGGAGAAAGGAAGGGCTCTGAATTTTTGCTTATTGTAAAAAGTGTGAGAGATACTTCATTTTGAAAATAAGCAAGAACACCATAATAAAAATCCTACATAGGACGTTAAGTTTTATTGCCATTTTGGTGAAATAACAAGACTAAAGAACCTAGCTAATTGAAGGGTATATAGGTTAACTGTTTTCCATCTAGAAACATGCTTGTTTGTAATTGTTTTGTTTTGTTTTGTTTAAGTTTCTAATCTCTGTGACAAAAATTCTATGCCAATAAATCATGCAGACTGTTGCCTTCTGTCCTGAATGACATAAATCTTCATTTTTAAGTACTTGGAAAATACACAGAGAAGAATGTCAAACAGCAATAATTGAATTCACTACATACCTTTTAAACAGATTACACCATTCTTGCAGGATAGATATTTAATCCCATTGAAATTGTGATTATACCCTCCTTGCATTTCAATTTTTGCTTTAGTGATCTCCCTCTCTAAACCCACTTAACTGTAATTTCTCTCTCTCTCCCCCTCCCACTAATTTATTTTTTAGCTAATTCCTGCCCTGCAATTTCAGATACAAATTTCCGGAAGACATATATTGTTGGCTCTCTGCTGTGATAACGACGCCAGATTTATCGCTATGCTCTTAGCTAGAGCTGCTAGTACTTAGGGACCTGGAGTGCTCCATTTCATATTGATGTCCACTTCCTCAGTAAACGAAGTTCTTTTCTGAAGAGAATATCTATTAAATATAAAGAAGCTATTCTGAACTCATTACAAAGATGAGGCGGGGTACCCATTTATAACCTCTGCCAGTGCAGGGGTGACCTCCAGGGATGCACGCGTCCTTTGGGAGGGATGTTTTGGCATGAGTGTGATCAGCTTTGTAACTGAGCTGTATACTATTGCTGCATGTTCACTGATACCGTATATAAATCTTGAAGTTATAAGAATATGTAAAGGCAAGATCAGTGCTGGAGTTAGGATTGATTAGAACAAGTTATGTAAAAAACAACATTTTTTTTTAAAAAAAGAATGGCACTTGAGCTATAGTCTGTAGTGAAGTTGGGATCTTTCCCTATTCTTTTGGGATATGTCAACAAACATTCAAAGGATAAAAGCCTTGTCCATCTTTCCAGGAAAGTAACACTCCATGGTGAAATCTGCACACGTTAAAAATGTGGCACAAGGCAAGATGTTTATGTCTCTCTCTCACCATCCGGAATTCCAAGATGGATCTGTTGGGCAGAGGTGCCTTAATGAGGCTGCCTGCCACTGATAAGCCCGGTCCTTGTACAGTCAAAGATGCCACAAAGTATTTGTCACTTTGCCCACCTGGGGATGGTCTCTTCCTGATTCACAAGGATGGGACCCCGTTAAGAAGGCATCAATTTGCTGCAGTGATGCGTAAGGCGTTTGCTGTGTGTGGCCTGTTGGCCAGTGAGTTTGCACCTCATTCCTTTCGCATTTGTGCTGCCACCACTGCTGCGCACTGGGGCCTGTCTGTGACAGTATCAAGGATCTGGGCTGCTGGATTCTGACGCATACAGGGGTTATGTTCGGAAGCGGCGCTGAGGTGCAGTTATTAATATCATTTTGTTCATTCCTAGGTCCGTCTGTCCTGCACATCTGGATAGCCGGACAAAGCGTTGTCCACTGGGCCAGCAGGAGGGCAGCGGAGTCTGGATTCAGATGCAGGCTTGGACTCCCCAACCACATGTGCGTCTCTTGGGTGTCCAGACGAGGAATGCGTTGGGAGGAGCTTCTCCCAATGGTGCGGGTGAAGGCACCTGCAGAAGGCATTCCTGTGGCGATGGTGGTGCAGCTGGGTGAGAATGATTTGCTGGAAGCTCCCAGCTTGAACCTGCAGACCTGCATGCAGGAGGACTTGGAAGAGTTGAAGGCAGCTCTTCATGGACTCAAAATTTGTGGTCACTGATGGCAGTGACGTGTGTGACGAGATAGGCAATGCCCAGCTGCCACCAAGAGGGCCAGGAAGTGTGTCCAGAGCACAGTGGCCAAGAAGGTTCTGGCCTTGGGTGGGACGGTGATCCGTCACACGGGCATTACCTTCCGTGATGCGTCTCTTTACAGGCTTGATGGGTTTAATCTGTAATTGGGAATAATTGTGGCTGACAGCAGTTTCAGCGGGGTTAAGCGATTGGTTACAGGTGTGAGTGGTTGGCGGCGAGCGCGGGTGCCTGTGTGGCGGATAGGCACTGGTTCAGGTGATAGGGTTGGGAGAATGGTGTCCGTTAAAGGAATCCAGGGATTCAACGTGGTTTGGTCAACCCCCAAGAGGGTGTTGTGCCTGTGCCTGAGTCCAGGGGAGCATCTGGGGGAGTGGACAGAGTCTGTTCCCGGGCTTTCCACCTACCTCAGGTGTTCACTCTTGGCTGACCTATGATAGAGCTCTGCAATGGTAGAGGGAGCTAGTCGAACCAGAGCCTATGCAACCACTCACTTTCTGTAATCAGTAAAGTTGTGGCCTAAATTCTGCCAAAAAACAAAACTAAAATTTGAGTCAAATGTTTTTTTGTTTTTTTTGGGGGGGGGGGTCTCTGGGTCTGAACACGCAATGCCATTTTCTAGTACAGGCTTCATAGGCAAAAGGAAATCTCAGGGAAGGTGAGAGAGTTCACATGGCACCATCCTAATGAAAGAACATGAATATTTGGGTCTTCTTTTAGAATGGTGTCATACTGCCCCAGTCTTGAGGATTTTCTTGGAAGCACTGTTTAAAATTATATTGAGGGAGAGTGAGTGAGGTTCAGTTGGAGAGGTGGGGGATATTTGTGACAGAATGGAGTGATACAATAGGAAACAGTTGTTATTATTCTGAAGGGTTTTACCATGGATTTTGCTGTTTAATTTGTTTTATTGTTTAATTTGTTTTATTAATGTTTTCTTAGGTTTTATGATACTACCTGGTCCGGCTTCTTCTGTAAAATCTGCATAAAATTGCTATCATATTGGCCTGTAGCAGGTTCCACATGGAGGGATGGACTAGATGCAACTCTAAACATGTCATTGTGAGGGTGTTTAGTTTAGTTTAGTTTTTTTTTAACAGCAAGACCAGGGTGGACTTCATTGGGATTGCAACATGCTCCACCTCTCTCTCCCCAGCCACAATCTGATATTTCCCCTGACGCATTGCTCTGAGCCTTACAGAACATAGCTCCCATTGCTAACTTCTCTAGCCAATTGCAAATGGTCCTGGCAGGGGCTGCCTGGGCATTGGGCATGCCATGTTTCAGATCCCAGGCATGCCTGCTATGCAGACCACTGAGCAGTCTAGCTGAGTCCTTCAAGTGGGAGAGGCTGTCCATGGCCTCGGGCTGACATCACCCCAGGTCTTCTACACAAGGTCCTTTTAACTGGACCTTTTATCAGGCTCTGACCCTGGGGCATCCGGCTTGCAATGCATGGACTTTCCCACAGAGCAATGCCCCTTCCCTGCTCTGTATTTATGCAGAAGTTCATGTTGACACAAGTATGTGTACATAATTCTGAAGATATGGAGCCATAAAAGCTGTCTTGATGGTGATATGTCAAAGCAATACTTCTGTCCACAGGATATCCAGCAGATCATTTGTGAAAGTTAAAAATTTTTAAGGAAAGGGAGCTTTGTTCTTGCAGCAGATTGAAGAAACCAGAGAGTGGCTTGTTTTGTTTTTCTCTGTTCAGTATAAACCAACGCTTCTAACTTACTTAGCTTTGCCTGTGTTCTCTAGACCCCATTTTTGGGACTGTTGATTTCATACCTGATCGTCCAAAACATGTTACTTTCAAATTACAAAGCAGACACAAATCAGAGGCATGAAGGGAAAAATAGAAATGCATTATTGGAGGAGTTGTGAATGATGGAGCTATTGCACAGACGTTTTATTTCACCTGCACTGTGAAATTACAACCTGTCACGACTCCGCTAAGTCACGTATACTAAGCACAAAATAAATAAAAGAAAATACTGCTCCTGTAGTGTTCTGAACATCTGTTTCATGAAAGTAAAATGCCTAGACATTCCACATAGCTGCCAAATAATGTGCTTTCCAGCAGTAATAATAAAAAAAGATTCTGAGTTCTGCATTATAGCATTATGTCCAGATATAACAAATGTCTTGAACAAATATTACAATAATGTACGGTGATGGATTGTAAAGATTTCAAAAAAGATATTTGAGACTTTTTCACCAAGTAGCTAGTGGATCTATGGCTTTGCCTCAAGTATAAATTTAGAGTAAACTGCAGTTGATAGAATTACTTGAAATGTCTATCCTGTTAACTGGGAGGAAGCAAGAGAAGTACCGTAATTCTTGTCTTCTCATTTGGGCTGAGAAGTATATGGTTCTTAAATGTGGTAGTGCTTTTAAGGTCCTGTTTTTGGAGAGAACCATTTCATCGACTTCACTGTCCTAGCCATTGGCCTTAACTTTTCAGGTAAAAAACAATCAATATAAAATTACCATTAGGTAAAGGGACCCCTGACCATTAGGTCCAGTTGTGATCGACTCTGGGGCATAGCTGTCAAGTTTTCCCTTTTCTCATGAAGAAGCCCATTCAGCATAAGGGAATTTCCCTTTTTTTAAAAAGGGAGAACTTGACAGCTATGCTCTGGGGTTGCTGCGCTCATCTCGCTATATTGGCTGAGGGAGCCGGCGTACAGCTTCCAGGTCATGTGGCCAGCATGACAAAGTCGCTTCTGGTGAACCAGAGCAGCACATGGAAACGCCGTTTACCTTCCCGCTTGGAGTGGTACCTATTTATCTACTTGCACTTTGACGTGCTTTTGAACTGCTAGGTGGGCAGGAGCTGGGACCGAGCAACGGGAGCTCACCCCGTTATGGGGATTCAAACCGCCGACCTTCTGATCAGCAAGCCCTAGGCTCAGTGGTTTAACCCACAGTGCCACCCGCATCCCTAAAATTACCATTACATATCACATTATAGTGAAAAAGTAGGTAATGAATACTACTACTACAAATAATAATTTTACTCCAAATTTAAGTGACCAAGGTGATCAAGCATCTGGAAACCAAGTCTATGTGGAATGGTTGAAGGAGCTGGGTATGTTTAGCCTGGAAAAGAGGAGAGTGAGAGGAGCTATCATACCCATCTTCAAAGATCTCAAGTGCTGTCACATGAAAGTGGGAACAAGCTTGTTTTCTCCTGCTCTGGAGGGTAGGACTCGAACCAAGGGCTTCAAGTTAGAAGAAAGGAGATTCCAATCAGACATATGGAAAAACTTTCTGACAGTGAAAGCTGTTCAGCAGTGGAATGGTCTCCCTCGGGAGGTTTTGCACTCTTCTACCTTGGAGGTTTTTAAGCAGAGGTTGGATGGCCATCTATCATGGATGCTTTAGCCAAGATTCCTGCATTGGGGTGGACTAGATGACCATTGGGTACCTTCCAGCTCTAAGGTTCTATGAACAACTGCTGATCCAAAGGAAACTGTTAACAACCCTAGTCAGTAAACTGGCTTGCCTGTATTGGCCTTTTTGAGCAAACAAGTGTTGTGGAAATTCTTAAGTGAGTTACCAACATGATAAGGGATCCAGGGAAGCAGGGTGATGATAAGATTATCCAGAGAATTTGACAGTTCTGTCTTAACAAATAAAGTTTATGGCATAGAATTGTAAATGCTTTCCTGCGTCCACCTTACATTATCCTGACCATGGATGGTTTCTGCAGTTGTTTTGATAGTAGTCCTCACTTCTACCATTGCCTAAAGAAAACAGCAGTGCCCTTGGCCAGGGTCTGTGGAGCCAATGGCCAACAACCATCTTTCCTTTTGATTTACCCAAGAACTTCCTAAACTAGACAGACATGTATGAAAAGATATCTGGCTCCAGGCTACACTGCCAAAATCAGAGAATTCAAGCTCAACCTGGTATTCCACAGGCCAATACGAACATTAGCAGAGCCATCCTGGATCAGACCAAAGGCCCACATGGATGCAAGAGTTTATATCCTGAGGCCTGGGATACATAAATGCAACTCACACATGTGCTGAATACCATCATTAGTGGCAAGAGAATCTTAATTGTTAGATTCCCCTTTACTTTAACAGCTCATAAGTTCATGAAGCAAACTTTAAACAATGAAACAGTTTCTAAAATCCAGCCATTTAATTAATTTATTTTCAGATTTTTTTATCTTCAACAAATCTTGGATACTAATCCTGCACTTCCACAGAATATATAGCAACACATCCTGTTGCTCTAGGAGTATTTGTTTTGCTTTTCACAGGTACAGTGCAGGATGGGTGCAGCCGCTATTAGAGATCTTCCACATGACTGTGTCATTTCAAGTCCCATCAACACATCATTTCCAAACCCAGCAGATGGTCCCCAAACCCAGCATCTGCCACCTAATTGCCTTAGTACTTGATATCATAATATTTGAGACACAGCAATTGGCTATTGTGGAAATAATTATATCAAACACAATGATTTAGAACTAAGTGGGAAATGTACGGTAGCAAGCTTATGTTGTATTTTAGAGAAGAAAAGCTATAACTGGACTACGTTATGGCTTAAAGTTTCAACTCTACAAGTGAATTAAGGATTACCAAATAAGCCACCAGGTAAGAGAAACATTAAGTTTGAAAGAGAATCATAGATCTATGATTCTTTGAAATATTCTTATGATGCTTGAGGTAGTGTGTCATGAGGAAGCAGTCCAACAAACCATAATGGAAAATAATATCCATCACGTGACCTGCAAACGGATGGGAACATGACCAGTTTACCCGCACTGGGTGCTGAGCCAAGTGTGAGCTGCAACAGAGGTAGGAGGTGCCGACTTTTGGCATTGCACAGGACACCGCTGAAATTGAAAAGCCCAAAGTCCACCACTGCTGCATAACTTGGGTATAATCAAACAAAATTAAAAAATTCCTTCCAGTAGCACCTTAGAGACCAACTAAGTATGTTATTGCTATGAGCTTTCATGTGCATGCACACTTCTTCACCTTCTTCAGAAGGTGAGCTGAGCTTGGGAGACACTCTGTAGATTTTGTGGTTTTGTCTTTTGGGGCTGTGTGTGAGTAAGTTTGTGTGCTTATTTGTTTTCTTACTTGTTTGTGTGCTTGTGATGGTTTTCTAGGGCTGCTGCCTCTTGGATTTGGGTGACTGTCCAGGCTTGTGTGGGTGTTTGTTTCTGGCTGTGACCTTGTTTGTTTCTGGCTGTGACCTTTCACCTAGAAGTGTGAGTCAGGAAGTTCAGGTGATTAGCTGTGGGCGGAGCTAGTCAGAGCTTGGAGTGCAGTGACTGAGGAAGGAGCAGAAGGTGAGCTGAGCTTGGGAGACACTCTGTAGGTTTTGTGGTTTTGTCTTTTGGGGCTGTGTGTGAGTAAGTTTGTGTGCTTATTTGTTTTCTTACTTGTTTGTGTGCTTGTGCTGGTTTTCTAGGGCTGCTGCCTCTTGGATTTGGGTGACTGTCCAGGCTTGTGTGGGTGTTTGTTTCTGGCTGTGACCTTGTTTGTTTCTGGCTGTGACCTTTCACCTAGAAGTGTGAGTCAGGAAGTTCAGGTGATTAGCTGTGGGCGGAGCTAGTCAGAGCTTGGAGTGCAGTGACTGAGGAAGGAGCAGAAGGTGACCCATCAGTTTGACCCATCTTTTTGACCTAGGGCAGCAAGTCTCATACGTTTGTTAGGGGGGACCTAGGCCTCTTCCTCTTTCCCCCTTGACCTCAAGGTTTTCAAGATGGAGGTGGAGGGAACAACCATTGTCACCTGCAATTCCTGTGCAATGTTTGTTTTCTTGCCAAAGGATGTGGGTAGCTACACCTGCAACAATTGCAAGTTGGTTTCCCTACTAGAAAACAAGGTTGCCCTTCTGGAAGAGAAGGTGCAGCAGCTTCAGGGGCGTGTATCTACGCTCCAGAGAATTAAAGAGCTGGAGCTTTTCTCGGATGCAGCAGAGCACACTGTCTGCACCAAGGAGGAGACAGGGGATCTCGCTGAGGAGGAGGTCAGTTCCCCAACACAGCAGCCAGATGTATGGAGGAACGTGACTCATAGAAGTAGAAGGCCCAGGGATCGCTCTGAGTGCTTAGAATTACACAACCGTTTTGAAGTGCTCATGGAAGACGAGGAACAGACTCCACCTGAGGATCTCTCCCTCATCACAGTTGATGAGGAATATGAAGACGAGCAACCAAGTCAGTCCTCTGGAAATATGCAGGTAACCTTGGAAGGGACAGCACATAGAAGAATCCCAACCAAGCCTATGAAGAGGCGTGTAGTGGTGATTGGGGATTCCCTACTGAGGGGTACAGAAGCAGTGATCTGTGGGCCTGACAAGATGTCTCGAGAGGTGTGCTGTCTACCTGGGGCCAAGATCAAAGATGTAACAGAACGGCTGCAAGGAATCATAAAACCCACTGACAAATACCCCTTCCTTTTGGTGCATGTGGGAACCAATGACACTGCAAGCCATAGCTTACAGAAGATCAAAAATGATTATGAGGCTCTGGGCAGGAAGTTGAAGCAATTAGATGCACAAATTGTCATCTCTTCTGTCCTCCCAGTTGAACGACATGGCCCAGGGAGAGAGGGAAAAATAGGGGAAGTGAACAACTGGCTTCGCAAATGGTGCAAACAGGAACGGTTTGGATTCCTAGATCACGGTCTGCAGTTTCTTGAAGATGGACTTCTGGCAAGTGATGGACTGCACCTCACAAAAGTTGGGAGGAATGTTTTTGCCACAAAACTCAAAAACCTCATCAGGAGGGCTTTAAACTGACTTATGTGGGGGAGGGAGACAGTGGTCCTGAAGGTAGGAGTCTATCAAATGCTGAAGATGATCATCCAAATGTCAAGGACCAAATGGAGCAAGCAGCATGCAGACCTAGTGGTGGGACAAAAATATCCTTAAATAAGAGACATGGGGGAATGATCAACGGTCTTCAATGTCTGTATACTAATGCACAGAGCATGGGAAATAAACAAGATGAACTTGAGCTCTTGGTACAGCAAACTAAATATGACATAATAGGCATCACTGAAACCTGGTGGGATGAGTCTCATGACTGGAATGTAGTAATAGAGGGATACAATCTATTTAAGAGAAATAGACCAAACAGGAAAGGAGGAGGAGTAGCTTTATATGTTAGGGATATGTATACCTGTGAAGAGATCCAGGATTTAAAACTTCAAAGCCAAATTGAGAGTATCTGGGTCAAAATTAAGGGAGAGAAAAACAACAGTGACCTCATTGTGGGAGTTTACTATAGATCCCCAAGCCAAACTGAGGACACAGATGATGCCTTCCTGGAACAGATGGCCAAGCATTCCAAAGGAAGTGAGATAGTAGTAATGGGGGATTTCAACTATCCTGATATTTGTTGGATGTCAAACTCAGCCAAGAGCATAAGGTCGAACAGATTCCTCACTGGCCTTGCAGACAACTTCATTGTCCAGAAAGTGGGAGAAGCAACAAGAGGATCAGCCATTTTAGATCTGGTCCTAACCAATAGTGATGACTTGGTTAGTGGGGTAGAAGTGGCAGGATCATTAGGTGGGAGTGACCATGCTCTTCTGGAGTTTATTATCCAGCGGAAAGGAGCAACCAAGCATACTAAGGTCCAAATTCTAGACTTTAAGAAAGCCGACTTCAGAAAACTTAGGGAAACGCTGGGTGAAATCCCATGGACAGTAATACTAAAAGGGAAGGGAGTTCATGATGGTTGGGAGTTTGTTAAAAGGGAGATATTAAAAGCACAACTTCAGGCAATACCAATGAGACGGAAACATGGAAGGTGCCTAAAGAAGCCAGGCTGGCTATCTAAAGAACTTTTGACTGAGTTAAGATTTAAAAGGGATATGTACAAAAAATGGAAAAGGGGGGAAATCTCCAGAGAGGAATTCAAACATATAGCCAGCACGTGTAGAGACAAAGTCAGAAAAGCTAAAGCACAGAATGAACTCAGGCTCGCTAGAGAGGTTAAAAGCAACAAAAAGGGCTTTTATGGGTATGTCCGTAGCAAAAGGAAAAACAAGGAAACAGTGGGGTCACTCAGAGGAGAAGATGGTGAAATGCAAACAGGGGACAGAGAAAGGGCAGAACTCCTCAATGCCTTCTTTGCCTCAGTCTTCTCCAAGAAAGAAAACAACGCCCGACCTGAAGAATATGGAGCAGATGATTCAGCAGGGGAAACACAGCCCAGAATAAGTAAGGAGGTAGTACAAGAATACTTGGCTAGTTTAGATGTATTCAAGTCTCCAGGGCCAGATGAACTACATCCAAGAGTATTAAAAGAACTGGCAGAGGTGATTTCAGAACCACTGGCAATAATCTTTGAAAATTCCTGGAGAACAGGCGAAGTTCCAGCAGACTGGAGGAGGGCAAATGTTGTCCCTATTTTCAAAAAGGGGAAAAGAGAGGACCCAAACAATTACCGCCCAGTCAGCCTGACATCAATACCAGGAAAGATTCTAGAGCAGATCATTAAGCAAACAGTCTGTGAGCACCTAGAAAGAAACTCTGTGATCACTAAAAGTCAGCATGGGTTCCTGAAAAATAAGTCATGTCAGACTAATCTGATCTCATTTTTTGACAGAATTACAAGCCTGGTAGATGAAGGGAACGTTGTGGATGTAGCCTATCTTGATTTCAGCAAGGCCTTTGACAAGGTGCCCCATGATATTCTTGTAAAGAAGCTGGTAAAATGTGGGCTAGACAATGCTACCATTCAGTGGATTTGTAACTGGCTTACTGACCGAACCCAAAGGGTGCTCATCAATGGCTCCTCCTCATCCTGGAGAGTAGTGACTAGTGGGGTGCCACAGGGTTCTGTCTTGGGCCCAGTCCTGTTCAACATCTTTATCAATGACTTGGATGATGGGCTTGAGGGCATCCTGAGCAAGTTTGCAGATGACACCAAATTGGGAGGGGTGGCTAACACCCCAGAGGACAGGATCACACTTCAGAATGACCTTAACAGATTAGACAACTGGGCCAAAGCAAACAAGATGAATTTTAACAAAGAGAAATGTAAAGTACTACACTTGGGCAAAAAAAATGAAAGGCACAAATACAGGATGGGAGACACCTGGCTTGAGAGCAGTACATGTGAAAAGGATCTAGGAGTCTTGGTAGACCACAAACTTGACATGAGTCAGCAGTGTGATGCAGCAGCTAAAAAAGCCAATGCAATTCTGGGCTGCATCAATAGGAGTATAGCATCTAGATCAAGGGAAGTAATAGTACCACTGTATTCTGCTCTGGTCAGACCTCACCTGGAGTACTGTGTCCAGTTCTGGGCACCACAGTTCAAGAAGGATACTGATAAGCTGGAACGTGTCCAGAAGAGGGCAACCAAAATGGTCAAAGGCCTGGAAACGATGCCTTATGAGGAACGGCTTAGGGAGCTGGGTATGTTTAGCCTGGAGAAGAGAAGGTTAAGGGGTGATATGATAACCATGTTCAAATATATAAAAGGATGTCATATAGAGGAGGGAGAAAGGTTGTTTTCTGCTGCTCCAGAGAAGCGGACACGGAGCAACGGATTCAAACTACAAGAAAGAAAATTCCACCTAAACATTAGGAAGAACTTCCTGACAGTAAGAGCTGTTCGGCAGTGGAATTTGCTGCCAAGGAGTGTGGTGGAGTCTCCTTCTTTGGAGGTCTTTAAGCAGAGGCTTGACAGCCATCTGTCAGGAATGCTTTGATGGTGTTTCCTGCTTGGCAGGGGGTTGGACTGGATGGCCCTTGTGGTCTCTTCCAACTCTATGATTCTATGATTCTAATTTCACTTGAGTTTCATTGCCTTTAAATGGTATTTGTATCTCCTAATAATATCTCCCAATCCAGCTGGGCAGGAACATATGTAAAACAAAAATCCCTTAATTTTGCACAGGATTGCCAGCTCAGCCAACTGATTCCTGAATTAGCCAGGTTCAGCCAGCATTAAATCCCCAATGCAAACTCAGATGAAGATATGCTGGCATAATTTGCTCATTCTGGCTCAGCTGGGGCTCCGCCAGGGGATCTGAAGCTGGCTGAGACAAGGCTGGTGTAAGTCTCAAAGAAGGGGCATGGTGGGGGGATGGCAGAAGCGCAGCCAGAAAGGTGGGCTGCATCCTGAGCCTGCTCAGTTTAGTCAGGTGACCTGGCAGCCCAATATAGAACACTATTTTAAAGGCTTAGGCAGAGCAGCAGTCCTGTTGCTGAACAGGCTTTGGATCTGGTATAACTTTATGCCAGCTTAAATTTATGCCATCTAGCTCTCACCAGCTTTCTGTGCAGAGCTTTCTTTGCTCCCTTAATCAAATGCTAAAACTGTAAGGAATTTATGTACTGCACTGACCTCTCTTTGTTTCCTCCACGGACCACAAAAGCAACTGATGCAATTGTGAAAAACCACATTAGAAGTGCCACTGCCCAGGTATTGTGCAATCCATACACACCCAGAGGGACTAGAGAAGAACACAGCATGCATAAGGGTTTGCAAAGCATGCTATGTTTACTTCCCCTTGGCGAGGGCAGGGGGGGGGGGATAATTTGCTTTGGCCATTACTGCATGGAGTACTACTAAAACAGAAGCCAACACATAAGAAAGAGGATTGAAAACATGTAAAAAAGAGGGGAATGAAATCAATCAATAATTTATTTAGAGTAGGGCTATCACGTAGATGATGGACAGCTTGTTTTCTGAGGGTATGACTCGAACCAATGGACTCAAGTTACAACTAAAGACCAGGAATAACTTTTTTTTTACAGTGGGAGCTATTTGAGAGTGGAACAGACTCTCCTTCCTTGGAAATTTTTAAGCAGAGATGGAAGGCCATCTGTCATGGATGCTTTAGCTGAGATTCCTGCATTGCAGGGGGCTGGACTAGATGATTCTGGGGGATCCCTTCCAACTCTACAATTATATGATTTTATGAATACAGATTGCCAATGCCAACACTTGCATGGATACCAACCAGCTTGCTCCAGAGTTCACATTCATGTTCAGTCATTGTGATTTTATCCACTATCCCTAATAGCAACAGGCTACACTATTTTTTTTAGTTAAGATCTGTTCCTGAGCAGCACTGACTTGTTTCGTTGAAATGGGGAATATCAAATAAATGAATTCAACATTTCCACTTCAAACACAGACCAGCCAACTTCAGTCTAAAATAGTATCTTTATTTCATAACTGTAATTTCAATATATTGCAATTATGAATATGTCATTTTCCATCTGCAATATGGAAATCATATATAAGTGCTGCATTCCTAATTAAGATAAAATATTAACTTTAATTATATCTCAGAGCACATTTAACATTGTGGAGCTGGGAATAAAAAGCAATGGTGGAGCTAAGTGACTGAAGAAAATAAAAATGACATTTCGAAACAAGTTTGAATCTTGATCCTTCACCTTTAAGTCACAGTATTTCCTCCTTATTTGTTGTTAATAAACAACATGATGCCTTATGAGGAACGGCTTAGGGAACTGGGTATATTTAGCCTGGAGAAGAGAAGGTTAAGGGGTGATATGATAACCATGTTCAAATATATAAAAGGATGCCATATAGAGGAGGGTGAAAGGTTGTTTTCTGCTGCTCCAGAGAAGCAGACATGGAGCAATGGATTCAAACTACAAGAAAGAAGATTCCACCTAAACATTAGGAAGAACTTCCTGACAGTAAGAGCTGTCCGACAGTGGAATTTGCTACCAAGGAGTCGCCTTTGGAGGTCTTTAAGCAGAGGCTTGACAGGCATATGTCAAGAATGCTTTGATGGTGTTTCCTGCTTGGCAGGGGGTTGGACTGGATGGCCCTTGTGGTCTCTTCCAACTCTATGATTCTATGATAATCAGGATTCAGTTGACTTCTGGCTGAGGGTGCGCTAGAGAGCGGATCGTAAAAACAGTGCTCTACTCAAACAGCTCAAACACCACGTTGGTGGTGTTAAAGAATTTGGGGGGGGGGACCCGGTGTCCTGAACCCCCCTAAAGAAAGGCAAAAATACGGGTCTCTTGCTGAAGTTAAAAAAGCAGCGTTGGATGGCGGAACTTCGCATTGGCACCTTTTATGGTGGAGATAGCGGAGAAGAGCCGAACGCGTACAAACAATGTACGCACTCCCAGACATCCGAGAACTCGCCAACAGCACCTGAAACTCCTCGGCACAGAGGATCAAATAGCAGAGCTAATGACCTGTGAGTTTTTCCTTTTGAAGTGAAGAGATCTTAGAGTGGGGGACTCTGGGTGGGAAGCAAAGCTGAGGGATCGTTTTACATATTACGGGAAAGAACTGCTTTATGGAAACCCCATGTGTTGCTTTGAGAATTACAATCGGGGAAAGCCTTTCACAGCTGTAGCGTTCAGTGAGAGAGCAGAGAGAAAAGGCGAGGAGAGGAGGGAGGACATAAAGATGACAGCTTGAAAGCAAGACACACAGATGTTTCCACTCAGAATTGAAGAAGGGAATGGGGGAAGGAAAAGAAAGGGAAAAATTTGAAGCTTGGATTTTGGAGATCTGAAGGTTGCAGTGAGGAGGTCGCAAGGAGAGTGTAAGATAGACTGAGAATTGGGAAGAGCTGGAAGACGAGAGAAAGAAAATGGAGAAATTTTAGCAATATCATGTTGACGTACACCCTTCCGTCTTCTTTACGGAAGTAAGACACAACAAGCAAAGTGAGAATAAAGTGAAAACTTGAGAGAGAGAGATCTATAGAAGGTATAGTGACACCTAGAGGTCTGATAAATATTGCATAACCAACAGAAACACTGCAAGTGGACTTCTTTTAAAGGCTAAGGCTATAGATACGTTTTATAGAATTGTGTCTCCTTTCTTCTTTTTATATTGAACTTATAGGATGATTTTTTCCGGATTATAGATAGGATCAACCTGATGTATTTCTAAAGCAAGAGAAGGAGAGAATTCCAGTTAAAAAGAAACAGGGGCTTTATTCCAAAGATTCGAATTGGTGATCTATAGACAAATATTACAAAATGTCAACCAGAAGAGCACAAGCACTTGCAGCGAATACCTTGGGGAACCATGTAAGAAGACAATCGACATCCAATGAAAATGATGCCCTAGCGGACATTAAGGAATTGATAACAGAGATGAATAAATCATTGAATGAGAAGTTAGACTCAGTAGAAGCCAAAATAGAGAATAATTCAAAAATTATTTTAGAGATGACAGGACAAATATGGGAATTGCATGGTAAAAATAAAGAGTTGGACAAAGCTGTTAAAGATCTGAATGTCAAAGTCAACAAACAAGAGGAATCAATAAAAAAGCTGGTGACAGAGAGTAAAGAGACAAAAAGAGTAAAGGAACAACAACAACAAGAAGAAAGAGACTATATAAAGAAAATCCAGGAGGACCTGGGAGACCAACTTGCTATGATTGAGATGAAGCAGAAAGCTTTGATTCTTCGTTTGAGAGGTGTTCCCGAAATAACAAATGAACAAATAGAGGAAAAGATAATTAAAGAATTAGCCAATTGGTTAATATATTCAGCTATAACTAAATTAAAAATAGGGAAGTAACCAGGAGCAGAGGGTTTATCGAGCAAAGCATTATAAGATATTTCGGGAAGAATTGACAGGGGTATATCAAAAATTGGTAAATAAAATTTTAGAGGAGGGGGTGATCCCAAAAACAGGACAGGAGACATATATAACTTTAAGTCCAAAATCAGAGAGAGGGAATAATCAAGTGGGAAATTTTAGGCCAATACCATTTCTCAATGTGGATTATAATTTTTTTGCAGAAATATTAGCTAATAGATTAAAAGGTGTATTAAATAGAATTATAGGGCAAGACCAACAAGGATTCCTACCAAAAAGGAATATGTTTAATAATATGAGAACCTATCTAAATTTGATTGAGTATTTAGATTGGAACTTGGGTACAAAAGCAGCTTTCATTTTTCTCAATGCGGAGAAAGCCTTTGACAACTTGGCATGGAGGTACATGAAAAGCTCATTAGGAAAAAATGGAGTAAAAGGCAAATTTCTGGAAGGGGTAAAAACAATATATAACAAACAAATGGCTAAATTGATCATTAATGGGGAAGTAACAGAAGAATTTGAAATATCCAAATGAACACGTCAAGGATGTCAACTATCCCTTTTATTATTTATTTTATCTATTGAATTTTTGCTGAAAGATATTAAAGAAGATGGAAATATTAAAGGGATAACAACAGGAAAGAATATTTACAAAGTTTAAAGCCTTTGCTGATGATATTATAGTAATACTTGGAGACCCAATGGAATCAATAATTAACCTGAAATGTAAGTTGCAAAGATATGGGGATATATCAGGATTTAAGATTAATGTTAAAAAAACTAAAATAATAATTAAAAATATGAGGAAGAAAGAATCAGATGAGTTGGAATCAATAGCGGAATGGGAAATAGTTAATAAAGTTAAATATTTGGGTATCATGGTCACCTCTAATAATATAAATTTATTCGAGAATAATTATGTAAAAACCTGGAAAGAAATTAAAGAGGAGTTAGAAAGAAGGAAGGGTCTGAATTTGTCACTATCAGGAAGAATGTCAGCTATAAAGATGTCTGCTTTGCCTAGGATGTTGTTTCTTTTTCAGATGTTGCCGATAGTGGGGAAGAGAGAAATATTTGAATTATGGAAGAGAGATTTGAGTAATTTTATTTGGATGGGAAAGAGGGCAAGAATTCAATATAGACTATTGACAGATATCAAAGAAAGAGGAGGATGGGGAGTTCCTGACCTTAAATTGTATTTTGCCCCCACTTGTTTATGCTGGATCAAAGAATGGATCTTGCTAGAAAACCAAGAGCTATTGAATTTGGAAGGTTTTAGAAATATTAAGGGATGGCATGCGTATCTGCTACAAGAAAAGAAAGAAAATAAAATTTTTTTTATAAATCATACAATTAAAAATCTTTATTTAAAGTATAAGAAGAATATAAAAGCCTTCTTGAGCCAAAGGTACCTTGGCGGGCTTCATCAATAGAAATGACAGCAATGAATTGTCAATTTAAGGAAGGTAAATGGGCAACATATCAAGAATTAGTAGTGAGAGAGAAAGAACAGTTCGTATTAAAGCCATATCATGAAATTAAACAATATTGTAATAGCTGATCTTCTGGAGAAAGATCAGCAAATTCAATCCTCAAATTCTACAGATCAAAAGGAGGCTTTTACGTCCCTGCAGCCTTAAAACCAAACAAGGCCAAAACATTGTCCCAGCTCACCTATGGAACCTTCTTGGGCCCACCTTCCCCTTCCTTCATCTTACTTGAGAGAGGCCAATCAAATTTCTCAGAGCCCTACTGCAGGTTCCCAGGTGCGTCTCGAACGCCTGGGTAAGATTAGAAACAGGGCAAATGAGGGTTGAGGCTCATATCAGACTTACCTCAATTTATAAACTGCTGACCCTACAATCACACCCTCGAGGTCTGGCCCCTCTGTTTCTTCGAGACCAATTTCAGTCCGGATGGCAGTTTGAGGTCCAGGCCACTCTCCAGAAACTGGGCTTCTCACCCGAAGCTCTATTGGCCATGGGCATAGACCAAGCAAGATCCGAGGTCAGACAAAGAATTGTGGACACGGAAAGACAGCTGGACAACATGAGGTCCCCGGATTTCAATATAGCTGAAAACAAGAAATACGTTGCTGCCTCTTTTACCTTGAATCCAGAAACTCAGGAAGAGCCTTCACACTCGCCTGAAGCTCGGCATTGCCCTTGCCACTGCTGTTGGGCTCCTTCGGAAAGATCCCATACGAGCAGAGACTCTGCTCCTGCCCATTGGGGGAAGTAGGCAGCCCCGAACATCTATTTTTTAGATGCCCTCTGTTCGATAAGGCACGCAGAGATACCATCGCCCCCATTCTGGAGAGCCTGGCCGACCTCCCAGATAAGGCCAAACTAAAGGCCCTACTATTAGGAAAGGAGCAAAGGTTAACTCAGACGGTAGCCAGATTCTGCATGCAGATCTGCAGGACCAGTCTTCCCCCAAAAAACAAGACAGCCATTGGAATAGCAAACTCGGTATTGGACTGTGGGAAGTAGTTCCTTCGCTCGGGTACGAAACTGAGAACTTTGAGCAGCACCAGGGGAAAGGCCAGCTGGACCCGCCTTCTGGAAACAGAGCCCCTTCAAACTCATAGACTCTTATATCCACCCCAAATGACAACTCCCATAGCCCTGTAAAGCATTTTTATTTTTAATAGCTGGTATATGACCATAATAAAGCTTGATTGTAATAGCTGGCTTCACTATTACCAGATACAGAGCCTATTTAAAAGACATAAGGAGATAGGATTTGTGGAGAACAAATCCAAATTGCAGGAGCTTCTAGTTGACATCTCCGTTAAACCACTAGCAAAAATATTTAAATATCTATTAGAATGGAAGTTGAAAGACAAAGAGGTTGAAAGACATGCATGATGATAAAGTGGGCTCAGGATCTGGGTAAACCGATCTATAGGATACAATGGGATCAATTGTTGAAAGAAAATATAAAATTTACAGCATGTACAGGAATCCAAGAAAACATGATGAAACAGGACTAGATATTAAAAAGTGACTATTTATTGTGATATAGAATATGTAAGAGGTATAGCAGGTTCGGATTACCCATTAAGAGTAGTGATATATAAACGATGGGAAGTTAATTTTATCTTTATGTTTACTTTTTATGTGTATGTTATGATTTGTTTATGTTATGAGGACTCCTTCACCCCAGTGTGGTTCCCCTTTATCACATTCACAGCGCAACAGGACAACGTCCCCCCAGCAGCATACAAATCAATATGGCTCACCTGACCAACAGCCTACCCCCCCCCCAAAATCAAGCTCTGGACCCCCCCCCCAACCTCTTGCAATGTCTCTCTCTGTAGGCTATACACACACACAAAGGCCCTATCCACGGGAAGCTGATACAAACCCCTACACTAACACCATGCAGCAAAACGAAGAACACCTCCTCCCACTCTCCCTCTCTCTTCCCCCAACCGCAAGATGTCTATGATGCAAGCGTCTCTCGCTACATGTAAATGAACTGTGAAAAAGACTATGAATTGAAAGTGGAAATGGAAGAGGTACTTTCCCCTGTTTATTTGCTAGTTTTGTAGCAAATGTTAACAAAATGCAATTTAAAATAATAATCATCATCATCAGGATTCAGCACTTTTCATGTGTCTTGAAGAATGTAATTGAAGTGCTGGAGTATTTTACCAGTTGGACATCTTAAGAACAACTTGAAGTGAACCATCCTTGGCTTGGACCTCTTGGAGTTGAGGGAAATGTTGTAGGATAAACAATTTGGGCTGAGAAATCCATTGAATTGTCTGAGGAGCAATGTGTGACCAGTTTGCAGACAAGGTCACGGGCACATCTGTGTTGTTAGTGCTTCTTGGCAAGGAATCAATGGCTTGGGGTTAATAATCCAATGTTGCTACTTAATGTAGTAGACAAACCTGAGAGGAGTCTGCAGGGGATTCTGGAAGCAGTGTTTGAGATGGCCTGTGCCAGGGTAACTATTTACAGGAATCTCTCCAAAGGCACACGGATAACAACCAAGGAAGGTGCAGCACAGAAGATTCAATAAAAAGAAGACAAAATGGTTCTCATCAGAAGATGGTGAAGAATTTTATGGGACTTGTGCAGAGTCATGCCTTTTCTATTTTCAATATTATGCATTATTTATTGGAAGTTGCTTTGAGACTTCAGCAGAAAAGTGGGCTACAAAAATTAAAAATAAAGCATAAATAATAACTATAAATAGGATCAGCTACTGAGAAAACCTCGAGCAGGCCCATGATAACAGATGCCATCGCCAACTGCTCTGCATTCCTATGAGCAACCTTCCAACAAATGAGATGTGGCCTCAATGGTGTTGATGGCCGTCCATGAAATGTGGATTAAGCTGCTGGCCCTACACACTTTGATGACTTTCTCAATGTGGCCTTCAAAGAACACTATGTGCTTTCTGGAGAATTATAACAAAAAGTTTTGAATTCCTTAACAATGCTGACTGTATTTCCCAGACATATTTTTGAAAGTAGCTCCTCAGTGCAGAATTTGGCATAAGAATCTCTTTCAGCATGAATTCCTTATTTGTATCAAGAGTATCCGCTAGCAAACTAAATAAGCAGAGTTAGCTGTAGGCTCTAATCAATAAATGCAACACTAGATCAAGATTTTTATCTACCCAAAGTTAATGAAATTACTGGCACTTCATGGAGAAACCCATTAGTCTTGCACGATAAATTTTCAAACTTGGAAATCCACAACTGGTGTAAATACTCCATGTATGAGTTCAGCAGATTTACACCCTCGCACCATGAATGTATAGAGCTGAAGGGTCAGCATTAAATACTGTATAGCACTGACAGCAAGAACAACAGCTTGCTTTAAGGTGTAACAAATATATTTACCACAATGTACATCTCCCAAGCAATAAGTTCAGCTGGGGAAAAGGTCCTTAGGCCACCAAAGGTGTTCCCACAATTCCACAAAACAGTCCTCAAACAGGTAATAAACTGGAGCTTCACTCATAGTGCAAATGAACAGCTTTGCCAATGGATGAAGATACCTCAAGGCCTATCAGGGGTTATGAGCCCTGACAGTGACCTTAAATTTTGAATTGAGCTTTTTGTATATTTGAATAGGGATGCGGGTTGGCGCTGTGGTCTAAACCACAGAGCCTAGGATTTGCCGATCGGAAGGTTGGTGGTTCGAATCCATGCGACAGGATGAGTTCCCATTGCTCAGTCCCTGCTCCTGCCAACCTAGCAGTTCGAAAGCATGTCAAGTGCAAGTAGATAAATAGGTAAGGTAAACGGCATTTCCGTGCACTGCTCTGGTTTGGCAGAAGCGGCTTAGTCATTCTGACCTTAACAGATTAGACAACTGGGCCAAAGCAAACAAGATGAATTTTAACAGGGAGAAATGTAAAGTACTACACTTGGGCACACAAAAAAGAAGAAGAAAGGCACAAATACAGGATGGGTGACACCTGGCTTGAGAGCAGTACATGTGAAAAGGATCTGGGAGTCTTGGTAGACCACAAACTTGACATGAGACAACAGTGTGATGCACCAGCTAAAAAAGCCAATGTAATTCATGGCCTGGCGTGCTATGGTCCATGGGGTCACGAAGAGTCGGACACGACTAAACGACTAAACAACAAATTCTGGGCTGCATCAATAGGAGTATAGCATCTAGATCAAGGGAAGAAGAGAAGAAGAAGAGTTTAGATTTGATATCCCGCTTTATCACTACCCGAAGGAGTCTCAAAGCAGCTAACAATCTCCTTTCCCCTCCTCCCCCACAACAGACACCCTGTGAGGTGGGTGGGGCTGAGAGACTTCAGAGAAGTGTGACTAGCCCAAGGTCACCCAGCAGCTGCATGTGGAGGAGCAGGGAAGTGAACCCAGTTCACCAGATTACGAGTCTACCACTCTTAACCACTATACCACACTGGCTCTCCACACTGGAAGTAATAGTACCACTGTACCACACTGGAAGTAATAGTACCACTGTATTCTGTTCTGGTCAGACCTCACCTGGAGTACTGTGTCCAGTTCTGGGCACCACAGTTAAAGAGGGATATTGAAAAGCTGGAACATGTCCAGAGGAGAGCAACCAAAATGGTCAAAGGCCTGGAAATGATGCTTTATGAGGAACAGCTTAGGGAGCTGGGTATGTTTAGCCTGGAGAAGAGGAGAAGGTTAAGGGGTGATATGATAGCCATGTTCAAATATATAAAAGGATGTCATATAGAGGAGGGTGAAAGGTTGTTTTCTGCTGCTCCAGAGAAGTGGACACGGAGCAATGGATTCAAACTACAAGAAAGAAGATTCCACCTAAACATTAGGAAGAACTTCCTGACAGTAAGAGCTGTTCGGCCGTGGAATTTGCTGCCAAGGAGTGTGGTGGAGTCTCCTTCTTTGGAGGCCTTTAAGCAGAGGCTTGACAGCCATATGTCAGGAATGCTTTGATGGTGTTTCCTGCTTGGCAGGGGGTTGGACTGGATGGCTCTTGTGGTCTTTTCCAACTCTATGATTCTATGCTGGCCACATGACCCGGAAGCTGTCTGCAGACAAACGCCGGCTCCCTTGCCTATAGAGCGAGATGAGCACGCAACCCCAGAATCGTCCCTGACTGGACCTAACGGTCAGGGGTACCTTTACCTTTTACCTATATTTGAATATGCTGGGGGAGATCAATAGGAAATACCATTGCCTTTATGCCCTGCTTGTGAGCCAGGTATTACGTTCTCAGACATGGTCTGAGTTGTTCTCAATTTCAAACACTCTATCTTGTAACATTCCTTGCATATGTTGCTCCTTTTAATAACACCCATATTCGGCCCACGTCTTCAGCGCCTGCATAGGCTGGGTGTCGGGAGCATCTTCTCCAACCTTCCGATCACAGGAACGCAGGGACAGCAACACAGCATTCCTGAGGAATAGGTCCTGGTGGAGTGGACTCACATTTGCTCACGTGAGCACCTCAAACGCAGCAGAGTAATGGAAGCAAAGCGGTGGAGATTTTGTTGCATACCTAATTTATTTCTACTGATTAAACAAACAAACAAACAAAAAAAGAACATAACAAACATGTATGAGAAAGACAGTTCTCATACTGCCACCCTGTCTCTAGACAGATCAAAGAAAAGAGACACAGTGCTGGAGGCTGAAGTCTGGAAGAGTAGTCTCCTCCCCCTCCTTTCTCACAGACAGGAAGTAAAACAAACATGATCTGATGATCCTTGCAATGGGAGGGATGAAAATACCAACAGCTCCTTGCTTCCTCTAATTTTAAACGTTGTTCCTTTTAAATTTTGGTTTGCTAGAGATACTTCTCTTCCTCAACTGAGACCAGGATCCTGTTTCATCTTCCTTTTTGATTTCCTCCATGTAGACTGCAGTTCCAGAGACCAGCTCCATTGGAAAAGGTGGCTATGTTGAGACACAAGCAGAATTTTCTACCATAGGTTTTTAGGTATATTTGATTTCTCTGGACTTCATCTAAGTCCACATTTCTCTATGGTTGTTGTTTTTACCATATGCTAATCACTGTCCCTCTATGGAGACAATGCCTTTAGATTTCTATAAATCAGATATCCGAGGGGACCATATTCTAAGCATATAGAGGAGAGAGTGAGGGGGTATTCAGAAGAGCCTTGCCAGGCATTCATACCAAGAAGGACAGCCTGCAGTCATACAGACCCAGGCTAAACAGAGCTCCCAGTTTTGTTGAGGTCCATGTGTGCCTAGTAGACTGTAGAAGAGCCTTGTTTGCTTTGCTCACCAATATATCTCCCAAACCTCTCGTTACAAGCTCTCTTTGGTTTTACCTCCTGGCTGCTGCATTCAAGCTGCATGACTTGCAAGAAATAGCTAAAATGACAAAATGGGTACAAATGTGTACTCACTTTTTACATAGCCAACTCCATCATTAAGGGAGAACTTTTCACCATCTCATGAAGGTATCTTCCCTGCAGCAGGTGTGCCAACTGAGGGATGTGACAGGGGGCCAAGACCCCATTAAAAAATTCAAGGGGAGGCTCAGGCCCCCTCAAAATTCCCTGGCAGCCACGCCTGCATGCCATGGGGCATGCTGACCTCACATGGCCCCAGCCCCTTCCATTGCGGGGGCAAGGCGGTGCACTTGACATGCAGGTGGCAGTGGGAGGGGCTAGCTGGAACATGTGGCAGGAGGAAGACCCTCTCAGCACCTGACACCTGTGCTCAGAGACCCGTACTGAATGTCAATTTGCTACCAGGCCAAGTACAAGGTGTTCCTATTAGCATAAAATACGAAACCCTCACTTTTCAACACTCTATATATAACACGATAGTTTAAGCAACATGCAGCATCCAATAGCAAAAGCAGCAAGGGAGCGTCACAGTTTCACCTTACCCGTAGTCCTGGAAACACCCCTCCCATGGTGTTGCTAAGGGCTTTATAATAACAGCACCTTGCACTGGCCCTCCAGCAAACTGCAACCAGAACGCGTCCCTGAGCACAAAGTAATGTGCTGAAAGGGTCTCACTCCTTGCGCTCAGCATTCTGCACTAACTGCAGCTTCCCAATCAAGAGCAAGGAAGCCCCACACAGAGGGCGTTGCAGCAATCCATAAGATAAAAGAATCATAGAAGTGTAGAGTGGGAATTACCCCCAAGGTCATCTAGCCCAATCCCTGCAATGCAGAAATAAATCCAGTTTTGAAGTAGGCAATGCATGTGGTCAAGCTTTCTTGGTCCAGGAATGGATCCAGCTGTCATACCAGTTGCAGTGTTATAACTAAGCAATAGTCAGAGCTGAACATTAATATCCATTATGATGTCTGAAGGCATTTGTTTTTCTTTTTTTGAAATTGCCCCCTGCAAGGGGAAAGGGACTATTGCGCTATGGAATTTTAAGTACTTGAGACCTGAGCCCTGAACAAACTTCATGAGAGAAGAACTCCATCTAGCAAATTTTGAACATTGATTACATCTTTGCAAATGTGGGAGAAGTGGAGAGTAAAGGTCAACAGATTAAATATGTAGTTTAATCAGCAAATTATGTAAATGAACACAATGAAATACACCATTATGATCAGTAAGGCACGCAGCTGCATTGAGGAAAGTGTATAAGGGTTTGGCTTCTTACCCAAGCACCTAAATTAGAGAAAGTTTGTCATAACTCTTAAAACTGATAAAAGATACACCTCACTGACAGTGATAAGCAGGTCAACAAAGCAGGCACAGTCACCGGGAAATTATGGGTTGTTTCGATATCTAGAAATGTGGCAGCCAAGGACGTTAAGGATCAATGGGCAGAACTATGGGCTTGGAAACCCAACTGAAACCTGCATCTCACACTTTGGAGGGTAAAGATCATTGAGTAAGCTGCTGTATGAATTAACTATTTGAAATACATCTCTGCTTGCCCTCAACTACAGTTCGCAGATCAACAGCTAAATATATTCCCACCTCTGTATTTAATATGACCCCTCTCTCAAATCAGTTTCCTTTCTATCATTATCATAGCCGGGGCTGTGATGTGAGTCTCGCTAATCTATGTTTTGTCTGTTGTGGTGTTATTAAGAGTGATAGGTTTAAAAATGATTTATTCTTAGCTTGGATAAATGACCTTAGTGTTAGGGATCTTAATCAGGCATGGGGCACTCCTTTGGGTATTTGCTTTTCAGTTTATAACAGGGTGTTCAGTTTATTACAGCTGATCTTGCTCTGGTACTAGTTAGAACTACAAAATGGGACCCCAGCTGATGCAGTTGAAGGCACAGTCCATAACCACAGTGTGTCAAATACAGCTGTAAATAAACTGTAATCATGATCTTACAGACTAAGACATCAAGGATGGGGACAGCCAGTAATCTGGCTGCTGCATTTTGGACCAGTTGAAGTTCCTGTGTCATCTTCAAAGGTAGCCCCATTGCAGTAATCCAATCCAGAAGTTACTGAACATGGAGGGCAGTGGCGGAAGTCTTCTAGGGGCTGTAGCTGGTGGACCAGATGTAGCTGGAAATAGGAATATTCCCGGACTAAGAAACCACTCCTTCCAGGAGAATGCAACCCCATCCAGGACAGGGTATCTTCCCACCTCCCAGACTCAGGAACTTTGAACAAATCTGCCTTTTCAGGATTCAGTTTCAATTTATTGGCCCACTTCCAGCCCATCATTGCCTCTGCCCACTGGTCTAGCACCTCTCTTGCCAACTTGCCAATTTCCTAAGCATGGAGTCCACCCGCCCAAAGAGCCTCCATCACCCTAGGATTCAAGCACAGTTATTGGTCCTCATAAAGACCACCTTTGCATCCAGACACTAGTCTGGAGCTTTCATAGCCCCTTTCATAGATTCAGAATATTACCTCTCACCTAGTACTATTCTCTGGACATGACCCTGAAGATGCAAACAGCCCTGCCGTAATTCAGTGCCTCTGATACCCATCTCACTAAGTCAATCCAGGAGGAAACCATAGTCAATGGTATCAAAGGGCACTGAGAGTTCAAGCAGAAGTAGCAGCGCCACATTGCTTCAGTCCCTCGTCCATGACAGTGATCAAGGCTAAACGTGGTCTAAGCCCAGACTGTAGTGGTTCTAGAATCTAGATAATCAGTCTCATCCAGGAACACCTGCAATTGCTCCACCACCTCCCTCCTCCCCACCTTTGCCAAGAATGGAGTGTTGGCAACTGGCTCTAGTTATTGCACTGCTTTGGGTCTAGAGTGGGCTTTTTGAGAAGTGAACACACTACTGTCTCTTAAAGGGCAGCAAGCAGCACTCTGTCAATCAAAGATGCATTGCCCCATCTCTGATCCATTCAGTCGATACATCTCAGCAGTTTTGTTCATCCTACTTGTTTATAAATCTGTAAAATTTGCAAAGCTATTTACTTTCTGGTGTCAGTCTGCTTTATTCAGCTACTTCTGCTAGCCGCACATTTGTGGTAGGGTGTGCATCCAGACCTCATAGCATTATTGCTATGTAAAACCCTCCACTATCCGGGTTTCTTTTCTACTTAACAAGAAAATTGTCATGATGCTAGTGAGTCATTCCCTACAAGCATTGCATTCCAGTCCTCTTCCTCCCACATGGTTAGTTTTTTCTTTTCCAAATGAGCATGCTCAGTTCTCATTTAGCTTTTGGGGTTTTTTGTTTTGTACTTTTGCAAATCTTGGGTTTCCACCTTAATTCTCAGTGCTCCAGTTTGCTGTTAGAAGGAATGATGTTTTTATTCCGTTATTTATTCATATTGCTTTGGAAAAGGATGTTCAAAATGGTTTGTAATAGATTGTAAAATCAACCGACAGTGTAATGCTAACCATGTCTCCTGAATTCAGTGGAACTTTCTTCCAGGCAGCTGGGGCCAGTGTTGCAGCCTAACTCACTGTGACTATTATACATGCATACATAATTTCTTGAAGATGCTTAGAGTAAAATGTAACTAGTTCTTTACTTTAATGTGTAAGATTTAGCTTTCCTCAAGTTATACTTGTCAGGCTCAGAATTGAACTGCCATCACTGGCAGGGGTCATAGTCAGTAATTTGTTTTATAATTATTTTTCTACCACTTAATATTCCACTTGGTTTTCCCCCCCATCTGGAGACATTTCTTTGCATTTTTTCCCCTTTTGCATGTTGAATCTAGTTACATGCTCCCCTTATTTTTCAAATCTCCCTCAGTCACCTTTGTACACTGTTCACAGTGGTGTTTGTAATACTGCTCCATTTAATTTCATTTCTACATTTAATCAACGTGTTATTTTCCAGCAGTTATCAGATTATTAAAGGTGCTAAATTAGGGCAGGCATAGAGCCAATTCCTTCAAGACCCCACTACACAGCTGCTTCCAAGAAGATACAGTCTTGCAATCACAGGAAGTGATTATTAATCATTTTTACAGCACCTCAGTGTACAAAGTGCGATGTAATCCTTGTCTCAGTCATATGTACAATAAAGCTCCTTAGTAGGTCATTATTCTTCCTTCTTTTATGGATGAAAGCAGGCCGAGTGGTTAAGTAAGGCTCCCTTCCTATAAATAAGAAAATGTTGCAAAATATAAAGGTCATGTCACACAATAAATGCACATTTTAAAGACCTTTCTCTAGGTAAAATGCAATATTGCAGTATAACTAAAATGCAATATTATCATCAGGCAATAAATGAACTTGTACATTCTGCCCCCACCCCCTATAAATATATATATATAGAAAGAGAGAATGTGGAAAGTTTACACTGACTTCATTCTCTTTGTAAAAACTCATTTCAATACATCTAGCAGCTAGCTCTCTTTTAAGAGGGAGGCGGCATTTCTGAATATTCTCTCTTTTTGTTTACTCATTGGGGGGAGAAGATAAGCTATGGTGTAGCTCTAGATAGGGTGTGATTGCAAAACACCATTATAGATAGCAGGGTATCAGCGGCTAGCAGGATATTCGCTTGCAAAGTCAGGGTTATTTCCTAGGCTTTTTAGGTACTGTTTTTCTGTCCAGAAGAGGCGGGAGGAGATATTGTAAATGTGAGGGTCAGGGATAAAGTGTGCTGTTCGTCTGAGAAGAAAAGCTACAAGAGACATATTAAACTGGAAAACGTGTGGTTTTTCCCTTTGCTACACCATTGTTCAACTCGAGGTATTTTGCAGACTGGGATCCACAGGAAACATGGATGTCGATGGTTGATCAGTCAAACTATACCTTGGCTGTCAGAGACATCTGGCCAATCCTGGGAGTCTGAATTTCTTAAAGAAATTCTTCTTCTTCATTAGGCCAAGTTGACATGGTCTGGAACTGGATCGGCCACTGAACTTTACCCCAAGTCAAATTAAATTCATAGGTAAACTTGGAAGGTTTTTTCCCCCCTCAGAGGGATATCAAAGAAAGCAAAAAAATAGTTGGAGTGAAATTAGCAAGATTTCTCATGCAGTTTCACAGCCACACACCTGCACTTGAAAGACACAGGGAATTTGAGGGCAGGTTCAAAGGGAGATGTGTACCCTCAGCCCCTTTGCAGCCCTGGATGTGGTAGTGGGAGTTACAGACTGGTGCAAAAACTCTTCATACCTGAGCCAAACTCAGTGGGGTCTGGGTTGAAATGTGGCACTGAACAGGGCTGGCCCATCTATGCAGTGAGCTGAGGCAGCAGGCCCTGCATAGCTGGCCTCCCAGGGCATGTTTTGCACCTGTCAGCCTCCTCTTCCTCCGCTGCATGCGTGGCAGGTGGGCAGCGGAGGAAGAGGAGGCAGGGGGTAGGGGTATGTGCAGTGGACACACCGTGCAGCAGGCAGGTGCCACAGGGGCAGCCTGCTTTGTTTTCCTCTAGCAGAAAAACATCTTGGGCCAGTCCTGGTACTGAATGTTGCTCAAGGGAGGAATCCAGCACCACAGCACCCAGGGGACTAGGGGTTGGGTACTGAGGTTTCCCTCCACCCAGCTCTGCTAGCTAAGAGGATGCTCTGCTGAAGAAGCGAAGCCTTCGTCTGTCAGTGCTTCCCTTTCCACCTGCTGAATATGCAGCTGAGTGGAATTGCTGCCCGTGGGATTCCTGCTGGTGGGAGTCACCAGAAGACCCTGAAATGGGGTATTCTAGAGGCAGGGAAACTAAGATGATGATGATGATCATCATCATCATCATCATGATATCCCACCCAACCGGCCTGGGTTTCCTCAGCCACTCTGGACGGCTCCCAACAGAATATTAAAAACACTAAGACTGCTGTCCCAGCCCAGGAGCCACTGAATCCTGAATCAGTCCCACTGCCACCCCAGGATGGCATCATTCCTGATTTGAACCCAATCACTGTGCCAGCATCAGCTATTATCCTGCCCCCCCACCTCTTGCCCCTGTTGCCATGCGTGGCGAGGCTTCAGATGCAGTGGCGGCCTCAATTTTGAGGGCATCTAAGGAACTTAATACATGCCCATAAAATTAATTGAATGGACGCTGACTTCTTTTGAATAAGTTGCCAGCCATGGTGACCCAAAGCAAAGTGTAAATGTGAAATTGGAGATTTGAGGGATTTTGAGGGCTGTCCACAGTCTTAACTGTACAGTCTTAACCTTGAGCAACTGAAGAAGTGTGCATGCACATGAAAGCTTATACCAAGAACAAACGTAGTTGGTCTCTAAGGTGCTACTGGACTTTTTTTTTCATTTTTTAATATATTTCGACTGCGTCAGACCAACACGGCTACCTACCTGAATACAGTCTTAATGTAACTAGTGAAATCCCACACATTCCTACTTTAGCAGGAAATAAATTGGTGTTCTCTCTATAGTGCATGGATGCAAATGGCAGGAAAATAAAGAGTGGGGGGATTCTGCTTTGGCAGACAATTGAAAATGTAAATATGATGCTAAAAATAAGCAAAGCATTGTATTTCCTGCTGCACCTACAGATAGCAAACAAACCCTCCCTAAACAGCTCGAGGAAACCCATGTAAAAGGTGCTCCAAGTGTATGCTAAAATAGAGGCTAAAAAAAACAAACCCTAAGCTAAGCCAAGTGCTAGTTTTGAATGATTCTGTTTCTAACAGGATCTAGCAGTTCAAAAGCTTAGGTGCTACATCTAGCATGAAATCTGGCCATTCTGTTACTGGTTACAGCCTTGGGAGATGTACTTCCTGTCGTGTCTTTCTATACTACTACAGCTGCTACTACTACTACTAGCTGTACCCAGCCACGTGTTGCTGTGGCTCATCCCTGTAACTCCCTCACCCCGTCATAACCCATGACCTGTCCCGAACCCATCCTGCCCCCACCTCCATTCAGTCCAGTTTGCTGTTTCATTCTTCCATGCAAACCCGAGCTGAGCTGTTTTGGAGAGGGAAGCTTTTCTGGCTGCAGTACCAGTGGAGTTGCCACTAGAGGGTGATGTTTTGCAACCACTCATGTTCCTGTTTTTCCAAAAAAAACCATGTTTTTACCTGTCAGTGGTATGACATGTGTGCAATCTAAGGTTATGTTGGCACTCACATATTGGTACTGAACGCTGTGGCCAAATTTGAACGCAATCGGTCAAGCGGTTTCAGAGAAAAGTGGAAACCTACAAACATAGACCCTTTATATTTAGATAGATAGATGATAGATGATAGATAGATAGATAGATAGATAGATAGATGATAGATAGTATTGCATTAGCAGATAGGGAGCTTTCAGAATTACAGAAAGCGCACAGAAGAGTCTTTTTGTCTCCAAACATCAGAGTACAGTATATGTATGGGTTCTGTTTCTGCATTGATCTAGCACCACATTTACAGTCCCTATTATCTACAGTTGCTTTAATGGAGCTACCCTTGACCAAGATAATCAAAGGTCTGGAAACCAAGAAGTATGAGGAATGGTTGAGGCAGCTGGGGTGCTTGGCCAGGATAAGAGACTTCCACATGCTCCAAAACAACCTTCCCACTTTAGTGGACCAAGCATTTAAACAATATTTTGTATCGCAGCTATAACAATTTTTTACTGTGGCTTTAAAAAAATTATCCTGAGGGTCACTGATATGTAGCCTGTTGTATATATTGTATCCAATATTCCCTGGACATCAATCATCTCTTCTCCTTCTCCTTCTCCTTTTCCATTTCTCTTTATCGTCAATCCTTGCAACAAACCTTTCCTTATGAATTGACAGGCACACGATATGGTTAGAGAAGCATTTTCAAGACTTATTGCCGAATCTCATGTTTGAAAGAGAGTTGGGCTGTTTTGCTGTGTTTTTGCTGTTTCTGCGACAATACTTCTTTTGCTAACTGCATTTGCAGGAGCGCTGTAAATCATACTGACCAGCAAGACTCTCACTTATATTTGGCATTTTCCCATTTGCCAGCTGCTGTTATGACACTTTCCTAAACTGTTAGAATGCAAGCACAGCGATCAGTATCGCATCTCTTTCTGGGGACAAGGATTCATATCACTTAATGCCTTTGTCTGAGTCTTAAGGACAAAGGAAAAGGCAATGGCGGGTGCAGCAACCTGACAACACTTTTTACAAAAGCAGTTGTCTGTCAGACCTGACTGCCAAAACACAAGCTACTGACTTCAACAAGCCCTGTGTCCAAGAATCCAGGGCACAAGAATAGCAAGGACCAGTATAATTAAGTGGCACATCTTATAAAAGTGTTTGGAATATGGCTGAAATATCAAAGCTAAGGGACCCAGGTGGCGCTGTGGGTTAAACCAGAGTCTAGGGCTTGCTGATCAGAAGGTCGGCGGTTCGAATCCCTGAAACTGGGTGAGCTCCCGTTGCTCGGTTCCAGCTCCTGCCCACCTAGCAGTTTGAAAGCACATCAAAGTGCAAGTAGATAAATAGGGACCGCTCCGACGGGAAGGTAAATGGCATTTCTGTGCGCTGCTCTGGTTCGCCAGAAGCAGCTTTGTCATGCTGGCCACATGACCCGGAAGCTGTCTGTGGTTGGTATGAGCAAGAGAAGGGTGAGTGTGGGGATGTTGGGGAAATTCACATCAAGCTGCCCCAGGCATGAATTTTCATCTTTTCCACACACTATCAGAGTCAGATTCCCCACTTAAAAACTCCCACTTTGGCAATACTGGCTTGTTTTTAAATTTTAAGGCAGCTGAAATGTATGTACTACTTCTCAGTTGCTATTCTAGTTTATGCAACTATTTATTTTGCATTTTTATTCATTTGTTGACATCTTTGGATTCTGATATCTTTTTTTCCCACTGACAGACTTGACAGAGAGAAGAAAAAGAAATTTTACATATTCTCTAAGTCCTCTGTTATGCTAAGGTGATGATGGCTGTGAATGATCGTTCCTTTTGTTTTCTAAACATTAAAGTGTGTGTGTGTGTGTGTGGATTCTTCATCTTTGAATGGGTGCAAGTGACACAAACCAATACAGAAGCAATCTGCATGCACAGTCAGTAATGTAGTCAGATTGCAGGCTCCACAACTATGCAACTGACATAAATGGTTTGTTATGCAGAATGTGAGAGCAATGGAACAGGAGAAATGCCTTTCTTTAACTAATACACTTCGTGATAGAAATGGAGAACAATTTACATCTCTTCTCCTGTGGTGCAGATATTGTTGATGCTTCACAGCAGCAACAACTATGGAGGAAAGAGAGGGAGGTCTCAGTCCTCCGTTTCTGGCACCAGGCCAGGTCACAAGCAGCTCCAGGAAAATGTAGGTGTTTTCTTTAAAGGGGGGAGGCAGGTGCCTGTTTTCCTTTTTTGCTGCAGTTTGTTCTGCACCAGCACGGTAAATGCAATGGGAGGGAAGAGTCTGGTGGATAGGTTCAAATGCAGTTTGCCCCCCAAATCAGCTAAACTGTTTCTCAATTTGGGAGTGGGGTGAGAGGTTGACTTATTTCTGAACTGCAACGAAGAGAATTTCATCCATCAGTAACTGATATAAGCAAGAGGTGTGAACTGAGGATTCCAGAAGCAGGATGTAGGCAGGCATATTACTGCCTGTGCCATTTACTTAGAATCATAGAATCATAGAGTTGGAAGAGACCACAAGGGCCATCCAGTCCAACCCCCTGCCAAGCAGGAAACACCATCAAAGTATTCCTGACATATGCCTGTCAAGCCTCTGCTTAAAGACCTCCAAAGAAGGCGACTCCACCACACTCCTTGGCAGCAAATTACACGGCCGAACAGCTCTTACTGTCAGGAAGTTCTTCCTAATGTTTAGGTGGAATCATCTTTCTTGTAATTTGTGCTCCCTCCCCAGTCGCTGAACTACCCTTGGAACTGCAAAACCCTGGGTGGATGAGGGAGTTTTGCCTCAAATAAGCTTACCATATGTTAGGAAAATTCCTGACTTGACCTGGTTTTCAGGTGTAAAAAAGGTGTCGGGGTGGGGTGGGGAATTTGCTGAATCAGCAAAATGTCAGGGAAAACCCAGATGTATGGCAACACAATGAAAAAAGCAGTGGAAACAGCTCAAAAAGCTCAACAACTTTGTGGGTGTCAGGATTTTTTAAATATAGCAATCCTACCTCAAATGAGGCTCCTATCTCACCCTCTGAACTGCGGGCTCCAAGAAGTGAACTTTGGGGTCAACCCATCACCTGAAAGGTGCCTGTACAGTTACTTATACAAAAATTGATTTATTGATTTCAGGGTGACCTTTTTTCAAAGGATGTGGAAATGACAGTTCATGCCTTCGTTTTCAGGCAAAAATTCATCTGGGAATATGCAGATGAACTTGAGGTTGTAAAAAAGTTATAACCCTAATGTACATATGTCTGAGACAAGTACTTAGCAATCTTAGAATGTATGTATTTGATTTAACCGCGTGGATCAATGAATCTGCCACAAACTCTTCTATATACAAGTACTAGGTTGGTTTAAAAATATGAGATCAATGTCAGAAAAAAAATATTATTGTCACATCAAAAAAGGAAGCCTGTGGACTTTACACAGTGACTGCAGTCTCCAACAGAACAAAGATGTGAAATAATTGGAAAGGAACATCTCATAACAATCTTCAGTTGTGGAGGGAAGAAAGGTAGACAGCATATAAGGGGAGGAGAAACAAGCCCGCGAAAAAATGGGTATAAACCACTGGAGAGCTTTGATGGGGGAAAAGAAGGAGGCTTACAGTTCTAAGAGAAAGGCAAAATGCTCCTGGGAAATTTCACAAGTAATGGTACTGCTTATGCATCCCACAGAAACTTCTAAACTAATATGGAAATACTTACTTGGGGCCAAATATCTGAGGGGTTTGAAGAGAAGCCCTAATTTCTGAAATTCTGAAATTAGAGCAGAATTTTGGCTCTAAACATGAGAGCTGTGCTTGGCTTGGTGAGTGCCACTCTTTGTGGATGGAAACTTGTGTAATAATTAACCAGGTAGGAATTCGGCCTCCTTCCCTTTAGATGGCGGCAACAGCAGACGGCTTTTCTTTGCCCTTTGGCATAGGATTGGGCAGCATTCAACTTAGCTGCATTGGCAGCAGGGACATTAGCAGCAGGAGGAGGAGCTGCGGAGCCTGCAGCTCAGGGCTTTGAGACACAGGGGAAGGAGAGGGACTACATTGGGACCAACGTTCAGCTACATGAAGCTATGGGGTATTGTGGGATTTAGAGGAAGATATGCCTTTGTGCCTTATATTCCCCTTCATGGTGTGGCTTGGGGAAGGGGTAAGCTAAATGGTTTGCTCTCCCCCCAGCAGGGTTGTCGCTCGAACCACTGATCTGTATACAGTCATACCTTGGGTTAAGGACGCTTCAGGTTGAGTACTTTCAGGTTAAGTACTCTGCAGACCAGGAAGTGTTTACTTCCAGGTTCCGCTGCGCGTGCATGCACAGAAACATTCTGCGCGCTTCGTGCATGCGCAGAAGCGCTCTACCAGCGCTTTGTGCATGCGCGCTGTTACCGCTCGGGTTAAGTGCTTTCCGGGGTGCAAATGGCACCCTGGAACCAATTAATTACTTAACATTTACAGTGGTACCTTGGGTTATTTTTTCCCCCATCTACAATACTGTATTATTTATTTTATATTACAGTACATTGATTATTGCCTTCATTTTATGGACCAATGGTCTCATTAGACAGTAAAATTCATGTGAAATTGCTGGTTTAGAGGGTGGTTTTCATCGTCTAGAACGGATTAATCCACTTTCCATTACTTTCAATGGGAAACTTCGCTTCAGGTTAAGCACGGACTTCCAGAACCAATTAAGTGCTTAACCTGAGGTACCACTGTAGTTGCTTCCTGCACTAAGCCTTTCATCTGCAGGCTTTTGGTAAATCCTAATCAAAGTAGCCCATATTTCAACCCACCGAAATGTGTTGGTGTGTTCATTTCAGTCCTCAGCTGCAAATGCTCTCTTGGCATGCACAAACACATCTTCCAGAAAATGCTGTTGTTAGGTATTTGTATAACATCAGACTAGACTATTTTTGTGAGAGCTGGTTACAAGCAATTTGCATGTTTTGCTATGTACAAAGAACTCATATGCATAATGATTGGTATTAACACTTCTTTTCAGAAAACTTACACAACACAAGCCAAGCAACTCACCAGTAGAAACCTAGAAATGGGTCTGTCACTTTCACATATTCCCTCTTTAGCCTGTGATTTTAAAGTAGAACAATCTCAGAATATATAAATAATTTCATACTTAGATGCATATTCTATCTCAAACCCTGAATATACATTCACACTTTCTCTTAAAATATGTATTTAATCCATATGTTCTCATATTTAAATTGCTGTGCTGCTACATATGGGCAGTGATAAGGTCTGTAGGGCAGCATGCTAGTCTGAGAGATGTAGTTCAGGATATGCCGTATAGGAATTATATGACAATTTATCAATAAATATTTAAATAATGTACATTGCAAAGCAATCTATGTCTCTATTTACATATCTGATGCACATGTAAAAAAGCCCTTGTGTTGTAGGGAACTTGGGCAAAAGCATTATTTTATTTATTATTTAGCACATTTATAGACTGCTTCATCGTATGAAGTCATCAAAGCAGCGCAGAAAAAACAGAATAAAACACAAAGCACAAGTAAACAACAATAACATAATTTCAGCAAATTCTAAAAACAGCAAAAGCTATCTTTATAAATTCTAAATTCAATGAAACAATTCTTTCTGCCATAGTTGTTCCATGAGTGACTGAGGCGCCACCATGCCATTCATTGCAAGAGTCATGAGAGAGAGGACTGCATGGATGGAAGGAAATTGCATGACAGGCCAAGTGCAACTGGTCCTTCCAAAACCCGTAACTGCTGCAGAAATGTTCTTTTTATTTTCCCTCTCTGCTCCATTCTTCAGAACTTTGATGAAAAAAGTTTGAAGCTGTCTGCTTACTTTTATGTTTTAAGGCAGAAGAAATCCTTGGTCCAACTCCCGGCATTCATTTTAGGACAAGTAACTTGGCCACATAGCACTAACACATTACAGGTCGAACTTTTCTGACAAGGAGAAAACTGACTAAAAAGGTCAAACGGCAGGTGTTGCAGAGAAGATCACCAGCAGACACCCCACTGTCAATCCAAATAACTTGAGTGCCAAAAAGGCTTCTAAGGCTAGAAGCAACCCCCCCCCCCCAGCCAGGGGTGTGTGAACGAGTTGTGAATTGTGATCTATTACATATCTATACATTTAGCTGGTGGACTTAAGAGTGCGCTTCCCTTTTCTTTCAGTTCAGCTGTTGTTTTCACACTCAAAATCAACCTGGGCAGCCTATGAATCTGAGTATTGGCAAGATGGATGGAGCAACTGCTTAACTATTTTCCCAGCTGAAAATCACTCCCAGAAGGGAATTGTATGAGGTCCTCAAATGTTCATCTATCTTTGCCTGAGAAGGTGAAAACTCAGGTTGGGAAAGTCCATCTTCAACTGAAAGAACTGACAAAAGGGAGAAGCAAGAGTGCAATTCTTCTCAGGCTGTAGCTCTAAAGATGCTTTCAAATGCATTAAGGGGAAATTCCTACTGGAGTCTCCCAGAGTTTTTTATTTGTTTTGATGATGTTAAATAGAATCATAGAATCATAGAATCATAGAATCACAGAGTTGGAAGAGACCACAAGGGCCATCCAGTCCAACCCCCTGCCAAGCAGGAAACACCATCAAAGCATTCCTGACAGATGGCTGTCAAGCCTCTGCTTAAAGACCTCCAAAGAAGGAGACTCCACCACACTCCTTGGCAGCAAATTCCACTGCCGAACAGCTCTTACTGTCAGGAAGTTCTTCCTAATGTTTAGGTGGAATTTTCTTTCTTGTAGTTTGAATCCGTTGCTCCGTGTCCGCTTCTCTGGAGCAGCAGAAAACAACCTTTCTCCCTCCTCTATATGACATCCTTTTATATATTTGAACATGGTTATCATATCACCCCTTAACCTTCTCTTCTCCAGGCTAAACATACCCAGCTCTCTAAGCCGTTCCTCATAAGGCATCGTTTCCAGGCCTTTGACCATTTTGGTTGCCCTCTTCTGGACACGTTCCAGCTTATCAGTATCCTTCTTGAACTGTGGTGCCCAGAACTGGACACAGTACTCCAGGTGAGGTCTGACCAGAGCAGAATACAGTGGTACTATTACTTCCCTTGATCTAGATGCTATACTCCTATTGATGCAGCCCAGAATTGCATTGGCTTTTTTAGCTGCTGCTAAAATAGGGAAGGGGGGAGGCAGGGAAAGGGGGGAAAGTAGCTATGTGTTACATGTTCTTCAAACTTAAGAAATGAATGTGGACTGTAGTAAATGGACAGCTGGGATATTGAAATGTAGTAAGTACTACAAACCCCAATTTTTAATTCTGATAAAATGATTTTTTAAAAAATAAATTGATGCTCTAGCCTTTTTCTGTGCCTGCACACATACTCCCTTCAGTCAATTACTCAAACTCTGCCTAGCAAGGAAGCAGACTTCCTTCACCACAACCAATTACTATGCTGCAGGGCAGACATGATCAACACGTTGATTGCGAGCGAATTGTCAATCGCGGGACTGATTCTAGTCAATCGCGGACCCAGCTCGCTCCTCTCGAAAGATGCATGCGCACAACAAAGGCAGAAGGAGAAGGAGAATCGAGCAGGCTGGAGGTGGGAGCAGGGAGGAGGGTACGCAGACAGAGAGGCCCTTTCAGCAAGCTCATTAGGCGGGGAAGGGGTGTCAAAGGAAGGGCGCCCTGCAAGGGCGTCAGGTCAGCCTCCCCTTCGCTGACTCCTCTGCCCACCTCAGCATCAAAGATGGGGTGTGGAGGATTTCTTGCGCCATCCCAACCCCAAGCAGGCTCTTTTGGGTTTTCTGAACCAAAAGCAGAGCAGGTAGAATTTAGGAGGAGCTGCATTTCTGAAATCAAGATTTCGCCCCATCAACACCCTTCCCTGGTTTGCCTTTCAGGCAGAAAGGTAACAAAGTCTCATTTTACCAGCTTTTGGTATAGGGGTGGTTGGAGGTGCAGGTAAGGGGGGGGGGCAAGGACAAGTCTCCCCACCCCACGCTGGTGGTTACTTGAGAAATGGGTACTTTTCACATGCAGTCCACAATTAAGTCATCAGCTGGAAATTAGAAGCTAAGGTTGACTTCCTTGCTCGAAAGCGAAAGCCACCCAAATCCAAAGGGGCAGGTGAAAGTGCCACCCATGCTGCTGTTAAAAGATCTGAAGGGAAGTCTTGATCTCGTTCCAGGGTTCTGAGTGTTAATACGCTCTTTAAAAGCTCTCTATTAATTGGTTTCCTCTGAAACACTTGTAAACACTACTACACCATTCAAAAAGTCACCTTTCACATAACGACATGTGGCAGTGCTTGTGTGGTCTTCGGTGGCTGCCTACCTGGATGTAGTCCACTTTTCTTCAGCTGGTGGGTGTTTTGAGAGCCAGACTTAGGGCACACTTCAAGCACACCAGCAAGAGCCATGGGCAGTGCCAGAGGGCAAAAATTGCCCCCACCCCCGAAAACAGCCCTCCCCACTTGTCTCCTCAATTGCTGGACTCCTGTCCTTAATGCATACTATTATTTTTCTTTGCAAGATCATAACATGGAACAAAACTCGCCCACCTGTAAATAAAATTTGTCCTTCTGTGCCCCTCATTTTTCTGGTATGGCACCCAACATTCTCTAGTATTATTATTAGTTTTATCATTTTAAAGAAGAGGAAGAAAGTGGATGAGAGAGAGCAAGAAAAAATAATCAATAATCACACTTGTTAAGGGGGTGTTATGTACTGCTGATTGGTCCGCAGGAGCCACCCAATCCAGCTCCAGGTGGAAGTGAATCAGCAACCTGATTGGCCTGCAGGAGCAGCCAATCAGGCTGCTGGCAGAAGTCAATCCGCAACCTGATTGGCCCACAGGTGCAGCCCTGAAGTAGCCAATCACGCAAGGCCCATTGTGTAAATAATGTATATAAGCAGAGGTTTTGGGGAAAGAGCCATTCTTCTCTTCTTCTTCTATTGCTACTACAAGCCGAATAAAGAGCATGAAATTCACTCTCAAATCTGAGTATATTTCAGGGGGGTGGGGAGAGTTTGTTTAAGTTGAAGAATGACAGTGGGAGAGTATGGTATATCACTGCCATTTTTTGATATTGGTTAGTAGATCATAGCCTCCTGGAAGTTGGACGTGCCTGATGTAGGGGAAGGAGGGGAAGAATCACATCAAAAGCCTGGGTGGTGGGCATAGCTGCCAAGTTATCCCTTTTTTTAAGGGAAATTCCCTTATGCTGAATAGGCTTCCTCGCGAGAAAAGGGAAAACTTGGCAGCTATGGTGGTGGGTTGTTTTTTTGCCAAGTAGAAAATTAGGATCACATCTAAGCAATGCCTAAGAGAATTCAAGATAGTATTTTCTGTTAATAAACTCTTGAAGCTGCGTTTAGAGTACGTGTGTTAAAAGGCTCTTTATTCCGACCAACTGACCTTTGCTGAAGAACATGGATGACATTCAGTTAAAACTCTTTTTCTGAGTCACTTCAATGCAAAAGTGGATAATACGTTATAGGCATTGAGAGAGATTGTAACTGACATTATTTTGGAAGGCTAGGAAGAACAAAATCCATTGTGAATAGGCAGGGAACAGAGAACACCATCAAGGACAAAACAGAAAGTATTTGAAAGCACTAAAAAAGAGGAGATGTTGATGACAACAACAAAGCCTCAGAGATATTATCAAAATAACCTGAAAAAAAAAACGCTAAACCAAAAGAAACATAAGGGTCAAAAAACAAGCATTTCCAGTAAGATTAGTAATATAGCACATGAAGAATAAAACGAAAGATCCTTTACAAGCAGTAGCTGAAAGAACTCTACAGTGGAGAGAGAATCCAAAGGTAAGAGAAGTTTTGTTACGTTTCCGAGCACAGTTCAAAGTGTTGGTGCTGACCTTTAAAGCCCTAAATGGCCTCGGTCCAGTATACCTGAAGGAGCGTCTCCACCTCCATCATTCTGCCCGGACACTGAGGTCCAGCACCGAGGGCCTTCTGGCGGTTCCCTCGTTGCGAGAAGCCAAGTTGCAGGGAACTAGGCAGAGGGCCTTCTCGGTGGTGGCGCCTGCCCTGTGGAACGCCCTCCCAACAGATGTCAAAGAGAAAAACAACTACCAGACTTTTAGAAGACATATGAAGGCAGCCCTGTTCAGGGAGGCTTTTAATGTTTAATAGATTACTGTGTTTTATTTTTCTGTTGGAAGCCTCCCAGAGTGGCTGGGGAAACCCAGCCAGATGGGCGGGGTATAAATAATAATAATAATAATAATAAATAATAATAATATATTATTATTAATAATAATATTAATATTTTATTATTATTATTTATTTTATTATTACTATGCATTCTCATGAGAAATGAACTCTCATAGTTACCTAATACAATGATCAATTTTCCTGAACAAGGCATGGGTGGGTAGGTTAAAATGTATACAAATAGTTATGTAATATGTAAAGGTAAAGGGACCCCTGACCATTAGGTCCAGTCGTGATCGACTCTGGGGTTGTGACGCTCATCTCACGTTATTGGCCGAGGGAGCCGGCGGCGTACAGCTTCCAGGTCATGTGGCCAGCATGACTAAGCCGCTTCTGGTGAACCAGAGCAGCGCACGGAAACGCTGTTTACCTTCCCGCCAGAGCAGTACATATTTATCTACTTGCACTTTAACGTACTTTCAAACTGCTAGGTTGGCAGGAGCTGGGACTGAGTAACAGGAGCTCACCCCGTTGTGGGGATTCGAACCGCCGACCTTCTGATTGGCAAGCCCAAGAGGCTCTGTGGTTTAACTCACAGTGCCACCCATGTCCCTATGTAATAGGTAGAGAAATGCTTAATGCTAACACTGTGTTCATAATAATATTTGGTTTGGATTTGGGAGCCCAACATTTATGCAAATACAACTTCATCCAGCTAAAAAAGTGTTCAAACATGGACTTCCTTGCACAAATGAAAACAGTGTAAGGATGGAGGCTTTGAGGTCTTCAGTGGGTGGAGTTACAGCTCTGTGGCAGATCCAGAAGCAGAGAGAAAAGCCAACAGCACAAGAGACCATATCTTCTTTGGGAAATGAACAATGCCCAGAATTTGTATGAAAGCAAGGTAATGAAAGGAATCAAATCACCAAGTGAAGCAACAAAACAAAATGCAAAGCATTTTTGCACAGTCTTTCTGCTGACTATTTTAACTAATCCAAGGTACTGTGAAACTTCCATTTAACTTGGCAAAATGTTACCCCAGGAGATAAGAGAACTTGCCCTGGGATAGTTTTATCACTTGCATGATCTCCTAGTTTGTCTTAATTTCTTGGAGGCTTTGACTGGCAGTAATACTCTATTAAAGAAAGTAGGATGTGTTTCTGAAAAAAAAATGCTTATTATACTTGCAATGCAAGTATGGCAAAGTGTGAGTTATCTGCTCTGAACAGCAGATAGAGTAGAATAAGATGTGCTTTCTTTCCTGCTGCTCCTGAAGATATATTCAACTTTGTTCATCTTTGCATGCTTGCTGCTCTGATGTGAGTTGTTACAAAGAGCAATAACCATCTTATCAGCGTTGTCAAAGGTTGGGTGGACTTGGTTTTATTTTGCTTCTTTTCTTCTTCACCAAGCAACTCAGCAAACAACAACATTTTTACACAAAAGCTAGAGCAAAAGGAGAGAGAATTAATAAGTACTATATATTTTTCACAAGTGTTAAAACAGTATTATTGATTTTGTGTGTGTAGGTGGACATGCAGGTATAACTTTCAGGAAATTTACGCAGTGCCTGAAGCACCCATAGGCATGATTTTCAAAATGTAATCTAGGTCCAGAGCCTGACCCCTCTCAGGTGCATTCCAATCCCCTTTAGTTTTGTTGTTCTTGCAAAGTCTATCTCTAGCCTTTTAATTTGTGAACTACAAGGGGAAATGTATAGACTTTCTTCTGCCTGTTCTCTAGGTAAGAAGTAAGTCTTCCACTGTTGTGGAAGAGCTAGGCCCTTATTTCTATTATATTAAATATTACACAATCATGGAAGTGATACAATCAAATAGGCATGTGCATATTAGGCTAGGAGTTGCAGTTGGAAGTTTGCATGTCTTGTGAGCTGCCCTGTACCCTTGAACCTGCCCTCTGCCCTGCAGTGTGGTGAAGGAGACTGTCCCTTGGCCAAGTGCTGAAGAAGCTTGAGGTCCCCTAATTCCGAGAGCACAAAATTATTGACCTCAGTAACGGTGGGCAAAAGCTCCTCTGGAATCACTCTCAGGCTAGATATGAAATAACAAAGACTTGGGACTCAGCTAGACTGGCAAAGAAAAAGTGATTTGTGTGTATATGTGTTGTATATGCGATATGACATTGTGCCACCAGATGGTGACGTGGAGTCCTGTTTTTCTCTACCTGTTTTCCCTGTTTAAATTTACAATGCTTTAAACTGAAACACTTCTTTGATGTGTCTAGATCCAGCCTTGGGTAAGATTTTGGAGCTTCTTCTTCTTTTTCTTGGTTCTCTGTTATCCTTGAAGGGTGGCTACTTTTTTGTTGTGTCCTCCCCTTTCAGCCTTCCTCTTTGTGCCCCTTTGCAGTTGTTCAGATGGGGCCATGTGTAGGATCAGAATTTCCTCCTCCCACAATAGCAGAGATAAGACCCCCCACGGAGGCATGCCGATGGAGCCAGCTGGGCCCTGAGCAGAGTGAGCCAGGTGCTGGGACATCTAGTTGTTCTCTGCCACTGTCACTCACAGCCCTCTTGCAAAAGGTGCCTGGTGAAGAGAGCTGGTAAAGATGCAGTCAGCCTCAGTCATGCACAGCAGGAGAAATGCCTGTTCACAGTTGCCTTTCCCAGTTGATCAGAATTACTTATACGGTAATAGACCCTTACAAAATACAACCGGAGAAACAGATCCCAAATAACAGAGGAGCATGAAGTTTAAAGGAAGAAAGAAAAACTTTGCATGCATCCACAACTCACGCCGAGATCATCTGAGTTCTTATTTTAATTGCCAAACTACTTCTTTTTTTTTTAATGGGCTGCCATTCTGGTATTACACTCTTCTTTTCTTTTCATAAGGAATTCTAACATAACACATGTTGGCCTATTAAGAAAATGCTATAGTGTGGGAGGATCAAATCCTTCCTAATGGCATTATAATGTCTACAATAAAACAAAACACAACAAAGATATTCCTGACAGTCCTCCTCCTCGTCTTTCTTCCAGTGGAGCCCAGGTAAATCGACCCTCCTAGCAGAAAATCACAGCACAACAGCCTAAAAGCTCTTGAAAGTTTAGGAAGGTTAAGAAAGTGTTGGGGGGGGGGGGTTAGAAAGAAAGGAGCCTGTACTCAACATGCAGTGTTACATTGAGTGCCACACTTTTAGCATGGGGGGGAGTTGCTGGTACTGTGTACCCTTTAGTACCCTCAGAGTACCCTGCGTATATATTCTCCAGAGTATATTCAATGCTCCCCACCCACTGGCAGATGAAGAGGAGTGCGGGGGGAGTCCACCGCCCCCAGCAGCGTGATCCCAGCAGGGTGCCATTGCAGCTGCCTCCCCACCCACGCTGGGCGCCCCACCCCCGCAGGCAGCATGCCCCGCTCCCACAGGTGGTGTGCCACGCCCCCATGACCAGCGTACCAGCCCCGCCCCCACCTGCTCTCTGCCCGCCGGTGCCAGAGCATGAGGCTCTGCCACTGTCCCCACCAAACAGCAGCTTCAAACAACAGCTGGGCTACAGTCTTAGGCCTAATAGATCTGGAGGGCAGCTGGAGCAAACTGTCCACCTGTAGCATAAAAAAGCAGGCTGTATCCTGAGAGGTATGAAATACCATGGCTATAGCCTGCTTGATGTGGGTTTTCCATGTAAAGAATCTGCAAGTAACTAAAGTCTGTCACTTGCTCTAACAGATGGCTAACCACATATCACTTAGAAACAGAAATGCATCTAGAGAAAACCAATTTTATCTTGATTTACAACCAACTTCTCATTAATACAATATGAAGAGAATGGCTTTAAAGCCCTCCTAAGGTCCACCTTTGTTAAAGATGACAGCGCAGCAGGATCTGCACACAGTGATGCACTGATGCACGCAAAGACCAATCTCCGAGTGGTGCGAGAGCCTAGGGGTTGCAGGTCATAGCTGCCAAGTTATCCCTTTTTTACAGGGATTTTCCCTTATGCTGAATAGGCTTCCTCGCGAGAAAAGGGAAAACTTGGCAGCTATGTTGCAGGTTCATGTTTCCTTTTGTAAATGAGGCACAGTGGAGACAGTGATGTCTTTGTGATATCTAGTTTATTTACACATATTGACAACCTGAGCCTATAGTGGAGGGGTTCACAGCATTAACCCCCCAAAATGGTCTTGTTTCTCCCATGCTTGCAGCCTTGGATTTAAAGAGAAATTAGAGATTACTCTCAAATGTTACTCTGACTCTCTTTTAAGCTTTCTGCTTTACTTCTAGGTCACATCACTCCCATATTCAACTCTGGCTTATTCTGTTGATGGAGGGGGGCCCTCCCCTCTACCATGCACCAAGCCCCTTAATCCCAATTAATTGGGTCCTCCCTGCAAGAGAGGGCACGTGTTGCGGTGGGTCCCAACAGACCAGGTCTAGGTGTTGGGGCGGGACAACTGGAGCAGCCACAACACCCTATTGGTGTTCCATCTGACAGGGTGCAATTGGCCTGAGGGCTTGCCAGTCAAAGAGTCAGATGGACCAGTATTTAACCGCTGCACTCGCCATAGAGATCCTGGCTAGGCGGGGTTTCAGTGATGCCTATTATCTCGTATTTAGTTTGCTGTACCAAGAGCTCAAGTTCATCTTGTTTATTTCCCATGCTCTGTGCATTAGTATACATTGAAGAATCGAAGACCATTGATCACCCCGCCTAGCCTCTTATTTAAGGATTTTTCCTCCCACCATTAGGTTTGCGCGCTGTTTGCTCAATTTGGTCCCTGGCATTTGGATGATCATCTTCAGCAGGTTGCAGTCTGGGAATCAGGGCAGGCAAGGGAGCCGTGCCCCAATTTCATAGGCAAGGGTGGATAAGGTAGTTCCACCCCATAAGCATCCCCTTTGCTGATTTTAATTTAAGGTATAAACAGTGCTTTTTTTCTTTAAAAAATGTTTAGGGGTACTCTCATTTTCCTACTCATATTGAAATACTACCCCTCAATGAGGCCAAACTTAGATTCACAAAATGTTTAAGGGTATCTGTACCCCTGTGTCCCCCCAGAAAAAAGCACTGGGTATAAATAACCCCATCTTATGTGTCTGCCTCTTTATTTGCCCATTGGGGCATCAATTTGTGAGACCTCTAGATTAGTGGAGGTGTATAATGTTTCATAATCATTTGCAAATTCATCAGTGATTCTCTCAGGGTCCAAGACCTGAGAACCAGAAAGGTCCTGTTTGATTTAGCCAATAATTTAGAGTTTTTATTTCCAAGTTCATAATATTTCTGATTGAAATAAACCAAAGACTTCACAGTCACATCAATTTCTAAAGCACTGAGCACCTACTGGGAATTTTATTGGTGCTAAGAAAGAATAGTTGTGAGAAGCAATAGAAAAGCTTTTCATTCTTCGAAAGGTTAAGATGACAGGCATCAATATTTTTTATACTAAATGTAACTAGGAGATCATATTAAAGGTGTATAATTACCAACTATGTTAAAGAAGAAAGACCACAAGTAGTGTTGCTATACTTGAGGGAGGAGGATAGGCTGTCGACGACATCTTTTTAGGGACATGTTCTTGCACCAGGATCTTTTAAAAAGCAGAGGGGAGGTCGGAAATTATCTACTGACCTTTCATTTCAATGTAAAAAAAAGAAAAACAATCAAAAGGTTAATTTATATTTCTTTAGGTATTTAGATGGGTAACTGTATGTTTCTGCCTTGCTATAGCCTCCAAATTCTAAACAAAAAAGCATTTGCTAAAATCCTTAACTAGTTGATTAAATTTGTGGAAGGAAAGATTTTTGTAGCACTGACCTACATTTGGATGGAAAGGGAAACATTTCAGGCAGGAAACCCAAAAGTCAAAAACAAAATATGATAAATGAAAGAGTAGAAGAAAAAGCATGAACTAACTTCAGATGCCTAGACAGAATTAAATCCAACTGCATTTTAATTTTTTTTACATACTTCTCTTTTTACAATTAGTACATATTCTAGAGTTAACTATATATTTATTTCAGCTGCCTTCATGCAACAGATTGGACCCTTAAGCACAGCACAACTAAGAAACAGGTCCAAATCTTTAACAATGAATGGATGCAAGGGAAATCTTGCATGGCCTCCATGGCAACCATGCGCCTGTCTCCAAAGGTCATCAGTCCCATGCACATCCTAGATTTAGTCTTTGCTCCATGTGTGGAGGGTGGCAGTCTGGACCTGGGTGGGGTGGATATCACCCCGTTGTCATGGTCAGATCACTTCCTAGTGAATGGATGGGAGACCAGTTAGGATAGTCTGCCCCCAAATACTGATAATTATTTACTGTTCTGAGCTTTTTGCAGAGGCTAGAGCAGGTGATCCTGTTGAGGCCAAAGTCTCACTGTGGAATGGTGAGACTGAAAGGGCATTTGGCACCATGGAGCTGCCTTGTTCACAGGTAGGAGCAGTTGCCAATTAAATGAGCTGGGCAAGGGCTGGAGCAAATGCAGCATGAATCCTGCTCTGGAGCTGACTAAGCATGACTAAGTTCAGGCTCCTAATTGGGCCTAACATATAGACTTGGAGGATAGCGACTAGATCTTACTTTGCTGCAATTATTGTGGCTTTGAGAACCCACCCAGCAGACTTGTTCCATGTGGTTCAGAGGTTGGCCATTTCTGATCTCTGGAGCACATGGCTTCCCATTGTAACTTGTTGGCTAAGAACTTTGAGGATGAAGTCACTTGGTTCCACAGTGATTTAGATGCTACTATTGTGGCCATCTGATTGTCCAATCCAATGTTGTGGGAGCAGTTCCACTTAATGCAACTTGATGATGTTGACATCTACTGTTAGCATAGCTGTGCCTGACCACTTTCACATAGATTGTTCTCCATCCAGACTAATTATAGAATCATAGATTCACAGAATCATAGAATTGTAGAGGTGGACCTTGAGGGTCATCTAGTCCCACCCCCTGCATTGCAGGAATCCCAGCTAAAGCATCCATGACAGATGACCTCCCAACCTTTGCTTAAAAACCTCCAAGGAAGGAGAGTCTACAACCTCCTGAGGGAGACTGTTCCACTGTTGAACAGCTCTCACCATCAGATGGGCATCATCATCATCACCATAATACCATTGGCCAGGTATCCTCCTGAGCTGTATCCATGGGAAGAGTATTGAAGGCCTTGTGTTACACTGATTCTGGTCTTACCTCCAGGGCCATGTTCAGAAGGTAGCTCTGGGAGAGGGCTCCTTGGCCCTCTGGCACTTGTGCTCTGGGGTTGCTCAGGGCACCAATCTCTCTCCGGTGCTATTTAACATCTAGATGAAACCATAGAAGCAGTCATTAGGAATTTTGGAGTAAGGTGTCATCAGCACTCTGATGCCACACAGCTCTATCTCTCCAAAACATCTGAAGCAGGAGAGGCTGTGAAACTTCTGGACTGGTAGCTGAATGCAGTGGTGGACTGGTGAGGGCCAGTGAGCTGTGCTTGAATCCTAGGCAGACAGAGGCTCTTGGGTTTGTGGTTCCCTTGTTAGAGAGATAGGCAAGTTAACTTATGGGGTTGTGCTCTATAATACATAGCTATGGAGTACTCCTGGATATAACTTGGTCACTAAAGGCCAAAGTGTTTTGTTTTTGTTTTAATTATTTACAATTTTAGAAAGTACAGAAGAATTTTGTAATGTAATGTGTTAGATTGCAATAATGAAAAAAGGGTGTGTGCTTCTTCAAGGTATACAGTTTGATAAGTATAGCAATAGTCAATAGAGAAACTCTCATTGTAGCATTCAACTTCTCTATCCAATTTCATCCTCCCTACTCATTACTTTTATGGTTACTTCTCAAAGTTTATTCACCTGCTATTGGTAATTTTATAAGCCAAATTGCAAAGAAAACAGCAATCTCACAATAAACACATCTGGGTTCATTTAGTGATATAGATGCATTTTGAACCTACTAAAGCAATATATCCATACGATCCAAAAACTTACAATTTTTCTGGTATATATTAGACAACAAAGAGTTACGTTTTCCTTGGTAACCTGATACCATGACTCAGATCTAGCAACAGCTCACTGAAATAAGCATACATTATTTTTCAGTGTACCATTTTCTGATAATGTTTGGGCGTGTACTTTTATAATGCATTTGCTTCATCTCTTATGCTTTTTCATTTTAGAAAGTAAATATCCTGTAATCTTGCTTTTGTTTTTCTCTCCCTTAAAAGACACTCATTTCCATGAAAAGATCATAAGAACTTCTTTGACTTTTCAAAACTAAATACATTTACTATTTCCTGACAGACTTCCCCCTAGTTTCTTTGATGTATTGGACAGGCCTAATGCTATACCATATTTAATTTACTAGGAACCCATTTTTAAAAAAAATGATATGGAAATATGCCTGAAGTGATCAAATACTGCCTGCAAACTTGAAATACTGCAAATCTGAAAAACTGAAGGTAGCAGAAAATGTTTACGTAAAATATTGCTGGGGTGCACATTTTACTTAAGCTCACTCTGTTTTATTGGCTTCCCTTGATTAAGTGTCAAGCTTGTTGAATAATCTAGATTCTAGAGTGCATCTTTTAACATGGTAAACCAGGTTTCAGAAAGGAACCTTATTTGGCCTTTCTGTGGGGAAAACATTGATTCTGTGTTTCTCCTACACATGGGAGAAGGAGGGGAGACAAAAGTGTTGTGTCAGCTGGGGTTAGGCTACTCAGCTAATCATCTGGTGATCTGCAGAAGGTCTGACTGGGACAGAAGATGTCTATGAACCTATCCCTCCCCTCCTAGAGACCAGTTATCTGGATAAACCAGTCCTTGTCCCTCAGACTATTTCTATTTTGGAGGTCTTTAAGCAGAGGCTTGACAGGCATATGTCAAGAATGCTTTGATGGTGTTTCCTGCTTGGCAGGGGGTTGGACTGGATGGCCCTTGTGGTCTCTTCCAACTCTATGATTCTATGACTGGGTGCAGCACTGCACTGGCCTCCTATCTGGTACTGAGCGAATCCCATCCAGACCACTCCCACCGCAAAGGTGTGTGATCCAAATATGCCTCAAAGGGAGTGTTTCTGCTCCTCTTGGGTCCACATTAGAGTAGGGGCACTAATTCATTTTTATTTATTTGAAAGATCTTCATGTTACCATTTATTAAAAATTCCAATATTGTTTATAACACACAAATACCAATACAATTAACACTATATAGTAAATACGACAGCAACCACAGCAGCTGCATAATTCTCAATGGCTTGACTTAGTTTACCCCCTTTTATCATAAAGGTGCCCTAGGGTGCTTGGCTATTAATCTTTTCCTGTACTACACTGCCATTTGTGATCAGCTCTATAAATTGATGCCACCGGAGCCAATCTTCCATCAATCCTCGGTGAAGGATAGAGAGTATAGAGATTTTAGAGAGGGCAAAATCCCATTATCCTCCACCCAATGAAATTTATACCCTGACACGTAGGTAAAAGAATTCCCAATGGGCTCTAAAGCAACCAGTCTAGCATATATGAGCACCTGCAGGGCAGGAAAGGTGAGCGCCATGCAGAGGAGCAAGGGAGAAAGAGGGAGGGGCATCCCGGCACAATATCGCCTGCCAAGCCCCCCCCCCCTCCCACATCCCCGTGTTTCCTGCATGTAAAGTTGCTCCCACTTGTGAGCATGTGATGGGCACTGGAATTCAGAGAGTGTGGGGCAGCTGAACAGAAAGGGGGAGGAAGAGATTTTACTACAACTTCCTGCCCTGTTTGCTTCCAGTGGCACTTTGTTTGGGTGCTTTGGGGTCATCCAGGCAGACTTCTCCAGAAGACCCTTGGCTCTTCTTCCTTGTATGGCATGTTGCCATTCAACTTCCTCATACTGAAGTTAAGGATTATTTTGAAGGCTCATGTTAGCAATGCATTTTTACACTGTCTTCTGATGACTGGTTACCTCTCTGTATATTATAGGGTTAGCAAGATATTTCACCGTTTGCTCATTCTTGATATCTCTGGTCCAAGAAATCCTTCTTCCCTCTTGAATCTGACCTAGATATGTTAAATGCATTACTTGGCAAAAAAACAACAACAACAACAAAAAACTGTAAAACTGTTGATATTGTTAGGACTTGCCATGAGGGGAAAACTAATCTCTTTGGATTTAAAGTTTAAGAGTGGCCGCTCAGCTGTGCAGATACAAATATTGCAGCTATTCTACTGGTGCAAATATTGTTTTTCTACATTTGTATAATCAGAAGGCTGGACATAATGCTATCATGTTGTATTGCCATCAGAATATTTATTTACAGTCAACGGGGAAATTTTACACAGAAAACATTATTTTAAATAGTGATCAAATGCCAAAGGATAATTAAAGATTTTATGAGCCCCACTCCGTGCACATAACTGGTGGTATTCCTTTCTCATAGTGCAATCAAATTGTGCTTGGAAGTATGTGTGAATTCTCCCACTGCATGGGTGGAATAGACTACACTGGTTTCTCCCCATCTACCTCTTTTCCCCTTTCTTCCAACTGTCTCAACAAATGAAACTGATTTGTAAAAATGTTACAAGAGACATTGCATAGCGATATATCTTTGTAAATCAATAAAATCTTTAATAAAAAAGAAGAAGAGGGGAACTCCAGTGTCAAAGCATCAGGCCACAATAACAAGTAATTCAGAGCCTTTCGGAACAACAGAGTGTTTCTGGTGCGATAACCAACCAGTGGTCTGAGTGATCAGCAGGCAGTCCTCCCGATCGAACAGGTCCCTGGTGCTGGCTTTTGTGTTACAATGCCAGTAATGTTCCAGCTTTGGATAACACAATCACAGGTGACTTATCTCAATTTCAAAAGACCCAGTTTGATGCCCTTACACCCAAGGGCAAACAGCAACTCAGGTCCTATCCAGGAAGAGGTTTGGGCACCTGAGAGGCCTCATAACACCATATTGGCCTGACTATAAGCCTCACCCCCCACCACCACCCCAAATTCTGACTGGCTTAAATTTGCAACCTTACAAAAACCGGCTTTTACGATATTGCTGCTGAAACAGACATATGGTAAAACGGAATGGGTGTGAGTGCCTGTGGAATTTTAAGGGAGCAGCTTATATTCAGGCATTGCCTTTTTTTCTCTCCTCCCCCCCCCCCTTGAATTTTAAAGGCATGGCTTACATTTGGGTCAATATGGTATAAGGAGTACTCCAATCTATTTCACCCACTACCCTCTGTCCTTTCATGAATGTAAAGTTACATTTGGAGGCCATTTTCAACCTCTTTCTCAGATGAACAATCAGATGCAAGCCAGATGATCCGTCACTGCTGGGATCCCCGAGCCTTTTTAAAAAACTGGCTTTGCTTCTGTGGGTTTAGTAGCACACTGATACGCAAAAAAGGAAAGGAAAGCCGGTTTTTTAAAAAAATCTTTGAAATATTAAAATAGCATAAGAGCCTCCTGTATCAAGCCAATGCCCCATTTAGTGCAGCATCCTGTTCTTACAGTGGCCAGCCAAATGCCTCTGAGAAGCCCACAAAGAGGACATGAGCCCAATCTTCTCAAAATACAGATTGAAATATGCATGTTCTCTAAAAGTGCATTTAAGCTGCACATACTCTAACAAAATATGAATTTCAATCTCAACATTCTGAGAAGTGTAGTGTCCAAGCAATGTGGATCAGGCATACAGTATAGATTCACAAAGATCCAAGTTTCTCATACATGCTTTTGTTTACCTAGAGCAGGCACCCCCAAACTGCGGCCCTCCAGATGTTTTGGCCTACAACTCCCATGATCCCTAGCTAACAGGACCTGTGGTTGGGGAAGATGGGAATTGTAGTCCAAAACATCTGGAGGGCCGAAGTTTGGGGGTGCCTGACCTAGAGCATATTTGTTTCACATATGCTAGTACAGGATACCATAGTTTAGAGAAAGTTGAAAATAATATGTATAGGATCTCAAGAGTCACATAAGTAAGAAGGCAAGAAAAGTCTTCATAAAACTGACTTTTTGGTATGTGCCAAAGGAATAATGGGTTGATTTGTTTACAATTATAAAACAATAGCTTAGGGTGCTGTTGAGGAAGATATTTTCCAATCCATGGCTTATGGAAGCTTGTTGTTGTTTAGTCGTTTAGTTGTGTCTGACTCTTCGTGACCCCATGGACCATAGCACGCCAGGCACTCCTGTCTTCCACTGCCTCCCACAGTTTGGTCAAACTCATGTTCGTAGCTTCGAGAACACTGTCCAACCATCTCATCCTCTGTCGTCCCCTTCTCCTAGTGCCCTCAATCTTTCCCAACATCAGGGTCTTTTCCAAGGATTCTTCTCTTCTCATGAGGTGGCCAAAGTATTGGAGCCTCAGCTTCACAATCTGTCCTTCCAGTGAGCTTTGTCCATGGAGTTTTCTTGGCAGGGATACTGGAGTGGCTTGCCAGTTCCTTCTCCAGGTGGATCACGTTTAGTCAAAACTCTCCACTATGACCTGTCCATCTTGGGTGGCCCTGCATGGCATAGCTCATAGCTTCTCCCTTCGCCACGACAAGGCATTGATCCATGAATGGAAGCTATTATCAGCTATTAAAACACTTCACCGTGGAACTGTACTTTATTTTAAATAAAAGAGCATACTTAAAATTGTACATTATATCTCAGTAAATATACTGTTAAGCTGTTAGAAAAGGTTTTTTTTTAAAATGAAAGAGAAAACCCAGAATGTCCTCATAATTAAGAATATATGTTTTAAATCATAGGTAGGCATGACTCCTGCATATGGAGACATGCCATCTAATCTGCATGTTTATGTTCCAATCTGAGCATGAGCCACTGGGTGCAGATGGCAAAGATTCGCTCCGAAATTGTTGGGCAAACATAAATCTTTTCCCAATCCTGTATCAAACAAGCATACAATCTCTTATTAGAGAATAATGAGATTTTCTTTTTAAATATATTTATAATAAGTGGAGGAATATAGATTTGTATGATAAATAATTCTGTGTTGTTTGTGACCTTTGGAACCCATTGTAAAATGGCATAAATAATTGCCTCAATTATTATTATTTAATTGTGAATCTCCTCAGCTGACATTTGTATTGATATAATCTGATATTATATTTGGAAAAGTTGTTCGTTCAAATGCATTTGGACTCCACTTAAGACATAACCAAATTTTGCATGATGATTCCTAAGATCAAATAGAAGGTTCTCATCTGTTACAATTGGATGCCATTTTCTATTAAGATGGCCGACTGAAGCTTTCAAAACTGGTTTTATAACTGCACAAATTCTAAGAAACAAATGGGGAAGAAAGCAAGCAGTGAAAAGGTCCTATGGAGAACACCTGGGTGTGTGTGCCCATCAAAACCTCTCCTTTTTTCTTCTTTTGATGAAATTTTGACTTAGTAAATTGCCACAGCACTTTAGTAAAAGCTTCTCCCCCTTCAAGTGCAGTTATTTGTGCTACTGTACTAAGACACTGCAGTTACACTTTTAAAAGTGTACCTACCTGTAACTTTTAAAAGTGTTTAAGGCTGAGACTGCTGTGCTCAACATTCACTTGTTTTAAAAAAAGAAACACACAAGAGTTCCAGTATCTGACATCAACAGGAAATATGATTAACTTCTGCAATGCTATATGCAACAACAATTATAATTTATGATAAATTAACGGTTATACAATATGCAGTCAACAAGGAAATGAAGGACCCATACTGAGGAAGACGGAAGTCTCAATGTATGGAATAACTTTATTTTATGTGTGTGTGTATATATGTTTTAATTGGATGTGATTTGTTTGTTTGTTTGTTTTCTTTTGTTTTTTTGTGGTGAGTGGATTCAATATTTAAAATCAATAAAGATTAAATTGCCAAAAAAAGGAAATATGCCACAAAGAAGCAAAGTTAATTTGGTGCATTGCCAGAGTGCTATAGCACAAAAAAGGAAACAAAGAAAAATGAACATTTGTGGTATAAAAGTTCTTGCAAAAAGTTAAAGACCACACAGAGATCACCACAGACGCTGTGTCAACAGGGACAATGAAGAAAGTTGATTCAGCTCACATTTGAGAATGGATTTATCAAGCTCACACTTTCCCAAACAATAGGAGAATTGAAACAGCTATTTGAAATTCACACTGATCTGGATTTTGTGATGCAGTTTGCCACACAATGTTTACAAAAATGCATATGTTAGGGGGAAATGTTCATAAAAATGGAAGCTAGGATAATATGCAAAAATGCATTATGTTAGGGGAAATTGCTTGTAAAAAAGTGTGCAGTAGTTAAAGCAGCATGCAGAAATGTGTTCATTGAGAGAAATTCACACTAAAATGCTGAAGAAAATTCATGAGGATTAAAAATAAATCTCAAATTGTTGCAGAAACGTGGAGAACTGAATTTAAGATTGGAAAAGTGAGAAACTGAGAGCACCAAAATTGATAGTGTTCTGAGGGAGCAAATCAGGAACACACATAACAGACCATTCTGGTATTGCCAAGATTTGCCTGAATGCACATTAAATGTCCCAATTGGAAGGGCCCTTAAAGGCCTTTGTAGTGAAATGGGGGAGGGAAAATTGCTTCCTTCAAAAGCCAAGCCGTTGTACGTTTGAGATATTTCCCTGCCTGCTCAAGTCAAGGTTAGCTCTGCTGCTAAATTAGCTGTTCTACTTTAGAAATAAATAAATTAAGTGTTCTTTGTGTGGTTGGAGTGCATTTAATAATAGTGCGTAGAAAGAAACCTCGGATGAAGTGCCAGCAGGAGCCACAGATTTAAAAGAAAGTGTCTTTCCCCCCAATTCATTGTAAAACCTTCTCTAGCAGAAATAGGCGCTGAGCTGAGAGAGCGAGGTTCTGTGTGATGAGAATGAAAGCCATCTCTTCATTTCTCATTGCCTTTGTCATCTCTCATGCAGTTAGGCTTTTGCAAGTTTCTTCCTTTCCCTGTTGCTTCTGCTGAAGGAGTTTAATTAGAAAAAAAGGAAAGGGTGGAAAGTTCCACTTGAAGAAGATGAATAAATGCTAAATGAGACCATTTCAAAATATAAATCTAAACAAGGATCTTCCAACTAGGTTTGTTTGGCTTAGGGATTCAGCAAATGTGTAGGAATTCCAATGCAAAGCCAGAATATTTTCTCTTCCAGATGAATTTCCCAAACAACCTAAAGGTTGGAGAAACCATTCAATCAGATTATATTCAGCACCTTGGATACACAAATTCTGTTGGGTATGATCGAAGGAAACTCACACAATCCTTGGGTGTTATTCCCCTTCTTCAGGAAATGAGGTCAAAGACTCTGAGTCAGAAAAGCAAGGACATCACATTGCCTGCTTCTGACTTGGAGGACATCATCGCAGAAGGCCCAGTACAACCAGAGCCTGCCTCGTTCCATCAAAGCAAAGTCTGCTGGAGTGGGATGGGGCACTTTCAGTTAAGGTGGAGCTTGCCATTGGAACAGATCCGCGTCTTGTATAAAGGGCTCAGTCTAAGGTTCACTGTTCCTGAAGTAATGTCAGAGCTCTGCTTTCCTATAGCTTCCAGCCTGAAGTCTGCACAAGGCTGCCTCACCTCGGTGCTTGCAGCAGGAACTCCTGGCATCCCATGTTGGAATTGGATAGGCTTTGCCTTTCAGGTTGTTCTGCATTCTCAGCTGGCATGTTTGGTAGCTACAGGGGACACCTCAGGATGAGTGTTCAGCCAAAGGGCAGCTGTTCGTTGTGATTCAGATGCAATGAGCATACATTTTTTTGGGGGGGGGGGGACTCACTTTATTCATGTACAGCAAGACTTGGCATACAACACACATAGCTAGCCTGCTTCTGAGCGTAATGCACAGCACTGGCCTTCATACAGCATTTGTTGTTGTTTAGTCGTTTAGTCGTGCCCGACTCTTCGTGACCCCATGGACCAGAGCATGCCAGACACTCCTGTCTTCCACTGCCTCCCACAGTTTGGTCAAACTCATGTTGGTAGCTTCAAGAACACTGTCCAGCCATCTTGTCCTCTGTCGTCCCCTTCTCCTTGTGGCCTCAATCTTTCCCAACATCAGGGTCTTTTCCAGGGAGTCTTCTCTTTTCATGAGGTGGCCAAAGTATTGGAGCCTCAGCTTCAGGATCTGTCCTTCCAGTGAGCACTCAGGGCTGATTTCCTTCAGAATGGATATGTTTGATCTTGCGGTCCATGGGACTCTCAAGAGTCTCCTCCAGCACCAAAATCCAAAAGCAGCAATTTTTTTGGCGATCAGCCTTCTTTATGGTCCAGCTCTCACTTCCATACCTCACTACTGGGAAAACCATAACTTTAACTATACAGACCTTTGTCGGCAAGGTGATGTCTCCACATTTTAAGATGCTGTCTAGGTTTGTCATTACTTTCCTCCCAAGAAGCAGGCATCTTTTAATTTTGTTACTGCTGTCACCACCTGCAGTTATCATGGAACCCAAAAAAGTAAAATCTTAATGTAATACAGCATATTAAAGCATAAATAGCACAATAAGCCTACATAAAGTCTAATAAGCTGAGTTTTGTTGGCATCTGCAGTTTGCATACAGCAAGAATTATGAAGGCTAATAAAACCTAATGGGACATGGGTGGCGCTGTGGTCTAAACCACTGAGCCTAGGGCTTGCCGATCAGAAGGTCAGCAGTTTGAATCTCTGCGATGGGGTGAGCTCCCGTTGCTTGGTCCCAGCTCCTGCCAATCTAGCAGTTCGAAAGCACATCAAAGTGCAAGTAGATAAATAGGTACCTCTCCAGCAGGAAGGTAAACGGCATTTCCGTGTGCTGCTCTGGTTCACCAGAAACGGCTTAGTCATGCTGGCCACATGACCCAGAAGCTGTAACGCCGACTCCCTCGGCCAGTAAAACAAGATGAGTGCTGCAACCTCAGAGTCATCCGCAACTGGACTTTACCTTTTTAATAGAGCAAAGGTAAACACTCCAGCTGGAGTGCCCTTATCCCACCAGTGTGGCCAGTCCAAGCTCACGGGAATGACAGACAAAGCTACATTGCAGGAACCCCACTTCCTAGACCTGGCTTCTTTGGAGGCAAAATGGGAAGGGGCTGCTGCCCCCCCCTGCATCTGGATTGGCTGTAACATGTCTTAGTTACAGTGTAGTGTAGTGGTTAAGAGCGATAGACTTGTAATCTGGGGAACCGGGTTCGCGCCTCCGCTCCTCCACATGCAGCTGCTGGGTGACCTTGAGCTAGTCACACTTTTCTAAAGTCTCTCAGCCCCACCCACCTCACAAAGTGTTTGTTGTGGGGGAGGAAGGGAAAGGAGAATGTTAGCCGCTTTGATAAAATGGGAGATCAAATCCAACCTCAGCCTGGCCGTAGGGCCGGCCCTGGGAGAGATCGTCTATAAATGTTCTCATGCCTTTGAACTAAAAACAACAGTGGGTGCCAAACTCTTGGGTTATCCAAGAAAGATAACCATCCAGCTAGTTTCAGCCTTTGCTCCTCCTGTTAGTGTATTGCAGACCAGCAATGACAGTCATGGTCCTCTCAGCCTGCTTTGCTGGGTCTGTGCTCTGAGCCAGGGTGGCCTTGCCCTGACCGAGGGAGCAGGAGAAACTCCCTCACCCTTTTCTTCCAGTTGCTGGTGCCTGTGTTCATCCATGATTGCTAGCTGCAGGTCCTGATTGGCATGAATGAAGTGACCCAGTTTTCATCCTACAAATTTATACTCTATGTTGTATTTGATCGTTTTCATGTATGGGAGTGAAGTTTTTAGCACTAAAAAAAAATCCTATTGCTTGCTTGCTGGACCCTGTGGAAGTATATTATTTTCAAAAGCTACTGTTAGATTAGATAGCATGCAAAGTAATACCATCCTGTTGTAATAGGGTTAATAATTCAGCGGTAATTTCTCTACACAGTGTAGTGATGATGCCAGAAAAAAAATAATGTTTGAGAATAATAGAGGACCAAAAACTGCCAGAGGAGGGAGGGGAAAAGCAGGGTTTTGTCTTTCTAGTGTTTCATAAATAATAGCATTCATGCAAATATTTAAGCATCTTCTAGAAAGATTTGCAATAGCCTTTCCAAACAAATTTTATAGTGCAAAAGCAATGCTAATAAAATTATTCTTGAAGGAATTAACAGTTACTCAAACTAAGACCATGCAGTCTCAAAGGAAGAATAATTATACTGTTCTCAACCTTCAAAACATGCTATGAGTAATGATCATATTACCAACTACGCTGCATTTTCTTTCTTTTGAAAGATGCTTTTTATCCTGCAATTGTGTTCCACTGTGTGTGCGCGCACACACACACGGCTGTAGAATATTGAACACAATGCCCATGAAAGGTATGTCGTCCCATCCTCCTTTATACTGTTACAAAAGTCGAGAGCCTGCTCCTCTTTCTGCCAAGCGGTGGCAAGAGCCCATGGGGTCCCAGGCACATACACAGGGTCTGTGTCCCTTTAGAGAATAGAAGACATGGCGGAGACCATTGTGCTATAAGAAATAGGGTTGATTCACCTACCGGTATTTACGCCTTCAGTCTGCATGGAGAGAGTCCAGAACTCCTTCCACTTGGGGAAGGTTGGAACTATGTATATGAAACGATGCCAATTGCCACATATTATCGTGGTAATCTTATAAATCTTTAGGATATACCAGTATAACTGGGGTGGAGGAGGAGCTGAGAATTAAGTTTTATGGTCATATGATGGGTTTCTGGCTGAAGTGAGACCTGAGAATGTTTCAAGTCACAATCTTGGCCACCACACAACACCATCTCCCATGATGCGTGGAGGAAACGTGAGGGGGCCAATAGGGATCAGCATGCAAGCTCCGCCCCCTCCATGCAGATCTTTTGGATGGCCCATCAACTTTGCAGGGTCTCAGCCCCCTCAAATATTTTATGGGGGGGATGCTGAAGGGACCTTGGCTCCTAGGAGTTGGCTGCTATGTCCAAGGCATCTCTCTCAGCTAGCCTGCAGCCACCCTGCCCAAGATGCCCTCTACCTTTTTCTTCCCAGCACACCTTGCTCTATAGATGCACTTTTCCTAACTCCACAAAAGTGATTCTATACACCCCATCACCAAGGCAATCTCTGTCTACCCAGGCCCAATAATTCCTCTCTGATGGGCCATCAGCACCTTTTGTCATGTTAATGCCTCTATCCCGGGTGAGTGAAAGGAAGCTTAGCTTGTGTTTTTCCAATCTTCCCTTCAATACTCCAACTAATCAAAATTCTTTACTGAATCCAGATATTTTTGGGAATCTTGCCCCTGCAAAACCTATAACAATATTCATTCAGCTTTTTCTATATTTTCTCTTGGCTCTTTCTCTTTATTAATAGAAAAAAGCATAATGTTAAATACAGCTTCTAGGAGCATGAGGGAAGTGGGTTAGTGACTTCATTAGTTCCCAGCCAAACTGTGCTTTGTGCATAGCTGAATTCTGCAAAAGGGGAGCTCAGTTAGTTTGTGTGGACTGAATTTTTGACCAAGATAGGGAGAAAGTACTTCTGCAAGGAGATCAGATCCAGGTTTAAGGGCCTTCTAGGCAATGGCCTTCCAGTGGGCCCCTTCTAGGTGTGGGGTTCTGCTCCTGTTTGGGTAGCCCTGGCAGGCAGATGTGGTGGTGGCAGCAACACTAGTGGTGAACAGAAGAAATGCTCTCACAGCACTCTGTGTGGCAAGCTGTCATTTAATTTCTCACAATGCCCAAGGGCATCAAGTGCATTGTGCCACTTTCCAGAACCAGACTCCCTCAGTAAAAAATAAAGGGGCGGGTGGAGCAGTCAACGGCTGTGGCCCCTGCTGTAAGAGCCCTGGCAGCCGTGTGTGAGGTTGCTGCATGTTGGTTGTTGCATGCCTGTCCTAAAATCACCAAGCAACTGCTCTGTAGTGTTTTTAAGGGTGCATCCTGGATGCTGTTTCACGTGTTGCTCTTGTCCTGTTCAACCCTTTCTGTTCAGCATCTTGCTGGGCACCCAGAGGCGGAGAGCGAATCTCACCAGCCTTTGCTCACATGGACTTCATTAGCTGCAGCACTTAACTTCAGCTGTTCTATAACTCTGGGGAGCTGAGCCGGCTGCATTCTAAGCTGTGCACTGACTCCCATACTAGCCTTTACACATCCAAAAAAAGATTTGTCAAACTTTTCTTTGGGAGGCCCTCCAGTTATTCTAGCTGGGTTTGGTTCTTTCCCTATATACTGCCTTTCATAAGAGTGTACCCCATAGCAGTAAACAAAATAGAATCAATAACAACCACTGAAATTTGAACTCTGCTTCACCTTTAGAGTTGGCTGTTTCTTGTAATGCAATAACTACACTCAGATGTGAATACAGTTTCTGGGTTTATTTACGACCAGCTGAGAGCATTCTGTGTTTGTAAGATGTTAATAGTATAGTAGCTGTAGAGAAAAAGGAGAAGTGGAACAAAGTCATAACCACACTTTGCTGAAGCCTTCAGTGTACAAGAAATGCTTGTTGTTTTCTCTTGCTTGTTGAATTGATGGAACAACTTGCTTTCTGCATAAATAAACTTTCTCCCCTTAGGCCACATGGTGTCTCAAACTAGGGACTTTTGACAGAGCTAGGCACCCAGCACTCTGTATGACCAATTACCTGAGAAAAGGGAACTTATTGACATGATCTCCTTGGAAGAAAGGTGGGCATAAATGGAGATGAATAAAATGAACTCTGTCTGCTGTGCTTAGGCACCACCACTGGAAATGGCTGAATGGTGGCATTGCAGTTCAGCAGAGGTCAAGCAGCACCAAGAGCCAATGAGTCTTTGTTCCTGGTTTGGCTCCTAAGTGTGAGCAACCCCAGTGCCCAAGACCAGTTTCTCATCAAATTGCATCACTTGCTCTTGACCTTGAGTACCCAATTCATTAACTCACCAGCTTGCTTTTCTGCCCCCAGACCACCAGCCCTGATGTGAAAGTATTTCCACCTTCCCACATGTTGCATATGGATATGTGAAGGTTCGTTGTGCAGATCTCAATAATAATTATACAGGCATGTGCTGGTTTCTTTTTTTAAAAAGCAGCAATTGGATGCACAAGCAAATCAGCCAAGCAAAAACCTAACTGTTGGCTTTGAGCCATTATGGTCCCCATTGAGAAAAGACCATACTGGGGACCATGGAGGCATGTTTTGATCTGAAATTGCCTTAGAGCCTCATTAATCTCCCCTTTAAAAGCACACCTGAGCAGCACTGAAGGATGTACATACAGTAATGTTATGTACCGTACTTAACTTTAGAGCAGGGACCAGCTCGCTCAATGTTCCACCGTTGCACTGAGCTTTCATATCTGCTTTCTGCTTTTCTTCTTCTGATAACTCCCCCTCGCAAAAATAAAAAAAGCAGGTGATGCTCTTCCATCTAAAAACTCATTGTACATGCACAACTAAGATGTCAGGGGAGCTAACTTTCTCCCTAGCAGGGCTCTGGCAGCTATGAAAAGCAAAGCAAATTGTTAATGGCGATTTCATCTATTGCATTTTTTACTCCAAAAGACAGGTGTCCATGGAAGAACTAGTCTGCTGTCTAATTCCTCCCTGCTTTCCCTTAGAGCTAATGGGCCTTACTAAGTCATAGAAAGTAGGTGGAAGATGCTATTGAGAGTTGTTACAGAGTTCGCTCAAAAGTTGCAAGAGAAAGGAAACAACCAGGAGACTGTCTGGTAACTTTAATTTTTCAAAAAGTGAAGGATGCAGTCCTTAAAAATAATAATAATGAAAACAGTCTCCAGGTGGATGGTAGGATGGTACCGTAGAAATGTTTAGGGAAGTTCCATTTAGGCTCCGTCAAAAATGCTGAAAATACCGGTATATCAGAAATGGTCTGATCAAGACTAAAATCCAATTCAGATGGGAATTTCGAGAGGGAATTTCCTTCACATATAAAAAGGAAAAAAATCAGGCTGATAAATGAAACTGAGGCATATGAATTTTGGTGAAAAAACGGAAGACATTTTGAATTTGACAGACCATACATTACACTAGAACAACTGGATTTAGCTGGAGGGACAGAGGGAGAACAAATAGAGGGAGCAACAGGGGAGAAATAGATAAATTAATCAAGACAACACCAAGCTTTAGACAAGACTCTAATACAGTAAAACACAATGGCAGACTTAAAGGTATTGAGCTGGAATGTAAATGATCTAAATAACAAAGTAAAGCGGAATAAAATTGAGCATGTCTTACTCAAACAGAACTTAGATGTAATTTTCCTTCAAGAAACACATATAGCGTGTAAGCATAAAAGAGTTCTAATTAATAAAAAATTAGGTACAGAATTTGTAACAGCACATAAATCGAAAGACATGGTGTGGTGTTGTATGTAAAACCAAAATTTGAGCCAAACAAATTTTAAAAGATTAACAAGGGAGAGTAATAGGAGTGCAGGTTGCGGTGCAAGGTGAAAAGATTCTTTTAGTAGGTATTTATGCCCCCAATGACAAAAGGTCAGATATATATATATATATATATATATATATATATATATATATATATATATATAAACAGATTTATTAGAATTTGCAGATCAGAAAATAATTCTGATGGGAGATTTGAATGGGGTTTTCTCATTAGAAATGGACAGAACAATTAGAAAAAAGGAGACAGCTCAGGAGAGGCTGGTGGGTTACTGGGCCCAGGGGCAGCCTCGGCTTTCCCTGACGGGGCTGGGAGTGGAGCAGCTGCAGGCAATAGGTCCTCCATCACATCAGGGCCCAGAGCAGACTCAGCTGATGACTGCACCTGATGATCCTGCGCAGGTGAGGACCCTTCAGGCTCAGGCCCTAGACCAGGCTCAGCTGGTTCTGGAGGAGGGGAACCTTGTGCAGGCTGGGACACCTCAGGTTCAGTATCTGAGTCCGAATCCCAGGCCATCACACAGGATACTGTTTGACTACCTACATTATTTACTACCTACATTATATTACATTATTGTAAAATGCAAAAAAGGGCTATGCAAATGACCAATCATATCCATAGGGGTGCTGTGCACACCTGGTGAATGTGAAGAAATATGTGGTGGTATTTTTCTACTAATGCCTGCTTATGTGTGTTTCTTGGCAACTGCCAGGTCTCTGATTATAGATGTCAGCTACCCATCCTTTTGTAAGAAAGAAATTCATACATTTATTACTGTCCTGAACAATTTGTTGTTGTTATATTTTTAATTATTCAGTCATACTTCTCAGGGAGCACTAAACCTCAGAAAGCAAAATCAGCCCCAGCACTGCTTCAACACATCGTCTGCTTTCTTCTCTCTCGCATACACACAAGCTTGGCAAATTCTTTTTTAAACAGAAAAATCTCATTACTGTTCCTCTGAAGTACACAAGTGAGTTGGCCACCCCTTGCTGAAAGCAATAAATGCTTACCACCCTAGGCAAGTAAATTCACATGGAGGGCACTACTGCCTGCGGGACTTCTTTAGGCAAGAGTCTTCTAAGAAGATTCTAAGACCAGGATTAAAAAGGTAAAGGGACCCCGGACCATTAGGTCCAGTTGTGACTGACTCTAGGGTTGCGGCGCTCATCTCGCGTTACAGTATTGGCCGAGGGAGCCGGAGGATACAGAAAAGGACATTCCTCCCAATATTCAGGATAACCCCAAACCATTTTAGTCTCTGGTACATAAACCCAACACTTTGGAGCCCAGATATTACCTGGTAACCATGTGCCTCTTTAAGGATAATGCTGAGTCCCCATCTTGCCCAGCCCATCATTCCATTCCACTCTTCCATGCTACTCTCCATGTTTCCCTCCTCTGTGTTATGAAAGCACCCTCTCCTTCTCCAAAACATAGGAACCAGTTTCCTTATTTGGCATGCTCATTATCAGCTTTTTTAATCTGAGCATTTAATAGTCTCAAATGATTCTTAAACTGGTTATTTATAAGCTCCCTCTTGGCTGCTGTTACTCTAATTTTTTTGTGTGCCTAACAAACATTTTTAGTATAATTAGCTCATAAACAATAACATGTACATGCTTGCTATTTAAGCCTCTGTTGAGCAATCTGATTTTATTCAAGGCTTTCCCAGCCAACATGTTTTTCTTCACAATTCAAGGCTATTTTGTATGAACAACTTCTTGTCTGCCTCCTCCTTTTAGATGGCAATACTAAACAAAACAAAAAACAAAAAAACCCACAAATGTTATATGGACAAAACAATCTGTTTACTCACTTTCTTGCTTTGTTTCTTCCTCATTGACTAAAAAAGAAGACCAATTAGACAAGTTTATATTTGCCCTGATATAATTTCACACCAGAAACATCAAACAGCATATAAGAACATTCTGATGGCAGCCGGTGATGTGCTTGTCTGTCATAGATAGTATGAAAACATGCTTTGGATTGTATTCATAACAACTGCCTGCCAATTTGACTGCTGGGTGACACAAAGGGCCATTTCAACTGCGAGAGCACAGGATTTCTCCCACACTGAAATAGTGATCTACCGCTTCTGGCAGGTGTGGAAGCACTTTTGTAACAGGTCCAGGACATAGCTTTCTGCTGGGTTCTGAGCCCACTTCAGAATAAAGGGAGCCCTCTAGAGCAGGGAAGGAGAGGTGTGGGGAAGCCTTTCTTAAGCTCAGGTCCCCAGGTGTGGTGGACTGAAACTCCCATCAATTCTGACCACTAGTTGTGCTACCTAGGATGGAGGAAGTTGTAGTCCAACAACACCTGGGGACCTGAGCTTGAGAAAGACTGCCTTGGGGTATGTAAGGTATGTATGTGTATGTGTATGTGTATGTGTATGTGTATGTGTATGTGTATGTGTATGTGTATGATGGTGAGTGGTACAGCACAGGCAAATTACATCTTTCTCCCAGAAGGAAAGCTTTTTACATTCATTGAGAAGAAATTAGCACATTTCTCATGCAAGACTGGAGGTCTTTGGATATGGCGAGATGAAGACTCTGTCACCCCAGCATAGAACGTTTGCCAGAGGTCACTGGATCTCAGGGGCACTGGAATGTGGGGGTGGACAGAGTTAGATCTCCCTTTCTACCCTCAGTGCAACTGGGCTATAGAAGCCGTTCTAGTTTTGTCATCACAGGATGTGGTGGACTGTAGTCACCAATGAAGCATTTGGGTATGCTTTTTATTTTAAAGACTTATATGTTATACTCTATCCAAATTACTGTCTTCATTACTATATTGTACTTTAGCATGTAAATAAATATAGTGGTGGACAGTTAAAAATAATGCCACTCGGAATTTATCAGGAAACATCATAATTGTGGGCTTGTTTCTAAGGCTGAACTATAGTTAAATGTAGCATTAATATTTTATGCAGTGATGCTGCCTTAGATTGTACAATGTTTTAAATAAAAGTCAGCATACTTCAGATGCTGCACAAAGGACTTCCACAATAATCTTAGCTATAATGTATGCACCCTGACGCATGGCATTGATTTTTCCTTATATATGGCTGCATTGATTTTTAAAGTTCACACAAGCATTCTTGTTCTGAACAAGAAACTAGCAAATTAATATGATCTTTGGCAAATTCATTTTGCATTTTTTCATTAAACGATCGATGCTGTGGTGTGCTCATTTTGAAGGTACACAAATGTATTTTGATAAACTTGTATGTTGGTTATTTTTACATGCATAACTCATTGGAACCCTACCCCTTCTGAAATTCAAATAAAGCTCAAGAAAGACATTATTTCAGGCCATACATTATCTATGAAAGTGCTGAAAATAAGAAAATATAATGGAATAATTTATTGGCCCATGCCATGTGCATCAATGTATGTATGTGTCTGTCTCTATGTGCCTGTGTATGTGTGGCCAGATTCAAGTTTGATTATAGAGTTAACTTGGAAACCTTGTGTCAGGGGGACTCCCTACAGGGAGCCTCCCTCCATCATCCTGACCAGCACTTCGTCCAGCAAGAGCGGTAGCAGTGGGTCAGGTGGGGGGAATGAGGAGGAGAGCGGAATGGAGGAGGGAAGGCTCAGCGAAGTATCAGAGCCCCTGCGCTGCCCTAGCCAACAAGTGGAAGAGGGAGCACAGCCGCTTCCTGTGCCCAAATTGAGGCGTGCGCCCAAACGCAGGGTTAGAGGGTGGTGTTTCAGGGTGCCCAAGCTATTATGCTGGCCCCGGAGCAGAAGGGCGCCATTGCCGGATTCTGCGAGTGACTAGGAGGTCATGTTTTCTGCTATCTCTGCACTGTAAATAGTATGCACAATAAAACCCTTAAAGACAGAACGGATTGCAGTGTCTTTACTCGGGAGTAGCCGCAACAAACCCCTGACACCTTGCAAACACTCTGAGGCTCAAATACTGAGCATTAAGTGTGGTTGAGAGGCCACAACTCTTGACTAAGGGGCTACAGGATTTTCTGGGACCTGCATTCCCTGGACTAGGTGACCCCTGAGGGTCCATTCCAACTCTACAATTCTATGATAATATGATTCTATAAGTCTAAGATATATCTATATAAATAGGTAGATAGCTGGGAGGTAAGCTGTTCAAGGTGTAACTGGGAGTGATAAGGGGAAAAATTATAAGCCTGGACTGCTACTAAAGAGTAAAAGTCTTCTGCAAGGAGGAAAGTGGTGGTGCTTTAATCTACTTTATTTTGCTACTTTGCCTCAAAGGCAATAGACTGTTGTTGTTGTTTTTTGTAACTCTTGCATTGCATAACCTTTGCTTAGCACTTCATATTTTATTTTTGTTTTAGTAAACTCTTTGCTGTTTCATAACCCTGTTTGGTCTCAGATTATTTTTTTACATCCTTGTGCTTACAAGCTGTAATACCACACCACCTTAAGAGGCTTCAGGGAGGCCCCAGGCAAATTTGGAGGCTGTTTGATCATATTTTGTCTACCCAGAGTCCATCATAACCAGCAACCTTTCCATCAATGCTGAGCTGGACAAGCGTGTTAACAAGGCAGCTACGGCACTGTCTTACCTCTGCAAGAGGATGTGGGAGAAGGGGATGGGAACAACTAATACCAAGGTGAAAGTCTTCCAGGTTTGAGTGTTGAGCATGCTGCTTTATGGAAGTGAGTCTTGGGCAATGTCTCCCACATGTGTCACTTCAGGAAGATTTGGGGCATGACTGACATTTATCATTGTTATTCATTGGGAATCCCTTTTGGACTTTTGTGTGAAAAGGAAGAGAGCTGACTGAGCTGAGGGATATACTTTGTGTTAGCTGGGAACACTCTCTCCTCAGATGGCATAGGAGGTGGCTGTCACAAGTTATCTGCTGCTACTATTGCCACAAAGATTTTTGTGGAACATACAAGGATGAAAGGTTTGCAACACAATGGCAGTTTGGATGGTGTGTGACTAGAAGAGGGAAAGGAGAGCAAGGCCATCATATCAAATAACCCAGAGGAAGAAAAAAACAGCCCATCACTATGCAGGTATACCTGAAAAATTAATAAGCATTTCAGATTGCAGCATTTAATTGCATTAGCTCACATACATCTACTGACGTTCACATAGGAGTGAGGAAAAGTAGTAGTGATAGGCCAGTCAGAAGAGTACAAATTCGTGACTATATAGACCAGGCATGTCAAACCTGTGGCCCTCCAGATGTTTTGGACTACAATTCCCATCTTCCCCAACCACTGGTCCTGCTAGCTAGGGATCATGGGAGTTGTAGGCCAAAACATCTGGAGGGCCGCAGGTTTGACATGCCTGATATAGACTATAGACTGGGATTCAGCCCAGTCCATTGAGGTGGCCAATAGCCCCAGGGCATGCCAGGCCTTACTGTGGATGCCCAGAGGGATGGGGGGTTTGACACGCAACAACCATGGAACATTTATAGAGAAGTAGAGTAGCACCATGTTTCTCTGTACAATGGAAGAATGAACTGCAGAATCCATATCAGTCGGGAATTTGAACAGAATGGAATATGAAAATTTTTCAAAACAGAAATGCTCAGTTCCACTCTTCCTAGGATAATTTAATGTTTACTTAGTGGGGTTTTTCTCTCTCTTCATTGTTCAAATAATAAGTGATTACTCTGAGGCCTTATAGAAGACCCCCACAACTCATCCAATCCTTCATTCCCTCCTCTTTAGGTCTGGACAAGGAAAGGATGCAAATGCCAACATTAATATCACTGTCAGTGACATTAGCAGAGAAAACAGCTTCATTCACTAAGCAATTCAATAAATCCACTGGTAGTTACACTGGTATCCTATTGAAACACAAAAATGAGACCATATATTGGCAGCTAAAATGTATAGGCTGCAGATCTAGGTTACCTGGGCCTTATTTGCTCAGCTATTGTTTGAGTTAATCACTAGCATAGCAACCTTTCTTAATACCTCTGATGTTTTATGTCAGATAGCACAGAATGGCCAGCATTGATTTGAACTGTTTGGAGTGAACAGCACAATGTCCTGTGGATGTTCACATATAAAATTGAGTTGTCAGTCCTAATGGGAAAATAGAGTAACAGTGAGAAGGTGGTTCATTCCAGTTTCTAAGAGACAAAACGTACAAGGAAGGAGTGACAGCTAGCTCTCTGTTCTTTGCTGAAAAAATCTCTTGGGCGGCTTGTACGTTTAAGCTCACATTTTGCAGATTTGTCATGTTGGAAGAAACCTGGATCCCATCTTGTCTGCTTCACAGCACAGAGGAAGGCAACAGCCTTCACACCAAGCACAACAACCAGGGGCTTGAAATAACTGATTCTGATACCTCCAAATCACTGGGGACAGGGGGAGCGGCCCACCCCAGGTGGCATCTGGGGGGGGGCTGACATTGCAGATCACTGCTGGTAACTGGGAGGGGGAGGTGGGGGTGGCACGGAGGTCAGCACAGTGTGCCAGTCCAATGCCCTCCTCTCTGCCACTGCACCCGCCCTGCACCCCCACCTTGCTACCTTGTGCTCTTCTCCCTCTCTGTTACCGGCAACAGTAACAGTGCATGCTGGGAAACCAGGTAAGGAATGCAACAGTGCTCTGCTGGATGCTACTGAATCCCTCTGTGTGTCCCTCTCAGTCTCTCAGAACAACAATCTGTCCTTCATTTCCTTCAGTGGCACTTAATTCCATCTTTCTTGGTGGGCAGAGGGAGGAGCAAGATATGCTATTTTGCCTAAATGGCTCTCCCTTTCCAGAGTATTATCCAACTAGTCAAGGTGAGGTTTTTTTTGCCCAAAGGAGCTACCTGCCCACCTTGCTAGGACCTTTGACTAAGTATCCAAATATTGCCTCCAATATTACTTTTGAAAATATAATAGCGTCTTGTTCCCACATAAGAAGAATATGTTCCTTTCTGGTGAGATGTGACTCCATGTGGCTGCCTATTTGCTAGTGGACCCAATTGTTTCTGTTTTTACTTTAACGAATAAAGCCCTGAATGATGTAGGACTCAATTCTGTGAAGCAGTGCATCTCCCCATATCTGCCACCCAGACCCTTTTCGTGGTTCCATCCGTGGCTGTGGCCCCCTGCGCAGTGAGCTGAGATGGGCCTTCTTTCATGGTAGCACCTTGCATGTGGAGCACAAGCACTCAGGGGAGGAGTGTCAAACTAGGTTTTTCAAGTTCACCGCTGAACTGTTTTAGTGGTTAGATGCTGCATTTTTATTTTTGTTTAATTCCATGTTTATATTGTTTAGTTTTCGCCAAAGCAGAAAGAGAAAAATTTGAAAAGGGTCCTCTCTCACTACCTTCTGGTGTGGCACTTGGTTTCTTGCAGCAGAGCTGAACAGAATCCCATGATTTACTGTAGCCTGAGTATTCATATGCAGGACTCTGAGCATCTGAACCAAGTCTCACTTATGCTGCACAAGAGAAGACAATGGCTATTTTTGGATGAATAACAGGAATAACCTGCAGGAGTGAATGAGATCTTTTCTATCATTGCACCTGCAGCTTGAAACAATTGCTGATTTCCTTCCTCTGGAAGATTATTCCTGATAGCTGGTTCCATGAATGAAGCACACATGACAGTAGGAAGCAGAGAACAAGGCAGTGAGTTGTCAGTGAGTCAAAAGTGAGATTCAAAGAAATCTTGATTTTTAAGACTTAAGAGAGAATGGTCCCTTTGTTCTACCAGATGAAGAGGTGTGCTTAAGGAAGAATGATATGCACAGCAGAACTACGTGACACGACAGTCTTTCAGAACAGATCCTTTCCCTTGAGAATTTTTTTTAATGGCAGAAGCACTCATTCTTGTATTAGAAGCCTGTAATCAAAGGTTTAGTTTCTTTGTTAAAGCTATATGTGAAATTCAGCCACTTCTGCTTCTCAGCCCTTAACAGCTCCTTGAAGCCTAATGCTGAAGTGACAGTGGAAGCCAGGCATGATAGAATTCCTCTTCTAACCTCTTCTCTCAAAGGGATGGACTCTATGACCTCATCCATATGTAACACTAAACTGCAGTTCAGTGCTTTGTGAAAGAGTCTCAAGATTACATGAGCCCCTCTTGCCCGTTTTCCTCTGGCAAAGTTGTGAGGAAATTGGAAACTAACTGCTTTTTATTGTTATAGCTAAACCTGGAATTTTTTCCTTAGCCATAATTTATTATAACCAGCAAACTTCAAGCGGTAGTTTATGAAATGGCTTGTTTCAATAAACTGAGGTTAAGATAAACCACAATTTAGCTGTAACAAAGACATTTAATGCTAAACTGTGGTTAATCAAATGTAACACTAAACTGCTTAATGCTAAGCTCTTGCTAACTGAATACTGTATAACACTAATCAGATGCTTACTGAAAAGGGAAGCAAAAACCTCAAGTTTACTCCTTGCAGTCATGTTGAAGGAGATCCCTTGAGCCTGAGACTTGTTCACATAATGCTAATTCCTAGTTTAGTATTACATGCAACAGAAGCCTCTAACTTATCCTGCCTTGTCCTTACACTTCCTAGTTCACATGTCTGACCCCTCCACACATTCCCTTGTCCACAGAATCTCCTGTGAACTTAAGACATCTGATTCCACCCTACTTCCTCCTTAAAGCTTATATTCAGCATTTACTGAGTCTTCAGGCATTATTTGTTGTTGTTGCTGCTGCTGTTGTTGTTTCATCACTTCCTTTATAGCCTTCTTTCTTGCTCTTCCTGACTGCCTACAGAATAGGTTGCTCCTGCAATTTGGACATTTCTTAGCCTCCTCCTTATTAATGTCTTCTTGGTTCACTTTCTTCCATTTCCATGTCCATCACTACTCCTCCTCCTCCTCCTCCTCCTCCTCCTCTTTCCTATTCTTCTCAGCTCTGTGCTCTTGCTTCAGCAACTGATTTGCCATTTTTTGTTTTATCAATAAGACCTAGTTACTTTGTGTCTCATCACCACTACCATTTGCCTCTGTTCCTTAAAGCCCCTTCCTGCAAACGTTAGTTCACTGCAACCCAGAGTCAAGTGACCCACAGGAGGACAACCAGCCCCTGGTAACCTGCATGTTAAGTGATCTGCAATGGGCAACTAACCACCCATGATCCAAATCAATGAGCAAAGTCAGCAAGTGGGGCAATAACAGTCAGTGGAGAAGAACAGGCAGCCATAAGCACAGCTGAAAAGCAAAGCAAAAAAATCAACAGCTCTTAACCCTGTGGTGAGGCGCAAATGGGCACTGCAACAAGTCTGCAAGGCAGTGCCAAACCTGCTAAGGCAGAGCCAAGACCTTGGACAAATGTGGCAAAGGGAACAGCCACCAAGCCACAACGCTGCCAAGCCCAAACGAAAGCAGTTCAGAAACGTGACTCAGGGAGAGATCCGTCGAAATCATAAGACTACCAAGTCCAAGAAGGCTGAAAGGACCTCAAAGCCCAGGCTTAGCCCAGAGGGGTGGCACACAGCCTCATATAGCCTGCTGCTTCCTCCCCCTCCCCATTGTTCTTTGATGTGTGGCCTTGTGGCATCACACCTCTTTCTAACTCTGGCATTTTCTAACTCTGGCATTTTCTCACTAGCTGCCAGAGCAATTTTAGTTAACACTATTCCAGCTTTTAGAGATTTCAGCAATAGCATTGTCACTGGTCTAAGTAAGAGGTGGCGGAATCTGGAATCTCTTTGTGAGCAAAGAACTTCTCTCATTTTGGGGTCCTGGTGGTAAGTTCAAGTCTTCTCTCTAGGAGATGCCATGCCACCTCAAAGCCACCCCCATTTCTGCTGAAGTGCAGCGCACATTTCCTTTGCAGCCTGTCAGTACTAATAATCTGGACAGACAAATCTTGAACAGGATAAGACATTTCCTCACTCCTGGGCATTGAGTGCACTGTTTCTATAGCGCCGACTCTGTATCACCTCAAAGTACAGGAGGCCATGCCTTGAATAAATCCCAGGTTTCTCATTCCCAGCAGACGATCAGATTGACGAGGCAAGTAAATGGTTCCATAGAATTTCTCTCACACAGTTTTTGACTACATATTGAGGTCATCAGTTTTACAAAATGGATCCTTACATAGGTATAACCAAGATGGATTTCTTTAAAGAATACTTGTCTGGAGGAACAGATGGCTTGGCTGGCAGTGAGGTAAATGAGAATTTGTTCCCCTATTAGAGGTGATACTTCAGGAGCACTCAGTATCCTAGTGAAGCTTCCAAGCCTAGGCTGTAACATAGGTATAGTAATTGCCTTAGCATGGGAGCCTTTCCCTTCCTCTCAGTACTGTGTCTAGCCTTAGAATTAAAAACAATTCTTAAATAGTTTCATTAAAAAAACCCTCTGAAACAAAACAAAGATAGGGGGCAGCAGCCCACCTGTTTCCCCCCATGAACATTCATGGGAAAACAGGAAGAGTAATATTATCGAGCGTTAAGCCCACCCATACCTTACTTCTTAGTAAACATGCAAAGATTTGGACTGCACATGTACTTTTAATAAGAGATTCTGTCAGGGAGGCAGATATTGATCCCTGTATAGCATACATAATATCATAGATTTGGAGGACAAAGGAATGTTTGTTATGCTCATCCTTTCTGATACCTGCATAACAACTACCCTGTCATTTCCACCATAAATCTGAGCAGCAAGTTCAATAAAATCTGTTTTAACTTGAGCCTGTCTTTCAAAGAGACTTGGTCTGAGTATTATAGGGAAATGGCTGTCGCTCAGGGGCAGAAGGTCTGCCTTCCATGCAGAAGGTCCTGGCATCTCCCGGCAGCAATCATTTGTTATACAATAGTCTTGTGGGTCGTATCAAATTGTAACATTTAGGGAAGAATGACCATGTAGAGATTTGTTTATTATTATTTCGTGAATATACTACAATAAATAATGTCAATATTTTGGCTGGTTGTTTTTTTTTTGCATTTAGTACTTATATGCCACATTAGAATGTCCTCATAACTTCCCATACACCACTGAAGTAAGCTTTCCAACAAATTTGTATGTTGAGGCAGTGTACTGATTATTTATTACCCCATCTTGCAGGACCACAATAAGGCTGGCCTATGCCCAGCCCCAAACCACACCAAGATTTTATCTCTATCTCTATTTCTATATTCTATTCTCTCTCTCTCTCTCTCTCTCTCTCTCTCTCTCTCTCTCTCTCTCTCTCTCTCTCTCTCTCACACACACACACACCAAATAAGGATATGTGTGGGAGGCCTGTTCCCAACCCACAGAGCTGCGTTTGCGCATGCGCATGACGCAATTCAGCACTTCTGCGCATGCATGTGATGCCATTTTGTGCTTCTACGCATGTGGAAGTGCTGAAACCCGGAAGTAACCCATTCCAGTACTTCTGGGTTTGGCGTGGAGCGCAACCCAAAAACACACAACCTGCAGCGTTCGCAACCCGAGGTATGACTGTAGTTGTTCAACAGGGAGTAATATAGCACCTTACATTTTAACAGATTTAGGGAACAATCCTATGCACAAGAATCTGGGATAAAGCAAGTCGGTACAAATTAAGCCAGAATGAAGTTACCAGATTCAAACCCTGTTCAGCGGGGGGGGGGGGGGCTTTTAAATAGTTTTTTTTAGGCTGGGCTGCCAGATCACATAGCTGCACTGAAGGGGCTTAGGCTTCAGCCAAAGTCCCCCACTCTCTGGTCCTCAGACCCTCCAAGTGTCCCTATTTTCCAGGGACTTCCCTGATTTAGAGAAGCTGTCCCGGTTTCTGAATTGATCTTGGAATCTCCCACTTTTCCTTAGGATGCCCTTATTTGCATTGGAGAAATGTTGGAGGGTATGGAGATATTCAACCCCCGAGCCGTCTGAAGGCAATCCTATATAGGGAAGCTTTTTAATGCTTAATGTTCTATTACATTTTATATATATATCTTGGAAGCTGCCCAGAGTGGCCCAATCAGATGGGTTAGGTATAAATAGTAAAATTATCATTATAGAATGTAACGTTCCATTTTCATTGGAGAAATGTTGGAGGGCAAGGGTCTTGCCCCCATCGTGGCCCTTTTGGGAGACTTGTGCCGACTTTGACTCAGCTATCTGAGTAAGTTACGGTGGCATATTTTCAGCTGAGCCGGGGTTGAATTATAAATGTTGCCATTGAGCCTGGTTGAGCCAGGAGTCAGCTGGCAGAAGCGAAGATCCTCTGCATACTAAGCTTCTTATCCTGGGACTGGGGCAACAGTTGGTTTTTCATGTTGTTTTTGTTGTTGTGAGTACAAATTATTGTACTCACAAATTATTTTCTAAACTGGTTTGAGTGTGTATGTGTCATGGCATTATGTTTACAAACTTCCAATAATATCCATATACCATTGCCCCCTTTTAAAATAATTTGCTAATGAATAATAAGTGTCAAATTGCAAATCAGAATCAACAAATCTCATCAAAATTCTGAATTTCCACAGTGAAATTCAAATGCACTGCATTTCTCGAGCCTTTAGGTGAGCTTATAATATACTGAGCAAATAAATAGGGGAAAACATATTTGCTAAGGGAAAAATTAACTTGCAGGCTTTGCAAAAAATATATGCAAAAGATAATAGGCTTAATGAGATGTCCCACACAGCCTGAAGTCTTTGTACTTAGAACTCATCCAAGCTCTGGAAGTATGTATTCCAAAAGAGCAGAGACAAATTGTAAAGTTTTAGTATGTTTCTCCTTTTTCCCTTGCCAGAAGTTCTAATGACATGCAAAACAACAGGCCACAGCAATTGTAATTAAACTGTGATTGATTGATTAATTGATTGACCAATGAATTACAGTGGTACCTCTACTTACGAATTTAATGCGTTCTGAAGGCACATTCGTAAGTCGAAAACAATTGCAAGTCGAATCCCATAGGAATGCAGTGGGAGAAATAATTCGTAAGCCGAAAAAACCCTATCTAAACCGCATCCAAGATGGCAGACGGAGCTCTGTTCGTAAGTAGAAACATTTGTAAGTCGAGTTATTCGTAAGTCGAGGTACCACTGCAATTAAAAATCTTAGAAAAAACATAGAAAGCTGATTTGGCCAGATCATCTATGCAGCCCCACTAACTGGTACCAGTTTTCTTTACCTCATTCCAATCTTCATACACCCAGTTCCTTTTTAACTACACTTTCCTTCACACACACACACCCCATTTTGATTTATTCTTGCTGCTGTTTGTATTTTGAATCTGTCTAACTGGAGCCATCACATGGCATCCGTGCTGCCTGGGAATCATAGTTCAATATGCCTGGAGAAAACCTGGTTGCGAAGACTGGTTTAACTGTTGGTTGTTCTCTTACTAGTCACAGTCAATATGATGATTCCCATTTTCCTTAAAATAGTTCCAGGTCTTATGAGTTTTATTTTATTTTGTACTTGTCAGTTTTATTTAGTCTCTCTCCATTGACTTCTTATTTGACACCAAGAGAGGTGTGAGACAAAGGTGGACCTTTGAAGGGGTTGAGAGAAAAGATTGGACCTAAGCACGCAATATGAGAAGGAACAGGATTGGGCCTCAATGGCAGATGCACCTCATCACCTCAGGGGGATAAAGAGAGGCCTGTGTGGCAGTATCCCAGCTGATGCTCAGAATGGAAGAAGGAGAAATGAGCAAACTTCTCACAGTTGTTTTTAATATATTCATTGCACAGAGTTTCTAAAAATGTATTGTGTGGCAATGTCCCTCCCTCCCCATGAGAATAAGACACAAGACACAAATGATAGATTTTAAGTGGGCGAATAAGGCCACAACTTTATTGGTTACGGATGTTGAGCAGTATTGGCTTAGGCATTTGAACCTAACCGACTATATCTGACTGCAACCCGTGTGTTGGAGTCTGGGAGACATTAACCACCAGAAAGGAGCCCTGAGATGTACATCTACTGGAACTCCTCCTGTGACCACCGTTGGGGCATGCCTTACGGCCCTGACCTCTCCAGGTTCAGGACAAAGCTCCGCCCCTGGAAACCTTTAACAGAATACTTCTCCATTTGCTGGGCAGGTGATGACGTAACCTGCCCCCCTCTTCTTTTTATGCAAATTTCCAATGCCTACCACCAAACCAAAAGTTGTGACGGATTGCTACGAGGTAGGTGGAAAAACAATCTTGGCTAGCCCAAGTGGGAAAAGTCCTACCTGGCCCCTGGCCAACCAGGCAACCAACTGAAGTCCATAGCAGCATCAGCCTAGCCTAAAGGGTGGGTGGGTGGGTGAACCGATTGCGCTGGGAAGCAGGGGCAAAGAGGCCGAGTTCCCGCTTCCGGGCTGTTTTGAAGGAGACAAGCCCTGCCCCCCAGCCGACCTCATTGGTCAGCCTGGGGTTGATGGAGGCTGGAACGGCCAATCGCGAAGGGACTGAGCTCTCAGCCCCCATCGTGAGAGTTTGGTTGGGCCTGCCCACAACACCACCTCCGTCGCAGGCGCGGAAGTGATTTTCTCAGAAGTGCAACCGAATTCAATGGGGCTTATTCCCAGATATGTAAATATAGGATGGAAGCATTAAATAGGATGGCACCATTAAACCTTTAACAGTCTTAATAAGATTTAAGGGTTTAATGTTATTTATTATAATAAAGCCTTAAGATTATTCATTCTTTATACTGCCATAGACACAGTGTCCAAAGTTCTTCTAACCACATGAGCCTTGTGACGTAAGCAAATAACTGCAATTATTTCTTTCACTCCTTGAAACAAACATGTGCAGCTAACACTGTGCTCAAAAACTTTCTCCATCTATAAAGAAGTATTGGATATTAATTATTCCAAACAAAGGGGGCATTATAATGACTTAGTTGCACAGTGACAGTCCTAAACATGCCTACTGAGAAGGAGTGAGCCAGCATTAAATCACACTATGCAGGTCGGAGTTAACTCTTTACTAGCAAAAGCAGAATCTGCACAGGAGTGTGCGGCCTCATGAGCACATGAAGTAGCTGCCGAGACTGAAAGTCCCCACCTCCCCACAGCTGCCCAAGTCTCCTCCTCTCAAGGGTTAACATTATTACAGGGCCGTCTTAAGGTCATTGGGCACCCTGGTGCAGGGATCCCACTCTTTGAAAAAAAAGGAAAACTCTTACCTGGTGTGCCGGGCGGCGGGAGCCTCACGGCGGCCCCCGCACCTCACAGCAGGGCCGCACTGTGCCAGAGGCCGCCTGCCTGGCCGATGCCGCCAGATTGAGTGGGGGAGGGGGCGCCGCTGCGCCGCGCGGCCTTCCTCCCTTCTCCCAGTGGAGCGGGGTGCCTGGGCAGGCTGGGCCACGCCAGGTTCCTTCCCGCCAATAGGGCGCTGTGTTTCATTGGTAGAGGTGCTGCCATGTGGCGTCAGCTCTACCAATGAAACACAGCGCTGGGTTGAGGGATGACCCTGGCGCTGCAGAGCGGAACAGGGTCCTAGTGCCCCTGTTCTGCTCGCTTCCCTCCCTGCTCTCGCGGCGCGGCTGGTGAAGGGAAAAGGTAGGCCGCCGCAAAGCTCCCCCACTTGCTGGGGCGCCCCTCAGCGCCCCCTGATCGCCCAGGCGCCATGGTGCATTGCGCCACTAGAGTCAATGGGCGAGCCGGCCCTGCATTATTATGTAATATTTGCAGCTTTTGGGGGGGGGGATCCTGTGGAAACAAATCGGGTCCTCCCTCAAAGAGGGAGTGTGTTGCGGTGAGACCTGGAGACCGACCACCTGTGTTGTAGATTGGTAAGATTGGTTAGCCACAACACCCGATTGGTAGGTCCCTCAATGTTGGGTTCAATCTGGCCAATGGGGTGCAGTCCAAACGGACCGAGGGACCTATATATACTCACCCATGCACATGACCCAGAGCTTCCTCTTTCGGTTTGTGCATCGGAACACCCGCCCACGTTTCCCTACTTTTAGGGCTTTTTTGCGCTTGACCTTGCTATGCCGTCGTGTGTCGTCTGTCGTTGGGACAGGGGCACGGCAGGAATTTCCCCACTTGGCTGATTGGCTGGTGCCATTTGGGTTTCGCCTGCCATGGAGCAAATTCTCACAACTTGTAAGGTTGCAGATAAGCTCTGGTTCAGGTGGTAGGGATGGAAGAACGGTCTCGCCATCCCTATGTGAAGGGGTATTTTGTTAAAGGAATCCAGGGACTCAATGGTTTGGTCAAACCTTGTGAGGGGGTTGTGCCCGTGCCTGAGTCCTGGGGGACATCTGGGTGGTGGACATAGCATGTCCCTGACTTTCCACCATTCCAAGTGTTCACCCTAGGATGACCTATGCTGGTGCCCTGGGTCAGCTCTACCTGCAACGGTACAGGGAACTAGTCGAACCAGAGCCTATGCAACCACTCACTTGCTCATCAATAAAGTTGTGGCCTAAATTCTGCCAAAAACCGAACCAAAATTTCAGTCAAGTGTGAATTTATTTAGGGGGGAGGTCTCTGGGTCTGAACACACAAATGCAATTTACATTCACATGACGTAAATCTGACCCTGACAACGAGTGAATTCACACACCGTGGCACGGATGCTTTAGTTGAGATCCCTGCATTGCAGAGGGTTGGACTAGATCAGGGGTCAGCAAACTTTTTCAGCAGGGGGCCGGTCCACTGTCCCTCAGACCTTGTGGGGGGCCGGACTATATTTTGGGGGAAAAAATGAACAAATTCCTATGCCCCACAAATAACCCAGAGATGCATTTTAATTAAAAGGACACAGTCTACTCATGTAAAAACATGCTGATTCCTGGGCATCCGCGGGCCGGATTTAGAAGGCGATTGGGCCGCACCCGGCCCCCGGGCCTTATTTTGGTAAACCCTGGACTAGATGGACCCTCAAGGTCCCTTCCAACTCTACAATTCTATGAAATTCCACACCCATTTCCACACCCATTAGAATTCTCCAACATCCCTAGTTCAGACATTATGCAGACAGAAGGAAGACGCAATTCTCAAAGTCATACTGAAACCCCAATATAATAGTGATACATGTCACTAAATGATACAGAATCATTTGGAGAGGGGAGAAATGGAAAACTTTCAGCCCCTGGCATTAATAATTTAGGTAATTTGTTTTTTCCAGCTTGGTTAATTGTATTCACTATATTAAAGTACAGCAGCTGCAATTAATTAACACTTTAATTATAAATTCAGAGATATCATCTAGTTCCTTCTATGTGGTACAAATCAGTGTACACAACCATAACCAATAGCAACAGAATAAATCACTTATCTTTGTTCTCCTATGCACTTCTCATAGGTTGCCTATAATTATCTACCTGGGGGAAAGGTAAATGTTAGGGCTGTACACAGCCTACCACCGCCCCGTGGCCCCAATTCCTCTGAGGTTCCTGAGGTTTTCTTCAGAGACATAGAGAGCACTCTTCCTTCAAATGTGGAGTTAGAGGCAAAGGCTAACACAGATGCCAGTCCATCCGTTAGTGAAAGTGTCCGGGTCACTAATAATTACATTATGTGAGGACCAGGGGGTACAAGAGGAGGGGGGCACCAGGGCACCAAATGTATACCTACTGTATACCAGTCCATCTCGATCGGCAGCAGTGAAAAGCAATGTACAGTGGAACCTCGGTTTATGAACACCTCGGTTTACGAATTTTCAGTTTACGAACGCCGCGGACCCATCGGGAACAGATTAATTCACTTTCCATTACTTTCAATGGGAAAGTTCGCTTCAGTTTATGAACGCTTCAGTTTATGAACAGACTTCCGGAACCAATTACACCCATGCTTCGGGTTAAGTACGCTTCAGGTTAAGTACTCCGCGGACCCGGCTGGAACGGATTAATACACTTTCCATTACTTTCAATGGGAAAGTTCGCTTCAGTTTATGAACGCTTCAATTTAAGTACTCCGCGGACTGTCTGGAACAGATTAATCCACTTTCCATTACTTTCAATGGGAAAGTTCGCTTCAGTTTATGAACGCTTCAGTTTATGAACAGACTTCCGGAACCAATTGTGTTCATAAACCGAGGTACCACTGTAGTGAAAGTCCCTGCCCCCCTCCTCCATCACTCTGTGTAGTGGTTAAGAGCGGTAGACTCCTAATCTGGTGAACCGGATTCCTGTCTCCGCTCTTCCACATGCAGCTGCTGGGTGACCTAGGGCTAGTCACACTTCTCTGAAGACTCTCAGCCCCACTCACCTCACAGAGTGTTTGTTGTGGGGGAGGAAGGGAAAGGAGAATGTTAGCCGCTTTGAGACTCCTTAGCGTCACAATGAAAATCAGCAGGATGACTGAAAAGTCTATTTTCCAAAAACTGCTTCAGATTTGGGGTCCCAGGCAAGCCCACCCTCAAAGCAATCCCAAGCAAATGCCCCCCCCCCCAAATAGAGCCCTAACAGGGCTGAAGCAAGTCCTCAGGTGAATCGGGGCGGGCGGGAGGGGGTGCCTCACAGCCATAGTACAGACCAGGTCATTTTGTTTCAGAATTCATAAAGATAAAAATCCTCAAAATTCCTCCTCCAGATACGTTTAGATGACATTGATTATCTGGGCCATTTACAAGTAGGAAACCACATTCCATTCACAAATTAGTCCAGGAGCTGCAAATAAGAGAAATTCATATTGGAATTCAGAAAGGCTGAGTTTCTTAAGCATCCTTAGTTTCAAAAGGACTGTAAGCTGCATTTTTAATGGCAAAATGGGTTTCCCTGGTGCAAGTTGTACTGATTATGTTGGTAACTTTGTGCCATTACAGCTACATATTTTTTGTTAAGGGTTGTGGAATAATTCAACAAAAGGATCATAGGCAATCATGTAATTTATGTTCCACCAAATACAAAAATCTAATAAATGGAAAAGTATGCATATAAATTTTCAATAGGAATATAATTGTACCACATGTTAACCATATATTGCTCAGTTGAGAAAACTGCTCTTGAAAGGTTTTTTAAAATAAATAAATAAAGAGGTTTTGTTTATTTGCTTTTTTGCAGTGACATGGAACTTCAAACAAATATTGAATCAATGCAATCTTTGCATGCATCTCTATTGATCACATTAATACTGTGTCATGGACAGGATCTAATAACAGAAACGTGTTTGGGTGTGAACGGCAATATATGGATTTCTCATTTAGATTATTCTCAATAGGACAAAGACAGAGCAATTCGGTTTCTGATGCTGAATTAGAAAACTGCTATTACTTTCAAGATGCTTTGTAGCTGCACATTTGAAAAGCCGAAACGGTAAGACAGGTCTATACTTTTGCCTTCTAAATATTTTTGCAATAATGAAGCCTTTGAAGTTGCTGGCTGAGTTGCTCCAATAGGATGGAGTTTTCATGAATTTTCAAGTAGTGGAGGGAACCTCAGGCCTAGGGGCTGAATGTTATCCAACTTCCTCCAAGGTTGTCCATGAAGACACATGGCCCTCACATTGAAAATAGTTCTCCATCCCAGGTTTAGGGCATAGCTCTCACAAAATGAGAGGATATTTATTAAGAAGGAATGGTCAACGTATAAGAATACAGCATTGTAAGGAAGCTCATAGGCAGTCTGGAACAAATGAGTCCTCAAAGGTCTGCACTGAAAGGGCCAAGTGTATTGTCATAGGAAGGGAATACCATAACTGTGGGGCAACCACTGAGAAGGCCCTGTCCCTTCTGCTTGTCACCCTAATTGACCTCACTGGCAAGTGCTCAAGACGGACCTCTATAGATGATCTTCATATACAGGATTATTTATAAAGGCCAAGGTGGTCATTTAAATAACCCAGGCCCAAAACATTTAGCCAAAGGTTAATAGCAGCTCCTTAAATTGTGCCTGGAAATGCACTGGTACCCAGCTGGAACAAAATGGGTGTGATTCATCCAAACCTGCTGCCCCCCACGGACATTCAGGCACGTGTATTTTGCATCAGTCGGAATTTGTGAACAATCTGTAAAGGCAGCCCCATACAGAGTGCAATAGGATAGTCAACTTTGGCCAAGACAAGGGCTGTTGAAGATTGTTCCGACCAATCTAGATAGCGTCTCAGCTGGCATACCAACCCATGAACAGATAGCATCAAATCCAAGCTGCAAACTTTGCTTATCATGGGGACCGCAACTTTAATCATGACTGGCATCTCTGCCCCATCAGTCACATGTCTCCCCTCCTGAAATGTGAAGCTATGAAGTCATCCTGGTTATACTGTGAAGTCTTAAGAGAGAAATTTATGTTATTTAAAATTGCTGAAAAATTGCTGATTGGCAGAGTTACTGTCTACAGTTTCAGTTCTTTCTTCATAATTTTAAAATCCTGTCTATCATAGCTACTGAAGACAGTACAACCTCATGAATTACCTTTCACTTAAAGTGTCCTTTTGAGGTCGCATCCATAGATGTTATTCACACACTCACGCATCTCTGCCCCCATCAGTCACCTTCCCAACCCACACTACCTTGTCTTAACCTAATGCGCTTGTTGTGCTCCCTGGAAGGACAGATCGTGAAGCTGAGGCTCCAATACTTTGGCCACCTCATGAGAAGAGAAGAATCCTTGGAAAAGACCCTGATGTTGGGAAAGATTGAGGGCACTAGGAGAAGGGGACGACAGAGGACGAGATGGTTGGACAGTGTTCTCGAAGCTACGAACATGAGTTTGACCAAACTACGGGAGGCAGTGGAAGACAGGAGTGCCTGGCGTGCTATGGTCCATGGGGTCACGAAGAGTCGGACACGACTAAACGACTAAACAACAACAATGCGCTTGTTTGCCCTCACCCAAACACAACTCCAGGCACCTCCCTGGGGTTTGTAGGTAAAAAGAAGAGACATTGTCCTCATTTGCATACTGATGACAATGCTGTCCAAACTTCTGTTTTTTTTAAATAATATTTTATTAATTTTTTGCATAGTAAAAAGAACATGATACATACATAAGCAAACATAACATATTTTCCACCTACTTCTGTCCACCCTCCAAGAGCCCTCTCCTCCCACAAGAGGATCCCCCGAAAAACGGGCAGTCGACAGTGGTTCATTTTATGATTGAATTTCTCCCCACTCCTCCCTCCCACCCCCAGAACACCCCCTGCCACCAAGAGGCTCCAGGTTTGCAGGAGAGACGCAAGTGGGTATCCATCCAACCATCTATCCAATCTTAGTACGCACTCAAAAAAGAAGAGCCAAAAAAGAAAAAAGAAAAAAAGAAAAAGAAAGAATAGGAAGAAAAAAGAAAAAGATTATTGTTAGCTAATCATTTTTCATAAACATTGTTTTTATGTGGGCTTCCCCGATCTCCCCTCTATCTGATTTTCATTTTTGAATCATATTTAACAGTTTTCTTATCATATTCCTCATTCTATTTTTAATCTTTCCAATCTTATATTAATCTACTATCCATATTCTTTAATAATTCTCTTTTATTCCCATTTCTCACCCCCCTCCTCCCCCGTCCGCCAGAACCCCTCCTGCCACGAGGAATCCCAGAGGACGGAAAGAGGAAGGGAAGTGGATCTTTTTCCAGTTGGATCCCTCCCCCCTCCCCGCCCCCCCACCCCAGAGGCCCCCCCTGCCACCAGGGGCCCCCAGCCTGGGGACGACCGACAAGAGAGGGGAAAGCACCCAACCATCCCAAATCGTCTTGCCAAAACCATTTTTCTAATACTACCAATTACTATTACATCCTAATTCTACCAAACATACAATCTTGTTCCCTCCCTTACCACAATTTTCTTCCAAGGACCTCCTTATATTTTGAATCTTTTTTTTTTACCTTCCCAATCTTTAATTTATCAATTATTCTCAATTTTCCCTCCCCCTCCCCTGATCACGGCTATTCCCTTCCATTCCAACAAGTTCCAAAATCAGCAATCCAGTTTTCAATCCCTTTTTATCCACCCTAATAAACAATATATATTCCATCCTCCTTCAACCCTCCCCTTTCTTGACATGTTTTACAACCCAAATGTCTCTGTCCTCCCCCCAGTATTCCCATCTTGCTTGCACATTGTTTTTCTTGTGGGTTTCCTGCCCCTCAAACAGCTCTTGTTCCACCCCCTCCAAAGGGGGGGTGTTCCAGATCTGAATTTGGTCTTTCTCCTCTTGTATCTCCAAATCATCCTCGTCTTCTTTGATTAAATTATGGTTCGATTCATATGTCCTATCATCTTCTTTCACTGTTAATTCACTTGTGTCCTGTTTCTGTACATCCTGATTTATTTTTTCCATTTGCTGTTGAATCTCATCCATTCTGATTTTTATTTCCCACAAGAGTCCCATGACTTTTCTCTGGAAACCAGGTGCATAGTCCATTGTTGACATTTTTTCCAGCTCTTCAAGGCCAGAGCAGAACTTGGATAACAGGAAGTGGTCACCAATTATAACTATTCCGATTTCAGCCAAATGGATGCATTGAGTCCATTCCAGCTATTATTACCTTGCTTTTTATTTCAATCTGGTTACAACAAATCCGATTTAAACAGTCCAATCTCTACTTTCCCTCAGTTCAACCTTTTATTCGCTTAAAAGTCTCTAAAAATCCATTCCAATATTTCTTTTATCTCCTCCCCATCCGCTTGCTGTTCTGTCCGGGTTGCTGTCCAAACTTCTGGATGCTTTCACATAGATATTAAAGAGCATGGCAGACAAGCTAGAAGCCCAAGGCCAAAAACTGGTGAGTCAAACAGAAGCCAGCTCCCTCTTTTGGGTTATTCATAACAATAATGTTGACAGTTTGGGTCTTGTAAAAGAAGTAAGAGGTCACTTTGCCTGGGGGAAATCCTCATCTAGGCTTTGTTGTTGACATCCATCTGTCTTGGGAGACAATGTAGGAGGAGTGCACATTCAGGGGTGAAGTCAAACTGTTGTAGAGTTAGAGTACCTGCTGTGGTTGTAGAGACCAATACGGGAGAGACATGTTTTGTTGCAGCTGAAGGTGTTTGGTTGTGCTGCCACAGGTTGTGCTGCCACAACTCTCTGCTCTCTTTCCAGCAGTCATTCCTCCTCTGGTCACTGCTGTGGATGCACGACCTGACTCTACACAGCAGGGTCTAGGCCTATAGGATCAGCAAAAACTATTGGATGACTGTAAGCATGGGGTTATGATGAGGTCCCCCTCATCCTGATATACTGATATGGAGGCCATAGGCAAGGAGTGCAACAGAGTTCTTAAAATGAATGGTTTAATTGACAACAAGATGTGTGTGTTTCCTGGTTGTTAAGAGCAATTGTGCCCATTCCATTCTCTGCAACAGGGAATTCCCACTTACATGATCCATAATTAACTAATGCTGGAGAATTTTTTTGTTCCTGGCATCATTCTAATTGTAGCCTTAGAGGGTCTGGCATGAGACACTAGGATTTCACTTGTCTATCTAACACACATTCTATACTAAAGAGACTTTTGAATAAAAATATTTGCAGGTTCTCTTGAAACACACTTTACACCTTTGACAAGGTCTCTCCCTTTCTTTGTTAAATAAAACATGAAAGCTTAATGTGGTGCAACAATTGCATGCGCATATTCCATTGAGCATTTCATCATGTGCTCGAAAGCTGTAGAAAATGCAGTATTGATTTTGAACAATGTGTTTCATTTGGTTATTACTTGAAGTTTGCCAATATAAGGGATTGTATCCAGAGATGTGTTTTACTATCTGAAAGTAATTTTAGTAGTGACAAAAAAGAACAAATAAAAAGGAGACTGGCTCACTTTCCTCCCCACATCCTTCAGCACTTTCAGTGACTTGGAGTTTGTATTCCTGGAGAGTCTCTGATAGTGACATGGTTGCGCTTCTGACGTTTGGGTAATGTAACTCTTTGTGCTTTCTATTTCATTGCTGCCCCTTCTGACATTGCCTGAGCCCATCTGTCTGCCCTATGGAATGAGTGGTCTAGGCTACCGGCTCTTCTCAGGCGAGTATCAAGATGTGTTTGTGGCATGTTCAACCTGAAACCCACATATCACCTAACAGAGGTTGAAGGTCTGCAGCCTCCTCCCACATTCCACCTGGAGACTGGGACTGAACACAGACTCCATGATTTTACCAGTAACTGGCTCCCTCACCCTCCGCTGCCCCATTTGTTTGGCTTTTCATCATTTAAACCTATTGAAGAGTTCTGGAGAATGCAAAAGCTTGCACAATATTCTGTGATATGCTGAGTTGCCTGAAAAAGGCATTGCCCAACTGTTAATTTTGGATTGTTTCTTATGGGGACACACTGCAGAGCCCAGAATTCAATAATGCTTATGGCAGATTTTAGTTTGAAAGGTCTTAATCAGTGGATATGATGGGTGAAATATAATAGCTTTTGAGCAAGAGGCTGACTGTACCTTTCTTGAGCAACAGGTTGTCTTTGGTGTACATCATAGAGTAGTTTACACATTAGTATAAACAGTGCTTTTTTCTAAAAAAAATGTTTAGGGGTACTCTCATTTTCCTACTCATATTGAAATGCTGCCTCTCAATGAGGCCAAACTTACATTGACAAATTGTTTAGGGGTATGTGTACGCCTGTGTCCCCCCAGAAAAAAAGCACTGATTATAAACTTTATGACTACGGTAATCGGAATAAAGAAACAGACAGCATTGTGTTTGAGGGGATACAAAAGTCTGGTCCATGATGCTTCATTCACTAATTCAGGTGTACACAATAATGCAGTCTTCAAATGACCATGAAAGTGGAACTGACTCCAATCATTCATGAAATGGAGCTGCAATGCATGACTGAGTCTGTGTGCACAGGATATCTTTAAAGCACATTCAGATGGCATTCTTTTCCCCAAAGAATTCTGGGCTCTGTAGTTGGCTAACGGTTGCTGGGAATTATAACTCTGTGTGGGATAAACTACAGTGCCCAGAATTCTTTGAATGTGCTTTAAAAGCACAGTGTCCTCTCAGCCTGAATGAGGGAGCACACTCTTCTATATTATCCATTGGCACAAGTTCTTTACATGTCCCCCCCCCCCGAAATGTTAAGCTATGAAGTCACCCTGGTTCTTCATACACTCATACTTCATGTTACATCTGCTGCGGGTTATGTCCTTTCGGGTTGTGCTCTGTGCCGGACCCGGAAGTACCGGAATGGGTTACTTCAGGGTTCGGTGCGCACGCATGAGCAGAAGCACTAAATCGTGCTTTGCGCATGCGCAGACGCAGGTTGCGAACGTGCATCCCACACGGATCACATTTGCAACCTGAGTGTCCACTGTACTGTGAAGTCTTAAGAAAGAAGGAATAATTTATGTTATTTAAAATTGCTGAAAAATTGCTGATTGGCAGAGTTACTTTCTACAGTTTCAGTTTCTTCTTCATAATTTTAAAATCCTGTCCATCATAGCTACTGAAGACAGTACAACCTCATGAATTGCCTTTCACTTAAAGGTAATTTTGAGGTCGCATCCATAGATGTCATTCACACACTCACACACAATTCAGCATCTCAGGATGGAAATGTCACCTACCAATCATATAGTTCCGTCTATTCTATAGATGTTGGGTATAAGATCTCAGGCCGTCAAAGAAATGATTGGCTAATGTGTACCTGATTTTCAAGCTGAGTATTGAGAACATAATTCGTAGCTTTTTCCAGGGGTATGGTGACATTCTTAGTTATTAAATATACTCTGTCTCTTGTAAGGCTGACAATTCTTGAAAAAGATTACCAATTTGCGGGGGGAGGGCGGACTTATTGGCTCTCCCCCCCACACCTTCCTTTAGGGTTTATGGGTTGCAAATGTTAAGATATTTTTCAACTGGAATAGCAGACCCTCTTGGCTGTGAGTAATTCATTCATTCATTCATCGTTTTATTTGTATGCCACCTTTCCATAGTTAAAACAATGCTCAAGGCGTCTTACAACATGACAAGATTTACATAATTACCAACATAACAAAAGTCATAAACAATAAATAAAACACATCAAAAAGTACACAACCAAATGGAAAACAATTGCCACATAAATAATAAAATCTAAAACTAAGAATACATCCTTAATATCAAACACAATTTAAAATGACATAGATTAAAAAAATAAAAGCAATTTAAAAAACAAAAGAAAAACAAAAAGGAGCCCTCTCTGTACAGCAGGCACACTCCTTTATGGAACCTGTCAGGCGCCACCCCAAGCCAGGTGGAGAGAAGCAGGGCAGGGCCCTTCAGGCTCCCAGCAGGTCAGTCCTGGAAGACCTGCTCCTGATCATTCATTCATTCATTCATTGTGTTGACCTTGCAGGCTTTTTCCAGCTGGCCTGGGAGGGGGGGGGGTTCCTGACTGACTCAACCAATGGAAGCCAAGAGTGCTGCATGGTACAATGGTTAGTGTGTTGGACTAGGAATGGGGAGACCAGGGTTCAAATCTCCTCTCAGCCTAACCTACCTGACAGGGTTGTTCTGGGGATTAAATGAGGAGGGGTGAACCATCTAAGCCACCTTGAGCTCCTTGAAGAAAATAGTGGGGTATAAAGGTAATAAATAAATAACACAAAGAAACAGTGACTTGGTCTGCGGTTTTGTTCCAGGGGTTCTATTGGGGGAGTTGTTGCTGTTGGTTTTATTGGAAATTGTTCAGTTTGGTTGTGTATTTCTTGGTATTTTGTTTATTGTTCGTTACAACTTTTGTCATGTTACAGTTATGTTTTATTTCATGTTTGTAAGCTGTCGTGAGCATGGATTGAACTGGGGAATGTGGCATACAAATAAATGTATGTATGCAGCAAATAAAAGAATCTGATAACGCTTGCAATAAAGTAATAAAATCCTTACTTTGAAGAACTTTATTATTGATTCCCCCCCCCCCGTTCCTTTCAGCTGATTTTTGAGCCTTTGGGGCTAATGGGAATCTTGAGAGACAAACAAACATGCACTGCAATTATATTTAAACTAAAATGACTACCAGTGCTTCATTCCCTGGTTAGGGTCAGTCCCTGGACCTAACTGGTCTACCGTCTTCAGCTAGCCCTACAAAGCCAAGATGGACAAGGGTCAAAGGGGGCATGTGGCAGACACCCTTCTCTAAGCAGCTTGTCCTCATCCTCAAGCTGAAATCATGGAAAGGGATCTAGTGCAGGAATTGGATAAAGTTCCATAGGAAGGGGAACATCAAAACCCCTAATAACCATATGTTGTGTAGGTACTATCTTACCAAGGAACAACAGGATAATATTGTTGCTTAACAACAAGGCAGCTTATTAGCATAAGAATGGTTGCTTCACATCTGTTGAATACAAATGAGCACTAATTGGATACTTCTCAGGTCCCGCTTGGCTTTGCAACAGTCCCTATGAAAAGTATTTCTCCTCCTCTTCCTCCTCCCCTCCTTCTAAAACCTTGTACATGAGTGCAGTGACTGAGGAAGGAGCAGAAGGGCTGCTGCCTCTTGGATTTGGGTGACTGTCCAGGTTTGTGTGGGTGTTTGTTTCTGGCTGTGACCTTGTTTGTTTCTGGCTGTGACCTTTCACCTAGAAGTGTGAGTCAGGAAGTTCAGGTGATTAGCTGTGGGCGGAGCTAGTCAGAGCTTGGAGTGCAGTGACTGAGGAAGGAGCAGAAGGGCTGCTGCCTCTTGGATTTGGGTGACTGTCCAGGCTTGTGTGGGTGTTTGTTTCTGGCTGTGACCTTGTTTGTTTCTGGCTGTGACCTTTCACCTAGAAGTGTGAGTCAGGAAGTTCAGGTGATTAGCTGTGGGCGGAGCTAGTCAGAGCTTGGAGTGCAGTGACTGAGGAAGGAGCAGAAGGTGAGCTGAGCTTGGGAGACACTCTGTAGGTTTTGTGGTTTTGTCTTTTGGGGCTGTGTGTGAGTAAGTTTGTGTGCTTATTTGTTTTCTTACTTGTTTGTGTGCTTGTGCTGGTTTTCTAGGGCTGCTGCCTCTTGGATTTGGGTGACTGTCCAGGCTTGTGTGGGTGTTTGTTTCTGGCTGTGACCTTGTTTGTTTCTGGCTGTGACCTTTCACCTAGAAGTGTGAGTCAGGAAGTTCAGGTGATTAGCTGTGGGCGGAGCTAGTCAGAGCTTGGAGTGCAGTGACTGAGGAAGGAGCAGAAGGTGAGCTGAGCTTGGGAGACACTCTGTAGGTTTTGTGGTTTTGTCTTTTGGGGCTGTGTGTGAGTAAGTTTGTGTGCTTATTTGTTTTCTTACTTGTTTGTGTGCTTGTGCTGGTTTTCTAGGGCTGCTGCCTCTTGGATTTGGGTGACTGTCCAGGCTTGTGTGGGTGTTTGTTTCTGGCTGTGACCTTGTTTGTTTCTGGCTGTGACCTTTCACCTAGAAGTGTGAGTCAGGAAGTTCAGGTGATTAGCTGTGGGCGGAGCTAGTCAGAGCTTGGAGTGCAGTGACTGAGGAAGGAGCAGAAGGTGAGCTGAGCTTGGGAGACACTCTGTAGGTTTTGTGGTTTTGTCTTTTGGGGCTGTGTGTGAGTAAGTTTGTGTGCTTATTTGTTTTCTTACTTGTTTGTGTGCTTGTGCTGGTTTTCTAGGGCTGCTGCCTCTTGGATTTGGGTGACTGTCCAGGCTTGTGTGGGTGTTTGTTTCTGGCTGTGACCTTGTTTGTTTCTGGCTGTGACCCATCTTTTTGACCTAGGGCAGCAAGTCTCATACGTTTGTTAGGGGGGACCTAGGCCTCTTCCTCTTTCCCCCTTGACCTCAAGGTTTTCAAGATGGAGGTGGAGGGAACAACCATTGTCACCTGCAATTCCTGTGCAATGTTTGTTTTCTTGCCAAAGGATGTGGGTAGCTACACCTGCAACAATTGCAAGTTGGTTGCCCTACTAGAAAACAAGGTTGCCCTTCTGGAAGAGAAGGTGCAGCAGCTTCAGGGGCGTGTATCTACGCTCCAGAGAATTAAAGAGCTGGAGCTTTTCTTGGATGCAGCAGAGCACACTGTCTGCACCAAGGAGGAGACAGGGGATCTCCCTGAGGAGGTCAGTTCCCCAACACAGCAGCCAGATGTATGGAGGAACGTGACTCATAGAAGTAGAAGGCCCAGGGATCGCTCTGAGTGCTTAGAATTACACAACCGTTTTGAAGTGCTCATGGAAGACGAGGAACAGACTCCACCTGAGGATCTCTCCCTCATCACAGTTGATGAGGAATATGAAGACGAGCAACTTATTGGCTCTCCCCCCCACACCTTCCTTTAGGGTTTATGGGTTGCAAATGTTAAGATATTTTTCAACTGGAATAGCAGACCCTCTTGGCTGTGAGTAATTCATTCATTCATTCATCGTTTTATTTGTATGCCACCTTTCCATAGTTAAAACAATGCTCAAGGCGTCTTACAACATGACAAGATTTACATAATTACCAACATAACAAAAGTCATAAACAATAAATAAAACACATCAAAAAGTACACAACCAAATGGAAAACAATTGCCACATAAATAATAAAATCTAAAACTAAGAATACATCCTTAATATCAAACACAATTTAAAATGACATAGATTAAAAAAATAAAAGCAATTTAAAAAACAAAAGAAAAACAAAAAGGAGCCCTCTCTGTACAGCAGGCACACTCCTTTATGGAACCTGTCAGGCGCCACCCCAAGCCAGGTGGAGAGAAGCAGGGCAGGGCCCTTCAGGCTCCCAGCAGGTCAGTCCTGGAAGACCTGCTCCTGATCATTCATTCATTCATTCATTGTGTTGACCTTGCAGGCTTTTTCCAGCTGGCCTGGGAGGGGGGGGGGTTCCTGACTGACTCAACCAATGGAAGCCAAGAGTGCTGCATGGTACAATGGTTAGTGTGTTGGACTAGGAATGGGGAGACCAGGGTTCAAATCTCCTCTCAGCCTAACCTACCTGACAGGGTTGTTCTGGGGATTAAATGAGGAGGGGTGAACCATCTAAGCCACCTTGAGCTCCTTGAAGAAAATAGTGGGGTATAAAGGTAATAAATAAATAACACAAAGAAACAGTGACTTGGTCTGCGGTTTTGTTCCAGGGGTTCTATTGGGGGAGTTGTTGCTGTTGGTTTTATTGGAAATTGTTCAGTTTGGTTGTGTATTTCTTGGTATTTTGTTTATTGTTCGTTACAACTTTTGTCATGTTACAGTTATGTTTTATTTCATGTTTGTAAGCTGTCGTGAGCATGGATTGAACTGGGGAATGTGGCATACAAATAAATGTATGTATGCAGCAAATAAAAGAATCTGATAACGCTTGCAATAAAGTAATAAAATCCTTACTTTGAAGAACTTTATTATTGATTCCCCCCCCCCCCGTTCCTTTCAGCTGATTTTTGAGCCTTTGGGGCTAATGGGAATCTTGAGAGACAAACAAACATGCACTGCAATTATATTTAAACTAAAATGACTACCAGTGCTTCATTCCCTGGTTAGGGTCAGTCCCTGGACCTAACTGGTCTACCGTCTTCAGCTAGCCCTACAAAGCCAAGATGGACAAGGGTCAAAGGGGGCATGTGGCAGACACCCTTCTCTAAGCAGCTTGTCCTCATCCTCAAGCTGAAATCATGGAAAGGGATCTAGTGCAGGAATTGGATAAAGTTCCATAGGAAGGGGAACATCAAAACCCCTAATAACCATATGTTGTGTAGGTACTATCTTACCAAGGAACAACAGGATAATATTGTTGCTTAACAACAAGGCAGCTTATTAGCATAAGAATGGTTGCTTCACATCTGTTGAATACAAATGAGCACTAATTGGATACTTCTCAGGTCCCGCTTGGCTTTGCAACAGTCCCTATGAAAAGTATTTCTCCTCCTCTTCCTCCTCCCCTCCTTCTAAAACCTTGTACATGAGTGCAGTGACTGAGGAAGGAGCAGAAGGGCTGCTGCCTCTTGGATTTGGGTGACTGTCCAGGTTTGTGTGGGTGTTTGTTTCTGGCTGTGACCTTGTTTGTTTCTGGCTGTGACCTTTCACCTAGAAGTGTGAGTCAGGAAGTTCAGGTGATTAGCTGTGGGCGGAGCTAGTCAGAGCTTGGAGTGCAGTGACTGAGGAAGGAGCAGAAGGGCTGCTGCCTCTTGGATTTGGGTGACTGTCCAGGCTTGTGTGGGTGTTTGTTTCTGGCTGTGACCTTGTTTGTTTCTGGCTGTGACCTTTCACCTAGAAGTGTGAGTCAGGAAGTTCAGGTGATTAGCTGTGGGCGGAGCTAGTCAGAGCTTGGAGTGCAGTGACTGAGGAAGGAGCAGAAGGTGAGCTGAGCTTGGGAGACACTCTGTAGGTTTTGTGGTTTTGTCTTTTGGGGCTGTGTGTGAGTAAGTTTGTGTGCTTATTTGTTTTCTTACTTGTTTGTGTGCTTGTGCTGGTTTTCTAGGGCTGCTGCCTCTTGGATTTGGGTGACTGTCCAGGCTTGTGTGGGTGTTTGTTTCTGGCTGTGACCTTGTTTGTTTCTGGCTGTGACCTTTCACCTAGAAGTGTGAGTCAGGAAGTTCAGGTGATTAGCTGTGGGCGGAGCTAGTCAGAGCTTGGAGTGCAGTGACTGAGGAAGGAGCAGAAGGTGAGCTGAGCTTGGGAGACACTCTGTAGGTTTTGTGGTTTTGTCTTTTGGGGCTGTGTGTGAGTAAGTTTGTGTGCTTATTTGTTTTCTTACTTGTTTGTGTGCTTGTGCTGGTTTTCTAGGGCTGCTGCCTCTTGGATTTGGGTGACTGTCCAGGCTTGTGTGGGTGTTTGTTTCTGGCTGTGACCTTGTTTGTTTCTGGCTGTGACCTTTCACCTAGAAGTGTGAGTCAGGAAGTTCAGGTGATTAGCTGTGGGCGGAGCTAGTCAGAGCTTGGAGTGCAGTGACTGAGGAAGGAGCAGAAGGTGAGCTGAGCTTGGGAGACACTCTGTAGGTTTTGTGGTTTTGTCTTTTGGGGCTGTGTGTGAGTAAGTTTGTGTGCTTATTTGTTTTCTTACTTGTTTGTGTGCTTGTGCTGGTTTTCTAGGGCTGCTGCCTCTTGGATTTGGGTGACTGTCCAGGCTTGTGTAGGTGTTTGTTTCTGGCTGTGACCTTGTTTGTTTCTGGCTGTGACCCATCTTTTTGACCTAGGGCAGCAAGTCTCATACGTTTGTTAGGGGGGACCTAGGCCTCTTCCTCTTTCCCCCTTGACCTCAAGGTTTTCAAGATGGAGGTGGAGGGAACAACCATTGTCACCTGCAATTCCTGTGCAATGTTTGTTTTCTTGCCAAAGGATGTGGGTAGCTACACCTGCAACAATTGCAAGTTGGTTGCCCTACTAGAAAACAAGGTTGCCCTTCTGGAAGAGAAGGTGCAGCAGCTTCAGGGGCGTGTATCTACGCTCCAGAGAATTAAAGAGCTGGAGCTTTTCTTGGATGCAGCAGAGCACACTGTCTGCACCAAGGAGGAGACAGGGGATCTCCCTGAGGAGGTCAGTTCCCCAACACAGCAGCCAGATGTATGGAGGAACGTGACTCATAGAAGTAGAAGGCCCAGGGATCGCTCTGAGTGCTTAGAATTACACAACCGTTTTGAAGTGCTCATGGAAGACGAGGAACAGACTCCACCTGAGGATCTCTCCCTCATCACAGTTGATGAGGAATATGAAGACGAGCAACCAAGTCAGTCCTCTGGAAATATGCAGGTAACCTTGGAAGGGACAGCAGATAGAAGAATCCCAACCAAGCCTATGAAGAGGCGTGTAGTGGTGATTGGGGATTCCCTACTGAGGGGTACAGAAGCAGTGATCTGTGGGCCTGACAAGATGTCTCGAGAGGTGTGCTGTCTACCTGGGGCCAAGATCAAAGATGTAACAGAACGGCTGCAAGGAATCATAAAACCCACTGACAAATACCCCTTCCTTTTGGTGCATGTGGGAACCAATGACACTGCAAGCCATAGCTTACAGAAGATCAAAAATGATTATGAGGCTCTGGGCAGGAAGTTGAAGCAATTAGATGCACAAATTGTCATCTCTTCTGTCCTCCCAGTTGAACGACATGGCCCAGGGAGAGAGGGAAAAATAGGGGAAGTGAACAACTGGCTTCGCAAATGGTGCAAACAGGAACGGTTTGGATTCCTAGATCACGGTCTGCAGTTTCTTGAAGATGGACTTCTGGCAAGTGATGGACTGCACCTCACAAAAGTTGGGAGGAATGTTTTTGCCACAAAACTCAAAAACCTCATCAGGAGGGCTTTAAACTGACTTATGTGGGGGAGGGAGACAGTGGTCCTGAAGGTAGGAGTCTATCAAATGCTGAAGATGATCATCCAAATGTCAAGGACCAAATGGAGCAAGCAGCATGCAGACCTAGTGGTGGGACAAAAATATCCTTAAATAAGAGACATGGGGGAATGATCAACGGTCTTCAATGTCTGTATACTAATGCACAGAGCATGGGAAATAAACAAGATGAACTTGAGCTCTTGGTACAGCAAACTAAATATGACATAATAGGCATCACTGAAACCTGGTGGGATGAGTCTCATGACTGGAATGTAGTAATAGAGGGATACAATCTATTTAAGAGAAATAGACCAAACAGAAAAGGAGGAGGAGTAGCTTTATATGTTAGGGATATGTATACCTGTGAAGAGATCCAGGATTTAAAACTTCAAAGCCAAATTGAGAGTATCTGGGTCAAAATTAAGGGAGAGAAAAACAACAGTGATCTCATTGTGGGAGTTTACTATAGATCCCCAAGCCAAACTGAGGACACAGATGATGCCTTCCTTGAACAGATGGCCAAGCATTCCAAAGTAAGTGAGATAGTAGTAATGGGGGATTTCAACTATCCTGATATTTGTTGGATGTCAAACTCAGCCAAGAGCATAAGGTCGAACAGATTCCTCACTGGCCTTGCAGACAACTTCATTGTCCAGAAAGTGGGAGAAGCAACAAGAGGACCAGCCATTTTAGATCTGGTCCTAACCAATAGTGATGACTTGGTTAGTGGGGTAGAAGTGGCAGGATCATTAGGTGGGAGTGACCATGCTCTTCTGGAGTTTATTATCCAGCGGAAAGGAGCAACCAAGCATACTAAGGTCCAAATTCTAGACTTTAAGAAAGCCGACTTCAGAAAACTTAGGGAAACGCTGGGTGAAATCCCATGGACAGTAATATTAAAAGGGAAGGGAGTTCATGATAGTTGGGAGTTTGTTAAAAGGGAGATATTAAAAGCACAACTTCAGGCAATACCAATGAGACGGAAACATGGAAGGTGCCTAAAGAAGCCAGGCTGGCTATCTAAAGAACTTTTGACTGAGTTAAGATTTAAAAGGGATATGTACAAAAAATGGAAAAGGGGGGAAATCTCCAGAGAGGAATTCAAACATATAGCCAGCACGTGTAGAGACAAAGTCAGAAAAGCTAAAGCACAGAATGAACTCAGGCTCGCCAGAGAGGTTAAAAGCAACAAAAAGGGCTTTTATGGGTATGTCCGTAGCAAAAGGAAAAACAAGGAAACAGTGGGGTCACTCAGAGGAGAAGATGGTGAAATGCAAACAGGGGACAGAGAAAGGGCAGAACTCCTCAATGCCTTCTTTGCCTCAGTCTTCTCCAAGAAAGAAAACAACGCCCGACCTGAAGAATATGGAGCAGATGATTCAGCAGGGGAAACACAGCCCAGAATAAGTAAGGAGGTAGTACAAGAATACTTGGCTAGTTTAGATGTATTCAAGTCTCCAGGGCCAGATGAACTACATCCAAGAGTATTAAAAGAACTGGCAGAGGTGATTTCAGAACCACTGGCAATAATCTTTGAAAATTCCTGGAGAACAGGCGAAGTTCCAGCAGACTGGAGGAGGGCAAATGTTGTCCCTATTTTCAAAAAGGGGAAAAGAGAGGACCCAAACAATTACCGCCCAGTCAGCCTGACATCAATACCAGGAAAGATTCTAGAGCAGATCATTAAGCAAACAGTCTGTGAGCACCTAGAAAGAAACTCTGTGATCACTAAAAGTCAGCATGGGTTCCTGAAAAATAAGTCATGTCAGACTAATCTGATCTCATTTTTTGACAGAATTACAAGCCTGGTAGATGAAGGGAACGCTGTGGATGTAGCCTATCTTGATTTCAGCAAGGCCTTTGACAAGGTGCCCCATGATATTCTTGTAAAGAAGCTGGTAAAATGTGGGCTAGACAATGCTACCATTCAGTGGATTTGTAGCTGGCTTACTGACCGAACCCAAAGGGTGCTCATCAATGGCTCCTCCTCATCCTGGAGAGTAGTGACTAGTGGGGTGCCACAGGGTTCTGTCTTGGGCCCAGTCTTGTTCAACATCTTTATCAATGACTTGGATGATGGGCTTGAGGGAATCCTGAGCAAGTTTGCAGATGACACAAAGTTGGGAGGGGTGGCTAACACCCCAGAGGACAGGATCACACTTCAGAATGACCTTAACAGATTAGACAACTGGGCCAAAGCAAACAAGATGAATTTTAACAAGGAGAAATGTAAAGTACTACACTTCGGCAAAAAAAATGAAAGGCACAGATACAGGATGGGAGACACCTGGCTTGAGAGCAGTACATGTGAAAAGGATCTAGGAGTTTTGGTTGACCACAAACTTGACATGAGTCAGCAGTGTGATGCAGCAGCTAAAAAAGCCAATGCAATTCTGGGCTGCATCAATAGGAGTATAGCATCTAGATCAAGGGAAGTAATAGTACCACTGTATTCTGCTCTGGTCAGACCTCACCTGGAGTATTGTGTCCAGTTCTGGGCACCACAGTTCAAGAAGGATACTGATAAGCTGGAACGTGTCCAGAAGAGGGCAACCAAAATGGTCAAAGGCCTGGAAACGATGCCTTATGAGGAACGGCTTAGGGAGCTGGGTATGTTTAGCCTGGAGAAGAGAAGGTTAAGGGGTGATATGATAACCATGTTCAAATATATAAAAGGATGTCATATAAAGGAGGGAGAAAGGTTGTTTTCTGCTGCTCCAGATAAGCGGACACGGAGCAACGGATTCAAACTACAAGAAAGAAAATTCCACCTAAACATTAGGAAGAACTTCCTGACAGTAAGAGCTGTTTGGCAGTGGAATTTGCTGCCAAGGAGTGTGGTGGAGTCTCCTTCTTTGGAGGTCTTTAAGCAGAGGCTTGACAGCCATCTGTCAGGAATGCTTTGATGGTGTTTCCTGCTTGGCAGGGGGTTGGACTGGATGGCCCTTGTGGTCTCTTCCAACTCTATGATTCTATGATTCTATGAAACCTTGAACATCTGCTAATTACAATTTGGGGGATGATGTCCTTCTAATGGAGGACATGACAGAGCACACCAAAGTACAAATGTCCAAACTAGACTGCTCGCTCTCTCTCTCTCTCTCTCTCTCTCTCTCTCTCTCTCTCTCTCTCTCCCTCTCCCTCTCCCTCTCCCTCTCCCTCTCCCTCTCCCTCTCCCTCTCCCTCTCCCCTCCCAATGTGGTTTCTCAGTAACCAGTAATGACAGGGGACATATCCAGGCCACAATGCCCCCTGCCCAAATAAGGGGCAAGTGGACTTGGCAAAATGTTTCCTGGATTGCAGCACTTCAGACTTCAAGTGGGACGTTATGTGTTTGAACATTTCCCCACAAAAACACACAGCTAGTGAAATGCAACTAGTTTCAACCCTTTTGCTTGATGTGTTGTTTTTCCTGGCTTCATCTATCTAAAATTAATCATGAGTTACTATGTTAGCACTGACCGCTTTCAAAGTATTTATTAACTTGCTTGGCAGGTTTAAGGAAGATTGACATGTCCATTTTCCCTCAAATGCAGTTTTTAGCTGCTGCAAGCCTCTTTGGAAGCTGGGGAAGGTTGGAACAGCAGGTTGGAACAGCAACATGGCATGGGGCTTTGCTGTTTGGGGGGGGGGACCACAGGACAATGGGCATCTAAAAATGAAGAAGAAGAAGAAGAAGAAGAAGAAGAAGAAGAAGAAGAAGAAGAAGCCCTCATCTAGGAATGGGAGAGAAACTGTTTCAATTTGTACTACCTGAAGCTTCCAACTCACTTCCAACTCTACAGTTCTATGATTCTATGACAAATATTGAAATGGGAGAATATTCAGTGCATTTCTGCTCATTGCTAAATCTGTTCCATTATTTGGCTTTTCTGTGGCTAAAAGAATTGCCTGTTGGAAATCGTGCCCACCTTGCATTGTGCAGCGAGCATTTAAAAAGCAGTAAAGTACTCTCTGAAAATAAATGGTTTGCCTCTCTTACATCTCTTATTCTGCATGAGTTATTTCCCCATTTTGCCAACAATATTCATGAATAAGTACTGAACATTTACTAATGAAATAGTTAATGACAACAATTTTAATATAGAGTAGAGTGGGTAAAAAAAAATTGAACACAGGGCAGCATGTTACAAGTGGTGTTTACTGTACTGGAATCATTTCCATATTGACAGATAAGAGCAATGTTGTGCTATTTATAAAAACCAGGAAAAGTGTTTCCCTGTATAGCAACAGGACAATCAAAATGCTAAGCTGAGAATTAAATGGGGGAACAAGCTCCCCCCCCCCATAAAAGCAGGCAGCTTCCAGTACTATGAAAGAGAATGACACTGGCCTTTCTTCCCCACAAAGAAGCAAACCACCGTTCTATCCTTAAGGTAACCCACAAAAATGGTCTCTTATTTAAACATGAAAATTTTATCACAGAGAGTTCCAAATACAATTTACAATGAAAGACTTCCACTTTCATCACTCTACTGGGTTCTTATACATTTGTGAATGAGTCACTACAGATTAATCAACACGAAATTTTTATATCATACCAATACTGTATGGCTTTAAGAAATCAGCCTGAAAAGTGAGCCATGACTAAGGTTGGAAGGATCTGTCATTTTCATTTCTCTCCATTTCTTAGTTTTCCAACCTAATCTAAATAGGAATAAGGAAAAGATGAGACAGAACAAGAAGGAAGGAAGGAAGGAAGGAAGGAAGGAAGGAAGGAAGGAAGGAAGGAAGGAAGGAAGGAGTCTGTTCAGCATCTTCAGCTTTTGTCGCTGCAGTCAGTCAGGACCCTGCCCTCCCAGACTGGGTAGGAAAAGGTGTGCAATGCAGGAGTCAGGTCTTCCAGGACTCACAGTCAAGAAGCAGTAGGTTGCTCAAAAATGTTGTACGTATCAGTCATGGAAAAACTGTGTGTGCTGCAGGGAACACAAGAGTCCAAGGATTCTGTGGGAAATGGCTGCACCTTTAGGGCAGATCTTAATAAGTGCCCCTATCTCAATATAGACCTTGCAAAGAATGAATTCATCCAGAATAACTTTAATCAGCATTTCCCCCACTTGTTTTCCTCACCCATAACTTACTTTGTTTGTCTGTTTTCCGCCTTAGATGCTAATGCTCTTTCATCAGGTTTTTTCTTTAGAATTATTCCCCCCCCATTATTTTTATTAATTTTCACATAAAGCATATTACATAGTCAAACATTTAGTCTCATTACATTTGTTGTATTTACAATTTAACTTTTACATTTGTCCATATCATTGTCTTCTAGTCTTGATTCTCAAATTAGAAATTCAACTTAACATTAAAGACTTAAACTTAAAACTTAAAATTACAAATTCGACTTCCACACTACTTTCTTCTGCTATTTTTGAATTCATATGTCTGGTTGTGCGGTATAACATTCCTTGTAGTTTCATCACGTTCGCAACCCAAGCGTATGTTTCTAATTTTGGGGTTTTTTAAACTTTTTTAAAAAAACAGTTAAAAACAAAGAATTCTCATGAAAATCCATCAGCATTTTAGTGTGAATTTATCCTAAGAAACACATCTTTGTAGGCAATTTTGACTAATGCACACATTTTTGCAAACCATTTCCCCTAATATAATGATTTTTTTGAATATTGTTTCCACTAATATGTGCAATGTTTCAGAAATATGGGTTGACTTGAGAACTGGATTACAAACTTTGGGCAAATGGGAACTGCAAAGGATGGTTGTGTTTCAGCTTTCATATTGTTCCAGAAAGAGCAGTTTTGATAGAAGCACCTTTTAATGCTAACTGTATTGAATTTCTCCATCATTCCTGGTCAAGACTAGCTTCTTACATTGGAAGCTGCTATTTGTGGGTTTGACACTAAAAAGTGGCCTAGAAGTATCTGAAATTGAGTCATTAATTCTAGTCTCACTTATTCCAATGAGGCCTCCCTGTGTGTAATGCAGCTTGGATCCACCCCAGTGCTTCTTAGCAGAGGCAATTGGCACCTTGAGCTGTAAATCATCAGGCATACAGTAATCAAGTTATGAAAGATGCAGAAATGCATCTACATGTTTGAACAGGTAGCCATTTCTAATCTAGTTTTCCTAGGAATGAGGATATGAAACTTGGGGGTAGGCAATGCATGAAGCAAAACCCCAATAAAATCCCTGTCCTTCAGCAGTCCTGTAATGAGAAGATGCATAAATGATCTAGGCAATGGTAATGATGTATTTAAATCTGTAAATAATGTATTTAAATCTGTAAGCAGTGTGAAGAGGATACCAAGGGAGAGTTATTTAGCACATGAAACTCTCTTTACAAGTAAACGCAGCACAGGCCAGCTCCTGACCAACATCAGCCTCCCCCCCCCCCCCCCCCCGAGGGTAGCTGGAGACCTTGCCCTGCTCCATACACAAAAATGCTTAATTTCATGCAATCACATTGTTGTTGTCGTCGCCCCCGCCCCCCACATCCAATTGGCACATTGAGAAAGTGACTCCTGGCTCATTCAGAGCATGTATTAAGGGGAGCATGAACCCTGTGCATAAACTACAGCTTTTACCATTTTCTTCACTGTGTCCCACCGATTAAAGCCAAGAAAGGAAATTTGTGAAATGAGAATGCACAAAACATGCAGGCCAAATTTAGGAAACAAAACCATTTATAACGATAACTATCATTCATATCACCCCAGAAGAATGAGATGGTAATGAGATTGCTATCATTTGCTGATGATATATGAAGTTAGCTGAAAATTCCAAGAACAATTAGCACATAAACTGCACTTTTAAATCTCTTGGTAACTCTTTAGCTTAGAATGGAAAACTAATCACATAATTGTTCTCCCATTGTACGGTAGTTACCATGTAAAATAGCTGGCACTCAACTAACTAATCAGGTGTGATTACAGTTTTACAGCTCATGTGCTTTGTGTGCTGCGCTTTTTAAAAAGAAAAAACAAAAGCTTTGCTCCATGTTGTAGAAATGATCTTCATAGCCACTGGGCAGTTTATTAGCGCTGCAGTTAAGAATTACTGTTTTCTCATATTGTACCATGGGAGTAGACTATTTTTGATGGAATAGTGCTACCTGTTTTTTCTCTGTGCATCGACATCTCATTTCAGCTCCGAGTAGCTGTCCTAAAGACCCATGGAAACTAACGGAACAAGTTACAATAGTTGGGACTGATGCAAATTCCATTGGCTGGGATATGAAAAGCCTGCCTAGGTTTTCATTCTAAACAAGAATGACCAGTGGGAACAGCTGCAGTCTCAGTCAGCAAACCAGCAGCCTGGATTGTTGCTCCAGTGTTGGTCTGGAGACAACTGAGGACTGAAACAATGATATAGCAAATACCATATTGAATTCCTGTCACTCTAAGGTGATAGGCAAGTTCCAGCTTATTTCCCTATTCAAACCTAAGTAGCTATACAGGACATCACCTGCTTAAATTAACAAGAATTTTAAATAACATACTGTAATCGGCTCTATTTTTACATGACTATTTGTATCTCTCAGTTCTCTTATTCTGTGCTTATCCATAATTACTGGTGGGAAAGGTGAAGTAGAAAATAGATGGCAAAGAAATATATGGGCTTGTACTAATAAAAACTTGGAGGGGGGATAAGTGGTAGGTCATAGCTAAGGAAAACAAAATAAAATCCAGGACACATCTCCATAACTAACAAATAGTGAATCCATGAAGGGACTCTGCAAGTAGTATTGGGAACTGACACTTGCTGTTTCCTTTAATTCTAACTTCAGACCACTGTTGGTCACTCTAGAAAGAAAATTATATCTTACTGGAAAGTACTGTAAACACTTACAAGGAGCCAAAGGCATTTATTTTCAAAGGTATTGATCTTCTGACAACATTTTATTACAATGACTTTATTTCTATTATGTCAAATGATAGATGTAGATTTAATAACTTTAGGTGATGGATGTTGACACAGTAAATGGATAGTATTTCACTTGACTATTATTAACCTCCCGTATTGGGAGTGGTACAGTCACAAAAAGCATCGCTACCATACATGGGCTGCGTTTGTCTAATGCTAGGATTTGTTTTATTTGCTGTGGTGAAATAGCATCACTGGGATCATGCATTTAAACTGTGGCACCCCCTGGGAACTGAAATATTTAATAATGCCTGGCCATCACCGACATGATAAACATGTTTTGACTCATGTGACTCGCATGTTCCAGACCCGTCATATAGAAATAACCTCACATGGAGAAACAGCAGGTAAGAGATAAAGCTAGGGCAGAACCTAGCTTTCTATGAGAAATGAATTACTGTTGGTATAAAGAAGCATAAAGATATGAATATAGCACATATTATGGAATCCCGATACAGATTAAAGCACAAAGCAGTAGCACAAAACAAAATGAAGCAGTCCAGCAAACCAAACATTTGTTTAAGTAAAAAAGGCTTCTGTAGAGTGTGGCCTATGAACCACTCTGAACAGAAGAGTGAATGTTTATGTCCTCCCAAAAAGCAATCCCATGCACAAAAGCTGGTGTAATCTACAACAGTGTAAGGTTAAAACAGATTCAAACCCCATTCAGCTGCAGGGCTGCTACTCTGCCTAAAGCTTGGCCAACAAGCCTTTGAAATAGTGTTCAATGGTGGACTGCCAGGTCATGTGACTGAGCAGAACAGGCTTAGCCCCCCCCCCCCATCCTGCCCTGTCCCCTTTTGGTCTTACACTGGCCTCAGTTCAGCTGATAAGATCAGGTGTCTCTTCAACTGAACTGGGCTTGGGGACTTGAAGCCAGCTGAGCTGAATATCGCCTTCTTCCAGTGGGGTTGGCAGTTCACTAATCAAAGTTTAGTATTCAAACTTCAGTATCTATGTACAATAATACAGAAGAACTTGTCTGTATCCGAGCTGCAGCACATCATAGAATATTAGAGTTGGAAGGGACCCCAAGGGTCATCTAGTCCAACCCTCTGCAATGCATGTATGTGCTCAGTGGCAAATTTGGGTTTCTCCTTTATAGGAGGTGAGAGAACTATGAGGCTCACCTCTCTTCCTGCTTTCCTTGCCATTTCTGGAGCTAACATGACTATCTGCCATTTGTGAAACAGAGACATGAAAAAGTGAGGGGAGCATCTGTGGATACTCTTGACTGAAAATTGGATGGGTGAGTTTTTATAAAGATAAAAATAATGTCAAAACCAGCAAAAAAAGCCCACCAGCAAAAACCCCTGAGCAATACCATAGGCCAAAAGTCTGTTCAGCAGTGTCAGCTTTTGTAGCTGGAGTCAGTCCAGTCTTCCAAGGCCAGGTGGAAAGGAACCTGCAAGGCAGGGGAGCAGGTCTTCCAGTTGATTGATTATTGACCAAGTTGGATATGAGGCACAATGCTTTCCCGGGAGATGAGCAGCTGATGGGGAGAAGTGGCGGCACTTACCTCACCTCCCGGCATGGGTGTAGCTGTGGCTTGCGGGGGGTGGGGTGGGGGGTGAGGTGGTGGGGAGGTCAGCATGATGCAGATGCCCTGGAAGGAGTGATGGACTGACTCTTCCGGGTACCTGCAGCACACCAATTCTCCACTTGCGGCTCCTGCAGGAGATTAATTTTAATTTAAGAAACAGAATACAGGTAAAAATAATATGCTATTTAAGTAAACTTGTCTACCTAAAGCCCCTAACCCACTTTAACCCACTACAGCACAAAATAACTTCACAACCCATCTCTAAATATGTGCATGAGTTCACTTTTGAAATTATTTTCGAGTGACATTTTATATGATTTAATTTACTCTCTTTTATTCTGTGACTAAATATGTGGAAGGAAGTGGAAAATAACAGACAATTTAATACACAAAGGCTGTATGGAATCATACAATCATAGAGTTGGAAGAGACATAGAATCATAGAAGAATCATAGAATCAGAGTTGGAAGAGACCACAAGGGCCATCCAGTCCAACCCCCTGCCAAGCAGGAAACACCATCAAAGCATTCCTGACAGATGGCTGTCAAGCCTCTGCTTAAAGACCTCCAAAGAAGGAGACTCCACCACACTCCTTGGCAGCAAATTCCACTGCCGAACAGCTCTTACTGTCAGGAAGTTCTTCCTAATGTTTAGGTGGAATTTTCTTTCTTGTAGTTTGAATCCGTTGCTCCGTGTCCGCTTCTCTGGAGCAGCAGAAAACAACCTTTCTCCCTCCTTTATATGACATCCTTTTATATATTTGAACATGGTTATCATATCACCCCTTAACCTTCTCTTCTCCAGGCTAAACATACCCAGCTCCCTAAGCCGTTCCTCATAAGGCATCGTTTCCAGGCCTTTGACCATTTTGGTTGCCCTCTTCTGGACACGTTCCAGCTTGTCAGTATCCTTCTTGAACTGTGGTGCTCAGAACTGGACACAGTACTCCAGGTGAGGTCTGACCAGAGCAGAATACAGTGGTACTATTACTTCCCTTGATCTAGATGCTATACTCCTATTGATGCAGCCCAGAATTGCATTGGCTTTTTTAGCTGCTGCATCACACTGCTGACTCATGTCAAGTTTGTGGTCAACTGGATAGAGTTAAGGAATTTTGATTTATTAGATCTAGAAGGTGATGGGCTAGGATTTGGCTGGCATCATTATATGATGAAAGATAGAGTAGACAAGAGAAATATTTTCATGCTCAATATAATTAGGAAATCACTATTCAAAGTTTGGATAAAATATAGGAGATTCTTTGAAGCAAAAACCCCCTGGTGGCTCTCCCCTGCTGAGTTATTGGCAGTGAGGAGGCGTAATATGGAGGGCATTTGGCCTACATATCGCGTACTCCTGGAAGAAAAAGAAGGAGTATTGAAACTAAAAGAATACACAGAAATCAAAAATTATCTAAATACGTGGCTAGATTACTTCCAAATAAATCAGAGATTTCAATTAGACAAAAATGTGGGATTTGAAAAAGATAAATCAAAACTGGAAGAAATTTTAATCGATAATGAAGGTAAATATATATCCAATTTGTATCAATTATTGCTAAAATGGGAAACGGAGGAGGAGCTAACAAAAAATTATATGATCAAATGGAGCCAGGATTTGGGTAAAATAATTAATTTACAGAAATGGGAACAATTATGGAAAAGAGACTCGAAATTTACTCCAAATTACAATTTGTTAGAGAATTTATTTAAAATGCAAAATCAATGGCATTTAACGCCGGCCAAACTAGCTAAAATGTATCCTAGTGCCAATAATATCTGCTGGAGATGTTGCAAAGAAATAGGCACATATATTCATGTTTGGTGGAATTGTGATCGCATCAAGGATTTTTGGGAATTAGTTTATAATGAGTTGAAAAAAATTCTGAAATATTCTTTTAGAAAACAACCAGAAATCTTCCTATTAGGAATGCTGGGAGAGGATATAAAACCTAAAGATAGATGTGTAGTGAGCTATGCGACTGCCTCAGCAAGACTACTAGTCGCAAGAGCATGGAAATCACAAGTAATCTCGAGAAAGGAGGAATGGTTAGAAAAATTAATTTTATATTATAACTTGGCAAGAAAACACGAAATATTGAAAGAAACAAATCTGGAGGACAACGTAGGGAAATGGGAGTCACTTACCGCTTATCTGAGCACTTATGTAGATAAATCGTCTCTCCTCTCTGATGTAGCAGGACTCTAGAAATAAAAAGAGAGTAAATTAGTTATATGAATGTTATTGACATTGTAATAATCATAATTTTTTTTTGTGAACTTAGTAGTTATAAAAATTAAGTACTTACCGTGTAACAACGTGTGTGACCGGAAATAAGTATAGTATAGATAAGTCTAAGTTAGGTTGTGAAGGAACAGGGATAGGGGTAGGGGTAGGACTCAGGGTGGGGGTGGGGGATTTTTTTTGTATCTGATAATGTGCTGAATTGTTTTGTTATGTTTTTGTTTTTATTGTTGTATTTGTTTAAATTATCAATAAAAACTCTTTTTTTAAAAAAAAAAAGTTTGTGGTCAACCAAAACTCCTAGATCCTTTTCACATGTACTGCTCTCAAGCCAGGTGTCTCCCATCCTGTATTTGTGCCTTTCATTTTTTTTGCCCAAGTGTAGTACTTTACATTTCTCCTTGTTAAAATTCATCTTGTTTGCTTTGGCCCAGTTGTCTAATCTGTTAAGGTCATTCTGAAGTGTGATCCTGTCCTCTGGGGTGTTAGCCACCCCTCCCAACTTGGTGTCATCTGCAAACTTGCTCAGGATTCCCTCAAGCCCACCATCCAAGTCATTGATAAAGATGTTGAACAAGACTGGGCCCAAGACAGAACCCTGTGGCACCCCACTAGTCACTACTCTCCAGGATGAGGAGGAGCCATTGATGAGCACCCTTTGGGTTCGGTCAGTAAGCCAGCTACAAATCCACTGAATGGTAGCATTGTCTAGCCCACATTTTACCAGCTTCTTTACAAGAATATCATGGGGCACCTCGTCAAAGGCCTTGCTGAAATCAAGATAGGCTACATCCACAGCGTTCCCTTCATCTACCAGGCTTGTAATTCTGTCAAAAAATGAGATCAGATTAGTCTGACATGACTTATTTTTCAGGAACCCATGCTGACTTTTAGTGATCACAGAGTTTCTTTCTAGGTGCTCACAGACTGTTTGCTTAATGATCTGCTCTAGAATCTTTCCTGGTATTGATGTCAGGCTGACTGGGCGGTAATTGTTTGGGTCCTCTCTTTTCCCCTTTTTGAAAATAGGGACAACATTTGCCCTCCTCCAGTCTGCTGGAACTTCACCTGTTCTCCAGGAATTTTCAAAGATTATTGCCAGTGGTTCTGAAATCACCTCTGCCAATTCTTTTAATACTCTTGGATGTAGTTCATCTGGCCCTGGAGACTTGAATACATCTAAACTAGCCAAGTATTCTTGTACTACCTCCTTACTTATTCTGGGCTGTGTTTCCCCTGCTGAATCATCTGCTCCATATTCTTCAGGTCGGGCGTTTTTTTCTTTCTTGGAGAAGACTGAGGCAAAGAAGGCATTGAGGAGTTCTGCCCTTTCTCTGTCCCCTGTTTGCATTTCACCATCTTCTCCTCTGAGTGACCCCACTGTTTCCTTGTTTTTCCTTTTGCTACGGACATACCCATAAAAGCCCTTTTTGTTGCTTTTAACCTCTCTGGCGAGCCTGAGTTCATTCTGTGCTTTAGCTTTTCTGACTTTGTCTCTACACGTGCTGGCTATATGTTTGAATTCCTCTCTGGAGATTTCCCCCCTTTTCCATTTTTTGTACATATCCCTTTTAAATCTTAACTCAGTCAAAAGTTCTTTAGATAGCCAGCCTGGCTTCTTTAGGCACCTTCCATGTTTCCGTCTCATTGGTATTGCCTGAAGTTGTGCTTTTAATATCTCCCTTTTAACAAACTCCCAACCATCATGAACTCCCTTCCCTTTTAGTATTACTGTCCATGGGATTTCACCCAGCGTTTCCCTAAGTTTTCTGAAGTCAGCTTTCTTAAAGTCTAGAATTTGAACCTTAGTATGCTTGGTTGCTCCTTTCCGCTGGATAATAAACTCCAGAAGAGCATGGTCACTCCCACCTAATGATCCTGCCACTTCTACCCCACTAACCAAGTCATCACTATTGGTTAGGACCAGATCTAAAATGGCTGATCCTCTTGTTGCTTCTCCCACTTTCTGGACAATGAAGTTGTCTGCAAGGCCAGTGAGGAATCTATTCGACCTTATGCTCTTGGCTGAGTTTGACATCCAACAAATATCAGGATAGTTGAAATCCCCCATTACTACTATCTCACTTCCTTTGGAATGCTTGGCCATCTGTTCCAGGAAGGCATCATCTGGAACTAATCTGGACTAATCTGATCTCATTTTTTGACAGAATTACAAGCCTGGTAGATGAAGGGAACGCTGTGGATGTAGCCTATCTTGATTTCAGCAAGGCCTTTGACAAGGTGCCCCATGATATTCTTGTAAAGAAGCTGGTAAAATGTGGGCTAGACAATGCTACCATTCAGTGGATTTGTAGCTGGATTACTGACCGAACCCAAAGGGTGCTCATCAATGGCTCCTCCTCATCCTGGAGAGTAGTGACTAGTGGGGTGCCACAGGGTTCTGTCTTGGGCCCAGTCTTGTTCAAAATCTTTATCAATGAGTTGGATGATGGGCTTGAGGGAATCCTGAGCAAGTTTGCAGATGACACCAAGTTGGGAGGGGTGGCTAACACCCCAGAGGACAGGATCACACTTCAGAATGACCTTAACAGATTAGACAACTGGGCCAAAGCAAACAAGATGAATTTTAACAAGGAGAAATGTAAAGTACTACACTTGGGCAAAAAAAATGAAAGGCACAAATACAGGATGGGAGACACCTGGCTTGAGAGCAGTACATGTGAAAAGGATCTAGGAGTTTTGGTTGACCACAAACTTGACATGAGTCAGCAGTGTGATGCAGCAGCTAAAAAAGCCAATGCAATTCTGGGCTGCATCAATAGGAGTATAGCATCTAGATCAAGGGAAGTAATAGTACCACTGTATTCTGCTCTGGTCAGACCTCACCTGGAGTATTGTGTCCAGTTCTGGGCACCACAGTTCAAGAAGGATACTGATAAGCTGGAACGTGTCCAGAAGAGGGCAACCAAAATGGTCAAAGGCCTGGAAACGATGCCTTATGAGGAACGGCTTAGGGAGCTGGGTATGTTTAGCCTGGAGAAGAGAAGGTTAAGGGGTGATATGATAACCATGTTCAAATATATAAAAGGATGTCATATAAAGGAGGGAGAAAGGTTGTTTTCTGCTGCTCCAGAGAAGCGGACACGGAGCAACGGATTCAAACTACAAGAAAGAAAATTCCACCTAAACATTAGGAAGAACTTCCTGACAGTAAGAGCTGTTCGGCAGTGGAATTTGCTGCCAAGGAGTGTGGTGGAGTCTCCTTCTTTGGAGGTCTTTAAGCAGAGGCTTGACAGCCATCTGTCAGGAATGCTTTGATGGTGTTTCCTGCTTGGCAGGGGGTTGGACTGGATGGCCCTTGTGGTCTCTTCCAACTCTATGATTCTATGATTCTATGATTCTATGATCATCTGTGTCTTCAGTTTGGCTTGGGGATCTATAGTAAACTCCCACAATGAGATCACTGTTGTTTTTCTCTCCCTTAATTTTGACCCAGATACTCTCAATTTGGCTTTGAAGTTTTAAATCCTGGATCTCTTCACAGGTATACATATCCCTAACATATAAAGCTACTCCTCCTCCTTTTCTGTTTGGTCTATTTCTCTTAAATAGATTGTATCCCTCTATTACTACATTCCAGTCATGAGACTCATCCCACCAGGTTTCAGTGATGCCTATTATGTCATATTTAGTTTGCTGTACCAAGAGCTCAAGTTCATCTTGTTTATTTCCCATGCTCTGTGCATTAGTATACAGACATTGAAGACCGTTGATCATTCCCCCATGTCTCTTATTTAAGGATATTTTCGTCCCACCACTAGGTCTGCATGCTGCTTGCTCCATTTGGTCCTTGACATTCGGATGATCATCTTCAGCATTTGATAGACTCCTACCTTCAGGAACACTGTCTCCCTCCCCCACATAAGTCAGTTTAAAGCCCTCCTGATGAGGTTTTTGAGTTTCGTGGCAAAAACATTCCTCCCAACTTTTGTGAGGTGCAGTCCATCACTTGCCAGAAGTCCATCTTCAAGAAACTGCAGACCGTGATCTAGGAATCCAAACCGTTCCTGTTTGCACCATTTGCGAAGCCAGTTGTTCACTTCCCCTATTTTTCCCTCTCTCCCTGGGCCATGTCGTTCAACTGGGAGGACAGAAGAGATGACAATCTGTGCATCTAATTGCTTCAACTTCCTGCCCAGAGCCTCATAATCATTTTTGATCTTCTGTAAGCTATGGCTTGCAGTGTCATTGGTTCCCACATGCACCAAAAGGAAGGGGTATTTGTCGGTGGGTTTTATGATTCCTTGCAGCCGTTCTGTTACATCTTTGATCTTGGCCCCAGGTAGACAGCACACCTCTCGAGACATCTTGTCAGGCCCACAGATTACTGCTTCTGTACCCCTCAGTAGGGAATCCCCAATCACCACTACACGCCTCTTCATAGGCTTGGTTGGGATTCTTCCATGTGCTGTCCCTTCCAAGGTTACCTGCATATTCCCAGAGACCACAAGGGCCATCCAGTCCAACCCCCTGCCAAGCAGGAAACACCATCAAAGCATTCTTGACATATGGCTGTCAAGCCTCTGCTAAAAGACCTCCAAAGAAGGAGACTCCACCACACTCCTTGGCAGCAAATTCCACTGTCGAACAGCTCTTACTGTCAGGAAGTTCTTCCTAATGTTTAGGTGGAATCTTCTTTCTTGTAGTTTGAATCCATTGCTCCGTGTCCGCTTCTCTGGAGCAGCAGAAAACAACCTTTCACCCTCCTCTATATGACATCCTTTTATATATTTGAACATGGCTATCATATCACCCCTTAACCTTCTCTTCTCCAGGCTAAACATACCCAGCTCCCTAAGCCGTTCCTCATAAGGCACCGTTTCCAGGCCTTTGACCATTTTGGTTGCCCTCCTCTGGACACGTTCTAGCTTGTCAGTATCCTTCTTGGACTGTGGTGCCCAGAACTGGACACAGTACTCCAGGTGAGGTCTGACTAGAGCAGAATACAGCGGTACTACTACTTCCCTTGATCTAGATCAGGCATCCCCAAACTGCGGCCCTCCAGATGTTTTGGCCTACAACTCCCATGATCCCTAGCTAACAGGGCCAGTGGTCAGGGAAGATGGGAATTGTAGTCCAAAACATCTGGGGATGCCTGATCTAGATGCTATACTCCTATTGATGCAGCCCAGAATTGCATTGGCTTTTTCAGCTGCTGCATCACACTGTTGACTCATGTCAAGTCTGTGGTCCACCAAGACTCCTAGATCCTTTTCACATGTACTGCTCTCAAGCCAGGTGTCATCCATCCTGTATTTGTGCCTTTCATTATTATTATTTTTGACCAAGTGTAGTACTTTACATTTCTCCCTGTTAAAATTCATCTTGTTTGCTTTGGCCCAGTTATCTAATCTGTTTTGAAGTGTGATCCTGTCCTCTGGGGTATTAGCCACCCCTCCCAATTTGGTGTCATCTGCAAACTTGCTCAGGATGCCCTCAAGCCCATCATCCAAGTCATTGATAAAGATGTTGAATAAGACTGGGCCCAAGACAGAACCCTGTGGCACCCCACTAGTCACTACTCTCCAGGATGAGGAGGAGCCACTGATGAGCACCCTTTGGGTTCGGTCAGCCAGCCAGTTACAAATCCACTGAATGGTAGCATTGTCTAGCCTGCATTTTACCAGCTTCTTTACAAGAATATCATGGGGCACCTTGTCAAAGGCCTTGCTGAAATCAAGATAGGCTACATCCACAGCGTTCCCTGCATCTACTATGGAACCCATAGTAATCATTATTAGGGTGAAAACAACATCTTTGATACTTTACTTTTTAATTCCTTCTTCCAATAACACATCCTCAAAAATAAGCAAGTGTGTGCTTTGCTCTCCACCTCACCAATTAGGTGACCTCTGCTGATTTAGTCAACTGAAGGCTAGGCTGCTGAGAAGGACTTTGGGCTTAAATGTATATTTTCAAAATAATGCGTATTTTTATTTTGAACATCTGCCTCATTAGGAATTAAGACCTGATTATAGGCGTAGTCTGCAAGTGAAAGGAAATAAGCCCATAGGACAGAGATGTGAGTAGCCATAGCAACTTTGCTATTCCATCTCACTTGGACGGCAACAACTGCCTCTGCGACCTTCCAGCTTCCTCAGTTGGGAACAACATCACCCCCCCCCCATTGCTCATCCATACTCCCACTTGACTCACACTTTCTAGGCATGGTTCTGAGCGGTTTCCGCTTTGTCCCGCTCCTTTCCCAGGGAAAATCCGCCCTTTATTGCTAAATCAGAGCAAACATCAATCCAGGGGGGGGGGGGGTTCTTTTAATAAATGTATCAGTTATGTGACTTTATAGTTCAATTTGATCAGGGTTTTTCATGTACTGTATTGTGATATTTTGTTTACTAGAACTTTGCTGTTTTTTTTATATTGATTATAATTTAAGTAATTATTTATTTTATATGCCTGTTTTTGTCCACGGAGTTTGGAAGACAGGAGTACCTGGCGTGCTCTGGTCCATGGGGTCACAAAGAGTTGGACACAACTAAACGACTAAACGACAACAACCATTATTTATTGCAATTATTGAGAGTGAATTTCTGTTTATTTGCTGATATTTTGAGTTAATTTTATAGTGTACTATTATATTCTAATGGATTATTGAATATCTCCTTATTTGATATAAATTGCTTATTTTAAGTTGAATCTTTTATTGTGACTTACTGTATTTGGATTGGATTGGGTTGTTACAAGATGTGTGAATGTTGTATACTGTATTTTGTTATTTCTCCAGCTTGTTAACCACCTTGTGTATAGCAATGCAGAAAGAAGGTAAGCAAGTTAAAAGGAAATTGCAGTGCAGTACTGCTCCTACAGTTTCTCCAGTACTTGGATTACCTAAGCCTGCTCACCTGAGCCTTGTGCCTCATCTTAACTCTCTCTCTGTTGGTACTTGGCTTTGTACAAGGTCGGAAGAACTGTCACCAAATGCCTTATGAAGTCTATCTGGAAACACAGAATGCCCCAGTGGGCTAGTTAGGCATAGGCAGAACCACCTGGAACCACTTGCTTTGCTCTCCCACTGGAGGAAAAGTATATCATCATGGTATTGAAAGCACCTGGATTTTGCATTCCCTTCCAGCACTTCATCATCAGCCACTGCAAAAGGTCAGTATAACACTCCTTCTCGGGCTGCTCTCATGAGTTCCATCCAAATATCATTTCCTGAAGCTCTTGTGGAAAAGGCAAGCTTTCTGGTGTGCTCTCTATCCCCATTGCACTTAATTATAAATTATTAGGTACAACATTGTGCTGTAGGGACTTACCGTAAGCCCAAAGGCTTCAGATGTAATTTTGGCTTTTATCTGGTTATTGTACCAGTCAGCCTACACATAGGAAAACATCTGCACGAGACCCTAGACTGCTGTGGGTGGAGGTCCATTTGATTAACTGATTATGATCCCCACTCCACTCCACATAAGGGTATTGCTGTTGGATTGTTTGCCACTATATCATAAAAAATTGAAAGAAATCCTTCAGTAGCACCTTAAAGACCAACTAAGTTTTTATTTTGGTATGAGCTTTCGTACGAAAGCTCATACCAAAATAAAAACTTAGTTGGTCTTTAAGGTGCTACTGAAGGGATTTTTTTTATTTTGCTTCGACTCAGACCAACACGGCTACCTACCTGTAAATAAAAAAAATTGGTTTCCCAACAGCTATAGCTATCTATATAGGTAAAGGTAAAGGGGCCCCTGACCATCAGGTCCAGTTGTTTCTGACTCTGGGGTTGCGGCGCTCATCTCGCTCTATAGGCCGAGGGAGCTGGCGTTTGTCCGCAGACAGCTTCCGGGTCATGTGGCCAGCATGACTAAGCCGATTCTGGTGAACCAGAGCAGTGCATGGAAACGCTGTTTACCTTCCCGCTGTAGCGGTTCCTATTTATCTACTTGCATTTTGACGTGCTTTCGAACTGCTAGGTGGGCAGGAGCTGGGACCAAGCAACGGGAGCTCACCCCGTTGCAGGGATTCGAACCACCGACCTTCTGATCAGCAAGCCCTAGATTTTGTGGTTTAACCCCCAGCGCCACCTGGGTCCCCAGCTATCAATATACTGTACAGTGGTACCTCGGTTTATGAACACAATTGGTTCCGGATGTCTGTTCATAAACTGAAGCGTTCATAAACTGAAGCGAACTTTCCCATTGAAAGTAATGGAAAGTGGATTAATCTGTTCCAGACGGTCCGTGGAGTACTTAAACTGAAGCGTTCATAAACTGAAGCGAATTTTCCCATTGAAAGTAATGGAAGGTGGATTAATCTGTTCCAGACGGGTCCGCGGAGTACTCAACCTGAAGCGTACTTAACCCGAAGCATGGGTGCAATTGGTTCCGGAAGTCTGTTCATAAACTGAAGCGTTCATAAACTGAAGCGAACTTTCCCACCCATTGAAAGTAATGGAAAGTGAATTAATCTGTTCCAGATGGGTCTGCGGCGTTCGTAAACCGAAAATTCATAAGCCAAGGTGTTCATAAACCGAGGTTCCACTGTACAATAAAACCACAATTCAGAAGTCATCTACTGACTCTTACGCAATGCGCGCCCCCCCCCCCCCATAATTGCCTATTTAAGCTTGGTGGAAAAAGAAGCTTTCAGCAAGCAATTAAAGGTTAAAGCAGAAGGTGCCTGGTGAACGCTGTGTCTCCATCAGCAGTCTAGCCACTGCAACACCTGGAGCTTCCAGATTAGGCCCAAGGGTGTTGCAGCAATCCAGCCTCATAGACCTGCAGGGATTAGGCTACCCCTGTTCCAGAAATGCCACAGTTGGTGAACCTGGTAAACAGATCTCCTTGCTGCAGAGCTCACTTGGGCCTCTCGTGACAGTGAGGCATCGGGGATGTGTTCTTCCCTGGCCACCCTACTGTTGTTGTTGTTGTTGTTGTTTCTTCTTCTTCTTCTTCTTCTTCTTCTTCTTCTTCTTCTTCTTCTTCTTCTTCTTCTTCTTCTTCTTCTTCTTCTCCTTCTTCTCCTTCTTCTCCTTCTTCTCCTTCTTCTTCTCCTTCTTCTTCTCCTTCTCCTCCTCCTCCTCTTCCTCCTCTTCCTCTTCTTATTCTTCTTGACTTCTTGACTTTACAAGTACAGTGGTATAAAATAATAAGTCAAATCATGATACATTTAGCAGAAGAACAAATACTTCTTTTTTTGGCCTTTGTAAAAGAAATAAAAACATCCACATCTATGGCTCTTTGGTTTATCTTCTTTTGTACAAAAGACCAATTAATGAGATAGAATAAGAGCCCAGCAGTTCACAGAACCAGAGACAAAATATAAATTGTGCAGCCGTGTACCCTCAGAGAAAGACTGGAAAATGAGTAGATTATCAGGTTGATATTGGAGATTTTTAAGAGAAACAGTTCCAGAAACAATTCCATGCTCTAATGTTATGCTGTAGTCTCACTGAAAACAGCTATCTTGCACCAAAGGAAATAGATACCCTATTTCACAAGAAAGCATTCATACCCAGTGTTGGTCATAACAGCAAATGAGATAAAATAGTATTCTTGGAAGTAGATGTAGTTTTATTAAGTCCACTATCCTTGGAAGATTCTTTTTAATCATTTCATAAAGGCTAGGGGCCGTTTATCCCATTTTCATTCATAGTGCTATAAAGAATAGCTCACTGTTATGCAAAATATACATGCAGGCATTAACATCTCCTGTACAGAACAAATAGATTCGCTTTCCAGTATTTGGTGTAAGAGGGAATACGAAGAGAGGAGGGTCTTGAGCAGAATGCCCAAATGTGTTCATGGGTTGATCTTCTAGAATGAATGAAATTATCATTCAGAGTTGAAAGAAGCGTAACACCACATTTATTCTGGTTCACTTAAGTATGTTGATGTTTTTCAGTTAAACACCCTTTTTACAGAGATGAACCCTCTTCTTTCTTGAGGTTGGCAGCAAGGCCAACACGTGGGGGGAAAGAAAGGAAAGCAAGTCTGACAATACAGGTCTTCTTCCTTCAACCTTTTCCTCTCTTGACATTCAGTCCCTCTTATCTTTTCTTATCTTTTGACTCTCTTCCCAGTCCTCCCCCATTCCTTAAATGAGACTTTAATCCAAGCCAAAGGGGCAGCTTCCCTTCCTCCTGAGAACTTGGGCTGCATATAGATTTGTCCTTTCAGCTACTGAATATTCCAAGCCACTAGATTATCTCCACAAATCCATGTCAGGTTCTTCATGTTCACAAATCTAATACCATTTAGATTCCCTAGCCCTGTTAAAATACCACTTGTGAAGAAATGTATTAAATCTTTTTGTCCTCCCCTCATAAATAAAATATTGAAACATTATTTAGCCAATTCACTTTAAATTCAAATTCTCTGAAGGGGGAAGTTTTGCTGTGCCAGCTAATCATGCTATTACTAAATCTGAGCACTCCAGCTGCATCCCAAAAAAGGTGTGAAAATATTAAAAGTTCATCGTTCTTATAAAAAAAGAACACCAACCTATTTCTATTTGTGGGTTGATAGTGTTTTTGTAAGATTCAAAATAGCATTTATTCAGTTCATTAGTTGTGTGTTGATGTAGCTCTGTGTCCTAATCCAACATTAAGTATATATCTGAAAAGAGAAACACTTAGGAACGCTTGGAATACTGAGCCACTTAGAGGGCAATTCAAACCCAAGATCCATGGGGATAAGGGTGGAGTGGAATAGCGTAATCTCTGGTTGGTGCTCAGCAGAGTCCTGCCCCTCAAAAGGGGCATTCTGGAGGTAGGGCAGGGCAGGGCGAGAGTTACAGTATCCTGATTCCAAACGGCATTCATTTGAGTGCTGCATAGTAACCGCCCTTTTCTGAGTTAACTGAGCTTCCATTTCCACCATTAAGCATGGAATCCTTTTAGTTTTGGAAGTTAGTACTTTATCATCACATTGCCTTTTCTAATATTTTATTTCTCTTCACTAAGGGCTCACCCACACTTACCTTTTGCCCCTGAGCTTTCCCAGTCTGTGTCCAAGCACTTTGTTTTCCCTGCCACTCTCACTAGAAAAAACTGCTCTTTAGCACCGAATTGGAACAAATGGCACCCAGTTTTCTGCAGACTGCTGAGAGCGTGAAAGAGTGGAGATTTGTGGGGAAAGCACGGGGGTGGGGAGAGCTTAGACACAGGCAAAGTGTGTACCTGTGCCTAGAAAGTGCGGAGGAAAATGTGTGTCAATGAACCCTAAGCTCCTACTTGCCTCCTTGAGCATCTGAGCTTTTGAAGCCAAGACCCTGTGAACCCTGCCTCTTTCTGTTCTGTAATATCCCCTCTCCAATGGCTGCTGAGGTGAGAGTATGCTAACATTAATCATCATTTCAATGTGAATCCTTGCAGCACATAAAAATGGCAGAGACTGGCCTGCCAGCATGTGGAAGCATTTCCATGAGGGCAATCCCTATCCATGCATGAGGCAACAGTGAAAAATGAGCTCTTCGTGATTAAACAATGGCTGCAGCATTGACAGGAAGACGGGGCTATCCCTGCTGAGCTCATATTTCAATGTGATGCTAATTTGACAAAGTTTCATAATATCTAGGGAGACTTCCTGGAAGTTAAAGCATATCTGAAGCTTAGAAGAAAATGGAGTTTGTGACCTAAGCCCAGAAGGGGTGAATCTTGTACGTTCATTCCTTTGTTCTTTTCTCTCATTCTCCTTTTGTATATTTTCTTTCACGCTATCCATCTTTCTTCTTTTGTTTCTTTTGGATTAGGGTTTTTTTTATTGCAGAGTTCAAGGATAGTGTGAAATAAGCACATTAATCTCTTGTACCATGGAGTAGCTTGCCAAAATTCATTGCTTAGTTGAGGTGATATAAATCTGTAATACTAGGGTTGCAGTTGACAGAGAAGGAGGTGTCGCAGATTGATAGTTGTGTGCCTGAGTGAAGAATCTGGACTCGGATCCAGGGTGAGGAGCATCACTGCCTTTCTCTTGCGCTGAATCAAAACCTTCAGCAATAAGACTACTGTACGAGAAGAATTGTGATTGCAAAGTACAATTTAATGGTTTAATCAGTCCTTCAAAACATATAAAAGAGCCCTGACATTTCACAGCTGAGGTGGGATGAAGGGGAGAGAAGGTTCAAGGGTGCACCACTTACATATCAGGGAGGGAGAGGCTGTAAGTCCTCTTGGGTTGCCCTGGGAAAGATAAAGCGACTAACAAATTTAATAAAATCATCATCATCAACAAGATGCCTGCAAACCATTGCCCATCTACCACGCATGCCAGCTGCGCTCTTGCTATCTGCACATTTCGTGGGTGGCCAAGCAAATGTACCAAAGAGCATGAAATTGTGCCCCCTGTGTGGCAGTGAAGGTCCTGAAGGCCTCCTTGGTCCCTCCCATTGCCCACCTCCATTGCCCACTGGTGCAGCTGTCCAGTGGAGCTTTTCTCAGTAGCGCAAAGGTTGCTTTCATCTACCCCAGTAAACTCAGTTTTGGAGCCCTCAAAACTTCAATGCCACCATTGATACAATGTCTGCTGATGTGTTGTGTGCACAATTACATTTGATTCTGTGGGATCTTTCAACTATTGATGTCTGAGATGTTGAGAAAACTCTTGTGGCTGCAAAGAGCTATATATTCTCTTCACCTGGGCCCATCCTTGCTGGGTCATGGCAGCCACTGAGGGTTTACTGGATATAGTGACTTGTTTTTATCATGGGATGGGGTGGTCCCTGCACACACACACGCACACACACACACAGCCTCCAAAGGTTTATGTCAAATACCATAGTCATTTGGATGAGCAAGAGGGGTGGTAGCAGTTAGGAGCAGACACCTTTGGATTAAACTGATTATTTCTAACCATTTCCATCCTAGTTTGGGGACATAATTGGCCTTACTTTTCCTGATGGACATGGGAAGTGTGACTATGTTCATTTTCCTAGATCTCTGTGGCTTTCGATACCACTGACCATGCTATCCTCCTGGACCCTTTCCATTCATTGGGGTTTGGGAGCCCTGCTTTACAATCATCTCACTCCTATTTATGGGGTTGACTCCAGAGAGGAGTGTTTAATGACTGTGCCTTGGCCCTCTGGCAGTTTCTTTGTGAGATGCCACAGGGACATTTTGTCCAGAATGCCAAATCAAGTTGTTTTATTATGGTCAATGATCAGTGTCAAAACAAAAAGCACCAATTAATTTTTTTTAAAGCTCAAGGCAAAGTAAAATAATATGCAGTCATACCTCGGTTTAAGTATGCCTCGGTTTGAGTATTTTCAGTTTAAGTACTCCACGGACCGTCTGGAACAGATTAATCCATTTTCCATTACTTTCAATGGGAAAGTTCACTTCAGGTTAAGTACGCTTCAGGTTAAGTACAGACTTCCAGAACCAATTGTGTTTGTAAACTGAGGTACCACTGTAAAATCACTTATACATGAAAGAGCAGTTCTGGGTGGTCATTTACCTGTCATAAAGGAAACCTGACATGGGAGTGTCCATTGGTCAATATGTTATACTAATCCTGGATGCTAATAATTGTGTCATATTTTAATAGCTGCTGCACAAAATCTGGCCAATTTGTGTCCACAATGTTATTTCATTTGAAGCTTCTGGGGGCAGACATCAGGAGATTTAGGGCAACATTTCACCAGTATGCTGACAATACCCAGCTCTTTATATATGTAACAGCTGAACCCAAAGAAGCTGTACATGTCTTACCAGCCATCAGTCACCCGCCCAATCACTGCTGCCAATAATCACACGTCCCACCTCTGCCTTCACTATCTGTGTAGAAGACGACACCCAATTTTTGCCTAACTTTCTTTTAGCAGTCATGGGACTTTATTATGACTGAAGTCTGACAGTCCAGTAACTTTATGGTTGGGTGGTTCCCAGGTGCAGGAATTGGGTTGTGTGCTTGCTCTGGATTGGATCACATTCCCTCTGAAGACACAGGTACAGACATTGGTCCTGCTTCTGAATCCATTGCTGGAAAAAGAGGCCCATTAGTGCCTATTCCTGGACAGGGATAGCCTTGTCACAGATACATACATTAGGAATCTCATTATTAGACTACTGCAATCTGCTGCTGTATGTGGGATTACCCTCACACTAGCACAACATGTAGCTGCTTGAGTGCTGAATGGAGCACCCAGTTTTATACACTTTATATCCAGGGCTTTTTTTCCAGCCAGGAATAGCCAAAGCTCAGCTCTGGCACCTCTCAGGTGGGTTCCATTGATATTCTAAGAGAACGAGGGAGGTTCCAACACCCCCTTTTCTAGAAAAATAACAGTGTATCAGTTCTGAAATATCTGAGCTGGCTGCTCATTGGCTGCCTAGTCAAATTCATGTGTTTGTTGTTGTTGTTAAAGCCCTAAACAACTTGGCACTAGGATACCTACAGAGCCTCCTCTCCCAGTACACACAAAGGGGATCTTTAAAACCTTCCAAGAGGATCCTGCTTTTTGCTCCACTCTCTGGTATGCCCTGGCTAGGTGTTGGCTGGTAGATAATCACTTATATCTAAATTGCTCGTGGCTGAGGTCAATTCTGTTGCATGGTCTTTATTATTTTTTAAGAGATATTACTGCTTAATGGTACAAAACAGTAGGATGAAAGATAGCTAATATGCCACCAATATTTTACAAAGGATCTAGAACAATGACTGTGATGTTGGTAACCCTAATAAAACACTAGAATTAAAAAAAATGCACAAATTTCCAAGCAAAGTGTTAAACATGGCAGGTAAGTGAAGGGTCAATATAAAAGGTTAGCATGCTGGAGAAATCCTCCTGGATTTTGTTTTCTTAAAAAATTGTAAGCCTGCGATAAGAATGATCAAGTTAATAGAAGATACTTCCTTAAACCTTTTGATAATGTTCCCTACCAAAGGCTTTTAAAATAGTCACCAGAATAACAGGAGGATCTTTCCACTGAAAACTGTCACTAGCTGAAAGACAGAAAGATGCAAGCAGGCATGAATAGTCAATTCTCACAGTAGGGAAAGGTAAACAGTGGGGGCCCCAATTATCAGCTCTGAAACTAGTGCATTCAAAAACTAGAACAAGGTATTCAGCAGGAAAAAAAGGATAATTTGCAGATGAAATAAAATGATTCAAGATATTTATGTTTAAATCAAACCATGAGAAGTTCCAGGAGGATTTCATAACATTAGTAGAGCAGACTATGAAAGGACTGTTAATGTCAGTGTTGAAGATAGAAAAGGTATCTATTTTATTGCTAACTAATAGGGATTTGTCTACAAGAATGACAGTGGAGTGGGCCCAGCATTTCTACATTCTTTGCTCTCTCTCCAAATACACTTCAGTCATTAAATGCCTTGTTTTTGTTTCCAGAACCCCGCCAGGTTCAAGATTGCCAGCCATGATGATGAAACCTTGGTGACTGCTGAACTGGTGAGTGCCACTATCTCACTTCAGTATAATCCTCCAGACAGTAAAATTATCTATAGGTATCTAAATTCATATTGGGCTATTTTCCAAATCTGTCCTATACATTTTGCAGCTGCCAGATGGCCATCCTTTGTCAAGGTGAGTGCTTGGAGGATGAGCAATGCTAATGACTGGAAAGCATGGTCTCTCTCTTGCCTTTGGTTAGCAGCACCCATTACTAATGCAAATTTGGACAGGGGCAGATAATTGGGAGGTCCTACATACAATAATAGAATCTTAGAGTTGGAAGGGACCCAAGGGTCATCTAGTCCAACTCCCTTCAATGCAGGAATCTCAGCCAAAGCATCCATGACAGATGGCCATCCAACCTCTGTTTTGAAACCCCCAAGGGAGGAGACTCCATCAGCTCCTGAGGGAGTCCATTCAACTGTTGAACAGCTCTTACTGTCAGAAAGTTTTTCCATATGTTTAGTTGAAATCTCCTTTCTTGTAACTTGAAGCCATTGGTTCGAGTCCTGCCCTCTGAAGCAGGAGAAAACAAGCTTGTTCCCTCTTCCATGTGAGGGAGAGAAGCACAGAGCAACATTGGCCATACTCTCAGGAGGGCATAAGGCAGCCATTCTATTCCTCCTCTGAGGTGTCTCTTTACTGGATTAGTCAGTTGTCTGTGGGGCTGAGTAGGCATTTTTTTGTCTTGCATTGGCTAAGAAAAGGGGGGACTCGGGTAATCACTACAGACTTCCTAAAGCGGGGACACTATTTATTCATTTTGCCCCCATAGCAGGATTGGTGCAGGATGAAGAAAGACACAGGAAGACAGCAGAGCACCCTGAGGCATTGGAGCGGTGAAAAGTGTTTCTAAATCAACTCTCTTTATGGACCTTCCCACCCCAACATTCTGCACCACCAGCATCTTTTGGACCAAAATCAAGGGAAGCCCACATACAGCAAGTTATAATAATTAAGTGGAGGTTACCAAAGCGTGATCAGGCTATCCTGGTCCAGAAACAGGCACAGTTGCCATGCCAGCCAAAGGTGGTAGAAGGCACTCCTGGACACCACAGTCACTTGGGTTTCCAGGGCCAAAGATATAAGAAGCACTTTTAAACAGCATGCCTTTTCCTTTAGGGGAACAGAGCAGGCATGCTACCAAACTCCCAGATCTGGGAATAACCCACTCATAGTACTAACATCTTGCCAAGATTCAGTTTCAGTGCACAGTGGTACCTCAGATTACAAACGCTTCAGGTTACAGACTCCACTAGCCCAGAAATAGTACCTCAGGTTAAGAACTTTGCTTCAGGATGAGAACAGAAATCGTGTTTTGGCGGCGCGGCAGCAGCAGGAGGCCCCATTAGCTAAAGTGGTGCTTCAGGTTAAGAACAGTTTCAGGTTAAGAACGGACCTCCGGAACAAATTAACCAGAGGTACCACTGTATTTGCCCTCATCCACCCCATTACTGCATCCAGACACTAGTTCAGGAACTGCCATGGTCTCATCTGACTCAGAAACAACAGGGAGCTAGAGCTGGGTATCATCAGCATATTGCTATCTCTGTGCTCCCAAAGGGCTTCCTCTATGTGATTGCACAGCATTGCAAGGGCGCAGCAGTACAGTACAGACAGGTTTGTTTTTGCAGCGGTTTACAATATAAAAACACAAAAATACATTCAATAACGTTTTAAAACAATACCCCCCTCCCAGGTTAAAAGGTCATAGATTGTTTAATTAGCCAAAGGCCTGGGAGAAGAGGAACATTTTTGTCTAGCACCAAAAGGTGTATAATGAAGGCACCAGGTGAGCCTCCCTGGGGAGGGCATTCCACCACAGAAAAGGCCCGTTTTGTGTTGACACCCTCTGGACAAATATTTCATGAAGGGGGCACACGAAGAAGGGCCTTGGATGATGATCACAGGGTCCAGGTTTGGTTCATATGGGGAGAAGCAGTCCTTGAGGTATTGCAGTCTTGAGCCCTTGAAGGCTTTGTAGGTCAAAACCAGCACTTTGAATTGGGCCCAGAAACTAATTGGCAGCAAGTGCAGTCAGGCCTGGTTTGGCATTATATGCTCAAACCTTCTTGCCCCAGTGAGTAACCCGACTGCTGAATTCTACATCAGCTGAAATTTCCCAACTGTCTTCAGAGGCAGCCCCATTGCTGTAATGAACCCTAAAGCTTACCAGAGCATAGACAACAGAAGTTAGGATATCCCTGTCCAGACAGGGGCAAAGCTGATGGAAGGCATTCTGGGCCACTGAGGCCACCTGAGCCTTAAGCATCCGGAAGCATCCGGCTGCTCCTTCAGCAGGAGGGTAGCCCCACCAAGAGCAGGCAACCCCCTGCAATTCCCGCCCCCATACAGGATTCTAACTCTACAATTCGCTGGTTCTCTGGTTTTATTACTCTTTTCTTACTATGTGCTCACTATTTGGAAACGGAATCACTCTAGGGCTCCTCTCTTCACAATCACATCACCTGTCAAAGTGACAGGCTCCCCCCCCCCAGTTTAGAGTAAAAACAAGTCCAAGGGATTCAATTTAGCTTAACTTTTATTATTATTAATGATTGCATTAATTAAATATTGTGTTTTATTTTTGAAATGAAACTTGACAGGTAATTTATTTTATAAGAGTAGCATCCCAGTAATTGCTTTAGTATTATGGGGGAAATATGATAAAACTCATGAGTTCTTTCATTTTTAAAATGGAGAGGGGGGGACATGAAATGAGTATTTTTAGATATGCAGATGTCATAACAGTATGGTCAAACTTGGAGTGGTTGCATAGACATGAGTGTGATTTCAATACATGCACACTATTATGTCAGCTTTCATGTTGCATGTAGTGAAGTATCTCACCTACACCAAGCCATACCTCTTCAGGTGAGCATGTAGACCTTTCTTATTCCTGCATCAGTGCCCCACAAATCTGAGTGAGGGATACAGGTTGGCCGCCCCAACAATGATCCTTATTTTGTCCACAAGTCATAAAGCCATTAGTGCAAATCTCAGGAAACACAATTCAACTGAAAACACACCCCATGGTACCCACCCTGCACTCTCCTGTTTCCTTTTGCACACATCCATGCCACAGGAGTACAAATCTCTAGTTAGTTCTTCTTCCTCACTCCCACTGGAGAACTTCCAACAAACTTCCCGGCACATCTGCCAAGAAAACATAGCTGCTTTGACCTGACCCATGAGGCCTTTAAATTTCTTCCCTAGCATGTTTAATGTCTTCTGAGCAGTCTCTACCCAGATCCAAGTAACACAATCCTAATTTCTCCCTTATCCTTGTTCCTGGCCCTGTCCAAGACTCTGGTAACACCTTCCCCTTGAGCCATCCCAAATCATATCCTCCAGATGTGAGCAATATGTGAGAAGGATGTTGTAAAACCCCATGCTGAATTCCAGGTCAAACCCCACCTACCCAACCAGGACAAACTGTGGCCCCATGTGGAACAAGTCACCCTTTGACTGGCCCACCACTTCTGTAGGTGGCTGGCATCCGCCTGTCTTGGGAGACAATGGAGGAGTGTGTCATCGGGGATAAAGACAAAGCATTAGAGAGTTACAGCACCTGCTGTGGTTCAGGTCACATTTTAATGCAAGCTTACCTAACTAGTGATTCTTGAAAAACAATACACAAAGCAAAATGCAACTATCCTTTGAAATACTCTTTTTTTTCAAATTTTGCAATGCAGTTCTCCAATCAAATATTGTGCACAAGAATGCATACTTTAAGGGAAATTGAGCATACAGTGAAAAAACATTTAAATAACATGATATTAAATAACATAACATGATATTTAAATAACATAATATGGGGGAAAATTGCTTGCAAAAATGTGTATACAGTATTAGGAGAAATGTGCCTTAAAATGCTCCTGAATTCTCATGAGGATGTTTGTTTGTTTGCTTGCTTGCTTGCTTGTAATGCAAACTGCTCTGGAAAACCTCAAAAATAAAAATAAATACAAGTTGAAGCAGTTGGATCACAAATGTCCATAGCCACATAAATCTTAGAAAGTGTCTTGTTTTGTGACAATAAGACACACACAAAATCCACCAGTTTCTTTTCTTGGTCTCTCCTGCTAGTTTTATAAATGTCATGTTAACATTGTGCAGCAAACAGATGGGTTAGACTGACTTTAAAGAGGAGTGTTCTTTACATGTCTCCAGATGATGCTTTTGTTTTGACTTTTTCACAGAAAAGGGTCCTCTCTTCACTTTCTTCCTATGTATCACTCAAAAGTAGGAAGGAAAAACAAACAAACCCACCAAATGCCTGGATGAGATGTAGAAGGCTGCAAAAACAGCACAGAGTTCTTTGATATCTTTGTATCACAAACTATATATATATATATATATATATATATATATATATATATATATATATATATACACACACACACACACACACACACACACACACACACACACACAGGGATTGATCCTAAAATGTGTTTGCAAAATGTGTGCATGTAGTTTTTCTTAAGATCTCTCTCTCTCTCTCTCTCTCTCTCTCACACACACACACACACACACACACACACACACACACACACACTTTGAAGGAATTTTACAGATATGAGAATGTCCGGGGAACAGCACCTCCCTGCATTGGATAGCAACATTCATAGTTCATAAATTACTCACCCTTGACCACACTATTTCCTGAACCTATAAGCCTTAAGCTCATCCCACATCCCTAAAATGGATGGTTGCTAGGGCTTCCATATGAATTCCTGGGATGCCAGCCTTATGAACTGGTGGCACTGTAAAAAAACAGACATGTAAAATCTACATGCTGTCCAGCTTCCCATTTGAGAAAACACACCCACAGGTGAGTGGTGGAAGCAGGAAAAAATATAGGGGGGACACACAGGATGGGCAAAGTATATTTCTAGGTAGGTGAGTTCTATCTCAAATTTGAAGATCTCTGAAAGAAATGGGATTAGGAGACAAATAGAATGGGAAGAAGAAGAAGAAGAAGAAGAAGAAGAAGAAGAAGAAGAAGAGGAGGAGGAGGAGGAGGAGGAGGAGGAGGAGGAGGAGGAGGAGGAGGAGGAGGAGAGTTTGGATTTGATATCCCGCTTTATTACTACCTGAAGGAGTCTCAAAGCGGCTAACATTCTCCTTTCCCTTTCTCCCCCACAACAAACACTCTGTGAGGTGAGTGAGGCTGAGAGACTTCAGAGAAGTGTGACTAGCCCAAGGTCACCCAGCAGCTGCATGTGGAGGAGCAGGAACCCGGTTCCCCAGATTACGAGTCCACCGCTCTTAACCACTACACCACACTGAGCTCGTTCCTGGGGTGTGTGTGCTTCCCCCCCTGCCCCATGCACACACCCTAATATCTTAAAAAATATACACACTCAATCTCCACCCCAGTCTACATTGAAAATAGAAGCACATTATTGGTTCATAGGGAAGGAAGCATTCCTTAAAATTTGCTAGTCATAGATCACCAAGGATTTAAATGTAAAACAACAACACAGCACTTGGCAGGCTCTGAGGCCACACACAAGCTGTCACCTCCTGGAGCAGCTGAAGCTTCCAAACCCTTTTCAATAGGTGCATGTGGAATAGGATCCAGATCTGTCTATTCTAGGAAGACGTGTGCCTGTTGCACCAGTCCAAGCTGAGCAAAAACAAAGGCATAAGGAGGGGTGGGGTGGGGTGGGAGCATTTCCCTGGCCTCCCAGCAGGTGAGTCATTGCTCCTTACTAGAAGGGACAAGGTGGCAGGGCGGGTGATGTGGTGGAAATGCACTGGCAGGGGGCTCCAATTGGGCTTTGTGGGTGCATTTGCTGTCCCTGCCATTTCCCCCTCCCCCTCCCAGTGAGCAGCAGTGACTCAACTGCCAAGAAGTCACAGGTGAGCCGCTCTGCCCCCTCCCCATGCCGCCCACCTCTGCTCCTGACCAAGCCACTAGCCAAGGACAGAGGACCCATGCAGAGTTCAAGACCACTTCCTTTTTTAAAAATATATTTTTATTAATTTTTCCAATTAAAACCAATTATATCACATTCATTATTTCAAATTATACACACATATATCAATCAAACCGAATGTTATGCCAAATCATCTAAAAAAAATTTTTGGGTTCCCATGCTTCAAGAAATTGGGGATTCCTCGCAACCGTCCACTGCCGTCTTTTTTCTAAAGTTCAAATCGTCTCTCTGAGTCCATAATAATCCAGATCTTTCCCTTACAGTCACATAGATGTTTTCCTCTTTCAACCGATTATTTCCCAGCTGCTGAGATGAATGTCAAACAAAGTTTCACAAATGTTCTTTTTCCTGTGTGAGTTAATCAGTCCAGCCTCCCCATAAATCTTCTTGGTCTGGAGCGTCCCTATTGCGTCGACTCTCAACACGAAGCAGCGCCATCTTAAAAAAACTCAAATCACTTTCGTTTTCTCTCATAGATTAACGATCTTTATAAAATTTACAGCTTTTCCAGGCAGAAGAACCAGACCTCACACCATGCATAGACTCTTGGTAAATTAATGGATCTCCTTGCCCTATAGCTGAACTTAGCTTCAGGTCGCTGCTCCAATTCAAAGTGCGTCACAACTCATAAATCCTCCGAACGCGTCCAGGCACTCCTCCCATCCAACTAGAGGGGGGCTTTTCTCGTCAGCAACTCCTCATCTTTAAAAAATATGCTCAATAACAACAGTTTATAAAGTTCAACTCACACAGTCTTTTGCTTCTCTTTCACTCCAAACAAGCCAGGACATCACGTCTGGGAAGGTACGAAGTAACTCATATGAAAAAAAATAAAAAAGACTCGCTTCCCTTATCGCTCCGTCCCCATCAATCCTTCTTCCAGATGAAATACAGCCTTTAACTCCTCACCCTCAGCAGCATAGATTTCCGGCAGTAAACAGCGCTTCTGCCCCTCCTTCTGAAGTATGTCCATAGATTTAAGCCTAATTATCTTCTTTAATCATGGAAATCCCCGCCATGCAGATTAGCGTCCGGGAGTTCTGGCCCTCGTAAGTGCTTCAGCCCAAGCTCCCCCCACTCCATAAACAGTCGGAGTGGGTCTGGGGGCATCGCGGGCCAGCGGCCCCTCTCCATAACCCCCGGAGAGGGTAGGGGGTTGCCATTTACTCCCCTAGCAACCGCCAAATTCCTTACGAAGGTCAGAGGGATGGAAAACAGGTCCGCCATTCCTGCAGGCGGAAACCGGAACCCGAGTTCAAGACCACTTCCAGATCTGAATGCACAACCCCATCTTGTTTCTTAGCCTTCATTAAATACATTAAATGTAATGTATTAAATTATAGAAGCATCCCCATGCCAACGTCTCCCTTTTCATCATAGGACAAAATATATCCTGTTTGTTCTTCTGCTTCTTCTCCACAGCATGATTTGTCTCATCTTGCAGAGGTAGGGAGATGCATGATGATTTAGGGGTACATTTTGCTTTTTAAGAAAGGGCGGGACTGATTTTGGAAGCATGTAATTCAGTTCTAAGAGGTGACAAATGTATGCCTGGCATTACTGTATCTTCATTGTGCATTGATCTGATCTGAGCCTTTCAGGGCTAAATATTGCAAATATTAAAAATAATCTAATGTTCCTTGCTATTTTAAAAGATACAAAATTGAATGCAAGACAAAACTAAGATCACCAACAACTGTGCAACATCTGTTCTGCTGTATGAGCAAAGATGTGACCCACATTTGGTGTTATGGTTTTGTTTTAAATTAACTATGACTTTTTAATTCTTCAGCAATAGAATCTGTACCCATCAGTGCCAGGCAATGTAATATAATTGATTTAATTTTCTACTATCATATTGCAAGCATTATTAATTATTATTGGTATTGTTTTTTACAAGAATTACGGGCTCTAGGAAATTTGACAGATCTCAGGAAAACTATTTGTTTCCAGATTTGATCTGAAGTGGTTAGGGAATATTAATATTTCATTCTTGCATTGTATTGCAGTATTAGATTACAGAAGTAAATTCTGATAAATTTTCCATCCGATGGTCTCATAACAATAAGTTAGCTGCAAAGCTCAGTTCAGATATGTTAGTTATAGCTGGATTACAGTTAAACAAGACAGAAGGACAAAAATAATAAAATATATTCCTCAAAATTGTACAGAAGATTAATGAATTTTTACAATGCTGAAAGCTCCAGTTGAAAGCTGTGAAGGAAACTGATAGGCCACAGGATGGAGCCAAGAGCGGCACCAAAAAAGCAGAAACTTGTGCAATCATTTTTTTTCTTCAAAGTGTACAGTAAAACAGAAATGGTGTGGAACAGATTTATAGGTAGGGGTGTCAGCACATTCCAAGGAAAATGGGAGTGGAGATTGCCAGTGTTCACTTATTTGTCTGTCTGGAATGGAAATCAATCCAGCAAATATGATCAGTTTTTGCTTTTGTTGCTGCTGTTTTCAGTCCACAAATGATAAGTAATTGATGGCATCCTTGCTGCTCTTTGCATTGTGTTTCCTTTGTATTGAAATGCAGACCTTGGGCTTTCAAATCTGAGCGGTGACCTGTGCGATGTCAAATTCATTGCCCAGCCTGCCTCTTGCTGTGGCACCGCCTGCAGCGCTCTCTCAGTTTGAAATGAATGGTGTGTAATAACGTAACAATAGTGTAGTTAGTTACATAGTTCATTATGTAAAATATCCAGCAGGACAACTTTAGCAGAAACAGAAGCAGCACCACATGTGACAAGCATGAAATGGAAATGGATGCCTTCTTACTGTGTACCTTACGAAAATCAGGTGGAGCTTAGAACTCACAGCGGCTCCCTCCCACATGGTTTCTGCTGCATTTGCAGCACCAAAGTGACCTCTCTGGGGCACAAATCCTTGCAGTGTATATGAAGGTCCTGGGCTGTAAGACTCACTCATTCAGACTGGATCTGGCGGCTTAAAGTCAGGAAAGGGGAAGAAATTTCAATGAATCTCTTGAAATTCTGTTTTGCTCTTTTGCTTTGCTTTGGTACCTCTCCTAAGGCAGGGAATATGTTGGACTATAAATGCAAATGAATATAGGAATGACATTTGCTTAACTGGTCTCCCTTTGAAATAACTTCTCGAGAGAAATATAGAACAGTTTAAAATGTATACCTTGTTCTTGTATGGCATTGAGTTATGCTTGTTATTTTTAAAAATAGGCATCGTTGTTCTTTCTTTCCATACAATGGCATTTTAAACAACAGCTTGAGATCAGCATCTATGATTAAGATGTATTTGCTTTTTCTTGGACTGAGAAGGGAAAACAAATAAATAGAACATTTCTGGAAGCTTCGTTATTACTCTTTTTTTGTAGAAGATGAGGCAAAGGAGGATGACTTCTTAGGAAGTAAGGCTGCAATCCTAACCCCATAGAATTCAGCAGGACTTACTTCTGAGTTGACATAGTTGGAACTGCATTGTAAAAGTACAATTAATTCTGTTAAAATGATGCATAAAATGAATGAATGTGGTTTTTATAAAGGCAGGTGAATAATTCCTGCTCCATTAACAAAGGGAGGTCCGTAAAGCACATCACATGTTTTAAGACCTTATTATTCACCTATCACAGCCCCCCCCCCAAAAAAATTACGTATGGTATTTATTTACATCACATTTTCCCTCCCCCATATTTTATGCCAACCAATAACCCTGTGAGATAGGTTAGGCTGAGAGATCACCACATGAGCTTCATAGCTGAGTGGCTTCCCAAGTTTTAGTCCTGCTTTTGTAACAAATTTGCTGCCACCTCAACATCTTTCATGGGTGGCAGATTTTAGGGTGCTTTCACATTAGCCTACAAAAGGTATGGGCACCCTGTGTCTAGGAATGTTGTCGGAATGTGATCTTTGCAAAATCCAGGACAAACTGTTTTGATAAACCTCTCTCAGACTAATGTGCGCATTGGATTGAAGCAATAATCGGATTTCACACTTCTCCAAATGTTGCAATATACTTCTGGCTTTAAATATATATATTTAAAATGCATGTTTTTACAGAAAATACATTTAAATATGTGTATTTTCAGAGAAATGCATTTACCAATGTGAATTTTAATATACTTTTAAATGCAAGTTTTTGCACAGTTTTTTTTAATTTAAAATTAACACAAAAGGGAGCGAAAAGAGAGTTATGTGTGAACATGATCTGGACTAGAAGAATGAGCTCTCTCTCCATGCATTCCTTGCAGGAAGTCCTCTCTTCTTATGTAACAAGGCACCAAATTACATTCCCCCAGCGACCTCCACCCTTTGTTCTGTTTAAAAACCTGTTGCTTATTTAGGGTATTTATCTGCAGCTGTAAACAGATAATTGGGTGGGCCTGAAAATATAACAATCATGATCTTTTCCGTTCCTGCCTTGAGCCACTTTGTGAGTTAAGGGAGGAGGGGAGCTGTAAGGAAGTTGAGAGGAAGGCAAAGGTAAGAGGTTGGATTTGGAGCACATCGCTTGGAAAGAAACTCTTCAATAAGTCTCTTTCCCCTTACAAACTGCAATGGGTAAACCAATGCCAAGCCTCAACATGCAGAGTTAATGCCATTTTGAAATTAGCAGGCAAGGTCTGCACACAAATTCTCTTCCTCTGCTCATACCTATTTGCATATTTAGAAATACCAACTACTGTTGATTTAAAAACCCATCAGCTGACATTTCCACAGGACATTCCCTGAGTTTTGCAGCCATCCTTCCTAATCCTGATCTGCATTCCCTGCTTAAATGTCTGCCATAATCTCCTCTGGCTCTACCACATGCAGCCTTTAGAGTCAGACCCGCGGGCACCTCTTGGAAGACTGCCCAGCCATTTATTTTTAGAGTCTACATCTTCCAGGTGCCATCTGTCCTCAACTATTAAAATGTCTATAGCACATTTTAGGATTTTTTTTAATAAAACACCTCACTTTACACTTTAAATGTCGTTTCCCCTCACAACACTTGCTGTCACATCTTTTAGCTCCAATCCGTTGGTTTCTCTTCCAAAAAATAATAATCTGGAATCAAATGCAAAACTGGCATTTATTGTTAGTGTCATTCTTTAATTGGTTTCCTTCAGTGAGAAAATACAAAGCAATAGGGGAACCCAATGTATTCACTGGGTTCCTCGGGTATGCATGCACACAACTAAAGCTCTGGGCTTGTGAGGACTAGCTAATGCCACAGAAGACAAAATATGGATTCAAGATGACCTTGACAGACTGGAGAATGAGGCCCAAACTAACAGGATGAATTTCATTAGGGGGGAATGTAAGGTTCTGCACTTAGACAGGAATAACCAGGTGCGCATATACAGTTACAAACACCTCGGGTTACAAACACTTTGGGTTACAGACTCCGCTAACCCGGAAGTAGTACCTAGGGTTAAGAATGGTTTCAGGTTAAGAACGAACCTCCGGAGCGAATTAAGTTCATAACCAGAGGTACCACTGTATAAGATGAGGGATATTTGGCTTGCTAACTGTAAATGTGAAAAGGATCCAGGGGTCTCAGTAGACCACAAGCTGAACATGAGTCAATAGTGTGATGCAGCAGCAAAAAAGAAAGAAAGAAAGAAAGAAAGAAAGAAAGAAAGAAAGAAAGAATGAATCAGATGCTATTCTAGGCGGCATCAACAGAAGTATAGTGTCTAGATCAAGGGAAGTAATATTCCTGGTCTATTTTGCCTTGGTCAGGCTCCACCTAGAATCCTGTGTCCAATTCTGGACACTACAATTTAAGAAGGCTGTTGACAAGCTGGAAGGCGTGCAGAGGAGGACAACCAAGATGATCAAGGGTGTGGAAACCAAGCCCTATGAGGAGCACTTGAAAGAGCTGGGTATGTTTAGCCTGGAAAAAGAGAAGGAGAAGGAGGAGGAGGAGGAGGAGGAGTTTGGATTTGATATCCCGCTTTATCACTACCTGAAGGAGTCTCAAAGCGGCTAACATTCTCCTTTCCCTTCCTCAACCACAACAAACACCCTGTGAGGTGGGTGGGGCTGAGAGACTTCAGAGAAGTGTGACTAGCCCAAGGTCACCCAGCAGCTGCAGGTGGAGGAGCGGAGACGCGAACCCGGTTCACCAGATTATGTGTCCACCGCTCTTAACCACTACACCACACTTAGGAGACTAAGAGGAGAGATGATCTCAAGAGCTGTCACATGGAAGATGGAACAAGCTTGCTTTCTCCTGTTCTGGAGGCTAGGACCTGAAGGAATGAATTCAAGTTACAAGAAACACTCTCTGACAGTAATTATCCTAAAGCAGTCTTCCTCTCAAGACATTTTGGGGAAATGGTCAGTTAGAAAAAGGGAAGTGGGTGTGTGGTGCTCTGCTTGAGATCTTACAGTCTGCAGTTTGCTGGAGGTAAGAATTAGGGTCCTGTGTGTGAGTGCACATACCATGATGAATTTTTGTTTTGTTTTTAAATATCCTCCCTACACTCTCCCCTCTCTAGACGACAAGAATGCCCTTAACTGATTGGTATACTACACAGTGGTACCTTCGCTTAAGGAGAATGCAAAACACAAAATTAAAAGTCATTTGGGGCTGGGGTGGGGACGGGGCAGGAGAACTCCACTTAGAGGGCGGTGCCACCCTGCCTCACTGCCAGCCTCCATTTGCATTAACTACCTGTTACTTACTCATTTGAGGGTGGCCTACATGCCTCACCCATCTTATCATCAAGATAGATGAGGTTTAGTGACTGAGCGGTGCAGCATCGCCCTGTGAGCCGCATGCCAAGCAAGGACTTGAGCCATGGGCTCCTCTTCATTCTCAGCCCCACTTGAAAGAATAGCAGCCTCGTGCCAGCCATGTAGCAACTTTGCTTGTAGAATATTGATGTAACCATCTCCCCTTATTGGAAATACAGTGTGTATTCCAGAATGTAACCTTTTTCATTTACATGCTGGGAAACCTAAATGATTTCTTTCTGTCTCTCTGCTGGCCTCTTTATTAGCTGAATTGCTTGACAAATTAGCCGGGTTCTCTTCTGCTTTGGACTACAGCAACCCAATAAAATCATAGGTTTGAAATCATCAGACTAATAACATTGGGTTGCACTTCCACTATTTCTTCCTTCTTTTTTAAGAATTTGTGTCGGACTGATTTATGTTGTGCTGCTTTCTGCTCTCATTAAAATCTTTCTCACAAAATGAGTTATTGGAATTTTTTTTAATGGCCAGGGACATTCTGTTCAAATGGCGTACTATGTTAAGGTGCTGTGTTACTTTGGCCATTCTGAATGTTAATTAGTTGGCCATTTCTTTTTCTCTCCAACAGTTAGAGCAGATTGCCATCTGAAAGGGTCTAGCTAATGAAAATGCAAGGTGCCAACAAGGTCAGTCTGCACTGGTTTCAAGCCCACTCAAGTAGCATTTGCATAATATATACAAACAAGAAAATCATGATATTGGGTTCAAGAGACAAGGCTTCTAATGAGAACAGATAACTGCCATATTATTTTCCTTTCAGCAGAAGGCCAAATTAACAGATATCAAAAACAACAACAAGGTCTACAACTAATACAGTACTATAATAGCAAGTCACAAACACTGTTTGTTGCTTATTGGTAGGAATGTAGTCAGGTGGTCTGCAGGAATAGGAATGCTAATGATCACCCCCTCCTGTGCCCTGCCCCAATTGCATATTCGGCATCTGCAGCTTATATCCAAAGGCACTTGTCTGTACTGTAGGGAATACGGGGCACAGTGGGAATGGTGCCTGTTAACCAGCTTCGAGGAGCTGCAAATGTTTCCCCATGAACTACTATGAGATTGTAAATAGTTATCATATAGTTATTTGATCTCTGAAAACATACAGTATTTAAAAAACTGCACTGCCAATCTCATACTATGTTTACTTGGAAGGAACTCCTATTCATCTGAATTGAATTTACATCCCAGCAAGTGCACCTTTTAGCTATTTCACATGACAACACTGATCGGTATACCTATGATATACATTTACAAATGCATCTGTGTCATTCAAACACTGCTTTTTAAAGAATACAGTTAGAACACTTCATTTAAATAAAATGTGGGGCTGGCCCTAAGGCTACAAGTTTTACTATCCAAAGTTTTCTACTTCTATAGACCACAAGGTGTTCTTGCGTGTCTATCAGTGCATTGATGCTTATGTGCAGTTTCAAGATACAGTGGTACCTCTACTTACGAATTTAATGCGTTCTGAACGCACATTCGTAAGTCAAAAAAAATTGTAAGTCGAATCCCATAGGAATGCATTGGGAGAAAAAAATTGTAAGTCGAAGCAACCCTATCTAAAAATTCGTAAGTAGAAAAAATCCTATCTAAACAGCATCCAAGATGGCAGACAGAGCTCCATTCGTAAGTAGAAACATTCGTAAGTCGAGTCATTCGTAAGTAGAGGTACCACTGTACTGAATCCTAAGAAGGGAGAACAGGGCCTGCTGGGATAATCTCAGGGTCATGAATTTGAGCCCCACACTGGAAAAAAAGATTCCTATATTGTAGGGGGTTGGACTAGATGACCCTCATGGCCCTTCCAACTCCATGATTCATGAGAATTCAAGCTGCCCACCAACACTACCTGTACATCTCTTCCAGCCTGGTATTCAGACTTTGCAGCTGGAGCTGCTGGAACCCCACCCAGAGTCCAGCTGGCTGTCATTAGCTGTTGTCAAAGAGAAGTCTCCTCAGAGGAGGGTCTCATTCATGAGGATATCTTGACCCCCAAGCAGCCATTCCCTTATATCTGGCTCTTCTCCTTGTGGAGCAAGTTTCTGTCTGACATTGAAGGCACAGGTCAAATTCTGATCTTTTTTTCTTTTCTTTTTAAGTAGCTGGGCAGTGGGGGCCATAGCCTAGCATAAAGGTAAAGGGTAAAGGGTCCCCTGACCATTAGGTCCAGTCATGACCGACTCTGGGGTTGCGGTGCTCATCTCGCTCTATTGGCCGAGGGAGCCAGCGTACAACTTCCAGGTCATGTGGCCAGCATGACAAAGCCGCTTCTGGTGAACCAGAGCAGCACACGGAAACGCCATTTACCTTCCCACTGTAGCAGTCGCTATTTATCTACTTGCACTTTGACGTGCTTTCAAACTGCTAGGTTAGCAGGAGCTGGGACCGAGCGACGGGAGCTCACCCCGTTGTGGGGAATCGAACCGCCAACCTTCTATTATCATAGATAGTAAAAATTTAAAAGCCTATATTCCACAAAATTGTTTTGTCCCCTCTTAACATCAGCGAAGCTAGTGGCCCTCACAAACTATGTGAAGGAAGGAGTGCTTTCTTCTGTCTTTCTTGAATTTGCACATCTGTTTCATGTTCTCAGGTGGCTCCAAGTTCTAGATGAGAACCTGGAATTATCAGGACAAACCCCTTCCACATTGTGAGAGGAGTCACCTTGTGATTGAAAGTGAGTGTGACAGAAACGGTTAATTTGGCATCTCCAGTGGAGACAGACAACACACTGCTATTAGCTTCCTGTGTTGAAACGGATTGCCTGCCCTATGTATTAATGCAGGCAAAATCTATTCCTGCGCAAACATTCCCTTATAGCATGCAGCTGTATTGCTCTTTGCTGTGATGAAAGCGTCATGCTGCTTTTTTGACTTTGGGAAGGTTGGTTGGGGGACCCATTAGAGAGAGTGTGAGCACACAGCATGATTAAAAGGCATTGTTTTGATGCACATTAGATTCCTTTTATCTTATTCCTGTATGTTTCTTCCCCCCCCCTTCAATTTCTGCATGCTGTGATGATAGTTCTGAATACTAATGTGGCAATATTTGCCTTATATAAGGCTGTCATTTTGGGTGACATTTTTGTTTATAAATTATCTAATGTGCACTTTGCTATATTTTAGATTCCAAGTTATTGAGGTTTTTCAAAAACATCAGAGCTGACTTTCAAATGGCAGAAGAATTTTTGTTAACTCTCAGTAGGTCCCTATCAAATCAGTGGGGGGGGGGGACAGGTTTCAGCTGACATGTTGAATCCAAAACTCTTCTGTGCTTGGGGCCCTAAAAATGACTCCAAAGTGCTATAGAATTTTGTAAAATGTTATCTGTCCTCTAAGCGATGCCTCTCCATGCTCCATGCAGTCTCCTCCTACCAGAAAAGAGAGAGGATTCTTCTGTGGTGAGCCATCCCTTCCATTATGTATGCAGATATGTTTTAATTTGAGGACTTTATTAAAGTCACATTGGGGACTAATAGAACAGAATTTTGGATTGGTGGAAAAATCAGCCATCCAAATGGCTTGCCGGTAGTTTAAAATACTTATATGATCCAGGGCAGGGGAGTTTGCTGAGAACTGAAAATAGTTTGGCCATTACTTCCTCCATGGGGAAGATCATCTTTTAAGGTGGAAATGTAAAGAGACTAATTTGTTATTAACATCCAAAACGTCCAGTATAGCAAAGGTAGCTTTGGATCTCCCAGTGCCTGTTGGTAATGTTCAATAGATGATGACTGAACAATAAAAATCGATCTGATCAACATTTGATGAAAGGTGGAAAGAAAATGAATAAGGGTGGATCTACACATAGGAAAAAATGCTATAAACAAGTCAGAAATTAAAGCATTATAACAAAAGAAAGAAAACACTGGAAAATCACAAATATTTTTGTTTTTGCTCTTCAGCATCATCTGGTGTTGCATGTTTATAATGCATTCAAAACACTTTTTCTTTACTAATGTAGCTGAGTCCTAAGAGAGAATGAAAAACAGAACTGGAGATGACATAGAAACTTCAGATGAAAAGCTGGCAGGACTGGATGATGAAACAGCGAAATTGGACAAAGCAGAAAAATGCCTTTCATGCAAGGCCTTGTAGGAGAAGGGGAAGGTAAAACAGTAAATGGAGAGATGCAGTCATTTTGATTTGGCATTGATGGTGCTGAGAGTAAAAAGAAAAAACTTTGGGAAAACTTCCGATCTAGCTATTCTTCAGTTCTAGCAGAGAGAAAGCATTCTGCATATGATCTGGAGTGAATTCAGAGAATAGTGTCACTAAATTTATAGTACTCTTTCTGCAAAAAGATTGGAAGAAACTTAAGTAGAAGGGTCAGTTTTAGAGGATTTTGAATGTTATGGTAAACAAAACAGGAAATGAAAATACAGCAAGAAATGGAAGTTGAATATACTGAACTGGATGTGAATTAATGAAGACATAACAAGAAAAGATTTATGGAATATTTTTTCAATATGTGATCATAGTGAAGAGTCGTTAACATGGACATGGATGGAAGGATTTACTGTTACTCAAAATGGAGGCATGCTTGTAGCAATTACTAGAGGCAAAATTGATATTAAAGAGAAAACATGGTTGCCTCCTTTCAACTGCGGTCCAAATCCCAGAGTCCATCCTATTCACTTTGTTCCATGTTACCGAATTGGAGCCACTGAGAATGGATCTCTCTACATAGACCCATCCCTTCTTTTACATATTCTCACCTTGGGATCCATTTCTTAATGTGATACCTGAGTGCAAATGAAACCCTGGGGACTTGTTCTTCTTCTTGTTGTTTAAGGGGGGGGGTGTTGTAGCACCTCTATATAATGAGAAGGCAGAAAGGTCTTCATTTATAAAATGAATGAAGTAAAATACAACCTGAGCAAATGGGAATTAGGGGGAAATGGAAACCAGACAGGGAACAAATTGGGGAGGGAAAGTGAAAGGAAGAGAGAAACAGCCAATGTGGGGAGGTGATGGGGAAATGGAAGCAATAAGAAGCAATAGCGAGGCAGAAAATCCATTTTGTTAGCAAATCAATACAGCAAAAGATGAGCGAGGAGTTTAATATATAGGACTGATTTAGCAATTGGGGGCATTAATTAGATTTAGAACTGTTTAACTGAGGAGAATGTAAGCCTAGGCACTTAGATGCTGAGACAAGAAAACACTGAAACGTCAACTGCACTGGCTTTGATTAAAAAGCCAGATTCCTGAGATGAGGGAGCTGTTCTCTCAGAGAGGAGCAAGAGGGGCAGGAAATAAAAAGAAGCAACAAGAACAACGGGGGCTATTTGGAAAACTGTAATCGTCGCCTCAGCCTCCTATTCTTTCATGGCTAAAAGTGTATGGCGATGATTAGGCTGTGTGCATAATAATACACCTTTAGAGCACATTTCCTGCTCTTGAAGAATTCTGGGCACTGTAGTTTACTTCTCACAATTTTCAGCAATCTTTAAGAAATTACAGTGCCCAGAATGCTTTTTTTTTGGGGGGGGGATGTGTGCTTCATATGTACCTTAAAGGTTCATTATGTATGTAGAGCTTGTGGTTCTCCAAGCATTGGAAGGGGAGCCTATCCAGTCCAATGGATTGTTCTTACTTTTATTTTGATTATGTATTTTGTGTTTTTATATTGTGTTTTTTTCTGAGACCTGCGGGTATAGGGCAGTATACAAAATAAATAAATAAATATTTATAATAATAAATATAATAATAAATATAATAATAAATATTTTCACTGACTAGCAAAACCACCATTTCATGAAACAATTGAAACAAATTAATGCCCAAATTTAGCAAACATGAGCATCACTGTATGCCAAATGAATCTACATGGAAAGCGTGGGCTGGATTTTGCTATCCCTCTCCCTCTGTCTCCTGTTCCCAGTTGCTGTTCTATGACAAATGTGGATTTTTTTAAACCAACAAAAATTAGTTACATGACAAATGCATACAAATCTGTTGAACAAGGCAGTTTCAGAATTGTAATTTGTCTTCTTAAGGCGACCGTCCCTTTACAGCAAACATAAATATTCATGCTAAAATTAAATGTTAACAGTTTTGAGTTTTTCATGTCCCCACCTTAAAATGTAAGTAATGTAGGATATGGTACTCTGCTGTCCTATCTTTTTTTTCCTTCAAAAATGCAAATATTACAATGAAATACAGTAATTCCCACAGAAGGCTTTGAATTTATCTGAATAAAACATTTAAACCATTTAAAAAAGAGCAATCCAGTGGTAGTTTGGAGGGGATTGGGGGGGAGAGAAGCAAGGGGAGAATCCATTGCAGAGGAGGCACCCACTGCGAAGCCCCCCCCCCACTTCTATTAGCCAAGGCTAATAGGGTGAGCAACCACACATAGTTGTTTCATGGTAGGGGGGGGGGGCTTTCTGGTGTTCCAGCAAGGCAGCCCCCCCGTGACAGACCTCTTTCGTTGCCAATGGGCATCCATCTCTACAGCGGCCAAACTGGTGTCAGCTACCAAAGGACCTTCAGCAGCCCTGCCCCAGTCAGTTAGGATTGCTCCGTAAACACACTTTATTAATTTTCTTTTTCTTCATCAAGTACTGGCACGTCAAATACATTTAGTTATTGGAAATGTGACAGGCTTTTCAAATAATTTAGTTTAGGAAGTAGAAGCCAAACATTCTAAATCACACCAGAGTCACTCAGAATGGAGTTGTGGTTGTCGTTTTTTTAATTAAACATCCCAGGGGAAGGGGGTGGGGAGAACGGAATAATCCCCCAAACAGCCCAAAAAGGACTGCAAGAAAGAAGATTCCACCTAAACCTTAGGAAGAACTTCCTGACAGTAAGAGCTGTTCAGCAGTGGAATTTGCTGCCAAGGAGTGGGGTGGAGTCTCTTTCTTTGGAGGTCTTTAAGCGGAGGCTTGACAGGCATATGTCAAGAATGCTTTGATGGTGTTTCCTGCTTGGCAGGGGGTTGGACTGGATGGCCCTTGTGGTCTCTTCCAACTCTATGATTCTATGACTGGGCATAACCATTGGATCCCTTTTGGAGAGGAAAAACAGAAAGGAGCAGGAACCGAGGAGCCCTTCCCCTTGCAACAGGTGCTTTCAGGTCCTACTTTTATTACTACAAACTGGATGCACTTCTATCTGTTAAGAGAGTCCTCTTAATGTTAAAGGTATTCAAATCATTTTTTATGTCAATACTTGGATTATATGCATGAACTTGACATTTTAAATCTCTGTTAGCAATATCTCATTAGATAAATATCACAATACAGTACTGAAGAAATAGCAGGTTTGTTGTTGTTTTTCATTTGAAACCAGGATAGTTTTCCTTTACTGAAATGCTGACTCTGAACTTAGGAAAGCAAAACCACACTAGATAGAAAAATATATATACAGGACTGTCAGAAGGTAGGTAACATTTTGGTGATAGATAAATTAACTCTCTTCCCCTTTTTAGCAGTTTGCTAAAATTGATAGTTTGGTATTTAGTCAACACATTTTAATGTTATAAATGCCTGTGTAGCAGTGACATTTTTGGTCACTAGTTGAAGCGATACAAGAAGGCAATATTTCATGAAATGGAGTTCACATTTAAACGTGGGCGTTTGAAGATCAGAGTCATTGGTCTTGCTGTCAAGGGGGGGCTGGCTTCTTTGGTGTCTCAGGAACTTCTCAAGGACATGGAGAAATCCAAAGTGCTAAGAATTCTTTATTGAAACCTAAGTAGCAAAGTTGGGAGCAGAGAAGGGTCAAATTCTCGAAAGCACACCCGCTTTTGATTATCCCTTCTCTGGGTTCTTGCTGGCTCATTTTTCAGGCCTTCCCATGTTTTTGTATTAATCTAAATTTATCGACTTCCGGTTTGGGGCTTATCAATATGAGGAACCTTTCATTATCTTTTAAGCTTTTAAGTGCTTTTATGCTCCACTTCCCAATACCAATGCAAGGCTTGCCAGTTTGAAAAGTGCTCTCCCCAGTTGCAGCCACTCAAGAGGATGGCAATAGCTTTCGGTTGGTCTGATTTCAGAGAAACAGGAAGACCAGACTTTTGGCAAACAGCTGCTTCAGGGGAAAGTGGGGGCCTGGGGTCCACCTATGGGCCTTTCCCCAAGGCAGTTGCCTCCACTCCCCACTGCTGTCAGGGGCTGGATCAGATGCCAGAGACTGCTCTGACTCTGAAGGTGAAGGAATGCAGACACAGACAGAGCAGCCTCGGACAGAAGAAGAAGGGGAGAGTTTGCCCCCCCCCCCTTCCTTCAACTTTCCCAGCAGCCGATTCAGAGGCAGCACAGTCAGGGGAAGAGCTAGATAACTCTGAGTCAGAAGCTAGGCAACCAGGAGGGAGCAACCGCTTGGGAAACTCTTCCTTTGAGAGTGGCAGGGACCTCCCTCCCTCCCCTTTACTAGGAGGTCTGAAAGGGTGAAAGCTCAACAGAAGCACCAGGGCGGGAGAGCGGGGCGGTGGCACGCTTCTTGCTGCAGAAGGATTTGGAGTGAACAACTGAGATCCTGAAGGAGGGTGGCTCCATGCTGCTCTCTCTGTGTTGCTGTAAATAAAAAAGACTATAAACCTGTCAGAGGCTGGTTAATTATTATCGGAAGCTTCCAGAGAGAAGGGAAACTCCTGTGCCTGCCAGCGTATCTCACAGCTGCACAGAATAGGGGAGATTGCACAATAATCTGGTCTTTGAGATATAGCCCAGGCCCCGCACGATGGCAACCAGTCAGCAGCAGCAAGATAGTGAGCAAGATATGCAAAAATAATAACCAGCAGCCTTCCAACATGCATAAGAACAAGACATTCAGGATGTCAAATGGGGAGGAACGCAGACCTGTGCAATCATGTGAACCAAAATGTAAAATTACGTTTCAGAAATTCCAGTCTTGTGATTTGTGATCTGCATGTGTCACTTTTAGTAAAGCAAAAACAACTGCAGAGCTTATTTTGAACTATTTCATACATCCTCGTTTGTTACTGACTTAATATTATCTCTGTCAATAGTGATCACTTGCAAATTCATTCCAAGGTTTAAGGAATGTCCTTTGTCCTTAATACTGCTGTTCTCAAACAAAAATGTTTAGTCTAAATAGAGGACATTTGGTAAGAGGCTCAAAAAAATCACAACATTTTCATTCTTTTTCCTTTTGCCATTCACTTCTCTCCTGTTTGCAGGGCTCAATGATAGATCTGCTTGGCACCATTTTATTATTATTTTGCAGTGAACACTTTCCAAAGCAAGAATACACACATTCCCTGTGTTTGTGTTCCCCTGCAGATACAACAGATGCACTGTGAATTCCTCATGTTACTGCCTCTTTAGGAATTCCTCATGTTACTGCCTCTTCAGTTGCCTTTTTCACTTAAGAGAAAGAAGGAAAGTAGCTACCTTTGCATTTTAGAAGTTGCCTACAGTCAGTCCCTGCCACAAGTAAGGAGACTATAGAGGTAAAGGGACCCCTGATCATTAGGTCCAGTCGTGACCGACTCCGGGGTTGCGGCGCTCATCTCGCTCTATAGGCCAAGGGAGCCGGCATACAGCTCATACAGGTCATGTGACCAGCATGACAAAGCCGCTTGTCAGGTTGGCAGGAGCTGGGACTGAGCAATGGGAGCTCACCCCGTCACAGGGATTCAAATTGCCAACCTTCTGATTGGCAAGCCCTAGGCTCAGTGGTTTAACCCACAGTGCCACCCGCATCCCATATAGAAATCATTAGCATGGAGTAAATTTATAATATGTTTCCAGGTTCCAGCTACAAGTTGATGTACCCAGGGCCAAACAGAAAGGAAGAAAAGGATCCATGCTGCTTAGGGAAGAAGAGGGTTCATAAGGTGGCTCAGGAATTGCTGTCCTATGAGATCTCTCCCTCTGAATTGCTCAAACTGGATTTAAATGCAGCAAAAAGGTGTATAAACCAAAGGTTGGATGGTGCGGAGCTATACCAAAATTGTCTAGCTGGCGGGGGAGTCTGCTCACCGTTAAATATCGGCATAACCCCTATTTACCGTACTCCGTCCTACTTAACAACGCTTACGGCTGCGTCTCATCGATATGCCTTCCTTAAAGCTAGGTTCAATGTTTTTCCAACTAACGTGCTGAGACATAGATTTACTAAGGGCCAAGTCTCTTCAATGTGTGCTTGCGAAATGAAATCAACTGAATCTTTACACCATGTTATGTTTATCTGCCCTATGTACAGTTCGGCTCGTGCTAGTATATTAAACTCCATAATCCAGCCTATGGCTGATAATCCAGTTGACCTTCAGCTAGCCTGGGTTCTTCAAGATGTGGACCCTTATATCACTCTACAGGTTGCTAAATTCCTAACAGCCGTCCTCTCGTACAAGAGACGGAATGGAATGTTAGCTGATTACTGATAGTTATAAGAATTTTTTTTTAATGACATCAGATATTGATTTTAGTTAGGCGCCTAAATTTTTAATCTTAATCTTAAACCTTCAAGATATGTTTTTTGAATTGTTAATATTTGTCCTTGTGAGCTGTGAATTGTGTTATATTATCTGTGGTTTGTACGAGTCTGCGGTTTTTATTTGATTTGTTTTGTTGTGTTGTGTTTTATGATGGGTGTACAGCCGAATAAACATCTTTGTCTTGGTGGCTCAGGATTTGCTCTGCACTTCATTAGACTACATAATTCTCAGCTGGATTGTCTTTGTGCCGGGTGCCCTCATTGGAAAGGGACTGAAGAAATGAAACTTTGCAGGCTGCCATGTTCCTAGCAGTGTGTGGGATCTTTCTATGCTATATTTCTCTAAGGGAAAATGTTGCCACATGGCTGCTCATAGGCAGGTGGTGCAGCCAGGCAAGTGCGCAAGGGGGGGCAAGGGGGAGGCAAGCGGAGGCGGGCCAGCCAGTGTATCGGAGTGGGACGGGCTTTGCAACTTTCCCTGCACTCCTTCTGTCACTGCTGCTGCTTGGATTGGGAGATGACACATGAGTGAGCAGGCCAGCAGAGTGAGTGGGCAGATTGGGGCCACGGCAGGCCTGCCCCCACCCCATCATCTGTTGCCACCAACAGTGTGCATTTTAAAATGCATCCATCCTTCTGGAGAGGAAAGGTGGAGAAATACTTTCTCCTCTTCATTCGCCTCCCCATCGCCAGTAGGGGCAGTGACAGGAGGATATTGGGATCGGGGTGAGCTGTGAGGGGACGGCGCCTTTGAGCAAACTGTAGGGGAGGTGAGGTCTTGCGGGGCATTGAAGGAGCTGTGAGGTTTGGGGTGTACAGGGAGGCAGGGCTGGTGAGCAATGCAGTTTATGATTTATGAGTAGCAATCATTTACTCCTACAATTATGACAAAGCACACCAGGTTTGAACATCTCTTGCAGGGGTGGCCCAAGTCCGGGTTTTAGTAGGGCTCTAACTCCCATCAGCCCCAGCCCCCATGCTTCAGAAATAAACCACTGAGCCTAGGGCTTGCTGATCAGAAGGTCAGCGGTTCGAATCCCTGCGGCGGGGTGAGATCCCGTTGCTCGGTCCCAGCTCCTGCCAACCTAGCAGTTCGAAAACACATCAAAATGCAAGTAGATAAATAGGAACCGCTACAGCGGGAAGGTAAACGGCGTTTCCATGTGCTGCTCTGGTTCGCCAGAAGTGGCTTTGTCATGCTGGCCACATGACCTGGAAGCTATACGCTGGCTCCCTCGGCCAATAATGCGAGATGAGCGCGCAACCCCAGAGTCGGTCACGACTGGACCTAATGGTCAAGGGTCCCTTTACCTTTACCTTTAACTCCCATCAGCCCCAGCCCCCATGCTTCAGAAATAATGAGAGTTGCAGTACAATTATCTGGAGGGTTGTTGCTGAGAGATTGTCTCCTTGAGTTTGTTGGAGTGACTTGATTGCTCACTGTAGCATACAAAAGGAAGGGTAGGTAGCTGTGTTGGTCTGACACAGTAGATATATGATGATGATGATGATGATGCCCAGTAGCAGTTGGTCTCTAAGGTGCTACTGGACAATTTCATTTTTAAAAAATATATTTTTACAAAAGGAAAGGTAAGGCTGCTGTCTGACTTGAACCCACCCCATCCCTCTAGCCTAGTTGGGAGGGCAGAGTAATGGTGTGGCTGCATTACACTGGATGGGCATGGTGCAGATATCGGAAGTACAGCTCACTTGTGCTTCATGTTATGATCACTCAAGGCTGTTCTCAACCTTTTTCAGATAGTTTAAAAGTTCCTTCCAGCTTGAATCTGTGTCTACCAACACCCAATATTCTTGTGCTATTAATTCTGGGATCCTTATACAGGCTTGTAGGACTTGGCTATGACAGTGATAAGTGTTGTAGAGGCCCAGATAGATTAGTTCTTGCTAACAAGCTAGAAAATATTGCCAATTAATGACATAGCTAAATCCTCCAACAGCCTCTGGAATATTGAGTATTCTCAAACTCAGACTGCAGAAAAAATCATTGAAAACTAAAATCAAGCAGAAATTACTATTTTACTAGCCAGATACAGCAATCTTTAGCAAATTGTCTTGGGTACCACTGAGTACATTTGCAGTGATTTATTCTATTGAGGCAGTGAGATTTATTCAGTGTTAATTTAGCATGGCATGGCTTAAATCTCTTCTTGCTGTGTTTACCTCTTTGCCAAAGCCTTTGATTCAAATCCAAACACTCAGGTTGTCTTCTTCAAACTACTTGTTCTAAATCTGAGGACTTCTTGTGAAATGGAGAAAAGCAACATTTCCCAGACAATCCCCCCCCCCCCCGGCATCTGACCAATTTCTGCCCGGAGCTGCTGCTGACAAATGCAGTATTTGGGATATGTCCAGGAAGTTCCGGACATATGGCAACCCTACTTCAGAGCCTGTTTTGGCATAACTGTTGATACAAAAACCTTACAGGCAGACACTCCCTCTTTGGGTGGAATTGTTGGTTTTAAACCAGTCAGAGGTGTGTTAGATTTTGGTTAGATTTTCCCACTCAGCTAGAATTTATCTAAAGCTTGTTCACATGTTGCATTGAACACAGATACAAGCTGTGTCTACACATGTAAAGGTGTGTGTGTGTGTGTGTGTGTGTGTGTGTGTGTGTGTATGAAAGAGTTTGTTCTTGAATTGTACCTGGTGCTTGCCCACTGCTGAATTGGATTTGGATCTGGTGTAACTTTACACCAGCTTAATTGACACTGGGCTTGATTTATGGCATTTACTTCTACAGTATATTGAGGTAGTAAGAAAAGAGGGTTATAAATATTTACATGCATTTTTTTTTGCAACTGGTTTAATGCCACAATGTGTTTTCTTATTATTAGCTATTTAGAAGGTATTGTAATTGCTTTAAGAAGGAATGGGTGAAACTTGTTGGTAGAGAAATTTCTGATCAAGAGTGGCATAAAAATTATAATTGGGGATAATAAAATCATTATAAACTGCTTTATCAGTGGTATATAACACCACACAAATTAAGTAAAATATATACTAGATATGCTAATAAGTTTTGGAGGTGTGGATCCCGAAGGTGGATATGAGTCATAGTTGGTCGTTATGCCCATTGTTTTACTTCAGAGGGAGAAGTGATTATGAAATAGCCCATTATGCTATATCTTTGGAACCTTTGAGTTATTTAAGTGATAGAATTAAGCATAAAAATTCTTGTTAAGTGTATAAATCTTTACTTTGAAAGATACCAAAAACTGTGGGCCAAATGTTGTGACATTTAAATGGAACGTGTCCTACAAATCTTCGGATAAACATGGTTAAATGAGATAAAACTCAGATTCATGCCATGAAATCTGACAAATGTGAACTTTACTTGAATATATTCTTCAGTTGCATAAAAAATGAAGTACTATTAAGCCCAAAACAAGTAATGTTTGCTTGGCTGTTGGAAGTAAACAGAACCAGCTTTGTCAGCCCAATCCACACCAGCCCTTTAAGGAGGAGGACTTGGATTTTAGTCACATGCTTCACACAGTCTAATCATTTACACATTTTCAGAAACTATCCAAGCCAAGGAAGAGATCTTTATGACAAATTATGCCAAAGCAGATTTATGTGCTGTCAAACTGTTCATGTAGAAAATTTAACATTCACGATAGTCAAGTAACAAAATTATTGAGGATTAAAATGAATAAAGACTTCTTCACTTTACAATTGCATATACTGTAATCCCTACCTGATGTAGAGAAATGATATTTTCTTACGCTTTACAATTCTTATTGAAACTATACAAATTATGGGTTGTATACAATGTAGGGGTAAGGTGAGAGTTCCATTATTGCAAGGACTTCTCCTTGCGCAAAGAAATATTATTCCCCTGCATGCTCACTAAAACTATTCTGGGTATACCCCCAACTACTCAGAGCAGATTTTTTTTTGGGGGGGGTGTTGAGATTTTTCATGGTGGGGGGAATTCTTGCATTTACACAAATATTTAGTTGCATACTACCCAATGTTTCTCAAAAATCACAATGACTAAGATAATGATAATGATGCTTATTATTATTATTATTTCTACCCTGCCCATCTGGCTGGGTTTCTCCATCCACTCTGGGCAGCTCCCAACAGAATATTAAACAGAAAAAAAAACATTAAACATTTAAAAATTCGCTAAACAGGGCTGCCTTCAGATGTCTTCTAAAAGTCAGATAGTTGTTTATTTCCTGGACATCTGATGGGAGGACATTCCACAGGATGGTAGGCAGCTGCCCTGGACACAGAATTGACCTGCACCTCCATGGACAACTGTGAGTCCAAAATGACTCCCAGGCTGCACACCTACTCCTTCAGGGGCACAGTTACCCCATTCAGGACCAGGGAGTCCCCCACCCCTGCCCGCCTCCTGTCCCCCCAAAACAGTACTTCTGTCTTGTCAGGATTCAACCTCAATCCGTTAGCCACCATCCATCCTCCAACTGCCTCCAGGCACTCACACAGGACTTTCACCGCCTTCACTGGTTCTGATTTAAAAGAGTGGTAGAATTGGGTGTCATCCGCATACTGATGAACCCCCTGATGATCTCTGCCACTGGCTTCATATAGATATTAAAAAGCACAGGGGAGAGAATGGAACCCTGAGGCACCCCACAAGTGAGTGCCCAGGGGTCTGAACACTCATCCCCCAACACCACTTTCTGAACATGGCCCAGGAGGAAAAAGCGGAACCACTGCATGACAGTGCCCCCAGCTCCTAGCCCCTCTAGACGGTCCAGAAGGATGTTATGGTCGATGGTGTCAAAAGCCGCTGAGAGATCCAGCAGAACTAGGAAACAGCTCTCAACTTTGTCCCTAGCTCGCCGGAGATCATCAACCAGCGCGACCAAGGCAGTTTCAGTCCCATGGTGAGGCCTGAATCCCAATTGGAAGGGATGCAAATGGCCCGCTTCTTCCAGGCATGCATGGAGTTGTTCAGCAACCACCCGCTCAATCACAATCACATCAGAAAGCATTGGTGAAAAGGCAGTATTGTATTGACCCCTGTTGTCATTTAATTTTCTTAGGACCCCCTTGGTGCATATTTGGATCATGGGCCACAGCATTGTTCATTGGGCCGAGTGACGGGCTGCAGTGTCTGGCTTGGGGAGCCAGCTTAGCCTTCCTGGTGGTGTCAGAGTTTCCTGGATGTCCAGACGTGGGATGCGCTGGCATGAGCTGCTTCCAAGGGTGAAGTCCAAGATGGCATTGTGGGGTCCACCGTTGGCACTGCTTGTGTAGCTGGGTGAGAATGACCTGCCCCTGAGGAAAGGTGTGCATTTGAAGTTATGCATCATGGAGGACATGGCTGAGATGGTATTTTTTGGTCACAACTCTTGGAAAGGCTGCCTGGTATGGCAGCCATTGCCCAGCTAGAACTAACAAGGCCAGGAAATGCATTGATGGTGCTGTGGCCAGGATGGTGTTGTCCCAAGATGGCAGAGTTATACGTCACCCGGGCATTACGTTTTGCCAGGAAGCCCTATATAGGGCAGACGGAGTACATCTTTCCGATGGCGGAAATGATGTCTGCTTGGCCAGAACTGTGGATGGTCTGTGAGCCTGGCTGCAGGTGTGAGGGTATTGGCGGCGAGTGCTGTGCTCATGTGGCGGTAATGCATTGGATCAGCAATGTGTGGGGAGGGGAGGTGCGGCCATCACCTGCCCCTCCAAGCTCAACGGTATTCCATTAAAGGAATCAGGGGTTGGCCTGGGTCTTGTCCGAAACTGCGCGCTAGGGGCTTGGGCCATACCAGGACCCCACGGGGGCACCGGGGGTGAGCTCAAGTTGGTTTGCATCAGTGGGGCTCCCTCTGGCAGTGTTTCACCCTTTTATCAGATTCCCCGCAATGGGAGTCTGAATATAGTCTGGATGATTCCAATGCCTAAGCCAATATCACTCACATTCTGTATTCAATAAAGTTGTGGCCTAAATTTTGCCCAATAACTTAAACTAAAATCCCGTGTCACTGTGTCTTCATTTTTGGGGGGTGGTTGGGGGTCTCAAATAGCAATTATTTATTTAAGAAACATACCAGTGAAGTGTTTGCTAGTTACTTCATTTCCTCTTCTTCTTTTAATGTTTATGCCCTCTGTATTGTTAAAGAGATATGTTGCTGAATACAGTACATCAGAATATCTGCACTGATTCAAAACTAATGAGACTCAGTGGAGAGAAAGAGATGGTTTGGGTAAATAAGTTTCCCTTTTAGACTGAAGTATCTATTATTTACTATACGGGTAGCTCCCCATTTGTCCAGGGCTTGCATTCTGAGGCACATAAGTCACTCTGCCCCTGTCCTGCCCCTTCTGGGGCCCAAAACAGCACACACCAGAAGTCGTGCGTTTCGTGAATGTGCACAAAACTGTACAGTTAAAAAAAAGTTGGGGGACTGATTTTTATGTTTCTGTGCTTCAGCTTCTCATCTCTCTTTTTAGCAACACTCTCCAAGTTACACAAGAGAGGTATTTTTTGGGACCAAAACTCAGATATTTAGAAAGTTAAAGTACTTTTACAGTCATACCTCGGTTTAAGTACGCCTTGGTTTGAGTATTTTCAGTTTAAGTACTCCGCGGACCTGTCTGGAACGGATTAATCCACTTTCCATTACTTTCAATGGGAAAGTTCGCTTCAGGTTAAGTACGCTTCAGTTTAAGTACAGACCTCTGGAACCCAATTGTGTTTGTAAACCGAGGTACCACTGTATTCTGCTTTAGTACTTCAACTTTTGCACGTTTTAAAGCATATTTGTCATTTTTTCTTGATTTTATTGTTTTACCTTTTTGTAAACTGCTTTGTGGGTTTTTACAATCAAGTGTAGAAATTGTATGTAATAAATAAATAACAACAAGCATTTATAACAGCTATTTAGCACTAGCAGTGCTAAAATGAAACAGAATTTCTAACAGGAAATCAAATAGAGAACAGTATTGGGAATGTTGCATCAAAACAAAATAAAAGGCATTCAACCCCAATTCAAACCCTGGCATTTTGTGGTAGGGAAACACTATATTCACATGGCATAGAAGAAGTCCTTCTTGTGTTGATACAAGACTCAAGTAATTCATCAGCTTTGATTGGGTGAGCCAGGTGTCAGTCACTCAGCTGCTTGGCCAGTCAGCTTGTAAGCTTTCCAAATGCATGGCAGTTTCTAAAAGGAGCAATACTGAAGGCCCAAAGGCAGACAAAACCAACAAGAAAGAAAAGTGGAAGGCATCCAAGGAAACCAGTGTGGCTGTATAAGGATGAGCTGGGATGGAAGAAAGGCATGTGTCAGAACTGGAAGAAAGGGGAAATCACAAAGGAAGAGTAGACGCAAGTAGCCAACAGATGCAAGGGAAAGTCAGGCTGGCTAAAGCGCAGAATGAGTTCAGGTTTGCAAAAGAAGTTAAAAAATAATGTCTATGTATGGAGCAAGAAGAAAAGCAAGCAAGTGGTAGGTCCTCTTTGTGGAGAACAGAGAAAAGGCGGAACTCCTCAACACCTACTTTGCCTCTGTCTTCACCCAAAAGGAAACTGATGCCCAGCCTGGTGATAACAGAATGAATGATGTAAGGAGGGAGCTGCAGCCCAAGATAGGAAAAGAGGCAGTAAGGGAACACCAGGCTACTTTAAATGAATTAAGTCTCCAGGACCTGGTAAACTGCGGATGTAATCTCAGAGCCTTTGCCTATGATCTTTGAGAATTCTTGGAGAACAGGAGAGCAAAAACCTTCTAAATCTCTAGAAACCCTTGAAAACCCCCTTTTTAAAAAACAGCAGCCCTTACCAGATGCCAGATTTTGCCAAACTCCATCACAATCGCTCCCTCCAAACCTCCTTGCTCAAAGCCCAACTCTCTACAGGTCTCAACAGTCAGTGCAAGGCTTCTGGGACTGCACTTGGAAAGGCTTGTGTGATTGCTAGACACTGTTTTTGCCCTTTCTGGGCTCTTTTAGGGCCGTATTTATAGTCACTTCCAGGGTTGGTGTGATACTCAAATACACAGTTGCAGACCCTCCAAGTGTCCCTATATTCTAGGGACAGTCCTGGGTTTACAGAATCCATCCTGGTTTCTGATTTTATCCCAGAATGTCCTGGTTTTCCTTAGGACGTCCCTATTTTCACCACAGAAATGTTGGAGGGTATGGAATAGGTCACCATTGCCATTCTAAGAGAACAAGGATGAGTTCATGGTGAGTTCCAGCACCTCTTTTTCTAGAAAAATAGCACTGGACGTCCCTGTTTTCATCAGAGAAATGTTGGAGGGTATGTGGTTGCACATCATTTGTCTGTGCATAAATTGGTTATTGCCTGTAATGCAACACTATGTTCTTTCTGGTGCTATTTAATATCAACAGGAAGGTGCTGGGATAAATCATTGGGAATTCTGGAGCAAGTTGTCATCAGTGTATCTGTGAAATGTCTGAAGCAGGAATGTCTGAGATGGCCCTGGACCAAAGTCTGAACAAGGTTGTGCTGGGTCTCAATTCTGTCAAGATGGAGGCTCTTTGGGTGAGTTAGGAAATGAAATAAACAGTAAAAGAGAAAGACTGGCTGTTCCATATTGACAATTACATAATGAGGCTTTCCAGGTCTCCTGGAAGATAAAATAAAATTTGGATAACTGTGGAACCATCCGGATAATCTCTGAAATACCTGCAGGGTTGTGTGTGTGTGTGTGATCACTAACCCCTTTTAAAATAATCTTTTTTTAAAAAGCGAGTGAAAAAACAAAACCTAATATCATCTTTCTCACCCCTAATCTCTCCCCTTAACTACCCTTCCTTTTATGAGAGATGTTTTATTATTGTTGATGTTGAAAGGTTAGGAAGTGAAGGAATTAATATCACTTTTAAATGAGCATTATACAAATGCCAAGAGACCAATTTAACATCAACTAGATAATTGTGGGCATACCTGGCTCCCGATATTTCAAGTGCGGCATTTTATCACAAATTCTGACATCATAAATAGAGCAACATGGCCACTTAAAGTTCTGATTAGCTCAAGTACATACATGCATACATATACAGTACATATAAAGAACCACATGTTATATCACAATGACATCACCAGCAATAGGCAGTTCAAGTACATGCAGGCAATGGCAATATCATTCCTAGATTAGGCATTTCGTGGGACCTAATTCCTCATGGCCTCCCTCGTGTGTTCTACAGAATCATGTTCTGTAGTAACATGATTTTGAAAATGGATGGAGATGAAAAAAGGGAAAAAGAAATAACTGAGGAAAAGCAGTATTTATATATCTCAGTTAAGAAGCAGTACCTTGAGAAATCCAAGGTTCTTCCTCCTCTGTCCCACCTCTCTCTCTCTCTCTCCCTCCCTCCCTCCCTCCCTCCCTCTCCCCCTCTCATGTTTATCTTCCAAAAACAAACTAGATATTAATAGCTTGCTTGATAAATACCATCATTTTGTCATCTTTAATTCAGATTTAGATTTGTCTAGATATCAGTATCCAAAACCAAATCAAAACCAATATTTTGTTTCCAGCAAGATCCAAGGACTAATTGTAGCTAATTCCAAAAGCATTGCTGAAAATTTTGCATGCCAGTCTTTATCATGGAATAAAGAGCTGGTTCTTTTTCATCTAAGGCAGGTACCTTGGCCTGTTGCTCACTTTCAATTGCTTTAAATTGATACAGATGGTACTTGAAATAAAATTAAAGAAGGCTGTTGCTCTCCTTTCTTGCTTGTCTCCCACTTCCACTTGTACAATGTGTCAATAATGAGAGCCTAGGGTTCTTTCTGCTTCGGGCAACAGAAACCTGTTGCTTAATTTGGAATTTGATTGCATGCCATTAATTCAGTTTGAATGTGACATTAATCCTGGGCAGGATGTTGGTGGAGGCTAGATGCATCTTCCCTTTCACTCAGATTTTTTTATTTCTCCTTGCCGCCCCCCTCACCTTTTGCCAAAATCTGTCAGAGTGTGTTATGTGCTCAGAACAGGATATGAGCTACATTTTCTGACATCACAATAAAATAAAAGTAGCTGAAGGGTAAAAAAGAGAGAAATATCTAGGAGAGGCACTGGATTAGAGGTAGCCGTCTGCATGAGTGAGGTGACACTCAAAGGTCCCTCTGGGAAGGTGCTCACTGAGCTGCAATAACGCTGCCTTTGTTGGTGAAGTCCCAGTGAAACAGGAGCTTGACACTAGCCAACAGCAAAGGCAATGAAGGGGATGGGAAACGGCTGGAGGAGACCCGCAATATAATTGTAATTTGTTTGTAGAGAAAGGGCAAAAAGAGGGAGGGGGAGTGTGAGGGAGATGCAGAGAGATGTCAGCTGCAGTGTGTCAGAACAAGAACGCTGCAACAACATGGGGCTGCCATTAAAGATGGCAGTTGTGTTCAGCCTCTTCTCACCCCCTCCACTGCCAGATGTGTTGTTGTTTTGAGTGAACCCATGGTCATACAACCAGCTTGGGCGGCTAACATGAGCTGGCAGAGCTTAGAGCCAGAAACCTTCATCAGCTTGGAACATTTCTGCACACAGGGACATGTTCTCTGGCTTACTGAGTGGGCATAGTCCTCCTGTTCTGATGGAACAACATTGGCCATTCCAGGTTCGGGGTCTTGGTACCAACATAAAAAACCATGAACATCTTAGGGCCAGGTTATCTGGATCAACCTGTATGATCACTTAGATAATCTGGGATTTTTTTTTACCAATGCCACCACATGCTACAGAATATCATAGGGTAGAGAGACCCAAAGAGGCATTTTCTGCTTTTGTTCCCACATGCTCTGCCTTGTGTAATGCATCCTCATTTTGTTTTGCTTCTGACATCTTGTAACGGTGCATTGATTTTTACAGAGGCTTTTTGTGACCCATAAGATTGGACCCTGTACCACTGGATTTCTGTATGTATGTCTGTTTTTAATGATACTGTTTTATGTTGATTTTTTAGTCTGTACATTGTTTAGATTTTTTTAAAAAAAAATTAAGCAGATATCACCACCACCACCATCATCTATAACTCTCCTTTTTCCCTGATAGGGACTCAAAACATCATACAAATAAAATAGGAACAGATAAAAAAAAATTCCTGTGCAGAAAAGCATTTTCTCTGAGGAAAAAAAAATCATTCTACATTAATCATAATGCTATATAACAACTTAACTTGAAGATGGGGTAACCTGGGTTTAATTGGTTCATCAATTTAAACATTTATTGACAGATCATAGTTTGCAAATGCTACTAGACCTCTAACCAATTTTGAACAAATTGTCCTAAATCAAGGACATGGAATATATAGCCTCATATTGGCTATATACAATGATGACCGTTTGTATATTACAACAAGCTGTTTATCAGGTTTAAAATTCTTTTGGGAAAAGGATTTAAGTATTTGTATAGCAGACATGGACTGGAAAGCACTTTGGAGTTAGAAGTCCTACAAATCAGCATCTGCACATTTCAGAGAATCTTCCTTAAAAATGATACATCAATGGCATCATACATCTGTTCAGTTAATTGTTAACCAATATCACTTCCAACACGCTCCCCACCAAACTGGGGGAATAAAGGAACCTTTTCCATTTCTGGTGGAAATGCCCAAGGGTATAAAAATCTCTAGAATTTAGGGTTTTTTTGGGGGGGAGGGGAACTTAACTCATAAGTTACAGGTCTGAAGGGAAAGGAAGACGCGGATCATTTCTATTTGGTATGGTGGAGGTTTATTTCATATAGTTTAGTTTCAAATTTGCAGGTATCGCTCCCCATGCCATCTAGAGAAATGTGGTTGTCATGATTTTAGATGGGGGGTTATTATGTAATATGCTTAGGTTTTGTATGCCCTGCCTTTAGCTGGATATATTATTAATTTATTGTTGTTGTCTCTGTGGTCCCATAATAATCTGAAAATTAAAAATAATAATAATTTTAAAACAAAGAAATACTTTTACATAAATAAATGCTCTATACTGGTCCTACCCACTCAAGCTGGCCTTGGGGTTCTATCCTGACAAGAACAAATGTTTCAATAAATATGGAACAAGGTAAAGGCTGCAAGGCAGATCATTTTGGAGGATATGAGAAGGAAAACTGTCCTCTTGCAGTCTTGGTTTGTGGCATTGCTGTAGCAAAAGTCCATCTTGGGGTTGGTGTCAAACTGACTGAGCTGAACCGAGACCTTTTGGTTATCAATGGGATGTTAGTCAAGACTCAAGTTCTATTGATTTCATTTGGAACTATGTTCAGCTTAGTTATATAACTTTGGTGTATCTAGATTAGAAGCTATTATGGCTTCCCTCTCTACCCTATTTACTCTAGTGAAAAACCAGGAGTATCTGATTCTGGAAGAGTTACATTGTAATTTAAATGGTGTTATCATGCAGTTCTGCCTCTGCACTCCTTTTTCTCTTTTCCAAACCCTGCTGTTCATTTTTCCATGAGTATGCCATTGTCCTTTCACTAGCTTTCTTCTTTTGTTTTTGACACCCATTTCTTGAATGAACCTGTTTCCTTTGCTGCCATTTTTGCATCTTTAACCCATTGCACCAGTTTTATGGTTCTGTCAGTAGCAAAGGGATATGAAAGGTTATAATTTACTTTTGTCTACAGTGAGGCAAACTTATCCTCCTTGTACTTATCCTGTCATTGTCCTCATAGCTCATACATTTCCCTGTAATACCTTAATATCACTCTCTCCCACAAAAATGGCAAAAAAATTACATATTAATTATATCTTGTCTGGTAAAAATGAAACAGACACCTGTAATTATGCAGAGGCACCACACACTTTCACAGTGCTAAATCAGTGATGAATGGGAAAGAGAGCTCATTAAAATGAATAACAAATTTGCTGCATAATACATCTAGGTTTACTGAACATGTTAATTCAATGTGGTTGAAACATGTGATATTAAGAAGCATGTGTGAAGAAGCCTTCTAAAGTAAAATTTAAATAATGGTGTCATCTCAGGACTCTTCAGTCATTTTCATAATTTTCTCTTACTAAATAATCAAGATACATATAAAAGGAATGGGCTATTTCAGTTTGTTGCTTGCTCTGTGATAAATATTTATTTCCTCAAGAAAGATGGTATTATATTAATATAAATGGCACTAATACTTATGGAGCTTATGGCAGCAACTTAATGGACAGCTGTAATTTAACAAGCGGTATTACTTCTGATGAATGGAAATTTCTGTTGGCTTTGATCAGAATGGGGTTGGTCACAGTAATAAGCTGTTTTCTCTAAAAATCAGGCTCTAGCTTGCCTCTTTTTCACCCAGTTCTGAAATTTGGACCACTATCACACACTAACATCTCTGGAAGAACAATGTGTTCTGCATGCTTTACTCAAACCCTGCTCCCAAATATTTAATGTCAGCTGTTAATGCTCAATGAAACTTGCATTGACTGCTGAGAACAATGTTAACTTCCAAAATGAATATGTAATTTACAAAACAATACCAAGCTTCATGAACACGTGAAATAGAGGAATTGAAGAACCATTCTGTTGCTGCGTCTATATTGACTGCCATATAAATTATGCATATGTTACCAAACTTAAATTCCTAGGCATTTGGGGGTAAATTCTTAAAGTGGGGAAAGGGCAGGAGCATGCATGCAATCAGGTCTGAGGCAAGTGTTAACAATATTTAGCAGAACAATTGTCTTCAGTTGCGAGGAAATAATGAACCAACCAGCAACTTATTGGACTGGACCATAACACTTGTGCAACTCATTTTGATGTCAGATGTGTTGCGCTGCTTCAATGTTAGATGTGTCTTCCCTTGAACTCTGCTTAATTGAGGTGATGACAGTAGCTATGGTGTTTGCCCCAGTAGCCATTAACATTCACAGTTAGATTTGCAATCCTGTCTCCTACCCTGACTGCCTGCATAGCGGGGAGGGAAAGTAATAGTGGAACTAACTGGGCAGATCATTCTTTTCAGCACAAGTCACTCACACTCACACACACACTCACACACACACACACATGTGGACACACACACACACACACACACACACACACAGTTGACCAAGCAGCACAAGATGCCATTGACCTGGCACTGCCACTGCTTTTGCTAACAGCAGAGAGTGAAAAGGTTGCCATTTATGTACTGTTATAAGAATTCTAAGGTCCCAAATATAAAACCCTGTTGCAACAGTTCCTTTAATAAAGATCAGACTTACTAGCCACTTTGCTTCTCAATATTCTCTAGTTGGCCTCTGTTATTTTCTACTACCAATAGGGAACCCACTAAGGACTCTATATGGGCTCTTGGATAAAGGAAAAGGAGCATTATTATTTTTTCTTATAACAGTACAAATCCAGTCCACTCAGCAGTAGGTCCCATTTAAATCAATGGTGCTTACTTTTAGGTAAATCAGGTTAGGATTTCACCCTTACCGTGCATTTTTTAAAAAAACTACCATTAAATATCATAGGAAACTGCAGCCGCCTCTGCTTTCCAATTCTCTTTATTTAATTGCTTGCATGAAGACCAAATTAATAAAAAAATATTTGTGGGTGTGATTGATAAGGGAAGGGGTTGTTGTCATGTTGGTATTGCATGAAGACAAGAACAAATACACTACCAGACAAACAAATTACAACCCCCCCTGGGGACATGCAAATGGAAACTAGCTGACAGTGGGCAATGGTTAACAGAAGCAGAACTGCAAATAACGAAATCTATTGCGCAAGGAGTTCTCACAACACAACCTGGAGAACTGAAGGAAATTAAGTCATTTTTGTAAAATGTGAGAGTGGGCTGAGCTGACATGCATTTTATGAGCTGTGGACCAAAACAAAACCAGTTTACACTGTGAGGGGGGGGGGGAGAGCAGGTTCTTGACTGCAAACCCCACCCCTAGTCTAGAGAACTACCTACCTAGTTCTATTAACTAGGATCAATGTCTGCTACTGTGACCCGAGGACATGGACAAGATGCTTGAAGGTGTGTGGTCAACTTTATGCCACATGCCAGAAAGTGTTCCCTTGGTGATCAATGCCCCACTGAAGGCTGCAGGGGGTGGTACTGCTGTGCAGAACCAGCAGAGGAGCTTGGCTCTGAGATTTCATTTTTTTAGAATGAAGCTTTCTAGCCCTCATAGAACTAAAGTTATGAAGCAACTTTGTTACAGAAAAGTCCAGCTTAAAACAAAAACAGGCCAACAAAATAAAATTTCCAGAGGAAGCAGCACCCTTGTCACAACCAAAAAGGTTTGTTCTCCTTTCATGTTTTCCCTTGGAAGTTGACCCATGGAGGTCAGACTGTTGGTGGTGGCCTGCCCCACGGTGTGAGCTGGATGATTCATGGCTCAATGGGCCCAGTCCTTGTAAGAGTCACAACTGCTTCCTCATCACCTTCCCAACAAGGGGAAGCTTTGCTGCAAATATTTCCCAGGCAAGCAGGGTTCCCAGTTGTTCGCTGAGCAGGTGGTTTTAAATCACAAATTGCCTCTCCCCCAATTCCCCTCTGCTTACTAGCCAGCCAGCATCATTCCTGGCCTCCTGATGGATTCTCCTGGAGCAGCTGTGGAGATGGGGCCACAGGACTGCACTGATTCTGATTCTACTTGCCTGTCTGTTTCAGAGAGCAGCTCTGGCTGACTTCTGCTTGGCCCCAGGGCAGTTGCACTGCATGGTCCAATCTGTCTCCAATGCTATTTAACCCATGTATAAATATGTTGGGTGCTGACATCAGGAGTTTGGGGCTCAGTGTCATCAAAGTGCAGATGACACCCAGCTCTGTATATCACTATATACCACCTGAACCGGCACCAATGCCAAGAGGATAAGGGTCAACAAATTGAATCTCTTATTCTGGAGGTGCTGCAGGTGGGTGGTTCTTGTGTCCAGAAATAGGGTGAATGGACTGTTCTAGATGGAGTTACACTCCCCCAGAAAGAAAAGGTAGGTAGCCCTGAAGACCAACGTGACTTTAGTAGCAACAAATGTATTTTGCCAGTTACAACCGTTCACAATCAAAGCAGCTCTTGGATCAGGATAGCCTTGCCACAGTTGGGCAACCTCCTGTCTTGAGTACTGTAATGTGTTCTATGTAGGGCCACCCTTGAAGATAGTCCAGAAACTGCAGCTAGTGTAGAAAGCCACCACTAGACCAGTAGCCTGGCTCTCGCATGGTCCAGTCAGCCCCATTAGCCCACCCCTCCTGCCAACAACCCATGTGACCAATCCCCCTCTCCACTGCCTTTTTGCCTAATAGGCCAGGTGTGCAGAGTAGGATCCCAACAGACTTCCTTGTCCCTCTCCCTCTCCCTGAGTAAACCTGCACTGGATTGTGCTGCCTGCTTCCTATACTCCTGCAATAGAACTTATAAAAATCATATAAATTCCATGTCATGCATTTTTCTTTTCTTTTCTTTTTCCCTTGCTGCTGGAATTCCTACTTGCATGGGAGTGGTGCAGTCTTCTGGAAGCCCCCAGTCCCTCATTGAATGCTGAGGTTGGGGTTGCCAAGCCATATCACAAACCTGCTTCTGTTGGCCATGGGACAGCTGCTGTCGAGGAATCACGAGCCACAAGTTACTTGGGAACGAGTTCTGCCATTGTCTGGATCAAACATGCAGATAAGATAAGATAAGATAAGATAAGATAAGATATCTTTATTGTCATTGTCCCCTTGCGGGAACAACGAAATTACTCGGTTGCTACATCCACTCCAATAAAGCATTCCGCATAATCCAAAATTACTACAAAACCTAATTAAAAACAGTAAATATAATACAAAATAACAAGTAAAATAAGATGACTTCAAAGTCTAGGCTTTCCATTTAAGGCCAAAATCGCTCTAGAGAAGAAACTGTTCCTGAGACGGCTCGTTCTTGCCTGCATTGTTCTATATCTCCGTCCCGATGGCAGGAGCTGAAAGAAATGGTGACCAGGGTGCGTTGGATCTCTTGATATATCTAGTGCTTTTCTATGGCACCTGGTGGTGTAAATTTGTTCTAAGGTGGTGAGTGAGCAGCCAATAATGCTCTCTGCTGTTTTAATAATTCTACACAGCCCTGCTCTGTCCTGGGAAGTACAACATATATTTGTTATTCAGTCTAAAAATGTGGCTTGCTCCTGTTTCGGCAAAAATGCCAAACACCAACTGTATCTGAACATGGGCTTTTAAAATGCTCAGTTAGGAGATGCTCAGTATTGCTGGGAAAAATGATTTAGTAATGATCAGTACATGTAATCTGTAGCAAAGAAAGGAGAAAAAAATGGATTTAGGAAGTAAGAGGTTTCATAGCAGGATCATACAGAGAGGGCTGTATTTGAAGAGAAGTGGGAATGTATTTGAAAGCATCAGAAAATGATGTTCCAGTTTCTGCTTGTGGAGAAAAGCTAATTGGGAGAACTGCATTATCAGACGTAGGAGATGGCCTTTTAAGGGGACAATGGCTTATAGACTATGATCACACAAAAGCCTATTTCTAAGAGTCATAGAACTGAGTGATCATGATTACATGAGTACATCTGGAAAAGTGTGTTGGATTGATAATTACCTGCAAATTGTCTAAGGCCATTTTGCCCAGAAGTGCCACACAAAGAAAAGCAACTGTGGCTGAAAGACAGTATAAAGAAAAAGAAATCAGCAACACCCCTTTAAACATGTGTAGAACAAGGTTCCCAATTACAGGTCCTGATTCCTTATATGTGCTGTTTGTTGGTTTGCATCTGTCTGTCTCAAGAGGCGGAGTTTGCCTCCGGGGGTGTGGCCACTGTTGCCTGCTGACAGCTGAGTGACAGCTGAATGCAGGCTGGGGACCAGAGGTGGACAAACTACTACAGAAGAGGTAACACCAGGGGTCAGCAAACTTTTTCAGCAGGGGGCCGGTTCACTGTCCCTCAGACCTTGTGGGGGGCCGGACTATATTTTGAAAAAAAAAATGAACAAATTCCTATGCCCCACAAATAACCCAGAGATGCATTTTAAATAAAAGGACATATTCTACTCATGTAAAAACATGCTGATTCCCAGACTGACCGGGGGCTGGATTGAGAAGGCAATTGGGCCGCATCCGGCCCCTGGGCCTTAGTTTGGGGACCCCTGGGTAACACCCTTCCCCTAACACCCCATACACTACTTAACTGACAAAGGTCATAGACTTCCCAAAGGAGAACATGCCTTAAGCTGAAGTCATTAGCTTTGAAATGAACAGAGTATTTTCAGCATTGAGATAGAATAATTCCCTAGATACTATCTGCTCCTCTCAGCTTTTAAATATTCTAATTTTTACTGCATTTTCCACAATCACAATTCTGTGCTCAAAGCGATTCACATGAACAACAGCCTGCATACAGTAACACAAGAGCAATTTACAAATGTATCACTACAATGCAACTATAACAAAGTTTAATTTAATATACATCAAAATGTTAGTGAGCATAATGCTCACCAATAAAGCTCAGCAAAAAAATATCCAGTAGCTTCATCTCATAAAGTAACCCCAAAGCTGATGATATTAGTGCCCAGGAGTCTCTTTGCTCCTCCCCACATTAAGCCTCAACTCAGAAGGGCAAAAAGTCCCCTCAGAATTATTCCTTAAGCAGCTCCGTTAGGAAGGCTCTCAGGGCTGGAGGTGCAAATACAGCTATAACGCACAACAAAGGGTCTTAGGCTGTAACCCTATGCACACTGAAGGGGAGTAAGTCATGATTAACCTTAAGAGAGAGAAAACCCTCTGCCCCACATTCATTCCCATTTTTTGCTTTAGCAGTTACCTGGTGACAATCTGGGAACCATAGAATTGTAGAGATGGAAGGGACCCCAATGATCATCTAGTCCCACCCCCTGCATTCCAGGAATCTCAACTAAGGCATCCATGACAGGTGGCCACCCAACCTTTGCTTAAAAACCTCCAAGGAAGGGAGGACCGCCCACCACCTTCCAAACCAAAATATAAATTGTGTCCTCCCTTAAAGGGGGCACGTGTTGCGGTGAGACCTGGCAACAAACCCTTGTGTTGTGGGTGGGTACGATTGGATACCCACAACACCCGATTGGTAGGTCCCTTGATGCTGGGTTTAATCTGACCAATGGGACGCTAGTCAAATGGATCAAGGGACCTATATATGCTAATGCACGTGACCCTGAGCTTTTTCTCTTGATCAGTGCATCGGAACACCCGCCCGCCTCTCCCTATATTGAGGGCTTGTGCACTTGACCTTGCTATGCCATCATGTGCCGTCTGTCATTGGGACAGGGGCACGGCAGGAATTCTCCCCACTTGTCTGATTGGCTGGTGCCATTTGGGTTTCACCTGCCGCATAGCAAATCGTCACAACTTGTAAGGTTGTGGATAGGCTCTGGTTCAGGTGAGAGGGGATGGGGTAACGCTCTCACCATCCCTATGTGAAGGGTATTCCATTAAAGGAATCCAGGTACTCAAATGGTTTGGTCAACCCTAAGAGGGGTTGTGCCCGTGCCTGAGTCCAGGGGGGCATCTGGGTGGTGGACATAGCATCATTCCAGGTGTTCACCCTAGGCTGACCATAGTAGAGCCCTGGGTCAGCGCTACCTGCATGGCAGGGAGCTAGTCGAACCAGAGCCTATGCAACCACTCACTTGCTGTAAAAAGTTGTGGCCTAAATTCTGCCAAAAACCAAACCAAAATTTGAGTCTTGTCTGAATTTATTTAAGGGGAAGGTTTAAAGGTCTAAACATGCAAATCTACAAAATCCTCCCGAAAATTTTCACTGATGTTATTGAAACACTGTTGATTTGCCTTGACATTCTGCAGATGCTTCACCTGAGGAAAAACCCCAATTCACTTTTAATTCTCTTTTACAGGGGGAAATGCCAACAGTCCCTCCCATCAAATTGCTGCCTAGATTAATATGGCATTGTGTTAACATTAGGCTAAGAATATTTCGTTGGAATGAATGCATTTTCTTCCAGTGTAGCGTCACCTCTATATTCCTTCCCAACCCCATCTAGGCTGAAGCTCCCTGGGGGAGGTACCTGTCTTTTGTAGTGGGGAAGATCATGCACATTAATGCTAGCATATAAGCTGCTACCTGTATGTTGCTTTGAAAGAAAAAAACCAAATGTAGACTAGATCACCCTTTCATCCTTCATTGGCAGTAAGTTACCAATATTCTGAGATCACTAGACAGAACAAATGCCCCATAATAGTTGCAAGGCATCACCAGTTTTCAGTACATTTAACTGAACATACTTAAATGAAAACTTACATTTGTCACAAATGATTGTCTGGTGTTGAGAATTCAAGTAAGTGTCTCATATAGTCACTTGCAGATATTTAGTAGACAAATAACTGTTCAGAAAAGTGAACTACACTCAGGCAAGATTTTAAATTGGATGTGAAATCTCTCCCCCCCCCTCAAATCTCACAAATGGCATATGTTTAGCAATAACCTTCCTGCACATTAGACATGCATAGTTTTATCACTCAAAAACTACTTCTATATAAACAACAGATACTGAAGTTTTTTTATATAAAAAAACTGTCCTTTGTTTTGGAAACAAAGACAATAAACAGGCAGATGGCAGCTAAGAGGCCGGCAAACAACGGTACATAAATAGCACTTCTCAGGAAAAATTGAAATACTGCTTAAGTAGAATGGTATGATTCAATATCTTTTTTTAAAAAAAAAAAATACAGCATATGACAGGCCTATAGTACCTGTGCCATAATAAACATTTGTTAGTCTTTAAAGTGCCATAAGACTCTTTGCTGCTTCTGCAGTTAATTTAATGTACATAAAAAATGTTAGTAAGCATAATGCTCACTAATAAGCTCAGTTAAAAATATCCGGTAGCTTCATATAATAAAGTAGCCCCAAGGCCGATGCTATTAGCACCCACAATACTATTTGCTGCTTCTGCAGCTATAAAATAACAACTGCTACACCTTTGGAAAGTGAGAAATGGAAGTAAGTTCTCCCACCCACCCATAGATGTAGTAGCATATGTCTTTAAATGTCAGGACATCTTAGCAGCAGAAAGATTGACAGTAATCCCTCATTTTATACGTCAGTTCAGTTCCAAGGGAAAGATGCATGTTGCCAAACCTGTGGCACCTCCCCATGAGGGGGGCAGAGACAGCATCCTCAGCTTCTCTGGGGCCAGTGCATCTGGCGGGCAAGGCCTGCTTGGTAAGGCCAGGAGCTTTGAAGCTCTTTTCATGCCAGGTCTGCTGAGGTTATCCAGAACACAAAGATCTTCTAAGCCAGGCATATCAAACCTGCGGCTCTCCAGCTCCCATGATCCCTATCTAGCAGGACCAGTGGTTGGGGAAGATGGGAATTGTAGTCCAAAACACCTGGAGGGCCGCAGGTTTGACATGCCTGTAATCTAAGCTCTCAATCTGGGTTGGGAGGCAAGGCTCCCTCAGCATGCTGCCTCTGGAAGACTAAGGATGCTCATGTAACATCTCCCAGGAAGTCAAATTGTCCCGCTTGAAAGCTCTTCTCATGACAGATAACCCCAAGCAGATCCAGCATTAAAAGAGCTTTTAAGTTCTCTGGCTTGCATGGGGCTTGACTTGCGAAGTTTCAGCCATACGCCTTCAACCATGCATGGTTGAAATCAAGCACATCAAATGCATATTCTCCAAGTGTCCCGTTTTAACGGGGACATCACAGAAACAATGTTAGCTGCCAAAGCTTTGTGACGTTGTCATGAATGTCCCAAATCCCGCCCTTCCAACCCATGAGTGGGATTCAAGCCCAACCTCTAAGGCAGAACTGTCATCGCTTTTGTTGAAACCAGTGAGTCAACTGACCTGACTGGTCCAAGGACCGCTTCTCACCCCACCTCTGCCATTCTCCAATAGGTCATAAAACATTTTGACCCTCCTTCCCTTGCTGCCACTCAAGGTGCAGACCCCGCCTTTCAGTATCTTTAAAAAGGTCCGGCGTTGAGGCTGCCTGTTGCCTTTTGTACCCATTGGCCCCTTTGTCAACTGCAGCCCATAAACAAGTGAGCCTTTGGAGGGAATTTTTTTTTGGGGGGGGGCAATGGGCCATAGTCCTGTCTTGCATTCATAGAGTGTGGATATTCAGCAGGGGGGGGGGGGGAGTGCAGGAAAGAGGTGGAATGGGGAGTGGAAAAAGGAGGGCAGAGACTGGAGTGGGTAGGGTGGGATAGGAGAAAGAGCAGGGAGATCAGGCAGATGCAATGGTGGGGGGGGGGGTCCCGCTTTGCCCTGCTAAATGGATGTTATGCAAATGTGTGTAAGATGAGGTATTGTTGTTGTTGTTGTTTAGTCGTTTAGTCGTGTCCGACTCTTTGTGACCCCATGGACCAGAGCACGCCAGGCACTCCTGTCTTCCACTGCCTCCCGCAGTTTGGTCAAACTCATGTTCGTAGCTTTGAGAACACTGTCCAACCATCTCGTCCTCTGTCGTCCCCTTCTCCTAGTGCCCTCAATCTTTCCCAACATCAGGGTCTTTTCCAAGGATTCTTCTCTTCTCATGAGGTGGCCAAAGTATTGGAGCCTCAAAACCAGTGTAGAATAATTACTGTTCTGTAATAATCTTACCAGCCCACCTTCCTGTGCGTCCTTATGTGTGGAAGGGTGAATTCCCCTCCCCCCAAGTGAAGGGAAATATTTGGCACCAATGCCAGAGTAGCTGAGCCTTCAGAGAAGTCAGGCAGGAGGTGGCAGGTTGGTCGTTTGTCTGTCAGGTGGCTTTCCATTCCCTGCCACCAACACCACTCGGGACATAAAGAAGCCTGGGGAAGAGACACCCACCTCAGCAGTGCAGCTTTGTGGATAGACAAACATGAGTTGGAAGCAGGAATTTACAAATTACACAAATTACAAAAGATGATTAAAATAAACAATAGCACAAGTCCACTTAAATCTGGGTCTATGCCTGGTTTCAGGACTCAATTTGCCTTGGTCTCCCTGGTGATGTAACCTTGGCACTCTTACTTGATATCTCAGTGGCTTTAAGAACATTGACCATGCTCTCCTCCTGGATAAACTGACTGGGATGGGTATCAAATGCCCTGTTCTGCAGTGGTTCCACTCCTAGCTGTGTGGTTTAACTCAGAGAGTCACATTGGGGGAATTGCTCTTCATTGGGGCTCTTCATTAGCCTAAATATTTAGGCATTTGCCTGAATTCCCAACATCCTGTGCCCTGTCCCCAACATCCCCAGGTGTGCTAGAGCCACTTCTAACTAACCCACATTGAGAAGGGAGATCTGAAGAGGGCATCTAAGTGCGTTTGGCATTTACTTCTGCACTTCAATGGGATTTGGAAACGTATGCATGATTACTGCAGACATCTGTCTGAACTCTCTTCTGTTACAGCGGTGAGACAACACTACGATAGCAGAGCAAAATGAGAGCAAGGGAGAGATTAGAAACATTCTGGCAGATTCCTTTTTAGGGTATGTGGCAGACAATGGGTGGGGGGAATGCAGTGATCCCAATCAGCTTTGCATCAGGTTTATCTATAGTCAGTTGGCTATTGGTTTCAAATTCAAATACAACACTGGCGATATTTCTGCTTTTAGCAGATTTTAGATAAGAGCATTTGACAAAAGCTCCTACATACTCATCCACTCCAAATATTTTGCCTCTGTATTAGTTGCTTACTCTAACATGACACTGCAGAAAAGCCACAGATGGGCAGCAGTCAAAGACATCAATGCTGGCAACCAACAGGCTCAGAAGCAGCGCCAGGTGTAGATAAGGTCAGCAGAAACACAGCAGGACCACAGAGATGGAAATGGTTCTCCTCAACTGCTGCGGAAACTAACAACTTAGCAGGCAGGCAGGATCAGTGCTTTGGATGGCACTGAAACATGTGGTGGAGGAGGGCAGGTCAAGACAAAGCCACTGAGATTAAAGAGCGTGAGAGAACTAATCTGTCCCATGGAAACTGAAACCAGCATTAGCTTATCTGGTGTAAAAAGAAGGGCTGATTGGCAAGAGCTACCTGCAGTTTACCTGGCAAAAACAAACGAACAAACAGGCACGTTACAAATTTGGACGCCTCTTGATAGAGACTGGAAGGGAAATGATATTAATTATTAGAAACTGTTTCCTTTTCTTTCTTTCTAGCTGGTATTACAGCAGAATGCTGAATGTCTAGTTCTCTGCTTCAAATTCCAGACCAGTCAGAAAATGGAGTGAACCATTGTCAATTTCTATCCCACTATATTTGACTCCACAAGAGGCCTTGAGATGGACTACAATTAATAAACAATTAACCAGCATAAGCCACATTAAAAACTAAAATGAGTATACAAATCATTCCCTATAAAGCAATACAAACAGCAGATAATATGCTAAAACTGCAGCAAGATATAAAGAATAGTCAACCTTAAATGATTAAGTATTCCAATGTGCTATATAAATACCAAGTACTGTTTAATAAGCAAAAGAAATGGAAGGGACCCAAGGATCATCTACTCTAACCCCCTGCATTGCAGGAATCTCAACTGGGTCATCCACGACAGATGGCCACCCAACATTTCCTTAAAAACCTTCAAGGAAGGAGAGTCCACCACCACCCAAGGGAGACCACTTCCACTGTCAGACAGTTTTTCCGAATGTGTAGTCGGAATCTCCTTTCTTATAACTTTAAGCCATTGTCTTGAGTTCTACCGTCAAGAGCAGGAGAAAACAAGCTTGTTCTCTCTTCCATGTGAGAGCCCTTAAGATATTTGAAGATGGCTATCCTATCTCCTCTCAGTCTCCTCTTTTCCAGGCTCCTTCAACTGTTCCTCATAAGGCTTGGTTTCCACACCCTTGATCATCTTGGTTGCCCTCCTCTGCACACCTTCCACAGGGCCGTCTTAAGTATATTTGGCACCCTGGCGCCGTGGTGCGACGGATCCCTCCGGTGCCCCCGCCCCGCCCCGTTTCCCAGCGCGGCGGTCGGGCGGAGCTGCGCGGCTGGACGGGCGGGTGCAGCTCTGCAGCGGGCGGGTGCCGCAGCTGTGCAGTGTCCCCCTGTCGGGCGGGCGCCCTGGCACCCTGCACCACCCAGCCTGGCCGTAGGGCCGGCCCTGACCTTCCAGCTTGTCAACATCCTTCTTAAATTGTGGTGCCCAAAATTGGACACAGGACTCCAGGTGTGGTCTGGCAAAGGCAGAATAGAATAATAGAATCATAGAGTTGAAAGAGACCACAAGGGCCATCCAGTCCAACCCCCTGCCAAGCAGGAAACACCATCAAAGCATTCCTGACAGAGCCTGGGACTATTACTTCTCTTGATCTGGATTCTATACAACCATTTGCAAAATAGGAATAAAATGATTGCCTCACAAAATATTTAGTGTGAATTAATTAAAGAGGTTCATCTCACTTGTACACTAAAATGCTATATTTTTAGAACTCCATCTAAGGATGGGTAAATAAGTACTGTACATTTCCAGCCCTTGTCAGTCACATCTACTGACCCATAATCTTCTTCCATGTCATTTCTACATAAATATGCAGTTTTAAAAGTAAACCCACATGAATATTTGCATTTAAATATGCATTTTTAATTACATATGCTCTTAAAATAATTTTTCTCAGCATATTTCCTCTTCATATATATTTTAATTTATTTTGATGCATTTTTGAGTCAAGAACTCCTATTTTATATTGTTACAAACTCCCACTGTCTCTGCCGATTGATAGCAAAATCCCAGGGGTTTCTAAGCACTCACTGAGGGTCCATGTTCCTTTGGAGAATTGAGACATGGTGGGGACTGTCGTAGCTTTAATAAATATGGATTATTCACCTATTTACACCTTCAGTCTGCATGGAGGGAGTCCAGATCTTGCAGCACTGTCCTTTCACGACGGGTTTGTACCCCACAACAGTGCAGCCCTGGGGTCCAAGGCATATCTTCCAGCCAGCCTGACCAAGATGGACCCCAATTTTTCTTCTTCTTCCTTGAAACCCTTGCTCAGGACTCTTTTCCTGTCACCTCACACCCTGTTACCCTGGCAACCTTCCAAACCTGTCTCTCTTCACATCTCAGGAAGGTGGGGAAGGAAAGTCATCTTGCATTGCCAATGGCTCTCAATGGCCCTGTATTATTTCTTAATGGCACTAACTTAAATAGGTTGTTTTAAACAGCCTAGCCCAGGAATTCATCTGCAGCTTTTATTTCTGCCTTCAAATTCCCTTCCAATTCCAAATAATCAAAATCTTACCATTTATCAATTTCTAGGGTTTGGGGTGGGGGTCCACCTCCCAAATCTATAACAATGTTTGTTTGTTTGCTTGCTTGCTTGCTTTATGGTGTTTATTATAATAATAATTTATTACTTATACCCCGCCCATCTGGCTGGGTTTCCCCAGCCACTCTGGGCGGCTTCCAACAGAAAAATAAAACACAGTGATCTATTAAACATTAAAAGCCTCCCTAAACAGGGCTGCCTTCAGATGTCTTCTAAAAGTCTGGTAGTTGTTTTTCTCTTTGACATCTGATGGGAGGGCGTTCCACAGGGCAGGCGCCACTACCGAGAAGGCCCTCTGTCTAGTTCCCTGCAACTTGGCTTCTCGCAATGAGGGAACCGCCAGAAGGCCCTCGGTGCTGGACCTCCGGGCAGAACGATAGAGGTGGAGACGCTCCTTCAGGTATACTGGACCGAGGTCATTTAGTGCTTTAAAGGTCAGCACCAACACTTTGAACTGTGCTCGGAAACGTACTGGGAGCCAATGTAGGTCTTTCAAGACCGGTGTTGTGGTCTCGGAGGCTGCTCCCAATCACCAGTCTAGCTGCCACATTCTGGATTAATTGTAGTTTCTGGGTCACCTTCAAAGGTACGGTAGCCCCACATAGAGCACATTGCAGTAATCCAAGCGAGAGATAACTAGAACATGCACCACTCTGGCGAGGCAGTCCGCAGGCAGGTAGGGTCTCAGCCTGCGTACCAGGTGGAGCTGATAAACAGCTGCCCTGGATACAGAATTAACATGTGCCTCCATGGACAGCTGTGAGTCCAAAATGACTCCCAGGCTGCGCACCTGGTCCTTCAAGGGCACAGTTTCCCCATTCAGCACCAGGGAGTCCTCCACACCTGCCCGCCTCCTGTCCCCCACAAACAGTACTACTGTCTTTTCAGGATTCAACCTCAATCTGTTAGCCGCCATCCATCCTCCAACCGCCTCCAGGCACTCACACAGGACCTTCACTGCCTTCACTGGTTCTGATTTGAAAGAGAGGTAGAGCTGGGTATCATCCGCATACTGATGAACACCCAGCCCAAACCCCCTGCTGATCTCTCCCAGCGGCTGAATGTAGATGTTAAAAAGCATGGGGGAGAGATTGGAACCCTGAGGCACCCCACAAGTGAGAGCCCAGGGGTCTGAACACTCATCTCCCACCACCACTTTCTGAACACGGCCCAGGAGGAAGGAGCAGAACCACTACATGTCAGTGCCCCCAGCTTTTGTATCTTGCTTAATCTAATTAAACTAAGATCATGGCCACTGGTCCCATCACCTCCTGGCAAAAGAAGGGGAAGAAATGGAGGCAGTGAGAGATTTTTCTTTCTTGGGCTCCATGATCACTGCAGATGGTGACAGCAGTCATGAAATTAAAAGACGCCTGCTTCTTGGGAGAAAAGCAATGACAAACATTGACAGCATTTTAAAAAGCAGAGACATCACCTTGCAGACAAAGGTCCATATGGTTAAAGCTATGGTTTTCCCAGTAGTGATGTATGGAAGTGAGAGCTGGACCATAAAGAAGGCTGATCGCTGAAGAATTGATGCTTTTGAATTATGGTGCTGGAAGAGACTCTTGAGAGTCCCATAGACTGCAAGAAGATCAAACCTATCAATTCTGAAGGAAATCAGCCGTGAGTGCTCACTGGAAGGACAGATCCTGAAGCTGAGGATCCACTACAGGGCTTTGGCCACCTCATGAAAAGAGAAGACTCTCCAGAAAAGACCCTGATGCTGGGAAAGATGGAGGGCACAAGGAGAAGGGGACGACAGAGGACGAGATGGTTGGACAGTGTTCTCGAAGCTACGAACATGAGTTTGACCAAACTGCGGGAGGCAGTGCAAGACAGGAGTGCCTGGCGTGCTCTGGTCCCTGGGGTCATGAAGAGTCGGACACGACTAAACGACTAAACAACAACAACAATCTTGCTTAATAATTAGCATTTCTAAGCAGTGTCTATGTTAGAATATTCACAGTGAGAAATCCAGGGGGTATCTAACTTCCAATCAGATTATTGTGGAGAAATGAGGACTGCCTGGCACCTCCAGGTATCTTTTTTTCTTTTTCTTTTGAAACTGAACAATATACCAAAATACTGAAACCACATACTTAATTCCCCAAGCATCCCTACTCCTGCCCTAAGAAACCCTCAATTTTCCAAGCACATTAACAAAGCAGAACCTGCATTCTCATTTAAATACAGCATATTACCTCCCCATAACTCTCCCTGCCGAAGATATCTTATACAATTTGTGACCCACGAAGCCAGATACAGCAGCTGTGTATAACTAATACCCACGAAGGTATTAATGATCCTACTATTGCTGTCTGCCTGGGATTGCAAACAAAACATTGAGCTCTTTATCACTGATCCTGCCAGGCCAGAATACAAGTGCGGTGGACTAGACTTTGCTTTGTGTTGTCACAAATTATGTTGGTTCTGCTCTGTATCAAACTAGGTGCAGTGGATTTCTTGAGGAAATTGTTCTAGTTCTCTTTGACTATTCTTAAAAGGCAAAGGGAAATTATGAAAAACTGGAACTATGAGTACATCCATTAAAACAACAACTATAGAGTTTGCAATTACAAAAAGAAAAGTACAATTAAGAATTCCAAAATGAGAAAAGGAAGCAGGAAGAGGCAAGCTGTAGCTCTATTCATAATAGGATGTAGAAATGTTAATTGTGGCAGGCAAGCAGTCTTAATTATATCTAGAATTAATAGAGCCTTCTGTTTTTTGGGGAAATAACTACAATGCATGGGGCACAATGTGTGTGTTTATTAAATTGTGTTGCTTTTCACAGCATGCCTAAGTGTGTACGCACATGCAATGGTGTAACTATGGTAACTATGGGAACGATCCCTGTGCAATCGGAAGGGGAGAATGAAGCTGTGTGAGCCTACAAAGACTCAGCCCCCATGCAGTCCCAAAACATAATAATGCTGCCCCATAACTCACAATCCACAATTGATTTTAGCCAAAATATTTGGGATTTAAGGAGATATACCATTTGACACTGAATGCCAAATCATAGTCTGGTTGTGCTTTAAATTACAGATCTCAACATTATAGTAGAAATATCCCATTTTACTATACTATCTTTACTTGCGTCTGTCATGTTGGATGACTAACCTCAATTTTTCAAACAGATTTTTTAAAACCAAACCTGTATAAAACACCTGACAGCACCAAAACCTGAAGCCTGAAGATTTATGGTCAAGCAAGACTCATTTTCCTGGGAGAAAATGTTATCCAGATATGTAAAATGTTAATTTATATTTTAATCTGTTTTTAGTTTATCAGTGATTTTTTTTTAATTTTTTAAAATGCTGTTTTTAACTGTTTTCTTTAACCAATTTTTTTAAAATTCTTTTTATGAGCTGCTTTGAGGTTTGTTTGTTTTTACAATCAGGCATCCACCGGGCTGAGCAGTTAGAGGAAATTTCCTTAACTCATGGTGACTTATACAGTAAGAAGTTACCACAAGGGGTGGGAGTTATTGTTTTGCTGTTTTGTTTCAGTTGTTTACTTGTTCTTATCCTGTATTTTATTCTGTGAGTTTCCCTGAGATCTCGTGATGAAGGGCAGTAGTATATAGGGCCGGATTTCCATTTGATGAGGCCCTCAACTCCTGAAGGTAATGGGGCCCTTTATATGTCCAGCTGTCCTTTGTCAACAACAAATAATCACTGTTTTCTGTGTTGAACATATGCCAGGCATCCCCAAACTGCGGCCCTCCAGATGTTTTGGCCTACAACTCCCATGATCCCTACCTAAGAGGACCAGTGGTCAGGGATGATGGGAATTGTAGTCCAAAAGATCTGGAGGGCCGAAGTTTGGGGGTGCCTGATATATGCTATATGGTAATTTGGGTCCTCCATCATGGAGGGCGCGTGTTGCGGTGAGATCACCAGAAACTGCCTCCCTGTTGTGGGGCAGGACCATTTGGATGGCCACAACACCTCATTGGTTGCCCCTATGTTGCTGGGGCAGATATTTGGTCAGTTGGGTTTGCTATTGGCTGCTGAGGGGCTACTTACGTTGCTGCACGTCGCTGGAGGGTTTCACTTTCTTGCGACGTGCAGCAGATCTCCCGCCCTCCTCTCCCTATATTTAGGGTTGTTCTTATGCCCTTGCTATGCCTGCCTAGGGGGTCATCTGTTTTGGAGCAGGGGCCCAATAGGAACTTTGCCATCTGGCTGTTTGGCTGGTGCCACTTGGTTTTTTGCCTCCCGTGTAACAAATCGTCACAACTTTGTAAGGTTGGCGGTCAGGTATTTGGTTCAATGTTTTGGGGAGGGGGCGTGGTTGGCTGTGCCTGCCCCTCTATTGCTGCTGCTAGGGAATTCCGTTAAAGGAATCCAGGGGCTCACCTTGCTTTTGTCCGAACCCTGTCAAGGGGCTAGGGTCACGCCAGAGCCCCTGGGAGCATCTGGGTAAGCTGTGAGATCAAAGCCAAATTCTCGCTCCCCCAGGAAGCTTTCCCTTATTGACATATGGTGGTGCCCAGTGTCAGTTCCTGTTGCTGCCACGGTGCAGGGTCAGGTAGTTGGGAACCAATGCCTAAGCAACCACTCACATGCTGTAATCAGTAAAGTTGTGGCCAAACTTTAATGCCAAAAAACTTCATTTGGGGGTGGTTTTGGGGGGCTTCATATGCAATTTATGGACCTAATAGGTATCTAAAGCCACTTGCACATAACAAAATATGTATTTTATCAAAGTGATTGTTAAACTGGAATACAATTAAGAAGAAATATATTAATAGTGAAACACAATTAAGAAGAATTATATTTTTTTGGGGGGGGAGAGTGGGGCCCTAACCAATAGCTTGCTTAGCTTATACATAAATCTGACACTGGTGGTATATAAATCTAGTAAATCTAAGAAACAAACAAGCAAACAAGTTCCAGGGCTCTGATGATGCTCACCACTCAAGGTCACCCAAACCACATTTATTACATTTATATTTCACCCTTCCTCCCAAAGTTTCCAGGGATTTCAATCTCCAGGGCAGGGCCATCTTGTCATGAGGCAAGGTGAAATATACTCAGAGTCCTGTAGTGATTTCATGCCGATGTAGATCTTTATTTCCCCCTCGTTCCTGATATAGATCATCACTCACCCCCTTTCCCCTGGCAGAGTGGGGTGGGTAGGTGCCATTTTGTGGTTGGCCTCATGTGCCAAGATGTCTTGAGCTCAGGGCCGTCTTAAACGCCCCTGCCGCTGTGGTGCGCCGGATCTCTCCGGCGCCCTCCCGCCCCGTTTCCCAGCGCGGTGGGCGCAGCGGCGGGCGGGCGGGCAGGCACAGCGCGATGTCTCGGCCAGTGGGCGGGCGCAGCTCGCGGCGCCTTTCTGGCGGGCCGGCGCCATGGTGCCCTGCGCCAATGGGGGTCTACCTAGAGCCGGGCCTGCTTGAGCTGGCCCTGGCAATCCCTTATGGGATCCTAGATTATTTCAGAAGGTTTGATGGAGCCACTGGCATGACACATACTCAATGTGCACACTGTCAGGGGGCTGGTAGCCTAGAAGGCAGGAACCCAGTGAGCCCTGCAGCGGCCAGGGGAAAGGGGCAATGGCTGGGGGGGGGCACCATGCCTGGTCACAAGTGCTGCCCACCCTTGGACCGAGTTAAGCGGCCCTTTCTTCCTTCCCATGCAGCAGCAATGTCTCCACCAACCCAATACTCCATGTTAATTGGCCTTCATGTCTTACCAACAGTGTGTGTGTGTGTGTGTGTGTGTGTGTGTGTGCGCGCGCACAATAATTTGGCATCCTTTTATTTGCATGTGTGTGTGTTTCCTTTGTAGCATGCAAAGTGTGCTTTTGATATTAACAGAAAAAATGAAGCAGCACATACATGCACACACGCATACACACACAAAAAGGAGAAAATGTAAAAGCAATGACAGGGCCAATATTTTATGCATTCCTTTCTCAGAAGACGAAAAAAGAAAACACAATTTTGTGACATAATCACAGCATTTGCCAAATATTATTCTTGCGGAAATGTTTCAAATCTCAAATGATCATTTCAAGTGTTTTCTATTGCAAATGTTTTCCCTTTCCTTCCAAACTGAGGCAGAAAGATTGTCAGATTGATACACCAGAAGGAGGAGGAGTGTGGGCTGTGCAGTTCTGAGGCTAGTAAACAAGGCACACTCCTTTCCTGGTGTGCTGAGGAATGTTCAAAACGTACCAAAGATTTTATATTTCTATGAAGGCTTAAGATCAAGGCTTAACGTGACTTCTTTAGATGCGTGCAAACATTTCACGTAGCGGTTATCCCTAAAGCCCTTTCTCAAGAGTAGCCTTAACTTGTATGAAACTAAAGAGTTTAATGCCTGGGGCTGCATCACTTTATCTATCTATTTAATCAAATTAATAATATATTAATATTTTATTATTTATACCCCACCCATCTGGCTGGGTGGCTTACAGCAGATATAAAACACAGTGCAATATCAAACGTCAGAGGCATGGCCTGCATGGAAACTGAAATCAACCGAATATATCATTTGAAGCTGGGGGCTTATTAAGAATACTCTACTAATAATGCATAGCAAAGGAAATGTTTCTGATGAAAATGAATACTCAGCTTTTCTTAAGATCATAGGAAGAGCCCTGTTGGATGAGGCCAGTGGCCCATTGAGTCCAGCCTCCTGTTCTCACAGTGGCCAACCAGATGCCCCATGGGAAAAACCCACAAGTAGCACAAGAGCAACACTCTCCTCTCCTGTGGATTCCAGCAAGTGGTATTCAAAGCAGTGCTGCCTCGAACGTGGAGGCAGAGCAGAGCCATCCCGGCTAGCAGACATCAATCGCCCTCTCCTCCTCCATGAATCTGTCCAATCTTCTTCTAAAGCCATCCAAGTTGATGGCCATCACTGCTTCCTGGGGGCATTCAGTTCCACATTCTCACTATGCACTGCATAAAAAAGTATTTTCTTTTATCTGTGCTGAATCTTTCAACTTTCAGTTTCCTTGGATGTCCAAAAGTTCTAGTGTTATGAATACTTTTCACCATCTACTCTCACCATTCCAATGCCTCTATATATATAAAAAATGTAGGCATTGCGCGCGCAGAGGTCACAGCCTTTCTCCGTAACTGCTGAACCGTAATGTAACAAATTTGGCCACAACGTTCCATGCCTATCAGGGAGGGATCTGGCGTAAAAATTATTTCAAAAAAACCACACCTTTCACACCTAAAATAATGATTAAACACAAAAAGTGGCGCCCAAATTAGACATCACCAGCAGAAGGTCTGAAGACTCCAGCAGCATCCAATAGAAAGGCAGATCGCGTGCTGTCACCAGCAAAAGCTCTGCTTAAAAAACGCTTTAATAAATATATATATTTTTTAAAAAAAAGCTCTGAATGGCGGTGCCAAATAATGACATCATCAACCAAACAACTGAAACAACCAAGGCGGCCATTACCAGACCCCTAGGCTGCCAGGCCCCACTAGGCCCCGGGTGGGGGGGGGGAGAGGGCGAGCATCCGGATTGCAGGCCGCAGCATGGTCTTTGTTTTATGTAGGCCCCTAGGCCCCTGCCAAACCACCAGGCCCTCACTAGGCCCGGGGGGGGGGGGAGAGGGTGAGCATCTGGATCACAGGCCGCAGTAAGGCCTTTGTTTTATGTAGACCCCTGCCAGGCTGCCAGGCTGCCAGGCTGCCAGGCCCCCACTAGGCCTGGGGGGGGGGGGGAGAGGGGAAAACAGAGGAAAGGGTATCCCACCGAAACACAGGGATGAACCAGGGGGTTGGAGGGAGGAGGGGCGGGATACGTCATGGATCGGGACAGGGTGGGGGGAATCACAGGGATGACGCACAGCAACGCGTGGCTGGGCCAGCTAGTAATTTTATAAACTTCTATCATATCACCTCTTTTCTCTAAACTAAAAAGTTGCTACATTTCCTTGATCATTTTGGTTGCCCTTCTCTGAAACTTCCCCAACTTGGCAGGACAAGAGAGGAAGCAGCTCCTAGTTGCTTTTGTATGAATGTTTAGACAAAAGTATTTGTGTTTTTTACCTATTTTTAGGTAACTAGTTAGAACTAGTTAGAAATAAGGCAAACTAGTTAGAAATAAGGCAGTTTTGTATGAACAGATTTTGGTCGTACACCTAGAGTCCAAAATACTCCTGCAGCAGCTATGGTGTGGATATCCAGCTATGGATAAAAACACTTTGAAGGGGGCACTATAGGCGAAAAGCAACAGTATGTCCCATTTTCTTTTGACCCTTCCCCACTTTCTATGAGACTTGGGCAGTTTGTGTCTGCCTCCATCGCCTCTCATTCCGCCCTTTGAAACGTACCACCAGAAGCAGCTCTTGGTGTGGGTCCTATCCTCCCCCTTAGATGCATTTCTCAGAAATCCTTGGCACTTCAGAGGAGCAGAGCTGCTCATAACTGCGCAGCAGATCAGACTGTCTGAGTTCTAATTCCCAGGCACCTGCTTTAACTACCTCACTAAGTGCTATGCTGCGTTTCACAATATTAAACTTCCTTGCTTAGGCTTCGTGTAAGAATCAGATTTGGATTCCTGGAGGAAATCAGTTGAAACATTCATAGGAAGAGATGCTTGTATGGAAATATCCTGTAAGCCAGTGTGGAAGACACAGGCTTAGAGGATATTCATAGGCTCTCTAATATGGCATTTGCAGCTTTGTCTGAGGCTTCTCATTTCCATTTTGTTTCCATCTAGTCTCCTTTTATTCACCCTTTGTTTTCCTTATGTTCACATTTTCCTGACTAGACCCTTGTTTTTAGATTTCCTCGTCTGCTGGCTCATAATGCCTGGGACCACCCTCACAATTCCTCTGTGGTTTTGCCTCTTTCTTTCCTGCAACTCCTACTCAAAATCCATTTCTTATATATTTCCTCCTCCCTCTCAATCAATTTTGCATTTGTGTCATGTTTTCTGGACTCCCCCGCCCCTGCTTTAGTGATAGGTAATCTTCTCTGGGGGCCTTTTGGGGAAAAGAGAGGTATAAAGAAAACCCTCTAAAAAGTTGTAAAACATAATTCACCAATATTGACCCCAAGCTCTTCTAGCTTATTAGGAGTTATGATTATTTAGACAAACAAATAGCACAAACAGCACAGCCTAACGCAGCACCATCATGTTCTCAGAGTGGTTAGCCAGTTGCCCATGGGAGAAGCACAGTCCCCCTTGTGATTCCCAGCAGCTGCTTCAAATTGTGCAGGCAAAGCAGAGCCATCATGGCTGATAGCTATCAATAGCCCTTTCCTCCATGAAAACGGAACTATTTAATGAGCCATTGTTGTTGTTTAGTCATTTAGTTGTGTCTGACTCTTCGTGACCCCATGGACCAGAGCATGCCAGGCACTCCTGTCTTCCACTGCCTCCCGCAGTTTGCTCAAACTCATGTTCGTAGCTTCGAGAACACTGTCCAACCATCTCGTCCTCTGTCGTCCCCTCCTCCTTGTGCCCTCAGTCTTTCCCAACATCAGGGTCTTTTCCAGAGAGTCTTCTCTTCGCATGAGGTGGCCGAAGTCTTGAAGCCTCAGCTTCAGGATCTGTCCTTCCAGTGAGCACTCAGGGCTGATTTCCTGAAGAATGGATAGGTTTGATCTTCATGCAGTCCATGGGACTCTCAAGAGTCTCATCCAGCACCATAATTCAAAAGCATCAATTCTTTGGCGATCAGCCTTCTTTATGGTCCAGCTCTCACTTCCATACATCACTACTGGGAAAACCATAGCTTTAACTATACGGACCTTTGTAGGCAAGGTGATGTCTCTGCTTTTTAAGATGCTGTCTAGGTTTGTCAGTGTCTTGTCTTGTCCAAAGAAGCAGGTGTCTTTTAATTTCATGACTTCTGTCACCATCTGCAGTGATCATGGAACCCAAGAAAGTAAAATCTCTCACTGCCTCCATTTCTTCCCCTTCTATTTGCCAGGAGGTGATGGGACCAGTGGCCATGATCTTGGGTTTTTTTATGTTGAGTGTCAGACCATATTTTGCGCTATCCTTTTCACCCTCATTAAAAGGTTCTTTAATTCCTCCTCACTTTCTGCCATCAAGATTGTGTCATCCGCATATCTGAAGTTGTTGATATTTCTTCCAGCAATCTTCATTCTGGCTTGGGATTCATCTAGTCCAGCCTTTCGCATGATGAATTCTGCATATAAGTTAAATAAGCAGGGAGACAATATACAGCCTTGTTGTACTCCTTTCCCAATTTTGAACCAATGAGTTATTCCATATCCAGTTCTAACTGTAGCTTCTTGTCCCACATAGAGATTTCTCAGGAGACAGATGGGGTGATCAGGCACTCCCATTTCTTTAAGAACTTGTCATAGTTTGCTGTGGTCGACACAGTCAAATGCTTTTGCGTAGTCAATGAAGCAGAAGTAGATGTTTTTCTGGAGCTCTCTAGCTTTCTCCATAATCCAGCACATGTTTGCAATTTGGTCTCTGGTTCCTCTGCCCCTTCGAAATCCAGCTTGCACTTCTGGGAGTTCTCGGTCCACATACCGCTTAAGCCTGCCTTGTAGAATTTTAAGCAAAACCTTGCTAGCATGTGAAATGAGTGCAATTGTGCGGTAGTTGGAGCATTCTTTGGCACTGCCCTTCTTTGGAATTGGGATGTAGACTGATTTTCTCCAATCCTCTGGCCATTGCTGAGTGTTTCAAACTTGCTGGCATATTGAGTGTAGCACCTTAACAGCATCATCTTTTAAAATTTTAAATAGTTCAGCTGGAATATCATCACTTCCTTAATGGGCCATAGAACTCCTCAAATGGTGTCTTGCATGTCTGTCAAATGGGGATCCTTGACCTAGGATGGACCCTGATGAAGTAGTCAAACAAGAATCAGGATGATTGATTCAGGATATATACCCAATCCCTCTGCCAAAGCCTTCTGACACCTTTAATCAATAAAGTTGTGGCCCTTCGATCCCCAAAGGTTGTCCTGTAGCTTATCGCTTCCTATGCCCTACCACGGTGACCCTGAGATTCATGTGACTGGGGCCACAAAGAGCTTTTAAGCTCTCAGACAGGCTTACTGGGCTCTGGGAGGCTCTTGCCAGATCTCCAACAGCCCTGCAAGATCTTGTGAGAGTTCCCACAACCGGCACGGGAGTTGTCCAGAGCCCAGGAGGCAAAGTGGGGAGCTTAAAAGCTCTCTCTCTTGCGGGGGGGGGGGGGAGGCCCACTCAGTGTGCCAGCTTCAGAAAGGGTGGGAGGCTCACAGCCGGGGAGGGGCAGTTTTTCTAACTATACATGATTTCAGCTTTATGTGCAATCCCTGGAACGTAACTCCCATGCAAGTTGTGAGTTGACTGTAACCTTTCCTTCAGAGAGAGAGAGAGAGAGAGAGAGAGAGAGAGAGAGAGAGAGAGAGCCTCCATTGAGCTTGATCTAAAACCTTTTTGTTGTTGTTCTGAGCCTCCCACTAGCTAGATCTTTGTTATGGGGAACAATATACTAGCTTTTCAGTTCTAAAAGCCAAACCTTCATTTTTTGATTCAGAGCTCATTCCCCCACTAGCTATCTCTCTACTCCAAACGTCGGGTTTAATCCAGGTTTCTGGCTTACTACGCCCTTTCAATTCTTCTCTGGAAGAGGAGAGGGAGCTTCCTTGCTAGGATAGAGCTGAAAACTGGCTTATTTTCACCTACAGGCTTATTAGCTTCTGAAATGGAGGATTTTACAGGCTTTTGCTCCCAGCACAAAGTGTCCTTATTGTGCCCTTACCAGTTTAAGGTAAACTGATATTACTAAGCATGATATTACTAAGCATTTCGATCCCATTTGTGGGCTTCTCACAGGCATCTGGTTGGCTTCGATGCCCCTTTGGCCTGATCCAGGAGGCCTTATGAATGGGTGGTACTTGCACAGGTGAGGAACTGCATGTTGATTTGAAACAAGCTACCCAATATTTGCCTGCAAATCTCTAATACAGAAAACATGGATTTGTGTTCCAATTGGCCTTTGCAAGCAGGAGCAATAAGAGGAAGCAACCCAGCATTTCTGCAAACTGTGGTGGGACTAATCCCATTTGCCCCTTTCTAGGCTGGTATAGGAGGCATTACAATGGCAGAACACTATAAAGGAAAAACTGATTAGTATAATAAACTGATTAAAAGGAAATAATGTGGACTCTTCCGATTCTTTCAGAAATAATTTTTGGCACTTGAAAAATGGCCAATTAGGAAATGACAAAGAGAAATGAAATGCAAGAGGGAAGGGGGGGGGGGATAACTCAAATCCTGGCACCCGGTAGGATACAAGTAGCTTCCACTTGGGTTGATGAGAGTTACATATGCCATTTGGGACGACAACTGCTTTCCATTTTAGTAATTACCGTAGCTGCATGTTCAAGTCAGTCAACTATATATGAAAAAATCTATTTGACAAATGAAAGCTTTTTTTGCATCCTAGAAAATATGAGTACTGTGAAAGTCCCTTTATTTTTCATACACAAAGGTTTAACATCCCACTTTTAAAAGCTGTAATTTGTTTTATAGTAATTGGAACAAGGTCAAGAGTTAGGAGACTATTTTGGAAATTAACTGCTAAATGGAAAGTGAATTGGAATCCACAGATCTACCTAGCATTTTAGACAATCTTGCCTAATGCAGTTTTACCCTTTGACAATTCCCTTCCCAAATTAATATCCCTTGAGAAGAAACACAGGAAGTGCAACCAAGTCCCAGTCCTGCAAATGTGTTCATGTGGCCTTCATGCTCACCAGCCTCTGCATATCAGAACATTCCCTTGAAGGGAGGCCATCTTCTCTGTCTCATATGGGAGCATTCAAGAGCTTGCCTCAGGGACTGAACCTTCTGCATGCTCTCTGCCACAGAGTGAAGACCCTTTCCCAGAAGGATTGCATCCGTGAGATGTAACTGGGAAGAAAGGGGGGAAACAAAAATGTATCATAGAGGGTTTTAGCAAAATATTTTGTTTCTCCTGACATCTCAGCCACTGTCTCCCAGCTACAGAAAAGGTATAACCTTGCAGAAGATTGAAGCCTGTTGTTTGGCAACACAGGTTGCTGTGGCAACACAAACTGCTGTCCTCTCCCCGGTTTACTCATAGCTGTTGTAACCAGAATACCAAATTTTAAATTGTTAGTATCCGACATTGACATGACAGCCACGGAGAAGGCATGGAAAAATCATAATAGTATACAGTACAGAAGAAGGTAGACATTTTTAAAGGTTAAAATTTGCTTTGAAAACAAAAAAGAAATCTCTTACCACTTTCAAATTTACAACTAACTGATTCTTTAACAGCCATGGCTCTTCAGTGGATTGTAAAGACTGTAACAGGATACAAAATTAATTGCCGTGCTTACATCTGTTTGTGCAAAACACAGCAGTAAAAGCAAGATTCTCTTATAAACCCTTGTTACATACCTGTTTTCTCTTTCATTAGGAAAATAGCAACATGTTCATTCTTGTCTGGATGGGAAAAATGTTGAGGGGGTGTCAATACACCAGAGAGCAGTAAGGCTAGTTCAGGCATGCATGTGCATGCTGCTTGATTTTCCAACATTTGATGTCTGGTAGTAGAGTGAGAATTGACTCCAGTGGAAGATAATTACAATGGAGTTAATATGAAAGCAATATGAAAGTGCTGCCTATAGATCTGTGATGGCTCATTCACACATGCAAGCTATCACATTATAATGAACATGTATGTGTAAACCAACCCATAACACGCCTCTGGCACCTTGCAGATGTTTTCCAGAGGAGCGACTGCTCCAGGGAAAACTGCAGGAAGCCAGAGGGATCACCTAAATTTGCTCAGGCCTTCTTTTAGTCACAGGGATGGTCAGTCTATTTATATGCCACATTTTTTCATAAATAGATTGTGCTCCAAGCTGTTCACAGAAAACAAAATGACAGCAATCTGAACCATAACCGCACATTCCACAAAAGCCATATATTACCTTCATATAAAAATGCTAATGAGGGCTGGTGCCGCATAGTGGCAAAGAGAGTAAGCTATGAAGCACAAAGTCCCCACTGCAATTCTGGATAAGCTCATTGGGCGGCATTCGGCAACACGGACTCTGTCAGCCATCCCTACCAACTACCTGGAAGAAAAAAACCATGGCTAACATTACAAGGTTGCAATGTTATAATACAAGCATATAATAACCATATGGTGTTATAATACTACCATATAATGCATGTGAATGCATGGAACATTTGAAAGTCTTATACAATTAAAATTAAAATTATTATTATGAATTGTAAGTAGGCAATCTGGCCAACTTGGTTTTCAAATATTTCAAATATTTACAGAGGGAGAGGGATGAAAACAAACCAAGTGAGGCTTGTGGAGAAATTTCAGGGGGACTGGGATGGGGTTTGGGTGACATATATTCCATTTATTTACAAAAATATTTAGAACACACTCCTCACTCACAAAGCCCTCAGGGTGTTTTTGCAAAAGGCATGACATAAAATTACTCATGCTGAAACAATACAGAAGGTGGGATAACAGAAATTGACTTCCTTCCCCTTCTGTGGTTGATGGTGATATTGATAGTCAGTGTAAGAAAGCAATGCTCCCTGACCAGTTTTGCCAATCTTGCCTTGAACTGGGCTGGGAAGGGATGACAATGCTTGACTTGCATTTTCTAAGCTCTGGTGCTGCAGGGAGAGCTCCCTCCAGCTACCGATGCATTCCTTAACTTTATTAATGGACCAAAAAACTGAAGTTGGATCTTGACAAGATGGAGGTACTGTGGGTAGGTGGCTGCATCCAGGAATCAAATGTTCAGCCTATTGGGGTTCAACTCCCTGGGAAAGAGCAGGTACATAGCTTGTGTTCCTGGATCCAGAATTTTCACTTGCTGCCCAGATGGTGACATAGAGTGCATTTTACCAACTTGGTTTCTTCTCTCTCTCTCTCTCTTCCCAGCTGAGTCTGAAGCAAGACTGGTCCCAGATCTGGTGTTATTAATGGGACAACACCTCCAGCCAAGGCAACATGTCAAGCCAGTGGTATCTGTGGCAATCAACCATCTGTACTTTTTGTTCATGCTAGAGCCAGGAGCGTAACTTCGATCCAAAACATAGTCAGCACACATTTTAAACACATGACTTCCCCCTATAGTTTGTTAAGGGTGCTGAGAACTGTAATTCTGTGAGGGGAAATGACAGGATTCCTGAGATTCTTTGGGGAAGTCATGTGCTTACAATGTATGGTTTAGATCTACCCTAAGAGACAACTTTGACCATTGAACCATCTCTTTTTCTACTGAATTTCATCTTACAGAGACATATCAGTGGCTGAGAGGGGACTCCTAAGATAACATCGAATCTAAGCCACCAGTCCTATGACAATGGCAGTAAGTCACGTAACAATATAATGTTACCAATAATGTCAGTTATTTACACCCACACTAAGGACTCAGCTATACAACTGCAAATATATTTGCATTAAATGTATTTTTTAATTTTGATTTCTTTTGTTTCGACTACACCAGACCAACACGGCTACCTACCTGTAGCTGCAAATAAAACATTTTAGAAGTGTTGTAAAGTGCAATATACAAATGTGACACTAGATGGCAACAGTGAGCTATGACAAATTCAATGTATTTTTCAATACTTTTTAAAAAAAGCATTTTCACAGCATTTTAAATATGTTTGTAGATTCCACCCAAGTCATTGACTCAGGAATGCATCGCCTTAGTAACAGCATCCAGCCATGCCTGATGAACAGTACTATATTTCTACATGCAAACAGTCAAAATCTCTAACACCAAGTCAAAGTCTGTTTATTTATATCCCACATTTCCCAGAAATGTTCTCAAAGCAGTTTACATAAACAAATCTAAATACAGTAGCAAAATGATGATATATAATAAAAAGTAATACTATAACATAATGCTAAAACCCCAAAACTTAACAGTTTAGTTAAAGGTAAAGGGACCCCTGACCATTAAGTCCAGTCATGACCAACTGTGGGGTTGCAGCGCTCATCTCGCGTTATTGGCCAAGGGAGCCAGTGTACAGCTTCCAGGTCATGTGGCCAGCATGACAAAGCCGCTTCTGGCGAACCAGAGCAGCGCACGGAAGCGCCGTTTACTTTCCCGCTGTAGTGGTACATATTTATCTACTTGCACTTTGACATGCTTTTGAACTGCTAGGTTGGCAGGAGCAGGGACCAAGCAGGGACGGGGAGCTCACCCCGTCGTGGGGATTCGAACAGCCGACCTTCTGATCGGCAAGGCCTAGGCTCTGTGGTTTAACCCACAGTGCCACCTGCATCCCAGTTTAGTTAGCATACATAAAAATGTAAGTGAGCATAAGGCTCACCACTTTGTAATGTAGACATATCCAGTAGCTTCACATCCAACTCTAGCTACATAGCTGATTACCTGCTTTGTCTCAGATGACATCCAACTCTCAACTGGACCTCAACTGTTGAGTCCAAAGGAAAGATATAAATGTGTCTCTCTTAAGGTGTCGTCCATTTCGGTTTTTATGAGGATAGGGATGGTGGTCTGGTTGCACCACACCTTCAAAGCTGACCTGGAGCTTCAGAGTCATTGTAGCAATTCCGGTGAGTAGTCCAACCTAACCAGGCTCTCCAAATCTTCTGCTAAATCCTCATTTAACTGAGAGTGCAAGTCATGTTGATCTTTGGCAGTCCCAAATCACTGCTGTGCTGTGAAAAGTGTCAGCTGAGATCTGCTTTGTAACTTGAGACTCTGAAAGAGGCCAAGAGCTGCCATTTCAAATCCCACACTAGAAACTGCCCATAGAATGGAAACAACAACAACAACAACAACAACAACAACAACAACAACAACAACAACAACAACAACTTAGTACTTATACCCCACCCATCTGGCTGGGTTTCCCCTGCCACTCTGGGTGGCTTCCAACAAAAGATTAAAAATACATTAAAACATCAGTCATTAAAAACTTCCCTATAGAGGTGTGACATGGTCCCTGGCTGTGCTGTTGTTCCATCATGTCAATGCAGATTATGTTATGCATCATGTTACGCAGATTATGTTGATTATCTTATCCCCCCCCCCCCCGAATTGAAAGATGTAAATTGAGATGTTTAAACTATGCTGGCCAGCAGTCCACCACAAATTATTCTCTTCTGGGTGTACCTACTAGATGTGGTCAAAAATGTTCGGTGTTTGTGTGTGTGTTTTCTTTTTCTTTGGTAATGAGTTGCTCTACCAGCTGTTTTACCCCACACTAATTAAAATGTGAAAGTTTTACAAAAAGGGAGAAAACCTTCTGTGCTTTAGGTATTCATTAGGAAAATTTCTTTCCGTGTTCTTTTATTTAGGAATATTTAAAAGCTTCAGGAAATTGTTTTGCAGACATTGACTAGAGCAATATATCTTATGAATTAAATGCATTTCAAGTACAGTAAATTGGAAAATTATGCACGCATTTCACAAGACCTAAGCATAAATAGTAGCTTTGTTTAGTACAGGGGCTGAACTTATTCCTCTTAGTAACTGTGGATATAATGCAGAGATGGCAAGAAAAAATAAAGAACAAGTGCTCACATTAATAATTGTTAACTGCAAGATATATTTAATAGGAAATTGTGGAAGATTTAGAACTCCCAATATCTAATTATTCATTTTCTGGATATTAGAAATATTTTAATGGTTATACAGAAATATGGGGTGCCAATTTAAAGCAGTTTCAGTCCTGCTCCTACCATATTACTGGCTATAAATCTGAGATGGGTATGCTAATACCTTATTCCCTGGCCTCCTGCAAAAATCAAAAACAAAACAAAACCCAAAACCTGGCCGGCCAATCATTGGCATTCTGTATACAGCATATTACAGGGAATCTAATCGTCTGGGCATATAATTCCACCATTGAAGCACTATGCTATGCAACAGGCTACGTTTCAATTTCAATACTGTTTTCACAGTTCATTTGGGTGGCAATTTTTTCTTTCTTATTTAATTTGCCGAATGTCATTTTAAACTGTTACAAGTTTATAGCTGATAGGAAATTAATAAAAGCTGGTATCTTGGGGGCATTCAGGTGCCTAGCCTGAAAGGGGTGCAATGTGTGGATACTCTAAGCACCTGTGTAAAAAATAGAGTGGCATTTCCCACATGCTCCATGAAGATGTGCACAAACACAGGTGCTCAAAGCACAGGTCCTGCTTGAAAGCGTTTTGTGGCAGCCTTTGAGGAGGGTATTATGGGGCCAACCCTAAGGGCAAAGATCCACACAGACTCCTTCTCCCCCTGCCCACTTTTGCGAGTGATGATTCAGGTTGTTGTAATCAATGTTCAAATTAAGGGAGGAAATAAAGGGACCCCTGAATTAAATTCAAAAATCCCATCACCCAGCTCTCACGGCTTTGCTCCCAATTTGCTTCAACAGTAGCTCAGGGAGCTGCCACCAAAGTACCCTCCAATTTGTACAGTATTGCTTATTATTGATATATCCATGTGCATGGCACTGTACAAGGTAACCTACGCAAACAATGAAAGATCTTTCTGTGAGGATCGAGCTTGCAATTAAAATAATATTAGGGGTGGGGAGAGCAGGGATACAGATGATTTGAACACAATCAAATGCAGTTGCCCACGTCGTCTAGGGAGGGTGGTGATGGGTGGCACCCAAAGGCTTAAAGGAGGAGATAATGAGGGCCCTGTGTAGGCTACACCTGCAGAAAGATACAAACACAGAACAAGTTATTGAGTGCACTGTTCAGCTTGCTGAGCATATCAAGGTTTCTATCTTTTCTCTTTTCAAAATGAATGTTTCTCATGCTCATCCCTGTAAAGGAAGATGGGAAATCTCAGAACTCAGAGAGATGACTGAATGTCAGGGACTGGAGTGGTTTCACGTCATTCCTCGGGGCTAAAAAACCCTCTCAGAATACCCGACGTAAAATAAGAATGATGCAATTTGCCTTCAATTGGCATAATATTACAAAGGTTGCTGAATTCATATTTTCTTGGCACACAGTCCTGTTTTTAAAATTGTGTTTCTTATTCTCCAACAAAAGCTGAATTTCTGAGAGATAAACAGTATGTACAACTGCATTTGTGTGCTTGAATCAAGTTTCTGAAACTGCACATCTTGGCTCCCAAGCTTTAGAATTTTCTGCTAAATGGTAGAGATGCATAGCTGCCAAGTCCCGATTAAAAAAATATGGGATCAGCAGCGCCGGCACCAGAAGTCACTTCTACGACATGCTTAGAAGCAACTTCCAGTGTCGGCGCTGCCCGATTTCCGGTGGGGAAGGATCTCTGTGATAAAAATGAATGTATTGCCAATATATTTCTATTTCAATCAATACCTGTGGTCAGAGGAGCAGAACACTTTAAGCAATGGAAAAATGATATTACAAAATTTGTCTTGCAGGGGGGAAAGCCCAGAATAAAGTATAAATTGCTAACAGATGCTAAACAAAGAGGTGGATTCTCCGTGCCAAATTTAAGATTATATTATGAAGTGTCCTGTCTCTGCAGGCTGTGGGAATGGATACAGTTAGACAATATTGATGTATTAGATTTGTAAGGAAATCACAATAGATTTGGTTGGCATACTTAATTACGTTATGGGAAAACAAAGGTTCACAAGGGATTTCAAAACCACATTGTAAGGAAATCAATTTACCAAGTATGGGATAAATATAAGAATTTGTTAGAATGCAAGGTACATTGGTGGCTTTCCCCGTTGGAAGCGATATCTCTGAAAAAGGTAAACATGAAAGGAAATTGGGCAACATATAAAGATCTGTTAACAGAATCAGAAAATCAGTTAAAGTTGAAGGAATATATAATGATATAAAATTTCTGTTAACATATTAGCCACAATACAATCAATTAATTGACATATTCAGAGGTGATAAAGGGACGGGCTTTGGGAAGGTATTCTCAAGTTCAAAAGGAATTACATATTGGAAAATAATGAGAAATTGTTATCAAGAATATACAAACTACTGTTCCAATGGGAGATGAAAGATGATGAGGTTAAGGCTGTAATGATACACTGGGCATAAGATATAGGGTATAACATACCATTTGAATCATGGGAAAAGCTGTGGAAAGAGAAATTAAAATTTACGGCATGCAGTTCACTAAAAGAAAATTATATGAAAATGATGTATAGATGGTATTTAATACCGGTAAAACTTGCTAAGATGTATAAAAATTCATCTAACCTATGCTGGAAATGTAAAGATAAAGAAGGTACATTTTTTCCATATGTGGTGGACATGTAAAAAGGTAAAGGGTGTTGTGTCCAGTGTCTCTCCCACACAGGACACAACTCGGCAGTAAATTACTTCAGGTTTATTTCAGTCCCCACTAGATGATTGAGTTCCGGGACTGAGTTCTTCTTCCTTCCTTTCCCCCACTTCCGCTTTTTCCCAGCCCCGCGCTTCTCAGCCAGTCTCGTGAGCCTACGAGTTTGGGGTGATTCTACCCCCCCCCCCCGATTCTCCTTCTGTGTCATCCTCAGAGCTCTGTGCTCTGTGTCTCCCCATCTTTCTCTCTGTCTCCAAATGTCAAATTCCCGCTGCTAATTGCATCTCCCCCCTCTCTTTGGCATTCCCCTTCTTCTTCTGCCTTGCCTGCCTCTTCTCCACTGGTCTACTTCTCTGACAAACGGCTTCTGGGAAATGATATACTATACAATGAAATGAAAAAAAATGTTTTAAAATACATTTGTTTAAAAAACAGAGGCCTTTTACTAGGAATACTAGGAGATGAAGTGCCAAAGAAGCAAAAGAGACCTTTTCTGTATGCAACCACGGCTGCCAGAATGCTACTTGCCCAGAAGTGGAAAGAAGAGAATGTCCCAACAAAAGAAGAGTGGAAGACTAAGATGACAGACTATGCCGAAATGGCAAAATTAACATGAAGGTCAGGCACCAAGATACGGGGAAATTTTATAGATTACTTTAAAGAACACTAAAAATGTGGAAACATTAGCAGGATTGTTGTAACATTTATGAATTGAAGGTAAAATTAGGATGTGAAAAAGAATTTGAACTTAAATGAAGACAAATAATTAGATGCAAGGAAAATAAAAGGGGGAAATGGGAAAGGGGGGGAATCAATCAATGTAAATTTGGAAATGATACATTAAGAAAAATTGTTGTTATTAGAAAAATCATAAATTAAATATTAAAAATAAAATTTTAAAAATACAATATTGGCAGCTTTATGCACAGGCCTTTCCCTAATGATTGCCTTTTCCACAGCGGGAACACCCCCATGGGGCTGGCACTGTTCTCAAAGGACCCACCATAACCACTCCAAGGCGGACTTGCTAGTCAGACACCACCAGTTCAGGCCACATGGATCAAGTTCATCTGAAAGAAAGAGAAGGATTTATATCCATGGCTAATAGATTAGATATATCAATATCCAAGTTACATATACAGCTGCTAATTAAACTTTTTTTTTTTTAGGTTTAACTTGAAGTAACACACATTTTGCTTTTGAAATCTTTACAAGATAGGTTCAATTTTGAAAATTGCCATGGGCTTTATGAACATGGAGAGGAGGAGACACTGACACACAGAACCACAGTCCTTGGGAAGCTGTGCAGAAGTGCCACTACGCTGCAAGCGAGTCTGGAAAACCCCGTTAGAGGTTTGAAGAAGGCAGAAAATGAATTTCCTAAATTCAGTTGGTGCTTTGTTCTAGCACTATTTGCCTCAGTGGTATGAGTGTTGACATTTTAGTACATATAGTCTTTTATTATTTCTTTGGGGAAGTGTAATACTGGAAATATTATTAAGATTTCATTTCACAAAGCCACCTTGGAATAAGGTAAATAGGAAGGTGTGGGCTCCTTTTCTGAAAAGGAACTGGCTGTTAGCAGGCAACACAAATAACATTACGACCTTATATCAGCCAGACAGCTGCTTTCTTTTAAACTTAATGAACGTTGCAGCCAGTAAAGAATGCGTATAATTTCAGCTTGGGTTATAATATGATATATTGTGTTTTATTGCTTTGTGCCAATGGGTGTAGCCAGGGCCGTCTTAAGCATATCCGGCACCGTGGTGCAGAAGGGGCGGGGGGCAATGTTCTCGGCGCCCTCCCCCTGCTCCCCGCCCCCTGCTCTGGGCAGCTCAAGGCTCACTTGCCCCATGGGCTTCCTCGCCAGTCCCACTACTGCTGCAGGGCGAGCCACTGCCGCTGCCTCCTCTCCTAGGCAGGAAGCAAGAGAGCACAGCTGGCCATAGCAAGAGCTGTTGCCACCGCCCAGCATGCCCTCGCAGCTGTTCCCGGCTGGTCCTGGACTACTGCTGCTGGGCGCCCCTGCTGGCCGGGTGCTGTGGTGTAGGGCGCCACTAACCCTTATGGATGTAGCCGACTCTGTTTCCTCTTCCCTTAATCCCAGTAGAAATAGAGACTGAAGTCCTGGGGATCCACGCACGCCAGTATCCATGGTTGGATTGTGAATCATAAGCTAAATGAAATGTGCATTCAGATGCACATCCGAGTAAAAATCTCTCGATTTATTAGGATGAACACAAATGAACTGACACTTTCATGGACGCACCAGCCTCTCGCCATTGTGTTTGCTCTGAACACACAAGGAAGCAGTCTGCTCCTGCTGCAGTGCTTTTAAAAGGGAAATCCAGCCTATATTCTCATGCGTTTAGTTACAAGTTGACCATTTGCTTACCTGAGGCTGGGAGAGAGTGACTGGCCCAGAATCTCCAAAGGAGCTTCAGATGCCCTCTGCATGGGAATTCATGGGAATCTCTTGGTTGCACAAAGCCTTGATTATGCCTTTCCATTGCTTCCAGACTGATAGGCACTCAGTGACTGGTGCTTGTGGGGCTGGGGCTGGGGCTTGATTGTGAGCCATGCTGAGAACCATTTGATCACGGACTGTATAAAAACGTTGTAAATAAAGAAATGGTTTGGTTTCAAGGCCCTCTCCGTATGCCTATTGCTCTTTGTGTGGTTTGCTCATATTGATCTTGGCAGACATTTAAATCATGCCTTATTCTAGAAATATAAATCTGATATTGTGGGATTGGAATGACAGGAAATCTGTGCTGAATCATTTCTCAACAATGATGTCCCTTATTACTTAATTTCTGAATTGCCGTCATAATGAGAGGGGGGAGAAAGCACTGGGAGAGCCTTCTGTGACTCCTGCTTCTTGAATAGTACTACACCATTAATGCGTACTTGTATGCTCCTTGTTTGATGTCTCCATGGCAACAGAAAGAGTACCCATGAGCCAGCAGTACACTTAAAAGCCAATGCCTGTGATTTCTGACCCTTTAAAAGCCTCTCTACAATATTAGAAATATACCAGTGCAAGCCATTAAAAAAAAGAGACTTCCGTGTATCACAGGATATATGGAGCAGCATTCCGGCTTCTTAATAAGTGGGCTAAGTGGAAATTACTGAGGTCTTCATCTTACTTTTCATGTGAGCAGATCATAAAATAGTTTCTTGGATCTGATTCTATGAATTGACGTAGAAGAAAAGCAGCAGCTTTGGACCCTGGGCTCTTGCTGGAGCCTGATAGCAACCAGGGGGGGGGGGGTGGGTGAGGCCAGGTTAAGTGGCACCTGAGAACAGAATGGTGCTGTCTTGAGCGCTTCCAGCCCAGCCCATTAGTCTGCATTCTTTCCTCCTGCTCTCCACCTGGTTTCAAATCTAGGTTGTTTGCTTTAGGGCAAATTGCTCATTCGAAATAAAGTGTACATAAGGCAACATTATACAGTATGGGGAAATGTGCATTTTTGGAGAAATTGGCACTAAAGTACTGATGATTTCTGGTGTACTGACTTTTTTAAGCAAGCTGATACAAAATTTGAGATTGGAAAAATGCAAAGCTCTGAGAAACTCAAATTGATAATAACAGCAACAACATAATATAATAATAATAATAATAATAATAATAATAATAATAATAATAATAATAATAATAATATAATAATAATATATTTTTGTGCACCACCTGTCTGGCTGGGTTGCCCCAGCCACTCTGGGCAGTTTTCGACATAATATACAGAAACAAACAACAAGAAGAAGTGTGTGCATCCATAGGACCCATTGTGCTACATCAAAAGATTCAATTCCTCCATTAGTGGGCAGCTCTCATTTCCATTGCTGAGAATATATTTTTTAAAGAGCTTCATAGCATGAGCTAGAAAAAGACCTGTCCATGTTTCTCTTGCTTGATATGAAAAGACTTCAATCTGGAGCTAGAGCCCCATCTGTTAATGATAGCCAGGCTAGCTGGAGTCAGTGGGAGTGGTGGTCTGGAGGGCACCACGTTGGCAATAAAATAAAGGGAATAACAGACAAGGATACAGGGCTTGAGAATTGGGAGGAATTCTTGAAGCTGCTTCCCTTGACTTGAGTGGCAGAGGATGGGTTAGGGACACCCCACTGAGCTTGATTAGGATTTGATGGCAAAATGACATCCCCTGCAAGTCATTTCCCACAACCTCCCTGCAAGCCTCTCCATCTGCCTTCCCCAAGCTGCTGTTCTCCATATGGTGTTTGGACTACAGTTCCCAACATCCCTGCTCACTGGCTTTGGCTGACAGGTTTTGGCTGATGACTCCAAACTCCAAGATCAAAGGCAGCAAAACAAGTCTTCAGCACACACATACAGACACACACACACACACGCACAATGTAGAATGGCTATAAAATGGCTAACTTCTTGAATTTGAAAACGTCACCGACAACACAAACCTCTCATCCGGCTGGAACACACACCATAATGAAGATTCATAGAAGTGAATCTCAATGCAATTTGCTATGGGGATGAAACTAAGCTCCATTTCTTGTAATTTTCAGAGGAAGGAGGAAAGAGCTCATAAAATCAAGTTTAATTTCTTAGAATGAGAGACTGGAGATTTCTCTGTTTACTCTGGAGCCTTTTAAAATATCCAGCACATGTCTTAGTTTATTGTGTACTCTCCAAATAACATTCTTTGCTCCTTCATTTGTAATCATTTTATTTAAAGCGTATGAGAACAGCATTATGAAACTATCAATGCCAGTTCATATCCAAGTAGGTTTCTTTGTAAACCAAGTTTATTTCTTTTTCTGAACCTGAACTTTCACTGAAAGATACATTTTGCTGCTGTTGCATGAATGTGCACTATGGATGTTTTATTTTTATTTTTTTAAAAAAACTTCCATTCATGCTAGTTATTTTCTTTTTATTATGGACAAAAAAAGTATGACAGTTAATTTAGATTATTTTTCACAGAATATATGAAAATATACTCTGGACATACCTAATATGGCTTTATCTGAAGATGCAGTTAACACTGCTGGTTGGGGCATATCTAGGTACTTAAAAGACACAGGAACAGGTTAATGACACCCCCCCACCCCTCAGCCACCCTATAAGCAGAACTTTAAAGTTTTAAAAATAAAGAAAGGAGCAGAAATCTAGGGCCTGCCACCAAAGATCTGGGGTTACTGGGGAAATCCCTAATAATGTCCCCTGATAGCTATTTATATGAGGGACAGGGAAATCACATTTAGATCTGTGCGTAGACCTGCTAAAATAGAAATCTAACTCTCCACTGTGGTGTCACAAATACCTCAGAGGCCGCTCACCAGCAGCAGTGGCAATTGTGCCCTGAGATAACATTGCAGTAGCCATGCCAAGAGGCACCAGCCCCCTCGCAATGAACTCCTGCCATAGGACAGGGCAAAGAGCTGCGTAAAACCATTGAAACTCTCTTCCCATCCACCCAGAAACATTCTCAACTACTCCCTCACGTTTCTACGTGAAGAGAAAGTGAATTAGGAGAAGTTTCTGTCCCTTTCTCATGATTTTAGAACTTCAGGCCACACTGTGAAGGAGAATGTAGGAAAATTTAGAAAGTCCTTCTTAGATTACATGGCAGGGGGAGCAGGGACTTTGAGCCCCAGGACAAAATGCAGCAGCCCCCTAAGTCTCTCTTTCTGGTCTCTCAGACTCTTCATGTCTAGTTTTTCCTTGGCTGGAGGGTGCCCTGATGCTCTCCTAATGCCTCTTGGTTGTGCCTCTTGGGTGTGCACAGAGGAGGCTGGGGGGGGGGGGTAGAATCAAGCCTGCTGTACTTTTACTTGAATTACCCACCCACCCCTCCATCTTTGCTTGTGGCCCTGTCACTACTGGCATGTTTATTTATTTTATCTCTTTAAAGTTTTATATCCCACTGCTCACCATGCAAGACTCAAAGCGGTTTATAACAACAAAATGTGTTCCTGGAGGCTGGGGCTGTCAATGACTACTAGCCATGAATGCCCCTTGCTTGGGAACACAAGAGGGGAAAGTGCTGTTGCCTCACACAGGTCCTGCTGGCAGGCTTCCCATGGCACCTGGTTCACCACTACGAGAGAGAAGAAATAGGGCAGGAGGCAGGTGTTTGTCTTAACCCAACAGAGCGCTTTGTGTTCTTTTGTTCTTACGAGGGGCTGTGTCTCTGCTCTCTCTGTCCTCCTTCTTTTTCTCAATTCCCCCTTCCCATGGCCCATCCTCTCTTCTATTCCGCAGCCCCCTTTGCATGCACACTCCATGGTGGTATAATAAAAAAATTCATTCAGTAGCACCTTAAAGACCAACTAAGTTTTTGTTAGTTGGTCTTTAAGGTGCTACTGAAGGAATTTTTTTATTTTACTTCGACCCAGACCAACACGGCTACCTACCTGTAACCAGATCCATGGTGGTATGTTACTATATCTTTAAAATTAATAGAATCTTAAGAACAAGCCTGTCAATTATCTTATTCAGGTATGGTGGATATTGTAAATATATGAATGATTGCATGTTAATAAAATACCTCTTCTGAATAATCACATTGAATCTTGAACTTCATGTCAAGAACAACACGTGGTACCAGGATAATACTGTTTCCCCTACTCATGGTACAATTGTTTTCTCCTTAGAGGACAGACCCTATTCTTAAATGAAAAGATAATTCTGGGGTGAATTGTAATCATTTGTTCCAGATTAAGTCTTATTTGAAAGAAATCCAAATGCAACTAGCCTTGAGAAAACTTGTCTGAGAATCCCAGCCTAAGGTTGCAACAAATGCATACTTATCTGGAAGGAAGTTCCATAGAACATGGCAGACTTTTCTCTGAGTAAAAATGCAGAGGGTTTGGCTGTAAATCACTCTAAATGGGTCTGTGTTCTCAGTTCCCCACCTCTTTCTGCACTCCCATTGTGTTCTGCAAGAGAAACATTTTTAAAGAGTATCAATCATTTATATAATCAGCTTTCCATAACTGAGCAAATCCCAAATTAAGCAATTACTTTTACTTTAGAGCTTGTCACTACAGAAAACTTGGTGACCCAAGTTTCTTACACTTAAATGGCATAATTATGTCTGTCATGAATTAATTGTGAGACCAGAGTCAATGGTGGTTCTGCAATATGCATTGTTAGGTCTCTTGAGTGACTGCAGTCTTTTCCAAGGAGAGTCAGAGAAAACCACAATTTTCCTGTTTTCAGGGCATGTAGAAACGTAATGTAAGTCTCTGTTGAAATGCCTCTCTTTTATTCCAAAACTGTATATTTGTTTGTTTCAGGCAGGATTTGCCAGCACCTACTCAAAAACTCAACAAAAAAATTAAGCAGTATTCAGAACTTTAAAAAGGGTATGAGTGTCATACATATAAGAACAAGGTACATCTACCAAATATGGTTCAGAGTTGGCTGTTTTACAATTAGAACAATAGAATAATTGAATTGTAGAAGTGGAATAAACCCTGAGGGTCATCCACTCCCTACAATGCAGGCATCCCAACTAAAGCATCCCTGACAGGTGGACATCCGGTGTCTGCTTAAAAACCTCCAAGGAAGGTGAGTCTAGCACCTTCTGAAGGAGTACAATCCTATTGTTAAACAGCTATTACCGTCAGAAAGTTCTTCCTGATGTTGAGTCAGAATCTTCTTTTTTGTAACTTGAATCTGGCAACGGGCTCAGAATCTATTGGGATCATCTTCAGCAGCTGCACCACATGGCACATTGCGGAGAGAATGGTCTGGGCATAGCTGTCAAGTTCTCCCTTTTTTAAAGGGAAATTCCCTTATGCTGAATAGGCTTCCTCGTGAGAAAAGGGAAAACTTGACAGCTCTGGGGAATGAATGGATTACTGCACATTTTGTGGTCAAAATGAATATGGTGCACTCTTGAAGGAATGTGTATGAACATATAATGTTGGACCAAGACAATTGTTTAAAAAAATCTCTTCCATTTACCACTATCATAAATAGACATATTTGCATGATTCCCAATGAACACTGATGTCTCTTCATGGGCTGAGGAGTGTGAAGAAAACTCCCTGTTTCAGCACCATTTTACGGTGTATGCATGGAACAGCATAGCTGCCAAGTTCTCCCCCTTTTTTAAGGGAAATTCCCTTATGCTGAATAGGCTTCCTTGCGAGAAAATGGAAAACTTGACAGCTATGATGGAACAGGGATCTGGATGTAGAAACCTGCTCAATGTTCTTTGAATCAGTTTTTGTCAATAACTTTAATTAAATGCTGTATCATTTTTTTGCTACAGTCAAACATAATCCATAATTAGGTGCAGAAGTAGATCTATTTACTTTCAAGCATCTCTGACAGAGGGGTGAGTAACAGTGACGGCCAGCCCCCAACTTAGAGAGCATTAAATGTGGATTAGACAAATTCATAGAGGAAGAGAGGGCTGTCAGTGGCTACCAGCCAGGGTGGCTCTGCTCTACTTTCACAGGTGGAGGCAGCAATGCTTCTGAATACCAGTTTCTGGAAACCACAGGAGGGAGAGGGCTCTTGTGCTCAGATCCTGCACCAAAACAATGCTGTGGAACAGAGTGCAAAAGGCGGGGAGGCACCAAATTTTAGTGTTGCACAGGGTGCCGCTGAAATTTGAGAGCCCTAAATCCTGAACCAGCAAGCTCTTCTTGGGCTAATCCTGCAGGCACTTCTTATGTTCTTGTGAGAGTCACATGGCAGTGGTGGGCAGAGCTAGAGGCAAAAGTGAGTACAGCAAGTAATGCAGATGTCATCTTTTCCACTCTCACTCAAACCCCTTCTATCTTCCAGCCAGACAAGCAAGAGGCAGTATTATTATTATATAACTACTGCTTATGAATTGCCTTCCTTGCATGCCCCAAGGCAATGGACTAACAATGACAGCTTAAAAACAGTTCCAAAACTAGATCAAGGTACATAACTCCGTATACAAACCAAAAACACACGAGATCACTTTAAAACAGTTACAACTGCAAATTAACATAGCAGTAACAAGAACATGAAAAAATACAACATTGGGTCTAAACCCCTTAGAAGCTTCGGTGCAGGCTACTCACTGTCCATCCAATAGGGACCGTAATAATCTACAAATGCCTGGGCAAATAGGTGAGTCTTTGCATCATGTTCTTGATAATGATACCATTCAAAAACTATTAAACTCTTAGTACTTATTCAGAACCCTTCTTTAGGTGCATTAATATAATCACTTCATCCAAAAAAGAAAGAAAGAAACTAATTCAGTGACGACAAAAGGACAGCCGTCCTTTCTTCTGTTTTGGAAAGCATTTCAATGCGATGCCAAAAGCATTTCCTGCTATCGCTCTCTTCCCATTATTTGAAGGCTACTGTTGTAGAACAGGATGGAAATGAATGCTTTTTCCCAATCTCTAGTTGCCTAGAGACTGGATCCCCAAAGTACAAGGTGTCTCTCCTGTTCAAATTGAAACTCTAGGTGCATTGCTCATCTGTCATTTCTAGTTCATACATTTGTTGTACAGCTACCTTTCTTCCCAGACTTATAAACTGGGGCTGCTTGAAATATCAAAGGGTGGTTAAGTAACCCAGTTTATCATGCCAAAGTCAATGTTCCACATAAGTCACAAATTCTGCATTTTTTTAAATTCAGTACACAGCAGAAAACTGAAAAACAAAACAAATGATTGCTGATATAAAATTGAAAGACAAATGCAGTGTAGCTGCTGAAATAGAAAACAATATCTAATGTGCCGGATGAGGAGAGCCAGTGTGGTGTAGTGGTTAAGAGCGGTAGACTCGTAATCTGGGGAACCGGGTTTGCATCCCCGTTCCTCCACATGCAGCTGCTGGGTGACCTTGGGCTAGTCACACTTCTCTGAAGTCTCTCAGCCCCACTCACCTCACAGAGTGTTTGTTGTGGGGGAGGAGGGGAAAAGAGATTGTTAGCCGCTTTGAGACTCCTTCGGGTAGTGATAAAGCGGGATATCAAATCCAAACTACTACTACTACTACTACTGCAGGCAGACAATTGGCAGCTGCAGTGAGGTGTGCGATCGGCAGTGGCTGTGGCAAGCGATCGGCATTGGCAAGCAGACAGGTGAGCTAAACAAATTAATTTCCTAATTTTGGGTTTTTTAAAAAGGGGTTGCCTTATACATGGGGACGTCTTATGGTATATTTGTATATGGCCTAAATATTCCAGAATCATTAGGTCATTTTATTTTGATTCTGCAAGAGAAGAAATTGAATTACATTCAGAATGTGAAAAGATTTCCGTTATAAAAGTAGCCATTTAATCTGTTGCAAAGCACAGCAAGTAATTTGGAAACCAGCATATCATAGAAAACACTGTGTGATTATTGCTAATGGTACTTCATCAAGCTTTCCATCACTGAGCTTTCAAATTAATGTTATTTCATAGGTTACTTTGATATATAGACACACACATTCAAAAACCCACTGCAGTTTGGGGAAAGCCTGTAATTTATGGGCTTAAAATTATTAATGCTAGTAAATGGTTATGCAAAATAAAACTCAGATTCATGCATGTTAGATCCCACAGGCTTAACTTTGCCATCACAGCAAATCTTAAATACACTTACTAAGGAGTGGGTCTAACTGAGCGGAGCAAGTTTCACTTCTGCGAAAAATAAATACTTCCTCCCCCCCTCTCTCTCACACATAAATTAACAATTTTAAAACCAGAAATCATAGGTTTTGTCAGAGCTCCATGGTTTGCAGCTGGTTGGTTTGAAAAGTGGGCTTGCAATCTATTCCCACAGCATTTACATTCTTGCAATATTTCAATATTTTGCACCAAATCTGCTGTATAGTTCAGAGGATATTTTCAGAATTTTTGCAACCTTTTCAAAAACCTTCCCCCAAGTTTAGAATGCCTTCAAAAAATTCGGTACTTATTTCTATATGGAGTCGTCTGGAGCGCAGAGACTTGTTTCCATCATTGCAGCCTGAAAATGTAGACAAGCTGCTTCAAGACATGAGCCAACCACCTGCTCTCTTGACCCTTGCCCATCTTGGGAGTGATTATTTATTGTTATTGTTGTTATTTACTTCGTCTGAAGATCCAAATGTGGTTCACAAAAGAAAATTACAAAATGAGAATTAATGCTTCCCTGGAGGAAGGAGAGGTACCACCTTCTTTGAATGAGGTGGTCGTGTGTCACCTCCTTAAAACAACCTCCCTGGATCCAGAAGTGTTAAACAACTATCACCAAGTGATAAATATTCCCATTTTTGGCAGGGTGCTTGAGAGGGTAGTAGCAGTTCAGCTCCAGGCATGTTTGGAGGAAATTGATCATCTGGATCCATTTCAGTCCAGCTTCAGTCCTGGCCATGGCACTGAAACTGCCCTGGTTGATAACATTTGTTGGGAGAGTGGGAAGCTTACAACTCTGCACGTTCTCCCAAACCTCTTGGCAGCTTGCAATGTTGTATGCTATTAAACATCTTTCTGAAACTGTTGGAAGCTGTCATCCAGAGATTTGGAGTGGAGTGTCACCAGTATGCAGATGAGACTCTACATCTCTGCTCCATCTGAATCAGGAGAGGTGGCTGAGATACTAGACCAGTGCTTGGAGGTGTTGATGAGCTGGATGGGGCCAAGGAAGGTGCTCCTGAAGGTAAACTTTGTCACTGGAGGACTGGGTGAATGTAGTAGACAGGAGTGCCTGTTTTCAGCTGCTCGAGACAAGCAATAGGAAAGAATTTTTGTGTTTTTTCTGTGATCACAAAGTTCACAAAGGCATCTGATTAGTCACCATTGGAGACATGAAGATGGATCTGACAGACGGTTGGTCTGTTCCACCAGGGTGCTACTTTTGTTCTTATCATAAAGAAATGTATGAAGAACTACTCAAAAAAAAAACAGAAATGCCACTCTGCCTAGTGCATATGGATATCCTGCTGCAGTTGCTCCTGTTATGGCGTGGTTGAAACAAACCCACCTCCAGAACAAAGATTCATCTCTTCACTGAAAGCCCTTGAAGTTCATGGTTAATTGTTGATGAATGGGTGCTGTGGAACGATGAGCACAGCAAAGCAAATGTGGTATGGGAGATGGCAGTGGGAGCAATTGAATCGTAAGGATAGGCTTTACAAGTGAGCAGAGATTCCAGCTCTGTCAAGGAAATGTAAATTTAATACTAAATAGAAATGGGTTTGTTATCTGTGTGCTGTTTTTGGCTTAGGAACTTTGTGAAATGTTAGCTCTTGAAAAATTCATTGCCTCAAGACAATGAATTCATTGCCCCTGCCTGGTCCTCGTAGTTTAAAAATACTGCTTGTGTTTGGCCAACAACAAACCTGTGTGAGAATTTAACTGAAGAGTTTCCTAATAACGCCATTTTTTTATTCAACTCAAATACATTTGTTTCAGGTGTAAGTCATAGACATTCTGTGGGATGTACGCCATTGGAACAGTCTAGTACAGGGGTCCCCAGACTTACCGCGCGGCGGGCCGGAGGGCAGGGGAGTGCGCGCGCAGCGGGCCGGAGGGCGGGGGAGTGCGCGCCCGTGCGCATGCGCACACGCACACGGTCGGGAAAAAGTCGCCGAAAATCGCTTGTGCGCATGCGTATGGGCCTCCCCCGACCCGGAAGTGCATCGGAAATGACCTCTTCTGGGTCGGGAGAGGCCCATACGCATGCGCACAAAGGATTTTCGGCGATTTTTTGCCGATTTTGAAGACCGTCGCCGCGCCGCGCGCCATAAGAGCGGGCAGCGGCAGCGGGCGGCGGGGGTCGTCGCGGGCCGGATTAGGAGGCCAATTGGGCCGCATCCGGCCCGGGGGCCGTAGTTTGGAGACCCTGGTCTAGTACAACAAAAGTTCCTTATTTCCCTAGAGTGGGCACAGGAAGGGGGATGTTACTCAAGTCAGTTTAACTTACTGTTCTACTGGTCTGGAGCTTCCTCCCCCTGCATGTGACCTGGGAGATGGGCATGGCCCAAGCTGATTCCATAAAATAGCCAAGTCACACAGCCGTTTTCTCTCTCTTGATCTCTCTCTTTTGCTGATCTCTTGCTTGCTGCTCTCTTGCTGCCCTCCCACAGCCATTTTACTCAGCCTGCTGGCTCTCCACCAGCAGCACATGAGCTCAATCTCCATATGAGATGAACTCACAGTTTGTTATGTAACTACTAGCTAAAGTCTGCCTTTCAGGGATCAAATCATGAACTGAAATGTGAGTAAACTTCTTGTTACTTTTAAGGAAAGACTCTTGTGTCTTCCTTCTTTTAAGAGGGATAAAAGGGGACACAATGAATAATCCATCTGAGCTAGCCAGATTGGATTACTCAACTACAGAAATTCAAACGAATCTGCAAACCAGCTTCCTACTATATTGAGGGGAATCTGCTCTGCTACAGCACTCACTAGTGTGAGTGAAGGAAGGATAAGACTTATTCAATATATCCTGTCCTACTATCCTTAACATTCCCACAAATAACATTCCCACACATTCATATAAGCTGTTGATAATTATTAAAATTTCAAGGTAACAAGATAAACAGGATATAATTAATACAACTTTCTCCCCAAAGAAATAATTTATCCAAATAGGCACATCAGTCATCACAAAACTTTCTTGGGTTAGGGTTGGTGCTAAAGTAGCCACCAGCTACTTAGAAATAAAATAGTTATCAGCAAGTTTGGAAAACTTAGCAGTGGCCAGAGAATTGGAGAAGATCAGTCTACATCCCAATCCCAAAGAAGGACAGTGCCAAAGAATGTTCCAACTACTGCACAATTGCACTCATTTCACACGCTAGCAAGGTTATGCTTAAAATTCTACAAGGCAGGAATAAGCAGTATGTCGACCAAGAACTCCAAGTAGTGCAAGTTGGATTTCGAAGGGGCAGGGGAACCAGAGACCAAATTGCAAACATGTGCTGGATTATGGAGAAAGCTCGAGAGTTCCAGAAAGACATATACTTCTGCTTCATTGACTGTGCAAAAGCATTTGACTGTGTCAGCCACAGCAAACTGTGGCAATATCTTTAAGAAATTGGAGTGCCTGTCTCCTGAGAAATCTCCATGTGCGACAAGAAGCTACAGTTAGAACTGGATATGGAATAACTGATTGGTGCAAAATTGGGGAAGGAGTAGGACATGGCTGTATATTGTCTCCCTGCTTATTTAAATTATGCAGAATTCATCATGCGAAAGGCTGGACATGATGAATCCCAAGACGGAATTAAGATTGCCGGAAGAAATATCAACCTCAGATATGCTGATGGCACAATCTTAATGGCAGAAAGAGAGGAGGAATTAAAGAACCTGTTAATGAGGGTGAAAGAGGAGAGCGCAAAATATGGTCTGCAGTTCAACATAAAAAAAAAAAAAAACTAAGATCATGGCCACTGGTCCCATCACCTCCTGGCAAATAGAAGGGGAAGAAATGGATTCAGTGAGAGATTTTACTTTCTTGGGTTCCATGATCACTGCAGATGGTGACAGCAGTCACAAAATTAAAAGACACCTGTTTCTTGGGAGAAAAGCAATGACAAACCTAGACAACATCTCGCTGACAAAGGTCCGTATAGTTAAAGCTATGGTTCGCCAAAGAATTCATGCTTTTGAATTATGGTGCTGGAGGAGACTCTTGAGCAGGCCTCCCCAAACTTCGGCCCTCCAGATGTTTTGGACTACAATTCCCATCATCCCTGACCACTGGTCCTGTTAGCTAGGGATCATGGGAGTTGTAGGCGAAAACATCTGGAGGGCCGCAGTTTGGGGATGCCTGCTCTTCATCCATACTGAAGGAAATCAGCCTTGAGTGCTCACTGGAAGGACGAATCCTGAAGCTGATGCTCCAATACTTTGGCCACCTCATGAGAAGAGAAGACTCCCTGGAAAAGACCCTGATGTTGGGAAAGATTGAGGGCACTAAGAGAAGGGGGCAACAGAGGACAAGATGGTAGGACAGTGTTCTTGAAATTACCAACATTAATTTGACAAAACTGCGGGAGGCAGTGGAAGAAAGGAGTGCCTGGCGTGTTCTGGCCCATGGGGTTACGAAGAGTTGGACACGACTAAATGACTTAAGAACAATAACAATTCAGTTAGCATGTGTTAAATCTATGGACCACTTCAGTTAGGCACACCATTAGTTTGCTAGCTAGTTTTAACACCCAGTCATCTAGTCCGATCCCCTGTAATGCTGGAAACCCTGGCAGGCATCATCATCTACCCAATCAGGGAATGCTCACTCCCTTGGCCTCTGGGGCTTCTGTCCTACCAGGCAGATGCCACATTAGCTCTACAAAGGCACCACTCAGGGCCCCTGCGACCCCCAGGGAGAGGGTGCTGTGGGTGGACACACACACTTTGGCCATGTCCACTCTGAATACAGCCTTCAGGCCAAAAAAGGTTAGCCACCTCAGGGTACTCCCCAAATGTTTCATCTTCTATTTCCTTGAACTTGCACTGAACCTGTCTAGCAAGAATATTTGGCAAATCCCTTTAGCAATACATGAATCAGCCCCAGATCGGTATGATATAGGCTACCTCTCCCAGGCAGGGAATTCAAGTACCTCATTGGCATTTGAAGACAATGGAAGGAAAATACGTGGCAGCCTGACTTAGAAGAATGGTGGGACAAGAAGACCCAAGTTTCAGCTCCTTTCCGCTCATCAAATGTTTGAAGTGATGACAAAGCTGCCAATCAGGATGCTCAGTTGTGTACAGTTTATTTTCTTTTTACTGTTTCCAAAATCAGGGAGGGTGATAGTGCATCAGACTCCCAAACTGGGGTTTAGCCATCCTTGTTTTAAGGTGATGGAAAGGTCCTGGCCCTTTATAATGTCAGTGGGGGGAGGGATGGGGCATCTATTTAAGGCATGTCCTGGCCCTCAGGCTGAGAGACCTATCCATGTGAGATCCATGAGCAGGAGGAAAACTAGCCATGTGCCCTGACCTAGGAGGGTTTGAGCAGAGAAGACTGAGGAAGCGGAAGAAAAATCCATGTTTATTACGTAGAATGACAACCTGTTGCTGAGCCCACGTAAAGTTAATAAAGGTAGTTTGCCTGTTTAAACTCAAAATGTTAGATGTCTTGCCTCATCATTACGGGTGAATTGATGAAATTGGTAACCAATGCAAATGAACATAGGTTTTCTGCGGATGAGCAATTAATAATATACAGATTAAAGTAGGCAGGCATTTAGCGATGAAGCTCAGCTGGCTGATTGTCTCAAAATGACTTGAAAATAGATTTCCATCACAAAAGTACATTGAATATGTACTGGAAATTGCTATCAGAAATAGAAATAAGAAACTTTTTTCCTAGCAGAGTTCTGAGCATGATATTCATAGTTAGAACCTAAACATTGCTGATTTCAGGCCAATCCCAGCAGGCCTTGCTCACCCATTCCATTTTATGACCTGACAATGCCAAACTGCAGTAATCACAGGTCAGGCCACCTCAAGTTGCTTTTCAATGGAATCATAGGAACACAGAAAACTGCATTATTCTCAGACCATTGATCCATTTAGCTCAGTATCATCTACAGCAACCAGCAGCAGCTCTCCAGAGTTTCAGACAGAAATGTTTCCCAGCCCTGCCAGGGATTGGAACTGGGGTATTTTGCAAGCAAGGAATGTAACAGGCTCTTCCCTATAATAGGGTGTGTGTGTGTGCGTTTCTGCCGCTGCCATCAGAAAAGCAAGTGATGGCTTGTGGTGAGGTCTCATAGAGCTTGCATGAGATCTTGCCAGAAGCAACCGCCACACAAGACCAGTAAGCAAGGCTCCGGTGGCAGCGGGAGAGTGGTGTCAGGTGGTGAAATGAGACAGGAGTGATGAACAGGTAGGTGAGACCCAAGTCTTGATAACTAACAAATGATCCTTTGAGCTGGCTCCATGGAAAAACATCAGTAGCCCACTTGGCTTAATTGTACAGTACACCCATCTTCCCTCACAGTAAAGCACAGAAAGTAAGACCATGCTTTGCATTCCACTCCAACATTTGACCACTGCTTGTTCATATAAACATGCAGCCTGTTTATTTTCAATATCTTCAACAGCGAATGTGATTTTTTTTTTGCAAAATAAAAAGGGAAATTGCAGATATTTCTGGCAACCTACTGTGACTTTCCCAAAAATATATATCATGACCACAAATTGTGTTGAAAATATTCAGTTTTAATTCTCTTTCTCCACCTGCATTTTGCTTATTCATTCTGGTTTTGGCTATGCATGTGGTGTTGTGAAAGTACTTTTCTAAAGCCTTTATGAAATAATTGCTGTTTGAATTAATCTTGAGCTGCTTCTATCAGGACTTATAAAAACATGCACATAAAAAAGCTTGCAGATTAATTAAACTATTTACCTACTGCAGGAACACAGCTTTCCAGCCTTATGCATGCACACATCATTTCAAAGTTGAGATAGGCAAAGTCTCTCAGGCAACAGCTGCAATTTACATTGCGAAACCCTGTTGTGAATGTTGATAACCATCAAATGCTGTAGCAAAATGCCCACGTAATGGAGAGAGCTGTTAACATTTCAAGATTTCCCATGAAAATGTGATTCATCAAGCACCCAATCTACTTTTTTAATTACAAGCTTCTTCTAAGAAACAGCACTGACTATTTTACCATTCGTTTAAAAGAAGCAATAACCCACTTGGGCACCTGCTCACTTTTGCATGTTCCAACTGCCCATTTGCCCTCATTGTTCCTGCCCTGTCAGTTACTTGCAAACTGTTGAGGGCACGGTTGAAGGCTGATTTAGTGATGCGAGCTTGAGCATGAAGGCTGGAATATGTGCTCTCTCACTGCTGTTGGTGCCATGTTGACAGTTTTTCCAAAATGAGTGTAGTCTGTCAACAGAAGAAGCCAAATGGCAGAATCAGGTTCCAGGTGCTATCAACAAGCCACCACCCTCATTTCTGGGAGACTGGTATTTGATGTAGAAAAACAATTCTGCCTTAAATTGCCAATAATATGACAGGGAGGGAACCCAGATTGAAACCTATGGAAGATTTAAGGAGTCAAATCATAGATTGGTTGCAATACCACCAGTTACATGTGTTTATGCTAGATTAAAGTGGTGGGGGGGGGGAGTTGGACCAAAGCTCACAATCTGAAAGAGAATTATTACAGAACCAGGATAAACATTTGTCTAAAGTGTTTTTTTTTTATTAGAATGGGAAACAAAAGACGAGCTACTTAAAGCTTCAATGACACACTGGGCAATACCTTGTTTCCCCTTTTTTAAGACACCGTCTTATAACTTTTTTCCTCAAAAAAACAGAGGGTGGCTTACTTTCGGTGGGATGTCCTTTTTTAATTTATTACCGCTATGGTTTTTACGGCTCAGGGCGCTGGCTCAGGGTGCTTCTGGGCTCTCTTGAGTGCTTGGTGCTGCAGCAGCCACCGGTTCTGTGTGGCGGGGTGGCAGGTGTCCTTGGCCGGGCCAGGCGGAGGCCGCTGGCTCAGGCGCTCCGCCCGCCACTGCAGGGCGCTCCAAGCTCCTTGGCCGGGCCAGGCAAGGAAGAAGCAGTGAGCCCAGCGGAAGCGGTAAGCACGGAAGCGGCAGGGACGGCGGAGGACAAGAAGGCAGAGTGCGGGGATGCAGCCAGCAAGGCGGGAGTGTGATCAGCTGTTAAGCGGAGCTCTTGGAGCGCCGCTTCACAGCTGGTCGGGCTCCTGCAATGCCGGCTGCATGGAGTGACTCTGTGAGTGGAGGTGCCTCTGGGGGTTGGTTTCTGCGGCGTGGAAGTATGGCTTATTTTGGGGGTATGTCTTCTATTTCTCAAATGCTTAAAAACCCTGCCATGGCTTACTTTATGACTACGTATTAAAAAGGGGGGAAACAGGGTATATATAGGACATAATACAGACTTAAACCTCTGGGAGAAACTTTGGAAGTATGATTTGAAATTTACTGCATGTTATTCACTGAAAGAGAATTATATGAAAATAATTCATAGATGGTATTTAACTCCAAGTAAGTTGACTAAGATGTATAAATCAGTATCAGATATGTGTTGGAAATGGAAAGAAATTGATTTTTCCAAATTCACATTTTTCAGAATTTTGCAGTGCATTTCTCCAGCCAAGTAATGCATATTCTAGTGCAAAGTTATGCACTAAAGTGAAAACAACACAGTGAAATGCATTTTATTAGGAAATTTGTTTTGTAAAAATGTGCATATCAGTGGAAATTGCATTGAAAAATGTGCATATGATGAGATATTTTGAGAAAAAAGCTGATGAAGGCCTTTAGAAATAAATTGCAAACTGACATGCAAATGTGAATAACTAAACTTAAGGCTGGAAACATGAGAAATGGACCAGCCAAAATTGACGGATTCTCCCAACCCTAACGATGTTTCCCCTTCCTTCCCACCTCCCTCCCTTTCTCGTCCATTTATCTTTTCTTACCCTTTTTATTCTTCCCTTCTCCAGTCCAGGTTCTGTGCTTTCCAAGTCCTCTATTTACTCCCTTCTCTATTACAGGTTTGATGTGGGACTTTTTGTTTGTCTCTCTCAAAGCAGAAGAGGCTACAGCAAAGAACACTTTTATTCTGCTCTTCCTTTGTGCACACCGGGGCAACATACGCAGCCCCTTTCATCCTCAAAACACCTTGTGAGATGGGTTAGGCTGAGAGAGAGCATCCCCTCAGAAGCTTCGTGGCTCAATAAGGATTTGAAGCCAGAATGTCCAACTCGGAAGTCCAACCGGATCCTTTGTTTGATTGCTTTTTTGTGGTATTGCTGCAATATCATGCCCTCCTGTTTTGGCTGCAAAACTGCCAGAGTGATTTTTTACTGCTAAGAGAACTCACAATGGGCTGCCTAGCAGCAATTGGCATGGCCAAAGTGAACATGGCCAGCAAACCCCCCCCCCCCACACACACACATTCAGACCTTCAACAGACATGCTGCCAAGCCAAGGCAGGGACACATATACACTACCCCCCACCCCCCAAAAAAACCACAAGAGGAGGAGGGGCTCCCGGCGTTTTTGCTGCCCGTTACAATGCTGGGGAAGGATGCTCTTAAAGGAGGCTCTTAAGTTTTGCCTATTTCAGGCTAAAAGCAGAGGTCTACAGCTTCTGGTTTGGTTTCCCATGGTGGCGGCTGCTCATTATATCGTAGCCATTTCGCATGAAATATTTTGAGGATGAGATGGGAGTAATCATCCCCCCCACCCCCAGGGCCCATGGGGGCAGCTTCACCCGCAGATTGCCCAACACCTGCCCCCAATCCGGAAGGAATGAGGGGGCAGGGGGAGCTGGATGGAAAGCCCCGTGCATCTCTTTGGCAACTCTCCAAAGTCGGTGCCATTACAACCAACACCTGTTTTTTAAGATGAAAATTCAGACTTAATTAATGGGCATGCTCTGAGTGAGGGGAGATAAACTACCCTGTTAACTGATTCAGCCATCAAGTGGTAGAGGGATTACCACCAGAATGGGACTGGTATGTCGGAACAGAAGGGGGGTGAGGCTCCTTTGCTTCTTTTTGATATATTTCAGATTTGCTATTTTAGTGGGCAAATCTCCCTGGAAGGACTGACTACCGAATTGTTTATCTACGCAAGTGAAACTAGAGAGTATTGTATTATTTGTTATAATTTTTGCCTAATTACTAACTGTGTGGAAAAGATTTATGAATTTGCAATTTACCGTCAATGGATTGTTAAGGACAGAAGAAGGAAATGAAGGCTTCTAGCTAAAGTACAGGCTTATCTGTTTTGGATTGAGACAAAACAAAGAAGTTTGGACATATGCCTGGTACAATTGGAAGCGGAAGTGAATGCCATGGACAGATTCGGAGTATAAAGAATATATATATATATAGAGAGAGAGAGAGAGAGAGAGAGAGAGAGAGAGAGAGAGAAAATGAACACCCACACAGAAGTATATTGTATTGATCTAACTCCCTTGCCAGACCAACTCAGATGCTGTTAAAAATGAATGAAGGATTAACATCAGATTGATTTACGGTTCTAACTGGACTAATTAAGAGACGCAGCATAAACGTGAGATGATCATCACTCCCCAATCTCAGAGCATGGGAAGCCAACCAAAGATTTATAATTTGGCATACCATTTGGACTGTTTGATTATTTTGTAATTTAAAATGTTTTTAATGTGGCTTTTATTGGATTGTTAAAATGGAAAACTATATTCTACATGACTTGAAAAACCGCCTACTTATATTGTGAGCATTGCTTTGCCTTCATAAGAGTATCATTTTACTGCATGCCAACAATGTTTGTGGCTGTTTCCTGTAATTGGAGCATGTTTTTTTTTTTCAAAGAAGGAGAAGAGCTGTGTAAATAGGAATGCCACTGTACCTACTGTATGTTGTGGCCCGACATAACAAACCCTCTGGATACGGAAGCAGAGCTGTGCCACCTCCTCCTAACCGACACCAAGAGGCAAAGTGATAAGAGCCAACAGGTCTGGCCGGGTGATGCGCCGTAACAACCCTGTGCTTGACTTCATTTAAGAGCCACAGAGTCCTTCCAAGTGGAGGTGGAAGTTAAGGAAGTCTAAAAATAAATAAGCAGCAGCATAAATAATTTATGCCAGCTGCGGCAGGAGCACAATTAAGGTGACATTACCTTTTCTCCAGCCAGAAGGCATCTTTCCGCAAAAGGTAAACAGAGAGGCTGGTGAATTTGTCCACTGACTAAACTCACACACTGGCTCATAAATATTTGCAAAGGAGTTCACATGGTCACTTGCACTCCTATTATGTTGATAGCCTAGAAGGAAATTGCCACGATTCTCACTGTACAATAATTCAGAGGTGCAGCAGCTTCCTAATCATGAAATCTGCTCCCCCCTCCCCTTTGAGCAAGGCAAGCCAGAGTCTCCTTTTTTGCCTTCTGAATCTTCCTGTAAGTGATTGCCTTTGTGCAGACCTTCCTTGTATTTATGATGGTTTCTCTCTCTTCAAATTAATGAGCACAATAAATTTTGGGATTCACTTTAATTTCTTTTATTGTCTTTCAGCATCCCTCTACACTTGCACTGACCTTCCTGAACGAAGGAGTAAATGAAACAGACGATCCCTTTTCAGCATGCTCCACTCCAGCGGGAGATGAGGAGTCCTTTGGGTGCCCCTTCGCGCAGCTCAGGGATGGAAGTCGCAACGAGGCAGCCAAGTGGTGCAGCCAAGACCTTCAAGCAAACCCTCTGGCAGAATGTGTTCCGTTTCAATCAATATGCTCATTGCTCTGTGGCATCTGCTTTTCTATTTTGGATACCAGAGTTATTTTTATTCTGTCAGAATTTGGGGCACGGAACCTGAAAAGTTATAGATAGGATTTTTCAAGGGAATTTATCCCTGTTGAATATGCACAAATTTTATTAGATAGTTTACAGCAGTGAATATTTCACTAACCACAGGAATCTAGAAGTGGCTACCCAGGGATCTGAATAATTCAAAATTCTTGATATCCATTTGCTAACCTATAGGGGCTTTAGCTAAGTGAAGTATATATTAAAGCAATGTTTCAGTTAACAACTGTCTTTTCTCTGGGCTAAAGCTTCAAATTTTTTGCATTGCAACTTTAGAAGAAGATATTTCACCTGCATTAAAAACCTGTAGTAAGGCCTAGGTTTGACAAACAGGGCATGTTAGGATGCGGGGATTTCCTGAGGTAATTAGGCTTAGAAACAGCAAAGAGGTTCAGAACAAAATTAAAATGGCATTTGTCCACTTCAGACACAATTTTGTCAGTTGACCTCTCCAGTATTGGTCAAATAATACTGAAGTAATGAAAACAGAAGTTTGTTGAATCAGTTGGTACAGCAAGCAGACAACTCTGCTGATTCTAACTCTCTTATCTCCTTGCAGACTCAAGAGTCCCACAAGCACAAGACATGCTGTTAAAGGCCTGTTTGCAATAAACATGCATGTTTTAAAAGTCCACATAGCATCTGCTTGGGCAGCGGTGTGTGTGTGTGTGTGTGTGTGTGTGTGTGTGTGTGTGTGATTATCAGGAACACAGTAGATATGGTGGAAATTTGGTCCCTTTTGACCCTATTATGGCCGTGAAGGAAGGACCCGCCCTCCTTGAAGCAGTTGTTTCCACTGAGAGCACACTCTCCCCCCGCCCACCGCTGGTGCCCCTGGGGCCAGAGATCTTTCACATGGTTCCACTCCTGTTGCTCTTCTCTTTACAGCGATTCATTTTAAGATTATTTTACCATTGCCTTAAATTGCTGTAACCTACTCTGGAACCTCGTTGTGAAGGGTAGGTAGGAAATAGAAATAACAACAATATCATCAGATTGCTACAACTACCATGCCCTGCTCTCAGTTGTACCATGCAAGGGGTTTACTCTGAGGACATTCATAGATGGGGGGATCTGGGAATCCAATCCACTTGCATGGAACCAGGGCTTTTTCTCCACCATAATTCTTCAGAATTCAGTTCCGGCCCCTCTCAGGTGGGTGCCATTGCCATTCTAAGAGAACAAGGGAGGTGTTCTTGGGGAGTTCTGGCATCTCTTTTTCTAGAAAAATAGCACTGGGCAGAAGGAAGCCCTGCTGAACTCGATTTCAGCATCAACTCTGTCTGGCACCTTTCTTTCTTTTTAGATGGCAGTGTCTCGGAGGAGACAACATTCGTGTTGTCCAGATCATGTGCTGCTGCCTCCTACTCAGAATAAGCCTTGTCTTGAGCTTTCCTTGCTTGCACCCCTTTTGGATGTGGGTGCCCAGGCTGCTGGGGAATGTGGAGACTCCCAGCACTCCTACTCAAAAGTAAGCTGCACTAACTGCAAAGAATTCCACAACACAAGAAGGTGCATGGAGTCCGAGAGCACCAGAAATGAGCAGCGGAAGAAGCCATTAGATAGTGAGGCAGAGAAGTGTGGAGCAGAAGTCAGGGAAGCAGGAGACAAGGCAAGGCAAGAACCATGATATTCCAAATAGAGGTCAAAGGAGGAGCGCCCTACCACCGTATCAGAAAACCTTTTTGTACTACCAGTTAGGCCAAAAGCTCATTTTAGCTTCAAGAATTGTGTATTATGTGCTCCACAGGCAAAATGTCATGTGGTCCCTCACTCAAAAATGCAAGGGCATCCCAGCTATGAAAGGAGATTTCAGGTGGTGCGGATGGGCCCTAAAGTTACAAACAGAAGCCATTAATCTCTTCCTCTAGCACAAAGAAAAGGATTAGAAAGGAAAGGGGAGGGCATGGACCTGCTGCTTTACCATAGCTGACTTATAGCAGGAAACCACGATTGCTTGTTTATGTGTCAACTCAACCTGAGCCTCTTAATAGACGATCCATTCTCAAGAGAAGAACAAATGAACAAGAGCCCAGGTGGATGGATGCCTAGCCCTGCGGGTCTTGTTGCTTTCAGGACTCTGCTGTGGGATTCATATGACTAGGAACCGCCTCTGAAATTATATAAAATCTAATGATCAGAGCTTAGAACACTAAAATCTACGAAATAACCTTTTAGAAACTTTGAGATAAGCAATGCTTTGTATGGCTTCTGAAAAGGAAAGTGTGTGCTCATTCCACAATTTAGCTTCCAAATCAACTGGATCCCATTTCTGCTTTTCTGCATTAGGATGAATGCCACTGAACATTCAGTCCATCACGACTGTCATTATCTCTGCTGCTCCTGCTTTGGCCTTCGCTCGGTTCTGCTTTTGCAGCCCTGCTCTGCATTAGTCTTTCATTCCTTCTGAGTGTTTGCATGGAAAGAGTTGGAAGCTTTTGGCTTAGGTAAAAAGGTAAATGGACCCCTAACCATTAGGTCCAGTCAAGACCGACTGGGGTTGCGGCGCTCATCTCGCGTTATTGGCCAAGGGAGCCGGCGTACAGCTTCCAGGTCATGTGGCCAGCATGACAAAGCCGCTTCTGGCGAACCAGAGCAGCACACGGAAACGCCGTTTACCTTCCCGCTGTTGGCTTAGGCAGTCAGCGTGTAGAGACTTACAGTAGAACTAAAGAACAGCGTGAGAAACTGTGCGAAATACTTACCAAACCTAAAACTGAGAATATTTTGGGAGGTGTCTGAGTGAAATAGGCCTCTCTAAGGGGGCCGTCAAGGGACGCGGGTGGCACTGTGGTCTAAACCACTGAGCTTAGGGCTTGTTGATCAGAAGGTTGGCGGTTCGAATCCCCATGACGGGGTGAGCTCCTGTTGCTCAGTCCCAGCTCCTGCCCACCTAGCAGTTCGAAAGCATGTCAAAGTGCAAGTAGATAAATAGGTACTGCTCTGGCACGAAGGTAAATGGTGTTTCCGTGCGCTGCTCTGGTTCACCAGAAGCAGCTTAGTCATGCTGGCCACATGACCCGGAAGCTGTACGCCAGATCCCTCGGCCAATAAAGCGAGATGAGCACCGCAACCCTAGAGTCGTCTGCGACTGGACCTAATGGTCAGGGGTCCCTTTACCTTTACCTTTAAGGGGGACGTCAAACGCCACACAGCCTCTTGGTCTAACAGTATTTCATGTGACTTGATATCAGAGACTTAACACCTAACCAATTGTTCACTTAACAACAAATGGGTTTCTTTATTATTATTATTCCAGCTCATGTTTAACATTTGCAAATTGCTTCCCTCCCTGCTATATTTATGGGTGATTTTGCTTTCTGAGCTTTTTGGAGTCAGTGGATTTTCTAAGCGACAGGCTATATATGTCATATCTAATCTTTCATCTTTCCACTCTTGTTGCTGTAAACTGGATCAGTTCATATCATTGCCATAGACTTCCTGTTGATTGGATGATAGAGCTGGCAATAAAAACTCCATTCTTTTAGGGAACAAAAGGAATAGTACATTTATCTACTGTAAAATTAAAAATGAACAAGAATTAACATGTTGTCCCTTTCTGAAAATGCATGCTGAAAACAATCAAAGCGATTTCCAGTGTGCTACTTCTCAGCCTAATTTGCACAACCTATATACAGTATTACATTTATACCCTACCTTTCCTTCGTCATCCCCATTTCCCCCTCACAACACCTCTGTGAGGTAGGCCAGGTAAAGAGACATTGCCTGCAGTGAGTTTCATGGCTGAGTGGGGCTTTGAAACCTGTTCTCCCAGGTCCTAGCCAGCGTTCTAACCACTGTGCAACACCGTGTCTTCCAGGGTTGCCATATTTTGAAGAACAAAAAAGGGGACACATTTGCTGACTTCTGCTTTTAACTATGGATCACTAGGACAACTCTACCCATGAAAAAGAGGATATATGGCAATCTTACTTTTGCAGCTCAGGTTATTGCATGTTTACTTGGAAACAGATTATTTCCAAATGGGTAGCAATTGTGGCATCCGATTTTATCATCATCATCATCTTTACTATTTATTTAATTTGTATACGACCCTTCACCCAAAGTTCTCAGGGCGGTTCACAACATGATATCATATCAGTTCAGACAATACCCAAATTTCAGGGTCTAACATCAAGGGTTTATTAACCTGTTCATTTTTGACAGTGACTGTGATATCTACTATTGTCTGCCAGCAATGCTGTTCTGCATTCAATGTAGGACAAATGGGTCAGTCTCTATGAAAAAATAACAGGCACATATCTGGCATCCAAAGGAATGCCACAAAGCCATATGGGAAGATATTTCAGCCACCCAGAACACTGCAGAGGACCTTTAAGTTCCCATTCTTGAACAAAGGAACTGCAAACGGAGATTCCAGAGTGAAACCACTGGAAGCTCAATTCTCTTGGGGTCTGGATTGAGATGATGACTGTATAATCCCACCACAAGTGCTAATTTACCCATCAATGCCAGGATGTCTGTGTTACCATCAACCCTGTTTTATGAATGATCGTGTCCTTATTTTAAATACATTTAGGTCTTATCTTTTGCATTAAAACCAAATCCCAAATTTCCTTATCTAAATCTAGAAAGAAACCTGCTAAACAGTGCAGTATTATGCATATTTACTCAGGGGTAGCCTTGCAGCCTACAGTTTGCAGACCTAAAAATAATGAGGAATGAATGCCTTCCCCACGAAAGCATTGCTCCTGAAGTCTTTGCTATGAATAAATGCATTTGACTCGTGTTGGTGTGGAAGGTGGGCAGAGAACTTGCACACAAAATCTCTCTTAGAGGAAGGCACAGAAAAGGAATGAAAATATTTGAGTCCATCTCTGGAATGCGATACAGTGGTACCTCGGTTTATGAACACAATTGGTTCCAGAAGTCTGTTCATAAACTGAAGCGAACTTTCCCATTGAAAGTAACGGAAAGTGGATTAATCTGTTCCAGACGGGTCCGCGGAGTACTCAACCTGAAGCGTACTTAACCCGAAGCATGGGTGTAATTGGTTCCGGAAGTCTGTTCATAAACTAAAGCGTTCATAAACTGAAGCGAACTTTCCCATTGAAAGTAATGGAAAGTGAATTAATCCGTTCCAGATGGGTCCGCAGCGTTCGTAAACCGCAAATTCGTAAACCGAGGTGTTCATAAACCGAGGTTCCAGGGCTTTCCCCCCCTACATTGTGCTTTGCCTGCACAATGACCCTGCGAGGTAAAGCATGATTTATGATCCCTATTGAGAAACTGCAGACCTAAGGAGAACAAGCACAGTATAGGACAAAATATATTAAAGCTTATGGGTTAGAGCCAACTAAGTCCTACTCAGAGTAGACCCACTGAGATTAATGTATGCATTGGTCATGGTGATTAATTACAGTGGGTCTACTCTGAGCAGGACTAAGGTGATATACCACTGTATTACTGAGAAAGAGATCACAGAATGTCTGTGCACTTGGGGCGGGGGGAGAGTTGTGCAGTGAGATCAGAAATTCAGTGGAGGGAAATTTGAGAAGTCCTAGGAAAGGGAAGAAAGGGGTACGATTTTGGCTATCACAAATCAGGATAGCATTTTATCTATTTGTTTTGATTACCTACTTGGTTTGGTTGCAGATTTTTAAAATGAAATGGTTACTAATTATGGGTTCAATACAGAGGTTGTTGGTTTTTTGTTTTTTTAATCAACATGGAGGCAAAAATAAGGCAAGTTTGCCTCCTAGCAGGGCTTTGTCAGTAGTGATCCTTCAGGCGTGTAAGAATTCCATCCCTTACCCACTTCCATGGGAGTAAGCCCCATTGAATTCAACTGTACATCTGCATAGGATTGTGCATTAAGGTTCCTTTAATCAGGTGACAGCCCTGCTACAAATCCTTGCCCATGAACTATCATTAATGCCAACCACCATCTCTCAGGTATTAAAAATTTTAAAATTAAATATAATTGGCTGTCAAATATGGCTGGTTACCAAATATTATGTATGTATATTCAGCAAATATTCGAGCATTCAGAGGATGCTTAGAGAACATCTGGCATCAAAATTTGCAGAGAAGAATTTGTAAGGAATGATTGGAAGAAATCATTCCAGTGCAGTGACTGAGGAAGGAGCAGAAGGGCTGCTGCCTCTTGGATTTGGGTGACTGTCCAGGCTTGTGTGGGTGTTTGTTTCTGGCTGTGACCTTGTTTGTTTCTGGCTGTGACCTTTCACCTAGAAGTGTGAGTCAGGAAGTTCAGGTGATTAGCTGTGGGCGGAGCTAGTCAGAGCTTGGAGTGCAGCGGCGCGCGCAGTTTGACCCATCTTTTTGACCTAGGGCAGCAAGTGTTAGGGGGGACCTAGGCCTCTTCCTCTTTCCCCCTTGACCTCAAGGTTTTCAAGATGGAGGTGGAGGGAACAACCATTGTCACCTGCAATTCCTGTGCAATGTTTGTTTTCTTGCCAAAGGATGTGGGTAGCTACACCTGCAACAATTGCAAGTTGGTCTCCCTACTAGAAAACAAGGTTGCCCTTCTGGAAGAGAAGGTGCAGCAGCTTCAGGGGCGTGTATCTACGCTCCAGAGAATTAAAGAGCTGGAGCTTTTCTTGGATGCAGCAGAGCACACTGTCTGCACCAAGGAGGAGACAGGGGATCTCCCTGAGGAGGAGGTCAGTTCCCCAACACAGCAGCCAGATGTATGGAGGAACGTGACTCATAGAAGTAGAAGACCCAGGGATCGCTCTGAGTGCTTAGAATTACACAACCGTTTTGAAGTGCTCATGGAAGACGAGGAACAGACTCCACCTGAGGATCTCTCCCTCATCACAGTTGATGAGGAATATGAAGACGAGCAACCAAGTCAGTCCTCTGGAAATATGCAGGTAACCTTGGAAGGGACAGCACATAGAAGAATCCCAACCAAGCCTATGAAGAGGCGTGTAGTGGTGATTGGGGATTCCCTACTGAGGGGTACAGAAGCAGTGATCTGTGGGCCTGACAAGATGTCTCGAGAGGTGTGCTGTCTACCTGGGGCCAAGATCAAAGATGTAACAGAACGGCTGCAAGGAATCATAAAACCCACCGACAAATACCCCTTCCTTTTGGTGCATGTGGGAACCAATGACACTGCAAGCCATAGCTTACAGAAGATCAAAAATGATTATGAGGCTCTGGGCAGGAAGTTGAAGCAATTAGATGCACAAATTGTCATCTCTTCTGTCCTCCCAGTTGAACGACATGGCCCAGGGAGAGAGGGAAAAATAGGGGAAGTGAACAACTGGCTTCGCAAATGGTGCAAACAGGAACGGTTTGGATTCCTAGATCACGGTCTGCATTTTCTTGAAGATGGACTTCTGGCAAGTGATGGACTGCACCTCACAAAAGTTGGGAGGAATGTTTTTGCCACAAAACTCAAAAACCTCATCAGGAGGGCTTTAAACTGACTTATGTGGGGGAGGGAGACAGTGGTCCTGAAGGTAGGAGTCTATCAAATGCTGAAGATGATCATCCAAATGTCAAGGACCAAATGGAGCAAGCAGCATGCAGACCTAGTGGTGGGACAAAAATATCCTTAAATAAGAGACATGGGGGAATGATCAACGGTCTTCAATGTCTGTATACTAATGCACAGAGCATGGGAAATAAACAAGATGAACTTGAGCTCTTGGTACAGCAAACTAAATATGACATAATAGGCATCACTGAAACCTGGTGGGATGAGTCTCATGACTGGAATGTAGTAATAGAGGGATACAATCTATTTAAGAGAAATAGACCAAACAGGAAAGGAGGAGGAGTAGCTTTATATGTTAGGGATATGTATACCTGTGAAGAGATCCAGGATTTAAAACTTCAAAGCCAAATTGAGAGTATCTGGGTCAAAATTAAGGGAGAGAAAAACAACAGTGATCTCATTGTGGGAGTTTACTATAGATCCCCAAGCCAAACTGAGGACACAGATGATGCCTTCCTGGAACAGATGGCCAAGCATTCCAAAGGAAGTGAGATAGTAGTAATGGGGGATTTCAACTATCCTGATATTTGTTGGATGTCAAACTCAGCCAAGAGCATAAGGTCGAACAGATTCCTCACTGGCCTTGCAGACAACTTCATTGTCCAGAAAGTGGGAGAAGCAACAAGAGGATCAGCCATTTTAGATCTGGTCCTAACCAATAGTGATGACTTGGTTAGTGGGGTAGAAGTGGCAGGATCATTAGGTGGGAGTGACCATGCTCTTCTGGAGTTTATTATCCAGCGGAAAGGAGCAACCAAGCATACTAAGGTCCAAATTCTAGACTTTAAGAAAGCCGACTTCAGAAAACTTAGGGAAACGCTGGGTGAAATCCCATGGACAGTAATACTAAAAGGGAAGGGAGTTCATGATGGTTGGGAGTTTGTTAAAAGGGAGATATTAAAAGCACAACTTCAGGCAATACCAATGAGACGGAAACATGGAAGGTGCCTAAAGAAGCCAGGCTGGCTATCTAAAGAACTTTTGACTGAGTTAAGATTTAAAAGGGATATGTACAAAAAATGGAAAAGGGGGGAAATCTCCAGAGAGGAATTCAAACATATAGCCAGCACGTGTAGAGACAAAGTCAGAAAAGCTAAAGCACAGAATGAACTCAGGCTCGCCAGAGAGGTTAAAAGCAACAAAAAGGGCTTTTATGGGTATGTCCGTAGCAAAAGGAAAAACAAGGAAACAGTGGGGTCACTCAGAGGAGAAGATGGTGAAATGCAAACAGGGGACAGAGAAAGGGCAGAACTCCTCAATGCCTTCTTTGCCTCAGTCTTCTCCAAGAAAGAAAACAACGCCCGACCTGAAGAATATGGAGCAGATGATTCAGCAGGGGAAACACAGCCCAGAATAAGTATGGAGGTAGTACAAGAATACTTGGCTAGTTTAGATGTATTCAAGTCTCCAGGGCCAGATGAACTACATCCAAGAGTATTAAAAGAACTGGCAGAGGTGATTTCAGAACCACTGGCAATAATCTTTGAAAATTCCTGGAGAACAGGCGAAGTTCCAGCAGACTGGAGGAGGGCAAATGTTGTCCCTATTTTCAAAAAGGGGAAAAGAGAGGACCCAAACAATTACCGCCCAGTCAGCCTGACATCAATACCAGGAAAGATTCTAGAGCAGATCATTAAGCAAACAGTCTGTGAGCACCTAGAAAGAAACTCTGTGATCACTAAAAGTCAGCATGGGTTCCTGAAAAATAAGTCATGTCAGACTAATCTGATCTCATTTTTTGACAGAATTACAAGCCTGGTAGATGAAGGGAACGTTGTGGATGTAGCCTATCTTGATTTCAGCAAGGCCTTTGACAAGGTGCCCCATGATATTCTTGTAAAGAAGCTGGTAAAATGTGGGCTAGACAATGCTACCATTCAGTGGATTTGTAACTGGCTTACTGACCGAACCCAAAGGGTGCTCATCAATGGCTCCTCCTCATCCTGGAGAGTAGTGACTAGTGGGGTGCCACAGGGTTCTGTCTTGGGCCCAGTCCTGTTCAACATCTTTATCAATGACTTGGATGATGGGCTTGAGGGCATCCTGAGCAAGTTTGCAGATGACACCAAATTGGGAGGGGTGGCTAACACCCCAGAGGACAGGATCACACTTCAGAATGACCTTAACAGATTAGACAACTGGGCCAAAGCAAACAAGATGAATTTTAACAAAGAGAAATGTAAAGTACTACACTTGGGCAAAAAAAATGAAAGGCACAAATACAGGATGGGAGACACCTGGCTTGAGAGCAGTACATGTGAAAAGGATCTAGGAGTCTTGGTAGACCACAAACTTGACATGAGTCAGCAGTGTGATGCAGCAGCTAAAAAAGCCAATGCAATTCTGGGCTGCATCAATAGGAGTATAGCATCTAGATCAAGGGAAGTAATAGTACCACTGTATTCTGCTCTGGTCAGACCTCACCTGGAGTACTGTGTCCAGTTCTGGGCACCACAGTTCAAGAAGGATACTGATAAGCTGGAACGTGTCCAGAAGAGGGCAACCAAAATGGTCAAAGGCCTGGAAACGATGCCTTATGAGGAACGGCTTAGGGAGCTGGGTATGTTTAGCCTGGAGAAGAGAAGGTTAAGGGGTGATATGATAACCATGTTCAAATATATAAAAGGATGTCATATAGAGGAGGGAGAAAGGTTGTTTTCTGCTGCTCCAGAGAAGCGGACACGGAGCAACGGATTCAAACTACAAGAAAGAAAATTCCACCTAAACATTAGGAAGAACTTCCTGACAGTAAGAGCTGTTCGGCAGTGGAATTTGCTGCCAAGGAGTGTGGTGGAGTCTCCTTCTTTGGAGGTCTTTAAGCAGAGGCTTGACAGCCATCTGTCAGGAATGCTTTGATGGTGTTTCCTGCTTGGCAGGGGGTTGGACTGGATGGCCCTTGTGGTCTCTTCCAACTCTATGATTCTATGATTCTATGATTCTATGATTCTATGATTCATTTCTTCCCTGGTGCAGAGTAATCAAGGGATAGGAAGTCATGTTGTATACCCTACATATTTGTGTTAATCGAACCTATGACATTGAATAAAGCATGCCATTTCTACTGAGGCTATAAGCTATCAAGAAGGTGAAGGGTGGTTTTCTTCATTTAGGTGGTGCATATGTTGTTTACCTCTAAAATTTGTTTTTCTGAGTATAAAGTGATCTGAAAATAATTCAGACATTAAAGACAGGCTTATTCAGAGCTTTGAATGGATTCTAGACTTGATGCTTTCACCCTTCTGATCCTCTGTTGTATATGAGTCCAGGCACTCTCTTTATTCATGGCAGGTAAGTAAAAGACAAAGACCAACGCCCAGCCTATTGCTATATATATGTAGCCAACTGGGCCAGCCTACAAAATCCAGGTGAAACTAATTAAACTAATTAAAACAGTCACTCCTAGCCTTAACTCTTTACTGGCTACTCTGCTCCTGTTATTCAATACACAACACCCTCCACTTATTTATTACATATATATATCCTGCCTTTCCTCCAAGGATCTCAAGGTGGTTCTGCTGCTCTCCACCTTATCCTCCCAGAAACCCTGTGAGGTTGGCTGGGCTGAGCGACAGTGATGGGCTGCGTGAGTGGAGTGGGAATTTGAACCTTGTTCTCTCACGTTGAAGTCTAACACTTCAACGGCTCACCACACAGTCACTCTTGCCAGACAAATAGAAGAAATAAAAATCTGACTTCTGGTAGGAATGCCACCATTCAAAAATGCCAATGGGCAATTTCGGTCCAGGACTGACTATCTGACACAGGAAACTGGCAAACATGGTATACCAGTGAGCATTCCAAACCTGATAGGGCAGCTGAATGTCAGGAATAGTTCGGTTCTTCCTGTAAAGAAAGGTGATTTACAGCATGGAAGGAAGAAATATGAATTGTAAATTTTAGTGGTTTCCCAAGAGGAAGGCTATGTCCAAAACATGTCTCAAAATAACATTTATTGGCAGAAAGTTGCCAGTGTCACAGATTCTGTGTGGAGGAAAAATAAGAAACCCCAAAACTTGAATCCCTGGGGTGTTATTCTTTTTTTAAGATTATTTTTTGCTGCAATAGGCTACAGCAATAATGCACAGACAGCTCTCAAGAGTTTGAAACATCACCATGGCTGCCATGACAGCTCTAAGCCCCCCCCCCCATTTTATTCCTGACTGTACAGATATCTCCTTAATTTTGCATCTTTACCAGAGTAGCAAATATGAGGCATGCAATTAGAGTAGCATCATGCTATTTTTTTTTAGAGCAGGTGATTTGATATAAATTAGCTGACTCAATTAGAATAGTAGAGGGGAAGAAAACTATTACATTCACATTCTACTTTATTTGAAAGTGGAGGAACAAGGTGGCAGACATTGTTCTCCTTGACCAGATTTAACCTTACAACCACCCTGTGAGGTTGGCTGGGCTGACTGATAGGCTGGCCCTCCCTCCTTTTCCACTGATGGAAGCCTTGCGGTTAGCTGACCCATAGACATGAACCAGAATGCAGGAGGCCAGGGCCAGCCCAGGACCTCTTAGTACTGGATGCAAAGCAGAAAATGCTGCCCCTGCTGTGTGCCCACCTGCCTTCCACCCCCCTGCTTAGCGTCCCCCATCTGCCCACCCCTTGCATGCCCAATGGGGCAGGGTAAAAGGAGCCTGGAAAGGAGCGGGTGGCAGTGGGCACGTGGTGCAGCAGAGGAGGGGGAGCAGTCCCCTCCTTGGAGGCCAGACATGTGGACTCTCCTAGCTGCCCGGAGGCTGCTGCCCGGAGGCAAAGGTCTCAAGTCCTCTCTGCCAGTCTGGCCCTGCAGAAGGCAAAGGTCCAGAACTCATTTTGTATATTAAACAAATATGGTGCTTGTGAAATCCTGCAGTCGTCCGCGACTGAACCTAACGGTCAGGGGTATGTTTCCGAGCACAATTCAAAGTGTTGGTGCTGACCTTTAAAGCCCTAAACGGCCTCGGTCCAGTATACCTGAAGGAGCATCTCCTCCCCCATCATTTTGCTCGGACACTGAGGCCCAGTGCTGAGGGTCTTCTGGCGGTTCCCTCGCTGGGAGAAGCCAAGTTACAGGGAACTGGGCAGAGGGCCTTCTCGGTAGTGGCACCCGCCCTGTGGAACGCCCTCCCACCAGAGGTCAAAAAGAAAAACAACTACCAGACTTTTAGAGGACATCTGAAGGCAGCCCTGTTTAGGGAAGCTTTTAATCTTTAAGAAATTAGTGTATTTTAATATTTCTGTTGGAAGCCGCCCAGAGTGGCTGGGGAAACCCAGCCAGATGGGCAGGGTATAAATAATATATTATTATTATTATTATTATTATTATTATTATTATTATTATTATTATTATTACCTTTACCTTTTATTACAATGCTTTACAAAGACCTGCTCATAGGTTATCACACTGATGTGTGAGCCACCTTTTTAGGGTTCTTCCCATTGCATTCTATTAACACAGATTGGAGATCTGCAGCATTTTTGTAAGAAGAATTCACATCATCCACTCCACCTGCGAGGTCTCCTTAAAAAAGAGCGCAGGTGGGGCTCTCTGCTATTTCTCCGCTCGTTGGTGCTTTCGGCCCTAATTATTCCAGGTTGGTTAATGCTGATATTTAGTCTGCTTTTGCACTATGGATTTGGCCCTTACTTGGGACTATCAACCATGAACTCAAGTCTGTTGTCAGGATTTAGCCCTGTGAGCCAAAAACAGTCAAAGGTGTCAGACCATCTGCCCCCAGAGCATCAAAGAATGTGATTTTAAGCTTATTTATATGTGACATATTGTATATTTTATAATATGATATGCAGTTGTTTTGAGGCTGTTAATATTCCCTCCACAAAATAAAACAATATTGCTTTGCCATCTCCCTCTCTGAATTTGTTATTCTACACTCTTATTTGCCCTCCTTCCCCCATGCCCCTGGGCCTCCACCAGCCACCAGAGAGGGCACAGACATGGAACCAAACAACATTCCCCATTCTGCAACTTAGACTTTTCTTATTTGATGGGCTTCCCAAAAGTACAAACCTCAGCCAGCTTCATTAATGTGTTACCCCAATATTTTGGATCCCCTCCATACCAATGCCAAAGTTTTGTGCCATTTTGTGCCATGGACTTGTATTTTGCGTCGCCCCCCCCCCCCAAACTGAGTAACTGACACAACAAGGTTATGTTCAAAAATCCTACCTTGTCCAATTGACTCCAAACTGGTGCAAAAGTTTTATGCTAGTTTTGTGCCATTTTGTGCCATGGACCCACCTCAGCCACTGTCCCTAGCCCATCTCCCACGGCCCAAATACTTAACCTTTTAATTTTGCCTGAGTTAGAATAATTTCAGTAAAAATAAATTATTGTCAAAAATTATATCTTAGGCTGGTATCTGTCAGTTTTCACAAGGTATTTAATTTTACCATAAAATTAAATTAGTATTTTTAATCAAATTAGGATTTTAAACAAATAGTCTACTTGCACTAAATAATGGCAATTGACCAGCACTATTTGGCTTTTCAACCAGATTTAGTCTTAGTCTAACATAATGCTGTACTGAAAAAGAAAATACTAGCACATCCATCGGCCTTTTCATTTTATTTACAAATAAATGAATTGGAAGGGAACCAGAAAAGCAATGGCAGTGAGCCAAGCAGAGTTGGGAGCTTAAGGTCAAGGACTGTGAACGGGATGAGAACTTTGGGCTGAAATCTTACTAACAGATTGGAATCGATGACTGCTTGCAAGCTCTTGAACGTAAGGCGGGAGATCCGTTTGTGCAAAGGCATATGAGCTCCAACAAAGCTTGCTCTTCCGCTCGCTGTTAAAAAATGCAATCACCATCCCCCAAAAGGTGTGACTAAACGTTGTCAGCCTGAGGGCCCTCTTGGCTGGCAACTTTCCTAGGATCACCTGACAGCCAGTGGTTGTGGCCCTGGCTTGGAAAGGAAGCCTAGACGGTATTTTTCCACTGGCCTGGAAACTGCCCTTCAATACTCCAAATATTATCTAAATACCACTGTTTATTTTTTTCTACCCTTTACTAACAGACTCTGGTATCCCAGCAATAGCAAAATACAATGCACCTTGAGAACTCATATATACAGTATCTAAGTTTCATATTGAATGCAGAAAGTATGGCCCAGTCACAGAAGTATCCTCCAGTAGAGACTCCTGCACACAACCTCAACATCAGTTTTTCTTCTCCTTTATTTTGAAAGTGGGTTTATTCTGGGGTGGAATTGGCATGCAATATATATCTTTTTACACTGGGAGTGGTCATCATTCCTGCATTCAGATTTAAGCCCTGTGAAAATACCAGCAGGTTGCAATATCTGGTATTTCCTCAAAAGCAGCCTAGGTACATGGACCTTTCATCAGAATTGCCTGGCTCTCCGGCCCGAAGGTGTGCTTTATACAGTCTCTTGCTGCCTGCTTTGCTCTGCTGAAAGAACCACAGTTACAGCTTTATTCCTGCCAGTGGAGAAACACTCAGACGGATCCCCAGGCAATTACAGGGATTATAATGGCTTATGCTGATGAAAAACATGGTGCCGGACACTGGTATCAGTTACAAATTTCCCAGCTTAATTGTCCAAGCTCTAAAAATATGGCCTCTAATATTTTATAGAACGAAGGAAGAGAAAACTCAATTTTCTCATTTCATGTTCCTTTTCTGCAGTCTCTCTCTCCGGACTGGTAACTTATAAATTAAGAAGTTACTCTGGAAAGATCAGTTAATTTTCTTTAGTTCCCAAGGGATGCCATTTTATTTTTTGTTAAATAAATATACTTTTGGATGGGATCATTTTGTTTTGTGGGAGCAGATTGTAGAATACTTAATAACACACGAACACACACACACACACACACACACACTGAATTTTCAAAAAAATCCAAGAAAATGCAGTCTTCCTGCTACAGAATACAGCAAAATAAGCATTAGTTAACACATATTTGAACCAAACTATCAATATAAGAAGAGTCAGAAAGGCCACACCAAATACTCCACTGAAGAAGAATCTAAGGCTGCCGTCCAAATAGGATTGACACCCATCCCTAGAAAAACATGTACATATTATGGAGCCTTGCTAACTTACTAACTCAAACTCATCCAACGTAACACTAATGTTCACATTAGTGGCTTAAAACACAGCAAGGTTCCCCCCCCCACACACACACTGTTTCAAGTCAGATTGCAGTGTTGTTCACATTAGAGAGGCGGTGGGAATGTCTTCAACCAAAAGACATTTCCTGCAATGCCCCCTCCTAATCTGAAGGACTCATCTGTGCAAATGCTCTCTCAAATCCACACACTGTTCTTAAGTACAAAGTGGATAAGGTTTACGTTTTCCAGTTGGATTGAAGTTGCTTTGAGGGAAAACCAAACACAATATGATTTACAGCTATTGTGTTGGCCATCTCTAGATTTTGTCTTCCACAGCCAAATACCTTAAGTCTGAATATAATGCAAGTTTTTCTTAAAAAAAATAATAATCATACATTAAGTCTATGATCTTAAATAATATGTGTAAGTAGGTTGCATAAAATGAAAGAAGCTTATGTCCACGTATGTTCATTTAGGATTGCGGTATTAGCTATTTAACAACACATTAAAATGTAAGGCAATGTTATTTTTTAAAAAAGACAGTAAGATCAACAAACAAGAGATTAATAACTGATCTGGAGAAGTTTAACAATTTGTGTTTTAAAACCATCATCCGTTGGGTATGAGAACAGAATGTCTACAATGGAGAATTAGCTACAATAATATTGCCTAAAGCTTTAAAATTATGAGGAGCACTTTGACAAAATACCAAAGAATTAATCATTAGTCACACTTTTATCTGGGGGTTTACAATATCATTTTCTCTAATTATCCCTGATGTTTCACTATCATGTTAAGAGGCATTTTCAAATGAAAGAATTTGAAGAGACAAGCTCTTTTCAGACTGTGTCTCAAGTGGCTGGCAAAGCACATTAGAAGGAGTAAACAAAACTTGGTATTCTTGGCATTTGGAGACGAAAGAGGCCTAGGACTGAGCTGGCATCAAAATGCCCTTGAGAAGGTGGCTCTGCCAGTTCGGCATTGTGAGGAGGCTTGCATTGTGAGAGATGTATGCACCCCACATCATGCATGAATAACAAGTACTTTGGAATTCCAGCTTTGCTCCTCTCCCCATTTGTATGATATTGTGATGCATAACTAAAGGCGCCTCCAAAGACAATTGATGCAGGAGCCATAGCTTCCCCTCCCAGCTAGCCACTGGTGTCAAGGCAGACAAAACCAGCAGGGGGGGGGGAGGAGAGGGCAAACCAGCTGGCAGTTCTTTGTTCTTGGGTTTAAAGGCAAGCAAAGGTATTTTTAAAAATTACCCTGATCAACATATTTCCCTGGGAAGCTGCTGGACTGGGGCCACTTCCAAAGACCACCGTAGAAGACTGCGCACACTGAGCGTATGTGTAGAACATGCCTGTGTTATCTCAATGCACATCACTAACTTGATTTTAACAGTAGCACCCTATGCTACTTACCTGGGAGGTGCTTTGGGAGTTATAAGGGGGAGGTCGATCTCAGGACACAAGGGAGAAATGTGCTAAGAGAAAGGCATGCTTGGCAAATCCACACCGTGATCAACTCCTACCCGGAAACCAATGTCCCCACTGTGGAAGGACGTGTGGATCCAGAATTGGCCTCCACAGCCACTTACGGACCCATTATTAAAACTGTGTTTATGGAAGACAATCTTACTCGGCTATGAGTGATCACCAAAGAAGATATGGTTGGGTCCAAATAATCATGAACAAACAGAATTCTGTTATTAGCTTTGTTCCACAAGTGCTAGTGGAAGAATTTATGCAACAAAATATCTGGAGCAGGACTATGGTATGCAAATGAGTTGTGGTGAATTCAGTTCCCCACCAGAAAAAAACACACTTAGAGCACAGAACTGTTCCCTGCTGCAGAGCACTTGCAGCAGCTGTTTACAAGCAGCTGAATGCAAAAGCAGGACTTCACAGATGGAGCACAAATAATGTCCCAGCGGAAAACAAGGCTAGTCGGGGGTTCAAGACCACAGGGATTTAAAGTGTTCCAGCCAGTATGACTTGCTTCTGAATGTGCGTTATGTTGCATGTGTACTTTACCCATCTGTTGGAAAAAACCTGCGTACTGAGGTCAGGTGAGCAGTGACCTGGGAGCTGATAATCTCCTCATTTCAGAAATGACCTCCCTGTTTCAGTATTCCTGGAACCAGCACTAATTATTACTATATTTGGCACCAATGAAAACATTTTTGTTTACCCAGGCATTTTATTCCTCTGTAGTTGAATTTTACTGCAGCTGATTTTGAAGTCTGTTGTGAATAGTTGTTTTTTAAACTTGGTTTGAACAGTGTTCTTGTTTTATATACAGTGGTACCTGTGGTTATGAACGCTTCTGGTTATGCACGCTTCGGGTTATGAGCTCTGCTAACCTGGAAATAGTTGTTCTTGGTTGCGAACTTTGCCCCAGGATGCGAGCAGAAGATGTGCGCCAGGAATCACCATTAGCGAACACACGCCTCAGGATAGGAACAGTTTCAGCTTAAGAATGGACCTCTGGAACGAATTAAGTTAGTAACCAGAGGTACCACTGTATTGCTATGTATCTCTGTTGTCTGAGCAGAGTTTGTGTGTGTTTGTGTGTACCACAGGTGCTCCTGGAGGAAACTATTTATTTATTTATTTATTTATTTATTTATTTATTTATTTATACATACCCCGCCCATCTGGCTGGGTATCCCCAGCCATGCTGGGCGGCTTCCACAGAATATTAAAATACAATAATCTATTAAACATTAAAAGCATCCCCAAACAGGGTTGCTGAAATATACTCGGAGTCAAGAGTGAATTTCATGCTCTTTATTCAGCTCATAGTCATCAAGGAGGAGAAGAGAAGACGAATGGCTCTTTTCCCAAAACCATCTGCTTATATACATTATTTACACAATGGGCCTTGCGTGATTGGCTACTTCAGGGCTACACCTGTGGGCCAATTATATTGTGGATTGACTTTTGCCTGCAGCCTGATTGGCTGCTCCTACAGGCCAATCAGGTAGCAGATTCACTTCTGCCAGCCGCCTGATTGGCTGCTCCAGCAGGCCAATCAGGTTGCGGATTCACTTCCACCTGGAGTTGGATTGGGTAGCTCCCGCTGATTCTGAATCCTATTGTTCTAGGATTCAGCTCAGTACATAACAGTTGCCTTCAGATGTCTTCTAAAAATCTGGTAGCTGTTTTTCTCTTTGACATCTGATGGGAGGGCGTTCCACAGGGTGGGTGCCACTACCAAGAATGCTCTCTGCCTGGTTCCCTGTAACTTCACTTCTCGCAATGAGGGAACTGCCAGAAGGCCCTCAGCGCTGCACCTCAGTGTCCAGGCAGAACGATGGGGGTGAAGACGCTCCTTCAGGTATACTGGACCGAGGCTGTTTAGGGCTTTAAAGGTCAGCACCAACACTCTAAATTGTTCTCGGAAACGTACTGGGAGCCAATGTAGGTCTTTCAGGACCGGTGTTATGTGGTCTCGGCAGCCGCTCCCAGTCACCAGTCTAGCTGCCGGATTAGTTGTAGTTTCCGGGTCACCTTCAAAGGTAGCCCCACGTAGAGCGCATTACAGTAGTCCAATCAAGAGATAACTAGAGCATGTACCACTCTGACGAGACAGTCCGCAGGCAGGTAGGGTCTGATAGTCAGCTGCCCTGGATACAGAATTAACCTGTGCCTCCATGGACACCTGTGAGTCCAAAATGACTCCCAGGCTGCGCACCTGGTCCTTCAAGGGCACAGTTTCTCCATTCAGGACCAGGGAGTCCTCCACACCTGCCCGCCTCCTGTCCCCCACAAACAGTACTTCTGTCTTGTCAAGATTCAACCTCCATCTGTTAGCCGGCATCCAAATTTCCTAGATTCATTCCTATCAGAGTTTATTCCTGATTTTGGCACAGAAACTGCTTTGGTTTCCCTGTATGATGACCTCTGTTGGGAAATGTGTCCTTGTTCATTCTCCTCAACCTCTCAGTGGCTTTCGATACCATCAACCTTCTGGAGCAGCTGCCCAAGTTAGGGGTAGGTGGCACCGCTTTGCAGTGGTTCTGGTCCTACTTGGATAGTCATTTCCAGAGGGTGATGACTGGGGGTTGTTATTTGGCCCTATGGAGCCTTCAGGGGGGTATTGTGTTGTTGTTGTTTTGTTACTATCCTATGAATTTTTTTTCTCTTGATGTAAACCATCAGTGATCCTTGAGTGAAGGTTGGGATAGAAAATAAATAAACCCATCCATCCATTCATCCAACTACTGGTTGGATTTCCTGTTAGATCAAAGAGAAATGCACCACACAAAGTTATCTTGTTTTCACAGCACACTTACAATCACACTGTCCTTTTTCAACTCTTAAGGGAGGAAAAACCCTAAATTTTGTTTATGCCTGGGTAATTTCTGATTGAACTCCATGGCTTCAGTGCAATTATTCACTTGAGTGAAGTTAATAGTATTGCTCCCAAGATTAAAAGCTACTCATGGACATTCACATTTAACTTCTGTCTTAGCAACTGGTTTAGATTATGAGCACAAATGTTGTCTATTCACTGGTAAAAAAAAAACTGTATACCTGCAGCTTCCAGTAAGGGGAGGGGGAGCAGAAATAGGCCACATTTTCTGTTCTTGGGGGGGGGGGAATAGGTCAGTTATACACACACTAGAGCAAAGTGTACAGAAATGGGGGAAATGAATAATATGTGTATTAATACTGGTACACCTATAAACTGGAACATCCCACTCAAACCCATATGACTCAGAGGCAGATAAAAGGCAAGTAGATATATATGTTCAAATCTTAGGTCTTTATCTCTTCATGTTTATTTTTACGACATCTCCTCAGGATCTTGAAGGGGCCAGGAGGATCCTAGTGCGGCTTGCCAGTATCGCTTGCTATGAGTGGCAAGAGAAGAACAGGGCTCAGGGGCAGAGGAATGTCCCCTCCTGGATTCAATCCTTCCTCCCCTTCATATATTTCAGTGTGCCAGGCCATTACCCAGAAGGCATCACCCATGTATTTCCCCTAGGGTCTGGGTGAGCGGCACATGGGAAGAAGGAGGGCTGGGTAGAGATATCATATGGCAAGCACATATGGTGCTTCTCTCTCTCTCTCTCTCTCTCTCTCTCTCTCTCTCTCTCATATTTATTTATATTCCTCCTTTTCCCCTGACAGGGACGCCCAGCAACGAATTGCTCTGCTGCATTTTGCACTCTTAATAGCAGCAGCAGCATCATTTATTTGTATGCTACCTTTTCACAGTTAAAACAATGCTTAAGGAGGTTTACAATATGAAAAGATTTACATAGTTACAAGCATAGCAAAGTAGTCATAAAAATAAATAAAACACATCAAAAACTACATAACCAAACTGAACAATTTCCACATAAAATAAAGATACAAAAAATTAATATCAATAAGAGCAAAAACTCCCAACAAAACTTCCCCCAAAATACCCCAGTCCTTGCTGGGCAGCAGCAGCAGCAGTTCCTATGAAGCCTGTCAGGCTCCGCCCTGGGCCAAGGGGAGAGAGGCAAGAAGAGGTCCTCCCAGCTCCCAGCAGGTCAGACTTCTGCATCATGGGGAGGAACAGGATGCGAGGGAGCCTGTTCCCATCCCTCTGCAGATGGTGACTGTGTCTGCTGTTGATTTATGGTGCTGCACTTGTTTACTTAGCAATCTTAAGAGCTGGTGCTCTACTCACCCTGCTAAACATTCCCTCAATCGGCGCAAACTGAGCCTCACTTTTTAAAAAAGGTAATTAACAGTAAATCTTCACAAAATCTGCAATATAATAATTCTAGTATATGCACTAAAGTAACATTCTGGAATTTATATGAGTGTATTTTCTCAAAAGCCTTTTGCTTCCTAACTTGTTAAAGACTTTACACATCTTTGCCCTATAACTCAATTACTCGCTTCCACTTGTGAAGCTGTTGACCTTAAGGGGATAGACGAAGCCCTTCCCCCGAGATCTGTTTATAGCAGTTTTAAGTACGAGAAGCAGGCAAGTATAATCACAAATTGAAGATGATTTTCATCAAGCAAGTATATGTGTTTATGCTTGTCATAACCATTACAACTCTGAATGCACAGCAGACTGAGAAGTGATCATAAATTAATAAATCAGAATAGAATACATAAATCTCAACACACTCAAAATGTTCTGAAATTTATATTTCACTTGTTTTGGAGTTTCTTTGTAATTAACATGAATATCACTGATGACATTGATGGCAGATCCCATTTATTGAACTCATGGCGAGATCCTAACCATGCCTGCATGTCAAACTCAGAAGTAAGCCCTGTTGAATTCAGAGGGCCTTACTTCCAGGTAAGTATGATTAGGACTGAAGCTTTAGGTAGCAATCCTACAGCAAGATCTACTGGGATGAGCAGGTTGGGATTCAACAGATCTCCAGCTGAGCCAAGATGTTCCCAGTGCAGCCAGGCTATTCCGGCTCAGAAATCGACTGACTTATCTCCCATCCCACCTCAGCTGGGCTGAGCTGACTGAGCCGAGCCCAGTGGATCCTGTGCCTGAAAAGGGGACATTCCAAAGGGGGCCTTTAGTCTGGATCCTAAGCCCATTCAGCAGAGTCATGTAACCTGGCAACCCAGAGTAAGTTAAGCCATTGCAAAGGGTAGTGTAAATCCTGAGCAAGTTTGCAGATGACACAAAATTGGGAGGGGTGGCTAATACCCCAGAGGACAGGATCACACTTCAAAATGACCTTAACAGATTCAAAATCACACTTCAAAATGACCTTAACTGAAAGATTAGCATTTCAGTTATGATTCAAGTGAGAACAAAAGTTTAGGGGCGAGTCAATATGAGGAAACAAGGGCATTTGTCATTCAGAGGCAATTAGGAAATAGCAAGAGAGGATTTCCAACTTAGGATGCCTCTAGACAACCGGTTTGTTCCGCATCCATCTTGATTTGCTTTTCGTTAGAGCATGGGTTGGCAAATTAAGGCCTGCGGGCCGGATCAGGCCCAATTGCCTTCTAAATCCGGCCCGTGGATGGTCCAGGAATTGCCGCGTGGATCACCAGTGTGTGGATCAGCAGAGCGCACGTTCTTTCCCTCTCCCTCCTTCTCCCTCATACAGCGGCAGTGGCGGCTCCTCCTCCCTCCCTCCTCCTGGCTTCTCCCCCGCCCTGCCTAGAAGAGGAAGGGGGCTAGGCTTTATTGGTGCCAGCCCCTCTCCAGAGCCCTTTCATGCACCACTCATCGTCCCTCCACCGTCATCGCTGCCAGCCCCTGCTGCTCACAAGACACAGGAGCAGCAGTTGGCTGAGCGTCACTCTCGAGCAGCCCCATTTAAAGCAGCCCTACCAGAGCTGTTTTGCACGCCACTCATCGTCCCTTTTTCATTTTTTTCTTTCTCCAAAATATAGTCTCCCCCCCCCCAAGGTCTAAGGGACAGTGGACCAGCCCCCTGCTGAAAATGTTTGAGGACCCCTGGGTTAGAGCATTCCTGGTTTGTGCTGAGCATTCATTCTGATTCGTTTATGGGCTGGTTAACCCTCCAGGGGTCCTTTACCTTTACTTTTACCTTTACCTGTTATCTATATGCCAATGAGCTTTCATCCAGATTTTCTTGTGGGTTCTGTTTACAAAACGTCCTGTTAATCATTCATTTCACATTTTTCAATGCATTTCACTGTTCCTTTCCTAACACGGGTGTTGTTTTTAAGTGGATCTATTGGGCCCAGGGGCTTTTGTTCACTTTTAAATGTGCAAGCCTAAAGTTCTGGTATGTGGTTGAAATCCCCTCCAAAATACTGACAGTCTGGAGGTACCCTTAAATAGATGAGAAATCAATACAAGACATATATAAAAGAAAATGAGATATCTTTGTTGGGCAGGTTGAATGATTAATCATTAAGTCTAGCTAGCATATAGAAAAACATAAATAATTTCTCTGCCACTAGTATTTCAGTTAATGTTCTTGTATAGGAATTATTGGCAATCTTTCTTTCAAGGGAAAATTCAAGGCTAGGTGAAGAAGCCCAGTGAAAGCAAAAGAGGTTTGGGGGGCGGGGGGAAGTAGCAGCGAAATAAAACCCTATTTCATATTGTCTTCACTGAGATTTATCTCAAGAGCTGCCTTGATTTGAAAGCAGAGCTGTATATAGAACAAACTCTGATTGCATGAAGGTCACAGATTAAAGCCTTATTGTCAGTCAACAAGTGTGATAAAAAGGACTGGAGCAAACATGCACTTAAAATAATCCTCTCTTTTACCAGTGATTATTTTTGGGAATCAGTATGCTGAGTTGGGGACAGAGTTTACCTAATGTTGCTACATACTATTTTTCAAGAAGTTGGTTAGAATACTGCCTAAAACAAGGAAGGAATAGTAAATTGCCCTGTAACTGTAACTTGCAAGTTTATGCACTTGGGTAGCCCAATCCCTCTGTTCCCCAGAGGCAGGAGTGGCTCCCCTGCAGACCTCCAGGTGCTGCTAGACAACACATTCAGCACCATCTGGAGGGCAGAGGTTGGCTGTGCCTGCTCTAAATGAAACATTTAAAGAAAGAAATACCGTACTTGTCTTTATAAATCAAATTCTCTGGAAAAATAAATTACTGATGGCCTTAAATGCTCCAAGCATGTTAATTAGAGCAAAACTTTTAAATAATAGCTATCATTAAAGTTTCTTTTCCTCAGTTCTCAACGCTCTTCATGTGTTACCATAGCAAACTAGAGCCCTTTAAGACAGATAGTAGCACACTGCATATTGGAAACTGAGGGGGGGAGGAATTGCCTAAGGCCACTCTGATGAGCTTATAGCTGAGGTGAAATCTGAACCTTGTACTTCCTGACTCTCTTAATTCCTGTGCCAAATAGTTCTCATGTAAGTGGATGTAATAATTTTCACAAAAAAGGGCATAATAATATTTGAGACATTTGGACTCGATTTTCTGAGGAATTCCTCCAGAAAGCGCCTTACTATATTTAAAAATGAACCTTGATTTCACAATAACCGTTTGAAGCTGCTGAATATTATCCTTCTTTTACAAAGAGGAAATGAAGGCTAAAATGCTGGTTGGTTCCAAAATATCCCCAGGCCACCCAATGAATTCCTAGCTGGACCCAGGTTTTCAGTGTCCACATTCAGTGCCAACAGCTGCAACAATGGGCCAGTTGAAATAGGCAGATGACCAGCAACTCTGGACTTAAATGGTGCCCAGAACCTTGAGTGAGATGGGCTATTGAACTGCTTGGGAACAATGCTATCCAATTCAGTGTGGATGTAAATGGACAACTGCTAAGAAAATCCAACGCAGTCACATTTGACTTCCCAAAAAGGAGGGGATCAGTAAAAAGTGCTGTATTTTTTGGACCATAACACGCACTGGACCATAATACGCAATTAGTTTTTAGAGGATTCCTCCTCTAAAAGGCTGGGAGGGGGGTGCGGGAGGCAGGGGAAGTCCGGTAGCGATGCTACCAGGCTTCTGCCTCCCCCACCCCTGCCGACACTGGCAAAGGGGGGGGGGAGAAATGGGAAGCCCTGTAGCAATGCTGTCAGGCTTCCCATCCCCCCCCCCGCCGCTTTCGCTAGTGCCGGGGGAGGCAGGGGATGCTGCTGCCGCCTCTGGCAGGGGCAGTCGTGGCTGCCCCCCGCTCTGGCACGGGCAGGCTTGGTAGCCATGGGAAACCAGTTCTCGGTGGCCTCCTTGAAAGCGGGCAGGGAGGAAGGAGCTCTCCCTGCCCGCTGTCAAGGAGGCAGCCCTAGAGCCCAAGCTGCCCGACACCTCGTTTCCTGTTGTGCACGGCTCTGGCTTGGAGAGCTGCGTGCAGCAGGAAACCGGCTCTCATGCTGCCTCCTTGACAGCGGGTGGGGAGGAGGGAGCTCTCCTCCCCGCCCGCTGTCAAGGAAGCCGAGCGGGCGGCGGAGGCCCGAAAGTTGCTGTTTCTTGCCACCACCCATGGGCGTAGGCAGGGGGGGCAGGAGGGGGCAATTGCCCCCCCTAGAAGCAGGGCCACTGGCTAGCCTGCCCCACTGCCCGCCCGGTGCCGTCTCCCTTCTCCCTGGCTGGCTGTGGGGCGGGCGGCGGGAAAGCACCAGAGCCGCGCAAAGCATTTGGCTGGCTTTCCCTCCCTCCGCCCCACAGCCAGCAAGGGAGAAGGGAGACGTCCCTTCTAGCCGGCTGGCTGTGGGGCGGGTGGAGGGAAAGCCAGGCAACCGCTTTGCGCGGCTCTGGGGCTTTCCCTCCACCTGCCCCAGCGATTGCAGAGGGGGAGGAGGGGATCGGAGCAGCCCGATTTCGGGCTGATCCTGGCTCCCCCTCGTCCCTTCCGATCGTGGAGGGGGAGGAGGGAGTCGGAGCAGCCCGATTTCGGGCTGATCCTGGCTCCCCCTCGTCCCTTCCTATCGCGGAGGGGGAGGAGGGAGTCGGAGCAGCCCGATTTCGGGCTGATCCTGGCTCCCCTTCGTCCCTTCCGATCGCGGAGGGGGAGGAGGGAGTCGGAGCAGCCCGATTTCGGGCTGATCCTGGCTCCCCCTCGTCCCTTCCGATCGCGGAGGTGGAGGAGGGAGTCGGAGCAGCCCGATTTCGGGCTGATCCTGGCTCCCCCTCGTCCCTTCCGATCGCGGAGGGGGAGGAGGGAGTCGGAGCAGCCCGATTTCGGGCTGATCCTGGCTCCCCCTCGTCCCTTCCTATCGCGGAGGGGGAGGAGGGAGTCGGAGAAGCCCCGCCTCCGCCCCTTGGCCCCGCCCCTTGCCCCCCCTGATTTTCATCCTGGCTACGCCCCTGCCACCACCACCCACCTCTCATACGAACAAGCGCAGCACCTCTCCAACTATGAGAGGCAGGCGGGCGGTGGCGGCACAGACACCTCACTCGATCGCTATTTGCTGGGAAAGAGGCACTGTGCCTCGCCCAGCAAAGAGCGAGGGAGCGAGGGAAGCATGTCCCTTTAACCCCATCGGGCCTGGGCATGTCCCTGCTGCCACCGCCGCTTCCCTCTTGCCGGCTCCAAAATGGTGGACACGCCGAGGTTGGAAGAGCACTGCAACGAACCTCTGATGCTGTCAATAAATTATGAGATGAAGGGGTCCAGGGGGTGGAGCAATCCCCCACTCAGCTCCTTTCGCCTTAAAATAAACCCCTCACTACTTCTGGGCTTCTTAGTAATGAGAGTCTAATTCCAGCTTTCGTGGCCTGATCTCATTAAAAACTCAGGGCTACTTAAATGAACAATCTCTTGCCTACAGTAAAGGGTCCCCCCCTTAGCTAGGATCCCCACTGTATCAGTTTGCCTTTTCACCTTGGCAACTTTGTGGCACTCTAGGTTTTCACCCTATTGCCCCTTTTGTGTGACTCTAGGACACAAACTATCCCCCTTTTCCTTGAGGTAAGTTTTGCCCTCTTCTGAGTCTCCACCTCTGTGAGTTTTGATACGCTGCTGGAACAACTGAGACAATTCTCCTTGGCACAACAAAAATGAATTTTATTTTCTTGAGAACATAGTTTTTCTTTCTTTTCTTAATGATTCATAAGGTTACAAACTTAGTTACAGTTGTACACTAACTCTGTCAAACTTCAACTCCAAGTTAACCTAAGCCTAACCTAAACCACCAATAACCTCACTTCACACCCTTCTCCTTCCCTCCTTTGTCCCCACACTCCCCTCTCCCTCTCCAAATGGCTATCCCCTCCTCTTTTGAACCGGGAACCGTCCTGCCTCCAAAAGATGCGCTGTCCGTTAAGTTGGAGATAGATTAACTTTTTCTAATCCAGGGTGTAATAAATCTTCCATACTAGGGCTAATCCATTACAACCACGTCCACCATTTCGGAGCCGGCGAGTGGGAAGCGGCGGCGGCACAGACATGCCCTGCCCTGATGGGGTTAAAGGGACACGCTTTCCTCCCTCCCTCTTTGCTTTGCCCTGCCACTCCCGGCTAGAGTGTGACGGGTGGGGGCAGGGAGCAGGGAGGAGCAAGGAGGGACGGGCGGGAGCCATGGCTCTGGCGGTGGAGGCTTCCCTGAGCTACCGACTGCAGCGGCAGCTGAGGGATCCCGCTGCCGGAGCCATGGCATTCTCTCCATAACACACACAGAGAGTTCCCCTTACTCTTGAGGAGGAAAAAAGTGTGTGTTATGGTCCAAAAAATACGGTAAGTTGAAAGGCAAAAGGGTCAAACCTCTTCAAGATGGTTGGCTGGTTGGAATGGTTATACTATTTCTCAATTGGGGGGGGGGAAGAGTACTAGAACAATATTGTTATTCATCCATTGTTACTAAATCTATTGGACCCACCTTCAAATTCAAATCTATTGGACCCACCCACTATTTTCTTATTTTCCTTCTTATTACAATATGTGCAATTTAATATCTTCATGAAGATTCAGCTTCATCGTATAGTGAATTATAAATTGAGCAACATGTCACAGCCAAGCAGTGTAAAAGTAGTTACTCAGTGATTTATTAGCAAAAATATTTTTCTTCTTCATGGTATGTACAAATTGCTTTGCTGTCAGTGCCATGAAATGCATTTGAGAATTGAAAAAGATTCCAGACAAGAGCATATCTATGCCAATTTGCTAAACATACACCCACCTTTCCCAGTATAAGAAAACAGCATTAAGGAAAATCTGCATGAATGAATAACTTTGAACAATTTCCATTTTCTGTATGCCTATTCATATATATGCCAGGTCTGAGTTCTGCCAAAATGAGGTATGAATAGTACAGTGTTTATCACATGCTGCTTTCTTAAGTTTTAGAGTGGCTTACAAAAGAAAATGGCAACAACAAAACTACCCATATGCCTTTAAGCACAAAACAAATGAAAACAAGGTTCATGTTACCTGTCAAGGTATCCTGTATCTAGCCTTGCAAATCAGAAGTGCTGTGAATTGGGCTTGGATGCTGACTAACACCTGTGTCTCTGCTTGGGGGGGATTTTTTCAGTCCAAGAATCGCATCACCTTTTGGGAAGCCTTGGAAGAGTTTTGAGGTCCAGACAGAGAAGCCTCTCCATCCTTCTAGAGGCCTTTCCCTCCTCCCATTTTTCCGTTTTTCCACCCACAGCTGTCCCCGTGTCCCTTTTGCATCTCTCTGGGCTTTCCTCCTCATTTAATGCTTCCTTTGTTTTTTGGGCCACTTTCCCACTCCTTTCTCAAGCACTCAGCCTCTCTGCTTGCTGAATGCCTTGGTCTCACTGCAACATTTTTGTTCTGACACATTAATTTTTCAGTAAAATGGCATTGGTCTCTGACTTTTGCATAGTCATTTTTATTTTCATCTTGTTTTAGTTTTAATTAAAATGTAATGTGACTTGTGTAATTGAAATGCCTCTGAATATAAGACCAAGTAAACACCCTTTCCCCCTCCATTTTGCTTCTTGTATACAACTTGTGCTGTTCTGTGTCATTTATCTAGGAAAAAGAAGTTTAAAATCTTTGCTGATTCTTCAGTAAATATGGAGAGAGAAGAAAGGGGGGGGGTGCTTGAAATAAGTAAACAAAGTATGGTATTATCTTCATTTGAATAACACTAATCTTTCCCAAGACAGGAAAATTTCTTGTCTTCCATCTCCTAATATCCTTTTAAAATGGCTTTTTAAATAAAGAGCTCATAATTAAAACCATATATTTATTCCATATTTCTAAGTATTTAAATGATCCAGGGCATGTTAGCATATTAGTAACCTGTCGTGGTATAGCTTGTGGTTTGGATCCTATGTTAAGATACTTGAGCAAAAAACTATCCACATACATGTTGAAACCTGCTACCTGTACCTTTGATTCCAGTATTGAGTTGATGTGATCCCCTAGCCTGACGGTGAGGTCAACTGCATACATATTTAGTAAATACTCACCACCCTCCACCAGGTATATTACAGTGTTAGAATCATAGAATTATAGAATTGCAGAGTTGGAAGTGATCCTGAGTGCCATCTAGTCCAGCCATCTCCAATGCAGGAATCCATGGCAGGTGGCCATCCATCCAAATATGATATTGAAGCAAGTCATAGCCCCAAACTGGAAGTCAGAATAAAGAGGCATACTTCAGGAATGGTTTAGCTATCTTTGGCAAGTAGCGTTGGGGGGAGGGGAATCTAAATGAATTCAAGTACTGAGACAGTGAAATACAGTGGTACCTCGGTTTACAAACAGTCCTGTTTACAAACTATATGGTTTACAAACTCCCCAAAACCAGAAGTAGTGTCCTGGCTTGCAAACTTTACCTCAGCCTAAGAACGGAATCCAAATGATGGAAGGGCACCGGCGGTGGGAGGCCTCAATAGGGAAAGCACGCCTCAGTTTAAGAATGGATTTGGTTTAAGAATAGACTTCAGGAACGGATTAAGTTCTTAAACCGAGGTACCACTGTAAAGAAGAGGACTTGCAGGCCAGTGGCAAACTTTTTTGCTACCTTTATTCTCCATGAACTTGTCCAATCCTTTTTTAAAGCCATTGAAGTTGGGAGCCACCACTGTCTCCTGTAGGAGCAAGAAGAAGTGCTTCCTTCCAGTGTTCAGCTGCATTGGATGTCCATGAGTTTCCCCTATTTATTTCAACACTACTCAAAGGGGGGGGGGTTACAGGTGATGATGACATCAAAGAAAATGACATATTTTATCAGATATTCAAGTTACAACAGCCTTCGAAGTGGAGAATCCATAATATTGAAATGCTCGTGATATTGAAGTTCAGGGGCATCAAACAGATTCTTGAAGAATTTCAAAAAAATCCCTGTCTTTGTTTTTAACTGCCACCTTAAAACTATCCTGAACCCCCACTTGGCTTTTGCTTAGAAAGATACTGAGTCTGATGATGCTTCTATGTGGTGCCTTTATTTTTTTACCACATAGAAGATGCAGGGAGGTAGGAAGGGGGTGGAGGGGGCGGGCCACCCCAGGTGCCATTCTGGGAGGGGTGACAAGATGGCCCCTGCCTCCCCCCCCAGCTGTAGAGCAGCCGGGGGCACGTGCAGTCTGCATGGGCACCACTCATGCGGCGGCCGTGCGGGCTGCCTCTCGCACAGTGACCGTACGGACTGCGCATGTGCAGCATCCTGTACGGTCACCACACATGTGCAGTCCGTACGAGATACTGCTCGTGCATGGTGGCTGTACAGGCTGCCGCTTGCACAGTGACCGTACAGACGCCGTGCAAGCGGCATCCCGTACGGACTGCACATGTGTGGCAGCCCAAATGGATCCAGGTGCTCACTCCCTTGGGCCTCATACACTGTAGAGGAAGTAGAAGGGCCTGGCTACGAGGCAGGAGGCCTTCCAAAATGCTGCAGCAGGGAATCAACCTCCATGGAAAGCCTGGCAAGGGCCATTGGGTCAGATCCAATTTCAGCCATGATCGTTTGTAAACAATCAGAAATATTCTGGGGCAAGGCCAGAGGAGGCGCAGAATGGAATGCCTGCAAAGGGCCTCTAGTTGCCCTTCTCACAGGGAGGGCAGGACTTGGATTGCGCTTATCTGGCATCGTAATTGAAACTTCAGCACTTAAAACTAAAATTGAGCAAAATTAAGGCTGTAAATAAATTGTGCAACTAAGATGCCGCTCCCACCAAAAGGAAATGGCACCTGACACAAGATGGTGCTCCTGCCAAAAAGGAAGAAGGAGGCCCAACCAAAAATGGCACCCACACCTAAAATAACCCACCCATGAACCTTCAGGGCAAAAACTGGGGTATGGCAATGTCCCAACAGCGAGAAATGCAAAATAAGCCACCAGGGGAGCAGCCAAAACAGGAGGGAACTCCCCGCAATCAGCTCAAATGCAGCAAATGGGGGGAAACCCCAAGCCATGCTCACCACAAGCCCAAAGCCAATTAGCCCACAGGCAAGCCTTGATGCTGCAGTCGCAGCGGAGCTCAAGGAACCCTTAAAGAGCAGTAAGCCGGGAGGTGCAAAGGGGGCCAAAGCACCAGGGCACAAACGCCCCAATGGACAAAAGAAAAAGGGGTCGGGTGGGGGTGGGAAGGGGGAAAGGGGGAAAATTAAAAGGGGGAATTTACGGGACTTAAAGTAGGTAAAATAAATCAGAAGAAGGAGAAAGGTAAAGAGAATATTGAAACGATCACCGTCTCGTCGACGACGGTTGCTCTCCTTTCGGATCGCGGACACAAAGCAGATGCTGTTCTGATGCACTGACCCCAAAAGAGGATCTCAGGGACACGTGCAGCGGCTTAAATAGTGGTCCCTCAATCACTTTGACTGGCGTCCCTCTGGCCCAATTGCACCCAGGATCGAGGGACCACCAATAGTGGTGGCTTTCCAAATGGTCCCACACACAACACAGGTCACACCGCAACACGTGCCCTCTTGTTAGGGAGGACCTGATTTCCACCTCCTGGCTTACTCTCTCAATGACCTCTGGCCATTAACACCCCGCCCCACAGGTATGGACAATTTTGTCATCATGTGTCCACTGTTCACACGGAATCTCTTTTCATTTTGGTTGCAAATTGCTGCCTTATGAAAAGGCTTGTGCCCTGTGTCTATTGTAGCAAATTTGACAATACCCATAGATAGGTTTTGTGTTCCTATGCCTCAGGGGATGGGGAGAATCATGTAGTAAGCAATCATTTCCACCCATTAAATGACATATCAGTAGTCACAGTTACCTCTTAGAATATTTTCATGCTACACAACACTGACTTTTTTTAGCAGTTGGGAGTCCACACCCTCATTGCTGGAGTTAGTGTTCAAGACACAAACCAATCATTTGTTCAGCTGTTTTCTCATTGAAGTATGACAGAACTATACCAGCCCCCCAGGGTGATGCATCACAGAAGAGGTCAGACCTTTCCTAGCATCATAATGTGCAGGCAGATAGAAGGAGTTTAACAGCTTTGAAGCAGAGCGGACAGACCAGAACAAGACTCCAGCTCCTCTTGAGACTGCATTGTGACAAACAATGGGCTATGTAGCAATTCACCTTCAAAAACTTTACTCCCTACCCAATCCTTCTGTTTGTAAAGTGTTTACATTTATTTAAATATTGAATTTTAATTTTGTTCCCCCCCCCCCCGGATGCCTTATAGTGAAAAGCAGGTAAGGAATCTAGTAAAATATAAATCAATAAAAACATCATGGTTTCTTTGAAACATTATAATTGCAATCAAAATTTTTCTTAAAACAAAATACTGAAGTGACCCTACAGTATTTTGAAGGAAAGCAAAAATCTGGTAAGATTAGAAAGTTTTCTTTCAAATTTTGTGCATTTCTACCTAAAATACTCCTGTTGTCCTGAAGATATGACATACTAAACAATAGGAAAAATAACTGAAATGGTTTAATGTATTCCAGTCACACTAGACATTTTCTCCAGTGATGACTGATGGAGAAAATGGATTGTTTAGTTCTGAAAATTATTTTGCTGAACCTTTTTCAATTTTTCAGTCCCTAGTCTATGTAGTGAATGCTTGTCTATTCTGGTAGACCATCAGCTTATCAAATACCTATGTGTACACTGTGATAATTTGCCACTTGGCAAATGGTCATCTGTATTCACCCTCTCGTTATTGAATATCCATCGCATACAAAGTATACTTCTTCCCACACCTTGGTTTGGAGATTGAAGCTGCTTCAAAAATATGGAAACTGTTCTGTTTCTGTTGTAGATTAAGAAGGGAGGAAGATATAGCAGCTGAGAGACGAGAAGCTGAGGTGAAGGGTAGTTCTGAATTGAATGTCTTTGTATTTGGCCTCAATCCATTCTTGGTCATAGGCAGCTAGACATGTGAAACAACTGGTGACACAGACAGAGATGCACATCATAGGCATAACTTTGAAGGCTAAAAGAAAAACAATCGAGCAGTATAAACATTTTATGAAACAAACAGACAGCAAAAAAATGCATCTTGCCAATTCAGTGAGGTCCAGAGAATAATTGTGATGTGGATGAGACTCTACATCCACATGTAAAGCATATCACCACCTACATTGGCTAAAACACGCCAAATCCTGCTTCTCTATATGAATTTCTCTTTCTGGGTGAGGGTAAATGTGTGTGTTGCGTTGCGTGTGTGAAACTGTATATTACACACACATATGGATTTTGATAATCCCACATGTTTTGTGTATGAATGTGTGTTGACAGACAAGATGATTTGTTAGCATTTACTAGTGGAAGCCCAAGAAGTGGGGATTATCTGCTTTGAGGCATTTATGAAATCCGTTTTGGATTATCATTATTCACATATGAAAGTAAACATGGTTCAAACGTTGGACACTGCACTTTAACATCAACTTTCTCCACCTCACACTAACTTGAGCCTCTAAAAAAATCCATACAGCTGCATTCATTTTCAGATCAGGGCTATCAAAGAGAAGGCATCACATATATGTTTGATACCCAGTAAACAAATACATGACAAAATAAATAGGGTGGGATTCAACTAAATTTACTCAAAGTAAACCTATTGAAATTTAAGAAAATGACTAAGTTAGGTCCATTAATTTCAGTGGATCTACTCTGAGAAAAAATAGTTGAATGCATCCTTGTGCAATAATCTCAAAAGTGAAAAGAGGCTAGGAGACCTAAATGTTGCCTTATGGTCTAAGAAAGTATGGAAGATTGTGACTGTGGAAAACATTACACACCAAATAAAGGTAGCAAAAGATCTAGGCAGCATTTTACACTGTTTGGCATACAACTTAATATGTATACAATTCATTCCTACATGGACAGTCTCCATCACCAGCAGTACTTCATAAATGGGGAGTCATCTAAGACCTGTTGACTGTTTCTCCCTTGCAGCCTGGATTGGTAACTTGTTCTTCTGCATATCCTTTTAAAATGTTCCTGTAATATGTGGAATAAGGAATTATACAATATTTAATCATTAATAATATGTGTGAGGGCAAAAAGGTGAGTGAATTAAGGAAGCAATCCTTTGCGCAAGAAGTTGGCATAAAGCAAGTCCACCGTCAATTAAAGCTGGCATAAAGTTGTGCCAGAGCCAAACTCTTTTGAGCAGCAGTTGCTACTGCTGGGGGAGCCAGCCTAAGCCTGGCAGGGAGAAAATATCCCTTTAAGGCCTTAAGGTGTTTGAGGGACACCACCCTCTCTGCCAGCTTATTTTATGCCAAGTTGCCAGGTCACATAACTGAGCTGAATGGGAGTAGGACACAGTTTAAGTAGCCACCACCCAGTTCCCAGCCCTTTTTCAGGGCTTACACTGGTTCAAGATCTGCTAAGCTTGGCTCAGTCGTCTAAGCCTGGATGGGGGAGTCATGCCGGTTTATCTCCAACTGAGCCAAGGATGAGGGGGTTATGCCAGCATAGCCCAACAGCTATAGGATTGAACCCTTGTTTTTCACCTTCTGTAGCTTTTTATGTATTTTAATCTTTGTTTTTGTTTGTTTTGTTTATGAAAATGATTTTTGAAATTGATTTTTAAAAAACAAAAACAAAAGAGATTGTATTCAAGCTATACTGGAGATTGTTGTTTTGTGATATTGCATTTTATCCTTTTAAGTTCTTAGCTGCCAAGAGAACAATGTTAATGGGCAGCTTTATATGAATATAGTGAATACATAAATCTACCTACTGAGTTTGGAGGGGGATGCAAAGCACTAGAACAAAACAAAAAGCCTCTTCAAGAAGATTCAGTATAGGTTCTGACCATGTCAGATATACAGACCTTTTAAAATTCTCACTCAAATAACAACACAGTCTCCAGGAAGCCATGTCAATCTATTTTATCCCTTTAGAAAACTGTAACATCTTTGATATCAGTGTAAGAAGCAGTTTATTAAGAGCCGTGGCTCATGGCTGGTGAAGTTCTGCAGGCAGCCTTAATACACGTTGCTTCCAACACCACCTCCTAGGAAGAACAAAGTGTGCAGCAGAGCGGGGGTCACGGCTGAACCATCACTTGAGATACGGAAGGCAAGCAATGAGGCTTTAGCTGCTACATTTCTTTAAATTTCCTGCAGTTTATATTAACATACCATGCTACTGAAAGAACTTCATTTATCTTTCCTACAGTAATGGAACCCCTGTGCCAGGTTTCTGGAAAGCAGTACAAAATGTATGCCTAGTTTTACTGTATGGTCTCTGTGGGCTGTGTTATATTTCGGCTGCTTTAATGTGTTGTTAAGGTTTTATTTCCTTCTTGATTTCCATTTGTACTTGGAAGGAATGACAGTACACTTGTGGCTCTTAACTTGTTGCTTGGTTGAGAGAACATGTGTCTGGATAGTCGGGTTGTGGGGAGGAATGTGAGAGGTGCTGCCACCCGAAGGATGTTAGGGCAAGGAATATACTGTATGGTGCTTGGGGCAGGATGTGTCATCAGAGCAGGCAGAATAGGTGCTTGCTCACTGTCCCCTTATTCTCACCAACCCCCCAAATAGCTGCTTGTTCTACTAGCCCTCTGACCTTATGTGCTGCTACTAAAGTCCAGGCTGGCAGCAGTCATTCACTGTGAATGATAAAGAAGACCTGGCATGTGTGCTGGTCCAAGGGTAAACCAGAAGGTGAGGTCCAGGGCCGGTCCAAAGTCTAGGGAATTCACGAGAGGTCAGTCCAATGAAGCTGAGGCAGGGCACAGGGCAGGAAACTAGGTGGGGTCATAGCTGCCAAGTTATCCCTTTTTTTCAGGGATTTTCCATTATGCTGAATAGGCTTCCTCGCGAGAAAAGGGAAAACTTGGCAGCTATGGGTGGGGTCAGGAGCAGGAACACAGGCAGGTCAGGTTCTGGAGCACAGGCAGGATCTGGCAATCAGCAATGTTGCTCCCACAACCTGGGGTGGGGTCTGACCACCTTTTATCTCTGATGGGTTGGATTTTTTGAATAGTCAAGTTACTTTAGAGCCGGTCTAATGTAAATACTGTCTGTTTAAGAGAAACAGGTACCGGTGTTTCTGTTAATTGCTCACAGGCGTGGGCTCTGCTTCTTGTATATAAGGCTCTGCCAGAAAGCCTTCTGCATCTCTTAGTTAGATCTTTCAGTTTGATTCATCTCGTAGTAGATCACTCTCTCAGTTGTTCTCAGTTTAAGAGATTCCTTAGTTGAATCTTAGTATGATTGCTTAGTTATAATGCTAGTTTGCTGTTAATTCTCGGGTAGTTTAATGGGAGTTTTGTGGGAGTTTGTGGGAGGTTTGGAATGTGGGAGAAAACATTTATCTTTAGTTTAAAGTCTCTTTAGAGTCAGTTTGTTTTTCAGTTAAAGAAACCCAACAGTTTGTATTTTCTTCTGTATGCTTTTACAAGTGTACAGCTAGTAAGGGGGTTTCATAAAAGGGAGATAATGCCCTACGCTCTTGGTGGTGTTTTGTTAGCCAGGTCAACTTCTAACTGCGTATACTCTGCGTGAAGCGTACTTTAAAGGGCCGCTGTAAACTGGGATATATTATTTAGGTTAAGCAAGTTTCAACACCCAGTTTTCTCCAATATTATTCATATATATATATATATATATATATATATATATATATATGATAATTTTCCGATAGTAATGGCTGGTCCCGATACCCCAACTACTCACCACCTTGTCTCGCCTGAAGGTGGGCACTCCTCCTGCGAGTACTCAGGTCTCTCCTTCTCTCAGACCTGAGTCTCTGCAGCTCGGGAGACGCCAGTGGGTTACTAGACCCAGGAGCTGCCTCAGCCTCTCCGATAGTGGGTCAGCTGTCGGTGATGACCTGGCTGACGGCAATGAGGTATTCCCTGCATCTGGAGCCAGGACAGGCTCAGGCCCCTGACTCGGCCCAGCTGGTGCTTGTTGCAGGGGAATCTGTGCAGACTGAGGCTCCTCAGACTCAGGCCCCAGACTTGGTTCAGCCGATGCCTGAGGCAGAGGATCTGGTGCAGACTGAGACTCCTCTGGTTCCGAGTCTGAGCCCGAGTCCCAGACCATCACAGCATGCCCTGCAAAAACATGGGCAGGTGAGCTGGATGGGCCAGGCCTAACTCTGCTGTGCCCACCAGCATCCTTGGTACAGCACTGTGTTAGGGCCACAAGGCTGAAGTGGTACTCCATCCGATTACCATTTCATGAAACCTCCTGAACTCAAAGCTGGCGTAGAGTTGGAGATTGCACAGTAGAGTTGCACTTGGAGATTGGCCATAGAAATGATCTAGGAATACTTCTGGAGTATCCTGACTGAGCTGGCTGAGGTGGTCTGCTATGATTTTGGAAGAACCATGAGCAATTGTTCTAATCTAGGCAATCTCAACTTTCACATGGAGTCTAGTTCTGGATTTCCTGCCCTCTGTGGCTACAATGGGGTTTTCACAAGATGTTGTCAGAACACACCTTCAGTGTTTTGTTTTGTTTTGTTTTGCTCCCACTGATGAGAATGGTGGTCTGAAAGTAGGGGGAGTCCACAGTGCCTTTTTGTCTTGGTCAGAGTTTGGACTTCTGGTGGTAGTTTCTCTTTACAGTGATTGAGGATGCTCTGTCTTACGAGGCATATGGAATCCAAAGAATTCCTGAATGCTTTGGGGCATTTTCCAGCAGAATGAACTGGATAATCTCATATGGTTTTGGAACAATGAGACAAAGCAAGCTGTCAACACATTCAGCCTCAAGCACCACACAAACCTGTCAGTCACTTAGAACTTTAAGAAGCTAGAGATCATAGAGCCAATATGACAACTAGGATTCATATGGTGCAAGTCTCATTCTGAAGCTGACTGAACATTTGTTGGACCACACAATCGTGCCGACTGTATGGCAGAGCAAGCAGCAAAGAAGACTGACTTCTGCAGCCACATTGCATCCTCTGGCAATGATCCAGCAGAGCTTTCCCAAGTGGTCCAAAGGTTGATTACACCTGTTGTGGTGAATGGACCTCTAGTGCTCTTTGGGGTCCTTTGCTACCATTTTGATTTGTGCTTTGAGGACAAAGTCACTTGACTCCAGAAAGACTTTGACAATAGCACAGCCTTTGTTGGGGATTCCTATGCCACAACTAACCTGGTGCTGTGTCCATTTCCACTGATGTGGCATTACAGAGGTACAGGCACCCCCAAACTTCAGCCCTCCAGATGTTTTAGACTACAGTTCTCATCATCCCTGACCACTGGTCCTGTTAACTAGGGATCATGGGAGTTGTAGGCCAAAACATCTGGAGGGCCGCCGTTTGGGGATGCCTGCAGTGGTACCTCAGCTTTTGAGTGTCTCCATTGATGAACGTTTCAGTTTTTGAATGCAGTTAACCTGGAAGTAAATGTTTCAGTTTTCAAACACGCCTTGGAAGTTGAACAGGAAATTTGGCTTCGGTATTGAGGTTTCTGCATTGAGTTTTCAGTTTTCGTACGTTTCGGAACTCGAACAGTCTTCCAGAACGGATTACGTTTGAAAACTGAGGTACCACTGTCATTATATCATAATCATCATCATCATTATTAAATGTTTATGCCGCCCTCATATGAAGATCACAGGGCAGTTTATACCTCAACTGCTGGTTATTGTGTATCACAGAGATACTGACTACAATGGTACCTCAACTTACAATGGCAATCTGTTCCGCGGCACTCTTTGTAAGTCGTAGTCTTCGGTTGTCGAAGTGCCCATTTTGCGCATGCGCAAAGCACAATTTTGCACTTCTGCGCCTGCGCCGACCATGCACGCGGTGAAAAGACTTCCGGGTTTGCCGACTTCGGAAGTCGAAACCTTCGGAAGTCGAGTCATTCGGATGTCAAGGTAGCACTGTATGTACTTTTTTTGCTGTTTTGTGGATGTACAGTGCTACCTCAGTTTTCGAACGTACGGTAATCCGTTCCGGAAGACTGTTTGAGGTTCTGAAATGCTCAGAAACTGAAAACTCAATACAGAAGCCACATTTCCTGTTCGACTTCTGAAGCATGTTCAAAAAGCAAAGCATTTACTTCTGAGTTTACGGCATTTGGAAACCGAAACGTTCATCAATGGAAAAAACAGAGGTACCACTGTATTATGTTCACTGCTGAAATACTTCATTTATCTTGCAGCATATTATAATAAATACATAGCTTTTATAGACATCGTTTCTGCAATATTTACAGTAACATTGTAAACTAGTATTCCTCTATTTAATAATATCTTAGATTATAAGGTTGTCGCTAGTACTGTTCACTACCAAAATTATTTAAGCCAATAAATAAAAAGAGAAAATGTGTGAGGCCTGATCTATGATAGATATGATTTACAGATTAGATTAAATGAGCTGAAATAAAATAAATTAATATTCAACAAAATCCAGACTCTACAGTAAGAGGTACCACTGTATGTGTGCCAGAGTCCCTAAGAAGAAATGTTAATAATAATAATAATGGATGTGAGGGACAGGGGATATCGCGAAGTCCCTCCCCTCCTGAGTTCAAGCCCATCACCGACCACAGGGGAAAGCAGAGGGAGCTCCGATTCCAGTGGGGAAGCAGGAAGTCGGGTCCGAGGCTCAGGCAAGGTAGAGGAGCCAGGGTCCCAGGTGGGACAGGAAGGGGCAAGTAAGGGGAGGAGACCCATCCCCCCAACTCCGGAATTACGCAGAAAGAGGAGGGGAAAGAGGATGGGGCTTCCAAGGCTTTTGTGTTGGGGAAAGACGCGCCAAAAGTCATTCGGAGGTTCTGATACCGACTGACCACATCACTCCGTGTAAATAGCAATGACTTCAGCACTGTAAATACGCAGCACCAATAAAAGAATAAAATGCAGAGCTGCGTAGCGTCGTTACTCTGAAGTAGCCTACTCCGGCCACTGTGACAGCAACCTCCGAATCCTTTTTTTGGGTTACTTTGGAGTTGCCGGGATGAGCGTGTCAGAGGCGGAGAGATGGCGGCAGATCGCGGAGCAAGCCCAGGAAGAGCTGCAGCAGCTGTCGCTGCAGGCGCAGGGGGAATTAAAGGCAGCTAAGGAAGAGACTAAGAAGGTCCAGGACGACTGGCTACAACTTGCGGAACAGGTGAGAGCGCTTCAGGAAAGAGAGCAGCAATTAAGGGCGGTGGCGGTAGACCTCCAAAGCAAGCTGGATGCAGAGAAAGACAAGGCGGGAGGGGCCCCCCAAGTCCAAGTGCTGCCAGGAAGGAGAGCCGGGACCCTAGTAAGCAAGTTCAATGGAGACCCGAGGGAATATCATGGCTTTGAGACTGAGATCGTGTATGCTCTTGAGCTGCACCATAATGAGTTCCCCGATGATGAGCACAGGGTAGCGTTTATTGTGGAGCACCTTACCGGGGCAGCCAGGGAGTGGCTAAGACCGTTAATCGCAACCAAGAATCCTTGCATGAAAAATGTCCAACAATTTCTAGAAGGTTTGAAAACGATGTATTCGTCCGATAGTCATATGGACCAGACTAAGGAGGAACTTCATAATTTACGCCAAGGAAATATGACAGTTCGCGCATATTGGGCGAAATTCACCATGCTGGTGCACAGACTGGGGTGGGAACTTGAGTCGCCTCCTATGCAAGCGGCGTTCTACTTGGGGTTGCACGAGGAGGTGAAGGATGAGCTCTCGAGAGGTCCAAAGCCCAGTACTATGGATCAGCTGAGCAAAGCGGCTCTGGCGGTGGGGGTGAGACAGGAATCCCGGTGGAGCGACAAGCAAGCAACGCGCGCAAAGCGGGCTTGGTTCCCACGGTCGCAGGAGAAGCCACTCCCCCAACAACCCTTCCAAGCCACGCCTGGGGCCAGCCAGGACCAGGAGCCCATGCAGATTGATAGCGCGCGCGCGGGCTTTTCAAACCCCAGCGGCGCCAAGACGCAAGGAGGGAAGGGGCGGGAATTGCTTTCTCTGCAACTCCCCCCAGCATCTCGTCAGAGACTGCCCACATCGCAGGGAGTGGCAAGGAAAGGCGGGAACGGTGGTGCCCTCCCCCACTGACGCAGCACCACAGCAGGGAAACGGGAAAGCCTGGCTGCAGGAGACAAGGGGCAGCAGCCAGGCACAGTCAGCAGACAACAGCCCCAGCCCGCCCACCCGCACAGAGAGGAGCAGAGCCAGCCCACCCCTCCCAGAGCAGGAGTGGTTCTAGAAGTCACGCTAACGCTCCCAAATGGCTATCCCCTGACGGTCCTCGCCTTAATTGACAGTGGTGCCTCAGCCAACTTCTTCTCGAGAAACTTTGCAGAAGAGCACCAGATCCAGCTTCTGCAGCTGGATTTTCCTCTGCACGTGGCAACCATTGACGGCAGAGAGTTGCTGGGAGGGGCCATCACACATCAAACCCCCCCCATGAGAATGACGGTGGGAAGGCACTCAGAGACACTGGCATTCAACGTCACCACCATCTCAGACCCCCCCATCGTCTTGGGCATGAGCTGGCTGGCGCGCCACGACCCCTCCATCAGTTGGCACCAGAGATGCATCACGTTTGGGTCGGACTTTTGTCTGGAACATTGCATGCAGCACCAACCAGGGGAGGGGCCTCCGATAGCCACGGTGGCCACCATGCATGTCAAAGGGGGTGAGGCGATACCCAAGCCGTACTGGGACCTGCAGGAGGTCTTCAGCGAAGCGGAGTCCGACCACCTACCCCCACACAGGCCTTTTGACTGCCAGATCAACCTGGTGCCAGGGGCAACTATACCCCCAGCCAAGCTGTACGCCATGTCAGACCAGGAACTGGAGGATCTGCGCGCTTTCATCGACAAGAACCTCAAGAGGGGGTTCATCAGAGAAAGCAAGGCAGCAGAGGGCAGCCCGGTCTTCTGGGTGGACAAGAAAGACACGCAACAGCGCCGTCTTGTGGTGGATTTTAGACGGCTGAATTCAGTGACAGAGCCAGTGGCTTTCCCCATGCCCAGAGTGGACGATCTCCTGACAGCGGCACGCAGGGGCAAGATTTTCACCAAGCTGGACCTACGGGGGGCGTACAACTTGATCAGGATCCGGGAAGGCGATGAATGGAAAACCACGATGTTCACGCCTCTGGGCTCTTTTGAATATCTGGTGATGCCCTTCGGGTTGCAAGGGGGCTCAGCATGCTTCCAGGCCTTCATGCACCACGTCCTGGGGTCCCTCCTCTTCAGGAAATGCTTGGTCTTCCTGGATGACATCCTTATCTATTCCAATGACCCTGTGCAGCATGTGAAAGATGTCAGGGAGGTGTTGCAGCGCCTGAAGGAGAACCACCTGTATGTGAAGCTGGAGAAGTGCAAGTTTCACACCAAAGAGGTGGACTTCCTGGGCTACAAGCTGTCAGACAAGGGGCTGGCGATGGACAAGGACAAGGTGCAGGCCATCCTGGACTGGCACAGCCCCAGGACGCGCAAAGATGCCCAACGCCTACTAGGCTTCGCCAACTTCTACAGGAAGTTCATCAAAAATTTCTCTCGCGTTACGGCTCCCATCACTGACTGCCTGAGAGGCAAGCAGAAGTTCAGGTGGACACCAGAGGCGCAAGCAGCGTTCGAAAGCCTCAAGAGGGTGTTCGCCTCAGACCAGAACCTGTTCCACGTGGTTCAGGACGCGCCCCTACGCGTTGAGACAGATGCTTCTGATAAAGCTGTGGGCGCCATTTTGTTGCAACTGGACGCCAACAGGGAGTGGAGACCCTGTGCCTTCTTCTCCAGGAAGTTGACCCAGCCAGAACGCAACTACACAGTGTTTGATAAGGAACTTCTTGCGATCCACGCGGCGTTCAAGCATTGGAGACACTTCCTGGTGGGCGCCAAGCACCCCATCCAGGTGTGCACAGACCACAAGAACCTGGAGTTCTGGAGAACTGCCAGGGTGCTCAACCAGCGGCAGATACGGTGGGCAGAGTTCTTCTCGAACTTCAACTTCTCCATCCACTACATCCCGGGAGAGCAGAATGTCAGGGCGGATGCCCTCTCCCGCAAGCCAGAGTACATGGAGGAGGAGGCGCCACCAGCACCCAGGCACATCTTCCCCCCGTCAGCATGGTCCTGCGGAGCAGCAGTGGTGAGCGAGGCAGAACTCACAGCACTGACGGCAGCGGATGAATTTGCCAACCGCATCTTCAGAGAACTGAGAGGGGGGAGGGAGCAGGCAACAGACTTTGCAGAACGCAGGGGGCTGCTTTTCTACAAGGGTGCACTTTACCTGCCCACCACCCAGCTTCGACGTACGGTCCTCAAGCAGATGCACGACAACCCAACGGCGGGTCATTTTGGAAGGGACAAAACCGCTCACCTAGTCATGAGACATTTCTGGTGGCCAGGGGTGCGGGAAGATGTTCGAGACTATGTACGGGGCTGTGACACCTGCCAGCGGGCAAAGGTGGTCAGAGCAGCGCCACCAGGATTGCTGGAGCCCTTAGCCACCCCACACAGGCCGTGGGAAGTGGTGTCCATGGACTTCATCACAGATCTGCCTTCTTCCAGGGGCAAGACCGCAGTGTTGGTGGTGGTGGACCTCATGTCCAAAATGTGCCACTTTATACCGTGTGCCAGGGCGGTCTCGGCAGAAGAGACAGCCAAACTGTTTGTGGACCACGTGTTCAGACTGCATGGATTACCTTTAAGGGTTATTTCGGATAGAGGCCGCCAATTTGTTTCCAGGTTCTGGAGGCGGCTCATGAACCTCCTGCAGGTGGAGGTCAGCTTGTCGACAGCTAGACACCCGCAGACCAACGGACAGGCGGAGAGGGTCAACGCCATTCTGCAGCAGTACCTGAGATGCTACGTCAGCCAGCGGCAAACAGACTGGGTGGATAGACTGCCACTGGCAGAATTTGCCTACAACAATGCGGTGCACGTCTCCACAGGGGTGTCGCCCTTTAAGGCCAATTACGGGCGCGACCTCAGATCTTTCCCAGAGAGGGAGGGGGAGGAGGAGGAGGAGGGCCCACAGGCTGAGGATTGGGCAGAGGAACTGGAGACGGTGCACCAGCAGCTCAGAGAACACTTGGAGAGGGCCAAGGAAGCGTACAAAAGGGGGGCAGATCGCCACAGGCGACAAGGGGAGGTCATCAGGGTGGGGGACAAGGTTTGGTTGTCCTCGGAGGGCCTGCCCACCAGAGGGAGGTGCAAAAAGCTGGCGCCCAGAAGGCTGGGTCCCTTCACAGTCACGCAACAGGTCAACCCGGTGGCATACAGGCTGGCACTGCCAGAGGACATGAGGGTGCATCCAGTGTTCCATAGATCGCTGCTGTCGCCGTACAGGGAAAGCAGCAGGCTCCGAGACAGCGAACACACCCCCGAGGGAGGGGGGGAGAGGGGAGGCAGGGAGCAACTCAATGAAGCCACGGCCATCCTTGATTCACGGAGGGGGGTGGGGGGACTGGAGTACCTCATGGCATGGGAGGACGCTCCGCCCTCCCAGAATGAATGGGTCCCCGCCACTCAGATACAGGAGGAATTCTGACATCAGAAAAATGGCATGGGAGGACGCTCCGCCCTCCCAGAATGAATGGGTCCCCGCCACTCAGATACAGGAGGAATTCTGACATCAGAAAAATGTGCCACTTTATACCGTGTGCCAGGGCGGTCTCGGCAGAAGAGACAGCCAAACTGTTTGTTGACCACGTATTCCGACTGCATGGATTACCTTTAAGGGTTATTTCGGATCGTGGCCCCCAATTTGTTTCCAGGTTCTGGCGGCGGCTCATGAACCTCCTGCAGGTGGAGGTCAGCTTGTCGACGGCTAGACACCCGCAGACCAACGGACAGGCGGAGAGGGTCAACGCCATTCTGCAGCAGTACCTGAGATGCTACGTCAGCCAGCGGCAAACAGACTGGGTGGATCGCCTCTGAAGTAGCCTACTCCGGCCACTGTGACAATAATAATAATAATTTATTATTTATATCCCACCCAACCTGTATCCCCAGCCACTCTGGGAGGCTCCCAACAGAATATTAAACAGAATAAAAATCAAACATTAAAAATTTCCCTAAGCAGGGCTGCCTTCAGATGTCTTCTACTGTAAAAGTCCTTGACATCTGATGGGAGGGCGTTCCACAGGATGGAGAGATGTGCAAAACACTCTCAATAAATGTTGCTTGCCTGTTGAAATTATTTTGGCTTCCTTCCAAATTCTTCATGTTTTACCTGAGGAGAAACACCCAAATTTACTTTGCATTTTCCTATAAGTGAAATATGGATGGCACCTTTTGCCCCGGGCCTTCCCTTTGGCTATGAAGGTAGAAATGTTTAGACTCACTCTCATATTGTAAGAATCATTCCTTTGCTTACTGTGCTGCTTAACATGTTGTACTCATTCAAAGCTATCAATGATATAAAAATAAAGAAAGACTAGTAACTGTGGGCCGACATCCTGTGAATGCCCATTGAGGAGGAAACTCCCCTCATTCATTTATTATTTCCCACAGAATACACCCACCTCTCGCCAAGCCTGACTGTTGTCCCTGGGGCATTAAGAGACATTCAGAAAGTCGGCTCTGCTTTGAAATGAAGTGTACAGCTACTAATGTTCCCATGGATTCGGTTGCAACTATATAAATCTTGCAAAGTTATTAGAACAGTGACCTAAAGACTTAGCAAGCCATTTGGAGAAGAACATCAGCTCCTTAACATTTGACTGCAAGAAAGGTTCATGAAAATAGATACTCTACTCAGAATCTAAATTACTCATTAGGAAATCACATGGAGAATTTAAATGCCTGGCCATTTCTAATGAATGTATATGTTCCTGTTCTTGGTGATTATTTCTAGCAGAATATGACACCGTACAGTATACTTCACATAATTGCACATTGCAAAATGCACACCGTGCCAAAAGCTAATCCATCACTTTAGAACTACCTTTAGATCCAGGATAGTTGCCTACCTTATTTCTGTAACAGCCTTCAACTGCTGTATCCTGGAGAAATGTACTCTGTTCTGTTTAATCCTTTATAAGTATTTGGGGGGAAATGGACCAGGGAGGAGGTGGGAAGCAGAGCTTGAAATTGTACATACAGACCACATTAAACACAAGCAAAATCTGCGGGCAAAAATATATATATAATTTCCAGTTCTGTAAAAGCGGATTTTCTATGGCAAATCTATTATTATCAAATAGATGTAAAATAAAAAAATTCCTTCAGTAGCACCTTAAAGACCAACTAAGTTTTTATTTTGGTATGAGCTTTCGTGTGCATGCACACTTCTTCAGATACTTCGTGTGCATGCACACTTCTTCAGATATGAAGGTGAATTCATATCAAATAGATGGTTTGGTTTGCACTAGTATTCCTTCAATATTGACAATATTACTGTTGCTTGATTATTGACTGTATGTTATCTATACAAATGTGATTAAAAATGGTGGGATGGAATTCAGACTAGGATTCAGAAACTGAATTTTAAATTTTCTTTTCTGGCAGCAAATCTAGTATAAATTGATGAGATTCTATAGAGAGAATGTGACACAAAGTGTGGTGTATCAAAACTGACCAATTAAATGCACTTAAGGGTTAAGGCACCAAGGGACAAGAAGATCAGCAGGGTTAGGAGTCAGTGGATTGCCACCTGATTCTTGAGGTTCCTGGAACAGCTGGGCTATGTTGTTGGAGCAAACCTCCACCATCGTATGACTCCTAGAAATATATATCAGAAGTCAGAAGTTTAGTAATCGCCCCCTCAGATTCGTTTGACCACCTAATCCGCTTAAGGACATTGTAAGAGGAGTGATCAGAGTGACTAGATGACGTGGACGTTCTATATGATCTAAGCGTGGAAGGGGAAACAGAAGCCGCTACTCCCTGCAGCTGTCCTCCACCAGCTGTGATCCATGAAGCTTGTCTGAAACAAGATACATCAGCATGTTTGCTTGTTTATAGGCATTTAAATCCACTCTTCACCAGGCATCCCCGGGTAGGTTACATACAGCTCAATACAATGAAACCATGGAACATCTTGCACCCCCAAAGGCCTCTGCACAAATATGCATCTTCATCTGACATTTAAATGTATACAGTGGTGGGAACAGATGCATGTGGGAGTGGGGCCACCACAGAAAAGTCCCTTTCATGTACCCCATGAACATCACATGATGACAGAACTGCCAGCAGGTCTCAACAACTGACTGGTCTGTACGGGAGGAGGTGCTCTTTTAGATTTGGGGGTCCTACATTGTTTAGGGCATTGTTTATCAATGTAAGCACCTTGAATTGGGCTTGGAAGCACAGCAGTAGTTGCTGTGTGATATCTCCAAAGACAGCTGCACATAGAGCACATTACAATAGTTCTGTCTTAACATTATTGGAGCAGAAATCTCTGTAGACAAGTGATCTCTGTTCAGCAATGGCTGTAGTTGGTGAAGTTGGTAATAATAACTCCTAGGCCCAGAAATCCCCTGGGCCTCAACCAAGAGTCCTAAGTCAAGGAGCATCCAAAGCTACCATCTTGGTCTCTCCAAGGGAGTGCCACCCCATTCACAAAAGATGAGCTGCTCACTTCCTGGACACTTCCATCTTGTCCGGACTCCGTTTAAATGTATTGGCCCACATCTAGCCCTCCAGTAGCTGAAGTGCCTCTCCTGATTCAGTTGGCATGGAGGGGTAGAGAAGTGGACTGGTGACAAATCATTCACCAACCCCCGAGGACACCACCTTGTGGATTCATATAAATACTGGATATAAATACAGGTTTGCTCTCCCATGGTAGCTCCTCAAGCTACTTTCTGGAAACCACCTCGAAGGCAGAAGTGAAGCCAGTGCAATGTAATGGCCCCTTCTTTGAGTCGAGGAGGATACAGACGTCTGCAGTAGCAGAATCCACCAAGAGTTCAAGGAGAATCAACAGAGTAGTCCTGTGCTAACAAAGACCACCTGCTACGGCCATCAAGTTAGTTTGAATGCCATACCTGGGCTTGATCCTGAATTGAAAAGAGTCAGTTTGCTTCTTCCAAACTGCCACCACTCATGCAAGCACCTTGCCTAAGAAAGGAATATTGGCAACAGGCAATAGTTGCTTAATATTTCTGGGTTCATTGAGGCCCTCTTAAAAAAGGGTGGTCTTAAGGAGAGGATGCCCCACTGACTCTTCAAGGGCTTGTGGTACCTGCTGCTACTGCAACAAAGCATTTGACACTAAGTCACTCAGTCCATACAGCCTGTGCATAGATTATAATCATAAACCCAGCATGAAAGACCAGATTTATGGATTAGGATGACTCTGTAACTTTGCAAGGGACCTAAAGCCTTTTCTTCTGGCAGCACCAACACTTTGAGTTGGCCCTTTCTTGGAGATGGAGGGAATCAGTCTGGAGGATTTTCCAGCTGACTGGACTGGTGGTCCAGTGGAGGCTGTTGCCTCACTGTGGAATGGGAAGATGTACAGAGCCATTGGCACAGTCATTCCTGGGCTCCACCACCTTTGTCATGGATCCCATTGTTATTCTAGAGACCTGTGTGGCAAGGGCGTACCCACCATGCGGCAAGTTAGGGCAGCTGCCCTACTCTAGAAGCAGGGCTGGTGGGCAGAGGCGGAGCACAGCCCGGCGGAGCGCGAGTTCGCCGGTCCCGCCGCACCGCGCCGCACCCTCCCTCCAGCTCCCCGGCGCGCCCTCAGGCAAGGCCAAGCGCGGCGGGGAACCAGGGAGCGCGGCGCGGTGGGCGGGAACGCCGAACTCGCGCTCCGCTGGGCTCCGCCTCCGCCCACCAGCCCTGTTGCTAGGGAGGGGCACAGCCCGGCGGAGCGCGAGTTCGCCGTTCCCGCCCGCCGCGCTGCGCCCTCCCTCCAGCTCCCCGCCGCGCCCTCTGGCAAGGCCAAGCGCGGCGGGGAACCAGAGAGCGCGGCGCGGCGGGCGGGAACGCTGAACTCGCGCTCCGCTGGGCTGGGCTCCGCCTCCGCCTACCAGCCCTGCTGCTAGGGAGGGGCACAGCCCGGCGGAGCGCGAGTTCGCCGTTCCCGCCCACTTTGTGGCCCCTCCCCTTCCGTGCCTTGGCCCCTACCCTTGCCCCCCCCCTAGTTTTGATCCTGGGTAAGCCCATGCTGTGTGGGATGAAACAGACGGGTCATGACTGAAACAGGTGAGGGTGCACCAGCGTGGCTACCAGGTGGTGTCTAGAGCTCCTTCTCCTCCTTAGATCTGCCCCATCTATACCAAATCAGTTTAGATTATTGCTGCCTGAGGATGTGGACAAGCTGCTTGGAGAAGTGTGGACGACTACTTGCCTCCTGGATCCTTGCCCATCTTCACTCCTTAGCCCTGGCCATATAGAATTGACTGGGTAGGTCGAGGGAGGGATGGAGGCTTCATTGGAGAAGGGGAGTTACCACTTGCCTTGAAGGGGCTGGTGGTGTGTCCCCCTCTTAAGAGGATCTCCACTGCAACTGAGAAATCATACGCTTAGCACTCATGGAAATCCATTATTCATTTTACTTTTAGAATCAGATTAATGATAATGTAGAAATATATTATTGAGCCTTTCACACAGAAGACAAATTAAGAAACACTGTGGGTTAACAGTGGTAACCTACACCAAACATTATCCGGTATGAAAGGCAGACTCACAAAAAGAAGACATAAAAGGATGCTGTTCAGATCAGGCAGGAGGACTAAGGCAAAGAATAGGTGAGAAATCAGAGACTTCCAATTGGCTACAGTGCATAGAATAAAACAACTATGTTCCGTAAAATCTCAGACAGTAAATTGGTTCACATGAGCTCTCTCTTTGTATAATGCTAACCTGCTGCTGAAATAAGGATTTCCTGAGTGCAGGTAAAGCAGAATCTCAGACAATGCATTATGGAACACAATGAGTACAACCAGCAAAAGATAGCCAGAGCTTCTAGGGTGGTGCTTCACTGAACAGCAAAGGGGCTTTTATCCGGGCTCAGCTCATTTAACCCAGCAAAAGAGGCTTTGATAGTCATCTAATCCCATTAATTTCCATATAGCAGATTGCAGACATAAAAGGTGGAAAATGGAAAGCAAGGAATGAACCTTTTAAACACTATGATTTCTCAGTACTAGAATATTCAAGAAACCTAGTTTTAAAAGTGTCCGTACATTTCATGGGTTTTCCTCCCACTATCACAAACTCCTGATTTCTTCAAGCTGTAGGAACCTCCAGGATGCTGTTTTCTGGTCTGTTTCCTTCAGAGGAGAAAATAACAGAGATTTGTGGTGGGCTTCTCTCCCCCCCCCCAAGATTCACCCAGGGAGAGAAGCTGTGTGCCTTCATGCCCTGTGTTGGTGTTGAGCAGAGCGTTGTCAGCACAATCTTCTCCCCTCCCTACTCTTTTGGTTGTGGGACTGGTGGGTGTGAGCATTTTTATGTAGGTAGATATAATAGGATTTTTATTGAGATTTTCCCATCATAGAGTAAAATGACAACTACAAAAGAAGAAAAGCAGAAGGAGAAAAGAAAGGAACAACAGAAATAAAGAGAAGAAAGAGAAAGAGAAAATAAATAAAGGAAAAGAAAAGAAACATTAGCAAAAAATATACAAAAGAGGAACTTTTTCTTTCAATTCTTAGATTATCCTTTCTTCTCACCCCACTCATAGTACAAAAACCAAGGAATGTGTCTCTTTCATATTGTTGCATTACAGGTCACCCCAACCTCCCAGCAGTCTGAGATTCCAGGGGCGCCAGGGGCTTCTTCAAGGGTTTGTGTTGCTTTTGGCGAATGAGGCACAGCAGAAACTGTGGTGACCTTAGGATATACAGTTTATTCACACATACATATACAACCTGAGCCTGCAATGGACAGGTTCACAGCATTAAAAGCCCCGGAGGGTCTTGCTTCTCCCATAGCTGCAGCCTTGGATTCAAACTTTGCTTCCAGCTTACATCATGGCACTCTCAGCTCTGGCTTTGCCTTTCTAGACACCTGAAAGTTGGGTAAGGGCCATTCCTTTAATGGCCCATCACCCAGGCTATCACCCCATCATGAAGCTAGCCTGGCTATTCCAAGAATTAGAAGGGGGATCAGGACACATATATGAGAGATTTTGGAGTTGGGTCATGAAGCATCTTTGTGATTCAGGGCTAAAGCCTCCAGCTGCCATCTTCAGTGTGGGCATCTAGGCCTCTGTTGCTGGGAGAGGGGGGTGGGGTAGTTGATCGTACTTTGGCCTGCACTTCCCACACCTCCCCCTCTTTTTGGAGAGCATCTCAAGAGAACCACACTTCTCCTTTTGGGTGGGAAGAGGTGGCTCTCCCAGTTTGGGGCCTTCAATCGTCTCTGTCTATCCCCATCTTGTCTCATTGGTGGGAGAGTGGCTTCAGCCCTTCTGCTTCACCTTGCTGTCATCCTCCCAGGCACAGCACTAGCCAACTGAGCAACATGGGGCATGTCTCACCCACCTTTCTGCCCTATTTTTGGCTGGTGCCATGGCCAGCCTTGTTCACTGTCTTCCTGGGTAGAGAGCAACACATGTGATTGATCTCTTCAGGTGTACATGAGACCCCACATGCTTTGGGGTGTCTTTCTAGCTGGGCTGTCACTTTTTCACAGCCTATTTTGGGCTTTTCTCCTGGCCTCTCCCACAGCTACCCCGATGGCCCATGGGTCTGTGGCCTTGAAACTGCCTGTTGGCCTTTATGCCTTCTATATTTTAACCAAGGGCTCCATTGGGCGACATTCAGTCCTTGGCAGCCTTCCTCAACCTTGAGTCTCCAGATGTTGTTGGACTACAGCTCCCATAATCCTAAATGCCTCCCCCCCCCCATGGGCTAAGGCTTTCCTGCTTGATTATCTATATATATATAAATGTAGGTATTTTGCGTGCAGATGTAACAGCCTTTCACCATAACTGCTGAACCGTAATGTAACAAATTTGGCCACAACGTACCTTGCCCATCAGGGAGGGATCTGGCTCCAGGGTGCTAGAAAGCAGGTCACTTTTGGCACAGCTCAGGGAAAAGGGGCCCCAGCACAAGTGAGTGCATTTCATATTTATTTCAGTCCTTTATCCGTAAGGCATCTGGAGTCCTTCTCAGGGAAAAAGGCAGCATATAAAGAAAGATGTAATATCACCTGAGTTTGTCCTGCGATGTTCACAGGACGTTCCACCTTGTGTTCTGTTGGAGTGAAGGCTGGCTGGGCTCTGCATGCCAAAGGGAGAGGCAACTTGGCAAGCAAAGCTATCGGCATCTAGGAATGGGATGCGTTTGGAAGCTAAGGGTTTTCTATACATTAAGTACTATGTTGATGTTTGAATATAAGTAAACATTCAAAACAAATGCGTGTGTATAGTTGCACATACCAGGAAGTTGCATAAACCAGGAATACCTTTCTTTCTATCTTTTTGCATCAAATTGATGAACGAGGTCATCTCAACCACTAGTAGCACTTCCCATTATACTTTATTATTTACTTTAAATTCTTTATAATTACCTTAATGGAGGAGGACCCTTTCCTCAAAAGAGGGCATTGGGGATTAAGATTAGAGAGGGAATGGTTCGTATGTTTAACACCTACAAAAAAACAAATACATGTGCTAAGTACATGTGAGTGTTAATTAGTATTTTATAATTAGAAACCTCTGCACTGTGTCTTGCACTCTAAAGCATTGATAAAACACGCACACAGTACAGAGCCCAAGAGACAGACCTTCATTTAATGTTCTTTGAATGTTCTGATGCCATTAAGAAAACCAAGATATTGAGAACGGAGGATTAGGAAAGCTTAAAAACTAACCTGAGGAAACATTATCAGACCCCAACGATCTGTTTCATAGAATCATAGAATTGTGGAGTTGGAAGGGACCCCAAGGGTCATCTAGTCCAACCCCCTGTAATGCAGGAATCGATTTATTAAATTTACATCTTGCCCTGCCTCCATGGTGCTCAGGGCAATATGCATGGTCCTCCCCTGCCCTTATTTTATCTTCACTAGAACACTGTGAGATGTAAGTTAGGCTGAAACTGCCCCAATGTGGTCCAGTGACCTTTATGGGCCAGTAGAAATTTGGCTAGTTCACAAAAAAGCTGCCAGATTAAAGGAACTGGTCCTCTACAGGCAGCAGTCTATTTCCAGGTAAAGTAAAAACTGCAAGTTTTCACCTATAAACCTTCAATCCTCTGGAACCAGGATACCTGAAGCCTCACCTGCACATTTCAGTTTATTAAGATATCCAGATAGGGCTCCGCTTTGAGCCCCCCCCCCCAAATCTCTAGAAGTGGCTAGCAGGACAGAGACTTCTCAGTAGTGGCACCTTCTTTGTAGAATATTTGCCAGATACTTACATTCTTAAAACTTAATTGCCAGTTAAAAATTTATTTTTTCTCTTATTTTGGTACCATTTAATTTTAATGATTTATAATTAAACTGCAGTTTCATCTGTTACTGTTTCCATATTGTTGTTTAATCTCACTACTGTATAGTGAAACAAAATAAAAAAAATTCTTCCAGCAGCACCTTAGAGACCAACTAAGTTTGTCATTGCTATGAGCTTTCGTGTGCATGCACACTTCTTGTTTTGACTACGTCAGACCAACACGGCTACCTACCTGTAACTAGAACTACTGTATATTGTGCTTGTTTGCTTATAAAAATTTACTGCTTAATATGATAAAATATAGAAGAATCTTACATAGTTTTTTTAAAAAAAAACCAATAATAGTATGAACTGTAGAATGTTGGGGAGACCTAGCAGTTGGGGAGATGCAATCCTCAAACTTCAAAGTGCATCTTTCCTCCTTCCACTTGTAAGTACAGTGAAAACTCAAATAAATGTGTGCAAGTGTTGAGTGTTTTTGTACTGTATTTTCAAATACATATTAGGACAATACCTTTATTACTTCATTTCATTTCACTTTTAATTTGTATACTATCTTTCTATATATATACCCAAGGCAGTTTACAAGCTAAATAAACAACAAAATAGACAACAAAGATCACACACGTAATACCAATATGATCCAATATAAAAAAGTCACAATAACTTTTATCAAAGAAAACAATATTTAATTATCCATTTGAATATAATAATATGCAGTAACATTAAGGTAAAGGGACCCCTGGCCATTAAGTCCAGTCTTGACCGACTCTAGGGTTGCAGTGCTCATCTCACTTTACTGGCCGAGGGAGCTGGCGTACAGCTTCCAGGTCATGTGGGCAGCATGACAAAGCCGCTTCTGGTGAACCAGAGCAGCACACGGAAATGCCGTTTACCTTCCCGCTGGAGTGGTACCTATTTACCTACTTGCACTTTGACGTGCTTTCAAACTGCTACGTTGGCAGGAGCAGGGACCGAGCAATGGGAGCTCACCCCGTTGCGGGGATTCGAACCGCCGACCTTCTGATCGGCAAGCCCTAGGCTCAGTGGTTTAACCCATAGCGCCACCCGCGTCCCATAACATTAAAAGTGCCACAAAATAGTGTGAACCATCCCCAGGCCTTGGCAGCCACATTGCTAGAAGGTTCCGGCTCAACCAAGGATACCTGCAACCCCAATTTCACCATACTGCTCCAGAATAAAAGGGATTACCAGCACTTCCTGGGGAGCAAGTTTAAGCATCTTAATATGGCTTTGAATGGGGCATGGGATGCTATATAAGCCTTCAGTTAAGGTGGTTGTAAAATAACGTGGGCCACATAAAAACAAATGTAGCCACAGGGACTGAACTGAACCAGGGCATTTGCAGAAAAGGAGGTCGTGGAGCCACAGTGATCCATAGCTGTATTCTAGAAAAGGGTTTCTGTTTGATCCAGAACCTACCCCATCCTAGGGCTTGTCCACACTTCTCCTTGCCCCATTCCTAGAAAGCAAAGGCCCAAGCAGGCTTCCCCTTGTCCCACTCCTTTCCCAGGGAAAACCTGCTCTTTAGCTCTACATCAGGGCAAACTTCAACGCAGAGAAAACCCCAACTGCCATTTGCTCTGACTGAGCGTCCAAGAGTGGTTTTCCCTGGGCAAAAGCAGCAGGATAAGAAGAAGTGGAGAAAAGCCCCCGTTGAGTATCTGACAACAGACTGCATAGGAATAGAGGCAGGAAACAGCTTTCTGTTTGTATCTTGGCTTGCATCGTTTAAGGATGGAGCAGGGTCTCATTGGGATCCAGGGCAGTTCTGACAGCCACGTTGAGCTTCCAGGCTGTCACTTGCCTGTACCTAATCTAAATAATTAACAGCTTTGCATTTGCACATGAAACTGATGAAAGGGGAGTGCAAATATTTTTGTTCTCCATTTCAGAGTGTAAATGATATTTCCATGTATTATTATTTCTATCTGAAGAAGGTAAATAATGAATAGTTATTAAATCTTGACTATTTATAGAAACCTCCCTAATTAATTTGGAGGTTTTTGAAAATGCGAACTTCATAAATATTGAATTTAGTTTTTACCTCCATGGGGAGCAGTTTTCTCTATCTGCAGCATTAGCAATCTGATAATTCATGCTTCATTTTTCTGTGTCCTTTCATTCATATGTGATCTGCAAAATAGATAATAAATGCTTTACATCCATCCTATTAGAATTCTTTTTGGCCCCAAATGTGGAACCTTTCAAAGAATGCAGAAAATGAGAATCACACAAACTGTAGAATCAAAAGATAAAGGTAAAGGACCCCTGGATGGTTAAGTCCAGTCAAAGGTGACTATGGGGTGCTCATCTTGCTTTCAGGCGCAGAGAGATGGCAGACAGCTTTCGGGGTCATGTGGCCAGCAGGACTAAACCGCTTCTGGGCGAAGGGAGGTGACTGGTGTATTTCCCAGAGGTTGCATGTGGCTGGCTACTGTGGAGAAGAGGCTGGTGGGTTCGATACGCCTTGGTCTGATCCGGCAGGATCCTTCCTGCATTCCAGGCAGAAGGTTGGTCTAACTCTGGATAGAGCAGTTTAAAAAACCTCCCTCAAGTTTCACTTAATGACAAACCTCAAATTTCAGTGAGTATTTTATTTTAGGCAATGGTACATAGGCAATTCTATGTGCGTGTCTGATTCAAGCCATTGTGAAACAGTAGTTCTTTGTTGACTGGAAGCGTATCTTTCCATGGCCTTCCTCACTTTCACCAGTTTTTCTTTTCTTATTTCTATTCTAGCAAATAATACCCATACACATGTCAATACCATAAACCAAAGCAGAAAAGAAATTGACCCACATGATGCATTTCTATTCAGTGATTGCTCTCCAGGTCAGAGGGCTAAATTGTCTAGTGGTTCAGACTGAAACAAACTGCTTGAGCTGAAGCCTCTATTTTCACAAGACATTTTGAAAGGATGCCACCCACCTCATCTGTATTCATGTTCAAGGCAACAGAGCGAGGAAGAAAAAGTAACACGTGGAGCATTAGACTGGAAAACGGTCATTTTTTGAAAGAGCTGGCATATTTTTAAAAAGTGGATATTTAATTTGAGAAATTGGTTCCTCCCTTAAAGGGGGAACGTGTTGCGGTGAGACCTGGCAACCAAACCCTTGTGTTGTGGGTGGGTATGATTGGATAGCCACAACACCCGATTGGTAGGTCCCTTGATGCTGGGTTCAATCTGACCAATGGGACGATAGCCAAATGGATCAAGGGACCTATACCGTATATGCCCATGCATGTGACCCTGAGCTTTCTTTCTTGGTCAGTGCATCGGAACACCCGCCCACCTCTCCCTATATTTAGAGCTTGTGCGCTTGAACTTGCTATGCTGTTGTGTGTTGTCTGTCGTTGGGACAGGGGCATGGCAGGAATTCTCCCCACTTGGCGAATTGGCTGGTGCCATTTGGGTTTAGCCTGCCCCGTAGTAAATCGTCACAACTTGTAAGGTTGCGGATAGGCTCTGGTTCAGGTGATAGGGATGGGGGAACATTCTCGCCATCCCTATGTGAAGGGGTATTTTGTTAAAGGAATCCAGGGACTCAATGGTTTGGTCAACCCTGTGAGGGGTTGTGCCCGTGCCTGAGCCAGGGGGACATCTGGGTGGTGGACATAGCATGTTCCTGGCTTTCTGGCATTCCAGGTGTTCACCTTTGGCTGACGTACATTAGAGCTCTGGGTCAGCGCTACCTGCAAGGGTGCAGGGAGCTAGTCGAACAAGAGCCTATGCAATAATAATAATAATAATAATAATAATAATAATAATATATTTATTTATTTATATCCCACCCATCTGGCTGGGTTTCCCCCACCACTCTGGGTGGCTTTCAACAAATACCGAAATACATTAAAATATCACATCTTAAAAACTTCCCTAAACAGGGCTGCCTTTAGGTGTTTTCTAAATGTCAGGTAGCTGTTTATCTCCTTGACCTCCAATGGGAGGGCGTTCCACAGGGCGGGCGTCACTACCGAAAAAGCCCTCTGCCTGGATCCCTGTATGCAACCACTCACTTGCTGTAATCAATAAAGTTGTGGCCTAAATTATGCCAAAAAACAAAGCAAAAATTTGAGTCTTGTGTGAATTTATTTTAGGGGGAGGTTTAAAGGTCGAAGCCCCGTGACGGGGTGAGCTCCCGTTCCTCGGTCCGTGCTCCTGCCAACCTAGCAGTTCAAAAGCATGTCAAAGTGCAAGTAGATAAATAGGTACCGCTCCAGCGGGAAGGTAAACGGTGTTTCCGTGTGCTGCTCTGGTTCGCCAGAAGCGGCTTTGTCATGCTGGCCACATGTCCTGGAAGCTGTACGCCAGCTCCCTCGGCCAATAACGTGAGATGAGCGCCACATCCCCAGAGTCGGTCACGACTGGACCTAATGGTCAGGGGTCCCTTTACCCTTTACTATGTAAACAGTATGGGATTAAGAACAGCATGGAGGAAAAGGCGTGAATGAGAAATGCTTAGTTATTCATCTCATAGAAAGCGTGCAGAAAGATAAATGTTTCATGGAAAAGGGGTAAATAAATGTTCAAGGACTGTCATGTGACAGACCTTAAAAATACGAGTGAGAGTCACACAAAAAAGGAGTGATCCAAACATAGAATCATAGAGTTGGAAGAGACCACAAGGGCCATCCAGTCCAACCCCCTGCCAAGCAGGAAACACCATGCCTGTCAAGCCTCTGCTTAAAGACCTCCAAAGAAGGAGACTCCACCACACTCCTTGGCAGCAAATTCCACTGTCGAACAGCTCTTACTGTCAGGAAGTTCTTCCTAATGTTTAGGTGGAATCTTCTTTCTTGTAGCTTGAATCCATTGCTGGATTCCATTGTTGGCCCTTGTGGTCTCTTCCAACTCTATGATTCTATGGAAACTACATTGATTCCCAATACGTTTCCGAGCACAAATCAAAGTGTTGGTGCTAATCTTTAAAGCTAAATGGCCTCAGCCCAGCAGGGGCGTAGGAAGATAGGGGCAGTGGGGGCCGCCCTGAGCCATCGCGGGTGCCCACCCTACCCCCAAAACGCACACCCCGCCCCGGAACGTGTGCCCCCCTCCAGGAGGCGCACCACGGCCCTGGAATGCGCACCCCACCCTGGAACACATGCCCCGCCCCTCCGGGAGTCCCACCCCGCACACAGAACGGGCGCCCGCCCTGCCCCCACCCCCGGTGCCGGAGCATGAAGCTGCACCACTGCAGCCCAGTATACCTGAAGGAGAGTCTCCGCCCCCATCATTCTGCCGGGACACTGAGGTCCAGCTCTGGGGGCCTTCTGGCAGTTCCCTCACTGCGAGAAGCGAGGTTACAGGGTACCAGGCAGAGGGCCTTCTTGGTAGTGGCTCCCACCCTGTGGAACACCCTCTCACCGGACGTCCAGGAAATAAACAACTATCTGACTTTTAGAAGACATTTGAAGGAAGTCCTGTTTACGGACGTTTTTCAATGACTGATTGATGTTTTAATGTATTTTTAATATTTTGTTTGAAGCCGCCCAGAGTGGCTGCGGAAACCCAGCCAGATGGGCGGGGTAATCATCATCATCATCATCATCATCATCATCATCATCTCTCTCAAATGAGACAAGAGAGTCTTTGAAAAATAATAGGAAACAATTCACCATTTTTCAATTAATATAAAAATGAGGGGGTAAAAGGCAATGGAGAAAGATTTCCTCATTTTGGCTTCTTTTGCCTGTCTACTGCACTCTGTCAATTTCTACTCTACAAACCTTGTAGAGTTCCAGGGGTGTGGTACATTGTGCAAGGAAATGTTGACAATAAAGCTATCCAGGGATCATCGGAATAGGGAGCCTGGACTTTTGATCTTCTAGGGACTTCCACTATAAGGGGGCTGGAAAGCCCCTGTATATAAGGAGAGCACAGAGCTGGTTTCATAGTTATTGTGAAAAGTGGTCACTGAAAAGCTATAACATATCCATGAGAGAATAATCCAACATTTGCAAACTCTAGAGATCTGGGATTAGTTTCTGTATTGCAGTCTTCCCTTTTGGTTTATTTTATGTGTGAAATGTATTGTATATGTTTTGTGTCTAAACCTTGAGTCTTACATTGATTTTAGTCGAGGATTATGGTTTATCCAACTTCAAAGTTGTCTCAGGTCTCTAAAATTTCAAAAATATCTTGCCAAGTTCTGAAAACATGCAGCATAATCCCAGATCAGACATGGTCTCCTGTGAATTTCTCTACAACAAAACTGGATACAAATAATGCTAGAAACTTAAACCGGTCTCTGAGTAAATATTTCTGAAGATAATGACTCAAACTAAAAGCAGTTTGTTAAAGAAAGGTACACACACACACACACACACACACACACACACACACACACCGGCGCATGCGCACTCATTTGAATCAAACCATTTTAACACATGGATTTGACAACATCACCCAAGTTGAAACAGGTGGCTAATAAGAACGTAATGCAACTGGAATAATTCACCCAACAACAAACCTGCATTCTGGCACAAATATTTTTTTTAAAAAAGAGTTACTATAATACTATTGGGACTTACTGGAAAGGAGCCCCAAATGAATAATCTTTTATAACTTGCAAAGATTGTCCTTAATTTATTCTATGCAAGTTTCACTTTATACAAAGGCATAAAGGGGGGAAAGCCCTGAAGGTTAAAATTGTTGCGCATCCTGGCAGTGAGAGACCCTGAATTTAGATAGACTATCATTATGACAATTCATATTTTCATTCAACCTCCTTCTACAAAAGTAGAACAGTTAGGAAATGGATATTACCATAAAACATGGATGGAAACTCCATGAAAAATGATCCCCATCCAGAGATCCAAATTCCCCGAATTTTACTTGCTGAACGTCTGTAGAGTCAAGAGGCAGGCACATAGAAGCAGATCTCTTTATGCACTCGACACAATGCTCCTTCGGCTCTGTTGGGACGGAGGGGTGTCATTTAAGGGGACCAGAAAGGCAGCTGCCCAAAAAAGTTCAGAGTATGCACCCCCATTCCTCGGAAGCACCTAGAATCTCTCAACAGCTGAGCAGCCCAACGTATCAAGGGCAACATATGGAGCAACCCTATTTTTTAGGAGGCAAAATTTTATTGCAATGATATAACTGCCAATTGTTATATAAGGTATATTATTTTGCTATACATGTATATATTTGTAATTGCACGTTTTTATGTTGTACTTTAAATTTTTGTAACCAGCCCTGGAACCTTAGGGTGAAGCACAGGTAAATTATCAATAATAATACTAAATAGTTAACTGGGATTCGCATCCTGTGCCTTGTCAGTGGTACAGGACTTTCCCCTCTTCCCCCCTCAGAAGAACCTCCCAGCAGAGCCTGTGGGGACAGGAGAAAGGGCATTGTTCCCTCTGGCAAGCCGACTGAATATTCGTAATATCTCTATGTTGTATTCCACCCGATGTATATAAGGTCTGTCAAGTGGCACTTAATCTGGTACAAGGAGGCAGGTATAAGGAAGGCTTAGCAAACTTCCTGCACTTTTGTATAATTAACATTTACAGTGCAGGCCCATTAATATAAACTCAGTAGTGCCATTGAATTCCGTGGGCTTTCTCGCAAGGAAGCAAATATAATATTGCAGCCTCCCATATTTAACAGTTTTATTAATAAAACTTATTTCTTATAAAATAACGTTATAGGCTTCTTTGTTGCTTTTGCTGCCACAGACTAACAAGGCTTTCCTTCCAGACTTCCTATAAAAGTATTTGAAAAGACTGACAATTTCAAAGTTCTTCTAACTCCACAAACTGTATGACATGAACAATGACTGCAATAATTATTTCTAGCATTCCCTGATAGCTAAGCATGTTCGTTCACTGATAACACAGTGCTCAGAAACTTTAGCCATCTTTAAAGAAGCCTTGGATATTAATTATCCTTCATTTGAAACAAAAGGGAAGTCACAATGAGTCTGAACAGCACAATCCTTTGCACATTTATTCAGGAGTAAGTCCTGCTGTGTTCTGTGTGGCTTGCAAGCTAAAAGGTTTCAGTCCTTGCCAGTAAGGGACACAAACAGAACAGAAGGCATCTTCTTCATTTTTAAAATATACAATACATAAATCTTCATGAGTTTTGTACACAGAATATGAGAATCCTAGCACTGAACAAAATAAATAATTATTGATATGAATGTGTTTTTTAAAAAAATAACTTGATGTGTGCAGTTGTCTAGACATCTTCTGTGAACAGACAGAAAATATGGCTTATCAAGCTGTTTAATTTAATATATAGCACATTTTGAACTAATAAGACTAATCATTGTTCCCTCATCATATCATATTTTGCAACACAAATGGGTTTTTTAACACTGAAAATAAAATGCCTGGGTTTGAATCTACATTTTAGTCATCTTTAAAGAAGCCTTGGATAATAATGATCCTGTCACAGTGGCCGGAGTAGGCTACTTCAGAGTAACGACGCTACGCAGCTCTGCATTTTATTCTTTTATTGGTGCTGCGTATTTACAGTGCTAAAGTCATTGCTATTTACACAGAGTGATGTGTTCAGTCGGTATCAGAACCTCCGAATGACTTTTGGCGCGTCTTTCCCCAGCACAAAAGCCTCGGAAGACCCATCCTCTTGCCCCTCCTCTTTCTGCGTAATTCTGGCGTTGGGGGGATGGGTCTCCCCCCCTTACTTGCCCCTTCCTGTCCCACCTGGGACCCTGGCTCCGCTACCTTGCCTGAGCCTCGGACCCGACTTCCTGCTTCCCCACTGGAATCAGAGCTCCCTCTGCTTTCCCCTGTGGTCAGTGCTGGGCTTGAACTCAGGAGGGGAGGGACTTCGCGATATCCCCTGTCCCTCACAGATCCTTCATTCAAAACAAAGGGAAGCTGCAATGAGTCACATGACCTGCACAAGTCACATGACCACCCAAATGTGTGTTTTGGGGTGCCATGCAAGATCGCTACTCCCCCCCCCCCAAGTGTGTTTTCTCTGGGCAGCAATCTTGCATAGTGCCCTAAAACATGTGGTTTGGGCACTGTGCACAAAAACATTGCAGCCCAAAATCATGCAAGATCAGGGCAGCCACTTTGGCCACTGCCTTCTCACAGGAAAAAACAGGGTGCCCCCTTTCCCCCCAGGGCTGTATTTATTTATTTACATTTGGTCATTATGACAAAACACTGCTTTCTTTATAAGGTCCCAGGGTGGTTTAAAACCATTAAAATGTAATAAACATTGAAAATCCAAAACCATGGCATTTCAAAGAAAATGGAATCCATCTGTCAGCAGCAAACACAACATCCCTGACCTCTAATTCTGCAGTCTGTCCCCAAGACACAGGAGAAGGCCCCAGAGACATGGGGGGGGGCATTCAGGGGGCGGAAGCAGCAGCATCCTCCCCCTCGAAGGCTGCCCACCCCTATCTGGTCAGCCTGGGAGGCATCAGGGTGGCATGGGGGCAGGACCTCCAGGGGACACTTTTCTTTGGGTCCCTCAGATGTCGAGCCCACTGGAATTGACTGGAATTTGTGTTAGCTTGATGATGTAGTCCTTACTTGTTTTCAGTTCTCTCTCTCTAGTTTAATATTCAGCCCAATTGTCATGTTTTGAGCCCACTTGTTACTGGCTATCTTTCTGAACTTATTTTGCTGTTTTTAATCATTTCAATTGTGTTGTTGTTGTTGATGATGATGATGATGATGACGTTGTTGTTGTTGTGAATCTGTATTACTGTTCGTTGCCTTAGGCACAATACAGAACTGTATCTGTTACAAATGAATACAATATGTAATTAATACATTTTCTCCTTCTGCTCCTACTTCTTTGACTCCAAGTCTCTTCACCCTCCTACCAAATCCTACAATGGTTCCCTCTCTGGCCTTCCTACAAATAGCACATGAATCCTAGTACTGATCTGCACAACTTGTGACCCACCAACCCACCATGCTTCTTCTTCTTCTTAATTTTTAAACCATTCTTTATTTATTACAAATGCACATTTACACAGCCACACAGATCATAAAACTTACACAACAACACAAAACAAAACAAAAAAAATATTATAAGATAAACAAAACTTCCTAACAATTACTGTCTACCGCATATTAACATATTTGCATATTCAAGACTGCACAACACTTCTTTAGTCTCTCTGAATCTTTGTCTGCTTCTAACTTCCTTAAATTTGTTTAAATTTATTTATACTTGTCCTAACCTTCTACCTCTTGATTCTTCATGGGTTCAATCTAAACTCAACCAGATATTCATCTTGGGACTTGTTTTCCTGAAATACTCATTCAAACATTCCCATTCTTTTTTCACACTATTTTTGAATTTATGCCTTATTATGTCTGTTAACTTGGCTAATTCTAAGTACTCACTTATTTTACAAAGACCCCACCATGCATGATACATAGCTCCTGCCATCATGCAAGAGCCACTGCTGCTTAAATTTGACAGAAGGGAAGAAAACCAGGGCAGAGAGTAAAGAGGGTGATGTTCTCCATCCAGGTACGTTGCAGATACTTAGGCTGATTCTCAGGGAAAGATGCAGACGGCCAAGGATAGAGCCAGTGAAGGCGCTGAAATGCTTCAGGAGCACATCAAAGGGAGGCAGCTGGCATGATGAAGGTCTTCTGGGTGGAAGTTAATCTAGACCTCAGGGCACAATCATCCAAGGGAAGAGGAGAGCTTCTACCCTCTTCCTCTCCTGTAAAGGGCACTACCTTGGAGGAAGGTAGTTAAAGCGTCTATCCCTCCCAACCTTTAACCCTGAAAGGATTATTATTGGGCCTTGGAATTAACAAAGTTACAAAGTGCAAGTGCTCCTGCTATTGAATTTTGTGCTGACGTGTTGCTATAACTTTTATATGTTTTGATATCATTGATTTTAGTGTTGACTGGTTTTACAGTCATAGGTTTTCATTTCTATTTTGATTACCCTTGCACATAGCTTCAAGCATTTTGAAAGAGATGAATCATAAATGATCAAAATAAAACTAATTCAATAAAATTAAGAAATTTCTTACCAAGTCAGTAGATGTTGTTGTTGCTGTTAGTTAGTTAGTTAGTCGTTTAGTCGTGTCCGACTCTTCGTGACCCCATGGACCATAGCACGCCAGGCACTCCTGTCTTCTACTGCCTCCCGCAGTTTGGTCAAACTCATGTTCATAGCTTTGAGAACACTGTCCAACCATCTCGTCCTCTGTCGTCCCCTTCTCCTTGTGGCCTTCATCTTTCCCAACATCAGGGTCTTTTCCAGGGAGTCTTCTCTTCTCATGAGGTGGCCATGGATAGGTTTGATCTTCTTGCAGTCCATGGGACTCTCAAGAGTCTCTTCCAGCACCATAATTCAAAAGCATCAATTCTTCAGCGATCAGCCTTCTTTATGGTCCAGCTCTCACTTCCATACATCACTACTGGGAAAAACATAGCTTTAACTATACGGACCTTTGTTGGCAAGGTGATGTCTCTGCTTTTTAAGATGTTGTCTAGGTTTGTCATTACTTTTCTCCCAAGAAGCAGGCGTCTTTTAATTTCGTGACTGCTGTCACCATCTGCAGTGATCAAGGAGCCCAAGAAAGTAAAATCTCTCACTGCCTCCATTTCTTCCCCTTCTATTTGCCAGGAGGTGATGGGACCAGTGGCCATGATCTTGGTTTTTTTGATGTTGAGCTTCAGACCATATTTTGCGCTCTCCTCTTTCACCCTCATTAAAAGGTTCTTTAATTCCTCCTCGCTTTCTGCCATCAAGGTTGTGTCATCTGCGTATCTGAGGTTGTTGATATTTCTTCCGGCAATCTTAATTCCGGCTTGGGATTCATCTAGTCCAGCCTTTCGCATGATGAATTCTGCATCTAAGTTAAATAAGCAGGGAGACAATATACAGCCTTGTTGTACTCCTTTCCCAATTTTGAACCATGTTGGTCTGACGTAGTTGAAACAAAAAATAAAACAAGAATCCTTCCAGTAGCACCTTAGAGACCAACTAAGTTTGTCATAGGTATGAGCTTTCATGTGCATGCACATGAAAGCTCATACCTATGACAAACTTATAGGTGCAGCATGAAACCAGAGATAAAATACAGGCTCTACAGTGGCTTGCTAAATGTTTGTAGTATTTCACATTACACTTTCACATTATGAAGCTTTATTTCATAACATACTGATATTGAAGAATGATCAAAATTGTGCTATTCACAGTGTGTGGAGTAAACAAGAAAAACAAAAATCTAACTTTTGCACTTTGGGCAAACTGAAATATTATTCAATTGATACATAGTAATTATTTATCCCTATCCTCAGGTAGGTAGACATCGTTGATATAGGATTGCAACCTAAATATCAAGAAGTCAGGTCCAAGCCTTGTTTCAAATAGAAATTTCTATTTATTTACAGCGGTACCTCGGGTTACAGACGCTTCAGGTTACAAACGCTTCAAGTTACAGACTCTGCTAACCCAGAAATAGTACCTCAGGTTAAGAGCTTTGCTTCAGGATGAGAACCGAAATTGTGCTCCGGTGGCACGGCGGCAGTGGGAGGCCCCATTAGCTAAAGTGGTACCTCAGGTTAAGAACAGTTTCAGGTTAAGAGACTTCTGGTCTACTGCTAGCGCCGATCGGCGGGGTCTGTTTCAAGCTCTGAGACAGCCCGGCTCTGCGAGGGGGGGAAAGCTGCGAAAGCGCCGCGGCTGCCCAAAAGAGCCCCATATTGAGCTTTATGGGGACGAAGTGCTTTGCAGTGTCCAGATCCCGACTCCCCTACTCGCCGGTATGCTCGAGGAGAGCCCCGGGAAGAGCGGGGTGGTAGTCGCGGGGGCCATCTTAAGCTCCATCGTTACCCTCGCAGCAGCGAAGCTTCGTGCCGTGGATTCTTTCGTTACAAATGACATCAATTCAGAAACCGTGAGTAAAAGATTAAAAGAAGAGTTAAAAAATTTGAAAGATTTGGCCACGGATGAGGTTAAAAAAGGAAGTCGACCTCTCCTAATTGTGAGACTGTGATACAGTAAAAAGATCCCCTGTCGGGAAGAGAAGGAAGCAACTAATTTATTAACAATTGGACTTTGAGCCCTTTGAAGCCGGGTCCAGGGCTCCGGAGGCTTTGGCGATTGACTTTGAGGTTTGGAAATTACAAACTTTTTACAAGTGATTGGATTAAGGACAAAGTAACCAGATCGGGCAAAAATGGATTACAATGTTTCGGAATAAACCCTCCACCATTTCCTGCAGTGGGGCTGGGGGGTTTCCCACGGGAATAGAACAGACAAGATGGCTTTAGACCCAGCAGCCGGAAAAGAACAATATTGGCAAAGAATATTCGCAGAGCTGCGTGACATAAAAAAAGGACTGAATGTTTACACCAACTTACTGCGGGAATGCGCTTCGTCGCTGAACTACAAAGAACAATCAACAGAGGTGAACAGAGAAAGCAGCACGGAAAGAAGAATTAATACAGAAGTTGAAAGATTGGAGGTGGAGGATATAAAGAAAGCACCAACACTGAACAATTTAATGACACAGGAAGAATTGACACAACAGGAAGAGGAAGAAGAAGAAGAATGGCAGTATGTTCCACAAGTGAGAGATGTGGAACAGAAAAAGGACTGGACTCAAAATCTCCTCAAAGATGAACCAGAGAGGGCTCCTGTCCTCCTAGTGAGAGAGGGAGGGCAGGGTGCCCCCTGGGAAGGTAGACAGAAAGGTATAGGTGGGAAACGGCAGAAGTGGGAGGAAAGGATTTTGTGGGACCTGTGGGAAAGGGTGGGAGTGGGTTAATAGATTTTAAATATGGTTAGAGATGGATGATTGAAATGGCCTGACACTGGTATGCTATATGGACTTTCGCTACAATCTTCTGGAAAATCTGGACCTGGGGGGGAGGGGAGTAATGTTATGATGGTTTGTAACAATTTATGATATAAGAATTAATATTAGAATGATGATTGGTTGTTAATAAAAATTATAGGCAGAAGGGAAAATGTTATAGAATGTAGAAAGGGAATTAGAAGTATAGGATTTGGGGTTAGAAATAAGAATAGAGATTTGAGAAAATAATATGTAAAATTGGCATAATTACAATGAATACTGTCTAAATAATATTCAATTAGTGACCCAAGGGGGGGAGGTTGAGGGAGTCCAAAAGGTGTTGATTAAGATTTAGAGATATTGTTTTTTGATAATTTTTTTGTTTTGTTTTTGTGTTTTTTGCATTTTTTCTTGCATTTCTTTTTCCTTTTTTATATTTTTTTGTACTTTTGTATTGTGTAAGTGTGTGTAATTGTATGTTTTGTATTTCTGTATGTGTGTGTTGGGAAATCTTCAATAAATTCTTTTTTTATATATAAAAAAGAACAGTTTCAGGTTAAGAGCAGACTTCCGGAACGAATTAAGAATTAAGTTCTTAAACCGAGGTACCACTGAATTTGTTATTAAATGCTTTTATTGAAATATTTTCATGGATAACAATTCTACATATAGTTACAGGTAGGTAGCCGTGTTGGTTTGATGTGGTCAAAAAAATAAATAAAACAAATTCCTTCCAGTAGCACCTTAGAGACCAACTAAGTTTGTCATTGGTATGAGCTTTCGTGTGCACGCACACTTCTTCAGATACACTGAAACAGAAGTCACCAGACCCTTATGTATAGTCAGAGGTTGGGGAGGGGTATTACTCTGTTTTCAGTTCTCAGAGTCTTTTTTGCAGGTCAGTTGCATTCGGTATGAGACACCTGATATCATAGGCATTGTGAGTTTGGTGGGGAGAAAGAGGCAGGGAGAGAAGGGGGTCATGTCTTTCCTTCTTTTGCATAGCGTACATGTGGAGTTCATGATCTATTCATTCGTTTGTTTTTGTTGGCAGTATGGGAGATTGGGGAGCCCTGAGCATGGTTGGTTGTATTTGATTGGTTGCAGTGAGTTTTGCTTTTATGTTTGAGGGGGGCGGGTTTCTTGGGTCACATTAGACATATTGATTGGTATGCTGTTGGGGAGGTGGTCTATCTTTTTGTGTTGTTGGGCTGTATATTCAATAAGGGGAAGCCAAACCAGGGTGAAGGTGAAGCAAGCAGGCAACCATTAATTGTGAACAAGGCCTTACGTAAAAACAGGTGTATTCATTTCTGTATGAACAGAAGTGTATTCATTTCTGCAAGGCCTCATGCTCCCAAAATAGCTGCACAAATAGTTACAATAAGGCGCATGCAGCCACAAGGACAAATCTTCTTTTGCAGCCAGGGCTGAGCCCCCAGCCTTCTGAAGTACCAAAATTGAGCTAATAATATCTCACACATGAATAATAAGAGCCTGTCGCAGGAAGATAAAATGTTGCATGAATGAAGGCTGCACTGGTCATCTCAGATTGTCTTTAATGCTGAAAAGAACACACAATTATTATTGTTTCTGAGGTAGTTCATTGATAATGCCAGATTCAGTTCTTGTCCAATAAAAGCCTTTCCCTATTTGTGTATACATTTTTATGCATATAAAAGCTTGCTGTTATAGAGTCATGTATTAGAAGCTTATAGTGATCCATGCGACGGTCACCTCCAGGCTTGATTATTGTAACTCGCTGTATGCGGGGCTGCCCTTGAAGCTGACCCAGAAACTCCAGCGGGTGCAGAATGCTGCGGCAAGGCTCCTTATGGGGTCTTTGCTGCAGGATCACATTCATCCAGTGCTTTACCATCTGCACTGGCTCCCGGTGGAGTACAGGATCAGGTTTAAGGTGCTGGTTTTGACCTTTAAAGCCCTATGTGGCTTGGGACCCTCGTACCTACGGGACCACCTCTCCCTGTATGCCCCATGTAGGACCTTAAGGTCCACAAACAACAATATTCTGGAGATCCCAAGCCATAAGGTGGCTAGATTGGCCTCTACTAGGGCCAGGGCCTTTTCAGTATTGGCCCCAACTTGGTGGAACGCTCTTTCACAGGAGACCAGGGCCCTGCGGGATTTGTCATCTTTCTGCAGGGCCTGCAAGACAGAGCTGTTCCACCTGGCCTTTGGGTTGGACTTAGTCTGACCCCTGTGTTTTCCTCCCTCATGGCTTGGATTTATGGACTACTTAAAATGAGGCTGCATTTTAAATTTTAATATTGTATTTTAATCTGTATTTTAATTAATTGATTTTTATGTTTTATTGTAATTTTATTGGTGTGAGCCGCCCTGAGCCCAGTTTTGACTGGGGAGGGTGGGGTATAATTATAATTATTATTATTATTAGTGTTTATTGAAGCAGGCATTTCCAGAATTATTAGTTGTGCAGAAAGTAAAAGGATCATAGAAAAGCTTTGTTTACTATAATGTATCAAATAGTCTATTAGAGAATATATATATAATTAAGGTTCTCTGAATGAATCCTGCTTTAACATTTAAGCAATAAGTATTTTTAATAGTTATTGTTATTTCTACATGAGAACAAAGAGAGTAGACAGTCAGGAATGTCAAGACCAAGATAAGGAGTACCAGCTAGGCATTTGAGAACGGGTAAGGGAAAGGGGAGGATGGCGGGTACCTGGAATGAGGTGGTGGTCCTTGTTACTTTGATGATTAGTACAAATTCCTGAAAATGTCTCTTAACTTTTGATTTCCTAGAAATCACATGTTTTCCGAGAAATCACTTTCTCTCCCCAGTTTAAGTCCTCGGAGGAACTTGCCTTCTGTTGCTACGGGGCTGTGGGTCTTCGCTATTTGATCCCCCCCCCCCAAGTCGGTATTATTAAAGTAGTTCTCTAGGTTCTCTGGGTCACCTACTCCAAAATTAGAAAATCCAAATAACAAAACACACACACACACACCAAAACACACAACGGCCAAATCATACAATACCCACCAAAATAAATGACAACCCCCAAAAATAAAATTAAACAATAATAACTTCTGCTTCTCATGTTCTTATTTCATTTTTTTAAAATCTAAATATATAAAAATGTTCACGATGCGTGCGCAGGGGCCAATGTATGGCGATACAGGGGGGAGGGGACAACACTCCCCGGGGAAAACAGAGGGAAGGGTGTCCTACCGAAACACAGGGATGAGCCGGGGTGGAGGGAGGAGGGGTGGGATACGTCATGGATCGGGACAGGGTGGGAATGGGGAATCACAGGGATGACCCACAGCAATGTGTGGCCGGGCCAGCTAGTTAACAATAAAAAGTAATAAATCAGTCCTCACTTAAATATACATATTAACATTAAAAGTATGTATGTTCAAATGGGTATACGAATGAGATGGATGATTAAAGGAAGAAAGGGCAGCGAGATTGTCAGACCCGGAGTTTTTTTTTTCATCTGGAACTTGCCAGAACTCCGTAGGGCACCATTGGCATTCTAAGAGAACAAAGGAGGTGCTCATGGTGAATTCCAGAACCTCTTTTTTTAGAAAAATAGCCCCGGTCAGACCACAGAGTCATAGACAGTGGGTGTTTATCATCCCAGCCTTGAAGGACATGCAGGATCCACTTCTGCTGCCCCAACACCACAGAAATATAACTTAAGTTAGTATGAACATCTGCACATATTAAGGATTATTCCAGAACAAAATTAATTTGAACAATGTTTCTGGCCAGAAAAAAACAAAAAACAAACAAACAAACCAGGACATGCCCATAACATATGACTCAAAGATATCTGAACTTGCCAGCTCTTTCCTATAGAGCCCAGTATACCTGGATCATATAACCAATGAGACATTGTATCCCGTTTTGTGTGTGTGTGTGTGTGTGTGTGTGTGTATATACAAACACACATACAGTATTAGAAATGGGGCTCACTGCAAAGTCTCTGCTTGCTTAGTGTTCACGGGTCTCGTCCTGCTGGATCAGTTTGTTTCAGTTCTTTTGAAAATACACCTGTAGACTATGTTGGAAAAAATAAAATACTGTGAAGCACATGAATCGTCTGTCGCAACACATTCATCTTAAATGTGTTTCCTTACACCAAATACAAAGTCTAAGTACAGTGGTACCTCATGTTGCGTACGGGATACGTTCCAGAGCCCCGTACGCAACATGAGCAGTACGCAACATGAAGTGCTGCATCTGCGCATGTGCACGCCGTGATTCGGCACTTCTGCGAATGCGCATGATGTTATTTGTCGCATCTGCGCATGCGCAAACCGCTGAACCCAGAAGCAACCCGTTCTGGTACTTCCGGGTTCAGCGCATACCCTATCCCATGTTGTACACAACCCACAGCATTCGTAACAAGAGGTATGACTGTAATCTGTCTTTTCAAATTGAACCACTCTCCCAATATCTCTGAGACAAACATGCCAGTGCAAATTCAGCTTTAGCTGAAAGTAAATTATTCAATTCATATTTAGCACATTAAACTATTTAGCACAATAAAGATTTGGGGAAGGACATGTTGCTATTTGATTCAATAAAGACCACTATTTTATCTGAATTGTTTTCTTGTGAAGCCTTATGCAGCTTCTCATAATAAGTGTACACCAGGGTCCTTCTCCTCATATAGGCCTTGCAATCTTCCTATTCAACTGTCAGGACAAAGTTGAATCTTCATGATTTTCACAATATTCCTGAAGTTCAGAGCCCATCTGCTTTCTGAAATTATCATCATTCCATTCTTTATTTTAAATAATATTTTTATTAAATTTTCACCAAAACTAACAAAAATAAAAAACAACAAACTCAACAACAACCACAAACAAAGAAATATATACATAAAAGCAATATCAAATCCATAAAATGGGATTCTCCGAATCCCATGACTTCCCCCCTCTCCCTCCTCTGGTTCCTTAATTTTCTTTTTCAATTGCATATCATTCCTACTCCAAATTATTTTCCTACCTCAAATTTCTTACATTATTTCTAAAATTACAAGTGTTCTTAAAACCCTGCCAATGTATTAACCTGTTTGTAAGTACATAATAAACATTTCCCATTCTTTTTTAAATTTATTGTCATCTTCATTTCTGAGCTTTCTAGTTAATTTAGCAATTTCAGCATAGTCCATTAACAAGTCTGAAGGAAAGCAATTTGGATGCACTGATAGAAAAGGGCAGATCTGAAAGTGCACAGAGTGTCAATGAGTTAAATACGTAAATCAATATTCCTGAATCATAAAGGCAACAGCAGCCAGACCTCACTATCTTAACTAGCGGTGCTTGGCCAGTAAACTACCAGGCCAGCCACCTCGAGTCTTTGCCACAACTTTTCCTGCGAGCACTTACAATACAGAATTAAAGGCAGAATTTTGCAACATGGCATAATGCACTAACACCACACAGTTTAACTCTTATTATGTTGTCAATGATGGATAAAACGAAATTAATGCATTGCCTATTGCTGACAATGTTAGTCTCTTTCCCTTCCCAGGAAGCCTAATGTATGTCATAAATGGCCAGGGAGGCATGACTTAGCGTAAACATAGAAACAATAGTGCAATTAAAATGCATCTTAGGAACAGAATAAGAACCCTGTACAAATGTGCATAGAAATTATGCTGATGCTGTGTTTCCTTGCTTGTCCAGGCTTCATTTACCATTGCAGTCTTCATCAGTTTTTATGCAGTAGTTTTGCCTGTTTCCCACCCCTCCCCCATGTTGTTAGGTTTTAACAAATAGTTATAAACTCTTTTAGTGACATTATTTTCTCTTAAAGTGAAGCTCTTATATTAAGTTCATATTATGCACTTATGTTTATGTATCGACCATATTGACTGGAAATTCCAGAGTAATACTTCCTTTCATCTACTGTGACAAAATGTGCATTTAGATCATTTCCATTATTTGCTTGTGAAGCCATCAGCAAGAAAGGAAGGGCAAGATTCTCAACCAGGATTTTTTTAAAAAAAGATGTAAATCTTACAACAAGCCTGTGAGGTAGGTTAAGCAAGGAGATATGTATTGGGTCAAACTTTGGACTCAGGTTTAAGAAAGTCCGCTATTGGATATATTCAATATTAAATTTAAGAAATAGTCTCACACTTCAATAGCATGTGCTTTGGTTAACTTTGAAAACTTTTATAGCAATTATAGCAATATTAGTAGCAGCACAATCATAGAATCATAGAATCATAGAATCATAGAATCATAGAGTTGGAAGAGACCACAAGGGCCATCCAGTCCAACCCCCTGCCAAGCAGGAAACACCATCAAAGCATTCCTGACAGATGGCTGTCAAGCCTCTGCTTAAAGACCTCCAAAGAAGGAGACTCCACCACACTCCTTGGCAGCAAATTCCACTGCCGAACAGCTCTTACTGTCAGGAAGTTCTTCCTAATGTTTAGGTGGAATTTTCTTTCTTGTAGTTTGAATCCGTTGCTCCGTGTCCGCTTCTCTGGAGCAGCAGAAAACAACCTTTCTCCCTCCTTTATATGACATCCTTTTATATATTTGAACATGGTTATCATATCACCCCTTAACCTTCTCTTCTCCAGGCTAAACATACCCAGCTCCCTAAGCCGTTCCTCATAAGGCATCGTTTCCAGGCCTTTGACCATTTTGGTTGCCCTCTTCTGGACACGTTCCAGCTCATCAGTATCCTTCTTGAACTGTGGTGCCCAGAACTGGACACAATACTCCAGGTGAGGTCTGACCAGAGCAGAATACAGTGGTACTATTACTTCCCTTGATCTAGATGCTATACTCCTATTGAGTATAGGATCAGTCACTTTTTCTTTTCTGTTTTTAAAGAAACTGAGTTTGTGCATGCACACACCTAATCAATACAGGTATTAACTTTGTTTTTGTTCCAAAACATGAAATAAAGAGGCAAGACAATTGTTGCTGAGTTAACTAGGGACATACGTAATTTTATTACTGCTTAAACAATGAGAGCTGCAACAATCACTCACGTTTTGTGGTCTCCCTGCTGCCTAAAGATGCTCTCAAGGCAAATCTTTAAAAATGTAGGATAAAGACTGACAACTGGGAATCACTAGCCTGCGAGCGCTCCAATTGGAGAACAAATCCTCACTTTCATCAACACCTGCCGGGAAACCTCTGTCCCCACTGTGGAAGGACATGTGGATCCAGAACTGGCCTCTACAGTCACTTACAGACTCACTGTTAAGACCATGTTCATGGAAAACTATCTTTCTGGGCTATGAGGAGGAAGGAAGGAAGGAAGGAAGGAAGGAAGGAAGGAAGGAAGGAAGGAAGGAAGGAAGGAAGGAAGGAAGGAGCCTAGTGAAAGCCGGCTTGAGCACATCCTGCATTGGAAGCCGTGTGCTGACAGTTTCCACCCCACCTGGCCATACCTGTGCTGAGGAGGCCCAACCAGCTCACAACTTTGTGAGTCCCAAACTCTGGCTGTGTTATGCATGAAAAGCCCCAGTGGGGGTTCCTTTTCCCACTCCAGATCACAACGCCCTGAGTGGAAGTTGTAGGGAGTCCCTTGGTGTTTTGAGACAGATACGTATGGATGACTGAAACTTATTTTCCTGTAAAGCTCTGCTGTTTTGACCAGGCTTACAATATTGTCCATGAGCCAGAGGGGAGTCCCAGCTGATGGGTCCAGTTGCAAAGCATCAACATAGCAAGTGAGTTAGGTAGTGTGCGAAAAGAGGGGAACTAGCATCCATTATACAATGAACAGCACAGAAAGAGAACATGTTAAAGAAAGCACAGCCATATACTCACGAACCTGAATATTGTGTCAGCTGTTACATTCCCCCCCCCCTTTTCCTGTTGCACCAAACATTGAGGTTTTTAAGAGTGTCCTATTCAAAATGAAAATAAACTAGCACAAATGTGCAAATCCCTGTTTAGTTTTATGAGAGTACATTGTGGCTCTCTGATAAGCACTTGTTCTGCATCCCCCAGTAAACACTGGGTGTTCTCATCTTTATCAAAGGATGCGGACTTACCACAACACTGGCTAATGAAAAAGCTGCTGATACCAGAAACATCTGACAGAACCAGCCCATGTTAGCTTCACATCTCATTCTCTGCAAGATCCAGATAGGAAGCCTGATTATCTGATACGGCAGGATTGCTTTCTGCATGCAGCTGTGTGGCTGGAAAATTGCTTTCTTCTAACAAAATATATTCTCAGTGAAGGCTGGCAGCTTCTCTGTCCTGTTATTAATAACCAGCTACATTAACAGGCCACAAATATGTGAGTTATTTAGGAATGGTGGGATCTCACTCATCCTCACATTTATTTCACTGCTTCTATCAAGGGTTGTCCTACTTCTCTTGCATTTCCAAACCAAATTGAGAAAAAGAACAGCCTAGATGCAGATTTTTAAAAGACATCTGAAGGGAGGCTTTTAATGTTTAATAGATTACAGTATTCTATTTTTCTGTTGGAAGCCACCCAGAGTGGCTGGGTAAACCCAGCCAGATGGGCAGGGTATAAATTATTATTATTATTATTATTATTATTATTATTATTATTATTATTATTATTATTATTTTAAGCCAGTAATGCTCTGTGGGTTTGTTTGTTTGCCATGTTCTGCCATTCTTGCCTCTCACGATGTCAGCATCAGAAATATTTTGTGGAGATGATGGTGGTGACTCTGTTGAGGTTGATGCTTTTGGTCTCTTGCCCCTTCCACCACGAATATGGGATGTTTCCCCTTCCCTATGTCACTTAAACTATTGACACCCTTTCAACTATTTTTTGCCATTTTCAACTGAGCAAGATTAGCTTCCCCCAAAAGATGATCTTTTATTTCAGACCAACTTCACTTGTTTGGAACACAATCACCAACTTCATGAGAGTTGTCATCATCTCTACATGTGTCACCGTCATCTTTTATTAGTATACTGCTAGAATGATTTTGGCAGAAAATGTGTGTCTTTTTGCCACTCTGGATTGTGGAACAAAGGATGCAGCCTTGATCACTGCTGGAAACATGCAAGCCTTTCCACCTCCGCTTGTACTGAAGCTTAGGCAGAGGGGAGTCAGCATTCTGACCCATCATCCTTGACCCTGAATCTGGCGTTAGCCAAGAAGCTCACTCTGCTTGAAACCCACAGGCTTCTTGAGAGACGAAAGGGAGGGAAGACTCTGGAGTAGTTTTCTGCTCTGTTGTAACTTGTTCCTTTGTTGTTGTTGTTGCTGCTGTTTTGCAGACTTTGCTCTTCTATGAAGGGGAGGGATGGGATAAGGGGGGCATGTGATTTATTTCAAATGTGATAAGGGTGTGGTTTTCATTGGAAAGGTAAAGATAATGCAGGGGTGAAAAGTAATGCATAGATTACATGAACTTGAATCATGGGGAAAGAGTTATCAAAGGTTACTTTGCTTTCTTTTTCTTTTTACAATTTGCAGTGTATTACTATAAATAGCTGAACAGGTCTGAATGAATTTTAAATGAACCCTGACCCTAAATTGGCATCAACCTAAACTTGAAGTAAGTAAGTTTGGGCAAGTCCTTTAAGCAGAAATTGTATTGGGATAACTATTTACTCAAGCCATTGATATGGGCTTGTGGTAAGTTGTTACCCGATATGGAAAGACCATTCATGCATGGGGTTATAACTGTGTGCAGTTTTTCATCTGCAGAGAATAAATGGATTGTGGTTACTGTTCTGTATCTGGGCAGTATTGTATGCTGGCTTATCATGGGCAACGGCCTACAAGCACAAAGTTAAAAATAATAATAATACGAGGCTCTGAACTATTGCACAAAGTGCATCTGGGGTTGGAAGTTATCTCATAGCACATGTTAAAGATTATTTATTTTACATAACTATTAAAACTCTGCAGTCTTTATTGCATTTGTAAGGTATGCTAAAATATTACAGGTATGTGGGTTGCTGGATATATTTTTTTAGTACTGCTCTTTGCAGCTTCACATCTCTCCTTGTAATATACATAACCTCACATTTTGCTTCTACATTTTACTTTAGGTCCATTATGAAAATATTGAAATATACAGAAATAGAAGTTCAATGTAGTGGGTGAAAAATGTTCCCTTCTCATGTGCTCCTATGACACCACTTTATATTTGTGCCTCTTGTCCTCTGACATCCTCCATTCTTTTGTGATCATGGTCTTGATTTTTTAGACGCTGTGACAATACTGCCATTGGTCATATGCAACTTGTATAGTAACTGTGAATGGACCCTATAATGAATTTATTACCTCAGATGGGCTACAGGGAGAACTATGAATGATGTATATGGCTACTTGGAAGCTGAAGCAATCAATCAAGTAGTTTAACCTTTCCCCCCTCTTTTAATAGAAATTGTTCATTAATCTTTGTGTGTGGAACATGGCACCTCCAATTAGTTACCATCAGGTCCCTTTCTGTCATTGCACAGTGCTGTATGAGACGAACGGACACTAATTTCTGTCACATTACTGGAAGAACTACGACCACAGCAACAGTGAAAACAGAACAGGAAAATTTATTGACAGAATGTGTGACTATTAAAATAAACGTGCCTCATGGCATTAATTGCCAAAGATTGGAATTTAAGTGTCCAGATTGTGTCTAAGTGACTAGATCACACTGTAAGTATGATGATTAATAATGCTCAAGGGTCAACACACCCTTAGCCTAACACATGCTAAGGATAAAAAAAATTCCTTCAGTAGCACCTTAAAGACCAACTAAGTTTTTATTTTGGTATGAGCTTTCGTGTGCATGCACACTTCTTCAGAACTAAGGATGTTCTTTTACTTTCAACAACTTAAGTAGTGCTTCACTTCAGTGTGTTAAGAGTGAACTTGCAACAAAGTTCACATATCTGTAATAGAAACAATGCACCAATGAAGGTGAAAAACTAAAACATCGAGAAATATAAAAATATGTAAACCGTAATCTTGAACTGAAAAACAAAGGACATGGAGATTCGTCTTCAGAAAGATAACTAAGAGTCCTAGCTAATTTAAACAAAGATTTAAAATAAATGCTGAGGGGGAGGGAGACAATATTATAGATGACAGGGTAACATCTTATACTGTGATAATAGCTTCATTGATGCATGGGAAACTGGCATGGTGCTACAGAAACCCACTAAAGGGCAGGAACTGCAGGAAGGAAGCATCTGGAGGGAATTACTTCTGGTTTCAGTTGTCTCTAAGCTAATGCACAGAGTATGGTAAACAAGCAAGATGAATTGGAGCTTTTAATACAGGATGGCAAATATGACGTAATAGGCATTATTGAAAGCTGGTGGGATAAGACATGACTAGAATGCAGAAATTGAGTGGTGCAACCTATTCAAAAGAGGTAGACCCAACAGGAAGGCAGGAGGAGGAGCATATTTTGTAAAGGATGTGTACACTTGTGAAGAGATCCATGGCTTGGAGCACAGAAGTCAGATTGAGAGTATATGGATAAAAATTGTAGCAGAGGCAAACAACAGTGAATGTGGGTGGCTGCTATAGATTGCCAAGCCAGACTGAAGGCTTGGATGATGCCTTCCTAGAACAAATTATCAAACATTCAAAAAGGATATCGTAGTCATGGGAGACATCATTACCCCAATATCTGTTGGAACACAAACTCAGCCAAGAATGCAAGTTCCAAGAAATCCCTTCATTGCCAATTTCATTTCCCTGAAGGTGGAAGAAGCAACAAAGGTGGTCATCTATCTTGGATGTAGTTGTCACCAACAAGGAGGAACTGATAAACAAGTGGAACTACTGACAACTTTTGTAAGAAGTGATCATGTCCTCTCGGTTTTCATTATACAGAGCTGGTGATAGCAGAATAAAGGATGCAAGGAGGGAGCTGCAGCCCAAGAGAGGAGAAGAGGTGGTAAAGGAAAACCAGGAGAAATCTCCAGGGTCTTATGAGCTACACCCAAGGGCACTAAAGGAGTTTATGGATGTAAACTCAGAGCCTCTGTCTATAACCTTTTAGATTTCTTGGAGAACAGGTGAGGTTCCTGCCGATTGAAGGTGGGTAAATTTTGTCCTTGTTGGCTTTTGGTTAGTTGGTTAAAAGAAAAATAGGTATATAAGGACCTCAGGTTTAAGTGCGCTCTGCATCAGGTCATGGGTTCACTCGATGAGAGGTTGAGATGGACCCAATCACAGAGATGGGATTCAGCAGTGAAACGAGGGCGACCTAAATCCCTATAAAGGCTCAAGAGGGGGGTCTTGAGCTTTAGAAGCACCAAGTGGTACAGAAAAGGGATTTCCCAATTGCTCCAAGGTAGGGATAATCTCAGCACTTGAAACAGTGCATTCCCGGCTGTGAGATGGCTCGATACCTGAGCAAATTAGCGCTAAATCTCTCTGATAGGAAGGAATTGAAGTTATAAACATTGCTTTTCAAGAAAGGATGAACTATTTATAACGAAAGTATGTGAAATGAAAAGCAATGACTTGGAATTAAAAACAAAGGCACAAGGGAAGGAGAAAAGGAGGTCTATCCCAGCATGGTTTTAACTACTGTGGAAAAGAACTTTGTGAAAGAAAAATATAAATTTATTGCATGTTAAAGAGCTATATAAGAACTGGTTAGCCTATAAGCATTTTCAACTGGAACGGCTCATATGTTTGGTGGCTCGGTCTCCAGCAGCGACAGTTGTTACCCTCTTGGACTGTGGAGAGTTGGAGGAGTGGATTATATTGGGAAAAGGAGGGGAGGAGAAGAACGTTGTGGATTCGAGCAGAGGGGAGAAAGAGGGAAGGTGAAGATGGAGGGCTGAGCTTGCTGCTTGAATCAGGGTGTGCTTGCAGAGGCGGAGAGGAAAACAAAGAATAGAGAGAAAGTACAATCCAAATAATGTCTCACAAGGCATGAGTCAGCTCCTTAATGGTAATTAGCAGCAGAAGCAAGTGGACAGAAGAGGGGGGAAATGGAAAACAAAGAGACGGAATCAAAGAGGACTGAGTCTATTGGGAAAAAGAGAACAAACCACAAAGAGAGCCATCTGTTGGAGATAAGCAAAACGGCACCTTTATAAGATCTTCACTGTCTCTTTACTCTTCAACTTTACATCTCTAACCCTGTAATGAATTGATTGTGTGCATGGACAATATCAATTGTGATTTAGTCAATTGTGGTTAATATATTCTACATAATTGTGGTATAGATACTGGGAAATTGGAATTAGGGTTTTAAAAAAGGAGGGGAAGAGGGGGGGAGAAGAAGTGAAAAGGAGAAAAGAATCATAGAATCATAGAATCATAGAATCATAGAGTTGGAAGAGACCACAAGGGCCATCCAGTCCAACCCCCTGCCAAGCAGGAAACACCATCAAAGCATTCCTGACAGATGGCTGTCAAGCCTCTGCTTAAATTCCTCCAAAGAAGGAGACTCCACCACACTCCTTGGCAGCAAATTCCACTGCCGAACAGCTCTTACTGTCAGGAAGTTCTTCCTAATGTTTAGGTGGAATTTTCTTTCTTGTAGTTTGAATCCGTTGCTCCGTGTCCGCTTCTCTGGAGCAGCAGAAAACAACCTTTCTCCCTCCTTTATATGACATCCTTTTATATATTTGAACATGGTTATCATATCACCCCTTAACCTTCTCTTCTCCAGGCTAAACATACCCAGCTCCCTAAGCCGTTCCTCATAAGGCATCGTTTCCAGGCCTTTGACCATTTTGGTTGCCCTCTTCTGGACACGTTCCAGCTTATCAGTATCCTTCTTGAACTGTGGTGCCCAGAACTGGACACAATACTCCAGGTGAGGTCTGACCAGAGCAGAATACAGTGGTACTATTACTTCCCTTGATCTAGATGCTATACTCCTATTGATGCAGCCCAGAATTGCATTGGCTTTTTTAGCTGCTGCATCACACTGCTGACTCATGTCAAGTTTGTGGTCAACCAAAACTCCTAGATCCTTTTCACATGTACTGCTCTCAAGCCAGGTGTCTCCCATCCTGTATTTGTGCCTTTCATTTTTTTTGCCCAAGTGTAGTACTTTACATTTCTCCTTGTTAAAATTCATCTTGTTTGCTTTGGCCCAGTTGTCTAATCTGTTAAGGTCATTCTGAAGTGTGATCCTGTCCTCTGGGGTGTTAGCCTCCCCTCCCAACTTGGTGTCATCTGCAAACTTGCTCAGGATTCCCTCAAGCCCATCATCCAAGTCATTGATAAAGATGTTGAACAAGACTGGGCCCAAGACAGAACCCTGTGGCACCCCACTAGTCACTACTCTCCAGGATGAGGAGGAGCCATTGATGAGCACCCTTTGGGTTCGGTCAGTAATCCAGCTACAAATCCACTGAATGGTAGCATTGTCTAGCCCACATTTTACCAGCTTCTTTACAAGAATATCATGGGGCACCTTGTCAAAGGCCTTGCTGAAATCAAGATAGGCTACATCCACAGCGTTCCCTTCATCTACCAGGCTTGTAATTCTGTCACAAAATGAGATCAGATTAGTCTGACATGACTTATTTTTCAGGAACCCATGCTGACTTTTAGTGATCACAGAGTTTCTTTCTAGGTGCTCACAGACTGTTTGCTTAATGATCTGCTCTAGAATCTTTCCTGGTATTGATGTCAGGCTGACTGGGCGGTAATTGTTTGGGTCCTCTCTTTTCCCCTTTTTGAAAATAGGGACAACATTTGCCCTCCTCCAGTCTGCTGGAACTTCGCCTGTTCTCCAGGAATTTTCAAAGATTATTGCCAGTGGTTCTGAAATCACCTCTGCCAGTTCTTTTAATACTCTTGGATGTAGTTCATCTGGCCCTGGAGACTTGAATACATCTAAACTAGCCAAGTATTCTTGTACTACCTCCTTACTTATTCTGGGCTGTGTTTCCCCTGCTGAATCATCTGCTCCATATTCTTCAGGTCGGGCGTTGTTTTCTTTCTTGGAGAAGACTGAGGCAAAGAAGGCATTGAGGAGTTCTGCCCTTTCTCTGTCCCCTGTTTGCATTTCACCATCTTCTCCTCTGAGTGACCCCACTGTTTCCTTGTTTTTCCTTTTGCTACGGACATACCCATAAAAGCCCTTTTTGTTGCTTTTAACCTCTCTGGCGAGCCTGAGTTCATTCTGTGCTTTAGCTTTTCTGACTTTGTCTCTACACGTGCTGGCTATATGTTTGAATTCCTCTCTGGAGATTTCCCCCCTTTTCCATTTTTTGTACATATCCCTTTTAAATCTTAACTCAGTCAAAAGTTCTTTAGATAGCCAGCCTGGCTTCTTTAGGCACCTTCCATGTTTCCGTCTCATTGGTATTGCCTGAAGTTGTGCTTTTAATATCTCCCTTTTAACAAACTCCCAACCATCATGAACTCCCTTCCCTTTTAGTATTACTGTCCATGGGATTTCACCCAGCGTTTCCCTAAGTTTTCTGAAGTCGGCTTTCTTAAAGTCTAGAATTTGGACCTTAGTATGCTTGGTTGCTCCTTTCCGCTGGATAATAAACTCCAGAAGAGCATGGTCACTCCCACCTAATGATCCTGCCACTTCTACCCCACTAACCAAGTCATCACTATTGGTTAGGACCAGATCTAAAATGGCTGATCCTCTTGTTGCTTCTCCCACTTTCTGGACAATGAAGTTGTCTGCAAGGCCAGTGAGGAATCTGTTCGACCTTATGCTCTTGGCTGAGTTTGACATCCAACAAATATCAGGATAGTTGAAATCCCCCATTACTACTATCTCACTTCCTTTGGAATGCTTGGCCATCTGTTCCAGGAAGGCATCATCTGTGTCCTCAGTTTGGCTTGGGGATCTATAGTAAACTCCCACAATGAGATCACTGTTGTTTTTCTCTCCCTTAATTTTGACCCAGATACTCTCAATTTGGCTTTGAAGTTTTAAATCCTGGATCTTTTCACAGGTATACATATCCCTAACATATAAAGCTACTCCTCCTCCTTTCCTGTTTGGTCTATTTCTCTTAAATAGATTGTATCCCTCTATTACTACATTCCAGTCATGAGACTCATCCCACCAGGTTTCAGTGATGCCTATTATGTCATATTTAGTTTGCTGTACCAAGAGCTCAAGTTCATCTTGTTTATTTCCCATGCTCTGTGCATTAGTATACAGACATTGAAGACCGTTGATCATTCCCCCATGTCTCTTATTTAAGGATATTTTCGTCCCACCACTAGGTCTGCATGCTGCTTGCTCCATTTGGTCCTTGACATTTGGATGATCATCTTCAGCATTTGATAGACTCCTACCTTCAGGACCACTGTCTCCCTCCCCCACATAAGTCAGTTTAAAGCCCTCCTGATGAGGTTTTTGAGTTTTGTGGCAAAAACATTCCTCCCAACTTTTGTGAGGTGCAGTCCATCACTTGCCAGAAGTCCATCTTCAAGAAACTGCAGACCGTGATCTAGGAATCCAAACCGTTCCTGTTTGCACCATTTGCGAAGCCAGTTGTTCACTTCCCCTATTTTTCCCTCTTTCCCTGGGCCATGTCGTTCAACTGGGAGGACAGAAGAGATGACAATTTGTGCATCTAATTGCTTCAACTTCCTGCCCAGAGCCTCATAATCATTTTTGATCTTCTGTAAGCTATGGCTTGCAGTGTCATTGGTTCCCACATGCACCAAAAGGAAGGGGTATTTGTCGGTGGGTTTTATGATTCCTTGCAGCCGTTCTGTTACATCTTTGATCTTGGCCCCAGGTAGACAGCACACCTCTCGAGACATCTTGTCAGGCCCACAGATCACTGCTTCTGTACCCCTCAGTAGGGAATCCCCAATCACCACTACACGCCTCTTCATAGGCTTGGTTGGGATTCTTCTATGTGCTGTCCCTTCCAAGGTTACCTGCATATTTCCAGAGGACTGACTTGGTTGCTCGTCTTCATATTCCTTATCAACTGTGATGAGGGAGAGATCCTCAGGTGGAGTCTGTTCCTCGTCTTCCATGAGCACTTCAAAACGGTTGTGTAATTCTAAGCACTCAGAGCGATCCCTGGGCCTTCTACTTCTATGAGTCACGTTCCTCCATACATCTGGCTGCTGTGTTGGGGAACTGACCTCCTCCTCAGGGAGATCCCCTGTCTCCTCCTTGGTGCAGACAGTGTGCTCTGCTGCATCCAAGAAAAGCTCCAGCTCTTTAATTCTCTGGAGCGTAGATACATGCCCCTGAAGCTGCTGCACCTTCTCTTCCAGAAGGGCAACCTTGTTTTCTAGTAGGGCAACCAACTTGCAATTGTTGCAGGTGTAGCTACCCACATCCTTTGGCAAGAAAACAAACATTGCACAGGAATTGCAGGTGACAATGGTTGTTCCCTCCACCTCCATCTTGAAAACCTTGAGGTCAAGGGGGAAAGAGGAAGAGGCCTAGGTCCCCCCTAACAAACGTATGAGACTTGCTGCCCTAGGTCAAAAAGATGGGTCAAACTGGGTCACAGCCAGAAACAAACAAGGTCACATCCAGAAACAAACACCCACACAAGCCTGGACAGTCACCCAAATCCAAGAGGCAGCAGCCCTAGAAAACCAGCACAAGCACACAAACAAGTAAGAAAACAAATAATCACACAAACTTACTCACACACAGCCCCAAAAGACAAAACCACAAAACCTACAGAAGGAGAAGGAAGGAAGAAGAAACAAAAGTACTAAAAACAGAATAAAGTAGGGAAAGTGTAAAAGAAAGTAAGAAGGGAATAGGGTACTTAAACTGTACTTAAGTACTTAAACTGAAGCGTACTTAACCTGAAGCGAACTTTCCCATTGAAAGTAATGGAAAGTGGATTAACCTGTTCCAGATGGGTCCGCGGAGTACTCAACCTGAAGCGTACTTAACCCGAGGTATGAGTGTAATTGGTTCCGGAAGTCTGTACTTAACCTGAAGCACACTTAACCTGAAGTGAACTTTCCCATTGAAAGTAATGGAAAGTGGATTAATCCGTTCCAGACAGGTCCGCGGAGTACTTAAACTGAAAATACTCAAACCGAGGCATACTTAAACCGAGGTATGACTGTATATAAGATGGTTTGCTTAAGCCATGCAGTCAGAGCTTGGAGCAACCAGCTCAGATCTCCTTACTTGAAAGTGTTTGCATGGTGGAATGGAAGAACAAAAAGCTTGATAACCTTTCCTCCCAAGATGACAAGGAGTGACCTACAGGTAGCTAAGCCTAGCCTTGCAAATTTGCAAAATAAGCAAGAGAACAGTGCTGATTTGTACCTGCTTGTGCCTGTTGGCTCTGGAGTCTGGGTGTGTACTTATTGTTTAGAAACAAATGAGTTTGACCCATTGCTAGGAAAATGAATATTCAGCACTATCCTTGGATGTCATAGGGCACAAATATGAGGAGGTCTCTTGCAGAAGCTCCACTGAAGACCAGTCATTTGAGACTTACACAAGAGAATGGAAGATTGTGCCCCTTCTTAGAAGTAACAGCTTACAGAAATCAGAATGCAAGGAAGTGTATTGTAATTCCACCTGCCTTCCCCCACAAAGAAAACCTGGCCCTTTCCATTAAATTCAAAAGCTGCCAAAGGAGGCAGCTGTCAATCTCTCACTGCCATGGATTCCCTCATGGATAAGAAAATGAATTCATCTCATTTTCTACAAGCACTCATCCCCAGCTGCCCTTACATTTCCATTAAACTAATTGTTTTCTTAAATAGGCAAATTGTAACACTTTCAAGCCTTGCAAATGATCAGAATTCAACACAGTTTGGAATGTATCTGCCCACTCTGTGGATTTAGAGTCCTCTTCATTTATCTATGAGATGGGTCCCTAAAAAGTTTTAATTTGCAAGACTATCTCTCTCTGCACTGTACAGAGGAACCCTGGATTCCCTGACACTCCCTGAGGACAAACACCCACCCACTCACCCTTGGCTTAAAGCTGGAGAGAACAAGAGCAATGAGGAAGAGGAGGGAGGAACTTGGGGGTGGGGGTAAGACAACATGCAGAATAATTCAGGACATAGAGGAAAACATGCTTCCTCAATGCCAGAGTCTCCATTTCATGGAATTAAAGAATTGTAGAGTTGGATGGGACCCAATGGCCATCTAGCTCAAACCCCTGTCAGGAATCTCAACTAAACTAAAATTTGCTGTAAGTCACATGGATATGTTTGGGTGACAAACAACTAATAAGTGAAATTAATGAATAAATTAACAAACAAAGTTTATGCAATTGCAGTGGCCTTATTTCAAGCCCCTCTCCATCAGCCTGTCAGCCGCCATGGACACTACAGGGAGCCCCCACCCCACCCCCTGCCATACAGCCTGTGCCTCCACACAATGACTTCTGATGTGCTAGCTCACTGGCAGATCCTTGTGCTCTCACAGGCAACTGTCAGTCACTTGTCCAGTTCATACACTCAAGCAGCAGCTAAACAAAGAAATAATAGTTGTATATTTGCTTATGAAGTCTTCCTGCTCCCCCTTGTCTTTTAGGAGAAAAAAAATTAAAAAAGGCAAATGTAGTCCCAGAAAGGGAGAGAGAGAGAGAGAGGAATTATGTGGCCCTGGTGAACTTTTCATGGCTTCTCTAGATATGACGACTCTTCATTTTTTTAACCAAGCATAGCAGTCAGAGAGGCATCTCCTTTTACTTTTTCTTTAGTTTTTGGTATTATTTAGGTAAATACATTTTACAGCTTCCTTCTAAGTGTATTTTTGAAAGAGACTTCCTTAATGGATATGCTAATGGGATGCTGCAGTTCAAGAATGTGCTGGGACTCAAAAGTCCTCAAATTTTATCTGAGATGCCTGAGGGCTGACCAAGGTTTCTGAGGGAACCCCACCTCTGCCTTCCCCAGCCTGAAATCTCTAGAGGAAGCTCTACATTCTAAACCAGTGGTTCCCAATTGGTGGTCTGCAGACCCCAGGGGGTCCCTCGCACCAATCACATAACAAAAATCACCACAGACATATCAAAATTTTCTAAAGTAGGGGGTCCATAGTACTTCACTAATTGAGAACCACTGCTCTAAAGAGTTGCCAGTGGGTGGGGGGGGGGTAGGATGACCAAAAGGGGTTTCTTTGTCATAGCCTCCTGAGGGATGCTCTCCTCTTGGAAGCACAACTGGCCCCCAACTATTTTATCCTTTAAGAGTCAAGTGCATACCAGTTTACCCAGGTAAACAGAGTAAACATTATTATTATTATTATTTTGATCAGATGAGAATAGGGTTACCATATATCAAAAAGTGAAAATCTGGAAACAAAAACTGTTGAGCTTCTTTTTGAAAAAAATATTTTGAGTTATTTTCTTCCGATTGCAGTATTTCAGCTTTGTCTGGGAAATTCTGGGCGTCGGACGACCGTGGATGGAAATCGCTTGCTCTGTAGCTTTACCATTTTTCCTCATTGTTCATACTGATTTCATTGTTCACATTTTTGTTTGTTATCATGTAAATTGTCTCTTGTAACTCAACCTGGGCTCATTAAGAGCACAAATCCATGATGTGATTCTGAGCTTCTTTCTATTTGCTGCTAATAATCAATCAATCAATCAAATCCATTTATTGTGAGGACCATGCCTGTACACAAATATCAACACAACAATAATTAAAAATATTAAAATCCATTTCATAATATCCCAACAAAACCTTCATCCCACAAAACACGAAGAGAAGGAAAACAAGCAACGAGTTAAACAGACGATGAAGGGGTCTTTACATTGTCATCTATAAATCTTTCCCTGGCTTTCATGGCCTTCATCACAAAAACCGCTACCGCATGGGTAATACGTGGGTTTGCATCAACCAACAAAAATTTTACTCTGTCTTCAGGATTGATTATGGAGTTGGGTATAATTTGCAGCATTGCGTCTCTAAAGCCCGAATAAATGGGGCAATAGAGGAGGTAATGTATAAGATCCTCTTTAATTTTCATAAGGCAAGGGCATAGACGATGTTCTACTGGGGTTTTTGTGAATCTACCGGTCAAATATGCAGTTGGCAATGTTTGAAACCGCACCATAGTAAAAGCTCTCCGAAGGGTGGGATCAGTGATCTCCACCAAGTAGTTGGCACAGATTTTGACTGCTTTTACTCGGGGAAACCAGTAGGAAAACCCAGAGTTTTTTATCTTCGTGGTGTCCAAAAAGGCGTCTTTTTCAAATATCCATTCCCGAACTTTATCAGGGCTCCACAGTTTGAGAGTATTAAACTCAGGTAGATTGTATCTGGATAGAATATCTAATAGGTTTTGACGCCAAGTAGTATTATGTTGTCCCCTTCATGGATCAATGCCTTGTCGTGGCGAAGGGGCTTGAATAACTCAGAGAAGCTATGAGCTATGCCATGCAGGGCCACCCAAGATGGACAGGTCATAGTGGAGAGTTTTGACTAAACGTGATCCACCTGGAGAAGGAACTGGCAAGCCACTCCAGTATCCCTGCCAAGAAAACTCCATGGACAAAGACAACAGGCATATAAAAGTTATGACGCTGGAAGATGAGCCCCTCAGGTCGGAAGGCGTCCAACATGCTACTGAGGAAGAGCGGAGGACAAGTACAAGTAGATTCAGAGCTGATGAAGCGGCTGGGCCAAAGCCGAAAGGACGCTCAGTTGCGGATATGCCTGGAAGCGAAAGGAAAGTCCGATGCTGTAAAGAAAAATATTGCATAGGAACCTGGAATGTAAGAACCATGAATAGAGGTAAGCTGGATGTGGTCAAAAATGAGATGACAAGAATAAATATCGACATCCTGGGCATCAGTGAACTAAAATGGAAGGGAATGGGTGAATTCAGTTCGGGTGACTATCATATCTACTACTGTGGGCAAGAATCCTGTAGAAGAAATGGAGTGGCCCTCATAGTCAACAAAAGAGTGGCAAAAGCTGTGATGGGATGCAATCTCAAAAATGACAGAATGATCTCGATACGAATCCAAGGCAGACCTTTTAACATCACAGTAATCCAAGTTTATGCACCAACTACCGGTGCTGAAGAAAGTGAAATTGACCAATTCTATGAAGACCTACAACACCTTCTAGAAATGACACCAAAGAAGGATGTTCTTCTCATTACAGGGGATTGGAATGCTAAAGTAGGGAATCAAGAGATAAAAGGAACAACTGGCAAGTTTGGCCTTGGAGTTCAAAATGAAGCAGGGCAAAGGCTAATAGAGTTCTGTCAAGAGAACAAGCTGGTCATCACAAACACTCTCTTCCAACAACACACGAGACGACTCTACACATGGATATCACCAAATGGGCAGCATCGAAATCAGATTGATTATATTCTCTGCAGCCAAAGATGGAGAAGCTCTATACAGTCAGCAAAAACAAGACCTGGAGCTGACTGTAACTCAGATCATCAGCTTCTTATAGCAAAATTCCAGCTTAAACTGAAGAAAGTAGGAAAAACCACTGGGCCAGTAAGATACAATCTGAATCAAATCCCTTATGAATACACAGTGGAAGTGAGGAACAGGTTTAAGGATTTAGATTTGGTGGACAGAGTGCCTGAAGAACTATGGATGGAGGCTCGTAACATTATACAGGAGGCAGCAACGAAAACCATCCCAAGGAAAAGGAAATGCAAGAAAGCAAAATGGCTGTCCAACGAGGCCTTACAAATAGCGGAGGAGAGGAGGCAAGCAAAATGCAAGGGAGATAGGGAAAGATACAGGAAACTGAATGCAGATTTCCAAAAAACAGCAAGGAGAGAGAAGAGGGTCTTCTTAAATGAGCAATGCAAAGAAATAGAGGAAAACAATAGAATGGGGAAAACCAGAGATCTGTTCAAGAAAATTGGAGATATGAAAGGAACATTTCGTACAAAGATTACCATAATCAAGGACAAAAGTGGTAAGGACCTAACAGAAGCAGAAGACATCAAGAAGAGGTGGCAAGAATACACAGAGGAATTATACCAGAAAGATATGGAGGTCTCGTACACCCCAGGTAGTGTGGTTGCTGACCTTGAGCCAGACATCTTGGAGAGTGAAGTCAAATGGGCCTTAGAAAGCACTGCTAATAACAAGGCCAGTGGAAGTGATGATATTCCAGCTGAACTATTTAAAATTTTAAAAGATGATGCTGTTAAGGTGCTACACCCAATATGCCAGCAAGTTTGGAAAACTCAGCAATGGCCAGAGGATTGGAGAAGATCAGTCTACATCCCAATTCCAAAGAAGGGCAGTGCCAAAGAATGCTCCAACTACCGCACAATTGCCCTCATTTCACACGCTAGCAAGGTTATGCTTAAAATTCTACAAGGCAGGCTTAGGCAGTATGTGGACCGAGAACTCCCAGAAGTGCAAGCTGGATTTCGAAAGGGCAGAGGAACCAGAGACCAAATAGCAAACATGCGCTGGATTATGGAGAAAGCTAGAGAGTTCCAGAAAAACGTCTACTTCTGCTTCATTGACTATGCAAAAGCCTTTGACTGTGTCGACCACAGCAAACTATGGCAAGTTCTTAAAGAAATGGGAGTGCCTGATCACCTCATCTGTCTCCTTAGAAATCTCTACGTGGGACAAGAAGCTACAGTTAGAACTGGATATGGAACAACTGATTGGTTCAAAATTGGGAAAGGAGTACGACAAGGTTGTATATTGTCTCCCTGCTTATTTAACTTATATGCAGAATTCATCATGCGAAAGGCTGGACTAGATGAATCCCAAGCAGGAATTAAGATTGCCGGAAGAAATATCAACAACCTCAGATATGCAGATGACACAACCTTGATGGCAGAAAGTGAGGAGGAATTAAAGAACCTTTTAATGAGGGTGAAAGAGGAGAGCGCAAAATATGGTCTGAAGCTCAACATCAAAAAAACCAAGATCATGGCCACTGGTCCCATCACCTCCTGGCAAATAGAAGGGGAAGAAATGGAGGCAGTGAGAGATTTTACTTTCTTGGGCTCCTTGATCACTGCAGATGGTGACAGCAGTCACGAAATTAAAAGACACCTGCTTCTTGGGAGAAAAGCAATGACAAACCTAGACAGCATCTTAAAAAGCAGAGACATCACCTTGCCGACAAAGGTCCGTATAGTTAAAGCTATGGTTTTCCCAGTAGTGATGTATGGAAGTGAGAGCTGGACCATAAAGAAGGCTGATCGCCGAAGAATTGATGCTTTTGAATTATGGTGCTGGAGGAGACTCTTGAGAGTCCCATGGACTGCTAGAAGATCAAACCTATCAATTCTTAAGGAAATCAGCCCTGAGTGCTCCCTGGAAGGACAGATCGTGAAGCTGAGGCTCCAATACTTTGGCCACCTCATGAGAAGAGAAGAATCCTTGGAAAAGACCCTGATGTTGGGAAAGATTGAGGGCACTAGGAGAAGGGGACGACAGAGGACAAGATGGTTGGACAGTGTTCTCGAAGCTACGAACATGAGTTTGACCAAACTACGGGAGGCAGTGGAAGACAGGAGTGCCTGGCGTGCTATGGTCCATGGGGTCACGAAGAGTCGGACACGACTAAATGACTAAACAACAACAACAAGTATTATGTTGTAAAGATACAAAGGCTTGTTTAGCCAATAAGGTGTTCGAGGCATCTGCGAGGTTGGTGAAAAAACGCAGAAATCTTAAGTGGGCCCTGGCAGAAACAGAAGGTAATCCTACTTCCACTCTTAGGAAAGCTGCCGGAGTACTCTGAGGGAGGCCTAGAATTCTTCTGAGTTAAAATTTTTGGAAGATTTCAAGCCGTTCTAGCAGCTTCTGATTCCATCCCCAGAGTTCTACCCCATATAACATCTGGGGAATCACTTTACCAACAAAAGCTTTTAGTGCCGGGATCACCAGTTGCCCTCCCCTTGAATAAAAAAAGCTGAGCAGAGCACCGATTGTCCTACGTGTTAGAAGGGTCGCGGCCTTGAAGTGGGCAAGCCAGCTAGATGTAGCTTGGAAGGTGATACCAAGATATTTAAAAAGAGGACACTGTTCAATTATGCGTTCATCTAAAGACCATCTAAATGTGTGGCGAGCTCTAGTAAACACCACAATTTTTGTTTTGTCATAGTTTATCTTTAGAGAGTTTTGGGAACAATAAGCAGTGAGCCCCTCCAGCATGCTGTGTAGGCCCCTTCGAGTAAGTGCCATGACAGCCATGTCATCAGCATATAGCAATATATTCAGGTGTTTGCCTTCCAGGGCAGGAGCTGATGACTTGTACTTCGCCATATGCTGAACAACATCATTTATATAAAAGTTAAAGAGGAATGGCGCTAACAAACAACCCTGTTTAACCCCTTTCCCCAGTGGCAGTGGGTCAGTATAGTTGCCTGACATCCCAGTTCTGATTTTAACTGTGGTATCTGTATGTAACTCTCTAAGTATTTTGAGAAGTCGTCTATCAATATCTGTTTGATATAGTTTTTGCCATAATTTGTACCTTTGTATACTTATCTATCATTGTCTGTAGTACCAAACAATGACCTGTTGTGCTATGGCCCTTTCTGAACCCTGCCTGTTCCGGATTAAACAAGTTAGAGTGGTCAGCCCAGTCAACCAGTTTATTTAGCAGGTAACGAGTATAAAGTTTATACGCGATGTCCAGGAGACTTATGGGGCGGTAGTTTGAAGGGTCTTGGGGGTCTCCCTTCTTATAGATGGGGGCTACGAGACTCAGTTTCCAGTTTGGTGGGATTCTGCATGTATCATTTATTACCGTAAAAAGTTGGGCCAAAATAGCGGCCCACCACTGGGCATTTAGTTTAAACACCTCCGGGGGAATCATATCCTCACCGGGAGCTTTGCCATTTTTGAGTGTTTTAATTAGCTGTAAACATTCTAATTCGGTAACAGGATCCCAACCCATTAATAGATCGTTTTTAAAAGGAGGAAACTGGCTTGGTTTAACAATGTTTGGAGTTGTATATAGCCGGGGAAAATGTTGGTACCATAAGTTAGATGAAATACTGTTGGTTGCAATTTTCCCTTTGGGTGAAACTCCCTGAGCAATTATTTCCCAGAATTTTTTGTCGTCCCGCAATTTGATCGCTTTGTCAAGTGCCTCCCATCGTTCCTTTCTGTAGAGGGATTTCTTAAACTTTAGAGTATTTTTATAATGAGAACGCCACCTGTGCAGGTTTTCCATGGAGGACAGAGTCCCTTCCTGTTTTACCTTATTTTGTAATTTTCTAAGCAAGGATCTTAGATTCCTGCAGTCTCTGTCGAACCAGGCCCTTGAATTGTTTTGTTGTTTGGGAGGATTGGAGTTCGTAAGTAGTGGGAAGAGCGACTCTGAGACCCGCTGGAATGTTGAAAAGGGGTCAGAATTAGATAAAATACACTGGTCTCTCAAGGCCAGTAAGTCTGATGAATGCAGGTGTTGTTTGATTTTAGATTCCAGGTCGCTGTTCCATTTACGCCTACGGAGGGCCAGAGTTGGAGGTGGGTCTGCACAGTGATGGTGTAGCGGATCCTCCAAACCAAGGGGAGTTAGTGAGATTGCTATAGGAAGATGGTCACTCTCAATTCTATTAAAAGTCCTGAAGCCCTGTGACCTCTCCAAAAGTTTTGGGGAGACCAGGATATGATCAATAACGCTCGCACCTCTAGGCCCGAGAAAAGAAAAGAAACCTCCTGACCTGTCCATATAGGTACCATGCAAATTATACAAATTATGTTTGAAGGCAGTCTCCATTAATGTAATGCCTGCCTTATTCAAGACCTTATCATCAGAGGACCAGGGAATAAACCAATCTGCCTCTGGCAGGAACTGAGATTTAGAGCAGTACATATTAATGTCATTTCCTATCCTGGCGTTGAAATCACCTGCCAGCAGGATATCCATGCCAGGGAGTTCTAGTTCAGCCTTCTCCAAACATAACTCTAAATCTTCCCAGATTTGTGACGACTGGGGAGGGGTGCCCATGGGAGGGATATATATATTAAAGCAAAGGAAATCTCCTCCTTCACTGCTAGAGATAAGTAGGATTTGTAAGTTGTTATTCTTCACCCACTGCTGTTGCCGGACCTTGCACTTTAGCTTGGTAGAGACAAAAGTGACTAAACCACCACTAGGTCGGCCTCGGATATTTGGTTTTATCGCAGGGGTAGCAAAGGCTTCATATCCCTGTAAAGGAGGGACATGGAGATCTAGACACCATGTCTCCTGTAGACATATAATCTGAAATTTTGTAAGGAAATCCAGAAGGTCGACATCACCCTGCTTAGATAGCCATCCCGCCACATTCCAAGATAGAATGTGAAAATAGGGTGATGGTGGAAATAGTGGCAGTCAATCTCTTTTCCGATGGTTTAAGGCTCCTGAGTTAGGCTCATCCTCTTTCTGCCCGGCTTGGTGGTTCCAGGTTTGAGGTCGCTGGTCCCTAGGTAGGTGTAATAACTTTAACTGAGGGGCCAATAAGTTAATGTGGCCCAGGGGATCTTCGATGACACTATTACAAATATCAAGATGTTCAGCTGGTTTTTCCAGAGCAAGGGCTTTGCTGACCTGTGTAGGTTGCAAAGGTAACAGGTCAACAACTGTATCTTGCGTCGATACTGCTAGCGGGTCAGGATTTGACAAATGCTGTGAATCTTGATTGCGTATTGGGCTTAGAATAATGGAAGCCTCCAAATCCGGCATCGAGGCATATGAGGACGAGAGCATTTCAGATTGGTCTTGCTTGGGTAGTCCAATATCAGGCTCATTGCACGTAGAGACCAGGGTACCAAGCGGGGGGTGTAGAAAATCAATTAAGTCATTTGCAGGCAGAAGAGTCCAAGCATCAACACACTGCCAGCTTTCTAAAGTTTGTAGGACCCTGGCGTTAAGGCACTCCTTCTAGATGTAGAAGAAAATTAAAAGTCAGAGACAGAGATGGTGAGGATATCACCACAACCCAGGATGATATGAGGGTTGAGAGTTTCTAAGCCCACCCAAGTAGCTCAGAGCACAAGGCTACAATTTATCGAACATAAGGTAAACCCATTAGTGCTTTTGAGAATGTGCACAGAAATCTTCTAGAACAGTACCAACTTCTGTGAGCCACAGTTTTCAGCTGTGAAGTAAATTCCCCTGTGCTTTTCATAGCTGCTGCACAGGTTTAGCATACCTCCTATAAGAAGTGATGAGAGACGTTCTGCCTGTTGGATTTCTGCCTGTTATGCACTAGAAAACTAGAAATCCTATTAGGATAGGTCAGAAGCAGCAGTGGAGGAAGGGGGCAGTGGGGGCGGCCTGACCAAGGTGTCATCACTGAGGGGGGTGACATTCAGTGCGCTGCCTGCCTGCGACTCCCAAGCCGTCAAAAGGAAGAGGGAAGGGAGGAAGGCTGCGGGCAAAGTGGCACGGCTACCCCACCCACCCAGGCTGCCACACCCCCCCCCCGGACGCTCCCCCCGCTTGCCCCACCCCCATGGCCCCACCCCCGGGTGCACAGCATGTGCACTGCCAGAGCAGCTAGCTCTGCCTCTGGTCAGAAGTGCCATCTCTTGGGGTCTGCATGGGGAGGGAGCAGTCCATCTCATCCAGCATATGCTCCCCCATATTAAAAAGTCTCCAGAAAGTACACAACCCTGAGCTACACTGCTAAGGATCACCAGTATTTTCTTGGGCTTTACCCCAGTGCTCAAGCTGAAATCCACTCAGAGAAAAGACCTCCCTCCCTCTGTCACAGGCTGAATTTTAAGCTGCCCAACCCTGTAGGGAAAGGAATTAGATGTTGCCCTGGGGTGATTCCAGGACTCCAAAAAAGGTGTCAGTGTCCTGGTGATAAAGTTGTCATGGAAACTAAATACTTTGATTCCTCCCTCATCAGACTCCAAGCCGAGAAAGACAAAGTCTGCAGAAGCAGCTAGAGGTTGATGGCCACTTCCTCAGCCTCTTCCAATGGAAACAAAAGAGGGCACCTTCAGACTGCTGAGGTCTGCACATTACTCCTCATCCCTCGGTGGTTTCATAGAATCCTAGAGTTTTGAAGCAATGCTTTTTTCTTAAAAACTGTTTAGGGGTACTCTCATTTTGACTCAAGAAAATCACCATTTTATAGTTCAAATCGGGGAAAATAAATCCAGTAAATGAACAAAAGTACAGTGGTACCTCGGGTTAAGAACTTAATTCATTCCGGAGGTCTGTTCTTAACCTGAAACTGTTCTTAACCTGAAGCACCACTTTAGCTAATGGGGCCTCCCGCTGCCGCCGCGCGATTTCTGTTCTCATCCTAAACAGAGGTACTTAACCTGAGGTACTACCGGTATTTCTGGGTTAGCAGAGTCTGTAACCTGAAGCATCTGTAACCCAAGGTACCACTGTACAAAGAATCACAAATGTTTAGGGGTATGCGTCCCCCTGCATCCCCCCCGAAAAAGCACTGGTTAGAAGGGACCCTAAGGATCATCCAGTCCAACCCCCTGCAATGCAGGAATATGGGGATCAAACCTGTGAACTTGGTATTATTAGCACACACTCTTTTTTGTGTGTAATAGAGTGGAGTGGCAGCTATAACTTAGTGGTGGGGTGCATGCCTGGCATTTCCAGTTAGCGTGTCTCAGGAACACAACTTGAGAAGACCTCTGCTGGCTGAGTCCACAGAGACTTGTTGCCAATAAGAGCCCACAGCAGTGGCTTGCATGGACCAGTGGTTTGAGTCAGAATGGTAATTTTGGGTGCCTTCAAGGAAGATCAATATGAAGCATCTGATTAGAAGGTGAATGAGACACAGTGCTTATGGTGCTAAGCCAGAAATAACGCTCCCTGCACCATTTTGTTGCTTCAGTTTCTTTGGGGATACAGCATGATTTCCAACTGTAAAATCACTTGGGGCTTTTGCTCTTTTTCTCTGTGTTGCCAGTGCTCCTTTAAATTTGAAGTTACATCATACACGCTATTAATTCCACTGAGCTTCTCATTAAAGGCAATAATTAATGTGAACATTAAAGTGCTGATATAGTGCCTTATGCTTTGGAAAGTAATTTATAACAGAAAAAAGCATTAATATAATTCTACACAATGAAATATGCACAAAACAAGACATGTTTATATATTAGATCTGGGGTTTGGGTGATTTCTATAAAGCTTGGAGTACGATGTGTCAATTCACTCAACACAACTATATCAGACATTAATTAAAATTACACAAAGTAGTAATTCAAACATATTTTAGTCCTATTTATTATCTATTCCAGATCTTTGATCTGTCTGCATTAAAAAATCAGATAGAGCTGGATTTGTGTGCAAATCATTATTTTACAAAAGTGCAGAAACAGAACAGAATGCAGCACAGGGAACGAAAAGCAACTTGCTACCAGGGATAGTTGTTGAAAAGCGAGTTTCTAACCCTTATCAGTGCAAAGAGATACTCAAATTTATATGAGTGAAGTCAACAAATCGTGTCCTCCCTAAAAGGGGGCACATGTTGCGATGAGACCTGGAGACAGACCTCCTGGTTGTGGGTGGGTATATTGGATAGCCACAACACCAGATTGGTAGGTTTCTCATTGCTGGGTTTAATCTGGCCAATGGGGTACAGTCTAAACAGATCAAGGGGCCTATATATAGCTATGCACGTGGCCCAGAGCTTCCTCTTTTGGCTCGTGTATCAGAACACCCGCCCACTTTCCCCTACTTTTAGGGCATTTTGCGATTGACCTTGCTATGCCGTCGTGTGTCGTCTGTTGTTGGGACAGGGGTATGGCAGGAATTTTCCCCACTTGGCTGATTGGCTGGTGCCATTTGGGTTTCGCCTGCCATGTAGCAAATTGTCACAACTTGTAAGGTTGTGGATAGGCTCTGGTTCAGGTGATAGGGATGGGGGAACGCTCTCGCCATCCCTATGTGAAGGGTCTTCTGTTAAAGGAATCCAGGGACTCAAATGGTTTGGTCAACCCTGAGAGGAGATTGTGCCCATGCCTGAGTCCAGGGGAGCATCTGGGGAGTGAACAGAGTCTGTTCCCAGGCTTTTCACCTACTTCGGGTGTTCACCCTTAGCTGACCTATGATGGAGCTTTGGGTCTGTGCTACCTGCAAGGGTGAAGGGAGCTAGTCGAATCAGAGCCTATGCAACCACTCACTTTTCTATAATCAATAAAGTTGTGGCCTAAATTCTGCCAAAAACCAAAACTAAAATTTGTGTCAAGTGTGAATTTATTTAGGCGGGAGGTCTCTGGGTCTGAACACACAAATATCCTTATCCTATGGATAAGGTGAGACACACACAGCAGTGTACATCAGTAAAGCCACCAATATAAACTATTAAGATAGCAGGAAGTTAAAAAAAGGAGGGGTGGGCAGATAGTTCTTTTTTTAAAAAAAATTAATTAAATTTTCATAAAACATTTCAAATTAAACATATCAATCTGTTTACAATTGGGATTCTTTGAATTCCTTGACTTCCCCCTGCCCTTTCCTGATTTCCATTATCAACCCACTTTTTCCCAACTTATCAAATTTTTCAATTATTATGAATATCATTAAGTTCAACATTATTTTCCATATTTTACAAGTATTATTCTAATCCTGCCAAAGTTTTTAATTGTTTACAATGTTCGTTAAAAATAATAATAATTTTTTCCCATTCGATCTTGAAAATCTTCTCATCCTGGTCTCTGATTCTCCCGGTCATTTTTGCCATTTTGTGGTCCATCATTTTCACCAGCAATTGAGACTTTGTCCTCTTTCCCTTTCCGGGAATAATATTCTTGCTGCTGCTGTTGCATACATAAAAAGTCTCTTCTACTCTCTTGGAATCTCTGTACCTATAATGCCTAATAAATAAGCCTCTGGTTTTTTCACAAATGTAAATGTAAACATTTTCTTCAATTCATTATAAATCATCTCCCAGAAAGTTTTTGTTACCTTTCTTTTTTCCCCAATAATTTCTATTCATTTTCCAAATCACAAAAAACAAAACAAAAAAACAAAAACAAAACATAAAAAAGAAAAACATCTCAGATCCTATATTATTTGCTTAACATTGTGGACTTCTTCGATTCCCCCCTCACTGGGTCCATTTTACAATTCCAATTAAGCAATTTTCATCTTATAGCTTAAATTGATCTAACATATTTTATCATTAACACTTGAATATTCTATTCTAAAAATATCATCTATTTCCCACCATTAATTAATCAATTTATCCCAATCAAAAATTATTTTCCCTTCTTTCTATCTTCTATTTCTCCCCTTAGCCTCAATTTTTTTACCAAGAACTTTACATAATTTTAAATATTGATTCTTCTATCATATTAACATTTAAACACATAACAAATTTAACCCCCCTTCCCCTGAACCCAAGGACCCAGGTGGTGCTGTGGTTAAACTACTGAGCCTAGGGCTTGCTGATCAGAAGGTCGGCGGTTCGAATCCCTGTGACGGGGTGAGCTCCCGTTGCTTGGTCCCAGCTCCTGCCAACCTAGCAGTTCGAAAGCACATCAAAATGCAAGTAGATAAATAGGAACCGCTACAGCGGGAAGGTAAACAGCGTTTCCATGTGCTGCTCTGGTTTGCCAGAAGTGGCTTTGTCATGCTAGCCACATGACCTGGAAGCTATACGCCGGCTCCCTCGGCCAATAACATGAGATGAGCACCGCAACCCCAGAGTCGGTCACGACTGGACCTAATGATCAGGGGTCCCTTTACCCTTTACCTTTACCCCTGAACTCAGGGTCTCCCAGATTCTTCAGCGAGTTCCATAAGTCATTCCAGTTTCAGACCATCTAAATCAATCAAGAAAATTACATCCATTATTACCCCTCACCCCGAATGTGTGAGGTGCCTGAAGTTACTGTGCATGGTGCTTTTGGGGCACCCCTCTTCTCTCAAGGTACGTGTCCCCCAGGGTACTGTCACTTCTAAGTGTTGAATGATTGTGTAAAAGTGTCATTATTGTTTCACTGTACCTTTAAGAGTCAGGAAAGATCTAGTGATTGGAGTTCTGCAGCTGTGGAGCAGCTCTACAGGTGTTGCTGTGAAGCTGATGATGCAGGGTATATCAGGGGTGTTATGTGTTGCCTCTGTGCTGGGCGTTTTCCCAGTGTGCTCTTGGTGGGTGGTTTGGTTGTGTGGGTGTTTTGTGTGAGCCTAATTTAATTTTGTTATTTTTACTTTCTCCATTAAACCAAGCATTTGTTTAAGCCTTGGTATGACTCTATGTGTAAGTCCCTCAGCCAGCTTCTGCTGATGCAACTCAATTGCTTCTAACCCTAACACTAAGACCATCAGACTGACATATTCCTAACACCTCTCAGGGGTGCTCTAGGGTTTGTTATCTTGTTTCTAGGGATGCCAGAGAATTCCAGTGAAAATGGAAACAGAAGAGGAAATTGCTCCTGTTTGCTTATTCATCTCATGTCCAAGATGGAAATCTCTCCTGTGAACAATGATCAACTTAGCTGTGCAGAAGCCCCATGGCTCTGAATACCAGCTGCTGGGGAACCTGAGTCAGAGAACCTAAGTACCCCCATGTCCTCCTTATGGGATTCTCATGGGCATCTGGATGAACCCCATGAGCATGGAATGCTGGACTTGATGTGCCTTTGGTTTGATCCAGCAGGTTCTTCTTACACCACCTTCAGTGGAACCCGATATCTGCCTCCTTCTGCTGCCTCATAGTAGAGCTGCTTCTAATAATTGGGTTACAGACCTAATGGCAAAGTGGATTAAAATAGTCAGACGTGGGGCAGACTTTTTATAGAGAAAATTATTCCATTTCATTTGATACCCTTTTGTGCATGTTGTCCTTCACATTTTGCAAATTCATACATTAGCCTTCAGCACTCAAAGTTTCATGCAATCAGCCATGTAATTAAGTTTAGCCAAGACCAGATACCTTAACTGTTCTTGTGAAATATCTTTTAGTAGCTATTAACCTCATTAGAGTCTTGTCAGCTGGCAAGTCCCTAGCTGTACGGGAAGGTATCTGTGCCCTATAAAAGACTCCCTAGTTGATACAATTGGTCCCCAAGAGTTCCTAACTGGGGGAATTCCAAGGTAGAATTTTCTGAATGATGATGGATTTGACTGGCGCTATATCTCCAGTTCCTGTAAATGAGTCCCTAATGAGACATATCAAGGCTGCATATAGTATATCAATAAATTTGACTGAGTGAGTGAGAGGGACCATTATTCTACACCATCCTTAATATTCAGCAAGAGAAAAGGGGAAACTGCAAAGGCAGATAGTTAAGCTAGAAAACTATGAGGACAAATCAAATGTCTAATTGTACTTGCTATTAAGGCATGGGCAAAACTAGTTTCTTTTGGACCATTAATAAAAAAGAAAAGTAGACAAGGGGGAAAAGCAAAACTTGTTGTGGGAGGATGAAGGGGCTATGCACATCCCCACGTACTGTATATTGCATTTTTAAAACATAGTTTTTAAAAAATAGGCATATATGACAACAGGAAACAAAACAGATAAGCCTACTCATGAATAAGTCCTATTGAATTCACTGGTTCTTACTCTCAGGTAAGCAGAGTTTGGATTGTTGTATTATATAGTTATCCTAAAGCCAGTCATGGAGAAACCTAAGAACAAAGAAACAGGTTTTCCTGCATCCATCCTTTCTCAGATTCCAATGGGCTGATGAAACAGGAAGGAGGGTCCATTGCTGGAGGCATTCAGTCTAACCAGTTTTTGGCTGATTGACGAAGGGGGCACCACTTTCCTCAGGATCTCATCAGATTTGGGGGCTTTGTGCCCCTTCCAGCTGCCCCTGCCTTTTGGGAACCACTACCTGAGGCTCAATAAATATGGGGAGATAGAGGCTTCTTCTTCTTCTTCTTCTTCTTCTTCTTCTTCTTCTTCTTCTTCTTCTTCTTCTTCTTCTTCTTCTTCTTCTATCCCTCCTAAGATTGTCTTCCATTAACACGGTCTTAACAGTGAGTCTGCAAGTGACTGTGGAGGACAATTCTGGATCCACACGTCCCTCCACAATGGGGACATTGGTTTCCAGGCGGGAGTTGATCACGGTGTGGATTTGCCAAGCATGCCTTCTTCTTAGCACGTTTCTCCCTTGCATCCTGAGATCGAGTGTCTTCAAAGCCCATGACACCTTTGGTAAAGGCTGTTCTCCAACTGGAGCACTCCCAGGCAAGTGTTTCCCAATTGTTGGTGTTTATACTACATTTTTAAAGATTTGCCTTGAGACCTTTAAAGCTCTTTTGTTGACCACCAGCATTACGCTCTCCATTTTTAAGTTCAGAATAGAGTAGTTGCTTTGGAAGACGATCATCAAGCATCCACACAACATGACCAGTCCAACAAAGTTGATCTTGAAGAATCATTGCTTCAACACTGGTGATCTTTGCTTCTTCCAGTACACTGGTATTAGTTCGCCTGTCTTCCCAAGTGATGTGTAAAATTTTTCGGAGACACCGTTGATGGAATCTTTTGTGGAGTTGGAGATGGGAAAGGCGCTCAGTGAATGTTCAACAATACTTTCTATTCCGTTTGTTTTCTAAATATGAAAAGGAAGTGAATTTTCTAAACAATTGTTGTTTAGTTGTTTAGTCATGTCCGACTCTGCTCCAGGATGTCTGGCTCAAGGTCAGCAACCACACTACCTGGGGTGTACGAGACATGCATATCTTTCTGGTATAATTCCTCTGTGTATTCTTGTTCTAAACCATACACATAAATAAAAAGAAATGGGGAAAGAATTCTTTGCCTGTGACTGCATGTTATGAGTGACCAAGATCAGCCTCAAGGGTGGGCTGCTGTCATTAGAACATAAGTTTAGCCGACTGAATCAGGCCAAGGATTCATATAGTGCAGCATCCTGCTCCCACAGTGGCCAACCAGGTGCCTGTGGGAAGCCAGAAAGTGCAAAGGGGCACAAGAGCACGCTCATATCCTGTGGTTTCCAGCTGCATCCAACTGCGGAGGTAGAGAATAGCCATTGGCAGTCCTCTCCTGCTCCCTGAATTTGTCCAGTCCTCTTTTAAAGCCATCCACATTGGTGGCCATCCTTGCCTCCAGGGGGAGAGATTTCTGTAGTCTGACTATGCTGTGTGTGAAGAATGTCACCTCTTGCTCCCTTTCCTCTAAACTAAATGTCCCAAACGCTGCAACCTTTCTTCATAGGGGAGTTGCTCCTCCCCCTTGATCATTTTGGGTGCTCTTTCCTGAAGCTTTTCAAACTCTACAATATCCTTCTTGAAGGGAGGCAACCAAAACTATACACAGTACTCCAAAGGTGGTCCCATCATAGATCTGTATAGGTATGAGGTTATTGGTAGTCTTATTTTCAACTGCTTTCCTAATGACTGCTAGCATGGAGTTTGCCTTTTTCACAGCCAGGGCACACAGAGTCGACATCGTCCTTGGGCTCTCTATAATGACTCCTAGGTCTTTCTCCTGGTCCATCAGCTCCAGTGCGGAGCATGCACTTGGCCCACCCATTCCTAAGCCTTGGCCTGTTTTGAGACTATTTGCCTCTTGCCTCCACAGGCTCCTTGCTTGTTCTGTCATCATATGTAAATCTTGCGTATGGATTGCAGAACCACATATGATTTGAGATGGTAATGCTGTCATAGATTATCTTGTACCTGTGCTGACATCATATTATGGAGGGTGACAATAGTTACAAGATCAAAGAAGGTGGGATACTATTCAAACTTTCATAATTCTACTTGAGTTGAATCTTGTAGCCATGTGGCCCAATCCATCTCAGCAAGCTCCTAAGTGTAAAACTTCCAACTAATTCATCCAGAAAAAAATAGATAATGACCAGATACTCTGTCTGCAAGCTCCTCTGTATTCCTCACAGGCAGCGTGCTAAACTATTGATGCACAGCTACAGAGAAAATGGATAAAATACATTTTAAGTCAACAAGTTTTGCTTATGGCTTATAAGCAGCCCAAGTAGCATTACAAACTGTTTTAAATCTGGGGTATATTTCCTTTCATTTGTATAACTTTCCAAGTGATTTTTAGAGGCACTTATCTTTCAGATTACTTGAATTCTACCCTGCACAAAGGAAAGGTACTTAATGTAGCATGCAGTCCTGGATAATAGAAATCTGCAGTTTTTCATTGAAAGAAGCCATGGGATTTCATTTAAATTAATTAGAAGGATGAGGTTTGATTCTTGCTTGGAGGCTCTGCTGGAGAAAGAAATCTTTAAAACTTTCTAACTTACAAGAACTTATGTAAAACTGTTAAGATATTGAGCAAGAAGTCTCAAGCGCCTACAGGCTGATTCACACAAGGCAAGCTCTCCCTCCTCATACATGATTCCATACAGAAGGGGTTCATAGCAATTTCTCACACTGAAGTCAGTGGCAGGTCAGAAACAGCATGAATCTGACATGTAGGTCATTACATTATAAATATACACCCATATCTTGCTACCTGTATATATGCTAAAATATACTTGTTTGCATTTATTACATAGGATTCCATGTAGCAAAATGGTGTTGCGTGAGTTACTACTAAGTTTCACAGAAAGATCCTGTTCTGTCAGGAAATGTCATAGCATAAACATTAGGGGTGCAACCCTAAACTAATGTGATTTTGATTCCCAAAGTGAGCACTGCATATTCACAGCTGTGGAGAAGCATTTCAGACAAGGTTTCAGATTTGTGCACAGTCACCATGGATTTGTGGGTTGTGCATGGCTGGTGAAAGGTGTTCAGTTAAGCCAACTTTGCAGAGCAGGAGAAGATATAAAATAGCCTACAATTCTGAGCAGCAGACCAGCACTGACAGGAGTAACTAGCATCATAGCAAGCAGGCTAGAATTTTGAATAGGGAGCGGAATGGTGCACAATTATGGTAGAGTACAACACTTTCTGGGGAATCATGCTCTTGCAACAAGCACATACATAATGTGCCAAAAAAGGCAGTTTTGTACCAATAAAAGGCATGTTTTGCATGTGGTGAATGAGCATAGACCCTGTTTCTTCAGAGATATACAGAAGCCAAAGAACTTTTAAAACTGGTTGTTCTTAACATTTTGAATAATAATGTTGTCAGACTATATTTTGCTCAGCACAGTTTTAGGCATTATTCTTTTAAAAAATAATCCATATACTGTATCTAGTGACAGCTCAGTCAAATTTAAGCTGTAGGCTTACACTTGACCATATATTTTCAGAACTGTCCAAAAATGCTCTTCAGTTGCTTTGCTCTCCTAGGCCCAAAGCCACCTACAGTGGTACCTCGGTTTGAGAACAGCCCTGTTTAAGAACTATTCAGTTTATGAACTCGGTTTGCGAACTTTACCTTGGTCTAAGAACAGAATCCGAATGGTGGAAGGGAAAGCCATCTCAGTTTAAGAACGGTTTCAGTTTAAGAACGGACTTCTGGAACGGATTTAAGTTTGTAAACCGAGGTACCACAGTATTCCATTAAATATTTTACTGAGCCCCTCTGTTTCTGAATGTTCTAAGCATCTCTATGTTCGTGTTAACACTTCCCAATTCTAAGCACGCATTCATTTGAATGGGGCTGACTTCCAAGGGAGCTTCCTTCTTACTCTTGCCACCAAAGAGAGTTCTTGGGCATTCAAAGCCCCCCCCCCCGCCATCCCACTTTCAAACACGGTGTTAAACATGCTGATTTCAATGAGATCTTCAGTCTGCGTTGGATTGTCTTGTACGTATATTAAACAGATAGAAGGTTTAAATCAAATATACATATTTCAAAATAAAATAAAAATAACTGTTCTGTATAATATATTAAATGACACTTCCATTTTAAAATCATGAATTATTTTTAACCCAATAAGAAAAGTGGAATCTCTCTGTGTGTGTGAGAGAGGGGGGGGAGGGAGGGGAGAGAGAGGGAGGGTATGGAGGAGAAAGAGATGCCTTGCAGCAAGCTTTATTAGCAGACAGAAGCAAAGGCTTATAACCATCTGGCATTTTGACAGAATGGATCAGTTGCCTGACTGTTGCTCTTACCTTCCTTTGAAACGGCAAGGTTAACTGCTGGCCTGCAGGTATGGAACAGCCAAAGCATCAAAAGTTTCAATCTGCCACAGACTCTGTGTTTACCCTGCAGGAGGGGCGAGAAATTAAGCCAGAGAGCTTTCCCATTTGTTCACAGTTCTTCTTTTCTTGACATCCTATAGAATCACCTGCAGTAAGTCCTTGAGTCCATCTGAAACAGCACCTCTCAAGGTGCTGAAATAGAATAATATGTCTCAGCTGAAATGGGGAGACCCAGCCAGATGGGCAGGGTATAAATAAATAAAAAATAATTATTTATTATTATGATTATGATTATTATTTTCATTCAAATGCAGTATGTAAACGGTATGGGATTAAGAACAGCATGGAGGAAAAGGTGTGAAGTTTAAAGAGAAATGTATAACAAATTTGGAATCTGGAATATATATGTAAAGTTTTTAAAGTTTAATAAAAAAAGTTGATGACCCCCCCCCCCAAAAAAAGACTCAAGCTGTGGGAGAAAAGACTGTGCAGCTGGATAACAGCCGTGCTATGGAAGTGCAGGACTTAAGAATGCAGAAAGGTAAAGCATCACCAAAGAATCATAGAATCATAGAGTTGGAAGAGACCACAAGGGCCATCCAGTCCAACCCCCTGCCAAGCAGGATGGACCACAAGGGCCATCCAGTCCAACCCCCTGCCAAGCAGGAAACACCATCAAAGACTCACAACACTTTCTATTCCACACTGACCATCTAATCCTGCAACTATTCTCATAGCAAAAACACACAGTTTCAAAAGATGGAAAAGGTATTGAATAATGGACTGGCAATGACAAAAGCTGGACTTTCGGTTAGACAACTGGTAGCAATTATAGAAAAAAATCAACAACTAGGGTGGAAGCAAATATCCTATTATCTAGCTGTTCATTCGTTTAAGCAGCTGTAATCCCTCTGATCATTCTCTGACATCACAGCTAGCTATTCACCAAACCTATACCACATTTGCCACTGCAAAACTCCTTAGTACATTACAATTTGGATAATCCCTGGGTTTTACTATAATGCCAGCTCAGACAGGCTTTGCACTGGATGAGGAGTTGTCTTTACCTATAGAACACGAACAGAAGGACTGGCTTATAAATGTGTGAATTATTTGTGTTCATGGTTTTCTTCCACAAAATTATCCCTCCACAGATAGTTTTAAGGATTTGATCACATTATTCCTTTCCTTACCTCCTTGCTCACCATTAATATGCTTTAAGTGAATATGAATTAATTGTATATTGAACTTCTCTATTACCCCCACATGAGGTTTGGTTTGAGTAAAATCTCATAGTTGCAATTGCAAGCCTACATATGCTGGGCCTCTTGTGATTCAACATAAGATACTTTGTCACAAAGAAAATTCATTTCCTGAGTTCCTAATGCATATGCAAATGAGATTAGTTATGCAAATATAAACTCTTGAAATCAATTGGGTTTGAGGAATTTCCCTGCCTGCTTAATGGAATGCGATTTCCCCCCATGAAATTTGCAGTTTGGTTGAATATTGAGCAATAAAGGTATTGGAACTATTATGCAGGAGAGCTAAATTGAACCTCCGTGTAATTGAATCTCCATGTCTAGATGACAGATCCTGGGGACAGACAACAGGGAACACTATTGCTTTCATGCATCCCCTTTTGCAAGTTTTCCAGAGATCTGGCTGGTCACTGTTCGAAACAGAGGGCGAGAGTGAATAGATCTGGTCTGATCTAGCCAGGTTCTAACATTGTTCTGGAACCACAAAGTAGGTAAATTAATGGATGCAGCATCCCAGGTAGTGGTGGCTTGAAATGGTTATTGTTTGCCGGGTCCATTAATTGAATTTGCACAAATGACAGAAGAGAAATGCTACTTCTATTTTGTCTGGAATTTTGGCAGACCTGAAGGATTCAGAGACTTTGCTAGTTTCAAAGGCTTTTTTAAAGCTGTGCTCTCAGGTGGATTATTGAGGAAACAAACAGTAGTTGGAACCTTAGCCAAAAAGAAACCCTTGTTCTCTGTAACATTCCTGTTATAGTTTGTATTCTTGGCACCGTGCTGATATCTGGAGTGAATATAACCACCTCAGACTGTATGGTACTTGCTGTATTGCCCTGAAATAGTCAGTTTCTCTCCCTCTCTCCTTTTGTTGGCTAGCATTTATTTCCTTCTTTCAGAAAGTTTCCATTTTCCCCTTAACTTTAAGCCATAGGCACAGTGGGAGGTACAGCCAACCGAGAGAGAACTGCATGTGTTCTCTTATGTAGTCAGGCACACATTTGTGGTACTTCAAAAACCTCACACTTTAACTGTGAAGTTCAATTTTTCCTTGGCAAGGAAAGTCTTCTCTCTTCCCCCTCCTTCTCTCTTTCCTGTCAGATAAAAATCACATTGTTTTAGTATACTGTGTTGGTTAGCATTAATGGACAACCGTCACCTTTTTATTTTTCTGTTTACCTGCTAGAATTCTCAAGGCTTGCATGTTACGGCACTTTTAGAAGTCTATTGCAAATAGATGGATACTTCCTGAGGCCTGTCAGGAACAATCACTGAACAAGAACAAAAAAGAACATGCAGATCCATACATCTTCAAATCAAGGCCTTACATAGCAGGCCAGAACTTTTAGAAACTTGAGGAAAAAGAGGTTTTTTGTGTGTGTCTTAGTCATTGAACTACAAAGCAGAATCCACCAAATTCCAGGGTGCCATTCTTGTTAGTACTGTAATATGAACAGCGGAACACACGGAATATCAAAAACTGATTTATTAAATCCTGTGGATTTAGGTCAGCGTTAAGTGGCAGCTAAGATTAAACAGGCCACATCTTTACTAGAGGAATATGGCAACCCTTCAGATTCAGCTGTCCAGATTTAGCTGCTGAAATCTGTATGGAGAGAGCAGCTATAATATAATAATAATTTATTATTTATACCCCGCCCATCTGGCCGGGTTTCCCCAGCCACTCTGGGTGGCTTCCAACAAAACATTAAAATACAATTTATTAATCATTAAAAGCTTCCCTAATTAAAAGCTTTAATTAATAAATAACAAAATAAAATAAAAATAAAAATCTCAAAGCTGTGTACAACGTAAAACCAACCAGTATCATTAGAACAAAACCCAGTATCATTACGACAAAAAGACAACATGAACCCAGTGAAACTGCAGCAGTATAAAAGCATGAGGCAGCTGTCACAAACCCAGCTCCAGATGTGAAACCTTAAAACCTTCACATGCTCTCTTCATTTGACAGACCCAGTTTGTAACAGACAAGAAAGTGCCCCCCTCCAGCCACTGCTGCCACCCAAGTCTTAATTCCTGGCCCAGATGAGGAGGAGGAGGAGGAGGAGGAGGAGGAGGAGGAGGAGGAGGAGGAGGAGGAGGCCAAGGTGGGCGCTCAGCAGGCGAGCCACTTCCTCAGCTTGCAGCTCCCGGGCTAGTTCTTCATCTTGCTGGAGCTGCTGCTGGTTCTGGGGTTCAAGTTCTGCCATCACCCAGTTTAGGGGCCAAAGGGAGTCATCTTCTCCTCCTTCTCGCTGTGTCGGACTTGAGCAGGGCCGTCTCAAGCAGGTCAGGTGCCCAGGCGCCGTGGCGCAGAGATCACTCCGGTGCCCCCGCCCTGGTGGGCGGGCACAGCGCACAACTCGGCTTCCACACAGCTTTGCCACGCGGTGCCCACCTTCCGGCCCCGCGCCCTGGCACCCCGCACCACCAAGACTACCCCTAGAGCCGGGCCTGGACTTGAGCTCCTGAGCCACAGCGGCTGTTTCTTCTGCAGGCTCTCCTCCTCCAATTCCTGCAGCTGCTTGGCTATTTTGCATTGAAGTGGCAAGCAAGATTGTCACAGACAGGATGTCCCCCTTGGCACAAGCCAACTCACCCTGAAATGGCACCATTTCCATTCCTCTTGCAGAACGTGGAAGAAGGATGCCTGGAGCCCATACTAATGTTATCATACCTTTGTTATCACAGTTGGCATTCTCATTTGTCACCCTTGGAGTGACAAATTTCACTCCTTCCAACTTCACTGGTGGCTTAGCTAAAGTGGAAAGCACAGTTCCGCACCTTGGCTCAAACCACTTCTAGTTTGCTTTGCCTATAAAGGAAAAGCTCAGCAGATACTTGTCTATAGAGGGCAAAATCTTAAATTTTGTAACAGCTATCCTAACACTTTCCTATATAAATTTGACTATCTTCCTCATCTCATCATCATGATTATATTTATTCATTGCTTTTTCTTGCCAGGGCAACTCAACACAACATACAAAAAACAAAAACCACGTACATTAAAAAGGGGAGCATACATTATAAACATCCAGCCCCACATTAACAGACTAACAGACATAACAAGGATATTAAAACTTGGAGCAGTTGTCCATAGAAGACCCTTTACTCCAGGGCTGTTTTAAAAGTTGGCAGCCCTATCTGTGAACTGCCATTTCAGAAAATATAAAAACCTTAAATTATTCCAGGAGAGATGAAGGCAGAGGATTGGGGAATATTTTACAGCTTGCTCTTGTGGGTTGTGTGATACAGGTTGTAATAAGCATTTCAGAAGCATACAGAAAAAATATAAGAATTTCCACATGGTTTTGAAGCAAAATACTGTATGAGAAAACAGGTGTGTTCTTACAGGTAAGGAGTGTTGAGGGGGAGCTCTCTTTTCTTTTTCTTTTACTGGAGTCTTAAGGAAGATTCCACCTAAACATTAGGAAGAGCTTCCTGACAGTAAGAGCTGTTCGGCAGTGGAATTTGCTACCAAGGAGTGTGGTGGAGTCTCCTTCTTTGGAGGTCTTTAAGCAGAGGCTTGACAGCCATTCGTCCGGAATGCTTTGATGGTGTTTCCTGCTTGCCAGGGGGTTGGACTGGATGGCCCTTGTGGTCTCTTCCAACTCTATGATTCTATGAGTCAGAGATAGATTTCTGCAGTTTGGAATGGAGTCTGCAATCATTTCTGTGAGTGAAGGCCTAGAATGTCCTGGAGACACCTGTATATCAGAGGCATCCAGCATGAGTTGGACTCCAGAGCCCTCAGAGCAAACAAAGCTTAGCACATCTTTGGAAGATCTTCAGCGCATGTCAGGGAGGCTTAGCCTGGCCTGCCTCCTAAGGAGCACATCTATCAGCAGTGGCATCTGTGAGGTTCTGGTCCATTCCATCTCACATCGCTTTCTGGCCACGTTCCCGTTGTCCTGGGGTTTCCTGGGTCTGTTCCACTTGACAAGCACACAAAGTCCCTTTAGCTGCCACAGAACACCACAGGATCTCAGTTGCAGTAATTCCAGCAGATTTACAGGAATAAGCTTCTGGAGCTACAGCCATCTGTTTTGCTCAGAGTGATGGCTAATATGAGCCCTCAGACAACCATCAGACATATATTATGTTGCTGAAATGTATTTGTGAGTGTGAGCTGTTATTTTTTAAAAGAATGAAATCTACTTTGCATCCCTCTATGCTGTCTGTCATGTATACAGAAAAAGGGACATTGGCATTTTGTTCTACCTCCTTGCGCACAGCAGTCCAAAATCAGCAGGTTGTAGCCGTTCAGCTGTTGCTGCCATATGCCCACAAAAGATAGGAAATGGGGTCCAATTCCAGTCCTCACAGGCTCAGAATCCCATTCTGCCTTGAACGTCAGCAATGACAGCATGTGTTAGCAGTTTTATTTGACATCCCTTCTGATCTATGGAAATTAATTGATTGCTTAATTTATATTTTAAAATTTTCATATTGCAGATCTTCTCCCCACCCCACTGTATTTGCCTTTTGTAAACATTTCTTTTGCTCTATTGATTGAGAAATCATGATGCCGAAACTAGATGATGTGGAATAATCTCTGGCCAAATCAACAGTTATATGATTTCAATTTGGGAAGGAGGCCACGTCTGATTCCCAGATGTAATTAACTGTTAAAATTCAATATCACCGTGGTAGAATCGCAGTGCAGTAACAGTCGGTTGACCCCACTGTTCGGGTAGGAATATCTATGGTTGTCTGTGCGTGAAAATACTGTTCTCATTGCTACATAAATATGAAGAAACTTTCATAGCTAGATGAGAGCTAAGTATTTCTGAAACTATTCATTGGTGAAGCTTTGTTAACAGTTAACTGAGGTTGACAATTTTTATGTCGTTTTATAAGTAGGGTGCCGGGGTAAAACAGAGTGCAGAGTCTGTTCTCAGAAACTGGGATGCAGTTGTGATGGAACTGTCCATGGTAAAGACATTCATTTTCCCCCTGTTCTGCCATGTTAAACCAATTTGCAGTAAGAATCAGCAAGGTAGTCAGTGCTGGAGGAGGAAGCCATGAAGAGCACTTGGTATACTGATTTACTGTGGCTATGTTACTTTGAATAAAACAGATTAAGTTACTCTGAATAAAACAGATTAAGAAAATTAAATAATAAACAGGGCAGAATAACTGAGTGAAGAACTGTATCTTTAACCTTCTGTTATTTTTACTGTTACAGTTAACTTGCATTTTATACTCTAAAGTGTAAAGCCAGCCTAGTGGACTTTGTCCGTGTTCTGACTGTGCTCAGATTCTCCTCCATCTAAAGGTCTCCCCTGGCTTACCTCATGAGCTTCTTCAGTGCACACTCCCTGACATTTGGGGAGTGCTGGCAGGAAAATTTCCGTTTCTGCCTGACATTTTGAGAAATAATGCTCTACATAGGTGTGCTGTGAACCTTCTCCTGGCTCCTGAAGCATTATGACAATAAAGGCGCCCTATTGCTATCCATTAGTCATCTCAGCCAAAGTGACACATTGTTTCATTTACGTTTTATAATACGTATAGTTCATGAGTTTTACCACATTCATTTTGTTCCCTTATGGATATTGGTTGAGCAGTAAGGGATTAACACATTATATTATTCCGTTTATTCTCCCCTTCCTCTGAGTGAGTTTTCACAGAATTCTACCTGAAAAGTTTCTTCTAATTAGCTTATTTTAAGCATTTACTCACATAGTTTTGTAGTACTAGCCAGCCCTATATAGCTGAGAAGAGATTGCAACAATTCCTAATTGATTGGTTCTTACATACATACAGAAGAGGCTGAGCAAAGCGTGGCGTAGTCGTTCCAAGATCTCGAAACACACACACACACACACCCAAACTTCCAGGGCCGTACTCCAGTCTTCCTCCTGTAATCCACAGTCATAATTAATGCAAACCTACCTGGTATGGATTTCTACGAGCAGGTTTGTACATAGCTTTGAATACTCTAGATTTAGGGCTGCAAGGTCTTCTCTTTTTTTCACTATATCCCCCAGATTCATCCATCTAAGTTTGGTGAAAAAGAAAAAAAATCAAAAATTAAAGAATTCTTAGTGCAGGGATTTATCCTGAATACCAGGATAAACCGACCTTAAAGTCCTTCTTGGGGACGAGGCTCACAGTCTTGTAGCTGCTTAGTTTTTAACTCATGGTTCATTTCAGGCCACTGCTCATAAAGCTCATGTCAGGTCAGCCCACTCTTGCATTTTGCAAAAAATGCATAATTGACTTCAGTTCTCCAGGCTACACTGCAAGAATTTGTTGTGCAATGGATTTTGCTATTTGCAGTTTTGCTACTCTTAGTCATTGCACACAATATCCATTTGCATGCTCCCAAGGGTGTCATAATTTTTGTGTCTTGTGGTGTCTTTATTCTTGGCTTTGAGCAATACCAACAGAGCCAGTTGTGTTCCCAATCTTCCTATCCTGTCCCTTTTAAATCACACCTGAAAATACTTTGTTGTTGATGATTTGGTATCTAAACAAGCAATGAAATGACAAAGCAGATAGGAGAGCAGGGGTGGCAAAAATTTTCTATGATACTTATTATTATTATTATTATTATTATTATTGGTAGGAAAAAACAAAACAAATGCAGTAAGGGTGGAATTGTAACCTGATTTACCAGGGAGTAGGTAGCATTGATTAAAATGAGACGTACTGCTGTGTAGATGTGGTTAGGAATGGTCTGGTTCAATAAGTTGCCCATTGGTTCGTTATTATTTCATGACCAAAGAAATTTGTACATAGCTGCCAAGTTATCCCTTTTTTACAGGGATTTTCCCTTATGCTGAATAGGCTTCCTCGCGAGAAAAGTGAAAACTTGGCAGCTATGAATTTGTACTGCTAAATATTGCTAACACTTGCATGAAACCTGATCGACTTGCAAAGCTCACAAATGATTGCAAGTAAGCAAAGGAGGTTCAGCATGAGAGCAAGCAGTACAAGGGATGGTGAAAATTGTCACCATCCCTAAGCCTAGAATCCACACCTCAGACTTCCACACAAGGTTTAATCATTTCAACAGTGTAAGTTAGGGCTACATCTTCTAGACACATCAAAGAAGTGTTTCAGTTAAGCATGTTGCAAATTTTGGTTGACTTGATTGACATCCTATACTCTTTTAAAATGTGGCTCTTTGAGGGGGGGTGTTATTGGTTTTTTTTATTTATTTTGATTTTATATATTGTGATCTTTTCTGTGAACCACCCTGAGACATCTGAGTTTAGGGCAGTATATATATAAATCAGGCACCCCCAAACTTCGGCCCTCCAGGTGTTTTGGACTACAATTCCATAGCTGCCAAGTTCTCCCTTTTTAAAAGGGAAATTCCCTTATGCTGAATAGGCTTCCTCGCGAGAAAAGGGTAGACTTGGCAGCTATGCAATTCCCATCATCCCTGACCACTGGTCCTCTTAGCTAGGGATCATGGGAGTTGTAGGCCAAAACATCTGGAGGGCCGCAGTTTGGGGATGACTGATATAAATTGATAGATAAAAACTTTGTATGAGAAACATAGCTGCCAATTTATCACTTTTTTAAGGGATTTTCCATTATGCTGAATAGGCTTCCTCATGAGAAAAGGGAAAACTTGGCAGCTATGATGAGAAATCAGGTAAGCAAAAACAGAAGTCCACAGCACCATCTGGTGACACAGTGTTAGAATGCATAAACAATGCATATGTATCATTGCTAAAGCAATAGAAGGCAAAAGTCCTCACAAATCTAATTCAAATAACTCAGAAATCTACCAGTAGATTCCAAACTAAAAGCTAAATTTTGTGACATAAGGTAATAAAAAGAGACTTTTTGAAATGGCACTCTACTGAAAAACCATAAAAACCGAGGAAAGTCACCCGATTTCACTTCCCATGGCAACTGCTTCCCTCAAGGTACTGTGCCGCAGCCCCTGAATTTCAAGAAGGGCTCCTGAGGTCACTATAGTGAAGTGGGAGGAGGGGTGGAAACCCTCTTTGTGCAAACAGCTTCCCCTTTGCTTTTGTCAGGAATGCAACCCTCTGTGTTATATCAGTACAACACAGTAACCTCAAGACGAAAGCAGGTGCTGCTAGTTAGAAGAATCAATTCCAGTTCAAATAATCTTTTAAGCAGCTTAATTTTTGTTCCAAGCCCCTCTCAAACATTTACTTCATATGAACATTTAATATTTTTAGAGCTGTAATCATACATGTTGAACTCAATAGGGCTTCTGTATAAGGTTGTGCTATGAAAACCTACATCAAAGAAAACTATACATTTTTTTAAAAAAATAACAGACCATAAAAATTATGTATTTAAAATATTCCAATAGCTATTATAATTATAATTATAATAATTACATTGCTTGGTGTTTTAGTTTTTAAAATTGGTATTCTAATTTTAAAAAGTTAATGCACTGCTGGAAAAATGGAATAAGGGAAGTTGCATCCCAGACGTCAGGAGGTCCTCCATGGTCCAGCAGATCCTCCTCTTGGCAATGTCAGGGCTGCTGATACTACTACACCCTTGCCCTTGCCCCCCTCTTTTTTTTAAAAAAAAAAAACACAAGTATGATTCACGACTGCAATAGTGGTGGATGTTAAGATAGCTTCTTCCCCACCTCCTTTGGCACCTGTGGAACTGGGAAGAGTACAAGGGGGCCTTCTTCTTAGATGCAGGTATTCTGGGCCGGGGGGCCTGGAGAATGCCTGGTTTGCCACACTGGTTTGCCATGGAGACCCTTTTAAACTTGGGGTGTTTTAAGCTTTAAAATGATATGATGTGAGTTTTAAAAGGCTTTCTAGCTGCCCCAGCAAACCCCAGCAGCCCTTCTCAGATCCCTGACTCTCCTCTGTAACAGTAATGCTGACTTTTACTCTGCTGCCCAGCTTCTTTCCTTCTCTCTCCCACCTCATTTCCTCTCATTTTCTGTCTACCTCCGCAACTCTTCAACTCTTTCTCGACACTCTCCTCCTCTTGCTCCCCTGTTGTCATTCTTCCACTCACTCCTCTATTATTATCATTTTTAAAAAAGTAGATTAATTTGAATGGTTAAAGAAGCTGAAGAAATCCACAAGCTTCAAGCACGCAAGCACGCAAGGAGAAGTGGAGGCTTGCCCTGCAGACGTGGACTAATTTAAGTGGTTGACACCTTTTTGAAAGAAAAATCAATAGAAGCCTACTGAGAAAGCAAACATTTTAGGGATTAAAAATTCCCCATCTTATTCACTGCAATTGTGAAACTATTATATTCCTAACAGAAGAAGAGGAAAACTGTCAATAAAATGAGAGCCAAACCCCCTCCTGACCCAATAAATTGGAGAGGTATAACATGGTTTTCAAATATCTGAAACATATTCAAATATTTGTTTCCTTGGATGAATTCTCAGATTTTCACTGTGACAATTTGTGAAATTAATCAAACTTCTTTGACTATTTGTTCCAGCTCTTAAATTGTTCACAATAAATTGTTTTGTGAAATACAGCATCCGAAACCTTTCATAAGGTTTAGACTGCAGGTCGATGTGATTAACATCTGTCGGCCCAATTCCAAGATCTGTCATACCAGCTATGGAATAAGAATTCAGAATGAAAAACACTGTCCTTTGAACACTATCATAGGTTAATCAACAAAAAAGATCAGCAATGAACCTTAGAACACTTCCCAGAATCCTTGAGATCATGCAGAAGTTGAAAAGTGTTAAAACCATGGCATTGCTACCAAGCTGCAGATATGTACAGAGAGTGTGTTGCAAAGAGATGTGTCTGAAATCGTGGTAGTACAGTCCTATTTTTATTAGATCCAGGGGACTCACACTGATGTAGGGATTGCTGAAAGAATTCAAATGCAAAGTGACCCAGTCCACAGCTCTAGCTCTTCAAAAGGACTGTCTGCAGGTAGGAAACTGTTTGCCCATATAGCCACATAGACTGGCAAGTGACTACAGTCGGTAAAAAGGTAAAAAGTAAAGGACCCCTGGATGGTTAAATCCAGTCAAACGCAACTACGGGGTTCTGGCATGCATATTGCTTTCAGGCCGAGGGAGCCAGTGTTTGTCCACAGACAGTTTTCTGGGTCATGTGGCCAGCAGGACTAAACCGCTTATGGTACAACAGGACACCGTGATGGAAGCCAGAGCGGACAGAAATGCCGTTTACCTTCCTGCCACAGTGGTACCTATTTATCTGCTTGCACTGATGTGCTTTCGAACTGCTAGGTTGGCAGGAGCTGGGAAAGAGCAACAGGAGCTCACTCTGTCATGGGGATTTGGCTTGTAAGAATATTTCAATCCATTTCCCACTTCTATTTATACATTATAAATTGTATAATTAAAATTACAAATATACACATTATACATTTTTGCTCACTGGATATTACTTATTTTCTTCCTCTTTGAACTCTTGTATAGCAATTCTTCAGCAGCACCATCTGCTTGTAAAGTAATTCTCTTTCATTTCTTCTCTCTCTTTAAAAGTAATTTGAATCATATTGATCAGGTGTGATCTGAATAAGTCTGGCAATAAAATATGTCAAACTATATTCCCAGTTTTATTTTGCTTTAAATGTATGGATGTTTCTTTCATCGTTGCTAAAAGTATATTTTGTTGAATAATACATTATTCTAAGTTCATTTTATTTGGGGATAGAACAAAACAAGACTTACTGAGTAAGAAAAGTCACTTTGGACCCAGAAGATATGATATCACTGAGAAAGGTTATATGGCTTCCTTTTATAGATAGGATTGTTGCCACATAAAAGAAAAACTAAACACAGTTGCCATATTCAGCTGCTTTCAGTTTTTTATTGCCTGTGAGCATGTGTGTAAGAAAGAGACCTTGCCACTGAGAAATTTCATTAGTCCTATCAAAACTCTGTTGACGGCAGGGAACTTCCAAACAATCTCAACATTTCACCTTAGATGATTCCAGGGCAAATTCTATGCTGTGGACTCTGATCATGTCCCATATCTACCATATCCTTTCGCATATGTAAGCTGTGGATGCACATTGCAAGGGAATGTTGGACAGTATCCAATGCTAGTCATACTCAGAGTAGACCCACTGAAATAAAGAGGCATGGCATCCAGTGGATCTACTCTGTGTAGAATTTATTTGGAATACAACTCATGATCACTAAGTAATAGTCTGAGAATGTTCCTTTAAAAATAATACATCACCTTATTGTAGTAAAACCTCTAAGCAGTTTAAAAGAAATATTAGAATTATCAATATTTTTTTAAAAAAAACATTTTAAAATAAGCAAAAGTACAAGAAATTTTGTATAAGTCTGCTCTCTTGAAGATGGGGGAGGTGCAGACTTCTCTCAGATGTATCTGCCAAGTGAGCAAGCACAACTTGAGGAGTTGGCTCTAAGGGTACCGTGAGGGCTGTTCAGCAGTTGGCCAACTGAGGATATGTGAAGCACCCTGAGATCTTTTGGTGAAGGGCAGTATATAAATCAATCAAACAAACATATGTACTTGGTGCTTGGAGCCTGAGCCAGGATTTGGATTCCCCTCACTGAACAGCTTAACAGCACATGTAAATACTTGACCATAAAACCCTGGCCTGTTTCTGACCAAGAGATTTCTCTGATTAGTGCTGCAAGCCACGAAGTTTCTTGTTTTGCAATTCCCCAGCATGAGTTCAGTGTTGGGGCACAATCTGCGTATCACTTCTCAGGATCAACCCTTGATAGTTGCTGGTGTTGCTGGATCCAGGCACAAGGCAAGAGTTCTGCTGAAGTTCTGGCAGTCTCCAAGGCAATCTTCACTGCAGAGGTGCATCTGCTTGAGACCAAACTTGGATACGGAACCAACGTGGGACACTTTGGGATCTGGGCTGCCTCCAAAGGGAAATGTATTTTCATCAAAGCAGCCCAAAGAGAACAAGGTTCTCCCTGAAGTGTCAGACCCACTATAAGACTTCACAGGATATGGGAGCAGCTGTCAAAGCCCCAATGCAAAGGAAAAACTTCAGAGCAAAGGAAAAACTGAAATGGCTGATTAGGCAAAAGCTCCCACCCCAGGACCTTTTGGGCAAGAGAGTGCTTGGCAGTGGGCTGCAAAGGCAGGCTTCATTTTCCCCCAGTGCAGTTTACACAAGTATTTGCAGAGAAAACAAGCTACTGTTTTTCATTAAGCAACTCCGTTTCTGTCCTTGTGTCAGGGCTGCTGAGACTCACCTGTAATACTGTTGAAACAAAAAAATAAAAAAAAATCCTTCCAGTAGCACCTTAGAGACCAACTAAGTTTGTCATAGGTATGAGCTTTCGTGTGCATGCACACTTCTTCAGATATGTCAGATCAACACGGCTACCTATCTGTAACTGTAATACTGTGGCAGCCATGACACCTGGCCCTTTCCGGCTGCCGTAATCATCCCTCTTGGGCACCGATAAAGTCGTACTGCGACCAAAGTCACGGGATGCTGGTGAGAGGCCATGCAGAGGCCATGCTCACAGAGCTGAAGCCTCTGGGGTGGGGCTCTCTTCCCCATCCGCCTGTGGACAGGGTAGACGTGTCCATTCCTGGAGGGTAGGCACCACTTTTATCCAATAACAATGGTCTTGTAGAGCACAGTGTTGTCAGAGGCAGCATGTCTTGACTTTGTCTGCCTTTGTAGAGAACCTACCTGACCCAGCTGAAACAACCACTGAGATAGCCTGGGGTGTTACCTACACAGAAAAGGGAGAGTTCAGAGCAATTGAAAATAAACTTATTAATGAAACAACCCTTTATTGTTCAACATTATCTTACCTTTGGAAGAGGAACAGGGGAACTGTTGGTGTTACTTGAATAGAAGTATGTGAAGGAAACACTCTTCAATAAATAACCCTGAGATAGTAGCAAATCTCACTCAGTTTTTTTAAGAAATTCTCTGTGGGACCCCATGGATCATGGAGACTTTGATGTGCCCCTTGCTTCTAATTCCCCCACGGTGTGCTCCAGCAATCTTCTTCTTTTCACACTTCCCTGCTTGGAATGGAATACATCAATGCACAGAATATGTAGATGCTTTAAAAATGGAAACGGTATGAATGTTACATATGATCAACAAGAATCTGATAATATTTCCCATAATTTATATTCAAATTACAACTGGTGCTTTTTTCCCTTTTTGTTGTTGTGTTTGTTTTGCCTTTGTTCAGTGTGAAGTTTGGGGTTTTGTAGTTTTCCTCCTGTTTTGATCAGCACAAAGAAGAGAAAACAAGAATCATCCAAGGGATTATAGCAAATAGCTCTTTTACAACTGCAAATCTAGCAGTGATGTCTTCCTTTCTTACGAAATGGCAGATGTCTCCAGGAATTGTGGCAGCTGAGGGATTTTTAAGTATCTCCTTAGACTGAGAGAGATGTCACATGCCACCTTTGTTAGCAATATAACAATGAGAAAATGGTATCACAAGATTTTAATTCTCATGCTATATGGTTTCAGTGGGCTTTGTTTCCACTACTTTTAAGATCAGAATATCTACAGAGAGTTTTTCTTCTTTTATGGAGGTATACAACTGTGTGGTAACATGAAACCATCTGATATTTGTATAAAACCATCTGATATTTGTATAATCCATTGTATAATACGCTCTGTCAACATGTGCTGTCCCCACTTTTGGGTGGTCTGGAACCCCAGCAAGGTGAAAGTGTGGGATTCTGCCTATCTGATGTTGACCAAAGGGTAACGGTGGGGGTAGCCGAGTTTTTAGTAGCAGTCCTCCAAGGAGCAGGTTAACAGGGAAAACCACAGATTCTACATATATATTTATACAATCAGTCTATGTAGCCAACTGCTGCCTTTTAAATATATATTTCAAGGCTCTTATATGTGATTTTCTCTTTTATGGTTTTATATGTAAAATGCCTAATAAAGGTTTGATAAATAAATAAATAAGATATTTTAAACCCAGTTTTGCCTGATGGTTTTCCATTGTGTTGTGTCTCTGGATAGTACATTGAATTAGAGGAGATCTGTATGAAGATTTAACAGCTCTCTAATTAAAGTCCTAGCATTTGTGCAACAGATGAAGACTATTTGAGAATATATTAATGATAAAACCAAGAAACTAGGCAGAGTGTTTATTAGGAAACTGCCAAAGTGGTCATGAGCGGTAGAATAATTTCTTTAGCTTTCTACAGCCGGCCACACAACTATATCTTGAATTCCATTGTAAACTGGAAAGAGGGATGTTAATAAGATGGAAAAAGCAACATAAAAATCAGGTACCCTAGGACCCTCTGGCTTTTTATTAAACAGGGGGAAACAAAATGTATTGAGATGAGAAACACAGAGAGTGTGTTAATGTTTAATGAACAAATGTGCTATGAAAAAGGGGAATGAATCAGACACATTATTTGCATATGACTCGAGTGGGAAGAGAATTGGGGAACTTCCCTACTTAACAGGAACAAATGATGGCATAGAGAAGCCTGAATTCAAGTTTGGCAATGAGAGGTTTGTATGAAACACATTTATCTCCAACAAATGTGGGTCACACAGAGATCGCCTCCTTCTTATCTGAAATTCAATTGCTCTAGATTACAAAAAGAAACAAGATGAGTCTGGGCTTCTTTGATGATCACAAGAATTACAAACAAACCATTAAAGACTCTTGGATTGTGAAAAACAACAAGGCCATATGTTAAAGGAATAAATTTGTTTCTCTTTGCCTGATTGGAGGATCTTGTAGTCATATATTTAAATAAAAGTGGCATCACGTCACATGGGAACAATACAGCATTTCTGGCATTACACTGTCATAACCTGCAAACAACACCCCACTTCAAAATGATGACAAAGGAATGAAAAGTGTAAGCCAAGCAAAAATACAATATATGGCACCACTACTAGGAACAAGGTGTCCGATCCCATATGTGTCGTTCCCCCCCCCCCCCAGCCTTCTGTTCCAAATGTTATAAAATCATATTGGGGGGGTTGCAGGACACCATTATTAATGAACAGAGAGGGGTAACCACAGCTTGACAGCTACGGCTACCCAGAGTCCTTCGCACCACCATTTCGCCGCCACAGCTTGGCTCTCCTTCCCTCCACAGACCCGCACCCCCTCCGCAGGGATTAACATATTCAAACACCTCCTAAAATCCAACATAAACTCTGCATTTCCCCTTCGCCTAAGGACAAGCATATGCAACCCTTGCCTAGACATCTGCATTTCCCCTTCGCCTAAGGACAAGCATATGCAACCCTCGCCTAGACAATTATCACAGACAATTATCATAAACTCCACCAAGTAACGCAGCCCATTTTTATACAGCCTTACCATTTTATACAAACCTTATACAAACTTGCTATGAACTTTTACCTTCTCGTGATTATATGCTTGCTTCTTGTGATTATATGTCTGCTGGCCTTATGTGCCTTAAATGTGAGAAACCCCTTATATCCCTTGAAAGGCGTCCCTCCCTATATGCCTAAGAACCTAACCACAACCTCAGTATTACTCTTGATTAATTAGACTAGTGTTCCTCTGTATTAGAAAATAGGTTTGTTAGTATCTCTTTGTATTAGAAAACCACTGTTTTATATTTTAGAACTGTATACGTCAGGATGTATTAGAAATGTTTTCCATACTTATTTTCTGTGCAACCCTTCTCTGACCCCAAGCCCCCCTGAAACCTCCCCATCACCGTCCCATACCCAACGAAGGAAGACACGGACAATAGAAAGATTAGCTTGACAACTTTATTCAAATAAATTGCCATCCTCAACGTAGCCCACCCTTCCATGGCCTGGAGGAAAACACTGCCGGGCGGACTTCCACCCCATGGAAATCGCCAGGAACTGCCCCACCTCTGCACCCATCTTGACTGATTGCCCTTCCTGCCAAACAACAGGGAGCACCATCAACGACAGGAGAAGAGAGATTGACATCTCTCCATCTGAAAGGAAGAGTCATCTCCGCACCCCGTCGCCCTTGTCTCCCCCTCCCTCCTAGTCCAGAGATTTCCATGCATGAACAGGAGGGTATATAGGGGGACTTCACCATTTCCCGGGGTTCCTTCCTTCTTTCCAGAGGCAGGGACCCTACAGCTGTAGCTTTGCATTCTGCAATAAAGGGATCAGTTTGTTTTTCCTGACAGCATCGTGTGGTCTCTGTCATTTTCCCGGCGGAGCTGAACTTAGTGCAAATTTTGGAGCTTCCGACCCGCGTCTGTCCTTCTTAAAAGGCAACGCATTTTGGGGTACATTTTTCATAACAATATGGCGAGCCAGCCAGGAGACTCCGTTTAGCCGTACTCTTGGGGCGCCGTGGTTGGGGAGCCCAAGCGCACCCAGCCATTTGCAGGGGGGATCCCCTTCCCCGACTGTCCCTGGAGTTCTGGCCTAACTGGGATCCTTAGCGGGACCACACAGGGAAAACAAACAGGATCCAGACGGCCGTGGGGGTTGATTTTACAAGATTTTTCTTCTCCTGATTGTTGCGAGGTGACCAAGCTTCAGGAAAAGAAGGCAGCGCGCTGCGACGTGAGTATCAATAGGGAAATTGGCTTTTCGGGGTGGGAATTGTCACAGCAATCAAACTCTTTCCTATTTTTCATAGCCAAAAAAACCCAAAGCCCGTCGGAGTCTGCCCAGGCTGGAAGGTTTTGCGGCTGCCCTTTTCCTCCCCAAGGCTTGTTGTCCGTCGGAGTTTTGCCCAGATAGCGAGCCTTGGCAACTCTCCCTTCTCTCGCTTAGCTATCCCGGGTGAAGACGCCCCTCTGCCATGGCGACCTTTTGTTAGGTATGACCCATGACCAGAGATTGCAAGTGCGCCCGTTCCCTTTTCCTACTTTTCATTCCTCAGGTCCGATCTGGCATTGCGTAGGCAAGCGTTCAGTAGGACCTGAGTCTAGAGAGCAAGAGGCAGGGAGATTGCTGTGGCACTATTAAATTGTGGGTGGGAATAAGAGTCCTCCTCGGAGTGTGCCCACTTTCCTAGAACGTTTTCCTAAGGAGACTTTCCAAACCCCATTTTTCCCTTAGAGAGCCCTTTAGCAAACCTTCCCAAGCCCACTTTCCTATCGGAGTCGGTCCACTTTCCTATCGGAGTCTGTCCACTTTCCTTAGACGTGCCCCACGTTCCCAAGGAGTCCCCAGAACCCCGAGAGACCCCACAGCCCCGTCGGAGACTGCCCAGGGCTAGAACTTGCGCAAGTGCCCCTTCGGAGACTGACCAGGGCAAAAATGGGTGCACCCCTGTCCAAAGAGACAACTCTGCAGGCTTCAGGGGAGAAATAAGCCCAAGGAGAGCTTACTTCCCGTCTGAACTCTGATAAACGCCTCCAATTGTATTTAAGAAATGTTTCAGGGTCTAAAAAAAAAAACAAAAGGAAAAACCAAAACAAAATGCAAGCTTGCTTAAATAATTTTTATGTAAGGGCTTGATCAACCCAAAAACATGGCAAATATTAAAAAGAGTGGAAGTAGTGTGTAAAGGTTTGTTTTAAAGAGGCTGTAGAAGGGTTTTTTTTCTCTCTCCAAAAGTATAAAGAGGTGTGTGTGTGTGTACCTACCCATTTTTCAACAGAAAAGAGGGGCAGGATGGAAGAAAATAAAGAGTTGTAACTTTGAAAATGCTTGCTCAATGCTTTGAAAAAAATTTCGAAACTTGAAAATATTCACTTCATAAACTCCAGCTATAAGTGGATAAGAGATGTACTCAATGTTTAGAAATGTTGTGGGGTTGTGTTTAGATTGGCCACAACATCCATAGACTGCCTTCTTAAGTGTGCATAGTTAAAACTGCCAACTTGTTTTAAATTTCTAGTATAAAGAAACCATGTTGAACCAATCAATCTTAAACATGATAAATATGAGAATGAGGTGTGCAAATGTTGTTATTGAGAGAGGCTACAAAGGGGAGTCTTTCTCCAAGTGACTAGAGGAATATTGACTAAAGGAAAATTGAACAGCTATTCCTATAAAGGTGATTTGTTTGTCAAAAGTAGAGCTTCCATAGCCAGGAATTGTCTATCTGAGTCTAGTTTTAACTTTGATTGTGTTGGACAGAAGGGTTATTGTCGGGCTCCTGATATCAGTCTCTTAAGGAAAAAAACTCATCTGCTAAAGGGTTCTGTATAAAGTTGGTATTTTCATTCAAATCTTGTGAATCCTGTATCTTAGAGGGTTAGACTAAATGACCTCAGGGTCCCTTCTAACTTCCATTTTAGAGCTATGTGAAAGGCAATGTGTCTGATGTGGTGATGGGTTGAAATTCAGCCCAGCTCTGCTTTCTGGCAAGGAAAGATTATTGGTTTTCAGAGTTGGAACAAGAGTGTCATTGTTGTTATGGAGTGATTATATAAGTTTTTATCACTTTCTCTATTAAGGTTTAAAGTTTAAGCACATATGAAAGTCTTGAACATTTCCCAATCTTTATCCAATCTTAAGATTTGCTAAAGGCTTCTATATAACGTTGGTACTTTTAATCTTCCCCTTCCTTATTTTTCCCTTAGTACACACGTGTGCTTCCGTGATAGGGCATAGCCCGTGTTTCCTTCCCAGTCAGGCATCTGTACTCAAATGTATGTGTATCCTAAGGGCGGTGATAGTGTTGAGATCCCCATATTTCAGAAGGGGTGGACTAGATTACTCAAGCACTGAAAAGTGAGTTTAAACTCTGGTGGCTTAGTGAAATGGCCTGAATTCAGTCAAGCTTTACTCTTTGGTGGAGAAGGATGGAAAGACAGATTTTTAAAGTTTGGCATGAAGAGTTTGAGGTGCCACTTAGAAAGAGGTAGAGATGGTATATCATACATTGGAAATGAATGTCTGGTGTTTTTCCCCCCCCCCACCATATTGTCAGCTATTTTTTAACTGCAAAACTCCACCCAACAGTTCAAGCACATACAAATTCATAATCAAGCAGAATGAGCCTTGACCATCCCTGTACATAAAGGCCAGAAGAATTAGTCTGGAAGATGGTGAGGCTGAGATGAGTGAGAATGTTGAATATCATTAAGTCTGCTCTGGCCATATCACCCATAGATAAGGGGGCAGAGAATTTAGTCTGCCATGGCTGTAATAAATTAATTAAAAACAAACGAAAACATTTGCAATCACGAATTCACCCCGAACCCTGTAGATAAAGGGGGCAAATCAAGATTTATTTTGCCTGGGGTATGAGATGTTTATATAGTACAGTAAACATGGCTAATTAGTGCCATGACTTCATTAAGGAGTTTAATTTGACCAAACTTTTATTGCAGCTTTCTTGTGAAAGTATTGGGTTGGGTTGTCTGTGAAAACATTGGGTTGTCTGGATGTTGAAGTTTTATATATTTAAAGTTTAAGATTTATAAGCCTGCTTCCTAAGCAGCAAGGAACAGGAAGTAAGAGGTGTCAGAAATATCTCAGGACACAAAAGCTATAGAAATGGATTTAAACTGACCAAAATTAATTTAATTTGACCACTTTTTGTTGCTGGTTTGGTGGAAGTGTAAATTGTTGGGTTTCTGTGTAAAATCTAACCTATTCACCCTTCCCTTCCTCTATTCAAATGGTAATTTAGCCAACACCAGCAACACTTTCAAGTGGTACAATGGATTTCTGAATCATGAACTTTGTACATGCACAGAGGCTATGCCAGCTTGAAGAGAAAAATAGAGAGAAAAAGGAGGTTAAAAACAAAACAAAACAAAAACAGCAACCAAATGCTGAAGTGCCTGTGCCATGCAGGGGAAAATTTGTTTAAATTTCCTTATGTGTCTTTGACTCCAGGGGGTCACTTGAGAAAACAAAAGGGTCAAGTGTTGGACCATCATTCCAAATCTAATATGCAAAATTCTTTCCAGAGGTAAATATCTCAGCACTCCCACTTTGAGTTCATCGCTTGAGTACTTTCATCGCTTGAGTACTTTTTGTTGCTGTTTGTTTCCCCTTTCAACAGGATACTGATTGTGATTTTAGTCAAGGGCTTAGAAAAAAAACTCCAGACTATGCAAACCAAGGGTCTGCTCCCCCTTTCCAATGGGTATTCAGGAAGCACCTTCAGATACTTATCTCGCATTTGCATTTCACCCCAAGCATTAACTCCTGCATAACCTCCCCCCTTGCAAAGTTCCAACCTAACATGCAAAAATTATTCTCACAGCTTTCCCAGGAAGAACATTTCTAAAGGATATGTGAACCTTTAAGAAGACTAAACTCCAGTAACAAGTGTTTATTTTTTCCTTTCTCCCACAGCAAAAAAAAAAGGGGGGGGAGTGAAGTGATACAAACAGTAATTTCCTTTTTCCTCTTTTATTATTTCTCTTTGGCTTTGACGCTTCTCTTTAGCTTACAAATAATCTGCTTCCATTTATTAAATCAGTTTTTCCATTATGTCTATGAAATTAATCTAACCATACTTGTACAACTTTAGATTGCTACTCTTTATTTTCATTTGAGATGCTCATTATTAGAAATTGTGTGTTTTAGCATTTATTTATTTATTTTGGTTCCTCATATGTCAGTGTTTTGTTTTGTTATATTTTGGGGCATGTCCATCAGTCCATCACGTGGAATGCCAATATTAACCTGTATGGTCTTTATAATGTCTTCATATTATTTGATAATAATTTTTTTTAAATCTGAGATTTTTGTGTCAAGTCCTTCTTAAAAAAAAAAATTGTTGTTTGAGTGGTAATCTAAATATCATTTTGTTTTTATTTATGCATTTTTTCTATTTCTACTTTTTCTTCCTGTACATACGAATGTAGCATCTAAGTCATTCTTTCCTGTAAATAATAATAGTAATAATAATCCCTTTCAAACAGGATACGCGAACCTCCAAGAGAATTCAGAACCACACATGGAAAATGTTAATAACTTATCAATTGTGTCCTAATTAACAAAATTGTTGTCCTCCACAGCCAAACTAGGTGAAGTAAATTAAACAGACTGAGTAGACAATAACAGCAGTAATTAAATATGAATGATAATAATAATATTTAAATGAATAAAATGCTTAACTATGATCACATATTATTTGCAGCTTCCCAAGAAGAACTTTATAGAATATTTTCCCCTTTATTATTATTATTATTTAACTAATTATATCTTCAGGCCCCAACCCCCTACAGGCCTATTTTCAAAAGGATGTTTTACAGGAAATCAAATGCTAATACCATCCCCTCACCACCTTACCAACCTGCCAATGCATCACAGTGGCCGCAACAATTTATTCCCATAAAAGACTTGAGAAACTAAGTAATTGAATTATGAAGGGCATTTTATCTCTTAGCTATAATGTTTCAGCAAGGTTTAGAAGTGCTGTTAACTTCCTCCCAGTGACTCAAAGGCAGACAAGAAAAGCCCTTGTGCCCAAGGTTGGAAATACATGCAAAAGCAGCAAGAATTATCTCAAGTTCACCCAATTGCCTCAAGATATACAAATGGTGTAGACTTAACAATGTGAAGGTTTTATGCATTATGTGTTATTATGTAGGAATGCTGAAATGTGTCAAATGGGACGGACAAGGGGGGGGGAATGAGTTACAAGGATATTTCTTTTTTTATTTTAGACTGTGCCCTCAAGATTGTGCAACTGATATATAATTATGTTTTATGTTACGTGATATTCTGCAGAAACCTTGACCTATGTCTGACAAGTATATGTTATTTCCACAAAAGGGGGGGGGCATTTTTGTGTGTAATTGCTTTCATGTTTTATGTATAGTTAGTTATTGTATAGTGTAACATTCCTTATGCACCCAATGGTGGTATTATTCCTTATACGCCCAATGGAGGACTCGCCCAATGGAGGACTCATGTTTTCTAAAAGATCAGGCTATTGCATAGTCCATTGTTGAGATTTAGATCAATTTATGACCACATTTCCTTATCTCACCTGGCACTTTGTAGTGTGCCAGCCTTCTTTTTACCAAGAAGCAGTTTCAGGATTCATGAAACCAGCAGATACAAGAAGGTGTATATGCCTTGATTTACCTGGAATGATTCCTTATAGAATTAAATTGACCAATTTGGACATGTGCCCTTTTCAGAATGGTTTTTATGGGGCTGTATAAATTATAATTGGGTCAGTTCTAATTGGGCAAGTGAATCCAAGGTGCAAGTAGCTTTCTCCCTTTAAGAGTAACTGAGCAACTCCCTACTACAGTGCAAGACCAGAGCCTATAATAAAAAAATCCCATAGAAAGCCCAAGGCAAAGGCATCTCTCTCATGACATGTCCAAACCTGTGGCAGCTATGGTGAGTGCCAGGTGACATGGTCGATATGAAAGCCCTAAGGGGATTCACCAGGGATTGTTGCTGCTGTGCCATGATGGAGGTGTGAGACCAGAGGAGAGCTAGCTTTGACACCTGACAACACACAAAAAGGTAAAAACAAACAAACAAACTACGCTTTCCAGTCAATATTGGTGGATCTTCTGGTAAATGTAAAGCATAGACCACTTGTTTTTCCCATAAGTGCTAGAATACTGCTGCATACAGTGAAATGGAGAATGCGTCACTGTCGATTATATGAGGCAATGATTGGTTGTTACACAACAATATTGCCTCAGAGAGGGGACACTGTTATAAAATCATATTGGGGGGGTTGCAGGACACCATTATTAATGAACAGAGAGGGGTAACCACAGCTTGACAGCTACGGCTACCCAGAGTCCTTCGCACCACCATTTCGCCGCCACAGCTTGGCTCTCCTTCCCTCCACAGACCCGCACCCCCTCCGCAGGGATTAACATATTCAAACACCTCCTAAAATCCAACATAAACTCTGCATTTCCCCTTCGCCTAAGGACAAGCATATGCAACCCTTGCCTAGACATCTGCATTTCCCCTTCGCCTAAGGACAAGCATATGCAACCCTCGCCTAGACAATTATCACAGACAATTATCATAAACTCCACCAAGTAACGCAGCCCATTTTTATACAGCCTTACCATTTTATACAAACCTTATACAAACTTGCTATGAACTTTTACCTTCTCGTGATTATATGCTTGCTTCTTGTGATTATATGTCTGCTGGCCTTATGTGCCTTAAATGTGAGAAACCCCTTATATCCCTTGAAAGGCGTCCCTCCCTATATGCCTAAGAACCTAACCACAACCTCAGTATTACTCTTGATTAATTAGACTAGTGTTCCTCTGTATTAGAAAATAGGTTTGTTAGTATCTCTTTGTATTAGAAAACCACTGTTTTATATTTTAGAACTGTATACGTCAGGATGTATTAGAAATGTTTTCCATACTTATTTTCTGTGCAACCCTTCTCTGACCCCAAGCCCCCCTGAAACCTCCCCATCACCGTCCCATACCCAACGAAGGAAGACACGGACAATAGAAAGATTAGCTTGACAACTTTATTCAAATAAATTGCCATCCTCAACGTAGCCCACCCTTCCATGGCCTGGAGGAAAACACTGCCGGGCGGACTTCCACCCCATGGAAATCGCCAGGAACTGCCCCACCTCTGCACCCATCTTGACTGATTGCCCTTCCTGCCAAACAACAGGGAGCACCATCAACGACAGGAGAAGAGAGATTGACATCTCTCCATCTGAAAGGAAGAGTCATCTCCGCACCCCGTCGCCCTTGTCTCCCCCTCCCTCCTAGTCCAGAGATTTCCATGCATGAACAGGAGGGTATATAGGGGGACTTCACCATTTCCCGGGGTTCCTTCCTTCTTTCCAGAGGCAGGGACCCTACAGCTGTAGCTTTGCATTCTGCAATAAAGGGATCAGTTTGTTTTTCCTGACAGCATCGTGTGGTCTCTGTCATTTTCCCGGCGGAGCTGAACTTAGTGCAAATTTTGGAGCTTCCGACCCGCGTCTGTCCTTCTTAAAAGGCAACGCATTTTGGGGTACATTTTTCATAACACAAAGAACCCCCAGGGTGGCTTCGGAAAGGAAAACAAAAGAGAAAATAAACAATGCAATAATACTAAAATAATAGAGCTATTGTTACCTACCTTCATCTTCCTTTCCCTCCTCCTCTTCCTCTTCATTTGTTGTTGTTGTTGTTGTTGTTGTTGTTGTTGTTGTTGTTGTTATTTCCTTGTACTCCTGACTTGACTCTCCTGCTTTGATTGTTTATGGATGTTTTAATGTACTTGTTTTTACTATATATTAATTACTAATAGCTTTATTTGTTATGATTGGTTTTATTCTTGTTTTTTCATTGCCAGCTTTTGTTTGTGAACCACCTTGGTATTTCTTTTTGAAATGAAAGGTGGAATATAATAATGATAATGATATCAATATCAATATAATCATCATCATCATTTGTAAGCCATACCACCTATACTACCAAATTATCTGGGGAGTTTACATATGTAACAGTCCTTGGCAAATAAGACATTCTCACCTTGTGCCAGAAGCTAGCTCTCCAAAGATGGGGCCATCTCGACAGCATTCCAATCCAGAATATTAGCACTCACACAGCACCCCCAACCGCCTACAGACTGAGTCCGATGTAGGTCTGAACCTACATTGCAATGGGTCCAGTTAATTGGTTTCCTCCATGAATGCCTGCAACTGCACTCCCACAACCAACTCAAGTACTTTGCTCAAAAAGTGAGTAGTTAATAACCCTCATCAGGTCAGAGAGGGTTTCTTCAGAAGTAGCTGAACTACTGGCAGCAGGCATCACCCCTCACATCAATATGTGTTCACCCTGGCCCCACCCAGTCATGCCCCCCCCCCCCCAGAATATCTTTAAGGCCAAGATGGCTCAAAGGGCTCAAACGTTCTCCACATTATCGGGCTACAAAAACTGAAACTGATCACAAGGTGGCACAACTATTGAAAACCAGGGGGTTCTCATCACCTGCATGTTGCCAATTGTCCTGCCTATTTCAAAGCTCCTAGGTGCCCCCCCTCCAGTGTACCAAGAAGCTGAATGTGCCCCCCAGTGTCAGAGTGAGCACTCGGGAATGATCACATGGATAAACTTCTGCATCTCAGAATTCCAAAGCAAGACCAAGGCTGTTTCAGGAACACGAGCTCTATCCAGAAGAACATCTGAAAAAGCACCCAGGAACTCATTGGAGCCCATGGGAATGGGCCATTCTAATCAGTGCCCTGTTAAGCTGAGCTTCATCATGATGCAGTCTGACCATGCCAATGGGGTCAACAGAATCACCAGCCACTACTTCCATATACAGCGGTACCTCAGTTTTCGAACGTAATCCGTTCTGGAAGACCGTTCGAGTTCTGAAACGTTCGAAAACTGAAAATGCAGTAGCCAACAGCTAGGCCTCAGGGTTTTGCACTCAGCAGAAGCTGCGTTTCCTGTTCGACTTCCAAGGTGTATTCGAAAGCTAAAGCATTTACTTCTGGGTTTACGGCAATCGAAAACCGAAATGCTTATCAACAGAGACATTAGAAAACCAAGGTACTACTGTCTTTAATATCTCAATAAAGCAACTATTTTAAGGATTGTAACGTGATTATTGTTTTTTTAAAAAATAGGCTAATTATTTATTTGTTTAAACCCATTCATTTTAATTGACTGAAACGTCTTAGTTGCACTTGTCTTAAGTTAAGAATGGTAAGAATACTGATTTCCTGATCTATTCCACCCTCGCCTCCTTCAAAATCAAAAGCCCAAACAATGTTTTATTGTGTATTTTCCAAACTGTGACATGTTATCATCAAGTGACCCAGAGTGGGAAGACTGGTGTTAACAGTTATTCTGTACGTACTCCTCAGATTTTGGCAGGATGTTTCTCTATGTCTTGACAAATTCATGATGCATGAAGCATTTGATTAAGAGAGGTCATGTATTGGTAGGCAAGTGTTTAATTACACTGAAAATGCACCTGCTGACCCCATCATTTTTATCATTATTAGCATAATTCCATGACAGATAATTTATGCCTCTTTAGAAAATAACCATGGTACCTGCCATTCAGTGATTACACCTCTGATTTTATTTCTGATGTTATGGATTCATTTACCTGGGGTGAGATGGAGTGTGAGGTGATGGCATTTATTTAAAAATATATGGTAGAATTCTATCATTTAAAAACAGCTATATTAAAAACCCTAGCTATACTTAACTGTGTGTGTGGTTCAGGGTTAGCATCCTTTCTGGACAAAAGATACTGGAGAATGGTTAATTTTACAGTGTTTCAGTTATGAAGAAGACAAATAGAATTGTGTAAAAAGAAATAGAGCAGGCAACTCATTATTCATGTAAGATCCAAGTTCAATCAGCTTCCAGTCATGGGTAAAACATCTACCTACATGTAGCATCCGATGTTAAGTTGAACTCTTCTACAAAGATAGAATCTTCTAAACCCACCATTGAGGGCCTCACTAACAGATGCTATGCATGAGAAGATGCCACATACAAATTGACTAGGGACACAAAGAAAGAGCCTTTGGACAGTGACACTGATGGTCTGTGATCACGTTTCATAGAATCATAGAACTGTGGAGTTTGAAAGAACCACAAGGGTCATCTAGTCCAACCCCCAGCAATGCAGGAATCTCAACTAAATCATACATGACAAGTGGTCATCCCAGGGCACATCATCACCCCCGATCCTTAATCTAAATATATAGAAATGTTCACGATGCGTGCGCAGGGGCCAATGTACGAAGATACAGGGGGAGGAGGGGACAACAGAGGGCTCAGGCAAAAGTAAATACTGGGAAATGGAACCCAGAAACTGACATTTCCTTCTCCAAGGGTGGAGGCCAATGTAGGAAGATACCGGGGTAGGGGCCAACACTCCCGAGGGACAACAGAGGGCTCAGACAAAAGTGCATGCTGGGAAATAGAACCCAGAACCTAACAGTTCCTTCTCCAAGGGTGGGGGCCAAGGTATGGAGATACATGGGGGAGGGGCCAACACTCCCCAGGGACAACAGAGGGAAGGGTATCCTACCCAAACACAGGGATGAGCCGGGGTGGAGGCAGGAGGGGCAGGATACGTCATGGATCGTGACAGGGTGGGGGTGGGGATCACAGGAAAGAACCACAGCAATGCATGGCCGGGTCAGCTAGTCCTTTTATATATTTGAACATGGCTATCATATCACCCCTTAACCTTCTCTTCTCCAGGCTAAACATACCCAGCTCCCTAAGCCATTCTTCCTAAGGCATCGTTTCCAGGCCTTTGACCATTTTGGTTGCCCTCCTCTGGACACGTTCCAGCTTGTCAGTATCCTTCTTGAACTGTGGTGCCCAGAACTGGACACAGTACTCCAGGTGAGGTCTGACCAGAGCAGAATACAGTGGTACTATTACTTCCCTTGATCTAGATCAGGCATCCCCAAACTGCGGCCCTCCAGATGTTTTGGCCTACAACTCCCATGATCCCTAGCTAACCGGACCAGTGGTTGGGGAAGATGGGAATTGTAGTCCAAAACATCTGGAGGGCCGAATTTTGGGGGTGCCTGATCTAGATGTTATACTCTGCAGCATAGTTCTGCTGCATGCAGATTCAAGGCCCTGGAAATATCACACTGGAAGATTTGCGCCATGTGGCAGCATACTTTCTAAGTGGATGCAAGGAAATGAGGAAAATGGGCCTTTTTCTGCATTTTCATTTTAGTGATTTCAACTGACAGTTCTATGAAATCCTTCTCGTCTCCCTTTAGGAGTCTCTCCCTTTAAATTTGACCTACAAATTTAGTTGGTCTATAAGGTGCTACTGGAAGGAATTTTTATTTTTATTTTGTTTAAACTTTATTGTGTGTGCATTCTCTCTCCCCCCCCCCAATGTTTCTTAATGACCCAATTTGGCAAGCCACTCAGACAGGAATGAGTGTGGAAGATTCTTCAAAAAGCTCCCCCTGAAATGTAGACACACAGGCAAACAGTTGCATGCGCAGTCTTACGCGTTGCTTAATAGTGTTTTCCACCTACTTTACCTGTGTAAGGTATGTTTTATGTTCAATGCAGAATATACATGTAAGTGATTTATTGTTTTAGAAATTATGGAGGATGCATGTCCGCCCTGCACTTTGTCATCTTCTAGTAATGTCTATAATTAAAGCTCAGGCACTCCAAGGCTCCTTCCTTCCAGTTGCAAGTGGCCGTCCTTTCCCTGTGAAGTGTAGCAGGGGCAGTGAAACTGGTAATGACATAAGATGTGTTGTTTTGCTAAGCGTGGCAGGAGAGAGGGGAAATGCAGAATTTCTATTTTTGCTAGCAGCAGGATATCTTATATATTGTCTCTCACCAACTTTATTGTTTAACCTAAGTAATCCCCGCAAGAGATTTAAAAGCATTGCTCCTGCTCTTGTCTTGTCCTTTCCTGGACATATTATTAGCAATTGATCCTTCTCTTAAAAATAAATAAATCAGCATGCTCCATTTTAATCTTCTTTTGAATGAGACTATTTTTTTCAGCCTGTCCTCATTCAATTTTTATTGAATATCTTTATCAGAACTGGAGGTTTTGCCACAGAATTTTCACATCCCAGATAAAACCCCAGGCCACCCCATGTCCCCATATGTAGCATTCCCAAAGTCCAAACACATTGTCCACCCAAAGACATGGGCAAGGCTGCTGCTTCCAACTGATTGCACTGGGCTTGCTAATGTGGAAAACCATAAAAGTTAACAAGAAAGTCTCCCTTTTGGATAATATGCTTTTAACCACAACTAGAGAACAACATACTTTTACATAGTTTGTGCAAAAGTGATGTGGAAGTATGCCAAACTGCTTAGTAGCTATAATCAGTTAAGAGCAAGAACTAATCCTTTCTGAAGGTTGGGTATAGTATTTTTTTAAGAAACCCCTTTAGCGAAAAAGGCCACATAAGCACCCTTTCAGAATTTCCATATAGCTAAATCTTCTTGAAAACCCTTGGAAAGGCTATATTTGAAGAAAATTACATTAAGATTTAGTTTGAAAGCCCTGAGGAAATTTGCCGACAAAAATATTCATTAAGAGGAAGTTGGAGTTGAGAGTACAGATAAGTAAGTGTGGGATGAAAAGAATCCTTATAGGAATATTGTTAGTTACATGGGGATGGGGGGAGTAAACATGCCAGAAATCAAAACTCAAAATATACAGCATTGTGGTTAATTATTCATGAAAATTTGAAGTTGGGAGAAAACTTATTCAGTATTCTGTTTCCATTATTTAATTTTAGAACACCATCAGTGTGTATGGTGGCTTACAAAATGTCACAGGCAAAAATTACTAGGGTCCCTATCCCAGAAAACTTGCAATCTAAAACAGACAGTTGGGAGACGGAGGAGGAAGGAGAAGGGGCACAAAAATAGAGAGGGAGGGATGCGGCAAATGCAACTATACACACTTAAAATGATGACCGGTTGGAATCAAGATCAAGCCAAAATGCCTCACAGAAAAGTTGAGTTTTTTCTAGGGGTGCTTGGACACCCGGGGGGTGGGTATACATTGGACATATATTGTGTTCATGCCATGCTGGGTCGGAGCCCCTCTCTCTCCCCTCCCTCCATTTTCCATCACCATTTGAACTGAGTACCCCTTTTTGATTTCTTCATACATGACGCGCAGCGGTATTTATTTCAGCAGAGTTCTTTGTTTAAATAATGAAAGCTTTATTAAATCATAAAATATAGTTTCAGAAACATAGACTCAGTTACAGAAACACAGAGGCAAAGATGTTCGTGACTGTTAAGTTACACAGAACTGGAAGAAGAGACTCAAGCCTAGAATGGCAGTTGACAGTTACACTTTGGCAGTTTCAGCCTGCCTTGCTGTCCCTGCTCCCATATGTCTTTGTCACATGACAATACATCCCCAAATTTGTATTTACATTGAGTATGAAATTGCATATTTATTAGTGTGAACAAAATGAGAACAGTACAGATGTAAAAATCCTCCTCGTTTCATCAGATTCCTTACCATGTGTCCACTTTTAAGGGTTTTAGTCTTGTTTTAGATGCATTGTTGTGCTGCATTTTTAACTGTTTTTAAATATTTGATGTGTAAATTGCCTTGAAATTGTGGTTTAAAAGATAAATAAGAAATTAATTTAATAATAAATATTTTAAAAGTTTTATTGAAACAAGTGGTATCTAAAACCACTCTGTAGGAATGTATCAGTTGGGGACGGGGACTGAAACATCACAGAACAATTTACCCCTATAGTGTAAGAGAATAAATGTAATTGTAGAGTCTAGTTATGGTAATCCTAAATGCATAGGAGGGCTAACAACAATATACATTTTGCAGAAAGGAGATATAAAATACCACACTGTGGTTTAAATATTTGTATTTTGGCAACATAAATTTCTCAGGAATTTAAAAGCAGCCATTCATAATTAAGAAGTGTAGCACCAGCCATGTGGGGAAAATTCCTGCCGTGCCCCTGTCCCAACGACAGACGACACACGACGGCATAGCAAAGTCATGTGTGCAAGCCCTAAATATAGGGAGAGGTGGGCGGGTGTTCCGATGCACTGGCCCCAAAGAGGAAGCTCAGGGACACTTGCATGGGCTTAAATAGAGGTCCCTTGATAGACTTTAGCTGGCATCCCATTGGTCTAATTGCACCCAGCATCGAGGGACCTCCAATAGGGTGTTGGGGCTATCCAAACATTCCCACCCACAACACAGGGTCTGGTTGCCAGGTCTCACCACAACACGTGCCCTCTTGTTAGGGAAGACCCAATTTGTCAGAAGATGTTTAGATCCTTTGCAATATCTTTGTTATTCAGTATAAATACCTTAGCTGCCTTTTTGAAATACCACAGTCAGATAGAGGAGAGATTGTTTTCAAGGATTTGTGCCTTATCATAGCATTTCCTATGGAGAAAATTAAACATTTCAAATTCTTCTGACAAAAGCAAAGTTCTCCCTTTTTTAAAAAGGCTTTGATCTGTGACTAAAAGATGTCAGCGTTTTTGGTGCTATTTCAGCAGCAACATTGTAGAATAGAAATGGTCTCTGAAAAGAAAATCAATTCTTTTTTTCTCTTTTGTTGGTTACAAATTGATGAGGATTTGGTATACACAATATCTATTCAGGATAGTAACTGCATATGGAAATGTCATTTCCTTTCTGATGCTATTGGAGCTAATGGCTGCCTGCAATCAATATTTCCAGAGGAAGGATCCTGACTGACAACTCTCTTGAGCAGCTACTGCGATGCTCCAGTTACTCTCCTTTGTTGATGAGAAACCCTCAGCATGTAACGAAATCTAAAAAGCTATTTTCTCCAAAGGAACAGCTTTTACTTGGGGTGACCCCTTCCTCCTCTAGCAGTATGCATATTATGTTTTGAGAGCAACAAAGCACCTTGAGATGCTGCTGGGATTAATCTGGAGCAGTTTATTAACTCCTGAGAAACCATACAGGGAGATGGCCAGGCATAAGTAGCCTCACCCTGACTTTTCAAATGCTGCCATTGTAGCAAAAGCTGAAGCCATGGACAAGTGGCTTCTGCACTGCTGTAGGTATATTGGAACCGGAAAGGGGTTTCATTCAACTAGAGAACACAAAACTGGAGAAATCAAATCAGTGAAACACAACACATCCTCAAGTGGAAGATTTTCAAAGTCAGACCAGCAGCCCATAAAGCAGCACACAGATGCACCACGGCTCTTGATCATATGCTGTCGGTTTCAGTCCACTTATGGAACAGCCTTCTCAAGGAGGCTCACCAGGCATGCATCCTTATGGCCTTTTCAGCCCCAAGCAAAGAACTTTTTTCTTCTTTACGCAGGCCTTTCTGAACAACTTCAACTAATCTGGGCTTCTTAATTTACTGCATTTTGTTTTTTTTATTGTATATCCATGATGTTAATTGACCTACTGCTTATTTGCCAAAATGAAGAAATTTGTATGCTGCTTTTATGTTTTTTATTTTTAATACTGTATATTTTATTCTTTTACTTTTTTGCACTGCCCAGAGAACATACCAATATATTGTTAAAACCATGCACATGTGATTCAGCAAGTAAATAAATAAAGTTAACCAGATAATTAAAAACCACGCCTAGCCTTTGAAAATCTCATCTGAAAACTCAACTTTATAGTACTTAATGTTAGCTGAGTGGCGTAATTGCTGTTTCCATATGGCTGAAATCAAAGACTGAAAACGAATAAAGTATGCCAGGGAGCAGATTATGCATTTGCACCCCATGCCAGTTCTGGATCACTCTAAGAGCTGAGGGTGATAGAGCAGAGTACAACCAAACATGACACTCTTCACCTCAGGTCTTCACCTCAGTTTGCATCTAAACTGCATCATACTTAAGTCATACTCCTGGAAACAATGCAGGAACAGAAGCATTCCTTCAAAATATGCATTCCTTCAATTTTTGCAGTGCAGTTCTCCATTCAAGTAATGTGTGTAATAATGCAGTTTTTGGAAACTGCAGGAAGGGAGAGTATTATTGTACTTGCCGGTTTCCCGCAAGCCCCAGGGTAGCCACGCTGAGCACTGAATACAGGACTAGAGGGCCCACCTTCTTATGTCCTTATGGGCAGGAAAGTATGTATCCATTGCAGATATTAGTGAAAATAACATAAAGGGGAAATTTCTTGAGCGGGAGGAACATGTCTATTAGAAGAAATATGTAGTAAAGTGCTGATGAAATTTTATGAGAACTTTTTAAAAAGTGATCTGATACAGAACTATAGAGAAGTGAATTTACGTTTTAAAAATAAAGAAACAGAGAGAAACCAAAGCAGAGAGATTTGTTGATCCCTACGCTCAGGTTGCTACGCTCAGTTGCAACCAAGGCAACTGGAATGTGGAGGAGGAAACCCCATAGAGCCTTTTAGGGTCTTTTAGCTGTGACCGCCTGGGGCCAGGACGATGGACCATTGCAAAGCACGATGTCTAGTAATATTTCATTGTAAGTCACCAGGAGGTTTATTGCATGAGGTGATAAAATAAAATACTCACAGGGATAAAATGTTCTCTAGTTGATTCAAAGTTGTTGCAGAAAATAGTTAGAAAATGCATGAGAATTGTGCTTTTTATCTGAATTTGTATACCACACTTCAAACAAGCTTCCAGGGTAGATTAAATAAAACACAACACACACAAACACACACATTACAAAGAGACAAGCAAATAATAACACAGCAGCAGTGAAAGAAACAGATACCTGGAAGAATAAGAATGCATATGCCTAGTGTCAAAAGTGTAAATAAAGATCATATTCAGCTACCCCTGCCAAATATCATTCCAGGACAAATGTATTAAAGGTACACTCTGGCTCTTCAGCCAGTTGTCAGAAGCCCAAAGAGGTGCAATCGGACTTGTCTACTTTCTGGATTCTGCAGTCCTAGGAGGATGGTTCTGCAAAACCCCAGTCAAAGCATTGATCGTCTGGCAGTCCAGTATAACTCTTGAGGGGTCAACAGATTTTTGCAATTCTAGCAATTTACTATTTCACACATGTTCGTGTTCCATTTTTTAAACTCTGAAAGCAGAGTTGGGAGTTTGGTTTCTATTATTGTTGTTGTTGTTGTTGTTGTTGTTGTTGTTGTTAAAAACACTTTCAGAAAATAAACAATACTCAAGTTATACCTCTCATTCTATCCCTAAACCTCAGAAGATAAGAATGACAAGGAATGTTGTGAGAACAGCCAAGTAATTTTATTCCAGAAGTGCCTTACAATATCTTCTTGGCAGGACGGCTAGTAAATTGGGATCTGCTGTGAGAAGAATGGCTTTGCCCAAACATCTTTCTGGCACAAGGGGCTAACTTACAAAAAGCTTCCTTTTTTTCCCTAGCCTTTTCTTTCTTTCACATCCTAATTGAAGGAGTGTCTCCTATTTAGGTACTGCTAAAGAGTAAAGAGCTTGGCTGCCACTGTGAAAGAGAAGACAGAAGAAGATAAAGCAAGCCTTGTTTTTAGTAGCAGGGGGGGGGGGAGAGAATCAAGAACAAAAGGCAAGCATCTCTCACACTGCTTAGCACCTCTTTTATCCACACAAAGGCTTTCCTGCATCCTACCTCATCCAAGTGGCAGCATTTCGCTGTGGTGATTCCACCCACCCACCTAGATGGTTGTGTGACGAGGCTGACAGAATTCCCCCCTAATAACTCACAGCAGACACAATATTTTAGGCTTGGGTTTTTGGCATTATTTTGGCCACAACTTTATTGAAATACAATTTTAATTTGAGTGTTGGCTTAGGCTTTTGGTTAACCATTTTTCCTTCTCTGGGAAGGACCATTTTCATCTGCCCCACCCGGGACAGGACTCACATTATCTGTCCACTTGGGACAGGCATCTGTCCATTTGGGACAGGACTCACCATCTGTCCACTTGGGACAGGACCAGCTCCGACTTCCCCATGCGTATAGGGAAGTCCGTGGGAGAGGAGGTAGCTGTGCCCAGGCATTCCCCCCTCTCGACCAAGAATGTTCCCCAAGGCTCATGCTCTGTAATGGCCCCCCAGCCCCGCGTATGGCGGGGATATAAGGACTAGAGCGAAAGCTCCAGGATTCCTTTAATGGAATACTTCTATGTGGAGCAACATTACGAAGGGGGGTAGGCATGTGGATGCCACACCCCTCCAACCAAATTCAATAACCAAAAGCCTAACCGCCAACCTAACAAGTTGTGACAATTTGCTAAGCAGTAGGCAAAAACCAAGTGGCAACAGCCAATCAGCCAAATGGCAAAATTCCTACTGGGCCCCTTCAACAGGCGACCCCATGAAAGGCAAAGCAATGTCAGGCTACAACCTGCAAAAGAAAGTGGCGGGTGGGAGGGAGGGAGATTCAAACATCAAGCAAGAGTGGCCAAAAGTGAAAGACGCTGAGCTTAAACAGGGGCCCTCCTGCCCCCCATGAATCAGCTCTGGCTTAGCCCCAGCCCATTCCCCAAACCTAGGGATTTCTTCCCAGCCCTTCCACAACCCGCTTTATCTTTTATAAGATAAAGCACTTTATGAGCAGTATTCCTTCTCAAGTGGAAACAGAAACTCCTGGAGATCTGGATAAGTGTGGCTACAGTGATCAATGCTTCCCAGAGCTGACCCTTTCCAAAGGTTTCCATGACTCTTCGGCACCTTTCTGGCCTCTACTCTTTGGCCACTGGGAGCAGGACAGATGCTGTCAAATAGGTGAGAGGAAGCAGGAGTTTGGGGGACCAAAAGCATTTCATCTCACAGAAAAGGCAGCTGCCTCAGGTAAGGCTTCTTCCACCCCTTGATTTGAGGCCCGGGAGGACATCAGCCTTGACACCAGCCATCCTCATAATCCCCACAATCAAACCTGTTTGCATGCATGCCTTGCAACAGAGTGGCTTAAAAGGTCCATGAGGAAAGGACAGGGAATGTCTCTAATGGGAGAAAGAGAAAAGAGGCGAGGGAGGGATAGGGAAGCAAGAAGAGAGTGGCAGATATTGAAACTGTACAAACTATGCTGTGAGTTGAAATTTCTGATGAAAATGAAAAGCAAATATGCTATAAAAGGCCCGGTGTGTGTGTGCTTTTATATATATCCAGCTTCAAAGCCCTTAAAAATTAAAAACTTTAGACAACTTGTTAAATGTAGAAAGCTAGCAGGGGTGGAAGCTTAATATGATGTTCCCATACATACATACACCAAAGAAAAACGCAATATGGGTTAAGAGAAGGGATGGGGAAATCTGTCAATTTTGCTTTCTCTCAGTTTACTTCTCCCTATTTTAAGTTCATTTCCCCAACAAATCACAATCTTTTTCTTTTTCTTAAAAAAAAAGTTTTCATGAAAATTTGCCTACAATTTAGTGCACATTTCTCACATGGTATACAGTTTTGTAAAGCAACTTCCCTCAACATAATGCATTTTTTTGTGTTACTTTAACCACTGTTTGTATTTACATGCACCCTTTATATGCATACAGTGGTCCCTTGACTTACAAATTTAATCCGTTCTGAATGCACATTCGTAGGTCGAAAAGTTTGTAAGTCGAAAAAAGCGGTTTCCCATTGGAATGCATTGGAAACGGAAAAATTCGTAAGTCGAGTAAACCGCATCTAAAATTTGTAAGTCGAAAAAACCCATCTAAACCGCAGCGGTTTTCCTTTCGGATGTCAAAAAAAGCGTAAGCATGCGGCCATTTCTTTTCATTCGTAACTCGAAATTTCGTAAGTCGAGTACTTCGTAAGTCGAGGGACCACTGTATGTGTTTTGTGCACAATTTTTGACAAAGTCCCTCTCAGGTGGGTGCTATTGCCATTCTAAGAGAACACGGGAGGTGTTCATGGTAAGTTCTGGCACCCTTTTCCTAGAAAAATAGAATGATTGTGTTTTGGTTCACATCTTGTTCCAGGAAGAATTAATTAAGTAATTTTGTGTTTAAATTGCAAATTGAATTGAATTGAATTTCTCCTCCATCTTGGGTTAAGAGTGACAACTTCATTAATTCTCAGCCCAAGGTGTGAAATGGTGCACAAGTGGCAGTTGTGTCTCCTTCTCCAGCCACCCAAAGAGGACCCCTGGGATCTTCCCACTGCCATTGGTGAGGGGGCTCAGAGATTAAGGGCAGCATGGTCAGAAGCAATGCAGGCCGTGATGGCTCCAACTTGGGTGGCTTTAAAAGAGGTTCAGGTAAATTCATGGTGGAGAAGCCCTCCATGGCTACTAAGCCCGATAGCCAAATTCCATCTCCATTGTCAAAGGCAGCAAGTTTCTGGATCCTCGTTGCTGAAACCCACAGGAGCGGGGAGAGCTGTTGAGCTCATGTCCCACTTGCACGCTGTCTCTAGGCATCCATTGGGCCACTGTGAGAACAGGATGCTGGACTTAGTGGGCCACCAACCTGAGCCAGCAAGACTCTTCTTATGCTCTTATCTTCCTATGATTCTAGCAACAAATGTGAATTTTGTTAGTTTATTTTAGGCATTTCTATACTGTACTGCTTAATCCTTAGCATTCCTAAGTGGAGTTTTGGCTTTGCAAAGTAGACTGGTTTCTTCACATACCCTCCCTATCCTCCAACCAGATAAACAAGGGACATTGTCAGAGATGCAGGAAATATTCCTGTCAGGTGAGTGTAAAGCAGGGCTGGCAAAGGATGTGGCTGCCAATAACGTGTGGCCCTGGGGGAATCCTGAGGGCCAAACAGAAAGGCTAGGGGACCACATTTCTCTGGGCCTAAGATTTCTTATCCCCCCTTCCCTGGAGGTTTTTAAGCAGAGGTTGGGTGGCCATCCGCCATGGATGCTTTAGCTGAGATTCTTGCATTGCAGGGGGTTGGACTATATGACCCTTGGTGTCCCTTCCAACTCTAAGATTTTACCATTTTAATATTGCTCTCTGCCCACTGCTTCCTGACTGGCCAGATGTCTCAGTGTCAGGATGTTGGTGTACTCCCCATCACAGCAACATAGAATCATGAATACTGAAAACTGAATTTGACTGCAGTTAATTAGTTTGTTTTTTTATCTCTGTTGTTTTGGGGTTTTATTGTAGCATTTTAAAAATGCATTAAAGTATTATTTGTATTTTTGTTTTTTTACAAAAATGTACAGTGCCAGAAATCCATTTAATAGGGTTATTAATTAATATAAATTATTAATAAAATTAATATATAATAACAGCGTCTGCCTTCTCTACTTCTGTTCTGTCTTCATTGGCTAAAGGAGAGGGGGGAGCTGATGTTTCAAAAGGCAATTATAATTACATGCACTGTAGAATTCAGAAGAATGCTTGTAATTAGTAATGATGATTATTTATGGGCACAGCCCTCTGGGATTTCCTTTTCTGAATGTCCCAGGAAATACATTCCCAGTATCTTGCATGTTCAAGGTCCCATACCACTGGTTTCCATTTTTAAAAAAAATCAAAGAAACAAAGCCATGCCATTTTTCACTGGCTGTTTCTCCACTTGTTAAAAATTCAAATGCGCACAGATTTTTGAACCATGTAAATATTGGTGGTACGTTTACACAGTTCCACTCGGTCCAGTTATTTTTTTTGGTTGTTTTTTAAAAAAAAGGTTTTCTTGGTTTGGTTTACAAATATATGTGCAATGTCTCTCATAACATTTTTACAAATCAGTTTCATTTGTTGAGACCTTGGGAAGAAAAGGGGAAAAGAGGTGGATAGGGGGAGGGTTGGGGGTTGGGGTTGGGTGACAATGTTTATATTTTGCTTGATATATGTGAGGTTTATTGTCAGCATCGCTTGTGCAGGTTCTCTGCTGTTTGCTTGTGTTCCTTTGGTGGTGAGAGATGTTGGGTTTGGCCTAGGGTATGGTTGTTCATTTGCGATTGGCTGTGGTGGTCTTTGTTTCTTGTGTGAGTGGGGTGGGGGAGTGTTTTGGATCAGGTTAGCCATATTGATGCTGTTGGTGGATTTTTGTCATTGTCTTCTTGGGCTGTGTATGTGATAAAGGGGATTAGTCCAGTTATTTAACTTATTGATATTTAAGTCAGCTACTAGTATTTTTCTTCCTTTAAATTAAGTTTGAAGAGCCCCACGCTATCTAAAACATAGAGGTAAAGGGATACATCCAGACTTTCGCCCAGAGCGGCTGGGGAAACCCAGCCAGATGGGCAAGGTATAAATATAGTAGTAGTAGTAGTAGTAGTAGTAGTAGTAGTTGTAGTCATGCTTAGAGTAGACCCACGGAAATAAGTGGGACTTAATTTGGTTATGACTAAAATGATCCTTGATTTCAATGGATCTTCCAGATCCAAGCTAATGCATACAAAAGGTTGATTTGGTGTGGTTTAATCTGTTTCTTAATCTAACACACCCTGGTGAAATTACTTGGAGAACCACTGTTTCAACAGCTGAGTGTGAACTGCTATCTGAAGCTTGACTCTGTGGTTCACTGCATTATGCAAGCACATGGCTGCTGAGTGGGTAGTTGCTCTAGCACAAATCTCTGATGCCAATGAGGTGGTCATCCACCCTGTCTTTGCATGCTGCTGCTGTGGGTTAAACCACAGAGTCTAGGGCTTGCTGATCAGAAGGTTGGCGGTTCGAATCCCTGCAACGGGGTGAGCTCCCGTTGCTCGGTCCCAGCTCCTGCCCACCTAGCAGTTCGATAGCACATCAAAGTGCAAGTAGATAAATAGGGACCACTCCGGTGGGATGGTAAACGGCGTTTCCGTGTGCTGCTCTGGTTCGCCAGAAGCAGCTTTGTCATGCTGGCCACATGACCCGGAAGCTGTCTGCAGACAAACGCTGGCTCACTCGGCCTATAGAGCGAGATGAGCGCCGCAACCCCAGAGTCGTCCGCAACTGAACCTAACGGTCAGGGGCACCTTTGCCTTTACCTGTGGCACCACTGAGGCCTTCCGGTGTCCAAAGCTACTGACTTTCCTTCATTATTGCCGTACTATGGCAGCTGGTGGCTTCTACCTTCCCAGCTACAGTCATACCTTGGGTTGTGAACGTGATCCAGGCGGGAGGCACGTTTACAACCCACAGTGTTCGCAGCCTGAAGCGCTGCCTCTGCGCATACGTGTGACCTGATTTGGTGCTTTTGCGCATGCACGTAACATCATTTTCTGGTTTTGCGCATGCACAAGCACCAAAACCCTGAAGTAACCTGTACCAGCACTTCCGGGTTTGTTGTGGTCCAAAACCCAAAAACACGCAACCCGCAGGTTCGTAACCCGAGGTATGACTGTACTGTACTATTGTTTGAGCTGAACAGACCTGGCTGGGCATTCAAGACCCCCATGTTACCCTGTTTCTCCAAAAATAAGACGTAGCCATAAAATAAGCCGTAGCAGGATTTTCAAGCATTCAAGGAATATAAACCATATCCCGAAAATAAGACATAGTAATAGGTGCAGCAGCAATGCCGGTCACGGCAGGAGAAGGAGGAAAAAAAATAAGACATCCCCTGAAAATAAGCCATAGTGTGTGTGTTTTTGAGGAAAAATAAATATAAGACGGTGTCTTATTTTTGGAGAAACACGGTATTGGAAGCTCCATTGAGTTTTTGTACTCAGCCCCACCATCCTTCACACACTATAGGACAAACATCTGCAGAAGCGAGTCTGCTGCACTTGTGGAACTTTGAACTCTGTACAATCATGTAGAGATGCTAAGGCCAAATTCTCTTCATGGAACTTGATAAAACTTAGTTCTTGGTGAGGTGGTAGACCTGCATCATTCTGTACCCTCGAGCTGAAAAAGTTTCCTACTTCTGCTACACTGCATACACTTTCCTAGGAGAAAGCCCTATGAAATTCAAGTTCACTGTAGACAGTATAGACTTGTGCTGTAAGTGTTGTACTTACAAATACATTTGACCTTGAACCTAGTTATAAAAAATAAATACATTTTTCTTCCATGGAAAAAAGTTCAGTGTTTTTTTTAAATAAAAAAACCCAAAAACCAAAAACATAAGATTTGTAGGTAAAGTTTCTCAGATCTTACGTGTGTATCTTTCCTTATTCCTCTTTGTATATTCATGGTCAAGTTCCATGTTCCTCTTTCTCCTGTCCTTACATAATGGGTCTTCATGACCTACAATATATCCATTAACCATAGTGCCAAAGTTGCTTACTTGAACAGGAGCAAGTTCATTATATATTTCCTGTAGTTAAAAAAAAAGTACAAAGGTGATGAAACTTGTAGATTAATAGAGGTGCAAATATCAAGGATGTTATCTTTAAAGGCTGCACATTTGTTGCTGGAAGATGAAGAGGACTGCTGTTCTTAAAATATGCATCATTTATCTTTCTCCTAATTTGCAGCTCAGTTTATGAAACATCAAGGTTTCTTTTTTAAAAAAAGAAGACAAAGAAGCAGCTTGAAAGAACAATTAGCTTTTGTATTGAACATTAAAGGCAGACATGAGCTCAGAATAGAACATTAATAGATGAACCATAAAATAAAGAGAGAATAGCATCTGCCAGGAAAATAAGACGGAACAATTGGTTCAGAAAAGCTGGCCACTTCACTTTGGATGCACAAACAACTGAATGGCCCCCAGGCCACACATAATATAAACTGTGCAATTCAAGCTTGTTTCTTTGATGGGATATTACTAGTTTGAGCAAAAGGCTTTAAACAGCAAGCCTTCCCCATTATTTCTTCTGCATATTGTGTGGAGCTTCTCTTGGGTAAGAGTCATTGCCACAGAGTTTATTTGCTCTCTCAACAAGTGGTAATTTTCAAGGCACCACTCTCAAAATCTAGGTAAAATTAGATGGATCGATCTATAAAACCTTCATGTCTTCATACAATGCAGAAAATGAGGAAGAGATTAACTTCCAAGGCTCAATTTAGGAATGGTTGCCCAGGGCAGGTGGGTTTCAGAGGGTGATGGTCCCCTCCTCCTAGCTATTTAAAAATGAAAGAAAATGAGAATCTACTTTGCTGTGAACACACTAAATGCCTCTATACAACTGGATCTGACAAATGTGCACAGATATCCCTATCCACTCTGCTCCTGTTCCATTTCTGACATTTTCTGCACCAGCTGGTAAAAATTAAGAAAGTTCTGTGCCAGTGAGTACCTGAGACCATGAATGCATGTGGAATTCAATTTTTGTGAATTCAGATATGAAATGACACCTCCCAGGCTAATGTGCACATTGAGACTAAGGGCTCCTCTACACTTCCATTTGACCTGCATTTTGATCATATTGCCTGCCAGTGAATTCCCTCACATCAATAGAGCTTTCTATGCTGCTCTGCAGCTGTGCCATGGGTTTCTTGTGAAAATCACATCTTGCCAGATGTGCAGAGAATGCGAAGATAGATTTGGGCCACGGACCCAGGTGGCGCTGTGGGTTAAACCACAGAGTCTAGGGCTTGCTGATCAGAAGATCGGCGGTTTGAGCTCCCGTTGCTCGGTCCCAGCTCCTGCCCACCTAGCAGTTCGAAAGCACATCAAAGTGCAAGTAGATAAATAGGGACCACTCCGGCGGGAAGGTAAACAGTGTTTCCGTGCGCTGCTCTGGTTCGCCAGAAGCAGCTTTGCCATGCTGGCCACATGACCCGGAAGCTGTCTGCGGACAAATGCTGGCTCCCTCGGCCTATAGAGCGAGATGAGCGCCGCAACCCCAGAGTCGGACACGACTGGACCTGATGGTCAGGGGCCCCTTTACCTTTTAGTTCTGAAGAACTGTTGCATGTATTTGGTTTAAATTTGCACAAACTACATCTATATCATGAATCTAGTGATGGATATCATATTTCCAAACCTGCTACCTATCTGGAATACCTATATATAACAGCAAATATGCATTTTCTGCTGCAAGAATAGATTCTGGTGGCATTTGGGAGGAGGGGGTTCAAAAAATGTGTGAGGTGATTTTTAAGCCCATGTCCAGTAATAATGAATTTGTTTCAGTTCTTTGAAGTTATATATTTTCCTCTTGTGATACATATATTCCCTGACCAAATAATGAACAGACAATGTTTTTCTACTACTTCCTGATAAAGATTTTTTCCCATCATTAATGGATACAAAGTAAATAAAGGAAAAATATAAAAATGGTTTGGCTGTTAAAAAGAAACCTTGCATCAAGAAAAAATAGATTCATTATCAATGTCACCATAGCATATTATTCTGTGCAGGTCAAATCATTATAGAGTTGTTGGGGTTGTTGGTAAAGAAGGTCTGCATTAAGAAATAGTAACTTGTCATTTATATTCCCATAACACAATCATAATGTTTCACCATCTGTGGACATAATTAACGTTACTCTTATATTTGATTTTAGCAAAATGCCAATCACAGGTGACTCTTGTTTAGCAAACATTTTTGCAGGTAAAAGAAATAGGAAAGCTGCTTCCGAATCACCTGGAAATAGATTTTCTGTAAGGCCTGAGGGCATGGTGCTCCAGAGACATTTGTAAACTATCAATTGCAAACATGTCTTTTAGTATTCACTGATTTATTTGTTCCAGCCTACAAAGAGCATTTCTAGTTAAACCAATGCACTGGGATAGAGACCGCCTCAGACGTGCTTACTGTCAGGAATATTAGTGGTCTCTCTTTGTCTAGGCAAAGTTATATCCTGGCAGAGGTGAGCTTTTATGTCGGTGTACAGTATGGCTGCATGCAATACTTATCTCTCCATCAGCATGATATCCTAGGGATGAACACTGAGCTTGACTTTTGCATTCATCTGATGCCTGTCAGGTTCTGGGTGGCACCTGGCTGATGACTGTTGGAAACAGCAAGCAAGCTTAGATGAGATGGACCTTTGACTCTGCTGGAAGCGAACACCACCTGAATTACAGCACTGCAGAGTTTGGGCTGCTGCACTGTGCTTCTCTAGAAGAGGTTAGTGATGGCTAGAGCAGGGGTCGGCAAATTGCTTTAGCCGAGGCCGGTCCACTGTTCCTCAGACTGCAGCACCGGGGGAGGGGGAGCTGAAAGATGAGGCAAGGGGGGCAAGTAGTCCTCCTCCCCTCCCCCAGCCGCTGTGCTTACTTTCTCAGGGGATGCCGCCACCACTGCCGCTGCCGCTTCTCATGGGTAGGCAGAGCGAGCTCATCCGCTCCACTCTCTGGCCCACAGGAGCACCAGGAGGCGGTGGCGGCGGAGGAGGGAAAATGAGCAGTGCGAAAGGGCTGGCTCTGGAGAGGGGCTGCTTAAAATGGTGCTCAGCCAGCTCAGCCCAGCCCCCTTCCTCCTCTAGGCAGGGCGGGGAGAAGCCAGGAGGAGGGAGGGAGGAGGCGCCACCATAGTGTGTGTGTGGGGGGGGATGGAATGGCACAGGGGGGCAAATGGCGCAGCCCAAACGAACAGAATCCCCCACACCGATCCAGCGACAGTCTGCGGGCTGGATCCTGAAGGCAATTGGGCCTGATCTGGCCTGCAGGCATTAGTTTTCCGACCCTTGGGCTAGAGCTTGGTGTAAGACTCTGTCAGGGTGACCAAACACATGCTAGAGCACATAATCATGCTGATAAAATTGCAGTCAGGGCTGAAAAGAAGGCCTCCATCACAGCCTCCAACATAATTTCCCAAGTGGTGTGAGGCTTATTAACATCCACCCAGTGGCATGCTTAGAAGCCTCCTGCAACAATTCTGTCAGACATTTTAAGGGCAAAATTGCTTGCCTCCATGCTGACCTAAGTAAAAAGGTTAGTTGGGCAGTTAAGTCCAGTCAAAGGCGACTATGGGACACTCATCTCACTTTCAGGGCAAGGGTCTGCAGACAGTTTTCCGAGTCATGGCCAGCAGGACTAAGCCACTTCTGGCGCAATGGGACACCGTGACAAGTGCTAGAGCGCACAGAAATACCATTTACCTTCCTGCCACAGCAGTACCTATTTATCTACTTGCACTGGCATCCATTTGAACTGCTAAGGTTGGGACAGAGCAATGGGAGCTCCCCCCATCACACAGATTCGAACTGCCAACCTTCCGATCGGCAAGCCCAAGAGGCTCAGTGGTTTAGACCACAGCACTACCTACATCCCTTGCTGACCTAAGTACCAGTGATGCTATAACATGAATAACAATGCTGTGACATTGGGCAGGAGGTTTCTGAGGCATAATTTACTTGATTATTAATCTATTCCAATTTTATGGGACCAGTTTCAATTGATGTGGCCTAGGGATGTGGACCAGTTGCTTGTACCTCTGTACAGCCAACCGCATGTCCTTTCAATGCATCTCCACCATGTGGGAGGTTGATAAAACGGGCCCAGGATGTGGCCAATGCATCTCTACACAAGGGTGGGGCACTAGACACCTTAGAAAAACCCTCCTTGAACTCCAATGCTTAGGAGAACTGCTGCCCAGCCGCAAACATCTCCCTTTTGCCAGTCCAGCTGCAGATGCTTTCAGAGGACCTGGATTATCTTGACCTAGACTGGGTCCAGGCCTCGTTTGGCCTCTGAATTGGCCTTGGTTGCCTTGATGGATGACCTTTATCAGGAGAAGGATTGGGGCAGTGCCACCCTGTTACTCATACTGGGTCTCTCAGCAGCTTTCAGTACCATCAACCAGAGATCTTCCTGGACCAACTCTATGAGGTGGGAGTTGGGGAAACTGTTGAGCAGTGGTTCCACTCTTGCCTGTGTGGCCACTTCCTGAAAGTAGCACCACAAAATTGTGCCTTGCTCTCCCACCATTTTTGTCCCCAATGTTTCTTAACATCCTGAGCAAGGTATTATCTCTGATAAGCCATTTCTCTGATACATCTGACTCAAGTGGGGCCATACATAGCCTTGATTAATCTCTGGATCCAGTGGTAGGCTGGGTGAGAGCCATAAACTTAAATTTAATCCAGTGAAATGGTAACTCTGTGTGTGGACAGTTTCTTGGTCTGGGAATTGGGGAATTTGCATGTCCCAGATGAAGTCATGCCCCCTCTTTTGTGCCCCTGCATTGTGATACATATGGGGGGCTCCACAATGGTAGCCTTACATTTTTATGTATATCAGAATAAATAAATGTGTATGTTCTTGGGACCAACCACAGTTTACCCTTCACCCTTTTCTAAATATTGCCAAAACTGAAGATTTAGCAAGCTGAACTTAATTAAAGCTTTTGGTGATGATGCATGGTCAGTATTCAAATTCAGCTCATGCTCTTGTCATCATGATGCCTTCAAGGTCTAAGAGGGGAAATCATGCTCAAATTATTCATCAGCTTAAGACTCCATAGATGGACAGAAAAGGTCACTCAAGCAATAATACCTCATTTTTCAAGAAATTCCGCATTTGGAAGTATAAGCAGGCTTTAGGCCTTTTGCTCTGGAACAATATTATAATTCAGTTCTTTAAAAGAGTCACTAGTGTCAGGATTTTTTCTTTTCCCATAGCAGAAGGTTCCTTTTAGGGAGATGAGAGACTCTGCAGTGTCCTGGCTAATTTTGAAAGATCTGCATCATGTGTGTAATGATCCCTGGCAGGCAAACAAGCCCCGATAAGACGTAGTGACTCTAGGGAGGGACAAAAATGCTCAGGGAACTCCAGTTAAAACCAATGAGCCTATAATAATAATAATTGAATTGTTTATGCCCCGCCCATCTGGCTGGTTGCCTTCAGATGTTTTCTAAAAGTGGTGTAGTTATTTATCTCCCTGACATCTGATGGGAGAAAGTTCCACAGGGAGGGTGCCACTGCCGAGAAGGCCTTCTGCCTGGTTCCCCACCGAAACCTCAGAAGTGGAGCCACTCATGACAGTTCAACTGGGAAGGAGTTCTAAGGATGTGTCGGTGCTATTTGTCTAGGATTCATCAATGAAGCATTAATCAATGAAGATGGGCTAGAAAGTTGTCTTTGTTGTTATTTACATGACATTTACTTACTTACTTACTTACTTATTTTTTAACCCCACTTTCAGCCAAAACTAGTTTTAAGTGTAGTCTCCAGTTCACAAACAAAAAGACATTCCCTTCCTCAGGCATGACACAAAAGGAAAATGGATAGGGAAGGAGGAGGAAATATGCAAACTCCGGTACCAGTTCTTAATGACAAATTCTTCTAATGACTAGCTGAGGTGAAAAATGTCAAGAAGAGGCACCAAACTTTGCTGGGAGCAGTGCTGTACCCCTTCCCTTCCACCGTATGCTGCACCCTGATATAGTGAGTATTGCAGGGTGACAGGGGATGGAGAGAAAGTGCCCTATATGCCCCCCAAAAGAAGTAAGGTCTCACTTTGGGCAGAGGAAGAGACAAACACAAAGAAGGTGAAATACATGCCATATATCTCCATATAATCAGTTGTGCTGGGTTTGCAAAGGAAATAGCACATTCAGCACTGGGAAGCTCACCTGGAATTTCTTACTTTATTCCCCCATAGCAAGATTTCCTAGGGAACTGTGAGATGGAGGGTGTTGCGCATTGAGTCAAAGGATTTTATATCTGTATTACTATTGTCTGTATTTGCATTAGGGTAAAGTAACTGCCTTTTGGTTCCTGAAGGTACAGCTACTGTTGGTTCATTTAAGCTGCTGTATTTGGATCCTCTGTCTTATTGGTTTCCTCCAAAAGGCAGCACTGTGATTGCCGGGTATTGTTCTCTCCAAAATGTATCCCTTTATAGCTATAAATGTAGCTTTGCTCTCCTCAGACCTCAGTTTTGTTTGCTTTAATAAAGAAGTGTTACTAGAGAACTGTCTCCAGCATATTATGTCAAGAGAGCTGAAATCACAAACCCCACGTCACAACAGAGGGGGGTGGGTGTAAAGCAGGGGTAGGCAACCTAAGGCCTGGGGGCCGGATGCGACCCAATCACCTTCTCATCCAGCCTGCAGACGGTCCGGGAATTGGCATCTTTTTACATGAGTAGAATGTGTCCTTTTATTTAAGATGCATCTCTGGGTTATTTGTGGGGGATAGGAATTCATTCATATATATTTTTTCAAAATATAGTCTGGCCCACCACATGGTCTGAGGGACGGTGGACTGGCCCACGGCTGAAAAAGGTTGCTGCTGACCCCTGGTGTAAAGTCTTCTGCTCTTCCCTCAGAAATAAATGGATTGTTTTTTGCTGGTGGGGGGGGGTTGTGTCTTTTATTTTGTAGAGGGTGTGTAGGAAGTTGAACACTTCAGGCAGGAAAAGGACGAGTGACAAGCTTTGGGTCTGTGGAACAAAGGAAACTTGCAACGCATCAAGCTGAGTGCAGCCCACAAGCCACCAATGGCAGATGCTTGGCGACACTTTTGCAATCCTACGAAGGCAGCAAAAACAGGAACTCTATCTTATCCACGGTGGGCCAACATATATGTACGGAGGGCTATATTTGACATGCTTGGTCACATGTTATGCAACCCTAAAACAGAGGCAGGGCTATAGGAGGGGATGGGTGGAATTAAATTTCTTTGCATTCCTCTTCTCCCAGGCCTTTGGCCAATTAATCTAGGGCAGGCATCCCCAAACTTTGGCCCTCCAGATGTTTTGGACTACAAATCCCATCATCCCTGACCACTGGTCCTGCTAGCTAGGGATCATGGGAGTCGTAGGCCAAAACATCTGGAGGGCCAGAGTTTGGGGATGCCTGATCTAGGGTCTCTTAAACTGTATAGGGTGGGTATTGCTTTTGTTTGATGCTATGGTGTGTATTTTTGTGTTTTTATATTGTAAACTGTCTTGTGATCCTCGGATGAAGGCTGATATAAATAATAATAATTATAATTGTGTTCAATCCTCCTCCTCCTTTTCCTATACCTGATAATGGCAGTGATGTCTGGGTGCCTCTGCCAAGTCAGGTGCAGCAGATTTTCATTTAATAGTTGATTATCTTTGTAAGCCAGTATGAGAAATTGATTACTGGAGAACGTATAAATGCTGTTATGAATGAATGCATGTAGGTAGTGCCTGCAACTGTCTGAAATATTTGGAGAAAGTTTTGAGGCACCCTTATCCATTTAGTGGTGCATAAAATAAGAGAACATATGGCCTTTTGAGTAATCACATATTTTGCAAATTACTTAGTAATTATATTTGAAGTTACCAAGTAGTTCAAAAGCAATTACCTTTGGGTTTCAGATCATGTAATAAGGCTTTCAAATTAGAAGAAAATAACTAGATAATTGTTTTCTGCTTATATGATCATTAAACAATGGCTTCAATAACAGCAGCCTGGCTTGAAAAAGAAGAGAGACCTGCCAAACAGCCACAGTTGCAACTTTCTGTCTCCTAATTAAAAGAGCTGAGTTATCTGCCACAGATAAGAAAATGTCATGTTGCCTATAGTTTAAAAAAGCAGCATGGTTATTAATTGTTAGCAGAATATAAAAGGGCCATTGCACACGTTACATTTTAAGTTATCACCTAAGATGCTTTAAATGTAAATGCAAAAATAAAATAAAATAATGTTGCAAATCAAATGCATCATACAGAAACTCTTGTCAGGGAGCTAATATTGGTTTTAGCTCCCCATTGAATGTGCTATTCAGTAGCAAACTCAGATTTGCTCGGTGTGAAGTGCTCTTTAGACGTTTACAGCTTGCTTCCACGTATTTCCATTAAGCAATATGTTTAAGCCTAGTCTTAGTCAGTGACATGGTCTCTCCATAAATCTTTCAGAGCATCCAAGCCCTAAGGCCCTAAGTTGGTTCCAGCTGGATGTCTGCTACATCAGTCCAGAGGATATGAGGGAGGATACTACCTGCAATTGTTCAGCAAAGCCCATGGTCTTCCTTGTCCCTTTTTCCTAGCCCAGTGAAGAAAGATGTGGATGGAAGAAGTGTGAACGAGCAGCAGAGTGTGATTGGGAAAATGCTGTTTCAACTGTTGGCTTAATTGTTTCCTTAATTCAGAAGCATGATAGCACAAAAAAAATGTTGAAAGGAAAAAACCAAAATAAAACAACCCACCTTTTCATTTTGGTAGCTGAAAGAAGGAAAATACAATTGTTTCAGATTACTTCTTAAAGAATTATTCCTAAGAAAGGAATGTAGAGCATGGATCAAGTGTGTTGAAAGTAACTGGAATACATTGAATAAAATGAAGATAAAAATAGATAAATTATCTGATGTTATTTCAAAACTAACATTTGCTAATAGTAAATGTGCAGCATATCATAGTAAAAGTATATCTATTAATTGGCATCAACAACTAAGTTTATCAGATGTTCAAAAGTCCAGGACCAGGATTCTCCCAGGATGGCTGTGAATTAACATGAATTATTTGCACCTGTTGCCTTACCTAGTGTTGCCCCCTTATATAGTACTCAGGCTTACAGGTTTACTACAACTGCAAATCTATTATGAATAAGTTGCATGTAGCCGTTATATACAGTAATGGTATGTACATTTGTTATATCCTTGTATGTTTCTTTGAAATTTGTACAGCTAAGATATTACAAAGTGTCTATGTTTATATGATTTAGAACTATGCACAGGTGATGAAGCCACTTGGGGCGAAACAGGGGAATATCCAGGAATCCTTGTCTTGTCTCCCTGTGCCAGCATCTACCAGTGCCAGTTTCTTATGTCTACCAACCTTATCATTAGACACTTAGAAGACTATTCCATGGTACTCTCTGTCAGATAGAAATATACAGTACAAGAGAAGATGAAGAAATGAATATACTACAGGACTAACAAAATAGGAATTGCATTCTGTACATACTGGACTTGGCTACATTTTAATATGTTATGTCATGATGTTGATTTTGACATTATGAGAAACTGTATTTAATTTTGAGAAGGAGTTATTTAGTAAACAAAACAATTGTTATTATACAGCCTATTAAATTTACGTGTTTTTCCAATAGTAAATGTGTAGCATATCATAGTAAAAGTATATCTATTAATTGTCATCAACAGCTAAGCTAATTAGATGTGCATAATTGTATGCTTCAAAAGTCCCAGGATCAGAATTCTCCCAGGACGGCTGTGATTTTCATATACTGATTTTGTACATATCATACAGCAATGGACATCTGTCCTCCTCTTAGTCTCTTGTCTATGGAAAACTCTATGGTCCTACCAATCCCAAGAAGCCGGTAAGATCTTGAAGGAGAAACGTTATCAGTCTGTCTAGACCCATTTAATCTTTTCCTACAGAGTGAGGTAGACGAGACACCATTATTAATGTTGCTGTTTATATTGCTAGTAACTTGATTTTTGTTTTTAAAAAGAGTTAAAACGAATGTTCCTGCAATGGCACCAGAGGATTCTTTCACCACAATGAAGGCTTGCAGAGTTACCAAGTATTTTTGAGTCAGCATCTGTAGAGAGGAGGTAAAAATATCTGCAGGCAAAAATATATTCTGGGGAAAAAATGATACTATCTCTAAGATAAGACTGCAGAGAACTACAAATGGGGAAGAAGAGGAAACCCAGAGAGGGAAAGAGATACTTTTTAAAAAAAAAAAAGCAAAGGGAAAATAAGCATGGGTTTATGTTGAAGTGTGGAGAGCCAGATATGAAAGAAAAGTTTTAACTAGTGAAATGTTTGTACAGTAGTTATTGCAATTTGTACTGCTAACTGCCCTGGGATTCCATTGGGAGGAAATGCAGGATAGAAATGAACAGGAATAAATAAACAAACCTATCTGCAAATAGAGAGAAAGAGCTGAAAGATCAGGACAGGAGATGGCAGAGAAGCTGAAGGAAGCCTTATATCTGTCTTCACAGATCCCTGTGCCTGAATTAGCTTTTGAAGGAAGGGCATCTGAGGTGATGAGGTAGATAGCAGCGAGGGGAGATGGACTTCTAGGCCGAATAGAAAATAAATAAATAAAATGGACAAATTGCCCGGTCCGGATGGCATCCAGCCGAGAGTTCTCAAACAACTCAGATGTGAAATTGGTGATCTTTTAACAGAAATACCGGTATGTCACTTGTCCCTTAGATCAGCCTCCACACTTGAGGACTGGAAAGTATCCAACACAACATCTTTTTTTTTTTTTTAAGGATCCAGGGTGGGGTATCTGTGAGAAATTATTGGCTAGTTAGTTGAATATCTGTTCTAATAAAACTGGTGGAAACATTAAAGCTAGAACGATCAAGCATATAGAAGAGCTACTCTTCTTGAAGAATAACCAGCATCGCTTCTTCAACGGCAAGTTCTCTCTCCTAAACCAGGAACATTGGCTGTGATCTACCAACAAGCATCAAAAACTGGCAGTGATTTACCACCCTCCAAAGTCATTTAAGTTTCTGAAATAAATAAATGGATATTTATTTCACAGATACAGTAATTATGTTTGGATATCATCATGACAGATCCAAATAGTTACTAGATGGACAAGTAACTAAACAAGTGAGAAAAGTCAAACTATATTTTTATATTAGTTTGCACAGATCTGAGGAGCCATCTTCTCTCTCTCTCTCTCTCTCTCTCTCTCTCTCTCTCTCTCTCTCTCTCTCTCTCTCTCTCTCTCTCTCTCTCTCTCTCTCTGTGTGTGTGTGTACTCTTTCCCTCCCTCCCTCCCTCCCTCCCTCCCTCCCTCCCTCCCTCCCTTCCTCTGTGATGCTCCTGCCCTGCTTCTCTCTCTCTCCCCTGTCAAAGGGAGCCGCACAGCTGATGTGGATCCCAATAGTGCCCTCCCTCCCTCCTTATTAAAGGCCTCCATCGCCCCGCCCCCATTGCTACGCCCCTGCTGACATGCTAGAACAGAACTTCCCGAAGTGTGTCTTGACACATTCATGTGTTGGCTGCAGTGTGTAAGTGTGTCACACAAACACTCCCAGTGCTCCTGGTGGGAGGAAGAGGCTGAGTTAGCCTGTGTCATGGTCCGGTCGGCGGGCGTCAGGACCAGAGGCAAGATGGTGGTGTAGAAGCAGGAACAGGTGCAGGGCTGAGGGTCCAGCAGCAGGCAGTCGCAGGGTCAAGGAGCAAGGCGTCGGCAAGGCGAAGGTCCAAGGAGCAAGGAGCAAGGCGAAGGCTCAAGGAACAAGAAGCAAGGCGAAGGTCCAAGGAACAAGAAGCAAGGCGAAGGTCCAAGGGTCGAGGATCAAGATGTCGGCAAGGCAAGGATCCACGGAGCAAGAATCAAGGCATTGGCAAGGCAAGGGTCCACGGAGCAAGAATCAAGGCGTCGGCAAGGCATGGGTCCAAGGAGCAAGGATCAAGGCGTCGGCAAGGCAAGGGTCCACGGAGCAAGGATCAAGACGTTGGCAAGGCAAGGGTCCACGGAGCAAGGATCAAGACGTTGGCAAGGCAAGGGTCCACGGAGGAAGAATCAAGACGTCGGCAAGGCAAGGGTCCAAGGAGCAAGAATCAAGACGTCGGCAAGGCAAGGGTCCACGGAGCAAGAATCAAGACGTCGGCAAGGCAAGGGTCCAAGGAGCAAGAATCAAGACGTCGGCAAGGCAAGGGTCCAAGGAGCAAGAATCAAGGCGAAGGTCCAAGGGTCGAGGAGCAAGGCGAAGGCAAAGCAAGGGTCCCAGGAGCAAGGAGCAAGGCGAAGGATCAAGGAACAAGAAGCAAGGCGAAGGTCCAAGGAACAGGAAGCAAGGCGAAGGTCCAAGGGTCGAGGAGCAAGGCGTCGACAAGGCAAGGGTTCCAGGAGCAAGAGGCCAGATGCAACCAGGCAGGGATAGCATTGCTGTGGCAAAGAGCTGGAGGGAAATGCTGGGCTTTTATCCCTCCCAGCTCCTGCCACCAGGTGCAGTGAGGTATCAAGTGGCGACACCTGAGTGACCACTCCTTGCCTCTCCAGCACAAGCTGAGGTCTTCACCTGTGTGGCCACTCCTTGCTTCTCCAGCACAAGCTGAGGCAGGCCCCAGTCCTGCAAAGCACTACAGGCCCCAGAGCCTGACTCCTGCCCATACTCCTGACAGCCTGCCCCCTGCCTAAAAGTTCTCTGCATGAAGAGAAATTAGAGAGTTCTAGGCTACACAGGAATTTAGGAATGACTGTGCTGTGTGTTCTTGGTGGCTCCCTCACTTTGAAAAGGTGTGTGTGTGCGCGCGCGCACAGGGATGGACTTTGGTTTTTCAAATTTCAGTGGTGCCCTGTGCGAGGCCACAGAGGCCTCTCGCCTTCTGTTCTGCTCAATTCATGCGGACTATTTCATAGTTGCAGCACCCTGTGGGTTCAATGCCCAGTGCTGTCCTAAATCAGCCTCTCTTCTCTCTCTCTCTCTCTCTCTCTCTCTCTCTGTGTGTGTGTGTGTGTGTGTGAGAGAGAGAGAGAGAGAGAGAGAGAGACCTACCGTAACTTTGGGAAAGGCTGTGCTGTGTGGGCTGGCTGCCCACCCCCTTTCTGAAAAATATCCTCCCCAAGGAGATCAAAGAGAAAGCCTTGTGGGGACCACCTTCTCCTTGTCCTTGCCAGTGCCCTCTTCATCTGGAAAGTGCCCTCTGATAGTGAAGATGACAGATGCATTATTCACAGCTCAGCCTTTCTCGGAGATCACCCCAAGAAAACGGATAAGACTTTAATATATTCAAATATACACCAAGCTTCCCATTTGAAGCCCACCCACTCCCCTTCAAAACCAATTTGTTCTTCATGTTGTGTACTTTCCAGAAAACAAGGCTCCACAAGAATTGTGAGGCAGCCCGTTACTTTGCTGGAGCCATCAGCCAGCCAGTATTCCCTGAATGCTAATATCACCATGTTTAACAAAGGAAAAAGGGGGGGAGGCACCAGCAGGAGTTTTGCAACCTAAGGACATCCCTTTGTTGAGGGAACAGAAGAAATTAGATGTGGGAAGTCTCTTTGCTACCACATGTTCACAGACTCCACTTTGCCAGAAAAATGTGGGGAAATAGAACTTGAGATTCATTTACAGAGGCGTACCCAGGATCAAAACTGGAGGGGAGAGGCAAGCCATGGTCGTTCAAGGCATGGGAGGGGAGGGGCCACAAAGTGGGAACATGGGCGGGGCTACAGGGCCAGCAGGCCCGACGACATCGCGGCGGCAGTGGCAGCGGCCACCTTGTGCTTCTGGGGCTGGCAGCGTCGGCGGCTACCCTGCTTGGCTGGAGAGGACGCGAGGGTCGGGCAGGCGAGAGGGGGTGGCAGGGCGGGCAAGGCACGGCCGCAGCCACGGCGGCTCCGAGGCATTGCTGCATATCAGCATAATATTTCAACCATGTCGTGGGTTCAAGCCCCACCTAGGGAAAAAATTCCTGCAATGCAGGGGGTTTGACTAGATGACTCTTCTGGTTCCTTCCGACTACAATTCTATGATTCTATTGATATATTACCATAGCATATGCATCATTCTGCTTTCTTGAATTGTCCTAGGCATAGCAGCCACATCCCTGTATACACATCCCTGACATATAACGCTACTGCTCCTCCTTTCCTGTTTGATCTATTTCTCTGAAATAGATTGTGTCCCTCTATTACTACATTCCAATCATGAGACTCAACCCACCAGGTTTCAGTGATGCCTATTATGTCGTATTTAGTTTGCTATACTAAGAGCTCAAGTTCATCTTGTTTATTTCCCATGCTCTGTGCATTAGTATACAGACACTGAAGACCATTGATCTCCATGTCTCTTATTTAAGGATATTTCCTCCCACCACTAGGTCTGCGTGCTGTTTGCTCCATTTGGTCCTTGACATTTGGATGATCATCTTCAGAACTTGATAGACTCCTACCTTCAGGACCACTGTCTCCCTCCTCCACATAAGTCAGTTTAAAGCCCTCCTGATGAGGTTTTTGAGTTTCATGGCAAAAACATTCCTCCCAACCTTTGTGAGGTGCAGTCCATCACTTGCCAGAAGTCCATCTTCAAGAAACTGCAGACTGTGATCTAAGAATCCAAACCGTTCCTGTTTGCACCATTTGCGAAGCCAGTTGTTCACTTCCCCTATTTTTCCCTCTCTCCCTGGGCTATGTTGTTCAACTGGGAGGACAGATGAGATGACAATTTGTGTTTTTAATTGCTTAAACTTCCTGCCCAGAGCCTCATAATCACTTTTGATCTTCTGGAGGCTATGGCTTGCAGTGTCATTGGTTCCCACATGAACCAAAAGGAGGGGGTATTTGTTGGTGGGTTTTATGATTCCTTGCAGCCATTCTGTTACATCTTTGATCTTGGCCCCGGGGAGACACCACACCTCTCAAGACATCTTGTCAGGCCCACAGATCACTGCTTCTGTACCCCTCAGTAGGGAATCCCCTATCACCACTACACGCCTCCTCATAGGCTTGGTTGGGATTCTTCCATGTGCTGTCCCTTCCAAGGTTACCTGCATATTCTCGGAGGACTGATTTGCTGATCATCTTCATATTCCTGATCAACTGTGATGAGGGAGAAATCTTCAAATGGAGTCTGTCCACCTCAGGGATGTCCCCTGCTCCTCCTTGGTGCAGACAGTGTGATCTGCTGCATTCAAGAAAAGTTCCAGCTCTTTAATTCCCTGGAGCGTAGATACCGTACATGGGCCTGAAGCTGCTGGACCTTGTCTTCTAGTAGGGCAACCTTGTCTTCTAGTAGAGATAAAGTACCTAAATCTTGATGTTGTGGAAGGGCTTCCTCCCTGAAAGTAGATTTCAGATGTGTATGGAGATGTGTTCAAAGCAAACAGAGTAAGGATTTCATTTGTGAAATTTAGGCAGGAAATTTGGTATATTATCTCTGTATGCTAACAGATGGCGAAGATGGTGTGTCATACCATTGCATCTGAATCCAGCTTGAGGAGGCCAGAGCCAAGTTATGCAAAGCAGATGACAATGCATTAACATCTCTATGCCAGGCAGGATCTTCCTTATGGGGAATAATGTTTCTATTCTCCACCTGCCGGTGAGTGCAAAGAAGACAACAAGGAAGGAAAAGATATGGGACACAGCTTTCCTTGTTTTCCCTAGCAATGAAATAAAATAAATAAACAATGAAGCGCCATGCTGCTGTCAGGATGAGGATCAAATGCCTGTTGCAGCTCTGAGAATTGACAATCACTACAAGTTCTAGGAGGCTTCTTTCCATATGATGCCTCATGAAGAGATGAATGTAGCAGCCAGCCTTGGGAAACGTCAATCACTGCAGGTACTAGGAGGCTTCATTTCACAGGCTGCCTCATCAAGAAACGAAAGAGCCAGCAAATACAGCATTTCAAGTAGGTCAAACACCTTTGCTGTGGTTTGTAAAATGTTAAGCTTCTCTCCATTTTCTTATCTAATCAAATTCTTTATCTAAGTTCTACTTCAGTAACTGTGACAGTGAATAAGTTCATCATGATAATGTTTCAGAAAGCTGAAATAGTGATAAATTGCATTTCTATTTGTTTTAGGATGATGCCTATGTAAATTGACTTTTAAAAAGCTGAACTTTAATTGGAAAAGTTAATGCTTTAATGAAACAGGAGATGGGTTTGTTCACTTGGTGTCCGTTAATGCTGTCAGTATTCAGTACAGTTGAGCTGATCCAGTCTTAAAACTTTTAATGCAATAAGAACTTAAAGTATTCTCATACCTCTGCTTATTATCCAGCAGAACATGCAGTGCTGGTTATTCTGGGCTGTGGGGAGGGAGCAAATCTGCATACAAATTCAGTTCTCATCAAAGGTGAAGTTCAGTCTGGATGCCAGACTCCTTTAATCAGCGACATGGGATGATGGACTTCTGCATTCCTAGGGCATGCAGACATAGGAAGCTGATTAATGGTAAGGATCAAATCACACACGACCCCACAATTCATTCCTCCTCATTTTATTACTTACTATAAAGCAGACTTGGGCAGGATACAAATATCAAATTGGACAAAAGGCATTTAGCCAAATGCAGCCTGGTGCCTCGGCTTAACACCCCAAGGAAAGAGTACTGGCATTTGAGCCTCTGACAGGCACCACAAAACCTTCGGAAGTCGAGGCATTCGGATGTCGAGGTACCACTGTACTAGGAAAACCATAGCTTTAACTATACGGACCTATGTCAGCAAGGTAATGTCTCTGCTTTTGAAGATGCTGTCTAGGTTTGCCATTGCTTTTCTCCCAAGAAGCAGGTGTCTTTAATTTTGTGACTGCTGTCACCATCTGCAGTGATCATGGAACCCAAGAAAGTAAAATCTCTCACTGCCTCCATTTCTTCCCCTTCTATTTGCCAGGAGGTGATGGGACCAGTGGCCATGATCTTGGTTTTTTAATGTTGAGCTTCAGACCATATTTTGCGCTCTCTTCTTTCACCCTCATTAAAAGGTTCTTTAATTCCTCCTCACTTTCTGCCATCAAGGTTGTGTCATCAGCATATCTGAGGTTGTTGATATTTCTTCATAGCTGCCAAGTTCCGGGTAGAAAAATAAGGGATTGCAGCGGCGCGGCACCAGAAGTCGCTTCTACGCATGTCCAGACATGCATGAAGCGACTTCCGGTGCCCAGACATGGGCAGAGCGGCACCGGCTCAGATGCGGGAAATGCTTGCAAAAAAAGGATGCCAAACGCACTAATGCAGTGATGGCAAAAGATGGGTGAAAGGCATCCCCAGAGGGCCATCTTTTCACATGAGAGGCACTTCCATGGAACTATGAACAGGGAGTCCTTTTTACGGCAGAAATACTGACAGCCAGGGCTAAAGCAGCACTCGCACAAAATTTGCTTTTGTGTGAGTTGTCGTAAGCTTGAGAGCATCCTCACCCGCCCCGAAAACAATTGTACCATGCTGGGTTTGCTGTGTGTGCTGGTCTTATGCATAGTCTTTACTTCTCATACAGCACATTGTTGCTGGTGTTCGTAGGAAGCTGGCAAGGGACGTTATGCATGCAGATGGTATGGTCTTCCTCCCATGCATTGATTACACACAGCCAGCCAGTTTCCTAAGGTGCATACACACAGTGAAAAAGCTATGTGGCAAAAAAAAAAAAAAAAACCCTAACAACTTCAGGTAGTCTCCCTTCTTCTGTGTTTCAAGCACCAAAATGGACCATTTCCTGCTTCAGCAATACAACAGGCTGTGTCAAAAACAACTTCTACGGGCACAATCCAAAAGTTAAGCCCTTCCAAGTCCTAGGGGTTTCATTCAGCGGCAGAGATTTAAAACACACACGTATTTCTATCACCGAAACCAATGCAATATGCTTTGCTCTCTACAAAATATGCTTTGTTTATTGAAAAAGCTGGGCCTTGTTGCTGCAAAAGGACTGTTTTCAGTTGGTTGCTGTGGAATTTTGTGATGTCATCTGGCAGCGCAGCTGCTGGAGTCTTCAGAGCTTCTGGTGGCGACGTCTAATTTGGGCGCCACTTTTTTGTGTGTTTAATCATTATTTTAGGTGTGAAAGATGTGGTTTTTTGATAATTTTTTATGCCAGATCCCTCCCTGATGGGAAGGTATGTTCTGCCCAAATTTGTTTCAATTCAGTTCAGTGGGTATGCAGAAAGGCTGTTTCATCCGCATGCACAATGCCTACACACACACTATATATATATATATATATATATATATATATATATATATATATATATATGCATTGTTGTCTGTATCTGTTCAAGGGCTGGTTTCTTTAGTAAATTCAGAGTCTAAATACATAACAAATACAAATAATATTAGACGTATGATGACATGTATAATTCTGCTTGGAATAATAGAAATAATGCTGCATATAATATATAAGGATTGTTCATACTCTTAATTGAACCAGAAGGAACACACCTGACTTCTAATGAAGAACAGGGAGCAATTGCTGCCTCACTGTGGCTTAACTTTAACTGTGGTAAAGTGTTACACTTTGAATGTTCAACAGTTTGCTGCTGTTAAGCTTTAAATAGTTGCTTCTATTGCTATGGAAAAGCAGCAGCAGAGTAGGCATTTTGGAAGAGCCCCCCATTTTGCAGAGTTCTTTGTTAGAGTGAGGCACTGCAGTGCATCAGTGGGGGGGGGGCTAGCAGGATGCAGGAGGTGGTGGTCATTGTGCACGGGTGATGCACGAACAACTCTGCTTCAGGCGGCAGAGAGTCTTGTGCCGGCCCTAGCTGTAGTGACATCTTATCTTCATGCAAACTGGGCCAGTGACAATTAGTTCAGAAACAGCTGCTCTGATGCTTACATACAGTTCACAGATATGTGCCATTAAGTGTGCGTAGGGGAAGACAAATGCTGTCCCTGGAAAGAAAAGATGCTTGTTACCAATAGGTTTGCTCAGTGCCACGCTGCCCATGAGAGAAGTGTCAGTTAACTTGGGGGCGGGGGAGAGTTCCCTATTGGGAGAATTTTGACAATTGCTTGGCCTGTCATTAGTTCTTGAGAAGAATGCTGAGACCTTTGTATGTGGTAAGCCAAATGGAGAGCAATATAACACAGGAAGACTCTCGCTGGAACCTATTTTAATTTTCTGCTAATTTATTTCAATTAACAGCTCTGCTCTGCGAGAATGCAAATCACTATAATTTCCTCATGAAGTAATTTGCTGCTTGGTGGATGGAGTTTAAGTTTCCAACCACTTTGCTTTCTGTTGTTGTTATAGTTTTGGTAGCAACAAAAAAAACCTTGGTTTGTCAAAGTCCCCTCTGCCCAAGAGACTTTCCAGCAGCCTCAGCTTCTGTAGCTGGAATCAGTCTGGGCCCTGCCCTCCCAGGCTAGGTGGGGGAAGGACTGCAAGGCAGTGAGCAGGTCTTCCAGGACTAGAGAACAGAACATCTAAAAGCAGTGGGATAGATCTAGACTCATCAAAAAAAAAAAAATTCCAGGGAAACGCATTGCACAGACAAAGAGTGGTGAAAGTATAACTGGGATCCCTGCTTTTCCAGCATTTCTTTATTAATGTCATGGTCATTTAGACACATTCCATTTTCAATAATGTTGTAATGCCACATCCACTGAGATGCTGCCGTTTTTCTCTTATGTGCTTTAACTTCCTGTTTATGTTTTACTCAGAGTAAATCCACTGCAACTGAAAGCTCATCCAAACTTTGTCCCATGATTTCTAGGCGCAGGTCCGAGAGATTTTCCTTTTGCCCCACTGCTTTCCCTGGGAAGACCTGCTGTGGACTGGAGCAAAAATCTCTCCACAGGAAACCTCATTCACATTTGTTCCAATTCAGCAGTAAGCAGTGGGTTTTCCTCTCAGACCCATGCCTAGAAATCACAGGGTGACCAGAAGTGTGGAGAATCCCTCAGCCACATTCAACCACTTCAATAGATCTTTGTTTAAAATGCATAGCTACTGCTGTTGAAAATGCATAGCTACTGCTGTTGAAAATGCATAGCTACTGCTGTTAGGCTTGGCAGTCATTTTATGACACTTCTTTAATGAGTTCAAAATTATCTCCTTACTTCAGTTTTTTTAAAAAATCATCCTGCAAAATACTTGAAAACTATTGTCATCCCCCCCCCCTTCCAAGTCTTCTTTTCTCAAGATTCTTTTTTATGGAAACTGGCTTCTCTTGGGTTCCAGATGCTTCCTCCTACACTTCTAGCTACAGTGGAACCTCGGTTTATGAATTTTCGGTTTATGAACGCTGCGGACCCATCTGGAACAGATTAATTCACTTTCCATTACTTTCAATGCGAAAGTTCGCTTCAGTTTATGAACGCTTCAGTTTATGAACAGATTTCCGGAACCAATTGTGTTCATAAACCGAGGTACCACTGTACTTGTAACCCTCAGGGATGTTCACCATGGTATTATCACAGATTTTTTTGAGTACTCAAGTTCCTATTTGCCCATCCACACACATTTACTCCACTTAGAACACTTGTGATTTCTGCAAATGCTAGGTGGGTGTGAAGATGTGGATTCCAGTTTAGGACTTGAAAAAGTTGGATGGTATGCAATTACTACTCCTCCAAAGTTAAAAATGGAAAGCGTAATGCTGGTGGTAAACAAGAGAGGTTCAAAAACTCTCTCAAGGCAAATCTTAAAAACGTAGTATAAACACCAACAACTGGGAAACACTGGCCTGTGAGTGCTCCAGTTGGAGAACAGCCCTTACCAAAGGTGTCATAGGTTTTGAAGGCACTCAAACTCAGGACGAAAGGGAGAAAGGGAGAAACTCAAGACAAAAGGAAGGCATGCTTGGCAAACCCTTATCATGACCAACTCCCACCCAGAAACCTATGTCCCCAAAGTGGAAGGACGTCTGGTTACAGAATTGGCCTCCACAGTCACTTACGGACTCATTGTTAAGACCGTGTTCATGGAAGAAAATCTTACTCGGCTACGAATGATTACCAAAGAAGAAGAAGAACTTTGCTAGTATGGTGGTTGAAACAGAAAAAAATAATCAAGTTACTGGTACTTTGCAAGTGATTGTTGCACATCTGAATGTGCATGTTCAGCCCAGCAAGTCAAGCATTTGATTTGCAGATTTGAAAAGTACGTTTCTCTCTCTCCCCCTCCCTTCATCTTCAAACTCTGCTTCTAAAGATTGAATGCTGTATTCCAGCTGAGAGCGTTCAGGCTTTTGGAAATATTGCTTTTATAATGAGCTAAGAAAAAGCAGAAAGTAAACATTAGCTTGATCCCTAATGAGGGGGGCATACAGATGAAATCTAGGGTAGATGAAATGTAAGCCCAAGTTACCCCCAGAGAATTGGTACTTAGATAACAAGAGGAAGAAAATCCTGGGGAAGAAAAAGATCGATGGAAAGAACATTTTGGAGATGTCAGTAAATTGCTGAAAGAGATTTGGCTTTCTACTGAGATTTCAAAAAGCCCAGAACCATTTCTACAATTATTTTCAACTCACAGTCCTCTGCTCTACAGGAATTTCCAGCTATTAAGCCTGGGGCTTGGTAGGAGAAAACACACACTGGAATTTTATCTACCTTGTGTTAAATCGGGTCCTCCCTCAACGAGGGCACGTGTTGCGGTGAGACCTGGCAACCAAACCCTTGTGTTGTGGGTGGGTATGATTAAACCCTTGTTGCTGGGTTTAATCTGACCAATGGGATGCTAGCCAATTGGCTCAAGGGACCTATATATGCCAATGCACGTGACCCTGAGCTTTGCGTGTGTGGACCCTTTAACCACCCCCCAAATAAACAAGACAAGACTCAAAGTTTTGGGTTTTTTTTTTGGCAGAATTTAGGCCACAGCTTTATTGATTACAATCAAGTGAGTGATTGCAAAGGCTCTGGTTCGACTAGCTCCCTGCACCGTTGCAGGCAGCGCTGACCCAGGGCACACCATAGGTCAGCCAAGGGTGAACACCCGGCACAGTGGAAAGTGGGGTCAAGCCAGTTGACCAGCCAGATGTCCCCCTGGACTCTGGGTCAGGGCACAACCCCTCTCAGGGTTGATCAGCCAAGAGTCCCTGGATTCCTTTAATGGAATACCCATTGCATAGGGATGGCCAGACCGCTCTGCCACCCCTATCACCTGAACCAGAGCCTATCTGCAACCTTACAAGTTGTGATTATTTGCTATGCAGCAGGTGAAACTCAAATGGCACCAGCTAATCAGCCAAGTGGGGAAAATTCCTGCCGAGCCCCTGTCCCAACAATAGATGACACATGACGGCATAACAAGGTCATGTGTGCAAGCCCAAAATATAGGGAGAGGTGGGTGGGTGTTCTGATGCACTAGCCCCAAAGAGGAAGCTCGGGGACATGTACATGGGCTTATATAGAGGTCCCTCGATAGAATTTAGCTGGCATCCCATTGGTCTGATTGCACCCAGAATCGAGAGACCTCCAATTGGGTGTTGTGGCCATCCAAACGTTCCCACCCACAACACAGGGTCTGGTTCCCAGGCCACACCGCAACACATGCCCTCTTGTTAGGGAGGACCCAATTTGTGTGTGTAGACCTTTTAACCACCCCCAAATAAATTCAGACAAGACTCAATTTTTTGATTTGTTTATTTTGGCAGCATTTAGGCCACAAATTTATTGTTTAAACTTGAGGCATCACAGCACAAAGGTGCGGAAGAGGACAGAGACTCAGCTGGAGCGGGATGACTGCTTTGCCAAAACGCTCACCACAGCCTGGTTATCGGACCAGAAACAGACCCACCGGTCCTTGAACTCCTTGGTCCAGATGTGCACTGCCAGTACTATGGGGGAAAACTCAAGAAATGTTAAGTCATGAGTAACAGCTGTACCCTGCCAGTGCTCAGGCCATCGCTGAGCACACCAGCGACCTCTAAAATAAAGGCCAAAACCGAGATAGCCAGCAGCATCCGAATGTACCTGGAAATCACACTGCAAGGTATTGGCTTGCCCTCTTGTTAGGGAGGACTGATTTCTCTCTTGGTCAGTGCATCGGAACACCCACCCACCTCTCCCTATATTTTGGGCATGCGCGCTTGACCTTGCAACGCCATCATGTGTCATCTGTCATTGGTACAGGACACGGCAGGAATTTTCCCCACTTAGCGGATTGGCTGGTGCCATTTGGGTTTCGCCTGCCGTATAGCAAATCATCACAACTTGTAAGGTTGCGGATAGGCTCTGGTTCAGGTGATAGGGGTGGGGGAACGCTCTCGCCATCCCTATGTGAAGGGTATTCCATTAAAATAATCCAGGGACTCAATGGTTTGGTCAACCCTGCGAGGGGTTGTGCCCGTGCCTGAGTCCAGGGGGACATCTGGGTGGTGGACATAGCATGTTCCTGACTTTCTGCCACTCCAGGTGTTCACCTTTGGCTGACCTATGATAGAGCTCTGGGTCAGTGCTTCCTGCAAGGGTGCAGGGAGCTAGTCGAAGCAGAGCCTATGCAACCACTCACTTGCTGTAATCAATAAAGTTGTGGCCTAAATTCTGGCAAAAACCAAACCAAAAATTTGAGGGGGAAGTTTAAAGGTCTAAACACACCCCCTTATTTAAGGGGGAAGTTTAAAGGTCTGAACACACAACGAAGATTTCCTCTTAACTTGGCTTAGTTTCAAAATCCACATTAGGTTGTTGTTTTTAAAGAGTGTTTAACTCTTTTCTTCTGTTTGGGTTCCTTCATAAAATACAAGAAGAAATGAAATGTATGATCTATACTTTAAACATATAAGTTTCTTACTTTACAGATAACAAGTGCATCAAACACTTTAGCTTCTTCACTGAAAATTGGAAGAGGAAAACACTTAATACTTCTTTTTATTACTGTAATTAATTTTTACTCTGACCATAAAAAACTTTCAAACAGGATAAATTTAGCTTTTCACATGCCAAATTAGTCAATTTGTCAGTATTCTGTGCCCTTTACCCTAAAATTGAGGCAACAATCCAATCCTTTTTGTAGTGGCCAGCTGGGTATGCTTGTGGGGAATCTGCTAATAACCGTCTGTTTATGACCTTCCTAGGGCATCTTTATGAAGGCAGAGCATGAAGGTCCAAGGGGGAAGGAGACTCTTCCATCAGTTATCGGGCAGTGAAAAGAAGTAGACTAGCCTGGTCACTAACTTCTTAAGAAATTGTTTCTTTGGAAGGGTTGCAGTGAAGGTACCCTGTTTCCCCTTTTTTAATACGTAGTCAGAAAGTAAGCCATGGCAGGGTTTTTAAGCATTTGAGAAATATAAGACATACCCCCAAAATAAGCCATACTTCCGCTCCGCGGAAACCAACCCCCACAGGCACCTCCACTCACAGAGTCACTCCATGCAGCTGGCACTGCAGGAGCGCGATCAGCTCTGAAGTGGCGCTCCAAGAGCTCCGCTTAACAGCTGATCGCGCTCCCGCCTTGCTGGCTGCATCCCCGCGCTCCGCCTTCTCGTCCATCGCCGCCCTGCCGCTTCTGTGCTTGTCGCCACCGCTGGGCTCACTGCTTCTTCCTTGCCTGGCTTGGCCAAGGAGCTTGGAGCGCCCTGCAGCGGCAGGCGGAGCGCCTGAGCCAGCGGCCTCTGCCTGGCCCGGCCTAGGATGCCTGCTGCCCTGCCACCCGGAACCAGTGGCTGCTGCAGCGCCGAGCACTCAAGAGAACCGAGCAGCGCCCTGAGCCAGCGCCCTGAGCTGTAAAAACTGTACCGGTAATAAAAAAAATAAGACATCCCACCGAAAGTAAGCCACCCTGTGTTTTTTTGAGGAAAAAAAGTTATAAGACGGTGTCTTAAAAAAGGGGAAAGACGGTAGTTCACTCCTGAAGCCTCTCCTTGTAAATCCCCAGTGCTGCTGTCTGATATTTGCAGAGTTCTCACTTCAGAGCTCTCAGAAGTTCTCACCTGTGTGCTCTTGTGTGGTTTTCTTTCCAGCAACTCCTTCCAGCTTGTTTTCCAAATGCTTTTCTCTGTCCTGCTATCCTGACTTCGCCTGCCTGCCAACTTTTACTCCTTCCTTCCATTGCTCAACAGCCTGGGCTGGGGGCTTCAGAGGAGCTCCCACCCACTCCTTTTAGCCTCTTCACTTTCCTGTTCTGAACATTTCCCTCTTGCTCTGCCTTCCACCCTCAGGATGAGGGAGTTAAGCTGGCATAGTCAGAAACCTCCTCACTCAACTAGAGATCTGCTGGATCCCAGCCCCTCTGAGTCTGGTGGATCTTTCTATAGGATTGCTCTGTATATCTTTCCCATAGATATATTTTGGTAAGGAGAATTTAACATGTGGAAAATGAACTGGCACCCATATGCAACATACTTTCCTTTCAGAAGAATACTTATTTAAGAGCCTGTCAAAGTGTGTTTAGAATAACATAATGCAAAATAGATTTTGTGTATACATGGTTTTCAAATGTGATTCATCATCACAGCTCGTTTTCTTGATTCTGTTTGGAAGGTGCTGCATTTGAATATGTGAAGTAGCATAAATGAAAAAGGATGCCATTCTGAATTATTCCTTTTTCTGCCTTAAACGAGAAAAATAAGACAATTTGACATAATCATCCTGCAAATCTCTCAGTGATTAAGGCAAAAAGGCATTCACAGAGCAACTAAATTATTTTCCTTTTAAATTAAACAAAAACTACAGTGTTTTTCCCTTTTTTGCAGCACAAGAATTAAGACTTCAGTGTGACTCTACCATACAGATGAGGTCAGAAATTCATACAGACCATTCAAATTCAAATTAACTTCATACAAATTAGCAGGAAGGGAGCAGCAGCAGAGGAAGTCAGGAGTGACACTTCAACAGCTTCTGCCCTCCCTCCCCCTTCTCTCTCTGGCCAGTAAACTGTAGCAGGACTGGGATTGACAAGAAACCATAGCGCAAAGGCCTGCAGGTGAGGCTTACAAGAGTGAACCTGATGGCAGGTTGTGAGTTGCCCCCAGTAGGCTGAGCCTGCAGGGACAACACCAAAGAGATTTCCATTGGGAACAGAAGCTCCCTGTTCAAGTCAAACTCTCTAAAGCAGCCCTTTCTTTCTGAGGAGCCTGTCAGAGTGCGCAGGGCTTCTCTCTCCCCCCCTCCCCTTCAATTGATGAAAATCAATCCCTTGATTGACTGGTCGATTGCGATTGACGTGTTGGACATGCTTTGGGGTACCTTCCAACTCTACAGTTCTGAGTCTATAAAAATATAGCCCAGAGGCACAGGCAGGCAGCAGCACCAGGTTAACACCAACGAGAATCCAGGGAAGGTACAACACAGTGTGAACTCTAAATCTGAGGTGGCAATGATCAGTGCTGCTTCAGAAGGAAGATCTGATAAAAACTGGCCTCATAGATCACAGCTGCCAGTGATAAAGGTATTTTAGGAGTTGCTTGTTCTTGACGAGACACTTGGTTCTTCAGGAGATCTCTCCTTTCCAGTCAAATGATTACTCTGTTGTTGCTCATCAGCCCAGGCCCAGACCTTTTGGCCTCTGCGTTCTCAGGGCTGGGGGGGTTGATTCTCCTCCAGGTCTGACAGCCCTGGGGGTTTTCCATATGCCCCCCTGCCCTGAGAGGGACTGAAAAATCACTCACATTTGCTTTGAACATGATGTATGGGACTTTGATTTGAGAACTCCACCACTCATTCAGGTGCAGTGGTTGGAGTGCAATGCTAGGACCTGGGAGGGCACGGTTCAAATCCCCACTTGGCTGGAAAGCTCGCTGGGTGATCCTGGGCCTGCCACTGCCTCTCAGTCTAACCTTTCAGACCCGTCTCAGCCAACAAGTAAAGGTAAGGTAAAGGACCCCTGGATGGTGAAGTCCAGTCAAAGGCAACTATAGGGTACAGCTCTCAACTGGCTTTCAGGCCGAGGCAGCTGGCATTTGTCCACAGGCAGCTTTCTGGGTCATGTGGCCAGCAATGGGACACTGTGACGGAAGTCAGAGCGCAGGGAAACTCTGTTTACCTTCCTGTCGCAGCGGTACCTATTTATCTACTTGGACTGGCGTGGGACAGAGCAATGGGAGCTCACTCCGTTGTGCAGATTGAACTGCTGACCTTCTGATCAGTGGTGCTGTGGTCTAAACCACTCAGCCAATGGATTCACTTGCCCCATGCCTGGAAAGCATGGGTCTCATGGGCATACCCAGGATCAAAAGGGGGGGGCAGGCAAGCCCCGGGCCCCGGTCACGCCCCCCAGCCACCCGATTGGCTGGCTGGCGATGACATGGCCAGGATCCCCCAGGAGGCGTGGTCAACATCCACGCCCCCCCGGAGGGGAGGGGGTGGTCACCCCAAGAGAGAGACCGAGAGAGAGGCGGAGAGGAGCCTGGCGAAGGCGGCAACCCATCAGTCGTGGTATATGGTATTATGAACCTGGCATTTAGGCTGGTCTTGGTTGACAATATACCCTTTAAAGGCATGAAAATCCACTTCGCAGCAGACATTGATTTTCTATACCTTTTAGTATTTTTTTTCAAAGATAGTTTCTCATATTTGATCAATGCTGTACATTACTTAAAGCTTCAAATTCAGTTATTTTGGCACATTATGGGGCACATTATGGCTGGTTCTAATGAAACAAAAAACAAACTCCAATCCTGTTTTTTCTTTGTTTTATATGATTCATTTAAAATGTATATTATGTATTTATGCCTGTAGCAATGCTGATAGCAGAAGTCATTATTTTTCACCCTTTTTAATCATTGGGGGATTGATTCTGAAGAGAAGTAGACCGACACATCTCCATCAATATATAAAAATGACATAAAATTCAATCAAACTTTGAATTGATTAATTATTCAATGATCAAAACATCTGCCAGTTTAAGAGCAGAGTTAATACACTCTCCGTTTGGTTGGGACGTTGGGAACTAAGACCTTTGCTTTTTGCTCCATAATCAGTGATGGTCTTGGCAGTGTAGCAGACCTACACTTCCCCTTGGTATTTCAGGCCCCAATCCAGAAGTGATTACAGTAAATGCTTGGGTCAGCAAAGGTGCCCCACATTCTCCTGGTTATGCATCTTCGTGTTGGAGCCTTGCTCTATTTGCTAGAGGGATCCTCCCTGTTTGTTGCTTATACCAGTCGCTGGAAGGATGGACTGGCTGGCAGGCCAAGTAGAGTCTCTTCTGATGCAGTCAGGGTGAGACAGGTTCTGCTGCTAAGAAACTGAGGTGTGTGGCACTTATAGTTGTGCTTCCTACCACCATTGCAAACAACAATTGTATCAGTAATGAAAAACGTCAAAGCAAGTTTTCATGGATTTCTAAGATGCACTAAGAGAAGGTGCCTCTTGGAAGTGTGGAGGTGACCGGTGTACTTTTATTTATGAGGAAGATGTTGCTTAACTATTGTCGGCCAATGGCTCCTCTCATTTAAAAGGTGCTCCTGGGGACATGCACAGACATCAAGTAGGGAGCAATTCTACACACAAGAAGGTAGCATAAAGCACGTGCAGCATAAACTAAGCCAGCATCAAGCACACCAGCTCTGCACTTGCTACATTTGAGCAAAGGCTGCTTTCTCCAGGAGACATTGTGTTTCCTGCAGTTGTGTTGGCCCCCGTTTGAGTCACCACAGTTCTGTAAGGCTTAACAAAGAAGTAGTTTTTCATAAATGGCTTTCCCTGGAAATGCTGCCAGACCAAAAGCCTATACTTGCAAGCCTGCCCATTGATGGCCGCTAGATGATGCTATCATGAGCTGTGATAGAAAAAACCTCTATATTCAGAGGGAGAATATATCTGAGTAGCAGATGCTGGGGCAGAATGGCATGGAGACAGCTCTAGAAGAGCATCCTTTTGTTCTCCCACTGCTTGGGTTCTTCTCAGAGGGGCTTCAGTGTGGCCATAGTCCACATATGCACTGAAAGAGAGTGGTCTCAAAGCACAAAGGCCCTGAGCTTTACCCACCTTCCTACCTGCATACCAGTTCAAAAAAGACCAGCCAGGGTTCATCTCCTTGCACCAACATGCAGGGGGAAGAGCGTTGCACCAGTGGAAGTCTTTTATCGAATTATCTAAGGGGTCTCTGATGTTAGAAAATCAGTTTTGCCCCATGTAAGGCATCCACAAGATTTTCTGTTTGTTTCAATATTCAAATCATCTCAGTTATTAAAGACCTTGTTTGTTCTGTTCTTTTATTTAAAAAGTGTTTGTTTGATCACTCATTTGCTTCTTTACTCATTCTATGTTTTGTTTTTCCTTTTCACTTGAACATTTTATTTCTGCCCCTGTGAAGAAAGCAGAGCTGATTTTGACTACCAGTCCTTCCAACTACCATGCTAATTTCTCAGAAGGCCACAGACATTGCATCCTTCCAGAGCATCTCTTATCCCTCTCTGGCTGTTTTGCAGTGACATTAAAGACTTGGCTATTCCAATCTACTTTTAATTGAATAAGCCTGCTGATTAAGGGAGCTGGAGGTGCACTGGCTCAGTGCACTGGCTGTTAACCGGAAGGTGGGGGGGTTTGAGCCCACCCAGGGATGGCTGGGGGCAGCATTCATGCATCCCTGAGGGCTGGACTGGATGACCCTCAGAGTCCCTTCCAGCTCTACAATTCTATGATTGTTGGGGGGGGGTGCGCGCTAAACTCTAGAAATTAATCAATCGAAACTCTAGAAATTTTTATTATTTGGAGTATTGAAGGGAAGATTGAAGGCCAGTGGAAAAAGACAGGGTAAGATTTCTTTCCAAGCCAGGATCTCACCTGCGATAATGGTAGAGACTTTTCTGTAGTGAATGTTGGCGTTTTGTGCAACATTAGTGCTGATGCTAGAGGTTGCTCGCAAGCACCAATTTTGTTCAGACTGCCTAAAAATTAAGATAAAGAAATTGAAAGGAGAAATGACAAAATAATGACTACAGAGCCGGTTGTTCTGTATCTATATCTGGAGTTCTAGAGAAAATTTGAAGGCAAAATGAAACTCTTCCCTTCTAATGGGTTATAAACTAGAATTTTATGAAGCCTGTGGCAAAATTATGTATTTCTAACTTTTAATACTTTCTTCTGTTTCTCACAATATATCTTAGATAAATAATTTTTTATAAGGCTTCACTGCTAGATTTTTGTTTTATAAAACAAAATGTAAAGGTCACTATTTGTTATATAAAGGTATTGTTATAAAGATTTGGCTTCCCCACCCTGAAGTGTGCTGCTAAAATTACATTATCTGGTATAATTGGATTATCCAGGATTAAAATCGGGAAAAGGAAATGGATATATAAAATATAAGGGCAGAGAGAAAACATTTAGTGAGAAATTGAGGTTTGCCATGCTTCCTCTCCCAGCTGACACCTTCAGTAATGTTGAATGGGATTTCTCCCCCAGCAGCTGAATGGAGTGTCTCAGACTATCCTTCAAAATGCAAGTACCAGCTACTTTTTAATAAGGTAATATTCATGCATTTTGGTTCTGGCATTATCTTCTATGGATTTCCAGGCAAGAGATGTCAGAAAAGAAGATGAAAAACAGCTTTGGATATGCCCTTATCACCCCTGAAGCTGACGTTCTTAATGTGCACATCTACCAGCAGAACACACAGAAATGTGATTTCCGGAACCATAAGAAAATAACACATTTTGGACATCTTTTAACTTTTTTTTGCAGTTTAAAAAGGCAGTTTATTGGTGAGCCAGATGCCAGTGCTGAAGGGAAGGCACCTGAACTCCACAGCAAAACTGTGGGATGCACATTTCTCTGAAGTAAAACACACTAGTTGTTCTAGTTCCTGTAGCGAATCCTCTAGCATGTTACCCTCTGACCCTCTACTCAGAAGGAAGTCCAATGTGCTCCCAGATCAGTGGGGTTTGGATTGCAGTCTGTTTCACTAGCTGGATTTCTAAACCTACCATCCTGTCTCCTTTCTGTTATTCAGGCCCCAGGGAGGGACAGTCGGATATTTTGCTCTTTGTGTCCTGGATGGCATTAATCACGCCTTCGCTCAGTTGTAATGCTATTTAACCACATACAAGCCCCCTTTTACTGCAACATTTTATTTCATAAATGTGTATTTCATTCAGAAGATGGTCATGCGTTTCTCAGCTGAAAGATAATGGTGAAGCTAATTTATGCTTTAAATGTTTTGGGATTTAGCTGCTTAGCATGGGGAAAGATTTGAAAACGAAGTTTTAGTTTGGGGATGGATCCAAATAAAGATGTTTCTCCCCATATTAACAAAGAGGCTTAGACTTTACCTAAGAAGCACAGATAGAACTTATGGATAACTAAAGAGATTAAAACAAGAGATGATATGAAAAGAACAACAATAAACTACCATTTTAATTCTATGTATCTGGAATAAGCCCCACTGAATTCAGTGGAGTTTACTTTTGAGTAGACACGGTTATAATTTTAACTTCATTGCATATAGGCTGCTTCTAACAATGAAACAACTTACACCAAGTCAACCAATAACATGTCAGACAAAAGAACAACAATGAGGCAACTGTTGGGACAGCAGCAATTATACACCCATTAATAGGAAAATAATGTACATTGCAAAGCAATACTTACATATTAAGTTTGCATGTCTAAAGTTTTTTAAAAAGTTTTTCTTTTTTAACCTTTTGTTGTAGAGAACTAAGGGGAAAAGAGTGTTTCATGATGGGCGTTGAATGAGCAGAAGGAAGGAAATTTGTCTCTAATTGTAAGCCACAGGTGTCATTGCTAAATTCCATAGAAAGCCTTGCACCTGAACTAAATAAAATTTATGTCACCCCGCCCAGCTTCATTAAGTCATCTCTGTCTTCCTTCAGATTCCTCATCAAACCCAGATTTTATGTGAAGCACAATTCTTTAGTCCCTATACCCTTCAAAAACACACAAAATGCTCTTTCTTTACTTCTTTCCCCTTCATTCCTTGAGGGGTGGACAAATCAATCTATTTTTAGTCCATGTTGCTTCCATATGTGTTCAGTTATAAGTCTGAACTCTAAGTTATAATTCTGCTCCATTTCTGCATTAGACTGCATTTAGGGTGAGGGAATCAGCACAAACTGTATCTAAATACATGTTTTTGATAGTCATTTTTCCTTAAAATACACATTTCAAAACATACTGGATCTCAAAAGGTGGATGTTAAAATACATTTTGTTACTTTATTTTAGAATGCAACAGTCAGGGAAGTGCGGAATCCAATGCAGACAGTACCTGTATTCTGATTTGCATCTGGTATGGGTCATGGGTCACTTTCTTTGTTTCAGGTCTACATTACCAACGATTGACGAGTGGCAGATGAAGATGATGGAATTAATGGAACTGGCTGAGATGACCGGACAAATCCGCAACCAGGGAGAAGAAGCGATGGAAGAAGAATGGAAAGATGTTAAATTGTATTTAAAAAAAACATGCTAAAGTAATATTTTAGATTAGAAATTAAGTTGTAAATAGAACTGTGGAATATGTGAAGATGTTATTTAGATGGAAAGAAGAAGTTTTTATAAGGTGAATATTTTGATATAGAATTTGCTAATTAGAAATGTAAACAAGAACCGCAGGGACGGGAACCCGAGGAGGTCCCAATATACATTGTGAGGGAGATAAGATACATTGCTTTATACGTTTTTGTTTTTTGTGCTCTTTTTGTATTTGTATTTTTCTTTTCTATTTTGTTTTTTTGTTTTTAGTGTTTTGTTAATCTTTTTTCTGGAAAATTAATAAAATATTATTCAATATATATATATATAAAAGAAGAGCATTTAACATTTGGTCTACCCAGTTAGGATTTTAATGCAACTACTTCATACTTTCTGAATCAATACATGAACTGAAACACAGCTATCCTTTGAAAGTCACACTTCTCCAAATTTGGAGGTGCAGTTTTCCAAGCAAATTATTTTTTACAAAAGAGTTTTATTAAAGGAAAGTATATGCAAACACATATTCAGTTGTACCTTGGAAGTCAAACGGAATCTGCTCCGGAAGTCCGTTTGACTTCCAAAACATTCGGAAACCAAAGCGTGGCTTCTGATTGGCTGCAGGAAGCTCTGGAAGCTACGGAAGCCCCGTCAGATATCTGGCTTCCAAAAATAGTTCACAAACCAGAACATTCACTTCCGGGTTTGCGACGTTCAGGAGCCAAAACATTTGAGAACCAAGCTATTCGAAAACCAAGGTACGACTGTATATTATTATTATGGGGGGGGGGGAGATTAAATGAATTATATGATGAGGAAATGCTTGTATAAAGTAAAATTGCATCCCAAAATTTATGTATTGTGGGAGGAGGGGGTGGATTGCACTAAAATACTGGTTGAGTTTCATGAGGTCTTTTAAAAGAATAAATCACAAAATGATGCAGAAATGTGGAGAACTGACAAATGGGGGGAAAAACAAGATACTGAGAGAGATTGAGAGATTTGTCCATTTTTCTTCCCAACTACTTCCATGACCACCACAGGGTTCCAAAATTATGAGATTCATCTGGAAAACCAGAAGAAACTGGCAGGTTCATTTTCATTTGTTTGTGTATCATATGTTACATAGGTCCAAAGGAAGCAGAATGATAAAATAAAAGTCTGAGCTAGCTTCAGTTAGCTTTATATTTTAAAGATGTGTAAAAAATAAAAGCCATTCTTTGAAAAAGATTATAGCTGCAATGGATTTGAGAAAAGACTGGAACAGGCCTTTGTTTTGTTGTGGTTACAGTTTTGTTGATAAGCTCAAATCCCTTGGACACAGTCCTGTTCTTGATTCGGAATGGTATGAGGTTTCCAGGTATAATCTCCTTGTTTACAAAATCATTGGCAAGGCTCTTTTGTGCACTCTAACTAGTAAGTTAGGCATATAAAAAGCATGCACAGAGTAGTTAGGAGAGCAGTTTTGCAATAAACAAGACTTAACTGGGGATATATATGCTCACTGGAGGAGAACCGCAGAGACTTTAGCTACAGTAGCTGATCCAAGTTTTTATTTTGGTTTTATATCTGTGGCGTAAGTGAAGGGGGAGCAAGAGAAACACAGTTCTGGGACTTTCTTCAAAGCAGATGCAATGACATCATCTACCAGTACACCAGTGTAGTTGACAGACAAATAAATAAGGTGACAAGGAGGTTTTTTTTTGGCTTTGAATTAGCAATGAGGAAGTTAGAGAGTGAGGAAAATAATCAAGAGCAGCTGAAGACTTCTTTCACTTTCTGTGATGAGGTTTCTTCATCACTCTAGCAGTTCAAATAGAAACACTTCTTGGTAAGATTCTTTGCATTTCAGATTATAAACTAAAGGTTGCATTTTGGATGGCCCATGTGATTTTGTTAAAGCTCAGTGTTTAAGAAGATGCAGTCAGAATTAAGCATCCCTGAGTTACCTCCAGGAAACCATGCATAGTGCTGCATTCATGCAGATCCCAAATGACTGGAGTGGGCATTATGCCATGCAATAATGATGCCTGCTCTGCACACATGCACATGCGCATAGTAGGTGCACGTTGAGTGGCTGATGGATGGCCCGGATCCTGATCTCCCCTACTCTGCCCCCTTAGCCTGCTGACAAGGCGAAGGATCACAGCATCACAAGGCTGGAAGGACCCCTCTGACAACAGATCATAAACACAGCTCCAATTTTACGAAAGGCAACATAACACATGAGCTGTGCTGGTCTTGTGATCCATCCAAGCAAACAGTTCAGGAGCCAGGTGAGAGCATTTATAAACCAATTAATATTTCAAAAATCCCCTAAGTGGTGAGCAGATATATATATATATATATATATATATATATATATATATATATATATATATCATTAAAACATTAAAATGAGATGAAAAACACAACCTAAAACTCCTAAATGGCTGCCAACCAGAAGCTAAAATTTAGAGCTCCAGTTTTAGGACTGCCTTGGCACTGCCTAAACCAAGTTGGTTTCTCAAAAGGCTGGCATGAGAAGAGCACCTGGCATGGTTGTGTTCGGTGTGCTGAGTTGCAGGTTTAGTGATTCTGTTTTAATGTTCTCTTGTGATGAGCTTCTTATGATCATCAGAAAGCCACCACAAATGCTTCCTGTTCCAGGTAATGCTTGTATGTGTGGCATTGTGTTCAGTACTAGACACCTTTGCCAAGAGGTCATGTGGGAGAAGTTCACAGATCAGATGGAATCCTAAGGGCAACTCCTCTCATACACCTCATGTGGGATGAGGAGAGCCATATCCTGTCTTATAAACAAAATACTGGACGTAATTTCTCATCACATGAGCTAAATGGCTGTGACAAAGATCCACATTTCTTTTTTGGAAAACAACTGTGGGTAGAGCATGTGAGTATTCATCTTAGGGCTTGAGCCCCACGTTGGGCAAAATATTTCTGCATTGCAGTGGGAGTTGGGCTAGGTGATCCTTGTGGTCCCTTCCAACTCTACAATTCTCCAATTATTATCTGTACCTGTACAGTCAAGGCAGAGAAAGCCATTTTAGGAAGCTGCCTTTTCAACTTGTCAAAGATGTCACTTTGAAAAACAGCAGATGTGTCTTCCAAATCCAATTATGATGTGGTGAGACAATCATCTCCCCTTAACAAAATTGTTGATCTTGCATTGCAGTGACCAAGCAGGCCTACGCTAATGAACAAAATGCCAGGCATCTGGGTGTTGGGAAGAAGGCAGGCAGGTTAGGAGGAAGGAATCCATTCCCAGGTAATTAAATAAGCAAGCAACCGATTACTGCTTGCTGAAGACAGGGCTCATCTGTGCCCATCTTAAATTTATGGCTTTAATTTACCTTTAACTTAAAATATAACTTCCCAAGTTTTAATACATCACTTGTCTTTAATAAATCTGCCATGATTATGCGTTGGCCTTGTATGATTTTTCCAATGTAATCTAAGAGTCTAAGAAAAACCAATGTAAATCACCTGGCTTAATGTTTGCTATATACATAAAATATACCTCGCTTCATATTTCAGTTTGTGCTCAGCCCTGCACTCAATAGGGTGCACAAATATCACTATATTAATGCGTTTGGCTAGATAAAGCCATATGGCCTTTAAAATATTTGTGATTAGCATTTGCTGAAGTAGGCTCAAGTGGGAGGAAACCAGCAGTGGCAAGAATTAGTCATCATAATTAAAGAAAACTGTTATATGCACTAAAGATTGTGAGGTTCTTGGCAAAACACAGAAACAGACTGAAGTGGGTGGGAAACAATATGAAATAAGAGCTTGAAGACTAAGAGCTAATGCTGACTTCTTCTTCTTCTTGTACACATACCCAAGTGCAGAATCCACAGCTTGCCCATCAAACACGAGGCACTATCACTTCAGCCCTGGAAGTGGCAACAGGAAAAGATTAGCCTGTCGCCTCTTGAATTTCCCCAAATACACCTACATACCCAATTCAACCTGGATTCAGCCATCTTACTTGATGAGACACACTTGTATTTTGCACTCAGAACACATATTTTTGCCCACAGAGTGAAGCTGACTTTATTAGCATGTTATACATTTTTAAAAGATTGCTTATTTGCCTATTGAGGCAATTTAAGTGTCTCTACTTCTAAATTTTGTTAGTCCTTTTAGGAATTCAAAGCAGCTTCCAGTCTTTCCAAAACTTGCCAAACCACAAATCATTTGCACCAGAATTGCTTGATTGTGTTATTGGAAAACACAGAGGAGACATTGAGATCATGAGGAGAGAGGTGGCATCCAGCATCTTATCTCTCTGATGCTTTCTGTGGAGACCTCTGTCTGCTCAGCTACTATTATTTAAGAGTAGCTCAGCTACAAATCTGCTCAGGCCTTAGGGTGGGTTGCAACAAATAAAACACAATGTTGCAAAAAGTTTCGAATAACTTACAATCACAGAAACAAGGTTGTGTCCTTTTCAGATGTGTCCTTTAAGGAGTTAATTTTATGTAGAAATTTTGCATAAGAACTCACAAAGAAATTTCCCAGCAACTCAAAGGGCCATGAGATATCTGTGGGGTTTTTGTTTTTGTTTTGTTTTTTTAAAAAAATTCCTCCTACTTTGTAGTCTTATCTAGAAAATAAATCCTGTTAAAGTGAAACTTGATGTTTCTTTTTCTTGTCTTCCTGACCCCCTCCCCCATTCTTGAGGAAGAATATTGTTTTCTCAAGCAATCGGGTTCCAGTAGCACCAGTCACCCAGCTGGAGGCTCTGCTTCTGAGACCTTCAGGGGTGGCTATATGATCCTCTGAAGGATGCAGGAGTGAGTTAGGCTGAAAGATAGGCAAAGTCTTTCATTTTTCTAATGCACCAGTCAATGTTTTTGTCCTGCATTTTCAGAGAGTTTTATAATAAATAAGTGATTCCTATGCACAGAAGCATGTCAGATCATGCCTGCTGCCTCCACAATGCAGTAAGTGTCACCTTGCTCAGAAGTTCGAAAGAGAAAGCTGTTATAATAGTGAGCATAGATTACTCTGCACTGAACAAATTAACTATTCATATAAAAATCCAAAGTGGCAATTATAATAACTGAAACGAACAGACAACTCTATAGTTTCATAAACCCACAGTGAAGCTCCATGCTGGTTGAAGTCAAACACAATAGGAATCCACTAGGAAACTACAGCTGATCTAGAAAGCAGGTGGCAAGTGAGTTGGCACTGACGCCAGGAGCACAATATACCAAGATTTCAAGCCTGGTGGACCATCTGCTTCTCCTTAGATTTGAAGAAACAGGGAATGGTCTTCTCCATATGCCACAGTATTAAAGGGGGGAGATGAAAACTTTGTTTAGCATTAGAAGGTGCAAAAGCTATATATGCTGAACAATGAGAAGGAAGAAGTGTCCATAGGGACAGAGCACAGAGGGCACAAGGAGGAAAGAGGGACTAGGAGAAATGAACTGAGTGGTCAAACAAGGAAACATTAGTGGTTAGGACATCTGCGGGCCAAAACAACGTGATATTTTCAGTACCTATTCAACTGTCCGTCACATTTTGGAAAATTGAAACGTTTGAAGCCCTTGTAGCCACAGTATCACAGTGCTGTGGAAACGGGAGCGCTCCCAATTCTCAGGGGAGCACTTGGACTTTGTTTTGAAAGGGGGCTCCAGACTCAGTGGCGGAGCTTCATGCTCCGGCACCGGGGGTGGAGAGCAGGCGGGGACATGGCTGGCGTGCATCCAGGGGGCGGAGCGTGCCACCCGCAGGGGCATGGTGCGCATTCTGAGGGCATGACGCACTGCCTGCATGGGCGTGGCATGCATTCTGGGGGCGTGGCATGTCTGCAGGGGCATGGCGCATGTTCTGGGGGTCGGGACCGCCACCTGTGGGGGCGGGGCGCCCAGTGTGGGTGGGGGGCAGCCGCGATGGCACCCCACTTGGATCGCACTGCCAGGGCGGCCCGCTCCCATTGCCCCCCCACTTCCTCTGCCCCTGTCCAGACTCCAACAGTCATGCTCCTTCAATCAGGACCTTTGAACTCAGCTGACCAAATGCATACAAAACTATACATCAGATTTCATTTCTAGAACCTCAGACTATATCAGTTGTGATATTTGGCCCCAGTTCAGCCAGATACAATTATACTCAAGAGACAATATCATAAAATCAATTATAGAAGGGAAGATGGAGGAAGATGGAGGATAATAATAATAATAGCTGATTCCAGAAAAATCAGTCAGGATTACTGCAGTTTTTCAAGTTTCTGTGCTTAAGTTGTGGGGAAAGGATGTCTGTGCCATTTTTCATCAGCATCTAAGGGTAAAATAATATGGTATTCATAGAAAACCACACAGTTTGGGCTGTAGCTTACAGCTCTTAGCAAATCTGAGATATTTTCAAAGGTTACTGATCCTTTGAAACATTTCCTCTTTTTCTATATTGTGGATGGCTTGGGGAATAGACAAGATGACATTTGGGTAAGGGAAAAGTCCCACTGATGGATTCTCTTCAGGACTGTGGAATGTTTGGTGAACTGATGAAAAGGTCAGTTGTCCAGCCCCCATCAAACTGCGGACGGACCCTGGGGAAGGTACCTGTGTGCCTGCAGACCAGCATCATACTTTCTCTTTTCAAAATACCTTTCTCATATAGATTCTGGGACGTGTTCTTGAGTGCATCCTCAAGGTGTGCAGATGGTTTACCTGGCCTCCTTGGCCTCACCTTCACCAGTCATTGCTGGTGTCAATAACTGTGGCACTGAAATTGCATACACCTCAGCTCTGGCTGTATTGGCAGACATTACTTTGGGGGCTGCCCCCAAACTGGCTGCCAAACCTGCCTGCATCCAATGCCGATTGAGGGATGCCGGGGGGGGGGAGACCTTATTAGAATCAACCCCAAATACTCTGGGAACCATGACATACCTTCCAATAATGATAATTTTACCATTGATACCCCACACATCTTCCTGGGTTGCCTCAGCCACTCTGGGCAGCTTCCAACATATAGGAAAAAAACATAATAAACTATTAAACACTTTTTAAAAAACCACTTCCCTATACAGGACTGCCTTCAGATGGCACAGGGGTCAGATAACTCCATACCCCCCAACATTTCTCCAATAACATTTATGTTATTCTTCAGACCCTTTCACACCCCTGCTTTCATCTTCAACTCCATTGAAACCCCTCCATCCCCCCCCCCGCCTGCTTCCTTTTCTCAACTTGCCTTTGCACCCAGGTCACCCCCTCCCAATCCTCTGCATCTGCTAAAGACAGCCCTGCTCTCGGTCGTTCTCCTCCGCCTGCTTCCTGGCGAAAGGCAGTGCACAGCCTTCTGGGGGCGCCGGAGGGATCGTTTCACCCCGGCACTGGACATGCTTAAGATGGCCCTGTCTGAAAGACTCACAATTGGGAAAGGAGCAGGACTGGTGGGGGAGATGGAACTGAACACAGGTTATAGCATATCCTAATTATTGTTGCACACACACACACACACACACACACACACACACACACACACACCTATTTACAGATGAAATAAGAACATAGCAGGGTGAGGAGAGGGGAAAGCAATAACTGAAAAACACTGAACATTACTATAATTAAGACTCTTTCTCATTAAGAACCATACAAATAATTGCAATAAAAGCAGCACACCAGCAGCCTTTTCACTGAAAGCAATCTGTTCCCAAAGGCCTGTTGGAACAAGAACGTCTTCACCTGCCAGTGGAAGGACAAGAAGGAAGCAGCCAGTTTGGATTCTCCAGGGAGGGAGTTCCAGAGTTAGGCAGCAGCCACTACAGAGAAGACCCTCTCCTGTGGCTGGACCAAGATCTCAGAGCCTGGGTGGTTTGTGTGAGGGAATAGGGTCTTTCCGTTGGCTTGGACCGAAGCTCTGGGATGGAGGGGGAGATGCAGCATATCATAGAATCATAGAGTTGGAAGAGACCACAAGGGCCATCCAGTCCAACCCCTTGCCAAGCAGGAAACACCATCAAAGCATTCTTGACATATGCCTGTCTGCCAAAATTCCACTGCCGAACAGCTCTTACTGTCAGGAAGTTCTTCCTAATGTTTAGGTGGAATCTTCTTTCTTGTAGTTTGAATCCATTGCTCCGTGTCCACTTCTCTGGAGCAGCAGAAAACAATCTTTCTCCCTCCTATATATGACATCCTTTAATATATTTGAACATGGCTATCATATCATATCACCCCTTAACCTTCTCTTCTCCAGACTAAACATACCCAGCTCCCTAAGCCGTTTCTCATAAAGCATCGTTTCCAGGCCTTTGACCATTTTGGTTGCCCTACTCTGGACACATTCCAGCTCGTCAGTATCCTTCTTGAACTGTGGTGCCCAGAACTGGACACAGTACTCCAGGTGAGGTCTGACCAGAGCGGAATACAGTGGTACTATTACTTCCCTTGATCTAGATGCTATACTCCTATTGAATTGCATTGGCTTTTTTAGCTGCTGCATCACACTGTTGACTCATGTCAAGTTTGTGGTCTACCAAGACTCCTAGATCCTTTTTACACGTACAAATAATTGCAATAAAGCCAGGTGTCTTCCATCCTGTATTTGTGCCTTTCTTTCTTTTTTTGCCCAAGTGTAGTACTTTACATTTCTCCCTGTTAAAATTTGTCTTGTTTGCTTTGGGCCAGTTGTCTAATCTGTTAAGGTCATTTTGAAGCATATAAGATAATGTTGCCTAAAATAATGCAATTTCTTGACATTTTGGAGCTTGAGTGAACCTGTTAATCTGAAATGTTTTTCTGATAACTGGAATATGCCCTCATTTCATTTTTCTGTCTTTTTTATTTTTTTGTTATAGAGGTTTGCAAGTACATGGAGGTATATACAGGTAAGAGCTGAAATGCACCACTTTCAGATATTTAACTTTTGGGGACTGAGGCATAGGAGTGAAACCTTAAGGACTCTAATGTAGGTGTGTGACACCGACACTATTCTAAAAGGCTTCTCCTCTTCCAAGGGTAAAATGCGGTAGGACACGGAGGCAGTGGCAGCCGCTTTGTCACCTGGGGGGAATATTGTTGTGTCCGGGGGGCGGGGCGGGGCAGGGCATCGCTACGTAATGATGCATGCGTTGTTACGTAATGACGCATGCATCGCTATGTAATGATGCATGCGTAGTACAACGTAGAGGGGGATCGCAACCCCCCCTGCGACTTCAAAACGGAGCCTAAACGGAGCGTCCAGGCTCCAGGTGGATAGCCTGCTGGTGCAGCGTGCCCGCTGCACCAGCCTGGAGCCACACGCTCCATTTAGGCTCTATTTTGAAGTCGCGGGGGGGTGCGATCCCCTCAAGGTTGTATGCATGCGCAGCATGCTACGTAGAGGGGGATCACACCCCCTGCGACTTCAAAATGGAGCCTAAATGGAGCCTCACTCGGCATGGCGGGTGGGTTCCACCCTGGAGCTGGATGGGGGCAGCAGTTGGCGCCCCCCGACTCCCAAGCCTCCAGCCTCCAGGTAAAAAGCTCACTCAGCACAGTGTGCCATGCTGTGCCGAGCAGGCTTTTTTCCGGGAGGCTGGAGGGGCTTGCTTTGGGAGTCGCTGGGTGGGGCACCAACTGTCACCCCCGCAGAGTGGAACCTGGGGCATACCACCCCCATCGCCCCCCGTTGCCCCACCCCTGCACAGTGGTTTGTCAGAGAACGGGAAATAAAGTTGGTACAGACCGCAGTGCCTTAAAACACCCACCTAGCCCGCAAAGCTGTTAACTGGCCATGTACAAGACAAGGGTCTAATTTATGCTTGAGGAATCAAGCTGGAAAGAACTAATATTTTTAGGAGGTACTTGAGCAGGAACTGAAGGATAAAATGCTAGATTATCATAGTACTGTAATGCAATATTTGGATAAGATACTGAATATGCCACCATCATCAAAAGGGAGGCCATCTGGCAACCCAGACAGCTCCATGAAGAAGTACATTGTTAAGAATTACACTGCTAAAATGAAAAGAAGAAATGCTTTGATTAACAGAAGACCTTTCAGCAACTTAGAGGAAAAATGGGACGTGAAGGACTGTATTGGTAAGAGTCACAGCTAGAAGTTTGCTATGGCATTTTTTCAAAAGCTGAAGGGGTCTATTTAAGATGAAGATAAAGTATAATATTTACATCTCACTTTGAACTTTCTTTAAAGAACCCTCCAAAATATCTGAGCTGTTGCATTAAAGCAGCTCTGAAATCTAAAGCAAGTTCAAATTAAAATGCCGGAGGTGACACTTATAAAACATCAGAAAGAACATCATAGTTCTAGTTATTATGAACAGCAGGCGAAGTGGTTAATTTGTGTTTGGACCGTCCCATTTCAGACATCAGCTCAGAGCTCACATGAATGACTTAATTTCCCTTCATGAAAAAATTACCTGTACATAAAACATTGCAAATATTAATATTGCACAGTTTGAAGTGACTGGACTTTTTAGTAAAATAAAAAAATTCCTTCAGTAGCACCTTAAAGACCAACTAAGTTTTTATTTTGGTATGAGCATGCACACTTCTTCAGATACAGTGAAATAGAAGTCCCCAGGCACTGGGGACTTCTATTAAGGTGCTACTGAAGGAATTTTTTTATTTTACTTCGACCCAGACCAACACGGCTACCTACCTGTAACCTGGACTTTTTAGCTTGCAGAGCACAGCTTTTGACTAGCGATAGTTCAGTGTCGCCATCCACGCATCAGGTGTTGCAGTGCCTGGCTCACCTGCGTTTTATGGGTTGTGCTGTGAAGTCCATTTGAATTCAGTCTTCTGCCATTTCATTTTTCTGTAAGTCCCTTTATTCCAGAGACCCTTGTGCAAAGTTTGTGGTGTGCAAGGCTCTTGAGGGCTGGGGCAGATTGCAGCCACCTAAGGCGCCAGGTAGGCCGACCACCTTTGATATTTAATGCGCTATGCCAGGCACCCCCAAACTCAGCTCTCCAGATGTTTTGGGACTACAATTCTCATCATCCCTGACCATTGGTCCTGTTAGTTAGGGATGGTGGGGGTTGTAGTCCCAAAACATCTGGAGGGCCGAGTTTGGAGATGCCTGCACTATGCGCAGCAAGCTGAGGCTAATTTGCTGGTCGACTTATGAGACAAGACTCTTTTCGGCAGCTTTTTCAATAGCATTTTTGGTGCATTGTGTGTGGTGGGCTTGAGGGCATCCTGAGCAAGTTTGCAGATGGCACCAAATTGGGAGGGGTGGCTAATACCCCAGAGGACAGGATCACACTTCAAAATGACCTTAACAGATTAGACAACTGGGCCAAAGCAAACAAAATGAATTTTAACAGGGAGAAATGTAAAGTACTACATTTGGGCAAAAAAGAAAAGAAAAAGAAAGGCACAAATACAGGATGGGGGACACCTGGCTTGAGAGCAGTACAGTATGTGTAAACAGGATCTCGGAGTCTTGGTAGACCACCAACTTGACATGAGTCAACAGTGTGATGCAGCAGCTAAAAAAAGCCAATGCAATTCCTGTGTTATAAGACCTTCTTCTAAGACGTCAATGTGGAAGGAGAAATAGATGCTACTACTCCCTGCAGGACTAGCTGCTGCCAAAGTTCCAAAGTTGAACTGGGAAATATTCCGGAAGCTGCTGGGCACATGGAGCCAGGGATCTGAAGTGCTCCATCTGAAAACAGGATAGGGCACCTATCTTGTTGGGATATTGGAAAACACAATATTACATTTGAGGCACCGCAACAGAAACGTGCGTAACAAGGCAGAGACTCCACTGGAGCGGGATGACTGCTTTGCCAAAATGCTCACCACAGCCTGGTTATTGGACCAGAAACAGACCCGCTGGTCCTTGAACTCCATGGTCCAGATGTGCACTGCCACTACTATGGGGAAAAACTCAAGAAATGTTAAATTACGGGTAATGGCTGTACCCTGCCAGTGCTCAGGCCACCTCTGAGCGCACCAAAGGCCACAGAAATAGAGCCCAAAACCCAATGAGCCAGCAGCATCTGAATAGACCTGAAAATCAAATTGCAGATTCAAAGTATCCTGCCACAAGGATACGCCATTGAACTCCCTCAGGAATTCCAGTCAGCTGATACTCCCCACTGATGTGGACAGATTCCTCCGAGCCGGTAGGCCCACCACTTGTCTCCTTGACCCGTGCCCGTCTTGGCTGATTAGAGCATGTCCAGATGTCGTACGGGTCCCCCTGGTTGAAATCATCAATTTGTCCCTTGGCAGGGGGACATTCCCAGAGGAGCTGAAGGAAGCAATGGTGTGTCCGCTCTTAAAGAAAAGTTCATTAGATCCTTTAAAAGGTAAAGGGACCCCTGACCATTAGGTCCAGTCATGACCGACTCTGGGGTTGCGGCGCTCATCTCGCATTATTGGCCGAGGGAGCCGGCGTACAGCTTCCAGGTCATGTGACCAGCATGACTAAGCCGCTTCTGGCAAACCATTGCAGCGCACAGAAACACCAATTAGATCCTTTAGGTCAAGCCAATTACCACCCAGTTTTGAATCTTCCATATCTGGGTAAGGTAATTGAGAGAGCAGTTGCTGAACAGCTTGGTAGGTTTCTGGAGGAAACATTGGCTCTAGATCCATTTCAGTCCTGTTTTTTGTCCTGTTTTCGGGACCGAGACGACTCTGGTCGCCCTAACAGATTATCTCCATAGACAACTGGACCAAGGCGGGTCGGGACTGCTGATTCTTTTAGATCTGTCAGCAGCCTTTGACATGGTCGATTGGACCACCGCCTTGCCAACATGGGGGTTCAGGACACAGCCTGACAATGGCTGAGCTCCTTCATCTCTGGTCGGGGACAGAGGGTGGCGCTAGGGAGGGAGATGTCATTGCGTCACTCCTTGCTGTGTGGAGTGCCGCAGGGCGCAATCCTTTCCCCAATGCTTTTCAACATATTTATGTGCCCCCTCGCGCAGATTGTTTGTGGTGATGCTGAAAGGGGGCACTGCAAAAGTTCGCCCCAACTTGACTATTAGCCGGAGCAGGCGCTGGTGAACTGCTGTGTTGTGTTTTTATGATTTTCCTGAATACAAACAACACAGAGCAAAGGTGAGTGCCTGCAAAACATTTAAAATGCCAACAATTCATACCATCCAGAGGACACAAGGACATAGGCAAACCCGGGGGGGCAGGCGGGGGCAGCTGCCCCCCCTAGAAGCAAAAAAATAACGTATTTTACAGACCATAACCAGCACTTTTCCCCTCCAAAAACTGAAGTGGAAAAGGGCAAACGGGAGACGTGCTTTGCTTTAGCGAGAGCCGCTTGGTTGGGGCGGGAGCACAGCTGTAACAAAAACACATCAAATAAATAAAGCAAAGTGGCTACCGGTAGTTAAGCAGTTAAGACAATGGAGCAGATAGCCCCTTTCAGGCAAGATTTGATAGCTCACCACTTCACCCTATTGTTCTTCAGTGGGAGTTGTTAATGAGCATTCAGGGATCGCATTAAGAGTTCTATTGGCGATTTAATGAGGGTGCAGAGGATTCAATTTGACTGAGGTGGCTCTGCAAGGCTAAAAGAAAGTGAATAAGAAAAAGGGGGGCTGTAGCTTTGATAGACACAGTGATGTTTATAAAAAGCAGTGGTGTTCCAGTCTGCCCCTCCTCCTGCATCTGTATACTGTAAATCAGGGGTGGCCAACTCCCAAGAGACTCTGATCTACTCACAGAGTTAAAAAACTGGGAGTGATCTACCCCCTTTTAGGGGGCTCAGGTCAAAGCTGTTGTGTTTTTTTAAGGAAGGGAAGCCCTGTTTTGGGGGGTTATAAAATGCGGGGGGCAGGTAAGCCCCACATAGAAAGCCCATCAACATGGGGGGATGACTCTTTCAAATACGGTATTTACCAGAAATTGGGGGGGGGAGGCACCTAGGCCTCTAGGAGTTGGCTGCTATGCCTAGGACAATTCAAGAAAGCAGAATGATGCATATGCTATGGTAATATATCAATAGAATCATAGAATTGTAGTCAGAAGGGACCACAAGGGTCATCTAGTCCAGCCCCCTGCAATGCAAGAATTTTTTTCCAAGGTGGGGCTTGAACCCACGACATGGTTGAAATATTATGCTGATATGCAGCAATGCCTCGGAGCCGTCGTGACTGTGGCTGTGCCTTGCCTCACCCTCGCCCGCCCTGCCACCCCCTCTTGCCTGCCCGACCCTCCCGTCCTCTCCAGCCAAGCAGGGTAGCCGCCGCCGCTGCCAGCCCCAGAAGCACAAGGTGGCCGCTGCCGCTGCCGCCGCAATGTCGTTGGGCCCGTTGGCCCTGTAGCCCCGCCCACGTTCCCACTTTGTGGCCCCTCCCTCCCCTCCCGTGCCTTGGCCCCGCCCCTGAGCGACCATGGCTTCCCCCCCCCCCCCGTTTTGATCCTGGGTACGCCCCTGCACAAGGAGCAAAATAGCAACTTCACTGATGCTTGAGTGAGTTTATACTGAACTGTAAAAGCAAGATAGTCAGTATACAATCCCTGATCCACTTACCTGGGAGTAAGGCCAATTGAATTTCAGTGGGGCCTTCCTTTGAGTAGACATGGTCAAGATTGCAGGCATAGATGGCTTTGTGATGGGTCATTAACTCTGCTTTTCAGATGCACAAGACTTTTGGTTCTGCTGCAAAAGACTTAAGAAGGATGTCCCACAGAGCTGCAATTTCCAGGGTTCCTTGTGGAGAGGAATTGATTGCTAAAATACTCTGGAAATTGTAGCTCTGTGAGAGGAATAAGGGATGTTCTCACAACTCTCAGCACCATTAACAAGCTACAGCTCCCAGAATTATTTGGGTAAATCCCATGGCTGCTTAAAGTAGTACAGTCAAACCTGATTGTCAAACATAATCCGTTCCAGAAGCCCATTCAGCTTCCAAAATGTTTGACAACCGAGGCACAGCTTCCAATTGGTTGGAAAAGCTTCTTGCACTCAAGCGGAAGCTGTGTCAGACATTTGGGTTCCAAAAAACAGTCAAAAACCAGAGCATTTACTGCTGGGTTTTCAGCATTCGGGCGCTGAACCATTCCAAAATGGAGCCATTTGGGAGCTCCATTCTTTAAATGGATGGTGTTAATGTGCCCTATGGCCCGAGATACCCAGGTTTCAATTCCCACTCAGTCACAAAGCTCACCAGGTAACCCCTGGCCAGCCATTATCTCTCAACTTAAGCTGCTTCAGAAGGTTATTAGGAGGATAAAATGATTGAGAGAACCATGTATGCTACCCTGACTCCTTGGAGGAAGAACAGGATAAAAATTAAAGTTTTAAATCCCCAGTATATAATATTATGCAATATGCAAAGATTTGGAATTCCTGAAACACTTTCACACACTTGATCACTGGTTTCTTCTTTTCAGCAAAACTCCTGAACTCTCACAAGAGCTATGTATAGGAAAAGCAGTATTTTTATTTTGACTCATTTAAAAGCTAGCAACATTTACACCTGGAATCTTCCAACTCTCTCAAATTTGTGTTCTTTGATTATTATTGGAAGTTTGGTTTTTATTTTTTCTTCATCTAAATCTTTCATTGCATTATGTCGTATATGCATCACTAAAGTGTGTAAAAAATGAGGGGGCAGCTTGTTGTATACAGATGGAATCCTGTCTTATTTTCTGAATGCTTCTGAGAGAAGGAATATGCCAGAATACTCTGCATTTTGATTCACTTTCAGTGCTCTAAGTACTGCACACATTGAGATAATAAGAAACTGTGCTGCTGCTAAGAATTAGGGATTGGTGCTTCAGATTAGAAGAAGGGCTAATTTATATCTGCACCAATGGAAACTTTGACATTTTGTGTTTTTGCAAAGATAAATGGAGGCTGCTGTCACATTTTGTAAAATTTGGCTCAAGGAGCAGTTCTGCAGTGGATCTCCGGCTTAGCAAATGGGCTGATTTACATTCAGCAAAAGTCATAGCAAGCCCCTGCAACCATAACAACATTCACATTTTGAAGAGAGCATATTATCTTCAAGTCATTGGATAGAATGTTCAATAACAACACATATATGACACTGTGTGCATCTTAGTCCTGAAATGTGTGTGTGTGTGTGTGTGTGTGTGTGTGTTTGTCAGTATCATTTATATTTTGATGATACACATGATATGATAAATACTGAAATATTCATTATCAGTAGGAGAAAATCCTAAGATAAATGTTATGGATAGTTAAACTGCAACGAAGAATGTGATTTTGATAATATGAGTATGTTACCTTCAGGGTAGTTAAAATTTCAATGAGCCATATGGTATAAGGAGGATGAGGAGTAATTGCTGTGAATGGCAAATTCTTCTCTTCTTGAGGCTGGGTTACCATAGCTCCCTTTTTGCTGCAGCTCCAGTCTCTGCCAGGGGAGATGTTGCCCTGCCCTCCTCAATCACCAGGGAGGCACCTCTGGGGGTGTGCTTCTTCTTGTCTGCATGACGTGGCAGCGGCCAGCCAAGATGGGGCAGGCCACCCACCACAGTTACCATTTTACAGTTTCTATGTTTTAAAGACCTTGATTGTTGTGCTAAACCTTTACTTGCTTCCAAAAGGCCCCACAAGAATGCACGTATCCAGCATCAACAGGATGTACGTCTCAAAGAAGCGAAGTTGAATCAGCACACTGCCAGAACACCATATCGCTATAGCACAACAAAAGCAGGACAAAAAATAAATCAAAATATTTGTAGTATGGAAAGTTGCTTTTTTTTTCCCTCTGCAAAAAGCTACAGACCATGCATGGATGCTACAGATGCCATAGGACCTTGCAGAAAGTTTTGAATCCTCAAATCAACTGGAATGCAGAAGTGCAACACTACCAAGAGGCTCCACTGGCAGGTGACGGTGGGGGCGGGGGGGCAGTTCACCCCGGGTGCCATGAGGGGGTGCCATCGCAGCCACCCCTGCCACCTCGGGACATGCGCCACTTGCCACGCCCCCTGGGACACACGCCAGCCACGCCCCCAGATGTACACCACGGCCGGTGCTGGAGCAGGTAGCTCCGCCACTGCCAAGAGCACAAATCTCCCTGAATGCACATTATAAGTTCTGCCTGGAGGGGCCCTGAAGCACCTTAATTTGCCATTCATCTCAATGAGACTGTGAAGCACCATGTCCGAAATGTAAATTCCTTTACTTGGTTAGATCATCACCTGACATTTCAACTGCAAATTCAGAGATTCTGTTCCAGGTTTCCCAGGCTGCCTATGCAATGTGCGTCTGCATTTGCGAGGAAGGTGGTAAAAGATCTTCCTCTTTATTTAACTACCCTTTGTACACCAAGTGATATTTTTGGAACCAGTATTAAAAACAGGGTCCTATTGGTCAGTATCCCTTAAATAGTAGATTGTCTGAATATGATTGTCAAATTGCTGGGGCAATGGCTTCTTTTGCATTACTGCAGCAAATGCAGAGCGAAGTTGTCACAGGGACTAAATTAGCAATAACTGTGAAATACAGAACTATAACAATTTGCTGCAATTACTACCCTTCAGTGAAATCTATGAAAATTGGTTGAATTGTTCATTTTGATTATGTTATGTTTTATCCAGTATGTTTTGTACTCTGCATTTTTGCTTTCTGATCTGCCCTTTGACTGACACAGCTATTGAATGCATCTCCAAGCGTCAATTGAGCTTCCAGGTCACCAACAGTGGAGAACAATGGGGCTGAATAATTGGACTACTGTGAAGGAGCTACAGGAGTCACTGGGAGAGAGCAGTAAAACATGTAAAGAGTACAACTTCTGAAACCAGTGCTAAATAAATGAGGCATGCAGCAAAGTGTTGCCGTGTCGCTTAAGAGCAGTGCCCCTGTTCAGGGTCCCAGCTGGTCACACCCTTCACCAAAAAGACCATTCTATGCCTCACTCTTTTTTCTAACTTTTTTTCTTTTCCAAATGTTGTTTAACATCCCATGACTCACTTCTCATTGGGCTTTCTTTTTTTGGGAGGTGGTGGTGGGGAGATACTTTATTTTTTTGTACTTTCCAAACCACAGGGTTCCCCCAGGCATGCGGGGCATCCCCCTCACTTCTCAAGTGTCCCATTTGGGCTTCATTTCTGTTGCCACCTGAATTCCCTATTAGAAAGATTGATTAGTTGCACGCTTCCTATAATTAAGGATTCTGTTTTTGTCCTTGGCCTGGATCCAAAGAGCTCCTTCAGTGGAATTTCTGCCCCTCCCCCGCTCGAATGGCAAGCAAACCTAAACACTATATCACAAATTGCTTATTAAACTCCCTCAAAAGAGATCTGCCATGTTGCATGGGTGGGGCTGATCTTCAAGAACTTGAAAATAATTTGAATGAAACGTATCTCAGAAAGGTTGAACAAATCCTTGGTAAACTGGGGGGTGGGGTGGCAGTGGTAGAATGCTGATTTATCCACACTTCCTGCTTGTAATGTCAGACAGGTATTTGTAAACAAAGGAAAGTGAAGTTGCCCACAAGAATCACTAAAATATTAAAGCTTTTATCTGGGATAAAATATCCTTAGGGGAATAAAAAAAATGAGAGAGTTTATGGTCTTTGCATGTTAGCCAGGAAATTATCCTGTTTGTGTGGAAAGGGCACATTTTTGGAAAGAGTCAGAATTGATGCTCCTTTGATTTCCCAAGAAACTTTAAAAGGTCAGATGAAAGAGAAGAGGATCTATTAATTCTTATTGGACTGTGTCTCTAATGTAAGAATCATACAGCTTGGCTATTTGCTTAAGCTACGTCAATAAAATGTGATGGGTATTCAGCAGGATTTGCAAATATTGCTGTTAATTATCCTTTCCAAAAATAAAACAGTCAATGATATATCTCAATGTTTCTGTCCATGATTTATGATTTTCTCATGCTCAAAATGAGTACAGCTGTCTCCAAGACAGATGGCCTCACATCCCTAGGCCATTGCCCATTCCCAACTCCAAGATCTAGGAGCTTTTTCGTACATGAGCTTAGGGTCATTTCACACACTGAAATCTGCATTTGTAATTAAGAGCTCTCTCAAAAGGGAGCTACAACCAATCTAGGCACTCTTGTAGGATGCATGTTTGAAATTGTGTTGGCCATATTTACCTTTTTAAGTATATATAAAATAGTCTAAGTACACACCTGAAATGTAATGTAATGGCAATATTCATGTGTATGTCTATGTGGTGATACCACCCTTTTAAGACAGGTTTATGGGAATGGTTTAAAGCCTCAAGGCTGGTGTCACAAGGTAATTGGTTGGAAGAGGTGAATGCCCATGGTCCAATTCCCCATAAAACCTGGGTTGGTGGGAGCTCTTGGAAGCTGGCCAAGCCGAGGTCAGCAACTATTTGGGCTTTTGACAGCATTTTGTTCTGTTCCTCAGCCTACTGAGATTTAAGTGTGAGTGTTTATGTTAATTAGCTGGATAAGTTAGTGTTTGTTTTTTGTTTTTACCTTCTGAGCTATTTTAATATGTGTAATTATTTAGAGTTTTTCCTCTCTTGTAGAGTTTTGTTTTAGTAAAGTCTATGTATGTTTTTATGAAATTTGGTCTGGTTGGATTTCCTGAACCGTTTAATTTTGACCACACTTTTCGGAGCAAGGTTCACCCACCACAGTCTGGGATGTGACTGTGGATTATTCACTCTTAATGTGAATAAAAAACAGAAGATTCCACATATTTGCCAATGGGCTCTGAAGTGGAGGTTCCTGACCATGAACAAGACCTCGAGGTCACAGCAGATGGCTTGATAAAGACGGTGGTCCAGTTTCTAGAAGCTCTGAAAAAGGCAAGTCCTATTTTAGCAATCAATATCATAATGCCATTATACCAATCTAAAGTGAGACAACACTTAAAATACTGTGTACCACGTATCCTACAATACAAAAAGGATCTTGTAGAGGTGGAATTTTTTCATAAAAGAGCAAACAAAATGATCCAACAATTCTTGTATGAGGAAAAGTTACAACATTTGAGACCTTTTAGTTCATTTAAAAAAGGCAAAAAGGGAGGACAAGTAAGGTATATAAGATTAGGAATGGTGTAGAGAACTCAGGGCCAAGTGTGGGAGATTCACACAGCACATAATTCAACTATGGAATTTGCTCCCACAAAATGCAGGGACAGCCACCGACATGAATGGCTTTGAAAGAGGATTTGACAAATTCACAGAGCCTAAGGCAGTCCACAGCCACCAACCATGAGGACTCCTCATGTCCCACCTCCTCCACTGTCCGAGGCAGCATGCTTTTGTATTCCAGTGGCTGGGAAAGAGAGGAGAATGCTGCTGTTGGGTTCAGGTCCTGCTTTGGGGCTTCCTGCAGGCATCTGGCTGACTTCTGTGAGAATGGGATGCTGGACTAGATGGTCCTTTGGCCTGATCCGGCAGGGCTGTTCTTATGCTCTTATATTCTGGGGTGACATACCATTGTCATGAACTTTGTTTAAGCTAAACAAGATTTTACTCACCCAACATGTTGCTTAATGTGGCTAGTAAACTCCACGGTCCACATGACATTCTCCTCCAAACCACTGCCTTCCCACACTTTCTCCTTCCTCAATCTATATTTCCTCAGACCCTTTCCCTTTGGGGGTATCCTTGTTTTGAGACAATCCAGAATGAGGGAAGAACATCACATGAACAAAGAATTAATGAAGCTACGTGACGATGAGTGTGCATATTAAACAGCAGAATCCATGTAATCAGTTCTGGGGTGGGACAAAGCTGAGTAGGGATAGACATTTAGTCACCTTTGGGATCTTTCGACTAAAAGTGAGAATTAAATCTTTTAACTTAATAAAATGGCATACATCCACCAGTGTGGACTTTTGCTTCTGATTCTTCTTCTCTCTCCTCTCCCTAATCCTCCCCATTTGAAAGGGCAATTTAAAGTTTACAGTGTGATTTGCTTCCTCATAGTTCATAACCCCAATGGGCCTTGCTGCCGCCTGCTTGGTTCCTCGGGAATTCTTCCTTCTGTATGAGCAATAACAGAAACAAAAGTATCACAAAACAAACCACATTTTTGCGTATTTTCCTTCCCTCTTCTTATATTTCCTGCTTGGCAGGGGGTTGGACTGGATGGCTCTTGTGGTCTCTTCCAACTCTGTGATTCTATTCTATGATATGTCCTCACATGTATTTATTTTTAATGACTGTAATAGTAATGATGATTAATATTATTGTTGATGCTCTTATTCTGTCAGAAAGCAAATTAAGGGCAATGAGAGATTTTTTTCTATTTTTGTTCTTTTCTCTTACTGTTTTTCCAGGTTTTTTTGGGGGGGGGGGTGGTGGTGGCTCACATTAATTTCTAACTGTCACAAAGGATAAAGCCACAAGTTTAACTAGAATATCTTGATCTAAAGTACTTCAGATGTAACCATGACCACAGAGAAAACTTGAAAAGTTTGCAGCAGAACGGATGTTTTAGACACTTGTGTACCATTACTACAAACTCTATGCAATACAACATTAATGCATTTATATTCACATTTTAGTTAAAAATGTGCTTAACACTTTGAACATTTGCATATAGCCTTTCAAATCACAAAATGTCTTCCCCTTAAAAAGTGGATATTTTTCCTAAATAAGGAGAATGACAAAACAAACAAACACACAAACAAACAAACAAATACAAATTCGGGCAAAAGGCAAGACTATACTGGACTAGATTGACCTTTATTTGACCTGTCCAACCTTGCCCCCCCAGGGAGGTCACTTCAGTGCTGCTAACACAGGGGGTTGAGTTGAGTTGGCTTCACCCTCAAGGCACACTCCATTGTCTCTTGAAACAGATGGATGCCACCCACAATTCACACTTTGGAACTCCCCGCCTATTGACATCAGGCAGGTGCCTTCAATGGACTCCCAGTTCAAATCCCTGCTAATTCTCACATCATACCAGTGCTCAAAACTAAGTACAACACATTTGACTGATGAGCATTTTCTTGAGCTTGTTTGAATTTTGATGACAGACATCAGTGATAAATTGTTGTAACTGCATTTGTTTGATGCAGTTCATACTGTCTCAAAGGCAGTAGGAATGCAGGTCCTTCTTTGGGGCTCCCAGCTGGCATCTTCTTGCAGATGGGTCATGGGCCAGATCCAGGCAGCTCTTCTTGTGTCTATTACTGTTCTTCAAATCAGAGTAATGAGACAAATTACCCTAAGCAATGATGAAAACACTTACTACATCCTAATACCCTCAAACAATGATAAAAACAGTTATCGTTCCTTGATCACCTGATCCTACCAAATCAGATGTTAATATCTAATTGCATTACAAAGAGGAAAGTCTCTAAAAAATTTTTAAAACACCTATATATAGATGCAGGTGCATGCCATCATGTGCATCCTTCTGCGCATTGTATTAAAAGAGGATGTTTGCAGACTCTTGATTTGCTTTGCAATAAAGTACAGTCATACCTTCGATTACGTACACTTCAGGTTGCGAATGTGGTAGACCCGGAAGTGTTTACTTCCGGGTTCACCGCACGTACATGCACAGAAGCGTTCTGTACAGTTCGTGCATGCGCAGAAGCGCACTATCACGCTTTTCCGCATGCGTGGAAGCGCTGTTCGGGTTACGTACTTTTTGGGTTGTGAACGGCACCCCGGAATGGATCATGTACGTAACCCGAGGTGCCACTGTAGCCTCAAAGGTGCTGAGGCCAGAGGGCTTGTCATCTAGCATAACTTAAGATGCATCAGCACATCTCCTTGGAACGAACAAATATCATGAAAATATGTTGAAAATAAGATACCAGCTGAATTTGCTGAAACCAGGCAAATCTAGGAAATTACTTGAGGTCAATTGAATGCCCCTTGGCAGAATAAGAACGATCCCTCTCTCAAAGCACAAGCTCTGCTGGGAGGAGAATGAATGTGTTGCATATGCAAAAAACGACACTTTTGTTACATTGGCAGCACAAGAATTGTCCCCAAGTGCCATGGCTGTGGAATAAGAACAGATTTCAAGCACAAGACTCCGAAGATGGTTTCTATAGTTATATATGAGTGTGTTCTTGTTGTTGTTTAGTCGTTTAGTCGTGTCCGACTCTTCGTGACCCCATGGACCATAGCACGCCAGGCACTCCTGTCTTGCACTGCCTCCCGCAGTTTGGTCAAACTCATGTTCGTAGCTTCAAGAACACTATCCAACCATCTCGTCCTCTGTCATCCCCTTCTCCTAGTGCCCTCAATCTTTCCCAACATCAGGGTCTTTCCCAAGGATTCTTCTCTTCTCATGAGGTGGCCAAAGTATTGGAGCCTCAGCTTCATGATCTGTCCTTCCAGGGAGCACTCAGGGCTGATTTCCTTAAGAATGGATAGGTTTGATCGTCTTGCAGTCCATGGGACTCTCAAGCGAAGGGGCTTGAATAACTCAGAGAAGCTATGAGCTATGCCATGCAGGGCCACCCAAGATGGACAGGTCATAGTGGAGAGTTTTGACTAAACGTGATCCACCTGGAGAAGGAACTGGCAAGCCACTCCAGTATCCCTGCCAAGAAAACTCCATGGACAAAGACAACAGGCATGAGTGTGTTCTGCAAAGGGTTAATTGATGTCAGTAGGAGCCTGGATGAAAAACTCTGCCCATGTAAAGCTGGCATATCAAGTGCAGGATTCCAAGCCAGTCAGGAACATCACATAACTCAGCTGATAGCGCAGCCTGACTCTCCATCTTTAGTCACCCTCTTGATGAAAGCCTCTTGAAAGTCTGCTGCTAAAATGATAGTTTTGAATGGAGCCATTCATGAACAATACATTGGCCTAAGAGATCCTCCAGCAGTTATGTCATGAGTCAATTCAAAACATAACTTACTATGTGCAGGCTCCCAAAAGCCCTTTCCGGCCTTTTCTGCCTTTGCACTGAGTGTTCCATTTGAAAAAAAGCTTTTCAGGAGCATGAGAATGTCTACCAATCATCAATCTCAATATGAAAAAGAAAATTAAGGCAGGTGGACTGACATACCCAGGACCATGCAGAAATCTATATAAATAAAAATGTAAAGATGACCGTCGCCCTAATCGAAAAGCTCCGAAAGCGCTTGACTGATCGCTTTGAAACTCGGACACAACGTTGGCACACCGTACACAAGTGTTTTTATATACCTAGATTATATAGAGGTCTCACCTGTGACAAGTTAGAACATGATTTCTAACTTAAAACATCGCCTGGATAACATCTGCTGTGACATCACAATAACATGGCATAGCCCAGCCAGGGGAGCAGGCCCACCCCAAGAAGCACATGGGGTGGGAGGGTGGGAGAGAGAGAGGAGTTGAGGTGATGGGTGCCATCACGCGGGAGGAAGATTACGTCATGCAGCGTGACATCATGTGGCTGGGGTGAGAAACGGGGGCGCTGAGTGGGGGTGGGCCATGCCTTTGGACAGGATGAATGGGGGGGGGGGAGTCTGTGTTGGCAGACACCGTAGACGCCAGGGCTCCGTCACCCCCCGGCCGGCTGGGTGTCTCAACCCTTCGGTGCAGCCAGCTGGTATCGATCTAGACTCTAAGAGGCTAGATACGCTGTTGCAGAGTTCATGTAGCTTGAGTGTCCACAGAGAGAGAGAGAGACGTGTTGGCATATTTACAGGCGTTTATTAAGGATATCTTAGGAGAGAGAAAAACAACACGTCCCTCCTTCTACCGTGTTTCCCCCTTTTTAATACGTAGTCATAAAGTAAGCCAGGGCAGGATTTTTAAGCAGTTGTGAAATCTAAGACACCCCCTGAAAATAAGCCATACCTTGTTGCGTTCCTTTAGAGCGCAAGCGCTCGCCTGGCAGGGTAGAGTTACACGGAGGGATGCGGAGGAGGGAAAGCGCTCCCCCATCCCCCATCCCTGCCAGTTTCCATGTCCTGAGGCTGAGCGGCGGCGGGAGGCCCGCGGGTCCTTCCGCGCCGCCGGGGCGACGGACGCCGGCGAGAGCGCTGCTGGCTCCTTCTGCGCCGACGGAGTGTCGTGGGCTGCATGGCCCAAAGCTGAGCGGCGGCGGGAGGCCCGCAGGTCCTTCCGCGCCGCAGGGGCGACGGACGCCGGCGAGAGCGCTGCTGGCTCCTTCCGTGCCGACGGAGTGTCGTGGGCTGCATGGCCCAAAGCTGAGCGGCGGCGGGAGGCCCGCAGGTCCTTCCGCGCCGCAGGGGCGCCGGACGCCGGCGAGAGCGCTGCTGGCTCCTTCCGTGCCGATGGAGTGTCGTGGGCTGCATGGCCCAAAGCTGAGCAGTGGTGGGAGGTCCGCAGGTCCTTTCGCGCCACCGGGGTGACGGGCGGCGAGAGCACTGCTGGCCCCTTCCGCCGGATCAAGGAAGCGGCCTGCCGGGTCGGTGCCCAGCAGCGCCGCGCGGAGCAGCAGATCGAGTAAGCGGCCTGCAGAGTCAGCGCCCAGCAGCGCTGCACGGAGCACCGCCTCCTCAATCCAGCTCGGGGCTGCTGGGCACTGACTCGATCTGGTGCTCCGCGCAGCGCTGCTGGGCACCGACCCGGCAGGCCGCTTCCTTCATCCGGCTGAAGGGGCCAGCAGTGCTCCCACTGCCATCCGTCATCCCGGCGGTGCGGAAGGACCCGCGGACCTCCCGCCGCCACTCAGCTTCGGGCCATGCAGCCCACGACGTTCCGGCGGCACGGAAGGGACCAGCAGCGCTTCCGCCGGCGCCCTGGTGGCAGGGAAGGACCCGCGGACCTCCTGCCGCCGCTCAGCTTCAGGCCATGCAGGCCAACCAGACCCAGTAGGCCGCCTCCGGGATCTGGCAGCAGCAGGAGGCGGCTTGCTGCGCGTCCCGAGCCCTGAGCCAGCAGGACCCAGTAAGGAGGTACCGTACTTATAGTAACAATAAAAAAGACACCCCCCGAAAATAAGCCATAGGCTTATTTTCTTGAGTGAAATAAACATAAGACGGTGTCTTATAATGTGGGAAACACGGTACATCAGCACAGCAGAGAACAAAAGCAATATACAACAGAAGTGCACAGACATGCGACATACTCCCAACAGTCTGAAGGTGGGGGGGATGGGGCACTCTCTATTTCGTTTCCATTTAACAGACAGCCGGGAATAGCTAGTAATGTATAAAAATCTGCATTTTGGACCAAAACCACTTAAAGCAGACCAGGGTCTCAGGGCAAACACAAGCTTTGTCCCTGCTCCTTCAAGAATAATGTCCCCTTGTGATTGGTCCATCAACCAACAACACTTCTGCCCTGCCTGGATTCGGCTTCAATTTGTGAGCAGCACAGACTGAAGAGATTTGTCATTGTTGGTGGAAGCAAAATGCTTATACTTTGGGTTTACATGTACCTGCTTTGAATCCAGTCTATATAACACTCCAAGTTGGGTGACCTGACATCAGCCAGTAGCAGAGACGGAAACCTCTTCTTGTATAGATGGTGGGAGCATCGTATTTCTTTCCTGAGTGCTAATAGCAGAACTTTATGGGGGAAGAATCCACTGAGGTGAAGGTAAGATTCCTGTACCCATAGAATGTGCCAAACTGGAATGATTTCCCATAAGTAAATTCATGTGCCACCAACCACCTGTCTCTCAGAACTGTTTCGCCTTTCCTCACAGTTCCTCACGCACTAATCCCCCAGAAGCAACTCTGGTCCTTGTTGCTTTAAAAAGGTGCATCGTGCATGAATGTAACATTTCCCCAATTCTCACCCTTCACTATAACTTGAAAAAGATAAGGCATAGGAAATTTCTATTCACACCAGCAACTTTGACATGTCAGATAACCCACCTTACCTGATGGCTGAAGGGGGAATCAAAGGCCATCAAAGGTGGAAAGGGAAAGCTCTGACACCAGGCGGGTGCAGAGCCCAGGAGACTGCTGTGGGCTGCCCCTGCCATTTCCTCCCTAGGGGTGAGAGGAGAACAGTAGCTGTGGAGGTGACAGTGGGCTGGAAGCCAAGGAGATGGGAAATCCAGCAGCAGCAGCAGCAGCAGCAGCAGCAGCAGCAGCAGCAGCAGCAGCGAGAAATGCACTCCTTGGAGGCTGGATCTGCTGCCCCTGTTGCCATCCTTTGCCAGTACCATTTTAAAGCAACACAGCAATCTTGCTGTGACTGCTGATCATCCTGATAATGACATACATAGTTAGAGCCTGAGTAGGAACTTCCAAAATTTGTTTGTAATGTCAACTGTGTGCAACATTTTTGGCAACCTCCTTACATAAAGCAAAGATTTACCCTCAGGGATTTACCCACAAACTCATTAACCTCAGAAGAAAAGAACCAACCTATAACTGGGCTCTGATTTCTAGAAACACACATCACGTTTTAAAAAATAAAACGTGGTATAACTAGGTATTAATAGCAGAAAGAGGTGCCTAGGAGATTGCAATCTCTCCTTTGACCATATAGCGAATAAGAAGAAAATAACAGCATGTACTGACCACACAGTTCAGTCTGTCATGAAAATGAACAATTCAGAGGTGAATGTTGCTTGATCCCAGCGTTTGCAGGGTTTGGTTTCACCACAGCTGTGAAGGAAGCTGACAGGCATTTGCCTGAGTCTCCGCTTCCTGACAGATTTCCAGCAATGGTGGGAAACATGCGCAGCAGTGAACACAGCCCAAAACTACTCCAGTGCCAGAAAGCAACAAAAAGAGGGAGGGAGAAATTGGAAAGCAAAGACTTTATAATATAAAGGGAAATGATATGGGAGCAGAATTAAACTTCCCTTTCTATTCTTGGCCATGTGGACTCTGTGTCAGAGAAAAAAGGCAATGCAGCAACAGATATATATATATATTTATTAATAATCACTCCAAGCTACAAAAAAATAATTCAGAAGATATCGGGTGTGAGGTGTCTGCTCCTCTCATTATGTAGAGCACAACCAGCGGGAAAATTCATAGGTTTATTTAGGTTTCACTTACAGCAGTGTGAAAAAGGAATAACATTGAAGTTTATGGAGCTACATGAAAGTCAAAAGAGAGAAAGATGGGGGGAATGAAGGCATCTAGCAGAAGTAAAGGATCTATTTGTACTTTTATTATTAATTAAGAGTCAGATCTCCTTAAAATTGCAACCAGTGAAGGCGGTGAATGTCCTGTGTGAGTGTCTGGTGGTGGTTGGAGGACGGATGACAAGTAATGGATACTCACAAGACCAAAGGTCAACTTTTAGGGGGGCAGGAGGTGGGCAGGTGTGGGGGACTCCCTGGTTCTGAATGCAGTAACTGTGACCCTGAAAGGCTGGGTGTGCAGCCTGGAAGTAATTTTGGACTCACAGCTATCCATGGACTGGGGACTGGGAGTGGGTGCTAGAACCATTTAACACTGGTCTTAAAGGATCTTCACTGGCTCCCAGTGTTTCTGAGCACATCAGTGTTGGTGCTGACCTTTGAAGTCCTAAATGGCCTTGGCTCACTATACCTGAAGGAGCGTCTCCACCTCCAAGGGCCTTCTGGCAGTTCCCTTCCTGTGAGAAGTGAGGTTACAGGGCCCTGTGGAACGCCCTCCCATCGGATGTCAAGGAAATAAACTATTCGACTTTTAGAAAACATCTGAAGGCAGCATTGTTTAGGGGAGTTTTTAATGTTTCTAATATTCTGTTGGAAACCTCCCAGAGTGGCTTGGGAGGCCTGGCCAGATGGGTGGGTCACCTTCAAAGGTAGCCCCACGTAGAGAGCATTGCAGTAATCCAAGCGGGAGATAACCAGAGCATGCACAAACATTCACAAACAGACCAATTTCCCCCTGCACAGGGAAGATCTTGCGAACAGCCTGTGATACCAAAAACTTTTAAGACCAAACTTACTGACATCCAGGTAGGTGGGTGCAGGATTGGTCTCATTCCCTGCTTTACGAAGGGGAAGGAAGATTGCCAGAGGAGCAAGGCGGTTTGGGTACTGTTTTTGTGGAGTTAATGCAGAAATTGGAAGACTTTGGGGGCATTGCTAGCGAATGAGCTGAGAAACCCCAGATTATACTTTATCACCCACAGAAGGATTAGCTGTGGATTATATGCTAACAGAACACGCCTGAATATGATTGAAACACTCACCATAGAGCGAAAGAGCAACTGGAAGCAGAGTATAGGTTGACTGGATCATGCTTATGGCTGCACAAGAAATGATGCTATGAGAACTGCTCTGGATTATCTGGCATTTGAGAAAGATGCACAGCTGTCCAAAGACATTTGTTTTGGGGTGACTCCATCTGGCAGTGTTCCTGAGACTTGCAGTCTGTGGAAGAGTGGAAACAACTTGAGAAAGCAGATCACTTGGCTAGAGAAGCAACTAGGAAATGTACAGAAGAAGACACAGTTTGACAGAAGAATACAAGAGCAAGAATTGCTTTCTGGAGTCTGTCGAAAAGAAAGATGGCATTTGAAGGGAAAAGCAGATCAAGAAACAGATGGAAGTCAGAGTCATTTACAGCAGCAGAGAAATTACTTGAAATTCCAGTATATATACATATTGGTGGGAGAAGGGCAGACATGATCTGAGAATTCTTCATAGAAATAATACATTGCCTATAGGACAATGTGTTAGGTTGCCAGGAAATGAGTCAGTGAAGGAGACAACAACTAGGTGGGAAGCAAAGAGTCCGTCCTCTGTGCCATCTTCTAATATCCAATCTTTGTCCAAGCAGGAGACAATAGATGACTTGCTGTTTGACTGTGATTCAGATGACTGTGAAATAACCACCTTTGCAAAACCAAGGATAACAAGTGAACCAAGGTCACCAGAGACGAGGGCAGATACACCATGAACAAGCAGAGGAGCAGCTGAGAGTGGAGCAGAGAGAGGGCCATGGCTTGGGGGTGCAGGCCGTGCTTTGCATACAAAAGGTCCCCAGTTTCATCCCCAGCCTTTCCAGGTATGGCGGGTAGAGATCCTCTCTGCTGCCAGGCAATGGAGGTAATACTGAACTATATGGACCAATGGTAAGACTCAGAAGGCTGCATTTCCCCTGTTCCCAATTCCTTGTTAAAACCATCTACTTTCATATGAAGGACTGAGGGGGAAAGGGGAAATGTACCTATGGAGAGACTGGCGTACAATTAGCCTGGCTTCTCAGTGGATAGGCTTATAAATGTTGCAGATGAAGCCATTTCTGTGTAAGAAAACTAACCGACTAACTGCACAACAGAAAAAGGAAATATGTCTGTTTTATGCAACATGACAATATGCTATAGTTGCTGTGACGTGCACAGTCTAGTCTAGTGGGACATCAAACTTCAAAGGGGAGCAGGAGAATGTATCCCAAAGGACAAAAGAGGACCACCACTTTCCCAAGGGAGGAGGGGAAGATTCTGAGGCAGCGATGAAGGAAACAAATGTCTTTATGTAGTGTTATGTCTTTATGTAGTGTCAGTTGTTATGTTTACTGACTTTCCCTTTTTCTAATAATTATTTTTTTAAAAACAAACAAAACAGAAGCGTTTTTTTTTACACTGGATTAGAATTACTGGGTAGTTGAGAAAAAGATCCCAGGTACCTGTTTATCCTAAAGAAGCAACAGCAGGTAAGGTGGGGTTGGTGACTTGGCTCCCCCATTTTCATTTGCAGAATTATAGGACTAATAATATAAGTTGGTGATATCTCTTCACTTGTGCATAAGAAGCACGGCTGAATGAACGATCTCTAGGTTATTGATATATATATATATATAAACAGAAATCAAGGCCTATGATTGATTAGCTCTATTGGAAGGAATTCTGTCTTGCCTTTTGACAGCTTATTTGATTGTTCCAATCTAATCATTCAGGTCTTTCTTAAAATCATTTTTATATGCAATTACATTTCCCTTTTGCAGACTAAGCCTAGTACTTCTTGTTCTGCTCTTATCAACTAGGGGAATAATTGCTCCCCATTGGATTTAAAACAGTCATTCACAGATAGAAGGACAATCTTCTCTCTTTTCAATTTTCTCTGACCTAAGAGTATTCACATGCCAGTTCACTTAACCTCTTCTTCCCCACATGTATTGGTTTCAAACCTTTTACAGGAATGTCATTTTTTTTAAGTGATGCCCAAGCCTGAAGTTAGAATTTTAATCTAGGGTTTACTAATTTTGCTACTGAGTAACACATCATTCTCTTGAAAGCAGGGAAAATACACCTTTTTATCACTTTCCAAGACACCTGTATGAGATGCACCATAAGGACCTGGAATAAAGGTAGTCTTTATCCCAAGGGCTGTGGAAAAACCAAAGTGTGATTGGTTGTTTTTCCTAGTGCTAAGAGATTAGGCTCTCACCAGGGACCTGGTGAGAAGGTGGCACAGATTTTTTGTGTTGGCTGCAGATCTCCTTCTGTCTCTGCTGTTATAAACCTTTTTCTTTTTCTTTGACCTACTCCAAACCACAGAGCCTAGGGTTTGCCGATCAGAAGGTCAGCGGTTCGAATCCGCACGACAGAGCGAGCTCCCGTTGCTCGGTCCCAGCTCCTGCCCACCTAGCAGTTCGAAAGCACGTCAAAGTGCAAGTAGATAAATAGGTACCCCTCCGGCAGGAAGGTAAACGGCGTTTCCGTGCGCTGCTTTGGTTCTCCAGAAGCAACTTTGTCATGCTGGCCACATGACCCGGAAGCTGTATGCCGGCTCCCTTGGCCAGTAAAGCGAGATGAGCGCCACAACCCCAGAGTCGTTCACGACTGGACTTAACAGTCAGGGGTCCCTTTACCTTTGCCTTTCCTCCAATGATGGGGACGTCCCAATGAGACCCCAACTACCCACTACTTTAATTTCCCAGAGACACTTGTTTCAGTTTGGGTGGGGGACCCCATCTTGCTGGCACCCGTTGTTCAGTGTTAAGCACTGACAACTAGAATGTTTCTTCCCTCTCCAATATTGATCCTAAATTTGAATCTACACATCATACACATTATACATATGCAAATCTCACTCTTTCTTTCTTTTGTACTATTTCTATTGCACTCACACATCATGTTTGCTTTTGTTAGCTTGCGGAAATATGGGTGATAACTTTAATAAAGATAAGTATGCTTTCATTTGTGCCCCATAAAATTGTAGTCTAAATTTCACTATTTGATATTTATCCTGGCACTTAATTCACCCATCAAAGAGTGGAACTATTACTTCCTAACTTTCCCATTCCAATTCATCTGTTCATTAGAATCATTCCAGTTTCAGCTTTTGCCTCTGTGCACCTTCTAGTCCATCCAACTCTTAGCCATTCATCAGAGATCTGATTAGAGAGTGGGGCTTGGATTATGAAAGTTGCTAATAAAGTGCTTGCCTCAAAGTGGGAGTTAGCAGCAGCAGTGCTGGTCAGAGATTGCCCACTTGGGGAAGCTCCTCAACCCCTCCCTGGCCATTTGACACAGAACCACACATAATTACTCTCTGTGTGTGATGGAGCTCACAGTCAAATCACTACCTAATGCAGAGCAAGGGCTTCCCTTTAATCTGCCCTGCTTCCATTTCTTTTGTGCACCAAACTGAATGAAAAGCCTTATCAAAGCCAAGATACACTTCAGTCAGTGCATTTCTTGGCCTTGAACTATGAAATACTTCTCTCTTTTTTGCAATATTTTGCCCAGTTCTCCTCATAAATTTATTTTATTTATGTCAAAATCAATCCTGTATTTCTTGCAAAGGTTGCTGAGCCCCTTCTGCTGCACTTATCTTGCAAAATCAAAGGGTAAAGGGCCTGCAGAAGAGGGAGCAGAGACGGCATCACTGGACTCACAGAACACCATGGAACACCCTCCCCCCATGACAGAACATCGCACTTGAATTTTCCCTCTGTAGCCAATTCTGCACACAGATATTTTGGAATGCGTTCACCAAGGCTTTACTCAGAGTAAGACACACCAAAATTAATGGGTCAACTTAGTCATGTTTATCCATTTTAATGGGTCTCCTCAGAGTAAAGCTTAGTTGAATGCCACCCCACCAGCCAAATGGCAAGAGACAGTTCAGGCACCCTGAGATGCCTCTTGACCATTTTGCCAGTTGTTCCACATCCTGTGTTTTGCTTTGCTTTAGATAGTCTGTTTTGATGCCACATAAACTTTTGCCCAGCTTTCCATGATAGAGCTGTGTGTGACAAAATGAGCAGCCCTGGACTCTTCAGGAATCAGTGGGTGAGTGTTGTTTAGGCCTGGCCTACATAAGCCATGCATAAAACTGTGCCTGGACCCAGTATAGAGATAGGTGGCAGTTGAGCAGGTTGCACAATTTATGTATAAAAGCTGTCCTATACAAACAGGGCAGCCGTTTCCAGGTGCCCCCCTTAAAATTTGGGAGCCACTGCCCTGTGTGCCATGGGCTGGCTGGATGCAGTAGAGTGGTGGGAGGCACCAGCTGGGAAACCCCCAAGGGAAGAAGGCCCAGAGCCCAGGAAGCGGTGGTGGGATGGTGGGTAGTCAGAGAGAGAAGCGGGAGCAGACTGGGAGGAGGAGGTGTCAGAAGCTGAAGAAGTAACAGGGTTTGGTGAGCAGGAAGAGGCAGAGAGCAGAAGAATCAGAGGCAGAAGGAAGAAAGGAGGAAGGCCAAGAGGCAGAGATGAGGCAGGCTGCTGAAGAAGCCAGGCAGTCTCTCCCTCCTCTGCGACAAGCTCCCCTCCCCACTGGTCTCCCAGGACTAGAGGTATGAAGAGGGAGGAGCAGAGGCAGACATGCTGGAAGGGTCTCAGATTGCTTGGGAAGGATCCCGGGGAGGAGGAGAGATTTAGGCTGCTGTGGGAAGGCGAGGATCTTCAGCAGGCATAGGCAAACTTGGCCCTCCAGATGTTTTGGGACTACAACTCCCATCATCCCTAGCTAACAGAACCAGCGGTCAGGAATGATGGGAACTGTAATCTCAAAACATCTGGAGGGCTGAGTTTGCCTATGCCCAATCTTCAGCCTCCACACCCACCTCATAGGGGCTAGACCTACCGAGAAGAATTGCTGTGCTCATTAGGCCTGGCTGCCCTGAGCAGGCACTGCTTCTTCTATTAAAGAGTTAACTTCACATACTCTGTGTAATTTATTGCTGGCTGACTCTCTGACACTATGTGATTACAGGCTACAGAGTGTTTATTAGAACTATATTGGTGCTAAATGTTTGCCCACTTAGCTATTTGCCACAACATGAGCACATTTTCTGCAGTTGAACAAATGACTGAAAAGATGTTCAGTTCATCAAACGTTCTTGTTGTTTTGATATTGCTTGATGCCCTTTCATTCTCCTTGCTGCTACATCTTCCACACCATGTAATTTACATGGATTTTTTAAATGAATTGTATTTTATGCATTGTAAATTGGCTGTTATTTTTATTGATTATCATTTAGTAATGATATATTGTGATTGTTGAGAGTGAAATTCTTGTTGATATTTTGAGAGTTAACTTTATTCTGTATTATTGTATTCTGATGGATTACTGAATATTACTTTATTTTATATAAGCTGTTTATTTTAAGTAATATATTTTATTATGGCTTATTCGTATTGGATCAGATTGTTGTGTGACATTTGTTGCATATTTTGTTGATTCTTTAGCTTGTAGTCCACTTTGTGTATAGAATTAGGGAAAGGCAGTATGCAAATTAAAAGCTGAGATTATTTCTCTTGCCCACCCTCATTTCCCTCAGCCTTGATTGCTGTGACATCATTTTGTAGTTGTAGAATCATGACAACACCAGCAACATGCCATTCGTCACCCAGCCAATTGTATCATATGGCATAAAGGTAAAGGTAAAGGGACCCCTGACCATTAGGTCCAGTCGTGACCGACTCTGGGGTTGCGGCGCTCATCTCACTTTACTGGCAGAGGGAGCCGGCGTACAGCTTACAGGCCATGTGGCCAGCATGACAAAGCCGCTTCTGGCGAACCAGAGTAGCACACAGAAACGCCATTTACCTTCCCGCTTGGAGCGGTACCTATTTATCTACTTGCACTTTGAGGTGCTTTCGAACTGCTAGGTAGGCAGGAGCTGAGACAGAGCAACGGGAGCTCACCCCGTCACACGGATTCAAACCGCTGACCTTCTGATCAGCAAGCCCTAGGCTCAGTGGTATAACCCACAGCGCCACCTGTTCCCCTATCATATGGCATATCTTCCAACATTTTTGTCCCCAAAATCGGTACGTCAGCAGGGGTGTGCCTTCCAGTCCAGTGCTCTGGTGATTGTCTGCAGGGTAACCTCAGAGTGCTGGGAGGAAGGCACTTTGGCGAGACCCTGAGGACGAGTGCCAGAGCACTTTGATTATGGGATCAAAGCAGAAGCTGGGATTGTCTTCTGTGATTTGGGGTGTCCCGCCTAAAATGGGACACTTGTCGGGTATGATATGGTGGGGAAGACAAGGAAAGCAGAGGAAGAAACAAGGCGAGTATGGCTGAAACCCAAGAAAGTGGAGGAAGCTTCAACATTCCTGAAACAAGGCAAGATGTTTCAGCTAAGCTCTAATTATAAACGCTCTTTCCCTGATATGAATCAGGGACCCAGCATCTCTTGTTGCAGCTCGAATGTGCATGTCATGTACAGGAGCTATACATAGATAAGCTCTAATCTTTTCGAGTGTTATCTGATGTTTGCAGTACGAGGCTCATTAGGAAGTTATTCCTGGAAGAGTGAGCTCTCCATCAAGCTTCAAGTTGCAAATAAACAGGGGCGCCTAATCAGTCAATCAGATCTTTTGTTTCCCTGGCCTTTGTAAAGCATGGTAGTTTTGTACCCTAAGCAAGTTATCTATGAACCACATCGACATTTCCAGATCTTCTAGCATTGTTAGAGGTTTCTACAAATTCCCAGCCCTTCCAGGGACTTGCCCTCGAAATAAGTCACAGCCTCTCCAATAGCATTGGCCAAAAGAGCATTTAAATAAGGGAATAGCCTTTGTTCAAAATAAATGTTTTATTTCCTTCAAAAAAAAACACTAATTGACAGTTTCTAAAATGCCTTAAATGAACAGGTGATCCTGGGAAGTGCTTTTCTAGTTAAAAATCATGACTTTTCTAAAGCAAATACATGGAGAAATATGATGATGATGATGATGATGATGATGATGCAATATTCATGAAATTAGAGGCATATTCAAAACCATTGGCTTAGTTTTTCTACAATTTCTGCAGTTAATTTCTGGTGTAAGTGTGTTCTTCCTGTTCTTCACCAGCAGAACCCACCAAATTCACCTAAAATGTGTACTTCAGGCCATGAGTAGAGAGCTGGATTCAACTAGCAGGTCAGATCCTCCTCTTCCCATTGGCATTTGTGGGTGGGGCTGTCAACCTGCCAATCACCTGATGTAATAATGATGTCAGGTGACCCATTTTTGACTCAAGCTTTGAAATTAAAGCACATGCGGTTTGTGGTGCTTCGAAGCCCTGCAATTTCTGAAGGCTTGGAAAAAAACCCTGTTTGTGGCACTATGCACATTGGCATTGATTTCACACCAATCAACTCATCTGCGATGGCTGCAAATCCAATGTTTTGGTCCGCCTATGTCTTTACCTGCACCACACAAGTGTAGGACAGGTGACCTCTGCAAATACGGAGCCCTGGGGGGCTTAGTTGGGTCCATGTGTATCAGGGAGGATTTGGAGGAGCATTGGACAGAGGAGTCAGAACAGGGGCTCAGGGATGCCCAGAGACATAGGAAGCTGAAGAGAGGGCGGAGAGTAGCCAGGCGGAGCAGGGGCTCAGGGATGCTGGGGAGCCCTGCAACCAACCAGAGGCTCCAGAAGGAACCTCAGACTCAGGAAGGGAGGGGGCTTTCAAATCAGCACAGACAAGGAGGGAAATGAAACGTAAGGATCAAAGATGTCTTGCGTGATTCCCACATCTACTTTGTTGGCGTGGGAATCGTAGGAAGCCACTCTCTGAATCTGACTCAACAGGTTCGGACGCGTAATTCTGAACTGTAGCTGTTTCTTGTATACAGTGGTGCCTCGCTTAACGAATGCCCTGCTTAACGAAATTTCCGCTTAACGAAAGGATTTTCCGAGCGGAGGTTGCCTCGCTAGACGAATTCGTTTTATGAAAAATCGTGGTTTCCCATAGGAATGCATTGAAATTCAATTAATGCGTTCCTATGGGCAAAATGAAATAAAATTCAATGCATTCCTATGGGATTCACTAGACGAATTTTTCGTTATAAGAAAAGACCCGTGGAACGAATTAAATTGTATGTAATAAAGACCGTAAATATCACACTGATTGTGCTGGAGTGTTACTCTGAAGGGGAAACACCAGCTTTACAACGTGCCAGAGGTTTGTCACTGCTGCTTCATTGCCCGTGTCCACTCTATTTGTGTGACAAAATAAAATAAAATTCCTTCCAGCAGCACCTTAGAGACAAACTAAGTTTGCCATTGGTATGAGCATTCGTGTGCATGCACACTTCTTCAGATACAGATACTTCTGTTTCAGTGTATCTGAAGAAGTGTGCATGCACACGAAAGCTCATACCAATGACAAACTTAGGGGGTCTCTAAGGTGCTGCTGAAAGGAATTTTTTTATTTTGTTTTGACTACGTCAGACCAACACAGCTACCTACCTGTAACGAGAACTATTTGTGCGAGTTCATTAAAGATCTTTTAACAGTGTTTGGTTTCATCAGAATGAAGAAGTCTGTTTAATTGAACGTGAAATGCTACAGGTTGGGACTGAAGTAAACTTTCCGTGCTTTCTGAATTTGTTCATCATCAGGATATTGCTACAGCAGATGTGATATGCTCCATACATAGGTAAGAGAGAAGCTGGTAATTTTCTTTTAGGAGAAAAAACATACTTTGGAATACAAAGCATCAGTTTTGAAAGTTATTTGTGTTATTCTTCTCCACCAGTCCTCCCCCTTTGCAGAAGAAATGATAAATTTTGTTTCTGTTATTCCCAGGCACCTGGAATGCACCACAGATGTGTAACCACACGCCTCTAGGGTATATGTGGAGCTTGAGGTGTTCAGCCCTAATTCCTGGGTTTAGGAAGCAGTGAGAGCAGCAGAGAGGGCCCAATCCATGGTAATCCATAGTTTCAAAAGGCAAGTGGAGGCCTTTGGATTTTGTCAAAACTTGTGGTGCTGAGTTCTCCACTGCTGATTGTGTTTATTTTTATATGTACTTTGAATGGGTACTGATTTACTTTTTATGGATTTTCAAGTACCATCTTGAGTAACTTAGTGGAAAGAAAAGAAGAAAACCTTGTTTGTTGTATATGCTCATTTACCCGGTAATCTACTTACACTCAGACGGAGCTGAAACATTTTCTGCTTTATGAGGTGTGATTATCTACAGCAAATTTTGAGAGCTACGATATCACTTGAATATTTGCCTGATCTCTGACTTCTGTTAACAGCTTGCTTCCACTATAAATCATATATCCTTTGGCTGCCAGTGTTTCTAGAGGTCCAAAACACGCATTTCTTAGTAGAAAGCTTATGTTGTAGATGAGAGAGAAGCAATGCTTAGATACCATCTGGTCTCCTTTCCCCAGCAAACCCCCCTGGCATCTCTCTAATCTTTGCTAAGTGTTATCTGATACCTGCACAACTCAGCAGGTCTGGACTCATTAGGAAGTTCATTTCAGAAAGTGAAATCTCCAGCCCTTCTCTGTCAAGCAGCACCTTGTAAATAACTACAAACCGTGCTGCTAATCAGTTAATCAGATCTTTCACTTTTCAAAGGCTGAGCCCTTTTTGAAAAACCATAACTTTAAAACAACCTGAGCAAGTTGTCTGCAAACTACGTTGGCAATGACAGGTCTTTCCATATACTTTGAGCTGTATGTAAGCAGTTCAAGTCATCTAGGAATTTAGTTGCCACTTGGGGGTGAGCAAATCTCTCAATTTCAGATTCTTTCAGTTTCTCATTTTGCTGGTCTTAAGTTCTCCGCATCAGTCTGCAACAACAACAACAACAAAGTCCTCATGGAAATTAACCACATTTTTTGTGCTAATGGTTCCTAGCATACATATATATTTGTGTGAAATTTTGGCTACATGCAAATATACAGAGTTTTGAAAAACAAATTGTCCATGTATGTTGCTTTCACCAACAAGAATTTGGCTTCCAAGAGGGGCCTCTGCCTTGACCAGCTGCTCCACAGGAGCTTATAAGGGATGCTGCTGTGGGTGGCAAGATTAACCCCCCCCCAAAAAAGGGATTTTCCCTTGGGGATTTCTATGGGGTAGTCCCCTTTTGGTAATACCATATAGTATGACATCACAGTGCAATTGGTATAATTTCCTTTCATTAAATATTTTAAACATAAAAAACCAATGAATTAAGAATTGAAACTTTTAAAGTGCCTAAGATGAAGGTATATAATTTAGTTGGCTTCCTTTACTTTGCAGCTGGTTCCTGGATGGATGTCTTGCGGAAACTATATATGTGAAACAATTAATGGAAGGCCTTTATCCTGCAGGTGTGGAAGGTTTGCCCAGGTCCACAAATCATGTTGCTGAACAGAGCAGCCTGGAGACTAGAGTAGCTGATGCTTTTTTTTTTTTCAAAATGAAAAATATAATCACGTTCAAAATATTTTGTTAGCAAAATAAACAAATTATTGTCCTTTGAAAATATGCAAGTCTTCTTATGTGTGGAGATAACATCTTATTAATGAGTAGGTAAAGGACTTGCATTGGCTATATCTATATAAATAAAAATGTAAAGGTTCATTTGTACAAAATCCAAAATCTCTTAAAGTTCTTGACCAATTGCTTTGAAATTTTGACACAATGTTGTATTCAAATACGGGAGTGTTTGCATATAATTAGATTATATAGATGTCACACCTGTGACAGGTAAAAACATGCTTTTTGGACAAACAGCGCCATCTGTTGGACGTCAAAGCAACACATGCTATAGTAAATTTATTACTCCCAGGACGCGGGGGCCAGATCCTGTCCCTTCACCACCGGCACCTCGCCTCTCCCCCCCTGCCCTCGGCATGTCCACCTTCGATAAGGAACTGCAGCTGGGCCGCCTGCCCCCCCGCCCACTGGGGGGGGTCAGGCCCTCCCCAAAATGTGCATACAGAATGTGAGGGGGAGAGAGAGAGGGGTCGGGGTTGAGGGTGACGTCATGTGGGGGAAAGATGTCACACACTGGGGGCAACAGAGAGAGGGGTGTCGTTACGTCATGTGCCCGTCCTGGGAAACGGGGGCCCTGACTGAGCCACAGCAACATGTGGCCAGGATACAACCAGTGTGTATATATATGCGCACCATGTCTTCTGAAATGGAACTGTGGCCTTCACAAGACATCTGCATCTTACAGGGGTAACAGAAACATTCTTTGATGATGCTTAAGGCAAATGTGTCAGGGCTAGAATTGCCACCTAAATGGAAATAATAATAAAAGAACTGGAACCCAAAGGGAATTTGTAGATTCTTCCTCAAGCAAGCAAAGCAAAACAAACAAAAAACCCTGAGGAATTTTGAACAGTTTTATAGGACTCCTGGAAGAACAGTCAGTCTCTGACTCATTTGCTCAGTATTCTTCTACATCCGTCCTGCCCCCACAAAACCCTTTGAGGTACAACCTGAAAAGGTAGGAAGAGGATCATATAATCATATAAACCTATGAAAAATCAGTATGTAAAGTAACAGGGTTCTAATGTAGCCTTTTCCATGATATTCTGTTTGAACAGATAACTTGCTTTTAATGGGGACAGCATCCAAATACAGGTGAAATTTGGAAAATTAGAATATTGTTGAAAAGTGCATTTATTTCAGTAATGCAACTTAAAAGGTGAAACCAATATCTGAGATAGATGCATGACATGCAAAGCAAGATATGTCAAGCCTTTATTTGTTGTAATTGTAATTATTTGTCATTAGGCGGGTCAATTATAAATGGAATGTAATTAATGAAATGTAATAGCAATGTTTATTTTTGTATTATTGTAACTATTTGTTTTATTACTGTGGAATTTCCAAAAGAAAGCATTTGTAAAAATTCAAAAAAGAAAAAGAAAAAAAGTTGCATTACTGAAATAAATGCACTTTTTGACGATATTCTAATTTTCCGAGTTTCACCCGAATGTGATTTCACCTGCATTCTGAACTGCTACATGTTTTATTAATCTGTAATGGATAAGTTCATCCTTACCTGGCAGAGCATACAGTCGCAGCTCATGGCAACATGTGGAACCCCAGTGGGCCAGCTACAGCCAAGGGGCAAAGGGCAAACTGCAACCCCTTGACATTGCCAGAACCTGCTCCATTTCCTCATCCAAGTGGCTCTGCTGCTTCCATCTGAGCATCACAAACTGCTTTTGTTTGATACGGAACAGGCTTCAAGCTGCATGAAAGGAGATTCTGACTAAACATCAGGAAGAACTTTCTGGCAGTAAGAGCTGTTTGGCAGTGGAACGGACTCCCTTGAGAGGTGGTGGACTCTCCTTCCTTGAAGGGTTTTAAGCAGAGGTTGGATGGCCATCTGTCATGGATGCTTCAGCTGAGATTCCTGCATTGCAGGGGGTGGGGCCTCTACACTTCTATGATTCTATGAAATGTTCTCCCATTACCTCATCATACTTATCAAGCACTATGCATTTAAAGCAGTATCACACTAAAAAGTCATGGTTTCTCCCTGCCCAAAAAAATCCTGGGAAGTGTACTTTGTTATGGGTGCTGAGAGCTCTCGGGAAGCCCCTATCCCCCTCACAGTTCCCAGAGTAGTTTAAGCATTATTTTCCAAAACAGTGCATTTTCCCGTCACTTTCCTTATTTGCAAATAGTCTGATTTTGGAGGGCTGGGGAAGCAAGTTTCTTGCACAAGAGCCCCAAATCAATTTTAATTGCACAGCCCAAACTTGCTGTTTGTTACTGAATTCCTCCTGTAAATGGCAACAGTACAGAAGTGTCCTTATTATAGACTAAGTATTTGGAGAATTACAGGATTAGTGTAAACATTTTAATCCACCATACCAGAAACATGTTTTAATAATCAGCAAACCCAACATTTTAAATTATTTCTGTGCACAACTTTCATTATAATTGACATGATAAAGGTCTTAGGTTTTTAATTTAGCACTACAACTTTTTCTCCAAAACAAATGTGTGGTTATAATTAATTAACATGCTACTATCTTTATGTCAAAACACTGAAGCAAGACATATGTCTTCTTCTGGTTCTTTTCAGAGTTTAAAACTACAGTGGATGTGTGGAACAAATTTAACATTATATGGCACTTGCTGCAATAGGCTTATAAATGAATTGCTATTTAGTTGTTTTGGAAATGTGCTTTCATTCTAAATAAAAAAAATAAGACAAGTTTCTGTATTCAGAGCATCCTGAAAATAGGTTTCTATGACTTTGTGCTTTACAAATGCTACATACGGTAGCTCTGATTGTATTTGAGGAGTGAGCAATTTATTTGTGGAGCTTGTTCCAAGCCATTTATTCATGGAAATGATTTATTGACACAAATATTATTAATACTTGCTTCAAAACCTATCACATAGTTCATTGTATGAAGGTAGGAAAGGAAGCTGGTTCTGGGGTTTGTGCAGAATTCCCAGGTCCAGCCCACCCAATCTGTTTCTTCAGATTGTGGCATCAGCATTTGACAGCATGCTCTGGATTTGCTAAGTGCTTGGTTACATGCAAACAATGGCAGCCTGCCACTTAAAATCAGACATAAATCAGACAATGTTCATAGATTCACTTAATCATGCTTCGGAGACAAAATGCATTGGACATAGCGCAACCCATGTCTTTCAGCAGTGTATTAGCAATTCAGTGTGCAATATTTGTTTGATGCAAACTCCTCAAAGCAGGAGACTCTGTTTGTTTAAAGGCATGTGCCTTTAAACAATTAGTCTATAAAATCCCTTACTTTGTCATCCAAAGAGATTTGTAGAAAACCTTCTCTGTATGGTGTAGTTAGCACCTTTCATATGGTTTGGTTTATGTTTGAACTGCTCTGGTTGGCTTTACATTATTACTTTGCTGAACATTCTTTGCTGCACCCGATGTTGGCACAGTTCTTAGTACTTTGCAGGATGACACAGATGTCAGGGAATGGTCAGAAGACGAGGACCGGGGAATACATTCTATAGCAGACCAGCTTCTCTCTGACGGAGAGCTGGAGGGGGAAGAGTCACCCCCATTCTCCACAGCATGTTCAGAAGCAGAGAGAGAGAGAGGAACTGAACAGCTTAGATTAGAGTTAACCAGTTACGAGATAATGACAACAGAAACAGAAGGGAGGGGGCAGCTAGCTGAGACATCACGTGAGAGCATGGGGGACCCCCCATCACCAAGGACTCGGAGGTTTGAACGTATCAGAGAGCAAAGGAGTCAGAGGGAGGGAGGAACTTCCCATTGGCGGCCAAAATGCTGTGGAAGAAGGAAGGAGGATTAGACTAGATAACTGCCCTCCTTGTGGAGAGAGAGCTGTGTATTTGTGCTTGCAACATGATGCTGTAATAAAAGGACTATAAATCTATCAACTGCTTGTTAATTCCTATCTGTGAAGTGGCCAGGCTGAAGCTTGCAAGCTGCTTGAACAGTCTTCTTAATAATAATAATATATATTTTACAGTTACAGGTAGGTAGCCGTGTTGGTCTGAGTCGAAGCAAAATAAAAAAATTCCTTCAGTAGCATCTTAAAGACCAACTAAGTTTTTATTTTGGTATGAGCTTTCGTGTGCATGCGTGTATCTGAAGAAGTGTGCATGCACACGAAAGCTCATACCAAAATAAAAACTTAGTTGGTCTTTAAGATGCTACTGAAGGAATTTTTTTATATATTTTACAAGCACTCTCACCCCTCCTCCTGGAGATTGGGACCCTCCCCTTGCCACCAGGGGGAGGGCAGGCAAAGCTGGAGACTTCTGGTCAGGCCTGGCTTTCTGGAAACCTGAGGTACAGCCCCAATGTTGATTTTGGAATTTGTCTTGTGGGCCAACATGGTACTTTTGTTTTGTATACAATACTTTTATTCTGTTAGTTCTGTTGCTTTGTATACTTTTAATAGTTCTGTTAGATGTAGCCACAGTTAAACTGTTCTGTTTTGCAACATGGCCCATTAAGTATTCACTATTTTTTAAATTATGAAGCACATTCAAATCTCCCCATTTCCAAGGAACTCAGACCTTCATCTCATACTGTAGGATCAAACTATGCATTTGTATCCACAGACTATTGAGCTAAAATTTCTCATTATCTCTTTTTTCCTAGGAAGACAATTTTTCTCTGAACTGCTTGGTAGATTTCATTTCATGTCCTTCCTCCATTTGATCAATTCTTTGTTTTGGCTTTTCTCATGTTCTTTTCCCCTCAGTGATGGTGCTAGATGAATAAAGTTAACCTCTGGCTGCTACTTTTCCTACATCCCCAAAGCGTCATTTTGGTTGATGTGGTCAAGTCAAAGGACAGTGAAATCAATGGCCGCTGTTCTAAATTCAGAAGAGTTTTATCGACAGGTGAATGTGGAACTGGGCAGATTGTTCAATTTCAGACTGCAATTACTTGAAGTACCTGGAAGACGTTTTCGCCACTATGGTTTAATGGAAGAAAGAAGTGCTGATCATGTAGAAAACTGACTACGATGCTTCCCTACCCCCAAGAGAACAAACAAGTAGTGGTTTGTTGAGTTGGGGAAGGAAGCTAAAATTTTCAAAGCAGAGCAACACCCTAAATTTGAATTTGCATACCATGTAAGAAGAAACAACAATAACGTGTTGAAATGCTGAAAACCTAAAGATAGCAGGGGGTCTTTCACGCAAGCCTTCCCCCGATAACCTTTATCCTCACAGGAGAACTTTGCACATTGAGCATGGAGGTCTATAGGGGACTTCCAACTGCATTCAGCTCAATACACATAAGCCTCTGCATGATTGGGAACTTTGCATTTTCAGCATGCTGGCACTTATAAGGCATGTTGAGAACTTCCTGCACCATATGAAAAACTCAGGATAGAGCACATGAGATGGAGATGTTGGTGGTAAGGACAGCCCCCCCCCCTGTCCCCTAAACCCACCCCATGTGGTCTGAATGCATTAGCTTGAGTGGGATGCACAAGTCCTTGCGGATGGGAAACAACAGCCGGGTGTGATTCAGTGCCTTCTAGAGATGCCTTCTAGGTATGGAGGCGGAACTACGTTTTCTGCCAGAACCAGCCTTTGCAAGTGAGAGCTAGGGAAATCCTCCCCACCTCGAACGGACGTTTCCTCCTCTACCGCATTTCTACAGTAATGTGGATTGTAGCAAAGAAGTGAATTACTGTACATCCCATAAACACACTGGCTTAAAGCAACAGTTGTGATGGCCACAGTTCATTATTTGCTTTTCTAGTCAGATGGGAAAAAACCAACAACAACCCTTTTCAAAAATGGCTTCCATGATCATTTCCTGACCAGTTCCATGCATTGTTGTGAGAAGGTGACTTCGCCTTTTGAACCAGTGGGTGTCTTTTATAGCTAACTGCTCATTTAAAGGTGTTTTTTTTTAAAAAGTGGCATTTATTTTTAAAACTGTGGATGCTAATTTTCCTGGAGTCATCAAACAAGCAATTTTGCATAGCACAGTTATTTTTGCCTATCAAACTGCTTTATTGTCCTTTCAGTTTACCAAACTTTAGCGCCATGCCCCAGGAGGAAGAATTCAGCAAAGCAGACAAACTTCAGAGCATAGCTACGAACAGAATATGAGAATTATAAAACTGTCAAAAATGTCAGAATCCATTGTAATCAGCAGCCCAGTAGCTGTGCTTGGAAAGCCGCCATTTATTCAAAAGGACCTTCTTTATGGTCTGATGAATTGCATTAATTTTAAATAAAATAGTAATGACATTTCGTTCAAAATAATATTTTAATAACTGCAGGTGCTTCCAGGATTCCGACATCTTATATTCCCTCCCGTCTTTCCTTTCTTTCCCTGCTCTCCTCCCTGGATATATACTGCACTGTGTTCATACTGCAAAACTAAACAGGCAGCTTTGCAGAACTGGTCTGATTCAGATGTTTGTTTGTTGTGTTGCAGGAATAAGAAACCGTCCTCTCAGCGGCCGTATATCTCTCATGCATTCTAATAAAGGGGTCCTCCCTTGCCAAGTCTCCATTACGGCTTTAAGAAGCCCACCATTCCCTCCTCAATCTATCCAGGGAGTAAAGCCCCCTTCATACCTGGCAGTTAATGGACTACTGCTTGCATCATACACTAAACATTCAGTTTAATCCTGTACTGGTGCTGTTCCAAATCTTTCTACCCCCCCTTAATTATTATTATTATTATTATTATTATTAATTTGTATACTGCCTTATACCTGCTGTCACGGTCTGGCTGGCGGGAGGTAGCAGTCCCGACTCAGGACGTCAGGACCAGAGGCAAGATGGCAGGGTGGAAGCAGGAACGGGAGTCCAGGTGGTGCAGGTCTGAGGGTCCCACAGCAGGCAGTCGCAGGGTCAAGGAACCGAAGGTTGGGAAGCAGGGCATCACGGAGGCGAAGGCCCGAGGAGCAAGGAGCAAGGTGGAGGCAAAGGAGTCTGGGAGTCGAGGAGCAAGGTGTCGGCAAGGCGAAGGTCCAATGGTCAAGGAGCAAGGCGTCGGCAAGGCAAGGGTCCAAGGAGCAAGAGACCAGATGCAACAGGGCAGGGATCACGTTGCTGTGGCAAAGAGCTGAAGGGAAATGCTGAGCTTTTATCCTTCCCAGCTCTTGCCACCAGGTGCATTGAGTTATGAAGTGGCCTCACCTGAGTGGCCACTCCTTGCTTCTCCAGCACAAGCTGAGGCAGGCCCGAGTCCTGCAAAGCACTACAGGCCCCAGAGCCTGACTCCTGCCCAGACTCCTGACACCTGCAGGTCTCAGGGCGGTTCACAATTCTCTATCCGTTAATGAGAAAATAAATGACATTTAAAATCATCAAATTAAGGGGATTAAATCAGAAAATACAAATAACAATTGGAAGCCATTCCTTAATTATATAAAAGATATAATAGAAAAACCAATCCTCATATCAGATATTTAAAAGTTCTGTAATCAATTAATTATTAATCAATTATTAATTAAAGATTTTTACAATACCATTTAGGTATGATACAAATAAACAATATGAAGATGAATTAGAAAATCAGTATGCAGAGATTATATATGGAATCAAAAGGGAAAAACTCAAGAACGGCTGAGAAGTCGTTGGGGACGGGAGGGAGGGCCCAGAGGGGAGGGAGGGAGGGGGAATTTTAAAAAAATAAAATAAAATAAAATAAAATCATCAAAAAGGAGGCAAATTCTCATGGATGAGCTTTTCCAGTTGCATGAAACTTCCTTTTTGTGGGGTTTTGGTTAAGCCCTTCCTATCCTTTCACAAATCATTGGGCAGCCATACTGGGTGCCCTTGCTTCCTGACCATCCCACGGCATCCTTAATTGTTGTTCCAAAGAAAGGTGGTGTCCTCCTACTGCAATGGTTTCCCTCTGTGGCACCATCTAGACCAGGGCTATTCTAACTGGCCCTGTTTATCGCCGCCACCTCCCTCACACGTCACTCTCCTATCTATCCATCTCTTCTGGAGTTTGTTTGGGGGAGGGGGTTGGACACTTCCTGTAGTGCAGAAGTGTTGAGCACAAGTGATGTTTGTACATCAAAAGTTGCATCCACCAAGGAGCAAATTAGTATGCTGGCCTTATTGCTCACTGCTAAGCTTCACATGCAGATGAAACACATCACCACATAGGTCAGTTAAAGAGGCTTCAAATTAGATTTGTGAGTCGAAAGTTTGAATAATAAAACTAACAGGACACAAACTGAAGCACAGGGAAAATGAGATTAATTATCTACAGCGCTCAGAAAAAAACCCCAGTTGCTTGTGTATTTTATTGTAGAAAAGGCCATTTAGAAATACACACATCTAAATTGGGCCTGAATGAAGCTTTTGAATGACTTTATAAACACAATAATATAGATGGCATTTGCAATATCTTAATACATTTTAAAAGTGTGTCTTTCACTTCAAAATTTCTCTCAGATTTTTCTTAATTGTTTTGGTTTACAGATGAGAACAAATCAAGGAAAATCCAGCTCTTCTCTTGAAATCTATAAAAATCAGGCAGTCTAATGGAGTAGTGCAATGCATCATTTTAGTATACATTTTCATTGCAAATCTTGCTGTTCTAGAGGTAGAGAAAGTGAGCAGTTCTGTACATACGGCTTCTCTTCAGCAACAGAAGGCACCAAAGTAAAAATTACTGGCAAAACTACCATTGCCTCCTCCCCCTGTCCTGATTGTTCCCTCTGTTGCACATTTCCCCATAGTTTCTCTCACACACTTGGTAAAACAAAGCAGCAAAGAATAACTAGGGCAACAGCAATGCCATTCATTTGAGCTCCATGAATTCTTATGTCCCCTGTGTATTCAGTTTCTGGCAGGCCTTTCCAAGACATTTGCCACCAATAAATGCATTCATTTGTGTCGTTTTAGCTCTCTTAATAAATAATGATGTAATTCCATTAAAATAAAACCCACAATATCAATATACACATATCACACATTTATATATTGTACAACACTTACAGAAATCTTTAAAAATACATTAAATTCTCATTTCTGTTTTTTAAAGAACAAAACCATCTATAAATATAGACCTGTCAGGTGACTTTCATGGGGTGCAGCATCCCAGCAGATATCAGGGAAGGTTACTTCATTAGGCAGGTGGGCTTCAGAGGCAAGAATCATGGGTAGTAGAAATGTCTTCAAATGGAGCTTAAAAAAACACAACCACCACCTTTGTTGCTGTTCTTTAATAAAAAACAAAGGAAAAAAAATCATCAACACTTTACAGTAGTAGTAGTAGTAGTAATAATAATTTATTTCTACTTCATCCATCCGGCTGTGTTTCCCTCCCCGATTCCCAGGTCACATCTTGAAGGTAAGAAGGGAGTCCTTAATCCACCCCACCCCCCAGACCGCAGAACCCCAGGTGGATGAGGGAATTTGGACTCAAAGGAGGCTCCTATCTCACCCTCTGAACCACAGAGTCCGAGAAGTGAGCCTTGGGGCCGACCCATCACCTAAAGTACATCACCAGGTTAAACCAAACTATTTCTTTTCCCACACCTAAACTGTGACTGAAAGGGGATGAATCCCTTTGCCCACCCCAAGAGGTGCTCTTGCACCCTCTCTGCAGGTCAGTAGGAAGAGGTTATTGCTGACATCTGTCACATGGACTCCCCCTGGCCTATACAGTTGAACCCACCAACCACAATGCCTTCATGGCAGATGACTTGACCTCACCAGCTCTGAACTGTGAGACAAACTACCCTATTGACACCCACAGCTGGCACTTCCTGCGAAGCTGAGCTGGTACCTGCCTCCAAGGTATCCAAACATGCTAAAATTAAGTTGACTGCACCCTGTTAGGCTTTTTTCTTTTTTTGCTGCTGCTGCTGAGCCCTGTGCAGCCCTGCTGATGCTGGCTTGGAAGCTGTGACAGGGGCTGAGTTCTGCCTATATGTTATGAACCACCCTGTGATCCTCAGATGAAAGGTGACATGCAAATGTAATCAATCAATCAAGAATATAGTGATTAGGAATATAGTGATTAAGAATATAAAGCAAACCATAAGAGCTCTAATTCCAAAATTAAAGCCAGCTTTGGAGAAACTTTGGGGGCAATATTTGCTCTGCTTTCCTTTGGACCACATCAGCGAGGCCAGGGGGTGGGGGTTGTGTCATCTGGGTAGCCCAAGACCTCCAGACATACTGCCAAGACTTGCACCCCTAGGAGGTCAATTCAGTGCTGTGGCTTGACTTCACCCTGGAGACACACTCCATTGTTGAGACAGACAGATGCCAGCAACAAGTGGAGATTAATGAGGTATCATGAGAGAGCCTTTTCTGCGGATGAACTAGTTGTTCCTGGAATGATTGAAGACTTTTCCCTTGCAGTGAACTTTTGATCCTGTTGCTGGTTAAGTGCTAAGTATTATATATTGGGACGCGGGTGGCGCTGTGGGTTAAACCACTGAGCCTAAGGCCTGCCAATCAGAAGGTCGATGGTTCAAATCCCCGCGACGGGGTGAGCTCCCGTTGCTTGGTCCTAGCTCTTGTCAACCTAGCAGTTTGAAAGCACGTCAAAGTGCAAGTAGATAAATAGGTACCGCTCCAGCGGGAAGGCAAACGGCGTTTGCCAGAAGCGGCTTAGTCATGCTGGCCACATGACCCAGAAGCTGTACACCGGCTCCCTCGGCCAGGAAAGTGAGATGAGCACCACAACCTCAGAGTCAGTCACGACTGGACCTAATGGTCAGGGGTCCCTTTATCTTTACTTTTATATATTGACCAACTTTCTCCCCCCCCCTATGTTGTTTGTTATATGTGTGTGTGTGTTTTAAAAATAATGATGATGTGGATTCTTGTTTTAATTCTGTTTGTTGGATTCTGTTTCTGCTTTGAGGGGAGGGGGGAAGTGAGGTATGAGAAAATCTTAATCTAAATAAATATAGTGGTGGTACAAATTTGCTAGAAGGAATAAAGATGCAGAGAGAGAGAGAGAGAGAGAGAGAGAGAGAGAGAGAGAGAGAATGTGTTGAAATCTGATGTGAATGGCAACCATAGTTTTTAGGATCACTGCAGCTCCCTTGCTACCATAGAATCATAGTTGGAGGGGCCACAAGGGCCATCCAGTCCAACCCCCTGCCAAGCAGGAAACACCATCAAAGCATTCCTGACAGATGGCTGTCAAGCCTCCGCTTAAAGACCTCCAAAGAAGGAGACTCCACCACACTCCTTGGCCGCAAATTCCACTGCCGAACAGCTCTTACTGTCAGATGGTAGAGTTCTAGATCCAGTGGGTTGTAACCAGTGGTGTCAGCCAATGGTGCTGAAGTTGGGCTTATTCACACAACAAATTACTGATAACTCCCTCTCACAGGATCTGGTGATGGCTTTTAGTGGATTAGACACAAAATCTTAGTCTATGCCCACACACAATTGCATTCAAAGCCACAATATTTAAATGGAACGCCTGTGTTCAGAAGGAGTATTCTATGCCTTGTTCCAATAAAAGCAGATGCACACTTGCTTCTTCTCCTGCTTGTGTACTTTCCAGAGGCAACTGACTACTGCAGGCAGGTTTCTGAAGTAAATGGAACTTTTTTCCAAATTAGTAAGGCTGTTCTTTTATGTGTATGCTTACTTAAAGTAGACACCAGCAATGCTCATTCCATTCTCATTTTCAGGATTTTTTTGAGACATGTTAGTGAAGCTTATGATAAAATGTTCTTTTCTCTCAAAAAAAAAGAAAGCAAAATTCTACATTTAAAAGATACAACTACAGGGGACAACCAAGTTTGTGTTGTGTATTTGTGTGTGAGAGATATTTTTTTGGAGGGGAGGGGAACATTCTTGCACAAGACTCCGTCATAGCTGCCAAGTTTTCCCTTTTCCCTAGAGGTCAAAGAGAACAATTACCAGACCTTTAGAAGGCATCTCAAGGCAGCCCTGTTTAGGGAAGCTTTTAATGTTTGATGGATTTCTGTATTTTAGAATTTCTGTTTTTTTGGAAGCCGCCCAGAGTGGCTGGGGGAACCCGGCCAGATGGGCGGGGTATAAATAATAAATTATTATTATTATTATTATTATTATTATTATTATTATTATTATTATTATTTTCTCGCGAGGAAGCCTATTCAGCATAATGGAATTTCCCTGAAAAAAAGGGATAACTTGGCAGCTATGGACTCCGTGGAGACACTCGATTATCAAAATGGAGCAGTAGTTTTCTTTCTTATGATCTCTCTCTCTCTGTGTGTGTGTGTTTCTCTCAGAAACTCTGGCTACAAAAACAGGACAGGATGTATTCACATGGGTGAATCTGTCCATAAACGACAGTATATGAAATGACAAGATGACTTTGAGAATATAGAAAGAGGTGGTTTTTGTAGTGGAATCCATTTGCATTACAAAGGAAGCTTTTTGGAAAGAAAAAAAAAAGTTATTAAAAGACACACAAAAATAGAGAAGGAGGCACTATATAGACCTAGTGAGGCAGAGAAGGGGAACAAAATCAGAAAATAACTTATTTAATATTTATTGGTACCCCAGAAATCCCAAGGAAACAGATGAAAACATTTTTTTCTGAGAAATGCCATCAAGTAGTCCTATGATGCTGTGGCACAATATACATTCTACAATATTCTAAAGCTTCTGTCCCTACTCTATTTTTGCATAATAATGTATGAGCAAATGTTGGATATTTTTCTCTCTGCCCACCCCACCCCCCATCCTGAATTCTAGAAGTGATGGTGACAGGCAGTCTTAAACATTCAGTTTCATGGATTGCTGTTTGCTTGGCAATGAAATTAGTCCAGTAGAATATCTTTGCTGCCGTTATATTGGCTGCATGAGACCTGGATGAGTTGAAAAATCCTGAATCCAATCTCAACCACAACATGGAATTGTTGCAGTCTTAAACCAGAGATGGGGGGGCCTCCATGTGGCCCTCTGGGCTGTTCTGTCTGGCCCTAAGCACTCCCCAGGCCAGACTCTTTGCAGGCCCCTTTTCACCTTCTCAGATGCTTCTGCCTGACCAGAATGCGCCATTGAACTTTAATAATGCCTCCTGCTTGCCTGGTTGAAGATGTATAAGTTTGAGTCTGGAAACACCTGACTTTGGCATCTAGCCTCTGGTACAAAGATGAATGTTTCTTATTGTACAAAGGAAAGAGTCCCATCCATTGCTCTATCCACTTAACTCTCTGGCCGGCCTGCCACTCAGATGTGGACCCTGGAAGATTCCAAGCAAGGGAACAAACCTCCCCCAAAGAAAGGAAGAAAGTTTCCGTGTGGAAAGAGATGTTTGTGGATGCTCTCAGCACTACCTGCCACCTTGTATCAAATGAAACTCACCTGCCTCTTTGAATTTGTTATCTGACCTCCTCCTCCCATAAGTGGTTGACAACACTTAATGCATTCTCTGGTCACCTTCTTTCTAATGCAAATGCATATTGCTTACAATGATATGTAGAATGTCCATAAAAGGTAGGTAGGTACCTGAGAGTCAAGATTGAAACAGTTCACATTGTGGGGTTTTTTGGAGAATGCCCCAAATGTTGCAAATGTTGGCACTCATATGTAACTGTTAACAAGTCAAACTGATTTTATAAGTATACCTGCAGAGGCGCCTATCTCCTTATTTTTTGGGATCTATACATGTGGATGCTGACATTTAGGTGACTGTCAGTATTCAAGGCTGTATTTGAGTTTTCAAACATTCACAAAGTTTGTCTGAGATTATCAACATTGACATGTGAATACTGACATTGATCCAAATTCAGACATTCATTGAAACCTATGCAATATCTCTGCAAATGTACATCCACCATCATTCCCACTTTTGTATATTAAACATTTGTATATCACAATGTTGTTCTCTGTTATCCATCTTTCACTTCTGGAAAAGCAAGAACATTCTTTAACCTGGCTCTTTAAAATTCTGTATGCTTAAATCTCTCCCACAAATGAGAATGGAATGTGCTTAATTTTGGCTGCACCATGCACTTTTCTTCTTAGAAGAACTCTTCTAAACCACCAGGTATTTGCAACGGCATGTCTGCTGGCTGAAAAAATATTGCATTGGATGGCTGGAATTCAACAAACTTTGGAGGTCAGGAAGCTGGAAGAGGGCAAGTGGTGAATGAGGAAGAAAGGTGTTATTTCCATTTCTTCCTGTCTGTTTTCATATCCACTTACAGTCATGGCCTTTGTTGGGTGACTCTCTCCCTGGGCACTCCCAGAAACTCAGGTGCAAGCATGTTTCTGGTAAAGGCCTGTGCATGGAGAGAAACGCACACCTACGGTCACAGGAGCATGCCAGTCAGTAATCATACCGTTCAAAATTGGAGTTAAGTCTTTATTAGCAAAAACACGATCATCATAGACTTGGCTGAAAAGCCATGGAAATCAGAGACTGATAGTCTCCACCTCCACACTGCCGTCTCCAGAGCTTTCTCCTAAGCAATCGGAAACTGTGCCTGCATGCAGGTTTTTGCTGCTCCCCTTATTTCAGCCCCCTGGGAGATGCAAGGAGGGGAGCTTGTCACAGCAGGAGGAGGAGACACCCATGACTCTTCATTAGCTTGACATCTCTCCCTCTTGGCCTCCCTCCTCTCCTGCTTCAACTTCTGCCTCCGATTCTGGACTTCTCTCTGCCACAGTCTCTCCCCACTTACTAAGCCCTGTTGCCTCTTCAGCTTCCGATACTATATGATTACCCACAATTTTGAAGACAGAGCAGAGAAATAGATTTAGTCTTTGAAAGGAGGGAGGAACTAGGACTCTGTCTCCCCCTCAACTCAGTGACAGAGGGGTCTCCTCAAATGAACCAGGCTTTGCTTTGGGGGGGGGGCAGTGGAATGAGTTGGGGGAGAGGCAGCTACAGTTCCGGGGGGTGGGAGAAGCCGTCTTACACACATGTCAAAGCCTACCACCAACCAACTGGCTCTTCCTGGGGCTGGAAACAATAATCTGCTCCCTTCCAAAAAAGGCAGCGAGGGAGCCCACGGAGCACGGTGGGAGGTGAAGCTCTGCAGGATCTGCCATCTCTTGCGCTAAGGCTGCTTCTGGGGAGGAAACAGAGGAGGAGTTGCTGCTCTCCAGCAGCAAAGGGACATCGCTTTTGTGGGTCATCAGTGATTTTTTTTCCCCCTGGGAAAAATGGTGCTGGTACTGCCAGAAAATCACTGCAGATGGTGACAGCAGTCACGAAATTAAAAGACGCCTGCTTCTTGAGAGAAAAGCAATGACAAACCTAGACAGCATCTTAAAAAGCAGAGACATCACCTTGCCGACAAAGGTCCGTATAGTTAAAGCTATGGTTTTCCCAGTAGTGATGTATGGAAGTGAGAGCTGGACCATAAAGAAGGCTGATCGCCGAAGAATTGATGCTTTTGAATTATGGTGCTGGAGGAGACTCTTGAGAGTCCCATGGACTGCTAGAAGATCAAACCTATCAATTCTTAAGGAAATCAGCCCTGAGTGCTCCCTGGAAGGACAGATCGTGAAGCTGAGGCTCCAATACTTTGGCCACCTCATGAGAAGAGAAGAATCCTTGGAAAAGACCCTGATGTTGGGAAAGATTGAGGGCACTAGGAGAAGGGGACGACAGAGGACAAGATGGTTGGACAGTGTTCTCGAAGCTACGAACATGAGTTTGACCAAACTACGGGAGGCAGTGCAAGACAGGAGTGCCTGGCGTGCTATGGTCCATGGGGTCACGAAGAGTCGGACACGACTAAACGACTAAACAACAACAACAACACTGCCAGAAAAAAAAGCACTGCATATAGTTAGTGGGTTTTGGCACAGCAAGTTTTAATCAAGTTCTTTTTCCTTCATTCAATATTTAAAAGATTTTTTTATCACTCACTTTATTCAGTAAATGTTACATTTTGAGTCTGCCAAAGCATCTGTTTCCCATCTGCCAATCAGTGTCAGCAGCTGATCATATCAAAGTGGCTGGCCTCTTATGTCAGAAAATTAATTTATTCTCTGAGACCCATCATGGATCATGACAGGCGGTAAGTGTGTGGCCGCTAACTGGAATGTTTCCAGCATATGGTAAAATCCCCATCAATGAAAGCTGAAAGAAAGCCAATACCCTGGTTAAAAGGTGTCATCCAGTGCTGCAGAAATAGTTTTAAAAGTTGCAATAATGAGAACCTTGGTGTCATTTTTCAAACCAGAATTAAATAAATTTAAGAGCAGATATTCCTATCATAAGTCAAAGACCTCTATGTGGAACAGTTCTCAAGTGAACTAGATTAGAATACATAATATTCAATTGCAATGAATTCTCTGTTACAAGGAAGACACAACATGTTTTGACGGCTGCCTCTCCAGTCTTCAGTAAAAGCTATTTCTGAGGCCGTTCAGTGGTTTGACTTGTGAAAGCTGTAACTCAGTACAATATAGTAATTGAGAAGCTGCATTTGACAAAACTCTGAATTCTTTTTGCTTTTGTTAATTTCTGTCAATGCCTTGATATGATTTCAAATTCTGTTTCTGTGAATGCTGTTATTAATAATAGGAGGAATATTGACTTACTTTACTCTCTGAAAAGCTGAGAAGTTCTATACTAGGGGATCAAAGTGTCTGTTAGATATGGCACCTAATCATGTAAATGGTTGGAATTTAGTGCCCTTAATCTGACACGGCCAGTGGATTCTACCCATAGGTAGAACATACCTAGTTGGTTATGTATTCAGTGGTCTGTGTTTGCCTGAGCTTGAGTCTGGACTAAGGATTCTGAGCTCCTGTGTTCTGATTCGATACATGAATACCCAATCACAGAACATTTCAGGATTTGGGCCTCTGCCATTGGCCCTTAAACTATGAGTCATGATTCGCAGTTTGGAAGTTTAGACAGCCAATCACGTTGGGAGTGGGAGTGGCCCAGACCTTCAGAAATGCATATAAGCAGTGGCTTTGCCCTTGTTGTCCAGTTCAGTTAGTTCAATAAAGGTTCCTGCTGTTATCGCTGTGTCTTGCCTCGTGGGAATCCACCTACACTTCACAGTTCACTAATTCTCAAGCCACATCTTTAATCTACAGAAAGGTGACGTCACATACAATATTCTCACATATTTTCGCCAAGTGAGATAATGTACATTTGGCTATTCTAGCCATAAATAATAATAATAATATTATAATAAATTTTTATTTATACCCTGCCCTCCCCAATCAAAACCGGGCTCAGGGCGGCTGACACAGTAAAATTACAATAAGACATAATAGGGAAAAAACAATTAAAATAAAAGTTAAATTAAAATTTTTAAAAATGCAGCCTCATTTTTAAAAAGCCCAAATCAAAACCATAGGGAGGAAAACATAGGGGTCAGACTGAGTCCAGCCCAAAGGCCAGGCAGAACAGCTCCATTTTGCAGGCCCTGCGGAAAGATGTCAAATCCTGCAGGGCCCTGGTCTCCTGTGATAAAGCCTCTGGTAGGAGCCAGTGCTATTTTTCTAGAAAAAGAGGTGCTGGAACTCACCATGAATGCCTCCCTCTTTCTCTTAGCATGGCAATGGCACCCACTTGAGAAGCGCCGGAACTGAGTTCTGGCAAGTTCCTGCTGGAAAAAGCCCTGGTCTGAGCCTTCCTCCACCCCTCAAGGCCAGGAGAAGCTGTCAATTGACCTCCAGAGGTGGATCCTGTCCTAAGCCCCTTGCTTAGGGTGGGCAGGTGATCAGGAAATCCGAGGAGTCCCACCCAGGTCCTAGTGGGTTATAGGGACCCCAGGAGAAGTCTGATTTTGAAGATGCCTCCAGTGACCAGGGAGGCTGAAACTTCAATCTGGGGAGAGGGCTGAGCACAAAACACAATAGAAAGATAGATATGATGGGAAACTATTGAAATAATCACTTTCGTGATTATTTGTCTGTCACTTTTCCAGGAAATATATGCATGTCATTTTCCCAGGAAAAGTCTACCCAAATGATTCCAGAAGTTTAAATGCAATTTAAGATGAAATTTAGAGGCAAATACAGTGGTACCTTGGTTCTCGAACTTAATCTGTCCTGGGAGTCTGTTCGACTCCCGAAGCGGTTTGAAAACTAAGGCACGGTTTCCGATTGGCTTCAAGAGCTTCCTGCATTCAATCGGAAGCCACGTCGGACGTTCAGCTCCGAAAAATGTTCACAAACTGGAACACTCCTGGGTTTGCAGAATTCGGCAGCTGATTTGTTCGGGAGCCAAGCCATTCGACTGCCAAAGTACCAAAGTACTTTACATCCCTCCCTCTGCCCCACCAATAAACTGCTTCATAGAATTTCACCTAGGGCACATGCATGAAAAAGTCTAATGTATAAGCAGGCCCAGTAATATTGTAGTTTGGGTTTATTCCTTTCCCCCAAATGGAGAAGTGTATATAGTTTGGTTTGATATCACAAAATCAATTCTATGCTTTTGCTGTGAAAAAAGCATCTCTTTCTGCTTTGTTCGTATTTGTGAATTTGATTTATTGTGGAATTTTGCCATTTCACAGTAAAGCAGCTTTTGGGTGTGTATGAAATGGCAAGATTCCAGCTTCCAAAAGCTAAAGTGAGACCAATATAATAGATTTATTTTTATTTTACATTTGCTAGCAACAAGCATTTCCTTTCAAACCTTTCTGCCCACAAAGCACAGGAGGGTGGATGATGGCATAGATCCTCACCAAATATATATATATGCACATATTAGAATTATGTTTGTAATATCTGTAATGAAAAATTACTTGGCATCTTCAGACTATTTTATTTGGCTGCACATATATGAGGAGCAGAAGTGCACTGAGATATGGAGAGGAAGAGCATCAAGTTGAAAATGCTCTCAGCCAGTACTTGTTTTTCTGGGGGGAAGCAGGGGGACGCATATGCAAGGGTACGTATTTCAATATGAGTAGGAAAATGAGAGTACCCCTAAACACACACGTGAATGAAAAAAGCACTGTTCTCGGCTGACATTAATGGTGGGGCTTTCTGCATCTCTGCAACCGTGCATGTCAGACCCAAGACACTTGGGTGCCTGATGGAAGACTTCCAACCAAAGCTTCCCCTTCACCACAGATCTGGACCCACACCCTGGTGGGGTGGAAAGAGCATGCTGCCCAAGGCAGGTTGCCTCAGTCACCTCCTTGGTGCACCAGCCATGCTAGGGCAGCAATCTAGTTTAGGGGCCGCAGGGCAGACCACATGGCACAACTTTTTAGCCACCCCTAAGAATTTGCCTCCCGAGGCAGCTGCCTCTCTCTGCCTCACGGATAGGACAGGCAGGTGCTTGTGGTGACCTCTCATGAGCCAAGGCAAAATCTGGACCCATCTACTTCTGTTACATTCAATAGGGATTACTTTAGAGTTTTTAGAGAAGTCTCTTCTCCCTCTTAGATTTGCAACTGAGTGGCAGATTTCTGGGGCATGTAATGATATGATGCAAATTTTAAAAGTTGAATTTCCTCTAGAATGTCATATAGCAAATACGCTTCCAATCTAGAACAGAATTTTCCCGCTTCCCAAAGATCCTGCACAGTGTAATATATTCAAAACATAAAGGGGAAATTATGAAAGATTAAAGAGGTAGGGAAAAAAAACAAAGTATGTTTTCCTGTATTTTCTCTCATCAAAAATTGGTATTTTAGTGCCATACTTTAATTATGAACATGTGAGCTGATTAGAAATTCAGCATTGAAAAAGAGAGAGAAAGTAATCATGTATTCATAATGCTTACTGTAAATAAGTCAGAATATTAATTTAATTAAACTGCTGTGCCTGTAAAGCAACCTTGTAAATAAGTGAAAGCCTATCAAGATGCTGAACAGATAATCCGCTCTTCTCTTCTCTCCTCCACCTGCCACCACTTTTGCCTCCTGCAAGACGCTTTAGCAGCAAAGACAATGAAGAGCTAAATTACATATAATTCAATTTAACAACAACAAACAAACAAACAACAACAACATGCATGCATGCACATAAATCTCTAAATATTCAGGATTCTGCCCCCAGTTCCCCTCCAAGTTTCATAAGGGAGAAAGCTGCTTGGAGTGTTAATAGTTTTGTCTCTCGCTTCCCTGCTCCCAATCTTTCTCCTAGGAAGGGTCTGCTTCCCAACCACCCTGCTCTCTGGGCTGTCCCCTGAGTCCGCTAGATGTTATCGCGGGAGACCGTTGCCTCAGAAGAACGAGGAACATTCTCAGGGATGGCTCACACCCTGGCCAGCACCTTTTTAATCTCCTGCCCTTGGGCAGGAGATATAAAAGCATGATAAGCCCCACCAACAGGTTAAAGAACAGTTTTTACCCATGGGCTGTGAGGCTGCTGAATGGAAGACAGCAACATTGCAGCTGACGTTCATGGTTGGTGGTCATATGACAGCACAGAGGGCCTAGGGCTTGCTGATCAGAAAGTCAGCGGTTCGAATCCCCGTGACGGGATGAGCTCCAGTTGCTTGGTCCCAGCTCCTGCCAACCTAGCAGTTCAAAAGCACATCAAAGTACAAGTAGATAAATAGGTACCTCTCCAGCAGGAAGGTAAATGGCGTTTTCGTGTGCTGCTCTGGTTTGCCAGAAGCGGCTTTGTCATGCTGGCCGCATGACCTGGAAGCTGTACGCCAGCTCCCTTGGCCAGTAAAGCGAGATGAGCGCGCAACCCCAGAGTCGGTCACGACTGGACCTAATGGTCAGGGGTCCCTGACGCACTCTTTTCCTCCTAAAAAGTAAGAGGCAATGAGACTTCCGGTCTGCCGTGCTGGAGAAAGAAGACGCAGGGACTGCAAGCTCCGCAGTCCCCGGCATCGCGGGGGGGGGGGGGGAATTCCGCGGGGCGCGCAGATTCCCCGCGAGAACCTCGGGTAGAGCGTCCCGAGGGCTTAAAGTCTGGAAGGCTCCGTTTTTGGCGATTCCTCTGCTGCCCAGAGACCCAGTAGAGTCTCCGAGAGTCAGCGGAGTGGAGTCGCGGGAGCCATTTTGGACGACATCGTTGCCTCCGTAATTGCGAAGCCCCAAGTCTTCTACCGGGCAGCGGCAGATTCTCCTAAGAAAAGATAGGATTTCTACAAAGTAAGTTAAATCTTCATTTGGACTTGTGGATTCTAAAATTAACAATCGGGAAAAATAGGAGAGATCCAAAAACGGGAGTCGATCTCTTCCTAATGGTCAATTAAGAGGCGCATTAAACATTCCAAAGCCGAAAAAATGTTATTTTGTTTTTAGTACCTGAAAGAAACAAAGACTTTGTATCCCTTTACAAATCCCGGTGTCGCTACCTCCCGAGGAACAGTAACTGTATAAAGGGAAGAATTCATTTGACAGCTGTCAAAGCTGTCAAAATCGCTAAAAGACAAGAATTCATAAAAATTCGTTGAAAGTTTAATTGGCTGCAAGATTATATTAAAAGAGAAGTATTTGGAATTAAGAGATGACCTATTGTTGAAAATTAATGACAATGGAAAGAACGGGCAAGATGGAGGAAAGCGCGAGTAAATGGAAATTTCCAGTGTGCTCTGCCTCCTAATCTTCTGCCAGTCTGCGGTTAGAAGGAATGAAAACAATGTATTCACCAAGTTTCCAAGAGACAGTTCTGAACTATTTAGAGATTTTGAAGGACATTCACAGGACACTGCAACACTCCAGTTTAACATGTTCAGAGACTTTGGTTCAAGATCAGGACTCAGAGGACAATGTGGAAAGTTTACCTGAGAGCAATGAACAAGAAGTGAACTTTGCAAAAACTGAGGTGGATTACAAAAAAAGTGACCTGGAGGAAGAACAACAAGGACTTGAAAAGGAAAAAGACAGCTGTCAAGAACAACAAAATGATTTAAAGACTGAAGAAAAGAAGGCTCTTGGAGAGACTAAAAATTGGGCATGGGTGATTGAGGGAAAGGAAAGGCAGAGGGAGGGGGGAACAGAGGCCTGGATCTGGAAATGGGAAAGAATGGGTGTGGGGTGAAAATTTTTAGTTAAAAAACATTTTGGTGATTGATTAACGGTTTCTGAAATCTTGCCTTGATAAAGGACTGCTGATTCAAGGGGGGAAAGGACAGCGGGAGGAGAAAGGAGATTGAATAGATATAAAAATTTAGCTTTCTGGAGGGGAGTAGAAGAATGGCTTGGGAAACAATTTTTGGATTTGCATTAACATGTTTATGTTCAGATAAGTGTCTGGATGGAGGGCCGCCTTTCCCCCCTCTCTTTGCTCAGAGGCACCTGGTGGCAGAGGGTGCTCTGGGGGGGGGAGAGGGGGGGGAGAGAAGCCCAGACACAAAAATGGAACCTTTGAAGTGCTGCGTCTCGCAGGTTCCTCTTGTGGCAGGAGGGGACTTGTGGGGGGGCAGCATGAAGAAGGAGGAGGAATAAGTCAATATTATAAGGATAAGATTTGGAATTGGGATAGAAAACCCGCCATAATTAATTAGAGAAGTTAGGAAAACCAGGAAGATGAGATCTGAGGAAGTCATAATTACAATGTGAAGAAAATAAGAATGGGGAATTTTTAAATTTTTATTTGTTTTTTTCTTTTCTTTTCTATTTTTGTTTGTGCTTTTTATGTGTATTGTCCTTAAAGGAGCAGCTGAGGGGAAACCAACCCACAGAACCCCTCCGTCCTTGTCCTCTCAGTGGCAGGGGGGGATGAGGGGGGAGGGGAGGTCAAACCCAGCCTTATAATGGACCCCTTTGATTCTCAACACCGGCGGGGGCCACTGGTGGCAGAGGTGGACTCGTGGGTGGGGGGTATTTGAAGGGACAGAATTTATATTGTATGTTTCGTTTGTCTTGTTTGTATAAAAATTCAATAAAAATTATTTTTTTAAAAAAAGTAAGAGGCAATGTCTGTGTGTCTAATGGGAGAATACGTGGTCCCTGGAACTGAATTGCCCAGGGGCAAAAGGCAGATCGTGCTTTTTTATATATATAGAAAGAGCTAAAGGCTAACAAGAGGAAAAGAAAGTGTTGAAAGGAACCCACTCAGCAGCTGATTGCAAGAGATTGGGGAGGGAGATAAGGGAGCTAGCCCCCTTCCCGCCCTGCCCAAGCCCCTTGCCCAGGCCTCAATTGGTGTCTGCAGATGGAGGCTGTTTGTTTCCCTAGTGACATGTGACTGGCTGATTAGATTATCTGTCTGGAAACTGTAGAAATTGGTCCCTTTCCTTTCCTAGAGAAGCTGTAGAACTGTGAGTTGAACCCCATAAAAACAGGATTTTTCCCTTTGCAAGGAAACTCAACAACTTTGAGCTGATCCTAAAAATGGAGCTTTCCCCCTTTGCAAAAAGTATGCACAACTGTGAGCTGCCCCCCCCCCCAAAAAACAGGGCTTTTCCCATTTACAAAAAAGCTGCACAACTTTGAGCTGACCCTTAAAAAAAATGGAGCTTTCCCCCTTTGCAAAAGAAGCTTCCTCAAATATTTCATTTGGGGGGGGGGGGGAGAGGCACCTAGGCCTCTAGGAGTTGGCTGCTATGCCTAGGACAATTCAAGAAATTTTCTTGTTTTCCTCCTCTAAGAACTAGGTGCGTCCTCTGGTCAGGTGCGTCCTATGGAGTGGAAAATATGGTATTTCTATTTCTAATGAACTTATATGTATACAATAACATTTCAGATACTCAATGAATTGTCCCCAGCAGAACTTGCACTTTTACAAGCGTTCAACGTTTGCTAGGAATCAATCTTTTGGTTTGGAACTCCAAACCCTCACAGCCCTGTTTCAGATGCCAGCAGAAACTTTCCTTTATTTCAGAAATCCTATCCAGACATAAAACGTAGGTCTATATGCATGTTTTTAAAATTTGCTTATTTTATTGATAATAGTTTCACTTTATTTTAGAGGGGTTTTGTTCTCTGAGATCTACCAATGAAGGGTGGTATACAAATTGATTATTATTATTCCTACTACCACTACTGCTATTAATATTTGATTTGCTTGTACATTTCCTAAATAAATAAATAACTGTCAGGGGGACTCCTTACATGGACCCTCCCCCAGTCATCCTGACCAGCACTTCGCCCAGTGACAGCACTAGCAGCGGGTCAGGAGGAGGGAATGAGGAGTGGAGTGGGGTGGAGAGAGGGCTCTCAGATGTGTCAGAGTCTAGGCACTGACCCCGCTGGCCAGAGGAGGAAGGACAGCGCAGCAAGGTGCCAGAGTCTCTGCAACGCTCCAGCTGAATGACGGGAGAAGGAACGCAGCCCCTTCCGGCGCCCGAATTGAGGCACACACCCACACGCAGGGCTAGGGGGAGGCGCTTTGGGGTGCCCAGGCTTTTATGCTGGCCGAAGAGCCGGAAGCAGCCATTGCCAAGTTCTGAATTGGACTAGGCAGTCATGTTTTCTGATATCTCTACACTGTAAATAATACAGTATGCACAATAAAACTCTGAAAGACAGAGCGGACTGGAGCGTCTTTATTCGAGAGTAGCCACAACAATCCCCTGACAATAACAATATGGATTCTCCTGATCTTGTTGAAGATCATAGAAGCATAGATTTGTTAGGGACCACAAAGATCCTCTAGTCCAACTACCTGCAAAGGAGGAATCTTTTGCTTAACATGAGTCTTGAACCCATGACCCTGAGATTAAGGGTCTTATGCTCTACTGACTGAGCTCTCTAATAATAATAATAATAATAATAATAATAATAATATGATAGTAATATATGTTCTGCACGAAGCCTAAGGCATATGTTTAAAGCATTCTTCTACTACTTTAATCGTAATAATCATAGCTTCAAAGAATCCCAGAAACTGCACTTTAAGGGTGCTGAGAGTTATCAGATCTCCATGCAGTGTTAACAACCAAACCCTCTTCCCAGGGGACTCTGAGAATTGTGATGGAAATGGGGGGGGGGGTATCCTAACAACTCCCAGTGCCCTTAACAAACCACAGTTCCCATGATTCTTTGGTGGGAAGCCATGACAGTTAAAATTGTGTAAGCATGCTTTAAATGTATTGTGCAGATGGGGCCTAAGTTATGGCTGCAATCCTGTGCATATATACTTTGGTGAAAACCTTATTGAATTCTGTGTGATTTACATTGGAGTAAGCATGCATAGGATCCGGCTGCAAGAATAATTATTTGTTGGGAATGGGTATTTATTGTCTTTCACTAGCAGTAATTGATTCAATTAAGCATTATTGCTTGGAGCACACATTTGAAGTGTTTACACACATTCCCTCTGCTGCTGTGTGCCCCCCCCCCATGAGACAACAAAATGCAAGGGAATTTGCTTTTCCCTCTGGAAATTCCTCACATTTAGGATTTAAGGGGTTTAGTGTCTGCGCAGGTGGGCATAATTCATTCTGTAAAGCAAAGCAAGCCTGGCTTAGGAGACACCGACATAGAGGGAGAAGGAACATTATGAACAGTATTGGTAGTATTGATGGTCTGGTTTGCAACTTCCAGTTGTATGGATATCATAGGCTTTGAAAAACATAAAACAGAAATTACTTTGCTAGGAACTAGGGATGGGTGAATCTGCCCACTTCAGTTTCTCTCAGTTTTTGCTTTTTCCAAACCCAAATTCTACACATTTCCACATCAGTTGGAATTTTGTTTGCAAAGTCCTCATGAAAATTATTAGGCTTTTTAGTGTGAATTTCTCCCAGTAGACCAGGCATCCCCAAACTGCGGCCCTCCAGATGTTTTGGACTACAATTCCCATTATCCATGACCACTGGTCCTGTTAGCTAGGGATCATGGGAGTTGTAGGCCAAAACATCTGGAGGGCCTGAAGTAGACTCATGCTTGTATGCAATTTCCTCTGATATACACCTTTTTGCAAAACATGTTCACATCATATAATTCATTTTGTGTGTGTTATTTCACAGATCTATGCATTTTAAAGCACACTTTACCCCAGTATAAATATTTTTGTAAATGTGACTTGGCTGTAGAACTGTACAACAAAATTTGGAGATATGTGAAAGTCAAAAGGTGGCTGTATTCCAGTTCACATATTGTTTTGGAATGTGAAATGTGGTAGATTTGCCTTTAAATGCAAATAGCACTGAATTTCTCTCCCACCTCTACCTGGGGCACACCTGCACAACTTGTGACCCCCAAGCACAGCTATGCATATTCCATGTTTGTTTTTGCAGTCCAAGCATTTGTCATGGATGCTGTAATTGAGATTCCTGCATTGCAGGGATTGGACTAGAGGACCTCCGGGGTCTCTTCCAACTCTGCCATGCTAGAAGGAAGATAGCAAGGATAGGCAGGGGTGGTTCTCAAGCCTCAGATGGAGCTGCCATTCAAAGGACCTGAGAGCTCCAGGAAACTCCCCTCTAGTGAATTCAGAAATATTTCTGTCCCACACTCCATCCAAGACTGAGGAACTTTGGGTAGTTCTTTTCCAAGACAATCTGAGAACTCAGAAAAATTGCCCCCCCCCCAATCTGCCATTTCTATGTAATGGTTCTCTTCTCTGGAATCTAAGGAAGTGAAGCTATTGGCAGACATTAAACTAAACTGTGTCAGAATAAATAGGTGAGGGGCTAAATCCCAAAAGGGGGGAGCCAATCCCTGCCATGATGTCCTCCCTACTGTCATTTCCCACTAGGCCTATTTCTATGAAAGGCAGGTGTGCCACTCCTTTACACTGAATAGCATTGAGAGGTCTTTAAGGACCTTGGCAGGGAGAGATTTTACTTTCTTGGGCTCATTGATCACTGCAGATGGTGACAGCAGTCACGAAATTAAAAGACGTCTGCTTCTTGGGAGAAAAGCAATGACAAACCTAGACAGCATCTTAAAAAGCAGAGACATCACCTTGCTGACAAAGGTCCGTATAGTTAAAGCTATGGTTTTCCTAGTACAGTGGTACCTTGACATCCGAATGCCTCGACTTCTGAAGGTTTCGACTTACAAAGTCAGTAAACCCGGAAGTATTTTCACCGTGCGCGGTCTGCGCATGCGCAGAAGCACAAAATCGCGCTTTGCGCATGTGCAAAATGGACGCTTCAACATCCGAAGTTTCGACTTACAAAGAGCGCCGTGGAACGGATCACCTTCGTAAGTTGAGGTACCACTGTAGTGAGATGTATGGAAGTGAGAGCTGGACCATAAAGAAGGCTGATCGCCAAAGAATTGATGCTTTTGAATTATGGTGCTGGACTGCTCCCATGGACTGCAAGAAGATCAAACCTATCCATTCTGAAGAAAATCAGCCCTGAGTGCTCACTGGAAGGACAGATCCTGAAGCTGAGGCTCCAATACTTCCACCTCATGAGAAGAGAAGACTCCCTGGAAAAGACCCTGCTTTTGGGAAAGATGGAGGGCACAAGGAGAAGGGGAGGACAGAGGACAAGATGGTTGGACAGTGTTCTCGAAGCTACCAACATGAGTTTGACCAAATGGTGGGAGGCAGTGGGACTAAATGACTAAACAACAACAACAAGGACCTTGGCCACTGAAGACCCAGGGCGCTTGATCTCTGTCGGCTGCATCTAGGGGGGGGGGGGCAGCTGGCTGACAAGGACTTTGCTGAACGAGATCTCCTCTGTCCTGGCTGTGCAAAACATTCCTCACACAGGGAAGCCAGCAGTTGTCTTCAAGCATGTAATGGTCTCGTCTCCTTCAAGGTTGGCTTTTAGAGACCCCTGAAGCTCTTTTCAGAGCCTGGCTTAAGAGAACATTGCCAGCCCTCCGAGTACTGTGGCTGCCAGGCCACCGTTCGCTTTGGAGGTCACACGTTTTGCAGGCCTGTCCTTGGGGGGCATCATATATTTTGGGGGAAGCAGCACTCCGTTGTTCATTCCATTTATCAACAGTTTCACCACCACCACAAGGTCACTGTTATTTGCTCCCTTGTTTGCTTTGTTTTGTTTTTTTTGCCTTAAATGGTTTGGCTTTACAAAATGTAGCACAACTGACTTTGTGCGCTGCACTTCAAGAGGTTTTTAAATGCTAATTTTTATTGCTTTGCATTTGTCAATATTATATTTCATGTTGGTCCCTGTGTGACAGCCCATTTACAAATCAAATCCACATCCTTTTAAAGTGTTTCTAGCTGTGCAGCCTTCATTCAGCAGACTTCATTCTTGTCATCAGGAAATGTAAACAGGCTATATTTTTGTGTTTTATAAATAATATTTTTGTGTGTTATAAATAATAACGGGGGAGAAAATTCCATAAAGCAAAACTTTTAAGCGCCAGCCCTGGCGAGCATCTAATAATACTTTTTCAAATCTGACCTGGCTGCCAATGCTCTTAACTGTTTTCCAACCTGTTCTGTCTCCCCTGCCCTGAATCCTTTTGCTGCTGGTATGTTGTTCAAGCAGCAGCTTTCAGTGCAGAATGTTACCGAGGGCACTCTGAAAAATCAAGACACATCCCATCACACGCTCTGCCCTTGCAACCTTGTCAGTAGCTGTTTATGTGAGTTCCTGCCTCCCTCCCTCCCTCCCTGCCCCCCCCCCAGTCCCCACAGATAGGTGATGGTGGGATGGAACAGAAAGTCTTGTTCATGCTGAGCAGATCTCTCCTTTGCAAGTGTAAAAACATGTCCCTCTTATCTAATCCAAAGGGAGGGGGTTTAATTGCGGAAGGTGGGATCAGGCTGCAGGCGAAAATGAAATGCCTCCGTCACAAATCTGGGAAAAAACCGATTTATATAAATATACACTTCATAGAAGAGTAATTGGCCAGAGATATGGCAAGTGACCATTGTTACATGAATGCTTCTTAATCAGAGGATGGGGGATAAACTGTCACTAAGCGTTAATCTGCTTAGGCTTGAAAAGTGTAGCTCTGAGGGGAAGAGGGAATGCTTCCTTTCCTGATGATGCCCCAGCAAAGGAAAAGCAAGAGCAAGGAAGAGAGCCCACATAAGGGGAGCCATTCATGAGGGCACATGGCTATTTCCGAGCAGTCGCTGCATTGTTTATGCCAACCAAGTGGCATAACTCCCATTTTCTGCACAAATTACACATTTTCCATGCTTCATTGGCCACTCTTAACACAGGCCATAAATGGAGCTTTTCCATTAGGTGGTAGAAGGATTGCCATCATTACCCCAGCTGAAACTTTATTATTAGTATTAAAGCTCAGCAAAACATTTTGGCTCTCTTGGGGTTCTCAGGAAGGAGTAGAGAAAGGTAAAATATCACAAAGTGCCTTCCACCTCCACACCGACCACTCCAGATCACCTGGCTCTGCAAATGACCCTGGCCCATTTAAGGGGCTTCATAAAAACCTCAGAGAGCATCACCTTCAAGAAAGCACAGGAAGGTGCTAGCATGATGCCATCTCTACCCTGAAGAAGTGGCTGAGGGGGAAGCTGGCAGCTCATGTGTATATTGAATTTAAAATGGCAATGTAGTTAGACAGGGAAGCTTTTAAATTGGCCAGGTTTGCTGGCCAGCAACTACTTTTGAACAGGGTCTCTATTCTGAACTGAGCCAGGTCTGAGAGATCTGCAGCCATCTCTGACTTCTGCATGCTTAGAAGTAAAGAGAGGCAACTCCCCCATCCATGGCTTTGGAGGGAGGGATCTGGTAATTTTTTTTGGAGTGAGGTATCTGGTAATTTTCCCCATTGTCCTTGGCAAGTAAAGGAAGAATGATTCAAAAGAGCTTGAGTATAAAATATAACCATGCAAGTTCTGAGGTCATTTTGGTAGCCAACAGGTACTGTGCAGTTTTTGAAAAATCTAATGTACAGCTTCTGCTCAAAAGCTCAAACATCTGCTATCAAAGCCTATGCTTTAAAGGAAGTGGGTTGGCCAGAAAATTTTCAATGAATTATTACCTTCATCAAATACAATAATGGTGATTATTATCCATGCGGTTATAGCTCTGACCTTTTTGAATCTGCAGGCGATGGCCTTTACCTCACAATAAGGCTTTCTACCCCTCTTCCCAATATTTAGGGATGGACTTCATCCAGGTTTTGATTGGCCTTCAGATTATCTGTCTGATTTGCTGGCGAACCCAGGGCTTGAATTCATTGCCAGGTGCTTTTAGCAGACACCATGGTACATGGGAACAGCCAGCAACCTGGGGAAGGTCTTTAAATATCAAACCACTTCTTTCTATGCATTGTAGATGACTTTGTATCAGACAAAGGCAATCTCCTCTGTTGTTATTGGACCTGACTTCCATACAATTTCAACTGACCTGCCAGCCTACTCTACTCCTATGGATGGTGGCATATCTCAACATTCTACTCCAGGGGCTCCAAGCTTTGCTATTATCCTTGTTACAGGTATATCTGATTGACTGGCTTTTTTACTATTTTATGCTTATATCCTACTTTCCCTCAGAAATCTCAGAATGGCTTATACACAGTGATTTGCAGTTGAGTATATTGCAGTGCAAATTTCTTCAAGGGTCTCCAGTTGCCTCCAGTTACTTTCTTGCCCAACTGCTGAAAAACCTATGGATTGCTGGGAACTAATTCATAACTTTGTAGTAACCTTCTTCTTGAAAATTTCATACCGTCCAGTATTTGGCAGAGGGGAAAAGGCAATTTGGAACTTTGGAAGAAAAGAAAAAAAAAGCAATGCAACCCTCTGGGGGTCTCTGTCTCGGAGGGAGGTGGTTCTTCTCTTATTGAAAAGCATTGTATGATCACTTACATTGTCTCAGCTGTCATATCTCTATCTCTATCTCTCTATCTATATCTATCTACCATCTATATCTATCTACACACAGAGATATATAATCTTTTATTGTATGTTGCTTTGAAAAATTTGGTTTAAGGAAATGAATAAGTGAAATGAATCAATATTATTATTATTATTATTATTATTATTATTAGCATAATTTTTTTCTGCAATGCAATTGACAGCACCATGAGCTGGAAGGCAATGGAGGAGGAGTTAGCGCACGACTGTCCATGCGCCCCTCCCACCTGGCTTTGTTTTCAGAGCCCGCTGAGGGCTGCCTCATGCAAACCTGCACCGTTTTTCCTGCCCACTCGCCATGCCTTCTAGTGCCTCGTGTTGGCAGCTGTGAATCATCCCTCTCGTTCTCCCTGCTTCCCTCTCCTCTGGCATCTCCTCAGGAAATATTATCTTGGAATTACTACATTTCATTCAGTGGTGTGGTTTAAAAAGAAACCTAATTATTCTGTCAATTTTATCTAGCACTAGCAGATTTTATGCACCAAGCTCATAAAAATAACTTCCTGGCAAATAACGTTGCAAAGTACATTTTAGTATCTATCATCTCAAAAGGGCCTATTGACACACAGAACATGTAGTTCTTTCTAGCAGTGTATGGATGTAAAACCAGTTTAACTTCAAGGATCTCTGCCTTTATCTTCGCATTTAATCATTTAAAATGGAAGATGTGGGGAGCAGGGCTGAAGCTAAATTTTGCACACCTCTCAGATCTATTGATTCTGTCAGAGGAACGGCACTCAGTCCTAATGCAAATGGAGCTTCCCCTTTGTTTGGGAAGGAGGGGATGCGGAATTCCAGCTGCCTATAATGGAAGCTTCATATAATGGGAAGAATTTGGATTGCAGCCTTTATAAAAATGACAGGTAAAGGGGGGGGGGCTTCCTGCCACTGAGTCTGACCCATTGGTTCATTTGGCTCGAATGACAGGGCTTCTCCAGGGTCCTAAACAAAGGCCTTCCCCATTCCTGAGATCCGTACACTGGAGATGTCATGACCTAAAGGACATTCTTCTATATCCAAGGCTCCTCCACTTGTAGTTAACTCTAACCTGTAAAAAGTGTTATGTATTTAAGTTCTCACCCTGGCCCAGCAGGGGGGGGGGTACTGTACAGTGGTACCTCGGTTTATAAACACAATTGGTTCCGGGAGTCTGTTCATAAACTGAAGCGAACTTTCCCATTTAAAGTAATGGAAAGTGGATTAAAGAGGCGGACAAGGGTGGAGCTGTCGTCATCATGAACAAAACTGATTACATCCAGGAGACCCACAGACAACTTTCCAATACTGCCTTTTACATGAAATTGGACTCAGACCCCACACAAGCATACAAAAAAGAACTGAACAAGATTGTCAAGGAGCTACCCCTACACATCCAAGAACAGATCCTCACAAACACACCAGCGGAACCTCGGCCAGGAACTTTCTATCTTCTACCCAAAATACACAAACCAGGAAATCCAGGACGCCCCATCATCTCAGGTATTGGCACCATTACAGTGGGTGTTTCCAGCTATATGGACTCTGTTCTGAAACCATATGCTATCAGTGCTCCCAGCTACGTACGTGACACCACAGATTTTCTGAGGAAAATACAATCTTTGAACAATCTTCCTAACAATACTATACTAGCCACTATGGATGTGGAATCTTTATATACCAACATCCCACACAATGATGGTTTACAAGCCATAAGGAACACCATTCCAGATAAAACCACAGCGGACTTTGCTACCAAACTCTGCCACTTTGTCCTTACCCACAACCACTTCAAATTTGGTGATGACCTGTTCCTCCAGATCAGCGGCACAGCCATGGGCACCTGCATGGCCCCACAGTATGCCAACATCTTCATGGCAGATTTAGAACGTTTCCTAAACTCCTACCCACTCAAACCTCTCTTGTACCTGCGATACATTGACGATATTTTTATTATCTGCACACATGGACAACAGACCCTGGAAACCTTCCACCAGACATTAAATGACTTTCACCCCACCATCAACCTAACAATGAAACAATCTATGCAAGAAATACATTTTTTGGACACTACTATAAAATTACAGGATGGACGTATAGACACCACCTTATACAGAAAACCAACTGACCGACAAACATATCTACATGCTTCTAGCTACCATCCCAAACATACCAAACAATCCATCGTATACAGCCAGGCCCTACGTTACAACCGCATCTGTTCCAACTCTACAGACAGAGAATCTCACCTAAGAGATCTACAGCAAACCTTTTTAGAACTAAAATATCCACCTGATGAAGTTAAACAACAGATCAACAGAGCCAGACTGATACCTAGAGAGAACCTGCTGCAAGACAGACCCAAAAAAGAAAATTACAGAACACCACTAGTCATCACATACAGCTCCCAAGTTAAAACAGTACAACACATCATCAGAGATCTACAGCCTCTCCTGGACAATGACAGCTCCCTTTCTCAAGCTCTGGGAGGAAGACCTTTCATTGCCTACAGACAGCCACCCAATCTTAAACAACTCCTCACCCACAATAATACAACCACCAGACTTAACATGGACACTGGTACCAGAGCCTGCAATAAACCCAGATGCCAACTTTGCTGCCACATACACCCGGACAACATCATTACTGGCCCCAACAACATCCAACATACCATCTCAGGACTATTTAATTGCTCATCTTCTAACATTGTTTATGCCATCAAATGCCAACAGTGCCCTTCAGCTCTCTATATTGGACAAACAGGCCAAACCCTACGCCAAAGGATAAATGGACATAAATCTGACATCAGGAACCAGAAGACAGAAAAACCAGTAGGAGAACACTTCAATCTCCCAGGACATTCTATACAAGATCTCAAAGTAGCTGTCTTACTACAAAAGAATTTCAGAAATAGACTGGAAAGAGAAGTTGCTGAATTACAACTTATCACCAAGCTCAAAACCATGGAGGGACCTGGTTTGAACAGAGATATCGGATTCTTATCTCATTATACATGATAAGCGATCTTCAGCCATCTCAACCCTTGCTTTTTCATGCAAAACCATTTGCAGTCGTTTTCGGTCATCAACAGCTATCAGTCAGTCAATCACCCACTTCCACCACCCTTCTGAGTGATCCCCCCTCCCCTCCCCATCCCCACCCCTCCCCACCCCTTCTCTACATAAGTGCCTGGGGACTTCTATTTCACTGTATCTGAAGAAGTGTGCATGCACACGAAAGCTCATACCAAAATAAAAACTTAGTTGGTCTTTAAGGTGCTACTGAAGGAATTTTTTTATTTTACTTCGACCCAGACCAACACGGCTACCTACCTGTAAGCAAAATCATGTTTTTTAAAAGAATTCTTATGATGTTTTCTTTTTCTTTATTTCATTTGTTTTATATATTGTTGTTATTTTTTATTCTTTCATGTTATTTTTGGAAATATCCACCACTATCTGTATCACAGAAAGGAGGTAGAGATGGAACTACTATTCATTATTTTTAGGGTGCATTGTTGTTTATATTGGTTTTAATTCTAATTACCCATTATATATTTGGTCATAAATTGTAATGAGCTACCCCATCGCCTATTTGGTCCTAAGGTGGGATACTCTCTGATAAATGAAACAAATTTCTATTGCAAGCAATCGAACAAGAAGAAAATGTTGCTCTATTTTCCTTCTGCTGAACACTTTGTGCTTTTTTATTATTATTATTATTTTAAAAAACACCTTACATCATTTCCATGCAAATTACTCTATTTCCGGGATTCATTAAATGCTCTTTGCTAAGTCCATAACTGGATTCAATCCTTTCAAATTGCACATACTGAATATTGAAAGGGTCACAGTGGTTCAGCTTGCTACTTTATTTCAGGGAAAGGAAAAAGACCACGGGATTACTCTGTTCGTATTTCTGTAATAAAAGAGAATGGCCGAAAAGGGTATTGGTTCCATGTGCAAAATAATAATTAGAATTTAAGCTTTTTTTACAAATTCATGAAGTCTCATTACAGAATTTGTATTATAATTTCATGGCTCTCTTCTGATGCTGTGCTCTGATGCATCATCAAGTACGAAGATGCAAATCTCATTGCTTTGAGTGCTTGATTCAGTCCTGTTTGAACTCTCCCCCCCCCCCCTTTCTCTCTGGCTGAGGATCCTGCTCTATGAATTCAAAGCAGGTGTTCTATTTGAATTGATTCCTCGTCTTTTAACACCTAGATACAGTGATTGTGGAATATTTCCCATGTTGCATTATGTAAAGATTTCTTGGCATTATGTAAAGATTTCTCTATTGCACTCTGCAATGAAGCTCACATTTTGAGTATAACTTCAGTAATCAATAGGAAAATTAAACATGTATTAACAAGCATTTGTGATCCAATGTTTGTTTTATGCAACTTAGTAACTTATTAATCATTTAATAAGCTTTATCCTAGTTGGTAAACATATTGGGTTTGATTTTATTACTGGATATGTTGTTGTAAATTGCTTCAGCATGCCTCGTGGAAAGCAATTCAGTAGAAATAAAGAGGTGACAGGACAGAAGTGTATAAAATTAGGAATGACATGGAGAAAATTGATAAATAATGTATTTTCTCCCTCTTTCATAGAATTCAGGGTCATCCAATGAAGTTGAATGCTTGAGGACTCAGAACAGACAAAATAAGGTGAAAGCCAGCGTGGTGTAGTGGTTAAGAGCAGCGGCCTCGTAATCTGGGGAACCGGGTTCACTTCCCTGCTCCTCCACATGCAGCTGCTGGGTGACCTTGGGCTAGTCACACTTCTCTGAAGTCTCTCAGCCTCACTCACCTCACAGAGTGTTTGTTGTGGGGGAGGAGAGGAAAGGAGATTGTTAGCTGCTTTGAGACTCATTCGGGTAGTGATAAAGCGGGATATCAAATCCAAACTCTTCTTCTTCTCTTTTTTCTTCATGGATCACATAGTTAAACTATGGCACTTTCTCCCCTGGGTGGCAGGGATGGCCATGAACTTGGTTGGCTTTGAAAGAGGATTAGCCTGGCTCATGGAAGAGAGCCCTCTCAAGGGTTGCTAGCCATGATAGCTACGCTCTGCCTCCACGGTTGCATGCAGCAGGGCTTCCAAATGCCATTTGTTGGAATCATGGGAGGGGCTTGCAGGCTGAGGCAGATTTAGGGGCGCGTGACTAGTTTGGTTGCACTGGGAGGAGAGCCTTGGGGGCTCCACAAGGGGCCCCACAACTGTTCCACAGAATGGGGAGGTGCTGATTTGGGGCATTGCACAGGGTGCCACTGAAATTAGAAACCCCAAGGTCTGCCCATGGGCATCTGATTGGCCCCTGGATTAAATGGTTTGATCCAGCAGGGCTCTCCTTATGCTTCTGTTGTTCATAAATGAAATTATTATCATCATTATTATTACTCATGCAACATTAAAATGTTATATTTGCCTTTAAGAAGAAAACTAATTTAAGTTCTCTGTTGAATTACAATAAGCAACAGAAGGGCAAGGGCAAAACATGAAGGTGTTTGCCCTTGTCAGTGACCCCAAATATAGGCATTCTTATGCTTTTAAAATATCACATTTTTGGTTGGAGAATTGCATCTGTGTAGTGTATGTTTTGAAGGAGAGCTGTGTTTCAACCCATGTATTGTTCTTGACAGTACAAAGAGGTCAGCTGGCATTAAAATCTAAGCCAAAGTGAACTAACTCGCCCCCCCCCCCGACCAGTGCCCAGCTGCTTCACTTTGAATAATGGTAGGGTGGGCCCTGGTGCCTAGGCTCAAGATGTACAGACCGCCCTATTGGAAAGGCCAAACTGTGTGGATGCACACGAGGCTTTTTGTGAGTAGGTTTATTTGCAAATAAGTACAGCATGTGGACAAGAATCTGGTACAAAAAGGGTTAGACAAGCCGTAAATAAAATATTCAGTTAAGGCAATGAGACTGAAGCATGCATAATCATTTGTCAGGGCATGGCAATAGACGCACATTTTCATAATTATGTATACTTTATTCAATTCACAAAACTATTTTTTTTATTGCAGAGTTCCAGGATCGCCCCCATTCACTTTCATTTTCCTACCTTAGATTTGGAAGACTATTCTGTTTCAGGAACACACTTCTTCAGTATCATTAGATTAGCCTGAAACGTAAAGCAAGAAAGAATATAGAGAAAACCTGAAAAACTAGGGAGGTCCTAAATGTAGGACATCATCACAAATCACCAGAGGTTCTTAGTCACCACTGACCCTGACTAGATTTGACCCAATAACTTCAGAGTGAAATACTTTATGAAGCAATAGCAACTCTTTCAGCCATCCAGCCTCATCATCGACTTATTTTTAATGCTAATATTCAAAAATAAAAAATAAAGAGAGCAGTCTGTCATGGATGTACATGATAATTGACATAATAGAACCTAACGGCTACTTTGGAGCATAATAGATCCTGACAGGTTCACTGAGGCTTATTTGAGGGCTCCAAACAAGGGTTTGATGGATTTAATGTACACATGTTTGCTTGCCTTGATTTTTATTGTGGGGGAAAAATAGAATAAGAAAGAAAACTACAGCAAAAGATTGGTGAAAAGTAATATAGCCCAAGTGCTTTTCAATGAATGTGACCCCAGTGTTTAGTGTTTAAGAATCATTTGCGTTTAAATGTGTTTCTGCATGTCTGTGTGCAAAAAAACATCACCAAACACAGCATAAAGCAGAACTTTTGAGCTGTAATGTTGAGACTGTTGCTCAGGATAAATAGTTGAGAAATTTAAAGGGTGTCAGGGAGGATTCGGAGGAGCAATGGACAGAAGAGGCAGAACAGGGGGGCAGAGAGCAGTCAGGGGGAACAGGGGCTCAGGGATGCTGGGGAGCCCTGCAACCAACCAGAGGCTCCGGAAGGAACCTCAGACTCAGGAAGGGAGGGGGCTTTCAAATCAGCACAGACAAGGAGGGAAATAAAGTGTAAGGATCAAAGACATCTTTCGATTCCCACGCCTACTTTGTTGGCGCGACAGTCATAGAATCATAGAATCATAGAATCATAGAGTTGGAAGAGACCACAAGGGCCATCCAGTCCAACCCCCTGCCAAGCAGGAAACACCATCAAAGCATTCCTGACAGATGGCTGTCAAGCCTCTGCTTAAAGACCTCCAAAGAAGGAGACTCCACCACACTCCTTGGCAGCAAATTCCACTGCCGAACAGCTCTTACTGTCAGGAAGTTCTTCCTAATGTTTAGGTGGAATTTTCTTTCTTGTAGTTTGAATCCATTGCTCCGTGTCCGCTTCTCTGGAGCAGCAGAAAACAACCTTTCTCCCTCCTTTATATGTCGTAGGAAGCCACTCCCTGAATCAGACTCAATGGGTTTGGACGCGTAATTCTGAACTCTTACTGAATTATTACATAATTATATATGTAATAAAGATTGTAAATACCACACTGATTGTGTCGGGTGTTACTGCGGAGGGAAACACCACCTTTACAGCATTCAGGGTGTCTTTATCCCTCTACGCAATGACGGGGCAAAGGTGAGCCATGCAGAAGCCAGAAGCGAGAAGCAGCCAAGGGCACCAGAGGAGCCAGGGGTGAGCAGCCGCAGGGAGCCGTTGGAGGAGCCTCAGAACACAGGGCCGGAGGGCTGGCAGTGGAAGCAGTTTGGCAGCAGAACCTCCTTCTACAGGCACAAGGTAATGAGCTGGTAAGGAGGCTCAAGGAGCAGCGCAAGTTACTAGAGATGGAACAAGTGAACAAGGCAAGTAAAGCTGTTGCTATGCATCTCAGCAAGTTTGCAGAACATTTCTGGCAGAGGGCAGCCAGAAATACTCGAGCTTCTGAACTGAACTGCAGTATATGCTAAAGATTCGGAAGAATGGTTTTAAATCTGATGAGGAATGGGTGGCATTCATAATTGCGTATTTAGAAGGAAGCGCAAAAGAATGGAATGTCCAGCAATTTATAGACCTGGTGATGGACACTGTGTTCTTGAGTTCACTGCACACAAAAGTTGTTTCACAGCAGCTGCTGCGTTTGAAGCAAGGGAACAAATCGGTGAGAGCTCTCTGGACAGAATTTGCCATGCTAGCCCACAAGCTCCAGTGGAGAATGGACTCAGAGCCGGTGGAAGTCATTTTCTGGCAAGGGTTGTCTGGGGAGGTGCAGGATGAGCTCACACGATTGCCAGAACTGGCCTCCTTCGACGAATTTGTCAGGATCTGCCTGCAAATCGGTTTACGTCAGAAGAATTGAATGGCAGAGAGGAGGGACATAACCTGATGGTGCTGGCGGGAAGCTTGCATTCCAGACATTCCAGAACGTGAGACTGGCAGCAGGCCCAGACAGGAGGAGGAGGAAACAATGGAGATTAGGACAGTGTGCGCCAAATCTGCCTTTTCAAATGTTGCTTCCACTGGAGGCAGGGCAGAGAAGCAATGGAAGGAAACCAGGAAATGTTTTGTGTGCAGCAGTCCAGAGCATTTGGCCAGGCAGCGCAGAGGTGGGGGCCAGCAACGTGGCGAAGGAGCAAGAGCAGGGAAAAAAATGGCTGAAGGAGCAAGAGCAGGGAAAAGCCTGTCTGAAATCGGGCTGACAGCCAAGGGAAGGAGCAGTAAAAGGGCTCAAAACTGATGCACCGGTTCCAGGAATTAACACGACGGTGAAACTACAACTCCCAAATGGGCATCTACTGGATGTTAAAGCTCTAGTGGACTCTGGAGCGTCTGCAGATTTCTTTGACATAGACTTGGCACAGGAGCACCAGCTAGCCTTACGCCCCTTGGATTTCCCTCTGAGTCAAGACAATCGATGGGAGGCCACTGGTGGTGGGAGGGGTAGTGTACGAGACCCCGCCCATGAGGATGGAGGTGTCACGCCATGCAGAGACACTGTCCTTCCATGTGACTAAGCTGGCGGGACACCCAGTGGTGCTGGGAATGAGTTGGCTGGCCAAACATGACCCAGTGATAGCTTGGCACCAACGGTCATTCCCCTTTGTCTCTTTGCATTGTGTCCAGTATTGTTTGGGAGGTGGGGGGAGCAGGAAAGTGGAGGCAAATCAAGCTGAAGTAGTAGAAGGAGGAGGGGGAACAGGGACGGATTTGACCATTCCCCCAATAGGCGACCTACAGTGCTGTTTTCAGCTAAAAGGAAGCTAACAAGCTCCCCCCACCCCAAGACCATACGATTGCAAGATAGATCTAATTCCGGGGACCCAACTACCACCTGGGAAACTCTATTCTATGTCTGAAGCATGTTGAAGCATAAGGTAAAAAAACCTTATCTGCTCACTAGCAACGTCCAGCTCTGCCATTTCGCCCAGTACGCTCTGTGCGCATTTCTGCTGCCAAAGTCTCAAAAAACTTTCTTTCCAGTTCAAATCAGCAGAGTTTGATCAGCAGCCAGAAAGCTTCAGCCTCCGTGTCTGCAAATAACTGTTGGTGACGCCTTTCTCATTAAAACACAGGTGTTTATTTAGGAAAACTCCGCGGCCGAGAGTTTTGCTCACTCCCGGCTGGAGAGCTACGCACACCAGTACAGAATAATAAGGACGTCTCACACTACACAGAGAATGCAACAGTGCACAACATTCCTGGATGTAGACGTCATAGGCCGGCAATTGCAAGGCGAACACTGAGCTATTTAACCCTCTCAGCTGACAGATTGCCTAGCAGCGCTCTGGCTACCTTCCAACTCTTCCTCTTCTTGACCCCCCCCCCCGGGAAGGGGGGTCAAACTGCCCTTTCTCGACTCTGTCAGCAAGCTCTCATCTGCAGAGCCAGTCCCTCATTCACTTAGCTCAGTTTCTGAGTCTGACTCTTCCCCTGAGCTCTGGGGGCCACGTTCCTGACAGATCCACAGTTTAGCTTGAAATGGGCAGAGAAGCTGGGAGGCATTTCACCAAAGAGTCTCCTGAGAAGCCTGGTATTATCTAATAGTTTGGGGGAGCCAGGAAGCAAATTCTCAGACAACTCTTCAGGACACCCTCTGCTCATCAAGATAAAGGCAGTTTTCCGAGTCTTGCCTCCCTTCAGCTTCCACTTGTGGCAGTATAAACATTTCTAGGTTGCCATTCAACCATCCTGCTTTAAGGTGGTTCAAAATCAGTTTAAAACCCTAATATAGGAATAAACAAAGCCACTTCTGGAAAACCAGAGCAGCACATGGAAATGCTGTTTACCTTCCCGCTGTAGCGGTTCCTATTTATCTACTTGCATTTTGACGTGCTTTCGAACTGCTAGGTTGGCAGGAGCTGGGACCGAGCAACAGGAGCTCACCCCGTCACAGGGATTCGAATCGCCGACCTTCTGATCAGCAAGCCCTAGGCTTAGTGGTTTAACCCACAGTGCCACCTGGGTCCCTAATATAGGAATAGATGATGATGATGATTATTATTATTATTATTATTATTATTACTCTTGCTATTATTATTATTACCCCCTGGTGTTGGCAGGGGCTGGAAGTCGGACAGAATGCACATAATGTATGTTTTCTGTTCCTGAGCCATGGCCCCTTCCTCAACGGCAGGGCATGCGATTGGCAGCTGGAGGAAGTCCTGGCCAGGCAAGTGGCTCTTTACAAGGCTACATTAGACCCTTCAACTTCACATTAGTTCATTGGATTTAATCCCATTTTGTCTTTCCCTTTGAAGCTAGAAAGCTATTAACTTAGCATTACACTGTAGTTCCCCACTGATATTAAAGTTTCATTTCCCCATCAGGCCACTGAGAAACTTTGATATTCACTGCTTCAGTCAGATAAGTTCACAGTTCCATCTTTTAGCATTAATTAATCTACAAGCATGGCAGATCGATAGATGTTAACATATTTCTTTTTCTGTGTTTAGAAGAAGCAAATATTGAAACTAGAAATGTGCGATGAAAACACTTTTCCCTTCATTTTTTTCTGCTGTGTTTTTTTGGTTGAACAATAGAACAAAAATTGTCATAATTAAAGCATAATAATTAAAGCTTTCCCACTGAAAACTAAGTGAAACAAGGCCTTTACCACAAAACCCTGAAGTACAAGTAATTAGTAATTAGTGGGTTTAGAAATTATAATGAGAAGCAAAAGGCTTCACAATAATATTTTACAATTCCTATATAGGTTCTTTCTTTTTCTTTTTCTCACTTTATATCAAACACAAAGTCCATGTTAGATGTTTCCCTTTTACCAACTCCTTGTGTGCTACCTCTGGGAGACTCCCATTATGGCCTGTCTGAAACACCCACCCCCTTGAGGGCTGGCCCACCCATGAGCCAAGGGGAGCTGACCCTCTCAGGTAGCAGATCCAGCTGCCAAGGGATGTCTGCCTGCTGGGGCCACTCCCCCCCCCCCGCTCCTTGGAGGCTGGGGGTGGCACCTCTACAGCATCCTCTTGGCTGCAGGTCTTCCACCCTCATTCCAAGAGTAGCTAGTCACTCGCCGCTTCTTCCCTGGCCAGGGAGGTGTGCCATTTTAATTTACACTGGTTTTTTCTAGTTAGTTTGGCTCTGTTAATGTTTCTACCCCCAACTCTATGAAATTGAGACTCTATTTCTCCCCAGTCCTGGTATGTGTCCAATGCCTTCTCTTTAACCAGTTCATGAAGAATGTTTTCTGTAAGTGCAGACAAAACAGTCCTGGGTGCCTTACCGTACATAAAAGCCTGCCTTCCACTGGGAATGTAGACTTGGAGAAAAAGCATTCAAATTGCAGCATCTTGCTCCTCAGAGCTTGGTTGGGGATCACAAATACAAAGTCAAAGGAGGACCACACAATTCAAACAAGCTTCACACAGTTGGAAACACAAAGTGGAAGCAAGTACATGATGCAAACAGGTGAGCCCAGACGCAGGGAAACAAGTGTCCACTTGGACTAGGCCAAAAATCTACATCTAGTGTAGAGACACAAAGCAAGCCAAGTCCCAGATCAAGTAAATCCACGATTGTCCATACAATGCCCATCCACCTCCACTTTCTGTTGATCAACTGGTCAGTACGCTGACATCTGCAGATGTTTAATCAGAAACATTAAATATATTCACCTGCTTTGTCCTTTTGATAAGCTCCAGGGTCCATTTGATCCTGATACTTTTCCTATGTGCATTTTGTTTCTTTTTACACGCCAAATTACATCAATAATTCATAGAATCATAGAGTTGGAAGAGACCACAAGGGCCATCCAGTCCAACCCCCTGCCAAGCAGGAAACACCATCAAAGCATTCCTGACAGATGGCTGTCAAGCCTCTGCTTAAAGACCTCCAAAGAAGGAGACTCCACCACACTCCTTGGCAGCAAATTCCACTGCCAGACAGCTCTTACTGTCAGGAAATTCTTCCCAGTGTTTAGGTGGAATCTTCTATCTTGAAGTTTGAATCCATTGATCCATGTCTGCTTCTCTGGAGCAGCAAAAAACAACCTTTCTCCCTCCTCTATATGACATCCTTTTATATATTTGAACATGGCTATCATATCACCCCTTTAACCTTCTCTTCTCCAAGCTAAACATGCCCAGCTCCCTAAGCCGTTCCTCATAAGGCATTGTTTCCAGGCCTTTTACCATTTTGGTTGCCCTCCTCTGGACACGTTCCAGCTTGTCAGTATCCTTCTTGAACTGTGGTGCCCAGAACTGGACACAGTTCTCCAGGTGAGGTCTGACCAGAACAGAATACAGTGGTACTATTACTTCCCTTAATCTAGATCAGGCATCCCCAAACTTCGGCCCTCCAGATGTTTTGGACTACAATTCCCATCATCCCTGACCACTGGTCCTGTTAGCTAGGGATCATGGGAGTTGTAGGCCAAAACATCTGGAGGGCCGCAGTTTGGGGATGCCTGATCTAGATGCTATACTCCTATTGATGCAGCCCAGAATTGCATTGGCTGTTTTAGTTGCTGCATCACACTGTTGACTCATGTCAAGTTTGTGGTCTACCAAGACTCCGAGATCCTTTTCACATGTACTGCTCTCAAGCCAGGTGTCACCCATCCTGTATTTGTGCCTTTCATTTTTTTTGCCCAAGTGTAGTACAGTCAAACATCGGTTTGCCTCCATTTGCGACCGCTTCGGTTTCCAACCACCGCGGACCCGGAAGTGTTGACATCCGGGTTTCACGGCGCTCGGATGCACAGAAGCGTGCATCGGGGAGCGACCGATTCGGGGAGCGACCGGCTCCGCAGAACGGATTGTGGTCGCAAACCAAGGTATGACTGTACTTTACATTTCTCCCTGTTAAGATTCATCTTGTTTGCTTTGGCCCAGTTGTCTAATCCGTTACGGTCATTTTGAAGTGTGATCCTGTCTTCTGGGGTATTAGCCACCCCTCCCAATTTGGTGGCATCTGCAAACTTGCTCAGGATGCCCTCAAGCCCATCCTCTAAGTCATTGATAAAGATGTTGAACAAGACTGGGCCCAAGACAGAACCCTGTGACACCCCACTAGTCACTTCTCTCCAGGATGAAGAGGAGCCATTGATGAGCACTCTTTGGGTTCGGTCAGTCAGCCAGTTACAAATCCACTGAATGGTAGCATTGTCTAGCCTGCATTTTACCAGCTTCTTTACAAGAATATCATGGGGCACCGTGTTAAAGGCCTTGAGATAGGCTACATCCACAGCGTTCCCTTCATCTACCAGGCTTGTAATTCTGTCAAAAAATGTGATCAGATTAGTCTGACATGACCTATTTTTCAGAAACCCATGCTGTCTTTTAGTGATCACAGTGTTCCTTTCTAGGTGCTCACAGACCGTTTGCTTAATGATCTGCTCTAGAATCTTTCCTGGTATTGATGTCAGGCTGACTGGGCGGTAATTGTTTGGGTCCTCTCTTTTCCCCTTTTTGAAAATAGGGACAACATTTGCCCTCCTCCAGTCTGCTGGAACTTCGCCTGTTCTCCAGGAATTTTCAAAGATTATTGCCAGTGGTTCTGAAATCACCTCTGCCAGTTCTTTTAATACTCTTGGATGTAGTTCATCTGGCCCTGGAGACTTGAATACATCTAAACTAGCCAAGTATTATTGTACTACCTCCTTACTTCTGCTCCATATTCTTCAGGTCGGGCATTGTTTTTGTTTATTTTGGAGAAGACTGAGGCAAAGAAGGCGTTGAGGAGTTCTGCCCTTTCTCTATCGCCTGTTCGCATTTCACCATCTTCTCCCCTAAGTGACCCCACTGTTTCCTTGTTATTCCTTTTGCTACGGACATACCCATAAAATCCCTTTTTGTTGCTTTTAACCTCTCTAGCAAGCCTGAGTTCATTCTGTGCTTTAGCTTTTCTGACTTTGTCTCTACACGTGCTGGCTATTTGTTTGAAGTCCTCTCTGGTGGTTTCCCCCCTTTCCCATTTTTTGTACATAACCCTTTTAAATCTTAACTCAGTTAAGAAAGTTTTAACTCAGTTAAAAATTGAGAAAGAATATTTCACATATGATTGATCTTGCATTTGGCTCTTCCCCTCCCTCCCCCTGAGATGGGGACCCCATTGTTTGTTTTGTGATTTTTCCATTAGATTCTTTTTTTAGGTGGGGAGAGTTGGCAACTATGCAGCATTGTCCTTGTTAAGGCCCCATGCACAAGGCCTCAGCCAATTGCTTCCCATGCCCCCTTAAGAAAGGCCTGTAATGGTGCTCTTTGTATGAGTGATTTGGGACTGCAGGGGCCAAGTTCAGATCCTGCAACCATTCCAGCAAGTTCCTCCGTTACAGTTCTTGGTATTTGGTTGGGTTTTGCACCCTGTCAGTGGTTCTTTCCTAGTTGCATTATATTCCCTGGAAGCTGGTTTTGCTTCCTCCTTTGGTGTTTTCAGGTTCTTCTACAAGACTGCAAGAAATGCAGATGTTTTTGCTTTTTTGGTCCCAGAATGGGCTCTGCTGCTTCCAGACAAAACAAGGAGCAATTATTGTCCCTCTGAAACTCTAGATTCATGTTTGCTACGGTAATACAGAGACTGTTTTATTAGAATCATAGAATCTGAAGGGACCACAATGGTCGTCTAGTCTAACCCCCTGTAATGCAGGAATATTTTGCCCAATGTGGGGCTCGAACCTATGACTCTGAAATTAAAAGTCTCATGCCCTACCGGCCAGTGTTTGTCTTTGCCACATCTGACATAACTGTTTTGTGAGCAAGTTGAGGTGCTCTCCGCACCCTTGCCAAACCTCCTTGGCAAGGTTTCAGAGTAAACATATGCTCCTGAGCATAAATCTGATTATCTTTGTGCTGAATTTTGGCAGTAATTTTGGCAGATCAGTTTTATCCTCCTAATTGGAGACCAGGAGGGACCATCTTTTCTGTCATGAGTGCAACTGAACCAGTTTTCTTTAGATACGCAAGGAACCACTGAACTTTAAATCACCTTGGTATATACAAACTTTTCCAAGAGCTCTTCGGAAAAGTTCATTTGTTTCCTGACAGTTCCTTCCTGTTTTGCTGTTTAGTTTCCACGTGTATTTTTGTCAAAGGGTTGCCCAAGGTTATGCAGCGAGTTTTATGGTAAGGAAAGGTTTCCTTAAGAGCCAGATATTATTTGGAGATTCCAAGCCAGTGGGAGTAGTGAGGAATCCTTCTTATTCCATACCCTCTAACATTTCTCCAATGAAAATACAGTGGTATATCTGGATATGCACACCTCCGGCCGGTTGCTTATCCTTCAGGATGCGAACACGGCAAACCCAGAAGTATTTTTCTGGGTTTCGCCCTGCGCGCATGCGCAGAAGCACTCTACTGCCACGCACACATGCCCAGAAGTTTCCCTCTGGTTGTGGGAACCTCGGGATCCGACTGGAGCTCCAGAACGGATCCTGTCCACAACCGGAGGTACCAGTCTAGGGACATTCTAAGGAAAAGTGGGAATTTTTGCAATCAGAAACCAGGACAGCTTCTCTAAATTAGAGACGTCCCCTGGAAAATCGGGACACTTGGAGGGTCTGAAAACTGAAGGAAACCTTTGGGGGCGGTAGGCTGCATGCTGAGATCCTTCTAATTCCTGGATCCAGCAAGCATTAAAATATAAGAAAAGGTTCAAATTCCTGGAATAGCCTGGTGGGCTTCCTGGTGTGATAATGGCCCTATAAACAAGGGTTGTTAAGGCAATGGAAAACTGCAGTTGGCAGCAGTGTCCGGGTGGAAATCGGGAAACTGTCTGGAAAATCCAGACGTATGGCAGCCCACACCAGCAGTGTCTTTTTATAGGGGTTCACATTATCACATTCATTATGGCCCTTTGGGCCACTACCACAGTTGTTGTTGTTTAGTCGTTTAGTCGTGTCCGACTCTTTGTGACCCCATGGACCATAGCACGCCAGGCACTCCTGTCTTCCACTGCCTCCTGCAGTTTGGTCAAACTCATGTTTGTAGCTTCAAGAACACTGTCCAGCCATCTCGTCCTCTGTCGTCCCCTACCACAGTAACCCTGCCCAAAGAACAAATGGGGGCTCCCACTCACTCAACTGGCTAGTAGGTAGTGAGAAAAGAAAAAAGTCTAGAGCTGAGTTGTATGAGAGTCAGCTAGAAGATGGAGGAAGAAGCAGCTGGAAGCCTGAGAGAGAGAAACATGATTGATTTCTGCCAGAATCCAAGGCTACAGCAATGGATGAAGCAGGATCCCTCTTTGGGAAGAAGCTAACAACAGTGGGAAGACTGACACTCCAAATAAAATAGCAAATGGATAGAAAAATATCAGAATTTTTAAAGGTCACATGGACAACATTTATAAACTTTGCAGACATTAACATATGAATTGCAAGCAAACTATGTAAGCACAAAGTAATTTATTTAAATTACTATTACCTTAATAACCTAAATTCATCCTTTGGTAATCCTGGAAACAAAATTTGTATATTTGTTCTTCATTTATATTTAATCTGTAATTTGTAATTCATTATATTTTACATGATGCCTCCCATAACCATACTTATAAGAAGCAACTAACTTAACCATAGCTAAATGATAAAAATGACGCTTGCATTGCATGAAACTGTAGAAACCAGCCCAGTTGGTCTGTGGGAATTTGATACTTCAAAACAGCAGCATATGTCAGAATTTTAATTTGAAACATGGTGACTCCTAATTAATCTAACGATGAACTTCAGGTAGAAAGTGAATTGGGGGGGGGGATGCTGTGCCTTCAGTAGAGCAGACAAATAGGCAGCTATTAGTAGGCATTGTTTGTGAATATTTTGCCTCCTCAGGGATCTTACAATGGGACTGTTTGGCACTAATGAGTTTCCTTTGAATAATGATTGCTTTTGCAGATGTAAAGTGTGCAGAAAGGCCCTATTTGCCTGTAGACAATATATAACAGTAAATTGACTGTAAACTATATATTGGGGAGGGGCTCAATTTAAAATGGTGTTTAGATATACACAGAGTTGTTTTTTTCCCTTGCCGGTACTGTGTGGCTCTGAGTACCCCCAGGAATAAAAGCACTGAATATACAGTGCTATTTAGGAAACTGGCCCCATGCATTTTATTTGCTTGCCCTCTTTCCTTAACTGCCGTATTTTTTGCACCTAGTTTTTTGAGGAGGAAACAAGAAAAAAAAGGCATAGCAGCCAATTCCTAGAGGCCTAGGTGCCTTTGCCCCCCCCCCCCCATTAAATATTTGAGGAAGCTTCTTTTCCAAAGGGGGAAAGCTCCATTTTTTTTTTAGGATCAGCTCAAAGTTGTGCAGCTTTTTTTTGCAAATGGGAAAGCCCCCTTCCTTGGGGGGGGGGGTCAGCTCAGAGTTGTGCATCTTTTTTGCAAAGGGGGAAAGCTCCATTTTTTAGGATCAGCTCAAAGTTGCAGAGTTTCATTGCAAAGGGAAGAAATCTTGTTTTTATGGGGTTCAACTCACAGTTCTACCTACAGCTTCTCTAGGAAACTGTTTCCAGAGAGATAATCTAACCAGCCAGTCACACATCTCCCTCTGCAGACAACAATTGAGGCCGGGAGGGGCCGGGAAGGGAGCTAGTGTCTCTTATCTCCCTCACCGATCTCTTTCAATCAGCTGCTGAGCAGGTTCCTTTCAACACACTCATTCCCTCTTGTTAGCCTTTAGCTCTTTCTTCTTTTTAAAAAAGAGCACGATCTGCCTTTAGCCCCTTGGCAATTCGGCTCCAGGGACCACACACTCGCTCCATAAGATGCACAGACATTTCCTCTTGCTTTTTAGGAGGAAAAAAGTGCGTCTTATGGAACGAAAAATACGGTATTTAGGACACCACTGACTGTAGGAAGTGACTAGCTGTAGTCATACAAAAGTATTTGAGAAGACGGGGGAAGCTGGCATTCAGAAAAGGGACTAAGCTTCTCATTTTAACCTTATGGAATGCCTTGGGCATAAAACCATATTTAGGTACCGTGTTTCCCCCTTTTTAAGGCGTAGTCATAAAATAAGCCATAGCAGCATTTCTAAGCATTTGAGAAATATAAACCGTACCTCGAAAATAAGCCATAGTGATAGGCGCTGTGTGGAAGAGAGCACTGAGCTCCCCGAGTCAGCAGCAGCAACGCCGGCCGCAGCAGTGTTTGCTGAGTCCTTTCTTGCTTTTGGGACTTGGTTACTGTGCTGGCTTGGGATGGTGTGTGTGCAATTGCTGTTGCTGCTTCGTGTTTTTCAGCTGGATTCTCTGGGTTCTAAGCACTTTCCCCCGTTTGTTTGCGAAGCAGCACTCGGCTGCAGCCCCTGCCTCTCCCGGCGGCTGCATCGATCCCCAGGAGGCTGCATTTGATCGCTATCTCCTTTTCTATTTCTTTTGTCTTTGAGCACCCGGCCCCGCCCCCTCTCCCCTTCGTGCAATGAAGAACGGAGTTTTAGCAGCATTTCCTCATTATAAAAAAAAGGTCAGGAACTTTTACTTTAACCTCAAAAATGGGATATTTCCTCTCTCTAAAAACAACTCTGACCTGAACACCAATAAAACGGGGGTAGATCACCTCCAGTTTATAAATCCGCAAGTAGATCGCAGTCTCCTGGAAGTTGGGCTCTATACTTTGGCTGATTGCAAGCCTTTGCATCTTTAAAAAACAAAAACCATGCGCTTCTCAGTCTTAATTTTCCTTTAATTCATCCCCCTATACCCTCCTCCAACCATTGCCTCCTTCCATTCCTTACCCCCCTCCCTCTCTCCCCACTTCCCTCACTCCTGTGCGATCTCATTGCTTTTTCTGTTGTGTTGTCTATTTTATATTTAATATTATTACCCTTTATGATGTTATTTTTTCCCTTGCGATAATTATTTATTTTTTATCTTTAACTAACTTTCCTTTCCATATTTTTCCATATATAACTCAACACTTTCAAATTCCTTCTTAACTCTTTGGATAGAGTGCCCCCCCCCATTATTGTTGTTAATTTTACAATTCCTGGATTTTTTATGGAACCGAACAGCTTGGGTGCTTCAGAATGTGCCTTCTGTTGCTACAGGGCTATGGGGCTTCACTATTTGACCCCCCCCCCAGGTTGGGATTTTTAAAGTAGTTCTGTGGGTCCCAGGGCGCAGAATCACCCCCGATCCTTTCCTTTGTCTAAACAGACCTCTTCCCCCCCTGACTTTGGAAGGCTGTGCTTCAAGGGTGATACCAGGGGTTTTTTAAGACCTGCGCCTCTTAAGGATTGTTACGGTCCATAACTTCCATTGCTTTCTACAGGGTTGGGGGTTTAAAGCACTGCCACCCCCACCCCACCCTGCAGGCGCTCGGAACTGGCAGCGCCAACAACGCGCCCAGCAGCGTGCAGAAGAGAGCACCGAGCGTCCTGAGCCAGTGGGTCCCAGTTGTACCAGCACTTTTTTTAAAAAAAGACACCCCCTGAAAATAAGCCACTGTGTGTTTTTTTGAGGGGAAAAAGTTATAAGACGGTGTCTTAAAAAAGGGGAGACACGGTACTTAGCGCTTTAGTGTAGATGTTTATGGGAAACCTGGGTCTATCAGAACCATTTCAAATAGCCCAAAGTCAAGTCACACCTGCAGGCACACACTTCTGCACTTCTGCAACTGTTACCCCAAAAAGGATGCCGCCACTACCACTCCCTCTGCTACATACCATAAATAAGGTAAACAAAATATGAAACCTTGATCTAACTTTGTTCGTTATTTTTATTCCAATTTTATTCCCCCCCCCAACTATTTCAGTTGTTTTCATCCCCAACCTTCAAAATGGGCAAAACGCCCTCCCCAATTCACTCCCTGCTAATAGGGGGATGAACTGGGGGGTTGCTATTTTGAAAAGCTGCCGTACACTTTCAAGTAAACACAAAAAGGTTTAGGCAATTTTGAAAATAAAATAAATACAATAAAAATGAAAAGTGTGCATATTCCAAATAACACACACACACACACACACACACACACACATGGTATTTGGATTTTTTGGGGGCCTGTAGCATTTATTTTACTTGGCTTTTCTAAAGGAGCCCTTGGAAAGAATAAAAATATAAATTTAATCTAATTTCTCCATGTCCACAAGCTTGCCTTTAGATATGAGCATTTGATAAGTGTCTGATTATAATCAGGTCCTTAAATACAGTTAATAATTTACACATCTGAAGACTGATTGCTATCCATAAGTGACTGTGACTCTTTGTTCTTAGCTTTTCCCCATTTTTCCCTAGAACCATCTCTTTGAAATGTGTGAAAATTAAGAAAATGAAAAAATAGTCCCAAGATGCTTTAAAAGCATTAATATCAGGCTTTGTGTGATGCATTTGTCTAATGTGTTGCATAGCTTGATAGCGCAGGGGCAGGTTCTTTAGGGATGAGCAGGAGCTGTTTTCATTTTCCTCTCAGTTGGAATTTTGCTTGTAGGAAACGTGAGTGGAATGGGGTTAAAATAAAAACCAACATCCTCCCCCCTCCTCTTCTCATTTGCAGTACAGTCAATGGAAAAATAGCATCCAGACACAGCTTTAGAATTGAGAATTTATCTGAAGCTAGACGTTAGTTTAGACATAAGAATTAGCTTTGAAATGAGACATCGGTGACCAGCGTAATAAGTCCTGCAGTCCTTTTGTCAGGTCATTTCTCAGCATGTTTAACTCTTTTGAAAAAAGGAGGAAGGACGCCACAGAAAGTGATTCCTAAGTTCCATTGAATTCCTCAGCCAGTCCTCAGATTTAGGGAAAGTTAATGTAATTTGATATAAAGGAAGGATTAAGAGAAATTATGTGAGTTAAAGATATGATTTAGAAATTGCTAAAGATGAATGATAATGAACCGCAGATAGGGAGGACTTGAGGAAGCCACCCTAAAATGTGAAGGAAAGTTTATGAATTGAGAAAGTTATATTTTGTCTTTGTTGTTTGTTCTGTGTCTGTGTTTATTGTTATGCACTTGATGTGTTTTTTTTTATTTTTGATGTATTTCGTTTTATTATAAAATGATTATTTTTTGGGGGGGGGGGAATTCCTCAGTCACATTCCACTTTACCAGAAAGTCCCGTTCCTTGCTCTCAAAGCCCCCAATGCTGCACCCCCCCTTTACTTCTCCGCTCTCATGTCCAAACACATCTCTAACTGTGTCTTTCATAGAACCATGGAAGGGTCCTCAGCTGAAGCATCCAGGACAGAGCTTCCATCTCCCTGGCCTCCTCCTTCGTCCTGCTTCCGTTTCCATCACCCATGAGAAGAGCAGGAAAGAAAGCTGGAATGCGAGTGGCATGAGCCATGAAACCCATGGGGAAATGGCAGCACAAAACACCCACAATTTTATGAGTTAACAGGGTGGCAAACAGGGTGGCAAACATATTTTTCTGGGGAAAATAACATGGAAATGAGTTCTAAACTTCCACTAGAGTTCCAGAAGTGGCTTTTGCCTGATACTGTAAGAGTAAAGAAAAACCAGGAGAATGGAAGAAAGTGCTATCTGAATGCATCCTTAAAAACAGCACACTTGATTCATAGATCAGAACATAATTATATCTGTGAATTCTGATGTGAAAAAGCATGTAAAGGACGAGCAATGCATTCTTTTTCTGTTGTCTTATGGAATCTGTTTTGGCATCTTGCTTTTCAGTAAGCCATGAAGTGAGAATTTATAGAACTTTGAATCTCCTGGTAAATAGAATTGTGTTTCTCATAGTCATGCAGGAGGCAAGACACAGATTCCATTCTGTTTGCTTAGGGGATCATATTAAACTTGTTTAATGCTGTGCTCACTTGGATGTAGCTAACGACGGCCCCAAGTGTGCAATGGTATTTCTCAAAAAGCATATAAAGTCTCTTTCTGTGATATTGGTTCAATCATCTGAAGAGGAAAACAAAAAATACCCCAAAAGTTTTTATCATTCATCATAATGAGGGAAAGTTATTTTTGTTCCATCCATGTCAGTTTTGTACAGGTTCATTCCATCCTGTTTTTTTTTATCAAATTGAAAATAAGTAATTAAGTAAGTAAATTTTATATTCATTTATACACATTGCTCCCCTAAAATACACTTATTTGTATGTTATTCAGTGCATTTCCCCCTAACATGCCCTAACATTCTTTTTCATGAAATACCGTGTTTCCCCCTTTTTAAGACGTAGTCATAATATAAGACGTAGCAGGATTTTCAAGCATTTGAGAAATATAAGCCACACCCCGAAAATAAGCCATACCTAAGACGGCCCTGGATAGAGCTCCTGAGGGTGGACAGCCTCGCTATCGCCACCTCCGCTACTGCTGCCACCCCGCACGCTCTTCGTCCCCCTGTTGTTGTTTTAGTTAGTTTATTTTTTGCGTACCTGCCGCATTCGCAGAGCGCGAGAGAGTTTTTAGCTCTGCCGAAGCGGGCCCTCCCCCCGCTCCCTCTTCCGAAACCACCACCGAAACCTCCGAGCCGGGTCCGCAGCATGGTGGTAGCGGTGGAGGCGGTGGGTTTGTCAGGGGGCTGTGAAGGGAGGACGCGAAGGCAGAGGGAAGCGCCCCCGTGCTGCTGCCGGGCATGTGCGGCGCCCCAGGAAAATGGCAGAGGCGGTGTGAATCCAAGCGATGGGGGCAGCTAACAGACCCGCGAGCCACATCGCCGGCATGCTGGGTCCTTTCCCTTCAGTGAGTGCCGGCTGGTGGCTCCCGGGCCCGAGATTCTGCCTTCCGCTGGGGCTGCCGAGGAGCCTTGCAAGGGAGGAAAGGAGGGGAAGCCGGAGCCACCTCCCCCGCCTCCTCCTCCTCCCCCTTTGCCTCTTCTCCCCGCTGCAGCGTCTCCCGGGTCCCGCATGCTGAAGCGCGGGCAGATAAAGGTTCGCTCCGCATAGGATCGGCCTGCCGCGGCTGCAGAGCGGAGCACCGAGCCAGCGGCCTAGCCTCTTTCTCTTTTTTTGCCCAGCTGAGGAGGCCTGCAGCCCCGCCGCCGGAATCGGCGGCTGCAGGGCGGAGCGCTCCGCAGCGCCGAGCGCTCGGAGAGCCCTGCAGCAGGCGGAGCGCCGAGCCAACAGCCTGGCCTCTTCCTGCCCCAGCCGAGGTGGTCTGCTGCCCCGCCGAGCCAGCGGCCTGGCCTCGTCCTGGCCCGGCCAAGGAGACCTGCCGCCCTGCCGCTGGAATCGGCGGCTGCAGGGCGGAGCGCTCCGCAGCGCCGAGCGCCCGGCAGCGCTGGGCAGAGCAAAGAGCCAGCGACCTGTCACCTCGGTGCCTGGAACCTGCTGCTGCTGCGCAGAGCGCCCAGCAGCACCATGCAGAGCACCCAGCAGCACCCCGAGCCCTCGGCCCGGCCCGGCCAAGGAGGCCTTAAGGTACCATAAAAACATAATTAAAAAATTAAGACATCCCCTGAAAATAAGACACCGTGTGTTTTTTTGAGGGAAAAAAGTTATAAGACGGTGTCTTAAAAAAGGGGAAACACGGTATGTGTTTTGTGAGCATTTTTTCAACTGAAACCGCATCACAAATTTCACAAAACTGCAGAATCAAATTGATATAATCAGCATATAAATCCAGATCAATGAATAAGGTCAGTTCACATTAAAATACATACAAAACAAATGATGCAAACAAATTGCCTACAAACTCACACCAAGGAGAAGAAAATCCCCTCTCCCCTCTCCACAAATCTTGAGATCAAGTGGGCAGACTCCAAAGCAAAATGAACCAAATTGGTCTGTTTTCTGAAGCACCTGATCAGAGTCTGAGCTGAATCTTCTTGTTTGTACACGCCCAAGGCAAACACACACACCTTACACTCCTATTGTGCACCATCAGCATGTAGAGACCCCTGTCCTTCCTGCTGCTGTTCATGGCATTGTGGGTGGGACACTTGCATGGAGAATCTAGAGACAGAGTGCTGTGATCCTTTACTGGCTGGGAAAACGCACAAGTACGTAATGGGTGTGACTGTAGACAGGGAGCCTTTCTTAGTTTGGATACAACACATTAGTGTGGAAGGGCGAAACTGTTCTCTTATAACAGAGACATATGATCTGCAGACTGTCAGCTCCCAATTCTCTCTTAACGATGTTGGCTCAAACAGCAACTAGACCATCATACAAGGGCCATCCTGATCTCCTGCTGAGCCAGCAGATCCTGTCACAGCCAGGTCATGTTGGCTGAACTCTCTTGTCTTCAGGTTAGATGTTCCGGACGGGCAGTGGCAGTTGGTGAGGGCTAAACAGCTCTCCTTGGTGGACCGGAGTGATGACTTGGACTTGCGAGGTGGTGAAGGGGGGGGGGGTGTCAGACGGAGCCGATTGACAGACCTTACCGATGTGGCCCCTTCTGGAACACTGCCGACAGATGGCATCTCTGAATCGACACTTGCCACGTGAATGGTTGCCTCCACACCTGGCACATTCTGCTTTGTTTTTGGCCTTCAGTTTGAATTTCCCGCGCTCCTGCTTTTTTCTGGTGCACTGTCAGATGCCTCGTCACTGCTGGCCTCCTCATGGTGCACTGGGATTGGCTTCCTAGCGAGAGGCGGGCTGGCTGGCCTTGCGGAACACCTGGGCTTCTGAGGCCGCGGCCTCCTCGATGGCCTTCCGCAGTGTGAGATCTGGCATGGTGAGGAGGCACCGTTGTAGATGGTTGTCCCAGACTCCGCAGACGATTTGATCCATCAGGGCGTCTTCTAAGTCTCGGAACTGGCAGTGCAGGGCGGCCTTTCAAAGTGCGGTGATGTAGTTGTTGATCACCCTCTGCCTGATCTCAGTGGTAGAATGCATGAGGGGCAGCAATTTTGGACGGCTTGGGAGCATAGTGGTTATGGAGCTTCTCTTTGAGCGTGTCCCACGGCATTGCCTCAATGGCTAGAGGCATGACCAAGGCCCGGGCTGTCTCGAAGACTTCGGAGCCACAAAGACAGAGAAAAAGATCCCACTTCCGTTCTGCGGACACCGCTGTCAGCTCATTTGCTTGGAGGTAGCAGGCAAACCGAGCGAGGTAAGTGTCCCACGATTCAGAGGCAGGTGCAAATGGCAGTAGAGACACGAATGAAGCCATGGTTCCGATGCCGATGTGGAGGCGATGGATGGATGGAACACAGTGCTCTAGGCAGAATGGTGAGCTCTGAATTAGTGATTCACCTCTGTGATTTCAGCGCAGTGATTTCTCTATGTGAGCATCTGAATCTGGCGGTGCTCTGATGTCCATCAATCCCATCCTCGTCGCCAGTGTTAAGTTGTGGGTAGACATAGCAGACGACACAGCAGTTTCTTCTAGCAGCTCTTTATTTGGAGGCTGAAACAGAACTGAATTCCACTGCTGAGCTGGCCTGCTTTTATAGAGGCTGGCTCAAACAATGTATCAAACATAATTCAAAGTTCCCTCCTAAAACAACTGACGAGGACCTGACTGAAAACTATATACACCAAGACATAACAACCCCCTTCCCCAAATATGGGAATCAACCATGTGATTTGGACTTATGTCCTCTGGGTTCGTGTGCAGGGGTCAGCAGGGGGACTGAGGGGTGGAGCAGGCGCTGAGTGGACAGGATGGGAAGCGTCATTTTGTGGCCTGACCGGACAGAGAGAGAAGTGAGATTGTTGACAGAAGTGAAAGCTTTTTTTAAAAATTAAATATCATTTTAGCTTGGAGGCAAAGTGACGATCTAAGTATTGGTTGAAGTAGGAAATAATACAATGCCTTTCATGGTTGTGTTCTGATTTTAGAATAGGAATGTGAACTTCAGATAGGCAGACTTCTGTAGAGTCTCTGATGTTGAGGCTGCTTGTATGTATTGTATAAAATGTATAAAGAACAGGAGAGAAAAAGGTGTATGTGGATGTTTAGAATATATGAAGGTCATTAGCTGGGTATGAAATCAAGATAAAACAGCTGTAATGACAGTAATTAGGAACACTGAAACACCCTCATGAGTTTCTGTAATTATCTGTGCCTGCCTGAAGTTTAGGCATTTTTAAATTACCTTCCTGAACTCAGTTTAAAAAAAAGAAAGAAATCCTTGATGCCATTTTATAACAGGGCTTGCAGAGATTGTGCAAATAGACTCACATTTTCCCCTTGTTAATTCTTCACCATTACTAATGCAAAATGTGTCCTGATTTAGACAAGAATATAAAAGTCTTTGCTGTTAGGGTCTTCATTAACAACCGTTACATCCCTATTAAAACGGCGCACTTCTGTGGTAATTAAATATATTGAGCATATTTTCCTCCTATTTCAGCTTTACAGAATATCACAGATATAGTGACAAACGTTGGCCACTAAGGAAGGGGGCAGGGGAGTTGCAGCTTGCATTAGGCATCGTTAACTAGAGAAAAGAAAAAGGAAGCCAGAAAGTAAATATGGAATTCGGAACCAGAAGTTGGTTTATGCAGCTGCTTTCCTGAGATTTATTGCAGCTGCAGCCAACTAACTAACCACTGCAAAGAACAGCATATCATTTAAGCATCCCCATTGGTACATATGATCTCTGATGGACCAGATCAGAAGTCCCTGTAGTCCAATGTCCTGTTTTCAATAGTGATCAGCACGATCCCTCCAGGAAGGCTCCAGGAGGTTCGAGGCAGAGCCTGTTGTTTGTCCCCTGCTCCTCCTATGCTACGAACTAACATGGAGGTTCTATTGACATGCCAGTGCTAATTGCCATTGGTAGACCTTTCCTCCTTGAAAATGTCTCCTCCTTCTTCAAAGACCTCTAAGCTCATAGTTATTTAGGATTTCCAAGCCCTCGCGTCATCATGAAGCGTCTGTGCTTGGATCCAGAACTGAACAAGGAGTGCATCACCAACTTCAGCAAGGAGAGCCAGCCTATCCTATATGTCCACGGTTGTCACTCTGGAAGACACTACCGGGGGGGGGGGTGTTTCAAAAGAGTCATGGGACTGGCTACTCTGTCTTCCCCCAGTGCCAAACCCATCACCATTCACCCCAGAATCCCAGGTGCAGTAATCATGATGAGCCAGAGCTGAAGTGCAAACCAGAAGATGCAGCTCATGCTTGAGTGAATGGAAGAGAAAAGAGCCTTAATGATGCTCAGAAAACAAGTAGGGCAGTATGGTGTGAAGTTAAGACCATCACTGATAAAGATATGTGACAAGGATCCATTATATAATAATAATAATAATAATAATAATAATAATAATAATAATAATAATAATAATAATTTATTATTTATACCTCGCACATCTGGCTGGGTTTCCCCAGTCACTCTGGGCGGCTTCCAACCGAATATTAAAAACAGTACAGCATCAAACATTTAAAACTTCCCTAAACAGGGCCGCCTTCAGTTGTCTTCTAAAAGAAAAATAGTTACTTATTGCCTTGACATCTGCTGGGAGGGCGTTCCACAGGGCGGGCGCCACTACCGAGAAGGCCCTCTGTCTGGTTCCCTGCAACTTGGCTTCTTGCGATGAGGGAACCGTCAGAAGGCCCTCGGTGCCTGATCTCAGTGTCCGGGCTGAATGGTGGGGGTGGAGACGCTCCTTCAGGTATACAGGACCGAGGCTTAGATAAAGCTTTTTGCTTTTAGATGGAGCACATGACACATGGTTAAGATAACTGGATAATAATTGCATGTCATGCTAAGCAATGTGCTGCAAAAAATGGGCACCCACTTTTTCCACATCTACGTATGCCAGACGGTGCAAGTAGGCTTTGTGTGTCTCTGTTGTGAGCCAGGGGAATGCTTATTTCTCCTGGGAAAATACTGATTTATGTAGCCAAAGCATGTTTAAAAATCAAGTGACTTTCATTACTACAATCGATGTGCTTCATGTACAATGACTTGTTGATATCAACCATGACACCCATTGTTAATGTTATCTACATGACCAAAGTTGAAATGTTCAAACCACTTATTTCAAAATAGTAATGGAATAGTCCAATTCACTTCAATGGGGACACTCCAAAATAAGTGGTCCAGTGATTGCAAACTGAATCATTCAGTGCAGCTGTCAAAGGAGGGTCCTCATTCTCTGTGTCTAGAATCCAGATGTATTGAGACAGTATTAAGATACAAAGGGGAGAATCGAGAAAAAGCACACATATAGCTTCTGAAATATTGAGCAAAATGAAACATGATTTATTCCAGGTGTGCTGTATATTTTAACCCTTTGGTGAGAGTTACAGGGAATCCATACGAATAAATTTAGATTATTTTTTGGTGGTATGTTTCTTAATATGTATGAAATAGGAATTAATCTTTTACTATTTACTGTTCTGTGTTCTTTCCTTTTTCTTTTTTGTCACCGAACAGAACTGAAAGAGGTCCCCTGCTACATGATCATTTGAATTAACAGGATATCAGTTGAAGTCCCAGAAACTGACACATACATGTTTGTCTGAAAATGAACACACCATGTAGAATCATAGAATCATAGAATCATAGAGTTGGAAGAGACCACAAGGGCCATCCAGTCCAACCCCCTGCCAAGCAGGAAACACCATCAAAGCATTCCTGACAGATGGCTGTCAAGCCTCTGCTTAAAGACCTCCAAAGAAGGAGACTCCACCACACTCCTTGGCAACAAATTCCACTGCCGAACAGCTCTTACTGTCAGGAAGTTCTTCCTAATGTTTAGGTGGAATTTTCTTTCTTGTAGTTTGAATCCGTTGCTCCGTGTCCGCTTCTCTGGAGCAGCAGAAAACAACCTTTCTCCCTCCTTTATATGACATCCTTTTATATATTTGAACATGGTTATCATATCACCCCTTAACCTTCTCTTCTCCAGGCTAAACATACCCAGCACCCTAAGCCGTTCCTCATAAGGCATCGTTTCCAGGCCTTTGACCATTTTGGTTGCCCTCTTCTGGACACGTTCCAGCTTATCAGTATCCTTCTTGAACTGTGGTGCCCAGAACTGGACACAATACTCCAGGTGAGGTCTGACCAGAGCAGAATACAGTGGTACTATTACTTCCCTTGATCTAGATGCTATACTCCTATTGATGCAGCCCAGAATTGCATTGGCTTTTTTAGCTGCTGCATCACACTGCTGACTCATGTCAAGTTTGTGGTCAACCAAAACTCCTAGATCCTTTTCACATGTACTGCTCTCAAGCCAGGTGTCTCCCATCCTGTATTTGTGCCTTTCATTTTTTTTGCCCAAGTGTAGTACTTTACATTTCTCCTTGTTAAAATTCATCTTGTTTGCTTTGGCCCAGTTGTCTAATCTGTTAAGGTCATTCTGAAGTGTGATCCTGTCCTCTGGGGTGTTAGCCACCCCTCCCAACTTGGTGTCATCTGCAAACTTGCTCAGGATTCCCTCAAGCCCATCATCCAAGTCATTGATAAAGATGTTGAACAAGACTGGGCCCAAGACAGAACCCTGTGGCACTCCACTAGTCACTACTCTCCAGGATGAGGAGGAGCCATTGATGAGCACCCTTTGGGTTCGGTCAGTAATCCAGCTACAAATCCACTGAATGGTAGCATTGTCTAGCCCACATTTTACCAGCTTCTTTACAAGAATATCATGGGGCACCTTGTCAAAGGCCTTGCTGAAATCAAGATAGGCTACATCCACAGCGTTCCCTTCATCTACCAGGCTTGTAATTCTGTCAAAAAATGAGATCAGATTAGTCTGACATGACTTATTTTTCAGGAACCCATGCTGACTTTTAGTGATCACAGAGTTTCTTTCTAGGTGCTCACAGACTGTTTGCTTAATGATCTGCTCTAGAATCTTTCCTGGTATTGATGTCAGGCTGACTGGGCGGTAATTGTTTGGGTCCTCTCTTTTCCCCTTTTTGAAAATAGGGACAACATTTGCCCTCCTCCAGTCTGCTGGAACTTCGCCTGTTCTCCAGGAATTTTCAAAGATTATTGCCAGTGGTTCTGAAATCACCTCTGCCAGTTCTTTTAATACTCTTGGATGTAGTTCATCTGGCCCTGGAGACTTGAATACATCTAAACTAGCCAAGTATTCTTGTACTACCTCCTTACTTATTCTGGGCTGTGTTTCCCCTGCTGAATCATCTGCTCCATATTCTTCAGGTCGGGCGTTGTTTTCTTTCTTGGAGAAGACTGAGGCAAAGAAGGCATTGAGGAGTTCTGCCCTTTCTCTGTCCCCTGTTTGCATTTCACCATCTTCTCCTCTGAGTGACCCCACTGTTTCCTTGTTTTTCCTTTTGCTACGGACATACCCATAAAAGCCCTTTTTGTTGCTTTTAACCTCTCTGGCGAGCCTGAGTTCATTCTGTGCTTTAGCTTTTCTGACTTTGTCTCTACACGTGCTGGCTATATGTTTGAATTCCTCTCTGGAGATTTCCCCCCTTTTCCATTTTTTGTACATATCCCTTTTAAATCTTAACTCAGTCAAAAGTTCTTTAGATAGCCAGCCTGGCTTCTTTAGGCACCTTCCATGTTTCCGTCTCATTGGTATTGCCTGAAGTTGTACTTTTAATATCTCCCTTTTAACAAACTCCCAACCATCATGAACTCCCTTCCCTTTTAGTATTACTGTCCATGGGATTTCACCCAGCGTTTCCCTAAGTTTTCTGAAGTCGGCTTTCTTAAAGTCTAGAATTTGGACCTTAGTATGCTTGGTTGCTCCTTTTCGCTGGATAATAAACTCCAGAAGAGCATGGTCACTCCCACCTAATGATCCTGCCACTTCTACCCCACTAACCAAGTCATCACTATTGGTTAGGACCAGATCTAAAATGGCTGATCCTCTTGTTGCTTCTCCCACTTTCTGGACAATGAAGTTGTCTGCAAGGCCAGTGAGGAATCTGTTCGACCTTATGCTCTTGGCTGAGTTTGACATCCAACAAATATCAGGATAGTTGAAATCCCCCATTACTACTATCTCACTTCCTTTGGAATGCTTGGCCATCTGTTCCAGGAAGGCATCATCTGTGTCCTCAGTTTGGCTTGGGGATCTATAGTAAACTCCCACAATGAGATCACTGTTGTTTTTCTCTCCCTTAATTTTGACCCAGATACTCTCAATTTGGCTTTGAAGTTTTAAATCCTGGATCTCTTCACAGGTATACATATCCCTAACATATAAAGCTACTCCTCCTCCTTTCCTGTTTGGTCTATTTCTCTTAAATAGATTGTATCCCTCTATTACTACATTCCAGTCATGAGACTCATCCCACCAGGTTTCAGTGATGCCTATTATGTCATATTTAGTTTGCTGTACCAAGAGCTCAAGTTCATCTTGTTTATTTCCCATGCTCTGTGCATTTGTATACAGACATTGAAGACCGTTGATCATTCCCCCATGTCTCTTATTTAAGGATATTTTCGTCCCACCACTAGGTCTGCATGCTGCTTGCTCCATTTGGTCCTTGACATTTGGATGATCATCTTCAGCATTTGATAGACTCCTACCTTCAGGACCACTGTCTCCCTCCCCCACATAAGTCAGTTTAAAGCCCTCCTGATGAGGTTTTTGAGTTTTGTGGCAAAAACATTCCTCCCAACTTTTGTGAGGTGCAGTCCATCACTTGCCAGAAGTCCATCTTCAAGAAACTGCAGACCGTGATCTAGGAATCCAAACCGTTCCTGTTTGCACCATTTGCGAAGCCAGTTGTTCACTTCCCCTATTTTTCCCTCTCTCCCTGGGCCATGTCGTTCAACTGGGAGGACAGAAGAGATGACAATTTGTGCATCTAATTGCTTCAACTTCCTGCCCAGAGCCTCATAATCATTTTTGATCTTCTGTAAGCTATGGTTTGCAGTGTCATTGGTTCCCACATGCACCAAAAGGAAGGGGTATTTGTCGGTGGGTTTTATGATTCCTTGCAGCCGTTCTGTTACATCTTTGATCTTGGCCCCAGGTAGACAGCACACCTCTCGAGATATCTTGTCAGGCCCACAGATCACTGCTTCTGTACCCCTCAGTAGGGAATCCCCAATCACCACTACACGCCTCTTCATAGGCTTGGTTGGGATTCTTCTATGTGCTGTCCCTTCCAAGGTTACCTGCATATTTCCAGAGGACTGACTTGGTTGCTCGTCTTCATATTCCTCATCAACTGTGATGAGGGAGAGATCCTCAGGTGGAGTCTGTTCCTCGTCTTCCATGAGCACTTCAAAACGGTTGTGTAATTCTAAGCACTCAAAGCGATCCCTGGGCCTTCTACTTCTATGAGTCACGTTCCTCCATACATCTGGCTGCTGTGTTGGGGAACTGACCTCCTCCTCAGGGAGATCCCCTGTCTCCTCCTTGGTGCAGACAGTGTGCTCTGCTGCATCCAAGAAAAGCTCCAGCTCTTTAATTCTCTGGAGCGTAGATACACGCCCCTGAAGCTGCTGCACCTTCTCTTCCAGAAGGGCAACCTTGTTTTCTAGTAGGGCAACCAACTTGCAATGTGAGAGGTTTGTCTAAAAGAGATACATAAAATTGCAACATGAGAGCAAGATGGGATGTAAATATACTCTTACTAACTTTACTTATTTGATTTAGAATGCTTATACTGTATGTTGTAAGCCACTCTCAAAGTGGCTTACCAAAATAAACATTTCATTCTCAAAATCACATCTAGTACAGGAACAGAAATGGTATGGATGGTGTCTATAGGGAACCAGGATTATTCAGGCAGCATTTCCTGTCCTTTTTATACATGTTGCCGCTTCCACCCAAGTCCTTTGAGGCTAGCTTCCATAGAATCATAGAATGATGGAAGCTTCAGCTTCATTAAATATAAGCAAAATGTAATTCAATGGTCATGCCTGTGAAGCATTCACCAAGGATGAATTCTCTTCCCTTCCTTGAAAATTCAAACACATAACTTAAATTCAGTTTCCATGAGGAACACTGGTGAGCATAGCAAAACCAATTTCCCCGTCTGTTTTGCCTTCTACCCCTGAGTTACTCTGAGTTCCTAGTAGTCCTTGTAATCTTACGCACAGCAGCAAGGAGAGCTTTTTGGCCTCAAAGTCAACACCCAGATCTAGCCCAATGTGGGTGGGAACTGAAGGGAGACTGGCCACGTCAACTGCAGTCGTCTCCTTGCACAAATAGGCCACAGTTGAACACAGGCCTGGCTCTAGGTATAGTCCCGGTGGCGCAGGGCCGGCAAGGGGGGGGGGGCGTTGTGCAGCAAAGCCACACAGAAGCCGTGCTGCGAGGGCGGGGGCACCAGAGCAATCTCCGCACCTCAGCGCCAGGGCGCCCGACCTGCTTGAGGAGGCCCTGGTTGTTCAACATGAGACACTTTGGTGATACTCTAAGGCAAGTTCTTCACCCGTCTGTGTAATCTGGTGCCCTGCTCTTGCTGGCTTCCCTTAAACCTCAGACGAGCAAGGTCTGAGAACTTTATAACTCAAAACTAGCTGGCCCAGCCACGCGTTGCTGTGGTTCTTTCCTGTGATTCCCTCCACTCTGTCCAGACACATCACTTATCCTGTCCCCTCCTCCCCCCACCCCCTGGTTCATCCCTGTGACTGCCCCCACCCTGTCCCGATCCATGAGCTATCGAACCCCCCTCCCCCCCACCCCGTGGCACATCCATGTGACTGGCCCCACTCTGTCCCAACCCATGAGCTATCGAGTCCTCTATCACCATTCTCACTGTGGCATATTGGTGGGGGCAAGATGGCAAGGTCAGCATAGTGCAAACACACCAGCAGGAACATGGGATAGGTTCTGCTGGTGCATTTGCACTGTGTCATTCTTTTTTGCTGTCTTTCCCCCTAAGTACATCACAACAATGGGGCTAAAGGGAGGTCAGGTCAGGTCAACAGTGTTGTCCCAACAACTGATGCTACTTCTCTGTAACAGCACTTTGTGCAAACTGGTCTCTCAGCATGAACTTCTGCATCTCACTAAACCCCACCAGGCTTTCATGTTCTAGAAAATGCTTGTTGCAGAACATAGAAAAGGAGGGTTCTGACATAGATAGGCACATGTCTCAACCATGGCCCACAATTTTCAAACTCACTATGCTCCTGTTTTCTCCCTCACATTTTCCCTCAAGAAACAACATAGGGCCAACAAAGTTTATACCCCCCCCCTTTCTTTCTAAAATAAAATTCAGGCACAGGATTCTGCCCCCAGGAGCAAAGATTCTGCCCCCCAGGTGGGGGATCTTAACCTTCTCTCTACCTGCTGCCTTTTCTTCTCAAAATTGACCATCTCCAAGCTGCTTTTCTCTCTATGCAGTACAAGTTATGAGGGCCCTGCCCACTTTTCCTTCATTGCTGATTGTGGCCTCTAGTTTCTGCTTTTCATTTTTAAAATATGTCAGGGGTGGGGATACATAGACGTTTGCCCAAAGTTACCCCAGTTCTAACCACAGGGTCTTATATGCATACAACAGGCAGAAAGGGAACACCTCTTTCTCTTTCTCTACATTTTATGATGGTGAGGTGTGTCCCCTCCTTCCAATTTTGTAAAGCACTTTGACACTTACTGATGAAGGGCATTAAATTTAATAAATGCAGCAGGGGAAAAAGCCTTGAATAAAGCATAAAATTTTGATAGATAAGAAAGAAAGAGGCGGATTCGCCCTCCCAGACTTGAGACTTTATTATGAAGCGTCTTGTATATGTTGGATAAAAGAATGGATAATGCTAAAGAATACGGACCTGCTTGATTTGGAGGGCTTTAACAATAGATTTGGATGGCATGCATATTTATGGTATGATAAAAAGAAATCACATACAGGGTTTACCAATCATGTGATAAGAAGATCCCTATACAAGGTTTGGGAAAGAAATAAAATGCTGTTAGAGACTAAAACACCATGGTGGGTTTCGCCAGTGGAGGTATTAACAGTTAAGAAGGTAAACATGGAGGAGAGACGGGTCACATACGAGGAAATTTTGACAAAAACTGAAAAAGGATGGAGATTAAAACCTTTTGAAGAAATTAAGGGAGTATTAACAGGATGGATAGAATACCATCAAATAAAAGATGTGCTTAGAGAGGACAGAAAAATAGGTTTCGAGGACAAAAGGTCCAAATTCCAAATAGAAGTGCTAGAAGGCAAAACAAAGCTTTTGGCAAAAATGTATGATCTGTTGTTAGAGTGGTATACAAAAGATGAGTTAACAAAAGAGGTGATGATCAAATGGGCAAAGGATCTTGGGCATAATATTGAATATGATGCGTGGTTGAAATTATGGAATCAAACTTTAAGATTTACAGCATGTACTGCCTTGAAAGAAAATATATATAAGATGATGTATAGATGGTATTTAACTCCAGTTAAACTATCTAAGATGTATAGAATGAGTGACAAAGCATGCTGGAAATGTAAGGAGAGAGATGGTGAATTTTATCATATGTGGTGGACATGCAAAAAAGTTAAAAGATTTTGGGAAATGTTATATAATGAATTGAAAAAGATGTTTAGATATACTTTTCCAAAAAAACCGGAAGCATTTTTGTTAGGAATAATAGGAGGAGAGATTAGAAAAGAAGATCAAGTACTGTTTATGTATGCGATAACCGCGGCTAGGACATTGTTAGCCCAAAAATGGAAATTACAGGAATTACCTACAATTGAGGAGTGGCAGATAAAAATGATGGACTATGCTGAACTTGCTAGATTGACTTGCAAGATCCGTGACCAGGGGGAGACAAGGTTTCAAAAAGACTGGAGTAAATATGTGGACTACATGGAGAAAAATTGTAGATCGTTAAAAACTCTTGCAGGATTGAAATAAATCCTACGAATTGACTAAAAAGTTATAAAGGAACTGCAAAAAAAGGGACTTAATAAGAAACCTGCATGAAGGGAGGGGGGGGAAGTCACAGCTCGGCAGAGCAAGGTATAAGATGAAAATAGAAGATGTTTTGCATAAAAGACTGTTTTTTATTTCAATTTGTTAATTTTGGAAAATCGAATAAAATTTCCTTGAAAATTTTTTTTAATAAATGCAGGTGTAAATTCATGCTCTATGAATAGAAAAGGCTTCCTTTGTCAGCAGTGGCTGAGCACTACTGGGTTACTGAACACATGGGTTAAAAAAATTAAATAAAGTCTTTGACAGGCAAATGAAGCAGTGGCGTGTATCCCATCACAATTCTGACACTACTCTAATATTATACCTGATTGCAATCTAATCCAATTGGTTCTCCCTTCTGATTGCCAAAGCCAGACTACTTAAAAGAGAGGATTATTAGTTTATATTATATTTCAGTCATTATGCAACCAGTGCCCATATTCTTCTCTCTGAATCATATGTGCTGCATCTCTGTTCCTGATATAGTAAAATCATATGACTCTCCGTTGCCAGTAAATCAAGGTTCCATTATTCTTTTAACAGCCTGTTTATAAAAGCCAAACCTGAAAAAGATTAAAATTTTAGGTTCCCATTCAAGTATGATTACTGTTTCATTAAACTATTATTGTTCCACTTTTCATATTAAGAATTATGGGATCAGATAATTTCATCTTGATTGCAGTGGCGATTTTCTTCTCTGCTGTCAATGAGATTTCCCTCCCTCTTTTTACTACAATGGTCTTGGCACATCATTTTTGAATCCTTGACATATAATTTTGTTCTGGTTTATAATGCGCTCTCTCTTCCTTTCTCTCCCTGACACTTAGTTAGGCAGCACCACAAGGATATTACATGGTTTGATTGTGTCACATACTCAGGCTTTTATTGATGCCTATGACATGTGTATGACATTTTCTGGGGGATCACTAGTCTCTGTATTGTAATAAGCACTGAAAAACTAAATGCTAAAACATCTGATCAGCACCCATCCCTGGAATTCAAAAGAGAAGTCTAAAAGACCCCCCCCCCCAAAAAAAAAACAACCTTGAGCACATCATCTTATGTGAAGAATCTGGGAGAGGGAGTTAATAATAACAACAATAATTTAATTATTTATTTAATTATTTGTACCCTGCCCATCAGACTGGGTTGCCCCAGCCATATAGGGCTGCCTTCAGATGTCTTCTAAAGGTTGTCTCCTTTATCTCCTTGACAACTAAAGGGAAGGCATTCCACAGGGACTGCTGAGGAGGCCCTCGAAGCTGGGCCTCAGTGTCTGGGCTGAGCAATGGGGGTGGATATTCTCCTTCAGGTATACTGGGCTGAGGCCATTTAGGGCTTTAATGGTCAGCACCAACACTTTGAATTGTGCTCAGAAACAGACTGGAAGCCAATGTAGACCATAGAAGATCCTTTAGGACCAGTGTTATATGGTCCTGGCGGCTGCTCCCAGTCACCAGTCTAGCTTCCGGATTCTGGATTAGTTGTAGTTTCCAAGTCATCTTCATAAGTGGCCCCATGTAGAGCACTTTGCATTCGTCCAAGTGGGAGATAACCAGAGCATGCATCACTCTGGTGAGACATTGTGCATGCAAGTAAGGTCTCAGCCATTGTACAGGATGGAGCTGGTAGACAGCTGCCCTGGACACAGAATTGACCAGCGTCTCCATGAACAGCTGTGAGTCCAACATTATTCCCAGCTATGCACCTGGTCCTTCAGGGACACAGTTACTCCATTCAGGACCAGAGAGTCCCCACACCTGCCTGCCCCTGCCCCTCAAAACAGTATTTCTGTCTAGTCAGGATTCAACCTTCGTCTGTTAGCCGCCACCCATCCAGTATGAAAGTTTGCTGGCAGGCAAAGCCCTAATAGAAAGGGTTTAAAATAGCAAGATAAACATGAAGAAACCAATGGCTACTATAACATTATGATACAATAGAATCATAGAGTTGGAAGAGACCACAAGGGCCATCCAGTCCAACCCCCTGCCAAGGAGGAAATACCATCAAAGCATTCCTGACAGATGGCTGTCAAGCCTCCGCTTAAAGACCTCCAAAGAAGGAGAGTCCACCACACTCCTTGGCAGCAGATTCCACTGCTGAACAGCTCTTATCAGGCCCACAGATCACTGCTTCTGTACCCCTCAGTAGGGAATCCCCTATCACCACTACACTGTATCGCTATAGCGATATAGTGGGCAACCTCCCCACCCTGCCATTGAGGGCTGCATTCTCTCAGAGGCAATGTGTCAAGGGGGGCACATTGACAAAGGGCCAGGACCAAGAGTGTTCAGAAAAAGGATGGGACTCTTTTCATATTCACCTCAGAGTAGAATTGCCAGTCCAATGCAGGTCTACTCAGTGTGTGTCTACACATGCACACACACATGCACACACAAAGTTGATGGAGTTATTCTCAAATAAGTATACACAGCATTTAATACGAAAAAGGAATTAGTCCAGCAAACCAATCCCACTGCTGTTCCAGAAAGCAAGTGGAAGTGATTCCTTACTTATTTCTTTCTCTCTCTCTCGCCACAAAACCAGTGGCGGAGAAAGGGGGGCGGTGGGGGCGATGCGCCCCTGGTGTCATCCCTGAGGGAGGTGAGGAAATCCCCCTGGGCAGATTGCTGCTGCACCGATAGGGACAGGGCGGGATGTGTGGCACCCATAGGGATGGGGCGGATTGTGTCCCATTGGGCGCACCACGCGCCACGACCCTATGGGCAGTTCACCCCACACCTAGGTGCACCGCCCCAGGTGCCCGAGAGACTTTCTCCGCCGCTGCACAAACCTACCAATTTGTTTTCAGAAACCTGGGTAAATAAAATCACCATATTAGTCATTAAGCCAGGGGGAAAATAAAATCAACAAACCAACCAATCTATTTCTGTCCCATCCAACTGTTCCAAAACTACCTTGAAAGAGGGGGAAACACTCTGAAAGGCCAAGGAAAATTAGGAAGGAGCAAACCAGAAGGAAGGGACTCTGAGGGACAGAACAACAAGGTGTGCTGGAAAGCATTGCTGGTGATAAAAACATTTCAGGTACAGTGTTTAATTTAAGGATCTGAAATAGTTGGTTGAAAAGTGAGTGTTTTTACTGTACAATTTCTGGATTAATGTTTCTAGATCAGTACCAAAAGAAATCACCCATCTTAGGCCTTTGGAGTTGAGTTTTGATTTTGACATGGGATCTGCCTCAGTCCCCCTGCCCAGATTCTCAGTAGAAAATCCTGTACAGTTAAAGCTTAAATATTCCTACAACTGTTGATTAATAGATCATAGTGTCTAATACCATTTTAAATGATGTCTCTTCACAGTGTGCAAATTAAGACTGTATCCTTACCTGTCCTTAATTATCTACTGAATAAGATCTGTGACATTTTTGAATCTGGCTAGGAATCTAAACTAAAACACTTGCCCCCACTTATCCACTACAGATGTGCAGAACTGACTTTTTTGGGGGGGGCAGAATAAAACATTTGAAGACATCATAACTGCGGATATATGAGGCAGGAGGAGGACATATACATATAAAATAATGCTGATAGGCATGCTGTTCTGTGACATAGGCTAATAAACCTGCCAAGGATATATAGTTCCATCCTCAGTACCGACTCTAGAAATATTTCATTCATGGCAAACTCTGCTGGGGTCTCCAAGGTTGTCTCTTGAGAATGAAACACTATGACATTTACAGAGTGCATCCAATACATGATGGAGCAAGTTAATAAAAAGGTGATTGCCATGGTCAAGGAATTCTGTTTACTAAAACCATAGAATTGTAGAGTTGGAGGGACCACAAGGATCATCTAGTCCAACCCCCTGCAATGCAGGAATCTTTTGCCCAACTTGGGGCTCAAACCCACAACCCTAAGATTCATGCTCTACCATCTGAGCTATCCCTCAAATATTATTGATAATTCTTGATTATGATTGATAATTCTATTTTTGTGATCATTACTTGAAGAAGTAAGTCTTCGGTGAGCATAAGATGACCACAAACAATTAATGAATTCATTTTAGAAAAGAATTCAAATGTTTGGACACTTCTTAGGAGCTTATCCATAAACAATCTTGACCAGGAATCAGGCCTGTGGTTTCCATGTGAATTCCACAATGACAGCATAAACCTATGTATGAACCTGTACATGTCTCTTCAGTAACTGCCCTTTGGGGCAAACATCACATTTGGGGGAGGTAGCTATCATGATACTAGTACTGTAACATTTTCTTTAAAAAGCTATGGAGGATAGTGGCTTGGATCCAGAGATAACTTCCTCCTTCAGCTCTATGGGCTTCTCAAGCAGGGTGGAAGGTGAACACCTTCACCACCTCAAGACCAGGCGGGCAGGGATGGTGTTGCTCAGAGCCTTTGTGGGCACCATGGGAAAACAAGGGGAACCATTGCATGCATGAGAAGCACATTGCCAGCCCTTCATCGACGCACTGTGTATGTTCCATGACTAGGAAATACAAAGTAGCTGCATTATCAGACTCATTTGTTCTGCTGTTTCATTTCTTTTGAGATAGTCACCTTGCAAGACAAACATTTCTATGGCAGGCAAAGGATGCTTCTCAGCTATAAACATCTGCTTATGCTAGTTAGGCTCATCAAAAGGGGTTTGATACAATTAATGTATGCAGTTTTAATGAAACATACAAACCAGTAATTGCACCCATAATTATACTATAATTGAATTGCAATCATATAATTAAAATGGGCTATGCAAAAGCTGTGCCTTTGAAACCATTCAGTGCTCCATCTATTTTGTCATTAATGTCTCTTACCTATTTCATTCTGCCACACTTCCTTTACTGAACTATGCATGGACCCTGTGACCCTGAGTTGTCTTTTATGCAACTCATCTGTTAACTTTGTGTTGATCTGGCATGTTTACATCATTTGATATATACCAGGATGCCGTCACTCGGTGTCGTCCGCTGGTGTTGTCCTGTCTTTTGGAATAGACTTGACTTTGGTCGGCATATCAAGGAAGTTCAGGTGAGGGTTACTTCCAAATAGGAAACAGCACAGCGTGATATGCTTCCTTTATAGCTGCATCCAAATTCATGAGAAGGAAACACATAGATCTCCACGAGGACATGGATATTATGCTGTAGGAAGTGGATGACCATCTCCCCCCCTGCTTTGCCAAAGTAACCTGTAAGGGAATAAGAGGAGGCAGCCTCAACATAGGGCATTTTGATGATGGAAGCTCCATAAATAATAGCACTACTTTCCGTTTTCACTGTATTATACAAGAGTGTTCAAAAGCCAGACCTTGGAGCACCATTTCCCAGCCTCACTGACTTGGTAATGTCATTCACGCATATTGATAGAAATAAAAATATTTGGGGAGATTTATGGATATCATTTGTTCTTTGGAACATTTGTCACCTAGAAAATGATGCAAGTTGTGGGCCCCTGGTTTATATCCTATGATGGAGGGGCTCACAGCATGGACACCTCAAGAGAGCCTTGATTCTTCCAGAGCCAAAGCCTTCCAGAAATCAGACATGCTCCCCAGCCTGAGAGCCAGTGTGATGTAGTGGTTAAGAGCGGTAAACTCACAATCTGGGGAACCGGGTTCACATCCTCGCTCCTCCACATGCAGCTGCTGGGTGACCTTGGGCCAGTCACACTTCTCTGAAGTCTCTCAGCCCCACTCACCTCACAGAGTGTTTGTTGTGGGGGGAGGAAGGGAAAGGAGATTGTTAGCCGCTTTGAGACACCTTAGAGTAGTGATAAAGCGGGATATCAAATCCAAAACTCTTCTCCTTCTCTTCTCCCAGTTTTACCTTCTAGCTGACCCACCCACTCATTTGCTGTCTGGCACAGAGTTACTTCCTTTGTTGTCTTAATGGTCCGTACTTAGAGGGCCATTACCTAGAAACTTGTCTGGCTGTTTCAATCATTTGAATCCTTGCTTAGCTTTTAGCATTTGCTGGATCCTGGAATTAGATGGTCCCCCAACCCATAACAGTATTATCATTCAACTAGTTGTTCAGGCTTGTGCATGCTGCTCATGCCTGTTTGTGTGCAGGGTTCCTTGTGGCTCTCTTTTTAGGGCCCAGGAGATTCTGTGGATAATCTCAGTGGTGTGTTTGCCGATTTCTCGCGTGGTGTTTCTGTTCCCCCCTCCCCCCTCCCTCCCTCCATTAATCGAGGCACAGGGGATGTTTACAGGAAAAGGAAGACCCACAGCGGAGGGGAACCAACCTTCCAACGGAAGCTCTGCAAACCTTCCATCCCGACTCCACACCTTGCTTTTTATCCGTTCTTTTTGTGAGGCAAATGCTGCTCCTGTTGGCAGTTACTTCTCAGCAGGAAGAGATATAATTCTCTTCCATTGAGAGCTCCATTTCCAAAATGACAAAGCAAAATTGTTTTTCTCACCTCTGTTTTTCTCACCATATTTTCTACCAGACCTTTGGCTCTGGGGATCCAGAACATAATGCAGCCTCACCCCTCTTGACTGCCTTGTTGTTTGGTGCCTCTGAATGCTTTATGTTAGGTGCACCTCTTCACTCAAGGGCCTTTTCCTCCTCTCCAATGCTCTTTTCTTCATTGCCTCCCCATTCCTTCCTGGCCTTGTTTGCTGCTGGGGTGACGTGGGCTGAAGAATAGCTAAACCGGAATGTGAGCAATCCTCCCTTTTGTAACGGATCTCTCCTCTGCAGTTTCACCTTCTCTCCATCCTGTTTTAGTTTCCACAAAGCCTGATGTGAAAGTAGAGCTAAATAAAAATAGCATTTCGGCTAACTGATGCAGGCACAAAAGTGTGTGGCAGAATTTCATTGTTTTTGTTTTTGTTGTTGCATTTTTAGCTCTCTCAGCAGAGAATGATTACCTGAGGGCTCTGTTTGATGGAGGCATTGGGATAAGTAGCCTTGGAAGAAGACAAAAGGGAAGGGCACTGGACTTTGCTTAAATAATGTCACAGTGGATGGGAGGGAGGGATGTCATCCTGAGAAATGTGTTTTCAGCTGTTTCACCCCCAAAAAAGTTGGTTCCAAGTGGTTGTACAAGGGGTAGAGCCTTCCCCCGCCCTCCAGATTTCTAGAAAATATTTTCTTATTTAACCAGCTAGCAACATGAGAGTGAGGAATCCAACCTCAAAAAGACTGAGGGAGGGATGTTAGCAATTTCACTCCGCCGATGCTGCATTCGTGATTGGTGTAAATCACATGCCTGCCTGAGAAGAGTGTGGGAAACGGGAAACAATCTTCTCTCTTCCGCTGCATGTACTTTGTAATGCACTTTCACTTTCACTTGTGTCTGTTTGTTCTCTCGGAGCTGGAGAGAATGGACGCCATGATGATTTTGTCTATACATAGTGTTTAAATAAATAGTAGATTAGCTCTAGTACATTAGCTATAGTTAAAGCTATGGTTTTCCCAGTAGTGATGTATGGAAGTGAGAGCTGGACCACAAAGAAGGCTGATCACCGAAGAATTGATGCTTTTGAATTATGGTGCTGGAGGAGACTCTCGAGAGGACTGCAAGAAGATCAAACCTATCCATTCTGAAGGAAATCAGCCCTGAGTGCTCACTGGAAGGACAGATCGTGAAGGTGAGGCTCCAATAATTTGGCCACCTCATGAGAAGAGAAGACTCCCTGGAAAAGACCCTGATGTTGGGAAAGATGGAGGGCACAAGGAGAAGGGGACAACAGAGGACGAGATGGTTGGACAGTGTTTTCGAAGCTACCAACATGAGTCTGACCAAAGTGCGGGAGGCAGTGGAATACAGGAGTTCCTGGTGTGCTCTGGTCCATGGGGTCACGAAGAGTCGGACACGACTAAATGACTAAACAACAACAGATTAGCTCTACGATGTCTAACACTTCTTGCTGTGTTATGCCAGAAGTGAAGTGTGCATATACCATCTGGTATATGTCGCTGAGCACACTGGAAGAGAAGGGAGATGCCATTTCCAGAGCTGCGTGTACTGGAGGACGCTCAAAGTTCTGGAGGCTTGCAGGCCCCCCCAGGGCGTTTTCCAACAGCTAACAGGGAGCCGCTGCCTCATTTTTTACCATTCATAACACTTCTTTCTTTCCCTCCTCAGACAACCAAACTGGTCTGGATTTTTTAAAAAACAAAACAAACAAAAAACAAATATATCACATTTAAGACCAGATTAAAAGTCAGGGGCACAGCAAATTCAATGTGTAAACAGACCACATGTGAGCCACAAGAAAGAGGTTTTTACCAAATGGTGAAAGACCACAGGCACTTTGAGATGAATCCTAGCCAACCTGTAGCCAGAAAATGCACAGGGTGATTTCAGAATGAAGGTGGGCATATTATAAATATATGACATGATATGAAGCCAATAAGAAAGGCTGCCCTTGGCTCCTTTGTAAGGAAGGATGGGGTATAGATTTAATAAATCTTCTTACATATCTATATATAAAAATGTAGGCATTGCGCAAGCGGATGAAACAGACTTTCTCCGTAACTGCTGAACCGTAAAGTAACAAATTTGGCCACAACGTTCCATGCCCATCAGGGAGGGATCTGGCATAATTCTCCCCCCCCCAAAAAAAAACCACACCTTTCATAGCTCATGGGTCGGGCCAGGGTGGGGGCAGTCACAGGGATAAGTCATTTATCCGGACAGAGTGGGGGGGAATCACAGGAAAGAATCATAGCAACGCGTGGCCGGGCCAGCTAGTCTATATATATATATATACATATACAGTGGAACCTCGGTTTACGAACACCTCGGTTTACAAACCTTCGGTTTACGAACTATCCTAACCCGGAAGTTAGTAAACCGAGGTGCCCGAGGCCTACTGAGCGTCCGATGCCTTCGGGGAGGCCGGGCATTCGCTCCGATGCCTCCTGGAGGCCCGGAGCGAAGGCCCGGCCTCCCCGAAGGCATCGGAGCAAAGGCCAAACCTCCCCAAAGGCATCGGAGCGTCCAATACCTTCGGGGAGGCTGGGCCTTCGTTCCGATGCCTCCCAGAGGCCGGGGAGCATTTCCGCGACTGAGCTACAGCTGCGAAAGTGCTCCCCGGCCTCTGGGAGGCATCGGAACGAAGTCCCGGCTCCGATGCCTTCCGGAGGCCAGGGAGCGTTTCCGCGACTGGGCTGCAGCTGCGAAAGTGCTCCCCTGCCTACGCGAAGGCATCAGAACGAAGTTCCGGCCTCCAGAAGTCATCGGAGGCGGGACTTCGTTCCGATGCCTCCCAGAGGCCGGGGAGCGTTTCCGCGACTGGGCTGCAGCCGCGAAAGTGCTCCCCTGCCTCCGCGAAGGCATCGGAACGAAGCCCCAGCCTCCGGAAGGCATTGGAGCTGGGACTTGGTTACGATGCCTCCCAGAGGCCGGGGAGCACTTTCGCGGCTGTAGCCCGGTCACGGAAACGCTCCCTGGCCTCCGCGGAGGCATCGGAGCGAAGCCCCAGCCTCCGGAAGACATCGGAGCCGGGACTTTGTTCCGATGCCTCCCAGAGGCCGGGGAGCGTTTCCGTGACTGGGCTGCAGCCACAAAAGTGCTCCCCTGCCTCCGCGAAGGCATCGGAACGAAGTCCCGGCCTCCGGAAGGCATCGGAGCCGGGACTTCGTTCCGATGCCTCCCAGAGGCCGGGGAGCACTTTCGCGGTTGCAGCCCAGTTGCGGAAATGCTCCCCGGCCTCCGCGAAGGCATCGGAGCGAAGGCCCTGCTGCTTTAGGGGGTGTTTTTCCTCGTCTAGAACGGATTAATCAACTTCCCATTACTTTCAATGGGAAAGTTCGCTTCGGTTTATGAACACTTCGGTTTATGAACAGACTTCTGGAACCAATTGTGTTCGTAAACCGAGGTTCCACTGTATATAAATGTAGGCACTGCGTGCACAGAGGTCACAGCCTTTCTCCGTAACTGCTGAACTGTAATGTAACAAATTTGGCCACAACATTCCATGCCCATTAGTGAGGGATCTGGCATAATTTTTTTCCAAAAAAGCAAACCTTTCATACGTAAAATAATGATTAAACACAAAAAAGTAGCACCCAAATTAGATGTCACCAGCAGAAGCTCTGAAGACTCCAGCAGCATCCAATAGAAAGGCAGATCACCCACTGCTGCCTCGAAAGCCGCGCCACCAGATGACATCACAAAAATCCACAGCAACCAACTGAAAACAGGCCTTTTGCAGCAACAAGGCCCAACATTGGCAGGTGGAGGTAGGGGCCTGCCTGGGGTGGGGAGGGAGAATAGGGGGCAGGGATAGGTAATGGGTCAGAACAGGGTGAGGGAGACACAGGGATGAAACCTGCCCTCTCCACAGTATCTCGCCTCGGCTTTGCAGACTAGGCTGAGTGGATTTAGGGGCCTGCCTGGGGTGGGGGGGGGGCGAATAGGCCGCAGCATAGATTCAACTGAATATGGGCCTTTTACAGGGTAGAAAAAATGTTATTTCTCATAACACACATGGGTAGGGGAGTCAGGGTTGGGGCAGGGCAAAATTTTACAGAACACGTGCATTGGGGGAATGATTGTGTGCAAAATGAACGGGTCACAGGGATAACCCGGGAGGGGGGTTGGACGGAAGAGAGGAGGGAAATCACAGGGGTAAGTGGGGGGGTTAGGGGGAGGAGAGGGGGGAAATCACAGGGATAAGCCGGGGGTGGGGGGAAGAGGGGGCATAATAGGTCATGGATCAGGACAGAGTTGGGGGATTTGCAGGGATGAGGGAGGGGGATGAGGGGGGAATCACAGGGATAAGCCGGGGGGGTGAGGGGAGGAGTGGGGGAATCACAGGGATACGTCATGGATCGGCACAGGGTAGGGGAAATCAAACAAATAACCCACAGCAATGCTTGGCCGGGCCAGCTAGTACGTAGTACATAAAAATGTAAGGCAAACAGCTCCCTTGGGAGCATTTGCAGTGCTGAATCACAATCATAGAGGTTTGGCTAAAGCAGGGATAGAGGAATACAGAGGAAAGTGGTGGTTTGAAACAGCAACAGAAGTGTGAATGAAGCAGGGATGAATGAATTTTGACATACCGTAAATGTCTATGCCTGTATATTGTTAGGATACGCACCATCCATTTAAAAAGAGCAACACACACACACCCCTAACTCTAATCTTTCTCTGCTGTGACCCATTTGATCAGCAGACTAATTCTGCTTATCTAGAGGCACATTCTAGGATTCTAATTTAGGAGGTATACATTACAGTATGGAGCCATTCACTTCCGTTTTGCAGTTGGAGAGGGAAACAGAACTTTAAAAGAGAGAGAGGGAAACAGACTTAAAATCCTTTGTAATAATGCAGGGAATGAGCCATGCATCTTCATGCTTTACAGGCTATCATTGGGTGGTGGTGCTCCCCTGTCCTAATGACTCAATTGTTGAGCATCATAATCATGTGCCCCCCTGATGAGACAAGCAGCAGCAGCCGCAATCACCAGCTGCAGAGAAGACTGATGCACCTTGCTTGGTTCTGTAATAGCTTGAATGAAGTAAAAAGGGGATGATTCTCCTGTTAGATTTTAAATAAAAATGACTCTTGAACAAGTAGCAAGGCTTGATTCTGGGATTTCATGTCAGTTGCACGAAGGGGGTGCCTTGTGTGATTCCTATGATGTTCCTTCTAACTAATGTAGCAATCACTGAGATCCTGTCTCAGCAGAGGATTCTGCCCAAATGTGTCAGAATGATTTTCTAAAAAGAAGAACAACTTCACACTCTGGATTCTTTGTTACTTTATCCTATTTCATACAGTTTTGGCCAACATTGTCTTAAAGTCTTGGTTTGATTTTAATTAAGATCTGAATAAGGCTTCAAAGATCCACGGAAATTTAAAATAGGGAGAAGAGAGCTTGTTTGAACATTACCTTTGAAGCATGAGGTAGCTTGATGGGATCCACTTTCATATGGCTCTGGATTGCCTTGGCACTGAAATTTGTGGGTACTTCATGGGGAGTCTTTGGGGAGCTGGGCACCCAGGGCCCCAGGGAATTGGCCCCTGTGGAACTGCATTACACATGTTACTGCAGTGATGTAAACCTGCTATGGTCTGTAGTGACTGTAACTGTAAGGCTGTAAGAAACCATTGGTTTCCATTCAGACTTGGGTTCATCACATTCAGCTGCAGTTTGCATTTTGACAAAAGCTATTCTATCTTTGTCTCACTGTGCCTGGGGTGGAATTTACATTCAGTACAAGCATTTCAGCTTGCCAGATGGAACGATCTTCTATCTTCTCCTTTTCCGTGTGCTAACGGGAGAGTCCTCCAAACCTCCAGAGAGGATTAGAGGGGGGCATGCAGGGATGAGGGGAGAAGGGAAAGTCCCATGATGCTGCTGGGCTTGTTGTCCTGGCTCCTGCCTCACAACTATTTAGCTGAATGCAGCCCATTATTACCACGTCATTCTCAGGTATTCCACTCCATTCATTTCAAGGCAAAGGAAACACAATGCAAATGAGAGGAGGAGCAATCAATTATGTATATTTTATGGACTGAAAACAATTCTTATTTCTGACAGAATTATCTGACACCCCCAACTGTAAAGTGTGAAAGTACATCATTCCAGATTAACCGCCAAGGAAGATTTTACCAGATGGCCTTTAGATGCAACATTTCTGTCTCTCTGCTTCCCTCCATTAACTCAGGGAGAAAAGTTGCTGACACTTTGGGAAAACACTTATTATATTTATTGAATAAAGGCAGGGAGAATAAACTTCATTTGGAGTGAAATAGACAATTTACATAGTTATTAAGGAATAACTTCCTATTTTTTCTAAGACTTGAGATTACACAGTTTGCCTAGAGAAAAATACGGTAAGTAAGCTTGCATAAGAAAACAGTGTTAACTCTAAAGAAAACTTCAGTAAATTTGAGTTGGAAGCAGGGAGGTAATCCTTCTAGCCTGGAAGTTTTCCAAACTGTCAGTCCTTCCCCCACCCTTAAAAATATCCTGAACCTGCCAGGAGAATTGTGAGTTTGCTAATGAGTCTAAGGTTGAGTTCATGTGTACATGTTGCAGAAATTTAGCCCCTTCAAAGGACTGAGTGACTGACTGATGTTAGAATACACTCTACCTCCTGACAAATGCTCCCAAGGCAGTTTAAAATGCAATAAAATAGGCAAGAGCAGAATCATTGCAAGGGCAGGTCTCCTATGCAGGAGACGATGGGGGAAGCAAAGGTCTAGAGGCAAAGTTTTGAGGCTCCGGCTGTAGAACATCACTGTATATTTTCCTCCTCCCTACCATTTACCTACTGAACCCCACTGGCCCACATTGTGTCTGAGTGTGCAGGTATGTAATGCCAAGCATGAAGAGCATTCCAGTGAGGTAGGTGCCGCAAAGTCTCTGTCTGTCCTCTTTCACTGAGTTACTGAAGTCCCTATAGGAGAGCAAGAATTACTCTTAAACCACTTTAACCTTGTTGGCTACCTATAAACTCTGCTGGCATGAGGGGCTGAGAGGCAAAAGGGAGGAGGGTTTCTAGTAGGGGGGTTTTTTTTTTGTAGCTAAACTAATAAAGCAGGAGTGTGTGGGATTTGCGTTGCACACGGGAATGCATTTCTTGCCAGTTACGTGCGAGATGCCATGCTGCCGAAGGCTTCTTCTTCCTCCTCTTCTTTGGCACTAGAACGAGTCACTTGCCAGTCACGGATATGGTGGGCAGGTCAACACAAAGGATGGTGGCCGAAGACACACATTCAACTCGGAGAGCAAAGAAACTGTCTGGACAGCCTGACATCTGGAATGAGGCTGGCTGGCTGTGCCTCAGTGCAACTGATGTTTTACTTTACTGATGTTTTTAATATTTCATAGATATTTTGTGCTGATTTTAGTCTTCTATGTTGTACACCGTCCGCCAAGGAACTTGCGGCTTCGTCTTCCTCTGGGAGCAACAGTGGGGTAGATTTCTCTATTTTGTCAACAGTAGATATGTTCACGTCTATTAATAAAGCATATGGAGGGGCCCCATGCAATAATCCCCCCAGAGGATTGTTGTGTCATAGCATAAATTGAAATATCGTAAGTGAGAGTTGGAAGAAAGTCTGGATTACAGAGTGTCTTGCACAGGTGGGGGCCTCCAGCTCTTTCATGCACACACACAGCACTTCACTGGGGAACGTATTCCACAAGTGGTCCTTCTCCCTCAGAGGAAGACCCCCCCTCACCTTAGAGCTTACCCAAACTATGCCCCTTTGCCTTGCAGCTTGGCCAAGCCACAGCCCAGGTGAACAATGGAGGAACAGGCAGGGCGGGGGGACAGGCTGCCCAGTCCCTGACACCACCCGACTCTGCAGCTGCCTCCCTCTTCCTCCGCATCCTAAACTGCTGAGGCCAAGAAGGCAGTGAGGTGGGCAGTGGCAGCAAAGGAGGATCAGGGGCATAGGAAGGGAGGGGCGATAGGGGCGCTTCATCCCAGGCTCCACTCAGGGGGGGCAGCGCCCTCTCCCCACCTCCACCTCCACCCCTCTATGCAGAGGAGCTGCCGGCAAACATCCCCAGCGCCGCATGGGGATGAAGCCGCTGTGTGGGATGATGCTCCGCCCCAGGGTGCACGCCCCCGGAGCTGCCCCGGGCTGTGGAAAGTTGTCGTCCGCCATTGAATAGGAGCCCCACTAGGAAGCTGCTCTGTCCTGGCTGTTCCTCTGTAGCTCACCTGGGCTGCCCATCATGCCTGGGTTGTTCAGTCTCTTGCCAGCCTCATCTGTCTGCCTGCTGTTCTGCCATTCTGCTATAGTTTGCACAGCTGCCAATATGACATCCTGACTAGTTTATTAAATATACTGGGACTCACCCCACCCCAATGTTAGATCTTGCCAACTCCTCCCCCCTCCCCTTAGCAACTCACCCTCTCTTACACACACAGAGAGAGAGGGAGGGAGAGGAGGCCAGGCTACCACAGTCCGGGAACACCTGTAGCTGATTTTGTGAAAATGAATCAGAATGATTGCTGAAAGCGACCCTGCCTAGTCAATCCAGTTCTGTCCATCTTTAATTCCCAGCAGCTCAGGGTGGATTTTGCAAGAGCCCCAGCTTTACTAGTCTGCTCTTCTGAGTAGGGCGGGATATTTAAAGGGGGTAAGTGGCAACTTTGGGAAGGTGTTATTATTTAGGGGAAGTGTTATTTGCACACAGGCAAAAGCTTCTGAACCTTCTTATTCAGCTTGCCTGTTTCTGAAGTAACAATTCATAGATATTAACAGTACAAGTAACCCCTGCCTGCTCAAAAGCAAATGCAGCAAAGACAAATAAAAGAAGTCTGACAGAATAAAATGGGACTTGCTTTCTGGCAAGTGGACAGAGAGTGTGTTGCAACCTAAATACACACAGTCCTGTCAGCCTGGCAATGGGGTGATCTGGTATCTGTTGGTTGTGGGAGAAATAGCTCCCCCCCTGCAGGTTTGGTTCTTTTATGTCTCCTTTGGAGATACGGCAGCCACCCTTGCAAAGATGTCACAAGCATTACAAGTGTGGGGGGGCAGAGAAGTGGGGGACTCTATTCAGTAGAATTCCTAATAAACACAATAAATCTTTAAAATTATTGCTCCAAGTTGGTGTGTATAATAAGGTGCACTTAGAGCTTCTGGCAAAGTTTCCCAAGGAAGTGTTTGCACCCGGAAGCTAATTTTGCTCTTGCTTCATTCTCAAATGTCACTTTGTCAGTTCTCAGTAAATTCTAAATTATTGATTTGCAAGTTGCTGAAATTCACCCTGAAGAAAATGAAAGGATGAAAGACATATCAGAATTGTAAATATTTCTATTAAAATAATTGTACATTGTTTTAATGCAGAAGTTGAACACACGAGTATGGCAAGTATGCAAGATATTCCACATTTCTCCCAACAATAAATAATGCAGTGAATAAATAATTAATCTACATCAACTAACTTGCTCTGAAACTATTTCCTTTGAACACACACACACAAAGAGTTGTGACATTTTTCTGATTCTGTTATTGATTTTGTTGCTTGCTTAGTGGAATTCTTTTTGTACTTCTTTGAAACAAGAAATGTTGGCATCATATTCTTGAGCACAATCCATCCAAAATGAAGTCAATTGCTTGCTTAATCTTCTCCTGCTGAAATCGGTGGGACTTAAAAATGCTTCCACTTGGCTGGTCTATGCCCATTATTTGTGCATTGCAATCCAAACTGACACATCTTTTCTCTCTGCAAGACTCTCCACAAGAAGTGTGCATGCACACGAAAGCTCATACCAAAATAAAAACTTAGTTGGTCTTTAAGGTGCTACTGAAGGATTTTTTTTATTTTGCTTCGACTCAGACCAACACGGCTACCTACCTGTAATTTGAAAATTAGTGTGGGAAGGGTGCTCTGGGCTCTCCTCTCACATGATGTTGTCTTTTCTTTTCTGACTATGACCCACAAACCTCCTGGAGGAAAGGCCCACCTTACAATCCTGTTTATCAGGGAAGACTATCTATTATTTGGTGGAGTATAACTGTCTCTGGCTCAGTGGGAGAGTAATTGGTTTGCACACAGAAATTTGCAGGTTTAATCCCCAATATCTCCTGGTTGATCTGGGCAAAAGTTCCTGTCTGAAACCTCGGAGAGCTCCTGAGAGTCGGAGCTGGATGGACCATAGACCTCCCTCTGGGTAAGGCAGATTCCTACTTTCTTCCCATTTGCTGGCAAAGGCAGCAAAACCAGACATTTGCTTTTGCCTAGAAATTTCTGAAGTATAAAAAGGAAGCTTGATAGCCGCAGGTGAGAGAGAAACTGTATCCTTTAGAGTCTGACATACGTTTACTGTAATTAGAATAGAAAAAAGACTTGAAAAATTGAAAGTGAAGGATCCATTGTTAGGAAGAAACAAAAGAAACAAAAACAGTTGGAGTCTTTAGTGTGTGGGAAACAGTTTCTCCTGCCCCAGGCCATGCAACAGTAGTTTAAAAGTCTGAAATTCCTTAAAGCAAACTTCCAGACTCCATTTTATTACTTTGTACACAGTATGTATATCCCTCCGACGGAACAAGTTTACAAACTTTCTTCCCTTTTGGACTCTGCTTTTCCATCACGTTCCCTTCCCCCCTTCCGCTTTGCTCACTAGGGCTGCTTTTAATGGGACTTCACCCCTCCGAGTGGACCTCTGCTTCAGCTCAGGAAAGTCTCGTCTGGCCTTTTGGATTTAATTCAGCAATTAGCCTTCGCCTGCAGAGCTGCTGGTTGTCAGGGCAACACACCTGATCCCCAGATGTGAGCGCTTGGAGTCTGCTCAGCAGAGCAATCCTGGCACCGTTCGGCTCTCTTTCCACGATGCTATCACTACCATTTTTATTTTATTATTCCCTGCTTGTCTGTGTGCTGATATGTACTATGAAGAAAGCTTACTTTTTGCACTCTCTTGATGATATATTGGCACTTGGGCTACACATTAAAGGAACCTGTGAGGGACAGGGGATATCGCGAAGTCCCTCCCCTCCTGAGTTCAAGCCCGGCACTGACCACAGGGGAAAGCAGAGGGAGCTCTGATTCCAGTGGGGAAGCAGGAAGTCGGGTCCGAGGCTCAGGCAAGGTAGCGGAGCCAGGGTCCCAGGTGGGACAGGAAGGGGCAAGTAAGGGGGGGAGACCCATCCCTCCAACGCCAGAATTACGCAGAAAGAGGAGGGGCAAGAGGATGGGTCTGCCGAGGCTTTTGTGCTGGGGAAAGACGCGCCAAAAGTCATTCGGAGGTTCTGATACCGACTGAACACACCACTCTGTGTAAATAGCAATGATTTTAGCACTGTAAATACGCAGCACCAATAAAAGAATAAAATGCAGAGCTGCGTAGCGTCGTTACTCTGAAGTAGCCTACTCCGGCCACTGTGACAGCAACCTCCGAATCTTTTTGGGCTACTTTGGAGTTGCCGGGATGAGCGTGTCAGAGGCGGAGAAATGGCGGCAGCTCGCTGAACAAGCACAAGAGGAGCTGCAGAAGCTGCATCTGCAGGCACAGGGAGAATTAAAGGCAGCAAAAGAAGAGACTAAGCAGGTCCAGGAAGAACGGCTACAACTTGCGGAACAGGTGAGAGCGCTTCAGGAAAGAGAGCAGCAATTAAGGGCGGTGGCGGTAGACCTCCAAAGCAAGCTAGATGCAGAGAAAGACAAGGCGGGAGGGGCTCCCCAAGTCCAAGTGCTGCCAGGAAGGAGAGCAGGGACCCTTGTAAGCAAGTTCAATGGAGACCCGAGGGAATATCATGGCTTTGAGACTGAGATCGTGTATGCTCTTGAGCTGCACCAGAATGAGTTCCCCGATGATGAGCACAGAGTAGCGTTTATTGTGGAACATCTCACCGGAGCAGCCAGGGAGTGGCTAAGACCATTAATCGCAACCAAGAATCCTTGCATGAAAAATGTCCAACAATTTCTAGAAGGTTTGAGGACGATGTATTCGTCCGATAGTCATTTGGACCAGACTAAGGAGGAACTGCATAATTTACGCCAAGGAAATATGACAGTTCGCGCATATTGGGCGAAATTCACCATGCTGGTGCACAGACTGGGGTGGGTTTTGGAGTCGCCTCCTATGCAAGCTGCGTTTTACTTGGGTTTGAGCGAGGAGGTGAAGGATGAACTCTCGAGAGGTCCAAAGCCCAGTACTATGGATCAGCTGAGCAAAGCGGCTCTGGCGGTGGGGGTGAGGCAGGAATCCCGGTGGAACGACAAGCAAGCGACGCGCGCAAAGCGGGCTTGGTTCCCACGGTCGCAGGAGAAGCCACTCCCTCAACAACCCTTTCAAGCCACGCCTGGAGCCAGCCAGGACCAGGAGCCCATGCAGATTGATAGCGCGCGCGCGCGGGCTTTTCAAACCCCAGCGGCGCCAAGACGCAAGGAGGGAAGGGGCGGGAATTGCTTTCTCTGCAACTCACCCCAGCATCTCGTCAGAGACTGCCCACATCGCAGGGAGTGGCAAGGAAAGGCGGGAACGGTGGTGCCCTCCCCCACTGACGCAGCACCACAGCAGGGAAACGGGAAAGCCTGGCTGCAGGAGACAAGGGGCAGCAGCCAGGCACAGTCAGCAGACAACAGCCCCAGCCCGCCCACCCGCACAGAGAGGAGCAGAGCCAGCCCACCCCTCCCAGAGCAGGAGTGGTTCTAGAAGTGACGCTAACGCTCCCAAATGGCTATCCCCTGACGGTCCTCGCCCTAATTGACAGTGGGGCGTCCGCCAACTTCTTCTCGAGAAGCTTTGCAGAAGAGCACCAAATCCAGCTTTTGCAGTTAGATTTTCCTCGGCACGTGGCAACCATTGACGGCAGGGAGCTGCTGGGAGGGGCCATCACACATCAAACCCCCCCCATGAGAATGACGGTGGGAAGGCACTCAGAGACACTGGCGTTCAACGTCACCACCATCTCAGACCCCCCCATCGTCTTGGGCATGAGCTGGCTGGCGCGCCACGACCCCTCCATCAGTTGGCACCAGAGGTGCATCACGTTTGGGTCGGACTTTTGTCTGGAACATTGCATGCAGCACCAACCAGGGGAGGGGCCTCCGATAGCCACGGTGGCCACCATGCATATCAAAGGGGGTGAGGCAATACCCAAGCCGTACTGGGACCTGCAGGAGGTCTTCAGCGAAGCGGAGTCCGACCACCTACCCCCGCACAGGCCTTTTGACTGCCAGATCAACCTGGTGCCAGGGGCGACGATACCCCCAGCCAAGCTGTACGCCATGTCAGACCAGGAGCTGGAGGATCTGCGCGCTTTCATCGACAAGAACCTCAAGCGGGGGTTCATAAGGGAAAGCAAGGCAGCAGGGGGCAGCCCGGTCTTCTGGGTGGACAAGAAAGACACGCAACAGCGCCGTCTTGTGGTGGACTTTAGACGGCTGAATTCGGTGACAGAGCCAGTGGCTTTCCCCATGCCCAGAGTGGATGATCTCCTGACAGCGGCACGCAGGGGCAAGATTTTCACCAAGCTGGACCTAAGGGGGGCGTACAACTTGATCAGGATCCGGGAAGGAGATGAATGGAAAACCACGATGTTCACGCCTCTGGGCTCTTTTGAATATCTGGTGATGCCCTTCGGTTTGCAAGGGGGCTCAGCATGCTTCCAGGCCTTCATGCACCACGTCCTGGGGTCCCTCCTCTTCAGGAAATGCTTGGTCTTCCTAGATGACATCCTTATCTACTCGAATGACCCAGTGCAGCATGTGAAAGATGTCAGAGAGGTGTTGCAACGCCTGAAGGAGAACCACCTGTATGTGAAGCTGGAGAAGTGCAAGTTTCACACCAAAGAGGTGGACTTCCTGGGCTACAAGCTATCAGACAAGGGGCTGGCGATGGACAAGGACAAGGTGCAGGCCATCCTGGACTGGCACAGCCCCAGGACGCGCAAAGATGCCCAACGCCTACTAGGCTTCGCTAACTTCTACAGGAAGTTCATCAAGAACTTCTCTCGCGTTACGGCTCCCATCACGGACTGCCTGAGAGGCAAGCAGAAGTTCAGGTGGACACCAGAGGCGCAAGCAGCGTTCGAAAGCCTCAAGAGAGTGTTCGCCTCAGACCAGAACCTGTTCCATGTGGTGCAGGACGCGCCCCTACGCATTGAGACAGATGCTTCTGAAAAAGCTGTGGGCGCGATTTTGTTGCAACTGGACGCCAACAGGGAGTGGAGACCCTGTGCCTTCTTCTCCAGGAAGCTGACACAGCCTGAACGCAACTACACAGTGTTTGATAGGGAACTTCTTGCGATCTACGCTGCGTTCCAGCACTGGCGACACTTCCTGGTGGGCGCAAAGCACCCCATCCAGGTGTGCACAGACCACAAGAACCTGGAGTTCTGGAGAACGGCCAGGGTGCTCAACCAGCGGCAGATACGGTGGGCAGAGTTCTTCTCGAACTTCAACTTCTCCATCCACTACATCCCGGGGGAGCAGAATGTCAGGGCGGATGCCCTCTCCCGCAAGCCAGAGTACATGGAGGAGGAGGCGCCACCAGCACCCAGGCACATCTTCCCCCCGTCAGCATGGTCCTGCGGAGCAGCAGTGGTGAGCGAGGCAGAACTCACAGCACTGACGGCAGCGGATGAGTTTGCCAACCGCATCTTCAGAGAACTGAGAGGGGGGAGGGAGCAGGCAAAAGACTTTGCAGAACGCAGGGGGCTGCTTTTCTACAAGGGTGCACTCTACCTGCCCACCACCCAGCTTAGACGTACGGTCCTCAAGCAGATGCACGACAACCCAACGGCGGGTCATTTTGGAAGGGACAAAACCGCCCACCTAGTCATGAGACACTTCTGGTGGCCAGGGGTACGGGAAGATGTTCGAGACTATGTACGGGGCTGTGACACCTGCCAGCGGGCAAAGGTGGTCAGAGCAGCGCCACCAGGCTTGCTGGAGCCCTTAGCCACCCCACACAGGCCGTGGGAAGTGGTGTCCATGGACTTCATCACAGATCTGCCTTCTTCCAGGGGCAAGACCGCAGTGTTGGTGGTGGTGGACCTCATGTCCAAAATGTGCCACTTTATACCGTGTGCCAGGGCGGTCTCGGCAGAAGAGACAGCCAAACTGTTTGTTGACCACGTGTTCAGACTGCATGGATTACCTTTAAGGGTTATTTCGGATAGAGGCCGCCAATTTGTTTCCAGGTTCTGGAGGCGGCTCATGAACCTCCTGCAGGTGGAGGTCAGCTTGTCGACAGCTAGACACCCGCAGACCAACGGACAGGCGGAGAGAGTCAACGCCATTCTGCAGCAGTACCTGAGATGCTACGTCAGCCAGCGGCAAACAGACTGGGTGGATAGACTGCCACTGGCAGAATTTGCCTACAACAATGCGGTGCACGTCTCCACAGGGGTGTCGCCCTTTAAGGCCAATTACGGGCGCGACCTCAGATCTTTCCCAGAGAGGGAGGGGGAGGAGGAGGAGGAGGGCCCACAGGCTGAGGATTGGGCAGAGGAACTGGAGACGGTGCACCAGCAGCTCAGAGAACACTTGGAGAGGGCCAAGGAAGCGTACAAAAGGGGGGCAGATCGCCACAGGCGACAAGGGGAGGTCATCAGGGTGGGGGACAAGGTTTGGTTGTCCTCGGAGGGCCTGCCCACCAGAGGGAGGTGCAAAAAGCTGGCGCCCAGAAGGCTGGGTCCCTTCACAGTCACGCAACAGGTCAACCCGGTGGCATACAGGCTGGCACTGCCAGAGGACATGAGGGTGCATCCAGTGTTTCATAGATCGCTGCTGTCGCCGTACAGGGAAAGCAGCAGGCTCCGAGACAGCGAACACACCCCCGAGGGAGGGGGGGAGAGGGGAGGCAGGGAGCAACTCAATGAAGCCACGGCCATCCTTGATTCACGGAGGGGGGTGGGGGGACTGGAGTACCTCATGGCATGGGAGGACGCTCCGCCCTCCCAGAATGAATGGGTCCCCGCCACTCAGATACAGGAGGAATTCTTGGTGGAAGAATTTCACGCCCTCTTCCCCCACAGACCCAAGCCCTGGCACATGGAAAGGGAGGGGGAGGAGGAGGAGGCACGGGAGAGCAGCTCACCATGGCGCTGGGAAGCGGAGTTTGAGGAATCGGGAGACGAGATATGGGTGTCACCAAGATCCACCCAGTCAGAGGCAGAAGCAGATTGGCAGCACATTTTTACCCCCACCAGCTCAGACGCCACGGACTTTTTGGGATTCCAGTCCTCCCAGGCGGAAGGGGGGGCCTCGCAGGAATGGGCGGAGGTGTTCACACCAACGGGCTCGGAAAGCACTGAGTTCCTAGGCTTCCAGTCGTCACCGACACCTGGGGGGGACCTGGGGAGGGGAGAAGGGGAGCTTGGAAGGGGGGTGGATGTGAGGGACAGGGGATATCGCGAAGTCCCTCCCCTCCTGAGTTCAAGCCCGGCACTGACCACAGGGGAAAGCAGAGGGAGCTCTGATTCCAGTGGGGAAGCAGGAAGTCGGGTCCGAGGCTCAGGCAAGGTAGCGGAGCCAGGGTCCCAGGTGGGACAGGAAGGGGCAAGTAAGGGGGGGAGACCCATCCCTCCAACGCCAGAATTACGCAGAAAGAGGAGGGGCAAGAGGATGGGTCTGCCGAGGCTTTTGTGCTGGGGAAAGACGCGCCAAAAGTCATTCGGAGGTTCTGATACCGACTGAACACACCACTCTGTGTAAATAGCAATGATTTTAGCACTGTAAATACGCAGCACCAATAAAAGAATAAAATGCAGAGCTGCGTAGCGTCGTTACTCTGAAGTAGCCTACTCCGGCCACTGTGACAGAACCACTTTAACTGCATTCCTCAGATGCTGCTTTGCGGACAGAATTAGAAATCTCTCGGCTACCTGATCTGTCAACAGTTTGTTGCAGTGCTCTTCCCTATATGCCCCATGCTGATGTTCACACAGTCAATTCTGTCATTATGTTCTTTGGACCATTTTTCAGTAGCATTGGCAGTGAACTCCATCTAAAAGGGTCATGGCTTAGTGTGAGCATGTTGGCTCCCAAGTAGGAATATTATTATTATTATTATTATTATTATTATTATTATTATTATTATTATTAATTTATTATTTCCCCAGCCACTCTGGGCCACTTCCAACAAAAGATTAAAAATACATTATCATTTTCCTCTTCCCAGGCTATTCCACCTAAACATTAGGAAGAACTTCCTGACAGTAAGAGCTGTTTGGCAGTGGAATTTGCTACCAAGGAGTGTGGTGGAGTCTCCTTCTTTGGAGGTCTTTAAGCAGAGGCTTGACAGCCATCTGTCAGGAATGCTTTGATGGTGTTTCCTGCTTGCCAGGGGGTTGGACTGGATGGCCCTTGTGGTCTCTTCCAACTCTATGATTCTATGATTCTATTCAGGTCAGCTCGACAAAGCAGCTAAGACAACATTTGGCATGTATGTCATCCAAACCCAGGATCTCCTCCTTCACTGTAATCTGTAGCCAGGTTTTGTCTGGGAGTACAGTGTGAGGCACTTTTGAAGATACAGATGGTGACCATTTTAGGCACACTCAATTGCCGCCCAATTGCCAACGTGTGGGACCTTTTGGACCTGGAAGAAGAAGAGGAGTGGAATGGGCGGGGCTGAATGGGGGTGAGGTGGGGCGTAACAGGGGGTGCTCTTATGCATGCTGCAATGCACACAGGGGCTGGGAATGGAAGCCCCATGCAACATGGTTGCTGCCTGTAGTTGTAGAGGATCAAGGTGTATTACCATTGTAAGCCCAGAAAGTGGATTTTCATTGGCTACCCTGTTCTGATAAACAATCTAATGACTGTTCATATTCTTTAAATTACCTAAGGACATAGCAAGCTGTTTTGTGCCATGTCAGAGTCCCGGTTCACTTACTGTGACTGAAAGCAGGTTTCCAGGGGGTCAGACAGGAACCTTTCTCCATTCCTACCTGGAAATCGCAAGGATTGAAGCTGGTAACCATTGTAAGCAGAACCTGTGATTTGCCACAGAGCTCCTCTTTCTGCTCTATGTCTTCACAGCACATGGACTTGCACTGAGCACAAAGGTCCCACCTCACAGGCCTTGTCTTCTACAGGATATTTGGCAGCATTGTAAGTGTGATCCTTTTCACTTGTTGAAATTACTCAAATGCAATTATGCAGACTCATTTATCATACTTTGTAAATGAAGATGGTATAATTTATGGCTTCCATAATCACTGCCTGAATATTGAAACTGTTTGACTTGCTCAAGTATTTCTCTTTGCCCAACAACCTCACATTTAAGGACAAGATTCTCAGCCCTTCGCCTTTAACAGTAGCACCATACTGACAAATATTGAAAGGATGCAGCTTTGGGAATGTTGTTCATATTTTTTAAAGATTCTAATGCAGTTGTTGATCAGTATGATACAACAGGTGTGATTGTGCCCTATGTCACATGAATAGACAATTCCTGAAGTTCTATGTCACTTGGGTCACATGTAACAATGAATAGGAATTGTGCTGCTATGTGTTGAGTGATTTACAGTTTGAGGTTCATTACTGTTCCACAGAAATGTGTATCTCTTTAAAAGAAAGAAGGAAATGTAGTGACCTAGTTTTGCAGCTGTGGGGCAGTACAGCAGCTGATGTTAAGTTTGTATTGATTTAAGGCGTGTCAGCAATCGCATACAGTATATGAGGAGGTCTGCGTACCTTGCTCAGTACCCTGGGTGGTGGGTCACTGGATGGGTCATGTTTCTGTAATGTTCTTATGATTAGTGTAACTTGTTCTTTAATTAAATCCACTCCTGATTATACTTTGCAGTTTCCTCAAAACGCTTTTTGTTGCGCAATAGTTACTTTGCTTAAATATGCCAACACTATGTAGATCCTATTCCTTTTCTATTCATAGAATCATAGAATTGGAAGAGACCACAAGGGCCATTCAGTCCAGCCCCCTGCCAAGCAGGAAACACCATCAAAGCATTCTTGACATATGCCTGTCAAGCCTCTGCTTAAAGACCTCCAAAGAGGGAGACTTCACCACACTCCTTGGTAGCAAATTCCACTGCCGAACAGCTCTTACTGTCAGGAAGTTCTTTCTCGTGTTTAGGTGGAATCTTCTTTCTTGTAGTTTGAATCCATTGCTCCGTTTCCGCTTCTCTGGAGCAGCAGAAAACAATCTTTCTCCCTCCTCCATATGACATATATTTCAACATGGCTATCATATCACCCCTTAACCTTCTCTTCTCCAGGCTAAACATACCCAGCTCCCTAAGCCGTTCCTCATAAGGCATCGTTTCCAGGCCTTTGACCATTTTGGTTGCCCTACTCTGGACACGTTCCAGCTTATCAGTATCCTTCTTGAACTGTGGTGCCCAGAACTGGACACAATACTCCAGGTGAGGTCTGACCAGAGCAGAATACAGTGGTCCTATTCCTTTGCAAAGGAAAACGTGCATGTGGCCATGTCAGGTTTAAGGCTGTTTAGCCAGGAATTTTGCCTGGGCTGAAGCCTCCAGACGGTGCCAGTTAGAATTATTTTGTGGATTCTCCCACACTAAGCAATTGCAATTTGGTATCTTTGATGAGCTATCCCCTGTAATCCTCCTATTTTCACCACCAGGGAGGCAAATGTCTGTCCCTGCTGCAGAGCACACACTGGCCACACACACACACACACACACCGGGCAAACCACCATCCATTTGGGTGCAATGTAAGCTTCTCCCTTGGCTCTGGCTTGCATAGAAAATCATGCACTTTAGCCTTCTAAGGGTTAAAATTAATGACTTTGTTCATAGACAGGAGATGAGAATCTGGGAAGGAGGAATCATTCTGTAGAGGAAATACTATTTTCTCTTCCACTGCACCCCCAAAGTCATTTTCATGGTTTTGCCATGAAAGTAAGTCTGTTCCTGCCAGGCTCCTGGCTGGAGTGAAGTGGCTTCTGTCACTCCTGAGTTCTACATAATGACCCCTTCCTGGGCCTGGTGAGCTCCCATTCCCAACCTTTGTGCATTTGGGCAAAGGGCTCCCAGGACTGAAAAGGAGGGTGCTAAGAAGATCTGCCCTGCAGGAAAGTGGGTAGGGGCCTAGGAGACTGGTGTGAGATAGGGGATGTCCAGGTTCCAACACCAATGGAGGAATTGGGGGGGGGTAACTGATTGGGAAGGCCAAGGGGCCCAAGAAGAGCAGGTGAGACCCTCCCCACATTTCATCCCCTAGGATAGGAATCCCCCCAAACAATCGGGCAGCAGAGCATCAATATTTCCTCTACCTGTGCTCTTTCCAGATACAGCGAGGAAAAGTTACTTGTTAGAAGTTATGTTGGATATTTTGTTGTGGAAACCACCAATAAAACATTATAAAAAATAAAACCTTGTATTCAAATAATATATTGCCTACGTTTTATATTGCCCTTTCAGTACAAATGTGTTCAGGGGTGTTGGAACAACTGAGATTTTGACCCGGGTGAAGAAAGCCTTGTTTCGCCCCTGCCTGTGAATTATGCCTCAAGGTCAGATACATCTCCCAACATGCAATCCTGAATTGTAACTAAAATTCAGTGGTTCCAGGTGGGTGGATCATCTCCCCAAGTGCTGAGGTTAACACAGGAGACGGGAGCTCAGCTGCACAGCCTCACTTGTGCAAAGTAAACCAAGAAAAAAGATTTTGCTAGCTTTTCATGCCTGAATCAAAAATATATAAAAATGCAAACAAGACAACAGCCCTTCAAAAGCCGTAGCCAAGTAATCGCTACATATGTAAATCCGAGACTTGGTGCTGTTTTTCTGTTTTTGATCAGAGAAGAAAATTGGCACACAAAAAACCAAATTAAGGCAATCATGTTTCTAAAGGCTACACTGTCTCACATTTTGAGGTGAATTATGTACAAATTGCTGGTGAAGCAAATACTAAAAGTAAAGCTGAGAGTCTCCCATCCATACTGAAAAGGTAGAGAAAATTCTTCATTTTCACAGGTAAAAAGGAGAAACTGTTGCCAAAACTATAGAAGAGTCTCAGAATCATAAGAGCATGAAAAGACATATTCTAATCATGTCATAGTCATGCAAGTTTCCCGTGATATTGACTTTTTTCAAGATGCTATGAAATATTTATCAATTTCTGATAAAACATTTACATATTCATATATACTTTTATTAATGTGCTGTGAAACAAGAATAGAATCGAGGCATAAAACTGTGGAAGGTATAAGAAGGTAGCCTAACACTTTCATAGAAACTCACAAACATTTTCAACTTGAAACATTTTTGTTTTAGTTTGCAATACCTCATCTTACTCAGAACCTGGGCTGTACAAGTACTATATATGAATAGTATTGCTTGTCATCAGAGTGCTATACAAGCATGGGAGGGTCAGGTTAAAATTCTGGGGAACCAGCCTCATATAACCAACATGCTTAACTCTAATAAATGCATAGGATTGTAGAGTTGGATCATCTGAGGATCATCATCACCTGAGGATTATCTAGTCTAGTCCCCTGCATTGTAGGAATATACAGCTGTCTCCTGCAGTTATCAAACATGCAATCCAGGCTTGGGCATGAAGGGGTTAAGACCACATAGAGTAAGCTATGCTGCCAGGCTTAGCTAGGTCACTCCCCATCATTTTGGGAGGTCCAAGTAAGAAAGTCTGAGCTGGTTGCTCCAAGCTCAGACTGCATGGCTTAAAAGCCATCTTTGTGCTTTTATACAAATAATTGGTTCTGTACAAATAATTTAGAAACATTTGCGACTTGGGAACCTAAGCTTTACTGCCTGTGTTTTCTGACTGCTGTATGAAAAAACACATGAATCTGACCTTTGAAGAGTTTGTAAGTAAACCATTTTTAGTTTACTAAATATGTGGTCTCTTTCTAAGGGACAGGGAAAACTTTGAAAAGAACTTAGAAGTAAGGATTTTAAAGGTCTAAGAGCTTATGTACATTTTACTTTGCTGCATGTTTGGTGATTTTAAATCTCTGCTGGGGTTCTCTCACTAAAGATTACTTGCCCCAAACATGGATCCTGGCATCCAGGAACTCTTTTTTATATACCTATATCCTTCCCCTTTTAACCAAAAGGGGAAAAACCCCAACACCAATACTGTCTCTGTCATGGAAACTTACAGACTGGAATTGGGTAAGTCACAATTTTTCACATTGTGACAATTTGGTGGCGGCAGCAAGCAACACGTGGGGCGGCGGGAAGCTGCTAGTGAATATAAAAACAACTAATATGTTACTACAGTTCATTTTTAAAATGTTCACCTACCAATAACTGTTCATCTTTTATTGGGAAATTAATGCATGATCCTCATTACAGCTTCAAGGATCTCTAAGTAAATATGTTCAAAAAGAAAGCCAATCATGCAATCTAATTTATTCATGGGTGTCACAGTGGCCGGAGTAGGCTACTTCAGAGTAACGACGCTACGCAGCTCTGCATTTTATTCTTTTATTGGTGCTGCGTATTTACAGTGCTGAAGTCATTGCTATTTACACGGAGTGATGTGGTCAGTCGGTATCAGAACCTCCGAATGACTTTTGGCGCGTCTTTCCCCAGCACAAAAGCCTTGGAAGCCCCATCCTCTTGCCCCTCCTCTTTCTGCGTAATTCTGGCGTTGGAGGGATGGGTCTCCCCCCCTTACTTGCCCCTTCCTGTCCCACCTGGGACCCTGGCTCCGCTACCTTGCCTGAGCCTCGGACCCGACTTCCTGCTTCCCCACTGGAATCAGAGCTCCCTCTGCTTTCCCCTGTGGTCGGTGCTGGGCTTGAACTCAGGAGGGGAGGGACTTCGCGATATCCCCTGTCCCTCACATCCACCCCCCTCCCAAGCTCCCCTTCTCCCCTCCCCAGGGCCCCTCCAGGTGTCGGTGACGACTGGAAGCCTAAGAACTCAGTGCTTTCCGAGCCCGTTGGTGTGAACACCTCCGCCCAGTCCTGCGAGGCCCCCCCCTTCCGCCTGGGAGGACTGGAATCCCAAAAAGTCCGTGGCGTCCGAGCTGGTGGGGGTAAAAATGTGCTGCCAATCTGCTTCTGCCTCTGACTGGGTGGATCTTGGTGACACCCATACCTCGTCTCCCGATTCCTCAAACTCCGCTTCCCAGCGCCATGGTGAGCTGCTCTCCCGTGCCTCCTCCTCCTCCCCCTCCCTTTCCATGTGCCAGGGCTTGGGTCTGTGGGGAAAGAGGGCGTGAAATTCTTCCACCAAGAATTCCTCCTGTATCTGAGTGGCTGGGACCCATTCATTCTGGGATGGCGGAGCGTCCTCCCATGCCATGAGGTACTCCAGGCCCCCCACCCCCCTCCGTGAATCAAGGATGGCCGTGGCTTCATTTAGCTGCTCCCTGCCTCCCCTCTCCCCCCCTCCCTCGGGGGTTTGTTCGCTGTCTCGGAGCCTGCTGCTTTCCCTGTACGGCGACAGCAGCGATCTATGAAACACTGGATGCACCCTCATGTCCTCTGGCAGTGCCAGCCTGTATGCCACCGGGTTGACCTGTTGCGTGACTGTGAAGGGGCCCAGCCTTCTGGGTGCCAGCTTTTTGCACCTCCCTCTGGTGGGAAGGCCCTCCGAAGACAACCAAACCTTGTCCCCCACCCTGATGACCTCCCCTTGTCGCCTGTGGCGATCTGCCCCCCTTTTGTACGCTTCCTTGGCCCTCTCCAAGTGTTCTCTGAGCTGTTGGTGCACCGTCTCCAGTTCCTCTGCCCAATCCTCAGCCTGTGGGCCCTCCTCCTCCTCCTCCCCCTCCCTCTCTGGGAAAGATCTGAGGTCGCGCCCGTAATTGGCCTTAAAGGGCGACACCCCTGTGGAGACGTGCACCGCATTGTTGTAGGCAAATTCTGCCAGTGGCAGTCGATCCACCCAGTCTGTTTGCCGCTGGCTGACGTAGCATCTCAGGTACTGCTGCAGAACCTCCACCTGCAGGAGGTTCATGAGCCGCCGCCAGAACCTGGAAACAAATTGGCGGCCACGATCCGAAATAACCCTTAAAGGTAATCCATGCAGTCGGAATACGTGGTCCACAAACAGTTTGGCTGTCTCTTCTGCCGAGACCGCCCTGGCGCACGGTATAAAGTGGCACATTTTGGACATGAGGTCCACCACCACTAACACTGCGGTCTTGCCCCTGGACGAAGGCAGATCTGTGATGAAGTCCATGGACACCACTTCCCACGGCCTGTGTGGGGTGGCTAAGGGCTCCAGCAATCCTGGTGGCGCTGCTCTGACCACCTTTGCCCGCTGGCAGGTGTCACAGCCCCGTACATAGTCTCGAACATCTTCCCGCACCCCTGGCCACCAGAAGTGTCTCATGACTAGGTGGGCGGTCTTGTCCCTTCCAAAATGACCCGCCGTTGGGTTGTCGTGCATCTGCTTGAGGACTGTACGTCTAAGCTGGGTGGTGGGCAGGTACAGTGCACCCTTGTAGAAAAGCAGCCCCCTGCGTTCTGCAAAGTCTTTTGCCTGCTCCCTCCCCCCTCTCAGTTCTCTGAAGATGCGGTTGGCAAATTCATCCGCTGCCGTCAGTGCTGTGAGTTCTGCCTCGCTCACCACTGCTGCTCCGCAGGACCATGCTGACGGGGGGAAAATGTGCCTGGGTGCTGGTGGCGCCTCCTCCTCCATGTACTCTGGCTTGCGGGAGAGGGCATCCGCCCTGACATTCTGCTCTCCCGGGATGTAGTGGATGGAGAAGTTGAAGTTCGAGAAGAACTCTGCCCACCGTATCTGCCGTTGATTGAGCACCCTGGCAGTTCTCCAGAACTCCAGGTTCTTGTGGTCTGTGCACACCTGGATGGGGTGCTTTGCGCCCACCAGGAAGTGTCTCCAATGCTGGAACGCCGCGTGGATCGCAAGAAGTTCCTTATCAAACACTGTGTAATTTCGCTCAGGCTGGGTCAACTTCCTGGAGAAGAAGGCACAGGGTCTCCACTCCCTGTTGGCGTCCAGTTGCAACAAAATGGCGCCCACAGCTTTTTCAGAAGCATCTGTCTCCACGCGTAGGGGCGCGTCCTGAACCACGTGGAACAGGTTCTGGTCTGAGGCGAACACCCTCTTGAGGCTTTCGAACGCTGCTTGCGCCTCTGGTGTCCACCTGAACTTCTGCTTGCCTCTCAGGCAGTCAGTGATGGGAGCCGTAACGCGAGAGAAATTCTTGATGAACTTCCTGTAGAAGTTGGCAAAGCCTAGTAGGCGTTGGGCATCTTTGCGCGTCCTGGGGCTGTGCCAGTCCAGGATGGCCTGCACCTTGTCCTTGTCCATCGCCAGCCCCTTGTCTGACAGCTTGTAGCCCAGGAAGTCCACCTCTTTGGTGTGAAACTTGCACTTCTCCAGCTTCACATACAGGTGGTTCTGTTTCAGGCGCTGCAACACCTCTCTGACATCTTTCACATGCTGCACTGGGTCATTTGAATAGATAAGGATGTCATCTAGGAAGACCAAGCATTTCCTGAAGAGGAGGGACCCCAGGACGTGGTGCATGAAGGCCTGGAAGCATGCTGAGCCCCCTTGCAACCCGAAGGGCATCACCAGATATTCAAAAGAGCCCAGAGGCGTGAACATCGTGGTTTTCCATTCATCGCCTTCCCGGATCCTGATCAAGTTGTACGCCCCCCGTAGGTCCAGCTTGGTGAAAATCTTGCCCCTGCGTGCCGCTGTCAGGAGATCGTCCACTCTTGGCATGGGGAAAGCCACTGGCTCTGTCACCGAATTCAGCCGTCTAAAGTCCTCCACAAGACGGCGCTGTTGCGTGTCTTTCTTGTCCACCCAGAAGACCGGGCTGCCCCCTGCTGCCTTGCTTTCTCTGATGAACCCCCGCTTGAGGTTCTTGTCGATGAAAGCGCGCAGATCCTCCAGTTCCTGGTCTGACATGGCGTACAGCTTGGCTGGGGGTATCGTCGCCCCTGGCACCAGGTTGATCTGGCAGTCAAAAGGCCTGTGCGGGGGTAGGTGGTCGGACTCCGCTTCGCTGAAGACCTCCTGCAGGTCCCAGTACGGCTTGGGTATCGCCTCCCCCCCTTTGACATGCATGGTGGCCACCGTGGCTATCGGAGGCCCCTCCCCTGGTTGGTGCTGCATGCAATGTTCCAGACAAAAGTCCGACCCAAACGTGATGCATCTCTGGTGCCAACTGATGGAGGGGTTGTGGCGCGCCAGCCAGCTCATGCCCAAGACGATGGGGGGGTCTGAGATGGTGGTGACGTTGAACGCCAGTGTCTCTGAGTGCCTTCCCACCGTCATTCTCATGGGGGGGGGGGTTTGATGTGTGATGGCCCCTCCCAGCAGCTCTCTGCCGTCAATGGTTGCCACGTGCAGAGGAAAATCCAGCTGCAGAAGCTGGATCTGGTGCTCTTCTGCAAAGTTTCTCGAGAAGAAGTTGGCTGATGCACCACTGTCAATTAAGGCTAGGACTGTCAGTGGATAGCCATTTGGGAGCGTTAGCGTGACTTCTAGAACCACTCCTGCTCTGGGAGGGGTGGGCTGGCTCTGCTCCTCTCTGTGCGGGTGGGTGGGCTGGGGCTGTTGTCTGCTGACTGTGCCTGGCTGCTGCCCCTTGTCTCCTGCAGCCAGGCTTTCCCGTTTCCCTGCTGTGGTGCTGCGTCAGTGGGGGAGGGCACCACCGTTCCCGCCTTTCCTTGCCACTCCCTGCGATGTGGGCAGTCTCTGACGAGATGCTGGGGGGAGTTGCAGAGAAAGCAATTCCCTCCCCTTCCCTCCTTGCGTCTTGGCGCCGCTGGGGTTTGAAAAGCCCGCGCGCGCGCGCTATCAATCTGCATGGGCTCCTGGTCCTGGCTGGCCCCAGGCGTGGCTTGAAAGGGTTGTTGGGGGAGTGGCTTCTCCTGCGACCGTGGGAACCAAGCCCGCTTTGCGCGCGTTGCTTGCTTGTCGTTCCACCGGGATTCCTGTCTCACCCCCACCGCCAGAGCCGCTTTGCTCAGCTGATCCATAGTACTGGGCTTTGGACCTCTCGAGAGCTCATCCTTCACCTCCTCGTGCAAACCCAAGTAGAACGCCGCTTGCATAGGAGGCGACTCCAGTACCCACCCCAGTCTGTGCACCAGCATGGTGAATTTCGCCCAATATGCGCGAACTGTCATATTTCCTTGGCGTAAATTATGAAGTTCCTCCTTAGTCTGGTCCATATGACTATCGGACGAATACATCGTTCTCAAACCTTCTAGAAATTGTTGGACATTTTTCATGCAAGGATTCTTGGTTGCGATTAATGGTCTTAGCCACTCCCTGGCTGCCCCGGTAAGGTGTTCCACAATAAACGCTACTCTGTGCTCATCATCGGGGAACTCATTATGATGCAGCTCAAGAGCATACACGATCTCAGTCTCAAAGCCATGATATTCCCTCGGGTCTCCATTGAACTTGCTTACTAGGGTCCCGGCTCTCCTTCCTGGCAGCACTTGGACTTGGGGTGCCCCTCCCGCCTTGTCTTTCTCTGCATCCAGCTTGCTTTGGAGGTCTACCGCCACCGCCCTTAATTGCTGCTCTCTTTCCTGAAGCGCTCTCACCTGTTCCGCAAGTTGTAGCCGGTCTTCCTGGACCTTCTTAGTCTCTTCTTTAGCTGCCTTTAATTCTCCCTGTGCCTGCAGCGTCAGCTGCTGCAGCTCTTCCTGAGCTTGTTCCGCAATCTGCCGCCATCTCTCCGCCTCTGACACGCTCATCCCGGCAACTCCAAAGTAGCCCAAAAAAGGATTCGGAGGTTGCTGTCACAGTGGCCGGAGTAGGCTACTTCAGAGTAACGACGCTACGCAGCTCTGCATTTTATTCTTTTATTGGTGCTGCGTATTTACAGTGCTGAAGTCATTGCTATTTACACGGAGTGATGTGGTCAGTCGGTATCAGAACCTCCGAATGACTTTTGGCGCGTCTTTCCCCAGCACAAAAGCCTCGGAAGCCCCATCCTCTTGCCCCTCCTCTTTCTGCGTAATTCTGGCGTTGGAGGGATGGGTCTCCCCCCTTACTTGCCCCTTCCTGTCCCACCTGGGACCCTGGCTCCGCTACCTTGCCTGAGCCTCGGACCCGACTTCCTGCTTCCCCACTGGAATCAGAGCTCCCTCTGCTTTCCCCTGTGGTCGGTGCTGGGCTTGAACTCAGGAGGGGAGGGACTTCGCGATATCCCCTGTCCCTCACAATGGGAATTAGCCAACTCACAATTTTATTAATTTCATACCATCATTGGAATGAGTGAGCACACAGAGCTCTTATTTGATATAATTACTGCACATGACTATAAATACCATTAATGTGTGTTTCTAAGTGTTAATTGTCTATTCTGGTAAGGGCATATTAAAATAATAAATACATACGAAGGGTGTGCAATGCTAATTTTAACATGCAAAGGCATTATGAAAATCAGCAGCAAAACTTTTATAAAAGGAATCCAAGCACCTAGCCTGTTTAATGTGCGAAATTAATTGTTATATTACATTAGCGAAAGTGCATTCCATTTATAGGCTATTAATAATGGCCAAGATTAGTCATCTACTCGTACTTGACATAAGAGTTTCTGCAGCCTCAATGTTCTGAACTAACGTTTTTACCTAAGGACACAGGATGGGCCTTCCTGGATCAGACCAATGGCCAGTCTTGGCCAGCAGCGTCCTTTTCTCTCTCGCAGGGGCCAAGCAGGTGCCTCTGGGATGCCCAGGATCTGAGGGCAGCTGCCCCTCTCGCCACTTGTCATTCCCATCAACTGAAGACAGAACACAGGGTCTCTGACAGCGGCTGGTCTTAGACTGCTGGACAACTCTCTCTCTCTTTCTCTCTCTCTCTCTCTCACACACACACCCCGGGAATGTGCATCAAAATGGAGGAAGGCCACAGCCCATACCAACTCTGCATAAATGTGACTTTTCAAAACCCCCAACTATTTTCCTATGATTTTAACAATACCTGCAAATCTTGGGCAGCTCAGGTTTCAACCTTCACTACGGATTATTCATCTGCAATATTTCATTCCCTCCCCCTCCCCAGGAATGAGCCACTGCCCTGACCTCAAAATTTGCTTTAGGTGAAGTCTGATGACAACATAAACATGCATATTATCTCCCCCTTTGAAAATAAATAAATAAATAAATAAAAATTCAAAATTCTATTTGCTTCTCTTTACATATCCTGGCGTTTTTCCTAATTGCCTTGGGGATTTTCAGTAGGTTAAATTGAGGGGCCTCCTGGACAGAGAGAGACTGCTCTGAACCTTTCAGCTCTTCAGAGCTTTGGATCCACGAAGCTCTTCTCTGATATGAACCTAGCTAGGCATTAAGATATTAATTGGAGGTATAATTTCTGCTGCTCCCACCCAGCCTTGGAGATGAGGTAAGTAAAGACCTAGGACTCAGCTACATTAGTCAAAAAACAGTGTTTTGAATGCATTATAAACATACAACACCAGATGGCTCACGAGAGCAAAAAGAATGTCTTCACGAATTTCCATAGTGTTTTTTCTTTCATTATAACGATTTAATTTCTGATTTATTTATAGTGATTTTTTTGCTGTGTGTAGATCCACCCCTAGTTGCTGAGCTTGTAATGAACAGTGGTGCTGATTTACCCATTTACCCATAATTTCAATTTCTCTGTAATATTTACACAATTGTATTTCAACTGGGTTTTTTTGTTTTTATGAGCTATGTATGCTCCTTTGGAAACTTTTTGAATTTTAAAAATGGGGTGCAACCTCACCACCCAGCAATAGAGATGGGCACATTGCCCTGAACAATTTCACCAATCTTATTAAAAACGACAGAGGACGAGATGGTTGGACAGTGTTCTCGAAGCTACGAGCATGAGTTTGACCAAACTGCGGGAGGCAGTGCAAGACAGGAGTGCCTGGCGTGCTATGGTCCATGGGGTCACGAAGAGTCGGACATGACTAAATGACTAAACAACATTAAAAAAGCATTTTACTTCACCTCAGCATCTATCATTAGGCAATGCTAGAATAAATTCTTTTTTTATATTGTTACTATTAAACAACAAGCCAGGAGCCTTTGGGTTGTGGGTAGGGGGGGGGGGCTTTTGTTGCCAAACCAGTTATCTCCCATGTCACATCCATCTCCCTGAACAACATAAAACATTGTGGGTGTTAAATAAGCTGGGTGGATGTATTTTGTGCATGCAATTATCATTTAAATTGCTTCTAATATTGCTTTACACTCTTACTGCTTAAACACAATGATGTCTTTACCTTACCTGCTCTACTCCCCATTGTCTTGAATATCCTTTTTTTGATTATTCAGACTAATACATCACCACCAGCTTTGCTAATTTACATTGGCAAATACTATTTCCCCCCTTTACATTTGTATTTCAAAACATTTAGTTTCAAATGTCTGGTTTCTAATATATGCATAAGTGGCAAATATGGTTTTCACGACAAAACTTCTTTCTGTGTGGAAAGCTGAAGCAGTGGCTACCTGGGCCAGCCCATCACCGGCTGAATAGGGACTCAACTTCTCTGATAGAAATTAGCTATAGGAGCTGGACGGTGCTGTTGAATGTCAGAGGGTGCAGCAAAAAGGCCACCAGGCAGGCACCATGAGCAATTGGCAGTACAGAAAAAGATGAATTCAGGAAACACCACAGTTTAACAATAAAGCAAACCCTGCAGTGAGTAGCACTGCTGTATGGAGACATAAATTGGGAGGATAGGGGAGAGGATGAAGCATGGGAATGGGGATGGTCTGTGTGCAAGAGAGAGTGTGGGAAAAGGACAGGAGCAGAAGTTAGGAAAAGCGGCTGAAGGTGATCAGGATGTGGGTGGTGCTTAGAGGGCGCCACAAGAGAGAGGAGGAGGGAGGAGGAGGGGTGGAAATGGGGCAGCCTTGTGTGCAAGGGAGAGGTGAGAAATGTTGGGAGGAGGCTGGAAGAAAAGGGGCGAAGGTGAACCTAAAGGAGAGAGTAGGAGGCCTGGGAAGGGGATGAAGATGAAATCTGGGGCCTGAAAGGGTCTGAAGAAGAGGAGGGGATGGTGGCTTCATCGCTGGGCAGAAGGCGAAGAGACAGGTGCTTAGTGCCAGGTGTGGCAGGAAAAAGAGGCAGGAGGAGACCATGAGGATCTTGGAGGTGAAGCTGAGAACAGCGTTCCCAAGTGGAGCAGCAGAAAAAAAGAGAAGTAATTTCAAAAATGGGGTTGGGGGGAAGGTGGGAAGCAAGCTGAGTGGTTGCCTGGGGCGGGAAAACTCCAGTGGGTTGGCAAGCAGAGTCAGAAGCCCATGTTTATTTATAATTATTTCTAGGTTGTTGCACCCCATTCTGCAAAAAAGCAGAAATTGACTAGTTTTCAATTGAAACGAATGCATTCTTGTTTAATGAGCAGAATTAACCTGTCAAACTGAGATAAAAGAGGTGATAAGGTCAATTTTTTTTAAAAAAATTAAATATTAGAATTGATGTCCAAACTGAATTTTTAAAAGGATACAATAAAGCACTGAAGTTTCTGAGTATGCATCAACTCTTAATTGGGGCTGGGAGGGTCATATAAATATTTGCCTTCCGAGAATGTTATTAACTAAGCCCGGCCACTTTTGGAGAGGGAAAGAGCTGCTTCCTGCCTTGCTCTGGCAGCTCCTGGGAGAAAGTCATTTAGCTCCCGGGGAAATCAAACAGGGGCAAACTTAGAATGGATTAGCTTTAAGTATTTCTCCTCAAGTAGGGAACTTTTCTGGAATGTGCATTTCAGGAACTATTTTTCAAGTAAGTGGCATAAAAAAGAAATTATTGGCATGAAAAAGTTAATGGCCAATTAAGTACAAAAACAAAAACAAATTACATGCATTGGTACCTAATTTTAAACTGTGGTTATAATCCAGGTAATGGAGCTCAGTGGGAAGGTGGTCTTAGCTTAAAAAGCCATTACTGACTGGCCTGCTGCTTCATATAATTGCTGTGATAAGCCGCTGCAAATATAATTGGTTTTAGCTTGAAAATATTTCTTCATAAAGCAAGAACAACAGCCATATGAAAGCTATTTGATTTATATATTTATAACAATTTAAGTGAGCTCATTAACACATCATGTCTACAGGCAGTTTTTAAAACCAGAAAGGGAACTGAAATATGAGAAACACAGTTCAACGCGAAGCCCGTTTTTGCCAACTTCTGTTCTTTCGAAATACGTAACTGATTTAAAGTTAAGACTCTTTCAACATCCCCCTCTCTCTTGGGATCCTTTCCCTTAAGTATTTTTCTAGAAGAAGACAGACCTTTGCTGTTTATCAGATGCCAGTAAAATCATTTCCCATCATTAATTAATATAGCATTTAATGCCAAATAAGTGGTTTACAAAATAGAAAAACGTAATACATTATTAAAATATATAATAATTAAAATGCTTAATTAAGCAGTCCCATTAAAACTTAACATTTAAAGCAGGAGACTCAGGTCAAGAGATCAAGGAACAGCCTGTGTGAGCAGCTAAGTCTGCTAAGGTCAATTGGGACGCCTAGCATTTCGACAGGGATTAGAACACTACAGGGTGCTTTGGGGAGGGTTTTAATATATTTTATACACATATATACTGTAGTTTTATTTCTATCAATGTTTACTTTCTAATTATTGTTTTAGCAGTTCTTATTTTTATATGTAAGTTGTCAGAGCAAAAGGCTGGGTGTAAATAAATGGGTAATAATAGTGCCATCACAATCAGGTTATGGTAGGACTAACTGGGTTCCACTACGGTAGGACTATTTTCAAAGATATGCAGTGTTATGTTTCTGAATATTAACTTGACAACTTTCAGACCAGGGGGATTCCTAAGATGCAGGGAAGTACTGACTGCATTGTGGCAAAACCTCCCCCATTGGACTTGTTTTGATATAAGTAATTGAGAGCTTGGATTCCATTTTGAATTTCATTATGCATGGATTTCTCTTTGACATTCCATCTTTCATCCAAGGATTTCAGTGTTTTACCTATAGAGAGCAGCCCCATTTTATCTGCACTGATGGGAGACCAGGCTGAGAGACAGCAACATGAGCGAGGTCACCCAGCTGGCTTCACAGAAGAGCAAGGGGTGTTATTGTTTTGCTTTTCATTTTAACTATTCATTTTGTGCTTTTATCCTGTATTTTTATCTTGTGAACTGCCCTGAGATCTTCAAATGAAAGGCGGTATTTAAATGAATAAATGAATACATAATCCAGGTTTCGCTTGCCTAGCTCCTTCATGACATTGTGATAAATGGCAAACAGACCTGTTCTACATTAAACTAGATCTGTTCAGATAATATGGCGTCACAATGACATATTACATGGCCAGTCATGCCCCTCTATAATGGAAAATTGGGTGGTGAGAAGAGCTTAGTTAGAAAAGAATAAAATGGATTGTTTTGAAACTTGGCAATATATGAAGAGTATGTTTCAAGATGGCCAATGCAGAAGTTGCTGTAGAAAGAATCAGAAATGGCTCTTTGTGAATCAGTTAAATGTTTCACAAGATACTATGGCATGTTTTCAGGTGCTGTGCATTCTTCACCCAGTGAACCAGTTTTTGCAGATGGAAGAGCCATTGCAGCCAGAATCCTCAATAAAACAACAGGCGCATTGGGGGGGGGGATGTGGAGGGGAGAATTGGCAATCCTAATTAGGCACTTAGGCAAGTTACTTGTGAATGTTTGTTATTCTGAATAGTGTGAGATTGCACATTGGTGATATTTCCTCCTTTCCCTTTCCACTGGTTTTCTCATTTTCAGTTTCAAGTTTCCCTAATGAGAGCACTACAGGCACAGCCTTCTCAAAACATAATCAAATTCAACTCCAAAAGATAGTTGTGTTGGGAGTTTTTCATGCTTCTAATACTCCAGGAAATTACAGCTGTTAATAACACGTGTTACTTAGGCAATATTGGTGCAATACAGGACCCTACCTTGTACTTAGGCTGGACCTATGCTGACCTGTTTAATGTTATTAGAACAATATTCTATTTAATCACAGGGCATATTTTCAAATAAAAATGTTTTTCTTACCTTGTTGTGGGCTTTCTTCCACCCCAACACTGCTGGTTGCTCTGCCTCGCCCTCTGGTATCAAATTTTAATAATGCATTAAGAACGTTAGGAGCAGAGCATCATTTGTCCCTCTGCATTTTGAAAACCATTATTTAACCATTTCTCTACGTTATAAACCATGAGTGTAGATCTGCCCTTAGCTACAGCTTCACCATTACCTTGCTACTGTCACTGAGTCTACCGAAAACAACAAATGAACAAAAAATTCCAGTATAAAATAGTTCAGTTCAAAATTTTGGATTTTCTTTTTTCAAAATATGAATGACTTGTAACTTTCACTTTTGATTATGCTATGAATGGAAGATCACAGAGAAATTTACAGCACTGCGATGACCAGCAGTTACATATCACTTTTCTCTATTTGTTCCTACTTTAATACAAGCATAAGGAGAAAGGGAGTTGGAAATTAACCAATGGAAATTGTGTGTGTGTTTTTTTAATACTATGTAGCACTATCAGTATATATGGCTCTGTACAAAAATTCCCCTTTTAATGCATGCTAACTTTATACCATTGTCTTTCCCCCCTAAAATGTGTGAGTGAAATGTTCTTCACACTCATTCCTTGACAAGGCCACATGTTTCACTAAAACTATAATGCTTTTTTACTGCCAAAGTTGCTATTAAATTAAGTTGCTATAAATATATATAGATATCCTGGAATTTTCCCTTTAACGCTTGGTATCAATGGCAGCTCCTGTTTCTGGTGAAATCATTTATAGCAACTAATAGCTAGACATCACACTATGATTTATATATTACGTGAGTTTAATTCCCCATGATCACTTCAGCCATGGCCTCACAGAACTAATTGGGCTGCTGACATTATTAAAAATGAGTGTGCATCTATATTGTCAGAGGACCTAGGTGCTAATTAATGGAAGCATTTAAAACACAAACGAAACAAAACATTTATTCACTGCGAAAAGAACCAAAGGTTGGACAGCTCAGTACAATTTATAGAACTGTCTAAGACTTCCTTTTAGACCAAGCAGGAAAACTCAGGTGAGGAGGTGAAGATGCACAGGAAGACGCTGGCTCTTCCTCTGTGTTTTCAGTCTTCCATGGAATGGAGAAGACAGATAGACTTCTGGGAGACAGATGCAAGCAGATGCTGCACTTCAGAACTCTGTTTCAGTGAAGAAAAAACCCTGCTCCCCACCCCTAATCCTGCATAGTTTGGCCCTCATGGGCAGGGAGCTGAACAAAGGCCTTTTGTTGCAGCCCTACCTGTGCACTTCAAAAGCCCTGCAGGACCAAGGGCTCACCATTTTTTTAAAAAAAAAAAAACCACCAGCAGCAACGCAAGCGGCTCCCAACCTCCTTTCTTGCAAAACAAGATGCCAGTAAATAATGGAACTGCTGCATTTGGCATTACCTGATTGTCGACAGACAGATCTCAGAAACTACTGAGCTAGGAGTCTCCTTTAAAGTCTGAGTAATTTTCTCATAATCAACAAAACTTGGGCTAATTATGTTGAATTGCTCTCTCCTCGTTCCTATTCTTACCTTTACTTACTGAGGTGATGTTTCTTCTTTCTGCACTCCTCCCAGCAACCATTCCTCCTCTGGTCACTGCCTGTCTTGAGATGCTGCAATCATCTGCAAGGGCTGATGTGGCCAGTCTGATGTTGCCACATTCACGGACATCTTTGTCATGCAGAGTTGGTCTGCCAATGGGCCTGGTGCCTGAGGCCAGCTCCCCATAGAGCACGTCTTTGGGGGTCATGCCATCATATTAGCATCATAAAAGCATGTCAGATTATTCACATAAAAATGCATTAACAATATCCATATCCATAATCATAATATCAAAATAAATAAAATCAGAGAGTGCCACAAGGCTGTATAATATAACATTTTAGTCCATGTCATGCACCCACTACCTCAAACACCAGCTCAATCAACTGCTCATATGCAAACCACTCACTTGACAATACATACAAAGGGTCACTGCAAAGTATGTTAGGAGTCTCTCCTAAATGGCAATCCCAGGGCAAGAAAGGCTGGGCTAAGCAGTTTAGGATGGAGCAGGTCTCCAGTGCAGTTGGTGTGAAGTCCCCAAGCTTTGCTTAGCCAAAGATATGCCAGCGCTAGTCCCCAGAAAAGGGCATTGCAGGGGCAGGGTAGAGGCATGACCAGCTTGGTCACTTGACCTGACAACACGACATAGAAAAACATTGGAAAGGCGTGTTTTCCTTCTGCCAGGCTTACCAGAGCACCAGCCCTGGTGCAACTTTACACCAGCTTAATTTGCACCAGCATGCTTTATGCCAGCCTCTTGCTGCCACAGGATTGCTCCCTAAATTGCAACCTGCAGTAAATTTTGTAGACACTTAAAGCTTGCATTTCATAGGGATTTAATACCCACTAGGTTGCAGTAGCAATTGAAAATACTAATATGTTCAAACTAAATGTTCTGCTTAAATTAAAAAACAAAACACCAGCAATAAAGTAGATAACGAGCATTATCACATGCTTGTTTCCTAAATCCCTGCTTTGGGTGCATTTTCTGTTCAGTTGAAAGGAAGTTAAGAACTCAGTAATGGACACAGTGTGACCCTCATTGGACTGACAAATTATGCCCCTTCTCTGCAGGTCAGGAGCAACCTGCTGTACAACATTAGCCAGGTCACTGGCAACGTTCATTGGAAAATATATGCATCCTTGCAATAACATTCACATTCACTTTGTATGCATGTGGGTATATTCCCAAGACAACTTCATTGGGACATTGCATAGGAACGTGGCTTTGTGTGAGCAGAAAATTAGAAAGACTACATTGAACAACTCTCCTTCTCCTAAGGAAAATTCTACCCAGTAGTATTTCAGATTAATTTGAAGAACCAAATAAGATGCATGGTTGAAAAATGTTTAAAAAGAGGGGGGATGGACCAGGTTACTCATTCCCCCTGAATGTTAGGAATCCAAGTTAAATGGTTTCCTCCTGCAACTGCTTTCCTTCTTCAGTGTATTGAACAAATTGCATTATAGAGTTTCACAAAAATGGGTATCTCCCTTCTTTGGCATAAGATATATCTTTTCCTTCTGAATATCATGGAAAAAAGCTTTATACATTCCTATTTGATAGTAACAGAGTGTGCCTGGCGATACTGATGATATTCTAGAAACCAAAAAAACACTGTGTTTTTTTCAAATGGATAGTGTATTTTGTGAGTTTGGACCCCAACAGTTGAATGACGTTCTGCCAAATTCACATTTTGACCCACATTACAATGGTGCTGGACATCCAAACAGCAACAAAGACCCCTGTCTCACCCCAGCAACTCTCATGCCATGTTTGGCAATTGTAGCTCAAATGGCAGTTGAAAGAAAGTGAAATCATGGTGAAGTGATGTTTTTGTTGCCCATCTTTTGATTAAGAAAGGAGAGTGGCATTTCCAAGGCAACAATGTCCATCCCACTCCCCAGGCACCCTGAGAACCCTCATGCCAAGTTCAGCAATGATATCTTGAGAAGTGGCCAAAACTCTGCCAGTAAGGAGTTGAAGTCACATCAAAGTCACATCAAAGAACCCTTGTACCAATTTTGGAAACAATATATTGAGAGGCAGCTGAAACTATGTGGGCAAAGTCACACCAGAGAATTCTTGGAGAACAGGTGAGGTCCCTGCAGACTGATGAGCTGCACCCAAGGGTATGAAAGGAGTTTGTGAATGTACTATCAGAGCCTCTGTCCAAAATCTTTGAGATTTCTTGGAGAACAGGTGATTTCGCTGCAGACTGGAGGTGGGCAAATGTTGTCCCCCATCTTCAAAGGAGAGGAGAAGACCTAGGTAACTACTGACCAGTGAGCTTGACATTGATCCCAGGAAATGTCCTAGAACAGATAATTCAACAGTCGGTCTGTGAGCACTTAGAAAAGGATGCTGTGATTACTAAGACCCAGCATAGGTTTCTCAAGAATATGTAATGCCATTTCTTATTTTGATGGAGTTACAAGCTTGATAGATCGTGGGAATGCTGTAGACATAGTGTATCTAGATTGCAATAAGGGGATTAAGTCCCCCATGATATTATTGTGGAGAAGCTGGTAAAATGTGGGAATGTGGGGGTGGTTGACTGACCAACCGCAAATAGTTTTCACTAATGATTCCTCATTAACCTGGAAAAAGTAGCAAGTGTTGTGCTGCAAGGTTTTGTGTTTGGCCCTTTGTTGTTCAATGTCTATAATTTACCGTACTTGAATGAAGAAATTGAGGGGATTCTGATCAAATTTAAAGATGACACCAAACTGTGAAGGGTAGCTAATGCTGAAAAAGATGGCATTGGGATCCAAGATGACTTTAACTGGGCCAAAACTAACAAAATGAATTTCCATAGGGACAAAAGTCAGGTTTTGCACTTAGGCAGGAAGAACTAGCTGCACAGATATAGGATTTGGGACACCTGGCTTGCCAGTAGTACATCTGAAAAGGGTCTAGTGATCTTAGTAGACCACAAGCTTGAACGTGAGTCAACGGTGTGAAGAAGAAGAAGAAGAAGAAGAAGAAGAAGAAGAAGAAGAAGAAGAAGAAGAAGAAGAAGAAGAAGAAGAAGAGCTAATGCTATTCTAGCCTGCATCAACAGAAGTATAGTGTCTGGATCCTGGCTTCCAAACAAACCACAAGTGGGAACCAAGGCTTGTTCAGCAGCAGGAGTGAGAGAGGAGCATTGTGGAAACTTTTGAGCAGCATACATTAGCATTAGCATGCTGCTCATTCACATTAAACTGTAGTTTAATCAGACATGAGAACTGGTCCAATGTCACATGCCATGGACAGCAAATGCAGACTCCCAAATGAAAAAGTGGTAACTATAGTGAAGCTTCCTCACTTGGTATTTATGTTATAGAATGCATTCCCTACATTAATAAAAATTGCCCTATGTTTGATTCACATGTACAGACAAGCAAGTGAAACCCTGATAGAAAATCTGACACTTGAATTGGTGGTTTGTGTTGGGCTCTTATGGCAGGATTGTATGTCCCCAAGCTGATTTAGTTGCAGTTTGGGGGCTACTACATGCAGATACAAAAATTACAAATAAGTAGGGTACAAGGTAATGGACTTTATTTTTAGAAATAATACCTTAAACTTTTAAGTGATGGGGTGTGTGTGCTTTTGTTTGTACTGCCCTTCAATGATATCTGTCATCCACATATATTTTCTTTTCATTTCCCTATGCATACTGTATTATAATTATTAAAAATGTATTAAAATTCAAGGCAAAAATTATATAGTTATGAAATTCACTGTGATAGACCTCAAATATTGATAGGATAAGTTTTAGAAGAAGACAATGACAAGTACACCTTCAAAATAAGGCAGTAGACATGGATGCTATTAAGGTGTACAGAAGGCAGCTCAGAAATTGAATATGACACAGGGAGGTCAGATCATGCAAGTCTTGCGTTTGGCAAAAAGTAATAGATTTGACAGCAAGAGGTATTCAGTACGACAAGGTAAAAGAAGACGATGTGTCCACAAATGCAGCCCTGCCCTCAAAAAATCCTTCAACGTGATGAGTGGATTTTCACCAACAACACAGAATCTTATACAGTCATACCTTGGTTTGCGACTGCTGCAGTTTCTGACCAATCGGTTTGCGGCTGCCGCGGACCCGGAAGTGTTTACATCTGGGTTCTGCGGCACGTGGATGTGCAGAAGCGCTCTGAGCAGCACGCGCATGCGCAGAAGCACTTCTCCGTTTACGACCTGCTCGGGGAGCGACCGGCTTCCCAGAACGAATTGTGGTTGTAAACGGAGGTACGACTGTAGTCACAAGAGTCAGAAGGGACCTTGAGGGTCATCTAGTCCAACCCCCTGCAATGTAGGAATCTCAGCTAAAGCATCCATGACAGGTGCTGTCCAACCTCTGCTTAAAAACCTCCAAGGGAGGAGAGCCCACAACCTCCCGAAAGAGACTGTTCCACTGTGGAAAAGCTCTCTCTAATGATTTTAATCACACTTTTAAAGGCTTGCAGAGACAGGAACCCATGGAGCTCAACCAGCCAACCCACATATACCTTCCCAAGGTTCATACAGAATCCCTCCCATCCCTATAATAATAATAATAATTTATTATTTATACCCCGCCCATCTGGCCGGGTTCCCCCAGCCACTCTGGGCGGCTTCCAACAAAACAGAAATTCTAAAATACAGAAATCCATCAAACATTAAAATACAGAAATCCATTAAACATTAAAAGCTTCCCTAAACAGGGCTGCCTTGAGATGCCTTCTAAAGGTCTGGTAATTGTTGTTCTCTTTGACCTCTAGTGGGAGGGCATTCCACAGGGTGGGTGCCACTACCGAGAAGGCCCTCTGCCTGGTTCCCTGTAACTTGGCTTCTCGTAGTGAGGGAACCGCCAGAAGGCCCCAACACTTTGAATTGTGCTCGGAAACGTACTGGGAGCCAATGTAGGTCTTTCAGGACCGGTGTTATGTGGTCTCCGCGGCCGCTCCCAGTCACCAGTCTAGCTGCCGCATTCTGGATTAGTTGTAGTTTCCGGGTCACCTTCAAAGGTAGCCCCACGTAGAGCGCATTGCAGTAGTCCAAGCGAGAGATAACTAGAGCATGCACCACTCTGGAGAGACAGTCAGTGGGCAGGTAGCCTGCGTACCAGATGGAGCTGATAAACAGCTGTCTTGGACACAGAGTTGACCTGTGCCTCCATGGACAGCTGTGAGTCTAAGATGACTCCCAGGCTGCGCACCTGGTCTTTCAGGGGCACAGTTACCCCATTCAGGACCAGGGAGTCCTCCACACCCGCCCGCCTCCTGTCCCCCACAAACAGTACTTCTGTCTTGTCAGGATTCAATCTCAATCTGTTAGCCGCCATCCATCCTCCAACCGCCTCCAAGCACTCACACAGGACCTTCACCGCCTTCACTGGTTCTGATTTAAAAGAGAGGTAGAGCTGGGTATCATCAGCATACTGATGGACACCCAGCCCAAACCCCCTGATGATCTCTCCCAGCGGCTGCATATAGATGTTAAAAAGCATGGGGGAGAGGACAGAACCCTGAGGCACCCCACAAGTGAGAGCCCAGGGGTCTGAACACTCATCCCCCACCACCACTTTCTGAACACGGCCCAGGAGGAAGGAGCGGAACCACTGCATGACAGTGCCCCCAGCTCCCAAGCCCTCTAGACGGTCCAGAAGGATGTTATGGTCGATGGTGTCAAAAGCCGCTGAGAGATCCAGCAGAACAAGGAAACAGCTCTTACCTTTGTCCCTAGCCCGCCAGAGATCATCGACCAGTGCGACCAAGGCAGTTTCAGTCCCATGATGAGGCCTGAATCCTGACTGGAAGGGATCCAAATGGTCCGCTTCTTCCAGGCGTGCCTGAAGTTGTTCAGCAACCACTCGCTCAATCACCTTGCCCAAGAATGGAAGATTTGAGACTGGGCGATAGTTGGCCATATTGGCCGGATCTAAAGATGGTTTTTTAAGAAGCGGTTTAATAACCGCCTCTTTCAGCGGGTCTGGGAAGGCTCCCTCACGGAGAGAAGCATTTACCAACCCGCGAAGCCCATCGCCCAGCCCTTCCCGGCTAGCTTTTATAAGCCAGGATGGGCAAGGATCAAGGAGACAGGTGGTTGGTTTCACTCGTCGAAGCAGCCTGTCCACATCCTCGGAGGTAACAGATTGAAATTGATCCCACAAAACTTGACTAGACAGGACTCTAGCATTCCCCCGCCCCGGCCCTGCTCCCACGGTGGAGTCTACCTCTTCCCGAATCTGAGCGACTTTATCTGCAAAAAACTTTGCAAAATCATTGCAGGAGATCATGTGGCCCGTACTGGGCCCGGATGGAGCAGGTGGTTCCGCTAAATTGCGAACCACCTGGAAGAGTCTCCTGCTGCTGTTTTCTGCAGATGCGATGGAGACGGTGAAGAAGGTCCTCTTCGCCGTCGCCATTGCCACTTGGTAGGCTCGAAGTTGAGCTCTAGCCCGTGTCCGGTCTGATTCAAAATGAGTTTTCCGCCACCGGCGCTCTAGCCGTCTCAATGACTGTTTCATCGCCCTCAGCGCCGGGGAAAACCACGGGGCTGTCCGGGCTCCATGCAATCTGAGAGGGCGCTTCGGAGCCAGACAGTCAATAGCGCTGGTTAACTCCGCATTCCAGCGGGCCACCAGGGAATCAGCTGAAAGCCCATCGACATGGGATAAAACATCCCCTACCACTCTCTGGAAGCCAATTGGATCCATTAAGTAGTGGGGGCGGACCATCCGAATCGGTCCCACCTCCCTGCAGAGGGGAAGGGTTGTGGAGAAGTCCAGTTGCACCAGAAAGTGATCTGACCATGGCACTTCTTTTGTTTCGCTTTTACTTAATGTCAGATCACCAACATCCATAGAGGTAAACACCAAGTCCAAGGCATGTCCGCGGCTATGAGTTGGGCCAGACTTATTCAGGGACAGCCCCATGGTGGCCATGCTTTCCACGAAGTCCCGAGCGGCACCTTGTAAGGTCGTATCGGCATGGATGTTAAAATCCCCTAAGACAACCAAGCTAGGTGTCTCCAGGAGCACATCCGACACGACCTGAAGCAGCTCGGGCAGGGAATCCTTGGTGCAGCGGGGAGGTCGGTACACCAAAAGGAATCCTGTACTGCCCCTATTGCCCAACTTCCAGAACATGCACTCAGAAAACTCAGTCTTACCAATAGGACGCCTGGTGCAAACTAATGACTTCCTAAAAATCACTGCAACCCCCCCTCCCCGCCCAGATGGCCTGGGTTGCTGTGCATAAGAGAAACCTGGTGGGCAAGCAGCGCCAAGAACGGGCCCATCGGCTTCATCCAACCAGGTCTCTGTCACACATGCCAGGTCAAATCCTCCATCCACAATCAGGTCGTGAATGGCAGTGGTCTTATTCATCATCGACCTGGCATTGCACAGCAGCACCTTCAGGTCATGTGGGTATCCCTTGCTGATTCCAATATCCGTCCGGTCAGGACCAGACCCGGAGGCAGGGATAGTCCTCAGACAACGACTAAGTCTGCCTCCTCGGTAATGACATGGTCTGGTCTTAGCATAACTCCTCCTCCTACCCGTGACCACTGAGATCGGTTGTCCCAGTGCATCACCCCCTGTGGAATCTGCCCCAGCCATTTTGCTTGCTGGGACCCCCTCCCGGGCAGCCCTGACCCCTCCCCTTAAAAACAAAATAAAACCTCTGTAAAAAACAGCAAGAACAGAACAAAAGAAAAACACAAAAAACACAATAAAACCAAAAACAATAAAAATTACAAATACACTAAAATTTAACAGATTCCCACACCCAACTAAAAAGCCCTCCCTAAAACCTATGTAAATCAAAAAATACAGTAAAACAATACAAAGACAGAAAATTACAAACTAAAATTGACCCCTCCCCTTAAAATCAAATTTAAAACCAATACAGAAAACACACTAATACAATAAAACAATACAAACAAAGACAGAAAATTACAAACTAAAATTAACCCCTCCCCTTAAAATCGAATTTAAAACCAATACAGAAAACAAACTAACAAACTAAACGATAAACAACAAAAACCAAAAACAATAAAAGTTACAAACACATCAGAATTACAAGCCCCAGGTGGAAGTGTGCTTCAGGGGGAGCAGTCCTCCCAAACACTCCCTGGCAGAGCAGCAGCAGCAGCAATGTTCCAGGCCTCCCAGGAGCCTTAAAAGCTGTGGTGGAGTGGGGGACCCGCCCCAAGCCCAAGGTGGAAGTGGGCTTCAGGGGGAGCAGTCCTTCCAGTACTCACAGCAGCAGTGATGTTCCAGGCCTCCCAGGAGCCTCAAAAGCTGTGGAGGAGTGGGGGACCCGCCCCAAGCCCCAGGTGGAAGTGGGCTTCAGGGGGAGCAGTCCTCCCAAACACTCCCTGGCAGAGCAGCAGCAGCAGCAATGTTCCAGGCCTCCCAGGAGCCTTAAAAGCTGTGGTGGAGTGGGGGACCCGCCCCAAGCCCAAGGTGGAAGTGGGCTTCAGGGGGAGCAGTCCTTCCAGTACTCACAGCAGCAGTGATGTTCCAGGCCTCCCAGGAGCCTCAAAAGCTGTGGAGGAGTGGGGGACCCGCCCCAAGCCCCAGGTGGAAGTGGGCTTCAGGGGGAGCAGTCCTCCCAAACACTCCCTGGCAGAGCAGCAGCAGCAGCAATGTTCCAGGCCTCCCAGGAGCCTTAAAAGCTGTGGTGGAGTGGGGGACCCGCCCCAAGCCCAAGGTGGAAGTGGGCTTCAGGGGGAGCAGTCCTTCCAGTACTCACAGCAGCAGTGATGTTCCAGGCCTCCCAGGAGCCTCAAAAGCTGTGGAGGAGTGGGGGACCCGCCCCAAGCCCCAGGTGGAAGTGGGCTTCAGGGGGAGCAGTCCTCCCAAACACTCCCTGGCAGAGCAGCAGCAGCAGCAATGTTCCAGGCCTCCCAGGAGCCTTAAAAGCTGTGGTGGAGTGGGGGACCCGCCCCAAGCCCAAGGTGGAAGTGGGCTTCAGGGGGAGCAGTCCTTCCAGTACTCACAGCAGCAGTGATGTTCCAGGCCTCCCAGGAGCCTCAAAAGCTGTGGAGGAGTGGGGGACCCGCCCCAAGCCCCAGGTGGAAGTGGGCTTCAGGGGGAGCAGTCCTCCCAAACACTCCCTGGCAGAGCAGCAGCAGCAGCAATGTTCCAGGCCTCCCAGGAGCCTTAAAAGCTGTGGTGGAGTGGGGGACCCGCCCCAAGCCCAAGGTGGAAGTGGGCTTCAGGGGGAGCAGTCCTTCCAGTACTCACAGCAGCAGTGATGTTCCAGGCCTCCCAGGAGCCTCAAAAGCTGTGGAGGAGTGGGGGACCCGCCCCAAGCCCCAGGTGGAAGTGGGCTTCAGGGGGAGCAGTCCTCCCAAACACTCCCTGGCAGAGCAGCAGCAGCAGCAATGTTCCAGGCCTCCCAGGAGCCTTAAAAGCTGTGGTGGAGTGGGGGACCCGCCCCAAGCCCAAGGTGGAAGTGGGCTTCAGGGGGAGCAGTCCTTCCAGTACTCACAGCAGCAGTGATGTTCCAGGCCTCCCAGGAGCCTCAAAAGCTGTGGAGGAGTGGGGGACCCGCCCCAAGCCCCAGGTGGAAGTGGGCTTCAGGGGGAGCAGTCCTCCCAAACACTCCCTGGCAGAGCAGCAGCAGCAGCAATGTTCCAGGCCTCCCAGGAGCCTTAAAAGCTGTGGTGGAGTGGGGGACCCGCCCCAAGCCCAAGGTGGAAGTGGGCTTCAGGGGGAGCAGTCCTTCCAGTACTCACAGCAGCAGTGATGTTCCAGGCCTCCCAGGAGCCTCAAAAGCTGTGGAGGAGTGGGGGACCCGCCCCAAGCCCCAGGTGGAAGTGGGCTTCAGGGGGAGCAGTCCTCCCAAACACTCCCTGGCAGAGCAGCAGCAGCAGCAATGTTCCAGGCCTCCCAGGAGCCTTAAAAGCTGTGGTGGAGTGGGGGACCCGCCCCAAGCCCAAGGTGGAAGTGGGCTTCAGGGGGAGCAGTCCTTCCAGTACTCACAGCAGCAGTGATGTTCCAGGCCTCCCAGGAGCCTCAAAAGCTGTGGAGGAGTGGGGGACCCGCCCCAAGCCCCAGGTGGAAGTGGGCTTCAGGGGGAGCAGTCCTCCCAAACACTCCCTGGCAGAGCAGCAGCAGCAGCAATGTTCCAGGCCTCCCAGGAGCCTTAAAAGCTGTGGTGGAGTGGGGGACCCGCCCCAAGCCCAAGGTGGAAGTGGGCTTCAGGGGGAGCAGTCCTTCCAGTACTCACAGCAGCAGTGATGTTCCAGGCCTCCCAGGAGCCTCAAAAGCTGTGGAGGAGTGGGGGACCCGCCCCAAGCCCCAGGTGGAAGTGGGCTTCAGGGGGAGCAGTCCTCCCAAACACTCCCTGGCAGAGCAGCAGCAGCAGCAATGTTCCAGGCCTCCCAGGAGCCTTAAAAGCTGTGGTGGAGTGGGGGACCCGCCCCAAGCCCAAGGTGGAAGTGGGCTTCAGGGGGAGCAGTCCTTCCAGTACTCACAGCAGCAGTGATGTTCCAGGCCTCCCAGGAGCCTCAAAAGCTGTGGAGGAGTGGGGGACCCGCCCCAAGCCCCAGGTGGAAGTGGGCTTCAGGGGGAGCAGTCCTCCCAAACACTCCCTGGCAGAGCAGCAGCAGCAGCAATGTTCCAGGCCTCCCAGGAGCCTTAAAAGCTGTGGTGGAGTGGGGGACCCGCCCCAAGCCCAAGGTGGAAGTGGGCTTCAGGGGGAGCAGTCCTTCCAGTACTCACAGCAGCAGTGATGTTCCAGGCCTCCCAGGAGCCTCAAAAGCTGTGGAGGAGTGGGGGACCCGCCCCAAGCCCCAGGTGGAAGTGGGCTTCAGGGGGAGCAGTCCTCCCAAACACTCCCTGGCAGAGCAGCAGCAGCACTTCAGAAGAACGGGAAGAAAGTAAGGAACCTGGAGAATGAGAAGAAAGTGGCTTTATATACTGCTAGCCTACCTTTAGATTCCCAATATGGTCCCTGTATACTCACCTTTGAAATGAATTATTATGTAATGATCCTGTGACAGAATCAGACATGAACAAGAATGAAGGGGGATGGTCTTCTGCAGTTTCTAGGAGGCCTTGCGCAATCAACTAAGATGCTTGGTTGGTTAGTTAGCTTAGATAGATAGATAGATAGATAGATGATAGATAGATAGTAACACACAAACAATACCCACCCACACATGCCCACCTTCTTCTTCCTGCTAGTTAACATTCTAGAAACCTCTCTGCAAGTTTTGAAGTTATGGTTGTGAGCAAAACTGACACTCTTCAAGGGATTTCTCCCAACCCATTCAAACATGATCCATAATTTGAGCAAATGCTCTTGGGCACTATTAAATAGTAATAATGAACTTCACCTAAAGCCCTTAGTAATTTTGTTCCACATTTCCTTCTCTAATTATCCACTATTCCCTATTTATTATTGCTTCATTCCATGCCTTGAGGCCTTCTAAAAATACTAGGAATGATAAATTAAACAATACATTTTGGCACACAGTTAACCAGTGGGAAGGGTTATAATTTAACGGGTTGTCTTTTGAATTAATTATTTCTGAATTATTTAATTGCAGCTCCTTTTTTTTTAATCGGAGTATGGCACTGGAAGCTCAAGCTCCCTTGCATGTTCTCCTCGGAATTCACAGAAAGCCATTAAAAACATATATGTTTAAACTAAATTCAAAATGGTCCCTCCATGCATATCTTCAACGGTCTTCTATTTGTAATTGTATTTATATTTTTGCTAATGAGCATTGTCTACTGCAGAGAGCCATAATGATATTTTCCAGAGTAATCTCAGAAGTGTAATCAGGAAGCAATCGGGATTGCAGAGGTAATGCCATGCCCTCCCCTCCCCCTCTTTTAAAAGGAAAAACTATCATTGACTACACAGTATGTTCTTATAGGTTTCATTTACAAGAAGTTCTTTTAGATTAAGCCCTGACTTACTTGACTGTTAGAATACAATGTTCACTGGTTGCTTCCCCCTTCTGTCTAATTAACACATGGAATAATTGGTATTTTGGCTGAGATGCTACACTATGGAGTGTTTTTGTGGCAGGGCAGGGGGGGGGGGTTGAATGTGTGTGAAGATTGTGCCATTTTGCAGGATGTTGATTACAAGGAGAAAGGAAATATTAATGGGCCATTTCTCTTTGAAGCCACAATCAAGTGGAAGGTAATTTCACTTTGCTCAATCTATTACTAGAATCCTTCTACTCATCTGTCCCATGGTGTATCAGCTAAATTTAGAAGAAGCTCTGATTTGTGAGTTAGGGAAATAGGATGATAAGATTTTATTTCATTTAGGTGCATACCTGGGAGAGTCATCACTATTGCAGCTATGTGATCTTTCTGTCGCTTTTAGCGCTTGTCCGTTTTATCTGATAAACTCCATGGCCACTTTCCACGCACAAGGGTTTCCCTGATGGTTCAATGGAATAACCATGCGAGTAGGAAGCAGCATTGCACTTTAGGAGGAATGGAAGGAGGCCACCTGCCCTCCGCTGTCTTGGAGGACGCTGCTGTTCCCCCATTGCTGAAGAAAGGCTCAACCACTAAATGAACCTTTCCCTCCCATGTGCCCTCTTGACTGCTTCGATCAGAGGGCATCGCACAGCTATGGCTGCCACACAACACCTGTTCCACATTTGTAAGAAATCTTATCATTTACTGTGGCAGCAACTGCACTTTGGAACTCCCTGCCTGTTGAGATCAAGCAGGTTCCTTCACTGTACTCTTCTTGGCACTGAGACCTGGAGGGGCGGAAAAAAGAAAAACGGGACATACCAGGATCAAATCAGGAACTAGGGTGGCTTGTGTCATTCCAGGACTGTCCCTGGAAAATTGGGGCATTTGGAGGGTACGCTACTGAAGGTTTTAAAAGTATTTTAATTTTAAACAAAATCTCACAGGCCAACCCATCTCCTTGGTTTGCTGGGATGGAATAACAATGCCTGTGCCTGAAGAAAACTCCTGTTTTGTTTGCACATATCCCTGATAAGGGAGAAGCCTGTGCCCCTTCCTCCCTTCCTGGAAGCTCTGGGTGACGAGGGGATTGCTTTCCTCCTTGACATCTGTGACACACTGAAGAACAGAAGAGAGGTGGCACATGATGCGTGGCCTGGTATGTGGCTAAGCAGATAAATAAGGGAGAAGGGCACTACCATCGTGGCTCATGCGGAGAGAGAGAAGGAAGCTTGTATTCTTTCAGGAAAAGTATCATATCCCACTTCCCACCATTTTTTCCTACAAAGGATTCCAAGGGAGAGATGCCCAGAGTTTCCAGAGGTCTGTTGCTGCAAGATGTATAATTATCAGCAATGGAGCTCGTCATTACAGCCAGGAATTCCAAGACTGACCAATTGGGCAGAGGCGCCACGGTTTGGCTGACTACTACTGGTAAGGAAGGCCCTTGCCTGGTTAAGGATAGCAGGAAATATATGGCTCTTCTTCCCCCTGGGGCTGGCCCATTCTTAGTGCATGAGAATGGGACCCTGCTAGCTAGGCATCAGTTTTCACGGGTGATGCGTAAAGCTATTATAGCCTGTGGCATGTTAGCTGCTCATTCATTCCGCATAGGCGCTGCTACAACGGCAGCACATTGGGACCTGTCGGTGGACAGGATAAAAAATATGGGATGCTGGAAGTCTGACGCTTACAAGGGTTATGTAAGGAAGCGTCACCAGTAGCGTGTGTTCTTTTCTCAGGTCTAACAGCCATGCGTATCTGGATTGTCAGCCACAGAATGGAATGCGATGGGATGAATTTCTCCCAAATGTGCGGTCAAAGGTGTCCTGTGAAGGACCTCCCGCAGCACTGGTGGTGTAGCTGGGCGAAAATGATTTGGCGTGGTTCCCGGCTTAAGCTTGCATTCCCGCATGCGTGAGGACTTGGAGGAGCTGGCAGCCACTCTCCCCGGACTCAAAATATTTTGGTCACAATTGCTATAGTGATGCGTGTGGCCACTGCCCAGCTGCTACCGAAAAGGCCAGGAAGCGCGTGGATCGCGCAGTGGCCAAGAAGGTCTTTGCCCTGGGAGGTGCTGTTATCTGCCATGTGGGCATTTCCTTCAAAGAGGGGTGAGCTTGAGTCTGAGCCAGGTCCAATGCTCCCCCAGGATGTTTTCCCTTACTGACCTCTGCCGGAGTCCAGTTGTCAGTGCTGCCCTGCTAAGGTCAGGTGCAGCTAGTCGGAAACCAATGCATAAGCAAACCACTCAATCTGCAATCAATAAAGTTTTGGCCAAAATTATGCCAATGTGTCAATTGTGTCTTGATTTATTGGGGGAGGTCTTGGGATCTTAACACGCAAATAAGGGTTTTTGAAAATCCTTGGGATGATCTGGTGGTGTTCATCAAACAAATTAAATTGGAGACTGCACACTGACATCCTGCTCCTCCGTCAATGCTTTTATTTTATCTTCTTTTAACTTTCAGAGCAAGATTCATGAGCCATGTGCTATTTCTGCATTTTTCATTATCCGGCTGTCATGCACCTGACATCCTCATGTTAATATAGGGAATGACCTGTTCCATTCAGAGTAATTCAGAGATAACTACTGCAGTTATTTAAAGGGAAGTGAAAAATATGAAGTGCTATTTGTGGACTTGACATAGAGGATTTAGTTTGGAAAGGGGGACAGCGAGAGGGGATATGATAGCCACCTTCAAATATCTCAAGGGCTGTCACATGGAGGAGGGAGCAAGCTTGTTTTCTCCTGCTCCAGAGGGCAGGACTCAAACCAATGGCTTCAAGTTACAAGAAAGGCGCTTCCAACTAAACATCAGGAAGAACGTCTTGACAGCAAGAGTCGTTCAACGGTGGAACAGTCTCACTAAGTAGATTATGGATTCTCCTTCCTTGGAGGTTTTTAAGCAGAGGTTGGGTGGCCATCTGTGCAGGATGCTTTCGCTGAGGATCCTGCATTACAGGGGGTTGGACTAGAGGACCCTTCCAACTCTACACTTCTATGATTCTATGATTCTAACTTAACTTCAAAACTTTGATATCTTTGATCTTTACAGTTTCTCATTACAGATTATTAGTATACTCATCAAAAGTAAGGCCAAGGAAGATATTTTTTTAAATATTCTCTACTCTGTATGAATTGACTTCACTGTTATTTTGATCAACCTTGAAGCTTTGGCTTTATGTTTGATTTCTACCCCTTTTCTCCTCATATCCCATCTGTCATTGAGAATTTATATAGATGTAGCATTTTAAGGACAATCATACTGGATTGTTCACTTGTGGCAAGACCCCAGCTTCATGGTGTTAGTTTTGGCCTAGTTCTCCAATCTGTTAAGGTCATCTTGGAAAGTTTCATTTGGTTCCCCAATTAGTTCTTTCCCCCCATTAATTGTTATTTAATTCTTGGTGGTAGCAGCTATTGATTGTGTGGATTTAGTTCCAGTGGTAAAGATCAGTAGACAACCATCTCACCCAATTTACTTAGTGACTCCCTGGGTACCAGTGTAAGTACAGCGCTACCTCGGGTTACAAGTGCTTCGGGTTACAAACTCCGCTAACCCGGAAGTAGTTGCTCCGGGTTGATAATATAAATAAGGGGAGAGACTCCATCAGGCAAGGCCTCTTTCCACCTGCCTTGCCTCGCCCCCTCCGGCCCTGGGACTCCTCATAAGGAAGCTGTGCCTGGAGGAAGAACTGTGAGGGGAGAGACTCCATCAGGCAAGGCCTCTTTCCACCTGCCTTGCCTCGCCCCCTTCGGCCCTGGGACTCCTCATAAGGAAGCTGTGCCTGGAGGAAGAACTGTGAGGGGGAGACTCCATCAGGCAAGGCCTCTTTCCACCTGCCTTGCCTCGCCCCCTTCGGCCCTGGGACTCCTCATAAGGAAGCTGTGCCTGGAGGAAGAACTGTGAGGGGGAGACTCCATCAGGCAAGGCCTCTTTCCACCTGCCTTGCCTCGCCCCCTCCAGCCCTGGGACTCCTCATAAGGAAGCTGTGCCTGGAGGAAGAACTGTGAGGGGAGAGACTCCATCAGGCAAGGCCTCTTTCCACCTGCCTTGCCTCGCCCCCTCCAGCCCTGGGACTCCTCATAAGGAAGCTGTGCCTGGAGGAAGAACTGTGAGGGGAGAGACTCCATCAGGCAAGGCCTCTTTCCACCTGCCTTGCCTCGCCCCCTTCGGCCCTGGGACTCCTCATAAGGAAGCTGTGCCTGGAGGAAGAACTGTGAGGGGAGAGACTCCATCAGGCAAGGCCTCTTTCCACCTGCCTTGCCTCGCCCCCTTCGGCCCTGGGACTCCTCATAAGGAAGCTGTGCCTGGAGGAAGAACTGTGAGGGGAGAGACTCCATCAGGCAAGGCCTCTTTCCACCTGCCTTGCCTCGCCCCCTTCGGCCCTGGGACTCCTCATAAGGAAGCTGTGCCTGGAGGAAGAACTGTGAGGGGAGAGACTCCATCAGGCAAGGCCTCTTTCCACCTGCCTTGCCTCGCCCCCTTCGGCCCTGGGACTCCTCATAAGGAAGCTGTGCCTGGAGGAAGAACTGTGAGGGGGAGACTCCATCAGGCAAGGCCTCTTTCCACCTGCCTTGCCTCGCCCCCTTCGGCCCTGGGACTCCTCATAAGGAAGCTGTGCCTGGAGGAAGAACTGTGAGGGGGAGACTCCATCAGGCAAGGCCTCTTTCCACCTGCCTTGCCTCGCCCCCTCCAGCCCTGGGACTCCTCATAAGGAAGCTGTGCCTGGAGGAAGAACTGTGAGGGGAGAGACTCCATCAGGCAAGGCCTCTTTCCACCTGCCTTGCCTCGCCCCCTTCGGCCCTGGGACTCCTCATAAGGAAGCTGTGCCTGGAGGAAGAACTGTGAGGGGGAGACTCCATCAGGCAAGGCCTCTTTCCACCTGCCTTGCCTCGCCCCCTTCGGCCCTGGGACTCCTCATAAGGAAGCTGTGCCTGGAGGAAGAACTGTGAGGGGGAGACTCCATCAGGCAAGGCCTCTTTCCACCTGCCTTGCCTCGCCCCCTCCAGCCCTGGGACTCCTCATAAGGAAGCTGTGCCTGGAGGAAGAACTGTGAGGGGAGAGACTCCATCAGGCAAGGCCTCTTTCCACCTGCCTTGCCTCGCCCCCTTCGGCCCTGGGACTCCTCATAAGGAAGCTGTGCCTGGAGGAAGAACTGTGAGGGGGAGACTCCATCAGGCAAGGCCTCTTTCCACCTGCCTTGCCTCGCCCCCTTCGGCCCTGGGACTCCTCATAAGGAAGCTGTGCCTGGAGGAAGAACTGTGAGGGGAGAGACTCCATCAGGCAAGGCCTCTTTCCACCTGCCTTGCCTCGCCCCCTTCGGCCCTGGGACTCCTCATAAGGAAGCTGTGCCTGGAGGAAGAACTGTGAGGGGGAGACTCCATCAGGCAAGGCCTCTTTCCACCTGCCTTGCCTCGCCCCCTCCAGCCCTGGGACTCCTCATAAGGAAGCTGTGCCTGGAGGAAGAACTGTGAGGGGAGAGACTCCATCAGGCAAGGCCTCTTTCCACCTGCCTTGCCTCGCCCCCTTCGGCCCTGGGACTCCTCATAAGGAAGCTGTGCCTGGAGGAAGAACTGTGAGGGGGAGACTCCATCAGGCAAGGCCTCTTTCCACCTGCCTTGCCTCGCCCCCTTCGGCCCTGGGACTCCTCATAAGGAAGCTGTGCCTGGAGGAAGAACTGTGAGGGGGAGACTCCATCAGGCAAGGCCTCTTTCCACCTGCCTTGCCTCGCCCCCTCCAGCCCTGGGACTCCTCATAAGGAAGCTGTGCCTGGAGGAAGAACTGTGAGGGGAGAGACTCCATCAGGCAAGGCCTCTTTCCACCTGCCTTGCCTCGCCCCCTTCGGCCCTGGGACTCCTCATAAGGAAGCTGTGCCTGGAGGAAGAACTGGGAGGGGGAGACTCCATCAGGCAAGGCCTCTTTCCACCTGCCTTGCCTCACCCTCGTCTATATTTTTCAATTTGTATTGTATTGTTTTATGCATTGTGGCTTGCTGTTGTTTTATTGATTATTGTTTTGAAATTATTTATTGTAAATGTTAAGAGTGGGTTTCTGTTTAATTTTCATATGCTGATATTATTCTATACTATTGTAATGATTGCTGAACGTTACGTTATTTGATTGCTTATTTTAAAGCTATGTTTTATTATCATATTTTTGTATTGCATTAGATTGTTATAAGGTTGTTTTGTATTTCATTAGATTCTGTTTCTTCAGCTTGTAAACCGCTTTGAGTATTGTATGATAGAAAGGCGGTATACAAATTAAAAGTGATGATGATGATGAATAATAATTTATTATTTATACCCCACCCATCTGGCTGGGTTTTCCCAGCCACTCTGGGCGGCTACCCACAGAATATTAAAATACAATAATCTATTAAACATTAAAAGCTTCCCTAAACAGGGCTGCCTTCAGATGTCTTAATCAGTCTGGTAGTTGTTTTTCTCTTTGCCATCTGATGGGAGGGCGTTCCGCAGGGCGGGTGCCACTACCGAGAAGGCCCTCTGCCTGGTTCCCTGTAACTTGTTGAGAACTTTGCCCCAGGATGAGAATGGAAATCGTGTGCCGGCAGCATGGCGGCAGCAGGAGGCCCCATTTGCGCAAGTGTGCCTCAGGTTAAGAATGGTTTCGGGTTAAGAACGGACCTCCGGAACGAATTAAGTTCGTAACCCGAGGTACCACTGTAGTGATGTAAAGACTCTATGAATAATTGATTGATTATTGTTTGTACCAGAATTCAGTAGATCAAGCACAGTTAAATAAAGTTTGGAGTGGCATTTTGGTTTTGTTTCAACCTGACTTAATTTTCTTCTAAATAAATAAGAAGGTCATTCCCTGAAAGCAAGCAGTCAGAACCAGAGGGATATTTAGGTTGCTGAAGATGTAAATGGGCAACTGATAAGTAGCCTGTAAGTCAGAATGACATACAAGATTGACATGTCAGTGGATCAGTCACAGAATCATAGAATCTTAAAGTTGGAAGGGACCCTGAGGGTCATCTAGTACAACCCCCTGCAATGCAGGAATCTCAGCTAAAGCATCCATGACAGATGGCCATCCAACTTCTGATTAAAAACCTCCAAGGAAGGCGAATGCACAAACTCCCAAGGGAGACAGTTCCGCTGTCCAACAAAGTTCTTCCTGATGTTGAGTCGGAATCTCCTTTCTTGTAACTTGAAGCCACTGGTTTGACTCCTACTCAGCAGAGCAGGAGAAACAAGTTCCCTCTTTCTTGTGGCAGCCCTTGTGATATTTGAAGACGGCTCTCAGATCTCCTCTGTCTCCTCTTTCCCAGACTAAACATACCCAAGTCCCTCAACCATTCCTCATAAGGCTTGGTTTCCAGTGATTTGTTATAGATAGAATTAATATTTATTGACTGACTAAACTATTCTTGAATAAGGGGACTATTTTTAAGAGCTATATGAAGAATCTGATAGATAAGTGGGCAATTAATTAAATGATAAGAGATATGACAGATATTATTCAATCCTTGAAGAAAGGCACACAATGCTGGACAACTGATAAGTTGTGAAAATAGATAAGCAGGCAGCCAAAAGAAAAAGAAAAAAAAAACAAGAGAACACTTCTTGGGCAAACAGAGAGATAATTGATTCCAACCCCCTTTTTGTAACAATAAAGGGGGGGGGACTTTGGGGCTAGCTGTGCATATGTAAAATAGCTGAAATGTTCCCATTTAATTTGTGTTGTCCACATGAAGTTACCCTCAGATAACATCAGTCTCAAAGCTTCTCCCCTGTAAATTCGGGTTTACCCAATATAGGAATAATCCAATGAGGTGGGAGAAACTGGGCTTCTCATTGTTCTAATTGAGGTCAGAGATTATTTGATTCAGTGTTTTGAAGTGGTTGGATCGGTCATCACTTTCTGTGACTCCCTTTCCCATGGCCACGTCTTCCTCAATGCCTTCATTTCCTTTCTAGCCAGGCTACTAACTATTTCTACATGGAGCATGGACTACATGGACTTAGTCCCCACCCCTCACCCCTTTGTGATCCCTCAGATTTACACACAGCCACAAAACTGCAAGCAAACCATTTTAAAAATCATGTGCTGAGAATTTCTGCAGTTTCTGGACAGGGAATTTTTTTAAGGTGCCTTGTTGGCCCTTAATCTGTATAACAGAATAAACATTGAGATGGTGGGGACAAAAACAAAAGCGAACTGGTATGATCAGGAAAGACCAAAGTTGCTCCACATATCAAAAAAGGCTGATGTTGCTCCACATATAAAAATCTGCAAGAGGGGACTACTCTGGTCTAAACTGGATAAGGGGGAAATGGATCAACAATCCATGTGGATTGTTATAATAATTTTAAGGGGCCACACAATACAGAAAACCAATCCTTCACTCTTCAGAATTAGGAAATATCCCCAGAGTGGACAGAGCAATCCTGAAGGCATCTCAAATTACCCCAAATATTTCCCTTGCAATAAAAGGAAGTATTTTGGAAAAACCTTTCCCAAATCTCCTTTTTACTTGCAAATCTCTGAAACCTAAATTGATTAACTTCTCATGTGAAGGGGGCAGGTCTGGGATAATGGATTCTGGAGTCAAGGTTTTAACCATTCCTAAAGAATGGCCAGGAAAACGCAACCAGCAAGCAGGAGACAAGCAATACCCTCAAACTTCTCTTGTAGACCGCCTCTTTCTGTGACTCGTATGGTGATTCTGAGTGGTTTGGGCTAAGGGGCTGGGCAATTTCCAAATCCTTTAAAAGCTGTTCCACACCTTTGGTCTGGGTCCTCACATCCTTGCTTGTGGAAGGGGGGGGGGCAGGGTGTTTCTGTTGCAACAGAAAAATATCTTCCTTGCTTTCTGCTACTGGCTCCTGCCTCTACCCCTTCTTCTGACCAAGAATGGACTTAGGGATACTGTGTCCCTTGGGGGAGTTTGGCTGTAAAAGCCAACTCCAAATTTTCATAGAACAGGCTATGCCCCTATTTCAGTGGGCCCTTCAAGCTTGCTCCTACTTGAACTGTGATTTGTCCCTGCCTCCACCATTTGTCGTTGGAGTTTAACATCCCAGGTGCTGCCAGGGCTCCTCACCTTAGCTGACAAGCCAGCCCACCTCAGCCCGGTGGGGAGTTCCCTGTGTGTCCTGAACTGAATGCAGGCAGGGCTGGCTGCTTTCTGCAGGGGCTTCTTTGCCTCCTAAGATAGCCACCAAGAAAGTGGCTCCCACAGCACGACTGCGATATTTAAAACAGATGTGGGGAAACTGTGGCTCTCCAGTCATTGCTGGACCCAACTTCCCTCAGTCCAGCCAGCCTGGACAATGGTCAGGGATAGGATGTGGTCCTGCAATTATTGGAGGGCTGCAGCTTCCCCACCCCTGATTTAAAGAGTGTTACCGATTCAGTCATTTTGAATGCCTCTGAATTTTTTAAGAGGAGACCACGGGGCAGGAGACAGAGCTAGAGGCATGCTTGTTTCATTTGACTTTGTGGGTGATTTTTTTCTAATACTTAAAACTGGAATAATGAGACTCTGTTTCCTTTGTTGAATGCTTTTCTTTGTGAAAGAAAAGTACAACATAAAAACATGGAACAGGGTGGTTATTATGAACTTGTGGAATCTGAAAAGCAATTATTCACATGCATATAAAAGAAGCAGATGGACTCCAAAGTATTTTTTATTATTTAGTTGGAAGCAGCATGCTGCAACAGGATTTCCAGGATCACCAGACATGCCTGCTATTGACACATCTGCAGCTCTTACTGTATCATCCCAAAGCATCTTTTTGTTTAGGCCCCCCCCCCCCCCCGAGGGATGGAATAAAGAGAACAATGAAGAGGAAGTGACTTTCTGCCACTGAACCCAGGCACATCGCAGGATCACTCGCTGGCTTCGGCTGCGAGGAAGACCACAGAAGGATTGTTTTATTATCTTCTTTCGCACCAGATGTTGCTGTGAATGCTAATGAAGGGCAGCTGCAGTAAGTTAGAGAAAACATGAGAGAAAGCAGAGGGGAAAGGAAAGTGAAGCCCCCCCTCTCAGTGGAGGCTCTTTCCAGCACTACACAAACGAACTGCTGCAAAGCAAAAATAAAAAATTCATTCCAGTAGCACCTTAGAGACCAACTAAGTTTGTCATAGGTATGAGCTTTCGTGTGCATGCACACTTCTTCAGATACCTCACACCTATGACAAACTTAGTTGGTCTCTAAGGTGCTACTGGAAGGATTTTTTTATTTTTGTTTTGACTGCGTCAGACCAACCTACCTGTAACTGCTTCAAAACTGCCATCTGTTGGGGGCCGGGGGAATAGAGTTGGGTCCAGGGATTGGCCAATCCCTCACTGCAGAACTGAATTATGCCCACTGCCTTGAATGAGGTGGTGGTGTGACCTCCTCTTAGTGGGCTGGGAGAGCTGAAAATAATTCCACATCTGGCAGACAATGGGCCACTTTGGTATCAGATAGTACATGGGTAGACAAGTGTAAAAATCCCAGGGCACAAATTTTCACAGCCCTCTAGCAGATATGGTGGCTCATTGAGCAAAAGTAATGTATTTAGCATTAACTGTTCGGCAGTGGAATTTGCTACCAAGCAGTGTGGTGGAGTCTCCTTCTTTGGAGGTCTTTAAGCAGAGGCTTGACAGGCATATGTCAAGAATGCTTTGATGGTGTTTCCTGCTTGGCAGGGGGTTGGACTGGATGGCACTTGTGGTCTCTTCCAACTCTATGATTCTATGATTGTAACTCTGGAAGTGTATGCTCAATTCTGACCAAACTAAGTCTCCTAGAGCAAAAGAGACATTTGGAGTAACCCCCACCCCACCCCGAAATATCACAATTTTCCCCCAAAGCTCTGGATCTTTTAGTAGGATTCTGGGGGTGATGGATCCTTGCAGTGAGGATAGATATTGTTGTTTCCATTGCTAAGAGCTGCAACCCTACTTTTCCTTCCGTGAAATTTCAAGGCCAATGTGGCCAATTCTGCAATGTGGAAATAATTGGCACTGCCGTGGCTCCCACATCACCATCATAAAATGAACTCTCAGAGTGAGGCCCTATGCAGTGTACAGCCCTGCTATTTCACACGCGGCAACTGGCAAACACCATTTAAAGCTGCTGATAATGTATCGTCAGAACATTTGCAGGTTTTTTAAAATACTGTACATATGTTTAAGCAAAAGCACAAGCTCATTTCTGCTATTGCAGAGTAAACAAATGCATTGCACAGCAAGTCAGGGAAAACTGGGTTTAAATGTGTGTCATTAAGGTTTCAGCAGTGATCCCTGGTGTGAGAAAAAGAGGCTCTAAAAATATGTCATTTTAATCTGTGAAATACTAGTGAGTTTGAAGATCCGTAAGCAAAAAAAGCAAAAAAATGTTAAAAATTTGCAATGCCAGCTGTGGGATCAAGTCCTGAAAAAGTGCCCATCCTGTCAGGTGATATTCAGAGTTACCAAAAAGAAAAGAAAGAGGTGTGTGTGTGACTTGCTTCTGCAACTTGCTATGTGAAGTGTCATTCTGGCCTTTGGAATGGATTTAGATCACAAGAACCACGTCTCTCCCCTTATTAGTATTTTATGGAGGTTAGTGTCATTCTGGCCTTTGGAATGAATTTAGATCACAAGAACCACATCTCTCCCCTTATTAGTATTTTATTGAGTTTAGTCAACTTTTCCAGCAGGATACACAAGCTTTTGATTAATAAAAAGATTATCCATGTGTTACTTTTAAAGTATGGCAGCCATGTGGTGGAGAGTTTTGCAGCTGTAATAGAAACATATTGAAATTGACAAAAGTAAATTATATAATGGCTGAGATGAAAGCTGTGATCTGAATCGCTGAAGAGGATTTCCAATCTACTTAATTATCTCACAACAGAAGCTCACATCACAGCAATAAAACATCTTCACTGAACCGATCACTACCCAACATTGCAAGACATTGGGGGGGGGATTGTTTTAAAAAACAGTTTATACAACAGTTGATGCAAACTCTCAAAAATAAAAGCAGCACTTCGAAGGCAAAATAAATATGAGTATTTCATAGATTAAAGGCTAGCAGGAGGACCCAGGTTAATCAAATGCAACATAAAAGGACTCAGCATAATTAATTCATTTGCACTCAATATAAGTGCTATCATTATTTATTTGTGTTTATGTTGTGTTCTGCTACTTGCAAATGACAGTTTATTGTGGGATTATCAGTGCTTTTTTCTCAAAAAATATGTTTAGGGGTACTCTCATTTTCCTACTCATATTGAAATATCTGCTCCCCAATGAGGCCAAACTTAGATTCACAAAATGTTTAGGGGTATGCGTCCCCCTGCGTCCCCCCAGAAAAAAAAGCAGTGGGGATTATTAATTGAATTGTCACAGTGCATTTCTATAGAAGCAGCCTCTGTTAGGAAAGGGTTGTGCTGAGTGCTAAAATCGGTCCCAGGAGGGGGTTGTGGTAGGTCCCTGCAGCTGAGAAGAGGGGAGGTGGAAATAGATGGCTTTGTTTTTGAGAAACAACACACCCACCAAAACAAAGGATCCAAACCACAGGATGTTGAGGCTTTTTCTCAGGGAGCTGGAGCAGGAGAGAGGCACAAGCAGAAACCGTTGGAGCTGATAGCTGAAAGAAAGTGACTTGTTCATTGCTTCCATGAGCCTGTGGCCTCATTTGGGATGGGAGGGGGGCTGGCCCCACAGGAACTCCATTTATTCCAGTTACAGGTAGGCTATGAAGGAAAGATGGTTCTGTAATACATTATCAAGTGGTGGAACAGTTCCATGGAGCCAAGCCATGTAAAATGGAGGCAGTGGTTAAGAGGGCTTAGTTTGAAGGAAGAAAGGGTTCATTTTTTTCGTCTTGCCCTTCTCTCCTTCTGCATATTTTTTTATAGGTCCACACCTAATTCATATTTTAAATTACTGTATTACAAATGGACTTTTAGCTGAATTATTGAACCTGACGCTCCAATGTTTAGTAGCTTATGGGGCTGGTGTCTGTGTCCATACACCATCTTTTTCGGACATGCTAGTTTTAGTTTCTGTTCACAGCAACAAGCAAGAGACAAGGGGTGCAGAAGTAACATCCTTGCCAAGGCAGATGCACCACAATGTCATTTTGGCAGTGGTGCTACACGCCTACTTTCTTTCTGAAGAAGCCTAAACACGTCACATCTCATCCGTCCTGTCACAGTGGCCGGAGTAGGCTACTTCAGAGTAACGACGCTACGCAGCTCTGCATTTTATTCTTTTATTGGTGCTGCGTATTTACAGTGCTAAAATCATTGCTATTTACACAGAGTGGTGTGTTCAGTCGGTATCAGAACCTCCGAATGACTTTTGGCGCGTCTTTCCCCAGCACAAAAGCCTCGGCAGACCCATCCTCTTGCCCCTCCTCTTTCTGCGTAATTCTGGCGTTGGAGGGATGGGTCTCCCCCCCTTACTTGCCCCTTCCTGTCCCACCTGGGACCCTGGCTCCGCTACCTTGCCTGAGCCTCGGACCCGACTTCCTGCTTCCCCACTGGAATCAGAGCTCCCTCTGCTTTCCCCTGTGGTCAGTGCCGGGCTTGAACTCAGGAGGGGAGGGACTTCGCGATATCCCCTGTCCCTCACATCCACCCCCCTTCCAAGCTCCCCTTCTCCCCTCCCCAGGTCCCCCCCAGGTGTCGGTGACGACTGGAAGCCTAGGAACTCAGTGCTTTCCGAGCCCGTTGGTGTGAACACCTCCGCCCATTCCTGCGAGGCCCCCCCTTCCGCCTGGGAGGACTGGAATCCCAAAAAGTCCGTGGCGTCTGAGCTGGTGGGGGTAAAAATGTGCTGCCAATCTGCTTCTGCCTCTGACTGGGTGGATCTTGGTGACACCCATATCTCGTCTCCCGATTCCTCAAACTCCGCTTCCCAGCGCCATGGTGAGCTGCTCTCCCGTGCCTCCTCCTCCTCCCCCTCCCTTTCCATGTGCCAGGGCTTGGGTCTGTGGGGGAAGAGGGCGTGAAATTCTTCCACCAAGAATTCCTCCTGTATCTGAGTGGCGGGGACCCATTCATTCTGGGAGGGCGGAGCGTCCTCCCATGCCATGAGGTACTCCAGTCCCCCCACCCCCCTCCGTGAATCAAGGATGGCCGTGGCTTCATTGAGTTGCTCCCTGCCTCCCCTCTCCCCCCCTCCCTCGGGGGTGTGTTCGCTGTCTCGGAGCCTGCTGCTTTCCCTGTACGGCGACAGCAGCGATCTATGAAACACTGGATGCACCCTCATGTCCTCTGGCAGTGCCAGCCTGTATGCCACCGGGTTGACCTGTTGCGTGACTGTGAAGGGACCCAGCCTTCTGGGCGCCAGCTTTTTGCACCTCCCTCTGGTGGGCAGGCCCTCCGAGGACAACCAAACCTTGTCCCCCACCCTGATGACCTCCCCTTGTCGCCTGTGGCGATCTGCCCCCTTTTTGTACGCTTCCTTGGCCCTCTCCAAGTGTTCTCTGAGCTGCTGGTGCACCGTCTCCAGTTCCTCTGCCCAATCCTCAGCCTGTGGGCCCTCCTCCTCCTCCTCCCCCTCCCTCTCTGGGAAAGATCTGAGGTCGCGCCCGTAATTGGCCTTAAAGGGCGACACCCCTGTGGAGACGTGCACCGCATTGTTGTAGGCAAATTCTGCCAGTGGCAGTCTATCCACCCAGTCTGTTTGCCGCTGGCTGACGTAGCATCTCAGGTACTGCTGCAGAATGGCGTTGACTCTCTCCGCCTGTCCGTTGGTCTGCGGGTGTCTAGCTGTCGACAAGCTGACCTCCACCTGCAGGAGGTTCATGAGCCGCCTCCAGAACCTGGAAACAAATTGGCGGCCTCTATCCGAAATAACCCTTAAAGGTAATCCATGCAGTCTGAACACGTGGTCCACAAACAGTTTGGCTGTCTCTTCTGCCGAGACCGCCCTGGCACACGGTATAAAGTGGCACATTTTGGACATGAGGTCCACCACCACCAACACTGCGGTCTTGCCCCTGGAAGAAGGCAGATCTGTGATGAAGTCCATGGACACCACTTCCCACGGCCTGTGTGGGGTGGCTAAGGGCTCCAGCAAGCCTGGTGGCGCTGCTCTGACCACCTTTGCCCGCTGGCAGGTGTCACAGCCCCGTACATAGTCTCGAACATCTTCCCGTACCCCTGGCCACCAGAAGTGTCTCATGACTAGGTGGGCGGTTTTGTCCCTTCCAAAATGACCCGCCGTTGGGTTGTCGTGCATCTGCTTGAGGACCGTACGTCTAAGCTGGGTGGTGGGCAGGTAGAGTGCACCCTTGTAGAAAAGCAGCCCCCTGCGTTCTGCAAAGTCTTTTGCCTGCTCCCTCCCCCCTCTCAGTTCTCTGAAGATGCGGTTGGCAAACTCATCCGCTGCCGTCAGTGCTGTGAGTTCTGCCTCGCTCACCACTGCTGCTCCGCAGGACCATGCTGACGGGGGGAAGATGTGCCTGGGTGCTGGTGGCGCCTCCTCCTCCATGTACTCTGGCTTGCGGGAGAGGGCATCCGCCCTGACATTCTGCTCCCCCGGGATGTAGTGGATGGAGAAGTTGAAGTTCGAGAAGAACTCTGCCCACCGTATCTGCCGCTGGTTGAGCACCCTGGCCGTTCTCCAGAACTCCAGGTTCTTGTGGTCTGTGCACACCTGGATGGGGTGCTTTGCGCCCACCAGGAAGTGTCGCCAGTGCTGGAACGCAGCGTAGATCGCAAGAAGTTCCCTATCAAACACTGTGTAGTTGCGTTCAGGCTGTGTCAGCTTCCTGGAGAAGAAGGCACAGGGTCTCCACTCCCTGTTGGCGTCCAGTTGCAACAAAATCGCGCCCACAGCTTTTTCAGAAGCATCTGTCTCAATGCGTAGGGGCGCGTCCTGCACCACATGGAACAGGTTCTGGTCTGAGGCGAACACTCTCTTGAGGCTTTCGAACGCTGCTTGCGCCTCTGGTGTCCACCTGAACTTCTGCTTGCCTCTCAGGCAGTCCGTGATGGGAGCCGTAACGCGAGAGAAGTTCTTGATGAACTTCCTGTAGAAGTTAGCGAAGCCTAGTAGGCGTTGGGCATCTTTGCGCGTCCTGGGGCTGTGCCAGTCCAGGATGGCCTGCACCTTGTCCTTGTCCATCGCCAGCCCCTTGTCTGATAGCTTGTAGCCCAGGAAGTCCACCTCTTTGGTGTGAAACTTGCACTTCTCCAGCTTCACATACAGGTGGTTCTCCTTCAGGCGTTGCAACACCTCTCTGACATCTTTCACATGCTGCACTGGGTCATTCGAGTAGATAAGGATGTCATCTAGGAAGACCAAGCATTTCCTGAAGAGGAGGGACCCCAGGACGTGGTGCATGAAGGCCTGGAAGCATGCTGAGCCCCCTTGCAAACCGAAGGGCATCACCAGATATTCAAAAGAGCCCAGAGGCGTGAACATCGTGGTTTTCCATTCATCTCCTTCCCGGATCCTGATCAAGTTGTACGCCCCCCTTAGGTCCAGCTTGGTGAAAATCTTGCCCCTGCGTGCCGCTGTCAGGAGATCATCCACTCTGGGCATGGGGAAAGCCACTGGCTCTGTCACCGAATTCAGCCGTCTAAAGTCCACCACAAGACGGCGCTGTTGCGTGTCTTTCTTGTCCACCCAGAAGACCGGGCTGCCCCCTGCTGCCTTGCTTTCCCTTATGAACCCCCGCTTGAGGTTCTTGTCGATGAAAGCGCGCAGATCCTCCAGCTCCTGGTCTGACATGGCGTACAGCTTGGCTGGGGGTATCGTCGCCCCTGGCACCAGGTTGATCTGGCAGTCAAAAGGCCTGTGTGGGGGTAGGTGGTCGGACTCCGCTTCGCTGAAGACCTCCTGCAGGTCCCAGTACTGCTTGGGTATTGCCTCACCCCCTTTGATATGCATGGTGGCCACCGTGGCTATCGGAGGCCCCTCCCCTGGTTGGTGCTGCATGCAATGTTCCAGACAAAAGTCCGACCCAAACGTGATGCACCTCTGGTGCCAACTGATGGAGGGGTCGTGGCGCGCCAGCCAGCTCATGCCCAAGACGATGGGGGGGTCTGAGATGGTGGTGACGTTGAACGCCAGTGTCTCCGAGTGCCTTCCCACCGTCATTCTCATGGGGGGGGGTTTGATGTGTGATGGCCCCTCCCAGCAGCTCCCTGCCGTCAATGGTTGCCACGTGCAGAGGAAAATCTAACTGCAAAAGCTGGATTTGGTGCTCTTCTGCAAAGCTTCTCGAGAAGAAGTTGGCGGACGCCCCACTGTCAATTAGGGCGAGGACCGTCAGGGGATAGCCATTTGGGAGCGTTAGCGTCACTTCTAGAACCACTCCTGCTCTGGGAGGGGTGGGCTGGCTCTGCTCCTCTCTGTGCGGGTGGGTGGGCTGGGGCTGTTGTCTGCTGACTGTGCCTGGCTGCTGCCCCTTGTCTCCTGCAGCCAGGCTTTCCCGTTTCCCTGCTGTGGTGCTGCGTCAGTGGGGGAGGGCACCACCGTTCCCGCCTTTCCTTGCCACTCCCTGCGATGTGGGCAGTCTCTGACGAGATGCTGGGGTGAGTTGCAGAGAAAGCAATTCCCGCCCCTTCCCTCCTTGCGTCTTGGCGCCGCTGGGGTTTGAAAAGCCCGCGCGCGCGCGCTATCAATCTGCATGGGCTCCTGGTCCTGGCTGGCTCCAGGCGTGGCTTGAAAGGGTTGTTGAGGGAGTGGCTTCTCCTGCGACCGTGGGAACCAAGCCCGCTTTGCGCGCGTCGCTTGCTTGTCGTTCCACCGGGATTCCTGCCTCACCCCCACCGCCAGAGCCGCTTTGCTCAGCTGATCCATAGTACTGGGCTTTGGACCTCTCGAGAGTTCATCCTTCACCTCCTCGCTCAAACCCAAGTAAAACGCAGCTTGCATAGGAGGCGACTCCAAAACCCACCCCAGTCTGTGCACCAGCATGGTGAATTTCGCCCAATATGCGCGAACTGTCATATTTCCTTGGCGTAAATTATGCAGTTCCTCCTTCGTCTGGTCCAAATGACTATCGGACGAATACATCGTCCTCAAACCTTCTAGAAATTGTTGGACATTTTTCATGCAAGGATTCTTGGTTGCGATTAATGGTCTTAGCCACTCCCTGGCTGCTCCGGTGAGATGTTCCACAATAAACGCTACTCTGTGCTCATCATCGGGGAACTCATTCTGGTGCAGCTCAAGAGCATACACGATCTCAGTCTCAAAGCCATGATATTCCCTCGGGTCTCCATTGAACTTGCTTACAAGGGTCCCTGCTCTCCTTCCTGGCAGCACTTGGACTTGGGGAGCCCCTCCCGCCTTGTCTTTCTCTGCATCTAGCTTGCTTTGGAGGTCTACCGCCACCGCCCTTAATTGCTGCTCTCTTTCCTGAAGCGCTCTCACCTGTTCCGCAAGTTGTAGCCGTTCTTCCTGGACCTGCTTAGTCTCTTCTTTTGCTGCCTTTAATTCTCCCTGTGCCTGCAGATGCAGCTTCTGCAGCTCCTCTTGTGCTTGTTCAGCGAGCTGCCGCCATTTCTCCGCCTCTGACACGCTCATCCCGGCAACTCCAAAGTAGCCCAAAAAGATTCGGAGGTTGCTGTCACAGTGGCCGGAGTAGGCTACTTCAGAGTAACGACGCTACGCAGCTCTGCATTTTATTCTTTTATTGGTGCTGCGTATTTACAGTGCTAAAATCATTGCTATTTACACAGAGTGGTGTGTTCAGTCGGTATCAGAACCTCCGAATGACTTTTGGCGCGTCTTTCCCCAGCACAAAAGCCTCGGCAGACCCATCCTCTTGCCCCTCCTCTTTCTGCGTAATTCTGGCGTTGGAGGGATGGGTCTCCCCCCCTTACTTGCCCCTTCCTGTCCCACCTGGGACCCTGGCTCCGCTACCTTGCCTGAGCCTCGGACCCGACTTCCTGCTTCCCCACTGGAATCAGAGCTCCCTCTGCTTTCCCCTGTGGTCAGTGCCGGGCTTGAACTCAGGAGGGGAGGGACTTCGCGATATCCCCTGTCCGTCACACGTCCCATAGGCATTCTTTGCATTCTGAAAATGTATCCGTGTCTTAGGCAATCAGCATCTCCTCTCCAGTTTCCTTTTCGGTTTCTTTGGGGACATGGATTCTGATGAAGTCAATAGGGATGCTAGCAGTGTCTACGGAGGTGCTTTATAGGTAGGCTCTGATTTGTATGGGCATCTCCTGGGTTCTTTAAAGTGGAGCCTCAGGTTCCAGGGCAGATGTTCTGCTTTTAATGGAATCACAGTAAAACAACCCAGATGTTCAGCACAATTTACCAACTCTGCAGTGTGCTGGGGTGTGTAAAGTTCAAATGAGCAGCAGCCAAAGTTTATGGTAATGTTACAATTAGTGTAGCCACGATGATCATAGAATCATAGAGTTGGAAGAGACCACAAGGGCCATCCAGTCCAACCCCCTGCCAAGCAGGAAACACCATCAAAGCATTCCTGACATATGGCTGTCCAAAGACCTCCAAAGAAGGAGACTCAACCACACTCCTTGGCAGCAAATTCCACTGTCGAACAGCTCTTACTGTCAGGAAGTTCTTCCTTTTTTTTTTTATTAAATATTTTTATTAATTTTCCAATTAAAACCAATTATATCACATTCAATATTTCAAATTATACACATATATATATCAATCAAACCGAATGTTATGCCAAATCATCTAAAAAATTTTTTATTTGGGTTCCCATGCTTCAAGAAATTGGGAATTCCTCGCAACTGTCCACTGCCGTCTTTTTTCTAAAGTTCAAATCGTCCTCCAAGTTCATAATAATCCAGATCTTCCCCTTACAGTCACATAGATGTATTCCACTTTCATCCGATTGTTTCCCAGCTGCTGAGATAAATATCAAACAAAGTTTCACAGATGTTCTTTCTCCTGTGTGAGTTAATCAGTCCAGCCTCCCCATAAATCTTCTTAATGGAGCTCCCTGTTGCGTCGAAGCAGCTCGAAGTAGCGCCATCTTGAAAAACTCAAATCACTTTCGTTTTCTCTCATAGCCATGAAGATTTACGATCATTATAGAATTTACAGCTTTTTCAGGCAGGAGACCCAAACATCAAACCATTAACTCTTGGTAAATTAATGGATCTCCTTGCCCTATAGCTGAACTTAGCTTCAGGTCGCTGCTCCAATTTAAAGTGCGTCACAGCTCATAAATCCTCCGAACGCGTCCAGAACTTCTTCCGTCCGACTAGGGGGGGGGGGGCTTTTCTCATCGGCAACTCCACATCTTTAAAAAATATGCTCAGTAACAACAATTATAAAGTTCAACTCACACAGTCTTTTGCTTCTCTTTCACTCCAAACAAGCCAGGACATCGCGTCCGGGAAGGTACGAGGCAACAATATGAAGAAAAAAAAATAAAAACTCACTTCCCTTATCGCTCCGTCCCCATCAATCCTTCTTCCAGATGCAGTACAGTCTTTTGACTCCTCTCCCTCAGCAGCATAAATTTCTCAGCAGTAAACAGCGCTTCTTCCCCTCCTTCTGAAGTATGTCCATAGATTTAAGCCTAATTATCTTCTTTAACCATGGAAATCCCCGCCATGCAGATTAGCGTCCGGGAGTCCTGGCCCTCGTAAGTGCTCAGCCCAAGCTCCCCCCACTCCAAAAACAGTCGGAGTGGGTCTGGGGGCATCGCGGGCCAGCGGCCCCTCTCCGTAACCCCCGGAGAGGGTAGGGGGTTGCCATTTACTCCCCTAGCAACCGCCAAATTCCTTACGAAGGTCAGAGAGATGGAAAACAGGTCCGCCATTCCTGCATGTTTAGGTGGAATCTTCTCTCTTGTAGCTTGAATCCATTGCTCCGTGTCCGCTTCTTTGGAGCAGCAGAAAACAATCTTTCACCCTCCTCTATATGACATCCATTTATATATTTGAATTGGGCTACCATATCACCCCTTAACCTTCTCTTCTCCAGGCTAAACATACCCAGCTCCCTAAGCTGTTCCTCATAAGGCATCGTTTCCAGGCCTTTGACCATTTTGGTTGCCCTCCTCTGGACACGTTCCAGCTTGTCAGTATCCTTCTTGAACTGTGGTGCCCAGAACTGGATACAGTACTCCAGGTGAGGTCTGACCAGAGCAGAATACAGTGGTACTATTACTTCCCTTGATCTAGATGCTATACTCCTATTGATGCAGCCCAGAATTGAATTGGCTTTTTTAGCTGCTGCATCACACTGTTGACTCATGTCAAGTTTGCAGTCTATCAAGACTCCTAGATCCTTTTCACATGTACTGCTCTCAAGCCAGGTGTCACCCATCCTGTATTTGTGCCTTTCATATTTTTTTTGCCCAAGTGTAGTATTTTACATTTCTCCCTCTTGAGATTCATCTTGTTTGCTTTGGCCCAGTTGTCTAATCTGTTAAGGACATTTTGAAGTGTGATCCTGTCCTCTGGGGTATTAGCCACCCCTCCCAATTTGGTGTAATCTGCGAACTTGCTCAGGATGCCCTCAAGCCCATCATCCAAGTCATTGATAAAGATGTTGAATAAGACTGGGCCCAAGGCAGAACCCTGTGACACCCCACTAGTCACTTCTCTCCAGGATGAGGAGGAGCCAGTGATGAGCACCCTTTGGGTTTGGTCAGTAAGCCAGTTTGCATAATGATCTGCTCTAGAATCTTTCCTGGTATTGATGTCAGGCTGACTGGGCGGTAATTGTTTGGGTCCTCTCTTTCCCCCTTTTTTAAAAATAGGGATGATATTTGCCCTCCTCCAGTCTGCTGGAACTTCGCCTGTTCTCCAGGAATTTTCAAATATTATTGCCAGTGGTTCTGAAATCACCTCTGCCAGTTCTTTTAATACTCTTGGATGTAGTTCATCTGGCCCTGGAGACTTTCATACATCTAAACTAGCCAAGTATTCTTGTACTACCTCCTTATTTGTTTGGGGCTGTGTCTCCCCTGCTGAATAATCTGCTCCATATTCTTCAGGTCAGGCATTGTTTTCTTTTTTGGAGAAGACAAAGAAGGTATTGAGGAGTTTTGCCCTTTCTCTGTCCCCTGTTCGCATTTCACCATCTTCTCCTGTAAGTGACCCCACTGTTTCCAAATTCCAAAAGCAAGTGACAGAAGAAAATTCAAAACTATTAAAAAAGGCATATAATATCTTTTTGGAATGGGAAACTAAATATGAAGATGTAAAATTGGTAATGATTAAATGGGCCCAAGACATAGGTCACAATATACAATTAGAAGATTGGATAAAATTGTGGAAAGTAAATTTGAAATTCACGGATTTATATTATTGGGAGAGAATTATATGAAAATGATGTATAGATGGTATATATCACCGGTTAAATTGGCAAAAGTGTATAAAAATGAAGAGAAAGAGTGTTGGAGATGTGAGGCAGATGGTACATTTTATCATATGTGGTGGGATTGCAAAAAGGTAAAAATGTACTGGGAAATGATATATAATGAATTGAAGAAAATGTTGAGAATAACATTTGGTAAACAACCAGAAGCTTTCTTGCTATGTATTTTAGGCCAAGATCTACCGAACAAGAAGAGGACGCTATTCATGTATGCTACTACAGCAGCGAGAATTTTGATAGCACAAAATTGGAAGACTGGAGAAATGCAAACTAAAGAGCAATGGCAATAAAAACTGATGAACTATGCACAATTGGCAAAATTGCCAGACAGACTTCGGGGAAAAGACAACAGTGACTTGAAAGAGAATGGGAACCATTTATAATATATGTAAGGGGGAAGGCTTACAGAGAACAGCCTCCCCTCATCAGGAGTAGCTCATCTCCGAGCAGCCACGAGAGTGAAGGGTCTGATGGGCAGAGCCAGGAGACGGAAAGGGAGTGCCAGCCCTCGAGCAACATCCAAGAGCCCTTGCTCCATAGGCAGGAAGAGAGGGAGGGAGAAAGAGGGGACTTGAGTCAGTCAGTCCGCAGACCTTTCCCCCCGACACCAGAATTGAGGAGGCGGAGAAAAGGGAAACGCTTCACAGTTCCGAAGCTTTTATGTTGGTCTAGAACCCGGCGATCGCCAGTGCAGGAATCTGATTTGGAGTGAGCGGACATGAAACCAGCAACTCGTTACACTATAAATAATGTGCACTAATAAAACCATCTTAAAGACAAGCATGTGGAGGGTCGTTACTCAAGAGTAGCCACATCAACCCTAACAATATATTTGCAGAAACAAATGAAGACTATTGACTTGATGGCAGAATTTAAATAAACATTCACACCTTTACTAACAAAAATATGTAGAAGATAAAGAAATAATATAATATAGTGTGTGGGTTTTTTTTTTTAAGAAATAGCAGTGTGTAATAAGGGAAAAACAAATCAGAAGTGGAAGTTGGGGGAAGCCCAGGAGGGGAAGGAAGAGGGAATGTAATATAAATGTTAAAGATACAAGATGTATGTAATGATAGAAAAAGAAACTTGATTAAAAATTAATAATAAAAATAAAAAATAAACTATTGAACCTCTTGAACTTTCCGATTGGAAGGTCAGCAGTTTGAATCCGTGCAGCAGAGTGAGCACGCTGCTTGACCCAAACACAGAAACACACAAATCCTCCCTGCTTGACCCCTGACTTACCTCAAAGACAACAGACATGCAGGAGAGACCATTGTCTGGGGGGACATGAAGCCTTTTGATTTTCTGTTGGAAAGTGTATGTTGGTTGAAATCAAGGCAAAAACTGCTATTCACCATTACACAAATTAAAGTCTACTTTAATTATTATTATTATTTTGCTCAGCTTTGTGGTTTAGATAGCTTAATCCTTGTTTCCCAAGCAGCTGACAACAGTGAGTAAAAGAAAAACGAAACGAGAAAGGCATGACAGCAGTTGCTGAAGCAGATAATATAGTCAAAAATGTGCTGTATATTTGCAAGGATTTGAGGCAACGTTATGCATTTTTTTACTCATTGGACTGAGAGAGCAATTTGATTCTTCATTTAAATGCTGCAAAATACAAAGCATAATGCAGAGAAGTGCATAAATTTGATACAGCCAGAAAAGTCTACACATGTTAAGAAATGCATGCAAATTTGAAGAAGTAACAATGCAAATATAATACAAATGAGCTTTGCAAACATTTTCTAAAAAAAAGTTTGTTGATACTCTTTTGCTTCCAGTGTCTGATAAGATACTCAGAAATGGGGTGTTTACGTGGCCTACATACCATTCCTATTTTGCTTCTTCCTTACATCCTGCTTCTCAAAATAGGCCATGTGGGTGAGTGAGTTTTGGATCTAGGTTTGTTCAGCTGGTCTGGTGTCTCCCTGCCCCACTGCCCCACTTTAGGCAACCTACAATAAGTTAAAAATAGTGGGCTATCTGCAGGAGAAGTAATTCTACACAAATCCAGAGCGGAGTCCCTAAGACAGTTAGATGGCACCTCATACGCCTCTTCCTGCAAATCCCTGGAGCCAAGCTGTTGCCAAACATCTTGCTCTGCTTTCCTTTGGACTCATCAGTGAGGCTGAGACAGGACAGCCCAGGACCCCCAGACACGCTGCCCAGGCCCCAGGGAGGTCACTTCAGTGCTGCCATTGCAGCAAAAACAGTGGCGGAGGCAGCCATGTGACTGGTCAAGTGACTGGTCTTCGCAGCCACAGCGGGCGCTGTGATTCTCCAGTGGTTTAACTTCACGTCTGGTGGTGTACTCTATTGTCACTTGAGACAGGCCAGTGCCAAAAACAATCTAACTATGATGCAAATTTGCCCCAAATGCCAAACCAGGCAAAATAATAAAACAATGCCAAAAGCAACAACTAATTCAACATGAGAAGAACTAAAACTAACTTGGAAGCCAACTACAACCAAACTGTGGAGATAATACTAAAAATGATGATAAAAGATACTAACGGTTGCCTCTAAGTTATTACAGAGCCTGGAAGGATTGAAAAATAAACATTTGCCTGGTACCAATATGAGATTCATGTGGATGCCAGACAAGCCTTCCCAGGGAGTAGGGGGGACCACTGAAAAGTCCCACCACTAGAAAGGATTTGTTTTTCATTTTTTTGCCCGGTATCTGCTGCCTTGATCTTACTCTGATGCTCATTTGCTATTTGGATGCTAAGCCTTCCATTTTGGAGCATTTCTTTTAGAAGTTTTCACATTCTACCATCAGATGTGTGAAATCAGAATTGACATTGTGCTCATCTCAAAAATTATCCAGACTTTGTGAATGCTCGCAAATCTTCTAGGGATTTTTGTAATGGAAAGAAATGATGGCAAAATCCAGGTGCAATGCCACAAACACATTAAAAAGCTTTCTGTTTGCAAAGTGAGAATGGTGCCTCCCAAACTCCAGCAGGCTGCTGGCCTTGGACATGACACGAATCTTCCCTTTCCATCTGGTCAGATAAGACTCCAGCTCTTACAATTCCTACGGGGAATTCTAATTTGGTGCATACTCAGAACATTTATTCCCTACAGCAACTGCAGGATTCTAAACCTCCCCTGGAGAGCGAAGCCAGTCCTAGCAGGATGGGAAGTTTCTGAGCACATCCCAAACAGGGCTAAATGCTCCCTGAAAGTTCTGCAGCATACAAACAGCTACGGTAAATAAAGGAAGGACTGTACTTAGCATGGACCTAAAGATTTGTGCAGATACAGCATTTGTTGTCCTGCATTTACAGATGTCTTGAAAAGAGTTGGAATGTCATAAATAATCATTCATTGCTGACTACTAAACACATGTGATGTAACATTTCACAGTGTGATTGCTACAGCTTCAAAATTAAACTTGCAATCAATGTTAATTGCTGACACTAATTTGCTTTTTGGAGGCAGTGATGGCTTTGCTTAGACCTGCTATCTGTTAAAAGTGGGTGATTAACACTGAAAGTGTATGTTTACCTCCTCAGAAGTAAGTGCCACTGTGTTCAGCAGGGCTAACAGTCAGGAATGTGAGCTCAGGACTGCACTGCAATGGGAGTGAGGCCCATTAAATCTAGTGGGACTTGCTTCTGGTTGAAATGCACAGAACACTCAGAGGCTTGTATGTGATATACTAAAATGCATCCATAGAGATAAGGGGGAAATGCTGAGTTGCTGGTTTGACCAAAGCTTGTGAGAGTAATGTACAACTTTATATTTAATGCACCTTAGTGAGGAAGTTGCTGCTCTTTATCTGAGAATATTTATTTTTTTAAGTACAACTGTAAGATGGATCTTCTGAAATCAAATCTAAAATAAAAGAGAGGTAGTTAATTCTGTCAGTGGATATATAGGCAGCATTGATGAACCCATGACTTCATATTTAATGACTTTCTGCAGATTTAAATAACAGACTTTAATATATACTTTCAAATATTCTGCCTGGTGAACGAGCTAAGGGACCTGCTTACCCTTGCATTATATATTTTTATTTTGTCAGGCTGCTTAAAATTCAAGGCATCTCTGTGAGGAAAGGTTCATTTTTTGAAGCTACATTATTTAGCCATACCCTCTTTGATTCTTCTGTGAAAGATGCCAGAGGTCTAAACCTGGGGATTTGGGCAGCAGGATTCAGGTGTCTTGCCTTCTGGTCTCTAAGATGCTACTGGAAGGATTTTTTTGTTTTTTTGTTTTGTTTCAACTATGTCAGACCAACAGGGCTACCTACCTGTATCTACCTACAATGGAGGTGGTGAATTAGTGCTGGGTGAACCTCCGTCTTGATTTACAAGTGGACTCAGCAAACCCCGAAAATAAATAAATAAATAACCTAATCCCCCCCCCCCCCGAAGGCATCCCAAGGAGGACCGAAGTGCCCAACCCACGAGTTCCCTCAACTTGCCTTCTGTCCCCCAACATACCTGACATGGTTGTGGAGAGGTGGCAGCACTCGCCTGACCTTCTGACAGCTGCATCACTGCTGCTTAATGGGAGGGGTGAGGTGGTGTGGAAGGGGGCGTACAGTGTTATCACACTGGCAGAGCCAATCTGGCGCTCCTGCTTATCTGTTTGCACCATGCCAACCTCCCTGCCCCCTTGCCCCCCATGGGAAGCCTCAGTGACTCAGGGAGGCCAGGGGAGCAGTGAAACAGCAGTGCTACAGGGATCCTGGGGGACGTGCAAGGTTTCAAATAGCTTTAATTATTTTGTAGATGTCTCGGGTGCATATGGTCACCTCTGCCTCGAACCTTCAGAGTGAGCAGCAGCAAAAGTGCAGGAGGAAACCATGAGGATAGACTTGCTTCTGGGGCTGATCTCCTCTAATAAACTGTATCTGTCAGGAACCTGGCTCTCCAGGGCCCAGCAGACAAGACAGGAGAAGAGAGTCAGCCGGCAGAAGAGACAGAAGGCTTGACTTTCCAAAATGACACCCCACAGATTCCACAACCCTCCCTTTCTAGACCTGGTACTCCGTTATCAGGGGAGGGGGGAGGGCTGGAAGAAAGCCCAGAAGGCAGTCTGCCAAGGGGTCAGGTGACTCCAGAACCACTATCTTGTGGGAATGTTTATACAATTTAGCAGCGTTTAAACGATCCCGTTTGAGTTCATGCAGCAATAAGCGGGTTGCTAACTTGTTTGAGTTCTATCAATGGTTGATAATCCCGTTCTGTCCCTCTTAAAGAAAACACACATGAATCTGAATCATATTAACATAAACTACTTTACTATCAGATTCATTCATTCATTCATTCAGACTGTGATCTGAGTGGTAGTGGACTTGTTCACAAATATGGCACACTTTGTGCCGTGTAAGAGGTTGCCCACGGCGCAGGAAACAGCGCAGTTGTTCGTGGAGTGTGTGTTCAAGTTGCATGGGTTGCCTTTAATGGTGGTCTCTGATTGAGAGTCCCAGTTCACCTCACAGTTTTGGAAGAGATTCATGCAGTTGCTCAAGGTAGAGGTGTGTCTTTCCACAGACGAATGGGGAATCAGAAAGGACTAACACCACGTTGCAGCAGTACCTGTAATGCTATGTGAACTAACAGACCTGGCACTCTGTTATCAGTGGAGGGGGGAGGGCTGGAAGAGTGTCTAGACAAAGGCAGTCTGCCAAAGGGTCGGGTGGCTCTGGAACCACAATCTAGTGACAGTGATGGAGAGCTAATTAACGCTCTCAGTCCAAAGTCCCAACTTTGGGCACACCTCCAGGAAGAACGTAAACACAGAGGCAGGCTTAAGGGGTTCTGTTCTCCGATCTTGTTGGGGGCGTAACTGAGAAGAGTCAGATTAGACCATTGTTGATGTGTGATAGATGTGTGTGAGAGAAGCTCTGCAATATGCTTGTAAATAAAGCTTAATTGAACTGATAACCGTTGCTGCTAACAATCATTATAGTATCCCAGCAGCCTGAAGCAGAAATCATAGTGAGGTAAAAAGGCATCATTTCTCATTCCTAATGTTCATCAAACCACTGTTTCATTTTTTTTAAAAAAATGCACAGTGTCTACGGCTCATGACTATAAACTGAATTTCCAGTGGCTTCTGAGGTTGACAGGAGTGTGCATGGCATGCACTTGACACAATCTGGAATATCCACTGGGCCTGTAATCCTCCCCTATGTCTGTCGAAACATTAGCCTGTGACATGAATTGTGATATGGCTCTAAAGCTCACAAACATTTGGCAGGTATAGTATATCTATTCTTTTCCACTGAAGAGCAGTGGGGGCATTTTAATTCAAATCCTGCTGCATTGTCTCTTACACCCTGCATTGTAATATGGACAAATTTCTGGCTAACAACATTGGAGCTCTTTGTTTCTGAGCATCTGAATTCAACAGGGTTGAATTTAAAGGCTTTGGCCATCAACCACAAATAATTGTATGTATGTATGGCAATTATTTATATTCTTTCTTTCAGGATATAAATCCTACCAAGGCAGCTTACAAGTAATATTCAAATACAAATTCTAAAAACACAATGGACAGTGTCAACATGTTCAACTGCATACCCTCCAACATTTCTCCGATGAAAATAGGGACATTCCATTCCATAATTATAATTTTACTATTTATACCCCACACATCTTACTGGGTTGCCCCAGACACTCTGGGCAGCTTCCAATATATATAAAAGCATGATAAAATATTAAACATTAAAAAAATAATATAATATTCAGGAGAAGTACAATCCAATCCCCATTCCTTTACCCCCATGTAAAAAGGAAAGGGGGGGGAGAAGCACATCAATCATTTTGTGTGATCCCAGGGCAAGGAGCTGCAGGTGAAAATGTGCAGTTTGTGCATGCACACCTGTACACACACTTATGGGTCCTTGTAGGGGGGCAGCAGCAGGGTCCCCCACACCCCACCTGTCCCAGACCGCCTCAGAGCTCTGGATGGCCCTGCACAGCTAACCCTGGGGAGGTGGAGATGTGGAAAGAAATCCTCACCCAGGGGACTGTATATTCAAGGCCCAGCCTTGGTTCCCCCCCACCCTTGCTGGTGTTGAGACAAGAACATCATGCTGGAAAAATTGGCTGTTTAAAACTTTAGACCAGGGCTGGGCTTCCTGAACCCCATCCACCATGTTCAGTGGTCAGGGGTGATGGGAGCTTTGGTCCAACAACATAGGGAGGTTCAGTGGTTTCAGAATCCTGATGAAATATCCAACTCAGTTTAGTAGGATTGCTGTTGAGCAAACTGGATTTGTGTAATGGAATGTTTCAGTCCTTTCCCCACAATCCTCGGTTTAACTCTTGTATAAAATCTTGCAGAATTTCATGCCAGTTGGAGACAAGCAAGCAAGCCCCTTCAGTGTGTCTAAAGATACATCCTCATCCATGATCCCCCCCCCCCATTTGAAGCCTCAGACACACACACAACAGAAGCGGGAGGGGGGACTCCTCCCAAGGGCATGATCCTCTATGGTGGGCTCAGTGAACCAATAAAATAAATGGAAAGCCTGAGGCTGTGTAAACAGTCACTGGGGAAGATCAGGTAGCAAGCCATTGGGGAGAGGAACATTGAGGGTAATGTCGGTGCAGGATGGGCAGAAGCAATAGCAGGATAAAAACGGAGAGCTGCCTTGCCTCCTTTGTCAAAGACATGAACTCTAGCAATCCAACCCCTCTAGGATTACATATCAAAAGCTTGTGAACTTACTCTTATTCACACAGCTTGTCATGCTGCTGCACACACAGGAAACAAGTCCAAAAAGGGCCAGTGCTATTCTGAATGTTTTTCTGGATGGCTTTCTTGTTGAAATAGCTGTGTTTGTTGAGGGTGAAAAGGTGTGTGTCCCAAACAATGACTTCTGATTGCTTTTCGTAGGCAAGTCGATTGAATGACTGAATGCCAGCAATGGCTACATGTGGAACTACGTTTTCAAATAAGCAAGGAACTACCACCAAAGACAGGAGCCCAGCATTAGACTCTTCTCCATGATAAAGGTAAAGGTAAAGGGACGCCTGACAATTAAGTCCAGTCTGGGGTTGCTTTACAAGCCGAGGGAGCCAGCGTTTGTCCGCTTCCACAGACAGTTTTCCCGGGTCATGTGGCCAGCATGACTAAGCTGCTTCTGTCAAAACCAGAGCAGTGCATGGAAACGCCATTTACCTTCCTGCTGGAGCGGTACCTATTTATCTACTTGCACTGTGTGCTTTCAAGCACCTAGGTTGGCAGGAGCAGGGACCGAGCAACAGGAGCTCACCCCCCATCACGGAGATTTGAACTGCCCACCTTCCAATGGGCAAGCCCAAGCAGCACAGTGGTTTAACCTACAGTGCCACCTGCATCCCTATGATAAGGTGTAAGGTAAAGGGACCCTTACCGTTAGGTCCAGTCGTGGACAACTCTGGAGTCGCAGCACTCATCTCGCTTTATTGGCTGAGGGAGCCACAGCTTCTGGGTCATGTGGCCAGCATGACTAAGCCGCTTCTGGCAAACCAGAGCAGCGCATGGAAACGCCGTTTACCTTCCCGCCAGAGCGGTACCTATTTATCTACTTGCACTTTGATGTGCTTTTGAACTGCTAGGTTGGCAGGAGCAGGGACCAAACAACGGGAGCTCATCCCATCACAGGGATTCAAACCGCCGACCTTCTGATCGGCAAGTCCTAGGCTCTGTGGTTTAACCCACAGCGCCACCTGCGTCCCATGATAAGGTGTAGTTTGACTCAAAGCATCATGCCAGACATTTCTCCACCAGCAGCAGCCAGTGACGTGTCATGCGGTGCAGAGAAAGACATAGGATAACACTGTGGAGGGTGGGAGATTCCCCACGAGGCTGCTCCTTTCAGTGGTTTTTCTGAATTGTGCCCATCCTTGACCTGGTCCCAGACACAGAGTCCACTCCCCACAGATCAAGGAACACGAGGAACAGGCAGGCCCCCCTGGTATGAGTGTGCAGAGGATTCCCTTGAGGGGCCTGCCAGGATGACACCTTCTAAACAACCCTTGGAACTGTCAGAGTTGGTGGTAGACTGGCTCCCTATTCTTTAGAAAACAATGGGGTGTAAAGGTCTCGGTCTGGGCTGAATACCAATGCCATAACCTAGAGTTGTAGTCAGTGGCTCATGAGTAAGCAATCCCTGAAACTCTTTCTCCCTCAGTGGATGTGGTTCAGGTGTGGTGCAGATGCCAGGGTATCTAAGGTGTCCCTCATGATCCACTCCTGAGCAACACGGTTCCCTTGCTCATTGTTTTCCAGCACCTGTTACTCCTTGTCTCCACTCCCTGTGATGTTGCCTGACCTTGCCTCTTGATCATGTTTTGTCCCTAGGCTGTTTCTCTGTGCTTGACCTTGGTTTGGCTGGACTGCACCTGTAAATCTGCCATTCTCAGTGAGTATTTTGGCTCTTATCTCCTGAGATGGAGGCCTTAGCCCCAGAGAGCCCCCACTGGAGTGTGATGCTCCCCCAAGAGGCAGAACTCTAAACCAGGAGGAGTTGGGCACTCACTAGGTACCTTTAGGCAAACCAATGTCTCCCATCCCTCTCACCCAAACTGTGGAGATAATATCCTGATGTAAGGTACAGGGTTGCTGTAAGGATTATATATATGCTGCAGATGAAGTGTTTTGAATACTCCCTGTAAAGGTCATTAGCATTAACTCAAATCCTAAAAACCACAACTGGGCATAATGAGCCAATGAAGACCATGTGGAGAGAGCCACTTAGCCCTGGCCATCCTGCTTCTTGATTCGTGCTTGTTCTTCTCAGCTGCAGTGACAAGGAAGTTCATCACTATAAAGAAGACATGGGGGTGGGGTGGGAGACATTTTTTTAAAAAACAAAAACAAACCTCCTGGCTAGATCTGTTGCTTCCTTTGCAACTTGTTCCTCTTAGGGCTTGTCCACACTTGTCCCTTGCCTGGGAAGCATTAGTCCGAGTGGCTTCCCCCTTGTCCTGCTCCTTCACCAGGGAAACCCCACTCTTGAGTGCTAAATTGGAGCAAACATCTATCTGGAGAAAACCTGAATTGCCATTAGCTCCCAAAGAGGGCTAAAGAGAAGGTTTCCTCAGGGGAAAGCAACGGGAGAAGAGGAAGTGTGGATGCTGTAGCAAGGAGAAGGTCCCCTGGCATGAAGAAGACCTGGGGCAGGAAAGGACTGTGGCTCCCATCAGAGGGCTTCTTACTTGAAAGTAAAGAATGCTCATAGCTGCTTCTTCCCAGATGCTTCTCAGAGAGGCAGCAACGGAACAACACAACTGCTACCACATCCAGAACTTCCTGAAAGGAAAGGAAGACTCACTTCCTTTCCTGAAGAATCAGATACCCTTTCCTGAAAGGAAGAAGACTCACTCTTTATTGAAGGCAAGAGGCCCTCTAAGCAGAGCTGCATTCTCATGCCCCCACCCCCATCTTTTTCATGCCATGGGGGCTTCTTTGTCATAAAAAGATAGACACAACACAGTCTTCTGTAAAAGTATAAAAAGAGTTTACTCACACATTCTGTTCACAATGGGATCGCAGAAGGCAGGCTTAAATTAGAAAAGTAATATACCTGGAAACTATCCCATAAGGAGACAGCTCCTTTGTCCTCTCTTGGTTGCAACCCAAGAGAGCATCTTAGGCTAAGCAGATATTGCTTATTTGACGAATGTGGGGGGGAGAGAGAGAGAGAGAGAGAGAGCGCTGACCATTCCTGCTCTTTTGTTACCTGGGCAAGTGAGGTCATGCCCACCTCTAGTCACATGCAGAGGAAGTCTGTTCCAGCCTAGGAGAAACAGGAAGTTATGACTGGCTGGTCCAGACATCCCCTTTTATGTCCACTCTAGGGATGTTGTACTTGACTGCTCTTGTGTTTCACATCCCACACTTTCACACAACAGAAAACCACTTCTGGGAATCTAATGAAAGTTTAGCACTCATTTCTGTGTTAATTGCCTCCAGGGAAAAAAATCTGCCAGCAACCCCATTAAGTCAGAGAACTATGGAAGTTTTGCAGTGTAATTTTAATATCCTTCCATGATCGTGCTACTGCCACTCGGTAAAATCTGGAGTGGCATCCCAGCATGCATTACTTTCCCACCACTTAAAATTTAGTGTGACATTGGCATCCCAAAATGGAGCAAGCACCGCAGTGTAAAAGAAATGTTACACATAGGGACAGAAGCCCTAGTCTTAAAACAAGTAAAAGGCCAACTTGATATGTTTTCCCATTAAGGTCCTTCATCCACAGTGCTGAAAAATCTGCATGGGAATGTCAGAGGTGAATGCTGCAAAGCTGATCAGGAATGTTTTGGGCAGTGCTGGATTTATGTATAAGCTAAACAAGCTATAGCTTAGGGCCCACTCTCTTGGGGGCCCCAAAAAAAAATTAAAGGAAAAAAACAACTGGATGTACATTTCCAATATCTATATAAATAAAAATGTAAGTGTCCATTTGTAAGTGACCAGTAATCTCCGAAACCGCTTGACCGCTTGACGTGAAATTTTGACACAATGTTGCATGCGAATATGGGATTGCTTGTATATACTTAGATTGGACAGATGTCACACATGTGGCAGGTAAAATCCTGTTTTTTGCAAAAATAGCACCATCTGCTGGACGTAAAAGTAACACACGCTATAGTAAACATTCCAAGCAGAACCAACGGCCACAGCATCGCCATGGCAACAGCAGCAGCTCCCTCACACATCGGAAGCCCTAACCGCCTCCATGTTTGATGCTATTTTCAAGGTAGGCCTTATACCTTATGGTGCCGTGGGTCAAGGATCCCTTGGTCGCCCCCACCCTCACCCCCACATTTCCCTCCGGGCAGGCAGCACCTGCAGGTTGCCTCCTCCGAAGCAATGGATACTCCATTTTCAAGAGCTGTTGAGAGCCGCCTCAGACCCCCGTGGGCACGCCTCTCCCTCTGGCCCCTCTGCGGCCCAGCTCCTACAGGCTACCCCCACACCCATCGGGACCCACCGGTGGAACCACCCAGAACCTCCCCAAAATGTAAATATGGTATGTGAGGGGGGGAAAGGAGTGGGGTCGGGGTGGAGGTTGACGTGGCATGGGGGCAGATGACATCACTCCCTGGTAGCAACAGGGAGAGGGGTGCCGTTACGTCATCCACCTCTCCTGGGAAACTGGGGCCCTGACTGAGCCACAGCAACGCGTGGCCGGGTACAGCTAGTATAAGATAAAAAACAAATAAAATAAAAGCTACATACAGCAACAGGGTTTGGGTTGTGTAGGCTCCTATGATGTACGTAATGGGCCCCACCTGCTCCCTCAAATATCACTGGTTTGCTCATTTCTATATATAGGGTGTCTACATTCTCCATGTGCAAATGGCTTTAGATACCTATTAGGTCCATAAATTACCATCTAACATATAGTCAGCACACAAAAACAGAGACAATTTGTTGTTGACAAAGGACAGCTGGGCATATAAAGGGACCCATTACCTTCAGTAGCTTAGGGCCTCATCAAACCTAAATCCAGCCCTAGTTTGGGGGGTCCCAGGGTACCCTCTCAAGGTTCAGGTGGTGGAGCGACTGCAATGGCCTCAGCACTCTCCCTCCCTTCCTTGTCTATTTTTCCTTCATGAGATGTTCTGTACCATCTGATTTCAAACCTACCTCACTTAGCGAAGAATATATTCTCTGCACTGCAATCCTAATTGGGATCAGGTTTAAGGTGCTGGTTTTGACCTTTAAAGCCCAATGCAGCTTGGGACCCTCGTACCTACGGGACCGCCTCTCCTGGTATGCCCCGCAGAGGACCTTAAGGTCCACAAACAACAATATTCTGGAGATCCCGAGCCATAAGGTGGCTTGATTGGCCTCTACTAGGGCCAGGGCCTTTTCAGTATTGGCCCCAACTTGGTGGAACGCTCTTTCACAGGAGACCAGGGCCCTGCGGGATTTGTCATCTTTCTGCAGGGCCTGCAAGACAGAGCTGTTCCACCTGGCCTTTGGGTTGGACTTAGTTTGACCCCTGTGTTTTTCCTCCCTCATGGCTTGGATTTATGGACTACTCAAAATGAGGCTGCATTTTAAATTTTAATACTGTATTTTAATCTGTATTTTAATTAATTGCTTTTTATGTTTTATTGTAATTTTATTGGTGTGAGCCGCCCTGAGCCCGGTTTTGACTGGGGAGGGCGGGGTATAAATAAAAATTTATTATTATTATTATAATTTCCCAAGTAAATCCATTGTGGGTATAATTTTTCATCATATAAAAAAGTGGGAAAGAGTCAATTTTCCCCATCCTGTCAACATGTTCGTAATTTCCCATGATTAAGCACAGCATATGCAGTAAAATGTTGCACTTGTGTGGTTTACACATTTTAGAATGTAAAAGGATTATGGGACTGTGATGATGCTATTTTTGTAAATGTCTTGCTTTATCTCTGCATGCTTTTCTATTCTTCAAATATTTCCCCCCCCCTTTTTTGTCAGCTCAGGAGAAGCCCTGTCATATCCTGGAGGTTTGATGGTCATGATCTGTGTTAATTTGTTTACTCTCTCTTGTCTCCGAGATCCCAAATTTATCCTGCTAATAGGTACATTGACACCACTCTGAATGCCCTCAGAGTGAGTTGTAGTCAGAAATGAATCACGGTTTGAGGGTTGTCACAGATACCCCAAAGGACCTGCTTTTCACAAATTATCCATTCCCCTAAATCTCAGCAAATCAGATCAGATACCTAGTGTTGAAACTGATGGCTAGTATCTGATTCAAAGTAGATTTCCTCCTAAGTTGTCCCTGTCACATCCATTTACACCACATTATGTCATGTCACATCAGTACACAAGATGTCATGCAAGCTGCATAACCCACAACGGAGAAAATGCAAAGATAACAGGTGACCTGGCTGGAAGTATCTGCTGTTATGGCCGGACCAAAAATATTTGCAGAATTGCCTGCATTAATTTTGAGGCACTTTCACTAGCTAGGTTTTGTGGGGGGTGGGGGTGGGGTGGGTGTTGAGACTTTTGCATTTGCAGTGGGATTGATGCTGCTCAGTGAGAGGTGAAAGTTTCCTCTTCTTTCCCTGAGAACCCCTATGAAATGGAAGGCTGAAAAATAATGTATGGGTTAAATCTATATTGTGACGAGATTTGTGACCACGAGGTGTACTATTGACCACCAACTTGGTTGGCTTTAAAAGGCATTTAGACAAATTCATGGAGGATAAGGCTACCTGTGTCTTTAGGCCATAGTGGGTATGTCCTGCCTCCAGGACCAGAGATGGTCTGTCTCCGAATGCCATTTTCTGGGAAGCACAAGTGAAGAGAGAGAGAGAGAGAGTGTGTTGTCGCATTCATCTCCTGCTTTCCGGCTTCCATAGGCATCTGCTTGGCTGCTGAGAACAGGATTCTGGACTAATGGGCCTTTGGTTTGGCAGGGAGAACTAGGAAAGGATTAGTCTCGTGCTTAGCTGGCCAATGCACCAATGCTATTCTGAGGACATCATGGTTCAGGTTTAACCCAGTGAGACAGGGCTAAACAGTATTAAAGACCAGAAACTAAAGAGTGTGACTGAAACAAATGAACATGATTATTAATGTGCAATCCTTCATCCAAAGCATGCTGTTCTCTTCATATGGAATGCTAAAGAGGGCCAAAGGACAAATCATTTTAGACTCTTTTCAGTATACCTTTAAAGAAATGTTTAAGGCTTAATTGATGCTAGAATTGCATTGCAAATATTTAAGTCTTATTATAACATTCAAACTATATTTTTAAAGCAGTGCAAACAATAATCTGTTTTTAGATTAATTCATAAAGTGAGGCTCGGGGTCTCTGGCTGGCCTCACTTAGCCTGATGCAAATTCCCATCTCACAGCAGTCTACAAATATATATCCCAGTGTTTTGTATGCAGTTCTGCATGGTGCAGTTCAAATCCCCTGCCCCATGATTTTTATTCTCCACCATTCACGTGTTCATTTGTACACCAGTTATGCATCTGCACATGGCTTGTATTTTTTTTTGTATATTTTCTTATTGAGGCAACACACTGCGCTAAAAGGGAAGACTTCTACTGGAAGCTACCGAGCCATGGAATGAGTGAAGCTAACAACTTGTTGACATCACATCCTATTTATTCAATGCAAACAGCATTGTTCAGGTCTAGCCCGTGTTAATTCAGCTTCCATTACTGAATCCTTAACTCTTGGATGAAGTAATGATAATAAAAAGGGCATACATTTTTTTTAAGGTACAGTTCTTTGAAACAGCTACAGACAATAAGAGTATCTGAAGAGAAGTCTGACCATTCAGTTAATCAAATGCAAGAGTTTCATTTGTGTATTTGTTTGTATGTGTATACACACAGAAACACAGCTGTTGTGCACATCATTTGTTTACTCTAAACAACACTCCAAACACACCTTTTCTCCAAGGAACTCAAGGTGATGTACAAAGTTCTCCATTTTATCCCCACAAAAATCCTGTGAAATAGGTGAGACTGAGAGATAGGGACTGACCAAAGGTTACTAGGTGAGTTTCAGTGGTGGTTTCTCTTTCCCCATGAATCATGATATTATTGCTTTTATTTTCCTGAAGTATGTTAAATTTATTTCCTTTCTCACATTTGCAACACATTTTAGGAGTTGGCTGGAACAGAAATCCACATTGTGTTTTATGTCACCAGTAGTCTTCATTAAGTACTCTTCTTTTCAGCATTCACTGTATGTATTATATGACTGCCAATCTGCAGAAGGAAAATGCCATTAAAACTATATTTATGCCATTTATCAGTATATCAGAAGATGGGAGGTTGGGGTGCTTTAAATAATCACCCTGTACTCTACAGAACTTCATTTACAATGTAGACCTATGCATGTCTAATGTAGCCAATGGCCCATCTAGTCCAGCATCCTGTTCTCACAGTGGCTAACTAAATGCAAGCAGGTTTTGAGCACAAGAGCCCTCTCCCCACTGTGGTTTCCAGCAACTGGTATTCAGAAGCATTGCTGCCTCTGGAGCATAGCCATCAAGGGCTGTGGCTCCATGAATTTGCCTAATCCTCTTTCAAAGCCATCGAGGTTGGTGGCTCTCCCTGGCTCCTGTGCGAAGAAGGGCTTCCTTTTTTTCTGTCTTGGATCCTTCAACATTCAGCTTCATTGGATGCCCATGAGCTCCAGTGTTACGAGAGACGGAGAAAAACTTTTCTCTATCCACTTTCTTGATGTCATGCATAATTTTATAAATCTCTATCATGTCACCAGGCAGAGGGCCTTCTCAGTAGTGGCGCCCGCTCTGTGGAACATCCTCCCATCAGATGTCCAGGAAACAAACAAATATATTTTAGAAGACATCTGAAGGCAGCCCTGTTAAGTTTTTAATTTTTGATGTTTTATCTTGTTTTTAATATTCTGTTGGGAGCCACCCAGAGTGGCTGGTGAAACCTATTTATTTATTTATTTATTTATTTATTTATTTATTTATTTATTTATTTATTACACCTCTTCCTCACCTTTTCTTTAAACTCAAAGAGTTGTACTGGAACTGACAGTATACACTTGGAAAAGGGTTTTCTTTTTCTTTTTTAAAGTGATTGTTAACAGTACAATTCCCAAAGGATAATAAACTGTAGATAAATATAACATCTGAGCAAGCATTGGCCAAAGGATTATGTGTGTTTTTCTTTTTCCTAAAATAGGGTTGTCATATTTCAAACAGTGATAATCTGGACAGATTGATCCCCCCCAAGTTGTTCAGCTTTTTTGGCAAAATTGCAAAAAAAGAGCCATTTTTATCTATTTTATGGGAAATTGGCAAAAACAACACTGCTGCCATGGGCTGCCATACGTCATAGAATCATAGAGTTGGAAGAGACCACAAGGGCCATCCAGTCCAACCCCCTGCCAAGCAGGAAACACCATCAAAGCATTCTTGGCATATGGCTGTCAAGCCTCTGCTTAAAGACCTCCAAAGAAGGAGACTCCACCACACTTCTTGGCAGCAAATTCCACTGTTGAACAGCTCTTAGTGTCGAGTTCTTCCAGGACATATTTTCTTTTTGCCTATTTCCACCCAGACACTGCTTCCTACTGCAGTATTCCAGATACGTCTGGGAAATTCCAGACGTATGGCAACCCTACCTAAGACTCATTCACACTTCCGTTTGCTGTTCTGCTTCTCTGCTTCTCTCCCAGGAAAACCCATGACTTAGTGCTGAATCAGAACAAACAGTGATAGTGTTTTCTGCAGATCGCTGTCTGTTCTGACTAAAGAGAGGGGTTTTTTTTATTAGGAATGGTGGGGCAAAGGGAAAACCACTCAGACCCATGCCTAGAAAGCCCAAGACAAGCAGAAAACCATCTGTGCTTTATAGTCACGGGACAAGCAGAAGTGTGAGACATTTCTCCGGGGCTTTTCAGCCTCCCAGCTGCCCACACATCTTGATCTGAAAAATCTCCCTAGGAGAGCTAGTTGATGATGCCCAGGAAGCTGAGAGGCTGGCTGTAAGTGCCTGAGATAATGAGGCTGGTGCACAGATTTTCTTTTTAAAGGATGCCCTGCCTTTTACATTTAAAAGAAATCCATACTGATTTCTTTAGTCGTAATGAGACTTCCCTTAAACAAACCAAGAAGCCACAATTAACAGATTTCAGGTGCTTGGTAGGCTGCCTATCTCGCTTGTGCACTTAAAGGACATTCTGGAGTTTTCAGGAAGTGTGATGTACAGGAAGATGATGAATTTGTAGAATGAAAGTAAGGACACACAAAGCACTCTGGCCATTTCAACAGAATGGTCAGGGCACCTAAAATTTCCTTTTTCTGAATATATTTATTTTCTCATGTGGACAGATGACTACAAAATAGTAGCATATTTAGCACACTGCTTGGATGTTTAAATAAATGTGTGCAGGATAGGGGCAGAGTGTGCAGTTTTGATGCAACCATTCTATCCACTCTGTAGGGTTCCAGTTAGCTTTGTAGCATATGGAGTGATGAAGCCTTTGGCAACAATGGGCTAAGCTGCCCTAATGCCACCGATAGACAGGCATTGGTTGAGCTGCTCTGACCCCACCAAGGAGAGGGCTCAGCAAAGCAGGAGCTGAAGTGGCAATGGAGCTGAGGAATGGGGAAGACAGGAGTCCAAGGAGGCGGCAAGTCCAGCAGGTGGGAAAGAAGTTTGTGAGAGAGGCAATGCGAGAAAGAGGGGAAAGGTAGAGTGGGAGTGGTAGAAAAGGAAAACTGGTACACAGGACATGAACACATTGGGAGTTGTGCATGATCTAGTAATATGGATGTGATGCATCACACACATTTATAATAAGCAGCCAAAACTTTTACCAGCCAAATCTAGCTCAATTTCTTGGCCTTAATGGTGATGGATTGTGTCTGTGATGGATTGTGAGCTAGAAGGCTGGCATGCTGTATGGCATGCAGGGTGGTGGTGGGACCATCCAAATTGTCTCACAAATAGATCTAGAGTGGGAAGCACCCCCCCCATGTATCTGATTTGAGAAGGCTAGCCTAATCGACCCCTGCCCACTCAATCATTGCCCTATTTAGAGCATATATGCTGTAGCAGCTCAATTCTGGATGCTATTGATTAAACTGTTGATTATTTCACTATACAGAGTTTAGGTTTGTTTTTGTTTTTTTAAAAAAAGGGGGATCTGAACTTGTCTGTCATAAAACATCATCATCATCTCCCTGCTGTGTCTTGCTCTAGGCAATGGACAAGCTGTTAGCCTGTTACTAATTTTAGTTTGCTTTATTCAGCTTCGTTTGTTTTCTTGGGTCACTTGACTGAAGGTCTCTCTCTTTCGGTCATGACTCAAAACCACATTGTACTTGCAAACTTATGTTTCCTCCTGGGATGTGAGTGTCCCAGCTGCTAACGCATAGCTCAGTTACAGAGGACAATGGAAAGGAACAATAGCTATTTATACTTTGGGCAAATATCTGCAGCTGACCTGCACATTTATCAAAATTAAGGATGCTTACAGAATTCATCCAAATTCACCAGATTACCCAGACTTGTTTGCAGAACAGTACTGATGCATTAACAATCTTCCTTTGGGGGTGTTGTTGTTGATTAAACATGTAAGTTGGTATTGTCTCGTGATGTCCCAAATCAAGTGACAGCAAGGACCCATGACCAAGAGGAAGGATATCCAGGGCCAGGTAGGAGGCAGAGGCAGGTGGAATAGTCTAAAGCACATCAAAAGGTAGCATCTAATAAGCAGATGGAGCAGAGGCAAGCGCCAGAGCTAGAGGCAGCCAAGATCTAGAGGCAGGCAGGGTGTATGGAGGGAGGCAGTGAAGGTGCTTTGTCTGGTAGGTACTCCCACTGAAGGGTGCAGCCCAGAGCCAAGGCTTTGTAGTAGGGGCAGCTGCTCTGTGGCCCTCCAAAAGATGCTGAACTACAATCTCCGCCAGAATGGTCAATGATGAAGGAAGTTGTAGTTCAGCAACACCAGGAGGGCTGCAATGGAACTACATTGGGAGTGAAGCCACCTGGGGGAGCTTGTAACACAGCTTTGCTCTCATCCCAGACAACACAGCTCACCCTGGGACTCCTCCCATAGGCAGGCTGCATCACTTGTGCAGGAAATAAGGCAATGGAGGCTGGCTGCGGAGTCCTATTTTCAAGAGCTTGCTTCAATTTGTTTCCTGAAACATTTTGAAATCAAACATGTCATTTGCAGAATTTGGAGGCTCTGCAAATGAGAAACATGACCGGTTTCAATGGATGGAAAAGAGTTTTGAGAAGAATTGTGATGTCTGTCTGTCATATTCCTACTCTAAAGTAGTGTACCCCCTCCATATTCAGATGGGGCTGGGACCATCAGCATGTGGGGCCAGGTGCCTGGTGAAAAAAATATGATTACAAATCCCTGGTAATTACTCTGAGGCCCCATCTCACCCTGGCAGCTGGCTCTGGGAGTGGGAGTTGGGGCACTTGGGCCCTGGGAGGCTGTGCCCTTCTGGTGGCATGGGGAGGATTAAAAGGAGCTCGGGCAGGGAATCCTTGGTGCAGCGGGAAGGTCGGTACAGCAAAAGGAATCCTGTACTGCCCCTATTGCCCAACTTCCAGAATATGCACTCAGAGAACTGGGTCTCCCCAACAGGACGCCTGGTGCAAACTAATGACTTCCTAAAAACTACTGCAACACCCCCCTCCCCGCCCACAAGGCCTGGGTTGCTGTGTGTAAGAGAAACCTGGTGGACAAGCAGCAGCTAAAACAGGCCCATCTGCTTCATCCAACCAAGTCTCTGTTACACATGCCAGGTCAAGTCCTCCATCCACAATCAAGTCATGGATGGCAGTGGTCTTATGGATCATTGACCTGGCATTGCACAGCAGTACCTTCAGGTCATGTGGGTATCCCTTGCCAATTCCAGTATCCCTCCAGTCAAGACCAGACCCGGAGGCAGGGATAGTCCTCAGACAACGACTAAGCCTGCCTCCTCGGTAATGACATGGTCTGGTCTTAGCGTAACTCCTCCTCCTATCTGTGATCACTGAGATCGGTTGTCCCAGTGCCACCCCCCCCCCCAAGGAACCTGCCCCAGCCATTTTATTGGCTGGGCCCCACTCCCAGGCAGCCCTGACCCCTCCCCCTAAGAACAAATTAAAACCTATATAAAACACACAAAAAACCCAATAGAACAATACAAATAAAAAAAGAAAAAATACAAAAGTATCAAAATTAAACAAATTCCCAAACCCAACTAAACATCCAGCCCACCCACCCACCACCACCACCAAGTGAACTCTGTGAATGAATTGACTGATGATACAGTGGCACTTGCTACAGGAGTTTGTTGAGCCAAGAGTTCCAAGGTATATACGTAGTTAAACACCAAGGGATGTTATTTTCGAAGAATGTGAGGAAGGAATCACAAATGTTTGAGGAGAAACAGAAAGGAATCACTCAGTTGGTGGCATGAAAACAAAGCACAAATATTTTTGAATTTCCATTAGGCCATAAGGAAGGGCTCCTTGCACATGTAAGATAAAAAAAAGGGCTGAGGTGTGAGGTGTGAGGTGTGAGGTGTGTGTGTGTGTGTGTGTGTGTGTGTGAGAGAGAGAGAGAGAGAGAGAGAGAGAGAGAGAGAGAGAGAGAGAGAGAGAGAGAGAGAGAGAGAGAGAACAGTAAAGGAACTGGCTCAGAGAACCTTAAAAACATCAGCTAATCAAAATTGCAAATCCGAATGAAAACAGACATGTAATTGAGGCTTATTTATCCAATATAAATGCCAATAAGTGGACCAACCATACCACTGTTCTTTGCTGTTGGGTAAATATCTGGACTCTGCAATGAGATGCCTTTTCTAAAAAGAAGCAGAGAATCTAATGGATGCTAAAGGTTTAATTCATTTTCATAAAAATCAATAGTATTCTTCAGGGGAATAAAGGTGAAGCAATTGATTTATCTAGATCTTTAAAACTTATGAATAGTATACCTGGAATTTCTCAGAGAGGTTAAAGATTGCTTGTCAAGTATTTCAGATTGGTGTCATCTTTTGATTTGTTTGATTTTCTAGTACCATTAGGATCAATTAAATAGAATGGTCATGGCATCTCTTCAAATTATCCCAGGTGATCTGGATGCTAATATCTTCAAATATGCTGTGTGATTTTTTTCCCTTGAAGCACTATGGTTTCCGTGGCATGGTTCTCCCATAATGCCATGAAAATCCAAATTCTTCAGTGTGAAAATAAAAACCTTTGCTGTGAATAAAGGAACACATGCTCCCCAAATAAGGATATTTAAATCCTGTTCAAAGACATACTTAACTGTTTTACTTCAATCAATGGGACACACAAGATGTTTCCCACCCTACCCTTTGGAATGACTTCTTGGTCCATATCCCCCAGGTGCTGTCTATGTTGTCTTTTTGGCATGTGTTGAAGACCTTCCATTTTCAACAAGCCTTTTATCCCTTTATCCCAGTATGCATCTGTGTTGGATATGAAATTGTTTTTACGTATGAAATTGTTCTTAATTGTTTTACATAACACATTTTTAATTGTTTGTTAATTGTTATAATTGACTTTCATAAATGACAATGGCAAAAAGAAACAATTATTGTTTTTACTGCTTTTGTTTTTGCTGTGAAATCACTTTGGGATGCTTTATGGGAAGTGTTTCATAATTGTAAGTAAATAAATATATAAATTGTAGAAGTTTAATTTCAACAGTGGAGACACAGAGTTAAGAAAAAGAAGCAGCTTCCCATAAATTGTGTACAGATTACTTTTAGAGGAGCCAAAATAGCAAGTGATAGATTAAAGGGCTGTTGGGCAAGATAGCTGCAGAAATGCTCAGAGGAAGTAGAGATCAAATTTTGGACCAATGTTAAGTTTTTTGCAACCCAACTGGCTACTTCCAGTTGCTGCTCTCCTCCTAGATTCATTATGATATGCTCAAGCTTGCTGCCTGCTCACTTCTCTGCAAAAAGGGATATATATGTCTGTATTGTGGAGAAAGCTCTGTCAAAAATAATGCAAGTTCACAAATATTTACAGCATCCTTACATTTTGGGGGGGAAATATTTTATTAAAATGCAAACTCAAGTGGAGAACAAAATCATCACAGAAAACAGGTATGAAATACTGAATCAGAGACAGAAAGGGGACCAGAAGCATCAGGATTATATTACAGGCTTTTGATATAATATAAATTATAACAAGTCTGTAAAAATACCATTAGCATGGATTTCCCTTATTTTCCAAGGGTGAGCTCCATTTCCATTGAACCTTATTATTTGCATTTTGCTGTATTTTTCCACAGCCATTTGAAGGTTGTGTGATGGGGGTGGGGGTGGAGTTAGTTATGCTCTTCAGTATTAACGTAAACAATAACATCATACCAAACAGAAATATATCTGTCCTTACTTTTCTGACCACTAGAGCTTCTCAGCCAATAACTGTCTTTTTGTTTTGTTTCCCTAATCGGCTGATTCCCTTAACTTTTTTTTTTACCAGTAAGAAATATCTGCTTTGGCTAAATCCCTTCAAAATTGAGATATTAGTGCCATATTTTATCTTTCTTTTTTATAATAAGAGAAAATTGGGCTTATATTTTAGATTATCTTTTTATTTTACAGTATAATATTTATTTAAAAGAAATAGTATCCATGTAGAATACAAAACAGCAAAAGAAAAGAAATTGTATACTTTACACACACACAAAGTTAATCTAGTTAACCAGACCTTAACCTAACACGGATATTTATAAAAATGAATTCCAAATGTCATTACATTTGTCCATGGCAAGTCTTACCTTTGTATGCAACTTGTTCATGTGTAGCAAGTTTGTACATATCTTCAATCCAATCATGGACAGGGGCTGCCTTTTGCGTGTCTCTGGGGTCTCTGCAAATGGCAGTTGCCTGGTGCTTTATCTGAAGATATTGACATTGAGTATTTAGAGGTAATTTGTCTTTGTCTGAGTTGTCTGAATATGCGTAACATCCATCCTTCTCATCTATCAATTGATCTAAAGTTAATATACCCAACTCTTCCATACCACAATTTCTTTCCCTATTTTTTGACTCTGGTTTCCCCCAAAGTCATTTTATTGTGGGCCAAAAGGCCTTTTTTTTTTTTTTTTGGACATGTGGGACCATATCATTCAAACTGATGGAATTGTTTCTGCAGCATCTTGGACATTAATGTATTTGGGTCTGAGGGCTACCCATCTTTCCAGAGAGTATTCCAAGGTAGCCCAATATGGACAGTTATTATCAGTTGTGGGTGTCCAGAATTGTGTACTTGACAGTAAATATCCATGCTGATATAGTTCTAAATCTGGGATCCTGAATCCTCCTTCCTTTAGTTGTAATTGCCTTTTCTACATGGATATTCTCGGGGTAGAAGAGCCCCAATGACATTTTCTAAACAAAGATATGTTTTTTTAAAGTAATTGTTAGGTATTCCTCTTAAGATATAAACTAGTCTAGGAACTATATTCATTTTGGGAGTATTGACCTTTCCCCACAACCGGGGTTCAATGACTCCCATCTGTCAATATTCATAGGTATTTCATGACATAGTTGGTTGGTGGTCAACAATAGTAATTTAGATAGATCTCATGGTGTTAGTATGCCTAGACACTTAATATTGTCTATACAAGTACAATATTGGAATTGTTTAAACAATTGAACCAAAAAATTTTTTCCCTAATAGTACATGCCATGAGTTCCAAACAGATATTAAAAAGCAAAGGCAAAAGTGAGCAGCCTTGCCTAGAACCTCTGGATAATATGAAAGGTGTAGATTTGTCTTCACTCTATACGTATGTGAGCAATGTAATAAGTCTAGTGGGAAGCCAATTTTTGGGTAGTACTTTTTCCATGCATTATTTGTGGACCTCATCAAAAGCCTTTTTTCTGCATCTAGATATAATATAGCTACGTAAGTCATCTTTGTTCCTGTTTAAATTTATCAAATCCACTCCCAGCCTGATATTATCAGCGGCTTGCCTCATCTGTATAAACCCTGTTTGGTCATTTTTAATAATAGTTGATATTACTACCGGTATTTATAGGCTAATTGCCAAGATCACAATTAAAATGTTTGAATCAATATTAATCAAAGAAATTGGGTGACAATTGGCATATTGCATTTGATCTTGGCCGGGTTTCAGAATAATAGTAATGTAAGTCTGATTGATTAATGTTGAGCTGATTCCTTCTCTAAATATATCATATAAGTGATGGTGCTGGAGAAGACTCTTGAGAGTCCCATGGACTGCAAGAAGACCAAACCTATCCATTCTGAAGGAAATCAGCCCTGAGTGCTCACTGGAAGGACAGATCGTGAAGCTGAGGCTCCAATACTTTGGCCACCTCATGAGAAGAGAAGAATCCTTGGAAAAGACCCTGATGTTGGGAAAGATTGAGGGCACTAGGAGAAGGGGACGACAGAGGGCGAGATGGTTGGACGGTGTTCTCGAAGCTACGAACATGAGTCTGACCAAACTGCGGGAGGCAGGGGAAGACAGGAGTGCCTGGCGTGCTCTGGTCCATGGGGTCACAAAGAGTCGGACACGACTAAACGACTAAACAACAACAACAACCTAGGTTCCAAAAGATCGATATATGTTTTGTATCATTCCACTGGGAATTGGTCTAGCCCTGGTACTTTACCATTTGCCGTATTTGAGATTATTCCCCTAATCTCAGTTTCTGATGCTGGTGACATTAATATTTGTTTTTTCATTGGTTTCTCTAACCCTGGTAGTTTTATTTAAAAAGCAAATAAATCCATACCGTCTTCCTATACCAATTTCTGTTGGAGGTGTGCACACACCACCTAGTTCACTTCTAATTTGTGAGATTATTGACTTTTCTTTCTTTTTCTTAAGTCAATTCCCCAAATTTTCCCCACCCTTTTGCCTGTTTCCCAATACTTTGTTCCATGCAGATAAGCATGAATTCTACTTCTTGGGATAATGTATCATTTAGCTCAAATTTCTTCTTTCATACATTACTATACAATTCATGAGTTGGATTGTTAACTATTAATGTCCATACATCTTTTAATTCCTCTTTCATTTCCCTCCTTTACTATTTCTAAGTTTATTTTTACATGATGTGTATGCTAAATTCAGCCTCTAATAAAAGCTTTATATGCTTCCCATTCATATATTCAAGTGTTTCCATATTATTTCTCCCCAAAAATATTTTACTGACATTTTCTTGTACCCCAAACAAAACCAGTGTCCCTTACAGAAGACTTGTGAGGTTAATGGTGGACTCTAATGTTAAGAAGAAATGTCCTGTGCAGTGGAGAAAAGCTTGCTCTGTAATTTCAAAGTTCCTTCACCTCTACAGAATTCTAATTTATTTGAACCTCAGTAAACTCCATTAGGAAAGGCACACACTTTTGAATGCAGAAAGTAGACTGCCGTGTCTTATTTAGTTCACACCCTGATACCTGACAGCTGCTTGTGCCTCTTTTCAGGTAGATGGGTGCCAACCATCTTACCAGGCAGTGGTGGCGGCAGCAGCCCAATCCTTTCTCCTTCCTCTCTCTGGGCTCCTGGCACCTTGGGTAGCAGCTTAGCTGGGTGAAATTCCTGTTGCTTCAGACTCAGAGGAACTCTATCTTTCCTGGGCCATTGTCTCTTTTGTCAGGTGTTCTGCTAAGTGCCCTAGGGTCTCAGAGAGGGAGAACGGAAGGGACAGTTGAGTGCTGACACTCCTGTTGGCTGAAAATGCATTTAAGGAGAAGAAGAGTTGCAGATTGTCAGGGCTGGAGAAGAATGGGGTTGGGGATCCAGGAGAACTGTTGGTGAGGCTGGGGGAGAAACTGGGAATTCTCCTCTGCTCTGGATATTAATCATGAGCCAGAGAAGAATTTTTGGGCTTCTGTGAAGTGAGTTTTTGACTTTCCAAAAATCATATGCAGCTGAAACACAGCAAGCTTTACAGGCATCTCTAATTCCTTTGTTGTAACAGGAATGTTAATTTAGTTCTGACCTGATCTCACATATTTTCTTTCTAGGGACATTCTAGTGGAAAAACATTATTAGGAAGTGTTGTGTATGTGTATGCACACACAAATTCGAGGGATTTTTGGACTACAAGATTTTTAACTACTGTCTTCTAAGTCTTGAATGTAGTCCAAAATTTCCTATAATACGTTACTTTCAAGCAATGTATTATTATTATGTTTTATGTTATGCATCTAAAGAAGAATGGAAAGAGGACTTCAAAATATACTGCTGATTTATGGTAGAAACAGGTTTAGGAATGTTAAGCATCCAGGTTAGACAAGCCCCGAGGCAGAACTAATTTTCCCGAGTGATACTTAGGCAGCAGATAATCCAAACTGACAATAACCTTGCCAGCAACACAGCAACAAAATTTTCACAAGAGTAAACTTTTCTTTAAGGATAATTCCAATGCATTTGATGTAGCCATACCTTTCCAAATATATAAAAGATGCCTGCTCCATTCCTCAGCTTGTCTCTTGTAAACCATTTGTTTACAAAGAAGAAATTTTCCCCTTAATTTTTCCTTCTCTCCTCTGAAAATATTAGCTCTGACAGAGTGAAATAGAGCTGTGTTGGCCCGCCTAAGCCATTCCGGGATATTTTGTGACATCCGCTTCTTGAGGTCTTTCCCAGTACTATGGCATGTGCTTCATGGCCTTCATGACCACCATGGCTCTCCTTTAAATGCTCATCAGTCCAACACACCAGGCAGGGCACACTCTTGATGTGATCCCCAAGCGATGTGAAGCATCATGGAATGATAGAGTTGGAAGAGAACACAAGGGCCATCCAGTCCAACCCCCTGCCAAGCAGGAAACACCATCAAAGCATTCCTGACATATGGCTGTCAAGCCTCCGCTTAAAGACCTCCAAAGAAGGAGACTCCACCACACTCCTTGGCAGGAAATTCACTGAAGAAACATTCTGCCTTAGACAACTCTTTAAACTTTCTCAATATCTGGATAGGCTTGTCTAAATAAGAAAGTCCTCAGCAGGCAGCAAAAATAATACAGTGAAGGTGCCTGCCTGGTAACAATAGGCAGCGAGTTCCAAAGTGGAGATGTTACCACACTTAACAATCAAGTTCTTATAGATGTGGTGCAAATATTATGCAGCACCTGTAAAAGTGCCAATTCTGCAGGTTGAAATGGACACATTTGGGGTTAGGTGATCTCATAGGTAAACTGGTCCCAAGTTAGAATCATAGAATCATAGAATTATAGAGTTGGAAGAGACCATGAGGGTCACCCAGTCCAACCTCCTGCCAAGCAGGAAACACCATCAAAGCATTCCTGACAGATGGCTGTCAAGCCTCCACTTAAAGACCTCCAAAGAAGGAGACTCCACCACACTCCTTGGCAGCAAATTCCACTGTCTAACAGCTCTTACTGTCAGGAAGTTCTTCCTAAAGAAAGAGGTGGTTTCTCCTTGCCAGATTTGAAGTTATATTTTGAAGGTGCAGCCTTTTGTTGGATGAGAGATTGGTTTTTGTCAGAAAACGCTGATGTATTAGACTTGGAAGGTCATGATAATGTATTTGGGTGGCATGCATATTTATGGTATGATAAAGTCAAGGTCCAAAAAGGTTTTTAAAAGTCATATTATTAGAAAATTCTTGTATAATGTATGGAATAGATATAAAGATTTGCTCAAACCGAGAACACCCAGATGGATTTCACCTTTAGAGGCTAAGATGCAGAAAAGACTGAATATGGAAACCAAGTGGTTAAAATACAAAGATATTTTGGTGGAGGAAGGAGATCATATCAAATTAAAATCTTATGAAATGTTGAAGAATAATGTAAATGATTGGTTACAATATTATCAAATTAATGAAGTGTATAAAATGGATAAAAAAGTTGGGTTTCAAATGAAAAAGTCAAAATTGGAGACGGAATTGCTAGAAACAAAAACAAAAACTCTCTCAAAAATGTATAATTTATTGTTGGAATGGCATACGAAAGATGAACAAACGAAATTAGTAATGATCAAATGGGCAAATGATGTGGGACATAATATTATGGTGGAGGATTGGGAAAGGTTGTGGAAGAAAATTATTAAATTTACCGCGTGTAATACTCTAAGAGAAAATATGATGAAAATGATGTATAGATGGTATCTTACACCAGTAAAATTATCTAAGATTTATCATAAACATGATAATAAATGTTGGAAATGTAAACAAAAAACAAAAAAAACAAGAAGGAATCTTTTACCATATGTGGTGGACTTGCCCCCAAGTAAGAGACTTCTGGGAAAAGATTTATAATGAACTGAAAAAAGTGTTGAAAAACACTTTTGTTAAGAAACCAGAAGCCTTCTTACTTGGGATAGTTAGAGAGGAAATACCCAAGAAAGATGTTACTTTTTTTTCTGTATGCCACAACAGCAGCAAGAATATTATTAGCCAAGAATTGGAAAAATGAAGAACTACCAACAATAGATGAATGGCAGAAGAAGATGATAGAATTTATGGAACTGGCAGAGCTAACCGGGAGACTCTGAGATCAGAGAGAAGAAGCAGTGGAAGAAGATTGGAAAAAATTTAAAGCATATTTAAGAAACAAACATATTATTGGAAAGAATTAAGAGAAGTTTAGGAGGTACAGGGAGGATGTAGAAATAAAAAAAATGTATAGATAAATATTGAGATGTAGTTATAAATAAACAGTAAGTGTGAGATGTTGTGCTATGTTATAAGATAAGATTAGAAAAAGAATACTTATATGGTAAATAAGGTATAAGAATAAGATTTAGAAATTACTAAAGAGGATTTACAATGAAACTCAGTTGGAAGGGATATGAGGAAGTCACCAATATTAGAATAGATATAAGTTGAAGTTTTGGAACTTTTGTTTTTCTTCTTCTTTGTTTTTTGTACTTTGTATTTTTTGTATTTTGTATTCTTTGTATGTTTCTGCTTTTGTATCTTTGTTTGTTACAAAATAATAAATATATTCTCTGAAATAGATTGTATCCCTCTATTACTACATTCCAATCATGAGACTCATCCCACCAGGTTTCAGTGATGCCCATTATGTCGTATTTAGTTTGCTGTACCAAGAGCTCAAGTTCATCTTGTTTCTTTCCCATGCTCTATGCATTAGTATACAGACATTGAAGACCATTGATCATTCCCCCATGTCTCTTATTTGAGGATTTTTTCCTCCCACCACTAAGTCTGCGTGCTGTTTGCTCCATTTGGTCCTTGACATTTGGGTGATCATCTTCAGCACTTGGTAGACTCCTACCTTCAGGACCATTGTCTCCCTCCCCCACATAAGTCAGTTTAAAGCCCTCCTGATGAGGTTTTTGAGTTTCATGGCAAAAACATTCCTCCCAACCCTTGTGAGGTGCAGCCCATCACTTGCCAGAAGTCCATCTTCAAGAAACTGCAGACCGTGATCTAAGAATCCAAACTGTTCCTGTTTGCACCATTTGCGAAGCCAGTTGTTCACCTCCCCTATTTTCCCTCTCTCCCTGGGCCACATCGTTCAACTGGGAGGACAGATGAGATGACAATTTGTGTTTTTAATTGCTTCAACTTCCTGCCCAGAGCCTCATAATCACTTTTCATCTTCTGAAGGCTATGGCTTGCAGTGTCATTGGTTCCCACATGGACCAAAAGGAAGGGGTATTTGTCAGTGGGTTTTATGATTCCTTGCAGCTGTTCTGTACATCTTGGATCTTGGCCCCAGGGAGACAGCACACCTCTCAAGACATCTTATCAGGCCCACATATCACTGCTTCTGTACCCCTCAGTAGGGAATCCCCTATCACCACTACACGCCTATGGGCTTTGTATGCTAGCAGTAACACATTGAAGCTGGCCCACTAGCAAATGGGCAACCACTGCAGATCTCTGAGTAAGAGTATTAGATGCTGACAAGGCCTCACTCCTGTAAGCAATCGTGCTGCAGCATTCTGCAATAACTGCAGCTTCCAAATCAAGCACAGGGAAGCCCCACATAGAGGCCACTGCAGTAATCTGGTCTCAATGCAACCAGCATATGAATGACTTTGGCCGTAGCTGTCAAACCAGCCATAGTTGGTAAAAGGCACTTCTAGACACAGAGGTTTCCTGACCCTCCAGTGACAGAACTGGATCCAGAAACATCCCCAAACAGCGAACATGATCCTTCAGGGGAAGTGCAACCCCATCCAGGGTAGGCAGCTCACCAATTTCTCAGACATGGGAGCTGCTCACCCACAATGCCTCCATTGTGCCAGGATTCAAGCTCAGCTTTTTGTCCCTCATCCATGTCACCGCTGGGTGGCATCTCCTGATTCAGGTGTTGTGCAGAAATGGAGCTGAGTGTCATCAGCATAATGATGGCAATGACTGCTCCCAGTGTCTTCGAGATGATGATGATAGCTTGAAGCTTTATTTGCTTGATTAAAAAAAAAATTAAGAAGAAGAAAAACAAGAGGAAGAAAATGGCAAAGGTCTTCAAGTCTTTGTGAAAGGCATAATTGCTAGTTTTACTATAAAGCACAGTCCAAATCAGTTTGGAAGAGTGAACTAGATGTCAACATGTTCAGGTAAATGAGCAGAAAATCAGTTTTTAAAAGGTATTCCTTTTAAAAGCAATAGACAGGAAAAAATAGGTTTGTGTTGTGCTAGAGAGAGCTAAACTCATAGTTAAACTTCCCAAATAGTGTAGGAGGCAGGGCAACAGGCCACAACTCAATTGGGAAACACGTACTCTGCAAGCAGAAGGTATCAGGTACCAGCCTTGACCTCTCCCTTTAAAAGAAGATCAGGCACCAGAACTAGAAAAGGGCCAGTCAAGCAGCCCAATCCTCTGATCTTTAACTACAATCTTAAGCCCCAAAGAAGACCTGTCAGAAGAGAAGACCTTTTGGGAAATCTAAGTATATTGTATCTACTTGACCACCCTTATATTTGTTGACACTTGCAATGAATTTGTAAGTGCTGATTAGTCAAGGCTTCTGATTGTTTATTGCTCCTCAGCATGGTTTGTTCTTCTTGGTGTTTAATAATTATAAGTAAATTGGTGCATATAGAGTTTCTAAATTGCTTGTTTAATATTTGTAGCAAGAAGTCATTTTTTGTCTGCCTTCTTGCCAGAATACTTATTTTGCCATAATTTGTGCTATTCCTTCTTTTGCACATTTGGTACCAAAGAAGGAAGTCTTCAAATGATGTCTTTTTCCATCCTGTGTTCTGAACTCTGCTCATGAACCATACTTCTTAGATTTATTTGTACTTTGCCTAATCTGTGGTATAACTTTTATCTCAGCTTCTCTCTAGAACCCAAGTGAGAGTCAATCCTTCTGATGTTCCCTTTGAACCTGCATTTAAATAGCCCCCTCACTATTTCAAAATTAAGTATGGTCACATCATTGAACCTGTCATTTGAAATGTATCCCAGTTTTCAAATGAGGCACCCACAATAGTTGACTGGCAGAATAAAATGCAAGAACTAGCAGAAATGGCACAATTAACAAATAATTTGAAGGATAAATCTCAACAAAAATTCTCAGAGAAATGGGCAAAATACAAACAATATGTTCAAAAATACAGCAAAGGTGCACTAATTTTGGTAACAATTGAATGAACTTGAAGAATGGGGAGGAAAAAAATTCAAATCAAATAATTACCTTTGATGCATTAAGAGGAAAGAGCGTATTAGATAAGTGTCTTAGAGAAATATATTGGGTTAAGTACGTTCGCTTAAGGTTAGAGAAATACATCAGGAATTGGCAGGAAGTCGGAAATAAAAAGAAACAAATATAAGAAATATAGTTAGGCCCTTTTTCTTACTCATTGTTTCCCTCTCCGCTTGTTCTTGCCCCCCCCTTTTGCCCCCTTCCCCCCTTTCCTTCTCTTTATATAATATATGATATAATATATGACAAAACCAAAATGATGGATGGGAGGGGGGAGGGGGTGGGCGAGAGTAGGTGGAAAGGGAGGGAGGGAAGAGGGCGGGAGGATGGGATGGGGGGAATAGGGGGGAAGGACACGGGTGAGGGAGGGAGGAAATTGTTTTTGTTTCTTAGGTTGAAGTATTTTGCTTAATGTACAGATGAACATAGATGTATATATTATCTTGGTTTTGCTTTTTGTAATGCTTTAAAACATGAATAAAGAATTTCATGAAAAAAAGAAAAAGAAATGTATAGCAGTTTTATTGTTACTATTGTTTAGGGCAGGCATCCCCAAACTTCGGCCCTCCAGATGTTTTGGACTACAATTCTCATCTTCCCCGACCACTGGTCAGGTTAGCTAGGGATCATGGGAGTTGTAGGCCAAAACATCTGGAGGGCCGCAGTTTGGGGGTGCCTGGTTTAGGGGTTCATTTTCAGTTTAGGCTCACTGCAGCCAAGAAATTCAAGTTTAAGTTCAGTTCTTAGGTTTACACCTTAGGTTCCAGTAGCTTTAGTAGGAGCAGCAAGAAATATATGAATTCTGCTTCCTGAAGCAAAGTGTAATTTTAATAAAATAAAAAAGGTGTGGGGCAGGTGCGCTGGCTGGGGGAAATGGCAACACCGGCCAAATTAGGGTCCCCTGCCGGGCGGCTCTCCACGAGTGCACAAGTGTAAATTCAATGTGATTTTTGCTTACATTCTGTGAAAAATAATGTCTTTATAAAAGCAAAAGACTGAAAATGTTAGGCATTAGTTGCCTCCAATTTGGGGATATAGAAGAAAACAAAACAAACTCAGTTTCACAACATATTTCACTGTGGGCCAAGTAAGTTCTGAGCACAATTCAAGAGGGAGAAATACTCTGTGACTCATCATTTCCCTTCTCAGTATACATTTCCCCATAATTTAACATATTAATTGCCCCCTGTACCTTTCATTAGCTTTTAATCATGCTGTTTCCCCAAAGCAGTGTGCTAATTTCCTCCTCATCTGATGAGACATTCAGCTATAGTCTTGAAGCTTTCACCTCAAGTAGCCCCAGGGTCTCTCTGGGCCAAGGCAGAAATGATCTCGGCAGCGTGGAATCTACTTCCACATCAGTTTAGCCACAGATGAAGCAGAGTTGGCCATTGCAGGTGACCCTGACTTGTGAAGGAACCATTTCACTGATCCTGCATCTAGCTCCTTCCTGCATGCACATGGAAGTGGTTCCCACAGGGCCATGGTGATGTCTGAAGTGGCCCTCAGTCGAGCATTTTGGGATGTACTTCCCAATTGTCCATCTGCCACAAAGGATATTAGAAGAATAAAAGATATCAAGTTGCAAAGCCATTTTAACAGAGAAACATCTAGAAGAATGTAGAACCTTGTAGAAACATCAAGCAGAAGCCTTATGATACTTGTCTGCAAAGGGTGACAAGAAGCTGTCTTTTTAAGTAACATTAAAACGAAAGCCAGATCACATGGGGGAGAGTGAAGCAGAATTGTTTCAGAAGATGACACTGTTAGAATGGGGAGACGGATATAGCTGAGCCATTAATAAAAGTCATGGGAGAGTGATAAATGATTGATGTGTATCGAGACCAGCAAGCATAGGATCCCTGACACATTTCAGCAAATGTCTAGCAATTCCCAGGCAGTAATGGCATTGGTTTCTGCTTACATACACTAAAGGAAAGGAAGAAAAGAAAAGATCTCCAAGCCTCACAGGAGCTTTATTAAATAAAATACAGCTACCAAGACAAATGAAGGAACTTGCTGCGATCACTATTTTAAGAAGATAATATTACAGTGGAGTATTTTTATTTTTAGAAATAACATTAAAATTACAGTTACAGGTAGGTAGCCGTGTTGGTCTGAGTCAAAACAAAATAAAAAAAATTCCTTCAGTAGCACCTTAAAGACCAACTAAGTTTTTATTTTGGTATGAGCTTTCGTGTGCATGCCCCACACCTGACACCAGCTTGATGAGGAAAGCAAGGTTTGCAAACCACCACTGATCACTGGCACCTGCAAATGGAACTGGGCTGTGCCAAGGATAGTGGCCTCCCCCAGATGCTATCTGCCAAGAGGGCCATCCCCACCCCAGGGTACCACTGGAAGCTGTATCCCACCTAGAGCCCTCTAATGGAGCACCCTGAGATTGCACCTGCTTTAGATCGGGGTGATGCACCCCTTCACGCAAACCTGGATGACTAGGATTCCACCCAGTGATCTTTGAGAAGTTGTGACATTTTGCTATGAGAAAATGAAAACCTCCAAATGGGCCCAATCTGTTTGCAGGGAAGTTCCTTCCCGGCTTCATATACACCAACCGTTGGGAAACCCTAGTAAAGTCAAACACAGAGTGCACTGGAAGAAAAACATGGTTAAGACAAAATTGATAAAAAGCAGCGTGAAGGAAGGGAGGGAGGTTTTGCTCTTCGGCCGACTGCACTGCAAAGTCGGCTTTCATCCTCAGTTGGTGAACCAGGCTGCCCCTGATTGGGCAGTTTGAACTTTCGCTTTGGCAGGTGGGGAATTGAGAATGGCTGGCCACAGGGATATGACTCCACACACCCTGTGAATGGAGGGTGGTCCCCAAAAAAATCTAATTACAAGCAACTCCAAAAAACGTCAGGAATAACTTTCTGATGATAAGAGCTGTTTGACAGTGGAACGGTCTCCCTTGTGAGGTTGCAGACTCTCCTTCCTTGAAGGTTTTTAAGTAGAGGTTGGATGCCCATTTGTCATGGATGATCAAGCTGAGATTCCTGCATTGCAGGGGGTTTGACTAGATGATCCCCAGGGTATGGGTGGCTGACCAGGAAAGAGTTTTGGGGCTCATGCTGCCATAGTTAAGAAAGAGGCAAATTCTGCATTACAAAAGGGATTAAAAACAAACGTGCCAATATCGTAATGTCATTATTAGGAATGTAGAATTCTATCCTGTGGATAGTCTTAAAGTATGTCACACCCCATTGCTGAGCAGATTTGTCAGGATAATTTTGAGGGAAACAAAAAACATCCACCCTGAATATTAATGGCCTTAATCAATTAGAACTTGGCAGTTTTCAGCCCACAGTGTCTGTATATAAAGGCAGAAATCTCAGAACTATTTTTGTTTTGGCAAAAATAAGGTGATGTTAGGATGAAGGATGGTATGTATAAATAAAATATATAACTGTGGGTTAAACCACAGAGCCTAGGGCTTGCCGATCAGAAGGCCGGTGGTTCAAATCCACGCGACGGCGTGAGCTCCCGTTGCTCAGTCCCTGCTCCTGCCCACCTAGCAGTTCAAAAGCACATCAAAGTGCAAGTAAATAAATAGGTACCCCTCCGGCAGGAAGGTAAACAGCGCTTCTGTGCGCTGCTCTGGTTTGTCAGAAGCGGCTTAGTCATGCTGGCCACATGACCCGGAAACTGTACACTGGCTCCCTCGGCCAATAAAGCAACCCCAGAGTTGCCCATGACTGGACCTAATGGTCAGGGGCCCCTTTACCTTTAAACAAATAAAACTAAATGTGGCAATTAATTGCCCATTCAAGCTACCTGCAGTCTCCTCTTTGCTACTTGCAGAAAAGCAAGCCAGTTTATAGACACCTAACCATTACATTCAACTGTGTGAATTAATGATAGCACTCTTTTAAAAGAAAATTTTACCTGTGAAATAAGATCTGATTTCTCTGTGAGGTGTGAGGAGCAAAAGGCTTCCTTCCATTTGGAGAAAGCATTTGCTGATGGGAGCTTACTGGGGGCTCCAAGAAGTCCTGATGAGCACTTCCATTGCTCCCCGTAAATGGAAAATGCTGAGATTTGCTGGTGCAAGTCACTCATGGGGAACCCTGATCAGCCTGTCTGAGGAAAGCCCTTTAGCCCCGGGTGTGTGTGTGTGTGTGTGTGTGTGTGTGTGTGTGTGCTTTTCATGCAAGGGAAAACCCAGCCAGATGGGTGGGGTATAAATAATAAATGGTGGTGGTGGTGGTGATGTTCAATCCCTGATACCTCCAGGTAGCTCTAGGTTCTAGAGGAACTAGGTGAGTCACTGGCAGTCAGTGGAGATAACACTGAGATGAGCCACTCACCATAAGTAAACCTGTCACTTATTATTGATCTTATTAACCCATTTAATGTATTAATTGAACATACCAAGTCTTAAACCAAGGGAGAGCCTTGGTCTATCTAGAAAATATATCAATTAAAGGAATGGTAAGAAATAACTGAATGAATTCATTAAAGACTTCAGAGAATTCGTTGCTTCCTTTCAATCAGCCATGTTTCCTGCATTGGTGTGGTTAGATCATTGAATGACTTTTGATGCTAGGAACTGTGCTAAATGATCTTTACTTAAGAGCACAAGAAGTCTTGCTTAAGGGCTTTATTTTTTATTTTATTTTTAAATGCAATCATTTCCATAATCAGCAAAAACATGGGGGCCCTTTGGAAATTTTTCAGTGGTGTACTAGAAGACCAAAATGCCCTCCTCCTCCTCATCTTTGGAGGAATAGTATCACAATTGCCTACTCTCACAGAAACAGAACATTCAAACTAGAAAAGTTACCTAGCAAATGTGCATTTGGAGTAATGGTGGAACTATGTGACTAAACTCTAGTAAATCCCCAAGACTTTAGCTTTGCCCATTTTTCTTGTTGTTTAATTCCATTGATGAATAAATCTGGCAAGAGGGCTGCCTGCCAGAAAGGGCATTTTCATAGTCGCACAACATGAACATTTCCTTGTCAAGACCCATTACAACAAAAAAAGTAAGTGGCATTTCAGTAAAATTGCTCATTTCTTAAAATGTATAAATATATGGGGCTCAAGAGTCTGTTACTAAGCCAGGTATCAATTTGGAGCACATAAAAGCACCTGCCGATCATCAAGATGCAGAGGTATATAGCTAACTTGTAGCATATCCAACCAGTGGGTTCCTTCTTTATATTAAAAAAGCTTCTAAATTTTTGATACAGACATTGCAAGATAGATCAGCTTGCATTAGGTTAAACATGTCTTGCAATGTGACATAATATGATGTGACCTGACAGAACCAGATGAAAATGTCATGTTGCATCACATATTTAAAAGAGGAATGTGTGCATGTTTGAAACATTCTAATGTAGTGGGGCTTGTTTTTATTTTTATCTTAAACCCTGTGGATGAGTTACTGTTGTTTCCCACTACTATGAAGAATAAATGTAATTTACGTGTTGTATTAATGAAGAACTACTCTCACCTTCCTAACCAATAATTTATCACTACCATAGCATAATAAAAATCATTTAACAGACAAGCAAAACCAATATTATATCAGGCAAGTATCGGTAACATTCAATGGGCTCAGATGTTTATTCCTTCACTGCTATGCACGTCACAAAAGGTCAATGAGTAGCTCCAAAAAGTCCAATTTCACATACAGGTCCAAGCATAGATGGCAGGGAAGGGTAAATCTTACCAGGGTCTGGAGATTTAGAGAAGGATGTCTGAGGCTTCCTGCAGCCCCACTGCCACAAGGAAAGAACCAGCCAAGGCTAAATTAAATTCTAGGTCACACTTGAGGATATTTATGGAAACTTGATTGGATTCTGATTCAAGGTCTCAATTCTCTGTGGTTACAGTATACTCACAGAAGCACTGCCACACTGCATAGATGTTTCTGTGTTTGTGACAGACAAGCAACCCCTAATCCATGCTCCCCCATAATCTGAGAGAAGAATACTGTAATTATTACAAACAGGTAGCATGGCAGGGTTGTGCTGAGTGCATGTATACACAATATGACTCTGTGATGCTGCCTGTTTGTTAACAATTACTGCCCTCTTCTCTCATATTATTGCCACACTCATGGAACTTGGACATGTCTTACAGTGGAGAGCTCACTGCCATTCAAGGACATCCATGCTCCAACCCTGAAAGTGTCTCAGTAAAATTCATGGAAAGCGGTGGGGTTCTGCAAGTCATACTTAAGGCTCCTAAAGGTTGTCAAAAGTCCCTTGTCCCTTATATTTGACACTTATGAGAGGGCCACATATAATCCAGCAACTCTTCAGCTCCCACATACACAGAGACAAGATGAAGTGACAGCAGAGTTACAGAGGTTAATTTCATCGCCTCCTCTGTAGGAAAGAGTGACACAGCAGGCCCTTCTTTCCAATGGAAGTAATGGCTTGCTGCTATGGAAACATGATGAAATCACTTGATGGGGAGAAAATGAGCCTGTGTCACCAAAGGAAATGTCACAATATGAGAAATTCTATGTTAATTTCAAATAGCATTGGGGATGGTGGAGACGAACTTACCAGTTATATGAATATAGCTATGAAAATGAAGATAATTAGAGTGCTGTGTGATGTAAAGTGCATTAATGCCTTTTGCAGAATACAGCTATGGCAGTCTCTCTCTCTCTTCATCGATGTGGATAACGACAATCTCCGGTAGCTACTGACCCATGCAAAATACAAGTAGCAGTTTACTCTTAGCCACTGGTAACTGCTCCTCAAATGCACATGTACCTGGAGGTGTACCTGACAGGTTTTGACACACACAAAATACACCTGCAGTAGGCACACCGCATAAATTTCTGTGACATTCACACAGACGTCCTGAGTTTGGCATCTATTTGGTACTAAGGGCCTATTATTTTTATGACATTTACAGAGTAGCCACGACAGTTCCTCAAAGAAGGTGACATCTTCCTCAAAGAAGGCGACATCTTCTCATGCCAGGTAGAAATGTTAAGCTTCACACAAAAGTCATCTTTTTGTGAAAGGTGCCTGTGGAACTTGGTGTGCCAGCAACAGGCTCAAATTTGATAGACGTAAAGCAAGGGCACTCCAACCCTTTCTCTTTCTCTTTCTCTTTCTCTTTCTCTTTCTCTTTCTCTTTCTCTAACTTCTCCTTCAGACATTCAAGCCCACTTTGAGTCCTCCTCCAACAGTTACCCAACACATTTGCTCCTAAAGAGGGCTGTTTATTCATTTAACAACAAAGGAAAAATTGAAACAATTGATTGGCCAAAGTATTGAGGTTAGCTGAATTTTGTAGTGTGGACTGGAGGGGGAGGGAATGCTCCCAATTATGGCCTTAATCTAAGTGGGTGGGTGAATTTTTATGATTTTCAGGGGGGGGTTCTTATGCAGTCATGGACAATTTTTCTCCTTTCTTTTAAAAATCACAATGTAGCCTTGATGCGCCTATGGAGAATTCTGTTCAGGAATGCTGCCAGGCTCCTTCTGTGGGCCCTTTAATGATTGCAAGCTTGCTTCTAAATAAATAAAAAAAGGTTGAGGGTGGAGGGAGGAGAGAAAAGCCATCAACCACCTTGTATTTAAATAGGAAGACACCCCCACCCATCACTGCCAAATCTTAGACTCTCCTTCGCAGCTACTGAATAGCCCAGGCATAGGCAAATTTGGCCCTCCAGATATTTTGGGACTACAACTCCCATCATCCCTAGCTAACAGGACCATGGCCATGCACAGGGGCAGCCTGAGGTGAAACAGGCGGATGCTGCCTGCTGCCCCCCGCCTCCCACCCAAGCCTTGCTCCTCAGGGCTGTGTGGTGATGCAGCTGAAAGAGAGCCCCATGGGATACCTGTTGGAAGCTGGATCCCATTGGAACCCTATAGGATTCTGCTGCCCAAGGCGACTGCTTCATTCTACCTCATAGGTGGGCCTGCCCTGCCACACCTCCATGTGGGAAAAATGGCGCCATGAAAGGGGAAGCCATTGGGCCTGGCTGACAGAAGGAGATTCAGTCACATCTTCTGGTGTGCAGTGGCAAAATGGTAACTTTTGCCACTAACCTTGCTAGAGGCATTTGTGCTGACTCTTGTAAGGTTCGAAAAGGTAGGTCAACTAGAAGCAGATGAACATCCTTATGGGGTAATAAATATTACATCTATTTTGCAGCAGCAGCTGCCATTAATATATGTTTAATGTATGAAGTGGAGCTGTTTAAAGAATAGGCAAATGAGCTTGTACAGTTCAGCTGATTTTGTAATGTATGTATTCTGAAAACATACTGCTTGCTGGCCTTTCTTCTGCCCTGTAGAGCAGAGATGGGCAGAAAGTAAATTATGGTCAATATCTAGTAAACCATTATGTACCAGGGTTGCTGATCAGTTTTAAGATTATTTACAAGCTGACGCCTCCACTTAAAAAAAAATATATATCTTTGCTTGCTAAAAGACAATGTGATCCTTTGGGAGTCTGTGATAGTAATAATTTCCAGTTTTTATAAATGATGTATTCTTCTAAATCCTAATATTTTAATTAAAATATATGAAAAAATATTATTGATGGGCATGCTACAATGTGCTTAACAATGTGAATTTGCCCATTAATTTCAGAACTGAAAAATAAACAGGACTTGAATTAAATTCTTTAAAATCTGTAGAGGATTTTTTTTAAAACTAGCCTTCTCTCTCTCTCTCTCTCTCTCTCTCTCTCTCTCTCTATATATATATATATATATATATATGGGTTTGGGGGAAAAACCTGTAGTACTTAATCCAATGTGTGCACATGCATATGAAATCACATATAATTTAAAGTTTACTTGATGAGCAATTGCTTCCTATTTATGCTTATCTACATCAATTGAAAATACAAAACTCTTGTTTTTATTTCACTTCATTTGCATGTAGACAGGCTATATCATGGTTTACATGAAAGGTATAAGCACATTGCTGGATAATACCCAAGCACCACCCATTTCTTTTAACGCTATATGTAGTTCAAGCGTGCTTACTTTGGATATCCTGGATATGAAATGCTCCGTACTCTTTAATGTAGTTATTAGAAGGAGCAGGTAGGTGCCTGAAGAGCACCTCTCAATTTCCACCACAAATGGGGCCCAATCAGCAAGCAAGAGGGCTCTGGGTGGGTTGCTATCCAAGACCCCTTAAGGTCATTCTTTGGGGCTGCCACAAGAGCAAAGTCCACATCCTTTACATCCTAATATTTTGGGAGACTCCAGGTGCCTTGAAAACATGAGACAGGCTGTTGGACTTTTTCTTGTTGTGACTACTATGAACAATGCAAGGATTCCTAATTTTGTTTTTATTTGTTACTGCCAAAACATTCTTGCATTGATTGTTTGAGTAATTTATTGACTTGTCACCTTCCTCAACTTGTCTCAAAGTGAGACTACCTAAACCAGTTCTAAAGTAGTTTAGAACAATGCCACACAACAACACAGCAAAACTAGTTCTAAACTACAGTAGTTTAGAACAACACAGCACGAAACAAAACACAGGACAAAGCAGACACCCAGGACAGAGACCCATTCAAATAGCTGGCAAAGTTTGTCAGAACGAAAATGTCATCAACTGTTTCTGGAAAGTGCAAATAGAGACTTCCGGTTTTGCCGTGTCCCGAAACAGTTGCACATTCAAGCTTCTTGGAACAAAATAAAAAATTCCTTCCAGCAGCACCTTAGAGACCAACTAAGTTTGTCATTGGAATGAGCTTTCGTATGCATGCACATTTCTTCAGATACACTGAAACAGAAGGTCACCAGATGCTTATATATAGTGAGAGGGTGGGGAGTGGGTGATTGACTGACTGATAGCTGTTGATGACTGTTAACAACTGTAATTGGTCTTACAGGAAAAACAATGGGTGAGATGGCTAAAGATGGCTTTATCATGTATTATGAGATAAGAATCCAAAGTCTTTATTCAGACCTGGTCTCTCCATGGTTTTAAACTTGGTAATAAGTCGCAGTCCAGCAACTTCTCTTTCCAGTCTATTTCTGAAATTCTTTTGTAATAAGACAGCTACTTTGAGATCTTGTATAGAATGTCCTGGGAGATTGAAGTGTTCTCCTACTGGTTTCTCTGTCTTGTGATTCATGATGTCAGATTTATGTCCATTTATCCTTTGGCGTAGGGTTTGGCCTGTTTGTCCAATATAGAGAGCTGAAGGGCACTGTTGGCATTTGATGGCATACATAATGTTAGAAGATGAGCAATTAAATAGTCCTGAGATGGTATGTTGGATGTTGTTGGGGCCAGTAATGGTGTTGTCCGGGTGTATGTGGCAGCAAAGTTGGCATCTGGGTTTATTGCAGGCTCTGGTACCAGGATCCATGTTAAATCTGGTGGTTGTCTTATTGTGGGTGAGGAGTTGTTTAAGATTGGGTGGCTGTCTATAGGCAATGAAAGGTCTTCCTCCCAGAGCTTGAGAAAGAGAGCTGTCATTGTCTAGGAGAGGCTGTAGATCTCTGATGATGTGTTGTACTGTTTTAACTTGGGAGCTGTATGTCATTACTAGTGGTGTTTTGTTATTTTCTTTTTGGGGTCTGTCTTGCAGCAGGTTCTCTCTGGGTATTAGTCTGGCTCTGTTGATCTGTTGTTTAACTTCATCGGGTGGATATTTTAGTTGTAAAAAGGTTTGCTGTAGATCTCTTAGATGAGAGTCTCTGTCTGTAGAGTTGGAACAGATATGGTTGTAACATAGGGCCTGGCTATATACAATGGATTGTTTGGTATGTTTTGGATGGCAGCTGGAAGCATGTAGATATGTTTGTTGGTTAGTTGGTTAACATGGTGTCTATACACCCGCCCTGTATTTTTAAAGTAGTGTGCAAAAAAATGTATTTCTTGCATAGATTGGTTCATAGCCTCATAATCACTTTTGATCTCCTCAGTCGCTGAACTCCAGGCACTCAAGTCTCCAGTTTTTCCCATAGCTTTATTCTAGAAATGGAGTCAAAGGCTGCTCTGAAGTTGATGAAAGCCACATAGAGAGAGATAGTATTACTAGATGAGTACTTTTCTATTATATGTTACAAAACTAAGCAGTGGTCAATGATCAAGCATCCTTCTCTGAATCGTGCTTGTTCATCTGCAAGTATATTTTATTGTTGTAGCCAGTGTTGAAATTTCTGTTCCAGGTGTGCTTTTTGCAAAACGTTTGCAAATGTTATACTTCTCTGCAGTTGAAGCATTACTGTGCCTTTAAAGCTGTGGCACCCTCTGGATTCTGCACAGAAGGCTTGGGAACACTGCTAGTAACCCTCTCCTGGCTATGATTAACGGCTACTCTCCAATCCATCTCATTCAGCAAAACATCTCCCACATGATCAACAGTCAGCTGTGCTGCTGAGATCATGGACAGCTGAGCAGCAATTGAATCAAAGCTTGCGTCCCAGCTATTGATTATCATGAAACAGAATACAGTGGTACCTCGGTTTATGAACACAATTGGTTCCGGAAGTCTCTTCATAAACTGAAGCGAATTTTCCCATTGAAAGTAATGGAAAGTGGATTAATCTGTCCAGACGGTCCACGGAGTACTTAAACTGAAGCGTTCATAAACTGAAGCAAACTTTCCCATTGAAAGTAATGGAAAGTGGATTAATCCATTCCGGACGGGTCCGTGGAGTACTCAACCTGAAGCGTACTTAACCCGAAGCATGGGTGTAATTGGTTCCGGAAGTCTGTTCATAAACTGAAGCATTCATAAACTGAAGCGAACTTTCCCATTGAAAGTAATGGAAAGTGAATTAATCCATTCCAGATGGGTCCGCTGTGTTCATAAACTGAAAATTCGTAACCCAAGGTGTTCATAAACCAAGGTTCCACTGTATATCTTCAGAGAGATTCACTCTCCTCTTCTTAAGCTCCTCCCGCAGAAATTTTAGCTGTGTCAGATGGGCCTCCAAATCTGTCTCTGAGTGCATCCCACTTCTGCCTTGTAGTCTGCTTACCTTGCAGATTGATTAATTGGGCATCAGAGACTCCCAACATTATCGTACCTCTGGCCCTCCAATCTGCGGCAGTCCACACATCCGTGACTGGGGCTGGGGTGTCTTCCAAAATGACATGCCATAGCCTCTCATGTAGCAGTAGACTTTCCATTTGAAAGCTCCATGTGGCATAATATGTCGCATCTAGGCAAGGAAAAGTGAAAGCCTTATTTCAACCCTGCGTTGGAGTCATTTCTAGCATTCTCTTCAGCCAGCAAATGCAGCCCACAACAGCAGGGATTTATGATCGGCATTTCACTCCTCTTTCAGCCTAATCAAGCGAACTGGCAGCAAAACAGACAGACTTGCCTCATTAGCAGCTGGACTTGAGCCACATTCCACCATAAATCACAACTCTGGGCCCATAACCGATATCGGGACGCTTGCCTCTCTCAGAGAGAAAGAACAAAGAGTGGATGTTTATCAGCCTGATTTCCGTTCACACAGACATTCATAACTATTGAAATGTGACCTCTGCGATAGTAGCAGTGAAAAATACTGACAGGGCTTTCCCCTGTTTCAGTTGTGCTACCAGGCTCTCGACCTCTGATGTTGTTACTGGGGCCCACTTTGGGAGGTTCGCTGTGCTTTCAGGGATTTGGCCTCCCCCATCAGCTCTGTCCTTGTAGAGTTCCTATAAATAGTTTTAAAATGTTTTCACTGACAAGTTCATTGTTTTATTTTTTTAAGCCATTTTGAGGTTTTGTTTTTACAATAAAGTGGGATCTAAATTTTATGGAATAAATAAATAAAATCAGTAGTTAATAGTGCAGTTTTGAAAGGTTATTCAAAATGACACACAACTGTATCCAAACAAAGAGGAAAACCTGCTTTCCTTGATCTCAGGAGTCAGCATGCAAAATCTGGTTACAATATCTTAAAAAGTGTTCAAATGCACAGTAAACAGGGAAGCAAATATCTTTTCAAAATGCATAATAAAAGTGTTTTCCTAGGCCATAAACATTCACTTTCTAGACCTTTTATGCCTGTAAAGAACTGTCATTTTACAATCCCCTCATGCGCATTTTCTCTTTTCCCTATTGACATACAATGGTTTGTTTCTTTTTGTCATTGTTAAATATAAAATAATCCTTTCTCCAGGACTATTTCAATTGAAATCACTGAACTTTTCCCTTTACTTCCTTTTCGTGCCTTTCAGGTAGGCATTATAGTCAGAGATGCAGAAATTTCACAATGTTACATGGTTCATTAGATAGCTAACACTTTATTTTTTATATATGAAATGCCCAGTTAGTTTTGTGGGTAAAGGTACGTTGGGCTCACAACTCCATCTTAGGCAACTTTCTGTTCCCTAAGGACTGTTCTGAGTGTCGAGGGATGGAAGACTTTTCTTTTGCCAAGTATCCCAAGCTAGCAGAAAAGGACGGGCATTCACTGCATTTTGAGAATGTCTGAACCGACTCAGTTGTGTTAGGCCCAAGGCAAAGAGGAATTAAGAGTGTTTAAGAATCCAAGATTCACACCAGAGAAGCACTTCATTTCATTCAAAGGACAAACTCAGATATTCTCTGACCTTTTGACACTCACATTCATTATACAATTAAAAAGATCTCAGTTCTCCTCCTTTCTTTGTCAGGAGCTGTAAATGAGTTTTAAAAGCCCGCTTGATAAGAATTAAGCCTCTCTGATGGCATTTTCAGATCCTCACTGCCAGAGGGCCCTGCTGTGTGCAACACAAATTGAAGGCAGCAGCGGATGCCAATCTGTGATGTCTTTGACAATAGCTTTTTAAAAATTTAATGCTTTCTTTTGTGACTGGCAGTCCCGGGAGAGGAGACCTCGGCATCTTTTGCCTCACCTAACCTACATAACTTACAACTCATGATTTTTACACTTTTTACTGGTGGTGACAAGAATTATGGGTGGTCAAATATACCACCTAGTTCAGCCAGCCTGAATAAAGCTGATTTTGTCAAATGAGCTTCAGAGGGACAAGATCTATTGGTATCTAAAAACAATGCAATTCTTTGTACTTTTGTTCCGATTTCATCTCTGCCCCCACTTCTTTCTGCCTCTCCTGCCACCAGTTCTGTTTTCTGAAGCATCCCTATACATGCCCGTTCTCTCCTTTTCTGGCTCTGAGGCATATGCTGGGGGACTTTGTTAGTAGGTGTGTAAGAAATGTTTCGAAAACAATGGCTCATATTTGTGTGGGACCTAAGCCAAACTGGGTTCTCTATGAATAAAAGATTATATCTTCAGCACCAGAGATCACCAGCGACTGAATATTTGCAGATTCTATGGGTAATAAGTATTCAGCTAGAATGAGGGCCATGGCAGCAAGCTGAATTCTGTGCCAGAGCTATCTTCATTTCTACTTGTGTATGCATCTGCATACACAGACAAAGTTTGCAACAGGTAGAGAAAAATAATTTGGAGTGCTTTGCAAACTTGTGCACAAATCCAAACCTTACTGCATAGTGTTTATTTTTCCACTACTCTGATCACCTCTGACCCGTTAGTCATTCTAGCTGGGGCTGATCGGAGTTGTTGTTGTTGTTGTTGTTGTTGTTGTTGTTGTTGTTGTTAGAATTTATATACCGCCCTATACCTGGGGGTCTCAGGGTGGTTCACAGAATAAAAGCAAGATATAAAACCACAAAATACCTAATAAAAATAGATATACCCCCCCAAAAAACCCCCCCACATATTTCCAGATCAACCAAAGGCCTCATTAAAAGGGAACATTTTCCCTAGCACCTAAAGGGGTTTAATGAAGGCACCAGGAACTTCCCTGGGGAGAGCATTCCACAGATGGGGAGCCACTGTAGAGAAAGCCCTGGGACCTTAGGGTGAAGGGCAGTTAATAAATAAACAAATTAATAAACAAATAATTTAGCCACACCTGGGTAGCCGCAGCTTAGCTATCCCCGAGGGAGCTGTTAATGGTGCCACAAGCATTGAAGAATCCCCACCTAGGCATGGGGTTGCGAAAAGATCAAGAAATTCCAGGGTACCATACATGAAGAGATAAAAAAGATGCTTAAAATCTCTATAGAAAAGAAACCAGAGGCGTATTTATTAGGTATTCTAGGGAAGGATATCCCACAGGAAAAGAGAAGAATTTTTCTATACGCTATGGCAGCCGCCAGAATACTCCTCGCCAGTAAATGGAAAGCTGATATAATACCTACAAAAGAAGATTGGATATGTAAATTAAGTGAATTTATAGAATTGGCAAAGTTAACAGCTACCATAAGGCTTCAGACAAATCAAAAAAATAAGATTAGAATGGCAATGTTTCGAGGACTATATGGAAAAACACTGTTCTAAAGATAATATGTTGATATGCATGGGTTAAGTATGTAAAGGATAAATGAAAATAATAATAATTAGAAATGGTTGTAAGAGATATACTATCCCAAGAATGCAATGATAACATTCATTTTATAACTTAAGGAAGTTGAGTTTGTGGTGAAGGGAAGTCACGGGGTGCACAGGGTTTATGTTTGTACTGTGGGGTATATACGTATTTTCCGTAATTTTTGTTTAAATCAGTGTTAGTATTTGTCTTATTTCTTTTTGTCTTATTGATAAATGAATGAATGAATAATCCCCACCTAGGCAAACAGCCCTTTCCAAATGGTCACAGGCATGGCCAAGGCAGACACAAGGGTGGCCAAACCGACCTTGGAAGAATAATAATACCAATTTAGCCAAGCAGAAGGGAAAACAGAGGTTGTGGTGGCAGGGCTTGCAGAGTGCATTTTCCTACCAAGGGTGCTGGCAGTTCCTAGTTCCCCTGCCATGGTTTGGTGGGAAATGACACTGTGCTGAGATCTAGAAGAATGCCACCAACACCACCTCATTGGCATGTTGTAATTCAATTTATTTGTATTCTTTTTTACTTGTAAAAATGTGAACCACTTTCCTATTAAAAGCCCCGAAAGTGAAAGGTTACACGGCACTGCAGTCTCCAAGTGGTGTGATATTCCAGGGGTCCCAGGCACTTACCCCAGGTTTGTGTTTCCCCAGAATGAGAGACAGCAGAACCTGTGATAGGAACCCAGGAAGTGGAAGACCAAGAGACCTTCCTACACTAGGTATTAGTCAGGGACTGCAACATGTCTCAAACACCAGACTTTAGCTATTTTGGTTCAGGAACCAGCCTTTTGCAAGCAAAGCATAACTTTGGTCTCCCCAGTAACCTTTTAACCCAGCTCAAATGGGGAATAGCGTAAGCTTCAGACCTTTCTGTCACTTTTTAACCCTCCTGACTTATCACCCTTCAAAAATAACCCTACACTGCAATGGTCAGCAAAGGCTAACCAGAGGCTGCTGACCCCCAACACCCCTCTCTTGTACTAGTATAGACCTTGCCCTTTTTGCCTCTGTCCTGCTTCCCTAAAAATTGTCCTGCTTCCCTAAAAAGTGAACTGACCAGCACCTAATCAGTAAATTAAGGTAGGGAAAAAAGGCTAAGCTCCCCAGATCATCCGTCTCCCCCCCCCCCACCAAGGGTTGTAACTGGTGGCTTTGCAAGATGAGATAAGAAAAAGAAGAAAATATTATGCTGCTCTAAGGATCCCTTACACTAAATGCTGATAGCCAAGAGGATCTTAGTGCCTGTCTTGCTGCTGTTAGTAAACCCTTCATCTCACTACTGGTGTGATTCATTTGTACTGTCACCTCAACAACAGGACACTTGTTCAAAACAACAGTGGTGTCTTCAGGGCCTTTTTTTCAGCTGGAACTCCCTGGAATTCTGTTCCGGTACCTTCTCAGGTGGGCGCCATTGCCATTAGAAAAGAACAACAGAGGTGCTCTTGGTGAGCACCACTTTTTCTATATATATATAAAAAGCACTGGTATACAGGTTATTTACACCTATATGCTACCTGAGCCTGCGATGGACACCCCAAGAGGGTCTTGCTGCCAAGGCACAGCCTTGGATTCAAACAGAAATCAAACACTGTTCTGACTCTCTCTGGCTTCCCAGGCTGAAGATTTTCTTCCAGCTTCTAGCTGACACATACACAATGCACCTCTGGCCTTTGTCTTTCCTAACTACCTACCGGTACCAGCAGGTTGAGGGACGGGGACCAACCCATTTGCAGTCTGGCACAGAGCCAGTCTCTTGTGTTGAGAATGAGTGGCCCATAATTCCAAATGTGGACACAGAACTCTTTTTTTCTGCACAGGGTGGGGAGAACAGGGAATGGTCCGCAATGAAATTTCCTAGGAGGTTTGTGGAGAAAACCTCCTTTTAGTTGTCAGCAGGGATTTCAGTGAGTCTGTTTAAAAACAAACCAACCTAAGTTTTGTTTTTGATGCACAGAGCAAAAGTGACACCAGAAGTCTTTAAACTAGCTGCTTAGAGAGGCTTTCTTGCTGTGAAACAGAGTGGCAGTAAAAAAGAAAAAAGAAAAGTTAAAAAGCAAAATAATAATAATAATAATAACGTGAGTCTGTGGCAGCCAACTAAGCAACCAATTAAGTAGCACTTTGAGTACACAAATCTTGACCTAAATCTGCTGGCCTAAATCTGTGGCCCTTTGAATTTCCCTCTGGTAAGCTGTTGGCTTAGCAGTCAGCAATAACAGGAGCATCACTTTCAGGCGAAAAAAGGTCTCCTCTCTGCCATGAGTTCGAGGGCATTAAGTTCTTATCGTAATGTTTCTGAGACACTTGAAGCAGCATGACTGTCAATCGAGCTTTGAACCTCCCCCCCCCCCTTCTATTTATACCTCGCATCTGGAGAACAACTTGAGTTCATATGAAGCAGACAGAGAGCTTCGGGCTGAGTCTCCTCTTCCTTTGTGAGAAGCACCTTGCCCTGGCCTGAAACTGACAGGATCAGCTCTTAAATAAAAAGGGCACATCCTGCAACTCCTCCTGTTGACAATACTGCTTTGCCGTGATTTTGTTTGCAGTCCAAAAGAATCACATTTTCATTGTCCCTTGTTGCTTGTTACAAGTACAATAAAATTATCCTGCTTTTTAAAATGCACTTTGAGTGGAAGCGACAAGGCTTTCCAGCAGAATGTAGATGTAAATATTGTTCTTGAAAGCAGTAAGCATAAACTGGGGGCTGGGGAGGGGTAGGTTTGGTTTCAGCTATTCTTTTGTTTTGCAGTTCCAAATATAGATTTGTTGCTCTTCAGCTTAGAGTGTTTATGAAGTCCTCATGAGAGAACCCACAGACCGATTAGTTTCCTGCACTCTTTAGAGGGGTTCAAACAGTTTAAGCACATCTTCTGAACTACACAGCTAAGTTAAACTTCTGCAAACATATTTTCCTAATTTTATGCATCTAACACAGATATATGCATCTGAGAACAAAAGTAGCTATAGGCTCACTGTTAAATCGGGGCCTCCCTAACAAGAGGACACGTGTTGCGGTGTGACCTGGCAACCAAACCCTGTGTTGTGGGTGGGAATGTTTGAATAACCACAGCACCCTATTGGAGGTCCCTCGATGCTGGGTGCAATTAGACCAATGGGATGCCAGCTAAAGTCTATCGAGGGACCTCTATATAAGCCCTGAGCTTCCTCTTTGGGGCCAGTGCATCAGAACATCCGCCCACCTCCCCCTATATTTAGGGCTTGCACGCATAACCTTGCTATGCCATCGTGTGTCATCTGTCGTTGGGACAGGGGCTCGGCAGGAATTTTCCCCACTTGGCAGATTGGCTTGGTGCCATTTGGGTTTTGCCTGCTGTGTAGCAAATTGTCAGAACTTGTAAAGTTGCAGATAGGCTCTAGTTCAGGTGATAGGGGTGGCAGAATGCTCTGGCCATCCCTATGCGATGGGTATTCTGTTAAAGGAATCCAGGGACTCTTTGGCTGGTCAACCCTGAGAGGGGGTTGTGCCCAGAGCCAGAGTCCAGGGGGACATCTGGCTGGTCAACTGGCTTGACTCCACTTTCCATTGTGCCGTGTGTTCACCCTTGGCTGACCTATGGTGTGCCCTGGGTCAGCGCTGCCTGCAAGGGTGCAGGGAGCTAGTCGAAGCAGAGCCTATGCAACCTTTATTGTAATCAAGAAAGTTGTGGTCTCAATTCTGCCAAAAACCAAACCAAAAAATTGAGTCTTGTCTGAATTTATTTGGGGGTGGTTAAAGGGTCTACACATGCAAAGATAGGGAAGAAATGGGGGGGGGTGTCATCTGAAAAGAACACCATTTGCTGAACATAGGCAGCAACACATTTGAAACGGAACAGAAAGTCTATGGAGGTGGTGCAATGAATATGGCAGTTAAGAGCATGACCTATGTGGTCTGGGATGCTGTGCATAGCTGACAAGTTTTCCCTTTTCTCACGAGGAAGCCTATTCAGCATAAGGGAATTTCCCTTAAAAAAAGGGATAACTTGGCAGCTATGATGCTGTGGCCTTAAGAGTAACACTTTGAGAACCCCTGGGAACCACCTGGTAGCCAATGGCTCTCTGAGAGTAGTAAAGGTGCTTTCCCTCCACTTAAATTTCTTAAGTCCTGCCCACATCAGAATGATTATGGCCCTGATGCCACAGAAGCCATGTGACCTCTCTTCAACCATGTGATCCCACAGCTGACCAACAGGGAGGGGATTTATACCCCAAGACAAAATGGGGTGTACCCTACAATGACATATGACACCTCTGTGGTTATGTCATGCCACAGCAGATCCATAGAAGGTGTGTCAGTAGGGGAAACGTACTGCAAAACCACAAAGAAATGAAGTTATTGAGCTAGTCTTAAGGAAATTTGACAACATCTAAACTTCTGACATGGATTGCCATATGTACAAATTTTTCTAGACATTTAAGTGATTTCTGCCCAGCACTGCTTACGACTGCCATATTCCGGCAATGTCCGGGAAATTCCGGACATATGGCAGCTCTAGCTTTTTGGCTAGATTAATGCAATGCTTTATACCTCTGAAGATGGTTCAGCTAGTATAGAATTCAGTGGCCAGGTTGCTCGCCGGAGCAAGACAGTTTGAGTATATTACACCAATCCTGATCCAACTGCACTGGCTACCAATTTGTTTCTGAGCCCAATTCAAAGTGCTGGTTTTGACCTATAAAGCCTTAAATGGCTCAGGACTGTAATACCTCAAGGACCACCTTTTTCCATATGAACCTATCCAGACCCTGAGATCATCTTCTGAGGTCCTTCTTTGTGTGTCTCCTCTTCGAGAAGTCCGGAGGCTGGCAACATGAGAAAGGGCCTTCTCTGCAGTGGCTCCCCATCTGTGGAATGCTCTCCCCAAGGAAGTTCGCCGGGTGCCTTCATTATATACCTTTAGGTGCTAGGAAAAAGTGTTCCTTTGTAACCAGGCCTTTGGTTGATTTGATTGACATCTTATGCCCTTTTAAAATGTGTTGAGGGAGCTTTATTGGGTTGCTGTTGTTTTCGTTTTGATTGCGTATTTTGTGGTATTATATTTTGATTTTGTACTGTGAACCGCCCTAAAACCTGAGAGTATAGGGTGGTATATAAATTCAATCAATCAATCAATTTTAAGTCACTACAATCTGAGCTTGAGTTATGAAAATCACAATCACTAAAAGAACAAGTACTGAGAAGTGAGTCTCATCCCTAACTCTGAGTATGACAGCTGTGTGTTTTAAGTTAAACATAGGAAACATCAAGACAATACAGGACAATATACAGGTTCCTGGCACTCACTATTGGACACATATTTAGGGAGTTATTGGAATGTACAGTAGATAGGCTATTGGACAGAATTGTAATGATGTTTTAGAAATCATTGGGCTTAATAGGATAAGAAGTCTCTTACCTCTATTCTGTAAAATTTTAAGATTTGGGCTAGTCTCAGATGAAACCATTAGACTGGCTTACAACTAGGCAATATATATATATATATATATATATATATATATATATATATATATATATATATTGTTAAATCTTCTTTATCCCTTCACAACAGCAACCCTGTAAAGTAGGCAGGCTTAATACTAGAGTGGACAACTTCAGATTAAATCAACAGGTTCTGGTTTATTCAAAGATGACCAGGTTTTATTTTCCATTATGGAAATTAATGGGTATCTCTGTAAAAATGATGAAACAGAGGATTAAGTGTGATCTACAGCAGAAGGCAGAACTAGAATAATTGGTAAGTCATAAGGAGCTAAAAAACAAAAGGGCCCCTTTCCCACAATCCTGTAAGGTTTTAAGATTGGGCCAATCTCAGATCAAGGCATTATCTTGATGTTCTGCCAGCTCTTCCTTTCAGCTTTTTTTACACAAGGGACTTTTGGACCTTGGGGTACAGTTTTGTAATGGCCTGACAAAAGTTTCTCTATCCTTCCCTTTTTGTAAAACACAGAAGTGTGAGAGAAAGAGAGTTTGTACATGTGTGTGTAAGCAAAGCACCCCAGAAAGTACATTATTTCAGTACACAGAATCTTAAAACATTTAATGTAAAGTTGCAAATGGATGCAATATATTCATGTGTTTCAACAAATGAATTAAAAAGATTCTATGAAATGACGAGAGGAGAAAGCAAATAATGATGGTATCTCCTCCACAACCCAGTCAACAGGGTGACCCACCAACAGCTCTGAGGCTTATTGAGTTTACAAAAAACAGCTCCTTTCCCCAAGAAAAGCTCTAGTGCTCTTCATTGCCTTTGATTTGCCATTTAAAGGGGAACAGGGGGGGGGGGTGAAATGCAAAGTGGCAAAAGATGCTCGGCTCAAAATAATGCTAAAATATCTTATTACAGACTTCAGTAGCTAAGCACACAATGCAGAAGAACATCTATATGCACAATTGTTATGTATCTGGTGCAGTGAGAGCCTGAAGGTTGGCCATGGTCTACATGCATTGTAAATGTTGATAACCACAGACAAGTTTGAGAATGTCGTAATCTGGTAGGTGCTGACCGTCACCTAACCTGCATTCACTAGTGTGTTTGAAAAGTAGGAAAATATATTTGTCTTTTCAGAAATTTAATCAGTTTGTCCAGGATTGTCAGTCTTCATCGAATTTTGGGCATATGCTGCAATTTAACACAATTTTTAATCTGGTTCTTGATTCTATAATTAGTCATTCAAGCCCACTCTTCAGAAATTGGAATAATAGAAGAGAACTATTGACTCTGTTTGCTTCATACAATTCCAGAAGACCTTTGGTAGTGTATTTTTGCTGCTCAACCACCCCACCCCCCACCCCCTGCCGCCCTTGGTCAGACTTGTCTTCAGTGGAGTTCTGGGTGGCCAGGCTCTGTGCCAGGATGAGTTTAGATGGAGGACCATTTGGCTGTGAGTCCTGGGAGACCTGTTCCCTGCCTTGCAGGCCTTTCCCCATCTGGCCTGGGAGGGTGGGGCCCGGACTGCCTCTAGCTACAAAAGCTGAAACTGCTGAACAGACTCTTGGGCTGAGGGATTGGTTAGGGGTTGCATTGGGAGGGGGTTGCTGCTGGTATTGATATTATTTTGTGTATCTTTTTTGGTATCTTCATTATGATTTGTGTGGAAATTGTTCAATATGGTTGTGCACTTTTTGATGTTTTATTTATGACTACTTTTTCTGTTTCTGTTTATTATTTGTTGTTATTTCAACCATCATGGCCATATCAACCACTGGAAAAAAGAATATCCATCCTATACACATCATTAAAACACAATATATATACAAATAGGTTTACATTTCAAATAGGTTTTTTATTTCATTTCCAATTTAATCTTTACAGTCCACCATGTTATCCTGAACGAATGCTCTAAATTTTGGGCAACAACTGCAACTTTGTCAACACAAATATGTGATTTTCACTTGGTCATCCACATCAGGTATCTTACATAACAAATGAAGAATAAATGTAGCTCTTCATTTTGAATTGTGCGACTTTTCTTCATGTTGTAAGCCATCTTGAGCATGGCTCTATGTAAAAGGTGCATGTATGTATGTATACATGTATAAGCAAACCCAAAGACCATCCGCAGCCAACCCAGAATTGCCAAGCTACTCCCACCAAGGAAAGTGCCCACTACTATTATGGGATTCACTCTGGCCTGTTGGTGAAAGAGGATCCTGGCTGGTGTGGCCAGTCTCCCTGAAGTTTATGTTTTTGCTGACAGGCGGGTGGTGGCAGGGCACAGGTTGAATCATTGCCTGATGTCATTCAGGTTACCAGTTTTGGACCCACTGTGGACTTGAATCTTGACATCCACAAAATTTTACTAAAGTTAGTGTCAGAGGTTCTTGCGGCTACTCTTGAGTAACGACGCTCCACACCTGCTTTTCTTTAAGGCATTTTTATTGTGCATCCTATTTACAGTGCAAAGAATCTGGAAAACATGTCTGCTTAGTCTGAGTCTGAACCTCGCAATGGCTTCTTTCTGTTTCATGCCCAGCATAACAGCTTGGGAACCCCAAAGCACCTCCCTATTGCCCTACGGGGTGCCGTGCGCCTCAATTCAGGCGTCAGGGGGAAGGGCCGTCCTTCTGATTGCTCTCCCGTCATTTCCTCCCCAGCTGCCTCCTTCTCTACTTGGTGTTGAGGTTCTTTCATGCTGTTAGAGCCTCTCCCCTCCCTCTCTACTTCCTGACTCCTATAATCTGATCCACTACTGGACTTGCTGCTCTGAGAGGAACTCGACCTGATGGGGGGGGGGCTGTTCCCTATAAGCCCTCCCCCTTACAGTTAGTGACGTATCTTAGACTTCCCTTGAAAAGTTTACAAGCGTTTCATCATGGAAAGTTCTTCCAAATTGACCCCCAATTTTGCTGTGAGCAAAATTCGATACTATTTGGATGTAAAATTATTTTTGTGCAGGGTTAAAGCTTGAGGCTGCTGCTGAGCTATGTGCAGTCTGAGAATCAGTGTTTATCATTGGCTAATGTTAGAGACCTCTAAAATCTTCCATGTGCTGAATGTGACTAAAATCCAATCTCCAAGAATGACATCTGCTCCCAGTTGCCAGTGTTCTGTCCATTCAGTACAAAGGGGTTGGGATGCCTGCATGTTTAGCATTTGGATAATAATTTAAGTTTAAGGACTTTTATTTATATTGTTTAATAAATAGAACAATATTAATCTATTTTTAAAACATTCTGCATAGATGCATGATGCCTTCTTGTCACCTGTTCTTCCAAACCACCCTCTTCTTCCCCGTGTGCTGTGCTTGGCTGTTGTGATAAGATAAAGATCTCAGCATACTTGCTTATTTAATTATGAGACGTCACATAAAATAAATTATCTAGGTGTGGCTAATGCACACCTAGCAGCCTGACACAAGATTGACATGGTTAGGTAGTGATGATCAGGCAGAAATAAGAGAGTCCCATCACACTGATTATGTTGCCTATTGCTGGGTATGCTGACAAGAGAAGTATATCCATTATGAAATTCAGGTTATGTTTAAGGAACCACGTTCCTTTCCCTGCTAGGGCCAACATTTGCCCAAGTCTTGCTGCAATGTTCACACCTGGTTCCTCCCTTCATTTCTTCTCTCCTTGGGCTGCTGCCTAAAGCAGATCACTTCACCTGTTGTCTGGCCAGACGAGACCAACATGCCTTTGAAAGTTTCCTACTTTACTTTCTAGGAAAGATCATTCATTCCTACTTTGAATATTGTTGGTGAAAAGTAACTGATAGAGCAAGGATCATTAACTTTTCTCTCCCTTTCTCTGGAAAACGATACCTTCTATTTTGCGTAAACAAGTAATCATTGGTGGAAAGGAACAAAAGGGCAACTCAATCAGTTTTGACTTTCTAATCTGAAGTGATCATTTCTGTGTGTGAAAATGTTCCTTCAAATGGCATCTGCACCATATATCACATGGCTAGAAATGCAAGAGAGAAAGAAATCCACAGTGCCTCTGGGACCTCAGGTGTCGGTTATAGAAGAGAGATTGTTCAGTCTATAAATTCCTCTTCTGGAGTGCCGACATCTAAGGTCCCCAAGCCTTTTTCCATATCACTAAAGATTCCAGACACTGAGGGTATTCCATCCTTTACAGGAAGGGCTCAGCCATTCTTATTGCAGACAACCTTGCTGAGAGTTTGACCATACTGCAGAGCAGCTAGGGCTAAACTTTCAAGATTTTCCATGGATATTTTCTTAGTTTGGCTGTAATTTCTGAGTAGGCATTTCAGAAAAGGGAAGAGAGAGAAACGAGTGGGAAGTCAAACCGTAGACAAAGCTACCCTTTGGGGGCTTGTATATATATTGTAGAATCCGCAGGTTACTTCTTTTCAGACATCATCAAGCATTAATAGAGGCCTTCATATTTGGTGCCTCATTATAGGCTGGATCGGGACCCAGGTGGCGCTGTGGTTAAACCACTGAGCCTAGGGCTTGCTGATCAGAAGGTCGGCGGTTCGAATCCCTGTGACGGGGTGAGCTCCCATTGCTTGGTCCCAGCTCCTGCCAACCTAGCAGTTCGAAAGCACGTCAAAATGCAAGTAGATAAATAGGAACCACTACAGCGGGAAGGTAAACGGAGTTTCCATGTGCTGCTCTGGTTTGCCAGAAGTGGCTTTGTCATGCTGGCCACATGACCTGGAAGCCATACGCTGGCTCCCTCGGCCAATAATGCGAGATGAGTACTGCAACCCCAGAGTCGGTCACGACTGGACCTAATGGTCAGGGGTCCCTTTACCCTTTACCTTTATAGGCTGGATCAACCTGTTCAGGCTCTGCTTTAGCTCAGCTCCCCTACGGAGCTCCTTCTCCATGGACTGATCCCACTGTGATGTATGTGACTTTAAGTGTGGAATATTATTATGTGCACCTGAATCCTATTAACTGGGATACAGGTATTTTAGTGGTAACCTGTTCCCCACCCAGTCATTCGTCTTGTGCTTTTCCTCCCTTGCCGGGTGGATGTTGTCGCTGTGTTATTCTTTAATAAACTATGTCTACAGCTTAGTAGAGACTGTCTTAGCAGCGTTGCCTCCTCATTGCTGAGGTCCAAGGTTTCCTGGAGACATTACAGCCACAGCACAGCTGTAAGACTTTCAGGCAACCACATTGCTGAAGACCATCATGAGATTTTTCCTTACAAGCCCAACACCAAGACCATGAGATGAGCCCATTGGAAAAAGCTGCTCCTGTGGTAGAATTGGAATACACAAAGGACACTGCAGATGCAAGATAAACAGACAATAGTGGATGACCTCAGGGTATGTAATTTTTAACCCTTAGTGACTCATAAGCAACAATTGTACTGCCCTGCCCTGTTAAATGATACCCAATTGCCCCACTCCATTGACCTTTTTAAATATGCAATAGGCTTGTGAATGTATTAGAATGCACCTTAGCTGCAGCCACAGTCTGCAGAAGTTCTGGATTCAAATCCACAGCAAATCTTGAACTAGGGATCTGAGCTTATGCACCCACATAGTTTAATACAGCAAACGTCCAGCTCTGGTTAAACAAGGGAACAGCAGAGATTGCATATTTCTTACACTGATGTGACACTCCCGAACAAAACACTTCTGGTGCAGGCTTGTACTCTCCTGAGCAGCAAAAAGGATTCAGTCCAAATCTCCTACAGGCTCTCCTCTAGAGAGGAGGCAGGAAAATACAGACAAGCAGCCAGAGGAGGTTGGTCCATTGGGGTGGGTGGGTGGGTGGGGAACTGCCCCTCTAACCTCAGTCGGTGTTCCTCCTCCAGCCCATAGTGGCCTGCCTATTTACTGACAGCCAGCCCAAGAGGTGGCCTATCCTCCTCCTCCTCCTCCTCCTCCTCCTCCTCCTCCTCCTCCTCCTCCTCCTCCTCCTCCTCCTCCTCCATCTCAGTGCTGCTCTTGTGGAACTCAGCAGGAATGAGAATTAGTTGGCCCTCTCTGTCATTGCCTCTGCTTTTATTTACAGCAGGTCTCCCTGCCTCCCTCTCTACCAATCTCAATGAGCAGCAGCCACTCCTGCCAGCCACGATCCCTTCTCCTAGCTATGTCCTTGCTGGATGCCGCAGGGCACAAACTGAGTGGCTTCTGCAGGCTCCCGAGGATGCCACAACAAAGTGGCCTGTAAGCTTCACCTAAAGCAGCATTTCATCGCAGATTTGGGTGTCATCTTGGGCAAAGCATCTAAGGACTTCTAACAACAGCAAAAATAATAATCTTAAAGACAGGTGGAATTTCTCAGAGACAGGTCTGGGCAACCCTATTTCACACACCTGGCTTAGAGTCATCAAGCTTACATGATATATTTGCACAAGTTCTTTGCCTTGCATTTCCTGTATCACTCCATATCAAAGAAAACAACAACCCCAATTCTTCCCAAACTCAAAAGGGAAGAAGTGCTTGTAAAATAAGGAAACTGGCAAACACTTCATTGAACTGATATGGAATTGTATCAACTGGAGTGACAGGGAGGGGGACAGAGGATGCACCGACCTTTCTTATATTTTGACATTTCATTTGCCATGCCTTCCTTTTCCTCTTTCTTCTCAAGTGTGCAAGCAGCATGATATATCTGCTGACTACCTAATTCATTTTTACATGAAGTTGAGTAAGCTATTTAAATAGAAAAAGGTGGGATGTGCCTGATTAGAAATGAAGAACTGCATTCATGTGGTTTTTTTTCCAGAATAACTCTCATTGATGGGCTTAAACTCTAAGAAATTCAGTTCCTTTACAAAATAGAAGGCTCCCTGCTGTCAAGCTGGATGAAGAATGTATGAGTAAATAGCACCAGGTAAAATGTGAGTAGGCAGCGGATCTGTTCCCTGAATCTCCTTAGCTTATAGGATTAATGCATGACAAGCGGTAAAGCACAGAGATCAGAGTTACACAGATCAATCTTCATTTGGGATTGTTACTTTGATGGGATCCAAGTAAATTCCTTTTAAGACGTTGGGATGTGGCTGCCACTTATGGTGATTAAGTATAATCTAATTTGATTCAATATGTTACAATTTAGCTTTCTTCTTGGATTCTTCTGACAAGAGTATTTGCATAAACTTAGATAACTAAGGATCAAAATACCTCTTTGGGGAGTTTTGCTCAGAGAAGTTACTCATGCTGCTTATACAACCTCTGCAATGAACTGGTCTAATGACCACATACTAGGTAGGACCTGTTTTAAAGTGGCATCATTTGAAAACACCAAATGTCTCCTAAGAACTACCAAGAGTGGGTTAAATTAATGAGATTCCTTAAAGACAAACCAACTGAACTGCAAAACTACTTCCAGACTTTTGCAACTCATGGGTCTCCCCTATAACTTGTTTCCTTCACATCACATAAATGAATTGCTGGAATACAATGCAAGAGGTAGTTTTAAATCATGGATGTCAAAAATGCCGTTCCCAGCACCCTTAACCACCACAGTTTCCATGATTCTGGGTTTTTTTTTTGGGGGGGGTGCTTTATATGTATGGCATGTACACAGCTTCCCACTTATGTCTGTGACTACTTCTTCTTTACTGTAACTCCTGAGGAAGACAAATTTTTCACGCGGGATGTAGGCAACTACTAGCTAATTTCCCAGTCACCACTGAGCAAGTTCAGCCTGTTGCCCCCTTATTTCCCCTTGATTCAATTAAGAAAGAGTGCTCTGGTGTACAGGGGAAAGATCCTTGGATTATCACAACTATATTAAACCCCACATTTTAAATTAAATTAAAATTTAAATTAAACATTTTAAATTGTTTACAGCCCTGAATGACTTAAGATCCTAGAGGGCAGAGGTGTCACCAACATGCTCAATACACCTTAGTAGGGAGCTCAGCTTCCCCCAATATGGATGGGGCACAGGAGGCTGAACAGCACAGCATCGATGGCAGGCTGCTCCTGAGCATGAAAGAGGAGGAGCTGCAGCCATTGAAGCTGTGTGGTGCTGGGCAAGGCCTCCTCCTCCTGTTGCACACATGACATGATGTTGGGCACCCACAATCTTTGGTCCAAGGCAGTGTCTCTGTCTTGGTCATATCATCAAGAGCAGCCACAAAACCTGAAGGTCAGTTTAGACCAGAGTTTAAACAAGCTAATCCATGTTCAGCCTGCATGTTCAGCAGTGGGCACACCAGCATAAGTACCCACTGCAAGCCATTGATACACACCAAAGATTTGCCTGGTGTAATCCCCACACCCCAAACAAGGGGGCATCCTTGGGGCATGGAGAGCCCAACATATCTCAGGTTTAGACTGCAATCTCTGTGGCACCACAAAAGGAACTAAACATGGAAAAGCAGTGCTGGAGGCAACTGGGAATATAAGCAAAGCTGTATTGGGGTCTTCCTTTGAATAAACAAACAAAGAGGGATGTATAAGAAAAATATTGTTTAACATGAAACCAACATATTTTGAGTAGAACCCTCAGGGGGTTCTAAACCTTTTCTTCCTGATTAACACTTTTTAAAATAGCCATAGGCTCTGTTTGGTAACACCAGAACATGTGACCACTTTCCTCAATTATTTCTGAGAGACAGGGACATTTGTCCTTGAGGGGAAGCTGCATATTTTCTTGTGCATCTTGCAGGGGTATGGGGGTCTTCTCTTTATTTCTTGAAGTGGTTACTTCCTGGTCTTTTCAGCTTCATTTGCAGTAGATTCAGAATGCATCTTCTCAGCTACTGACATAAACTGTCAGAGATTCATTGCATCTTTGGTTCCTCTTCTTCATTGACATTTGTTTCTGGATGCAGTTCCCATCAAGTGTGTTAAATTTAAACTATTCAACCCTGCATGGTCTTTCATCAGTCTTCTTTAGTGATCATTTTGGGTGACAGGCCCAAGTTCCCATCCTCAGGAAAGTGATATATTGCTCTTCAGATCCCAAGAACTCATTGCCATCCTGGTTTGTTGGCCTTCAAGAGATAGGGTGAGAGCTAACATTTTAGGATGTTTCCTTGGGCGTATAAGGGTCAGATCTCTGCAATTTTAATCTCACTGTTTTTGTTTTATGTTCATTACTTATTACATACCTTATTATTTGCATATGCCCTAGAGGTCTTTGTGTCTTTGTTGCATTTTAGATATATAAAACTAATAAAGAACAAATGTAAAGTTTCAGTGGATTCTGGCATGATTCTAGTTAGATGGGAAAAGCTGGTGTGTAATAAATTAAATTCACTGTTCATATTAAACAAAGTCTTATAGTCAACAGAAATGATAATCGAAACAGATCTGTTGAGCCACAACTGAATAGAAATGCCTGAATGGAAATAATGAGAAAATCCTTTGCAAGTTATACAGCTTTGTTCAAATCAGTGGAACGCCTTGCTTCCCCATTGTTTCAGAGGCTTCGCTCTAAAACATTTACCCCTCTGGGAATCCAGAGATTCCGTGTGATATTGTGGTTAGATTCAAATCTCCACTTGAGAGACTTTCAGCCCATCACCATCTCTCAGCCTATCCATCCTTATGTGGTTGTTGTGAGATTAAAATGGGGAGCAGCCTCATTTGAGCACCAGCCCTGACTTCAAGGAATGGTGCAATCTTGTTTTCAGGTGCATAGCAAGGGAGGGGCATAGGGGGCGGGCCACCCCTAGCTCCAGTCTGGCGGGGCAGCGCAGGGGCAGCGTGCAGGGGCAGCGCTGCTGGCCCCTGGCTCACCCCTCACCTCCTCAGGCCGAGCATGCCGCCCTCAGTGCTGCTGCCCTCACACCGCCACGGACATGCGCAGTTCTGTCCTGGCGCATGTGTCATGACATCACGACGCATGCGTCAGGCCGCGTCATGACGTCACGACGCACGCGCCAGGACAGACTGCACATGTGCCGCCCCAGGCAGCCAAGTGGCACCGTTCGCCACTGCTTGTTTTCTGTGTCTGGTATTGGTGTTGAGGTGAAAATCAATGAGCTTGTTCAAAGATACAGATAAAAAAAGCAGACAGATAAAGGCATTTGAGTAAAAATACTCTGTTATTTTGTAGTGGCACCTGTTTCTGATGTTGGCTTTGGCTATATGTACACACTTTATGATCTGCTTGTTTAATGAAGTGTTGAAAAAATGTTGACACTAGTACTGACAGTCCAAATTATTGACTTTATGCAACTATTTTCATTTCCATTCAACTCATTACAAATACTTCATATTCAGCTGCCCACACGGCAAAGGAATAAACAAGGTCAGTAGCATTTTAATAAACTTTTCCTACTTCACAAATTCAGCTTCTAAGTTACAAAATAATTAGAGTCACATAATTTCACTAATATTGTGAATGCAATTGCTTGATTGTGTGTTTGTGTGGTACAAACACACAAATGTGGAAGCCATGTGTATGCTTGACACATGCTGTTTTTCTCATATGCAACCATTTCCTCATTAATAAATCATAATTATAGACAAAATGATCAATATTAATTTTTCTTCCAGAGAATTTAGTAGCATTTTCTATTTTAAACAGAAGAATGACTTTTCTTTTTTAAAAAAGAGGGAGCAAAGAATACTCATGAATAGTGTGTGGATATTACTAATTCATAAATGAATTTAGTACTCGGGGATTAATGAAAAGAGCCAGTGTTGTGCATTGGCAAAGAGCATGTGAATCTCCCTCTGCCATCGACTCACTAGGTGGTCTTCACCACTCTGAGTCTAACCCCTTTATCTCCAGAATATGGAGGGTCTGGGTAGCAGAAGCTGTGTGGGCCTTGCCAATGCAAGGAATAGCGGTTTTCTTGGGGTTTCTCCAGGGAGGACCACCACCCCTTCACCATGCTGGGCTGATCTTATGGGTGGTCTCCATGCCGGATGCACCATAAGAGTGTTGGGGGCTGCTCTTTGTGATGGGGGCTGCTGGTGGATCTGCATTAAGGAGTGAAGTTCAAAGGAGAAGCGTTTAGCAGCAGTATTGTCCTCCCCCTGTCATGGGGAAGCAAATTTTGCCCAGAGTGGGGTGTTTATGTGCCAAGTGGCCATGGTTTGTACTTGGTGCTTCCTCAAGTGCAAAGTTCTCTTCCTTCATGGTGGTCCTTCCTCAGAGTGTGTGATGTGAAACACAGAGCAGTCAAGTATAACATTCCTAGAGTGAACATAGAAGGGGATGTCTGGACCAGCCAGTCGGAACTTCCTGTTTCTCCTGGGCTGGGACAGACTTCCTCTATATGTGACCAGAGGTGGGCGTGGCCTCTCCTGTGCAGGTAACAAAATACCTCAGCGAAGGCTGCCATCTCTCTCTCTGACTCCATTTGTCAAAGCAGCAGCATCTGCTTAGTCTGAGATGCTCTCTTGGCTTCCAGCCAAGATAGGACAAAGGAACTATCTCCTTATGGGATAGATTCCAGATATTTTGTAACTTAAGTCTGCCTTCTGGGATCCATTTGTGAACAGAATGCGAGTAAACTCTTTTATATACTTTTATACAAGACTGTGTCATGTCTATTCTTTTTATGAGGGACTAAAGGGGAAATTACCAGGAAACTTATTTTAGAGGCTTATACAAGCCTGGCAAACCTATCCGCTGTGCAAGTTTGAAAAGGGGAATGTTACTCTGCTAAATTGTAGAACTTGTTAACACAAGTTGGAAAGGATATAATTAAACAATACATCCTCTCCTGCCTCCCTGAACACAGAGTCCTCTTCCAAGCTCAAAGTCCCCACATGAGGAGCATGTGTGACAGATAGCCACACTGTGAGAGGTATCATGTGATCTATGGGCAGTGCAGGCAGATTTATATTCTTGCTGGTGCTGTGCATTGACAGACTCTGTAACTCAACCAGATCTGGATGGCACTCTTGTGCTGGTGGGGTCAGTGGGTGTGGGCAAGGAGCCTATTTTGTGGGATTGGGCCCAGCCCTTTATTTCCTATAGGGCATGTCCCAAGGTACCACCCATTTAGCTGGCCTAGGCTCCACTTGGTTTTGGATGTGGCCACCAAGCATTCTTCCTGTAAAAGGTGAAGGTAAAGGAACCCTGGACAGTTAAGGCGACTATGGGATGCAGCCAGGGGAGCAGACAGCTTTCCGGGTCATGTGGTCAGCAGGACTAAACCGCTTCTAGCACAACGGAATACTGTGATGGAAGTCAGAGCACATGGAAATGCTGCTGCGGTACCTATTTATCTACATGCTTTCAGACTGCTAGGTTGGCATGTGCTGGGGCAGAGCAATGGGAGCTCACCCTCTCACGCAGATTCAAACCACTGACCTTCCTCCCTGTCTTCCACCCTGCCATGCCCCTGCCCCCAGAGTGCTGCCTTGTTATGGGGCAGGGGCTGCCAGGTGACTCTCTGACAGCCTTAATTCCACCCTCCAAGCTGCCAGTAAAAGATATTCATGCTGGCATGGATTTGGGGCAATCAGTATTTTGCATTAGAAATAAAATGAAGAGTTGCCAGCCTGTTGGATATTAAGTCAGCCTAAGCAGGGGGAAAGGGGTTAAGGGGCAGGACCAGAGCGGGAGCTTAGGCTGAATCCTAGGACCAGGCAACTTAGCAAACACTGAGCCAGGAAAGAAGGTTGTGTATCTCAAAACACTATAAAGGTTTGTTTCCTTCTGCCCCACTTAGGCTGGCTCATCCACCAGTAAGCCTGTTCCCAAACAGTTTGGATCTGGCTTGCTTTTCACCAGTTTCTTGGGTATGAGATTGCTCCCTGGGTCTCACAGTGGTTAGCTTACAGGTGGCAACAGAAAGCTGAGAGAGAACAACCTGGAAAATGTCAGATAATAAGGGGAAATGAGGCAGGTATATCCAGCAGAAACAAGCAACACTGGAAAAATACTCCAGTGAAGAAAATGGTTGTTTAAACAAAGGCAATTTCTCTGTTGATTATTTGTGTAATGCAAGGAAGAAATACTTTAGAGGGGTATTTCATGTCTGTTTTCTTTTGGAAAAATTAAATTGCCACCACGTAAGTAGTTTTAAGGCAAAGACTGAAGAGGGGGGAAATGCTTATCAGAAGAACATTGCCCTGCGAGAAACACAGTATAAGTGTTCTTATTAGGCGAGCAGCAAGATGAAGGCAGTTTCCAGGGTAGTGAATGACATGTGAATAATAGCTTAAGATATCAAAACAAAAGAAAACCCGTGGTTTCTCAATCACACAATACTAACTTGCAATTAAAGATATAAAGAGAATTTGACCAAACTAAGGGGAAAGTCCATTTTGCCATGGCCACCGCTGCACTGGGAGAAGGGCATCAGCCAGAGAGCCCTCTTCCCTCTCTGCCTCATCCCTGAGGCCTTGCGGCCCCAGGGACCTGGCCACTTCTGATATCTGAGGGCTAGTGCATGTTTCCTATGTAGGAAACCACCCCCTCTCCTTCTCTGCTCATGGCCAGCATATTACTCCTTCCTTTCGTAAGCAAAGACTGACATGCTGAGATCCCCGTGTGGAATTGAGCTGTGGGTCTGCCCTCCTGGCTCTGGCTGTGGGGCAGAGGGAAGACTAAGGCCAGGCCAGGAAGGGGGGGGAGGCAGGGAGGTTGCAGAGTCTGGCGGGAAGAAACACACAGCCGCCTCAGGCACCTCAACGCAGCACAGCAAACTCAACCCACAGAAATTCTAAAACACCCCGAGAAAGTGGAGGAAGAACAGAATTTTATTTCATAGGGGGAGAAAACCTGGAAGAAAATGGGGCATCATTTTTGGCACAAGACCAGTTGCTAGTGTTGCTATTCTTCAGAGTCCCTTGGAGTTGGTTCCTGGCCGGCTGCATCTTGTTGCTAAGTAAATACATGAAGCTAAACATTCAGGTACCATCTGATGCACAGCCTGCCATTATACACAGGAGCAGATGCTGAAGTGGAGAGCATCGTCGTTGGGCAACTATCTAGTATAACTTTTGTTAAAACAACAGGTTTTATTCAGTTGAGGGCAGCTATGGCAGACCAAATAAATACATCAGAGCCTTCACTGATGAGGTGAATTTTGCATCCCTGGTATGAGAAAAATTGTCAGAAAAATGTGCCCATATTTTCATCTGGGGAATAAGATTTCAGCTCCAATGCACCCACAGTTCGTTATTGCACTCATAGTGTTGCTAATTGTCTTTAACAACGTAACCAAATGCCTTCCAAGACCTGTCTGCTTAATAGCTGTGGCAACTGAGAGTATCGCTCTAGTTGTGTTGACCCCCTGGTGAAACCAGACATGAGTGGAAATGTCTCAGATTTGAAAATTTCAATTTTATGCTGTTGCTGAACTGTTTGAGAGTTTCAGTCCTCTGCTGGAAATATTTGGCAAAATGGTCTCCAAAATTATGTCATTCATTAATTTTTGGCACAACTATACATCTATTTTTCATATTGTTTAACATCATTTTAATACTGTTGAAGGAAGCAAGAGACGCTTTGCCCCTTACCTTTCCAACCCACCTCTTGTAATCCATTTCTCCCTTCATCCACCAATATTAATGAACAATGCAGTTTCACATTAAGTGAGCTGAAATTTCACAAAAATGATTTTTTGTCAATTTTTTAAAAAAATCCCTTTTCATTTCCCCTTAAATATAGGAGAATATTCAGTGAAATGTCCTTCTCACCTGCCACCCAAAAATAGTGTGGATATTTTTGGGAGTTCATTTTTGCTCAGCCCTAAATGTAACGTTATAAGTATCTTCTGTCTCTCATTTTGAGGTGAGCTAAGTATGTCTTTACTGAACAGAAAGGACACTTTAACATTGGATTTCTGAAATGGCACAATTTCAAAATAGCAGCATTTGAAACTTCTTATTTTTCCATGGAATTTCCTGTTCGGTGTCTGATATCAATTTTGTAAACAAACATGGCAAACAACAAATATAGGTCCTTAAGCAAATGAAAAGCAATAGGTGATTTATCTTGGCATATTTCAAGGCAGGAGTGCTCTTCATTGAGGGTATAATGCAGTGTTCCCTATTGTAAAATTGTCATTAAAGAGATTAGTTAACACATCAAAGGTCATTCTTTTGAGTGGAATTCTAACTGCATCTTAATTATCCTTTTTCACCAAAACCACATAAGAAGTGATGGAAGAGTGGGGAAAAATCATATTGGCAAGTAATCTATCTAAATCCACCTAGAAAATAACTAACTAATAAAACTGTTATTTCACAGCTATTTGAAACTTCCAAGAATGCTTTCAAAATTTAGTTGTAAACGGATTCGAGCCATTTATTAGCTTTATAGTTACACACAAACCCACAAAGCCTCCAGTCTTTATAATCTCATAGCAAGATGAGTATAGGGGTATAAACAATAAATAATAATAATAATAATAATAATAATAATAAAACTCAGCAGGATTTATTTCTCAATAGACATGCCAAGCATACCCTCCAACATTTGTCTGATGAAAATAGGAGCATCAGGAAACTTCTGGGTTTGAACTCGCCATCTGCACATTGACTTTGGTCACCTTGAGTCAATTGCAACCTCTCCACCAAACCTACCTCACAGGATTGTGGTAAAGAAAAATGTGCAAGGGAAGGATCATCTACAACATCTCCCACAGAGAAATGGAATGAAATAAAATTTTAGCTGTAGGCTTCCTTGAGTCCCTGTCAGGAACTACTACTGGAAATTGTGAGAATGACCAGGGACCTACCAGAGAGTAAATCCTATTGAACTCAGTGGGGCTTACTTCTGAGTAAAAATGCTGAGGATTGCAGTGTAAGGCTGCCCAGTCTTGAGCCAGTTACCTGGGAATAAGCTCCATTGAATACAGTGGGACTTACTCCTGAGTAGGCAGTGTAAGGCTGCATTTACAAGAAAGGGATCTACACTCCCCACATGTCCTAAGAAATGGCTGTCTGCAGAGGCATCGCAATGAAAGAATTGAAAGCGGATTGGTGACCTTTTGCTTTAGATAATTTTTTTAAAAAATAGTCCAGTAGCACCGAGACAGTTTTTTAATTTCTTCAATTTTTATTTCGATTGTGTCAGACAAACACAGCTACCTACCTGAATCTTTTGCTTCAAAATTATAAAAAGGGCTTCACTGTTTTCTTCATTTGGTATTTTATTTTCAGTATAAACAGGACTCCATTTTTGCACCTACACACAGATAATTTTAAATTGTTCTTTGAGACATGGAGGAGAGGAAAAAGGAAAACTGGGTCATTGTGGATCAAATCAGAAACCAGGTTGGCTTCTCTAATTCCAGGACTGTCCCTCGAAAATAGGGACACTTTGAGGGTATAGCACAGGATTGTGTTGTAATTTTTTCTGACAAAACTCATACCGTGCACAAGGAGGATTTACTAGGAATAGAATATATGCTCTTGTTTATACAGTTCAATCAGAAAGATGACACATATCTTTTTTGAAGTTTTCTGAGCACGAAGCGTGTGCTAGGTCTGATAGCTACTGCTAGTACAATGTCACCGTGGCCTAGTAAATATCTCAAATGTTGTGAACAAAAAGAGACAAGAAAAGGCAGATAAGGAAGATTAAAAAAGACATATTCTTCTAATCTGTTGTAAACAAGCTTGATAGAACATGGGAGCAAAATCATGTCTCCATTTTGACATAAACAGCTGCCATAAAACCAGTAATAATCATAGAATCATAGAGTTGGAAGAGACCACAAGGGCCATCCAGTCCAACCCCCTGCCAAACAGGAAACACCATCAAAGCATTCCTGACAGATGGCTGTCAAGATGGCTGATATGATAGCCATGTTCAAATATATAAAAGGATGTCATATAGAGGAGGGTGAAAGGTTGTTTTCTGCTGCTCCAGAGAAGCGGACGCGGAGCAATGGATTCAAGCTACAAGAAAGAAGATTCCACCTAAACATTAGGAAGAACTTCCTGACAGTAAGAGCTGTTTGACAATGGAATTTGCTGCCAAGAAGTGTGGTGGAGTCTCCTTCTTTGGAGGTCTTTAAGCAGAGGCTTGACAGCCATCTGTCAGGAATGCTTTGATGGTGTTTCCTGCTTGGCAGGGGGTTGGACTGGATGGCTCTTGTGGTCTCTTCCAACTCTATGATTCTATGATTCTATTATCTTTCCACCACTAGAAAGGTCTTTTGGGCTAATCTACCACAATTCAGATTGTAGGATACCCAGAGCACGGCCCCTTGCTGATCCTAAGACGTGTAGATTCTCTCTGCTGAGTAGTAGCAAGTGTCCAGGGGGCTCCAAGCACTCACCAAGGCACTGTGTTCCTTTGGAGAATTGAGACACGGTGGAGACTGTTGTAGCTTGATGAAATATGGTATATTCACCTATTTACACCTTCAGTCTCCATGGAGGGAGTCCAGATCTTACAGCATAGTTCTTTCAAGAGGGGCTTGTCGCTTGTAGCAGTATAGCCAGCCTTTAGTCAGCCTGCCCAAGATGGATTCCCTTCTTTCTTCTTCATTCTTCGTCCCAGCACACCTTGCTCCAGGGTCTCTTTTCCTGTCACCTCACACCCTGTTACCCTGGCAACGTTCCAAATTCCCAGTCTCTGTTCACACCTGAGGGCAGTGGGGAAGGAAAGCCTGCATTGCTTTTTAATGGCCATAGCTTGGCCAGGTCATTTTGCATGGGCTAGCCCAGGAACTTCTGCAGCTTGTATTTCTCCCTTTATATACCAAATAATCAAAATCCTAACATTTATTAATTTATAAGATTTAGGGAGTTTGCCCCAACCTATGACACTATCTGATATTGAGTTTTTGTGTGTACACACACACACAAGGTTATTGGCAGAAATATCAAATTCTGTCACAAACAACTACAGCAATACAGATCTATCTGCCTTCATTTGGGAAAGAAAACTGAAGGTCAACATACCAAAAACACACATAAATATAGGCAGGAATTTCAGACAAAAAAAAAAAAAGACAGAAAACAGAATTTGAAAAAATAATAATGGAAAACAAAGAAAACATACACAAGCATAAATCTCTCATCTGTTCATTAAGTATAATACAAAGTCTGAGTAACTAAAGTTACAGGTAGGTAGTCGTGTTGGTCTGACGTTGTCAAAACAAAATAAAAAAATTCCTTCCAGCTTCACCTTAGAGAGCAACTAAGTTTGTCATTGGTATGAGCTTTCCTGTGCATGTGTGTGTATCTGCAGAAGTGTGCATGCACACACAAAAGCACATAATAATAATAATAATAATAATAATAATAATAATAATAATAATAATTTTTATTTATACCCCGCCCATCTGGCTGGGTTTCCCCAGCCACTCTGGGTGGCTTCCAACAGAAATATTAAAATACACTAATTTCTTAAAGATTAAAAGCTTCCCTAAAGAGGGCTGCCTTCAGGGCTGTTATACCAATGACAAACTTAGTTGCTCTCTAAAGTGAAGCTGGAAGGAATTTTTTTTATTTCGTTTTGAGTAAGTAAAGTATTACATATTTAAGTGGGCCAGAATACTGCCAGGGGGGAGGGAGGATTCCAGTGAATATATGGGAGCATTGATGGAAAACAGTACATAGGTTTTCTCTAAATATGACAATCAGAGGAAGCTGTTACAAACTGATAAGCAGATGGTATATGACACCAGTTAAAATATATAAAATAAACAGAAATTATTCACCAATCTGCTGGAAATGTGAGAAGAAAACAGGTGATTTATATCACATGGGGTATAGATGTGATGGTAGGGGGGGGCGTGTTTCATAGCTGCCAAGTCTCCCGTTTTTCATGGGAAACCCCCGGATTTTAATCCGTTTCCCACTGTTATCCCAAATAGAAAAAAAAAACCATAAATCCCCCAATTTCCTACCTGCCAGGGAGGCTCCTTCTGCACATGTCAGGACATGCGCAGAACCAATTTCGGGTGCCGCTCTGCCCATGTCTGGGCACTGGAAATCGGGCAGTGCCGGCACCGGAAGTTGCTTCTACGCATGTTGCGTAAAAGCGACTTCCGGTGCCGCACCGCTGCTGATCCCGGATTTTTCAATGGGAGACTTGGCAGCTATGGGGTGTTTGGAGAAAAATAACAAGGTTATCTTGACATTCTTGGCTGTGAATACCTCTTCCCTGCCCCACAGGCCTTTCCCTACCTGGCGTGTGAGCATGTCACCTTACACAATTGGGGGGGGGTGTGTGTGAAAGATTTTTGGATTCTCATTCACTGAAGCAAAGGGGGGAATTGAGGTGGGAGGGAGTGCTTATTATGATGCTTTATTTGTGCCTTTACTTTGTATTTTTATCTTGTGAATGGCCCTGAGATCTTGTGATGAAAGGTGGCATATAATTCTAATAAATAAATAAATAAATACTAAAATTAAAATCACCAGAGAAACTTAAGAGTTGTAAACAAGAAAAAGCTGTTTGTTTGTTTGTTTGTTTGTACATACATACATACCCACCCAATTTTACCCCTGACAGAGATTCGAGGCGGATTACAGATAAAACAGGAGAAGCTAAAAGCATAGGAAGAAAAGCAACCATTTAAAAACCATCAAACATTAATGCAATTAAAACTGAATGGAAATATAAGAGCTCTACTAAAAGCATACCATTAATTACAACAAAAACAGCTTGGCACAAGCCCTTGCATTAAAAACTGTCCGTTTCCCATAAGAAGATCTTCAGCTGGCAGCCCAAAGACAGCCAAGAGGGAGCCAGCCTGGCTTCTCCCAGGAGGGAGATTCAAAGTCTGGGAGTAGCCATGCTTTTTGTGGTATCTATCAGGGATCTCTGTAAAGGTCTTTCTCCGTAATTCTGATCCTGTGTGTCAATCCACACAGAATGCACAAACGAGAATTAAAAACTTCAGAATCAACACTTAAAATATTAAACCTGATGATGCATCCGGCACATTTAATCCTTGGCCAAAACCATGTGCTTATTTTACTGCATGGATAGGAGTTGACTCTCAATTTACCATAAGCAATATTTTGAAAAGAGTGTTGGTGAAATTTATTTATGAATAGTGTGGGAAGCTAAGGGAGCTACGTTATGCACAAGAAGTTGGCATAAAGCAAGCTGGTGTAAGTTAAGTTGACGTAAAGTTACACCAGACCCAATCTTGGCTCAGCAGTGGGGCCTCTGCCCCAGCTCTGCCTAAAGCTGGCAGAGGTGTTACAAGTGTGTACCTGGACTCACATGTGTGCATGAAAACAAGCCTTGACTGCCATGGAAATCAGAGGGTCAAAGGTGGAACAAAGCGGAAGTCTCTCCCGAGTGGCTTTCATCGGAGAATAAGGAGAGAATGAAAAGAAGCGGAGTAGAGCCTTACCTCTTCCATCCATTCGCATGTAATTTGATTAATGCAATAAGAAGGTATAATGATAGTATTTGCTCCTTCAATGTGTATTGCTTTCCCAAGAAAACAAAGTGGTGCTAGGTCTAACAACTGATCTAGGGAATAGAGGAGTAACAGAGACAGACCAGCTGTTTCCAAACTCCATTCTTTTCTCCAGGGAAAAGCAGAACGGTCTAGTTAGGTGTAATAAACCCATCTATCCATAGCGGCAGCTGAGTCTTTCCACCTGGCTTCCAATCCTTACAAATGAATTCTTACAGGAAATAAATGCAATTTAAGATAAGGACCCAGGGAAAGTCTAATAGAAATCTTATTATCCAGCACATATAAGAGCTTAGTGAAGCTTTTCTTTGGGAAAACCTCCACTCTGTAATGGGAAACAAATATTGGGCTTGAACTATCTAGGGAGGTGGGACTATTTCGAACAACGCTCAACCTTCTTTGAATACAAATTAAGAACATTGACAAGGTAAAATCAACCAGAAATACATGTGAATTATGAATCAAAAGGAGGGCTGGCATGAGAATGGGAAGTGACAGAAACGTGTTAGGCACAACTCTGTAGTAGCCAATGGTTGAATGGGATGGGACTGATGTCCTGGTCTCCACCCAGGGGTGCTGCATTAACCTCATCACCTGGGGCAGGCAGGTGTCCTAAGAAGGAAATCTCCCCTTGTCTCACGTAAGTTTCAAAGGGTGCAACCAGGTCCTCCTTGAGGTTCAGCAAGTGTACAGGGACTGCCACCTCACTTTAAAAGACCCAATGGCCACTGCACAGAGACCCAGGCTCTACTATGGCAGTCGTCAGAGTCATGGCTGATGCTCCCCTGTGGTGATTGGAGGGAGCCATCAGTCAGGGTTGCAATGTGAAGGTCTGCTCAGCAAGAATGAGGGACACAGGGGGTGTTAGAGTGTGTTGCAGATAATGCCAAGGTTTCAGGTCCAATCCCTGTATGGGACAGCTGCATATTCTTGCCTTGCAGGGTCCCTTCCAACTCTACAGTTCTATGATCTCAGGTGCCAGTCTTCAGCTTGTCAACCAGGACAAATGCCCAGAAGATACAGTAGCTGGGTCATATTGACTGAACTGTATCACTAGGTTTTGGTACATTTGGGAGTGTGCTGTTTTCCAATCTGGCTGATTTTGGATGTGCAGTATGTGGGCACTTCACTTTATTCATAAATGTGTGATGCTTTTATTGTCCTTACTGTCACCTGAAAAATTTCCCTCTTAACTAAACTCTGGTTCCCTTCCAATTGCTTGGATGTTGGCCAGAACAGAACAAAAATCTCTCTCTCTCTCTCTCTCTCTCTCTCTCTCTCTCTCTCTCTCAAGTTCCAGTTCACCACCAAATTTTACTCTGGATGAAATTCATTGTAACAGAGATGGATGGTGCTGTGGAAGCCTGGGAGAGGGGCCTGGAGGCACCAGAGGGAGAAATCCCTTCTCCTTCTGTAACGTTAGTGGACATCTGCCCTGAGCTCCACCCAAGGCAGCATTGGATTTCATGCAAATAGTTCTGTAACTTTTACTTCAGTTCACTCTCCAGCTTCCTTTCATTAAAATAAACTTCTCTCTCTTCCTTAGCCCTTGTAGAAAAACAATTAATGTAGGCATTATTTAGTTCTTATCTAAGTTGAGGATTTGCAGTCTTTTTGTAGTCTATGGGTCTGAATTAGGATATTACCTTTGAGAAGACTCATAAGAAAATGTGCATGTTCTCTGTCTATGTTGTTGGGAGAAGTGAAGACCAGCTGGAAAACTCTTATTGGAATTGTGGCTATTCTGATACAAAGTAGCTGTTTCAAGGGTGCTTTTCCAGCCAAATTTGAGCAGTGATGTATATTTGCAAGATCAAATATCAAAACCTGAAGCAACATATAATGAACCTGTTTGATATACCGTGGTACCTCAGGTTACAATGCTTCAGGTTACAAACGCTTCAGGTTACAGACTCCACTAACCTGGAAGTAGTACCTCAGGTTAAGAACTTTACTTCAGGATGAGAACAGAAATCGTGCGGTGGCAGCAGGGGGCCCCATTAGCTAAAGTGGTACCTCAGGTTAAGAACAGTTTCAGGTTAAGAACGGACCTCCGGAATGAATTAAGTTTTTAACCCGAGGTACCACTGTATCCCTAATGCACAGGTGGAATCAGAAGTGACTTTAAATATTTGCCCAAAATAAACCTGACCAAGTATTTTTAATTAACCATTGATTTTGACAATTTTCTTTTAAATATTGTGTAGTAAATCATCTCATCAAAGGAGACCTTTCCAATACAGAGGCTTTCTAAGTGATTTGAAAATACAGTATGTGTTTTGATTTGGGCAAAACTTTGGAAACCAACCTAACATTTGTCCCAGCTGGCAGCCACTGCATTTGCTGGGGATATATAAAGCTCTTTGTGTGCACATCCGGAGAAAGATGCGTGCCTTTCATTGAAGTACCCCAGGCAGTTCATAATGGAGAGATGTTGGCAGCATTCAGAGAGGCAGATGCTTACCTGTTCCCCAACCATGTACAAGATTGGCTCATTGACAAGGTGAAAAGAAGGACAAGTCGTCACAGAATGGGGGCATTAGGCAGCCGGCTCCCTGTGGCGGAAGGCAAGCTGGTCACCTAGGGATGCTTGCTAGACTGTAGCAGATCTGATCAATCCATGCCAGCATATGCACCTGCCTGAAAAAGCAGGCAGTTATTTAAGCTGAGGGAGCAAAACAATCAACAAAGTATCCAATATTTAAAAGAAGTCTCAAGCAAATGCATTGGAATTGCAACATTAAAATGTATTTTATGATTCCGTCAGTGTAGAGAAACAATCTGGTACCATCTGATTGCACAAAAACACTGTGATGAATGCTGAAGGTGTAACTCTGCCCTCTGTTTATGGAGAACAAGGTGCAGAGGGTCCATTGAGGCATAAATGAGAACATTGAAGAGGAGGGATTGTGCGATTCTGCCCTCCTGCTCTTCCCTCTTCATCCTCTCTTGTTTCCGTGCACCAAGAGCAGTGGCAGGAGGAAGCTTATTCTACATAAATGATGGATTCATTCAGAGGCGGACAAAGGGAGCCTACAGGTGCAGTTGCACTCTAAATGCCATCACTCTCGGCCACAGTTCTTTTCACAAAAATCAGGGGGTTGAGGAGGCCAAGTGTGGCACAGCTTCGGTGGCTGGTTCCTCCTCCCCCTGCTGTGTAAGGGAAAGATGGGAGGGGCGCAGTCCCCAGGTAGTGGCAGCGGCAGCAGCAGGAAGAGGCTGAGCGCCAGAGAGGAGGAGCTGTCGGCCATTGAAGCTGCACTGCCGTCATGTTTGGCTCTACCCACTGACTCATCCCGATATCATGATGTCACATGTGCAATGTTGCGTGTGTGTCTTGAACACACACAATATCTCCTTCACAAGTTGGTGCTTCTGCTCTAAAATATACTCAGAGTTGAATGTTGATTTCATGCTCTTTATTTCAGCTCCTGGTAAACAGTGAGTGTGTGCTTTCCCACCTAAACCTCTGGCTATATATACATGATTTACACAATGGGCCCCGTGTGATTGGCTGATTCAACTCCTGTCCTGGAGCCTGATTGGACTGCTCCTGCAGGCCAATCAGGTTGCTGCTTTCTAGGATCTACCTGCCTATTCTTCTAGGCTCAAAGCTCAGCACATAACATGCTCCCAGGCACCAGGACCACTGGCCAGGGATGATGAGAAATAAGGTCAAACAGCATCTGAAGAACACCATGCCGGCTACCCCTGGAAAAAGCAGTAGCTCAGTTGCTAGAAGCTGTTTAACCCATTTCATTTAAGCAAGAGAATCCAGGAAAATGAAAACAAATAGCCCTAAATCAAAGCAACTGAAAAAGCAACAACAGACCACTTATTTTGAAAAACAGATTTACTAACCAATGAACAAAAAAGGCCCGATTAGACTCCACTTGGGACCAGAAGGGTAACACAATGGTGCTGTAACATCATCCCTTGCGAAGGACTTGCACATTCAGGGAACCACCACAGAAAAGGCTGCTCTGTTTCCATTGACTGCACCTGATTTCCAAAGGCTGGGACACTCATGGAAGGGTCACAGGTGAAAATCCCTCAGTGTCCATAAGGGAAGCCCTGAAGATGCCCTGGCCCCTGACTGCTTAGGGCTTTATTTTGAACAACACTGACAACTTGACTTGTGACCAGAAACTGGAAGCCAATGAGGGTCTTCAAGTACTGATGGAAGAGTAGGCCACATTTAACAGCCAAGGCCAACTGATGTTTCCAGAGGCAGCCTCTCAGAAGTTACGGTAGTCAAGGCTGGATGTTAGGAAGTCCTGCTTCACTTATTACAGCTGGGAGGAGCTGGGAAAAGAGAAATATGTGTCTTTGAACAGCAGCATAGCAGGAACCATGGGACTGATGAGAACGTAACAGCAACACAGCGACTTTTGAATCACTCCAGGGCTGATTCATGGAGCACTGGAGTGACATATCATTTTGATTCTAGTGATGATGACAAAAACCATAAGTTTAGGTGATAAGAATATATTTTAATGGATGGCCATGAACTTTATATTCTACTATTTATTTATTTTATTTTAAAAACTTTATTTTAAAAGACAAGCAGTTATTACAAATGCATGTATGTTCCCTAAAGCATGGAAATAGTAAAATAACTTCTGCCCTATGGACACAGTAAAAAAGTTTTAGAAACTCACATGCAGTTGTAATATATACAGTTGTTTAGTATTTTATTATTTATTTACTCTATTGTGAAATTGCTTTGAGATGCCTTATTGAAAGTGATTCACAAATGAGATAACAGCAATACAGGGTTTGTAAAAGTATTTTTATAATTGATTTTAAAAGATCCAGAGTTTGAAAATAACAATACAATATAGTTTACAAAATATTAAAGACACATAGAATAATAAAAAATAATAATATAGAATTATGCAATGAACAAAGAAAAGGTCAGGATAGGGAGGGGAAGGGCGGGCCTACACATGATCCGCCACTGCACACGGTGTATCAGAATGCAACCCTCATGCGTATGGTGTGTTGCCTGTGCATGGGAGCAGGACCAGTCCACCCAGGGAGCAAGGTCAGGTGACCGCCTCAGGCAGCAGGATCCACAGGAGCAGCAGGTCCCGGATGTCAAACTTTATTCCTGCCATTCTAATCATGTCTACTCTGAAGCAAGTCCCATTGAATTCAGTTATTCTTACTCCCAGGTAGGTGGGATTAGGACCGCAGCCCCTCTTGATTTCACAGTTCATTCTAAAGCAGGGGCAGGGCCGGCTCTAGGGGTAGGCTAGGTGGGAGTGATCTCCGCACCACAGCGCCAGGGCGCCCGACATGCTTGAGACGGCCCTGACCAGGGATAGGCGACCTAAGGCCCGTGGGCCGGATGTGGCCCAATCGCCTTCTAAACCCAGTGTGGACAGTCAAGGAATGAGCATGTTTTTACATGAGTAGAATGTGTCCTTTTATTTAAAATGCATCTCTGGGTTATTGGTGGGGCATTCGTTCATCCCCCCCCCCCCCAAATAGTCCGGCCCACCACATGGTCTGAGGGATGGTGGACTGGGCCACGGCTGAAAAAGGTTGCTGACCCCTGGTCTAAACTTGTCTGCCTGTCCCCTTTTCCTGACTCAGGCACCAGGAAGGGACACTTTGTGTCCTGGATTGGATGAATTGCTCCTTCACTCTGTGTATCCATGTAAGTCCTTTTTTATTGCAACATTCCATTTAATAAATGTGTATTTTATTTAGAAAACGGTTGTGTGTGTGTGTGTGTGTGCGCGCGCCTGCTGAAACATAATGCTCAAGCTAATTTACACTTTAAATGTTTGTAGCAAACATGATTTCTATGTTTGACAGCTTTGAATTCTTTTTGTGCCAACATATTCCTACCGTGTGAACAAACAATAATGCATTATGAGTTCCACTGGCTTTTAAAGTCACAGAACAAAGGAAAATGAGTAGGTTGATATTCAGAAAATAACAACAAACAAGCCAACAAAACTTTTTTTTTGGAGGGGAAGGGAGCAAGCAATTGGGATTTGGCTAAAAGTATGGCAAAGACATTGTGTAGCCATGAAGCTTGAGGAATGCTGTTGGATTCTTTCTGTGTAACCTACCTTGCAGGGTTGCTGTGAGGGGGGAAAGAAGAAAAACCCCATGTATTCTCAGCCCTTGAAAAGAAAAAGGTAGGTGGGATTTAATAAATAAACTAATAATCACAACTCAAATTGAAAGAGCTTTGTCTCTCAACATGCCCCAAATAATACATTTTATGCATAAAAACAAATTTCTAATTTAGAGCTGTCAGAAACTGTGAACAAAGTGGCATTATATAAAATTCTGAATAATTAAAAACCATGTTGTTCTATATCCAAGTACATTAAATCTGACTAGAAAATGCAGTGAATTTGACTATAGTTATCTAAAGAAACTTTGATGGTAAACTGACAGCTCTCAGCTGGTCAAAAATAGCAAGGGTGTTTTGCGTGTGTGGGGGGGTGATCAGCAGGGTGGGTGGGTGGCAACTTCAGACATTCCTGAAGGGGACCAATTAGCTAGACCTCTTCCGTTCTGGGTTCAGGCCTGTCTGGGGGAATCTGTCTTAGTCACCCTTTAGCGAAAGAATGACAAGGGAAGTGTGGCCTTGGCTCCTCCTCAATCTCCGCAGATTTTGATACCATTGACCATGGGATCCTCCTGCAGTGGCTTTGTGGGATAGATCCTGGGAGCACTGGTTTACAGTGGTTCAGCTCCTGGGTTCAGGGTTTGTTCCAGAGAGCAGCATTGCAGGGACTGCTCTTCAGCCTTTTGAAAGCTATGCTACAGGGCTCTACAGGGACAACGCTATTTATTGATTTATTTGATTGCTTTTCCAACAAGGAACCCAAAGTAATTTACAATACCAGAATAAGCAAGTGCAGCAAAATATTCCCCAGCCAACTTCAGAAGCTGGTAGCAAAGGCTCTCTTGGCATAGCTGCCAAGTTATCCCTTTTTTACAGGGATTTTCCCTTATGCTGAATAGGCTTCCTCGCGAGAAAAGGGAAAACTTGGCAGCTATGTCTCTTGGCCAGGGCTTCCTCACTCCTGCCTTCCTTCGGGGCAGACAGATCTTAAGTATCCCCAGTGAAGGTGTGATCCATTATCTCAGGCCATTGAGGGTCCCCTCAGGAGCTGGTGGCATAAGCTCTCTGGGTGTCCTTGTTTCTATATTTAAAATCTCTAGGAAACCACTGGGAATGGGCAGGGAGGTATTTAGCAACAATGCCACTCAGTTGCTCACATGCCAGGCAGGGGCAGGACATGCAGAGGGTGAAGACCACCCCCTGCCGATGGGCGAGTGCATGGTGTTGTGCATATGATGGCACATGATTCTGGGCCCCCTCAATGTGGGCGGCAAGTTGGCACCCTGGTAGATGAATATGCCTTTGTCATATAATGGAAGGCAACCTTAAATGTCAAAGAGAGACTAGAGGCTGATTCAGATTCCAACACAGAGGAAGGTTCTAACCCAGATCTTATGCTGAATGGAGACGGACATCACTGAAACAGTCTGGGAAGGGTTGTGCCATGACAGCACTTAAATATACTGTATAGCAGTTTGCCTTAGTGACTATGCATGTGCATTTTATGTTTATGTAGCTAATAAATTTTGTAAATTTCACCCCAAAGTGTGCTTCTTGCCTCCAAATCAGTTCCACCTAGCCTTTCTTTGAGGGGTGATCCAGCTAGGTTGGTATATTAATATTATCAACGGGTTTGTGAATCTATTTTATGGCTGCAATTACATTGTTGAGTTTATGCTGTTCACTCCCATAATATATATTTTTTCTTAATGTTGAGGGTATAGGAAATTTCACAAATGGCTAAATCAAAACATTGTATGATGATGGGAAACTCAATCGGCACATTTGAATTGGCTGCCAAAAAGCTTTTGGGCCCATTTCAATGAGGTAATACCAAATGGGTTTTGTCCGGTGACACTCCTTCAAGACACATATCTGTATTCACTCAGCAGAACAAGTTTTGTTCTGCGATCTTAGTGAGAATAGGAGTATAGCATCTAGATCAAGGGAAGTAATAGTACCACTGTATTCTGCTCTGGTCAGACCTCACCTGGAGTACTGTGTGTGTCCAGTTCTGGGCACCACAGTTCAAGAAGGATACTGACAAGCTGGAACATGTCCAGAGGAGGGCAACCAAAATGGACAAAGGCCTGGAAACAATGCCTTATGAGGAACGGCTTAGGGGGCTGTGTATGTTTAGCCTGGAGAAGAGACGGTTAAGGGGTGATTTGATAGCCATGTTCAAATATATAAAAGGATGTCATATAGAGGAGCGAGAAAGGTTGTTTTCTGCTGCTCCAGAGAAGCGGACACAGAGCAATGGATTCAAGCTACAAGAAAGAAGATTCCACCTAAATATTAAGAAGAACTTCCTGACAGTAAGAGCTGTTCGGCAGTGGAATTTGCTGCCAAGGAGTGTGGTGGAGTCTCCTTCTTTGAAGGTCTTTAAGCAGAGGCTTGACAGGCATATGTCAAGAATGCTTTGATGGTGTTTCCTGCTTGGCAGGGGGTTGGACTGGATGGCCCTTGTGGTCTCTTCCAACTCTATGATTCTATGAATTATCAGTCACAGAGCAGGACTTTCTCGATGACATCTCTGGACAGAATTGCTAGCCTGTGGAACATCATCACCATCATCATCATTTTAAAATACAGTGGTACCTCGACTTACGAATGACTCGACGTATGAATATTTCGAGTTACGCACAGAGTTCCGTCCGCCATTTTGGATGCGGTTTAGATAGGAGTTTTCCGACTTACATTTTTTTAAATCCCCCCATTGTCTCCGACTTACATTTTTTCGACTTGCGAAAGTCCGTTCGGAACGGATTAAATTCGTAAGTCGAGGTACCACTGTATACTTATTAAAGATTTATTGGTTGAAAAAAGTATGTGCAATGTCTCCTTTTTCAAGTTACATTTTCTACAGCAGATCAGTTTCATTTGTTGAGACATTAGTGTTACATTAGGAAGAAAAGGGGGAAAGAGGTGGAGGGGGACAAGGTGAGTGGGGTGGGGTCAGGGGGCAATGCTTCTCTTCTACGTATTGAATGTATGGGGTTTTGTGCCAGCATTTCTTATTTGTGTTAGTTTGCTGTTTGCTCCCCCGGTAGATCTTGCATAATGTGCCCCCTTAAGAAAGACGGCAGGGTCAAGTTTTCAGCCACCAGTATTTATACTGTAAAGAGCATTTTTAATTCAGGAAGCAGAGGAACTAACGTACAACACACTTGGCCGGAGGACATGGAGCCGAACATAAATTATTCCATTGCATCAAAGCCGTCTTGTCTAAGATCAGAGCAAGCCACCAGGGCTTCTATTACTTGGGCAGCTGCTAGGACATCACAAAATGCAGGCACAAATTATACATTTGAAAATGATAGATTAAGTCTGGGGAGACCACTTTAAGAAAACAATATGAACTTACCCTGAAGGGGGTACCGTAGGTAACAATAAACTAGAGGTAGTTTATTAAGGAGAAAAAGAATGAATGATGCAGCTCCTGTAAGGCTAGGAACTGTCTCCTTTCCCTGTTATGTATCAGTGACAGATTTTTATATCATGAAAAGATAATTGTTCATATACAATTTTCACTCTGCATTATACCCAATGCAAATACACTATCCAATACCAAACCAAGATGCAGAGTGCCAGATGGGAGCCTGGGAAGAAGCTGGGGGGGGGCACCATGAGAGCGGCGGGGGGAGCCTGGCGCTGCGTGGCAGTTTCCCTCTAAGTGAGATCTCAATCTGTGCTGTTTAGTCCATCTCCGGGGAAGAAGTATTTTCTTTCCTGAGAGTTTCCAAAGCACATTTAGGGAGTAAATCTCAATCCTGGAGCAACGTCTCCTGACATGAGTGGTTTAGGATTCAGTGGAGCCGTGGCTGAGCTGGGAGGTTCCTAGTGCAGCTAGGCTAAGCTAGGCTACCTTAACTCCTTCATCCTTGTCTCAGATGGAGATATGCTGGCAATTTCTCCCCATCCTGGGACTCAGATGACTGAGCTGACCTGAAGCCAATGGAAGCCCTCAAAAAAGGCTGCTCTGGGGTTGTGGGACTAGAGGGGCACTTGGGCTGGATCCTAAGTCCCTTCAATTTGATCATGTGACCTGGCAACCCAGCTGACAAAAAGGGTGGTGTTATGTACCTAACTTAAACCCTATTTTAAAGGCTTGTTTTCCCTCTGCCAGGTTTAGGCTGACTTAGCTAGCCCCACTGAGGAATGGCATTTGGAGATGGTGTAACTTTACAGCGGTGTAACTTGCACCAGGTTTTTTTGGGTGTGGGATTGTTCCCTTAACATGCCTGTCTTGTATTCCACAATCTCTCGCACAGAAACAGAGCGAAAAGTAATTAAGCCTAGAAATGCTGGGAAGAGGTGTTGGTTTGAATTTTAGAGCATAGGAGAAAGCTAGGAATGGTCCATGTGGAAATAAGTGTGTGCATCACCTCCTTTTTTTTACTTCTTACCCTGATATTTAACACATTTTCTCAGAGACCTCAAGGAGGCACCTCTCATCTTGAAACACTGGGTGAAACCCTGAGGTTTGTCAACGCTTGTGAAGTCTTTAAGAGGGCAGGGGTTGTTTGCAGTAACTAGGATTCTGGTAGCTGTGGAGGTGAGCAGGGAGCAAGAGATGACCCCCCCCCCCCAGTCATGAAAACCACAAATGGCTCAGGCACAGGCTGCCATTGCCTAGAAGTGATGCCTCTCAACAGCCACCCAAGGCACAGCAGGAGGTAACACCAGAAAGCGGGCTCCCCTTCCTGGAGAGCCCGAGTTGCGGGGGGCGCTATCAGGACACCCTCCCTCCTGTTGGGTGGGATCGTTTAGATGACCAGGGCTGCAAATGGTGGATGCGAGTTGTTGGGAAGATTTGGATATTGGGCAGCCCAATATCCCTTGCTCGCAGCGTGGGCTTTCTCTTTTGCTGTGAGCTTCGGATCACCAGTCCGAGCACAGTGACAAGAATTCTTAATATGGTTATATTGTTCCTGTATTCTAATCGAGATTTGTTCGTTAATTAGCTAAGTTTCCCTGTTTCCTTTCCTTTAGGCTCTTTGAACTCTTTTCCTTCCCCCCCACCCTCCTTAATTCGGTCGTTTCCCCCTTCTTCTCTCCCCCTCCCCCTCACTCATATTACCCACCTTGGGTATTACTGTCGGGCAAGTGGGGAATCATTGGTTTAGCGCAGCCCCCTGCCATTTTCCTTGTTGTTTTATGCCCATTAGGAAGCAACTTGGGGAAAGCAGCTGCCTGTGAGTCGCTTCCCAGCCATTTCCTGCACTCTTCGGGATGTGTGCCAGGAGTGTTGCACTCTGGCAGCCCATTGAGTCATCCAGTTAATTCTGTGGCTCCTCCTGCTTGCTCTAGAGTAGGCCTCTCACTGGCCTGGGGAAGCATCTGCCAGCGCGCCACTTCCCAGCTGCTTGGCAGCTTCCTACTGTAAATCCTTTCCCCCAACAAGTTAAATCTTGCCTTCTGGTTAAAAATCCATTTGGGGCACAGATGGTTGGGGGAATTGTGTTGGTGCCAGCACAGGGCTGAGAGTCTAGAGCCTTTTGCTTCACGACTTTTCCTTATCTGTTTTGGAGCTTATCGTATGTGGGCATGGGTGCCACCATCAGGCTTCTTGTCACAGGTGCGGCAGGCCCTTGCCCGGTTATGGATACCGGATAGTATTTGACTCTTCATCCCCCTGGGGTGCTGGCCTGCCCTTAGCGCATGAAAATGGGTTCCCGTTAGCCAGGCTTCAATTGCTCACGTAGTGCGCCAGTTATTGCAGCTTGTGGCTTGCCTTCTGCTGAACATGCCTCATTCCTTCCAAACAGGGCTGCTGCAAAGGCTGTGCACTGGGAGCCTGTCAATGGAAAGGATTTTTGAATAGGGGTCATTGGAAGTCTGACACTTACAAGGGTTACGTCAGGAAGCATCGCAGTGATGCCTGTGCTGATATCTGTCTGTTATTTCCTTGTGTTTTCATAGGAGCAGCTGTTGTGCATTCAGATTGCAGCCACAGCATCGTGCACTGGGCTGGCAAGCATGCTGGCAGGTCTGGACTCGGGTACCATCTCAGCCGTCTTGCCCTTGCGAGTGTATCCTGGATGTCCAGACAGGGAATGCTTTGGGAGGACTTCCTTCCTTTGGTCCAGTTGAGTGTGACCTGCAAAGGTCCTCCCGCAGCGCTGGTGGTGCAGCTGGGCGAAACTGATTGGCCGTCTTCCCCCCAAAATAGGTTGCCTCCCACGTGCAAGAGGACTTGGATGAGTCGATGGCAGTGCCCCCTGGGTCAAAATATTTTGGTCGCATTTTGCTTCAGCGACGTGTGTGGCATGGTAGCCACTGCCCAGCTGTCACTGAGGGAGCGAGTAAGTGCACTAATAGTGTGGCGGTTTTAAAAGGTCCTTGCATTGGGTCGGTCCATAATTTTTGCACCCAGATATTACCTTCAAAGCTGCTGCCCTTTAGTGGGCCAATGGGGTGCATCTTTCTACATTGGGGAATGATGCCTGGTTGAATTCTGTTGTGTTGGGTTTGAAGGTATGGTTGGATATGTGAGTGTTTTGCCGGCGAGTTTTAGGAACTCGATTGGCAGTTAGGCATTGGTTAATAAATTGGTTGGTGGAGGGATCAGGATTGGCTGTGCTGGCCCCTCCAATGCTGTTGCTGCATGGGTGAATTCCGTTAAAGGAATCCAGGGGCTCGACATGCTTTCCTCCGTACCCCCGACAAGGGGCTAGGGCCACGCAAGAGCCCCTGGGGGCATTTGGGGGAGAGGCGAAGGGCCAGCCCTCCAGCTCCATTCTCTCCCCAAAATGCTTTCCCCGCACTGACTTCAGAAAGCGGGGAAGTCAGTTCTGTCTTAGAGACAGATGTATGTATGGAACCAATGCCTAAGCAACCACTCACATTTTGTATTTAAATAAAGTTAAGGCCAAAATTATGCCAAAAACCTTAAACTTAATTTCTGTGTGAAGTGTGATTAATTGGGGGGTGTACTGGGGACCTCTACACGCAACTGGAAGCCTTGGGCTCCTGCTTTAGGATTGGGAAGTCAGGACAAGGCAGCAGGGGAAGGGCCTGTGCCATCAGGAGAATTAAAAGAGGAGAGTCAGGAAGAGTGAAGATTTACCAGCAGTGGATGAATGGCAAATGAAGATGATTGAATTTATGGAACTGGCTGAGCTGACCGGGAGACTTCGTGACCAGAGGGAAGAGTCGATGGAAGAAGACTGGAAGAAATTCAAAGCTTATTTAAGAAATAATTGCAGTATTGGAAATGTATATAAGATTTGGAAGTACATAGAGGTTGTAGAGGAGGATTTGTAGAGGTATTATAGTATATTAAGATTTAGATATAAGTGTTAGAAAATGAAATGTTCATTAAGAAAATAATAAGAGGATTGAAATATGTTAGTTAAGGTAAAAATAAGATGGTTGAAGTATGATATAGAAATTACTAAGGATGATATATACTGAAAGGATATACCTCAGTTCTGGGATACAGAAAGACGACTGCACTCTCTCCAATGAAGGCTTCCCTCACCATCAACTGACAAAGGGAAACAATGACATGGGCTTTGTGTGTGTGCAGGGAGACCTCGGGGGTCCATGGAGGCTCTCCCTTAGGGATGGAGAAGGAATTCATGGCATCCCCTTTCTGCAGCAGAATGACCCACTTTGCCCTGAAGAGGGCCTTCTTCTGAAGGGATTCCATTGCATTCCAGGGGATGTTGTTGGAAATAAATTGTTTGGTGCACGACTCAGAGCTACTGGCTAAGTTCCCACTGACTCTTATTCACAAGCCCCCCACCCACCCACCCAGGAGAATGAAGACTTTTGCCCCAAATAATGCTTACACAGATACTTCTGGCTGCATAGGGAAAAGGAGCAGCCTGGTAGTTGACAGGGGCAGGAGAAAGAATAGTTAGGCGACCCATGTAAATTGCTTCCAACAGAGGTTATAAGTTTTCTTCTCCTGCAGAAACTGCATTGACATGAAAAGAATCTCTGCCAGAGCACAGGGCTTTCAGCTGAAATGGCTTTGCTATACCAGAGACATAACATTTAGTGTGCAGAAGTATATCTAACAGAACTCTGTTAGCAAAAACACTGTGATTAATTACATTTGCTGCAAATCACACGCTGGAATGTGGAGCTGTGATGAAATGCCAATTTGTATTTAATTAATGTACAAATAGTGCCGTCGTTATTAGCATTAGGCTGAGGCGCGGGGATAACTAGAGAGAGAGATACCACTGCCCAATTGGCACTGTCTTCCAAAATGGCAGGTGGAGCAGTGAGAGCTGAAGAGCAAGATCAAAACATCTGAAGCATTCAGAAATCCCTACACTGGGACTGACAAAGACTCTCAAGTCCTTGGACCAGGGATGGGTTGCCTGTGTTTCTATGGATGTTACTGGGATCCAGTTCCCACCCTCTCCGACCATTGGGCACAGCGGCTGCTGGGACTGATGGAAAGGGAGTCCAAAAACCTCTGGACCTCCCCACCCCCGACTCAGACATTCTTCCAAGACACAAGCAGGTCCCGTGTTTTGGGAAGAGCATTCAAAAGAGCTAGCCGTGCGGGCAGGACCTGGCAGTGTGGGTCTTTCTGATGGAACTGGTACGGCTCCTCCCACTTTTGAAAACGCCCATATGAATTGATTTGGATGCTTGGATCATCTTTGCAGGCCCTTCTTGGTGTGCCTCCTCTGCAAGAGGTCGGGGGTGGGCAACACGAGAGAAGACCTGGCACCTCAGCAAAACATCCCTCTTCTTTCAGGCTTTTGGCTTTTTTGAACAAACTGTGGCCTTTTAAACTGGGTGTGAGTGTTGTTGTTTTGTTTGCTACTGCAGCATGCTATGTGATTTTGTGATTTTATATTGTAATGTGCCCTCCAATCCTTGGATGAAGGGTGATATAAAATTCAATTACAAATAATAATCAAAGGAGCTGCATATGGTGTTTCCCCCATGGCTGTGTTATTCTGGCACCTAAATCCCCCTCTTCCTTTCAATTCAACAGAGTTTTATTATTAAGGACAGTCATACCTTGGGTTACAGACGCTTCGGGTTGTGCGTTTTTGGGTTGCGCACAGCACTGAACCCCAAAGTACCAGAACGGGTTACTTCCAGGTTTCAGCACTCGTGCATGTGCAGAAGCGCTAAATTGAGCTCCGAATCGCAACCCGTGCGTGCGCAGATGCAGCGCTGCGGGTTGCGAATGCTGTGGGTTGTGAACGTGCCTCCCGCACGGATCACGTTCGCAACCCAAGTGTCCACTGTACTCACAATTCTGACTCAGTGATCCATATGAAAGAAGGGCCTATATGTTGCAAGAACCGGGGGGGGGGGGCTGCTACTTTCCCACAAACGTGTTCCCCAATTGGCTCACAGCAGGCCAAATGTTCAGCAGTTTTAATGATTCTTCATTTCAGTAAAGCTTTGGAAGATATTATTATTATTGTGAAGATGGAGATGGTGTGTTCATTAGTGAGGGAGGTAGTTGTTCATTTCAGTTTCTCCTTGTTTCTCTGTTTTCTTAAGGTCAGTTCTCCACAGTGTTGGGGCTGCAGGTTTATCGGGGCTAGCAGATGAATCAGGGACAGATTTCCAAGGATCAGGTCCTCCCCATTTCTTTCATTGTGCAGTTTGAGTAGAACTCATTGCCAGGTTATGTGACAGAGCTGAAGGGGCCAAAAATGCAGCTTCCCCTCCCCTCTGATCTCTCTCACTCCCCCCCCCACTCCCCATGTCCGTTTTCCAGGGCTTATGTCAGCCTTGGTTCCGCCAACTGAAGGGACTTACACTAGTGGAGCCAAACTGAGCCGGAAGCCAGCCAGCTGAGAAAGAGATCTGCTGGGTCCCAAGTCTCTCATCCCAGCATATATAACAATAATAATTTATTATTTATACCCCACCCATTTGGATCGGTTTCCCAGCCACTCTGGGTGGCTTTCAACAGAGCATTAAAACAGAACAAAACTTCAAACATTAAAAACTCCCCTAAACAGGGCTGCCTTCAGATGTCTTCTAAAAGTATCTGAAGAAGTGTGCACGCACATGAAAGCTCATACCAATGACAAACTTAGTTGGTCTCTAAGGTGCTACTGGAAGGATTTTTTTTATTTTGTTTCTAAAAGTCAGATAGTTGTTTATTTCTTTGACATCTGACGGGAGGGTGGGCACCACTACCGAGAAGGCCCTCTGCTTGGTTCCCTGTAACTTCACTTCTCGCAGTAAGGGAACCGCCAGAAGGCCATCGATCGGAGGTGGACTGCGGTGTCCGGGCAGAACGATGGGGGTGGAGACGCTCCTTCAGGTATACTGGTCCAAGGCCATTTAGGGCTTTAATGGTCAGCACCAACATTTTGAATTGTGCCTGGAAATGTATCTGAGCTCAGGCTTGCTTCCTTAGTCTGCAAACAGCCTCCTACCTTTTCATTCTGCACATCACCATTGTGGTTTCTAGTCCTGCAGCTGTGCAGGTGTCATGTTTATGTAGGACAATGTCCTATAAAATCAGGGTGAGTAATGAATGGGACCACAAAAACTGCTCCCGCGCTCACTGAGGCAATGTGTCCCATAGTAAATGGAGGTTATATAGGTAGCAAAGCAGGGAATTAATGAAATGAAAGGCACATCTGATCAGGCCCCAGGGAGCTCATGTCATCCCGAGAAACATGAAATGAGCCAACTACCTTGGGTGGTTGAAAAGCAGCATTAAACTGAAGACTTAATTAGAATTGATATGAATATGTGCAGTGGAGAAAGAAAAACACCTCTTGGTTTCCCCCAAGTGTCCAATGTGCTGAAATATTTATTTATCCCAGGTTCATGGGTTGCTAAGTTACAACAGGAATACACTGTGAAAGGCTTGCTCTGGGCATCCTGTGATTCTGGATAGGGAAGCTGCAGGATGCCACCATGAGATGCTGAAACACAAGCATTGCACACACACAGCAGCAAAGCAGGCACTGCAACTCTGCACCAGACAAAACACCTCACTGCTTGGTGCTGTCCGTGCCCAGTCCCCACCAAGAGAACCGGTGATGCTCATAGAATAAACAGAAAACCCAGCAGGGGAGAATAAGACATTGGCTACCTTAACGTATCTTCCAAGGAAACTTGTTGAAAGCATTGTTAAAGGTAGACTTTCAAAGAATATATAAGAATTAGTCCTGCTGAAGTAGAGCCAGCATGGCTTCTGTGAGGGAAAATCCTGCCATATTAAGAGTGCCATACAACATATGGAGACACCCCAGGGCACTATGTACTTGCGCTTCCCAAAAGTTTTGGCAAACCACCTCACTAAAGACTCCTTAGCTGCCATGGAATAAGAGGCGAGGTCCCATTATGGATCAGTAACTGGTTAAGAATCCGGAAGCAGAGAGGAGGAATAAATAGGCAGTCCTTCCATTTCAAAATCAGATCACTAAATCAGGATGATGGTGATGTTTCTTACTGTCACAAAAAGTGAGGAAATGGTGTTGGGCAGCAACAGGAGAAGTGCACTGGCTGCTGAACAATGAACTAGTGACTAAGAAAAGATACAAGGAGGATGTCCGTGAACACTATTTGCTTCTGAAAGCTCAATTTTCATGCCAAAGCATGTTCATTTTGGAACTTTTGGCTCAGTCATAATTATACAGCAAGTTAACTGGGTTACAACCTTATAATATCTACTCAGAAGTAAGCTGCACTGAGTCCAAACATTCTTACTCCCAAATTTCAGTAAATATTTACAATGATTTCTGCTCCATTGTGTTGGGTTTTCCTCTGCCTTTTCTCCATAATAAATAACCATTTGGCCAATATTTTAAGCTTAGAAGAAAATGCAGTCTTAATGACCATTTTTTAGTTGGATGGAGAAAATTTGATGCAATCACCAAGAAGCAATTGCAGCTCTACTCCTTCCCTCTGTTTAGGCATGCCCCGTGTGATCTAAAACACAACTCACTCTGCCCATAGGATTGGATTGAAAAAAATGTGTTCTATCAGGAATTTGATCTAATATCAGTACAACCAAATGCACAAATTGGGAGGATAAGCTCATAGGGCTTTATTATTTCTACAACAATTTATGCCTCACCCCAGCAGTGGCGAGATGTTATATGTTAATCCACAAAAATGGATATACTTTATTTTGAAGAGGGTGTGGTATTCTGAATACTTAGCCTAATACAAGAACTAAGTGAACATTGTATATTCCCATGTAACTGCTGACTAGCTTGCTCTTGGCTATAGTGCTGGGCTGTCCCTCAAAATAGAAGAATCTTACTATATTCTTTGGGCTTACTCCAGATAACCATAGACTTGTAAAGTTGGAAGGGACCCCAAGGGTCATCTAGTCCACTGCAATGGACTAGGAGTAGGAATCATAGCTGCCAAGTTATCCCTTTTTTTAAGGGATATTCCATTATGCTGAATAGGCTTCCTCGCGAGAAAAGGGAAAACTTGGCAGCTATGGTAGGAATGCCTACAGTTCTAAGCACACTTAAGAAGCAATCCAATGGCAAAATCTGCCTGGATGAGCATGTTAGAATTCAACAGATCTTCAGGGGAGTAGATGTATCTCTTTCATCCTGACTGAGCTGGATACTGTTGGGATCTAGTGTAACTTCACTCCAGCTTCTTGTGGATAAAGATTGCACCCTGACTTGGAAGTTCAACCCACTGAACTCAATGGGACTTACTTCTGCGTAGACAAGGATAGGAGTCTACTGTTCATTGCACCTGCTATTATTTTCTTTTTTCATGGATCTTACAATAATGCTTTTGGGACACTTATCCATCACTGTAAATATGTGAAACAAAATAAAAAAGTTCCTTCGTTCCAATAGCACCTTAGAGACCAACTGTAAATATGTGAGTTTTGCTTGAGAAACAGGAAAGGAAGAATTCATTGTGTCTGTATATGCTGCTGTATTAGGTTTAAATTCAATATATACTAGCAACTGCTGTGCATAGTAAGAACTCATTAGACAGATAAAGTCAATACCCATCATTCTAAACAAAAACAATTTTAGAAATGTAGAAGAATCCTGTCCACTTTATTTCAGTTTTGGTAGCTGATGTATTAATAACATTTTACCTTGCTAGGTACAGGGCAGAAATATCACTTTCACTCAGCTCAAACAACAACATCTTTCAAGCCAGATAAAAATGACACTTGAACAGCTTGAACACAGACTGCCACTGAAGGTGCTGGAATTGAATTTGAGTCTAATGTGACATTACTTTAGGATTATAAAATAGGATAATTCATGCTAAATTTATTAGCAACAGGTTTTTGAGCATTCAGTGGAAACATTTTACTACCATATTCTGCAGGTTTCATCAGCATGACTCTTGAAACAAAGCCAAAGCTATAGACGAGAAGCTGGGGCAAAGCAAGCTGGTGTAACTTAAGTTGGCATGAAGTTACAACAGATCCAAATGCCATCAAGCAGCGTGGCTACTGCTGGCAGAGCCAACCTGCGCCTCACAGAGGGAAAGCAAATGGTTATACTTGCCTTTTTGCCAGTTTGACTTATGCTGGGCTGCCAGATCACATGACTGAGCTGACAGTTAAGTTCAGTCGCGAACGACTCTGGGGTTGCGGCGCTCATCTCACTTTACTGGCCAAGGGAGCAGACATTTGTCCCCAAACAATTTTTCCAGGTCATGTGGCTAGCATGACTAAGCCACTTCTGGTGAAACCAGAGCAGCACACAGAAATGCCGTTTACCTTCCCGTCGGGGCAGTACCTATTTATCTACTTGCACTTTGACGTCAAACTGCTAGGTTGGCAGGAGATGGAACCGAACAACGGGAGCTCACCCCGTCGCAGGGATTCAAACTGCTGACCTTCTGATTGGCAAACCCTAGGCTCAGTGGTTTAGACCACAGCACCACCCTCATCCCTGGAAGGGGCTCAGGACCAGCCAAATTCTCCCTTCGTCTGGTCCTGCTCCCTCCCCGTCCCCCTGAATTTTCAGGGCTTACACTGGTGTAAAATCTACCAGGCTCAGCTTGACTGGCTGGCAGTCCAATCTTGCTATAGGATTGCTCCTGAAGCATCTTAAGTCTGCTCTTCATTTCTACAGATATCAGCACATAATGGGATACAGGTGACTCAACCTATGCTGGGGTTTCATTCTAGGAAGAGTGCCTGAAGCCAGAATTACCCACAGTCAATATTCAATGGCAGGTGGGATGGCTAAAGCATCCCCACCCCTGAGAAGCCTGCCTCCTTTATATTTTTGTAATTTTAAATTTTAAATTGAATCTGAATGCACAGAAAATAAATGTTTGCAAGTTGTTAGTTACCATAATGGGCAGCAGATGATCATTAAATGTTTCCGGATCCTTCTGGACATGTTGTGAACTGATGTGAGACAGCAGGGCAGTGGCAGTGGTACAGCTAATCCCATTACACATAACAGGGAAATCTTAGCAACAGCAATTGGCTTGTTTTCAATTGGGGGAATGATCAACGGTCTTCAATGTCTGCATACTAATGCACAGAGCATGGGAAATAAACAAGATGAACTTGAGCTCTTGATACAGCAATCTAAATACAACATAATAGGCATCACTGAAACCTGGTGGGATGAGTCTCATGATTGGAATGCATTAATAGAGGGATACAATCAATTTCAGAGAAACAAACCAAACAGGAAAGGAGGAGGAGTGGCGTTATATGTCAGGGGTGTGTATAGCTGTGAAGAGATCCAGGATTTAAAACTTCAAAGCCAAATTGAGAGTATCTGGGTCAAAATTAAGGGAGAAAAAAATAAAAGTGATCTCATTGTGGGAGTTTACTATAGATCCCCAAGCCAAACTGAGGACATGACCAAGCATTCAAAAGGAAGTGAGATATGGGGGATTTCAACTATCCTGAAATTTGTTGGATGTCAAACCCAGCCAAGAGCATAAGGTCGAACAGATTCCTCACTGGCCTTGCAGACAACTTCATTGTCCAGAAAGTGGGAGAAGCAACAAGAGGATCAGCCATGTTAGATCTGGTCCTAACCAATAGTGATGACCTGGTTAGTGGGGTAGAAGTGGCAGGATCATTAGGTGGGAGTGATCATGCTCTTCTGGAGTTTATTATACAGTGGAAAGGAGCAACCAAGCATACTAAGGCTCAAATTCTAGACTTTAAGAAAGCTGACTTCAGAAAACTTAGGAAAATGCTGGGTGAGATCCCATGGACAGAAATATTAAAAGGGAAGGGAGTTCATGATGGTTGGGAGTTTGTTAAAAGGGAGATATTAAAAGCACAACTTCAGGCAATACCAATGAGACGGAAACATGGAAGGTGCCTAAAGAAGTCAGGGTGGCTATCTAAAGAACTTTTGACTGAGTTAAGATTTAAAAGGGATATGTACAAAAAATGGAAAAAGGGGGAAACCACCAGAGAGGAATTCAAACAAATAGCCAGCACATGTAGAGACAAAGTCAGAAAATCAAAAGCACAGAATGAACTCAGGCTTGCTAGAGAGATTAAAAGCAACAAAAAAGGGGGCTTTTATGGGTATGTTCATAGCAAAAGGAAGAACAAGGAGACAGTGGGGTCACTTAGGGGAGAAGATGGTGAAATGCGAACAGGGGACAGAGAAAGGGCAGAACTACTCAATGCCTTCTTTGCCTCAGTCTTCTCCCAAAAAGAAAACAATGCCCGACCTGAAGAATATGGAGCAGATGATTCCTCAGGGGAAACACAGCCCAGAACAAGTAAGGAGGTAGTACAAGAATACTTGGCTAGTTTAGATGTATTCAAGTCTCCAGGGCCAGATGAACTACATCCAAGAGTATTAAAAGAACTGGCAGAGGTGATTTCAGAACCACTAGCAATAATCTTTGATAATTCCTGGAGAACAGGCGAAGTTCCAGCAGACTGGAGGAGGGCAAATGTTGTCCCTATTTTCAAAAAGGGGGAAAGAGAGAACCCAAACAATTACCGCCCAGTCAGCCTGACATCAATACCAGGAAAGATTCTAGAGCAGATCATTAAGCAAATGGTCTGTGAGCACCTAGAAAGGAACGCTGTGATCACTAAAAGTCAGCATGGGTTTCTGAAAAATAAGTCATGTCAGACTAATCTGATCTCATTTTTTGGACAGAATTACAAGCCTGGTAGATGAAGGGAACGCTGTGGATGTAGCCTATCTTGATTTCAGTAAGGCCTTTGTTAAGGGCCCCATGATATTCTTGTAAAGAAGCTGGTAAAATGTGGGCTAGACAATGCTACCATTCAGTGGATTTGTAACTGGCTGACTGACCGAACCCAAAGGGTGCTCATCAATGGCTCCTCTTCATCTTGGAGAGAAGTGACTAGTGGGGTGCCACAGGGTTCTGTCTTGGGTCCAGTCTTATTCAACATCTTTATCAATGACTTGGATGATGGGCTTGAGGGCATCCTGATCAAGTTTGCAGATGATGGCAAATGACTTGGTGGCTAACACCCCAGAGGACAGGATCACACTTCAAAATGACTTTAACAGATTAGACAACTGGGCCAAAGCAAAAAAGATGAATTTTAGCAGGGAGAAATGTAAAGTACTACACTTGGGCAAAAAAATGAAAAGCACAAATACAGGATGGGTGACACCTGGCTTGAGAGCAGTACACGTGAAAAGGATTTAGGAGTCTTGGTAGACCACAAAGTTGACATGAGTCAATAGTGTGATACAGCAGCTAAAAAAGCCAATGCAATTCTGGGCTGCATCAATAGTATAGCATCTAGATCAAGGGAAGTAATAGTACCGCTCTGGTCAGACCTCACCTGGAGTACTGTGTCCACTTCTGGGCACCACAGTGCAAGAAGGATACTGAAAAGCTGGAACGTGTCCAGAGGAGGGCAACCAAAATTGTCAAAGGCCTGGAAACGATGCCTTATGAGGAACGGCTTATGGAGCTGAGTATGTTTAGCCCAGAGAAGAGAAGGTGAAGGGGTGATATGATAGCCATGTTCAAATATATAAAAGGATGTCATATAGAAGAGCAATGGATTCAAGCTACAAGAAAGAAGATTCCACCTAAACATTAGGAAGAACTTCCTGACAGTAAGAGCTGTTCGACAGTGGAATTTGCTGCCAAGGAGTGTGGCGGAGTCTCCTTCTTTGAAGGTCTTTAAGCAGAGGCTTGACAGCCATCTGTCAGGAATGCTTTGATGGTGTCCTGCTTGGCAGGGGGTTGGACTAGATGGCCCTTGTGGTCTCTTCCAACTCTATGATTCTATGATTCAGAAAGGGAAGGAAGCACAATAGACTGCTCTGAATGTAGAGGAAACATGCAGTGAAGCCATTTCTCTTTCCCACCCCCAGAACAGCTCTCATTTTTTTAAAAATGAAATTTTAATCCATAATGCACAAAAAAGGGCACTATGCTAATGAAGAGGCATAAGATAGTACCTACAAAAAGAGGCACAGCCCCCCCCCCCCCGGGTGTCCCACTAAAATCAGGGCAGAGTCATGAAACGTCTTGGGCAACATTAGACCCGCCACTTTCTCTCAGGCTCCCTCACAGGGTTCCTGAGAGGATAAAATTGGAAGGAAGGAATTTTTTTTTGCCATATTCTTGGCAAATATACTTTGCACAATTCATAGCTAAATTTAGCAGAATGACCAACTGGAGAAAAACTTTGAAAATACAACTGTTGCACAGAATCTGCTTGTCAACCATTTTTCCAATATTTGGGATGCAACTTATTCTGTGATCCAAACTATTTTTTTTCTTTCTGATAACCACCAGTAAGGCAAGTTGAGTAGACTAAAGCCTTGTAAAAAAAAAAACCATGAAATACAGGATCATTTAGAAAAGGCACTCAAGGAAAAGGTTCATTTTTGTTTTCTTTCCAGACAGCCACTGACAACAAACAAGACAATTAGGTCATAAGGGGGCAGTAAATTTTTTCCCCAAGGTCAAGACCACATAGAGTTGATAAGGTTGCTTGAATTGCCTCATCAGCTGTTGGCTTTGGGTTTCAAGGCATCCTAACGCTATTTCCTTCTGCTGTTTTTCACATATCTAAAATCACATATCTAAAATCTGCTGTTTTTCACATATCTAAAATCTGTCAGACCTCAATGGTAGGTCACTACTTATTTTAGAAGAATAGCTTTGTAGGCCCATATTTCTGTCCACTCTGCCTTGCTAAGGGTGTCTTTGTATTTATACAGTCCATAATTTGAAAAAGGTGCTTATTCTGCCACAAACTCATTGATTTTTCTTCCTTGATTAAGATCAGTTCCAAACCACAAATTTTATTCTTCCACAGCACCATTGATTTGTCTTCCTTGGTCTTATACCACAAATTTATACATCATTTCATTTCTATCCCTAGGTTTCTTCTGTGAAGAATTTCTTGAAGTTATCAACATTGCCAGCATTAAATGTACAGTTTATTTCCATCAATATGTTCTATTCTGTGGCAAAGTTTGTGAATGCTAAAGTATTTTTCAGCACCTAGAAATCATTTTATTATTCATAGTGCTGTGAATTGTTTAGTTGTTTAATTTATAACATTTGGTATGACATTACGTTTTGCTGTTTCATAAAGCCAACTTACAGGGATTGAAGTCAGGAAATCTGTTAATGCTGAGTTTTCTGTCCATAAATAGATCAGGCCAATCACACACCAAGAACCATAGTGTTCTGGGGTAGCCCTTGTTCCTCAAAAGCGAAGGGAACCCAATAAACAAGAGAGAGTACCAGGCTTTTTTCCAGCCAGAACTCACCAATTCTGGCCCCTCTCAATTGTGTGCCATTGCCATTCTAAGAGAACGAAAGATGCGTTCATAGCGAGTTCCAGCACCTCTTTTTCTAGAAAAACAGCACTGGTGGGTACTTTGTGTGCTTTTGCTGTTTTTGTATCCTGCTAAGGCTTTCCTCTTTCCTTTGAACAATGAACTGCCCAACCGAGATGGTGAGGTTTGATTGTTGGAGGAATTTGACCCTTCCAGATTTTTATACATATCAACTTGGTCCTCCTGTTCTTTGGCACTTTGTGGCTCAGAACTTAGCTCTCCACGGCATTTCTCACTTCCTGAACAACCTTAACACAAACAGCAATCAAAGCATCAAGATACATTTTAAGAATCTGTATTTTATCTAACCTTGTTTGCTCTTTGGTCTGTAGAACTGTTACTTCCTGCCCATTCCCATCAGGCAGGCACCTCCATGGCACCGATTGGGTGCCTGCTAAAAGACTGCTTTATGTAAGCCTACCCAGACATGCAAATCTGATATGTATTTTAAAATGGTTCTCTCCCCCCCCCCCCAACGTATATTTAAAAAACTGCTGGTTTCATACGGAAAATGTTTTAGGCCAACTTTTTAAATATCTGATTGTATTGGTAATTTTAATGTAAACCATTTATAGGTTGTGATTATTAAGCACCATATAAATCCTGTTAAATAAAAACATTTTGAGAGAAAATACATTTAAAATTGTGTAGTTAAATCTTAGCTTTAAATGTGGGAAAGCTACTGAATAGACCAGGAAGACTGAATCATTCATTTCTGTTCCAAGCCTTGGGAGATAAATTGACCTTTGAAACATGTTGATATTTCTGATAAGAAGTCATAGAATAATTTATTTCTTAATTCTGGGGATCCAAATTACCAGCTTGTGTTTCCAAACTGAAACCAATGCATTAGTAATCCCCCATTGTTCTGCCTTTACTTTCACGTTTCCAATGTGCACATGTTTATTGATAAAACACTGCAAAAATGATTTTGGTATGATTATGCTGTATCCATTGGTGTTGTGTTTCACCAATGTGAAGGGATAAAACACCAAAGAAATGTGATTGAAATGGTGTTTATAAGCAGGACTGCTTATAAACACCAATAAAACACAATAAAATATTGCAAATCCCTTTCTATGGAAAGGAAGATGTTAATTTTGAGAGAGAGACATAGACAGAGAGAGACAGAGACAGAGACTATTGACTCAAAACAGAAGGACTTGCTGCATGGCCCATGCCACAGAAGCAAAGATGTTAATTTGGCTTCATTCCTGTCCAATATTGTTTGAAGTTACAGAGAGCTTGCAATTGTTTGGGGTGAATACTATGCAACTGTGATGCTTAATGCTGGTTTGTGTCAAACCAATTAGCCTTACAAAGCCCAGCTACGCATTTAATATGCAATTTTTTTATCACTTGTAAATCATGTGCGTCATTGCAATGGATTGTTTTGAAGTCATTTAAGCCCAGGTATAAATAAATAAATAAATAACACACACACCCCAAACACCCTGTCCTATAATTTGCCCTACTAGAGGTGGCAACCCTACTTATAGGCAACCTGTACCCTGAGAAGAGAAATGACAAACTGGGGCACCCTGGGGGGCAGCAGGGGGGATTAAGTGCGCACACACAAGGCAACTGTGCAAACAGCACCCTGGATTTGTGTGGGTCAGGCTGAGTGTGACTAAGCATTCAATTGTTCATGAAAACAATGTATTGGTTTTGTGCTACTGAATAACATTAACAAAGCTGCTTCTAGCAGTCTCTTATTTGTGAATAGGTCTCAGTGCATAATGAAGCACAGTGTATGGAGTGCTCAGTGTTACAACCACGTTGTTACAGCGTGAGTCACAATGAGCTATAGTGACCCAAGGAGGCCACTTCCTGTCTGCATGTGAATCATTACATCGGCAGAAGCACTATCTGCCTGTAAATCTTAAGGTTTTAGGTACATAATTCTTAATTATAAAAGAAAAATGATCAGTGGCTTAACACTCTGCTGGGAAATTAAGTCTTGCAGAGGACAATCCCAATAGCAAAAGCCTGTACAAATTAAATTGACTTTTGCTGCCCAAACAGACTAGATCCTTCTGGACTGTCTAGAGGGGTTGGGAGCTGGGGGCACTGTCATACAGTGGTTCTGCTCCTTCTTCCTGGGCCGTGTTCAGAAAGTGGTGGTGGGGGATGAGTGTTCAGACCCCTGGGCTCTCACTTGTGGGGTGCCTCAGGGTTCCGTTCTCTCCCCCATGCTTTTTAATATCTATATGGAGCCTCTGGGAGAGATCATCAGGGGGTTTGGGCTGGGTGTTCATCAGTATGCGGATGACACCCAGCTCTACATCTCTTTCAAATCAGAACCAGTGAAGGTGGTGAAGGTCCTGTGTGAGTGTCTGGAGGCGGTTGGAGGATGGATGGCGGCTAACAGATGGAGGTTGAATCTTGACAAGACAGAAGTACTGTTTGTGGGGTCCTGAATGGGGTAACTGTGTCCCTGAAGGACCAGGTGCGCAGCCTGGGAGTCATTTTGGACTCACAGCTGTCCATGGAGGCACAGGTCAATTCTGTATCCAGGGCAGCTGTTTATCAGCTCCATCTGGTATGCAGGCTGAGCCCCTACCTGCCTGCAGACTGTCTCACCAGAGTGGTGCATGCTCTGGTTATCTCTCGCTTGGACTACTGCAATGCACTCTATGTGGGGCTACCTTTGAAGGTGACCCGGAAACTGCAACTAACCCAGAATGCAGCAGCTAGACTGGTGACTGTGAGCGGCCGCCGAGACCACGTAACACCAGTCTTGAAAGACCTCCATTGGCTCCCAGTACGTTTCCGAGCACAATTCAAAGTGTTGGTGCTGACCTTTAAAGCCCTAAACAGCCTCGGTCCAGTATACCTGAAGGAGCATCTCCTCCCCCATCATTTTGCCCGGACACTGAGGTCCAGTGCTGAGGGCCTTCTGGCAGTTCCCTCATTGCGAGAAGCCAAGTTGCAGGGAACCAGGCAGAGGGCATTCTTGGTAGTGGCACCCGCCCTGTGGAACGCCCTCCCACCAGATGTCAAAGAGAAAAACAACTACCAGACTTTTAGAAGACATCTGAAGGCAGCCCTGTTTAGGGAAGCTTTTAATGTTTAATAGATTATTGTATTTTAATACTTCTGTTGGAAGCCGCCCAGAGTGGCTGGGGAAACCGAGCCAGATGGGCAGGGTATAAATAATAAATTATTATTATTATCAATTTTTGGGGAAAGCTGTGGTGCTTAATTGCAGAATATGTCATCTTTATACAGGCCGGCTGAATCCCAATGCTTGCTAGTTCCTTCCCAAATCCATATTTGCCTGTTTCTCAAGATATTATGAGTTTATAGTCCTACACCCATCTGCTTTTGCTTCCAGCTGAAGCCCCTTGACCTAGATTTATTGCTCTAGAGATTATTCCATTTGCTTGGGCCCACTTGTCTCACGTTCTTGGCTCTGCTGCCTTCTGGGCAGACTGAGGGGACCTCTGACACTGGATAGGAATCTCCCATTCTCTTCAATTAAGAAGCACAAGGGAGTGTACCAGTGGATTGTGTCCTTCGTCTTCTCTTAAGCTATGAATGATGATCAGCTGCTGCTCCTGAATGTTTTTCTTTTACTACTCCAAATGAGCTCACTGGAAGGACAGATCCTGAAGCTGAAGCTCCAATACTTGGGCCACCTCATGAGAAGAGAAGACTCCCTGGGGGGGAAAAACCTGATGTTGGGAAAGATTGAGGGCACAAGGAGAAGGGGACGACAGGGGACGAGATGGTTAGGAAGAACTTCCTGACAGTAAGAGCTGTTCAACAGTGGAATTTGCTGCCAAGAAGTGTGGTGGAGTCTCCTTCTTTGGAGGTCTTTAAGCAGAGGCTTGACAGCCATATGTCAAGAATGCTTTGATGGTGTTTCCTGCTTGGCAGGGGGTTGGACTGGATGGCCCTTGTGGTCTCTTCCAACTCTATGGTTGGACAGTGTTCTTGAAGCTGGCCAAACTGCGGGAGGCAGTGGAAGACAGGAGTGCCTGGCATGCTCTGGTCCATGGGGTCATGAAGAGTTGGACACGACAAAATGACTAAACAACAACAACTCCAAATGAGGGACTTAACCAAACTCGGCTGTAGATCCCCTGACAGAGTGAAATTAGGTGAAATTTGAGTATCTCACTAGGACAAAATATATGAAGGATTTCAAGACGAGTAAAAAAAAAACCCAGTTTAAATAAGTCTGGTGAAGTTTAGCAGGAGGTTCTTCACATCTCTTAACCTGTCACAGGATTTCACCTTGTCCAGATTGAGCCTTTTGGCCAAAGGTATGCAAGTCATCTATTTACAAGGATCCTGGAGGCAGCAGATGTTGGTAACTAAAATTGGAGGTCCATGAAAAAGCTGGTGGAGTTTCAGTAAGTTCAAGAGATCTGCAGAACTTGGACAGCTTCAAGATAAGTTATTTGCATAGCCTCTGGAGCCAAACTAAGTCTTGCAAAGTACTGAAGACCTGAAAAGTATCCATGAATGTGTTTCATCAGTGCAAGGATGGAACTTGCACTTGTGCAATGTGACTTCCCTCTTTTTCCACACCCTGTCCATGCCACAATCTCCCCGAAAGTATTCTAGAGGGTGGGACAACCACCAGAACAGATTTAGGGGAACACAGAGGGAAGAGACCAGTTAAGTCCCATTGCAGGTGGAAATTCTTGTGCTGACGGGACCTGCTACTCAGTGCTACTGTGCTACAAGCTCATGTTAGCACTCATTCTTTTCTCTCCTTTTTCCTAAGTCTGCCAGAGCAAAACAGGATTCCATTTCTGTAAATTCCACTAAGGAGTCTTCTAATCATCCAAGCTTTATATATCTTCCTTTCTAGAAAATATTTAGAAGTGTGAACATTTCTCCATTTCCCTCATCACATTAATGTCAGAAATGCAAAATTTCCATATTCAGGAACAGAGGTAAAAGGCAAAACATCTATGCAATTGGAACTTAAGAGTTTTTACTTTGCCCAAGAAATCTGACATCCGAACAGCACAGAAGGTGCAAGCTAGCGGGAGAGATGGCCGCCCAGTGCAGCTGATGAGAGCTTTGCCACTTTAGAAATCCATTCATAGTTGTACAGCCTGTGCTACAAGTGTGGGGGTGGGGAGCAAAGAATGCTCCAGAAAAAGGAAGAGGCAGCACATACATTCTGAAATGAGAGCTGTGTGACTCAGAGGGAAACCGAGGAGACATAGAGAAGACAAGCCAACAGAGAGGAGGATCTGTAGGAGGCCTAAACATCAGCCAAGTCACAAGACTCTACAAAGGGTAAATTAATACCAGTAACAGGCCCATTTTTTCAACCACAAAAATTGATATTGAAATTTACTAAGGAATTTTGTAGGTCCTGGTATGTGAAAGCTGCAAAACAAGTCAGGTGTCTGCTTAAGAACTCAGCTATTTCTATCTACCACTCCATGGAAATCCTGTAACAGAAAACAAGAGCAATGTACCTAGGATGATTTCCAGTTATTGATTCCTCAGCCAAACTTCTTCTGCAAGACTGACACTGCACTTTCCAGGTCTCTCCCATAACTTTTCTTATGCTGAGGCCTTTTCTAACCCATCTGTGTCACATACTCAAAGAGGCAAGGCAGGTTGCAGCCCCCAGATAGCTCCATGGAGGAGCTCACTCCAACAAAGGCTGGAGGTTGCCTGAAGACTTAGAATCATAGAATCATAGAATCATAGAGTTGGAAAAGACCACAAGGGCCATCCAGTCCAACCCCCTGCCAAGCAGGAAACACCATCAAAGCATTGCTGACAGATGGCTGTCAAGCCTCTGCTTAAAGACCTCCAAAGAAGGAGACTCCACCACACTCCTTGGCAGCAAATTCCACTGCCGAACAGCTCTTACTGTCAGGAAGTTCTTCCTAATGTTTAGGTGGAATTTTCTTTCTTGTAGTTTGAATCCATTGCTCCGTGCCCGCTTCTCTGGAGCAGCAGAAAACAACCTTTCTCGCTCCTCTATATGACATCCTTTTATATATTTGAACATGGTTATCATATCACCCCTTAACCTTCTCTTCTCCAGGCTAAACATACCCAGCTCCCTAAGCCGTTCCTCATAAGGCATCGTTTCCAGGCCTTTGACCATTTTGGTTGCCCTCTTCTGGACACGTTCCAGCTTGTCAGTATCCTTCTTGAACTGTGGTGCCCAGAACTGGACACAGTACTCCAGGTGAGGTCTGACCAGAGCAGAATACAGTGGTACTATTACTTCCTTTGATCTAGATGCTATACTCCTATTGATGCAGCCCAGAATTGCATTGGCTTTTTTAGCTGCTGCATCACACTGCTGACTCATGTCAAGTTTGTGGTCTACCAAGACTCCTAGATCCTTTTCACATGTACTGCTCTCAAGCCAGGTGTCTCCCATCCTGTATTTGTGCCTTTCATTTTTTTTTGCCCAAGTGTAGTACTTTACATTTCTCCTTGTTAAAATTCATCTTGTTTGCTTTGGCCCAGTTGTCTAATCTGTTAAGGTCATTCTGAAGTGTGATCCTGTCCTCTGGGGTGTTAGCCACCCCTCCCAATTTGGTGTCATCTGCAAACTTGCTCAGGATGCCCTCAAGCCCATCATCCAAGTCATTGATAAAGATGTTGAACAAGACTGGGCCCAAGACAGAACCCTGTGGCACCCCACTAGTCACTACTCTCCAGGATGAGGAGGAGCCATTGATGAGCACCCTTTGGGTTCGGTCAGTAAGCCAGTTACAAATCCGCTGAATCCATTGTCTAGCCCACATTTTACCAGCTTCTTTACAAGAATATCATGGGGCACCTTGTCAAAGGCCTTGCTGAAATCAAGATAGGCTACATCCACAGCCTATCCACAGACTTATGGGACTCTTCAGTCTAAAGACCATGGCTCTTACAAAGACAACCCCCTGTCCCAGAGATGAGAATGTCCTCCCCTTTCTGTGCCTGTTAGGCAGGTGTCATACCATGGGAAGCATCTGATGCCACTGATGTGTCAGTTGCCAATTGCCAGGCTCTGAAACATCAGCACCAGCATTCTGGTCCAGTTCTCCAGTTGGCGGCCGGCTCCTCTGACTCTCAGCTTGAAACCATAACAAGGTATTTCTGGGACTGGCTCAGGTAAAACAAGCACACTTAGGGAAGCATGTAGAAGTCCATCTAGATTCTTTTTGCAAAGTGTTTTACCCATGCAGAGGAATGTGCATTCAAATAAGAGGAAACAGAATTGCAGAGTTGGAAGGTACCCCAGGGGTCATCTAGTCCAACCCCCTGCAATGCAGGAATCTCAACAAAAGCATCCAGGAGAGATGGGAACCCCACACCCCCTCAAAACCTCGACTCCACCACTGTATGCAACAGCATTCAAACAGCGTACAAAATTATTATTGGCTTCATGTCAAATTGCTTTATCAATATTAACTTTAGTAACACAAAGGAGAAAATGGACAGGAGGAACTGAAAAGCTGCAGCAAATCCCCTATGCTGCAGTTGCAGAATTGATTTTAGGAACTGAAGGTGGACTTCAGGAAGTGTGGAATACGGGGCTGAGTGAGCCCTAAGGGAGGTTGAAAGGAGGAGTGGTCCTGAATAATGAGGTGTAGCTATAAGTAGGAGTTTGGAAGAAGAACAAAAACTCTACAAGAAAAGCAGCAGAAAGGCCAGGAGCACACTGGCATGAAATGCAGAGGTGGGCAAGGCTGGATTTCACCAGCTGGTTTACAAGATATGGAGAGCCAGTGGGCTGCAGTGCTTACAAGTGTGGGACCAGGAGTATCGGGAGAGCAGGGTTCAAATCCATGAAGCTCACCGGGTGACCTTGGGGCAGTCACTGTCTCTTAGTTAGACCCACCCAACAGGGTTGTGGTTGGAATTGAATGAGGAGAGGGAGAATCGTGTACTCCCCCCCCCCATGAGCTCCTAGGAGACGAAGGTGGGGTATTAACGCAACAAATAAATGAAATCCAGTCAGAACCACCTAACTGGAAGGGTGTTGGGGATGATCTACCTAGCAACTGTGCATGAAATACATGAGTACATTAATCTCTGAGACATCACACACTTGATAATAAGCCGCTATATTTCTTTACATGAGTGGCTGAAGAAAATGTAACTCCACTGGAAAGCTGAAACTCACTGAAAATTGTAAGCTGCTGCTGAATTGATATGAAAATTATTTCTTGTGAATCAAGAGTTATATGTCTGATTCACAACCCCAAGTTACCACTTCATGCAAGCGACAAAGAAGGAATGAACCTACATGCCTGAACCCATCCTTGGCTGCCAGATTTTCCATTACACTGTTGCAGGATTAGCTCACTGACCCCCTGTAAAACTTTATTATATTTTGTCAACTTTATCTAGCCATAATCCAATCAGCAGAGATGCAAAATTACTCTTCACTGAGCATTTTTCACATAGACTTTTGCTAAGTATATTTGTTCTTCATTGATTTCTTGAGTGCCAAATAAGCAGGAAGCCTCTTTGATACATGAAGTATCTGTTGATACCTCCAGTATCTGTTGCTAAATATTGCTTTAGCTACCCGCCCCCCTGATGAATTTTTAAATGCTTCGCTAATTTGTTCCTACTATAGTTTAACTGCTGGCAGGGGTAACTGTTCAGCTGCTAATTATGGAAAGTAATAATTGGTATTTGGTGGTTAATTGGAAAGAATTTGTTTTAATATTTTAAATTATAAATGGTTCAAATAAAATTAACTTTATATTGCAGTGAATGCATTCTGTAAATAAAAGCAAGAATAATCTAATTTGTGCATTAAAGGAAAAGTATGAAACCACTATTTTAGGAGCCATTGGGGGGTGGCGCTTGCAATGGGCCTGGATTTAAGCTGCAATGTGTGTGGTCACCACTCAAGATCTAGTAAGGTGTGCATAATTACAGAATAGGAAGATTCTGGGACCACCAAACTTTTGGAGCTTGTAGGCACATTTGAATGAAGTGTTGTGGGCACAATCACACAATGGTTGTAATGGAGGGGGGAGCACAAAATGGCAACTCCTCCCCACTCCGCCACCATTTCACATAACACAAACTGTTTAGGTGGAAAGAAAATCTACCCCCACAGTAGGTACCTCACTGCAACCATAGATGCAGACACCCCAGGCACCCCAATCACCCCACACGGCAGTTGTATGCAAGACAAAGCACCTGATTGCTCAGAGCTGCCTTCCCTCAGCCTCCACAGGAAAACTGCTGAAGATCACAGGTGCATAGAACAATTTTCATTGCACAGAGAGAGGGGGGGGGAGAGAGAGAGAGAGAGAGATTCCATGAAACCAAATGGGGCCGCCTTTTGGAATTGAAAGTGCAGGTGCAGAGGGTCTTAATTCAAACCAGGAGCCTACCCTGCAGGGGATAAGGGGGCTTCAGGCCTCTGCCTCCTCCTATGGTCCTGATCTAGATTGTCTCCTTGGGCAAGATGGCTGGGGATGCAGGACAACAGCCTCATTCCATTCCAGGTCAGTTTTAACCATGTGCAAAAAGAGATGTGTGCCTCCCTGTTTTCAGTGGATTGTGAAATAAAATGAAATCTACCAAGTTCTACTAAAGAAATAAAAATAAAGTACAAGAGCTGCCTTCTTTTTCTGTAAACACTGCTTAGGTCAGCTAGTAACTTTACTATATCAGAACAATAAAGAGGTATTTTGAAATGCTCACAGGAAGTGGCCATCCATCACCCTGTGCAGACTCTTCCTGGGGGAATTGTACAGAGAAAGAAACGGCTGCCCTATGTACCTCTAGGGGCCACCACCATTTATTTGTACTGTAAGTGTGCCAGGGGCATTGTATCGGGATAATATGGCTTACTCCATAGATGCTTTCTCCATACAATTCTCCAGGAAGGGATCACACATTCCACACACACACACCCATGCAGACATGGAGGTGTTAGCTGCTCTAAGCAACTGCAAAGTGTTTCAAAAGGAAGAAACAAGAAATAAAAAAAATCCTTCCAGTAGCACCTTAGAGACCAACTAAGTTTGTCATAGGTATGAACTTTCGTGTACATGCACACTTCTTCAGATGCATTGAAACAGAAAGCTCATACCAATGACAAACTTAATTGGTTTCTAAGGTGCTACTGGAAGGAATTTTTTTTATTTTTTGTTTTGACTACGTCAGACCAACATGGCTACCAACCTGTAACAAAAAGAAGAAGACAGCCCTCAAACCACCTCATGCCTATTGTGTTGCTGGACCAGTGTATGCATCCATTCTTCGATTACGTGCACTAATCCTCATACCTTTTACTTTCCTATCTGTGCATGCCCACTTTCATAGCAGCTCAGTACAGCACTTGTTCATATATGTGTTATTCAGTTAGTTAGCTATATACTATTTCACATTTGAACAGAATTCTATACCAGGAAAGATTCTAGAGCAGATCATTAAGCAAACAGTCTGTGAGCACCTAGAAAGAAACTCTGTGATCACTAAAAGTCAGCATGGGTTCCTGAAAAATAAGTCATGTCAGACTAATCTGATCTCATTTTTTGACAGAATTACAAGCCTGGTAGATGAAGGGAACGCTGTGGATGTAGCCTATCTTGATTTCAGCAAGGCCTTTGACAAGGTGCCCCATGATATTCTTGTAAAGAAGCTGGTAAAATGTGGGCTAGACAATGCTACCATTCAGTGGATTTGTAGCTGGATTACTGACCGAACCCAAAGGGTGCTCATCAATGGCTCCTCCTCATCCTGGAGAGTAGTGACTAGTGGGGTGCCACAGGGTTCTGTCTTGGGCCCAGTCTTGTTCAACATCTTTATCAATGACTTGGATGATGGGCTTGAGGGAATCCTGAGCAAGTTTGCAGATGACACCAAGTTGGGAGGGGTGGCTAACACCCCAGAGGACAGGATCACACTTCAGAATGACCTTAACAGATTAGACAACTGGGCCAAAGCAAACAAGATGAATTTTAACAAGGAGAAATGTAAAGTACTACACTTGGGCAAAAAAAATGAAAGGCACAAATACAGGATGGGAGACACCTGGCTTGAGAGCAGTACATGTGAAAAGGATCTAGGAGTTTTGGTTGACCACAAACTTGACATGAGTCAGCAGTGTGATGCAGCAGCTAAAAAAGCCAATGCAATTCTGGGCTGCATCAATAGGAGTATAGCATCTAGATCAAGGGAAGTAATAGTACCACTGTATTCTGCTCTGGTCAGACCTCACCTGGAGTATTGTGTCCAGTTCTGGGCACCACAGTTCAAGAAGGATACTGATAAGCTGGAACGTGTCCAGAAGAGGGCAACCAAAATGGTCAAAGGCCTGGAAACGATGCCTTATGAGGAACGGCTTAGGGAGCTGGGTATGTTTAGCCTGGAGAAGAGAAGGTTAAGGGGTGATATGATAACCATGTTCAAATATATAAAAGGATGTCATATAAAGGAGGGAGAAAGGTTGTTTTCTGCTGCTCCAGAGAAGCGGACACGGAGCAACGGATTCAAACTACAAGAAAGAAAATTCCACCTAAACATTAGGAAGAACTTCCTGACAGTAAGAGCTGTTCGGCAGTGGAATTTGCTGCCAAGGAGTGTGGTGGAGTCTCCTTCTTTGGAGGTCTTTAAGCAGAGGCTTGACAGCCATCTGTCAGGAATGCTTTGATGGTGTTTCCTGCTTGGCAGGGGGTTGGACTGGATGGCCCTTGTGGTCTCTTCCAACTCTATGATTCTATGATTCTATGATTCTATGAAATCCTCATCTTTCTTTGTTTTCCTTGTTTCTTCTAGCAAGCCTTGTGGTAAATGGCAAATGTGAATGGCAGCATCTGACTCTTGGCCCAAAGCAAAGTCCACCATCAAACATAGGAACAGTGTGCTTGTGAGAAGAAGACTCCCTCTGGGACACTAACACAAGGGCCTGGCTCTCCAGCAATGCTACATGAAAAAGCCATGGATTCCACATATTTACTACTGTGAAAGAGTAACACGACAACCCTTCTGGAATATAAACAAGAGACCATGCTTGACCATGTTTAGAACTTGTTCCATTTGTGATGGAGAGATATCTGAAGGTTAGCCTTATGCAAATGTCTCACAGAGACCCAAAGTCCAGTTTCACAACATGCTCACCTCACTTGGAGAACTGAACTTGGCTCTTGGGTCTGAAGGGAATATTTTTTAGAGCTAAAGAGGCATGCTGCTTATCATGCATTGCTGTCTATTTCTCCCTAGTTGAGTGGAATTTCTCAATAATTACATGGCATGCCTCAGGCATCTGTGGTAATATAAACTTGCTGGGAAAGCAGAGCCTCAAAATGCCCTACTTGTATGACTGAGAGATATTTTATCCAATGTTTCCAAAAGGTTCCAATTAATTCCCTATTAAAATGTTGGGCAGAAATTGCTGTCCTTGGGTGGCTGCCTCTAAAACCTTAATTAAATTGGCCTTGCTTCCAATTTTAAGTGAAAGTTGCCTGGCTTAGTAAAGAAATAGCCATCAAGGTCTGATGGTGAGTAGCACTTAGTAAATCAGGACCCAGAAAAAGTGGAGCTCTTAGGTGGTCTGAGCAGATGGTTCAGCTTTTGGGTCATAACAGTCCAGAAACCAGAAAATGACAATTAATAGGGTCAGAGGACCAAGAAGCAAGGAGCCTGCTTGACCTGAGTTCTCTTGGCCACCCCCCATTTTCCAGGCTCAATCTGCTCGGTAGTGGCCCTCCCACCAGATGTCAAAGAGAAAAACATCTGAAGGCAGCCCTGTTTAGGGAAGCTTTTAATGTTTAATAGATTATTTCATTCTAATGTTCAGTTGGAAGCCACCCAGAGTGGCTGGGGAAACTCAGCCAGATGGGTGGGGTATAAATAATACATTGTTGTTGTTGTTGTTTGGGGGTGTGCAGTAGATTCAGATGAAGCGGGGAGCCTTGGAAGAAATGGGGGCTTGCTAGAGACAGAGCTGGATTTGTATGAATCATAGAATCATAGAGCTGGAAGAGACCACAAGGGCCATCCAGTCCAACCCCCTGGCTAAACATACCCAGCTCCCTAAGCCGTTCCTCATAAGGCATCGTTTCCAGGCCTTTGACCATTTTGGTTGCCCTCTTCTGGACACGTTCCAGCTTGTCAGTATCCTTCTTGAACTGTGGTGCCCAGAACTGGACACAGTACTCCAGGTGAGGTCTGACCAGAGCAGAATACAGTGGTACTATTACTTCCCTTGATCTAGATGCTATACTCCTATTGATGCAGCCCAGAATTGCAGTGACTTTTTTAGCTGCTGCATCACACTGCTGACTCATGTCAAGTTTGTGGTCTACCAAGACTCCTAGATCCTTTTCACATGTACTGCTCTCAAGCCAGGTGTCACCCATCCTGTATTTGTGCCTTTCATTTTTTTTTTTTGCCCAAGTGTAGTACCTTACATTTCTCCTTGTTAAAATTCATCTTGTTTGCTTTGGCCCAGTTGTCTAATCTGTTAAGGTCATTTTGAAGTGTGATCCTGTCCTCTGGGGTATTAGCCACCCCTCCCAATTTGGTGTCATCTGCAAACTTGCTCAGGATGCTCTCAAGCCCATCATCCAAGTCATTGATAAAGATGTTGAATAAGACTGGGCCCAAGACAGAACCCTGTGGCACCCCACTAGTCACTACTCTCCAGGATGAGGAGGAGCCATGAAGTGGCATGTGTTAAAGCAGAGGCCTCTGAAGTAATTTCTGGTGCCTCAGCACTCCAGACATTAAAGAAAACTACAGGAAAGCATCTGCTACAAGCAAGACTCATGTGTCTAATATAATGAATAATACCAGGGTGGAGAGAATAGTGAGCAAATGCCTCATTGGGGAGGGGCTGGAGGAAGAGCTGCTGCAACTGACAGGCCAAGCTTGTAATCATGGGAACATTGCAGAGGGTCTAGAATTCCTGGACCTATGTGCCTGTAATCCAGAAGAATCTGCCCACTCTGCAGGACTCTGCCCACTCCTGCAAATTTCAACTCAGTTCAGACAAAAGGGCCATACAGGCAGCAACCATTTTAGGCACCCCCAATTGACATGTAATTGCCAATGTGTTGCAAGCCGCCTTGAGCACGGTTTGGGCTGTGGAACGGCGGCATACGAATACAATGATGGATGACACGTGGGTCCTTTGGGGACTGGAAGAGGGCAGAGCGGGGGGTGTAATGGGGCGGGGGCGACGACAGCAGGCTCTGCCAGTATGTGTGAGGGCTGAGAACAGAACCCCAAATGAAATGGTTGTTGCCTGTACCTGTTATATTGAGTCCACAATACTGGTGGGTGAGTGTTTGGGCACAGGGCAAGCTGACTCAGACAAGCCCGTGACACTCCTTGGACTGTTTGCCGCAGTGCTGAATGGGGGTCTGAGCCAACTCGGTTGGTTGGTTGGTTGGTTGGTTGTAGGTTCTGTTTCGCTGCTGCTGTGCAGATGTAAAGGGCAGTTTTGCAGGGATTAGGCTGCCTTCCTCTTCTTCTACTCCTTTGTTTCTTTGTTCTGCACTGGCACTACCTAAACTGTTTTTTCCTGCCTTTATTCACCCTTCTCATTCCTCAATGTGTTTGTTTCCCAGTGAGAGTGTGTTCATATCTGTGTTAACAGTGGAGAACATAATTTGGAATACTATAAGGGAAGCTTATGGGGCATATAATTTTATTAGACCTATTTCATTTAATCAATAGTACTAATCCATTTACATTTCACCAATACATTTCTCGTGTATGCCACTTGACTAATTAATAAGAGAGACCATCGCACAACCATCTGGCAGATCACCAATAATCTTGTCTTCAGTACATTCAAGAGGTTTTGCATTGATTCATTAATTTTTTGAAGACCATTATCCATTTCTGTAATGGTTTCTTCCATGGGACCAACTGCAGAAGCTGCTTTTGAATTCATCCACTTGCAATCATCTATTCTGCACTCCTATCATCCGTTATGCAAGGAAATTCCAAAATTACATTGTGTTAAAAACATGTATAGTCCACCTGAAGTTACCAGGATGGAAATAAACAAAGTAAACGATATAAAACTAAGCAAGATTCCAAATAGAATTGCATATCAGTCGAGTGCAAAGGCAGCAGCAAATGAGCCATTTCCCAGTGCCCACGGAGCAAAGAGGTGTGCCTTCATTTGCCAACAAGACAAAAGCAAGTCATGGTGAGATGGACCTCAGAGGGGAGGTCATATCATAAACATGGAATTGTCACAAAAAGAGACCACATAGGTCCTCACACCTTGAATCTCCTCAGGCATGGGAACCAGCAAAAAGGGCTTTCCTGCATATCTTAGAACTGAGTTCCCAGTATGACACAGCAACAAAAAAGGCTAATGCTGTTCTAGACTGCATCAATAGAAGTATGGTGTCCAGATTAAGGAAGCAGTCGTACCACTCTATTCTGCCTTGGTCATACCCCACGTGCAGTTCAGTTCAGTTCAGTTCTGGGTGCTACAATTTAAGAAGGATATTGACAGGCTGGAACTTGTGCAGAGGAGGGCAACCAAGATGATCAAGTGTCTGGGAACCAAGCCTTAGGAGGAATGGTTGAGGGAGTTGGGTGTGTTTAGTCTGGAAAAGAGGAGAGTGAGAGGAGACTGGCCAGGCCACCAGTTTCAGCTTTTGTCTGGCTTGACGTTCTATGGGACACTTAGTTACCATGGCATACCAGACCTTTAAAATCCTAGACAGACTCACTGTGCAGTTATTCTGGACGAGTAACACATCGAATGCTCCTTGATCTATGATAAGCCCACCTGAGTTCCATCAAGGAGATCAACAAGAGGAGACAGCTCTGGTTTTATTAGGCTTGAATCCTTGTTTCAGACTCCCACTCCCTTTCCCAGGAAATACATGTTCAAATCCCCAAACACAGTTTAGGCGAGGGGGCTTGGTGAATGAAAGTTCTGGCCATGCTCTGGATGTCTTAGGAGCCCTCCATCTGAGGTCATGCTCCCCGGAGGCCTGGGGTGGCAAGGGGAGCTTCAACAGAGCTAACAGCCAGAGCACCAAGAGCTCTTTGCTAGTCTCAGGTGACCCACCTTTCTTTTGGCTAGCTAGTCTAATGTGCAGCCCATGGGGATGGGCCCAGGGCCTTCTGAAAGGGCAGTCATTTGAGCAACCATTCTGCCTTTCTGCCTAAGGTGGTTCCCTGTGGATCTTCACACTTCCAAAGAACTCTAGACACATTTTGGTGCTAAATGATAACAGATTCTGATAATCCCAATGAATTCTTTCAATTATGCTGCATATTTTAAGGATTAATATATATTATATGGAAGTGAGCAACTATTCTGCAATTCTTATTAATCACTCTTGATTTCCTTAATTGAAGTTTCCTTTCATTTAACTTCTCTATTCTGTGTAATTAGATACCCCTATAATACAGTGATTCATCTTCTAGGTGCCTGACATTTCTAAAGTTTTGTGAGTTACCATGTCATCTTGAGTTCTTCAATGAATTATAACCTTACAACCATTTCTGCTCCTCCCGCCTGCAAGAGACAATCTTATAAAACCTGAAATCCTTAACTTCATGCCAGCCTTTTGTGGCATTCCAAATTTCTTTGGAAGACATGAATAGTCACAAGCCCTTTAAATGAGGGCAAAGTCTATGCTCAATATTTATTACCAAGTAAATTATAAGACTTTTTGTTTTTTCCTGGCTCATGGATGTTATTTGATTTCTTTCCTCTTTTGCTTATGTGACATACAATATTAAACATGAATACTATAGTTGTCTTGTGTGACCTCATGTTTTTCCCCTTGTCTTACATTCCAGTTTTTTCAATGCAGCTATAAGTTATTCCATTGGCCAAGCCTGACTCAATTTTATTTATTTTTTACAGTGGAGCTACAGATACAATACAGATAATATGATTATACTTCTAGCATTCAATAAGGACAGATTGCTTTATTATATTTAATTAGTTTTTGCCTAATTAAACAATATATGGCATTTTAAACTGTGGGGGTATTGTTTTTGTTTGTTACAACGTTATGTATTTTTGTGTTTTTATATTGCAAACTGCCCTGTGATCCCTGGATCTTAGAATCATAGAATCTTAGTGTTGGAAGGGATCTCAAGGGTCCTTTAGTTCCACCCCCTGTAATGCAGGAATCTCAGGTGAGGCATCTGCCTAAAAACCTCCAGTGAAGGAGAATCCACAACCCTTCGACTGCCGAACAGCCCTGACTGTCAGAAAGTTCTTACTGGTGTTTAGTCAGAATCTCCTTTATTGCAACTTGACTCTGTTGATTCAGGTCCATGAAAACTGGTATAGAAATTGAATAAATAAACCCATGAAATATATTATAAATGGCTGTTTTTGTGAAACTAATTCCCATCACACTGTGATATTTGATAATGATAATGTTTAAGTCAAGGTGGGTTATAATGGTGCAGCCATGGTCAACATGCTGTGTTGCCAAAGGCAAACAGGGTTCCAGGCTGAATCCTGAAATCTGAAATCTTGTCTTCTAGTCTCCTCTGAGCAGCACTCTCACCTTCCACTAAAGCCCTGCTAAGACACAAATATTGCTAGCCTGCTAGTGGCATCAGTGAAGCAATGAGCTGGTGCTATAAGTAGTTGCATGGTGACTGTCAGGAACATGCCCCCTCTGAGAACACCGGGAGAGTCAGCCTCAGAAATGGAGCTGAGTGAGAAAGAAGCTGACTCTGTAGGTGAGAGCTGTCTGTCTGACTTTAGAAAGAACAGCGTGGGGCCCCTCCTTTCCAGAGAAGAAGTGGTTAGTTCCCAAGGGGAGGAAGAGTTAGACGTCAGCCAAGGTGTTGTCAGGCAACCAGCAGATAAGATGCTGTCAGATGCTGAGTATTCTGAGGAAGAGGTAGCTCAACCCTGCAGTCCTAAAACGAGGCGTTTAGAGAGACTCCGAGAGCAACAGAAGGGAATGAGACGAAAGGTGGGATTTTGGTGTTCTTCCTGTTGGTGGAGGAACGATGAGTCAGACTGAGCAGCTAGATTAATAGGAGCAGGCAGATTGCCAGGCTCTGAAGGTGTTTTCCTTTTAAATAAACTTGCATAAAACTGACAGAGTCTTTGCTGCTTTATCAGGATGCTCGCCTGCCAGATATCATTATAGTGATACACAGAGTGGCACAAGAGCCTTGGTTCTGCTTCTGTTAAAACACAAATATGTCGTTGTGTGAAGGCTGAGACCCGTTCACTGTCTTCCAAATTCTCCTAGTTCCCCTTCTGCCCTCGCCTGCTTCCATCCCATTCGACCAATCTCCACCCTCGCCATAAGACACGATCCCTTATCTCCCAGGATCTGTTGCCACAGAGTTTGAATTTGGTGAGGGGGGGAGAGAGAGGTGGCAGCAATAGGGTTGTTATGCCTGATGGCCATATGCTTGCAGTTTTTGCTCTTCTCTTCAAGAATGTGTTTCAATGGAATGTGTATTTATGGAAAGGGCTTTCTCCAGATCAACCATGTACAATGTCATGTGACACATCTCACCTTGACTGTGCCTTTAGTGCATAAAACAAATTCATTCTTAGGGCCAGAAAGAGGAACAAAGGACTCCAACCTTCCCCTATTCTTAAGACTTCAGTTTTAAAAAAGAAAACATTCTGACAGTTCTTTTGGATTTCCTTGCATGAAGATATCTGTAGTAGTAATAATAATATTCAGATTTCTTATGAGTAGTTCACATTACCTGCCCTTTAATTACTGTTTCCCGTTCACTTGTCAGCAACATTCCAGCAGGTGAATTCTGCCTGCAGTCAGCACAAAATGTGCTTTCCAAACAGGTAAAACGATATCCTCAGTCCACCAGACTTTTCCTCATAAAGCAGTCATGTTCTATTTCTTCCCCGAGAAGGAAACTCATTTGCTTTCAGAGCAAGCTATTGCAGGATTCTTTCAGTACAAAAGTAGCATGGTATGTGTAAAGCTGGTGTTCCCCCTTCGCAGTAACACTCCAGCCCAATCAGCATGATATTTACAGTCTTTATTACATATATACAAGAACAGCTACAGTTCAGAATTACACGTCCGAACCCATTGAGTCAAATTTGGGGAGTGGCTTCCTACGATTCCTGCACCAACAAAGTAGGTGTGGGAATCACGCAAGACATCTTTGATCCTTACGTTTCACTTCCCTCCTTGTCTGTGCTGATTTGAAAGCCCCCTCCCTTCCTGAGTCAGAGCTTCCTTCCCCGAGCCCCTGGGTGGCTGCAGGGCTCTCCAGCATCCCTGAGCCCCTGCTCTCCCTGGCTACTCTCCGGCCCCTGTTCTGCCTCCTATCTTCCTCCTCTGTCCATTGCTCCTCTCTGACAGTAGGTGAGAAAGATACCAGAGCTGTGAATGAATGAAAAACCTGTGTCAGGAAGGCCTAAGAAGGTCACCTTGTTTAGCCAAATTCGTTAGGGTCAGATGGAAAACAAAACCACTACAGGTCAATTTTCTTCTCCTTTTCTGTTCAATGAAAGTGGTTAAGCTAAGGGTGGATCTCCTTTTTTGAGTTAGCAGCTGACCCATAATAAATAGTTATTCTAATAAATAGTAATCAAAATTCCTATCATAATTTACTACCAATATATTTGTTACACATTTGGTTTCCATTATTACCCACAAAGGAAATTGTTGGCAGATTATTTATGACAATGAATGTCAGTTTTCAACCCAATATTTCTTTAGTAACAATCCTGGGAGAGATATTAAAAATCTACACTCATTAGTAGCTTCCAGTACAGAAGGCAAAAATCCTGCATTCTGCAAATGCTTATTAGCTGCTGAAGAAAGAAAGAAAGAAAGAAAGAAAGAAAGAAAGAAAGAAAGAAAGAAAGAAATGACTTTCTTTTTGGCATGACAAAGAGAAGCACGAATGAGAACAGTGGGGTCTTCTCTTGAACTTATGTGTGGGCAGAACTGAGAATCAACAGAAGCCTAATGGTCATCTGTTCATCATTCTGTTGGTAGCTTGTGCATGCTGAGCAAAGACGGTAAGGGCTACACACAATGATGAAATCTTTGGATTTTGCATAATAAAGTAACAGCTTTGAAAGCAACAGTATAGTACAACTGTGCTACAGTATAGTCAAATAGATTATCAACTGTGAGGTTATCTGGATTCCAACAGAAAGAGGGGAGTATATAAATAAAATGTAGATGATTGAAGAGGAAACTTCAAAACCTGACACGTGGGCGTGGGATCCTGAGTTCCATGTTGGCTTACTCCCAGGTAAGTGGCTACAGAATTGCAGCCTTAGACTGCATAAGTTTCTGATCAGTGCCCACCTGCCCAACCAACAACAAGGTTTGGCTGGATAAGAGGATGCTTTGCTTTTGGCAGGGAGGTGGGTGGCCTAAACGGTGCAGAACTCGTGTTGCAGGTGCACTGCATTGGATCCATAGTGCCAACCTGCACCCTGCTCCGCTTTTGCATGAGGGTGCTTAAAGGATTTGGGGTGCTACTCAAAGGCCTTGGCTGGGCTTAGGGAACGGGCGCATCTCAAGTAGCAGAGAGGGGAAGGGCAGTTCTGTTGCACGCAGGGAAGTCATTCCATGAATACAGCTATTTACCTGGATCCAGTCCTTTTTCTTGCACCACCCCATAACTCCCACTATGGGGAGAGCAATTTAGATTTTTTCTGGAGTGAGATCTAAGGGTATGGGGTAGGGCAGGGGGGGGCATATGCCCATTGCTATAAAAAGGTTTTTAGACTGACTGGCATTGGTTCAACATTTTGTGGTGCTGGCGCAGCTCTAGCTACAGCATCCAACTCTTAATTTCTAATCTCTTAAGATTTGTTCCTTCCGGTGCTTCCTGAGCCTGGGCCCTTTCCCAGCCAGCATCTAATGAGAGAACGGCTGTTGGAGCTTCAGACTGATTGCAATAGGTGGCAAAACAGTTTGAAAATGACAGGCTGCTAATGAAGACATAGGGAAAAAGTGAAGGCAATGTGTACAAATAGGTGTTGTGAGACAAAATGAATCTTTAATGATCGATTTCAGATTAAAACACTAAATGTGCAATTGTTATATAACGGTGGAATGTTCAACTTGGCCCCTGGACTAATAAAATGCAATTTAAAAAAAAGAATATTGTATTGATTTTATGATGAAAAGTACTTAATATGTTGTGCAATTTATATAAGGCTAAAATCATGTTAAAATGGAAATCCATTAGATGCTGGCAAAATAAATGCTGCTGCCTCTGACTGCTCAAGTTACCATTTGGTGTGTGTGTGTGTGTTGTTATTAGATTTTTTAAAAAAAGAAAAGCCATGCAGAAGGCTATTAATGCATTTGTACTTCATAAGCCAACAGAAGGTGCCTTTGGCATATATGCACCACAAAAGCTGATGTCAAGCCTAATGTGCTTGTGTGATGTGGCAGGCATGAGACAAGCAGGGTTCACTGGCCCCCAGTTTAACAAAACAAAAAACAAAACCTAATACTACACATGCTTGGTAGGCTCCTTTCAATATGCTGTGTCACAAATGGTGTGGTTCTGTAATGAAGAAATACATGAGTGAGACCCTTCTAAGGTGATGGCTGTTGCTGTCATTAATTTCACAAAGATTACTTTTCTCCTGGCCTGGCCTGGCCTGGCGCGGTGAGGGAGCCCATGGAGTGAGGCTGCTTGGTCCAACAAAGCCGACAGGGAGGCAGAGGTCTTGAGCACCTCTGGTTCCATCTACACCATCCATTTAAAGCAGCATCATACCACTTCAAACCCCCCACAGAACACTGGGGAATGTAGTTTGCAAAGGATGCTGGGAATGGCTAGGACTTCCCCTCACAGAGGGGGTTAACAATCAAGCCCTCTTCCCAGGGAACTCCAGGAATTTCTGACACACAGAAATTGTGCAACACACAGGAACAGATCTGAGTCAAAGGTGACTCATTTTGGTGGCATAATGGTTCGATGGTGTGTACACAATAGAACCTAACATGCAAAAATGAACAGGAATCAAGAGCAGACAGTACTCAGATCAGGCAATGAGCTTCTCAATGAGCAGGCTCTTTGTTGCCCACCACCCGAATCTCTGACCGGTGGAAGATTTCTGGGGTTCCAGGCACTTCCCCAGGGTCCGTGTTTCCTCGGAATGAGGGGGAGCAGAGACTGTGGTGTCTTTAGGATATATGGTTGCTTTACACTTATATACAACCTGAGTCTACGATGGAGGGGCTCACAGCATGGACACCCCAAAGGGTCTTGCTTCTCCCAGAGCTGCAGCCTTGGATTCAAGCATAAAATGAGGATTGCTCTCAAACATTGCACTGACTCACACGGTTGTGGTGAGGATAAGATGGAGAGAGGAAAAGGTGGTATAGAAATGTAATTAAAAAATAAAATGTTGAAGAGGCAAGAGAACCAGTGGCATTAAGTATTGTTTAAATGAGGGTCAATTTGGCTGACACAAAATCCCCCTGTTTAATTTTGGGGTAGGAACTGAGAATCTTGTGGCAGGGACATTCCTTGAAAAAGACTTTTATTGCATGTGTTTGATGCATTTTCCAAACTATGCATTGCTGGATTCTTGGGGGCAGGAGTGAGAAGATCAGGACTTCCCTTGCCTTTGTCTTGCTTCTTTTGGTCTGTGCTCCTAAAGAGCTTCCTCCTCTTCTTGGCATCTTTGCTCCCATTCAGACACGGAGGCCGGGGCAGACCCCCTCCTTGCAACTCGCTGGCTTTCAATGCCTGTTGGCAGGCCCTACATCTTTGGTACTCCAGCATTTCCCACAGGATCTAAATCTTGGAATGGGCAGCATTTCCTTTGCCTGAGTGACAAAACTGTGGCTGCCATTGTCCCCACAGCTGTCCTTCTTGCCATGAGACAAATGCTGCAGCTTGGCGATATTCTGGCCAGCCAGGCCTTTTCCCAGAGAAGAGAAGATGCCAGTTTAACCAGTTATTGGGAATCTTCCCCATTTCCCCAGCTGTCTGCTGGAAGGCAGGTGCAAGTAAAAGCCAGGATGGGTTTTTTAAATAAAATAAAATAAAATAAATTATAGAGCCAAATTACCAATGAAAGCAAGTATGTCATCATATATTAGGGTTGCCTAAATGTTAAGGTTTCTCTTTTTTGCCAAAGTTGTTGAGCTTTTCGGGCAAAATCGCTTTTTTAAAAATGTCATTTTTGAGCTATTTTTATATGGGAAAATGGCCATATATCTGGATTTCCCCCGGACATTTTCCAGATTCCCTCCCAAATACTACTGCTGAATGCAGTGTTCCAGATATGTCCAGGAAAATCTGGATGTATGGCAGCTGTACCCTATATGTATGGTCCCTTTTTTGCTCCTGCAACATGTGCTTAGAATTCCTGCAATTGTGTGACTTTTACTATAGGAAGAGGAAGTGCCCACATTTATTGTTCTTCCCCCGCAAAGGCACATTTTCTGTAATGTGAGAAACCTTTCTGAATCCATTTAGAAATAATTTGTCTGATAGATCCATTTTACAATGTGTTAAACCATGGAAACAGTGAGCAGAATGGTAAAGCAAAATATTATCAGTAGGGTGCATTTTACAATGCACAGGGGCTAAGTGAAAGGATGCAGACTGAGGAGAAAATGGGAAATGTCCAAAAGATACAATCAATGCAAGTGCAAGAATTATATAACAATCAGTCTAAAGTGTGTCACTGTCAATATTTTCAATTAAGGTGCTTTACTTGTTGTAATAAAGAGAACATATTTTGCCTATTTATTCTGAAAAACCTCCGTGGAGTCTTGTAACTAAAATGAAAGGCACTCTTCTTCAACCATTTTCTGCATACAAAACCAATGCTGTGCAACTGAGCCAGGGCACTTCCCTGTCTTTATATGCATTGGAGATGGTCCTGGCTAGTCTTGACACTAGGGGTGTGGGGAAGGTTGTCCCAGGCAGGCTTAGAAATCAGTTTTGGGGGTTCGTGAAGCCCATCTCAGTGGAGAAGTGGGTAAAGCCACTGAACTCTTCTCCAGATCACATCAAAATCGGAGCCGGGGAACAATTCCCTTAACTCATCTGCACTCTTTTCCCTGCAAGTCATGGGAGGGGTGGTTCTCTCAGTGGCTGCTCAGCCACACAGTTCTTCCTCCCGTCCTCCCTTGCTTGCTTGCCTTGTGAATTTCAGATTTCTTTTTCCTAAAAAGGAAATGCCAAACAGTAACAACAAAAGGTGGTATCTAATTGTGGCACCTCACCTGCAAAACAGATTTCCACCACCTAACCTCCCCCCCCCCTTCAGCACCCTCACATCTGCTGCACAATGCCAGGGGCTCCACTAGAGCATATGGAGAGACAATGGGGGTCGGGGGGGGGATGGAATGGGAATCTCATTGCATCCACTGGTATGACCTTAGATCTCACCCTTTCACCTCACAGGTTGCTGTTGTTGTTACCATCATCAATGACAGTATTATCTCAACAGGTCAGCATGGGAATTCTCCTCTACTGAAAAGTAGCTCTTCCTGTGAATGTGGTTTTTAGAACATTTTATGATCATTATATGGGGAATGAATACTGAATACTCCGTAAGCAGTAATGGAAAAGTGTGGTGACAAATCCCCCTGCCTTGCACGCATGCCAACCTTACATATTTAAGTAGTTTTTTTGGGGGGGGGCATTCTTAAAGAGTTTTTTAAAAACTGCGGTGAATTAGCTCTCTCCTTGGGGGTTGCAACCCAGCTGTCATAAGAAAAGGGATGAAAGCCTTTTCATCATGCGACTTCCCTTTATTCCGTGATTGTACTTTCTTATTATAAAATAAAAAGATTCTTCACATTACACATTTTCAGTATGCTTTGCTCTAATCCTCTCACATTCTTGTCTACTTACGGATTTAAAAATTGGATTGTGCCTGAAGATAAGACTGGGATATCAAAGTGATGAGCGATTCTAGACATGTACACTCACCAGTGTCAAGCATAAGAAAGAGCTCACATCAGGTTTGGTAAAACAATGGGTAAGAGATGGTCCCTGACCCTGAGATTTTCTAATCTTGAGAATCCATTTCCTTTAAATCTTACCTATCGTAATCCTTATTCTCACTTAATATTATCATAGAAGGTTTCTTTTTCTCTGAAGCCCAATAGCCTCACTCATTCACAGGGAAACATTAGCTGGGTCAACAAACTAAGAAATCCTTATTGTTTCCTACACCTCCTTGGAAGAGCTCAGGGAGCTGATAGTTCCCGGTGATTTCCCTGAGCAGCCCCCCCCCTTATTTTCAACAGAAGAAATACATCGTGTGCCTTCTCTGAGCCATTGTGTCATCCATATAGGGAGTTGGTGAAAGAGAGGGCTGTTCTGCAGCTACTCTCCCTGTGCCCCAACCATTTCTTCATTGCTTCATTTGCCACAACCACAAACTACTGTATATAACATCTGAGGACAGGATCACAGAGGACAGGATCACACTTCAAAATGACCTTAACAGATTAGACAACTGGGCCAAAGCAAACAAGATGAATTGTACATGTGAAAAGGATCCAGGAGTCTTGGTAGACCACAAACTTGACATGAGTCAACAGTGTGATGCAGCAGCTAAAAAAGCCAATGCAATTCTGGGCTGCATCAATAGGAATATAGCATCTAGATCAAGGGAAGTAGTAGTACCGCTGTATTCTGCTCTGGTCAGACCTCACCTGGAGTACTGTGTCCAGTTCTGGGCACCACAGTTCAAGAAGGATACTGACAAGCTGGAGCGTGTCCAGAGGAGGGCAACGAAAATGGTCAAAGGCCTGGACACGATGCCTTATGAGGAACGGCTTAGGGAGCTGGGTATGTTTAGCCTGGAGAAGAGAAGGTTAAGGGGTGATATGATAGCCATGCTCAAATATATTAGAGGATGTCATATAGAGGAGCGAGAAAGGTTGTTTTCTGCTGCTCCAGAGAAGCAGACACAGAGCAATGGATTCAAACTACAAGAAAGAAGATTCCACCTAAACATTAGGAAGAACTTCCTGACAGTAAGAGATGTTCGACAGTGGAATTTGCTGCGAAGGAGTGTGGTGGAGTCTCTTTCTTTGGAGGTCTTTAAACGGAGGCTTGACAGCCATCTGTCGGGAATGCTTTGATGGTGTTTCCTGCTTGGCAGGGGGTTGGACTGGATGGCCCTTGTGGCCTCTTCCAACTCTATGATTCCATGTTCTGTTCCTGTTAAGTGGATGTCCATTTGTCAGGGATTCTTTAGCTGTGATTCCTGCATCCCAGGGGATTGGACTATATGACTCTTGGGGACAGTTCCACTCTTGGACTCTATGGTTCTATCTAGCCCCAAGTTATCATGCACATATAGCATGCACAGTCGCCTTGCTGTCCTGGATACCCCTTTCTATTCAGCAGTGCTAGAAGAAAATTTTGATGTAATAGAGAAGAATCCTAGGGCTCAATGTTTGTGTTGGGGTTACCCCACCTGAAGAGCAGAGAGGAGCAGGGGGGCAAATGGCTCTGATGGCACAAGAGTTCAGGAAAGAGGATCAGCAGCGGAATATGTTCTCAGACTGGAGGGAGATCTTTTGGCTAGGACAGTAGTGTGGGAGCAGATTCATAACATTCTTCTCATGGAAGAATGTTAAAGGATTAAGGTGCAAATGGAGCGACAGTGATGCCTTTGTTATGGCCACCCCAAACTCTAAGCATTAAGAAGTTTCAGGGGTTTCTGAATGTGCTCTGGGTTGCTCTCCTTAGAAAGAAGGTCAGTGGAGATTTATGCCATTTCTGTGATACAAGATTTTCTTTACACCTCTATCTACAGGGTGAGTATGAGATGGAAGCTTCAGTGTTGATACCCCAAGAGATACTGTACTCTCATTAGGCTTCCAGGGAAATTCCAACACCCATATAACTGCATTTTCATAGCAAGTAAGTCAACCCTCTCTTTGTTGTAGGCTCGGGTGGGATCCACACACATATAAAAAACGTTCTGAAAATGCTTTTCTTTAAAGCATTTTTTTTAAAAAAAATACATTGAATTAAGGCTCACCACCATCATCTAGTGCCACATTGTATATTGCACTTAAAACACACTTAAAATGTTTAATTTGCAGCTGTATAGCTGAGTCCTCAGTTTGGGGACTGCCAGTTTATCGTCCCCTTTCAAACACTTTGATGGCATCACCAGGGAAGGAGGAAGAAAAAACAGACCCCATTGAAGAAGAAGCTGTTAGCTCCTCTGGCGAAAGATCACATATTCTTGGCTATCTCTTTAGTCACACAATGGGCCACATTCCAACCAAAGAAAATGCAATGGTTCAGCTTGTCCAACCAACGTAACAGTCTTTTTTCACAACCAATCACACAGTTGGGGAGTGGAAGCCTTGGGAGATCATTTGAACTGTTTCCTGGGCTCCATTGAGAGGAAGGGTAGGATAGAAACTTAATACATGAAAACAGAAAACAATCCCACATCTCATTCCAGTATACTCTGTTCACGAGGCCTTTCTAACACCTGAGGCGATCTCTCCCTTCTGTCCTTCAATCCTATCATGTTGAGTGTGCTCTCTTCTCTTCACTTTCACCACCCTCATGTGGGAGGCAGCGGCCCAGTTTAGACATTAAGCAAGTGCATTATTTGGTGTGGCTGTTCAGGGGGGGGGGCATTTGCTGAGGCCCACAGATGCAAGAGCAAGATCCATAGCGAGGAGGAAGAACTAAAAGCAAGAAGGCAAAGCCCAGAGGAGAGTCATGGAGGGAAGCATCAGTCTTGCCATGAAGGCAGCCACCCCCATCAGTAGCCCAAAGGTTTGGGTTCGGATGTCCTACAGTGGCTCCAACATATTTACCTGATATGGAGCGAGACCTCACATGAGAAGAATAAGAATAAGAATAAGATTTGATTTATTTCAGTCACTGACCAGAGTGCATGGCCTCATATGAATAATAGACTTCTTGCAAGCGATGGCCTGAATGTAGTTGAGAGTCTCTCTCATGAGTGAAGGAAGCCAACAAACTAACCTGTTTGTAGACTACATATAAAAGGCAAATGAAGAGGAGAACCCCCCTTTTCTAGTCAGAGAGAGAGAGAGAGTGCATTAGAAGCACCAGAGAAGCCCCTAGGTGAAATAAATGCCTTTTCCTAAATGCTAAATGGGCCCACAGATCACCCCCCCTGCTTCCACTTTCAGTAAACTGAAATTCAGTCAACCTATGGAAGGTAAATTTGAAATTTACGGCCACTTATAATATAAGAGAGAATATGCTGAAGATGGCCCATAGGTGGTACCTCACCCCTTCCAGACTCATAGCTGCCAAGTTTTCCCTTTTCTCGCGAGGAAGCCTATACAGCATAAGGGAAAATCCCTTTAAAAAGGGATAACTTGGCAGCTATGTCCAGACTATCAAAAATGTACAAGAATTTAGCAAACGTGTGTTGGAGATGCGGAGGAAACAACGGGGACATGTTCCACATGTGGTGGACATGTGTCAAGATAAAGATATTTGGGGGGGGGAATTTATGATGAATTTTTTAAAAAAGATGGGCATAAGCTTTGTCAAAAAAACCTGAGGCCTTCTAACTGAGTATATTAGGTAAAGATAATCCAAGACAGTATAGAGAAATATTCTCATATGCAACGGCGGCGGCCCGAACACTTGTGGCCAAAGGATAGAAAGAAAAGGATGTTCCTAAAATAATGGAATGGCAAAGCAAATTACATGAATTTGCCGAGATGGCACAATTGACAAGTAAGCTTAGAGGAAATACAAAACAAAAATTTGCACATAAATGGGGTATCTATAGAAAATATGTCCGAAAATATAGCAACAATAATCTGACCATGCTAGCTTTCGAGTGATTAAAGGAAAATACGAAGCAGAAGTTAAAAAGAAAGAGATATAACAATATTAAAATGTATAACTATTAAAATGTATAAAGGTGTGTAAGAATGTTGAATATTTTGAGTACAGTCAATTTAAAGAGGAAGTATATGCATTGGGTAATGACAGGAAGTCGATCTTTATTTTTAATCTCATATTCATTTTATTTAATTATTTATTTATATTTGTTTAATTATAGGTGTGTGTGTGGGGTGTGTGTGTGTGTGTGTGTGTGTGTGTGTGTGTGTGTGTGTGTGTATATATATATATATATATATATATATATATATATATATATTCTTTTTCTCTCTTTTGGTCTTGGAGGGAAGAAATAAGAATTGTAATAACAGGGGGGGGGAATTTGATTTGTATTTGAAGTGTGTGTGTGTGTGTGTGTGTGTGTGTGTGTGTGTGTGTCTAGGAAGCAAGGATGCTTAAGGAAAGGGAATGAAAAAAGAGGAGGAAGAATGTGTTAGCAAATTCTAATATGCCCTGACAATCTATTTTTATTGTTTTATCGAATTTCTCCAATAAGTGAACCCAGATTTTTCCCTCCTATAGTAAAATGTACAAGAAATGGTAATAGTAATTGCCAGTGACATCCCATAATGTTCTACAATTTGTATTTTCCAAGCCTGCTGAGCATCTTTCATTTATATTAATTTTTTTTACCTCATAGTTTGATTCTGACATTGCACATGATGCAGCGAAGTACTACTGCAGTCCAGAACAGAAACAGAAGTGCCATATTCATTTTGAGAAAATTATGCATCAACATTATTTTTCTTACATATCAGTCATGTCCCATGCATTGCAGAAGTTCCTAAACACTCTGCCAGGTACCTGGCTGTGATGGTATTGAGCCAGCAAAACAATGATAAGCTGGAGAATATTAAAAAGTTGACATCTCAAGCCCCACACTATGGATATAGGTTAGTGAGGGAGGGACTTTTTATTTATTTTTTAACTAGACCCATAGGTAGACTTATTCACCCAAATGTTTATAATAAAGGCACTTATAACCTGATATATTAACATTGCCCAGACCAGTTCTATATGAACCTTATACTTAGGGGGGGGGGAATGTTTCAAAATTATGAAATGCCTGCTTAAAGTGTTCATTAAAGAATACAGAGCACTAATGTGTTTGTGGTTATAATATCAATAAAATTGAAATTCATTCTGAAAAATGTGATGAATATCTACAATATATATTACAAAAGTGGTTGTCAGTCTGTTCTCTGTGGATTCAGATACTTCTTGAGAACTTGTCACCAAACTTGGCATGAGAGTCCCTGTAGTGGGTGAAGTATTTTCATTAATGTTTGACTCTGGGCGCCATTTTGAATCCAGATAGCAGAATGATGGATGGAGTTATGGGTCCAAACTGCAGAAATGTGGAAGCTTCTAAAGATGCCATTGCCCAGTTTGATGTTATTGTGACCACTTTGGCATCACAGGTCCACACTGCACAGATGTGGATGACTCTAAAGGTACTGTTGCCCAGTTTTACATGTGCCAGTCTGGATGCCACTCAGGATACTGCCACCCAGCTAGGCACAAACGTTCTTGAGATGGAACTTCGTTTTTGTCTGTGTTTGGACATTGGACACCATTATTAATCTAGATAGCAGACTGAAATGTCACTTTGGGAACTGCTGGTCTACCGCCAGTGCTGATCAGCAATGACTCCTCGTGCTCTGAGGTTCCTGGCGCTGTGAGGGAGGGGGAGAGGCATGAGAGCAATGCGGGCCCCCCCAGAAGAACTCCAGATTGAGCTTTCTTGGGGTATGAGAGCTCGGCTGCACCCTAAGGTGACCCCTCCGCTTACCGATAAGCTCTCCTTGAGAGGTCCGAGTTGGAGCGGAGTTGCAGTCGCAGGCGCCATTTTTGAGCAAATTGCTACCCTCACAGAGTGAAGCTCCGAGCCAGCAGCGGAGAGCGGTAGATTTTTCCAAAAAAAAAGAAGAGGATTCAGAATACATTGGACACTGTGAGTAATACAAAGAATTAAAAAAAAATCCAATTGAAAGAATTGGCCACGGGAGGAGATTGAAACAGGAAGTCGGTCTCCCCTATTGAGAGAACGACGACACAGTTAATTTGCCTGCAGCCAGAAGAGTTTGACAGGACAGCTTCCAAGGATTGGTTTTAAAACCTTCCCCCTGAGGCAGGGTAAAGGGGAGAAGGACTGATGATATCAAAATCCCTGTAAATTTTTAAATCTGGACTGGGGGAAGCCTCCCTGGAACTGGAGTCGGGTCCCTGGATGCATCAGCCAGCCGCCATTATGACATCACAAAAGCAAGGAATCTGTTTACCTCTTTGAGACTGAGAAGTGTTAACCTTGAAGAGAGGGTAAATATAAGGCTGCGTATAAGAAGTTTTATAATGCACTTTTCAGAAATAGACACAAGATTTTTAAAATCATGAACAAGAATGAAAAATGAGAGTTGAGAACCAGATTGGACGTAAACTTTGTTTTTGAGGTTTGGAAATATGAACTGTGTCACTTCCTGAATGTTATCCTGCAGTTCCCATGGAATGTGAGATAAACAGGATGTCAGTAGACAATCTGGCTCTACAGATGCTGCGGATTATCAAAAACTCCTGGAACTGATTTTGGACATGAGAGATGAACTGTGACAGAATAATATAGAGATTCGTAAAATAAGACAATTGAAGCAAGATGAACAAGCATCATCCGGGGCAGTGTAAATGACTTTGCAAAAAAGGAAGAAAGCCTATCAGTCCTGGACAACACAATTGAAGGTTAAAAAAGAAGAGGAAGATGTAAGGAATACTGTTCCCCCAGTGGGAGAGGGGGAACAAGACTTGTGTTTGATTCAAGGAGTCCTCAAAGAAGAACTAGCACAGAATAATGTCCTCCCAGTGAGAGAGGGAGGGAAGGATCCATGCTGGGGCCTGAGCTTAACTGGACATAAAATTGTGATAGGGCTGGAAAGTGGAAACATAGCTGGATGGTACTGTGCTACAGTTAGAAAATTGGGGGGGGGGGGGTCAGCAGGGGACAAAGAAAGGAGAGTGGTGGATAGGTAGCGAAAGAGTGGGAATAGGGTGAGGAGTAACAATGGGTTATTTTCTGACTGATTAAGATGGTCTGAAACTGGAACGTTTTATGGAGCTAGTTGATACATCTGGGAGATCCGGAGTCCAGGGGAAGGGGGGTAGAATTAGACAAAGTGGTTAAAGAAATAACATTTGAATATATGAAAAAATTTGGGGGTATAAAATGTGAGGCTAAAGGAAGTATAAGAGATGGATGAAAAATAAAGTTAGATTTGGATTAATTAATGAATTATAGGTTGAGGGTAGTCAAGTTTTTTTTTCTTGAGTAGATTAGAATTGGTTGGGAAATAATGGGAAAAAATGTGTCAGAATGATTTAAGATGATAAAAGAAAATTGCTTAATTTAGATTTAATAAATGGACCCAGTGGGGGGGGGGGATCGAGGAAGTCCACAATGTTAATGTTAATGTAATGTAACTGATATGTTTTTGCTTTTTTATTATGTTTTATTTTTGTTTTTTTGTTTTTGTGTTAAAATGTTTGAAAATTAATAAATATTATTTGGGGGGGGGGGGAGAAATGTCACTTTGGTGTGATTTCACCCATGCTCTCTTTCAATCAGGGAACCAGGCAGAGGGCCTTCTCAGTAGTGGCACCCGCCCTGTGGAACACCCTCCCACCAGATGTCAAAGAGAAAAACAACTACCAGAATTTTAGAAGACACCTGAAGGCAGCCCTGTTTAGGGAAGCTTTTAATGTTTGATGGACTATTGTATTTTAATATTCTGTTGGGAGGCACCCAGAGTGGCTGAGGAAACCCAGCCAGATGGGCAGGGTATAAATAATAAATTATTATTATTATTATTATTAAATCCTGCACCCGTCCCCCAGCTGCCCTGCAAGGAAAGGGAGGGAGAGTGTGGGGTGAGTGGTTGTGTCAGTGTTTGGGGTGTGGGGTGTGAATCCTCTGCAGGCTGTGGGAGGAGGAAGAGGGGACTTTCCTGAGTCCTTCCAGTGCTTGGCTGCTCTGGTGTGGGGCAGCATGGAGGCCTCCCACTGGCCCAGGCTCCATCTGACCCTTCCTTTTATTGCAGCCCCAAGAGCTTACTTGCTGATGCCACTGTCACTGCCACCACCCTTGCTCTGTAGGGACCACACAGGCCACAATCTGCCTCCTGTGCCACCCTCCACCCTCCAGTAGCACCCTTGCTTCTTCTCAGTAGCCGCCAAATGGCAGCTGTAGACTCCCGTGTTTAGGGTGTGTGTGTGCGCGCGCATGCAGTGCTTTTTTTCCTAGAAAAAAAGCGGCAGTACTGTGTTCCGGTGCCTTCCGCCAGAAAAAAGCACTGGTATTATGCTAAAAAACAGTGGCAGCTCAAATACACAATACACTCAGAGCATGTACATGTTGCTGCTGCTGGATTCCACCACCCATCCCTGAGTATTGGCCAAGCTGGCTGAATCTCATAGCAGGTTTTTCAGGTTCTTTCTGAGACAGAACAAGGTAAGACATGGAAATGAAGCTCAAAGAATGTCCACAACCACACCATTTCTTAAGGGTCAGGGTGCTGCATGTCCCAGGGTAAAACCAACCCCAGGTTCTTCCGCAGGCAAAACCCTTCTGGCAAAAGGAGGGAAGCAAAAGTTATTTGAATAAGACTTATGATTCTTCAGAGAGGTTTCCCACATCCTTAGGGCCTCTGGCTTTGGCTCCAGCCTGATTTTCTCTCACTTCACTATGGCTGGGGGTAGAAGTGGGAAGAGAAAATTCACTGCCTTGCATCTCATTCATAGGACTATCCTAGACAAAACATTTCTTTAAAAAAAAAACCCACTGGCTCATTGAACAAAAAAGGATTGTCTGACTTCTCATAATGAACTTCACCTGCAGGACTGCACAAGGTTGTGTGGTGCTGTTTTTTCTCTGCTACATTCTCCCATTATTTATTTTTCTATTCCACTTTAAAAAAAAGAGAAAGTGTTAACAGTTTCTATAAAAAGAAAGAATAAATTGCCAGCTGCTGCCTGAACTGGGCTTTTCAGGAGATCTTTAAGTGTCAGCTGGAAGCCTGTGCAAGTGAGCAGGAGTCCTCCATGGTAGAGACAAGGTCCTCTGTAAACTGTAAAATGAACAACAGGGTGTGAAAACATGGTTTTAGCACCTGTTTTATTGTAAGCACTTCATGCAATTAGTGTATTTAAACCAGCCATATGGCTGGTAAGCTTTTGCATAATGATAAGTGTACTGCTTTAGAGTGAAGCTTCAAACTTACTTTCCATTTGAAAATATATAAATAAGTTTCAAATTTCCTGCAGTCTAGAGAGTTTGATATCACATCATTAAAACAACTTTATGCAGAGTGCTAGAACCCAGTCTTTGCAGCAGCCAAGACCAACTGGTTCAGAGAGAGAGATAACTTTAAAGTGCAGTCCTAGGCATGCCTCCCCCCTCCCTAGGTGGGACCCTCTCTCCTCCCTCTCCTTGACTTGTTCCCTCAATCCCTGAATAGAAAGAAGGTGTGAGCAAAGGGGAGGCTGCAGTTCTTTCTCCTGGCCACAGCTTGCGTCCCAGGAGAGGGCAAGTGAAGAGGCCACAGGAGTCTGGAGCAAGACCTGCAGCAAAGGTCTCTGGGGGTTAGCAGCGGGGGGGGGGAGCTTTCCAGTGCTTTATTTTTGCATGGAAAATTTGTTGTTTCATAAGTTTGGCAAATAAATATCAGGTAAGCTTGCAAGGGCACCATCAGGGGCTACCCCCCCCCCCCGAATCCCATGGCAATCCTCAGAAGGACATCCTCACCCTGGCACACCCCTTTGACAATCACCAGGGAGCCTTCCAGGAAAGCTCTCTGGTGACCTCCGCCAGGGATGTGCCAGCATGAAGCGTCTTTACCCTGGCACATCGCTTTCATGAAGAGAAGGCAGCTGGCAGTGGGGGGTGGCAGGGGTGGGCCTAGTTGGCCTGGCTGGGTTGGGGTGGTGCTGTGTGTGTGGTGTCATGCACGCCCCCCCCCCCTCCATTGTTGGGAACAACTTAGTGTGTCTGTAAGCCTTGGAGCTATCAAAGAATCCTAGAGTTGGAAGGGGCTCCAGTGGAATGCATCAAAAGCATCCCTGACGAATGGCCATCCAACCTCTGCTTAAAAACCAGCAGTGAAAGGGAGTCCACCATCTTCTGAGGGAGTCCACTCCACTGTCAAACAGCTCTTGGCTTTGTTTGCCAAATGCAGTAAAATAAGCATGCTAAATTAGATCACACTCTAGGGCACTGGGAAATTTTTCTAACAGAAACTGAATTTTTTTCTGATGCAAATTGTTGTTGTTGTTTGTTGTTGTTTAGTCGTTTAGTCGTGTCTGACTCTTCGTGACCCCATGGACCAGAGCACGCCAGGCACTCCTGTCTTCCACTGCCTCCCGCAGTTTGGTCAGACTCATGTTCGTAGCTTCGAGAACACTGTCCAACCAACTCGTCCTCTGTTGTCCCCTTCTCCTAGTGCCCTCCATCTTTCCCAACCTCAGGGTCTTTTCCAAGGAGTCTTCTCTTCTCATGAGGTGGCCAAAGTATTGGAGCCTCAACTTCAGGATCTGTCCTTCCAGTGAGCACTCAGGGCTGATTTCCTTCAGAATGGATAGGTTTGATCTTCTTGCAGTCCATGGGACTCTCAAGAGTCTCCTCCAGCACCATAATTCAAAAGCATCAAGTCTTTGGCGATCAGCCTTCTTTATGGTCCAGGTCTCACTTCCATACATCACTACTGGGAAAACCATAGCTTTAACTATACAGACCTTTGTCGGCAAGGTGATGTCTCTGCTTTTTAAGATGCTGTCTAGGTTTGTCATTGCTTTTCTCCCAAGAAGCAGGCGTCTTTTAATTTCGTGACTGCTGTCACCATCTGCAGTGATCAAGGAGCCCAAGAAAGTAAAATCTCTCACTGCCTCCATTTCTTCCCCTTCTATTTGCCAGGAGGTGATGGGACCAGTGGCCATGATCTTGGTTTTTTTGATGTTGAGCTTCAGACCATATTTTGCGCTCTCCTCTTTCACCCTCATTAAAAGGTTCTTTAATTCCTCCTCACTTTCTGCCATCAAGGTTGTGTCATCTGCATACCTGAGGTTGTTGATGCAAATTACTATATGGGGAATTGCCCTGAATTTCCAGTTCCATTTCTTTCCAGAAAGCCCACCTCCCTGGTTAGCCTGGCCTCCCTCCTGCTGGGATGGGGGCCTCAGGAGGTGCAAATAGGATTGTGCTTCCTCAGTGATCTTCTAACATTGCAGTCATCTGCCTTTCTGATTTGAGGTTAACAAGATATGAAGGGAGGCTTCTGGGAGAAATGTGCTAGGAGAAATGAGTCCCCCTCCCTGAGCGGAGAAGGGGAGAGAACCTCCTGTTTCCATTGAGACCCCCTCCACATTTTAGAACACCAATTTTCTATGTTTCTTTCTTCTAGAAACACAGGGGGAAATTACAATGTAAAACATGTCATACTCATCACATATACAATGAAAACTAAAAATCTATATGTTGTTGTTGTTTAGTCATTTAGTCGTGTCCGGCTCTTCGTGACCCCATGGACCATAGCACGCCAGGCACTCCTGTCTTCCACTGCCTCCCGCAGTTTGGTCAAACTCATGTTCGTAGCTTCGAGAACACTGTATTTTTCTTTACAGCATCGGACTTTCCTTTCGCTTCCAGGCATATCCGCAACTGAGCAACCTTTCGGCTTTGGCCCAACTGCTTCATCAGCTCTGAATCTACTTGTACTTGTCCTCCGCTCTTCCTCAGTAGCATGTTGGACGCCTTCCGACCTGAGGGGCTCATCTTCCAGCGTCATAACTTTTATATGCCTGTTGTCTTGGCAGGGATACTGGAGTGGCGTGCCAGTTCCTTCTCCAGGTGGATCATGTTTGGTCAAAACATAACTTGTCTAAGTTATTTAAGCCCCTTCGCCACGACAAGGCAGTGATCCATGAAGGGGAAAAATCTATATAAATCATACTTATTCAGAAAAGCGGAGGAGAGAGACAGATAGGGGAAAAGGGTGTAAAAAGAAGAGACACAGTGAATGAAAAGGGAGTTTGAGAGAGGATCAAAATATGTGGGTGGCTCTAAGACCTGATTTCCCAAGAAGGGTCTAAAATGTAGGGGAACCTTCACAAGCCTGGAGGCTTACACCTTCGGAAGTTCACCCTCCAACTCACGGAGTGTAACAGGGACAGCAAGGGCAGAGGGCAGAGTGAAGCCCATTCATTCCTGTGCCCCTTTTGCATGCTAAATGAACCACTAACCCTAGAAGTTGAAGAGCAATCTTCTGTAATGAACACAGGGCTTTTTTCTCAGCCAGAACTTGCCAGAACTCAGGTGGGTGCCATTGCCATTCTTAGAGAATGAGGGAGGCATTTGTCGTGAGTTCCAGCACCTTGTTTTCTAGAAAAATAGCACTGAATAAGGATTTATTCATATTTGCCAACTAGAGAGTCCCCTTCCCACCCCAGCTCGCTTTTCACCTTCTTAGCCCCATTTCTGGAGCCAATTATCTCTTACCTGCCATTATTTTAAATTGCCACTCCCCCCCCCCCGTTCCCTCCCCGCTTTACTCAAACCTCTGTTGAAAACAGCCACCCTTTTAACTGTAAGTATCCCTCTCCTTTCACTGTATTGAAACTTCTCCCATAAAATTCATTCCTCAGCTGCCTCTTGTGAGAGGTCTGTGGAACCCTTGTACATTCCATAGTTTTAAACAACCACTTTTCCCATTTCAGTGTCTCTCCCATCTCACTGCCATGTCCTGGGCACAGCTCTCATGCAACCTGCCTTTGTTTTTGCTCCTCCTCTTGACCAGTGGAGGATGTGCGACGATTCTTTAATTTGTATTCTATCAAGAGAAAAGATCCTTCCTGCAGTAAGAAACTTATCTAAACTGCTTTGTGAGATCTTCCTGGAAAGCACCCCATTCAATAAATAAAATAATAATAATAATAATAATAATAATAATAATAATAATAATATCAGAGGTTGTTCTGATTACAGGGTAGCAAACAATATTGCAGTTTCCTACAAGGCCTTCCTTAATAATATTCCATGAGAGAGGAGTTGTATTCATAAATATATTGATATATACAACATATATCTGACATATATCTGACATGTTGTAATGGGAACAGTTCATCAAGGATCCAGCTAGCACCTTGCTTCTGACAATTACTGTTAAGCATTTTTGGACAAATGTGTTCAAGAATAGGAAGATAATTTAGGGATTTTATTCCATTTCAATCATTCCCTGTTGGTAGCAGTCAGAAGACAGACTGATAATGAATTTTGTTCCTCCAAGTTATATGTGCTAATAGCTGTTGATGACCCTATCCTACTCCCCCCCCCAAATTATTTCTTCATTTGCACCAGGACTGCAAAACATGCTTCCCAGTATCCACTGCTTCAAGACTTTGAGTTCATCAATAACTTCTCAGTTAGTATTAATGGTGCACAACAAATTGTGTGCAATCACATACACATATTACACACATTCACACACACACACCAGGTTCCTAACTCCATTAGAGTGATGGTGTCTTATTAAATTTCCAGGCTCTGCAAAATTCTGACACTATGAAGTAATAAGATTTAATGTAATGCATGTATGTTTGATACGAAATTTACAGAAACTGACATTTTAATTTACAAGCATACACTTGAACCATGTTTGTTTGAAAGAAAGTCCCATTACTTTGGGAAAAATTTACTCACAATAAATCACAGACTGAAAATAAGAAACCTGCATATTTGACAGAATGTGGGCATTTTTTTTACAGCTCATTCCTATAGATATGTCTTCTCTGAGGTTCCATGCATACCTATTGATACTTCTGTTGGCCAGCTCCTTTCAGCACAGACTTCTCTGTTTTGCTTATGAGGATATTCTTCTGTAAATCAGGATGTGCTTTGATGGCCGTTGCCTTGGGCAGCCCAATCTGCTGCTGGAGAGCAAGGAGAAGCAGTGACTTCCAGTGAGATCTCATTGCCACTGCTGCTACTCCTCAATTCTCCCGTGGAAGGGCATGCCCTGCCACCACTACCGGAGAAGTAGCTGTGGCTTCCAGGTTCCAGCAAGATCTGGTGGACCTCTTGCAAGATCTCAGATGAACCCAGAAGCCGCAACCATACGACACCAGTAATCAAGTCTTCAGCAGTGGAGGGGGAGGTCGCACTTTCCCATTTTTACTCTGGTGGCAAAACATGTCTGGTCATCTCCGTATATAAAAATAAATGTTGGTTGCCATTGTAGTGCCGTGGAACATGGCCAGGATCCAAAGAGCTGTTTGGCAGAGCAACCCCAACAACCCTTCTGCCATGCCGTGGCCAGGATGAGCAGAGCAGGGGTGTCCCTCTGCTTGGATCTCCTGGCTGAGCTCCCATCTGCCCGGCCACCTACCAACCTCATCTATAACCATCTCTGACAGGCAAGCAGCTTGATAAGCAGCAAGGACTCTCCGTCAGTTTTATATAAGTTTATTTACAAAAAACAACAACATCCTGTTCTGCCTGCTCTCATTAACCTTAGTTGCTCAGTCTGACTCATCGCCCCTCCCCCAACAGGAAGGAAGCCCAAATCCTGCCTTTCTTCTCCTTCCCTTCCATTACTCTATGAGCTTCTCTAGCCTCCTCGTATGAGGACTGCACAGCTGGCCTGTCTCTTCCCCAGAAGATACAGCCTCCGAGTCTGGCTTATCTACTGGTTGCCTAGCTACACTTTGGCCAACTTACAACTCTTCCTCTCCCTGGGAGCTAACAGTGTCTTGCCTGGGGAAGGAGGGGGGCTGGGCTGTCTTCTCTAAACTCAGACAGACAGCTCTCATCTGCAGAGTCAGCCCCTTGCTCGCTCAGCTCCATTTCTGAGGCTGACTCTTTCCACTGTGCTCTGGGGGGGGGGGCACGCAGTGGCAGAGAAAGGGACTGTGGTGGGGGAAGCCACCCCAGGTGTCATCCCTGAGATGACATCACTATGCCGCCCCCCTGGGACGCTAGGTGTGGGTGGCAACGGCGCTCCCTTGGGATGCTCACCGTGGGGGGCGGCAGCGCCCCCCCCAGGATGTTCGCCACAGGCGGTCCTGCCCCCATACTCACCACACAACCCCCCTGGGATGCTCACTGCGCCACCCCTATGGACAGATCACCACACACCCCCTGCAGCTCCAGGTGCTGGAGCAGCTAGCTTCACCTCTGGGGCCACGCTTTGGGCGTCATCTTTCCCTTCACTATGTGACCTGCTGGTGGCATGTCTGCCAGCTGAGCCCAACACAAAGCCCCCTTTCTCCTTGAGGGCAAGGAGAAAGAGGGGCAGAGTTGAGGGATTTTTAAAATTTATTTTAACTTTAACTCACCAAGCTGTTATTACCTGCTCTGTAGGATTTATTTTATTTTGCTCTTGGTTCTTTTAAGTTTTTAGCTTTCCATTGCTGCTTTCTGTATTTTAGGTTATATCTCTTAATTTAGGTGGGCTTCCTGTTTTGAAGCTCTACCTCCCACCCCATTCTGGAGGTGGAATTGTAGAGTGCATGCTTGTAAACAAACAAGGAAGATCAATTCCACAGCATGGACTATTTCTCCCTCCCTGCCTCAGACTAGCACACATTGGTATTAATTTCACTATTTGCCATAAGAAGCATTCTGTGCATCTTTCCATGGAGAGATTAAATAGTACATGCTATTAACTTTGGGATTAAACTACTTATTCAGATTTACAAAATGCTGAAATTCCACATTTTCAACATTCTAGTCTTGTGCTAGCACTCCATCTGTGGGGCTGGTATTCTGTGGGAAGCGGAAGAGGTGTTAATTGGCTCATGCTGAGGTGGGTTATCTCCCACTCTTCCTTTTTCAAAAAATGCCTTTTCAATCCTTCCCCCAGGGCAGTGCCCGTGAAATTAAAGGAAGAGAGAATAAATGTGGAAAAGATGGCGCCATCTTTATTTTCAGTAAGGGGAGACAGGCTAGGGGTGTGTACTTGTAGTACAATACTCTTATCCTGCACGTTGGACTAATGTCTGCCAAACACATCCTGACTCACACAAAGCATGTAATAAGCTCATTGTAGCTTATTTGGTGGGGAGGGCAGATCCTGCTAAAGCAGCAAAAACAGGGAAGCTGATACAAACCGATGAGATTTTTCTTCAGTTCTGGACCAGCTCTGCTTTAGAATGGCATCCTTCAGAATGGAAGAGTAACCTTTTTGTCCCCTCCTTGCATGTGAAAGGGAACTGAAAGTCAGCAGTGTGCTTCTGTCAGCACAGGCTGTTGCACAATTTCCTGCGGAAGATATGGCACAATGTCTCAAGATGTATGCTTCAGCTTAGTCTCTGCACTTAGCTAAGCTTCAGCCAGCCCTGGCACACCAGAGCTAGTGCCAACATGCTGCTGTTGTTGCTGTTGTTCAGAACCGTCCAACTCCAGGAGCCAAATGTTGATAGGGCACAAAGAGCAAGATAGGGCAAGAGTGCAATTGGGAGAGAAGTGACCAGAAAATGGTGGTGAGCAAATGCCCTTAATGGCAATAAGGTTAAATAATTGATCATTTGCACCTCATCTTAATTACAAAAAAAAGTTCAAAATCATCCTGAACTTTTACCACAGGCATAAGGACATTCAAACATTTGCAAATTTCCCCTCTCCTGAGTGCTTGGAGGCTTTTTGAAATTCTGATTCCAGACAAGTCATGTCAGTTTCAAAGAAATACTAGATCTGTAAGAGAGAAGAGGATTTCATTCATATCAGGTAAATCTTAAAAAAACCAAAAAACCTCTAGCTCTGAATTAAGAAAAAAAGTTTTCCTATTTGAACTCTGCGTCCTCTTTGAAGCCTGCCCTCAGTGCTTTTCATTTTTTAAAGAAAAGAATCTGTCAGCAAAGTCTGTATAGCTTGAGTTGAAGCCTGATTTCTGCTGGTCACTCTCTCTCTTCTAATCGTGCCATGAAGATTCCTCAAGCCTGGACTTGGTTCCCAAATGAACGGGAGTATTAATGCTCCTCTTCTCCAGGAAAGAACTCACTCACCCTACTAAAAGTGACTGGGGAGGGGGGAGAGAAGGTGAAAGGGGCAAAGCTCAGAGGCTTTGTATAAAAAGGGTACCAGAATCAGTCTCCTGAATCTTCAAGCAGGACTGGGAAAGACTATTCTCCAAAACCCCAGAGCTCTTAGGCTGGATTTACACTGGTCTGAAAAAACAAACAAACTTTTTTTTTAAAAAAACCCAACAACCCTGTAATATAGCTCTCAATGCAATTTCCCATTGACAACGGATCGCTGCTCTACAGTGCCTTCTGGTGTCATATTTTTATAACACATTTTTAATGTTATAACTGACCAGTGTAGATTAGTCCTTGGTTAGATTTGTATCTGTACTCATCTACCTTTAAACAGAGAAGTTGAAGCAAGCAAGTCTCCATCTGTTGGCATTAAAGTGAAGATGAAAAAAGGTTCGAAACAACCTTAAAAGAAAACACATTGGCTTTAATATAAAATGATTGTGCAATCTTTGTGTTAGAAAGGAAGCAGGCTTTAAGATTTCCCTTTTATAGGGATTCCATTCACTTGAGGGGGCCTGCTAAGCCACACCCACTCTGGTAACTTGAGCACTGGGCTCAGGTTAACCCTTTTATGCATGCTAGTGTGGGTCAGTAATAGTATATTACAACACAACTCACCATGAGTTAACTTTTAAAATGAAAAGCAGTGAAATAAACTGCAGTGGGAAATTTAAGGAAACTGCGTTCAACGTGCACAGCTGCACATATACAGCTTCATTTAATCATCATGGCCCATAGAAGCCACATCCTCCCGTATGCTGACGTTAAGGTAGGAAAATGCTTACTGATGTAGAAATCACAAGGCTGGTAGATTTGCTGGCTCTTCTATTGGGCTGTGGTGGAGCCCCCTTGGTGTGCTGTTCACTCTAACATGAGCTGAGCCTTTGAAAGCATTTCAACTGAAATGCTTTTTAATAGCAAAATCTTGAGGGCCTTGGAAGCATTTCATGCAAAAGTTCAGAAATTCTTGAACATTTCCTACACACAAAGTTCCGACCTGTGCCAGCTCTGTTCCAAGGCTTGGAAACTTGGAAACACATCATATACCATGCAAATCATTGTATTTGTTTCTATTAAGTCATCTTGAGTAAGGAGGACAGAGGAGCATTAATTTTAATGGAATTTGCTTTAAGTAAGCGTGTTCAGGGTTTCAGGCAGCTCAGATCTCCTGATCCATCATGTAATGATTTTGGGGCAGATGTCCAGCCAGCAGAAGGAGTAGGACTCTCCCCAAATGCAGTAGGGCTGGCTTACCACACTCTGGAATACACATGGCCACCTAAAGGGGTGACCCTGTGGAAGGCATGGTTGTCAAACAATTAAAATACTTAACTAACTGACCAACCATGTCAATTCTGCTCCCCCCCCAAAAAAAAAAAAAAATCCTGGCTACGCCCATGCTGGAAGGACAGTAAATGCAGAGTCTAAAATTACCAAATTGTTTCTGGTACCTGAACACTTTAATAGCAACAAGATATTAAAAAAAATATCAAAAATCTATCCTACCTCTCAATCCAAAGATGTTCAAGCTGGGTAACGAACAGTAATACGCACAGAATATTACAGAGGTGTGTGCAATGTCTCTTTCATATTTCCCCCCTCTAACATTTTAACAAATCAGTTTCGGTTATTGAGACATTGGGAAGAAAAGGGGGGAAGAGGAGGGTGGGATGGGGAGATGGATGGGGGTGGTGTCCATTCTGAAGGTGGGGAAAGATGATGGTGTGTAGCCTGGTGTAAATTAATTTGTAGCCTGGGGGGGATCACCATGCCCCACGGTGTGGACTGTCCCTGAGAATCGTAGACTGTCCCCGGGACAGGTAAGGGTGCTGATCCCTTGTTTTCAAATCCGAAACTTGACAGCTATGCACCCCACCCCAATGGCACCTCTGACTGGAAAGGACTTCTCCCGGTTGCCCACTCAGGTCCCAGTTTGTCTCGCTAACATACTTCAGAGCTGACGAAATCTGTGCTATTGGGTGAGCAGATGGAGATGAAGCTGGAAATGCCAGGCAACTCCAGTAGATGCCAAGCCAATCTGCTGCTAGGTGCCGACTTCAAACTCTCAGGAATCAGTTACACGATGAGTTCCCCAAGGGAAAATGGCTGCTGCTGCTGCTGCTGCTGCACAACCAGCCCTTGCATGAAGTGGTATGTTTGATTCACAACAATGGATTTCCTTCCCTGGGTGACAACCTGCCATGGGCTGCATACCAATGGTGGGTATGGCCAGAGTCCAAAGTGGGTGGATCAATGTTTGGGACTCTTAATTTTGTGCAACAGCCTACATTTAAGACATGCAGAAGTCAGAAGTTCCACCGCTGCCACTTCACATCTCCCCACCCTTCAATCAGGCAAGGAAGACACACCATCCCAGTTTGATGATACATCCCATCTAGGCAAAAGCACAAGAAGAGGACCTGGGGCATGGCTAGTGAAGGTGTGACTTGGGCATCCTCTCAAGGGCCAGATGCATTGGATTCCCAGGCCAAAGGGGAAAGCTAGGAAGCCTGGCTCTCAGTGCAAGGAATCCTGCAAATGGTGCCAAGTGCTTCTGAGCAGAGACATGCTTGCACTCTGCATGGAGCAGGGGTTCCCAACAAAATTTTCTCGAGGACCCCTCATCGAGCCACTATTGTGACAAGGACCCCCATTAATTCCTAATCCTAAAATTAAAAAGTGAAAGCCAAATTAAGAGTCTTTTTATATTTTATATTTATACGTTTTTTACAGTTGCTTGAACATCAAATGCATCATCTTCCTCTTCATCTGTAGGCCTTTGTCGTTTTAACGAACCACTTTTTAACCAACGGTCCATTTTTAACTACGCGAACTGTAGCTTCCGCGAAAAACAACGCTTTGTTTACAAACACTACTGTTTTGCAAAGAGGCAGCGCATGCCAGGGAGGAGGGAGGGGAATGGAGAAGACAGGGTACCTGCGCAGTAGCGCACAAATGAAGCCGACGCGCGCAAAGCATCTTGGGGAAGTGAGCGTTAGTAGAATGCGTGCGCTGCCTCTTTGCAAAACAGTAGTGTTTGTAAAGCGCCACCTAACGGCATACAGCAGAACTACTGCCTCTATCTAATTCTAGTTTTGCGCTAGACTCTGCTCATGCAGGAAGCCGCCAAAACAAAAAATCTGTTATCATACGAAATATATTTAATATATTTTTTATTCTAATAGCATCTTGCGGACCCCTCTGACATAGCTCGTGGACCCCTGGGGGTCCCCGGACCACCTGTTGGGAACCACTGGCATGGAGAATCTGCAGATGAGCCATTCATGAATTCCAGGCACAATGATGAAATAATAATTATATCAACAAGAGTTATTTAGTTAATCTACCCAATAGTTATGCTGAACCTCAACATTTGACTATGATCAATAATCTGTCCCCATGATTTGTATCTATATGAGTTCAATTGTAAATTCAGAGGGAACATGAACTGCTTCAACTAAAATATATGAGTATTAGTATCTTCAAGATCTAAGCTTACCTCATCTGTACTGAAATGAGTAGCAAAAGTACTATATATATCAGGCAGCCAGTGAGATCTAATAAGAATCTGCAAGAAAACTCTCTCACACATACAAACTTCCATTAGCTATATGAATTTTTATACCCCCACACTTAAAGGGTACCTCAATGTCTATTTCAAAGCTGATTTGATGAATACAGAAAAGGTCAAACTAAAAATAACTCAACTGAATCGGTTATGAGTGTAGTAACATATGCCTCATTTAATAATGAACTCAAAATTTGCTCCACAGTTTAAGTAGTATCATGAATGCTAATTTTGACAGTGAAGGGTTATGAACTACCTGTCTGCTGAAGGCTGGCACAAGGTCAGGCAGTTGCAGAGCTAATGAAAACCCCAATGTACCAGATGGCAGATGATTGACATGAGAGTGCTAGCTGATGGGAACTCAAAGGGACCCTCATGCATTCAAAGTGACAGTGTCCTGAAACACACATGAGCACGCCTTGTTTGCTTCCAAGGGTGAAAATGACTTCTGCTCTGCTTTTTTTGTTTTCTCATAGAGATGAGATGAACTATCTCAGATATTTTTTTTTGGGGGGGGGTTGCTGAAAGGTTTGAGATTTTTATTTTTTCTCACTCCACCAGAAAGGAAGGCTACTTCATAGAAATTTGTCTAAATATTCTTCAACTTTTGGGGGGCAGCCACCATTTGCCTCCTATGGTACCCTGGAACAACAATATGTCTGACACATTGAGGAGGATGTATTATTGTGGCCTGTCAGACAATACAGTTGTTGTTGTTGTTGTTGTTGTTGTTGTTGCTGCTGCTGCTGCTGCTGCTGCTGCTGCTGCTGCTGCTGCTGCTGCAGTGTTGGGAGACCTCTGGATCAAAGAAAGAATTGGTGCTATTGTCGTGATTGCCACTGCTAATGGCAAGCTCCCCATCCCCACACCATTAAATTGTTGGAAAAAAATATCCTCCCCGTGGAGAAAATCGGTGAAATTGTTCTTCCAATTTCTCTGTCCACATTTTTCATGAAAGATGATGTTGGTGCACATTTTTTATATTGCTGGAAAAGTTAGATTGTGGGGTGTCACTCAAAGTATTATTGCATGCCAAGCTGCCTTGCAAACATTTGTTCTGATGGAATACACCACTGTTACTTTTAGAAGACATCTGAAGTCAGCCCTGTTTAGGGAAGCTTTTAATGTTTTTAATGTTTAATAGACTTGTATTTTAATATTTTGTTGGAAGCTGCCCAGAGCAACGCACGACATGGTCAGCTAGTTTCTTTATATAAGGATATACAAGATCCCAACAAATTCTTCCTGATACTTTCTCTATGCTTGGGGAATTGTATGTTTCAGTTTTAATGGCAGACTCCAACCCAGCAGAACTCAAGTCAGCCTGCAAGTTGCTTAAATGCTCCCCATTCAAATTTCTCCCCTGAACTTTAAACTCTAAATTATCTAGTCTTACTTGCTAAGTGGCAGCAATGCAGTAGAAATTTGCCTTTGCCCCCTTTGGCAGCACAAGTTCAATAGGATCAGATGATAGGATCCTCAGCCTTCAAATCTGGAGAGCAGCTGTCTGTCAAAGTAAACAATAATGGGAAAACACCTGAAGGCAGCCCTGTTTAGGGAGGCTTTTAATGTTTAATAGATTATTTTATTTCATTTTTCTGTTGGAAGCCGCCCAGAGTGGCTGGGGAAACCCAGCCAGATGGGAGGGGTATAAATAATAAATTACTATTACTATTATTACTATTATTATTATAATTATAAAAAGGAACTAATAACTCAACCTAGTAAAACACACCTTCCAGCGTTTTCTACTTTTGACTTCTGTGCTTGCATAATTTCCCCCAGTTCATTTGAAACACCTCATCCCACCACACAAATATTGTATCCTCTAAAAACATGGGCCAGGGGCAGGGGCAATATTGATGCAATATATGCATTATTATGTGTGTGTGAGAGAGTGATCAGGGGGTTAGTGTAGCATATTGGGCTTGTGTTGAAAAAAAATTGTGAGGGAAGGAATCATGTTCAATACCTCCAACAGATAAATGGAATGAAATACAATTTTAGCTGTAAGCTGCCTTGAGTCCCTGTCAGGGGGAAAGGCAGGGGGAAAGTGCAAAGTTGCAATCCTGGTGTATTGGCGATATTTACTCCCACTCCAGCAAAACCCAGGTGGGTTTTCCAGGGTGAATCTGAATGTGTGAGCAAGCCCCCCAAATTTTGACAGCATCCGCAAGGGGTAGGGAAGGAGCAGGAGGAGGCAGGGCCCCTGCTGAAGCCCCCAGTGGACTCACATGTGCTGCTAGATCAGAAGATCCTTGCAGACCTCATTTGCATAAACAAACAACAAAACATTTTTTTAAAAAAAATGTGTGTGTGGGTTTTTTGGGGTGTGCACTGTCCCCAAACACAACCACATAGAGGAATGTTTGGATTGAAACCTCAGTGGAATTATCCATTTGTTGCAAGAACAGACATTTGCAGCCTGTAATTTAAGCAGCTACATTGATAAGCCAACAAAGCAGAAAGCAAAACATGATGCATTGTTACAGAAAGTAAAATGTATACTACACAATGAAGAAAGAAGTGCATGGATGCATGTTGCTGGAGCTCATTTAAATTGATATTTACAGGCGAAAGTCTAGGGTGGAGCCCTAGAGGCCTCTTCACTTGTGAATCTTTGTGTGTGGAAAGATCCCTTTCGCCAAAGAAATGGATACATGTTCATAGGAGGACATGAATCAGGGCTACTTGCTCAGCAAAAGAAAGGTATGTACAGGTACTGCTATGATTCAAGGTGCATTTATTCTAATTATGCATACAAATTGCCAATTATAGAAGTAGTTAGGTGTTTGCATACTCAGTTAGACTGCAGCATGGGGACACATTTTCATGGAAATATGGGCCTGTATCTGAATTTCAAAGAGAAACCCAGCAGAAGGAGCCTGGCTGAACAACAGCACCATCTGCAAGAAACGGAAGAGGAATGCATACCTTGCAGATCTTGTAAAAGCAAAACAAACAACCCTCAAACATTTTGAAATTAATTTCAAACACAAAGATCACTTAAGCATTAAAGTGTTTGCAAGGTCTGATAATGTTTTACATGTACCTGAGAGTTCAGCATCATGCACAGAAAAGGATCAGAGGAGAAAGAATTATTTGGACCCCTGCAATTCCAGAGAGGGTTTGCCATTCCTCATCCTGAGATTTCAGAGTCCAAACCTGAGACCTGGGGGTGGCCTCCGGCGATGCTATTAAACACATCAAACATTCAGGCCATTCAAATAAAAAACACAAAGTCTAGCAAATGAGAAAAACATCACTGGTTGAAATGATGGGCTAAGTGGGTGTTCCTATGCTTGTTGTGTGTTTTAATGTTTTAATGATGCAACTGCAGGCATTTAATTTCCGTCTGATATCATTTCCTTCTGAACTCCAACCTCAACAACACTTCTGCCTATATACATTATACTTCAGGAAAAAACTAGATTTTAAAAATCAGGTAGGAACATTTTAATCCAGTAGACGAAATTGCACAACCTTCTTGATCTTGAGGTTCAGATACATGGGTATTTTCCTACACATGTACATTAAGACAGATGCCAGTAGCCTCTGAAAATAAATTCCACTTACATAATGACACACATTTCATGTCAATTGAATTCAGTTTTTCTGAGTATATTTATGACGTGAATGAGGTGGGCATCTTTTTCTATTTTACATGAATAAACAGTTGTCTTGCCTGAAGCATGTCTTTTTTTCAAATTTTATATTCGAAAATTTGACCTTTAAAATAAAATAATAATAACTTACATAATGAATTGCAGAGTACATGCATTAATATTGTATTAGTGGCATATTAGCTCATACAATTTTATGGGCGACAGTCTGAAGGCAAAGATATTTCACATTAAAATTTTGTTAAAGAACTACAATAATCCACTTGGATGCAACCTCAACATTTCACAGCTAGAAAAAAAGTGTTTTCGAATTTGCCAGGTATTATCTCAGTTGCATTAACAAAACCATCAAGGTCATAATTAGCAAGCATTAACCTAATGAAAATAACACTAAAAACAGTAGGATTGGTGTAGTTACAGGTAGGTAGCCGTGTTGGTCTGACATAGTCGAAACAAAATAAAAAAATTCCTTCCAGCAGCACCTTAAAGACCAACTAAGTTTTTATTTTGGTATGAGCTTTCGTGTGCATGCACACTTCTTCAGATTCTTTAGTAGGATTGGTGCACAAGCATATTGCAGTGGGGAAATTATAGCTGAAAAAACTAATGGTAAAAGGGATTTTGTCTGCCTTTATGAGTGGCAGGTGGAGGGACACCCTTCAGAAATGAAGTCAATGAAGAAATGAGGAATGAAGTCAACATGACTTGACCTTCTGGCAGATTCCGTTGCTGTGTCCCAGTCCTGAATGACTAGTTCTCCATGATGTCAACTTGCTGTACTGCCTAGAACTGCAGCTGGGAGCTCAAATGACTGAATGCCAATCAATACTGAACAAAATAAATAAATGCATCAGTGTACATAGAAATCTTGATGTCCTGGAAAAGAACAAACCTTTATGACAGCAAAACAAAACTATCTCAGACTCTAATGGATGCCCCAAACCCACAGAGACCAAGCAAAATGGTTGGTGACAGAACACCAGGCATCTGGTACTGCGGGGGGGGGGGGCACCGACCCGTCAAGCATTTTCTAATCCTAAAATCCCCAGACGTATTGAGAATACCTCTAAGCCTTTGTCCGCCACCCATCCAGGCCAACCTACCTACCCTGGGGGTCTTTCTAGAGAGGCCCCACTGCCAAGTTATGTCTCAGAACTGTACCAGCACACATGCACCCCACCAGCAGGAGACAACCAGAAGCCAGGCCAACGGAGAAGCAGGCAAACCTTTTGCTACCATCTTCCTGCTTTGCCTTGCTACTTCATAAGGAAGCAGATTGGTGCTGCCCTTCCCCCACCTCCCCTGGGTTGTGTGGTGGTGGCCAGATCTCATGAGATTTGGGCAAGGTTTCATGTGGAGACAGCAGGGGGGTTGGGAGAGCTGCAGGGAGGTTGGAATTTTGAATTGGAGAGAATGGATTGAAGATGGGTGTGCGCGGTGCGATTCAGCACTTCTGTGCATGTGCAGAGTTAATAACTTGCTCATAAATACAAAGAAAACAAAGGAGCTTGTGGTGGACTTTAGGAGACAGAGGAGCAAGGTCCAGCCACTTTTGATTGATGGAATTTGTGTGGAGAGGGTAACAACGTTTAGATTTCTAGGCATTGAGTTACAGGAAGATCTGTCCTGGAGTGTTAATACAATGGGGCTTGTGAAGAAGGCGCAGCAGAGACTTTTTTTTTTGAGAATTTTAAGGAAAAACCATCTTCCACAAAAGCTGCTGCTTGCCTTCTATCACTGTGCCATACAGAGCGTGCTGACGTATGGTTTATGTGTGTGGTATGGAAGCTGTACTTCTCAGGACAGAGCAGGGCTGTGCAGAATTATTAAAACAGCAGAGAACATTATTGGCTGCTCACTCTCCACCTTAGAACAAATCTACACCACCAGGTGCCATAGAAAAGCACTAGACATATCAAGAGATCCAACGCACCCTGGTCACCATGTCTTTCAGCTCCTGCTATCCGGACGGAGATATAGAACTATGCAGGCAAGAACGAGCCGTCTCAGGAACAGTTTCTTCTCTAGAGCGATTTTGGCCTTAAATGGAAAGCCTGGACTTTGAAGTCATCTTATTTTACTTGTTATTTTGTATTATATTTACTCTTTTTAATTAGGTTTTGTAATTTTGGATTATGCGGAATGCTTTATCTGAGTGGATGTAGCAACCGAGTAATTTCGTTGTTCCCGCAAGGGGACAATGACAATAAAGATATCTTATGTGCATGACATCATTCGTCGCATCTGTGCATGCGCGAACTGCTGAACCTGGAAGTAACCCATTCTGGTACTTTCGGGTTCAGCGCGTACCTATCCTGTGTTGTACACAACCCACAGCATTCGTAACAAGAGGTATGACTGTAATGAGAAGAAACAGATCTTGGAGGTTCCTCCTCCCGCCCCCCGCCCCCCAACCATGAAAAGATTTCATACTGACCTGTATGCACATTTATCACCTTAACTATATGTATATGGTGATAAACCTTAAATATATGTATATATCTGGGACACGGGTGGTGCTGTGGGTTAAACCACAGAGCCTAGGGCTTGCCGATCAGAAGGTCGGTGGCTTGAATCCCCACAACGGGGTGAGCTCCCGTTGTTCAGTCCCTGCTCCTGCCAACCTAGCAGTTTGAAAGCATGTCAAAGTGCAAGTAGATAAAGAGGTACCACTCCGGCAGGAAGGTAAACAGCGTTTCCGTGCGCTGCTCTGGTTCACCAGAAGTGACTTAGTCATGCTGGCCACATGACCTAGAAGCTGTACGCTGGCTCCCTCTGCCAGTAAAGCGAGGTGAGCGCCACAGCCCCAGAGTCGTCCCGACTGGACCTAATGGTCAGGGGTCCCTTTACCTTTACCTATATGTATATGTGTCTGATGAACAAAATAAACTTGGGACCTAATTTGCAAAGGCAGAGCCCCCTGAAATCACTCATCATGGAGTAAACAGTTGAAATCACATTCATTTTCTCCCGGCAAATGTATCTCGAACGAAGTCCCAACAACCACCTTGAGCGCTCCCTGTGACAGCTGGTTGATGCACCAAGTGACATCCACATCTCGAACGCTCCCAGGCTGCTGTCGATTCTCCTCCTCCTCTTCCCTGTCAAGGTGCTCTTTAGGCTACCTACCACCAGATCTATATGACACATGGGCTCCTGGGAGGGTCAGCTCTGTAAGGTTGATGCTTAGCTCCTCCAGCAGCTTTTCCACTCTGGAGACTTGGGAGATGCTGTTTTTGGTACAACTGCAGAAAAGGAAAGGAGGGCACAGTATAAATGTGCCATCTGAACGATGGAGCACATCATCCCAAGGGAAGAAAGGAAGGTTGAAACTAAAGTGTTCTGAAGATGTAGCAAGGCTGGGGAATTCATTTAATGTTGCAAGGCAATTTTTTCCATAAAAATATCCGTACTGTAATTTTACATCTTGCAAATCCATTTATGTGGCAATCAAACATCTGGAGGATCTACATGTCGGAAGCTTGCTTATCCCCATAACAAGCGCATTATGTTTGTTCACTGATGCATGAGCATTCTGGAAACTCAGCAGAAAGTAAATACACGGCAAGGAACTGATCCATATGAGAGCTTAAGAATAAAACTATACATGCAACATGTTTCTGTTATCTCTCATGCATGAAGGGGAATAAATGCTACAGATAATCACCCAATATGATTGTGAATAAGAGCCATAAACTTCCATAAACTTTATCTTATTTTAACTACTGGTACTTCCAAGTGTTTAGTCAAAGCCTGCCAATCTTTCTACTTGTTTACAATATTTTTGCACATATACAATAAATGCCTCCCATTCTTTTTTGAATTTCTCGGTGTCATTGTATCTGAGCTTTTCTGTAAGTTTTACCATTTCTGCATAGTCCATCATTTTCAATTGCCATTCTTCTATAGTTGGTATCTTAACTTCCTCCCACCTTTGGGCTAGTAAGATCCGGGATGCTGCTGTTGCATACATAAACAGTTTTTCCTTTTCCTTCAGAATTTGATCTTCTGTTATTCCTAATAAAAACACTTCTGTTTTTTTGGTAAAAGTCATTATAAACATTTTCTTTAGTTCATTATATATCATTTCCCAGAAATTCTAAACCATTTTACACTCCCACCACATATGGTAAAAAGCAGGCATAGGCAACCTTGGCTCTCCAGATATTTTGGAACTAGAACTCCCATGATCCCTAGCTAACAGGGCCAGTGGTCAGGGATTATGGGAATTGTAGTTCCAAAACATCTGGAGAGCCAAGGTTGCCTATGCCTGGTAAAAAGTATCCTCTTTTTCTTCAAATTTTAAACACTTATTGGAACTTGTTCTACACTCTCTCTTTTTTGGCAATATTTTCAAGTAGTTCTCTTTCAGTGTTGTACATGCAATAAATTTCAGATCCACCTTCCAAAGTTTTTCTGAATCACCTATTGGATATTATGTCTCAGATCTCTCACCCACTTTATCATCACACATCATCACACCTCTTAGAATCATAGAATCATAGAATCATAGAGTTGGAAGAGACCACAAGGGCCATCCAGTCCAACCCCCTGCCAAGCAGGAAACACCATCAAAGCATTCCTGACAGATGGCTGTCAAGCCTCTGCTTAAAGACCTCCAAAGAAGGAGACTCCACCACACTCCTTGGCAGCAAATTCCACTGCCGAACAGCTCTTACTGTCAGGAAGTTCTTCCTAATGTTTAGGTGGAATTTTCTTTCTTGTAGTTTGAATCCGTTGCTCCGTGTCCGCTTCTCTGGAGCAGCAGAAAACAACCTTTCTCCCTCCTTTATATGACATCCTTTTATATATTTGAACATGGTTATCATATCACCCCTTAACCTTCTCTTCTCCAGGCTAAACATACCCAGCTCCCTAAGCCGTTCCTCATAAGGCATCATTTCCAGGCCTTTGACCATTTTGGTTGCCCTCTTCTGGACACGTTCCAGCTTATCAGTATCCTTCTTGAACTGTGGTGCCCAGAACTGGACACAATACTCCAGGTGAGGTCTGACCAGAGCAGAATACAGTGGTACTATTACTTCCCTTGATCTAGATGCTATACTCCTATTGATGCAGCCCAGAATTGCATTGGCTTTTTTAGCTGCTGCATCACACTGCTGACTCATGTCAAGTTTGTGGTCAACCAAAACTCCTAGATCCTTTTCACATGTACTGCTCTCAAGCCAGGTGTCTCCCATCCTGTATCTGTGCCTTTCATTTTTTTTGCCCAAGTGTAGTACTTTACATTTCTCCTTGTTAAAATTCATCTTGTTTGCTTTGGCCCAGTTGTCTAATCTGTTAAGGTCATTCTGAAGTGTGATCCTGTCCTCTGGGGTGTTAGCCACCCCTCCCAACTTGGTGTCATCTGCAAACTTGCTCAGGATTCCCTCAAGCCCATCATCCAAGTCATTGATAAAGATGTTGAACAAGACTGGGCCCAAGACAGAACCCTGTGGCACCCCACTAGTCACTACTCTCCAGGATGAGGAGGAGCCATTGATGAGCACCCTTTGGGTTCGGTCAGTAAGCCAGCTACAAATCCACTGAATGGTAGCATTGTCTAGCCCACATTTTACCAGCTTCTTTACAAGAATATCATGGGGCACCTTGTCAAAGGCCTTGCTGAAATCAAGATAGGCTACATCCACAGCGTTCCCTTCATCTACCAGGCTTGTAATTCTGTCAAAAAATGAGATCAGATTAGTCTGACATGACTTATTTTTCAGGAACCCATGCTGACTTTTAGTGATCACAGAGTTTCTTTCTAGGTGCTCACAGACTGTTTGCTTAATGATCTGCTCTAGAATCTTTCCTGGTATTGATGTCAGGCTGACTGGGCGGTAATTGTTTGGGTCCTCTCTTTTCCCCTTTTTGAAAATAGGGACAACATTTGCCCTCCTCCAGTCTGCTGGAACTTCGCCTGTTCTCCAGGAATTTTCAAAGATTATTGCCAGTGGTTCTGAAATCACCTCTGCCAGTTCTTTTAATACTCTTGGATGTAGTTCATCTGGCCCTGGAGACTTGAATACATCTAAACTAGCCAAGTATTCTTGTACTACCTCCTTACTTATTCTGGGCTGTGTTTCCCCTGCTGAATCATCTGCTCCATATTCTTCAGGTCGGGCGTTGTTTTCTTTCTTGGAGAAGACTGAGGCAAAGAAGGCATTGAGGAGTTCTGCCCTTTCTCTGTCCCCTGTTTGCATTTCACCATCTTCTCCTCTGAGTGACCCCACTGTTTCCTTGTTTTTCCTTTTGCTACGGACATACCCATAAAAGCCCTTTTTGTTGCTTTTAACCTCTCTGGCGAGCCTGAGTTCATTCTGTGCTTTAGCTTTTCTGACTTTGTCTCTACACGTGCTGGCTATATGTTTGAATTCCTCTCTGGAGATTTCCCCCCTTTTCCATTTTTTGTACATATCCCTTTTAAATCTTAACTCAGTCAAAAGTTCTTTAGATAGCCAGCCTGGCTTCTTTAGGCACCTTCCATGTTTCCGTCTCATTGGTATTGCCTGAAGTTGTGCTTTTAATATCTCCCTTTTAACAAACTCCCAACCATCATGAACTCCCTTCCCTTTTAGTATTACTGTCCATGGGATTTCACCCAGCGTTTCCCTAAGTTTTCTGAAGTCGGCTTTCTTAAAGTCTAGAATTTGGACCTTAGTATGCTTGGTTGCTCCTTTCCGCTGGATAATAAACTCCAGAAGAGCATGGTCACTCCCACCTAATGATCCTGCCACTTCTACCCCACTAACCAAGTCATCACTATTGGTTAGGACCAGATCTAAAATGGCTGATCCTCTTGTTGCTTCTCCCACTTTCTGGACAATGAAGTTGTCTGCAAGGCCAGTGAGGAATCTGTTCGACCTTATGCTCTTGGCTGAGTTTGACATCCAACAAATATCAGGATAGTTGAAATCCCCCATTACTACTATCTCACTTCCTTTGGAATGCTTGGCCATCTGTTCCAGGAAGGCATCATCTGTGTCCTCAGTTTGGCTTGGGGATCTATAGTAAACTCCCACAATGAGATCACTGTTGTTTTTCTCTCCCTTAATTTTGACCCAGATACTCTCAATTTGGCTTTGAAGTTTTAAATCCTGGATCTCTTCACAGGTATACATATCCCTAACATATAAAGCTACTCCTCCTCCTTTCCTGTTTGGTCTATTTCTCTTAAATAGATTGTATCCCTCTATTACTACATTCCAGTCATGAGACTCATCCCACCAGGTTGAGTCTCCTTTGTTTCCCATTCTAGCAACAAACTACTGTATACATTTTCTTCAATAGTTTGGTATTGTCCTCTACAATTTCTCTTTGAAATCTAGATATTGTATAATTGAATCCTCTTTTTTTTTTTGGTCTTCTTTAAATGTCTCATTTAATTGAAAATATTGTAGCCCGTCTGATACCTATTCTCTTATTTTATCAATTTTTCTTAATTTCAGTTGATTTTCCACTTCCACTGGGAGCTCTCTATATGTTGACCAATTTGTCCTCATATTTATCTTTTTAAGGGATATTGCTTCCATTGGTGACAGCCATCACCTTGAACAAAAGAACAAAAGATGCTCGTTAATTCTTATTGGTGAACTACCGGAAGGGAGAGAGGAACTCCCGTACTTGACAGAGCTTTTGTTAAAGATTCAAACCACCGTACCACAGAGGATCTCAGAAATGTCTGAATGCTCTAAAACAGGACAAGGGGATTTCTTGGGCCCAGTGGGCCAATTCATTATCTGACACCAATACTGTGCACCAACTTTGGTAGGTGGGTGTGACAATCCACTCTTTGATCACCGGATGTCATTATGATATCAGATGATTGACTGGTTGGTTGTCTCACCCATCCGTCAAAGTTCTGGGAGCTGCAGAGCAGGAGTTTGCTGAGTTCAGGGCTGCCTCTCTACGTGCCCCATAGCGGACATCACATGTGACGTCAGATGTGGCTCAGATGTGGCGAATAGGGCCCTAAGCCAGGCCAAGTTTGGCCTGAGGGCCAGAAGTTCCCCACCCCCCACATACTAGAACTTATTCCAATTCAATATACATTACCTATTCTTAGCAATATTTGCAACAATCCTGCCTGTATTGAAAATGTGAAATTGCAGCTTGCACACCTAGCATTTTATCTGCAGGTCCACTAGGAATATAAAAAAGATCATGTGATTATTATTTTATGGTAGGTTCCAGGGTTTAGAGAGAGAGTATTTCAGCTACCCTAAACCTCAGCTTCCAAAATATAAGACTAATCTGGTGAACACTTGACTTGCCACTTCTTAGAAGGCTTTCACTGAATACCTTGGAAACAGCTAATTCGCACATGCAACAAGCTCACATAATATAACCTAGAGCAGCTTGCCATGCACATGGGAAAATCACACCTTTGAATGTGCTCTCAACATCAAATTCTTTCTTCACAAGGGAAGACAGAACCTAATACTGTGGATCCTCAAGTGCTGAACCATCCAGAGAAGAGCCATTGAGTGATACACATTCTTGACAATTACATCTAGGGGCATATTGTGGCACAGCTGAATTGCGCTGATAGATTTCAAACATACACTTTTAATAGGGAAGAACTACTTACACCTGTTCAGGAATGTGAACATTTTCACAATTGTATTTATGGTGAGCAGATCATTGATGCATTGGATCACAACTACAACTCTCATATTACCTTTGCAATAAGCAGCCGGGAGCATGTACACAAAGAAAGTGATTCAGATTGAACAATGGAAAATCTGGAAGCTGATTATATAGCCGAAAATCACTTAGCACCAGGAAGCATATCAGGAGTGTCTTACACTTGTTTTTAATCAAGGGAAATTCTGTAAAAAATCAGTGGTGATTTCCTTTAATGAGCTATGGTTAGGGGAGAAAGTGCAATAAGCAGAGGTGGATTAGCAAGAAAATCCCTGAGCCACAAGAAGATGAGAGCTTCACACACCCTTGTCTTACCCTGATCTTGCAGCTTATGAGCCAAAGCACCAGAGCGGTGCAGGTGCTAAGAGCATGAGCTCTGAGCCAGGAAGTCTCTGGATCAAATCTCTTCTCCACCACTAACACTCTAGATGGCCTTAGGCAAGTGACCATTCCCCCAAACAGCAAAAATCCAAATGATAAAACCAATGTTACAGTTTTCTGGTAAAGATTACAGAAATTATATATGTAAAGCACCGTTATATATGTAAAGCACCCCAGCTGTCACCAAATTTTAAGCATATGTGACAACCTTGGCTCACATTTACTCTTTATTCTTTATCTTTCTTCCTTCTGCTGTTTTCCTCAATGACTGTGTTTGCTGCTAGGCCATGGTTTGGCTAAAAAATCTATTATTAAAGCTTAAGGCATCCCAAAAACAACCAAGCAACTTACTTTCTCTGCCCGCTGCTTCACCACACCTCCGGTTCATTATCGCAAATGCTTTTGTGGCACTGTACTACTGGCATTGCCTCACACTTACCACTGGCAAGATGTTTCAAAGGGTAAGGAAACCTCCTTTGGGTCTCCCCAGTCTCTCTTTTTCTCCATTAAAGGAACATTGCATGTTCTCTCCAGCAGTGGAGGTCTCCAAACTCCAAAAACCAAAGCTCAAATGCAAATGCAAAGCAAACAAAGTTTGGGAAACATTGGTTGGTTGGCTGGTTGCCTGGTTGGCTGGAGACAATGGAAGCGTGTGCCTACAGGGGTGAAGTCAAGCCACTGGAGAGTTACAGTGCTTGCTGTGGATCCTTGGCGGTGAGCAAAATTCTTCTCCAGCCAAAGAAGACTCATTGCACAAAGCAGAAGTGTGACCATGAATCAACAGTGCCGGAACAGCCATACCTGAACTTTGTGAATGCTTCCCTGATTCTATTGAACAAGCTCTACGGAACTGCCCCAAAGACAGCGTCAAAGGAAGGTGGAACCACATCAGAGAGGCAACCTACAACACAGCTAGGTCCTCTTTTGGCAAAAGAGAGCAGCAAATCTCTGACAGGTTTGAGGCTGGCATTAAGGACATGAGGCCTGTTATTGTGAACTAGAAGCATGCTCCTTGCAAGATGACACTTGCTGAACTGAGAAAGGTTCAGAATCCCAGGTGGCAGGTCAATGGGTACTGGCTCAAGCTGTGCCAGAGCATCCAACTCACTGCTGACAACAGCGACACTCATGAAATGTATGAAGGCATAAAGAAAGCCTTGGGACCAACAGTCAGGAAAACTGAACTACTGAAAACAAAAACTGTACTCATGGGAAAACATGGTCTCTGACACAGCAATCAACAGCATCCAGACCCTTCCCATGACAAACTGAAGAATACCACCAACGGTCAGGCATGTGGTAAAGCCCCAGGAAAGGACAGAATCCCAACAGGAGAGCTAGAAGCTGGCCTCAACTTCTCCCTGATGACACACCTCCATGGCCTCCTACTGCAGCGTTGGGAACAAGGATCCATGCCATAAGGCATGCACAACTTCAGCATTGTGACCCTCTACAACAACAAAGGTGACCACCATGACTGTAACAACTATCATGGGATCTCCCTGCTGAGGACCACGGGGAAAGCCTTCCCCCATGTGGTTTCCAACAGATCACAATCACTTGCAGACAAGGTCTATCCCAAGTCACAAGGCAGCTTCAGAACTCAGAGTCAACATGGTGTTCTCACTGCTGAGAGCAGAGACACCCTTGTCTTGCCTTCATAGACCTGGCAAAGTCCTTTGATTTCATCAGCCAAAAATGACTCTTCACACTGCTTCACAAGATAGGTTGCCCACCAAAGTACCACAAGATGATCCTGTCCTTCCACAAGAATATGTGTGGACCATCCATTATGATGGCTCATCTGTGGACCCCTTCTCTACACAGGGCAGCATGAAATAGTACTGTGTTCTTCTGCAACCCTCTTTGGTGTATTCTTCTCCCTGTTGCTCTCCTGAAGGCAGTGAGCAACAGGGGTCTGTTCAACCTGGCACAACTCCATACTGAGACAAAAGTGTGGCAGGTCCTTATCTGACACATGTTGTTTGCAGATGACACAGCTTTGACAGCGTACTCTAAGGAAGCTCTACAGAGGCTCATCAACTGTTATGCCCAAGTCTGCAGGGAATTCGGCCTCACCATCCGCCTGATGAAGACCAGCATCCTAGGAAACAAAATTGAAATACAAAAAAGAGTATTTCCAAAGCCCGCTACCTGTGATCCTTTTGAACAGTAGACAGCAGGGATTCATGAAAAGATTATGCTCTACCATTGGCCATAGGGTCTCACAGAACAGCAGTTATTAGGAGATCTGCAAATAGTTTCAGAGATACCAATTAAAAATACACCTGGGTGGTGCTATTATTGTCCTAGCAATATGTCTGTCTTCTAAGCATCATTTGTTGCAATCCTGAGTCAAGGAACATGTTAAGTCTCACTGAGATCTTTAGGTATGTATGATGTGCAGTGAAATCCAAGACATCTTGAGTCTAGCATGAGCTCCCCTCTGTTCAAGAAGGGTGCACCGGAGAGCAGCCCAAGGGCAAGATCACTGCATGAGCTTTTCGCATTGCCCAGCACCTATCTGAACCTGTTTAGCCAACCTTTATGTTATATCTCAAAGATTTGTGCAGCTCTTCTTTAAACAAAAATATAATTTATCCAGGAAGCAAGATGACATTTCTGTCTTCTTACAAAATAAGAGATAACTAGAAAAATAGAGAAAACTTCATCTGTTTTACTACATTAAAAAAATTTTTTTAAAAAAAGATGCTAGATGTTTGGGGAAACCTTATCTTAGCAAAACAAATAACCTTTTCCTTCAGCGGTGAACAATGGCAGAAGAGGAAGTCTTAACACTCCACTTCAGATTCTGAGAAAAGAAAAATGTTTTATAAGCACTGAAAATGAGAATGGTGACTGAAACTGAGGCCCCATATGAATTGCCATTTAGAAAGCATATCCCAACAGCCAAGTTTAATTGTGCTTTGTAAACTTGAAATGCCACTTAAATGTGAAATCCTTATCCCCTGGATTTGCTACATGTATTTCATAAAAGTTGTTTTCTTCCCCCTCAGATGAAATCCACAAAAGCTCCTAGCACTGGGCTGGCCCAAAGACCTCGCTTGCAGACCTGGCCTCTCTACTTTTTGCTCACTCCAGCAGGTTTGCCTCCAGGAGAGAATCTGTCCTCTCCACACACCCAGCGCATGAACACACCAGGCCTCAGGTGGACAAAGATGCTCACTGGGTTGGTGTGGAGGGGGCGCATTTATTTCTTTGCGCCACCTGCCTTTCTAGGTTTCTTCCGACAACCTTTTAATTCCATTTTTGAGAGTGTTCTTATCAGTTTCACACATTCCCCTCTTCATCTTTAAGCTATTTCTTTCCAAAGGATTGTGATATCTCTCAAAATAAGTGCTTGATTCATCTTTTGGAAAGGCTGAGACTAAGAAAATGGAAAGGGGACCTGCAATCCTCACACCCTTCCCACATTGGGCAGTCAAGAGGAGTATTTCAAAAGTAGTCTGAATACAAATCGAGAGAGACACACGGAATAGTTTAAAAGTGTTGATATTTTATCTGAATGAGGGGAAGTCTTGTTTCAGCTGAAGAGAAAACAATCTTAGTAATATAGACACTTTGAATTTTTCAGTTTTAAAGTTTCTAGGACTGAGTGAAAATGACCTCTCAAGATTCCCAGCTTTCTACAACAAACATTGTAGTAGCTTTTGTGATCACACGTGCTACAAGTAAAATAGCAAATCTTTGGGCAGTCATAGTAAGCCTTATATGTGGGAAAAGCTGTTTGGGATTCTGTACTTTGTCAAAAACCATACAAGTGAATTATTCTTCTATTTTCTGAAGTGCAGTGTGTGTGTGTGTGTGTGTGTGAGAGAGAGAGAGAGAGAGAGTGAAAATGAGGCTTTAAATCTATGCATATTGTGTTTTGAGAATTTCCCATAGCACCCAGTCTCTGTCATCATACCATATAATGGAACCTTGTACCTGTGAAGAATTTCTTTTCACTCCCTGCCCTGGCTTTTGCTCCTGTTGCTTTGCCTCCCTGAGAGAATCTCTCCTCTCAACACACATCCCAAATGGACCACGAACCACCTTTAGTGGACAAAGATGCTCTTAGTGACTCCTAACGAAAATATTGGGGTATGTATCTTTCTGCGCCAAATATTCTCTGAGGAGAAGTGGACCTTCTCTATGAGTAGAGAAACTGGGATGGATATTCCAGCAATTGGAGTGGGTGGCAGCCATTCTAACTGACAGTAATCTAGGGTCAGATAAAGTTCACCACATTTCAAGGTTGCAAACTGGATGATTTCATAATACAGTTCATAAGGAAGGCACCAGCTGATTTTTACTATCCAGCCCTTGAGAGTTGTTACTTCCTGTTTTTTATATGTTTTAATAAAGATGGTTCATTAGTGGGTGACTGGAGTAAACATACACGGAGATGCTGCGTTTCTGTGAGAAGGAAGGGCAGCGTTACAGAGTGTTTACCATTTTTATGCCTCCGTGGCTCTCCATTACCTTGAGTTCATCACTCCCTTGACACCATCCCTTATTTTCTAAGTTAAACAAAAGGCACTTGCGGAAAGCGACAAAGTGTTCTTGTCTCCTGACCCCCACACTGACAGCTCAATATATTTTAGAGCAACTAAAGATATGGAAGAAGGATTATGAAACAAGCAGGAACTTCAGAAGACTATATTTTTGTAAATTTATTGTTCAACTGTGTCATGCAGAGTGTGGTAGTTTTTGGAGAGCAAAAACATACATCTGGAATATAAAACAACGTTAGTGGCTCATAGGAACGAAAAGATAAAAACATCTGTCACATACAACTCCACAGCAAATGTGAGATTATTAGTTTCATAGGGATTTATTAATTTGATATATTCCAACTACATGGGGGAAGAGTCCCTCACAGCAGAGGACTTGCAATCATTTTGTAGTGTGTTCTGGTATTCTTTTTCACCTGAACCTAAAATGTATCCACCTAACTAAGGGAAGGAAGAGAGGGTAAAAAATAATAATAAAATGCAAACATCCTCACAACTCATTTCACTCAAGAGGCAGCCAGCTTGCTGCCAGAACTGTTTGACCCTCTCTTCCAGTGAATGGCTGGAATCTCCCCCACCCCCCGCCCCCGGCCAAGTTACTAGTGGTGCTTAAAATTGCTTCTGGACTCCATGGTTCAAAATGCATTTCCAAAACTAAAGTGACCTTTATGAAAATGGCATTTGCACTTGCTGCATATGTTACATATGAAAACTTATCCAGTTAAGCAATCATGGAAGAGGATAGGAAGGCCTGTTGCCTGAAAAGGGGGATTCCAGATTTTTGGGTAGCAGAGGGGAAAGGAGGGGGAGAAGCTAGTCAGATCCACATAGCTGTGGTTGGTGTGTCCAGGGATGGAGTGTACCTGCTGTAATTTTTGACTTATTTTCCTTTTGAATGATGGAACCTTGTGCCATTTCACATACTGCCTCTGAATCTCCATTTACAAAAAAAGCTTTCGCATATGGGATAAATAAAGAGCTGCTCTTCAGGAGAGGTGTCCACACTTCCCTTGGAAGCACAGAATTGTGTTTTTTTTTGGATCCCAGCCTTAGAGGGTTAAGTTGCTCCAATGAAAGCTTTTCAGGAAACTGAATAGGGAGTCCAACAAATTCCCCCCAAGCCCTTTTTACAGTGGTTGTTTTCTGGCTCCCTTGAAGACAGGAGTGGGAATAGAGCTAGTTTTCAAACTTGAAACATGCTATCATATCCCAAATGGGCTCACTGAGAAAGAGGGGAGGATACTGAGCAGTTGGGTTCCATCAAAGGCCTCACTTTGCTCTGCCATAGTGTGGATGTCTTTAGAATAAGCATCCATATACCATATTTAGATTAGTCCACCAACCATGGGCATTTAAAAGAGAATACAGTGGAAACTCTACTTGTGACCATAATCCGTTCCGGAGGTCCATCCGGAGGTCAAAATGGTTGCTGGGAGAGGCGCCGTTGTGCGCAGGTGCGGGCGGAGATTGCCCGCTTCTGCACATGTACAAACAGTGACAAACCCGCCGGTTACTTCCAGGTTTGCTGAGGTCGTGACTTGGAACGACCGTAAGAAGAGGCGGTGGAAAGTAGATGTTTGACTGTACCTACACCCAGATAGGAAGCTTCAAGTAGGAATTGGGCCTTGGTTAGCAACCTCTGCATAGTTTTTTCTTCTCCTGCAACTGCTAGCCGGCAGTATGGCTGGTAGCTGATAGTAGTTGTTAAATGATTTAAAATGTCAGGATAAGGGTGGGGAGATAACCAGGAAAGCAGAAGGAGATGGAGAAATCTCTCTCTCTCTCTCTCTCTCTCTCTCTCTCTCTCTCTCTCTCTCTCTCTCTCTCTGTGTGTGTGTGTGTGTGTGTGTGTAGGTAGGTAGGTAGCAGAAAAGATAATATAAAGCCCTTTAGCTGACATGAGAAAGTTTAGATAGAAATTTGGATAAGGAAGGTAGCCTGGCTGTTTGCTGATACAACTACAGATCTCTTGGGCAGCAAAAGAAAATAGATAAGGCAACACACTTTCAGATCAGAGAGGTCTATCAAAAACCCTCTTTGGATCTCTGTCATGGGGTATCAAATTAACTTGGCTGTTGGTTTTGAAAACAACTATGTAAAATCAAGGGATAAGGTTGTTGATAGAGGTGTTGTTGGGCTGCTTAATTTTTAATTCACACCTTTCTAAACTAGTGTCGTCATTACAAATAATTCTGCATCTAATCCAAAGAGCTGAGCGTAATAAAATTTGATGTTAAGTACACAGTTTCTACTGAACATACTATCTTTAAATTTCAGAACTCGAGGCTTTGCAGTCGGGGGAGGAGAAATATATTGACAGGGGGTATGAAATGCTCAGCAGAGATCATGGAACTATTAAGAAGCATTCAGAGATGAACAAGGCGGTTTCACAAGGGGGTTTCACAGATATCTCTGTGCATATCTGACCCCACAAAATGCACTCCTTCCCCTGATTTCCAGGGGGCAAAGGGCCACAAAACTGTGTGGCATGAAGGGAAAAGGTAAATGAAAGCATCCAGTACACATCCCGTGATACGCTTAGATAAGCAGGGGACTCCACCTCTGAATATGAAGAGGTGTTTGAATGCACAGGTAACTGTAGCCAAATCTACACAATGGTATCAGAAATTTCATTACATGGCTGGGAGCGTACAGTGCAAAAAAGATGAGACTGAGAAGAGGAGTAGAATTAAATGTAAGGTGTGACGAATTGACACAGTTTTGAAATGTTTATTCCTACCTGGCTGGAAAAGAGTTAATCCACCTCCAGCCTGACTGACATAATATTCTGATGGGGGCGGGACTGTTCCCAGTTTAAAAGGAGGGAGTGTCGGTTTGGTCAGTTAGGGAGAGGGGGAGGGAGTGGTGTGATGTGTAGAAAGCTGAGAGGTCAGGAGAGTGGGAATGTAGATGTGGTTTAGGAGAGCTTGAGGTTAAATGTTTGACAGAGTTATTGTACAAATGAAACAAGCTGATAAACACATTATACGATAAAGACACTACTATGTTTTAAGATAATAAAATTTCATCTGTTTTTTGCCAAGAAGAATCGTCTTTATTGTTCCAGCGGGGTATCAGAACTCACAGCAGTGGTGGCTCAATAGAGGACAAAACTTACCTCAGGGATAGAGGCGGCAGTTTGTGTCTTAGAGTTACACTGAGGAGGCTTAGGAGGATAACCTGGGGTGCCACGAAGTTGCCAGAGTGGAAAGGGCAAACTTTTACAGTGGGGAATCAAACTGAGTGAGACCCTTTACTGTAGGCAAAAGGTTATTCTGTCAAACAGCCTAGAGTTTCTTAAGATACCAGGCCACGTAAGCTGGAAGACACTCTTTACTAAGGAACCCACAAGTAAAAAGGGGTTTATTTTAAGGCGGCAGGAGAAGAGGGAGGGTGGTTTCACACCTGGATTCCTGTGTCGCATTTTAGTAGTAGAGAGTGGGACATTTCGTCACATAAAGCTTTATTTATTTATTTATTTATTTAACCAAAACATTTTGTTTCCATTGAAATAAAGCGGGTGGTTTTTGCCCCAAAATTGTTCTCTGACAAAAATTCAGTGTAATGATCTTAGGCAAGCAAGCAAGCATCAATAAGAATTAACGACTCTCCAGCAGTTTTATGGTCCATTTATTTACAAAAACACATCCAGAGTGAAGTTTCTAGTCTGCTCTCATTGAAGAAGTTGGTCAGTCTGAATCTCTGCCCCTCTCACAGTAGAAAGGATGCCAGAGTCCCACCCCCTTGCCCTTCTGTTGCACTCTGACCTTTTCCAGTCACCGAGAACAGGGACTGAGAGGGTGGACTTCTCCCACCCCCCTTCCACCAGACGAACTTCCCATTCACTGTCTCTCTGCTGGTTGCCTAGCAAGCCTCTGACTGACTTCTAACTCTCCCCCTTCTTGGGAGTTATCTGTTTCTGTGACTGGCTCCCCCTCCCCAGCTCTGGCAGCAAGCTCTCTCTATGTGTGTTCATTTTCTGAGCCCGACTCTTCCCCTACGCTCGATTCAGTCATGTCCCTGACATTCAACATAAAACTAACTTTGGAGGTCTGGTGCAGAAACTGAATTTGCCTAAGAAACAAGTCTGTGAGCAGAAAAATCACAAGGGGGGCAGATTCATGAGTAAAGGAAGCAGGGGCATCAGCCATTAGCCTTCCATATTCACCCAATATCTTATGGTGTCTTCAATTAATACCCAGTGATATTTGATTTCATTATTTGATATTTGGCATTCAGTGGAATTCAGTATTTAACAGTATTGGTAGCTCAAACAAAATCACAGCTTGTCTTCCAAATTGCATATGATTTCTATGCAAGTTCTAGGATGCACACTCAGTAAACATGGGACACCTTTGGGTGTCCCCATCACTCATTGTGAACCAAAGACACCCCATCATTCCTCGGGCATGTGCATTGCCAAAGAAAAGCAGCAGCATTTGGCAAACTGTCTTCTAGAAAAGGAGCCCATTACCACTGACCTTCTCACTTAGGAACCCTACTAAGCTTCTAGAGAACTTTATCAACACTGATATACCAAATCTGAAAATGCCTGATGGAGCACATCCAGCAATATTTAGTATAGTGGTGCCTCAGAAGTCAAATGAAATCCATTCTGGAAGTCTGTTAGACTTCCAAAATGTTTGGAAACCAAGGCACACATCAGCCGTGTCAGACGTTCGGGTTCCAAAGAACGTTCACCGGAACACTCACTTCCAGGTTTGAGGTGTTCAGGAGCCAAAACGTTCGATTCACAAGACATTCAGGGTCCAAGGTATGGCTATATTTGATAGTTAACCATGGTACTTGGTAAGATATTAAAGCATTGCAAAATCAAAGGGATAAAGAGAGGTAAACTAACATGTATATTTTTAAAAACAGATTTTTAAATTCAAAGTTGAAATTAGAAAATTCATATGCTTGCTTTGTCCCACAGTAAGAGACAGAACAATTTGGCTTCCTCCACCAGACTCCCTAATAACAAATAAGCAGAGCATCACAGAGACAAAGCCTCTATAGATATCTGAGGTAGGAATACATTTGCCATGTCAAATAGCTTTCTGCTTGAAAGGGTTAGTCTGAGAAATATTAAATAGTAGAAAGGAAATTTAGATGTTGATGTCTTAGCGAATGCCAATTTTACTTTAAAATGAGCTGGATCTACATGGATTGTCCTTTACCATACAAAAGCTTTGTTTAAATATATCTCAGTTTTAGCATTAAATCTTTAAGAAGTTGTATTAAAAATTTACAGGGCTTTAGTGCAAAGCATTTGCATGTTTACATAGATCATTTTCTATTCCAGAGGCTGTTTTCAAGCTCTCTTTGCGGAGAAAGGGCATGGAATCCGGGCTTATTCTGAAGTGAGGGTCACCCATCATATCCGCCATGGAAGAACAATTATTGACATGGGTTAAAATCATTTATACCCACTCCCCATAAAATAAAGAGAACAGACATGGGATTTTGGTTTTAAATAAGCAATAATGTTACCGCATTTTTCCAGAGATCTGCAACATATTCTCACTTAAGAGGCCACGAAACTAGAGGCCAGGGAGCTTTTGTCCTCCCTCCTGAGTCTTTTCTGTACAATCATGTCTGGCTCAGAGCCAAGAGCTGGACTTCCTCCCTCTCCTGGCCTGCTTGTATCACTTGGACCTTGCATGGCTTTATGGGGGTACATTGGGCCCACGAAAGCCCTGCCTCCTTTCCTTCTCACCCTGTGGCTGGGGTGGGGTCGAGAAGGGTCACTTGGGGTGAATGAGAAATGTCTCTCTTTTCATCTGAGGAACATTGAAGGGTATGATGCCTGACATCATCTACTGTACCAGGGATAGTCCTCCAGGCCCCCTCTAAGCCCCGATGGACTGCACCCCTCACTCCCTTGCTTTGTTTCCTGCTGGTTGCTGTGTGTCCTTGAACTCTGACCATGGATGGGAGGATACAGAGCGAGGTGGAGAAAGTAGAAAGGCAGAAAGGTGAAATCCACACTCTTTGCTGTGCCCACTTTTGCCTCCAGCCTCACCCATCACCGACATGTAGTCTCTGGCAGGTGTCACAGATGGGAATCCAGTCCTTGGGGTGAGAAAGGCCCCCCCCCATCATATATTATGTCAGTGCCAGGAGAGGCAGGTGCAGTTTGACCCCAATGGCTGCACAAGCTCATCTCAGATGCCTGGTGGGCCTGGGTAGAGGAATTAAGACTCCCTCCTTCTAACCTCCTCCAGCCCATATAGTTGTAAAGCAGAAATGCTTCGTTTCCTCGCATACTGACATTTTGGAATTAAGCTTTTGTTTCCCTATCCAGGATCTGGGGGTCTTCAGCTGGATGAAAGTAAGTGAGGCAAAGCTGGATAGACAGGAGAGAGAGAGAGAGAAAACAAACAAACAAACAAACAAACAGAGAAATTGTTCTTTAAACATCTTTCATATTGATAAGGAGCTGACCAAGGAGACATAATTTGCCATCTTTTATATCAATTTCATTTCTTACATAGGTGAACCCACGTAAAATATATAGGACCACAGAGCCTAGAGCTTGCCGATCAGAAGGTCGGTGGTTCGAATCCCTGCAACGGGGTGAGCTCCCATTGCTCAGTCCCAGCTCCTGTCAACCTAGCAGTTCAAAAGCACGTCAAAGTGCAAGTAGATAAATAGGTACCACTAAGGTAAACAGCGTTTCCATGTGCTGCTCTGGTTCGCCAGAAGCAGCTTAGTCATGCTGGCCACATGACCTGGAAGCTGTACGCCGGTTCCCTCGGCCAATAATGCGAGATGAGCGCGCAACCCCAGAGTCGGTCATGACTTGACCTAATGGTCAGGGGTCCCTTTACCTTTACCTTTATACATGGGATAAAGCACAACTGAGACCCCAGCTTCTCCAGTACATTCCTTTGAAATATGCCAGCAATGTTTCTAATTTCATTTTTATTGTGCTCTCTAATTCTTCTTCTTCTTCTTCTTCTTCTTCTTCTTCTTCTTCTTCTTCTTCTTCTTCTTCTTCTTCTTCTTCTTCTTCTTCTTCTTCTTCTTCTTCTCTCGTAGCTGAGTAAGATTGTCTTCCATAAACACGGTTTTAACAATGGGTCCATAAGTGACTGTGGAGGCCAATTCTGGATCCACACGTCCTTCCACAGTGGAGACATTGGTTTCCAGGTGGGAATTGATCACGGTGTGGATTTGCCAAGCGTGCCTTCTTCACGTTTCCCCCTTGTGTTCTTCAAAGCCCATGACACATTTGGTAAAGGCTGTTCTCCAACTGGAGCGCTCGCAGGCCAGTGTTTCCCAGTTGTCAGTGTTTATACTACTTTTTTTTTTTTTAGATTTGCCTTGAGACCGTCTTTAAACCTCTTTTGTTGACCACCAGCATTACGCTTTCCATTTTTAAGTTCGGAATAGAGTAGTTGCTTTGGAAGACGATCATCAAGCACCTGCACAACATGACCAGTCCAACGAGGTTCATGTTGAAGAATCATTGCTTCGACACTGGTGATCTTTGCTTCTTCCAGTACACTGGCATTAGTTCACCTGTCTCCCCAAGTGATGTGTAAAAAATTTTGGAGACACCGTTGATGGAATCTTTCGAGGAGTTGGAGATGGCATTTATAAGTGGTCCATGTTTCACAAGCATATAGTAAGGTTGGTAGTACAATAGCTTTGTAAACAAGCAGTTTGGTTTCTCTGCGAATGTCCCGGTCCTCAAACATTCTGCACTTCAATCGGGAGAAAGCTGCACTCGCAGAGCTCAGGTGATGCTGGATTTCGGCATCAATGTTGGCTCTTGTGGAAAGATAACTGCCTAGGTAGGAGAAGTGATCAACATTTTCCAACGTTACACCACTGAGTTGGATTTGTGGCACTGCAGGGGGGTTATTTTGTACTTGTTGGTGCAGCACTTTGGTTTTTTGGATGTTGAGTGACCAAGCTTTTCATAAGCTTCTGCAAAGATATTTAGGATGGTTTGGAGGTTATCCTCTGGGTGTGCGCACACTACGTTGTCATCAACATACTGAAGCTCTATGACGGAAGTTACAGTAACCTTACTTTTTGCTTTCAGTCTGCTCAGATTGAAGAGCTTTCCATCTTTCGATATATGATTTCTACTCTGGTCTGAGAGCCATTGTTATCTGCTATTGTTGCTGTCATATTATCATGGAGGAGCCGAATGATGTTTACAAATTTATCTGGGCAGCCAATTTTCAGAAGGACATTTCACAAGGCATTACGATTTACACTGTCAAAAGCCTTAGTCAGATCAATAAACGCCATATACAGGGGTTGGTTTTGCTCTCTGCATTTTTCTTGAAGCTGTCAAGCGGTGAAAATCATGTCCACTGTCCCCCTAGAAGGCCAAAAACCATTTTGGGATTCAGGAAGGGTCACCTCGGATATTGTTACCAGACGGTTTGCTAAGATCCTTGCAAGAATTTTGCCGGCTGCAGCTAATAGAGAGATGCCTCGATAGTTTCCACAATCAGTTCTGTCACCTTTTTAAAAGAGATTGATAATTTTGGCATCCCTAAAGTCTGCTGGGATTTCTTCTCTTTCCCAGATTTTTTCGATGAGCTTGTGAAGTTGTTGTGTATGTTCAATTCTGCCCACTTTGAAGATTTCGGCAGGTATCCCATCAGGTCCACTGGCTTTGTTGTTTTTCATTTGGTTAATAGCTGTACACAACTCTCCCAGTTTTGGAGATACTGCAAGCTCATCTCTAACTTGTTTTTGCGGAATTTGTGAGAGGACTTTGTCAGCAGCTACCGAGGAGTTGCAGTTAAGGTAATGTTCTTTCCAGCGCAGTGCAATAGCTTCTTTATCTTTTAGAAGTGTGTTACCGTCTGCTGAGCGTAGTTGGTTTGGATAACTTAACTGTTCCTAAATATTGGCTGGTCTTTTCTAGGACTAGATTTGTTTTCCTTCTGATGTTCTTGATGCAGATACAGAGTTGGAGAAAACTTTCCTGCTGAATTGCAGTTGAACAGGCACATGGGAAGCTTTCTTAAAGAAATCAGTGGCAACCTGATTCAAAATAAAAAAATTCCTTCAGTAGCACCTTAAAGACCAACTGAGTTTATATTTTGGTATGAGCTTTCGTGTGCATGCACACTTCTTCAGATACACATGCACACGAAAGCTCATACCAAAATATAAACTCAGTTGGTCTTTAAGGTGCTACTGAAGGAATTTTTTTATTTTGCTTCGACTCAGACCAACACGGCTACCTACCTGTAACCTGATTCAAGCATGTCTGCAGAACCATGGGGTCTAGGAACTTGTCTTCTCTTTAAAAAGAAATGAATTTGAAAATGAGATTATCGAAAATCTTTTTTAACACCAGATACAGTATTGTGATACAGTTCAGTCCTTGAATTATAGAATATGAACTCTTTTGTTGATGTAATCGCAGTGATTAGTGAATAAAAAGAGGAACTCTCTCTGGACACATACTAATGCAAGATTATTTGTGAAATAGCAACTCTAATCCATGTTAGTGATTTTGATCACAGAACCAGAGGTTGTTAGCTGTTCTGCAATAATTAAATTGAAAATTGAAAATTTTGATCTTGCATACATGCTAGACATGTGTTGGGTTAAAAAAAAAAACCCCACAGCCTAGAAGAAATGTGGCTGGAGAAATTAAAGATGCTGAATTCCTTTCTGGGCTGATGCGGAAGCTTGTCCATTGCTGCTTTTCCAATCAATAATCTGCTCATTCATGTAGTAGGTAGGATTGCATCTGGTTGAATGAGTTATAGATGTAGACGTTTATTTATCTAGCTTTAAGTAAAGTGCTTGCAACCTTTAGCAGAGTAATTAGCGTGGGTGCAGTTTCTTCTCAAGTCTCTTTAAGCAGGGATCCATAAGCCCTTGAACACACAGTCTTTGGTTGCGTATGTTGACACTGAAACAAGTGAGGCAGAATTAAAGTCATGTCAAAACTGCAGCCCCCTCTGACCCCATTCTCTCCTCCCCGGTGATGATACTCGCAGGAGTGGGAGAGCGGAGTCTGCTCACCAGCCCCCCTCCCACATCCCCTGTTGCCCTAGGCCTCTGTCATGTCGGATCATGTGGGGAGCCCACCCACAGAGAGTGAGACCTTTGGCGCTAACATGTGGGTGGGCAAGGTTGGTTGCAGACCAAGACTAAAAATAAAATAAAATTGGTCTCTAGGGTGTTTGATGAGGTTTGTTTCCAGATGCCTATGCAAAGCATTAGATATCAAGTGCATCTTCTCAGTGACAATATTCCTGTGCAATAAAATGGAGGGGAAAGAGATTCACAAATGCCCTTTGTTAACATTGCAACTCTTTCATCGGACTCTCACAGGGCAATCCTATGAATGTCAACTCAGACACATGACACATTATTTTCAGTGGGCTTATTCCAAAGTCCTTATGCAGCCCATGTCACTTTTGTGTACCCTCAACATCTTGGTTGCCAACGCATTTGTGCTAGTTCCCCAGGCAGGGTAAATATAGAGGGGGGGGGGGACCTCCAATTGAATGGGGAAGTAGGCTATATGCAGAGATCCTGCTAATCCCTGGATACAGCAAGTGTTAACGTTTAATCAAGGCTTCTAATTCTTGAGGTGATAGGCTGGGTGATGAGCCAATAAGGGGAACAAAGGAAGGGGCTCTGTGTGAGATGGCCCATGGGTGGGATCCCCAACCTCAATGCTCCCTCAACTCACAGATAGTGAGAAGGACAGAAACCAGAGTTGAGAGCTGAGAGTTTGCAGTGATGTGACCTAGAAGCAAAGCAGCAAGTTGGGGAGGGGGAGAGCAATAATTCATTTCTGTTTGAATCCGGGCAGCAGACTCCGTGGGTCAAAGGATTTATGACCCACAAACAAACATACTACAGTGGTACCTCGACTTACAAATTTATGCACAACAGTTCTGAATGTGTTTAGTATTGGCTTTTGAGTTGAAGTCATTAATAAACTTTTCACTTTAAAAATCTATTTCTCTAACTTTGACATACTTCTGTGGCAGGTTCAGCACTTTCCAGCACAACACATATTTGCAGCATTGCTTAAGATAACACATGCATACATATTAGCATTCTTCCCAACATTGCACCCTTAGAGATCATAGGAATCAAATGAAACTTAAATGGGTCATTTATTTCTTAACTGTAAGACTAATTTGGGAAGAAGTGGCATCTGTAATAAGTAAAGATGCAATTAATGCATATGAGCAACCCATGACAAGAGATGCTGATTCACTTTGAGATATGAAATCTTGACTCTTGAGGGTGTTGAATATGTCTAGCCTAGTAAAAAGGAAACTGAGAAGATATGTGATAGCCATCTTCAAATATCTCAAGGAGTGTCACATGGACGATCTGAACTAATGGATTCAAACTACAAGAAAAGAGATTATGACTAAACATAGGAAGAACTATCTTAATGTTAGAGCTCTTTGACAGTGGAACGGACTCCCTTGGAAGATGGTGGAATCTCCTTCGTTGGAGGGTTTAAAGCAGAGGTTGGGTGGCCATCTGTCACAAATGCTTTGGTTGCAATTTCTGCATTGCAGGGGGTTGGACTAGATGACCCTTGGGGCCCTTCCAACTCTACAATTCTATGAATCTATGACTCAGTTTAACTTCAGTGGAGGTGAAGAAGGCATACTAGTGCTGGTCTGATTTAACTTTCAACTTCCCGGAAGATTTGAGGCTGCCTTCACTGAGTTGTACATATAAATATGAGCTTGTACAGGCAATGGTGTACTGTTTTTGCATGAGAAAAGCCCCCCCCCCCATCCTATTCTTGAAGGATGTTGGGATCCTTTAAATGTGAAAGGATTAAAGGCATACAAGAGAGTCCTGTAACAAAATGTTGCCGTTTGGCGTGTCCTTCTCTTAAGAGTGTCAGCCAACCACAAGCTCGTCCAGGACATTCAATTCTCTGCTTATTGTCTCTCCCTCCCACAGCTATCGCCCTTTAAGAGAGTAGTTGGCTACTCAGAGGTTACTTCCACTTCCCCACATCCATAAAGTCCCTTCCTCTCAATTTGAGGAAACTATTTATGAAAGTAATGTCTTCATTAAAAAAAAATGCTTCTTGCTAAAATTTGCTAGGAATGATTTCAATACTTCCAGTCCTCTTTATTTGTGTATAAATAAAATATCCCACTTTGTATGGTCTTGAATCCCCTTCTGGTGTTAATTTTAGGGAATGGGATTCTTTGCAGCATGTCTTCCTCCTGTACTGTTGGAAGACCTGACAATGCTTGAGGCACCTACTGGAGCAACATTGGTGTGAGAAGTTGTTCTGGGGCTTCCTCCAATGGTTGCTTCCATGCCCTGAAGGTTATGTCAGAAGCATCCCTTAAACTGCTGCTCTGGATCATAAGTTTATGCCAAGCAGGGAAGTAAAGAAAGAAATATGAAAAAGGATCGGTGTCAAAACATAGCTTTAGGTTTTAAGGGAGCAATGTTAGCAACAACATTATCCAGCAGCAAACATGCATGGCTTGGGGAAATTCCCCTTTAATATGTCTTATCTGATTGCTTTTACTACACTCATTTCCTTTAGTCTGTAATAACCAACTATGATAATTATGTTTTCAACAGGATTTTATGTTCCTGTAAGTGTTGTGATCTATCAATTTGGGTATTTATATTGTCAACTGCATGCCTTTCATGTTCATGTTTTTCCTTTTGCTACGCTTTTTGTTCTCGTTGTTTATGAAAGCTGGCATATACAATTAAGTGGTTGCCTATTTCCTCAAGGGAAATGGACCGTCAGATGCCAGAGACTGCTATACTTCAGAAAATATTTCTTTTTTCTCTTTTAAAAAATTAAATATAAAGGAGGAACATTACATAACACTAAACAATAAACACATATGCTTGCACCAACAGGCAGGGGGATTTCTAAGTTAAGTCTCCAGATCCTCTTGGTATGCTTGTTTTCTAATTGTACGAAGACAAGGAGCCACTTGCCACTTGACTTACTGAATATTCTACCCAACCAAAGTGTGATACAGCCTCGGGGGTTTAACTATTAGCACTGCCAGTTGCCTCTTGCAAACCACAGCTTCCTTTCACAGACTTTGGCAGGAGATACATTATTAGGAACTATACATCTCAAAAATAAAAGAGCACCTGTCTCACAAATAAGGAACATCTGTTTGTATTTAACAAGGTGATTCCCATCCAGCCAGCTTTCCTTTTTACACGCACGCACGCACACGCACGCACACACACACCATTTTAAGCATAAAAAATAATAATGCAAAACTTCCATAATTCTCTGAAACTTAGAAGACAGACTTCCAAATGGCTATTTACAATGGGCTATAGGAAATGTGATTGCAGGCATAGGCAAACTCCGGCCCTCCAGATGTCTGAGACTACAATTCCCATCACCCCTAGCTAACAGGAACCGTGGTCAGGGATGATGGGAATTGTAGTCCCAAACATCTAGAGGGCTGCAGTTTGCCTATGCCTGCTGCTATTCCTCCGGGAATATGCAGGTGACCTTGGAAGGGCCAGCACATGGAAGAATCCCAACCAAGCCTATGAGGAAGCGTGTAGTGGTGATAGGGGATTCCCTACTGAGGGCCTGATAAGACGTCTTGAGAGGTGTGCTGTCTCCCTGGGGCCAAGATCCAAGATGTAACAGAACGGCTGCAAGGAATCATAAAAACCCACTGACAAATACTTTTGGTCCATGTGGGAACCAATGACACTGCAAGCCATAGCCTTCAGAAGATCAAAAGTGATTATGAGGCTCTCAGCAGGAAGTTGAAGCAATTAAATGCACAAATTGTCATCTCATCTGTCCTCCCAGTTGAATGACGTGGCACAGGGAGAGAGGAAAAAATAGGGGAAGTGAACAACTGGCTTCGCAAATGGTGCAAACAGGAACGGTTTGGATTCTTAGAGTACGGTGTGCAGTTTCTTGAAGATGGACTTCTGGCAAGTGATGGGCTGCACCTCACAAGGGTTGGGAGGAATGTTTTTGCCATGAAACTCAAAAACCTCATCAGGAGGGCTTTAAACTAACTTATGTGGGGGGGGGGGAGACAGTGGTCCTGAAGGTAGGAGTCTATCAAGTGCTGAAGATGATCACCCAAATGTCAATGACCAAATGGAGCAACAGCACACAGACTTAGTGGTGGGAGGAAAAAACCTTAAATAATAGAAATGGGGGATTGATCAATGGTCTTCAGTGTCTGTATACTAATGCACAGAGCATGGGAAATAAACAAGATGAACTTGAGCTCTTGGTACAGCAAACTAAATACGGCATAATAGGCATCACAGAAGCCCCGCCCCCTCAGACCATATGCTCAGGGAGAGCACACAGTCAGAAACAAACACACATGCAAGCCTGGACAGTCACACAACTCCAAGAGGCAGAAGCCCTTGTGCTCCCTCCTCAGTCACTGGAATCCAGGGACTTCAGCCATTATCTAAATATAATCTTAGGCTGCCCTGTGGCTAAGGAACATATCACAGCTTGTATGCAGCCACCAAGTGCTCCATCATTTCATCCCATCTGGCAAAATTACTCTCTTTGACGATAAAGTGTAAAGAGCTTAAACTACTGCATTATAAAAATGTCAAATATTTAAATTAGAAATATTTAAATAAATTATTCAAGCCTCACTAATAAAACAAGATCCTTTATTTCCCTTGTGGGGACGTGTGTTTGTGAGAAGGACCGCTTTGTCTCCCATGTAAAGTAATATATTTAATGATACTAAATAAAACCATAGAATAGGTCTTAATAGCTAGTCAAGCTGAGTTTAGGGGTATTTTTGTAATTTAACATATTTTTCAACCCCTCAAAAAGTCTGTCCTAATCCTTTAATACATTTTAACATGCTAATTAAATCATATACATCAATTAGATTATTCAACAAGCAATTGGAAAATCATTAATTCCCATTTTGTTGTTTTATGGCACTCTGAAGCATGACTTGTTAGTTCAAACTGAGGAGATCAAGTTTTGAGATGTCTGTTTCTCTTGAATAGCATCCCCCCTAAATATTCTATTTATGTATCTTCTAACAAATTAAAAAGAATCCAACCACCACTGATCCCATGGCATGCTTCTGCATTACAGTTTCTTCTGTGGTTATTAATTTCTGGCCAGAATCTTATAGAGTTTTTATTTTGATGTTGTTGCTGAAGGCTGCAAATCCACTATGCAGTTTGCGGGGGGGGGGGATGCTTGTTTTGATGAGGAATAATGCCTGGAGGCTATCATTGCCACCTCCAGACTGACAATTGATCAAGCAACATTTTGTATACTTAACTTAAAAACACACATTTCCCAAGCACTGAAAAGTTTATCTCTGTGCCCAAACCAAGCAACTTTATATTTTCAATATTTTCAATATTTCCTAATCCCTAAAGCATATCCTAAATGTTCAAAACAGTCCCAATCAGACAAAGTATAGACCACACAGGGAGAGTTTACAAAAACAGATTTTGCACAAAAATCACCCCCTAAAGTCAGGCAGATGACCTCCCTGAAGACATTGAGGACATTCACTTGCCCTTTGAAAACTGCTAAGGCACACCAAGCCCCTGGCACGCCCTTTCAGGGCAGATGAATGACTGGGGAAATGAGGAAAAGCTGTCTATAATAATAACCACAAGGACTGACATTTGCATCTCCAGATAGGTTTCTCATTGGCTTCAGCAACTGCAGAGAGAAAGGGTTCAGAAGTGTATCTGGAGGACTGCTCATTCCTAGAGATCTGATCAAACCCATAGATCTTATTCAAAGGCTCTTGCTTGGGTTCCCTCCGATACAAGGGTGATCCAAAACAGCGATGGAGCCACCTCTCTTTTGGAGTACTAGACTCGGGAAGGCAAACTGCCTGTTGTAGTATGTTTGTTTGTGGGTCATAAATCCTTTGACCCATGGAGTCTGCTGCCCGGCACTGTAATTAGCTTGATTTACGATCTGGTCTGACATTTATGGTCGCCCCACATGCTTCCTCAGAGGCTCAGTCACACTTCTCTCTTGTCGGACGTTGCAGAGTTCAAAATGCAGCAAGGAATGGCAGCTGTCTGTGTCTTAGTGGTGTCTCAAAATAAACAGCTCGACACCAGTGCTTCTTAATCTAACAGAAGTCTTTATTTCGTTAGTATAAATGAACAGAAAAACCTACGGAAGCAAGCTGCATGGCTGCAGTCTCTCTCTCTCTCTCTCTCTCTCTCTCTCTCTCTCTCTCTCTCTCTCTCTCTCTCTCTCATCACCCATCACTGGTCCCATCACCTCCTGGCAAATAGAAGGGGAAGAAATGGAGGCAGTGAGCGATTTTACTTTCTTGGGTTCCATGATCACTGCAGATGGTGACAGCAGTCACGAAATTAAAAGACGCCTGCTTCTTGGGAGAAAAGCAATGACAAACCTAGACAGCATCTTAAAAAGCAGAGACATCACCTTGCCTACAAAGGTCCGTATAGTTAAAGCTATGGTTTTCCCAGTAGTGATGTATGGAAGTGAGAGCTGGACCATAAAGAAGGCTGATCGCCGAAGAATTGATGCTTTTGAATTATGGTGCTGGAGGAGACTCTTGAGAGTCCCATGGACTGCAAGAAGATCAAACCTATCCATTCTGAAGGAAATCAGCCCTGAGTGCTCATTGGAAGGACAGATCGTGAAGCTGAGGCTCCAATACTTTGGCCACGTCATGAGAAGAGAAGAATCCTTGGAAAAGACCCTGATGTTGGGAAAGATGGAGGGCACTAGGAGAAGGGGACGACAGAGGACGAGATGGTTGGACAGTGTTCTCGAAGCTACCAACATGAGTTTGACCAAACTGCAGGAAGCAGTGGAAGAGAGGAGTGCCTGGCGTGCTATGGTCCATGGGGTCACGAAGAGTCGGACACGACTAAACAACAACAACAACAAATCAACTGTTTGGCTCCGAAGCGCCCTCTCTGATTGCATGGAGCCTGGACACCCCTGTGGTTTTCCCAGGAGCTGAGGGCAATGAAACAATTGCTGAGACAGGTAGAGTGCCGGGGGCGGAAAACTCATGCTGAATAGGACCAGACACAGATAAGAGCTCAACGCTGAGCCTACGAAGTGACGATAGTGATGGTGAAGAAGATCTCCTTCACTGCCTCTATTGCATCTGCAGCAGACTCTTTCAGGTGGTTCACAATTTAGTGGAACCACCTTCATCATCAGGGGCCCAATAAGGACCCCACAATCTGCAAGATTTTGCTAAGTTTTTTGCAGATAAAGTCGCTCAGATTCGGAAAGAGGTAGAATCCACCGTGAGAGCAGGGCGGGGCGGGAGAGAGCTAGAGTCCTGTCTAGTCAAGTTGCATGGGATCAATTCTAATCTGTTACCTCTGAGGATGTGGACAGGCTGCTTGGGCGAGTGAAACGGACTACCTGTCTCCTGGATCCTTGCCCATCCTGCCTCATAAAAGCGAGCCGGGAAGGGGGGTGATGGGCTCTGGGAGTGGTGAATGCTCCCCTCTGTGAGGGAGCCTTCCCAGACCCGCTGAAAGAGGTGGTTATTAAACCACTTCATAAAAAAACTTATTTGGACCCGGCCAATATGGCCAACTATTGCCCAGTCTCAAATCTTTCATTCTTGGGCAAGGTGATTGAGCGTGTGGTTGCGGAACAACTCCAGACACGCCTGGAAGAAGCGGACCATTTGGAACCCTTCCAATTGGGATTCAGGCCTCACTACGGGACTGAAACTGACTTGGTCATGCTGGTCGATGATCTCCGGTGAGCTAGCGACAAAGGTGAAAGCTTTTCCTAGTTCTGTTGGATCTCTCAGCGGCTTTGATACCATTGACACTGACATCCTTCTAGAGGGGGTGGGAGCTGGGGGCACTGTCATACAGTGGTTCCGCTCCTTCCTCCTGGGCCATGTTCAGAAAGTGGTGGGGGGGATGAGTGTTCAGACCCCTGGGCTCTCACTTGTGGGGTGCCTCAGGTTTCCATCCTCTCCCCCATGCTTTTTAACATCTACATGCAGCTGCTGGAAGAGATCATCAGGGGGTTTGGACTGGGTGTTCATCACTCAATGCACTGAGGACCTGGTATACCATACGTTTGTGAGAGTAGCCAAATAGACAGCAGAACTCTGATGTTTATGAAGCCATAATTGACAGATGCACAAACACGGTATAGCAATTGTATTTCACCTATTTGTCTTTGCAACCTGGTAAAGTTTCCTCCTATCCACTCCTTTTTTCTTTTCTTCTACCACTTTTACATGTTGCTTGTAATGTTTGAAAAGGAAAAATGGAAGAAGCAAATGCATACATTTTAAAAGTCCATCTAGTTTATATTGTCTTCATGGACTGGCAGCAGCTCTTGAGGGTCATGAATTAGTCTCATACAGTTGGAAGGACCCCCAAGGGTCCTCTAGTCCACCCCCTGCAATGCATGAATCTCAGCTAAAGCATCCATGACAAATGGCCATCCAACCTCTGCTTTAAAACCCCCAAGGAAGGAGAGTCCACCACCTCTCCTCATGGGAGTCTGTTCCAGTGCTGAACAGCTCTTACTGGCAGGACATTCTTCCTCAAGTTGAGTCAGAATCTCCTTTCTTGTACTGTAATGTGAAGCCACTGGTTTGGAGAAAACAAGCTTGGGCCTTCTTCCATGTTACAGCCTTTAAGATATTTGAAGTTGGCTATCATATCTCTTCTCAGCCTCCTCTTTTCCAGGCTAAACATATGCAGCTCCTTGTAAGGCTTGGCTTCCAGACCCTTCATCATCTTGAGCAGAGGTCTTTCTCAGCCCTTCCTGGAGATGCCAGGGCTTGAAGCTGGGGACATTTGCCTGAAAAGCCCCTGCAAGTCAGCCTGTGGAACCTCCTCCTCTTGTGCACTGTGTTGTGAGTGTAGATGTTTGGCCTCTGATTTGACTGTCATTTGAATGCCATTGGAGACACGGGGATAAACTGGGCTTGGCCTGGTTTTCAAAAGAAGGCGGAAATGAATAAAATGAGATGCGAACCATTTTTGTGTTGAGAAATGGGAAGAGATCTGGAACTGACTTTTAATGAGGAAACATAATATCTTCCATCTTTTTAAAATGTTTAAAGTTAAGCAGAGTTTCCAAGAGAAAGTTAAGCTTAAGAGCTTCTCTTTGGCATAAAGAAATGTTTGCTATGATGCCTTTCCAAGGCCATCCAAGACGGCAGATTGTTTTTCAATTTTAAAAATAGCATTATATATTTCAGAAACCAATATTTTCAAGCAAAAAACTTTTTAAACATCTGCTCTGAAACCACTCCAAGGAGGGAAACACACAAGGCTTCACTTCTTCTGGCTCTCTGGAAATGCAACATTATCCCAAGACATAAGGTGCTTTGCTTTACAAGTCTGATCAGCTTTTTGCCTTGTGAGAGATTGTTTCCCTTATTATTATTTTTAAGCAAAGTTTAAGCAGTACAGAGGAGCAAATTGGCAGATTTATTTGCATGTTAGCAAGCACAATAAATGGCATATGTCATTCTCTTTCTTCAAAGGTCTGCTTATGTTCTGGACATCCCATTTTAACTGTAAGAAATAAAGGCACTGCAAGAGAAATGTTGCGTGAGATGTGAGGAGAAGGGCATCTTTTATCTTGAGCATTGATGCTTGTTCAGTACCTGAAGGCAGCAGATGATAGGAAATGCAGAGAGGGTTGGGGGAAACTGTCTAGGACTGACTCCACATACACAAAATGGCCTGTAGAAAATGCTCCTGTGCAGTCAACAAAGAATTAGGAAAAGAGGCACCCCCACGTGTGACCACACACACATACACATGCACCCCTCAACATATTTGTTCTTAAAGGACATAAAAAGTAGACAACCTTAAGTAGATTTCCTTAAGTAGAGTCATTTGAGGAATCCTAAGAAGTACTATGACTGCATGACCAAAGGTGAAATTTGGGTCCCTTCCAGTAAAAGTAATTTGTTTGTCAAAAGTAGAGCTTTGTGTACAGTACAGTAATTTTCAATCTGAGGTCGGGTTTTGAGTTGGATTTATTTGATCATGGGCCTCTCAAACAAACAAACCAAAAGCAACATTGGGGAGGCTGAAAGTGCTTTGACCCCTAGGAGCTTTCTCTGAGTAGTGCAAGAACTACCAACTAAATACTGCCTCCATGGTGGCCCATCAGGGCCTTGATAAATTATTATGGTTATTTATTCTATTTATACCTCCCTCCTATGCCTGGAGGTCTCAGGGAGGTTCACAAATCTATTTTGACTGCCTGTCTGCTTGTCACAACAAAAGCAGAAAACTCCACTGCTGAGCTGATGTCCTCATTTTGGTCCACGAGACCGAAGTTGTGCAAGCCAGGAATATTGCCATTGTGTGATGATTTGGCTTCATTCCCCCTTGGGATCCTCCTTAGCTCTATGGTTGTATGATTGTATTATATTTGGGGAAACATATCTTGACAGTTCAAGTGAATAAAAATATGAGATACAACTTTACAGCAGTTTTCAAACTTTGGCACAATGAGTCCAACAAACCTTTTGAGCCTCCAAGAATGTAACTAGGAAAAAGCCACACCATTTGAATAGGAACTTCCTCCAGGGAGTTTATGGTGTCCCTTAAGGTTGCTTTGGAGAGAGGCTCTAGGGAAGGAGAACAACTTTCAAAAAGCAAAGAGTTGCTCTATTATCTTCCACACTGTCAATCAGTTTGCCAAGTAGAGCAGGCTGCAGCTGCCCACTTTGCAGCGACTTGTCATGGCCCCATCCTCAAACCCAGGTCTGCAGGAGGAGGCACGGCCTGAGTCTGCTGAGAAGCTGCATCCAGTTCTGGATACAGAACCTGTGGTCAAGAGCTATTAGTCCTCATGGACACCTTCATCTCTGCCCGATTTGCCCAACTAAAGGAGCACCTCCACGGTGTGCCAGGATACTGACCACAGAAAGGGAAAGAGGCACCCCCTCTCCAAAGCACTATTTGAGGACATATTGTAAACTAATGAAAACATTAGTGGGATTGATATAAACACGTGCAGTAAGAGATAAGGGAAGGATAAGGGGAAAATATATTTGAATTGGAAATGCAGTAATAAAAAGATATGAAATAAATAACCGCAGAAGGGAGGGGAGGGGAGTCGAGAGGAAGGTAATGTAGATTTGTAAAGACTTCGTTTTTCTGGCTAAAATGTTTGTAAAAGTTGTGGGGGAGGGAAACCTTTTGGTGCACACCCACCCAGGCGCTGTTAGAGTAATTTGCTCACTTGTTGCTTCCTAGGTTTTTGCTGCTCCACTGACTCCTGCTGGATTAAAACATGACTGAGAGGTGAAGGACCAGGCAGCTGTTTGGACACAATAACCACCTTGCACTCTAAAAAGCCTCGCTTTAGAAGCATGCTGGACTGTCTCAAAGCATCTATTGCAAAGGAAACAGGTATTATCTCCAGATTGAGACCTGCAATTTTTATTAATGTAAATTAATATAAATGTAAATTAATGTAAAATGCATTATTATTTATTGTCAGCTTTTCCAGTCCAAATAAAAATTCTAGTTCTCGAGCTGAAGATAATACCTGTAGCCTGAGATCCCCAAGGAGGTAAAAGGCATGGCTGCTCTCACACTCCTTCCCTGGTTGAAACAAAAAGAAAAAAATCCTTCCAGTAGCACCTTAGAGACCAACTAAGTTTGTCATAGGTATGAGCTTTTGTTTGCTTTCTAAGTAATACCCCTCCCCACCCTCTGACTATACATAAGGATCTGGTGACTTCTGTTTCAGTGTATCTGAAGAAGTGTACATGCACACAAAAGCTCATACCAATGACAAACTTAGTTGGTCTCTAAGGTGCTACTGGAAGGATTTATTATTATTATTATTTGTTTCGCCTACGTCCTTCCCTGGTGCCATCTTCCTCTCTTGAAGCAGGCAAAACAATAAAAACAGCCATGTGTTCTTGCCCTCCCACTCATCTCCATATTCCTCCTTGTGGAAGTATTCAGAAAACCAAGGAAGAGATAACACACACTCTCCAGATGTCGAATCGATGAGAAATGTGTTTGGTACCTCCAGAGATCTACCAATGAGGTCTGTGACCTTTTCTCTTGCTCTGGGCATAAGCTGTTAAATTGACCAGTACAGTAGTGTGAAAAGTATGTGGCTAACTCAAGATCGCAAAGCTCATTTTCACTTTATATATGGGTTATGATCAGGACAGGGAAGATGCTGAGGTCAGGAGGGATCATAATCTGACACCTTAACAAAAGTAGCGACTTCTCACTCCACTTGCTTAATTGTGTAGAGTTTTCTGGATCAAATTTGATTCACCTCATGCATTTCAGTATTATAGCTGTGAAGGTTTTGCTAACAGAAATCCACATTTTATTTTATTTTTATCAATAATTTTTTATTGTTTTTCTCAGATTTCTTTACATCAACAGATACAGTTTACGTTTGTACAATACGTGGCTCTATCAAGCTTTGACTTCCCTCCTCCCCTAAGTAGGTACCTGAATTCACTTTACTCATGCATTTTCCAATTTTCCAATATTAAATGCTAACTCAATACCAAAGATTATACCCGTATTAAATCATCATTGTAGGATCTAATTTATACCCGCCAGAGTCTTTAAATTCTTATAGTTCTCCTTTGCATAGTCCATAAATTTACTCCACTCTTCTCTGAATTTCATGTCCTCCTGGTCTCGAATTCTGCATGTCAAATTTGACAGCTCTAGATATTCCAACATCTTCACTCGCCATTCCGCAATTGTAGGTAGTTCCTGCACTTTCCATCTCTGGGCTATTAATACTCTCGCTGCCACTGTGGCGTACATAAACAGTCTTTGGTCTGTTTTTTAAATTTCATTTCCCATCAGCCCTAACAAAAAGGCCTCGGGTTTTTTGGGGAACGTGTACTTAAATAGTTTTTTTAACTCTTTATAAACTAATTCCCAAAAACTTTTGACTTTGTCACATGACCACCACATGTGGTAAAAATCACCATCTGATACCTTGCATTTCCAGCACGCTTTGTCCTTCTTTCTATACATTCTCGCCAATTTTACTGGCGTCATATACCAGCGGTATATCATTTTCATTACATTATCTTTCAGGAAGAAGAAGAGTTTGGATTTGATATCCCGCTTTATCACTACCCGAAGGAGTCTCAAAGCAGCTAACATTCTCCTTTCCCTTCCTCCCCCACAACAAACACTCTGTGAGGTGAGTGGGGCTGAGAGACTTCAGAGAAGTGTGACTAGCCCAAGGTCACCCAGCAGCTGCATGTGGAGGAGCGGAGACGCGAACCCGGTTCCCCAGATTAGGAGTCTACCGCTCTTAACCAATACACCACACTGGCTCTTCAGGACTGTGCATGCTGTGAATTTAAGGTTTTCCTTTCTAATATCCTCTTAGTTCTGTCCCATACCTCATAGAGAAACCCGCGTTTTAAGGCTGTTGGAAGATGAGAATCATTGAGTGCTAAATAATTGACACATATTGACATGAGAGTAATAGCAAATCACTGGTTTATTCCAAAGACGGCCTCATATCAGAGTGAATCAGAACGCTAACCAGAGAAGCAATCGGCTGTGAAAACCTGTACTCTCCTTATCTAAACCAGCTAATTTAGCAAGCAACAACACACACTCCTCACTGACATCAATGGTAAATGCTCTTCCAGCCTCTTGTTATAGCTCCCTGTTGAAGGCTTTTTCTTTTTTTCGTTTGGTTCCCTTTCTCTTCCATTTCATTCTAACACAAAAATAAATCTCCTAAATAGGCTTTGAGAGATCTCCAGTGGCATTCCTTTCTCCACCCTGTGCAAGCTACACAGTTGTCTGGCCTCCTTCGCTCAGAGTCTGCACCAGAGAGTTCGATAGTTGAGTCAGAAATGGCACTGCTGATGCTCTCCCAGCAGGAGGTGGCTGGTTACGCAGCAATTTGAAATGTCCAGCTTGGAAAAGAGCAACTTCAGATTGGAGCTGCAGAAAACATTCCTATGGAATTCAGCTCTCAAGGAAAGGAATCCAATATGGAGAGACCCTCCTGTTGCCATAGTCTCTTGCACTCCTTGAGGGCACTGCCTCAGCCATCCGGGGCCACAGGATCAGGGTGTTACTCAGTTCAGTTTTGGAGAAAATCTGCATGCACAGGGAAGGTGACTCCCTGAGAAGCTGTGGAGTGAAGTGGAAGCAAACTTTGGCCAATAATTCTCTAGCTAATGACTGAAACAGGCCTTAGTGGCAGAAATGTCTCTGTCTGCTGGAACCCTGCTGGAATGTGAGGAACAGAAAAATAAAATGCTCCCTGCGATACAAGCTGCTTTGCTAAGGAAGAGGGGGATAAAAATAAATCAGGGGCCCACACAAATAATAGGGTGTCTGACAGGATGTCAACAGGTGAAGCTTTCCCCATGATTGTATTTCCATATGAGAAAAGGCTTCTCTTAGAATTGAGAATCCAGTAGAGGTGGCCTTTACGTGAATTTGGAACTCCCCCAAGACTACAGGAGAGTTTTGCAAGACCACCAAGGGCAGGGAAGCTACTGGGTGGTGGGGTCAGGGTGGTGGCGGCGTATCAACACCAGAAAGAAACCCTCAGATCCAGTCCTAAAGCAGATAGGTTTGGGGCAAGAACAACTGAAGTCCTTTGGGTTGCAGTGACTCTGTCCCCTGTGGCTCTCATCTGGATTAGTGCTGGGTCTAAAACAGGGGGAGCTAATCTTGAACTTTCTAGGTGTTATTGGACTTTAAAGGTAAAGGTAAAGGTACCCCTGACCATTAGGTCCAGTTGTGACCGACTCTGGGGTTGCGGCGCTCATCTCGCTTTACTGGCCGAGGGAGCCGGTATACAGCTTCCAGGTCATGTGGCTAGCATGACTAAGCCACTTCTGGCGAACCAGAGCAGCGCACGGAAACACCGCTTACCTTCCCGCTGTAGCGGTACCTATTTATCTACTTGCACTTTGATGTGCTAGGTTGGCAGGAGCTGGGACCAAGCAACGGGAGCTCACCCCCTCGTGGGGATTCGAACTGCCGACACCCCATCATTTCTGTCATTTGGCTCTGCTGACAGGAGTTGGGAGTCCATCAACATCTGGAATGGTGCATGTTAAGACTCCCCGCACCATTCCTCAAGTGGGCCTGTACCATTCCCTGGTCCAGGCACTCTTCCATTGTTGTGCCATCCACAACAATACTTCCACCCATTTCCCATTCCACCACAACAATTAGTCAGCATTTCATAGCCACTTAATTTTGGCTGGTTTGGGGTCTTCTCTGTAGGATCCACCACAAAACATTTTTTTTCAAATCTTCTGCAAATATTAGAGTTCCACCAAGTCTGTTGATATCACCCTCTTTTGTGTTTTAGCTGTACAAGTAACATCACTCATGTCGAAATATGCCTCAAAATAGATTATCATTTTCTAATATTGTGTTCATTTATTTGGAATTGAAACATTATCTTGTGCTTCAGTACCGAAGTATATAAAAGCTTACCTTTGATCCAGAGCAAAGGCTTGTTCTTTAGAGACAGTTATTTCCACTAATGAAGCCCTTCTCCCCCCCCCCCCAAGAGCTTCCAATTATATTTTCCTTCTTATTGCTAGAGATTAAGAAAGAGACTATTAATATCTGGTGCAGGTTCACACTGGAAGACCACTTGTGCTATGAAGGTCACCATGCTTACTTAAAGAAATCAGTAGAGTATATTAATTTAAAAATTAATTAAATGCCAATGCTGAGAAGCTTATTTCTTGTACTGTACTGTTAAGATACAAGACTTCATGAGGTTATCTGTATTAAACTTTCTGGAAATGATTTCTCCCTTTTTTCCTTTTGCTTTTATATATTGTGGACCATATGGAATCCAGATTTAACAACAACAAAAGTGGGTTGGTGTGACAAATTATCTTTCCAGAATGAGAATTGTCCCATCTTAAATGGCATAGCCCTACCTTTGTTTCTTCGCTTCATGCTTCAACGTTAGAAAGACCTTTTAAAATTACTTGTTAAGTATTATATTATATTTTTCTAGCTTTCTGTGTTTTATCCATGTTAGCTTTAATATTTGAGAGTTTCCTTTATTTATTTTATTTATTTATTGAATTCATTAATTTTCCTTGAGTTCTGTTTCTGGGAAAAGATGGGATGATAATAATTAAATCATCACCATCACAATTATTGGTAGAGCTCATTTCTTTTAGTTTAGACCTCCACAAAATGTAACTCACAAAGACAAATTCAATTCAACACATCTTTTCTCCCCTGATCATTATAGTGGGGACCCTGACTTCTTGGGGGGAGGAAACATGGATGCCATTTTGAGCTCCTTAGAGGAAAGACAAGATACGAGCACAGCAAATACATTAATAAATACTCTCCCACCACCCAGACACTTGCAGCCCATTTATGCCCTGTCCTTTCAAATTATTTGGGGTGTATAAACAGCAACTGGGATCCTCATTCCATCAGACATCTACTTGCCAAATTAATCTGACTGATCAGTGAAGTTAATTTAAAAGAGATAATTATCATTTGATTCATAAGCCTGATGGGAATAATATGTGCATTTGTGAGAATGACAATTCACTGTGACATTTTAAGTGCCATTAGTTTTCTAATGTGTACCCCCCCCCTTTAATCTTTCCCACTGCAGCAAGAAATGTTAGGGGCTGACCATCTAAAACAAACACATTCTGCTTTACGTAGAGTTAAAATAATGTGGAGTGACATCGTGCTTATTGTTCCATAAATGTCAATGGCAGGAGGCAGGAGCAGGTCAGCAATAACTCACATGGTATCAGTAAAGTTAAATCTTTATTCAAGGAAACAAACAGGCCTAGTGAGTACAGCAACTCTCCCTGGTAGCTCTTGCCCCAATGACAAAGTTGTCAGGACTGAAGGTCCCTGCCTTCCCACATCTCTCTGCGTCTCCTCACCAGCCTGACTCATCGCTGCCTCTCCAGCCTCCTCTTCTGCCCCTGATTCTGCGCTGCTGTCTGCCCCAGCCTCTTCCTGCTCACGAAACCCTGTTACCTCTTCAGCTTCTGACATCAAATCCAGGATGGGTGACACCTGGCTTGAGAGCTGTACATGTGAAAAGGATCCAGGAGTCTTGGTAGACCACAAACTTGACATGAGTCAGCAGTGTGATGCAGCAGCTAAAAAAGCCAATGCAATTCTGGGCTGCATCGATAGGAGTATAGCATCTAGATCAAGGGAAGTAATAGTACCACTGTATTCTGCTCTGGTCAGACCTCACCTGGAGTACTGTGTCCAGTTCTGGGCAACCAAAATGGTCAAAGGCCTGGAAATGATGCCTTATGAGGAATGGCTTAGGGAACTGGGCATGTTTAGCCTGGAGAAGAGAAGGTTAAGGGGTGATATGATAGCCATGTTCAAATATATGAAAGGATGTCATACAGAGGAGGGAGAAAGGTTGTTTTCTGCTGCTCCAGAGAAGAGGACACAGAGCAATGGATTCAAGCTACAAGAAAGAAGATTCCACCTAAACATTAGGAAGAACTTCCTGACAGTAAGAGCTGTTTGGCAGTGGAATTAGCTACCAAGGAGTGTGGTTGAGTCTCCTTCTTTGGAGGTCTTTAAGCAGAGGCTTGACAGGCATATGTCAAGAATGCTTTGATTGTGTTTCCTGCTTGGCAGGGGCTTGGACTGGATGGCCCCTGTGGTCTCTTCCAACTCTATGATTTCTCTCGGTCTGCCTCTCTTCTGCCTATGCCCACCTATCCTGGTCCTGCCACGTCTTTCCCTGCAGTTCCCCTTCCAGTCCTTCTTCCAGTCCTCTGCATCCAGCCAGTCCAGGACAATCATTCAGCATGGAGGAAGCAGCAGGCTGGAACTCTTGTGAATCCAAAGTCTGCTGAGGAGAGTTCATGAGTGCAGAATTCAGGGTAACTGTTCTTCAGATTTACAGGCCTGTTTTCACAGGTGGAAACTTCCTCAGTTCAAAGTTTAAGGCGGGGGGGGGGGGATAAAGGCTCTGACTTCAGTGCCTACTGTGAGACTCTTGTGATCAAACATCAGCTATTTTCTGCAGTTAAGGGCTCTGAATTTCCCCCCCCCAAAAAAATCTTTATGATTGGATGAATTTTAAATATTATCCAAAATAAAGTGTTGCTGTTATCTCCATCATGCCATTTTTCAGACAATTACTGAATTGTATTTTAAAATGCATATTTTTTGGGAAATGGGTTTGCAGAAATGGGTTTAAGGAAATAATAGAATCATAGAACTGTAGTTGGAAAGGACTATTAGAGGCATAGCTGCCGAGTCTCCCATATTCCCCAGGAAACCTCTGTTTTTCCAGCCGTTTCCCGCTGGCAGCCCGGATTTTTAAAAACCCTGTAAATCCCCCGGATTCTTACCGGCCCGGGGAGACTCCTTCTGCGCTTGTCTGGAGTCTCTGGACATGCGCAGAAACGATTTCTGGCGCGGCGGCCATTTTGAAATGGGCAGAGAATGCGTAGAAGCGACTTCTGGTGCTGCTCTACCCAGTTCCAAAATGGCCGCAGCACGACTTCCGGTGCCGCGCCACTGCTGATCCCAGATTTTTCAATCTGGGAGTTGACACCTATGATTAGAGGTTACCGTTCACACACTTTCACTGTGCAGATACTGGTGGTTAGGTAAAACCTCTTTTAAACTGTTTAGCAGAGTTTATTTTATTTCTCTCGCAGAAGTAGTGAACAATGACAAAGTTGTTGTTTCAAATATGACTCACAAACTTTATGAAGTCTCGGTCAAAAGATTTTATTCCCTGACCGGGTACAGGCATTACCATAGCAAAGGTATTTTCAACTGTTAACATGAACAACAATTAACTGCACACTTTCAAACAAAAGTATTATCTATCTCCCACACCCTGCAAATTACAGCAACAGTCCTTCAGCAGATTTTGACAGGCAACACTCTACGGCAGGGGTAGGCAACTTAAGGCCCAATCGCCTTCTTAATCTGGCCAATGAACGGTCCAGGAATCAGCATGTTTTTACATGAGTAGAATGTGTCCTTTTATTTAAAATGCATCTCTGGGTTATTTGTGGGGCCTGCCTGGTGTTTTGACATGAGTAGAATGTGTGCTTTTTTTTTAAAAAAAATATGCATCTCTGGCTTATTTGTGGGGCATAGGAATTCATTCACACACACACACCAAAAAATAGTCCAGCCCACCACACGGTCTGAGGGACGGTGGACCAGCCCACGGCTGAAAAAGGTTGCTGACCTATGGGCAGACATTTGCTATCAGGCACCTGCAAATAGGAAGCCAAGTGGTCTTCTAATTAGCACTTCCAGCTGATGATAATTAAGCTCAGAGTGTCTCTCCCATATAGAAAGGGAAACTCTGGAACCTTTTAGAAACTTTCTACTTGTTTCTGGCCAAATGATTCTCTAACCACAACCCAAGGGTCGTCCAGTCCAACCCCGTGCAATGCAGAAATCTCAACTAGATCACCCATGACAGACGGCCATCCAACCTCTGCTTCAAAACCTCCAAGGAAGGAGAGTCCACCACCTTCCAAGGAAGTCCATTACACTTCCAAACAACATCAGAAAGTTCTTCCTGATTTTTAGTCAAAATCTTCTTGTAATTTGAAGCCATTGGTTTGACTCCAACGCTCCAGAGCAAGAGGAAAACAAACTTGCTCCATCCTCCGTGTGACAGCCCTTTAGATATTTGAACATGGTTATTGTATCTCCTCTCAATCTCCTCTTTTCCAGTCTAAACATACCTGACTCCTTCAAGCATTCCTCCTCCAACCGATCATCTTGGTTGCCCTCCTCTGCACACATTGCAACTTGTCAACATGCTTCTTAAATTTTGTCACCCAGAACTGGACACAGTATTCCAGGTGTGGTCTGACCAAAGCAGAATAGAGTGGGACCATTAGTTCCAGGCACTAGACTTCCTTTGATGCAGCCTAGAATGGGGTTGGGGTTAGCTTTTTTGCTGCTGCATCATGCTGTTGACTCATGTTCAGCTTGTGGTCCACCATGAGCCCTAGATCATTTTCATATGTACTGCTAATAAGCCATGTGTCCCCCATCATATATATGTGCATCTTCTTGCCTAAGTGCAGAACCTGACATTTGCCCCTATTGAAATTCATTTTGTTAGCTTGGACCCCATTCTCCAACCCGTTAAGATCATGCAAATCCCTGGTTTTCTGGTTTTTATTTTTTGCAGAATGTGAAGGTACTGAATATTGGGAATCAATAAATTTTCTTTTAGGTGAAATTTGATGGCTACTCTAAGTGTAATGTTTTCATACAGGTATGGAAAAAAGATGGGGTAGCAAAGACAACATTGATACACCTAGTTCAACAGCAGCTAGGAGCTAATTTTTATTGTATCGCTTCATCCAGAGGGTCTAAGGATTCTCCAATATTGTCAGCTTTGGTTCCTTGTTTCTTCCCTCCATTCCCTCCCTCATTTCTCTCATCTTAAATCTAATTATATGGTCTGAGAAATTCAAGAAGGTGAAGTGGTTCCAGACATGATATTATTTGGCAAGAGAGTCAAACTCACCATCGGTGTTCCAAGATCACATGAGGGAGCAGTGAGGCTAAGTAGGGAAATGTTCCCACCACTTTCCCAGAGGAACCATAGAATCATAGAATCATAGAGTTGGAAGAGACCACAAGGGCCATCCAGTCCGACCCCCTGCCAAGCAGGAAACACCATCAAAGCATTCCTGACAGATGGCTGTCAAGCCTCTGCTTAAAGACCTCCAAAGAAGGAGACTCCACCACACTCCTTGGCAGCAAATTCCACTGCCGAACAGCTCTTACTCTCAGGAAGTTCTTCCTAATGTTTAGGTGGAATTTTCTTTCTTGTAGTTTTAATCCGTTGCTCCGTGTCCGCTTCTCTGGAGCAGCAGAAAACAACCTTTCTCCCTCCTCTATATGACATCCTTTTATATATTTGAACATGGTTATCATATCACCCCTTAACCTTCTCTTCTCCAGGCTAAACATACCCAGCTCCCTAAGCCGTTCCTCATAAGGCATCGTTTCCAGGCCTTTGACCATTTTGGTTGCCCTCTTCTGGACACGTTCCAGCTTATCAGTATCCTTCTTGAACTGTGGTGCCCAGAACTGGACACAGTACTCCAGGTGGGGTCTGACCAGAGCAGAATACAGTGGTACTATTACTTCCCTTGATCTAGATGCTATACTCCTATTGATGCAGCCCAGAATTGCATTGGCTTTTTAAGCTGCTGCATCACACTGCTGACCCATGTCAAGTTTGTGGTCTACCAAGACTCCTAGATCCTTTTCACATGTACTGCTCTCAAGCCAGGTGTCTCCCATCCTGTATTTGTGCCTTTCATTTTTTTTTGCCCAAGTGTAGTACTTTACATTTCTCCTTGTTAAAATTCATCTTGTTTGCTTTGGCCCAGTTGTCTAATCTGTTAAGGTCATTCTGAAGTGTGATCCTGTCCTCTGGGGTGTTAGCCACCCCTCCCAATTTGGTGTCATCTGCAAACTTGCTCAGGATGCCCTCAAGCCCATCATCCAAGTCATTGATAAAGATGTTGAACAAGACTGGGCCCAAGACAGAACCCTGTGGCACCCCACTAGTCACTACTCTCCAGGATGAGGAGGAGCCATTGATGAGCACCCTTTGGGTTCGGTCAGTAAGCCAGTTACAAATCCACTGAATGGTAGCATTGTCTAGCCCACATTTTACCAGCTTCTTTACAAGAATATCATGGGGCACCTTTTCAAAGGCCTTGCTGAAATCAAGATAGGCTACATCCACAGCGTTCCCTTCATCTACCAGGCTTGTAATTCTGTCAAAAAATGAGATCAGATTAGTCTGACATGACTTATTTTTCAGGAACCCATGCTGACTTTTAGTGATCACAGAGTTTCTCTCTAGGTGCTCACAGACTGTTTGCTTAATGATCTGCTCTAGAATCTTTCCTGGTATTGATGTCAGGCTGACTGGGCGGTAATTGTTTGGGTCCTCTCTTTTCCCCTTTTTGAAAATAGGGACAACATTTGCCCTCAGATGATGTAGTTCATCTGGCCCTGGAGACTTGAATACATCTAAACTAGCCAAGTATTCTTGTACTACCTCCTTACTTATTCTGGGCTGTGTTTCCCCTGCTGAATCATCTGCTCCATATTCTTCAGGTCGGGCGTTTTTTTCTTTCTTGGAGAAGACTGAGGCAAAGAAGGCATTGAGGAGTTCTGCCCTTTCTCTGTCCCCTGTTTGCATTTCACCATCTTCTCCTCTGAGTGACCCCACTGTTTCCTTGTTTTTCCTTTTGCTACGGACATACCCATAAAAGCCCTTTTTGTTGCTTTTAACCTCTCTAGCGAGCCTGAGTTCATTCTGTGCTTTAGCTTTTCTGACTTTGTCTCTACACGTGCTGGCTATATGTTTGAATTCCTCTCTGGAGATTTCCCCCCTTTTCCATTTTTTGTACATATCCCTTTTAAATCTTAACTCAGTCAAAAGTTCTTTAGATAGCCAGCCTGGCTTCTTTAGGCACCTTCCATGTTTCCGTCTCATTGGTATTGCCTGAAGTTGTGCTTTTAATATCTCCCTTTTAACAAACTCCCAACCATCATGAACTCCCTTCCCTTTTAGTATTACTGTCCATGGGATTTCACCCAGCGTTTCCCTAAGTTTTCTGAAGTCGGCTTTCTTAAAGTCTAGAATTTGGACCTTAGTATGCTTGGTTGCTCCTTTCCGCTGGATAATAAACTCCAGAAGAGCATGGTCACTCCCACCTACGGTAATGATCCTGCCACTTCTACCCCACTAACCAAGTCATCACTATTGGTTAGGACCAGATCTAAAATGGCTGATCCTCTTGTTGCTTCTCCCACTTTCTGGACAATGAAGTTGTCTGCAAGGCCAGTGAGGAATCTGTTCGACCTTATGCTCTTGGCTGAGTTCGACATCCAACAAATATCAGGATAGTTGAAATCCCCCATTACTACTATCTCACTTCCTTTTGAATGCTTGGCCATCTGTTCCAGGAAGGCATCATCTGTGTCCTCAGTTTGGCTTGGGGATCTATAGTAAACTCCCACAATGAGATCACTGTTGTTTTTCTCTCCCTTAATTTTGACCCAGATACTCTCAATTTGGCTTTGAAGTTTTAAATCCTGGATCTCTTCACAGGTATACATATCCCTAACATATAAAGCTACTCCTCCTCCTTTCCTGTTTGGTCTATTTCTCTTAAATAGATTGTATCCCTCTATTACTACATTCCAGTCATGAGACTCATCCCACCAGGTTTCAGTGATGCCTATTATGTCATATTTAGTTTGCTGTACCAAGAGCTCAAGTTCATCTTGTTTATTTCCCATGCTCTGTGCATTAGTATACAGACATTGAAGACCGTTGATCATTCCCCCATGTCTCTTATTTAAGGATATTTTCGTCCCACCACTAGGTCTGCATGCTGCTTGCTCCATTTGGTCCTTGACATTTGGATGATCATCTTCAGCATTTGATAGACTCCTACCTTCAGGACCACTGTCTCCCTCCCCCACATAAGTCAGTTTAAAGCCCTCCTGATGAGGTTTTTGAGTTTTGTGGCAAAAACATTCCTCCCAACTTTTGTGAGGTGCAGTCCATCACTTGCCAGAAGTCCATCTTCAAGAAACTGCAGACCGTGATCTAGGAATCCAAACCGTTCCTGTTTGCACCATTTGTGAAGCCAGTTGTTCACTTCCCCTATTTTTCCCTCTCTCCCTGGGCTATGTCGTTCAACTGGGAGGATAGAAGAGATGACAATTTGTGCATTTAATTGCTTCAACTTCCTGCCCAGAGCCTCATAATCATTTTTGATCTTCTGTAAGCTATGGCTTGCAGTGTCATTGGTTCCCACATGCACCAAAAGGAAGGGGTATTTGTCGGTGGGTTTTATGATTCCTTGCAGCCGTTCTGTTACATCTTTGATCTTGGCCCCAGGTAGACAGCACACCTCTCGAGACATCTTGTCAGGCCCACAGATCACTGCTTCTGTACCCCTCAGTGGGGAATCCCCTATCACCACTACACGCCTCTTCATAGGCTTGGTTGGGATTCTTCCTTGTTCTGTCCCTTCCAAGGTTACCTGCATATTCCCGGAGGACTGACTTTGCTGCTCGTCTTCATATTCCTCATCAACTGTGATGAGGGAGAGATCCTCAAGTGGAGTCTGTTCCTCGTCTTCCACGAGCACTTCAAAACGGTTGTGTAATTCTAAGCACTCAGAGCGATCCCTGGGCCTTCTACTTCTATGAGTCACGTTCCTCCATACATCTGGCTGCTGTGTTGGGGAACTGACCTCCTCCTCAGGGAGATCCCCTGTCTCCTCCTTGGTGCAGACAGTGTGCTCTGCTGCATCCAAGAAAAGCTCCAGCTCTTTAATTCTCTGGAGCGTAGATACACGCCCCTGAAGCTGCTGCACCTTCTCTTCCAGAAGGGCAACCTTGTTTTCTAGTAAGGCAACCAACTTGCAATTGTTGCAGGTGTAGCTACCCACATCATTTGGCAAGAAAACAAACATTGCACAGGAATTGCAGGTGACAACGGTTGTTCCCTCCACCTCCATCAAACAAACAAGGTCACAGCCAGAAACAAACACCCACACAAGCCTGGACAGTCACCCAAATCCAAGAGGCAGCAACCCTAGAAAACCAGCACAAGCACACAAACAAGTAAGAAAACAAATAAGCACACAAACTTACTAACACACAGCCCCAAAAGACAAAGCCACAAAACCTACAGAGTGTCTCCCAAGCTCAGCTCACCTTCTGCTCCTTCCTCAGTCACTGCACTCCAAGCTCTGACTAGCTCCACCCACAGCTAATCACCTGTCCCTCCTGACTCACACTTCTAGGTGAAAGGTCACAGCCAGAAACAAACAAGGTCACAGCCAGAAACAAACACCCACACAAGCCTGGACAGTCACCCAAATCCAAGAGGCAGCAGCCCTAGAAAACCAGCACAAGCACACAAACAAGTAAGAAAACAAATAAGCACACAAACTTACTAACACACAGCCCCAAAAGACAAAGCCACAAAACCTACAGAGTGTCTCCCAAGCTCAGCTCACCTTCTGCTCCTTCCTCAGTCACTGCACTCCAAGCTCTGACTAGCTCCGCCCACAGCTAATCACCTGTCCCTCCTGACTCACACTTCTAGGTGAAAGGTCACAGCCAGAAACAAACACCCACACAAGCCTGGACAGTCACCCAAATCCAAGAGGCAGCAGCCCTAGAAAACCAGCACAAGCACAGAAACAAGTAGGAAAACAAATAAGCACACAAACTTACTAACACACAGCCCCAAAAGACAAAGCCACAAAACCTACAGAGTGTCTCCCAAGCTCAGCTCACCTTCTGCTCCTTCCTCAGAGCTTCCACTGCACTCAGCACCTCCACCCCCTTTGGTCAGAAGAAGTTAGAGCCAGATACAGCTTTGCCACTTCATCAAGGATCTCTGTCCATGACCATGCTAACTGAAATTCTGACTGCTGGAAAAAGCTCAAGCAATTGTTGAGATTTCCCCTTGTGGAATAAGCTTGCTTAATGAAGCTGAAATGTTTTTTATCTCCCATCATTTCTCTCTCTTTAGATTTCAAGTCACCTGGCATATGCTACGAGTTTGAATCCAAACCCAAAGGCTCCCAGGATTAGAACGGTAGCCATGAACTGGAATTATCTCATATCTGATGTGCAAATACCTCGGTTTGTCTCAATAACACAACAAATGGTCCGCTTCAACAAATGCACCACCACCACCTGTCGCTGGAACATCTCTCATCTGCAACACAGTCCCTGTCCACAAGGCATGCATGAGGCATAGGTTTGAATGTCTTCAGCAGAAGGAAGAGAGGAAGCGATACCTTTGGAAAATCCTGTCTCCCTTCTTGTCTCACACACATAACAAAGAAGGAAGCAAAGGACCCGACTATTATGTAAATCAAATCCATGCGAAATATTAGCAATAAATGAGAGCTCTTTGTGCCCTTTTTCTGTTGGCATTCAGGAGGAGGGGGACACCAAGGCCCCAAATGCCTGAAATAAAAGAACAGCCACTGCAAAAATAGATGCTTCAGAAATAATAGGAAGAATGAACTGAATCACAATCTCGGGTGAAGAGAGCAACCATATAGATCAGTGTCACATAGGAGGAGTATTCAGGGTAGAAATGATTACTTACTGGAATATCATCTTCAGAGAAGGGCCAGTTTACAGAGCAAACACGGGTGTATGCAAATAAAAACAAAACAAACCATTTACAACCTCTGGGTTGCTTAGGGACTTTTCCTCTTACAACATTTTAACTTTCCCCCTGACTTAAGATACAAGGTGAAATCCTGAGTCTGGTCTAGCCCATCTTCAAGGACATAGCCCCAGGCTTGCACACTCACACACACACACAACCCCCCCCCCACTGTTTGCCCCCCAAAAGGCTGCATCATTTGAGCATTTGGGATTGTTGGGGGCTTTTCTATGCTTCATGCGAGTCCATGCAAAACATGTGAGGCTGTTTGAAGCACCCTGTCCCTTCCATGGAGGAGAGTCTGTGCAGTTGCCCAGGAATGCCCTGAGTAGGAGGTGAAGCTGCACAGGGACCCCCTCTGGCAACCAGAGCCTTGCAATCCTTGAGTCAGCTCTCCCAAGCCTCTCTGGGGCTTTTCCCTTCTGTACTTTCTCCCATACTAGACTCCTGGGGATGGTCACTGAGGCCATCCTGCACTAGAATCAGCCTTCGCCTCTCCCCTTTGCCTCTGGCATGTTTACACATAGCCCGGGATGGTTCTGCTTGAGAGTGTCTCATGGTGTTGCTCAGGGGATGGGTGGAAGAAGGCTGGTGAATATTGCTCGGCTTAGCAAATCACCTTGGGTTTCCCTAATTTTTTCTCAAATGTCTCACCTGAGCAGGTGAAATTTAGTGGCAGCTTAGGGATCAAAGAAGCAAACCCTGATATTTTTTGCATGCCTTTCTTTAAGTGGAGACCCATTGCTTAGTGGTATAGAACATGCTTTTCATGCATTTGGTCCCTGGTGCAGTCTCTGTCCTCTCCAGTGGGAGAATCTCAGGTGAGAATATTTTGGAGAGTAATAGCCTGTCGAAGCAAGCAGTTCTAGGCTGGGTAGTCCCGGATATCTGACTGACTGCAAGGAAGCTTGAAATTCCACAAATCTTTCACCAGAACAAGACCCTCCAATTCACTATGAATATTTACTGTAGCAGAAATTGGGTGGCAACTCTTATAGATGGAGAGTCATTACACTGGTGTATTACCCTGTAAGAAAGCCTACAGCCACGCATTTCAGGGTTGTAAAGGGGAAACAATCACTACACAGCTCTCCTCATATTTAGTGAACGCAAATAGACTAGTCTTCTGATATAGCTCTCATCATTACTCTTGTTCTTTTGTACAGAAAGGTGGGGAAACAAGACAAGGTCTTAATGCCCTTTGACCCACCAAGAAACGGCAGGAGGAAATAATCTAAACTGTATAGAGCTTGAGAAAGACTCAAACTATTGGGAGTCAAGTTATGCCTTTGAAAATTACAAGAAGGCTGAAACTTTAAAGTACCAGGTTGAATTGTTCCACTCCTGCTCTGTATGTGAACTCCAGGAAACTAACTCTGTGCAGAACTTTGAAAAATCTAGTGGCAAAATTGACTAAGCCCAGCACTGGCACTTAATCGAGTATTTTAAGCATTCTGTATTTCTCTCTCCAGATTTTCTTCCAAACTGTGCTGCTTTTCCTCTCCTTCCGAGAGCTCCCCATTGTGAGGCAGAATGCTGTTTGTGTAGGGATTAGATGCAGCTCACTCCAATATAGGTGGGGAAGTTAAATTAAGGTGTCCGCCTTCAGCTCTCCCACCGTTCTCCGTGCAGCATTCGTTGGAGAGGAGACTAATGAGCATATAGGCTGCAAAGCACTAGACAAAAATATATATATTTGATCCCTGCTGCCTGGCCCTTCTCACCTCCCTATTCCCTACCAAGCACGCACAATTTTTCTAGGTTGAGAAGCATAATTCATATTTGAAAACACATTACAAATAAAACACTCAGCAACAAGTTTGTTGGTGCAATCCAGTGTATGGAAACTATATATTTTTACTGAATGACTGGGTTTCCTACAGTCCCATTACCCGCAGCTGTTTCACCCAAACTCAGCTGGAGGCTGCAACCAAGTTTTCAATGTAATCACGCTGGCGATATTTTTGCGCATTGGACCGCTTTCACCAATCCTGGAGGAGGGGGGCAAAATTAAATCCTTGGGCATGCTGAAGACCAAAATGGGTGCTCCAAAAGTGGGCATGATCACAAGACACCTTTAACACAGAGACACAATCTCACATCAGAGACACAAATCCTAAACACACAAACCATTAGTACACATACACACAACATCCCATTCTGCTTGCCCTGACATTAAAGAGGAAATGGCCCCAATTATGGCAACACTTGTGGTGAGGGAGTCGGGTTGTGGGGATGGAAGGTGGAGATGTTCGGTCCTGGTCTCCTACTGGACAAAGTGCCCAGTAGCCACCTGCTTCCTGGATGCTTCAGTCACAGAAGAAACTGAGAAACAAAGAGACTGTCAAAATATCTTGAGACAGGATGTCCCTGTCCCACAAGATTTGGGGCAAGCTATGGGGAATGGCCATGTAATTAATCACATGCAACAAATGAGTTGTACTGGCGAAAGGTAGAGAGGCCCACCATGGACTGTCTTCCTTGGGTTTACAGCCAGGGGAGCTGAAACAGGGTGAGGGCTGTGCTTCACACCGCTGGAGTAAGTTTATACTGGCAGAGGAAAGTAAATTGCTTGCATCTGCAAGGTCAGGAACTCATGAGGTGTGAGTTAGAGACAGATGTCAATGATCCAGCACAATGTAGAATCATAGAACCATAGAGTTGGAGGAGACCACAAGGGCCATCCAGTCCAACCCCCTGCCAAGCAGGAAACACCATCAAAGCATTCCTGACAGATGGCTGTCAAGAATCATAGACTTGTAGAGTTGGAAGGGACCCAAGGTTCATCTAGTCCAGCCCCCTGCAATGCAGGAATCTCAGCTAAGGCATCCCTGATAGATGGCCATCCAACCTCTGATTAAAAACCTCCAAGGAATGAGAGCCCAAAACCTCCTGAGGGAGACTGTTCCACTGTTGAACATCTCTTACTATCAGAAAGTTATTCCTGATGTATAGTCAGAATCTCCTTTCTTGTAACTTGGAGCCTGTGGTTCATGTCCTGCCTTCCAAAGCAGAAGACAAGCTTGCTCCATCTTCCATGTGACAGTCCTTGAGATATTTGAAGATGGCTATCATCTCTCCTCTCAGTCTCCTCTTTTCTAAGCTAAACATACCCAGCTTCTTCAAGTGCTCATTGTAAGGCTTTGTTTCCAGACCCTTCATCATCTTGGTTGCCCTCCAGCTTGTCAACATCCTCCTTAAATTTTGCCATCCAGAAGTGGACCCAGTATTCCAAGTATGGTCTGACCAAGATAGAATAGAGTGGGACTATTACTTGCCTTGATCTGGACACTATCCTTCTTTTGATGCAGTCTAGAACAGCATGAGGTTGTTTTGTTTTTGTTTTTGCTGCTGCATCAAACTGTTGACTCATGTTCAGCTTGTGGTCCACCACAAGGAAGAACAAGGAAAGGAAGAACAAGGAAACAGTGGGGTCACTTTCAACACTATGATTCTATGTTCGTTTCCTCAACAATCCCTTATTTGGCTCTCTTTCCCCCCTTTTCTAGTTGTTGATTTCCTCCAATATTTCTCTTGCTTTGGAATGTCAGACAGCCCAATTTCATTTTTACAAATAATATATGCAAAGCTAAACATATAACTGCAGCCTAAATCACATCATATGGTTCCAGATGCAATATAATGTTCTTAAAACTTCTAAGAAGGTAGCATTTTCACTGGAATGAAGTAAACACCTATAAACCATTTTCAAAAGACAAATAGCCACTCAAACAAACATTGGACTCTCTTCAAATATGTTTTGCACCCTCTTGTGCTTTATTTCACATTAATATTACAGCAGCACAAATGGTCATAACAGGGCATTATAATCAAATCTGAATGATTATGTGGAATTTGCTGGTTACAAATGCAGAGTAATAATGTGATACTCAGAAATGTGTGTAACTTGTCCTTCTACTTTCATGTAAAGATCCACCCCACCCCACCCCACCCTACCCCACCTCACTCCAGCCCAAGGTTTTTGATATCCACATAATATTCAGCTTTATCATATAGCTGCAAAACAACAAAAAGTAATTTTGGTGCAAGAAGGAGTAAATGGCAGTAGTGGTGGTGGGGAGTGGGTAGAGGTCTGGTGAGAGGAAGAGCCCTGTCCAGGAAGGCCAACAGAATGGAAACTATTGACCCCCCCCCCCAATAATATACCACAATAACAGAGAATGCACTGCCTTGCAGGGCAGATGGAAGTGAAGGCCCAAATGCCTTCAGTCCATCTGGCAGGCAGATGCAATGCCTTCTTTCTTGCCGCTATCACTGTCTCATCGCCCGTCAGCAGCACAAAATGAAATTATGAATTGGTCCATCTTTATAATGTATTGAGTAGCCACAGATTATGCAACATTCTATTAATGTTTCTTGATATCTGGGAATCTCTATGGAGCTTGGAGAATGCAATGGCCTTTGGAATTTTCCCCTTCCTGCTATCTAGATGGTATCCCAAACTATTTGGAGTCCCTTTGTTAGTTTGAGTTTAGGAAGGAAGGTTCGAGTTCACTGATGCAAAAATTAGGACTAACATAAGGCAAAACAAGGGCTTTGACTGAAGGCATGTGGGAATCCTCTTTCTAAATCTGTTGCAGATCTGTTGCCTGCTTTGAGATGTCTGCTTGTTTCCACTGTGCTCTGCTTTTATATTTGTAAATTAAAATAAGATTTCTTACATCTCCATTCTACCTATTTGACTAACTCAGTATATTTCATTCACAGGGAAAATGCATTTTCTCATTAGAATTAATGCTACTCTGCGCAGCTGACAGAAAGGCCATTGTGACTGAATATTGACTAGTCCCAGATATGGGTGGATTTCCTAAGTCTGATCTATTATTACTTTGGATCTCCTAAATTAATTCTTGATTGGCTTTTACATGTCTAAAGGTAAAGGTAAAGGGACCCCTGACCATTAGATCCAGTCATGACTGACTCTGGGGTTGTGGAGCTCATCTCGCTTTCCTGGCCGAGGGAGCTGGCGTACAGCTTCCAGGTCATGTGGCCAGCATGACTAAGCTGCTTCTGGCGAACCAGAGCAGCACACGGAAATGCCGTTTACCTTCCCGCTGGAATAGATACCTATTTATCTACTTGCACTTTGATGTGCTTTCGAACTTCTAGTTTGGCAGGAGCTGGGACCGAGCAACGGAAGCTCACCCCGTCGCGGGGATTCGAACCGCTGACTTTCTGATCGGCAAGCCCTAGGTTCTGTGGTTTAACCCACAGTGTCACCCGTGTCTAGAAGTCTTATGCCAGGGACTCTCCCTCCCACTCTCAGTGTTCTCAGGAGTTGGAGGGACTCAATCATATCATCTTCTTCTGTGGAGTATTCCCATTATATTCCTGAAATGGGTCTGAAAAGTTCAAACTCTGACAAAACCCAAGCAAATCCAGCCAGTCCAAGTCTAAGCATGGTCATCATTAATGGGATGCTACTCAGATAAGAAGGGTCATGCATTGAAAGCCAGTCTTTCTAGCCAGAAAAAGAAACACTGCATGAACCAGACATCACGACTGACTTGAATTTGGATTAGCAGTGGGCTTCTTGTAGTCAATTGACATATGAAAAATTACTCCCTGGAAAATATATTTTGAAAGTTTAAAGAGTGAATAATAAATAAGTTAACATTTGCAGGCTCTTTGCAGACAGCTCCAGAGCATGATAAGGCCAAAGGTTGCCAAATAAATCTTCAGTTGCCAATAAATTAAAGCTTTAGTGAGATGATACCATATTTAGAATCAAGAAGTTCTCAGGAACAAGAACTTGAAGGACAGTGGGAGAAACCAGGGGCAGGTGAAGGGGGTGAGGCAGGTGTGGGCCACCCCAGGTGTCACCACTGAGGGGGTGACAAAATACCAGGCAGCACTCACCGCAGGAAGACTCAAGAGGCCCTGTGGTGCACCCCGTCCCTATGGGTGGCTCACCCCGCCCCTGGGTGCACTGCACAGGTGCCTGAGCAGCTCCCTCCGCCGCTGGGAGAAACCACACAGTTTGGTAAATTATCACATTATAGGATCGAGAGAGGAGAAACCACACTCACACAATCGACACAATCAAACAGCAACAACATGACAGCCACAACAATACAGGACAACTTTGCATGGGCTCCAGGAATGGCATTTTTGCTGTGAGACAGGCAATTCTCACATGATGCCAGGTTGGAAACAAGAAGATTGCAGCAGGCCAAAGCAAGGCTCCTTTTACCTCTGGACCCCCAACCTCTCAAAATGCCAATCACACACAGAGAGAGAGAGAGAGAGAGAGAGAGAGAGAGAGAGAGAGAGAGAGAGAGAGAGAGGGGACCTAGCCACATGATGCTGACACAAACCCCTACACTAACTGTGCACCAGAACGGAAGAACAACACCTTTCCCCCACCCTCTCCGCGCTTTCCCCTCAACAACAAGATGTCTATGACAAAAGTGTCTCTCACTACATGTAAAGGAACCATGAAAAAGATTCTATGAATCGAAAATGGAGACAAAATTTGTACTGCTCTCTCCTTTGGTTTGTTTTTTAGCACAAGAAAATATTTAATAAAAAAAAGAATTTTAAAAACACAAGGTCATACCTAGACACTGGACACTAGCAGAACAAAGAGCTGCTTTGGAGCAGCTGTCACTGGATGGAGAAGTGGGGGGGGATGGATATTGTAAGTGACTCTGAAAATGGCCAATCTTAAAATATTATGTTGGAATGTTAATGGTTTGAATGACAAAGTTAAACACAACAGAATTGGACATTTTTAAAACAAAAATTGGATATAATTTGCCTTCAAGAAACACACATTGCAAAAAAGCACAAAAGTTTTAATTAACAAAAAATTAGTTATGGATTTCATCTCAGCAGATAATGCAAAAAAGAGAGGAGTTGTCTTTTATATTAATCCTGCACTAGAACCCAAATTGATTCATAAAAATGAGAAAGAGGGAAATTTAATAGTAAAAATCAAAATTCAGGGAGATAATTTTAGTTGGAATAGAGGCCCCAAATGAGAAAAAAGCAGTTTTTTAAATAAAATAAAATAAAAAAACCCCACAAAAACCTGGAAACATAATTACTTGAATATGCAGATCAAAAGATTATGTTAATGGGAGATTTAAACAGAGTTCCATCATTAGAAAAGGACAGATGAGCTAGGAAAAAGGATACAAAAGAAGGCAGATTACCAAAAAACTTTTTTTTTACTTGGCCCAAACTTTAAATCTGATTGATATTTGGAGAGCAAAACATTTGTTTGATAAACAGTTCACTTTTTATTCCCATGTTCATGACAGCAGTTCAAGGATAGATGCCTTATGGATTTCCAAAGAATTGGAGCCCAAAGTAAAAAAGAAAGAAATAAGAAAGAAATCAATCCCAAAACATTGTCAGATCATAATTTCATGATAATGGAAATTCAAAAAGAAAGTCAAACTACATTTAGATGGAGATTGAATGAAGATTTATTGGAAGATCAAAATTTTATGGAAAAAGTAAAGAATTACAAATGGTCTGGAATGCAAGTAAGGTGGTGATGAGGGGGACTGTTTATACAACAAAATTCGATTAAAAGGAAATTGAAAAGAAAAAGGGAAAAATAAATCTTAGATGAAATTACAGAAAAGGAGAAGGAACTGTCAAAAAAAGCTAACAAAAAGTCAGTAATGCAGGCAATTAAAATATTACAAACCCAATACTCCATAGTTCTGGTTACAGGTAGGTAGCGGTGTTGGTCTGGGTCGAAGTAAAATAAAAAAAATCCTTCAGTAGCACCTTAAAGACCAACTAAGTTTTTATTTTGGTATGAGCTTTCGTGTGCATGCACACTTCTTCAGATAGTGTATTCTTCAGAATACTCCATGATAGTGAATGAAGAAATGTTGGAAAACAGAGTGAAGCAGAAGTATTTTGAGCATGCCAATAAATCAGGAAAATTGTTAGCATGGCAATTGAAAAAAGTGAACAAGGAAATTTCATTAATAAAATTGATGTAAACAGGGAAATTACAGATAAGATGTAGGAAATAAGAGATGCATTTGTGAAATATTTCTCAGATTTTTATAAAAAAGGAAACGAAAAGAATTCCATAACAGAGGAATATATAAAAAATACAAATCTGCCAAAAATAAAAGAGGAACAAATAGTGATTCTAAATACCCAAATAACAGCTCAAGAAGTTTTAGAGGCAATAAATTGAACAAAAAGTGGTATGTCCCCAGGGCCAGATGGACTAATGGCAAAATATTATAAAAAGTTAACTGAACAATTAGTGAATCCATTGAAAGATATGATGAATGAGATTTTAAAGACAGATGAAATCCCAGGAACATGGAAGGAAGCTTACATAACAGTAATTCCAAAACAAGATTTGGATCTAATGCAAATAAAAAATTATTATTTATTCATTATTAAATAAGGATTATATATTATTTGCAAACATTTTGGCTAATAGAAGGAAAAAAATTCTAGGTGAATATATACATCAGGATCAAGCTGGGTTTCTTCCAGGTAGACAAATGAAGGAGAATACAAGAAACGTGATGGAATACCTGGAGGTAAAAAATGGGGGAAAAAAGTGGCAATGATGTTTATAGATGCTGAAAAAGCTTTTGACAATCTTTCCTGGGATTTCATGAAAAATTGCTTGAATAAATTAATTGTGGAGATAAATTTTTAAAAGGAATACAAGCAATATATTCAGAACAGAATGCGAAATTAATTGTAAATCAGGTGATAACGAAGGAATGTAAAATACAAAAAGGAACTAGGCAAGGATGTCCATTATCACCGCTGTTGTTCATCTTGGTCCTGGAAGTACTTGCAAAAAAAATAAGAGCATGAACTTTCACCCACTGAATGCCTGCTTGTTTCTCTGGCTGTTTGCATTCCATTGTCTCCCTCCCCCCTTTCCTCCATCTCTGCTGGCATGTCTTCAACAGACAACTGCCTATTCTTCACCGGGGGTTCTTCGATCCTGATAGCTAATCAATATTCCATTCCATTGAAACTTTCATGCAAATTGGCAATGGCCAGTCTTCTAGGCAAGCCTGTGGCCTAGACTTACCTAATTTGCTGCCTCAGACCATCCCAGACGGTTGCCAGAGGATGGTGGGACCAAAGAGCAGCACTCGCTGGGGGTCTGCAATGTCCCTCTTGCAGCAGGGCGCTTAGATCACCAAGGCTACACCCTCCCCATGCAAAAAGAAAACCAAACTACATGCATTATTGATGTGCATTGTGTAGCTAAGTTTCTTAGGTTTCTTACATTAATGGCAGCTGTAGGGGCGGGGTGTTACTGTTATTATGGTCACAGATTGCAGGAGGTTTATTCTTTCAGCCCCACTTCCAGAGATGGCTAAGAGGTTTGATGAAGTCTCATAGCCATGTGTGATTTTCCTGGGTGGTCACAGCTAGAGAAGGAAGCGATGAACTTTCCTTTGTATTTGTAATTAATTTAAGTAAAACAAGTGATGTAGCCGCATGCTATACATTCAGAGTAGTGTGTAGTATGCCTTTTTGAATCCCAATTCACTACCCATGTTGAACCTGAAGAATGGAGAGAAGCCTTGGTTTTCTACCATCTTTGCTCAGGAAAGTTGGACTCATGGCTCCCCTGCCCAGTTGAATCACTGGCATCAACAAAGAGGCAAGTTTTGATTCGTTTTGATTTAGTTTGAACTTTCAGGGGCGGGGCAGTCGGTGAGGCAAATACTGTATATGGGTTTCCTTGAGGCAGGGCTACAGTGGTCAACTTAGTGTTGCCTGACTTGGGTAAACCTTGGCTGAACTTGCATCAACGTGGGCAGGAGGGACATTCTGAACAGTCAGCTTTTGATCAATGCATTCCTCTGATAAGATTTTACTTGACAAAGCTGTCTAAATGGTTTTATTTGAGACACAATGTGGGGATTAATGACAGACACAAGGTATTTAGACAAATTAAGCAAAATACCAAAGTGAAAAGTGAGTGGTTGTATTAATTTGATTTGAAAGTTTCATTGCAGGTGCCTGCAGAGATACTAAGGGCAGATAACCTCCCACTGAGAGAAACTTCAGCTTGTTATCTGAAGTGGATGAGGTTTCACCACTTGGCAAGTTGTTTCTTGCTGATAGGCAAGGATACATGCATGACATGCACAAAGATTTTGGGTAAAATTCTGCAGCGTCTCCCTCCTTCCCATGCCAGGCTTGAATGTATTTCCAGGGTCAGCCTCCATGATCTCGATAGGCCCACTGGTGAAGCAGCTTGGCTCACTCAGACTCACCATACAAGTTCTCTCAACTTTCCTTTTATGTACTGTAATTATTGCGGATACTTCCATCATCTGAATACACTTTGTTTGATTCCAACTAAAAAGAATGTTTCTTTAAAAGAAAAGAAATAAGATTAAGGCTTTTCTAACACTGATGTTGCAACTTCATTGTCTGTCAGATGAAAATCTGCTTGATTTGTTGTCAAGGATGCTGCAGCTTGAATAGAGATAAAGCTACAATGGAAAAGGATTAGATCATTCTGGTAATACATTTGAGTTATCCATGTAAGCCTTTTATTTGGTGTTCAAAATACACATATTTTAAATCTTCAATCCAATTAAAAAACTGGGTTCTTTACTATCAATTTGGTTCTGGTTAATTTACTTACAGTATTTTTGCTGATGTTTATTATTGAGATGCTTGATTTCATTTACAACTATTTGAAAGTCATTTCTTATCACAAGGCCAAGTGAATTTTTACAGCTCCATGACCACACAAGACATCGGTAAGCAGGCAAGACTATGTATCAGAGGCTTTTTACGATCTAAGAAACAATGCTAAATAAAAAGTTACAACTGAACTGGAAGCTTCCCTAGTTGCTCCTAATATAGGGAGGAAGGCATAGTGGGACCCCTTTCTTGGAAAAAATGCCCTGGGGTGGGCCTGCAAGCCCCCGAAACTCTGAGCATCCTCCAGTATGCACAGCACTGGAAAAGGCATTTCCCTTCTTCTCCAGGGTGCTCCAGTGACATAAATCAGATGAGTTACAGGTAGGTAGCCGTGTTGGTCTGACGCAGTCAAAAAAAAAATAAAAAAAATCCTTCCAGTAGCACCTTAGAGACCAACTAAGTTTGTCATAGGTATGAGCTTTTGTGTGCATGCACACTTCTTCAGATACACTGAAACAGAAGTCACCAGACCCTTATGTATAGTCTGGGGGTGGGGGTATTACTCAGAAGGGTGGAGGGAATGGGAGTGGTGAGGCTGATAGGAGTGGTGAACCTGTAGATGACTTCTGGTGACTTCTGTTTCAGTGTGCTACTGGAAGGATTTTTTTATTTTGTTTTGAATAAAGCGGATGATTTATGCACACCAATCTTCTGGCAAAACACAGCAAGAAGAGTGAGACATTGTAGATCCAATGTACTATTTATTTACACACTATGTACAGACAAAGGCATAATGACGTTTGTTCTCTCCAGCTCAGAGAGAACAGACAGAAAGAAAAGTGAAAGAAAAGACCGCCTTCCTTTCTCAGACTCTTCCCAGACAGGCATGTGATTTACAACAATCTCACCTGCAGCATCGGAGGCATGAAATACTAGCACCCTTTTCACCAATGAACTACACCATGGGCCTACCCCGACACCAAGGGGACGGCTTATTTCACAGCCACAACACAGGCACAAATGTGGACTTGCAGTATCGTGGAGTAAGCTCAATTCAGCGCATAACTTTAGGTGCATAATGTAGGAGGTGGAAAAGATATTTGACCCACATGTGAGTAATTAATAAAAAGAATTGGCTGGGTGCCTGGATTCAAAACACGGGGCTTTGCACTCTGTCCAGTAGAAGAAAGCCCCTAGAGAGTTAAAAACACTCTCCAAGTTAACCAGCAGCATAGTGTGGAATATAGGTTGTTAAACCCTTTTGCACATCCCATTTGTTGTTGTTGTTTAGTCGTTTAGTCGTGTCCGACTCTTCGTGACCCCATGGACCATAGCACACCAGGCACTCCTGTCTTGCACTGCCTCCCGCAGTTTGGTCAAACTCATGTTCGTAGCTTCGAGAACACTGTCCAACCATCTTGTCCTCTGATGTCCCCTTCTCCTAGTGCCCTCAATCTTTCCCAACATCAGGGTCTTTTCCAAGGATTCTTCTCTTCTCATGAGGTGGCCAAAGTATTGGAGCCTCAGCTTCACGATCTGTCCTTCCAGGGAGCACTCAGGGCTGATTTCCTTAAGAATGGATAGGTTTGATCTTCTTGCAGTCCATGGGACTCTCAAGAGTCTCCTCCAGCACCATAATTCAAAAGCATCAATTCTTCGGCGATCAGCCTTCTTTATGGTCCAGCTCTCACTTCCATACATCACTACTGGGAAAACCATAGCTTTAACTATACGGACCTTTGTCGGCAAGGTGATGTCTCTGCTTTTTAAGATGCTGTCTAGGTTTGTCATTGCTTTTCTCCCAAGAAGCAGGCGTCTTTTAATTTCGTGGCTGCTGTCACCATCTGCAGTGATCAAGGAGCCCAAGAAGGTAAAATCTCTCACTGCCTCCATTTCTTCCCCTTCTATTTGCCAGGAGGTGATGGGACCAGTGGCCATGATCTTGGTTTTTTTGATGTTGAGCTTCAGACCATATTTTGCGCTCTCCTCTTTCACCCTCATTAAAAGGTTCTTTAATTCCTCCTCGCTTTCTGCCATCAAGGTTGTGTCATCTGCATATCTGAGGTTGTTGATATTTCTTCCGGCAATCTTAATTCCGGCTTGGGATTCATCTAGTCCAGCCTTTCGCATGATGAATTCTGCATATAAGTTAAATAAGCAGGGAGACAATATACAACCTTGTCGTACTCCTTTCCCAATTTTGAACCAATCAGTTGTTCCATATCCAGTTCTAACTGTAGCTTCTTGTCCCACATAGAGATTTCTCAGGAGACAGATGAGGTGATCAGGCACTCCCATTTCTTTAAGAACTTGCCATAGTTTGCTGTGGTCGACACAGTCAAAGGCTTTTGCATAGTCAATGAAGCAGAAGTAGACGTTTTTCTGGAACTCTCTAGCTTTCTCCATAATCCAGCGCATGTTTGCTATTTGGTCTCTGGTTCCTCTGCCCTTTAGTCTGCCTTAAAATTTAGTCTGCCTTAAAATACTTGCCCCCCCCCTCTCTAACTCTCTAGCAATGATCAGACATTGTTAAGTAGGTTTAAAAGCCTTACTTACTGAATCCAAAGGTCTGATTCATACCTTGTACCATGTAGCAACAAGGAGAACACAGGCAGATTTCCCTTGGATGCAAAATGCAGCATATAGTTTCAAACCAGGTAATCATGGTCGATTAGATGGCACAGAGAAAGTGAGAGGAGGAAAGAGAAGCAGCTTCACTTCCTTCCTTATGGAAGTAAGGGGCATGACCTAGCTGAGACTAGGAAAAGAGCTCTCTGGTCTTAACCCCTTTGTGCACTAACTAGCACTCATGCAGAGTCATGTTTGAGAGCAATTTCCCACACATACAACCAGCAAGGATTATCGCTGATTGTTTACTAAAGTGAAATTTCAAGTTGAACCTGCAGGTTTCTATTTGCAAGAGAACTGTAGGGGAAACTGAGGAATTAAAAAGGATATTGATAAAACTAGTGAAATGTTATGAGGGGTGTCAGGCGCCAGAGTCGGGGAAGTCCCTTGACGTGTCACAGCCAAGGCAGATGTGGCATTGGGAGACCAGGAGTGGTTTTGCAGAGCACTGGTATAGCCCCTGGGGCTTCTTAACCTGTAGCTATTGTAAGGAGACAGCGGGGGAAGCGGAAGCATCAGAGGGAAACCTCCTTGCTGCAGACTGGTCACCAGAGTCTTACAGGATCAACAAGCAGATCCCCCGTCCACAAAACGAAGCTTGCAGCCTAAATGAGGAAGATTTCCATGTTGGTGAAGGAAAGTGTGGATGTTGCCTGTGGTACTTTGTACTTTGCTATTCCAGCTTCCTTCTTATTTACTGTAACTCAGCCCTAGGCACAGCCTTAGCAAGCAAGTAGTTCAAAAGTATGCTTTATTTGAAAAAAAATGGGAAATTAATATTATTTTAGGATATCTTCCATACTCAACGATCCTCACAATATTTTTGTGGGCTGTCATTAAAACTGTTTTAATAAGTAGTATTCCTATTTTACAGACTGGCTTTCGTAGATTAACAGATTAAATTTAAGCATACATGACATGCTGCTGTCACTCAAACACAAACTCATTGTCTAATCCTGTGGGTTTTCCTTTGCCGCTGCACTGAGGCAATTAAAGAAGTTTCCTTTAGTGTGGAAGCTTTTCTCCCCTGATTGAAGCTGCTAACATAAATTAGAGGTGAAACAGATTGCAGATATAGACGAAGAGCAAGTGCAGTGTGGTGGTTAAAGAAATTAATTTGGATGTGGGAAACCCAAGTTCAATAGACATTCAGCCATGACACCTGGAGTCGCTCACCTTCACATCTCATGGGATTGCTGGGAGGCCAACATAAGCTGCGGCAGCCCAGGGTGTGCAAAAGCTGCCCTTTTATTTCTGCATTTCCCCTATTTTTCTACCCTCTCCTTTCACATAAATTCTGCCATGTTCCTTATTTTAGGAACTAGCAACATAATCAAGTGCACTTTTAGTTTTCATGTGATGTGCATCTGCAGGCAGAAGCTGTCCTTTTTGAATGGGGTGTGCATTTAGATCAACACCCTCCTTCTTCAGCCAGCCAGCCAGCTTGCATCAGAGTTGACACATTCAGTTCAGTTCAGTCTATATATCTCATTATGGTAAGTATATCAATACCTTCAAACAGGAAGTGGACAATTCTTCACTAATGGAACTTCTCTGGAAACTCAACTTTCCCTGTTACCACAACATTCTTAAGAAACATCATGTATGGCACAATGGTCACTTTGTGCAAAGGATGGGATACAATATAATTTCCAAATAAAAATTTCCAAATAAAAAATTTTTAAGTTAAAAATAATTTTAGCTCATGCCTTCAGAAGATGCAAGCGACAGAGAATTCATTGCAAGAAAACTACAGCTGGGTGGAATTAATTTGCAGGTGTTTAAAAACCTGCCTTGTGCCCTCTGGCTCCATTGTGCCACTGGCATGGCAAGCCAGAGAGAGCCATCAAGGCCCCAGAATTAGTGCTCTGGCACCTTGGACTGATGCTCTGGCAGGAGCCACTCCTGGACTTCATTCCGAGTTGAGAGGATGGTACCTGGGAATGGACAGGGTGAAAAGTGTCCTCCTGCTGCCTGCATGGCTGTTGTTAGGTGGATGTGTTCTCCTCCCTCCCGCTCTCAAAGGTGGGAGTGCGCAAGGAAATCATAGCCGTAGCAATAATTGCACCCTTTAAGTTACATAATTCAATAAATATCTCTAAACAGTGTACGGAAGTAAAACTAAGGGCTCAGGTGCCCAATCTATATCATGCAGGGTTTCCAGTTTCATAGCCTTTCAGAGGGTGGAAGAACAGGAAGCTTTTTTTAAAAAAAAGTAAAGAACAGGTTATACACATTCTTGATTCTCTGGAGACTTAAAACACACACATTCCTATTAGAAACTGTTGGAAAATAGGTCATATTACTGGCAACAGGGTCCAGGAATCCATTATGGAAGTACCATTTTTTGCAGCCTGAGGAATTCTTTGACAGTAAAAACCTATGCTAACAAAAAGGGAGGGGGTTCATTAAACACCCTGTGCAACTCATCTGACTTTCCTGAAGGCAATATCGGTTTCCTCAATTCATCTCCATAAAAAAATAAGAGCCCAGCAGAATTAACTTTATTGAATTTCATTTTCCACTACAATTAAATAATGAAAATGTATCCCAAACTAATTGGCTATTTTATGAAGGGGAAGAAAACATGATATGCAAATATTTCTCAACTACCAATTTGTATGGGTGCACACAGTTTATTTTCTGGCTTATGGAGTTTTTTTTTCAGATTCTGCATGCATAAAAAAGATCTGCATAGGATACAGAATTTAAAGTTTGCCAGATATTCAGAAACTTTAGGGAAACATATCTAACATGAATACATATAATTCTGATGTTCTGAACAATAAATATGGTGTTATGATCTATTTAAAAAATGCTCAAACAAGAGTTGTAATTTCTAAAACCTCTGAAATTATATTTGACTTTCAAATGATGTTAACATGTAGCTTCCTTGTTTCATTTTGTATCATTTAATTGTTTTAGTATTTTAAAATTGACAATGGCCTTGGGTGTCTTGGCAGAAAGGCAGGAGATAAGGACAAGCAGTCAATCCATGTTCCACCATAGTGTACAGCTTCAAGTCACCAACTTGATCAAGTTTTCCTTAGCACCTCAGCCCTTGCTTCCCCCCCCCCAAAGACCAATTGCAGTCATTAACAGTCGTTAACAGTCATCAACAGGTTTACCACTCCTATCAGCCCATCACCCATTCCCATCACCCCCACCCCCTACCCTCTGAATATACATAAGGGTCTGGTGCAAGGGTCTGCAACCTGCGGCTCCGGAGCCGCATGTGGCTCTTTTACACCTTTGCTGCGGCTCCGGAGCGGATACGAGGGGAGGAGGCGTCCGAGCCATGCGGCGGCGCCCGCCAGACACTCGCGCAGTGCCCGCCGCCGCCGGAGCACACAGCTGCGACGGCGCGCTGTGCGCCTGTGCCCCGCACGGCACCCTCCGGAGTCCACAACTCCGCTGTGCGCGTGCACTGTGCAAAAAGGACGCAAGGTGACATTAGCAGCCCGGGGAGCGTGGTCGGCCCCCTCCCTGCATCAGCCCCTCCCCGCCGCATTTCTGCAGCCAATAAGCTCACGGGGGGCGGGGCGGAGTTATTTATTTTTTTAAACGGGCGCGCTTCTTCCTGCCCAGCAGCAGAAAAGGCTTGCGGGCTCGGAGCACGTGTTTGCTGCTGCTGCTCCTGCCTGCGGCCTGCCTGTGGCCTCCTGCCAGCCTGGTCAGGACATTGAGGTAGATGTATTAATCAATGGGTTGATTCAATATGAGGAAATTTTATAAGTTCACTTGATGGGAGCAACACACATGAAACCATACAGGTGTCCTAATAAGGGAGTCAGAGTTTTGCCCATTCCCAGTAATCAAGGCAGCCCAAACTCATAAGGCAGTGGTTGCTGGTGCCCATTCCCAGTACAGTGGAACCTCGGTTTATTAACACCTGGGTTTATGAATTTTCGGTTTACGAACGCCGCAGACCCATCTGGAACGGGTAAATTCATTTTCCATTACTTTCAATGGGAAAGTTCGCTTCAGTTTATGAACGCTTCAGTTTATGAACAGACTTCCAGAACCAATTACACCCATGCTTCAGTTTATGAACGCTTCAGTTTAAGTACTCCGCGGACCCATCTGGAATGGATTAATCCACTTTCCATTACTTTCAATGGGAAAGTTCGCTTCAGTTTATGAACGCTTCAGTTTATGAACAGACTTCCGGAACCAATTGTGTTCACAAACCGAGGTACCACTGTAATCAAGGCAGCCCAAACTCATAAGGCAGTGGTTGCTGGTGCCCATTCCCAGTCATAGCTGCCAAGTTTTCCCTTTTCTCACGAGGAAGCCTATTCAGCATAAGGGAATTTCCCTTTAAAAAAGGGAGAACTTGGCAGCTATGTTCCCAGTAATCAAGGCAGCCCAAACTCATAAAGCAGTGGTTGCTGGTGCCCATTCCCAGTAATCAAGGCAGCCCAAACTCAAAGTTATTTTTATAATGACGAGGATGACATTGGGCCCTCATTATTAATTATTATTTACATCAGGCACTGATTATGATTTATGGTACACTGGGGCCCTGATTAATTTTCTATGGCATTTTGGGGCATTGATTATTGGGCATAGCAAATTTTGCTATGGGGCCCTCTGATTTCTAATTACGTCCCTGTTTTGCGGCTCCCAGTTTATTTTTTTTCTTCGGAAACGGGTCCAAGTGGCTCTTTTTGTCTTAAAGGTTGCAGACCCCTGGTGTGATGGCTTCTGTTTCAGTGTATTTATCTTGGCTGTTGCTTCTGAGCCTCAGTTGCAAGTTATCCAAAAAGTGTCTGGCTGGTCATTGCTGGCCACAGAACACTTTAGTTCTTATGCAACAGGAATACGGTTCATTAGAGAATACGTAATAAAATCTGTTGCTGTTTTTTGGAAACAGTCATACACAGATGGCAGCTTGCCATTGACTGTGGATTGTTTTGTTTAAAAGTCTGAAGGATCCATAAAGTAAATAAACCCTCTCCCTCTCCTTCCAAAATAATTAAGCTGAAGGAAGATGGAGTGACCTCCTTATTTCGACAGATGATTCGGCCGCCTGTCAGCTGATTTATTCCATGCCTCATTGTACTGAAGAGGAACCAAATGGACTTTGCATTGTTTGACAGCTGAATTCTACCCAAACTCCCTGCCTCCAGTAAAAACAGAACCACAAAAAGGCCATTTCGGCAGTTGCTGGTGCTGCTACTGGCCAGAATTCTGAGTCCTGGCTATTCATTCCTGACCATTCATTTTTGGGAAGAAGAGGCTATGAAGACAGCCAATGGCTTTTTGCCTCCCACAGTAATGAGGAAGGAAACAAACCTGAGGCCTTTGGAAAGACAAATCCAGACTGGTTTTTCAATTAGCGACAGTCTCTCACACAAGGTCTTTGGCAACTAAACTGCACAGGGATGTATTTTGGCACCATATTGATAAAAACATAAGAGCATAAGAAGTGTCTACTCAATCAGGCATTCTGGAGTTTTCGGCAGTCTTTTTGCTTTAACCACCATGGATAATTCTGTATCTTCAGCAGGTTTGGCTACCTCACCACTTACCCCTAACTTTAAATCATCTACCGGTATGATCAAGTTTAAAAGCACTGATCTCAGGAGACTCTCATTTCTAGATCCCTCCATTGGGAGAACTGTCCATTCTCGCACAACAGTCTGCCCAGGGTCTCTTTGGGTTTGAACACACACACACACAGCTGGCCCAGCCACAGGGCAAGGTGTGGTCACTACCTCAGGTGGCAGGATCCACAGGGACAGCAGATCCTGACATAGAGCTTCATTGTCCCATTGTTCATGATGTAGATCTTCACTCACTCCTTCTTCCCTGCATTTTGTGGTTCATCTCAGGTGCCAAAATGTCTTTGGCCAGCTCTGCCCATGCGCACCCTCCCTCCCAACAGAGAACAGAATCATAGAAGTCTGTGCAATGTATAGTCTGAGTCTTAATGCAACTGGAATATAAATAGCATTGATTTTTTTATTAACTGTAACTTCCAACATGTTTCTCAATGCTGCTCCCTAACCATTTATATTTGCCATCTTAATAATTCCTATTAGTTTTTTCCCAATATGCCCTTGTTGATTTAGATTTTACTGTTAGTATTTGCTCCTGCAGGGTTTGTAATGAACAACACTCCTGCCCCAAATGCACTGCAGTGTTTTCTCATACCTGAGAAGACATTAGATCTGTGGTCCAGAGGGTGAAGATGGCAGGTCGTGCATCTTCTATCCATAGAAATGAATGGGTGTAAGCATTCTAAGTTATTCCTTCAGTTAAAGTTTTTATGCATCGGAAAACTTTCTAAAAGTAATTATGAAATCAGATTTCAGTCTCAAACTCTTTTTTGACTTTTTTATTGTATCAGTTTTAAAATATACAAATATTTAAACGAAAAAACTTCCCCAGATCCCCTCCTGCCATGCCGGAACCCAGATGAGAATTATGTTAACTCCCCCCCCCCTCAATTTCCCCTCTGCAATACTGTAATTCAACAACTTATGTGCAGTTCAGGAGAATCCCTGGGTACTTCAATTTGTCCACACAGATGGTCAAGGGAATGATTGAGGAATACAGAATCAAGAAGATCAAACTTGTAATGATGCAGCTGGCAGAGCTTTTGTCAGTCATGTGTCACTGGTATGTGCAATACATATCCACCACATGGCATAAAATATTTTGTGTGTTTTTTCAGCTCCTTTTAATATTCTCCTTTCATGTCTTATCCATTAACTATAACTTCATGACAGCATTCAAATCCTGAAAGTCCTTCTATTTCTGAGCAAGAGAAAGGCCCTTTCAATGGTTTGGTCCCTTCTGCTACCTCAGCAATCTGTCACCTCAGTCTGTTGGCATGCGGAGACTGAGTAGTGGCATAGGAGAGCTGGAAATAAGGCCAATACATTTCACATTTGGCAACCAATGTGCCCCTTGAGTTTCAGATATTACCTGGCTAGATGAGTCGAAAAAGCCCAGGACACAAATTTTCACGGCCCTCTAGAGGCTATGGTGGCTCATTGACCAGAAGTAATATATTTAGTGTTGGCTCTGAAAGTACAGGTTTATGCTTGATTCTGACCAAACTAAGAAGTATATTTTAAAAATACTTCTGAGAAATCAGAAAGAATGGTTGCAGCCCAGTTATTTGTCTCCTGTGCTGAGCTTCTTTCTTTAAGGAGCTTTTAATGATGGAGAACAGACAGAATTTGCACCCTCTGCTCAAAGTCCATTTTACCACCTGAGCATTCTACCACTTCATTCTATCAAAAGTGTTTACCAGGCCCATAATACTAAATGAATCCTGTACTTGTCCATTTGCTGGATATTGTCCCCCCTTTATTTTTTGTATAGAGTCAAGTTTTTTATGTCTCTTCCATCTAACAATGACCTCTCTGTGTCTTATTTTCTTTTTACTGCTCTTTCCAAACATGGCAACACCTGTGAATTTCATTATCCCATTAACTTGCTTTTTACGGCTGTTGCCAGATAATTAATGCAGTTGTTAAGTTCAATCTAAACTAACACTTATCCCTACTCTAAAACATAAACTCAAGTTTATTACTAACCTCCATTTATGTTTAGCTTTTTCTGGTCACCCAATGGAAGTTTTTTAAAAGATTCTGCATATTTTGTAAGTAGTGCATTATTCAACAGACAGACAAATCTTATTCAGCATCTGTTTGTTTGTTTTAATGCTGTGTGTGGCCAGAAAATGATAATGAAAGCTTCATGAAATAAGGTTAGTAATAGACATGGATGACTGGAAATAAGTGTTTACTCATATAGGTTGATTAAACTGTATATGCAAAGAGACTTTAGTCATTCGGTTTTGTAGCACTGAGTATATTTTGTTATGCTGTTTAAACAAATAATTTTTTAAGAAACCACAGATGTTTTTTGCCTTCCACATAAGGCCTTCTCCATGGGTGCACCAAACCTGTGGAGGAGAATCATGCCACATGTGTCTGCTGGTCCCATCCCCAACCTCTACATTATTCCCAACCCCAAATATGATGACCCTTAGATCTAAAGCAGATGTTGCATGGTTCCACCATTTTGTGGTGCAGATCCCAAATCATATGATGGAATGGTCTCTCCCACATAAAAGACACTTAACACAGAAAAATAACTAACCTAGAACTTCCTTCTTGATTGGTTAGCTTTGTACATGGGGAAAACCTGCAGGCAATCTCCCACCTGCAGTAAATTACAAATGGTACAACCCCCAAACAGATATATCATATTTCATGGAGTTATGGCCAGAGACATTCACCCCGCAGGCAAAGCATTTGGCTGTCATGGACTGGCTGGACGCAGAGGAATGGTGGGAGGAACCAACTGGTGAACCCTCAAGGGAAGAAGTCTCGGAGCCTTGGGACTGGTGGCAGGATGACAATGAATGGTCAGAGGGAGAAGACTGGGAGTAGGAGGTAACGGAAGTTGAAAAGGTAAAGGGTTGGGGAACTGGGAGAGTGTAGCAGAGAGAAGTCCAGAAGCAGAGGCAGAAGCAGAAACAGGAGAGGAGGGAGGCCAAGAGGCAGAGATGGTGAAGAGTCACGGGTGTTTCCTCCTGCTGCAACCAGCTCCCCTCCCTCCATCTCCCAGAACCAGAAGAGGGCTGAAACGGGTGCAGGAGTGACAGACACAGTCTCTGATTGCTTTGGGGGAAGCCCTGGAGAAGAGGGGACTTAGATAGCTGTGGGGAGGTGGGAACTTTCAGTCTCAGCAACTGATTCTTGGAGTAAGTCCTACCAGGAAAGAGCAGCTGGGCTCATCAGGCCTGAAACCCAGTCAAGTATGTGAAGATTGTCTTTTTGCTAACAGATAGTTAATGCCAACTTTGAACGATGTGATTTACTGCCGGCTAACTCTTTGCCATTGGCCTTACCGGTATTTGTGTTCCACATAGTGTGACATTCAAAATCCACCAATCCACCAAGGCAGCCCATATGTGAGCTGGGTTCTCACACCAACAACCTGTGGCCCTGAAAGAGACCACTCTACATGAATATCACCCTGCACATGGGGTAGACTTTATACTTGATGCTGGTTGTGAGAAGCATCTATACAGCTATGGATTTAAATCAGGTAGGTGTCATTCCAAAAGAAAAATGGGGGAATTAAATTCACTGGCTCTCATCGTAACCATTCCATGTCTCACCATAACTACTCTGCCATGAAATCTATATATGGTGGCATTTGCTGGAATAAATACTGAAAGCTTGAAAGGGAGATAAAAGGGAGGAGTAACTGATTGTTGCTGCCCCGTGTGTCTCTCCTTCACACTTTATTATGTGATTACCACTGCATATGCGGGTGGATTTCACAGTTGCCTGTAAAATGTAATGTGGCATTTATGTTTCACAGCAGCAAGATGAACTGATAGATGAAGTTTGCAGGGCATTAATTTGTCAATTTGTCCCACTTATGATCAGAGCTGATTATTTATGGTTTTCCACAGCTAATGACAAAATGTTTTCTGGAACAGATCCTGGGCCTGGCGCTGCAGTCAAGCAAAGGTTCTGCTGGAAGTCTGTCACATGGACAAGTCCCCCTGCCTATGGAACAAGGATCTCAGCAGGATGGCTTTCGAAGAAGTGTAGCATGAAGTTCTCACTTGTGTTCTAGTGGCACAGTGCCAGAGGCCTAGCCAGGTTGAAAATTACCTGTGATTCACCACATCTCCAATGTAGAACTGATATACAAAATACCTGGGACCTATAGGAAGTTTCTTCACTCTAGAAAAATGACTGCATCAGCTTCTGGATATACAACCAAGTCATGAATTTAACTAACTCCGCTGGATAACTCCTAATTCTGCAAAGGGATGTTTGCAAGAGGGCTTTCAAACACCCCCGCACCATACTTTGACTGCATGGACCTGTTCCATTTTAAAATCTCAATATTCCTTTGTTTCTTGGAATACCCAAGCAATGCTGGGCTCTTTCATATAGCAGACCATGCTTAAGTGTTGACTCATACGACTTGGCTTCTGATGCTTGAGGTTTCCGATGGCAATGCCAGCCCATTTTCAATGTTTTCTCTCTAGCCAGGGGAGCCCAAATATCTTGAAGGCATTTAGAGACTGCCACATGAAACATTATCCATCACTGTTAGCTGTAGGTCATCCGCTACATGTTGGAATGGAACAAAGTGGTTTGAAGTGGTAAAAAATCACACTTCCGGTACAGCAAAAGATGGTTGAGCACAGGAGAGCAGTCACTTGGGTATACAAAGCAGATAATAATTTTTAATCTTGGCATTTGCATCCCTCCCACCCGATAAAACAATAAACAATGTAATTATCTATATAGAACTATGTGATAATAAGTTCACGGTTCATCCTGTTGCATTTTGCTGTTCTGCACCTTGATTTCATATGCAACTCTTTTCCATTTGGCATCATTTATTCAGCCTGTTTAGTCTGCTTTACAGGCTGTGGCAGCCCTCACAGGGTGGACCTATTGAACCAAGCCATAATAGATGTAATACATCAATACATTTGAGCTGAACAGCTTTAATTAGGCTTTCCTGGTCATTTCATCGATTCGCTCAAGTACCGTTGGGATTTGGATAAGACCAGACCTCCTGTAGTGCATGAGAATTACTCTGCTCCAGCCGTGCTCTGCCATTCACATGGCAAGAGGAGACAATCAACATTAATTCACAGACTTAATGCTGCAATTCTGTGCACATTTTCTTAGGACTTACTTATTTCCCATTGGACTTACAGTATACTGTTGAATCTGAATTCAAAAATATGAATTGCATCTTTAAAATGGTAGATTAAAGAAAGTGAAATCCGTCTTAATGTAAAATGTCAATGTCAATTTCCTGGAGACTTAAGGAGGAACCACTTTGTTTGATGGGCAACAGGGCTTGAATTGCTCTGTTTTAAGATTCAGTGGTGTACAGGCAACTCCCCATTTGTGCATGACCGGCATGTGCAGAACCACTGGTGCGCTGCGCACCCTGTTTTGGGCACTGTAAGGGGGCTTAAGCATGTCCCACTGATGCAGGCGGTGCCTCAGAACTCAACCCCCTTCCTGAACGCTTCTTGGGAGAAGGGGCCCTTGCTTGCTTTGTTAATATCTGCAAGACAATAAATTAAACGCTTTTAAAGGAAATGTCAATTATCCTCATAGGAAGTTGAATTTACAGGAGAAAACACCAGCACAAATTTCTGAAGTCAAGCAGCTATTGCATCTACATACTTTTGGCCTTGACGAAGTCCAAATCATTTAAGAGAGGAATTGAAAAATCCAAATTCAGAACTACTATGTTGAGCTTATCCTATGTATAATAAGCTTTCCTGCAAAATTTCAGAAAAATAATATTAAGCCAGGAAAACAATGCTGACTTATATGCCTGTTTTTTAATGACTAGATTTAATGTTTCGCTAAGGTAGTTCACTTTTGGAGCCAAATCAGAGATGGGGCTCTTCTTCCCCCTCCCCTGATGTTGTTTGACTTCAGCCCTTCTCTGCCCCAGTCAGCAGAGGCAGAGCAGGAGCTATAGGGCCCCTGACCATCTCCATTGTCACCATCTCCATGGAAACTTATTTTGGACCAGGGTTATCTATAGCCCACAAATCTCCACCATGGAATAATTGTACAGTGGTACCTCGACTTATGAATGACTCGACCTACGAATGTTTAAGTTATGAACAGAGTTCCGTTCGTCATTTTGGATGCGGTTTAGATAGGATTTTTTCGCCTTACGAATTTTTAGATAGGATTTTTTTGACTTACAGATTTTTTAAAATTTCTGCCCCCCATTGGCTTCGACTTACGAATTTTTCGACTTACGAAGGTCCATTCGGAACGGATTAAATTTGTAAGTCGAGGTACTACTGTAGTACAAACCTTCCTTTATATTGTTATAATAATTTTAAGGCCTTAGATATATAATAAATGTTCATAAATGTACAAAACAAACACGTACATAAATATATAAACCACACGTCTGAAACCCCACAGAAAAAGTCCTGAAACCATTTTGTCCCTCCCAAATTGACCTCAAATATTTCTCTGCAAGGTCGAAGGAAAATGGAAAAGCCTCCCCATTGTCTTTTCGTTCACAAATCCTGTCTTAAGGGTATGTCTGTGTATGAATAGGGCGAGCCTGTGACCCGGCTCAGGAACTAAGTATTTATCATTACAAAAAGACTGGCCAGGCTCCCCAGGTAATCCAATCAAGTGACCATTAACAGGTAACCTGCCAGACAGGAGATAAATAAAGTATTCAGATTTCTGTTGTAGACCTCCCTTTTCTGGAATGTAGGTATGATGTTTCTAGGGGTGGTCTTGGACTCCAGGGTGGCCAATTTAAATGTCTATATAAGGGCAGGCACGCCTTGGTGCAGGGTCCTCCTCTTTTCTCCTGCGTGAGAGGGAGCACCCTGTTGCAACAGTTCAATAAAGATCAAGCTTACTAGCTGCTTTGCTTCTCAATATTCTCTGGTTGGCCTCTGTTATTTTCTCCTACCGATGGAGAACCTACAAAGGACTCTGTAAGGGCTCCTGTGTACCCCATAAGGGAATAAGGGCAGATTTTGTTTACAACACTATCCTTCGGGAGATCATTTTACCTGGATCTTCAGTGAAAAGGATCTCAAGGAGCAAGAAGGAAAAGACTCTTGCTTGTAAACATGATCCCCCCATGGAACACTTTGTATTTGGATAGTAAGTGGAATTGCAAATTGCTATGGACACAACTCACTACGGAAAGGCAGCATATAAATAAACCAAATCAATCATATCAATCAATAAGTCTTGAGCTGCTGTTATAGCACTCAGTATCTGTAATGCATTAGGCTAGGAAAGTATTATTGCATGAAGTTCTGCATTCCGCAAAGTCATTTTACCAGCATTCTTGCATGCATATTCTAAGCAAATTTATTTAGGATTATGTACTATTGATTTTAATAGGATTAACTTCCAAGTAATGTGTTTAGGATCAGGGTGTTAGAAATGAAAATCCGTCAATTGCACTTTACTGCACAACTAGCTGCAATTACACATCCTGGGGCCCCTGTTATTTCATTCCCCCCCCCAAGACTATTTTCACACATTAATGGCATCTAAAGTTCAAATGCCAGAGTTAATCTGAGGAGTGGCAAAGGCAGTATATTCTCTGCATATTCTGTGCGAGAGCCAATTTCCCCAAAACTTGCTTCTATTTAAGTGGAAGCACATATATTTGGATTGATATCAGCTAAACACCCAAGTTAATCACACTTCTAGCTATCACAGTGGGATGGCGTGCTGAAGCCAAAGTGGGGTTTTGCATTTAATAGACAAAATTCTATTTGCTCCCAACTGATAGTGAGTTTTGGCAGCTGAATGATGTATTTCCGGAAAGAAGATGTCCTAGAAGTAACTTGTGGCTGTTTCGAAAGATTTATTAAAACTAAGTTGACACTTGCATCGCTGATAGAGGTAATTTCAGAGCTCTTGAAATTCTACTGACCCTAAGATAATGAAACCACCACCTCTTGCACATTTGTATTCTGTGGCATGTAGCTTGGCTTGTGGCTACGAATGCGAAACACTGTCATTATCTGCTAGAAAAATTCACAATCCTAACTGAGGGCAAATGCATCAGCTGGGAGATAGAGGAAGGGAAGGTAGATACAGTAAGCAGGATGCCATGGGTTGCTCGGTGCATAAACAATCATGATAAAAGGCTATTTAGACAGTTAATAAAACTTGGGGCTTCACGAGATGAGGACAGCCATGCAATGAGAGCAAGTTTTTAAAAAGCACATTTTTTTAATCCTGTATCATAGCCAAAAAAAAAGAAAAACCAAACAAACCTGGGGGAGAAGTATATTATGCTCTAAAACAAATCCAATCTGGTTCCTATGAATGAAAAGTACCATGAAATGCTCTTGGAAAAGTCTTGCTGCGGCAGCAGGGATCTGCGCATATTTATGACACTGACAGCCACAGGCTGTACAAATGAAAGCTTTGATTATAATCCAAATAACATTTTTCACATTATTTCAGATAAGAAGGATGTGTGTTAAACTCTGATCAAACGTATCCAGTCTGTCAGCTCATTCAAAATGCAGATCGCCCTACAAAATGAGGAAGGGAAGGGAAGGGAAGGGGGGATTGACTTATGGTTAAACTTGTCCGAAATGTTAAGCAAAATCAAGAGGACTTATGGAAACATTTCACTGCTTTTGCAAAAAGAATAATTCCTCAGATACTTTAATTATATTTGCATTTACGGAGTTCTGAAATATACCATTTAAATAGAAATGGGATGTCGCAGTGTGGTTTGGTGGTTGGGGTCAGGGAGAACAGACCCTGCCTCTCAGCCTGACCTACCTCATAGGGTCCTTGTGGGAATTATATGAGGAGGGGGAAGCTCCTTGGAGAAAAAGGTGGGCTATGGAAGCAATAAATAAACAAACAATTGTAAAGCACATTAGAAAGAAATGGGATGACTGGGAGATTTGGAAATATTTACTTGGTTTTTAAAGGTACCAACTGTGCACAAGTCATTCTAATTAATTGTTAAATGAGATAAATTCCCATTAAGAGGACAAAGCCAAGGCGAAGTCAGCTTGTTTTTCTTCCTACATGTGACCATCTATTCCAGTTTGCTGCCTACTTTAGGAATCTACATCATGTTAAATACTGAGAGCTTTTATTCTCGCCAAATCTAAGGTTTCTCCCTCTCAAGTGCATTGGGGCAAGAAGGCTGGCAGCCCTCCTTTTTTAGGGATAGAACCACAAAATGATTTCACTTCTGTGCTGGAGGTCAGCAGAAGACAGTTGGCCTTTTGCTGACTAAATGACCAGCAAGTTCGGTGCAATTTTATGTTAAACCCCAATATATCACTGGTAGTGCCTTAATTTCTGTCGGTAGCAATGACAGCAAGCAACCAGCTCACCACTTGCAACTGCAAGGACCAACTTCAGGGATGAACTTGAAATTATTGTAGCTTTATAGGAGGGAGAAAGGTTGTTTTCTGCTGCTCTAGTGAAGCGGACACAGAGCAATGGATTCAAACTACAAGAAAGAAGATTCCACCTAAACATTAGGAAGAACTCCCTGACAGTAAGAGCTGTTCGACAGTGGAATTTGCTGCCAAGGAGTGTGGTGGAGTCTCCTTCTTTGGAGGTCTTTAAGCAGAGGCTTGACACCCATCTGTCAGGAATGCTTTGATGGTGTTTCCTGCTTGGCAGGGGGTTGGACTGGATGGCCCTTGTGGTCTCTTCCAACTCTATGATTCTATGATTCTATTATTTCCTCAATAGTGCAGATGCTCTTTCGGATTCTCTCCGCTATAGGGGATATCCCATTTCAGTCATTAACATGTCTAAATAAAGATCCTTATTAAAGGATCGTTCAACACCCTTCAGCGTCCAATACCTGCACCACGGGATCATTAGAATCCACCACTTACTCAGATAGAATTATTAGGATCATTCGTAAGCACTGGCACATTCTGTGGCATGCCCCAGGATGTACTGACTTCCCCCTCATCGGCCTTAGGAGGACCAAGTCTATTAAGGACATACTGCTGCGTACTGATATGACTCTCACTCGTTCTATTGTCAATACCAGCCCTACGGGTCATTATAAATGTGGCAGATGTTCATCCTGCCCCTTCTCATTTCAGATCAAAGAGATTTATGATTAAAATTCTAACTTTAGGTTCACCATTTGTTAGTTCAGTACATGTCAATCTCAAGATGTTGTTTATCTCACCAGATGTCCCTGCAACTTATTGTACATTGGTTCCACCACACAAGCAATTGGGGTTTGCACTGGGCAGGATCAACCTAGTATGATAGGTCTGAAGGGAGGAATGATCATGGCAATCCCAAGCTTGGGTTGGGTATCTGCCTGGTAGGAATCTGCACCCTGGTCCCCCAGTGAGACCTTGCTTGCTTGGCTTGAACCATAGCAAGGTTCAACTCTGGCCAACTCCCGCCATACAATCCAAACCCAGAGGATTCATTCCATCAACTTGTGGAATGATGAACTGATCCTGGGACCTTGTCCGGCCTGCTGTTGTCATTAAAGATTTGGCCTGATTTTATCCTATCACTGTTGTATGGTCTGGTTCTTTTGCTGCTCTCATGGGTCACATCATGTGCCTGTCTGGGCAAGTAACCTCCACCCAAAGGCCAGCTTTGACTCAGAGGCCCAAGGAAGGAAGGGAACCATCTTCTCCTTGACACAAAGCATGTACTGCTGCTGCTGCTTTCTGAAACATCCATAATGGATGTAGCTCCCATGTCCTTAGGTTTCAGAAATGCATATCAAGTTCCTTTAGCCTTACCTTTCCAGGCAGGGAATGCTTTTAGTAAGACTTCTTTCTAAGTCTGCCCATGTGGGTTTTCAGCCTAAAGCTGAAAACTTTCAGCCTAACTGCAGTAGAATTACTCCTTAAGAACTTTGTCCAGCATGCCCAAAATCTAGCCCCACCATACAAACAACCCCTCCAAGAATCAGAGTTGCTTCTTGTTGGAGGAACCACAGTCAGAGTCTGTGAATCAGAAGAAAAAAGATGATGATTTTTGTAGTAGATTTTTGCAGAAGAAAAATGAAACCTCTGCTAGCAAATGTGAGCCCCACTGACACACCAGCTTTATTGCCAGAAGCATTCAGATGGAGTCCAAACAAGGAAATCTCTGAAACGCTTTATAGAGCTTTCCTTTTCCCACTTTCACTTATAAACTTCATTTTATTCACCGCGGGAAGAAAGTATCAATATTGTGCCAAACAATACAGCCAGGTTTTGATTTTCTTTAAAAACAGAGATTACAGACAAAAAAGTCTCTGATGAAGCTGCAGAGCTCCACTCAGACCATAGGTCCATGGGCTCAGCAGACATGGGCTCTGTTTGCTCAAACAGAGACACTGCCCTAGAGAAAAATAGAACATCTGGCCAGAAAGCAAGCTTTACTTTTTCGTGACTGCTTGCTGTTCAGACAGTTGAATTGCAAAGGGAAAGAACTAGAGCAGGTAGGAGAATCTAGCTCCAGGAAAGATCAGGTAAACTCTACAGGAAATAATAAAAGTCTTCTTCTTCTTCTTTTTCCAAATAATTTTTATTCATTTCCCAAAAACAACATTACAAAAGCAATAACACACACACACCAAAAACAAAAAATAATAGTAAAAACAAAAACAAAATAAAACATAAAAAAGACAAACATCATTTGTTACATTTTGCTTAACATTGTTGACTTCCTCAATTCCCCTCTCACTGGGTCCATTTTAGAATTCCATTTAGGCAGTTTCCATCTTATATCCTAATTCTATCTGATACCTTTTATCATTATCTTTCAATTATTCTATTCTAAAAACATCAACTATATTCCACCAATAATTAATCAATTAATCTCAATAAAAAAATATTTCCCGTCCTTCAATCTTCTATTTTTCTTTAGCCTAAATTTTATTACCAAAGATTTCCCCTAAATTCCAATAGAGATTCTTATATCATAATAGCATTTTACCCTTAAAATTGATATGACCCCCCTTCCCCTGGGCTCAGGGTCTCCCATATGTTTCAGCAGGTTCCATAAATCGTTCCAGTTTTGGACCATTCAAATCCATCAATAAAATTTGCATTCATTACTACCCCTCATCCCACTCCCACTCTCTCCCATCCTAACCCCCATTCTTCCTTAATCTTCCCCTGCTGCCTCCCCAATTCTTTAAAAATTGTAGCACAAAACCATCCAGTAATATTTCCACTTTCCAACTCTGTCTCAATTTTCTTTCCCTCTAAATTCTGGTCACAGTGTGGATCCTGCCCTCCCTCTCTCACCGGGAGAACATTATTCCACACTGGTTCTTCTGTGAGGTCTCCTTGAATCAAACAGGTGTCCTGTCCCCCCCCCCCTCATTGGGGGAACAATAGTCCATGCATCTTCCTCTTCTTGTTTAAATTCTGTTGCATTGTCCATGTCCGATAATTGTTCATTTTGCTTCTCTTCATTCTCTGTTGGAGTTAGTCCTTTTTCATTTCCCTTGTAGTTCTGAGTTCTTTCACTCATTTCACGTATCAGTATATTGTTTTGCATCAAATCTACACTTGATCTTAGCCAAAAGGCCGAGAAGCATCAAATCATTTTTTAGGTCCAAAAGCTGTTCCAAAAGTAGTTTCTGAAAGTCGAAGGACTCAAATGCCTCAAACGATGTTATGACTACAGACATCCGGTCATCTCAGATTTCATGGGGAAACAGCAGATAACCCAGCAGGAGGCGATGCAATTCGTATTTCCAAACCAATTTTATGTCTGATCTGGTTATTAATCTCATTTTCAATTCTTCTTCATGTCTTTAAAAAATCATGTGTCCATTCATGAAAAGAGCATATCAAACTCCTTGTCCACAGCCTTATATTTTGTGCTCTCTTCAAAGTTAACAAATCTCAGTCTCAAAGAGGTAAACAAATTCCTTCTTATTGTGATGTCACAATGGCAGCTTGCTAATCCTTCCAGTGACCAGTTTCCAGGGGTTCCCCCCCCCCATCCAAATTGAAAAGTTCTTGCAGGGATTTTAATAAATTTAATCCTTCTCCCCTTTACCCTGCCTCAGGGGGAGGGTTTTAAGTCCACTCTTTGGTAATTGATAAGTTCCTTTCACTTAATCTGGCTATAGACAAGTTAACTGCGTCTCTGTTCTCTCCATGGGGGGAGACTGGCTTCCTTTTTCAATCTCCTCCCATGACCAAATTTTAATAATTAGTCCAATTATTTCAGTACTCAGGGTCTTTAGAGTTCCTTTTTTTTGGGGGGGGGGGAGTACGATCACTGTTGCCTGGCAGTGTCACAGCTTCGTACCTCCGAGGTAGCTTTGTTCTGATGCACCACAATTTGCTCCGACCCCCTGCTCTCTCGTTGCCCAAAAATAGGCAAACCGAGGGAGGGGGGAGCTCGCTTCTGGTGTCTGCCGGATCCACGTCCCCAAAAAGCTCAATTTGGGGTTTCTCCTGGGGGGCCGCTGCGCTGGAGCAGTCCCCCCCCTTATCGAAGGCACCCGTTCTCCTCAGCCGAGGAAAATGGTGCCCGCCATTGCTCCGCGATCAGCCGGAAGTCCCTCTATAATAAAATTATTCTTAATATTTTTAATAGAAACAGAAAAGCGTTCAGAAAAGATATAGCCTTTTGGGGGTGAGATAGCCTGATGAAAAAATGACTCATCCGCATTATGCATTAGAATAAATTAACATTTATTTGCAACCGTTATGTGTGCTTAGCAAAAACAGATTTGCAACTACTTTAATAAGGCAAAGGGCACATCCAACCAGAGGTTCTCTTGAACAAGCTCTCTTAAAATCACTGAAGGGTACCAGGGTATGTGAGAATTCTCTTCCAGCCCTCTGCCTCATTAGTGATTCATTATTTCTTTACAACTTTCACCAAATGCAAATATAAAGAAGGTTCTAACTGTTGGTATTCCGTAAAAGGAGAAGTCATATGGTAGAGTAAAAGGAGAATTCCCTAGAGCCCCAAAACAGATCCCACACTCACTTGATGATGTAAAATGTGTCGTTGCTTTTCACCTCCTGTTTATTTTGCATTACTTGCAGAACTGGGCTGACTTTGCTTCTTCCAAAAGTATCTGTGGGAGAAATCCTTCGCACAAAAAGCTGGCATAAAGCAAGTTTATTCAGGCTGCTCTGCCTAAGCCTGGCACATAGAAAACAAGCATTCAATACCATATTTTGTGCTGTGTTGCCAGGGCATGTGAGTGAGCTGAAGTGGCTGCGGGTGCAGCCTAAGTCGCCCCTCTCTGCTCCTGTCCCTGCCCCACCCCCAGGACGCTCCTTTGGCTCAGCTGGCTGGGTGCTGGCTCAGTGGGGAGGAACAAGCTACACCAGTGGATCTTGGAGTTGGGGACTTAACACCAGCTGAGCCAGAGATCTGCTGCCTCCTAAACAGCATCCTGGTGCCCCCTGTTCCTTTTCTCTCTCTTTTTTTTTTTTGAATGATATTTATTCATTTTTTCCCATCACCAAACCTGAACATTGTTCTTCATGCTTGTATACATATACATACATATACATATACATTTATGTTTGTTTGTTACAATTTTTCGTATCGTATTTCTAATCCTCCTTTCCCAGAGAAAAAAAGGGAAAGGAGAAAAAAAGAAAAAAAAGAAAAGAGAGTAAATTTTATCTTTGGACTTCCTGTTATCTCCATAAGCATACTCTCCTCTTTTTGTCGCAGAGTGTATATTCAGTCCATGCTATCTCTGTTTTTACATATCGTTTGACACTCCTATTTCTTAAGGAAACTGATTTCTGCAAATCCAAACAGATTTTTTCCTTTTTTTACTCAAACGCTATCATAGAAATTTTGTTCTCAGTATATTTTCTAACATATTTCTTGTACCTGTCCCATTTTTTTAGAAATTCTAAATTCAAACAGTTTGAGAGGAAAGGTTAAAGAAGAATTTCCCTGTTCCTTTTCTCAAGTAGCTTATATCCCAGCCGGGCAAAAGTCGGTGGTTTTTCTCTACACATGTTGAAAGTGCATGCCCTGGCCAAAAGTGGTCCTGCCGGCTTCAAGAGACCCTGTTTTTGTTGCTGTTCCCATATTTCCAAATATGCCTACAAGTCCCCAAAGGCTGGTCAATCCTTGGTTTAACCACAGGTGCCTCTGTGGGGCTGTCTGATTCCTACTAGGAAACCTCATAGTGCCAATATCTATAATCCAATACATATAATGCCAAATGAAGTCTGGAGTGGGCCCTGTCCATAGCAAGATCCACTAGTAGGAGCAGCTTGGGATGCAGCTGATCTCCGGCTCTGCCAACTGATCCCTGACTCAGCCAGCAAGAGGCCCCCCCTCCCGCAGCTCAGCTGAAAGTACCCTGGGATAACACACACATCCTGGTTTGGCTGAAGCTGGCTGAGCTGAGGCCAGTGAATGTTCCCCAAAAGGGGTGCTCTGGGGGGGGGGCAGGACTAGAGGGGGGACTTAGGCTGGATCCTAAACCTGTGACCTGGCAATCCAGGATAGAATACTATTTTAAAGGCTTGTTTTCCCTCTGCCAGGCTTAGGGAAACTGAATAATGGGGGATTGACTCTCGTGTAATTTATACCCACATGCTTTCTTCTAGTTTCTTGTGCATAGGATTGCTCCCTAAGACTCTTTTTTCTATATATCAATAGAGATATGATATGATATGATATGATATGATATGATATGATATGATATGATATGATATACACATACAGAACCTTTGGGCATCATTTCATTGCCCCTCGCCCCTCAAACTGCTCTAGTCTGCAGACACATTTACCTGAGCAACTTTCAAATCTATTTCATTTCTTCTTTTAAAATTTCCATCAGAAACATTTCTATAATGATAAAGTCCTGTGTAAATGCTGCATGAAAGCACTCACATTGCTGTTATTAGGGGAACATAATGATGGTTAATTACTTTCATGAAAAAGGCACATACCTAATTAGTTACCTTTATCTTAATTTGCACCTGGAGATATTATTGTGAAAGAGGAACATCGTGCACAATTCAGCTTATGAAAGGATGCACTTAAAATCAGAAAAAGAAGCAAAATGACACACATAGGTGCAGCCTACTAGAGGATGAATCAAGATTGTCGTCTGTTGCTTCACTATTTTTTAATAATGAGCTTATCAAATTGACCTTTATAGGCAATAGCAAAAAATATTACATTGCAGATTTTGAGGGAAATGCATTCAGTTAAATATAAACACGAGAAATTAGGGTGTGGGGAGGCATCAAAGCATTTTGCTATAAGTCAGCAGAGGAAAATGTAGCCGGAAAATGCTTTAAATTTTTTGCAAGCAGAAATGATTTGAAGGCCAACTCATGAGGACGACTGATGGAAAATTCAGGGACACCCTTCCAGTGAGAATGTTTATCATAGAGGTGTTGACCTTGGTCTAGTGGGAAGAGGAACAAAGAGCTTGATTTGTTCTATTCATATTACACTCCCTTGACAGATGATCTATGGATCAATAAGAACCATATCTTCAGAGAGAGTCATATGACCTGCCATGATCCCAAGACAAATTCATGCAGCAGAGAAAAGGGACTCGGGTTAAGAGAAGGTCAAGCCTTTGCTAGAAAGAAGGTATTTAGCACACTGCAATTTGAGACATGTGGCTTCACAAAAACAGCACAGAATGACTTCAAATTGGGCTGTAACATAATGGGGCTACTTAATATTTTACAATAGCTTAGTCCCATATTTCAAACTGTGCCTATGAAAATAGTGCTGAATGATGCAGGCGAGGTACTGCACCCAGTTTAAACTTGGCAATGGACCAGACAAGGGCCAATAAGAGGGAGGGGTTTTGCTGCCTGGCTGGTGTGTTCAGGCTGATGGAGTTCAACATCTTCTGAAGAGGGTTGTGCTGTAGCAATAGAAGCAAGATCAAAGGTCTGGGATACTCCTGGGTCTACTAGCAGTTACTGGGGGGGGGGAGAGAGAGAGAGAGAGAGAGAGAGAGAGAGCGAGAGAGAGAGAGAGAGCGCTTTCTTAGATGAGGGCAACCTGAGTTCTCCATGCCTCTAAGTCAGGCTGTTGGAATGTGCCACATTGAGGGGGGGGGGACAGGTGCCTTTCAAGATGGTTTAGGGTCCCTCAATCACAAGACAACTGCAAGGCAGCTAACTCAGAGCCTGTGTTGAGAATGAAACCATTGCAGTTGCTCCTGGGCTCAGTTCAAAATGCTGGTGTTTTGTTTCAAGCCCCTGACAGCTTGGCACTAAGGTAGGCTCACCTATCTCCACCTGGGCCCAGACTTTCATGGATGCACATCTTCAGGGCAATTGTGTTTCACACAATACTATGTCATATAAATAGATTAAAATGTTTCAGAATATTTCAATGCCATTTAAGCACATGTGCAATTTATGTGTTTTAAAGAGAAAAGAATCAGACTAGTGGACATTAATAAAATTAAAAATTACTATGCAAACTCTTAGGGTAACAATTCTATATAAACTTACACTGAACACCATAAGACTCCTTTCAAATATATACGTAAGGGCTTGTGCAATTAAAAAAATATGATGTTAATATAGCTATTACAGAGCAAAATGCTTTCAGACTTCCCTTTCTCCCTACCTTTGTTAGCCTTAAGAAGTGATTTTCTTTTATGATATAAACACATTCTACAGCAAACCTGGTAACAGATGCTTACCAACTACTGAGAAATTTTGCATATTTTTTTAATGGAAATGGCTTTTAGAGATGACATTGATGTAATTACAGCTGCATATTCAAAAATAAACTCTGACTGCTGGAGGAGAAACATAAAACAAAAGTGAGATGAGAGATAGGGTTGGCCACATGACAAGTATAATTAAAGGTAAGCAAAGCTAAGCCTTGGGGCTGAAAGCCAGCAGACATGGATTGCTGGAAAGTCTTGGCAAATTCCCAGGAAGTCACAAGTATATAAGGAGATGCGGAGAGCAAGGAAACAATGTGCAGATGGCTGTGTGCAAAGCAACCAATTAGTTGTCTTGATTCAAAGAATCACAGAAGAGGCAGAAAGCAACACTCTTGCCATTGAATGAAGGCAACCAGGGGGCCAGTGGATAGATTGCTCCGGCCCCTGCCTGCCAACCTCTTTCTCCACACAGGTGCCATGCCCCATAACAAAGCAAGAAGGGCATCTGTGCAAATTGTTGTTGCTTATAGCGAAAGGCCACAATCCAAAAATAAGATAAATGGAACATGCAGTATATCAACAATCAGCAGACAACCATAAAAAACTATTTCTATACCTGTCTTCATATTAAAAGTAAATAAATATTCTTCAGCAGAATAAAAATATGTATACACACACACTCACACACACATTTTGGGGGGAAATAGAAAGAAAACTCTGCTTCCCTGGTGAGGGAAGTACTTATTACATCATCATCATTATTATTATTATTATTATTATTATTATTATTATTATTATTTTAATGCTGCCTTTCTGCAAGAGCTCACAAGCACTCCAGAGAGGACTTGAAATAACACACATGGGTGTGGTTTTTTTAGGTTTAAATTGAACAAATGTAGGAGGATCAATCACTGGCTCTCTCTGTGTCTTTTTCTTTTTCTTCAAAAAACCTGCCTGTCTTGTGTTTGTGTTTCCCTCTCTGCAGCTAATTGTAGCCTCTATCCAGAGATCAAGGGAAGCATTGGGGTGGAGGATCAGCTCCATTCTAATTCCTAGATCCAGCACAAATTCAATTCTTGGAATAGCCAGGCTAGCTTCCTGGGGAAGAAATGGCCCATTAAGGTAGCAAAGGAAATGTCTCTGTGCCAGATGACAAATGCATGCCCCTTGCCATCCTCAACTTGCTGGTAGTTAGAGAGACAAGGAGCCAGAAACTGGCAGGCGGCAGGCTGGGCAGCTGGGAGACAGAGCCATGCCCAATTTCTATCAGAATCTGTGGGGATGTTTAGGATAATAGGCAAGGAAATATTTGTAGTGATGCGTGATTCACAGAAGCTAGTTGATTATTTGTTTGAATCTTTACAAGATGACTAATCCAATCTGGTTTGCCCAGATGGATTATTCCTTGTGTCCCCTTTTCTCCCTGTTAGAATACAATAAAGACTCACGAGTCTGTTTTTTAAAGTATAACCATAGGTTTACTCACAAGTTGGTACATCACCCCAGAAAAATTATCTAAGATTTATATATTTTAAAAAAAAACAATCAAACTCGTGTTGGAGATGTAAGAGGGAAGTGGGAACCTTTTACCACACGTGGTGGTGATGCACAATTATAAAAAGATTTTGGAATGAGATATATGAAGAGTTAAAAAATTGTTTAAGATATCATTTATTAAAAAACCAGAGTCTTTTCGATTAGGGTTAGTATCCAATGACATCCCCAGAGATAAGAAAAATGTATTCCTATACGTGACAGCAGCGTCAGAATGTTGATTGCCAAAAATAGGAAGGGGGAGATTATACCATCATTAGAATGGAGAATTAAATTGTGCGAGTTTGTAGAAATTGCAAAATTGACAGCAAATATTGGAGGCTATTCAGATCAGAAATTAATTAAGGAATGGGAAGGTACAAAGGAATACATGAAGAAATATTGCTTCGGAATTGATATATTGATGGATAAAAAGTAAAACGCACAGGGAAAAATAAGGAAAGAATAACAAAATGAATTGGAGGATAAGTAAAAAAAATTAACACAACTAGAGGATAAAATGTAAAACATAGAGATCACACATGGGTGAGGGGGAGTAGGGAGGAGGTGGGAAAGTATATGTATAAAATGTATTGGAATTTTGAATTTGAGTGTGGTATTTTGGTAATGTGTTGTTTGTGTGTGTGTGTTCAATTTGTATTGAAAGTATAATTTTAAAAAGTTTACTCACAAGTTGTTCACAGTACACATCCTAGAAGGCAGGCTTTAAGCGTCAGGTTGCAAAGATATAACGTGGCTCACATCCTTTGTGAGGAGGGGCCTAAGCGCTGCTGGCTAAGAGCCAGAGACGGAACTGAACTGAATCGAACAGAACTGAAATAAAACAAAAGAAGACTCTACATTATTGATTTACTCTGCGCGTCACACTCATCTACTGAGTCATTTACAAGAGGTATAGGAAGTTACATGTCCCCCTGTCTCTGTCCACTCTAGGAAGTAAAGCATGTTGTAATTCATTGTACTGATGTAATACACCCCACAATCTGAGGCCGTGACTCCAGGAGAAGCAAGGCCCACTGTCAGGGTGTGTGTGTGTGTGTAATGCTGTGAGCCGCTCCAGCGTAGACTAAGGTTGTATATATGTGTAAATAAACCTTATGTTCTAAAGACACTACAGTCACTGAACTCTGGGTAAGTGGCTGGAGTCCTGGACCCCTGGAATCTTGCACTACTCAGAGTTTGGAGTGGTGTGCAACACCACCTTCCAAGAGGTCCGCTCTAGTGTCTGCTCCCAACAAGATATGTGGGACAAACAACAATCTTGATGGCTGTTGTTGAAAGCAGAACACCAATCCAGGTTGACTTTGGTGTCAATAACACACAAAGCAAGACTGGACAGAAGACCACTGCAGAATTTCTTGCTATAGGCATCCTGGCGGCACTGGCGGAGGAAAAGGAGTGTGGGGGGGAGTGGCTGCCCCCCTGCCCACGCTGGGCGCCACGCCCCTGCAGGCGACTTGCCCCGTCCCCAGGACGCGTGCCAGCCCCGCCCCCGCCTGCTCTCCGGCAACCGCCTGCCAGACAACCTTCCAATAGTTTGGAGAATATTGAGGAGGAGATGTATGAACTGAAAAACAGGGCAAATGAAACTGATCTTTTTCAGTCCTCGTTCATCATAAGAAGAATAGTCAAGGAACAAGCAGTTCCATTGGCAGTTAAAGATGCTATGCTTTTGGCACCATTTCATGCTTCTATTACCTAAAAAAAGAACAGAAAAGAAAAGATTCCCCAGCAGAGCATTTGGGTCCAATGGCTGGACTACAAGGAAAACGGAAGGTGAAAGTGAGCAGGGGAGAATCACCAGTCTTCAATTTGGATTGGATGGTGAAACAGGCAAAAATTCATGACAAAATTAAGGCCATTCTAAAAGATGAAAAGTAATGGAGGTTTCAATAACAAAAATGAACTGGAAAACAAAAGCAAAATATAACTGTTTGCCCAGCTATGGACTTAATAAACTATGTGCAAATCCTATTGGGCAGGTCTTGTCCATCTCCCTGTCTTTTTCATGTTTACCATGGTCAGCATACACATTTGATAGCATTAATAAGAAATTATCTGCTTTTATTTCATTACAAAACAATAGGGGAAAGCGGAACAGCATATTACAAAGAAAGGAGGGAAGGTTGGCCATGCTGGGATGTTGCTCCAGCTGTTCCTGAACTCTCTTGCTTTGACTTAATGAATGAGTGCTGGAAAGAGGGGTGAAATTAGAGCTGTCAATATTGCATTCCAAATGTGCATGGCACACTCCCATTTTAATTTAAGTTTCTTTATTCCCCAATCCTCCCTCCCTGTGGCCACTGGGAGCAAATGGAAGCACTGGGCCGCTGCCAAGGAAAATTGGGTCCTAATGAGTCTGAGCCTTTACTGCATCTTGTTTTCGATAAGACACAACTGTGGTATTTCAGGAGGTCTCACCTGGGCATTAATTCTACAAGAAATACAGCTATGAGTGTTATCTTTCCTCCCTTTCAATATTGTGCTGAATGATTTGCATATAAAAAAGGCCTGGCAGCTGTTTTGTGTCAATGGCTTGACTTTTGTCATACTGGACCATGATTCAGAAGTGGCTGATCTCCACCTTTGACTGACTTCAGGAATTATAGTATTTGCCTCACTGTTTCCTATTATTTTCAAAATTGAACAAGCAAGCAATTATGAAAAAGGACTCCCCCCCCCCAATGGACTGCTGTATTTGAAGGAACTGCTGTTGTCACGTGTAACTGGCGTGGGGATTTGAGGGAGAACAGTGTCTGCACTCCTGGGTCTGGCTGACAAACCCGAAGGGAGAATAAATGCAGGATTGGGGTACATTAACGCGTCTGGAACTCCCAAGAGATTTTCTATGTTCTCCTGCCCCAAACAAGAAACATGTGTCCTTTGCTGACTTGGGGGCTGCCAGATGTTTTGCAGGGCAGCTGCTATCAGTCCCAGCCAGTACTGGGAGTTGAGGGCCAAACCTGGGAAGAGCTTCAGGTTGGTTAAAGCTGAGGGAGAAAAATCTGGAATGCCAGTGTCACCCTTGCCCATCCTTTGCCGTACTTGATCAATTCTCTTGCTTCCCTTCATGTCTGAAGTTCCTCCTCTTAACTCCTGCTTTTTTAAAAAAAAAAAGGGGGGGGGAGAGAAAATCTAAACATTCACATAGCCCCCAACATTCCTCAGATGGAAATAGGGACATTTTTCACTCCCAACTAGACCCCTCTCATTCCCCCCCCTTCCCACACAGAGCATTTCCTATCAGAAGAAGGGCAAGTGCCCCTCCCACCACATCACTCCCCCCCCCGATAAAAACCCTTAATGTTGTCCCTATTTTCAAAAAAGGGGAAAGAGAGGACCCAAACAATTACCGCGCAGTCAGCCTGACATCAAGACCAGGAAAGATTCTAGAGCAGATCATTAAACAAACAGTCTGTGAGCACCTAGAAAGGAATGCTGGGATCACTAAAAGTCAGCATGGGTTTCTGAAAAATAGGTCATGTCAGACTAATTTGATCCCATTTTTTGACAGAATTACAAGCCTGGTAGATGAAGGGAACGCTGTGGATGTAGCCTATCTTGATTTCAGCAAGGCCTTTGACAAGGTGCCCCATGATATTCTTGTAAAGAAGCTGGTAAAATGCGGGCTAGACAATGCTACCATTCAGTGGATTTGTAACTGGCTGACTGACCGAACCCAAAGGGTGCTCATCAATGGCTCCTCCTCATCCTGGAGAGTAGTGACTAGTGGGGTGCCACAGGGTTCTGTCTTGGGCCCAGTCTTATTCAACATCTTTATCAATGACTTGGATGATGGGCTTGAGGGCATCCTGATCAAATTTGTAGACGACACCAAATTGGGAGGGGTGGCTAACACCCCAGAGGACAGGATCACACTTCAAAATCACCTTAACATATTAGACAACTGGGCCAAAGCAAACAAGATGGATTTTAACAGGGAGAAATGTAAAGTACTACACTTGGGCAAAAAAAATAAAAATGAAAGGCACAAATACAGGATGGGGGAACACCTGGCTTGAGAGCAGTACATGTGAAAAGGATCTAGGAGTCTTGGTAGACCACAGACTTGACATGAGTCAACAGTGTGATGCAGCAGCTAAAAAAGCCAATGCAATTCTGGGCTGCATCAATAGGAGTATAGCATCTAGATCCAGGGAAGTAATAGTACCACTGTATTCCGCTCTGGTCAGACCTCACCTGGAGTACTGTGTCCAGTTCTGGGCACCACAGTTCAAGAAGGATACTGACAAGCTGGAACGTGTCCAGAGGAGGGCAACCAAAATGGTCAAAGGCCTGGAAACAATGTGGAAATAGGGGGATTCCAGTATCAAATCAGAATCTGGGATGGCTTTTGTAATTCTGGGGCCGTCCCTGGGAAATTTGGACACTTGGAGGGAATGCATTCATATCACACGTTCCCCCCTCAAAAAGGCACTTCACACAAAAATAAAAACACTGTTAAGCATATTTTTAAAGCACAGAAGCATATACTCAAATACAAAACTAAGTCCAGTTCACAAGTGAGCAAGGCAGTCATAGAGAGCTGCCCCAAAGAGCTTACAAGTTGAACTTTGACAATGTGGACTATGACACAATAATTACCAATCCAAATAAACAATCCTGTACAAAAGGGCCATTGAGAAGATCTCATTTAGGATTTAGAAAGACTAAATATTGTTATTTAAAGGTCCACTTCACCAACAAATTAGTGAAGCAGCAAAAGTAACAAACCGGGATGTTGTCATCATTTGATAACATTCTTAACAATTCACAGCACAATCCTAGCTAAGTTGACTCAGAAGCAATCCCTATAGATTTCAATGGGACTTACACCCAGATATCTGGGGTTAGGGAGCAATCCTATGCCTAAGCCTGCAGATGTGTGGGTGAGGCCGGAGATCCCCAGTGGCAGGCAGGGAAGGGCAGGAAGCCAGGGGTGGGGGTCTGCCAGAATGTGCCTGGGTGGGACGGGGTTCCCCCAGAAGCCAGCGCCTGTGTGGAGGTGCTTGGTTCATGCCCCCTCAAAATTGTGTGCCTGGGGCCACAGCCTGCCACGCCCCCCGTCCTTGTCTATGGCAGGTCATGTGACTGAGCTGAATGGCTTGGGATCCAGCCTAAGCCTAGCTTCCTGGTTTTGCCCTGCAAACACTCCTTTCTTGGGACTTGGCTCAGCTAGCTTTGGCCTGACTGAGATGACCAGTTTAACACCAGCATATATTTGGCTAAACTGGGATTGCAGCCTTAATGCCAGCTGAGCTGGAAATCAGCCATTGAGCCAGAGATCTGGTACATCATAAGCTGCTCATCCGGGGACATCTTGCCATAAGATTTCCCCCTTAGTGTTGGATGAAACAAGTACAGTCATACCTCGGTTTAAGTATGCCTCGGTTTGAGTACTTTCAGTTTAAATACTTCGCAGACCCGTCTGGAACAGATTAATCCACTTTCCATTACATTCAATGGGAAAGTTCGCTTCAGGTTAAGTACGCTTCAGTTTAAGTACTTTGTGGACTGTCTAGAATGGATTAATCCACTTTCCATTACTTTCAATGGGAAAGTTCACTTCAGTTTATGAACACTTCAGTTTATGAACAGACTTCCAGAACAATTACCCCCATGCTTTGGGTTAAGTACGCTTCAGGTTGAGTACTCCGAGGTACCACTGTAGTCCTGTTCATTCATTCACTCATTTTTAGTCTAAATATAAGATCAATATAACAGTAAAAAGGAGATCCACTCTAAAAAAAAATAGGTTTCTGAATTTTAGGCGGAAGTGTCATGGACCAAGAACTTGCTAAAACAGAGTTAGGTGTGCAAATGTATGCATATATATTGGTGTATATATATAAATTCTAAAACTATTTACTATATTATATCAGTCATTTCCCCAGGTGATGTTTTAAATTGGACTCACTGTGCATTTGAATTTCAATATGTTCATGTGCTTACATTCTGGAAGAAGAGAAATTGCTGCACTCTGCTTGAGCCCTACATGAGATGGGAACATTTTCTCCCACATAAGACTGAGTCCAACTGCTCCATCCCAAAACATTTTCAAATTACTCTGATATAGTTTCCATATTACTATTTCCCCCAGCTGCAGAACGACAGGTAAGCACTGGGTGGTGACAGAATGAGAGCTTCTCAGATTCTGAAAGCACCTCGGTTTAATTGGAATGACATTGCTTTTATAACATCTTGGCATCCAGCACTTGCTGTCACATGGCTTAGAGATCCCTGGGGTCTGGGGACTGTGAAACCTGTGAAGCCATGGAAGGGAAATCATTGCCCAGAATATGAGAGACCAAGGGGGGTTGGTTTTGCAGGTGGCATTATGGTGCCGAATATAATCTCACAAGAGAGCCATTGCATCAGTGACGGCCAGAGGTGCTAGATTCAGAAGGGAACGTAGCCAGGGGCGTACCCAAGATCAAAACTGGGGGGGGGCAAGCCATGGGGGGTGACCTTTTTTTAAAAAAAAACTGTCACCAAGCACGTGAAGCCAAGGGTACTGTTTAAAACCCCAAAGATGGCGAACGTCCCTAGCCCCTGAAAACAGGGATGCAAGTACGATTCAGCCCCAACCACTGCAAAAACGGATGCAAGCCAGAGTTTTCCCAGAAACACAAAGCACAATTAAGACCCAGCAGCTCACAGCAGGAACAGAAAAGCGAAGAAGTTTAAGCAACACAGTAAAAGGCCTGGAAAGCACCCCAAGAAAAACTCAAAACAAAGCAGGCACATGTGTTAACCAGGTGAATGCAGATAAGACGAAACCCCAGGATGAAAAATGAAATAACCCCAAAGTCTCCCAGGCGTCGGAAAGGCAAGGAGGCAGGGACACAAGAGCTCCCACTTGAGGGGGGTGGGGTGGGGGGACAACAGAGGAGGAGAAAAGGGGAAAACTGAAAAGCAGCTGTTCCAAGCCTCCGTTAAGGAAATCAGGGGGGTGGGGAGAGCGCAACACTCCCTCCTGGGAGGGGGGGGGGTGAAGAGGAAACCCCAGCGTGGCAGCGAATTACAGCCAAAGATAGCTTCTCTAATGATATAATAAGAAACGCCCTGTTTAAAGTTTGGGGAAAATACAAAAGATTTTTAAAACCAAAGACGCCAAGAGGCAATTACAGTTAAAAAAAAGAATATGAAAGAGAGCTGGATAACATATAAGAACTTATTGATTGAAAGTGAGGGTCAAATAAAAATCAAAAATTACGAGGAAGTGAAGGCCTTCCTTACAAGCTAGTTAGAATATTACCAAATATATGAGTTATTTAAAGAAGATAAAAAAAATAAGATTTGGAAAAGAACCCACAAAATTAGAAACTGATTTAATAGACAATAAAACAAAAACAATTTCAAGAATGTACCGGCTTCTCTTAAATTTTGAAGTGATGGAAGACGGGACCAAAGCCACTATGATAAGATGGGCACAAGACATAGGGTGCCCCATTATGATATCTGAGAGGGAAAATTTATGGAAAGTTAACAAGAACTTCACCGCGAGTTACAATATTAAGGAAAATATGATGAAATTACAGCACCGCTGGTACTTAACTCCTGCCTGGTTGTCAAAGATGTATAAAAACTTAGCGAATATATGCTGGAGGTGTGGGGGAAACGGTGCCGATTTATATCACATGTGGTGGACTTGCGGGAAGCTTAAGATATTTTGGATACTAATATATGACGAACTGAAGAAAATGTTGGGCATCACTTTTCCTAAAAGACCTGAGGCTTTTTTTGTTAAGTATTGTAGGAAAAGATGTACCGAGTTCAGCAAAAGAAATTTTCCTTTACGCAACAGCGGTGGCTAGACTATTGGTGGCTAAGGGTTGGAAAGAACAGGAGACCCCTTCAATAATTGAATGGCAGGGTAACATGCAGGAGTTAGCGGAAATGGAATATCTAACAAATTCTTTAAGAGGCATGTCAATGGATAAATTTATGGAAAACTGGGGAAGATATAAACCAGGGGTCCCAAACTAAGGCTCGGGGGCTGGATGCGGCCCAATCGCCTTCTAAATCCGGCCCACAGACGGTCCGGGAATCAGCATGTTTTTACATGGGTAGAATGTGTCCTTTTATTTAAAATGCATCTCTGGGTTATTTGTGGGGCATAGGAATTCATTCATATTTTTTTTCAAAATACAGTCCGGCCCCCCACAAGGTCTGAGGGACAGTGGACCGGCCCCCTGATGAAAAAGTTTGCTGACCCATGATTATAAACTATATGTGCAAATATACAGTAAAGGCTTATTGTCTATGCAAGCATTTGATTGACCTTGGAAAATGGAGCAATTAAGATAATTTTCTTGCTTTAACCGAGGCACGCTAAGAGAAAATAATGTATTAGATGTTAGATACAGAGATTTTTATTGAGTAATGTACATTTGTTTTAAAACTTAGGATATATATCAGAAACTGAAAGGAAGTCTAATGGGGGAACGGGGGGAGGAAAAGGGAGAGGGAGGAAAGGAGAGGGAGTGGTTGTGAATAAAAACTTCTCTTTTGTTGTTACTTTTACTTTAGGATGTGGGTTAATGGAATACTTTGTGAGTCTTGTTTTGTTTTGAAATTGCAATTAGAAAAACAAAACAAAGATAGGTGTCCTTGTAGCTATTGATCATAAGGGGGAGGGGGAGGAAAGGACTAACACTCAGCAGGGGCTGCGGAAACGAAAGAGGAGAAGGGGACAAGGCAAAACTGTGCTGCTCCGGTGTCCTGAGAAGGTTGTTTGTTTTGAACTCAAGTGGTAGTGGGGACACAGCGGCAGTAAAAGCCCAATGAAAGGAAGCTGGCGTGAGTGTGGAACGGCGACAAAAGAGGCAGGCAAATGATAAGCAGACGGGACCTCGTAGCACATGCGCCCTGAAAGCTAGCTACCTCCACACAACACACACACACACACAGAGACCTAAGGGGAGGGAGGACGGGAGATCCGATGCGTGCAAAGGAGCTCTAGGAGGGACCAGCGAGTGGCTGCCTAGGCGGCCAATGAAGGCTCAGCCGGGTGGTTTGTTTGTTTGTTTTTTGTTCTGCTCCTCTGGCTTGCAGCAGCATCCAATCCTTAAAGGCAGGAGATGGGATTTCTTCGCCGCAACCTTTAACCCTTCATTGCCCGAGCCGGCAGAAAACACAGTGCTTTGAAAACCGGGATATACGGGATACTGGGCAGCTATGTAGGGGGGGCAGCTGCCCCCCCGCCCCTCGCTGGGTACGCCCATGAGCGTTGCATCTCAGGAATTTTAATTATCTTTAGAACTCATTTGTATACGGTTTCACCTCAGAAGTCAAAAGCTTTGTCAAACGTTTTGGCTCCCGAACGCCTGTACTCTTTACTCATCCCTTTCATTAATGGGATGGTGGTTTTCTATTCACTAACATCATGTGAAAATCTTACCAGAAGTGAGGACAGAAACATATGCAAATACTCCAGACTTCAGTCTGGAATTATAACGTGCCAGTGTGCAAAGTTTTAATCTGAGATGTTTTTCTTCTAAAATCGTCATTTTTATTTTGATAGATTTACAAAATATTTTTTTGATGTTTGAGAAAAGTGGACATTCAGAGAATTTGGAAATGGAGAACATCAAACCATGCTGGAACTGCATGTCCAGATCAATAAATAATTGCTATGTTATCAATGTTCCTTTTAACAAACTGGTAGTATTAAAAAGTAGCAAGCGACAGAAAGTCACTCTCCTCCATTAACCAGGTCCACTGTTTTTATGACTTCCCAGACCCACAGAGACAAGTGAAGGCAAAAGGTTTAATCCATTTTCTGCTAGATTTTTTCCATTTCCCTTTTGATTGAGCAACACTCATAGAATCATAGAATCATAGAGTTGGAAGAGACCACAAGGGCCATCCAGTCCAACCCCCTGCCAAGCAGGAAACACCATCAAAGCATTCCTGACAGATGGCTGTCAAGCCTCTGCTTAAAGACCTCCAAAGAAGGAGACTCCACCACACTCCTTGGCAGCAAATTCCACTGCCGAACAGCTCTTACTGTCAGGAAGTTCTTCCTAATGTTTAGGTGGAATTTTCTTTCTTGTAGTTTGAATCCATTGCTCCGTGTCCGCTTCTCATTTTAACTGTGATGCTGAAGAGCAGGATATCAGTTTACTTTTGTGATTTCAATGACCAATGCAATCTCTGGATAAACATAACCGCTATGCATCATTGCAATTGTTTTGAGTCCCTAGGTGACTCTCTCAAATCTATTTGCAATAAATGAGATTTCTAGTTGGGAGGCTGGGAAAACCAGATGGGGAAAATGCCTTCTGTTCTCGGTCAAATCCAGGACATATTTAAATAGGGCCAGCTGAAACTACTCACCTCACTTTGTATTTGTTTTCATGTTGAAAAGCACCTTCCATTCTCAGCTATTTTGGGCACTTGTTTCTAACACACTCATAGTCTTCTGAAGTTGCACCACGCCCATGCTCTTCTTTTTGCCCTCACAGTGCTCATTCTCATTGATCCATGCAGTGATTTATCCCATTGGTGCTAGTGATGTGCCAGCAGCATAATTGGGGGATTTCAAGATTTGACATTTGCAAGTTGTTTACCAAAGAAGAAGAAGATTCTTCTTCTCCTGCCTTCAGTTCAGAAAGTCAAGCCTATATTATAATAAAACTAATGGTGACCAGATGCCCTCCAATCCATGAACAAGCTGTGGTATCTGAAGAAGTGTGCATGCACATGAAAGCTTATACCCTGAACAAACTTAGTTGGTCGTTAAGGTGCTACTGGACAATTTTTTATTTATTTTGACTGTGTCGGACCAACCTGAAGCTGTGGCCAGCATTGTTTTTTCTCACATGCCTGCTGAAATGCTTAGATTGTTTTGAGAAGTCCTGACTATAAAAAAAAAATGAATATGGAGTCGAATTGGCTAAGCTACGAGGATATCCTCGTGGAATCGAAAGAGGGATGGAAGATCAAAACATATGAGCAACTGAAAGAGAGGGGTATAGGGTGGCTCCAGTATTACCAGATTCAGGACCTGTTTAAAAACGATAACAAAAATCACGGATTCGAGACCAACAAATCTAAATTTCAATTGGAAATTGTGGAAGGCAAAGATAAGCTATTAACAAAGATGTACGACCTCCTGCTGGAATGGAACACAAAAGATGAAGTTACCAAAGAATGTATGATTAAATGGGCAATAGATTTGGGCCATAACATTCACATTGATCAATGGCAAAGTCTTTGGAAATATCAGATTAAATTTACGGCCTGTACCCTTCTAAAGGAGAACATCATGAAAATGATGTTCAGATGGCATTTAACGCCCGTTAAATTAGCCAAAATTAACAAATCCAATAACAAGAAATGCTGGAAGTGTAATGCTAAAGAGGGAGACTACTATCATCAGTGGTGGCTTTGTGAAAAGGTAAAAGTTTATTGGGAACAAATATACAATGAATTGAAAAGATTATTAAGATATACTTTCCCCAAAAAACCGGAGGAAATGCTACTAGGGATATTGAGTAGGAACATAAAAAAAGATGACCATAAACTTTTTATGTACGCCACCACTGCCGCGAGAGTTATCTTGGCCCAGAGGTGGAGAACGACTGAAATACCGACTGTAGAGGACTGGAGAGAGAAAATGTTAGAATACTTGCAGCTGGCTAGGCTAACGGGGAGAATAAGAGACCAAACGGAGCAAAGGTTTCAAAAGGAATGGAACAAATTTACAGAGTATTTGAAGGAGTATGGTAAGATATGAATCGCCTGTAGGTTAGTATTACAAAATGCAACAGTGAATGTAACCTGAGTCAAAGACCTATGTTTAATTTGTAAGATAATATGTGACGGGTATAATTTTAGAGAGCGCAAAACTGAATATATGGAAAAACAAGTCTGAAAGAGAGAGAGGTGGAAGTCGATCATAAGAGGAGTTGAATAAAAAGAATTATCGAAACGGGAAAAGGAACTGAAACAAATAAGTCATAAAATGAAGTTGATAAATCGCAACAATTCTTAATTTATTTAAAAAATGACATGACACATTTCGGAATTGTATGCTTTTTATTTAATTTCTTTTTTGTACTGTAAAGTTTCTTTCCGACTGATGTAGATGTATGTACAGATAAAACAATAAAAATGATTATTAAAAATAAAATAAAAAAAAGAAATGCTTAGATTGTTTTGAAGCTGAGCAACCCACAATAGGATGAACCTTCCAAAAAGTATCTCTTTCCATGTGCCCAAGAGCTTATTCACACTTCCTCTTGAATTGCTGCTTCTTTAGTGCTCAGTCAGAGCAAACGGCAATTTGTGTTTTTCCAGATTGCCCTTGGCTTCCATTGAGAGCCAAAGAGCAGGTTTTCCCTGGGCTAGGAAAGGAGCAGGGCGAGGGGGAAAGGATGGGGACTAGCAGAGTTAGTTTGGTCTTCCTCTCACTGGCTCTGGCTCACTGCCTTGATCCCTCCCAGCGCCAATGGGCACCAGCCTTCAGTGCTGATGGGGTGAGCAGAGCAGAAGAACAGAGCACATCTGGCGCTGGCAGCAAAGGAGGTAACTGGCAACAGGAGGAGAAAGACCTTCACCGTTCACCATGGATCTTTGCCAAGCCTTTCTCTTTCTTTCTTTAAAACATAAAGGAGCTCCACTGTATTATCCCAGCATTGTGCTCTTTTGTCATCATTTCTGAGATTTCTTACAGTAATTTCAGTAAGCAGTAGTCCTGTGATCACTGTGAGCTGTTTTCAGCATGGCTGAAAATAATAAAAATTTCCTCTGGTTAATTTTGAAACAGACAACAAGGCTTTACTCTGCAGATTTTCTTGTATGTCTGTTTTCTCAGTCTTAGGGGTAGGGAACATTTTATGTTTGTTATTTGTTTTCCTAAGTCTTCCATAAGAAGAGCCTGCAGGATCAGGCCAATGATCCCATCTAGTACAGCATCCTGTTCTCACAGTGAATATAGGAACTTCAGAAGCAGGATCCAAGCACAAGAGCACACTGCCCCTCCTGTGGTTTTCAGCAACTGGTCTTGAGAAGCATGCTGTTTATGACTGTGGAGACAGAACATAGCTATTGTGGCTAGTCGCCATTGATAACTTTGTTATTGTTTAGTCATTTAGTCGTGTCCGACTCTTCGTGACCCCATGGACCAGAGCACACCAGGCACTCCTGTCTTCCACTGTCTTTTCCAAAGAGTCTTCTCTTCTCAAATAGAAGGGGAAGAAATGGAGGCAGTGAGAGATTTTACTTTCTTGGGTTCCATGATCACTGCAGATGGTGACAGCAGTCACAAAATTAAAAGACGCCTGCTTCTTGGGAGAAAAGCAATGACAAACCTAGACAGCATCTTAAAAAGCAGAGACATCACCTTGCCGACAAAGGTCCGTATAGTTAACGCTATGGTTTTCCCAGTAGTGATGTATGGAAGTGAGAGCTGGACCATAAAGAAGGCTGATTGCCGAAGAATTGATGCTTTTGAATTATGGTGCTGGAGGAGACTCTTGAGAGTCCCATGGACTGCAAGAAGATCAAACCTATCCATTCTGAAGGAAATCAGCCCTGAGTGCTCCCTGGAAGGACAGATCCTGAAGCTGAGGCTCCAATACTTTGGCCACCTCATGAGAAGAGAAGAATCCTTGGAAAAGACCCTGATGTTGGGAAAGATTGAGGGCACAAGGAGAAGGGGACAACAGAGGACGAGATGATTGGACAGTGTTCTCGAAGCTACGAACATGAGTCTGACCAAACTGCGGGAGGCAGTGGAAGACAGGGGTGCCTGGCGTGCTCTGGTCCATGGGGCCACGAAGAGTCGGACACGACTAAACGACTAAACAACAACGAAGTTGGAGGCAGAGGATTGGTGGGAGGCACCACCTGGGGAACCCCCAGGGGAAGATGGCTCAGGGCCCAGAGATAGATGGTGGGACAACAATGAGTGGTAAGAGGGACAAGAGGGAGCTGACTGGGAGGAGGAGGAGATGTCAGAAGCTGAAGAGGTAAAAGCACTTAGTGAGCATAGGGACTTTGTGGTAGAGAGAAGGTCAGAATCAGAGTCAAAAGCTGAAGGAGGGGAGGCCAAGAAGCAGGGGTGGGTGTGGATGGTGAAAAGGCATGGGGTCTCCCCTTCCTGCAGTGACCAGCTCCCCCCCCCTCCGGTTTCCCAGATCACAAAGAGGTATGAAGTGTTAAGTATAATTGTTTTAATTCACACTGAAATGTATTGCTGATAGAATTTAACTGGAAGATTCCACTGAAGCTAAATTAAGAGCAAAAAGTGTTCTCTGCGCTGCCTTGATGGGTTGATAAATAACTGTTATTGTTTTCAGGTAGCTCTGACATGGTGTTCTAACCTTACATCACATGAGAGGTATTGAATTGCAAATTTGCCATCTGGGAAGGGTAAGCTGAGTTCTTTATCCTCAGACTCTGGGAGCGGAAGGTTGTAACTGACTCTCCAGGAGCTGCATTTCCTAAGGCAGGATGCAGGACGGAAGGCAAGCAGTTGGGAGAGGCCTCTGCTTCTAGGTCAGCTGAAATTATTTCATACTTTGTAAGATGCTGAGTCTATGTCTTGGACTGGGACAAGTCTTATGGAATGGTATCATTTGATGTTTAAATTCTGTTTTGAAGAAAGTTTTGCAAGTAAAGTTTTGAACAATCTAACAGGTCTGGATGATGCTTCATTTCAAAGGGAGTCAGTTTTTATTCATCCAGTTGCTTCAAACTGCGCAATATTAATATCTGCAATATGAAGAGGGCAGAGAAACGACAGACAAGGTGAAGATGCCTCAGAGTGCTTGAGAAGGAACTGGGAGAAGAGGGGACCTTCAGTCCTCGCAATGGCCTCATAGGGGCAAGTTCCATCAGGATGAGTTGCTGTGCTCACTAGGCCTGGCCTCCTGGGCTGCCTTGTGCCCTTGAATAAAGAGTCGGCATCACTGAAACCATGTGAGTTATGGCTGACCTGATTCTGGCTTCCGCCCCTGTCACAAATGGGTGCTCAGGGCACATTGCAACACTTTAATTGCATGTCTGGGGCATCTAGGAGGAAGAGTAGACCCTGAAAAATAAGCCTCCATTACGTAAAAGTGCCAGAAGAAGCAGGCAAGAAAACACCAGGCACCTGCTCCACTCCGACTGTCCTTCTCACAGGGATGCCCTGATGCCATGTGGCCGATGCAGGCCAACAAATGGGCCCAGCACCTTCATAGCCCAGTGCCTTCTAATTACGTGGATATATGGGGAATAAGTCTTGATTCTTATCAGTTTAAAAAGTAAATGCGGAACCTTGACCAATCCGAAATCTAACCTAATTCTTTTAAGGAATGTGTGACACAGGAAGAGAGCCAACTGGAACAAAATATGTTCATGGGAAAGGAAATGGCCAAGAAATAATAATAATAATAATAATAATAATAATACATATTTGATTAATCCCTGTACACAGAGTACCTACCTACCTACCTACCTGTATGTATTTATTTGCAGTAATAAAATAAGTTTTCAGCAGTACTTTTTTTTTTTTAAAGAAACCCTGTGATGTTATTCTGGGATTATAGCAAATCTTTTGCCTTTAATTCAACTGCCCATTTTTGTCTTCCCCGTCTGGGTGAAGTACTGTAGCGAGCATCATCAGGGTTTCATACGCCATCATAATCTTTCTGTATGTCCTGCGTGGTCTCGAGGAGACATCAAACAATGTATTCGAGGTAGGTGATTAGGAAGTATCTTTTCTCCTCTTTGAGAGGATAAAAATAACATAGATAAAAGGAACATCTTCTTTAGAAGGCAGAACTCAAGTAATTTCAGGTGGAAGTCCAAAAAAAATTGTATTGTTGAAATGATGAATCACCTCAGAAGCATAATCTATTTATCTGCATGTTTTTGTGATTCCTTTGAAGTCTTGTATCTTAGGAAATAATATATATTAGAGTCCTTTGAAATAAGTTCACTTTTCCTTTGTGATCATTGTACTGATTCTCTCTTCCTAGCAGACACGTCTTGCCCCCCCCCCATACCTGTAGCTCTACTTTGACTATGTATAACATGGGATAAACTTCTGTGCGGTGAGAGTGACCTAGTTTTCAGGGCCAAACTAGACAGTATGTTGTGATCCATTGAGTGGATCTCCTACGGTCTTTAGCTCCCTTCTTCTATGAGTTATGTGAAAGGGGCATCCAGAGATGATGAGGAACAGGAGCCACATGGGCCACCCCAAGCATCGGACTTCAGGCACCGGACATCTCAGGGTGGTCAGCAGCATCTCTGGTTCCAGGGACAGGGTGACCAGCACAGCCCCACTCTCAGCAACCACACAGTGTCCCCCATCCCCACCTCTCAAAAAAGCTTAAGTTATACCACCATGGCTTATTTTTTCTAATAAATAGAGCAAAGAAAGGAAGTGAGGAAGGACAATTTAAGGAAAGCAGGCGGTTAACATTATGCCTGAACAATTTCCTGATCAAAATAGTCCCTAGCGACTGCTAATAGCCTCATATTAGTATATCTATATTATCTTTGTACTATATTTTACCCCAAGTGATTAATAGTGGTGGGGATTTTGTTTCAGAAAAAGATGTAATGGTTGGTCCTCTGACTCTACCGTAAGCATCGCAGTCCTGATCCAGTCAGATCTTCCACGTGGCTGAAGGGACAGTTTTCATGTGAACAGTTGTACAGACAAAGGGTTGCATGCAAACACCCAAAAACTTTTGCCTGTAGGGTATACGTACAAAGGCTCTACTCACCATTCGCACATTCCTCTGTCATGAGCAATAGCTTCTGAACAGGGCTGCTGCAATAGCCACTCATCAATCTCCACATGGTATCTAATTTCATCCTTAATAAACAGTAAATCTGTATGGGGGGGCACAACCCCTGAGCTGCTGGTGGATATTTCAGATGTCTGAATGACTATCTCTTTAAAAAAAGTAATCGCTCCACACAGCTCTCATATGGAAGATAGAACAAGCTTGCTTTCTCATGCTCTGGGGGGTAGGATTCAAACCCATGGCTTTAAGTTACAAGAAAGGAGATTCTGACTAAACATACAGGGGAAAAATATCACAGTAAGAGCTGTTTGACAGTGGAATGGACTCCCTCACATGATCTGAGGGACAGTGGAAAAGCTTGCTGACCCCTGTCATAAGACCTAATAACTCTGGGATGTAATCCACTGAGAGCAGTCAAGTACAACATTCCTTGTTTTGCTAGAGTGGACATGCAAGGGAATGTTTGGTCCAGCCAGTAAAAACCTGGAGGATCCTTCCTTGCATGTGGGTGGGTGTCACCTTTCCAGACCTTGTAAAAGGCCAAGGTATACGCCTCTCTCTCTCTCTCTCTCTCTCTCTCTCTCTCTCTCTCTCTCTCTCTCTCTCTCTCTCTCTCCCTCTCTCTCTCATCTTCATTTTGTCCTGCACCTAGACTGGACTACTGACTGCCAGCCAAGCTGTCCCCCAGGTTGTCTCCCATATGGGGTAAACTTGTTTGTACATGTTTGTAACTTTAAGCCTAAAGCCTGCCTTCAGGGATCACACTGTGCTCTGCCTGATCATGAGTAAACTTTCTTTTTATTGCTTACGAATAAGACTATGGTGTCTTTATTGTTTTAGGAGGGATTCAAGGGGTTTTACCAGGAAAATCTACTTCATGGATCAATGCCTTGTCGTGGCGAAGGGGCTTGAATAACTCAGAGAAGCTATGCCATGCAGGGCCACCCAAGATGGACAGGTCATAGTGGAGAGTTTTGACTAAACGTGATCCACCTGGAGAAGGAAATGGCAAGCCACTCCAGTATCCCTACCAAGAAAACTCCATGGACAAAGACAACAGGCATATAAAAGTTATGACGCTGGAAGATGAGCCCCTCAGGTCGGAAGGCGTCCAACATGCTACTGAGGAAGAGCGGAGGACAAGTGCAAGTAGATTCAGAGCTGATGAAGCGGCTGGGCCAAAGCCGAAAGGTCGCTCAGTTGTGGATATGCCTGGAAGCGAAAGGAAAGTCCAATGCTGTAAATAAAAATATTGCATAGGAACCTGGTATGTAAGAACCATGAACCTTGGTAAGCTGGATGTGGTCAAAAATGAGATGGCAAGAATAAATATTGACATCCTGGGCATCAGTGAACTAAAATGGACAGGAATGGGGTAATTCAGTTTGGATGACCATCATACTGTGGGCAAGAATACCATAAGAGAAATGGAGTGGCCCTCATCGTCAACAAAAGAGTGGCAAAAGCTGTACTGGGATGCAACCTCAAAAATGATAGAATGACCTTGATATGAATCCAAGGCAGACCTTTTAACATCACAGTAATCCAAGTTTATGCACCAACTACCAGTGCTAAAGAAAGTGAAATTGACCAATTCTATGAAGACTTACAACACCTTCTAGAAATGACACCAAAGAAGGATATTCTTCTCATTATAGGGGATTAGAATGCTAAAGTAGGGAATCAAGAGATAAAAGGAACAACTGGCAAGTTTGGCCTTGGAGTTCAAAATGAAGCTGGGCAGAGGCTAATAGAGTTCTGCTGGTCATAAAAAAACACTCTTTTCCAACAACACAAGAGACAACTCTACATATGGACATCACCAGATGGGCAGCATCGAAATCAGATTGATTATATTCTCTGCAGCCAAATATGGAGAAGCTCTATACAGTCAGCAAAAACAAGACCTGGAGCTGACTGTAACTCAGATCATCAGCTTCTTATAGCAAAATTCCAGCTTAAACTGAAGAAAGTAGGAAAAACCACTGGGCCAGTAAGATACAATCTAAATCAAATCCCTTATGAATACACAGTGGAAGTGAGGAACAGGTTTAAGGATTTAGATTTGGTGGACAGAATGCCTGAAGAACTATGGATGGAGGCTTGTAACATTATACAGGAGGCAGCAACGAAAACCATCCCAATGAAAAGGAAATGTAAGAAAGCAAAATGGCTGTCCAACGAGGCCTTACAAATAGCAGAGGAGAGAAGACAAGCAAAATGTGAGGGAGATAGTGAAAGATACAAGAAATTGAATGCAGATTTCCAAAAAATAGAAAGGAGAGACAAGATGGCCTTCTTAAACGAGCAATAAAAATAAATAGAGGAAAACAATAGAATGGGGAAAACCAGAGATCTGTTCAAGAAAATTGGAGATATGAAAGAAAATTGGAGATATGAAATGAACATTTTGTACAAAGATTACCATAATAAAGGACAAAAGTGGTAAGGACCTAACAGAAGCAGAAGACATCAAGAAGAGGTGGCAAGAACACACAGAGGAATTATACCAGAAAGATATGGAGGTCTCGAACACCCCAGGTAGTGTGGTTGCTGACCTTGAGCCAGACAACCAGTAGAGTGAAGTCAATAACGAGGCCAGTGGAAGTGATGCTATTCCAGCTGAACTATTTAAAATTTTAAAAGATGATGCTGTTAAGGTGCTACACTCAATATGCCAGCGAGTTTGGAAAACTCAGCAGTGCCCAGAGGATTGGAGAAGATCAGTCTACATCCCAATCCCAAAGAAGGGCAGTGCCAAAGAATGCTCCAACTACCGCACAATTGTGCTCATTTCACACGCTAACAAGGTTATGCTTAAAATTCTACAAGGCAGGCTTAGGCAGTATGTGGACCGAGAACTCCCAGAAGTGCAAGCTGGATTTCGAAAGGGCAGAGGAACCAGAGACCAAATAGCAAACATGAGCTGGATTATGGAGAAAGGTAGAGAGTTCCAGAAAAACATCTACTTCTGCTTCATTGATGTGAGGGACAGGGGATATCGCGAAGTCCCTCCCCTCCTGAGTTCAAGCCCATCCCCGAGCACAGGGGAAAGCAGAGGGAGCTCCGATTCCAGTGAGGAAGCAGGAAGTCGTGTCCGAGGCTCAGGCAAGGTAGCGGAGCCAGGGTCCCAGGTGGGACAGGAAGGGGCAAATAAGGGGGGGAGACCCATCCCCCCAACTCCGGAATTACGGAGAAAGAGGAGGGGAAAGAGGATGGGTCTTCCAAGGCTTTTGTGTTGGGGAAAGACGCGCCAAAAGCCATTCGGAGGTTCTGCAACGTAATGACCCCATCGTTCCGTGTAAATAGCAATGACTTCAGCACTGTAAATACGCAGCACCAATAAAAGAATAAAATGCAGAGCTGCGTAGCGTCGTTACTCTGAAGTAGCCTGCTCCGGCCACTGTGACAGCAACCTCCGAATCTTTTTTTGGGCTACTTTGGAGTTGCCGGGATGAGTGTGTCAGAGGCGGAGAAATGGCGGCAGATTGCGGAGAAAGCCCAGCAAGACCTGCAGCAGCTGGCGCAGCAGGCGCAGGGGGAATTAAAGGCAGCTAAAGAAGAAACCAAGAAGGTCCAGGACGACCGGCTACAACTTGCGGAACAGGTGAGAGCGCTTCAGGAAAGAGAGCAGCAATTAAGGGCGGTGGCGGTAGACCTCCAAAACAAGCTGGATGCAGAGAAAAACAAGGCGGGAGGGGCACCCCAAGTCCAAGTGCTGCCAGGAAGGAGAGCCGGGACCCTAGTAAGCAAGTTCAATGGAGACCCGAGGGAATATCATGGCTTTGAGACTGAGATTGTGTATGCTCTTGAGCTGCACCATGATGAATTCCCTGATGATGAGCACAGGGTAGCGTTTATTGTGGAGCACCTGACTGGGGCAGCCAGGGAGTGGCTAAGACCGTTAATCGCAACAAAGAATCCTTGCATGAAGAGTGTCAAACTATTTCTAGAAGGATTGAAAACGATGTATTCGTCCGATAGTCATATGGACCAGACTAAGGAGGAACTTCATAATTTACGCCAAGGAAAAATGACAGTTCGCGAATATTGGGCGAAATTCACCTGCTGGTGCACAGACTGGGGTGGGAACTAGAGTCAGGCCCAATGCAAGCGGCGTTCTACTTGGGTTTGCATGAGGAGGTGAAGGATGAGCTCTCGAGAGGTCCAAAGCCCAGTAATATGGATCAGCTGAGCAAAGCGGCTCTGGCGGTGGGGGTGAGACAGGAATCCCGGTGGAGCGACAAGCAAGCAACGCGCGCAAAGCGGGCTTGGTTCCCACGGTCGCAGGAGAAGCCACTCCCCCAACAACCCTTTCAAGCCACGCCTGGGGCCAGCCAGGACCAGGAACCCATGCAGATTGATAGCGCGCGCGCGGGGGCTTTTCAAACCCCAGCGGCGCCAAGACGTAAGGAGGGAAGGGGCGGGAATTGCTTTCTCTGCAACTCCCCCCAGCATCTTGTCAGAGACTGCCCACATCGCAGGGAGTGGCAAGGAAAGGCGGGAACGGTTGTGCCCTCCCCCACTGACGCAGCACCACAGCAGGGAAACGGGAAAGCCTGGCTGCAGGAGACAAGGGGCAGCAGCCAGGCACAGTCAGCAGACAACAGCCCCAGCCCGCCCACCCGCACAGCGAGGAGCAGAGCCAGCCCACCCCTCCCAGAGCAGGAGTGGTTCTAGAAGTGACGCTAACGCTCCCAAATGGCTATCCCCTGACGGTCCTCGCCCTAATCGACAGTGGTGCCTCAGCCAACTTCTTCTCGAGAAACTTTGCAGAAGAGCACCAGATCCAGCTTCTGCAGCTGGATTTTCCCCTGCACGTTGCCACCATTGACGGCAGAGAGTTGCTGGGAGGGGCCATCACTCATCAAACCCCCCCCCCCATGAGAATGACGGTGGGAAGGCACTCAGAGACACTGGCATTCAACGTCACCACCATCTCAGACCCCCCCCCCCATCGTCTTGGGCATGAGCTGGCTGGCGCGCCATGACCCCTCCATCAGTTGGCACCAGAGATGCATCACGTTTGGATCGGACTTTTGCCTGGAACATTGCATGCAGCACCAACCAGGGGAGGGGCCTCCGATAGCCACGGTGGCCACCATGCACGTCAAAGGGGGTGAGGCGATACCCAAACCGTACTGGGACCTGCAGGAGGTTTTCAGCGAAGCGGAGTCCGACCACCTACCATCGCACAGGCCTTTTGACTGCCAGATCAACCTGGTGCCAGGGGCAACTATACCCCCAGCCAAGCTGTATGCCATGTCAGACCAGGAACTGGAGGATCTGCGCGCTTTCATCGACAAGAACCTCAAGCGGGGGTTCATCAGAGAAAGCAAGGCAGCCGGGGGCAGCCCGGTCTTCTGGGTGGACAAGAAAGACACGCAACAGCGCCGTCTTGTGGTGGATTTTAGACGGCTGAATTCGGTGACAGAGCCAGTGGCTTTCCCCATGCCCAGAGTGGATGATCTCCTGACAGCGGCACGCAGGGGCAAGATTTTCACCAAGCTAGACCTGAGGGGGGCGTACAACTTGATCAGGATCCGGGAAGGCGATGAATGGAAAACCACGATGTTCACGCCTCTGGGCTCTTTTGAATATCTGGTGATGCCCTTCGGGTTGCAAGGGGGCTCCGCATGCTTCCAGGCCTTCATGCACCACGTCCTGGGGTCCCTCCTTTTCAAGAAATGCCTGGTCTTCCTAGATGACATCCTTATCTATTCCAATGACCCAGTGCAGCATGTGAAGGATGTCAGGGAGGTGTTGCAGCGCCTGAAGGAGAACCACCTGTATGTGAAGCTGGAGAAGTGCAAGTTTCATACCAAAGAGGTGGACTTCCTGGGCTACAAGCTGTCTGACAAGGGGTTAGCGATGGACAAGGACAAGGTGCAGGCCATCCTGGACTGGCACAGCCCCAGGACGCGCAAAGATGCCCAACGCCTACTAGGCTTCGCCAACTTCTACAGGAAGTTCATCAAGAACTTCTCTCGCGTTACGGCTCCCATCACTGACTGCCTGAGAGGCAAGCAGAAGTTCAGGTGGACACCAGAGGCGCAAGCAGCATTCGAAAGCCTCAAGAGGGTGTTCGCCTCTGACCAGAACCTGTTCCACGTGGTACAGGACGCGCCCCTTCGCGTGGAGACAGATGCTTCCAATAGAGCTCTGGGCGCCATTTTGTTGCAACTGGACGCCAACAGAGAGTGGAGACCCTGTGCCTTCTTCTCCAGGAAGCTGACCCAGCCAGAGCGCAACTACACGGTGTTTGATAGGGAACTTCTTGCGATCCACGCTGCGTTCCAGCATTGGAGACACTTCCTGGTGGGCGCCAAGCACCCCATCCAGGTGTGCACAGACCACAAGAACCTGGAGTTCTGGAGAACGGCCAGGGTGCTCAACCAGCGGCAGATACGGTGGGCAGAGTTCTTCTCGAACTTCAACTTCTCCATCCACTACATCCCGGGGGAGCAGAATGTCAGGGCGGATGCCCTCTCCCGCAAACCGGAGTACATGGAGGAGGAGGCGCCACCGGCACCCAGGCACATTTCCCCCCCGTCAGCATGGTCCTGCGGAGCAGCAGTGGTGAGCGAGGCAGAACTCACAGCACTGACAGCAGCGGATGAATTTGCCAACCGCATCTTCAGAGAACTGAGAGGGGGGAGGGAACAGGCAAAAGACTTTGCAGAACGCAGAGGGCTGCTTTTCTACAAGGGTGCACTGTACCTCCCCCACTGACAGACAGCTGAGAGGTGACAGACACTGACAGACAGCTGAGAGGTAAGGCCCTCAAGCAGATGCACGACAACCCAACGGCGGGTCATTTTGGAAGGGACAAAACCGCTCACCTGGTCATGAGACACTTCTGGTGGCCAGGGGTGCGGGAAGATGTTCGAGACTATGTACGGGGCTGTGACACCTGCCAGCGGGCAAAGGTGGTCAGAGCACCGCCAGCAGGATTGCTGGAGCCCTTAGCCACACCACACAGGCCGTGGGAAGTGGTGTCCATGGACTTCATCACAGATCTGCCTTCTTCCACAGGCAAGACCGCAGTGTTGGTGGTGGTGGACCTTATGTCCAAAATGTGCCACTTTATACCATGTGCCAGAGCGGTCTCCGCAGAAGAAACAGCCAAACTGTTTGTTGACCACGTCTTCAGACTGCATGGATTACCTTTACGAGTTATTTCGGATAGAGGCCGCCAATTTGTTTCCAGGTTCTGGCGGCGGCTCATGAACCTCCTGCAGGTGGAGGTCAGCTTGTCGACGGCTAGACACCTGCAGACCAATGGACAGGCGGAGAGGGTCAACGCCATTCTGCAGCAGTACCTCAGATGCTACGTCAGCCAGAGGCAAACGGACTGGGTGGATCGCCTGCCACTGGCAGAATTTGCCTACAATAATGCGGTGCACGTCTCCACAGGGGTGTCGCCCTTTAAGGCCAATTATGGGCGCGACCTCAGATCTTTCCCAGAGAGGGAGGGGGAGGAGGAGGAGGAGGGCCCGCAGGCTGAGGATTGGGCAGAGGAACTGGAGACGGTGCACCAGCAGCTCAGAGAACACTTGGAGAGAGCCAAGGAAGCGTACAAGAAGGGGGCAGATCGCCACAGACGACAAGGGGAGGTCATCAGGGTGGGGGACAAGGTTTGGTTGTCCTCGGAGGGCCTTCCCATCAGAGGGAGGTGCAAAAAGCTGGCGCCCAGAAGGTTGGGCCCCTTCACGGTCACGCAACAGGTCAACCCGGTGGCCTTCAGACTGGCACTGCCAGAGGACATGAGGGTGCACCCAGTGTTTCATAGATCGCTGCTGTCGCCGTACAGGGAAAGCAGCAGGCTCCGAGGCAGCGAACAAACCCCCGAGGGAGGGGGGGAGTGGGGAGGCAGAGAGCAACTCAATGAGGCCACGGCCATCCTGGATTCACGGAGGGGGGTGGGGGGCCTGGAGTACCTCATGGCATGGGAGGATGCTCCACCGTCACAGAATGAATGGGTCCCAGCCACTCAGATACAGGAGGAATTCTTGGTGGAAGAATTTCATGCCCTCTTTCCCCACAGACCCAAGCCCTGGCACATGGAAAGGGAGGGGGAGGAGGAGGAAGCACGGGAGAGCAGTTCACCATGGCGCTGGGAAGCGGAGTTTGAGGAACCAGACGACGAGATATGGGTGTCACCGAGATCCACCCAGTCAGAGGAAGAAGCAGATTGGCAGCACATTTTTACCCCCACTAGCTCGGACGCCACGGACTTTTTGGGATTCCAGTCCTCCCAGGCGGAAGGGGGGGGGCTCGCAGGACTGGGAGGAGGTGTTCACACCAACGGGCTCGGAAAGTACTGAGTTCTTAGGCTTCGAGTCGTCACCGACACCTGGGGGGGACTTGGGGAGGGGAGAAGGAGAGCTTGGGAGGGGGGTGGATGTGAGGGACAGGGGATATCGCGAAGTCCCTCCCCTCCTGAGTTCAAGCCCATCCCCGAGCACAGGGGAAAGCAGAGGGAGCTCCGATTCCAGTGAGGAAGCAGGAAGTCGTGTCCGAGGCTCAGGCAAGGTAGCGGAGCCAGGGTCCCAGGTGGGACAGGAAGGGGCAAATAAGGGGGGGAGACCCATCCCCCCAACTCCGGAATTACGGAGAAAGAGGAGGGGAAAGAGGATGGGTCTTCCAAGGCTTTTGTGTTAGGGAAAGACGCGCCAAAAGCCATTCGGAGGTTCTGCAACGTAATGACCCCATCGTTCCGTGTAAATAGCAATGACTTCAGCACTGTAAATACGCAGCACCAATAAAAGAATAAAATGCAGAGCTGCGTAGCGTCGTTACTCTGAAGTAGCCTGCTCCGGCCACTGTGACAATTGACTATGCAAAAGCCTTTGACTGTGTCGACCACAGCAAACTATGGCAAGTTCTTAAAGAAATGGGAGTGCCTGATCACCTCACCTGTCTCCTGAGAAATCTCTATGTGGGACAAGAAGCTACAGTTAGAACTGGATATGGAACAATTGATTGGTTCAAAATTGGGAAAGGAGTACAACAGGGCTGTATATTGTCTCCCTGCTTATTTAACTTATATGAGGAATTCATCATACGAAAGGCTGGACTGGATGAATCCCAAGCCAAAATTAAGATTGCCCGATGAAATATCAACAAACTCAGATATGCTGATGACACAACCCTGATGGCAGAAAGTGAGGAGGAATTAAGGACCTTTTAATGAGGGTGAAAGAGGAGAGTGCAAAATATGGTCTGAAGCTGAACATCAAAAAAAACTAAGATCATGGCCACTGGTCCCATCACCTCCTGGCAAGTAGAGGGGGAAGAAATGGAGGAAATTTTACTTTCTTGGGCTCCATGATCACTGCAGATGGTGACAGCAGTCACGAAATTAAAAGACGCCTGCTTCTTGGGTGAAAAGCAATGACAAACCTAGTCACCTTGCCGACAAAGGTCCGTATAGTTAAAGCTATGGTTTTCCCAGTAATGATGTATGGAAGTGAGAGCTGGACCATAAAGAAGGCTGATCGCCAAAGAATTGATGCTTTTGAATTATGGTGCTGGAGGAGACTCTTGAAGATCAAACTTATCCATTCTGAAGGAAATCAGCCCTGAGTGCTCACTGGAAGGACAGATCGTGAAGCTGAGGCTCCAATACTTTGGCCACCTCAGGAGAAAGTTCCTTATGTAGCAGAGTTTACATTCCCTCTCACGCACAGCAGAAATCTGGTTGCAGACTTGTGTGAGTTTCTTTAGACAATACACAATTCAATTTGGCTTGCCCAGATTGAAATGTGTTCTAATATTTTCCTGGTGTTGTTGTTTAGTTGTTTAGTTGTGTCTGACTCTTCGTGACCCCATGGACCAGAGCATGCCAGGCACTCCTGTCTTCCACTGCCTCCCGCAGTTTGGTCAAACTCATGTTCGTAGCTTCGAGAACACTGTCCAACCACCTCGTCCTCTTCTCCTTGTGCCCTCCATCTTTCCCATCATCAGGGTCTTTTCCAGGGAGTGTTCTCTTCTAGCGCAAGTTAGGAAGGGTATTAAGAAACAATATATCCTCTCCTGCTACCCTGAACATTCCCACAATAACTATTTCCATGGGCCTTTTCCAGAACAAAAAACGTGATCAGCCAGGGAGGTTGCAGAGTGTTTGAAATTAAAACACAAGCACCATCCCCAGACACCTTTCAGCAGTGGGGGAATCTCAAAAGCTCACACAGAAATGCTAAAATGCCCCGAGAAAGGCAACCACCCCAAGCCAGAAATTGTGTGAGCCTCCTCCTGCCATTGCTAGCTATTGTTATCAACAGCTACCGTATTTAAATTAGAGCCGCAGTTTGACTTGCCTGGAGGTCAGCACTGCAAAAATTGGAGAGGTGTTGAATTTCAAAGAATGTTTTGGTTCATGTGCTGTTACAGGGACAGCTGCTTTACGGAACTTCACCTTCAGATATGACCTTAATCAAGTTCTCACCCCACCCCATCCCTACCCCTGGACCATTCATCAAATCAAGGCAGCCAGTTTACCCTTTGACATTTAGGAGCACTCCTGCTGAAGTTACAAAATCCCATGGCTTAATAGACTTCATCTGTTCTGCAATAAGTCAGCTCAGAAGCAGGAGGCTGACTAGGATGGTGCCTCCCTGCTCTTCCAGTCATCCTCAGTGGCTCCGTGTATTTTGCTGTGTTCGGCTGCAGGCAGTGAATTGCGGAGAGCATACACACCTCTCATCCTGCCTGCAGTGCTGCCTTTACTAAGCCTCAAAGCAAATGGATATCTGGCTCTTACTGTGTGCCCAGTTGCAGAGACCCCCATCCTGGTGCACCTGAATCCAGAATGGAACGTGAAATGAATGGATACATCAACTGTCTGGGATTTAAAAGGCCACAACTTTATTGATTTCAGATGTAGGTATACCTTGGCATAGGCATTGGGCATGTATCCCTCTCAGCCCCTTGCTGGGGGTCTGAGGCATGACAGGGTCTATTTGGGAAGGTGGGTTTACACAGATGGCCCGCCCAAAGACTGACAGAAGCTCTATGGTCTGCTAGCCTTACGGAACTGGCTCTTTAAACAGAGACTTCCCTCTAGACCTGTCTAACAGGTACCCTGTTGTTGCCACCGCAAGAGAAAAGGGGGTGAGGGGTGAGTCACCACTTCACTCGCACCCCAAAGGATTCCACCCAAGGCCTAAATCATCAGAGTTGTGACAATTGCTACAGGGAGGTAGAACCTGCAGAGCAGGGGAAATTCCATCCTGGCCCCAAATACGGCAACCGTCAAAAGACCACAGCAAAGCCCTCTAGGCTGAAAAGGAAACGGTTAGAGCAATGAAAATCTGGCAAAGAAGGGGGGCAGGGAGGGGGATGCGTGCAGCCTGCTTCAGCCGGGTCCGCTCCCCAAGCTGTGCCCCCCAGTCCTCCGCAGATTGGCTCAATTAAATAGTCCGGTTTAGCGGTAATCGGAGAGCCTCCATGGTGGCCAAGGGGATGCGGCAACGGGCCAAACATGGCACAGCACAGCAGGGTGATCAGGGAGGCGCCATGTGGTAAGTGACCAATCTAATCACCTTGACTAGCTGGAAAAAGAAAATTTGCAGCAATGTGATTCAGGGGCCATGTGCATGGCCATGTTGATGGCATGCGCACACAGCTGCCACCAAATTTTGAGGGGCCCCAGTGTTGCTGAGATGCAGTGACGTAGGTCATTCTAGTAACTGTCTGCCTATTGCATAGTTTCAGGTGCCCATTTTACATATCTAGCTGGGTTCTACCCAAAAGAGGTGCCCTTATTTGCCTCATTCTCCATACACTCTATAGACTCCTGCCAGAAGTAGGTCCCTTGGTTTAGCTGAGCAAGTATAACAAGTATACATTTGACATTTACAGATATAAAAGTCCTCTTGCATACCTCCTCCCTCCCATGTTAGAGATGTGACTATGTCTATTCTTGCTTTAAATAAGAACTTTTACATGCAGTTTATGAACTGTGTTTCCTCCAAAGTAATTATTCTGAAACCTGCAGAAGTTTCTGTCACTTTGAGCCTCTGGAAATGAAATCTTCTCCACCCAGAAGGGAGGGAATTTTCCTTTGCAAGAGGCATTTGATTTATATGGGCAGGGATTAATTCAGTTTTCATCAAAAATTCATCAAAGGGGTGGCAACTCTACATAATCTTCTTCCTTACGATACAGAGCAGTCCATTTCATTAGCATTTTTTTTTAAAAAAATTAAATGGTGGTTGCTATTTATGCTGCTCAAAGTCAAGACAGGCAAAATTTATACATCTCCACAGTAAGTGCTGAAAATTGCTCCCAGTCTGAATCAGGCAGAAGTCCTTGTTTCTCTGCATACGCAATCTGAGTAACTGCATGCGATGAGATGCTCAGGGCCACTTGCCACATGATGATGATTTAATGACAAGAGAGTGCTCCTCCCATTGACTCTGGCATGGCAAAAGATAGAGGATCAGACCAACTGACCTAGATGAAGAATTGTAGAAAGAAAGAAAGAAAGAAAGAAAGAAAGAAAGAAAGAAAGAAAGAAAGAAAGAAAGAATCAAATATATACAAATTTTCTGCCGAACATGACTTCCTTCCTTCCTCTCACTTGGTTTTCCATTTTCTTCTCATCCTTTATGCACTTTCTCCATTTTATTCCTGTCCTTCTATTATATAGGTCTTATTTTATTCCAAGACATGGCTTTCTGTCTTTTATGTTGCAGTTTTTATGTTAATCCTACCAGTGTTTTCACATTTTTACAATGTTCCTTTAAATAATCTACAAATTTGCTCCATTCTTTTTGGAACCTCTGGTCTTTTTGTTCCCTTATTCTGAGGTTTGTGAGAATATGTAACACTGTAATATTATGTACAGTGGTACCTCTACTTACGAATTTAATGCATTCCGAACGCACATTTGTAAGTCGGAAAAAATTGTAAGTCGAATCCCATAGGAATGCATTGGGAGAAAAAAAATTGTAAGTCGAAGCAACCCTATCTAAAAATTCATAAGTAGGAAAAATCCTATCTAAACTGCATCCAAGATGGCGGACGGAGCTCCATTCGTAAGTAGAAACATTCGTAAGTAGATATATTCGTAAGTAGAGGTACCACTGTATGTGTGTAATTAGATGGCTGACCACGAGAAGTTTTTGGCTGGGTGAGGTGAGAAGCAACATGTAGTAACTTCTGGATGACCAAGATCAGACCTAATAAATAACTAGGCTTTTCCTGAAACTCTAGATTTCCCCATGCAGTTATATTTTAGAAAGGGTCCCCCTAGCAATATTTCAAGTGGTCTAATCCCAGGAAAACTCTATCACATCTTCTTATCACATGTGTCAATTGGGAGCTCTAGATATGTGAAGAAAAGTCTATTCATAATTACACAAAATTGTATTTGATTGTAAAAAGGACTTTCTATACCCCCAAAGTAACTTTTGAAATGCTTTGAACTCCTGATATCTTCACATTTTTCAACTCTGGAATCTCTGTTTATGAAACTTCATAGCAAAACCCATTTCACTTCCAAAAAGTATTTTCTCTTTCACAAAGGACCATCATGGGATAGAATCATCTCTCTGCTGTAGTCTCTTGCAAAACCACAGTTGCACATAGAGTTTTGCTATGGTATAGTATAGCCAATCATTTCAGTAGAATTACTACAGAAAAGAGGGGGAGAGCAAAAAGCCACAAAATATGAAAAAGGCAGCCCATTTCAGAGTCTAAAAACAACACTGGATTTCCTGCTGTGTGTAATGTAAAAGATCACAACGTACACTAACACTGTTGCAGCTGAAACCAACCACGGTAGATGTAACTACAAGCCTTCCATGCAGTTTCCCCTCTCTTTAATTTTACGTGTTTTGCTGGAGAAATGTTAACAGCACCATGATGGGCTCTAAATGAAAGCAGTACGTTATAGTGATATGTACTCACAATAAGACCCAATGCCAAAGCTCCATTGGCCTGTGATTTGCGGCTGTAATGGGGAGATTTCTTCTACTGGCAATAAAGGACAGTGCTCTGGTGAATCATTGCGGTTTTAGCTCTCTAATTTGATCACAGCTTCATGCTATATAAGCCTTTTAGGTTAGCTAGCTTGTAGGATCGAGAAGCAGAAAGGATATTGATTATTGTACCGTGTTTTCAAAGTCAAAGGAATGTTCAGGACAGTGCTTGAATCTTTAATCCTTCCTGAGACTAGAATTGCCACCCAAATCCCATTTTAAGCAAAATTTGAAGTGAATTTTGAGGTTCTTCCTCAGAAAACCCATCAGACGATTTTCTAAGCAAGCAAAAATAAATCCAGGAAGACTAGCAGAGCTTGTCAAGTCTTCACCTACAGTGAAAGTGAGCGGAAAACAGACTGCACAACTTCATACTGCAGGTTGGGGGTGCCCTTTCTGAATACATTCAAATGTTTCTGCCCAAGACATTTTGGCACCTGAGGCAACCCACAAAATGGCACACACACACACCCTCCAGGGAAGAGGGGGGGGGGGATAAAGATCAACATCGGGATCTGCTGCTCCTGGGAATCCTGCTGCCTGAGACGGTGGCCTCATTTGCCAAGTGAGTGGGCCAGCCTGGGTTTCTGCATATAGAAAACCAGCACAAAAGACTGGCTACAACTTATTTCCCCAGTGTGCTAGTTTTCTACCTGAAGGCCTTTTTGTACCTAAGTGTTTTCTCTCACCTGTAGCCTAGAATTGGTCCTGACTGCCACTCCCCCCCCCCCATCACATTCCCAAATGCAGTATTGAGAAGTCTGAACTCCTGATTTGTTTGTTTGTTTTTGGTTGGTTGGTTGATTTACTTTAAATTGCCCTTTTATTTTTTGGAGATGTAAAGGAAAGCATGGCTCTGGTCTTCTATTCAACATCTTAGTAAAAGCAAACAAGCCTGTTTTTTTTTAAAAAAAAGTGGGGTTTTTTTAAAGCCAATGTGTGAAAGGTATTAGAGTGACTGACAAGAAACTTCCCTCCCTGTCAACTACACGAATATTTTTTCTCCAGTTGGCTATTTTATTTTTTCTGGATTCTATAAGAGGTCTGTCAAAGAGGCTCACAACCCTGAATGTAATGCCAGGGAGGTCCTGGGGTTGCCACCTGCCAGAAACAGCCTTATGCATGGGACCTTTCTTTGTTGGATAATGTTGCAGGATTCTATTAATACAAACCAGTAATCATCGGATTTGTTCTCATGGTTATGTGTGCATAGATGAATGAAATGGAATTGCAGTGTAAGGTTTTCAAATTGACAGAGAGAGCAAAGCCTATTGGAATTTCAGAGCTAAAGAACGCTCCCCGCTTTCTGCAACCAGCCCTGCTTACAATGGGGAACAGTCCTCCTCATGTTTTTTTATCCCTTACCTGCGACAGGAGCAGATGGTGCTGCGTAGTCTCAGGTTAATCACTCTGTGAGAGACCTGGGATGAATGCCAGCCCCTCTTCACAATCCACGGTGAGAACAAGAGAAGCTGAACCTTACATAAGATTCACAAGCCAAGTCTTTGCATTTTAAGCAGACATCTGTTAGGACATTGAAAATTTTCCTGTTATCAGAATTCGGACTACCGTAAGCTGCTCACATGGCAGCCTGCCATGTCTCTCTCCTCTGGTGGGCCTATCAGTTCCTACGGAATTTAAATTTGCATGAGGAACACAATGTCTCCCATTGTAAAGCAATTGTTCTAATCCTGTACCAAGTCTTCAGAGGAACTGATGGATTGCTAATTCTTATTCTTCTCCTCAGCTTCATTCTATTAGTTTTGGAAACTCTATTCACAAGTCCTGGGCAATGCAACACTCAGGATACCTGTTCTTCCCTGTATCCACAGCTTCATCAGCCCCGTTGAGGCATTCTGAGAACGGGTCTTGATGGGACAAATTTGACAGGTGGGCAGAGCCACTCACTTGACATCACTATGACGTCACATGACGTCACACTTGGAAGACTTCAAAGGATACCATGGAACTGTCTGAAAGCCTTTTTGCAAAACAGCCCATGCTGCTCTTTACATCTCCCAAAAGCAGAGATTCGTACAGTGGCTCAAGGTTGTTATAGATGCTTCTAAGTTCAGATCAAGACTTTCTCAATATTCAGAGAGATTTTCTGATGTAACCATTTCCCACAATTTTTATTATGCACTTGTCTGTCAGCCAGTAAAATAATAAATACCTCAAGAATGCTAAACCATGAAAAAAGATGGGGTGTGTTTGTCTACTAGATGCCATGAATCCAATATGACAATATCTAATGCTATTTCTCCTTCACCCAAGAGACCACTTTAAAGTTTATTTAAAGTGAATATTCACACTTGCTGGCTGCCCTCTGGTGTTTTGAGAAAAACACACATCCTACTGACCGGGCCATGATGTTCACAACTCATTAGGTCCTAGACATGGAAGCCATGCTTGGGAGCCTCTCTGGTGAGCAGATTCAGGATGTTGGCCTTGAATAAGAAACACCAACCAAATTATGGGCTGCATTTACTGCAACATTTTGTGGTACTTATGGCAGAAAATGCAACCCTATTTCCTCCTGTAGGGGACCCAGGTGGCGCTGTGGTTAAACCACTGAGCCTAGGGCTTGCTGATCAGAAGGTCGGCGGTTCGAATCCCTGTGACGGGGTGAGCTCCCGTTGCTTGGTCCCAGCTCCTGCCAACCTAGCAGTTCGAAAGCACGTCAAAATGCAAGTAGATAAATAGGAACCACTACAGCGGGAAGGTGAACGGCGTTTCCATGTGCTGCTCTGGTTTTCCAGAAGCGGCTTTGTCATGCTGGCCACATAACCTGGAAGCTATATGCCGGCTCCCTCGACCAATAATGTGAGATGAGCGCGCAACCCCAGAGTCGGTCACGACTGGACCTAATGGTCAAGGGATAACTTGGCAGCTATGCAAAGAACTAAGTAAATTTATATTGTTCACATGTACAGAAAAAGCTCTTACAGTGCTGCAAAGTGCAAACTTGGTTATAAAGACAAATAGCCCTGTCAGGCATTCTCAATTTGTCAGTGAAAGGGGCATCACACTGCTTGAGCTGGCCACACCCACTCATGTTGTGTGGAATGATCTGAAGGGGAATTGTAAGCAGGTTCAGCTGGAAGAATTGCAACCACTCAGCACCTGAAGACTAGAGTGACCATTTGCTAGAATGAGCAAGTGAGACAGCTGCAGCTAGTGGACCTAACTTAGACTGTTGTAGAGGACAGTTGGTTTACACCAGGCATCCCCAAACTTGGGCCCTCCAGATGTTTTGGACTACAATTCCCATCTTCCCTGACCACTGGTCCTGTTAGCTAGGGATCATGGGAGTTGTAGGCCAAAACATCTGGAGGGCCGCAGTTTGGGGATGCCTGGTTTACACATAATGTAACAGGCAGAAATCAGTATGCCACTTCACACTGGAAGGGAAACTACTTCTATGGGGGTGGGGGTGGGGAGATCAATAAATATCAGTAAATTTCAGTAGGAATCAGCTTCCCTGAAGGGGAATCTGTGTAAACTGAACAACCCTAGTCGTATCTATACTAAAAGCAGATGTTTCAGAGCCATAGCCGTCAACTCCCGGATTGAAAAATCCAGGATCAGCAGCAGCGTGGCACCGGAAGTTGCTTCTACGCATGTCCAGACATGCGTAGAAGCGACTTCCGGTGCCGGCGCTGCCCAATTTCCGATGCACAGACATGGGCAGAGCAGCACCGGAAGTCGCTTCTATGCATGTCCAGACAAGTGCAGAAGCGACTTCCGGTGCCGGGCTGCCCGTGTCTGCATGTCTGGGCATCAGAAATTGCTTCTGTGCATGTCCAGACATGCGCAGACAGCCAGGAGCCGGGACATGGCCGCTGGCAGGAGCTGCTTTCTAAATCTGGGGGATTTACAGGATATTAATCAATTCGGGATAACAGCAGGAAACGGTAACAAAATACGGGGGTTTTCTGCGAAAAACAGGAGACTTGGCAGCTATGTTCAGAGCATGTTGTGTGTATTTTTATAAGAGGACATGCCAGTTGTAGTCATTAATCCTGTATTCAGCCCTCAGCTGTGTCTTTGCTTCAGGGATCTGGGGGGGGGGGGGATGTTTTGATGAACTCTTGAAGGACCATGCCTGAGGCCAGTTTTCATTTCTCAAGGACCAAATGAATTCACATGACACTTAATCAGCACAGAGAAATTTCCGGTTGAACAAGGGGCCTTAGGTGATGTTTCCGCGTACACAAAATAGATCAGGTGATGTCTTTATCCTGCTGACCTATGCCTGAAAGCTTCCTTGTAAAGGAAAAGGAAACTAAAAAAAATGTACTCTGAGAGCTTATTCTTGCGTATAAGTTCAGAGCCACATTGTTAATTTGCTCCGTTTGCAGTTCTGGGAAGGTGGTACCTTCTCACCCAGAGAGATGGTGAACTTCTAGCTAAATTAGGGTTACCAGACATCCCCATTTCTTGGGGACAGTCCCCAGATTTGTGAATAAGTCCCCGGACAAATTCCATCCCCGGAATGTCCCCGGATTTCATCTAATGTCCCTGGGAAATGCAGCAGTGACAGTCTCAGCAGCCTGGAGCAGTTGGCTCTGGCTGGCTTCAGGAGCTGCTCGGAAGTCCCCATCTGATGGTGGTGCAGGGGCTCTAAGATGCAGCTTCCGGGCTGCCTCCACCTTCCCTGACCCAGCAACTAAGCTGCGAAGGGAGGCTTCATGCTGCCTATCGGAGCAGCCGCCCAACTCCTACTTGCTTCCAAGCAGGAGCAGGGCAGGGATCTCTCAGCTGTGAAGGGAGGCTTCACGCTGCCTATCAGAGTTTGCATGCAAGCAGGAGGGGGCAGGGATCTCTCAGTTAGGCAATGAGAAGCCTCCCTTCCCAGCTGAGGGATCCCTGCCCCTTCCTGCTTGCACGCAAGTAGGAATGGGATTGGGGCTGCTCTGATGGGAAGGGAGGCATTACGCTGGCCGAGCCTCGCTGCTGCTGCTCTCGACCCTCCTTCTCTGCCTTTCATGCTTGACCCACCGCGCACTGCTTCCCCACCACCACCACCTAAGAACCAACAACTCAGGGGCTGCCCAGGCTCATGGAGAAAGGAGATAGAAGCCTCGGAGGAAGGGGGAATGTGGCAGTTGAGGTCAAGGCGGCGGCCACCCCTCTGCCACTGCCATCACTGCAGCATCAACATCCCGAACATGTAGCAATTAATTAATTAATTAATTAAAGTGCCCCCAGATTCATTGAAAAAAATCTGGTAGCCTTAAGCTAAATGGCAAACTCAGTTGGCTTGGTCTGTGGACCCAAGATCACCTTTGAGCCTGCCCTGCTTCCTCAAGGCAAGGTGTGTGTGTGTGGGGGGGGGGAGAACTTGGTTCAATAGCAAACTTCCTATGAAAATGCAGCCCTCCCAAAAATAAATAAGGTAAAAAGGTAAAGGTAAAGGACATCTGGATGGTCCAGTTGAAGCCGGCTGTGGGCGGTCATCTCACTTTCAGGCCGAGGGAGCCAGTGTTAGTTCAGAGACAGCTTTCCAGTTCATGTGGCCAGCAGGACTAAACTGCTTCTGGCGCAACGGGACACCGTGAGGGAAACCAGAGTGCACAAAAATGCTGTTTACCTTTCAGCCTCAGTGGTACCTATTCATCTGCTTGCACTGGTGTGCTTTTGAATTATTAGCTTGGTAAGCCCCCCCCCCTTTATTACCATGCATAATTATGTATTTCATTGTATTTAAAACATTGTATTTAAAACATTGGGATAACTATATTCTGGGAGTTCTAAAGGGTAAGCGGTACCAGCACAGGACCGGGGACACTTTTCTCTCCCCAAAAAAGGACCATCACATTTTTCTAGGCATGAATGGCAACCGTACTCTGTGCACTTCTTAGCCAGCATTTCATAAAGTTGTAGTGAACGAGAGACTGTTTTGTTTTGCATTTTGCTCCAATTTTCAAGTGCATTTCAATGATTACTAATTGGTTCAGAAACCTCTTTGCAATTGAACCTAGTGTCCTTTTCCTAAGGAATCATGGTCACGAGGGAGCGTCTGCACTCCTGTATACTTCTTTAAGGCCTTCTGTCAACAAGTGACCTTTTGTGCTCCTGCCCTTGCCCAGAAGGACACAGAACCAGAAGTTGGGTTCTTTTTATGCACAGCTGTGTAACAAATTAATTTTTGGATTGCAGATATTCCTGAGGACTTACCCTCCTGGCTTTTGTCACAAGGCGTTCTCTCGCCACAGGTGAATAGAAGCAACGACATGCAGGCTGTTGACAAATCTGTCCTATTTCCATCTGCCTTGCTTTGCTCCGCTGCTCTGGGCTTCAGTCACAGACCTGATCTCAGCAATGCGTAACTTTCCCAGAGAAAATGTAATTTTAAGCCAGCTTGTTGATGGGAAGACACAGCAGGGAGGCTAAGCAAGGAATCCAAATGCAGGAGCAACGTTGCCCAGAATTCTCGTGTTTTCCTGGCTAGTTCAGGAGTCTGGTCATCAACTAAAAGCTCTCTGTGTTGGTGATGCAAGAGCTGTCAGTAATAAGGGTAGCGAACCCTGGAAAATTTGCTATGAAGCAAAAAGAACAGCCTTGAATGTGTCTGGTTCAGGCGGCCCTTTCCATCTCAGTGGTGCTGCCACATATGTAGAGGCATCTGGGCAATCTGGAGGCCCCTCCCACCAGCTTTGCTCCCTGCCCCGTCACCCCAGGGCCCTGTGACACCTTCAAATCTAACATAAAGTTCGGCCCATGAAGAAGGCATGCCCCAAACAGCGACTCAGAAAGAAACACAGGGAACCTGGAGGCCTAGGGGCTGCCAACTTGGACTGGGGAGAGCCAGGTACTCACCATAAGCACTCACCCAAGAGGCTCCCTTTGAGCCAAACAGGATTGCATTTGAATAATGCCTGAGGAGGAATATTGTCTGACCTCTGACAACTGCAGTTTTCTTGAAAGATTTGCCCTCCAAGCTGTTCTTGCACATTTGGAGCAGCGAAGGAGCTATGCCAGACTGCTTTTTGTAGAGTTCAGCTCGGCGTTTAATACCATTCTACCACGACGTCTGATGACTAAATTGGGAAATCTGGGGCTCCTGCTATCACTATGTCGGTGGATACTGGACTTTCTTTCAGATCGCTCCCAGAGGGCCCTTCTACCTCCCAGTTGGGCCCTTATACCTCTAATATGCTTAGGACTAACACAGGAACACCACAAGGATGTGTGCTTAGTCCGCTCCTTTATACTCTTTATACGTATGATTGTGTCGCTGCCCACCCTAGAAATAGGGTTGTCAAATTTGCAGGTGACACAACCGTGACCAGGCTCATCTCTGATAAGGAGGGTGAAACGGACTATAGAGATGAGGTGGAGCAGCTGACAGAGTGGTGCAGAGTTAATAACTTGCTCATAAATACAAAGAAAACAAAGGCGCTTGTGGTGGACTTTAGGAGACAGAGGAGCAAGGTCCAGCCACTTTTGATTGATGGAATCTGTGTGGAGAGGGTAACAACATTTAAATTTCTAGGCATTGAGTTACAGGAGGATCTGTCCTGGAGTGTTAATACAAGGGGGCTTGTGAAAAAGGTGCAGCAAAGACTATTTTTTGAGAATTTTAAGGAAAAACCATCTTCCACAAAAGCTGCTGCTTGCCTTCTATCACTGTGCTCACGTATGGTTTATGTGCTTGGTACGGAAGCTGTACTTCTTAGGATAGAGCTGTGCAGAATTATTAAAACAGCAGAGAGCATTACAGTATTGGCTGCTCACTCTCCACCTTAGAACAAATCTATAGCACCAGGTGCCATAGAAAAGCACTAGACATATCAAGAGATCCAATGCACCCTGGTCACCATTTCTTTGAGCTCCTCCTTTGATCTCTTTGACGGAGATATAAAACAATGCAGGCAAGAATGAGCCGTCTCTAGAGCGATTTTGGCCTTAAATGGAAAGTCTGGACTTTGAAGTCATCTTATTTTACTTGTTATTTTGTATTGTATTTACTGTTTTTAATTAGGTTTTGTAGTCATTTTGGATTATGTGGAATGCTTTATCTGAGTGGATGTAGCAACCGAGTAATTTTGTTGTTCCCGCAAGGGGACAATGACAATAAAGTTATCTTATATGTCAACAGTCAGCAAATAAATTACATGTATCAGGGCACTGTTCTGGATTTTGTACATGTGTGTGTGTGTGTGTGTGTGTGTGTGTGTGTGTGTGTTGGGGGCATTACTTATTGAGAGCTCGCTGTGGCCATTTTCTTCTTTTAGCAACTACAGGCAATCCTCCATTTATGCACGTTCAATATGTGTGTCTACACATATACATGCATCCCGCCAAACCTGGGAGTGAATTTTGAAATTGCACCAAGACTGGCGTCATTTGAGGGTGATGTGCTGTGCACGACACAAATTAAATGAGAATGAAAACACACAGTAAACTGTGGCACAAAGAAGTCCTTAGATAGAAGTGATCCTTTGTGTCCCAACAATCCTGAAGTACATTTGGATGTGTCCTGGCTGTGCCTCTGCTCTGGAACCTCTCCCAAGGGAGGCAGGACTCTCGTCCCTCTTTTAACAGCCTCCAAGAAATCAAAACCTTGCTTTTTAAAACAGCTGCTTTTATTGTTTCATTGTAAACAGCTGTTTTATTACATTGTTTTTAATCTGCTGAACAGCTCATGCCGTTGTTTTTACTATTTAACTTGCTGTTTGTTTTTCAAATTGATTGAAAAAAATGTTGAACTACGTTTGTATTCTGTTAGCTGTCCTGAGTGTTTTATGCAGAAATGTGGGGTATAAATGTTTGGAATTCAATGCATACATACATACATGCATACATACATAATTCGTGTTCCAAATAACTTGTGTAGGGGGAATGTTCTGACCCCACTAAACGACCCCCCTTAACTGGCCCCATTGTGCCAAAGGATCACAATTCAACCCCCTTGCGATATGATTAACATTTTGCCATAAATTCTTTGCACTCTCAGATTACTAAGGCAGCCCCAGGGTGAGTGAGCTTTCTCATATTTGGGCTTCTTGGTCATCTGTATCACCCTGCCAAGAGCAGTGAAGATCATTTCCCCCCACTCATCACTCCCTTCAGATATGTGTTCAAGTGTGTCCAAAACCTTGCACTAATCTCTCTGGGTTTGGCCTCTGATCCGGAGTGTGTATAATCTGGCTCCACCTCTTGGAAGGGTGATGCAGATGACCAGTCCCCCCCCAGGACGAGAGAACTGACCCCAGGGCCACTTAGACCTGCTCTCCGTTTAGGTCTTCCAGGGACTGGCAAATAGGAACTTAGCCCCAAATGCTGTACAGCACCTTCCCATTTAATAAAAAGCTTTTGTGGTGAATTGAGGAAAATTTCAATGGCATCATGATGGTTGTTACCTAAAAAGTGCTAGAATTTGGCATGGTTGGCAGCATTTATATTAAAAAAAAACTTCTGCAGAGAAGAGAAATAATATACTGTTTTCACCTCTTTTGCCTTTTTGCTGCTTCATCTGAGTGTGTAAAATAATTTAACTTTCTGATATATTTTTTAAAGGCAACTGTTAAAATGCTGAGGATATTTATTGTTCTCATACATTGGCTATAAAAAGTCCCAGTAACTTGAGGCAACTTACGGAATGAGAATAGAAAAAGAGCAGCAAGAGACTTTCCCTGAACTGAGCATCCGCAACAGAACTAGCACAGGGGTGTAAAGCAGCAGCAGACAAAGGGAGCAGATGCAAATGGAACCAGGACTCCTGCTTCTTTAAGGACATATTTGGCGGCTGCCAAAACGTCATGTAGGGGGCAGAAAAGCGGTCTCAGTTGAATTTTCTATTTTTCACAACTATTAGGGTCAAGGGGTGTACCTCTGGTGGGGAATACATTGTGCTCCTTCTGGGCTAGTTTGTCCACCTTTGGTCCCCCATCCACACTCAGCTCCCACCTGTGGCTCCTAGAAACTGTTAGCAGGCGACAGCAGCCGCACCCCAGGAGACAGCTTCAACTGGCCACCTAAACCAGGTGAGGGGAGCCAATGGGTCTCAAACCTTCTGTGAGTGAGGGCCTTTCGTGAAGACAGGCTCTGGAAGATTGAGCAGAAGAGACGAAGAGTGTGCTTTCTGCACATGCTGCCAAGGGACATGAGAGGCTAATGAGGCTCGTCAACCCGAGAAGGAAAATGCTGGTCCTAAACTACCACTGCCTTGCAAGACATCTTGGGGAAAAGAAAAGGCTAAAGAATAAGCCCAACACAAATTGGGAGTGCAATCCCTAAGAGGGTTGGATGGCGCCTTGTACAACTCCTTCTGGCAACTCCTGCAGCCAAGCTGAAGCCAAACATCTTGCTCTCCTTCCTTTGGACCTCATCAGTGAGTCTGAGAGCGGACTCTTCTTGTCTGGGCACACGGCCCAGGATTGCGCCCTGGGGAGGGAGGTCACTTTGGTGCTGCTAGCACAGCGGTTTGACTTCACCCCTGGAGGCGCACTCCAAACAACATCAGGGTCAAACTATTTGTGCATTGACAGGCAAATAAAATGCTCCTTTCAGGTCACTTGACTCCCCCAATCCTATCTATCAATTGAATTCATATCCCACCTTTATTCCTGAAGGAGTCTCCACCCCAAGATGTTTTTCAAGAAGAAAGATAGGAATTCACAGTATCTTTTCCTCTAAGGGCAAGAAAGCAACTTGTTTAGAGGGTGATTTTTATTGGAAAAACTCCACACAGGATAAAGGTTAAATGTCCCTTCCTTGACTGCTGAGGTTATATTACATTTTTTAATTGACAGGAGAAACATTATATACCTCCTGGGTACATGAAGAGGTGCACCAGAGATACAGCTCACATACCTGCCATACACAGCAACACCGCCTGCCCCCTTTGAGTCTGTATTGCCCCAAAGAGAAGCATCCAGCGCCCTCTCAGGCCCCTTGATGTGGCTCTTGGGCAGACCTGCTCTTTTAGGAAAAGGTCAAACTGCCTCCCCCTCTTTCTAGACGTGCTTCTGATTCTGCAGTTCTGGTTCTGATTTGCATTGACAACCACACAAAGGCAATGGATTCTAGTTATTATGGATCAATGTATCTGGAGTAAAAACTGATGCAACAACACACCTCAAAAGTACGTAGCTGCAGGATGGCTTTCAGACTTAGTGCATTCTGCTTCCGCTGAGGCCGGACGGTGATTTGGCTTTCTTGTGCGGGGGGTGTATGAAAATAAGTCCTTTTTTAGCATTAAAAAAAGAAGGAAGGGGTTGGCTACAGTAACAAACACGAGTAATTGATATTTAAAAAATACTGGCAGTTTTAGAAAGGCATCCGGAAAAATCAGAGCTTTTAAAGGATTTATTTAATCTGTGAAATATTACTTCCCTTCCAGTGTGCTAAAATGAGTACTTGTATCTGTTCAGTAAGACAGCTATAAGTATTTGACTGCTGCCAAAAATTTGTAAACTTTATTTACAAATCCCTCAGGAGGTTGTGGACTCTCCTTCCTTGGAAATTTTTAAGCAGAGGTTGGATGGCCATGTGTCATGGATGCTATAGCTGAGATTCCTGCATTGCAGGGGGTTGGACTAGATCAGGCATCAGCAACCTCTGGCTTATGAGCCAGATCCAGCCCACGGAGGCCATTTTACTGGCCCATGAGCTGCTCGGCAAGTCCCCTGCATGCTGCACTAAACCGGCGTGGTGCAGGGCAGCGCAGGAACTTGGTGAGTGGTGCCAGAAATGGCATCTGCGCATGTGCAGATACCAGAAACCGTGTCTGCGCACGCCCAGACACCCAAAATCGCTTCTGCGGAGGCATGATTTTTGGCTTCCAGGCATGCGCAGAAGCGATTTCCGGCGCCGTGGACATGCACATATGCAATTTTCGGCATTGTGCCGCGCATGTCCGGCCCACAGACAATTGTCTCTGGGAATGATCAGGGCCACGGCCGGAAAACCTTGCCGACCCCTGAACTAGATGAACCTTGGGGTCCCTTCCAACTCTGCAATTCTACGGTTCTATGATCCTATTGACTGGAGGATGTACAAAATGCAGCCCAGATACCCACATTCACCAAGGCTTATTGAAGATCATGCATTTTGGCTGAGGAACATACAAAATGTAGCTGAGATGAGCATATTTGTCTAGGCTTGTTGGAGATTAAGGATAGAGACCTGAAATGTGCACACTTCATGAGTAGATTACATATGCATTCTGCATGAGGCCTGGAGAATGTGCACAATGGCTGTTTGTTATGCATATTAACCACTCAAATTAAATTATTTTTAACATGTATATGAATGTGTTATTATTATTATTATTTATTAAATTTTTATACCGCCTTTCATCTGAAAATCTCAGCGTGGTTCACAGCATAAACCAGTGGTTCCCAACAGGTGGTCCGGGGACCCCCAGGGGTCCGCGAGCTATGCCAGAGGGGTCCTCAAGATCCTATTAGAATAAAAAATATATTAAATATATTTTGTATGATAACAGATTTTTTGTTTTGGCCGCTTCCTGCATGAGCCGAGTCTAGCGCAAAACTAGAATTAAGATAGAGGCAGTAGTTCTGCTGTATGCCGTTAGGTGGCGCTTTACAAACACTACTGTTTTGCAAAGAGGCAGCGCGCGCATTCTACTAACGCTCACCTCCCCGAGATGCTTTGCGCGTGTCGGCTTCATTTGTGTGCTACTGCGCAGGTACCTTGTCTTCTCCATTCCCCTCCCTCCTCCCTGGCGCGCGCTGCCTCTTTGGTGATAAAATTACAGACTTCTGGGCATCAGCACGCAAGGACTACTAGAAACTTGGAGATAAGGCAATGAAAAAGATCCTTCCATTTGCAACCACATATCGGTGTGAGCAAGCATTTTCTTTCAGATGTTTCATGAAAAACAAATATAGGAATCAGCTAACATGCGGTCAGATTTCAGAGTGAAAGTTTCAAGTTTGGAACCTAATATTTCAGAAATAATGGACTCAAAGGACAGATTTAACTCATCTCATTAAGAACTGAAAATTAAAACTAACTGTATACTGATGGAGTACTCTGTTGTAACTGTAAAAAACGTATAAATATAAAATATATAAAGACTCTTAATTTGGCTCTCACTTTTTAATTTTAGGATTAGGAATTAATGGGGGTCCTTGTCACAATAGCGGCTCGATGAGGGGTCCTCGAGAAAATTTTGTTGGGAACCCCTGGCATAAACATAAAAGTTAAAAACACAAATAAAGGTAGAATGATGGGGGTGATTTTATGTCAATCCACATAAATGGACACTTAAATTCAAACTTGACTGATTTTCAGAGGTGTGTCTCAGAGATAATTACTTCCACCAGATGAATATTCATAGGATAGAAGTATTGCGTTGGGGACATTTGGCTATTTTAACACATAGCTAGTATAATATATGCAACTGTTTCAGTCCTTTAGGAAGGAAAAGTAGACTTATCCAAACTTCTGAGTCAATACCGCCTCCTCCCCCCCACTCTAGAGATGAACAACTATGTTAAAAGAGGAGTATAGAAGACAAGCATCCCAATTAAAGAAACTCCATCAAGTGAACATCTCCAGTACTCACACAACAAATATGGGGTTTATCTCTAGCTTGATAGGTAGACGTCTGTTAATTTCCTCTCTGTGTCACAATATTATGTATATTGGTTGCTACAAAAATAATTATATTCTGTGCAGGGAGTCTGGGGAATTATTATTTTTTTCTCAGCTATGGTGTGAATTTCATAACATGTAGCATAGATTTTATTGCAAACCATTTTGCAGTTCATTTATTATGGGACCAACTTTTAAACGTTTGATATGGCACTAACACAACATGTGGCTGTTTTGTTTCCTGGCATGTTCCATGCGGTATCCTTCTGCCCTGCATGTTTCCTCCCCATTCTTTCTTGTGAGCTTCAGGGGGGCATTTTTGATTACTATCGGTTTGGACAACCCTGTCAAAGGCCAGTCAATGACAATGCACATCAGAATAGTCAGAGGTTTACAACGTGTAATAAAAACTGAGCTCCAGTCAAGCCAGCCATCCTCTTGTGGTCGGAGGGAGCCTCTAGGCAACCAGTGATTTGTAGGCTCCATTACATCCCAAATGTTCTTTGCATCTAGCCCTTGGCAGGGTGTCAAGGACAAGGCATCATCCATCTTCAGATATCACTCTTGAAATGCCATGCCCTCTGCTCCCTTCTGGTGACTCATCCCCCCCCCACCCCAATGTTGTCAGGGCCTATTGATGAAAACTGAGGATGGTCAAGGCCCTGTGACAAGCGAAGCATCCCAGTACATGGAGGAAATTATTCTGTGCAGTCGATACTCACAAAACTCTGTGGGGCTGATGAATGAGCCTCATGCTCAGCAAACAAATGCTCTTACCCCCAAAGAGTTAAAAGATTAAAGCCAGGAAGACAAGCAGCTGAGAGCACTATTTGCCAGTGCTGAAGTTAACATTCTCCAGGTTCAATTTTCACCTCAAAGTAGTTGTTTGGGCAGCTGAAAGCCTTAGGCCTCCCTTTTCAATGGCAGTTTGGCATGGTTTGTGGTGAACATATTCCCTTTTTGCTGCTGATTTGTCTGGCATTTCCCCCTTTTTCATTCCTCTTCAAGCGACTCTTGTTTCCCTGACGGGACTCAAGGTGGCTTAAAAATGAAAACAAAAACACAGAAAAATCAGTCATGAGATTATTTCCCCAGACTACTTGCCCAGATTATTTCTGTGGAGATATTATGGGAGGCTGGACCTGCCCCCACCTGGGTAGCCATGTGCCCCAATGCTGCCTCCACAGACAAAGCTCATCTCTCCCGCCCTCTTTCCCAATGTCAGTCTTTGTTGCCCCCTTGCTCTCACCACTCCTTCCCTGGGGAGGGATGAGGTGCCATTTTGTCTTGGGCTGGCCTTGAGGATCTTTTGGCTTGGTGAGGTGTCCCCAGACCTTGGAATAATGATTGCTTTGCCACATTTTAGTTCTGGCATCATTTTGGTTTCCCCTCTTTATTCTTTATGCTCCTTTGTGCTGATTTCATGAGGCTTTGCTATTTTTGTGCTGCTGATATGCATCTGTATTGATTGTTTTAGTTGCGAATTGTGATTCACTTATGTAACTTTTTAAAAAACTGTGAATTGCCCAAAGGTCTCTGTTGATTGGATGGTGGTATATGAATACCGTAAATAAATAAATATAAATAAAAGGCCTGGAATGTCCTCTTCCCCCCCCCCTCTGTGAGATAGTTTTACTTGAATAAAGTCTGCAATTACAAGTTTGTGTGATTAAGCTCCCTTTTTAATGTCCTACGTATTGTCTATCTTTTTTGTTCAAACATGCTCATGAAGTTCCCCGTCAGGAAGTCTGCACAGCAGAGTGAGCGCAGGACAGGATACGACACATGGCTAATGGCGTCATTCAGCTTGGTAGCCCACAAGTTGGCAGAAGTTTTCATTTGCAGAGACCTTATTTTCATTTTCAGAGACTGCAACACTCATTGAATTTATTGCATTAAAGAAAACCAGGCGAATTAAAGCATTCCATGCAACAGACAGTCATCTCACCTTACCTCATGGGCAGGCTAGTCCTGGGGCAGAGGCTGCAATCCTGTATGCTCCACTGAACGAAGTCAGACTTCCTTCTGAGGAGACATGTACAGGGTTACACTATAAGTGGCATGTAAAGGTGGTGCACTCTGAGCATTTCCAGGACTGTCAGGGGTTTTATATATATCCTGATCTCTGGATCTCAGAGACCCTATTAATCTATCTGCTGCCTCACGCCTGGAGACAACATTCTGTCCTGACCATGCATCTGTGCATTTCAAGTATGGCAGGCGCATGAAAACAATGTGAAGAATCGATTGCACTAATGCAGAGCAGTGCACGCAAGATGACGGCTATTAAGCAGCCAATTCACTTTTAATATGTTTTTTAATCCTTTGTATAAATAATGCATGCAGTGCAATAAAACATCACTAACAAAGGGAGATTTAAGATGTTGTTTCTGCTGCTCGTGGTTGTTGTTGTTTTTAAAAATTGAAACCTTAGTCATTGCCATCAAGTAGAGTTGAGAAATTAACAGCAGTGGCTGTATGCAAATACAGACAAGGCTCATCCCTTTCGAATGGAAAGGTTGTTTTCTTTTTAGAATTCATCATTCACCATTTATTTACCCTTTATTCCAGATGTATCTTACTGAATATTTCTGCACTGAGGGTACAAAGCATAGACTGCTTTTCAAAATTTTATGTGGTACAGTCCATTTTAATGCTACCCTGTCCAAAATGATGATGATGATTATGATGATCAACTTGACTATTTCAGCTCAAAGAAATCAGAGGAATGATTCCCATTGATCTGCAGCTGCATGACCCAAGTGGCATATATGCCCCACAATATTTACCCATATAATAGCATTTTATAGTCTTTGCTCTTAGCCACACTCCTGTAAGACCCAGATTCCACCCAGGGCCAGAAAGTTTCCCCAGGAACAAATGCCTCAATGGCCCCATGAGTCTCACCATTCCATAGGGACCCCAGGAGCTCAGCAAGATCAGTTGCTCTTCACTGCAAAATCCCCCAGAGCTGCCAGGAATCCATCAGAGTCTTAACTGCTCCTCCAGCCTTGCAAGGGAGAATCATTGCTGCAATTTCAAACCTCACCAGGAAGTGGTCTGACCAGGGTCCCCCCCTCCCCGGCCACCCTCCTCCCCGCAGGGATAAAAGGCCCAAGCAAAGGTGTGTCCTGTTGGGTGTGTTGGATCCATGGCCATTTGAGACAGGCCCATGGCTAGCAGGGAAACCATGAAGTTCCAAAAATAGTAGGGGGAGACTGCATAGAAAAATGTGTATATGAGGAAAAATCCATAATCAAAAGTTTTGTGTTTGTTTGTTTTTTTAAAAAATGCAAACAGGAAATGTGGGGAACTGAATTTAAGATTGGAATAGTGAGAAATGGAGAGAAATGAAATTGACAGATTGACTATTCAGACAAGGGAGCGGATGGTGGTAATGGAGAGAAAATGAAGGGAAAGCCCTAATCACACACACACACAAAAATTGTCACGGTCTGGTCAGCGGGAGGTAGCAGGCCCGCCTGAGGACATCAGGACCAGGGGCAAGATGGTGGTGTGGAAGCAGGAACGGGGTCCGGATGGTGCAGGGCTGAGGGTCCAGCAACAGGCAGTCGCAGGGTCAAGGAACCGAAGGTTGGGAAGCAGGGCGTCACGGAGGCGAGGGCCCGAGGGTCAAGGAGCAAGGTGGAGGCGAAGGTCTGGGAGTCGAGGAGCAAGGCATCGGCAAGGCGAAGGTCCAGGGGTCGAGGAGCAAGGCGAAGGCTCACAGAACAGGAGGCCAGATGCAACAAGGCAGGGATAGTGCTGCTGTGGCCAAGAGCTGAAGGGAAATGCTGAGCTTTTATCCCTCCCAGCTCTTGCCACCAGGTGCAGTGAGTTATGAAGTGGCCTCACCTGAGTGGCCACTCCTTGCTTCTCCAGCACAAGCTGAGGCCTCACCTGAGTGGCCACTCCTTGCTTCTCCAGCACAAGCTGAGGCAGGCCCCAGTCCTGCAAAGCACTACAGGCCCCAGAGCCTGACTCCTGCCCAGACTCCTGACAAAAATACAGCCATCACTGTTCCATCGCAAGGACCCCAGGGAGGAGGAGGAGGAGGGGGAGGGGGAGGGGGAGGCTGGGCAGTCTGGTATTGGCCAAGGTCTAAGGACTTCCCATTCAATCTTATGGGGCAGAGTCACGATAGAAAAGGCAGGTTTTCCGCTTGCGCCTGAGACAGAACGGTGTGTGTGCCAACCAACCTTCCATAGGGGAAGCATTATAGAGTTGGGGTGCTGGGATGGAGAAGAAGGTTTGTTGGCGGGTGATGGACCCCCAGCTTTCCTTAAAGCGGACATTACCAGCGGGGCCTCCCCCAGGCAGCTGCTTTGTCCAACAGGATAACACCACAGAAGATTAGGAAGTCACTCATTCAATTATAAAATGAACCTGTAAAGCTTAGTAATGATTACTTTTTTAAAAAATGTTGTCTACACAGTCTGTATTTGCAAACCAAAGATAAAGCCATATGTCAGCATTTGCCTTAATATGCCCCTCAAGGCAGTCTACCTAAGACATTACAAAACATTTCCAAATATACACCCACCCATTATATTTTCAACAATTACCTGTGCACAGTAGTAGCTTGGAGCTTAATTTACATAACTTGCCTTTTTCATGCTGAACATATTTTGGTATACAAATTAACACTTATTGTGCTAGTTTCTAGAGGAACGTCTAGGGGAGCTGGGAGCACTGTTATACAGTGGTTCCAGAAAGTGGTGGTGGGGGGATGAGTGTTCAGACCCCTGGGCTCTCACTTGTGGGGTGCCTCAGGGTACCGTCCCCCATGCTTTGTAACATCTGTATGAAGCCACTGGGAGGGATCAGAGGGCTTTGGCTGGGTGTTCCTCAGTATGATGGCACCCAGCGCTACCTCTCTTTTAAATCGGAACCAGTGAAGGCGGTGAATGTCCTGTGTGAGTGTCTGGAGGATGGATTGAGGTTGAATCCTGCCAAGACAGAAGTACTGTTTTGGGGGGACAGGAGGTGGGTGGGTGTGGGGGACTCCCGGGTCCTGAATGGGGTAACTGTGCCCCTGAAAGACCAGGTGCGCAGCCTGGGAGTCATTTTGGAGGCGCAGGTCAATTCTGTGTCCAGGGCAGCTCCATCTGGTATGCAGGCTGAGACTCTACCAGCCCGCAGACTGTCTCGCCAGAGTGGTGCATGCTCTAGTTATCTCCTGCTTGGACGACTGCAATGCGCTCTACATGGGGCTACCTTTGAAATGACCTGGAAACTGCAATTAATTCAGAATGTGGCAGCTAGACTGGTGACTGGAAACAGCCACCCAGACCATATAACACCAGTCCTAAAGGATACTGGCCTCGGTCCAGTATACCTGGAGCGTCTACACCCCCAATGTTCTACCCGGACACTGAGGTCCAGTGCCAAGGGCCTTCTGGCAGTTCCCTCACTGCAAGAAACGGTGGCAGGGAACCATGCAGAGGGCCTTCTTGGTGGTGGCATCCGCCCTGTGGAATGCCCTCCCATCAGGTGTCAAAGAAATAAACAACTATCTGACTTTTAGAAGACATCTGAAGGCAGCCCTGTTTAGGGAGGTTTTTAATGACTGGTGTTTTAATGTTATTTTTAATCTGTTGTTGAAAGCTGCCCAGAGTGGCTGGGGAAATTTAGCCAGATGGGTGGCGATATAAATTATCATTATTATTGTTATTGTTATGTTGATACTCTCGTTCACTTTGCATGCCAGTACATAACTGAAGCACTGCTATTCCAATCTAAATATATATATATCTTAATTATTGTTCACACTGTCCAAGCACCTGTTTCTTTGACCTTTGGCTAATGCTTATGGAACATGCCCAGTGGCTGAAGTTCTAGGGTATCATCTCTTTGAAAATTGCTACCCCCTTCCTGGCTGCCTGATGGATCTTTCTAAGGCTCAACTGTCATGAAGCAGGTGCACAGAGAACAGCATAGTTCTCTTCACGAGCCCCCCCCCCCATCAACCCTGTCTCCTCTGCCCCAAACCAACGTTTTCATCACTTTCCAAAACAAGGAGACTTTTCTGTCCCCTGGGTGATTCCTTTATTGGTCTACTCCTTCCCACTATTTCCCAATATGGGACACTCCCCCCACTCAAAGCTTCCACATGCCCATAAGACCCACCGGCATTTTGTGTCCCTGGAATACCCCATTTTATGGGAGATTTGCAGTGGAACTTATCAATGCTAGGAGCACAGAGTTCTAATTGCTCGGTGTGGTCACGTCCCCTTGTCTCCTAAGAGGGAGGAAGCAAAATATATAATGATGAGGATTTTCTTCTTTTTTATTATATGCTTTTTAATAGTTTTCTTACTTAACAAACACACACTAGAAATTAACAACAACAACAACAACAACAACAACAACAACAATTTATTATTTATTCCCCGCCCATTTGGCTGGGTTTCCCCAGCTACTCTGGGCGGCTTCCACCAGAAAAATAGAATAAAATCATTGATTAAACATTAAAAGCCTCCCTGAACAGGGCTGCCTTCAGATGTCTTCTAAAAATCTGGTAGCTGTTTTTCTCTTTGACATCTGATGGAAGGGTGTTCCACAGGGCAGGTGCCACTACCAAAAAGGCCCTCTGCCTGGTTCCCTGCAACTTGGCTTCTCGCAACAAGGGAACCGCCAGAAGGCCCACGGTACTGGACCTCAGTGTCCGGGCAGAACAATGGGGGTGAAGATGCTCCTTTAGGTATACTGGACCAAGGCCATTTAGGGCTTTAAAGGTCAGCACCAACACTTTGAATTGTGCTCGGAAACATACTGGGAGCCAATGTAGATCTTTCAAGACTGAAACCAGCCTGAACCCCCTGATGATCTTTCCCAGCGGCTGCATGTAGATGTTAAAAAGCATGGGGGAGAGGACAGAGCCCTGAGGCACCCCACAGGTGAGAGCCCAGGGGTCCGAACACTCATCCCCCCCCCACCACTTTCTGAACACGGCCCAGGAGGAAGGAGCGGAACCACTGTATGACAGTGCCCCCAGCTCCCAGCCCCTCTAGACAGTCCAGAAGGATGTTATGGTTGATGGTGTCAAAAGCCACTGAGAGATCCAGCAGAACTAGGAAACAGCTCTCACCTTTGATCATCGACCAGTGCGACCAAGGCAGTTTCAGTCCCATGATGAGGCCTGAACCCCGACTGGAATGGATCTAAATGGTCCGCTGCTTCCAGGCATGCCTGGAGTTGTTCAGCAACCACTCGCTCAATCGCCTTGCCCAAGAATGGAAGATTTGAGACTGGGCGATAGTTGGCCATATTGGCCACATCTAAAGATGTTTTTTTAAAGAAGCGGTTTAATAACCGCCTCTTTCAGCGGGTCTGGGAAGGCTCCCTCACAGAGAGAAGCATTCACCAACCCACGAAGCCCATCGCCCAGCCCTTCCTGGCTAGCTTTTATAAGCCAGGATGGGCAAGGATCAAGGAGACTGTTTTTTTTAAATATTCTTTATAGATTTCCCACTCCTTTTTGAACTTTTGGTTTGGCTGTTTCCTAATTGTCTCTGTCATTTTTGCTAGTTTGAGATATTCAAATAATTTATCCTGCCATTCCTCTTTTGTTGGTACTATTTCTCATTTCCAATTTCTGGCAATTAATATTCTTGCTACTGTTGTAGCATATAAGAATATTCTCTTTTTTTCATTTGGAATGTCTGAGTCTAAAATGCCCAAGAGGGAGGCTTCTGGTTTCTTTATGAACGTTTGCTTAAACATTTTTTTCAACTCCTCATATATACCCTGTTTCTCATATTTTAAGACATACCCATAAAATAAGCCATAGCAGGATTTTTAAGCATTCAAGGAATATAAGCCATACCCCGAAAATAAGACAAGGACAAAAACCGAGAATAAAATACAAACTCCTAACAGATAAAATAGAAAGGGGAGGGTTTTCACTCCCCAATTTAAAGCTGTACTATGAGGCGGAGTGCTTTATATTGATAGCAGACCGGCTGAAATTAAAAAAACCCACAGTTATTAGATCTAGAGGGATATGAAAATGCTTTCGGCTGGCCCACATACCTATGGTACGGCAAGGTGACGTCCCATAGGAATTTCCTAAATCATGTTATCAAAAAAGATCTATATGAGGTCTGGAACAGATATAAGGAGTGGTTTGAAAGAAAGACACCTTGGTGGTTGTCCCCGCAAGAAGTGTTCTCGGTAAAAAAATTAAATATGGAAAAAAACTGGTTAACATACAGGGAGTTGTTACTGGAGGAGAATAACGTTACCAAGATCAGAAAATATGAAGAGCTAAAAGACAGAAATGGGGGGCTGGCTAGAATATCACCAACAGTATAATGTATATTTAAAGGACATGAAACTAAGAGGTTTTGACCAAAAAAGCTCAGAACTTGAAAAATTATTGGTTCAAAATAGCATGAAACCACTATCAAAAGTATATGAATACCTCTTGGAATGGCATACCAAAGACAAGGACTATACTGAGACAATATTATGAAAACCAAAATAATAAACCAGTAGACTCGGAACAATGGATACAAAAATCTCTTTATTGTTTTCATAACAAACAAAGATATGAATATATAATAGAGAATGTGTCCATAACAATGTAATATACAATCAAACGTTCAACAAGAAAAAGACAAAATGGACAATATGATGTATATAGAATAACAATTGCACAAAAAAAACCCTTAAATCATAAAAGACTGCAAAGAAAGGAGGGAAGTTAACAAAGGACGAAAACTTGATTTGTACAAATGAAAGAGAAAAAATGTATTGTAAAATTTATGCAGATTGTCGAACATTAATGTTGTAAATGGTTTTTTGGGGGGTGAACAGAAAATGAATAAAAATTATGTTTTTAAAAAACAAAGGGAAGGATGGGAAGGCAGGAAAGAGATGAACAGGGTTGCCACAGCCTCCTGGGCTTCAACATCATATTTGGTCTTTTCTTCCACCCCCACTCAGGCTAGGCCTTGCCCTGGGAGGTGGCAGAGTCGGCCGGGGAAACCAGCAGAGGGTGAGAGAAGTAGGAGGTCACCTCACCTGCTTCCAGGGAAACAGGCATGGAAAAGCCAGAAAAGAAAAGAAAAACCACTCCATTCCCGACCACAGCAGCTTTGCTTGCCCTTCCCTGTCACCAACCGACAGAATGCCCTGCTTGATGAGAGTCGGGAAAAGAGGAATTGGATGGCAACACTCCAGTGTGCTCATTATACAGTAAGGAATCGAGGGGGAGGAGAGAGAATAATCCACATTCGCAGCAGAAGCTTTTCACTGGCTCCAGGGTCTTCTGGTAACTACAGAGGGAGGGAATCATGATAGCACAGGATTTATTATTATTTTTACATTGCAGAGTGTTGTTTTGAGGCCAACCAAACATCCAGGCATTGTTTGTGAATAAGCTCCATAAACTCCGTCAACTCATCTGCGAGCAGAAGGCTTCCATTGCAGCAGAGCCATCCACAAAGTCATTTGATGAGTAATGGGCAGTGCAAAGGCTGCCTGGTCCTGGAGCCATCTGCCCAGCCATGTTGCATCTCCAACAGCATGGCTTCCTCATAGCTCTTCAGAGACTCATGACTGTCTCATCATTTACACCATGAACGTAAAAGTGGAGATCACTCTCCTACCTACCAGCCTACCTATAAAGGGCACATTCTAACATTCTGTCCCCTTCCTCAAAGGCTCTGTAGCTTTTGTCCCACACATGGATGTACAAGCAACATGCAACCAACCTGATGTACAAGCAACTAACACCAGGCACTGTCCCTGTCCCTGTGCGCTCTCTGGACCTCTTATGGAGGAGACAAACAAAGAAGGGTCTCAAATGATGGTTGCAGCATCCAGGTGAGTTCATGTGGGCTTTTAAATCTGGGAGGGAGCTAATCTTATCCCTTGGCCCAGGCAGGGGCATAGAGAGCGTTTGCCTCTCGGTGCAAATATTTTTGTTTTTCCGAATCAAGTAGTAATGGAGATATCCTATATCCGGGATCTGACCTGTGCGGGGGGGGGGGGGTGTCCAGTCAAATACACTTGCCTGGGGCCTCAGAGAGCTAAGCTGGCTGGAGGGGGTACGCCAGGGGTCTGCCAGGTTTGTGGCTGCTTTTTTGTTGAGTTTATTAATTTATTTTAGGACTACACCCACCCTATGCCTCAGACAAGCTCTGCACAGGCCTGTGCGATTATGAGGGCAGGATGAGGCTTTAGGGCACCAGTAGCTCTCTTTTACAATATTAGCCATTGTTTTCAGTGAATCTTTTCACCACCACCACCACCACCACCATCAATTTATGCCTCGCCCATCTGGCTGGGTTTCCCCAGCCACTCTGGGCAGCTTCCAACAAAACATTAAAATACAATAATTCATCAGACATTAAACAGGGCTGCCTTCAGATGTCTTCTAAAAGTCGGATAGTTGTTAATTTCCTTGACATCTGATGGGAGGGCGTTCCACAGGGCGGGTGCTGCTACCGAGAAGGCCCTCTGCCTGGTTTCCTGTAACCTCACTTCTCGCAATGAGGGAACCGCCAGAAGGCCCTCGGAGCTGGACCTCAGTGTCCAGGCTGAACGATGGGGGTGGAGACGCTCATCCAGGTATACAAGACCAAGGCCATTTAGGGCTTTAAAGGCCATTTCATCAAATGGTCTTACAGTCCAATCCTATGCCTACTTCCAGAGATTAAATCTTACTTACTTCACTTCTTAATAACATGCTTAGGACTGCTGCCTTCTATTTTAAAGTGCCATGAAGTGAAACGAGAAAGCCTTTTCTGGATAATCTTGTGCATGGAAGGGACTGTTCATGAAACGTAGGGTGCTTGTCTGTGGAGTGGCATCAGTGGGGGAGCATTTGTCTCCCCCAGTGGGGGAGCATTTTGCCTTTCTGCCATGAGGACTTCCAGAACTCATTTAGGTTTTTGAGCCGTTTTATTGCATTTTTTCGTCTGTGCCTTTTTCCCTTACAGGTTGCCATGTGCAGCAGCACATATTCATGTTGGTTAAATCACAATGGAAAATGAATATTTATGCAATAATGTGGTCATCTCCTGATTGTAATTTAATCCTGCAATGTAATTTAATCAATGTGTGTGTGTCGCTGGTGCACATTGATAACTTATGGGGGGGGGGTAGACCAACTGGAAACTGCAGCAAATGTCTTTATATGAATCTCCAAATTAATTTTAGAGCATTTCCAAGTTTGAGATACAGAGAGCAGAACACAGGCAGAAACAATGATATGAAATGAAACTGGGACATTTGCTCATCTCTTATCGATACCTCAAATCTGGAATAAACATCCAAGCCAGATACTGGTCTCACTGACCCTTGCTTGAACTTCAGGTCCATTGAGTTAGAGGGGTTTCAGTTTAATGTGGTGTAACAAAAACTGGAACCTGCTTCTGCTTTAAAGTTTTCAAACTGCCTTGTCTATACAGTATATGTTCATTGAGCTTTACTGCCAAGTTGGCAGGATTTTTGTTGCTGGACTTACTGAGGTTGTATTTACTGTTTACTGCTCCCAAAATAAAAGTGGCTACATCATTTCTACCCAAACAGGAATATCGCCAGCCATCATTTCTCTCCTTTGTGAAACCGCCTTAATGAAAATATCATTGTTGCCTGAACTGTGTGTATGCTGCAAATCACCAGAAGCACAGGAAGCAATGCAGAAAGTGGAATTGCTCTTCTTGAGTATCCACTTTTGCTTTAAAAGGAAAAAGCCAGTTGGGCCAAGGCAGAAGAGCAGAGTTGCTTCTCTGCCCACCCCTCCTGCTTCCAGCCAAGCTCAAGGGGAGCCCACTGAGGATGTCAGCAGCGGCCTCTGAAGAGAGCAGGTAGCCTTTGATACAGACTGTCCCCTGATGTTCTGGGTTCTACTGGATTGTGGCTTCATCACGGTGTTACATTTTGGCATACGGCTGCTGTGATCACATTGGGACTCTTTTTGTGTTTACTGTATTTTGACAGTGCTGAGAAATGGAGTCGTGTGCCTTATTTACATATAAGAAGTGCCCCCCCCCGCTTCTAATCAGGTGCTGTTCTATCTTCTGATCCAAGCATCTTCTTAGTAGGAACTGGAGCAGGCAGGGTTTATTACTAGTAAATCAATACGGTGTTTTTTTCTTTGCCATTCAACCCTTTGGGGAATCCATTCAGCATAACGATTATCATTATATAATTAAGTCTAGGTTCTTTTTTGCTATCTGCAGCTTTTGATCTTGTGAAACCAAGAATTGATTTTTCCTTTAAAAAAAATCAATGTTGTGTTTCCACTGTGTGGCAGATATGCCACTTAAGAATGGCTCTGGATGCTGGTCCTTGAGTGTGGTTTGTGAACACAAGCAAGCTGCAGGGAGAAGCTGCTGGTAATTTTCAAGATCAGCACCTTGAGTCTCAAGAGCTATTTAGTTTCTCTGTCTTGGATACAACGTAGCAACCTTCAGTGATGATGCACATTTCTCATTGACACACCCCCCCCCCAGTGGAATTAACTGTCAAGTAGAAAGGTCTTCTCTTCTAATACTGGGTTTACTGCAGGATGAATAAACCAATCTAACAAGTGTGAAAGTCTTGGGATGGCGGATAACTAGCCCTTCAGACTTCTTTTAAAGAGCTAGTGATGCCATATAGGTAACATTTGACACTTTCAAGTGCTGCTGTATTGTGAGTTGTTTAGCTCAGATCCAGGAAGAGGCACATGGAGTCACATTGTGATTTTTGATCAGATACTAAAAAACGGATGTGGTAGGAGAGCAAAATGGGTGGAATTGTCTCCAAGCTATTCTACCTTTTTGAAATATCACAAGGATCTAAATCTGTTATGGCAAGATGAAAACAAAAGTTAAGAATTGAATCTGTATGTTTCTGGACAACTTGTATATTTCATAAGGACACTGTGCCCTCAAAAACAGGGTGTTTTGTCTTTGTTATTTGTGTTCTCACTTAGCAGCCATGATAATGAGTCTTTCACAATGCCAGTTTCACAATGCTAAATACTCTTTCTCTCCTAAAAAAGGTGTGAGGGACAGGGGATATCGCGAAGTCCCTCCCCTCCTGAGTTCAAGCCCATCCCCGAGCACAGGGGAAAGCAGAGGGAGCTCCGATTCCAGTGAGGAAGCAGGAAGTCGTGTCCGAGGCTCAGGCAAGGTAGCGGAGCCAGGGTCCCAGGTGGGACAGGAAGGGGCAAATAAGGGGGGGAGACCCATCCCCCCAACTCCGGAATTACGGAGAAAGAGGAGGGGAAAGAGGATGGGTCTTCCAAGGCTTTTGTGTTGGGGAAAGACGCGCCAAAAGCCATTCGGAGGTTCTGCAACGTAATGACCCCATCGTTCCATGTAAATAGAAATGACTTCAGCACTGTAAATACGCAGCACCAATAAAAGAATAAAATGCAGAGCTGCGTAGCGTCGTTACTCTGAAGTAGCCTGCTCCGGCCACTGTGACAGCAACCTCCGAATCTTTTTTTTGGGCTACTTTGGAGTTGCCGGGATGAGTGTGTCAGAGGCGGAGAAATGGCGGCAGATCGCGGAGAAAGCCCAGCAAGACCTGCAGCAGCTGGCGCAGCGGGAATTAAAGGCAGCTAAAGAAGAAACTAAGAAGGTCCAGGACGACCGGCTACAACTTGCGGAACAGGTGAGAGCGCTTCAGGAAAGAGAGCAGCAATTAAGGGCGGTGGCGGTAGACCTCCAAAACAAGCTGGATGCAGAGAAAAACAAGGCGGGAGGGGCCCCCCAAGTCCAAGTGCTGCCAGGAAGGAGAGCCGGGACCCTAGTAAGCAAGTTCAATGGAGACCCGAGGGAATATCATGGCTTTGAGACTGAGATTGTGTATGCTCTTGAGCTGCACCATAATGAGTTCCCCGATGATGAGCACAGAGTAGCGTTTATTGTGGAGCACCTTACCGGGGCAGCCAGGGAGTGGCTAAGACCGTTAATCGCGACAAAAAATCATTGCATGAAGAATGTCAAACTATTTCTAGAAGGTTTGAAAACGATGTATTCGTCCGATAGTCATATGGACCAGACTAAGGAGGAACTTCATAATTTACGCCAAGGAAAAATGACAGTTCGCGAATATTGGGCGAAATTCACCATGCTGGTGCACAGACTGGGGTGGGAACTAGAGTCAGGCCCAATGCAAGCGGCGTTCTACTTGGGTTTGCATGAGGAGGTGAAAGATGAGCTCTCGAGAGGTCCAAAGCCCAATAATATGGATCAGCTGAGCAAAGCGGCTCTGGCGGTGGGGGTGAGACAGGAATCCCGGTGGAGCGACAAGCAAGCAACGCGCGCAAAGCGGGCTTGGTTCCCACGGTCGCAGGAGAAGCCACTCCCCCAACAGCCATCTCACGCCATGCCAGGGGCCAGCCAGGACCAGGAACCCATGCAGATTGATAGCGCGCGCGGGGGGGCTTTTCAAACCCCAGCGGCGCCAAGACGCAAGGAGGGAAGGGGCGGGAACTGCTTTCTCTGCAACTCCCCCCAGCATCTCGTCAGAGACTGCCCACATCGCAGGGAGTGGCAAGGAAAGGCGGGAACGGTTGTGCCCTCCCCCACTGACGCAGCACCACAGCAGGGAAACGGGAAAGCCTGGCTGCAGGAGACAAGGGGCAGCAGCCAGGCACAGTCAGCAGACAACAGCCCCAGCCCGCCCACCCGCACAGAGAGGAACAGAGCCAGCCCACCCCTCCCAGAGCAGGAGTGGTTCTAGAAGTCACGCTAACGCTCCCAAATGGCTATCCCCTGACGGTCCTCGCCCTAATTGACAGTGGTGCCTCAGCCAACTTCTTCTCGAGAAACTTTGCAGAAGAGCACCAGATCCAGCTTCTGCAGCTGGATTTTCCTCTGCACGTGGCAACCATTGACGGCAGAGAGTTGCTGGGAGGGGCCATCACTCATCAAACCCCCCCCCATGAGAATGACGGTGGGAAGGCACTCAGAGACACTGGCATTCAACGTCACCACCATCTCAGACCCCCCCATCGTCTTGGGCATGAGCTGCCTGGCGCGCCACGACCCCTCCATCAGTTGGCACCAGAGATGCATCACGTTTGGATCGGACTTTTGCCTGGAACATTGCATGCAGCACCAACCAGGAGAGGGGCCTCCGATAGCCACGGTGGCCACCATGCACGTCAAAGGGGGTGAGGCGATACCCAAGCCGTACTGGGACCTGCAGGAGGTTTTCAGCGAAGCGGAGTCCGACCACCTACCCCCGCACAGGCCTTTTGACTGCCAGATCAACCTGGTGCCAGGGACAACTATACCCCCAGCCAAGCTATACGCCATGTCAGATCAGGAACTGGAGGATCTGCACGCTTTCATCGACAAGAACCTCAGGCGGGGGTTCATCAGAGAAAGCAAGGCAGCAGGGGGCAGCCCGGTCTTCTGGGTGGACAAGAAAGACACGCAACAGCGCCGTCTTGTGGTGGATTTTAGACGGCTGAATTCAGTGACAGAGCCAGTGGCTTTCCCCATGCCCAGAGTGGATGATCTCCTGACAGCGGCACGCAGGGGCAAGATTTTCACCAAGCTAGACCTGAGGGGGGCGTACAACTTGATCAGGATCCGGGAAGGCGATGAATGGAAAACCACGATGTTCACGCCCCTGGGCTCTTTTGAATATCTGGTGATGCCCTTCGGGTTGCAAGGGGGCTCAGCATGCTTCCAGGCCTTCATGCACCACGTCCTGGGGTCCCTCCTCTTCAAGAACTGCTTGGTCTTCCTAGATGACATCCTTATCTATTCCAATGACCCAGTGCAGCATGTGAAGGATGTCAGGGAGGTGTTGCAGCGCCTGAAGGAGAACCACCTGTATGTGAAGCTGGAGAAGTGCAAGTTTCACACCAGGGAAGTGGACTTCCTGGGCTACAAGCTGTCAGACAAGGGGTTAGCGATGGACAAGGACAAGGTGCAGGCCATCCTGGACTGGCACAGCCCCAGGACGCGCAAAGATGCCCAACGCCTACTAGGCTTCGCCAACTTCTACAGGAAGTTCATCAAGAACTTCTCTCGCGTTACGGCTCCCATCACTGACTGCCTGAGAGGCAAGCAGAAGTTCAGGTGGACACCAGAGGCACAAGCAGCGTTCGAAAGCCTCAAGAGGGTGTTCGCCTCAGACCAGAACCTGTTCCACGTGGTACAGGACGCGCCCCTTCGCGTGGAGACAGATGCTTCAGATAGAGCTCTGGGCGCCATTTTGTTGCAACTGGACGCCAACAGAGAGTGGAGACCCTGTGCCTTCTTCTCCAGGAAGCTGACCCAGCCAGAGCGCAACTACACGGTGTTTGATAGGGAACTTCTTGCGATCCACGCTGCGTTCCAGCATTGGAGACACTTCCTGGTGAGCGCCAAGCACCCCATCCAGGTGTGCACGGACCACAAGAACCTGGAGTTCTGGAGAACTGCCAGGGTGCTCAACCAGCGGCAGATACGGTGGGCAGAGTTCTTCTCGAACTTCAACTTCTCCATCCACTACATACCGGGGGAGCAGAACGTCAGGGCGGATGCCCTCTCCCGCAAACCAGAGTACATGGAGGAGGAGGCGCCACCGGCACCCAGGCACATTTTCCCCCCGTCAGCATGGTCCTGCGGAGCAGCAGTGGTGAACGAGGCAGAACTCACAGCACTGACGGCAGCGGATGAATTTGCCAACCGCATCGTCAGAGAACTGAGAGGGGGGAGGGAGCAGGCAAAAGACTTTGCAGAACGCAGAGGGCTGCTTTTCTACAAGGGTGCACTGTACCTGCCCACCACCCAGCTTAGACGTAAGGTCCTCAAGCAGATGCACGACAACCCAACGGCGGGTCATTTTGGAAGGGACAAAACCGCTCACCTGGTCATGAGACACTTCTGGTGGCCAGGGGTGAGGGAAGATGTTCGAGACTATGTACGGGGCTGTGACACCTGCCAGCGGGCAAAGGTGGTCAGAGCACCGCCAGCAGGATTGCTGGAGCCCTTAGCCACACCACACAGGCCGTGGGAAGTGGTGTCCATGGACTTCATCACAGATCTGCCTTCTTCCAGAGGCAAGACCGCAGTGTTGGTGGTGGTGGACCTTATGTCCAAAATGTGCCACTTTATACCGTGTGCCAGAGCGGTCTCCGCAGAAGAAACAGCCAAACTGTTTGTTGACCACGTCTTCAGACTGCATGGATTACCTTTACGAGTTATTTCGGATAGAGGCTGCCAATTTGTTTCCAGGTTCTGGCGGCGGCTCATGAACCTCCTGCAGGTGGAGGTCAGCTTGTCGACGGCTAGACACCCGCAGACCAATGGACAGGCGGAGAGGGTCAACGCCATTCTGCAGCAGTACCTAAGATGCTACGTCAGCCAGCGGCAAACAGACTGGGTGGATCGCCTGCCACTGGCAGAATTTGCCTACAATAATGCAGTGCACGTCTCCACAGGGGTGTCGCCCTTTAAGGCCAATTATGGGCGGGACCTCAGATCTTTCCCAGAGAGGGAGGGGGAGGAGGAGGAGGAGGGCCCGCAGGCTGAGGATTGGGCAGAGGAACTGGAGACGGTGCACCAGCAGCTCAGAGAACACTTGGAGAGAGCCAAGGAAGCGTACAAAAAGGGGGCAGATCGCCACAGGAGACAAGGGGAGGTCATCAGGGTGGGGGACAAGGTTTGGTTGTCCTCGGAGGGCCTTCCCATCAGAAGGAGGTGCAAAAAGCTGGCGCCAAGACGGTTGGGCCCCTTCACGGTCACGCAACAGGTCAACCCGGTGGCCTTCAGACTGGCACTGCCAGAGGACATGAGGGTGCACCCAGTGTTTCATAGATCGCTGCTGTCGCCGTACAGGGAAAGCAGCAGGCTCAGAGGCAGCGAACAAACCCCCGAGGGAGGGGGGGAGAGGGGAGGCAGGGAGCAACTCAATGAAGCCACGGCCATCCTTGATTCACAGAGAGGGGTGGGGGGCCTGGAGTACCTCATGGCATGGGAGGACGCTCCACCGTCCCAGAATGAATGGGTCCCAGCCACTCAGATACAGGAGGAATTCTTGGTGGAAGAATTTCACGCCCTCTTTCCCCACAGACCCAAGCCCTGGCACATGGAAAGGGAGGGGGAGGGGGAGGGGGAGGAAGCACGGGAGAGCAGTTCACCATGGCGCTGGGAAGCGGAGTTTGAGGAACCAGAAGACGAGGTATGGGTGTCACCGAGATCCACCCAGTCAGAGGAAGAAGCAGATTGGCAGCACATTTTTACCCCCACTAGCTCGGACGCCACGGACTTTTTGGGATTCCAGTCCTCCCAGGCGGAAGGAGGGGGCTCGCAGGACTGGGGGGAGGTGTTCACACCAACGGGCTCGGAAAGTACTGAGTTCTTAGGCTTCGAGTCGTCGCCGACACCTGGGGGGGGGGACTTGGGGAGGGGAGAAGGAGAGCTTGGGAGGGGGGTGGATGTGAGGGACAGGGGATATCGCGAAGTCCCTCCCCTCCTGAGTTCAAGCCCATCCCCGAGCACAGGGGAAAGCAGAGGGAGCTCCGATTCCAGTGAGGAAGCAGGAAGTCGTGTCCGAGGCTCAGGCAAGGTAGCGGAGCCAGGGTCCCAGGTGGGACAGGAAGGGGCAAATAAGGGGGGGAGACCCATCCCCCCAACTCCGGAATTACGGAGAAAGAGGAGGGGAAAGAGGATGGGTCTTCCAAGGCTTTTGTGTTGGGGAAAGACGCGCCAAAAGCCATTCGGAGGTTCTGCAACGTAATGACCCCATCGTTCCATGTAAATAGAAATGACTTCAGCACTGTAAATACGCAGCACCAATAAAAGAATAAAATGCAGAGCTGCGTAGCGTCGTTACTCTGAAGTAGCCTGCTCCGGCCACTGTGACAAAAGGTAACTGAAACAAGATGTGAAAAAAGATTTTGTGAAAAGTTGTTATGTGTTTAGGCCAAAGAAATTCTTCAGGGAAACAGATATCAAAAGACCAAAACAGATTTCATGCTAGCATTCACATACTGTACCTAAGAGATGAGAGGTTGTATGAACACTTATTCTCCTCCTGAAAGAGAGTTGTTTTGGTTTTGGTTTGAAATGCATTGTTTGCTGTTTTGCACAATTTTGGATTTCTTGCCTTCCTGTCTTGTATCTGTATTCTGTGGCCCATAAAACTATGAATGCAGGGAACTTGCCAGTAGTTGCTTGGCATCATATCACTTGCTATATACCAGGGGGCCTCTGTACAGTACAGAAGTGGATTGCCTCATGGAAGCAGCTGGCATGGAGAAGGACTTAAAACAAGGAATACAGCCGTTTGGCTTCACCTCCAGAAGCGCACTCCATTGTCTCTTGAGACTGACGGATGCCAACCACCATAACAACTGTACCCATATGTTTGCCTCATCCATAGTCTTATTTAATTCAGACATAGACACCCATGATACAGGAAGCGACTCCTGCAGGGCTGAAGGTGGGCAGCTGAAGGCTCCCCCCCAAATATTTCTGCTGGAATCAGACATATAGATCAAACTTATACCTGAATTAAACTAATACAAACTGCAATTAATCTTATCATTGTACCCCCCCCCCCCAAAAAAAATCTTTTATTGTTTTGCCTTAGACATTATGGTTAAAATTGCTGCTTTCAAGTGAGTTATTGTCTAGTCACTCATTTATCATCCTCATTGCTCGCCATGTGCTCACTCATTCAATTTCCAACCCATGGAGTTTATACTCATGTTCTCCATCTAACAAGTCACCCTGTAGGTCACAGCCTAACAACTTCATTATCTTGTGAACCACATGAATAATTCTAGGGGTAGGCTTGCTCCTTGTTTTAGAATGGTGGGGAAATTCTGCAGAAGCTTAGCCTCATCTTTATTTATAGGAGGCCAGCATGTGGCAATCACGACAGGAGAGATTAAAGCCCTTCAACACTCCCATAATTTCTCCTTCAGAATTCTAAGCCATATCTCCTCTGTGGATGCTTTTCAGACGTCCACTTAAGAAGCAATGCAAAGTGTTCCTAGGAGGTCCAGGAAGAACTTACAGCTAGATTCATCCTAGTTGTGCTTTCTCTTATTTCATCAATAGTGCGTAAGACTACCTTTTGGGGACGCAGGTGGCGCTGTGGTTAAACCACAGAGCCTAGGGCTTGCTGATCAGAAGGTTGGCGGTTTGAATCCCTGCTATGGGGTGAGCTCCCGTTGCTCGGTCCCAGCTCCTGCCAACCTAGCAGTTCGAAAGCACGTCAAAGTGCAAGTAGATAAATAGGTAAAGCGGGAAGGTAAACGGCATTTCCATGTGCTGCTCTGGTTCTCCAGAAGCGGCTTCGTCATGCTGGCCACATGACCCGGAAGCTCCCTTGGCCAATAATGCGAGATGAGCGCCGCAACCCCAGAGTCGGTCACGCGTGGCAGAACCCGGAAGTAAACACTTCCGGGTCCGCGGAGTACTTAAACTGAAAGTACTCAAACTGAAGCATACTTAACCTGAGGTATGACTGTACAACATGAATCCAGGAGCCCAGAAATGCAAACAAATCACAAATGAAAATGAGATCAAGGACGAAAAAGTAAAGATCCAAATCAGAAAGTCTGTGTGACCCACAACAACTTTTAAAATGAATCACCAAAGAAGATGCACATAGTTCTAATTAATCTAATGAAAGCAATACTGCACCACAAAAGGAGGAGCTTGTAGGTTCTGCACACAAAGCACACATTCAATATCAGTTTTTTTCTGTATACTATTGAAAATGCATTATTGAGTAGAAAAAGCAATGTGCCTTGGGGAAGTTATAAGTCATGTTCTGACAGGTAACATGTGTTTAATGCATCTATTTACTTTTTATTCATGAGGAATGACTGGTTTCTCTATTAATTGTCCAATCCTCTAAAGACTTGGCTCCCTCTTGGTGACATCCTCAACACACTTCATCAAAATGCCATGTTATCACCATCCTTTTGAAAACAAAGAAATGCTGTGTGTGTGTGTGTGTGTGTGTGTGAGAGAGAGAGAGAGAGAGAGAGAGAGAGAGAGAGAGAGAGAGAGAGGTTGAGAGACAACTCAGTACTTACTAATTCCCTTTTCTTTTATCTAAAATTAATTTGAGGGATTATAATGCTAACCAGGTGGTTCTTTCCATCCAAAAACCTCCCTCCCAAACATTTTTGGTTAAACTTTACATGACCCTTTAGGAGCGAAACTAAAAAAGTCAATCATTTTGCTGGAGGAACAATTCTATTTGGTTCAGTTCAGATCAACATCAGAAATGTTATTCCCCCCCCCCTCTTAATACCAAAAAAGGATATGTCTCATTCACACTAGAGCTGAACTAATACACTTTTCTCTCCAAGCACTGCAGGAGTGCTACAGTGTATCATGGAGGATGCAATTTTGCCCCTATTTTGCCTTGTCTATCCTGAGCCACAGCATGGGATGTTGAAGCTAACAAGAAGAGAAGAAGCAGAGCGGCATCTGCCATTAGGCATCCATTTTGTGCCACCTCAGGAGTACCTCAGCTCAAAACATCCCCAATCTTGTCTGGAAAGATAGACTGTAGAAATTGGAGTTCTTGGTGAAATCAAGAGATCAAATGGAAAGGTTCCAAGAACTCAGGCCAGGAAGGAGATTAATTATAATTTCTTCAAACTGTTGAAAGCTTCAAGTAATGAGACAAATTCCAGTTAGAATAATTTTCAAATACAGGACAAGGCCTTGTTTCGTTTATTCTTCATCAGCTGGAATATTAAAAGATCCTACGTTAGAAATATATCTTATAGCATTATTATACATTTTATCATCTATACATAGAAAATTATACCAATCTATATATACATAGAATCATAGAATCATAGAGTTGGAAGAGACCACAAGAGTCATCCAGTCCAACCCCCTGCCAAGCAGGAAACACCATCAAAGCATTCCTGACAGATGGCTGTCAAGCCTCCGCTTTTAGACCTTCAAAGATGGAGACTCCACCACACTCCTTGGCAGCAAGTACCACTGTCAAACAGCTCTTACATTGCATCCTCCACATCTAAAGTGGCCTGAGGGAAGATCCTCTCTAGGTAAGGTTTTTGGCAGCATATCAGTTTTCACCAAAAATTCTTTAAAGGACTGTGTTCTACTGGGTCCGAAAAGAGATGGTTTTTGACATCCAGGAATGTTAGAGAGTAAATGCCAATGTTTATAAACAATGGCTTTTATCGAGGTTGTGTGAGGCATGTACTGCAGAGTAGACATAATGTGGATTTGCCCATGTCAAAAGATGTACATTGGCAAATGTTCTGGACCCATAAAACTCAGAATAAGCGAACATCACTCTAGGATCCGAAATCAGATCATGGAGGCATCACTGGTTGATCACTACCCCCAACACAAACATACAGAGGATGATTTTTTATTCTTTGTAATATGGAAATTACCTCCAGCCTGCTTTCACCGGAAGAACAACGACAGACTTCTCCTTCAACAAGAATCTAAGTTCATCCATCTCTTTAATAAGTTACATCCGTGGGGTTTGAACAATAGTCTTGACTTTACAGCATTCTTATAATTTATTTTGTGTCTTCATAAAGCCTGTAGTTAAACCATGATACTGCATCTTTAAATTGTCGCAACACAACTCAGTATCTTTAGATGTTGTACTGTTACTTTAATTTCTCAGTAGACCACACCTTACTTTTCATTTAAGTGCTGCAAACAGATTGAGCAAGTTAGGCAAACACAATTGGTACACTTTGACCATGAAACTATAGGTAAGCTGTCTCTGTTTGTTATAGTTGCAGGTAGGTAGCCGTGTTGGTCTGACGCAGTCAAAACAAAATAAAAAAATCCTTCCAGGAGCACCTTAGAGACCAACTAAGTTTATATGCATGCACACAAAAGCTCATACCTATGACAAACTTAGTTGGTCTCTAAGGTGCTCCTGGAAGGATTTTTTTATTTTGTTCTGTTTGTTATAAACTGTATAATTTTCTATGTAGATGATAAAATGTATAATAATGCTATAAGATAATTTCTAATGTAGGATCTTTTAATATTCCAGCTGGTGAAGAATAAACGAAACAAGGCCTTGTCCTGTATTTGAAAATTATTCTAACTGGGATTTGTCTCATTACTTGAAGCTTTCAACAGTTTGAAGAAATTATAATTAATCTCCTTCCTGGCCTGAGATCTTGGAACCTTTCCATTTGATCTCTGGAAAGATAGACTGGCAAGATCTAGCAAGATAGAACAAATACACTTACATTTCTCCCCAAAAACCCTCTGTTCAAATGGACAAGGGGAATGACTTCACTCTCTATAAACCATCATGGGAAGCCCCAAAATCATGAATGCTCAATCTTCCTTCCTAATCCAATTAAAGCAACACTGTAACCCTCTCCAGGCATTCAGCCAAAGACTTGGGGGAATGGAGAGCAATGTGGCTCTGGGTGGCACAGGGTGCCATGTGCTGGCCCTGCCCCAGTATCTTCCCATCCCCTGGCTCCATCCCCTGCACTCCCCGCCATTGCCCAGTCAGTGGAAGAGTGGAAGGGATTCTCATCACAAGGTTCCCAATCGTTGGGGGTCCTCTAAACACACTCAGCTGAATCTGCTTAAAATCTGTGCTCTCTACATAGTTTCTGCTTTCATGGGTTCAGCTCAATCCCTCAATTGGCTATGGCAGGCATCTTTCACCTTTTCAGACCCAGGAACCCCTTCTAACCCAAACATGCATTTGTGGACCCATTTTTCAATCTTTTATCATATATTTGCATGGTGGCAGTGCTCCTGCTGCGACCCACCAATCAAAGACCATTGGACAATGGGGAGTTTGAGTGTCCTTTAAATTCCACCTAAAACCCAGGATCCCAACCCCCAATTAAGTAAGCAAAAAAAAATCTTTTATGAATCTGGAAATAGCAATTCCAAGACCATCTTATTTTTTTAAACCCTTTGTTTTTATTATTATATTGGTTCTTCTAGAACAGGCATCCCCAAACTTCGGCCCTCCAGATGTTTTGGCCTACAACTCCCATGATCCCTAGCTAACAGGACCAGTGGTCAGGGAAGATGGGAATTGTAGTCCAAAACATCTGGAGGGCCGAAGTTTGGGGATGCCTGTTCTAGAAGATCTTTCAGTAGAGAAGCCTTGATGGGCTATGCTCAGTCTAGCTGGTATTTCAGCTGGGTGCTCATGGTTGCGCCTATGAATTCCTGAACTCTATGAGATTCAAGGAGATTTTAGGGATAAACTCAGCCTAAGATAGCCTTGAATCCTGGTTTTGGGTGGCCTTATTCTGGACTCCCACTTCCACCTGGTAAAGCCATGCCACAGACAAGGAATAACTGTTTTGAACAGAGCATAAGGAAGGGAAAAATCTCTTCCCTCCCGCCAACACTCTCTTCCTCCTAATTTCCAGTTCCTACAGCAACTGTCCTCTCATTCTCCTGAAAGCCAAGTCTCCCTGGCAGGTAGTCACACCCTTTCACCCTCCCTTCTCTGGGACAACCTTCACAGTTAACCAGCAAATGGCTTTGTCTTATGCTTTCTCAATAAAACCTCAGCTTCTGGAATTTCCTTGACTTCTTTGCCTCCAGTGCTCCCCCAGGCCCCTTAAATGCCTTGCATATTTGACCTTAATTCCCACCCAGAGCTTAGAGAAGAATGCCTGGTAAGCAAATGTGGTACTTTTCATGCCTTCACTGTATATCCACAGCTGAAGATTTCTTAGGGAATCAGAGATGTGTGACATGACAATGGTCAATTGACAATTGTTGTGATCACAAAAGAGCCTTTCTGGATCAGAGCAAAGGTTCACCCAGCAGAGCATTTTGTTTCCTCTTCACTCTTCCCAGCAGTGAACAGCTGGGAATCCAGTTTATAGCATTTCAGCCATTCTCTTGTTGTTAAGCTTGCAACACTCTGCCTATAACATGCTGTTTGGCGGGGGTGGGGTGGGGCAGGAATGACAACCTAGAGAGAGGGAAGGAAGGAAGGAGGGAGGGAGGGAGGAGAGGGAGGGAGGAGGGAGATTATAATAAGATAGTGATGGATCAGTAAAAATGAGAAGTGACAATGCAGGTTGTAAACACCTGAGCTGCTTCATAATGCTAGCAAGCAGCTCAAAGAAAGTCCTGACACAACTTAAAATATGCCACAAGCCGAATGCGAATAGTGATGGACTTGCTTGTCACTGAATTTTGCCTCAAGTGAAATTTGAAGTAAATTTGGCGGTTGAGCAGAATTAAGTGGTAAAGTTTTTCCTAGAACCTTCAAACCTGCTCTCCCCATCTTGACTCCCAGAAGATCTATAAGGCCTAGGAACTCTGCTAGCAACCGAAGAATTGCGACTGAAAGAGTAGATGAAGGCATAAGATGACACCAAATGCATAGATTGTCATGTGGGAGTCATTTGTGCTTTGGGTGCTTGGCTCCTGACAAATGGTCTTGTTCGCTGCATTGTCCAATTTGCCACCAAATGAATGGAACCCCCTTGCAGGCTGTAATATATGGTCGGTGGACTGAGTTTTGCTTTTGCAGTTTCAGACTGAGCTCAGAATTGTCCTTCTGCAAACTAATGTCCAGTCCAAGAATGAAATACAAAGAAGCTTGCAAATTAAAATTAATGGCCTACATTTGTGCATTAGTGTAAGGATAATGGGACGTTAACTCAAGATTTTCAAAACTCACCAAAGGTTTTGTTGGGAAATGAACTGAAGACAAAGTTTCAGTTCATGATTTTCTGGCCAGCTGAGAATTATCCATCACATTTCATTTGATTACTTGAGGTCTGAGGTTGCTCAACAGGTTTTTTGATATATTACAGTTGCCAACGTCTTATAGATGCGCAGCTATTATTGTATTAACAGTGTGAGACTAACTAACTTTAGGTCTGGGTCACCTTAATCTCCATTGCAAGCAGTAAAGGTAAGTGGGAAAGTATGTAAAATGATGTCAAACCTGTGCTTAGAAATGAGCCCATATCCAATTAGCTTTAACAACAACTTGCTCATATGAGCAACAGCAACATGTACTGAGCTCAAATGAGCAAAGGCTCATTTAGGAAGAGGGCTTCTTGTGTTGCCGTTATTTTTAATCTTCATGAGATTGGCAGTCTGGCTAATATGGGAAGCATGGGCTATGCTCTAATGGGTTTCATTTGCCCTCCGTGATGCCACCACACAAAGTCTAAATTAGGGCTTTTTATAGAAAAAAGGTGCCAGAACTCACTGCCTCTGTTGCCAACCCAGATGACGGCAACACAACCTTTTGAAACCAAAATCATGTGGCAAGATGTTGCGCTTGCCCCCCCCCCCCCAATGCTCAGGCTGCTTCGACCACCATCCTGTGCACCTCCCCATTTGGGGACTTTCTTTGCTGGGTGAGAGGACTTCTTGGACAGAGCAGGGCCAAAAAAAGGTGCTGGAACTTCTGTTTCTTGGGTGTCCCCCTCCCAATGGAGCAGATTTTGTGGGGAAATGGCAGGCTATGGAGGAAAGGGAAAGGGAAGAACATGACCTTTCCCCCTTTCTCCCCATGGCAGCATCTATTTAATGGAGCTCTGCTATCTGCAAGTTTAGATCCAGTCCAGGGGGTCTAATGGAACACCATCCACCTCTGCCTATTTCTCTCTCTCTCTCTCTCTCTCTCTCTGTGTGTGTGTGTGTGTGTGTGTGTGTGTGTCATGCTACATATATTTTTAGGGAGTAAACAAGAAGTGCTCGATCTTGGACATTTTGTCAGGTAAATTTTTCTGTTGCTGCCATGCAGAACTATGACAAAAATACTGTGACAAAGTCAAGAAGGATTTTTATTTGGGTGCCAGGTTTTCCTGATCTCCACCATACATTTTTTAAAATCAACTTTATAGAAATGTATACAGTACATTGCTACGGGAATCTATCATAATAACACTGTCATTTGGTTATTTTAGCAGAGTGTAAATACCAGTACGTACATACTAATACATAAATTATTGCTCCTTCTCAAGAACCTGTTCCTAAGCAACTCAGTTTCATCCACAGGTATAACTGGCTTTTTCCCAAAGGTCTCTAGGGATATCTGAAACCTTGATATATATAATGTTTGTCTTTAATACAAATTTCAGTTAATGGGATAAAAAATATGCATTGTAAGTTTATGGAGTTCAAGAATTTTCTTTCTTTTTCAGAACAATAGCGTTTGCCATCATGAGGTGTACTTTTATGAGTTTGGGTTCAACTCAGCGCAATAAGTTGGTCTTATTCATTAGATGACAGAAGTAGCCCTTCACTGCTGGTTGTCCAGTAAAAGCAAGACTGTCCAATGGCTGCAATAACAGTTTGCTGTAGGGCAAAAAAGGTAGGAAATTAGAGCCTAACTTAAGATTGATGGCATTAGCAAGTGCCTTAGAAGTAGGCAGTTGCAAAAGTTATGAATATCTGCTATGACTATGGCATTAAATCTAACCAACTCTATCCCTAGGCTATTCACTAGTAAATTAGCATTGGTAATAACAATTTTGTAGGAACCAGCACTTAATTATGCATATCACCCCAGTTCAATTTCCTTAAATGAAAATACATGTACCTCTAATTAGAAATCTACTAAACCCTGTTCTTGGGCTTTAAGCTGAATGATTCAGAACTCCCCCCCCCCCCGCCCCCCAGTCTCTCTCTCTCTTCAGCAACCTGATCTAATTATATTGAGTTTTTATTTTATTTTATTTTAGTGGAGGAAAAACTACATGCTACCTTTCAAGCACTTTGAAAAGGGACCAGGATATTCCTCTTAGCAAAATAAAATAGTGGTGGGTGGAAAAAGGAGGGATAGCTTACTGCTCATTGTAGCAAAGGCTACTCCTGGTGGACATGAAATTTCAATCATAGTAAATAACTGATATTTCCTTCATTACCGCCTTATAATTAATGTTCAATGTTGAGAATTAAGATATGTCTTCAAGCTCTTAATTAATCAGGGGAAAGAAGCTCACAGGATTTTAAAATTCTAATAAATAATACAGTATGCCTTTTACAACATTTCTAAGACTTGTGACCTAATTCAAACTCTTGTACAAAATAGCCGAGATTTGGAAGAAGTGGGGATCGACTGTTCTTTCCTGGTGCTTAATTTTTAGAGAAGCAAATGTTATTCCTCTGTTGAGCTGTTCTCTCAAAGAAGTATCTGTTGGGGTTCAACTGTTGCACAGTTGTGGTTCACTTTTGCTGCGGTTGTTACTGCAGATTTTAGGATAACATGCTTGTGATTTACTTATCCCTTCATTCTTGGACACAACAAATGGCACAATAAAAGATAAGAAAGAAACAATCTGGACAGGCAGCCTTTCATGTTAGGGTTAAAATAAGGATGGAAGCTTGAATGTTAAGCGTAGGAAGAACCCTCATAGGGGGGGGGGGGAAACATAAAAGGAAGCGTCTATGTCAGGGGTAGGCAACCTAAGGCCCTTGGGCCAGATGCAGCCCATCACCTTCTAAATCCGGCCCACGGACGGTCCAGGAATCAGCATGTTTTTACATGAGTAGAATGAGTCCTTTTATTTAAAATGCATCTCTGTGTTATTTGTGGGGCATAGGAATTTGTTTACCCCCCCCCCATAGTCCGGCCCACCACATGGTCTGAGGAACGGTGGATCAGTCCACGGCTGAAAAAGGTTGCTGACCCCTGGTCTATGTGCATGGGGCATCTCTTGTTAATATCAGGTCCATCAACTGTCTTGTGGCAGTTCATCAATTTCTGTGTCGGCGGCATCAGAACTCAAGATGGTGGTGTCAGCAATCACTCACTCTCAATTATTGTGAGGCCTCCCTCTGCAGTCCAGTCCAAGGGGCTCGTCTGCAGAGGGCAAATGCAGAAAGGGCTGTCCACCTTCGGCATCTGAGCATCCGAGCGTCCGAAGCCGATAGACTGAAAGCTAGAACTTGAAAGCAGAGTATATGTGGGAAGCAAATTTAGGACTCTTACTAATTCTGTGGGTGAGTGAGCTGTCCCTTCACTAAGATGAAGGTGCAATATGCAATATTCATAGTATGACTGGTTACTCAACTGTTAATTTGCAAACCATGCAGTTGCAGGAGGGTGCGACGGACCCATCCTCTGACTCTCAGATTTCCCCTGTTGCTTTTTATTTCTCTGTGTCAAAGAGCGGGACTCTCTTAATCTCCCGCCCCACAAGTTGTCAGGAGTGTGGGCAGGAGTCAGGCTCTGGGGCCTGTAGTGCTTTGCAGGACTGGGGCCTGCCTCAGCTTGTGCTGGAGAAGCAAGGAGTGGCCACTCAGGTGAGGCCACTTCATAACTCACTGCACCTGGTGGCAAGAGCTGGGAGGGATAAAAGCTCAGCATTTCCCTTCAGCTCTTGGCCACAGCAACACTATCCCTGCCTTGTTGCATCTGACCCTGCGACTGCCTGCTGCTGGACCATCAGCCATCCGGACCCCGTTCCTGCTTCCACACCACCATCTTGCCTCCGGCCCTGCCGTCCTCAGGCAGGCCTGCTACCTCCCGCCGACCAGACTGTGACACCAGTACTTCGAGGTCTGCCTAAAATAGCAATCTTCCCTTCCACTTAAGGTCTTTTAACAACAAGAGTACACCTATCCAGCTAGCGTGGCCAGTTACAGGCTTGGCTCTGGGTTACTGGGAATAAAGCTCCTTTTTGCCTTAAGTCCAGGGCTTCCCTCACTTAGGGTCTCTCCCTGTTACTGTTACCTCAGCACTCAGGGCAACAATGTGGCACTCCTGAGCTTCTCGTCCCTTCACCCCTCTTTCGTGTAACTCGAGGACCTGACTTATCGCCCTGTAAGTCCTAGTGTCCCTTTCTTCAAGTTCACCACCTTTTGAGCCCGCCCGCCTTGCTGGATCAAACAGTTGACGACATATCTTTGCACAACAAGAACAAGACTTTATTTTTAATATAACACATCGGTTTCAGTATTTCCTTTGTTTACAATATCATATCTTCATTCAGTGGAATAACAATAATTCCAACTCAATCTCTCCTAGTCACCACTTTCCTGGCCCCACACCTTCTAACTTCCAGTCACCACTCTCTCCCGCCCTCTTCCTCTGACCAAGGGCTGCTCCCTCCTTTTAAAGTGCGGAATGTCCCGCCTTTCACCAGCCACCTGTCACTCTAATGGAGTGAGTGCAACTTAACTCTTAACACCCTGGAGATATTCCCAAGCCCTTAAACTAAGCCCAATCCGTCACAGAGGGTGATTAACATTTTAAGATCTCTCCTTGGGGTGAGCCATGGGTCTGCCTTATCACAACAGTTGCTGGCATTCCAGTTCAGAACAGACCAGTGAAGGGGGGGCAGTTTTTTGTTTGTATTGTTTTTGTTTTATTATGTGTTTTGTGTTTTATCTTGTATTTTTATGCTGTGAAATGCCTTGAAATCTGCTTATGAAGAATGGTGCACAAATTTAATAAATAAATAATAATAAATAATAAACATTGTGTGTGTTACAGCCATTTTAAATCCCATTCCTTCAGTTAAAGAATTTGAATACTTGTGTGAGTGTTGGGTTGAGGTCAAGGAGATGTAAAGGTAAAGGGACCCCCTGACCATTAGGTCCAGTTGTGACCGACTCTGGGATTGCGGCACTCATCTCGCATTATTGGCTGAGAGAGCCGGTGTACAGTTTCCAGGTCATGTGGCCAGCATGACTAAGCTGCTTTTGGCGAACCAGAGCAGCACATGGAAATGCCGTTTACCGTACCGCTGTAGCAGTCCCTATTTATCTACTTGCACTTTGATGTGCTTTTGAACTGCTAGGTTGGCAGGAGCTGGGACCGAGCAACAGGAGCTCACACTGTCACAGGGAATGAAACCGCCGACCTAGGGCCCTAGGACCTAGGCTCTGAGGTTTAACCCACAGCGCCACCCACGTCCCATCAAGGCGATGTAAAAGTGCTCATATTTCCCCCTTATATGTATAGGGAGAAATGCATAGGGAATTCATACGGGATTCTAAATTCTAATACACACACCAAAAAAAGTTAAAGCACATACTTCACAAACCACATACGGTAGTTCTGGTTTTATAGTAATGAACCATAAATGTTTTCCACTAAGAGAGAGGAATGGTTTTTTGTTAATATTCAAGCCAAAATTTTAATTTAAATGTTGTCCCTATTTTCAAAAAGGGGAAAAGAGAGGACCCAAACAATTACCGCCCAGTCAGCCTGACATCAATACCAGGAAAGATTCTAGAGCAGATCATTAAGCAAACGGTCTGTGAGCACCTAGAAAGAAACTCTGTGATCACTAAAAGTCAGCATGGGTTCCTGAAAAATAAGTCATGTCAGACTAATCTGATCTCATTTTTTGACAGAATTACAAGCCTGGTAGATGAAGGGAATGTGGATGTAGCCTATCTTGATTTCAGCAAGGCCTTTGACAAGGTGCCCCATGATATTCTTGTAAAGAAGCTGGTAAAATGTGGGCTAGACAATGCTACCATTCAGTGGATTTGTAACTGGCTGACTGACTGAACCCAAAGGATGCTCATCAATGGCTCCTCCTCATCCTGGAGAGTAGTGACTAGTGGGGTGCCACAGGGTTCTGTCTTGGGCCCAGTCTTGTTCAACATCTTTATCAATGACTTGGATGATGGGCTTGAGGGCATCCTGAGCAAGTTTGCAGACGACACCAAATTGGGAGGGGTGGCTAATACCCCAGAGGACAGGATCACACTTCAAAATGACCTTAACAGATTAGACAACTGGGCCAAAGCAAACAAGATGAATTTTAACAGGGAGAAATGTAAAAAAATAAGGGGGGGGGAAGAAAAAAATGAAAGGCACAAATACAGGATAGGGGACACCTGGCTTGAGAGCAGTACATGTGAAAAGGATCTAGGAGTCCTGGTAGACCACAAACATGAATCAACAGTGTGATGCAGCAGCTTAAAAAGCCGATGTAATTCTGGGCTGCATCAATAGGAGTATAGCATCTAGATCAAGGGAAGTAATAGTACCATTGTATTCTGTTCTGGTCAGACCTCACCTGGAGTACTGTGTCCAGTTCTGGGCACCACAGTTCAAGAAGGATACAGACAAGCTGGAATGTGTCCAGAGGAGGGCAACCAAAATGGTCAAAGGCTTGGAAACGATGCCTTATGAGGAACGGCTTAGGGAGCTGGGTATGTTTAGCCTGGAGAAGAGGAGAAGGTTAAGGGGTGATATGATAGCCATGTTCAAATATATAAAAGGATGTCATATAGAGGAGGGAGAAAGGTGGTTTTCTGCTGCTCCAGAGAAGCGGACACAGAGCAATGGATTCAAACTACAAGAAAGAAGATTCCACGTAAACATTCCTGACAGTAAGAGCTGTTCGGCAGTGGAATTTGCTACCAAGGAGTGTGGTGGAGTCTCCTTCTTTGGAGGTCTTTAAGCAGAGGCTTGACAGGCATATGTCAAGAATGCTTTTGTCAGGGGGCCTGATATGGCTACTCTAGAGTAACGACTCCAGCATGGTCTTTTTAGGCTTTTATTAAGTGCTGATTATTTACAGTGTTCAGAGCGGTAAATATGCATCCTTAAGGTGAGGTGTCAGAACCTCCGAATGGCGATTGGCGCGTTTTCTTCCAGCACAGAAGCTTTGGGAGACCCAACCTCTTCCCCCTACGTTTGCGTCACAATTCGGGAGTTGGAGGGATTGGCCTTCCCCCCGGGCCCCCCACTTCCTGTCCCACCTGGTGCATGGGCTCCGCAACCTTGCCTGAGCCTCGGACTCCACTTCCTGACGCTCCGCTAGAGGCAGAGCTCTCCCTACTCTCTCCAGCGCTTGGGGATGGGCTGGAACTTAAGATGGGAGGGACTTCCTGTATCCCTTGTCCCTCACAGCTTTGATGGTGTTTCCTGCTTGGCAGGGGGTTGGACTGGATGGCCCTTGTGGTCTTTTCCAACTCTATGATTCTATGATTCTATGACACAGACCAGCCAGTCATGTTTGCTGATATCTTTGCACTGTAAATAATATGCACAATAAAACTCTGAAAGACAAGACGGAGTGGAGCGTCTTTACTCAAGAGTAGCCGCAGATGCCTCTGACAGCAACCCCACGATCTTTGAGGCTACTTTGGAGCAGGAAGAACCATGAGTGCCGCAGAATTAGAAATGGGAAATTAATAAAAATTCTATGATCTACTGTTCTGTGCTTTCCTAGATATACTTTCTTATGTGTCAGCTTTTCTACTTAGGATTTTGTATACTTGGAAGTAAGTCATACGGAAAGTGTGGCTGACTTTTTAGGATCATACTGTACAAATACTGTTTCTCTCCCCCCCCCCCCCAACACACTCATATTTTTTCTTCTGCTTTGCTGCTGTGGATCCATTATCACAAATAAATTATAATAAGCGACACTAAATATGCACAGTTCACAGATACTGCATTTTACCTGCAGCAAATAAAGAATGAACGTATTTGTCCAACTCAAATCACATCATTTTAAATTCAAAATTAACTTCTCATAAGTAGGCTTAATAAATAAATTTGCAGTTTTGAATCTAATTAAATCTGGACAATTGAATTTGCCTTCCATGGGAATTGTATGGGTATAGATTGAAACAGAACTGCTGGAGACTGTGAACAGTACTATCACTAGACACATTGTGATTAGTCAATGTCAGTGTTCCCTATATTGCAGAGGATGCTTGTCTTAATTTCCCAGAATCCTTCTCCAACCTTTGGGATGTGGCACTCTCTTTAGTGGGGCAGGCAGAGAAACAGTTGGGATTTAATTTGCAGGTTGTATTAGGAGAGAAAAGGCTGTTTGGGCCGTGAGCATATATGCACAGTCATACCTCAGTTTAAGTATGCTTCGGTTTGAGTACTTTCAGTTTAAGTACTCCGCGGACCCGTCTGGAATGGATTAATCCACTTTCCATTACTTTCCATGGGAAAGTTCGTACGGACTTCCGAAACCAATTAAGTACTTATACCGAGGTCCCACTGTACTGGGAAATCAGCTTGCTACTTGTTCCTGTTTTCATGGAGTGGTTCCTTATTCAGCAATACTAAAGAGTTCCTTTGGTTGAGAAAACACAGGAGACTTGTAGAATAAGGATATCATATTTGCCTTTGGTAATTCTGCATCGGTATCTGAGACTTTTAGGAGAAAAAGTAGAAAACACTACAATAATCGAAGTTCAGGGCTGGTAAATCATTCCTTCTCCCGTTGAAATCAATGGGATTTATAAATAGTGTGACATCAAATAGGTTGACTGAGCTGTGAACTGCAAACTGTGATTTCTAGAAGGATTTCACTATTATTTTCTTGTTTTTGAGTGTTACAAGGTTGAAATAACTGACTGCTTTGTTTAATGTATAATTAGGAGTAAGAGGAAAATTTGATCCATCTCTCAAATGTGTTCACAGGTAATAGCAAAAAGAGCAGACACACACACACACACACGCACACACACACACACACACACACACACATTATCAGACTTTTAGAAGACATCTGAAGGCAGCCTTTAATGTTTAATAGATTATTGTATTTTAATATCCTTCTGGAAGTCGCCCAGAGTGGCTGGGGAGGCCCAGCCAGATGGGCGGGGTATAAATTATTATTATTATTATTATTATTATTATTATTATTATTATTATTATCATAACATGTTTTGGGGACGAGATGGACTTATCACACACTCTGCTTTCTGCCCCCCATCCAGTGTGTTGTGAATTTAGTAAGGATGCTAAAGATGCTGAAAGAAATTTCTGTTATCGGGTGCAAAGATAAATCTTTAGAATCCATAGAGAGCTCATTCAGTAAGGATACTGTCTGGTGTTCCTTTCATTATGCACATCCAAAAATAGGCACCAGAAAGACCCCTCTCTTGTTATACACGGATGACGTGGCCATCCTCTCCCACTCTAGACCTGGCTTGAAATACCAATTTAGGAAGTTTTCAGATTATTGTTCTGTTAATGATTTAGACATCAATTATGGGAAGAAGAAAAAAAGGTCTTCGAAAAAAGATTTTCCCCGAGTAAATGGGTACTGGATGGCCACAATCTAGAGCAGCCCAAATGCTTCCAGTACCTAGGGCTTTTATTTCACCACTCAAAATCCTGGAATTGCCACTGGCAGACTGCATACCAAAAGGCCAGGAGTCAGGAACCTTTATCAGCTGTGGGCCGGTCCACCATCCCTCAGACCATGTGGTGGGCTGGACTATATTTTAGAAGAAGAAAAATGAGGAGTTTATCAGTCCATGGCTGAAAACTATATCCAGAAAAGCCACCTCCATTGGACTGTCACCATCCCTTTTGCATCAACTGGGCTATGATACCGCCCTTGTATCCCTGAGGCAAAGGCTTTGCGTCATCTCACATAGCGACCTGCGATCCAGATCCAATGCAATCTGTGGCCCAATTGCAGCTGGAATCCAATACGGGCATGACTTTCAGATAGATAGATAGATAGATAGATAGATAGATAGATAGATTCAACAATTTGATGGCACAAGGAAAAGCTATTCCTGTGCCTAGATGTTTTGGTATATAGAGTCCTGTACTGACGTCCGTGCTCTGGCGTGCTCTGGTCCATGGGGTCACGAAGAGTCGGACACGACTAAACGACTAAACAACAACAACCGACGTCCGGATGGGAGTAAATCAAACAGGTGATGACCAGGATGCAAAGGGTCTACAGCAATTCTCTCTGCTCTCTTCCTGACTCGAGCGGCATAAAGTGTCTCTATTGGAGGCAAACTAACACCAATCCCCCTCTCTGTAGTTCTTACTGCTCGTTGGAGCATCTTCTTATCCAGCTTAGAGGTTGTACCATACCAGACACTAATGGAATTACAGAGAACAGTTTCAATAGTACCTCTATAAAATTGGACCAGCGATTCTTGGGGCAGATTAAATTTCCTTAGTTGTCACAAGAAACACAAACTCTGGTGTACCTTTTTAATAATAATATTGATGTTATCTGACCAATTCAATTTTTGAGAGATCATAGAGCCCAAGAACTACCACTACAACCATGTTACCAAGAATGGAGATTGGCAACAAGATGGGAGGCTGCCTTCTAAAATCAATTATTATTTCCACTTTCTTTGGGGCATTTAGCACCAAGTTATTCCTGCTGCACCACAAGACAAGATGATCTACTTCCTGCCTATATGCAGATTCATCATCCTCCCGGATGAGCCCAATGACTGTTGTATCATCCACAAATTTCAAGATCTTAACCGATGGATCAGTTGAGGTGCAGTCATTTGTGCATGAAGAAAAAAGCAGTGGGGAGAGAACACACCCCTGGGGAGCACCTGTACTGATGGTATTATTACTTGATGTAATTTCCCCCAGCCTCACCTGGGGGGGGGGGAATTACATCAAGTAATTAGCCTCATATCTTAGGAATTTGTCCGTACCCACCTATTGGCGTTCATTTACCAAAGCTAGATTCGATGTATTTCTATCAGAAGTTCTAAATGGTAGACTGAGAGGCATCCCCTATCAGATTAGGCTTTGTTCATGTTCTCAGGACATTGATTGCATGAACCATATCCTACTGCATTGTGGGCAGTATGAGCAAGCAAGGGATCAACTGATCAAACCCTTACTAGCAAATTTGCTGGGAAAATCGGAAGCCTCCCATATTAAATACCTTCTGGAGGATAGGTCAAATGATATTACACTGACCGTGGCAAAGTTTCTTTCAGAAGTCACAAGAAACAAAGACTATCGTGCTCTAGACATAACAAAATACATCGGTCTCTTTCGCCTGTTGTTTGGTTGTCTTAACTGTATCTTGTTTTGAAACTGTTTTGTGGCTCTATATATAAAGATATATTATGCACATAATATTCTAAAAAGCAGCAAACACAAGATTATCTGTGCTGCTATTTTAGTAGGATGAGGCCGTCCAGATTGCCATCAAAAGCCATTGAAAGCAAAAGTGAGCCAACTTGCTTTGCCAGTTGCTGCCATGCTTCACACAATCCCAATCTATCATTGCGCTGTGGCTTTAGCACCTCTTATTGTATAAACCTATCAAAAAATTATGACATGAAAACAACACAATATGCCCGGGCTGCAAAACAGTTATTGGAAGAGTCCATTTAGTTTCATACTATTTTTCTACACCAACTGCCTGACTCCTTAAGAAAAAAATATGACAGGAGTTGTATTATTTAGAAGAAAAATCACTTAAGGGTAGTACAAAACAACCTCATATATTGTATCTGCCAATGAAGAGAGGTGAGGCTAAAACAACAGGAAGCTGAAAATATTGTTTAAGATTATTCTTAAGGCACACCATTCAGGCCTTTTGTATCTGCATCTTTTTGCAGGTACTCACTTATTTTCAATGTTTGGTTTTGATTTGATTTATTGTATTTCCATGCCACTTATTCAAATTAATCTCAAAGTGGCTTACAAACAATAAATAATAACAGAACAGAACAGCACAAATATAGCATAAATCATACAAAAGAATTAACATATAAACAATAAAACAATTACCATCTGTAAAACACTATTAACAAAACAGTAACTAAAAGGTAAGCTAAACATTTCCAAGCACATTTCAAAGTGTTGGCGTTGACCTTTAAAGCCCTAAACAGCCTTGGTCCAGTATACCTGAAGGAGCGTCTCCACCCCCATCATTCTGCCTGGACACTGAGGTCCCGTGCCGAGGGCCTTCTGGCAGTTCACTCACTGCGAGAAGTGAAGCTACAGGGAACCAGGCAGTGGCCCCCACCCTGTGGAACGCCCTCCCATCAGGTGTCAAAGAGATAAACAATTACCTGACATTTAGAAGGCAGCCCCGTTCAAGGAAGTTTTTAATGTGTGACATTTTAATGTATTTAAAATCTTTGTTGGAAGCCGCCCAGAATGGCTGGGGAAACCCAGCCAAATGGGCGGGGTACAAATAAATTATTATTATTATTATTATTATTATTATTATTATTAAACATCTCAATTACAGCAAAAATCATATTATAGGATTAACAAATCAATAGCAAATCAAGCTGCTGTAAAAAATATTTTTTAAAAAATTCCATTGTTGAAAATGTAAGGAACTTGAAGGGACAATTTACCCTGCTTGGTAGACATGTAAAAAAAGCCAAAAAGTATTGGATACAAATGCACACACTGATACAGAAAATCTTGAAGGTTAACTCTTCCTGTTGGGACTTATGGATATACTGTTACACTGAGAAAGACTATTGAACTTTGCTTCAATATATGATTATGGCGGCAAGACTTTTATATGCACAAAGATGGAAAGACTCATCATTACCAACAACGGAGGTGTGCTTGCTAAATTAATGGACTTAGCTGAGATGGTGAAATTGACATGTTTAATCAGAGAAAAGTCATCATTAACATTATTAAAGATTGGGAACTTCTATTGACTTTTTGCATGAAAAAGAAATAATGGATTTGAGGATTGAAGATAATGCAGTTATACCAGAGTGGATGAAATTCTAGAGTTCTGGGTTCCCCACCCGGAGGGCCAAAGGTTCCACATCTCTGATTTACACTCAGTGACATCAGTGCCGCTGTGCATGGAATATACCAGAAAGCAAATCCCTGTCCTAAGAGACCTTTGTTGTTGTTGTTGTTGTTTAGTCATTTAGTCGTGTCCGACTCTTCGTGACCCCATGGACCAGAGCACGCCAGGCACTCCCGTCTTGCACTGCCTCCCGCAGTTTGGTCAAACTCATGTTCGTAGCTTCGAGAACACTGTCCAACCTTCTTGTCCTCTGTCGTCCCCTTCTCCTTGTGCCCTCCATCTTTCCCAACATCAGGGTCTTTTCCAAGGATTCTTCTCTTCTCATGAGGTGGCCAAAATACTGGAGCCTCAACTTCAGGATCTTTCCTTCCAGTGAGCACTCAGGACTGATTTCCTTCAGAATGGATAGGTTTGATCTTCTTGCAGTCCATGGGACTCTCAAGAGTCTCCTCCAGCACCATAATTCATTTCACAAAGAGGGTTTCTCCCCATGTAAAAGAGCAGCACCAGGTGAGCATTTTTTGTTGTTAAATAATTTTTATTAATTTCCAATTTCTAATTCTGCGGCACTCATGGTTCTTTCTGCTCAAAAGTAGCCTCAAAGATCGTGGGGTTGCTGTCAGAGGCATCTGTGGCTACTCTTGAGTAAAGACGCTCCAGTCCGCTCTGTCTTTCAGAGTTTTATTGTGCATATTATTTACAGTGCAAAGATATCAGCAAACATGACTGGCTGGTCTGTGTCATAGAATCATAGAATCATAGAGTTGGAAGAGACCACAAGAGCCATCCAGTCCAACCCCCTGCCAAACAGGAAACAACATCAAAGCAATCTTGACATATGTCTGTCAAGCCTCTGCTTAAATACCTCCAAAGAAGGAGACTCCACCACACTTCTTGGCAGCAAATTCCACTGTCGAACAGCTCTTACTGTCAGGAAGTTCTTCCTAATGTTTAGGTGGAATTTTCTTTCTTGTAGTTTGAATCCATTGCTCCATGTCCGCTTCTCTGGAGCAGCAGAAAACAATCTTTCTCCCTCCTCAGAACCCCGCAATGTCTTCTTCCAGGTTCTCGCCCAGCAGAAAAGCCTGGGCACCCCAAAGTGCCGCCCCCTGGCCCTATCGGTGGGCACACGCCTCAATTCGGGCATCAGAGGGAATGGTCTCCTTTCTGGCAGCCCTGTGTCTGACATCTCTCCAGACTCCTCCTCCCCTGGCCCTCTCTCATAGTGGCGCTGAGGCTCTGATACCTGATAGAGCCCTCTCTCCTCCCCGCTCACTTCCTCATTCCTTTCTCCTGACTCGTTGCTCGGGCTGATGCTGGGTGAAGAGCTTGTCAGGATGACAGGGGGCGGCTCTCTGTATGGCGTCCCCCTGACAGATACCATCTGTGTTGCATCTTTAAAAAGTTTTCTTTTAAGTTATAACATGGGGTGAATTTAATAGCTTTTTCCCAAAACCTTTCCCATTGTTTGAACATAATGTTTTTACCAAAATCTTGCACCCATCTGATCATTGAAACCTTGACCAATTCATCTTTTGTTTCCCATTCTAAAATCAAATTATATAATTTGGATATATTTTTAGAATTTTCTTGTATCAAATATTTGTCTAATTTGGAAATCTCTTTTTCAAACCCTACTCGTTTATCTTTAGCCAATCTATGATTACCGTATAAGACAACTTTTTTACCCAGGAAAATCTTCTCAAAAGTCGGGGGTTGTCTTATACACCGGATGCTGAAACTTCCACTGCCAGATTGGAGAATTTGCAGTCACCGCATACAGTGGGGGGAGCTCAAACATGGCGTTCTGTGCAGGGAGAAGGGAGAGCTGAAAGCCCCGTGCGTTCCTTCGGCTCTCCCTCCTCCTTTCTCCTTGCACGGAAAGAAAGCGGCAGCCGCTTACACACAGCCACTTTCTTTCTGTGCCGGGAGAAGGGAGGCGGAAAGAAAGTGGCAGCCGCTTACTTGCGAGTATATCCCAAACTCTATATTTTAACTGGAAAAGTTGGGGGTAGTCTTATACGCCCAGTCATCTTATACGCCGAAATATATGGATTACATACATTTTCTCTACCTTGACTATCAAATCTTTACTTAGCCATAGCCCATCTATTCTGCTATATTATTAATTAGGTTGGGAGAAATAAATATATTCCTTTTCAATAGGATGTCCATACCGCCATATATCTACCAAATCAAAAAAAATACCATATTTATGAAGCTTTTTTGGTAATCTCCCTTCATCCCCCCCCCTTTGTGTAATCTGTCCAACTCTGGCTCCTTCACTCCATTTAAGTCTCCTACTACAATAATTCTTTTATCCATATAATCCATTAATAATGTTCTCAATTTTACATAAAATTCTGCCTTCTTCCCATTTGGTCCATACACTCCCGCTATTACAATGGATTCACCTTCCAACATTAATTAATTATAAGGATTCTTCCCTCTTTATCTTCATACAACAATTCTGGTTCGTATTTACTCTTCACATATATTACCACCCCCCTTTTCCTTTTTGTATCAGATGCGATAAAATCCATTCCCAGCCCAGCTTAGGATTTACCAATACTCTTTTACGTTTAATATTAACATGGGTTTCCTGTAGGCAGGCCAAATCCCATTTCTGCCTTTCTGAAATATGTCCTATCCTCTGCCTTTTCCTTTTATCGTTTAATCAATTTATGTTCCAAGGTATTTATTTAAATTTCATTCTTTATTGGTTGTAACTAACAGAGAGAATTAAAATTGTCTTAATATAAACTTTTTGTTTACATGAAATAAAGTAATCTACAATCTTTGCTTTGGTACCCGCCCCGTGGAACGCCCTCCCACCAGATGTCAAAAAGAAAAACAACTACCAGACTTTTAGAGGACATCTGAAGGCAGCCCTGTTTAGGGAAGCTTTTAATCTTTAATAAATTAGTGTATTTTAATATTTCTGTTGGAAGCCACCCAGAGTGGCTGGGGAAACCCAGCCAGATGGGCGGGGTATAAATATATTATTATTATTATTATTATTATTATTATTATTATTATTATTTGCTCTTTCAAACACCTGTAAATAAAAAGGTTAAAAATTCAGCAGTCTATATATAGCAGTCCTTTATCCTTCTGTCTCCTGTTGTTGTTGTTCTTCCCCCTCTGCCTCTGACTCTGACAACTCTTCATTTTTCCTTTCTTCAACCCTGGTTCCGTTCTTATCCCCCCTCCCAGCTCCTTCCAGTATTTTCTCCAAAAATGTCCACTTCCTCAAATGTCTCAAACTTCCTCCATTTCCCTTTAAAGTAAAAGGATAGCCCAACTGGATATTCCAACTGGGCAAAGATGCATTTAAAACCACAGTTTGGTCTTCTGGAGGGAGACAAACAAAGACAAGCAAGGGTATTATTATGCAAGGCAATACATATTTCCTATCCATTTGGAAAAAGAGCTAAAGGGCTTACCCAAACCTGCACAAAAGTAGTGGAACTAGAGCTAATGGTTATAGGAAGGGATTTTGTCCAAGGAATGTGAAACCAAATCTGTACAAAATGAGATGGCCAGCTAGTCTGGAGAAAAAGAGAGAGGTATCAAAATATAAGGCTGAGGGCAAAATTGTGCCAAGTTCATATATGTCTATTTTCTGCAAAATAATTCCCCTGCTTCAACCACTGTTTCCCAACTGATACAGGACTCCAGCAAGCTTGGGATGGATAGGCCTTGTGCTTTTGAGAACTGGACCACATTTCCTAAAAGCCCCGAAACTTATTAAGAAGTCTTCCTGAGTACGGATCTGGTGAGGAGCCGTTGCCTCAGACCCTTTCACAATATACAGATAGGGAGAGAGAGCAAGCAAGGGGGATGCTTTCAAGAGACCAAGATCTGAAATATTGATTCAGTCACATTAATTGAATTTTTGCCTCAAGAAGTGATTACAAAAATGTTGCTCCAATATTAATTTGTATCTGCTTTGGATAAGATTAACATTAATTTCTTTGCCAGTCCCCATTATGGCTTTATTATTCATTAGCATCTCTTGTTGCAAGTGTAAGAGACCTTGATGAAGCATGTTTATTCATAGACTAACCTTTTTAAATAATTCCAACAGCTCTCTAACAGAAACCTTCCTGGCATGCTGAATATCTCGGCTTTGTTTCATTATTCACTCCTTGCACTGTGTCCTCCATTTGAGATGCGGAACATGAATCATCCTTCTTTCCCCATTGCTCTTTTCTTCCTCCCGAAATGTCCTCTGCAGTCTGATCCCAACGGAGGCTGTGCATTGCAAGCAAGGATGGGCGTCTCTGGTATAATATACACATATCAAATTTCTACCTATGTTGGGATGCAATTATTGATTCACACCAAGATTTTCATCCTATTTGGTGCTGTGTTTTAATTCATTGCTGCCTTGCTTTTTATTTGAATATTTGGTAGTAGCCTCTCTGATAGATGCTGTAGAGGTGACATTTTATCTCTTCACGGTGCATGTAAACTTGTGAGCTCATTTTGCAAGCAAACAATGGATAGTGAAGAAATGAGCTTAATAAATGATTCTCTTGCTACCACAGGTTCTGTATCTAAACACTGGGTCCTATATCTAACCACTGACACATTTCATTTGTGTTAAATGCACATCTTTCTGAAATAATGGATTGAAACATTATTTCTATTGTACCTTAATGTTTTCACAGAAACATTTTGTCCGTGTTTAGATATAAAACCTATTAGCTGATATCATGAGAGAACCATTCACAAATGCCTTTTTTGATACATTTTGTAAAAAATTCATGTTAAAAATATGCAATCCAGCATGAAGGTCTCATACACAAACCTCAATGAAATGAACAGAACCACCACAAGGGCAAGATAATGCTTTCACACAATCCCCACTTGAGACTTCGTTCTGAATTCTATCTTGGATTTCCTGCCAGATGAGTTAGGAAAATTCAGCCTTAATACACTGGCCTTTTCCCCACACTTCCTTTTACCCAAGAGGCTTGTTTTCCTGCATGCCAAACAAAGCAAAAGCAGTGTTGGTGTGTCATTGCTCATGAACTGCGGCTCACAGCCTCCCTCCCGATCTGTTTCCCATTCCAATCTAACAGCCTGTAGATGCACCTGCCTTTAGCATTTCAACTGACAGGTGAAGAATGATAATAGATTGTTAGTCAAGGGCTGACAGGTGCAACTGGCCGAGGGAACTGTGCCAGAGTTATCAGTAGTAGTATTCATTAGGGAGTGATTGATTCCTATCACTTGAAATTGCCACCTATAAAATCATGTTGGTAACATTTCAAAGGAGAGCAGGCATTTTTATTAAATATGAGAATGACCTATGGCAATAAAGCAGTACTCATCCTCTGCTACGCAATTGAAACTATAATTTTCAAATTCTTGCCTTGCCTTCTTCTCTCTTGCTCTGCCAAAGCCCATGTTAGTTCTTAGGCTTTGCCCTCACTGAGAAATCTCTTAGGTCGGTGCCTGGAGTCCAGCAAACACAAAGTGGGCTTTGCTCCTGGCTCCCACCCTGTAGAATGCAAGGGAAGTTTGCTTGTGTCCTCAAAATCACTTCTGGGGGATGAGGGGTTTACAGGTGTGTATGTGTGGCTGTCAAGGGGCTAATTCCTCTCTACCTCCACACATTCCATCTATGAGTTTCCTTTCTTTTTAAAAGACCAATGAATATAATAAAGAAATAAATATTATAGTTACAGGTAAGTCTGATGTAGTCGAAACAAAATAAAACAATTCCTTCCAGCACCACCTTTTCCAGCAGCTTTCGTGTGCCTGCACACTTCTTCAAATAAATATTATGTGAGTGAAGAGCCTTCGACTTCCGCTTAATCTGTTTGTTAAACCACTAAATGCTTTTGGAGAATTGGTTGCATTGTGAAAGCAAACAGTGAGGGGGATATTCTCTCCCGCTCTCAGTCGAACACTGTCTCAAAGTGCTGAGACTTATATTTGTAATCCCCATTAATGCTACTATAAATTCTAGCTTTGACCACAAGCCTCCCACAGTCTTCAGAACACACACACTTTTCTTCCCACTGTCTTTGCCTTCCATGACAGCCAACAAAGATAGATAAAAATGCAAAGCAGTTTTACCCCCATTTGCACAGAAAACCAATATTTTCAAAATATAAGTAAACAGACAGGAAACAAAAGCACTTGGCTTATCAAATGAATTATGCCAGCCTCTTTGGCTTTATTGAAGTTATTTATATAGCAATGCATCCAGTCTACAGATCTAATAAAAATATTAAATCTGTTGGCTTCTGATTGCTAAAATTATATAACATGCCATTCATTTTCTTTTATATTGTATATATTCTTTATTGACAATCCCATGGGAATGGAGGAAGTTAGTGCACCAGCAGCCAAAGTGCTTGAAGCAAATGACTAATAATGCCGGTTGCAGGCAGCATTCATGGTGATGTTATGCTCAGTATTACCTTGAGATATCACCAGATTTGTTTTGCAGTGCCAGTTTTTAGCCGGAGGGGTGAAGCAATAATTATTGGATGACCTTTGGGCATGTGCAGAGTGCCATTCCCTGACCAAGAAGCAGTAAACATCTCCCTCTTCAGGCATATATGTACACATAGATTACTTGCGTTAAACTCACCAAGGACAGAGGACATCCATGTCTGAAGGGTTCTCTTCGGGGATATTATTCACTGTATGTTCCAACCTCAATTATAGTGAGAATAACGTAAAAAGAGCCCGACTGGATCAGACCAAAGGCTGTCTAGCTGAGCATCCCCATCTCACAGTGACCACCCAGATGTCTGTGGGAAGACGGCAAACACAACCGGAGGATCATCAGCCTCCGGCTCTTCAGTTCCTGCTCCTGCACGGCCACACTGTGGGAGTAGGCAGGGACTTCAAAGCTGGTGATTCCTGCCAGTGCTATTGCTTATGGAAGAGAAATAAAACTACATAGGGTCACCTTTTTCCTGGGCTCCTTTCGATCCCTGTATGCCTTATTCTTTCTTTTTTTTAAAAAAATAATTTTTATTAATTTTACAAACAAAAGACAATAATCTTTAGTTTTACACAATAAAATACAGCAAGACATACATTTCATATTCTTTCGCCCTCTTCCACCCCACCCCCCCCCAGGCCCCCTCCTGCCACGAGAGGTTCCCATGAAGGCTGGACGGTTGAAGGCATTTCATTTTATAGCTGGGCTTATCTCCTCCCCCCTTCCCCCCCCAGAGCCCACCCCTGCCACCAGTGCGCTCCAGGTCAATGAGGGAAGACGGAGGAGGACAACCGCCCAACTATCTATCCAGACATGTCTTTTGACCAAAAACAGAAATAAAAAGAAAGAAAAACAAAACAAAAAAGGGTGACTTCCCCCGACTCTCCCCCTTGATTTTCATAGCTTCTCAAAATCATTGCATACAGTTTCATTGCAAAAAAAGAAAAAGAATTCCAACTCATCATTAAACATACATCATACCATTATCAAAATTCATAAAAAACATTTTTAACAGATGTCATATTTTTAATTCCCTAACCTGATCTTCTCCCCACAAGGATTTTTCATAAAAATACTCCTTTCCTTTATTACTTCCTCCTCTCTCCTGGACTCCTTCCCCCATTTGATACAGCGATTCCAAAATAAATCCAAATTCCAAACTCAAATTCCATAAACCCAATCCAAATTCCATAACCATTTTTTCCTTTTCTGGCCTGCTTTTAACTCAAAATAACCTCATCCTACTCCCAATCTATCCCATTTTGCCCCCCAAGCATTTGCCCTCACCTATCTCTGCCCCTCTATCATCCCACACTCTTTCCCTTGCCTATTTGCATTTTCCCACATTTCCCATGAGATCAGTTCCACCACTTGTTGCTCCACTTCTTGTTGCTCCAATTCAGAGGTATCAGAGCATTCACATAAATCCTGATCAGTCTTTTCTCCTAGCTGGGCTTTTCCTTCTTCCTCTTCTATGTATTCTTGCAATTTATCTTCAGATGTTGATTTCCCATTGCCAATCCCGTTATGAATGACTTTATTCAGTTCCTGACATTGTTCCCTAATGTCTCTTAGCTGTGCATTGAGCTGTTGCTGCCCAGTTACAATGTCTCCAAGAAGTTTTAACACTGTCCTCTGAAAAACAGATGTTCCGGATGTTGACATTCTCACGCAAAGGCAGAAGAGAGATAAGAGGACAAAGAGCCATGGAGGGTCCGAATTCCCAAGCAAAAAAGATCCAATATGGCTGAAAAGTAATTTCCCAAAGTTCTTATAAAACAGTCACTGTATCTCTTTTCTTTTCATCGCAAATCGTTTAGCCTTTGTTGTTGACAGCTGTCAACCTTCCCTCTCGTAAGCACCTCGCTGCTTCTCCTGGGGTGCCGAGTCCCGGGTTGAGAAGGGGTTTCTTATTGTAAACTTTCCTTTGGGCTTTTAGTTCTCTATGTCCCTTTTCTTCTGGCTTTGGGCTAAAACACAGCCCCTGATTCCTCAATGGGTAGAGACTGACTCCCGTTTTTTTTTTGTCTCTTCCTTTGCACCAATTATCCAAATCAAAATCCAAATTAAAGTCCAAACTTACTTTGACGAAATCTTTTCTTTTCTTGGGAGAATCCGCCGCTTACCGGGTAAGGACTCGGAGCTTCGCTTCTAGGAGGTAAGTTGGAACCCAAAATGGCTCCCGCGACTCCACTCCGCTGGCTCTCGATCGCTCTGAGCTCTCGGGCAGCGGAGGAATCACGAACGGAGCAGCCGCTGGGTGCTTGAGTCACCAGGACGCTCTTCCCGATGTTTTTGTGGGGAGTCCGCTCGCTCTGCGGACTTCCCCCCCCCTCCGCGAGGCCAGGGACTTCGGAGCGTGAAGTCCCTGCGTCCTTCTTCACCGGCGCGACGGACCGGAAGCCCCCTGTATGCCTTATTCTTATGGAGGAGGAGTGTTGTAGATCAATTGCAGAGAAAACAGCACATCCTTCGCTGTGCCTGACGCCTTGGGGAGCAGCTGCTCATCAGCGCCTCTGGGCAACGGCAAGGGCACATTTAGGCCAGCATGACCAGTTTGGCCGCACTGGACACCAAGCTGAGAGGACGGTGCAGGGACCTCCGCAACAATGACTTAGAACGGAAGGTAAGAGGTGGAGGCACAGGGTGCCACTGGGATTTGAAAGCCCAATGTCTACCACTGGCCAGGGTCTAACTCTGTATAAGGCAGTTTCATGTGTTCAAATATGCTCTCTGCTATTGTGTTTCCTATGCTCCATAACCCTTGTAATGTAGGGAGAGTCTGCATGACCTGCATTTGTGCCCTTTTCATCTTCCTTGATTTCGCTCCTTCTATGAAGCTTCATGGGTCTTCATCCAAATCCTGTTGGATTTTTTGAATAGTCAAGTTACTTTAGAGCCGGTCTAATGTAAATACTGTCTGTTTAAGAGAAACAGGTGTCTGTGTTTCTGTTAATTGCTCACAGGCGTGGGCTCTGCTTCTTGTATATAAGGCTCTGCCAGAAAGCCTTCTGCATCTCTTAGTTAGATCTTTCAGTTTGATTCATCTCTAAGTAGATCACTCTCTCAGTTGTTCTCAGTTTAAGAGATTCCCAGTTGAATCTTAGTATGAGAGTTGCTTAATTATAAAGCTAGTTTGCTGTTAATTCTTGGGTAGTTTAATGGGAGTTATGTGGGAGTTTGTGGGAACTTTGGAATGGGTTGAAGGTTGGAATGTTGCTAAGAGAGAAAGCATTTATCTTTAGTTTAAAGTCTCTTTACAGTCAGTTTGTATTTCAGTTAAAGAAACCCAACCGTTTATATTTCCATCTGTATACTTTTACAAGTGTGCAGCTAGTAAGGGGTTTCATATAAGGGAGATAATTCCCTACGCTCTTGGTGGTGTTTTCTTAACCAGGTCAACTTCTGACTGCGTATACTCTGCGTGAAGCATACTTTAAAGGGCCGCTGTAAAACTGGGATATATGATTTAGATTAAGCAAGTTTCAATACCCAGTTTTCTCCAATTTTATATATATATATATATATATATATATATATATATATATATATATATATAATTTCACAATATGGCATCTCCCCCATCCTAAAACTAGCTCACCTTTCAAATTGCAGCCTCCTTTCCCTCAGTCCTCTGGCATCACCAGCTTACAAAGTTGCCAACCTCCCCCAGCTTGCAAAAGCCAGAATCTAAACCACCTGTACAATCCAAAAATCATAGAATCATAGAGTTGGAAGAGACCACAAGGGCCATCCAGTCCAACCCCCTGCCAAGCAGGAAACCCCATCAAAGCATTCCTGACAGATGGCTGTCAAGCCTCCGCTTAAAGACCTCCAAAGAAGGAGACTCCACCACACTCCTTGGCAGCAAATTCCACTGTTGAACAGCTCTTAGTCAGGAAGTTCTTCCTAATGTTTAGGTGGAATCTTCTTTCTTGAAGTTTGAATCCATTGCTCCATGTCCGCTTCTCTGGAGCAGCAGAAAACAACCTTTCACCCTCCTCTATATGACATCCTTTTATATATTTGAACATGGCTATCATATCACCCCTTAACCTTCTCTTCTCCAGGCTAAACATACCCAGCTCCCTAAGCCATTCCTCATAAGGCATCGTTTCCAGGCCTTTGACCATTTTGGTTGCCCTCCTCTGGACACGTTCCAGCTTGTCAGTATCCTTCTTGAACTGATTAAATGATTAAGATTAAGCCAGTAAATCAGTTATATATAGGCAAACTTCCTTAGCATGTATAAAGCTGAAATGCTAAGCTTCCTGGTTCCACGGGACTCCATGAGGCTTTCTTCTTAGAAACTGCGTCTGGAACTGCTTTGTCATTTCATGGGATGCCGTATTTCAAAAATAAAAACTTTGGTTCAGGAAAGTTGCTGCTTCCACAGCTTTTTCCATCACATTACCATACATCCCCGACACCATTTTTACACCCCAAAACTAGGACATGCCAGGAATAGCAGGAGTCATGGATTCTCAGTGCAAAATCAGAGACTCCATCCATACCTTTCTATGCTAAATTATTATTTGTATTTAGATTAACTATGCTGTCAGGTGGGCACTTTCTGCCCCCCAAAGGTCTGCTTCAATGTCATTTCTCTCCAAAGTGTATGCCTCAGTTATAGAGTTTTGCAAAGAAAGAAAATGCAGACAAACATTTGAAGAGGTGGGATGGAGGGGTTGGTAGTAGCTCTAACTTCCTGTTTAGTACATACCGTATGAAGTTGCCAGATCTACTTTTTATCCCCTTCTGTTGAGGCAATTACACAGGCATGTTGTCAATCAAGTTTATGATATGATAAAACACACATTAATCAAGTTGTGCTTCAGTTAAACTGTTAAGCTACTTTATGTATCTACAGCAATTAATGCCCTTGATTAATGTATATTAATTAAGCAATTAATGATCCAAGGCAAAGGATGAATTAAAACTACTTTAAAAATGTATACATATACTCAGTGCTTTTTTAAAAAGGAAAAGGAAAAAGGTATTGGCACTCACCATGAAGTTGCTACAGTAAGTGCCACACTTTTAACATTGGGGGAGGTGCTGGTGCTGCGTACCCCTTTGTACCCCCCAAAACAGCACTGAGGCTAATATTCCACCGACAACCCCTGGCTTCTCCCTTAATTTCCACTTCTACAGTGTGTGATGGGAGTAATCTATTTTAGCATTTCATTTAATCTTGGGGAAAGTGATGGTTCACACATCTGGTCCAGATAATCTTCTAAAGTGTTTGCTTATGTAAATTAAAAGTGAGATTTATATCTGCTGTAAATCAGTGCAATTTGTTTGTTCTCACAGCTGAGGCTAACAAAGGTTGCATTTTCAAATCTGTATAATTCAATTTCCACTTTACCTCTAATTCATGTCATATTAGCATATAGAGGGCGCAGGATGAACTGCCACCTTATTCCTTTTGACATAGACCTGCACCTGAGGATGTTCAATGAAAAATATCACAAACAGATGAGAAGCACATACGTCCACCCAGGTTTTGGAGAGAGAACGGAGATGTGAAAGAGGAAGATTAGAGCGTGCCATTGCCTAGGCAAGGACACGGGCCAGAATTTAAGGTGACAGGACACAGGTTGAACAAGATTTTTGCAGTGCTATGCAAGAAGTGTCATGATCTGGTTACAGGTAGGTAGCCATGTTGGTCTGAGTCGAAGCAAAATTAAAAAAACTCCTTCAGTAGCACCTTAAAGACCAACTAAGTTTATATTTTGGTATGAGCTTTCGTGTGCATGCACACTTCTTCAGATCTCATACCAAAATATAAACTTAGTTGGTCTTTAAGGTGCTACTGAAGGAGTTTTTTTTATTTTGTCATGATCTGGGCATCGATAATGTCCATGCAAACAGAAATATCAAATCAGTGTCACACACATATATTTCAAGCTCTGTCAGTTCTGGCATCCTCTTTTGCTATTTGTCTAGCATCAAAATGTGGCAAATGTTCATCACTCAGATAGCAGATAACGGGGGGGGGGGGACAGGGCCCTTGGGGGTTCCCCATCACTTTCACCCAAGTCAGCTGCTCCTCCACCAGCCCCAGCACAGCTGCCAATCCCAATGAGAGAAAGGCAGAGGTTGGGCAAGTCCCTGGATGCTTAGGAGGGGGCTGCTGCTGGGTTTGTACAAACTAAAACCCAACTGAAACTTTCAGCAGCAAGCAGGATGTGTGGAGAGGGGAGAGGTGACTTTGCCATAACAGAAGCTAAATGTTAGCTTTCTCCAGCTATCTGATGTCCTTCTTTTAATGCAAATCAGAGCTAAATTCCAATTACCTGTGATCTAACATGTCAGCATTGTTGTTTGTATGAGCTAGTCCCTGAGGCAGCTGGATTCAACTGACTTGGCTTACTTGGAAAGCTCAGCCTTGGCATTTGAGTCATTTGAAATATTTTGTTTCACCAAATATTAAATCCCTTAGTTGAAGAGCAGGATGCAAGGCATTTGTTCATTTGTTTTTCAGTTTGGACATCTGAACAGCAGCAGATGTTAAGCTGGTTTTGCATCTACTACGTATTTTCAGCAGTTTTGAGTTTCAATGCAGTGTTGAATTTTATGACCCTTACATGTAGAATGTTATGGACTCTTTAAAGCCTTGAGTGTCTGAGCAGTTATTTCTAAATTTGCTTAATATGCATAGAAATTATCATATGCAAGTTTTAGTATCCTATTTTGGGTGGTTCTTGTGTAACTGCACACTTACTCCTTTATGTGATGAACTAAGAGAGCCATATCTGTGCAATTCCTCCAGCAGCACAGAATTATACCGGCCACTGGGCACCTCCAAAGATCAAACAATTTTTCTCCTCAGGGTGCTTTGTAAATGTATTCATGGATTCTTAACATTAACAGTTGGGCCAGATTTCTGTAGGACCAGACCAACTTTGAAAGGCTCCACTGGATAGCTCTGAGAGGGAATGGCAGAGAAGAAGCCCATCCTCATTGCCACAGAATGATGGACTCTTGCTCATTTTCAGTCAGACTCAGGGAGACTTTTAAGCCACTTGTGCTTCAGTGTAAATTGCATGGATAATATTTGCATGCTGAAATCTAAATATGCTGAGCTAAAGATAATGGCATTGCCACAGAGTGCTGAGAGTGATGGGGGGGGGGGGAGGCAGGAGAGAAGCAGGTAGCATCTAATTGTCTGGCATGCCTATTTCATGCAACTGGCAGAGCAGAAATGGATTTGAAAAGATGGATTTGCAGAACATTTCTGCATGGCTGTGCAGCTTTCAATAAACACTCCATTCATCTGGAACGTGAAGATCTATAAGTTCAAGTGAGGATCACCGTAAAAGAGGTGACCCTTACAATACGCAGATTGTCTCTCTTCATCTCTATTAGCTGCTGGAGGCCCTCCAGCACAAAGGGCATTTCTGGAGTGGCAACGACCCACATGGGAAATAGTCAAAGAAGGGCCTCTCTTCATATAAGGGCCATGTTCTGGACTATTTCATTGGAATCAGCACTATCTAATAAACTTAAGGAAAACTTTAGATCATTTAGTTATAAAGCCTTGACAGTAAAAAATGACAAGCTTTGGATTACCTCATGTGAGCAAGTGTATCTCCATGTGGGAAAGAATGAGTTGTGTGAACACTTTGCTTCACGACACCATCAAGAATGCACATCATGCATGGCTATTGTGAGGAACCCTGCACAAGACTGGGGCAGAAACTTGGCTGGTTTGGCTGCTCACAAGCTGCAGAGGCCAATGGCAGAGGACTTCTGTTCCATCGCTAAGTAAAAGTGATTCTTTCAGCCACTTCCAACCCCTTTGTATCAACCAATAAAGCTACAAGTGCCTCTGGGTGCATCCAATAAGCAAGAGGAAAACTTCAGAACATTGTAAAGCTCTTGCCTTGCAGGCTTCCCAGCTACTATTGGGGCATCTGAACCTTTTCCCACCAGGTTTAAGAGTCTCATTTTTAATATGGAGATTTGGGGAGAGATGCTTCTTCCTACACTTTGCATTACATAAAATTCTATTGTTACTACAAACATTTTGGATTATTTCACTCAATGGGCGAGTTAATGTAGTGCCACAAATTTTTCCATAAAGTTCATTATGAAGTAGGCTGGCCATATGTACACCACCACAATGATTCTAGCTTTAGAAGTTGCTTAACTTCATGCTCCGCAGATGCTTTGGATGCTAATTTTGGATCATTACTTTGGGACAGAGGGATTTCTATTTCCACGATGTATAAAAGATAAATGAGATGGCCATGACCTGTACACATGTCATTTGCTGTATATGACTATGGAAGCACAAGTAATTCGGCATGTTGAGTATGTTTAGCCTGGAAAGCTATATGATAGCTTCAAATAGTTAAAGGGCTGCTACATGCAGGATGGAGCAAGCTTGTTTTCTCCTGCTCTGGAGGGGAGGACCCAAAACAATGGCTTCAAGTTACAAAAAGATTCCAACTAAACATCAGGCAGAAGTTTTTGATAGGCTTGCCATATTTCAAAAAGTAAAATTCCTGACACCCCCAAAGTTTTTGAGGAAACCACCAAAATGGTTGCGCTCAGAATTCCTTTCCCAACAGAGGTAGAGCATTTCAACCCGCCCCCAGAGTGAGAGCCCAGCATTCTGCAGAAGGAATAGGAATGGCAAGTTCACCTTTCTTTCACACAGACGGGAAGCAGAGCTGTAGCTAGGTGATCATGCGCCCCTGGCAGAACCGTCCAGATCAGCGTTTCTCAAGACGCTGGCTGGTGTGCCGCGACGTGCGGCGACGAGAAGGGCGATTTGAATTGTCACGTGCCTGGCGGCCGCCATTAAATAACACTGACCAACCGGAAAGCAATATTTCTCCTCCTCTTTCCCAAAGCTCAGTGCAAGAGAGCCTGGCGGCCGCCAATACACAACGCTGACCCGCCGGAAAGCAATATTTGGCAAGTGTTTCTTACAGTCATAATTATAATATAGGGTGGCACAGAGTTAATTTTTTAAAACTTTTTTTATGGTGGGGTGCCTCGTGATTTTTTTCACGGAACAAGTGTGCCGTGGCCCAAAAAAGGTTGAGAAACACTGGTCCAGATGATGCCCCCTAGCCACAGACAAATTAGCTCTTCTTTCCGCCTCTCCTCCAACCCCCGCCCCATTCAAAATTTTTTAAAGAAAACCCCCAGGAAAAAACCAGAAAACTGGGGAAAGAAAAACAGGTTGCCATACACCCTGGAAATTCCTGACATCTCTTAGAATTATTTTTTTAAAAAATCTCCCCAGGCACCATTTTAGGTGTCTGATTTCCAGACAGGTCCACAATTTTCCAGACATGGCAAGCCTATTTTTGACAGTAAGAGCCTTTTGACAGTGGAATGGTCTCCCTTGGGAGGCTGTACATTCTCCTTCCTTGGAGGTTTTTAAGCAGAAGTTGGATGGCCATCTGTCATGGGTGCTTAAGGTGAGATTTCTGCATTGGGGGTTGGACTGGATGACCCTCATGGTCCTTTCTACTCTAATATTTCTATACCTACAGTGCATGAAGCAGAAAGTAACAACTATGGAGTTGTTGATCTAAAGATTTACGCAATAGATAACACAACACATACTTTGTATGCCAGGGAGGTCTATAATTCCAAAGGGATAAATGAGACTCCTTTTCTGTGCATCCCCACTCTAATCTGGCAAGGCTGCTGTTCATTTCCAGTGCCCTTGACACAGGCATGCTCAGCAACAAAAGTTTTCATGTGCAAAATCAATTTGAGAATAAGGCCCATTGATTTCAGTTTATACAACATGCAAGTGCTTCCTATTGGGAAGAATGTATATGAAGTAGCTCTTTAGTTACGTTTATTTTCACTTTTCTTATAAAATTAAAACACATTTAAAGCTATCACATTCACAAGCTTAGAGTGAAGTCTTGTTGTAGTAACTGGAGCTGATTTTTTCCTCCAAGTGACAGGAAAACCAGCCCTGTTTTGTTCCCTGTAAAGTGCTTTTTCAGTTCTTTCCAGAACTCTCTTAAAAAGGGGAATAACTTTTGTATGTTAAATAATGCTGGTGTGCATTGTGTGTATTGTGGAAGACAATGGAGTCATAAAAATGGCTACAGTTCAGCAGGGGCTATAACACTGGGAAAGAGGTGAGAAATATAAAGAAACATTGTGATGGGAACCAGAAGGGATTGCTAACAATCTCAGGTTGCAGTAGCGCTGCAGCTTTGTCATAAAATGCCTATCTGGCAAAACGGCAGTGTATACATTTTAAAATAAGTACATTTTCTTACTTTTTGCACAAAACACATTTGTTTTCTTATGTGGCAAAACAGTTAAGAGATTGCATTCAAAATAAGGGAGTCCTTCCTTGGAATCTCACCTCTACCAGGAGGAAAGCCACTCTTCCCGGTTCCACCTCACAGCTGCAATATGAGATGAATGAAACTAGCCTACCTTACAAGATAGTTATAAGGAAGTCAAATACTGTAAGTAGCAGTAATGGGATGCCAGGCTTTGAAAAGGAGCAACCAAGCATACTAAGACTCAAATCCTAGACTTTAAGAAAGCGGACTTCAGAAAACTTAGGGAAACGCTGGATGAGATCCCATGGACAGCAATACTAAAAGGGAAGGGAGTTCATGATGGTTGGGAGTTTGTTAAAAGGGAGATATTAAAAGCACAACTTCAGGCAATACCAATGAGACGGGAACATGGAAGGTGCCTAAAGAAGCCAGGGTGGCTATCTAAAGAACTTTTAACTGAGTTAAGATTTAAAAGGGATATGTACAAAAAATGGAAAAAGGGGGAAATCTCCAGAGAGGAATTCAAACAAATAGCCAGCACGTGTAGAGACAAAGTCAGAAAAGCTAAAGCACAGAATGAACTCAGGCTCGCCAGAGAGGTTAAAAGCAACAAAAAGGGTTTTTATGGGTATGTCCGTAGCAAAAGGAAGAACAAGGAAACAGTGGGGTCACTTAGGAGAAGAAGGTAAAATGTGAACAGGGGACAAAGAAAGGGCAGAACTCCTCAATACTTTCTTTGCCTCAGTCTTCTCCAAAATAGAAAACAATGCCTGACCTGAAGAATATGGAGCAGATGATTCAGCAGGGGAAACACAGCCCAGAACAAGTAAGGAGGTAGTACAAGAATACTTGTCTAGTTTAGATGTATTCAAGTCTCCAGGGCTAAATGAACTACATCCAAGAGTATTAAAAGAACTGGCAGATGTGATTTCAGAACTACTGGCAGTAATCTTTGAGAATTCCTGGAGAACAGCAGACTGGAGGAGGGCAAATGTTGTCCCTATTTTCAAAAAGGGGAAAAGAGAGGACCCAAACAATTACCGCGCAGTCAGCCTGACATCAATACCAGGAAAGATTCTAGAGCAGATCATTAAGCAAACAGTCTGTGAGCACCTGGAAACAAACTCTGTGATCACTAAAAGTCAGCATTGGTTTCTGAAAAATAAGTCATGTCAGACTAATCTGATCCCATTTTTTGACAGAATTACAAGCCTGGTAGATGAAGGGAACGCTGTGGATATAGCCTATCTTGATTTCAGCAAGGCCTTTGACAAGGTGCCCCATGCTATTCTTGAAAAGAAACTGGTAAAATGTGGGCTAGACAATGCTACAATTCAGTGGATTTGTTGTTGTTGTTTTTTAATTTAAATACCTTTATTTCGTATTTTATAGTTACAAACGAGATCATAAAACATATACCATAAATCATAAATTATATATCAAAGTTACATAACAAAATCATAAACCACAAATCAATGAGATAGGAAAAAAGTAGAAGAAGAAAAAGGAAAGAAAAAGAGGGGGGGGGAAAGGAGATAAAAAAGGGAGAATATAGCATATATATATACTCTCATGCAAATGTAATATGTATGCATACACATGTACATATACATACCAGGTTAAAAAAACAAAACAAAAAAAAACATCCATAAACATAGAAATATAATACAGATTAAAAAAGGAGAAAGAAAGAAAAAAAAATTATATATATATTTCCTATTGTTTGAACAACGCTTCCCTTTATCAGTTCTTCCTTATCCTGCTTTATCTCTATCCCCACATTATCTACATTTCCTCCATTTATTATCCATTTATTATTCATCCTATATGTATTTTACTCAAAGCATATCACCAAATTTGTATTTATTTTTTCTTTTTTAAAATACTCTTCAACATATTTCCATTCTGCTTTACTTTTCTGTATCGGGATATCTCTAATTGCTGCTGTCATCTTTGCCAAGTTCATGAATTCCACTAATTTTACTTGCCATTCACCAATTGTTGGTACTTTCTCTCCTTTCCAGTTCTTTGCTATAAGGAGGCGAGCTGCAGCGCATGCATATAATAATATATTTTTCCTATCGTTAGGGAAATTATCTGGCACCATACTCAATAACATTATCTCTGTTTTTTTCTCAAATGTAAACTTAAGCATCTTTTTTTAACTTTTCATACACATTGTTCCAAAATTCATGTATTTTATCACACAGCCACCAGCAATGGTAATAATTTCCTAATTTCTTTTTACATTTCCAACATTCTTTCGAATTGGTTTTATAAATTTTTGCTATCTTTTCCGGTGTGAGATGCCACCTGTATATTATCTTCATCATGTTCTCTTTTATATTTGAACAAGCTGTAAATTTCATGCCTTCCCTCCACAAATTATCCCATTGCTTTCTGAATATCGGTCTTCCTAGATCTTGAAAAGAAACTGGTAAAATGTGGGCTAGACAATGCTACAATTCAGTGGATTTGTAACTGGCTGACTGACCGAACCCAAAGGGCGCTCATCAATGGCTCCTCCTCATCCTGGAGAGTAGTGACTAGTGGGGTGCCACAGGGTTCTGTCTTGGGCCCAGTCTTATTCAACATCTTTATCAATGACTTGGATGATGGGCTTGAGGGCATCCTGATCAAGTTTGCAGATGACACCAAATTGGGGAGGGGTGGCTGATACCGACAGAGATAGGGAAATGTTTCCAAAAATATTATAAACAGCTTTATAGAAAAGACAGGGAGCAACAGGTTAGGATAGAACAATTCTTGGACAAACATGAACTGCAAAAGATTCTGCCGAATAAAAGATCTACACTCAACTATAGAATTACAAAACAGGAAGTGGAACTCGCCATAAACCAATTAAAAATCGGCAAGGCACCAGGACCAGATGGGTTGACATCAAAATACAATAGAACGTTGAAAGATTGGTTGATAGAACCGTTGATGGATGTCTGTAATCAAGTTCTTGGAGGGGACCTGGCGAGAAGCATATGTAACCCTGATCCCAAAACCAGATATGGATAGAACACTGATGAAGAATTACCACCCAATTTCTTGCTGAATGTGGATTATAAAAATTTTGCAAGTATTATGGCCTCAAGATTGAAAAAGGTCCTAAAGGATCAAATCCATGAAGATCAAGTGGGTTTTTTTTACCCGCAAGGCATATGAAAGATAATATTAGGAACATAGTGGATGTGTTAGAAATGTTGGAAATCAAAAAGAATACCAGTGCAGTGTTAATTTTTATAGACACAGAGAAGGCCTTTGACAACATTTCTTGGAATTTTATGATAAATTTTTTGGAAAGGATGGAGGTTGGGCAAAAGGTTCATAAATGGAATAAATGCAATCTATTCAGAGCAAAAAGCGAAAATTATTGTGAATAATGTGGTATCAGAGGAAATTAGAATAGAAAAAGGTACCAGGCAAGGGTGCTCACCTTCCCCTCTACTTTTTGTAACGGTCCTGGAGGTACTGCTGAACATGATAAGGAAGGATAAAGAGGTGAAAGGTATTGGAGTGGGATCAAAACAATATAAATTAAAAGCCTTCGCAGACGATTTAGTATTAACATTACAAGACCCAGAAACCAGTGCAATTAAAGCCCTGGAAATAATCCAGGAGTTCAGACAGCTTGCAGGATTTAAACTGAATAAAATCAAAACCAAAGTACTGAGTAAAAACTTAACACTAGAAGAAATAAATAGGCTACAAAAAGCCACAGGTTTGATGTTTGTTAAAAAGGTGAAATACCTGGGGGTGAATATGTCGGGGGGAAATATTGATTTATATAAAAATAATTATGAGAAGTTATGGAATGAAATTAAGAGAGATTTGGATATATGGTCAAAATTGAAACTTTCCTTGACGGGCCGAATATCAGCGATAAGGATGAATGTATTGCCAAAAATATTGTTTTTATTCCAAGTTGTTGTCGATAATTTAAAATGTTTCAAAGAATGGCAAAGAGTCTTATCAAGATTTATCTGGCAGGGGGGGGGGGGGGAAACCTAGAATTAAATATTAGCAGATGCTAAAGACAGAGCAGGTTTTTCCCTGCCGGACTTAAAATTATATTTTGATGCTGCAGTGCTTTGCTGGATGAAAGAATGGTTTTTGCTTGATAACACTGATGTATTAGACTTGGAAGGTTCTAATAACGCGTTTGGTTGGCATGCATACTTGTGGTATGATAACATCAAGGTTCATAGTGGTTTTAAATGTCATATTATTAGAAAATCATTGTATAATGTTTGGAATAGATATAAAGATTTATTAGAAAGTAAAACACCCAGGTGGATTTCACCTTTAGAGGCCAAGGCTCATAAACACTGAACATAGAAACCAGGTGGCTGAAGTATAAAGATTTGTTGGTGGAGGGGAGAGAGCAGTTTAAGTTAAAAACTTACGAGCAATTGAAAAACAATTTAAGTGATTGGCTGCAATATCATCAAATAAATGAAATGTTTAAAATTGATAAGAAATTAGGTTTTCAAATAAAGAAGTCCAAATTGGAGACAGAGTTGTTAGAGACCAATACAAAGAATCTTTCAAAGATGTATAACTTGCTGTTGGAGTGTTATACTAAAGATGAGCAAACAAAATCAGTAATGATTGGCTGGGCAAAAGATGAGGGGCATTAATGATAGAGGATTGGGATTTATCATAAACAAGATAATAAGTGTTGGAAATGTAAGAATGTTGAAGGAACCTTTTACCATATGTGGTGGACCTGTCCCCAAGTGAAGAGCTTCTGGGATAAAATTTATCATGAAATGAAAAATGTGTTGAAAAACACATTTATGAAGAAACCAGAGGCTTTTTTACTGGGGATAGTTAGAGATGAAATACCCAAAAAAGATATTACTTTTTTCTGTATGCCACAACAGCAGCGAGAATTTTATTAGCAAAAAATTGGAAGACTGAAGATTTGCCTACTGTGGACGATTGGCAGTTGAAGATGATAGAATTCATGGAGCTGGCCGAGCTGACCGGGAGACTTCGTGATCAGAGAGAAGAGTCGGTGGAAGAAGACTGGAAGAAATTTAAAGTTTATTTAAAAAATAAATGCAAGATTGGAAATAATTAATATAAGATCTGGAAGTATATGGAGGTTGTAGAGGGGGATTGGTCAAGAATTTACAGATATTAAAATTCTAATATGTGTTATAATTTTATTGTTGAGTTAGCATTAGATATAAATGTCAAGGTAAAATTGATTGGTATGTTAAGGAAGTAATAAGAGATATTATTTGACAGTGAAGTTAAGCAGAGAAGGATATGTTTATATAACCTATAAATAAGACTGGAAACAAGATGTAGAAAGTACTAAAGATGATATGAATTGTAACACAGTTGGGAAGTAATGGAGGAAGTCAACAATGTAAGAACATATGATAGATAATTAGTCATTTTTTTCTCTCCCCCCCCCTCTCTTTTTTATTGTTGTTGTTTTGGTTTTCTATACTCTTTTTTGTATGCTTGCATTGTATTCATTTTCAGGTTTGCGTTTTGGTGTTTTTCCCCCTTTTTGTATTTTTAAGCTTATAAAATAAAAAATATTTCATAAAAAAAGAAGAAAGAAAGAAAGAAAGAAAGAAAGAAAGAAAGAAAGAAAGAAAGGCAGGCACAAATACAGGATGGGTGACACCTGGCTTGAGAGCAGTACATGTGAAGAGGATCTAGGAGTCTTGGTAGACCACAAACTTGACATGAGTCAACAGTGTGATGCAGCAGCTAAAAAAGCCAATGCAATTCTGGGCTGCATGAATAGGAGTATAGCATCTAGATCAAGGGAAGTAATAGTACCACTGTATTCTGCTCTGGTCAGACCTCACCTGCAATACTGTGTCCAGTTCTGGGCACCACAGCTCAAGAAAGATACTGACAAGTTGGAAGGTGTCCAGAAGAGGGCAACCAAAAGAGCTGGGTATGTTTAGGCTGGAGAAGAGAAGGTTATGGGGTGATATGATAGCCATGTTCAAACATATCAAAGGATGTCATATAGAGGAGGGTGAAAGGTTATTTTCTGCTGCTCCAGAGAAGCGGACACAGAGCAATGGATTCAAGCTACAAGAAAGAAGAGTCCACCTAAACATTAGGAAGAACTTCCTGACAGTAAGAGCTGTTTGGCAGTGGAATTTGCTGCCAAGGAGTGTGGTGGAGTCTCCTTCTTTGAAGGTCTTTAAGTGGAGGCTTGACGGCCATATGTCAGGGGGTTGGACTGTATGGCCCTTGTGGTCTCTTCCAACTCTATGATTCTATGAAATAAAAGTGTTTATCTTGTCCAACTTGGAAATGAATGAGTTCTTTGCTCTTCCTTTCATTTGCAAGTTTTCCATTTTCTGAAGCTTGCAGAAGGCAGGGAGGGAAGCACCTGTCATCATCCGAGAGTCTTCCTTATCATAAGACAATAGATACTGTGGAAGGCTGCATGCCAATTTAAACAGTGCAGGTGCTGAATCCATGTGGGATCTAATAAGTCAGGTATTTGATGATTAATTATAGATCCAATCAAAAAGGTAAGCAGCCCATTCTCACAGCAGACCTGTCTCTGTAATCATGGCAGGATTAGTACCTTTGCTTTGCCACAGGTGAGTTCTTGGTTTTTGTCAGCAGCACCTGCTGTGAATCAAATGAAGTTATTATTTTCAGCCATTAATATCAAGCTATGTTAATAAAGCAAGAAGCACAGAGCCCATTATGCGCTGTGGGTTGTTTGTCCTGCACTGTCCTATTTCTGTTGTTAGGGTTGTCTTTTCTTTGGCCACATATGCTTTGCACATATTTAAGTCAAAATGCTGAGCATTAAGCAACACTCATCATTGACACATAAGCTTATTAACTAAAGAGTAATTAGAATGTCACTGAAGGATTACAGGAAAGCACACAAGCGGGTATCACAAATGTTTACTTCTGCTCCCCACATTGTTTGCTCACAGATAATAGCTTGCCTCAAAGCAAACAATTTCATCTTCAGGTATTATAGGCAGGATAGGAGAGGGTGGAGGACCAGCTTCGCCAATTAGTCCAGCTTTGAATATTGAAGAGCTGTGCTGTTCTTAAAAGGAGACTTTGTAACCAGAATGTATTGCAGGACATAAACCTGTTGTGTTTGAGCACACCTACACCTGCCAGGGAGAGATTCCTCTGGAATCTTGACGGCTTGGGTGTCTGAATCTTTCACAAAGGCCAAATACTGTTAATTTATTTATACCACCTGTACCCTCCCCCCATGGTCTTAATCTGTAAAGGTTAGATGAGCAGCTTAGGTGCAACAGCAATCCTATAGGTAGTCTAGACCGAGAAGGCACCAATTATCACCTTAAGCCACTTCTCTCTGCGAAGTTCGGAATCTTTGGGAGGCTTCCTGTCCTATAGGAATGGTCAAGCCCCCTGGAAATGTTTGAAGGGTGACGTAGAAATGTTACATAGATGTCCTGGTGTAGCAACAAAACTGCCAACACATTTGCAAAGCTAAGCAGGGTCTGGTATGGTTTCAAACTGGATGCGTGTTCCGATTCCTGCCTTGCAGGGGCTTGGCCTTGGCAGCCTTCAAGATCCCTTCCAACTCTACAGTTCTCTGATCCCAGGCTTCTGCATGGTCAGCTGCAAAGCGCCTCTTTGTGAGTAGCTGCCACTCCCATGGGGTGGGGTGGGGGGTCCTCTGAATGGTCTCGGGGAGAAGCAGGGTGCTGCACTCAAGGATTTGATCATCTGATCCAGCAGGGATATTCTGATGATGTTGTTAAACTAATCAAAGGCGGCAATGCTCTCCTTTACACGGTTAGCAGCCATCCTGACCCCACAATCATATAGCATTACAAAGAATTTCACAAAACAGCTTTCTTTCTTTGTTTTGAAGAGGGAAATTTTTAAAGCCAACTTACTAACTTCTTTATAGTCTGAGGTGATGTAACGAGGGTTTGATCGTCAAAAGGAAAATGCACATTGTCTTTCTCATACATACTTATTCTCTTTTATTTTACTGCTAGTAACATAACCAAATCAAGTCTTAATTGTAACTACTTTGGTTGTGCAAAACAGATCAATCCGTTCCATCAAGAATGTCACCCGGCAAAGCAGCAAAGTCTAATTGATTCTGCAGGCTGCACAAGGGCCATTATAGCATTTTCCGTAAGAGAGTCTGAATCAATACAACAAGCCCCTCCTGAAAAATGTGTGTCCAGCTGGCCAGATCACTTGATTCCGTTGTCATCATAGGAGCTTTCAGGAGCTGCCTTACCATGAGGAATACCTAGTTTGTTTGTTTTTTGGGGGGGATAGGAGAGAAAGGACACGATCCAGTGGTCGAGGCCATTGAATATTAGTCCAGGGTTCAGAGGAATGGCAGGCAGAAAAAGCAATGAGCTATTTGCCCATTTGCATGAGATAAACCTTGTACACAGTGTGATTTTGGTGGCCAGTGAAGAATCGAGTTCCACATGTACACTTCAATCCGTTTTTAGAGAACAGGAAATATCTAGCTGAAAACAACCAGTGGCTGGCTGGTGATCCATGTCTGTGATAGAGCTCCACATCCCACTAACCTGCTGCATAAAGCTTTCCTTCTGACTAAGGGTGCTATTCTTAAGATTGTTATCACCTTTATCATGCTTAAGCAACCTTAACATATCAACCTTTCAGCTGCTATTGCTATAAGTATGACAGAGTGCTTTCAAAAAACCAACAAAAAATCTCTGAAAAAAATAGATGTCAAGGATACATTCAGGCTTAACCTCCCTGATGTGCTAGTCTTCTAGATGCATGACTTTAAAAAAATAAAAATACTGGCAGATAGGTTAGGAGAAGGTCTAAAAGAAAGGGAGTGGAACTGAGAGTGAGGAAAGCAGAATAAAATAAAGCACAGAAAAGTGGTGCATGAAGAATCTCTGTAGAGAAGAGCACTTTAAAGATCAAATCAGTGTAAATAAGTTATAAGAATAAATATTATCTTCAAATTTCTCATTCCAAAAGCTTATGAAAAAATCCCAGTGCTCTTATTCTCTTGTTGATTTCTGACTCCTTTTAATATATATTACTACTTGCCCTGGGTAGCAGCATGGATGGAAAACACAGAAATTACAGGCAGCAAAAAAGGAACTGGAGGTCCCATTGCCACAGGAAATTTAAACTTATGAAATAGGAAGAATGAAGAATGTCTGAAATAATGTCTGAATTTATAATCAATATGATTATAAGTACAATATGAACCAATGAATGAGGTTGTCCATAATGACAATGAATGGAACAATGGAACAAAATACATTTATTGCACACATCCACTCCCAGGTTCATGCAGATTTTGAAGGGGCCCCTTCTGTAATACTCCCGTGCTCTTCACATCATGGGTGTTCTTTGGACATCTGGATATATAGCAACCTCCAGCTCTTTAAATGTCATCATTTTAGTATGACCAGGTTCTTTATTCACCCCCCCCCCCCAATTCAGGCCAGAAGTCCCTTCTGCTTAGTTATGCCAAAAGCAGCCCACCCCCAATTTGTGGTGGCTTGGCAGGAGCTCAGGGCATCTTGTCTTTACTGCCTGCATGGGATTGTCCACAGGCTGGCAGGCTAGAGCTTGTGGTTACTTGACCGCATTTGACTTAGCGGGTCATCACTTGAGCAGACTTGATGAAGAAATCATTGAATAGATTACATTATGGACAAATACTACTGGATCATCCAAAAGTTGCTTTTGCACTATATAATTTTAGTAAACTTTTTTCAAAACTTATTCAGGTTTTCTCCTCTCTCATTCTTCCACAGATTCTATCTGCACATATCAGCAATAGAATTGCTTCCTATGGGACAGCTTTGATTAAACTCTGATTTAAAGATCCATATTTTAAATCAGAAATCCTTTAGTGACTTGCATGATCAAGGTATTAATATTTTGGCCAAAATTATTAACTCCCAAGCAATTTAAACAGCACTTCTGCCAAGACCAAATGTGCTCTGGTGAAGTGAATCAATCATTATAGCAATGAATTTGAACATCCCTGTGGGCTGGGAGTGCAGGAAGGTTAGCTCAAAGTAAACCACGAGTCCCAATTTCAGCTGACACACCTTACAGTGGCATATGATGGAGTCCGAGGAAGGCAAATTGAGCCAAGGGAAGAGATAGTGGAGCCAGTTTTGCTGGGTGATCCAAGCCTTTTCATTTAAAAATGCTTGGTGATATGATCTCTGATCACCAAGCATCGTGAATGGGGCTTTCTGTTCCAACACAGCAGGTCTGTATTTTTCCTTTAAACTGGTTTTTATTTCTCTGCTCTTTTCAGCTTCTGTAAATACCAACGCTGCATAAAAACTGGAAGCTTGAACAGAGCAAAGTGTAACTCTGGTTCCTCAAGTGATGTCAGTGCAGACATAATTATCAACTTTAACTGAGATAGAATTTTAGATTAAAAGATTTAAGAAAAGGCACTAATATTCAAAGCATCATCCTGCCCACGCATTTCACAGTAGCATAGTTTGCCTTGAGAAAGACAGAAAATTGTGCACCAGGGCCACTTTGAGTCCCACCTCCCAGTGGTGTGTAGCCCCTGGAAGATTCACCAAGAGTGAACAATGTCACAGAGAGAGAGAGAGAGAGAGAGAGAGAGAGAGAGAGAAAGAGAGAAAGAGATTAGCTTCCTCTGCTTTGCCCCTTTCTTCTCTGACTCTGATGTGGAATCTATGCTCTGTTATTTAGAAATAACCAAAGATTGCCACAGTCTTTCAAGGGGTAATATGTTGAAGACTCACAGAGAGCACCTCCAGATCAGAAACCCATGGATCATTTTGATGCGATTCCACAAGGTTCATTTCAGTCTTCATCTATGTGGGACTGAATAGCCTGGCAGTGCGTAGCCCAAAACTGACCTGCAAATGGGACAGAATTCCACCCACATCTTGGATCCCATGGAGACCCACAGGAGAAAGCTGTCCCCTGGGCCCTTAAAAGGTGTGTATGGGGGGCTTTATAAGCCTTCACCCTTCAGAGTTTGGGGGCATTTTGCTGTGCGAACTTCTCTCCTGTCCACCCTCGGATTAGAGCCTTCACTGGGCAATCTGGCTGAGAGGGCCAGAAAGAAATCTTTTCTCTCAGCCTGATTGGCCTTTGCTTGGGAGTCCCCCCCCCCTCCTCTGTTAGGCAAAATAACATTTTGTACATTCAAGGGTAGAAATGGCACTGGGCAGGATCAACACAGAAAAGACTTGAAGGGTCTCTGCCTGGCCGGAATCCTCATCTGGGGCACCAATGAGACCTTGCAAGCTTGGCTTGCACCATGGCCAACTTCCACGGAAGGGATTTGGTGTGGTCCAACCCCAGCAGATCCCAGAATATAATTATTAATGAATCTGAAATCAAATTATGAATATTTTAATGAGTGTAATAATTTTTTTTCACAATCTGCAAAATAATTAATAGTCTTTCGGTTCTCCTAGTCATCACTTTCATCGCTGTCACTCCTGTATGCATCCTCTTCTTCACTTTCTAAGCCTCCTTCATTTACCACATCAAGGTACTCAGGGCACATAGGTCCTTCAGAGCACTGAATTTTGTAATTCCCATCACATCAATACCACCCATGTTTCACAGGATCAATTCCGTGGTACGGGTTTTGCTGGCCAGCTTTCTTCCATATTAGTGCAACAGCATTACTTCTTTTTAACTTTCCACAAATAGCAGCTCTTGACGGGGGGAATTAGAGTGGCATCAATACATTGAGTCTTCTGTAAAGGTTGTCGCTGCAGTCTTGGAGCACATTTTATTTTGAACAAACTATATCTTGCTTGTGTGACTGATATGAAAACAGACTGTCCATACAGGGAACACACATATTGCTCAGCACCAGTAAATAACTCACTGTGACAGGTAGGTAGCCATGTCGGTCTGAGTCGAAGCAAAATAAAAAAAATTCCTTCAGTAGCACCTTAAAGACCAACTAAGTTTTTATTTTGGTATGAGCACACTTATTTTGGTAAGTGTGCATGCACACAAAAGCTCATACCAAAATAAAAACTTAGTTGGTCTTTAAGGTGCTACTGAAGGAATTTTTTTTATTTTGCTTTAACTCACTGTGAGTTTTACTTCCTCTCCTACACTTGCAAAAAACTTCATATGTGTTGTACTATTACACATTATCCTGAAAGGTTTAATCTTTCCTAGTCTAGCAAAAGCTGCAGTAAAGTCTGATTCAGTAAATGCCTGGAAGCCAGGTAGTGCCATAGCCAAAGCATTACCAAGTTCTTCTGCAATATTGGTAACATCTATAAAACGCCTTGTGTTATTTGTCACTAATCCTCTTTCCATCCACACATTACAGTTCTGGAAGTGCCTTTGATGGTACACCAGCAAAACAAGGATGTCCGTGTCATTGGCTCAAACGACAATTTTTCTTTTTGAGTTATGTTGCTGAGCCAAGTTTTAGATATGGAAAATAATGCACGTATCAGTTTCCTGATGACAACACTTAAGTTCAGGAATTTGTATGCAGTTCATAACAGTGTTCTGTCTTTTCTATTAATAGCATGTATCTTCAGTAGCAACATACAGTGTTCTTTCACCCAGCAGATTTATGTACTTATCCTTTTCCCATTCATTACAAAAGAAAGAAATGAGAGAGGACTTAAATGAATTGTTCCGCAAGACCTCTTGAGGGTTTTTGTTTTGTTTTGTTTTGTTGAGTTTTCTGTTCTGGTCCTATCATTATGATGCTGCCCAATAATGCTGGCCCATAGCGAATGTCGTGTTCAGTATCTTTTATGCTAGGCAAATCAGGTGAACCTCTGGGGTGGATGTGCTGCAAATGTTTTCTAGTAGTTTGTATGCTACATCACCATAAGTTGCAGGAAACTTCATGCTACTGTATGTACCATAAACATTGCATCATACAGTATATAACAGCATGAACAGGCCATGGATTTTCTTTACTTGAGTTTTGATACTCTTCTAATTTATGCATAAGTTTGCTCTTATCGGTTTTATTCAGAGATCCTCCCTCCCATTTTGCCCAAAGACAGGGGAACTGGTGTAAACGGAAATTCAATCACTTTTCCAATGTCCCATTGTTGAACTGCTGCAAGATGAAGGAGTTTCCCAAAGAGATCTTGTGTGCATTTAATAGCCTCAAACTTTGTTTGACTCTTGGTAGGTTTTGAGCTAAAATGCTTGCACAGTTTTTAACAATGATTTTGTTATCGGTTTCTCCACACTTATAGGATCCACTGCATACAAACCTTTAAACATTTCAAAGGCAGATTGTCCTTTTTCATAAGTTTGTATTAGTCCATCGGCCAGCTGAGCCGTAATAACTTGTCCAGTACATACGGTAAGTTTATAAGAGGAGTATTTGGCTCAATGTCATTAAAAGGATTCATAAAATAGTGATGTATGGAAGTGAGAGCTGGACCATAAAGAAGACTGATCGCCGAAGAATTGATGCTTTTGAATTATGGTGCTGGAGGAGACTCTTGAGAGTCCCATGGACTGCAAGAAGATCAAACCTATCCATTCCGAAATCAGCCCTGAGTGCTCACTGGAAGGACAGATCGTGAAGCTGAGGCTCCAATACTTTGGCCACCTCATGAGAAGAGAAGACTCCCTGGAAAAGACCCTGATGTTGGGAAAGATGGAGGGCACAAGAAGAAGGGGACGACAGAGGATGAGATGGTTGGACAGTGTTCTCGAAGCTACCAACTTGAGTTTGACCAAACTGTGGAGGCAGTGGAAGACAGGAGTGCCTGGTGGGCTCTGGTCCATGCCTCGGACATGACTAAATGACTGAACGACAACAACAACAATGCATGGAGGGGTTAAGACCACAGAGTAAGCAGTAATGGCAGACATAACTAGGTCACACCCCTTCACTTGGGGGTTGGGGGGTTGGGGAAGGGTTACCAAAGCCTTTTCTTATTCTCTTCCAGTGGAAGGGATGTCAGAACTTAGACCGCAAGCCATCTTTGTGTTTCTGTACAAATAATTTAGATATTCTTACCTTTAAAAAAACTAAGTTAAAATACCTGTCTTTTCTTGCTGCTGTGTAGGATAGCATACTGAAGAGAGTTTGTTAGTAAACCATTTTAAACTTACCAACCGTGTGGTCTCTTTTAATGCAAAGAGAAGACAGATCGTGAAGCTGAGGCTCCAATACTTTGACCACCTCATGAGAAGAGAAGACTCCCTGGAAAAGACCCTGATGTTGGGAAAGATGGAGGGCACTAGGAGAAGGGGACAACAGAGGACAAGATGGTTGTACAGTGTTCTCGAAGCCACCAACATGAGTCTGACCAAACTGCGGGAGGCAGTGGAAGACAGGAGTGCCTGGCGTGCTCTGGTCCATGGGGTCACAAAGAGTCGGACACGAGTAAACGTCTAAACAAAACGTTTATTTTGTTTCGACACCAACACGCCTACCTACCTGTAACTAGAACTTAGAGACCCAGTAAGCTTTCGTGTGCATGCACACTTCTTCAGATAGAAATGGTGTGTTCTTTTTACAATTCTCAGGCTTCCCACAGTCAGAAACCTTAAGGCTATCTCTCCTTCACTGCCTGTCTGTGCATCTCTCTCTCTCTCTTTTTCTCTCTCTCTCTCTCTGATCACAAATATGCAAGATATTTACATTTCTCTATGGTTTAATCAATTCCATAATACATCGTCGCTTGTTGCAAGTGGTTAGAGGTTAATAGCAGTCATCTGAAAAGATTTTTATGTGAGGTTCTTCCCTGGGGAGCCTAGAGGCTTCCTTGAACCTCACTGTTATTTGTTCTTAAGAAACAGGTTAAAAACATTCATTTCTCCCAGATCCATTCCAAAATAAGTCTGGCAAACAACGTACCTGACTGTGCACCGCAGAGAATTAAATATAGGGAATCATAAATACTTTTGAAGTTTGCATGCGTGACTCACGCTCCAATGGCAAAAATCAATTCACCTCTTTGAAAAGGCTCTCATGGGAATAGAAGAATAGAAAGCTCAAATGCCTTACAGTCTGGCATGTACCTTTGCTGATGACAAACAGAACTAGAACTGACATCACAAAACACAATTTGTGAGCTAAAATAAGCTCCATTTCCTCTGTTTTTCCTCTCATCTTATTGAGAACCACAGCCCTTGTTTTCAAAATTAGATGTGCAACATTGTACAGTTGATATTACTAGTACAATTATTGAAGACTCAAAATACTCTTTTAATATGGTGTGGTGGAGTTCAGAGGCAGTGGGACCGAGAAAGCTCTATTTGCACTTATATTTCCCTGGGACTCGGTATACGTGTAGCAGGAGCTCCACAGAATCCCACCCTTTCTCAGGGGAAACATTCACTTGGAACCCCAGGGAAGAAAAAATAGCAGGGGAGGATTACATTAAGCACCTCCCCCCTGGCTGCTTCCCCATGCAAATCACGCCCTCTCAAAACTTATGGCACTATTTTTAAAGAGGCACCTATCTGTGGCCACATTCACCTGATAAATTTCATGTACAACAGTACCACTTTAGACTGCCATGGCTTCCCCCCAAGGACCCCTGGATAGTTTGCTAAGAATGCTGAGAGTTGTTAGGAGATCCCTGATCTCCTCTCAAAGCTACAATTTCCAGAATGGTTTGGCTCTCAGCCCCTCTGTGCTTGCTGCCAGAGTTAAGCCTGCTCCAGAGGTTCCAGCTGAGGCCTGGCCAGGAGGCAGGAGCATCTTTTATCACATTCCGCTCCTTCATCAGCTCAGGCACAGCTTTTGGGAAGCTGCAACTAGTCCAAGGGCTGCAGCAGAATGACCTACCTTTTGGAGAGCAGCATTTCCCAGGGCTCACGGAGCCTGAGAGGGTGCAGCAGTGATCCAGCACCTCAGTCCCATCACTTGTGGATATTGGTTTCCTTTCCACAAAAACCTTTTGACCACACAACTAATCATTCCCCTATGGATTTATTTAGACTCGCATTATTAACATTTGATTAGCAATATTACCTCTCAGTTCTCTTTGACTCTCTAGGGAATGTGCAGCTTTAGAAAACAGTGGAAAAGGATATTGCGTCTGCATTTTGGAACTGTAAGTTTTCATGACATGAGATTACTTCCAAAGGGTTTCAGAAGCTGCTGTATCAAACACCCTAGAAATGGATCTGTGGCAATTAGAAACCTGCAGCTAATCTTGCCCCAGAGAGTTGCCCCATTGTATCAGGAGACATCTGTCCTTAAGGCACCAGGAAGGGCCTTACTCCTTATCTTCTTGCCACATACCAAAGTATGTGCATAATACAGAAGAGGCCCTGTGTGCTGCATGAAGGTGCTCAGAGTCCTTTGTTTGCTTGCTTAATTAATATGCAATTAACCAGAGTCCTTATATGGAATCATATGGAATCCCAAATGATTGGAAGGTACTCCATGCGTATGTATATTCTTAACAGATAAGGGGAAAGTATATTAGGAAGCCCCCTTCTTTGGGAAGGTGCTCAGTCCTTTTGGATGTTATTCCACTGAGCCTGTCTGTCTGGCCAGCAAAGACAATAAATGTTCCTTTGTTCTTCTCATGCAACAGCCTGGTATTTTCCTTTCAGCCTGTAAATTTGCAACAGATCCTGTTGATAATTCTTTCCAAGGGCAAAAATCCTCCCAGAGCATTTCAAGTCCCCACCCCCATCCCGATTTCATATTTTCCGAATAAGCTCAAAGGTGGCTTCTTGCAACTTGCTTGACTTATGATGAAGCAGTCCATTTGGGTAAAAACAAAGTAGAAACAAGAGAAGAAAGTATTCCCAGAACAGTGGAGACAATTGTCTTCCTCTGTCATTTTGCCTGAGCAACAATAAAAATTTGCTACAGGTTAAGTTTGGTTTTATTTCAGGGCACGTTTTATAGGACGGTGACCATAGTGTGTGCAGGGTTGACCTACAGCCATGGAATTGCAAAGGCAGAAAATTGCAAAGGCCCAGCAAAAACAGATGAATGGGAAGAAGAGGCCTGTGATCTGAGTCAAGGCAATGCTGGGATGGGGTCACATCAACACCCTACCCTATGTTTAAGCCATGGATTCCACCAGAGAATCCTGGGAACTGGTTTTAAAAGGAACTGTAGTTCTGTGAGGGGTAAACTGCAGCTGCCAAGATTCGTTGGGAGAAGCCACATGCTTTGAATGGTGCCTGCTAGGCTCACTGAGAAGATGAATCAGCTCACAGGAGTTGGGAGGGAACTGTAGCTTGACAGAGGAAGCCAAAATTGAAATGGCTGCTGAGGGTTTGCCACAGCCTTCGTTTTAACCTCCCAGAAAATTCAGGAACACAGGTCAGCTGCAAACAATTGTTTTCTCAGTATTTTTATTGCCTGTTGGCTCTTTTTCTTTTTTTGTAAATAATTTTTATTGGGATTTTTTCACAATTAATTTCCATAGTTAGCTACAAAAGACAAACCCCCCCCCATCCCCATTCACAAACACATTTCAGAACCTTATCTTTGAGGTTCTTTAAACAGGGCAGTCTCGAGCAGGTCGCGCGCCCTGGTGCTGAGGGGCGGAGATTGCTCCGGCGCCCCCACCCTCGCAGGGTGCAGCATGGTTTCCGCACGGCTTCGCTGCGCTGTGCCCTGCCTATCAGCCCGGCGCCCTGGCACACCGCACCACCAGGAATCTACCTAGAGCCAGCCCTGTCTTTAAACCTCATTCTTTAAACCCTCTATTCCCTCTTCTGGTTCCTTATATTAACAAAATTATTCTGCATTTCCATACACATAATTCATCCATTCTTCTTCTAATTTTATCCAAATTTTGCTGATTGCAAATGCACGGTCAAAGCCTGGCAACGTATCAATTTAGTTACATTATTTTACACATGTACAATAATTATTTCCCTTTCTTTTTCCCAACTTCAGCATATTTAAATTTCATTGGAAGGCGGCAATCAGTTAAATCAGATTTTAAATCCAGCTCGCCTTCCTCACAATCTCCTCTTAGTCTCAGAGGCTGCAATTTCTGCCTCATTTCAGCCACCAATCTCCAGCCCAGGAGGAAGCAGGGAGTTTTTGAATGGCTGGAACAAACATCCCCTTTGCATGTCCACTCTAGGTAAACAAGGAATGTTGTACTTGACTGCTACTTGTGTATCACATCCCACACTCGACACCTTGAGAACCCTCTCAAGGCTTTTTAGGAGGTGTGCCTCCCCTTGTCTGTTCCCCCTCTTCCCTCCGCGGGGCGCCAGTCCGTCAGATGACCGGACTGGCACTGCTTTTCTCCATTTGCTTGAGACCGGAAGTCCCCTGTTGGCTCTTTTCATCTTTATAGAAATCTATAAAGATGCAGTAGATATCTCACAAAGCACATTTTCCTCCTTTTGTCATCATCAGTGTAATATGATTTCACAAATGTAGTTCCTAATTATTTTAGTATATTATATGCTACCTTTCCAAGGTGAAAAAATTATGTTGCACTTTTTACAAAAAAATATTGTTTCAACACTGGGCAGCAGTGAAACCAGCATTAGAGCCTGGTCTTCTGGCATTCCCCATTTCACATGGTTTCCTTTTTAGTGTTTTCTTGAAATAATGTGTCATCTCCAAATGAATGGAGAGAGAATTAAGTGAAAGTTAATTGAATTCTTTCAAAACATCCTTAATGAACCCTTATCTAATTTACCAAACAATTAATACTAACTTCTCTTTAGAAGATATGATTCACATGGGGCATCAAGGCACTGACTGTCAAAGTATCTCTCCATAGATAGATATATTTAAATGTTCTATGAATCTGAAAATACATTTCTCCTGCCCCTGTTAACAGTACATTAGTATTTGCCATTGCAGAAGCTGAGATAACGGTAATAGATTGTGAGCCCTCCATAATTGTAAAACAGAGCACAGTTTCAAATATCTCACATTTCAAATACTGATGGATTACAGAGCTGAACTGCATGTTTCCTGATTAAATTAAATGACCAAACTCTGTTTTGTCAGGAGTAAGGTTTATTATAAAGATTATGCTTCAAAACTGAGACCCACAATGTAAATGGAATTCCTAAGGTACCAAAGAGCCACAATCTGTTGCCACCTTTATCCACACTTCCCTCAGGTGTTTTCTGTTCAGGAGTTGCTTTGTGCAAGGGGGCCTTGGGAGGCTGTGGGCTCTCTCTCTTTCATTGGAGGTTTTTAGGCATTTCAGGGGGTCAACCGAGATGACCCTTGGGATCCTTTCCAAATCTACAATTCTATGACTCTGCGATCTGCTGGTGCATATCAATATGCAAGTACTGTATATCTCAGCCATCACCAGCTATTTTCAAATCAATTACCTTTGCTGTGTGTGTTCCCTTTCAAATTTAATTTCCATGTTTGTATTTCTAGCAAAAATAGCAAAGATTCTTCTACAGATAAAGACAAAGTTAATGAAGTGTCAAATGGCCCATCACAAAGCCATCTAGGGCTGCCATTCCAACCATGCCTACTCAGAAGTAAGTCCCATTCAGTTCAGTGTGTTTTACTCCCAGGGAAGCGGGGTTAGGATTGCTGTCTATTTTGGTAGTTTAACAACCTGTAACTCCATTTTAATGGCAGCATTTTACTACCTAAATGAGTATTTAATAATACAGAAAGTGGATGTGAGAATTCGCCAGCTTTTAGTAGGCAGCCTGTGGGGAAGAATTCTCTAGAGATATATCCTGGAGATCAGCATATGGAAAAATGTGGAAACATTTGCTTATGACACTTGGCTGTAATTTCACTTGGCTGTAATTTCACCATGTACAAAAAATGGAAAAGGGGGGAAATCACCAGAGAGGAATTCAAACATATAGCCAGCACATGTAGAGACAAAGTCAGAAAAGCTAAAGCACAGAATGAACTCAGGCTTGCTAGATAGGTTAAAAGCAACAAAAAGGGCTTTTATGGGTATGTCCGTAGCAAAAGGAAGAACAAGGAAACAGTGGGGTCACTTAGAGGAGAAGATGGTGAAATGAGAACAGGGGACAGAGAAAGGACAGAACTCCTCAATACCTTCTTTGCCTCAGTCTTCTCCAAAAAAGAAAACAATGCCGAAACCTGAAGAATATGGAGCAGATGATTCAGCAGGGGAAACACAGCCCCGAACAAGTAAGGAGGTAGTACAAGAATACTTGGCTAGTTTAGATGTATTCAAGTCTCCAGGGCCAGATGAACTACATCCAAGAGTATTAAAAGAACTGGCAGAGGTGATTTCAGAACCACTGGCAACAATCTTTGAAAATTCCTGGAGAACAGGCGAAGTTCCAGCAGACTGGAGGAGGGCAAATGTTGTCCCTATTTTCAAAGAGGGGAAAAGAGAGGACCCAAACAATTACCGCCCAGTCAGCCTGACATCAATACCAAGAAAGATTCTAGAGCAGATCATTAAGCAGACGGTCTGTGAGCACCTAGAAAGGAACGCTGTGATCACTAAAAGTCAGCATGGGTTTCTGAAAAATAAGTCATGTCAGACTAATCTGATCTCATTTTTTGACAGAATTACAAGCCTGGTAGATGAAGGGAATGCTGTGGATGTAGCCTATCTTGATTTCAGCAAGGCCTTTGACAAGGTGCCCCATGATATTCTTGTAAAGAAGCTGGTAAAATGCGGGCTAGACAATGCTACCATTCAGTGGATTCCTAACTGGCTGACTGACTGAAGCCAAAGGGTGCTCATCAATGGCTCCTCTTCATCCTGGAGAGAAGTGACTAGTGGGGTGTCACAGGGTTCTGTCTTGGGCCCAGTCTTGTTCAACATCTTTATCAATGACTTGGATGATGGGCTTGAGGGCATCCTGAGCAAGTTTGCAGATGGCACCAAATTGGGAGGGGTGGCTAATATCCGAGAGCACAGAATCACACTTCAAAATGACCTTAACAGATTAGACAACTGGGCCAAAGCAAACAAGATGAGTTTTAACAAGGAGAAATGTAAAGTACTACGCTTGGGCAGAAAAAATGAAAGGCACAAATACAGGATGGGGGGCACCTGGCTTGTGAGCAGTACATGTGAAAAGGATCTAGGAGTCTTGGTAGACCACAGACGTGACATGTGTCAACAGTGTGATGCAGCAGCTTAAAAAGCCAATGCAATTCTGGGCTGCATCAATAGGAGTATAGCATCTAGATCTAGGGAAGTAATAGTACCACTGTATTCTGCTCTGGTCAGACCTCACCTGGAGTACTGTGTCCAGTTCTGGGCACCACAGTTCAAGAAGGATACAGACAAGCTGGAACGTGTTCAGAGGAGGGCAACCAAAATGGTCAAAGGCCTGGAAACAATGCCTTATGAGGAACGGCTTAGGGAGCTGGGCATGTTTAGCTTGGAGAAGAGAAGGTTAAGGGGTGATATATAGCCATGTTCAAATATATGAAAGAATGTCATATAGAGGAGGGAGAAAGGTTGTTTTCTGCTGCTCCAGAGAAGCGGACACGGAGCAATGGATTCAAACTACAAGAGAGAAGATTCCACCTAAACATTAGGAAGAACTTCCTGACAGTAAGAGCTGTTTGGCAGTGGAATTTGCTGCCAAGGAGTGTGGTGGAGACTGGAGTCTCCTTCTTTGGAGGTCTTTAAGCGGAGGCTTGTCAGGAATGCTTTGATGGTGTTTCCTGCTTGGCAGGGGGTTGGACTGGATGGCCCTTGTGGTCTCTTCCAACTCTATGATTCTATGCTCTCACTGGATCTCATTTACAGCCAGCTTTCAGTGAATTGGGGGCTCTTGCTCTGCCTGGTTTCTTGGTCTGAACCACAGACAGGTGCAGGTTCAGATGCTGCCATATTGCCTGTTCCTCATTCCTTGCCTTTCAGATCGGTTATTGTTAAATACAGTGGAAAGTTAGCCCCCCCCCCCCCCGAGGGATGGTAATTTTGTGTGGAGAAGGAAGGGTGCTTTTAGGATTTACTCACTGACCCCCCAATGGCTTTCATGTTTACTGCGGGGAAGGGAAAGCAGCTGTTGGGGGAGGGAACTTGGGAACAGAAAGGAAAAGCGCAGAAGGGCTGGGGTTCTCCCCGCCCTCCTGCTCCCACTTCGTATTACTTTAGAAATGGGTGTTGTGAATTGGGGTGGGTCTTTTTTACATGCAATTGCATGTGCCATTAATTAGACCCTCACTCTCCTGGTAAGCTGAACTACTGGGAAGTATTCCTAAGAACGTCCTGATGCAGAAAAGAATTGGAATGGTGGTTTTTAAACAAGAAGCCCTCCCTGGAAAATGAAGAGATTGTCATGGAAGCTGCTGGTGGATGAAATGTCAGGAATGGTGTGTTAGTCCATAAAGCAGTAATAAGATTGAATGACAGCATCCCAAACTGAACAGTCGCATGACATTCTGAAGAGCCAAATGACAGCTTGTGAGCTAGACTGAAAACATGTTCGGGGTGGAATGACAGTTTCCATAGTGAAATATTGGTGGCAAAACTGTACGAAGAGCAATCTGGCGCAGGCAGTGACAATGGCAGGATGATGTTCACAGCAAAGAACAAAAGGTAATATGACAGTGTGAATGAAGAAGAGAGTCACAGTTCCCTTGGAAGCCTAAATGAAATAACAGATCCACGAGGGTTTGGGGCGGCATCTGCTGCTGCCTCTGTTATTGTGTCCTCTCCGCTATCACAACCTTGTGACTCTGCTCAGTTCCTCATAAGGGCAACTGCCAGCCCCCCCCCCCCCGCCAGTCCTCAAATCATCCCAGCCCCTTCTGTTCCTTTCTCTTTGGAGTTTTCCTAACAGCCTCCTGTTAATTTCTCTAGGGCCAAAGCTGAAATTCCTTCCTTTTTAACCACAGGAGTAAGGTTAAGTCCTTAGTGCCTTTCTCTCATCTCTGGGTGCCCTCAGACAAGCCATGACAGGTCAATCTGCTCTCTGATTTGTGGGGGTGATAATACTACTGGTCCGCCATATTGTAGTCCAGTGTTATTAACCTGGTGATTTGGGGTTTTTCTCAAGGGAAATGCAGGGAGGAGGGAGCTGTGAAGTTGATTGTATTGAATGTGTGTAGTTTCTGCAGATATTGTAACGAAAACTGTGGCTTATTACCAGTGCTCCCTGCCAGCCCAGTTAGTCAACTGACCACATTGCGTGCCCAGGTGGAGGACCCCCCTGACCCCAGGCAACACCGGGGGGGGGGAATAATGACTCATGACAACATGTTATGGGGTTAAAATTGGCCACAACTTTATTAAACTTTCAGGTGTAGGAAGACCTTGGCTTAGGCACTGGGCGTTTATCCCTCCCAGTCCCCAACCAGTTAACCAATCTGTCTGGGGATTGGGGTGGCTCTGGAAGACATATTTTTAAGCCTCCCATTTCACTGCAACACAGGGGAGTGCACTGGCAATCTTTAAGCGTATGGCCCGTCACTCCACTCAACACAACCCCTTTAATGGGGAACCCTGGGATGGTCACTGCAGGGGGGGGGCATGTGTTACCGCTTCATGCCCCCCCCCTTCCCGGTCCTTCAGCAGCAACCATCGTAAGACTGTAGCAGTGCCCGCATATCTGTAAAGAAGTTAATCTGCAATAAAAAGGCCTAAACAAAGGGAGAGGAGGGGAAGCTATGGAGCCAACTGAGAGCTGCCATGTAGGCTCCACCCTCTTCTATGCTTAAAGAGGAGACCCAACCCTTTCTTGGTCCGCTCCCCTAGCTACGCCTCCCCAGTTGCAATTGGTTCTTTGAACTGAGGTTTGGCAGGAACCTCAAGGTTTGCAACTTGGGGAGGCGGTCTAGGAGTGCTCTGCCGGGAGGCATGTAGGATCGGGGGTGCTGCACATGGGCACACAAAGGGCACCCTCCATTTGATGTGGAGAGCGGTCATTCTAACCTCTCTCTATTTAAAATTTGCTACTCTATAAAGCTATTCATGCATAATTCTTTTGAATGAATGATTCAGATCATTAGTATTTCATAAGTGACTTGGGGAAATGTTGTTACCAGAATTTCTGACAGTTCTTACCTTCCAGCTGCTGTGTTGCAGGCCTCTGACTTACATTTGTTCTCCATGTGCTTTTCAGATTCATACTCTCTTCTGGTGCCTGATGAGCGTGATGCATGTCATTGGTGTTGCATCTAAAATTCATCACACCAACCAATATCAGAATAAAGCATAGGTGCCAACTACTAGGGGCAGAGGTAGTTCCCCCCAATGTTTTGTTTAGGGGCAGAGAAGGGCAAATGCAGAGCAGGGTATAGCATGACTTTGGGGGCCGGCAGATCCTCCTGCTGCTACCACCACTGGCAGGGGGCATCTTTCCCTTGCATGGCAGAGGGGGGACAGGGGCCGCCAGCCACTGTGGCTGTGCTGCCGCCATGTTCAGCTCCACCCCCTGGCTCCTTGTGACGTCACACATGTGACATCAGGATGTCACATCAGCCACTCTGCAATCTTTTCCAGAACTTGGTGGCCTTGGAATGAAAAAACCACCTACAGCAGGACTTTAACTTGCCAGATGCCAGAGGTCTCAAACCGTGGAGTCTGGCAGCAGGATCAAGACACTTTGCTCACAAAACCACCATCATCAGAGGACAAAGGATGGACCTGATGAGATGCCCTCTGAGGCACAAGTGCAGAGGGGCAGTGGGCCGTCTGATTATCTTCCTGAAGCGGAGCCCAAATAGCCAGGGAACAAACTGGGAAACTGGGGTCACACATTCACCCACCAAGCCCTTCCTAAATGCTCCCACTCCTTTCTCTCCTCCCACTGCAATTAGGCTTGAAGGAAGCCTTTTATTGGAGCCAGTAGAAAGCTTTTGTCAAGCTGAATTGCAAAGTTGGGGTGGGGAGTAAGCCTTCCTTCTCCATCTGTGAAATGCACACCCTGCTGCTAATTTGGATTCTCTATCTGGTTAGTACAACACAACACAGAGATACCTTCTTGCAGGTTCACAGTCCAAAGGGAATCATGCATGAGAAAAGGAGAAGAAAGGGGGGGGGGTGGAAGTGTCTAGAAGTGGAACTCAGAACTTCAAGAGGCCAGTGCCTAAAGCCGTGGAGGTCAAGGTGCAAAGGACATGCCTGGGCAACCAGCCAATTTATCACTTTGTGCTATTTTACTCTGCTTGCCATTCAGCAACATAAGCCTGTTTCTAGCCTATTCTGTAACCTGAGACCACCATATACCTAGAAGGTCCTTCCATTCTGCAGGAGACCCCAGCATGCCAGAGGTTCATTGCACAAACTCCAAGCAGAACTTTCTGTGTGACTTCCCCTGTTCCATCAAACCGCCTCCCCATTGAGATACAGCAGGAGGAGCCAGCTGTCCTTATGGAAGATATTCTTGTTATGACAAGCTCTTCCATTTGGATGAAACGCTGTTCATGCTGAGTTGTTTTAAACCTATTTTTGATTTTTGTTGTACAGTTGTGCTCTTGGTTTTAACTATTGTAGCTACTTTGATTATATGACTGTAGATTGCCTACAGACATATATGCAAAAGCTGATTTGTAAATTCATAAATAATAATTGTGATTATGAGATAATAATGAAATAATGCAACACTTTCCACACTCACACTCAGATTTGAAACACAATGCAAAACATGCTCAAATGAGAAAACAAGACCCACTGCTGAGCTGAGTGTTCTCTGGGTTTGATTTCTTCAGTGTAGTGATTAAAACCTGGTGTTTGTATCTAAATTATTGGTTGGAGCAGAACAATCCCACTGGGAAATGAATTAGTCCTATATTTCTGTGACTCTTTGTACCACCTTGATATTTTTATGAGTTGGTGGTGTATACATACTTTCATACGTAAATAAAAACAATTGGATTTTCATAGAGACTGCTTGACTGCTCCTCCTTTCCTTCAGTTTTATTCCTTCTGAAGCCGTCACTTTCAGATATTGGGGTGATGACATCACAAAGGTCAAAATAAGGCTGTTGTTCGCACTTCTTATTGAGGTCTTTTAATCCTGAAGCTTTTTAAAATGAATTATTCCACTTTTCATTGCAGAAATAGTACTGAACAAAAGCTGTCAGGGTGTAGTTTCAAATGTTCAAACTATGGCCATGGCAACAAGAGATAAAATAATCATTCTTATTCCTGCAGAAAACAAAAAAGGGGAGAGGTGGTTATTCTGTAACTCGGCGCTCTCAATGAGACTGGTCTGCCACTTTAAGTCACACCATTGTCCTCTTTCCAGTACAGAATAAGTAGAGCAAGTGGCACTGCTATGTATTTCAAAGGGTTTTAAAAAATATTTCTAATTGCAAAACATTCGGAGGTTCAAATTCCATTAGCAACAGGCAGCATAGTGGAGCAGAGAAAGGGTCATTATGCATTAGGTAGCACCAGGTTCTAAGCCATCACCTGTAACCTGCTTTGACAGCTGTACCATTATGCAAATTAATGCAACATTTTATGAATTTAAAGGGGAGAAATCTTCCAGTCGAAGATGGGGGGGGATTTCATCTTTATTTCCTTTAGACATTTATCAGACTTGGTAACTACTAAAAGCAATTATCTGAATTATTCATATGTATTTCAATAATTTAGCATGTACGTATCTTTAATAAAAAACACAATTAGGTTATACCTGTCTAAAAGAAATATGTTCAAATCTAATGTATACAGTAGGTGTATGTTAAGTGGGCATGCAGACTATGAAAGCATATTCCCCCCCCCCCCAGTAAGCACACTTATCAGGTTGGCCCTCGCATATGTCATCAGGATTCTGAACTGCAGATTTTGTTGCACACATTTCAGTCCATCATGATTCCATTTTGGAGTTATTTCAATTAACAATCCTCCTGTTTAGACTCTTGCACTTGTTTCTATCCAAACAAGACTTTGCCAAATTAAATTTAATGACATCACTGGATAATGGGCTTGGGAGAAAAAGCGAACACGTTGTTCCAAACATTGGCACATAAAGAAGCTTTAATCATCGAGTGAGGCCTTGCTCAGAGCAGATTAGCATTTTGCTAGATCAACTCCCTGAAGGCAAAACAGCTTCAAGAGACTTCATTATCCTGCCTTTAAGAAATTGATCCAGGAAGGAGATCGGCATATTAGGCAGATCATGAATATGAATGCTGAAGAAGGCCCTTCAATGGGAAGGGAGCCTGGACATTGCTAAAAGTCATTTAGACATATTTACTGTAGCTTCTTGGCCACTTTCTTGAGAATACCTTAATCGGCAATTAAATCTGTTTTTACATATTTCCTTTGGAGTAACTGATATTTGCCTACTCCTTGGTTTGCTTTTCTTAATAACCATGTGCGTACACCTAACTAGAAGGAGTCTTTGCAGGGCCTTGGCTTGTGCTCCCACCCCAGTGGGTGGCTCCAGCTCTGCCCTCTCATCCCATTAAACACTGATTTGGGTGGATGGGCAGAACCTCCTCACAAATGACAGGAAGGACACAGAGGAGGCAGGGGAGCTAAGGCAAGAGCAGGGGAGGAAGCTGAAGACGTGGTGCCCCCAGACATGGGTCTTTGTGGTAGGATTGCACAGCTTGTGAGCCACCAGCGCAAAGGTATCCCCACAACTATATATGGTCACCCTCTCAGGCTCCAGGCTCCACACTTCTGCTTTTCCTGTCTCCAGGAAGCACAGGACAAGCAGATCTGCACTTTGTAGGCACAGATCCGAGTGCCACCTACCCCCCCCCCCATTTTCAAAAATGCAGTACAAATTATAAAACATAAAGCTATCTATTTGCAGAATTATAGTCATGGGCAGCAAGTTGTGCTTTAACTACATTTCACTGAAATCAATGAGATGTGAGTAAATGATGATGAATTGTCCTGTTGATTTCAGTGATACGTAGGCATGAACAGGGCTGCAATAACCCAATTGAACTCCATGGGTGTTACTTGAGAGGTGAAGACTCATAGCATGAGTAAGTAAGTGTGCAATCTCTTGCACATTGACCATGGATTAACGCCCAATGATATTAATGGGACTGTTATGAGTTTGAGGGGAGGAAGTAGGCTGCGTGTGAGAGCCTTCTAACCCCCGGATCCAGCAAGTGTTAAAATATAAGCCAGGCTTGTGTTCTGTGTTGAGTGATAGCTTGGGTGATGGGCCATTACGGAAAAATAAACCAGGAGAACTTCTGTGTTGAGGTGATAGCCTTGGTGATGGGCCTGCAACAGGGGCTTCCTTCCATACATAGGATCAGTCTTTCTCTAAACCAAGTTGTATAGCAGGATTCATTCAAATTCAATAAATGCATAGATTGCAAGTTTCTAGGATTCTAGCAAAAATGTGGTAGGCTTTGATCCAATTATATCCTGACAAAGTATTTTTCTTAGGTCCTTAAGCAAGAATCAATACTCGGGTTACTTAACACAGTTATAACTTACATGAAAAACTCTCTTTTTTAGCAATTCATCAAGCATTTTAGGATTGATCTCTCTTTTAGTATATGCTTATGTTTCATGATTGTGTTTGTTGTTTGCTTTTTCAATGTCTGTTAAGGAAACAAATTATTTAAGAGTGTCTGTGAAGAGGCTTTTGCTTTGAAATGATGAGGTAATGAATGTCTGCTTGGCCAATGCCATGGCATGCCTGACCCGGGTCATGTGCCCACTGAGCACCTCCAGGAGCTGGAACTCTGAGCCCTGGACTCACAGGCAGGGGGAGAGCAGCATTCCCAGCTCCACCCTCCCATGGTGCTATTTGAAAGGAAATCTGTTGCTTGGAAGAGAGGCTGGGAAATGAATATTATTCTCACATCTTATCCCGGAATTTTTATTTTAAAAAATATAGCTTATTGTTAAAGAATGTTAAACTTGGTTCCTTTTTTCAATCAGTATGATGCATAAGCCTGTCAGAATTCTTTTTGTTTGTTTGTTTGAAACTATTTGTTTCTTTGAAAATACTGCCAGACATTTTTTTAGAAAAACACAGTGGTGGTGAGCAACATAAAGTTATCAATAAATTACATCACTCAAACAATATTATACCTACATCTCATTAAATCAGATGTAGACTGACTGGATCACCGCTCAGGGAAAGCCTGCGTAAACAAATGCTTTTAAGACAGAGAAATTTTCTAGGGACTAGAGAAATTGCAAATTCTCAAGAGAATTTATCATGTAAGTTGAGGCTGCTCACTCTGGTGCCGCAGTCAGAGGCAGGCGATGCCTCCAGGTACCACTTTCCTGGTACCACAAGAGAGGAAAGGGCTCTTAGGTCCAGTCATTGTGGCTTTCCATGGGCATCTAGTTGGCTACTGTGAGAACAGGATGCTGAAATAAATGGGCCTGATCCAGCGAACTCAGTTTATGTTTTTAGAATATAGAACATACCTGTAGATAAATTTGTAGAGTCAATTAGATTCTCCTAAGCAGAGCTTCCCTGACTTGGGCGTGAGAAGAGATCCTAATAATTGTAGCATGGCTTCCTCTATTACATTGGGACAGCTCCAAAAGATCGCTTGGGGTTTGACTCTTTATGGAAAGGGGAAATACATTTTGAGAGTTTCAAGAAATCTTCTGAAAAGCCCTTTGGCTTATACCATGACTTTTTTGTCTTCTGTTCTGTGTATTGGTATTTTGTGTTTGTTTGTAACTGGTTAAAAAGAATACAAGAAAAAATCCCTGGATGCCGAGATCCATGTTTGGGGCAAATACTGTCTTGGTGAGAGACCCCAGCAGAGATTCAAAACCACAAAACATGCAGCAAAGTAAAGTGTGGGAATTAAGCCTTAGACCTTGAAAATATCTCCATCTAAGTTTCTTTCCAAAGTTCCCCTTTCTTCTCTTTGCATTAAAATAGACCACACAGTTGGTAAGTTTAAAATGGTTTACTAACAAACTCTCTTCAGTATGTTATCCTACACAGTAGCAAGAAAAGACAGGTATTTTAACTTAGTTTTTTTAAAAGGTAAGAATATCTAAATTATTTGTACAGAAACACAAAGATGGCTAGCGGTCTAAGTTCTGACATCCCTTCCACTGGAAGAGAATAAGAAAAGGCTTTGGTAACCCTTCCCCAACCCCCCAACCCCCAAGTGAAGGGGTGTGACCTAGTTATGTCTGCCATTACTGCTTACTCTGTGGTCTTAACCCCTCCATGCATTGTTGTTGTTGTCGTTCAGTCATTTAGTCATGTCCGAGGCATGGACTAGAGCCCACCAGGCACTCCTGTCTTCCACTGCCTCCCACAGTTTGGTCAAACTCAAGTTGGTAGCTTCGAGAACACTGTCCAACCATCTCGTCCTCTGTTATCCCCTTCTCCTAGTGCCCTCAATCTTTCCCAACATCAGGGTCCTTTCCAGGGTGTCTTCTCTTCTCATGAGGTGGCCAAAATATTGGATATTTCCTTCCTTCAGGATATGTCCTTCCAGTGAGCACTCAGGGCTGATTTCCTTCAGAATGGATAGGTTTGGTCTTCTTGCAGTCCATGGGACTCTCAAGAGTCTCCTCCAGCACCATAATTCAAAAGCATCAATTCTTCGGCGATCAGTCTTCTTTATGGTCCAGCTCTCACTTCCATACATCACTACTAGGAAAACCATAGCTTTAACTATACAGACCTTTGTCGGCAAGGTGATGTCTCTGCTTTTTAAGATGCTGTCTAGGTTTGTCATTGCTTTTCTCCCAAGAAGTAGGCATCTTTTAATTTTGTGACTGCTGTCACATCTGCAGTGATCAAGGAGCCCAAGAAAGTAAAATCTCTCACTGCCTCCATTTCTTCCCCTTCTATTTGCCAGGAGGTAATGGGACCAGTGACCATGATCTTGGTTTTTTTGATGTTGAGCTTCAGACCATATTTTGCGCTCTCCTCTTTCATCCTCATTAAAAGGTTCTTTAATTCCTCCTCACTTTCTGCCATCAAGGTTGTGTCATCAGCAAATCTGAGGTTGTTGATATTTCTTCTGGCAATCTTAATTCTGGCTTGGAATTCATCCAGTCCAGCCTTTCACATGCTGAATTCTGTATATAAGTTAAATAAGCAAGGAGACAATATACAGCCTTGTCGTACTCCTTTCCCAATTTTGAACCAATCAGTTATTCCATATCCAGTTCTAACTAGCTTCTTGTCCCACATAGAGATTTCTCAGGAGACAGATAAGGTGATCAGGCACTCCTATTTCTTTAAGAACTTGCCATAGTTTGCTGTGGTCGACACAGTCAAATGCTTTTGCGTAGTCAATGAAGCAGAAGTAGATGTTTTTCTGGAACTCTCTAGCTTTCTCCATAATCCAGCACATGTTTGCAATTTGGTCTCTGGTTCCTCTGCCCCTTCAAAATTCAGCTTGCACTTCTGGGTGTTCTCGATCCACATACTGCTTAAGCCTTCCTTGTAGAATTTTAAGCATAACCTTGCTAGCATGTGAAATGAGCACAATTGTGCGGTAGTAGGGGCATTCTTTGGCACTGCCCTTCTTTGGGATTGGGATGTAGACTGATCTTCTCCAATCCTCTGGCCATTGCTGAGTTTTCCAAACTTGCTGGCATATTGAGTGTAGCACCTTAACAGCATCATCTTTTAAACTTTTAAATAGTTCAGCTGGAATATCATCACTTCCATTGGCCTTGTTCTTATTCCACTGGCTTCTTCTTTATGCCTTCTTCTTCTGTTAGGTCCTTACAACTTTTGTCCTTTATTATGGTAATCATTGCACGAAATGTTCCTTTCATATCTCCAATTTTCTTGAACAGATCTCTGGTTTTCCCCATTCTATTGTTTCCCTCTACAGTATTTCTTTGCATTGTTCATTTAAGAAGGCCCTCTTGACTCTCCTTGCTATTCTTTGGAAATCTGCATTCAATTTTCTGTATCTTTCACTATCTTCCACACATTTTGCTTGCCTTCTCTGGCCACAATGAGTGGCCCCATTGGACAGCCACTTTGCTTTCTTGCATTTCCTTTTCCTTGGGATGGTTTTCGGTGCTGCCTCCTGTATAATATTACGAGCCTCCATCCATAGTTCTTCAGGCATTCTGTCCACCAAATCTAAATCCTTAAACCTGTTCCTCACTTCCACTGTGTATTCATAAGGGATTTGATTTAGATTGTATCTTACTGGCCCAGTGGTTTTTCCTACTTTTTTCAATTTAAGCTTGAATTTTGCTATAAGAAGCTGATGATCTGAGCCACAGTCAGCTCCAGGTCTTGTTTTTGCTGACTGTATAGAGCTTCTCCATCTTTGGCTGCAGAGAATATAATCAATCTGATTTCGATGCTGCCCATCTGGTGATGTCCATGTGTAGAGTCGTCTCTTGTGTTGTTGGAAAAGAGTGTTTTTGATGACCAGCTTGTTCGCTTGACAGAACTCTATTGGCCTTTGCCCTGCTTTGTTTTGAACTCCAAGCTGGGTTGTCCTTCCCATTGGTCTGAGTGGTACCCGCTGAGTAGGGGCCCATCGAGGAGACACATGGAGCCGCCCACGCAGGCTTAGCTCCTTTCCTGGCGGTGGTGCCTGAAGTGAGGTGGTGGCGCCGGCAGAGCTGCCCAGCCCAGTGCAGCCGGCCGACGTCGCATGCTCCTCGGGACACAGATTGTCGCACCTCCGACAAAGCCGCCTTGAAGGCGGGGAGGGTCGGCGGCACCATCCCAGCTACATCCCCAGCGCCCCTCCCCGCCTTCGAGGCAGCATTGTCGGAGGCGCGGCAATCTGTGCCCCAAGGAGCGCGCGACGTCAGGTGGCTGGGGATGTAGCTGGGACAGTGCCGCCGCCCACCATGTTCTCCATGGGGCGGAAGCGGGTGACTGCTTCTGGGGAAGTAAGCGAAGGAAGCCCCCACCCTCAGGGCGCAAAGGAGGGAGGGAGGCTCATCGCCCCGGGACAAAACAAACATTGCCACTGCTCTGGAGGTGGCGGAAGAGAGATGAAAAGGCCTGTGGCACCTTTCTCCAATCAGCACGGCTCACCTCGTGTGTTTCTTCCAACCTGTACACTTTGCAATCAGCAGTGGCGTAAAGAGAGGAAATGGCATGCAGGAAGATGGCTGGACAGGAGGGAATTGAGTTGCAGGGAAGTGATGGCAGAGCAGTAGAAAATGAAGAGCGGCTGAGGGAAGAAAAATGGTGTGTGTTTGTGTGTTTTAAAAAGGATCTCTCCTAGCGCAGGATTGAGAGGAAGCCGGGAGGGGGGATATATTGTTTGATACACATCCACCCAAAGGTTAACGACCACCAGTTCCCATCATCCCCAACCAGCATGGCTAATGGTCAGCTGTAGTTCAACACCATCTGGGAGGGCACAAGTGTCCCCCTCCTCACCCAGGATGCTCTGAGAAGACTGCCCAACTGTTCCAAGCTTGTAACTAGACAGGCCCTTTAAGCACCTACAATGTCACCTCAATTTAGGGTCCATTAGGTACTGTCAGAAACGCAAAAAGGCTAAGAAGTCTGCAACGAAAACTGACGATGTACGGTATATGGCAGGCATGGCCAAACCTGGCCCTCCCCTTGCTATGCCATTGGGAAATGGGGGGGGGGAAGGCGCTGGAGGGATCTTTGTACCACGGTGCCGGATATGCTTAAGATTGCCCTGACTCCAACTGACTGCCAGATGTTCCTTTTATCTCTTGACTTGCTACTTTATCATTCCCATCCCCTATAATGAGAAGAACATCCTTCTTTGGTGTCATTTCTAGAAGGTGTTGTAAATCTTCATAGAATTGGTCAATTTCAGTTTCTTCAGCACCGGTAGGAGCTAAACATGCTGGGTATTTGAAGCTGCTCTACAGTCAAACCTCAGGTCCCGAATGCTGAAAACCCGGAAGTAAATGCTCCAGTTTCCGAACGTTTTTCTGAAGCCGAATGTCTGATACAGTTTCTGCTTGACTGCAGGAAGTTCCTACAACCAATCAGAAGCTGTGCTTAGGTTGTCAAACATTTTGGAAGCCAAATGGGCTTCTGGAACGGATTACGTTCGACAGCCAAGGTTTGACTGTATCCCAAATTAGGTTCTCATAGCATATCTTCTTATTATGTAATTATTGTTTGTTAATTTGAAGTGATAAGTCTTCTTTTATTTAAATGGATTGTATTCAAAGTAGCACTTAAGGAGAATGTTCTGTCAGTGCAATGATGAAAATGTTATTCCTCTTTCCTCCCCATGTGATCCTTAACCCCCCCCCCGAAGGAATTTGAGGATAGTGTGGGGCACACATGGGGGAGGAGTGGGGGAAATCCCCTTGCGCCAACACAGGAACTTAGCTGAATACCATACAGTATTTTACATCAGTGTAACTTCTGTCACAGCCCACAGCAAAGGAGAGAGAGGTAACTTTCCTTAATGGGAAGTCTTGTATTGCCTTCCTATCATTATCTAGATGCTGGTGGGAGGATATTTTCTGGGGCAGGAGGAGGAAATGGGACAGGGGGGTAACAGCACTCAGCTTGGTGCTGTGGAGCAAAGCTACGAGTAAGATGGCAGCAGCCGGCCATCTTGGTTGCTGCAGAACGGGAGGCCACGTCTGCTGCTGCTGCTTCCTGGAGCTTGGAATTTGACCTGGGGAAACACCAGGGTGGTGCTTGGGGGGGGGCAGAGGGCATCTTGCCCAGGGCCTCCTCAAACCTGTTGTTATCCCTGCTCAGTTCATGCCCACTGTGCTTTGCCTGCCTATCTTTAAATAAAAACAAGTATTACAAAGACACCACAAGTGTCCAAAGAGAAATTAAGCTTTGTAGTGCCATTCCTGGCCTTGTGAACTGCCCTGACTGTGAACCGCCCTGAGACCTACGGGTATAGGGCAGAATATAAATACAATTAATTATTATTGTTATTATTCTTATTGTTATTATTAATACTCCCCCCAGATTTTTAAAAAATGACTAAATCCTGTGTCAACACAGAAACAGGATTTAGAAAGGATGTAATTTTCAGCACAAGAAGTACAATTGACAGGGGACTCACTGTTATATTTCTGTTTTGAGTGCCAAATCACAAAAATCTAGTAAGTTCCATTTTGGGATACAAGCCCATTACGCTCATAGAGTGTAGTGGGGGTTGCGGACGAGCCCAAAAGAAATCTGGGAGGGGGGTGGGCTGTAGTTAGGCTGAGTCATGGGGCGTGCCATTGATTTTGATTGACAGCCACATTTTACTTAACAATAACGTTGCTTTCGTTTTCCATCACTCTCAAAAAAGCCTGCGAATCTCCCGCCCGCCCGCCACTGCTTTTAGGCTTAGTTGACACTGCTTGCCCGTTCTGCGGGGGTCGCCTGCGGGGGCCCCAGTAGGAATTTTGCCACTTGGCTGATTTGGTTTTTGCCTACTGCTTAGCAAATTGTCACAACTTGTTAGGTTGGTCGTTAGGCTTTGGTTAAAATTGGTATAGGAGGGGCATGGCATAAAAATGCCTACCCCCCCTTATTTGCTCCTTATAGAAGTATTCCGTTAAAGGAATCCTGGGGCTCAGGGCCATAGGCAAGGATGGTGCGGCCATTACAGAGCCGAGCCTTGGAGAACATTCATTGGGGGAGGAGAGTGCCTGAAAACAGTACCTCCAATCCCTAGGGGTGTTTACTTGACTTACCTACCATTAGGTAAGTCGGAGCTGGTCCTGACCCAAAGGGGTGAGATGGAAATGGTCCTGTCCCTTAGAGTGGACAGATGGATTAACCAAAGCCTAAGCCCACACTCAGAATTGAAATGTATTTTGAATAAAGTTGTGGCCAAAATAATGCCAAAAAACCCAAACCTAAAATATCTTGTCAGTTGTGAGTTATTTTGGGGATTTCTGGGGGCTTTGCCACGCAAAACCCTAACTTTTGTTTGCAGCTCATTCGAAACACACACACACACACACACACACACACACACACACTTCTTGCAAGTTGGGCAAATATATTTTAAAATAAATGTCAGTTCACTATAGATCTTTGCTGCAAAATCAGCCTGAAATTCTTTCCTGCACTTTAGGACCTTCCTTTCCTTTGTTGTTCTTATTTTCTGGGCATACTGAGGTGGCATCTAGAAGTCTGCATCTGATAAAGTAATTTACATTCTCTCTCCTCTCCGCTTGGCAAAGCTGCATGTGCTTCCTTCTTAAACTAGTCATTTTTGGCTAACTGACAAAACTTCTGATTTGTCCACTGTCATTAGGACATTTTCAGCAACAAAAGCTCCAATTTCCTCCCTATTCCAATTCACCCCTAAAGGTGTTTCCACTTCCACCAGCTCATCTCCTGGGTCTGCACCAGCCATTTAGGCCGCTGCAAGCACAGACCTGTTGAGCGATCCATCAAAAAGCAAGAAAGAATTCCTCACAGCAGATCAGTTTTGACAGTGGAAATTAAAGGATTTGTGCACCTCACCTCCCTGCCGCTATTGCCTGAAGGTATGTTTGTCAGAAATAAATAAAAATACAGATTCAGAGGTAAAAGCTTTGAGGCGCAAAATAAAGCACCATCTGCGTCAAAGGAAGAATTGGAGAAATTAAGAGCCCAATGCCAGGCCTCTAAACATCCAGCACTTCCTGCAAATACACAGCCACCTGTCACAGTTGCATTTGAGGCTGCTCAGAAACTAGGGGAATGCATTGTAAAAATGGGTTGTGTAGCATTTAAATTACATGAAGGCAGGGAGCCTCTGTCAAATAACAGTGATGTTTTTGCACAGAGATCTAAACAGCAATTCAAATCTCTCCCTCTATGGATACACCACGAAAGCATTTACCAAGCTACTTCACATGGGTGTCTTACACTGTTTGCAAGTTCTAAGATCACAGAATTACAGAATAATTGCATACCCTACTCAAATGTAGTACCCATACTTAATAAAGCATCCAACAGATGCCCTCCCAAACCAGCCACAGGATTTCCCTAACATGTACAGGGGAGAAGACTGGCCAGTGCAAGACTGTTGCAACCAAAAATAACAAAAAAGGCAGTCTTGTGCTGTCAAATACTGACAAACATATTGTTGTGAGTGCTTTGGGGGCAGGGGTATGCATTATGCCAAATAATAATAATAATAATAATAATAATAATAATAATAATAAATTTTTATTTATACCCCACCCTTCCCGGTCCAGAAACCAGGCTCAGGGCGGCTAACAACAAATATAAAACATTAAAAACTCCTTAAAAACAGCTTAGAAACAACATAAAGTACAACATAAATGTAGAATCGCCAGAGCTAACTGACCAAGTTAGTCCTGCTATGGCCAGTAAGGAGACCAGGGAAGTTTAGAATGTGAGGACCCAGAAAGGTTTATTCATAGAAAAAGGGAAGGGAAAAAGGAATAGAGGATCAGGCTAAATTGAAGGTCAGGCGGAATAACTCTATCTTACAAGCCCTGCGGAAGGTGAGCAAGTCTTGCAGGGCCCTATTCTCATGGGACAGAACATTCCACCAGTTTGGTGCCATCACTGGAAAGGCCCTGGCCCTGGTGGAGGATAATCTGGCTTATTTTGGGCCTGGGACCCTTAGACTGTTATTATTTGTGGACCTTAGGGTCCTCTGGGGGACATAACATGGGAGGCAGTCCTGTAAGTACGAGGGTCCTAGGCTGCATAAGGCTTTAAAGGTCAAAACCAGCGCCTTAAACCTGACCTGGTACTCCACCGGGAGCCAGTGCAGCTGGTAAAGCACTGAGTGAATACGCTCCCATTGGCAAGGATCCCATGAGGAGCCTCGTTGCAGCATTCTGCACCCGCTGGAGTTTCTGGGACAGTTTCAAGGGCAGCCCCGCGTAGAGCAAGTTACAGCAGTCAAGCCTGGAGGTGACCGTCACATGGATCACTATGACCAGGTCAGGGCGGGAAAGGTAAGGGACCAACTGCTTGATATGACGAAGATGGAAAAATGTTGCCTTGACTGTTGCTGCAACCTGCGCCTCAATGGAAAGGGAGGCATCAAGGATTACACCCCAACTCTTAACAGAAGGCACTGGCACTAACTGAGCCCCCGCAAGAGAAGGGAGTTGGTCCCTGTTGTGATAAATGCAGTATTGTAAAGTTCATTAGTGGGTAATAAATCCTTAGACCCACGCAGCCAATCTTCAATGGTGCCCAGTACGTTCCCCAGCTCGCTCTGCAAAGCTTCTTCTTGTTTGGACCCAACAGAGTTTCAACACAGCTGGAACGATGGCAGTCTGTGTCTTCAATAAAACAGACTCAACGCCGTTGCTTCTAGTCTAACTCATCTTTATTACAGAAGCATAAAAGAAACAGCAAAACCAACAGAAGCCAGATGCATGTTTGCAGCTCTTATCTCTAGCTCTCTCTCCTACAGTACACACTCGTCTCCGGCAGAAACTCAGACTCTCAGACTCTCAGACTCTCAGACTCTCAGACTCTCAGACTCTCAGACTCAAAACCAAAACTGAACTCTGAACAAAGGAAATTGCACGTATCACTTGTGGGCAGACACCCAGAGAATCAGAACGCCTCCAGAGTGTTTTAACTCTGTGATCACCAGAATCCCAACAGTTCCCCAACCCTATACCATCCCAACCCAGCCAGAGGACATCTGTCTTCGAAGGATTTAATTTCAGTCGGCTCCCACGGAGCCATCCAGCCAAAGCCTCCAAGCATCTGGTCAGTGTGTCCGGGCCCGAGTCGGAGTGGCCATCCATCAGCAGATAGAGCTGAGTGTTGACAACCAAGGGGCCCGGTTTTGGCAGGATCACAGAGGGCGCTTAGGCGCAATCTCATCGATGTCCGCCAAGAACCAGTTGTTCCAGTCCTTGACAAGGTCATCTAATGAGTCGCCAAGACCCTTTTAACTTCTTGGAGTGGAACTCTGTTGCTGGTTCAGACAGTGCTGCTGGGGCTGAACCTTGGCAGTTTGGTGGATCTTATTTCCACTATTCAGAATGTACCTGTACGTATCTTTAAAATATTCTGACACAGATTTTTGCTCGCTGCTTCAGAGACCAACATGGGTCTAGTTGTTACAAGGAAGCAGCAAATGAGAAGGAAAGGTCTCATCAGAGGCTGTCTCTGACTAGTATAAATATATCCAAATCTGAAGCATTGTCTCTCTTGATTGCAAGTAGAAATACATGGAATAAGGAGCAGAAAGTTGTTTCCCTTCAGAATATCTTTGTTTGCTAGGATATTCCATCTGCTGCCTCTGTATATCTATTTGTACATTTGTAATTGTCTTTCCAGTTTTCCTTCTTGCGTATTTGTTTTTGTCTTGGCTGTTTTCCCTTAAGCAATATTTTTACAATGACACCAGTGTATTCCAGTGATACATGCACAATTTAATTATGGCTCCTATCATGCAAATACCAAGTATAACAATAGTCAGAAATGATAAGGAAGTCCCTGCAGATTTCCTGCAAACTCTAGGCATAATGCCACAGCATTGTTTATCTGTTTTTCACTAATGAAAATTCAACACTGTTAAAACATTCTTAACAGCAGAGCTCCAAGTATATGATACTCAAATTGTAATTCAACACCTGGGTAGATACAATGTTTCCACTTGAATGATGAATTTTCTGGGTAGCCTTGGTGCCTTTTCCCCATTTGAGAAGAAGAAGAAGAAGAAGAAGAAGAAGAAGAAGAAGAAGAAGAAGAAGAAGAAGAAGAAGAAGAAGAAGAAGAAGAAGAAGAAGAGCAACAACAAAACAACAACAACTTATACCCCGCCCATCTGGCCGGACACCCCCAGCCACTCTAGGCAGCTTCCAATAGGATATTAAAAACACAATAAAACATCTCCAGACCTTCAGAACAGGGCAGGCTACATACCTAAATCTTAGAATCTTAGAATTGAGGAGTTGGGAGGGACCCTGAGGATCATCTAGTAAAGTTCAACCCCCAGCAACACAGGAATATGCAGCTGCCCCATATGGGGTTCAGGCCTACAACCTTGGTGTTATCAACACCACTCTTCAACCAATCCAGGCCTCTACTCTTGTCATGATCCTCAAGCCAGAAGCCCTGCAGATCAGGCACTTGCTCCCTGCACTCCTAGGGTGGCTGGCAAAAGGTGCTTCCTGCAGGCAATTTTAGCTAGGAGGCTCCCATGAGCATCTTCCTTCCTCCTTGTCTGGCAAGTGAGGAGAAACCAGAGGCCCAATTGAGTGTAGCTGACAGATGTATATACTTGTGGGGCTCCTGATTCAATCATGTTGTTCTCTGGCAGCCCAAACTCCTGTCTGTTTGCTGATCTCCAAGCCACTTGTCCACACATGAACCCAAATGCTCGGCTGCTCTGTGGTTCACATGTGTTCAATTTGTGGTCCACAAAAAGCCCCTAATGCTTAGAGAAGCTGACCATATGGATCAATACCCATCAAATGGAGAATCTCCACATTTTCCACAAACTTTCCTGGCAGGGACTAGCAGTATGGAGACTGTCTACCTGATGGCAGTAGCCCCCATGATAAATTGCTCAAGATGGAATAGACATGCCATGGGGCATTTACCGGAGGCTAAGCTGAGCAGGCCCCCTTCATGGATCAATGCCTTGTCGTGGCGAAGGGGCTTGAATAACTCAGAGAAGCTATGAGCTATGCCATGCAGGGCCACCCAAGATGGACAGGTCATAGTGGAGAGTTTTGACTAAACGTGATCCACCTGGAGAAGAAACTGGCAAGCCACTCCAGTATCCCTGCCAAGAAAACTCCATGGACAAAGACAACAGGCATATAAAAGTTATGACGCTGGAAGATGAGCCCCTCAGGTCGGAAGGCGTCCAACATGCTACTGAGGAAGAGCGGAGGACAAGTACAAGTAGATTCAGAGCTGATGAAGTGGCTGGGCCAAAGCCGAAAGGACGCTCAGTTGCGGATATGCCTGGAAGCGAAAGGAAAGTCCGATGCTGTAAAGAAAAATATTGCATAGGAACCTGGAATGTAAGAACCATGAATAGAGGTAAGCTGGATGTGGTCAAAAATGAGATGACAAGAATAAATATCGACATCCTGGGCATCAGTGAACTAAAATGGAAGGGAATGGGTGAATTCAGTTCGGGTGACTATCATATCTACTACTGTGGGCAAGAATCCTGTAGCAGAAATGGAGTGGCCCTCATAGTCAACAAAAGAGTGGCAAAAGCTGTAATGGGATGCAATCTCAAAAATGACAGAATGATCTCGATACGAATCCAAGGCAGACCTTTTAACATCACAGTAATCCAAGTTTATGCACCAACTACCGGAGCTGAAGAAAGTGAAATTGACCAATTCTATGAAGACCTACAACACCTTCTAGAAATGACACCAAAGAAGGATGTTCTTCTCATTACAGGGGATTGGAATGCTAAAGTAGGGAATCAAGAGATAAAAGGAACAACTGGCAAGTTTGGCCTTGGAGTTCAAAATGAAGCAGGGCAAAGGCTAATAGAGTTCTGTCAAGAGAACAAGCTGGTCATCACAAACACTCTCTTCCAACAACACAAGAGACGACTCTACACATGGATATCACCAAATGGGCAGCATCGAAATCAGATTGATTATATTCTCTGCAGCCAAAGATGGAGAAGCTCTATACAGTCAGCAAAAACAAGACCTGGAGCTGACTGTAACTCAGATCATCAGCTTCTTATCGCAAAAATCCAGCTTAAACTGAAGAAAGTAGGAAAAACTGCTGGGCCAGTAAGATACAATCTGAATCAAATCCCTTATGAATACACAGTGGAAGTGAGGAACAGGTTTAAGGATTTAGATTTGGTGGACAGAGTGCCTGAAGAACTATGGATGGAGGCTCGTAACATTATACAGGAGGCAGCAACGAAAACCATCCCAAGGAAAAGGAAATGCAAGAAAGCAAAATGGCTATCCAACGAGGCCTTACAAATAGCGGAGGAGAGGAGGCAAGCAAAATGCAAGGGAGATAGGGAAAGATACAGGAAACTGAATGCAGATTTCCAAAAAACAGCAAGGAGAGACAAGAGGGTCTTCTTAAATGAGCAATGCAAAGAAATAGAGGAAAACAATAGAATGGGGAAAACCAGAGATCTGTTCAAGAAAATTGGAGATATGAAAGGAACATTTCGTACAAAGATTACCATAATCAAGGACAAAAGTGGTAAGGACCTAACAGAAGCAGAAGACATCAAGAAGAGGTGGCAAGAATACACAGAGGAATTATACCAGAAAGATATGGAGGTCTCGTACACCCCAGGTAGTGTGGTTGCTGACCTTGAGCCAGACATCTTGGAGAGTGAAGTCAAATGGGCCTTAGAAAGCACTGCTAATAACAAGGCCAGTGGAAGTGATGATATTCTAGCTGAACTATTTAAAATTTTAAAAGATGATGCTGTTAAGGTGCTACACCCAATATGCCAGCAAGTTTGGAAAACTCAGCAATGGCCAGAGGATTGGAGAAGATCAGTGTACATCCCAATTCCAAAGAAGGGCAGTGCCAAAGAATGCTCCAACTACCGCACAATTGCGCTCATTTCACACGCTAGCAAGGTTATGCTTAAAATTCTACAAGGCAGGCTTAGGCAGTATGTGGACCGAGAACTCCCAGAAGTGCAAGCTGGATTTCGAAAAGGCAGAGGAACCAGAGACCAAATAGCAAACATGCGCTGGATTATGGAGAAAGCTAGAGAGTTCCAGAAAAACGTCTACTTCTGCTTCATTGACTATGCAAAAGCCTTTGACTGTGTCGACCACAGCAAACTATGGCAAGTTCTTAAAGAAATGGGAGTGCCTGATCACCTCATCTGTCTCCTGAGAAATCTCTATGTGGGACAAGAAGCTACAGTTAGAACTGGATATGGAACAACTGATTGGTTCAAAATTGGGAAAGGAGTACGACAAGGTTGTATATTGTCTCCCTGCTTATTTAACTTATATGCAGAATTCATCATGCGAAAGGCTGGACTAGATGAATCCCAAGCAGGAATTAAGATTGCTGGAAGAAATATCAACAACCTCAGATATGCAGGTGACACAACCTTGATGGCAGAAAGCGAGGAGGAATTAAAGAACCTTTTAATGAGGGTGAAAGAGGAGAGCGCAAAATATGGTCTGAAGCTCAACATCAAAAAAACCAAGATCATGGCCACTGGTCCCATCACCTCCTGGCAAATAGAAGGGGAAGAAATGGAGGCAGTGAGAGATTTTACTTTCTTGGGCTCCTTGATCACTGCAGATGGTGACAGCAGTCACGAAATTAAAAGACGCCTGCTTCTTGGGAGAAAAGCAATGACAAACCTAGACAGCATCTTAAAAAGCAGAGACATCACCTTGCCGACAAAGGTCCGTATAGTTAAAGCTATGGTTTTCCCAGTAGTGATGTATGGAAGTGAGAGCTGGACCATAAAGAAGGCGGATCGCCGAAGAATTGATGCTTTTGAATTATGGTGCTGGAGGAGACTCTTGAGAGTCCCATGGACTGCAAGAAGATCAAACCTATCCATTCTTAAGGAAATCAGCCCTGAGTGCTCCCTGGAAGGACAGATCGTGAAGCTGAGGCTCCAATACTTTGGCCACCTCATGAGAAGAGAAGAATCCTTGGAAAAGACCCTGATGTTGGGAAAGATTGAGGGCACTAGGAGAAGGGGACGACAGAGGACAAGATGGTTGGACAGTGTTCTCGAAGCTACGAACATGAGTTTGACCAAACTACGGGAGGCAGTGCAAGACAGGAGTGCCTGGCGTGCTATGGTCCATGGGGTCACGAAGAGTCGGACACGACTAAACGACTAAACAACAACAACAAAGCTGAGCAGGCAAGCCTTAGAAAGCGCCAAATGTGTCCTGTTTCTCTGGTGTCTGGATTCACCCTTATTGACTCACCCTCTACTGGTCTCCCCCTGTGGTCACACACTGCTTAATCCAGAGATGGAGGACCTTTGCCTCTCCATCCGCCTCAGCCGGCAGGCACAATGACCCAAGAGGGCAGGAGTTGCAGGCTCACAACATCTGGAGAGCCCCAGGTTCCACAACCCTGGCTGGCCTTGCTGCCTTAGTCAGGCGATGTGCTTCTTAACTCCAGAAGCTGCAAAGCAAGGAGACCTCCTTTCCTGCCATACCCATTTCACCCCTGTTGAAGTTCTCTTCTATTTACATCTGATTTGAACCAAACGGTGCTGCGTTCAGAGAATGGTAGCAGTTCCACTTTTTTTGGTCCTGCCCAGTGACTTATTACAGAATGGTCAGATAAACTACACTTTTATGTCAAATAGTTATCAGTTAGCTTATAACAGCTTGTGTTTGTTTCCAAATTTTGTTCCTATTTATTTAAACCATGACATTTTAAAGCACATTTTCTCAGTTAAAATATTGCATTTCTTCAGTTATTAGTATTTTAAAAGATTAATGTTAAATATAAACTTTTTATAGTTAGCAGGACTAGTTGATAAGGTTTTTATCCTCTGTTTTGATGAAACATTATTTTCTGGTGTCACGTTAAGTAGTTTCTGTTCTCCACCTGCTATTGTTATGTGGTGATGGGATAATGCATGGAAAACAATAGAAGTTATTTCAATATTATTATAGGGTTATTTGAGGCCTGTTCAGCTGATATATTTGGCAAAACACATTAAAGCAAGACAATCTTCACTGTGCCATTGTAGCTGTTAAACATATCATTTGGGCACCATCTGAGAGCCAGACTAGATGTGATGGCCAAACCTTTCTGGCTTTAAACACGGAGATGTTCTCATCCCATGGGAAGCAAGAGGGTAAGGCTTTTCTTCTGAATTGAAACCCAATGCCAGAACTGACCTCTGCTGCAGAAAAATGCTTGGGACTACAGAGAAGTTAGCTGCAGGTACAAAAAGGGCCTGCACTCTGCACTCGTCTTAACATGGGCCCTTTGCCCCCACTTTTTGCATGAGATTGGTACAGTTAGTGTCTCTCTTTCCAGGTTGCTTTTGCCTAGTTCCCTCTGAGGAGGGGTCCCACTGCCGATGGCATGTGAGGTTTCATGCTCTTCCATACAAAATATCTCTGTGCATATGAGAAACTGTCAGAAGAAGGGGAGGGTGTACTCCTTCTTCCGGGCATCTTGTTTTGTATCTGGGGGTGTTGTTTTATTTTTTGTATAGGGAAGAATTGAATAATGTGAGCCCCCACTTGGAGAGTGAAATGCCACTGCTGGCCACCTTCAGGTTTGCTGCATCTGTGAGAAGCTCTCTGCCTTTTCTCTCACTTGAGACAAGTTCACTTTTCCTCTCACCCTCCTACTGTTGTTGGAACATCCTGCTTCTGGGACCTCATCAGGGAGGGGAACTTCAATCTTGGCTAGCAACTTATGGCTAAGGTTTAGCTCAAATGGCGGTTCTGCATTTGCACTCGTTGCGTGTCGAGGTCACCGGATTCCCCCCAATAAATTCACACACACACGTTAATTAAGTTTAAGGTTTTTGGCATTATTTTGGCCACAACTTTATTAAAATACAAACAAATGTGAGTGGTTGCTTAGGCATTGGTTAACCCATCTGTCCCCCGCCCTGGGACAGATTCTGCACTGACTTCCTCTAGGCATTTTGTGGAATTCAGTACGTAAAAATTCTCAGAGGGAGGACGGAGCCGGGTGCCAGGCCTTTCTTGTCCTCCCTCAAATGTTCCCCGAGGCTCAATTTGCTCTGTGTTAGGCCCAATTCCCCTAACAGGGTACTGACGAGAGCCGTTCGAGCCTCAGGATTCCTTTAACAGAATACCTCTATAAGCAGCAGCAATTTAGCGTAACTTTCCAGCCTTTCCATACTCCTCTTTCCATACTCCTCTTTCCAGCCAATCTCTTACCAGCCAATTTTAACCAATGCCTAGCCGCCAATTGAGCTCCGAGCTCACTGCCAAACCACTCACCCTCCAGCCACTCCTTCAAGCCCTTAGAAACATCCCGCAACCCAAATAACATTCCCCAATGATGACAGATGCACCCCGTCATCCCTATAAAGGGCCGTGGCTTTAAATGTAATCTCCTGGTGCTGGATTAAGGACCAACCCAACAGTAGTACCTTTTTGGCCACCGCGCTATTAACGCATTTTCTGGCCTTTTCAGTAGCAGCCAGGCAGCTGCTGTCACGCCAAATGCCTCTCTGCAAAAATTGAGGCCAAATTAAAAGTGTTGGTACTGACCTTTAAAGCCCTAAACGGCCTCAGTTCTGTATACCTGAAGGAACGTCTCCACCCCCACCATTCAGCCTGGACACTGAGGTCCAGTGCCGAGGGCCTTCTGGCGGTTCCCTCATTACGAGAAGTGACGTTACAGGGAACCAGACAGAGGGCCTTCTCAGTAGTGGCACCTGCCCTGTGGAACGCCCTCCTACCAGATGTCAAGGCAATAAGTAACTATTTTACTTTCAGAAGACGACTGAAGGCGGCCCTGTTTAGGGAAGTTTTTAATGTTTGGTGCTGTATTGTTTTTAATATTCGGTTGGAAGCCGCCCAGAGTGGCTGGCGAAACCCAGCCAGATGGGCGGGGTATAAATAATAATAATATATTATTATTATTATTATTATTATTATTATTATTATTATTATTATTAACTTCACCCCAGGCAGCAATGACACCAATTTCCCCAAATCCCTCTGGATTGTGGACCACGATGTAAAACAATCAATGGATGGCAAATCATTTTCACCCAATTTGCAATGCTAAGGCTGAGGGAGGACCTTCCAGGGATACCCTCCTACAGATAGCAGGCAGAAGTTCCCCCCACCACATTCCCCTTTTGCCCATCATTGACACCCGTGCTTGCTGGGGAAGGCCAAGCCCTGGGCTGAGTCCGGACTCCTCCTCTCTGTTGCCGACCCAGTGGACTATGCTGTGTCCCACAATCCAGATGCGCACCGTCGCTAGATCTGGCAAAACAAACAGCAACAAAAGCACGTTAGCAACCTTTCTGCACATACACGTCCGACTTCCACCAGCCTAAATTCTCAATCCTTTTGGCTGACGAGCCCCAATGGGTCATTGCTGCCCCAATACGGAAGGAATGCAGCAATAACCTTCCGCATCACCCTAGCAAACTGCTGTCTGGTCAGGGGGAGGCCATTTCAGGCTTTAATAACGGGCTGTCATCCGGAGGCCTAAGGGCCAAATAGTGAGACACATACTTAACAGGACAAGCCCCCCCCCCCGGGCCAGTAGCAGGCAAACAAATTATGGCTCCCCTGCCCTGCTGGTTGGTTTTGGAACTTCGAATAGTAAGGGTCAAAGACTGGGTCAAGCAAGCATCCTGAAGCAGCAAGCCTCTGACAACCCCAAAGGGTTTCCAAAACGACTTTGCATACCCTCAAGGCTCCAAAAAACGCTATTGAAAAGTCGGTGGAAAAATGCCGGGCTTCATATTTCGTCCAATACACCTTTCTTGGCTTTAAGCGCATCTTAGACAGTAAGTCCAAAGTGACCGGCTGCCTAGGGGGAGTTCTGGGAGGGCCAAGCCTACCCCCAACCCTCTAAAGCTTTTCGAACCACAAATTTAGTGCAGGGGTCCTTGTTAAAAATGTCTCACTAAAAAATGAAATGGCGGGCGCTTGAATCCGAATAGATTTGGCAGCCCGCCCTAAGTGAAAGAGGTGTGCAAAATATTGCAACACCTGAGAAGTGGAGGGACACACATCAGAGCTGACCGTAGAGGACTGACACCGAAAAGTTAAGTCAGTCCAGGCCTTCTTATAAGACCCTAGTGTAGAGGGGGAAACTGAAGCTGCTACTCCCTGCAAGACTAATTGCTGCCAAGGTTCCAGAGATGATCCAGGGAAAATTCCGGCTGTAGCTGGGCATCTGGAACCAGGGACCTAAAGCGTTCCATCTGAAAACGGGACAGAGCACCAGCTATCTCATTAGATATCCCAGGGATAAAGTGAGCTGAAAACACTATTAAAACGCAAGTATTGCAGTACAAAACGCCCGCAAAAAGGCAGATACCCTGGATCGAGAAGATTATTTTCCCAACACATTCACCACTGCCTGGTTGTTGGACCAAAGACACACCCAATGGTTCTTGAATTCGTCAACCCAAATGTGTACCACAACTGTGATGGGAAAGAACTCAAGGGAAGTTAGATCCCGCATGACGGCCTTGCCCTGCCAAGTCAAAGGCCAGTGTTGAGTGCACCATTTTCCTTTCCAGTAAAGACCAAGGCCCAGGGAACCTGTAGCATCAGAATGAATTTGAAAGTCGTTGTGGAGGTTTAAAACACCCTGCCACAAGGACACGCCATTGAATTCCTGCAGGAATTCTAACCAGACACTTAGGACAGCCTTCTCCCCACCAGACAATCGTGTCCTGTGATGGGGGGCACGAAGGCCCACCGTGCGCTTGATCAGGCGAGCACAAAAGGGGCGTCCAGGGGCCACAACCCTACATGCAAAATTTAAGTGGCCCAGCAACGACTGCAGCTGCCTCAAAGTTACCTTCTCAAGTGGGAGAAGCTCCATGAATAAAGACGCCTGCTTCTTGGGAAGAGACTCTTGAGAGTCCCATGGACTGCAAGAAGATCAAACCTATCCATCCTGAAGGAAATCAGCCCTGAGTGCTCACTGGAAGGACAGATCCTGAAGCTGAGGCTCCAATACTTTGGCCACCTCATGAGAAGAGAAGACTTCCTGGAAAAGACCCTGGTGTTGGGAAAGATGGAGGGCACAAGGAGAAGAACAACAACAATGTAAGATTTGGAAGTACAAAGAGGTTGGAGAAGAGGATTAGTTGAGTTATTATGATATATTATGATTTAGCAAAGTGTTGTCATTATATAGTATATTAATATTATTAATAAAAAGATAAAGATTAGAATTAAGACATAGAAAGTACTAAGGATGCAATATAATGAAACGCAGTTAGGAGGGATTGGAGGAAGTCGACAATGTTAGAAATTATGAATGCTTAGTTATATTTTCTTTATTATTTGTTGTGTTTGTAATTTGTAATTTGTATTGTTTTTTCTGTTTTTTGTGTTTTCTTTGTATGTTGTATAAAACCAATAAATATATATTAAATAAATAAATAAACTTACTGGTAAATGCACTGGCCAATTAAAATGCACTTTTTAATCTGTTGTTGATAAATGCATTCCTTGCTCCAATTGTGAAACTGATTAACACCTTCAAGCTTAACTTTAGAATATACTATTTGTCATCTGGATATAGCTAATGATATTATGAACACTGCTAAAGCTATTGACTCTAAAGCAAGATCTAAAGAGATGAAAATATTTGCTTGTCTACTAAAGACAATTACTGACCCCAGAGTTTAATGTATTGTGAACTGGCTTTGTGCAAAGTCAAGTATCGTGAATTACAGCAGCCATCCTGGCTTCCGATTTGATCCTGGAATGTCCCATTTTCCTTTTTCCTTCCCTCCATATCGCGGAGAACAATGAAAAGTGGTGTAGAGATCAGAACCCCACCTCTTCTCCTTTTTGGAAACAGGACCAGGGCCGGCTCTAAGGCAAGCCTGGGTGACGCAGGGCACCGGGCCGCCAAGGGGGCGCTGTGCGGCTGCGCCCGCCCGCCGCATTGAGAAACGGGGCGGGGCGGGGCGCCGGAGCAATCACCGCACCACACGCCAGGGTGCCCGATATGCTTAAGACAGCCCTGAACAGGACCTTTTGTCACGGTTAAACAATTTAAATGGAGAGAGAAATTTTTAATTTAATACTGCAGACTAATGTGGAAACAGAATGGAATTGTGGGTATGTGAAAGTGACACAGACCAGAAATAGATTTGTCCTCCTTAGTCCTCCCATCCAAGTGCCATCTGCTTCTTACCTATAGTGTTTAAGACCCAGTTATCAAAAGGGGGCTGCCTGTTCCCCAATAAACCTGCCCCTGCAGTTAAGAGTATCCTGGGAGGCCTGTGTCAGGGGGACCCCACTTGACCCCCCCGAGTCAAGGGAGATGGCCGCCAAAAAGAGGGCCTCTTCTCTGCTTGCACATCATTTCTGGCAGGGATTTTACCTGAGCGCCTACTTTGTTTATCTTTATATGTGGTGTCAAATTTGCACACACTTTCCATTGAGTACTGGAGTTTTCTCTTTGTTTCTGAAGAACCTGTGATTATGTAAAACAAAATTTTAAAAATCCTTCCAGTAGAACCTTAGAGATCAACTAAGTTTGTCATAGGTATGAGCTTTCGTGTGCATGCACACTTCTTCAGATACCTCATACCTATGACAAACTTAGTTGGTCTCTAAGGTGCTACTGGAAGGATTTTTAAAATTTTGTTTTGACTACGTCAGACCAACATGGCTGCCTACCTGTGATTAAGTTGTTTCTGCTTATAAATATATTGTGTTATTGTGTACTGAATTTTATGGTGTTTACCAATTTCAAAAAAAGCTTAGAAAATATTAAAAGGCTGGGTAGAATTCATTTGAAATAAAATATGTCATTTTGATCGAAACAGAAACAATTCTGTGTCTGATAACCAGAAGGTGATTCTTACTTGACACAGACAAGGAGCTTCATAACCTCTTGATAAGCTGCCCTATTGACCACAATCCGCTTTCTTCTGTTATTACTCCACAAACTATATGCCGATTTCTGATCTGTGTCATCCTGCCAAGCCCACATCCTCACTCTGTTCTCTAATTACTTTCCCCCAGTCCACTTTGGATTTTTATCTTCTACTGCAGACACTCCAAGTGTCCGTATTTTCTAGGGACAGTCCCAGAGTCACCCAGAGTGGCTGGGGCAACCCAGTCTGATGACAAGGGTACTGTTGTTGTTGTTGTTGTTGTTGTTGTTGTTGTTGTTGTTGTTGTTAAATAGAACATCCCTATTTCCATTGGAGAAATGTTGGAGGGTATGCTACAGCCATAATATATTCCATAACACAGGTCACCTTTTCAGTGCACAACATAAGATTTTTCATTCTCTTAGACTTATGCACAGGCTTATTCCTGATCTTTAAGTGAAGAGATTTTTTTCAAAGTATACCAATCTCATTATGTGAAATGTTTAAACATGGATGATTAACTCTGGAGATGAATTTGAAAAGAATACTAAAACAGTTAAGTATTTACCTCCAGATAATCAAGCCTGGAAAACAGAAATGTAGATATAAGTCACCTCCACCCTAAGCAGCCCCTCTTTTTCTTCCTCCACCTGCTGCATGCTTCACTAACAACCAATAGATCATTCTTAATTGAGCATGAAACGATCTTAGACCAGTGAGGTGGGGCAAGCAAAATAGTCACATCAAAATTCATATGCCATTTAGCTGGTTTGAATAACTCTCTAAGAAGTATAAAATACTCTCATTCAGGAATAGGGAGAAGGTAGCTCTGAATCTGCTGGTTGAACTCTAGCTGTTTCACAGGAGATCAACAAGGATTATGGACTCCCAATGTTCAACTATAACAACTGAATATTTCCCTCTCCACCCTAAGTAATATGGGTGAAATTTAAGAAGCTGGGGCAGGCCAGGAAAGGCTCTTTGTTCTGCAGGACTGTGAGCTTCATCCACATCTAGAGGAGGACTGCCTGCTGAGGGCCTGAAGAACCCTGCCCTTGCCTCTTCCACCTGGCCGGAAAATACTTCACAACAGAGAGGGCTCCTCTTTTAAATTGTTTTTAATTTTTATCTGTGTTGTTTTAAATGAGACCATCTTGGCTGTGAGCCCTGGAAGACCTGCACCCTGCCTTGCTGGTCTTTCCCCATCTGGCCTGGGAGAGTGGGAGAGACTGACTCCAGCTACAAAAACTGAGGCTGTTGAACAGATTCTTCGGCTGGAGTATTGTTCACGGTGGGTTGAGAGAGCTTGTTGCTGTTCTTGATATTATTGTTGTATCTTTAGTTTTAGATCTCATGATTTACGTGGAAATTGTTTCCATTTGGTTGTGTACTTTGGATCTGTTTTATTTATTGTTTATGACTTCTGTTATGATTGTAATTATTGAAATCTTGTCATGTAGTAAGCCGCCTTGAGCATAGTTTCAACTATGGAAAAGTGGCATACAAATAAAATGATGATGATGATGATGATCTAGTATTCCAAAGAGATCCCTGGGCTCGTCATTCTTTATTGCAGCCCACTCACCTTGAGCAAAGCCTGGGGTGAACAAACTGGATAGGACAACATTCTGGGATTTAAAATATTTTAACTATTCTATCACATTCTATGCTTTGCAAATACAGTCTTCTCCCTTTAGGAATAATAATAATAAAATTTTATTTATACCCCGCCCTCCCCAGTCAAAACCGGGCTCAGGGCGCCTCACACCAATAAAATTACAATAAAACATAAAAAGCAATTAATTAAAATACAGACCAAAATACAGTATTAAAATTTAGGAATCTAACAAATCAACTGAGCCATCCCAATGAAAATGGCTTAAATAGTCAATGATTAAAGGAAACATACCTACAGTAACTAGCCAACCTTCCAACCAATGCTATTTTTTCACTGACATAACTCTGCATTTCTGCGTTTGATGGCTTAGATGCCTGCCTGCTGTTCTGACAGAAGCTGTCATGCAATGTCATGTTGCCCACCAGGGCCAACTCTAAAGTCAACTACAAATTGCAGAGGGAGCAAAATCATGAACTATTAACTTTTAATTAGCTGGTCAAAGATACTTCTTCTCTGAAATATTCATGAATGTCACTTTCTGTTCCTTCTTTACTCTGGAGAGTTGCTGTGTCTATTTTTATGACTGCTATTTAGTTTTAGATATATCATTTGAAACACATTTTTTCTATCTCAAGAGAGAGAGAGAGGCGGGAGAATTATAGCTGCAAGTACTTCATCACAAACCTGTATAAACCATGAAATGCTGACATGGTCTAGCAGGGTTTCTGTAATAACCATGTGTTTCCGTTCTCACTGTGAAAACTGCATATTTGCTATCACAGATCAATGTCCCAAACAAGCAGCCACTTTGACAGTATTATGACAGGAATCAGAAATGATTATTTAGATCTGCATTTTACTGCTTTAAGAAACATCCACACTTGTGAAACAGCATGTCTGCATTTCCTGATTGTCTTGAAGGTATGATGCCTTGGGGTGGAAGAGTTAGACTCTGTCAGCTGTAAGATGAGAGCATTTCATGAGAACAGACTCATCCATCCCCCCCTCTGTTGTTTTCTTGCATTGGATGGTCATGCAAATTTTGCACGAGGGGAACTCTGTGTGTGTCTTAAATTTTGGTTTGAAGTCAAGCCAGGGATTTTTGATTAATCTTGGCTTCTTCTCCCCAACCACAGTTTTAAAAGAACACCGCTCCCTAAGTTCAGGTGTAGTCAGGAACTATGGTTCATTTAAACTTGAGAGCGGAAGCTTTCACTCTCCTCCTGGGTAAGAGGGAGAGGGGGCTCCTCAAGCTGAAGGTCAGTGAGGCTCATTCGTTTCATGGGCAGCATAGCTGAACTGACTTGATTTTTATGACTTGATTGCTTAATTATCTCCTCTTTGTTGTTTTTAGCACTGTTATCTCGAGAGAATGACCCATATAGAAAAACAATGAATTCAGGATGATCCTGTCATTTTGGGGTCAGTGTTGTCACACCTGCTCAGGACATGCACCTCTAGCTGCGTCTGAAGACTCCTTCTCTGCGTTACAATGTGATGAACTGGAGGAACTTAGCTCACCTTGTTTCCCACGACCCCCCTGCTTCTATTCCAGAAGACTGAGGACTGCTGACATAGTTTAACCAAATTAAAGATGACCACAAGTACCGTACTTTTTCCATGTATAAAACGAGGGTTTTTTTACTCAAAAATTAAGTTAAAAGTGTGTGTGTGGGGGGGTGTATTATACATGGGTAGTGCCGAGGGAGAATGGGTGATTGGTTGCAGCTGCGAGCATGACCTTGTGGGTGGGTGAATGGTGTCTGCTGCAAGGGCTGCTTTGGATTGGCTGCCGCTTCGGCAATTTGGCAATTCCCCCCCCCCCCCGAAAAAAAAGCTCAACAATGCTGGTCAATCCAGGGACCTTGAAGGGGCAGCAATTGTCAGTTCAACCCCTGCAATCTCATCAGGGCTAGCCTTAAGGCAATTAGAGCAATTTTGCCAAATTGTGCCCCACAGGCTGCTCCTAAGGGCACCCCCCCCCCCGGCACCAGGACAATCTATATGGATTTTATTTATATCTCTAATATTCTGCAGATTTTGGCTGTTGAAAAAAATTCAAGTTGGGCCCCAGAGTTTCAAATTGGGCCCCACTGGCTGGCCCTGAGTCTCATAGTTGCTGAGCCCAAGTTGCCCTGCCCTCACGTGAAGACTTGGGTTTGCAATTTGAGGAGAGGGGAGACTGCCCACTGGGGGGTGGGCTCAGCTGAGGAGGCCCCCTAGATTTAGAGGGCCTACTTGGCCTGTACATAAATCTGGCACTGATCCTTCCCCACAAAAGTTCAACAACTTAGAGCAATCTTCCCACATTTTCTTTAATTTTGGTTCCCCAAAATACATGGGGGCATTTTATACACGGAAAAGTATGGTAACTGGGGTTGTTTAAGTGTCCAAATAAGCAACAGATTTAAGATAAGAGATTTTCAAGAAGTTTCTTGAAAAAAAATGACAAAATAGCAGTTAAATGGTTAGCTATTGGAGACTTCTCAAGAAGAACGAAGAGGATGAGTTCAGGATGTGTTCATTTATGATGTGATTATGCAGTGTAACAATGGTTTAAAATTGTCTTTGGAAGGATATGGGTGGGGGTTTGAAGCCACAATGAGGGGAGGGATCAGACCTGGGTGCCTTCCTAGTAACATTGTTGGGGCATGTAAGACTCAAATTTGACTCAAAAATGAACTTAGAATAAACCACCCTATTTCCTGAATGTTGAAAATAATAATTTGGTTTCCTAAGCCAAATTCCAAATAACTGGGGGAGTTCACCCCATCACTTTATAACCGGCTGTCAGGCTTCAGGGAATCTGATCCCTCCCACGGTGGCAGCCAAGAAGCAGATAAACAAAAAACAGTTCTTACCAAGTAATTTATTCACTATGCACCAAGAGAGACAAAGGAATGCCATCTACCTAGGATAATGGTGTTGCTCCGAGTAAAGTCCCACCCCATCCATCTCTCCTAATCTACAGCATCCCTGCTTTGGCTAATCTGAGCTTTCTGCCTCTGAGCTTTCTGTTCTACTACCCTCAATGCTCACCTGGTTCTGGGAGGGGGGGGGGCGGTCAGGAATGCTTTCCCAAGACGCCGAGTCTGTCAGCTGTCCCTCTCCTGGTGCTTCTTCCTGCTGTTCCTCTTCCAATATTTCCCAGCTTTTCCCCTCTGCAGCCTCTGAACTATGACCTTCTGCAAACCACTGTTCTAAATCTATACTGTCCTCCTGTTCTCGGGAAGGTTCAGGAGAAGGGGAGGGGAGTCCCCCACCATTCCTCAGTCCAGCCCCTGACACTGGCACAGGTATGGAGACCAGAAAACACCACACGTCGAGGAATCTTCCAACCAAAACTGCTGCTTTATGCTGCTTGATGGGAAGATCGTATCCTTCCATTAATTGGTCTGAGATGTATCTCTGCAGCAGAACAAGATGAGTGATTGTAGCTGCAGTGTACACTTTGGACCTCTTGTCCTGGGATACCACTTGGAGGACATGAACTAGAGACAAGCAAAGCATCCACTCTGTAAGTCTACCAGGCCCTCCCTGAAGGGGGAAAAATCATTTTCTTAGCGAAGGATCACATCAATTAGAATTCTTAGACTCAATCAGAAAAGGTCAATGTGCTTGGCACTGACAGAGCAAAATTTTGAGGAGGGAAAACATTCAGAGACCTTTCAGTCAAAATGTCTCCAAAATGATATTTTGCACTGACCCCTGGGAATAAAACAAATACCAATCTATACTACAGAAGGAAGTTCATCTTGAGATGTACAGTCATCAATAAATAAGACTGACTACTCTTATCTGTAGCCTTCCTATTGCCATCACCACTACTAGCACAAATTTAAACAGATCTCTGAAAAAACTAATTATGATTTTTATTCAGGGAGATTCATAATTTCTACCATTCCAGTCCCACCATGTATCTGTCACCTCTGTGGGACTTGGGAAAAAGTCCTTCAGTATCAGGAAACAGAACTGATTAAAACACTTAGTTGCTAGGCAACTTTCCAGATGCAGAGTTATCACAAGAAGTTGTCTTGTTGCTGCTAACTTCCCCCAAGAACTTCTCTGGTTTCACTCACTTTCTTAAACTACCAGAAGGACCAGATTACTAACATTTGGGATTTCATGAACAAAATATCGCTCCCTCCACTCACAGCAGCAGCAGTATTCCAAAGGCCTCCCAGAGCCTTTTAGCAAACCACAGAGCCTAGGGCTTGCTGATCAGAAGGTTGGCAGTTCAAATCCCTGTGACGGGGTGAGCTCCCGTTGCTCGGTCCCTGCTCCTGCCAACCTAGCAGTTCGAAGCCTGTCAAGTGCAAGTAGATAAATAGGGACCGCTACAGCGGGAAGGTAAACTGTGTTTCTGTGTGCTGCTATGGTTCTCCAGAAGCTGCTTAGTCATGCTCGGCCAGTAAAGCGAGATGAGCACTACAACCCCAGATTCATCCGTGACTGGACCTAATGGTCAGGGGTACCTTTACCTGTAGCCTAATGATGATAATAATAATAATAATAATAATAATAATAATAATAATAATACTATACCCAGACACTATGGGTGGCTTACAACTCATCTAAAAACATAATAACATCAATTCTTAAAAACTTCTCTAAACAGGGCTGCCTTCAGACGTCTTCAAAAAATCAGATAGTTGCATCAGATTAAAGTTTACAGCAACTCTGAAAAATTCAAGAGGATGTGGTAATAAAGATATAGAAGTAAAACTAAAGAACCAAAGGTTACAACAGAAGAGCCTGACTAAGAGAGTTGGGGCACAGCCCTGATGGAAGGGCTCCACCACAAGACCCAGTGAAATGAACGTGCTCATGAGAAGTTCTCCATGGGTTGCTATTTTACAAGCCCTCTCTAAATGTATTCAGAATGGAGAAGGTAACAGCCAACTTCATTAACTTATGCAAAGTTCTGAAGTGCGGGGGGAAATCTAGTACCTGACTTTGGAGTTTTATCAAAATAACCAGCATGCGTGAACTGAAAGCTAAGGGAAACATCAAAGTTGGGAAGTCTTAAAAAACACAGTGGCAAACCCAACAGCATAGTTGATAGCCTGCCCTGAATACAAACTATCTTGTAAGCAGCTACAAATGGAGTTAGAAATCTATTGGGAAGAAAATATATTGAGGGCTGGTTCCATTGCAAGACAATTTATTCATAGACAAGCACATGAAACCAAATTGGGGGTCGACTTTGGCCACGACCAGGCCCTTTAAGTTCATCTCTCCTGAAGATGCATTTTTATTCTTTGAAAAATGAAAGCAGTTTTCCTTATGGTAGTAATTAGGCTGAAAATGTGCCATGCCCTTACTCAGGCCAATTAAATATATTCCTTAGCAAGAATTTAGTGGAAAGGAGTTATGGAAAAACAGTCAAAGGGGATTCCCAGTTGTCGGCAAATGCCCTCAATAGGTATCAGAGCAGTAGGTTTGAGAATATGTTTTTATCATTAAAAATGATAGAAAGCTGAGAATGGATGAGCAAGATGTGACATGATTCAGCCAACCATGCATATAATGTGCAATCCTGTTTCAAATCTGCATACATTTCTAATTCAAATTCCAAAGGAAATGCCATTCATTATTTCCCTACCACAGGATGGAAGGGGCTCTGGCAAGGAAAGAATGCTGGATGTTGCAGGTGAGCTGACCAGAAGTGGTGCTGAGGCCAGTTTGGATTCCTAGTCAAAAATTCCTCATATCTTTCAGGTTTCAAGAAAAGGTTGGCCTGCTTAAATTACCCCCTCGAGCTTCCTTTCAGGTCAAATGTAGTACAGGTGTAGACGCTGCAGCTCCACTGACCTGCCTAGTGACTGGTAATATTTCTCAATCTCCAAAAGCTAAACAAACATTGCGCAGGAAGCAAAGTCCTGACAACTTTTCAGCCCCCATAGCCACAGGTTCTGTTTACACAGCACAAGTCTTCAATATACGGCTGTGAGGCCTTGTTTTGCAACATTTTGACTTGTATCCAAGTAACATTTGGATTGTATCCAAGAAGCGTGGTTGGCACACCAGCGAAGCAACCTGCCTCAGGTGGCATGCTCGGGGGGTGGGGGGGTGAGTTCCCAATGTACCCCCTGGGTAAGTCCCACATTGTTAAAATGAATATAGCAACCTGTAAAATTTAGAGGGACAGGATCATAGGCTACATTTCTGCATGTCCACTGAAAACCCACTTGCAGCGCCAGAATATTTTTGAGATGTTTAAGTGGTGTGCCTCAGCATTCCCAGAGTGCAAAGGAACTGCCACGGGGCTCCTGTGCAAGGAGAAAAATAGCTGCTGCAATGAGGAACACACCCGAAGAACATTTTTTGTTGAAATATATATCTTACTATGCCATCCTCACTAACACACTAAAACAAAAAAAAAGTTTAAAAGAGGCTGTGAAATCCTGGTTTAAAAAGTAACTAAGAAAAGCAAATGAGAAACCAATTATAGGAGAATTTGAACAGTGTGTGGTATGCGTAACAGCTTGGTCCATGTTCTGGTTTCAAATTAGAGCCATTAGTAGAAGGCCTTAAAGATGGAAGAAAGAGAAAGAGGGGATTTTTGATGGCAAGTCATGAATATCCCTTAAAGGAGCACCTCGAAGGTTATACATTTTGAACCAGCAGTGAACGAATGATTGACACTGTGCATAAGTACAGGACTTTGAAAATCAAGTCTTTGACCCGCCATTCTATGGAAGCCCTATTATAAAAAGCAGCACCTAAACCCACCTCATGCACCGCTGAGACCAGCCAATTTTCCTCCCAACATAAATGATGGTAAATTTCCAGCTGATATTCCTGGCAGAAAAAAACAGTTACCGCTTGTTCATGTCTCAAACACACAGAACCTCATTAGAAAAACTGGCCATTGCAATGCAGCAAAGAGATCCTATTAGCAGCATTGAAATATTCTTGGGTGGTTAAACTGGAGATATGTTGTCATTTTTGCTATTGTTAATTACTTTTCCAAACAAAACTAAATTCATCTCAGAGGTGAAAGGGGCCAAGAGCACATGGATATGACTTATTGGGGTTAGTTAAAACATAAATTATACAGGATATAAATAGGAAAACGATAGATGTTTAATTAATACATCTGTTAATGGAGTCATTATACACCAGACTTCTGAGGAATGATTACTGCATATAATTACTAGTAAGAATGAATCAAAACTATATGTCAAATTTTCATTTTCATGAGTGTTAAAAAGCACCTCGCATCTGGGGAACTCTTTCTGCAGTTCCATGGTTCTTGGAGGGACAAGGGTTGTGCAGAGAAGTCCAACCTGTATGGGCACAGCTGTTTAAATGGTGTAGCAGTTCAACCTGACGGCTGCAGCAATGGCAAGATACATAAAAGCAGCATTATGCAGAAAACATGGGTGACTGAGCAAGGAAGTGGGGAGTCTGTCACCATCCTGAATGAATGTCAGGGCCAATGATCAGAGATTATGGCAGCCTCAGTCCAATACATTGGGGGAGGGGTACCAGGTTGGAGAAATGTTTGGTTCATTTATTGACCGATTAAAATAATGCAGATTATTGCAGATGAATAAAAGCAAAGCTAAAACAGGAAATCCATTCAATAGAAACAGGTAAAATGAAGAAACAGAATTTTAAGGCAGAAGTGAAAAGTCTTCTGATTTTTTAAATAAAATACTGATGTAGTTTGAAAGTTTGTCAAGTTGGACTTTTTCACCAACCCACAGAACTAGTTCAGAGAAAGCACTGCTCCTACTCCCAACCGATGGCATGTCACTAGGTGAGGAGGTCCAGAAGAGATTCTTCCACATGACGAGAGGGGTTCTTAAAGCAGGGAGCTTAAATTAATTAAGATACTGTACTGGGATTGATCACTGAAGTTTTGAGTTTTGCCTGGTTGGCAGCTAATGCCGTTGACAGGAAGTCAAAGTCGTATCATCCTGACTTCCCTCTTGGGGCAGGAGAAAAATTGCTTACCAGTTGATCTTCCTGCACACCTTCCAAAGCCAACCTTCACTCGAGTCTCTTATGAAAAGAGGTTATGAAAACATGGGTGAAAGTCCCCAAAGGCTGTTTTTCCAGGTTGCCGTTCTGGTGTGGTGGATGCAGTAGTGGATACTGTTACAACTTCATCCAGTAACAAAGCAGAGTCTGGCACTACTCTGTGGTTACTAACTTGCTTGACTACAGTATTTGCTAACTTGCTAACTTGCTTGACAATTTAAAGAAAACATGAGCAGGTATCACCAGCAAGAAGATGGCTCCTTACTCTCCAGAGAGCTGGAATATCCAACCTACTGTTCTGCCAAATGCATCTGTTCCTTTTAAAGATATCAGGACAAAAGCAATGAGAAGGTGGAAGGTGAACCAAAGAACCTTTATTACAGAAAACAAAACATACATACCCAATGTCCCCAATCTGCTCCCTGGGTAGTGAGGACACGCAACCTACCTTAGTTCTCCTCCAGGCAGGCAGGCCCTCTACCCATCCCAAATGCCTGCCTTTTATAGAGAGCCTTCTCTTAATTGGCAGGCACCTGCGGTCAACAAGCTCTCTTCCCTTAAAGAAACATCCACACAGAAGCTAAGTTTGGGGCGCGGCACGGCTATGGGGAGAACTCTAGGACATGCCATCCTATCTCCTCGTCACAATGTCTTCCGCCTTGTTTCCCATACACCTACATTTTCATGATCCGGGAGCACCCGGCCATCTAGAGCTCCGGGACCGGGAAGGCCTTGGAACCAGTGCAGAGGCAAGAGTGGAGGGGGGAGAAAAACCCAGACCCCACCGCTTTGCCCCCCGCCGCCGCCGCCACCAGCACCACCGTCGGAGGGAAGCCAGGGTGTCCGGCAGGCTCACGGAGGGATCCGAAGCCCCCCTCCCCCAGCAAAGCAACAGAGCTCCTGAGAGCCAGGGAGGCCACAAAAAACCATGCGGCAGAACCCAGGTCCGACCCGACAGCAAGCATGCCTAGAACGGACAGAGAGAGGCAGCGGGACAGAGGACTCCCCGCAGGAGAAGAACACTGCCTGAGACTGGAAGGGTTAGAAGATGGAAATCAGGAAGTGACGGAGCAGGCAGAGGGGGGGAGAAGAGAGGGGACTAGGCAGGAGAGGAGCCTCAGCACAAGCCAGGCATTTCAGGCCCAGAGGGAGAGGCAGCACCTTCTGCTCAGGAAGGGAGAGAGTTAAAAAGTAGAGCGAGATTTCCCAGACTAATGTGCTGCAGGAGGGGCCAAAAGAAGTTACTCCCCAAATTTGATTCATCGGAGCCGGAAGCATGAGTTGTAACTGCACTGTTTGTATATATGTAAAATAAAGTACTGTAAATATCACTCTAAGTGAGAAGAGGGTGATTTCTTGCGGAGAGTAACCACGACCTTAACACAACGGGACACAGCAAACACACTCTCCACCATCCTGAGAAAAGCCTCTTAATCCCCGTTTCATTTTATTCTTTGGTAGATTTAGAAAAAGAAAAAAACACACCAATAGTGGCGCCCGCCCTGTGGAACGCCCTCCCATCGGAGGTCAAGGAGATAAACAACTACCTGACACTTAGAAAACACCTAAAGGCAGCCTTGTTTAGGGAAGTTTATAATCTGTGATATTTTAATGTATTTTGTTACTTTTTGGAAGCCGCCCAGAGTGGCCGGGGAAACCCAGCCAGATGGGCGGGGTATAAATAATTTAATAATAATAATAATAATAATAATAATAATAATAATAATAATGAATTTTATTTATCAGAAGCTGGAGTGGCTTTCATAATTCCAGGATTGTCGCTGGAAAATCAGTTATGATGGGGTAGAACTTGTACATCCACTTTCATTTGCCTCAAGGAGGAAGTGCTGAAGGGCACTGGGAGTTCTTCGGGGTAGGGGAGGACAAGGGGGCAGTTGCCTCCTCCCCAGATGAGCCATAATCCCCAGATCCCAGTCTTCCTCTAAAATAGTTACATGTCTAGCTTTTGTAGAACCTGAGATACAAGGCAAAATGTGCAGGCACAATCGGCACCCAGGATTAAGGGGGGACCCAGCCCAGACCCCTCCTCCCTTGGTTTGCGGGAATCCAATTAGCATTACAAAGCCCAGCTGTGCATGTAATATGCAATGTTTTTCTTTCACTTGGAAATCATAGTGCTTTTTTCTTTTAACTGAATAAAACACTATAAACCATGTGTGCCATTTTAATGGATTGCTTTGAAGTTATTTCTGCACCAAGTAAAAAAAAATTAGCCCCCAACCTGCCCCATATTTTGCCTGACCAAAGGTGTCAACCCTAGACAGCTGTCAGTCACACTGCTTTACCACTAGTGCTGAAACCAGAAGGGCAATAGACTTGCTGGCAGATTTTTTTCTTTTTAACTGAGGAAGTATGGTGTCTAATGCACACAAGGGGAATTATGCCTCTATTTTACCACCTTCAAGTGTCTGGGAGAACTTTAGTCTCCCTAAGCACAGCTGAGTCTACTGGTCCATGGTGGCCGGGAAGAATTTATATGCAACATGGTTTGAAAGTTAGCATCTTTAGCACATTTTGTTCCTGATAGCCTGTTAGAGCCAATGGGACTGTTGCAGAGTAAGTGTGCTGCATACTGGCACCTCTTGGGACCGACAGAAGCCCGGGCGGCTTCTGTAAATCCAAGGTGTCCTGCTCAAAGCAGGGCAGTTGGCAGGTGTGCTGTAAGTGTACAGGACATGAGTGTACGTGTGTAAATATATGTATAACTTGCTGACAGCTCTCTTGAGAATGATGTGCTTTTCAGTAACTAAAAGAGAAGAAAAAAGCTCAATTACATTTCATTTCATTTTCAATCTTTGGCTCAGTTGGATGGCTAAAATTTCTGCTTGTGAAATGAATTGCAATCTCAAACTCAGCACATACTTCTTATCCCTCCCAAAAATAAAACTTCCATTATTTCTTTATTTACTGATATGCCTAGATATCCTGCTGTACAATGTTTTTTCTAAGTGTAAAGGGAAATGTTCTCTAGTTCACTAACACTTTCCATTTGACTGCCAAAGTGTGTGTTTTCCAATTTATTCCTAATTTGCAACACTTAGCAATATCGATTATGAAAATCATCATTAAAAAGCTATTGCAGCCTTGCTACATATTTAATTTTTTTCTTAATAATTTTTATTGATTTTATACATTCAGAAAAACAAAGAAAAATAAGAACACTATTATACATAAAAAGAGAAAAGAAAACATACCAAACACACACACACATACACACACACACACACACACACTAACAATACCTATAATCATTTTAACTTTCTTCTAACTCTTCAAACCATCGTTTCTGGGACTTCCCCAAGTCCCCCCTAACTGATTTCCTTTTCAAATCTTCTTTAACAGTTCCCTAATCATTCTTTTAAACATTTTCCAAAACTATCTCCATATCTTTACATCAAAACAACTATATTAAATGCATCTGTACTTTCTTTCTAACATCTACTTTCATCCCTAATGCCTAATAAGAAAAAAAATTCTATATAAATTCAAATTCTTATACACCACAATATTTCCCTAAATAAACTTTAAACTTCTTCCAATCTTCTTCCACCGTCTCCTCTGTCTGGTCTCGGAGTCTCTCCGTCAGTTCAGCGAGTTCCATAAAGTCCATCATCTTCATCATCTTCATCTTCTATAGTTGGTAATTTTTGTTTCTTCCAGTATTTTGCAATTAATATTCTTGCTGCTGTTGTGGCATACATAAAGAAAATAACTTCCTTTTTGGGAATTTCTTCCCCTATTATTCCAAGTAAAAAGGCTTCTGGTTTTTTCATAAATGTGCTTTCCAACACTTTCTTCAACTCATTATAAATCTTTTCCCAGAAGTCTTCTACTTTGGGGCACGTCCACCACATGTGGTAAAAGGATCCTTCTTCTTCTTTACACTTCCAGCACTTATTGTTATAATTATGATATATTGTAGCCAACTTAACAGGTGTTAAATACCATCTATACATCAATTTCATTAAATTTTCCTTTAGTACATTACATGTTGTAAACTTAATTCCCTTCTTCCACAACCTCTCCCAATCTACCATCATAATATTATGCCCCACATCTTTAGCCCATTCAACCATCAATGATTTTACCTGTTCATCTTTCGTGTGCCACTCCAGCAATAAATTGTACACTCTGGAAAGATTCTTTGCCTCTAATAATTCTGTTTCCAACTTGGATTTCTCTGTCTGAAAACCATTTTCCTTGTCCATCTTAAACATTTCATTTATCTGTACATATTGAAACCAATCGTCTAATTTATCTTTCAGCTGTTCATAAGATTTCAGTTTATATTGATTTTCCACTTCCATCAAAATATCTTTATATTTCAACCACTTATCTTCCATATTTAACCTTTTATGCTTCTTACCATCTAAAGGCGAAATCCATCTGGGTGTTTTTCTTTCTAACAAATCTTTATATCTTATCCACACATTGTACAATGATTTCCTTATTATATGATTTTTAAAACCTTTATGAACCTTCACCTTATCATACCATAAATATGCATGCTATTCAAATGCATTATCAAAAACCACTCTTTCAACCAGCAAAAAGCTGCTGCTTCAAAGTAAATCTTTAAATCTGGCAGTAGGAATCCGCCCCTTTCTTTTACATCTGTTAAAAGTTTATATTTAATTCTAGGCTCCCCCCCCCCCGCCAGATAAATTTGGATAATACCTTTTGCCACTCTTGAGAACACTTCAGCTTATCAATAATTAGAAGAGCTTGAAATAAAAATAACGTCTTTGGCAATACATTCATCTTTATGTCTGATATGCGACCCATCAAAGATAATCTCAGCTTTGACCAAATATGCAAATCCCTTTTAATTTCATTCCATAGCTTTTCATAATTGTCTTTATGAAGATTCAAATTTTTTGCTGTCATATTTACACCCAAGTACTTCACCTTTTTCACACACTTCAATCCCGCAGTTTCCTCTAATAAATGTCTCTCCCGTATCATTAAATTTTTCTCTAACACTTTTGTTTTACTTTTATTTAATTTAAAACCTGCAACTTGTCCGAACTCTTGTATTATCTGCAGTGCTTTCATTGCACTACTTTCAGGGTCTTGAAAAGTTAACACCAGGTCATCTGCAAAGGCTTTTAACTTATACTGTTTTGTTCCTACTGTAATACCTTTTACAGTTCCATGTTTCCTTATCATATTCAGCAATACCTCCAGGACGGAAATAAAAAGCAGGGGAGAAGGTTCCCTTTTCAATTCTTAATTCTTCTGAAACCACATTGTTAACAATAACTTTTGCTTTTTGCTCAGAATAAATTGCATTAATACCATTTATAAAATTATGACCGACCCCCAATTTTACCTAAATTTTGTTTCATAAAAGTCCAAGAAATATTATTAAAGGCTTTCTCAGCATCAATAAACATTAACATCGCTTTGGTATTCTTTTTAACGTCCAACCTCTCCAATACATCTATTATATTTCTAATATTATCTTTCATATGTCTTCCAGGCAGAAATCCTGCCTGGTCCTTATGAATATGATCATTCAGAACCTTCTTCAGTCTTATAGCCAGGATATTAGCAAAAATTTTGTAATCCACATTTAGCAATGAGATCGGTCTATAATTCTTCACCTGAGCTCTATCTGTATCAGGTTTAGGAATCAGAGTTATAAATGCATCTTTCCAGGTCTCGGGTGTTCTGTCCCCTCTTAAAATCTTCTTGCATACCTCAATCAGCGGTTGTATCAGCCAATCTTTTAAAGTTTTATAATATTTGGAGGTTAGCCCATCAGGCCCAAGGGCCTTGCCGTTTTTCAGCTCATTAATTGCTGTTTCCACTTCTTGTCTTGTAATTTAAGTCATTCAATAGGATCTTCTTTTCTATAGGAATCTTTTGTAATCCATTTTTATCCAAGAACTTTCCTATTTTATCCTCTTCCTCTTTATCTTTTTTATAAAGCTGCTTGTAATACTTCTGAAAACATTTCCTTATCTCTGCAGGGTTCTCTATGTTTTTTCCTTCATCCATAATATTTGTGACCATGCTTTCCTTTTGTCTTCTCTTCAACTGCCAGGCCAATAATTTTCCACATTTATTTGCTGATTCAAATTTTTTTTGTTTCATCCTTTTAATTTTCCATTCAATCTCTTGATTTATTACTTGCAATGCTTTAATTTCCTTTTGAATTTGCTGATTATGCATATTGGCTCTTATTTTTTTCTCTTTCTCCTTCAACTGGAATAAAATATTGTCTTTTTTCTCATTTTGTTTCTTCTTCCAAATTGTATTTTGTTGAATCAAAAATCCTCTCATTACAGCTTTACTTGCGTCCCAAACCATTCTTGTCTCTGATCCTTTATTCAAATTTAGATTGAAATAGTCCTTTAATATTTTTTGGCCCTTGCTATTTATTTGCTCATTTCTCAACAGAGCCTCATTCATTCTTCATCTGAAAGAACCCTGCAGAAAATACAGCACTGTGATGAGAACAAGTCCTAGGACAAATCTCAGTTTTCATCACTCGGGGTTAAATCTTTTGTTATCCAAATGAAGTCCAAACGACTACAGGATTTTTGGGAATCTGAAAAAAGTGAGCTCTTTCTCCAATGGGTTTCTCAATCTCCACACAACTACCAAGTCCAAATTGTCCACCATCTCAAAGAATGTTTTTGGCAGTCTCCCATCATTTGTTATCTTTTGCCTTTGAGTTCTATCCATTTTTTATTTCCATGTTCCTTTAGCCATGAAGCCATTTCCAAATATTGTACATATAATTTGTAAAAAAAAACAAAACACTCAACCCTCCTGGGATAACTCCTTTAGGTATTTGCATGCTTGTTCAGAATCCTGGTAATAGCATACAATTGGTGAGGCATGGGCGGAACATTATTATTATTATTATTATTATTATTATGTTTTACAGCAGTGGATATAGGAACTACAATGTGGTCTGGGCATAAGCACATACCAGTGTACTCACCATTAATCTGAACCACCCTCAGTGCTGGACCTCAGTGTCCGGGCAGAATGATGGAGGTGGAGATGCTCCTTCAGGTATACTGGACCGAGGCCATTTAGGGCTTTAAAGGTCGACACCTGCTATTCTGAACCACAGATTTGATTTCCTAATTTCTACATGAAGTTCCCTTTTGGAACTTCACCTGAAGACTGTGTAGAGCAAGGGAAGGGTTCGATGTGCTGGTTTTTTACTGCTGTGTCTGCAACACTGCCAAAGTCTGCCAATTCTATGTTTAACTTATGAACATCATTCCATTCCAAAGAAATGTAAGATTTCTCTTGTCTTCAGTACAGTAAATACATAAACACATAAGGATGTGATGTGATTTCTGAACCTGTCGTAGATACGCTACGGTAGTAGTAGAACACCAAAGCAGGTCAAAGATCAAGAAGCTGAATCTTCTAAAGTTTCACACCAAGGAAAGGACTGAAGTCTTGGCTGAGTCCAAAACAAAGGCAGAGCCTCCCAAACAACCCCTTTTATCCAGATCTTCTTATTCTATTATTTGCAGCGATTGTGGTAAAAATATTAATATGGTGATCTCTGTTTTTGTCACTAGAAAATATTGCAACCCATTGCACTTTGCTCAGTTTTATACAAAAGTGCATAGCCACCATTAATTTGCTAAGACACACTTCAAATTAAGTCTCTTTAAAAAAATATTTAAAGGAGATACAACATTTTACTGGGAAAATAGGAGCTGGAACTATTGTGCACCCAGCCACCTACCCAAAGCCTTGTCAAGAGCGCATGTGTGTGATGAACCTTCTCCTTCTCCTTATCTGCAGTTCCTAAAGAGTGCTCCAGTTCTAGTCAATTTAAACTGAATGTACATTTGTCTGTCAGCAAACATCCTCAGTTCAATAGATGAAAATAAAAGGAAAGAAAAAAGGAGGGAGGGATGAGAGGAATTCAGAAATTCCGGTTTCAAGAACATAGTAGATCATGAACTGTGCTTGATTGCAATGATTCTGACTCAAATTTAATAAAAGAAGTGCCATCTCCCCTCTGAAAATGATTACCAATGTGATTTCATAAAAGGCAGGATCAAGTGATGAGAGTACACCATTCACTAATAAATTGTAATATTGATGACTCCAGAGGCAAATTGCATTTTTTACTCCTTGGCTGGGCCAGATGAACCTGTCAGCCCTTGACTAACAATCTATTATCAGGCTGCACCTGTCAGTTGAAAAGCTCCAGGCAGGTCTAATCTGCAGGCTGAAATGAAGAGGAAACATGGGAAGACTGGAAGAGCAAACAGATTGCAGGCAAGGCTACAAAATGCCATTCAAATGGAGAACAATGCTGCTATTGCTTCATTTGCCATGGGGACATGGACATGGTACCACTAAGGTAAAAAGGGAAAGGGGAGGTCAGTAGATCAAGGCTGGCTTTTTCTATTATAACCATTAACGAGTTTGTTGGTTGGGTTTTTTTGTGTGTGTGTGCAAAAACAATACACCAGCAGGCGAACCCTCCTAATCCCCCCCTTCCCAACTGTTGGTCTCTGTTATAACCAGTGCTATTTTTCTAGAAAAGGAGAGAGAGAGAGAGAGAGAGAGAGAGAGAGAGAGAGAGAGAGAGAGAGAGAGAGAGAGAGAGAGAGATATTAAGCAAAGGGCACCTCCATGGAATCAGAGATTAACATAAAATGTGCAGAAAGTGTGGTGTGTCCTCCACTATATGCATGGCACTAATCTTGTAGTATTGTGGCCCTGTAGTAATTCTGAGTAATCCCAGATTAGTTATAGAAAGGGCAAAACGGGAAGCTGATGGCTTCTTTGCTACTTGCCTGGCCCCCACATCCCTTCCCTTTTGGAACTTCACCTGAAGACTGTGTAGAGCAAGGGAAGGGTTCGATGTGCTGGTTTTTTACTGCTGTGTCTGCAACACTGCCAAAGTCTGCCAATTCTATGCCAATGTTGTAGATGCAACTGGATTCCTGAAAGGAGGAAGTAAAAACACCGAAATTGTTGTTAAAAGAGAATTCAGTTCAAGCTTCGCTGTCTTCAATAATTAGTAGTACTAGCAAGGGGAATACAATTACAGGAAGAGCAAATTGCTTTTTATTTAAATGTTCTCATTTTCCCCAATACATCCCACTGTGCAAGTCCCTCTTTAAATTAGAGAGAGCATGTATAATCTCAGTTCCTCCGCTGAGGTTTGTAAGAATATATGTTCCTTCGTTGCTTAGTTGTGTGCTTGAGGGATTAAACAGCCATAGGTATTTTGTAATGACAGATATCAATAGCAATTTAGTTAATTGAGTGTATTCCAGTTCTCTTTTAATTTGCTTGTGCTTCAAAGTTTTCCCTATTTAATTCTCCTTTCTCCCCTTGAAGGCAGGAAGATGGCCAGCTCAGCCAAGGTCTTGCCCACGGTCTGGGGAAAAGGCAAGAGCCCAATAAGACACACGAGACAAGACATTCCTTCAGTTCTCAAACACCAGTGCTTTTTTCCTGGGGGGATGCAGGGGTACGCATACCCCTAAACATTTTGTGAATCTAAGTTTGACCTCATTGAGGGGCAGTATTTCAATATGAGTAGGAAAATGAGAGTGCCCTAAACATTTTTAAAGAAAAAAACACTGTCAAACACAATCAATTTCCTGTGGTTTCTCTTAGAATTTCACCATGGCCCAAGGTACACATACACACAGATATTTCCATATTCAAGTGCACCTAGCTATGCCATTCTACAGCCGAGTTGAGTGAATGTATGAGGGCAGCAGCTGCAGGGACAAGCATGTGACCTCCCCCCCCCCCATCATTCTGGCTGTACTTCGTGAGTTGGAAGATGCACTTCTGAGGCAGGAACCCACCGGGAGCACACCCCCCCACCTATTTTAGACCACAGATTTTCCACAAGCTCCCCACCTCAGAAACTGGCAGCAGGTAGGGGGCTCAATGTTCATTGCCACTGCAGCCCTCCTGGGTGTGTTTATCGAACTTTGGACTCATCCAAGCGTCCATAATAATAATAATAATAATTTATTATTTATACCCCGCACATATGGCTGGGTTTCCCCAGCCACTCTGGGCGGCTTCCAACAGAAAAATAAAACACAGTAATCTATTAAACATTAAAAGCCTCCCTGAACAGGGCTGCCTTCAGATGTCTTCTAAAAGTCTGGTAGCTGTTTTCCTCTTTGACATCTGTTGGGAGGGCGTTCCACAGGGCAGGCGCCACCACCGAGAAGGCCCTCTGCCTAGTTCCCTGCAACTTGGCTTCTCGCAACGAGGGAACTGCCAGAAGGCCCTCGGTGCTGGACCTCAGTGTCCGGGCAGAATGATGGAGGTGGAGACGCTCCTTCAGGTATACTGGACCAAGGCCATTTAGGGCTTTAAAGGTCAGCACCAACATTTTGAATTGTGCTCGGAAACGTACTGGGAGCCAGTGTAGATCTTTCAAGACCGGTGTTATGTGGTCTCGGCAGCCGCTCCCAGTCACCAGTCTAGCTGACGCATTCTGGATTAGTTGTAGTTTCCGAGTCATAGAATCATAGAATTGTAGAGTTGGAAGAGACCACAAGGGCCATCCAGTCCAACCCCCTGCCGAGCAGGAAACACCATCAAAGCATTCTTGACATACCTTTGAGTCGCCTTCAAAGGTAGCCCCACGTAGAGCGCATTGCAGTAGTCCAAGCGGGAGATAACTAGAGCATGCACCACTCTGGCTAGACTGTCTGCAGGCAGGTAGGGTATCAGCCTTCATACCAGATGGAGCTGATAGACAGCTGCCCTGGACACAGAATTGACCTGCGCCTCCATGGACAGCTGTGAGTCCAAAATGACTCCCAGGCTGCGCATCTGGTCATGGGCATGATTTCAGCTTCTTATCAAGCACCCTTGGCACATACATTGTGGAAGAAGGCAGCCCCTCAGCATTTCCAGGGGTGGGATTGTGCTACTGGCCCTTCCCCCTGACCTTTGCAGTGTGTTCTGCCTGCCTTGACAAAGCCAAAGCTTTGCCTTGATGTCTGCTGGGGTGAAGAAGGGAGTGTGGCCTGGGGAGGATCCCCAAACAGAGAAGCCTGGAGGTCTGCATTTGCCCCTCAGCAGGCCTGAGGTTTCCCCAGCACTGGGCTGGGTATGGAGTTCAACTGAGTTGCAAGGGAAATTAAGTTGTGAGGATCTCAATGAAGACAGCTCCAGATTTAGGAGCCATGTGGGCAACAGAGAATATAAAAACAATTATTATAAAAAATAAAAATGTTTAGGTGGGGGTGCCAAATGTTGTACTCGCTCAGGACTCTGTATTACCAAAGTCTGCTCCTGATGAAGGCACCACTGGTGCAGGTCCACCTCATGGGCACACTGGCAGGTGCAGCTGCCCCTTCATGCAATGCAGTTCCTATTGGTGCGCATGATGCCATCCCCATCTAGAGACATGCACATGGCAGCCTGGTTCTACATACGGTTCTACATTATTGTATGCTTGTGAATCATTCGGCTCCTCCATGATAATATGACAGCAACAATCACAGATAACAATGGCTCTCAAAGTGAACCATTCATAGTGGGATCAGGTGTTAAACAGGGTTGTGTTATTGCCCCAAAAAGTAAGGTTACCGTAACTTCCGTCATAGAGTTTAAGTATGCTGATGACAACATAGTGTGCGCACGCTCAGAGGATGACCTCCAAACCATCCTAAATATCTTTGCAGAAGCTTACGAAAAGCTTGGCCTATCACTCAACATCCAAAAAATCAAAGTGCTGCACCAACAAGTACAAAATAGCACTTCTGCAGCACCACAAATCCAACTCAGTGGTGTAATGTTGTAAAATGTTGATCACTTCTCCTACCTAGGCAGTTACCTTTCCACAAGGGCCAACATTGATGCTGAAATCCAGCATCGTCTGAGCTCTGTGAGTGCGGCTTTCTCCTGATTGAAGTGCAGAGTGTTTGGGACCGGGACATTCGCGGGGAAACCAAAATGCTTGTTTACAAAGCTATTGTACTACCAACCTTACTATATGCTTGTGAAACATGGACCACTTATAAACGCCATCTCCAACTCCTCAAAAGATTCCATCAATGGTGTCTCTGAAATTTTTTGCACATCACTTGGGAAGACAGGCGAACTAATATCAGTGTACTGGAAGAAGCAAAGATCACCAGTGTGGAAGCAATGATTCTTCAACATCAACTTTGTTGGACTGGACTTGTTGTGCGGATGCCTGATGATCGTCTTCCAAAGCAACTACTCTATTCCGAACTTAAAAATGGAGAGTGTAATGCTGGTGGTCAACAAGAGAGGTTTAAAGACTGTCTCAAGGCAAATCTTAAAAAATGTAGTATAAACACTGACAACTGGGAAACACTGGCCTGCGAGTGCTCCAGCCTTTACCAAAGGTGTCATGGGCTTTGAAGAAACTCGAGCTCAAGACGCAAGGGATAAATGTGCTAAGAGGAAGGCACGCTTGGCAGATCCACAACCTGCAGCAAGTGCAAGTTGGTTGTCCTACTAGAAGACAAGGTCCAGCAACTTCAGGCCCATGTATCTACGCTCCAGAGAATTAAAGAGCTGGAGCTTTTCTTGGATGCAGCAGAGCACCCTGTCTGCACCAAGGAGAAGACAGGGGACATCCCTGAGGAGGAGGTCAGTTCCCAAACACAGGAGCCAGATGTATGGAGGAACATGACTCATAGAAGTAGAAGGCCCAGGGATCGCTCTTAGTTTTTAGAAGTACACAATCGATTTGAAGTGCTCTCCCTTAACATGGAAGACGAAGAACAGACTCCATTTGAAGATCTCTCCCTCATCACAGTTGATCAGAAATATGAAGACGAGCAGCAAAGTCAGTCCTCCGGGAATATGCAGGTGACCTTGGAAGGGCCAGCACATGGAAGAATCCCGACCAAGCCTATGAGGAGGCGTGTAGTAGTGATAGGGGTGGGGGTGCCATCATCAGGCTTCCGGCCATTGGTGAGACGGGCCCTTGTCGGGTAATGGATACCAGAAATATTTGGCTCTTTGTCCCCCTGATGCTGGCCTGCTCCTAGTGCATGAAAATGAGGCCCTGTTAGCCAGGCATCAATTTGTTCATATCATGCACAAGCTATTGCAACCTGGCTGCTTGTCTGCCGTGGAATATGCACCTCATTCATTCCAAATGGGTGCTGCTACAACAGCTGCACACTGGGGCCTGTCAGTGGACAAGATTCAGAATATGGGATGTTGGCAGTCTGATGCTTACAAGGGTTACGCCAGGAAGTGTCGCCAGTGATGCCTGTGCTGATGACTGTCTGTTATTTCCTTTTTCATAGGAGCAGCTGTGCGCATTTGGAATGTGGGCCACAGCATCATGCATTGGGCTGGCAGGCGCGCTGATGAGTCTGGACTGGGGCGCCATCTCGGCCTTCCTGCCCTTGTGAGTGTATCCTGGATGTCCATATGGGGAATGCTTGGGGAGGACTTCCTCCTTTTGGTGCAGTCGAGTGTGACCTGCGAAGGTCCTCCCGCAGTGCTGGTGGTGCAGCTGGATGAAAATGATTTGCCGTCCTCCCCCGGCATAAGTTTGCATTCCCGCATGCGAGAGGACTTGGATGAGCTGATGGCAGCTCTCCCCGGACTCAAAATATTTTGGTCGCAATTGCTTCAGCGACGTGCGTGGCGAGGTACCCACTGCCCAGCTTCCACCGAGAAGGCCAGAAAGTGCGTGGATGTGCAGTGGCCAAGAGGGTCCTTGCCTTGGAAGGTGCGGTTATCCGCCATGCAGGCATTTCCTTCAAGGATGCGGTCTTGTACAGGCCAGATGGAGTACAGTACATCTTTCTGATCCCAGAAATGGTGTTTGGCTGACCAAGGTGTCAGCGGGGTTAAGGGATTGGTTGCAGGTGTGAGTGGTTTTTGGTATTGAGTGTGGGTGCTCTTGTGGAGGTTAGGCATTGGTTCAAGGTGGTCTGGAGGGGGGGGGGTTGGCATACCTGTCCCCTCCAATGTGCAACGGTATTCCGTTAAAGGAATCCAGGGATTTGCCATCCTTTTGTTAACCCCTTTCGGAGGGTAGGGCCACGCAAGCATCCCTGGGAGCATTTGAGGTGAGCTTGAGTCTGATCCTGGACCATTCCTCCCCCACAATGTTTATCTGTACTGACGATATGGTGGGGCCCAGCCGTCAGTGCTGCCCTGCTGAGGTCAGGTGCAGGAGCCAATGCCCTAAACAAACCACTCACGATCTGTTGTGACCAAAATTATGCCAATAACCTAAAACTAAATTCCGTGTCAATTGTGTCTTTATTTATTGGGAAGCTTAACACACGAAGTGTGTGATAGTCGCCTTTGTGTTGGGACACTGGGACACAACAGAGGATCACACAGTTATGCATGAAGTGGAAAAAGTGGACAGAAATGTGTTTGTTTAATATATTTATATATTTATATTCTGCTTAATACTTAACAATCTCTAAGTGGTTTACAAAATAACAAAAACGATATATGGAAGAAGCAATGAAGAGAAACTACAATATCATGCAATATAAGTCAATATTAAAGAAACTACAATGGAAAGCACATTATGGAGAATAAAGATCCTGCTTGAAATGTTGTCTTGACTAAAATAATTGATAGAACGATTGGTGGGGGGAGAGGAAAGATTATTAATGTCACATTTTCTTTTCTTTTAGCATTCTCCCCCAGATGAGAGTTGTTAGAATTTCTAAGCCCACAGAGTACTATGTGCAAATGTTACCACTTCAGTTGAGTGTGTATCTCACCCCTTCCAAAGTTGAAAATTGGGACCCAGGTGGCGCTGTGGTTAAACTGATCAGAAGGTCGGCGGTTCGAATCCCTGTGACGGGCTGAGCTCCCGTTGCTTGGTCCCAGCTCCTGCCAACCTAGCAGTTCGAAAGCACGTCAAAATGCAAGTAGATAAATAGGAACCGCTACAGCGGGAAGGTAAACTGCGTTTCCATGTGCTGCTCTGGTTTGCCAGAAGCAGCTTTGTCATGCTGGCCACATGACCTGGAAGCTATACGCCGGCTCCCTCGGCCAATAATGCGAGATGAGCGCGCAACCCCAGAGTCGGTCACGACTGGACCTAATGGTCAGGGGTCCCTTTACCTTTTAAAGAAACTACAATGGAAAGCACATTATGGAGAATAAAGATCCTGCTTGAAATGTTGTCTTGACTAAAATAATTGATAGAACGATTGGTGGGGGGAGAGGAAAGATTATTAATGTCACATTTTCTTTTCTTTTAGCATTCTCCCCCAGATGAGAGTTGTTAGAATTTCTAAGCCCACAGAGTACTATGTGCAAATGTTACCACTTCAGTTGAGTGTGTTTCTCACCCCTTCCAAAGTTGAAAATTGCAATATTTCTTTTTGTCAGGCTGATAATATCCCTGCTATTTTTTTCTCTTTAATAAAAAAGGCTTTAATTATAGTTGTAGGCCTGCCTTTGAGAAAGAATAGGTGTTAAACTTAAGAAATGCAAGTTAAGATGGGTTGTTTTCACCTAAGTCATAAGACTCTTATATATATTTTTCACATGTCATGTGAGAATAAAAAAACGCTCTGTTATTAAAATAAGATATTATAGCTACAACCGAATACACTGCTACCTTGGGAGTAAAACTCATTGAAGGCTGCGTCACTTATCTCTGAACAGAAAACATAAATGATTGCACTGTGTTTGTTTGTTTTTTAAGTGTTAAAAGTTTAGCCATTGAAAGCTATTCAACTATTACTGGTATAATAATAATAATATGGTGCCTGTCAGAGGTTTTTGTGGCTACTCTTGAGTAACGATGTTCCACACCTCCTTGTCTTTAAGGTGTTTTTATTGTGCATATTATTTACAGTGCAAAGAGTCTGGAAAACATGTCTGCTTAGTCCGAGTCAGAACCTCGCAATGGCTTCTTTCTGTTTCGCGCCCAACATAACAGCTTGGGAACCCCAAAGTGCCTCCCTCTTGCCCTACGGGGTGCTGTGCGCCTCAATTCAGGCGTCGGGGGGAAGGGCCATCCTTCTGACTGCTCTCCAGTGGCCGAACCCGTCATTTCCTTCCCAGCTGCTTCCTTCTCTACGCGGTGCTGAGGCTCTCGCATGTTGTCAGAGCCTCTCTCCTCCCTCTCTACTTCCTGATTCCTGTAATCTGATCCGCTACTGGACCTGCTGCTCTGTGAAGAGCTCAAAGAGCCCATCTGACATGGTTCCCCCAGTCACTCTGGGCCGCTCCCCCCAAAATAGTAAAAACGCAATACAAGATGGGTCTCTCCTGCCACAGCAGGTGCTGCAACCTCCCAATAGTTTCATTGGAGAAATAATTTCATTGGAGAAATGTTAGAGATATGGAGTTATCCGACCCCTGAGCTGCCTGAAGGCAATCCTGCATTAAACATTTAGAAAAAGTTTAATGTTTTATTATGTTTTTATTGGAAGCTGCCCAGCGTGGCTGCCCAGTAAGATGTGTGGGGTATAAATAGTAAAATCATCATTATGGAATGGGACATCCCTATTTTCATCAGAGAAATGTTGGAGGGTATGGGATTATTCCTCACCCCAGTAGCTCCACAGCATTTGCGCTCTTGGTCACCTTTATAAAAGCACATGCTTTGAAGAATAATGTGAAACTAATCTCTAAAATGTGCAAATGGTTATTGGAATGGTTTACTAAAGATGAAGACGTTAAATCAGTTATGATACAATGGGCAAGGGACTTTTGGTATAAAAACAATTGTCAGCTTCGGAAAAACTATGGACAGAGGATTTGAAATTTACAGCGTGTTATACATGAAAAGAAAACTATATGAAAATGATGTACCGCTGATATTTAACGTAAATTAGCAAAAATGTATATGTGGTGGAACTGCAAAGTAATAAAGGAATTATGGGAAATGATATAGAATGAATTGGGGGGGAATGTTTAAAATGTTTGTTTAAAAAACCAAAAGCCTTTTTGTTAGGAATTATAGGTGTAGAGATACCGAAGGAACTGAAAAGATTGTTTATATACAACAGCTGCAAGAATGCTGCTTGCCCAAAGCTGGAAAGATGGCAAACTATACCCCACCCATCTGGCCGGGTTCCCCCAGCCACTCTGGGTGGCTTCCAACAAAATATTAAAATACAGAAATCCACCAAACATTAAAATAATGTTTGCAGAGATGGCAAAAATAACTGGGAAAATCAGAAACCAGGAGGATCAAAACTTCAACAAAGAATGGGAGAAATTTACATTATATTTGACAGACCACGATAACACTTGAACTCTTTGGCAGGTGAAAAATAACTTGTCATTACAAATTAACTAAAGAACCCACGGAGGGGAGGGGGGAAGTCCCAAGCTTCAGAAGAATCTTGTGTAATTTTCATTATTTGTGATTTTGGATGTGAATGAATTTGTAAAATCAAATAAAAAAATATTTCCAAAAAAAGAAGCACACGCACACACAGCTTTATTGCAGTCTGTAGATCCCAACACAGTACAACATAGTAAATATCAACAGTTATTAAGGTGTGAGATCAGGCTTGCTAGCAAAAAGAGGAGCTTTAGCAACATCTCTTATCCGATGAGAGATCAATAGACGATGCCAGTCTGTTTCTGAAATGAAGCAATCAGCAAATATGCAGCTACCAATAAACTAAGCATTAATTAATTTCCCCATCTCATAACCAAATTGTTCAGATAATGTCAGTATCCAGAGATAATGAAATATGATATATTAACTTAATCATTTTAATAACCATCTCTTAGTACCACGGGAAATGACCACTGAATCTGCATAAACTTTGCTTTATAATAATTACACTGAGAGGATTTCTCAAAATTAAGCATACTATTTAATGTCTAAGGAATGCAGTATCATGTAATAATACTAGTTTTCCATAACATTAACATTCGGTCAAGTGATGATCTACATCATTGAGATCTGTATCTATAACATCTGCATCTTCATTGTATTCCATTTTGATTACTGGAAATAGTGTTTTGTTATATAAAACTCCAAACCTCATAATATTCAACCTTTTTGTATACAATTGGCTATTGTTTCTTCCATTTGCTTCTGCTTCAGTACCACTTTTTCAGGAAAAATAAATAAATAGTATTTATAATGTGTCTAGAGATTTTGCATATCACATTTATATCTCCCAAGGAAGCCCATACATAACATTTTCCACTTTAACCCAACCCTAGAAAATATATTAAGCTGAAAAATCATGATCGACCAATTTCATGGCTAAATAGACATTTGAACCCAGGTTTTGGCCATCCAACCTCTGTTTAGAAACCTCCAAGGAAGGAGAGTCCACAACCTCCAAGGGAGACCAGTGTCAAACATCTCTTATTTGTTTTCTTTGGGAATAAGGCACAGCAGAGTCTGTGGTATCTTTATGATATCTGATTTATTTACACATATATACAACCTGAGCTGCTGAGGGAGGGTTCACATCACAGATATGCCACAGAGACTTGCTTCTCTCATATCTTGCAACCTTGGAATCAAGCAGAAATCTCTGCCTCTCTGGCTTTCCCGCTTGCTGCCTTGCTGATCAGTCACATAACTCCTGACCACTCTAAAAACTGGCTTTATCTGTTGATGGAGGGTATACCCATTTGCTATGTAGCACAAGCCCTTTGATCCTTTGTTCTCTTCCTGGTCCATTCCCCAGGAAGCTAGCCTGGCTTGATTAGCTTGTAATACTTGCTGAATGCAGGGATTAGAAGTGTCTAGCACTCTGCTTAGTACTTCAAGACTTGATTAAATTCTAACACTTACTGCATCCAGGAATTAGTAAGGTTTGGCACCCACAAACGCATAACAGTACTAATTTAGCCAAAGTTGTGTGCCATGATCAGATGTGAATTAACCTGATTTTGTACCAAAAAAAGAATATTCAGGTTTGTTTCTGACAGTCATTCTGCAGTCCTTTGCCTTTCATTGTCCCCTCTGCTGTCTGACATGAACTGTAATAGAATCAAATCCCTCTAGTTTTGTTCTGTTCCAGCTAACACCATTGTCTAATTACCCCTTTTGTACTTCTCCTCGGCAGCCAGTGTTCCTCTAATACCTGCCTTTGCAACTCTGTAGCCCCAAAGGCTTGTCAGGTGAAAGATTAATGAGCAGACTTTACCCAGAGGCTTTACAAAGGTGAAACTTAATTACAAAAGGGGTATTTTAAACAGCATTGGAGATGTGAATGTTGGGTAAAGGGGAAGTTGGAGGGGGAAAGTTATGGCACTTGTGGGAATCAAGTCAGCCATTTATAGCTTCTGAAGAACAGAAATTAACATGAAAGAAAACAAGGAGGAAAGTGCTACCCCTTTGTTCCAAAGAGGATGACAAATGCAAACCCCCACACAACACATGCCATATGGTGGGAGATAGAGACTGTCTCCAATTTGCAACCTCACTGCCTTCTAATCCCACTTTCCCATTTGTGCTTGCTAAAATATGCCACACCAAGAGGAAAATGTGTCGCTATGAGGCTCTGAAGCCTTCACTTTCAAATTGGCTCACGCCCTTGGCTTTGAGAAGCAGAACAAAAACAAAAATAAAAATGCCACTTTGGAAAGAAGCACCCCATGGATTTGACAGATACATTTGGAAGCCTTTAAAAATCTGAAGAAATGGTTTTGTCAAACAATTATCCGACTGCAACATCTCCTTCTGTGGTGTCACTTGGTTTCGAATCTGTCTTGTATCTGTTCACTTGTTTCTAATTATATGTAACTCTTTGTGCCAATGGTCCATGGTTACTGCAATAAAGAATGGTAACCTGAACCCAACACTGATATGAAATTCAAGTGGAATGCAAGTGTACAGAGAAGGCTTTCTTGGGAACAAGTCTCCACTGTCCTCATTCTTTCAGATCTAGGCTGTGTACACATCAGGACACAGCGTTTCATGATAATCTACAAAATAGCTACAGGATCAATGTGGAGTGTTGAGAGAACCCCCGCAACAGATTTAGGGGGAAGAAGAGAGGCAGATCATTCCATTGTGCAAAGAGAAATCCTTATGCTGACAAAACAATCCACTTTAGCACAACATTGAATGCAACCATATACATAACTTCTTCTCCCTGACTCATCGCTTGCTTTAACTTTAAGAATACAGGAGACTGGATTGCATCTTACTCATATTCTGCGCTACAATAAATTTGAGGGCAATTTGTAATCTTGATTTAAAATAAATTTAGCAACAGATAAGAATTTCCCTTTGTCCATTTACATATGCCCTCATCACACACTTTCATATTCCTCTTTGTAATTGAAACTTATTCAATAAGAAAAGTGTCTGCAGTGGAAACAATAAACAGTACATTTGCTGTACTGTGAGGCAGCACAACAATGCAGTATTGCTGGTTTTGTCCAGTCTTCTGTCTTCTGTAAATGTGGTAAGGAAAATGAAACATATTGCTGATTTCTGTGTTCATACCTGATTGATTTACTTGCGTGTATTTCTTAAAATATTTATAAACTCAACTTTTGTAGGAAATATAACAAGACACTGTACAACATTACACAATGCTACAATGATAACATCAGTAACTTCAATAGCATATCAGGCAAATGGTTAGTAAAAAAAAAAATCAAGCTCCAAAGGTCTGTCTAAATACTGTACATGTTTTCAAAGATTTTAAAAAGAAAGTAGGGGCTTTTGCTGGAAGGAAGTTCCACAGGGCAGGATCTGCCACACACAAGGCTTGGTCTCTGGAGAATAATAATAATAAATTTTTATTTATACCCCGCCCTCCCCAGTCAAAACCGGGCTCAGGGCGGCTGACACCAACAGAATTACAATAAAACATAAAAACAATTAATTAAAATACAGATTAAAATATAGTCTTAAAATTTAAAGTGCAGTCTCATTTCAAGTAGTCCATAAATCCAAGCCATGAGGGAGGAAAACACAGGGGTCAGGCTGAGTCTAACCCAAAGGCCAGGCGGAACAGCTCTGTCTTGCAGGCCCTGCGGAAAGATGACAAATCCCGCAGGGCCCTGGTCTCCTGGGAAAGAGCGGTCCACCAGGTTGGGGCCAGTACTGAAAAGGCCCTGGCTCTAGTAGAGGCCAATCTAGCCATCTTATGGCTCGGGATCCTGGGCAGACATACCTGTTCTAGTTTACCTAGGAACCCCTTGAGAAGATGTATATGCACAATATCATAGCAAGTCATGATATCCTAGGGCTAGAATCAATCTTTGTTTTGGCCAATCCTACTATATTTTTCAAACTACAGAAAGCAAAGAACAGTGGTACATTTCTTAGCAGATAGCCTACAGATTGCCTTGCAAGCTCAGAAGAGTTTTCAGCTGACTTATTTGTCTGACTCCAGCCCAATTGTCTGACCTATTCTTTCAGTATGGATTATTTGGAGCAGATATATTTAGCATGCAGAATACAGGTCGGAAACATCTAATGAGATGCTTTTCTATTTTCAGAATCATATTAGAAACTGCAGAATGTTATGTATGCAGAATTAAGTAATGGGCTCACATAGACTTTTCTACCAACCAAAGCAATTTATTTTGTCCAAAAAAATATTTGAACGGCAGATAATTAGGATACCTTCCAAATCTGAATAAATAGCCATATGCATTGCAATATTACACACTTGAGCTAGATGACCGAAACATTGGGTGGCAGGCAGTTTGCAAAATGAACTTATGCCAAGGACTTGATCATTAGCTGCAAACAGTAGTCTGTAGCATTTGGGGGGAGGGGAGTGGAAATGGGGCATTTTCAGTTTACAAGCAATATTTCTATATTTGAACACTTTTAATGAATTCAACATCCTCAAGAGCATTTTTAAATTATTTTGACTCAATTCACTTGTCCCCTCTCATCTGCCCTGCGGTTTGGTCTGACATTAAATAGTACAGGCACACAATTATAATGTCCAATCAGAAGTACTTTTGGGGTTATGGCGAGTCATAGACCCAGTTCCTTCCAAGGTGGTCAAGCTCTACCTGAGCCATGTCCCATCCCACTGCACTCTTCCCTACAAATGCTTCTCCATATGGAAAAATTCAATCCTTAAGGTTAGGAACAAGGAAGGCTGGAACTCTGCTCCCAAACATCTAGATTGCCTAGATCAAATCAAGGATTTGATTTGATAGATTTCCTATATCAGGGATTTGATTTGATTGTAGGAAAGAGCTTTTACTTCTTCCGTCAGCAGCTAACCACATGCAACTGAAATAACACAACTCAGACATGCATTTAAGCACTTTAATGATAATATTATATATCTGTGTGTACTTTTTGCTTTGGGAGTGAAAAATCACAAGCATTTCCTATATCCTGCTTCTTTATGTCCTCCTCTGCCTTACCAACGGAAAGATAAACTTCGATAAAAAGTATAGCATGTTTTTTCTCAACAGCCATACAGTCTCCCACAGAAGCGGCAACTTCTTAAGATGATTGAGGGGGCCTGACAGAATGCCCTGATGCCACATGTTGCAAGGAGCCGGGGGTGGAGCCGAATGCCCTCTGAGCATTGGAGCTACCTCAACAAACAGACAAACAAACAAAAGTGCCTTAGCTCCAAGGAGCCGGCACCTATGGTCTCCCACATAAGGATGTCATGTGCTCCATTAGGAGATACAGAGGAGGGGGGGTGGCTAAAGTGGAGGAAACCTGGGTTGAAGGAGAGGGGTCTCTCCTTTGGGAGGCAAGCTGAAATACTTGCTCTCCCTCTGAGGGGGGGGGGGGGGTCTGGGCTTTGATCATCAGGTGTGTGTGTGTCCCTGAACAGGAATATGCAGCCATTTAACAGGAGTCTGAATAGGAGGGTGCAGCCTTCGCAGATGGAACCAGACCCCCCCCCCCAATGGAGCATGTACTTGTAAGCTTGGCATTCCTGCGAGGCAGGTGAGAGCACAGCCCAGCTCACCTTTCAAAGCTTGTTGGGGGGTGGGGTGGGGGTGGGGTGGAGAATAGTTGGGACAACTCTGTCCACTTCTGATCTTCTTGCCCTGCCCGTAAACCATGGCCCCTGAGCACTGGGGCTACTGCTGAGCTTACACCATTCCTTGTCCAAATAAAGATCTTTCTTACAGGTAAGAGGAAGATGGACCCCATTTTGTGGATGAAACTGTATGATAAAAAAAGCACTGAAGGAGGTATCCGTTATCAGCAAGGAATGAAACAGCTGCATTAAAAGGATATAGCTACAGAATATATTTTCACTAAAAGCCAAATATAGAGAGTGCAATCCAGCACGTGAGGAAGACAAGCTTTCACAAGGGCAAGAGATTTGGGTCTTCCAACTCTTCCTTAGGAAAAAGGAAGAAGGGGAGTTTGTCTCTGCACACCTAGAACACATTTCAAACAGCCTTGTTCTGTGGAGCAGGAAATCCCACTTATTAAATGCATTCTGTAAAATAAAGTCTTCATTTTTCCTGGTTCAGTTAGTATTTAGCTGATTGATTGGAAGGAGAGAGAAAAAGCCCAAGACTCCTCAAGTAACTTCAATTCACACCTGCACTAACTATTCAAAAGTTTAATATACTATAACAATGTTTTATAGCTTTTCATTTCACCAGCCTGGCATTCCCTAATGGCAGCAGCTGCTACAGCCAACTTTCTTGTATAAAAGGTTTTCCTTCTAATAGGCATGGCTAGAGCAGCCCTTGATTATCCTTCCCCTTAGTTCTGCTGCAAGTCTTTCCCCCTTTATTATACATTGACAGGAAGACTGCATTCAGGTTCCATAAGCAGGATGTCTTGCACTACTCAGGCAATTCAGAGGCAATTCAGAGTCAAGGATCTTGCTGAATTCAACATCCAGTCACTGTAATTGAATTACTGGCATTCAGGGTTGATACCTCCTCTCACTTGGTTTGGACCGCTAACATTCCTGAAATGAAGTCTCTGGCTCACTTGCACACTTGTGGACTCCGTGCCAATTCATATAACCCAGAATCCGCCCTGCATACATTGTGAGCTCAAGGTGCGCTGCAGCCAGCTGTTCAATGAAGCAATTTTTGTTGGCTTCATTGGCCACATCAATTTTCAGCATAAGGTAGCAGGCAGGCGTGCCGCCATCTCTAGCATGCTTTAAATTCTTCTCATGTTGAGGGCTGAGATGGGGGCCATGCAAGAGAAGGAATGAAAACCAACGGCTCAACAGCAATTGTCATGGTGTGACCAGGTCAGTCTCCATTCTCATGGGAACAGAAAATAGTCAAGAGGCTCCTTTTAGTAGGCTTTTGTCATGTGTCTTTGTCACAGTCACAGGACTTGGCTGACCTGAATGTGAGAAAACAGATGGAGGTCACTTTAACATGAAGTGCTTTCCCTTTCCCTTAAGGGGAGGATCTTGCTGTTAGGTTTTCAGGGTTGGCTTAAAAGATTGGAGGTTGGCTGTGAGGCCCTGGTCTGTTCCTGGCAGATGCAGAAGCTGCTGCTTCACAAGGGCATGGTCTGAGCTTTTGTCCCACCCACCCCCTTCTTTCCAGGGGATCAACCTTGTATCTCTTCTCAGGCCACATCCTAGGAACACTCCCAAGTATCTTGGGTGACCTGAAGGGGAGACCCATTGCCAAAGGGCCTACCAAACCTAGGTGGACAAGCTGCTGGGGGGAGAGATGCATTGCAAACATGCAAGAATGAGAGGGTGATATGGAACCATGAACAGAACAGTTACTCTGTGTCTGCTAAACAAGGGCAGTTAATTGGTTTTATCATTTCTAATTCAAAAGTCATTTCTGGTTCCTTAGAAGCATACAACTTCTTGTGGCATGAGCATAAGCTGTTGAAACCAAAAGCTGACTTCATCAGATGAAATTGACTGAGATAGTGGCAAGAGCACATATGGATATTTTGGATGTATCCTTGATGCCTCTGTTCTGCTTCTGAAGAAAGTTCTGCAAGTAAACTTTGAATAATATTTTCATGGGTCTGGACAAAGCTTTATTCCAAAAATACTGCTTTCATGCATCCAGTCACTTCAAATTGTGCAATATTAATAACTGCTATACACCTTATGTTTTCAGTAAAGGATAGACTCTATATCCTTGCACATTTGACTGCTTGGAGGCCTTTGTCACACTGAAATTTTGTTTATAAATGCACGCCCTCCTTGCCAGGGCCCAGGAGAGTGGGGTGCAGGGGGTGCAGCCAAAGGAGAGGAGCCAGAAATTTCTTGGAACCTCAGAAAACATTGGCATATTTTGTGTGAAGATGAGCATCAACATTTTATGTAAGCTGACATAAGTGCCATAACGCTTCCTCCCCTGCCCGCTTCCTCTTCTGCCAACATGCCCCCGCCTATTTCTCCCAGCCAATCCAGAGAGGTGATGCTGAAGTCCCAGTGAAAGATTGCACAAACAGGTGAGGCCAGAGGGCAGGCTTGCCTTGTCCATCCTGCGGGGTATTGAGGTTGAATCTTGACAAGACAGAAGTACTGTTCTTGGAGGTAAAAGTGGGCGAGCAGGTGTGGAGGACTCCCTGGTCCTGAATGGGGTAACTGTGCCCTTGAGTCATTTTGGACTCACAGCTGTCCATGGAGGCGCAGGTCAATTCTGTGTCCAGGGCAGCTGTTTACCAGCTCCATCTGGTACGCAGGCTGAGACACTACCTGTCCGCAGACTGTCTCGCCAGAGTGGTGCATGCTCTAGTTATCTCTCACTTGGACTACTGCAATGCGCTCTATGTGGGGCTACCTTTGAAGGTGCCCCAGAAACTACAACTAATCCAGAATGTGGCAGCTAGACTGGTGACTGGGAGGGGCCGCTGAGACCACATAACACCAGTCTTGAAAGACCTACATTGGCTCCCAGTACGTTTCCGAGCACAATTCAAAGTGTTGGTGCTGACCTTTAAAGCCCTAAACGGCCTTGGTCCTGTATACCTGAAGGAGCGTCTCCACCCCCATCGTTCTACCCGGACACTGAGGTCCAGCGCCGAGGGCCTTCTGGTGGTTCCCTCACTGTGAGAAGCAGAGTTACAGGGAACCAGGCAGAGAGCCTCTTGGTAGTGGCACCCGCCCTTTGGAACGCCCTATCACCAGATGTCAAATACAAAAACAACTACCAGACTTTTAGAAGACATCTGAAGGCAGACCTGTTTGCTGTCGTTTAGTCATTTAGTCGTGTCCAACTCTTCGTGACCCCATGGACCATAGCACGCCAGGCACTACTGTCTTCCACTGCCTCCTGCAGTTTGGTCAAACTCATGTTGGTAGCTTCAAGAACACTGCCAAACATCTCGTCCTCTGTCGTCCCCTTCTCCTAGTGCTCTCAATCTTTCCCAACATCAGGGTCTTTTCCAGGGAGTCTTCTCTTCTCATGAGGTGGCCAAAGTATTGGAGCCTCAGCTTCACGACCTGTCCTTCCAGTGAGCACTCAGGGCTGATTTCCTTCAGAATGGATAGGTTTGATCTTCTTGCAGTCCATGGGACTCTCAAGAGTCTCCTCCAGCACCACAATTCAAAAGCATCAATTCTTCGCCGATGTTGGGAAAGATGGAGGGAACTAGGAAAAGGCGACGACAGAGGACAGATGGTTTGGCGGTGTTCTCAAAGCTACGAACATGAGTCTGACCAAACTGCAGGAGGCAGTGCAAGACAGGAGTGCCTGGCATGCTCTTGTCACGAAGAGTCGGACACGACTAAACAACTAAACAACAACAAAGGCCTCCTTCCAGGAGTCTGGTAGTTTCCCTTAGTCATTATATTATTCACCACCTCCTTCAATGGTTTCCCAGCTGATCATTAATTTTTTTGTAATATTTTGCTGTAAGTCCATACAGTCCTGGCGATTTACCTATTTTTGCTTTTCCTATTGCAAATTGTACATCCATCATTGTAATCAGTGCATTTAGTTGGTGTATCTTCTCTTTCGGAATCTTTGGTAGTTTACTCTACCTTAGACAGTCCTCAGTTTTTCCCATATCTTCCTTTCCAGCCTTATATAAGTCCTTATAGTATCTTAGAAATTGTTTCCTGATCTCTTTGGATTATCAATTATTTTATCCTCTACTTTTAATTTATTGATTGTGTTTAGACCTTGTGTCACGGTCCGGTCGGCGGGCGTCAGGACCAGAGGCAAGATGGTGGTGAAGAAGCAGGAACAGGTGCAGGGCTGAGGGTCCAGCAGCAGGCAGTTGCAGGGTCAAGGAGCAAGGCAGAGACGAAGGTCCACGGGGCAAGAAGCAAGGCGAAGACTCAAGGAACAAGAAGCAAGGCGAAGGTCCAAGGAACAAGAAGCAAGGCGAAGGTCCAAGGAACAAGAAGCAAGGTGAAGGTCCAAGGGTCGGGGAGCAAGGCGAAGGCAAAGCAAGGGTCCCAGGAGCAAGGAGCAAGGCGAAGGTCCACGGGGCAAGAAGCAAGGCGAAGACTCAAGGAACAAGAAGCAAGGCGAAGGTCCAAGGAACAAGAAGCAAGGCGAAGGTCCAAGGAACAAGAAGCAAGGTGAAGGTCCAAGGGTCGGGGAGCAAGGCGAAGGCAAAGCAAGGGTCCCAGGAGCAAGGAGCAAGGCGAAGGTCCACGGGGCAAGAAGCAAGGCGAAGGTCCAAGGAACAAGAAGCAAGGCGAAGGTCCAAGGGTCGAGGAGCAAGGCGACGACAAGGCGAGGGTCCAAGGAACAAGAAGCAAGGCGAAGGTCCAAGGGTCGAGGAGCAAGGCGTCGACATGGCGAGGGTCCAAGGAGCAGGAGGCCAGATGCAACCAGGCAGGGATAGCGTTGCTGTGGCAAAGAGCTGAAGGGAAATGCTGGGCTTTTATCCCTCCCAGCTCCTGCCACCAGGTGCAGTGAGATCTCAAGTGGCCTCACCTGGGTGACTACTCCTTGCCTCTCCAGCACAAGCTGAGGTCTTCACCTGTGTGGCCACACCTTGCTGCTCCAGCACAAGCTGAGGCAGGCCCCAGTCCTGCAAAGCACTACAGGCCCCAGAGCCTGACTCCTGCCCATACTCCTGACACCTTGCTTCTTCTTTAATTGTCTTACAGTCCTTTTTTATTTCAGTCTTTACAGAGAGAGGCTATGGAACCCAACCTCTTGGATAATGGCGTTGCTCCAAGGGAATCTCCACCCGGCCCAGTCCCTGACAGCACACCAGATGCCAACTTGGAAGAAATAAATGACTCAGAAGATTCTCCAGAAGAGGCCTACTTCAGAAAGTTTCTGTTTTATGTTTTGGTACACAATGTTATAGCAGAATTAGCCACCTGGTTCGGTGATGAAATTCCTGCATTGCAAGGGCTTGGACTAGATGACTCTTGGGGTCCCTTCCAGCTCTATAATTCTATAATTCTATGCTGTTAAGCAGTTGGTAGAAAATATTGAATTCTTGTGGAAATATTTCACCGTGTCCAAAAGTGATGTGGAGAGAAAGGCTTTATCTTTATCAGAGCGACATCCTGCTGACCTTAATGGTGATGGTTTTGGAAAAGAAATGCAACAATACATAAAGAAAATTTTGTAAACGATATATTGAACTTGTTAGCAGAGTAAAGACAACAACAATGACAACAACAACAACAACAACAACAACAACAACAAAACCATTTATTGTGAGGACCATGCCTGTACACAAATATCAACACAACAGTAATTAAAAATGTTAAAATTCATTGCATACTATCCCAACAAAACCTTCATCCCACAAAACAGGAAGAGAAGGAAAACAAGCAACGAGTTAAACAGACGATGAAGGGATCTTTACTTTATCATCCATAAATCTTCCCTGGCTTTCATGGCCTTCATCACAAAGACCACTACCACATGGGTAATTCGTGGGTTAGCATCAACTAACAAAAATTTTAGAGTAAAGACTTAGTGACCTGTTTCCAAATGTTTGTGTTAGCTTAAGAGTACTGTTAACAATTCCAGCAACAGGAGCTGCTGGAGAGAAGTCACTGAGCAAACCTCAGCCAATTAATATTCATTTAAAATGCACAGGGGTTGGATCTAGACACATCAAAGAAGCTTTTCAGTTAAATGCCTTGTAAATTTAAACCGGGAAAACAGGTAGAGAAAAGGGGACTCCACATTGCCATGTTATTCCGCATATACAATGCATATAAATTGCTTTTCCTTTGCCAATCTAGCTGAGTCCAGGGTCTCAGGAACATCTTACAGATTTGGACAGGCTACGTATTGAATCAAACATTGCCAGAACAATTAATTTCCATGCTGTGATTCAAAATGTTTCACAAAAAGAGAGAAAAGCTCTCTTTTAAAAAGTAAATAGTAAGTTTATCTACCCTTTTTTGTTTACTAATACTGGTATATTTTGATCTGCATTGCAGTCTAAAAGGATGCTTCGATGGGAACTCTTTCTCCTTATCTGTATTTTAGCATGAACAAAGATGTTCAAATCAAGGGTGCTTTCTTATCTCTGATCTTCTTTTAATTTATTTATATGTATTTATTGTGGCGAGAGTAAGAGCCTTAAATTCAGAAGACTAACAGACCCTTCCTCTCCATCCCCCTCTCATCTTCCAAACCCTTTATGACCTTATTGGCTGGATAAAAATAGAACAACTAATGGAGAAGGGAAGGGGCCCCAATCACATTCCTCTCAGAGGAATCACCTTCATTTTTGCCAGAAGCAAGAAACATTTGTTTCAGCAGATGAATTGAGCAGGTAACATTTGGCTTAGTTGGGTTTTTTACAGGCAGTGTTTGTTTCTTTTTCGTATCTCTTTTAAAAATGGCGTTCCCCAACCACCTCCAACTGTAGACCAGAAAGGTGCTGGCCCTGCGTACCATCGAGCATCGCCAGGAAAAAGTACTGCCCTCAGCAATTGCTTCACAGAGCCAAATCTGGTTGGTCAAATGCTATTGGGACATCATTCTGATCATTCCTAGGTTTGTGATGGAGAGGCTCCAGGAAGAAAAAAGGATAGCCACAGTTTCCCATGGAAAGTGACACTGAGCAGGATTGAGAAAAAGGTAAATGTTTGCACATTTTCTACTCCATGGAAATCATTTCTGCTCTGAATATTCAATATAGGCCTACTATTTGTTTCTTCTGGCTAACAATGGGGTTAAATTCATGAGAGAGTGGTAACAGACACAAATGTCACATAACCAAGCTTTGCTCTTTTTCACAGTGTGAATCCTTCTGCTTTTCTATTTGGGAATTAATATTTCTTGTTGTTGCCGTTCAATTTATTATTGTCTGCCTGCTGTGAGCTATGAACTGGGGGCACTTTATTTAGACTGAGTTCTTTCACTTCTAATTTTTGTAACAGAACATTTCCCATCCTTTGTCAGAAATATTGGCACTTCTTGAGGAAAAGAACAGCTGATACTTTTTCCTTTCTTTTTTGACAGAAAAGATGAACTGGGGTTGTTAGCATTCTTCCATTCTCTTGTCAGGAAGAGCCTGTCCATTGTAGCAGAATGGGAAATCGAGGAGCATCTTAGTCCAAAGGCTGATGCTTCCAGCATCCAAAGGCTGGAATTGTGCCCCATTGAGAATCCAGGACTTATTCAGACTGCTACTGTGGCATGGCAACCAATTCCATTTCAAATTCTGCTTTAGGCAGGGGCATTGCTAGCCGCTTTGGCACCCGGGGTGTTAAAACGGAGGCACCCCCCAGGGGCAGAGTGCTGCTCCGCAGCGTTGTGACGACCCGTCACGGTCCTCTGTGTGCCAGTAGTGGTTTAGTCATGCTGGCCACATGACCCAGAAAACTGTCTGTGGACAAACGTCAGCTCCCTTGGCCTGAAAGTGAGATGAGCGCCGCAACCCCATAGTCGCCTTTGACAGTCCAGGGGTCCTTTACCTTTACCTTTTACCTTACCGTCAACAGAAAACCTCCCTGAGGTAGGGTTTTTTAAAATAATATTAATTTTAAAAAATCCCAAATGAAGTAAATATTGTGCTGTCCCATCTGCACTCTATGTTTCAAGCAGTCTCATTCCACCTTAAACAGTTGTGTCTTCCCTCAAATAAAGCTGGGGGGAGTTGTTTGTCAAGGGGGCTGAGAGTTGCTCTTACCCTCCCAGAGCTACAATTCTCAGAGTGGTTTAACAATGACCATTTCCCCAACCTGAAATGGTCACGTGCAGCCCCCCTGGGATCCCTGAGGCAGCCCTGGAAGTTTGGAAGCCGGCCCTGCCTACCTGAGGCTGGAGACTGGTGTCTCCGCCCACTCATTTAGCCAACCAATCCAGCCAAGGGGAGGTGTGCCGGGGGGGGTTGCCAGGTAGGAACAGGTAGCCTTATCTGGCACGCAGAGAAGAGGAGCCATTCTTGGGAAGCAGCCGACGGATTCAGAGCTTTCCCACCCTCCACTCCCTAAAATAATGCTTGCTTCACAGGTTAATTCCTTCCACAGGCGTACACGCATGCAGGCGCTGCTACGACAAGGCTGCTGTTAAAGGGCCAGAAAGGAATTTCCCTGGATTGGCAGGTTTCGCCTTTCCCGTAGCAATTTGTCACAACTTGGTGGATGCAGGCTTTGGGCGGACTCCTTTAGTCATTTACATAAAGGGGCAGGGTGTGGGGGTGGTGACCCCCTGCCCCATTGCGGTGGCGATAACAGGGTTCCTGTAAATGGGGCGGGAGGGGGCATTTGGCGATGCCAGTTGGCTGTTATTGCCCTCCCCTTCCAGCGGCAGCGATCGCGGGGGCGGGCTATCTGCTTGAACATATGTTCTCCAGAGTTAGCCCAACCCCCACACATGCTGGACAACCCTGAAAGTTACCCCACCCCCGGCTGGGGGCTGGGAGGGATATACACCCAATGCCTGCGCCAAGGTCTTCCTACATCTGAATTTTAATAAAGTTGTGGCCAATTTCAATCCCATAAAACGTGGTCTTGCGTCTTCATTCCACTCAGGGCTGCCCGGGGTTTAGGGGGGACTCCGCCTGACTGCGCAATCAATACCTCTCCCCAGGGAACTCTGAGAATTGTAGCTCCATGGGGGGAAGAGGCTCTCCTACCAACTCTCAGAACCCTTAAGAAGCTATACTTTCCAGGGTTATGGGGGGAAGCCATGATGGTTTAAATTGGTATGGAGCTTGCAGCCTTAGACCTCTAGCAGCTCAGGTGTAGAGTGTTTCATCCTATCTAGTACCGGTACTTCTCTCTCACTCTCTCACACACCTTTTAAATAAAATTTAAAATGAATTGAGTCCCCAATTCATAGTAAGGTTAAAGAGGAAGCTTGTTCCTAGAGTTCTTGCAAGTGCTGCTACCGATGGGCTGTGAATTTCTTTCCTGGAAATCTGTTTGCCAGGCCCCTGTCTGGCTCAGAAAGAAGGGTGGGTGGGTGGGTGGTTGGGCTGGAGGGTCTGATCTGGCGGAGCAGCTCCTATGTTCTTAAGTCATTCTTGTGACTGAATTTGCCAACAGGAACATTTAATACACAAATTGAATCACATTTATGTCCTGCACTCAAAGTAGCTAAGTAAACATCCAGTAAGAGAGAAAGCAGCTAGTTTCTAGGCAATTTCCATCACATTTTGCAATGATCAAGAACCAGAGCTGAAGCCACGGGGGTTGGCAGAGGGAGAGGGAGCAGGTTCCTTCCTCCCCTGAAAGCAGCTCTGCACTTTCTCCTTTGTGTATGTGAATGGCTGGGAATCTTTCTTGTTGGGAAGGGGAGCATTGCAGGTGACTGGAAGGAGCTCTTCTGCCCATGCTCCATTCATTTTAATATTTCAGTGAGAGACATGCCAGGGGAATTATTCCTCCGCTGGTATTTGCCCATTCTCTTTATACTACAGAGTTTTTGAAGTTGGGGTACCAAAATGGCACACGGAATAAGCCCTGAAGGTTGGCCCATGTCCCCCACCCACCTGGCCTGGCATAAGCACCCGGGGCTCCTGCGCTCTGTGAATCCCCACAACACATGGCACATGATTATCTGTGCTGTGGCCAGGATGGAGGGAGGCTTGCACTTGGTGCTGGTCCCTTTGGGCAGGACAATCCCCTTCATTTGAGTTTATGCCCCCTGCTGGCCTCACATAGCTCAGGATCAGATTCCCACTGTGTTTGCTTTTGCTGTACTTCATCTCCTTTTTCTCAGCATTGAGGGGAACTTTGGGAGATTCGGGTGGCAGGACAACAGCGTCCCGCTCACAGCGCGGCATTTCTGCTGCCTCAAATATATGAATTTAGGGCCAGTACTAGGTTCAGTGGGGCCTGGACAAAGCACCCTCTGTGGCCCCTATACCCCCCTGAGGTTTCCCAGTAAGCATATCCCTTTTGCATAAACACAACTGGTGCCCTTTGAAGGGAACCACCAGCCAAAGCGGCAGCTACCAACCCTCTTATTATCCCCAAAATGCCTCTGGCTCTGGGTGTAGTCGGGATTAGGGGTCTCCTTCTTGTGCAGTTGTGCACCTGGGTGACTTTTGGCTCTGGACTTTGTTGTCTTATTGGGATGAGGGAAGTCTGCCTTTGGGGTCCTCCTGCTGAGTGGCTTTCTGGACACCTGCCCCTCCAGATGGCATGGCAGTGTTCTGGGGAAACAAGGGCTATGGTGGGCAGATGCAGCCACAGCTGGTGCTTTGCCATGTACACCTGCTGAGTAGAGAGGATCAAGAAGAGAAAAGGTGATGCCAGGCCCTGGCAGCTGCCCTGATGTGCTCTGCTGGCACCCGTGGAGCTGAGAACGGCTTTCCGTGTGGACGGTTCCCTGGAGTTGCAATGAAGAGGGTCAGCACTTTGAGCACAGCTAGGCATCCAGTGAAGCTGAATGTTGGAGCATTCCGGACAGATAAAACCAAGCTGCACACAAACACTGACCAGAGATTTGTTGCGTGTGCTTTAGTGGCCAATCCATTGGGGGCTCTTTTTCTCCTACTGTACTAGTCACCTCTTTCTTCCTCTCCCTGCCCCACAAGCTTATTTCTTCAGTCTCATAGTACTGTGTAAAATTTTGCTAGCCAAAGAAGGTACCCAACAGCAAATAATAATAATAATAATAATAATAATAATAATAATAATAATAATTTATTCATACCCCACCCATCTGGTCGGGTTCCCCCAGCCACTCTGGGCGGCTTCCAACAAAATATTAAAATACAGAAATTCATCAAACATTAAAAGCTTCCCTAAACAGGGCTGCCTTGAGATGCCTTCTAAAGGTCTGGTAATTGTTGTTCTCTTTGACCTCTGGTGGGAGGGCATTCCACAGGGTGGGTGCCACTACCGAGAAGGCCCTCTGCCTGGTTCCCTGTAACTTAGAAAATTATATGGGGAAACTGTCAACTTGACAATACAAAGCAGCTGCAGAAAACATGGTTTTAATATTCCCTCAGGTTGTTCTTGTTATCTCTCCCCCTCCCTCTTCCCCACTTTCTAGGAGATGCTTTACTTTTGGTGGAAAATATATTACAATGTTGTCTGCCAACTTAGCATAATCAGGAGTCAATGTGGAACTTATTCATGCAGCGTGAGCATGTTGCTCCTAGGAAGCAAGGAGGCTGCTGTAGATCTTAGGCAGAAACAGCATCGGAGGAAATATCTGAAGCCTGAGAGGTTTTGCAGCATGCTGCTGATTTCCACGAATGTATCCCCAGTCACCCCCACCCCGCATGCCCTCAGAGGAAAAGAGAGGAAGAAAATAAAAAATTGAAACTGTTTGGTTTAACTTGACTGGTCTCTAGTGTTATCCAGTGAAGAGAAAAGTGAATGCCTCAGCCTTTGCTGTTTACCTGCACAGTGAGAAGTTATCTAGAAATTCTAGGCACCTATTCTATTGCTGAAAAGATCATTGAGCTCAGCTGCCAATGTAGCAGCATGCCATTGCATCCAGCCATTTGAACAGAAAGTTCAAAGGAAAGGTCAATTTCTCTGAATTCGTGGAACTCACAATGTATATCTTTTGAATTGCTCATTCATTTTGCAAATCCTGCCTCTAATGGGCGTGCTTCCTTCGAGATTCACAATTTGCTGCTTATTATTTCTGAATTTGCAATTTTCCATTTGTTATTCAGGATTCATTACTTCTAGTTTGCAAATGCCTGATTTTTACTTAGTTAGTTGCATCTAGGAATTCATTATTGAGGAACTGAATATTTTCCAGTTGTTCAGGGTTGGTTTGGAGTATTGTGCTTATTTATTCAATTTTGTTTTCAAAATTTCAGAAAGAAAAATGCTAATAAATCTGGAACAGTAGAGCTGGTTGTTCTTGTTTTTCCACAGGTAACAAAAATGTCTCCCTGGATACTGGGAGCATCACTGACTCAACAACCTTGCCCACCCACTCCAAATGGGTTTTTAATGTATAGTTATAGAATCAGAGAACTGTTGGAAGGGACCCCTGAGGGCCATCTAGTCCAACTCATGCAATGCAGGAATCTTAACTAAAACATCCAGGACAGATAGCCATACATTATGTGCAAATGTCTATAATTCATGAACAGCAATGAGGCTTCAGCCCATTGCAGTACTGAAAAACAATGCATTTGATAACCAACAGCAAATCTTTTTCTTTCTTCCTTTTTTGTTCCGGAATAAGGTTCTGTGTGATTAGAAAGAATCCTGACTAGATGAAGTTCTGGCCCTCTCCCACTCCAGTTCTGCTATCATAGTGGAGTCTACCTTTTGCCAAATTTGAGAGATTTTTATCTGCAAAGAACTTTGCAAAATCATTGCAGGAGATCTTGGAGTCCTTCTTGGACACCTGATGGTAAAGGTGGTTCTGTTTCTGCAAATAAAGTAAATATTACAAAGGTATTTAGTGTCTCACTCAAAGGAAACCAAACAGGATAACTCTGCCATGAAACCTTTCAGCAATAGGGGGAGTGGGGAGCAGAAAACATGACTGTTGGGGCAGAATGTGCCAATGGAGCAGACAAACACCAGGCAGTTGGGGTAGGGTCAGTTCCTTTATTGACAGTACAATGCAATTTCACAGCTTAGCAGTTACATATCGTTGTGGCACCCTGTAGTGTTCTGCACTACCCATCCGTTTTTGTTTTGTTTTTTATAATATCTCAGCAACACCACCACCATTGCTTTCAACAACGGCCCAGAGCATTGGGGGTGAGAATGCCAAATTACACCCCCCCCCCAAAAAAAGAGAGTTTCAGAAGGGTTTCAAATTTGGAGGTTTTTCACAGGGGAGAAAGAGCTGCCACCTGCAGTGTCTGGTGTAACATTGAATGAATGGAATCAGCAGGTGGTCTTTTACTACTGGTGGTCTTCTCCTTCAGCCCTGGCTCAGCTTGGCTGCAGTTCAATTTCTGGTGTATGATTTGCTTGCTTGTTTTGCAATATGGAGTCTCCTTTGATCATCGAGGCACCAGAATGAAATTAAGTACACACACACAGGACACGAAGGGACTAGAAAGGAAAGTTCCAAAACAAATGTACTATATCTACCTTGAAGAATGAGGCACTGGAATGACCGCTTCCACAACATAAAGGGGAGGCGCATTTTGCGCAGTCGCGTGCAGCCCCCTTGGGAACCCTAGGGCAGACCTAGAAGTTTGGAGGCTGGCACTGCCTACCTGAGGCTGGAGGCTGGAGTCACCGCCCACTCCATCAGCCGACCAATCCGGCCGAAGGGGGAGTGCCAGGGGGATTGGCCAGGTAGGATCAGGTAGGCTTACCTGCACACAAAGAAGAGGAGCCATTCTTGGGAAGCAGCCGACGGATTCAGAGCTTTCTGGAGATCATCGCTGGACCCTGCAAGGCGTGAGGTAAGTTCCCCTTCACTTTGGGTTCCTTATTATGCCCACCCTCTCCTGCTGCAGGAAGGGCCCTAGGCCGTCGGGATAGGTGAGCAGCTTCCCAAAGGGTGTTCCAGGGCACCCTTCCCACATCGTGGGGGATGCCCTGAATGACTGGGCCCATCGGCCCTGAGGGTGGGCGAAAAAGGGGGGCCCCCAGCTCTCCTCCAATCCTTCTTCCAGCTGCACCTCCATGGTGCATCTCCGTGGTCTCCTTGGCCGGGCCGCGGGGGGTTGCCGCCGCTTCGCGCACCCCCACGAGCCTCAGTGGTGCCGGGGGGGGGGCTTAGGCTCGCACCGGAGGCCTCCCGGCCGCTGCAGCGGCACCAGTTCGGCCGGGACACGTGGGGGAGGGGCACCGGCGCTTCACGCGGCCTCCTCCCCCCCGAGTGCTTTGGAATGGCGGGGGGGCCTTCGGCTCGTGCCGGAGGCCTCCCGGCCGCAGCGGCGGTTCCTGCCCGGCTGGGCCGCGTGGGGGGGGCGCTGACGCTCCACGCGGCCGTTCCCCCCCCCCGGAGTTACTTTTAAAGGGCAGGGGGCCTCGGCTCCTGCCGGAGGCCTCCTGGCCGCAGTGGCGGCCCCTGCCCGGCTGGGCCGCGTGGGGGGGAGGGACGCCGACGCGTCGCGCGGCCCCTCCCCCCCAGTGTCTTTGAATGGCGGGAGGCCTTCGGCTCGCGCCGGAGGCCTCCCGGCCGCAGCAGCAGTCGGCTGAATGGGAAGCGGCCCTTGCTTCTTGGCTTTCCCGGCTGGGCCGCATGGGGGGGGGCGCTGACGCTCCACGCGGCCGTTCCCCCCCCCAAGTTCCTTCTAAAGGGCAGGCGGCCTCGGCTCATGCCGCAGGCCTCCTAGCCGCAGCGGCGGCCCCTGCCCGGCTGGGTCGCGTGGGGGGGAGGGACGCCAACGCTTCGCGCGGCCCCTCCCCCCAAGTGTTTTTGTATGGCGGGAGGCCTTCGGCTCGCGCCGGAGGTCTCCCGGCCGCAGCGGCAGTCCCTGCCCGGCTGGGCCGCGTTGCGGGGGGGGGGGCGATGACGCTCCGTGCGGCCGTTCCCCCCCTGGAGTTCTTTTTAAAGGGGCAGGAGGCCTCGGCTCTTGCCGGAGGCCTCCTAGCCGCAGCGGCGGCCCCTGTCTGGCCAGGCCGCGTGGGGGGGGGGAGGGTCGCCGACGCTACGCGTGCCCCCCCTGCTCTTTTTGAAAGGGCACGAGGCCGCGGCTCGTGCCGTAGGCCTCCTGGCTATGGCGCCGGTCCTGGCACGGCCGGGCCGCGTGGGGGGTGGGGCCCTGACGCTCCGCGCGGCCCCCCCCAGCTCTTTTCTTTCAAGGCAGGTGGCCTCGGCTAGCGCCGGAGGCCATCTGGCAGCGGCGGGTAGCCTCCCAGATGTAGCGTCAGCCCCCGTCCTCAGCAGGGAGGCCTTGGCCCGTGCCAGAGGCCTCCGCAATAAGGGGGCGGCCATCTTGGGTGGCTTCATGGAGGCTGCCATCTTGGGTGGCCTCATGGAGGCGGCCATCTTGGGTGGCCTCATGGAGGCGGCCATCTTGGGTGGCCTCATGGAGGCGGCCATCTTGGGTGGCCTCATGGAGGCGGCCATCTTGGTGGTGGCCATCTTGTCAGTGGCCACACTGCGGCGGCCATCTTGGTGGTGGCGTTTGAAGCAAACACTGTGATCGGCACCATTTCCCTGGTTGATGCGCACCCAATCACACACAAGACACACATGCATACTACTGTGCTTAACGTCTTCCTCATTTGTTTTTTACAGCTTTGGTAGCGATTCTTGTTGTGACTCAGTACTTGCGCATTACCCCTTATTTTCCCCTATTAACCTGGTACCCTTCGTTCAATCCGCTTGCCCTACTCATACTTAATTCTGATACCACCGGCGCCTTTAATCTATTATCATGCCCCCTAAGCGCCAAGTTTCTCCACCTGTCACCAGAAGGGGCACTGTGAGGCATGCTCCCCCCAAGCCGGTAAAGGCTCAGGCTGCTGCAAAAGGCAAGGGTCACTCTGCTGGGAAAGGACATACCAAGCCCCCCGGAGCTCCAAAGGGCAAAAGAGCCGCTGGGGGTTCCTCACGTTCTAAAAAATCCCAGGCTGCAGCTGGCCGGGTGGGCAAAAAGGCGGCCGCCAAAACACCCCGCAGGGAGAGCTCCTCCGCTTCACGCTCACCCCGTGAAGGGAGTTACTCTAGATCGGAGCGGGAGGATAGCAACGAACGGACCATCGCGCGGCTCAGGAGGCGCCTCCAGAGATATGAGTCGCGGGAGAGTTCGGTGTCACCCTACCGTAGCCGGGGAAGGTACTCCAGTAGTTCGCCTGACCGCCGAGCCCGTGAAGCCCGGTCGGTTTCGCCGGCCGCACCCTCCAGACATAGAGGTAGGTCCCCCCGCCGCAGATCCTTTGACAGGTGTACCGGTGACAGGAGCCCCGAGTCGCGCAGTTCATGCCACCACGAGTCCCACAGAACATGTCGCCACGGATCGCACGGGACATGCCACCACGAGAGTCGCCGGCACGGATGCAGGAGAAGGGGACACAAGTGCAAGAGGGATTCCTCTGGATCGTCCACTTCCTCAGGTAGGTCCAGTTCCTGTGACAGCGGGCATGGGCGGCGCATCAAGGGTTACTGGGTCACCGGCCCGCATTCCCCGGGGCTCCCGCAATGGGTTTGGCGCCGCCGTAATCGGAGGCACAGGCGTGAGCATGGTGCCATCGCTCCATGCGGGGAGGAGGGCCTTGACCCCACAGGTAATATCAGGGAGTCTAACTTTGAACGTACTGATGACCCCCCTGGCATACGCCTCAATGCGAAGCTCAGGGAGAAGATTCTCAATGGGGAGTTCGTGGACCTCTTCTCCCTGCTGTCCCCGGCCTCTAGTACCAGCCAGAAGTTTAAATCATCCGAGCAGCGGAAAAGGGATAAAAAGGTGTCCATTGAGCGTACTTTCCGCAACTGGCTCACAGGATTTGCCACGTATGCGGGGATAGTTTCAGCTGCTTACCCAGATAGGGCCTGGCACCTCTACAATTACCTGCTCATCATCCTAACTGCGGAAGCCAAAGCAGGTGAGAAGGCGGCGCTCGCTTATGATCATTCTTTTAGGGAGCGCGCAGCCCAGGACCCCACCTTCAGATGGGACGTCCAGGAAAGCAAGGCGTGGTCGGAGCTTGTCGCCCCATACTTTGAGAGACAGCCGGGGTTCGATAGGCAGCAGAAGCAGGCCCCTAAGACATTGAAAAGAACCTGCTGGGAATATAACAATGGGGCCTGCTTCAGGGAGAAATGCCGTTACGCTCATGAATGCGAGCGCTGTGCGGGTTCCCACCCCATCAGCAAATGCTACAGAGGGAAGCGGCTTTTTCGTGGCCCACGGGGCTCGGGTTCCGGTGCCTCCCAGGCGGGACATGGGGCCGGAGCACCCTCTGGTGCCTCTGGATCACAGCCAGCAAAGGGATCTTCCCGAAAATAACCACCTCCTTTCCCTAGCCCCCTCCCCCATTTCTCTCCCAGCCATGTTGCCATTCCTGCGTGTTTATCCCAACAGAGAGGCAGCAGTATACATCGAGGAGGGCTTTAGAGATGGCTTCAGGATACCTGTGCAGGGCACACCCTCCTGCTCAGTTGCACCCAACCAGAAATCAGTACGCGAGATGCCACATATCGCAGAGAGGAAAATCAGCAAGGAACGCCTGCTGGGCCGTGTGGCGGGGCCATTCACCGAGCCTCCATTGCCTGACCTCATAGTATCACCTCTGGGCATCGTCCCCAAGAAGGTGCCGGGCGAGTTCCGCTTGATACATAACCTATCCTACCCAAAAGGAGGCTCGGTGAATGATGCCATTCCACGTGAGCAATGTTCAGTGCATTACGCGTCCCTCGACCATGCTATCAAGCTGGTGAGGGAATGCGGCCCAGGCGCCCTCATGGCAAAATGCGACATTGAGTCGGCTTTCCGACTGCTCCCAGTGCACCCACACGATTTCAGGTTCTTAGGTTTCAAATTCCAGGACTATTGATACTTTGACAAAGCCATGCCCATGGGCTGCTCCATAGCATGTGCAGCTTTTGAAACATTTAGCACCTTCGTGGAATGGGCCATGAAACAGAGGTCAGGTTCCCATTACATCTCGCATTATTTGGATGATTACTTCCTCGTCCGCCCTGCAGGGTCGGACGCATGCGCCAGAGCGCTGGCCTGCTTCGAACAGCTGGCAGCCGAGTTCGGCATCCCTCTAGCAGCCGACAAGACGGAGGGCCCAACCACGGTCATATCATATCTAGGCATCGAATTAGACTCCATCAGCCAAACTTCCCGATTGCCGCAGGCCAAGCTGCAGATATTAAGGGAAATGATTAGTGCTATGCTTCTCAAAGAAAAGACAACAGTCAGGGAGGTACAGGTACTCCTAGGGCACCTCAATTTCGCATGTAGGGTCATTGCACCTGGCCGTGCCTTCTGTGCGCGACTAAATCGTCTTCTGGCAGGTGGCAGGGCCCGCCACCACCACATCAGGCTCACCAAAGTTATAAAGGAGAATCTTAACACATGGTTGGCCTTCCTCAAATCTTATAACGGGGTGTCCTTCTGGCAATCCTGGCTGCAGCCAAAGGAGGAGTTCCAGATACATTCGGACGCATCAGGTCGCTGTGGTTTTGGTGTATACTTCAGAGGCCACTGGTGTGCACATCCGTGGCCAGCATCGTGGCATGCAGCGGGGGTCACGCGTGACCTAACATTTCTTGAGTTCTTTCCAATTCTAGTAGCTCTGCGCATATGGGGGTCCCACCTCAAGGACACCAGGGTCTGCTTCTGGTCAGACAACCAGGCTGTGGTTCGGATCATCGCAAAGCAGTCCGCGAAATCAGACAGGGTGATTCGTATACTGCATCTCTTCGTGCTGGAATGCCTCAGAGGTAACATCTCCTTTTCAGCCAGGTTTATTCCAGGCCTTAATAATGAAATTGCGGATGCCTTGTCTCGTTTTCAGATGGAGCGCTTCCGAGAACTAGCGCCCGAGGCCGATCAGCTCCCAGAGCCATTTCCGGAGGAGCTGTGGAAGGTTGGAGAGCCGAAGTGATGTCAGGGATACTGAGTGCCCTTGCTCCATCAACGCTGCGGTCCTATACCAGAGCCTGGTCACAGTTTGAGCAGTTCAGAGCTAAGTGTGATCCGCGGCTCAGTCACGCGCCCAGGGAGTCTGAGGTTTTGAAATACTTAGTGCACCTCAAAAGGGGAGGCATGGCCATCAAAACAATTCGGATCCACAAGGCTGCAATCTCCTATTTCTGTAACTGCTCGCAGCACCCAGATCCATGCGACACTTTCCGAGTTAAAAAGCTGATTGCAGGATGGCACCGCACTCACCCTCCCAGTCCGGATAAGAGAAGGCCAATCACTTTAGAGACCCTCAGTCAGATCTGGGATGTGCTCCCTCGTATATGCTGGTCCAAGCACGAGGTTAGGCTTTTCAGGGCAGCCTTCTCCCTGGCATATTTTGGTGCCCTCAGGCTGGGGGAATGCATCTGCGACACAAAATCAACCCAACTCAGGGGGCTGACCATGAAGGACGTCAGCTTAGATGACCACAGGGTGCTCGTTAGAATAAGGGCCTCTAAGACCGACCAGCTGGGAAAAGGTGCCACCCTTACCCTGACACGCTCCACAGAAGATGGGCCCTGTCCGGTATCGGACATAAAGAGATTTATCAGAGTGCGCCCGCACGGGCCAGGCCCCCTGTTAATACACTCCACAGGCCGCCCCCTGACACGCACACAGTTCACAGCAGTCCTGCGGAAGGCCATCCAGGCCTGCGGGGGCGACCCTGCCCACTACTCCGGTCATTCCTTCCGCATAGGGGCAGCCACTACAGCGGCGGCAAGTGGGCTTCCCCCAGAGCGCATTAAGGCATTGGGCCGCTGGCGCTCAGCAGCATTTAAGGGGTATATCCGGTAAAGGCAATGGGTTCTGACAGCTTCTGTGTGATGATTTATTCCAGGTTCACACCCCAAGCGCATCTGGATCTTCGGGCATAGCATTGTACACTGGGCAGCGGTCCATGCCTCCTCGGTTCTAGCCGATGAACACCTGGGCCTTCAACCGAAGATCAGCCTCACTTGGTTTGGTCACCGCGGAATGGGCTGGGATGCGCTCATGCCCTGGCTGCGTCACGAACTCGCACTCCGCCAACCACCAGACGCGCTGGTCATCCACCTTGGCGAGAATGACCTGGTTGCGCGCAAGAGCATCGTCTTGATAAAAGCGGCAATTTCAGACCTGGAATGCCTGCAGGCAGCGTACCCTAGCGTTACCATATTCTGGTCAGAACTCCTCCCACGCCTACAATGGCGCAACAACACCACCCATGTCAGACTTAACTACACTGTTGAAAAAATCAATAGGGCACTGCGTGCAGCACTCACGCGCATTGGAGGCCAAGTGGTGAAGCATCCCAGCATCAAAATTCACAGGAAGGATCTGTTCAGGCCTGACGGCGTTCACCTCACAGCCACAGGTTGCGACCTCTGGCTGAGCGACATCAGACACAGCCTCCTGGAATGGCTGGCGGTTTCGGGGGCGGTTCAGGTGTAGGTAGTCTTGGCGGCGAGACCCCAATTTGTGGTCTCGGGTGGCGGATGCAGGCCTTGGGCGGAATCCTTTAGTCATTTACATAAAGGGGAGGGGCATGGGGGCGGTGACCCCCCGCCCTATGGCGGCGGCGATAACAGGGTTCCCGTAATCGGGCATCAAGGGGGGGGCATTTGGCGATGCCACTTGGCTGGTTATTGCCCCCCCCCTTCCAGCGGCGGCGATCGGGGGGGGGCGGGCTATCTGCTTGAACATATGTTCTCCAGAGTTAGCCCAACCCCCACTCATGCTGGACAACCCTGAAGATCACCCCACCCCCTGCTGGGGGCTGGGAGGGATATACGCCCAATGCCTGCGCCAAGGTCTTCCTACATCTGAATTTTTAATAAAGTTGTGGCCAATTTTAATCCCATAAATACGTGGTCCTGTGTCATTATTCCACTCGGGGCTGCCCTGGGGGGCTGGGGGGACTCCGCCTGACTGCGCAATGACCGCTTCCACAACATAAAGGGGAGGCGCATTTTGCGCAGTCGCGTGCAGCCCCCTTGGGAACCCTAGGGCAGACCTAGAAGTTTGGAGGCTGGCACTGCCTACCTGAGGCTGGAGGCTGGAGTCACCGCCCACTCCATCAGCCGACCAATCCGGCCGAAGGGGGAGTGCCAGGGGGATTGGCCAGGTAGGATCAGGTAGGCTTACCTGCACACAAAGAAGAGGAGCCATTCTTGGGAAGCAGCCGACGGATTCAGAGCTTTCCCACCCTCCACTCCCTAACCTTTTTGCTTGCTTTTCAGGTCCATAGAAAAGAAAATAAATAAATAAATAAATAAATAAAAACATTAAAAATAAATAAAATAAATAATAATAATAATAATACATAAAAATATTTACTTCCACAGGCTTCTTACTTTTCAGGTTTTCTTCCACAGGCTTCTTGCGTTTCAGGTCTTTCTTCCACAGGCGTACACGCACGCAGGCGCTGCTACGACCGGTCGCTGTTAAAGGGCTGGAAAGGACTTTTCCTGCATTGGCAGGTTTCGCCTTTCCCGTAGCAATTCGTCACAACTTTGGCGGATGCAGGCCTTGGGCGGAATCCTTTAGTCATTTACATAAAGGGGAGGGGCGTGGGGGCGGTGACCCCCCGCCCTATGGCGGCGGCGATAACAGGGTTCCCGTAATCGGGCATCAAGGGGGGGGCATTTGGCGATGCCACTTGGCTGGTTATTGCCCCCCCCTTCCAGCGGCGGCGATCGGGGGGGGCGGGCTATCTGCTTGAACATATGTTCTCCAGAGTTAGCCCAACCCCCACTCATGCTGGACAACCCTGAAGATCACCCCACCCCCTGCTGGGGGCTGGGAGGGATATACGCCCAATGCCTGCGCCAAGGTCTTCCTACATCTGAATTTTTAATAAAGTTGTGGCCAATTTTAATCCCATAAATACGTGGTCCTGTGTCATTATTCCACTCGGGGCTGCCCTGGGGGGCTGGGGGGACTCCGCCTGACTGCGCAATTAAAGTTGGACTTCACATTTAGGTCACAGTTCTATATGTTAAGGTGTCAACAGCACCTGGTCGCCTGCACACATTGTACAGGAAGGCAGGGAGGTGATGGCAGACACTATTTCCCTTAAACACTGAGATATCACAAGGAAACTTGGCATGTATGTTTGCAATTTAATTCTCCAGGAGAAGATCAAACGCCAACTTGATCTTTGTTCTCATTTTTAAGGTAAGATGCATTCATCTTGAACAACATAATGTGATGAAGTACATTGTAATGTGGTATTGAAAGCATGTCCTCTTGAGCATTGTGATTTGTTATTTAGTTGAGCATTGCATGATAAGAAAAATCACACAGTGGTTGCAAGGAGACCAACAGTAGACATAATACTATGAATCGGCTCAGAGAGCACCAAGCACAAACCCTCAACAAGTGAAGAACAATAATTTATTCTCAGAGAAAGGACAGAGATGGCATTTATGTCCAGGACTTTGACAGATCCTATCAAAACCATGTAGCTCAGTTCAAGTCAGACCAAGTTGACAACTGGGGAAATAGAAAGTGATGGATCCTTGAACACATAGCAAGTTCAGAAATTTTCTGGTCAACTCCAGCCATGAAGATACAGTCAGAATTTGGATATATACACTTACAAATACCGTGTTAATGGTCCTCAGCCTAAGGATCTGTAAATCGTGTCCTCCCTCAAAGAGGGCATGTATTGCAGTGAGACCTGGAGACCAACCTCCTGTGTTGTGGGTGGGTAAGATTGGTCAGCCACAACACCCGATTGGTAGGTCCCTCGATGTTGGGTTCAATCTGGCCAATGGGCGCAGTCCAAACGGATCGAAGGACCTATATATTCGCAGGCACGTAACCCAGAGCTTCCTCTTTTGGTGCATGCATTCGGAACAGCAACAGCATGTCCTCTGTGGAGCCGAGAGAGAGAGTGATTTACCTTCAATGGATTGTCCTGGTGAGTTCTTTCTGTTATCCTCTCTTTCATAGAATCATAGAGTTGGAAGAGACCATAAAGGCCATCCAGTCCAACCCCCAGCCAAGCAGGTAACACCATCAAAGCATTCCTGACAGATGGCTGTCAAGCCTCCGCTTAAAGACCTCCAAAGAAGGAGACTCCACCACACTCCTTGGCAGCAAGTTCCACTGCCGAACAGCTCTTACTGTCAGGAAGTTCTTCCTAATGTTTAGGTGGAATCTTCTTTCTTGTAGCTTGAATCCATTGTTCCGTGTCCGCTTCTCTGGAGCAGCAGAAAACCCTCAACTATTCCAGTGTTTCCCTCGACTCTTCTAGTGTTTTTCTTCCCTCCTTGGTTGATTCCCTTCCTTGCCTTGCCTTTCCCTTCCCCCTAGAGGGGCTTTCACCCCACGGGGCTTCAGCCCTTTGAGTGCTCCCGGTATGTGGAGCTTGCCGCTGACAGCTTAATTTTCCGGTGGGCTTTTGCACAGCGGCTTTTCGTTCTCAGTCCCAGCTGCAACTGCAGCTTTGGGGCCTTGAATTTTATTGGGCATTTGTGTGTTGCCATACTGGGCATTTGGGGCATCTCAGAGAGTTTTTGGGCATCTCGGAGATGTCCCTCTCTGAGAGAATCACTGAGTTTTGCTACTGTTCTGCTTGGGGGCTGGTGGGAATTTCCTAGGGCAGGAGCCCCGCCCCCATCTTAACTCAATCACCATTTTGTACCTTCTTTTCAAGTAGGGGAGGTGTTAGCCCCAGATAATTTTGGCGGGCACGCCATCTTGTTTTTGCGGGAGCGCTATTTTGATTTTGGGGTGCCTTTTAATTTCGTCTGTATTTTTCATTTAAAAAACCCCTTTTAATAAGAAGGTTTCGGGATGCCTATTAAGAGGAATCCCAGTCCTGCTCTCCCTTCTAAAGGGAGGGTTAGAGGCCCGTCTCAGTCACTGCATTCAACGCCTCCCCCAGCAGTTCCTCAGCATACACTGGATCGCTTGGGTGCAATCATGGCCGATATTGGTTCAGATCCTGTGGCCATGTCAAGGCCTGAAAAGCAAGATAAACACCCCATAGTCGCCTTTGACTGGACTTAATCATCCAGGGGTCTTTTTATAGCTGTCAAGTTTTCCCTTTTCTCACGAGGAAGCCTATTCAGCATAAGGGAATTTACCTTAAAAAAGGGAGAACTTGACAGCTATGGGTCTTTTACCTTTACCTTTTATAATGTGTGCAATATGGAGCGATGTGTTGGAACATAGGAAACTGAGGACACTGCCTTGGAGAAGGGCTGATGTCCGAGCAGGTTTGCCTAGAATCATAGAGTTGGAAGAGACCACAAGGGCCATCCAGTCCAACCCCCTGCCAAGCAGGAAACACCACCAAAGCATTCCTGACAGATGGCTGTCAAGCCTCTGCTTAAAGACCTCCAAAGAAGGAGACTCCACCACACTCCTTGGCAGCAAATTCCACTGCCGAACAGCTCTTACTGTCAGGAAGCTCTTCCTAATGTTTAGGTGGAATCTTCTTTCTTGAAGTTTGAATCCATTGCTCCGTGTCCGCTTCTCTGGAGCAGCAGAAAACAACCTTTCTCCCTCCTCTATATGACATCCTTTTATATATTTGAACATGGCTATCATATCACCCCTTAACCTTCTCTTCTCCAAGCTAAACATGCCCAGCTCCCTAAGCCGTTCCTCATAAGGCATTGTTTCCAGGCCTTTGACCATTTTGGTTGCCCTCCTCTGGACACGTTCTAGCTTGTCAGTATCCTTCTTGAACTGTGGTGCCCAGAACTGGACACAGTACTCCAGGTGAGGTCTGACCAGAGCAGAATACAGTGGTACTATTACTTCCCTAGATCTAGATGCTATACTCCTATTGATGCAGCCCAGAATTGCATTGGCTTTTTTAGCTGCTGCATCACACTGTTGACTCATGTCAAGTTTGTGGTCTACCAAGACTCCTAGATCCTTTTCACATGTACTGCTCTCAAGCCAGGTGTCTCCCATCCTGTATTTGTGCCTTTCATTTCCTTTGCCCAAATGTAGTACTTTACATTTCTCCCTGTTAAAATTCATCTTGTTTGCTTTGGCCCAGTTGTCTAATCTGTTAAGGTCATTTTGAAGTGTGATCCTGTCCTCTGGGGTAATAGCCACCCCTCCCAATTTGGTGTCATCTGCAAACTTGCTCAGGATGCCCTCAAGCCCATCATCCAAGTCATTGATAAAGATGTTGAATAAGACTGGGCCCAAGACAGAACCCTGTGGCACACAACCTTGTTATTACCAACACACTCTTTCAATAAAAAAATTAATATAAACCTTCATGGAGGCATGCTTGGTCAAACCACTGGTACCTCTTAGACCATGTTATTGTCCATACTAAAGATTGCCGTGATGTGCCCTTAGCAGAGCTATGATGAGCACCGACGACTGCTGGACAGATCACCGACCAATATGCTCCACGATGGCTATCAAATTATACCTCAACGCAGGCTTCAAGGAAGGAAACCAAGGCGCAAAATGAACACTCAAGCCCTTCAAGATTCCAAACAACTCTTAAGGACCATCTGTTTTCAGAATTCCCCGATAACCTTGAGGGACACTGGACCCAAACTAAAAACATCAATTATTGCAGCCTGTGAACAAACTATTGGATACTAAACCAAGAAACACCAGGACTGGTTTGATGAGAATGACAGTGAGATTGAAAAAGAAGGCCTGTCAGATCTGGCAAAGAGATAGAAACTGTGCCACTAAGAAAAAATACCTATGCCAATGATAAGGCTGAGGTTCAAAGAAGAACCAGACAACCAAAAAACCCCTGGTGGATAAACAAAGCTCAAGAGATCCAGCACTTAGCTGACACTCATGATGCACAGAGTTTCTTTAAAGCCACAAAGACCATCTATGGGCCAATAAATCATGGCATATGCCCCCTATGCTCAGTGGACGGTAACACACTTCTAAGAGATAAAGAAGCTATTGCACTGCGCTGGATCTGAACGAATGGCTTCTAGTTACAAGAAAGGAGATTCTCACTAAACATCAGGAATAACTTTCTGACAGTAAGAGAGTGGAACAGTCTTCCATGAGAGGTGGTGGACTCTCATTCCTTGGAGGTCTTTAAGCAGAGTTTCAGTAGCCACCTGCCATGTACGGTATATTTTAGATGAGATGAGATTCCTGAATTACAAGGTGTTGGACTAGATGACCCATGTGTTCCCTTTGAACTCTACAATTCGATGATTCTATGTTTCTTTGCACCTGTAGGTTCAGTTCCTATTGAGTTTTTTCCTCTCTCTCTCTACAGAGTTTTTTGCTTTTAGAGAGAGAAATCTGATGTACAGCTTTCATGGTAGTTTATTTGTTTTAGCACATATTGTTGTAGTCTGGCCATCTTAGTCACTGTGAATGAGTAATCCAGGGTTTTATTTAAAAAGAATGTTGATTTTTCCTGAATGGGCAGTCTAGCATTGGGGAATAGGGATCAGTAGGGAGAGGTGTGAGAGAGAGGAACAGCCCGTATTTTGGAGTTAGTCAGTGGGCACATTAGTGGCTTAAAACACCATGAGATTGCTTCCCCCTTGCTGTTGTAAACGGCAGAGGGGATTGGGATGTCTGTGCATTTATCTGTTTGGTTTCCCTGCACCTGTATGCATACCCAGCTCCTATTCATGAAGCTGTCATCTGTGATTGGCTGGGGGGGTGCCAGAAGGCGATCTCACCTAGGGCGCAGAAAACCCTAGCACCGGCCCTGCAGGTAGACCTTTCCAGCAGAATGTGTAGCCTCCTTTTTCTTCCTTCAGTTGTCCCTCGCCTGCTCTTTGAGTCTCTTGAAGCGCTGCAATATCAATGTTAAAACATCACAGCTCTCTTGCAATGATGGCAGTTCTGCATTCAGGATGCTCACTGTCTGTGTTATCTGACAAAGTCCGTATATTCCATGTTCCAAAATTCAATGGTCTTTTCCGACCCCACTGGGCGCAGTAATCCAGTCAGGGGGAAAGGGAGGCAGACCATGTTTAGATTTGTACTCCTGCAGCCTTAAGGCTGTTCCCTCTGATTTATAAAATAACCCGATTATAACAACTCTGAATTGGTATAATAATTTTACATTAAACAAATAAATAAGGAGCCTAAATGCCCCTCCCCCTTAAAAAGGTTTACAATTAGTGGTACAAAGTTTGGATGCTGTGTTGCCAGTTCTGCAGTTCTGTCAGGGAGTAAGTCCAGGACATCATAATGTCCAGTTTTGCTGGGTGCCATTCAGGTGGTGCAGACTGAGAATTCTGGCAATATAATTGCTGGGCTGCAATATAATGCCTGTGTGCTTAATGCCTGCCTTTCTTGGCTTATATCAAACATCTAGTCGGAGGAGTCGGACTGGCTGGGTGTTAGGGTGCCAACAGGTTGGTGTGCTGGAGGCAGCAGTCAGATGCAGATGGAGCCTAGGTCCAACGGTCCACATGAGTAACCAGCCGAGTTCAGGCATCAGTACCAGGGTCAGGAGAAGCCGAAGTCAGGTACACTGGAATCAGGAACAGGACGAGCAACGACACCCACACACTTCAGCACAGCAGTTGCAGGTGCTGGCAAAGGGAGCAGCCGGCCTTCCTTAAGTAGCCGGCTCCTCACCACGCCTCTTACGAGCTGCAGCTGCCTCCAATTGTTCCCTACGTTTCTCAGCTCTACCCTCTACAGCTGGGAAGGGAGGAGGGGGGGCTGCCTGCTCCTCTCCTCACAAGGGCCTGACTGCTGTTTCTTTTTTGAGAATTCCCTGTGTCAAACCTGTGTCCTGTTCCACATCTCTCACTTGTGGAACATTATACCATTTGTCTTCTTCCTATTCTTCCAGTATTTGTGGTTGTTCATCTTGCTTTTCTTCTTTATCCATTGGGTTCGATCCTTTCCCAAATCCCTTTTCTACACCGTGCCAGTCATTCACTTCTCTCCACTTTTTGTTAGACTCTTGTAGCTGTTTGTTGCTTTCATCCAGATCCTGTTTAATGTCCAAGAGTTCCAAAAAAAATCTTTTGCCAAATCAAATCTTGTGATGTTGTTGTGGCTACAGCTACAGCCATCTTTGGCGTCTCAAATTTCATGTGAGTCCAGCAGAATAAAAGACCGGAAATGGCAAGGATCAAATTCCAGCTCTTCAAACACCAATTTTTAAGTCCAAACTGGGTAAATCTTCATTTAGAAATTTTCCTCATAATTCATAAAATCTTAACCAAAGTTCACACACCACTTTTTAAGCACTACAATTTTGACCAGTTCCACTCTGAATACAATAATCCAATTCTTTATTATTATTTTTACAATAATCTCAAGTCCATTCGCTGACCCATCCAGGGACTCGGGTCCAGCTTCCAGAGGAAGCTTTTAATAACATTGCAATTTTGCAGGAACTTTAATTTAATCCAGTCCTCTCTCCTGTGCCTGCTACAGAGGAGGGTTTTTAAGTCCACTTCTTAGTAAATTGAAGACTTCCTTTCACCTTCTGGCTAAGGGTTAGCTAACTGCATCACAGTTCTCTTGGGGGGGGGGCGATCGAATTCCTCTTTAAATCAACCCCCGTGGCCAAACTATTCTAATCAAGTTTTCAATAATTCCTTTTACTCACTGGCTCCAATTGCATGCAATCTTTGTTTGGAGTGAATCCACTGCTCTCCGCCGCCGGCACGAAGCTTCGTTCCGCTAGGGTAACGCTGTCGCTTGAAAAAAAAACGGCCCCCGTGACTTCCACTCCACTTGCTCCAGTGCTCTTACTAGAGCTTACTGGGGAGTAGAGGGGTCACAAATAGGGCTCTGCCAAGCTCTTCGCCCCCAGAATGCTCAATCTGGGGCACTTTCGGGGGTCCACGTCGCTCTCACGGCCCCCCTCACGGAGCTCGAGGCAAACCCAGCGGTTGGCGGTGAACCGGAAGTCTATTGTTTAAGTCTTTTTAGGTCAAAACCAGCACTTTGAATTGAGCCCAGAAACTAATAGTAGTGGTTCCTTTCATAGCTAGACAGCCAGCACGAGAAGGTGGACACACTTCTTAAGTAATGCTTAATATAAATATAGAAGACCATAAAAATGAATGTGAATAATGAATAAATTGCAAGATGGGTGTGATTTTAATTGGGATGCTGCAAGCCGTTCCCCCTCCCCCAGGTTTCGGTTTGGATCGATTTTGATCTCAAATCCACATTTGGAAATCTGACTCTTTGGTCTTCCCATGGATTTGCACTGGGAAACCAGTGCAGAACTTGTTACTTTTCCACATAGGTGCATTGCATGAGAGGCCATGGGAGCCTCTCAAAGGGGGGATTAACCCTTCAGAATTTCAGACAGGTAGAGCCAGGTTTTTTTGTGCTAGCCACCTTAAAGTTTGCTTTTTCAAACAAATGTTGTTGTTCTTGTTGTTGTTGTTGTTGTTTGTTATTTGTTGTTCTTGTTGTTCTTTTAAAAAAAGTCTTTACAGCTAGTTCTCAATCCTTCCTGTTCCACGATTATTTATGAAAGGAAACTGATTGGAGGGTGCAACTCCTTCTCCGGGGTAACCAAGCCAAAGAAAGAAAGACTCTCCAGCCAGCCAGCCAGCCAGGCACACAGACACATGAAAGGTTGGATAGAGTACTCAAGGACCAACAAAAGACAAACGGAACAAATGCCCCCAACCTGCACCAAAGACTTACGGGAGGGTGAAAGGCAGTGGAAGTGAACTGGTCATTCTCATACTTCTCCATCCCTCCCTTCAAGTGCTGTTGGATGAGATTCTAACACTGAATTGTAAACTAGTGCTGTCCATGAACAAAATCCAGCCCCCTTCCTCCCCCTGCCCACCTTCCCTGGCATCCTCCTTTGATGGGGCTGTTTTGCAACACTTTGGAGACTGTCTGTCTGGCTTCCTTAGAGAGTATTTTGAGTTCTGTCTCAATCTTATGCACTCTGGATTGATTCAGTTTCTGAACTGCCTCTACCCACTTTGGACTGCATGGATCCAATTTTGTTCAAAATTTGGGACTCATTCAAAGTGGCTGAAGAGCCCTAATTTTAATGATTTATTAACAAAAGAAAAGCAGTAGAGGAACAAAAAAATGCACTTCTGTTGTGTTTCTATTGCTTCGTTATAATCCTTGCCTTCTTGTGAGACCTTTGCAAGTGCCTCTGAACAGCTCCCCCCCCTTCAGCTTTTGGTGAAGTTGTCCTGTAAAAACCCCTCATTTTACTGGAAGAGTGGGCAAGATGGATTGCTAGTCTGCTCCTCCCTCTCTTTACTGTGCTTTCTGCTATTTGAAAAAGGATTATTAATTACAGAATCTGTGTTTTAATATAACCATTGCAGTTGAACAGAGGCAACTGCACCCCTCAGTAGTTTCTAATTTTCCTTTTAAGGGGTGTGCAAAACTGCACGTGAGCCTGAAAACGATGCACATGTACCTGCTGTTACCAGAGCAGAAACTCTGCTTTCACAGAGGGAAATATCTATTTATTTGTCCCTGATAGATTGAAAGGATCTGATTGAGAGGGTGTGTCACATAGAGGGCTGTTCTCTATGTTCACAGAACTGTGGTGCTGGATGTTTGGGTTTTTTTCCCCTTTGCTCCCGTGCACGGCCAAATAGCAATGGGACTAATAGCAATGGCAGCAGAATGCAGAGATGGGAACTCACTCCTGGCCCTCTTGAAAATGATTGCAGGAGAGCTTGAATTTGGACATGAATTGCATAGTTCATAGACCCAAATGTGCAGATCAACTCTTACTCTGATTTCTCAAATTGTTAAGAGCAATATCACATTGCAAGCCTCCTTGAAAGCCAGTATGAGAATCAAACCCAGGAAATTGTTTATTTATGTTAAAGTATTTGTTAAGTTTGCATCCTGCTCTTGTATTTGACTCCTGACAGGACTCTTCTGTTTGTCTCTCCGGGTCAAACAAGTATGACAAACAAGTGTGGGCTGAAAGAAAATGGAAGGAATACAGCACAGCGGAGAGAACCCCAAAGCAGCAAGTGCCAGAACAAGGTATCACGGCTCATCAGCAGGACTTGAACTGGAACAGGAAGGCACCCTTGACCACCCCAAGCCTTGCTACCTCCTAGGGCTACTGGCCACCTCCTTGCACCTTCCGCTGTGTGGCATGTAAATGTTAAGTTAGCATGCCATAGAATCATTTCATAAAATCATGCCGATTTCAGGGATGGGCAGGGTTGGGCCAATCCTAAAGACCCCCGTGTTGCCCTGTGAACCCCCCTGTCCCTGCCTAGCTATGCTGCTGCCCCCGAGAGCATTCACTGGTCCCCCACTATTTTTAATGTGGGTGACACAAACTTCAAAGATGTTGTTTCATTCCATTTTATGGTATTAAGTTTTTAACCTTTTTAATTACTTTATTATATTAAAGAGCATGGAAATAATCATAACATCACAATAACAGCCAACCACCCGTTCATGTGAAGATTACGTTCCAAGGCACCACACACTTAAGTGAAATTGCGTATATTTGAAACACCATTGAAAAAGCCTGCAAACACCCCATTCTGTTTCATCCCCCCCCCCCCCCGGTTCCTGCCCAACATCCCTAACCTTATTTGCTTGAACCAAAGATGGGCGGGGTATAAATAAATTATGCTCTCCTTGCACCTAGAGATGTCGCTACCGTCTCTTACAAAACAATAATGGAACGGCTGAAGGAGCACTTCTCACCACAGCCCTCGGTGGTAGCTTGCCGAAATGCCTTCTACGCAAAACGGCAAGCCCCGGGGGAAACCATAACTGGGTTTGTGACCTCCCTCCGCCAAGCCGCCCGGTTATGCAACTTCTCAGAGTTGGAGAACATGCTTCGTGACCGCCTCGTCGGTGGCCTGAGGGACGAGATGTTGCAACGACGCCTCTACGCCAAAAAAGACCTCACGCTCCAGATTGCTCTGGAGGAAGCCCTGGCAACCGAAGCCGCCGAGAGGTCAACGCAAGAGGCACGACCGGCCCCGCCATCCCAACCGAGGGTCTACCACGAAGACCTCACCGACGAATCCGAATCTGACAGGGAGGAAGTACACCGAGTACAGCGGCGCACTCAAGCAGCACACACACCACAGCAGCCTCGACGAGAAGGAGGGAACTGTGCAAGCTGCGGGGAGAACCACGAGAGGAGGACCTGTCGTTTCCGCAACGCAGAGTGCAGGCAGTGCAGAAAATTGGGACACATCGCCCGGGTGTGTCGGGCTCGACTCACCCGTCGACAAGCATCAGATGACCGACCCAGGAGCCCCAGGTCACACGGCACCATGCACCAAGGCAACTCGACAGAGATCACGGACTACCAGGTATTCCAGTTGCCCCATCCCAGCACAGAGAAAATTTATATAGAGGTACAGATAGAGGGAGCCCCATGCCGCATGGAGCTGGACACGGGTTCAACTCTATCCATAATCTCGGCCCGAACATTAAGGGAACTGTGCCCTAATGGGGGTCCCAAACTAAGGCCGGCCCCATTCACCCTCCGGGACTTCCAGAAACATAAGGTCCCTACTATGGGGGTGGGGACCTTCAGGGTGCAATATCGAGGGCGAAAGCAACAATTGGACTTGCTGGTAGTTAAGGGCCCCTACGTTAGCTTACTGGGACTGGCATGGTTTGGACCTCTGGGGCTAGCCGTTACCGGGGTGAACCGCACTAGCTTACAAGTGGACGTGGACGCCATATGCAAAGAGTTTCCAGGGGTTTTCGATGGGGCATTGGGACGATATACAGGACCCCCCATTGCCCTACAGCTAGACCCCGCTGTACGACCCATCAGGCACAAGGCCCGCCGGGTCCCGTTTGCCCTGAAACCCCGCATAGACGAGGAATTGGACCGGCTCGTGGAGCAAGGAGTGCTGGAGCCGGTGCCCAACGCCCCCTGGGAAACTCCAATTGTCACACCCGTCAAGCCTAACGGTTCGGTCCGCATCTGTGCAGACTACAAATGCACCATAAACAAGGCTCTCACGGCCCATGCATACCCAGTGCCAGTGGTCAGCCATGTCCTCGCCACCCTGGCTGGGTCAAAAATCTTTGGCAAACTGGACTTGGCCCAAGCGTATCAACAGTTGCCTGTGGACGAAGCCACAGCAGAGGCTCAGACGATTGTGACGCACAGAGGGGCATTCAGAGTAAAGCGGCTGCAATTTGGCGTTAGCGTGGCACCAGGCATATTCCAGAATCTAATGGACTCTCTCCTTAAAGGGATTCCTGGTGTCACCCCCTTCTTCGATGATGTACTGATCGCCGGGCCCACACCAGAGGAATTTGAGGACCGCCTCCGCTCCGTCCTGCACCGTTTCCAGACGGCGGGCCTCAAGGTGAAGCGGGAAAAGTGTTTACTGGGAGTGCCGCAGGTGGACTTTCTGGGATTTAAGGTGGACGCAGAAGGGGTCCATCCAACCGGTGACAAGGTACGGGCCATTTGTGAGGCCCCAGCGCCCAAGAGCAAGCCCGAACTTCAGTCATTCTTGGGACTATTGAACTTTTACCATGCCTTCCTTCCCCATAAGGCAGCGGTAGCGGAGCCCCTACACAGACTCCTAGATAAAAGGGCCCCTTGGGTGTGGGGCCAGCGACAAAGGGCCGCATTCCAGGCAGTCAAGGACTTGCTCGTCTCGAACTCGGTCTTAGCACACTTCGACGAGAGGCTGCCAGTGGTGCTGGCATGCGACGCCTCTCCCTATGGCATCGGCGCTGTCCTGGGACACCAACTCCCGGATGGAAGAGAGGTGCCGGTGGCATACTTCTCCCAGACGCTTGCTGCAGCCGAACGAAACTACTCACAGATTGACAAGGAGGGTCTGGCAATCGTGAAGGGCGTAAAAAAATTCCATGATTTCTTGTACGGGCGGCCCTTTACCATAGTGACTGACCACAAGCCGTTGCTTGGCCTGTTTGCCCCTGAGAAGCAGACCCCCCAAGTGTTGTCTCCACGTGTCCTCAGGTGGTCAATTTTCCTTGCCGGCTACCAGTATGCACTAATCCACCGCCCTGGGAAGGCGATGGGCCACGCAGACGCCCTCAGCAGGCTACCACTACCAGAAACAGGCCCCGACCCAGCGCCTGCGCAAGAGGTTATGACCCTGGAGCTGCTTCCCGACCGACCCATTCAGGCACAAGAAGTTGCGCACCATTCCACAAAAGATAGGGTCATCTCCCGGGTCCTGGACTGGGTGTGGCGAGGATGGCCCAGCAGCAGCCCCGGGCCAGAATTCGCTGGCTACACAAACCGCAAATATGAACTGTCGGCCCACAAGGGGTGCCTGTTATGGGGAAGCAGGGTTGTTGTTCCCCAGCCCCTCCGCAAAAGGGTCCTCACAGCCCTACACGAGACACACCCAGGGGTAGTGAGGATGAAGGCCCTTGCCAGGAGTTATGTGTGGTGGCCGGGGATTGACAGAGAGATAGAGGCCTGGGTCCAACACTGCCAGACCTGCCAAGAATCCCGCCCGGATCCCCCAAGGGCCCCAGTCCAGCCCTGGGAGTCCGCCCGACATCCATGGTCACGCTTGCACGTGGACTTCGCTGGCCCCTTCCAGGGAAAAACATTCTTCATAGTGGTGGATTCCTACACCAAATGGCTGGAGGTCGCACTGGTACCATCCACTTCTACGGCGGCAGCCATCCGGGTACTACGTAAGCTGTTTGCGACCCACGGGCTCCCTGACACCCTCGTCTCGGACAATGGAACCGCATTCACGTCAGAGGAGTTCCAGACCTTCACAGCGCAGAACGCCATCCGCCACATCCGCTCAGCACCATTCCACCCTGCCACCAATGGCCAAGCGGAGCGCATGGTGCGGACCACCAAGGACAGCCTCCGCCGCATGACACAAGGGGACTGGGAATACCGCCTTGCCGCATTTCTTCTAGCACAGCACAGCACCCCAAGCACAACGACGGGCCGGAGCCCAGCTGAATTACTAATGGGCCGGCGCCTTGCAACTAGACTGGACCGACTTCACCCCGACAGAGCTCAGGATGAGGTAGTGGTGGGGAAAGGCAGGAACCCCCGGACATTTGTGGCCCAGGACCCAGTGTATGCAAAGAATTTTGGGGCAGGCCCAGCATGGGTACCCGCCACAGTCACCAAGGTGACCGGTCCCGTGTCGTACGAGGTACTAACGGAAGGGGGGCAATGTTGGCGCCGCCACTGCGACCAGATACGGCGACGATTCCCAGGAGGAACCCGGGAGGAGAGCGGGACAGAGGGGTCCCAAGGGGACAGCAGGGCAGTGAGGCCTGTAGAGCGAGAGGGGTGGGCAGAGGAAGCAGAAGCAGTAGGCACAGAGGGGCGCCCCGAGGCTGGAAGGACACCAGAACCAGAGCTACAACCTAGTGGTTCAGTGGCGCCAGACCAGACAGCCCCGGCACAGCCAGCAGCCTCGGAACACGAGCCAGAACCAGAACCCCTGACCAAGGAACACCCCAGGCCACAACGCACACGGAGGCGGCCAGCAGACCTTGGGGACTACGAATGCAACTTCCCGGGCAGGACTGGAACTTAGAGAGGAGGGGTGTTATGTACTGAGCTGAATCCTAGAACAATAGGATTCAGAATCAGCGGGAGCTACCCAATCCAACTCCAGGTGGAAGTGAATCCGCAACCTGATTGGCCTGCTGGAGCAGCCAATCAGGCGGCTGGCAGAAGTGAATCTGCTACCTGATTGGCCTGTAGGAGCAGCCAATCAGGCTGCAGGCAAAAGTCAATCCACAATATAATTGGCCCACAGGTGTAGCCCTGAAGTAGCCAATCACGCAAGGCCCATTGTGTAAATAATGTATATAAGCAGATGGTTTTGGGAAAAGAGCCATTCGTCTTCTCTTCTCCTCCTTGATGACTATGAGCTGAATAAAGAGCATGAAATTCACTCTTGACTCCGAGTATATTTCACCTGGGCAGTTTGCTCTTAGCCTCTCACAGCTCTGCTGCACTTTGTGCTGTTAGGTAAGTGTCCTTATATAAACTATGCACAAACTTTCCAAATTACCCTTTGTTGTGATTTAGGAAGGCCCGGCTCCATTTGCTCAGCAAGGCTGACTTCAGAGGTCTTGAGGCTCAGACCAACCAAGCAACGGCCACAGAGGCTCCCCTGCTCCCCAGCCAGCCAGCCGCCTGCCATTGCTCATACCAAGTGGCTCTCTTATCTTGGAGCCCTCCCTCCATTTTGCAGGGCTCTGCCGATTGGCTGAGGTTGGTGCTTCAGTCTTCTTCCAATCAAAGCAACTTACTTTTTTCCACCAGGCAAGGGGCTGCAACTGGGCCTTGGAGTAGCAGAGTTGCCATGGTGCCCAGTTGGTGTTTCCACCTCCTTTGCTTGTTGAGCCTTAACACAAGTTTGTGTTTTCGTTCTATTTCTATCCCTCTCTTCCTTCAAGGAGCTCAGAAGAGTGGTTCCCCCTCTCTCCTTCACAAAAGCCCCAGGAGGCAGCTTAGGCTGAAAGAGGCTGGACGTAAGTGGCTGAGTAAGAGTCCTACCCAAGGAGGGATTCATTGTTAATATCAGTTTTATTGAGTTTTATTATACATAAATATAAACACAAACTAAACAAATATTAAATTGTAAAAGTACTCCCGGGGAGGCCACATTAAATCTCATTTGACATTTTCCGTATTAATAAAAATAAGGAGTAATATATGTGAGGAGCAGGGAGTAAGGCGAGAATATCTGTAGAAGCTTTCAAAGCCAGAGCACAGTCATGAGTTCCAGCTTCCCATAGATACTGTTGAAAACCAGAACTGAAAAGTGGCATTGATGGTATAATTCATGGCATACCACCAAGTCACTTAAAAAACTTCTTGTTCATAATTTAATGCTTAAATTCTGTGTTATGTTTCCATAAATTGTTAGGTTCTATACCTTCTTATACCACTATGAAAGGTCCAAAGTTTCCAAGATTCTCCATTTTTAAGCCATTGAAAGCAGTACAACCATTAGTATTTAAAAAACAACAACCATAAGTCCCTTAGCTTTGATGTCTACATCAAAAGATAATAATGACAGCTGTGGTGTAATTTGCAATGGTTCTTTCACAATATCCACCATTTCTTTATACGCATTGTTCCAAAAACCACCAGCCAATGGGCATTTTCACCCCAGGGGGCAGTGCATGCCCCTGCTCTTACAACCTGGTCACCACATGGATGGCCTTGGTTGGATGAGAGCTGGACGGGGGGGTCCTGTACCACCTATTAAATTCCTTTAGGGCATCCTCCCAAACAGAAGCTGGTTCATGTAGTATTCCATTTCACCCCCCTCCCATACAACTTTCATCCCAGGCAGTGGATCTAAGGTAACAGTCAACATCTCCTGATATAATTTGGAAATGATGTCTTTGCTCCTGTATCCCGCACCCCACAATCTGGGAACTGTAGTCTATTAAGGGTGTGGGGAATTGTATCTCCGTGAGGGGTAAGATGCAGTTCCCGGGGGTCTTGGGGGAAGTGCCTGCTAAGTGTATGGTGTGTGCACAGCCATGAGCCAGCTCAGCTTCCAGGCAGCCTCTCTCCAGTTTGAATATCACGTGGCTTGCGCCAGCTTTTCAAAAAATGCTTCTAATAAAAATTGAGTTGTACAGTTCCTTTCCATAATCTCCCTTTATCACTAATTATATTCAACTTCTACAGATTTTGCTTTGGTCTCATCAGTAATCTCACAATCTCCAGATCGATGAAAGTGGATGTTTAGTCAGTGAATAAATTGAGGACAATTATCATTAGGACCACACACAGTAATATGAAAATAATTAGGCCATTGCTGCCAGCAAAAATATAAATCAAATCAGTTTGCAGTAGCAGCATTAATAAATTGTAAGAGATACAATCTATTATTTTACATGAAGATGGAAAAGCTGCTAAACTGCCTTGCTAGGAAGCATCATTGCAATGAAATACAGAAAATGTGTAGGTTTGGCTCTCTGTGGGCAATTGTGCCATGGGAAATACAGACCCACAACAAGCGCATAGGCAAAGCAGAAAAAGAGCACGGTTCTGTTTCTCAGGCTGTTCTCCTCCTGCCCCACAGTGGGGGGAACTGTTGCAGAGTTCATCTTGCCTCCAGGTATCCAGTAAACACAGGTCCTGCTATCCAAACACAAGGAATTAGTCCCAAAACCTTGCTAGACACACTGCAGATTCAGATCTCCAAGCAGCTGGACCTGCAGGCAATATTGCAAGCAAATAAGAGCAGAACGAGACTGCAATCCTAGAGATGCTCACCTGTGTCCAACTGTCTTGGGGGGAGCAAATGGTTAAGCACCCTCCCCCATTCCTAATCAGAACTGGGGGGGGGCTTACAGCTGGCTGGTAAGGCATCTACCAATTTTAAGAAAGTTAATTACAACAATTTTTGAAGTATTGCCAGCAAATAGTGTATTTCACAAGTAGTAAGTTTAGTAATACTTTAAAAAGGGGTGGTTATCTTTGACATTTCAGAAGTAACTGAACAAGCCATTTCAAGCACACTAACCCGGAACCACTTCAGAGGTTTCTAACTGCCAGGTAAGGTGATGCAGACATGGAATTTCAAAAGCCCAGTTCTCCAAGTCTATTTTGAATTGGGCCCAGACACACCTGAAGACTGCTCCCTTCTGCAAGCCCTCCCTACTCCTCCGAGACTAAGGGGAGGGTTGGGTGGAGTAAGCATGCAGGAACTATAATCCTCTGCATTTGGAGGGGGCTACAAGGATTGCAGCACCATCCAGGCATTCTAGGATGCCACGGGAAATAATTCCCCAGGCTCCCTGGCATAAATGGATAGATGGATAGCAGATGCCTTGATCTTGGGATGCATGGCAACCACATTTATCGGCTCAGAAGGGAGACAGAGCATTACAAGATCAGTTACCAGTAATTAGCCATTTTATCATTTTAAAATATGTTTGTTGCAATTTGGATTTTCTTTTTTTAAAATATTTCAGTTTTGTCTACTGGTAGGTTTTGTTGTTGCTGGGTGGAAATAGAAAGAGAATGTTAGCTAACAAACACAACAGGAAGAATACCCTTGCATAAAATCTGCCTTTTCTTCTTTGGCGACAGCACAAGCACTCTACCCTTCAACCTCATCTGCTCAATAAATAATTTGTTCTGTAAATATGGCCTCACAGTTTAAAATTAATTTTTAATGTCTGATATTTAAATAGATCTGTTTGCATATTTATTGCTTTGCAGCATAGGTCTTTGCCATAACCCCTGATACACTTCTTTTCATGGGATTGCTAGAGGAGACTGCAATGATAGATAGCCTTTCTCTTTTTAGAACTATTAAATAAGCCAATACTGCTGGCATAACATGCACTGAAGGATGAGTACGGTGCTCACAGGCATGGTTTAGCATGAGATTGTTCCACTGTTCAAAGGCATATCACTGTCAAACCAGAAATATTCCCTGCTGTGAACTGAATTGTGTCAATACATTGATTCGTTGGGGAGATCTTGTACATCATTAGGAAAGATCTGCCACAGAGAGTATTTCAGAACTTCACCAGCTGCTGTGTGGAGACTTGAAAGTAACAAACTCAATAATTAGTAAATTATATAGATATACAAAATACAGGTGAAATTAGAATATTGTCAAAAAGTGCATTTATTTCAGTAAAGCAACTTCAAAGGTGAAACCAATATATGAGATAGATGCATGACATGCAAAGCAAGATATGTCAAGCCTTTATTTGTTGTAATTGTAATTATTTGTCATTAGACGGGTCAATTAAAAATAGAATGTAATTAATGAAATGTAATAGCGATATTTATTTTTGTTCATTTTTGTATTGTTGTTGTTTAGTCATTTAGTCGTTTAGTCATGACCGACTCTTCGTGACCCCATGGACCATAGCACGCCAGGCACTCCTGTCTTCCACTGCCTCCCGCAGTTTGGTCAAACTCATGTTTGTAGCTTCGAGAACAATGTCCAACCATCTCGTCCTCTGTTGTCCCCTTCTCCTAGTGCCCTCAATCTTTCCCAACATCAGGGTCTTTTCCAAGGATTCTTCTCTTCTCATGAGGTGGCCTCATGCTTCAGGATCTGTCCTTCCAGGGAGCACTCAGGGCTGATTTCCTTAAGAATGGATAGGTTTGATCTTCTTGCAGTCCATGGGACTCTCAAGAGTCTCCTCCAGCACCAGAATTCAAAAGCATGAATTCTTTGGCGATCAGCCTTCTGTATGGTCCAGCTCTCACTTCCATACATCACTACTGGGAAAACCATAGCTTTAACTATACGGACCTTTGTTGACAAGGTGATGTCTCTGCTTTTTAAGATGTTGCCTAGGTTTGTCATTGCTTTTCTCCCAAGAGGGAGGCGTCTACTGGTATTAATTTTGTGACTGCTGTCACCATCTGCAATGATCAAGGAGCCCAAGAAAGTAAAATCTCTCACTGCCTCCACTTCTTCCCCTTCTATTTGCCAGGAGGTGACGGGACCAGTGATCTTGGTTTTTTTGATGTTGAGCTTCAGACTATTTGTTTTATTACTGTGGAATTTCCAAAAGAAAGCATTTGTAAAAATTAAAAGAAAAATAATAAATAATAAATTGCGTTACTGAAATAAATGCACTTTTCGATGATATTTCGAGGATTTAACTATAGCACTTTGTCATCCAGTTAAGAACATAATTAAAGCATTGTCATGACTAAAAAAACACATTTAATTTCATGGCTACAAAAATGCAGACAGATGACACTGTGAGATACTACCATTTTCAGGAACATATTGAAACACCGCACACACAATCTGTAAGTGTGGTTCTCACTGTCAGGTGAAAATGTGGGCAGTTTATGAGAGCTTTGGGTTTTTTTTCGTTTGAAACTGTGATACTCTAGGCACACCTACAATTTAGTTCAAAGTTAATCTGGGATCAGATCTGGCTTGCAGCCAAATCCAAGTTAGTTCCTCCAATCATTATTTCAGGTAATTGCATCTGAAGAACATCTTTTCTTTCTTTGCCTGCTAACTGGTCAGAAGCATCTTCTTCCAAATCAAACCCAGCCCCCGCTTTTCACACACACATGCCAAGTGCCAAGCCCCCCCCCCCCAAGCACCAGCTTCTCCTCTCCCTCCTGTGGCTGCTGGCGGAAGAGCCCCTGGCTCCTGCTGATGTTGTGCCCACAACCAACAGGTGATGCCCCAGGAATGTGCTGAAACTTAAAATGTGCATACCTTTTTGTCATTGGGAGGAAGGGCAGGAGGGAAAGTTAATAATAAATCAGCATAAATGTATTCACAAAAAGCCTAGGAGAAAGCGGGAGCTCGTGGGTTAGCTCGTGGGTCTTCAGCATGCAGACAAGGGCCTGACATTTCTAGCGCCAATGCCTGTTTTTGTTTTTTAGATGCATAGTGCCACACTGCAGAACATTAGAAAAAAGCTACACAGCAAAATGGACCGTTGACCCCCAAGTGTGCACTCAGCTCTTCTCTTCCAAGGTGTTTCTGACCATGCATGTTGGTGACTTCACACACCTGTTTGAGCATTTATCATTGTGTTGATTGCACATCCATTTTCTGCTCCTAGCAAACTCTGAAGGCAAATGCAAGGGAGTTCTGCCACCTACTGGTTCACAGAGAGAGAATCCAGAAAAGCAGAAATCCCTTTCATTTGGACAGGAATCATTTTTAAATGAAAATGGGGTTCCATTAAAAGCTTGTCCTTCATAGATACCAACTTGTTAAACCCTGGCTTCAATTTTTGAGGGACTCAGTTAGAATTCCTACCCCCATCTGGAAAACAGTGTAATTAATTAACCCCAAAGGTGATCTCATAATGGAGCCTATTCCTCAGACTAAACAAATATAATATCTTTTTTGCTAATTATGTTGCCTTAATTTGTTGATTTTATAAACCCCCATGTCCTGAGCAAATAACACCACCATGCTGGATTTTTGTCTTCTTCCCTGTCCTTTCTGCTTCAGGCCATCTCGTTTCCTGGGTGGGGTCATGTGAGGCATTCCTTCTGCAAAAAAGAAACACTTCCACTTCTGCTTTTACATCACAACCAAACACCAGAGGACTTGCATTAGTAAGAGGGGTTGTTGTGTGTGACTTTATATATTCTGCTTTCTGTACACAGACCAATTTCAAATGGTGAGGAAATTGCTTAATTATGGGATAGAAACCAGCTCAGGTTTTTGTCTCCTAAAAATCACCATCCATTTATTTCAGTTTTATTGACAAGCTTTATCCTCCCTTCACATCCACAAATCATTCTGGTTCCTTATATTGTGCAATTTGGCATACATAGATCTTGAAATACCAGCCAGAATGTAAAATCTCAGTTTTTATTATAATAGGTCATGTTGCAGCCCCTTGTGCATATGAAGTGTTTTGGTTTGGTTTTCACTGTCACCCAAAAAGCCTCAGGATTCAGGATTGTTCTACAACCTCATGATTTCCATCTATCCATATATTGCCTGCCTGTACATGTTACTAAATGCAAATAGTGGGTTTGAGCAAGTACAAACAAATGAAGCACATTTATTTAGGAAAACCAAACAGTATATCCATAATTGATCTGCTGTCTTTGCAATATTTTGGCTAAATACTTGGATTTTCTTGATTCAGAATTGGACCTTCTTTTAATGGCCACTATTTCCATATTCATGACCGTCTTCCATGTTAAATTTCCAAGTAACTTTTTCTCTTCTCTTTAAAAAGAAAGAATGAAAAAAAAACCTCCAGAAAACAAAATCTATGCATCTTTAAAGATGCCTCAGGACAGCTTTGAATTATGCAACTTATAGTTACGTGAGTTGTTGCTTAAGGATTACTCTGACTTCATGGTGACATTGATCAATCCCTTGCAGATTTTACTTAACTGTCAGTTCCAATCACTGAAGCATTCAGAACACATTGCTTGCATCATGCCCTTCCAATCTCCATTGGGGGGGGGGGGGGATCACACACACCACTTGGACTGAAATTAGTGCTGCAGTTCTGTGTTATTAATTGGATTGCCTTGGCAGAATTATTACAGGGAGGACTAACAGGATTGCAAATGGATTCACTGGATCCAAATCTGCTGAGAAAAATGAGGATCTTTGTCTTAAATGTTGGTGAATAAAGAAAAGGTCAGCTGGGACCATTTTTGGCTGGAGTTGGGGTGGGATATATTTCTTACTAGAGTGCTATGTGCTGTCTGCTAAATGTTGCCCTATCATAGTTCCCATTTCTTGCAAATAAGGAACCTAGGAGAAGTGTATTATAGAAGTTTAGGTAACGGGTTCGTTTTTTCTAATTCCAGGTGACAGCAGCAAAAGACATCCCAGAAACCCAGATCTTTCTCTTTGACAGCGCCTCCATTTCCCAGCAGAAAAAGGGTAGCCGCTTCGCCCATTGCTTTCCCTGCCCCAGAGGTTAGTATTGTGGCCCTACTTGGTTCAGCAGAAGCTTTGAGCTGTTGCTTGTGTTAGAACTGAAACTGGGGAGTTTGCGCAGGAGCAAGTGGCTGCAGCGAGCATTTGCTCATGAATGTGAGCTGATCCTACATTTCTCACTAACTGCCTCATCAACAATACTATGGTGATCTACTCAAGGTAGATTGCATTTTGTAAGCTGAAAAGAACCATTTTCCAAAGCAGAAAGAGAAAAGAAGTTACTTGGACAACATAGGTTTGAGTAAAATGATTTTACACAATGCCACAGACCTTTCTCACCTCAGAATCCTTGCCAACCACAGCAATTTGTTTAACCCAGCTAGTCAATTTTCTTCTATCACAATATATTTTTTCCTGTGTTTGAACTTAACTCATTTGTTTTGGCCATGGTAGACAACAGGACTATCTGGTTTCCCTCTCTGCTTCTGCACACTAAATGGCTATTGTTATAAATAAGTAAATATTGAGCGGATATTTTATAAACAATTAGAGGTACCTATGTATGTACTAGCTATGCACACCAAAGGCGCAAATTCCCTTTGGTCCAGTAGAAAGATGCCTCTTTGTCATGATAATATATTGCTATGGTTATTGAAATGAAAAAGAATTACAAATAAGTCTCTTACGCAGCTTCCCACCCCCTTTTACAGCAAACCACAAATGCATCCACGAGTGAATCTTTGGAAGAAGCTTACTGAAGCTCTTTTCTGTCCATGGATAAAAATGCCTGGAGGGGACAGATCCAGCCCAGACCTAGAATCATAGAGTTGGAAGAGACCACAAGGGCCATCCAGTCCAACCCCCTGCCAAGCAGGAAACACCATCAAAGCATTCCTGACAGATGGCTGTCAAGCCTCTGCTTAAAGACCTCCAAAGAAGGAGACTCCAACACACTCCTTGGCAGCAAATTCCACTGCCGAACAGCTCTTACTGTCAGGAAGTTCTTTCTAATGTTTAGGTGGAATCTTCTTTCTTGTAGTTTGAATCCATTGCTCCGTGTCCGCTTCTCTGGAGCAGCAGAAAACAACCTTTCATCCTCCTTTTATATATTTGAACATGGCTATCATATCACCCCTCAACCTTCTCTTCTCCAGGCTAAACATACCCAGCTCCCTAAGCCAATCCCAATCCTGTATTTGTGCCTTTCCTTTTCCCCCCCAAGTGTAGTACTTTACATTTCTCCCTGTTAAAATTCATCTTGTTTGCTTTGGCCCAGTTGTCTAATCTGCCTGTCAGGGGTACCAAAGGGATTGAAGATCTTTGAGGAGGAAGCTTGCTGATTCACCGGAAGGGTAGGACATACTAGGCAGGTGGGTGGTGAGCGCCCAAAACAAAGTGTGATTGCAATAAGGAAAGTGAGGTGCCACCATTGTAATTTTAGCTCCTTCTCAAAATGTGACACTCCAGCAAGGCAGCCGCAACCAGCTACACCTGAAGCAATTCACTCACCAAGTTGTCTCCTCAATGGTCCAAGGTTCCTGCTTCCCCGTTCTCCTCTGTTCTTATGTTCTTCCTTGCTGTTCTTCAGCCAACTGCAGACCCAAGATCGGGTGCAGCTGGCCTTTACAGACCGAAGCCTGCTCCACGCTGGTCTGTTCCCAAGCCCTGCCCACTCAGAATGGCTGGATTGGCCAGTTTCAAACACCTTGATCCAAGCAGGGGATTTCCCAATGGCCAGCTGACCAGCACAGCATTGCCCTCTGGACTCAGGGCCTGCTGCGTTGGGCTGCAAACAGACTGCTTAAGCAGCCATTTTTTTCCGTTAATTTCGCTATTAGTTTTGTGATTACATTATTTTAATCTACTTGCTTTTATTGTGATATTTTTGTAACTTGCCCGTGGTGAAGGGTGAGCTGTAAGTACACATAGCAAATAGGTAAGTGAAATCAGGCTTTCTTCTTCAAGGATAAAACAACTGTCTTAGATTGGCACCTAATCCTCACAATAACCCCATGAGAATGCATTTCAGAAGAATGTACAAATGGGGACAGAGGGTTGAGAGACAGTTTAACACACACCATGAATCTATAGCTGAGCTACAACTTGAACTCCAGCTCACCAGCTTGGAGGGGGGGGGGGATGCCTAGCAAGACCAGCGGTACATTTACTTCATTGCATTCTGCAACTATTTGCAAGTCATTTCAGGTACATCTTCCTTACTCAAAGACAACATTTGTTTACCTGTGTTATGCTTTTCACTTTATACCCACAGAATTGCATTTTTAAAAGGGGAGCAAAAATGTCTTAAACATCTGCTGTTTGAAACAGAATGACTGGGCTGTCAAACAAGCATCTGCTTTCTTGAAAGCATTAAATAAGACCTTAAAATGAAGAGGATACTAACAAGATTAAAAGTGAATATTCAAGTGTCTCCCAAGAGAAATCTCTGTAAACTGGCAATTCCCCAAGGATTGTGTCTTACCAAAATTATTCCTCAATACTAAAATGGATTGAAATGTTTGCCCCAGCAGAAAAGATTATGGATCAGGATTTAGAAGATTTACTCACATGAATCCGTTGAAGCCCTTGCACTGAGGCTCCAGCATCACATGTGAATTAAGAAGGAGGGTAGAGAGATGACTAAAAAAAATTGGAAAGAGCTTGCCTTGGGAAGTCACATCTTTACCCACAAACAAATGTGTTGTGGTTTTACTATAGGTGTTGCGTTTTTACTATTCCCACTGGAAGCAAATTGTTTCTCTGAATGCAAAGGTTTGTTCCACAGCTTTTGCCTTTTTCTTCTTTTGTGCCCCAAGGTCCCCCAAACCCACTCCCCAAAAGAAAGACAAGATGACACAGTAATTAAGGTTAATGTTAATGGGTGTGATTTAGACCACAACTTTATTGATTACAGAATGTGTGTGGTACTGGCTTAGGCATTGGGAAACAAGACTATATCTGACTTCTGGCCCACTTTGCTGGAAGTCTGCTAAGGGTAAACCCCATAGGGGGAGCCCACTGACATGAACCGACTCTAGCATCCCCTGGGGGCCCTGGGGTCGTGGCATGGCCCTAGGACAAGATCCAGACCCCCAGATTCCTTTAATGGAATACCCTAGAGCATGGAGGGGCATAATGATATTGGCTGGTCTGGCTCTATGCACCTATGTGGCAGCAGACACACTGACTGCCTTTATTTGAGCACCTTAGAGACAGAGCTGCCATTAAGAGGAGATGTTATTTATAGGTAGAAGAAAGTCAGAAGAAAGTCAGCGAATCATTTGTAAACAGGCCTTGGACTGGTGCTTCATTAGAGAAGCAGAATGATGATGTGATTTCAAGGCTAAGCTGCTTCTTACAGGGGATCCTCATAACTTTCCATGTTAAGGCAGAATGAATTAGGAAGGCGCAGGACATGGCGAAGGCCTGTCATGTCAGAAGTCCAGCAGTATATAAAGTAATATAAAGAGATGTCACACTTGACAGCTGTGAGTCAGGCAGCAGTGACATGGGACGGTTTTAGTTTTCCTTTCATTGCCTACCAGTATTTTGCAAAATTCTGTCTGGACCTGATCGAGCATATGTTTTCATCTTACAAACATGAAGAAACTCCCGCATAAAGAATTCCGTTGTTAACCCACAGACACATAGTCTCTTGCTATGGGGTGAGAATGTTTCACTGAACAACTTTGCCCTTAAAAATACACTAGCATATAAATATATAAATATTACTGTATCCTACAGAATAAATGGTCTGAACGCTTGCATGCAAAGCAGTGTCAGCTGAGTTCAGCTAGAGCAGTGGCATGCCTGTTGCCTTTCTTCTCCCCCAAAGTCTCCTCTGAACCATGCAAGGCAGAGGAGGTGAAATGCCCATTTAGCAATCACAGGTCTCTGGATGCCACCTGTAGAGTTGAGGGTGACTTGTATAATTGTAAAAATTATTGCACCAGCTGGCAAATCTCCCAAAGCAAACAAAAATCATGTTAACTTACCCGACTATCACCATGGCCTGATTAAAAGCTACCTTATGAGCCTCGTTGCATAGAAAAATTGTGCCCATCATGTTCAAATTGATGAATATGTGACATGTGAAATCACAGGTGAGAAATAACATTGAGAGTGGTTTAAGTCACTCTTTTCCTGAAATAATGTCAATCTGAATAGCCACACTCTTATTTCATAGAATCCTAGAGTTGGAAGAGACCACAAGGGCCATCCAGTCCAACCCCCTGCCAAGCAGGAAACACCATCAAAGCATTCTTGACATGGCTGTCAAGCCTCTGCTCAAAGACCTTCAAAGAAGGAGACTCCACCATACTCCTTGGCAGCAAATTTCACTGCCGAACAGCTCTTACTGTCAGGAAGTTCTTCCTAATGTTTAGGTGGAATCTTCCTAATCTCAATATGGACCACTCTTTCCCCAGTTCTCCAGATGCCCCTGCAGTGACTGTTGGCATCAGACACAGACCCTGGGCTCTGCTGGGCTCACAGACCTTGTGAGAGGGATGCTGCTCTTCACAGTAGTGGAGAGAGAACTTTGGCTGAGCATCCACTCCACTGAAGGCCATGGGGAGCCATTTTCAGGTGGAGGACTCAGGAAGACTCCTCTCTGAATTGAGACTTGTCAATAGCCTAATTACATTTCCATTATGCCTGCTTCAAAGAATGTAGTTTGAAGAATCAAGTATAACATGGAAAACCAGGCAAAAGAAAAAGGTCTGCCAAGTCCCTATTATTTTCACAATAGAGCTGTGAAAACAGAAAAGCTGCATTTCTTGTGGAGACTAACAATGTGGTAACTACTTGAGAAAAGCAGACTCCTCCAGCAGCTTCACCAGGAAAAATAGTTAATAGACCTGACCTTTTGCTGTGTCCAAATGAAAAATGGCAACAGAACAGAAAACAAAGGTGGCCCCTGTATGGAGAGCCATTTCAAAGTCTGAGGGCAGGATTCCTACCTCCCTGCCCCCACCCCCAGAAGTCAGGACAAAAACCTTGCAAGCAAATAATAATAAGAAAAACCCTTGGAAATATGACAATTTACAATGCAGTGATTTCTTGAACGATAAAGGAAGTTTTAAAACTATTGAGGCATCTAATTTAGACTCCTATGAGGTGGGGCTGGAGGGTGGACTGGTTTGGAAAAGACACCTCGGCCAGATCAGACCCCGGTCATCTCCAGCGGAACTACAGAGCAGCACAATAGAAACAGCTGGCGACTCAGCAACTGGGACAAGTGGGGAAACGGAGGATTCACCGCCCGAAACACCAAAGCAGAACAACTGGCTATACCTGTGGAGCCCAAGAACCCCGTCTCCCCACCAGTTTGGGCCGCACCACAATCTCAGCAGGAATTGGGCAGGGCACCGGACTCTGGTACTGGCCCCCGGCAGTCCAGCAGAGTTTCCAAGCGTCCAGGCTACTTAAGGACTATGTTCACTGAACTTGTATAGTACCTAGTGAGAGGACTCGTGTAAATTGTAACCATTATGCTTTATGCCTAAAAGGAACCATTACCAGCATTGCTGTAAATAACATAACCATATGATCTTAACGAATGCCTTATCTTGGTGGGGAGGGGTGTTGTGTATTGGTGTATAGAGTTTCCCCTCAGGTTCTTGGCAGTTGTTTTAGGAGGGAACTTTTGGAGGGATCTTGCCAGACTCTCAAGACGGAAACGCTTCTCACCTGACAGCAGCCTTTCCCAACGTGGTGCCCTCCAGATGTTTTGAACTGCCACTCTCATTAGCCCCGGCCAGCATGGTCAGGGATAGTGAGAGTTGCAATTCAAAGCTAGGAAGGGGGAGGCTACACTGTCATTCCCTCTTCCAATATTCGCACCAATCTAGTTTTATGTCATGGCTATGAAACGCCATAGCATGGGATCAAAGAAAGACTTTGTCTCCCCATCTCAGCCTCTCCTGCCTGCCTGTGCAGGTTTTCAGACCAAATGAAGGGCAGGGCCTGAGGTATCTCCCCAACACTCCTGGCTGCGAATCTGAGGACTCACCCACAGCCCAACCATGATCCACTTGTCCTCAAGAGACTCTCCCAATCCACCACTACCTGGTACCATATATATAGTTATAGATATAATAAACCAAGAAAGTATATTGAGAGTAAATGGATGCATTGAATGATGTTCAAATTTGGAAATTAATATGTGATATTAGCATTTGATGTTCATATTTCAGCTAGCAGGTTTGACTTTTTGAAAGAAAGAAAGAAAGAAAGAAAGAGCGTTCTTCCTCATATCGTTTGAATTCATGTAAGTAGCATGGAAAATCAACAGCGATTTCCACTGTCCTGCTGAGATACTCAAAAATTGTTTTCCCCCTAATAGGTTCTGAATGAAAAGCAAGCCATAAAGAAGTGTTGATCAGTTCACACATGTGTGCTAAGGAGATACAGCTCAAATTTAAGCACCTCATATATCTATTTTTTTATATAAAAAAAGTTTTCCCCACCCCAAAAATAATAAGTTTAACCAACACAGCTACCTTTCTGAAAATTAATGCTGCAGATATGAAGGTAGATATTTCTTTGAGAAATTATTTCTCATGTTGGGCAATTATCATTAATGAAGGAAATTTTCTTAAATCTTAATAAATCAGCGGTTGAATTGACTGGCCATGCATCCAAATTGCTGCATTATTCACACTGGAATTACTGCAAAGATTAGCTGTAAATTGCCCTCTAAATTGAATTTATAGTTCCATTTTTCATAACTGCTGTGTTGTGACAGACGAGAAGAATCTTCAGGAAAAACGACAGAAAAGGAACTAATTTCTTAGTGCCCTGCCTTCAAGACAGGACTGAACAATCTCTATTTACCTTTATGTTTTTAACAATCTGTTTTGGCAAGCATAAAAACCTGTTAGGAAGGAAAGTCTAGCCTATTTTTTATGCAATTCTCCATGCAAGTCTCATAAACAAAACTTTAGCACTGTCCTGAAAATGCAAAGTAACCATATTAAAGACAAGCTACAGCAACAGCACCACCACAAATAGAACGATCATTTTAGCTAAATTGGAAAGCTTGAGGGTGTTCATAGAATCATAGAGTTGGAAGAGACCACAAGGGCCATGCAGTCCAACCCCCTGCCAAGCAGGAAACACCATCAAAGCATTCCTGACAGATGGCTGTCAAGCCTCTGCTTAAAGACCTCCAAAGAAGGAGACTCCACCACACTCCTTGGTAGCAAATTCCACTGCCAAACAGCTCTTACTGTCAGGAAGTTCTTCCTAATGTTTAGGTGGAATCTTCTTTCTTGTAATTTGAATCCATTGCTCCGTGTCCGCTTCTCTGGAGCAGCAGAAAACCACCTTTCTCCCTCCTCTATATGACATCCCTTTATATATTTGAACATGGCTATCATATCAACCCTTAACCTTCTCTTCTCCAGGCTAAACAGAGCAGAATACAGTGGTACCCTTGATCTAGATCAGCCCAAAATTGCATTGGCTTTTTTAGCTGCTGCATCACTGTTGACTCATGTCAAGTTGGTGGTCTACCAAGACTCCTAGATCCTTTTCACATGTACTGCTCTCAAGCCAGGTGTCACCCATCCTGTATTTGTGCCTTTCATTTTTTTTTGCCCAAGTGTAGTACTTGACATTTCTCCCTGTTAAAATTCATCTTGTTTGCTTTGGCCCAGTTGTGTAATCTGTTAAGGTCATTTTGAAGTGTGATCCTGTCCTCTGGGGTATTAGCCACCCCTCCCAATTTGGTGCCATCTGCAAACTTGATCAGGCTGCCCTCAAGCCCATCATCCAAGTCATTGATAAAGATGTTGAATAAGACTGGGCCATAGGCAGAACCCTGTGGCACCCCACTAGTCACTTCTCTCCAGGATGAAGGGGAGCCATTGATGAGCACACTTTGGGTTCGGTCAATCAGCCAGTTACAAATCCACTGAATTGTAGCATTGTCTAGCCCGTATTTCACCACCTTCTTTACAAGAATATCATGGGGCACCTTGTCAAAGGCCTGGCTGAAATCAAGATATGCTACATCCACAGCATTCCCTTCATCCACAGCATTCCCTTCACCAGGCTTGTAATTCTGTCAAAAAATGAGATCGGATTAGTCTGACATGACCTATTTTTCAGGAACCCATGCTGACTTTTAGTGATCACAGAGTTTCTTTCTAGATGCTCACAGACCGTTTGCTTAATGATCTGCTCTAGAATCTTTCCTGGTATTGATGTCAGGCTGACTGGGTGGTAATTGTTTGGGTCCTCTTTCCCCCTTTTTGAAAGTAGGGACAACATTTGCCCTCCTCCAGTCTGCTGGATGTAGTTCATCTGGCCCTGGAGACTTGAATACATCTAAACTAGCCAAGTATTCTTGTACTACCTCCTTACTTATTGTGGGCTGTGTTTCCCCTGCTGAATCATCTGCTCCATATTCTTAAGGTTGGGCGTTGTTTTCTTTTTTGGAGAAGACTGAGGCAAAGAAGGCATTGAGGAGTTCTGCCCTTTCTCTGTCCCCTGTTTGCATTTCACCATCTTCTCCTCTAAGTGACCCCACTGTTTCCCTCTTTCTTCCTTTTGCTATGGACATACCCATAAAAGCCCTTTTTGTTGCCTTTAACCTCTCTAGCAAGCCTGAGTTCATTCTGCGCTTTAGCTTTTCTGACTTTGTCTCTACACGTGCTGGCTATTTGTTTGAATTCCTCTCTGGTGGTTTCCCCCTTTTTCCATTTTAAATCTTAACTCAATTTTTTTAGGCCAATCAGCTTGCTGAATGTTATCGGGAAGATTTACTCAAGATTTCTGCTCAATAAATTAACGATCTGGATGGAGAGCAATAATATTATCGCAGAGGAACAGGCGGGTTTCCGCCCTGGAAGATCGACAACAGACCAAATTCTAATCCTGAACCATCTGGCCGACGAATATGCTGGCAAAGGCCTAAAAGCCCTCCATGTCGCCTTTATTGACTTTAAGCAGGCCTTTGATCTAATCCCCAGGAACCAGCTATGGACAAAACTGGCAGTGACATCTATCGACTGCCGCCTCCGTTTGCTGATTATGAATCTGCATACAAATACCTTCCTGAGAATTAGGCTAGATGGCAAGGGGCTAGTCTCTAATCCGGTTGCCACCACTAGAGGGGTAAGACAGGGCTGCTTGCTTGCCCCTGCCCTATTTAATTTCTATATTAACTCTCTAGTGGCCCATATGACCAATGCTGCTTTCCACCCGCCAAAATTAGCAGGTAGAGCCTTGAATGTCCTCCTGTATGCGGATGACGCCGCCCTTTTAGCTACCTCCCCCATTGGGTTAAGGAGGATGCTTCGAGCTCTTCATGAATACGTGACCCAACACGAGCTCCATCTTAATTATGCCAAGACCAAAATAATGGTCTTTGCTGCTCGACCAAAACCTAATTTGTGGTCAATTAATGGTATTCCCATAGAGCAGGTTAGTTGCTTCAAATACCTGGGTCAGATAGTTCGATCAAACAGGTCCTTCTTGGCACACAGAGAATATATAGCCACAAATGCTTCTAAAGCAGCTCTGTTGATTAGATCCCTGTACTCCAAGAAACAGGCACAAACAGTGGATGTTGCCCTGCGAGTCTTTAAAATGAAAGCTCTCCCACTACTGCTGGTGGGCATTGCCTTGGGTTCGCGTAGGGACTTTGTAAGATTGGAATCTATCCAATCACAATTCCTCAGGGCCATTCTCAGGATCCCCCCTTCTGTTGCGGGTGCGATCATGAGATTGGAGACCGGTTGCCAAGCCTTTACGTATGTGGCCCTGAAAGCGAAATTATGGCTATGGCTCAAACTATGTTTCAGACCGATGGGTTTGGCCCCCCTGATTCTGAGGGATAATTTTAAATCTCCATGGGAAAGGGAAGTGGTAGAGGAAGTGCAAAAGTGCGGTCTGTCCTCCCTTTATATTGAGTCCATGACGTTCAGTCGCGCTAAAGCGATGATCGCTCAGAGATTGGGGGATATCGCCAGAGAGGAGGACATAGCCCGCATGAAATCTGGGATGTTTTTAGGGGAGCAGGTGTATCGGTCGGCACCAGCCCGTTACCTGGCGGATATCCACTACATGGAATATCGCAGACTAATTACTGCGGCTAGACTGAATGTCCTTGATTCGGCGGTTTTGAGGGGAAGATTTGGAGGAGTCCCATACGGTCAGAGAATGTGCCATTGTGCCTTGGGTGAGGTAGAGTCCACAGAACACATTCTACTGAGTTGTCCCTTTTATAATGATTTAAGGCAATATCTTATAGACCCGTATTTATCTCAGTTTAGTTCCCGACCAAGAGAACGGCAGGCAGCATATTTGCTCAACAAGCCCACTGGGAAAATAACCTTCTCAGTGGCTAAATTCCTCTGCCTGGCGCTCAAGTGTCGGAAACGTATAATCGAATGTCTTGATGTGGGTTATCTGTAGGAGGTTTAGTAGCGCGGTCATACCCCATTTATGTATCCCTCTGATGCCTTCAGTTTTATATTTTTATATTTTTATGTATCCCTCTGATGCCTTCAGTTTTATATGTTTATCTTTGTATTGAGAAATGTTTTTTGTTGTTGTTTCTGACTATCGGTCGAATAAAGTATATTGATTGATTGATTAACTCAGTTAAAAGTTCTTTAGATAGCCACCCTGGCTTCTTTAGGCACCTTCCATGTTTCCGTCTCATTGGTATTGCCTGAAGTTGTGCTTTTAGTACCTCCCTTTTAACAAACTCCCAACCATCATGAACTCCCTTCCCTTTTAGTATTCCTATCCATGGGATTTCACCCAGAGTTTCCCTAAGTTTTCTGAAGTCGGCTTTCTTAAAGTCTAGAATTTGAGTCTTAGTATGCTTGGTTGCTCCTTTCTGCTGAATAATAAACTCCAGAAGAGCATGGTCACTCCCACCTAATGATCCTGTCACTTCTACCCCACTAACCGGGTCATCACTATTGGTTGGACCAGATCTAAAATGGCTGATCCTCTTGTTGCTTCTCCCACTTTCTGGACAATGAAGTTGTCTGCAAGGCCAGTGAGGAATCTGTTCAACCTTATGCTCTTGGCTGAGTTTGACATCCAACAAATATCAGGATAGTTGAAATCCCCCATTGCTACTATCTCACTTCCTTTTGAATGCTTGATCATCTGTTCCAGGAAGGCTTCATCTGTGTCCTCAGTTTGGATTGGGGTTCTATAGTAAACTCCCACAATGAGATCACTGTTATTTTTCTCTCCCTTAATTTTGACCCAGATACTCTCAATATGGTTATGAAGTTTTAAATCCTGGATCTCTTCACAGGTATACACTCTGTCTACTGTCAGGAATGGGCAACATGTTATTTATTATATCTATGAGTCACATCATAATGTATGTTCTCTGGACAATGAGCAATTTAAAAATAAGGTAAAGGTAAAGGTGCCCCTGACCATCAGGTCCAGTTGTGTCCGACTCTGGGGTTGCGGCGCTCATCTCGCTCTATAGGCCAAGGGAGCCGGCGTTTGTCCACAGACAGCTTCCGGGTCATGTGGCCAGCATGACAAAGCTGCTTCTGGCGAACCAGAGCAGCCCACGGAAACGCCGTTTACCTTCCCGCCGGAGCGGTCCCTATTTATCTACTTGCACTTTTGATGTGCTTTCGAACTGCTAGGTGGGCAGGAGCTGGGACTGAGCAACGGGAGCTCACCCCGTTGCAGGGATTCGAACCACCGACCTTCTGATCAGCAAGCCCTAGACCAGTCCAGAAATCAGTCAGTGCCAGACATTCTTTCCTCAGGATTTCTTCCCAACCCTTTGGCAGACCAACACAAGAGGATGTACAGAGAAAGAGAATGTAAAGGAGACATGGCAGGTGGGGAAGAAAGTTGTGAAAGAGTTGTAGTTTAGAGATTTGGGGTGGTCTGGAGAAAAATCCAAGATACCTGGTTGCCTATGGAACTGGCAGCTTGAAATTGGAAGCAACTTTGCTAATCCAGGCTTTGTAATAGACCTCCATGGAATCTCATTCTGGAAAGCTATTTCCCAGGGCAGTCTCGAGCAGATCGGCTGCCCTGGCACTGAGGGGCGGAGATCGCTCTGGCGCCCCCACCCTCGCAGGGCGCAGCATGGTTTCCGCGTGGCTTTGCCGCGCAGCACCCTGCCTACCAGCCCCGTGCCCTGGCGCCCCACACCACCGGGGGGTCTACCTAGAGCCGGCCCTGCAATTTCCATCTATATCTTATGTAGAAGACGTGTTGGCATGAGAAAACCTGGACTAGGCATGAGCCGGTTGGCATAAGTCTGCCGACACCGTTTTCTAAAAACGGCCTCCAGTCAGTCTCCTGCAGTACCTGTCTGTATCTGTAAAATGTACATTGAAAGTCATTAAAAAGATAATTACCAGTTGTACTTAACTCAGCATAAATGAAGCTCCATGTACCCAAACATACAACATATTTATTGGAGGTGTCAGTTTTCTTCTACTGGCTTCTTGCATATTTTGCTGACATTTTAATGTAACTGAAATTGTTAGTTACAGGTAGGTAGCCATGTTGGTCTGACGTAGTCAAAACAAAATAAAAGAATTCCTTCCAGTAGCACTTTAGAGACCAACTAAGTTTGTCATTGGTATGAGCTTTCGTGTGCATCTGAAGAAGTGTGCATGCACACAAAAGCTCACACCAATGACAAACTTAGTTGGTCTCTAAGATGCTTCTGTTTTGAAATTGTTAGCTTAGTTTAAGCTTTGAATTTGAATATGCTGCCATTTTACTGTTTTATTATGATGTTAATGTATTAAGATTCTTGAACGAAAAGTGCTATAAAACATTTCATAAAAATATATATAATCTCCCCTCTTTGCAGTGTGGGCAAGTATTGTGGCTGTTCATTGGGGGCAGGAGTGCCAGCCCCCATTATTGTTTATTTTATGTTTGGAATTTTTATTAGAGAATATAAGGAATGATGAGAAGATAAAAGGAATTACAATAGGGAGAGACATACATAAGATCAAGGCCTTTGCGGATGACATTATAATTACAATGGAAGAACCAGAGGAGAGTACCAAACAAGCATTAAAAAAGATTAATGAATTCAGGAATTTGGCAGGCTTCAATTTGAATTTGAGCAAAACTAATATGATCTCAAAAAATCTATCCAAGGAGGAAAATCAACAGTTACAAAAGAAGTAGGATTTAAAATAGTAAACGAAACAAAATATTTGGGTATCTGGATTACAAATTATACCAATAATCTATTTAAAGATATGGAAAGAAATTAAGAAAGATTTAGAGGTATGGAATAAGTTAAAATTATCGCTTTTAGGTAGGATTGCAAGTGTTAAAATGAGCATCCTGCCTAAAATGCTATTTCTATTTCAGATGCTGCCAATTCTGGGTTCAAAAGCAGATATATTGAAACAGTGGAAAAAAGATATTATCCAATTTATCTGGAACGGTAAACCCGCAAGAATTAAATATAAATTGCTGATTGACACAAAAAATAGAGGAGGTCTGGCATTGCCAGATCTAAAATTATATCATGACGTGGTGGGCTTTCTTTGGTTGAAAGAGTGGATTATGTTGGACAACCAAAAATTGCTAGATCTCGAGGGGCATGAAAATAAATTCGGGTGGCATACCTACCTGGGGGAAGATAAAATAAAAGTAAATAAGGGGTTCAAAAACCATGTTATAAAAAGATCCTTACTGAAGATATGGGAGAAGCATAAAAGACAACTTGAACCTAAAAACCCCAGGTGGCTGTCACCAGTGGAAATAATAACAGTTAAAAAAAAAAGAATTCGGACAGGAAGTGGGGAAAAGGAAGAGGAATAGAGGAAAAGGAAGGGAAGCTCAAAATGAAAGAGTACGAAGAAATAAAACATCTCTTGACCCGATGGATCCAATTCCACCAGATAAACAGTAAATTTAATGAAGATAAGACACAGAGAGGTTTTTTGGATAGACCGTCATTATTGGAAGAACACCTGTTACAAAACAATAGTAAGATTATCTCCAAAATGTATAAGGTTCTACTTGAATAGGAAGTAAAGGATGAGATTGCAAAAGAGACAATGATCAAATGGGCATCTGATCTCAGTAAAACAATCCAGATAGAACAATGGGAAAATTATGGAACATCTCATGGAAATTTACAGCCTCTGAAGGATTAAAAGAAAACATGATAAAAATGTTTTATAAATGGTATTTGACACCGGTAAAAATACACAAGATGTACAAAACTAAAGCCAATTTATGTTATAGATGTCAAAAAGAAATAGGGACTTTTATACAGGTGTGGTGGCAATGAGAAAATATTAAAATTTATTGGAACCAAATTTTTGAGGAAATTAAAAAAATATTAAAGTATAATATAAAGAAGAATCCCGAATATTTCTTATTAGGAATGTTAGATGAAGACATAAATAAAAATGATGAAAAAATATTACTTTATGCAACAGCAGCAGCAAGAATTTTGGTTGCCACATATTGGAAAAAACAAGAAATACTCAAAATTAGCAAATGGCAGGAGAAATTATTCGGCTATTTGGACATGGTGAAATTAACAAATTCAATCAGAGGCGGTACCAAACAGAAATTTCATCAAAGCTGGGAGAAATTCGGAGATTATATGAAAAGGCATTGTCCCGCACTAAAAACCTGGATCTGTTTCTAATAATCTGTATTGTTCACATAATTATGTTCATGAGAGGAATAATCAAGGAAGTATATCAAGTTAATGGAAGCAGTAACTGGATCAATTCAGTTAACCTGGGAGGAAGATAAGTGGAAGTTGTATGGGAGGAGAGGATAATTTTATTTGTTTTATTTTAGTTAGTATAGTATGTTTATTTACTATATGATGACTTAATTTGAATTAAGCCGAGAAATGAATAGATAGAAAAATAATGGAGTGGTATGTTATAAGAGCTGAAGTTGCGTAATAGAGTATATTTACAACTTTATGTATTATTTGAAGGTTTGTAATTTATGATTTGTAAATTTTATGTTTTTATGTTTTTTTGATTATTTTCAATAAAGTTTATATTAAAAAAGGAGTGCCAGCTTGGCCCTGCAACCATGGGTGCCATGCAGCGTGCATGGCCCTAGTGTCAAAATTTGTGGGGAGCCAGCTCCTGCATGGGGAATTTTCTGGGTGCTCGGGCACCCAGGGCCACAGCGGCTCCTATGATTGGGGAAAATGTCACTCTATTTAGAACCAGGTGGAATCCGTTTAAATTTTGCTCCCAGCTGAGACTGGAACAGGAACTTATGAGCAACATCAAGAGTTGAGGCCATCGTGGCTCACATTTGGAATTTGTTTTCCTTTTTTGTTGTTAATAAAGATGTGAATGTTTATTTAAATCCTGCCATCAAGTCAATAGTCTTCCTTTGTTTCTGCAAGTATGTTATAAATGGTTCCCACTCTTTTTCAAAGTCACTGTTGTCTTTTTCTCAAAGTCTGTCCGTCAATTTTGCCAGTTCTGCATAGTTCATCGATTTCTCTTGCCATTGTTCTTTAGTTGGAATTTCTCCAGTCTTCCACTTTTGTGCTATCAAAATTCTCGCCACCGTAGTAGCATACATAAATAATGTCCTGTTCTTTTTCGGCAGATCCTGACCTAAAATACCTAACAGGAAGGCTTCTGGTTGTTTAACAAATGTTTCAACATTCTCTTCAATTCATTATATATAATTTCCAAATACAGTTTTACATTTTTACATTCCCACCACATCTGATAAAAGGTACCTTCAGCCTCACACCTCCCTCCAACACTCTTTTCATAGATTTTAGATTTTTTTAGATTTTTTAGATTTTTTTAGATTTTTTAGATTTCATAGATTTCATAGATTATAGATTTTAGCCAGTTTGACTGGTGATATATACCATCTATACATCATCTTCATGTAATTCTCTCTCAACAATATACAATCCGTAAATTTCAAATTTATATGCCTTTTTAAATAATTTTGAATTTTCTTCTATCACTTCCTTTTGGAATTTGGAAACTGAATATGAAAAACCCTTCTTGTTGTCCTCTTAAAAAATATACTTTAACTGTCTATGGTTCAACGAACTTTAAAAATGTTCCTTTATTTCTTCATATTCTTTAAGTTTTAGTTTTCCTTCTTGTTCTACCAATAAATCTCTGTATTCCCCCCCCCCCGTGTTTTAAGTGACAATGCCTCAATAGATGATAACTACCAAGGTGTCTTAGGTTCTAAAAGATCTTTATATTTCCCCCCCCCCACTTTAAACAGTGATCTCCTTATTATATGATTGTGAAATCCTTTATGTATTTTTGACTTTCCATACCATAGATAAACATGCCATCCAAACCTGTTGTCATGTCCTTCCAGTTCTGTTATTTCCTCCCTTTCTAACTTGATCCAATCGTGGATCCATATTAGGGATTTTAATTTTAAGTCTGGAAGTGAGCATCCACCTCTTTCTTTCGCGTCTGTTAGTATCTTATTTTTTTATCCTTGCCTTTTTCCCATTCCAGACAAATCTTGAAATCTCTCTTTGCCATTCTTTGAAGCATTTCGTGTTATTACTGGGATAGTCTGGAAAAGAAATGACATCCTTGGAAGTACATTCATGTTTATAGTTGAAATTCTTTCCAATAGAGAAAGGTTTATCCTATTCCATATTTTCAAATTTCTTTTAATTTCATGCCAATTTTTCCCATAATTATCTTTAAAGATATTTATATTTTTTGATGTTATCCACACACCCAAATACTTCACTTTTTTATGGCTCCCATTTGGAATTCCATGCAGCTTTGGCTACTAGCTTAGATGGCCCTATTACACATCCTTTACCTAAGCAGCTACATGCACAGAGAAAAGGAATTGTGATTAGGTTCCACAAGAAATTAATTGAATCACCTACCTCCAATTTGAAAAGTTTGGCATGTTTAGCCTGAAAAGGAGGAGGTTGAGAAGGGATGTAACAGCCACCTTCCAATATCTCAAGGGCGACCATGGGGAAGAGGGAGCAAGCTTGTTTTGTCCTGCTCTGGAGGGCAGGACTCTAACCAATGGCTTCAAGTTACAAGAAGAAGATTCCAGCTAAACATCAAGAAGAACCTTTTGAGGGTAAGAGCTGTTTGACAGTGGAATGGTCTCCCATGGAAGGTTGTGGACTCTCCTTCCTTGGAGGTTTTTAAGCGGAGGTGGGATGGTCATGTGATTCTTTAGCTGAGATTTCTGCATTGCAGGAGGTTGGACTAGATGACCCTCAGGGTCCCTCGCAACTCTACGGTTCTATGGTTCTGTGATTCTGTTTTTTCTCTGCCTCAAAGCATGATCTGGGGACCCATCCAGCTGTGTTCACTTCCTCTTTCTCCATTTGCTCTAGACCAAAGATGAGATAGTGCTGTTGAATTAATTGTTTTAGAGGCTTAAAACCGTTTGGTTTTGGCTTATGAGACTTATTGAGAAACCTGATGTGAATAATGAGTCTCTATTTCTGTATATCTGCATAGTGTGTTTTTGTGTTTCATTTATCACCTTAAGCGTGTGCCATTTAATCCCGCAACCTTTTCCAGAAGCAGAGACACCAACTCCTTTCACCTACAGTGAATTGGAAAAAATGAATTTCTGTGCTATTGTGACCCTGAATGGTTTATTATGGTTGTGCCATAATTGAAACTAATGTTCACTTACAGCAAGGTTTTGCAGCAGGGCAGGGATAACAGATCTCTAAAAGTCAGGAACAAGTTATTTGTCAAGTATGAATTTATAAAAGAAATAGCTTGCTGTGCTATGCAGAGGAGGACAAATATATAGCCGTTACTTTGTGTAATAGTCGTGACTTAATAATATCTTTATTTCAAATTAGGGATTTGAATCCACATTGCAACCACACTATGCAAAGGGTATATTGACATATAGAGGCACTGCAAAGTAAGACATATTGTAATAATTAGCAGAATTATTTCTGGCATGCCATGAGCAATTACAGGATTAATAACTAGCCAAGCACCACATCCTGCAATGTTGGAATAAATTGACCGACAAGGTTTTTCAGTTCGGAAATGAAGCTTAGATGGGTCATCAATAAAAAAGACTGTGGAGAGGAGATTTTTGAGCGCATACATTTTACATTTACAAAATATGGATGTGATAATTCTGCTTAACGATTGGAAGAATGTATTTTAAAATTCATTTAAAATATTTTGCCCTTTCTAAATTGCCTAGCTCAAGCTAGCATCTTAGATAGTCACACTAATGTACCATGTAACCTGTATTTAATTTTGTGTTCTGATCAAAAAGAATGCTCATAATGATTTCCTAATTAGCTGTCTGCACATGGCAAAGGAAAGCTTTCTCCTCTGTGCTCAACTTAACTACCTTAGATGTTACACTGATGTGCATGTATAGAGTGTGGTGGGCGGATTATCATGAAATTACGCAACAGCCTATGAAGTTGGAAGTCTGTGATGGGAAGAATGGCTTCCCTCCCTCCAGTTAGGTGCTCAATGGTGGGTGGGGCAATATGTCCCTCTCCTGGCAGCTTTTCTGTGCCAGCCAGGATAGAAAAGAAGCAGCTTTCTCTGCAGTCAGATGGGGTGGTCTGTTTCTCCTTAAGCCACAGCATGTTTGTGCTGTGTGCATACGCTGGAAAGGGGATGCAACGAGAAATGGGAAAGCCAGAAAGAGTAGGGATTCAACTAGCTTGCTGCTGACAAAGAATCATAGAATTGTACAGTTGGAAGGGACCACAAGGGTAATCTAGCCCGGCAAAGCAGGAATCTCGACTAAATCATCCAAGACAGGTGGCGATCCAACCTCTGCTTTCAAAACCATTCTCCAATGAAGGAGAGTCCACCACCTTCCAAGGAGTCTGTTTCATTGTCAAACAGCTCATACCATCAGAAGAACCTTCCTGGTGTTCGGTCAGAATCGCCTTCCCTTGCAACTTGAAGCTACTGATATAGATCCTAACCTCCAGAGCAGGAGAAATTAAGCTTCCTCCATCTTCCCTGTGACATCCCTTGAGATATTAGAAGATGACTATCCTATCTCCTCTCAGTCACCTCTTTTCACACAATTATTTCACACAATCACCCAAATATTACAGTCACCCTGAAGGACCAGGTGCACAGCCTGGGAGTCATTTTGGACTCACAGCTGTCCATGGAGGCGCAGGTCAATTCTGTGTCCAGGGCAGCTGTCTACCAGCTCCATCTGGTACGCAGGCTGAGCCCCTACCTGCCTGCAGACTGTCTCACCAGAGTGGTGCATGCTCTGGTTATCTCCTGCTTGGACTACTGCAATACGCTCTACGTGGGGCTACCTTTGAAGGTGGCTCAGAAACTACAACTAATCTAGAATGCGGCAGCTAGACTGGTGACTGGGAGTGGCCGCCGAGACCACATATCACCGGTCCTGAAAGATCTACATTGGCTCCCAGTACGTTTCCGAGCACAGTTCAAAGTGTTGGTGCTGACCTTTAAAGCCCTAAATGGCCTCGGTCCAGTATACCTGAAGGAGCGTCTCCACCCCCATCGTTCTGCCCGGACACTGAGGTCCAGCTCCGGGGGCCTTCTGGCGGTTCCCTTGTTGCGAGAAGCCAAGTTGCAGGGAACCAGGCAGAGGGCCTTCTCGGTAGTGGTGCCCACCCTGTGGAACGCCCTCCCATCATATGTCAAAGAAAAAAACAGCTACCAGATTTTTAGAAGACATCTGAAGGCAGCCCTGTTTAGGGAGGCTTTTAATGTTTAATAGATTATTTTATTTCATTTTTCTGTTGTAAGCCACCCAGAGTGGCTGGGGAAGCCCAGCCAGATGGGCGGGGTATAAATAATAAATTTATTATTATTATTATTATTATTAGTATTATTATTATTATTATTATTATTATTATTATTATTATCATTATCCAGGCTAAACAAACCCCGTCCCTCAACCATTCCTCATAAGGCTTAGCTTCCAGACCTTTGATGAATTTGGTCGCCATCCTCTGCACAGGTTCCAGCTTGTCAACATCCTTCTTAAATTGTGGTGCCCAGAACTGGACACAATATCCCAGGTGTGCTCTGACTAAGACAAAATAGGTAATATTGCTTGACCTGGGCACTAGACTTCTGCTGCTGAGGCAGCTTAGAAGTTGCTTTTTTTTCGCTGCTGCCGCCGCCACCACATCACATTATTGACTCATGTTAAGCTTGTGGTCCACTAAGATCTTTTTCACTTTACTACTGGCAAGCAGATGCCCCCCCACCTTAGATATGTGCAACTTGTTATGCCTACGCAGAAGCTTACATTTGTCTGTCCCTATGGAAAATCATTTTGTTAGTTTGAGCCCAGTTCTGCAATCTGTTAAGGTCATTTTGAATCCTGATTCTGTCTTCTGTGGCATCAGCTACCTCTCTCAGCTTGGTTTCATCTGCACATTTGATGAGCATCCCCTTCATTCAAGTTCTTTCTAAAACTGTTGAGCAACCAGGGGCCCAGCACAGAACCCCATTTGCAACTCCCCATTTGTCACTCCCTGAGATGATGCAGACTCCAACAGGTTGCGAGGGATGAAGCCTTAACAGAACACTTTCCCTGCCTCTGTCTGGATTTCTATCTTGAGCCAACATGAGTCCCTAGACCAGGGCTGGCGCAAGACATTTTACACCTGAGGTAAATCACAAAATGGTGCCTCCCGCCCTGACTGGGAAGAAGGGCTGAAGGAAGATATACATCAGGAACAAGCGGGAAGTAAATATTTGTATTGGTTTCTGCTGCCCCTGTGGATCCTGCTGCCTGAGGCAGTCTCCACACCTTGCCCAATGGATGTGCTGGCTGTGTTCTAGACTTAGTGATGGGCAGATCTCTCTCTTTCCATTTATCTCAGTTCCTCATCTTTCCAGTTGGGTTCTTTGCATTCCACTTTGGTTTGGTTTGTTGCTGCATCTAAGGTCCTCGTGAAAAAGCAGCAGCACTTCTGCTGTTTGTACATCTCCACATTTTTCTTTCTCTGTACCATTTCGTGAATTAGAAGATAATGCAGTTAGCTTCATATTTTGTGGTTTGCATGTCTTACAGATTGTTTAAGTAATTAAAAATCATGAAAAATTAATTGAAACTAGCTGATTGTTGATGAGCTTTCTGACAGTAATATTAATGCAATTATTTTACGAGTGAAGAGCTGCAGTAGCTTATTAATATTAATATGTTGAAGGGAGCACAAAAAGATATTTGCCTTTAATAAAGGGAATATTCTGACATAAGCTTTTTAAATGCAATAGTGTTGCATCAAGGACAATTTTGGCTTGGGAATGTCAACAGAAATAGCCCAAACAAGGACTGAGCCAAAATGGAGGCTATTTGCTGAGGTCCTGTTCTGTGTTTCACATTTAGCAAATATTCAGTGGCCTTTCTCAGTGTTATTAGCACAGATTCAGGCCACACGCACCCTCCCCTACTCATCCAGGCAGCCCACATTCCTCCCTCATTCCTGGCATTCAAGTGCTGGTTCCTCTGTGAATCCCTCTGCATCCCAGATTGGCTCCAGCTTCTGCAGCTTGTCTTCTGCAAATCCTCATTCATTCTCCAACTAAGAGTGACATCACCATATAGTAGAGTTGACAGCATGAGAGCAAATGAAGCTGATTCTGAGTTGAAGGCAATGGTTGCTCCAAAGGCACTCTCCTCGCTCTGAATTGGCTTCATTTGCCCTTGATGAGGTTGGCATGCAGAGCATTCTAATTGGCGAAATGATGAGAAAGGAGGAGGAGGATTTTAGCAAGGAAGCTAAAACTGAGAGGTGCCATATCAGGACCACCAGATTTGGATGGTCTTTTTAGAAACTTTCCAGACCTTCTCCTGAAAGTTTGTTTTACCACCAAAAGTGTTCACTGAAGAACATATGCCCCCCCCCCATTTGTGTGATTGAAATACAATGTTCACTTGGAAACAAGTGAACATGTGGAGTTACATGTGGAGCCCAGTTGCAGTGAAATACTTCTTCAGGGAAATTAATTCTCAGATTAATCAAAAGCAAAATGAACAAAGGAGATTATTTGAAATGTCACAGCTTTCAATATTCACTAGAATTATAGCAGTGCATTGTGGCAGGTGTAGCGTAGCCTTCCTGAACAAAAGAAGCCCAAACTATGAAATAGAAAACAGTAAACAGATGTAAATCAGTGTGAGGAACCAACATTGATGCAAGAAAAGCATAGATTTGGCCATCATTAAGGGCTGTATCCAATGATACTTTTGCCTTGTCAGAAAGTGCTTCTGGTCGCACAACTCAGGAAGTTTTTTGCCAGACCTCCAGTCCCTTGAAAAGTTTGACTTTGTAGAACTGAAATAGATTGGGATTACTATAAATTATTACAATAAATTAGAAGAAGTTGTACTTCCTATCTTGAAAAATCATGAATAGTATAATACGGTAGAAGGAAGGAAAACTCCAGATTCATGGAAGGGTGCATTAATAACAATAATTCCCAAACAAGGCGCAGATCTCAAAATGACAAAAAAAAATTATAGACCAATCTCATTATTGAATTCAGATTATAAAATATTTGCCGGAATATTAGCAAACAGATTGAAAAACTTCCTGAATAGAATAATAAATAAGAGACCAAGTAGGCATCCCGCTGGGAAGGCAGATAAATAACAACACAAGAACAATAATTGATTTACTGGAATACATTGAAATGAAAGGTAGCAAAAAAGCAGCAATGCTCCTGGGAGATGCTGAAAAAGCCTTCCATAGTGTTCCATAGGACTTCCTACTGAAAACTATTGAAGTGATGAGAATAGGGAACAAAATAATAAATGGAATTAAAACCCTTAGATGGACCACTCACTTCTCTCTCCAGCAGTGCCCAGGTGTCCTTAAGGTTGGCTGGGACCGCACTGGATTATGCTGCAAAACCCCACAAATTGTAACTTTTTACAAAAAGAGCATTGCACTAAGTAAAAGTGAAATCATGTTGTCAAATCTAAGATAAATGTTTCAGCATTTTATTTTAGATGGTTTATCAGCCACCCACTCTAACATTTCATTTTTATTTTGTTTCTAGTATTTTCATTTTTAACCATTTTTATTTCTCCATGAATCTTCCAATGTTTGAATTTATATGCTATGGGATATTACAGAGTGAAGTTATTTTTTCCTGCAGGGAAAAACCCAACTCTGAAAAAAACACCAGAGAGTTCTCTCCCCATTTCCTCTATGTTTTTAATACTAGAATCAATGAGGCACAGATCAATAAATGTATATATTTGCTTTCTTTCTTTCTTTGTCACATTTATATGCTGTGTTCACAGTCACTGCAGCACCAAAAGCTACTGACAATCAAACATATAAGCAAAAGGAAACCATAATGAAAATCAGCAATTGCATGTGTCACCACAAAAAACTATTTTTTAGCACATAATACTACCAAAGTGAATTACTGATTCCATAAAACCACCACCACGAATGTGTGTTATAGATTTCATGTCAAAATGGCCATAGTGCTTGAGCCACAGCTTTACAATTCCTTTGTAGCTGGGCCATATCTTCATTGTGGTGGGTTTCTGCTTCATCTCATTTGGTTCCTCCATTCCTCATGAGGTCCCAGGGGATGGTCTGAGGGCATAGGAGGTGCCTGGATGGGTGGTCACCTGAGGACCAGGTAGATGCTGCCAAGTGCATTGCCAGGTATCAAAGAGGTCTGGGCAAGGTTCCCCCAGACACCCTCCACCATTCCTGGTAGATGGGGGAACAGCTGTTCTCCATTAACTGAGTCACTTATTACTATACAAAAGCAAACCCCACAAATTTCAAGCCACAGAACATCAATAGACATTTAGAAGTATATTTGTCCTGGGTGTAAGCAGGTCCCTGTGGACATTCTTAGCTGTTCCTGTCTACAAATTGCAGTTTCTGGCCTTTAACTCTACACAAAACAATTGGAATCCTAACAGAAATCATTGCTTTAATTATCCCCTTTTCTCCTAAGCAGATAACATCAACTTGGGCAATATAAAATTTCTTGTTTGTTCTGACTGAAAAATAATACCCTGAACCAAAATCACCACGAGCCAATTGGAAGTTTTTTTTTCCACCTTAAAGTAAATCATCCTTATACTGTTCACACATTCTCTAAATATAACATTGCGTGTTTCCAGAATTACTTTCACTAGCAAAAGTGAAAACAGTGTTGCTGCTACTGAACAACCACGGAGGGCCGCAGACTTCATGGGGCCCACTGCTGGCAAACATGATCAAGTAAGGGGGCTGGAATGAACCTGAAGTTTATCATTTGTGGTTATAATTGAATATTTGATTACTAAATCGAATGGTCTGTGCAGAGCCTGTGGGACGACTGCATCCACCTTGGCTTCCATAAATGAAGTTTGTATTTGACTAAGTCAGAATAGACCAACTGGAACCATTTGCCTTACTTACATCTGTATCTCCTGTGAGCATGACACCCTAAAACATAAATGGGGTGGTGCATTTTTTTTAACTTGCATACTTTTAGAATGTTCATTTTTATATGGAGCAGGCAGAAATTCCATTCTCAGATTGTTGGAATATTTTAGAACATTTCGAAGGTATAGAAGTCACACTCTAAACTGATGTAACTGGGGAAGAGCCATCACACCTTCAAAACGCACCATCCTGAATACTGGGGCGAGCCAGGAGGCTTTGTGCACAACTCTGTCCCTACTCTGCCTGCCCCTAAGCTCTCCAGTCCTGCCAGAGGGCTATGAGAATGCTCCACCACCACCTGCTGGCCATATCAGGGCCTCTCCTCACATGCCCGGGATCCTCTGATTTGATGAGAGGGCACATCTTGGATCCACATAGGAAATACTCCTGCCCTGATTTGGAACCCCGATCTCTAGTGGGGCAGGCCCGGCTCTAGGTGCACTCCCGTTGGTGTGGGGCGCGGCTGTGTGGCAAAGCCATGCTTCGAGGGCGGGGGCGCCGGAGCGATCTCTACGCCTCAGCGCCAGGGCACCCGACCTGCTCGAGATGGCCCTGTAGTGGGGTTTGGGGCAAATTTATTCTAATTCTTTGGGATGCCCTTGCAGTTCTTCATACGTTTTGCCTGTGAAGAAATCCACAAAATCTGCTACAGATTTCATTTTCCATGACGTTTTGATGGCCATTCACAGAAAAACAGGATGAGTGGGGAAAGTGTTTTTGTGTCTGAACAGAAATGCAGAAATGTAAGAGGGGGGCGGAAAGGACCCAGGTGCTTCTTAGCATTTATTTCTTAGCTAGCCAGGCCTGGTGGCATTTGCTTACTGCTCTTCACATCCAGTTGAATATGTGTTTTAATTTTAAGGTGTTTTCATCAAATATTTTGTTTAAAAGCTGTTTTCTGCAATACCTTTCATCTTGTTCTTTCACTCCTTTTTTATTAAATCATTGTTGCAGTGACTTAATCAGCATTTACTTGAAAGTCTACTCTGTGTGTCACAAAGTACAAAGCTCAAGATGCTTATTTTTCTTTGATCTCCAGTTTTCATAAGAAACTAGCAAAGTGTCTTATTATAGCAAGCAGTAGTCCCAGGGTTGAGAATGGCTGCTTTGAAAAGGTGTTTCTTTTAGCATACCTTAGGGAACACTCTATGTTCCCATGAGCTGCCTGTTTCTAGAAGGCCCAGCCCAGCAATGTTTCCTCTCCTCTCTCCATTGTGCATAGCTGTCAAGTTCTCCCTTTTTAAAAGGGAAATTCCCTTATGCTGAATAGGCTTCCTCACGAGAAAAGGGAAAACTTTGCAGCTATGCCATTGTGGTGGCGGGTGTGGGTGTTTCTAAGTCATGAAGAAATGCAGGTGGCCAATATCAGTAAACTGCTCTTGTTGTCATTTGTTCTTGTTGTTTTTTTTTAAAAAAAAACATTTAAACTTTAAGTATCGCACTGTACAAAGATTTTAAACCACAATATAAAACTGTTGGATTTTTTGAATAGTCAAGTTACTTTAGAGCCGGTCTAATGTAAATACTGTCTGTTTAAGAGAAACAGGTGCCAGTGTTTCTGTTAATTGCTCACAGGCGTGGGCTCTGCTTCTTGTATATAAGGCTCTGCCAGAAAGCTTTCTGTATCTCTTAGTTAGATCTTTCAGTTTGATTCATCTCGTAGTAGATCACTCTCTCAGTTGTTCTCAATTTAAGAGATTCCTTAGTTGAATCTTAGTATGATTGCTTAGTTATAATGCTAGAATGCTGTTAATTCTCAGGTAGTTTAATGGGAGTTTTGTGGGAGGTTTGGAAAGTGGGTCGATAACATTGCTAAGAGAGAAAGCATTTATCTTTAAAGTCTCTTTAGAGTCGGTTTGGTTTTCAGTTAAAGAAACCCAATCGTTTGTATTTTCATCTGCATACTTTTACAAGTGTGCAGCTAGTAAGGGGTTTCATATAAGGGAGATAATACCCTACGCTCTTGGTGGTGTTTTCTTAGCCAGGTCGACTTCTGACTGCATATACTCTGCGTGAAGCGTACTTTAAAGGGCCACTGAAAACTGGGATATATGATTTAGGTTAAGCAAGTTTCAATACCCAGTTTTCTCCAATATTATTATTCTTATATTATTTTCCAATAAGAACATACATCAGACAATTTTAAAAGCCAAAAGCAACTAACAGAGCCAAAGACTCCAGAGTAAGCTTCATGGGATGGGAGAAAATCAGGACCACCACTTGACCAAGGGGTGCTCAGCATGGTCCAGCCAGTGAGTCTACCACCACAGATCTTCCTTCTGCCGCACCTGGTCCATCTCCTGCTTTTTTTTGGGGGGGGGGAACCCTTCACTGTTGCAATAGCACTAATGCAAATTGGTGGCTTCTCCAGCTCCTCTGTCAGGTGACCAAGAGAATTACTGTGCCACCACGGTGGTTTGCTATGAAGGCTGGTGGGGTCAGGAATTAAACTTATACATTTCTTAAAGTTTATCCAAGTCTATCTAAGTTTTCAATGCCTTTTTAGCCTCTTTGGCAAATCATGACTGTGGCACATGCAATGCTTGGGCACCTTGATGTGGAGAAAATGGGTGGAAATAAGATTTTTTTTCTCTACCGTAATGCTAGAATTCAGGGACAAAATTTAGAATAGATTAAAGTACTTCTTCATACAGTGTGTTGCTAAACTCTGGAATTCTTCACCATGAAATGTAGCAATAGCCACTCACTTGGATGGCTTTAAAGGGGGGTTAGATAAATTGGGGGGGGTAAAAGTTATCAATGGCTACCAGCCATGATGGCTCTGTGCAATCTGCAGTACTGAAGGTGATAGACCGCTGTAGACCAGTTGCTAGGAATCACGAGTGAGGAGGCTGCTGTTGTGCACATGCCCGGCTTGGGGGCTTTCCACCAGGCAGCTAGTTGGCCACCGTGAAAACAAGATGCTAGATTTGGAGCTTTGGTTTGATCCAGCAAGACTCTTGTGTTGTTTCTGAATTCATGATGAAATTGTCCCACTTGCATGACTGAAGGCCAATGGTTCCTGGTCAGAAATCTTTCTAAAGATTGTTTCCATTGAGGGTGGATATAAGAGTCAGAAGAACAAAATCCAGTAGTCAAACCATCTTGGAGCTCATTATTCTTCATTTCTCATTTCTCATACAAATGTGGCAGAGATTTTTGCCAGTCAAGAAGAGACACAGACAGCTGAGGAGCTTTGGGACCCATTCCAAAGAGGAGTGCAAAAATTCTCTAGATTGCTCCTTAAATGTCAGAGTGCTACCTAATGAATTATTCCGTCACTAGTTAACATCTTCAGCTCACTGAACTTTCACCTTAGGGAGTCTAAAGCAAATGTCAGATTAGAAATTGGAGCACCCTGGAAATGTGTGCTAGCGTCATCAATCATCTGTTGACAACCTAGGCATTTCATACGGAACCAATTGCCCACATTCCATCTTGTTCAGGTATCCCGTCTCCGACAGTGACCAAATCCAGAATAGCATTTCCTCCTTAAAATGCCACCTGCTATAATAATTGTCAAGACAGCTGCATGTCTGTCCACTTTTCTTCTCCTGAACTATTTAAGCAGTGCAGAAAATGAAACCATAAGAAACCATAAGAAAGATAAGACAAATGGTAGAGTGATAATTGTTTTGGGAATCTATGAGAAACAGTCTCTGAAATGACTCCCCAAACACACACACCAAAGAACACCAACAGGAAACAAGTTCAAGGCCGCATGGATGGCAGTTGTGGCATCAGCACTCAACAGATGAACCCAGTTTTCTCTGGCCACTCCTTTATTTGTACATTGAACTAATGGACTCCTGGAACACGGGAAATTTCTGAGCTCTGGCTGTTAAAAGCAGTTATAGTCTTGACTGACAGGAAGGTGGTGGAAAGTGAGATACATGGAAGATCTAAGGAAAGTGGCGATAAGCAAACCATTCTGACCCTCAACCCCGCACGCACACACTGGAACAACAGTACAGTGGTACCTCTACTTACGAATTTAATGCGTTCCGAATGCACATTTGTAAGTCGAAATAAATTGTAAGTCGAATCCCATAGGAATGCATTGGGAGAAAAAATTCATAAGTAGAAGCAACCCTATCTAAACCGCATCCAAGATGGCGGACGGAGCTCTATTTGTTGGTAGAAACATTCGTAAGTAGAGTAAACAAGTAGTAGAGAAACATTCTCTACTCTCTTGTCAGTAGAGAAACATTCGTAAGTAGAGTAAGTATATATATACTGCATGCGCGGAGGTCACAGCCTTGCTCTGTAACCGCTGGACCAAATTGCATCAAATTAGGACAAAGCGTAGCTTGCCCATCAGGCATTTTAAAAAAATTCCAAAAACCACACCTTTCACACCTAAAATAATGATTAAACACAAAAAGTGACGCCCAAATTCGACATCACCAGCAGAAGGTCTGAAGATGGGTGACACCTGGCTTGAGAGGACAGTGAGGGTCCTTGAGTAGATAGTCAAGGGGTTCCTTACTTTAAAAGTATTGCAGCCCTGTGCAAGTGAAGCCCCTGTACAGAGCCTGAAAAAAAAGTGTTTATAGGACCCCAGTGAACATCATGGGAAATGGGAAATTGGTGGTTCTGAGGAGATGGTGAAAGTATGTGCGGTAATCTACTGAGGCGATGGAAGTGAAACAAGATATTCAGAGTTCCTGAGGGAGGGAGAGACTGTTGTGTATCGGATAAAGTTGAAAGAGGTCAAACCTGAATCTCATCCTGGATATTGTTGTTAGAAGAGAAGAAGAAGAGTTTGGATTTGATCTCCCACTTTATCACTACCCGAAGGAGTCTCAAAGCGGCTAACACTCTCCTTTCCCTTCCTCCCCCAACAACAAACACTCTGTGAGGTGGGTGGGACTAAGAGGCTTCAAAGAAGTGTGACTAGCCCAAGGTCACCCAGCAGCTGCATGTGGAGGAGCGGAGACACAAACCCGGTCCACCAGATTACAAGTCTACCGCTCTTAACCACTACACCACACTATTAGTCCTCCCGCCCACTCAGTGCTTCCAAGAATGACCTTTTACTGTATCTAACGTAACTGAAGAGCTCCCATTCACCCCCCCTGAGTGATGCAGACCTCAACCATGTTGTGACAGGCCAACCCCCACCTGCGCCATCTCTGGCTTGACTTCCAGGAGGGATCCCATAGAGGGAGTGCAATTTGCTTCTGTTTCCTATCTGTCACAATGATGGACATTTTGCTAATACAGATGGAAATGAATCTCGAAAGGCAAAATGACTGGGTGCAACAATATCATATGGCAATAACTGAATTAATGATATTACATGTTCAGCATGAAAGACTGAGTACAACCATCAAGAAATGCAATCCACACAGCAGATGCCACTAACCAAAGTCTATATGCCTGGCATGTACAAGATAAGAGGCAAGAGGGAGCTGGGGAAGGGGAGGCTGTCTGTCTCTTACAGAGACCTCTTTTGAGCAAGAAGACTTTCCAGCCTCCTAGGTACCCTTAAATGCTCTGATCCAGGGCCTGGCAATGCCTTTTAGCATGTCCATGACACACATTAATAAAGAAGAGCATTATGTTTGCCTTCGGGGTGACAAGCTGTGGTGCTGTCAATCTCCTGTTCCTCTTGATATAGTCTCTGCTCTGTTTTTTAAATAGGACATCCTGTTTCACATTGCTGTAATATCAAGACAGGGAGCGTTGGAGCGTTTTATGAAGAAATTCAAAATGGGGTAGGAGCACAGAACAGATAAACTGGTTACTGCTGAGTAAGAAATGCATTTCAATAACAACAACAACAACAACAACAACAACAACAAATGCCTCTGAATTTTTGTCAAGTGCTCTTTGCAGGAGCAGAAATATAATTTCATATTAAGACATGTATATGCCATTTTTTGGGATGCGGGTTGCACTGCGGGTTAGACCACAGAGCCTAGGGCTTGCCAATCAGAAGGTCGGCGGCTCAAATCCCTGCGACGGGGTGAGCTCCCGTTGCTCGGTCCCAGCTCCTGCCAACCTAGCAGTTTGAAAGCATGTCAAAGTACAAGTAGATATATAGGTACAGCTACAGCGGGAAGGTAAAAAGCATTTCCATGCGCTGCTCTGGTTCGCCAGATGACCTGGAAGCTGTATGACGGCTCCCTCGGCCAATAATGTGAGATGAGCGCCGCAACCCCAGAGTCGGTCACGACTGGACCTAATGGTCAGGGGTCCCTTTACCTTTACCTTTATGCCATTTTTAGCCACACAAGTGGCCCTCAAAACAATTTACAATGAATAACCAATAAACTTATTGCACAAAGTAGCAGTGAATCCATTCAGAATTATTAATAATGGTAATAATCAACCCTTACTAAGTGGCAATGAAGGCAGTCAGAGGTGAGCATGATTTTGTAGTTACATGCACAGCCACTAGTAGCTTTGGGGGTACTGTTACTTGGGCTGCATCTACACAGCTATAAAAAAAACACACTCTGAAAACCGTTTTAAAGCTCACAATGGAAAATTTAATAGAGTTCTGATTTCAGCTGTACAGTGCCATCTGATGTCACAGTGTTATACAGTGGTACCTTGGTTCTCAAACTTAATCCATTCCGGAAGTCCATTCCAAAACCAAGGCGCACTTTCCCATAGAAAGTAATGCAAAATGGATTAACCCTTTCCAGACTTTTAAAAACAACCCCTAAAGCAGCGATTTAATATGACTTTTACTATCTAACAAGACCATAAAATGAAAGCAATAAGGCATGTCCAACTTCAAATAGGCTGCGATCTACAGTACTACCCAGTATCAAAAACTGTCCGTGAGGGACAGTGAGGGACTGCCATTGGAGGGATGAGGAGCGCCGGGGGAAGCAGGTGGCCACCTGGACATGGGAGGGGCAAGTTTACATGGGGGGGAGGAAAGGGAGGCACTGCTGGGGCCATGCCACTCAGCGTTGCTCTGGTGCCCAGAGTGTCAGTCACGGGCGTCACTTGGAGGGGGTGGCTGTGGCGGCGGCAGACCCAACGCCGGGGTGTGGCAGTGACATCCCTTGCCCGCTTGATTGCTGCCCAGCCTGGCCTTCCCTCACTCAAAAAACGGAAGTGTGGCACTGAAAACGGAAGTGGGAGTGACCATGCTAGGTGGGAGTGACCATGCTAGGTGGGAGTGACCATGCTCTTCTGGAGTTTATTATCCAGCGGAAAGGAGCAACCAAGCATTCTAAGGTCCAAATTCTAGACTTTAAGAAAGCCGACTTCAGAAAACTTAGGGAAACGCTGGGTGAAATCCCATGGACAGTAATACTAAAAGGGAAGGGAGTTCATGATGGTTGGGAGTTTGTTAAAAGGGAGATATTAAAAGCACAACTTCAGGCAATACCAATGAGACGGAAACATGGAAGGTGCCTAAAGAAGCCAGGCTGGCTATCTAAAGAACTTTTGACTGAGTTAAGATTTAAAAGGGATATGTACAAAAAATGGAAAAGGGGGGAAATCTCCAGAGAGGAATTCAAACATATAGCCAGCACATGTAGAGACAAAGTCAGAAAAGCTAAAGCACAGAATGAACTCAGGCTCGCCAGAGAGGTTAAAAGCAACAAAAAGGGCTTTTATGGGTATGTCCGTAGCAAAAGGAAAAACAAGGAAACAGTCGGGTCACTCAGAGGAGAAGATGGTGAAATGCAAACAGGGGACAGAGAAAGGGCAGAACTCCTCAATGCCTTCTTTGCCTCAGTCTTCTCCAAGAAAGAAAACAACGCCCGACCTGAAGAATATGGAGCAGATGATTCAGCAGGGGAAACACAGCCCAGAATAAGTAAGGAGGTAGTACAAGAATACTTGGCTAGTTTAGATGTATTCAAGTCTCCAGGGCCAGATGAACTACATCCAAGAGTATTAAAAGAACTGGCAGAGGTGATTTCAGAACCACTGGCAATAATCTTTGAAAATTCCTGGAGAACAGGCGAAGTTCCAGCAGACTGGAGGAGGGCAAATGTTGTCCCTATTTTCAAAAAGGGGAAAAGAGAGGACCCAAACAATTATCGCCCAGTCAGCCTGACATCAATACCAGGAAAGATTCTAGAGCAGATCATTAAGCAAACAGTCTGTGAGCACCTAGAAAGAAACTCTGTGATCACTAAAAGTCAGCATGGGTTCCTGAAAAATAAGTCATGTCAGACTAATCTGATCTCATTTTTTGACAGAATTACAAGCCTGGTAGATGAAGGGAACGCTGTGGATGTAGCCTATCTTGATTTCAGCAAGGCCTTTGACAAGGTGCCCCATGATATTCTTGTAAAGAAGCTGGTAAAATGTGGGCTAGACAATGCTACCATTCAGTGGATTTGTAACTGGCTTACTGACCGAACCCAAAGGGTGCTCATCAATGGCTCCTCCTCATCCTGGAGAGTAGTGACTAGTGGGGTGCCACAGGGTTCTGTCTTGGGCCCAGTCTTGTTCAACATCTTTATCAATGACTTGGATGATGGGCTTGAGGGCATCCTGAGCAAGTTTGCAGATGACACCAAATTGGGAGGGGTGGCTAACACCCCAGAGGACAGGATCACACTTCAGAATGACCTTAACAGATTAGACAACTGGGCCAAAGCAAACAAGATGAATTTTAACAAGGAGAAATGTAAAGTACTACACTTGGGCAAAAAAAATGAAAGGCACAAATACAGGATGGGAGACACCTGGCTTGAGAGCAGTACATGTGAAAAGGATCTAGGAGTCTTGGTAGACCACAAACTTGACATGAGTCAGCAGTGTGATGCAGCAGCTAAAAAAGCCAATGCAATTCTGGGCTGCATCAATAGGAGTATAGCATCTAGATCAAGGGAAGTAATAGTACCACTGTATTCTGCTCTGGTCAGACCTCACCTGGAGTACTGTGTCCAGTTCTGGGCACCACAGTTCAAGAAGGATACTGATAAGCTGGAACGTGTCCAGAAGAGGGCAACCAAAATGGTCAAAGGCCTGGAAACGATGCCTTATGAGGAACGGCTTAGAGAGCTGGGTATGTTTAGCCTGGAGAAGAGAAGGTTAAGGGGTGATATGATAACCATGTTCAAATATATAAAAGGATGTCATATAGAGGAGGGAGAAAGGTTGTTTTCTGCTGCTCCAGAGAAGCGGACACGGAGCAACGGATTCAAACTACAAGAAAGAAAATTCCACCTAAACATTAGGAAGAACTTCCTGACAGTAAGAGCTGTTCGGCAGTGGAATTTGCTGCCAAGGAGTGTGGTGGAGTCTCCTTCTTTGGAGGTCTTTAAGCAGAGGCTTGACAGCCATCTGTCAGGAATGCTTTGATGGTGTTTCCTGCTTGGCAGGGGGTTGGACTGGATGGCCCTTGTGGTCTCTTCCAACTCTATGATTCTATGATTCTATGTGTAACACTCAGAATGGAGCGTGTTTGACTTCCGAAAAATGTTCGCAAACTGGAACACAAAAATGTTCGCAAACTGGAACTGGATACCAAGTTCGGGAACTAAGCTGTTGGAAAACTGAGTTACCACTGTAATGCATTGATAATGTTTTATTTATACTAATGTAGCTGAGGGATTGAGGAGATGAGGAGGAGCCACAGCATTTCTTCTCTGCAGCCCTCTCTAGTACATGAATCCACCTGCTGTATATGCAGTTCTTGGGAAACAATTTTTTTTGTAATTTTATTAATGTGGGCAATGTACCATCTAATCCAAAAATTACCATATTTTTCTGTCTACCAGATGATATTTTTTTCCTTAGAAAAATCAGCCAAAATTGCGAGTTGTCTTGTACACGGATAGCAGAGGTGGGACGGGCGATTGGTGGCAGCAGCCAGCAGGAGACTGACAGCGGCCATTGGGTGTGTGATTGGTTGCTGCGGCAAGGCATGCTGACGATTGGCTGTGGCTGTGGCAATTGGGCAGGTGATTTACGGCAGTGGCGAGTCGTAAGTGCAATTGGTTGTGTTTGCATTGAGGGCAAGTGGGCTTTTGGTGGCGAGCTTGCAGACGCTTGGTGGCCACGGCAATCTCCCCCCCCCCCAAGAAAAAGCTCAACAACTCTGGGCAATCTCATATAAGATGGTCCAAAAAAATAGGGGTTGTCTTATACATGGGGGGGGGGTGTTAGACACGGAAAAAATGGTTAATAAGGAGATATTAAAAGCACAACTTCAGGCAATACCAATGAGACGGAAACATGGAAGGTGCCTAATGAAGTCAGGGTGGCTATCTAAAGAACTTTTAACTGAATTAAGATTTAAAAGGGATATGTACAAAACATGGAAAAAGGGGGAAACCACCAGAGAAGAATTCAAACAAATAGCACAGAATGAACTCAAGCTTGCTAGAGAGGTTAAAAGCAACAAAAGGGGCTTTTATGGGTATGTCCATAGCAAAAGGAGGAACAAGGAAACAGTGGGGTCACTTAGAGGAGAAGATGGTGAAATGCGAACAGGGGACAGAGAAAGGGCAGAACTCCTCAATAGAATCATAGAATCATAGAATCATAGAGTTGGAAGAGACCACAAGGGCCATCCAGTCCAACCCCCTGCCAAGCAGGAAACACCATCAAAGCATTCCTGACAGATGGCTGTCAAGCCTCTGCTTAAAGACCTCCAAAGAAGGAGACTCCACCACACTCCTTGGCAGCAAATTCCACTGCCGAACAGCTCTTACTGTCAGGAAGTTCTTCCTAATGTTTAGGTGGAATTTTCTTTCTTGTAGTTTGAATCCGTTGCTCCGTGTCCGCTTCTCTGGAGCAGCAGAAAACAACCGTTCTCCCTCCTCTATATGACATCCTTTTATATATTTGAACATGGTTATCATATCACCCCTTAACCTTCTCTTCTCCAGGCTAAACATACCCAGCTCCCTAAGCCGTTCCTCATAAGGCATCGTTTCCAGGCCTTTGACCATTTTGGTTGCCCTCTTCTGGACACGTTCCAGCTTATCAGTATCCTTCTTGAACTGTGGTGCCCAGAACTGGACACAATACTCCAGGTGAGGTCTGACCAGAGCAGAATACAGTGGTACTATTACTTCCCTTGATCTAGATGCTATACTCCTATTGATGCAGCCCAGAATTGCATTGGCTTTTTTAGCTGCTGCATCACACTGCTGACTCATGTCAAGTTTGTGGTCAACCAAAACTCCTAGATCCTTTTCACATGTACTGCTCTCAATGCCTTCTTTGCCTCAGTCATCTCCAGAAAAGAAAACAATGCCCGACCTGAAGCTCATGGAGCAGATGATTCAGCAGGGGAAACACAGCCCAGAATAAGTAAGGAGGTAGTAAAAGATTACTTGGCTAGTTTAGATGTATTCAAGTCTCCAGGGCCAGATGAACTACATCCAAGAGTATTAAAAGAACTGGCAGAGGTGATTTCCGAACCACTGGCAGTAATCTTTGAGAATTCCTGGAGAACAGGCAAAGTTCCAGTAGACTGGACGAGGGCAAATGTTGTCCCTATTTTCAAGAAGGGGAAAAGAGAGGACCCAAACAATTACCGCCCAGTCAGCCTGACATCAATACCAGGAAAGATTCTAGAGCAGATCATTAAGCAAACGGTCTGTGAGGACCTAGAAAGAAACTCTGTGATCACTAAAAGTCAGCATGGGTTCCTGAAAAATAAGTCATGTCAGACTAATCTAATCTCATTTTTTGACAGAATTACAAGCCTGGTAGATGAAGGGAACGCTGTGGATGTAGCCTATCTTGATTTCACCAAGGCCTTTGACAAGGTGCCCCATGATATTCTAGTAAAGAAGCTGGTAAAATGTGGGCTAGACAATGCTACCATTCAGTGGATTTGTAACTGGCTTACTGACCGAACCCAAAGGGTGCTCATCAATGGCTCCTCCTCATCCTGGAGAGTAGTGACTAGTGGGGTGCCACAGGGCCCAGTCTTATTCAACATCTTTATCAATGACTCAGATGATGGGCTTGAGGGCATCCTGATCAAATTTGCAGATGACACCAAATTGGGAGGGGTGGCTAATACCCCAGAGGATAGGACCACACTTCAAAATGACCGTAACAGATTAGACAACTGGGCCAAAGCAAACAAGATGAATTTTAACAGGGAGAAATGTAAAGTACTACACTTGGGACGCAGGTGGGGCTGTGGGTTAAACTACAGAGCCTAGAGCTTGCCGATCAGAAGGTCGGTGGTTCGAATCCCTGCGACGGGGTGAGCTCCCATTGCTCGGTCCCAGCTCCTGCCAACCTAGCAGTTCGAAAGCACATCAAAGTGCAAGTAGATAAATAGGTACCACTACAGCGGGAAGGTAAATGGCGTTTCCGTGTGCTGCTCTGGTTCGCCAGAAGTGGCTTAGTCATGCTGGCCACATGGCCTGAAAACTGTATGCCGGCTCCCTCGGCCAATAATGCGAGATGAGTGCCGCAACCCCAGAGTCGGTCACAACTGGACCTAATGGTCAGCGGTCCCTTTACCTTTACCTTTTACACTTGGGCAAAAAAAAATGAAAGGCACAAATACAGGATGGGTGACACCTGGCTTGAGAGCAGTACATGTGAAAAGGATCTAGGAGTCTTGGTAGACCACAAACTTGACATGAGTCAATAGTGTGATGCAGCAGCTAAAAAAGCCAATGCAATTATGGGCTGCATCAATAGGAGTATAGCATCTAGATCAAGGGAAGTAATAGTACCACTGTATTCCACTCTGGTCAGACCTCACCTGGAGTACTGTGTCCAGTTCTGGGCACCACAGTTCAAGAAGGATACAGACAAGCTGGAACGTGTCCAGATGAGGGCAACCAAAATGGTCAAAGGCCTGGAAACGATGCATTATGAGGAACGGCTTAGGGAGCTGGGTATGTTTAGCCTGGAGAAGAGAAGGTTAAGGGGTGATATGATAGCCATGTTCAAATATATAAAAGGATGCCATATAGAGGAGGGAGAAAGTTTTTTTTTTCTGCTGCTGCTCCAGAGAAGCGGACATGGAGCAATGGATTCAAGCTACAAGAAAGAAGATTCCACCTAAACATTAGGAAGAACTTCCTGACAGTAAGAGCAGTTCGACAGTGGAATTTGCTGCCAAGGAGTGTGTTGGAGTCTCCTTCTTTGGAGGTCTTTAAGCAGAGGCTTGACAGCCATCTGTCAGGAATGCTTTGGTAGTGTTTCCTGCTTGGCAGGGGGTTGGACTGGATCGCCCTTGTGGTGTCTTCCAACTCTCTATGATTCTATGATTTTTGTTTTTATTTTGCCATTTTCTGATGTGCTAAGGACCATGCAAACAAAGCCTTTAAAGTTCAAACATCCCAATTTGGCCACAACTACAAATAACAAATGGATAACTCTTAGCAATGAAATGTTAATTGGTGTCTCAGCAGTTTCACTTACATGACACAAGTTGCCAACGTTCAACCCTTGCCAAATAAAAAAATTAAATAGAGACTTTTTGCATTAAAAGAAGCAGGAGGATGGTTGTTCCATTGTAGAGCATGCAATCCCAACGCCAGCAGTCATTTGCTGTACTCTTGAAGAGACCTGTATGCTCCTGTCACAGCCGAGGCATGGACAGTTTACCAAAGTTACGGGACCAGATGTCAGTTCTGGCAGGAGCAGATTCAATCATACAGAGAATGCCCAACAGAACAGCTGTGGCACAAACCAAAGGGTCAAAACTAGGAATGTCCAGCCAAGCAGAAGTTCTGTGCCAAAGGGCTGAGGCAGAAGAGCAGCACAATTTCAAGAAGGATGACCATTGCCAGGGAAACCATCTGTGAGGGGGTCTGGTAGGCTGATATGCTGGGAGATTTAGCACCAACGGGAAGAGGAGCTAGCCTGGAATAGCAAGGGAAGAATCAAGGATCACAGGACAGTTGTCACCAAATGTCATAGGTGCTTAGAAAGCTGAGGTAATTTTTATCTGTTTTAGCATTTTAACTTTTCGGTTTTAAACAAGGTTTTAACATTTTCGCGATTTTGTTGTTTTCCTTTTGTAAACCCCTTTGAGGCTTTTAAAAATAATCAAGCAGCATATAAATATTATGAGATAAACAAACAAATAAATAAATAATTCCATTTTGAAAAAAAGACTTTTCAGCTCATACAAAATGCAGCAGCTAGGCTGATGAGCAAAGCCAGGTTTCAGGAGCAGGTTGTTCCACTGCTGAAACATCTGTGCTGGCTTCCTATTTGTTTCTGAGAACATTTGTGCACTAGAGCAGAGTTGCATCTGAGTTCTGAAGTCAGTGCATAAGGCAAAAATCATGCATAGTCCAAATTACCTTAAATTGTCTCTAAAGTACATTCCCCTTCCCATTGGAAGGTAACCAGGGAGTTTTCTGACTTACCATCCCTTCTCCACTGAGCTGCAAAGGAGCCTGCGCTTTCTTTTGGTGCCTCCCTCTCCATCTTTGTGCGGCCAGAAAGTCGGTGCTAAATGAATCAGGGGCTTCCCCACCTTCCCCTCCAGCTGGTGCGGCCTTAGAAAGTGCTGACAGGCAAAAGGTGAAGTCTTCTACATCTTTCAGGCAGGTCCTGGAGAGGCAGAAGAAAGAAAAGGGCCCAACAGTTCCTTAAACTGGCAGAGAAGGAGTGACAAGGAGAACAAAAGTGTTTCTCCCCACCTTTGCAGAATCTGCCTTCCAGTGTCTCTACTTGAATTTGAGTACGTTAAAGGCATGCATGATGCAAACTGCACTGCAACCTATAGCTGTCAAGTTCTCCCTTGCTGAATAGACTTCCTCGCGAGAAAAGGGAAAACTTGACAGCTATGAACCTGAGCTGTCATATGAGACCACCTGCACATTCAGAGTGCCCACAGAGGTGAATGAAGAAGAATGCCTTTTGTTCTTTTGTTTTAGTGTGTTTAATCACAGAGCCCCTTCACAGGACTCTCAGCTGCCCTCCCTTAGCTTCCACCCAGATGCCTGTTCTTTGCTGCGGTGGCTGAGCAGAGCCTTTTCTGCTGCTGCTCCCAGACTCTGCAACTCCCTCTCCAGGGAGACCTACTTTGCTCCCTTCACACTGGCTGGCAAAGTTGTTCTATTCAGTCAAGCCTTTGGCCTTTAAAGCTCAGCTTTACCACATGACCTGGCCTATGATGCTCTGGAGGGTGTAACGTGGTCTTATGGTATCTTATTGCTTCTGTCACTGAGATTTAACAAAGGCTTTTCAGCCAGCTGAAATTAAGCCTTTTAGTTTTTAATTTGAAATGTAAAGAAGCTTGCAAATAAGTTATTACCATTTCCAGAGCTTGTGTGAAATAGGAACCCATCAAACAAAAACAAAAAAATTACAAGATCTGCCCTTTGCTTGTCTTCAGGGGCAGGTCCTGGAGCTACACTCTTCACCACTACTCCACTGAATAGGACTAGTGAAAATCCTTATCAGAGTTTTTTGGTGCATTCCCATTAAAAATATAATAGTGCATGTTACTAGCATGCAAAGAAGCACTCCATGCAGTGAGCAAAGACTTGGCACCAGTCCAGCCTCCAAATTGTACCTGAAGCAAAAGGTTGAGGCACATGTGGAGTTTTCCACTCAAGAGAAACACGAACTTCCCATTTGTCTTTAGAAAGAAAGCAGCAAAGTACTAAAGAAAGATAGTGATGATGGCTAAGACTTTTCCTGATCTGTGTCATCATTAATAAGTCTGTTCAGCCCCGTTTCTGCTTTCCATGTTTTGTTTTGGCTTGATCTGAACAAAATAGATGTTTAAATACTTATTTTGAATGTTTTCCTACAACGTATGCATTTTTAAATGTGTTGTAAACACATAATTTTTGGCATGGTTTCTGAGATGAGAAAACTACACCGCAAAATTTAGAGAAGTGTGGTATTCAAAGGATAATTATGTTCAGGTCCAGACATTAGACTAAGAGAGGTATGGTTCTGGTAGGTTCAGAATTTCCTAAGATCATATTCCTCAAACATTCCTAGCCAGAGATAAGGAGATAGAGCACACGTTCTAGACAAAATTATGGATTTAAAGGCAAGGGACATCAACACAAGGGAAGAACATTCAAACACACAAACCATTTTCCAGCCCCTCTAGCAGAACTGTGTGGCCCATTAGCAAAAACCTGTACATATACAACCTACCCTAGTTTGGCCCTCAAACCCATGTTGACCTGAATAAAAATGGCCTTTCACAACAACATTCCAGTGCAACCTCACCCATTCCAGCACTTGATGGTGTAGCATCTTCTCCCACATGCATGCATGTGGCTGTGAGAGCCTGTCAGTTTTCCTCTCACAGCCTCAGCCAGAACAGAGCTCAACTGCACAACTTCCAATGACTCTTAGCAACATAAAGTCAGATTTGAATTCAAACACAGCACACAGATCTCCCCTTTCAGTCACCCCAACCCGATTAAATTCCTAACCTTCTGACACTCTTCATTTCCTGAATCTTGTTTGAGAGCCAACTATGAAGTCCCTAAGCATGAAACGGGAGTCTAAGAGGAGAGATAACTGTGATGGAGAGATTATCTTCCAAGATAAATGGGAAAGAAGAGAAGCGAAAGTGTTTGCCTTCATCACACTGCAAGACTCAGCCTTAAGATTCTATGCTGCCTGAAGCGAAGGGATGTATTATTCTCCCCATTCTTCCTCTGAAATAGGGCAATAATTATTGGGATCACTGAGGCCATTATGTTTTTCAAACTAGTCTCTCTAATATTTGTTGTCTTTTCAAACCTCCCTTGCCTTTTGTGCTTATCCTCCCTACTTTCTGCCTTGGAAAGAAACAGCACCACTCCAAATGCCACTTACAGAATTGTTGGAAAAAACAAATAATAATTTAGATCCATTGATGTCAGGGGACCCTGGGAGGGGAGCGACTTCGCCCAGGGACCAGTTGAGCAGGAGGAGGGCGAAGAGGAAGGTGGTGCAAGGGCTCTCAATGAGGTGGAGGGGCTCAGGGATGCTACTGATGCGAGCGAGGAAGAAGTGGCGCCCGAAGGTACTGCAGCTGGGGAGGTATCGGAAGGTGGGGAAGCGAGGAGGCTACTCAGTAGTTCAGGGGAAGGGTCTGCCCCCGCTCCCTCCCCTGAGGTCCGCAGAAGGGGAAAGTGTGAGGACTCAGGAGCGAAGGCGGAAGCGAGGGGGGCCGATGTTTCTTTGCTGGCAACGACTCGGAATAGGCGGTCATGTCTTTCTGAACTCTGAACTGTACCTATGTATATAGCAATAAAGCTTGAAAACCCATCATTGAGCCTTGGTGGTTTTGGGTTGTGGGAAGCCGAACACCAGCCCTGACAATATATTTACATAAATAACACAAATAAAATTAGCACTGTATTTTCATAGTCAAAAGCAGCTATTGTGTAGTACCTTCATTGGCTGAAGTCTTTTAAAAAGCAAGCAAAGTTAACATGAAGAAAAAGCCAAAGAGGAGCTGTACCAGCAGAGTCAAGCCACCACAGCCAAAGCCTTGGACATGTGTTTGGTTGCTTAGAATCATGTTCATTTGGCATGAAGAAAGAGGGAACAAGGAGAGGAGATGGTGCTCCTGCCGTGTTGAGGGGGTTTCTTTTGTGTGAGATGGAGGTGAACTTGAGGAACCATTGGCTGCTCAACTGTGTCTACTCATAAGCAAGTCCCCAAGGAGGAGTCCCAGGTAAGCGTGCCTAGGATTGCAGCCTAAGACAGCCGTTCTCAGGTAGATCCTGACAAGAGGAGGTCCCCAGTTCCTGCCTGCCCCATTCGGCAAGGATCTTTCCCTTTGTCCTGCTCAGATTTATGGCCATGTAGGTTAGAGTCCCTTTTCTAAGTGATAACCTTATTCTGAATATGATCTCATGGCATATCAATTTACCATCCCAATTTATTTAACATGTTCAATCACACTTAATTGTGTGAATGTGTGTACTTTCCCCAGCAAGATACACAGGATGATCCAGAAGTCCCCATTCCCTGAGGTGAGGGCTGCCAACCTTTCTGGGCCAGTGGGCAAATTGGGAATTTGTGGAAGTGTCAGGGTGCCAGTCACAAAATGGCTGTTGCTCCCATGGAATGTGGCATAAAACAAAAGGGCCGCCACATCTAAAGGTGCAGCAAAAGAGACAGAAACACAAAATGGTGAGGACGGGGCTCCTTATCTTGTATATTATGGATATTTGCATGGGCGTAGACAGGGGGCAGGAGGGGGCATCTGCCCCCCCCCCTAGAAGCAAAAAATTATCGTATTTTACAGACCATAACCAGCACTTTCCCCCTCCAAAAACTGAAGTGGAAAGGGCTTTGCTTTAGCAAGAGCAGTTCTCCACTTGCTGGGGGCAGGGGGGGGCAGGAACACAGCTGTAACAAAAACACATCAAATAAATAAAGCAAAGTGGCTACCGGTACTTAAGCAGTTAAGACAATGGAGCAGATAGCCCCTTTCAGGCAAGATTTGATAGCTCACCACTTCACCCTATTGTTCTTCAGTGGGAGTTGTTAATGGGCATTCAGGGATCGCATTAACAGTTCTATTGGCGATTTAATGAGGGTGCAGAGGATTCAATTTGACTAAGGTGGCTCTGCAAGGCTAAAAGGAAGTGAATAAGAAAGGGGGGGGCTGTAGCTTTGATAGACACAGTGATGTTTATAAAAAGCAGTGGTGTTCCAGTCTGCCCCTCCTCCTGCATCTGTATACTGTAAATCAGGGGTGGCCACCTCCCAAGAGACTCTGATATACTCACAGAGTTAAAAACTGGGAGTGATCTACCCCCTTTTGGGGGGTTCAGGTCAAAGCTGTTGAGTTTTTTTAAGGAAGGGAAGCCCTGTTTTGGGGGGTTTAGGTCAAACTTGTTGAGCTTCTTTTAGGAGGGAGGGAGGCCCATTTTTGTTTAGGGCTTCAGGTCATAGTTCAGCTTTTTTTAGGGAGGAGGAAAATTTTGGGTGAGCTTTTTTAGGGGTGCCAGTGATCTAGCAGTGATCTACCACAGACATCCAGTGATCTACTGGTAGATCACAATCTACCTGTTGGACGTGCCTGCTGTAAATCAAGTAGAGAGAAAGCGGCTTACAAGGCTCCTGTACAGGCGTACCGGTATCTTCCTCTTGCTGCAGAGTTCCAGCATCACAGCGTCACCCAGAGGCACCCACAAATATGAGTTATCCCTCTCTCTATTTCTTCCTTCCTTTCCTCCCTCTTCCATCCTCAATAAAATACGGGGGGGGGGCAGAAAACCGCACATAGAAAGCCCATCAATATGGGGGGATGACTCTTTCAAATACGGTATTTACCAGAAATTGGGGGGGGGGCACCTAGGCCTCTAGGAGTTGGCTGCTATGCCTAGGAGTAGGACAATTCAAGAAAGCAGAATGATGCATATGCTATGGTAATATATCAATGGAATCATAGAATTGTAGTCGGAAGGGACCACAAGGGTCATCTAGTCCAACCCCCTGCAATGCAGGAATTTTTTCCTAAGGTGGGGCTTGAACCCACGACATGGTTGAAATATTATGCTGATATGCAGCAATGCCTTGGAGCCATCGTGACTGCGGCTGTGCCTTGCCTCGCCCTCACCCGCCCTGTCACCCCCTCTCGCCTGCCCGACCCTCCCGTCCTCTCCAGCCAAGCAGGGTAGCCACCGCCGCTGCCAGCCCCAGAAGCACAAGGTGGCCGCTGCCGCCGCCGCCACAATGTCATCAGGCCAGCTGGCCCTGTAGCCTCGCCCATGTTCCCACTTTGTGGCCCCGCCCCTGAACGACCATGGCTTCCCCCCCCCCCTAGTTTTGATCCTGGCTACGCCCCTGGATATTTGAGGAGACATTTCACTGCAACCTTTTGTGGGCACCATGGGAAGACCCAGTGGGCACATTCAGCTACGTTTTTGCACAGGACCTAGATTTTTAGGCGTTACAAATTTGTGGCATTTGGGATATACTTAAATTGCTTTATTAATAGATCCAGCCAGGGGCATAGCCAGGATGAAAATCAGGGGCCAAGGGGAGGGGCCAAGGGGAGGGGCCAAGGGGCCACAGCGGGGCAAGGAAAGCTCCCTTCTCCCTTGCCAGCTTTCCCTCCTCCCGCCCCGGCGATCGCGGAGGGGGAGGAGGGGATCGGAGCAGCCTGATTTCGAAATCGGGCTTCTCCGACTCCCTCCTCCCCCTCCGCGATCAGCAGGGGCAAGGGGGAGCCAGGATCAGCCCGAAATCGGGCTGCTCCAACTCCCTCCTCCCCCTCTGCAATCGCCGGGGCAGGTGGAGGGAAAGCCCCAGAGCCGCGCAAAGCGTTTGGCTGGCTTTCCCTCCGCCCGCCCCACAGCCAGTCGGCTAGAAGGGATGTCTCCCTTCTCCCTTGCTGGCTGCGGGGCGGGCAGAGGGAAAGCCAGCCAAACGCTTTGCGCGGCTCTGGGGCTTTCCCTCCACCCACCCCACAGCCAGCCAGGGAGAAGGCACCGGGCGGGCAGGGCAGGCTGGCCAGCGGCCCTGCTTCTAGGGGGGGCAATTGCCCCCTCCTGCCCCCCCTGCCTATGCCCATGGATCCAGCTTTGCTTTTGCCACTTACTAAGAGCTGGAGTGTGTATGACCAAAAAGATGAGGAATTTGAAGGGCACCCCTTTGACAGTTACTGCGGCAAGAGTGCTGTTTGCTCCTAGGACAATAAGAACTGTACAGTCATACCTCAGGTTACAGCCGCTTCAGGTTGCGTCTTTTCGGGTGCACCGGAATGGGTTACTTCTGGGTTTTGGCGTGTGTGCATGCACAAACTGGCTGTGCTAGTGGGACATCACCCCTTAAATTCCAACAATTGGGTGGATAAACACTCAGTTGCCAACTCTCTGTCTCAACTGCTGGGGCACGTCCTACGTCCATCAGAGATTGTGGACATTCTTTGGTTGCCCACTGGGTCCTTTCTGAAGCGGCTGGTTATTAACTTTAGATCCACTTATCCACCTGCTAGAATCCTAAAACTAAACAGTTGCACAAGGAAATGGCATATCTATTTCACAAGAGTGTTTGCCATCCAGATCTGTAAACCATTATCCATCAGGACAGGAGCCACCTGCTCTGAAGCTAGGCCTGTCTGTTGTAAGAAACCAGTGAACGGGGGGCTGGTGATGAGGCCTCCTCGTATGGGCAACACTATTTCCCAACAGAACTCGGACAGCCCTGCACTGTACCAAAGTCTGCCTGCAACCGATTTAATTGACTTTTTACACCCTCCTCTTGGCTCCCAGGACGCTCCATGTGACGCGCCCGCCCCCGGTCCGCTTAAGCAACTCCAAACCGAAATGCACTCTCCTTCATACGCCTCGATGCCTGAACTGGAGGCTTCCGTTACCTCTAGCCCAATACAAGGCGACAAGCCACAACACCCATTAAACTTTAATCCCCTAAACGATCCACCACAAGATACAGCTGCTGTCCTTTTACAATCTACACCACCCGGTGAAGTCTATGCCTCCAAAACAAATCCGAAACGCCATGTTACCTGCAACAGTGTCATCGAGGACCCTTTCGGCCACATCAATCTGTTGGCCCTTCAACCCAAGCCATCTCAGTCTCCCAGTACCCAACAATATAAGGCCGGTAGGAACCCTTATACGGGGCAGAGCGTAGAAGACCCCCTAATCATCCTAGCAAAAGACTCCAGAGCCCACGGACCAATAACTGACGCTCCAACGGTAGTGGTGGAAACGCGCCTGGGGCTGCCTGGGACATCAAGCGATAACCATCCTTCTGATATTCACCTAGATTGACTTGATGCCGCTGTCGGGAGTCAGGTGCATAATTCTCTGCAAATGATATCATGGAACGTGGCAGGGTGGTCCCCAAAGCTATGCCTTCCAGAGTTCTCAAACTTATTAAGGGCACATGATGTAGTTTGTTTACAAGAAACCTGGTCATTACATCACATCGAATTTGCAGGTTTTAACGCTTACTCTGTTCCGGCAACTAAAAGCCACAAGAAAGGCAGACCTTCAGGTGGATTGTTAACCCTAGTGGCTCCTCATATAAAATGCGAACACATCCTGTCGAAAAATGATACCTGTAAACTACTAGTAACAAAGATAGTGCTGGAGAACCAGGAAATGTTACTGATCAACGTGTATATTCCTCCCACTCCCACTGCCACAGCCAAGAACCTTCAATGGAATCTCATTACACATGTGTTTGAGAACCTGGACCTCATCTGCCCTGATTTACCTATCATTCTAACTGGAGACTTTAATGCTCGCCTGGGCCAAGGGTGGGAAGTGTACACAAAAGCCTGGGAGCTCCTGGATATTTCTGTCCTCCCAGATTTCTGTCTTTGGGAACGCAGATCCCTGGATCCAGTAATAAACCAGGCGGGTCTGCATCTCACTAAGTTGACTACCACCAGGGCCCTGACATGGCTTAACGGGCTAACAGAATGGGAAGGCTCAGGGAACTTCACCCATATCTCCCCGCAGGGAAACAGCGTGGTGGACTATATTATAATACCTGCTGGAATGACGCCATGCATGGACAAGTTTTACATAGGCGATCCTATGCTCAGTGACCATCTCCCTCTTCACTGCAAGTTTGTCTTTCCATTGAGCAAGACTGTACAGTTAATCGGCCCACTCCCCCAGGAACCGAGACTCCAGCTCCCAAGGATACAAACCAACGAACACACTCTGTCCCTCTTCCAAGGCCTGGTAAAAACCGACCGTGTGATTCAATTGTTCTCAGCAGAGAAAGGTGCTCTTTCTCCAGCTGAGGGAATTATTCGGTTTGAGGAACTTATTAACATCTTAATAGCAGAACTGTCCCACACGCACTCGCATAGGCCTCTAAAAAAAAGAAGCCCCGGTGATTGGACCGACAAAGAGACTTTAGCTATGAAAGCCGAAATCAGGAAACTTTACAGAGAATCCAGAGAATCGGGCAGTTCCCGTCTTCCTGACATCTATTTCTCTAGAACTCAACAACTAAGGGAGTCCATCCAGCTTGGCCGGTTAAGATATATCCAGAAAAGCTGGGAAATTTTACTCTCAGCCATACAATCTAGAGACCATAAAAATTTTTGGAAGGCCGTAGCAGATCCCCCACTGCAACAGAATGAGCAGCTAACCTTAATTCCATCGGGCACATGGATAGATCATTTCAAGACAGTATTTTTTGACAACTGTATCCCACCGGACAGGCAAGATCAGAACACTCTCGCTTTCCTGGATGAGTGGCCTCCAGTATCCATGTCAGAAATTATAAATTTAATTGATCAGATGAAGATAGGGAAGGCCCCTGGCCCGGACGCCATTCCATCTAAACTGATTAAATCTAAACCGGAGTGGTGGGCTCCGATATTGGCTGATCTGTTCACGTTGGTCGATAGTTCAGGAATTATGCCCAGCTCCTGGCAACAATCCATAATTATCCCTATTTTCAAAAAAGGTGACAAAAAGCTGCCGGCAAATTATCGGCCAATAAGTCTTCTCTCTAACATCGGGAAATTATACGCTAAGCATCTGTTAAACAGACTAACTACCTGGCTCGATGACAATAACATCTTAGGCCCTGAACAGGCTGGGTTCAGGCCAGGTAAATCGACCCTACGAAACTGCATGGTGCTGTTTCACCTAGTCGCTAAATCCATGCGATTCTATAAAGAACATCTACATGTGGCCTTCCTGGATATTCAAGCGACATTTGATACCATCGACAGGAGGTTGCTTTGGGCCAAATTGGAGGCTATGGGCTTAGAACCCAGACTTCTTTACCTGATCAAAAAGCTTTATACCAATAACACCTGCTGCATAAAAATCAATTCTGGGAACGGAATCACAACACCAGTCAGTATCAACAGAGGAGTAAAACAGGGCTGCGTACTTGCTCCTACGCTTTTCAATCTTTTTCTCAATGATCTAGCCCCATTACTAAAGCAGGTGGATGCCCACACTCCAAAACTCCAGGCCATAAACATTCCCATCCTCCTGTACGCGGACGATATGGTTTTGCTCTCGCGGACCAGAATAGGCCTTAAGCGACTGGTAATTGCCTGCATTGAGTACATGTCCAAAATGAATTTATGCTTGAACTTTGAAAAAAGCAAAATCCTGGTGTTTGGTAACTCATGCAAGAGTTATAGCTGGGTTTTTGGAGGCAAACCCATCCAGCAGGTCTTTAAATTTAACTATCTAGGAATCACCTTTCACCACAGGCTCCTCTGGTCTCCACATCGAGGCGCGGCGCTGAACGCCAGTAAGATATCCACGCAGGCAATTACGCGATTTTTTACAACAAGGGGCAACTCACATATCCCTTCTGCGCTCAAGATCTTCAATGCCAAGACCATATCACAACTGCTCTACGGCATTCCAATCTGGATCCCGGGGTTCACCCAGACAGTAGAGCAAGTGCAATCAGCCTTCCTCTACAAGATTTTCTCTGTTCCAAGATGCGTCCCATATGCAGTTTTATGTTTAGAGGGACTCAACACAAGGTGGAATCTGTCGCCTGGGCAAGATTCCTTATATTCTGGCTAAAAATCTGCCTCGACCTTGACAGAGATCCCTTCCTCCAGGAAATGCTTTCGGACACCTTCCTCCCCCCAGGGCTACAACACTTCAACAGGAAGGTACAGCAACTGGGGCTTTCAGTAGAACTCCTCCGCTCAATGTCCTTACAATCTGCCAAAGCCACAGTCTTAACTAGGTTGTGGGACATTGAGAGACAGGATCTTATAGCGGCAGCAGGCACAACATGTTCCCCCCTTCTTTTCCACCTCCTGTGGGCTCATGAAACAAAACCTAACTATCTTGACTTCCTACTGAACCCACAAGAAAGAAGGGCATTTTCGTTGGCCAGGTTCAACGCAAATCCATCGAACCTCCTGTGGGGAAGATTCTCGGGCAGGGCGAAGGACGAGAGGTTCTGTCTGTGTCATGACCCTCAGGTGGAAAGCCTTCTACATATGGTTTTTCATTGTAATCTTTACGCCGACCTTCGTCAACAATTCCTGGACCGGCTCGGCATCCCCAGAAGGAGACCAGAGCGGGAAATCTTACAATTCCTTTTGCTGGGGAAGGACCAGGCCCTCACCAAGATGGTGGCTCAATATCTTAATTTACTATTTTCTCGTCGCTGTACTCTGCAGTCGTCTGAATTATTAGAAGCCCCATTGTCGTGAGAGCGGATAGCGGATTATTCCCTTCTCTCTCTTAACACAGCGTTTGCCACAGTGACAGTTTTAATCTCTTATTATTTTGTCTGTGAGTTTGTTTGATGCCAATAAAGGTTTTACTTACTTACTTACCACAAACACACTAAACTGTGCTTTGCACATGCGCAAAAGCGCTGAATCATGACTCATGTGTGCGCAGACGCAGGTTGCGAATGCTGCGGGTTGCGAACGTGCCTCCCGCATGGATCACATAATAGAAGGGACTGTGAGGATCATCTAGTCCAACCCCCTGTAGGGCAGGAATGTGAAGAAGAAGAAGAAGAAGAAGAAGAAGAAGAAGAAGAAGAAGAAGAAGAAGAAGAAGAAGAAGAAGAAGAAGAAGAATGTGAACAGTGCTGGGCTTCTGAGTGTGATAGAAGCAGTTTACAATCATGTCCTGTGGCTTGAAAACAAAGGAGGCCTCAGTCTGCAACAAGAGGGACACCCACACACAATATTTCACCACCTCCTCTGCCTGTATATAGTCCAAATACAGTTTTGTTTATTTGATTTATTTATATATTTATATTGGTTTGTTTGGCAGGTTTTTTTTAAGGATTTCATTTTGTCACAATGGAGTGGAACACAAGCGTGACAGACAGCATTGGGCACCAGGCTCTGCCTCTATCCCAAACAGAAACTGAAACAGCTCTGCCTTACAACACTTTCTCTCTTGTTTCTGACTCATTCTCCCACATGTCCCCAAGCAAGGATTTTGTTGTTGTTTAGTCGTTTAGTTGTGTCCGACTCTTCGTGACCCCATGGACCAGAGCACGCCAGGCACTCCTGTCTTCCACTGCCTCCCGCAGTTTGGTCAGACTCATGTTCGTAGCTTCGAGAACACTGTCCAAGCAAGGATTAATGCTCAATAAATTTAGTAAGCTTATTCACTTTGATTGTTATTGATAGAAGTGCTACAATGAATGATGAATCGGATTAGTCCTCTGGTGCTACAAATCATTTTCATGTGAAGTCCATCCGCAATTCCTCCATGCAGAATAATTTCTGCCACATCAAGCACATTTTCACTTATAAAAATAAAGTCTCACCGTAGGTCATTGTTTTCGGGGAATAAGTTGGTTGGCAAGGAAAAGATAGCCACAAAAACAGAATTTCTGGATGCCAAGATTCAAGTTTGGGGCAAGTACTCTTTGGTGAGGGAACCCCAGCAGACATCCTTCTGGACCGTCTAGAGGGGCTGGGAGCTGGGGGCACTGTCATACAGTGGTTCCGCTCTTTCCTCCTGGGCCATGTTCAGAAGGTGGTGGTGGGGGGTGAGTGTTCAGACCCCTGGGCTCTCACTTGTGGGGTGCCTCAGGGTTCCGTTCTCTCCCCCATGCTTTTTAATATCTATATGCAGCCGCTGGGAGAGATCATCAGGGGGTTTGGGCTGGGTGTTCATCAGTATGCAGATGACACCCAGCTCTACCTCTCTTTTAAATCAGAACCAGTGACGGCGGTGAAGGTCCTGTGTGAGTGTCTGGAGGCGGTTGGAGGATGGATGGCGGCTAACAGATGGAGGTTGAATCCTGACAAGACAGAAGTACTGTTTGTGGGGGACAGGAGGCAGGCAGGTGTGGAGGACTTCATAGAATCATAGAATCATAGAATCATAGAGTTGGAAGAGACCACAAGGGCCATCCAGTCCAACCCCCTGCCAAGCAGGAAACACCATCAAAGCATTCCTGACAGATGGCTGTCAAGCCTCTGCTTAAAGACCTCCAAAGAAGGAGACTCCACCACACTCCTTGGCAGCAAATTCCACTGCCGAACAGCTCTTACTGTCAGGAAGTTCTTCCTAATGTTTAGGTGGAATTTTCTTTCTTGTAGTTTGAATCCGTTGCTCCGTGTCCGCTTCTCTGGAGCAGTAGAAAACTTCCTGGTCCTGAATGGGGTAACTGTGCCCCTGAAGGACCAGGTGCGCAGCCTGGGAGTCATTTTGGACTCACAGCTGTCCATGGAGGCCCAGGTCAATTCTGTGTCCATGGCAGCTGTCTATCAGCTCCATCTGGTACGCAGGCTGAGACCCTCCCTGCCCGCAGACTGTCTCGCCAGAGTGGTGCATGCTCTGGTTATCTCCCGCTTGGACTACTGCAATGCGCTCTATGTGGGGCTACCTTTGAAGGTGACCCAGAAACTGCAATTAATCCAGAATGCGGCAGCTAGACTAGTGACTGGGAGTGGCCACCGGGACCACATAACACCAGTCCTGAGAAATCTACACTGGCTCTCAGTACGTTTCCGAGCACAATTCAAAGTGTTGGTACTGACCTTTAAAGCTCTAAACGGCCTCGGTCCTGTATACCTGAAGGAGCGTCTCCCCCCCCCCCATCATTCAGCCTGGACACTGAGATCCAGCACCGAGGGCCTTCTGGCGGTTCCCTCATTGCGAGAAGTGAGGTTACAGGGAACCAGACAGAGGGCTTCTCGGTAGTGGCACCCACCCAGCAGATGTCAAGGCAATAAGCAACTATTTTACTTTTAAGAGACAACTGAAGGCGGCCCTGTTTAGGGAAGTTTTTAATGTTTGATGCTGTACTGTTTTTAATATTCGGTTGGAAGCCGCCCAGAGTGGCTGGGGAAACCCAGCCAGATGGGCGGGGTATAAATAATAAATTATTATTATTATTATTATTATTATTATTATTATTATTATTATTAAAAATCACAAAATATGCAGCAAAGTAAGACATGGAAATATGGGACCTTCTGTATGTCTCTACTATTGAGCTATACCTCCTCCCCTATTACAATGCTGTTTGCTAACAACGTAAGCATTATCCATTTTTCACTGAATGGCATAAAACACCACTCAGGCTGTTTCAAATTGAAACAATCACTTCTCACATTTGCTTTGTGATCAAGGCCAATTATTTACTGTTATATGTTGAAGAGTTTCAGAGCCAAGAAACTTCCTTTATGTTTTATTTTCAATAAGAGGGGTGGAAAAGAAGATGAAATGTTAGTGGCTTCAAAACCATTCCCCACTTTTCTTTTCTCAAAGAATTGGTTTCCTTGTACTGTAGCCTTCTCAGTGGTTTAATAAAATTATCTGTAAGTGGTTGCAATTTTGGAAGACCCTGTAGCGTTAGACATTAATATAACAGAATGTATTGATTGTAAAATACTTCTAGCTATTAGGACTGGGGAGAATGGTAGCCACCTTTAGTGTGAATTTTTGTCTGTCTATTGTTGCAATGTGAGACCAGACAGGAGAATTAGGGATGGGTATATTTTCTCCAGAAAAATCGATGAATACGACAGGTTCACAGATGACACCTGGCTATTGTCAAAGAGAAAGAGAGTTGCAATAGCAACCAAGGACCACAGCTTATGTATCTTTTTATGAGTTAATGAGTGCCCTAAATTCCTGGTTCCAGTAGGTGTTAGAATTTAATTAAGGCGTGGGTTGCTAAACTGTGCTAGAATCTGCAAATAAGCCAGGCTAGTTTCATTTGAAGCTTGGAGCCTGGGTGATGGATCAAAAGGGAATCCATGTCAGATGGCAAAGTGATGGGGCCCCTTTCCCTCCACAGATGAAGCCAGAGCTTAGAGAGGTTAGAGCAAGGAGTTATTTGGCAGAGAAACCAAGCAGCAGGCAGAGCACAAGGTTGGATGTCTGTTTGGATCCAAGACTGTGGCCATGGGAGAAGCAAGACCCTCTTGGGGGTGTTAATGCTGTGAACCCCTCCACCGTAGGCTCAGGTAGTATACAGGTGTGCATAAAGATACCACTGTCTCTGCTGTGCCTCATTCCTCAAAGGAAACACATTCCTGGGGGAAGTGCCTGGAACCCCTAGAACCTCAGGGGGGCAAGCAGCAATATATTGCAAAATAGAAAGCAAATAGGATTTCTTTTCCAAAGTTATAGTTAGAGGTAGGTAGCCATGTTGGTCTGAGTCGAAGCAAAATAAAAAAATTCCTTCAGTAGCACCTTAAAGACCAACTAAGTTTTTACCAAAATTTTCCAAAGGCAATTAGAATGACTTTTTTAATAATAATAAAAAAACCCTTCCCTTTCATACTCCAAGACGTAACCTCTTCACAACAGGGGCAGACTTCAGACTTTCAAATTTCCATAGCACCCTGTAGAAGCCCACCACCTCCCTGCCTTCCATCTGCTCAAATCACTACATCATAGTTGGGACACCCTGTGACACCTCCTTGGCTTGGCGCCCCATGCAGAGGGGCTGGTTGTGCTGCCCTAAATCCACCTCTGTGCAGGTGCAGGTGCCAACTAAGCTAAGCCAAAGAGAAATGGTACAGCACTCAGTGGGCCTAGCAGTCTAGTCCTACATTGGGCAAAGTGGGTGTCGGCACATGGCATAGCAGCAGAATGGAATAGTTAGAATATTCACAGACATTCCCTTAAGGATACACACTATGAGAAAGCAAACACCAGGCCTCAGTGAGCACATAGTAGGCCTTGGGTGGTCTGACTCCCCTGATTCTGCATGCCCTCCGCATGCCCTTTCTTCTCCCAAAGTCTCCAGTGGTGGTCATCATGCTCCTAGTGCCTGGCAGGTATTTTTCTTCTCCACAATGCCCCAAGATGAGGAGAGAAAGCATGGTCATCACTCACATAGCATTACAGTGGTACCTCTACTTACGAATTTAATGCGTTCCGAACAGACATTTGTAAGTAGAAAAAAGTCGAATCCCATAGGAATGCATTGGGAGAAAAAATTTGTAAGTCGAAGCAACCCTATTTAAAAATTCATAAGTAGAAAAAATCCTATCTAAACCGCATCCAAGATGGCGGACAGAGCTCCATTTGTAAGTAGAAAAATTCGTAAGTAGTTATTTGTAAGTAGAGGTACCACTGTATTGTGAAGTGAAACATGGCTCAAGCCAGCAATGGGCTTTCCAATTTAAATTACGTGTCCCCATAGGATGCGTCCAATTGTGTAGGTCTTGCACTATAAATTGACACACAAGCTGGAAATCTGCCCATATGCTGCTCAAGGATTATAATACAGTGGTACCTCTGTTTAAAAACAGCCCTGTTTACGAACCTTCGGTTTACAAACTCTGCAAAGCCAGAGGTAGTGTCCCGGTTTGTGAACTTTACCTCAGTCTAAGAACGGAATCTGAATGGTGGAAGGGCACTGGCTGTGGGAGGCCTCCTTAGGAAAAGCATTTCGGTTTAAGAATGGTCTTCCTGAATGGATTAAGTTTGCAAACTGAGGTACCACTGTAATGACAAGAGCTGGGTACAAAAAGACCAGATGTGAATCTTCTCCATAGTCAATGGAGTTGCTCTGTTGTCTCATTCTTTTGGAGAGAAGTTACTGCTAGAATCAGTACGATTTAGAGCATAGCTCATATTTTTAGCTTGTATCATAAAATTATAGGTTGCAGTCCACAAATATGGACCATATCTAAAGAATGTGCCTTATTTCTGAGAGCTGCACTGATAGTCAGACGACTGATTCTACAGCAACAGAAGTCATTCACACACTGCTCTGAGGGTATAACGAAATGCAGGTGGCCTCCAAGGAGAACAATTCCTTAAGAGAAAAAGTGATCCAGATCATTTCCAGCAGATCGAGCAACGAGTTTTAGAGCTCTTTTGCACTGAGAAGGATGTGAGACACCGTAGGAGCAAAGAAACTGTCAGGAGTTTGTGCAGGAGCCGGGCCCTGGGACCAGCAGGGCTTTGCAGGACTGGGATCCTCTTTGGCTTGTTCCAGAGAGGCAGGACGCGGCCGCACAGGTGAGGCCATTTGGTATTTGCTGCATCTGGTGGCAAGAGCCGGCCAAGGATCTAAGGCCAGCATTTCCCCTCAGCTCTCTGCCTCGCCGTGGGCCTCCTTACCTTTTGACCGTGACTTCGTGCCTTGGCCCTTGGACTGTGACTTTGTGCTTTGACCTTCGGACTGTGACTTCTTCCCATGTGCTTCTTGATCCTTGGACCTCTGCTCTTCAGACATTTGTGCCTACCATCTTTCCCCCGGTCCCGATGCTCCTTACTGGGACTTCGCTCATAAGCTGCCTGGCATCCTCTCACTTCAGTTGCCCTGGCCAGATGTCTAAGGTGGTGGTAACCTCACCATGTAGCCTCACCCCTGTTAAAGGAGAAACAGGGAAAGCTTACAGGAGGAGGCCAGGAAGCAGGAGGGGTCATGTGGCTACCACTACAGGTTGCCATTACCCAGAACTTGTCCAATGCTGCTACAGGCTGTGTTTGACCACTCTGCCCCATCAGAGCAAGGATTTCCTTTTTTTATAATAATTTTTATTGGTTTTTATATAGACAAGACAAACAAAAGATACAATATAAATTCTGTCCCTTCATCCTCTCCCCCCCACAGGCCCACTTCTGCCACCAGTAGCACCCGTGGAGGTGGAGAGTTAAAGGGGTCCATTTTAGGGCTGGGTTTGACCTCCCCCCTCTCCTCCCCCCCCCGTCCCTCCCCTGCCACTGAAGGGACGGGGACGGAGGAGCACTGAGGTTTGGTTTACTCCCTGCTGCTCCTTCAACACAACCAACAAACAATAAAACAATAACATATTCTAAATCCTACTTTCTTAACATTGTATTTGTGACTTCCTCGATTCTCTTCTTCCTGGTTTTCTTAATTTCTATATCAAATTATGGTGATTTTCGTATTCTAATTCAAAATCTTACCCTTATAATGTTCACTCAATCCTCCTCCTTCTTCATGCTGCACCTCCGCAAGTCCTCTCCTGCCACCAGAGGAACCCGCAAGGTGCAGCACTTCAACGGATATCCATTTTTGCATCTGGGTTTCCTTCCATCCCCCTCCCCTCCCCTCAGGGCACCCCTGGAGCAAGGATTTCCAAATGGACAATGGGACTTTCCCCCCTCCTAGGGGCATGTGCCCCTAATCTGTTTCAGAGGGTTGAGAGAAGCCATAGAACCAATTTAGTGGACACACAGGGGGTGAAGAGGGGGAGAATGTTCCATTGTGCAAGCAGAAATTGTTGTGCTGATGGAATGTTCACTTAATGCCAAGCTGGCTTCCACCTTAAGGTATTAAAGGCTTCCCATATCTTGTTGGGAGGGGACCCAGGTGGCGCTGTGGGTTAAACCACAGAGCCTAGGGCTGGGCTGATCAGAAGGTTGGCGGTTTGAATCCCTGCAATGGGGTGAGCTCCCGTTGCTCGGTCCCAACTCCTGCCCACCTAACAGTTCGAAAGCACATCAAAGTGCAAGTAGATAAATAGGAACCGCTCTGGCGGGAAGGTAAACGGCGTTTCCGTGGGCTGCTCTGGTTTGCCAGAAGCAGCTTTGTCATGCTGGCTACATGACCCGGAAGCTGTCTGTGGACAAACGCTGGCTCCCTCGGCCTATAGAGCGAGATGAGCGCTGCAACCCCAGAGTCGGACACGACTGGACCTGATGGTCAGGGGCCCCTTTACCTTTATATCTTGTTGGAGGTGGGATTTCTTCCATCCTTGAGGTCAAACTGCTGCCACAGTTCTGTTCCAGAGGCATTTACCTCTTAAACACTCAACTAGGGTTACCAGACGTCCCCGTTTCCTGGGGACCTTGGATTTGTGAATAAGTCCCCAGACAAATTCTATCCCCGGAATGTCCCCGAATTTCATCTAATGTTCCCGGGAAATGCAGCAGCGACAGTCTCAACAGCCTGGCTGCCTTTAGGAGCTCCTCGGAAGTCCCCATCGGATGGGGGTGCTGGGGCTCTAAGATGCAGCTTCCGGGCTGCCTCCACCTTCCCTGACCCAGCAACTAAGCTGTGACGGGAGGCTTCATGCTGCCTATCGGAGAAGCCGCCCAACTCTTACTTGCGTGCAAGCAGGAGCGGGGTGGGGATCTTTCAGCTGTGAAGGGAGGCTTCACGCTGCCTATCAGAGCTCGCATGCAAGCAGGAGGGGGCAGGGATCTCTCAGTTAGGCAATGAGAAGCCTCCCTTCCCAGCTGAGGGATCCCTGCCCCTTCTTGCTTGCACGCAAGTAGGAATGGGATTGCGGCTGCTCCGATGGAAAGGGAGGTATTGCGCTGCCCGAGCCTTGCTGGTGCCGCTGCCCTCGGCCCTCCTTCTCCTTCTTCCATGCATGACCCAACACATATCGCTTCCCCACCAACAACAACAACAACTCAGGGGCTGCCCAGGCTCATGGAGAAAGGAGATAGAAGCCTCGGAGGAAGGGGAACCGTTGAGTTCAAGGCGGCGGCCACCCCTCTGCCATCACCATCGCTGCAGCATCAACGTCCCGAACATTATTATTTATTTATTTATTTATTTATTTATTTATTTAAAGTGTCCCCGGATTCATTGAAAAAAATCTGGTAGCCTTAGACTAAACCAGAATTCTGTCCTCTAAAGCCAAGAAAAAACAGCTAATAAAAGCCTTGCAAAAGACACTTATCAAAGCTGGGAAAACACATAACACTGTGAATTTAAAACTCCCTAAACCTAGTTTAATCCCAATCACAACTAAATCCTCAACCCTGAAGAAGCCCCATATTGATGTTTCATTTTATATTACATGAGCAGCAGCAGCTAAGAAAAACAAAACTGGTGAAAAGTATATTAGGTGGAATGCCCTCCCACCCACCAGGTGCCAAAGAGAACAACATCTGGAGGCAGCCCTGTTTAGGGAAGCTTTTAATGTTTGATAGATTATTGTATTTTAATGTTTTGTTGGAAGCCACACAGAGTGGCTGGGGAAACCCAGGCAGATGGGTGGGGTATAAATAATAAATTTTGTTTATTTATTTATTTATTAATTATGGACACCACAAAAGGATATATATATATATATATATATATATATATATATATATATATATAAAATCATTAGAGTTCTTTGAGCAAGGAGGGATGAGTACGATAGGAAAAGGTGCGTTTAAATTTAGTGAGAAAGGACGTCATCCACAGAAATGTAAAGAAGACTCCTTATAAACTCTGGTAGACTTTGATGTTTATAATGCACAAATAGAAACTGAACAGGGGAAAGTTTTTTAAAACAAGTTCACCAGAAATGGACGCAGCATGTAGGTGGGACAACCTCTCTTACCTAGAATGTAAAATAGAAGTGTCATCTTATCTGCCATGCAAAACTATATGTTAGAAAATGTTCCATCTGATATTATTTCTTTTGAGAGCAGCTTATGAATAACCAAATAAAAGATGCAATATTTGAACCATATATGCTGCAGAAATCTAGAGGTATAAATGGAGAACCACTAATAGTCCAGCTTTATTATTTTTGCTGCAGTAAATCAGCTAAAACATTTGCTTACTGGAATGAAAGGATGGCCTTGCTGCATCATGCCAAGAGCTGCTGAATCCAGCACTCTATTTCCGGCAGCATCCAGCCACAACCCTAACCTTCCTTCCTTCCTTCCTTCCTTCCTTCCTTCCTTCCTTCCTTCCTTCCTTCCTTCCTTCTTCATAACTTGTGTACCCACTCTTCAGCCAAAAAGACTTCCACAGTGATTTACTTGCAAAGATACGGTAGTTCCTGCCCAAAGGCTTGCAATATGTAACACATAAGGAAAGCAGGTCAGGGAGGGAAAAGGAAACTCAGGCATAAATTCCAAAATAATAGTTCTTATAATGACCAGCTGGAAAATGTCCAGATGGTAAAAGATCCCTGATGCAGACAGCGGCCCGCTCGGTCACCGGGGGCGGCAACCTGCTCCGGAGCGCCTAGCGCACTCTGAAGCGGGTTGCCGCCCCTGGCACTAGGACCCCGGCACCGCTGCACATGTGCCATACAGAGCGGGTTGCCGCTGCCGGCACTCGAGCGCCGTGATCCTCTGCAATCCTGAAGCTCGAGCACCGGCGGCAGCAAGCCGCGGAGCAGGTTGCTGGCAGTGGCGGCGGGATCCTTGGCGATCCTCGGCGCTCTGCAGCTCACCTGCTCGGCACACGCTTTGCTTGTTCCTGGGTGAGGGGCGGGCCAGGTAGGGTCATCAGTGGTGGTGGCTGACGCCCCTCCCTGGCCCGCCCCTTGCCCAGGAACAAGCAAGGCGTGCGCCAAGCAACATTGAGGCCTCCGCAATGGCGGTCATGTCATGGCAGCAGAGGCCGTCGGAGGTGGAGGTGGGGAGGCGGCGCTCCCCCCCCCCCCCCAGAGTGGAGCTCTGATGGTAAGCTTCCAAAAACATTCTTTGACTTGGTGGAGAATTTTGATTTAATAGATGTTTGGAGGCTAAGAAACCCATTAGAAAAAGAGTTCACTTTCTTTTCGGACTCGCAAAAGTCAGGAAGTAGACTGGACTACATTTGGATTACAAAGGACTTATGTCCAAAAGTGACAAAAAGCGAGATATGCCCCAGAACATACTCAGACCACAACGCAGTTTTAATGGAGTTAAAACAGTACCTGCAGGGTTCTTTTAGATGGAGGATGAATGACTCTTTATTGAGAAATGAGCAGATAAATAACAAGGCCCAGAAGATGTTGAAAGATTATTTCGAACTAAATTTGAACAAAGGACAGAATATTACTGTGGTTTGGGATGCCAGCAAAGCAGTAATGAGAGGATTTTTGATTCAGCAGAATACAATTTGGAAGAAGAGGAGAAATGAAAAGAAGGAAAATATTTTGGACAAATTGAAAGAAAAGGGAAAAAAACTGAGAGATAATCCGAAAAGTCAGGAAGTTCAAAAAGAGATAAAAGCTTTGCAGGTGCAGTATTCCCAAATAATAAATGAAGAAATCGAATGGAAAATTAGAAGAATGAAGCAAAGATCTTTCGAATCGGCTAATAAATGTGGGAAATTGTTGGCCTGGCAATTGAAGAAAAGACAAAAAGAGAATACAATTATAAAGATTATGGACGAAGGAAAATCTATTGAGAACCCTGCAGAGATACGGAAATGCTTCACAAAATATTACAAACAGCTATATAAAAGGGAAAAAGAAGATTTAGATGGAATAGAGAAGTTTATAAAAGAAAATGGATTGCAGAAAATTCCAGTACAACAAAAGAACCTACTGAATGGATTGATTACAAGACAAGAGGTTGAAACAGCAATTCAAGAATTGAAAAACGACAAAGCCCCAGGACCTGATGGACTTACCTCCAAGTACTACAAAACATTAAAAAACTGGCTGATACAACCATTAATGGAGGTAGCAAATGAGATTTTGGGGGGGGGGGGGCAAAGCACCAGAGACTTGGAAAGAAGCTTTTATCTCTCTGATACCAAAACCGGATGTGGACAAGACTCAGGTTAAAAATTATAGACCAATCTCCTTACTAAATGTGGATTATAAGATATTTGCTAGCATTTTGGCATCAAGATTGAAAAGGGTGTTGAAAGACTTAATTCATAAAGACCAGGCAGGATTCCTGCCTGGTAGGCATTTGAAGGACAATGTAAGAATTATAATAGATATTCTCGAGAGATTGGAAGTGAAAATAAACACCAAAGCAATGCTAATTTTTGTGGATGCCGAAAAAGCTTTTGATAATATTTCTTGGAATTTTATGAAAAGAAACTTTGCAAAAATGGAGGTTGGCCAAAATTTTGTTAATGGGATTAATGGTATTTACTCTGAGCAAAGAGCTAAGATTATTGTAAATAATGTGGTCTCAGAAGAGATAAGAATCGAGAAAGGAACAAGACAAGGGTGCCCACTCTCCCCCCTGCTATTTATTTCTGTCCTGGAAGTTTTGCTGAACATGATAAGGAATGATGAAGGTGTTAAAGGAGTTACAGTGGGTACAAAACAATATAAGTTAAAAGCCTTTGCAGACGATTTAGTACTGACTTTGCAGAACCCTGAACAGAGTGCGGTGAGAGCACTGCAGATAATTCAAGAGTTTGGCAGTGTGGCAGGCTTTAAGTTAAATAAAGGGAAAACTAAAGTATTAGATAAGAATTTGACATTGCAAGAGAGACAGAACATAGAGGATTGCACAGGACTGAAGTGTGTAAAAAAGGTGAAATACCTAGGAGTTAATTTGACGTCAAAAAATTTGAATTTGTATAAAGATAATTATGAGAAATTATGGAAAGAAATCCAAAGAGATCTGGAAGTATGGACAAGGTTGAAATTGTCTTTAATGGGCAGAATAGCAACTGTTAAAATGAATGTATTGCCGAGAATGTTGTTTCTATTTCAGGCCCTACCGATAGTTGACAAGATGAAATGTTTTCAAGACTAGCAGAAGACACTGTCTAAATTTGTCTGGCAGGGGAAGAAACCTAGGATTAAATATAAACTTTTGACTGATGTAAAAGAAAGAGGAGGATTCTCCTTGCCAGACTTAAAGATTTATTTTGAAGCCGCAGCTTTTTGCTGGTTGAAGGAATGGTTCCTGTTAGATAATGATGACTTGTTGGATTTAGAGGGCCATGATAATGCATTTGGTTGGCATGCATATTCATGGTATGATAAAGTAAAATTGCATAAAGGTTTTAAAAGCCATATAATTAGGAAATCATTGTTTAATGTCTGGATTAGGTATAAAGATTTGTTGGAAAGAAAAACTCCTAGGTGGATCTCACCACTTGAGGCAAAGAAACCTAAAAGGACAAATATGGATGAGAATAGGCTGAAATATAAAGATATTTTGATGGAGGTGGGAAACCACTTTAAGTTAAGGCCATATGAACAACTGAAAGATAGGCTGAGTGACTGGTTTCAGTATGTGCAAATAAATGAAGCATTCAAGTTAGATAAAAAATAGGATTCCAAACAGAAAAGTCGAAATTAGAAACAGAATTATTAGAGACAGACCACAAGAATTTGTCCAGAATGTATAATTTGTTGCTAGAATGGCAGTTGAAAGATGAGCAAACAAAATCAGTTATGATTGAATGGGCCAAGGATTTGGGCCATAATGTGATGATGTCGGATTGGGAAAAATTGTGGAAGAAAGGCATGAAATTTACGGCTTGTACTGTGTTGAAGGAAAATATGATGAAAATGATGTATAGATGGTATTTGACGCCGGTCAAGTTAGCTAAAATGTACCACAAAAGCGACAACAAATGTTGGAAATGTAAGCAGGATGTCTGCTCATTCTATCACATGTGGTGGACATGCCCTAAGATAAAAGGCTTCTGGGAAATGATTTATAATGAATTGAAAAAGATGTTTAAAAACACATTTTTGAAAAAACCGGAAGGCTTTTTGCTTGGAATAATTGGGGAAGAAATTCCCAAGGATGATGTTAACCTGTTTATGTATGCCACCACAGCTGCTAGGATTTTAATAGCAAAATACTGGAAAAAAGAGGAATTGCCTTCGAAGCAGGAATGGCAAATGAAAATGATGGACTATATGGAATTGGCAGAATTGACAGGAAGACTCCGGGACCAAACAAATGACAAAGTTTTAAAAGAATGGAAGAAATTTAAATTATATATAGGGAATGTATTTGTTAATTAGATTTTGAACATCCAGGAAAATAAAGAAGATAAGGCAATAGGGAGATAATAGAAGATTGTAAGGGAGAAATTCTGGTAGATGATATAAAGATGAAATTTGGTAGTGTTAAAGAGATTATATGATGGGTAAGAAGGATGATTTAGAAACTGCTACAGAAGTTTATAAAAATGAAAATCAATTAGTAGGGAATTGGGGAAGCCAGAAGACAATGAATGTTAAAATGGATTAGGGATGATATATTTTTCTTTTTTATTGTTGGTGTTTTTTTTGTATTTTTGTGCTTTGATGTTTTCTTTTGTATTTGTATCTTTGTATTTTCTATGTGTGTTGATAAAACGCTTAATAAAAATATAATGAAAAAAAAACAGAGTGGAGCTCAGGGTGGCCCGCCACCATCACCCCCCCGCTTGCCAAGCCCCTGGATGCAGAACACAGGGGTTGGCCTTAACACCTCTAATTTTCCTGCATTTTGGAGTTTTAGTGGACACAGAAAACCCTTAACACAGCACATTAAACCAAATGATTATTTGTTTAACTGAATTCTTTACTACAATAGTTGAGATTACAGAAATTGAATTTTGAATTATGTTTTTTCCAAAGTTTTTTTTTTCTGAGCTCAATGTTTGTATGTATGTCTGTTTGTTTCTTTTCACTTCTGGTGTGTGTCAAATGGGTGCTGTGAGCAAAGAATCTTCTGAGTCAATCCCCAGGAATGAAGACAAGTAATATAAACCTCCAATCTAAGTTATGAGCCCATCTTTTGATCCGAAGCGCCTGGGAAAGGGTGCTGTGGACCAGAGGCCTTTTTGGCTTTGGGCAAGAGGTCTTTGGAAAGCTTGTTCAATGCCCTGAGGAATTTTTGATTGGCATTCTGTAATGTATGAGAAGCGTCTTCTAACAAAAAGCAGGAAATATAATATTTAAGAAACAGCTCAGGAGACAGCAATTGAAATTCATCCGAAGCAGCTAGTCTTTGTGCTTCAATACAAAACCCTGAAAAGCTGGATGAACTACATAATAATAGCCAAAATGAGATCTGCAGTCCTTGGTAAAGATGGTTATAAAAAGCAAATGGAGCCAGACAAAGGTCAGCCTTGCAGGTCTTATTCTAGATACCCTCAGATATTAAACAATTTTCCCCAACAGTGCAGTTTTTCTTATGAGAAAGAGCAGCAGTAAATGAAAAATTCTCAGTAAATTGTTTTTGTTATTTGCTTATTACATTGCGTGTTAAGATCCCAAGACCTCCCCCGATAAATCAAGACACAATTGACACATTGGCATAATTTTGGCCAAAACTTTATTGATTGCAGATTGAGTGGTTTGCTTATGCATTGGTTTCCGACTAGCTGCACCTGAGCTCAGCAGGGCAGCACTGACAACTGGACTCCGGCAGAGGTCAGTAAGGGAAAGCATCCTGGGGGAGCATTGGACCTGGCTCAGACTCAAGCTCACCCCAAATGCTCCCAGGGGCTCTGGCAAGGCCCTAACCCTTAAGAACAGGCCAGCCCCAGGGGGACGAAGAGCCATATATTTCCTGCTATCCTTAACCAGGCAAGGGCCTTCCCTACCAGTGGCAGGCAGCCGAACCGTGGCGCCTCTGCCCAATTGGTCAGTCTTGGAATTCCTGACTGTAATGACGAGCTCCATTGCTGATAATTATACATCTTGCAGCAATAGACCTCTGGAAACGCAACACTGGGCAGATTCCAGCACCACTGCACCAACCCATAGTGCTCTGAATAATGCAATGGAATATGCAGCTGAAAAAAGTCTAGCTTCATATTTTATCCAACAGATAAGTTTTAACTTACATTTGACCTTCTGTGCAGCATTCACAGTAATAGGCTTCCTCCCTAACGCTCTGTGAGGTTGGAGCTTCCTCCAGCCCTCCAAGGCTTTGTGCACTATAAACTTAGCGCAAGGGTCTTTAGAAAATAATGATTTGCTTAAAAAAAAAAAGGAATTGCAGTGGATTGAATCCTGGTAGTCTTAGTAGCACAACCAAGCCGCAACAGGCGCACCAAATGCTGCAGCACCTGCTCAGGAGATGGGGGCAAACTCTTATCAATAGCCAAGGACTGCGAGCGAAAGGCTAAAAAGTCAGTCCAGGCCATCTTACAAGACCTAAGTGTAGAAGGGGAGATGGAAGCCACTACTCCAGCCGAGTTTCAGCAAGAGGGGAACATTTCAGCCGTGGGAGGGGCAGATGGGCAAAAGGCAGCACGTTCCCATGTCACCTGTGGCAAAACAGGACAGGCCCCCCCCTGTTACCATACAATAATATCACTCAATTTTCACCTACAAGTTACTAGCTTTATTTTTGCCCATTTGTTGTTGTTGTTTAGTCGTTTAGTCGTGTGGACCAGAGCCCGCCAGGCACTCCTGTCTTCCACTGCCTCCCACAGTTTGGTCAAGCTCATGTTGGTAGCTTCAAGAACACTGTCCAACCGTCTTGTCCTCTGTCCTCTCCTAGTGCCCTCCATCTTTCCCAACATCAGAGTCTTTTCAAGGGAGTCTTCTCTTCTCATGGGGTGGCCAAAGTATTGGAACCTCAGATTCAGGATCTGTCCTTCCAGTGAGCACTCAGGGCTGATTTCCCTAAGAATGGATAGGTTTGATCTTCTTGCAGTCCATGGGACTCTCAAGAGTCTCCTCCAGCACCATAATTCAAAAGCATCAATTCTTCGGCGATCACCCTTCTTTATGGTTCAAATAATGGAAACACAAACAAACCATGAAAATACTAAATGTATATGCAACCAAAAGACTTCACATATACAATGTGCAAGTAAGATTCAGAAAGTGCAATGTTCAAAATATCAAAAGTCCAATATAAAGTGCCAAAAGTCCAATAATAAAGTGCTACGATGTATCATGCGTCCTCATCTGTTTTCCGACGGGCGGCTAGCTTCTTCCCCGTTTCACTGGTATAGTTTCCTCAGGGGACAGACTTTATCTTGGATAATAAATTATTATAATGCACTGTAAGAGTTTATACATTTCTTTTAAAACAGTATACAAAAAGATATAAAGTTACTCACCTAAAAATCCTATATTAAAGCTTAGCAAGGCTGAAGAAGCTCACAGACCTCAAGGGTTGGCAAGAATAAACTCAGCAGTTACTTGCAAGGTTAAATACAATGTTTTTTCAAATCATTCAATCATCACAGGAAATATATAAACTTACAACACAATCTTAAAGATATACAACGGTTCAATAGATCTCATAAGTATCCTGAAAGTATTCACCACCATACCATTGAAATGCCCTCACTAAATTCTGCTTAAAGGTTTAGACCTGCAGGGGCTAGTGATCCAAATCTATGTATCCAGTATGCCTCCTTCTGGTGCAATTTCTGGTGCAATTTCCTCGGCATTCGTTTCAGAATATTTGTGTTTATAAATAATGAACCATTTAAAATCTGTGGCTCTGTGGTTTTTCTCAGTAAAATGGGAAGTGAGTGGTGCCTCCATAATCTTGTTTAGAATTTGATTTTTATGCTCTAAAATTCTTGCCTTTACCGGTCTAGTAGTACTCCCTATTTACCATAAATTACAACTACATTGTATGGCATAAATGACTCCCCGAGAGTTGCAATTAGTAAAGGATTCCAATCGGATAGGTTTGCAAGATCCCGGTGTTGTAAATTCCTTGATTTCTTTAGTTAACTCACAGGCGGCACATTTTCCACATTTAAAGTGACCATGCATATTGCTCTGAGTATGACACACATCCAAAATGGTCGTATGTACTAACATATCTTTAAGATTCCTCATCCTACGATATCCTATTTGTGGAGTCAAGTCCTGGAACAACCCGGTAGATCTTTTATCAGATGCCAATGTTTTTTAATGATTCTACTGATGGAATAAGCAAGTGGAGTGAAATCTCATGCACATGTAATGGGCTGATTTTCTTGTCTTATTTGTTTCTCAAACAAACTGTATCTAGGTTTGCTAAATGCTCTAGATTGTGCTGATTTTACCACTTTTCATGGGTACCCCCTAGATAGAAATTCTTGTGCCATATTATTGCTATCCCTATGATAATCATAAGGAAAAGTAGAGTTATGTTTAATCCTTAAAAATTGGCCAAATTGGAGATATGAAAGGAACATTTTGAACAAAGATTACCATAATAAAGGACAAAAGTGGTAAGGACCTAACAGAAGCAGAAGACATCAAGAAGAGGTGGCAAGAATACACAGAGGAATTATACCAGAAAGATATGGAGGTCTCGTACACCCCAGGTAGTGTGGTTGCTGACCTTGAGCCAGACATCCTGGAGAGTGAAGTCAAATGGGCCTTAGAAAGCACTGCTAATAACAAGGCCAGTGGAAGTGATGATATTCCAGCTGAACTATTTAAAATTTTAAAAGATGATGCTGTTAAGGTGCAACACCCAATATGCCAGCAAGTTTGGAAAACTCAGCAATGGCCAGAGGATTGGAGAAGATCAGTCTACATCCCAATTCCAAAGAAGGCCAGTGCCAAAGAATGCTCCAACTACCACACAATTGCGCTCATTTCACATGCTAGCAAGGTTATGCTTAAAATTCTACAAGGCAGGCTTAGGCAGTATGTGGACCGAGAACTCCCAGAAGTGCAAGCTGGATTTCGAAGGGGCAGAGGAACCAGAGACCAAATTGCAAACATGCGCTGTATTATGGAGATAGCTAAAGAGTTCCAGAAAAACATCTACTTCTGCTTCATTGACTATGCAAAAGCCTTTGACTGTGTCGACCACAGCAAACTATGGCAAGCTCTTAAAGAAATGGGAGTGCCTGATCACCTCATCTGTCTCCTGAGAAATCTCTATGTGGGACAAGAAGCTACAGTTAGAACAGGATATGGAAGGGCGCCCACTTTCCCCTCTATTATTTATAACGGTTCTGGAAGTTCTGCTGAACAAAATAAGAAAACATGAGGAGGTTAAAGGGATAAGAGTGGGATCAAAACAGTATAAATTAAAAGCCTTTGCAGACGATTTAGTATTGACTTTACAAGAACCTGAGACCAGTGTATTTAAAGCACTGGAAACAATCCAGGAGTTTGGACAGCTGGCAGGGTTTAAACTGAATAAAGTGAAATTATTGAGTAAGAATTTAACACCAGAAGAAGCCAATAGAATACAAGAGGCCACAGGGTTGACATTTGTCAAAAAGGTGAAATACCTGGGAGTAAATATGACTGGTAAAAATATAGATTCGTTTAAAAATAATTATGACAAATTATGGAATGAAATCAAAAGAGATTTCGATATATGGACCAATTTGAAATTATCGTTGTTAGGCTGAATTTCAGTGATAAAAATGAATGTATTGCCAAAAATGTTTTTTCTGTTTCAAGCATTACCTATTGTGGAAAAGCTAGGACGTTTTAAAGAATTGCAAAAAGTATTATCAAGGCAGGGGGAAAAACCCAGAATCAAATATAAATTGTTAACAGATACGAAAGAAAGAGGACGTTTCTCACTGCCAGATCTAAAGTTATATTTTGAAGCCGCAGCATTTTGCTGGATGAAAGAATGGTTCCTGCTTGACAATACTGATGTTCTAGATTTAGAAGGTTTTGAGAATGCATTTGGATGGCATGCATATCTGTGATATGATATGATTAAGGTCTATAAAGGTTTTAAATGTCATATTATAAGAAAATCACTGTTCAATGTATGGGATAGATATAAAGATTTGTTAGAAAGAAAAACACCCAGGTGGATTTCGCCTTTAGAGGCTAAAGTAAATAAAAAGTTAAATATGGAGACCAGGTGGCTGACGTATAAGGAATTATTGGTGGAAGAGAAAGAACAATTTAAGTTAAAAACATATTAACATTTGAAGAGTCATCTGAATGATTGGTTGCAATACCATCAAATAAATGAAATGTACAAGATGGATAAAAAGATGGTTTTCAAATTGAAAAGTCAAAATTGGAAACAGAATTATTAGAACCAAAAATTAAGAACCTTTCAAGGATGTATAATTTGTTGTTGGAGTGGCATACTAAAGATGAAGAGACAAAATCGGTTATGATTGAGTGGGCAAAAGATGTAGGACAGGGGTGTCAAACTCAAATTCATCGGGGGGGCGCATCAGCAGTTTGCTCACCCTCAAAGGGCCGGTTGTATCTGTAGGACTATGTGTCCACTCTTTATTATTATAAATTATTGTCACTGCATTCAATTATTACTGTTTTTTGTAATAATGTAAGTAATAACTAGCTCTGAAAGCAAAAACATAGTCAGAATAATGGCAAGTAGGTATTCAAATGTACAATTATTGTACAATTTATTGAAAAATGATTTTTGGTAACAGAGAGTAATTTTTTAAAAAAACATACAAATATTGCCAAACACTGTTTATTACACATATGGCAAACACAAGGCATTAACTTTTTTTTAAACTTTTCTGACTAGATTTTACTCGCTTGCGGGGTTCTTCTCTCCTCTTTTATAATGGGCTAATTCTTGTTTTGTTTTTGGAACCGAGAGGAAATGCCTCTTAGACATTAGCTCCCTCCCTTCTTGGGTTAGAATGGAAAAGGTGGGGGAGGACTGCAGCTGACAAATATTATCCCTCCTTGCCATCGATCGGAGTGTATAGATGTGAGATCTTGAGGCCGGCTGCAAAGCGGCTGCTCCCCGTTGTCTCCTAGCTCTCTCGCTCTCCCCCTCAGAGGCTCCCGGCTTGTCCTCCTCCCCTCCCTCCCTCCCTCCCTCCTTCTCTCCCTCCCTCCCTCCTCTCTCTCCCTCCCTCCCTCCCGCCTTCTTTCCATCCATCCCCGCTTGTTCTCCTCCCCTTTCCCTCTCTTTAAAATTGATTTCAAGGCGCTGCCAGCCCGAGAGCAGCTGTTGAGCTCTCCAGAGGGAAAGTGAGCGCTCGCTTCCCTGTCAATAGCCTCCCCACTTCTCAAACAGAAAACAATCCTCCGTGAGCTGAAACTGCCCGACCAGCCATCCCTCTCTGGTGCCAGCAGAGATCTCTAAGAGATCTCTTTCCCCGTCCCCAGCTCCTCAAGCCCCTTCCTTTGCATCAGCCTGCAACTCCAGCCTTGCCGCCTAACCGGACTTCTCTCGAAAGCAGCGGAAGAAAGGCAGCGGGTGAATGAGCTGATGGTACCCAGCAGCCCAAGGGTTAATCTGCCCGGGTGGGCTCCGGCTGCTTCTGAGAGCCTCCCTCCCTCCCTGCGTCTCCAGCGGCCACTAACCTTGCTCAATGGCTCAGGAAACGACCCACTCTTGCCGCCGCCATTCATTTCAGGGGGCTTTGCAGGGCGAACTCCCATGGAAATGAATGGCACTTGCGCAGTAGGGTCGATCTCTCTCTCTCTCTCTCTCTGTTCAGCTGGGGGGGGGGGTCCAACAGGAACCCCCGGCACTCACGCGGCGGCGGTCTCAGTGGCTCAGGAGCCCTTTGGGCAGCGCGAACACGCTGACTGCCCTCAGGAGCTCCGTGGCGCGCGCCGTGATGCCTCGCCGGAAGCCCAGCAAAGAGAAATTCTCCCGCTGCAGCTGGACTCCGCCCCCCTGAGCCCTATTGGCTGGCAGAGGGTATGATGCGACGGCGGGGAGGGGCTGGTGCAGGGGGCCAACTACGCCCCCCTGCAGGCGCGGGAGTCGGCCCCAGGCAGCACAGGGCGGCGGCGGCGGTGGCAGTGGCGGCAGCGGGCGGCGGGCGGGCTGCTCAGCGCCCCCTGCATTCTGGCGCTCTAGGCCACATGACGAGGTCTCGCGGGCCGCATGGCGAGGTCTCGCGGGCCGCATTTGGCCCGCGGGCCTTGGGTCTGACACCCGTGATGTAGGACATAATATAATGACAGAAGATTGGGAAAGGTTGTGGAAGAAGAATATGAAGTTTACTGCTTGTAATGTGTTAAAAGAGAATATGATGAAGATGATGTATAGATGGTATCTTACACCAGTAAAGCTGGCTAAGATCTACCATAAACAAGATGACAAATGTTGGAAATGTAAGAAAGTAGAAGGAACCTTTTACCATATGTGGTGGACATGCCCCCAAGTAAAGAGCTTCTGCGATAAGATTTATAGTGAGTTGAAGAAAGTGTTTAAAATCACGTTTATCAAGAAACCAGAAGCTTTTCCACTTGGAATAATAAGAAAGGAATTACCTAAGAAAGATATTACTTTTTTTCTGTATGCCACAACAGCAGCTAGAATGGTATTAGCAAGAAACTGGAAAACTGAAGATATACCGACGGTGGACGATTGGCAGATGAAGTTGTTAGAAGATATGGAACTGTCTGAATTGACAGGGAGACTCCGGGACCAGGGGGAAGAATCAGTGGAAGAAGATTGGAAGAAATTTAAAGTTTATTTAGAGAATAATTATAAGATTAGTAATGTAATGTACAAAAAATGGAAAAGGGGGGAAATCTCCAGAGAGGAATTCAAACATATAGCCAGCACGTGTAGAGACAAAGTCAGAAAAGCTAAAGCACAGAATGAACTCAGGCTCGCCAGAGAGGTTAAAAGCAACAAAAAGGGCTTTTATGGGTATGTCCGTAGCAAAAGGAAAAACAAGGAAACAGTGGGGTCACTCAGAGGAGAAGATGGTGAAATGCAAACAGGGGACAGAGAAAGGGCAGAACTCCTCAATGCCTTCTTTGCCTCAGTCTTCTCCAAGAAAGAAAACAACGCCCGACCTGAAGAATATGGAGCAGATGATTCAGCAGGGGAAACACAGCCCAGAATAAGTAAGGAGGTAGTACAAGAATACTTGGCTAGTTTAGATGTATTCAAGTCTCCAGGGCCAGATGAACTACATCCAAGAGTATTAAAAGAACTGGCAGAGGTGATTTCAGAACCACTGGCAATAATCTTTGAAAATTCCTGGAGAACAGGCGAAGTTCCAGCAGACTGGAGGAGGGCAAATGTTGTCCCTATTTTCAAAAAGGGGAAAAGAGAGGACCCAAACAATTACCGCGCAGTCAGCCTGACATCAATACCAGGAAAGATTCTAGAGCAGATCATTAAGCAAACAGTCTGTGAGCACCTAGAAAGAAACTCTGTGATCACTAAAAGTCAGCATGGGTTCCTGAAAAATAAGTCATGTCAGACTAATCTGATCTCATTTTTTGACAGAATTACAAGCCTGGTAGATGAAGGGAACGCTGTGGATGTAGCCTATCTTGATTTCAGCAAGGCCTTTGACAAGGTGCCCCATGATATTCTTGTAAAGAAGCTGGTAAAATGTGGGCTAGACAATGCTACCATTCAGTGGATTTGTAAGTGGCTTACTGACCGAACCCAAAGGGTGCTCATCAATGGCTCCTCCTCATCCTGGAGAGTAGTGACTAGTGGGGTGCCACAGGGTTCTGTCTTGGGCCCAGTCTTGTTCAACATCTTTATCAATGACTTGGATGATGGGCTTGAGGGCATCCTGAGCAAGTTTGCAGATGACACCAAATTGGGAGGGGTGGCTAACACCCCAGAGGACAGGATCACACTTCAGAATGACCTTAACAGATTAGACAACTGGGCCAAAGCAAACAAGATGAATTTTAACAAGGAGAAATGTAAAGTACTACACTTGGGCAAAAAAAATGAAAGGCACAGATACAGGATGGGAGACACCTGGCTTGAGAGCAGTACATGTGAAAAGGATCTAGGAGTTTTGGTTGACCACAAACTTGACATGAGTCAGCAGTGTGATGCAGCAGCTAAAAAAGCCAATGCAATTCTGGGCTGCATCAATAGGAGTATAGCATCTAGATCAAGGGAAGTAATAGTACCACTGTATTCTGCTCTGGTCAGACCTCACCTGGAGTATTGTGTCCAGTTCTGGGCACCACAGTTCAAGAAGGATACTGATAAGCTGGAACGTGTCCAGAAGAGGGCAACCAAAATGGTCAAAGGCCTGGAAACGATGCCTTATGAGGAACGGCTTAGGGAGCTGGGTATGTTTAGCCTGGAGAAGAGAAGGTTAAGGGGTGATATGATAACCATGTTCAAATATATAAAAGGATGTCATATAAAGGAGGGAGAAAGGTTGTTTTCTGCTGCTCCAGAGAAGCGGACACGGAGCAACGGAGTCAAACTACAAGAAAGAAAATTCCACCTAAACATTAGGAAGAACTTCCTGACAGTAAGAGCTGTTCGGCAGTGGAATTTGCTGCCAAGGAGTGTGGTGGAGTCTCCTTCTTTGGAGGTCTTTAAGCAGAGGCTTGACAGCCATCTGTCAGGAATGCTTTGATTGTGTTTCCTGCTTGGCAGGGGGTTGGACTGGATGGCCCTTGTGGTCTCTTCCAACTCTATGATTCTATGATTCTATGATTCTAATACTTAATAAAGGATTTGGAAGTAAAAGGAGGTTGCAGAAGTAAGGTAGATAAATGTATTATGTGTTAAGATTTAGTTATATGATATGATGTTAATATGCTCTTAAGATTAAAATTATATTGAGAGATTTTGGAAATTATGGATCAAGAAGGGATTAAGAGTATTATTTAGATTAGATAAGTATGAAAAAGATTGGTATTAAGAGTTAGAAAGTGCTAACTAAGTAATATATAGAAACGTAGATGGGAGGGAAAGGAGGAAGATACGGAATGTAAGATTGAGTGAAAATTTAATTGTTAATGTAGTTGTGTATTGTCATTTATTATGTTTTTTGTATATTATCTGTTTTTTATGTTTTGTTATTATAAAAAAATCAATAAATATATTATATATTAAAAAAGAACAGGGTATGGAACAACTGATTGGTTCAAAATTGGGAAAGGAGTATGACAAGGCTGTATATTGTCTCCCTGCTTATTTAACTTATATGCAGAATTCATCATGCGAAAGGCTGGACTAGATGAATCCCAAGCCGGAATTAAGATTGCCGGAAGAAATATCAACAACCTCAGATATGCAGATGACACAACCTTGATGGCAGAAAGCGAGGAGGAATTAAAGAACCTTTTAATGAGGGTGAAAGAGGAGAGCGCAAAATATGGTCTGAAGCTCAACATCAAAAAAACCAAGATCATGGCCACTGGTCCCATCACCAAATAGAAGGGGAAGAAATGGAGGCAGTGAGAAATTTTACTTTCTTTGGCTCCTTGATCACTGCAGATGGTGACAGCAGTCACGAAATTAAAAGACGCCTGCTTCTTGGGAGAAAAGCAATGACAAACCTAGACAGCATCTTAAAAAGCAGAGACATCACCTTGCCTACAAAGGTCCGTATAGTTAAAGCTATGGTTTTCCCAGTAGTGATGTATGGAAGTGAGAGCTGGACCATAAAGAAGGCTGATCGCCGAAGAATTGATGCTTTTGAATTATGGTGCTGGAGGAGACTCTTGAGAGTCCCATGGACTGCAAGAAGATCAAACCTATCCATTCTTAAGGAAATCAGCCCTGAGTGCTCACTGGAAGGACAGATCCTGAAGCTGAGGCTCCAATACTTTGGCCACCTCATGAGAAGAGAAGAATCCTTGGAAAAGACCTTGATGTTGGGAAAGATGGAGGGCACTAGGAGAAGGGGACGACAGAGGACGAGATGGTTGGACAGTGTTCTCAAAGCTACGAACATGAGTTTGACCAAACTGCGGGACGCAGTGCAAGACAGGAGTGCCTGGTGTGCTCTAGTCCATGGGGTCACGAAGAGTGAGACACGACTAAACGACTAAACAACAACAAATCAGGATTTGTTGGTTTTGAATGTCTGGTGTAGAGTTTTTTCAATTTCATTGTTCTGTATGGGACAATGACAATAAAGATTATCTATATCTATCTAGCTTTCTATCTATCTATCTATCATCTATCTATCAATGGTCTCTCATAGATTATTTTCCACAGAGCAAATTTATCTTGTATAGTATTCATTGTCACCTATTTGCATATCATTATTTTCATTCCAGAAGGAGATTAAGTATGGTCAAAACATAAACAGCCCAGGGATGATCAGTTTTGTGATCCCAGAGGCCCTACAAGACATACTATTTTGCTTGCATAAAAGGTTAATCTGAACTCCATCAGAGCATTGTTTGAATGTCTGTTGATCTCCACAACAGGCCTTAAGCACAATATGAAAGGGATGGCTTCAGTGGTGGCTGAAATGGAAGATATATGTGGTGTCTAAACTCTCTTTAGTTATCTTGAGGTCAGAACAGTGTACATTACAGACTGTCCTTTTCTGATGACTTCTCAGGTTCTTCTTTATGACTGCCCTTTTGTTGTCGCCGTCATTCTTTCTGACAATAAATTGTTGTGTGAACTTGTGCACTGAGCTGGAAACCCCAAGGACTCAGCTATACAGCCGCAAATATAACTTTTAAAGTGCATTTAAAGTGCATTATACAAATGTGACACTAGATGGCAATGGTGAGCTTATGGGAAATTCAATATATTTTTCAAACCTTTTTTTTTAAAAAGCATTTTTGCAGTGCTTTTTATATGTGTCTCGATTCCACCCACATTTCTGAAGCCCTATTTAGGCATTCCAACATGAAGCTATAGAAAAAAGGGGCTGTGTTTGTTGCCCCACTCCTGCCATCAAACATTGGCTGAAGGCCTGAGCCCCATCTATACACATGTTCTGCCCCCCACGCCCAAGATTCAGACTGGTCCTATATTGAGAAAGGAGCCTAGCAGACTTTACACTTCATGCCGTGAGGTTTGAATGTCTGAACAGGAGGTTAGAGACCTGCTACTCAGCTCTTCAGTGATAGCACTTTGAAGGGGTCTACAGGGGAGTGGGGTTTTGTTAAGGAAACTTTCGGGTCCATTCCTTGGGGCGAGAGAGTTCTCACTTCGGGCTTATCCACACTTTACCTAGAAAAGACGGGCTGCTTTCCCTGGGAAAGCCCACTCTTTAGCACTGAGTCAGAGCAAACATCAATACCAAATGACACCCAAATGACATTTGCTTAGATTCAGCGTTAGAGAGTGGGTTCCCCAGGCGCAAGAGCCCCGCAGCAGAGGGAGCAACAGTGGGCACTGCCTTCCTTGGAGGCTGCCCCTGTGGATCCTGTCACTTGATTGTTTGCACAAGCCAGCAGGTATACCCCAGTATGAATGGTTCAGTTTATTTTAAGTGACGACAATAGTTTTGTAATGCACAGATTTGCCCTCCATGCACTGGCTGGGAAAAGAAAATAGATAAAATTGCTCTAAGTCAGTGGCTTTCAACCTTTTTGAACCCATGGCCCCCTTGACCAACCTCACTCTTTCTGTGGCTCCCCTGTGGGATACAGGAGAATTCCCACTTCACTGGGGTTCCGTCCTGGGCCGCTGTGTGTGTCACCAGGATGAACATAAGTGGAATGTCCCCATTCTGCCCCTTTTAAGCAATATTTTTTTAAAAAATATATATATATTTAAAATATTTTTATGCATGTGTAAGCAGAACCACGCATGCCCATTTACCTTGTAAAACTTGTGTTGTTTTATCATTTAGCAGTTTTGCCTATCATTTTTAAAGAAGAAGAGTCTGGATTTGATATCCCGCTTTATCACTACCTGAAGGAGTGTCAAAGCGGCTAACATTCTCCTTTCCCTTCCTCCCCCACAACAAACACTCTGTGAGGTGAGTGAGGCTGAGAGACTTCAGAGAAGTGTGACTGGCCCAAGGTCACCCAGCAGCTGCATGTGGAGGAGCGGAGACGCGAACCCGGTTCCCCAGACTAAGAGTCCACTGCTCTTACCCACTACACCACACTGGCTTTGAAGTAGAGCTTTGAAGAACTTGTGAGTCACTCCCTGCCCTGCTAAATACTGGTGGTTTTTTAAGTTGGGAAAAAATGAAAACAAAATTTAAAAATTAATCAGATAATCTGAAAATAATTATTGCCCCCTCCGATTCTCCTCAATTTTGTCTTTTGTGTCCTGCTTGTGTCCTCCATTGTGTCCTCTATCTGTCAGCCCATGGCATGGCTCCAACCCATTTGCATCAAGAAGTCTTTGCCTTCGTGATGCCTTCCTTGATGGGTCATCTCCCAACAAGAAGGTAGGAAGACTCTCTGTGGTCCACGCTGCATGTTTTGCAGGGAGAAACTCTGGTCTTGTTAATATCCAAATTTGCCCAATCTTCTCAGATCCCTAGGGAAGCCCATTGTTCCAAATCCCACCCTTTCCAACTCCCTGCTCCTAACTCCAGGTCCCTCCCCACATTTTCCTCTTCCCCTATCTCCTAATTAATCCCTGCTGGCACTTTTAGTGTCTGTCCATAAAGGGAATACAGGCTTAAAATAAATGTTGTAGCTAAATTGTGTCAGCCCTGGCTGCATGGCTGACTTGCTAATTTTTGTGTGCTGAGGGTTTTGTATGGAGATAATCTGACTGTTATTCCCAGTCTCCTGTGGTTCAATATACACACTTAGCTATTTCCTACATCCCTGTAAGGAGCAGAAGTGAGGATTGTTGAAAATAATTTAATGGCATAGGTTCTGTGCACATGTGCCAAAGTCAGAAATCCCTTTCCTTTCCTTTTTTAAGAATATAACTGCCATATGTTGCTATAGTTATTAAGTGGTATAAAATAAAATACATGGCTTCTTTGGTAGTTTAACTTGGAATGTACCTAAAGATGAGGCTCTCTTACTACTCTCCTCCCCCAGCTAAAATGTCTTTCCAGCCCAAATGCCCCAGCACGCAGATACATAGATTAGATAGATAGATAGGCCAAATATATTTGGAGCAGCCGTTCAATTACCAAGATTTCCCAGAGCAAGCGTTAAGTGTCAAAACAACAGGGCTACAAAGAATGTGCTTTAGAGTCTCTTAGGGAGAAAAAAACGGAGTTTGTAACAAAAAAGAATGGTTCAAAATAAATTTAGAAATCACTTCTATCTGGCTGATGCTACTTAAATAGACTATAACTTTATCAATCAAAATGAAGGTTGAGCAAAAATATTTCATGACAAAATATATTAACCAATTTTCACTGTTTGGAACCTTCATAAATCAATAATAGATACTATTTACTCACTCCTGCTGGGGTGGCTTTTTATGCTTTCAGTAGAATACCCTGAATGTGGGTTGTCATAGTTACAGCAGAATTTCAGTCTGAGTTTTGTTTTATCATAATTGCTGCATATTAGTTTATAAACAGCTGAGCTGTATCTTCCACTTGTAGCACTAATTTGTGCCTAGAGACAATTCTCTCCCCTCAGGAAACTCAGAAACAATATCCAATACGCTGCAAGTTTTGTTGCTCTCTCCAGAGAAAGGAAAAGGTTTTGCAACTTTAGCTGTTTCTCCTCTTTATCCCCCTCCTTTTTAAAGAAGTAATATGGCAGCAGGGGTTGGGGAGGAGAAACATTTAGGATAACAAATAAAAACTGCAATGGGAGCAACACAGGAGGAAAAATAAATCATGCATGTAATGAAACACATCCAACTGCCTAAGGCCTTCTCACATGTGCATTTGGGTGAAGGGGGGGCATTCACACGAGTCCCACTCCACCCCTGTGCACACTGGCTCCACGCCACTTCTGACCTTTGTGTGCTGAGAGCTAAAGTTGATGTGCAATTGCCAGAGTTGTATTGGTTTTCCTGATCCTGGGGGTCAGGCAAGGTACTTCTAAGCAGTTAATGAGCTGGGCTGCCTTTACCCTGGATTCACATCTTGGCTAGAGACAAATCAGAAATGGCTTAAAGACTCCAACTGATGTTAGGCTGTTTTCAGAAGCAACACACCCAGCAATAGTATTATACAGAGGTCAGCAACCTTTTTCAGCCGTAGGCCAGACTATATTTGGGGGGGGGGGATGAATGAATTCCTATGCCCCACAAATAACCCAGAGATGCATTTTAAATACAGTCATACCTCGGTTTAAGTACACCTCAGTTTGAGTACTTTCAGTTTAAGTACTCCGCGGACCCGTCTGGAACGGATTAATCCACGTTCCATTACTTTCAATGGGAAAGTTCACTTCAGGTTAAGTACTCTGCAGACCGTCTGGAACGGATTAATCCACTTTCCATTACGTTCAAGGGGAAAGTTCACTTCAGGTTAAGTACGCTTCAAGTTAAGTACAGACTTCCGGAACCAATTGTGTACTTCAAACCGAGGTACCACTGTACCTTGGACACATCCTTTTGGACACATTCTACTCATGTAAAAACACACTGATTCCTGAACCTTCCGTGGGCCGGATTGAGAAGGCGATTGGGCCACATCTGTCCCACGGGCCTTAGGTTGCCTACCCCTGGTATTATACAACAAAATGTGTTTTGGGTATTGTCACCCATCTGTCATGGAAGCTTTAGCTGAGATTCCTGCACCACAGGGAGTTTTACTAGATGACCCCAGGATCCCTTCCAACTCTACAATTCTATGATTTTATTGAGTATTTAATGACTTGAAAAAGGAAGTCATTAAAGCAAGTCATCACAGTGAAGGTGCAGTTATATGAGCCCTTTATCACTGTAACTTAAGATGACTCTGATGAACCATTGCTAAAGGAAAAATAAAAGACATGGGACAAGACATTGGATTCTTAGATCATGGCCTGCAGTTTCTTGAAGATGGACTTCTGGCAAGTGCAAGTGATGGGCTGCACCTCACAAGGGTTGGGAGGAATGTTTTTGCCATGAAACTCAAAAACCTCATCAGGAGGGCTTTAAACCTCATCAGGAGGGCTTTAAACTGACTTATGTGGGGGAGGGAGACAGTGGTCCTGAAGGTAGGAGTCTATCAAGTGCTGAAGATGATCACCCAAATGTCAAGGACCAAATGGAGCAAACAGCACGCAGACTTAGTGGTGGGAGGGAAAAATCCTTAAAAAAAGAGGCTGGGGGGTGATCAATGGTCTTCAGTGTCTGTATATTAATGCACACAGCATGGGAAATAAACAAGATGAACTTGAGCTCTTGGTACAGCAAACTAAATATGACATAATAGGCATCACTGAAACCTGGTGGGATGAGTCACAAGCCTGGTAGATGAAGGGAACAGTGTGGATATAGCCTATCTTGATTTCAGCAAGGCCTTTGACAAGGTGCCCCATGATATTGTTGTAAAGAAGCTAGTAAAATGCGGGCTAGACAATGCTACCATTCAATGGATTTGTAACTGGCTGACTGACCGAACCCAAAGGGTGCTCATCAATGGCTCCTCCTCATCCTGGAGAGTAGTGACTAGTGGGGTCCCACAGGGTTCTGTCTTGGGCCCAATCTTATTCAACATCTTTATCAGTGACTTCGATGATAGGCTTGAGGGCATCCTGATCAAGTTTGCAGATTACACCAAATTGAGAGGGGTGGCTAATACCCCAGAGGACAGGATCACACTTCAAAATGATCTTAACATATTAGACAATTGGGCCAAAGCAAAGAAGATGCATTTTAACAGAGAGAAATGTCAAGTACTACACTTGGGCAAAATAAAAATAAAAATGAAAGGCACAAATACAGGATGGGTGACACCTGGCTTGAGAGCAGTACATGTGAAAAGGATATAGGAGTCCTGGTAGACCACAAACCTGACATGAGTCAGCAGTGGGATGTAGCAGCTACAAAAGCCTATGCTATTTTGGGCTGCATCAATAGGAGTATAGCATTTAGATCAAGGGAAGTAATAGTACCACTGTATTCTGCTCTGGTCAGACCTCACCTGGAGTACTGTGTCCAGTTCTGGGCACCACAGTTCAAGAAGGATACTGACAAGCTCTAACGTGTCCAGAGGAGGGCAACCAAAATGGTCAAAGGCCTGGAAACGATGCTTATGAGGAGCGGTTTAGGGAGCTGGGTATGTTTAGCCTTGAGAAGAGAAGCTTAAGTGGTGATATGATAGCCATGTTCAAATATATAAAAAGATGTCATATAGAGGAGGGAGAAAGGTTGTTTTCTGCTGCTGCTCCAGAGAAGAGGACATGGAGCAATGGATTCAAACTACAAGAAAGAAGATTCCACCTAAACATTAGGAAGAACTTCCTGACAGTAAGAACAATTCAACAGTGGAATTTGCTGCCAAGGAGTGTGGTGGAGTCTCCTTCTTTAAGCAGAGGCTTGACAGCCATCTGTCAGGAATGCTTTGATGGTGTTTCCTGCTTGGCAGGGGGTTGGACTGGATGCCCCTTGTGGTCTCTTCCAACTTTATGATTCTATGAAGACAGCAAAATCTGCAGACAGGCCAAAACAAGAATACTTTGCTCCTTATCTGCTCTTATCTGCTCTCTTGAAGTGTCTGTATTTAGTGAAGTGTCAATATTTGCTATTCTGTATTTGAAAGCTATCACTTGGGCTGGCAGCCGGCATGCAGTAGCAGTTAATATATAATAATTTATTATTTGTTCTTTGCCCAACTGACTGGGTTGCCCCAACCACTCTGACACATTTATAAAATATTTGTTTATAAATGACTTTAAGTTTAATTTTGCCATTTGTTTGAATTAATCTGTTTATAATCAGAAAATATATCCTTAAATAGAGGAACAGCTATTTGACAGTTTAGTTCTAAAACTTGCCAGTTATATTTTTAGGTCAAATTTCAACATCCAAATTTTAATTTCAGTTTCACTTGAATTTCAGATTCAAATTTATTCCTTTCTTCTTTCCCAAAATTTCATTTCCACTCATATATTTGGAGGCAGTTCTAGAGTATTCAGTCTGCTTTTACATACATTATGAAAATCCCCAAGGCATCTCAAAGTCTCTCCCCCCCATAGAAGTCTCCTCAGCAGAACAGGATAGCTGTTCATCCCACGAGAAATGGGTCCCTTCTGAGGGAATGTTCTCCTCTTCCTCCAAGCAAAGCTCTCCTTTCCCAAATTCTCCTGCCTCCCAACTACCGGGGAGCTGTCATAGTGGAAGTGAGACACAACCAGAAGGCCACCAAAGGGATCTTCCACCAATCTCTTTGCCTCTCTTACCTTTTCCTCGGCTGCCATCTTGGCCTCGAGGGAACAAGCTTGTTCTTGGAGAGTCAGGAGCAAATTGCACCTGGAACACCCACAACTTCTGACCAACAGGCAGATAGTTACACCTGTGGCAGGCAGGGCCCCCAAACCCACCCTTAAAAAAAGTTACTTTATTGAGCATTTGGGATTTCATTGGGCAGAGTTGGGTAACTTGGGTATCCTGCTTCCAAACTCACACGTCTACTTATTTGAGGAAGCCTTTTGTCTGGTATGTGAAGAACATAGCTGCCAAGTTTTCCCTTTTCTCGCGAGGAAGCCTATTCAGCATAAGGGAATTTTCCTTTTAAAAAGGGATAACTTGGCAGCTATGGTGAAGAAGCATTTTGTCATAAAACCTTTCTGGAAATTTCTAATTTTATTTGTCTTGGTTGCAAACTGGAAAGTGTTCTGACTTGATCCATATTTAACATGCTCAAACTGCTTTGTTCCTCACTCATGTTCACAACCCACATATTTGCTTGGCCACACACATTCATAAATGAATTTTTTGCTCTTGTTTACAAGAATGTCTCAGAAATTGTTATTCTCCTCATGAATGCTTCTGTGGTAAGCTGCATGCTAACCAAGGCATTGTTGCTCTTGCTTCATACCGTATGTCTGGATGCTCCCCTCCCCTCCTGCTTCTTCAACCAACCATTCTCCTCTTTGAAGATGAACATCCCAGGGTGCCAAGGGCAGCAAAAAGAGGCAAAAGAGAGGCCAGCCCTTGTCATGGCAATCCTGCCCTCGAGTCCCATTGTGCTGCTTTTAATTAGTGGCCATGGCTAACCTTGTAATTCCAGTGGCTCTACTCTGAGTAAAAGTTAGTTGAATACCACCCAGTGTATCACTTATAGCTCTTGGATTGCATTAGGGTGATACCGTAATAATGCTGGTCTACCTTACAGGTGCATTGTATGGTTTCCGGAGATAACTCGTGGGAGGATTTGTTCTATATGAATGCTAAGTGTTAGTAAAAAAACAAAAACAAACTAAATTATGACATCAATATGATACTGCCTTTGTCTACTTCAATGCTCAGAGGAGGGCTTGGAGGGGGACACACTCTGCTTCTGTATAAGGTTCAGTACATCTTATGTAGGGATGTTGCCACAGAGCACATTTCCTTGGCAGGGAGACCGCTGTGTCCCAGCCAGGCTTAGTCCCTGGTGTCTCCACTTAATGGTGCCATGGGCAGCAGGCTGGGAAGGAAAGCCACCTCAGACCTTACACGGATATTACCAGTTGAGTCCATAGTATGAAACCACATGAACTAGTTATCCATCTGAGTACAAAACAGCTTCTGTTCTGAAGGGGAGTGATTCGGATTTAACTGAAGTGCTTGGGGGCCAAGAGTAAGACTAAAATGAAGTTTGTGTTGGGCTTATTAGAAAAAGTGGCAATGAAGCAAGTTATTTAGGGACTAATTACCAAGATATTCCACACTATTCAAATAATCTCTGCTGTGGTACAAGTGAAGCTGTTTTCTTGTGTGCTTTATTTGAAAACTGAATATACTAATCTGAGCTTTTTGTAGGTTTAAGGATCATTGAACACCATAAACTTTCTCAATGCGTCACAATTACACCTGTGCTAAGTAACTTTCAGCTGCTTTGCTGTGAGAATTCACAGTGTTCAATAGCCCTCAAAATTTCTCATTTCTTCCCTGTGGTGAAGTAGCTTCCACATCGGACTGCAATATAAAATATTTGAGGTCAGTAGCTCAATGCCTCTTCAAGGCCTCCCCTCCTTTAAACAATGCCTGCAAGGCATGTTTTGTGCCTCTTTACTTATCAGTGTCTGCTTCTTGGTTTCTGTGCTATCTCATGGCACAACTGGAAAACAGAGTAAAATAGGCAGTAAAGAGCCTATTGAAGTTCCCCGCTTATAAAAATACACAAGGCATGAAATGTCAGGATAAAATTCCTATGAGGTAATAAAATGAGAGTGAATGTCATAACTGCTCTGAGGTTTCTGAGATGCAGAGAACTGCCAAGTCCCATTGCAGTTGTTGGAAGCAGTGAGGATCTCCTGTGAACCCCGGTTCTTTTCAGAACTCTGCTCCCTTAGTTCAACCATCTGCTAGTTGTCACAGTCTGTAAGTTTCCTGAAATTCCTGCACACTTACCCACTTCATGACCCCACACACTTTTGCCTAAGGGACAGCCATCGTACAATTGAGAGAAAGCCCCACCTGCCTTATGGCTCCCCAAGCTGAACTCTGCCCACCAGGAATGCCTGGCAGCCCCACATGGATCCTCCTCTTCTGAGGGTGTCAGTCATGGAGGATCCGCTCCTCCCCCAATAACATCAAAGGCAAGAAGAAGAAGCAAGTTTGTATTTATGGTTTGTATTCGGTCATCTGGGTGCAAGAGAAAAGAATCCAGGTCTCCACACAAAGGTGACGTTGCCTACTCTGAGCTCCTCCTCTTCCTCCCCAACAACATTCTGCGTACCTACAGAAAGTCCCAGGAGTCACACTCCTCTGTAATCTCTGTTCTTGAATGTGGAGCGATCAATGAGCCCTTGGAGAAGGAGGATCTCCCAGACCCAGACTATCCAGGGAGGTCTCTACTGGCGGCTCTTTCACTTCCCCCTCCTCCTCCTCCACTATCTTGTAACTAGGCGTTTCTTCATTCAGCTGTAATTCAGCCCTGTCTCCTCCTCTTGAAACTTTTGGAAACGAAGGGGGGGCAGGACACAGCTGGGGAGGGCGGCTTGGTTAATTTCATTGTACACAGGTTGTACATTGACAATAAAGGTATTATTATTATTATTATTATTATTATTATTATTATTATTACAGTGGTACCTCGGTTTAAGTACACAATTGGTTCCGGAAGTCTGTACTTAACCTGAAGCGTACTTAACCTGAAGCGAACTTTCCCATTGAATGTAATGGAAAGTGGATTAATCCATTCCAGATGGGTCTGCGGAGTACTTAAACTGAAAGTACTCAAACCGAAGCGTACTTAAACCAAGGTATGACTGTATTATTATTAACTCATTGGGGCTTAGCAGGTCCCCTAAAGACATGTATTTGTATTTCTACATGTATAAAGATATCTCATGAAATAAATTATCTTGTTGTGCAAGAAATAAAAACATAACAATGAAATCATACTTCAATAAAAATCCACGAAAGCTTAAAAATACAAACCAAAAGCGGCAAAACAGACAATCACGGGAATAAATGATATGCAAAAAATAAGACAAAACCACCGCGACAACTCCCTGAAACGAGATGTATTGTGAAGACAACTTAAAACTAATGACTATTCAAATATATATAAGTCTCCCGAACTTAAGTAAATAAGAAAGAAATTAAACTTTTTCTAAGTGACCTATAAATCACATCACCTGACGAGATGCAGTCTATATACTCTCGTTTCACTGGAAATATCTTCCTCGGAAGGAAAAGGCTTTTTAGTTTGATTTTTAATATCTTAATGTTTAAACTAAATCAGACTAGAGTAATGAACTCTACAAAAGGTTGAAAAAAACAGAGCAGTCGGGGAAATTTTCCCAAAGAAAGCTGAAATTGTTTTAACATAAGGTTAGATTACCTCCAAAGATTATTAATCAACAAAAAAACATTTTCTTGCAAGATTAAACTAATGGCTGTGTAAGTTTGCTAAAGCTAAGGTGCTCTAGTGGACATATCTCAAAGTTTAAACCACAAACTGCATCAGCTTCTAAAGTAAAGGTGTTCAAACAAACATAACTCTGACTGCTGCCAAGTGTTGCTAATTCTGGGCTTTTATACTAAGAGAGGCTTCACTCCTTAAAGAGACAGTAACACCACACTGACACTGGGCGTGTCTCAGACAACTCAATATATAACAAACTTATATGAAACTTATCTCAAAACATTTATAAAATGAGAAATTGAGAAATTAATGAGGAATCATACCGGTGAATGGAATTTTAAGCTGAAAGAACCATATTCTTACTTTTAAACGCAGAAAACATTCCAAATACTTTTAAAGGGTGAGATAAATTCAGACTTGCTTATTACAAATCCTAATGTATGTGGTCTTATACGTGGTTACTAATACTCAAAAAGATTTATAATTTACAAAAAAGGACTAAAGTCCATATTAATATTGAGGCCTGTAGGTGCCAGGGATGCAAATCTATGCATCCAGTAAGTTTCCTTCTGTAATAATTTTTTGTGCAATATATCTAAATTCGGTTCCTTCCGGGTGTGTTTGTAAATGATAAACCATCTAAAGTCTGTGGACTTGTGGTTGGCTCTAATGAAATGTGAGGTGAGTGGCGCTTCTATGATCTGGTTTTCGATGCGGCTCTTGTGCTGCATAATCCTAGTCTTTACCATTCTTATAGTGCTCCCTATATACCAAAGGTTACATTTGCACTGAATGGCGTATATTATGCCTTTAGAACTGCAATTTGTAAAGGATTCAAGTTGAATCCTGGAGGTGGGCAGCGGAAGGCCAGAAATGTCGGAGGCACCAGCGGCAGAAGGCTGTGGATGGAGGCAGGAGGAGGCGGTTTGTGGGTGCAAATGGCAGGCACTTGTTTCCTCGGGAGGTGCGCGGCCGAAGGGCAGAAATGTGAGAGGCAGCAGTGGCAGGAAGCATCCCAATAAGGGCACCTGCTGATTGCCAATCAGGTTCTACAGTTTGATCCAAAAGTCTGTGACTGTCCTGAGGGACACTGTCAATTATTTGAGGAGCACTAATGAGGGATGGAGTAAGTTTCATAGCTTCTGAATTCAGGTCTATCAGTAGAGTTTGCATTTTACAGTTTAGTTCTTGGTTTTCAGAAAATAAAAACTTTGCACCATTGCTTTCACTACTTTGATTTTCCTCAATTTTGGGGGGTGGTAAGTTAGGACGCGGGTGGCGCTGTGGGTTAAACCACTGAGCCTAGGGATTGCAGATCAGAAGGTCAGTGGTTCGAATCCCCACGACGAGGTGAGCTCCCATTGTTTGGTCCCAGCTCCTGCCCACCTAGCAGTTCGAAAGCACCTCAAAGTGCAAGTAGATAAATAGGTACCACTCCAGCAGGAAGGTAAACGGCGTTTCTGTGCGCTGCTCTGGTTCTCCAGAAGTGGCTTAGTCATGCTGGCCACATGACCTGGAAGCTGTATGCCGGCTCCCTCGGCCAATAATGCAAGATGAGCACTGCAACCCCAGAGTCGGTCACAACTGGACCTAATGGTCAGGGGTCCCTTTACCTCTACCTTAAGTTAGGTATAGTATCTTTAAATCTAAGAGAGGTGGTGTTCTCAGTTTGAGAGGGCACTGCTAAGATCTTCCATTTAATATTTGAGTCACAGGTGGCTTTAGAAGGTTTGGAGCTTTTTCTTTACTCATGAGTAGACTTTCCTTTAACAGGTCATGTTTTGCTATAATTCTATGTTGCTCCTGTTCACAAAGAGTCTGGGTGGTTCTTTAAGTTTTTCTTCCAGGATCTTGTTTACCAGTGGCATGTTTATACTCAAGCCTGGGCCATTTGGTTGACCTGTTCAGGGAGCTGTATCATTTCCAGAGGGTCATCTTTGTCCCTTTCTGCTAGAATCGCAAAGCTGTTGGAAATAAAAATCTGTGGTGGATCAAAGTCTTCCATTCTTAGCTGTTTAGCTGCAGGAAGGATGTAAATCCTCACAGACGCTTAGGCATTTTAATTTAGCTTTAGTTTTACCAAGCCTTTTCTATATCGTATGTGTTTGGATTATTAATGTATTTGGATGACTTTGTATGATTTTATGATTTTATTGTTTAGCAATATGCCAATAAAGGTCCTTTTTAAAAGGTCATGTGATGGAGGGCAGCAGGCTACTCCCCTCCACCTGCTCTCTACTTGCTGAGAGCAGGTGTGCTGAGCCTGCACAGGCCGCCTCCATGAGCCAGGACATGGAGCCCTCACAGGGACATCTTCCATGCACCAGGCAGCCTGCCTTATGGCATGGGGATGATTACTGCCATGTGTTTTTTGAAAAACTAAATACGGCTTATGACACATGCTTAAATGCCCCATTGAAATCATTGGGGCTTGAAGCAACTTAACTCTGGCTGTGTCACACCCTGTTCTTACCTTATTTGGATACTCTTCATGACCAATGGGTTTGGTTCCACTCGGGAGGGGAAGTGTTAGATTTTTCAAAGGGTGGCTGATGTTTAAGTGTGTGTACCTTCTGCTGTCTGAGCTTGTTATAGTGCAGGGGTCAGCAAACTTTTTCAGCAGGGGGCCGGTCCACTGTCCCTCAGACCTTGTGGGGGGGCGGACTATATTTTGGGGAAAAAATGAATGAATTCCTATGCCCCACAAATAACCCAGAGATGCATTTTAAATAAAAGGACACATTCTACTCATGTAAAAACATGCGGATTCCCGGACTGTCCGCGGGCCAGATTTAGAAGGCAATTGGGCCGCATCTGGCCCCCGGGCCTTAGTTTGGGGACCCCTGTTATAGTGGAAGGCTGAGCAAGTTGCTGATTGAAAGAACTTTGTGCTTCTGCCTTTGTGCTTCCTAGTTAGGATCTGTACTTCCCCACTGCTAGTGGGTGCTTTACAAATGGAAGCCTCTGAGCGAAAGGTTTTCTCCATCCCCTGCCCCATCATTATAGAAGCTTCACTTCCCAAGAAAAAGACAATATTTTATAAATTCAAACTTTAAAAAAATGGCTTTAACATAGAAAAATGTGTCATGTTGGGTACCGCATCTTTAAGAAAATCTTCAGCTAGAGTAATTTTTCCAGAAGATGGTGTCTCTGAATAGAGATACTGTATCAGTAAGGAAGTTAATGATCCCAGATGGGAATGAAATGACCCAGTTCAGTCATGTATAGAATCAGGGCTTTTTTCCCAGCAGGCACTCACCAGAACTTAGTTCCGGCCCCTCTCAGGTGGGTGCCATTGCTGTTCTAAGAGTAGGCTTCAGGGTGAGTTCCAGCACCTCTTTATCTAGAAAAATAACATTCCATATGAATACCCAGTTGTAGAGACCCAGTTGCCCAATTCTTCTGCATTAGAAGCAAAAAGAAAGAAAAAGGGAGATTGCCTAACTGTGCGTTTGGGTCTCTGCATCCCATGAGACATTATTTACACATGGAGAAAAGAGTTGCATACATTTCTCTACCATATTAAAGTCCTTACAGGCCTATTCAGTATTTCAGCTGTACTTCTGGCTCTAGCTACCATCTTTGGCCTGCATAAATGGTAAGCAAGATCTGGCTTTGATTTTGGCATTGATGTGTAGTCCATTGTAGGGTGAGTCACTGCTACAAATGCTACAAATTTGGAGTTTCCATTGAGAAATGCAACACAATGGAAGCATGCTTTACCAGATAAATTTTTATATTGAAACTTCCAAATTGAATAAGAGGGTCAGCAAGTGGCTCTACCACAACAACATCTCAGTTTTACAAAACATCACTTTTTATTCCTATTAAATTGGAAGTTTAATTTTGCAGGAATCAATTCTGAAAGGGTCTGGCTCACTAATTTCAGCTGCTCAGGCAACCTTTGTCATTCTTGAGATTTTGGCTTCAATATTAATGTTCTAGTGGTCAGAAAGGTCATTGTTCATATTCCAGCCGTTCTCCCATTATTCTCAATGATATGATACATTTTAGTCAGTAGCAATCACTTGCTACTGTATGTTATGATACATTTTAGTCAGTAGTAGCAATCACTTCTTGGTGCAAGTGGACTTCTCCATGACCCTTCCCCTCTGCAGGGAGGTGGGACCGATTTGGATGGTCTGCCCCCACCACTTAATGGCTCCAAATGGCTTCCAGACAGTGATAGGGGATGTTTTATCCCATGTTGATGGCCTTCCAACTGATTCCCTGGTGGCCCGCTGGAAAACAGAGTTAACCAGGGCTCATTTGAAAATAAGGGATCAGCACCCTCACCTGTCCCGGGGACAGTCTACGATTCTCAGGGACTGTCCACAAATTAATTTACACCAGGCTACACACCATCATCTTTCCCCACCTTCAGAATAGACACCAGCCCCATCCATCTCCCCATCCCACCCTCCTCTTCCCCCCTTTTCTTCCCAATGTCTCAATAACCGAAACTGATTTGTTAAAATGTTAGAGGGGGAAAATATGAGAGAGACATTGCACACACCTCTGTAATATTCTGTGCGTATTACTGTTCGTTACCCAGCTTGAGCATCTTTGGAGAGAGAGGTAGGATAGCAGTAGTTCAGAAAATGAGATGGAATAAACTGCATGTATATGTTCCTTTAAATAAAAAAAGCACAACTCAATGGGTAGACCTTCTATGGAGCTTAAATATTGAGGTGGACCTTAACTTTATTTGCTGTTGGTGCTAAGGGGCAAATCTGATTATTATGTTGATGGTTTTGTGGGGTCAGAAATAATAATAATAATAAACATTTATTTATTTATTTATTTATACCCCAGCCACTCTGGGCGGCTTCCATCAAACATTAAAATACAATAATCTATTAAACATTAAAAGCTTCGCTAAAAAGGGCTGCCTTCAGATGTCTCCTAAAAGTCTGGTAGTTGTTTTTCTCTTTGACATCTGGTGGGAGGGTGATCCACAGGCCAGGTGCCACTACCAAGAAGGCCCTCTGCACTGGACCTCTGTGTCCGGGCAGAACGATGGGGGTGGAGACGCTCCTTCAGGTATACTGGACAGAGGCCATTTAAAGGTCAGCACCAACACTTTGAATTGTGCTCGGAAACGTCCTGGGAGCCAATATGGGAGCAACGCTGGTCTCAGCGGCCGCTCCCAGTCACCAGTCTAGCAGTTCTTCTTCTTCATACCCCAACACCACTTTCTGGACACAGCCCAGGAGGAAATACTTTGAAAAATTCCGATTTTCTCTCATTTGGCACATAAATTCTTACTATTATCATTTTCTCTCCTTGTGATATCACCTGTATTGCTATCATCCCTCCCTCCTCGTCTTTGAACAATAGTTTAGGTTCAAGCTTGGTTTTTGCATAGATTACGAATCCTCTTCTTTTGGTTTTATCGGGTACAATAAAGTCCATTCCTAATTTTTTTTATTCATCAAGACTCTTTTGTGTTTCCTTGCTACATGTGTTTCTTGTAAGCAAATTCTATCCAGATTTTGTTTCAATAGTACATTCTCTATTTTATTTCTTTTGTTTTATTATTTGTTGTTGTTTAGTCGTTTAGTCGTGTCCGACTCTTCGTGACCCCATGGACCATAGCACGCCAGGCACTCCTGTCTTCCACTGCCTCCCGCAGTTTGGTCAAACTCATGTTCGTAGCTTCAAGAACACTGTCCAACCATCTTGTCCTCTGTCGTCCCCTTCTCCTAGTGCCCTCAATCTTTCCCAACATCAGGGTCTTTTCCAAGGATTCTTCTCTTCTCATAAGGTGGCCAAAGTATTGGAGCCTCAGCTTCACGATCTGTCCTTCCAGGGAGCACTCAGGGCTGATTTCCTTAAGAATGGATAGGTTTGATCTTCTAGCAGTCCATGGGACTCTCAAGAGACAACCCTGCTTCAGAGCAGGGGGATTTCGTATTTACATTCCACGTTAAAATTTTCAAATCCATCCTCAATTATATCTTAATACAAAAATATAGCTACTCAAGAGTCTTATTCTTAAAAAGAGAGACTTTTATTCTTCCCCTCATACTGTATATTCTTTTATATATACTTTTGGTTCTCTCTTGACCATAACAGCAGCAGCAGCGGGAATCACCGGCAGAGTGTGAGGCTCCATCACGGCTTCTTTATGCTCGCTGGTCCTGGTGTTGCACCACCTGCAGCAGAAGGATGAGGAGCCAGCAGGGGCCGCCCTGGCCCAGCCAGAGAGCTGCAATGACGTGGTGAGGAGCGTGGCAAATGCCACCTTGTACAAACAGGGGTGGTTGTGGGGTGGCATGCTCTTGCTGCAGGGCCCCAGCTCCTCTGCAGTGTCTGGGTCCAGAGGGCATTGCGCCTGCCCAAGCTTATGAGGGCAGAATCCCACATCAATAAATGTGCGTATTCCTTTTCCAAATGGCTGACAATCAGTCCAACAAAATATGGTTGGCAAACTTACTTTTTTGGCTAGTTGTGCGTAGAGGATTTCATGTTTGGTTTTATTATCATTCCAGCACTTCAGTATTTTGGTCAACATCATCACTGACGGATTCCAAATGCCAAAATCAGGATGGGATGACTCCATCACTTGATGCTCTTCCATTCTCATTTGAATGTGATATTTGAAATATTTGTAAAGGCCTGCTTCTATGAAGTACGGAGAACAAAAAAGCACACAAGAACTAACTGACATGCTGTACGCACACGAGTGTTATTACTGTTGTCATCCTCACCATTTAAGTGCCTGTAATTAATAATAATAATAATAATAATAATAATTAATAATAAAGGGTTGTGCACATGTGGTGGCAAGTTTTTAGGTCTTGCAGGAAGAGGGTTCACTGCAAAGAGATGCGAGGAGGTCCATCAGGGCCGAGCCATCCAGTAACAGGAATATGATATTTTTCAGTGGTTTTCTACAAATAGACTAGGAGACAGGGGCATACCCAGGATCAAGACTAGGGGGGGGGGCAAGCCATGGTCGTTCAAGGGCGGGGCCAAGGCACGGGAGGGGAGGGGCCACAAAGTGGGAATGTGGGCGGGGCTACAGGGCCAGCGGGCCCGACGATGCGGTGGCGGCTGCAGCCGCTAAATGAACCCCTAAACTCTCTCACACGAAATCCCCCTGCTCTGAAGCAGCGTTGTCTCTAGGCCCTGGTCCGGTGGCGCAGGGCGCCAGGCCACCAGGGGCACCGGGGCGCCTGCTGAGAGGCGCGGCGGAGGCCGCCCCAGGCGCGCCTCTCAGCTGTTCAGTGGCTTCAGGCTGCTTTCCGGAGGCGTGCGGGCCTGGCGCATTGCAAAGAAGGAAACAGCAGCCAATGCCCGGAGAGGGCAATGCACGCAGGGGGAGCGGAGAGCTGTGCCGCCCCCCAAGGCAGCTCCTTTCCTATTGCCGGTGGGGGGGGCGGCGAGGAAGGGTCACTGCTGCTGGGCTACTCCTGCCACCAGCAATCGGGCGCAAACACCTCCACGCAGCTTCCTTGCAGCAGCCAAGACCACCGCCTTCCGGTGCCGCCCCCCCACTCCTCCTTTGCAAGCTTCTGCCCGCCGAGGCTGAACTGGCTCCTGTCGGTGCACTTCCTCTCCCGGCCCAGGAGGAGTCTCAGTAGCAACTCCTAACTCAGGGGAGGTAGAGAGGTGTGGAGGGGGGAAGGGGGCGATTCCCAGCCTGCGACGCTGACGATCGCAGTGCAGCCGACCGGGAGGTAGAGCGCGGCAGCGGCTGCAACCAACGCAGAGAGCCGCGTCTCCTTCGCTTGCCAGCCCAGCAGAACTTTTAGGCAGTAGAGGTTGCCGCCCGGCAGGGCTTTCCATTGGGAGGCGCGAAGGATTTAGTGGGCGGGAATTGGTGCAAATGTAGGCAGGGCAGGCTGAGAGGAGGAGCCGCCACCGAGGAGCTGCGGCACCAGCAGCGTTTCCTCCCCCCCCCTCCCGTGTCAGCAAGCGGGGCGCCTGCGCAGAGTATTTGCTTCCCTAGTCGGGCCCGTGGTTTGGCCTTCTAGGGGGGGCAGCTGCTCCCCCCGCCCCATGCTGGGTACACCCATGCTAGGAGATATATCTGTGTGTACACTGCACACAATGTGCCTCTTTCTCTTGCAAAATGTGTTTATAAATGTGTGTTGGTTTGTCCAGTGCAATGCAGAGGAGCAGAGAAACAAGCTGCTGTGTCTATCTAAAATCTTGGCTACCCAGCCAGCCATCTAATATTGGTGGGCTTGTCCTGTGCAAGTTTCTCAGCTGGAACAGTTGGGAAATGAAATCTAGTGCCTTAGCTATCATGCTAGCAATAATGAAGTTGATTTACCAGATGTCACACATGAGTTCCTGGCAGGGGGATGATTTTCCTGTTCCTATAGAAAATGGCATTTTATGGTGGTACATGAATGGGGTCATTTTCTCACTCCTTAAAGGGAATTGCCTAGTAGAGATTGCACAACATGACTTTCTGTCAGACACTCTCCATTCCTTTTTTAAAAGGGAGTAAATTAAAACCTTTTTTGTGTGTGTGTCTCTCCTTCAGCTCTGAAATGTGATGCACAACTGCATGGAACCATTTTGTAGCATTTTGTAATGATGGTAAACATTTTCACCATGGATAAAACATGCCTGTTCCTTCTACCAAAGCTGCAGGTGGTGGGCAGTTAATGGACTGCTCATCTGATATGTTGAAGTCCATCACAACTCAAGGTGGGTGAGCCTTGCAAAACTTTTTTTCTCTAGGTAAAATTGGAAAAATGAAAAGAATATAAGCGATATATAGCCAAAGCTGAAATGTTGAAATTCAAAGAATGTCCAGTCCTCCTTTATAAGGTTAAATGAACATTCTGGGGTTTTTTAAATTAAACTTTAAATTTTTAAAAAAGAAAACAACAATTCAATTCAACAATTCAATACATATTCAAACATAGAAATCATAAATCCTTTTGCAATTTTAATACCTTCTTCTCCCTCCCCGCCTCCCCATGCTTCCCTTCACCCATGTACGATCTTCTTTGCCTATTATTCTTTTTGTTGTCATTGCAGTGCCCACTTTCTTATTTATCATGTCATTGCTCTTATATTGTATTTCCTATCTCCTTGCGAACTATTTTAATTATAACATATTAAATTTCAAACTTCAGCACCAACTTTTTCCATATATTCCTTTACACTTTCCCACTCTTTCTTATTTTCTTGATTATAGCACCCTCTAATTGATGCTGTTAGTTTTGGTTAAATGAACATTCTGAAAGCACCCCTTGTTGTATCATAGGAGAGTCCAAAATCGAGAGAGAGAAAGCAGGCAGTGGGGAAGGGGATCGCTTTGAGGAGCCAGAAAGATGGAGGGTGGAGAGTGAATGAATATACAGCAAGAAAATGGGACTTGGGGGAGGGAGGAAAGCAGGAGGTCACTTTCTGTGAGGGGAAGGGGGTAGCTAGCAAATAGAAGTGAGTTCACACCATTTATTCTGACCCAATCCTTGATGCCAGGGTAGAGACAATGGCTCTTTTCCTACCCTGGTGCTTTTAACTAGAGAGAACTTCTGGGTTCAAGCCATGTGCTCTACAATGAATCTGCAGTCCTTCTCCTTATTCTTGGTGGGGTGGGGGTGGAGGAAGAGACACTGGTTAGCAGAGGCAGAGACTTTCTCTGGCCCTCCTCAAGCGGGGGGGGGGAGCAGGAGAGGCTGGAATGAGAGAAAAGGGTAGTTGGGGGGGCAGAAAAAGAAAAAATATGGACCTCGTTCAAGGTCCAATTGTTATTTCCCATTTGTAACTAGTGCTAATAATGATTTTCCATATAAAGCACAGGCTGGCTAGCTTTATGTTTTCAACACTGCCCTCCAATCTTTGAATGAAGTCCACAATAGTTTTCCATTCAACTGGCTCAATTGCATGACAAGTCACCATTTGATATTTGCTGCTTCCTTTGCAATATTTTCCATAAATTAGTGCCTTAGAAGTCCTCTGCAAGCGCTCCTGTCCTGTGCTAAGTTACACATTTGTAACAAAAAAAAAATTCCTTCAGTAGCACCAAGGTGCTACTGAATGAATTTTTTTTATTTTGCTTCGACTCAGACCAACACGGCTACCTACCTGTAACTAGAACATTTGTAACAGTGTGTGCATAACTGTGCACAAGATGTTGTACTTAACAAAGCAATTCTAAGTATGTTTACTCAGAGGCAAACCCCACTGAGTTCAATGGGGTTCACTCTCCAGTAAGTGTGCTTAGGAATGATTGTAGCCTTGGGCATTAATAAATTAATCTTATTTGTGTGTGTTCATTGTTGCCAATTAGTAAGGTAAAAAACAAAGTTATTAATTTCTCTTTCTTCACGCCACATGCTGACTCTCTGTTCAAACATGATCAGGAGAGATCCAGTGGTCACAGGACCTCATAGGATGAATGCAAACCCTAAGTAGACCATCATCTTGGACTATGTGGGGCTGCTGATTGGTTTGTGGCTGGGTTGAGTATACACAGCAGTGAGATCCACGTGAAAGATCTCATCATGTGGACACCACAACGATTTCTGACTTTCTCACCTTGACCACAGAGATCTTGGGGGGTTTCCTACCCAGCTCCCATATGGCAGCACTCATTTGAATCAATGGCACTTCTGAGTGAGCCCAGTGCCCACACAGCTCCCCACGTTCTTCTGAAGTGTGAAGTAGCAAGTGTGATGTTGCCCGTTGTTAAATATGAGAAACAAAATGAAGAATGGGTCATGAATACCCATGAATAGTGGTAGACCCCTATTGTCTTAGAATTTTGAAGTGTCAGGCATAGCTCTAGTGGCTTTAGCCCAAACGTAGCAGAGTTTTCCTGCACAGCGCAGAAGCTAGTTGAGGTGGAAATGACTGGTCGGCTAGACGCATAATAACTATTTACAGGATTTATTAAAAGAAAATAAAACCAGCAGGAGTTTCTACATACAAAGCAAAGCAAAATAAATCCTCTCTCTCTCCAAACATACGCAGCACTCCTACTCCTAACACCAACAAGAAACAACTGTGCTAGCATTCCTAGATGACAGAGTTCAGTGCTGGTCATTAACCAATCAGAGAGTAGTTTCCAGGCCAGGCAGACCTTGGCTTTTGTGCCAAGAGTAAATTGACACTGCCTTGAGTTAACTGTGTGAAGCAAGAATCTGTAAGTTTCCCATGAGAACCAAATATCAGAAACCGAACATATTGTTCATGCAGTTCTTCATTTTAGCATTACAGATAGAAACAGGCAATAGATAGATCTGGGGTTTTTTTTTGGGGGGGGGGTAAACACATTTCATAAAGTACTTCCCTTTCTGCTCTGCTGCATCAATGTTGGGGCCCTGATATTTGCCTCTGTCCTGTCTGTACTTTCAGGTCAGTTATTGCTTTATTTGACTTGCCATTTGTTCCTTGATTCAAAAGTCATGAATTTTGTGCATATTTCTCATAGGAAATATTTTCATCCCAGAAGCTGTATGTACAACAAATGGACCATAATATAGCCTTAGTAGTACTTGAGTTGTTAAAATATGATCAAGCTTTAAGTTTATTCACTTTGCATAATTGCAGGTTGTACATTCCCTTTTGGGAATATCGATTTTGGAATAAATCAAGTACTGCAGTTGGTTGGTGATGGCGGCTGATGGAGATCAGCTGCTGCGCATTGCAAATGGAAAGTGTTCCCTCACCTGTTCTGCTTCACTACTGAACTGGGCTATGTTGTGACAGACTGTCTTTTCTCTACTGTTCAGATTAATGAATACAGCTCCAACTGTTAATCCAAAACCAGTCGAGCTTATATCCAACAATTAAAGAGTACAATTTTTATATTCAGGCAGTGTGCATACAATTTGGCATGCTAGATCTGTCTTTGGGGTAAAACTGTAGCTCTGCTGAAAAATAGCTTTGTAATCATTGCATCTGAACTCAAATTGGGTCATGTTGTCAGGCACAGAGTGAGGGGTGGCCAGTTCAGAAAGTTCATGCATTCCCAGTTATATCCATTAGAAGTAGAACAGTTCAATCTAAGTTTGCCAAACTAGGGAATGTCAACCTTTGAAATGAGTGACTCAAACTTTCCAAAGAATCTGTGCACCAGTTGCCAGGACTCATTCTTTCTCTGCCCTAACAGAGCTGTCCAAAATTGACAGATCACCATAGGAATTTATTTACCAAGGTATTTTACCTCCCATTTCACAAGGTGTACTTATAATACAGCCAGTATGAGTACAAAAAAGCTAGCATAAATATGTTTGAGACAATGGAAATTCAATGATTAAAAAATCTAAACAATTCCCTGGGTCTCCTCCAGCTTTATGACCAAGATTCCGTTTTTTCAAATAATTTTTTTAAAATTCTTTTTTTCAAATACAGATTCACAAAAAAACAAAACAAAAACTCAAAACAAAATATGAAACAGAGAAAACAAAAAATAAACATAAAAAAGAAAAAAGAAAAACTTCTCCAATCTTATATTGTCTACTTAACTTAATATTGTTGACTTCCTCAATTCCCCCTCACTGGGTCCATTTTATAATTCCAGTTAAGCAGTTTTCATCTTATATCTTAAATTCATCTAACACATTTTATCATTAACACTCAAATATTCTATTCTAAAAATATCATCTATTCTCCACCAATAATTAAACAATTTATCCAAATCAAAAATTATTTTCCCTTCCTTTATCTTCTGTTTCTCACCTTAGCCTAGAAATTTTTACCAAAAACTTCCCATAAATTTAAATATAAATTCTTATATCATACGAACATTTAAACCCATTATATCAAATTTAATCCCCCTTCCCCTGAACTCCGGGTCTCCCAGATTCTTCAGCGAGTTCCATAAGTCGTTCCAGTTTCGGACCATCAAAATCAGTCAAGAAAATTACACCCATTGCTACCCCTCACCCCACTCCCACCCTGTCCCAGCCTACCCACCATTCTTCCTCAATCATCCCCTGATGCCTCCCCAGCTCCTCAAATGCTGTAGTACAAAACCATCCAGCAAAAATTCCCTTCTCCAGCCCTTTCTCAGTTTTTATTCCCTTTGTATTCTGACCCCAGTATGGATCCTGCCCTCCCTCTCTCACTGGGAGGACATTGCTCCATGCTGGTTCTTATTTGGTGACCCCTTGATCAAACAGATGATCTGTCCCCCCCCCCTCACTGGGGGAACAATATTCCATATATCTTCCTCCTTTTTTTAAGTTTGATTACGCTCTCCAAGACTGGTGGTTGTTCCTCTTGCATAACTTCACTCTCTGTTAGAGTTAATCCTTTTTCTCTGTCCTGACAAGTCTGATTCCTTTCACGCCATTCTGTATTACTTTTATGCAACAATATATTATTTTGCCGCAATTCATTTCTCAAGTCCAAAACCAATTCCAAAAGATCCTTCTGAAAGTCAAGGCCAGCAGGTGATGTTGTGGCTAGAGTCATCCTGTTCATCTCAGATTTCATGGGAACAGAGCAGAGCAGGAAGTTGAACAGATTGTATTTCCAAAAACATCAAAACCCGAATTTATGTCCAAACTGGTTATAGTCCTCATTTTTAAATTCTTTTTCATACAGTGGTGCCTCGCTAGACGAAATTAATTCGTTCCACAGGTCAATTCGTGAAACGAAATTTTCGTCTAGCGAGTCCCGCTTTCCCATAGGAATGCATTGAAACTTAATCAATGTGTTCCTATGGGCTCCGGGGGACTGGCGGTGGGGAAGGCAGGCAGGCACTTGCTCTCTTGCCTGCCTGCCTTCCCCACCGCCTGTCACACTAAGATCGGCGGGCGCTGCTTGCGGGGCTTGTCAACCCTGGCAAACAGCGCCCGCTGATCTTCGGCTCTGTCCCCCGATGCCCTACGGCTCGGGGAAGCAGGCAGGGAGACGCAACAGCCCGCAGCTTCCCGGGCTGTTGCCATCTCCCTGCCTGCTTCCACGAGCTGAAGCGCCCGGGCAAGCCCGACACAGCGGGGATCGTAGGGGGCTCGAGAAGCCCCCTACGATGCCCCGTTGTGTGTCTGGCGGGATGGGGGGGAAAGGCAGGAAAGATCCTGTGTTTCCCCCCCCCATTCTGCCCGACACACAACGCGGATCGTAGAGGGCTTCTCAAGCCGGGGCAGAGACCAGCGGAACACAAAGGGGAACCAGCTGCAGCAGGGAAAGAAGGCAAAGCTGTCAGTGCCTCTCAGCTGATCTTCCTTTGCCTTCTTTCCTTGCTACAGCTGGTTCCCCTTTCACTAGATGAATGCCCTGATTTTCTGATCGGACGAGGCGGTGGCCATAGAAAACCTCATCGTACAGCGAGGCAACCTCCGATCAGAAAATCCTTTCGTTAAGCGGAATTTTCGTCTAGCGAGGCACCACTGTATCTTAAAATTCTTGTGTCCGTTTATGAAAAGAGCAATATCAAACTTCTTATACACAGCCTTGTGTTTTACTCTCTCTTCACAATTGACAGTTCTCAGTGTCAAAGAGATTAACAAATTCCTAGAAATGACACCAAAGAAGGATGTTCTCTTCATTATAGGGGATTGGAATGCAAAGTAGGGAATCAAGAGATAAAAGGAACAACTGGCAAGTTTGGCCTTGGAGTTCAAAATGAAGCAGGGCAGAGGCTAATAGAGTTCTGTCAAGAGAACAAGCTGGTCAACACAAACACACTTTTCAAACAACACAAGAGATGATATGGATATGATATGGATATGGATATGACACATGGATATGACCAGATGGGCAGCATCAAAATTAGATTGATTATATTATCTGCAGCCAAAGATGGAGAAGCTCTATATAGTCAGCAAAAACAAGACTAAGCGCTGACTGTGGCTCAGATCATCAGCTTCTTATAGCAAAATTACAGCTTAAACTGAAGAAAGTAGGAAAAACCACTGGGCCAGTAAGACACAATCTAAATCAAATCCCTTATGAATACACAGTGGAAGTGAGGAACAGGTTTAAGGATTTAGATTTGGTGGACAGAGTGCCTGAAGAACGATGGATGGAGGCTCGTAACATTATATAGGATTCAGCAATGAAAACCATCCCAAGGAAAAGGAAATGCAAGAAAGCAAAATGGCTGTCCAACGAGGCCTTACAAATAGTGGGAGAGAATGCAAGCAAAATGTGAGGGAGATAGTGAAAGATACAGGAAATTGAATGCAGATTTCAAAAAAATAGCAAGGAGGGACAAGAGGACCTTCTTAAATGAGCAATGCAAAGAAATAGAAGAAAACAACAGAATGGGAAAAACCAGAGATCTGTTCAAGAAAATTGGAGATATGAAAGGAACATTTCATACAAAGATTACCATAATAAAGGACAAAAGTGGTAAGGACCTAGCAGAAGCATAAGACATCAAGAAGAGGTGGCAAGAATACACAGAGGAATTATACCAGAAAGATACGGAGGTCTCATACACCCAAGGTAGTGTGGTTGCTGACCTTGAGCCAGATATCCTGGAGAGTGAAGTCAAATGAGCCTTAGAAAGCACTGCTAATAACAAGGCCAGTGGAAGTGACGATATTCCAGCTGAACTATTTAAATTTTTAAAAGATGATGCTGTTAAGGTGCTACACCCAATATGCCAGCAAGTTTGGAAAACTCAGCAATGGCCAGAGGATTGGAGAAGATCAGTCTACATCCCAATTCCAAAGAAGGGCAGTGCCAAAGAATGCTCCAACTACTGCACTATTGCGCTCATTTCACATGCTAACAAGGTTATGCTTAAAATTCTACAAGGCAGGCTTAAGCAGTATGTGGACCGAGAACTCCCAGAAGTGCAAGCTGGATTTCAAAGGGGCAGAGGAACCAGAGACCAAATTGCAAACATGCGCTGGATTATGGAGAAAGCTAGAGAGTTCCAGAAAAACATCTACTTCTGCTTCGACTATGCAAAAGCCTTTGACTGTGTCAATCACATCAAACTATGGCAAGTTCTTAAAGAAATGGGTGTGCCTGATCACCTCATCTGTCTCCTGAGAAATCTCTATGTGGGACAAGAAGCTACAGTTAGAACTCGATATGGAACAACTGATTGGTTCAAAATTGGGAAAGGAGTACGACAAGGCTGTATATTTTCTCCCTTCTTATTTAACTTATATGCAGAATTCATCATGTGAAAGGCTTGACTGGATGAATCCCAAACTGGAATTAAGATTGCTGGAAGAAACATCAACAACCACAGATATGCAGATGACACAACCTTGATGACAGAAAGTGAGGAGGAATTAAAGAACCTTTTTAATGAGGGTGAAAGAGGAGAGCGCAAAATATGGTCTGAAGCTCAACATCCAAAAAACCAAGATCATGGCCACTGGTCCCATCACCTCCTGGCAAATAGAAGGGGAAGAAATGGAGGCAGTGAGAGATTTGACTTTCTTGGGCTCCTTGATCACTGCAGATGGTGACAGCAGTCACGAAATTAAAAGACGCCTGCTTCTTGGGAGAAAAGCAATGACAAACCTAGACAGCATCTTAAAAAGCAGAGACATCACCTTGCAGACAAAGGTCTGTATAGTTAAAGCTATGGTTTTCCCAGTAGTGATGTAGTGAGAGCTGGACCATAAAGAAGGCTGATCGCCGAAGAATAGATGCTTTTGAATTATGGTGCTGGAGGAGACTCTTGAGTGTCCCATGGACTGATAGAAGATCAAATCTATCCATTCTGAAGGAAATCAGCCCTGAGTGCTCCCTGGAAGGACAGATCCTGAAGCTGAGGCTCTGATACTTTGGCCACCTCATGAGAAGACTCCCTGGAAAAGACCCTGATGTTGGGAAAGATGGAGGGCACTAGAAGAAGGGGACGACAGAGGACGAGATGGTTGGACAGTGTTCTCAAAGCTACGAACATGAGTTTGACCAAACTGTGGGAAGCAGTGGAAGACAGGAGTGCCTGGTGTGCTCTAGTCCATGGGGTCACGAAGAGTGAGACACGACTAAACGACTAAACAACAACAATAATATGTTTAGAAATGGAGCATTTTGATTCAGAACTAACATTTGTACTGTTAAAAAGACTGGAAAATGCTTCCTTTAAGTCTTATTCATTCTCAATTGAAAACTGGGGTATTAAAATTTTGTTTGTAAATAATATTCCATAATTTGTCATATTCCCTGGCCCTCCCCTCTACGAATAAGGCCGCTCCGAATTATCAGTTGAGCTCTGCAGCTCGGTGTGTATCTGTAACTTACAAGCGCATGCATTGTGGTTTGCCATATATTCTAGTGCATTTTCCTGTCACTTTCCTTATCATGAGAAGTCCAGTCTTTGAGGAAAAGGGGTTTACTGCACAACCATCAGAATGCAACCGGAATCTCTCAGTATGTGATTGGCTCTCAGTATGGGAAGCATCCTTAATCCCTCAGGCCTTGGGGCTAAGCTTGTCTGCTAGAAGATGCCATAACCTGCAAGCTCTCCTCACTTCCTATTATTCTCTCCCTGCTTGACTCTGCTGCCTCAGTCTGGTCCTTTGTTGGCCAGGCGCTCTCATAAACCACAGCAAGGGCACCATTTTACATGTGCATCTATTCTCTCATAACTGCTAGGCTAGCCAAACTTAGTATTGGCTTTCAGAAGAAGCTAGCTCTGTCATTTACAGCCAAGCCTCCCTCTTCTATGGCAGCCTGCATGTACTTTTATCCTGCATAGGGGAGGTGAAAAGGTGCCCGCCGTGTATTCTAAAGGTAGGTTGAACTCAGCAAGCTGACCTTGTCCTGGCTCACATATTCATTCCCCAGCTGTGGCTGTTTAATGCTGCTTCTCTCCCTGCAGGAAAAAGAGAGGAGGGGAAATGGAAGTCTACTGGAAATTACTAGTCCACTTATCCAACTACACAGGAATTCAGTGTAATCTCTTCTTGTGTGAGTCTTTTCTTTCTGCTTGAGATTGGAATGGACGGTCCAACACCAGGCGGACAGAGTGACTTTGTAAACAGAGCCCAAGATAGTGAGAGAGCCGAGGCATGCCCTGAATGGGGCCAGGGCTGGTTTGAACAAAGAGACTGTCAAAGTTTAATCAGGTCAAGTCACCTCTGAACTCCTGCAATAGATCCAAGCCAGGCAGCTGGACATTCACTTCAGGAACGCTGCCCAAACAGCTTTCATTATATACCTTTTGGAGGAGCCACAAAGGAAGCCAGCCTCATTCTTTGTTCACCCACAGCAGCTGTGCCAGTACTACTCCGATGGCTGGCACCGCGGGGCCTGTAATAAAGGGCATTGAACCTCCTACTTTCATGTTATGGGGGAAATACCTTTTTGGTATTATGTTGGCAACTCGAAAATATTGAGATATAATGGGGTATGCAAAGCATCATAGCTTGCAGTTGTATAGGAAGAAAGGGAAGCTTCCCAGCAAGATCAGTGGGGAATAATAAATAATAATAATAATAATAATAATAATAATAATAATAATAGTTCTATGTAAGAGAGAATATTGAGATATAATGGAATTATACCAGAAAGACATGGAGGTTTCGTACACCCCAGGTAGTGTGGTTGCTGACCTTGAGCCAGACATCTTGGAGAGTGAAGTCAAATGGGCCTTAGAAAGCACTGCTAATAACAAGGCCAGTGGAAGTGATGATATTCCAGCTGAACTATTTAAAATTTTAAAAGATGATGCTGTTAAGGTGCTACACCCAATATGCCAGCAAGTTTGGAAAACTCAGCAATGGCCAGAGGATTGGAGAAGATCAGTCTACATCCCAATTCCAAAGAAGGGCAGTGCCAAAGAATGCTCCAACTACCGCACAATTGCGCTCATTTCACACGCTAGCAAGGTTATGCTTAAAATTCTACAAGGCAGGCTTAAGCAGTATGTGGACCGAGAACTCCCAGAAGTGCAAGCTGGATTTCGAAAGGGCAGAGGAACCAGAGACCAAATAGCAAACATGCGCTGGATTATGGAGAAAGCTAGAGAGTTCCAGAAAAACGTCTACTTCTGCTTCATTGACTATGCAAAAGCTTTTGACTATGTCGACCACAGCAAACTATGGCAAGTTCTTAAAGAAATGGGTGTGCCTGATCACCTCATCTGTCTCCTGAGAAATCTCTATGTGGGACAAGAAGCTACAGTTAGAACTGGATATGGAACAACTGAGTGGTTCAAAATTGGGAAAGGAGTACGACAAGGTTGTATATTGTCTCCCTGCTTATTTAACTTATATGCAGAATTCATCATGCGAAAGGCGGGACTAGATGAATCCCAAGCCGGAATTAAGATTGCCGGAAGAAATATCAACAACCTCAGATATGCAGATGACACAACCTTGATGGCAGAAAGTGAGGAGGAATTAAAGAACCTTTTAACGAGGGTGAAAGAGGAGAGCGCAAAATATGGTCTGAAGCTCAACATCAAAAAAACCAAGATCATGGCCACTGGTCCCATCACCTCCTGGCAAATAGAAGGGGAAGAAATGGAGGCAGTGAGAGATTTTACCTTCTTGGGCTCCTTGATCACTGCAGATGGTGACAGCAGTCACGAAATTAAAAGACGCCTGCTTCTTGGGAGAAAAGCAATGACAAACCTAGACAGCATCTTAAAAAGCAGAGACATCACCTTGCCGACAAAGGTCCGTATAGTTAAAGCTATGGTTTTCCCAGTAGTGATGTATGGAAGTGAGAGTTGGACCATAAAGAAGGCTGATCGCCGAAGAATTGATGCTTTTGAATTATGGTGCTGGAGGAGACTCTTGAGAGTCCCATGGACTGCAAGAAGATCAAACCTATCCATTCTTAAGGAAACCAGCCCTGAGTGCTCCCTGGAAGGACAGATCGTGAAGCTGAGGCTCCAATACTTTGGCCACCTCATGAGAAGAGAAGAATCCTTGGAAAAGACCCTGATGTTGGGAAAGATTGAGGGCACCAGGAGAAGGGGACGTCAGAGGACAAGATGGTTGGACAGTGTTCTCGAAGCTACCAACATGAGTTTGACCAAACTGCGGGAGGCAGTGGAAGACAGGAGTGCCTGGCGTGCTATGGTCCATGGGGTCACGAAGAGTCGGACACGACTAAACGACTAAACAACAACATGTAAGAGAGAAGCATTGTTTCCATATGCACACATTTCTAGGTAACAACACTGCTGGAGAGCTTGGGTAGGTGTGCTGATGATTCAGCATACCCAGAGCACACATTCTGCTCATGGGTAAAATGTGCACATGAGCAAGCAAAGACAAACATGTTAAGCCTGCCCTGACTCCTGGAGGGTGAAGGTCTGAAGCAGGGAGCCTCCTGTATTCATGGACTATGAATGCCTCCATCACAATCTATATGGAAAGGAAGGGGAGATGGGCCAGAAACATTCCTGCTGGACTATAACCATGGTTTCTAGTACCTGAATTCTCAAGTTTTGTGGAAAACACTATGGAAAATTAAGTTACTTTGCCATAAGTAAATAAGTATTAAATTACTTTGCCATAAGTAATTCTGATTCTTAACTGTTGCCCCCAAACTTCACACATGTCATCTAATTATATTACAAGGCTACTTTGAAATGGCAAGAACCAAAGAATACCCATTCTCTGAATCTTGGTTGCCTAAAACCTCCAGTTATTGAGATTCCTTTTGCACTACCCTTATCACTGCATCTCCCTCAGTAGACATTCCCATTATCCCACACACAGTTTACTAAAACCAAATATGCTGGGTGCCCGTTTTCTGCTTCCTGCTCACCTCCAGTAGCCAGATAAAGAACACCCAATCAATCAATAGCTGTTTTTTGGACAAAATAGTTTTAGTAGTATTTGCGGGGCATTGGAGTGCTTAAATTACTCAGAAGTCTTTGCAGGAGAAAATGCTACATTTTGTAAATGCTTTCCTCTCAGGAAAATAATCAAAAGTGAGTGACTGAAAGTTTTTGAGCTGTCAGAAAGGGTACTATCATTGCCTGTGCTTCTCTCATCAAGAGTAAAAGTACTCAGTACTGTGAATCTCCTGAAGGAAGATGAAAAGATTTTTGCATCATCTTGTTCATTACTGCCTTCCCTCTGAAATTAAACTAACAGAATAGTCTGCCAACAGCGACCAGATAAAACAAAAATTAAGAAAGTGTCGCTTTTACTGAAGGGTACAAATCCTCTGTAACCTGATTGATGTAATGGTGTCAACTGACAGCCAGTTTTGCACTGACTGGCTTGATGCATAAAAGGCAATGATTCCAAAGCTATCACTCCAGGTGCCTTGGTTGTGAATGAGCAGAGGTGTTCATCCATTCCATATCAGAGGTTCTGTTCTGAAGAGTATAAAGACATGCCAGATGAAGAAAATCAGAAGGGAACGTGCAATTCTAAGGGGTAAATATGCTGTTTTATTTTATGCTGATATTTCCTTTATGGCAAACTTGAGAACGGGGAGCACAGTAGAGGACAGATAAAGGGGGGGAAACATCCCCACATTAAGTAACAATTACCATACTTTGCATAAAATGTGCAAATGAGTTAAAAGGGGGGGAGCCAGAAATTGATCGAACCAAGAGACTCTGCAGCCCAGCATTCTGTTTCCAAGCCTCTGAAAAGCTTATGATCAAGAGGTTATGATCATATGGTTATCAGCAGCAGCCCACAGCAAGGGCCACCTCTGTGCAATGGGCTTCCCATCAGCAGTGTTGCTACACTTACCAAAAGGGGGAGGGGCAAGATGGTGGGGAGATCAATATGGTGCAGGTGCAGCAGCGGAGCCAATCTGATTCTCCTGCACCTGCACCAACATCCCCACTACCTTGCCTCTCCCTCCCCCCTCCCTCTCTTTTGGTAAGCACAGCATCACAGCCAATGGGAGTCCATGGGTACAAAATCACTCCACCCCTCCAGCCCCCCCCCCCGATGGTGATGCAGGAGGAGCCACAGGAGCAGCAGACCGCTTAGGCTTCCTGGCAGTAGCTAGCAAGCACCAGCGTCTCCCTCTGCTCCTACAGTAAGAAGCAACCACTGCTTTCTATGTCTATTAAGTAGTGGGTAGACATATCAGACAGCACAGAGATTTCTCCAAGTAGTTCTTTATAACTAAGCTGGAACTGAATTGAACAGCTCAGCTGGCCTGCTTTATACAACAGTTCAACCGGCCTGCTGTCAACATTGTAACATTGTAACAACAACAGCCCAAGGTTTCCTGCCTAAGTTAAAAGATGTGGACCTGACTGAAAACTATATACACAATACCCCTGGTGGCCAGGGTGAGAACTTCAATACATAACACCCCTCCCCGAGATAAGGCATTAGTTACAATCATAGTGGTTCCATTACATACAGCAATACTCTTATTGGTTTCAGTAAGGCACGTAAGTGTATCGATTCCAATTTTACAAATTTGCAGGCATAACTGTTTCACTATCACTATATTTGTCCACAAGACTCACCATCACAAGTTAACTGACCCTATATACTATTCAGCATTTCATGTGCTGTTTCTCCCATGAACATAGTCTTTTAAACAAGCTGAGCGCTTGGAAACCCTGGCGGACTGCCGAGGGCCAGTACCAGAGTCCGGGTGGCCGCCTGATTCTGGCTGTGTGGTGCGACCAAAGTTTCCTGGCTCCGCTTCTGTCAAAGGAACCACCGTGAGCGGACTTGGTGGGTGTTCAGGCACAGCAGTGGCCCGAGTCTCTGGAGATCCAGGCAGAACCACTGAAGCTGCCCGGCTCGCTTCTATGCCCACAGTTTGTGAGGAAGATGTAGGTGGAGCCTCGCCTTCCATTAGTGTCTACTCTGGAGCCAGGGCCACAGTTGGGGGCACAGCGGTAGTGTCCAAATCCCCAACCCTACACCTTAGCTGGTCTATGTGCCAGCGCCACAAGCATTCATTCTCGAGTTCCACCTGGTACGAAAGGGGCCCAGTGACTCCCACTACCGTGGCCAGCACCCAAGGAATGTACCCCACAAAGGTCCGGGCAAAAACCTAATTCCCTGAAACAAAAGACTGTGGCGCGTTAGTACAGCCCGGGGGCTCGGACACACCAAAGTCCGGGTGCAGCCGGTCAAGCAGAGACCTGAGGCAGCGGCCCATAAGCAGTTCGGCCAGGCTCTGCCCTGTGCCTACATGAGGGGTGATGTGCTGCATGAGTGACCCGTTCGTGCCAGTCAGTGACCCGCTCGTGCCAGTCCTTTTGGTCCAGGCACACCAGTGCCTCTTTTGCCAAGCACACCATTCTCTCTGCCTGCCGATTGCTGACCAGGTGAAATGGTGCCATTAGGGCAGGGCGGATGCCCAGCCCCAAGAGGTACCTTCCAAAGGTGCCTGACATGAACTGAGGTCCGTTATCTGAGACGAGAACATCAGGAGACCCATGGGTTGCAAACAGGCCCTGCAGCACCCGGGTGACGGCTTCAGGAGTGGTGAAGGGCATCAGGGCCACATCCAGCCATTTGGAACAGGCGTCCACCACTACCATAAAGGTAGTGAAAGGGCCCAGCAAGATTGATGTGTACCCTTGACCCTTGGGCATCTCCCAGGTGTTGCCCTTAGCTGTCAGTGGTGCAGGTCTCAACTGTTGGCATGCTTGACAGGAGGCAACCCAAGAGGAGATGGCATCGTCCATGTTAGGCCACCAGACGTAACACCGAGCCAATGCCTTCATTTTGATGATTCATGGGTGGCTAAGGTGCAGGGCCTTGAGGACGCATTGGTGGAGCCTTTGGGGAACCATGGATCGGTCTCCCCACAGTAGGCAGCCACGATGAACCAAGAGCTCGTGTTGTCTGGTTGCAAATGGCTGGAATTCTGGTGTGAAAGACCCTTTCGGCCACGTCCTCCACACCCAGTTGAGTACACGGTTGATGGTGCGGTCCCAGGCAGATGCGAAGGCTACATCAGTGGCCAATACTGGTGCTGCTGGGAGGTCCTCAATCAGGAGGAGCGATGAAGCAGGAGCCTGGTCTTCCACAAGTGCTGGAAGAGGGCAACGACTGAGAGTGTCGGCATGGCCCATCCATTTTCCTGGGTGATGGACGAGCTGGTAGCTGTAAGTCCATCACAGCATGCATGGTGAGAGGACCGGTGGAGTAGGTCGATCACCGGCGAGGAGGCCCAGAAGCGGCTTGTGGTCAGTGATGAGGTTGAATGTTCTCCCGTAGAGGTATTCGTGGAACCTCTTTATTCCAGTGTCCCTATGTAGAATGCATGCATTGTACGTAGTGATGCAGCACATGCGCGCTACGTAGGTTTGCTGGCGGTGCTGTTCCAGTGCCGTCTGGATGGTGCCGGGATCCTCTGCTCACAGCTGCAGCCGCGAGCAGTGGATCCCGGCACCGTCTGGACAGCACTGGAGCGGTGGCGCTGGCAAACCGCTGCTCGTGCCGCCGCAGTGGGGCCCCACCTTGTCAACCCTGGAGACGTGGCACCAGGAGCGCACTGCCCCCACCGCCCCCACCTTGTGACGCCCCTGATTGCATTTCCAAGAAAACTGATTGGCCAATTCAAACAAGTTGACTGAACCTAAGCTTGAATAATTCAATGGTTTATTTTCATTAAAGGCTCCAGAAACTTTGTTTTTGCATGCCATATTCACTACAGGTGAAATGAATGGTGACTTCTCATCCTCTAGTGGTTCCGTAAACACTTGGGGGCAGTGTTGCTTCCTTACAGCTGATGTCCTTTCTTGCTTTTTAAGAAAATACATTACTTTGATTTTATTTTTATTTATATGTATATATAGATCACTCTTCAGTCCATGTGGTCCCCAACACAGCATAGTCATAACTAGGTAACACATGAATTCAAAACAAGGAACAATGTAAGCAATTCCAGTGTATAGAAACAAAAAGGACACACTCAAATGCAGGGAGTGGTGTGGGGAAATCATTCAGTGCTGAAGGCCCATCAAAACAGAACAGTTTCCACAATCTTCCGAACTGCTAACAAGGTTGTCTTCCCAGGAGAAGACATTCCCAAGCCTGGCTGCCTCAGCTAAGAAAACCCGCCCCACATTCCCACTGGCCTTAATCAAGATGGTGGTGGAAAATGGAGAAAGGCTCCCAATGAAGATATCAATGACTGGGCAGAATCATGTGTTAGCAGGCATTCTATCCATTATCCTGGTTCCAAACTGCTTAGGGAAGCCTTCTCCAACCTGATGCCCTCCATCACTCCCAACCAGCATTACCAATAGCCAGGGATCGTGGGAGTTGTGGTTCAGCAACATATTGAGGGAACAAGGTTGAAGAAGGCTGGTTTAAGGCTTCAAATATTCTAGTTTACAAGCAACTCTTTTCACTGTGCTCAGCATTGGAGTAATGTGCTCTGAATAATTGGCTCCCATGAACAGCCTGGTAGCAGCATTCTGCCTCAGCTGTTGCAGTTATGGTCCCCACTTATTTCAAGCTTTGACTCCAGCATCCACAATGTACAGCACAGCCTCCTCTAATGTTCAGACTATCCAATGTGCTATTAAGAATGAACCACAACTGTTGTCATGTTTGGAGTCCAGGCTGTGGATGCGCAATTCCTGCCTCCTCCAACCCTCACGTGCTTCATCCCAGTTGAGTGGAAATGGCCGGGGGGGGGGGGGGAGAGAACAGTTCTGGGAGTTTGGCTCTCAGCTTTGTCATTTTACTACCAAACAGTCACAGCAAGAGCATTATTATTGGGATTCTCAGCAGCATGCACAGGTGGGAGCCTTTTCGCACAGTGTAGCAAGAGAGAAAACCCCAAAAAGGGACTCGGTGAAGGGGGAGGAAATAATATGAGAACTATGTGTGACCCAACTTCACAGTTCCGGGTAGAAGGGAGGATAAAGAGAAAGCAGAGAACATTTATTTTTAAAAAAACAACAGCATGTTTGTATTAAGTTTTACACAACAAATTTAAATGCAAACAAATCCTCCACATCATTATTTAGGATTCCCTGAATCCTTTGACTTCCCTCTGCCCTTCCATGGTTACCATTTTCTTTTTTTAATTTTTTTAATTATTATTTTTATTTTATAATAATCTTTATTGAAATTTTGCATCAAAACATACAAATCAAAACGTACAAATAAAAAACCCATACATATCTAAATAAAACCAAATAAAGAAAAATCAATGAACCATCAATTATAAATTCCATTCAATCACTCCATCACTAAGCATATCATATCATAACCTATTTTACATTAAACAGATAAATCAAATCAAACGAACCTATCTTCTCTAATAATTAGACTTCCACTTGTTGCCCTGCCAGGTTATTTAAATAGAATATTTCATTACTGCATTCCATTACCACTTTATATTCTACACCTTATTTCATCATATAACTTTCATATTATAATAATTTGTATATCAATACGGCATATTAGAAATAGATCCATGTGGGGCATTGTTTTTTCATATAATTTCATAAAATTTCATAAAAATGTCATTAAAATTTCCCAACTTTGATAAAATTTCTGGTTGCTGAATCCTCTAATTGAATCTGTTAATTTAGCCAAATCTAGATAACTAAATAATTTCTTCTGCCACTCCCTAATTTTTGGTACTTCTTGCTTCTTCCAATAAGTAGCAATCAAAATTCTTGCCACAGCAACTGCATAAAGAAACAATTTCTCATCTTGTTTATTTATTCCTTCGTCCAATATCCCCAATAAAAAGGATTCAGGATTTTTCCTTATATTTCTTTTTTTTATTTCTTCAAAAACCTGATTCCAAAAAAAATTGATTTGCCCACAATGCCACCACATACGCATGAATGTCCCCTCCATCCGGCAAAAATTAGCTTTCGTTTTGTACATTTTAGGTATTTTAACCGGTGTTATACCGTATATCATTTGTAGAACATTTTAATCATATTTTCTCTAATCCTAAATTGCTTTTGGGAGGGGTGTCTACATCTCCAAACATCTTGAAGATCTAATTTATCTACCAGTTGAAAGAAAGACTTTGGGAGTCTTCCGTTTCTGTTTCCCTTTTCTTTACTCGATTTATCCATTTCTAGTGAGACCACTCCATTTAGGTCTCCCAATAATATAATTTTTTGATCACAGAAATCCAATAATATATTTTCTACTTTTTGGTAGAATTCTGTCTTTTTTTTCATTAGGTGCATATATTCTTACTATAATAATTTTTTCTAATTTCTCTTGGATCCTCACCACTATAAATCTACCTTCGTTATCCTTAAGAATTTGTTCTGGTTTTAGCTTGGGATTAATATATAACACCACCCCTCTTTTTTGATCACATCTGAAGAGATAAATTCTTCCCCTAATTTTTTATACATCGACAATCTGCGGTGATTCCTTGTAATATGTGTCTCTTGTAGGCATATTATATCTGATTTTTTCTTACATAATAAATGTTCCAGTTTATTCCTTTTAGCCATATTATTTAACCCATTAACATTCCAAGTGATAATTCTTAATTCCAAAATTGAACTTATTTATTTTATTTCTCTTTATTTTACTTTCCCGCGAGAAAATGTAATAGACATTTTATTTCAACAAAACAACAAAAAACAAAGAGAAAAGAACATAAACCAATATTCAGTTTACAATATTATACACATTTAAAACCACACATTGAAGTGTTAGAGAATGGTTAGGTTTAACAGACTGTCTTATTTTCTCTCTTCCTACTCTTCCTCACTATTTCTTCTTTATCCCCTTTCTTTTCCAATGCTCCCCCCCCACCAGTAGTTTTTCATATTTCCTCCAGAACTTCTCTACCTCTAGTTTCGTGGTTAGTCTCTTCCTGCTTTGTTTGTAGGTGAAGGAAATCCCTTCCGGGAATTCCCACTTGTAATAAATGTTGTTTCTATTCAGTGCATCCATCAGGAATTTATATTTTGACCTTTTTCTCAGTAATCGTGGAGAGACCTCTCTCATAATGACGATTTCTCTGTCCTCGATTTTCAATTTTTGTGTTCTTTTATGTTGCATGATCTCATAGCTGCCAAGTCTCTTGCTGAAAAATGCGGGATCAGCAGCGGCGCGTCACCGGAGGTCACTTCTACGCATGTCCGGACATGCGTAGAAGTAACTTCCAGTGCTGCTCTACCCGATTTTTGGTGCCCAGGCATGGGTGGAGCGGCACCGGAAGTCGCTTCTACGCATGTCCGGACATTCATAGAAGTGACTTCCGGTACCGCGCTACCCATGTCTGGGCATCGGAAATCGGGCGGCGCCAGGACCCAAAATGGAGCCTCCCTGGCAGGTAGGAAATCCAGGGGGTTTCCGGTATTTTTTTCAATCCGGGCTGCCAGCGGGAAACGGCTTTAAAAATGGGGGTTTCCTGTGAAAAACGGGAGACTTGGTAGCTATCCATGATCTTGTCTCTCAATATTCTTGAATTTAAAGACTAAGCAATCCCCAGGCCAGCTGCTGGCACGCGCTTGCCTTGATTTCACTCTAAATGCTTTATCTACGCATATAGATACATTCTCCTCTTGCAGTTGCATCTACTCTGCCAAACCTTTATGATAATAGTCTCCACATTCTCATCATGGTTTTCCTTAAGGCCTCTAAATTATTTCTTAATTCATGCATCGTGAGCGCATCCCAGGTGGCTTCTTGTGTTTCTTTTAATTTCTGGACATCCTCTTTCACTCTCTCTTGATTTTTTCTGTATTCCTTACAATCCTCTGTGTGTTTCTTCACCACATCCTCTTGTTTGTTTATTCTACTTGCCAGGTTCTGAGGTTCTTTCTCCATCTCCTTGCTCTTCCCATGTAATTCTGTAAATTGCTTATTTAAATCTACTATTGCTTTAGAATTTTGCTCAGTAATTTTCAAATTCTGTTCAATCTTATTTCCCATCTTATCTAATTTTTCATTCAAAGAGTCCCTTTTTTCATTAATCTCTGCCTTCATCCCCAAAATCAATTCTTTGATATCCAAAGCTTCTACCTCCAGATTTGATGGGCATCTTTGAGAACATGCTGGTGTAGAAGTGGTTTGAATTTTGAGTTTCTTATTTTCCATTGCCACTATTTAAAAATTATATTTACGATTTTATGAAATTCTTTTAATTCTATACCTTTCTCTTGGAGATTGAGCAATTACACGAAGGGGGGTTGTTATTGTTATAACAACCCCCCCCTTCGGTGTGCTCCGCGTAGCGCTGCTGGGCGCTTTGTCAGCGCTTCAGCAGGGCACGCTGCTGGGTCCTGCTGGCTCAGGACTCCACACGGTGCGTGCTGCGGGCCCCGCTGAAGCGCCGACAAAAAGCCCGGCAGCACCATGTGGAGTGCCCCGAGCCAGCGGGACCCAGCCGTGCTCTGTAGCACTTTGAATCCTCCTCCTCCTGTGGCTCGGGGCGCTCTGCGCAGCGCTGCCGGGCACTTTGTCGGCACTTCAGCGGGTCCCGCTGGCTCAGGGCTCCATGCAGCGCGCGCTGCTGGGTGCTTTGTCGGCGCTTGAGCAGCAACAACAACTTACCAGTAATTAAATAAAATAAAATAAGACAACCCCCCCCCAAAAAAAATAAGCCATAGGCTTATTTTCTTGCGTGAAATAAATATAAGACGGTGTCTTATTTTATGAGAAACACGGTATGCATTATCTGACTGCATAGACAAGCAGGAACTGTGTGAACTTATAAGATTCTTTAAGGAGACCACAAATGTATCAATAGAAGAACAACAGCTGGGGGAAATGAAGCCTATTATGTTAGTCACACTTTGGACTAATTCATACATACCTCCAGCAATTATTGCTGTCCAAGTCACTTTTGCATTGCGCTATAAGAATCACTGTTTGATTTCTGGTGTGGCATACTTTTCTGAGCTCCAGAGAATGCAGTGTGCTTGTGGGCAGAGGGTGAGCATTCTCAGCGGTGATGCTATCTCTCTTCATTGAGTGATTGCCAAGGATCCAGACAAGCTTTGCCAAGTGCATCCTCTTATGCGGCTTAGCAACCATATTGGGTGCATTTGCTTGTAGGTCCCTAATGAGGGGAGACCTAGAGCTTGTCTACAATAAATCCAGATTTAAGAGCTTCTAATGAGTGGAGGTTAATTGTATTTCCTATGTATGCCAACAATCTTTCAAAATTCTTTGTATGGTACTTGCTCATCATTAGAATTTTGTTAGAGAAATGACCTGATAATCTTTCTGATGCACAAAATCATATCCATCACAGCCCTTTTCCCTCTGGTAGCAATACTGGGAAAGGTTTGCCATAAAGAATGCATACCGATTTCTTCCCATCTTCTCTCTCTCTCTCTCTATCACTGTCTAAGCAGCCACCTCTCTTTCTCTCTCTGTAAAAAACCAGCTATCCTTGCTCAGAGAGCTGCTCCGAGTCTGCAGTGTAACCTTTTGAAGATGAACTAATTAGTGGTTTTTACTTGGAAGGAGAAAAAGAGGCACAAGGTAATTGTGGGCAATGACATGGGTTGGGCTGTCATCCCAGAGAGCTTATTGGTCCCTTGAATTCAATTGAAGCTGCCTTTCAATTTGTCTTTGAATCAAAGATCAAGTCAGGTCAGCAGAACAGATCTTTTGTATTTGGCTTCTCTCTCTTTCCCCCTATTGTCTAAGTACAACTTGTGAGTCTTTAGTCACTGTAACTGAAGTTTCCTGGGTTTCAGATGGTATGTGCATTTCACTCTACTCTGTTATCTTTTGTGGAGCTCTCACTATCAGTGATGTAATGGGAGTATAATATTGAAGAATGCACTGACAGAATAAAGATTTATTGGAGAGATACACACTTTCTACAAGAGGCTGAATTCATTGAGACTTTCAAGAAAAGTGTCATATTTACTTACAAAATTTACTTACCTTCAAGAAAACAGTGATATATTTACTTACCAAATTTCTGTCCTACGTATTGACGTGTCCTCAATACACTTTTTAAAATGAATCAATACTTAACAAACAAATCACATATCAAATTAAGCACCAATAAAAAGTGCAAGAAATAAAGCACTATAAATGAATCACCACACTGGAAGTATGTCTTGGAGTAACGAGACTTACCAAATGCAGTTCAACAGCTATTGATGGGACCACAAGGTGGAATTATAGGAGGAGGCAGGGCTGAATCAAGCAAAATAAGCACATGCTTAGGGCATCAAGGGATGCGGGGCGCCACAGAAGTGGGGCACCACTGAGCATTCATTTTCTCAGTTGACATATATTAAAAGGCCCAACAGAACAGCTATGAAACAAGGCCGGCTGGATACTTTATCTCTAGTAAGTATAGAAGCAGATTAGTTCTGAGACTTTGCAAAAAGTAAAGAGTCTTAGAAAAAGATCCCCCCCAAATATAAATAAAGTTAAAGTATACAAAAGAAATATTATTTTCTATCTTACTATAGGTTTTGTTTCTCAGCCACTACAGTTATAATATTCACATTCTTTTCCCCTTGCTGTCTTTTCCATTTTGGAGTTTTAGACATATGTTAGATAGGCTTTCAAATCTGTTCTCATCCTCACATATTTTGCACTGAAATCTCCTGCCTGTATTTTCAATTCCCTTCCTCCTCCAAATCGCTGGAGTTGGTAATGTTCACTACAGTTCAGTGCTTACTACTAAATAGGGATGACTTCTTGGAAAGTGAATTATCTACTGCTCACTGGAGCCTTTATGTTCGCCATAACAACTATTCTCTATCAACACTTCATAACTAGGCATGGAAATGTTGACATTGGCACCCATTTGCCAGCTTTTATATATTCCCTGAGTGTGGCTTGCAGAGCAGGAAGTAATTCTTGTAAAGTCAATATTCTAGTCCTTTAAAAAAAAACCTAGTATAACAAGCTGAATAAAATAAACTATAAAACTATCATTTTGACCCCCCCAAAATAGCCTGCTGTTTAATACCGAAGCCAACAGGGAAAGTGGTAATTTCAGGGCACTCTGCTGAATTCCTCAAGAAAACTGAAAGCACGAAAATAAGAGTTGTGAATGAAGAATTAGCAGGGCAATAGTTGCATTCCAAGGCAATAATTTCCTAAATGAGCAACTGTGGGAGGCTCTTTGCTGCCAAGCATGGAAGTCAAGGCTCTTCAATGGTGTAAGAGGCAAAGAACTGGATGTAGTGATGAAAAAATTAAATTCACATCCCGAACTGACCATAGGTTCTGTTTTGGCCATTGGCAAGCCTTGTTTCTCTACCTGTAAAATGGGAATTACATTGACAGGCCACACAGAGTCATTGTGGGGGAAATGATGGAAAAACATGCTCTTCTGCTGGAACAAGGTGGGCAGTAAATAACAATGACAACTTTAAGCGAGTCAATTCCAAGTCAAAGATTTAGCAGCAGCTGTGTTTTTCTTCCTAAAAAACAACACTGTGCAGGCAAGAAAAAAATCTTTTTAAACCCCACAATGGCTCAAAATTGTAAATGTTTTGTGTAGAAATGCAGGCTTCAGAACTTTGGTTTCTCTTGTGCTCATTTTGCCAAACGGCTCTCCAACTTTATCGCATGATCCAAAGCCTCCTTGACTTTAAGTGCCTATTTAAAATTCCCTGTTTTAGAAAGTCTACAGAGTAGTCTAAGTAGTAATAATAATAATAATAATAATAATAATAATAATAATTTTTTATTTGTAACCCGCCCATCTGGCTGAGTCTCCCCAGCCATTCTGGGCGGCTCCCAATCAAATATTAAAACAATACAGCATTAGCACAATTACAAAAGTCACAAACAATACATAAACCACATCAAAAAATACACAACCAAATGGAAAACAATTTCCACATAAATCAAAATCTAAAACTAAGACGACATAGGTAAAAAACTAAACGACATAGGTAAAAAATAACAGGATTTTTTTAAAAAAGCAAAACAAAATGGAGCCCTCTCTACCCAGCAGCAGCGACAGCAGCAGCAGCAGTCCTTTATAGAGCCCATCAGGTCCCGCCCTGGGCCAGGTGGTGAGTGGTAGGACTGGGGCCCTCAGGCGCTGAGCAGGGGAGCAAGTGTTGCAAGCATTTATTCTGTTTTTCTTTTCTTTTCTTTTCTAATATCAACCTAAGGAAGGCTTCTGTGGAGCTCAAAAGCTTGCATTTTAAACACTAGTTACAGCTAGGTAGCCGTGTTGGTCTGACTGACGTAGTTTAACCAATTTTTTTTAAAAAAATTAAAAATTCCTTCTAGTAGCACCTTAGAGACCAATTAAGTTTGTCATAGGTATGAGCTTCAGATACCAGAAGAAGTGTGCATGCACACGAAAGCTCATACCTATGACAAACTTAGTTGGTCTCTAAGGTGCTACTGGAATGAATTTTTAATTTTTTTAATTTTTTTATTTTAAACACTAGTTTTTATTGCATATGCTTCAAACATGTTTACCATTCCTGCTTAAAAACAGTCCTGATTTATAAATACTGTTTGATGGTGACATGAATAACTGGGAGATATGCTCCCAGTTGAAAGTTGTGTAGTAGAGAGAATACTGAAGTAATATACCCAAAGTTGTTGAAGGGAAATTTTAAACTGTGCAGGATCTTAATTTAGGCTGATGGTTATGCCTGCATGCAGAAATCATGTGCACCACATTCCTAAACACATCTTGATGCATATGCATGTACTAAGTGTAAAAAAAGGAATGGAGCAGTGTTAAACAAGAGCTTGATGTTTAGAGTAATGAGAAAATACAGAATTCTGTATTATTATTTTATGCCCCTCTCCATTATTAACGAGATGATTCCTGAAAAAAGTCAACATCAATGCTGGTTGTGCAGCTGCTTATCACTTCTAAGGATGTGGCCCATGTTTAATTAATTATTGCTGCTCTATCACATCAGCATTGTGTTCACTGCACAATATAACTGCAAACCGTGACATTGTGGCCACATTAAATTGATGGGACTTTCCCCACCGGCAATTGGGGCTCCCTGACAAGGGTGCCAAAAACCACCAAGAGTTGGGTCACTTCCCCTCCCTCTGCAACAAACAAAGCCTTAAAGCTACAGCAGCATCTTTAAGCTTCCAGACATTTGAGGAATTCATTCTGTGCACATTCCTATAAGCACAAGTCCACACTTCCCAGACTTTTGTTCAGATTACAATTTAGCCACTCACCAGATTTAGCACTTCTCAACAGTTTAAGCATATCAAAATAGACATTTAAATACTATATTGAGAGAAAATACACATTTAAATATGTGTTGAGATGCTTACTTAAATACATATTTTCAGTGGGTTTTTAAAAGGCAGTTTAATGTAAAAACTGAAAAGAACCAAATTATGAGTGAAAAGATGGAAGTGACATGATTCAGAAACAGACAGATTTGTTCACCATCCTAAATTCATGGCACACATCATTAAAAAGTGTGAATCACCAAATAGTTTTTATATCAGCACCAAACTCCTAGATTCCTGCTCCCGCCTGCTAAAAAGCCGGATCGTATATGCTCTCGCTGTGTTAATTCTATACACTGGTGGTGATTGGAGAGAACCTAGTAGAAATTTTAGAATCGTAGAATCATAGAATTTAAGAGTTAGAAGGGACTCTGGAAGCAATCTAGTCCAACCCCCTAAAATGCAGGAATTGCCCAGAGCATATGCGCACACATGTAAAGGAATATAGGAAGCTGTCTTGTACTGAGTCATACCCATCAGTATTGTCTGTGGGATGTGATACATAAGTAGCAGTCAAGTACAACATTCCTTGTTTTTCTAGAGTGGACATGCGGGGGAATGTTTGGTCCAGCCAGTCAAAAAGTTCCTGTTTCCTCCTGGCTGGGAGATACTTCCTTTGCATGCATGTGACTAGAGGTGGGCATGACCGTAACTGCCGAGGTAACTTCCTCCCTCGTTGGAGCAGCTATTTTTAGCTAGAAATGCTCCTCTGGTAGTCTCCTGGACCAGAATCAAGTCCGATCTCCATTTTCTTAAAGGTAAAGGTAAAGGGACCCCTGACCATTAGGTCCAGTCATGACCGACTCTGGGGTTGCGGTGCTCATCTCGCATTATTGGCCGAGGGAGCCGGCGTTCAGCTTCCAGGCCATGTGGCCAGCATGACTAAGCTGCTTCTGGCGAACCAGAGCAGCACATGGAAACGCCATTTACCTTCCCGCTGTAGTGGTTCCTATTTATCTACTTGCACTTTGATGTGCTTTCGAACTGCTAGGTTGGCAGGAGCTGGGACCAAGCAATGGGAGCTCACCCCGTCACAGGGATTCGAACCGCCGACCTTCTGATCGGCAAGCCCTAGGCTCAGTGGTTTAACCCACAGCGCCAGTCTCCCTTTTCTTAATTCCTTCCCAACCCGCCTCCTTTTTATGGGTGACCCCAGTCCATTAACATTCCATGTGATTATTTTTAAATTACCCATACTTGCTCCAGGATGATTAGTACATTATAGGATCAAATGGAAAACATATCTAAGAGGCAATTGTTGGCAACTTGTAATAGTTTAACAGCTGGATGGTGAACAAACCCCAAACTTCCTCTCCCCCCCCCCTCTTTCCCCTCCCACCTACAACAAGAAAATTCCCTCCTACTACTGGAACCATTGTGGTATCCACAGAGTAGTAAATTCTACTCTTTCAGTAGTATTAACAATAGGGGATAACCAAAATCACCGCTTCCCCCCTCCCAGGAACATTCTATGATAGGAAAGTTACAAAGCAAGTCATAAAAACCAATACAAAACGATCTCACGCAGAGTAGAAGCCATCTTGTGGGATTCTCTGTCCATTTTTCTTCTGCATTGGATTTTTCTTTCCTTTAACCTTCTTTGCTGTCTTCCCTTGTTGTTGCCATTCAAAAGGGTCTTTTTCTGTCTCTTCATCGGCGCTTTCCTTCACTCCTACTCCTTCTGTTGTTATGTCCATAGCTGCCAAGTTTCGGATTTGAAAATAAGGGATCAGCTGTGAGGAGTAACAAGTAACTAAAGAGTTAACTGTGTTCTGTATAGCACCTGACCACTGAGGAATATCATGTTACAGAATGTACCAGAAGTGTTTCTGTATGTTTCTGTTGGTTTCGTTTCTGCCTGGGAGACGGTCGCAAGATGTCTGCGCTCTCACCAGGTTGTTTGTTATTTTCTCTCTAGAATAAACTTAAGTAGTTATTAGAACACTTTGGACTCTGTGTGTTCTTAAGAGGCTTTTTATCCAACGGCTATACAAGCTTTCGCTGTGTGAGAAGAAGAAGAACTCTGCTGTGTGTGTTTTACTGCCAGCCCGGATCTACGGAAGCAGAGATGCGCTAGTGAAAGCGCGCCGGGCAAATAATTAATGGCTCCTAATTGAGTCATAAACAACTCAACGGAGCCCTATACCCGTCACAGGTTATGGGTCATAGAACCTAATCAATCACCAAAGCAATAAAAGGTGATTGCAGCTGTAAAAGCCGTGGAGAAAGCCGGTGTAAAGAGCTAGCTGGGAGAAACCTGTTTTTTGCAGTCGGCAATTAATAGATGCACTCGCTAGCAGAAAGACCCTGTACCAGAAGGCTGGGATCCGCAGTCTACCCAGAGGAGCAACGTCAGCTATTCTGAGTGAGTACACAGACACGGAGCCCGGGGGTGGACAAGATGGCGGAGCAGCTACAGGAGTCATTTGTCGTGCCGTTCCAGAGGTTGAATGGCGACAACTATGCAGAGTGGAGAGAAAGGGCCAGAATGTGGTTGCTAGGAAAGGATTTATGGACTTGTGTGTTAAATCCTCCAACCCCTGTCGCTGATAATTCAGCAGCTGAAGCACAGAGGTTTGCAGCAGAAACCAGGAAAGACAACAAGGCTCTATGTGCCATTGCCATGAGCTGCGATGCTACGCAACTGCCCTATGTGCAAAATGCTGAAAATGCTAAACAAGCCTGGGACAGTTTGGAAAGGGTCCATCAGAGAAAAACAGCTGGAGCTAAGCTGCATGCTATGAGGCATCTCTTTGAGTTGAGACTGAGACGCCAGAAAGAATCGGCTGAGAAGGGGGGCCGTGGGCGCAGAGAAGCCAGTGGGGGTGCAGTAAAAAGCACTGAGGAATCCACTGTGAGTGCGTACGCAACAAGGCTTTGCTATCGGTGCCAGCAGCCTGGACACGTAGCGAGATTTTGCCCAGCTCCGGAAGCAGCCAAGGTCACTCAGCCAGGTGCCAGGCAACCCAGCGGACGTGGTCGTGGGACCAGCCAGCAGCGCCGAGGCAGAGGACGTGGGAAAACTCCAGATAAGCCTGTCAGCCGTCTTTCTGCTGCCTTAGCAACGATTCGAAACAAAGGACAGGACAGTTTCACTTTTATTATCGACTCCGGCAGCACCCATCATCTTGTACCTCCTTCAGGACAGATCCTGAACTGCAGGCCACTTGAAGATGAAAAGAGCCTGCATCTTGCTGATGGTTCTTCTGGAACAATTAAAAGCAAGGGTGTTTTTTATATGCAATGCTTAGACACTAACCTTGATGTTTATGTTGTACCAGGCATGGAAAATGGTCTTTTAAGTGTGTCTTGCTTATTGCGTGAGGGCTTTGAAATAAGTTTTGCCAATGGTGTTTGCAAAATTGCCAGAGATGGGGCTGAGCTGGTAAGTGTTACTGTTGGGTCTGATGGTCTGTTTGTCCTAGATGGGAGGGGGCAAGCAGGTGGAAGTAACACTGGTGATGCTCAGGCTAAAAGTGCCAATACCCCAAAGGGCACAGAGGGCGCTATCCATAAGGATTGTATTCATGCTTGGCACAGGAAATATTGTCATATGTCTTTTCCTTATGTGAAAAAAGCCCCTGATTTTGTCAAAGGTTGCAGGTTCAAGCCATGTCAAAAACACCTGCAATGCCGCGCATGTGCGAAAGCGAAGACGAAGAGATGCTCTTATCCTAGGTCTGAGAGGAAGAGCACAAAGCCATTTCAGTTAGTGCACTTGGATATTTCTGGGCCTATGTCAACGTTAAGTTTAGGTGGTTCAAAATATGTTTTGTGTCTTCTGGATGATTTCAGCCATTTTTCCTGGGTCATAACACTGAAAGAGAAGGGGGAGGCTGCCAGAGTGATACAGGAGTGGGTAGCCGAGGTAGAACTACAGTTCTCCGTCACTGTCCAGTGTTTCCAGAGTGACAGGGCGGGAGAGTTTTTGAGTGCAGAACTACAAGGGTTTTTCCGAAGCAAGGGAATTAGGCACAGAAAAACCGCTCCTTTTAGTCCACAGGAGAATGGTTTAGCTGAAAGGAAATTTAGAACGCTGTCTGAACTGGTAGAGGCAACGTTGTTTGATGCAGGACTACCCCAGAAGTTTTGGGGGGAATGTTATAAATTTGTGAATTATTGTTCAAATCGCGCTTTTAATTCAGTTGTGGACAACACACCCTACTACATGTTGTATGGCAAAGTTCCGAAGGTGCACTATTTCAGAACTTTTGGGTGTGAGGCTTGGGTTCTAATTCCAAAGCAGAAGCGCAGAAAGGGAGGATCAAGATCCAGAAAAATGATCTTCTGTGGTTACGAACCAAACTCAAAGGCTTGGAGGTTTGTACCAGCAGAGGGGGACCAAACCCGCGTTCACATTAGCAGGAGTGCTACGTTCTGTGAACAAGAGGGCTGGAGACGCATTCATGCTAACCCCGAAGTTCTTCTTGACTGGTCTTCAGGTTTTGACCAGGAAGAGGAAACTGAGGTGGCTGATGCTGAAGTTCCAGGTGCTGCAGGACCAGATCCAGGTCAGGCAGCTGGTCCAAGTGGTGTAGCTCCTAGGGAAGTGAAGCAAGTAGTCAGAAGCGCACCGACTTCACCCCAGGTCAAGCCTGGGAAGTACAGCAAACGTGGTAGGTCACCCACTTCACCCAAAGCAAGCCCAGAGGGGGCTGCAAAGCGTAGTAAGTCTCTTGACAGTGCTGCTAGTCCGAGAGAGCCACAGTCAGAGACAAGCAGTTCGGATTTAGAGGGGGAAGATGTGGGACCAAGGCGTTCAAAACGCACCACGAAAGGTAAACCACCTGAAAGGTTTTCAGCTGTCAGTGTATGGGCGAACCTAGCAGTGTGTGAGCCTGAAAGCTTTGAAGAGGTGCAACAGTTGTCAGTGGAGGAAGCTAGTAAGTGGAAAGTTGCAATGGAGAAAGAGTTGAACTCCATGCAATCTCTTGGTGTGTATAGCCTAACACAGTTGCCAGAAGGTAAGAAAGCAGTCAGTTGTAGGTGGGTCTACAGGCTGAAACCCACAGTGACTGGAGAGCCTCAGTACAAGGCTAGATTAGTGGCTAGAGGTTTTACTCAGAAGAAAGGAATCCACTACACAGATGTCTTTAGTCCGACTTCGAGATCGGAATCTTTCAGGATGCTTTTAGCGACTGCAGCGCAGAGAGGCCTAGTGGTCAACCACTTTGATGTGGACACCGCTTATTTGAACTCTGACCTCCAGGAGGAGTTGTACATGTTGCCTCCTCCAGGGTTTGAGAGTGACGTGCCAGGTCAGGTGTGGAAGCTGCACAAGTCGATCTACGGTCTGAAGCAATCCGCTAAAAATTGGAATTCATGTCTTGATTCTGTTTTGAAGAGCCTAGGTTTCAGGAAGAGTCTAGCTGACAGTTGTCTGTATCTCAGAGGTGAAGGAGAACAGCAGGAACTGTTGCTTGTCTATGTTGATGACTTGATCTGCTTAGCAAAGAGCCAGATGCAAGCACAGAAGTTTGCAAAAGAGCTAGGCAAGAGGTTCAAACTCAAGAATCTAGGTGCAGTGAATGTTTATCTAGGTGTGCAGATAGACAGAACTGAGGATGGAAGTTTTTTGCTCAGTCAGAAAGGCAAGATTGAACATTTGCTGGAGAAGTTCAGAATGTCTGACTGTAAAGGGGTCAGAACACCCATGGAGACAAACTTTGTGAAAGATTCACAAGTGAAGGACAAAGTAGCGTTTGAGAGTCCTGAAGTGTTTCAGTCAGCGCTAGGGAGTCTGTTGTATTTGTCACAATGGAGCAGACCAGATATTGCTTTTGCAGTCAATTTGCTCAGTAGAGAAGCTTCGAAACCTAGCGTGCATGCTTGGAATGGCATTAAGAGAGTGCTTAGGTATTTGCAGGAGACCAAAGAGTATTGTTTGGAGATGTCAGCGCAAGGTGAGCCACAACTCACTTGTTTTGCAGATGCTGATTGGGCCAATCAGGAGGACAGGAAGTCAGTGACTGGTTTGGTAGTCAAGTTTGGAAATGCCCTGATTGGTTGGCGGTCGCGCAGGCAAAGCCTAATAGCAATGTCTTCCACGGAAGCAGAATTCTGTGCGTTGTCTGCGACATGCACTGAATTGGAGTACTACAGATGTTTGGTCCAGGAAATCTGGGGTGATTGTAGCCAGCCCATCACTGTTTGGGGCGACAATCAACCATCTTTGAGACTGGCGGAGTCTGGACAGTTCAAAGCCAGAACCAAACACTTAGACATCCGCTTCCGAAACGTATGTCAGAGCATACAGGTAGGCTTGGTGAAGTTGAGGTATTGTCCAAGCCAAGAGAACCTAGCAGATGGGTTCACAAAACCCTTGAGTTTCCAACGGCATGGGGAATTCTGTGAAGGGTTGGTTTTGGGGTAAGTTTGGATACCCGCTATCCCCAGTGTTCAGGTGAGAGGGGGTGTGAGGAGTAACAAGTAACTAAAGAGTTAACTGTGTTCTGTATAGCACCTGACCACTGAGGAATATCATGTTACAGAATGTACCAGAAGTGTTTCTGTATGTTTCTGTTGGTTTCGTTTCTGCCTGGGAGACGGTCGCAAGATGTCTGCGCTCTCACCAGGTTGTTATTTTCTCTCTAGAATAAACTTAAGTAGTTATTAGAACACTTTGGACTCTGTGTGTTCTTAAGAGGCTTTTTATCCAACGGCTATACAAGCTTTCGCTGTGTGAGAAGAAGAAGAACTCTGCTGTGTGTGTTTTACTGCCAGCCCGGATCTACGGAAGCAGAGATGCGCTAGTGAAAGCGCGCCGGGCAAATAATTAATGGCTCCTAATTGAGTCATAAACAACTCAACGGAGCCCTATACCCGTCACATCAGCACCCTCACCTGTCCCGAGGACAGTCTACGATTCTCAGGGACAGTCCACACCATGGGGCGCGGTGATCCCCCCAGGCTACAAATTAATTTACACCAGGCTACACACCATCATCTTCTCCCACCTTTAGAATGGACACCAGCCCCATCCATCTCCCCATCCCACCCTCCTCTTCCCCCCTTTTCTTCCCAATGTCTCAATAACCTAATCTGATTTGTTTAAATGTTAGAGGGGAAAAATATGAGAGAGACATTGTACACACCTCTGTAAATCAAGAAAATTGTTGTATTTTAATATCCTTCTGGAAGCCTCCGAGAGTGGCTGGGGAAACCCAGCCAGATGGGCGGGGTACAAATAATAAATTATTATTATTATTATTATTATTATTATTATTATTATTATTATTATTAACCTGGGAGCACATACTCTCAAACTATCAGGATTCAAATGTTAAGGCATATGAAGTCTATGGTCCATCCAACAACTTGCATTAAAGTGGTAGCTATATATAACAGATTCAGCCCCTGATTCAGCTTTGACCATTTCTTTTAATTTTGTTTATTGTCAGATACCCTAAATAAAGAAATTTTCAGCGCTGCTCAGAAGATATTACAAAAAGGTTTTGGATGTTTCCAAACTACTACTGCTCTTTTTCTACTTTTCAGAAAGTACTAACAATTATTTTGTAAATGTATCCTTTGTACAGGTAGAGCTTTCTTCACCACAGCATGAGAGTAATTTTCCATTTCTCTCTTACTAAAAACACATCTGTAAAGTCTGCCTCAAGTCTTTTTTTAAAAACTGTGGGGTACATAAAGGGTTTTTAAAAATAATAATAATGAGAAGATAAAATTTTCACCCCCATCTTTTACTCACTATGAGATTAGAAGTATCAGCTTGACCAAATACAAGTAAAGGTATTCACTGGACCGCCCACAGATTGAACTTGAGAAATGTAGTTCCACATCTCCCCCCTCCCCCTCCCCGGATATACAAGCCAAGTAAATTGATTTGTCTGCCTCAGTTCCCCCAATGACCTGCTCTCTGCTTTTGTACAGGTAACTTGCAACATTTACGAACTTTGCCATCACCTAGCATTTTCAGCTTTTCTGAAAGGGAAAATCAGTATACACATACTATCACATGTTGTATTGCTTCTCTGTAAATATTACAATGCATTGCATTGATGCACTCACAAAATAAATACTTGCATTCAACTACAGCACACGGCATCCATTAACTGCAAATCATGAAAGCTTCCCAATGTCTGGAGCAGGGGTAGGCAACCTAAGGCCTGTGGGCCGGATGTGGCCTAATCGCCTTCTCAATCCGGCCCACGGACGGTCCAGGAATCAGCGTGTCTTTACATGAGTAGAATGTGTCATTTTATTTAATTTAATTTAAAATGCATCTCTGGGTTTTTTGTGGGGCATAGGAATTTGTTCATTTTTTTTTTCAAAATATAGTCTGGCCCACCACATGGTCTGAGGGACGGTGGACTGGCCTACGGCTGAAAAAGGTTGCTGACCCCTGGTCTGGAGCCCCACAAGTCCCTCTCTCACCACAAGGAAAGGAAGATTCCACTCTTTTTCTTCCAAGGCCAAACTGAAACAGATGAAATTCTGCCCCCCAAGGAGGTCAAATAGGAATTTTGCCACAGGTTTTAATAGAGCCAGGACCCACCCCCCCAGCCGACAAAATAGCTCAAGGCTTCTGGTTCCCAGTTTTCTATTTTAAAGTCTTTGGGCTGTACACAAAGTACGTTTCTAACAACGCTGCTTTTGGGGAAATAACCATGATTTAAACGCTTATCGATCACAGTTTGGAAAGTAGCAGTTTAGGCATATCAATAAGCTTATCACTCTTCCCTATAGCACGTTGTGTCCCCCCCCCATTAAAAAAATACAATACAAACTTGAGAGAGTTAAAACGCCTGCTTTATTATTATTATTATTATTATTATTATTATTATTATTATTCAGCAACAGAATTTTGCCAATGCAGAGGCTTAGAAGGGGCGGCTGTCTAAACTGTAGGCAAAAGTAACCACACATAACACACCCTAGGAACATGATGGCACATACAAAAGGGTGGATGTGCAAATCACCCCAACACACACACACACACACACTCCAGATTCCTCCTTTTTTGTGCACAATATACAGCACTGCACAGGGAGGAAAAAGAGATGCAAGATAAGCACTGCGATCTACTTTCAGAATTAAAATCTGGCAGTGATCTACCCCTGTTTTTTTTGGGGGGGGGGCTTTTTTAGGGGTTTGGGTCCAAACTGTTTAGCTTTTTTAGAGAAAGGGAGAGCCCCATTTTAAGCCCTGTTTTATTGGGGTTCAGGGAGGAAAGTTAGTTCCATTTGGGGGGTGTTCTGGGAAAATTTCACCAAAAGATTGCTGTGAAAGCAACCTGCCTCACAGCAAAAACTCCATCTTCCGTTCCAGAGATCAGGAGAAAATGCAGGGAGGGGAGAGGGGCCGGGCCAGGTGCTCTTGCTTCTTAGGCAAAAGCAAAGGAAAAGGAGACCGTGATCCACTGGATCCTCCCAGGGATCGACCAATTGCTGCCCAGCCGAGGCAGGGCAGAGGAGGAGGCTGCTTTTGGGGGGTGAGGGGAGAGCGCGAGGTCGAGGCTTGTTCGCTCGCTCGCTCAGCTGGGGAAGATGGTGCCTTTGCAAGCGGCTGCTTCTGGGGAAGAGGGAGGAGAGGGGAAGGTTCATTGAAAGGCGCTGCTTCCTTTAAAATCCGGGAGATTAAAGGGATATTTTACGATCTGGGCTGCCAGCGGGAAATGGATTTAAATACGGGGGTTTCCTGTGAAAAACGGGAGACTTGGCAGCTATGGTCATGTCTTCAATCTGTACATCGAGCTGCTTCAATAATTTTTTAGCTTCTACGTGCGAGGCTGCTGCCTTGGTTATTCCATTATGAGTGATGATCAGCTTAAAGGGGAATCCCCATTTGTATTTTATCCCTGCATTGTGAAGTAATGTGGTGTATGCTTTGAATTCACGATGTCGCTGCAAGGTCCCAGAAGAAAGGTCTTGGAAGATAGCTATAACAGAGTCCTCATGTTCTATTTTTTCCAGTTTTCTGAAGCATTGCATTAAATAATTTTTCACCAAGAACGTGTTAAAGCGGGAAATCACATCTCTGGGGGGTTCTCAGTTTTTAGGTTTAGGTCTCAGGGCTCTGTGTATGCATTCTATATTTTCTGCACTGATTTTGCAGTGAGGAAATAATTCTTGAATCCATGTAAGGAAGGCTGCTTTTATATCTGAGTCTCCAAAATTTTCAGGTAGGGCCCTGGCCCTCAAGTCTCCTTTTCTGATCTTGACATTCTTCCAGTCTAATATCTGCTTGCGCGCATTTCAGAGTCCTAATACAGTAGATGTTTTCTTTTTCAAGCTTAATTCCATTGCTGTGTTAGCTGTAGTTTTAACATCATTCACAATCTCAATTAATTTACCAATGTCTTCCCTCAGTGGGAGGAGTGCTTTTGCCCAGTCTTGGGCTAATTCCTTCCTGATTAGGGCTACTAGGCCTTGTGCATTTTTCAAGGCCTATCAGTTTCCCTGCTTCTGCTTTTTCATTTTTGGAAGCTTTGGTAGCCATTTTGGGGCCTGCTAGTGCTTGTCCTGTGCCTGAGGGAGATTCTTTCGAAGGTAGTGAAATCCACGAATCTATGGTTGCTTTTAGCAATCCAGGCTTGCTAAAGCTCATAGCCTAACAGGGGGAATTATTTTTAAAGATCCCTCCTCTTCAGGGAGGGGGGACTTTGCGGGCGGGACCCGCTCTATGCACTGAGCGGGGGGGGGGGGGTGTTCGGCCCCCTGCTCCACCTATACCTGCTGCCACGCTCAGGGCCCTGGCTGGCCAATAGGGCCAGCTCGTGGGCGGGGTTACCTGTCTCAAAAGAGTGCGGCAGCCTCTGGATCGCCCCTTTTCGCACTGCTCATCAGATCTGGTCGCTGGATCTTCGTCGCCAGAGTTTCGTCGTTGGAGTCGCCCCATGGTCCAGGCCTTTCCCCTTTCTTCTTTCTCTTAGGTGCTGCTTTTGGCAAGGGACCTGCGCCTTGCCTCCGCTTGAGCCTCTCATTGGCTCGAGTGGCGGTAGGCATTGGAATATGGAGTCGTCTGGTGTGTTCGAGGACTGGTTGTGGTCATCATCCAACCCTCCTCTTATAGGTATCCCCTTAAGGGATCTGGCGGTCGTGGATCCTGTCCGACGCCCGGCTGGTGGCTAGGACCATGGCACAACCCCCAGTGACACCAGGGGGAGCTTTCAGTTGTATTTGTATCAACAGGCTCCTTCCTTGGGGTGTTAACCTGATATGACCCCCCCCCCCGCCGAGCGGGGTGGAGTCACGCTTGCTAACGAGTCCAATGCCTAAGCCAATACCTCTCACTTGCTCTAACCAATAAAGTTGTGGCCTTATTCTACACATTAACTCAAATACCATGTGTCACTGTGTCTTTATTTCTTGCAGGGGGCGGGTCCTCGAACTGCAAATGCTTATTCGTAATTGTCTCGGTTTGTGCTGGTTGTTATTCTCAGGAAGGAGCTCAGCGGCAATTAAAGGCACCATTTTGGCTGATGATGTCTGTTAAGTTGTGGGTAAGCATAGCAGACAACACAGCAATCTCCCCAAAGCAGCTCTTTATTTGGAAGCTGGAACAGAACTGAACTGCATTGCCGAGCTGGCCTGCTTTTATAGAGGCTGGCTCAAACAATGTATCAAACATAATTCAAAGTTCCCTCCTAAAGTTCCCTCCTAAAACAACTGTCAAGGACCTGAGGACCTGAGGGAAAACTATATACACTAATACATAACACCCCTCCTCACCGAGAAAAGGCATTAGTTACATTCGTAATGGTTTCAATTAGGTACAAGAGCATAACAGTTTCAAGGTGTTGTTGTTGTTTAGTCGTTTAGTCGTGTCCGACTCTTCGTGACCCCATGGACCATAGCACGCCAGGCACTCCTGTCTTGCACTGCCTCCCGCAGTTTGGTCAAACTCATGTTCGTAGCTTCGAGTTAGTTTCAAGGTACATAGCTTCTATTTACAATGCAATGTTCGTAGTTTCAAGGTACATAGCTTCTATTTACAATGCAATGTTTCAAGTGCAGTTACTGACATAGTCCCGTAAGTAGGATGGCCGCTTGGTGACCCTGGTGGAATGCCAAGGGCCAGTACCAGTGTCCAGGGGGTTGGCCGATTCCTGCTGAGACTGTGGCGCCACCGATGTTGGTGGTGAGTCCAAGTTTCCTGTCTCCGTGACTGCCGAAGGAACCGCCATGTGCGGACTCGGCGGATGGTCAGGCACAGCAGTGGCTCTAGACTCTGGGGGGCCCTGCTGAACCTCTGACATGGCTTGGCTAGGATCCATGTCCGCAGCTTGTGAGGGAGGTGTAGATTGAGCCTCGCCTTCTGTTAGAGCTTGCTCTGGAGCTGGGGGTGCAGTTGGGGGCACTGTGGCCGTGTCCAAATTCCCAACCCTGCGCCTCAGCTGGTCAATGTGTTGGCGCCATAAGCGTCTGTCTTTGAGTGCCACCTGGTATGAGCGGGGTCCAGTGACTCCCACTACCATGGCCAGCACCCAAGGAATGTCTCCCACAAAGTTCCGGGCAAAAACCCAATCCCCCCGAATGAAAGATCATGGGGCGTTGACACAGCCCGGGGGTTCAGCCACACCAATGTCCGGGTGTAGTCGATCGAGTAGAGATCGAAGGCGGCGGCCCATCAGCAGTTCGGCCGGACTCCGCCCTGTGGCTGCATGAGGGGTGATGTGCTGCACGAGCAAGTACTGAGTGACCCGCTCGTGGCAGTCTCCCTGGTTCAGGCGCGCAAGCCCCTCTTTTGCCGATCTCACCATTCTTTCTGCCTGCCCATTGCTGGCGGGGTGAAATGGTGCTGTCAGTGCGTGTCGGATGCCCAGTCCCAGGAGGTACCGTTCAAACGTACCTGAGGTGAACTGTGGTCCGTTGTCGGAGACGAGAACATCAGGACACCCATGGGTTGCAAACAGGCCCCGCAGCACCCGGATGATGGCCTTGGAAGTGGTGGATGTCATCTGGGCCACCTCCAGCCACTTGGAGTAGGCGTCGACCACCACCATAAAGGTCCATCCGTGGAAAGGGCCGGCGAAATCAATGTGTACCCTTGACCAGGGTGCCTTGGGCGTCTGCCAAGTGTGTCCTTTAGCTGCTGGCGGTGCAGGTCTCAACTCTTGGCACTTTTGACAGGCGGCAACCCATGCAGTGATGGCATCATCCATGTTCGGCCATCAGACGTAACACCGAGCCAACGCCTTCATTTTGATGATTCCCAGATGTCCGACGTGCAGAGCCTTGAGGACACGTTGGCAAAGCTTTTGAGGAAATACAGTCACGATGAGCCGAGAGCTTGTGTTGTCTGGTTGCAAACGGCTGGAGATCTGAGGTGAAGGGACCTTGTGGCCATCCCCTCCACAGCCAGTTGAGCACACGGCTGATAGTCCGTGTGAGGGACAGGGGATATCGCGAAGTCCCTCCCCTCCTGAGTTCAAGCCCAGCACTGACCACAGGGGAAAGCAGAGGGAGCTCTGATTCCAGTGGGGAAGCAGGAAGTCGGGTCCGAGGCTCAGGCAAGGTAGCGGAGCCAGGGTCCCAGGTGGGACAGGAAGGGGCAAGTAAGGGGGGGAGACCCATCCCTCCAACGCCAGAATTACGCAGAAAGAGGAGGGGCAAGAGAATGGGGCTTCCGAGGCTTTTGTGCTGGGGAAAGACGCGCCAAAAGTCATTCGGAGGTTCTGATACCGACTGACCACATCACTCCGTGTAAATAGCAATGACTTTAGCACTGTAAATACGCAGCACCAATAAAAGAATAAAATGCAGAGCTGCGTAGCGTCGTTACTCTGAAGTAGCCTACTCCGGCCACTGTGACAGCAACCTCCGAATCTTTTTTGGGCTACTTTGGAGTTGCCGGGATGAGCGTGTCAGAGGCGGAGAAATGGCGGCAGATCGCGGAACAAGCACAGGAGGAGCTGCAGCAGCTGACTCTGCATGCACAGGGAGAATTAAAGGCAGCTAAAGAAGAGACTAAGAAGGTCCAGGAAGACCGGCTACAACTTGCGGAACAGGTGAGAGCGCTTCAGGAAAGAGAGCAGCAATTAAGGGCGGTGGCGGTAGACCTCCAAAGCAAGCTGGATGCAGAGAAAGACAAGGCGGGAGGGGCCCCCCAAGTCCAAGTGCTGCCGGGAAGGAGAGCAGGGACCCTAGTAAGCAAGTTCAATGGAGACCCGAGGGAATATCATGGCTTTGAGACTGAGATCGTGTATGCTCTTGAGCTGCACCATAATGAGTTCCCCGATGATGAGCACAGAGTAGCGTTTATTGTGGAACATCTTACCGGAGCAGCCAGGGAGTGGCTAAGACCGTTAATCGCAACCAAGAATCCTTGCATGAAAAATGTCCAACAATTTCTAGAAGGTTTGAGGACGATGTATTCGTCCGATAGTCATATGGACCAGACTAAGGAGGAACTGCATAATTTACGCCAAGGAAATATGACAGTTCGCGCATATTGGGCGAAATTCACCATGCTGGTGCACAGACTGGGGTGGGTTTTGGAGTCGCCTCCTATGCAAGCGGCGTTCTACTTGGGTTTGCACGAGGAGGTGAAGGATGAGCTCTCGAGAGGTCCAAAGCCCAGTACTATGGATCAGCTGAGCAAAGCGGCTCTGGCGGTGGGGGTGAGACAGGAATCCCGGTGGAACGACAAGCAAGCGACGCGCGCAAAGCGGGCTTGGTTCCCACGGTCGCAGGAGAAGCCACTCCCTCAACAACCCTTTCAAGCCACGCCTGGGGCCAGCCAGGACCAGGAGCCCATGCAGATTGATAGCGCGCGCGCGCGGGCTTTTCAAACCCCAGCGGCGCCAAGACGCAAGGAGGGAAGGGGCGGGAATTGCTTTCTCTGCAACTCACCCCAGCATCTCGTCAGAGACTGCCCACATCGCAGGGAGTGGCAAGGAAAGGCGGGAACGGTGGTGCCCTCCCCCACTGACGCAGCACCACAGCAGGGAAACGGGAAAGCCTGGCTGCAGGAGACAAGGGGCAGCAGCCAGGCACAGTCAGCAGACAACAGCCCCAACCCACCCACCCGCACAGAGAGGAGCAGAGCCAGCCCACCCCTCCCAGAGCAGGAGTGGTTCTAGAAGTCACGCTAACGCTCCCAAATGGCTATCCACTGACAGTCCTAGCCTTAATTGACAGTGGTGCATCAGCCAACTTCTTCTCGAGAAACTTTGCAGAAGAGCACCAGATCCAGCTTCTGCAGCTGGATTTTCCTCTGCACGTGGCAACCATTGACGGCAGGGAGCTGCTGGGTGGGGCCATCACACATCAAACCCCCCCCATGAGAATGACGGTGGGAAGGCACTCAGAGACACTGGCGTTCAACGTCACCACCATCTCAGACCCCCCCATCGTCTTGGGCATGAGCTGGCTGGCGCGCCACGACCCCTCCATCAGTTGGCACCAGAGGTGCATCACGTTTGGTTCGGACTTTTGTCTGGAACATTGCATGCAGCACCAACCAGGGGAGGGGCCTCCGATAGCCACGGTGGCCACCATGCATATCAAAGGGGGTGAGGCGATACCCAAGCCGTACTGGGACCTGCAGGAGGTCTTCAGCGAAGCGGAGTCCGACCACCTACCCCCGCACAGGCCTTTTGACTGCCAGATCAACCTGGTGCCAGGGGCGACGATACCCCCAGCCAAGCTGTACGCCATGTCAGACCAGGAACTGGAGGATCTGCGCGCTTTCATCGACAAGAACCTCAAGCGGGGGTTCATAAGGGAAAGCAAGGCAGCAGGGGGCAGCCCGGTCTTCTGGGTGGACAAGAAAGACACGCAACAGCGCCGTCTTGTGGTGGACTTTAGACGGCTGAATTCGGTGACAGAGCCAGTGGCTTTCCCCATGCCCAGAGTGGACGATCTCCTGACAGCGGCACGCAGGGGCAAGATTTTCACCAAGCTGGACCTACGGGGGGCGTACAACTTGATCAGGATCCGGGAAGGCGATGAATGGAAAACCACGATGTTCACGCCTCTGGGCTCTTTTGAATATCTGGTGATGCCCTTCGGTTTGCAAGGGGGCTCAGCATGCTTCCAGGCCTTCATGCACCATGTCCTGGGGTCCCTCCTCTTCAGGAAATGCTTGGTCTTCCTAGATGACATCCTTATCTATTCAAATGACCCAGTGCAGCATGTGAAAGATGTCAGGGAGGTGTTGCAGCGTGTGAAGCAGAACCACCTGTATGTGAAGCTGGAGAAGTGCAAGTTTCACACCAAAGAGGTGGACTTCCTGGGCTACAAGCTGTCAGACAAGGGGCTGGCGATGGACAAGGACAAGGTGCAGGCCATCCTGGACTGGAACAGCCCCAGGACGCGCAAAGATGCCCAACGCTTACTAGGCTTCACCAACTTCTACAGGAAGTTCATCAAGAATTTCTCTCGCGTTACGGCTCCCATCACTGACTGCCTGAGAGGCAAGCAGAAGTTCAGGTGGACACCAGAGGCGCAAGCAGCGTTCGAAAGCCTCAAGAGGGTGTTCGCCTCAGACCAGAACCTGTTCCACGTGGTTCAGGACGCGCCCCTACGCATTGAGACAGATGCTTCTGAAAAAGCTGTGGGCGCCATTTTGTTGCAACTGGACGCCAACAGGGAGTGGAGACCCTGTGCCTTCTTCTCCAGGAAGCTGACACAGCCTGAACGCAACTACACAGTGTTTGATAGGGAACTTCTCGCGATCTACGCTGCGTTCCAGCACTGGCGACACTTCCTGGTGGGCGCCAAGCACCCCATCCAGGTGTGCACAGACCACAAGAACCTGGAGTTCTGGAGAACTGCCAGGGTGCTCAACCAGCGGCAGATACGGTGGGCAGAGTTCTTCTCGAACTTCAACTTCTCCATCCACTACATCCCGGGAGAGCAGAATGTCAGGGCGGATGCCCTCTCCCGCAAGCCAGAGTACATGGAGGAGGAGGCGCCACCAGCACCCAGGCACATTTTCCTCCCGTCAGCATGGTCATGCGGAGCAGCAGTGGTGAGCGAGGCAGAACTCACAGCACTGACGGCAGCGGATGAATTTGCCAACCGCATCTTCAGAGAACTGAGAGGGGGGAGGGAGCAGGCAAAAGACTTTGCAGAACGCAGGGGGCTGCTTTTCTACAAGGGTGCACTGTACCTGCCCACCACCCAGCTGAGACGTACAGTCCTCAAGCAGATGCACGACAACCCAACGGCGGGTCATTTTGGAAGGGACAAAACCGCCCACCTAGTCATGAGACACTTCTGGTGGCCAGGGGTGCGGGAAGATGTTCGAGACTATGTACGGGGCTGTGACACCTGCCAGCGGGCAAAGGTGGTCAGAGCAGCGCCACCAGGATTGCTGGAGCCCTTAGCCACCCCACACAGGCCGTGGGAAGTGGTGTCCATGGACTTCATCACAGATCTGCCTTCTTCCAGGGGCAAGACCGCAGTGTTGGTGGTGGTGGACCTCATGTCCAAAATGTGCCACTTTATACCGTGTGCCAGGGCGGTCTCTGCAGAAGAGACAGCCAGACTGTTTGTGGACCACGTATTCCGACTGCATGGATTACCTTTAAGAGTTATTTCGGATCGTGGCCGCCAATTTGTTTCCAGGTTCTGGCGGCGGCTCATGAACCTCCTGCAGGTGGAGGTCAGCTTGTCGACAGCTAGACACCCGCAGACCAACGGACAGGCGGAGAGAGTCAACGCCATTCTGCAGCAGTACCTGAGATGCTACGTCAGCCAGCGGCAAACAGACTGGGTGGATCGACTGCCACTGGCAGAATTTGCCTACAACAATGCGGTGCACGTCTCCACAGGGGTGTCGCCCTTTAAGGCCAATTACGGGCGCGACCTCAGATCTTTCCCAGAGAGGGAGGGTGAGGAGGGGGAGGAGGGCCCACAGGCTGAGGATTGGGCAGAGGAACTGGAGACGGTGCACCAGCAGCTCAGAGAACACTTGGAGAGGGCCAAGGAAGCGTACAAAAGGGGGGCAGATCGCCACAGGCGACAAGGGGAGGTCATCAGGGTGGGGGACAAGGTTTGGTTGTCCTCGGAGGGCCTTCCCACCAGAGGGAGGTGCAAAAAGCTGGCGCCCAGAAGGCTGGGTCCCTTCACAGTCACGCAACAGGTCAACCCGGTGGCATACAGGCTGGCACTGCCAGAGGACATGAGGGTGCATCCAGTGTTTCATAGATCGCTGCTGTCGCCGTACAGGGAAAGCAGCAGGCTCCGAGACAGCGAACACACCCCCGAGGGAGGGGGGGAGAGGGGAGGCAGGGAGCAACTCAATGAAGCCACGGCCATCCTTGATTCACGGAGGGGGGTGGGGGGCCTGGAGTACCTCATGGCATGGGAGGACGCTCCGCCCTCCCAGAATGAATGGGTCCCCGCCACTCAGATACAGGAGGAATTCTTGGTGGAAGAATTTCACGCCCTCTTTCCCCACAGACCCAAGCCCTGGCACATGGAAAGGGAGGGGGAGGAGGAGGAGGCACGGGAGAGCAGCTCACCATGGCGCTGGGAGGCGGAGTTTGAGGAATCGGGAGACAAGATATGGGTGTCACCAAGATCCACCCAGTCAGAGGCAGAAGCAGATTGGCAGCACATTTTTACCCCCACCAGCTCAGACGCCACGGACTTTTTGGGATTCCAGTCCTCCCAGGCGGAAGGGGGGGCCTCGCAGGACTGGGCGGAGGTGTTCACACCAACGGGCTCGGAAAGCACTGAGTTCCTAGGCTTCCAGTCGTCACCGACACCTGGGGGGGACCTGGGGAGGGGAGAAGGGGAGCTTGGAAGGGGGGTGGATGTGAGGGACAGGGGATATCGCGAAGTCCCTCCCCTCCTGAGTTCAAGCCCAGCACTGACCACAGGGGAAAGCAGAGGGAGCTCTGATTCCAGTGGGGAAGCAGGAAGTCGGGTCCGAGGCTCAGGCAAGGTAGCGGAGCCAGGGTCCCAGGTGGGATAGGAAGGGGCAAGTAAGGGGGGGAGACCCATCCCTCCAACGCCAGAATTACGCAGAAAGAGGAGGGGCAAGAGAATGGGGCTTCCGAGGCTTTTGTGCTGGGGAAAGACGCGCCAAAAGTCATTCGGAGGTTCTGATACCGACTGACCACATCACTCCGTGTAAATAGCAATGACTTTAGCACTGTAAATACGCAGCACCAATAAAAGAATAAAATGCAGAGCTGCGTAGCGTCGTTACTCTGAAGTAGCCTACTCCGGCCACTGTGACAGTCCGCTCCTGGGCAGATGCGGAGGCCACATCAGTAGCCGACACTGGAGCTGCTGGAAGGTCTTCAATCAAGAGGATTGATGATGCTGGAGCTGGGTTTTCCACAAGCGTTGGGAGAGGGCACCGACTAAAAGCATCGGCATGGCCCGGGAATTTTCCCGGGCGGTGGGTGAGTTGGTAGCGGTATGCTGCCAGAAAGACAGTCCATCGCAGCATGCGAGGCGAGAGGACCGGTGGTGTTGGTCTATCACCCGCGAGGAGGCCCAGGAGCAGCTTGTGGTCGGTGATGAGGTCGAAATTCCTGCTGTAGAGGTATTCATGGAACCTCTTCACTCCTTGTCAAGCTGGCTGTAATTCCATTCAGTCGGAGATAGAGTCCTGGAAAAGTAGGCGAGCGGTGCTTCCCTTCCGTCCGGAAAACGGTGACTGAGGACGCCGCTGATGCCAAAAGGCGAGGCATCACAGGCAAGGACCAGCAGCCTGGCTTCACTGTACTGTACCAGCACACTGTCCGATGAAAGGAGAGCCTTGACCGCATTGAAGGCCGTTGTCTCCCGATGACCCCAGGACCAAGGTGTCTTCGTGCTGAGGAGTCAGTGGAGAGGCTCGGCTACAGTCGCTTTGTGGGGCAGGAACATGTTATAAAAGTTCAGCAGTCCCAGGAATGCCTGCAACTCCGTTTTGTTCTTTGGGGTGGGGGCCTGCTGGATGGCCCAGATCTTGGATTCCGTCGGGTGGAGACCGGAGGCGTTGACACAGTAGCCCGGGAACTCCACCTCCGGAACAGCGATATTGCACTTCTCTCTCTTTACCTTGAGTCCAGCCTCCTGGAATCTGGTCAACACGATCGTTTGGGCTTCCGCGGTGGCGTCATCGACTGGCAGTTGCTGATAGGCTTGGGCAAGGTCCAGTTTTGCAAAGACCTTGCCTTCACCCAGGGAGTGCAGCAGGTGGTGGATAATGATAAGCGTGCAGCTGAAGTGCCTTGTTGATTGTGCACTTGTAGTCAGCGCATATTCTCACCGACTCATCTGGCTTGACCTGTGTAACGATGGGAGTTTCCCACTTGGCATGATCCACCGGCTCCAAGACGCCCTGGGCGATCAACTTATCCAGCTGTTCATCCACCTTAGCTTTGAGGGCAAATGGAACCCGGCGTGGCTTAAGTCTGATGGGGGTGACTTGTGGATCCAAGCTGAAAAATATGGGCGTGCCCGTGTATTGGCCCAGGGTGCCATCAAAAAACTCAGCAAAGTCTTTGATGAGGGCCTCTGTTTCAGCGTTGGAGATGTTGTTGATGCCGGTGACTTCCATGCCGAGGGCATCAAACCATTCTAGCCCTAGGAGGCTAGGACGTGGACCTTCAACCACCACCAGTCGGAGCAGACCCAAGAATTCCTTGAAGGCTGACGCCTACTACGGGAATGTCATTTCCCTGGTAGTATCCGAGATGTACGCGGTGCTGGTCAAGTTGCCTTTTCGACAGCCTGGGCAGAAGTCTTTTGAGTGTGTTCCAGGACACGATGGACATGGCAGACCCGGTGTCGATCTCCATATCACACGGAGCTCCTTCGATGAGCACCGTGATGTGTAGCTTGCGTTGTGTCAGCGAGTTGGCTTGTCCAATCAAGGTTCCTGACGAGCAGTGGCAGTTGGTTAGTGTGAAACAGCTTTCGTTGGTGGACCGGAGTGAAGACTTGGCCTTGTGAAATGGTGAAGGGGAGTGTCAGACGGAGCTGACCGGCATACCTTCTCGATGTGTCCCTTTTTTGAACACCGCCGACAGATGGCGTCCCTGAATCGGCACTTAACGCGGGCATGGCAGCCTCCACAACCGGCACAAGCTGATTGGTCATTGGGCTTTGATTTAAATTTTCTGCACTCTCTCTTGGTTTGGTGCACGTCGTCGTCTTCGTCTGAATAAGAAGTCTCATGCCTGCTAACCTCCTCGTGGTGCACCTGAATTGGCTTCTTAGTGGAGTGTGGGCTGCTGGCCTTGCAGATCTCCTGGGCGGAGAGTTCAGCAGCTTCTGCAGCTGTGGCCTCCTCCATGGCCTTCTGTAGCGTGAGGTCTGCAGCTTGGCGATGAGGCGCCGCAGCAGACAGATGTTCCAGATTCCGCAGACGACTCGCTCCATCAGGGCGTCATCAAGGTCCCGGAACTCACAATGTAGGGCGGCCTTCCTGAGAGCAGTGGTGTAATTGCTGGTGGACTCCCCTTCAGCCTGGTTCCTGTGGTAGAAGGCGTGGCGGGCAGCAATTTTAGACGGCTTGGGCGCGTAGTGGGTACGGAGCTTCTCTTGGAGCGTGTCCCATGGCGCCTCCTCAACGGCTAGAGGTGCAACCAAGGCACGGGCTGTCTCGAATACCTCGGGGCCGCATAGACTGAGGAAGAGACCCCACTTCCGCTCATCAGACACCGCTGTCAGCGCATTTGCTTGGAGGAAGCAAGCGAACCGAGCAAGGTACGTATCCCATGATTCAGAGGCTGGTGTGAACGGCGGTAGAGGCACGAATGAAGCCATGGTTCCGATGCCTACGTGGATGGCGATGGAGGGCGCACAGTGCTCTAGCCAGAACGGTCAGCTCTGAATGTGATTTCGCTCAGTGATTTCGCTCAGTGATCAGCTCATTGCATGTCCGATTCTGGTTGTGCTCTGCTGTCCTTCAATCCCATCTTCGTCGCCAGTGTTAAGTTGTGGGTAAGCATAGCAGACGACACAGCAATCTCTCCAAAGCAGCTCTTTATTTGGAAACTGGAACAGAACTGAACTGCATTGCCGAGCTGGCCTGCTTTTATAGAGGCTGGCTCAAACAATGTATCAAACATAATTCAAAGTTCCCTCCTAAAACAACTGTCAAGGACCTGAGGGAAAACTATTTACACTAATACATAACAATGTCACCATCCCCACATCTTCAATTCATATTGAGAGGGGAAGAACTGGTGGTTATATAGGTCATTTTGGGAACACCACCAACAAAGCAAAGTAGCACAAAACTTCAGTCAATCATCTCTTTCAATAGGTTTACTCCAGTACACAGGTTTATTGGTTATGTGTTCCTGGTGTGAAATAGAGGGGCAGAGCCATCTTGGGTTGTTTAATGTGAAGTTTTTTGTCTCCTCTGCTGTGGAGTGCAGCATTTCAAAAACAAAACCTGAACAATGTTTTCATTTTAAGGACAGGTAATAAGTAGAATTATTGCAATTTCTGAAAACCTCAAGAAAGAATAATTGGCTAGATGCATCCAGCTGACTGTCCTGAGGCTCTTTAAAAATGGAAGAATAGGATCTGTAGGATTTGCATTCCCAGCACTGCCTATGTGTTAGTGATTGGTTATGTAGCTAATAAATTCAGAGACTGGAAATAGGAAGAGGGAATATAATGGAAGTTAATGAAGACAGTGTTGAGGTAAAAGAAAACAGATGCACAGTCCTTTGGATACCAGAATAAATAAACTATTTTAAAATGTTTCACAAAGCAGCTTATTCCTGAAATGCATTCTAGAGAGATGGAGATAAACAGGCATTTAGGAAATACTCATGTGAAGGTATTTTCCATGGCTTCCTGCAGGATTTTTTCTAACAGTGGGGTGACAAAGTAAATAGGCAAAATATACTAGCAGCAGAGAAAAGGTCATAATTTATTGTAGATCTGATTACTGAGCAGCAACAAGGTCTGGGGAGATCTGGACACTGAGAAACTGGTACTGTATTTGAGGTTTATCCCTCTGTTGTTTTCCAGTAGATCTGCAGTCCAGCATCTATAGACAAACTTGGCACCTAAACAATGCCTTCCACTGCCATTGAAATCCCCAATTCTTTCCTGAGCTCTCTTCACCATCTGCAGCTCTTAATTGTACAACTGCTACAGTCAATTTTACAGACCCCACTGTATGTTCACATCCCACCCCCGCCAAAAATACCCCCAAAACATCAGGACAACAGCACTTCAAGGTTGTCTCCAGCAACTCGGACACGGAGCAATGGATTCAAACTTCAAGAAAGAAGATTCCACCTAAACATTAGGAAGAACTTCCTGACAGTAAGAGTTGTTCCGCAGTGGAATTTGCTACCAAGGAGTGTGGTGGAGTCTCCTTCTTTGGAGGTATTTAAGCAGAGGCTTGATAGGCATATGTCAAGAATGCTCCGATGGCGTTTCCTGCTTGAGAGGGGGTTGGACTGGATGGCCCTTGTGGTCTCTTCCAACTCTATGATTCTATGATTCTAACTCCCTCCACCAAGCAATCTAGGTACAACAACAATGGACACAGTAGTTTTTAAAATGTTTCTTAAAAAACTCAAATGGAAGGGAACCTTTTTTTTTGTATGAAGTTAGATCTGAGAAAGGTCTCTGCTGCTACATTTTACTTCTGGGTAGATGGAAAACTGCCCAATCATAGCTACACTAAAATCCTACATACGTATGTGATGGTGATTATTTTCCTAGCAGGCAGGAATTGCCTTCTCCCTAAGGAAAGAACAAACTAATATTGCAGATACAGTGGTACCTCGGTTTAAGTACTTAACCGGAAGCGTACTTAACCGGAAGTGAACTTTCCCATTGAAAGTAATGGAAAGTGGATTAATCCGTTCCAGACGGGTCCGCAGAGTACTTAAACTGAAAATACTCAAACCAAAGCGTACTTAAACAAAGGTGTGAGGGACAGAAGCTATAGGCAAGTCCCTCCCATCTTGAGTACCAGCTCATCTCCCAGCGCCAGTACCAGTGGGGAGGGAGAGAGCTCTAGCGGAGATTCAGGAAGTGGTGTCCGGGGCTCAGGCAAGGTAGCGGAGCCCATGCCCAGCGTGGGAAGGGAAGCGGGAGGCAAGAGAAGGAGGCCGATCCCACCCACCCTGGAATTGCGCCGGAAACGGCGGGGGCGGAGATTCAGTATCCCGAGACTACTTTGCTGGAAGAAAACGCGTGAACATCCATTCGGAGGTTCTGACACCTGACCGACAATATGTACATAGTCCTGCTCTGCACTGTAAATACTCAGCACTAATAAAAGAATGAAAAGACAACGCGTGGAGGAGTCGTTACTCTAGAGTAGCCGCTAACGCGCCTGTGACACAAGGTATTACTGCATTAATATTGCACAGCTTGAAGTGACTGGGTACATGAAAACTTACTCCTTTTGGAAATGAAGCATTGTCCAGATCCATTAGATATTATTCAAAAACTGTACTTGGAGAACTTTCTTCATAACAGAACAGGAACACCAAACACTTCCATAATACATATGACATAGGCTCAGCATCTTGCAAAATATGAAACAATTCAAACAGTCCTAGAAGCAGAGGTCTGTCTCTCCCAACTGCCTGCATTCCAACCTCCATTGGCCTTAGGGAATGCAGATCCTGGAGAGCTGTTTACATCCTTCCTCTCACAGTCTGCGAACAAAGATGTCCAGCCACCACCCTTCCAAAATGGCAAACTTGCAATTCAATACCTCTCATGTGATGCAATAATCTTACATCTGCACCGGAGCGACCTGAGAACAATAACAGTTATCAACTCAGGTCAGCCCAGAGAGCACTTCTTTAGCTTTAAGATAGTCCCATGGAAAATCCCCATGTTAAAGCCTTTTCTACATTCCCCATTTCAATGTGAATTGAATAATTATACTTAACAACTAAAAGGCTAAGTAATGGGTTAGCCATTTGGATATCACCAAATGGGCAGCATCGAAATCAGATTGATTATATTCTCTGCAGCCAAAGATGGAGAAGCTCTATACAGTCAGCAAAAACAAGACCTGGAACTGACTGTGGCTCAGATCATCAGCTTCTTGTAGCAAAATTCCAGCTTAAACTGAAGAAAGTAGGAAAAACCACTGAGCCAGTAAGACACAATCTTAAATCAAATCCCTTATGAATACACAGTGGAAGTGAGGAACAGGTTTAAGGATTTAGATTTGGAGGACAGAGTGCCTGAAGAACCATGGATGGAGGCTTGTAACATTATACAGGAGGCAGCAACGAAAACCATCCCAAGGAAAAGGAAATGCAAGAAAGCAAAATGGCTGTCCAACAAGGCCTTACAATAAGTGGGGGAGAGGAGGCAAGCAAAATGCGAGGGAGATAGTGAAAAATACAGGAAACTGAATGCAGATTTCCAAAAAGTAGCAAGGAGAGACAAGAGGGCCTTCTTAAACAAGCAATGCAAAGAAATAGAAGAAAACAATAGAATGGGGAAAACCAGAGATCTGTTCAAGAAAATTGGAGATAGGAAAGGAACATTTCGTACAAAGATTACCATAATAAAGGACAAAAGTGGTAAGGACCTAACAGAAGCAGAAGACATCAAGAAGAGGTGGCAAGAATACACAGAGGAATTATACCAGAAATGTCACGGTCCGGTCGGCGGGCGGTTGAAGCCCTGGCTGAGGACGTCAGGACCAGGGCAAGATGGTGGTGTAGAAGCAGGAACAGGTACAGGGTTGAGGGTCCAGCAGCAGGCAGTCACAGGGCCAAGGAGCAAGGCAGAGGTGAAGGTCTGGGAGTCAAGGAGCAAGGTGTCGGCAAGGCAAAGGTCCAAGGGTCGAGGATCAAGGCATCGGCAAGGCAAGGGTCCAAGGAGCAAGAGGCCAGATGCAACCAGGCAGGGATAGCGTTGCTGTGGCAAAGAGCTGAAGGGAAATGCTGAGCTTTTATCCCTCCCAGCTCCTGCCACCAGGTGCAGTGAGATATCAAGTGGTCTCACCTGAGTGGTCACTCCTTGCCTCTCCAGCACAAGCTGAGGCCTCACCTGAGTGGCCACTCCTAGCTTCTCCAGCACAAGCTGAGGCAGGCCCCAGTCCTGCAAAGCACTACAGGCCCCAGAGCCTCACTCCTGCCCATACTCCTGACAAGAAAGATATGGAGGTCTCGTACACCCCAGGTAGTGTGGTTGCTGACTCTTGGAGAGTGAAGTCAAATGGGCCTTAGAAAGCACTGCTAATAACAAGGCCAGTGGAAGTGATGATATTCCAGCTGAACTATTTCAAATTTTAAAAGATGATGCTGTTAAGGTGCTACACCCAATATGCCAGCAAGTTTGGAAAACTCAGCAATGGCCAGAGGATTGGAGAAGATCAGTCCACATCCCAATTCCAAAGAAGGGCAGTGCCAAAGAATGCTGCAACTACCGCACAATTGCGCTCATTTCACACGCTAGCAAGGTTATGCTTAACATTCTACAAGGCAGGCTTAGGCAGTATGTGGACCGAGAACTCCCAGAAGTGCAAGCTGGATTTCGAAGGGGCAGAGGAACCAGAGACCAAATAGCAAACATGCGCTGGATTATAGAGAAAGCTAGAGAGTTCCAGAAAAACATCTACTTCTGCTTCATTGACTATGCAAAAGCATCTGACTGTGTCGAACACATCAAACTATGGCAAGTTCTTAAAGAAATGGGAGTGCCTGATCACCTCATCTGTCTCCTGAGAAATCTCTATGTGGGACAAGAAGCTACAGTTAGAACTGGATATGGAACAACTGATTGGTTCAAAATTTGGAAAGGAGTACGACAAGGTTATATATTGTCTCCCTGCTTATTTAACTTAAATGCAGAATTCATCATGCGAAAGGCTGGACTAGATGAATCCCAAACTGGAATTAAGATTGCCGGAAGAAATATCAACATCCTCAGATATGCAGATGACACAACCTTGATGGCAGAAAGTGAGGTGGAATTAAAGAACCTTTTAATGAGGGTGAAAGAGGAGAGCGCAAAATATGGTCTGAAGCTCAACATCAAAAAAAACCACTGGTCCTATCACCTCCTGGCAAATAGAAGGGGAAGAAATGGAGGCAGTGAGAGATATGACTTTCTTGGGCTCCTTGATCACTACAGATGGTGACAGCAGTCACGAAATTAAAAGACGCCTGCTTCTTGGGAGAAAAGCAATGACAAACCTAGACAGCATTTTAAAAAGCAGAGACATCACCTTGCCGACAAAGGTCCGTATAGTTAAAGCTATGGTTTTCCCAGTAGTGATGTATAGAAGAAGGCTGATCGCCAAAGACTTGATGCTTTTGAATTATGGTGCTGGAGGAGACTCTTGAGAGTCCTATTGACTGCAAGAAGATCAAACCTATCCCTTCTGAAGGAAATCAGCCCTGAGTGCTCACTGGAAGGACAGATCGTGAAGCTGAGGCTCTGATACTTTGGCCACCTCATGAAAAGAGAAGACTCCCTGGAAAAGACCCTGATGTTGGGAAAGATGGAGGGCACAAGGAGAAGGGGACGACAGAGGACGAGGTGGTTGGACAGTGTTCTCGAAGCTACGAACATGAGTTTGACCAAACTGCGGGAGGCAGTGGAAGACAGGAGTGCCTGGCGTGCTCTGGTCTATGGGGTCACGAAGAGTTGGACACGACTAAACGACTAAACAACACTTGAACCTTTTATTTATTTAAATTGGCTAGATCTCTTTCCCTAGATGTCAGTCTTTGCTATGCCTTCGTACAATAGTGAAATCACCGAAAGGTAGGAGTGGTCTAGTACAACATGGCCCATAATTCTGTTTTTTATATAGTGTTCTGAAACAGCTAGAGACTTTTTAAAAAATGAAAGCTGAGGTTCCATTTGCCTCTTGGCTCAGCGGTAGTTTTCCGTAACTCTTTCAAAGGCCACCCCATTTTACAGTAATCTTATCTGGATATCAATGCCTGAATCACTGCAGCTAGGTAAGTCAAGGTGGTAAAAGGACCCCTGGCATGTAGGTTGAAAGTGTAGAGAGACTCACAAATCTGCTTTTCATGGTGCAAAATGTGAGATACTTTTTATTGGGGGGGGGGGGTAGTAAAACTACCAATATAGTTGTTATCTAGAATGCATAACACTTGTACAGGGTATACATAATTCTGATCTCAGTCCAACTATCTGAATCCTGCAAAGTAGTTACTGGTTTTATTTCACACTTTCTGGCTGTTTATTTTACAAGATCAGTCATGCCCCCCTCACTTAAAAAAGCCACCAGCACCCGTCCTTGAAATGGCAAGTATACTACTAATTTTTCAAATTCAGTGCACGTTTCTCTCTCTCCCCTCTCATCAGAATTTGCTGTTCTTTCTTTCACACTGGGAGAAACAAAAAAGTATAGCAACATAACCTGCTATGAAGTTCAATCTTTCACTTGCTGTGTTTGTTACCTTTTTGGTGGCAGCTTATCTGACTCCATTGCCCAGCCTTGCTCTGTATTTTTTGTGTAGCCATTAAGTTTTATGATAGGGCAACAGTGCTAAATCCTCTCTTTTTAAAATGAGTCCTTGCGGAAAATGTATAATCTTATCAAAATGGCCTAAGAACTGCTTAATGCTATTCTGGTCAGTGTGCTGTCATTCTACTGGCACTTTCTGTTGCTTGCTCTACATTGCGGAGCCCTGTGTGACACACATTGTCGCCAGGCTGTCAGATTTTTAGTATAAATCCCTGTCTGGGTGGTATAATAAACCTATAAAATGCTGTTGTTGAAGCTTCCTGCTCTTCATTTGGATAGTTTCATTGATTTTGCTTGAGTTACTCACTTTTGCTTAGAAGTGTTGTCCTTCTTGTCTGAATATAGATGTGGAAAAGGTTATTCTGAGATCATCAGTATTCTGAGAATTCAGCAGAACTTATTTTTTCTAAAGCTTCTACAGCCTTGGGTCCTCAAAGCAGAGGAATCCCACTGACATAAGAACATGGCTTTTCAGATGGCTGCTGATAGTCTCTAGGACAGTTTTATCTGGCTGGCCCCAAGGACTTGCAATATTTTAATCAAGATGTGATAGACAGTTTACTAATGAGAAGAGGTGGGCAAGGAGGATGAATAGAATAGTGCAATAGTGCCAACCCTGAAGCCAGATGTCTGTTGTGGGCAGAGGTGCCAAGAGGATTTGGTCAAGCAGGTGAGACACTTGCAGAAGTCTCTCCTTGCTTGGATCTTCATCAAGGAAGAATTGAGTCCTGTCAGGAAAAAAGGCGGGGTTGATATAGCCATTCATATATTGATATTTCTCTATATCTACTTAGTACAGTACTAAATAAATTAAAGGTATATTTAAAAAGATATCTAAAGGTAAAGATCATGAGAAAATAACAAGACTGGTGACCTTGCAAACTGCCAGCTACCCAAAGGGCATGATCATTTTGCCAAGAATAAATAAATATCTGAGTGGAAGACAAGAAAGAGAAAACAGCAAAATGCCACCTGGTTCCTACACTCTAAAGCAGGGGTGTCAAACTCAAATTCATTGGGGGCCGCATCAGCAGTTTGGTCACCCTCAAAGGGCCGGTTGTATCTGTAGGACTATGTGTCCACTCTTTATTATCATAAATTATTGTCACTGCATTCAATTATTACTGTTTTTTTTGTAATAATGTAAGTAATAACTAGCTCTGAAAGCAGAAACATAGTCAGAATAATGGCAAGTAGATATTCAAATGTACAATTATTGTACAATTTATTGAAAAATGATTTTTGGTAACTGCACTGGGTGGTGGAGGCTCGCTAGGGTTTCATGCAGGACCTTTGCAGAGCTACTGGTACCTGGAGATGCTGGGGTACTTCTGCATGCAGGACAGATGTTCTGCCAGTGAGCCACCACCCTTCACCAAAGGGACTGGCTGAGGTTGACTCACTGGAGCTGCTCTCCTGGTTCCAGGGTTTAAGGGCCAGAAGTATAAAGCAGCATCCTATGTTTCTGAGGAGAAGGAGAGGGAGAGGGAGAGGGAGAGGGAGGAAGGAAGGGAGGAAGGGAGGAAGGGAGGAAGGAAGGAAGGAAGGAAGGAAGGAAGGAAGGAAGGAGAAAGAAGAAAGAAAGAAAGAAAAGAGGGAGTGGGAGGGAGAGAGGAAGGAAGGAAGGAAAGAGGGGAGAGATAGAAGAGTAGTAAATAAGGAAGAGAATAAAGAAGGAAAGAAAAAGAAAGAGGGAGAGAAGACGGAAAGGGAGAAAGAAGGAAGGAAGTAGAGGGAAAGAAATAATAAGAACGAGAGAGAGGAAGAAAGAAAGGGAAGTGGGGGGTCGCCGCCTTGATTCAGCGCCAGAAAAGAGCGCGAAGGGACCCAGGGGCAAAAAGCATTTCCCCGGCCCCAGCTGTTTGTCAGCGCTTTGTTGGCGCGGCGCTTCAGCAGCAAGGTCCCACTGCTGGGTCCCGCTGGCTGGGGCGCTCGGCGGGCCACATGACGAGGTCTGGCGGGCCGGATTTGGCCCCCGGGCCTTGTGTTTGACACCCGTGCTCTAAAGTATTAAATTTTAATTAAGGAAAAAACCCTTCTCCAATAAGCCAAATAATTATAGCAGGAATAAAGAAGTTGGCATCAGGGGAAATGTATTTCTAAGGCCCTGCATTTTCTGGTAGTAATAAAAAAGAAAGGAAAAGAAAAATGAAGGTGGCTGAAAGCAAAGAATCATTATGAAACTATTGCCTCCCCGGGGTTGTCAAAATCCCAACCTGTAAAAAGAAACATTTTTAGCATTTCCTAAAACGTCCAATGCCAAATTAAGTTTGGGGGGAGGGTGTGGTTAATGGTGCAACACATAAACTCATAAACTGCTGCTAAGAAGAACCACTGATAGCATTCCTTTATTAAGAGGATTGCTAGGGAGGATTAAGTAAGCATGTACAATAAATGAGATCTATTATTTATTTCTTTTTTCAGTGTGTAGCCTGTTTTAGCCCAATGTGGAAAATCAGCATGCTGAATTGCGAAGGAGGCAGAGTGGCAGAGAGCCAACTTTGCAAATCAACAGGCTCAGGTTTTTTTTTTTTTTTTGTTTTTTTATTAAAAAGAAACTTTATTGAGTTCGAAAGAAACATTATCTACAGCTACATAATACATTATCCACAGCTGCATAATAATAAAAGATATACAATCATAACTTTGGTGTTATGTTGTCTTATTTCTCCCCCCCCCATTCCTCCCTCCCTCCCTCACATTTCCTCCCTCTTCCCTTCCCCTTCTACTTCTCAACCTTTTCTGAGCTTATCCCTGAATTCCAAATATAAACTACATGCCATAAACTTATTTTTACATTTATTTCCATATATTTTCCTTATGTTCGATCCTTTATCTTTCTGTTATAAAACCTTTAATTATCCGAGATGCGATTTGGCTTATCTACTTTGTTCTTTATATAAACTGTAAATGGTTTCCATTTTTTTCTTGAATCCTCTAATTTTAATCCCTTTATTTCCTCATATTTTATCGCCAAATTATAATAATTAAATATTTTTGGTTGCCATTCCTCTTTGCTTGGCACTTCTTGGGCCTTCCACTTTTTTGCAATTAATAATCTGGCAGCCGCTACGGCGTAATTTATAATACATCTGTCATTGGGCTTAATGTCTTCTGATACCATTCCTAAAAGAAATAATTCGGGGCATTTCCTAAAAGAATATTTCAGCATTTTTTAAAATTCGTTATATATCGCTTCCCAAAACACCCTGATGTTATTACAGTTCCACCACATATGTATATAAGTGCCAGTTTCTTTGTGACACCTCCAGCATATATTGCTGGTCCCTGGGTATATTTTTGCCATTTTAACCAGTGTTAGATGTCATCTGTTTTGCATCTTTAATAAATTTTCTTTTAAATCATAATTAGGAGTAAAATTTGAATCTCTTTTCCACAAATTTTCCCATTTTTAATTGGAATTGATTTTCCCAAATCTTGACTCCATTTGATCATAGAATTTTCTGTCATTTCTTCCTCCGTTTCCCATTTTAATATTATTTGATATAAGTTTTTTATATAACTATCTTTATTTACCAATAATATTTCTTCCAATTTCGATATTTCTTTTTCAAATCCTATTTTTTTTATCCAATTGTAATCTTTGATTTGGAAATATTGTAGCCATGTATTTAGATATTCACGATATGTCTTATATTATCTCTAGCGGATCTTCCCTTTACAAACCTCACCTGGTTTTTATAGATTATATCCTCCAATATGTTATTCAATCTGTTGGCCAAATTTTTTGTAAACATTTTATAATCGGTATTTAATAATGAAATTGGCCTATAATTACTTGGTGAATCTGACTCCGTATTTGATTTAGGTATCAGTACAATTTGGGCTTCTGTCCAGGTTTGGGGTATAGTTCCTTTTATAAATATTGTATTCATTAAATCTTTGAGTGGGTTTAATATAACTTCCTGTAATTCCTTATAATATTCTATTGGAAGCCCATCTGGGCCTGGGGCTTTTCCTTTCTTCATGGTTTTTATTGCTTCTATTATTTCTGGTGATGTTATTTCTTTATTTAAGGAGATCAATTTCTTTGTTGGAATTTGTGGCAATTGGTATTTTTTTAAGAATTCATCAATTTCTTCTCTCTGGTACAAAGATTCATAGAACTTTTTAAAGATTTTCATAATTTCATTTCATCTGTCTTATCAAAGATTTTCCCCTCCATTTTAATTCTATTTATTATTTTTTCATTTCGCATTTTCTTTATTTGCCACATTAATAGTTTACTCGGTTTATTTGCCCATTGGAAATTCTTATATTTCCAAAATTGTGTCTGCTGTTCTAGCTCTTGATCTATCATTTTTTCCTATTCCAATCTCAATATTTTTACTTCTTGTTCCATTACTTTACTCTCTTTTTTATATAATATTTTCCCTTGTTTTTTATTTCTTCTAACAATTTTTTCTTCTTTAACTCCTTAATTTTCTTCAATTTTGCATTTTGCTGAATGAAATACCCTCGCATTACGGCTTTCCCCACATCCCAAACTGTTTGGGGGTCTACCTCACCTTTATTATTTAATTCAAAATACTCCTTCAATAATTTATTTGCTTCTTGAGCTATTTGTGTATTATTTAACATGAAGACATTTAGTCTCCATCTTTTATCTTTTTGTTCTTCTCTTAATGATAAAGTTACTGGATTATGGTCTGACAGGGTTTGAGGGCTGATTTCTACTTTTTGAATTCTTATTGTTAATTCTTTAGATATCCATATTGCATCTATTCTACCTGCTGTGTGGTGGCGTGCCAAGGTGTGTGTGAATTCCTTTTTAATAGGGTTTTTATATCTCCAGGCGTCCAATAAATTCAAATTTTCTGTTATTTCTAAAAATTTCTTTGGTAATTTCATTTTATTTATTTTCCCTTTACTTCCCTTTTTATCCAGTTCTGGGTTTATATCTCCATTAAAGTCCCCCATTATTATTGTTCCCCCCCCCAACATAATTCATTAATTGATCTTCCAAATTCTTCAAAAATGCCACCTTGCTCCCATTTGGGGCATATAGGCCCTCCTAAACCCATTGTTCTCCTTCAATCATTGTTTTGACCATTACCATTCTACTTCCTTATTCATATTTATTGAATATTGTCTATAAAATTTAAAAAGATCGAGTTGACTAAAAAAAAAGAATGAATCTGGGAACAAAATCAAATATCTATATTGGTCAGATTCAAAGAAATTAACTATTGTTCGACTGCTTGTGTGCAATGACAGCTAGAATTCTAAATCTCAGAGCAATGAGTTCATTTATCACATTATATAATTTGTTTATTTATTTCTATTTCATTCCTTTGTTTCTCCCTCTTCTTCTTCCTCTTCCTCTTCGGATTCCTGTTCGTCTACGTCGACAGCTCCATCTTCTTCCTCAGTCCTTGGTTGCTGATCTTTAATTGTTTTTGCTTTATCTCCTCCAAGCTCTTGGGCATAAGTTCTGTAAAATCTTTCTGCTGCCTCTGGAGTGTCAAATTTTCTCCATCTTCCTTTAAATGAGAAGTTCATGCCTTCCAGGTATTCCCATTTGAAGAAAAAAAAATGTTTTCAGTGACTTTGCCAAAAATTGGTATGTTTTCCTTTTCTGACCCAAACGTGGTGGTATCAGGCTCAGGTTAAGGAAGCAATCCTTTAGGCCTGGGACTGAGGAGGGGAGGTGGGCTAGATCCTAACCCCATTTGGCTGGGTCCTGTGCAAGCCGATGTAGGTTAAGCCAGGAAGAACTTTGTCCAGGCTGAGACCAGCCCAGCCAGCAGCAGCCCTGCTGTTGAATGGAGTGTGCATTCGGTGCAACTTTATTCTGATTTACTTTACACTAGCTTCAAACATTTGAGAAATTAGCAGCAAACCCTCCAACATTCCTCAGATTAAAATAGAGACATTTTGCACTCCCCGTCTCCAACTGACCCTCCTTCATCGCCCATTTTTTGTTGTCCATCCCCCACCAAAAAAACATTTCCAACACCACTACATCATTGCGACACAGTACACATGCCCTCCATAATCGTGAGGAAACCCCTTAATCCAGATTTTACTTAATTTTATTCTAGATTTACAAAAAGAAAAGCACACACCAGTAAATAAATTTTAGAATGGGGCAAGATTAGACACAGTTTGACAAAGCACTTTTAAAATAATAATAACAATCAATTTCCCTTGCCCTCTGCTCCACACCCCATTTCTTTTCACCCAGGGCAGCCCTGCCCTCTACCTGCCCCGCAGAGCCAGCCTGGCGCATGGGGCTGGGCCTCAGCCACGGCAGCCCCTTGTCCTCCTCCAGCAGCCATGGAGAGGCCACAGGATGCTCCCCTCGCAGCTGCTGTCACTCAGGACAAGCTCCAGCTCATCTCCCTCCCTGAGCTTAGCAGCAGCAGCAGCACTAGCGGGGGAAAGAGGAACTTTCTGGCTTTCAATATTCTGGGACTGTCCCTGGAAAATTGGGGTACTTGGAGGGTGTATTGCAGGGAACTTGTGGTAATACTACTAAACTTGTGCTTCCGGTTTACATACTTGTACAACATCTCCCCACTTCTGATCTCAGACACCTTTCCATTCTGTTACCATTTCAGGTGTGAACAGAAGTTCAAGCATGTAACCATGAGCTAACTTTCATCTTGTGTTTGCCCAGCTTATTGAACCGCCAAAGCTTCTCACAGGACAGAGTTACCATGTTTTAGCAAGAGGCATTATTTTGAACCTCACTGAACTTCTTTTCAGAAATTCAATAATTATCCAGGAGTGATAATAACTCCTGGAAATCAAACTAATTTGTAAATGCAATTTGTAAATAAAAGCAAAACTAATTTGTAAATGCAAAATATTTTTGGACTTTTGCACACATAAGGGATTGATTATTAGTTCATGAAGGCTCTAAGGGACCACCCACACTTTTGTTTGTCCTGTTAATTCAAGTCATGGGCCTGAGAGGGGTTTTTGTTTGTTTGTTTGTTTGTTTGTTTGTTTTTTGTGGTCCCACCGCTTTCTCTCAGGGAAACCTACTGTTTACTGCTGAATCAGAATAAACATAAATCCGCAGAAAACCCAATTGACATTTGTTCTGATTCAGTGGTAAACAAGTTTTTATGGGGAAAGTGTTGGAACAAAAAAAGCCCTTCTCGGGCATGTGACTTGAAATCATGGGGCAATCAGACATATGTGTGGGCCCCAAGTCTCCTTGCATGCTTGTCTCATAGTTACTGAATTCAGCCAATTTTAGACAGAAATTTTAAACAGCTAACACAGAAAAAATAATTGCTGAGGTAATACTTGAGAACGTGGCTGGGGTCTCCACCAGTCTGATGCAGGATGTTGTACCGCCCCCATGCTGTGGCGGCAGTCTAGGCGGCCTGTCCGCAACCCGGCCCCACCCGGAAGTGTACGTTTCTTGGTGTAAATTTTGGGAGCACTTGCAGTTGAGTGTTAACATGACTTTAACCTTGTATTATAACTCCAGATCTGTTTCCTTCCCATGATATCCTGTATCATGGGTAACAAACTGAATGTAGTCAGATCCTTACTCTTCAAGTGCTGAAACTTAGAGCTACAGTGTATTCAGAAGTACTGTACAAATGAACATCTCTTGCCATCTAGTCTCCAATGTAATTAGCACCACTGATTATTTTCATGAGGGACTCTCTGTTCTTGTCAAAATCTTTACCATAACAACTTCTGAATTATAATACAGCTGTAACTGCCTGTGCTACCGTGTTCAGGAGAGGAAGAAATGCAGAAGGAACATTTCAAAAATGAAATTAATTAAACTGGATAATGTTCTCAAAGCTCTCTGAAGATGAAAAGCTCTGCAGTAATTAAATCACCAAAATGCTGTACTTGAGATTTTACTCAGTGAACCTTACAATAACTGTGTGAGGCGGGTCAGTAACTGACGAGGAAGCTAAACATGAGAAACAGAGGCTTACTTAGGACTCCTTAGAATAATAGCTGTTATGCATGCAGGCACTGTAGGCGGAAGGCAGGCTGCATGCAGGACTTTGCAGGGGCTTCATCTGCATAACAAAAGGCAGAGAGGATTCAAAAACCCTTCAATGGCATTTGCTGGTAGCTGGCAGACAGCCAATCCCTGCTGCGATAGGGCCAGTGTTGTGATTTGCCAGTCACAGCATAAGGTGACCTATCACAGGCAAGGAGGTATGTTGCCTGGGCTGTCTTAAGGTGTTTCTATACTGGGCTGAGTGCCCCTGTTTGCCATTATTGTTCTTTGTGTTCCTGATGTTACAATAAATCCATTTTGAGCTGAAATCTGGTCTTGGGTTATGCCTGAACTCACCTACACTTCAAAAGCCTTCAACCTTTTTCAAAAATAAGACACACCTTTAGTCCCAATCCACAACACAGCACCCACTTTTCACCGTTTGCTGTGTGTGCTCATCTTTGTTCTCCCTTTCTAGACTGAGGAAAGGAAGCAACATGGCTGCTGTGCCTTTAGAAGGAGATCTTAGTCTGTCAGGTGCAGCTCAAATGGCAGAGGTAGGAAAAATGTGAATTTCCCTGCTGAAATTCCCAGTTAGATATACCGGTAGTTTCTCTCCATCTCTTAAAACAGGGAGGAAGGGGAAACTTGCAAGTCTCCAGATGTTGGTCTTCAACTCCAACTCCCATCATCCCCAGCAAGCATAGCAAATGGTCAAGCATGCTGGGAGCTGGAGTCTAGTAACATCTGGACGATCACAGGATCAACCTTAATGTCAGAATAAATTGGTGCTGATGCAACTATTGAAATGCACCTTTGTTCGTGGTGAAAGATCAATGCTGACGGAGATACCTGTTAAGAACTGATTGCTCAGGTGGGATCAAGGCTCATAGCTCGCATTCTTAGCCACAACTAAACCATCCCTGAAATACTGGCAGTCTTAGGGAAAGCTCAGCTTGTCATGCGATGCCCCTTACTGCTCTCTTTCTTCAGATGTATTGCACTGTTTCTTTCACGTAGTTCTTCATGGGTTACTGCTGTTATTCTACATCCTGTGTTTGGTTTCCTATCAGATTTGTTCATGGACGCTAGTAGGCCTAAAATGAATACACTGACTGACCCAGACTGCATTGTCCCATTCCAACAGACACCTCAGATTCCTAATCCCAAACGCTCTCACACACATGTTTTCTTCTGCTTCAAACAATGAGGAAGAAAGTACCGTCATTCTAAAGCTTATGGATTTTGTGCTGCTCAGTCAAGACAAAAGCAATTCTTGTTATAACACCCTTCTCCTTCATATCTATATTGAGATATTCCCCAGCAGGGAAAACACATCGAATTGTGAGCTACAGTAATGTCCAACCTTATTCCGTCTTTTCGATAGCCTAGCAATTCATCCATTCCCCCCAAGAAATTGTACAGTTGTAAACAGGATACAACTATCCTGAATGCTGTAAGAATAAGTCATAAATTTAAAATAAAGCTGCCTTCAGTTTTCTTAGAGACATGTACTCACAGAAGAACAGTGTGAAGTTAAAATTTCTGTGTGAGGGGGGAAATGCAGGCTTCACATGGAGAATTTAAAATATTTGCTAGCAGCATTCAAATGTTCCTGTTGGATTTGAATAATAATGCAGTAGCTCAAAGAGTTGGTGCCACTTACAGAAAAGAAAGTTTACAGTTCATCTTCAGTACTCCTCACAAATTTGTAGTTCAATAAATTCCCTTTAAAGTAGAAAACATTGTGGTTTCTATATGCCTGAGTAAAAGTGATTAGATAAATTCACTATTATTAACGGATGGCTAAATTGAAGCTCCAGATACAGTGGTACCTCGGTTTATGAACACAATTGGTTCCGGAAGTCTGTTCATAAACTGAAGCGTTCATAAACTGAAGCGAACGTTCCCATTGAAAGTAATGGAAAGTGAATTAATCCGTTCCAGACGGTCCGCGGAGTAAGCGTTCATAAACTGAAGCAAACTTTCCCATTGAAAGTAATGGAAAGTGGATTAATCCGTTCCAGACAGGTCCGCGGAGTACTTAAACTGAAGCGTTCATAAACTGAAGCATGGGTGTAATTGGTTCCGGAAGCCTGTTCATAAACTGAAGCGTTCATAAACTGAAGCAAAATTTCCCATTGAAAGTAATGGAAAATGAATTAATCCGTTCCAGATGGGTCCGCGGCGTTCATAAACCGAAAATTCATAAACCGAGGTGTTCATAAACCGAGGTTCCACTGTAATGATTTTGCTTCCACTCTGAATATTCAGTCATAACCCTTCCAACAGAGCTGGAAACAAGCATAGCAATCCTCATTCCTTTCCTTGGGCATACTGCTAAATACAGAACACAGAAATGGGTCTTGGAGAAGTGTGAGAAATTAGGTTTAATAGTGTAACTGTAATGGATGCTGATTAAGGATAGAAATGGGATGGACAGGTGTTTTTAAATGCAGTTCCTACGGGAGAGGAAATTTGGGAGGGCTTCTTCAGGTGAATATTTGTAGGTTCTCAAATATTGTTTAATGTAATGCTTCTCCTTCCCTTCCCATCTGAAGCAAAGGGCAAAAGCAGGGACACAGGCCTCGTTCACTCTCCCATGGACACGGAACTTCTGCAGGGAGGAACCTGAGGTGTTCAGGCAGGCTCCCTGTGCAATTTATAACCTTGATCTTCCTGGGTGCGGACTCAGGAGACTGCTCAGGTAGAAAAGTCTCCTTGGTGCAGATGTGCAAGGCTGAAGCTCCACCATGTGGATGAGCTTGCCCTCACTCTCCCCCTAACACCATGGTCATCAGAGGTGGTGGCAGAATGACAGCGATTTATAGCAAAATGGGACATTTTTTCCAGAAGAGAGCTATAGTCTCTTGACACCTAAAACAGAATAGCAGCAGCATGTTTCCAAAGCAACTGGAACACTTTAAAAACAAGGTGGTGTGCTTTATTGAAATTTAAATTTGTAACAAACAAATGTAGTCAAAACGACAGTACAAAAAGATAACAATATTCGCTAATTCATATCACCATACATTCTTCTAACAGTTCCTACGACTTCCTGCCACCCCACCATATATTTATAGCTTAACTTATCTGATACACTATTAATCCATAGCTGTCAAGTTTCGGATTTGAAAATAAGGGATCAGCACCCTCACCTGTCCCGGGGACAGTCTACGATTCTCAGGGACAGTCCACACCACAGAGCGCGGTGATCCCCCCCAGGCTACAAATTAATTTACACCAGGCTACACACCATCATCTTTCCCCACCTTCAGAATGTCAGAATGGACACCAACCCAATCCATCTCCCCATCCCACCCTCCTCTTCCCCCCTTTCTTCCCAATGTCTCAATAACCAAAACTGATTTGTTAAAATGTTAGAGGGGGAAAATATGAGAGAGACATTGTACACACCTCTGTAATATTCTGTGTGTATTACTGTTCGTTACCCAACTTGAGCATCTTTGGAGTGCGAGGTAGGATAGATTTTAAAAAACAAAAAAACTTGTTGCTATTAAAGTGTTCAGGTACCAGAAACAATTTGGTAATTTTAGACTCTGCATTCCTTCCAGCTTGGACGTAGCCAGGATTTTTTTTTTTTGGGGGGGGGAGCAGAATTGACATGATTGGTCAGTTAGTTAAGTATTTTAATTGTTTGACAACCATGCCTTCCACAGGGTCACCCCTTTAGGTGGCCATGTGTATTCCAGAGTGTGGTAAGCCAGCCCTACTGCATTTGGGGAGAGTCCTACTCCTTCTGCTGGCTGGACATCTGACCCAAAATCATTACATGATGGATCAGGAGATCTGAGCTGCCTGAAACCCTGAACACGCTTACTTAAAGCAAACAACTGCATTGTGAATTCAGTATAGTATAGTATCGTATCAATATTATTATTATTATTATTATTATTATTATTATTATTTGCAGCATATAGATAAATATCTTTTCAAAATGAGAGCAAGAGTGTCAAGTGATAGTGAGGACAATCCTAGTTGTGATCCAGAATCACTGTTCAAACAGAGTGCTGGAGAATAGTATAATTATATTTTGGGAATGAGTCATGTTCTTAGGTAGCTGCGTTGTTTTATACTTTCTGGATGTCCCATGGTCATATTATAAAGTAGTTGTGTTCTGTGTTATAAATCAAGCACTGTTTCTTTTCCTTTCCCAATGTATTTCTCATCAGTAAAACAATTCAGTGTGGCACGAGCAAATTTTTATTCTGAAAGTGTGGCCCAGAGTAATTTTTATTCTGAAAGTGTGGCCTAATCTATTAAGGTTGTTCTTCCTACACTTCATCTTAATGCAGACCAATGCAGACATAATATATTTTTACACCAAGCCACCTTTTCCCTCCCCACTCCTTCTTAGATTAATGTCCAGCAGGAAAACCAGAAAGCTTGGTCACTATTATGTGTCACATTAGATGGCCTACCTACTCTGAATCTAAAGTGCTGGCAAATGGCATTGTTCTTGTGAAGGTGAGGCACTGCTGCCACTTTTGTAAAAGTCTATCAGTCTTCTGTCTTTCCGTTACCCAAGTTCAGAGGCTGACCACACAAAGAACATCTCTTTTATCAGGTTGCTTATGGGATATGCTGCGGCTGATGTGAAAAAGAATGTTGAAAAACCCTCAGTAGTTCTCTGCCTGCCTATTGCTGGCTTTAGTTCACCCTGTGAGCTTTGCAATAACCAAGGAGGCCCTCAATTGTCTATTGTGTGGTGCTGAGCCCTTACAAGTCCCAGGTAGTCAGGTATATCAGGCAGAGCCAGATTTGCTTCTAGCCAAGGTGGCTGAGCAAAACTCCACTTGAAACAAATTATTTTTCTCAGATTAAACAAAAGGGGAAAGTGACTATGATGAGTTTTATTTCAGCTCGTGCCTGTTCAGATAAATGCTATTGAGATTTTGCTCTTTTCAGACGTTTTCTTCCTGTTGAGCAAGAAGTTTGTCCCCTTTTAACTGCCTTACTGGGTTTTTTTTAACCTATCCAATTTATTAAGCAGGGAGCAAAACAATGAAAGCAAACTTTTTTAAGGTGCACAAAAGCCAACGAGCCTCCAAAAAACACACTCACCTCACCTCAGAGCGATACACCCCCCCACACACACACACACAGATACACACAAACCAGAGGGGTAGCAATGAAGACTCTGAATCTGCATCCCGCTCCCTCCCCCAACAACCAGGCTAACCTCAGCATGCAGGGACTGAGTCTGTGTTATCTCCGATCTCTGCTATCTGCTACTGGAGGGAGGCACAACAACAGCAAGCTGAGCGAAGAAAAGCCTCAAAGCAAAGAGGAGTGCAGCCATGTGCTCCGTGCGATGGTCTTGATCCAAATAAGGTCTTGATTCCAAAACAGGAGGCTGAATGAGGAGATGGCACTGCAGCAGCTGTTCAAAGGCAGCCAGGGTCCCCCCCCCCCGCGCCCCAGCTAACCCTATTGGCCAGCTGAGGGGCTCGGCGTCAGCTGATAGGCGCTGATGGGGGATGAATATGCCACCCTGCAAGCGCAGGAAACAGCTCCTGCTCGCTTTGAGGCTTTTCTATGCAAGGAGGCAAGGTCTTCCCAGTCCCTGGCCAGCAAGGGGAGGGAATTGGAGCTGCTTACTTTGAAATCCGGGAGTTTTAAGGGATATAAAAAATCTGTGGCAGCACCGGGAACGGCTTGGAAATAAGGGGGTTTCCCGCGAAAAACGGAAGACTTGGCAGCTATGTATTAATCTCTATTTTCTTTTAAATAATATTTGTTAATATTATATTCTCTTATAGTTGTTCGTCATTACACAGAGGTTATTCTTTTTAAAAAGGTTTTTCACATATATTTTCCATAATCTATTTAACATCCATTCATATCATATACAATATTTTTGGACTTCCATCAACCACATCTAAAGATTTCCAAATATTTTAACTTCTTCTTGTATTCCATACTTCATTATTACTTTTAATAATTGTTAATCAATTTTCATTTTCCTAAATTATCCCTATAATATTTCATACAATTCACCTTACAAAACTTCCTGCAAACCTATAAGCGTACGGTAATTTGTTGTTTACTATTGTTTTCCAAATATTTCTCAAATTTAGTCCAATCCTTCAAGAACCTCTGGTCCCACCGGTTTTAAATTCTCCCTGTCATCTTATCCAATTCTGCATAGTCCATTAACTTTATCTGCCATTCTTCTATCATCGGTATTTCTTCTTGTTTCCATCTCTGTGCCATCAATGCTCCTGCTGCTGTAGTCGCATACAAAAACAGTTTTCTATCTTGTCTATTAATATCTTCTCCTATAATCCCAAGTAGAAAAGCTTCTGGTTTTTTAATAAATGTATATTTCAACATCTTTTTCATCTCATTATATATCATTTCCCATAAGCTTTTTACTTTCTTACATTCCCACCACATGTGATAAAACGTTCCTTCCTTTTCTTTACATTTCCAGCATTTGTTACTTGTTTTATACATTTTAGCTATTTTCACTGGTGTAATATACCACCCATATATCATTTTCATTATATTTTCTTTCAAAGCATTACATGCAGTAAATTTCATTCCTTCTTTCCATAATTTCTCCCAATCCTCTAATTGAATATTATATCCAAAATCTTCCAATTGATCTCTCATTGCGCGACCATTTCGGATGGGGGGGGGGTTCGGGCAGCGCATTGAGGGTTGGGGGCATCGCAAAAGCACTGCGAGCCCCTGGAAAAACCCCAAATCAGGCTTTTTGGAGACCTGGCGATCTGGCTTGAGCGAGCTCCCCTCTCCCCGGTAAGCTCTTTTTGAGCCCCGAGAGTGAGAGGGTTGGAGCCGCGGTGCTGCTGATCCAACACTTCTCTCAGTAGCGCAAAGCTTCGTTGTCCAGTGGATGCTAGCAGTAAATTCTCCAAAGAAATCCAAAAACTGAGCAAGGAACCCGTGAGTACTTGCATTTATTGAGAAAAGAATTAGCCAAGATTTGGCCATGGAAGGGAATTAAATCAACGGAGGTCATTCCCTTTCACTGATTAAAAGTGGAAGCAGAGCAGAGGAGCTGCAGCCACTGACTTTAAACTGCCTCTTAAACTTCATTAAGGCAGCCTGCAAACCTCCCCTCTAAGCAGGGATGGGGGGGGGGAGTTTCAGACTCTAAAGACCCTGCAAAGAGGATTTTGACATGTAAAAGAACCATCTTTCCTTTCAGAAGCGAGCCCGACAGCCAGGGAGCGAGAATCCATTGTGACGCAACAATCAGACAGGATGTTTCTTACTTTCAATTTCTGGTCTGCTGCTTTGAAGCTAGTGGAAGTGTCCTTTTGAAGCCAAATACTGTAATTGTTACAATATAAACCTTCCAAATCCTCCTAGAAGAGATGGAAAATATTACTGTTACTAGAACTTGTTGTAAAAATTAAGACATTGTTGCTAAAGTTTCTCCCTCAGTAATAGACTATTGGAATTATTGCTCTCCTTGCCTTTCCTTATCTGCAGTACACTGCTGAGTCCTTGGGAGACTTTTGTTTAGGGAAGACTCTTGCCATTTAAGGCAACACAGCTGCTGACCTTGAATCGGTTTTGAATATGGCTTCAGGTGCTGGGGCTAGATCGAAGGATGAGAGATGAGGCTCAAAGGCATTTGAAGAAAGTGTATTAGCAGCCCTGGCTGAAATTAAGCAGGAAGTGCAAATTAATAGGGACAGAATTGAAAGTACAGTAGTACCTCGGGTTACGAACGCGATCCGTTCCGAATTGCAGTTCGTAACCCGAAAAGGTCGTAAACCGAAGCGCCATTTTGCGCATGCGCAAAGCGCCCCCCCCCGCTTCTGCGCATGCGCGGGACGTATGTGCGACGAAAAATACTTCCGGGTTTGCGGAGTTCGTAACCCGAATTGTTCGCAACCCGAGGTGGTCGTAACCCGAGGTACGACTGTAATACAAGTAAATTGGATAAATCCAATACCAGACACTCACACAGGACCTTCACCGCTTTCACTGGTTCTGATTTAAAAGAGAGGTAGAGCTGGGTGTCATCTGCATACTGATGAACACCCAGCCCAAGCCCCCTGATAATCTCTCCCACCGGCTTCATGTAGATATTAAAAAGCATGGGGGAGAGAACAGAACCCTGAGGCACCCCACAAGTGAGTGCCCAGGGGTCTGAACACTCATCCCCCAACACCACTTTCTGAACATGGCCCCAGAGAAAGGAGCGAAACCACTATCTCCTGTGTGAGTGCCTGGAGGCGGTTGGAGGGTGGATAGCAGTTAACTGATTGAGGTTTAATCCTGACAAGACTGAAGTACTGTTTTGGGGGGACAGGGAGCGGGTGGGTGTGGGGGACTCCCTGGTCCTCAATGGGATAACTGTGCCCCTGAGGGACCAGGTGTGCACCCCGGGAGTCATTTTGGACTCACAGCTGTCCATGGAGGCGCAGGTTAATTCTGTGTCCAGGGCGACTGTCTACCAGCTCCATCTGGTACGCAGGCTGAGACCCTACCTGCCCGCAGACTGTCTCACCACAGACAGTCTGGTTATCTCCCGCTTGGACTACTGCAATGCGCTCTACGTGGGGCTACCTTTGAAGGTGACCTGGAAACTGCAACTAATCTAGAATGCGGCAGCCGCCACCATCTTTAAACGATCCCAATAAATCAAATCTAAGCCTCTAATCAATAGTTTCTCAAAGCCACTATTCAGTACAGCCTTTTCAGGAGAGATTTTGCCAGATCAAAGCTGGAAGCACACATCTAATGTCATAATTATAGCTCACTCCCCCTTTGACTGTTATCATAACCCAGCTTTGACTCCAACATGGTGGAATCCAATTAAAACTGTGTCATGTCAAAGAATTTTCTTGACAGAGATTGCTTCTCTTTAATGTCCATGGTTTAAGGAATCTTTATCCACCTTCCAAGCAAGTCCAAAAATAAAAGCTTTAATTATTTATATTTTCATTTCCACACAGTTTAAATTTAAGAAACCATATTATCTCAATAAATTCCCAACCTCCAGTTTCACTTGCTTTATAAATGTTATAAACGGTTCTTCTGGGAGGGTTTTGTTAGGTAAATAATAAAGCACAATTATAAAGTTCTCACACACCCCCTTCCGCTCCTTCACATACCATTCTGGCTCTGATGTGATCATTCCTCGGTTATCTTATTTCCTCAGAGGCTAAACTTAACAGAATAAATCTTCCTTCTTCATCTGAAGCATGTCCAAAACGTATATCCAATTTTTATTCTTAAGCCATGGAACTTAGTTCACTTGTAAAACACCAGGAGTGCCAGACTATCTTAGGGGCTTCCATCCAGTGCCCCCAGCCCCTCCTTCCTTCTGAAGTCGAAGCTGGTTGTTGGGCATCTGTGGATGAGACTGTGTCTTCCCGAACCCCCGGGAAGATTTAGGGAGGCTGATTACTCCTATCTCAGCCTCTAATTACCCTGTGATGGCCAGAGAAATGTTATTTTCAGCCATCTTCTACAGCACTCCAAGTGGAAGTCTCCAATAAACAAAATTAAAATCGGAGATAATTGGATTATATATCAATTAAAAATCAATAACTGCTTTTTGGAATATTATAAAGATTTATATAAAAAGGAAACAGCAAATCTGGAGAAGATAAAAGAATATATAAAAAATAACAAACTAAGAAATATTTCCAGAGGAAAAGTAGCGGCTCTGAAAAAACCAGTTACAGCAAATGAGTTACATCAGGCAATTGAAAAGCTCCAACAAGGAAAATCTCCAGACCCAGATGGCTTCACTGCATTTTATTACAAAAAGCTGGAGGAAACCTTATTTATGCTATTAAAGGACACAATAAATGAAGTACTGAGAAAAGGGGAACTTCCTAACTCTTGGAAGGATAGCTACATCACCTTAATCTCAAAGGCCAAAACAGATTTAACATCTATGTCAAATTAGCATTACTCAATACAGATTATAAAATCTTCGCTGATATTTTAGCTCAACGACTTAAAGTAGTGCTTCAGAAAACAATAAATAATGATCAAGCAGGGGTTTTGCCTAGGCGGCATCTATATAATAATTTACGACATATAATAAATATCATTGAATACCTGGATTATAAAATAGACAAACCGGCCGTACTTATGCTACTCGACACTGAGAAGGCTTTTGATAGAATTTCGTGGTCCTTTATGATAGAGTTAAAAGAACAAATGGAAATAGGAGATAATTTTTGTAATGCAGTTAAAGCCATATACACCTATCAAAATGCAAACCTAGTAATAAATGGAACTATAACAGGAAGCCTTTCAATAAATAAAGGAACATGGCAGGGGTGTCCCCTCTCCCCACTAATTTTTATATTAGTAATGGAAGTGTTGAATAATCAATTAAGAGAAGATCAAAGTATCAAAGGAATAAAGTTAGGAGGCAGAAGCTACAAAATAAAGGTGTTCGCGGATGACCTATACTCACTACAGAAAACCCAGAATAAAGTTTATTAAAGGCGATGGAGATAATAGAGGATCATGGGAGTCTGGCTGGGTTTAAACTAAATAAAACTAGTACGAAATTGTTAGTTTAAAATATGAAAGAAAATGATAGAGATAAATTGGAAAAGGTCACTGGATTAAAGGTTTATCAAAAAGCGAAATACTTAGGAATCTGGATTACCTCAAAAAATATAAATAAGAAGAAGAAAAAATATATAAATTTGTATCATGATAAATATGCACAAGTGTGGAATGATATATTAAAAAACATTGATAAATGGAATAGTCTTAAACTTTCCTTCTTAGGAAGAACAGCAACAATCAAAATGATGGTAATCCCAAAACTCCTTGTTTTATTCCAAACAATTCCAATATTTGGGGAGAGGATAGCCTGAAAGAATGGCAGAAATTCATATCAAGGTATTTATGGCAAGGGAAGCGACCATGTATAAAACACCTAATTATGGTAGATTCTAGACAATGGAGTGGTCTAGCAGTGCCAGATTTGATATACTATGGTGCTGCCTGCCTTTTATGGCTTAAAGAATGGTGCCATATAGACAATCTGGAACTATTGGATCTTGAGGGCTTCGATTTAAGGTTTGGCTGGCACGCTTACTTAAATTATGAAAAACACAAAGTAAATAAAGGATTTTTCCAGTCACATTATTAGAGGATCTTTATTGAAAGTTTGATTGAAATAGAAACATCTTATTGAACAAAAAAAACTCCATGGTGGAATTCTCCTTTGGAGGCACTTGCGGTTAGACGCAAGAATACGGAGTCTTGTTGGCCCACGTACTGGACACTGTTGGAAAAAACACATGATAAGATACAATTAAAACCATTTGAACAAATAAACCATCAAGTAAAAGATTGGTTTCAATATTATCAAATTTTTGATAGATTTAAAATTGATAATAAACAAGCATTCGAAGAGAAACATCAAAATTTGAATCGGAAGTATTAAATTCAAAGGTAAAAACACTCTCGAAAACTTACCGACTCCTATTATATTGGATTGTCAAATAGGAGGAGGTTAAATCTGTGATGATACGGTGGGCGCAGGACGTGGGGCACAACATATTGTGTTCTCAATGGGAAAATCTTTGGAAAATAAATTGGAATTTCACAACTAGTAATGGAATTAGAGAAAACCTATTAAAGATGTTCCACGGGTGGTATATAACTCTGCATCAGTTATCAAAGATGTACAAGAATGCACAGAATACTTGTTGGAGATGTGAGGAAGTCGAAGATTTATATCATATCTGGTGGAAATGCAAAAAATTGAGTTATTTTGGAATGAAATTCATACAGAGTTACAAAATATCCTAACTATTAAATTTCCAAAAACACTACCGTAGAAGCCTATTTATTGGGAATCACAACACCAGACCTACCAAACAGAATAAAGAACTTTTTAAAATATGCCTTGGCAGCCGCGAGAATATTAGTGGCATCCTTCTGGAAGAATGACAAACTACCAAGTAAAAAAAAATGGCTTTCCAAGACTGTAGATTTTGTTGAAATGGCTTACTTATCAGAAAAGATGGGGAAAAAATCCGATAAATACATTTCTATGAGAGTGGGGTAATTTTCTGTGCTATTTAAAAAAGGAGGTGTGATCTAAACAGGGTACACGCAGTGGATTAACTATTGTAGCATATATGGGGAAAAAGCAAATAAATATATATATAAATACAATTATTGATGAAGTAGTGATTAGATATGGTATATGATTGATTTCTAAATAAAAAATGTTTAATTCTATATTTAAATTTGTATAATTTTTATTAAATCAAGGAAGAGTGGCAATAGGGAAGTCAAATGTTGTTATGTTTATTATGTATATATTAATATAATTTCTGTATTTAATTTCAAGAATACTATAAGCTTTGAATCTTTCAAAGTATGGAATAGAAATTATATTGAATTTTGCTGTGTTTATGATTGATGTAAAGATTTATGTGTGAAAAACGAATTGAAAGAAACATCTACCAATTTCTTTATTGAACATGGATTACAAAATGTTGTTGGTTGAAGGACTAGTTTATGTTGGAAAATGCTGATTTGTTAGATCTAGAATGATTTGATAATGTGTTCTGTTGGCATGCATATTTATGGTATTATAAGATTGAGGCCCACAAAGGTTTTAAAAATCATAGAATCATAGAATCATAGAGTTGGAAGAGACCACAAAGGCCATCCAGTCCAACCCCCTGCCAAGCAGGAAACACCGTCAAAGCATTCCTGACATATGGCCGTCAAGCCTCTGCTTGAAGACCTCCAAAGAAGGAGATTCCAATACACCCCTTGGCAGCAAATTCCACTGTCGAATAGCTCTTACTGTCAGGAAGTTCTTCCTAATGTTTAGGTGGAATCTTCTTTCTTGTAGCTTGAATCCATTGCTCAGTGTCCGCTTCTCTGGAGCAGCAGAAAACAACCTTTCACCCTCTTCTATATGACATCCTTTTATATATTTGAATATGGCTATCATATCACCCCTTAACCTTCTCTTCTCCAGGCTAAACATACCCAGCTCCCTAAGTCGTTCCTCATAAGGCATCGTTTCCAGGCCTTTGACCATTTTGGTTGCCCTCTTCTGGACACATTCCAGCTTGTCAGTATCCTTCTTGAACTGTGGTGCCCAGAACTGGACACAGTACTCCAGGTGAGGTCTGACCAGAGCAGAATACAGTGGTACTATTACTTCCCTTGATCTAGATGCTATACTCCTATTGATGCAGCCCAGAATTGCATTGGCTTTTTTAGCTGCTGCATCACACTGTTGACTCATGTTAAGTTTGTGGACTTCCAAGACTCCTAGATCCTGTTCACATGTACTGCTCTCAAGCCAGGTGTCTCCCATCCTCTATTTGTGCCTTTCATTATTATTTTTTGCCCAAGTGTAGTACTGTACATTTCTCCCTGTTAAAATTCATCTTGTTTGCTTTGGCCCAGTTGTCTAATCTGTTAAGGTCATTTTGAAGTGTGATCCTGTCCTCTGGGGTATTAGCCACCCCTCCCAATTTGGTGTCATCTGCAAACTTGCTCAGGATGCCATCAAGCCCATCATCCAAGTCATTGATAAAGATGTTGAATAAGACTGGGCCCAACCCTGTGGCACCCCACTAGTCACTACTCTCCAGGATGAGGAGGAGCCATTGATCATATAATTAGAAAGACATTGTTTAATGTTTGATAAGATATAAAGATCTGTTAGAAAGAAAAACACCTAGATGGATCTCACCATTGGCAGCCAAGGCCAATAAAAAATTAAATATGGATATTAATTGGCTAAAATGATTTGGCTACAGTGATTTGTTGGTGAAAGAGGAAAATAAATTCAAGCTGAAACCCTATGAACTGCTTAAAGATAAATTGAATGATTGCTTACAATACTATCAGATTAATGAGATGTCCAGGATTGATAAGAAAAACATTGGTTTTCAAGCTCAGAAATCCAAACTGGAAATGGAATTGATAGATGTAAAGATGAAAAATTTATCTAGAATGTATAAATTGTTACTGGAGTGGCATACGAAAGATGAACAAGTTAAATCAGTTATGACTGATCGGGCTAAGGATGTGGGGCACAATATAATGTTGAATGCCTGGGAGAAATTGTGGGGGGAAACCCTTAAATTTACAGCATGTACTGTTTTGAAAGAAAATATGATGAAGATGGTGTATAGATTTTAACACCTCTTAAGCTTTCCTGTCATTTTTGCCAATTTGGCATACTCCAACAAGTTACTTTGCCACTCTAGCTTTGTTGGGATTTTCTCTCCCTTCCAATTCATTGCAATATATATATATATATATATATATATATATATATATATATATATATATATATATATATATACATACACAAGGTGGTGTGTTACCACTTGCTTTGGAGTAATCGCAGTGATATCAATTGTGTTTCTCCAGAGTAAGCAGCCTGCTAATGGGCAAAATCAAAACAGGAATGCATGCAAAGTTTCTTGAAACAATGCAAAGCTACTTATTTCCTTTGCTGGAAAGTTTATATTTACCAATTCCGTAAAGGCACAGAAAAAAGACACATATATTCATCTTAAATAATGCAGTAGAAACAAAAGAAGAAATGTAATGAACTGTCATGCATAAATTTTTTTTTAACATTTTCTTTTCATGTTCCAAATCTTTATTGTTTCAGAGCACCTGTAATAAAGTCTTAGGGGCTGATGCAATTATGTTTCTGATGAAAGAAGCATCTTTCCCTCCTCCAAATATAAGTTTGGACCAAAAAAAACACTCATTCCCAATCTAGTGAGAAGCTGGCTAAACACCATAATGAATGAATAATGCAATGAATAATGCAATGAAAAGGTGGCTCCTTTCCAGGAATAGTGTGTTGAAACAAATAGTGTCTGATTAGAAGAGGAAAGCAGGGCAATATGTTCTTTTTCTCACCTAAAAACATTATGTTAATATATAATGTCGTTATCACTAACTTTAGCTTAATGTTATAGAATTAGCTTTCCCATTCAACATGATTCTCATAGAAAGAGACTCATAGAATCATAGAGCTGGAAGGGACCCAAGGCTCATCTAGTCCAACCCCCTGCAATGCAGGAATCCTGCCCACAGTCATCTCCGGATGGACTTGAATCCCCAGCTTTCTGGTTAACAGCCGAACATACTGATCCATTGTGCGTGCCACAATAACAACAACCCCTAAGGCTGATATGGAGTAGAGAAGGATGAACTCACCCAAACTCACCTCACTCCAATTATTCCAATTAAACTTTTTATTGCACTAGCCATAGGCTTACCTTCCAAGTCCCGGACTGCAGAATCTGGGACCGGCAGCCGTGTGACACCGGAAGTTGCGTCGACGTAACTTCTGGTGTCGCTTTGCCCTTCTATGGGCACTAAAAATGGCCGCCGGCGGCTTCAAAAGTAGCTTCTATGCATGACTGGAAGTGCGTCGACGCAACCTCCGGTGTCGACCGTCCATCTATGGGCACCAAAAATGGCCGCCGTTGACACCGGAAGTCACATCTACGCACTTCCAGTCATGCGTAGATGTGACTTTTGAAGCCGGCGGCAGCCATTTTTTGTGCCCATAGAAGGGCAAATCAGGGGGGAAAATGGCCGCTGGCAGGAGAAACTAACGGAGAAAAACGGGAGACGAAGTGATACGGGGGACCACCGGGAAAAGGTAAGTAAAAACGGGGGCTTCCCGGGGAAAACGGGGTACTTGGCAGCTATGGCCATAGGCCATGGCATCATTCAGAAGGAGAACAAAAAGAAAATACGGGGGGGGGAGAACAACAATAACCATAAAAATCATGGTAACAGCCATGCCCCTGTGGTGGCATACAAAAATAATTTTTGATCACATTTTTTAACATTATCAGTTATCCCCAACAGGAAGGCTTCATCCTTTTTCTTAAATGTATATTTAAAGATTTTCCTTAATTCGTTGTATATTTTCCCCAGAACTCTTTGATTTTCGCACACCTCCACCACATATGAATGAAGTCTCCTGTCTCTTCCCCACATTTCCAACAGATCTTATTGCCAGTTTTGAACATTTCAAATAATTTTTGTGGTACATCATTTTGTACAGGTTTTCCTTAAGTAACGTGGAGGCCGTAAATTTTATGCCAGAGGTCCACAGTTTGTACCATTTATCATTGCTGTTGTTTAGTCGTTTAGTCGTGTCCGACTCTTCGCCAGGCACTCCTGTCTTGCAGTGGCTCCCGCAGTTTGGTCTGTCTCATGTTCGTAGCTTCGAGAACACTGTCCAACCATCTTGTCCTCTGTCGTCCCCTTCTCCTAGTGCCCTCAATCTTTCCCAACATCAGGGTCTTTTCCAAGGATTCTTCTCTTCTCATGAGGTGGCCAAAGTATTGGAGCCTCAGCTTCACGATCTGTCCTTCCAGGGAGCACTCAGGGCTGATTACCATTTATCATATTCCAGGTTATATCCTAAATAAACTGCCCACCTTGTCATTACTGGTTTGGTTTGCTCGTCCTTGGTGTGCCATTATAAAAGATATTCATATATTTTTGATGGTTGTTTCACGTTACTTTGTACCAAGAATTTTTCCAGTTCTGAGCTTTTTTGATCGAATCCTCTTTCTTTCTTGTCTTTTAAATATACACCATGTATTTGATGGTATTCTAGCCAGCCACCCATTCTATCTTTTAGCTCTTCATATTCTCTGATCTTAATTACATTGTTCTCCTCCAATAGCAACTCCCTATAAGTTAGCCAGTGTCTTTCCATATTTAGTTTCTTTTCCGCAATCGCTTCTTGCAGAGACAGCCACCAAGGTGTCTCTTTCAAACCACTCCTTCTATCTGTCCCAGACCTCATATAGAGGTTTTTTGATGACATGATTTTAAAAGTTTCTATGGGACGTCACCTTGCCATGCCATAGGTACGCATGCCATCCAAAGACATTTTCATATCCCTCTAGATCTAATAACAGTGGGTTTTTAAATTTCAACCAATCTGCTATCCAGATGAAGCACGCCGCCTCATAGTACAGCTTTAAAGCAGGGAGTGAAACCCCCCTTTCTATTTTATCTGTTAGGAGTTTAAATTTGATTCTCGGTTTCTGTCCTTGCCAAATGAACTTAGATCTGCCACTCTTTAAATTTGCTTTGTCCCATTATTATGGGGATTGCTTGAAATAAGAAGAGCATCATAGGTAGAATTACCATCTTTTCCGCTGAGATTCTTCCCCAGAGTGAGAGTTTCAATCTGCTCCAAATTTCTAAATTTAACTTAACTTCTTTCCATGTTCGTTCGTACTTGTCATTAAATAAATTTGAGTTTTTTTTATAGAGCCAAATTCCCAGGTATTTTACCTTTTTAGTTGTCAATATACTGGTTTCTTTTTGCAATTGTGCTTCTTGTTCCATATTTAAATTTTTAGCCATCATTTTTGTTTTATTTTTGTTTAATTTTAGGCCTGCTACTCTGCCATATTCTTCTATCACTTTCAATACTTCCGGTACTGACATCCGTGGGTCTTGTAAGGTTAATGTGATGTCGTCCGCGAATGCTTTGATTTTATATTCTCTTTGCCCCAGCTTTACACCCTGCATCTGTTCAGTGTTCCTTATTTTTTGGAGCAATACCTCAAGTGTAATAATGAACAACAGAGGAGATAGCGGGCACCCCTGTCTTGTGCCCTTAGTGATGCCAAATTCTTCCGTTGTTTCCCCATTCACTATAAGTTTTGCTCTCTGGCGTTTATATATTGCCTCTATACACCTCCTGACCTTTACCCCTAGGCCTAATTCTTACAAGTTTTTATTCATAAAGGCCCAAGAGACATTATTGAACGCCTTTTCAGCATCAACAAATATTAGTACTCCCTGTTTGTCGATTCTCTTTTCAAGGAGCTCTATTATGATAATTATGTTTCTCATGTTATCTTTCAATTGACGGCCTGGCAGAACCAGTGAAGGCGGTGAAATCAGAACCAGTGAAGGCGGTGAAGGTCTTGTGTGAGTGCCTGGAGGCGGTTGGAGGATGGATGGCGGCTAACAAATTGAGATTGAATCCTGACAAGACAGAAGTACTGTTTGTGGAGGACAGGAGGTGAGCAGGTGTGGAGGACTCCCTGGTCCTGAATGGGGTAACTGTGCCCCTGAAGGACCAGGTGCGCAGCCTGGGAGTCATTTTGGACTCACAGCTGTCCATGGAGGCGCAGGTCAATTCTGTGTCCAGGGCAGCTGTATATCAGCTCCATCTGGTATGCAGGCTGAGCCCCTACCTGCCCGCGGACTGTCTCGCCAGTGGTGCATGCTCCAGTTATCTCTCGCTTGGACTACTGCAATGTGCTCTATGTGGGGCTACCTTTGAAGGTGAACTACAACTGATCCAGAATGCGGCAGCTAGACTGGTGACTGGGAGCGGCCGCCGAGACCACATAACACCGGTCCTGAAAGACCTACATTGGCTCCCAGTACGTTTCCGAGCACAATTCAAAGTATTGGTGCTGACCTTTAAAGCCCTAAACGGCCTCGGTCCAGTATACCTGAAGGAGCGTCTCCACCCCCATCATTCTGCCCGGACACAGATCCAGCGCCAAGGGCCTTCTGGCGGTTCCCTCACTGCGAGAAGCCAAGTTACAGGGAACCAGGCAGAGGGCCTTCTCGGTATTGGCACCCACCCTGTGGAATACCCTCCCACCAGAGGTCAAAGAGAACAACAATTACCAGACCTTTAGAAGGCATCTTAAGGCAGCCCTGTTTAGGGAAGCTTTTAATGTTTGATGGAATTCTGTATTTTAATATTTTGTTGGAAGCTGCTCAGAGTGGCTGGGGGAACCTGGCCAGATGGGCGGGGTATGAATAATAAATTATTATTATTATTATTATTATTATTATTATTATTATTATTATTATATTACTATCTGTTCGGACATTTTTTATAGTATCTCATTGGCAGACCATCTGGTCCAGGGGCTTTCCCATTCTTGCCTTGTATTATAGCCTCAAGAATTTATTCTTCAGAGATCTCCTTTTCTAGCTGGGCTGCTACTTCCTTTGACTATTGTAATCAATAAAGTTGTGGCCTAAATTTTGCCAATAACCAAACCTAAAATTTGAGTCTTGTCTGAATTTATTTATTGGGGGTGGTTGAAAGGTATCCTCGGTAAAGCAAGATGAGCGCCGCAACCCCAGAGTAGTCCGCAACTGGACTTAACGGTTAGGGGTACCTTTACCTTTACCTAATGTTCATATACCCAAATTCATCCACCCCTTCCATATGACCATTTCTTTCCAAATTTTTAAAGACAGATTTTCCCACAAAGTCATTTTGTTGTGGGAGAAAAGGTCAAATTTATATCTTAGATGGTGCCATATCCTTCGAACTGATGTTATTGTTTCAATAGCAACTTGAGTATTAATGTATTTAGACCCAAGTGCTGCCCATCTTTCTAGCGGTGCTACATAGGAATATTCCAAATTTTTGGACAGTTGTTTTCAGTTGTGGGTCTCCAGAATTGTGTAAAGGTAAAGGGACCCCTGACCGTTAGGTCCCGTCGCGAACGACTCTGGGGTTGTGGCACTCATCTCGCTTTACTGGCCAAGGGAGCTGGCGTACAGCTTTCGGGCCCTGTGGCCAGCATGACTAAGCCGCTTCTGGCGAACCAAGCAGCGCACGAGATGCCGTTTACCTTCCCACCGGAGTAGTACCTATTTATCTACTTGCACTTCATGCTTTCGAACTGCTAGGTTGTGTACCTGACAGTGATGCTTGGTGATACAGTTCTAAGTCTGTGTTCCAAAATCCTCCTTCCTTTATCGGTATGTCCCGTGACACCGCTCCCCTTGCACAGCCTCGGACAAAGGTTGACACAGGGATGCTGCTCCGTCTATTTCCCCTGCTTCTTCCTGCAACAACTCAAGCTGCGCTGCCTAAACCTCTGAGTGTGTGATGGCCTGGGACTCGGGCTCAGACTCGGAGCTAGAGGAATCGCAGCCTGTACTGGACCCTCTGCCTGGGACATCGGCTGAACCAAGTTTGGGGCCTGATCCTGAGGAGCCTCAGTCTGCTCAGCCTCCCCTGCAACAAGCATCAGCTGAGCCGAGCCTGGGGCCTGAGCCTGCCTTGGTTCCAGATGCAAGGGATACCTCGTTGCCCTCAGCCAGGTTGTCACCAGCAACTGACCCACTGCCGGCTGGGGCTGAAGCGGCTCCTGGGTCCAGTAACCCACCGGCGACTCCCGAGCTGCAGAGACTCAGGGCTGATAGAAGGAAACACCTGAGTACTTGCAGGAGAAGTGCTCACCTCCAGGCGAGGTGAGGGAGTGAGTCGCCAGGAGATTGGGGCCGTCCTTTACCCTGTTCAAGATAAAAGGCGGCCAAACCCCACCCCAGGTTGTGGGAGCAACATTGTTGGTTGCTAGACCCTGGCAGTGTTCCTGCTTTCGACCTGCCTCGCTTCCCTGCCTCACTTCCCTGCCTGTGTTCCTGACCTGCCTTAGTTCCTGGGCTTCGTACCTGTTCCTGCCCTCACCTGACACCCTGCCCTGCTCCCAGCCTCGGCTTCTTTGGACTTTCTCTACCCTGAGCCTACGAACCACGGACTGGACTTGGACTTCCCCTCTTGGGTAACCCCCGGGACCAGCACAGTGACATATCCGGAGAACCAATGAGCCTCAAGGTATGGACAAAGTCCCCGCCTCCAAGATGATAAGTGGTGCTGCCCTCAACCAATGGTGCCATAAGCCAGTGGGAATGTTCTGTCAGGTTGGGTTAGGGCTGTGCCTGTCAGGGAGGGAGGCAGGATGGCCGCGCTTTCTGCTTGTGCCAAGAGTCCAGGGCCAGCAGCACTTTCCATTCAAGTTGCTCAGCCAGGGACAGCAGCTCTGCAAGGGGAGGGCCAGGAACAGGCAGTGGCCAAGAGTGGGGGTGCCATAGAGGTTAGGAACATGAGCTGTGAACCAGAAATCTCACCACTGACCCCTCCCTTCCTCTCCTATCTGATCTTTGTTTAGCTGTCTTCTTGGGTGACCTTAACTACGGTAGAATAGTGTCACTCGGCATCTCTCTCTCTCTCTCTCTCTCTCATCCCTGGCCCTCTAGTTCATACTGGAATCAAAGCAACAGCAGCCTACCTCACATGATTGTTGTTGAGTATGGATGAGACATGATGCTGTACTCAAAGGGCAGACTTGCTTGGCCTCCCCTCCCCTCATCTCTTTCTTTCCCCTCCCCCTGTTGTCGCCAGGGCTCTTTTTCTGGCTGTATTCAGCGGTACAGTGTGTTGGCACCTTTTTTCTAGAAGAAAGCACTGATTTATATCATATCGCTTCAAGTGCTAGAGAGAACCATTTCCAAATGGGTGCCCTCTCCTGTTTTCTGAGTTCTAGGGGAATGTTAGCTAGCTCCAGTTCCTTTTATCCAAAGTTAATTGTGCAGCAAATGTATGATGGGCTATGGCAATGAAGAAGAAGAAGAGTTCGGCAAAGTGTTGCCGAACTCTTCTTCTGGCAGTTAGATTTACTTCTAACACTGATGAGTTTTGCTGCCATCATTGTTTCTTTTGTCACAGACACTTATTTGTTTGTTTTCTGTAGAAGTCAGAGTTAAGTTGTGCAGCTCGGTATATTCTTCACAGCATACTGAGCATGTGAAAGCAGTGAAGGTCAGAGATGTCATAACAAAAGAAAGGAATGAAATATGAGGACAACCAATGTACTGTAGAGTAGATGAGAACATTTCAAGCTGAAGAAAATGTGAAAGGGAAGTTTCTTAACCCAGTGCTGGTTTGTTTGTTTTTAGGCTTAGCGAATGTAGGAAGAAGAAAGAATACTGCCTTGCTTTCCATGGCTGATTCTGTTTATTGACTTGATCTATAGCAGTGGCTTGTATAAAATGCCACATCATAGCAAATTGCATGGGAAGAGAGGTGGAGACACAAGGCAAACAATGAGACATCATCCAGCCATGCTTTGCTCTGGTTTCTCTTCCTGCCTCTTAGAGCTGAAACCACAAAATAAGCAGGTTCGTGTAGTGCAGCTCTTGCTGAGTGTTTCAGAAACCTTCAACACAATTATCTTCCCACAGAGGCAAATGGAAATCCAATAAAAACAATACAAAATATGTATTTAAAAGACCTCTAGGAATCTCAAAGATTCTTAAGGTTCTGAGAAAACAAGAATGTTTTTCCACAGTCCTAAATGAGAAGAACCTGGGCATCTGGTGGTGGTGAGCTCCTATTGCTCGGTCCCAGCTCCTGCCAACCTAGCAGTTCGAAAGCACCTCAAAGTGCAAGTAGATAAATAGGAACCGCTACAGCAGGAAGGTAAATGGTGTTTCTGTGTGCTGCTCCGGTTTGCCAGAAGTGGCTTTGTCATGCTGGCCACATGGCCTGGAAGCTGTATGCCGGCTCCCTCGGCCAATAGTGCGAGATGAGCGCTGCAACCCCAGGGTCGGTCACAACTGGACCTAATGGTCAGGGGTCCCTTTACCTTTACCTTACTTTTAACTATGGTTTGCTACAACGACTCTCATTTTATACCCATGATAAAGAGGGTGTTTCCTGGGAAAAGAGGAGATATGTCACCCTAATTTTCATAGGTTTTGGCTTAATGTTAAAGCCATAGCTGTCAACATTTCCCTTTTTTTAAGGGAAATTCCCTTATTCTGAATAGGATTCCTCACGGGAAAAGGGGAAAGTTGACAGCTATCAAGTTGATATTTGAGGACAGCCTCAGAAAGCAATCTCTGTGCAAATGGATGGAGATGATAATGGAAGGAGGACGTTAGGAGACTGATTTATATCAAGGCAGATTATTGGTCCACCTAGCTCACTACTGTTGACTCTGATTGGTAGTAGATTGCCAGCACAGACACATAGTGACCATGAGCACAGACACATAGTGGCCATGACAGATGAAAGGGGGGCTGCAGGAATGACAAATGAAACTGGTATTGGGTTGAATTAGGCCACAACTTTATTGATTAAAGGTAAGAGTAGGTTTGGCTAAGGCACTGGGCACATATCCTGCATCAGGCAGCTTGCTTGCTACCTGATAGGAACCTGGTGGCGTCAAACCAGTGCTGGGAAATCAACTCAAACATGGATTGGATGCCACAACCCCACACAGGCTGCCATTGGGAGAGGTCCACCAGTGGACTCCCAGATAGAGTCCCTCCGCCTGGACCCCTCTAAACATGGTACCCCTGTGACTAGGGATGCAGCCCATTGCCTAATCTGCCAAAGTTGTGACAGTTGCTAAGAGGTAGGCAAAAACCTACAAGCCGACTGTCATAGATGGGTGTTGGCTACTCCCGAGTAAGCACTCCACACATCGTCCGGATTTTCAGAGTTTTATTGTGCATGCTATATACAGTGGTGAGATGTCTCAAATCATGTCTGCTCTGCATGGGGCAGAAGCCCGCAATGGCCTCTGGCGGGCTCTGCCCCAGCCTTTAAGACTGGTCCCCAAAATGCCCCTCCTACTGGCGCTACGGGATCCCCATTGTGTCCAACCTTTCTCCTCAGCTGCCGCTGATTCTTCCCTCTCCTTTCCACCCTCTGATGCAGCTGGCTCCACCCCTTCTTCTCTGCTTCCCAACTGCAGTTGAGGCTCCAGTATTCTGCTAGAGCCCTGGAACCTCCTTCCTGCCTTGATGCTCTTGCTGCTGCTTTCCCATCTGATGGAAATAAGCAGAGTGGGCTGCTCTCTGCAAGCCCTCTCTCTTACATCCACACCCCCTCCAGGCCCCCCTCCCCTTCTGAGGCTTGTGTTGCCGGGGGGGTGACGGGACTCCCAAGAAGTCAGTTCTTTCTGAGCTTGTGGGCGTGAAGATCTGCTCCCAGTCCACCCCCTGGTCTGGTGTCTGTAAAGATGGCTGGAAGCCTGACAGGTCTTCCTCCTCTGCTGTAGTGTGTGTAAAATCCTGTTCCCAGTCGGTGCTGGGTGACTGATCCGTGTAGTCCCCTCCGTTGTCACCCTCCTCCTCCCTCTGGAAAATTGCTTCTGATTCCCGTAGGGCTCCGTGGGTCTGCGTCTCCCAAGCTCCCCACCTGGGATCGCCCTCCCCCTCTGTGTCCCCTGTGCTGCTGACGTGTGGTGGTTCGGGTCTCTGGGGGAAAGGGGCGTGCAATTCCAGCACGCGGCACTCCCCTTGCACGGTGTGCGTAGGTGCCCCCGCATTTTTGGAAGCAGGAGTGTCCTCCCTTGCCATTAGACATTCAAACCCCCTCCCCCCCCCATCGGGAGCCCGGGCTCGCTGTAGCGCTGTAGGCCTCCTCCTCTTCCCTTCTGTCTGGAACCTCTTGTCTGCCTTCTCCCTCCACCCTTCTGTCTGGTGTCTTTTGTGTGATTTCCTTTTCCTCCCTCCTGTCAGCGTCTTGTGCTGGATGTGTGTCACGTCCTCTGAACCTTGGGCTTTCCCTGAAGTGTGAGAGCAAAGACCTGTGACCTACGGGATGGACCTTCCTTGCTGTAGGTACTTCCAACCTGAAGGTGACAGGGTTGATCTGTCAGAATCTTGAAGGGCCCCAGCCTTCTGGGTGCCAGCTTCTTCCCCCTTCCCCCCATGGGAAGGCCTTCTGACCACAGCCAGACCCTGTCCCCTCCCTGGAAGACCTTCTCCAGTCCCCTGTGATGGTCTGCCCCCTCCTTGTAAGCCTCATTGCCCCTTGCCACACCTCCATCCAGTTGTTGGTGTACTGTCTCCCTCCTCTCACCCCATGCCTCAATAGGTGGTCCCCCGATCTCCTCCTCCCCCTGCTCTGGGAAGGCTCTGGGGTCTCGCCCAAGATTGGCCTTACTGGGTGTGAGCCTCATGAAGAGGTGTACTGCATGCCCCTCCGTGGGGTTGTCATGATATTGCTTGAGAATCTTCCCTCTGAGGGACTCTTGGGGCATATACAGAGCGCCAGATGCAGCCACAGTGCCCGCCCTTACCTGAGTGCCTGAGGCCTGAAGGTTGGCAGTCTCCCTGAATCCACCACAGCTTTGCCATGTCCCAGGTGAGCAGATATGTCCAGGGTTACTGGCAGGTGTCTTTCTGAGCCCTGCCTGGAGATGTCAGTAGTCTGTATTCCAGTATTACATGCAGAACTAGGTGTAACAGGGTGTTGATATTTTGGCAAAGATTTATGCTGAAGCTCTTCTGGTGCTTTTGAAATATCAGTGCATGTGATTAGCCTGTGAAATGCTGGAGGGGGACTTGAAACACTTGAGGAGATTTAGGCCTACTGAGGTTTACAGGAGTGGCAGATCTGTGTGTGTCTGTCATGTAAGACAGCAGGGATTATCAGGCTTACTGATAAAATGTTTTCCAAACAAAACAAATCCTATCAATATAGAAAATGAGATGTTAGACAGAAGGCACAGCTGGGTGACCATTGACACCTCCAAAAAAGGAAACCCACCACCAAAATGGAGAGCAAAGGATTTATATATGCTAACTTGTTTATTTATTTCATAAAGTGTTTTGACTGTAAAAACCTTCAAGTGGTTTACAAAAAGAAAAATCAAGAAAATCAAGAAAAATTGACAGCCATACTTTAAAACATACCAAAGTTAAAATACTAAAACAGATTAGAATTACTTCAACTTTCTAAACAACGTTTTAGCAGATACTGAAAAGATTACAGCGAAGGTACCTGCTTGATCTCGATAGGCAGGGATAATTTATACATAAATTTAGAAACAATGACTATAATTTAAATAAGAACACAGTGCATTTCACCATGTGAGTTAGACTGTCCTATTTAGCAGTTTTCTGTCCAGGGACTCAGCTATACAGCTGCAAATATAATGTTTTAATTGTGTTTTAAATGCATTATACAAATGGTGCTGGTGAGCTAATGGCAAATTCCATATTTATTTATTTATTTATTTAAAAAAAAACTTTTTGAAAGCATTTTCACAGCATTTTTTATATATGTGTAGATTTAGCCCAGAAGTTGCTTAATGAGCAACTTCAAAGCCCCTGCTCGCCTTTTGTTAAACCAGAGAACACTCTTCTCAGACATTTAGTTTGCTAAGCATTTTATAGGTAAAAGCTTTTGTGAGCCCCCCTCCCAACAAAGGAGGCAGTGGGGCAGAAATAGACCTTAAGTAGCTCGATGCCCTAGTGCAGGCATGCCCAACTCCCAAGAGACTACGATCTACTCCCAGTATTAAAAAACTGGCAGTGATCTACCCATTGTCATTGGAAGGGAGGAGGAGCGTGGGTGGGGTGGGTGGATTGCCCAGAGTTGTTGAGCTTTATTTAGGAGGGAAGTGCCCAGAGTTGTTGAACCTTTGAGGAGGAGGATTGCACAGAGTTTTTTAGCTTTGCCCCCATAAATTTTTGTACATGATAAGGATCCTGCAATCTACCAGGATCAGCTGGGGATCTACCAGTAGATCATGATCTACTGGTTGGACATCCCTGCCCCTAGTGGTTGGAACTTTGCAATCCTGTTTTGGGGAAGGCCTGTGGCTGAATGCCAGAGCACATCTCGTGTGTGTGTGTGCACGCGCGTGTGCGCGTGTGCGTGTGCACTTGGCATACAAAGTCACTGTGGTGCACTGCAGCTTTCTCAAAGTAAAGAAAACATGCAAGCTTCAGCATCCTGTTTCCATGTTGAATGTTTCTGTGAATGCAAAGAACTGAAAAAGCAAAACACTATCGAAAAAAGAAGAATGGGTGGAAAAGTTGATAAATTATCAAAACCTAACAATTAGAGCTGGTAGGGCAAAAGGTGTAAAAGAGGAAAAATTGGAATTTACTTAAACAATACCAGAAAAAACAGATAGAAAAAACCAATCTTCTAGCGGACATATAAAAGGCACAAAAAAAGGAACAAAAGAAAAAGAGAGGAGGAAAAGTACGTATAAAAACATAATCCAAAAAACAAAAGACCAGAGTAAAGGGGGACTGGAAGTCAATTTTAAAGGGAGAAGAGGGGGGAGGGGTAAAGTAAGGGGGGGAGTTTCTTTGGTTATTTTTTAGGATGTTGTATATATATGCAGTTAGATGGAACAAAGAACCTGAGGCACAATTTGATTTTGTGTTGAATTAGGATTCATATATGATTTATATATGATGTACCTATACTTATATATGATTTACGTATGATTTATTTATGATTTATTATATTTGGGTTTAACCTTTTGTTTGTTTAAGCCCAAGTATGTATTGATTTGTAATTATTATTTCTTTAATTTGTCATTTGACTAATCACTATTATTTATTATTTGAGTTTTGTTAGTATTGTTTTGTTTAATTTTCTATTTTGTTAAGTTGTTTTGATTTTGTATATTTTTTAAAATTTCAATAAAGTTTATTGAAACTTTAAAAAATAAATAAATAAAAAGACATATTTAAGTTGCTGCCCCCTAGTGAGTGCCCTAGCAAAGACAAGCCATCTGCTTCTGCAAAGGGGAAGACCTCATCTGGTAAAGTCGTGAAGACTTTCGAAAAATGGCTGGATGCCTACCAGGTCTTTGCTGGGGTGGTCTCAGCCGCTTATCGCAAATGATGCAGTTTACAACTTTGGATTTATTTATTTATTCTTGGTGCGTGGGGGTTATATTCTGGCTGGCCCTGAGGCGCCATCACCTATGATGAGACCTTTCACCGCAGGGCATCTAAGATTCCTTCTGTGCATTGGGTTCATAAAGATCTTGATGTGTGGACAGCTTCCGTATCCCCTCATTATGAATCTAAATCGACTGAGCAGCCAAAGAGGAAGCCAGAGCCCAAGAAGCAGGGCAAGTCTCCAGTTTGCTGGGAGTACAATAAAGGATCCTGTCACCATGCGGGCTGTAAATACCCCCACGTTTGTAGAAAATGCTCAGGCAGTCATTCTGCCAACTCCTGTGGAATCAAATGGCCCTTTTGAGGCGCTAAAGGGGGAACCAAGCAAGAGCCAAAGATTGTCCCCCCCCCCCGCAAATTTCGCACGATAGCAAATAAGGAACTGCACTCCTTGGCGTGTACTAGGAAATGGCCTTGGGCAGGATTGCTGGCCCTTTCAGTGCTCTTCCTTATCCTGACCTGCATCTATCACCTTTAGGTGTGGTGCCTAAGAAGGCGCCTGGAGAATTCCTCCTGAACTGTCTTCAGTTTAAATATGCTACTTTTGACCAGGCGGTCAAATTAATCAGGAGTTTTGGAAAAGGAGCTTTGTTCAAAATGCGACATTGAAATGGCTTTCTGCTTGCTCCTAGTTCATCCCTTAGATTTTAAATACCTGGGTTTCCAATTTGAGGGCAATTTTTTTGCAGATAAAGCCATGCCTATGGGTTGCTCTATCTCCTGTGCAGCTTTCGAGGCTTTCAGCACATTTCTTGATTGGGCCCTTCAGGACAAAAACCGGTTTTAGGGGCGTGACCCATTATTTGGATGACTTTTTCCTAAGCTCTGCAGCTGATTCTAATGAATGCTCCCTGCTGCTGCAGGCCTTTAATGACCTTACAGCTGAGTTGGGTGTACCCCTGGCTGCCGATTAAACTGAGGGCCCATCAACAAAATTGTCCTATTTGGATATCCAATTGGATACTGTGGCGCAGACTTCTGCCTTGCCCCAAAACAAATTGTTGGCTTTATGTGACATAATTTTTAATTTTCTGACACAAACAAAAGTTACACTGAGGCAGATCCAGTCCCTTTGGGGGCATTTGAATTTTGCCTGCAGAGGTGGCAGATTCTGCTGCTGGCCTCTGTCCCAGGTGCTCACCCATTGTCTGATTTCCAGTTGCTAACTGGTGTCAGCGCTGTCTGCCCGAGGGCAGGCACTTTTCGAACCAGAGGCTATGCAACCTTTATTGCAATCAATAAAGTTGTGGCCTAAATTCTGCCAAAAACCAAACCATATTTCGAGTCCTGTCTGAATTTATTTCTAGGCCAGGTTAAAGGTTCTTCACATGCAAATGAAATTTCATGCATATCAGTTAATACCTTGACCCTCCTCCATGAAAATAGCTGTTTACTTGGCTGTTTTCCTATGTCATGAAGGCTGACATTTCAATTCAGTGGAGCACTTACTGTTCCCAACCCTAACCCTGCGGAAAGTTATCTAATTATACTTTACTTTGATTTTGACATGTTTTTAGTAGGTGATTTAATTATTATTTGATTTTTATACCAATGTTTTGTATCCAATGTTAGCCACCCTAAGCCCGACTTCAGCCGGGGAGGGCGGGATGTAAATAAAAGTTGTTTGTTGTTGTTGTTGTTGTTGTTGATTCCTTTGTAAGAAAATATGAAATAGTGCAAAAGAATTTAAGTTAAAAGCCTTTGCAGATGATTTGGAAAACCCTAGCGAAAGTGTTGCAGAAGCATTCGAAGAAATTGACAGATTTGGACAGTTGGCTGGGTTTAAGTTGAATAGAAGGAAAACAAAAATGGTCGTTAAGAATTTAAGAAGGAAAAGAGGAAATTCAACAAAAATATGGCATTGAAGTGGCTAAAAAAGTAAAATATTTGGGAATTTGGATGACAGCAAAGAATATTAATTTATTTAATGACAATTATGAACCAGTGTGGAAGGAGATAAAGAAAGATCTAGAGATATGGAACAGAATGAAGTTGTTGTTTATGGGAAGAATAGCTGCTATTAAGATGAATGTGTTGCCCAAGATGTTATTCTTGTTTCAAACAATTCCTATAATAAAAGGGACAGGACAATTCAAAGAATGGCAGAAAATTTTATCAAGATTTGTCTGGCAGGGGAAGAAGCCAAGAATAATATTAAAGTTATTGACTGATAGGAAAGAAAGAGGTGGATTCTCCATGCCAGACTTAAGGTTATATTATGAAGCGTCCTGTCTCTGTTGGATAAGAGAATGGATAACACTGGAAAACACGAATTTGATAGACCTAGAAGGTCACGACAACAGATTTGGATGGCATGCCTATCTATGGTATGAAAAGATTAAAGCACACAAAGGTTTTTCAAATCATGTGATAAGAAGGTCATAATTTGAGGTTTGGGAAAGAAATAAGATGCTGTTAGAGACCAAAACGCCTTGGTGGATCTCACCAGTAGAGGTCAGATAGAGGTTGGAAATTAAAATCATTTGAAGAAATTAAGGAGGCTTTGACTGGATGGTTACAATATCATCAGGTGAATGATGTTTTGACAAAAGATAAGAAATTAGGATTTGAAAACAAAAGGTCCAAATTTCAAATAGACTTGTTGGGAGGCAGAGTAAAGTTATTGTCAAAGATGTATAATTTTTTGCTTGAATGGTGTACAAAAGATGAGTTGACAAAAGATGTGATGATAAGATGGGCAAGAGATTTTGGGTATAATATTTAATATGATGCGTGGTAGAAATTATGGAATGAAACATTGAAATTCACTGCATGTACCGCCTTGAAAGAAAATGTTATGAAAATGATGTATAGATGGTATTTAACACCAGTTAAATTAGCAAAAATGTATAGACCAAGTAGTAAAAAGTGCTGGAAATGTCAAGAGAAAGATGGTGAATTCTATCATTAATAATAATAATAATAATAATAATAATAATAATAATAATAATTTATTATTTATACCCCGCCCATCTGGCCGGGTTCCCCCAGCCACTCTGGACGGCTTCCAACAAAACACCAAAATACAGAAATCCATCAAGCATTAAAAGCTTCCCTAAACAGGGCTGCCTTAAGATGCCTTCTAAAGGTCTGGTAATATGTGTTGGACATGTGAAAAGGTGAAAAGATACTGGAAAATGATATATAATGAATTGAAAAAGATGTTCAGATACACCTTTCCCAAAAAACCTGAAGCTTTTCTATTGGGTATAATGGGAGGGGAAATTGCTAAAGAAGATCAGAGATTGTTTATGTATGCTACAAGAACTTTATTGGCCCCAAAATGGAAACTACAGGACTTACCGACAGTTGAGGAGTGGAGGACGAAGATGATGGACTATGCAGAACTAGCCAAGTTGACCTACGGGACCCGATACCAGGGGGAAACAAGGTTCCAAAAAGAATGGAGTAAATTTGTTGAATACATGGAGAGGAACTGTAGAAGTTTAAGGACACTTGCAGGACTAAAATAAATCCTATGAACTGACTTTGAATAAGTAGGTAAAAGAAACTGCGGGATAAGAGTGGAAAAACAAAGCCGAAGGATGGGAGGGAGGGAAGTCTTAGCTCGGCGGAGTGAATTATATTAAGATACAAGAGTATAAGATGCAAGAGGCTGTGTTGTGTGTGTATTTCTTTGTGTGTTTTTGTTTTATGTTTAATTTGTGTGTTTATGTGAAAACCAATAAAAATCTTTTTTAGAAAATATGAAATAACGTAAAACCATTTTTGCAGGGGGGGGGGGGAACCCCAAAACAATGTGGTGGGGGGTGACAAGATTTTTTCTGATCTGGTTACCACCTGACCTTCCTACGCCTCTGCTCCTAGTAGCTCTGAATGCTCCTGCAGATGTTCATGACAGCTTTGAGAGGCCTTCCTAGCAGCCCACAGTAGTATTATTCTCCCCGCGCACCCCTAACAATTCTGACCCATCTTAACTGCCAAATTGTTCCTGGACTCCTCCAGTTCATAGATTTGTTGTAGAGAACTTAATATACTGGTCATTCATACAAGGCTTTTGCACATATATTACTCAAAGGGACTCACTTGTGAGTCATCCCATGTCTTCAAAAAGTTGTATAAGAAAAGCTGTATTATTTGACTTCCGTAGTAAGTCAGGTTTGGAGAAGATGGGTTAAATGAATTTGATAAACTTCACTTTTGAAGCAGAAAATGGTAACGTATCTGCACCATCTATTAATATGGTATCAGGAGTTATAAATTCCTAAGCATAATGTTTGACAGGAAGCTGTCATGGAAGCAATAGATTCATTATAAAATTCTAGAGGTGCATACATCCCATTGAATGTTTATCATTAACTACATGGAGAGCTGATAGGAAATGTCTGGTTATAATTTATATTTCTGATGACTCTCAAATCTATTACTCACTTTTCTCCCATTTTAAAGCTGCTCTGGACAGAATAGAAATTGAACACTAAGCATAGATTCTGAACTTTTTTTATTCTATTTTATCTGAAGTCTCCATATTGAACTAGCTTTCGCCTATAAACAGACCTTTGCTGACAAAGTCTCAAATGTGAAGGGCTTTTTCCCATGAAGCAGCTGGAGAAGGGAAAATGCATCATTCTGCTTTAAATGAAGATCTAAAAAAAATCATTAATGCTAACAATTGAATTAAAATAATTCAGCATCTATCGTGTCAAGAGGCACTCCACCATTTTGGGTTTAGAAATATTTAAATCTCTATAATATCATGATTTGCAGCCCTGTCCACAGTAGAAAAATTTCTTAACTAGAAAAAATTGAAATTAAGCTGACTCAGATTCTAATCTTGGCTCCATACATCCAAAGAAATTTTGGACTTGTGCATTGCAGACAACTTCGTAGGCAACTTCTGAAACTAAAGAGAATTTAAAGCAATTTTTGTGATGGAAATGTGGTTTTTAAAAAAATAAAATGTGAGAAGTACCCCTTTGAGTCCTGGCAAATTATGGCTCCAATCCTATTTTAACATACCTTAGAGTAAACCCAAATGATTCAGGAGATTGACTTATTGAGTAGACATTGTTAGGATTGTGCCATTACTTTATTTCATTGGGACAGACATCTAGTTATTGGCTGTTTTTCTAGTACAGTATAAGTCAGATACCACCCACTGTTAGATGGTAGACCAGAGTGTGAGGATTCACTTAGCCACACGAAAACTCATACTGATGACAAACTTAGTTGGTCTCTAAGATGCTTGTGGAAGGAATTTTTCTATTTTATTTTTGTTTTGTTTCGACGGCAGGCCAACACAGCTACCTACCTGTAACTAGAATAGCCTCTGAGAATGTAGATGTTCATATCTGATACAGAAACCGTCTGATTAAAAATGTATGCATTGGTGCAATCAATGTGTATCTGAATATGGGACACAAACGGACATTTCCAAGTGTAGTTGAAGTACCTGGGTGAGGGATGATGGCATATATGATTTAATCAGAACTAGCGGAATATCAAACATAGCTGCATAACTTTTTAGTGAGTCTCTCAGGTCTATCATTTTCCTATGTGTGACTCTATCACTTACATTTTCCAGTGAGAGGCAGCCTATTAGTTGGATAATCTTGTATCTTTTGATAACATAATCAGTGAAAGAGCCCTCACTGGTAAACTAGCTTGACTGTGGCTTGGATTCTGGTGAGGATGCAGCAGAAGTGGCAAAGCACATAAAAACTGCTGAAAGGAATCATGAAACAAAGAGGCAAAGAGGAAATTAGAGTGGAGCTAACAGAAGGCTATTTTTCTTGCAATAAAAGAAAAAGTTTAAGTGAGCTTCATATCTGATTAAGGAGAGGCAGGAAAAATAATATTCCAAAATTGTATGATGAAGAAACAATCTTCCATTGCAACTGCTGGGAGGGAGGATAGGCAGTGTGGGAACTCAGAATAGGCCGAACTCAGTCACTACCATTGACTTGACAGAAGAAGAAGCAATATTGGAAAGCTACTTTAAGTTGAATTTTGCAGTGATCATAGTGTGATTTTGTTCTTCTTCTTTAAACTGGAGATATTTCTTGTCACTTCTTGTCACTTTTGAATATTACCTGTGCAATATAGCAAAACAGTGCATTGGAGCTAAGACTGCACCCTTTTATCGTGTCATTGGCTGATGGGGAGCTGACCTAGAACAAAGCTGTGGACTGCCATGGATTTTTTTTTAACTTTTAAAATTCTTTATTGAACATCATTTAAAAGTACAACATTGTATAAACACAAAATTCAAAGCTATTCTAATGGATTTACAGGATTTGCATCTTGACAATAAAGAAACACAAAACAAGTCTATAAACCAGGTGCAAAGCCCATAGCAGAAGTTTAGAGAGCTGGAGAGTGTTTTGTTGTTGAGGAAATACATTCAGGTGACGCTTGTTAAGCTATCTGGCTATCTGGCTGCACAACCAAGTCAGGCCAAGGACTGGCAAGAAAGCAAAAAGCTTATCATTTTACAGGAGGCAAGGAGAGAGGAGGCAGATGAGGACATCTGAACTGTTTACTGTGTAATGGAAAAACATGGTTTTCAGCAGGCATGGAAATAGATGCAAGGGTTTCTGTTACAATTGCCAATGAAGAGACTTACCCAAAATCCAAAAAAGGGGGCTCAGGCTACCGCCATTGCTGCCCAGCAAGAGAATCTTGAGCTCCGAGATTCCCTGGCGCTGTGAGGGAGGGGGGAGCAGACCCCCCAAAATAGCCCCAGATTGAGCAATCTGAGGACGTGGGGACTCAGCAGCACCTTTTTCTGACTCCTCAACTCCCCGGTAAGCCCTATTAAGGGAGCCAAGAGTGAGCGGAGTGGAGACATGGTGCCTTGAGTTGAACTGCTACCCTCGCAGCGCGAAGCTCCGTGCTGGCAGCCTGTGGAGCGGTGGATTCTTCAAAATTTAAAGGATTTGAAGACATTTGACACCGTGAGTAAAGGAAAAGATCTTTTTTAATTTATAATTGGAAAGAATTGGCCACAGGAGGAGATTTAAAAAGGAAGTTGATCTCCCCCATTGAGAGAACTGAGACACAGTAAATTTGCCCGAAGCCGGAAAGATTGACAGGAAGCTTTCAATTTCCAAAAATTGGATTTAAAACCTTCCCCCGAAGGCAGGGTAAAGGGGAGAAGGGTTGAACTCAGTAAAATCCCTGTAAAATTTCTAATTTGGACTGGGGAAAGTCCCCCTGGAAGCTGGAGTCGGGTCCCTGGAGGGATCAGCGAGCCACCATTATGACATCATAATAGGAAGGAATTTGTTTACCTCTTTGAAGTCTGAACTGTCAGCATTGAAGAGAGTGCTAAATATATGGCTGTGAAAAATAAGTTTGATAATGCTCCTTTCATAAATGGACAAAAGAGTTTTAAGGTATGAAGAAGAATTTAAAATGTGAGTTTGCAACCAATTTGGACATAATTTCTGTTTTTGAAGTTTGGAAATACGAACTGCGCCATTTCCTGCTTGGTAATCTGTGCTGTTCCCATGAAACCTGAGATGAGATTGCTTTGGGATTTAAAACACGAAGTGCACCAGAATACACTACAGATTAAAAAAATAAATCAGAACTGTGTGGAAATTGAAAATGGACTAATTTTAATAGAGATTGTAGAGAAGAAAGATGAGCAATCATCAGTCCTGGACAATGCAGTTGAATCTAAAGAAGAAGAGGATGGTGCATGGAATATTGTTCCCCCAGTGGGGGGGGGGGACAAGACCCATGCTCGATTCAAAGGTTTTTCAAAGAAGAACCAGTGTGGAATAATGCCCCCCCCCCCCGAGAGAGAGGGAGTGCAGGATCCATACTGGGGTCAGAATTTAAGGGGTTTAAAAATTGCGAAAGGACAGAAAAGTGGAAACGTAGTTGGATGGCATTGTGAAACAGCTAGAGAATTGGGGAGGCAGCAGGGGACGAAGAAGGAAGAGTGGTGGATAGGTTGGGATAGAGTGGGAGTGGGGTGAGAAGCAATAATGGATGTTATTTGTTGATTGATCAAGATGGTCCGAAACTGGAATGACTTATGGAACTGGCTGATTCATCTGGGAGACCCCCAGTCCGGGGGGGGGGGGCTGAATTAGATTTAAGTGTTTAAATGTCATTAGGATAGAAGAAGTAATATATGAATTTATGGAAAAATTTTGGGAATAAATTTTAGGGTAAGGGGGGAATAGAAGATAGATGGTTGGGAAAATAAATATAGATTTGGATTATTTGCTGAATTTTAGGTTTAGGACATTGATGTTTTTTAGAATAAAAATATTTGGGAGATAATGAAATAATGTGTAAAATTAACACAGGTTCAAAAGTGTCTCTGATTCTGGCTAGACCACAAGTTCAGCAGTCAATACATTGGCAACTGAGTAAGTCCTAAAAATTGAGTCACCATCACTTAGTTTAGAACTTGCAGTGGCAGCAACATTAAAAATAAGAGTGCATGCATTATATTTATGGAGGGGGGATGTAAATTGCCAAATTAACAGGAAGTGAGAATTCTGTGGTGATGTTTTACTTCCTTCTGCCCCCGTGCATCTCCAGGCAATGCCTTGTGAATGCTGCCATTAATATGCCTGAAGGTCCCATCCTGGCCAGAAAATCAAAAGTTGGGTTTTCAAAAAGGTCACAAGATTCAGGCAAAGTGCTGTATTTCATGTAGTGTATACAGAATAAAAAAAATTATTGATATTCCATTTTGAGGGAAAGATTGTAACAGAAACAGAAGCTGACATAACAGTGCTTCCTAACTTGTGCTGCTGATTGTGTCAGAAATGAAAACAGACAGTAGCTCACTGTAGTCTTATTATGGTTTTCACTTTTAAAGCCCTTTATCATCTTTTGGAAGGTTGTAACCATCTTGGATCTTTAATTTTCTGACAGATTGAGTCACACTCCAATATCACCTCCAATTCCTGGAGTACATGAAAGAAACAAATGCCATTTCCCCTCTAGGTTCCATGCAAATAAAGAACTGAGCAAAAATAAATACCTTGTTTATTCTTCTTTGACGTGTTATTCTTAAAGACAAATGAATAAACATTGTCACAATTGAAACCAAAAGGGTATTTGAGCAGACCCTGTGAAGCAACAGACTAGAAAGCCAGAAGCTATATCTACCTGGAAATTATTCAGCTGTCATGAGAGACAATGGAGAGACAGAGAGCAGACTTTTCAAGTGTCTATTTTCCAGGAACAGTCCCGGATTTACAGAAGCCATCCTGGTTTCTGATTTGATCCTGCAATGTCCTGCTTTTCCTTAAAATAGGGATATTCCTTAGGATGGAGAAATGCTGGAGAGTATGGTAAGATGTCTGTATTTTCATTATGAAATGTTGGAAGGTATTATAGACTCAGCTAAATTGGTAAAGAAAACACGTTTTAGATCTGATCCTAACCAATAGTGATGACCACCAGGTGGGTGGGGTAGAAGTGGCAGGATCATTAGGTGAGAGTGACCATGCTCTTCTGGAGTTTATTATACAGCAGAAAGGAGCAACCAAGCATACTAAGACTCAAGACTCAAATTCTAGACTTTAAAAAAGCCGACTTCAGAAAACTTGGGGAAATGCTGGGTGAAATCCCATGGACAGAAATACTAAAAGGAAAGGGAATTCATGATGGTTGGGAGTTTGTTAAAAGGGAGAAACATGGAAGGCACCTAAAGAAGCCAGGGTGGCTATCTAAATAACTTTTAACTGAGTTAAGATTTAAAAGGGATATGTACAAAAAATGAAAAAAGGGGGAAACCACCAGAGAGGAATTCAAACAAATAGCCAGCACGTGTAGAGACAAAGTCAGAAAAGCTAAAGCACAGACTGAACTCAGGCTTGCTAGAGAGGTTAAAGACAACAAAAAGGGCTTTTATGGGTATGTCCGTAGCAAAAGGAAGAACAAGGAAACAGTGGGGTCACTTAGGGGAGAAGATGGTGAAATGCAAACAGAGGACAGAGAAAGGGCAGAACTCCTCAGTACCTTCTTTGCCTCAGTCTTCTCCAAAAAAGAAAACAATGTCCGACTTGAAGAATATGGAGCAGATGATTCAGCAGGGGAAACACATCCCCGAACAAGTAAGGAGGTAGTACAAGAATACTTGGCTAGTTTAGATGTATTCAAATCTCCAGGGCCAAATGAATTACATCCAAGAGTATTAAAAGAACTGGCAGAGGTGATTTCAGAACCCCTGGTAGTAATCTTTGAGAATTCCTGGAGAACAGGCGAAGTCCCAGCAGACTGGAGAAGGGCAAATGTTGTCCCTATATTCAAAAAGGGGGAAAGGGAGGACCCAAACAATTCCCGCCCAGTCAGCCTGACATCAATACCAGGAAAGATTCTAGAGCATCATTAAGCAAACGGTTTGTGAGCACCTAGAAAGGAACGCTGTGATCACTAAAAGTCAGCATGGGTTTCTGAAAAATAGGTCATGTCAGACTAAGCTGATCTCATTTTTTGACAGTCACCAGCCTGGTAGATGAAAGGAACACTGTGGATGTAGCATATCTTGATTTCAGCAAGGCCTTTGACTAGGTGCCCCATGATATTCTTGTAAAGAAGCTGGTAAAATGCAGGCTAGACAATGCTACCTGTCAGGGGGCCTGATATGGCTACTCTAGAGTAACGACTCCAGCATGGTCTTTTTAGGCTTTTATTAAGTGCTGATTATTTACAGTGTTCAGAGCGGTAAATATGCATCCTTAAGGTGAGGTGTCAGAACCTCCGAATGGCAATTGGCGCGTTTTCTTCCAGCACAGAAGCTTTGGCAGACCCAACCTCTTCCCCCTACGTTTGCGTCGCAATTCGGGAGTTGGGGGGATTGGCCTTCCCCCCGGACCCCCCACTTCCTGTCCCACCTGGTGCATGGGCTCCGCAACCTTGCCTGAGCCTCGGACCCCACTTCCTGACTCTCCGCTAGAGGCAGAGCTCTCCCTACTCTCTCCAGCGCTTGGGGATGGGCTGGAACTTAAGATGGGAGGGACTTCCCTGTATCCCTTGTCCCTCACACTACCATTCAGTGGATTTGTAACTGGCTGACTGACCGAACCCAAAGGGTGCTCATCAATGGCTCCTCTTCATCCTGGAGAGAAGTAACTAGTGGTGTGCCACAGTCTTGGGCCCAGTCTTATTCAACATCTTTATCAATGACTTGGATGGTGGGCTTGAGGGCATCCTGAGCAAGTTTGCAGATGACACCTAATTGGGAGGGGTAGCTAATACCCCAGAGGACAGGATCACATTTCAAAATGACCTTAACAGATTAGACCTTTAACAGATTAGACAACTGGGCCAAAGCAAACAAGATGAATTTCAACAGGGAGAAATGTAAAGTACTACACTTGGGCAAAAAAAAATGAAAGGCGCAAATACAGGATGGGGGACACCTGGCTTGAGAGCAGTAGGTGTAAAAAGGATCTAGGAGTCTTGGTAGACCACAAACTTGATATGAGTCAACAGTGTGATGCAGCAGCTTAAAAAGCCAATACAACTCTGGGCTGCATCAAAAGGAATATAGCATCTAGATCAAGGGAAGTAATAGTACCACTGTATTCTGCTCTGATCAGACCTCACCTGGAATACTGTGTCCAGTTCTGGGCACCACAGTTCAAGAAGGATATTGACAAGCTGGAACATGTCCAGGGGAGGGCAACCAAAATGGTCAAAGGCCTGGAAACGATGCCTTATGAGGAACGGCTTAGGGAACTGGGTATGTTTAGCCTGGAGAAGAGAAGGTTAAGGGGTGATATGATAGCCATGTTCAAATACAGTATATACCGTAAAAGGGTGTCATATAGAATAGGGTGAAAGGTTGTTTTCTGCTGCTCCAGAGAAGTGGACATGAAGCAATGGATTCAAGCTACAAGAAAGAAGATTCCACCTAAACATTCGGAAGAACTTCCTGACAGTAAGAGCTGTTCGACAGTGGAACTTGCTGCCAAGGAGTGTGGTGGAGTCTCCTTCTTTAGAGGTCTTCTTTGGAGCCACCTGTCAGGAATGCTTTGATGGTGTTTCCTGCTGGGCAGGAGGTTGGACTGGATGGTCCTTGTGGTCTTTTCCAACTCTACGATTCTATGATTCTACGTTTTATTTGTTGTGTATGCAGTATAACATTGTGACACCAGATGGTGCTGTGGAGTCCCATCTTTCTTAGTTTGCAATGCATTTAACTAAATCACTTCTTTGATGTGTCTATATCCAGCCAAAGTTATGTGACCCCTGAGCCAAGGAGATAAGTAACTATGCAACCTTTAGAAGACATGTGAAGGTTGTAAAATGAGCCAAATTGAAGCAGAACAAATTGTTGGAGTGTCAGAATGCATAGATAGAAGGCAAATAAGCGTTCTATGACTTTATTTCGCTTAGTTGCTTACTCTTGAGTAGAACTGCATGTTCACTCCAGAAATGAGCACCTTTGTAAAATGAGCCAAATTGAAGCAGAACACATTGTTGGAGTGTCAGAATGCTTAGATAGAAAGCAAAAAAGCTTTCTATGGCTTTATTTCGCTTAGAACTGCATGTTCACTACAGAAATAAGCATCTTTGTAAAATGAGCCAAATTGAAGCAGAACACATTGTTGGAGTGTCAGAATGCTTAGATAGAAAGCAAAAAAGCTTTCTATGGCTTTATTTCGCTTAGTTGCTTACTCTTCAGTAGAACTGCATCTGCACTCCAGGAATAAGCATCTTTGTAAAATGAGCCAAATTGAAACAGAACACATTGTTGGAATATCAGAATGCATAGATAGAAGGCAAATAAGCGTTCTATGGTTTTATTTCGCTTAGTTGCTTACTCTTGAGGAGAAATGCATCTGCACTCCAGAAATGAGCACCTTTGTAAAATGAGCCAAATTGAGGCAGAACACATTGTTGGAGTGTCTGAATGCATAGATAGAAGGCAAATAAGCGTTCTATGGCTTTATTTTGCTTAGTTGCTTACTCTTGAGTAGAACTGCATGTTCACTCCAGAAATAAGCATCTTCGTAAAATGAGCCAAATTGAAGCAGAACACATTGTTGGAGTGTCAGAATGCATAGATAGAAAGCAAAAAAGCATTCTATGGCTTTATTTCGCTTAGTTGCTTACTCTTGAGTAGAACTGCATGTTCACTCCAGAAATAAGCATTCTATGGCTTTATTTCGCTTAGTTGCTTACTCTTGAGGAGAAATGCATCTGCACTCCCGAAATGAGCACCTTTGTAAAATGAGCCAAATTGAAGCAGAACAAATTGTTGGAGTGTCAGAATGCATAGATAGAAAGTAAAAAAGCGTTCTATAGGTTTATTTCGCTTAGTTGCTTACTCTTGAGTAGAACTGCATCTGCACTCCAGAAATAAGCATCTTTGTAAAATGAACCAAATTGAAACAGAACACATTGTTGGAGTGTCAGAATGCATAGATAGAAGGCAAATAAGCGTTCTATGGCTTTATTTCGATTAGTTGCTTACTCTTGAGTAGAAATGCATCTGCACTCCAGAAATGAGCACCTTTGTAAAATGAGCCAAATTGAAGCAGAACACATTGTTGGAGTGTCAGAATGCTTAGATAGAAGGCAAATAAGCGTTCTATAGGTTTATTTCGCTTAGTTGCTTACTTTTGAGTAGAACTGCATCTGCACTCCAGAAATGAGCACCTTTGTAAAATGAGCCAAATTGAAGCAGAACACATTGTTGGAGTGTCAGAATGCTTAGATAGACGGCAAATAAGCGTTCTATGGCTTTATTTTGCTTAGTTGCTTACTCTTGAGTAGAAATGCATCTGCACTCCAGAAATGAGCACCTTTGTAAAATGAGCCAAATTGAAGCAGAACAAATTGTTGGAGTGTCAGAATGCATAGATAGAAAGCAAAAAAAGCGTTCTATAGGTTTATTTCGCTTAGTTGCTTACTCTTGAGTAGAAATGCATCTGCACTCCAGAAATAAGCATCTTTGTAAAATGAGCCAAATTGAAGCAGAACACATTGTTGGAGTGTCAGAATGCATAGATAGAAGGCAAATAAGCGTTCTATAGGTTTATTTCGCTTAGTTGCTTACTCTTGAGTAGAACTGCATCTGCACTCCAGAAATAAGCATCTTTGTAAAATGAGCCAAATTGAAGCAGAACACATTGTTGGAATGTCAGAATGCATAGATAGAAGGCAAATAAGCGTTCTATGGCTTTATTTCGCTTAGTAGCTTACTCTTGAGTAGAAATGCATCTGCGCTCCAGAAATGAGCACCTTTGTAAAATGAGCCAAATTGAAGCAAAACAAATTGTTGGAGTGTCAGAATGCATAGATAGAAAGCAAAAAAGCGTTCTATAGGTTTATTTCGCATAGTTGCTTACTCTTGAGTAGAATTGCATGTTCACTCCAGAAATAAGCATTCTATGGCTTTATTTCGCTTAGTTGCTTACTCTTGAGGAGAAATGCATCTGCACTCCCGAAATGAGCACCTTTGTAAAATGAGCCAAATTGAAGCAGAACAAATTGTTGGAGTGTCAGAATGCATAGATAGAAAGCAAAAAAGCGTTCTATAGGTTTATTTCGCTTAGTTGCTTACTCTTGAGTAGAACTGTATCTGCACTCCAGAAATAAGCATCTTTGTAAAATGAGCCAAATTGAAACAGAACACATTGTTGGAGTGTCAGAATGCATAGTGTGAGCAACAGCAATGGCTAGTACACAGTCTTTTTGTGAATAGTGAAATTTATTCCAAATAGAAAAACAAAGGCAAACTGCCACATCATGCTCAAGGCCACTAGTTAATCAGATGATGACTCATCTAGCTCTCTAGCGTGATTCCGTCTCCTTTTAACCCTACGCTCAAACACCTCCCTCTGCTTCCGTCTGTATTGCAATTTCCTCTTATCCTGTAACCCTCCCCTCCTGCGTTCTTTTAACCTTAAAGACCCAGGAACAGGCTCGGACAAACTCTCTTCTGAGGTTTGATGAGCTTCTGGCATTTGCTCACCCCTCCCAGCCAGTTCCTCAGCCCTTATCAAAACATGCCTCCCTTCCAGTTCCGGGCTAGCAGCCAAGTCCGACAGCTGAGCCTCATCACTTATCGGCTCTAACCTAACACATAGATAGAAGGCAAATAAGCGTTCTATGGCTTTATTTCGCTTAGTTGCTTACTCTTGAGTAGAAATGCATCTGCACTCCAGAAATGAGCACCTTTGTAAAATGAGCCAAATTGAAGCAGAACACATTGTTGGAGTGTCAGAATGCTCAGATAGAAGGCAAATAAGCGTTCTATAGGTTTATTTCGCTTAGTTGCTTACTTTTGAGTAGAACTGCATCTGCACTCCAGAAATGAGCACCTTTGTAAAATGAGCCAAATTGAAGCAGAACACATTGTTGGAGTGTCAGAATGCTTAGATAGAAGGCAAATAAGCGTTCTATGGCTTTATTTCGCTTAGTTGCTTACTCTTGAGGAGAAATGCATCTGCACTCCAGAAATGAGCACCTTTGTAAAATGAGCCAAATTGAAGCAGAACAAATTGTTGGAGTGTCAGAATGCATAGATAGAAAGCAAAAAAGCGTTCTATAGGTTTATTTCGCTTAGTTGCTCACTCTTGAGTAGAACTGCATCTGCACTCCAGAAATAAGCATCTTTGTAAAATGAGCCAAATTGAAGCAGAACACATTGTTGGAATGTCAGAATGCATAGATAGAAGGCAAATAAGCGTTCTATGGCTTTATTTCGCTTAGTTGCTTACTCTTGAGTAGAAATGCATCTGCGCTCCAGAAATGAGCACCTTTGTAATATGAGCCAAATTGAAGCAAAACAAATTGTTGGAGTGTCAGAATGCATAGATAGAAAGCAAAAAAGCGTTCTATAGGTTTATTTCGCATAGTTGCTTACTCTTGAGTAGAACTGCATGTTCACTCCAGAAATAAGCATCTTTGTAAAATGAGCCAAATTGAAGCAGAACACATTGTTGGAGTGTCAGAATGCATAGATAGAAAGCAAAAAAGCATTCTATGGCTTTATTTCGCTTAGTTGCTTACTCTTGAGTAGAACTGCATGTTCACTCCAGAAATAAGCACCTTTCTAAAATAAGCCAAATTGAAGCAGAACACATTGTTGGAGTGTCAGAATGCATAGATAGAAGGCAAATAAGCGTTCTATGGCTTTTTTTCTTTTTAAATAATTTTTATTAATTTTTAGAAAAAGAAAACACATACAAAATATACAACATAAACTATGTCCCTTCATTTTCCCTCCACTCACAAGCCCACCTCTGCCACCAGTGAGACCCCTGGGTATTGGGGAACAAAGGGGTCCATTTTAAGCTGGATTTGACCTCCCCCCCTCCTTCCTCCCCCCTCATCCCCCCCTGCCACTGAGAGGACAAAGGCGGAGGATCTCTGGGGATTGGCTTATCCCCCAGCTATTTCTTCACTGTACTGGAAAAAAGAAAAACAAGGAAAAAAAGGGGGGGGAAGCAAAAATATAAATAGGGGGAAAAAAGGAAAGAAAAAAAAAGGAAAAAGGGAAAATATTAATGGCTTCCACGACTCTCCTCCTCCTGGATTTCCCAACCTCTTTACATAGTTATGGCGGGTTTTCTAATCCAATTCAGAATCTTATTCTTATAATATTAACACAATCCTCCTCCTTCTTCATGCTGTCCCCCTCTGAGCCCCCCCCCCCTGCCACTGGGGTAGCCCGAGGAGTCCAGCAGTCAAAGGGTTCCATTTTTGTGTCTGGGTTTCCCTCCACCCTTCCCTCTCCCCTCAAGGCACCCCCTGCCACTGGGTACCAAGAGTAAGAAGGGGGAGACAGGCAGTTTTCCACCCAAACACCTCCTGATCACCAAAATTATTCAAAAACAAACTCTAAGCATATTTCCTCAGCCATTCTTTTTACTCCCTCCAGAAAGCTCTTAACCTTAAACTATAAAAATCTCTCCTTCCCCCCCCCCCCCAATGTCCCTCCTCCCAATTGGATCAGCATATCCTTTAGCAGGCCGAGATTCCGACACCGTTGTTCATAAACCAAAAAAAGTACCTTAAACTAAAAATTTTACCCCACACCAATTCTTTCCCACATCCACTTCCAGACCTCTGCTCCTCCCTCTTTCTGCCTTTCCCTCCCTTCACTAACACCATTCAACATTTCAGTCTCTCCAGGATTTTCACTTCCATCAATCTTCTCTTCACTTTGCTTCTCCTTATCGGCCTCATCTCTTTGTTCTGATCTTTGTTTTTCATCATCCAACACATATTTTTTATGGTCTGAATCAGTCTCCAAATTGTCCTCAAATTGTTGCTCCTCACACACAACCTCATAATCAAAATTGTCCTCTAAATCTTGCTCTTGCACCTCATTCTCCTTTTCTGTTGGATTGAAGCATTGCCTTTCCTTGTAGATATCTTCCCATGTTTGTAGATAGCCCAGCACAGCCTCCTGGAAAGCTCGAGAGAATTTTGTTTTCATAGTTCACTTGACCACAGGCAGACCAGAGATAAGGGCAGAAGGGTACTGGAAAATTCCTCTCTACCACGTTGTCGGCTCCATCTTGGCTGTTCTTATCCTTTGTCTTTAACCTCATCAGATTTCAAATTTACAGTCCACTTAAATCCTTTTAAAACCTTTTGAATCAATTTTGCCAATTCACAGGAATAAAATCGTCTTTCTTAGTCCTTTAACAATTTGACAGCTTTTGACAGCTGTCAAAGCGTCCTCCCCCTTGTTGCTGCTGAACCTCAAGGGGCAACGACACCGGGGGCTGGGGAGGTTTGGAAAAGTCTTTCTTTCTCTCGGGTCCGCAATCTTGCAAGAAGTTTTCCCTTTTCGGCTTGGGAATATTTAATGCGCCTCCCGATTGTCCATTTGGAAGAGATCGGCTTCCGTTACTTTAGAATCTCTTCCTATCTTCAAATTTAAAATTTTTAAGATCCGAATGGAGATTTGACTTACTTTGAAGAAGTCTTTTATTTCCTTGGAAGAATCCGCCGCTTGCAGGCTGAGGACTCGGAGCTTCACTTCAAGGAGGTAAGATGAAACCCAAAAATGGCTCCCGCGACTCCACTCCGCTGGCTCTCGATTGCTCTACTGAGTTCTCGGGCAGCATAGGATTCGCGTCCGGAGCAAACAGCTGGGCACTATGTCACCGGGACTCTCTACCCGGTGTTTTTTCGGGGAGTCCGCTCGCTCTGCGGACTTCCCCCCCCTCCACGAAGCCAGGGACTTCGGAGCACGAAGTCCCTGCCTCCAACTTCACCAGCGCGACGAATCGGAAGCCAATAAGCGTTCTATGGCTTTATTTCGCTTAGTTGCGTACTCTTGAGTAGAACTGCATGTTCACTCCAGAAATGAGCACCTTTGTAAAATGAGCCAAATTGAAGCAGAGCACATTGTTGGAGTGTCAGAATGTATAGATAGAAGGCAAATAAGCGTTCTATGGGTTTATTTCTCTTAGTTGCTTACTCTTGAGTAGAAATGCATGTTGCACTCCAGAGATAAGCACCTTTGTAAAATTAGCCAAATTGAAGCAAAAGGCATTGTTGGAGTGTCAGAATGCATAGACAGAAGGCCTAAAAGCGTTCTATAGGTTTATTTCGCTTAGTTGCTTACTCTTGAGTAGAACTGCATGTTCACTCCAGAAATAAGCACCTTTGTAAAATGAGCCAAATTGAAGCAGAACACATTGTTGGAGTGTCAGAATGCATAGATAGAAAGCAAAAAAGCGTTCTATAGGTTTATTTCGCTTAGTTGCTTACTCTTGAGTAGAACTGCATCTGCACTCCAGAAATAAGCATCTTTGTAAAATGAGCCAAATTGAAACAGAACACATTGTTGGAGTGTCAGAATGCATAGATAGAAGGCAAATAAGCGTTCTATGGCTTTATTTCGCTTAGTTGCTTACTCTTGAGTAGAAATGCATCTGCACTCCAGGAATAAGCACCTTTGTAAAATGATCCAAATTGAAGCAGAACACATTGTTGGAGTGTCAGAATGCATAGATAGAAGGCAAAAAAGGGTTCTATGGCTTTATTTCGCTTAGTTGCTTACTCTTGAGTAGAAATGCATGTTCACGCCAGAAATAAGCACCTTTGTAAAATGAGCCAAATTGAAGCAGAACACATTGTTGGAGTATCAGAATGCATAGATAGAAGGCAAATAAGCGTTCTATGGCTTTATTTCGCTTAGTTGCTTACTCTTGAGTAGAAATGCATCTGCACTCCAGAAATGAGCACCTTTGTAAAATGAGCCAAATTGAAGCAGAACACATTGTTGGAGTGTCAGAATGCATAGAAAGAAGGCAAATAAGCGTTCTATGGCTTTATTTCGCTTAGTTGCTTTCTCTTGAGTAGAACTGCATGCTCACTCCAGAAATAAGCATCTTTGTAAAATGAGCCAAATTGAAGCAGAACACATTGTTGGAGTGTCAGAATGCATAGATAGAAGGCAAATAAGCTTTCTATCGCTTTATTTCGCTTAGTTACTTACTCTTGAGTAGAACTGCAGGTTCACGCCAGAAATAAGCATCTTTGTAAAATGAGCCAAATTGAAGCAGAAAACATTGTTGGAGTGTCAGAATGCATAGATAGAAGGCAAATAAGCGTTCCATGGCTTTATTTCGCTTAGTTGCTTACTCTTGAGTAGAACTGCATATTCACTCAAGAAATGAGCACCTTTGTGAAATGACCCAAATTGAAGCAGAAAACATGTTGGAGTGTCAGAATGCATAGATAGAAGGCAAATAAGCGTTCCATGGCTTTATTTCGCTTAGTTGCTTACTCTTGAGTAGAATTGCATATTCACTCAAGAAATGAGCACCTTTGTGAAATGACCCAAATTGAAGCAGAACACATTGTTGGAGTGTCAGAATGCATAGATAGAAGGCAAATAAGCGTTCTATCGCTTTATTTCGCTTAGTTGCTTACTCTTGAGTAAAACTGCATGTTCACGCCAGAAATAAGCATCTTTGTGAAATGAGTCAAATTGAAGCAGAAAACATTGTTGGAGTGTCAGAATGCACAGATAGAAGGCAAATAAGCGTTCCATGGCTTTATTTCGCTTAGTTGCTTACTCTTGAGTAGAACTGCATATTCACTCCAGAATTAAGCATCTTTGTAAAATGAGTCAAATTGAAGCAGAACACATTGTTGGAGTGTCAGAAGGCATAGATAGAAGGCAAATAAGCGTTCCATGGCTTTATTTCGCTTAGTTGCTTACTCTTGAGTAGAACTGCATATTCACTCCAGAATTAAGCATCTTTGTAAAATGAGTCAAATTGAAGCAGAACACATTGTTGGAGTGTCAGAATGCATAGATAGAAGGCAAATAAGCGTTCCATGGCTTTATTTCGCTTAGTTGCTTACTCTTGAGTAGAACTGCATATTCACTCCAGAATTAAGCATCTTTGTAAAATGAGTCAAATTGAAGCAGAACACATTGTTGGAGTGTCAGAATGCATAGATAGAGGGCAAATAAGCATTCTATGGCTTTATTTCGCTTAGTTGCTTACTCTTGAGTAGAACTGCATGTTCACGCCAGAAATAAGCATCTTTGTAAAATGAGCCAAATTGAAACAGAAAACATTGTTGGAGTGTCAGAATGCATACATAGAAGGCAAATAAGCGTTCCATGGCTTTATTTCGCTTAGTTGCTTACTCTTGAGTAGAACTGCATACTCACTCAAGAAATGAGCACCTTTGTGAAATGACCCAAATTGAAGCAGAAAACATTGTTGGAGTGTCAGAATGCATAGATAGAAGGCAAATAAGCGTTCCATGGCTTTATTTCGCTTAGTTGCTTACTCTTGAGTAGAACTGCAAATTCACTCCAGGAATAAGCACCTTTGTAAAATGAGTCAAATTGAAGCAGAACACATTGTTGGAGTGTCAGAATGCATAGATAGAAGGCAAATAAGCTTTCTATTGCTTTATTTCGCTTAGTTGCTTACTCTTGAGTAGAACTGCATGTTCACGCCAGAAATAAGCACCTTTGTCAAATGACCCAAACTGAAGCAGAAAACATTGTTGGAGTGTCAGAATGCATAGATAGAAGGCAAATAAGCGTTCCATGGCTTTATTTCGCTTAGTTGCTTACTCTTGAGTAGAACTGCTTGTTCACTCCAGGAATAAGCACCTTTGTAAAATGAGTCAAATTGAAGCGGAACACATTGTTGGAGTGTCAGAATGCATAGATAGAAGGCAAATAAGCGTTCCATGGCTTTATTTCGCTTAGTTGCTTACTCTTGAGTAAAGGTAAAGGTAAAGGGGCCCCTGACCATTAGGTCCAGTCGTGACCGACTCTGGGGTTGCGCGCTCATCTCGCATTATTGGCTGAGGGAGCCGGCGTATAGCTTCCAGGTCATGTGGCCAGCATGACAAAGCCGCTTCTGGCAAACCAGAGCAGCACATGGAAACGCCGTTTACCTTCCCGCTGTAGCGGTTCCTATTTATCTACTTGCATTTTGACGTGCTTTTGAACTGCTAGGTTGGCAGGAGCTGTGACCAAGCAACGGGAGCTCACCCCGTCGCAGGGATTCGAACCGCCGACCTTCTGATCAGCAAGCCCTAGGCTCAGTGGTTTAACCACAGCGCCACCTGGGTCCCATTTACTCTTGAGTAGAACTGCATATTCACTCCAGGAATGAGCACCTTTGTAAAATGAGTCAAATTGAAGCGGAACACATTGTTGGAGTGTCAGAATGCATAGATAGAAGGCAAATAAGCGTTCTATGGCTTTATTACGCTTAGTTGCTTACTCTTGAGTAGAACTGCATGTTCACGCCAGAAATAAGCATCTTGGTAAAATGAGCAAAATTGAAGCAGAAAACATTTTTGGAGTGTCAGAATGCATAGATAGAAGGCAAATAAGCGTTCTATCGCTTTATTTCGCTTAGTTGCTTACTCTTGAGTAGAACTGCATGTTCACGCCAGAAATAAGCATCTTTGTAAAATGAGCCAAATTGAAGCAGAAAACATTGTTGGAGTGTCAGAATGCAGAGATAGAAGGCAAATAAGCGTTCCATGGCTTTATTTCGCTTAGTTGCTTGCTCTTGAGTAGAACTGCATATTCACTCAAGAAATGAGCACCTTTGTGAAATGACCCAAAGTGAAGCAGAAAACATTGTTGGAATGTCAGAATGCAGAGATAGAAGGGAAATAAGCGTTCCATGGCTTTATTTCGCTTAGTTGCTTACTCTTGAGTAGAACTGCTTGTTCACTCCAGGAATAAGCACCTTTGTAAAATGAGTCAAATTGAAGCAGAACACATTGTTGGAGTGTCAGAATGCATAGATAGAAGGCAAATAAGCGTTCTATGGCTTTATTTCGCTTAGTTGCTTACTCTTGAGTAGAACTGCATGTTCATGCCAGAAAGAATCATCTTGGTAAAATGAGCCAAATTGAAGCAGAAAACATTTTTGGAGTGTCAGAATGCATAGATAGAGGGCAAATAAGCGTTCTATGGCTTTATTTCGCTTAGTTGCTTACTCTTGGGTAGAACTGCATGTTCATGCCAGAAATAAGCATCTTTGTAGAATGAGCCAAATTGAAGCAGAAAACATTGTTGGAGTGTCAGAATGCAGAGATAGAAGGCAAATAAGCGTTCCATGGCTTTATTTCGCTTAGTTGCTTACTCTTGAGTAGAACTGCATATTCACTCAAGAAATGAGCACCTTTGTGAAATGACCCAAATTGAAGCAGAAAACATTGTTGGAGTGCCAGGATGCATAGATAGAAGGCAAATAAGCGTTCCATGGCTTTATTTCGCTCAGTTGCTTACTCTTGAGTAGAACTGCTTGTTCACTCCAGGAATAAGAACCTTTGTAAAATGAGTCAAATTGAAGCAGAACACATTATTGGAGTGTCAGAATGCATAGGTAGAAGGCGAATAAGCGTTCTATGGCTTTATTTCGCTTAGTTGCTTACTCTTGAGTAGAACTGCATGTTCATGCCAGAAATAAGCATCTTTGTAAAATGAGCCAAATTGAAGCAGAAAACATTGTTGGAGTGTCAGAATGCAGAGATAGAAGGGAAATAAGCGTTCCATGGTTTTATTTCGCTTAGTTGCTTACTCTTGAGTAGAACTGCATATTCACTCAAGAAATGAGCACCTTTGTGAAATGACCCAAATTGAAGCAGAAAACATTGTTGGAATGTCAGAATGCATAGATAGAAGGCAAAGAAGCATTCTATGGGTTTATTTCGCTTAGTTGCTTACTCTTGAGTAGAACTGCATGTTCACGCCAGAAATAAGCATCTTTGTAAAATGAGCCAAATTGAAGCAGAAAACATTGTTGGAGTGTCAGAATGCATAGATAGAAGGCAAATAAGCGTTCCATGGCTTTATTTCGCTTAGCTGCTTACTCTTGAGTAGAACTGCATGTTCATGCCAGAAATAATCATCTTGGTAAAATGAGCCAAATTGAAGCAGAAAACATTTTTGGAGTGTCAGAATGCATAGATAGAAGGCAAATAAGCTTTCTATCGCTTTATTTCGCTTAGTTGCTTACTCTTGAGTAGAACTGCAGGTTCACGCCAGAAATAAGCATCTTTGTAAAATGAGCCAAATTGAAGCAGAAAACATTGTTGGAGTGTCAGAATGCATAGATAGAAGGCAAATAAGCGTTCCATGGCTTTATTTCGCTTAGTTGCTTACTCTTCAGTAGAACTGCATATTCACTCCAGGAATAAGCACCTTTGTAAAATGAGTCAAATTGAAGCAGAACACATTGTTGGAGTGTCAGAATGCATACATAAAAGGCAAAAAAGCGTTCTATATGTTTATTTCGCTTAGTTGCTTACTCTTGAGTAGAACTGCCTGTTCACTCCAGAAATAAGCACCTTTGTAAAATGAGCCAAATTGAAGCAGAACACATTGTTGAAATGTCAGAATGCATAGATAGAAGGCAAATAAGCGTTGCATGGCTTTATTTCGCTTAGTTGCTTGATCTTGAGTAGAACTGCATATTCACTCCAGGAATAAGCACCTTTGTAAAATGAGTCAAATTGAAGCAGAACACATTGTTGGAGTGTTAGAATGCATAGATAGAAGGCAAATAAGCGTTCCATGGCTTTATTTCGCTTAGTTGCTTACTCTGGAGTAGAACTGCATGTTCACGCCAGAAATAAGCATCGTTGTAAAATGAGTCAAATTGAAGCAGAAAACATTGTTGGAGTGTCAGAATGCATACATAAAAGGCAAAAAAGCGTTCTATATGTTTATTTCGCTTAGTTTCTTACTCTTGAGTAGAAATGCATATTCACTCCAGAAATAAGCAACTTTGTAAAATGAGCCAAATTGAAGCAGAACACATTGTTGGCGTGTCGGAATGCATAGATAGAAGGCAAATAAGCGTTCCATGGCTTTATTTCGCTTAGTTGCTTATTCTTGAGTAGAACTGCTTGTTCACTCCAGGAATAAGCATGTTTGTAAAATGAGTCAAATTGAAGCAGAAAACATTGTTGGAGAGTCAGACTGCACAGATAGAAGGCAAATAAGCGTTCCATGACTTTATTTCGCTTAGTTGCTTACTCTTGAGTAGAACTGCATATTCACTCCAGGAATAAGCACCTTTGTAAAATGAGTCAAATTGAAGCAGAACGCATTGTTGGAGTGTCAGAATGCATAGATAGAGGGCAAATAAGCATTCTATGGCTTTATTTCGCTTAGTTGCTTACTCTTGAGTAGAACTGCATGTTCACGCCAGAAATAAGCATCTTTGTAAAATGAGCCAAATTGAAGCAGAAAACATTGTTGGAGTGTCAGAATGCATAGATAGAAGGCAAATAAGCGTTCCATGGCTTTATTTCGCTTAGTTGCTTACTCTTGAGTAGAACTGCATACTCACTCAAGAAATGAGCACCTTTGTGAAATGACCCAAATTGAAGCAGAAAACATTGTTGGAGTGTCAGAATGCATAGATAGAAGGCAAATAAGCGTTCCATGGCTTTATTTCGCTTAGTTGCTTACTCTTGAGTAGAACTGCAAATTCACTCCAGGAATAAGCACCTTTGTAAAATGAGTCAAATTGAAGTGGAACACATTGTTGGAGTGTCAGAATGCATAGATAGAAGGCAAATAAGCGTTCCATGGCTTTATTTCGCTTAGTTGCTTACTCTTGAGTAGAACTGCTTGTTCACTCCAGGAATAAGCACCTTTGTAAAATGAGTCAAATTGAAGCAGAACACATTGTTGGAGTGTCAGAATGCATAGATAGAAGGCAAATAAGCGTTCCATGGCTTTATTTCGCTTAGTTGCTTACTCTTGAGTAGAACTGCATGTTTTCGCCAGAAATAAGCATCTTTGCAAAATGAGCCAAATTGAAGCAAAAAACATTGTTGGAGTGTCAGAATGCATAGATAGAAGGCAAATAAGCGTTCCATGGCTTTATTTCGCTTAGTTGCTTACTCTTGAGTAGAACTGCATGTTCACTCCAGAAATAAGCATCTTTGTAAAATGAGTCAAATTGAAGCAGAAAACATTGTTGGAGTGTCAGAATGCACAGATAGAAGGCAAATAAGCGTTCCATGGCTTTATTTCGCTTAGTTGCTTACTCTTGAGTAGAACTGCATATTCACTCCAGGAATAAGCACCTTTGTAAAATGAGTCAAATTGAAGCAGAACGCATTGTTGGAGTGTCAGAATGCATAGATAGAGGGCAAATAAGCATTCTATGGCTTTATTTCGCTTAGTTGCTTACTCTTGAGTAGAACTGCATGTTCACGCCAGAAATAAGCATCTTTGTAAAATGAGCCAAATTGAAGCAGAAAACATTGTTGGAGTGTCAGAATGCATAGATAGAAGGCAAATAAGCGTTCCATGGCTTTATTTCGCTTAGTTGCTTACTCTTGAGTAGAACTGCATACTCACTCAAGAAATGAGCACCTTTGTGAAATGACCCAAATTGAAGCAGAAAACATTGTTGGAGTGTCAGAATGCATAGATAGAAGGCAAATAAGCGTTCCATGGCTTTATTTCGCTTAGTTGCTTACTCTTGAGTAGAACTGCAAATTCACTCCAGGAATAAGCACCTTTGTAAAATGAGTCAAATTGAAGCGGAAAACATTGTTGGAGTGTCAGAATGCATAGATAGAAGGCAAATAAGCGTTCCATGGCTTTATTTCGCTCAGTTGCTTACTCTTGAGTAGAACTGCTTGTTCACTCCAGGAATAAGCACCTTTGTAAAATGAGTCAAATTGAAGCAGAACACATTGTTGGAGTGTCAGAATGCATAGATAGAAGGCAAATAAGCGTTCCATGGCTTTATTTCGCTTAGTTGCTTACTCTTGAGTAGAACTGCATGTTTTCGCCAGAAATAAGCATCTTTGCAAAATGAGCCAAATTGAAGCAAAAAACATTGTTGGAGTGTCAGAATGCATAGATAGAAGGCAAATAAGCGTTCCATGGCTTTATTTCGCTTAGTTGCTTACTCTTGAGTAGAACTGCATGTTCACTCCAGAAATAAGCATCTTTGTAAAATGAGTCAAATTGAAGCAGAAAACATTGTTGGAGTGTCAGAATGCACAGATAGAAGGCAAATAAGCGTTCTATCGCTTTATTTCGCTTAGTTGCTTACTCTTGAGTAGAACTGCTTGTTCACTCCAGGAATAAGCATGTTTGTAAAATGAGTCAAATTGAAGCAGAACACATTTGTGGAGTGTCAGAATGCATAGATAGAAGGCAAATAAGCGTTCCATGGCTTTATTTCGCTTAGTTGCTTACTCTTGAGTAGAACTGCATGTTCACTCCAGAAATAAGCATGTTTGTGAAATGAGTCAAATTGAATCAGAACACATTGTTGGAGTGTCAGAATGCACAGATAGAAGGCAAATAAGCGTTCTATCGCTTTATTTCGCTTAGTTGCTTATTCTTGAGTAGAACTGCTTGTTCACTCCAGGAATAAGCATGTTTGTAAAATGAGTCAAATTGAAGCAGAAAACATTGTTGGAGTGTCAGAATGCACAGATAGAAGGCAAATAAGCGTTCCATGGCTTTATTTCGCTTAGTTGCTTACTCTTGAGTAGAACTGCATGTTCACTCCAGAAATAAGCATCTTTGTAAAATGAGTCAAATTGAATCAGAAAACATTGTTGGAGTGTCAGAATGCACAGATAGAAGGCAAATAAGCGTTCTATCGCTTTATTTCGCTTAGTTGCTTACTGTTGAGTAGAACTGCATGTTCACGCCAGAATTAAGCATCTTTGTGAAATGAGCCAAATTGAAGCAGAAAACATTGTTGGAGTGTCAGAATGCATAGATAGAAGGCAAATAAGCGTTCCATGGCTTTATTTCGCTTAGTTGCTTATTCTTGAGTAGAACTGCTTGTTCACTCCAGGAATAAGCATGTTTGTAAAATGAGCCAAATTGAAGCAGAAAACATTCTTGGAGTGTCAGAATGCACAGATAGAAGTCAAATAAGCGTTCTATCGCTTTATTTCGCTTAGTTGCTTACTCTTGAGTAGAACTGCATGTTCACGCCAGAATTAAGCATCTTTGTGAAATGAGTCAAATTGAAGCAGAACACATTGGTGGAGTGTCAGAATGCACAGATAGAAGGCAAATAAGCGTTCCATGGCTTTATTTCGCTTAGTTGCTTATTCTTGAGTAGAACTGCTTGTTCACTCCAGGAATAAGCATGTTTGTAAAATGAGTCAAATTGAAGCAGAAAACATTGTTGGAGTGTCAGAATGCACAGATAGAAGGCAAATAAGCGTTCCATGGCTTTATTTCGCTTAGTTGCTTACTCTTGAGTAGAACTGCATGTTCACTCCAGAAATAAGCATCTTTGTAAAATGAGTCAAATTGAATCAGAACACATTGTTGGAGTGTCAGAATGCACATATAGAAGGCAAATAAGCGTTCTATCGCTTTATTTCGCTTAGTTGCTTACTCTTGAGTAGAACTGCATGTTCACGCCAGAATTAAGCATCTTTGTGAAATGAGCCAAATTGAAGCAAAAAACATTGTTGGAGTGTCAGAATGCATAGATAGAAGGTAAATAAGCGTTCCATGGCTTTATTTCGCTTAGTTGCTTATTCTTGAGTAGAACTGCTTGTTCACTCCAGGAATAAGCATGTTTGTAAGATGAGTCAAATTGAAGCAGAAAACATTCTTGGAGTGTCAGAATGCACAGATAGAAGGCAAATAAGCGTTCTATCGCTTTATTTCGCTTAGTTGCTTACTCTTGAGTAGAACTGCATGTTCACGCCAGAATTAAGCATCTTTGTGAAATGAGTCAAATTGAAGCAGAACACTTTGGTGGAGTGTCAGAATGCACAGATAGAAGGCAAATAAGCGTTCCATGGCTTTATTTCGCTTAGTTGCTTACTCTTGAGTAGAACTGCATGTTCACTCCAGAAATAAGCATCTTTGTAAAATGAGTCAAATTGAATCAGAACACATTGTTGGAGTGTCAGAATGCATAGATAGAAGGCAAATAAGCGTTCCATGGCTTTATTTCGCTTAGTTGCTTATTCTTGAGTAGAACTGCTTGTTCACTCCAGGAATAAGCATGTTTGTAAAATGAGCCAAATTGAAGCAGAAAACATTCTTGGAGTGTCAGAATGCACAGATAGAAGGCAAATAAGCGTTCCATGGCTTTATTTCGCTTAGTTGCTTACTCTTGAGTAGAACTGCATATTCACTCCAGAAATAAGAATCTTTGTAAAATGAGTCAAATTGAATCAGAACACATTGTTGGAGTGTCAGAATGCACAGATAGAAGGCAAATAAGCGTTCTATCGCTTTATTTCGCTTAGTTGCTTACTCTTGAGTAGAACTGCATGTTCACGCCAGAATTAAGCATCTTTGTGAAATGAGCCAAATTGAAGCAAAAAACATTGTTGGAGTGTCGGAATGCATGGATAGAAGGCAAATAAGCGTTCCATGGCTTTATTTCGCTTAGTTGCTTATTCTTGAGTAGAACTGCTTGTTCACTCCAGGAATAAGCATGTTTGTAAGATGAGTCAAATTGAAGCAGAAAACATTCTTGGAGTGTCAGAATGCACAGATAGAAGGCAAATAAGCGTTCTATCGCTTTATTTCGCTTACTTGCTTACTCTTGAGTAGAACTGCATGTTCACGCCAGAATTAAGCATCTTTGTGAAATGAGTCATATTGAAGCAGAACACTTTGGTGGAGTGTCAGAATGCACAGATAGAAGGCAAATAAGCGTTCCATGGCTTTATTTCGCTTAGTTGCTTATTCTTGAGTAGAACTGCTTGTTCACTCCAGAATTAAGCATCTTTGTGAAATGAGTCAAATTGAATCAGAACACATTGTTGGAGTGTCAGAATGCACAGATAGAAGGCAAATAAGCGTTCTATCGCTTTATTTCGCTTAGTTGCTTACTGTTGAGTAGAACTGCATGTTCACGCCAAAAATAAGCATCTTTGTAAAATGAGTCAAATTGAATCAGAACACATTGTTGGAGTGTCAGAATGCACAGATAGAAGGCAAATAAGCGTTCCATGGCTTTATTTCGCTTAGTTGCTTATTCTTGAGTAGAACTGCTTGTTCACTCCAGGAATAAGCATGTTTGTAAAATGAGTCAAATTGAAGCAGAAAACATTGTTGGAGTGTCAGAATGCACAGATAGAAGGCATATAAGCGTTCCATGGCTTTATTTCGCTTAGTTGCTTACTCTTGAGTAGAACTGCATGTTCACTCCAGAAATAAGCATCTTTGTAAAATGAGTCAAATTGAATCAGAACACATTGTTGGAGTGTCAGAATGCACAGATAGAAGGCAAATAAGCGTTCTATCGCTTTATTTCGCTTAGTTGCTTACTCTTGAGTAGAACTGCATGTTCACGCCAGAATTAAGCATCTTTGTGAAATGAGCCAAATTGAAGCAGAAAACATTGTTGGAGTGTCAGAATGCATAGATAGAAGGCAAATAAGCGTTCCATGGCTTTATTTCGCTTAGTTGCTTATTCTTGAGTAGAACTGCTTGTTCACTCCAGGAATAAGCATGTTTGTAAAATGAGCCAAATTGAAGCAGAAAACATTCTTGGAGTGTCAGAATGCACAGATAGAAGTCAAATAAGCGTTCTATCGCTTTATTTCGCTTAGTTGCTTACTCTTGCGTAGAACTGCATGTTCACGCCAGAATTAAGCATCTTTGTGAAATGAGTCATATTGAAGCAGAACACTTTGGTGGAGTGTCAGAATGCACAGATAGAAGGCAAATAAGCGTTCCATGGCTTTATTTCGCTTAGTTGCTTATTCTTGAGTAGAACTGCTTGTTCACTCCAGAATTAAGCATCTTTGTGAAATGAGTCAAATTGAATCAGAACACATTGTTGGAGTGTCAGAATGCACAGATAGAAGGCAAATAAGCGTTCCATGGCTTTATTTCGCTTAGTTGCTTATTCTTGAGTAGAACTGCTTGTTCACTCCAGGAATAAGCATGTTTGTAAAATGAGTCAAATTGAAGCAGAAAACATTGTTGGAGTGTCAGAATGCACAGATAGAAGGCAAATAAGCGTTCCATGGCTTTATTTCGCTTAGTTGCTTACTCTTGAGTAGAACTGCATGTTCACTCCAGAAATAAGCATCTTTGTAAAATGAGTCAAATTGAATCAGAACACATTGTTGGAGTGTCAGAATGCACAAATAGAAGGCAAATAAGCGTTCTATCGCTTTATTTCGCTTAGTTGCTTACTCTTGAGTAGAACTGCATGTTCACGCCAGAATTAAGCATCTTTGTGAAATGAGCCAAATTGAAGCCGAAAACATTGTTGGAGTGTCAGAATGCATAGATAGAAGGCAAATAAGCGTTCCATGGCTTTATTTCGCTTAGTTGCTTATTCTTGAGTAGAACTGCTTGTTCACTCCAGGAATAAGCATGTTTGTAAAATGAGCCAAATTGAAGCAGAAAACATTCTTGGAGTGTCAGAATGCACAGATAGAAGTCAAATAAGCGTTATATCGCTTTATTTCGCTTAGTTGCTTACTCTTGAGTAGAACTGCATGTTCACGCCAGAATTAAGCATCTTTGTGAAATGAGTCAAATTGAAGCAGAACACATTGGTGGAGTGTCAGAATGCACAGATAGAAGGCAAATAAGCGTTCCATGGCTTTATTTCGCTTAGTTGCTTATTCTTGAGTAGAACTGCTTGTTCACTCCAGGAATAAGCATGTTTGTAAAATGAGTCAAATTGAAGCAGAAAACATTGTTGGAGAGTCAGAATGCACAGATAGAAGGCAAATAAGCGTTCCATGGCTTTATTTCGCTTAGTTGCTTACTGTTGAGTAGAACTGCATGTTCACGCCAGAAATAAGCATCTTTTTAAAATGAGTCAAATTGAATCAGAACACATTGTTGGAGTGTCAGAATGCACAGATAGAAGGCAAATAAGCGTTCCATGGCTTTATTTCGCTTAGTTGCTTACTCTTGAGTAGAACTGCATGTTAACACCAGAAATAAGCATGTTTGTAAAATGAGTCAAATTGAAGCAGAAAACATTGTTGGAGTGTCAGAATGCACAGATAGAAGGCAAATAAGCGTTCCATGGCTTTATTTCGCTTAGTTGCTTACTCTTGAGTAGAACTGCATGTTCACTCCAGAAATAAGCATCTTTGTAAAATGAGTCAAATTGAATCAGAACACATTGTTGGAGTGTCAGAATGCACAGATAGAAGGCAAATAAGCGTTCTATCGCTTTATTTCGCTTAGTTGCTTACTCTTGAGTAGAACTGCATGTTCACTCCAGAAATAAGCATCTTTGTAAAATGAGTCAAATTGAAGCAGAAAACATCCTTGGAGTGTCAGAATGCACAGATAGAAGGCAAATAAGCGTTCCATGGCTTTATTTCGCTTAGTTGCTTACTCTTGAGTAGAACTGCATGTTCACTCCAGAAATAAGCATCTTTGTAAAATGAGTCAAATTGAATCAGAACACATTGTTGGAGTGTCAGAATGCACAGATAGAAGGCAAATAAGCGTTCTATCGCTTTATTTCGCTTAGTTGCTTACTCTTGAGTAGAACTGCATGTTCACTCCAGAAATAAGCATCTTTGTAAAATGAGTTAAATTGAAGCAGAAAACATCCTTGGAGTGTCAGAATGCACAGATAGAAGGCAAATAAGCGTTCCATGGCTTTATTTCGCTTAGTTGCTTACTCTTGAGTAGAACTGCATGTTCACGCCAGAATTAAGCATCTTTGTGAAATGAGCCAAATTGAAGCAGAAAACATTGTTGGAGTGTCAGAATGCATAGATAGAAGGCAAATAAGCGTTCCATGGCTTTATTTCGCTTAGTTGCTTATTCTTGAGTAGAACTGCTTGTTCACTCCAGGAATAAGCATGTTTGTAAAATGAGCCAAATTGAAGCAGAAAACATTCTTGGAGTGTCAGAATGCACAGATAGAAGTCAAATAGGCGTTCTATCGCTTTATTTCGCTTAGTTGCTTACTCTTGAGTAGAACTGCATGTTCACGCCAGAATTAAGCATCTTTGTAAAATGAGTCAAATTGAAGCAGAACACATTGGTGGAGTGTCAGAATGCACAGATAGAAGGCAAATAAGCGTTCCATGGCTTTATTTCGCTTAGTTGCTTATTCTTGAGTAGAACTGCTTGTTCACTCCAGGAATAAGCATGTTTGTAAAATGAGTCAAATTGAAGCAGAAAACATTGTTGGAGTGTCAGAATGCACAGATAGAAGGCAAATAAGCGTTCAATGGCTTTATTTCGCTTAGTTGCTTACTCTTGAGTAGAACTGCATATTCACTCCAGAAATAAGCATCTTTGTAAAATGAGTCAAATTGAATCAGAACAAATTGTTGGAGTGTCAGAATGCACAGATAGAAGGCAAATAAGCGTTCTATCGCTTTATTTCGCTTAGTTGCTTACTCTTGAGTAGAACTGCATGTTCACGCCAGAATTAAGCATCTTTGTGAAATGAGCCAAATTGAAGCAAAAAACATTGTTGGAGTGTCAGAATGCATAGATAGAAGGCAAATAAGCGTTCCATGGCTTTATTTCGCTTAGTTGCTTACTCTTGAGTAGAACTGCATGTTCACTCCAGAAATAAGCATCTTTGTAAAATGAGTCAAATTGAATCAGAACACATTGTTGGAGTGTCAGAATGCACAGATAGAAGGCAAATCAGCGTTCTATCGCTTTATTTCGCTTAGTTGCTTACTCTTGAGTAGAACTGCATGTTCACGCCAGAATTAAGCATCTTTGTGAAATGAGCCAAATTGAAGCAAAAAACATTGTTGGAGTGTCAGAATGCATAGATAGAAGGCAAATAAGCGTTCCATGGCTTTATTTCGCTTAGTTGCTTATTCTTGAGTAGAACTGCTTGTTCACTCCAGGAATAAGCATGTTTGTAAGATGAGTCAAATTGAAGCAGAAAACATTCTTGGAGTGTCAGAATGCACAGATAGAAGGCAAATAAGCGTTCTATCGCTTTATTTCGCTTAGTTGCTTACTCTTGAGTAGAACTGCATGTTCACGCCAGAATTAAGCATCTTTGTGAAATGAGCCAAATTGAAGCAAAAAACATTGTTGGAGTGTCAGAATGCATAGATAGAAGGTAAATAAGCGTTCCATGGCTTTATTTCGCTTAGTTGCTTATTCTTGAGTAGAACTGCTTGTTCACTCCAGAATTAAGCATCTTTGTGAAATGAGTCAAATTGAAGCAGAAAACATTGTTGGAGTGTCAGAATGCACAGATAGAAGGCAAATAAGCGTTCCATGGCTTTATTTCGCTTAGTTGCTTACTCTTGAGTAGAACTGCATGTTCACTCCAGAAATAAGCATCTTTGTAAAATGAGTCAAATTGAATCAGAACACATTGTTGGAGTGTCAGAATGCACAGATAGAAGTCAAATAAGCGTTCTATCGCTTTATTTCGCTTAGTTGCTTACTCTTGAGTAGAACTGCATGTTCACGCCAGAATTAAGCATCTTTGTGAAATGAGCCAAATTGAAGCAGAAAACATTGTTGGAGTGTCAGAATGCATAGATAGAAGGCAAATAAGCGTTCCATGGCTTTATTTCGCTTAGTTGCTTATTCTTGAGTAGAACTGCTTGTTCACTCCAGGAATAAGCATGTTTGTAAAATGAGCCAAATTGAAGCAGAAAACATTCTTGGAGTGTCAGAATGCACAGATAGAAGTCAAATAAGCGTTCTATCGCTTTATTTCGCTTAGTTGCTTACTCTTGAGTAGAACTGCATGTTCACGCCAGAATTAAGCATCTTTGTGAAATGAGTCAAATTGAAGCAGAACACATTGGTGGAGTGTCAGAATGCACAGATAGAAGGCAAATAAGCGTTCCATGGCTTTATTTCGCTTAGTTGCTTATTCTTGAGTAGAACTGCTTGTTCACTCCAGGAATAAGCATGTTTGTAAAATGAGTCAAATTGAAGCAGAAAACATTGTTGGAGTGTCAGAATGCACAGATAGAAGGCAAATAAGCGTTCCATGGCTTTATTTCGCTTAGTTGCTTACTCTTGAGTAGAACTGCATGTTCACTCCAGAAATAAGCATCTTTGTAAAATGAGTCAAATTGAATCAGAACACATTGTTGGAGTGTCAGAATGCACATATAGAAGGCAAATAAGCGTTCTATCGCTTTATTTCGCTTAGTTGCTTACTCTTGAGTAGAACTGCATGTTCACGCCAGAATTAAGCATCTTTGTGAAATGAGCCAAATTGAAGCAAAAAACATTGTTGGAGTGTCAGAATGCATAGATAGAAGGTAAATAAGCGTTCCATGGCTTTATTTCGCTTAGTTGCTTATTCTTGAGTAGAACTGCTTGTTCACTCCAGGAATAAGCATGTTTGTAAGATGAGTCAAATTGAAGCAGAAAACATTCTTGGAGTGTCAGAATGCACAGATAGAAGGCAAATAAGCGTTCTATCGCTTTATTTCGCTTAGTTGCTTACTCTTGAGTAGAACTGCATGTTCACGCCAGAATTAAGCATCTTTGTGAAATGAGTCAAATTGAAGCAGAACACTTTGGTGGAGTGTCAGAATGCACAGATAGAAGGCAAATAAGCGTTCCATGGCTTTATTTCGCTTAGTTGCTTACTCTTGAGTAGAACTGCATGTTCACTCCAGAAATAAGCATCTTTGTAAAATGAGTCAAATTGAATCAGAACACATTGTTGGAGTGTCAGAATGCACAGATAGAAGGCAAATAAGCGTTCTATCGCTTTATTTCGCTTAGTTGCTTACTCTTGAGTAGAACTGCATGTTCACTCCAGAAATAAGCATCTTTGTAAAATGAGTCAAATTGAAGCAGAAAACATCATTGGAGTGTCAGAATGCACAGATAGAAGGCAAATAAGCGTTCCATGGCTTTATTTCGCTTAGTTGCTTACTCTTGAGTAGAACTGCATGTTCACTCCAGGAATAAGCATGTTTGTAAAATGAGCCAAATTGAAGCAGAAAACATTCTTGGAGTGTCAGAATGCACAGATAGAAGGCAAATAAGCGTTCCATGGCTTTATTTCGCTTAGTTGCTTACTCTTGAGTAGAACTGCATATTCACTCCAGAAATAAGCATCTTTGTAAAATGAGTCAATTTGAATCAGAACACATTGTTGGAGTGTCAGAATGCACAGATAGAAGGCAAATAAGCGTTCTATCGCTTTATTTCGCTTAGTTGCTTACTCTTGAGTAGAACTGCATGTTCACGCCAGAATTAAGCATCTTTGTGAAATGAGCCAAATTGAAGCAAAAAACATTGTTGGAGTGTCGGAATGCATGGATAGAAGGCAAATAAGCGTCCATGGCTTCATTTCGCTTAGTTGCTTATTCTTGAGTAGAACTGCTTGTTCACTCCAGGAATAAGCATGTTTGTAAGATGAGTCAAATTGAAGCAGAAAACAATCTTGGAGTGTCAGAATGCACAGATAGAAGGCAAATAAGCGTTCTATCGCTTTATTTCGCTTAGTTGCTTACTCTTGAGTAGAACTGCATGTTCACGCCAGAATTAAGCATCTTTGTGAAATGAGTCATATTGAAGCAGAACACTTTGGTGGAGTGTCAGAATGCACAGATAGAAGGCAAATAAGCGTTCCATGGCTTTATTTCGCTTAGTTGCTTATTCTTGAGTAGAACTGCTTGTTCACTCCAGAATTAAGCATCTTTGTGAAATGAGTCAAATTGAATCAGAACACATTGTTGGAGTGTCAGAATGCACAGATAGAAGGCAAATAAGCGTTCTATCGCTTTATTTCGCTTAGTTGCTTACTGTTGAGTAGAACTGCATGTTCACGCCAAAAATAAGCATCTTTGTAAAATGAGTCAAATTGAATCAGAACACATTGTTGGAGTGTCAGAATGCACAGATAGAAGGCAAATAAGCGTTCCATGGCTTTATTTCGCTTAGTTGCTTATTCTTGAGTAGAACTGCTTGTTCACTCCAGGAATAAGCATGTTTGTAAAATGAGTCAAATTGAAGCAGAAAACATTGTTGGAGTGTCAGAATGCACAGATAGAAGGCAAATAAGCGTTCCATGGCTTTATTTCGCTTAGTTGCTTATTCTTGAGTAGAACTGCTTGTTCACTCCAGGAATAAGCATGTTTGTAAAATGAGCCAAATTGAAGCAGAAAACATTCTTGGAGTGTCAGAATGCACAGATAGAAGTCAAATAAGCGTTCTATCGCTTTATTTCGCTTAGTTGCTTACTCTTGAGTAGAACTGCATGTTCACGCCAGAATTAAGCATCTTTGTGAAATGAGTCAAATTGAAGCAGAACACATTGGTGGAGTGTCAGAATGCACAGATAGAAGGCAAATAAGCGTTCCATGGCTTTATTTCGCTTAGTTGCTTATTCTTGAGTAGAACTGCTTGTTCACTCCAGGAATAAGCATGTTTGTAAAATGAGTCAAATTGAAGCAGAAAACATTGTTGGAGAGTCAGAATGCACATATAGAAGGCAAATAAGCATTCCATGGCTTTATTTCGCTTAGTTGCTTACTCTTGAGTAGAACTGCATGTTCACTCCAGAAATAAGCATCTTTGTAAAATGAGTCAAATTGAATCAGAACACATTGTTGGAGTGTCAGAATGCACATATAGAAGGCAAATAAGCGTTCTATCGCTTTATTTCGCTTAGTTGCTTACTCTTGAGTAGAACTGCATGTTCACGCCAGAATTAAGCATCTTTGTGAAATGAGCCAAATTGAAGCAAAAAACATTGTTGGAGTGTCAGAATGCATAGATAGAAGGCAAATAAGCGTTCCATGGCTTTATTTCGCTTAGTTGCTTATTCTTGAGTAGAACTGCTTGTTCACTCCAGGAATAAGCATGTTTGTAAGATGAGTCAAATTGAAGCAGAAAACATTCTTGGAGTGTCAGAATGCACAGATAGAAGGCAAATAAGCGTTCTATCGCTTTATTTCGCTTAGTTGCTTACTCTTGAGTAGAACTGCTTGTTCACTCCAGAATTAAGCATCTTTGTGAAATGAGTCAAATTGAATCAGAACACATTGTTGGAGTGTCAGAATGCACAGATAGAAGTCAAATAAGCGTTCTATCGCTTTATTTCGCTTAGTTGCTTACTGTTGAGTAGAACTGCATGTTCATGCCAGAAATAAGCATATTTGTAAAATGAGTCAAATTGAATCAGAACACATTGTTGGAGTGTCAGAATGCACAGATAGAAGGCAAATAAGCGTTCCATGGCTTTATTTCGCTTAGTTGCTTATTCTTGAGTAGAACTGCTTGTTCACTCCAGGAATAAGCATGTTTGTAAAATGAGTCAAATTGAAGCAGAAAACATTGTTGGAGTGTCAGAATGCACAGATAGAAGGCAAATAAGCGTTCCATGGCTTTATTTCGCTTAGTTGCTTACTCTTGAGTAGAACTGCATGTTCACTCCAGAAATAAGCATCTTTGTAAAATGAGTCAAATTGAAGCAGAAAACATCCTTGGAGTGTCAGAATGCACAGATAGAAGGCAAATAAGCGTTCCATGGCTTTATTTCGCTTAGTTGCTTACTCTTGAGTAGAACTGCTTGTTCACTCCAGGAATAAGCATGTTTGTAAAATGAGCCAAATTGAAGCAGAAATCATTCTTGGAGTGTCAGAATGCACAGATAGAAGTCAAATAAGCGTTCTATCGCTTTATTTTGCTTAGTTGCATACTCTTGAGTAGAACTGCATGTTCACGCCAGAATTAAGCATCTTTGTGAAATGAGTCAAATTGAAGCAGAACACATTGGTGGAGTGTCAGAATGCACAGATAGAAGGCAAATAAGCGTTCCATGGCTTTATTTCGCTTAGTTGCTTATTCTTGAGTAGAACTGCTTGTTCACTCCAGGAATAAGCATGTTTGTAAAATGAGTCAAATTGAAGCAGAAAACATTGTTGGAGTGTCAGAATGCACAGATAGAAGGCAAATAAGCGTTCCATGGCTTTATTTCGCTTAGTTGCTTACTCTTGAGTAGAACTGCATGTTCACTCCAGAAATAAGCATCTTTGTAAAATGAGTCAAATTGAATCAGAACACATTGTTGGAGTGTCAGAATGCACAGATAGAAGGCAAATAAGCGTTCTATCGCTTTATTTCGCTTAGTTGCTTACTCTTGAGTAGAACTGCATGTTCACGCCAGAATTAAGCATCTTTGTGAAATGAGCCAAATTGAAGCAAAAAACATTGTTGGAGTGTCAGAATGCATAGATAGAAGGCAAATAAGCGTTCCATGGCTTTATTTCGCTTAGTTGCTTATTCTTGAGTAGAACTGCTTGTTCACTCCAGGAATAAGCATGTTTGTAAGATGAGTCAAATTGAAGCAGAAAACATTCTTGGAATGTCAGAATGCACAGATAGAAGGCAAATAAGCGTTCTATCGCTTTATTTCGCTTAGTTGCTTACTCTTGAGTAGAACTGCATGTTCACGCCAGAATTAAGCATCTTTGTGAAATGAGTCAAATTGAAGCAGAACACTTTGGTGGAGGGTCAGAACGCACAGATAGAAGGCAAATAAGCGTTCTATCGCTTTATTTCGCTTAGTTGCTTACTCTTGAGTAGAACTGCATGCTCACTCCAGAAATAAGCATCTTTATAAAATGAGTCAAATTGAAGCAGAAAACATCCTTGGAGTGTCAGAATGCACAGATAGAAGGCAAATAAGCGTTCCATGGCTTTATTTCGCTTAGTTGCTTACTCTTGAGTAGAACTGCATGTTCACGCCAGAATTAAGCATCTTTGTGAAATGAGCCAAATTGAAGCAGAAAACATTGTTGGAGTGTCAGAATGCATAGATAGAAGGCAAATAAGCGTTCCATGGCTTTATTTCGCTTAGTTGCTTATTCTTGAGTAGAACTGCTTGTTCACTCCAGGAATAAGCATGTTTGTAAAATGAGCCAAATTGAAGCAGAAAACATTCTTGGAGTGTCAGAATGCACAGATAGAAGTCAAATAAGCGTTCTATCGCTTTATTTCGCTTAGTTGCTTACTCTTGAGTAGAACTGCATTTTCACGCCAGAATTAAGCATCTTTGTGAAATGAGTCAAATTGAAGCAGAACACATTGGTGGAGTGTCAGAATGCACAGATAGAAGGCAAATAAGCGTTCCATGGCTTTATTTCGCTTAGTTGCTTATTCTTGAGTAGAACTGCTTGTTCACTCCAGGAATAAGCATGTTTGTAAAATGAGTCAAATTGAAGCAGAAAACATTGTTGGAGTGTCAGAATGCACAGATAGAAGGCAAATAAGCGTTCCATGGCTTTATTTCGCTTAGTTGCTTACTCTTGAGTAGAACTGCATGTTCACTCCAGAAATAAGCATCTTTGTAAAATGAGTCAAATTGAATCAGAACACATTGTTGGAGTGTCAGAATGCACATATAGAAGGCAAATAAGCGTTCTATCGCTTTATTTCGCTTAGTTGCTTACTCTTGAGTAGAACTGCATGTTCACGCCAGAATTAAGCATCTTTGTGAAATGAGCCAAATTGAAGCAAAAAACATTGTTGGAGTGTCAGAATGCATAGATAGAAGGCAAATAAGCGTTCCATGGCTTTATTTCGCTTAGTTGCTTATTCTTGAGTAGAACTGCTTGTTCACTCCAGGAATAAGCATGTTTGTAAGATGAGTCAAATTGAAGCAGAAAACATTATTGGAGTGTCAGAATGCACAGATAGAAGGCAAATAAGCGTTCTATCGCTTTATTTCGCTTAGTTGCTTACTCTTGAGTAGAACTGCATGTTCACGCCAGAATTAAGCATCTTTGTGAACTGAGTCAAATTGAAGCAGAACACTTTGGTGGAGTGTCAGAATGCACAGATAGAAGGCAAATAAGCGTTCCATGGCTTTATTTCGCTTAGTTGCTTATTCTTGAGTAGAACTGCTTGTTCACTCCAGAATTAAGCATCTTTGTGAAATGAGTCAAATTGAATCAGAACACATTGTTGGAGTGTCAGAATGCACAGATAGAAGGCAAATAAGCGTTCTATCGCTTTATTTCGCTTAGTTGCTTACTGTTGAGTAGAACTGCATGTTCATGCCAGAAATAAGCATCTTTGTAAAATGAGTCAAATTGAATCAGAACACATTGTTGGAGTGTCAGAATGCACAGATAGAAGGCAAATAAGCGTTCCATGGCTTTATTTCGCTTAGTTGCTTACTCTTGAGTAGAACTGCATGTTCACTCCAGAAATAAGCATCTTTGTAAAATGAGTCAAATTGAAGCAGAAAACATCCTAGGAGTGTCAGAATGCACAGATAGAAGGCAAATAAGCGTTCTATAGCTTTATTTCGCTTAGTTGCTTACTGTTGAGTAGAACTGCATGTTCATGCCAGAAATAAGCATCTTTGTAAAATGAGTCAAATTGAATCAGAACACATTGTTGGAGTGTCAGAATGCACAGTTCCATGGCTTTATTTCGCTTAGTTGCTTACTCTTGAGTAGAACTGCTTGTTCACTCCAGGAATAAGCATGTTTGTAAAATGAGCCAAATTGAAGCAGAAATCATTCTTGGAGTGTCAGAATGCACAGATAGAAGTCAAATAAGCGTTCTATCGCTTTATTTCGCTTAGTTGCTTACTCTTGAGTAGAACTGCATGTTCACGCCAGAATTAAGCATCTTTGTGAAATGAGTCAAATTGAAGCAGAACACATTGGTGGAGTGTCAGAATGCACAGATAGAAGGCAAATAAGCGTTTCATGGCTTTATTTCGCTTAGTTGCTTATTCTTGAGTAGAACTGCTTGTTCACTCCAGGAATAAGCATGTTTGTAAAATGAGTCAAATTGAAGCAGAAAACATTGTTGGAGTGTCAGAATGCACAGATAGAAGGCAAATAAGCGTTCCATGGCTTTATTTCGCTTAGTTGCTTATTCTTGAGTAGAACTGCTTGTTCACTCCAGGAATAAGCATGTTTGTAAGATGAGTCAAATTGAAGCAGAAAACATTCTTGGAGTGTCAGAATGCACAGATAGAAGGCAAATAAGCGTTCTATCGCTTTATTTCGCTTAGTTGCTTACTCTTGAGTAGAACTGCATGTTCACGCCAGAATTAAGCATCTTTGTGAAATGAGTCAAATTGAAGCAGAACACATTGGTGGAGTGTCAGAATGCACAGATAGAAGGCAAATAAGCGTTCCATGGCTTTATTTCGCTTAGTTGCTTATTCTTGAGTAGAACTGCATGTTCACTCCAGAATTAAGCATCTTTGTAAAATGAGTCAAATTGAATCAGAACACATTGTTGGAGTGTCAGAATGCACAGATAGAAGGCAAATAAGCGTTCCATGGCTTTATTTCGCTTAGTTGCTTATTCTTGAGTAGAACTGCTTGTTCACTCCAGGAATAAGCATGTTTGTAAAATGAGTCAAATTGAAGCAGAAAACATTGTTGGAGTGTCAGAATGCACAGATAGAAGGCAAATAAGCGTTCCATGGCTTTATTTCGCTTAGTTGCTTACTCTTGAGTAGAACTGCATGTTCACTCCAGAAATAAGCATCTTTGTAAAATGAGTCAAATTGAAGCAGAAAACATCCTTGGAGTGTCAGAATGCACAGATAGAAGGCAAATAAGCGTTCCATGGCTTTATTTCGCTTAGTTGCTTACTCTTGAGTAGAACTGCTTGTTCACTCCAGGAATAACCATGTTTGTAAAATGAGCCAAATTGAAGCAGAAATCATTCTTGGAGTGTCAGAATGCACAGATAGAAGTCAAATAAGCGTTCTATCGCTTTATTTCGCTTAGTTGCTTACTCTTGAGTAGAACTGCATGTTCACGCCAGAATTAAGCATCTTTGTGAAATGAGTCAAATTGAAGCAGAACACATTGGTGGAGTGTCAGAATGCACAGATAGAAGGCAAATAAGCGTTCCATGGCTTTATTTCGCTTAGTTGCTTATTCTTGAGTAGAACTGCTTGTTCACTCCAGGAATAAGCATGTTTGTAAAATGAGTCAAATTGAAGCAGAAAACATTGTTGGAGTGTCAGAATGCACAGATAGAAGGCAAATAAGCGTTCCATGGCTTTATTTCGCTTAGTTGCTTACTCTTGAGTAGAACTGCATGTTCATTCCAGAAATAAGCATCTTTGTAAAATTAGTCAAATTGAATCAGAACACATTGTTGGAGTGTCAGAATGCACAGATAGAAGGCAAATAAGCGTTCTATCGCTTTATTTCGCTTAGTTGCTTACTCTTGAGTAGAACTGCATGTTCACGCCAGAATTAAGCATCTTTGTGAAATGAGTCAAATTGAAGCAGAACACTTTGGTGGAGTGTCAGAATGCACAGATAGAAGGCAAATAAGCGTTCCATGGCTTTATTTCGCTTAGTTGCTTATTCTTGAGTAGAACTGCTTGTTCACTCCAGGAATAAGCATGTTTGTAAAATGAGTCAAATTGAAGCAGAAAACATTGTTGGAGTGTCAGAATGCACAGATAGAAGGCAAATAAGCGTTCCATGGCTTTATTTCGCTTACTTGCTTACTCTTGAGTAGAACTGCATGTTCACTCCAGAAATTAGCATCTTTGTAAAATGAGTCAAATTGAATCAGAACACATTGTTGGAGTGTCAGAATGCACAGATAGAAGGCAAATAAGCGTTCTATCGCTTTATTTCGCTTAGTTGCTTACTCTTGAGTAGAACTGCATGTTCACTCCAGAAATAAGCATCTTTGTAAAATGAGTCAAATTGAAGCAGAAAACATCCTTGGAGTGTCAGAATGCACAGATAGAAGGCAAATAAGCGTTCCATGGCTTTATTTCGCTTAGTTGCTTACTCTTGAGTAGAACTGCATGTTCACGCCAGAATTAAGCATCTTTGTGAAATGAGCCAAATTGAAGCAGAAAACATTGTTGGAGTGTCAGAATGCACAGATAGAAGGCAAATAAGCGTTCTATCGCTTTATTTCGCTTAGTTGCTTACTGTTGAGTAGAACTGCATGTTCACGCCAGAAATAAGCATCTTTGTAAAATGAGTCAAATTGAATCAGAACACATTGTTGGAGTGTCAGAATGCACAGATAGAAGGCAAATAAGCGTTCCATGGCTTTATTTCGCTTAGTTGCTTACTCTTGAGTAGAACTGCTTGTTCACTCCAGGAATAAGCATGTTTGTAAAATGAGCCAAATTAAAGCAGAAAACATTGTTGGAGTGTCAGAATGCACAGATAGAAGGAAAATAAGCGTTCCATGGCTTTATTTCGCTTAGTTGCTTACTCTTGAGTAGAACTGCATGTTCACTCCAGAAATAAACATCTTTGTAAAATGAGTCAAATTGAAGCAGAAAACATCCTTGGAGTGTCAGAATGCACAGATAGAAGGCAAATAAGCATTCCATGGCTTTATTTCGCTTAGTTGCTTACTCTTGAGTAGAACTGCATGTTCACGCCAGAATTAAGCATCTTTGTGAAATGAGCCAAGTTGAAGCAGAAAACATTGTTGGAGTGTCAGAATGCATAGATAGAAGGCAAATAAGCGTTCCATGGCTTTATTTCGCTTAGTTGCTTATTCTTGAGTAGAACTCCTTGTTCACTCCAGGAATAAGCATGTTTGTAAAATGAGCCAAATTAAAGCAGAAAACATTGTTGGAGTGTCAGAATGCACAGATAGAAGGAAAATAAGCGTTCCATGGCTTTATTTCGCTTAGTTGCTTACTCTTGAGTAGAACTGCATGTTCACTCCAGAAATAAGCATCTTTGTAAAATGAGTCAAATTGAATCAGAACACATTCTTGGAGTGTCAGAATGCACAGATAGAAGTCAAATAAGCGTTCTATCGCTTTATTTCGCTTAGTTGCTTACTCTTGAGTAGAACTGCATGTTCACGCCAGAATTAAGCATCTTTGTGAAATGAGTCAAATTGAAGCAGAACACATTGGTGGAGTGTCAGAATGCACAGATAGAAGGCAAATAAGCGTTCCATGGCTTTATTTCGCTTAGTTGCTTATTCTTGAGTAGAACTGCATGTTCACGCCAGAATTAAGCATCTTTGTGAAATGAGCCAAATTGAAGCAAAAAACATTGTTGGAGTGTCAGAATGCATAGATAGAAGGCAAATAAGCGTTCCATGGCTTTATTTCGCTTAGTTGCTTATTCTTGAGTAGAACTGCTTGTTCACTCCAGGAATAAGCATGTTTGTAAGATGAGTCAAATTGAAGCAGAAAACATTCTTGGAATGTCAGAATGCACAGATAGAAGGCAAATAAGCGTTATATCGCTTTATTTCGCTTAGTTGCTTACTCTTGAGTAGAACTGCATGTTCACGCCAGAATTAAGCATCTTTGTGAAATGAGTCAAATTGAAGCAGAACACTTTGGTGGAGGGTCAGAACGCACAGATAGAAGGCAAATAAGCGTTCTATCGCTTTATTTCGCTTAGTTGCTTACTCTTGAGTAGAACTGCATGCTCACTCCAGAAATAAGCATCTTTATAAAATGAGTCAAATTGAAGCAGAAAACATCCTTGGAGTGTCAGAATGCACAGATAGAAGGCAAATAAGCGTTCCATGGCTTTATTTCGCTTAGTTGCTTACTCTTGAGTAGAACTGCATGTTCACGCCAGAATTAAGCATCTTTGTGAAATGAGCCAAATTGAAGCAGAAAACATTGTTGGAGTGTCAGAATGCATAGATAGAAGGCAAATAAGCGTTCCATGGCTTTATTTCGCTTAGTTGCTTATTCTTGAGTAGAACTGCTTGTTCACTCCAGGAATAAGCATGTTTGTAAAATGAGCCAAATTGAAGCAGAAAACATTCTTGGAGTGTCAGAATGCACAGATAGAAGGCAAATAAGCGTTCCATGGCTTTATTTCGCTTAGTTGCTTACTCTTGAGTAGAACTGCATATTCACTCCAGAAATAAGCATCTTTGTAAAATGAGTCAAATTGAATCAGAACACATTGTTGGAGTGTCAGAATGCACAGATAGAAGGCAAATAAGCGTTCTATCGCTTTATTTCGCTTAGTTGCTTACTCTTGAGTAGAACTGCATGTTCACGCCAGAATTAAGCATCTTTGTGAAATGAGCCAAATTGAAGCAAAAAACATTGTTGGAGTGTCGGAATGCATGGATAGAAGGCAAATAAGCGTTCCATGGCTTCATTTCGCTTAGTTGCTTATTCTTGAGTAGAACTGCTTGTTCACTCCAGGAATAAGCATGTTTGTAAGATGAGTCAAATTGAAGCAGAAAACAATCTTGGAGTGTCAGAATGCACAGATAGAAGGCAAATAAGCGTTCTATCGCTTTATTTCGCTTAGTTGCTTACTCTTGAGTAGAACTGCATGTTCACGCCAGAATTAAGCATCTTTGTGAAATGAGTCATATTGAAGCAGAACACTTTGGTGGAGTGTCAGAATGCACAGATAGAAGGCAAATAAGCGTTCCATGGCTTTATTTCGCTTAGTTGCTTATTCTTGAGTAGAACTGCTTGTTCACTCCAGAATTAAGCATCTTTGTGAAATGAGTCAAATTGAATCAGAACACATTGTTGGAGTGTCAGAATGCACAGATAGAAGGCAAATAAGCGTTCTATCGCTTTATTTCGCTTAGTTGCTTACTGTTGAGTAGAACTGCATGTTCACGCCAAAAATAAGCATCTTTGTAAAATGAGTCAAATTGAATCAGAACACATTGTTGGAGTGTCAGAATGCACAGATAGAAGGCAAATAAGCGTTCCATGGCTTTATTTCGCTTAGTTGCTTATTCTTGAGTAGAACTGCTTGTTCACTCCAGGAATAAGCATGTTTGTAAAATGAGTCAAATTGAAGCAGAAAACATTGTTGGAGTGTCAGAATGCACAGATAGAAGGCAAATAAGCGTTCCATGGCTTTATTTCGCTTAGTTGCTTATTCTTGAGTAGAACTGCTTGTTCACTCCAGGAATAAGCATGTTTGTAAAATGAGTCAAATTGAAGCAGAAAACATTGTTGGAGTGTCAGAATGCACAGATAGAAGGCAAATAAGCGTTCCATGGCTTTATTTCGCTTAGTTGCTTACTCTTGAGTAGAACTGCATGTTCACTCCAGAAATAAGCATCTTTGTAAAATGAGTCAAATTGAAGCAGAAAACATCCTTGGAGTGTCAGAATGCACAGATAGAAGGCAAATAAGCGTTCCATGGCTTTATTTCGCTTAGTTGCTTACTCTTGAGTAGAACTGCTTGTTCACTCCAGGAATAACCATGTTTGTAAAATGAGCCAAATTGAAGCAGAAATCATTCTTGGAGTGTCAGAATGCACAGATAGAAGTCAAATAAGCGTTCTATCGCTTTATTTCGCTTAGTTGCTTACTCTTGAGTAGAACTGCATGTTCACGCCAGAATTAAGCATCTTTGTGAAATGAGTCAAATTGAAGCAGAACACATTGGTGGAGTGTCAGAATGCACAGATAGAAGGCAAATAAGCGTTCCATGGCTTTATTTCGCTTAGTTGCTTATTCTTGAGTAGAACTGCTTGTTCACTCCAGGAATAAGCATGTTTGTAAAATGAGTCAAATTGAAGCAGAAAACATTGTTGGAGTGTCAGAATGCACAGATAGAAGGCAAATAAGCGTTCCATGGCTTTATTTCGCTTAGTTGCTTACTCTTGAGTAGAACTGCATGTTCATTCCAGAAATAAGCATCTTTGTAAAATTAGTCAAATTGAATCAGAACACATTGTTGGAGTGTCAGAATGCACAGATAGAAGGCAAATAAGCGTTCTATCGCTTTATTTCGCTTAGTTGCTTACTCTTGAGTAGAACTGCATGTTCACGCCAGAATTAAGCATCTTTGTGAAATGAGTCAAATTGAAGCAGAACACTTTGGTGGAGTGTCAGAATGCACAGATAGAAGGCAAATAAGCGTTCCATGGCTTTATTTCGCTTAGTTGCTTATTCTTGAGTAGAACTGCTTGTTCACTCCAGGAATAAGCATGTTTGTAAAATGAGTCAAATTGAAGCAGAAAACATTGTTGGAGTGTCAGAATGCACAGATAGAAGGCAAATAAGCGTTCCATGGCTTTATTTCGCTTACTTGCTTACTCTTGAGTAGAACTGCATGTTCACTCCAGAAATTAGCATCTTTGTAAAATGAGTCAAATTGAATCAGAACACATTGTTGGAGTGTCAGAATGCACAGATAGAAGGCAAATAAGCGTTCTATCGCTTTATTTCGCTTAGTTGCTTACTCTTGAGTAGAACTGCATGTTCACTCCAGAAATAAGCATCTTTGTAAAATGAGTCAAATTGAAGCAGAAAACATCCTTGGAGTGTCAGAATGCACAGATAGAAGGCAAATAAGCGTTCCATGGCTTTATTTCGCTTAGTTGCTTACTCTTGAGTAGAACTGCATGTTCACGCCAGAATTAAGCATCTTTGTGAAATGAGCCAAATTGAAGCAGAAAACATTGTTGGAGTGTCAGAATGCACAGATAGAAGGCAAATAAGCGTTCTATCGCTTTATTTCGCTTAGTTGCTTACTGTTGAGTAGAACTGCATGTTCACGCCAGAAATAAGCATCTTTGTAAAATGAGTCAAATTGAATCAGAACACATTGTTGGAGTGTCAGAATGCACAGATAGAAGGCAAATAAGCGTTCCATGGCTTTATTTCGCTTAGTTGCTTACTCTTGAGTAGAACTGCTTGTTCACTCCAGGAATAAGCATGTTTGTAAAATGAGCCAAATTAAAGCAGAAAACATTGTTGGAGTGTCAGAATGCACAGATAGAAGGAAAATAAGCGTTCCATGGCTTTATTTCGCTTAGTTGCTTACTCTTGAGTAGAACTGCATGTTCACTCCAGAAATAAACATCTTTGTAAAATGAGTCAAATTGAAGCAGAAAACATCCTTGGAGTGTCAGAATGCACAGATAGAAGGCAAATAAGCGTTCCATGGCTTTATTTCGCTTAGTTGCTTACTCTTGAGTAGAACTGCATGTTCACGCCAGAATTAAGCATCTTTGTGAAATGAGCCAAGTTGAAGCAGAAAACATTGTTGGAGTGTCAGAATGCATAGATAGAAGGCAAATAAGCGTTCCATGGCTTTATTTCGCTTAGTTGCTTATTCTTGAGTAGAACTCCTTGTTCACTCCAGAAATAAGCATCTTTGTAAAATGAGTCAAATTGAATCAGAACACATTCTTGGAGTGTCAGAATGCACAGATAGAAGTCAAATAAGCGTTCTATCGCTTTATTTCGCTTAGTTGCTTACTCTTGAGTAGAACTGCATGTTCACGCCAGAATTAAGCATCTTTGTGAAATGAGTCAAATTGAAGCAGAACACATTGGTGGAGTGTCAGAATGCACAGATAGAAGGCAAATAAGCGTTCCATGGCTTTATTTCGCTTAGTTGCTTATTCTTGAGTAGAACTGCATGTTCACGCCAGAATTAAGCATCTTTGTGAAATGAGCCAAATTGAAGCAAAAAACATTGTTGGAGTGTCAGAATGCATAGATAGAAGGCAAATAAGCGTTCCATGGCTTTATTTCGCTTAGTTGCTTATTCTTGAGTAGAACTGCTTGTTCACTCCAGGAATAAGCATGTTTGTAAGATGAGTCAAATTGAAGCAGAAAACATTCTTGGAATGTCAGAATGCACAGATAGAAGGCAAATAAGCGTTCTATCGCTTTATTTCGCTTAGTTGCTTACTCTTGAGTAGAACTGCATGTTCACGCCAGAATTAAGCATCTTTGTGAAATGAGTCAAATTGAAGCAGAACACTTTGGTGGAGGGTCAGAACGCACAGATAGAAGGCAAATAAGCGTTCTATCGCTTTATTTCGCTTAGTTGCTTACTCTTGAGTAGAACTGCATGCTCACTCCAGAAATAAGCATCTTTATAAAATGAGTCAAATTGAAGCAGAAAACATCCTTGGAGTGTCAGAATGCACAGATAGAAGGCAAATAAGCGTTCCATGGCTTTATTTCGCTTAGTTGCTTACTCTTGAGTAGAACTGCATGTTCACGCCAGAATTAAGCATCTTTGTGAAATGAGCCAAATTGAAGCAGAAAACATTGTTGGAGTGTCAGAATGCATAGATAGAAGGCAAATAAGCGTTCCATGGCTTTATTTCGCTTAGTTGCTTATTCTTGAGTAGAACTGCTTGTTCACTCCAGGAATAAGCATGTTTGTAAAATGAGCCAAATTGAAGCAGAAAACATTCTTGGAGTGTCAGAATGCACAGATAGAAGGCAAATAAGCGTTCCATGGCTTTATTTCGCTTAGTTGCTTACTCTTGAGTAGAACTGCATATTCACTCCAGAAATAAGCATCTTTGTAAAATGAGTCAAATTGAATCAGAACACATTGTTGGAGTGTCAGAATGCACAGATAGAAGGCAAATAAGCGTTCTATCGCTTTATTTCGCTTAGTTGCTTACTCTTGAGTAGAACTGCATGTTCACGCCAGAATTAAGCATCTTTGTGAAATGAGCCAAATTGAAGCAAAAAACATTGTTGGAGTGTCGGAATGCATGGATAGAAGGCAAATAAGCGTTCCATGGCTTCATTTCGCTTAGTTGCTTATTCTTGAGTAGAACTGCTTGTTCACTCCAGGAATAAGCATGTTTGTAAGATGAGTCAAATTGAAGCAGAAAACAATCTTGGAGTGTCAGAATGCACAGATAGAAGGCAAATAAGCGTTCTATCGCTTTATTTCGCTTAGTTGCTTACTCTTGAGTAGAACTGCATGTTCACGCCAGAATTAAGCATCTTTGTGAAATGAGTCATATTGAAGCAGAACACTTTGGTGGAGTGTCAGAATGCACAGATAGAAGGCAAATAAGCGTTCCATGGCTTTATTTCGCTTAGTTGCTTATTCTTGAGTAGAACTGCTTGTTCACTCCAGAATTAAGCATCTTTGTGAAATGAGTCAAATTGAATCAGAACACATTGTTGGAGTGTCAGAATGCACAGATAGAAGGCAAATAAGCGTTCTATCGCTTTATTTCGCTTAGTTGCTTACTGTTGAGTAGAACTGCATGTTCACGCCAAAAATAAGCATCTTTGTAAAATGAGTCAAATTGAATCAGAACACATTGTTGGAGTGTCAGAATGCACAGATAGAAGGCAAATAAGCGTTCCATGGCTTTATTTCGCTTAGTTGCTTATTCTTGAGTAGAACTGCTTGTTCACTCCAGGAATAAGCATGTTTGTAAAATGAGTCAAATTGAAGCAGAAAACATTGTTGGAGTGTCAGAATGCACAGATAGAAGGCAAATAAGCGTTCCATGGCTTTATTTCGCTTAGTTGCTTATTCTTGAGTAGAACTGCTTGTTCACTCCAGGAATAAGCATGTTTGTAAAATGAGCCAAATTGAAGCAGAAAACATTCTTGGAGTGTCAGAATGCACAGATAGAAGTCAAATAAGCGTTCTATCGCTTTATTTCGCTTAGTTGCTTACTCTTGAGTAGAACTGCATGTTCACGCCAGAATTAAGCATCTTTGTGAAATGAGTCAAATTGAAGCAGAACACATTGGTGGAGTGTCAGAATGCACAGATAGAAGGCAAATAAGCGTTCCATGGCTTTATTTCGCTTAGTTGCTTATTCTTGAGTAGAACTGCTTGTTCACTCCAGGAATAAGCATGTTTGTAAAATGAGTCAAATTGAAGCAGAAAACATTGTTGGAGAGTCAGAATGCACAGATAGAAGGCAAATAAGCGTTCCATGGCTTTATTTCGCTTAGTTGCTTACTCTTGAGTAGAACTGCATGTTCACTCCAGAAATAAGCATCTTTGTAAAATGAGTCAAATTGAATCAGAACACATTGTTGGAGTGTCAGAATGCACATATAGAAGGCAAATAAGCGTTCTATCGCTTTATTTCGCTTAGTTGCTTACTCTTGAGTAGAACTGCATGTTCACGCCAGAATTAAGCATCTTTGTGAAATGAGCCAAATTGAAGCAAAAAACATTGTTGGAGTGTCAGAATGCATAGATAGAAGGCAAATAAGCGTTCCATGGCTTTATTTCGCTTAGTTGCTTATTCTTGAGTAGAACTGCTTGTTCACTCCAGGAATAAGCATGTTTGTAAGATGAGTCAAATTGAAGCAGAAAACATTCTTGGAGTGTCAGAATGCACAGATAGAAGGCAAATAAGCGTTCTATCGCTTTATTTCGCTTAGTTGCTTACTCTTGAGTAGAACTGCATGTTCACGCCAGAATTAAGCATCTTTGTGAAATGAGTCAAATTGAAGCAGAACACTTTGGTGGAGTGTCAGAATGCACAGATAGAAGGCAAATAAGCGTTCCATGGCTTTATTTCGCTTAGTTGCTTATTCTTGAGTAGAACTGCTTGTTCACTCCAGAATTAAGCATCTTTGTGAAATGAGTCAAATTGAATCAGAACACATTGTTGGAGTGTCAGAATGCACAGATAGAAGTCAAATAAGCGTTCTATCGCTTTATTTCGCTTAGTTGCTTACTGTTGAGTAGAACTGCATGTTCATGCCAGAAATAAGCATCTTTGTAAAATGAGTCAAATTGAATCAGAACACATTGTTGGAGTGTCAGAATGCACAGATAGAAGGCAAATAAGCGTTCCATGGCTTTATTTCGCTTAGTTGCTTATTCTTGAGTAGAACTGCTTGTTCACTCCAGGAATAAGCATGTTTGTAAAATGAGTCAAATTGAAGCAGAAAACATTGTTGGAGTGTCAGAATGCACAGATAGAAGGCAAATAAGCGTTCCATGGCTTTATTTAGCTTAGTTGCTTACTCTTGAGTAGAACTGCATGTTCACTCCAGAAAGAAGCATCTTTGTAAAATGAGTCAAATTGAAGCAGAAAACATCCTTGGAGTGTTAAAATGCACAGATAGAAGGCAAATAAGCGTTCCATGGCTTTATTTCGCTTAGTTGCTTACTCTTGAGTAGAACTGCTTGTTCACTCCAGGAATAAGCATGTTTGTAAAATGAGCCAAATTGAAGCAGAAATCATTCTTGGAGTGTCAGAATGCACAGATAGAAGTCAAATAAGCGTTCTATCGCTTTATTTCGCTTAGTTGCTTACTCTTGAGTAGAACTGCATGTTCACGCCAGAATTAAGCATCTTTGTGAAATGAGTCAAATTGAAGCAGAACACATTGGTGGAGTGTCAGAATGCACAGATAGAAGGCAAATAAGCGTTTCATGGCTTTATTTCGCTTAGTTGCTTATTCTTGAGTAGAACTGCTTGTTCACTCCAGGAATAAGCATGTTTGTAAAATGAGTCAAATTGAAGCAGAAAACATTGTTGGAGTGTCAGAATGCACAGATAGAAGGCAAATAAGCGTTCCATGGCTTTATTTCGCTTAGTTGCTTATTCTTGAGTAGAACTGCTTGTTCACTCCAGGAATAAGCATGTTTGTAAGATGAGTCAAATTGAAGCAGAAAACAATCTTGGAGTGTCAGAATGCACAGATAGAAGGCAAATAAGCGTTCTATCGCTTTATTTCGCTTAGTTGCTTACTCTTGAGTAGAACTGCATGTTCACGCCAGAATTAAGCATCTTTGTGAAATGAGCCAAATTGAAGCAAAAAACATTGTTGGAGTGTCGGAATGCATGGATAGAAGGCAAATAAGCGTTCCATGGCTTCATTTCGCTTAGTTGCTTATTCTTGAGTAGAACTGCTTGTTCACTCCAGGAATAAGCATGTTTGTAAGATGAGTCAAATTGAAGCAGAAAACAATCTTGGAGTGTCAGAATGCACAGATAGAAGGCAAATAAGCGTTCTATCGCTTTATTTCGCTTAGTTGCTTACTCTTGAGTAGAACTGCATGTTCACGCCAGAATTAAGCATCTTTGTGAAATGAGTCATATTGAAGCAGAACACTTTGGTGGAGTGTCAGAATGCACAGATAGAAGGCAAATAAGCGTTCCATGGCTTTATTTCGCTTAGTTGCTTATTCTTGAGTAGAACTGCTTGTTCACTCCAGAATTAAGCATCTTTGTGAAATGAGTCAAATTGAATCAGAACACATTGTTGGAGTGTCAGAATGCACAGATAGAAGGCAAATAAGCGTTCTATCGCTTTATTTCGCTTAGTTGCTTACTGTTGAGTAGAACTGCATGTTCACGCCAAAAATAAGCATCTTTGTAAAATGAGTCAAATTGAATCAGAACACATTGTTGGAGTGTCAGAATGCACAGATAGAAGGCAAATAAGCGTTCCATGGCTTTATTTCGCTTAGTTGCTTATTCTTGAGTAGAACTGCTTGTTCACTCCAGGAATAAGCATGTTTGTAAAATGAGTCAAATTGAAGCAGAAAACATTGTTGGAGTGTCAGAATGCACAGATAGAAGGCAAATAAGCGTTCCATGGCTTTATTTCGCTTAGTTGCTTATTCTTGAGTAGAACTGCTTGTTCACTCCAGGAATAAGCATGTTTGTAAAATGAGCCAAATTGAAGCAGAAAACATTCTTGGAGTGTCAGAATGCACAGATAGAAGTCAAATAAGCGTTCTATCGCTTTATTTCGCTTAGTTGCTTACTCTTGAGTAGAACTGCATGTTCACGCCAGAATTAAGCATCTTTGTGAAATGAGTCAAATTGAAGCAGAACACATTGGTGGAGTGTCAGAATGCACAGATAGAAGGCAAATAAGCGTTCCATGGCTTTATTTCGCTTAGTTGCTTATTCTTGAGTAGAACTGCTTGTTCACTCCAGGAATAAGCATGTTTGTAAAATGAGTCAAATTGAAGCAGAAAACATTGTTGGAGAGTCAGAATGCACAGATAGAAGGCAAATAAGCGTTCCATGGCTTTATTTCGCTTAGTTGCTTACTCTTGAGTAGAACTGCATGTTCACTCCAGAAATAAGCATCTTTGTAAAATGAGTCAAATTGAATCAGAACACATTGTTGGAGTGTCAGAATGCACATATAGAAGGCAAATAAGCGTTCTATCGCTTTATTTCGCTTAGTTGCTTACTCTTGAGTAGAACTGCATGTTCACGCCAGAATTAAGCATCTTTGTGAAATGAGCCAAATTGAAGCAAAAAACATTGTTGGAGTGTCAGAATGCATAGATAGAAGGCAAATAAGCGTTCCATGGCTTTATTTCGCTTAGTTGCTTATTCTTGAGTAGAACTGCTTGTTCACTCCAGGAATAAGCATGTTTGTAAGATGAGTCAAATTGAAGCAGAAAACATTCTTGGAGTGTCAGAATGCACAGATAGAAGGCAAATAAGCGTTCTATCGCTTTATTTCGCTTAGTTGCTTACTCTTGAGTAGAACTGCATGTTCACGCCAGAATTAAGCATCTTTGTGAAATGAGTCAAATTGAAGCAGAACACTTTGGTGGAGTGTCAGAATGCACAGATAGAAGGCAAATAAGCGTTCCATGGCTTTATTTCGCTTAGTTGCTTATTCTTGAGTAGAACTGCTTGTTCACTCCAGAATTAAGCATCTTTGTGAAATGAGTCAAATTGAATCAGAACACATTGTTGGAGTGTCAGAATGCACAGATAGAAGGCAAATAAGCGTTCTATCGCTTTATTTCGCTTAGTTGCTTACTGTTGAGTAGAACTGCATGTTCATGCCAGAAATAAGCATCTTTGTAAAATGAGTCAAATTGAATCAGAACACATTGTTGGAGTGTCAGAATGCACAGATAGAAGGCAAATAAGCGTTCCATGGCTTTATTTCGCTTAGTTGCTTATTCTTGAGTAGAACTGCTTGTTCACTCCAGGAATAAGCATGTTTGTAAAATGAGTCAAATTGAAGCAGAAAACATTGTTGGAGTGTCAGAATGCACAGATAGAAGGCAAATAAGCGTTCCATGGCTTTATTTCGCTTAGTTGCTTACTCTTGAGTAGAACTGCATGTTCACTCCAGAAATAAGCATCTTTGTAAAATGAGTCAAATTGAAGCAGAAAACATCCTTGGAGTGTCAGAATGCACAGATAGAAGGCAAATAAGCGTTCTATCGCTTTATTTCGCTTAGTTGCTTACTCTTGAGTAGAACTGCTTGTTCACTCCAGGAATAAGCATGTTTGTAAAATGAGCCAAATTGAAGCAGAAATCATTCTTGGAGTGTCAGAATGCACAGATAGAAGTCAAATAAGCGTTCTATCGCTTTATTTCGCTTAGTTGCTTACTCTTGAGTAGAACTGCATGTTCACGCCAGAATTAAGCATCTTTGTGAAATGAGTCAAATTGAAGCAGAACACATTGGTGGAGTGTCAGAATGCACAGATAGAAGGCAAATAAGCGTTTCATGGCTTTATTTCGCTTAGTTGCTTATTCTTGAGTAGAACTGCTTGTTCACTCCAGGAATAAGCATGTTTGTAAAATGAGTCAAATTGAAGCAGAAAACATTGTTGGAGTGTCAGAATGCACAGATAGAAGGCAAATAAGCGTTCCATGGCTTTATTTCGCTTAGTTGCTTATTCTTGAGTAGAACTGCTTGTTCACTCCAGGAATAAGCATGTTTGTAAGATGAGTCAAATTGAAGCAGAAAACATTCTTGGAGTGTCAGAATGCACAGATAGAAGGCAAATAAGCGTTCTATCGCTTTATTTCGCTTAGTTGCTTACTCTTGAGTAGAACTGCATGTTCACGCCAGAATTAAGCATCTTTTTGAAATGAGTCAAATTGAAGCAGAACACTTTGGTGGAGTGTCAGAATGCACAGATAGAAGGCAAATAAGCGTTCCATGGCTTTATTTCGCTTAGTTGCTTATTCTTGAGTAGAACTGCATGTTCACTCCAGAATTAAGCATCTTTGTAAAATGAGTCAAATTGAATCAGAACACATTGTTGGAGTGTCAGAATGCACAGATAGAAGGCAAATAAGCGTTCCATGGCTTTATTTCGCTTAGTTGCTTATTCTTGAGTAGAACTGCTTGTTCACTCCAGGAATAAGCATGTTTGTAAAATGAGTCAAATTGAAGCAGAAAACATTGTTGGAGTGTCAGAATGCACAGATAGAAGGCAAATAAGCGTTCCATGGCTTTATTTCGCTTAGTTGCTTACTCTTGAGTAGAACTGCATGTTCACTCCAGAAATAAGCATCATTGTAAAATGAGTCAAATTGAAGCAGAAAACATCCTTGGAGTGTCAGAATGCACAGATAGAAGGCAAATAAGCGTTCCATGGCTTTATTTCGCTTAGTTGCTTACTCTTGAGTAGAACTGCTTGTTCACTCCAGGAATAAGCATGTTTGTAAAATGAGCCAAATTGAAGCAGAAATCATTCTTGGAGTGTCAGAATGCACAGATAGAAGTCAAATAAGCGTTCTATCGCTTTATTTTGCTTAGTTGCTTACTCTTGAGTAGAACTGCATGTTCACGCCAGAATTAAGCATCTTTGTGAAATGAGCCAAATTGAAGCAAAAAACATTGTTGGAGTGTCGGAATGCATGGATAGAAGGCAAATAAGCGTTCCATGGCTTCATTTCGCTTAGTTGCTTATTCTTGAGTAGAACTGCTTGTTCACTCCAGGAATAAGCATGTTTGTAAGATGAGTCAAATTGAAGCAGAAAACAATCTTGGAGTGTCAGAATGCACAGATAGAAGGCAAATAAGCGTTCTATCGCTTTATTTCGCTTAGTTGCTTACTCTTGAGTAGAACTGCATGTTCACGCCAGAATTAAGCATCTTTGTGAAATGAGTCATATTGAAGCAGAACACTTTGGTGGAGTGTCAGAATGCACAGATAGAAGGCAAATAAGCGTTCCATGGCTTTATTTCGCTTAGTTGCTTATTCTTGAGTAGAACTGCTTGTTCACTCCAGAATTAAGCATCTTTGTGAAATGAGTCAAATTGAATCAGAACACATTGTTGGAGTGTCAGAATGCACAGATAGAAGGCAAATAAGCGTTCTATCGCTTTATTTCGCTTAGTTGCTTACTGTTGAGTAGAACTGCATGTTCACGCCAAAAATAAGCATCTTTGTAAAATGAGTCAAATTGAATCAGAACACATTGTTGGAGTGTCAGAATGCACAGATAGAAGGCAAATAAGCGTTCCATGGCTTTATTTCGCTTAGTTGCTTATTCTTGAGTAGAACTGCTTGTTCACTCCAGGAATAAGCATGTTTGTAAAATGAGTCAAATTGAAGCAGAAAACATTGTTGGAGTGTCAGAATGCACAGATAGAAGGCAAATAAGCGTTCCATGGCTTTATTTCGCTTAGTTGCTTATTCTTGAGTAGAACTGCTTGTTCACTCCAGGAATAAGCATGTTTGTAAAATGAGCCAAATTGAAGCAGAAAACATTCTTGGAGTGTCAGAATGCACAGATAGAAGTCAAATAAGCGTTCTATCGCTTTATTTCGCTTAGTTGCTTACTCTTGAGTAGAACTGCATGTTCACGCCAGAATTAAGCATCTTTGTGAAATGAGTCAAATTGAAGCAGAACACATTGGTGGAGTGTCAGAATGCACAGATAGAAGGCAAATAAGCGTTCCATGGCTTTATTTCGCTTAGTTGCTTATTCTTGAGTAGAACTGCTTGTTCACTCCAGGAATAAGCATGTTTGTAAAATGAGTCAAATTGAAGCAGAAAACATTGTTGGAGAGTCAGAATGCACAGATAGAAGGCAAATAAGCGTTCCATGGCTTTATTTCGCTTAGTTGCTTACTCTTGAGTAGAACTGCATGTTCACTCCAGAAATAAGCATCTTTGTAAAATGAGTCAAATTGAATCAGAACACATTGTTGGAGTGTCAGAATGCACATATAGAAGGCAAATAAGCGTTCTATCGCTTTATTTCGCTTAGTTGCTTACTCTTGAGTAGAACTGCATGTTCACGCCAGAATTAAGCATCTTTGTGAAATGAGCCAAATTGAAGCAAAAAACATTGTTGGAGTGTCAGAATGCATAGATAGAAGGCAAATAAGCGTTCCATGGCTTTATTTCGCTTAGTTGCTTATTCTTGAGTAGAACTGCTTGTTCACTCCAGGAATAAGCATGTTTGTAAAATGAGTCAAATTGAAGCAGAAAACATTGTTGGAGTGTCAGAATGCACAGATAGAAGGCAAATAAGCGTTCCATGGCTTTATTTCGCTTAGTTGCTTACTCTTGAGTAGAACTGCATGTTCACTCCAGAAATAAGCATCTTTGTAAAATGAGTCAAATTGAAGCAGAAAACATTGTTGGAGTGTCAGAATGCACAGATAGAAGGCAAATAAGCGTTCCATGGCTTTATTTCGCTTAGTTGCTTACTCTTGAGTAGAACTGCTTGTTCACTCCAGGAATAAGCATGTTTGTAAAATGAGCCAAATTGAAGCAGAAATCATTCTTGGAGTGTCAGAATGCACAGATAGAAGTCAAATAAGCGTTCTATCGCTTTATTTCGCTTAGTTGCTTACTCTTGAGTAGAACTGCATGTTCACGCCAGAATTAAGCATCTTTGTGAAATGAGCCAAATTGAAGCAAAAAACATTGTTGGAGTGTCGGAATGCATGGATAGAAGGCAAATAAGCGTTCCATGGCTTCATTTCGCTTAGTTGCTTATTCTTGAGTAGAACTGCTTGTTCACTCCAGGAATAAGCATGTTTGTAAGATGAGTCAAATTGAAGCAGAAAACAATCTTGGAGTGTCAGAATGCACAGATAGAAGGCAAATAAGCGTTCTATCGCTTTATTTCGCTTAGTTGCTTACTCTTGAGTAGAACTGCATGTTCACGCCAGAATTAAGCATCTTTGTGAAATGAGTCATATTGAAGCAGAACACTTTGGTGGAGTGTCAGAATGCACAGATAGAAGGCAAATAAGCGTTCCATGGCTTTATTTCGCTTAGTTGCTTATTCTTGAGTAGAACTGCTTGTTCACTCCAGAATTAAGCATCTTTGTGAAATGAGTCAAATTGAATCAGAACACATTGTTGGAGTGTCAGAATGCACAGATAGAAGGCAAATAAGCGTTCTATCGCTTTATTTCGCTTAGTTGCTTACTGTTGAGTAGAACTGCATGTTCACGCCAAAAATAAGCATCTTTGTAAAATGAGTCAAATTGAATCAGAACACATTGTTGGAGTGTCAGAATGCACAGATAGAAGGCAAATAAGCGTTCCATGGCTTTATTTCGCTTAGTTGCTTATTCTTGAGTAGAACTGCTTGTTCACTCCAGGAATAAGCATGTTTGTAAAATGAGTCAAATTGAAGCAGAAAACATTGTTGGAGTGTCAGAATGCACAGATAGAAGGCAAATAAGCGTTCCATGGCTTTATTTCGCTTAGTTGCTTATTCTTGAGTAGAACTGCTTGTTCACTCCAGGAATAAGCATGTTTGTAAAATGAGCCAAATTGAAGCAGAAAACATTCTTGGAGTGTCAGAATGCACAGATAGAAGTCAAATAAGTGTTCTATCGCTTTATTTCGCTTAGTTGCTTACTCTTGAGTAGAACTGCATGTTCACGCCAGAATTAAGCATCTTTGTGAAATGAGTCAAATTGAAGCAGAACACATTGGTGGAGTGTCAGAATGCACAGATAGAAGGCAAATAAGCGTTCCATGGCTTTATTTCGCTTAGTTGCTTATTCTTGAGTAGAACTGCATGTTCACGCCAGAATTAAGCATCTTTGTGAAATGAGCCAAATTGAAGCAAAAAACATTGTTGGAGTGTCGGAATGCATGGATAGAAGGCAAATAAGCGTTCCATGGCTTCATTTCGCTTAGTTGCTTATTCTTGAGTAGAACTGCTTGTTCACTCCAGGAATAAGCATGTTTGTAAGATGAGTCAAATTGAAGCAGAAAACAATCTTGGAGTGTCAGAATGCACAGATAGAAGGCAAATAAGCGTTCTATCGCTTTATTTCGCTTAGTTGCTTACTCTTGAGTAGAACTGCATGTTCACGCCAGAATTAAGCATCTTTGTGAAATGAGTCATATTGAAGCAGAACACTTTGGTGGAGTGTCAGAATGCACAGATAGAAGGCAAATAAGCGTTCCATGGCTTTATTTCGCTTAGTTGCTTATTCTTGAGTAGAACTGCTTGTTCACTCCAGAATTAAGCATCTTTGTGAAATGAGTCAAATTGAATCAGAACACATTGTTGGAGTGTCAGAATGCACAGATAGAAGGCAAATAAGCGTTCTATCGCTTTATTTCGCTTAGTTGCTTACTGTTGAGTAGAACTGCATGTTCACGCCAAAAATAAGCATCTTTGTAAAATGAGTCAAATTGAATCAGAACACATTGTTGGAGTGTCAGAATGCACAGATAGAAGGCAAATAAGCGTTCCATGGCTTTATTTCGCTTAGTTGCTTATTCTTGAGTAGAACTGCTTGTTCACTCCAGGAATAAGCATGTTTGTAAAATGAGTCAAATTGAAGCAGAAAACATTGTTGGAGTGTCAGAATGCACAGATAGAAGGCAAATAAGCGTTCCATGGCTTTATTTCGCTTAGTTGCTTATTCTTGAGTAGAACTGCTTGTTCACTCCAGGAATAAGCATGTTTGTAAAATGAGCCAAATTGAAGCAGAAAACATTCTTGGAGTGTCAGAATGCACAGATAGAAGTCAAATAAGCGTTCTATCGCTTTATTTCGCTTAGTTGCTTACTCTTGAGTAGAACTGCATGTTCACGCCAGAATTAAGCATCTTTGTGAAATGAGTCAAATTGAAGCAGAACACATTGGTGGAGTGTCAGAATGCACAGATAGAAGGCAAATAAGCGTTCCATGGCTTTATTTCGCTTAGTTGCTTATTCTTGAGTAGAACTGCTTGTTCACTCCAGGAATAAGCATGTTTGTAAAATGAGTCAAATTGAAGCAGAAAACATTGTTGGAGAGTCAGAATGCACAGATAGAAGGCAAATAAGCGTTCCATGGCTTTATTTCGCTTAGTTGCTTACTCTTGAGTAGAACTGCATGTTCACTCCAGAAATAAGCATCTTTGTAAAATGAGTCAAATTGAATCAGAACACATTGTTGGAGTGTCAGAATGCACATATAGAAGGCAAATAAGCGTTCTATCGCTTTATTTCGCTTAGTTGCTTACTCTTGAGTAGAACTGCATGTTCACGCCAGAATTAAGCATCTTTGTGAAATGAGCCAAATTGAAGCAAAAAACATTGTTGGAGTGTCAGAATGCATAGATAGAAGGCAAATAAGCGTTCCATGGCTTTATTTCGCTTAGTTGCTTATTCTTGAGTAGAACTGCTTGTTCACTCCAGGAATAAGCATGTTTGTAAGATGAGTCAAATTGAAGCAGAAAACATTCTTGGAGTGTCAGAATGCACAGATAGAAGGCAAATAAGCGTTCTATCGCTTTATTTCGCTTAGTTGCTTACTCTTGAGTAGAACTGCATGTTCACGCCAGAATTAAGCATCTTTGTGAAATGAGTCAAATTGAAGCAGAACACTTTGGTGGAGTGTCAGAATGCACAGATAGAAGGCAAATAAGCGTTCCATGGCTTTATTTCGCTTAGTTGCTTATTCTTGAGTAGAACTGCTTGTTCACTCCAGAATTAAGCATCTTTGTGAAATGAGTCAAATTGAATCAGAACACATTGTTGGAGTGTCAGAATGCACAGATAGAAGTCAAATAAGCGTTCTATCGCTTTATTTCGCTTAGTTGCTTACTGTTGAGTAGAACTGCATGTTCATGCCAGAAATAAGCATCTTTGTAAAATGAGTCAAATTGAATCAGAACACATTGTTGGAGTGTCAGAATGCACAGATAGAAGGCAAATAAGCGTTCCATGGCTTTATTTCGCTTAGTTGCTTATTCTTGAGTAGAACTGCTTGTTCACTCCAGGAATAAGCATGTTTGTAAAATGAGTCAAATTGAAGCAGAAAACATTGTTGGAGTGTCAGAATGCACAGATAGAAGGCAAATAAGCGTTCCATGGCTTTATTTCGCTTAGTTGCTTACTCTTGAGTAGAACTGCATGTTCACTCCAGAAATAAGCATCTTTGTAAAATGAGTCAAATTGAAGCAGAAAACATCCTTGGAGTGTCAGAATGCACAGATAGAAGGCAAATAAGCGTTCCATGGCTTTATTTCGCTTAGTTGCTTACTCTTGAGTAGAACTGCTTGTTCACTCCAGGAATAAGCATGTTTGTAAAATGAGCCAAATTGAAGCAGAAATCATTCTTGGAGTGTCAGAATGCACAGATAGAAGTCAAATAAGCGTTCTATCGCTTTATTTCGCTTAGTTGCTTACTCTTGAGTAGAACTGCATGTTCACGCCAGAATTAAGCATCTTTGTGAAATGAGTCAAATTGAAGCAGAACACATTGGTGGAGTGTCAGAATGCACAGATAGAAGGCAAATAAGCGTTTCATGGCTTTATTTCGCTTAGTTGCTTATTCTTGAGTAGAACTGCTTGTTCACTCCAGGAATAAGCATGTTTGTAAAATGAGTCAAATTGAAGCAGAAAACATTGTTGGAGTGTCAGAATGCACAGATAGAAGGCAAATAAGCGTTCCATGGCTTTATTTCGCTTAGTTGCTTATTCTTGAGTAGAACTGCTTGTTCACTCCAGGAATAAGCATGTTTGTAAGATGAGTCAAATTGAAGCAGAAAACATTCTTGGAGTGTCAGAATGCACAGATAGAAGGCAAATAAGCGTTCTATCGCTTTATTTCGCTTAGTTGCTTACTCTTGAGTAGAACTGCATGTTCACGCCAGAATTAAGCATCTTTTTGAAATGAGTCAAATTGAAGCAGAACACTTTGGTGGAGTGTCAGAATGCACAGATAGAAGGCAAATAAGCGTTCCATGGCTTTATTTCGCTTAGTTGCTTATTCTTGAGTAGAACTGCATGTTCACTCCAGAATTAAGCATCTTTGTAAAATGAGTCAAATTGAATCAGAACACATTGTTGGAGTGTCAGAATGCACAGATAGAAGGCAAATAAGCGTTCCATGGCTTTATTTCGCTTAGTTGCTTATTCTTGAGTAGAACTGCTTGTTCACTCCAGGAATAAGCATGTTTGTAAAATGAGTCAAATTGAAGCAGAAAACATTGTTGGAGTGTCAGAATGCACAGATAGAAGGCAAATAAGCGTTCCATGGCTTTATTTCGCTTAGTTGCTTACTCTTGAGTAGAACTGCATGTTCACTCCAGAAATAAGCATCTTTGTAAAATGAGTCAAATTGAAGCAGAAAACATCCTTGGAGTGTCAGAATGCACAGATAGAAGGCAAATAAGCGTTCCATGGCTTTATTTCGCTTAGTTGCTTACTCTTGAGTAGAACTGCTTGTTCACTCCAGGAATAAGCATGTTTGTAAAATGAGCCAAATTGAAGCAGAAATCATTCTTGGAGTGTCAGAATGCACAGATAGAAGTCAAATAAGCGTTCTATCGCTTTATTTTGCTTAGTTGCTTACTCTTGAGTAGAACTGCATGTTCACGCCAGAATTAAGCATCTTTGTGAAATGAGTCAAATTGAAGCAGAACACATTGGTGGAGTGTCAGAATGCACAGATAGAAGGCAAATAAGCGTTCCATGGCTTTATTTCGCTTAGTTGCTTATTCTTGAGTAGAACTGCTTGTTCACTCCAGGAATAAGCATGTTTGTAAAATGAGTCAAATTGAAGCAGAAAACATTGTTGGAGTGTCAGAATGCACAGATAGAAGGCAAATAAGCGTTCTATCGCTTTATTTCGCTTAGTTGCTTACTCTTGAGTAGAACTGCTTGTTCACGCCAGAATTAAGCATCTTTGTGAAATGAGCCAAATTGAAGCAAAAAACATTGTTGGAGTGTCAGAATGCATAGATAGAAGGTAAATAAGCGTTCCATGGCTTTATTTCGCTTAGTTGCTTATTCTTGAGTAGAACTGCTTGTTCACTCCAGAATTAAGCATCTTTGTGAAATGAGTCAAATTGAAGCAGAAAACATTGATGGAGTGTCAGAATGCACAGATAGAAGGCAAATAAGCGTTCCATGGCTTTATTTCGCTTAGTTGCTTACTCTTGAGTAGAACTGCATGTTCACTCCAGAAATAAGCATCTTTGTAAAATGAGTCAAATTGAATCAGAACACATTGTTGGAGTGTCAGAATGCACAGATAGAAGGCAAATAAGCGTTCTATCGCTTTATTTCGCTTAGTTGCTTACTCTTGAGTAGAACTGCATGTTCACGCCAGAATTAAGCATCTTTGTGAAATGAGCCAAATTGAAGCAAAAAACATTGTTGGAGTGTCAGAATGCATAGATAGAAGGCAAATAAGCGTTCCATGGCTTTATTTCGCTTAGTTGCTTATTCTTGAGTAGAACTGCTTGTTCACTCCAGGAATAAGCATGTTTGTAAAATGAGCCAAATTGAAGCAGAAATCATTCTTGGAGTGTCAGAATGCACAGATAGAAGTCAAATAAGCGTTCTATCGCTTTATTTCGCTTAGTTGCTTACTCTTGAGTAGAACTGCATGTTCACGCCAGAATTAAGCATCTTTGTGAAATGAGTCAAATTGAAGCAGAACACATTGGTGGAGTGTCAGAATGCACAGATAGAAGGCAAATAAGCGTTTCATGGCTTTATTTCGCTTAGTTGCTTATTCTTGAGTAGAACTGCTTGTTCACTCCAGGAATAAGCATGTTTGTAAAATGAGTCAAATTGAAGCAGAAAACATTGTTGGAGTGTCAGAATGCACAGATAGAAGGCAAATAAGCGTTCCATGGCTTTATTTCGCTTAGTTGCTTATTCTTGAGTAGAACTGCTTGTTCACTCCAGGAATAAGCATGTTTGTAAGATGAGTCAAATTGAAGCAGAAAACATTCTTGGAGTGTCAGAATGCACAGATAGAAGGCAAATAAGCGTTCTATCGCTTTATTTCGCTTAGTTGCTTACTCTTGAGTAGAACTGCATGTTCACGCCAGAATTAAGCATCTTTTTGAAATGAGTCAAATTGAAGCAGAACACTTTGGTGGAGTGTCAGAATGCACAGATAGAAGGCAAATAAGCGTTCCATGGCTTTATTTCGCTTAGTTGCTTATTCTTGAGTAGAACTGCATGTTCACTCCAGAATTAAGCATCTTTGTAAAATGAGTCAAATTGAATCAGAACACATTGTTGGAGTGTCAGAATGCACAGATAGAAGGCAAATAAGCGTTCCATGGCTTTATTTCGCTTAGTTGCTTATTCTTGAGTAGAACTGCTTGTTCACTCCAGGAATAAGCATGTTTGTAAAATGAGTCAAATTGAAGCAGAAAACATTGTTGGAGTGTCAGAATGCACAGATAGAAGGCAAATAAGCGTTCCATGGCTTTATTTCGCTTAGTTGCTTACTCTTGAGTAGAACTGCATGTTCACTCCAGAAATAAGCATCTTTGTAAAATGAGTCAAATTGAAGCAGAAAACATCCTTGGAGTGTCAGAATGCACAGATAGAAGGCAAATAAGCGTTCCATGGCTTTATTTCGCTTAGTTGCTTACTCTTGAGTAGAACTGCTTGTTCACTCCAGGAATAAGCATGTTTGTAAAATGAGCCAAATTGAAGCAGAAATCATTCTTGGAGTGTCAGAATGCACAGATAGAAGTCAAATAAGCGTTCTATCGCTTTATTTTGCTTAGTTGCTTACTCTTGAGTAGAACTGCATGTTCACGCCAGAATTAAGCATCTTTGTGAAATGAGTCAAATTGAAGCAGAACACATTGGTGGAGTGTCAGAATGCACAGATAGAAGGCAAATAAGCGTTCCATGGCTTTATTTCGCTTAGTTGCTTATTCTTGAGTAGAACTGCTTGTTCACTCCAGGAATAAGCATGTTTGTAAAATGAGTCAAATTGAAGCAGAAAACATTGTTGGAGTGTCAGAATGCACAGATAGAAGGCAAATAAGCGTTCTATCGCTTTATTTCGCTTAGTTGCTTACTCTTGAGTAGAACTGCTTGTTCACGCCAGAATTAAGCATCTTTGTGAAATGAGCCAAATTGAAGCAAAAAACATTGTTGGAGTGTCAGAATGCATAGATAGAAGGTAAATAAGCGTTCCATGGCTTTATTTCGCTTAGTTGCTTATTCTTGAGTAGAACTGCTTGTTCACTCCAGAATTAAGCATCTTTGTGAAATGAGTCAAATTGAAGCAGAAAACATTGTTGGAGTGTCAGAATGCACAGATAGAAGGCAAATAAGCGTTCCATGGCTTTATTTCGCTTAGTTGCTTACTCTTGAGTAGAACTGCATGTTCACTCCAGAAATAAGCATCTTTGTAAAATGAGTCAAATTGAATCAGAACACATTGTTGGAGTGTCAGAATGCACAGATAGAAGGCAAATAAGCGTTCTATCGCTTTATTTCGCTTAGTTGCTTACTCTTGAGTAGAACTGCATGTTCACGCCAGAATTAAGCATCTTTGTGAAATGAGCCAAATTGAAGCAAAAAACATTGTTGGAGTGTCAGAATGCATAGATAGAAGGCAAATAAGCGTTCCATGGCTTTATTTCGCTTAGTTGCTTATTCTTGAGTAGAACTGCTTGTTCACTCCAGGAATAAGCATGTTTGTAAGATGAGTCAAATTGAAGCAGAAAACATTCTTGGAATGTCAGAATGCACAGATAGAAGGCAAATAAGCGTTCTATCGCTTTATTTCGCTTAGTTGCTTACTCTTGAGTAGAACTGCATGTTCACGCCAGAATTAAGCATCTTTGTGAAATGAGTCAAATTGAAGCAGAACACTTTGGTGGAGGGTCAGAACGCACAGATAGAAGGCAAATAAGCGTTCTATCGCTTTATTTCGCTTAGTTACTCTTGAGTAGAACTGCATGCTCACTCCAGAAATAAGCATCTTTATAAAATGAGTCAAATTGAAGCAGAAAACATCCTTGGAGTGTCAGAATGCACAGATAGAAGGCAAATAAGCGTTCCATGGCTTTATTTCGCTTAGTTGGTTACTCTTGAGTAGAACTGCATGTTCACTCCAGAATTAAGCATCTTTGTGAAATGAGCCAAATTGAAGCAGAAAACATTGTTGGAGTGTCAGAATGCATAGATAGAAGGCAAATAAGCGTTCCATGGCTTTATTTCGCTTAGTTGCTTATTCTTGAGTAGAACTGCTTGTTCACTCCAGGAATAAGCATGTTTGTAAAATGAGCCAAATTGAAGCAGAAAACATTCTTGGAGTGTCAGAATGCACAGATAGAAGTCAAATAAGCGTTCTATCGCTTTATTTCGCTTAGTTGCTTACTCTTGAGTAGAACTGCATGTTCACGCCAGAATTAAGCATCTTTGTGAAATGAGTCAAATTGAAGCAGAACACATTGGTGGAGTGTCAGAATGCACAGATAGAAGGCAAATAAGCGTTCCATGGCTTTATTTCGCTTAGTTGCTTATTCTTGAGTAGAACTGCTTGTTCACTCCAGGAATAAGCATGTTTGTAAAATGAGTCAAATTGAAGCAGAAAACATTGTTGGAGTGTCAGAATGCACAGATAGAAGGCAAATAAGCGTTCCATGGCTTTATTTCGCTTAGTTGCTTACTCTTGAGTAGAACTGCATGTTCACTCCAGAAATAAGCATCTTTGTAAAATGAGTCAAATTGAATCAGAACACATTGTTGGAGTGTCAGAATGCACATATAGAAGGCAAATAAGCGTTCTATCGCTTTATTTCGCTTAGTTGCTTACTCTTGAGTAGAACTGCATGTTCACGCCAGAATTAAGCATCTTTGTGAAATGAGCCAAATTGAAGCAAAAAACATTGTTGGAGTGTCAGAATGCATAGATAGAAGGCAAATAAGCGTTCCATGGCTTTATTTCGCTTAGTTGCTTATTCTTGAGTAGAACTGCTTGTTCACTCCAGGAATAAGCATGTTTGTAAGATGAGTCAAATTGAAGCAGAAAACATTATTGGAGTGTCAGAATGCACAGATAGAAGGCAAATAAGCGTTCTATCGCTTTATTTCGCTTAGTTGCTTACTCTTGAGTAGAACTGCATGTTCACGCCAGAATTAAGCATCTTTGTGAAATGAGTCAAATTGAAGCAGAACACTTTGGTGGAGTGTCAGAATGCACAGATAGAAGGCAAATAAGCGTTCCATGGCTTTATTTCGCTTAGTTGCTTATTCTTGAGTAGAACTGCTTGTTCACTCCAGAATTAAGCATCTTTGTGAAATGAGTCAAATTGAATCAGAACACATTGTTGGAGTGTCAGAATGCACAGATAGAAGGCAAATAAGCGTTCTATCGCTTTATTTCGCTTAGTTGCTTACTGTTGAGTAGAACTGCATGTTCATGCCAGAAATAAGCATCTTTGTAAAATGAGTCAAATTGAATCAGAACACATTGTTGGAGTGTCAGAATGCACAGATAGAAGGCAAATAAGCGTTCCATGGCTTTATTTCGCTTAGTTGCTTACTCTTGAGTAGAACTGCATGTTCACTCCAGAAATAAGCATCTTTGTAAAATGAGTCAAATTGAAGCAGAAAACATCCTAGGAGTGTCAGAATGCACAGATAGAAGGCAAATAAGCGTTCCATGGCTTTATTTCGCTTAGTTGCTTACTCTTGAGTAGAACTGCTTGTTCACTCCAGGAATAAGCATGTTTGTAAAATGAGCCAAATTGAAGCAGAAATCATTCTTGGAGTGTCAGAATGCACAGATAGAAGTCAAATAAGCGTTCTATCGCTTTATTTCGCTTAGTTGCTTACTCTTGAGTAGAACTGCATGTTCACGCCAGAATTAAGCATCTTTGTGAAATGAGTCAAATTGAAGCAGAACACATTGGTGGAGTGTCAGAATGCACAGATAGAAGGCAAATAAGCGTTTCATGGCTTTATTTCGCTTAGTTGCTTATTCTTGAGTAGAACTGCTTGTTCACTCCAGGAATAAGCATGTTTGTAAAATGAGTCAAATTGAAGCAGAAAACATTGTTGGAGTGTCAGAATGCACAGATAGAAGGCAAATAAGCGTTCCATGGCTTTATTTCGCTTAGTTGCTTATTCTTGAGTAGAACTGCTTGTTCACTCCAGGAATAAGCATGTTTGTAAGATGAGTCAAATTGAAGCAGAAAACATTCTTGGAGTGTCAGAATGCACAGATAGAAGGCAAATAAGCGTTCTATCGCTTTATTTCGCTTAGTTGCTTACTCTTGAGTAGAACTGCATGTTCACGCCAGAATTAAGCATCTTTGTGAAATGAGTCAAATTGAAGCAGAACACATTGGTGGAGTGTCAGAATGCACAGATAGAAGGCAAATAAGCGTTCCATGGCTTTATTTCGCTTAGTTGCTTATTCTTGAGTAGAACTGCATGTTCACTCCAGAATTAAGCATCTTTGTAAAATGAGTCAAATTGAATCAGAACACATTGTTGGAGTGTCAGAATGCACAGATAGAAGGCAAATAAGCGTTCCATGGCTTTATTTCGCTTAGTTGCTTATTCTTGAGTAGAACTGCTTGTTCACTCCAGGAATAAGCATGTTTGTAAAATGAGTCAAATTGAAGCAGAAAACATTGTTGGAGTGTCAGAATGCACAGATAGAAGGCAAATAAGCGTTCCATGGCTTTATTTCGCTTAGTTGCTTACTCTTGAGTAGAACTGCATGTTCACTCCAGAAATAAGCATCTTTGTAAAATGAGTCAAATTGAAGCAGAAAACATCCTTGGAGTGTCAGAATGCACAGATAGAAGGCAAATAAGCGTTCCATGGCTTTATTTCGCTTAGTTGCTTACTCTTGAGTAGAACTGCTTGTTCACTCCAGGAATAACCATGTTTGTAAAATGAGCCAAATTGAAGCAGAAATCATTCTTGGAGTGTCAGAATGCACAGATAGAAGTCAAATAAGCGTTCTATCGCTTTATTTCGCTTAGTTGCTTACTCTTGAGTAGAACTGCATGTTCACGCCAGAATTAAGCATCTTTGTGAAATGAGTCAAATTGAAGCAGAACACATTGGTGGAGTGTCAGAATGCACAGATAGAAGGCAAATAAGCGTTCCATGGCTTTATTTCGCTTAGTTGCTTATTCTTGAGTAGAACTGCTTGTTCACTCCAGGAATAAGCATGTTTGTAAAATGAGTCAAATTGAAGCAGAAAACATTGTTGGAGTGTCAGAATGCACAGATAGAAGGCAAATAAGCGTTCCATGGCTTTATTTCGCTTAGTTGCTTACTCTTGAGTAGAACTGCATGTTCATTCCAGAAATAAGCATCTTTGTAAAATTAGTCAAATTGAATCAGAACACATTGTTGGAGTGTCAGAATGCACAGATAGAAGGCAAATAAGCGTTCTATCGCTTTATTTCGCTTAGTTGCTTACTCTTGAGTAGAACTGCATGTTCACGCCAGAATTAAGCATCTTTGTGAAATGAGTCAAATTGAAGCAGAACACTTTGGTGGAGTGTCAGAATGCACAGATAGAAGGCAAATAAGCGTTCCATGGCTTTATTTCGCTTAGTTGCTTATTCTTGAGTAGAACTGCTTGTTCACTCCAGGAATAAGCATGTTTGTAAAATGAGTCAAATTGAAGCAGAAAACATTGTTGGAGTGTCAGAATGCACAGATAGAAGGCAAATAAGCGTTCCATGGCTTTATTTCGCTTACTTGCTTACTCTTGAGTAGAACTGCATGTTCACTCCAGAAATTAGCATCTTTGTAAAATGAGTCAAATTGAATCAGAACACATTGTTGGAGTGTCAGAATGCACAGATAGAAGGCAAATAAGCGTTCTATCGCTTTATTTCGCTTAGTTGCTTACTGTTGAGTAGAACTGCATGTTCACTCCAGAAATAAGCATCTTTGTAAAATGAGTCAAATTGAATCAGAACACATTGTTGGAGTGTCAGAATGCACAGATAGAAGGCAAATAAGCGTTCCATGGCTTTATTTCGCTTAGTTGCTTATTCTTGAGTAGAACTGCTTGTTCACTCCAGGAATAAGCATGTTTGTAAAATGAGTCAAATTGAAGCAGAAAACATTGTTGGAGTGTCAGAATGCACAGATAGAAGGCAAATAAGCGTTCCATGGCTTTATTTCGCTTAGTTGCTTACTCTTGAGTAGAACTGCATGTTCATTCCAGAAATAAGCATCTTTGTAAAATTAGTCAAATTGAATCAGAACACATTGTTGGAGTGTCAGAATGCACAGATAGAAGGCAAATAAGCGTTCTATCGCTTTATTTCGCTTAGTTGCTTACTCTTGAGTAGAACTGCATGTTCACGCCAGAATTAAGCATCTTTGTGAAATGAGTCAAATTGAAGCAGAACACTTTGGTGGAGTGTCAGAATGCACAGATAGAAGGCAAATAAGCGTTCCATGGCTTTATTTCGCTTAGTTGCTTATTCTTGAGTAGAACTGCTTGTTCACTCCAGGAATAAGCATGTTTGTAAAATGAGTCAAATTGAAGCAGAAAACATTGTTGGAGTGTCAGAATGCACAGATAGAAGGCAAATAAGCGTTCCATGGCTTTATTTCGCTTACTTGCTTACTCTTGAGTAGAACTGCATGTTCACTCCAGAAATTAGCATCTTTGTAAAATGAGTCAAATTGAATCAGAACACATTGTTGGAGTGTCAGAATGCACAGATAGAAGGCAAATAAGCGTTCTATCGCTTTATTTCGCTTAGTTGCTTACTGTTGAGTAGAACTGCATGTTCACTCCAGAAATAAGCATCTTTGTAAAATGAGTCAAATTGAATCAGAACACATTGTTGGAGTGTCAGAATGCACAGATAGAAGGCAAATAAGCGTTCCATGGCTTTATTTCGCTTAGTTGCTTACTCTTGAGTAGAACTGCTTGTTCACTCCAGGAATAAGCATGTTTGTAAAATGAGCCAAATTAAAGCAGAAAACATTGTTGGAGTGTCAGAATGCACAGATAGAAGGAAAATAAGCGTTCCATGGCTTTATTTCGCTTAGTTGCTTACTCTTGAGTAGAACTGCATGTTCACTCCAGAAATAAACATCTTTGTAAAATGAGTCAAATTGAAGCAGAAAACATCCTTGGAGTGTCAGAATGCACAGATAGAAGGAAAATAAGCGTTCCATGGCTTTATTTCGCTTAGTTGCTTACTCTTGAGTAGAACTGCATGTTCATTCCAGAAATAAGCATCTTTGTAAAATTAGTCAAATTGAATCAGAACACATTGTTGGAGTGTCAGAATGCACAGATAGAAGGCAAATAAGCGTTCTATCGCTTTATTTCGCTTAGTTGCTTACTCTTGAGTAGAACTGCATGTTCACGCCAGAATTAAGCATCTTTGTGAAATGAGTCAAATTGAAGCAGAACACTTTGGTGGAGTGTCAGAATGCACAGATAGAAGGCAAATAAGCGTTCCATGGCTTTATTTCGCTTAGTTGCTTATTCTTGAGTAGAACTGCTTGTTCACTCCAGGAATAAGCATGTTTGTAAAATGAGTCAAATTGAAGCAGAAAACATTGTTGGAGTGTCAGAATGCACAGATAGAAGGCAAATAAGCGTTCCATGGCTTTATTTCGCTTACTTGCTTACTCTTGAGTAGAACTGCATGTTCACTCCAGAAATTAGCATCTTTGTAAAATGAGTCAAATTGAATCAGAACACATTGTTGGAGTGTCAGAATGCACAGATAGAAGGCAAATAAGCGTTCTATCGCTTTATTTCGCTTAGTTGCTTACTGTTGAGTAGAACTGCATGTTCACTCCAGAAATAAGCATCTTTGTAAAATGAGTCAAATTGAATCAGAACACATTGTTGGAGTGTCAGAATGCACAGATAGAAGGCAAATAAGCGTTCCATGGCTTTATTTCGCTTAGTTGCTTACTCTTGAGTAGAACTGCTTGTTCACTCCAGGAATAAGCATGTTTGTAAAATGAGCCAAATTAAAGCAGAAAACATTGTTGGAGTGTCAGAATGCACAGATAGAAGGAAAATAAGCGTTCCATGGCTTTATTTCGCTTAGTTGCTTACTCTTGAGTAGAACTGCATGTTCACTCCAGAAATAAACATCTTTGTAAAATGAGTCAAATTGAAGCAGAAAACATCCTTGGAGTGTCAGAATGCACAGATAGAAGGCAAATAAGCGTTCCATGGCTTTATTTCGCTTAGTTGCTTACTCTTGAGTAGAACTGCATGTTCACGCCAGAATTAAGCATCTTTGTGAAATGAGCCAAATTGAAGCAGAAAACATTGTTGGAGTGTCAGAATGCATAGATAGACGGCAAATAAGCGTTCCATGGCTTTATTTCGCTTAGTTGCTTATTCTTGAGTAGAACTCCTTGTTCACTCCAGAAATAAGCATCTTTGTAAAATGAGTCAAATTGAATCAGAACACATTCTTGGAGTGTCAGAATGCACAGATAGAAGTCAAATAAGCGTTCTATCGCTTTATTTCGCTTAGTTGCTTACTCTTGAGTAGAACTGCATGTTCACGCCAGAATTAAGCATCTTTGTGAAATGAGTCAAATTGAAGCAGAACACATTGGTGGAGTGTCAGAATGCACAGATAGAAGGCAAATAAGCGTTCCATGGCTTTATTTCGCTTAGTTGCTTATTCTTGAGTAGAACTGCATGTTCACGCCAGAATTAAGCATCTTTGTGAAATGAGCCAAATTGAAGCAAAAAACATTGTTGGAGTGTCAGAATGCATAGATAGAAGGCAAATAAGCGTTCCATGGCTTTATTTCGCTTAGTTGCTTATTCTTGAGTAGAACTGCTTGTTCACTCCAGGAATAAGCATGTTTGTAAGATGAGTCAAATTGAAGCAGAAAACATTCTTGGAATGTCAGAATGCACAGATAGAAGGCAAATAAGCGTTCTATCGCTTTATTTCGCTTAGTTGCTTACTCTTGAGTAGAACTGCATGTTCACGCCAGAATTAAGCATCTTTGTGAAATGAGTCAAATTGAAGCAGAACACTTTGGTGGAGGGTCAGAACGCACAGATAGAAGGCAAATAAGCGTTCTATCGCTTTATTTCGCTTAGTTGCTTACTCTTGAGTAGAACTGCATGCTCACTCCAGAAATAAGCATCTTTATAAAATGAGTCAAATTGAAGCAGAAAACATCCTTGGAGTGTCAGAATGCACAGATAGAAGGCAAATAAGCGTTCCATGGCTTTATTTCGCTTAGTTGCTTACTCTTGAGTAGAACTGCATGTTCACGCCAGAATTAAGCATCTTTGTGAAATGAGCCAAATTGAAGCAGAAAACATTGTTGGAGTGTCAGAATGCATAGATAGAAGGCAAATAAGCGTTCCATGGCTTTATTTCGCTTAGTTGCTTATTCTTGAGTAGAACTGCTTGTTCACTCCAGGAATAAGCATGTTTGTAAAATGAGCCAAATTGAAGCAGAAAACATTCTTGGAGTGTCAGAATGCACAGATAGAAGTCAAATAAGCGTTCTATCGCTTTATTTCGCTTAGTTGCTTACTCTTGAGTAGAACTGCATGTTCACGCCAGAATTAAGCATCTTTGTGAAATGAGTCAAATTGAAGCAGAACACATTGGTGGAGTGTCAGAATGCACAGATAGAAGGCAAATAAGCGTTCCATGGCTTTATTTCGCTTAGTTGCTTATTCTTGAGTAGAACTGCTTGTTCACTCCAGGAATAAGCATGTTTGTAAAATGAGTCAAATTGAAGCAGAAAACATTGTTGGAGTGTCAGAATGCACAGATAGAAGGCAAATAAGCGTTCCATGGCTTTATTTCGCTTAGTTGCTTACTCTTGAGTAGAACTGCATGTTCACTCCAGAAATAAGCATCTTTGTAAAATGAGTCAAATTGAATCAGAACACATTGTTGGAGTGTCAGAATGCACATATAGAAGGCAAATAAGCGTTCTATCGCTTTATTTCGCTTAGTTGCTTACTCTTGAGTAGAACTGCATGTTCACGCCAGAATTAAGCATTTTTGTGAAATGAGCCAAATTGAAGCAAAAAACATTGTTGGAGTGTCAGAATGCATAGATAGAAGGCAAATAAGCGTTCCATGGCTTTATTTCGCTTAGTTGCTTATTCTTGAGTAGAACTGCTTGTTCACTCCAGGAATAAGCATGTTTGTAAGATGAGTCAAATTGAAGCAGAAAACATTCTTGGAGTGCCAGAATGCACAGATAGAAGGCAAATAAGCGTTCTATCGCTTTATTTCGCTTAGTTGCTTACTCTTGAGTAGAACTGCATGTTCACGCCAGAATTAAGCATCTTTGTGAAATGAGTCAAATTGAAGCAGAACACTTTGGTGGAGTGTCAGAATGCACAGATAGAAGGCAAATAAGCGTTTCATGGCTTTATTTCGCTTAGTTGCTTATTCTTGAGTAGAACTGCTTGTTCACTCCAGGAATAAGCATGTTTGTAAAATGAGTCAAATTGAAGCAGAAAACATTGTTGGAGTGTCAGAATGCACAGATAGAAGGCAAATAAGCGTTCTATCGCTTTATTTCGCTTAGTTGCTTACTCTTGAGTAGAACTGCATGTTCACGCCAGAATTAAGCATCTTTTTGAAATGAGTCAAATTGAAGCAGAACACTTTGGTGGAGTGTCAGAATGCACAGATAGAAGGCAAATAAGCGTTCCATGGCTTTATTTCGCTTAGTTGCTTATTCTTGAGTAGAACTGCATGTTCACTCCAGAATTAGGCATCTTTGTAAAATGAGTCAAATTGAATCAGAACACATTGTTGGAGTGTCAGAATGCACAGATAGAAGGCAAATAAGCGTTCCATGGCTTTATTTCGCTTAGTTGCTTATTCTTGAGTAGAACTGCTTGTTCACTCCAGGAATAAGCATGTTTGTAAAATGAGTCAAATTGAAGCAGAAAACATTGTTGGAGTGTCAGAATGCACAGATAGAAGGCAAATAAGCGTTCCATGGCTTTATTTCGCTTAGTTGCTTACTCTTGAGTAGAACTGCATGTTCACTCCAGAAATAAGCATCTTTGTAAAATGAGTCAAATTGAAGCAGAAAACATCCTTGGAGTGTCAGAATGCACAGATAGAAGGCAAATAAGCGTTCCATGGCTTTATTTCGCTTAGTTGCTTACTCTTGAGTAGAACTGCTTGTTCACTCCAGGAATAAGCATGTTTGTAAAATGAGCCAAATTGAAGCAGAAATCATTCTTGGAGTGTCAGAATGCACAGATAGAAGTCAAATAAGCGTTCTATCGCTTTATTTCGCTTAGTTGCTTACTCTTGAGTAGAACTGCATGTTCACGCCAGAATTAAGCATCTTTGTGAAATGAGTCAAATTGAAGCAGAACACATTGGTGGAGTGTCAGAATGCACAGATAGAAGGCAAATAAGCGTTCCATGGCTTTATTTCGCTTAGTTGCTTATTCTTGAGTAGAACTGCTTGTTCACTCCAGGAATAAGCATGTTTGTAAAATGAGTCAAATTGAAGCAGAAAACATTGTTGGAGTGTCAGAATGCACAGATAGAAGGCAAATAAGCGTTCCATGGCTTTATTTCGCTTAGTTGCTTACTCTTGAGTAGAACTGCATGTTCACTCCAGAAATAAGCATCTTTGTAAAATGAGTCAAATTGAATCAGAACACATTGTTGGAGTGTCAGAATGCACAGATAGAAGGCAAATAAGCGTTCTATCGCTTTATTTCGCTTAGTTGCTTACTCTTGAGTAGAACTGCATGTTCACGCCAGAATTAAGCATCTTTGTGAAATGAGCCAAATTGAAGCAAAAAACATTGTTGGAGTGTCAGAATGCATAGATAGAAGGCAAATAAGCGTTCCATGGCTTTATTTCGCTTAGTTGCTTATTCTTGAGTAGAACTGCTTGTTCACTCCAGGAATAAGCATGTTTGTAAGATGAGTCAAATTGAAGCAGAAAACATTCTTGGAATGTCAGAATGCACAGATAGAAGGCAAATAAGCGTTCTATCGCTTTATTTCGCTTAGTTGCTTACTCTTGAGTAGAACTGCATGTTCACGCCAGAATTAAGCATCTTTGTGAAATGAGTCAAATTGAAGCAGAACACTTTGGTGGAGGGTCAGAACGCACAGATAGAAGGCAAATAAGCGTTCTATCGCTTTATTTCGCTTAGTTGCTTACTCTTGAGTAGAACTGCATGCTCACTCCAGAAATAAGCATCTTTATAAAATGAGTCAAATTGAAGCAGAAAACATCCTTGGAGTGTCAGAATGCACAGATAGAAGGCAAATAAGCGTTCCATGGCTTTATTTCGCTTAGTTGCTTACTCTTGAGTAGAACTGCATGTTCACGCCAGAATTAAGCATCTTTGTGAAATGAGTCAAATTGAAGCAGAACACATTGGTGGAGTGTCAGAATGCACAGATAGAAGGCAAATAAGCGTTCCATGGCTTTATTTCGCTTAGTTGCTTACTCTTGAGTAGAACTGCATGTTCACTCCAGAAATAAGCATCTTTGTGAAATGAGTCAAATTGAAGCAGAACACTTTGGTGGAGGGTCAGAACGCACAGATAGAAGGCAAATAAGCGTTCTATCGCTTTATTTCGCTTAGTTGCTTACTCTTGAGTAGAACTGCATGCTCACTCCAGAAATAAGCATCTTTATAAAATGAGTCAAATTGAAGCAGAAAACATCCTTGGAGTGTCAGAATGCACAGATAGAAGGCAAATAAGCGTTCTATCGCTTTATTTCGCTTAGTTGCTTACTCTTGAGTAGAACTGCATGCTCACGCCAGAATTAAGCATCTTTGTGAAATGAGTCAAATTGAAGCAGAACACATTGGTGGAGTGTCAGAATGCACAGATAGAAGGCAAATAAGCGTTTCATGGCTTTATTTCGCTTAGTTGCTTATTCTTGAGTAGAACTGCTTGTTCACTCCAGGAATAAGCATGTTTGTAAAATGAGTCAAATTGAAGCAGAAAACATTGTTGGAGTGTCAGAATGCACAGATAGAAGGCAAATAAGCGTTCCATGGCTTTATTTCGCTTAGTTGCTTATTCTTGAGTAGAACTGCTTGTTCACTCCAGGAATAAGCATGTTTGTAAGATGAGTCAAATTGAAGCAGAAAACATTCTTGGAGTGTCAGAATGCACAGATAGAAGGCAAATAAGCGTTCTATCGCTTTATTTCGCTTAGTTGCTTACTCTTGAGTAGAACTGCATGTTCACGCCAGAATTAAGCATCTTTTTGAAATGAGTCAAATTGAAGCAGAACACTTTGGTGGAGTGTCAGAATGCACAGATAGAAGGCAAATAAGCGTTCCATGGCTTTATTTCGCTTAGTTGCTTATTCTTGAGTAGAACTGCATGTTCACTCCAGAATTAAGCATCTTTGTAAAATGAGTCAAATTGAATCAGAACACATTGTTGGAGTGTCAGAATGCACAGATAGAAGGCAAATAAGCGTTCCATGGCTTTATTTCGCTTAGTTGCTTATTCTTGAGTAGAACTGCATGTTCACTCCAGAAATAAGCATCTTTGTAAAATGAGTCAAATTGAAGCAGAAAACATCCTTGGAGTGTCAGAATGCACAGATAGAAGGCAAATAAGCGTTCCATGGCTTTATTTCGCTTAGTTGCTTACTCTTGAGTAGAACTGCTTGTTCACTCCAGGAATAACCATGTTTGTAAAATGAGCCAAATTGAAGCAGAAATCATTCTTGGAGTGTCAGAATGCACAGATAGAAGTCAAATAAGCGTTCTATCGCTTTATTTCGCTTAGTTGCTTACTCTTGAGTAGAACTGCATGTTCACGCCAGAATTAAGCATCTTTGTGAAATGAGTCAAATTGAAGCAGAACACATTGGTGGAGTGTCAGAATGCACAGATAGAAGGCAAATAAGCGTTCCATGGCTTTATTTCGCTTAGTTGCTTATTCTTGAGTAGAACTGCTTGTTCACTCCAGGAATAAGCATGTTTGTAAAATGAGTCAAATTGAAGCAGAAAACATTGTTGGAGTGTCAGAATGCACAGATAGAAGGCAAATAAGCGTTCCATGGCTTTATTTCGCTTAGTTGCTTACTCTTGAGTAGAACTGCATGTTCATTCCAGAAATAAGCATCTTTGTAAAATTAGTCAAATTGAATCAGAACACATTGTTGGAGTGTCAGAATGCACAGATAGAAGGCAAATAAGCGTTCTATCGCTTTATTTCGCTTAGTTGCTTACTCTTGAGTAGAACTGCATGTTCACGCCAGAATTAAGCATCTTTGTGAAATGAGTCAAATTGAAGCAGAACACTTTGGTGGAGTGTCAGAATGCACAGATAGAAGGCAAATAAGCGTTCCATGGCTTTATTTCGCTTAGTTGCTTATTCTTGAGTAGAACTGCTTGTTCACTCCAGGAATAAGCATGTTTGTAAAATGAGTCAAATTGAAGCAGAAAACATTGTTGGAGTGTCAGAATGCACAGATAGAAGGCAAATAAGCGTTCCATGGCTTTATTTCGCTTACTTGCTTACTCTTGAGTAGAACTGCATGTTCACTCCAGAAATTAGCATCTTTGTAAAATGAGTCAAATTGAAGCAGAAAACATCCTTGGAGTGTCAGAATGCACAGATAGTAGGCAAATAAGCGTTCTATCGCTTTATTTCGCTTAGTTGCTTACTCTTGAGTAGAACTGCATGTTCACTCCAGAAATAAGCATCTTTGTAAAATGAGTCAAATTGAAGCAGAAAACATCCTTGGAGTGTCAGAATGCACAGATAGAAGGCAAATAAGCGTTCCATGGCTTTATTTCGCTTAGTTGCTTACTCTTGAGTAGAACTGCATGTTCACGCCAGAATTAAGCATCTTTGTGAAATGAGCCAAATTGAAGCAGAAAACATTGTTGGAGTGTCAGAATGCACAGATAGAAGGCAAATAAGCGTTCTATCGCTTTATTTCGCTTAGTTGCTTACTGTTGAGTAGAACTGCATGTTCACGCCAGAAATAAGCATCTTTGTAAAATGAGTCAAATTGAATCAGAACACATTGTTGGAGTGTCAGAATGCACAGATAGAAGGCAAATAAGCGTTCCATGGCTTTATTTCGCTTAGTTGCTTACTCTTGAGTAGAACTGCTTGTTCACTCCAGGAATAAGCATGTTTGTAAAATGAGCCAAATTAAAGCAGAAAACATTGTTGGAGTGTCAGAATGCACAGATAGAAGGAAAATAAGCGTTCCATGGCTTTATTTCGCTTAGTTGCTTACTCTTGAGTAGAACTGCATGTTCACTCCAGAAATAAACATCTTTGTAAAATGAGTCAAATTGAAGCAGAAAACATCCTTGGAGTGTCAGAATGCACAGATAGAAGGCAAATAAGCGTTCCATGGCTTTATTTCGCTTAGTTGCTTACTCTTGAGTAGAACTGCATGTTCACGCCAGAATTAAGCATCTTTGTGAAATGAGCCAAATTGAAGCAGAAAACATTGTTGGAGTGTCAGAATGCATAGATAGAAGGCAAATAAGCGTTCCATGGCTTTATTTCGCTTAGTTGCTTATTCTTGAGTAGAACTCCTTGTTCACTCCAGAAATAAGCATCTTTGTAAAATGAGTCAAATTGAATCAGAACACATTCTTGGAGTGTCAGAATGCACAGATAGAAGTCAAATAAGCGTTCTATCGCTTTATTTCGCTTAGTTGCTTACTCTTGAGTAGAACTGCATGTTCACGCCAGAATTAAGCATCTTTGTGAAATGAGTCAAATTGAAGCAGAACACATTGGTGGAGTGTCAGAATGCACAGATAGAAGGCAAATAAGCGTTCCATGGCTTTATTTCGCTTAGTTGCTTATTCTTGAGTAGAACTGCATGTTCACGCCAGAATTAAGCATCTTTGTGAAATGAGCCAAATTGAAGCAAAAAACATTGTTGGAGTGTCAGAATGCATAGATAGAAGGCAAATAAGCGTTCCATGGCTTTATTTCGCTTAGTTGCTTATTCTTGAGTAGAACTGCTTGTTCACTCCAGGAATAAGCATGTTTGTAAGATGAGTCAAATTGAAGCAGAAAACATTCTTGGAATGTCAGAATGCACAGATAGAAGGCAAATAAGCGTTCTATCGCTTTATTTCGCTTAGTTGCTTACTCTTGAGTAGAACTGCATGTTCACGCCAGAATTAAGCATCTTTGTGAAATGAGTCAAATTGAAGCAGAACACTTTGGTGGAGGGTCAGAACGCACAGATAGAAGGCAAATAAGCGTTCTATCGCTTTATTTCGCTTAGTTGCTTACTCTTGAGTAGAACTGCATGCTCACTCCAGAAATAAGCATCTTTATAAAATGAGTCAAATTGAAGCAGAAAACATCCTTGGAGTGTCAGAATGCACAGATAGAAGGCAAATAAGCGTTCCATGGCTTTATTTCGCTTAGTTGCTTACTCTTGAGTAGAACTGCATGTTCACGCCAGAATTAAGCATCTTTGTGAAATGAGCCAAATTGAAGCAGAAAACATTGTTGGAGTGTCAGAATGCATAGATAGAAGGCAAATAAGCGTTCCATGGCTTTATTTCGCTTAGTTGCTTATTCTTGAGTAGAACTGCTTGTTCACTCCAGGAATAAGCATGTTTGTAAAATGAGCCAAATTGAAGCAGAAAACATTCTTGGAGTGTCAGAATGCACAGATAGAAGTCAAATAAGCGTTCTATCGCTTTATTTCGCTTAGTTGCTTACTCTTGAGTAGAACTGCATGTTCACGCCAGAATTAAGCATCTTTGTGAAATGAGTCAAATTGAAGCAGAACACATTGGTGGAGTGTCAGAATGCACAGATAGAAGGCAAATAAGCGTTCCATGGCTTTATTTCGCTTAGTTGCTTATTCTTGAGTAGAACTGCTTGTTCACTCCAGGAATAAGCATGTTTGTAAAATGAGTCAAATTGAAGCAGAAAACATTGTTGGAGTGTCAGAATGCACAGATAGAAGGCAAATAAGCGTTCCATGGCTTTATTTCGCTTAGTTGCTTACTCTTGAGTAGAACTGCATGTTCACTCCAGAAATAAGCATCTTTGTAAAATGAGTCAAATTGAATCAGAACACATTGTTGGAGTGTCAGAATGCACATATAGAAGGCAAATAAGCGTTCTATCGCTTTATTTCGCTTAGTTGCTTACTCTTGAGTAGAACTGCATGTTCACGCCAGAATTAAGCATCTTTGTGAAATGAGCCAAATTGAAGCAAAAAACATTGTTGGAGTGTCAGAATGCATAGATAGAAGGCAAATAAGCGTTCCATGGCTTTATTTCGCTTAGTTGCTTATTCTTGAGTAGAACTGCTTGTTCACTCCAGGAATAAGCATGTTTGTAAGATGAGTCAAATTGAAGCAGAAAACATTCTTGGAGTGTCAGAATGCACAGATAGAAGGCAAATAAGCGTTCTATCGCTTTATTTCGCTTAGTTGCTTACTCTTGAGTAGAACTGCATGTTCACGCCAGAATTAAGCATCTTTGTGAAATGAGTCAAATTGAAGCAGAACACTTTGGTGGAGTGTCAGAATGCACAGATAGAAGGCAAATAAGCGTTCCATGGCTTTATTTCGCGTAGTTGCTTATTCTTGAGTAGAACTGCTTGTTCACTCCAGAATTAAGCATCTTTGTGAAATGAGTCAAATTGAATCAGAACACATTGTTGGAGTGTCAGAATGCACAGATAGAAGGCAAATAAGCGTTTCATGGCTTTATTTCGCTTAGTTGCTTATTCTTGAGTAGAACTGCTTGTTCACTCCAGGAATAAGCATGTTTGTAAAATGAGTCAAATTGAAGCAGAAAACATTGTTGGAGTGTCAGAATGCACAGATAGAAGGCAAATAAGCGTTCTATCGCTTTATTTCGCTTAGTTGCTTACTCTTGAGTAGAACTGCATGTTCACGCCAGAATTAAGCATCTTTGTGAAATGAGCCAAATTGAAGCAAAAAACATTGTTGGAGTGTCAGAATGCATAGATAGAAGGCAAATAAGCGTTCCATGGCTTTATTTCGCTTAGTTGCTTATTCTTGAGTAGAACTGCTTGTTCACTCCAGGAATAAGCATGTTTGTAAGATGAGTCAAATTGAAGCAGAAAACATTCTTGGAGTGTCAGAATGCACAGATAGAAGGCAAATAAGCGTTCTATCGCTTTATTTCGCTTAGTTGCTTACTCTTGAGTAGAACTGCATGTTCACGCCAGAATTAAGCATCTTTGTGAAATGAGTCAAATTGAAGCAGAACACTTTGGTGGAGTGTCAGAATGCACAGATAGAAGGCAAATAAGCGTTCCATGGCTTTATTTCGCGTAGTTGCTTATTCTTGAGTAGAACTGCTTGTTCACTCCAGAATTAAGCATCTTTGTGAAATGAGTCAAATTGAATCAGAACACATTGTTGGAGTGTCAGAATGCACAGATAGAAGGCAAATAAGCGTTTCATGGCTTTATTTCGCTTAGTTGCTTATTCTTGAGTAGAACTGCTTGTTCACTCCAGGAATAAGCATGTTTGTAAAATGAGTCAAATTGAAGCAGAAAACATTGTTGGAGTGTCAGAATGCACAGATAGAAGGCAAATAAGCGTTCTATCGCTTTATTTCGCTTAGTTGCTTACTCTTGAGTAGAACTGCATGTTCACGCCAGAATTAAGCATCTTTTTGAAATGAGTCAAATTGAAGCAGAACACTTTGGTGGAGTGTCAGAATGCACAGATAGAAGGCAAATAAGCGTTCCATGGCTTTATTTCGCTTAGTTGCTTATTCTTGAGTAGAACTGCATGTTCACTCCAGAATTAAGCATCTTTGTAAAATGAGTCAAATTGAATCAGAACACATTGTTGGAGTGTCAGAATGCACAGATAGAAGGCAAATAAGCGTTCCATGGCTTTATTTCGCTTAGTTGCTTATTCTTGAGTAGAACTGCTTGTTCACTCCAGGAATAAGCATGTTTGTAAAATGAGTCAAATTGAAGCAGAAAACATTGTTGGAGTGTCAGAATGCACAGATAGAAGGCAAATAAGCGTTCCATGGCTTTATTTCGCTTAGTTGCTTACTCTTGAGTAGAACTGCATGTTCACTCCAGAAATAAGCATCTTTGTAAAATGAGTCAAATTGAAGCAGAAAACATCCTTGGAGTGTCAGAATGCACAGATAGAAGGCAAATAAGCGTTCCATGGCTTTATTTCGCTTAGTTGCTTACTCTTGAGTAGAACTGCTTGTTCACTCCAGGAATAAGCATGTTTGTAAAATGAGCCAAATTGAAGCAGAAATCATTCTTGGAGTGTCAGAATGCACAGATAGAAGTCAAATAAGCGTTCTATCGCTTTATTTCGCTTAGTTGCTTACTCTTGAGTAGAACTGCATGTTCACGCCAGAATTAAGCATCTTTGTGAAATGAGTCAAATTGAAGCAGAACACATTGGTGGAGTGTCAGAATGCACAGATAGAAGGCAAATAAGCGTTCCATGGCTTTATTTCGCTTAGTTGCTTATTCTTGAGTAGAACTGCTTGTTCACTCCAGGAATAAGCATGTTTGTAAAATGAGTCAAATTGAAGCAGAAAACATTGTTGGAGTGTCAGAATGCACAGATAGAAGGCAAATAAGCGTTCCATGGCTTTATTTCGCTTAGTTGCTTACTCTTGAGTAGAACTGCATGTTCACTCCAGAAATAAGCATCTTTGTAAAATGAGTCAAATTGAATCAGAACACATTGTTGGAGTGTCAGAATGCACAGATAGAAGGCAAATAAGCGTTCTATCGCTTTATTTCGCTTAGTTGCTTACTCTTGAGTAGAACTGCATGTTCACGCCAGAATTAAGCATCTTTGTGAAATGAGCCAAATTGAAGCAAAAAACATTGTTGGAGTGTCAGAATGCATAGATAGAAGGCAAATAAGCGTTCCATGGCTTTATTTCGCTTAGTTGCTTATTCTTGAGTAGAACTGCTTGTTCACTCCAGGAATAAGCATGTTTGTAAGATGAGTCAAATTGAAGCAGAAAACATTCTTGGAATGTCAGAATGCACAGATAGAAGGCAAATAAGCGTTCTATCGCTTTATTTCGCTTAGTTGCTTACTCTTGAGTAGAACTGCATGTTCACGCCAGAATTAAGCATCTTTGTGAAATGAGTCAAATTGAAGCAGAACACTTTGGTGGAGGGTCAGAACGCACAGATAGAAGGCAAATAAGCGTTCTATCGCTTTATTTCGCTTAGTTGCTTACTCTTGAGTAGAACTGCATGCTCACTCCAGAAATAAGCATCTTTATAAAATGAGTCAAATTGAAGCAGAAAACATCCTTGGAGTGTCAGAATGCACAGATAGAAGGCAAATAAGCGTTCCATGGCTTTATTTCGCTTAGTTGCTTACTCTTGAGTAGAACTGCATGTTCACGCCAGAATTAAGCATCTTTGTGAAATGAGTCAAATTGAAGCAGAACACATTGGTGGAGTGTCAGAATGCACAGATAGAAGGCAAATAAGCGTTCCATGGCTTTATTTCGCTTAGTTGCTTATTCTTGAGTAGAACTGCTTGTTCACTCCAGGAATAAGCATGTTTGTAAAATGAGTCAAATTGAAGCAGAAAACATTGTTGGAGTGTCAGAATGCACAGATAGAAGGCAAATAAGCGTTCCATGGCTTTATTTCGCTTAGTTGCTTACTCTTGAGTAGAACTGCATGTTCACTCCAGAAATAAGCATCTTTGTAAAATGAGTCAAATTGAATCAGAACACATTGTTGGAGTGTCAGAATGCACATATAGAAGGCAAATAAGCGTTCTATCGCTTTATTTCGCTTAGTTGCTTACTCTTGAGTAGAACTGCATGTTCACGCCAGAATTAAGCATCTTTGTGAAATGAGCCAAATTGAAGCAAAAAACATTGTTGGAGTGTCAGAATGCATAGATAGAAGGCAAATAAGCGTTCCATGGCTTTATTTCGCTTAGTTGCTTATTCTTGAGTAGAACTGCTTGTTCACTCCAGGAATAAGCATGTTTGTAAGATGAGTCAAATTGAAGCAGAAAACATTATTGGAGTGTCAGAATGCACAGATAGAAGGCAAATAAGCGTTCTATCGCTTTATTTCGCTTAGTTGCTTACTCTTGAGTAGAACTGCATGTTCACGCCAGAATTAAGCATCTTTGTGAAATGAGTCAAATTGAAGCAGAACACTTTGGTGGAGTGTCAGAATGCACAGATAGAAGGCAAATAAGCGTTCCATGGCTTTATTTCGCTTAGTTGCTTATTCTTGAGTAGAACTGCTTGTTCACTCCAGAATTAAGCATCTTTGTGAAATGAGTCAAATTGAATCAGAACACATTGTTGGAGTGTCAGAATGCACAGATAGAAGGCAAATAAGCGTTCTATCGCTTTATTTCGCTTAGTTGCTTACTGTTGAGTAGAACTGCATGTTCACTCCAGAAATAAGCATCTTTGTAAAATGAGTCAAATTGAATCAGAACACATTGTTGGAGTGTCAGAATGCACATATAGAAGGCAAATAAGCGTTCTATCGCTTTATTTCGCTTAGTTGCTTACTCTTGAGTAGAACTGCATGTTCACGCCAGAATTAAGCATCTTTGTGAAATGAGCCAAATTGAAGCAAAAAACATTGTTGGAGTGTCAGAATGCATAGATAGAAGGCAAATAAGCGTTCCATGGCTTTATTTCGCTTAGTTGCTTATTCTTGAGTAGAACTGCTTGTTCACTCCAGGAATAAGCATGTTTGTAAGATGAGTCAAATTGAAGCAGAAAACATTATTGGAGTGTCAGAATGCACAGATAGAAGGCAAATAAGCGTTCTATCGCTTTATTTCGCTTAGTTGCTTACTCTTGAGTAGAACTGCATGTTCACGCCAGAATTAAGCATCTTTGTGAAATGAGTCAAATTGAAGCAGAACACTTTGGTGGAGTGTCAGAATGCACAGATAGAAGGCAAATAAGCGTTCCATGGCTTTATTTCGCTTAGTTGCTTATTCTTGAGTAGAACTGCTTGTTCACTCCAGAATTAAGCATCTTTGTGAAATGAGTCAAATTGAATCAGAACACATTGTTGGAGTGTCAGAATGCACAGATAGAAGGCAAATAAGCGTTCTATCGCTTTATTTCGCTTAGTTGCTTACTGTTGAGTAGAACTGCATGTTCATGCCAGAAATAAGCATCTTTGTAAAATGAGTCAAATTGAATCAGAACACATTGTTGGAGTGTCAGAATGCACAGATAGAAGGCAAATAAGCGTTCCATGGCTTTATTTCGCTTAGTTGCTTACTCTTGAGTAGAACTGCATGTTCACTCCAGAAATAAGCATCTTTGTAAAATGAGTCAAATTGAAGCAGAAAACATCCTAGGAGTGTCAGAATGCACAGATAGAAGGCAAATAAGCGTTCCATGGCTTTATTTCGCTTAGTTGCTTACTCTTGAGTAGAACTTCTTGTTCACTCCAGGAATAAGCATGTTTGTAAAATGAGCCAAATTGAAGCAGAAATCATTCTTGGAGTGTCAGAATGCACAGATAGAAGTCAAATAAGCGTTCTATCGCTTTATTTCGCTTAGTTGCTTACTCTTGAGTAGAACTGCATGTTCACGCCAGAATTAAGCATCTTTGTGAAATGAGTCAAATTGAAGCAGAACACATTGGTGGAGTGTCAGAATGCACAGATAGAAGGCAAATAAGCGTTTCATGGCTTTATTTCGCTTAGTTGCTTATTCTTGAGTAGAACTGCTTGTTCACTCCAGGAATAAGCATGTTTGTAAAATGAGTCAAATTGAAGCAGAAAACATTGTTGGAGTGTCAGAATGCACAGATAGAAGGCAAATAAGCGTTCCATGGCTTTATTTCGCTTAGTTGCTTATTCTTGAGTAGAACTGCTTGTTCACTCCAGGAATAAGCATGTTTGTAAGATGAGTCAAATTGAAGCAGAAAACATTCTTGGAGTGTCAGAATGCACAGATAGAAGGCAAATAAGCGTTCTATCGCTTTATTTCGCTTAGTTGCTTACTCTTGAGTAGAACTGCATGTTCACGCCAGAATTAAGCATCTTTGTGAAATGAGTCAAATTGAAGCAGAACACATTGGTGGAGTGTCAGAATGCACAGATAGAAGGCAAATAAGCGTTTCATGGCTTTATTTCGCTTAGTTGCTTATTCTTGAGTAGAACTGCTTGTTCACTCCAGGAATAAGCATGTTTGTAAAATGAGTCAAATTGAAGCAGAAAACATTGTTGGAGTGTCAGAATGCACAGATAGAAGGCAAATAAGCGTTCCATGGCTTTATTTCGCTTAGTTGCTTATTCTTGAGTAGAACTGCTTGTTCACTCCAGGAATAAGCATGTTTGTAAGATGAGTCAAATTGAAGCAGAAAACATTCTTGGAGTGTCAGAATGCACAGATAGAAGGCAAATAAGCGTTCTATCGCTTTATTTCGCTTAGTTGCTTACTCTTGAGTAGAACTGCATGTTCACGCCAGAATTAAGCATCTTTTTGAAATGAGTCAAATTGAAGCAGAACACTTTGGTGGAGTGTCAGAATGCACAGATAGAAGGCAAATAAGCGTTCCATGGCTTTATTTCGCTTAGTTGCTTATTCTTGAGTAGAACTGCATGTTCACTCCAGAATTAAGCATCTTTGTAAAATGAGTCAAATTGAATCAGAACACATTGTTGGAGTGTCAGAATGCACAGATAGAAGGCAAATAAGCGTTCCATGGCTTTATTTCGCTTAGTTGCTTATTCTTGAGTAGAACTGCTTGTTCACTCCAGGAATAAGCATGTTTGTAAAATGAGTCAAATTGAAGCAGAAAACATTGTTGGAGTGTCAGAATGCACAGATAGAAGGCAAATAAGCGTTCCATGGCTTTATTTCGCTTAGTTGCTTACTCTTGAGTAGAACTGCATGTTCACTCCAGAAATAAGCATCTTTGTAAAATGAGTCAAATTGAAGCAGAAAACATCCTTGGAGTGTCAGAATGCACAGATAGAAGGCAAATAAGCGTTCCATGGCTTTATTTCGCTTAGTTGCTTACTCTTGAGTAGAACTGCTTGTTCACTCCAGGAATAAGCATCTTTGTGAAATGAGTCAAATTGAAGCAGAACACATTGGTGGAGTGTCAGAATGCACAGATAGAAGGCAAATAAGCGTTCCATGGCTTTATTTCGCTTACTTGCTTATTCTTGAGTAGAACTGCTTGTTCACTCCAGGAATAAGCATGTTTGTAAAATGAGTCAAATTGAAGCAGAAAACATTGTTGGAGTGTCAGAATGCACAGATAGAAGGCAAATAAGCGTTCCATGGCTTTATTTCGCTTAGTTGCTTACTCTTGAGTAGAACTGCATGTTCATTCCAGAAATAAGCATCTTTGTAAAATGAGTCAAATTGAATCAGAACACATTGTTGGAGTGTCAGAATGCACAGATAGAAGGCAAATAAGCGTTCTATCGCTTTATTTCGCTTAGTTGCTTACTCTTGAGTAGAACTGCATGTTCACGCCAGAATTAAGCATCTTTGTGAAATGAGTCAAATTGAAGCAGAACACTTTGGTGGAGTGTCAGAATGCACAGATAGAAGGCAAATAAGCGTTCCATGGCTTTATTTCGCTTAGTTGCTTATTCTTGAGTAGAACTGCTTGTTCACTCCAGGAATAAGCATGTTTGTAAAATGAGTCAAATTGAAGCAGAAAACATTGTTGGAGTGTCAGAATGCACAGATAGAAGGCAAATAAGCGTTCCATGGCTTTATTTCGCTTACTTGCTTACTCTTGAGTAGAACTGCATGTTCACTCCAGAAATTAGCATCTTTGTAAAATGAGTCAAATTGAATCAGAACACATTGTTGGAGTGTCAGAATGCACAGATAGAAGGCAAATAAGCGTTCTATCGCTTTATTTCGCTTAGTTGCTTACTCTTGAGTAGAACTGCATGTTCACTCCAGAAATAAGCATCTTTGTAAAATGAGTCAAATTGAAGCAGAAAACATCCTTGGAGTGTCAGAATGCACAGATAGAAGGCAAATAAGCGTTCCATGGCTTTATTTCGCTTAGTTGCTTACTCTTGAGTAGAACTGCATGTTCACGCCAGAATTAAGCATCTTTGTGAAATGAGCCAAATTGAAGCAGAAAACATTGTTGGAGTGTCAGAATGCACAGATAGAAGGCAAATAAGCGTTCTATCGCTTTATTTCGCTTAGTTGCTTACTCTTGAGTAGAACTTCATGTTCACGCCAGAATTAAGCATCTTTGTGAAATGAGTCAAATTGAAGCAGAACACTTTGGTGGAATGTCAGAATGCACAGATAGAAGGCAAATAAGCGTTCCATGGCTTTATTTCGCTTAGTTGCTTATTCTTGAGTAGAACTGCTTGTTCACTCCAGGAATAAGCATGTTTGTAAAATGAGTCAAATTGAAGCAGAAAACATTGTTGGAGTGTCAGAATGCACAGATAGAAGGCAAATAAGCGTTCTATCGCTTTATTTCGCTTAGTTGCTTACTCTTGAGTAGAACTGCATGCTCACTCCAGAAATAAGCATCTTTATAAAATGAGTCAAATTGAAGCAGAAAACATCCTTGGAGTGTCAGAATGCACAGATAGAAGGCAAATAAGCGTTCCATGGCTTTATTTCGCTTAGTTGCTTACTCTTGAGTAGAACTGCATGTTCACGCCAGAATTAAGCATCTTTGTGAAATGAGCCAAATTGAAGCAGAAAACATTGTTGGAGTGTCAGAATGCATAGATAGAAGGCAAATAAGCGTTCCATGGCTTTATTTCGCTTAGTTGCTTATTCTTGAGTAGAACTGCTTGTTCACTCCAGGAATAAGCATGTTTGTAAAATGAGCCAAATTGAAGCAGAAAACATTCTTGGAGTGTCAGAATGCACAGATAGAAGTCAAATAAGCGTTCTATCGCTTTATTTCGCTTAGTTGCTTACTCTTGAGTAGAACTGCATGTTCACGCCAGAATTAAGCATCTTTGTGAAATGAGTCAAATTGAAGCAGAACACATTGGTGGAGTGTCAGAATGCACAGATAGAAGGCAAATAAGCGTTCCATGGCTTTATTTCGCTTAGTTGCTTATTCTTGAGTAGAACTGCTTGTTCACTCCAGGAATAAGCATGTTCGTAAAATGAGTCAAATTGAAGCAGAAAACATTGTTGGAGTGTCAGAATGCACAGATAGAAGGCAAATAAGCGTTCCATGGCTTTATTTCGCTTAGTTGCTTACTCTTGAGTAGAACTGCATGTTCACTCCAGAAATAAGCATCTTTGTAAAATGAGTCAAATTGAATCAGAACACATTGTTGGAGTGTCAGAATGCACATATAGAAGGCAAATAAGCGTTCTATCGCTTTATTTCGCTTAGTTGCTTACTCTTGAGTAGAACTGCATGTTCACGCCAGAATTAAGCATCTTTGTGAAATGAGCCAAATTGAAGCAAAAAACATTGTTGGAGTGTCAGAATGCATAGATAGAAGGCAAATAAGCGTTCCATGGCTTTATTTCGCTTAGTTGCTTATTCTTGAGTAGAACTGCTTGTTCACTCCAGGAATAAGCATGTTTGTAAGATGAGTCAAATTGAAGCAGAAAACATTCTTGGAGTGTCAGAATGCACAGATAGAAGGCAAATAAGCGTTCTATCGCTTTATTTCGCTTAGTTGCTTACTCTTGAGTAGAACTGCATGTTCACGCCAGAATTAAGCATCTTTGTGAAATGAGTCAAATTGAAGCAGAACCCTTTGGTGGAGTGTCAGAATGCACAGATAGAAGGCAAATAAGCGTTCCATGGCTTTATTTCGCGTAGTTGCTTATTCTTGAGTAGAACTGCTTGTTCACTCCAGAATTAAGCATCTTTGTGAAATGAGTCAAATTGAATCAGAACACATTGTTGGAGTGTCAGAATGCACAGATAGAAGGCAAATAAGCGTTCTATCGCTTTATTTCGCTTAGTTGCTTACTGTTGAGTAGAACTGCATGTTCATGCCAGAAATAAGCATCTTTGTAAAATGAGTCAAATTGAATCAGAACACATTGTTGGAGTGTCAGAATGCACAGATAGAAGGCAAATAAGCGTTCCATGGCTTTATTTCGCTTAGTTGCTTACTCTTGAGTAGAACTGCATGTTCACTCCAGAAATTAGCATCTTTGTAAAATGAGTCAAATTGAATCAGAACACATTGTTGGAGTGTCAGAATGCACAGATAGAAGGCAAATAAGCGTTCTATCGCTTTATTTCGCTTAGTTGCTTACTCTTGAGTAGAACTGCATGTTCACTCCAGAAATAAGCATCTTTGTAAAATGAGTCAAATTGAAGCAGAAAACATCCTTGGAGTGTCAGAATGCACAGATAGAAGGCAAATAAGCGTTCCATGGCTTTATTTCGCTTAGTTGCTTACTCTTGAGTAGAACTGCATGTTCACGCCAGAATTAAGCATCTTTGTGAAATGAGCCAAATTGAAGCAGAAAACATTGTTGGAGTGTCAGAATGCACAGATAGAAGGCAAATAAGCGTTCTATCGCTTTATTTCGCTGAGTTGCTTACTGTTGAGTAGAACTGCATGTTCACGCCAGAAATAAGCATCTTTGTAAAATGAGTCAAATTGAATCAGAACACATTGTTGGAGTGTCAGAATGCACAGATAGAAGGCAAATAAGCGTTTCATGGCTTTATTTCGCTTAGTTGCTTATTCTTGAGTAGAACTGCTTGTTCACTCCAGGAATAAGCATGTTTGTAAAATGAGTCAAATTGAAGCAGAAAACATTGTTGGAGTGTCAGAATGCACAGATAGAAGGCAAATAAGCGTTCCATGGCTTTATTTCGCTTACTTGCTTACTCTTGAGTAGAACTGCATGTTCACTCCAGAAATTAGCATCTTTGTAAAATGAGTCAAATTGAATCAGAACACATTGTTGGAGTGTCAGAATGCACAGATAGAAGGCAAATAAGCGTTCTATCGCTTTATTTCGCTTAGTTGCTTACTCTTGAGTAGAACTGCATGTTCACTCCAGAAATAAGCATCTTTGTAAAATGAGTCAAATTGAAGCAGAAAACATCCTTGGAGTGTCAGAATGCACAGATAGAAGGCAAATAAGCGTTCCATGGCTTTATTTCGCTTAGTTGCTTACTCTTGAGTAGAACTGCATGTTCACGCCAGAATTAAGCATCTTTGTGAAATGAGCCAAATTGAAGCAGAAAACATTGTTGGAGTGTCAGAATGCACAGATAGAAGGCAAATAAGCGTTCTATCGCTTTATTTCGCTTAGTTGCTTACTCTTGAGTAGAACTTCATGTTCACGCCAGAATTAAGCATCTTTGTGAAATGAGTCAAATTGAAGCAGAACACTTTGGTGGAATGTCAGAATGCACAGATAGAAGGCAAATAAGCGTTCCATGGCTTTATTTCGCTTAGTTGCTTATTCTTGAGTAGAACTGCTTGTTCACTCCAGGAATAAGCATGTTTGTAAAATGAGTCAAATTGAAGCAGAAAACATTGTTGGAGTGTCAGAATGCACAGATAGAAGGCAAATAAGCGTTCTATCGCTTTATTTCGCTTAGTTGCTTACTCTTGAGTAGAACTGCATGCTCACTCCAGAAATAAGCATCTTTATAAAATGAGTCAAATTGAAGCAGAAAACATCCTTGGAGTGTCAGAATGCACAGATAGAAGGCAAATAAGCGTTCCATGGCTTTATTTCGCTTAGTTGCTTACTCTTGAGTAGAACTGCATGTTCACGCCAGAATTAAGCATCTTTGTGAAATGAGCCAAATTGAAGCAGAAAACATTGTTGGAGTGTCAGAATGCATAGATAGAAGGCAAATAAGCGTTCCATGGCTTTATTTCGCTTAGTTGCTTATTCTTGAGTAGAACTGCTTGTTCACTCCAGGAATAAGCATGTTTGTAAAATGAGCCAAATTGAAGCAGAAAACATTCTTGGAGTGTCAGAATGCACAGATAGAAGTCAAATAAGCGTTCTATCGCTTTATTTCGCTTAGTTGCTTACTCTTGAGTAGAACTGCATGTTCACGCCAGAATTAAGCATCTTTGTGAAATGAGTCAAATTGAAGCAGAACACATTGGTGGAGTGTCAGAATGCACAGATAGAAGGCAAATAAGCGTTCCATGGCTTTATTTCGCTTAGTTGCTTATTCTTGAGTAGAACTGCTTGTTCACTCCAGGAATAAGCATGTTCGTAAAATGAGTCAAATTGAAGCAGAAAACATTGTTGGAGTGTCAGAATGCACAGATAGAAGGCAAATAAGCGTTCCATGGCTTTATTTCGCTTAGTTGCTTACTCTTGAGTAGAACTGCATGTTCACTCCAGAAATAAGCATCTTTGTAAAATGAGTCAAATTGAATCAGAACACATTGTTGGAGTGTCAGAATGCACATATAGAAGGCAAATAAGCGTTCTATCGCTTTATTTCGCTTAGTTGCTTACTCTTGAGTAGAACTGCATGTTCACGCCAGAATTAAGCATCTTTGTGAAATGAGCCAAATTGAAGCAAAAAACATTGTTGGAGTGTCAGAATGCATAGATAGAAGGCAAATAAGCGTTCCATGGCTTTATTTCGCTTAGTTGCTTATTCTTGAGTAGAACTGCTTGTTCACTCCAGGAATAAGCATGTTTGTAAGATGAGTCAAATTGAAGCAGAAAACATTCTTGGAGTGTCAGAATGCACAGATAGAAGGCAAATAAGCGTTCTATCGCTTTATTTCGCTTAGTTGCTTACTCTTGAGTAGAACTGCATGTTCACGCCAGAATTAAGCATCTTTGTGAAATGAGTCAAATTGAAGCAGAACCCTTTGGTGGAGTGTCAGAATGCACAGATAGAAGGCAAATAAGCGTTCCATGGCTTTATTTCGCGTAGTTGCTTATTCTTGAGTAGAACTGCTTGTTCACTCCAGAATTAAGCATCTTTGTGAAATGAGTCAAATTGAATCAGAACACATTGTTGGAGTGTCAGAATGCACAGATAGAAGGCAAATAAGCGTTCTATCGCTTTATTTCGCTTAGTTGCTTACTGTTGAGTAGAACTGCATGTTCATGCCAGAAATAAGCATCTTTGTAAAATGAGTCAAATTGAATCAGAACACATTGTTGGAGTGTCAGAATGCACAGATAGAAGGCAAATAAGCGTTCCATGGCTTTATTTCGCTTAGTTGCTTACTCTTGAGTAGAACTGCATGTTCACTCCAGAAATTAGCATCTTTGTAAAATGAGTCAAATTGAATCAGAACACATTGTTGGAGTGTCAGAATGCACAGATAGAAGGCAAATAAGCGTTCTATCGCTTTATTTCGCTTAGTTGCTTACTCTTGAGTAGAACTGCATGTTCACTCCAGAAATAAGCATCTTTGTAAAATGAGTCAAATTGAAGCAGAAAACATCCTTGGAGTGTCAGAATGCACAGATAGAAGGCAAATAAGCGTTCCATGGCTTTATTTCGCTTAGTTGCTTACTCTTGAGTAGAACTGCATGTTCACGCCAGAATTAAGCATCTTTGTGAAATGAGCCAAATTGAAGCAGAAAACATTGTTGGAGTGTCAGAATGCACAGATAGAAGGCAAATAAGCGTTCTATCGCTTTATTTCGCTGAGTTGCTTACTGTTGAGTAGAACTGCATGTTCACGCCAGAAATAAGCATCTTTGTAAAATGAGTCAAATTGAATCAGAACACATTGTTGGAGTGTCAGAATGCACAGATAGAAGGCAAATAAGCGTTTCATGGCTTTATTTCGCTTAGTTGCTTATTCTTGAGTAGAACTGCTTGTTCACTCCAGGAATAAGCATGTTTGTAAAATGAGTCAAATTGAAGCAGAAAACATTGTTGGAGTGTCAGAATGCACAGATAGAAGGCAAATAAGCGTTCCATGGCTTTATTTCGCTTAGTTGCTTATTCTTGAGTAGTACTGCTTGTTCACTCCAGGAATAAGCATGTTTGTAAGATGAGTCAAATTGAAGCAGAAAACATTCTTGGAGTGTCAGAATGCACAGATAGAAGGCAAATAAGCGTTCTATCGCTTTATTTCGCTTAGTTGCTTACTCTTGAGTAGAACTGCATGTTCACGCCAGAATTAAGCATCTTTTTGAAATGAGTCAAATTGAAGCAGAACACTTTGGTGGAGTGTCAGAATGCACAGATAGAAGGCAAATAAGCGTTCCATGGCTTTATTTCGCTTAGTTGCTTTTTCTTGAGTAGAACTGCATGTTCACTCCAGAATTAAGCATCTTTGTAAAATGAGTCAAATTGAATCAGAACACATTGTTGGAGTGTCAGAATGCACAGATAGAAGGCAAATAAGCGTTCCATGGCTTTATTTCGCTTAGTTGCTTATTCTTGAGTAGAACTGCTTGTTCACTCCAGGAATAAGCATGTTTGTAAAATGAGTCAAATTGAAGCAGAAAACATTGTTGGAGTGTCAGAATGCACAGATAGAAGGCAAGTAAGCGTTCCATGGCTTTATTTCGCTTAGTTGCTTACTCTTGAGTAGAACTGCATGTTCACTCCAGAAATAAGCATCTTTGTAAAATGAGTCAAATTGAAGCAGAAAACATCCTTGGAGTGTCAGAATGCACAGATAGAAGGCAAATAAGCGTTCCATGGCTTTATTTCGCTTAGTTGCTTACTCTTGAGTAGAACTGCTTGTTCACTCCAGGAATAAGCATCTTTGTGAAATGAGTCAAATTGAAGCAGAACACATTGGTGGAGTGTCAGAATGCACAGATAGAAGGCAAATAAGCGTTCCATGGCTTTATTTCGCTTAGTTGCTTATTCTTGAGTAGTACTGCTTGTTCACTCCAGGAATAAGCATGTTTGTAAGATGAGTCAAATTGAAGCAGAAAACATTCTTGGAGTGTCAGAATGCACAGATAGAAGGCAAATAAGCGTTCTATCGCTTTATTTCGCTTAGTTGCTTACTCTTGAGTAGAACTGCATGTTCACGCCAGAATTAAGCATCTTTTTGAAATGAGTCAAATTGAAGCAGAACACTTTGGTGGAGTGTCAGAATGCACAGATAGAAGGCAAATAAGCGTTCCATGGCTTTATTTCGCTTAGTTGCTTTTTCTTGAGTAGAACTGCATGTTCACTCCAGAATTAAGCATCTTTGTAAAATGAGTCAAATTGAAGCAGAAAACATCCTTGGAGTGTCAGAATGCACAGATAGAAGGCAAATAAGCGTTCCATGGCTTTATTTCGCTTAGTTGCTTACTCTTGAGTAGAACTGCATGTTCACGCCAGAATTAAGCATCTTTGTGAAATGAGCCAAATTGAAGCAGAAAACATTGTTGGAGTGTCAGAATGCACAGATAGAAGGCAAATAAGCGTTCTATCGCTTTATTTCGCTTAGTTGCTTACTCTTGAGTAGAACTTCATGTTCACGCCAGAATTAAGCATCTTTGTGAAATGAGTCAAATTGAAGCAGAACACTTTGGTGGAATGTCAGAATGCACAGATAGAAGGCAAATAAGCGTTCCATGGCTTTATTTCGCTTAGTTGCTTATTCTTGAGTAGAACTGCTTGTTCACTCCAGGAATAAGCATGTTTGTAAAATGAGTCAAATTGAAGCAGAAAACATTGTTGGAGTGTCAGAATGCACAGATAGAAGGCAAATAAGCGTTCTATCGCTTTATTTCGCTTAGTTGCTTACTCTTGAGTAGAACTGCATGCTCACTCCAGAAATAAGCATCTTTATAAAATGAGTCAAATTGAAGCAGAAAACATCCTTGGAGTGTCAGAATGCACAGATAGAAGGCAAATAAGCGTTCCATGGCTTTATTTCGCTTAGTTGCTTACTCTTGAGTAGAACTGCATGTTCACGCCAGAATTAAGCATCTTTGTGAAATGAGCCAAATTGAAGCAGAAAACATTGTTGGAGTGTCAGAATGCATAGATAGAAGGCAAATAAGCGTTCCATGGCTTTATTTCGCTTAGTTGCTTATTCTTGAGTAGAACTGCTTGTTCACTCCAGGAATAAGCATGTTTGTAAAATGAGCCAAATTGAAGCAGAAAACATTCTTGGAGTGTCAGAATGCACAGATAGAAGTCAAATAAGCGTTCTATCGCTTTATTTCGCTTAGTTGCTTACTCTTGAGTAGAACTGCATGTTCACGCCAGAATTAAGCATCTTTGTGAAATGAGTCAAATTGAAGCAGAACACATTGGTGGAGTGTCAGAATGCACAGATAGAAGGCAAATAAGCGTTCCATGGCTTTATTTCGCTTAGTTGCTTATTCTTGAGTAGAACTGCTTGTTCACTCCAGGAATAAGCATGTTCGTAAAATGAGTCAAATTGAAGCAGAAAACATTGTTGGAGTGTCAGAATGCACAGATAGAAGGCAAATAAGCGTTCCATGGCTTTATTTCGCTTAGTTGCTTACTCTTGAGTAGAACTGCATGTTCACTCCAGAAATAAGCATCTTTGTAAAATGAGTCAAATTGAATCAGAACACATTGTTGGAGTGTCAGAATGCACATATAGAAGGCAAATAAGCGTTCTATCGCTTTATTTCGCTTAGTTGCTTACTCTTGAGTAGAACTGCATGTTCACGCCAGAATTAAGCATCTTTGTGAAATGAGCCAAATTGAAGCAAAAAACATTGTTGGAGTGTCAGAATGCATAGATAGAAGGCAAATAAGCGTTCCATGGCTTTATTTCGCGTAGTTGCTTATTCTTGAGTAGAACTGCTTGTTCACTCCAGAATTAAGCATCTTTGTGAAATGAGTCAAATTGAATCAGAACACATTGTTGGAGTGTCAGAATGCACAGATAGAAGGCAAATAAGCGTTCTATCGCTTTATTTCGCTTAGTTGCTTACTGTTGAGTAGAACTGCATGTTCATGCCAGAAATAAGCATCTTTGTAAAATGAGTCAAATTGAATCAGAACACATTGTTGGAGTGTCAGAATGCACAGATAGAAGGCAAATAAGCGTTCCATGGCTTTATTTCGCTTAGTTGCTTACTCTTGAGTAGAACTGCATGTTCACTCCAGAAATTAGCATCTTTGTAAAATGAGTCAAATTGAATCAGAACACATTGTTGGAGTGTCAGAATGCACAGATAGAAGGCAAATAAGCGTTCTATCGCTTTATTTCGCTTAGTTGCTTACTCTTGAGTAGAACTGCATGTTCACTCCAGAAATAAGCATCTTTGTAAAATGAGTCAAATTGAAGCAGAAAACATCCTTGGAGTGTCAGAATGCACAGATAGAAGGCAAATAAGCGTTCCATGGCTTTATTTCGCTTAGTTGCTTACTCTTGAGTAGAACTGCATGTTCACGCCAGAATTAAGCATCTTTGTGAAATGAGCCAAATTGAAGCAGAAAACATTGTTGGAGTGTCAGAATGCACAGATAGAAGGCAAATAAGCGTTCTATCGCTTTATTTCGCTGAGTTGCTTACTGTTGAGTAGAACTGCATGTTCACGCCAGAAATAAGCATCTTTGTAAAATGAGTCAAATTGAATCAGAACACATTGTTGGAGTGTCAGAATGCACAGATAGAAGGCAAATAAGCGTTTCATGGCTTTATTTCGCTTAGTTGCTTACTCTTGAGTAGAACTGCATGTTCACGCCAGAATTAAGCATCTTTTTGAAATGAGTCAAATTGAAGCAGAACACTTTGGTGGAGTGTCAGAATGCACAGATAGAAGGCAAATAAGCGTTCCATGGCTTTATTTCGCTTAGTTGCTTTTTCTTGAGTAGAACTGCATGTTCACTCCAGAATTAAGCATCTTTGTAAAATGAGTCAAATTGAATCAGAACACATTGTTGGAGTGTCAGAATGCACAGATAGAAGGCAAATAAGCGTTCCATGGCTTTATTTCGCTTAGTTGCTTATTCTTGAGTAGAACTGCTTGTTCACTCCAGGAATAAGCATCTTTGTAAAATGAGTCAAATTGAAGCAGAAAACATCCTTGGAGTGTCAGAATGCACAGATAGAAGGCAAATAAGCGTTCCATGGCTTTATTTCGCTTAGTTGCTTACTCTTGAGTAGAACTGCTTGTTCACTCCAGGAATAAGCATCTTTGTGAAATGAGTCAAATTGAAGCAGAACACATTGGTGGAGTGTCAGAATGCACAGATAGAAGGCAAATAAGCGTTCCATGGCTTTATTTCGCTTAGTTGCTTATTCTTGAGTAGTACTGCTTGTTCACTCCAGGAATAAGCATGTTTGTAAGATGAGTCAAATTGAAGCAGAAAACATTCTTGGAGTGTCAGAATGCACAGATAGAAGGCAAATAAGCGTTCTATCGCTTTATTTCGCTTAGTTGCTTACTCTTGAGTAGAACTGCATGTTCACGCCAGAATTAAGCATCTTTTTGAAATGAGTCAAATTGAAGCAGAACACTTTGGTGGAGTGTCAGAATGCACAGATAGAAGGCAAATAAGCGTTCCATGGCTTTATTTCGCTTAGTTGCTTTTTCTTGAGTAGAACTGCATGTTCACTCCAGAATTAAGCATCTTTGTAAAATGAGTCAAATTGAATCAGAACACATTGTTGGAGTGTCAGAATGCACAGATAGAAGGCAAATAAGCGTTCCATGGCTTTATTTCGCTTAGTTGCTTATTCTTGAGTAGAACTGCTTGTTCACTCCAGGAATAAGCATGTTTGTAAAATGAGTCAAATTGAAGCAGAAAACATTGTTGGAGTGTCAGAATGCACAGATAGAAGGCAAGTAAGCGTTCCATGGCTTTATTTCGCTTAGTTGCTTACTCTTGAGTAGAACTGCATGTTCACTCCAGAAATAAGCATCTTTGTAAAATGAGTCAAATTGAAGCAGAAAACATCCTTGGAGTGTCAGAATGCACAGATAGAAGGCAAATAAGCGTTCCATGGCTTTATTTCGCTTAGTTGCTTACTCTTGAGTAGAACTGCTTGTTCACTCCAGGAATAAGCATCTTTGTGAAATGAGTCAAATTGAAGCAGAACACATTGGTGGAGTGTCAGAATGCACAGATAGAAGGCAAATAAGCGTTCCATGGCTTTATTTCGCTTACTTGCTTATTCTTGAGTAGAACTGCTTGTTCACTCCAGGAATAAGCATGTTTGTAAAATGAGTCAAATTGAAGCAGAAAACATTGTTGGAGTGTCAGAATGCACAGATAGAAGGCAAATAAGCGTTCCATGGCTTTATTTCGCTTAGTTGCTTACTCTTGAGTAGAACTGCATGTTCATTCCAGAAATAAGCATCTTTGTAAAATGAGTCAAATTGAATCAGAACACATTGTTGGAGTGTCAGAATGCACAGATAGAAGGCAAATAAGCGTTCTATCGCTTTATTTCGCTTAGTTGCTTACTCTTGAGTAGAACTGCATGTTCACGCCAGAATTAAGCATCTTTGTGAAATGAGTCAAATTGAAGCAGAACACTTTGGTGGAGTGTCAGAATGCACAGATAGAAGGCAAATAAGCGTTCCATGGCTTTATTTCGCTTAGTTGCTTATTCTTGAGTAGAACTGCTTGTTCACTCCAGGAATAAGCATGTTTGTAAAATGAGTCAAATTGAAGCAGAAAACATTGTTGGAGTGTCAGAATGCACAGATAGAAGGCAAATAAGCGTTCCATGGCTTTATTTCGCTTACTTGCTTACTCTTGAGTAGAACTGCATGTTCACTCCAGAAATTAGCATCTTTGTAAAATGAGTCAAATTGAATCAGAACACATTGTTGGAGTGTCAGAATGCACAGATAGAAGGCAAATAAGCGTTCTATCGCTTTATTTCGCTTAGTTGCTTACTCTTGAGTAGAACTGCATGTTCACTCCAGAAATAAGCATCTTTGTAAAATGAGTCAAATTGAAGCAGAAAACATCCTTGGAGTGTCAGAATGCACAGATAGAAGGCAAATAAGCGTTCCATGGCTTTATTTCGCTTAGTTGCTTACTCTTGAGTAGAACTGCATGTTCACGCCAGAATTAAGCATCTTTGTGAAATGAGCCAAATTGAAGCAGAAAACATTGTTGGAGTGTCAGAATGCACAGATAGAAGGCAAATAAGCGTTCTATCGCTTTATTTCGCTTAGTTGCTTACTCTTGAGTAGAACTTCATGTTCACGCCAGAATTAAGCATCTTTGTGAAATGAGTCAAATTGAAGCAGAACACTTTGGTGGAATGTCAGAATGCACAGATAGAAGGCAAATAAGCGTTCCATGGCTTTATTTCGCTTAGTTGCTTATTCTTGAGTAGAACTGCTTGTTCACTCCAGGAATAAGCATGTTTGTAAAATGAGTCAAATTGAAGCAGAAAACATTGTTGGAGTGTCAGAATGCACAGATAGAAGGCAAATAAGCGTTCTATCGCTTTATTTCGCTTAGTTGCTTACTCTTGAGTAGAACTGCATGCTCACTCCAGATATAAGCATCTTTATAAAATGAGTCAAATTGAAGCAGAAAACATCCTTGGAGTGTCAGAATGCACAGATAGAAGGCAAATAAGCGTTCCATGGCTTTATTTCGCTTAGTTGCTTACTCTTGAGTAGAACTGCATGTTCACGCCAGAATTAAGCATCTTTGTGAAATGAGCCAAATTGAAGCAGAAAACATTGTTGGAGTGTCAGAATGCATAGATAGAAGGCAAATAAGCGTTCCATGGCTTTATTTCGCTTAGTTGCTTATTCTTGAGTAGAACTGCTTGTTCACTCCAGGAATAAGCATGTTTGTAAAATGAGTCAAATTGAAGCAGAAAACATTGTTGGAGTGTCAGAATGCACAGATAGAAGGCAAATAAGCGTTCCATGGCTTTATTTCGCTTAGTTGCTTACTCTTGAGTAGAACTGCATGTTCACTCCAGAAATAAGCATCTTTGTAAAATGAGTCAAATTGAATCAGAACACATTGTTGGAGTGTCAGAATGCACATATAGAAGGCAAATAAGCGTTCTATCGCTTTATTTCGCTTAGTTGCTTACTCTTGAGTAGAACTGCATGTTCACGCCAGAATTAAGCATCTTTGTGAAATGAGCCAAATTGAAGCAAAAAACATTGTTGGAGTGTCAGAATGCATAGATAGAAGGCAAATAAGCGTTCCATGGCTTTATTTCGCTTAGTTGCTTATTCTTGAGTAGAACTGCTTGTTCACTCCAGGAATAAGCATGTTTGTAAGATGAGTCAAATTGAAGCAGAAAACATTCTTGGAGTGTCAGAATGCACAGATAGAAGGCAAATAAGCGTTCTATCGCTTTATTTCGCTTAGTTGCTTACTCTTGAGTAGAACTGCATGTTCACGCCAGAATTAAGCATCTTTGTGAAATGAGTCAAATTGAAGCAGAACACTTTGGTGGAGTGTCAGAATGCACAGATAGAAGGCAAATAAGCGTTCCATGGCTTTATTTCGCGTAGTTGCTTATTCTTGAGTAGAACTGCTTGTTCACTCCAGAATTAAGCATCTTTGTGAAATGAGTCAAATTGAATCAGAACACATTGTTGGAGTGTCAGAATGCACAGATAGAAGGCAAATAAGCGTTCTATCGCTTTATTTCGCTTAGTTGCTTACGGTTGAGTAGAACTGCATGTTCATGCCAGAAATAAGCATCTTTGTAAAATGAGTCAAATTGAATCAGAACACATTGTTGGAGTGTCAGAATGCACAGATAGAAGGCAAATAAGCGTTCCATGGCTTTATTTCGCTTAGTTGCTTACTCTTGAGTAGAACTGCATGTTCACTCCAGAAATTAGCATCTTTGTAAAATGAGTCAAATTGAATCAGAACACATTGTTGGAGTGTCAGAATGCACAGATAGAAGGCAAATAAGCGTTCTATCGCTTTATTTCGCTTAGTTGCTTACTCTTGAGTAGAACTGCATGTTCACTCCAGAAATAAGCATCTTTGTAAAATGAGTCAAATTGAAGCAGAAAACATCCTTGGAGTGTCAGAATGCACAGATAGAAGGCAAATAAGCGTTCCATGGCTTTATTTCGCTTAGTTGCTTACTCTTGAGTAGAACTGCATGTTCACGCCAGAATTAAGCATCTTTGTGAAATGAGCCAAATTGAAGCAGAAAACATTGTTGGAGTGTCAGAATGCACAGATAGAACGCAAATAAGCGTTCTATCGCTTTATTTCGCTGAGTTGCTTACTGTTGAGTAGAACTGCATGTTCACGCCAGAAATAAGCATCTTTGTAAAATGAGTCAAATTGAATCAGAACACATTGTTGGAGTGTCAGAATGCACAGATAGAAGGCAAATAAGCGTTCCATGGCTTTATTTCGCTTAGTTGCTTACTCTTGAGTAGAACTGCTTGTTCACTCCAGGAATAAGCATGTTTGTAAAATGAGCCAAATTAAAGCAGAAAACATTGTTGTTGTGTCAGAATGCACAGATAGAAGGAAAATAAGCGTTCCATGGCTTTATTTCGCTTAGTTGCTTACTCTTGAGTAGAACTGCATGTTCACTCCAGAAATAAACATCTTTGTAAAATGAGTCAAATTGAAGCAGAAAACATCCTTGGAGTGTCAGAATGCACAGATAGAAGGCAAATAAGCGTTCCATGGCTTTATTTCGCTTAGTTGCTTACTCTTGAGTAGAACTGCATGTTCACGCCAGAATTAAGCATCTTTGTGAAATGAGCCAAATTGAAGCAGAAAACATTGTTGGAGTGTCAGAATGCATAGATAGAAGGCAAATAAGCGTTCCATGGCTTTATTTCGCTTAGTTGCTTATTCTTGAGTAGAACTCCTTGTTCACTCCAGAAATAAGCATCTTTGTAAAATGAGTCAAATTGAATCAGAACACATTCTTGGAGTGTCAGAATGCACAGATAGAAGTCAAATAAGCGTTCTATCGCTTTATTTCGCTTAGTTGCTTACTCTTGAGTAGAACTGCATGCTCACTCCAGAAATAAGCATCTTTATAAAATGAGTCAAATTGAAGCAGAAAACATCCTTGGAGTGTCAGAATGCACAGATAGAAGGCAAATAAGCGTTCCATGGCTTTATTTCGCTTAGTTGCTTACTCTTGAGTAGAACTGCATGTTCACGCCAGAATTAAGCATCTTTGTGAAATGAGCCACATTGAAGCAGAAAACATTGTTGGAGTGTCAGAATGCATAGATAGAAGGCAAATAAGCGTTCCATGGCTTTATTTCGCTTACTTGCTTACTCTTGAGTAGAACTGCATGTTCACTCCAGAAATTAGCATCTTTGTAAAATGAGTCAAATTGAATCAGAACACATTGTTGGAGTGTCAGAATGCACAGATAGAAGGCAAATAAGCGTTCTATCGCTTTATTTCGCTTAGTTGCTTACTCTTGAGTAGAACTGCATGTTCACTCCAGAAATAAGCATCTTTGTAAAATGAGTCAAATTGAAGCAGAAAACATCCTTGGAGTGTCAGAATGCACAGATAGAAGGCAAATAAGCGTTCCATGGCTTTATTTCGCTTAGTTGCTTACTCTTGAGTAGAACTGCATGTTCACGCCAGAATTAAGCATCTTTGTGAAATGAGCCAAATTGAAGCAGAAAACATTGTTGGAGTGTCAGAATGCACAGATAGAAGGCAAATAAGCGTTCTATCGCTTTATTTCGCTTAGTTGCTTACTCTTGAGTAGAACTTCATGTTCACGCCAGAATTAAGCATCTTTGTGAAATGAGTCAAATTGAAGCAGAACACTTTGGTGGAATGTCAGAATGCACAGATAGAAGGCAAATAAGCGTTCCATGGCTTTATTTCGCTTAGTTGCTTATTCTTGAGTAGAACTGCTTGTTCACTCCAGGAATAAGCATGTTTGTAAAATGAGTCAAATTGAAGCAGAAAACATTGTTGGAGTGTCAGAATGCACAGATAGAAGGCAAATAAGCGTTCTATCGCTTTATTTCGCTTAGTTGCTTACTCTTGAGTAGAACTGCATGCTCACTCCAGAAATAAGCATCTTTATAAAATGAGTCAAATTGAAGCAGAAAACATCCTTGGAGTGTCAGAATGCACAGATAGAAGGCAAATAAGCGTTCCATGGCTTTATTTCGCTTAGTTGCTTACTCTTGAGTAGAACTGCATGTTCACGCCAGAATTAAGCATCTTTGTGAAATGAGCCAAATTGAAGCAGAAAACATTGTTGGAGTGTCAGAATGCATAGATAGAAGGCAAATAAGCGTTCCATGGCTTTATTTCGCTTAGTTGCTTATTCTTGAGTAGAACTGCTTGTTCACTCCAGGAATAAGCATGTTTGTAAAATGAGCCAAATTGAAGCAGAAAACATTCTTGGAGTGTCAGAATGCACAGATAGAAGTCAAATAAGCGTTCTATCGCTTTATTTCGCTTAGTTGCTTACTCTTGAGTAGAACTGCATGTTCACGCCAGAATTAAGCATCTTTGTGAAATGAGTCAAATTGAAGCAGAACACATTGGTGGAGTGTCAGAATGCACAGATAGAAGGCAAATAAGCGTTCCATGGCTTTATTTCGCTTAGTTGCTTATTCTTGAGTAGAACTGCTTGTTCACTCCAGGAATAAGCATGTTTGTAAAATGAGTCAAATTGAAGCAGAAAACATTGTTGGAGTGTCAGAATGCACAGATAGAAGGCAAATAAGCGTTCCATGGCTTTATTTCGCTTAGTTGCTTACTCTTGAGTAGAACTGCATGTTCACTCCAGAAATAAGCATCTTTGTAAAATGAGTCAAATTGAATCAGAACACATTGTTGGAGTGTCAGAATGCACATATAGAAGGCAAATAAGCGTTCTATCGCTTTATTTCGCTTAGTTGCTTACTCTTGAGTAGAACTGCATGTTCACGCCAGAATTAAGCATCTTTGTGAAATGAGCCAAATTGAAGCAAAAAACATTGTTGGAGTGTCAGAATGCATAGATAGAAGGCAAATAAGCGTTCCATGGCTTTATTTCGCTTAGTTGCTTATTCTTGAGTAGAACTGCTTGTTCACTCCAGGAATAAGCATGTTTGTAAGATGAGTCAAATTGAAGCAGAAAACATTCTTGGAGTGTCAGAATGCACAGATAGAAGGCAAATAAGCGTTCTATCGCTTTATTTCGCTTAGTTGCTTACTCTTGAGTAGAACTGCATGTTCACGCCAGAATTAAGCATCTTTGTGAAATGAGTCAAATTGAAGCAGAACACTTTGGTGGAGTGTCAGAATGCACAGATAGAAGGCAAATAAGCGTTCCATGGCTTTATTTCGCGTAGTTGCTTATTCTTGAGTAGAACTGCTTGTTCACTCCAGAATTAAGCATCTTTGTGAAATGAGTCAAATTGAATCAGAACACATTGTTGGAGTGTCAGAATGCACAGATAGAAGGCAAATAAGCGTTCTATCGCTTTATTTCGCTTAGTTGCTTACGGTTGAGTAGAACTGCATGTTCATGCCAGAAATAAGCATCTTTGTAAAATGAGTCAAATTGAATCAGAACACATTGTTGGAGTGTCAGAATGCACAGATAGAAGGCAAATAAGCGTTCCATGGCTTTATTTCGCTTAGTTGCTTACTCTTGAGTAGAACTGCATGTTCACTCCAGAAATTAGCATCTTTGTAAAATGAGTCAAATTGAATCAGAACACATTGTTGGAGTGTCAGAATGCACAGATAGAAGGCAAATAAGCGTTCTATCGCTTTATTTCGCTTAGTTGCTTACTCTTGAGTAGAACTGCATGTTCACTCCAGAAATAAGCATCTTTGTAAAATGAGTCAAATTGAAGCAGAAAACATCCTTGGAGTGTCAGAATGCACAGATAGAAGGCAAATAAGCGTTCCATGGCTTTATTTCGCTTAGTTGCTTACTCTTGAGTAGAACTGCTTGTTCACTCCAGGAATAAGCATGTTTGTAAAATGAGCCAAATTAAAGCAGAAAACATTGTTGGAGTGTCAGAATGCACAGATAGAAGGAAAATAAGCGTTCCATGGCTTTATTTCGCTTAGTTGCTTACTCTTGAGTAGAACTGCATGTTCACTCCAGAAATAAACATCTTTGTAAAATGAGTCAAATTGAAGCAGAAAACATCCTTGGAGTGTCAGAATGCACAGATAGAAGGCAAATAAGCGTTCCATGGCTTTATTTCGCTTAGTTGCTTACTCTTGAGTAGAACTGCATGTTCACGCCAGAATTAAGCATCTTTGTGAAATGAGCCAAATTGAAGCAGAAAACATTGTTGGAGTGTCAGAATGCATAGATAGAAGGCAAATAAGCGTTCCATGGCTTTATTTCGCTTAGTTGCTTATTCTTGAGTAGAACTCCTTGTTCACTCCAGAAATAAGGATCTTTGTAAAATGAGTCAAATTGAATCAGAACACATTCTTGGAGTGTCAGAATGCACAGATAGAAGTCAAATAAGCGTTCTATCGCTTTATTTCGCTTAGTTGCTTACTCTTGAGTAGAACTGCATGTTCACGCCAGAATTAAGCATCTTTGTGAAATGAGTCAAATTGAAGCAGAACACATTGGTGGAGTGTCAGAATGCACAGATAGAAGGCAAATAAGCGTTCCATGGCTTTATTTCGCTTAGTTGCTTATTCTTGAGTAGAACTGCTTGTTCACTCCAGGAATAAGCATGTTTGTAAAATGAGTCAAATTGAAGCAGAAAACATTGTTGGAGTGTCAGAATGCACAGATAGAAGGCAAATAAGCGTTCCATGGCTTTATTTCGCTTAGTTGCTTACTCTTGAGTAGAACTGCATGTTCACTCCAGAAATAAGCATCTTTGTAAAATGAGTCAAATTGAATCAGAACACATTATTGGAGTGTCAGAATGCACAGATAGAAGGCAAATAAGCGTTCTATCGCTTTATTTCGCTTAGTTGCTTACTCTTGAGTAGAACTGCATGTTCACGCCAGAATTAAGCATCTTTGTGAAATGAGCCAAATTGAAGCAAAAAACATTGTTGGAGTGTCAGAATGCATAGATAGAAGGCAAATAAGCGTTCCATGGCTTTATTTCGCTTAGTTGCTTATTCTTGAGTAGAACTGCTTGTTCACTCCAGGAATAAGCATGTTTGTAAGATGAGTCAAATTGAAGCAGAAAACATTCTTGGAATGTCAGAATGCACAGATAGAAGGCAAATAAGCGTTCTATCCCTTATTTCGCTTAGTTGCTTACTCTTGAGTAGAACTGCATGTTCACGCCAGAATTAAGCATCTTTGTGAAATGAGTCAAATTGAAGCAGAACACTTTGGTGGAGTGTCAGAACGCACAGATAGAAGGCAAATAAACGTTCTATCGCTTTATTTCGCTTAGTTGCTTACTCTTGAGTAGAACTGCATGCTCACTCCAGAAATAAGCATCTTCATAAAATGAGTCAAATTGAAGCAGAAAACATCCTTGGAGTGTCAGAATGCACAGATAGAAGGCAAATAAGCGTTCCATGGCTTTATTTCGCTTAGTTGCTTACTCTTGAGTAGAACTGCATGTTCACGCCAGAATTAAGCATCTTTGTGAAATGAGCCAAATTGAAGCAGAAAACATTGTTGGAGTGTCAGAATGCATAGATAGAAGGCAAATAAGCGTTCCATGGCTTTATTTCGCTTAGTTGCTTATTCTTGAGTAGAACTGCTTGTTCACTCCAGGAATAAGCATGTTTGTAAAATGAGCCAAATTGAAGCAGAAAACATTCTTGGTGTGTCAGAATGCACAGATAGAAGTCAAATAAGCGTTCTATCGCTTTATTTCGCTTAGTTGCTTACTCTTGAGTAGAACTGCATGTTCACGCCAGAATTAAGCATCTTTGTGAAATGAGTCAAATTGAAGCAGAACACATTGGTGGAGTGTCAGAATGCACAGATAGAAGTCAAATAAGCGTTCTATCGCTTTATTTCGCTTAGTTGCTTACTCTTGAGTAGAACTGCATGCTCACTCCAGAAATAAGCATCTTCATAAAATGAGTCAAATTGAAGCAGAAAACATCCTTGGAGTGTCAGAATGCACAGATAGAAGGCAAATAAGCGTTCCATGGCTTTATTTCGCTTAGTTGCTTACTCTTGAGTAGAACTGCATGTTCACGCCAGAATTAAGCATCTTTGTGAAATGAGCCAAATTGAAGCAGAAAACATTGTTGGAGTGTCAGAATGCATAGATAGAAGGCAAATAAGCGTTCCATGGCTTTATTTCGCTTAGTTGCTTATTCTTGAGTAGAACTGCTTGTTCACTCCAGGAATAAGCATGTTTGTAAAATGAGCCAAATTGAAGCAGAAAACATTCTTGGAGTGTCAGAATGCACAGATAGAAGTCAAATAAGCGTTCTATCGCTTTATTTCGCTTAGTTGCTTACTCTTGAGTAGAACTGCATGTTCACGCCAGAATTAAGCATCTTTGTGAAATGAGTCAAATTGAAGCAGAACACATTGGTGGAGTGTCAGAATGCACAGATAGAAGGCAAATAAGCGTTCCATGGCTTTATTTCGCTTAGTTGCTTATTCTTGAGTAGAACTGCTTGTTCACTCCAGGAATAAGCATGTTTGTAAAATGAGTCAAATTGAAGCAGAAAACATTGTTGGAGTGTCAGAATGCACAGATAGAAGGCAAATAAGCGTTCCATGGCTTTATTTCGCTTAGTTGCTTACTCTTGAGTAGAACTGCATGTTCACTCCAGAAATAAGCATCTTTGTAAAATGAGTCAAATTGAATCAGAACACATTGTTGGAGTGTCAGAATGCACATATAGAAGACAAATAAGCGTTCTATCGCTTTATTTCGCTTAGTTGCTTACTCTTGAGTAGAACTGCATGTTCACGCCAGAATTAAGCATCTTTGTGAAATGAGCCAAATTGAAGCAAAAAACATTGTTGGAGTGTCAGAATGCATAGATAGAAGGTAAATAAGCGTTCCATGGCTTTATTTCGCTTAGTTGCTTATTCTTGAGTAGAACTGCTTGTTCACTCCAGGAATAAGCATGTTTGTAAGATGAGTCAAATTGAAGCAGAAAACATTCTTGGAGTGTCAGAATGCACAGATAGAAGGCAAATAAGCGTTCTATCGCTTTATTTCGCTTAGTTGCTTACTCTTGAGTAGAACTGCATGTTCACGCCAGAATTAAGCATCTTTGTGAAATGAGTCAAATTGAAGCAGAACACTTTGGTGGAGTGTCAGAATGCACAGATAGAAGGCAAATAAGCGTTCCATGGCTTTATTTCGCTTAGTTGCTTACTCTTGAGTAGAACTGCATGTTCACTCCAGAAATAAGCATCTTTGTAAAATGAGTCAAATTGAATCAGAACACATTGTTGGAGTGTCAGAATGCACAGATAGAAGGCAAATAAGCGTTCTATCGCTTTATTTCGCTTAGTTGCTTACTCTTGAGTAGAACTGCATGTTCACTCCAGAAATAAGCATCTTTGTAAAATGAGTCAAATTGAAGCAGAAAACATCCTTGGAGTGTCTGAATGCTCAGATAGAAGGCAAATAAGCGTTCCATGGCTTTATTTCGCTTAGTTGCTTACTCTTGAGTAGAACTGCATGTTCACGCCAGAATTAAGCATCTTTGTGAAATGAGCCAAATTGAAGCAGAAAACATTGTTGGAGTGTCAGAATGCATAGATAGAAGGCAAATAAGCGTTCCATGGCTTTATTTCGCTTAGTTGCTTATTCTTGAGTAGAACTGCTTGTTCACTCCAGGAATAAGCATGTTTGTAAAATGAGCCAAATTGAAGCAGAAAACATTCTTGGAGTGTCAGAATGCACAGATAGAAGGCAAATAAGCGTTCCATGGCTTTATTTCGCTTAGTTGCTTACTCTTGAGTAGAACTGCATATTCACTCCAGAAATAAGCATCTTTGTAAAATGAGTCAAATTGAATCAGAACACATTGTTGGAGTGTCAGAATGCACAGATAGAAGGCAAATAAGCGTTCCATGGCTTTATTTCGCTTAGTTGCTTACTCTTGAGTAGAACTGCATGTTCACGCCAGAATTAAGCATCTTTGTGAAATGAGCCAAATTGAAGCAAAAAACATTGTTGGAGTGTCGGAATGCATAGATAGAAGGCAAATAAGCGTTCCATGGCTTTATTTCGCTTAGTTGCTTATTCTTGAGTAGAACTGCTTGTTCACTCCAGGAATAAGCATGTTTGTAAAATGAGCCAAATTGAAGCAGAAAACATTCTTGGAGTGTCAGAATGCACAGATAGAAGTCAAATAAGCGTTCTATCGCTTTATTTCGCTTAGTTGCTTACTCTTGAGTAGAACTGCATGTTCACGCCAGAATTAAGCATCTTTGTGAAATGAGTCAAATTGAAGCAGAACACTTTGGTGGAGTGTCAGAACGCACAGATAGAAGGCAAATAAGCGTTCCATGGCTTTATTTCGCTTAGTTGCTTATTCTTGAGTAGAACTGCTTGTTCACTCCAGGAATAAGCATGTTTGTAAAATGAGTCAAATTGAAGCAGAAAACATTGTTGGAGTGTCAGAATGCACAGATAGAAGGCAAATAAGCGTTCCATGGCTTTATTTCGCTTAGTTGCTTACTCTTGAGTAGAACTGCATGTTCACTCCAGAAATAAGCATCTTTGTAAAATGAGTCAAATTGAATCAGAACACATTGTTGGAGTGTCAGAATGCACATATAGAAGGCAAATAAGCGTTCTATCGCTTTATTTCGCTTAGTTGCTTACTCTTGAGTAGAACTGCATGTTCACGCCAGAATTAAGCATCTTTGTGAAATGAGCCAAATTGAAGCAAAAAACATTGTTGGAGTGTCAGAATGCATAGATAGAAGGTAAATAAGCGTTCCATGGCTTTATTTCGCTTAGTTGCTTATTCTTGAGTAGAACTACTTGTTCACTCCAGGAATAAGCATGTTTGTAAGATGAGTCAAATTGAAGCAGAAAACATTCTTGGAGTGTCAGAATGCACAGATAGAAGGCAAATAAGCGTTCTATCGCTTTATTTCGCTTAGTTGCTTACTCTTGAGTAGAACTGCATGTTCACGCCAGAATTAAGCATCTTTGTGAAATGAGTCAAATTGAAGCAGAACACTTTGGTGGAGTGTCAGAATGCACAGATAGAAGGCAAATAAGCGTTCCATGGCTTTATTTCGCTTAGTTGCTTACTCTTGAGTAGAACTGCATGTTCACTCCAGAAATAAGCATCTTTGTAAAATGAGTCAAATTGAATCAGAACACATTGTTGGAGTGTCAGAATGCACAGATAGAAGGCAAATAAGCGTTCTATCGCTTTATTTCGCTTAGTTGCTTACTCTTGAGTAGAACTGCATGTTCACTCCAGAAATAAGCATCTTTGTAAAATGAGTCAAATTGAAGCAGAAAACATCCTTGGAGTGTCTGAATGCTCAGATAGAAGGCAAATAAGCGTTCCATGGCTTTATTTCGCTTAGTTGCTTACTCTTGAGTAGAACTGCATGTTCACGCCAGAATTAAGCATCTTTGTGAAATGAGCCAAATTGAAGCAGAAAACATTGTTGGAGTGTCAGAATGCATAGATAGAAGGCAAATAAGCGTTCCATGGCTTTATTTCGCTTAGTTGCTTATTCTTGAGTAGAACTGCTTGTTCACTCCAGGAATAAGCATGTTTGTAAAATGAGCCAAATTGAAGCAGAAAACATTCTTGGAGTGTCAGAATGCACAGATAGAAGGCAAATAAGCGTTCCATGGCTTTATTTCGCTTAGTTGCTTACTCTTGAGTAGAACTGCATATTCACTCCAGAAATAAGCATCTTTGTAAAATGAGTCAAATTGAATCAGAACACATTGTTGGAGTGTCAGAATGCACAGATAGAAGGCAAATAAGCGTTCTATCGCTTTATTTCGCTTAGTTGCTTACTCTTGAGTAGAACTGCATGTTCACGCCAGAATTAAGCATCTTTGTGAAATGAGCCAAATTGAAGCAAAAAACATTGTTGGAGTGTCGGAATGCATAGATAGAAGGCAAATAAGCGTTCCATGGCTTTATTTCGCTTAGTTGCTTATTCTTGAGTAGAACTGCTTGTTCACTCCAGGAATAAGCATGTTTGTAAGATGAGTCAAATTGAAGCAGAAAACATTCTTGGAGTGTCAGAATGCACAGATAGAAGGCAAATAAGCGTTCTATCGCTTTATTTCGCTTAGTTGCTTACTCTTGAGTAGAACTGCATGTTCACGCCAGAATTAAGCATCTTTGTGAAATGAGTCATATTGAAGCAGAACACTTTGGTGGAGTGTCAGAATGCACAGATAGAAGGCAAATAAGCGTTCCATGGCTTTATTTCGCTTAGTTGCTTATTCTTGAGTAGAACTGCTTGTTCACTCCAGAATTAAGCATCTTTGTGAAATGAGTCAAATTGAATCAGAACACATTGTTGGAGTGTCAGAATGCACAGATAGAAGGCAAATAAGCGTTCTATCGCTTTATTTCGCTTAGTTGCTTACTGTTGAGTAGAACTGCATGTTCACGCCAAAAATAAGCATCTTTGTAAAATGAGTCAAATTGAAGCAGAAAACATCCTTGGAGTGTCAGAATGCACAGATAGAAGGCAAATAAGCGTTCCATGGCTTTATTTCGCTTAGTTGCTTACTCTTGAGTAGAACTGCTTGTTCACTCCAGGAATAAGCATGTTTGTAAAATGAGCCAAATTAAAGCAGAAAACATTGTTGGAGTGTCAGAATGCACAGATAGAAGTCAAATAAGCGTTCTATCGCTTTATTTCGCTTAGTTGCTTACTCTTGGGTAGAACTGCATGTTCACGCCAGAATTAAGCATCTTTGTGAAATGAGTCAAATTGAAGCAGAACACATTGGTGGAGTGTCAGAATGCACAGATAGAAGGCAAATAAGCGTTCCATGGCTTTATTTCGCTTAGTTGCTTATTCTTGAGTAGAACTGCTTGTTCACTCCAGGAATAAGCATGTTTGTAAAATGAGTCAAATTGAAGCAGAACACATTGTTGGAGTGTCAGAATGCACAGATAGAAGGCAAATAAGCGTTCTATCGCTTTATTTCGCTTAGTTGCTTACTCTTGAGTAGAACTGCATGTTCACGCCAGAATTAAGCATCTTTGTGAAATGAGCCAAATTGAAGCAAAAAACATTGTTGGAGTGTCAGAATGCATAGATAGAAGGCAAATAAGCGTTCCATGGCTTTATTTCGCTTAGTTGCTTATTCTTGAGTAGAACTGCTTGTTCACTCCAGGAATAAGCATGTTTGTAAGATGAGTCAAATTGAAGCAGAAAACATTCTTGGAATGTCAGAATGCACAGATAGAAGGCAAATAAGCGTTCTATCGCTTTATTTCGCTTAGTTGCTTACTCTTGAGTAGAACTGCATGTTCACTCCAGAAATAAGCATCTTTGTAAAATGAGTCAAATTGAATCAGAACACATTGTTGGAGTGTCAGAATGCACAGATAGAAGGCAAATAAGCGTTCTATCGCTTTATTTCGCTTAGTTGCTTACTCTTGAGTAGAACTGCATGTTCACTCCAGAAATAAGCATCTTTGTAAAATGAGTCAAATTGAAGCAGAAAACATCCTTGGAGTGTCAGAATGCACAGATAGAAGGCAAATAAGCGTTCCATGGCTTTATTTCGCTTAGTTGCTTACTCTTGAGTAGAACTGCATGTTCACGCCAGAATTAAGCATCTTTGTGAAATGAGCCAAATTGAAGCAGAAAACATTGTTGGAGTGTCAGAATGCATAGATAGAAGGCAAATAAGCGTTCCATGGCTTTATTTCGCTTAGTTGCTTACTCTTGAGTAGAACTGCATATTCACTCCAGAAATAAGCATCTTTGTAAAATGAGTCAAATTGAATCAGAACACATTGTTGGAGTGTCAGAATGCACAGATAGAAGGCAAATAAGCGTTCTATCGCTTTATTTCGCTTAGTTGCTTACTCTTGAGTAGAACTGCATGTTCACGCCAGAAATAAGCATCTTTGTGAAATGAGCCAAATTGAAGCAAAAAACATTGTTGGAGTGTCGGAATGCATAGATAGAAGGCAAATAAGCGTTCCATGGCTTTATTTCTCTTAGTTGCTTATTCTTGAGTAGAACTGCTTGTTCACTCCAGGAATAAGCATGTTTGTAAGATGAGTCAAATTGAAGCAGAAAACATTCTTGGAGTGTCAGAATGCACAGATAGAAGGCAAATAAGCGTTCTATCGCTTTATTTCGCTTAGTTGCTTACTCTTGAGTAGAACTGCATGTTCACGCCAGAATTAAGCATCTTTGTGAAATGAGTCATATTGAAGCAGAACACTTTGGTGGAGTGTCAGAATGCACAGATAGAAGGCATATAAGCGTTCCATGGCTTTATTTCGCTTAGTTGCTTATTCTTGAGTAGAACTGCTTGTTCACTCCAGAATTAAGCATCTTTGTGAAATGAGTCAAATTGAATCAGAACACATTGTTGGAGTGTCAGAATGCACAGATAGAAGGCAAATAAGCGTTCTATCGCTTTATTTCGCTTAGTTGCTTACTGTTGAGTAGAACTGCATGTTCACGCCAAAAATAAGCATCTTTGTAAAATGAGTCAAATTGAAGCAGAAAACATCCTTGGAGTGTCAGAATGCACAGATAGAAGGCAAATAAGCGTTCCATGGCTTTATTTCGCTTAGTTGCTTACTCTTGAGTAGAACTGCTTGTTCACTCCAGGAATAAGCATGTTTGTAAAATGAGCCAAATTAAAGCAGAAAACATTGTTGGAGTGTCAGAATGCACAGATAGAAGGAAAATAAGCGTTCCATGGCTTTATTTCGCTTAGTTGCTTACTCTTGAGTAGAACTGCATGTTCACTCCAGAAATAAACATCTTTGTAAAATGAGTCAAATTGAAGCAGAAAACATCCTTGGAGTGTCAGAATGCACAGATAGAAGGCAAATAAGCGTTCCATGGCTTTATTTCGCTTAGTTGCTTACTCTTGAGTAGAACTGCATGTTCACGCCAGAATTAAGCATCTTTGTGAAATGAGCCAAATTGAAGCAGAAAACATTGTTGGAGTGTCAGAATGCATAGATAGAAGGCAAATAAGCGTTCCATGGCTTTATTTCGCTTAGTTGCTTATTCTTGAGTAGAACTCCTTGTTCACTCCAGAAATAAGCATCTTTGTAAAATGAGTCAAATTGAATCAGAACACATTCTTGGAGTGTCAGAATGCACAGATAGAAGTCAAATAAGCGTTCTATCGCTTTATTTCGCTTAGTTGCTTACTCTTGAGTAGAACTGCATGTTCACGCCAGAATTAAGCATCTTTGTGAAATGAGTCAAATTGAAGCAGAACACATTGGTGGAGTGTCAGAATGCACAGATAGAAGGCAAATAAGCGTTCCATGGCTTTATTTCGCTTAGTTGCTTATTCGTGAGTAGAACTGCTTGTTCACTCCAGGAATAAGCATGTTTGTAAAATGAGTCAAATTGAAGCAGAAAACATTGTTGGAGTGTCAGAATGCACAGATAGAAGGCAAATAAGCGTTCCATGGCTTTATTTCGCTTAGTTGCTTACTCTTGAGTAGAACTGCATGTTCACTCCAGAAATAAGCATCTTTGTAAAATGAGTCAAATTGAATCAGAACACATTGTTGGAGTGTCAGAATGCACAGATAGAAGGCAAATAAGCGTTCTATCGCTTTATTTCGCTTAGTTGCTTACTCTTGAGTAGAACTGCATGTTCACGCCAGAATTAAGCATCTTTGTGAAATGAGCCAAATTGAAGCAAAAAACATTGTTGGAGTGTCAGAATGCATAGATAGAAGGCAAATAAGCGTTCCATGGCTTTATTTCGCTTAGTTGCTTATTCTTGAGTAGAACTGCTTGTTCACTCCAGGAATAAGCATGTTTGTAAGATGAGTCAAATTGAAGCAGAAAACATTCTTGGAATGTCAGAATGCACAGATAGAAGGCAAATAAGCGTTCTATCGCTTTATTTCGCTTAGTTGCTTACTCTTGAGTAGAACTGCATGTTCACGCCAGAATTAAGCATCTTTGTGAAATGAGTCAAATTGAAGCAGAACACTTTGGTGGAGTGTCAGAACGCACAGATAGAAGGCAAATAAGCGTTCTATCGCTTTATTTCGCTTAGTTGCTTACTCTTGAGTAGAACTGCATGCTCACTCCAGAAATAAGCATCTTCATAAAATGAGTCAAATTGAAGCAGAAAAGATCCTTGGAGTGTCAGAATGCACAGATAGAAGGCAAATAAGCGTTCCATGGCTTTATTTCGCTTAGTTGCTTACTCTTGAGTAGAACTGCATGTTCACGCCAGAATTAAGCATCTTTGTGAAATGAGCCAAATTGAAGCAGAAAACATTGTTGGAGTGTCAGAATGCATAGATAGAAGGCAAATATGCGTTCCATGGCTTTATTTCGCTTAGTTGCTTATTCTTGAGTAGAACTGCTTGTTCACTCCAGGAATAAGCATGTTTGTAAAATGAGCCAAATTGAAGCAGAAAACATTCTTGGAGTGTCAGAATGCACAGATAGAAGTCAAATAAGCGTTCTATCGCTTTATTTCGCTTAGTTGCTTACTCTTGAGTAGAACTGCATGTTCACGCCAGAATTAAGCATCTTTGTGAAATGAGTCAAATTGAAGCAGAACACATTGGTGGAGTGTCAGAATGCACAGATAGAAGGCAAATAAGCGTTCCATGGCTTTATTTCGCTTAGTTGCTTATTCTTGAGTAGAACTGCTTGTTCACTCCAGGAATAAGCATGTTTGTAAAATGAGTCGAATTGAAGCAGAAAACATTGTTGGAGTGTCAGAATGCACAGATAGAAGGCAAATAGGCGTTCCATGGCTTTATTTCGCTTTGGTGCTTACTCTTGAGTAGAACTGCATGTTCACTCCAGAAATAAGCATCTTTGTAAAATGAGTCAAATTGAATCAGAACACATTGTTGGAGTGTCAGAATGCACATATAGAAGGCAAATAAGCGTTCTATCGCTTTATTTCGCTTAGTTGCTTACTCTTGAGTAGAACTGCATGTTCACGCCAGAATTAAGCATCTTTGTGAAATGAGCCAAATTGAAGCAAAAAAGATTGTTGGAGTGTCAGAATGCATAGATAGAAGGCAAATAAGCGTTCCATGGCTTTATTTCGCTTAGTTGCTTATTCTTGAGTAGAACTGCTTGTTCACTCCAGGAATAAGCATGTTTGTAAAATGAGCCAAATTGAAGCAGAAAACATTCTTGGAGTGTCAGAATGCACAGATAGAAGTCAAATAAGCGTTCTATCGCTTTATTTCGCTTAGTTGCTTACTCTTGAGTAGAACTGCATGTTCACGCCAGAATTAAGCATCTTTGTGAAATGAGTCAAATTGAAGCAGAACACATTGGTGGAGTGTCAGAATGCACAGATAGAAGGCAAATAAGCGTTCCATGGCTTTATTTCGCTTAGTTGCTTATTCTTGAGTAGAACTGCTTGTTCACTCCAGGAATAAGCATGTTTGTAAAATGAGTCAAATTGAAGCAGAAAACATTGTTGGAGTGTCAGAATGCACAGATAGAAGGCAAATAAGCGTTCCATGGCTTTATTTCGCTTAGTTGCTTACTCTTGAGTAGAACTGCATGTTCACTCCAGAAATAAGCATCTTTGTAAAATGAGTCAAATTGAATCAGAACACATTGTTGGAGTGTCAGAATGCACAGATAGAAGGCAAATAAGCGTTCTATCGCTTTATTTCGCTTAGTTGCTTACTCTTGAGTAGAACTGCATGTTCACGCCAGAATTAAGCATCTTTGTGAAATGAGCCAAATTGAAGCAAAAAACATTGTTGGAGTGTCAGAATGCATAGATAGAAGGCAAATAAGCGTTCCATGGCTTTATTTCGCTTAGTTGCTTATTCTTGAGTAGAACTGCTTGTTCACTCCAGGAATAAGCATGTTTGTAAGATGAGTCAAATTGAAGCAGAAAACATTCTTGGAATGTCAGAATGCACAGATAGAAGGCAAATAAGCGTTCTATCGCTTTATTTCGCTTAGTTGCTTACTCTTGAGTAGAACTGCATGTTCACGCCAGAATTAAGCATCTTTGTGAAATGAGTCAAATTGAAGCAGAACACTTTGGTGGAGTGTCAGAACGCACAGATAGAAGGCAAATAAGCGTTCTATGGCTTTATTTCGCTTAGTTGCTTACTCTTGAGTAGAACTGCATGCTCACTCCAGAAATAAGCATCTTCATAAAATGAGTCAAATTGAAGCAGAAAACATCCTTGGAGTGTCAGAATGCACAGATAGAAGGCAAATAAGCGTTCCATGGCTTTATTTCGCTTAGTTGCTTACTCTTGAGTAGAACTGCATGTTCACGCCAGAATTAAGCATCTTTGTGAAATGAGTCAAATTGAAGCAGAACACTTTGGTGGAGTGTCAGAATGCACAGATAGAAGGCAAATAAGCGTTCCATGGCTTTATTTCGCTTAGTTGCTTATTCTTGAGTAGAACTGCTTGTTCACTCCAGAATTAAGCATCTTTGTGAAATGAGTCAAATTGAATCAGAACACATTGTTGGAGTGTCAGAATGCACAGATAGAAGGCAAATAAGCGTTCTATCGCTTTATTTCGCTTAGTTGCTTACTGTTGAGTAGAACTGCATGTTCATGCCAGAAATAAGCATCTTTGTAAAATGAGTCAAATTGAATCAGAACACATTGTTGGAGTGTCAGAATGCACAGATAGAAGGCAAATAAGCGTTCCATGGCTTTATTTCGCTTAGTTGCTTACTCTTGAGTAGAACTGCATGTTCACACCAGAAATTAGCATCTTTGTAAAATGAGTCAAATTGAATCAGAACACATTGTTGGAGTGTCAGAATGCACAGATAGAAGGCAAATAAGCGTTCTATCGCTTTATTTCGCTTAGTTGCTTACTCTTGAGTAGAACTGCATGTTCACTCCAGAAATAAGCATCTTTGTAAAATGAGTCAAATTGAAGCAGAAAACATCCTTGGAGTGTCAGAATGCACAGATAGAAGGCAAATAAGCGTTCCATGGCTTTATTTCGCTTAGTTGCTTACTCTTGAATAGAACTGCATGTTCACGCCAGAGTTAAGCATCTTCATAAAATGAGTCAAATTGAAGCAGAAAAGATCCTTGGAGTGTCAGAATGCACAGATAGAAGGCAAATAAGCGTTCCATGGCTTTATTTCGCTTAGTTGCTTACTCTTGAGTAGAACTGCATGTTCACGCCAGAATTAAGCATCTTTGTGAAATGAGCCAAATTGAAGCAGAAAACATTGTTGGAGTGTCAGAATGCATAGATAGAAGGCAAATAAGCGTTCCATGGCTTTATTTCGCTTAGTTGCTTATTCTTGAGTAGAACTGCATGTTCACGCCAGAATTAAGCATCTTTGTGAAATGAGCCAAATTGAAGCAAAAAACATTGTTGGAGTGTCAGAATGCATAGATAGAAGGCAAATAAGCGTTCCATGGCTTTATTTCGCTTTGGTGCTTACTCTTGAGTAGAACTGCATGTTCACTCCAGAAATAAGCATCTTTGTAAAATGAGTCAAATTGAATCAGAACACATTGTTGGAGTGTCAGAATGCACATATAGAAGGCAAATAAGCGTTCTATCGCTTTATTTCGCTTAGTTGCTTACTCTTGAGTAGAACTGCATGTTCACGCCAGAATTAAGCATCTTTGTGAAATGAGCCAAATTGAAGCAAAAAACATTGTTGGAGTGTCAGAATGCATAGATAGAAGGCAAATAAGCGTTCCATGGCTTTATTTCGCTTAGTTGCTTATTCTTGAGTAGAACTGCTTGTTCACTCCAGGAATAAGCATGTTTGTAAAATGAGCCAAATTGAAGCAGAAAACATTCTTGGAGTGTCAGAATGCACAGATAGAAGTCAAATAAGCGTTCTATCGCTTTATTTCGCTTAGTTGCTTACTCTTGAGTAGAACTGCATGTTCACGCCAGAATTAAGCATCTTTGTGAAATGAGTCAAATTGAAGCAGAACACATTGGTGGAGTGTCAGAATGCACAGATAGAAGGCAAATAAGCGTTCCATGGCTTTATTTCGCTTAGTTGCTTATTCTTGAGTAGAACTGCTTGTTCACTCCAGGAATAAGCATGTTTGTAAAATGAGTCAAATTGAAGCAGAAAACATTGTTGGAGTGTCAGAATGCACAGATAGAAGGCAAATAAGCGTTCCATGGCTTTATTTCGCTTAGTTGCTTACTCTTGAGTAGAACTGCATGTTCACTCCAGAAATAAGCATCTTTGTAAAATGAGTCAAATTGAATCAGAACACATTGTTGGAGTGTCAGAATGCACAGATAGAAGGCAAATAAGCGTTCTATCGCTTTATTTCGCTTAGTTGCTTACTCTTGAGTAGAACTGCATGTTCACGCCAGAATTAAGCATCTTTGTGAAATGAGCCAAATTGAAGCAAAAAACATTGTTGGAGTGTCAGAATGCATAGATAGAAGGCAAATAAGCGTTCCATGGCTTTATTTCGCTTAGTTGCTTATTCTTGAGTAGAACTGCTTGTTCACTCCAGGAATAAGCATGTTTGTAAGATGAGTCAAATTGAAGCAGAAAACATTCTTGGAATGTCAGAATGCACAGATAGAAGGCAAATAAGCGTTCTATCGCTTTATTTCGCTTAGTTGCTTACTCTTGAGTAGAACTGCATGTTCACGCCAGAATTAAGCATCTTTGTGAAATGAGTCAAATTGAAGCAGAACACTTTGGTGGAGTGTCAGAACGCACAGATAGAAGGCAAATAAGCGTTCTATCGCTTTATTTCGCTTAGTTGCTTACTCTTGAGTAGAACTGCATGCTCACTCCAGAAATAAGCATCTTTATAAAATGAGTCAAATTGAAGCAGAAAACATCCTTGGAGTGTCAGAATGCACAGATAGAAGGCAAATAAGCGTTCCATGGCTTTATTTCGCTTAGTTGCTTACTCTTGAGTAGAACTGCATGTTCACGCCAGAATTAAGCATCTTTGTGAAATGAGTCAAATTGAAGCAGAACACTTTGGTGGAGTGTCAGAATGCACAGATAGAAGGCAAATAAGCGTTCCATGGCTTTATTTCGCTTAGTTGCTTATTCTTGAGTAGAACTGCTTGTTCACTCCAGAATTAAGCATCTTTGTGAAATGAGTCAAATTGAATCAGAACACATTGTTGGAGTGTCAGAATGCACAGATAGAAGGCAAATAAGCGTTCTATCGCTTTATTTCGCTTAGTTGCTTACTGTTGAGTAGAACTGCATGTTCATGCCAGAAATAAGCATCTTTGTAAAATGAGTCAAATTGAATCAGAACACATTGTTGGAGTGTCAGAATGCACAGATAGAAGGCAAATAAGCGTTCCATGGCTTTATTTCGCTTAGTTGCTTACTCTTGAGTAGAACTGCATGTTCACTCCAGAAATTAGCATCTTTGTAAAATGAGTCAAATTGAATCAGAACACATTGTTGGAGTGTCAGAATGCACAGATAGAAGGCAAATAAGCGTTCTATCGCTTTATTTCGCTTAGTTGCTTACTCTTGAGTAGAACTGCATGTTCACTCCAGAAATAAGCATCTTTGTAAAATGAGTCAAATTGAAGCAGAAAACATCCTTGGAGTGTCAGAATGCACAGATAGAAGGCAAATAAGCGTTCCATGGCTTTATTTCGCTTAGTTGCTTACTCTTGAATAGAACTGCATGTTCACGCCAGAATTAAGCATCTTCATAAAATGAGTCAAATTGAAGCAGAAAAGATCCTTGGAGTGTCAGAATGCACAGATAGAAGGCAAATAAGCGTTCCATGGCTTTATTTCGCTTAGTTGCTTACTCTTGAGTAGAACTGCATGTTCACGCCAGAATTAAGCATCTTTGTGAAATGAGCCAAATTGAAGCAGAAAACATTGTTGGAGTGTCAGAATGCATAGATAGAAGGCAAATAAGCGTTCCATGGCTTTATTTCGCTTAGTTGCTTATTCTTGAGTAGAACTGCATGTTCACGCCAGAATTAAGCATCTTTGTGAAATGAGTCAAATTGAAGCAGAAAAGATCCTTGGAGTGTCAGAATGCACAGATAGAAGGCAAATAAGCGTTCCATCGCTTTATTTCGCTTAGTTGCTTACTCTTGAGTAGAACTGCATGCTCACTCCAGAAATAAGCATCTTTATAAAATGAGTCAAATTGAAGCAGAAAACATCCTTGGAGTGTCAGAATGCACAGATAGAAGGCAAATAAGCGTTCCATGGCTTTATTTCGCTTAGTTGCTTACTCTTGAGTAGAACTGCATGTTCACGCCAGAATTAAGCATCTTTGTGAAATGAGTCAAATTGAAGCAGAACACTTTGGTGGAGTGTCAGAATGCACAGATAGAAGGCAAATAAGCGTTCCATGGCTTTATTTCGCTTAGTTGCTTATTCTTGAGTAGAACTGCTTGTTCACTCCAGAATTAAGCATCTTTGTAAAATGAGTCAAATTGAAGCAGAAAACATCCTTGGAGTGTCAGAATGCACAGATAGAAGGCAAATAAGCGTTCCATGGCTTTATTTCGCTTAGTTGCTTACTCTTGAGTAGAACTGCATGTTCACTCCAGAAATAAGCATCTTTGTAAAATGAGTCAAATTGAAGCAGAAAACATCCTTGGAGTGTCAGAATGCACAGATAGAAGGCAAATAAGCGTTCCATGGCTTTATTTCGCTTAGTTGCTTACTCTTGAGTAGAACTGCATGTTCACGCCAGAATTAAGCATCTTCATAAAATGAGTCAAATTGAAGCAGAAAAGATCCTTGGAGTGTCAGAATGCACAGATAGAAGGCAAATAAGCGTTCCATGGCTTTATTTCGCTTAGTTGCTTACTCTTGAGTAGAACTGCATGTTCACGCCAGAATTAAGCATCTTTGTGAAATGAGACAAATTGAAGCAGAAAACATTGTTGGAGTGTCAGAATGCATAGATAGAAGGCAAATAAGCGTTCCATGGCTTTATTTCGCTTAGTTGCTTATTCTTGAGTAGAACTGCTTGTTCACTCCAGGAATAAGCATGTTTGTAAAATGAGCCAAATTGAAGCAGAAAACATTCTTGGAGTGTCAGAATGCACAGATAGAAGTCAAATAAGCGTTCTATCGCTTTATTTCGCTTAGTTGCTTACTCTTGAGTAGAACTGCATGTTCACGCCAGAATTAAGCATCTTTGTGAAATGAGTCAAATTGAAGCAGAACACATTGGTGGAGTGTCAGAATGCACAGATAGAAGGCAAATAAGCGTTCCATGGCTTTATTTCGCTTAGTTGCTTATTCTTGAGTAGAACTGCTTGTTCACTCCAGGAATAAGCATGTTTGTAAAATGAGTCGAATTGAAGCAGAAAACATTGTTGGAGTGTCAGAATGCACAGATAGAAGGCAAATAGGCGTTCCATGGCTTTATTTCGCTTTGGTGCTTACTCTTGAGTAGAACTGCATGTTCACTCCAGAAATAAGCATCTTTGTAAAATGAGTCAAATTGAATCAGAACACATTGTTGGAGTGTCAGAATGCACATATAGAAGGCAAATAAGCGTTCTATCGCTTTATTTCGCTTAGTTGCTTACTCTTGAGTAGAACTGCATGTTCACGCCAGAATTAAGCATCTTTGTGAAATGAGCCAAATTGAAGCAAAAAACATTGTTGGAGTGTCAGAATGCATAGATAGAAGGCAAATAAGCGTTCCATGGCTTTATTTCGCTTAGTTGCTTATTCTTGAGTAGAACTGCTTGTTCACTCCAGGAATAAGCATGTTTGTAAAATGAGCCAAATTGAAGCAGAAAACATTCTTGGAGTGTCAGAATGCACAGATAGAAGTCAAATAAGCGTTCTATCGCTTTATTTCGCTTAGTTGCTTACTCTTGAGTAGAACTGCATGTTCACGCCAGAATTAAGCATCTTTGTGAAATGAGTCAAATTGAAGCAGAACACATTGGTGGAGTGTCAGAATGCACAGATAGAAGGCAAATAAGCGTTCCATGGCTTTATTTCGCTTAGTTGCTTATTCTTGAGTAGAACTGCTTGTTCACTCCAGGAATAAGCATGTTTGTAAAATGAGTCAAATTGAAGCAGAAAACATTGTTGGAGTGTCAGAATGCACAGATAGAAGGCAAATAAGCGTTCCATGGCTTTATTTCGCTTAGTTGCTTACTCTTGAGTAGAACTGCATGTTCACTCCAGAAATAAGCATCTTTGTAAAATGAGTCAAATTGAATCAGAACACATTGTTGGAGTGTCAGAATGCACAGATAGAAGGCAAATAAGCGTTCTATCGCTTTATTTCGCTTAGTTGCTTACTCTTGAGTAGAACTGCATGTTCACGCCAGAATTAAGCATCTTTGTGAAATGAGTCAAATTGAAGCAGAACACTTTGGTGGAGTGTCAGAACGCACAGATAGAAGGCAAATAAGCGTTCTATCGCTTTATTTCGCTTAGTTGTTTACTCTTGAGTAGAACTGCATGCTCACTCCAGAAATAAGCATCTTTATAAAATGAGTCAAATTGAAGCAGAAAACATCCTTGGAGTGTCAGAATGCACAGATAGAAGGCAAATAAGCGTTCCATGGCTTTATTTCGCTTAGTTGCTTACTCTTGAGTAGAACTGCATGTTCACGCCAGAATTAAGCATCTTTGTGAAATGAGTCAAATTGAAGCAGAACACTTTGGTGGAGTGTCAGAATGCACAGATAGAAGGCAAATAAGCGTTCCATGGCTTTATTTCGCTTAGTTGCTTATTCTTGAGTAGAACTGCTTGTTCACTCCAGAATTAAGCATCTTTGTGAAATGAGTCAAATTGAATCAGAACACATTGTTGGAGTGTCAGAATGCACAGATAGAAGGCAAATAAGCGTTCTATCGCTTTATTTCGCTTAGTTGCTTACTGTTGAGTAGAACTGCATGTTCATGCCAGAAATAAGCATCTTTGTAAAATGAGTCAAATTGAATCAGAACACATTGTTGGAGTGTCAGAATGCACAGATAGAAGGCAAATAAGCGTTCCATGGCTTTATTTCGCTTAGTTGCTTACTCTTGAGTAGAACTGCATGTTCACTCCAGAAATTAGCATCTTTGTAAAATGAGTCAAATTGAATCAGAACACATTGTTGGAGTGTCAGAATGCACAGATAGAAGGCAAATAAGCGTTCTATCGCTTTATTTCGCTTAGTTGCTTACTCTTGAGTAGAACTGCATGTTCACTCCAGAAATAAGCATCTTTGTAAAATGAGTCAAATTGAAGCAGAAAACATCCTTGGAGTGTCAGAATGCACAGATAGAAGGCAAATAAGCGTTCCATGGCTTTATTTCGCTTAGTTGCTTACTCTTGAGTAGAACTGCATGTTCACGCCAGAATTAAGCATCTTCATAAAATGAGTCAAATTGAAGCAGAAAAGATCCTTGGAGTGTCAGAATGCACAGATAGAAGGCAAATAAGCCTTCCATGGCTTTATTTCGCTTAGTTGCTTACTCTTGAGTAGAACTGCATGTTCACGCCAGAATTAAGCATCTTTGTGAAATGAGCCAAATTGAAGCAGAAAACATTGTTGGAGTGTCAGAATGCATAGATAGAAGGCAAATAAGCGTTCCATGGCTTTATTTCGCTTAGTTGCTTACTCTTGAGTAGAACTGCTTGTTCACTCCAGGAATAAGCATGTTTGTAAAATGAGCCAAATTGAAGCAGAAAACATTCTTGGAGTGTCAGAATGCACAGATAGAAGTCAAATAAGCGTTCTATCGCTTTATTTCGCTTAGTTGCTTACTCTTGAGTAGAACTGCATGTTCACGCCAGAATTAAGCATCTTTGTGAAATGAGTCAAATTGAAGCAGAACACATTGGTGGAGTGTCAGAATGCACAGATAGAAGGCAAATAAGCGTTCCATGGCTTTATTTCGCTTAGTTGCTTATTCTTGAGTAGAACTGCTTGTTCACTCCAGGAATAAGCATGTTTGTAAAATGAGTCGAATTGAAGCAGAAAACATTGTTGGAGTGTCAGAATGCACAGATAGAAGGCAAATAGGCGTTCCATGGCTTTATTTCGCTTTGGTGCTTACTCTTGAGTAGAACTGCATGTTCACTCCAGAAATAAGCATCTTTGTAAAATGAGTCAAATTGAATCAGAACACATTGTTGGAGTGTCAGAATGCACATATAGAAGGCAAATAAGCGTTCTATCGCTTTATTTCGCTTAGTTGCTTACTCTTGAGTAGAACTGCATGTTCACGCCAGAATTAAGCATCTTTGTGAAATGAGCCAAATTGAAGCAAAAAAACATTGTTGGAGTGTCAGAATGCATAGATAGAAGGCAAATAAGCGTTCCATGGCTTTATTTCGCTTAGTTGCTTATTCTTGAGTAGAACTGCTTGTTCACTCCAGGAATAAGCATATTTGTAAAATGAGCCAAATTGAAGCAGAAAACATTCTTGGAGTGTCAGAATGCACAGATAGAAGTCAAATAAGCGTTCTATCGCTTTATTTCGCTTAGTTGCTTACTCTTGAGTAGAACTGCATGTTCACGCCAGAATTAAGCATCTTTGTGAAATGAGTCAAATTGAAGCAGAACACATTGGTGGAGTGTCAGAATGCACAGATAGAAGGCAAATAAGCGTTCCATGGCTTTATTTCGCTTAGTTGCTTATTCTTGAGTAGAACTGCTTGTTCACTCCAGGAATAAGCATGTTTGTAAAATGAGTCAAATTGAAGCAGAAAACATTGTTGGAGTGTCAGAATGCACAGATAGAAGGCAAATAAGCGTTCCATGGCTTTATTTCGCTTAGTTGCTTACTCTTGAGTAGAACTGCATGTTCACTCCAGAAATAAGCATCTTTGTAAAATGAGTCAAATTGAATCAGAACACATTGTTGGAGTGTCAGAATGCACAGATAGAAGGCAAATAAGCGTTCTATCGCTTTATTTCGCTTAGTTGCTTACTCTTGAGTAGAACTGCATGTTCACGCCAGAATTAAGCATCTTTGTGAAATGAGCCAAATTGAAGCAAAAAACATTGTTGGAGTGTCAGAATGCATAGATAGAAGGGAAATAAGCGTTCCATGGCTTTATTTCGCTTAGTTGCTTATTCTTGAGTAGAACTGCTTGTTCACTCCAGGAATAAGCATGTTTGTAAGATGAGTCAAATTGAAGCAGAAAACATTCTTGGAATGTCAGAATGCACAGATAGAAGGCAAATAAGCGTTCTATCGCTTTATTTCGCTTAGTTGCTTACTCTTGAGTAGAACTGCATGTTCACGCCAGAATTAAGCATCTTTGTGAAATGAGTCAAATTGAAGCAGAACACTTTGGTGGAGTGTCAGAACGCACAGATAGAAGGCAAATAAGCGTTCTATCGCTTTATTTCGCTTAGTTGCTTACTCTTGAGTAGAACTGCATGCTCACTACAGAAATAAGCATCTTTATAAAATGAGTCAAATTGAAGCAGAAAACATCCTTGGAGTGTCAGAATGCACAGATAGAAGGCAAATAAGCGTTCCATGGCTTTATTTCGCTTAGTTGCTTACTCTTGAGTAGAACTGCATGTTCACGCCAGAATTAAGCATCTTTGTGAAATGAGTCAAATTGAAGCAGAACACTTTGGTGGAGTGTCAGAATGCACAGATAGAAGGCAAATAAGCGTTCCATGGCTTTATTTCGCTTAGTTGCTTATTCTTGAGTAGAACTGCTTGTTCACTCCAGAATTAAGCATCTTTGTGAAATGAGTCAAATTGAATCAGAACACATTGTTGGAGTGTCAGAATGCACAGATAGAAGGCAAATAAGCGTTCTATCGCTTTATTTCGCTTAGTTGCTTACTGTTGAGTAGAACTGCATGTTCATGCCAGAAATAAGCATCTTTGTAAAATGAGTCAAATTGAATCAGAACACATTGTTGGAGTGTCAGAATGCACAGATAGAAGGCAAATAAGCGTTCCATGGCTTTATTTCGCTTAGTTGCTTACTCTTGAGTAGAACTGCATGTTCACTCCAGAAATTAGCATCTTTGTAAAATGAGTCAAATTGAATCAGAACACATTGTTGGAGTGTCAGAATGCACAGATAGAAGGCAAATAAGCGTTCTATCGCTTTATTTCGCTTAGTTGCTTACTCTTGAGTAGAACTGCATGTTCACTCCAGAAATAAGCATCTTTGTAAAATGAGTCAAATTGAAGCAGAAAACATCCTTGGAGTGTCAGAATGCACAGATAGAAGGCAAATAAGCGTTCCATGGCTTTATTTCGCTTAGTTGCTTACTCTTGAGTAGAACTGCATGTTCACGCCAGAATTAAGCATCTTTGTGAAATGAGCCAAATTGAAGCAGAAAACATTGTTGGAGTGTCAGAATGCACAGATAGAAGGCAAATAAGCGTTCTATCGCTTTATTTCGCTGAGTTGCTTACTGTTGAGTAGAACTGCATGTTCACGCCAGAAATAAGCATCTTTGTAAAATGAGTCAAATTGAATCAGAACACATTGTTGGAGTGTCAGAATCCACAGATAGAAGGCAAATAAGCGTTCCATGGCTTTATTTCGCTTAGTTGCTTACTCTTGAGTAGAACTGCTTGTTCACTCCAGGAATAAGCATGTTTGTAAAATGAGCCAAATTAAAGCAGAAAACATTGTTGGAGTGTCAGAATGCACAGATAGAAGGCAAATAAGCGTTCCATGGCTTTATTTCGCTTAGTTGCTTACTCTTGAGTAGAACTGCATGTTCATTCCAGAAATAAACATCTTTGTAAAATGAGTCAAATTGAAGCAGAAAACATCCTTGGAGTGTCAGAATGCACAGATAGAAGGCAAATAAGCGTTCCATGGCTTTATTTCGCTTAGTTGCTTACTCTTGAGTAGAACTGCATGTTCACGCCAGAATTAAGCATCTTTGTGAAATGAGTCAAATTGAAGCAGAACACATTGGTGGAGTGTCAGAATGCACAGATAGAAGGCAAATAAGCGTTCCATGGCTTTATTTCGCTTAGTTGCTTATTCTTGAGTAGAACTGCTTGTTCACTCCAGGAATAAGCATGTTTGTAAAATGAGTCGAATTGAAGCAGAAAACATTGTTGGAGTGTCAGAATGCACAGATAGAAGGCAAATAGGCGTTCCATGGCTTTATTTCGCTTTGGTGCTTACTCTTGAGTAGAACTGCATGTTCACTCCAGAAATAAGCATCTTTGTAAAATGAGTCAAATTGAATCAGAACACATTGTTGGAGTGTCAGAATGCACATATAGAAGGCAAATAAGCGTTCTATCGCTTTATTTCGCTTAGTTGCTTACTCTTGAGTAGAACTGCATGTTCACGCCAGAATTAAGCATCTTTGTGAAATGAGCCAAATTGAAGCAAAAAACATTGTTGGAGTGTCAGAATGCATAGATAGAAGGCAAATAAGCGTTCCATGGCTTTATTTCGCTTAGTTGCTTATTCTTGAGTAGAACTGCTTGTTCACTCCAGGAATAAGCATGTTTGTAAAATGAGCCAAATTGAAGCAGAAAACATTCTTGGAGTGTCAGAATGCACAGATAGAAGTCAAATAAGCGTTCTATCGCTTTATTTCGCTTAGTTGCTTACTCTTGAGTAGAACTGCATGTTCACGCCAGAATTAAGCATCTTTGTGAAATGAGTCAAATTTAAGCAGAACACATTGGTGGAGTGTCAGAATGCACAGATAGAAGGCAAATAAGCGTTCCATGGCTTTATTTCGCTTAGTTGCTTATTCTTGAGTAGAACTGCTTGTTCACTCCAGGAATAAGCATGTTTGTAAAATGAGTCAAATTGAAGCAGAAAACATTGTTGGAGTGTCAGAATGCACAGATAGAAGGCAAATAAGCGTTCCATGGCTTTATTTCGCTTAGTTGCTTACTCTTGAGTAGAACTGCATGTTCACTCCAGAAATAAGCATCTTTGTAAAATGAGTCAAATTGAATCAGAACACATTGTTGGAGTGTCAGAATGCACAGATAGAAGGCAAATAAGCGTTCTATCGCTTTATTTCGCTTAGTTGCTTACTCTTGAGTAGAACTGCATGTTCACGCCAGAATTAAGCATCTTTGTGAAATGAGCCAAATTGAAGCAAAAAACATTGTTGGAGTGTCAGAATGCATAGATAGAAGGGAAATAAGCGTTCCATGGCTTTATTTCGCTTAGTTGCTTATTCTTGAGTAGAACTGCTTGTTCACTCCAGGAATAAGCATGTTTGTAAGATGAGTCAAATTGAAGCAGAAAACATTCTTGGAATGTCAGAATGCACAGATAGAAGGCAAATAAGCGTTCTATCGCTTTATTTCGCTTAGTTGCTTACTCTTGAGTAGAACTGCATGTTCATGCCAGAATTAAGCATCTTTGTGAAATGAGTCAAATTGAAGCAGAACACTTTGGTGGAGTGTCAGAACGCACAGATAGAAGGCAAATAAGTGTTCTATCGCTTTATTTCGCTTAGTTGCTTACTCTTGAGTAGAACTGCATGCTCACTACAGAAATAAGCATCTTTATAAAATGAGTCAAATTGAAGCAGAAAACATCCTTGGAGTGTCAGAATGCACAGATAGAAGGCAAATAAGCGTTCCATGGCTTTATTTCGCTTAGTTGCTTACTCTTGAGTAGAACTGCATGTTCACGCCAGAATTAAGCATCTTTGTGAAATGAGTCAAATTGAAGCAGAACACTTTGGTGGAGTGTCAGAATGCACAGATAGAAGGCAAATAAGCGTTCCATGGCTTTATTTCGCTTAGTTGCTTATTCTTGAGTAGAACTGCTTGTTCACTCCAGAATTAAGCATCTTTGTGAAATGAGTCAAATTGAATCAGAACACATTGTTGGAGTGTCAGAATGCACAGATAGAAGGCAAATAAGCGTTCTATCGCTTTATTTCGCTTAGTTGCTTACTGTTGAGTAGAACTGCATGTTCATGCCAGAAATAAGCATCTTTGTAAAATGAGTCAAATTGAATCAGAACACATTGTTGGAGTGTCAGAATGCACAGATAGAAGGCAAATAAGCGTTCCATGGCTTTATTTCGCTTAGTTGCTTACTCTTGAGTAGAACTGCATGTTCACTCCAGAAATTAGCATCTTTGTAAAATGAGTCAAATTGAATCAGAACACATTGTTGGAGTGTCAGAATGCACAGATAGAAGGCAAATAAGCGTTCTATTGCTTTATTTCGCTTAGTTGCTTACTCTTGAGTAGAACTGCATGTTCACTCCAGAAATAAGCATCTTTGTAAAATGAGTCAAATTGAAGCAGAAAACATCCTTGGAGTGTCAGAATGCACAGATAGAAGGCAAATAAGCGTTCCATGGCTTTATTTCGCTTAGTTGCTTACTCTTGAGTAGAACTGCATGTTCACGCCAGAATTAAGCATCTTTGTGAAATGAGCCAAATTGAAGCAGAAAACATTGTTGGAGTGTCAGAATGCACAGATAGAAGGCAAATAAGCGTTCTATCGCTTTATTTCGCTGAGTTGCTTACTGTTGAGTAGAACTGCATGTTCACGCCAGAAATAAGCATCTTTGTAAAATGAGTCAAATTGAATCAGAACACATTGTTGGAGTGTCAGAATGCACAGATAGAAGGCAAATAAGCGTTCCATGGCTTTATTTCGCTTAGTTGCTTACTCTTGAGTAGAACTGCTTGTTCACTCCAGGAATAAGCATGTTTGTAAAATGAGCCAAATTAAAGCAGAAAACATTGTTGGAGTGTCAGAATGCACAGATAGAAGGCAAATAAGCGTTCCATGGCTTTATTTCGCTTAGTTGCTTACTGTTGAGTAGAACTGCATGTTCACGCCAGAATTAAGCATCTTTGTGAAATGAGTCAAATTGAAGCAGAACACTTTGGTGGAGTGTCAGAACGCACAGATAGAAGGCAAATAAGCGTTCTATCGCTTTATTTCGCTTAGTTGCTTACTCTTGAGTAGAACTGCATGCTCACTACAGAAATAAGCATCTTTATAAAATGAGTCAAATTGAAGCAGAAAACATCCTTGGAGTGTCAGAATGCACAGATAGAAGGCAAATAAGCGTTCCATGGCTTTATTTCGCTTAGTTGCTTACTCTTGAGTAGAACTGCATGTTCACGCCAGAATTAAGCATCTTTGTGAAATGAGTCAAATTGAAGCAGAACACTTTGGTGGAGTGTCAGAATGCACAGATAGAAGGCAAATAAGCGTTCCATGGCTTTATTTCGCTTAGTTGCTTATTCTTGAGTAGAACTGCTTGTTCACTCCAGAATTAAGCATCTTTGTGAAATGAGTCAAATTGAATCAGAACACATTGTTGGAGTGTCAGAATGCACAGATAGAAGGCAAATAAGCGTTCTATCGCTTTATTTCGCTTAGTTGCTTACTGTTGAGTAGAACTGCATGTTCATGCCAGAAATAAGCATCTTTGTAAAATGAGTCAAATTGAATCAGAACACATTGTTGGAGTGTCAGAATGCACAGATAGAAGGCAAATAAGCGTTCCATGGCTTTATTACGCTTAGTTGCTTACTCTTGAGTAGAACTGCATGTTCACTCCAGAAATTAGCATCTTTGTAAAATGAGTCAAATTGAATCAGAACACATTGTTGGAGTGTCAGAATGCACAGATAGAAGGCAAATAAGCGTTCTATCGCTTTATTTCGCTTAGTTGCTTACTCTTGAGTAGAACTGCATGTTCACTCCAGAAATAAGCATCTTTGTAAAATGAGTCAAATTGAAGCAGAAAACATCCTTGGAGTGTCAGAATGCACAGATAGAAGGCAAATAAGCGTTCCATGGCTTTATTTCGCTTAGTTGCTTACTCTTGAGTAGAACTGCATGTTCACGCCAGAATTAAGCATCTTTGTGAAATGAGCCAAATTGAAGCAGAAAACATTGTTGGAGTGTCAGAATGCACAGATAGAAGGCAAATAAGCGTTCTATCGCTTTATTTCGCTGAGTTGCTTACTGTTGAGTAGAACTGCATGTTCACGCCAGAAATAAGCATCTTTGTAAAATGAGTCAAATTGAATCAGAACACATTGTTGGAGTGTCAGAATGCACAGATAGAAGGCAAATAAGCGTTCCATGGCTTTATTTCGCTTAGTTGCTTACTCTTGAGTAGAACTGCTTGTTCACTCCAGGAATAAGCATGTTTGTAAAATGAGCCAAATTAAAGCAGAAAACATTGTTGGAGTGTCAGAATGCACAGATAGAAGGCAAATAAGCATTCCATGGCTTTATTTCGCTTAGTTGCTTACTCTTGAGTAGAACTGCATGTTCATTCCAGAAATAAACATCTTTGTAAAATGAGTCAAATTGAAGCAGAAAACATCCTTGGAGTGTCAGAATGCACAGATAGAAGGCAAATAAGCGTTCCATGGCTTTATTTCGCTTAGTTGCTTACTCTTGAGTAGAACTGCATGTTCACGCCAGAATTAAGCATCTTTGTGAAATGAGCCAAATTGAAGCAGAAAACATTGTTGGAGTGTCAGAATGCATAGATAGAAGGCAAATAAGCGTTCCATGGCTTTATTTCGCTTAGTTGCTTATTCTTGAGTAGAACTCCTTGTTCACTCCAGAAATAAGCATCTTTGTAAAATGAGTCAAATTGAATCAGAACACATTCTTGGAGTGTCAGAATGCACAGATAGAAGTCAAATAAGCGTTCTATCGCTTTATTTCGCTTAGTTGCTTACTCTTGAGTAGAACTGCATGTTCACGCCAGAATTAAGCATCTTTGTGAAATGAGCCAAATTGAAGCAAAAAACATTGTTGGAGTGTCAGAATGCATAGATAGAAGGAAAATAAGCGTTCCATGGCTTTATTTCGCTTAGTTGCTTATTCTTGAGTAGAACTGCTTGTTCACTCCAGGAATAAGCATGTTTGTAAGATGAGTCAAATTGAAGCAGAACACTTTGGTGGAGTGTCAGAACGCACAGATAGAAGGCAAATAAGCGTTCTATCGCTTTATTTCGCTTAGTTGCTTACTCTTGAGTAGAACTGCATGCTCACTCCAGAAATAAGCATCTTTATAAAATGAGTCAAATTGAAGCAGAAAACATCCTTGGAGTGTCAGAATGCACAGATAGAAGGCAAATAAGCGTTCCATGGCTTTATTTCGCTTAGTTGCTTACTCTTGAGTAGAACTGCATGTTCACGCCAGAATTAAGCATCTTTGTGAAATGAGTCAAATTGAAGCAGAACACTTTGGTGGAGTGTCAGAATGCACAGATAGAAGGCAAATAAGCGTTCCATCGCTTTATTTCGCTTAGTTGCTTATTCTTGAGTAGAACTGCTTGTTCAGAATTAAGCATCTTTGTGAAATGAGTCAAATTGAATCAGAACACATTGTTGGAGTGTCAGAATGCACAGATAGAAGGCAAATAAGCGTTCTATCGCTTTATTTCGCTTAGTTGCTTACTGTTGAGTAGAACTGCATGTTCATGCCAGAAATAAGCATCTTTGTAAAATGAGTCAAATTGAATCAGAACACATTGTTGGAGTGTCAGAATGCACAGATAGAAGGCAAATAAGCGTTCCATGGCTTTATTTCGCTTAGTTGCTTACTCTTGAGTAGAACTGCATGTTCACTCCAGAAATTAGCATCTTTGTAAAATGAGTCAAATTGAATCAGAACACATTGTTGGAGTGTCAGAATGCACAGATAGAAGGCAAATAAGCGTTCTATCGCTTTATTTCGCTTAGTTGCTTACTCTTGAGTAGAACTGCATGTTCACTCCAGAAATAAGCATCTTTGTAAAATGAGTCAAATTGAAGCAGAAAACATCCTTGGAGTGTCAGAATGCACAGATAGAAGGCAAATAAGCGTTCCATGGCTTTATTTCGCTTAGTTGCTTACTCTTGAGTAGAACTGCATGTTCACGCCAGAATTAAGCATCTTTGTGAAATGAGCCAAATTGAAGCAGAAAACATTGTTGGAGTGTCAGAATGCACAGATAGAAGGCAAATAAGCGTTCTATCGCTTTATTTCGCTGAGTTGCTTACTGTTGAGTAGAACTGCATGTTCACGCCAGAAATAAGCATCTTTGTAAAATGAGTCAAATTGAATCAGAACACATTGTTGGAGTGTCAGAATGCACAGATAGAAGGCAAATAAGCGTTCCATGGCTTTATTTCGCTTAGTTGCTTACTCTTGAGTAGAACTGCTTGTTCACTCCAGGAATAAGCATGTTTGTAAAATGAGCCAAATTAAAGCAGAAAACATTGTTGGAGTGTCAGAATGCACAGATAGAAGGCAAATAAGCGTTCCATGGCTTTATTTCGCTTAGTTGCTTACTCTTGAGTAGAACTGCATGTTCATTCCAGAAATAAACATCTTTGTAAAATGAGTCAAATTGAAGCAGAAAACATCCTTGGAGTGTCAGAATGCACAGATAGAAGGCAAATAAGCGTTCCATGGCTTTATTTCGCTTAGTTGCTTACTCTTGAGTAGAACTGCATGTTCACGCCAGAATTAAGCATCTTTGTGAAATGAGCCAAATTGAAGCAGAAAACATTGTTGGAGTGTCAGAATGCATAGATAGAAGGCAAATAAGCGTTCCATGGCTTTATTTCGCTTAGTTGCTTATTCTTGAGTAGAACTGCTTGTTCACTCCAGGAATAAGCATGTTTGTAAAATGAGTCAAATTGAAGCAGAAAACATTGTTGGAGTGTCAGAATGCACAGATAGAAGGCAAATAAGCGTTCCATGGCTTTATTTCGCTTAGTTGCTTACTCTTGAGTAGAACTGCATGTTCACTCCAGAAATAAGCATCTTTGTAAAATGAGTCAAATTGAATCAGAACACATTGTTGGAGTGTCAGAATGCACAGATAGAAGGCAAATAAGCGTTCTATCGCTTTATTTCGCTTAGTTGCTTACTCTTGAGTAGAACTGCATGTTCACGCCAGAATTAAGCATCTTTGTGAAATGAGCCAAATTGAAGCAAAAAACATTGTTGGAGTGTCAGAATGCATAGATAGAAGGAAAATAAGCGTTCCATGGCTTTATTTCGCTTAGTTGCTTATTCTTGAGTAGAACTGCATGTTCACGCCAGAATTAAGCATCTTTGTGAAATGAGTCAAATTGAAGCAGAACACATTGGTGGAGTGTCAGAATGCACAGATAGAAGGCAAATAAGCGTTCCATGGCTTTATTTCGCTTAGTTGCTTATTCTTGAGTAGAACTGCTTGTTCACTCCAGGAATAAGCATGTTTGTAAAATGAGTCAAATTGAAGCAGAAAACATTGTTGGAGTGTCAGAATGCACAGATAGAAGGCAAATAAGCGTTCCATGGCTTTATTTCGCTTAGTTGCTTACTCTTGAGTAGAACTGCATGTTCACTCCAGAAATAAGCATCTTTGTAAAATGAGTCAAATTGAATCAGAACACATTGTTGGAGTGTCAGAATGCACAGATAGAAGGCAAATAAGCGTTCTATCGCTTTATTTCGCTTAGTTGCTTACTCTTGAGTAGAACTGCATGTTCACGCCAGAATTAAGCATCTTTGTGAAATGAGCCAAATTGAAGCAAAAAACATTGTTGGAGTGTCAGAATGCATAGATAGAAGGAAAATAAGCGTTCCATGGCTTTATTTCGCTTAGTTGCTTATTCTTGAGTAGAACTGCTTGTTCACTCCAGGAATAAGCATGTTTGTAAGATGAGTCAAATTGAAGCAGAAAACATTCTTGGAATGTCAGAATGCACAGATAGAAGGCAAATAAGCGTTCTATCGCTTTATTTCGCTTAGTTGCTTACTCTTGAGTAGAACTGCATGTTCACGCCAGAATTAAGCATCTTCGTGAAATGAGTCAAATTGAAGCAGAACACTTTGGTGGAGTGTCAGAACGCACAGATAGAAGGCAAATAAGCGTTCTATCGCTTTATTTCGCTTAGTTGCTTACTCTTGAGTAGAACTGCATGCTCACTCAAGAAATAAGCATCTTTATAAAATGAGTCAAATTGAAGCAGAAAACATCCTTGGAGTGTCAGAATGCACAGATAGAAGGCAAATAAGCGTTCCATGGCTTTATTTCGCTTAGTTGCTTATTCTTGAGTAGAACTGCTTGTTCAGAATTAAGCATCTTTGTGAAATGAGTCAAATTGAATCAGAACACATTGTTGGAGTGTCAGAATGCACAGATAGAAGGCAAATAAGCGTTCTATCGCTTTATTTCGCTTAGTTGCTTACTGTTGAGTAGAACTGCATGTTCATGCCAGAAATAAGCATCTTTGTAAAATGAGTCAAATTGAATCAGAACACATTGTTGGAGTGTCAGAATGCACAGATAGAAGGCAAATAAGCGTTCCATGGCTTTATTTCGCTTAGTTGCTTATTCTTGAGTAGAACTGCTTGTTCACTCCAGGAATAAGCATGTTTGTAAAATGAGTCAAATTGAAGCAGAAAACATTGTTGGAGTGTCAGAATGCACAGATAGAAGGCAAATAAGCGTTCCATGGCTTTATTTCGCTTAGTTGCTTACTCTTGAGTAGAACTGCATGTTCACTCCAGAAATAAGCATCTTTGTAAAATGAGTCAAATTGAATCAGAACACATTGTTGGAGTGTCAGAATGCACAGATAGAAGGCAAATAAGCGTTCTATCGCTTTATTTCGCTTAGTTGCTTACTCTTGAGTAGAACTGCATGTTCACGCCAGAATTAAGCATCTTTGTGAAATGAGCCAAATTGAAGCAAAAAACATTGTTGGAGTGTCAGAATGCATAGATAGAAGGAAAATAAGCGTTCCATGGCTTTATTTCGCTTAGTTGCTTATTCTTGAGTAGAACTGCATGTTCACGCCAGAATTAAGCATCTTTGTGAAATGAGTCAAATTGAAGCAGAACACATTGGTGGAGTGTCAGAATGCACAGATAGAAGGCAAATAAGCGTTCCATGGCTTTATTTCGCTTAGTTGCTTATTCTTGAGTAGAACTGCTTGTTCACTCCAGGAATAAGCATGTTTGTAAAATGAGTCAAATTGAAGCAGAAAACATTGTTGGAGTGTCAGAATGCACAGATAGAAGGCAAATAAGCGTTCCATGGCTTTATTTCGCTTAGTTGCTTACTCTTGAGTAGAACTGCATGTTCACTCCAGAAATAAGCATCTTTGTAAAATGAGTCAAATTGAATCAGAACACATTGTTGGAGTGTCAGAATGCACAGATAGAAGGCAAATAAGCGTTCTATCGCTTTATTTCGCTTAGTTGCTTACTCTTGAGTAGAACTGCATGTTCACGCCAGAATTAAGCATCTTTGTGAAATGAGCCAAATTGAAGCAAAAAACATTGTTGGAGTGTCAGAATGCATAGATAGAAGGAAAATAAGCGTTCCATGGCTTTATTTCGCTTAGTTGCTTATTCTTGAGTAGAACTGCATGTTCACGCCAGAATTAAGCATCTTTGTGAAATGAGTCAAATTGAAGCAGAACACATTGGTGGAGTGTCAGAATGCACAGATAGAAGGCAAATAAGCGTTCCATGGCTTTATTTCGCTTAGTTGCTTATTCTTGAGTAGAACTGCTTGTTCACTCCAGGAATAAGCATGTTTGTAAAATGAGTCAAATTGAAGCAGAAAACATTGTTGGAGTGTCAGAATGCACAGATAGAAGGCAAATAAGCGTTCCATGGCTTTATTTCGCTTAGTTGCTTACTCTTGAGTAGAACTGCATGTTCACTCCAGAAATAAGCATCTTTGTAAAATGAGTCAAATTGAATCAGAACACATTGTTGGAGTGTCAGAATGCACAGATAGAAGGCAAATAAGCGTTCTATCGCTTTATTTCGCTTAGTTGCTTACTCTTGAGTAGAACTGCATGTTCACGCCAGAATTAAGCATCTTTGTGAAATGAGCCAAATTGAAGCAAAAAACATTGTTGGAGTGTCAGAATGCATAGATAGAAGGAAAATAAGCGTTCCATGGCTTTATTTCGCTTAGTTGCTTACTCTTGAGTAGAACTGCATGTTCACGCCAGAATTAAGCATCTTTGTGAAATGAGTCAAATTGAAGCAGAACACTTTGGTGGAGTGTCAGAACGCACAGATAGAAGGCAAATAAGCGTTCTATCGCTTTATTTCGCTTAGTTGCTTACTCTTGAGTAGAACTGCATGCTCACTCAAGAAATAAGCATCTTTATAAAATGAGTCAAATTGAAGCAGAAAACATCCTTGGAGTGTCAGAATGCACAGATAGAAGGCAAATAAGCGTTCCATGGCTTTATTTCGCTTAGTTGCTTACTCTTGAGTAGAACTGCATGTTCACGCCAGAATTAAGCATCTTTGTGAAATGAGTCAAATTGAAGCAGAACACTTTGGTGGAGTGTCAGAATGCACAGATAGAAGGCAAATAAGCGTTCCATCGCTTTATTTCGCTTAGTTGCTTATTCTTGAGTAGAACTGCTTGTTCAGAATTAAGCATCTTTGTGAAATGAGTCAAATTGAATCAGAACACATTGTTGGAGTGTCAGAATGCACAGATAGAAGGCAAATAAGCGTTCTATCGCTTTATTTCGCTTAGTTGCTTACTGTTGAGTAGAACTGCATGTTCATGCCAGAAATAAGCATCTTTGTAAAATGAGTCAAATTGAATCAGAACACATTGTTGGAGTGTCAGAATGCACAGATAGAAGGCAAATAAGCGTTCCATGGCTTTATTTCGCTTAGTTGCTTACTCTTGAGTAGAACTGCATGTTCACTCCAGAAATTAGCATCTTTGTAAAATGAGTCAAATTGAATCAGAACACATTGTTGGAGTGTCAGAATGCACAGATAGAAGGCAAATAAGCGTTCTATCGCTTTATTTCGCTTAGTTGCTTACTCTTGAGTAGAACTGCATGTTCACTCCAGAAATAAGCATCTTTGTAAAATGAGTCAAATTGAAGCAGAAAACATCCTTGGAGTGTCAGAATGCACAGATAGAAGGCAAATAAGCGTTCCATGGCTTTATTTCGCTTAGTTGCTTACTCTTGAGTAGAACTGCATGTTCACGCCAGAATTAAGCATCTTTGTGAAATGAGCCAAATTGAAGCAGAAAACATTGTTGGAGTGTCAGAATGCACAGATAGAAGGCAAATAAGCGTTCTATCGCTTTATTTCGCTGAGTTGCTTACTGTTGAGTAGAACTGCATGTTCACGCCAGAAATAAGCATCTTTGTAAAATGAGTCAAATTGAATCAGAACACATTGTTGGAGTGTCAGAATGCACAGATAGAAGGCAAATAAGCGTTCCATGGCTTTATTTCGCTTAGTTGCTTACTCTTGAGTAGAACTGCTTGTTCACTCCAGGAATAAGCATGTTTGTAAAATGAGCCAAATTAAAGCAGAAAACATTGTTGGAGTGTCAGAATGCACAGATAGAAGGCAAATAAGCGTTCCATGGCTTTATTTCGCTTAGTTGCTTACTCTTGAGTAGAACTGCATGTTCATTCCAGAAATAAACATCTTTGTAAAATGAGTCAAATTGAAGCATAAAACATCCTTGGAGTGTCAGAATGCACAGATAGAAGGCAAATAAGCGTTCCATGGCTTTATTTCGCTTAGTTGCTTACTCTTGAGTAGAACTGCATGTTCACGCCAGAATTAAGCATCTTTGTGAAATGAGCCAAATTGAAGCAGAAAACATTGTTGGAGTGTCAGAATGCATAGATAGAAGGCAAATAAGCGTTCCATGGCTTTATTTCGCTTAGTTGCTTATTCTTGAGTAGAACTCCTTGTTCACTCCAGAAATAAGCATCTTTGTAAAATGAGTCAAATTGAATCAGAACACATTCTTGGAGTGTCAGAATGCACAGATAGAAGTCAAATAAGCGTTCTATCGCTTTATTTCGCTTAGTTGCTTACTCTTGAGTAGAACTGCATGTTCACGCCAGAATTAAGCATCTTTGTGAAATGAGTCAAATTGAAGCAGAACACATTGGTGGAGTGTCAGAATGCACAGATAGAAGGCAAATAAGCGTTCCATGGCTTTATTTCGCTTAGTTGCTTATTCGTGAGTAGAACTGCTTGTTCACTCCAGGAATAAGCATGTTTGTAAAATGAGTCAAATTGAAGCAGAAAACATTGTTGGAGTGTCAGAATGCACAGATAGAAGGCAAATAAGCGTTCCATGGCTTTATTTCGCTTAGTTGCTTACTCTTGAGTAGAACTGCATGTTCACTCCAGAAATAAGCATCTTTGTAAAATGAGTCAAATTGAATCAGAACACATTGTTGGAGTGTCAGAATGCACAGATAGAAGGCAAATAAGCGTTCTATCGCTTTATTTCGCTTAGTTGCTTACTCTTGAGTAGAACTGCATGTTCACGCCAGAATTAAGCATCTTTGTGAAATGAGCCAAATTGAAGCAAAAAACATTGTTGGAGTGTCAGAATGCATAGATAGAAGGCAAATAAGCGTTCCATGGCTTTATTTCGCTTAGTTGCTTATTCTTGAGTAGAACTGCTTGTTCACTCCAGGAATAAGCATGTTTGTAAGATCATAGAATCATAGAATCATAGAGTTGGAAGAGACCACAAGGGCCATCCAGTCCAACCCCCTGCATGGAGTGTCAGAATGCACAGATAGAAGGCAAATAAGCGTTCCATGGCTTTATTTCGCTTAGTTGCTTACTCTTGAGTAGAACTGCATGTTCACGCCAGAATTAAGCATCTTTGTGAAATGAGCCAAATTGAAGCAGAAAACATTTTTGGAGTGTCAGAATGCATAGATAGAAGGCAAATAAGCGTTCCATGGCTTTATTTCGCTTAGTTGCTTATTCTTGAGTAGAACTGCTTGTTCACTCCAGGAATAAGCATGTTTGTAAAATGAGACAAATTGAAGCAGAAAACATTCTTGGAGTGTCAGAATGCACAGATAGAAGTCAAATAAGCGTTCTATCGCTTTATTTCGCTTAGTTGCTTACTCTTGAGTAGAACTGCATGTTCACGCCAGAATTAAGCATCTTTGTGAAATGAGTCAAATTGAAGCAGAACACATTGGTGGAGTGTCAGAATGCACAGATAGAAGGCAAATAAGCGTTCCATGGCTTTATTTCGCTTAGTTGCTTATTCTTGAGTAGAACTGCTTGTTCACTCCAGGAATAAGCATTTTTGTAAAATGAGTCGAATTGAAGCAGAAAACATTGTTGGAGTGTCAGAATGCACAGATAGAAGGCAAATAGGCGTTCCATGGCTTTATTTCGCTTTGGTGCTTACTCTTGAGTAGAACTGCATGTTCACTCCAGAAATAAGCATCTTTGTAAAATGAGTCAAATTGAATCAGAACACATTGTTGGAGTGTCAGAATGCACATATAGAAGGCAAATAAGCGTTCTATCGCTTTATTTCGCTTAGTTGCTTACTCTTGAGTAGAACTGCATGTTCACGCCAGAATTAAGCATCTTTGTGAAATGAGCCAAATTGAAGCAAAAAACATTGTTGGAGTGTCAGAATGCATAGATAGAAGGCAAATAAGCGTTCCATGGCTTTATTTCGCTTAGTTGCTTATTCTTGAGTAGAACTGCTTGTTCACTCCAGGAATAAGCATGTTTGTAAAATGAGCCAAATTGAAGCAGAAAACATTCTTGGAGTGTCAGAATGCACAGATAGAAGTCAAATAAGCGTTCTATCGCTTTATTTCGCTTAGTTGCTTACTCTTGAGTAGAACTGCATGTTCACGCCAGAATTAAGCATCTTTGTGAAATGAGTCAAATTGAAGCAGAACACATTGGTGGAGTGTCAGAATGCACAGATAGAAGGCAAATAAGCGTTCCATGGCTTTATTTCGCTTAGTTGCTTATTCTTGAGAAGAACTGCTTGTTCACTCCAGGAATAAGCATGTTTGTAAAATGAGTCAAATTGAAGCAGAAAACATTGTTGGAGTGTCAGAATGCACAGATAGAAGGCAAATAAGCGTTCCATGGCTTTATTTCGCTTAGTTGCTTACTCTTGAGTAGAACTGCATGTTCACTCCAGAAATAAGCATCTTTGTAAAATGAGTCAAATTGAATCAGAACACATTGTTGGAGTGTCAGAATGCACAGATAGAAGGCAAATAAGCGTTCTATCGCTTTATTTCGCTTAGTTGCTTACTCTTGAGTAGAACTGCATGTTCACGCCAGAATTAAGCATCTTTGTGAAATGAGCCAAATTGAAGCAAAAAACATTGTTGGAGTGTCAGAATGCATAGATAGAAGGAAAATAAGCGTTCCATGGCTTTATTTCGCTTAGTTGCTTATTCTTGAGTAGAACTGCTTGTTCACTCCAGGAATAAGCATGTTTGTAAGATGAGTCAAATTGAAGCAGAACACTTTGGTGGAGTGTCAGAACGCACAGATAGAAGGCAAATAAGCGTTCTATCGCTTTATTTCGCTTAGTTGCTTACTCTTGAGTAGAACTGCATGCTCACTCCAGAAATAAGCATCTTTATAAAATGAGTCAAATTGAAGCAGAAAACATCCTTGGAGTGTCAGAATGCACAGATAGAAGGCAAATAAGCGTTCCATGGCTTTATTTCGCTTAGTTGCTTACTCTTGAGTAGAACTGCATGTTCACGCCAGAATTAAGCATCTTTGTGAAATGAGTCAAATTGAAGCAGAACACTTTGGTGGAGTGTCAGAATGCACAGATAGAAGGCAAATAAGCGTTCCATCGCTTTATTTCGCTTAGTTGCTTATTCTTGAGTAGAACTGCTTGTTCAGAATTAAGCATCTTTGTGAAATGAGTCAAATTGAATCAGAACACATTGTTGGAGTGTCAGAATGCACAGATAGAAGGCAAATAAGCGTTCTATCGCTTTATTTCGCTTAGTTGCTTACTGTTGAGTAGAACTGCATGTTCATGCCAGAAATAAGCATCTTTGTAAAATGAGTCAAATTGAATCAGAACACATTGTTGGAGTGTCAGAATGCACAGATAGAAGGCAAATAAGCGTTCCATGGCTTTATTTCGCTTAGTTGCTTACTCTTGAGTAGAACTGCATGTTCACTCCAGAAATTAGCATCTTTGTAAAATGAGTCAAATTGAATCAGAACACATTGTTGGAGTGTCAGAATGCACAGATAGAAGGCAAATAAGCGTTCTATCGCTTTATTTCGCTTAGTTGCTTACTCTTGAGTAGAACTGCATGTTCACTCCAGAAATAAGCATCTTTGTAAAATGAGTCAAATTGAAGCAGAAAACATCCTTGGAGTGTCAGAATGCACAGATAGAAGGCAAATAAGCGTTCCATGGCTTTATTTCGCTTAGTTGCTTACTCTTGAGTAGAACTGCATGTTCACGCCAGAATTAAGCATCTTTGTGAAATGAGCCAAATTGAAGCAGAAAACATTGTTGGAGTGTCAGAATGCACAGATAGAAGGCAAATAAGCGTTCTATCGCTTTATTTCGCTGAGTTGCTTACTGTTGAGTAGAACTGCATGTTCACGCCAGAAATAAGCATCTTTGTAAAATGAGTCAAATTGAATCAGAACACATTGTTGGAGTGTCAGAATGCACAGATAGAAGGCAAATAAGCGTTCCATGGCTTTATTTCGCTTAGTTGCTTACTCTTGAGTAGAACTGCTTGTTCACTCCAGGAATAAGCATGTTTGTAAAATGAGCCAAATTAAAGCAGAAAACATTGTTGGAGTGTCAGAATGCACAGATAGAAGGCAAATAAGCGTTCCATGGCTTTATTTCGCTTAGTTGCTTACTCTTGAGTAGAACTGCATGTTCATTCCAGAAATAAACATCTTTGTAAAATGAGTCAAATTGAAGCAGAAAACATCCTTGGAGTGTCAGAATGCACAGATAGAAGGCAAATAAGCGTTCCATGGCTTTATTTCGCTTAGTTGCTTACTCTTGAGTAGAACTGCATGTTCACGCCAGAATTAAGCATCTCTGTGAAATGAGCCAAATTGAAGCAGAAAACATTGTTGGAGTGTCAGAATGCATAGATAGAAGGCAAATAAGCGTTCCATGGCTTTATTTCGCTTAGTTGCTTATTCTTGAGTAGAACTGCTTGTTCACTCCAGGAATAAGCATGTTTGTAAAATGAGTCAAATTGAAGCAGAAAACATTGTTGGAGTGTCAGAATGCACAGATAGAAGGCAAATAAGCGTTCCATGGCTTTATTTCGCTTAGTTGCTTACTCTTGAGTAGAACTGCATGTTCACTCCAGAAATAAGCATCTTTGTAAAATGAGTCAAATTGAATCAGAACACATTGTTGGAGTGTCAGAATGCACAGATAGAAGGCAAATAAGCGTTCCATCGCTTTATTTCGCTTAGTTGCTTATTCTTGAGTAGAACTGCTTGTTCAGAATTAAGCATCTTTGTGAAATGAGTCAAATTGAATCAGAACACATTGTTGGAGTGTCAGAATGCACAGATAGAAGGCAAATAAGCGTTCTATCGCTTTATTTCGCTTAGTTGCTTACTGTTGAGTAGAACTGCATGTTCATGCCAGAAATAAGCATCTTTGTAAAATGAGTCAAATTGAATCAGAACACATTGTTGGAGTGTCAGAATGCACAGATAGAAGGCAAATAAGCGTTCCATGGCTTTATTTCGCTTAGTTGCTTACTCTTGAGTAGAACTGCATGTTCACTCCAGAAATTAGCATCTTTGTAAAATGAGTCAAATTGAATCAGAACACATTGTTGGAGTGTCAGAATGCACAGATAGAAGGCAAATAAGCGTTCTATCGCTTTATTTCGCTTAGTTGCTTACTCTTGAGTAGAACTGCATGTTCACTCCAGAAATAAGCATCTTTGTAAAATGAGTCAAATTGAAGCAGAAAACATCCTTGGAGTGTCAGAATGCACAGATAGAAGGCAAATAAGCGTTCCATGGCTTTATTTCGCTTAGTTGCTTACTCTTGAGTAGAACTGCATGTTCACGCCAGAATTAAGCATCTTTGTGAAATGAGCCAAATTGAAGCAGAAAACATTGTTGGAGTGTCAGAATGCACAGATAGAAGGCAAATAAGCGTTCTATCGCTTTATTTCGCTGAGTTGCTTACTGTTGAGTAGAACTGCATGTTCACGCCAGAAATAAGCATCTTTGTAAAATGAGTCAAATTGAATCAGAACACATTGTTGGAGTGTCAGAATGCACAGATAGAAGGCAAATAAGCGTTCCATGGCTTTATTTCGCTTAGTTGCTTACTCTTGAGTAGAACTGCTTGTTCACTCCAGGAATAAGCATGTTTGTAAAATGAGCCAAATTAAAGCAGAAAACATTGTTGGAGTGTCAGAATGCACAGATAGAAGGCAAATAAGCGTTCCATGGCTTTATTTCGCTTAGTTGCTTACTCTTGAGTAGAACTGCATGTTCATTCCAGAAATAAACATCTTTGTAAAATGAGTCAAATTGAAGCAGAAAACATCCTTGGAGTGTCAGAATGCACAGATAGAAGGCAAATAAGCGTTCCATGGCTTTATTTCGCTTAGTTGCTTACTCTTGAGTAGAACTGCATGTTCACGCCAGAATTAAGCATCTTTGTGAAATGAGCCAAATTGAAGCAGAAAACATTGTTGGAGTGTCAGAATGCATAGATAGAAGGCAAATAAGCGTTCCATGGCTTTATTTCGCTTAGTTGCTTATTCTTGAGTAGAACTCCTTGTTCACTCCAGAAATAAGCATCTTTGTAAAATGAGTCAAATTGAATCAGAACACATTCTTGGAGTGTCAGAATGCACAGATAGAAGTCAAATAAGCGTTCTATCGCTTTATTTCGCTTAGTTGCTTACTCTTGAGTAGAACTGCATGTTCACGCCAGAATTAAGCATCTTTGTGAAATGAGTCAAATTGAAGCAGAACACATTGGTGGAGTGTCAGAATGCACAGATAGAAGGCAAATAAGCGTTCCATGGCTTTATTTCGCTTAGTTGCTTATTCGTGAGTAGAACTGCTTGTTCACTCCAGGAATAAGCATGTTTGTAAAATGAGTCAAATTGAAGCAGAAAACATTGTTGGAGTGTCAGAATGCACAGATAGAAGGCAAATAAGCGTTCCATGGCTTTATTTCGCTTAGTTGCTTACTCTTGAGTAGAACTGCATGTTCACTCCAGAAATAAGCATCTTTGTAAAATGAGTCAAATTGAATCAGAACACATTGTTGGAGTGTCAGAATGCACAGATAGAAGGCAAATAAGCGTTCTATCGCTTTATTTCGCTTAGTTGCTTACTCTTGAGTAGAACTGCATGTTCACGCCAGAATTAAGCATCTTTGTGAAATGAGCCAAATTGAAGCAAAAAACATTGTTGGAGTGTCAGAATGCATAGATAGAAGGCAAATAAGCGTTCCATGGCTTTATTTCGCTTAGTTGCTTATTCTTGAGTAGAACTGCTTGTTCACTCCAGGAATAAGCATGTTTGTAAGATCATAGAATCATAGAATCATAGAGTTGGAAGAGACCACAAGGGCCATCCAGTCCAACCCCCTGCATGGAGTGTCAGAATGCACAGATAGAAGGCAAATAAGCGTTCCATGGCTTTATTTCGCTTAGTTGCTTACTCTTGAGTAGAACTGCATGTTCACGCCAGAATTAAGCATCTTTGTGAAATGAGCCAAATTGAAGCAGAAAACATTTTTGGAGTGTCAGAATGCATAGATAGAAGGCAAATAAGCGTTCCATGGCTTTATTTCGCTTAGTTGCTTATTCTTGAGTAGAACTGCTTGTTCACTCCAGGAATAAGCATGTTTGTAAAATGAGACAAATTGAAGCAGAAAACATTCTTGGAGTGTCAGAATGCACAGATAGAAGTCAAATAAGCGTTCTATCGCTTTATTTCGCTTAGTTGCTTACTCTTGAGTAGAACTGCATGTTCACGCCAGAATTAAGCATCTTTGTGAAATGAGTCAAATTGAAGCAGAACACATTGGTGGAGTGTCAGAATGCACAGATAGAAGGCAAATAAGCGTTCCATGGCTTTATTTCGCTTAGTTGCTTATTCTTGAGTAGAACTGCTTGTTCACTCCAGGAATAAGCATTTTTGTAAAATGAGTCGAATTGAAGCAGAAAACATTGTTGGAGTGTCAGAATGCACAGATAGAAGGCAAATAGGCGTTCCATGGCTTTATTTCGCTTTGGTGCTTACTCTTGAGTAGAACTGCATGTTCACTCCAGAAATAAGCATCTTTGTAAAATGAGTCAAATTGAATCAGAACACATTGTTGGAGTGTCAGAATGCACATATAGAAGGCAAATAAGCGTTCTATCGCTTTATTTCGCTTAGTTGCTTACTCTTGAGTAGAACTGCATGTTCACGCCAGAATTAAGCATCTTTGTGAAATGAGCCAAATTGAAGCAAAAAACATTGTTGGAGTGTCAGAATGCATAGATAGAAGGCAAATAAGCGTTCCATGGCTTTATTTCGCTTAGTTGCTTATTCTTGAGTAGAACTGCTTGTTCACTCCAGGAATAAGCATGTTTGTAAAATGAGCCAAATTGAAGCAGAAAACATTCTTGGAGTGTCAGAATGCACAGATAGAAGTCAAATAAGCGTTCTATCGCTTTATTTCGCTTAGTTGCTTACTCTTGAGTAGAACTGCATGTTCACGCCAGAATTAAGCATCTTTGTGAAATGAGTCAAATTGAAGCAGAACACATTGGTGGAGTGTCAGAATGCACAGATAGAAGGCAAATAAGCGTTCCATGGCTTTATTTCGCTTAGTTGCTTATTCTTGAGTAGAACTGCTTGTTCACTCCAGGAATAAGCATGTTTGTAAAATGAGTCAAATTGAAGCAGAAAACATTGTTGGAGTGTCAGAATGCACAGATAGAAGGCAAATAAGCGTTCCATGGCTTTATTTCGCTTAGTTGCTTACTCTTGAGTAGAACTGCATGTTCACTCCAGAAATAAGCATCTTTGTAAAATGAGTCAAATTGAATCAGAACACATTGTTGGAGTGTCAGAATGCACAGATAGAAGGCAAATAAGCGTTCTATCGCTTTATTTCGCTTAGTTGCTTACTCTTGAGTAGAACTGCATGTTCACGCCAGAATTAAGCATCTTTGTGAAATGAGCCAAATTGAAGCAAAAAACATTGTTGGAGTGTCAGAATGCATAGATAGAAGGAAAATAAGCGTTCCATGGCTTTATTTCGCTTAGTTGCTTATTCTTGAGTAGAACTGCTTGTTCACTCCAGGAATAAGCATGTTTGTAAGATGAGTCAAATTGAAGCAGAAAACATTCTTGGAATGTCAGAATGCACAGATAGAAGGCAAATAAGCGTTCTATCGCTTTATTTCGCTTAGTTGCTTACTCTTGAGTAGAACTGCATGTTCACGCCAGAATTAAGCATCTTTGTGAAATGAGTCAAATTGAAGCAGAACACTTTGGTGGAGTGTCAGAACGCACAGATAGAAGGCAAATAAGCGTTCTATCGCTTTATTTCGCTTAGTTGCTTACTCTTGAGTAGAACTGCATGCTCACTCCAGAAATAAGCATCTTTATAAAATGAGTCAAATTGAAGCAGAAAACATCCTTGGAGTGTCAGAATGCACAGATAGAAGGCAAATAAGCGTTCCATGGCTTTATTTCGCTTAGTTGCTTACTCTTGAGTAGAACTGCATGTTCACGCCAGAATTAAGCATCTTTGTGAAATGAGTCAAATTGAAGCAGAACACTTTGGTGGAGTGTCAGAATGCACAGATAGAAGGCAAATAAGCGTTCCATCGCTTTATTTCGCTTAGTTGCTTATTCTTGAGTAGAACTGCTTGTTCAGAATTAAGCATCTTTGTGAAATGAGTCAAATTGAATCAGAACACATTGTTGGAGTGTCAGAATGCACAGATAGAAGGCAAATAAGCGTTCTATCGCTTTATTTCGCTTAGTTGCTTACTGTTGAGTAGAACTGCATGTTCATGCCAGAAATAAGCATCTTTGTAAAATGAGTCAAATTGAAGCAGAACACATTGGTGGAGTGTCAGAATGCACAGATAGAAGGCAAATAAGCGTTCCATGGCTTTATTTCGCTTAGTTGCTTATTCTTGAGTAGAACTGCTTGTTCACTCCAGGAATAAGCATGTTTGTAAAATGAGTCAAATTGAAGCAGAAAACATTGTTGGAGTGTCAGAATGCACAGATAGAAGGCAAATAAGCGTTCCATGGCTTTATTTCGCTTAGTTGCTTACTCTTGAGTAGAACTGCATGTTCACTCCAGAAATAAGCATCTTTGTAAAATGAGTCAAATTGAATCAGAACACATTGTTGGAGTGTCAGAATGCACAGATAGAAGGCAAATAAGCGTTCTATCGCTTTATTTCGCTTAGTTGCTTACTCTTGAGTAGAACTGCATGTTCACGCCAGAATTAAGCATCTTTGTGAAATGAGCCAAATTGAAGCAAAAAACATTGTTGGAGTGTCAGAATGCATAGATAGAAGGAAAATAAGCGTTCCATGGCTTTATTTCGCTTAGTTGCTTATTCTTGAGTAGAACTGCTTGTTCACTCCAGGAATAAGCATGTTTGTAAGATGAGTCAAATTGAAGCAGAAAACATTCTTGGAATGTCAGAATGCACAGATAGAAGGCAAATAAGCGTTCTATCGCTTTATTTCGCTTAGTTGCTTACTCTTGAGTAGAACTGCATGTTCACGCCAGAATTAAGCATCTTTGTGAAATGAGTCAAATTGAAGCAGAACACTTTGGTGGAGTGTCAGAACGCACAGATAGAAGGCAAATAAGCGTTCTATCGCTTTATTTCGCTTAGTTGCTTACTCTTGAGTAGAACTGCATGCTCACTCCAGAAATAAGCATCTTTATAAAATGAGTCAAATTGAAGCAGAAAACATCCTTGGAGTGTCAGAATGCACAGATAGAAGGCAAATAAGCGTTCCATGGCTTTATTTCGCTTAGTTGCTTACTCTTGAGTAGAACTGCATGTTCACGCCAGAATTAAGCATCTTTGTGAAATGAGTCAAATTGAAGCAGAACACTTTGGTGGAGTGTCAGAATGCACAGATAGAAGGCAAATAAGCGTTCCATCGCTTTATTTCGCTTAGTTGCTTATTCTTGAGTAGAACTGCTTGTTCAGAATTAAGCATCTTTGTGAAATGAGTCAAATTGAATCAGAACACATTGTTGGAGTGTCAGAATGCACAGATAGAAGGCAAATAAGCGTTCTATCGCTTTATTTCGCTTAGTTGCTTACTGTTGAGTAGAACTGCATGTTCATGCCAGAAATAAGCATCTTTGTAAAATGAGTCAAATTGAAGCAGAACACATTGGTGGAGTGTCAGAATGCACAGATAGAAGGCAAATAAGCGTTCCATGGTTTTATTTCGCTTAGTTGCTTATTCTTGAGTAGAACTGCTTGTTCACTCCAGGAATAAGCATGTTTGTAAAATGAGTCAAATTGAAGCAGAAAACATTGTTGGAGTGTCAGAATGCACAGATAGAAGGCAAATAAGCGTTCCATGGCTTTATTTCGCTTAGTTGCTTACTCTTGAGTAGAACTGCATGTTCACTCCAGAAATAAGCATCTTTGTAAAATGAGTCAAATTGAATCAGAACACATTGTTGGAGTGTCAGAATGCACAGATAGAAGGCAAATAAGCGTTCTATCGCTTTATTTCGCTTAGTTGCTTACTCTTGAGTAGAACTGCATGTTCACGCCAGAATTAAGCATCTTTGTGAAATGAGCCAAATTGAAGCAAAAAACATTGTTGGAGTGTCAGAATGCATAGATAGAAGGAAAATAAGCGTTCCATGGCTTTATTTCGCTTAGTTGCTTATTCTTGAGTAGAACTGCTTGTTCACTCCAGGAATAAGCATGTTTGTAAGATGAGTCAAATTGAAGCAGAAAACATTCTTGGAATGTCAGAATGCACAGATAGAAGGCAAATAAGCGTTCTATCGCTTTATTTCGCTTAGTTGCTTACTCTTGAGTAGAACTGCATGTTCACGCCAGAATTAAGCATCTTTGTGAAATGAGTCAAATTGAAGCAGAACACTTTGGTGGAGTGTCAGAACGCACAGATAGAAGGCAAATAAGCGTTCTATCGCTTTATTTCGCTTAGTTGCTTACTCTTGAGTAGAACTGCATGCTCACTCCAGAAATAAGCATCTTTATAAAATGAGTCAAATTGAAGCAGAAAACATCCTTGGAGTGTCAGAATGCACAGATAGAAGGCAAATAAGCGTTCCATGGCTTTATTTCGCTTAGTTGCTTACTCTTGAGTAGAACTGCATGTTCACGCCAGAATTAAGCATCTTTGTGAAATGAGTCAAATTGAAGCAGAACACTTTGGTGGAGTGTCAGAATGCACAGATAGAAGGCAAATAAGCGTTCCATCGCTTTATTTCGCTTAGTTGCTTATTCTTGAGTAGAACTGCTTGTTCAGAATTAAGCATCTTTGTGAAATGAGTCAAATTGAATCAGAACACATTGTTGGAGTGTCAGAATGCACAGATAGAAGGCAAATAAGCGTTCTATCGCTTTATTTCGCTTAGTTGCTTACTGTTGAGTAGAACTGCATGTTCATGCCAGAAATAAGCATCTTTGTAAAATGAGTCAAATTGAATCAGAACACATTGTTGGAGTGTCAGAATGCACAGATAGAAGGCAAATAAGCGTTCCATGGCTTTATTTCGCTTAGTTGCTTACTCTTGAGTAGAACTGCATGTTCACTCCAGAAATTAGCATCTTTGTAAAATGAGTCAAATTGAATCAGAACACATTGTTGGAGTGTCAGAATGCACAGATAGAAGGCAAATAAGCGTTCTATCGCTTTATTTCGCTTTGTTGCTTACTCTTGAGTAGAACTGCATGTTCACTCCAGAAATAAGCATCTTTGTAAAATGAGTCAAATTGAAGCAGAAAACATCCTTGGAGTGTCAGAATGCACAGATAGAAGGCAAATAAGCGTTCCATGGCTTTATTTCGCTTAGTTGCTTACTCTTGAGTAGAACTGCATGTTCACGCCAGAATTAAGCATCTTTGTGAAATGAGCCAAATTGAAGCAGAAAACATTGTTGGAGTGTCAGAATGCACAGATAGAAGGCAAATAAGCGTTCTATCGCTTTATTTCGCTGAGTTGCTTACTGTTGAGTAGAACTGCATGTTCACGCCAGAAATAAGCATCTTTGTAAAATGAGTCAAATTGAATCAGAACACATTGTTGGAGTGTCAGAATGCACAGATAGAAGGCAAATAAGCGTTCCATGGCTTTATTTCGCTTAGTTGCTTACTCTTGAGTAGAACTGCTTGTTCACTCCAGGAATAAGCATGTTTGTAAAATGAGCCAAATTAAAGCAGAAAACATTGTTGGAGTGTCAGAATGCACAGATAGAAGGCAAATAAGCGTTCCATGGCTTTATTTCGCTTAGTTGCTTACTCTTGAGTAGAACTGCATGTTCATTCCAGAAATAAACATCTTTGTAAAATGAGTCAAATTGAAGCAGAAAACATCCTTGGAGTGTCAGAATGCACAGATAGAAGGCAAATAAGCGTTCCATGGCTTTATTTCGCTTAGTTGCTTACTCTTGAGTAGAACTGCATGTTCACGCCAGAATTAAGCATCTTTGTGAAATGAGCCAAATTGAAGCAGAAAACATTGTTGGAGTGTCAGAATGCATAGATAGAAGGCAAATAAGCGTTCCATGGCTTTATTTCGCTTAGTTGCTTATTCTTGAGTAGAACTCCTTGTTCACTCCAGAAATAAGCATCTTTGTAAAATGAGTCAAATTGAATCAGAACACATTCTTGGAGTGTCAGAATGCACAGATAGAAGTCAAATAAGCGTTCTATCGCTTTATTTCGCTTAGTTGCTTACTCTTGAGTAGAACTGCATGTTCACGCCAGAATTAAGCATCTTTGTGAAATGAGTCAAATTGAAGCAGAACACATTGGTGGAGTGTCAGAATGCACAGATAGAAGGCAAATAAGCGTTCCATGGCTTTATTTCGCTTAGTTGCTTATTCGTGAGTAGAACTGCTTGTTCACTCCAGGAATAAGCATGTTTGTAAAATGAGTCAAATTGAAGCAGAAAACATTGTTGGAGTGTCAGAATGCACAGATAGAAGGCAAATAAGCGTTCCATGGCTTTATTTCGCTTAGTTGCTTACTCTTGAGTAGAACTGCATGTTCACTCCAGAAATAAGCATCTTTGTAAAATGAGTCAAATTGAATCAGAACACATTGTTGGAGTGTCAGAATGCACAGATAGAAGGCAAATAAGCGTTATATCGCTTTATTTCGCTTAGTTGCTTACTCTTGAGTAGAACTGCATGTTCACGCCAGAATTAAGCATCTTTGTGAAATGAGCCAAATTGAAGCAGAAAACATTGTTGGAGTGTCAGAATGCATAGATAGAAGGCAAATAAGCGTTCCATGGCTTTATTTCGCTTAGTTGCTTATTCTTGAGTAGAACTCCTTGTTCACTCCAGAAATAAGCATCTTTGTAAAATGAGTCAAATTGAATCAGAACACATTCTTGGAGTGTCAGAATGCACAGATAGAAGGCAAATAAGCGTTCCATGGCTTTATTTCGCTTAGTTGCTTACTCTTGAGTAGAACTGCATGTTCACTCCAGAAATAAGCATCTTTGTAAAATGAGTCAAATTGAATCAGAACACATTGTTGGAGTGTCAGAATGCACAGATAGAAGGCAAATAAGTGTTCTATCGCTTTATTTCGCTTAGTTGCTTACTCTTGAGTAGAACTGCATGTTCACGCCAGAATTAAGCATCTTTGTGAAATGAGCCAAATTGAAGCAAAAAACATTGTTGGAGTGTCAGAATGCATAGATAGAAGGCAAATAAGCGTTCCATGGCTTTATTTCGCTTAGTTGCTTATTCTTGAGTAGAACTGCTTGTTCACTCCAGGAATAAGCATGTTTGTAAGATGAGTCAAATTGAAGCAGAAAACATTCTTGGAATGTCAGAATGCACAGATAGAAGGCAAATAAGCGTTCTATCGCTTTATTTCGCTTAGTTGCTTACTCTTGAGTAGAACTGCATGTTCACGCCAGAATTAAGCATCTTTGTGAAATGAGTCAAATTGAAGCAGAACACTTTGGTGGAGTGTCAGAACGCACAGATAGAAGGCAAATAAGCGTTCTATCGCTTTATTTCGCTTAGTTGCTTACTCTTGAGTAGAACTGCATGCTCACTCCAGAAATAAGCATCTTCATAAAATGAGTCAAATTGAAGCAGAAAAGATCCTTGGAGTGTCAGAATGCACAGATAGAAGGCAAATAAGCGTTCCATGGCTTTATTTCGCTTAGTTGCTTACTCTTGAGTAGAACTGCATGTTCACGCCAGAATTAAGCATCTTTGTGAAATGAGCCAAATTGAAGCAGAAAACATTGTTGGAGTGTCAGAATGCATAGATAGAAGGCAAATAAGCGTTCCATGGCTTTATTTCGCTTAGTTGCTTATTCTTGAGTAGAACTGCTTGTTCACTCCAGGAATAAGCATGTTTGTAAGATGAGTCAAATTGAAGCAGAAAACATTCTTGGAATGTCAGAATGCACAGATAGAAGGCAAATAAGCGTTCTATCGCTTTATTTCGCTTAGTTGCTTACTCTTGAGTAGAACTGCATGTTCACGCCAGAAATAAGCATCTTTATAAAATGAGTCAAATTGAAGCAGAAAACATCCTTGGAGTGTCAGAATGCACAGATAGAAGGCAAATAAGCGTTCCATGGCTTTATTTCGCTTAGTTGCTTACTCTTGAGTAGAACTGCATGTTCACGCCAGAATTAAGCATCTTTGTGAAATGAGCCAAATTGAAGCAGAAAACATTGTTGGAGTGTCAGAATGCACAGATAGAAGGCAAATAAGCGTTCCATGGCTTTATTTCGCTTAGTTGCTTATTCTTGAGTAGAACTGCTTGTTCACTCCAGGAATAAGCATGTTTGTAAAATGAGCCAAATTGAAGCAGAAAACATTCTTGGAGTGTCAGAATGCACAGATAGAAGTCAAATAAGCGTTCTATCGCTTTATTTCGCTTAGTTGCTTACTCTTGAGTAGAACTGCATGTTCACGCCAGAATTAAACATCTTTGTGAAATGAGTCAAATTGAAGCAGAACACATTGGTGGAGTGTCAGAATGCACAGATAGAAGGCAAATAAGCGTTCCATGGCTTTATTTCGCTTAGTTGCTTATTCTTGAGTAGAACTGCATGTTCACTCCAGAAATAAGCATCTTTGTAAAATGAGTCAAATTGAATCAGAACACATTGTTGGAGTGTCAGAATGCACAGATAGAAGGCAAATAAGCGTTCTATCGCTTTATTTCGCTTAGTTGCTTACTCTTGAGTAGAACTGCATGTTCACGCCAGAATTAAGCATCTTTGTGAAATGAGCCAAATTGAAGCAAAAAACATTGTTGGAGTGTCAGAATGCATAGATAGAAGGCAAATAAGCGTTCCATGGCTTTATTTCGCTTAGTTGCTTATTCTTGAGTAGAACTGCTTGTTCACTCCAGGAATAAGCATGTTTGTAAGATGAGTCAAATTGAAGCAGAAAACATTCTTGGAATGTCAGAATGCACAGATAGAAGGCAAATAAGCGTTCTATCGCTTTATTTCGCTTAGTTGCTTACTCTTGAGTAGAACTGCATGTTCACGCCAGAATTAAGCATCTTTGTGAAATGAGTCAAATTGAAGCAGAACACTTTGGTGGAGTGTCAGAACGCACAGATAGAAGGCAAATAAGCGTTCTATCGCTTTATTTCGCTTAGTTGCTTACTCTTGAGTAGAACTGCATGCTCACTCCAGAAATAAGCATCTTTATAAAATGAGTCAAATTGAAGCAGAAAACATCCTTGGAGTGTCAGAATGCACAGATAGAAGGCAAATAAGCGTTCTATCGCTTTATTTCGCTTAGTTGCTTACTCTTGAGTAGAACTGCATGTTCACGCCAGAATTAAGCATCTTTGTGAAATGAGTCAAATTGAAGCAAAAAACATTGTTGGAGTGTCAGAATGCATAGATAGAAGGCAAATAAGCGTTCCATGGCTTTATTTCGCTTGGTTGCTTATTCTTGAGTAGAACTGCTTGTTCACTCCAGGAATAAGCATGTTTGTAAAATGAGCCAAATTGAAGCAGAAAACATTCTTGGAGTGTCAGAATGCACAGATAGAAGTCAAATAAGCGTTCTATCGCTTTATTTCGCTTAGTTGCTTACTCTTGAGTAGAACTGCATGTTCACGCCAGAATTAAGCATCTTTGTGAAATGAGTCAAATTGAAGCAGAACACATTGGTGGAGTGTCAGAATGCACAGATAGAAGGCAAATAAGCGTTCCATGGCTTTATTTCGCTTAGTTGCTTATTCTTGAGTAGAACTGCTTGTTCACTCCAGGAATAAGCATGTTTGTAAAATGAGTCAAATTGAAGCAGAAAACATTGTTGGAGTGTCAGAATGCACAGATAGAAGGCAAATAAGCGTTCCATGGCTTTATTTCGCTTAGTTGCTTACTCTTGAGTAGAACTGCATGTTCACTCCAGAAATAAGCATCTTTGTAAAATGAGTCAAATTGAATCAGAACACATTGTTGGAGTGTCAGAATGCACATATAGAAGGCAAATAAGCGTTCTATCGCTTTATTTCGCTTAGTTGCTTACTCTTGAGTAGAACTGCATGTTCACGCCAGAATTAAGCATCTTTGTGAAATGAGCCAAATTGAAGCAAAAAACATTGTTGGAGTGTCAGAATGCATATATAGAAGGCAAATAAGCGTTCCATGGCTTTATTTCGCTTAGTTGCTTATTCTTGAGTAGAACTGCTTGTTCACTCCAGGAATAAGCATGTTTGTAAAATGAGCCAAATTGAAGCAGAAAACATTCTTGGAGTGTCAGAATGCACAGATAGAAGTCAAATAAGCGTTCTATCGCTTTATTTCGCTTAGTTGCTTACTCTTGAGTAGAACTGCATGTTCACGCCAGAATTAAGCATCTTTGTGAAATGAGTCAAATTGAAGCAGAACACATTGGTGGAGTGTCAGAATGCACAGATAGAAGGCAAATAAGCGTTCCATGGCTTTATTTCGCTTAGTTGCTTATTCTTGAGTAGAACTGCTTGTTCACTCCAGGAATAAGCATGTTTGTAAAATGAGTCGAATTGAAGCAGAAAACATTGTTGGAGTGTCAGAATGCACAGATAGAAGGCAAATAGGCGTTCCATGGCTTTATTTCGCTTTGGTGCTTACTCTTGAGTAGAACTGCATGTTCACTCCAGAAATTAGCATCTTTGTAAAATGAGTCAAATTGAATCAGAACACATTGTTGGAGTGTCAGAATGCACATATAGAAGGCAAATAAGCGTTCTATCGCTTTATTTCGCTTAGTTGCTTACTCTTGAGTAGAACTGCATGTTCACGCCAGAATTAAGCATCTTTGTGAAATGAGCCAAATTGAAGCAGAAAACATTGTTGGAGTGTCAGAATGCATAGATAGAAGGTAAATAAGCGTTCCATGGCTTTATTTCGCTTAGTTGCTTATTCTTGAGTAGAACTGCTTGTTCACTCCAGGAATAAGCATGTTTGTAAGATGAGTCAAATTGAAGCAGAAAACATTCTTGGAGTGTCAGAATGCACAGATAGAAGGCAAATAAGCGTTCTATCGCTTTATTTCGCTTAGTTGCTTACTCTTGAGTAGAACTGCATGTTCACGCCAGAATTAAGCATCTTTGTGAAATGAGTCAAATTGAAGCAGAACACATTGGTGGAGTGTCAGAATGCACAGATAGAAGGCAAATAAGCGTTCCATGGCTTTATTTCGCTTAGTTGCTTATTCTTGAGTAGAACTGCTTGTTCACTCCAGGAATAAGCATGTTTGTAAAATGAGTCAAATTGAAGCAGAAAACATTGTTGGAGTGTCAGAATGCACAGATAGAAGGCAAATAAGCGTTCCATGGCTTTATTTCGCTTAGTTGCTTACTCTTGAGTAGAACTGCATGTTCACTCCAGAAATAAGCATCTTTGTAAAATGAGTCAAATTGAATCAGAACACATTGTTGGAGTGTCAGAATGCACATATAGAAGGCAAATAAGCGTTCTATCGCTTTATTTCGCTTAGTTGCTTACTCTTGAGTAGAACTGCATGTTCACGCCAGAATTAAGCATCTTTGTGAAATGAGCCAAATTGAAGCAAAAAACATTGTTGGAGTGTCAGAATGCATATATAGAAGGCAAATAAGCGTTCCATGGCTTTATTTCGCTTAGTTGCTTATTCTTGAGTAGAACTGCTTGTTCACTCCAGGAATAAGCATGTTTGTAAAATGAGCCAAATTGAAGCAGAAAACATTCTTGGAGTGTCAGAATGCACAGATAGAAGTCAAATAAGCGTTCTATCGCTTTATTTCGCTTAGTTGCTTACTCTTGAGTAGAACTGCATGTTCACGCCAGAATTAAGCATCTTCGTGAAATGAGTCAAATTGAAGCAGAACACATTGGTGGAGTGTCAGAATGCACAGATAGAAGGCAAATAAGCGTTCCATGGCTTTATTTCGCTTAGTTGCTTATTCTTGAGTAGAACTGCTTGTTCACTCCAGGAATAAGCATGTTTGTAAAATGAGTCGAATTGAAGCAGAAAACATTGTTGGAGTGTCAGAATGCACAGATAGAAGGCAAATAGGCGTTCCATGGCTTTATTTCGCTTTGGTGCTTACTCTTGAGTAGAACTGCATGTTCACTCCAGAAATTAGCATCTTTGTAAAATGAGTCAAATTGAATCAGAACACATTGTTGGAGTGTCAGAATGCACATATAGAAGGCAAATAAGCGTTCTATCGCTTTATTTCGCTTAGTTGCTTACTCTTGAGTAGAACTGCATGTTCACGCCAGAATTAAGCATCTTTGTGAAATGAGCCAAATTGAAGCAGAAAACATTGTTGGAGTGTCAGAATGCATAGATAGAAGGTAAATAAGCGTTCCATGGCTTTATTTCGCTTAGTTGCTTATTCTTGAGTAGAACTGCTTGTTCACTCCAGGAATAAGCATGTTTGTAAGATGAGTCAAATTGAAGCAGAAAACATTCTTGGAGTGTCAGAATGCACAGATAGAAGGCAAATAAGCGTTCTATCGCTTTATTTCGCTTAGTTGCTTACTCTTGAGTAGAACTGCATGTTCACGCCAGAATTAAGCATCTTTGTGAAATGAGTCAAATTGAAGCAGAACACATTGGTGGAGTGTCAGAATGCACAGATAGAAGGCAAATAAGCGTTCCATGGCTTTATTTCGCTTAGTTGCTTATTCTTGAGTAGAACTGCTTGTTCACTCCAGGAATAAGCATGTTTGTAAAATGAGTCAAATTGAAGCAGAAAACATTGTTGGAGTGTCAGAATGCACAGATAGAAGGCAAATAAGCGTTCCATGGCTTTATTTCGCTTAGTTGCTTACTCTTGAGTAGAACTGCATGTTCATGCCAGAAATAAGCATCTTTGTAAAATGAGTCAAATTGAATCAGAACACATTGTTGGAGTGTCAGAATGCACATATAGAAGGCAAATAAGCGTTCTATCGCTTTATTTCGCTTAGTTGCTTACTCTTGAGTAGAACTGCATGTTCACGCCAGAATTAAGCATCTTTGTGAAATGAGTCAAATTGAAGCAAAAAACATTGTTGGAGTGTCAGAATGCATAGATAGAAGGCAAATAAGCGTTCCATGGCTTTATTTCGCTTAGTTGCTTATTCTTGAGTAGAACTGCTTGTTCACTCCAGGAATAAGCATGTTTGTAAAATGAGCCAAATTGAAGCAGAAAACATTCTTGGAGTGTCAGAATGCACAGATAGAAGTCAAATAAGCGTTCTATCGCTTTATTTCGCTTAGTTGCTTACTCTTGAGTAGAACTGCATGTTCACGCCAGAATTAAGCATCTTTGTGAAATGAGTCAAATTGAAGCAGAACACATTGGTGGAGTGTCAGAATGCACAGATAGAAGGCAAATAAGCGTTCCATGGCTTTATTTCGCTTAGTTGCTTATTCTTGAGTAGAACTGCTTGTTCACTCCAGGAATAAGCATGTTTGTAAAATGAGTCAAATTGAAGCAGAAAACATTGTTGGAGTGTCAGAATGCACAGATAGAAGGCAAATAAGCGTTCCATGGCTTTATTTCGCTTAGTTGCTTACTCTTGAGTAGAACTGCATGTTCACTCCAGAAATAAGCATCTTTGTAAAATGAGTCAAATTGAATCAGAACACATTGTTGGAGTGTCAGAATGCACATATAGAAGGCAAATAAGCGTTCTATCGCTTTATTTCGCTTAGTTGCTTACTCTTGAGTAGAACTGCATGTTCACGCCAGAATTAAGCATCTTTGTGAAATGAGCCAAATTGAAGCAAAAAACATTGTTGGAGTGTCAGAATGCATATATAGAAGGCAAATAAGCGTTCCATGGCTTTATTTCGCTTAGTTGCTTATTCTTGAGTAGAACTGCTTGTTCACTCCAGGAATAAGCATGTTTGTAAAATGAGCCAAATTGAAGCAGAAAACATTCTTGGAGTGTCAGAATGCACAGATAGAAGTCAAATAAGCGTTCTATCGCTTTATTTCGCTTAGTTGCTTACTCTTGAGTAGAACTGCATGTTCACGCCAGAATTAAGCATCTTTGTGAAATGAGTCAAATTGAAGCAGAACACATTGGTGGAGTGTCAGAATGCACAGATAGAAGGCAAATAAGCGTTCCATGGCTTTATTTCGCTTAGTTGCTTATTCTTGAGTAGAACTGCTTGTTCACTCCAGGAATAAGCATGTTTGTAAAATGAGTCGAATTGAAGCAGAAAACATTGTTGGAGTGTCAGAATGCACAGATAGAAGGCAAATAGGCGTTCCATGGCTTTATTTCGCTTTGGTGCTTACTCTTGAGTAGAACTGCATGTTCACTCCAGAAATTAGCATCTTTGTAAAATGAGTCAAATTGAATCAGAACACATTGTTGGAGTGTCAGAATGCACATATAGAAGGCAAATAAGCGTTCTATCGCTTTATTTCGCTTAGTTGCTTACTCTTGAGTAGAACTGCATGTTCACGCCAGAATTAAGCATCTTTGTGAAATGAGCCAAATTGAAGCAGAAAACATTGTTGGAGTGTCAGAATGCATAGATAGAAGGTAAATAAGCGTTCCATGGCTTTATTTCGCTTAGTTGCTTATTCTTGAGTAGAACTGCTTGTTCACTCCAGGAATAAGCATGTTTGTAAGATGAGTCAAATTGAAGCAGAAAACATTCTTGGAGTGTCAGAATGCACAGATAGAAGGCAAATAAGCGTTCTATCGCTTTATTTCGCTTAGTTGCTTACTCTTGAGTAGAACTGCATGTTCACGCCAGAATTAAGCATCTTTGTGAAATGAGTCAAATTGAAGCAGAACACTTTGGTGGAGTGTCAGAATGCACAGATAGAAGGCAAATAAGCGTTCCATGGCTTTATTTCGCTTAGTTGCTTACTCTTGAGTAGAACTGCATGTTCACTCCAGAAATAAGCATCTTTGTAAAATGAGTCAAATTGAATCAGAACACATTGTTGGAGTGTCAGAATGCACAGATAGAAGGCAAATAAGCGTTCTATCGCTTTATTTCGCTTAGTTGCTTACTCTTGAGTAGAACTGCATGTTCACTCCAGAAATAAGCATCTTTGTAAAATGAGTCAAATTGAAGCAGAAAACATCCTTGGAGTGTCAGAATGCACAGATAGAAGGCAAATAAGCGTTCCATGGCTTTATTTCGCTTAGTTGCTTACTCTTGAGTAGAACTGCATGTTCACGCCAGAATTAAGCATCTTTGTGAAATGAGCCAAATTGAAGCAGAAAACATTGTTGGAGTGTCAGAATGCATAGATAGAAGGCAAATAAGCGTTCCATGGCTTTATTTCGCTTAGTTGCTTATTCTTGAGTAGAACTGCTTGTTCACTCCAGGAATAAGCATGTTTGTAAAATGAGCCAAATTGAAGCAGAAAACATTCTTGGAGTGTCAGAATGCACAGATAGAAGGCAAATAAGCGTTCCATGGCTTTATTTCGCTTAGTTGCTTACTCTTGAGTAGAACTACATATTCACTCCAGAAATAAGCATCTTTGTAAAATGAGTCAAATTGAATCAGAACACATTGTTGGAGTGTCAGAATGCACAGATAGAAGGCAAATAAGCGTTCTATCGCTTTATTTCGCTTAGTTGCTTACTCTTGAGTAGAACTGCATGTTCACGCCATAATTAAGCATCTTTGTGAAATGAGCCAAATTGAAGCAAAAAACATTGTTGGAGTGTCGGAATGCATAGATAGAAGGCAAATAAGCGTTCCATGGCTTTATTTCGCTTAGTTGCTTATTCTTGAGTAGAACTGCTTGTTCACTCCAGGAATAAGCATGTTTGTAAGATGAGTCAAATTGAAGCAGAAAACATTCTTGGAGTGTCAGAATGCACAGATAGAAGGCAAATAAGCGTTCTATCGCTTTATTTCGCTTAGTTGCTTACTCTTGAGTAGAACTGCATGTTCACGCCAGAATTAAGCATCTTTGTGAAATGAGTCATATTGAAGCAGAAAACATCCTTGGAGTGTCAGAATGCACAGATAGAAGGCAAATAAGCGTTCCATGGCTTTATTTCGCTTAGTTGCTTACTCTTGAGTAGAACTGCTTGTTCACTCCAGGAATAAGCATGTTTGTAAAATGAGCCAAATTAAAGCAGAAAACATTTTTGGAGTGTCAGAATGCACAGATAGAAGGCAAATAAGCGTTCCATGGCTTTATTTCGCTTAGTTGCTTATTCTTGAGTAGAACTGCTTGTTCAGAATTAAGCATCTTTGTGAAATGAGTCAAATTGAATCAGAACACATTGTTGGAGTGTCAGAATGCACAGATAGAAGGCAAATAAGCGTTCTATCGCTTTATTTCGCTTAGTTGCTTACTGTTGAGTAGAACTGCATGTTCACGCCAAAAATAAGCATCTTTGTAAAATGAGTCAAATTGAAGCAGAAAACATCCTTGGAGTGTCAGAATGCACAGATAGAAGGCAAATAAGCGTTCCATGGCTTTATTTCGCTTAGTTGCTTACTCTTGAGTAGAACTGCTTGTTCACTCCAGGAATAAGCATGTTTGTAAAATGAGCCAAATTAAAGCAGAAAACATTGTTGGAGTGTCAGAATGCACAGATAGAAGGAAAATAAGCGTTCCATGGCTTTATTTCACTTAGTTGCTTACTCTTGAGTAGAACTGCATGTTCACTCCAGAAATAAACATCTTTGTAAAATGAGGCAAATTGAAGCAGAAAACATCCTTGGAGTGTCAGAATGCACAGATAGAAGGCAAATAAGCGTTCCATGGCTTTATTTCGCTTAGTTGCTTACTCTTGAGTAGAACTGCATGTTCACGCCAGAATTAAGCATCTTTGTGAAATGAGCCAAATTGAAGCAGAAAACATTGTTGGAGTGTCAGAATGCATAGATAGAAGGCAAATAAGCGTTCCATGGCTTTATTTCGCTTAGTTGCTTATTCTTGAGTAGAACTCCTTGTTCACTCCAGAAATAAGCATCTTTGTAAAATGAGTCAAATTGAATCAGAACACATTCTTGGAGTGTCAGAATGCACAGATAGAAGGCAAATAAGCGTTCTATCGCTTTATTTCGCTTAGTTGCTTACTCTTGAGTAGAACTGCATGTTCACGCCAGAATTAAGCATCTTTGTGAAATGAGCCAAATTGAAGCAAAAAACATTGTTGGAGTGTCAGAATGCATAGATAGAAGGCAAATAAGCGTTCCATGGCTTTATTTCGCTTAGTTGCTTATTCTTGAGTAGAACTGCTTGTTCACTCCAGGAATAAGCATGTTTGTAAGATGAGTCAAATTGAAGCAGAAAACATTCTTGGAATGTCAGAATGCACAGATAGAAGGCAAATAAGCGTTCTATCGCTTTATTTCGCTTAGTTGCTTACTCTTGAGTAGAACTGCATGTTCACGCCAGAATTAAGCATCTTTGTGAAATGAGTCAAATTGAAGCAGAACACTTTGGTGGAGTGTCAGAACGCACAGATAGAAGGCAAATAAGCGTTCTATCGCTTTATTTCGCTTAGTTGCTTACTCTTGAGTAGAACTGCATGCTCACTCCAGAAATAAGCATCTTCATAAAATGAGTCAAATTGAAGCAGAAAAGATCCTTGGAGTGTCAGAATGCACAGATAGAAGGCAAATAAGCGTTCCATGGCTTTATTTCGCTTAGTTGCTTACTCTTGAGTAGAACTGCATGTTCACGCCAGAATTAAGCATCTTTGTGAAATGAGCCAAATTGAAGCAGAAAACATTGTTGGAGTGTCAGAATGCATAGATAGAAGGCAAATAAGCGTTCCATGGCTTTATTTCGCTTAGTTGCTTATTCTTGAGTAGAACTGCTTGTTCACTCCAGGAATAAGCATGTTTGTAAGATGAGTCAAATTGAAGCAGAAAACATTCTTGGAATGTCAGAATGCACAGATAGAAGGCAAATAAGCGTTCTATCGCTTTATTTCGCTTAGTTGCTTACTCTTGAGTAGAACTGCATGTTCACGCCAGAAATAAGCATCTTTATAAAATGAGTCAAATTGAAGCAGAAAACATCCTTGGAGTGTCAGAATGCACAGATAGAAGGCAAATAAGCGTTCCATGGCTTTATTTCGCTTAGTTGCTTACTCTTGAGTAGAACTGCATGTTCACGCCAGAATTAAGCATCTTTGTGAAATGAGCCAAATTGAAGCAGAACACATTGGTGGAGTGTCAGAATGCACAGATAGAAGGCAAATAAGCGTTCCATGGCTTTATTTCGCTTAGTTGCTTATTCTTGAGTAGAACTGCATGTTCACTCCAGAAATAAGCATCTTTGTAAAATGAGTCAAATTGAATCAGAACACATTGTTGGAGTGTCAGAATGCACAGATAGAAGGCAAATAAGCGTTCTATCGCTTTATTTCGCTTAGTTGCTTACTCTTGAGTAGAACTGCATGTTCACGCCAGAATTAAGCATCTTTGTGAAATGAGCCAAATTGAAGCAAAAAACATTGTTGGAGTGTCAGAATGCATAGATAGAAGGCAAATAAGCGTTCCATGGCTTTATTTCGCTTAGTTGCTTATTCTTGAGTAGAACTGCTTGTTCACTCCAGGAATAAGCATGTTTGTAAGATGAGTCAAATTGAAGCAGAAAACATTCTTGGAATGTCAGAATGCACAGATAGAAGGCAAATAAGCGTTCTATCGCTTTATTTCGCTTAGTTGCTTACTCTTGAGTAGAACTGCATGTTCACGCCAGAATTAAGCATCTTTGTGAAATGAGTCAAATTGAAGCAGAACACTTTGGTGGAGTGTCAGAACGCACAGATAGAAGGCAAATAAGCGTTCTATCGCTTTATTTCGCTTAGTTGCTTACTCTTGAGTAGAACTGCATGCTCACTCCAGAAATAAGCATCTTTATAAAATGAGTCAAATTGAAGCAGAAAACATCCTTGGAGTGTCAGAATGCACAGATAGAAGGCAAATAAGCGTTCTATCGCTTTATTTCGCTTAGTTGCTTACTCTTGAGTAGAACTGCATGTTCACGCCAGAATTAAGCATCTTTGTGAAATGAGTCAAATTGAAGCAAAAAACATTGTTGGAGTGTCAGAATGCATAGATAGAAGGCAAATAAGCGTTCCATGGCTTTATTTCGCTTGGTTGCTTATTCTTGAGTAGAACTGCTTGTTCACTCCAGGAATAAGCATGTTTGTAAAATGAGCCAAATTGAAGCAGAAAACATTCTTGGAGTGTCAGAATGCACAGATAGAAGTCAAATAAGCGTTCTATCGCTTTATTTCGCTTAGTTGCTTACTCTTGAGTAGAACTGCATGTTCACGCCAGAATTAAGCATCTTTGTGAAATGAGTCAAATTGAAGCAGAACACATTGGTGGAGTGTCAGAATGCACAGATAGAAGGCAAATAAGCGTTCCATGGCTTTATTTCGCTTAGTTGCTTATTCTTGAGTAGAACTGCTTGTTCACTCCAGGAATAAGCATGTTTGTAAAATGAGTCAAATTGAAGCAGAAAACATTGTTGGAGTGTCAGAATGCACAGATAGAAGGCAAATAAGCGTTCCATGGCTTTATTTCGCTTAGTTGCTTACTCTTGAGTAGAACTGCATGTTCACTCCAGAAATAAGCATCTTTGTAAAATGAGTCAAATTGAATCAGAACACATTGTTGGAGTGTCAGAATGCACAGATAGAAGGCAAATAAGCGTTCTATCGCTTTATTTCGCTTAGTTGCTTACTCTTGAGTAGAACTGCATGTTCACGCCAGAATTAAGCATCTTTGTGAAATGAGCCAAATTGAAGCAAAAAACATTGTTGGAGTGTCAGAATGCATATATAGAAGGCAAATAAGCGTTCCATGGCTTTATTTCGCTTAGTTGCTTATTCTTGAGTAGAACTGCTTGTTCACTCCAGGAATAAGCATGTTTGTAAAATGAGCCAAATTGAAGCAGAAAACATTCTTGGAGTGTCAGAATGCACAGATAGAAGTCAAATAAGCGTTCTATCGCTTTATTTCGCTTAGTTGCTTACTCTTGAGTAGAACTGCATGTTCACGCCAGAATTAAGCATCTTTGTGAAATGAGTCAAATTGAAGCAGAACACATTGGTGGAGTGTCAGAATGCACAGATAGAAGGCAAATAAGCGTTCCATGGCTTTATTTCGCTTAGTTGCTTATTCTTGAGTAGAACTGCTTGTTCACTCCAGGAATAAGCATGTTTGTAAAATGAGTCGAATTGAAGCAGAAAACATTGTTGGAGTGTCAGAATGCACAGATAGAAGGCAAATAGGCGTTCCATGGCTTTATTTCGCTTTGGTGCTTACTCTTGAGTAGAACTGCATGTTCACTCCAGAAATTAGCATCTTTGTAAAATGAGTCAAATTGAATCAGAACACATTGTTGGAGTGTCAGAATGCACATATAGAAGGCAAATAAGCGTTCTATCGCTTTATTTCGCTTAGTTGCTTACTCTTGAGTAGAACTGCATGTTCACGCCAGAATTAAGCATCTTTGTGAAATGAGCCAAATTGAAGCAGAAAACATTGTTGGAGTGTCAGAATGCATAGATAGAAGGTAAATAAGCGTTCCATGGCTTTATTTCGCTTAGTTGCTTATTCTTGAGTAGAACTGCTTGTTCACTCCAGGAATAAGCATGTTTGTAAGATGAGTCAAATTGAAGCAGAAAACATTCTTGGAGTGTCAGAATGCACAGATAGAAGGCAAATAAGCGTTCTATCGCTTTATTTCGCTTAGTTGCTTACTCTTGAGTAGAACTGCATGTTCACGCCAGAATTAAGCATCTTTGTGAAATGAGTCAAATTGAAGCAGAACACATTGGTGGAGTGTCAGAATGCACAGATAGAAGGCAAATAAGCGTTCCATGGCTTTATTTCGCTTAGTTGCTTATTCTTGAGTAGAACTGCTTGTTCACTCCAGGAATAAGCATGTTTGTAAAATGAGTCAAATTGAAGCAGAAAACATTGTTGGAGTGTCAGAATGCACAGATAGAAGGCAAATAAGCGTTCCATGGCTTTATTTCGCTTAGTTGCTTACTCTTGAGTAGAACTGCATGTTCACTCCAGAAATAAGCATCTTTGTAAAATGAGTCAAATTGAATCAGAACACATTGTTGGAGTGTCAGAATGCACATATAGAAGGCAAATAAGCGTTCTATCGCTTTATTTCGCTTAGTTGCTTACTCTTGAGTAGAACTGCATGTTCACGCCAGAATTAAGCATCTTTGTGAAATGAGCCAAATTGAAGCAAAAAACATTGTTGGAGTGTCAGAATGCATATATAGAAGGCAAATAAGCGTTCCATGGCTTTATTTCGCTTAGTTGCTTATTCTTGAGTAGAACTGCTTGTTCACTCCAGGAATAAGCATGTTTGTAAGATGAGTCAAATTGAAGCAGAAAACATTCTTGGAGTGTCAGAATGCACAGATAGAAGGCAAATAAGCGTTCTATCGCTTTATTTCGCTTAGTTGCTTACTCTTGAGTAGAACTGCATGTTCACGCCAGAATTAAGCATCTTTGTGAAATGAGTCAAATTGAAGCAGAACACATTGGTGGAGTGTCAGAATGCACAGATAGAAGGCAAATAAGCGTTCCATGGCTTTATTTCGCTTAGTTGCTTATTCTTGAGTAGAACTGCTTGTTCACTCCAGGAATAAGCATGTTTGTAAAATGAGTCAAATTGAAGCAGAAAACATTGTTGGAGTGTCAGAATGCACAGATAGAAGGCAAATAAGCGTTCCATGGCTTTATTTCGCTTAGTTGCTTACTCTTGAGTAGAACTGCATGTTCACTCCAGAAATAAGCATCTTTGTAAAATGAGTCAAATTGAATCAGAACACATTGTTGGAGTGTCAGAATGCACATATAGAAGGCAAATAAGCGTTCTATCGCTTTATTTCGCTTAGTTGCTTACTCTTGAGTAGAACTGCATGTTCACGCCAGAATTAAGCATCTTTGTGAAATGAGCCAAATTGAAGCAAAAAACATTGTTGGAGTGTCAGAATGCATATATAGAAGGCAAATAAGCGTTCCATGGCTTTATTTCGCTTAGTTGCTTATTCTTGAGTAGAACTGCTTGTTCACTCCAGGAATAAGCATGTTTGTAAAATGAGCCAAATTGAAGCAGAAAACATTCTTGGAGTGTCAGAATGCACAGATAGAAGTCAAATAAGCGTTCTATCGCTTTATTTCGCTTAGTTGCTTACTCTTGAGTAGAACTGCATGTTCACGCCAGAATTAAGCACCTTCGTGAAATGAGTCAAATTGAAGCAGAACACATTGGTGGAGTGTCAGAATGCACAGATAGAAGGCAAATAAGCGTTCCATGGCTTTATTTCGCTTAGTTGCTTATTCTTGAGTAGAACTGCTTGTTCACTCCAGGAATAAGCATGTTTGTAAAATGAGTCGAATTGAAGCAGAAAACATTGTTGGAGTGTCAGAATGCACAGATAGAAGGCAAATAGGCGTTCCATGGCTTTATTTCGCTTTGGTGCTTACTCTTGAGTAGAACTGCATGTTCACTCCAGAAATTAGCATCTTTGTAAAATGAGTCAAATTGAATCAGAACACATTGTTGGAGTGTCAGAATGCACATATAGAAGGCAAATAAGCGTTCTATCGCTTTATTTCGCTTAGTTGCTTACTCTTGAGTAGAACTGCATGTTCACGCCAGAATTAAGCATCTTTGTGAAATGAGCCAAATTGAAGCAGAAAACATTGTTGGAGTGTCAGAATGCATAGATAGAAGGTAAATAAGCGTTCCATGGCTTTATTTCGCTTAGTTGCTTATTCTTGAGTAGAACTGCTTGTTCACTCCAGGAATAAGCATGTTTGTAAGATGAGTCAAATTGAAGCAGAAAACATTCTTGGAGTGTCAGAATGCACAGATAGAAGGCAAATAAGCGTTCTATCGCTTTATTTCGCTTAGTTGCTTACTCTTGAGTAGAACTGCATGTTCACGCCAGAATTAAGCATCTTTGTGAAATGAGTCAAATTGAAGCAGAACACATTGGTGGAGTGTCAGAATGCACAGATAGAAGGCAAATAAGCGTTCCATGGCTTTATTTCGCTTAGTTGCTTATTCTTGAGTAGAACTGCTTGTTCACTCCAGGAATAAGCATGTTTGTAAAATGAGTCAAATTGAAGCAGAAAACATTGTTGGAGTGTCAGAATGCACAGATAGAAGGCAAATAAGCGTTCCATGGCTTTATTTCGCTTAGTTGCTTACTCTTGAGTAGAACTGCATGTTCACTCCAGAAATAAGCATCTTTGTAAAATGAGTCAAATTGAATCAGAACACATTGTTGGAGTGTCAGAATGCACATATAGAAGGCAAATAAGCGTTCTATCGCTTTATTTCGCTTAGTTGCTTACTCTTGAGTAGAACTGCATGTTCACGCCAGAATTAAGCATCTTTGTGAAATGAGTCAAATTGAAGCAAAAAACATTGTTGGAGTGTCAGAATGCATAGATAGAAGGCAAATAAGCGTTCCATGGCTTTATTTCGCTTAGTTGCTTATTCTTGAGTAGAACTGCTTGTTCGCTCCAGGAATAAGCATGTTTGTAAAATGAGCCAAATTGAAGCAGAAAACATTCTTGGAGTGTCAGAATGCACAGATAGAAGTCAAATAAGCGTTCTATCGCTTTATTTCGCTTAGTTGCTTACTCTTGAGTAGAACTGCATGTTCACGCCAGAATTAAGCATCTTTGTGAAATGAGTCAAATTGAAGCAGAACACATTGGTGGAGTGTCAGAATGCACAGATAGAAGGCAAATAAGCGTTCCATGGCTTTATTTCGCTTAGTTGCTTATTCTTGAGTAGAACTGCTTGTTCACTCCAGGAATAAGCATGTTTGTAAAATGAGTCAAATTGAAGCAGAAAACATTGTTGGAGTGTCAGAATGCACAGATAGAAGGCAAATAAGCGTTCCATGGCTTTATTTCGCTTAGTTGCTTACTCTTGAGTAGAACTGCATGTTCACTCCAGAAATAAGCATCTTTGTAAAATGAGTCAAATTGAATCAGAACACATTGTTGGAGTGTCAGAATGCACATATAGAAGGCAAATAAGCGTTCTATCGCTTTATTTCGCTTAGTTGCTTACTCTTGAGTAGAACTGCATGTTCACGCCAGAATTAAGCATCTTTGTGAAATGAGCCAAATTGAAGCAAAAAACATTGTTGGAGTGTCAGAATGCATATATAGAAGGCAAATAAGCGTTCCATGGCTTTATTTCGCTTAGTTGCTTATTCTTGAGTAGAACTGCTTGTTCACTCCAGGAATAAGCATGTTTGTAAAATGAGCCAAATTGAAGCAGAAAACATTCTTGGAGTGTCAGAATGCACAGATAGAAGTCAAATAAGCGTTCTATCGCTTTATTTCGCTTAGTTGCTTACTCTTGAGTAGAACTGCATGTTCACGCCAGAATTAAGCATCTTTGTGAAATGAGTCAAATTGAAGCAGAACACATTGGTGGAGTGTCAGAATGCACAGATAGAAGGCAAATAAGCGTTCCATGGCTTTATTTCGCTTAGTTGCTTATTCTTGAGTAGAACTGCTTGTTCACTCCAGGAATAAGCATGTTTGTAAAATGAGTCGAATTGAAGCAGAAAACATTGTTGGAGTGTCAGAATGCACAGATAGAAGGCAAATAGGCGTTCCATGGCTTTATTTCGCTTTGGTGCTTACTCTTGAGTAGAACTGCATGTTCACTCCAGAAATTAGCATCTTTGTAAAATGAGTCAAATTGAATCAGAACACATTGTTGGAGTGTCAGAATGCACATATAGAAGGCAAATAAGCGTTCTATCGCTTTATTTCGCTTAGTTGCTTACTCTTGAGTAGAACTGCATGTTCACGCCAGAATTAAGCATCTTTGTGAAATGAGCCAAATTGAAGCAGAAAACATTGTTGGAGTGTCAGAATGCATAGATAGAAGGTAAATAAGCGTTCCATGGCTTTATTTCGCTTAGTTGCTTATTCTTGAGTAGAACTGCTTGTTCACTCCAGGAATAAGCATGTTTGTAAGATGAGTCAAATTGAAGCAGAAAACATTCTTGGAGTGTCAGAATGCACAGATAGAAGTCAAATAAGCGTTCTATCGCTTTATTTCGCTTAGTTGCTTACTCTTGAGTAGAACTGCATGTTCACGCCAGAATTAAGCATCTTTGTGAAATGAGTCAAATTGAAGCAGAACACTTTGGTGGAGTGTCAGAATGCACAGATAGAAGGCAAATAAGCGTTCCATGGCTTTATTTCGCTTAGTTGCTTACTCTTGAGTAGAACTGCATGTTCACTCCAGAAATAAGCATCTTTGTAAAATGAGTCAAATTGAATCAGAACACATTGTTGGAGTGTCAGAATGCACAGATAGAAGGCAAATAAGCGTTCTATCGCTTTATTTCGCTTAGTTGCTTACTCTTGAGTAGAACTGCATGTTCACTCCAGAAATAAGCATCTTTGTAAAATGAGTCAAATTGAAGCAGAAAACATCCTTGGAGTGTCAGAATGCACAGATAGAAGGCAAATAAGCGTTCCATGGCTTTATTTCGCTTAGTTGCTTACTCTTGAGTAGAACTGCATGTTCACGCCAGAATTAAGCATCTTTGTGAAATGAGCCAAATTGAAGCAGAAAACATTGTTGGAGTGTCAGAATGCATAGATAGAAGGCAAATAAGCGTTCCATGGCTTTATTTCGCTTAGTTGCTTATTCTTGAGTAGAACTGCTTGTTCACTCCAGGAATAAGCATGTTTGTAAAATGAGCCAAATTGAAGCAGAAAACATTCTTGGAGTGTCAGAATGCACAGATAGAAGGCAAATAAGCGTTCCATGGCTTTATTTCGCTTAGTTGCTTACTCTTGAGTAGAACTGCATATTCACTCCAGAAATAAGCATCTTTGTAAAATTAGTCAAATTGAATCAGAACACATTGTTGGAGTGTCAGAATGCACAGATAGAAGGCAAATAAGCGTTCTATCGCTTTATTTCGCTTAGTTGCTTACTCTTGAGTAGAACTGCATGTTCACGCCAGAATTAAGCATCTTTGTGAAATGAGCCAAATTGAAGCAAAAAACATTGTTGGAGTGTCGGAATGCATAGATAGAAGGCAAATAAGCGTTCCATGGCTTTATTTCGCTTAGTTGCTTATTCTTGAGTAGAACTGCTTGTTCACTCCAGGAATAAGCATGTTTGTAAGATGAGTCAAATTGAAGCAGAAAACATTCTTGGAGTGTCAGAATGCACAGATAGAAGGCAAATAAGCGTTCTATCGCTTTATTTTGCTTAGTTGCTTACTCTTGAGTAGAACTGCATGTTCACGCCAGAATTAAGCATCTTTGTGAAATGAGTCATATTGAAGCAGAAAACATCCTTGGAGTGTCAGAATGCACAGATAGAAGGCAAATAAGCGTTCCATGGCTTTATTTCGCTTAGTTGCTTACTCTTGAGTAGAACTGCTTGTTCACTCCAGGAATAAGCATGTTTGTAAAATGAGCCAAATTAAAGCAGAAAACATTGTTGGAGTGTCAGAATGCACAGATAGAAGGCAAATAAGCGTTCCATGGCTTTATTTCGCTTAGTTGCTTATTCTTGAGTAGAACTGCTTGTTCAGAATTAAGCATCTTTGTGAAATGAGTCAAATTGAATCAGAACACATTGTTGGAGTGTCAGAATGCACAGATAGAAGTCAAATAAGCGTTCTATCGCTTTATTTCGCTTAGTTGCTTACTCTTGAGTAGAACTGCATGTTCACGCCAGAATTAAGCATCTTTGTGAAATGAGTCAAATTGAAGCAGAACACATTGGTGGAGTGTCAGAATGCACAGATAGAAGGCAAATAAGCGTTCCATGGCTTTATTTCGCTTAGTTGCTTATTCTTGAGTAGAACTGCTTGTTCACTCCAGGAATAAGCATGTTTGTAAAATGAGTCAAATTGAAGCAGAAAACATTGTTGGAGTGTCAGAATGCACAGATAGAAGGCAAATAAGCGTTCCATGGCTTTATTTCGCTTAGTTGCTTACTCTTGAGTAGAACTGCATGTTCACTCCAGAAATAAGCATCTTTGTAAAATGAGTCAAATTGAATCAGAACACATTGTTGGAGTGTCAGAATGCACATATAGAAGGCAAATAAGCGTTCTATCGCTTTATTTCGCTTAGTTGCTTACTCTTGAGTAGAACTGCATGTTCACGCCAGAATTAAGCATCTTTGTGAAATGAGCCAAATTGAAGCAAAAAACATTGTTGGAGTGTCAGAATGCATATATAGAAGGCAAATAAGCGTTCCATGGCTTTATTTCGCTTAGTTGCTTATTCTTGAGTAGAACTGCTTGTTCACTCCAGGAATAAGCATGTTTGTAAAATGAGCCAAATTGAAGCAGAAAACATTCTTGGAGTGTCAGAATGCACAGATAGAAGTCAAATAAGCGTTCTATCGCTTTATTTCGCTTAGTTGCTTACTCTTGAGTAGAACTGCATGTTCACGCCAGAATTAAGCATCTTTGTGAAATGAGTCAAATTGAAGCAGAACACTTTGGTGGAGTGTCAGAATGCACAGATAGAAGGCAAATAAGCGTTCCATGGCTTTATTTCGCTTAGTTGCTTACTCTTGAGTAGAACTGCATGTTCACTCCAGAAATAAGCATCTTTGTAAAATGAGTCAAATTGAATCAGAACACATTGTTGGAGTGTCAGAATGCACAGATAGAAGGCAAATAAGCGTTCTATCGCTTTATTTCGCTTAGTTGCTTACTCTTGAGTAGAACTGCATGTTCACTCCAGAAATAAGCATCTTTGTAAAATGAGTCAAATTGAAGCAGAAAACATCCTTGGAGTGTCAGAATGCACAGATAGAAGGCAAATAAGCGTTCCATGGCTTTATTTCGCTTAGTTGCTTACTCTTGAGTAGAACTGCATGTTCACGCCAGAATTAAGCATCTTTGTGAAATGAGCCAAATTGAAGCAGAAAACATTGTTGGAGTGTCAGAATGCATAGATAGAAGGCAAATAAGCGTTCCATGGCTTTATTTCGCTTAGTTGCTTATTCTTGAGTAGAACTGCTTGTTCACTCCAGGAATAAGCATGTTTGTAAAATGAGCCAAATTGAAGCAGAAAACATTCTTGGAGTGTCAGAATGCACAGATAGAAGGCAAATAAGCGTTCCATGGCTTTATTTCGCTTAGTTGCTTACTCTTGAGTAGAACTGCATATTCACTCCAGAAATAAGCATCTTTGTAAAATTAGTCAAATTGAATCAGAACACATTGTTGGAGTGTCAGAATGCACAGATAGAAGGCAAATAAGCGTTCTATCGCTTTATTTCGCTTAGTTGCTTACTCTTGAGTAGAACTGCATGTTCACGCCAGAATTAAGCATCTTTGTGAAATGAGCCAAATTGAAGCAAAAAACATTGTTGGAGTGTCGGAATGCATAGATAGAAGGCAAATAAGCGTTCCATGGCTTTATTTCGCTTAGTTGCTTATTCTTGAGTAGAACTGCTTGTTCACTCCAGGAATAAGCATGTTTGTAAGATGAGTCAAATTGAAGCAGAAAACATTCTTGGAGTGTCAGAATGCACAGATAGAAGGCAAATAAGCGTTCTATCGCTTTATTTTGCTTAGTTGCTTACTCTTGAGTAGAACTGCATGTTCACGCCAGAATTAAGCATCTTTGTGAAATGAGTCATATTGAAGCAGAAAACATCCTTGGAGTGTCAGAATGCACAGATAGAAGGCAAATAAGCGTTCCATGGCTTTATTTCGCTTAGTTGCTTACTCTTGAGTAGAACTGCTTGTTCACTCCAGGAATAAGCATGTTTGTAAAATGAGCCAAATTAAAGCAGAAAACATTGTTGGAGTGTCAGAATGCACAGATAGAAGGCAAATAAGCGTTCCATGGCTTTATTTCGCTTAGTTGCTTATTCTTGAGTAGAACTGCTTGTTCAGAATTAAGCATCTTTGTGAAATGAGTCAAATTGAATCAGAACACATTGTTGGAGTGTCAGAATGCACAGATAGAAGTCAAATAAGCGTTCTATCGCTTTATTTCGCTTAGTTGCTTACTCTTGAGTAGAACTGCATGTTCACGCCAGAATTAAGCATCTTTGTGAAATGAGTCAAATTGAAGCAGAACACATTGGTGGAGTGTCAGAATGCACAGATAGAAGGCAAATAAGCGTTCCATGGCTTTATTTCGCTTAGTTGCTTATTCTTGAGTAGAACTGCTTGTTCACTCCAGGAATAAGCATGTTTGTAAAATGAGTCAAATTGAAGCAGAAAACATTGTTGGAGTGTCAGAATGCACAGATAGAAGGCAAATAAGCGTTCCATGGCTTTATTTCGCTTAGTTGCTTACTCTTGAGTAGAACTGCATGTTCACTCCAGAAATAAGCATCTTTGTAAAATGAGTCAAATTGAATCAGAACACATTGTTGGAGTGTCAGAATGCACATATAGAAGGCAAATAAGCGTTCTATCGCTTTATTTCGCTTAGTTGCTTACTCTTGAGTAGAACTGCATGTTCACGCCAGAATTAAGCATCTTTGTGAAATGAGCCAAATTGAAGCAAAAAACATTGTTGGAGTGTCAGAATGCATATATAGAAGGCAAATAAGCGTTCCATGGCTTTATTTCGCTTAGTTGCTTATTCTTGAGTAGAACTGCTTGTTCACTCCAGGAATAAGCATGTTTGTAAAATGAGCCAAATTGAAGCAGAAAACATTCTTGGAGTGTCAGAATGCACAGATAGAAGTCAAATAAGCGTTCTATCGCTTTATTTCGCTTAGTTGCTTACTCTTGAGTAGAACTGCATGTTCACGCCAGAATTAAGCATCTTTGTGAAATGAGTCAAATTGAAGCAGAACACATTGGTGGAGTGTCAGAATGCACAGATAGAAGGCAAATAAGCGTTCCATGGCTTTATTTCGCTTAGTTGCTTATTCTTGAGTAGAACTGCTTGTTCACTCCAGGAATAAGCATGTTTGTAAAATGAGTCGAATTGAAGCAGAAAACATTGTTGGAGTGTCAGAATGCACAGATAGAAGGCAAATAGGCGTTCCATGGCTTTATTTCGCTTTGGTGCTTACTCTTGAGTAGAACTGCATGTTCACTCCAGAAATTAGCATCTTTGTAAAATGAGTCAAATTGAATCAGAACACATTGTTGGAGTGTCAGAATGCACATATAGAAGGCAAATAAGCGTTCTATCGCTTTATTTCGCTTAGTTGCTTACTCTTGAGTAGAACTGCATGTTCACGCCAGAATTAAGCATCTTTGTGAAATGAGCCAAATTGAAGCAGAAAACATTGTTGGAGTGTCAGAATGCATAGATAGAAGGTAAATAAGCGTTCCATGGCTTTATTTCGCTTAGTTGCTTATTCTTGAGTAGAACTGCTTGTTCACTCCAGGAATAAGCATGTTTGTAAAATGAGTCAAATTGAAGCAGAAAACATTCTTGGAGTGTCAGAATGCACAGATAGAAGGCAAATAAGCGTTCTATCGCTTTATTTCGCTTAGTTGCTTACTCTTGAGTAGAACTGCATGTTCACGCCAGAATTAAGCATCTTTGTGAAATGAGTCAAATTGAAGCAGAACACTTTGGTGGAGTGTCAGAATGCACAGATAGAAGGCAAATAAGCGTTCCATGGCTTTATTTCGCTTAGTTGCTTACTCTTGAGTAGAACTGCATGTTCACTCCAGAAATAAGCATCTTTGTAAAATGAGTCAAATTGAATCAGAACACATTGTTGGAGTGTCAGAATGCACAGATAGAAGGCAAATAAGCGTTCTATCGCTTTATTTCGCTTAGTTGCTTACTCTTGAGTAGAACTGCATGTTCACTCCAGAAATAAGCATCTTTGTAAAATGAGTCAAATTGAAGCAGAAAACATCCTTGGAGTGTCAGAATGCACAGATAGAAGGCAAATAAGCGTTCCATGGCTTTATTTCGCTTAGTTGCTTACTCTTGAGTAGAACTGCATGTTCACGCCAGAATTAAGCATCTTTGTGAAATGAGCCAAATTGAAGCAGAAAACATTGTTGGAGTGTCAGAATGCATAGATAGAAGGCAAATAAGCGTTCCATGGCTTTATTTCGCTTAGTTGCTTATTCTTGAGTAGAACTGCTTGTTCACTCCAGGAATAAGCATGTTTGTAAAATGAGCCAAATTGAAGCAGAAAACATTCTTGGAGTGTCAGAATGCACAGATAGAAGGCAAATAAGCGTTCCATGGCTTTATTTCGCTTAGTTGCTTACTCTTGAGTAGAACTGCATATTCACTCCAGAAATAAGCATCTTTGTAAAATGAGTCAAATTGAATCAGAACACATTGTTGGAGTGTCAGAATGCACAGATAGAAGGCAAATAAGCGTTCTATCGCTTTATTTCGCTTAGTTGCTTACTCTTGAGTAGAACTGCATGTTCACGCCAGAATTAAGCATCTTTGTGAAATGAGCCAAATTGAAGCAAAAAACATTGTTGGAGTGTCGGAATGCATAGATAGAAGGCAAATAAGCGTTCCATGGCTTTATTTCGCTTAGTTGCTTATTCTTGAGTAGAACTGCTTGTTCACTCCAGGAATAAGCATGTTTGTAAGATGAGTCAAATTGAAGCAGAAAACATTCTTGGAGTGTCAGAATGCACAGATAGAAGGCAAATAAGCGTTCTATCGCTTTATTTCGCTTAGTTGCTTACTCTTGAGTAGAACTGCATGTTCACGCCAGAATTAAGCATCTTTGTGAAATGAGTCATATTGAAGCAGAAAACATCCTTGGAGTGTCAGAATGCACAGATAGAAGGCAAATAAGCGTTCCATGGCTTTATTTCGCTTAGTTGCTTACTCTTGAGTAGAACTGCTTGTTCACTCCAGGAATAAGCATGTTTGTAAAATGAGCCAAATTAAAGCAGAAAACATTGTTGGAGTGTCAGAATGCACAGATAGAAGGCAAATAAGCGTTCCATGGCTTTATTTCGCTTAGTTGCTTATTCTTGAGTAGAACTGCTTGTTCAGAATTAAGCATCTTTGTGAAATGAGTCAAATTGAATCAGAACACATTGTTGGAGTGTCAGAATGCACAGATAGAAGGCAAATAAGCGTTCTATCGCTTTATTTCGCTTAGTTGCTTACTGTTGAGTAGAACTGCATGTTCACGCCAAAAATAAGCATCTTTGTAAAATGAGTCAAATTGAAGCAGAAAACATCCTTGGAGTGTCAGAATGCACAGATAGAAGGCAAATAAGCGTTCCATGGCTTTATTTCGCTTAGTTGCTTACTCTTGAGTAGAACTGCTTGTTCACTCCAGGAATAAGCATGTTTGTAAAATGAGCCAAATTAAAGCAGAAAACATTGTTGGAGTGTCAGAATGCACAGATAGAAGGAAAATAAGCGTTCCATGGCTTTATTTCACTTAGTTGCTTACTCTTGAGTAGAACTGCATGTTCACTCCAGAAATAAACATCTTTGTAAAATGAGGCAAATTGAAGCAGAAAACATCCTTGGAGTGTCAGAATGCACAGATAGAAGGCAAATAAGCGTTCCATGGCTTTATTTCGCTTTGGTGCTTACTCTTGAGTAGAACTGCATGTTCACTCCAGAAATTAGCATCTTTGTAAAATGAGTCAAATTGAATCAGAACACATTGTTGGAGTGTCAGAATGCACATATAGAAGGCAAATAAGCGTTCTATCGCTTTATTTCGCTTAGTTGCTTACTCTTGAGTAGAACTGCATGTTCACGCCAGAATTAAGCATCTTTGTGAAATGAGCCAAATTGAAGCAGAAAACATTGTTGGAGTGTCAGAATGCATAGATAGAAGGTAAATAAGCGTTCCATGGCTTTATTTCGCTTAGTTGCTTATTCTTGAGTAGAACTGCTTGTTCACTCCAGGAATAAGCATGTTTGTAAGATGAGTCAAATTGAAGCAGAAAACATTCTTGGAGTGTCAGAATGCACAGATAGAAGGCAAATAAGCGTTCTATCGCTTTATTTCGCTTAGTTGCTTACTCTTGAGTAGAACTGCATGTTCACGCCAGAATTAAGCATCTTTGTGAAATGAGTCAAATTGAAGCAGAACACTTTGGTGGAGTGTCAGAATGCACAGATAGAAGGCAAATAAGCGTTCCATGGCTTTATTTCGCTTAGTTGCTTACTCTTGAGTAGAACTGCATGTTCACTCCAGAAATAAGCATCTTTGTAAAATGAGTCAAATTGAATCAGAACACATTCTTGGAGTGTAAGAATGCACAGATAGAAGTCAAATAAGCGTTCTATCGCTTTATTTCGCTTAGTTGCTTACTCTTGAGTAGAACTGCATGTTCACGCCAGAATTAAGCATCTTTGTGAAATGAGTCAAATTGAAGCAGAACACTTTGGTGGAGTGTCAGAATGCACAGATAGAAGGCAAATAAGCGTTCCATGGCTTTATTTCGCTTAGTTGCTTATTCTTGAGTAGAACTCCTTGTTCACTCCAGAAATAAGCATCTTTGTAAAATGAGTCAAATTGAATCAGAACACATTCTTGGAGTGTAAGAATGCACAGATAGAAGTCAAATAAGCGTTCTATCGCTTTATTTCGCTTAGTTGCTTACTCTTGAGTAGAACTGCATGTTCACGCCAGAATTAAGCATCTTTGTGAAATGAGTCAAATTGAAGCAGAACACATTGGTGGAGTGTCAGAATGCACAGATAGAAGGCAAATAAGCGTTCCATGGCTTTATTTCGCTTAGTTGCTTATTCTTGAGTAGAACTGCTTGTTCACTCCAGGAATAAGCATGTTTGTAAAATGAGTCAAATTGAAGCAGAAAACATTGTTGGAGTGTCAGAATGCACAGATAGAAGGCAAATAAGCGTTCCATGGCTTTATTTCGCTTAGTTGCTTACTCTTGAGTAGAACTGCATGTTCACTCCAGAAATAAGCATCTTTGTAAAATGAGTCAAATTGAATCAGAACACATTGTTGGAGTGTCAGAATGCACAGATAGAAGGCAAATAAGCGTTCTATCGCTTTATTTCGCTTAGTTGCTTACTCTTGAGTAGAACTGCATGTTCACGCCAGAATTAAGCATCTTTGTGAAATGAGCCAAATTGAAGCAAAAAACATTGTTGGAGTGTCAGAATGCATAGATAGAAGGCAAATAAGCGTTCCATGGCTTTATTTCGCTTAGTTGCTTATTCTTGAGTAGAACTGCTTGTTCACTCCAGGAATAAGCATGTTTGTAAGATGAGTCAAAGTGAAGCAGAAAACATTCTTGGAATGTCAGAATGCACAGATAGAAGGCAAATAAGCGTTCTATCGCTTTATTTCGCTTAGTTGCTTACTCTTGAGTAGAACTGCATGTTCACGCCAGAATTAAGCATCTTTGTGAAATGAGTCAAATTGAAGCAGAACACTTTGGTGGAGTGTCAGAACGCACAGATAGAAGGCAAATAAGCGTTCTATCGCTTTATTTCGCTTAGTTGCTTACTCTTGAGTAGAACTGCATGCTCACTCCAGAAATAAGCATCTTCATAAAATGAGTCAAATTGAAGCAGAAAACATCCTTGGAGTGTCAGAATGCACAGATAGAAGGCAAATAAGCGTTCCATGGCTTTATTTCGCTTAGTTGCTTACTCTTGAGTAGAACTGCATGTTCACGCCAGAATTAAGCATCTTTGTGAAATGAGCCAAATTGAAGCAGAAAACATTGTTGGAGTGTCAGAATGCATAGATAGAAGGCAAATAAGCGTTCCATGGCTTTATTTCGCTTAGTTGCTTATTCTTGAGTAGAACTGCTTGTTCACTCCAGGAATAAGCATGTTTGTAAAATGAGCCAAATTGAAGCAGAAAACATTCTTGGAGTGTCAGAATGCACAGATAGAAGTCAAATAAGCGTTCTATCGCTTTATTTCGCTTAGTTGCTTACTCTTGAGTAGAACTGCATGTTCACGCCAGAATTAAGCATCTTTGTGAAATGAGTCAAATTGAAGCAGAACACATTGGTGGAGTGTCAGAATGCACAGATAGAAGGCAAATAAGCGTTCCATGGCTTTATTTCGCTTAGTTGCTTATTCTTGAGTAGAACTGCTTGTTCACTCCAGGAATAAGCATGTTTGTAAAATGAGTCGAATTGAAGCAGAAAACATTGATGGAGTGTCAGAATGCACAGATAGAAGGCAAATAGGCGTTCCATGGCTTTATTTCGCTTTGGTGCTTACTCTTGAGTAGAACTGCATGTTCACTCCAGAAATAAGCATCTTTGTAAAATGAGTCAAATTGAATCAGAACACATTGTTGGAGTGTCAGAATGCACATATAGAAGGCAAATAAGCGTTCTATCGCTTTATTTCGCTTAGTTGCTTACTCTTGAGTAGAACTGCATGTTCACGCCAGAATTAAGCATCTTTGTGAAATGAGCCAAATTGAAGCAAAAAACATTGTTGGAGTGTCAGAATGCATAGATAGAAGGCAAATAAGCGTTCCATGGCTTTATTTCGCTTAGTTGCTTATTCTTGAGTAGAACTGCTTGTTCACTCCAGGAATAAGCATGTTTGTAAAATGAGCCAAATTGAAGCAGAAAACATTCTTGGAGTGTCAGAATGCACAGATAGAAGTCAAATAAGCGTTCTATCGCTTTATTTCGCTTAGTTGCTTACTCTTGAGTAGAACTGCATGTTCACGCCAGAATTAAGCATCTTTGTGAAATGAGTCAAATTGAAGCAGAACACATTGGTGGAGTGTCAGAATGCACAGATAGAAGGCAAATAAGCGTTCCATGGCTTTATTTCGCTTAGTTGCTTATTCTTGAGTAGAACTGCTTGTTCACTCCAGGAATAAGCATGTTTGTAAAATGAGTCAAATTGAAGCAGAAAACATTGTTGGAGTGTCAGAATGCACAGATAGAAGGCAAATAAGCGTTCCATGGCTTTATTTCGCTTAGTTGCTTACTCTTGAGTAGAACTGCATGTTCACTCCAGAAATAAGCATCTTTGTAAAATGAGTCAAATTGAATCAGAACACATTGTTGGAGTGTCAGAATGCACAGATAGAAGGCAAATAAGCGTTCTATCGCTTTATTTCGCTTAGTTGCTTACTCTTGAGTAGAACTGCATGTTCACGCCAGAATTAAGCATCTTTGTGAAATGAGCCAAATTGAAGCAAAAAACATTGTTGGAGTGTCAGAATGCATAGATAGAAGGCAAATAAGCGTTCCATGGCTTTATTTCGCTTAGTTGCTTATTCTTGAGTAGAACTGCTTGTTCACTCCAGGAATAAGCATGTTTGTAAGATGAGTCAAATTGAAGCAGAAAACATTCTTGGAATGTCAGAATGCACAGATAGAAGGCAAATAAGCGTTCTATCGCTTTATTTCGCTTAGTTGCTTACTCTTGAGTAGAACTGCATGTTCACGCCAGAATTAAGCATCTTTGTGAAATGAGTCAAATTGAAGCAGAACACTTTGGTGGAGTGTCAGAACGCACAGATAGATGGCAAATAAGCGTTCTATCGCTTTATTTCGCTTAGTTGCTTACTCTTGAGTAGAACTGCATGCTCACTCCAGAAATAAGCATCTTCATAAAATGAGTCAAATTGAAGCAGAAAACATCCTTGGAGTGTCAGAATGCACAGATAGAAGGCAAATAAGCGTTCCATGGCTTTATTTCGCTTAGTTGCTTACTCTTGAGTAGAACTGCATGTTCACGCCAGAATTAAGCATCTTTGTGAAATGAGTCAAATTGAAGCAGAACACTTTGGTGGAGTGTCAGAATGCACAGATAGAAGGCAAATAAGCGTTCCATCGCTTTATTTCGCTTAGTTGCTTATTCTTGAGTAGAACTGCTTGTTCACTCCAGAATTAAGCATCTTTGTGAAATGAGTCAAATTGAATCAGAACACATTGTTGGAGTGTCAGAATGCACAGATAGAAGGCAAATAAGCGTTCTATCGCTTTATTTCGCTTAGTTGCTTATTCTTGAGTAGAACTGCTTGTTCACTCCAGGAATAAGCATGTTTGTAAAATGAGCCAAATTGAAGCAGAAAACATTCTTGGAGTGTCAGAATGCACAGATAGAAGTCAAATAAGCGTTCTATCGCTTTATTTCGCTTAGTTGCTTACTCTTGAGTAGAACTGCATGTTCACTCCAGAAATTAGCATCTTTGTAAAATGAGTCAAATTGAATCAGAACACATTGTTGGAGTGTCAGAATGCACAGATAGAAGGCAAATAAGCGGTCTATCGCTTTATTTCGCTTAGTTGCTTACTCTTGAGTAGAACTGCATGTTCACTACAGAAATAAGCATCTTTGTAAAATGAGTCAAATTGAAGCAGAAAACATCCTTGGAGTGTCAGAATGCACAGATAGAAGGCAAATAAGCGTTCCATGGCTTTATTTCGCTTTGTTGCTTACTCTTGAGTAGAACTGCATGTTCACGCCAGAATTAAGCATCTTTGTGAAATGAGCCAAATTGAAGCAGAAAACATTGTTGGAGTGTCAGAATGCACAGACAGAAGGCAAATAAGCGTTCTATCGCTTTATTTCGCTGAGTTGCTTACTGTTGAGTAGAACTGCATGTTCACGCCAGAAATAAGCATCTTTGTAAAATGAGTCAAATTGAATCAGAACACATTGTTGGAGTGTCAGAATGCACAGATAGAAGGCAAATAAGCGTTCCATGGCTTTATTTCGCTTAGTTGCTTACTCTTGAGTAGAACTGCTTGTTCACTCCAGGAATAAGCATGTTTGTAAAATGAGCCAAATTAAAGCAGAAAACATTGTTGGAGTGTCAGAATGCACAGATAGAAGGCAAATAAGCGTTCCATGGCTTTATTTCGCTTAGTTGATTACTCTTGAGTAGAACTGCATGTTCATTCCAGAAATAAACATCTTTGTAAAATGAGTCAAATTGAAGCAGAAAACATCCTTGGAGTGTCAGAATGCACAGATAGAAGGCAAATAAGCGTTCCATGGCTTTATTTCGCTTAGTTGCTTACTCTTGAGTAGAACTGCATGTTCACGCCAGAATTAAGCATCTTTGTGAAATGAGTCAAATTGAAGCAGAACACTTTGGTGGAGTGTCAGAATGCACAGATAGAAGGCAAATAAGCGTTCCATCGCTTTATTTCGCTTAGTTGCTTATTCTTGAGTAGAACTGCTTGTTCACTCCAGAATTAAGCATCTTTGTGAAATGAGTCAAATTGAAGCAGAACACATTGGTGGAGTGTCAGAATGCACAGATAGAAGGCAAATAAGCGTTCTATCGCTTTATTTCGCTTAGTTGCTTACTCTTGAGTAGAACTGCATGTTCACGCCAGAATTAAGCATCTTTGTGAAATGAGTCAAATTGAAGCAGAACACATTGGTGGAGTGTCAGAATGCACAGATAGAAGGCAAATAAGCGTTCCATGGCTTTATTTCGCTTAGTTGCTTATTCTTGAGTAGAACTGCTTGTTCACTCCAGGAATAAGCATGTTTGTAAAATGAGTCAAATTGAAGCAGAAAACATTGTTGGAGTGTCAGAATGCACAGATAGAAGGCAAATAAGCGTTCCATGGCTTTATTTCGCTTAGTTGCTTACTCTTGAGTAGAACTGCATGTTCACTCCAGAAATAAGCATCTTTGTAAAATGAGTCAAATTGAATCAGAACACATTGTTGGAGTGTCAGAATGCACAGATAGAAGGCAAATAAGCGTTCTATCGCTTTATTTCGCTTAGTTGCTTACTCTTGAGTAGAACTGCATGTTCACGCCAGAATTAAGCATCTTTGTGAAATGAGCCAAATTGAAGCAAAAAACATTGTTGGAGTGTCAGAATGCATAGATAGAAGGCAAATAAGCGTTCCATGGCTGTATTTCGCTTAGTTGCTTATTCTTGAGTAGAACTGCTTGTTCACTCCAGGAATAAGCATGTTTGTAAGATGAGTCAAATTGAAGCAGAAAACATTCTTGGAATGTCAGAATGCACAGATAGAAGGCAAATAAGCGTTCTATCGCTTTATTTCGCTTAGTTGCTTACTCTTGAGTAGAACTGCATGTTCACGCCAGAATTAAGCATCTTTGTGAAATGAGTCAAATTGAAGCAGAACACTTTGGTGGAGTGTCAGAACGCACAGATAGAAGTCAAATAAGCGTTCTATCGCTTTATTTCGCTTAGTTGCTTACTCTTGAGTAGAACTGCATGCTCACTCCAGAAATAAGCATCTTTATAAAATGAGTCAAATTGAAGCAGAAAACATCCTTGGAGTGTCAGAATGCACAGATAGAAGGCAAATAAGCGTTCCATGGCTTTATTTCGCTTAGTTGCTTACTCTTGAGTAGAACTGCATGTTCACGCCAGAATTAAGCATCTTTGTGAAATGAGTCAAATTGAAGCAGAACACTTTGGTGGAGTGTCAGAATGCACAGATAGAAGGCAAATAAGCGTTCCATCGCTTTATTTCGCTTAGTTGCTTATTCTTGAGTAGAACTGCTTGTTCACTCCAGAATTAAGCATCTTTGTGAAATGAGTCAAATTGAATCAGAACACATTGTTGGAGTGTCAGAATGCACAGATAGAAGGCAAATAAGCGTTCTATCGCTTTATTTCGCTTAGTTGCTTACTGTTGAGTAGAACTGCATGTTCATGCCAGAAATAAGCATCTTTGTAAAATGAGTCAAATTGAATCAGAACACATTGTTGGAGTGTCAGAATGCACAGATAGAAGGCAAATAAGCGTTCCATGGCTTTATTTCGCTTAGTTGCTTACTCTTGAGTAGAACTGCATGTTCACTCCAGAAATTAGCATCTTTGTAAAATGAGTCAAATTGAATCAGAACACATTGTTGGAGTGTCAGAATGCACAGATAGAAGGCAAATAAGCGTTCTATCGCTTTATTTCGCTTAGTTGCTTACTCTTGAGTAGAACTGCATGTTCACTCCAGAAATAAGCATCTTTGTAAAATGAGTCAAATTGAAGCAGAAAACATCCTTGGAGTGTCAGAATGCACAGATAGAAGGCAAATAAGCGTTCTATCGCTTTATTTCGCTGAGTTGCTTACTCTTGAGTAGAACTGCATGTTCACGCCAGAATTAAGCATCTTTGTGAAATGAGCCAAATTGAAGCAGAAAACATTGTTGGAGTGTCAGAATGCATAGATAGAAGGCAAATAAGCGTTCCATGGCTTTATTTCGCTTAGTTGCTTATTCTTGAGTAGAACTCCTTGTTCACTCCAGAAATAAGCATCTTTGTAAAATGAGTCAAATTGAATCAGAACACATTCTTGGAGTGTCAGAATGCACAGATAGAAGTCAAATAAGCGTTCTATCGCTTTATTTCGCTTAGTTGCTTACTCTTGAGTAGAACTGCATGTTCACGCCAGAATTAAGCATCTTTGTGAAATGAGTCAAATTGAAGCAGAACACATTGGTGGAGTGTCAGAATGCACAGATAGAAGGCAAATAAGCTTTCCATGGCTTTATTTCGCTTAGTTGCTTATTCTTGAGTAGAACTGCTTGTTCACTCCAGGAATAAGCATGTTTGTAAAATGAGTCAAATTGAAGCAGAAAACATTGTTGGAGTGTCAGAATGCACAGATAGAAGGCAAATAAGCGTTCCATGGCTTTATTTCGCTTAGTTGCTTACTCTTGAGTAGAACTGCATGTTCACTCCAGAAATAAGCATCTTTGTAAAATGAGTCAAATTGAAGCAGAAAACATTGTTGGAGTGTCAGAATGCACAGATAGAAGGCAAATAAGCGTTCTATCGCTTTATTTCGCTTAGTTGCTTACTCTTGAGTAGAACTGCATGTTCACGCCAGAATTAAGCATCTTTGTGAAATGAGCCAAATTGAAGCAAAAAACATTGTTGGAGTGTCAGAATGCATAGATAGAAGGCAAATAAGCGTTCCATGGCTTTATTTCGCTTAGTTGCTTATTCTTGAGTAGAACTGCTTGTTCACTCCAGGAATAAGCATGTTTGTAAGATGAGTCAAATTGAAGCAGAAAACATTCTTGGAATGTCAGAATGCACAGATAGAAGGCAAATAAGCGTTCTATCGCTTTATTTCGCTTAGTTGCTTACTCTTGAGTAGAACTGCATGTTCACGCCAGAATTAAGCATCTTTGTGAAATGAGTCAAATTGAAGCAGAACACTTTGGTGGAGTGTCAGAACGCACAGATAGAAGGCAAATAAGCGTTCTATCGCTTTATTTCGCTTGGTTGCTTACTCTTGAGTAGAACTGCATGTTCACGCCAGAATTAAGCATCTTTGTGAAATGAGCCAAATTGAAGCAAAAAACATTGTTGGAGTGTCAGAATGCATAGATAGAAGGCAAATAAGCGTTCCATGGCTTTATTTCGCTTAGTTGCTTATTCTTGAGTAGAACTGCTTGTTCACTCCAGGAATAAGCATGTTTGTAAAATGAGCCAAATTGAAGCAGAAAACATTCTTGGAGTGTCAGAATGCACAGATAGAAGTCAAATAAGCGTTCTATCGCTTTATTTCGCTTAGTTGCTTACTCTTGAGTAGAACTGCATGTTCACGCCAGAATTAAGCATCTTTGTGAAATGAGTCAAATTGAAGCAGAACACATTGGTGGAGTGTCAGAATGCACAGATAGAAGGCAAATAAGCGTTCCATGGCTTTATTTCGCTTAGTTGCTTATTCTTGAGTAGAACTGCTTGTTCACTCCAGGAATAAGCATGTTTGTAAAATGAGTCAAATTGAAGCAGAAAACATTGTTGGAGTGTCAGAATGCACAGATAGAAGGCAAATAAGCGTTCTATCGCTTTATTTCGCTTAGTTGCTTACTCTTGAGTAGAACTGCTTGTTCACGCCAGAATTAAGCATATTTGTGAAATGAGTCAAATTGAAGCAGAAAACATTCTTGGAATGTCAGAATGCACAGATAGAAGGCAAATAAGCGTTCTATCGCTTTATTTCGCTTAGTTGCTTACTCTTGAGTAGAACTGCATGTTCACGCCAGAATTAAGCATCTTTGTGAAATGAGTCAAATTGAAGCAGAACACTTTGGTGGAGTGTCAGAACGCACAGATAGAAGGCAAATAAGCGTTCTATCGCTTTATTTCGCTTAGTTGCTTACTCTTGAGTAGAACTGCATGCTCACTCCAGAAATAAGCATCTTTATAAAATGAGTCAAATTGAAGCAGAAAACATCCTTGGAGTGTCAGAATGCACAGATAGAAGGCAAATAAGCGTTCCATGGCTTTATTTCGCTTAGTTGCTTACTCTTGAGTAGAACTGCATGTTCACGCCAGAATTAAGCATCTTTGTGAAATGAGCCAAATTGAAGCAGAAAACATTGTTGGAGTGTCAGAATGCATAGATAGAAGGCAAATAAGCGTTCCATGGCTTTATTTCGCTTAGTTGCTTATTCTTGAGTAGAACTGCTTGTTCACTCCAGGAATAAGCATGTTTGTAAAATGAGCCAAATTGAAGCAGAAAACATTCTTGGAGTGTCAGAATGCACAGATAGAAGTCAAATAAGCGTTCTATCGCTTTATTTCGCTTAGTTGCTTACTCTTGAGTAGAACTGCATGTTCACGCCAGAATTAAGCATCTTTGTGAAATGAGTCAAATTGAAGCAGAACACATTGGTGGAGTGTCAGAATGCACAGATAGAAGGCAAATAAGCGTTCCATGGCTTTATTTCGCTTAGTTGCTTATTCTTGAGTAGAACTGCTTGTTCACTCCAGGAATAAGCATGTTTGTAAAATGAGTCGAATTGAAGCAGAAAACATTGTTGGAGTGTCAGAATGCACAGATAGAAGGCAAATAGGCGTTCCATGGCTTAATTTCGCTTTGGTGCTTACTCTTGAGTAGAACTGCATGTTCACTCCAGAAATAAGCATCTTTGTAAAATGAGTCAAATTGAATCAGAACACGTTGTTGGAGTGTCAGAATGCACATATAGAAGGCAAATAAGCGTTCTATCGCTTTATTTCGCTTAGTTGCTTACTCTTGAGTAGAACTGCATGTTCACGCCAGAATTAAGCATCTTTGTGAAATGAGCCAAATTGAAGCAAAAAACATTGTTGGAGTGTCAGAATGCATATATAGAAGGCAAATAAGCGTTCCATGGCTTTATTTCGCTTAGTTGCTTATTCTTGAGTAGAACTGCTTGTTCACTCCAGGAATAAGCATGTTTGTAAAATGAGCCAAATTGAAGCAGAAAACATTCTTGGAGTGTCAGAATGCACAGATAGAAGTCAAATAAGCGTTCTATCGCTTTATTTCGCTTAGTTGCTTACTCTTGAGTAGAACTGCATGTTCACGCCAGAATTAAGCATCTTTGTGAAATGAGTCAAATTGAAGCAGAACACATTGGTGGAGTGTCAGAATGCACAGATAGAAGGCAAATAAGCGTTCCATGGCTTTATTTCGCTTAGTTGCTTATTCTTGAGTAGAACTGCTTGTTCACTCCAGGAATAAGCATGTTTGTAAAATGAGTCAAATTGAAGCAGAAAACATTGTTGGAGTGTCAGAATGCACAGATAGAAGGCAAATAAGCGTTCCATGGCTTTATTTCGCTTAGTTGCTTACTCTTGAGTAGAACTGCATGTTCACTCCAGAAATAAGCATCTTTGTAAAATGAGTCAAATTGAATCAGAACACATTGTTGGAGTGTCAGAATGCACAGATAGAAGGCAAATAAGCGTTCTATCGCTTTACTTCGCTTAGTTGCTTACTCTTGAGTAGAACTGCATGTTCACGCCAGAATTAAGCATCTTTGTGAAATGAGCCAAATTGAAGCAAAAAACATTGTTGGAGTGTCAGAATGCATAGATAGAAGGCAAATAAGCGTTCCATGGCTTTATTTCGCTTAGTTGCTTATTCTTGAGTAGAACTGCTTGTTCACTCCAGGAATAAGCATGTTTGTAAGATGAGTCAAATTGAAGCAGAAAACATTCTTGGAATGTCAGAATGCACAGATAGAAGGCAAATAAGCGTTCTATCGCTTTATTTCGCTTAGTTGCTTACTCTTGAGTAGAACTGCATGTTCACGCCAGAATTAAGCATCTTTGTGAAATGAGTCAAATTGAAGCAGAACACTTTGGTGGAGTGTCAGAACGCACAGATAGAAGGCAAATAAGCGTTCTATCGCTTTATTTCGCTTAGTTGCTTACTCTTGAGTAGAACTGCATGCTCACTCCAGAAATAAGCATCTTTATAAAATGAGTCAAATTGAAGCAGAAAACATCCTTGGAGTGTCAGAATGCACAGATAGAAGGCAAATAAGCGTTCTATCGCTTTATTTCGCTTAGTTGCTTACTCTTGAGTAGAACTGCATGTTCACGCCAGAATTAAGCATCTTTGTGAAATGAGCCAAATTGAAGCAAAAAACATTGTTGGAGTGTCAGAATGCATAGATAGAAGGCAAATAAGCGTTCCATGGCTTTATTTCGCTTAGTTGCTTATTCTTGAGTAGAACTGCTTGTTCACTCCAGGAATAAGCATGTTTGTAAAATGAGCCAAATTGAAGCAGAAAACATTCTTGGAGTGTCAGAATGCACAGATAGAAGTCAAATAAGCGTTCTATCGCTTTATTTCGCTTAGTTGCTTACTCTTGAGTAGAACTGCATGTTCACGCCAGAATTAAGCATCTTTGTGAAATGAGTCAAATTGAAGCAGAACACATTGGTGGAGTGTCAGAATGCACAGATAGAAGGCAAATAAGCGTTCCATGGCTTTATTTCGCTTAGTTGCTTATTCTTGAGTAGAACTGCTTGTTCACTCCAGGAATAAGCATGTTTGTAAAATGAGTCAAATTGAAGCAGAAAACATTGTTGGAGTGTCAGAATGCACAGATAGAAGGCAAATAAGCGTTCTATCGCTTTATTTCGCTTAGTTGCTTACTCTTGAGTAGAACTGCATGTTCACGCCAGAATTAAGCATCTTTGTGAAATGAGCCAAATTGAAGCAAAAAACATTGTTGGAGTGTCAGAATGCATAGATAGAAGGCAAATAAGCGTTCCATGGCTTTATTTCGCTTAGTTGCTTATTCTTGAGTAGAACTGCTTGTTCACTCCAGGAATGAGCATGTTTGTAAGATGAGTCAAATTGAAGCAGAAAACATTCTTGGAATGTCAGAATGCACAGATAGAAGGCAAATAAGCGTTCTATCGCTTTATTTCGCTTAGTTGCTTACTCTTGAGTAGAACTGCATGTTCACGCCAGAATTAAGCATCTTTGTGAAATGAGTCAAATTGAAGCAGAACACTTTGGTGGAGTGTCAGAACGCACAGATAGAAGGCAAATAAGCGTTCTATCGCTTTATTTCGCTTAGTTGCTTACTCTTGAGTAGAACTGCATGCTCACTCCAGAAATAAGCATCTTTATAAAATGAGTCAAATTGAAGCAGAAAACATCCTTGGAGTGTCAGAATGCACAGATAGAAGGCAAATAAGCGTTCCATGGCTTTATTTCGCTTAGTTGCTTACTCTTGAGTGGAACTGCATGTTCACGCCAGAATTAAGCATCTTTGTGAAATGAGCCAAATTGAAGCAGAAAACATTGTTGGAGTGTCAGAATGCATAGATAGAAGGCAAATAAGCGTTCCATGGCTTTATTTCGCTTAGTTGCTTATTCTTGAGTAGAACTGCTTGTTCACTCCAGGAATAAGCATGTTTGTAAAATGAGCCAAATTGAAGCAGAAAACATTCTTGGAGTGTCAGAATGCACAGATAGAAGTCAAATAAGCGTTCTATCGCTTTATTTCGCTTAGTTGCTTACTCTTGAGTAGAACTGCATGTTCACGCCAGAATTAAGCATCTTTGTGAAATGAGTCAAATTGAAGCAGAACACATTGGTGGAGTGTCAGAATGCACAGATAGAAGGCAAATAAGCGTTCCATGGCTTTATTTCGCTTAGTTGCTTATTCTTGAGTAGAACTGCTTGTTCACTCCAGGAATAAGCATGTTTGTAAAATGAGTCGAATTGAAGCAGAAAACATTGTTGGAGTGTCAGAATGCACAGATAGAAGGCAAATAGGCGTTCCATGGCTTTATTTCGCTTTGGTGCTTACTCTTGAGTAGAACTGCATGTTCACTCCAGAAATAAGCATCTTTGTAAAATGAGTCAAATTGAATCAGAACACATTGTTGGAGTGTCAGAATGCACATATAGAAGGCAAATAAGCGTTCTATCGCTTTATTTCGCTTAGTTGCTTACTCTTGAGTAGAACTGCATGTTCACGCCAGAATTAAGCATCTTTGTGAAATGAGCCAAATTGAAGCAAAAAACATTGTTGGAGTGTCAGAATGCATATATAGAAGGCAAATAAGCGTTCCATGGCTTTATTTCGCTTAGTTGCTTATTCTTGAGTAGAACTGCTTGTTCACTCCAGGAATAAGCATGTTTGTAAAATGAGCCAAATTGAAGCAGAAAACATTCTTGGAGTGTCAGAATGCACAGATAGAAGTCAAATAAGCGTTCTATCGCTTTATTTCGCTTAGTTGCTTACTCTTGAGTAGAACTGCATGTTCACGCCAGAATTAAGCATCTTTGTGAAATGAGTCAAATTGAAGCAGAACACATTGGTGGAGTGTCAGAATGCACAGATAGAAGGCAAATAAGCGTTCCATGGCTTTATTTCGCTTAGTTGCTTATTCTTGAGTAGAACTGCTTGTTCACTCCAGGAATAAGCATGTTTGTAAAATGAGTCAAATTGAAGCAGAAAACATTGTTGGAGTGTCAGAATGCACAGATAGAAGGCAAATAAGCGTTCCATGGCTTTATTTCGCTTAGTTGCTTACTCTTGAGTAGAACTGCATGTTCACTCCAGAAATTAGCATCTTTGTAAAATGAGTCAAATTGAATCAGAACACATTGTTGGAGTGTCAGAATGCACAGATAGAAGGCAAATAAGCGTTCTATCGCTTTATTTCGCTTAGTTGCTTACTCTTGAGTAGAACTGCATGTTCACGCCAGAATTAAGCATCTTTGTGAAATGAGCCAAATTGAAGCAGAAAACATTGTTGGAATGTCAGAATGCATAGATAGAAGGCAAATAAGCGTTCCATGGCTTTATTTCGCTTAGTTGCTTATTCTTGAGTAGAACTGCTTGTTCACTCCAGAAATAAGCATCTTTGTAAAATGAGTCAAATTGAATCAGAACACATTCTTGGAGTGTCAGAATGCACAGATAGAAGTCAAATAAGCGTTCTATCGCTTTATTTGGCTTAGTTGCTTACTCTTGAGTAGAACTGCATGTTCACGCCAGAATTAAGCATCTTTGTGAAATGAGTCAAATTGAAGCAGAACACATTGGTGGAGTGTCAGAATGCACAGATAGAAGGCAAATAAGCGTTCCATGGCTTTATTTCGCTTAGTTGCTTATTCTTGAGTAGAACTGCTTGTTCACTCCAGAATTAAGCATCTTTGTGAAATGAGTCAAATTGAATCAGAACACATTGTTGGAGTGTCAGAATGCACAGATAGAAGGCAAATAAGCGTTCTATCGCTTTATTTCGCTTAGTTGCTTACTCTTGAGTAGAACTGCATGCTCACTCCAGAAATAAGCATCTTTATAAAATGAGTCAAATTGAAGCAGAAAACATCCTTGGAGTGTCAGAATGCACAGATAGAAGGCAAATAAGCGTTCCATGGCTTTATTTCGCTTAGTTGCTTACTCTTGAGTAGAACTGCATGTTCACGCCAGAATTAAGCATCTTTGTGAAATGAGCCAAATTGAAGCAGAAAACATTGTTGGAGTGTCAGAATGCATAGATAGAAGGCAAATAAGCGTTCCATGGCTTTATTTCGCTTAGTTGCTTATTCTTCAGTAGAACTGCTTGTTCACTCCAGGAATAAGCATGTTTGTAAAATGAGCCAAATTGAAGCAGAAAACATTCTTGGAGTGTCAGAATGCACAGATAGAAGTCAAATAAGCGTTCTATCGCTTTATTTCGCTTAGTTGCTTACTCTTGAGTAGAACTGCATGTTCACGCCAGAATTAAGCATCTTTGTGAAATGAGTCAAATTGAAGCAGAACACATTGGTGGAGTGTCAGAATGCACAGATAGAAAGCAAATAAGCGTTCCATGGCTTTATTTCGCTTAGTTGCTTATTCTTGAGTAGAACTGCTTGTTCACTCCAGGAATAAGCATGTTTGTAAAATGAGTCGAATTGAAGCAGAAAACATTGTTGGAGTGTCAGAATGCACAGATAGAAGGCAAATAGGCGTTCCATGGCTTAATTTCGCTTTGGTGCTTACTCTTGAGTAGAACTGCATGTTCACTCCAGAAATAAGCATCTTTGTAAAATGAGTCAAATTGAATCAGAACACGTTGTTGGAGTGTCAGAATGCACATATAGAAGGCAAATAAGCGTTCTATCGCTTTATTTCGCTTAGTTGCTTACTCTTGAGTAGAACTGCATGTTCACGCCAGAATTAAGCATCTTTGTGAAATGAGCCAAATTGAAGCAAAAAACATTGTTGGAGTGTCAGAATGCATATATAGAAGGCAAATAAGCGTTCCATGGCTTTATTTCGCTTAGTTGCTTATTCTTGAGTAGAACTGCTTGTTCACTCCAGGAATAAGCATGTTTGTAAAATGAGCCAAATTGAAGCAGAAAACATTCTTGGAGTGTCAGAATGCACAGATAGAAGTCAAATAAGCGTTCTATCGCTTTATTTCGCTTAGTTGCTTACTCTTGAGTAGAACTGCATGTTCACGCCAGAATTAAGCATCTTTGTGAAATGAGTCAAATTGAAGCAGAACACATTGGTGGAGTGTCAGAATGCACAGATAGAAGGCAAATAAGCGTTCCATGGCTTTATTTCGCTTAGTTGCTTATTCTTGAGTAGAACTGCTTGTTCACTCCAGGAATAAGCATGTTTGTAAAATGAGTCAAATTGAAGCAGAAAACATTGTTGGAGTGTCAGAATGCACAGATAGAAGGCAAATAAGCGTTCCATGGCTTTATTTCGCTTAGTTGCTTACTCTTGAGTAGAACTGCATGTTCACTCCAGAAATTAGCATCTTTGTAAAATGAGTCAAATTGAATCAGAACACATTGTTGGAGTGTCAGAATGCACAGATAGAAGGCAAATAAGCGTTCTATCGCTTTATTTCGCTTAGTTGCTTACTCTTGAGTAGAACTGCATGTTCACGCCAGAATTAAGCATCTTTGTAAAATGAGTCAAATTGAAGCAGAACACATTGGTGGAGTGTCAGAATGCACAGATAGAAGGCAAATAAGCGTTCCATGGCTTTATTTCCCTTAGTTGCTTACTCTTGAGTAGAACTGCATGTTCACTCCAGAAATAAGCATCTTTGTAAAATGAGTCAAATTGAATCAGAACACATTGTTGGAGTGTCAGAATGCACAGATAGAAGGCAAATAAGCGTTCTATCGCTTTACTTCGCTTAGTTGCTTACTCTTGAGTAGAACTGCATGTTCACGCCAGAATTAAGCATCTTTGTGAAATGAGCCAAATTGAAGCAAAAAACATTGTTGGAGTGTCAGAATGCATAGATAGAAGGCAAATAAGCGTTCCATGGCTTTATTTCGCTTAGTTGCTTATTCTTGAGTAGAACTGCTTGTTCACTCCAGGAATAAGCATGTTTGTAAGATGAGTCAAATTGAAGCAGAAAACATTCTTGGAATGTCAGAATGCACAGATAGAAGGCAAATAAGCGTTCTATCGCTTTATTTCGCTTAGTTGCTTACTCTTGAGTAGAACTGCATGTTCACGCCAGAATTAAGCATCTTTGTGAAATGAGTCAAATTGAAGCAGAACACTTTGGTGGAGTGTCAGAACGCACAGATAGAAGGCAAATAAGCGTTCTATCGCTTTATTTCGCTTAGTTGCTTACTCTTGAGTAGAACTGCATGCTCACTCCAGAAATAAGCATCTTCATAAAATGAGTCAAATTGAAGCAGAAAACATCCTTGGAGTGTCAGAATGCACAGATAGAAGGCAAATAAGCGTTCTATCGCTTTATTTCGCTTAGTTGCTTACTCTTGAGTAGAACTGCATGTTCACGCCAGAATTAAGCATCTTTGTGAAATGAGCCAAATTGAAGCAAAAAACATTGTTGGAGTGTCAGAATGCATAGATAGAAGGCAAATAAGCGTTCCATGGCTTTATTTCGCTTAGTTGCTTACTCTTGAGTAGAACTGCATGTTCACTCCAGAAATAAACATCTTTGTAAAATGAGTCAAATTGAAGCAGAAAACATCCTTGGAGTGTCAGAATGCACAGATAGAAGGCAAATAAGCGTTCCATGGCTTTATTTCGCTTAGTTGCTTATTCTTGAGTAGAACTCCTTGTTCACTCCAGAAATAAGCATCTTTGTAAAATGAGTCAAATTGAATCAGAACACATTCTTGGAGTGTCAGAATGCACAGATAGAAGTCAAATAAGCGTTCTATCGCTTTATTTCGCTTAGTTGCTTACTCTTGAGTAGAACTGCATGTTCACGCCAGAATTAAGCATCTTTGTGAAATGAGTCAAATTGAAGCAGAACACATTGGTGGAGTGTCAGAATGCACAGATAGAAGGCAAATAAGCGTTCCATGGCTTTATTTCGCTTAGTTGCTTATTCTTGAGTAGAACTGCTTGTTCACTCCAGGAATAAGCATGTTTGTAAAATGAGTCAAATTGAAGCAGAAAACATTGTTGGAGTGTCAGAATGCACAGATAGAAGGCAAATAAGCGTTCCATGGCTTTATTTCGCTTAGTTGCTTACTCTTGAGTAGAACTGCATGTTCACTCCAGAAATAAGCATCTTTGTAAAATGAGTCAAATTGAATCAGAACACATTGTTGGAGTGTCAGAATGCACAGATAGAAGGCAAATAAGCGTTCTATCGCTTTATTTCGCTTACTTGCTTACTCTTGAGTAGAACTGCATGTTCACGCCAGAATTAAGCATCTTTGTGAAATGAGCCAAATTGAAGCAAAAAACATTGTTGGAGTGTCAGAATGCATAGATAGAAGGCAAATAAGCGTTCCATGGCTTTATTTCGCTTAGTTGCTTATTCTTGAGTAGAACTGCTTGTTCACTCCAGGAATAAGCATGTTTGTAAGATGAGTCAAATTGAAGCAGAAAACATTCTTGGAATGTCAGAATGCACAGATAGAAGGCAAATAAGCGTTCTATCGCTTTATTTCGCTTAGTTGCTTACTCTTGAGTACAACTGCATGTTCACGCCAGAATTAAGCATCTTTGTGAAATGAGTCAAATTGAAGCAGAACACTTTGGTGGAGTGTCAGAACGCACAGATAGAAGGCAAATAAGCGTTCTATCGCTTTATTTCGCTTAGTTGCTTACTCTTGAGTAGAACTGCATGCTCACTCCAGAAATAAGCATCTTTATAAAATGAGTCAAATTGAAGCAGAAAACATTGTTGGAGTGTCAGAATGCATAGATAGAAGGCAAATAAGCGTTCCATGGCTTTATTTCGCTTAGTTGCTTATTCTTGAGTAGAACTGCTTGTTCACTCCAGGAATAAGCATGTTTGTAAAATGAGCCAAATTGAAGCAGAAAACATTCTTGGAGTGTCAGAATGCACAGATAGAAGTCAAATAAGCGTTCTATCGCTTTATTTCGCTTAGTTGCTTACTCTTGAGTAGAACTGCATGTTCACGCCAGAATTAAGCATCTTTGTGAAATGAGTCAAATTGAAGCAGAACACATTGGTGGAGTGTCAGAATGCACAGATAGAAGGCAAATAAGCGTTCCATTGCTTTATTTCGCTTAGTTGCTTATTCTTGAGTAGAACTGCTTGTTCACTCCAGGAATAAGCATGTTTGTAAAATGAGTCGAATTGAAGCAGAAAACATTGTTGGAGTGTCAGAATGCACAGATAGAAGGCAAATAGGCGTTCCATGGCTTTATTTCGCTTTGGTGCTTACTCTTGAGTAGAACTGCATGTTCACTCCAGAAATAAGCATCTTTGTAAAATGAGTCAAATTGAATCAGAACACATTGTTGGAGTGTCAGAATGCACATATAGAAGGCAAATAAGCGTTCTATCGCTTTATTTCGCTTAGTTGCTTACTCTTGAGTAGAACTGCATGTTCACGCCAGAATTAAGCATCTTTGTGAAATGAGTCAAATTGAAGCAGAACACATTGGTGGAGTGTCAGAATGCACAGATAGAAGGCAAATAAGCGTTCCATGGCTTTATTTCGCTTAGTTGCTTATTCTTGAGTAGAACTGCTTGTTCACTCCAGGAATAAGCATGTTTGTAAAATGAGTCAAATTGAAGCAGAAAACATTGTTGGAGTGTCAGAATGCACAGATAGAAGGCAAATAAGCGTTCTATCGCTTTATTTCGCTTAGTTGCTTACTCTTGAGTAGAACTGCTTGTTCACGCCAGAATTAAGCATATTTGTGAAATGAGTCAAATTGAAGCAGAAAACATTCTTGGAATGTCAGAATGCACAGATAGAAGGCAAATAAGCGTTCTATCGCTTTATTTCGCTTAGTTGCTTACTCTTGAGTAGAACTGCATGTTCACGCCAGAATTAAGCATCTTTGTGAAATGAGTCAAATTGAAGCAGAACACTTTGGTGGAGTGTCAGAACGCACAGATAGAAGGCAAATAAGCGTTCTATCGCTTTATTTCGCTTAGTTGCTTACTCTTGAGTAGAACTGCATGCTCACTCCAGAAATAAGCATCTTTATAAAATGAGTCAAATTGAAGCAGAAAACATCCTTGGAGTGTCAGAATGCACAGATAGAAGGCAAATAAGCGTTCCATGGCTTTATTTCGCTTAGTTGCTTACTCTTGAGTAGAACTGCATGTTCACGCCAGAATTAAGCATCTTTGTGAAATGAGCCAAATTGAAGCAGAAAACATTGTTGGAGTGTCAGAATGCATAGATAGAAGGCAAATAAGCGTTCCATGGCTTTATTTCGCTTAGTTGCTTATTCTTGAGTAGAACTGCTTGTTCACTCCAGGAATAAGCATGTTTGTAAAATGAGCCAAATTGAAGCAGAAAACATTCTTGGAGTGTCAGAATGCACAGATAGAAGTCAAATAAGCGTTCTATCGCTTTATTTCGCTTAGTTGCTTACTCTTGAGTAGAACTGCATGTTCACGCCAGAATTAAGCATCTTTGTGAAATGAGTCAAATTGAAGCAGAACACATTGGTGGAGTGTCAGAATGCACAGATAGAAGGCAAATAAGCGTTCCATGGCTTTATTTCGCTTAGTTGCTTATTCTTGAGTAGAACTGCTTGTTCACTCCAGGAATAAGCATGTTTGTAAAATGAGTCGAATTGAAGCAGAAAACATTGTTGGAGTGTCAGAATGCACAGATAGAAGGCAAATAGGCGTTCCATGGCTTAATTTCGCTTTGGTGCTTACTCTTGAGTAGAACTGCATGTTCACTCCAGAAATAAGCATCTTTGTAAAATGAGTCAAATTGAATCAGAACACGTTGTTGGAGTGTCAGAATGCACATATAGAAGGCAAATAAGCGTTCTATCGCTTTATTTCGCTTAGTTGCTTACTCTTGAGTAGAACTGCATGTTCACGCCAGAATTAAGCATCTTTGTGAAATGAGCCAAATTGAAGCAAAAAACATTGTTGGAGTGTCAGAATGCATATATAGAAGGCAAATAAGCGTTCCATGGCTTTATTTCGCTTAGTTGCTTATTCTTGAGTAGAACTGCTTGTTCACTCCAGGAATAAGCATGTTTGTAAAATGAGCCAAATTGAAGCAGAAAACATTCTTGGAGTGTCAGAATGCACAGATAGAAGTCAAATAAGCGTTCTATCGCTTTATTTCGCTTAGTTGCTTACTCTTGAGTAGAACTGCATGTTCACGCCAGAATTAAGCATCTTTGTGAAATGAGTCAAATTGAAGCAGAACACATTGGTGGAGTGTCAGAATGCACAGATAGAAGGCAAATAAGCGTTCCATGGCTTTATTTCGCTTAGTTGCTTATTCTTGAGTAGAACTGCTTGTTCACTCCAGGAATAAGCATGTTTGTAAAATGAGTCAAATTGAAGCAGAAAACATTGTTGGAGTGTCAGAATGCACAGATAGAAGGCAAATAAGCGTTCCATGGCTTTATTTCGCTTAGTTGCTTACTCTTGAGTAGAACTGCATGTTCACTCCAGAAATAAGCATCTTTGTAAAATGAGTCAAATTGAATCAGAACACATTGTTGGAGTGTCAGAATGCACAGATAGAAGGCAAATAAGCGTTCTATCGCTTTACTTCGCTTAGTTGCTTACTCTTGAGTAGAACTGCATGTTCACGCCAGAATTAAGCATCTTTGTGAAATGAGCCAAATTGAAGCAAAAAACATTGTTGGAGTGTCAGAATGCATAGATAGAAGGCAAATAAGCGTTCCATGGCTTTATTTCGCTTAGTTGCTTATTCTTGAGTAGAACTGCTTGTTCACTCCAGGAATAAGCATGTTTGTAAGATGAGTCAAATTGAAGCAGAAAACATTCTTGGAATGTCAGAATGCACAGATAGAAGGCAAATAAGCGTTCTATCGCTTTATTTCGCTTAGTTGCTTACTCTTGAGTAGAACTGCATGTTCACGCCAGAATTAAGCATCTTTGTGAAATGAGTCAAATTGAAGCAGAACACTTTGGTGGAGTGTCAGAACGCACAGATAGAAGGCAAATAAGCGTTCTATCGCTTTATTTCGCTTAGTTGCTTACTCTTGAGTAGAACTGCATGCTCACTCCAGAAATAAGCATCTTTATAAAATGAGTCAAATTGAAGCAGAAAACATCCTTGGAGTGTCAGAATGCACAGATAGAAGGCAAATAAGCGTTCTATCGCTTTATTTCGCTTAGTTGCTTACTCTTGAGTAGAACTGCATGTTCACGCCAGAATTAAGCATCTTTGTGAAATGAGCCAAATTGAAGCAAAAAACATTGTTGGAGTGTCAGAATGCATAGATAGAAGGCAAATAAGCGTTCCATGGCTTTATTTCGCTTAGTTGCTTATTCTTGAGTAGAACTGCTTGTTCACTCCAGGAATGAGCATGTTTGTAAGATGAGTCAAATTGAAGCAGAAAACATTCTTGGAATGTCAGAATGCACAGATAGAAGGCAAATAAGCGTTCTATCGCTTTATTTCGCTTAGTTGCTTACTCTTGAGTAGAACTGCATGTTCACGCCAGAATTAAGCATCTTTGTGAAATGAGTCAAATTGAAGCAGAACACTTTGGTGGAGTGTCAGAACGCACAGATAGAAGGCAAATAAGCGTTCCATGGCTTTATTTCGCTTAGTTGCTTATTCTTGAGTAGAACTGCTTGTTCACTCCAGGAATAAGCATGTTTGTAAAATGAGCCAAATTGAAGCAGAAAACATTCTTGGAGTGTCAGAATGCACAGATAGAAGTCAAATAAGCGTTCTATCGCTTTATTTCGCTTAGTTGCTTACTCTTGAGTAGAACTGCATGTTCACGCCAGAATTAAGCATCTTTGTGAAATGAGTCAAATTGAAGCAGAACACATTGGTGGAGTGTCAGAATGCACAGATAGAAGGCAAATAAGCGTTCCATGGCTTTATTTCGCTTAGTTGCTTATTCTTGAGTAGAACTGCTTGTTCACTCCAGGAATAAGCATGTTTGTAAAATGAGTCGAATTGAAGCAGAAAACATTGTTGGAGTGTCAGAATGCACAGATAGAAGGCAAATAGGCGTTCCATGGCTTTATTTCGCTTTGGTGCTTACTCTTGAGTAGAACTGCATGTTCACTCCAGAAATAAGCATCTTTGTAAAATGAGTCAAATTGAATCAGAACACATTGTTGGAGTGTCAGAATGCACATATAGAAGGCAAATAAGCGTTCTATCGCTTTATTTCGCTTAGTTGCTTACTCTTGAGTAGAACTGCATGTTCACGCCAGAATTAAGCATCTTTGTGAAATGAGTCAAATTGAAGCAGAACACATTGGTGGAGTGTCAGAATGCACAGATAGAAGGCAAATAAGCGTTCCATGGCTTTATTTCGCTTAGTTGCTTATTCTTGAGTAGAACTGCTTGTTCACTCCAGGAATAAGCATGTTTGTAAAATGAGTCAAATTGAAGCAGAAAACATTGTTGGAGTGTCAGAATGCACAGATAGAAGGCAAATAAGCGTTCTATCGCTTTATTTCGCTTAGTTGCTTACTCTTGAGTAGAACTGCATGTTCACGCCAGAATTAAGCATCTTTGTGAAATGAGCCAAATTGAAGCAAAAAACATTGTTGGAGTGTCAGAATGCATAGATAGAAGGCAAATAAGCGTTCCATGGCTTTATTTCGCTTAGTTGCTTATTCTTGAGTAGAACTGCTTGTTCACTCCAGGAATGAGCATGTTTGTAAGATGAGTCAAATTGAAGCAGAAAACATTCTTGGAATGTCAGAATGCACAGATAGAAGGCAAATAAGCGTTCTATCGCTTTATTTCGCTTAGTTGCTTACTCTTGAGTAGAACTGCATGTTCACGCCAGAATTAAGCATCTTTGTGAAATGAGTCAAATTGAAGCAGAACACTTTGGTGGAGTGTCAGAACGCACAGATAGAAGGCAAATAAGCGTTCTATCGCTTTATTTCGCTTAGTTGCTTACTCTTGAGTAGAACTGCATGCTCACTCCAGAAATAAGCATCTTTATAAAATGAGTCAAATTGAAGCAGAAAACATCCTTGGAGTGTCAGAATGCACAGATAGAAGGCAAATAAGCGTTCCATGGCTTTATTTCGCTTAGTTGCTTACTCTTGAGTAGAACTGCATGTTCACGCCAGAATTAAGCATCTTTGTGAAATGAGCCAAATTGAAGCAGAAAACATTGTTGGAGTGTCAGAATGCATAGATAGAAGGCAAATAAGCGTTCCATGGCTTTATTTCGCTTAGTTGCTTATTCTTGAGTAGAACTGCTTGTTCACTCCAGGAATAAGCATGTTTGTAAAATGAGCCAAATTGAAGCAGAAAACATTCTTGGAGTGTCAGAATGCACAGATAGAAGTCAAATAAGCGTTCTATCGCTTTATTTCGCTTAGTTGCTTACTCTTGAGTAGAACTGCATGTTCACGCCAGAATTAAGCATCTTTGTGAAATGAGTCAAATTGAAGCAGAACACATTGGTGGAGTGTCAGAATGCACAGATAGAAGGCAAATAAGCGTTCCATGGCTTTATTTCGCTTAGTTGCTTATTCTTGAGTAGAACTGCTTGTTCACTCCAGGAATAAGCATGTTTGTAAAATGAGTCGAATTGAAGCAGAAAACATTGTTGGAGTGTCAGAATGCACAGATAGAAGGCAAATAGGCGTTCCATGGCTTTATTTCGCTTTGGTGCTTACTCTTGAGTAGAACTGCATGTTCACTCCAGAAATAAGCATCTTTGTAAAATGAGTCAAATTGAATCAGAACACATTGTTGGAGTGTCAGAATGCACATATAGAAGGCAAATAAGCGTTCTATCGCTTTATTTCGCTTAGTTGCTTACTCTTGAGTAGAACTGCATGTTCACGCCAGAATTAAGCATCTTTGTGAAATGAGCCAAATTGAAGCAAAAAACATTGTTGGAGTGTCAGAATGCATATATAGAAGGCAAATAAGCGTTCCATGGCTTTATTTCGCTTAGTTGCTTATTCTTGAGTAGAACTGCTTGTTCACTCCAGGAATAAGCATGTTTGTAAAATGAGCCAAATTGAAGCAGAAAACATTCTTGGAGTGTCAGAATGCACAGATAGAAGTCAAATAAGCGTTCTATCGCTTTATTTCGCTTAGTTGCTTACTCTTGAGTAGAACTGCATGTTCACGCCAGAATTAAGCATCTTTGTGAAATGAGTCAAATTGAAGCAGAACACATTGGTGGAGTGTCAGAATGCACAGATAGAAGGCAAATAAGCGTTCCATGGCTTTATTTCGCTTAGTTGCTTATTCTTGAGTAGAACTGCTTGTTCACTCCAGGAATAAGCATGTTTGTAAAATGAGTCAAATTGAAGCAGAAAACATTGTTGGAGTGTCAGAATGCACAGATAGAAGGCAAATAAGCGTTCCATGGCTTTATTTCGCTTAGTTGCTTACTCTTGAGTAGAACTGCATGTTCACTCCAGAAATTAGCATCTTTGTAAAATGAGTCAAATTGAATCAGAACACATTGTTGGAGTGTCAGAATGCACAGATAGAAGGCAAATAAGCGTTCTATCGCTTTATTTCGCTTAGTTGCTTACTCTTGAGTAGAACTGCATGTTCACGCCAGAATTAAGCATCTTTGTGAAATGAGCCAAATTGAAGCAGAAAACATTGTTGGAATGTCAGAATGCATAGATAGAAGGCAAATAAGCGTTCCATGGCTTTATTTCGCTTAGTTGCTTATTCTTGAGTAGAACTGCTTGTTCACTCCAGAAATAAGCATCTTTGTAAAATGAGTCAAATTGAATCAGAACACATTCTTGGAGTGTCAGAATGCACAGATAGAAGTCAAATAAGCGTTCTATCGCTTTATTTGGCTTAGTTGCTTACTCTTGAGTAGAACTGCATGTTCACGCCAGAATTAAGCATCTTTGTGAAATGAGTCAAATTGAAGCAGAACACATTGGTGGAGTGTCAGAATGCACAGATAGAAGGCAAATAAGCGTTCCATGGCTTTATTTCGCTTAGTTGCTTATTCTTGAGTAGAACTGCTTGTTCACTCCAGAATTAAGCATCTTTGTGAAATGAGTCAAATTGAATCAGAACACATTGTTGGAGTGTCAGAATGCACAGATAGAAGGCAAATAAGCGTTCTATCGCTTTATTTCGCTTAGTTGCTTACTCTTGAGTAGAACTGCATGCTCACTCCAGAAATAAGCATCTTTATAAAATGAGTCAAATTGAAGCAGAAAACATCCTTGGAGTGTCAGAATGCACAGATAGAAGGCAAATAAGCGTTCCATGGCTTTATTTCGCTTAGTTGCTTACTCTTGAGTAGAACTGCATGTTCACGCCAGAATTAAGCATCTTTGTGAAATGAGCCAAATTGAAGCAGAAAACATTGTTGGAGTGTCAGAATGCATAGATAGAAGGCAAATAAGCGTTCCATGGCTTTATTTCGCTTAGTTGCTTATTCTTGAGTAGAACTGCTTGTTCACTCCAGGAATAAGCATGTTTGTAAAATGAGCCAAATTGAAGCAGAAAACATTCTTGGAGTGTCAGAATGCACAGATAGAAGTCAAATAAGCGTTCTATCGCTTTATTTCGCTTAGTTGCTTACTCTTGAGTAGAACTGCATGTTCACGCCAGAATTAAGCATCTTTGTGAAATGAGTCAAATTGAAGCAGAACACATTGGTGGAGTGTCAGAATGCACAGATAGAAAGCAAATAAGCGTTCCATGGCTTTATTTCGCTTAGTTGCTTATTCTTGAGTAGAACTGCTTGTTCACTCCAGGAATAAGCATGTTTGTAAAATGAGTCGAATTGAAGCAGAAAACATTGTTGGAGTGTCAGAATGCACAGATAGAAGGCAAATAGGCGTTCCATGGCTTAATTTCGCTTTGGTGCTTACTCTTGAGTAGAACTGCATGTTCACTCCAGAAATAAGCATCTTTGTAAAATGAGTCAAATTGAATCAGAACACGTTGTTGGAGTGTCAGAATGCACATATAGAAGGCAAATAAGCGTTCTATCGCTTTATTTCGCTTAGTTGCTTACTCTTGAGTAGAACTGCATGTTCACGCCAGAATTAAGCATCTTTGTGAAATGAGCCAAATTGAAGCAAAAAACATTGTTGGAGTGTCAGAATTCATATATAGAAGGCAAATAAGCGTTCCATGGCTTTATTTCGCTTAGTTGCTTATTCTTGAGTAGAACTGCTTGTTCACTCCAGGAATAAGCATGTTTGTAAAATGAGCCAAATTGAAGCAGAAAACATTCTTGGAGTGTCAGAATGCACAGATAGAAGTCAAATAAGCGTTCTATCGCTTTATTTCGCTTAGTTGCTTACTCTTGAGTAGAACTGCATGTTCACGCCAGAATTAAGCATCTTTGTGAAATGAGTCAAATTGAAGCAGAACACATTGGTGGAGTGTCAGAATGCACAGATAGAAGGCAAATAAGCGTTCCATGGCTTTATTTCGCTTAGTTGCTTATTCTTGAGTAGAACTGCTTGTTCACTCCAGGAATAAGCATGTTTGTAAAATGAGTCAAATTGAAGCAGAAAACATTGTTGGAGTGTCAGAATGCACAGATAGAAGGCAAATAAGCGTTCCATGGCTTTATTTCGCTTAGTTGCTTACTCTTGAGTAGAACTGCATGTTCACTCCAGAAATAAGCATCTTTGTAAAATGAGTCAAATTGAATCAGAACACATTGTTGGAGTGTCAGAATGCACAGATAGAAGGCAAATAAGCGTTCTATCGCTTTACTTCGCTTAGTTGCTTACTCTTGAGTAGAACTGCATGTTCACGCCAGAATTAAGCATCTTTGTGAAATGAGCCAAATTGAAGCAAAAAACATTGTTGGAGTGTCAGAATGCATAGATAGAAGGCAAATAAGCGTTCCATGGCTTTATTTCGCTTAGTTGCTTATTCTTGAGTAGAACTGCTTGTTCACTCCAGGAATAAGCATGTTTGTAAGATGAGTCAAATTGAAGCAGAAAACATTCTTGGAATGTCAGAATGCACAGATAGAAGGCAAATAAGCGTTCTATCGCTTTATTTCGCTTAGTTGCTTACTCTTGAGTAGAACTGCATGTTCACGCCAGAATTAAGCATCTTTGTGAAATGAGTCAAATTGAAGCAGAACACTTTGGTGGAGTGTCAGAACGCACAGATAGAAGGCAAATAAGCGTTCTATCGCTTTATTTCGCTTAGTTGCTTACTCTTGAGTAGAACTGCATGCTCACTCCAGAAATAAGCATCTTCATAAAATGAGTCAAATTGAAGCAGAAAACATCCTTGGAGTGTCAGAATGCACAGATAGAAGGCAAATAAGCGTTCTATCGCTTTATTTCGCTTAGTTGCTTACTCTTGAGTAGAACTGCATGTTCACGCCAGAATTAAGCATCTTTGTGAAATGAGCCAAATTGAAGCAAAAAACATTGTTGGAGTGTCAGAATGCATAGATAGAAGGCAAATAAGCGTTCCATGGCTTTATTTCGCTTAGTTGCTTATTCTTGAGTAGAACTGCTTGTTCACTCCAGGAATAAGCATGTTTGTAAAATGAGCCAAATTGAAGCAGAAAACATTCTTGGAGTGTCAGAATGCACAGATAGAAGTCAAATAAGCGTTCTATCGCTTTATTTCGCTTAGTTGCTTACTCTTGAGTAGAACTGCATGTTCACGCCAGAATTAAGCATCTTTGTGAAATGAGTCAAATTGAAGCAGAACACATTGGTGGAGTGTCAGAATGCACAGATAGAAGGCAAATAAGCGTTCCATGGCTTTATTTCGCTTAGTTGCTTATTCTTGAGTAGAACTGCTTGTTCACTCCAGGAATAAGCATGTTTGTAAAATGAGTCAAATTGAAGCAGAAAACATTGTTGGAGTGTCAGAATGCACAGATAGAAGGCAAATAAGCGTTCTATCGCTTTATTTCGCTTAGTTGCTTACTCTTGAGTAGAACTGCATGTTCACGCCAGAATTAAGCATCTTTGTGAAATGAGCCAAATTGAAGCAAAAAACATTGTTGGAGTGTCAGAATGCATAGATAGAAGGCAAATAAGCGTTCCATGGCTTTATTTCGCTTAGTTGCTTATTCTTGAGTAGAACTGCTTGTTCACTCCAGGAATAAGCATGTTTGTAAGATGAGTCAAATTGAAGCAGAAAACATTCTTGGAATGTCAGAATGCACAGATAGAAGGCAAATAAGCGTTCTATCGCTTTATTTCGCTTAGTTGCTTACTCTTGAGTAGAACTGCATGTTCACGCCAGAATTAAGCATCTTTGTGAAATGAGTCAAATTGAAGCAGAACACTTTGGTGGAGTGTCAGAACGCACAGATAGAAGGCAAATAAGCGTTCTATCGCTTTATTTCGCTTAGTTGCTTACTCTTGAGTAGAACTGCATGCTCACTCCAGAAATAAGCATCTTTATAAAATGAGTCAAATTGAAGCAGAAAACATCCTTGGAGTGTCAGAATGCATATATAGAAGGCAAATAAGCGTTCCATGGCTTTATTTCGCTTAGTTGCTTATTCTTGAGTAGAACTGCATGTTCACGCCAGAATTAAGCATCTTTGTGAAATGAGCCAAATTGAAGCAGAAAACATTGTTGGAGTGTCAGAATGCATAGATAGAAGGCAAATAAGCGTTCCATGGCTTTATTTCGCTTAGTTGCTTATTCTTGAGTAGAACTGCTTGTTCACTCCAGGAATAAGCATGTTTGTAAAATGAGCCAAATTGAAGCAGAAAACATTCTTGGAGTGTCAGAATGCACAGATAGAAGTCAAATAAGCGTTCTATCGCTTTATTTCGCTTAGTTGCTTACTCTTGAGTAGAACTGCATGTTCACGCCAGAATTAAGCATCTTTGTGAAATGAGTCGAATTGAAGCAGAACACATTGGTGGAGTGTCAGAATGCACAGATAGAAGGCAAATAAGCGTTCCATGGCTTTATTTCGCTTAGTTGCTTATTCTTGAGTAGAACTGCTTGTTCACTCCAGGAATAAGCATGTTTGTAAAATGAGTCGAATTGAAGCAGAAAACATTGTTGGAGTGTCAGAATGCACAGATAGAAGGCAAATAGGCGTTCCATGGCTTTATTTCGCTTTGGTGCTTACTCTTGAGTAGAACTGCATGTTCACTCCAGAAATAAGCATCTTTGTAAAATGAGTCAAATTGAATCAGAACACATTGTTGGAGTGTCAGAATGCACATATAGAAGGCAAATAAGCGTTCTATCGCTTTATTTCGCTTAGTTGCTTACTCTTGAGTAGAACTGCATGTTCACGCCAGAATTAAGCATCTTTGTGAAATGAGCCAAATTGAAGCAAAAAACATTGTTGGAGTGTCAGAATGCATATATAGAAGGCAAATAAGCGTTCCATGGCTTTATTTCGCTTAGTTGCTTATTCTTGAGTAGAACTGCTTGTTCACTCCAGGAATAAGCATGTTTGTAAAATGAGCCAAATTGAAGCAGAAAACATTCTTGGAGTGTCAGAATGCACAGATAGAAGTCAAATAAGCGTTCTATCGCTTTATTTCGCTTAGTTGCTTACTCTTGAGTAGAACTGCATGTTCACGCCAGAATTAAGCATCTTTGTGAAATGAGTCAAATTGAAGCAGAACACATTGGTGGAGTGTCAGAATGCACAGATAGAAGGCAAATAAGCGTTCCATGGCTTTATTTCGCTTAGTTGCTTATTCTTGAGTAGAACTGCTTGTTCACTCCAGGAATAAGCATGTTTGTAAAATGAGTCAAATTGAAGCAGAAAACATTGTTGGAGTGTCAGAATGCACAGATAGAAGGCAAATAAGCGTTCCATGGCTTTATTTCGCTTAGTTGCTTACTCTTGAGTAGAACTGCATGTTCACTCCAGAAATTAGCATCTTTGTAAAATGAGTCAAATTGAATCAGAACACATTGTTGGAGTGTCAGAATGCACAGATAGAAGGCAAATAAGCGTTCTATCGCTTTATTTCGCTTAGTTGCTTACTCTTGAGTAGAACTGCATGTTCACGCCAGAATTAAGCATCTTTGTGAAATGAGCCAAATTGAAGCAGAAAACATTGTTGGAATGTCAGAATGCATAGATAGAAGGCAAATAAGCGTTCCATGGCTTTATTTCGCTTAGTTGCTTATTCTTGAGTAGAACTGCTTGTTCACTCCAGAAATAAGCATCTTTGTAAAATGAGTCAAATTGAATCAGAACACATTCTTGGAGTGTCAGAATGCACAGATAGAAGTCAAATAAGCGTTCTATCGCTTTATTTGGCTTAGTTGCTTACTCTTGAGTAGAACTGCATGTTCACGCCAGAATTAAGCATCTTTGTGAAATGAGTCAAATTGAAGCAGAACACATTGGTGGAGTGTCAGAATGCACAGATAGAAGGCAAATAAGCGTTCGATGGCTTTATTTCGCTTAGTTGCTTATTCTTGAGTAGAACTGCTTGTTCACTCCAGAATTAAGCATCTTTGTGAAATGAGTCAAATTGAATCAGAACACATTGTTGGAGTGTCAGAATGCACAGATAGAAGGCAAATAAGCGTTCTATCGCTTTATTTCGCTTAGTTGCTTACTCTTGAGTAGAACTGCATGTTCACTCCAGAAATAAGCATCTTTGTAAAATGAGTCAAATTGAAGCAGAAAACATCCTTGGAGTGTCAGAATGCACAGATAGAAGGCAAATAAGCGTTCCATGGCTTTATTTCGCTTAGTTGCTTACTCTTGAGTAGAACTGCATGTTCACGCCAGAATTAAGCATCTTTGTAAAATGAGTCAAATTGAAGCAGAACACATTGGTGGAGTGTCAGAATGCACAGATAGAAGGCAAATAAGCGTTCCATGGCTTTATTTCCCTTAGTTGCTTATTCTTGAGTAGAACTGCTTGTTCACTCCAGGAATAAGCATGTTTGTAAAATGAGTCAAATTGAAGCAGAAAACATTGTTGGAGTGTCAGAATGCACAGATAGAAGGCAAATAAGCGTTCCATGGCTTTATTTCGCTTAGTTGCTTACTCTTGAGTAGAACTGCATGTTCACGCCAGAATTAAGCATCTTTGTGAAATGAGTCAAATTGAAGCAGAACACTTTGGTGGAGTGTCAGAATGCACAGATAGAAGGCAAATAAGCGTTCCATGGCTTTATTTCGCTTAGTTGCTTATTCTTGAGTAGAACTGCTTGTTCACTCCAGAATTAAGCATCTTTGTGAAATGAGTCAAATTGAATCAGAACACATTGTTGGAGTGTCAGAATGCACAGATAGAAGGCAAATAAGCGTTCTATCGCTTTATTTCGCTTAGTTGCTTACTGTTGAGTAGAACTGCATGTTCATGCCAGAAATAAGCATCTTTGTAAAATGAGTCAAATTGAATCAGAACACATTGTTGGAGTGTCAGAATGCACAGATAGAAGGCAAATAAGCGTTCCATGGCTTTATTTCGCTTAGTTGCTTACTCTTGAGTAGAACTGCATGTTCACTCCAGAAATTAGCATCTTTGTAAAATGAGTCAAATTGAATCAGAACACATTGTTGGAGTGTCAGAATGCACAGATAGAAGGCAAATAAGCGTTCTATCGCTTTATTTCGCTTAGTTGCTTACTCTTGAGTAGAACTGCATGTTCACTCCAGAAATAAGCATCTTTGTAAAATGAGTCAAATTGAAGCAGAAAACATCCTTGGAGTGTCAGAATGCACAGATAGAAGGCAAATAAGCGTTCTATCGCTTTATTTCGCTTAGTTGCTTACTCTTGAGTAGAACTGCATGTTCACGCCAGAATTAAGCATCTTTGTGAAATGAGCCAAATTGAAGCAGAAAACATTGTTGGAGTGTCAGAATGCACAGATAGAAGGCAAATAAGCGTTCTATCGCTTTATTTCGCTGAGTTGCTTACTGTTGAGTAGAACTGCATGTTCACGCCAGAAATAAGCATCTTTGTAAAATGAGTCAAATTGAATCAGAACACATTGTTGGAGTGTCAGAATGCACAGATAGAAGGCAAATAAGCGTTCCATGGCTTTATTTCGCTTAGTTGCTTACTCTTGAGTAGAACTGCTTGTTCACTCCAGGAATAAGCATGTTTGTAAAATGAGCCAAATTAAAGCAGAAAACATTGTTGGAGTGTCAGAATGCACAGATAGAAGGCAAAAAAGCGTTCCATGGCTTTATTTCGCTTAGTTGCTTACTCTTGAGTAGAACTGCATGTTCACTCCAGAAATAAACATCTTTGTAAAATGAGTCAAATTGAAGCAGAAAACATCCTTGGAGTGTCAGAATGCACAGATAGAAGGCAAATAAGCGTTCCATGGCTTTATTTCGCTTAGTTGCTTATTCTTGAGTAGAACTCCTTGTTCACTCCAGAAATAAGCATCTTTGTAAAATGAGTCAAATTGAATCAGAACACATTCTTGGAGTGTCAGAATGCACAGATAGAAGTCAAATAAGCGTTCTATCGCTTTATTTCGCTTAGTTGCTTACTCTTGAGTAGAACTGCATGTTCACGCCAGAATTAAGCATCTTTGTACAATGAGTCAAATTGAAGCAGAACACATTGGTGGAGTGTCAGAATGCACAGATAGAAGGCAAATAAGCGTTCCATGGCTTTATTTCGCTTAGTTGCTTATTCTTGAGTAGAACTGCTTGTTCACTCCAGGAATAAGCATGTTTGTAAAATGAGTCAAATTGAAGCAGAAAACATTGTTGGAGTGTCAGAATGCACAGATAGAAGGCAAATAAGCGTTCCATGGCTTTATTTCGCTTAGTTGCTTACTCTTGAGTAGAACTGCATGTTCACTCCAGAAATAAGCATCTTTGTAAAATGAGTCAAATTGAATCAGAACACATTGTTGGAGTGTCAGAATGCACAGATAGAAGGCAAATAAGCGTTCTATCGCTTTATTTCGCTTAGTTGCTTACTCTTGAGTAGAACTGCATGTTCACGCCAGAATTAAGCATCTTTGTGAAATGAGCCAAATTGAAGCAAAAAACATTGTTGGAGTGTCAGAATGCATAGATAGAAGGCAAATAAGCGTTCCATGGCTTTATTTCGCTTAGTTGCTTATTCTTGAGTAGAACTGCTTGTTCACTCCAGGAATAAGCATGTTTGTAAGATGAGTCAAATTGAAGCAGAAAACATTCTTGGAATGTCAGAATGCACAGATAGAAGGCAAATAAGCGTTCTATCGCTTTATTTCGCTTAGTTGCTTACTCTTGAGTAGAACTGCATGTTCACGCCAGAATTAAGCATCTTTGTGAAATGAGTCAAATTGAAGCAGAACACTTTGGTGGAGTGTCAGAACGCACAGATAGAAGGCAAATAAGCGTTCTATCGCTTTATTTCGCTTAGTTGCTTACTCTTGAGTAGAACTGCATGCTCACTCCAGAAATAAGCATCTTTATAAAATGAGTCAAATTGAAGCAGAAAACATTGTTGGAGTGTCAGAATGCATAGATAGAAGGCAAATAAGCGTTCCATGGCTTTATTTCGCTTAGTTGCTTATTCTTGAGTAGAACTGCTTGTTCACTCCAGGAATAAGCATGTTTGTAAAATGAGCCAAATTGAAGCAGAAAACATTCTTGGAGTGTCAGAATGCACAGATAGAAGTCAAATAAGCGTTCTATCGCTTTATTTCGCTTAGTTGCTTACTCTTGAGTAGAACTGCATGTTCACGCCAGAATTAAGCATCTTTGTGAAATGAGTCAAATTGAAGCAGAACACATTGGTGGAGTGTCAGAATGCACAGATAGAAGGCAAATAAGCGTTCCATTGCTTTATTTCGCTTAGTTGCTTATTCTTGAGTAGAACTGCTTGTTCACTCCAGGAATAAGCATGTTTGTAAAATGAGTCGAATTGAAGCAGAAAACATTGTTGGAGTGTCAGAATGCACAGATAGAAGGCAAATAGGCGTTCCATGGCTTTATTTCGCTTTGGTGCTTACTCTTGAGTAGAACTGCATGTTCACTCCAGAAATAAGCATCTTTGTAAAATGAGTCAAATTGAATCAGAACACATTGTTGGAGTGTCAGAATGCACATATAGAAGGCAAATAAGCGTTCTATCGCTTTATTTCGCTTAGTTGCTTACTCTTGAGTAGAACGGCATGTTCACGCCAGAATTAAGCATCTTTGTGAAATGAGCCAAATTGAAGCAAAAAACATTGTTGGAGTGTCAGAATGCATATATAGAAGGCAAATAAGCGTTCCATGGCTTTATTTCGCTTAGTTGCTTATTCTTGAGTAGAACTGCTTGTTCACTCCAGGAATAAGCATGTTTGTAAAATGAGCCAAATTGAAGCAGAAAACATTCTTGGAGTGTCAGAATGCACAGATAGAAGTCAAATAAGCGTTCTATCGCTTTATTTCGCTTAGTTGCTTACTCTTGAGTAGAACTGCATGTTCACGCCAGAATTAAGCATCTTTGTGAAATGAGTCAAATTGAAGCAGAACACATTGTTGGAGTGTCAGAATGCACAGATAGAAGGCAAATAAGCGTTCTATCGCTTTATTTCGCTTAGTTGCTTACTCTTGAGTAGAACTGCATGTTCACGCCAGAATTAAGCATCTTTGTGAAATGAGCCAAATTGAAGCAAAAAACATTGTTGGAGTGTCAGAATGCATAGATAGAAGGCAAATAAGCGTTCCATGGCTTTATTTCGCTTAGTTGCTTATTCTTGAGTAGAACTGCTTGTTCACTCCAGGAATAAGCATGTTTGTAAGATGAGTCAAATTGAAGCAGAAAACATTCTTGGAATGTCAGAATGCACAGATAGAAGGCAAATAAGCGTTCTATCGCTTTATTTCGCTTAGTTGCTTACTCTTGAGTAGAACTGCATGTTCACGCCAGAATTAAGCATCTTTGTGAAATGAGTCAAATTGAAGCAGAACACTTTGGTGGAGTGTCAGAACGCACTGATAGAAGGCAAATAAGCGTTCTATCGCTTTATTTCGCTTAGTTGCTTACTCTTGAGTAGAACTGCATGCTCACTCCAGAAATAAGCATCTTTATAAAATGAGTCAAATTGAAGCAGAAAACATCCTTGGAGTGTCAGAATGCACAGATAGAAGGCAAATAAGCGTTCCATGGCTTTATTTCGCTTAGTTGCTTACTCTTGAGTAGAACTGCATGTTCACGCCAGAATTAAGCATCTTTGTGAAATGAGCCAAATTGAAGCAGAAAACATTGTTGGAGTGTCAGAATGCATAGATAGAAGGCAAATAAGCGTTCCATGGCTTTATTTCGCTTAGTTGCTTATTCTTGAGTAGAACTGCTTGTTCACTCCAGGAATAAGCATGTTTGTAAAATGAGCCAAATTGAAGCAGAAAACATTCTTGGAGTGTCAGAATGCACAGATAGAAGTCAAATAAGCGTTCTATCGCTTTATTTCGCTTAGTTGCTTACTCTTGAGTAGAACTGCATGTTCACGCCAGAATTAAGCATCTTTGTGAAATGAGTCAAATTGAAGCAGAACACATTGGTGGAGTGTCAGAATGCACAGATAGAAGGCAAATAAGCGTTCCATGGCTTTATTTCGCTTAGTTGCTTATTCTTGAGTAGAACTGCTTGTTCACTCCAGGAATAAGCATGTTTGTAAAATGAGTCGAATTGAAGCAGAAAACATTGTTGGAGTGTCAGAATGCACAGATAGAAGGCAAATAGGCGTTCCATGGCTTTATTTCGCTTTGGTGCTTACTCTTGAGTAGAACTGCATGTTCACTCCAGAAATAAGCATCTTTGTAAAATGAGTCAAATTGAATCAGAACACATTGTTGGAGTGTCAGAATGCACATATAGAAGGCAAATAAGCGTTCTATCGCTTTATTTCGCTTAGTTGCTTACTCTTGAGTAGAACTGCATGTTCACGCCAGAATTAAGCATCTTTGTGAAATGAGCCAAATTGAAGCAAAAAACATTGTTGGAGTGTCAGAATGCATATATAGAAGGCAAATAAGCGTTCCATGGCTTTATTTCGCTTAGTTGCTTATTCTTGAGTAGAACTGCTTGTTCACTCCAGGAATAAGCATGTTTGTAAAATGAGCCAAATTGAAGCAGAAAACATTCTTGGAGTGTCAGAATGCACAGATAGAAGTCAAATAAGCGTTCTATCGCTTTATTTCGCTTAGTTGCTTACTCTTGAGTAGAACTGCATGTTCACGCCAGAATTAAGCATCTTTGTGAAATGAGTCAAATTGAAGCAGAACACATTGGTGGAGTGTCAGAATGCACAGATAGAAGGCAAATAAGCGTTCCATGGCTTTATTTCGCTTAGTTGCTTATTCTTGAGTAGAACTGCTTGTTCACTCCAGGAATAAGCATGTTTGTAAAATGAGTCAAATTGAAGCAGAAAACATTGTTGGAGTGTCAGAATGCACAGATAGAAGGCAAATAAGCGTTCCATGGCTTTATTTCGCTTAGTTGCTTACTCTTGAGTAGAACTGCATGTTCACTCCAGAAATTAGCATCTTTGTAAAATGAGTCAAATTGAATCAGAACACATTGTTGGAGTGTCAGAATGCACAGATAGAAGGCAAATAAGCGTTCTATCGCTTTATTTCGCTTAGTTGCTTACTCTTGAGTAGAACTGCATGTTCACGCCAGAATTAAGCATCTTTGTGAAATGAGCCAAATTGAAGCAGAAAACATTGTTGGAATGTCAGAATGCATAGATAGAAGGCAAATAAGCGTTCCATGGCTTTATTTCGCTTAGTTGCTTATTCTTGAGTAGAACTGCTTGTTCACTCCAGAAATAAGCATCTTTGTAAAATGAGTCAAATTGAATCAGAACACATTCTTGGAGTGTCAGAATGCACAGATAGAAGTCAAATAAGCGTTCTATCGCTTTATTTCGCTTAGTTGCTTACTCTTGAGTAGAACTGCATGTTCACGCCAGAATTAAGCATCTTTGTGAAATGAGTCAAATTGAAGCAGAACACATTGGTGGAGTGTCAGAATGCACAGATAGAAGGCAAATAAGCGTTCCATGGCTTTATTTCGCTTAGTTGCTTATTCTTGAGTAGAACTGCTTGTTCACTCCAGAATTAAGCATCTTTGTGAAATGAGTCAAATTGAATCAGAACACATTGTTGGAGTGTCAGAATGCACAGATAGAAGGCAAATAAGCGTTCTATCGCTTTATTTCGCTTAGTTGCTTACTGTTGAGTAGAACTGCATGTTCACGCCAGAAATAAGCATCTTTGTAAAATGAGTCAAATTGAATCAGAACACATTGTTGGAGTGTCAGAATGCACAGATAGAAGGCAAATAAGCGTACTATCGCTTTATTTCGCTTAGTTGCTTACTCTTGAGTAGAACTGCATGTTCACTCCAGAAATAAGCATCTTTGTAAAATGAGTCAAATTGAAGCAGAAAACATCCTTGGAGTGTCAGAATGCACAGATAGAAGGCAAATAAGCGTTCCATGGCTTTATTTCGCTTAGTTGCTTACTCTTGAGTAGAACTGCATGTTTACGCCAGAATTAAGCATCTTTGTAAAATGAGTCAAATTGAAGCAGAACACATTGGTGGAGTGTCAGAATGCACAGATAGAAGGCAAATAAGCGTTCCATGGCTTTATTTCCCTTAGTTGCTTATTCTTGAGTAGAACTGCTTGTTCACTCCAGGAATAAGCATGTTTGTAAAATGAGTCAAATTGAAGCAGAAAACATTGTTGGAGTGTCAGAATGCACAGATAGAAGGCAAATAAGCGTTCCATGGCTTTATTTCGCTTTGTTGCTTACTGTTGAGTAGAACTGCATGTTCACTCCAGAAATAAGCATCTTTGTAAAATGAGTCAAATTGAAGCAGAAAACATCCTTGGAGTTTCAGAATGCACAGATAGAAGGCAAATAAGCGTTCCATGGCTTTATTTCGCTTAGTTGCTTACTCTTGAGTAGAACTGCATGTTCACGCCAGAATTAAGCATCTTTGTGAAATGAGCCAAATTGAAGCAGAAAACATTGTTGGAGTGTCAGAATGCACAGATAGAAGGCAAATAAGCGTTCTATCGCTTTATTTCGCTGAGTTGCTTACTGTTGAGTAGAACTGCATGTTCACGCCAGAAATAAGCATCTTTGTAAAATGAGTCAAATTGAATCAGAACACATTGTTGGAGTGTCAGAATGCACAGATAGAAGGCAAATAAGCGTTCCATGGCTTTATTTCGCTTAGTTGCTTACTCTTGAGTAGAACTGCTTGTTCACTCCAGGAATAAGCATGTTTGTAAAATGAGCCAAATTAAAGCAGAAAACATTGTTGGAGTGTCAGAATGCACAGATAGAAGGCAAATAAGCGTTCCATGGCTTTATTTCGCTTAGTTGCTTACTCTTGAGTAGAACTGCATGTTCACGCCAGAATTAAGCATCTTTGTGAAATGAGCCAAATTGAAGCAGAAAACATTGTTGGAGTGTCAGAATGCATAGATAGAAGGCAAATAAGCGTTCCATGGCTTTATTTCGCTTAGTTGCTTATTCTTGAGTAGAACTCCTTGTTCACTCCAGAAATAAGCATCTTTGTAAAATGAGTCAAATTGAATCAGAACACATTCTTGGAGTGTCAGAATGCACAGATAGAAGTCAAATAAGCGTTCTATCGCTTTATTTCGCTTAGTTGCTTACTCTTGAGTAGAACTGCATGTTCACGCCAGAATTAAGCATCTTTGTGAAATGAGTCAAATTGAAGCAGAACACATTGGTGGAGTGTCAGAATGCACAGATAGAAGGCAAATAAGCGTTCCATGGCTTTATTTCGCTTAGTTGCTTATTCTTGAGTAGAACTGCTTGTTCACTCCAGGAATAAGCATGTTTGTAAAATGAGTCAAATTGAAGCAGAAAACATTGTTGGAGTGTCAGAATGCACAGATAGAAGGCAAATAAGCGTTCCATGGCTTTATTTCGCTTAGTTGCTTACTCTTGAGTAGAACTGCATGTTCACTCCAGAAATAAGCATCTTTGTAAAATGAGTCAAATTGAATCAGAACACATTGTTGGAGTGTCAGAATGCACAGATAGAAGGCAAATAAGCGTTCCATCGCTTTATTTCGCTTAGTTGCTTACTCTTGAGTAGAACTGCATGTTCACGCCAGAATTAAGCATCTTTGTGAAATGAGCCAAATTGAAGCAAAAAACATTGTTGGAGTGTCAGAATGCATAGATAGAAGGCAAATAAGCGTTCCATGGCTTTATTTCGCTTAGTTGCTTATTCTTGAGTAGAACTGCTTGTTCACTCCAGGAATAAGCATGTTTGTAAGATGAGTCAAATTGAAGCAGAAAACATTCTTGGAATTTCAGAATGCACAGATAGAAGGCAAATAAGCGTTCTATCGCTTTATTTCGCTTAGTTGCTTACTCTTGAGTAGAACTGCATGTTCACGCCAGAATTAAGCATCTTTGTGAAATGAGTCAAATTGAAGCAGAACACTTTGGTGGAGTGTCAGAACGCACAGATAGAAGGCAAATAAGCGTTCTATCGCTTTATTTCGCTTAGTTGCTTACTCTTGAGTAGAACTGCATGCTCACTCCAGAAATAAGCATCTTTATAAAATGAGTCAAATTGAAGCAGAAAACATCCTTGGAGTGTCAGAATGCACAGATAGAAGGCAAATAAGCGTTCCATGGCTTTATTTCGCTTAGTTGCTTACTCTTGAGTAGAACTGCATGTTCACGCCAGAATTAAGCATCTTTGTGAAATGAGCCAAATTGAAGCAGAAAACATTGTTGGAGTGTCAGAATGCATAGATAGAAGGCAAATAAGCGTTCCATGGCTTTATTTCGCTTAGTTGCTTATTCTTGAGTAGAACTGCTTGTTCACTCCAGGAATAAGCATGTTTGTAAAATGAGCCAAATTGAAGCAGAAAACATTCTTGGAGTGTCAGAATGCACAGATAGAAGTCAAATAAGCGTTCTATCGCTTTATTTCGCTTAGTTGCTTACTCTTGAGTAGAACTGCATGTTCAGGCCAGAATTAAACATCTTTGTGAAATGAGTCAAATTGAAGCAGAACACATTGGTGGAGTGTCAGAATGCACAGATAGAAGGCAAATAAGCGTTCCATGGCTTTATTTCGCTTAGTTGCTTATTCTTGAGTAGAACTGCTTGTTCACTCCAGGAATAAGCATGTTTGTAAAATGAGTCAAATTGAAGCAGAAAACATTGTTGGAGTGTCAGAATGCACAGATAGAAGGCAAATAAGCGTTCCATGGCTTTATTTCGCTTAGTTGCTTACTCTTGAGTAGAACTGCATGTTCACTCCAGAAATAAGCATCTTTGTAAAATGAGTCAAATTGAATCAGAACACATTGTTGGAGTGTCAGAATGCACATATAGAAGGCAAATAAGCGTTCTATCGCTTTATTTCGCTTAGTTGCTTACTCTTGAGTAGAACTGCATGTTCACGCCAGAATTAAGCATCTTTGTGAAATGAGCCAAATTGAAGCAAAAAACATTGTTGGAGTGTCAGAATGCATAGATAGAAGGCAAATAAGCGTTCCATGGCTTTATTTCGCTTAGTTGCTTATTCTTGAGTAGAACTGCTTGTTCACTCCAGGAATAAGCATGTTTGTAAAATGAGCCAAATTGAAGCAGAAAACATTCTTGGAGTGTCAGAATGCACAGATAGAAGTCAAATAAGCGTTCTATCGCTTTATTTCGCTTAGTTGCTTACTCTTGAGTAGAACTGCATGTTCACGCCAGAATTAAGCATCTTTGTGAAATGAGTCAAATTGAAGCAGAACACATTGGTGGAGTGTCAGAATGCACAGATAGAAGGCAAATAAGCGTTCCATGGCTTTATTTCGCTTAGTTGCTTATTCTTGAGTAGAACTGCTTGTTCACTCCAGGAATAAGCATGTTTGTAAAATGAGTCAAATTGAAGCAGAAAACATTGTTGGAGTGTCAGAATGCACAGATAGAAGGCAAATAAGCGTTCCATGGCTTTATTTCGCTTAGTTGCTTACTCTTGAGTAGAACTGCATGTTCACGCCAGAATTAAGCATCTTTGTGAAATGAGTCAAATTGAAGCAGAACACTTTGGTGGAGTGTCAGAATGCACAGATAGAAGGCAAATAAGCGTTCCATGGCTTTATTTCGCTTAGTTGCTTATTCTTGAGTAGAACTGCTTGTTCACTCCAGAATTAAGCATCTTTGTGAAATGAGTCAAATTGAATCAGAACACATTGTTGGAGTGTCAGAATGCACAGATAGAAGGCAAATAAGCGTTCTATCGCTTTATTTCGCTTAGTTGCTTACTGTTGAGTAGAACTGCATGTTCATGCCAGAAATAAGCATCTTTGTAAAATGAGTCAAATTGAATCAGAACACATTGTTGGAGTGTCAGAATGCACAGATAGAAGGCAAATAAGCGTTCCATGGCTTTATTTCGCTTAGTTGCTTACTCTTGAGTAGAACTGCATGTTCACTCCAGAAATTAGCATCTTTGTAAAATGAGTCAAATTGAATCAGAACACATTGTTGGAGTGTCAGAATGCACAGATAGAAGGCAAATAAGCGTTCTATCGCTTTATTTCGCTTAGTTGCTTACTCTTGAGTAGAACTGCATGTTCACTCCAGAAATAAGCATCTTTGTAAAATGAGTCAAATTGAAGCAGAAAACATCCTTGGAGTGTCAGAATGCACAGATAGAAGGCAAATAAGCGTTCTATCGCTTTATTTCGCTTAGTTGCTTACTCTTGAGTAGAACTGCATGTTCACGCCAGAATTAAGCATCTTTGTGAAATGAGCCAAATTGAAGCAGAAAACATTGTTGGAGTGTCAGAATGCACAGATAGAAGGCAAATAAGCGTTCTATCGCTTTATTTCGCTGAGTTGCTTACTGTTGAGTAGAACTGCATGTTCACGCCAGAAATAAGCATCTTTGTAAAATGAGTCAAATTGAATCAGAACACATTGTTGGAGTGTCAGAATGCACAGATAGAAGGCAAATAAGCGTTCCATGGCTTTATTTCGCTTAGTTGCTTACTCTTGAGTAGAACTGCTTGTTCACTCCAGGAATAAGCATGTTTGTAAAATGAGCCAAATTAAAGCAGAAAACATTGTTGGAGTGTCAGAATGCACAGATAGAAGGCAAAAAAGCGTTCCATGGCTTTATTTCGCTTAGTTGCTTACTCTTGAGTAGAACTGCATGTTCACTCCAGAAATAAACATCTTTGTAAAATGAGTCAAATTGAAGCAGAAAACATCCTTGGAGTGTCAGAATGCACAGATAGAAGGCAAATAAGCGTTCCATGGCTTTATTTCGCTTAGTTGCTTATTCTTGAGTAGAACTCCTTGTTCACTCCAGAAATAAGCATCTTTGTAAAATGAGTCAAATTGAATCAGAACACATTCTTGGAGTGTCAGAATGCACAGATAGAAGTCAAATAAGCGTTCTATCGCTTTATTTCGCTTAGTTGCTTACTCTTGAGTAGAACTGCATGTTCACGCCAGAATTAAGCATCTTTGTGAAATGAGTCAAATTGAAGCAGAACACATTGGTGGAGTGTCAGAATGCACAGATAGAAGGCAAATAAGCGTTCCATGGCTTTATTTCGCTTAGTTGCTTATTCTTGAGTAGAACTGCTTGTTCACTCCAGGAATAAGCATGTTTGTAAAATGAGTCAAATTGAAGCAGAAAACATTGTTGGAGTGTCAGAATGCACAGATAGAAGGCAAATAAGCGTTCCATGGCTTTATTTCGCTTAGTTGCTTACTCTTGAGTAGAACTGCATGTTCACTCCAGAAATAAGCATCTTTGTAAAATGAGTCAAATTGAATCAGAACACATTGTTGGAGTGTCAGAATGCACAGATAGAAGGCAAATAAGCGTTCTATCGCTTTATTTCGCTTAGTTGCTTACTCTTGAGTAGAACTGCATGTTCACGCCAGAATTAAGCATCTTTGTGAAATGAGCCAAATTGAAGCAAAAAACATTGTTGGAGTGTCAGAATGCATAGATAGAAGGCAAATAAGCGTTCCATGGCTTTATTTCGCTTAGTTGCTTATTCTTGAGTAGAACTGCTTGTTCACTCCAGGAATAAGCATGTTTGTAAGATGAGTCAAATTGAAGCAGAAAACATTCTTGGAATGTCAGAATGCACAGATAGAAGGCAAATAAGCGTTCTATCGCTTTATTTCGCTTAGTTGCTTACTCTTGAGTAGAACTGCATGTTCACGCCAGAATTAAGCATCTTTGTGAAATGAGTCAAATTGAAGCAGAACACTTTGGTGGAGTGTCAGAACGCACAGATAGAAGGCAAATAAGCGTTCTATCGCTTTATTTCGCTTAGTTGCTTACTCTTGAGTAGAACTGCATGCTCACTCCAGAAATAAGCATCTTTATAAAATGAGTCAAATTGAAGCAGAAAACATTGTTGGAGTGTCAGAATGCATAGATAGAAGGCAAATAAGCGTTCCATGGCTTTATTTCGCTTAGTTGCTTATTCTTGAGTAGAACTGCTTGTTCACTCCAGGAATAAGCATGTTTGTAAAATGAGCCAAATTGAAGCAGAAAACATTCTTGGAGTGTCAGAATGCACAGATAGAAGTCAAATAAGCGTTCTATCGCTTTATTTCGCTTAGTTGCTTACTCTTGAGTAGAACTGCATGTTCACGCCAGAATTAAGCATCTTTGTGAAATGAGTCAAATTGAAGCAGAACACATTGGTGGAGTGTCAGAATGCACAGATAGAAGGCAAATAAGCGTTCCATTGCTTTATTTCGCTTAGTTGCTTATTCTTGAGTAGAACTGCTTGTTCACTCCAGGAATAAGCATGTTTGTAAAATGAGTCGAATTGAAGCAGAAAACATTGTTGGAGTGTCAGAATGCACAGATAGAAGGCAAATAGGCGTTCCATGGCTTTATTTCGCTTTGGTGCTTACTCTTGAGTAGAACTGCATGTTCACTCCAGAAATAAGCATCTTTGTAAAATGAGTCAAATTGAATCAGAACACATTGTTGGAGTGTCAGAATGCACATATAGAAGGCAAATAAGCGTTCTATCGCTTTATTTCGCTTAGTTGCTTACTCTTGAGTAGAACGGCATGTTCACGCCAGAATTAAGCATCTTTGTGAAATGAGCCAAATTGAAGCAAAAAACATTGTTGGAGTGTCAGAATGCATATATAGAAGGCAAATAAGCGTTCCATGGCTTTATTTCGCTTAGTTGCTTATTCTTGAGTAGAACTGCTTGTTCACTCCAGGAATAAGCATGTTTGTAAAATGAGCCAAATTGAAGCAGAAAACATTCTTGGAGTGTCAGAATGCACAGATAGAAGTCAAATAAGCGTTCTATCGCTTTATTTCGCTTAGTTGCTTACTCTTGAGTAGAACTGCATGTTCACGCCAGAATTAAGCATCTTTGTGAAATGAGTCAAATTGAAGCAGAACACATTGTTGGAGTGTCAGAATGCACAGATAGAAGGCAAATAAGCGTTCTATCGCTTTATTTCGCTTAGTTGCTTACTCTTGAGTAGAACTGCATGTTCACGCCAGAATTAAGCATCTTTGTGAAATGAGCCAAATTGAAGCAAAAAACATTGTTGGAGTGTCAGAATGCATAGATAGAAGGCAAATAAGCGTTCCATGGCTTTATTTCGCTTAGTTGCTTATTCTTGAGTAGAACTGCTTGTTCACTCCAGGAATAAGCATGTTTGTAAGATGAGTCAAATTGAAGCAGAAAACATTCTTGGAATGTCAGAATGCACAGATAGAAGGCAAATAAGCGTTCTATCGCTTTATTTCGCTTAGTTGCTTACTCTTGAGTAGAACTGCATGTTCACGCCAGAATTAAGCATCTTTGTGAAATGAGTCAAATTGAAGCAGAACACTTTGGTGGAGTGTCAGAACGCACTGATAGAAGGCAAATAAGCGTTCTATCGCTTTATTTCGCTTAGTTGCTTACTCTTGAGTAGAACTGCATGCTCACTCCAGAAATAAGCATCTTTATAAAATGAGTCAAATTGAAGCAGAAAACATCCTTGGAGTGTCAGAATGCACAGATAGAAGGCAAATAAGCGTTCCATGGCTTTATTTCGCTTAGTTGCTTACTCTTGAGTAGAACTGCATGTTCACGCCAGAATTAAGCATCTTTGTGAAATGAGCCAAATTGAAGCAGAAAACATTGTTGGAGTGTCAGAATGCATAGATAGAAGGCAAATAAGCGTTCCATGGCTTTATTTCGCTTAGTTGCTTATTCTTGAGTAGAACTGCTTGTTCACTCCAGGAATAAGCATGTTTGTAAAATGAGCCAAATTGAAGCAGAAAACATTCTTGGAGTGTCAGAATGCACAGATAGAAGTCAAATAAGCGTTCTATCGCTTTATTTCGCTTAGTTGCTTACTCTTGAGTAGAACTGCATGTTCACGCCAGAATTAAGCATCTTTGTGAAATGAGTCAAATTGAAGCAGAACACATTGGTGGAGTGTCAGAATGCACAGATAGAAGGCAAATAAGCGTTCCATGGCTTTATTTCGCTTAGTTGCTTATTCTTGAGTAGAACTGCTTGTTCACTCCAGGAATAAGCATGTTTGTAAAATGAGTCGAATTGAAGCAGAAAACATTGTTGGAGTGTCAGAATGCACAGATAGAAGGCAAATAGGCGTTCCATGGCTTTATTTCGCTTTGGTGCTTACTCTTGAGTAGAACTGCATGTTCACTCCAGAAATAAGCATCTTTGTAAAATGAGTCAAATTGAATCAGAACACATTGTTGGAGTGTCAGAATGCACATATAGAAGGCAAATAAGCGTTCTATCGCTTTATTTCGCTTAGTTGCTTACTCTTGAGTAGAACTGCATGTTCACGCCAGAATTAAGCATCTTTGTGAAATGAGCCAAATTGAAGCAAAAAACATTGTTGGAGTGTCAGAATGCATATATAGAAGGCAAATAAGCGTTCCATGGCTTTATTTCGCTTAGTTGCTTATTCTTGAGTAGAACTGCTTGTTCACTCCAGGAATAAGCATGTTTGTAAAATGAGCCAAATTGAAGCAGAAAACATTCTTGGAGTGTCAGAATGCACAGATAGAAGTCAAATAAGCGTTCTATCGCTTTATTTCGCTTAGTTGCTTACTCTTGAGTAGAACTGCATGTTCACGCCAGAATTAAGCATCTTTGTGAAATGAGTCAAATTGAAGCAGAACACATTGGTGGAGTGTCAGAATGCACAGATAGAAGGCAAATAAGCGTTCCATGGCTTTATTTCGCTTAGTTGCTTATTCTTGAGTAGAACTGCTTGTTCACTCCAGGAATAAGCATGTTTGTAAAATGAGTCAAATTGAAGCAGAAAACATTGTTGGAGTGTCAGAATGCACAGATAGAAGGCAAATAAGCGTTCCATGGCTTTATTTCGCTTAGTTGCTTACTCTTGAGTAGAACTGCATGTTCACTCCAGAAATTAGCATCTTTGTAAAATGAGTCAAATTGAATCAGAACACATTGTTGGAGTGTCAGAATGCACAGATAGAAGGCAAATAAGCGTTCTATCGCTTTATTTCGCTTAGTTGCTTACTCTTGAGTAGAACTGCATGTTCACGCCAGAATTAAGCATCTTTGTGAAATGAGCCAAATTGAAGCAGAAAACATTGTTGGAATGTCAGAATGCATAGATAGAAGGCAAATAAGCGTTCCATGGCTTTATTTCGCTTAGTTGCTTATTCTTGAGTAGAACTGCTTGTTCACTCCAGAAATAAGCATCTTTGTAAAATGAGTCAAATTGAATCAGAACACATTCTTGGAGTGTCAGAATGCACAGATAGAAGTCAAATAAGCGTTCTATCGCTTTATTTCGCTTAGTTGCTTACTCTTGAGTAGAACTGCATGTTCACGCCAGAATTAAGCATCTTTGTGAAATGAGTCAAATTGAAGCAGAACACATTGGTGGAGTGTCAGAATGCACAGATAGAAGGCAAATAAGCGTTCCATGGCTTTATTTCGCTTAGTTGCTTATTCTTGAGTAGAACTGCTTGTTCACTCCAGAATTAAGCATCTTTGTGAAATGAGTCAAATTGAATCAGAACACATTGTTGGAGTGTCAGAATGCACAGATAGAAGGCAAATAAGCGTTCTATCGCTTTATTTCGCTTAGTTGCTTACTGTTGAGTAGAACTGCATGTTCACGCCAGAAATAAGCATCTTTGTAAAATGAGTCAAATTGAATCAGAACACATTGTTGGAGTGTCAGAATGCACAGATAGAAGGCAAATAAGCGTACTATCGCTTTATTTCGCTTAGTTGCTTACTCTTGAGTAGAACTGCATGTTCACTCCAGAAATAAGCATCTTTGTAAAATGAGTCAAATTGAAGCAGAAAACATCCTTGGAGTGTCAGAATGCACAGATAGAAGGCAAATAAGCGTTCCATGGCTTTATTTCGCTTAGTTGCTTACTCTTGAGTAGAACTGCATGTTTACGCCAGAATTAAGCATCTTTGTAAAATGAGTCAAATTGAAGCAGAACACATTGGTGGAGTGTCAGAATGCACAGATAGAAGGCAAATAAGCGTTCCATGGCTTTATTTCCCTTAGTTGCTTATTCTTGAGTAGAACTGCTTGTTCACTCCAGGAATAAGCATGTTTGTAAAATGAGTCAAATTGAAGCAGAAAACATTGTTGGAGTGTCAGAATGCACAGATAGAAGGCAAATAAGCGTTCCATGGCTTTATTTCGCTTTGTTGCTTACTGTTGAGTAGAACTGCATGTTCACTCCAGAAATAAGCATCTTTGTAAAATGAGTCAAATTGAAGCAGAAAACATCCTTGGAGTTTCAGAATGCACAGATAGAAGGCAAATAAGCGTTCCATGGCTTTATTTCGCTTAGTTGCTTACTCTTGAGTAGAACTGCATGTTCACGCCAGAATTAAGCATCTTTGTGAAATGAGCCAAATTGAAGCAGAAAACATTGTTGGAGTGTCAGAATGCACAGATAGAAGGCAAATAAGCGTTCTATCGCTTTATTTCGCTGAGTTGCTTACTGTTGAGTAGAACTGCATGTTCACGCCAGAAATAAGCATCTTTGTAAAATGAGTCAAATTGAATCAGAACACATTGTTGGAGTGTCAGAATGCACAGATAGAAGGCAAATAAGCGTTCCATGGCTTTATTTCGCTTAGTTGCTTACTCTTGAGTAGAACTGCTTGTTCACTCCAGGAATAAGCATGTTTGTAAAATGAGCCAAATTAAAGCAGAAAACATTGTTGGAGTGTCAGAATGCACAGATAGAAGGCAAATAAGCGTTCCATGGCTTTATTTCGCTTAGTTGCTTACTCTTGAGTAGAACTGCATGTTCACTCCAGAAATAAACATCTTTGTAAAATGAGTCAAATTGAAGCAGAAAACATCCTTGGAGTGTCAGAATGCACAGATAGAAGGCAAATAAGCGTTCCATGGCTTTATTTCGCTTAGTTGCTTACTCTTGAGTAGAACTGCATGTTCACGCCAGAATTAAGCATCTTTGTGAAATGAGCCAAATTGAAGCAGAAAACATTGTTGGAGTGTCAGAATGCATAGATAGAAGGCAAATAAGCGTTCCATGGCTTTATTTCGCTTAGTTGCTTATTCTTGAGTAGAACTCCTTGTTCACTCCAGAAATAAGCATCTTTGTAAAATGAGTCAAATTGAATCAGAACACATTCTTGGAGTGTCAGAATGCACAGATAGAAGTCAAATAAGCGTTCTATCGCTTTATTTCGCTTAGTTGCTTACTCTTGAGTAGAACTGCATGTTCACGCCAGAATTAAGCATCTTTGTGAAATGAGTCAAATTGAAGCAGAACACATTGGTGGAGTGTCAGAATGCACAGATAGAAGGCAAATAAGCGTTCCATGGCTTTATTTCGCTTAGTTGCTTATTCTTGAGTAGAACTGCTTGTTCACTCCAGGAATAAGCATGTTTGTAAAATGAGTCAAATTGAAGCAGAAAACATTGTTGGAGTGTCAGAATGCACAGATAGAAGGCAAATAAGCGTTCCATGGCTTTATTTCGCTTAGTTGCTTACTCTTGAGTAGAACTGCATGTTCACTCCAGAAATAAGCATCTTTGTAAAATGAGTCAAATTGAATCAGAACACATTGTTGGAGTGTCAGAATGCACAGATAGAAGGCAAATAAGCGTTCCATCGCTTTATTTCGCTTAGTTGCTTACTCTTGAGTAGAACTGCATGTTCACGCCAGAATTAAGCATCTTTGTGAAATGAGCCAAATTGAAGCAAAAAACATTGTTGGAGTGTCAGAATGCATAGATAGAAGGCAAATAAGCGTTCCATGGCTTTATTTCGCTTAGTTGCTTATTCTTGAGTAGAACTGCTTGTTCACTCCAGGAATAAGCATGTTTGTAAGATGAGTCAAATTGAAGCAGAAAACATTCTTGGAATTTCAGAATGCACAGATAGAAGGCAAATAAGCGTTCTATCGCTTTATTTCGCTTAGTTGCTTACTCTTGAGTAGAACTGCATGTTCACGCCAGAATTAAGCATCTTTGTGAAATGAGTCAAATTGAAGCAGAACACTTTGGTGGAGTGTCAGAACGCACAGATAGAAGGCAAATAAGCGTTCTATCGCTTTATTTCGCTTAGTTGCTTACTCTTGAGTAGAACTGCATGCTCACTCCAGAAATAAGCATCTTTATAAAATGAGTCAAATTGAAGCAGAAAACATCCTTGGAGTGTCAGAATGCACAGATAGAAGGCAAATAAGCGTTCCATGGCTTTATTTCGCTTAGTTGCTTACTCTTGAGTAGAACTGCATGTTCACGCCAGAATTAAGCATCTTTGTGAAATGAGCCAAATTGAAGCAGAAAACATTGTTGGAGTGTCAGAATGCATAGATAGAAGGCAAATAAGCGTTCCATGGCTTTATTTCGCTTAGTTGCTTATTCTTGAGTAGAACTGCTTGTTCACTCCAGGAATAAGCATGTTTGTAAAATGAGCCAAATTGAAGCAGAAAACATTCTTGGAGTGTCAGAATGCACAGATAGAAGTCAAATAAGCGTTCTATCGCTTTATTTCGCTTAGTTGCTTACTCTTGAGTAGAACTGCATGTTCAGGCCAGAATTAAACATCTTTGTGAAATGAGTCAAATTGAAGCAGAACACATTGGTGGAGTGTCAGAATGCACAGATAGAAGGCAAATAAGCGTTCCATGGCTTTATTTCGCTTAGTTGCTTATTCTTGAGTAGAACTGCTTGTTCACTCCAGGAATAAGCATGTTTGTAAAATGAGTCAAATTGAAGCAGAAAACATTGTTGGAGTGTCAGAATGCACAGATAGAAGGCAAATAAGCGTTCCATGGCTTTATTTCGCTTAGTTGCTTACTCTTGAGTAGAACTGCATGTTCACTCCAGAAATAAGCATCTTTGTAAAATGAGTCAAATTGAATCAGAACACATTGTTGGAGTGTCAGAATGCACATATAGAAGGCAAATAAGCGTTCTATCGCTTTATTTCGCTTAGTTGCTTACTCTTGAGTAGAACTGCATGTTCACGCCAGAATTAAGCATCTTTGTGAAATGAGCCAAATTGAAGCAAAAAACATTGTTGGAGTGTCAGAATGCATAGATAGAAGGCAAATAAGCGTTCCATGGCTTTATTTCGCTTAGTTGCTTATTCTTGAGTAGAACTGCTTGTTCACTCCAGGAATAAGCATGTTTGTAAAATGAGCCAAATTGAAGCAGAAAACATTCTTGGAGTGTCAGAATGCACAGATAGAAGTCAAATAAGCGTTCTATCGCTTTATTTCGCTTAGTTGCTTACTCTTGAGTAGAACTGCATGTTCACGCCAGAATTAAGCATCTTTGTGAAATGAGTCAAATTGAAGCAGAACACATTGGTGGAGTGTCAGAATGCACAGATAGAAGGCAAATAAGCGTTCCATGGCTTTATTTCGCTTAGTTGCTTATTCTTGAGTAGAACTGCTTGTTCACTCCAGGAATAAGCATGTTTGTAAAATGAGTCAAATTGAAGCAGAAAACATTGTTGGAGTGTCAGAATGCACAGATAGAAGGCAAATAAGCGTTCCATGGCTTTATTTCGCTTAGTTACTTACTCTTGAGTAGAACTGCATGTTCACTCCAGAAATAAGCATCTTTGTAAAATGAGTCAAATTGAATCAGAACACATTGTTGGAGTGTCAGAATGCACAGATAGAAGGCAAATAAGCGTTCTATCGCTTTATTTCGCTTAGTTGCTTACTCTTGAGTAGAACTGCATGTTCAGGCCAGAATTAAGCATCTTTGTGAAATGAGCCAAATTGAAGCAAAAAACATTGTTGGAGTGTCAGAATGCATAGATAGAAGGCAAATAAGCGTTCCATGGCTTTATTTCGCTTAGTTGCTTATTCTTGAGTAGAACTGCTGTTCACTCCAGAAATAAGCATCTTTATAAAATGAGTCAAATTGAAGCAGAAAACATCCTTGGAGTGTCAGAATGCACAGATAGAAGGCAAATAAGCGTTCTATCGCTTTATTTCGCTTGGTTGCTTACTCTTGAGTAGAACTGCATGTTCACGCCAGAATTAAGCATCTTTGTGAAATGAGTCAAATTGAAGCAGAACACTTTGGTGGAGTGTCAGAACGCACAGATAGAAGGCAAATAAGCGTTCCATGGCTTTATTTCGCTTAGTTGCTTACTCTTGAGTAGAACTGCATGTTCACTCCAGAAATAAGCATCTTTGTAAAATGAGTCAAATTGAATCAGAACACATTGTTGGAGTGTCAGAATGCACAGATAGAAGGCAAATAAGCGTTCCATGGCTTTATTTCGCTTAGTTGCTTACTCTTGAGTAGAACTGCATGTTCACGCCAGAATTAAGCATCTTTGTGAAATGAGCCAAATTGAAGCAGAAAACATTGTTGGAGTGTCAGAATGCATAGATAGAAGGCAAATAAGCGTTCCATGGCTTTATTTCGCTTAGTTGCTTATTCTTGAGTAGAACTGCTTGTTCACTCCAGGAATAAGCATGTTTGTAAAATGAGCCAAATTGAAGCAGAAAACATTCTTGGAGTGTCAGAATGCACAGATAGAAGTCAAATAAGCGTTCTATCGCTTTATTTCGCTTAGTTGCTTACTCTTGAGTAGAACTGCATGTTCACGCCAGAATTAAACATCTTTGTGAAATGAGTCAAATTGAAGCAGAACACATTGGTGGAGTGTCAGAATGCACAGATAGAAGGCAAATAAGCGTTCCATGGCTTTATTTCGCTTAGTTGCTTATTCTTGAGTAGAACTGCTTGTTCACTCCAGGAATAAGCATGTTTGTAAAATGAGTCAAATTGAAGCAGAAAACATTGTTGGAGTGTCAGAATGCACAGATAGAAGGCAAATAAGCGTTCCATGGCTTTATTTCGCTTAGTTGCTTACTCTTGAGTAGAACTGCATGTTCACTCCAGAAATAAGCATCTTTGTAAAATGAGTCAAATTGAATCAGAACACATTGTTGGAGTGTCAGAATGCACATATAGAAGGCAAATAAGCGTTCTATCGCTTTATTTCGCTTAGTTGCTTACTCTTGAGTAGAACTGCATGTTCACGCCAGAATTAAGCATCTTTGTGAAATGAGCCAAATTGAAGCAAAAAACATTGTTGGAGTGTCAGAATGCATAGATAGAAGGCAAATAAGCGTTCCATGGCTTTATTTCGCTTAGTTGCTTATTCTTGAGTAGAACTGCTTGTTCACTCCAGGAATAAGCATGTTTGTAAAATGAGCCAAATTGAAGCAGAAAACATTCTTGGAGTGTCAGAATGCACAGATAGAAGTCAAATAAGCGTTCTATCGCTTTATTTCGCTTAGTTGCTTACTCTTGAGTAGAACTGCATGTTCACGCCAGAATTAAGCATCTTTGTGAAATGAGTCAAATTGAAGCAGAACACATTGGTGGAGTGTCAGAATGCACAGATAGAAGGCAAATAAGCGTTCCATGGCTTTATTTCGCTTAGTTGCTTATTCTTGAGTAGAACTGCTTGTTCACTCCAGGAATAAGCATGTTTGTAAAATGAGTCAAATTGAAGCAGAAAACATTGTTGGAGTGTCAGAATGCACAGATAGAAGGCAAATAAGCGTTCCATGGCTTTATTTCGCTTAGTTGCTTACTCTTGAGTAGAACTGCATGTTCACTCCAGAAATAAGCATCTTTGTAAAATGAGTCAAATTGAATCAGAACACATTGTTGGAGTGTCAGAATGCACAGATAGAAGGCAAATAAGCGTTCTATCGCTTTATTTCGCTTAGTTGCTTACTCTTGAGTAGAACTGCATGTTCAGGCCAGAATTAAGCATCTTTGTGAAATGAGCCAAATTGAAGCAAAAAACATTGTTGGAGTGTCAGAATGCATAGATAGAAGGCAAATAAGCGTTCCATGGCTTTATTTCGCTTAGTTGCTTATTCTTGAGTAGAACTGCTGTTCACTCCAGAAATAAGCATCTTTATAAAATAAGTCAAATTGAAGCAGAAAACATCCTTGGAGTGTCAGAATGCACAGATAGAAGGCAAATAAGCGTTCTATCGCTTTATTTCGCTTAGTTGCTTACTCTTGAGTAGAACTGCATGTTCACGCCAGAATTAAGCATCTTTGTGAAATGAGTCAAATTGAAGCAGAACACTTTGGTGGAGTGTCAGAACGCACAGATAGAAGGCAAATAAGCGTTCCATGGCTTTATTTCGCTTAGTTGCTTACTCTTGAGTAGAACTGCATGTTCACTCCAGAAATAAGCATCTTTGTAAAATGAGTCAAATTGAATCAGAACACATTGTTGGAGTGTCAGAATGCACAGATAGAAGGCAAATAAGCGTTCCATGGCTTTATTTCGCTTAGTTGCTTACTCTTGAGTAGAACTGCATGTTCACGCCAGAATTAAGCATCTTTGTGAAATGAGCCAAATTGAAGCAGAAAACATTGTTGGAGTGTCAGAATGCATAGATAGAAGGCAAATAAGCGTTCCATGGCTTTATTTCGCTTAGTTGCTTATTCTTGAGTAGAACTGCTTGTTCACTCCAGGAATAAGCATGTTTGTAAAATGAGCCAAATTGAAGCAGAAAACATTCTTGGAGTGTCAGAATGCAAAGATAGAAGTCAAATAAGCGTTCTATCGCTTTATTTCGCTTAGTTGCTTACTCTTGAGTAGAACTGCATGTTCACGCCAGAATTAAACATCTTTGTGAAATGAGTCAAATTGAAGCAGAACACATTGGTGGAGTGTCAGAATGCACAGATAGAAGGCAAATAAGCGTTCCATGGCTTTATTTCGCTTAGTTGCTTATTCTTGAGTAGAACTGCTTGTTCACTCCAGGAATAAGCATGTTTGTAAAATGAGTCAAATTGAAGCAGAAAACATTGTTGGAGTGTCAGAATGCACAGATAGAAGGCAAATAAGCGTTCCATGGCTTTATTTCGCTTAGTTGCTTACTCTTGAGTAGAACTGCATGTTCACTCCAGAAATAAGCATCTTTGTAAAATGAGTCAAATTGAATCAGAACACATTGTTGGAGTGTCAGAATGCACATATAGAAGGCAAATAAGCGTTCTATCGCTTTATTTCGCTTAGTTGCTTACTCTTGAGTAGAACTGCATGTTCACGCCAGAATTAAGCATCTTTGTGAAATGAGTCAAATTGAAGCAGAACACATTGGTGGAGTGTCAGAATGCACAGATAGAAGGCAAATAAGCGTTCCATGGCTTTATTTCCCTTAGTTGCTTATTCTTGAGTAGAACTGCTTGTTCACTCCAGGAATAAGCATGTTTGTAAAATGAGTCAAATTGAAGCAGAAAACATTGTTGGAGTGTCAGAATGCACAGATAGAAGGCAAATAAGGGTTCCATGGCTTTATTTCGCTTAGTTGCTTACTGTTGAGTAGAACTGCATGTTCATGCCAGAAATAAGCATCTTTGTAAAATGAGTCAAATTGAATCAGAACACATTGTTGGAGTGTCAGAATGCACAGATAGAAGGCAAGTAAGCGTTCCATGGCTTTATTTCGCTTAGTTGCTTACTCTTGAGTAGAACTGCATGTTCACTCCAGAAATTAGCATCTTTGTAAAATGAGTCAAATTGAATCAGAACACATTGTTGGAGTGTCAGAATGCACAGATAGAAGGCAAATAAGCGTTCTATCACTTTATTTCGCTTAGTTGCTTACTCTTGAGTAGAACTGCATGTTCACTCCAGAAATAAGCATCTTTGTAAAATGAGTCAAATTGAAGCAGAAAACATCCTTGGAGTTTCAGAATGCACAGATAGAAGGCAAATAAGCGTTCCATGGCTTTATTTCGCTTAGTTGCTTACTCTTGAGTAGAACTGCATGTTCACGCCAGAATTAAGCATCTTTGTGAAATGAGCCAAATTGAAGCAGAAAACATTGTTGGAGTGTCAGAATGCACAGATAGAAGGCAAATAAGCGTTCTATCGCTTTATTTCGCTGAGTTGCTTACTGTTGAGTAGAACTGCATGTTCACGCCAGAAATAAGCATCTTTGTAAAATGAGTCAAATTGAATCAGAACACATTGTTGGAGTGTCAGAATGCACAGATAGAAGGCAAATAAGCGTTCCATGGCTTTATTTCGCTTAGTTGCTTACTCTTGAGTAGAACTGCTTGTTCACTCCAGGAATAAGCATGTTTGTAAAATGAGCCAAATTAAAGCAGAAAACATTGTTGGAGTGTCAGAATGCACAGATAGAAGGCAAATAAGCGTTCCATGGCTTTATTTCGCTTAGTTGCTTACTCTTGAGTAGAACTGCATGTTCACTCCAGAAATAAACATCTTTGTAAAATGAGTCAAATTGAAGCAGAAAACATCCTTGGAGTGTCAGAATGCACAGATAGAAGGCAAATAAGCGTTCCATGGCTTTATTTCGCTTAGTTGCTTACTCTTGAGTAGAACTGCATGTTCACGCCAGAATTAAGCATCTTTGTGAAATGAGCCAAATTGAAGCAGAAAACATTGTTGGAGTGTCAGAATGCATAGATAGAAGGCAAGTAAGCGTCCCATGGCTTTATTTCGCTTAGTTGCTTATTCTTGAGTAGAACTCCTTGTTCACTCCAGAAATAAGCATCTTTGTAAAATGAGTCAAATTGAATCAGAACACATTCTTGGAGTGTCAGAATGCACAGATAGAAGTCAAATAAGCGTTCTATCGCTTTATTTCGCTTAGTTGCTTACTCTTGAGTAGAACTGCATGTTCACGCCAGAATTAAGCATCTTTGTGAAATGAGTCAAATTGAAGCAGAACACATTGGTGGAGTGTCAGAATGCACAGATAGAAGGCAAATAAGCGTTCCATGGCTTTATTTCGCTTAGTTGCTTATTCTTGAGTAGAACTGCTTGTTCACTCCAGGAATAAGCATGTTTGTAAAATGAGTCAAATTGAAGCAGAAAACATTGTTGGAGTGTCAGAATGCACAGATAGAAGGCAAATAAGCGTTCCATGGCTTTATTTCGCTTAGTTGCTTACTCTTGAGTAGAACTGCATGTTCACTCCAGAAATAAGCATCTTTGTAAAATGAGTCAAATTGAATCAGAACACATTGTTGGAGTGTCAGAATGCACAGATAGAAGGCAAATAAGCGTTCCATCGCTTTATTTCGCTTAGTTGCTTACTCTTGAGTAGAACTGCATGTTCACGCCAGAATTAAGCATCTTTGTGAAATGAGCCAAATTGAAGCAAAAAACATTGTTGGAGTGTCAGAATGCATAGATAGAAGGCAAATAAGCGTTCCATGGCTTTATTTCGCTTAGTTGCTTATTCTTGAGTAGAACTGCTTGTTCACTCCAGGAATAAGCATGTTTGTAAGATGAGTCAAATTGAAGCAGAAAACATTCTTGGAATGTCAGAATGCACAGATAGAAGGCAAATAAGCGTTCTATCGCTTTATTTCGCTTAGTTGCTTACTCTTGAGTAGAACTGCATGTTCACGCCAGAATTAAGCATCTTTGTGAAATGAGTCAAATTGAAGCAGAACACTTTGGTGGAGTGTCAGAACGCACAGATAGAAGGCAAATAAGCGTTCTATCGCTTTATTTCGCTTAGTTGCTTACTCTTGAGTAGAACTGCATGCTCACTCCAGAAATAAGCATCTTTATAAAATGAGTCAAATTGAAGCAGAAAACATCCTTGGAGTGTCAGAATGCACAGATAGAAGGCAAATAAGCGTTCCATGGCTTTATTTCGCTTAGTTGCTTATTCTTGAGTAGAACTGCTTGTTCACTCCAGGAATAAGCATGTTTGTAAAATGAGCCAAATTGAAGCAGAAAACATTCTTGGAGTGTCAGAATGCACAGATAGAAGTCAAATAAGCGTTCTATCGCTTTATTTCGCTTAGTTGCTTACTCTTGAGTAGAACTGCATGTTCACGCCAGAATTAAACATCTTTGTGAAATGAGTCAAATTGAAGCAGAACACATTGGTGGAGTGTCAGAATGCACAGATAGAAGGCAAATAAGCGTTCCATGGCTTTATTTCGCTTAGTTGCTTATTCTTGAGTAGAACTGCTTGTTCACTCCAGGAATAAGCATGTTTGTAAAATGAGTCAAATTGAAGCAGAAAACATTGTTGGAGTGTCAGAATGCACAGATAGAAGGCAAATAAGCGTTCCATGGCTTTATTTCGCTTAGTTGCTTACTCTTGAGTAGAACTGCATGTTCACTCCAGAAATAAGCATCTTTGTAAAATGAGTCAAATTGAATCAGAACACATTGTTGGAGTGTCAGAATGCACATATAGAAGGCAAATAAGCGTTCTATCGCTTTATTTCGCTTAGTTGCTTACTCTTGAGTAGAACTGCATGTTCACGCCAGAATTAAGCATCTTTGTGAAATGAGCCAAATTGAAGCAAAAAACATTGTTGGAGTGTCAGAATGCATAGATAGAAGGCAAATAAGCGTTCCATGGCTTTATTTCGCTTAGTTGCTTATTCTTGAGTAGAACTGCTTGTTCACTCCAGGAATAAGCATGTTTGTAAAATGAGCCAAATTGAAGCAGAAAACATTCTTGGAGTGTCAGAATGCACAGATAGAAGTCAAATAAGCGTTCTATCGCTTTATTTCGCTTAGTTGCTTACTCTTGAGTAGAACTGCATGTTCACGCCAGAATTAAGCATCTTTGTGAAATGAGTCAAATTGAAGCAGAACACATTGGTGGAGTGTCAGAATGCACAGATAGAAGGCAAATAAGCGTTCCATGGCTTTATTTCGCTTAGTTGCTTATTCTTGAGTAGAACTGCTTGTTCACTCCAGGAATAAGCATGTTTGTAAAATGAGTCAAATTGAAGCAGAAAACATTGTTGGAGTGTCAGAATGCACAGATAGAAGGCAAATAAGCGTTCCATGGCTTTATTTCGCTTAGTTGCTTACTCTTGAGTAGAACTGCATGTTCACTCCAGAAATAAGCATCTTTGTAAAATGAGTCAAATTGAATCAGAACACATTGTTGGAGTGTCAGAATGCACAGATAGAAGGCAAATAAGCGTTCTATCGCTTTATTTCGCTTAGTTGCTTACTCTTGAGTAGAACTGCATGTTCAGGCCAGAATTAAGCATCTTTGTGAAATGAGCCAAATTGAAGCAAAAAACATTGTTGGAGTGTCAGAATGCATAGATAGAAGGCAAATAAGCGTTCCATGGCTTTATTTCGCTTAGTTGCTTATTCTTGAGTAGAACTGCTGTTCACTCCAGAAATAAGCATCTTTATAAAATGAGTCAAATTGAAGCAGAAAACATCCTTGGAGTGTCAGAATGCACAGATAGAAGGCAAATAAGCGTTCTATCGCTTTATTTCGCTTAGTTGCTTACTCTTGAGTAGAACTGCATGTTCACGCCAGAATTAAGCATCTTTGTGAAATGAGTCAAATTGAAGCAGAACACTTTGGTGGAGTGTCAGAACGCACAGATAGAAGGCAAATAAGCGTTCCATGGCTTTATTTCGCTTAGTTGCTTACTCTTGAGTAGAACTGCATGTTCACTCCAGAAATAAGCATCTTTGTAAAATGAGTCAAATTGAATCAGAACACATTGTTGGAGTGTCAGAATGCACAGATAGAAGGCAAATAAGCGTTCCATGGCTTTATTTCGCTTAGTTGCTTACTCTTGAGTAGAACTGCATGTTCACGCCAGAATTAAGCATCTTTGTGAAATGAGCCAAATTGAAGCAGAAAACATTGTTGGAGTGTCAGAATGCATAGATAGAAGGCAAATGAGCGTTCCATGGCTTTATTTCGCTTAGTTGCTTATTCTTGAGTAGAACTGCTTGTTCACTCCAGGAATAAGCATGTTTGTAAAATGAGCCAAATTGAAGCAGAAAACATTCTTGGAGTGTCAGAATGCACAGATAGAAGTCAAATAAGCGTTCTATCGCTTTATTTCGCTTAGTTGCTTACTCTTGAGTAGAACTGCATGTTCACGCCAGAATTAAACATCTTTGTGAAATGAGTCAAATTGAAGCAGAACACATTGGTGGAGTGTCAGAATGCACAGATAGAAGGCAAATAAGCGTTCCATGGCTTTATTTCGCTTAGTTGCTTATTCTTGAGTAGAACTGCTTGTTCACTCCAGGAATAAGCATGTTTGTAAAATGAGTCAAATTGAAGCAGAAAACATTGTTGGAGTGTCAGAATGCACAGATAGAAGGCAAATAAGCGTTCCATGGCTTTATTTCGCTTAGTTGCTTACTCTTGAGTAGAACTGCATGTTCACTCCAGAAATAAGCATCTTTGTAAAATGAGTCAAATTGAATCAGAACACATTGTTGGAGTGTCAGAATGCACATATAGAAGGCAAATAAGCGTTCTATCGCTTTATTTCGCTTAGTTGCTTACTCTTGAGTATAACTGCATGTTCACGCCAGAATTAAGCATCTTTGTGAAATGAGCCAAATTGAAGCAAAAAACATTGTTGGAGTGTCAGAATGCATAGATAGAAGGCAAATAAGCGTTCCATGGCTTTATTTCGCTTAGTTGCTTATTCTTGAGTAGAACTGCTTGTTCACTCCAGGAATAAGCATGTTTGTAAGATGAGTCAAATTGAAGCAGAAAACATTCTTGGAATGTCAGAATGCACAGATAGAAGGCAAATAAGCGTTCTATCGCTTTATTTCGCTTAGTTGCTTACTCTTGAGTAGAACTGCATGTTCACTCCAGAAATTAGCATCTTTGTGAAATGAGTCAAATTGAAGCAGAACACTTTGGTGGAGTGTCAGAATGCACAGATAGAAGGCAAATAAGCGTTCTATCGCTTTATTTCGCTTAGTTGCTTACTCTTGAGTAGAACTGCATGTTCACGCCAGAATTAAGCATCTTTGTGAAATGAGTCAAATTGAAGCAGAACACTTTGGTGGAGTGTCAGAACGCACAGATAGAAGGCAAATAAGCGTTCTATCGCTTTATTTCGCTTAGTTGCTTACTCTTGAGTAGAACTGCATGCTCACTCCAGAAATAAGCATCTTTATAAAATGAGTCAAATTGAAGCAGAAAACATCCTTGGAGTGTCAGAATGCACAGATAGAAGGCAAATAAGCGTTCTATCGCTTTATTTCGCTTAGTTGCTTACTCTTGAGTAGAACTGCATGTTCACGCCAGAATTAAGCATCTTTGTGAAATGAGTCAAATTGAAGCAGAACACTTTGGTGGAGTGTCAGAACGCACAGATAGAAGGCAAATAAGCGTTCCATGGCTTTATTTCGCTTAGTTGCTTACTCTTGAGTAGAACTGCATGTTCACTCCAGAAATAAGCATCTTTTTAAAATGAGTCAAATTGAATCAGAACACATTGTTGGAGTGTCAGAATGCACAGATAGAAGGCAAATAAGCGTTCCATGGCTTTATTTCGCTTAGTTGCTTACTCTTGAGTAGAACTGCATGTTCACGCCAGAATTAAGCATCTTTGTGAAATGAGCCAAATTGAAGCAGAAAACATTGTTGGAGTGTCAGAATGCATAGATAGAAGGCAAATAAGCGTTCCATGGCTTTATTTCGCTTAGTTGCTTATTCTTGAGTAGAACTGCTTGTTCACTCCAGGAATAAGCATGTTTGTAAAATGAGCCAAATTGAAGCAGAAAACATTCTTGGAGTGTCAGAATGCACAGATAGAAGGCAAATAAGCGTTCCATGGCTTTATTTCGCTTAGTTGCTTACTCTTGAGTAGAACTGCATGTTCACTCCAGAAATAAGCATCTTTGTAAAATGAGTCAAATTGAATCAGAACACATTGTTGGAGTGTCAGAATGCACAGATAGAAGGCAAATCAGCGTTCTATCGCTTTATTTCGCTTAGTTGCTTACTCTTGAGTAGAACTGCATGTTCACGCCAGAATTAAGCATCTTTGTGAAATGAGCCAAATTGAAGCAAAAAACATTGTTGGAGTGTCAGAATGCATAGATAGAAGGCAAATAAGCGTTCCATGGCTTTATTTCGCTTAGTTGCTTATTCTTGAGTAGAACTGCTTGTTCACTCCAGGAATAAGCATGTTTGTAAAATGAGCCAAATTGAAGCAGAAAACATTCTTGGAGTGTCAGAATGCACAGATAGAAGTCAAATAAGCGTTCTATCGCTTTATTTCGCTTAGTTGCTTACTCTTGAGTAGAACTGCATGTTCACGCCAGAATTAAACATCTTTGTGAAATGAGTCAAATTGAAGCAGAACACATTGGTGGAGTGTCAGAATGCACAGATAGAAGGCAAATAAGCGTTCCATGGCTTTATTTCGCTTAGTTGCTTATTCTTGAGTAGAACTGCTTGTTCACTCCAGGAATAAGCATGTTTGTAAAATGAGTCAAATTGAAGCAGAAAACATTGTTGGAGTGTCAGAATGCACAGATAGAAGGCAAATAAGCGTTCCATGGCTTTATTTCGCTTAGTTGCTTACTCTTGAGTAGAACTGCATGTTCACTCCAGAAATAAGCATCTTTGTAAAATGAGTCAAATTGAATCAGAACACATTGTTGGAGTGTCAGAATGCACATATAGAAGGCAAATAAGCGTTCTATCGCTTTATTTCGCTTAGTTGCTTACTCTTGAGTAGAACTGCATGTTCACGCCAGAATTAAGCATCTTTGTGAAATGAGTCAAATTGAAGCAGAACACATTGGTGGAGTGTCAGAATGCACAGATAGAAGGCAAATAAGCGTTCCATGGCTTTATTTCCCTTAGTTGCTTATTCTTGAGTAGAACTGCTTGTTCACTCCAGGAATAAGCATGTTTGTAAAATGAGTCAAATTGAAGCAGAAAACATTGTTGGAGTGTCAGAATGCACAGATAGAAGGCAAATAAGCGTTCCATGGCTTTATTTCGCTTAGTTGCTTACTGTTGAGTAGAACTGCATGTTCATGCCAGAAATAAGCATCTTTGTAAAATGAGTCAAATTGAATCAGAACACATTTTTGGAGTGTCAGAATGCACAGATAGAAGGCAAGTAAGCGTTCCATGGCTTTATTTCGCTTAGTTGCTTACTCTTGAGTAGAACTGCATGTTCACTCCAGAAATTAGCATCTTTGTAAAATGAGTCAAATTGAATCAGAACACATTGTTGGAGTGTCAGAATGCACAGATAGAAGGCAAATAAGCGTTCTATCGCTTTATTTCGCTTAGTTGCTTACTCTTGAGTAGAACTGCATGTTCACTCCAGAAATAAGCATCTTTGTAAAATGAGTCAAATTGAAGCAGAAAACATCCTTGGAGTTTCAGAATGCACAGATAGAAGGCAAATAAGCGTTCCATGGCTTTATTTCGCTTAGTTGCTTACTCTTGAGTAGAACTGCATGTTCACGCCAGAATTAAGCATCTTTGTGAAATGAGCCAAATTGAAGCAGAAAACATTGTTGGAGTGTCAGAATGCACAGATAGAAGGCAAATAAGCGTTCTATCGCTTTATTTCGCTGAGTTGCTTACTGTTGAGTAGAACTGCATGTTCACGCCAGAAATAAGCATCTTTGTAAAATGAGTCAAATTGAATCAGAACACATTGTTGGAGTGTCAGAATGCACAGATAGAAGGCAAATAAGCGTTCCATGTCTTTATTTCGCTTAGTTGCTTACTCTTGAGTAGAACTGCTTGTTCACTCCAGGAATAAGCATGTTTGTAAAATGAGCCAAATTAAAGCAGAAAACATTGTTGGAGTGTCAGAATGCACAGATAGAAGGCAAATAAGCGTTCCATGGCTTTATTTCGCTTAGTTGCTTACTCTTGAGTAGAACTGCATGTTCACTCCAGAAATAAACATCTTTGTAAAATGAGTCAAATTGAAGCAGAAAACATCCTTGGAGTGTCAGAATGCACAGATAGAAGGCAAATAAGCGTTCCATGGCTTTATTTCGCTTAGTTGCTTACTCTTGAGTAGAACTGCATGTTCACGCCAGAATTAAGCATCTTTGTGAAATGAGCCAAATTGAAGCAGAAAACATTGTTGGAGTGTCAGAATGCATAGATAGAAGGCAAATAAGCGTTCCATGGCTTTATTTCGCTTAGTTGCTTATTCTTGAGTAGAACTGCTTGTTCACTCCAGGAATAAGCATGTTTGTAAGATGAGTCAAATTGAATCAGAACACATTCTTGGAATGTCAGAATGCACAGATAGAAGGCAAATAAACGTTCTATCGCTTTATTTCGCTTAGTTGCTTACTCTTGAGTAGAACTGCATGTTCACGCCAGAATTAAGGATCTTTGTGAAATGAGTCAAATTGAAGCAGAACACTTTGGTGGAGTGTCAGAACGCACAGATAGAAGGCAAATAAGCGTTCTATCGCTTTATTTCGCTTAGTTGCTTACTCTTGAGTAGAACTGCATGCTCACTCCAGGAATAAGCATGTTTGTAAAATGAGCCAAATTGAAGCAGAAAACATTCTTGGAGTGTCAGAATGCACAGATAGAAGTCAAATAAGCGTTCTATCGCTTTATTTCGCTTAGTTGCTTACTCTTGAGTAGAACTGCATGTTCACGCCAGAATTAAGCATCTTAGTGAAATGAGTCAAATTGAAGCAGAACACATTGGTGGAGTGTCAGAATGCACAGATAGAAGGCAAATAAGCGTTCCATGGCTTTATTTCGCTTAGTTGCTTATTCTTGAGTAGAACTGCTTGTTCACTCCAGGAATAAGCATGTTTGTAAAATGAGTCAAATTGAAGCAGAAAACATTGTTGGAGTGTCAGAATGCACAGATAGAAGGCAAATAAGCGTTCCATGGCTTTATTTCGCTTAGTTGCTTACTCTTGAGTAGAACTGCATGTTCACTCCAGAAATAAGCATCTTTGTGAAATGAGCCAAATTGAAGCAAAAAACATTGTTGGAGTGTCAGAATGCATAGATAGAAGGCAAATAAGCGTTCCATGGCTTTATTTCGCTTAGTTGCTTATTCTTGAGTAGAACTGCTTGTTCACTCCAGGAATAAGCATGTTTGTAAGATGAGTCAAATTGAAGCAGAAAACATTCTTGGAATGTCAGAATGCACAGATAGAAGGCAAATAAACGTTCTATCGCTTTATTTCGCTTAGTTGCTTACTCTTGAGTAGAACTGCATGTTCACGCCAGAATTAAGGATCTTTGTGAAATGAGTCAAATTGAAGCAGAACACTTTGGTGGAGTGTCAGAACGCACAGATAGAAGGCAAATAAGCGTTCTATCGCTTTATTTCGCTTAGTTGCTTACTCTTGAGTAGAACTGCATGCTCACTCCAGGAATAAGCATGTTTGTAAAATGAGCCAAATTGAAGCAGAAAACATTCTTGGAGTGTCAGAATGCACAGATAGAAGTCAAATAAGCGTTCTATCGCTTTATTTCGCTTAGTTGCTTACTCTTGAGTAGAACTGCATGTTCACGCCAGAATTAAACATCTTTGTGAAATGAGTCAAATTGAAGCAGAACACATTGGTGGAGTGTCAGAATGCACAGATAGAAGGCAAATAAGCGTTCCATGGCTTTATTTCGCTTAGTTGCTTATTCTTGAGTAGAACTGCTTGTTCACTCCAGGAATAAGCATGTTTGTAAAATGAGTCAAATTGAAGCAAAAAACATTGTTGGAGTGTCAGAATGCACAGATAGAAGGCAAATAAGCGTTCCATGGCTTTATTTCGCTTAGTTGCTTACTCTTGAGTAGAACTGCATGTTCACTCCAGAAATAAGCATCTTTGTAAAATGAGTCAAATTGAATCAGAACACATTGTTGGAGTGTCAGAATGCACATATAGAAGGCAAATAAGCGTTCTATCGCTTTATTTCGCTTAGTTGCTTACTCTTGAGTAGAACTGCATGTTCACGCCAGAATTAAGCATCTTTGTGAAATGAGCCAAATTGAAGCAAAAAACATTGTTGGAGTGTCAGAATGCATAGATAGAAGGCAAATAAGCGTTCCATGGCTTTATTTCGCTTAGTTGCTTATTCTTGAGTAGAACTGCTTGTTCACTCCAGGAATAAGCATGTTTGTAAAATGAGCCAAATTGAAGCAGAAAACATTCTTGGAGTGTCCGAATGCACAGATAGAAGTCAAATAAGCGTTCTATCGCTTTATTTCGCTTAGTTGCTTACTCTTGAGTAGAACTGCATGTTCACGCCAGAATTAAGCATCTTTGTGAAATGAGTCAAATTGAAGCAGAACACATTGGTGGAGTGTCAGAATGCACAGATAGAAGGCAAATAAGCGTTCCATGGCTTTATTTCGCTTAGTTGCTTATTCTTGAGTAGAACTGCTTGTTCACTCCAGGAATAAGCATGTTTGTAAAATGAGTCAAATTGAAGCAGAAAACATTGTTGGAGTGTCAGAATGCACAGATAGAAGGCAAATAAGCGTTCCATGGCTTTATTTCGCTTAGTTGCTTACTCTTGAGTAGAACTGCATGTTCACTCCAGAAATAAGCATCTTTGTAAAATGAGTCAAATTGAATCAGAACACATTGTTGGAGTGTCAGAATGCACAGATAGAAGGCAAATAAGCGTTCTATCGCTTTATTTCGCTTAGTTGCTTACTCTTGAGTAGAACTGCATGTTCAGGCCAGAATTAAGCATCTTTGTGAAATGAGCCAAATTGAAGCAAAAAACATTGTTGGAGTGTCAGAATGCATAGATAGAAGGCAAATAAGCGTTCCATGGCTTTATTTCGCTTAGTTGCTTATTCTTGAGTAGAACTGCTTGTTCACTCCAGGAATAAGCATGTTTGTAAGATGAGTCAAATTGAAGCAGAAAACATTCTTGGAATGTCAGAATGCACAGATAGAAGGCAAATAAGCGTTCTATCGCTTTATTTCGCTTAGTTGCTTACTCTTGAGTAGAACTGCATGTTCACGCCAGAATTAAGCATCTTTGTACAATGAGTCAAATTGAAGCAGAACACTTTGGTGGAGTGTCAGAACGCACAGATAGAAGGCAAATAAGCGTTCCATGGCTTTATTTCGCTTAGTTGCTTACTCTTGAGTAGAACTGCATGTTCACTCCAGAAATAAGCATCTTTGTAAAATGAGTCAAATTGAATCAGAACACATTGTTGGAGTGTCAGAATGCACAGATAGAAGGCAAATAAGCGTTCCATGGCTTTATTTCGCTTAGTTGCTTACTCTTGAGTAGAACTGCATGTTCACGCCAGAATTAAGCATCTTTGTGAAATGAGCCAAATTGAAGCAGAAAACATTGTTGGAGTGTCAGAATGCATAGATAGAAGGCAAATAAGCGTTCCATGGCTTTATTTCGCTTAGTTGCTTATTCTTGAGTAGAACTGCTTGTTCACTCCAGGAATAAGCATGTTTGTAAAATGAGCCAAATTGAAGCAGAAAACATTCTTGGAGTGTCAGAATGCATAGATAGAAGTCAAATAAGCGTTCTATCGCTTTATTTCGCTTAGTTGCTTACTCTTGAGTAGAACTGCATGTTCACGCCAGAATTAAACATCTTTGTGAAATGAGTCAAATTGAAGCAGAACACATTGGTGGAGTGTCAGAATGCACAGATAGAAGGCAAATAAGCGTTCCATGGCTTTATTTCGCTTAGTTGCTTATTCTTGAGTAGAACTGCTTGTTCACTCCAGGAATAAGCATGTTTGTAAAATGAGTCAAATTGAAGCAGAAAACATTGTTGGAGTGTCAGAATGCACAGATAGAAGGCAAATAAGCGTTCCATGGCTTTATTTCGCTTAGTTGCTTACTCTTGAGTAGAACTGCATGTTCACTCCAGAAATAAGCATCTTTGTAAAATGAGTCAAATTGAATCAGAACACATTGTTGGAGTGTCAGAATGCACAGATAGAAGGCTAATAAGCGTTCTATCGCTTTATTTCGCTTAGTTGCTTACTCTTGAGTAGAACTGCATGTTCACGCCAGAATTAAGCATCTTTGTGAAATGAGCCAAATTGAAGCAAAAAACATTGTTGGAGTGTCAGAATGCATAGATAGAAGGCAAATAAGCGTTCCATGGCTTTATTTCGCTTAGTTGCTTATTCTTGAGTAGAACTGCTTGTTCACTCCAGGAATAAGCATGTTTGTAAGATGAGTCAAATTGAAGCAGAAAACATTCTTGGAATGTCAGAATGCACAGATAGAAGGCAAATAAGCGTTCTATCGCTTTATTTCGCTTAGTTGCTTACTCTTGAGTAGAACTGCATGTTCACGCCAGAATTAAGCATCTTTGTGAAATGAGTCAAATTGAAGCAGAACACTTTGGTGGAGTGTCAGAACGCACAGATAGAAGGCAAATAAGCGTTCTATCGCTTTATTTCGCTTAGTTGCTTACTCTTGAGTAGAACTGCATGCTCACTCCAGAAATAAGCATCTTTATAAAATGAGTCAAATTGAAGCAGAAAACATCCTTGGAGTGTCAGAATGCACAGATAGAAGGCAAATAAGCGTTCCATGGCTTTATTTCGCTTAGTTGCTTACTCTTGAGTAGAACTGCATGTTCACGCCAGAATTAAGCATCTTTGTGAAATGAGCCAAATTGAAGCAGAAAACATTGTTGGAGTGTCAGAATGCATAGATAGAAGGCAAATAAGCGTTCCATGGCTTTATTTCGCTTAGTTGCTTATTCTTGAGTAGAACTGCTTGTTCACTCCAGGAATAAGCATGTTTGTAAAATGAGCCAAATTGAAGCAGAAAACATTCTTGGAGTGTCAGAATGCACAGATAGAAGTCAAATAAGCGTTCTATCGCTTTATTTCGCTTAGTTGCTTACTCTTGAGTAGAACTGCATGTTCACGCCAGAATTAAGCATCTTTGTGAAATGAGTCAAATTGAAGCAGAACACATTGGTGGAGTGTCAGAATGCACAGATAGAAGGCAAATAAGCGTTCCATGGCTTTATTTCGCTTAGTTGCTTATTCTTGAGTAGAACTGCTTGTTCACTCCAGGAATAAGCATGTTTGTAAAATGAGTCGAATTGAAGCAGAAAACATTGTTGGAGTGTCAGAATGCACAGATAGAAGGCAAATAGGCGTTCCATGGCTTTATTTCACTTTGGTGCTTACTCTTGAGTAGAACTGCATGTTCACTCCAGAAATAAGCATCTTTGTAAAATGAGTCAAATTGAATCAGAACACATTGTTGGAGAGTCAGAATGCACATATAGAAGGCAAATAAGCGTTCTTTCGCTTTATTTCGCTTAGTTGCTTACTCTTGAGTAGAACTGCATGTTCACGCCAGAATTAAGCATCTTTGTGAAATGAGTCAAATTGAAGCAGAACACATTGGTGGAGTGTCAGAATGCACAGATAGAAGGCAAATAAGCGTTCCATGGCTTTATTTCGCTTAGTTGCTTATTCTTGAGTAGAACTGCTTGTTCACTCCAGGAATAAGCATGTTTGTAAAATGAGTCAAATTGAAGCAGAAAACATTGTTGGAGTGTCAGAATGCACAGATAGAAGGCAAATAAGCGTTCCATGGCTTTATTTCGCTTAGTTGCTTACTCTTGAGTAGAACTGCATGTTCACTCCAGAAATAAGCATCTTTGTAAAATGAGTCAAATTGAATCAGAACACATTGTTGGAGTGTCAGAATGCACATATAGAAGGCAAATAAGCGTTCTATCGCTTTATTTCGCTTAGTTGCTTATTCTTGAGTAGAACTGCATGTTCACTCCAGAAATAAGCATCTTTGTAAAATGAGTCAAATTGAATCAGAACACATTGTTGGAGTGTCAGAATGCACAGATAGAAGGCAAATAAGCGTTCTATCGCTTTATTTCGCTTAGTTGCTTACTCTTGAGTAGAACTGCATGTTCAGGCCAGAATTAAGCATCTTTGTGAAATGAGCCAAATTGAAGCAAAAAACATTGTTGGAGTGTCAGAATGCATAGATAGAAGGCAAATAAGCGTTCCATGGCTTTATTTCGCTTAGTTGCTTATTCTTGAGTAGAACTGCTTGTTCACTCCAGGAATAAGCATGTTTGTAAGATGAGTCAAATTGAAGCAGAAAACATTCTTGGAATGTCAGAATGCACAGATAGAAGGCAAATAAGCGTTCTATCGCTTTATTTCGCTTAGTTGCTTACTCTTGAGTAGAACTGCATGCTCACTCCAGAAATAAGCATCTTTATAAAATGAGTCAAATTGAAGCAGAAAACATCCTTGGAGTGTCAGAATGCACAGATAGAAGGCAAATAAGCGTTCTATCGCTTTATTTCGCTTAGTTGCTTACTCTTGAGTAGAACTGCATGTTCACGCCAGAATTAAGCATCTTTGTGAAATGAGTCAAATTGAAGCAGAACACTTTGGTGGAGTGTCAGAACGCACAGATAGAAGGCAAATAAGCGTTCTATCGCTTTATTTCGCTTAGTTGCTTACTCTTGAGTAGAACTGCATGTTCACGCCAGAATTAAGCATCTTTGTGAAATGAGTCAAATTGAAGCAGAACACATTGGTGGAGTGTCAGAATGCACAGATAGAAGGCAAATAAGCGTTCCATGGCTTTATTTCGCTTAGTTGCTTATTCTTGAGTAGAACTGCTTGTTCACTCCAGGAATAAGCATGTTTGTAAAATGAGTCAAATTGAAGCAGAAAACATTGTTGGAGTGTCAGAATGCACAGATAGAAGGCAAATAAGCGTTCCATGGCTTTATTTCGCTTAGTTGCTTACTCTTGAGTAGAACTGCATGTTCACTCCAGAAATAAGCATCTTTGTAAAATGAGTCAAATTGAATCAGAACACATTGTTGGAGTGTCAGAATGCACAGATAGAAGGCAAATAAGCGTTCTATCGCTTTATTTCGCTTAGTTGCTTACTCTTGAGTAGAACTGCATGTTCACGCCAGAATTAAGCATCTTTGTGAAATGAGCCAAATTGAAGCAAAAAACATTGTTGGAGTGTCAGAATGCACAGATAGAAGGCAAATAAACGTTCTATCGCTTTATTTCGCTTAGTTGCTTACTCTTGAGTAGAACTGCATGTTCACTCCAGAAATAAGCATGTTTGGAAAATGAGTCAAATTGAAGCAGAAAACATTGTTGGAGTGTCAGAATGCACAGATAGAAGGCAAATAAGCGTTCCATGGCTTTATTTCGCTTAGTTGCTTACTCTTGAGTAGAACTGCATGTTCACTCCAGAAATAAGCATCTTTGTAAAATGAGTCAAATTGAATCAGAACACATTGTTGGAGTGTCAGAATGCACAGATAGAAGGCAAATAAGCGTTCTATCGCTTTATTTCGCTTAGTTGCTTACTCTTGAGTAGAACTGCATGTTCACGCCAGAATTAAGCATCTTTGTGAAATGAGCCAAATTGAAGCAAAAAACATTGTTGGAGTGTCAGAATGCATAGATAGAAGGCAAATAAGCGTTCCATGGCTTTATTTCGCTTAGTTGCTTATTCTTGAGTAGAACTGCTTGTTCACTCCAGGAATAAGCATGTTTGTAAGATGAGTCAAATTGAAGCAGAAAACATTCTTGGAGTGTCAGAATGCACAGATAGAAGGCAAATAAGCGTTCTATCGCTTTATTTCGCTTAGTTGCTTACTCTTGAGTAGAACTGCATGTTCACGCCAGAATTAAGCATCTTTGTACAATGAGTCAAATTGAAGCAGAACACTTTGGTGGAGTGTCAGAATGCACAGATAGAAGGCAAATAAGCGTTCAATGGCTTTATTTCGCTTAGTTGCTTATTCTTGAGTAGAACTGCTTGTTCACTCCAGGAATAAGCATGTTTGTAAAATGAGTCAAATTGAAGCAGAAAACATTCTTGGAGTGTCAGAATGCACAGATAGAAGGCAAATAAGCGTTCTATCGCTTTATTTCGCTTAGTTGCTTACTGTTGAGTAGAACTGCATGTTCACGCCAGAAATAAGCATCTTTGTAAAATGAGTCAAATTGAATCAGAACACATTGTTGGAGTGTCAGAATGCACAGATAAAAGGCAAATAAGCGTTCTATCGCTTTATTTCGCTTAGTTGCTTACTCTTGAGTAGAACTGCATGTTCACTCCAGAAATAAGCATCTTTGTAAAATGAGTCAAATTGAAGCAGAAAACATCCTTGGAGTGTCAGAATGCACAGATAGAAGGCAAATAAGCGTTCCATGGCTTTATTTCGCTTAGTTGCTTACTCTTGAGTAGAACTGCATGTTCACGCCAGAATTAAGCATCTTTGTGAAATGAGCCAAATTGAAGCAGAAAACATTGTTGGAGTGTCAGAATGCATAGATAGAAGGCAAATAAGCGTTCCATGGCTTTATTTCGCTTAGTTGCTTATTCTTGAGTAGAACTGCTTGTTCACTCCAGGAATAAGCATGTTTGTAAAATGAGCCAAATTGAAGCAGAAAACATTCTTGGAGTGTCAGAATGCACAGATAGAAGTCTAATAAGCGTTCTATCGCTTTATTTCGCTTAGTTGCTTACTCTTGAGTAGAACTGCATGTTCTCGCCAGAATTAAGCATCTTTGTGAAATGAGTCAAATTGAAGCAGAACACATTGGTGGAGTGTCAGAATGCACAGATAGAAGGCAAATAAGCGTTCTATCGCTTTATTTCGCTTAGTTGCTTACTCTTGAGTAGAACTGCATGTTCACGCCAGAATTAAGCATCTTTGTGAAATGAGCCAAATTGAAGCAAAAAACATTGTTGGAGTGTCAGAATGCATAGATAGAAGGCAAATAAGCGTTCCATGGCTTTATTTCGCTTAGTTGCTTATTCTTGAGTAGAACTGCTTGTTCACTCCAGGAATAAGCATGTTTGTAAAATGAGCCAAATTAAAGCAGAAAACATTGTTGGAGTGTCAGAATGCACAGATAGAAGGCAAATAAGCGTTCCATGGCTTTATTTCGCTTAGTTGCTTACTCTTGAGTAGAACTGCATGTTCACGCCAGAATTAAGCATCTTTGTGAAATGAGTCAAATTGAAGCAGAACACATTGGTGGAGTGTCAGAATGCACAGATAGAAGGCAAATAAGCGTTCCATGGCTTTATTTCGCTTAGTTGCTTATTCTTGAGTAGAACTGCTTGTTCACTCCAGGAATAAGCATGTTTGTAAAATGAGTCAAATTGAAGCAGAAAACATTGTTGGAGTGTCAGAATGCACAGATAGAAGGCAAATAAGCGTTCCATGGCTTTATTTCGCTTAGTTGCTTACTCTTGAGTAGAACTGCATGTTCAGAAATAAGCATCTTTGTAAAATGAGTCAAATTGAATCAGAACACATTGTTGGAGTGTCAGAATGCACAGATAGAAGGCAAATAAGCGTTCTATCGCTTTATTTCGCTTAGTTGCTTACTCTTGAGTAGAACTGCATGTTCACGCCAGAATTAAGGATCTTTGTACAATGAGTCAAATTGAAGCAGAACACTTTGGTGGAGTGTCAGAATGCACAGATAGAAGGCAAATAAGCGTTCCATGGCTTTATTTCGCTTAGTTGCTTATTCTTGAGTAGAACTGCTTGTTCACTCCAGGAATAAGCATGTTTGTAAAATGAGTCAAATTGAAGCAGAAAACATTCTTGGAGTGTCAGAATGCACAGATAGAAGGCAAATAAGCGTTCTATCGCTTTATTTCGCTTAGTTGCTTACTGTTGAGTAGAACTGCATGTTCACGCCAGAAATAAGCATCTTTGTAAAATGAGTCAAATTGAATCAGAACACATTGTTGGAGTGTCAGAATGCACAGATAAAAGGCAAATAAGCGTTCTATCGCTTTATTTCGCTTAGTTGCTTACTCTTGAGTAGAACTGCATGTTCACTCCAGAAATAAGCATCTTTGTAAAATGAGTCAAATTGAAGCAGAAAACATCCTTGGAGTGTCAGAATGCACAGATAGAAGGCAAATAAGCGTTCCATGGCTTTATTTCGCTTAGTTGCTTACTCTTGAGTAGAACTGCATGTTCACGCCAGAATTAAGCATCTTTGTGAAATGAGCCAAATTGAAGCAGAAAACATTGTTGGAGTGTCAGAATGCATAGATAGAAGGCAAATAAGCGTTCCATGGCTTTATTTCGCTTAGTTGCTTATTCTTGAGTAGAACTGCTTGTTCACTCCAGGAATAAGCATGTTTGTAAAATGAGCCAAATTGAAGCAGAAAACATTCTTGGAGTGTCAGAATGCACAGATAGAAGTCTAATAAGCGTTCTATCGCTTTATTTCGCTTAGTTGCTTACTCTTGAGTAGAACTGCATGTTCTCGCCAGAATTAAGCATCTTTGTGAAATGAGTCAAATTGAAGCAGAACACATTGGTGGAGTGTCAGAATGCACAGATAGAAGGCAAATAAGCGTTCCATGGCTTTATTTCGCTTAGTTGCTTATTCTTGAGTAGAACTGCTTGTTCACTCCAGGAATAAGCATGTTTATAAAATGAGTCAAATTGAAGCAGAAAACATTGTTGGAGTGTCAGAATGCACAGATAGAAGGCAAATAAGCGTTCCATGGCTTTATTTCGCTTAGTTGCTTACTCTTGAGTAGAACTGCATGTTCACTCCAGAAATAAGCATCTTTGTAAAATGAGTCAAATTGAATCAGAACACATTGTTGGAGTGTCAGAATGCACAGATAGAAGGCAAATAAGCGTTCTATCGCTTTATTTCGCTTAGTTGCTTACTGTTGAGTAGAACTGCATGTTCACGCCAGAAATAAGCATCTTTGTAAAATGAGTCAAATTGAATCAGAACACATTGTTGGAGTGTTAGAATGCACAGATAGAAGGCAAATAAGCGTTCCATGGCTTTATTTCGCTTAGTTGCTTACTCTTGAGTAGAACTGCATGTTCACGCCAGAATTAAGCATCTTTGTGAAATGAGCCAAATTGAAGCAGAAAACATTGTTGGAGTGTCAGAATGCATAGATAGAAGGCAAATAAGCGTTCCATGGCTTTATTTCGCTTAGTTGTTTATTCTTGAGTAGAACTGCTTGTTCACTCCAGGAATAAGCATGTTTGTAAGATGAGTCAAATTGAAGCAGAAAACATTCTTGGAATGTCAGAATGCACAGATAGAAGGCAAATAAGCGTTCTATCGCTTTATTTCGCTTAGTTGCTTACTCTTGAGTAGAACTGCATGCTCACTCCAGAAATAAGCATCTTTATAAAATGAGTCAAATTGAAGCAGAAAACATCCTTGGAGTGTCAGAATGCACAGATAGAAGGCAAATAAGCGTTCTATCGCTTTATTTCGCTTAGTTGCTTACTCTTGAGTAGAACTGCATGTTCACGCCAGAATTAAGCATCTTTGTGAAATGAGTCAAATTGAAGCAGAACACTTTGGTGGAGTGTCAGAGCGCACAGATAGAAGGCAAATAAGCGTTCTATCGCTTTATTTCGCTTAGTTGCTTACTCTTGAGTAGAACTGCATGTTCACGCCAGAATTAAGCATCTTTGTGAAATGAGTCAAATTGAAGCAGAACACATTGGTGGAGTGTCAGAATGCACAGATAGAAGGCAAATAAGCGTTCCATGGCTTTATTTCGCTTAGTTGCTTATTCTTGAGTAGAACTGCTTGTTCACTCCAGGAATAAGCATGTTTGTAAAATGAGTCAAATTGAAGCAGAAAACATTGTTGGAGTGTCAGAATGCACAGATAGAAGGCAAATAAACGTTCTATCGCTTTATTTCGCTTAGTTGCTTACTCTTGAGTAGAACTGCATGTTCACTCCAGAAATAAGCATGTTTGTAAAATGAGTCAAATTGAAGCAGAAAACATTGTTGGAGTGTCAGAATGCACAGATAGAAGGCAAATAAGCGTTCCATGGCTTTATTTCGCTTAGTTGCTTACTCTTGAGTAGAACTGCATGTTCACTCCAGAAATAAGCATCTTTGTAAAATGAGTCAAATTGAATCAGAACACATTGTTGGAGTCTCAGAATGCACAGATAGAAGGCAAATAAGCGTTCTATCGCTTTATTTCGCTTAGTTGCTTACTCTTGAGTAGAACTGCATGTTCACGCCAGAATTAAGCATCTTTGTGAAATGAGCCAAATTGAAGCAAAAAACATTGTTGGAGTGTCAGAATGCATAGATAGAAGGCAAATAAGCGTTCCATGGCTTTATTTCGCTTAGTTGCTTATTCTTGAGTAGAACTGCTTGTTCACTCCAGGAATAAGCATGTTTGTAAGATGAGTCAAATTGAAGCAGAAAACATTCTTGGAGTGTCAGAATGCACAGATAGAAGGCAAATAAGCGTTCTATCGCTTTATTTCGCTTAGTTGCTTACTCTTGAGTAGAACTGCATGTTCACGCCAGAATTAAGCATCTTTGTACAATGAGTCAAATTGAAGCAGAACACTTTGGTGGAGTGTCAGAATGCACAGATAGAAGGCAAATAAGCGTTCAATGGCTTTATTTCGCTTAGTTGCTTATTCTTGAGTAGAACTGCTTGTTCACTCCAGGAATAAGCATGTTTGTAAAATGAGTCAAATTGAAGCAGAAAACATTCTTGGAGTGTCAGAATGCACAGATAGAAGGCAAATAAGCGTTCTATCGCTTTATTTCGCTTAGTTGCTTACTGTTGAGTAGAACTGCATGTTCACGCCAGAAATAAGCATCTTTGTAAAATGAGTCAAATTGAATCAGAACACATTGTTGGAGTGTCAGAATGCACAGATAAAAGGCAAATAAGCGTTCTATCGCTTTATTTCGCTTAGTTGCTTACTCTTGAGTAGAACTGCATGTTCACTCCAGAAATAAGCATCTTTGTAAAATGAGTCAAATTGAAGCAGAAAACATCCTTGGAGTGTCAGAATGCACAGATAGAAGGCAAATAAGCGTTCCATGGCTTTATTTCGCTTAGTTGCTTACTCTTGAGTAGAACTGCATGTTCACGCCAGAATTAAGCATCTTTGTGAAATGAGCCAAATTGAAGCAGAAAACATTGTTGGAGTGTCAGAATGCATAGATAGAAGGCAAATAAGCGTTCCATGGCTTTATTTCGCTTAGTTGCTTATTCTTGAGTAGAACTGCTTGTTCACTCCAGGAATAAGCATGTTTGTAAAATGAGCCAAATTGAAGCAGAAAACATTCTTGGAGTGTCAGAATGCACAGATAGAAGTCTAATAAGCGTTCTATCGCTTTATTTCGCTTAGTTGCTTACTCTTGAGTAGAACTGCATGTTCTCGCCAGAATTAAGCATCTTTGTGAAATGAGTCAAATTGAAGCAGAACACATTGGTGGAGTGTCAGAATGCACAGATAGAAGGCAAATAAGCGTTCTATCGCTTTATTTCGCTTAGTTGCTTACTCTTGAGTAGAACTGCATGTTCACGCCAGAATTAAGCATCTTTGTGAAATGAGCCAAATTGAAGCAAAAAACATTGTTGGAGTGTCAGAATGCATAGATAGAAGGCAAATAAGCGTTCCATGGCTTTATTTCGCTTAGTTGCTTATTCTTGAGTAGAACTGCTTGTTCACTCCAGGAATAAGCATGTTTGTAAAATGAGCCAAATTAAAGCAGAAAACATTGTTGGAGTGTCAGAATGCACAGATAGAAGGCAAATAAGCGTTCCATGGCTTTATTTCGCTTAGTTGCTTACTCTTGAGTAGAACTGCATGTTCACGCCAGAATTAAGCATCTTTGTGAAATGAGTCAAATTGAAGCAGAACACATTGGTGGAGTGTCAGAATGCACAGATAGAAGGCAAATAAGCGTTCCATGGCTTTATTTCGCTTAGTTGCTTATTCTTGAGTAGAACTGCTTGTTCACTCCAGGAATAAGCATGTTTGTAAAATGAGTCAAATTGAAGCAGAAAACATTGTTGGAGTGTCAGAATGCACAGATAGAAGGCAAATAAGCGTTCCATGGCTTTATTTCGCTTAGTTGCTTACTCTTGAGTAGAACTGCATGTTCAGAAATAAGCATCTTTGTAAAATGAGTCAAATTGAATCAGAACACATTGTTGGAGTGTCAGAATGCACAGATAGAAGGCAAATAAGCGTTCTATCGCTTTATTTCGCTTAGTTGCTTACTCTTGAGTAGAACTGCATGTTCACGCCAGAATTAAGCATCTTTGTGAAATGAGCCAAATTGAAGCAAAAAACATTGTTGGAGTGTCAGAATGCATAGATAGAAGGCAAATAAGCGTTCCATGGCTTTATTTCGCTTAGTTGCTTATTCTTGAGTAGAACTGCTTGTTCACTCCAGGAATAAGCATGTTTGTAAGATGAGTCAAATTGAAGCAGAAAACATTCTTGGAGTGTCAGAATGCACAGATAGAAGGCAAATAAGCGTTCTATCGCTTTATTTCGCTTAGTTGCTTACTCTTGAGTAGAACTGCATGTTCACGCCAGTATTAAGGATCTTTGTACAATGAGTCAAATTGAAGCAGAACACTTTGGTGGAGTGTCAGAATGCACAGATAGAAGGCAAATAAGCGTTCCATGGCTTTATTTCGCTTAGTTGCTTATTCTTGAGTAGAACTGCTTGTTCACTCCAGGAATAAGCATGTTTGTAAAATGAGTCAAATTGAAGCAGAAAACATTCTTGGAGTGTCAGAATGCACAGATAGAAGGCAAATAAGCGTTCTATCGCTTTATTTCGCTTAGTTGCTTACTGTTGAGTAGAACTGCATGTTCACGCCAGAAATAAGCATCTTTGTAAAATGAGTCAAATTGAATCAGAACACATTGTTGGAGTGTCAGAATGCACAGATAAAAGGCAAATAAGCGTTCTATCGCTTTATTTCGCTTAGTTGCTTACTCTTGAGTAGAACTGCATGTTCACTCCAGAAATAAGCATCTTTGTAAAATGAGTCAAATTGAAGCAGAAAACATCCTTGGAGTGTCAGAATGCACAGATAGAAGGCAAATAAGCGTTCCATGGCTTTATTTCGCTTAGTTGCTTACTCTTGAGTAGAACTGCATGTTCACGCCAGAATTAAGCATCTTTGTGAAATGAGCCAAATTGAAGCAGAAAACATTGTTGGAGTGTCAGAATGCATAGATAGAAGGCAAATAAGCGTTCCATGGCTTTATTTCGCTTAGTTGCTTATTCTTGAGTAGAACTGCTTGTTCACTCCAGGAATAAGCATGTTTGTAAAATGAGCCAAATTGAAGCAGAAAACATTCTTGGAGTGTCAGAATGCACAGATAGAAGTCTAATAAGCGTTCTATCGCTTTATTTCGCTTAGTTGCTTACTCTTGAGTAGAACTGCATGTTCTCGCCAGAATTAAGCATCTTTGTGAAATGAGTCAAATTGAAGCAGAACACATTGGTGGAGTGTCAGAATGCACAGATAGAAGGCAAATAAGCGTTCTATCGCTTTATTTCGCTTAGTTGCTTACTCTTGAGTAGAACTGCATGTTCACGCCAGAATTAAGCATCTTTGTGAAATGAGCCAAATTGAAGCAAAAAACATTGTTGGAGTGTCAGAATGCATAGATAGAAGGCAAATAAGCGTTCCATGGCTTTATTTCGCTTAGTTGCTTATTCTTGAGTAGAACTGCTTGTTCACTCCAGGAATAAGCATGTTTGTAAAATGAGCCAAATTAAAGCAGAAAACATTGTTGGAGTGTCAGAATGCACAGATAGAAGGCAAATAAGCGTTCCATGGCTTTATTTCGCTTAGTTGCTTACTCTTGAGTAGAACTGCATGTTCACGCCAGAATTAAGCATCTTTGTGAAATGAGTCAAATTGAAGCAGAACACATTGGTGGAGTGTCAGAATGCACAGATAGAAGGCAAATAAGCGTTCCATGGCTTTATTTCGCTTAGTTGCTTATTCTTGAGTAGAACTGCTTGTTCACTCCAGGAATAAGCATGTTTGTAAAATGAGTCAAATTGAAGCAGAAAACATTGTTGGAGTGTCAGAATGCACAGATAGAAGGCAAATAAGCGTTCCATGGCTTTATTTCGCTTAGTTGCTTACTCTTGAGTAGAACTGCATGTTCAGAAATAAGCATCTTTGTAAAATGAGTCAAATTGAATCAGAACACATTGTTGGAGTGTCAGAATGCACAGATAGAAGGCAAATAAGCGTTCTATCGCTTTATTTCGCTTAGTTGCTTACTCTTGAGTAGAACTGCATGTTCACACCAGAATTAAGCATCTTTGTGAAATGAGCCAAATTGAAGCAAAAAACATTGTTGGAGTGTCAGAATGCATAGATAGAAGGCAAATAAGCGTTCCATGGCTTTATTTCGCTTAGTTGCTTATTCTTGAGTAGAACTGCTTGTTCACTCCAGGAATAAGCATGTTTGTAAGATGAGTCAAATTGAAGCAGAAAACATTCTTGGAGTGTCAGAATGCACAGATAGAAGGCAAATAAGCGTTCCATGGCTTTATTTCGCTTAGTTGCTTACTCTTGAGTAGAACTGCATGTTCACTCCAGAAATAAGCATCTTTGTACAATGAGTCAAATTGAAGCAGAACACTTTGGTGGAGTGTCAGAATGCACAGATAGAAGGCAAATAAGCGTTCCATGGCTTTATTTCGCTTAGTTGCTTATTCTTGAGTAGAACTGCTTGTTCACTCCAGGAATAAGCATGTTTGTAAAATGAGTCAAATTGAAGCAGAAAACATTCTTGGAGTGTCAGAATGCACAGATAGAAGGCAAATAAGCGTTCTATCGCTTTATTTCGCTTAGTTGCTTACTGTTGAGTAGAACTGCATGTTCACGCCAGAAATAAGCATCTTTGTAAAATGAGTCAAATTGAATCAGAACACATTGTTGGAGTGTCAGAATGCACAGATAAAAGGCAAATAAGCGTTCTATCGCTTTATTTCGCTTAGTTGCTTACTCTTGAGTAGAACTGCATGTTCACTCCAGAAATAAGCATCTTTGTAAAATGAGTCAAATTGAAGCAGAAAACATCCTTGGAGTGTCAGAATGCACAGATAGAAGGCAAATAAGCGTTCCATGGCTTTATTTCGCTTAGTTGCTTACTCTTGAGTAGAACTGCATGTTCACGCCAGAATTAAGCATCTTTGTGAAATGAGCCAAATTGAAGCAGAAAACATTGTTGGAGTGTCAGAATGCATAGATAGAAGGCAAATAAGCGTTCCATGGCTTTATTTCGCTTAGTTGCTTATTCTTGAGTAGAACTGCTTGTTCACTCCAGGAATAAGCATGTTTGTAAAATGAGCCAAATTGAAGCAGAAAACATTCTTGGAGTGTCAGAATGCACAGATAGAAGTCTAATAAGCGTTCTATCGCTTTATTTCGCTTAGTTGCTTACTCTTGAGTAGAACTGCATGTTCTCGCCAGAATTAAGCATCTTTGTGAAATGAGTCAAATTGAAGCAGAACACATTGGTGGAGTGTCAGAATGCACAGATAGAAGGCAAATAAGCGTTCCATGGCTTTATTTCGCTTAGTTGCTTATTCTTGAGTAGAACTGCTTGTTCACTCCAGGAATAAGCATGTTTATAAAATGAGTCAAATTGAAGCAGAAAACATTGTTGGAGTGTCAGAATGCACAGATAGAAGGCAAATAAGCGTTCCATGGCTTTATTTCGCTTAGTTGCTTACTCTTGAGTAGAACTGCATGTTCACGCCAGAAATAAGCATCTTTGTAAAATGAGTCAAATTGAATCAGAACACATTGTTGGAGTGTTAGAATGCACAGATAGAAGGCAAATAAGCGTTCCATGGCTTTATTTCGCTTAGTTGCTTATTCTTGAGTAGAACTGCTTGTTCACTCCAGGAATAAGCATGTTTGTAAAATGAGTCAAATTGAAGCAGAAAACATTGTTGGAGTGTCAGAATGCACAGATAGAAGGCAAATAAGCGTTCCATGGCTTTATTTCGCTTAGTTGCTTACTCTTGAGTAGAACTGCATGTTCACTCCAGAAATAAGCATCTTTGTAAAATGAGTCAAATTGAATCAGAACACATTGTTGGAGTGTCAGAATGCACAGATAGAAGGCAAATAAGCGTTCTATCGCTTTATTTCGCTTAGTTGCTTACTCTTGAGTAGAACTGCATGTTCACTCCAGAAATAAGCATCTTTGTAAAATGAGTCAAATTGAATCAGAACACATTGTTGGAGTGTCAGAATGCACAGATAGAAGGCAAATAAGCGTTCTATCGCTTTATTTCGCTTAGTTGCTTACTCTTGAGTAGAACTGCATGTTCACGCCAGAATTAAGCATCTTTGTGAAATGAGCCAAATTGAAGCAAAAAACATTGTTGGAGTGTCAGAATGCATAGATAGAAGGCAAATAAGCGTTCCATGGCTTTATTTCGCTTAGTTGCTTATTCTTGAGTAGAACTGCTTGTTCACTCCAGGAATAAGCATGTTTGTAAGATGAGTCAAATTGAAGCAGAAAACATTCTTGGAGTGTCAGAATGCACAGATAGAAGTCAAATAAGCGTTCTATCGCTTTATTTCGCTTAGTTGCTTACTCTTGAGTAGAACTGCATGTTCACGCCAGAATTAAGCATCTTTGTACAATGAGTCAAATTGAAGCAGAACACTTTGGTGGAGTGTCAGAATGCACAGATAGAAGGCAAATAAGCGTTCCATGGCTTTATTTCGCTTAGTTGCTTATTCTTGAGTAGAACTGCTTGTTCACTCCAGGAATAAGCATGTTTGTAAAATGAGTCAAATTGAAGCAGAAAACATTGTTGGAGTGTCAGAATGCACAGATAGAAGGCAAATAAGCGTTCCATGGCTTTATTTCGCTTAGTTGCTTACTCTTGAGTAGAACTGCATGCTCACTCCAGAAATAAGCATCTTTATAAAATGAGTCAAATTGAAGCAGAAAACATCCTTGGAGTGTCAGAATGCACAGATAGAAGGCAAATAAGCGTTCTATCGCTTTATTTCGCTTAGTTGCTTACTCTTGAGTAGAACTGCATGTTCACGCCAGAATTAAGGATCTTTGTACAATGAGTCAAATTGAAGCAGAACACTTTGGTGGAGTGTCAGAATGCACAGATAGAAGGCAAATAAGCGTTCCATGGCTTTATTTCGCTTAGTTGCTTATTCTTGAGTAGAACTGCTTGTTCACTCCAGGAATAAGCATGTTTGTAAAATGAGTCAAATTGAAGCAGAAAACATTCTTGGAGTGTCAGAATGCACAGATAGAAGGCAAATAAGCGTTCTATCGCTTTATTTCGCTTAGTTGCTTACTGTTGAGTAGAACTGCATGTTCACGCCAGAAATAAGCATCTTTGTAAAATGAGTCAAATTGAATCAGAACACATTGTTGGAGTGTCAGAATGCACAGATAAAAGGCAAATAAGCGTTCTATCGCTTTATTTCGCTTAGTTGCTTACTCTTGAGTAGAACTGCATGTTCACTCCAGAATTAAGCATCTTTGTAAAATGAGTCAAATTGAAGCAGAAAACATCCTTGGAGTGTCAGAATGCACAGATAGAAGGCAAATAAGCGTTCCATGGCTTTATTTCGCTTAGTTGCTTATTCTTGAGTAGAACTGCTTGTTCACTCCAGGAATAAGCATGTTTGTAAAATGAGCCAAATTGAAGCAGAAAACATTCTTGGAGTGTCAGAATGCACAGATAGAAGTCTAATAAGCGTTCTATCGCTTTATTTCGCTTAGTTGCTTACTCTTGAGTAGAACTGCATGTTCTCGCCAGAATTAAGCATCTTTGTGAAATGAGTCAAATTGAAGCAGAACACATTGGTGGAGTGTCAGAATGCACAGATAGAAGGCAAATAAGCGTTCCATGGCTTTATTTCGCTTAGTTGCTTATTCTTGAGTAGAACTGCTTGTTCACTCCAGGAATAAGCATGTTTGTAAAATGAGTCAAATTGAAGCAGAAAACATTGTTGGAGTGTCAGAATGCACAGATAGAAGGCAAATAAGCGTTCCATGGCTTTATTTCGCTTAGTTGCTTACTCTTGAGTAGAACTGCATGTTCACTCCAGAAATAAGCATCTTTGTAAAATGAGTCAAATTGAATCAGAACACATTGTTGGAGTGTTAGAATGCACAGATAGAAGGCAAATAAGCGTTCCATGGCTTTATTTCGCTTAGTTGCTTATTCTTGAGTAGAACTGCTTGTTCACTCCAGGAATAAGCATGTTTGTAAAATGAGTCAAATTGAAGCAGAAAACATTGTTGGAGTGTCAGAATGCACAGATAGAAGGCAAATAAGCGTTCCATGGCTTTATTTCGCTTAGTTGCTTACTCTTGAGTAGAACTGCATGTTCACTCCAGAAATAAGCATCTTTGTAAAATGAGTCAAATTGAATCAGAACACATTGTTGGAGTGTCAGAATGCACAGATAGAAGGCAAATAAGCGTTCTATCGCTTTATTTCGCTTAGTTGCTTACTCTTGAGTAGAACTGCATGTTCACTCCAGAAATAAGCATCTTTGTAAAATGAGTCAAATTGAATCAGAACACATTGTTGGAGTGTCAGAATGCACAGATAGAAGGCAAATAAGCGTTCTATCGCTTTATTTCGCTTAGTTGCTTACTCTTGAGTAGAACTGCATGTTCACGCCAGAATTAAGCATCTTTGTGAAATGAGCCAAATTGAAGCAAAAAACATTGTTGGAGTGTCAGAATGCATAGATAGAAGGCAAATAAGCGTTCCATGGCTTTATTTCGCTTAGTTGCTTATTCTTGAGTAGAACTGCTTGTTCACTCCAGGAATAAGCATGTTTGTAAGATGAGTCAAATTGAAGCAGAAAACATTCTTGGAGTGTCAGAATGCACAGATAGAAGTCAAATAAGCGTTCTATCGCTTTATTTCGCTTAGTTGCTTACTCTTGAGTAGAACTGCATGTTCACGCCAGAATTAAGCATCTTTGTGAAATGAGTCAAATTGAAGCAGAACACATTGGTGGAGTGTCAGAATGCACAGATAGAAGGCAAATAAGCGTTCCATGGCTTTATTTCGCTTAGTTGCTTATTCATGAGTAGAACTGCTTGTTCACTCCAGGAATAAGCATGTTTGTAAAATGAGTCAAATTGAAGCAGAAAACATTGTTGGAGTGTCAGAATGCACAGATTGAAGGCAAATAAGCGTTCCATGGCTTTATTTCGCTTAGTTGCTTACTCTTGAGTAGAACTGCATGTTCACGCCAGAATTAAGCATCTTTGTACAATGAGTCAAATTGAAGCAGAACACTTTGGTGGAGTGTCAGAATGCACAGATAGAAGGCAAATAAGCGTTCCATGGCTTTATTTCGCTTAGTTGCTTATTCTTGAGTAGAACTGCTTGTTCACTCCAGGAATAAGCATGTTTGTAAAATGAGTCAAATTGAAGCAGAAAACATTGTTGGAGTGTCAGAATGCACAGATAGAAGGCAAATAAGCGTTCCATGGCTTTATTTCGCTTAGTTGCTTACTCTTGAGTAGAACTGCATGCTCACTCCAGAAATAAGCATCTTTATAAAATGAGTCAAATTGAAGCAGAAAACATCCTTGGAGTGTCAGAATGCACAGATAGAAGGCAAATAAGCGTTCCATGGCTTTATTTCGCTTAGTTGCTTACTCTTGAGTAGAACTGCATGTTCACGCCAGAATTAAGCATCTTTGTGAAATGAGCCAAATTGAAGCAGAAAACATTGTTGGAGTGTCAGAATGCATAGATAGAAGGCAAATAAGCGTTCCATGGCTTTATTTCGCTTAGTTGCTTATTCTTGAGTAGAACTGCTTGTTCACTCCAGGAATAAGCATGTTTGTAAAATGAGCCAAATTGAAGCAGAAAACATTCTTGGAGTGTCAGAATGCACAGATAGAAGTCAAATAAGCGTTCTATCGCTTTATTTCGCTTAGTTGCTTACTCTTGAGTAGAACTGCATGTTCACGCCAGAATTAAACATCTTTGTGAAATGAGTCAAATTGAAGCAGAACACATTGGTGGAGTGTCAGAATGCACAGATAGAAGGCAAATAAGCGTTCCATGGCTTTATTTCGCTTAGTTGCTTATTCTTAAGTAGAACTGCTTGTTCACTCCAGGAATAAGCATGTTTGTAAAATGAGTCAAATTGAAGCAGAAAACATTGTTGGAGTGTCAGAATGCACAGATAGAAGGCAAATAAGCGTTCCATGGCTTTATTTCGCTTAGTTGCTTACTCTTGAGTAGAACTGCATGTTCACTCCAGAAATAAGCATCTTTGTAAAATGAGTCAAATTGAATCAGAACACATTGTTGGAGTGTCAGAATGCACATATAGAAGGCAAATAAGCGTTCTATCGCTTTATTTCGCTTAGTTGCTTACTCTTGAGTAGAACTGCATGTTCACGCCAGAATTAAGCATCTTTGTGAAATGAGCCAAATTGAAGCAAAAAACATTGTTGGAGTGTCAGAATGCATAGATAGAAGGCAGATAAGCGTTCCATGGCTTTATTTCGCTTAGTTGCTTATTCTTGAGTAGAACTGCTTGTTCACTCCAGGAATAAGCATGTTTGTAAAATGAGCCAAATTGAAGCAGAAAACATTCTTGGAGTGTCAGAATGCACAGATAGAAGTCAAATAAGCGTTCTATCGCTTTATTTCGCTTAGTTGCTTACTCTTGAGTAGAACTGCATGTTCACGCCAGAATTAAGCATCTTTGTGAAATGAGTCAAATTGAAGCAGAACACATTGGTGGAGTGTCAGAATGCACAGATAGAAGGCAAATAAGCGTTCCATGGCTTTATTTCGCTTAGTTGCTTATTCTTGAGTAGAACTGCTTGTTCACTCCAGGAATAAGCATGTTTGTAAAATGAGTCAAATTGAAGCAGAAAACATTGTTGGAGTGTCAGAATGCACAGATAGAAGGCAAATAAGCGTTCCATGGCTTTATTTCGCTTAGTTGCTTACTCTTGAGTAGAACTGCATGTTCACTCCAGAAATAAGCATCTTTGTAAAATGAGTCAAATTGAATCAGAACACATTGTTGGAGTGTCAGAATGCACAGATAGAAGGCAAATAAGCGTTCTATCGCTTTATTTCGCTTAGTTGCTTACTCTTGAGTAGAACTGCATGTTCAGGCCAGAATTAAGCATCTTTGTGAAATGAGCCAAATTGAAGCAAAAAACATTGTTGGAGTGTCAGAATGCATAGATAGAAGGCAAATAAGCGTTCCATGGCTTTATTTCGCTTAGTTGCTTATTCTTGAGTAGAACTGCTTGTTCACTCCAGGAATAAGCATGTTTGTAAGATGAGTCAAATTGAAGCCGAAAACATTCTTGGAATGTCAGAATGCACAGATAGAAGGCAAATAAGCGTTCTATCGCTTTATTTCGCTTAGTTGCTTACTCTTGAGTAGAACTGCATGTTCACGCCAGAATTAAGCATCTTTGTGAAATGAGTCAAATTGAAGCAGAACACTTTGGTGGAGTGTCAGAACGCACAGATAGAAGGCAAATAAGCGTTCTATCGCTTTATTTCGCTTAGTTGCTTACTCTTGAGTAGAACTGCATGCTCACTCCAGAAATAAGCATCTTTATAAAATGAGTCAAATTGAAGCAGAAAACATCCTTGGAGTGTCAGAATGCACAGATAGAAGGCAAATAAGCGTTCTATCGCTTTATTTCGCTTAGTTGCTTACTCTTGAGTAGAACTGCATGTTCACGCCAGAATTAAGCATCTTTGTGAAATGAGTCAAATTGACGCAGAACACTTTGGTGGAGTGTCAGAACGCACAGATAGAAGGCAAATAAGCGTTCCATGGCTTTATTTCGCTTAGTTGCTTACTCTTGAGTAGAACTGCATGTTCACTCCAGAAATAAGCATCTTTGTAAAATGAGTCAAATTGAATCAGAACACATTGTTGGAGTGTCAGAATGCACAGATAGAAGGCAAATAAGCGTTCCGTGGCTTTATTTCGCTTAGTTGCTTACTCTTGAGTAGAACTGCATGTTCACGCCAGAATTAAGCATCTTTGTGAAATGAGCCAAATTGAAGCAGAAAACATTGTTGGAGTGTCAGAATGCATAGATAGAAGGCAAATAAGCGTTCCATGGCTTTATTTCGCTTAGTTGCTTATTCTTGAGTAGAACTGCTTGTTCACTCCAGGAATAAGCATGTTTGTAAAATGAGCCAAATTGAAGCAGAAAACATTCTTGGAGTGTCAGAATGCACAGATAGAAGTCAAATAAGCGTTCTATCGCTTTATTTCGCTTAGTTGCTTACTCTTGAGTAGAACTGCATGTTCACGCCAGAATTAAACATCTTTGTGAAATGAGTCAAATTGAAGCAGAACACATTGGTGGAGTTTCAGAATGCACAGATAGAAGGCAAATAAGCGTTCCATGGCTTTATTTCGCTTAGTTGCTTATTCTTGAGTAGAACTGCTTGTTCACTCCAGGAATAAGCATGTTTGTAAAATGAGCCAAATTGAAGCAGAAAACATTGTTGGAGTGTCAGAATGCACAGATAGAAGGCAAATAAGCGTTCCATGGCTTTATTTCGCTTAGTTGCTTACTCTTGAGTAGAACTGCATGTTCACTCCAGAAATAAGCATCTTTGTAAAATGAGTCAAATTGAATCAGAACACATTGTTGGAGTGTCAGAATGCACATATAGAAGGCAAATAAGCGTTCTATCGCTTTATTTCGCTTAGTTGCTTACTCTTGAGTAGAACTGCATGTTCACGCCAGAATTAAGCATCTTTGTGAAATGAGCCAAATTGAAGCAAAAAACATTGTTGGAGTGTCAGAATGCATAGATAGAAGGCAAATAAGCGTTCCATGGCTTTATTTCGCTTAGTTGCTTATTCTTGAGTAGAACTGCTTGTTCACTCCAGGAATAAGCATGTTTGTAAGATGAGTCAAATTGAAGCAGAAAACATTCTTGGAATGTCAGAATGCACAGATAGAAAGCAAATAAGCGTTCTATCGCTTTATTTCGCTTAGTTGCTTACTCTTGAGTAGAACTGCATGTTCACTCCAGAAATTAGCATCTTTGTGAAATGAGTCAAATTGAAGCAGAACACTTTGGTGGAGTGTCAGAATGCACAGATAGAAGGCAAATAAGCGTTCTATCGCTTTATTTCGCTTAGTTGCTTACTCTTGAGTAGAACTGCATGTTCACGCCAGAATTAAGCATCTTTGTGAAATGAGTCAAATTGAAGCAGAACACTTTGGTGGAGTGTCAGAACGCACAGATAGAAGGCAAATAAGCGTTCTATCGCTTTATTTCGCTTAGTTGCTTACTCTTGAGTAGAACTGCATGCTCACTCCAGAAATAAGCATCTTTATAAAATGAGTCAAATTGAAGCAGAAAACATCCTTGGAGTGTCAGAATGCACAGATAGAAGGCAAATAAGCGTTCTATCGCTTTATTTCGCTTAGTTGCTTACTCTTGAGTAGAACTGCATGTTCACGCCAGAATTAAGCATCTTTGTGAAATGAGTCAAATTGAAGCAGAACACTTTGGTGGAGTGTCAGAACGCACAGATAGAAGGCAAATAAGCGTTCCATGGCTTTATTTCGCTTAGTTGCTTACTCTTGAGTAGAACTGCATGTTCACTCCAGAAATAAGCATCTTTGTAAAATGAGTCAAATTGAATCAGAACACATTGTTGGAGTGTCAGAATGCACAGATAGAAGGCAAATAAGCGTTCCATGGCTTTATTTCGCTTAGTTGCTTACTCTTGAGTAGAACTGCATGTTCACGCCAGAATTAAGCATCTTTGTGAATTGAGCCAAATTGAAGCAGAAAACATTGTTGGAATGTCAGAATGCATAGATAGAAGGCAAATAAGCGTTCCATGGCTTTATTTCGCTTAGTTGCTTATTCTTGAGTAGAACTGCTTGTTCACTCCAGGAATAAGCATGTTTGTAAAATGAGCCAAATTGAAGCAGAAAACATTCTTGGAGTGTCAGAATGCACAGATAGAAGTCAAATAAGCGTTCTATCGCTTTATTTCGCTTAGTTGCTTACTCTTGAGTAGAACTGCATGTTCACGCCAGAATTAAACATCTTTGTGAAATGAGTCAAATTGAAGCAGAACACATTGGTGGAGTGTCAGAATGCACAGATAGAAGGCAAATAAGCGTTCCATGGCTTTATTTCGCTTAGTTGCTTATTCTTGAGTAGAACTGCTTGTTCACTCCAGGAATAAGCATGTTTGTAAAATGAGTCAAATTGAAGCAGAAAACATTGTTGGAGTGTCAGAATGCACAGATAGAAGGCAAATAAGCGTTCCATGGCTTTATTTCGCTTAGTTGCTTACTCTTGAGTAGAACTGCATGTTCACTCCAGAAATAAGCATCTTTGTAAAATGAGTCAAATTGAATCAGAACACATTGTTGGAGTGTCAGAATGCACAGATAGAAGGCAAATCAGCGTTCTATCGCTTTATTTCGCTTAGTTGCTTACTCTTGAGTAGAACTGCATGTTCACGCCAGAATTAAGCATCTTTGTGAAATGAGCCAAATTGAAGCAAAAAACATTGTTGGAGTGTCAGAATGCATAGATAGAAGGCAAATAAGCGTTCCATGGCTTTATTTCGCTTAGTTGCTTATTCTTGAGTAGAACTGCTTGTTCACGCCAGGAATAAGCATGTTTGTAAGATGAGTCAAATTGAAGCAGAAAACATTCTTGGAATGTCAGAATGCACAGATAGAAGGCAAATAAGCGTTCTATCGCTTTATTTCGCTTAGTTGCTTACTCTTGAGTAGAACTGCATGTTCACGCCAGAATTAAGCATCTTTGTGAAATGAGTCAAATTGAAGCAGAACACTTTGGTGGAGTGTCAGAATGCACAGATAGAAGGCAAATAAGTGTTCCATGGCTTTATTTCGCTTAGTTGCTTATTCTTGAGTAGAACTGCTTGTTCACTCCAGAATTAAGCATCTTTGTGAAATGAGTCAAATTGAATCAGAACACATTGGTGGAATGTCAGAATGCACAGATAGAAGGCAAATAAGCGTTCTATCGCTTTATTTCGCTTAGTTGCTTACTGTTGAGTAGAACTGCATGTTCACGCCAGAAATAAGCATCTTTGTAAAATGAGTCAAATTGAATCAGAACACATTGTTGGAGTGTCAGAATGCACAGATAGAAGGCAAATAAGCGTTCTATCGCTTTATTTCGCTTAGTTGCTTACTCTTGAGTAGAACTGCATGTTCACTCCAGAAATAAGCATCTTTGTAAAATGAGTCAAATTGAAGCAGAAAACATCCTTGGAGTGTCAGAATGCACAGATAGAAGGCAAATAAGCGTTCCATGGCTTTATTTCGCTTAGTTGCTTACTCTTGAGTAGAACTGCATGTTCACGCCAGAATTAAGCATCTTTGTGAAATGAGTCAAATTGAAGCAGAACACATTGGTGGAGTGTCAGAATGCACAGATAGAAGGCAAATAAGCGTTCCATGGCTTTATTTCGCTTAGTTGCTTATTCTTGAGTAGAACTGCTTGTTCACTCCAGGAATAAGCATGTTTGTAAAATGAGTCAAATTGAAGCAGAAAACATTGTTGGAGTGTCAGAATGCACAGATAGAAGGCAAATGAGCGTTCCATGGCTTTATTTCGCTTAGTTGCTTACTCTTGAGTAGAACTGCATGTTCACTCCAGAAATAAGCATCTTTGTAAAATGAGTCAAATTGAATCAGAACACATTGTTGGAGTGTCAGAATGCACATATAGAAGGCAAATAAGCGTTCTATCGCTTTATTTCGCTTAGTTGCTTATTCTTGAGTAGAACTGCATGTTCACTCCAGAAATAAGCATCTTTGTAAAATGAGACAAATTGAATCAGAACACATTGTTGGAGTGTCAGAATGCACAGATAGAAGGCAAATAAGCGTTCTATCGCTTTATTTCGCTTAGTTGCTTACTCTTGAGTAGAACTGCATGTTCAGGCCAGAATTAAGCATCTTTGTGAAATGAGCCAAATTGAAGCAAAACACATTGTTGGAGTGTCAGAATGCATAGATAGAAGGCAAATAAGCGTTCCATGGCTTTATTTCGCTTAGTTGCTTATTCTTGAGTAGAACTGCTTGTTCACTCCAGGAATAAGCATGTTTGTAAGATGAGTCAAATTGAAGCAGAAAACATTCTTGGAATGTCAGAATGCACAGATAGAAGGCAAATAAGCGTTCTATCGCTTTATTTCGCTTAGTTGCTTACTCTTGAGTAGAACTGCATGCTCACTCCAGAAATAAGCATCTTTATAAAATGAGTCAAATTGAAGCAGAAAACATCCTTGGAGTGTCAGAATGCACAGATAGAAGGCAAATAAGCGTTCTATCGCTTTATTTCGCTTAGTTGCTTATTCTTGAGTAGAACTGCTTGTTCACTCCAGGAATAAGCATGTTTGTAAAATGAGTCAAATTGAAGCAGAAAACATTGTTGGAGTGTCAGAATGCACAGATAGAAGGCAAATAAGCGTTCCATGGCTTTATTTCGCTTAGTTGCTTACTCTTGAGTAGAACTGCATGCTCACTCCAGAAATAAGCATCTTTATAAAATGAGTCAAATTGAAGCAGAAAACATCCTTGGAGTGTCAGAATGCACAGATAGAAGGCAAATAAGCGTTCCATGGCTTTATTTCGCTTAGTTGCTTACTCTTGAGTAGAACTGCATGCTCACTCCAGAAATAAGCATCTTTATAAAATGAGTCAAATTGAAGCAGAAAACATCCTTGGAGTGTCAGAATGCACAGATAGAAGGCAAATAAGCGTTCCATGGCTTTATTTCGCTTAGTTGCTTACTCTTGAGTAGAACTGCATGTTCACGCCAGAATTAAGCATCTTTGTGAAATGAGCCAAATTGAAGCAGAAAACATTGTTGGAGTGTCAGAATGCATAGATAGAAGGCAAATAAGCGTTCCATGGCTTTATTTCGCTTAGTTGCTTATTCTTGAGTAGAACTGCTTGTTCACTCCAGGAATAAGCATGTTTGTAAAATGAGCCAAATTGAAGCAGAAAACATTCTTGGAGTGTCAGAATGCACAGATAGAAGTCAAATAAGCGTTCTATCGCTTTATTTCGCTTAGTTGCTTACTCTTGAGTAGAACTGCATGTTCACGCCAGAATTAAACATCTTTGTGAAATGAGTCAAATTGAAGCAGAACACATTGGTGGAGTGTCAGAATGCACAGATAGAAGGCAAATAAGCGTTCCATGGCTTTATTTCGCTTAGTTGCTTATTCTTAAGTAGAACTGCTTGTTCACTCCAGGAATAAGCATGTTTGTAAAATGAGTCAAATTGAAGCAGAAAACATTGTTGGAGTGTCAGAATGCACAGATAGAAGGCAAATAAGCGTTCCATGGCTTTATTTCGCTTAGTTGCTTACTCTTGAGTAGAACTGCATGTTCACTCCAGAAATAAGCATCTTTGTAAAATGAGTCAAATTGAATCAGAACACATTGTTGGAGTGTCAGAATGCACATATAGAAGGCAAATAAGCGTTCTATCGCTTTATTTCGCTTAGTTGCTTACTCTTGAGTAGAACTGCATGTTCACGCCAGAATTAAGCATCTTTGTGAAATGAGCCAAATTGAAGCAAAAAACATTGTTGGAGTGTCAGAATGCATAGATAGAAGGCAGATAAGCGTTCCATGGCTTTATTTCGCTTAGTTGCTTATTCTTGAGTAGAACTGCTTGTTCACTCCAGGAATAAGCATGTTTGTAAAATGAGCCAAATTGAAGCAGAAAACATTCTTGGAGTGTCAGAATGCACAGATAGAAGTCAAATAAGCGTTCTATCGCTTTATTTCGCTTAGTTGCTTACTCTTGAGTAGAACTGCATGTTCACGCCAGAATTAAGCATCTTTGTGAAATGAGTCAAATTGAAGCAGAACACATTGGTGGAGTGTCAGAATGCACAGATAGAAGGCAAATAAGCGTTCCATGGCTTTATTTCGCTTAGTTGCTTATTCTTGAGTAGAACTGCTTGTTCACTCCAGGAATAAGCATGTTTGTAAAATGAGTCAAATTGAAGCAGAAAACATTGTTGGAGTGTCAGAATGCACAGATAGAAGGCAAATAAGCGTTCCATGGCTTTATTTCGCTTAGTTGCTTACTCTTGAGTAGAACTGCATGTTCACTCCAGAAATAAGCATCTTTGTAAAATGAGTCAAATTGAATCAGAACACATTGTTGGAGTGTCAGAATGCACAGATAGAAGGCAAATAAGCGTTCTATCGCTTTACTTCGCTTAGTTGCTTACTCTTGAGTAGAACTGCATGTTCAGGCCAGAATTAAGCATCTTTGTGAAATGAGCCAAATTGAAGCAAAAAACATTGTTGGAGTGTCAGAATGCATAGATAGAAGGCAAATAAGCGTTCCATGGCTTTATTTCGCTTAGTTGCTTATTCTTGAGTAGAACTGCTTGTTCACTCCAGGAATAAGCATGTTTGTAAGATGAGTCAAATTGAAGCCGAAAACATTCTTGGAATGTCAGAATGCACAGATAGAAGGCAAATAAGCGTTCTATCGCTTTATTTCGCTTAGTTGCTTACTCTTGAGTAGAACTGCATGTTCACGCCAGAATTAAGCATCTTTGTGAAATGAGTCAAATTGAAGCAGAACACTTTGGTGGAGTGTCAGAACGCACAGATAGAAGGCAAATAAGCGTTCTATCGCTTTATTTCGCTTAGTTGCTTACTCTTGAGTAGAACTGCATGCTCACTCCAGAAATAAGCATCTTTATAAAATGAGTCAAATTGAAGCAGAAAACATCCTTGGAGTGTCAGAATGCACAGATAGAAGGCAAATAAGCGTTCTATCGCTTTATTTCGCTTAGTTGCTTACTCTTGAGTAGAACTGCATGTTCACGCCAGAATTAAGCATCTTTGTGAAATGAGTCAAATTGACGCAGAACACTTTGGTGGAGTGTCAGAACGCACAGATAGAAGGCAAATAAGCGTTCCATGGCTTTATTTCGCTTAGTTGCTTACTCTTGAGTAGAACTGCATGTTCACTCCAGAAATAAGCATCTTTGTAAAATGAGTCAAATTGAATCAGAACACATTGTTGGAGTGTCAGAATGCACAGATAGAAGGCAAATAAGCGTTCCGTGGCTTTATTTCGCTTAGTTGCTTACTCTTGAGTAGAACTGCATGTTCACGCCAGAATTAAGCATCTTTGTGAAATGAGCCAAATTGAAGCAGAAAACATTGTTGGAGTGTCAGAATGCATAGATAGAAGGCAAATAAGCGTTCCATGGCTTTATTTCGCTTAGTTGCTTATTCTTGAGTAGAACTGCTTGTTCACTCCAGGAATAAGCATGTTTGTAAAATGAGCCAAATTGAAGCAGAAAACATTCTTGGAGTGTCAGAATGCACAGATAGAAGTCAAATAAGCGTTCTATCGCTTTATTTCGCTTAGTTGCTTACTCTTGAGTAGAACTGCATGTTCACGCCAGAATTAAACATCTTTGTGAAATGAGTCAAATTGAAGCAGAACACATTGGTGGAGTTTCAGAATGCACAGATAGAAGGCAAATAAGCGTTCCATGGCTTTATTTCGCTTAGTTGCTTATTCTTGAGTAGAACTGCTTGTTCACTCCAGGAATAAGCATGTTTGTAAAATGAGCCAAATTGAAGCAGAAAACATTGTTGGAGTGTCAGAATGCACAGATAGAAGGCAAATAAGCGTTCCATGGCTTTATTTCGCTTAGTTGCTTACTCTTGAGTAGAACTGCATGTTCACTCCAGAAATAAGCATCTTTGTAAAATGAGTCAAATTGAATCAGAACACATTGTTGGAGTGTCAGAATGCACATATAGAAGGCAAATAAGCGTTCTATCGCTTTATTTCGCTTAGTTGCTTACTCTTGAGTAGAACTGCATGTTCACGCCAGAATTAAGCATCTTTGTGAAATGAGCCAAATTGAAGCAAAAAACATTGTTGGAGTGTCAGAATGCATAGATAGAAGGCAAATAAGCGTTCCATGGCTTTATTTCGCTTAGTTGCTTATTCTTGAGTAGAACTGCTTGTTCACTCCAGGAATAAGCATGTTTGTAAGATGAGTCAAATTGAAGCAGAAAACATTCTTGGAATGTCAGAATGCACAGATAGAAAGCAAATAAGCGTTCTATCGCTTTATTTCGCTTAGTTGCTTACTCTTGAGTAGAACTGCATGTTCACTCCAGAAATTAGCATCTTTGTGAAATGAGTCAAATTGAAGCAGAACACTTTGGTGGAGTGTCAGAATGCACAGATAGAAGGCAAATAAGCGTTCTATCGCTTTATTTCGCTTAGTTGCTTACTCTTGAGTAGAACTGCATGTTCACGCCAGAATTAAGCATCTTTGTGAAATGAGTCAAATTGAAGCAGAACACTTTGGTGGAGTGTCAGAACGCACAGATAGAAGGCAAATAAGCGTTCTATCGCTTTATTTCGCTTAGTTGCTTACTCTTGAGTAGAACTGCATGCTCACTCCAGAAATAAGCATCTTTATAAAATGAGTCAAATTGAAGCAGAAAACATCCTTGGAGTGTCAGAATGCACAGATAGAAGGCAAATAAGCGTTCTATCGCTTTATTTCGCTTAGTTGCTTACTCTTGAGTAGAACTGCATGTTCACGCCAGAATTAAGCATCTTTGTGAAATGAGTCAAATTGAAGCAGAACACTTTGGTGGAGTGTCAGAACGCACAGATAGAAGGCAAATAAGCGTTCCATGGCTTTATTTCGCTTAGTTGCTTACTCTTGAGTAGAACTGCATGTTCACTCCAGAAATAAGCATCTTTGTAAAATGAGTCAAATTGAATCAGAACACATTGTTGGAGTGTCAGAATGCACAGATAGAAGGCAAATAAGCGTTCCATGGCTTTATTTCGCTTAGTTGCTTACTCTTGAGTAGAACTGCATGTTCACGCCAGAATTAAGCATCTTTGTGAATTGAGCCAAATTGAAGCAGAAAACATTGTTGGAATGTCAGAATGCATAGATAGAAGGCAAATAAGCGTTCCATGGCTTTATTTCGCTTAGTTGCTTATTCTTGAGTAGAACTGCTTGTTCACTCCAGGAATAAGCATGTTTGTAAAATGAGCCAAATTGAAGCAGAAAACATTCTTGGAGTGTCAGAATGCACAGATAGAAGTCAAATAAGCGTTCTATCGCTTTATTTCGCTTAGTTGCTTACTCTTGAGTAGAACTGCTTGTTCACGCCAGGAATAAGCATGTTTGTAAGATGAGTCAAATTGAAGCAGAAAACATTCTTGGAATGTCAGAATGCACAGATAGAAGGCAAATAAGCGTTCCATGGCTTTATTTCGCTTAGTTGCTTATTCTTGAGTAGAACTGCTTGTTCACTCCAGGAATAAGCATGTTTGTAAAATGAGTCAAATTGAAGCAGAAAACATTGTTGGAGTGTCAGAATGCACAGATAGAAGGCAAATAAGTGTTCCATGGCTTTATTTCGCTTAGTTGCTTATTCTTGAGTAGAACTGCTTGTTCACTCCAGAATTAAGCATCTTTGTGAAATGAGTCAAATTGAATCAGAACACATTGGTGGAATGTCAGAATGCACAGATAGAAGGCAAATAAGCGTTCTATCGCTTTATTTCGCTTAGTTGCTTACTGTTGAGTAGAACTGCATGTTCACGCCAGAAATAAGCATCTTTGTAAAATGAGTCAAATTGAATCAGAACACATTGTTGGAGTGTCAGAATGCACAGATAGAAGGCAAATAAGCGTTCTATCGCTTTATTTCGCTTAGTTGCTTACTCTTGAGTAGAACTGCATGTTCACTCCAGAAATAAGCATCTTTGTAAAATGAGTCAAATTGAAGCAGAAAACATCCTTGGAGTGTCAGAATGCACAGATAGAAGGCAAATAAGCGTTCCATGGCTTTATTTCGCTTAGTTGCTTACTCTTGAGTAGAACTGCATGTTCACGCCAGAATTAAGCATCTTTGTGAAATGAGTCAAATTGAAGCAGAACACATTGGTGGAGTGTCAGAATGCACAGATAGAAGGCAAATAAGCGTTCCATGGCTTTATTTCGCTTAGTTGCTTATTCTTGAGTAGAACTGCTTGTTCACTCCAGGAATAAGCATGTTTGTAAAATGAGTCAAATTGAAGCAGAAAACATTGTTGGAGTGTCAGAATGCACAGATAGAAGGCAAATGAGCGTTCCATGGCTTTATTTCGCTTAGTTGCTTACTCTTGAGTAGAACTGCATGTTCACTCCAGAAATAAGCATCTTTGTAAAATGAGTCAAATTGAATCAGAACACATTGTTGGAGTGTCAGAATGCACATATAGAAGGCAAATAAGCGTTCTATCGCTTTATTTCGCTTAGTTGCTTATTCTTGAGTAGAACTGCATGTTCACTCCAGAAATAAGCATCTTTGTAAAATGAGACAAATTGAATCAGAACACATTGTTGGAGTGTCAGAATGCACAGATAGAAGGCAAATAAGCGTTCTATCGCTTTATTTCGCTTAGTTGCTTACTCTTGAGTAGAACTGCATGTTCAGGCCAGAATTAAGCATCTTTGTGAAATGAGCCAAATTGAAGCAAAACACATTGTTGGAGTGTCAGAATGCATAGATAGAAGGCAAATAAGCGTTCCATGGCTTTATTTCGCTTAGTTGCTTATTCTTGAGTAGAACTGCTTGTTCACTCCAGGAATAAGCATGTTTGTAAGATGAGTCAAATTGAAGCAGAAAACATTCTTGGAATGTCAGAATGCACAGATAGAAGGCAAATAAGCGTTCTATCGCTTTATTTCGCTTAGTTGCTTACTCTTGAGTAGAACTGCATGCTCACTCCAGAAATAAGCATCTTTATAAAATGAGTCAAATTGAAGCAGAAAACATCCTTGGAGTGTCAGAATGCACAGATAGAAGGCAAATAAGCGTTCTATCGCTTTATTTCGCTTAGTTGCTTACTCTTGAGTAGAACTGCATGTTCACTCCAGAAATAAGCATCTTTGTAAAATGAGTCAAATTGAAGCAGAAAACATCCTTGGAGTGTCAGAATGCACAGATAGAAGGCAAATAAGCGTTCCATGGCTTTATTTCGCTTAGTTGCTTACTCTTGAGTAGAACTGCATGTTCACGCCAGAATTAAGCATCTTTGTGAAATGAGTCAAATTGAAGCAGAACACATTGGTGGAGTGTCAGAATGCACAGATAGAAGGCAAATAAGCGTTCCATGGCTTTATTTCGCTTAGTTGCTTATTCTTGAGTAGAACTGCTTGTTCACTCCAGGAATAAGCATGTTTGTAAAATGAGTCAAATTGAAGCAGAAAACATTGTTGGAGTGTCAGAATGCACAGATAGAAGGCAAATAAGCGTTCCATGGCTTTATTTCGCTTAGTTGCTTACTCTTGAGTAGAACTGCATGTTCACTCCAGAAATAAGCATCTTTGTAAAATGAGTCAAATTGAATCAGAACACATTGTTGGAGTGTCAGAATGCACATATAGAAGGCAAATAAGCGTTCTATCGCTTTATTTCGCTTAGTTGCTTATTCTTGAGTAGAACTGCATGTTCACTCCAGAAATAAGCATCTTTGTAAAATGAGTCAAATTGAATCAGAACACATTGTTGGAGTGTCAGAATGCACAGATAGAAGGCAAATAAGCGTTCTATCGCTTTATTTCGCTTAGTTGCTTACTCTTGAGTAGAACTGCATGTTCAGGCCAGAATTAAGCATCTTTGTGAAATGAGCCAAATTGAAGCAAAAAACATTGTTGGAGTGTCAGAATGCATAGATAGAAGGCAAATAAGCGTTCCATGGCTTTATTTCGCTTAGTTGCTTATTCTTGAGTAGAACTGCTTGTTCACTCCAGGAATAAGCATGTTTGTAAGATGAGTCAAATTGAAGCAGAAAACATTCTTGGAATGTCAGAATGCACAGATAGAAGGCAAATAAGCGTTCTATCGCTTTATTTCGCTTAGTTGCTTACTCTTGAGTAGAACTGCATGCTCACTCCAGAAATAAGCATCTTTATAAAATGAGTCAAATTGAAGCAGAAAACATCCTTGGAGTGTCAGAATGCACAGATAGAAGGCAAATAAGCGTTCTATCGCTTTATTTCGCTTAGTTGCTTACTCTTGAGTAGAACTGCATGTTCACGCCAGAATTAAGCATCTTTGTGAAATGAGTCAAATTGAAGCAGAACACTTTGGTGGAGTGTCAGAACGCACAGATAGAAGGCAAATAAGCGTTCTATCGCTTTATTTCGCTTAGTTGCTTACTCTTGAGTAGAACTGCATGTTCACGCCAGAATTAAGCATCTTTGTGAAATGAGCCAAATTGAAGCAGAAAACATTCTTGGAGTGTCAGAATGCACAGATAGAAGTCAAATAAGCGTTCTATCGCTTTATTTCGCTTAGTTGCTTACTCTTGAGTAGAACTGCATGTTCATGCCAGAATTAAGCATCTTTGTGAAATGAGTCAAATTGAAGCAGAACACATTGTTGGAGTGTCAGAATGCACAGATAGAAGGCAAATAAGCGTTCTATCGCTTTATTTCGCTTAGTTGCTTACTCTTGAGTAGAACTGCATGTTCACGCCAGAATTAAGCATCTTTGTAAAATGAGTCAAATTGAAGCAGAAAACATCCTTGGAGTGTCAGAATGCATAGATAGAAGGCAAATAAGCGTTCCATGGCTTTATTTCGCTTAGTTGCTTATTCTTGAGTAGAACTGCTTGTTCACTCCAGGAATAAGCATGTTTGTAAGATGAGTCAAATTGAAGCAGAAAACATTCTTGGAATGTCAGAATGCACAGATAGAAGGCAAATAAGCGTTCTATCGCTTTATTTCGCTTAGTTGCTTACTCTTGAGTAGAACTGCATGCTCACTCCAGAAATAAGCATCTTTATAAAATGAGTCAAATTGAAGCAGAAAACATCCTTGGAGTGTCAGAATGCACAGATAGAAGGCAAATAAGCATTCTATCGCTTTATTTCGCTTAGTTGCTTACTCTTGAGTAGAACTGCATGTTCACTCCAGAAATAAGCATCTTCGTAAAATGAGTCAAATTGAAGCAGAAAACATCCTTGGAGTGTCAGAATGCACAGATAGAAGGCAAATAAGCGTTCCATGGCTTTATTTCGCTTAGTTGCTTACTCTTGAGTAGAACTGCATGTTCACGCCAGAATTAAGCATCTTTGTGAAATGAGTCAAATTGAAGCAGAACACATTGGTGGAGTGTCAGAATGCACAGATAGAAGGCAAATAAGCGTTCCATGGCTTTATTTCGCTTAGTTGCTTATTCTTGAGTAGAACTGCTTGTTCACTCCAGGAATAAGCATGTTTGTAAAATGAGTCAAATTGAAGCAGAAAACATTGTTGGAGTGTCAGAATGCACAGATAGAAGGCAAATAAGCGTTCCATGGCTTTATTTCGCTTAGTTGCTTACTCTTGAGTAGAACTGCATGTTCACTCCAGAAATAAGCATCTTTGTAAAATGAGTCAAATTGAATCAGAACACATTGTTGGAGTGTCAGAATGCACATATAGAAGGCAAATAAGCGTTCTATCGCTTTATTTCGCTTAGTTGCTTATTCTTGAGTAGAACTGCATGTTCACTCCAGAAATAAGCATCTTTGTAAAATGAGACAAATTGAATCAGAACACATTGTTGGAGTGTCAGAATGCACAGATAGAAGGCAAATAAGCGTTCTATCGCTTTATTTCGCTTAGTTGCTTACTCTTGAGTAGAACTGCATGTTCAGGCCAGAATTAAGCATCTTTGTGAAATGAGCCAAATTGAAGCAAAAAACATTGTTGGAGTGTCAGAATGCATAGATAGAAGGCAAATAAGCGTTCCATGGCTTTATTTCGCTTAGTTGCTTATTCTTGAGTAGACCTGCTTGTTCACTCCAGGAATAAGCATGTTTGTAAGATGAGTCAAATTGAAGCAGAAAACATTCTTGGAATGTCAGAATGCACAGATAGAAGGCAAATAAGCGTTCTATCGCTTTATTTCGCTTAGTTGCTTACTCTTGAGTAGAACTGCATGCTCACTCCAGAAATAAGCATCTTTATAAAATGAGTCAAATTGAAGCAGAAAACATCCTTGGAGTGTCAGAATGCACAGATAGAAGGCAAATAAGCGTTCTATCGCTTTATTTCGCTTAGTTGCTTACTCTTGAGTAGAACTGCATGTTCACGCCAGAATTAAGCATCTTTGTGAAATGAGTCAAATTGAAGCAGAACACTTTGGTGGAGTGTCAGAACGCACAGATAGAAGGCAAATAAGCGTTCTATCGCTTTATTTCGCTTAGTTGCTTACTCTTGAGTAGAACTGCATGTTCACGCCAGAATTAAGCATCTTTGTGAAATGAGCCAAATTGAAGCAGAAAACATTCTTGGAGTGTCAGAATGCACAGATAGAAGTCAAATAAGCGTTCTATCGCTTTATTTCGCTTAGTTGCTTACTCTTGAGTAGAACTGCATGTTCACGCCAGAATTAAGCATCTTTGTGAAATGAGTCAAATTGAAGCAGAACACATTGTTGGAGTGTCAGAATGCACAGATAGAAGGCAAATAAGCGTTCTATCGCTTTATTTCGCTTAGTTGCTTACTCTTGAGTAGAACTGCATGTTCACGCCAGAATTAAGCATCTTTGTGAAATGAGCCAAATTGAAGCAAAAAACATTGTTGGAGTGTCAGAATGCACAGATAGAAGGCAAATAAACGTTCTATCGCTTTATTTCGCTTAGTTGCTTACTCTTGAGTAGAACTGCATGTTCACTCCAGAAATAAGCATCTTTGTAAAATGAGTCAAATTGAAGCAGAAAACATCCTTGGAGTGTCAGAATGCACAGATAGAACGCAAATAAGCGTTCCATGGCTTTCTTTCGCTTAGTTGCTTACTCTTGAGTAGAACTGCATGTTCACGCCAGAATTAAGCATCTTTGTGAAATGAGTCAAATTGAAGCAGAACACATTGGTGGAGTGTCAGAATGCACAGATAGAAGGCAAATAAGCGTTCCATGGCTTTATTTCGCTTAGTTGCTTATTCTTGAGTAGAACTGCTTGTTCACTCCAGGAATAAGCATGTTTGTAAAATGAGTCAAATTGAAGCAGAAAACATTGTTGGAGTGTCAGAATGCACAGATAGAAGGCAAATAAGCGTTCCATGGCTTTATTTCGCTTAGTTGCTTACTCTTGAGTAGAACTGCATGTTCACTCCAGAAATAAGCATCTTTGTAAAATGAGTCAAATTGAATCAGAACACATTGTTGGAGTGTCAGAATGCACAGATAGAAGGCAAATAAGCGTTCTATCGCTTTATTTCGCTTAGTTGCTTACTCTTGAGTAGAACTGCATGTTCACGCCAGAATTAAGCATCTTTGTGAAATGAGCCAAATTGAAGCAAAAAACATTGTTGGAGTGTCAGAATGCATAGATAGAAGGCAAATAAGCGTTCCATGGCTTTATTTCGCTTAGTTGCTTATTCTTGAGTAGAACTGCTTGTTCACTCCAGGAATAAGCATGTTTGTAAGATGAGTCAAATTGAAGCAGAAAACATCCTTGGAGTGTCACAATGCACAGATAGAAGGCAAATAAGCGTTCTATCGCTTTATTTCGCTTAGTTGCTTACTCTTGAGTAGAACTGCATGTTCACGCCAGAATTAAGCATCTTTGTACAATGAGTCAAATTGAAGCAGAACACTTTGGTGGAGTGTCAGAATGCCCAGATATAAGGCAAATAAGCGTTCCATGGCTTTATTTCGCTTATTTGCTTATTCTTGAGTAGAACTGCTTGTTCACTCCAGGAATAAGCATGTTTGTAAAATGAGTCAAATTGAAGCAGAAAACATTCTTGGAGTGTCAGAATGCACAGATAGAAGGCAAATAAGCGTTCTATCGCTTTATTTCGCTTAGTTGCTTACTCTTGAGTAGAACTGCATGTTCACGCCAGAATTAAGCATCTTTGTGAAATGAGCCAAATTGAAGCAGAAAACATTGTTGGAGTGTCAGAATGCATAGATAGAAGGCAAATAAGCGTTCCATGGCTTTATTTCGCTTAGTTGCTTATTCTTGAGTAGAACTGCTTGTTCACTCCAGGAATAAGCATGTTTGTAAAATGAGCCAAATTGAAGCAGAAAACATTCTTGGAGTGTCAGAATGCACAGATAGAAGTCAAATAAGCGTTCTATCGCTTTATTTCGCTTAGTTGCTTACTCTTGAGTAGAACTGCATGTTCACGCCAGAATTAAACATCTTTGTGAAATGAGTCAAATTGAAGCAGAACACATTGGTGGAGTTTCAGAATGCACAGATAGAAGGCAAATAAGCGTTCCATGGCTTTATTTCGCTTAGTTGCTTATTCTTGAGTAGAACTGCTTGTTCACTCCAGGAATAAGCATGTTTGTAAAATGAGCCAAATTGAAGCAGAAAACATTGTTGGAGTGTCAGAATGCACAGATAGAAGGCAAATAAGCGTTCCATGGCTTTATTTCGCTTAGTTGCTTACTCTTGAGTAGAACTGCATGTTCACTCCAGAAATAAGCATCTTTGTAAAATGAGTCAAATTGAATCAGAACACATTGTTGGAGTGTCAGAATGCACATATAGAAGGCAAATAAGCGTTCTATCGCTTTATTTCGCTTAGTTGCTTACTCTTGAGTAGAACTGCATGTTCACGCCAGAATTAAGCATCTTTGTGAAATGAGCCAAATTGAAGCAAAAAACATTGTTGGAGTGTCAGAATGCATAGATAGAAGGCAAATAAGCGTTCCATGGCTTTATTTCGCTTAGTTGCTTATTCTTGAGTAGAACTGCTTGTTCACTCCAGGAATAAGCATGTTTGTAAGATGAGTCAAATTGAAGCAGAAAACATTCTTGGAATGTCAGAATGCACAGATAGAAAGCAAATAAGCGTTCTATCGCTTTATTTCGCTTAGTTGCTTACTCTTGAGTAGAACTGCATGTTCACTCCAGAAATTAGCATCTTTGTGAAATGAGTCAAATTGAAGCAGAACACTTTGGTGGAGTGTCAGAATGCACAGATAGAAGGCAAATAAGCGTTCTATCGCTTTATTTCGCTTAGTTGCTTACTCTTGAGTAGAACTGCATGTTCACGCCAGAATTAAGCATCTTTGTGAAATGAGTCAAATTGAAGCAGAACACTTTGGTGGAGTGTCAGAACGCAAAGATAGAAGGCAAATAAGCGTTCTATCGCTTTATTTCGCTTAGTTGCTTACTCTTGAGTAGAACTGCATGCTCACTCCAGAAATAAGCATCTTTATAAAATGAGTCAAATTGAAGCAGAAAACATCCTTGGAGTGTCAGAATGCACAGATAGAAGGCAAATAAGCGTTCTATCGCTTTATTTCGCTTAGTTGCTTACTCTTGAGTAGAACTGCATGTTCACGCCAGAATTAAGCATCTTTGTGAAATGAGTCAAATTGAAGCAGAACACTTTGGTGGAGTGTCAGAACGCACAGATAGAAGGCAAATAAGCGTTCCATGGCTTTATTTCGCTTAGTTGCTTACTCTTGAGTAGAACTGCATGTTCACTCCAGAAATAAGCATCTTTGTAAAATGAGTCAAATTGAATCAGAACACATTGTTGGAGTGTCAGAATGCACAGATAGAAGGCAAATAAGCGTTCCATGGCTTTATTTCGCTTAGTTGCTTACTCTTGAGTAGAACTGCATGTTCACGCCAGAATTAAGCATCTTTGTGAATTGAGCCAAATTGAAGCAGAAAACATTGTTGGAGTGTCAGAATGCATAGATAGAAGGCAAATAAGCGTTCCATGGCTTTATTTCGCTTAGTTGCTTATTCTTGAGTAGAACTGCTTGTTCACTCCAGGAATAAGCATGTTTGTAAAATGAGCCAAATTGAAGCAGAAAACATTCTTGGAGTGTCAGAATGCACAGATAGAAGTCAAATAAGCGTTCTATCGCTTTATTTCGCTTAGTTGCTTACTCTTGAGTAGAACTGCATGTTCACGCCAGAATTAAACATCTTTGTGAAATGAGTCAAATTGAAGCAGAACACATTGGTGGAGTGTCAGAATGCACAGATAGAAGGCAAATAAGCGTTCCATGGCTTTATTTCGCTTAGTTGCTTATTCTTGAGTAGAACTGCTTGTTCACTCCAGGAATAAGCATGTTTGTAAAATGAGTCAAATTGAAGCAGAAAACATTGTTGGAGTGTCAGAATGCACAGATAGAAGGCAAATAAGCGATCCATGGCTTTATTTCGCTTAGTTGCTTACTCTTGAGTAGAACTGCATGTTCACTCCAGAAATAAGCATCTTTGTAAAATGAGTCAAATTGAATCAGAACACATTGTTGGAGTGTCAGAATGCACAGATAGAAGGCAAATCAGCGTTCTATCGCTTTATTTCGCTTAGTTGCTTACTCTTGAGTAGAACTGCATGTTCACGCCAGAATTAAGCATCTTTGTGAAATAAGCCAAATTGAAGCAAAAAACATTGTTGGAGTGTCAGAATGCATAGATAGAAGGCAAATAAGCGTTCCATGGCTTTATTTCGCTTAGTTGCTTATTCTTGAGTAGAACTGCTTGTTCACGCCAGGAATAAGCATGTTTGTAAGATGAGTCAAATTGAAGCAGAAAACATTCTTGGAATGTCAGAATGCACAGATAGAAGGCAAATAAGCGTTCTATCGCTTTATTTCGCTTAGTTGCTTACTCTTGAGTAGAACTGCATGTTCACGCCAGAATTAAGCATCTTTGTGAAATGAGTCAAATTGAAGCAGAACACTTTGGTGGAGTGTCAGAATGCACAGATAGAAGGCAAATAAGCGTTCCATGGCTTTATTTCGCTTAGTTGCTTACTCTTGAGTAGAACTGCTTGTTCACTCCAGAATTAAGCATCTTTGTAAAATGAGTCAAATTGAATCAGAACACATTGTTGGAGTGTCAGAATGCACATATAGAAGGCAAATAAGCGTTCTATCGCTTTATTTCGCTTAGTTGCTTATTCTTGAGTAGAACTGCATGTTCACTCCAGAAATAAGCATCTTTGTAAAATGAGACAAATTGAATCAGAACACATTGTTGGAGTGTCAGAATGCACAGATAGAAGGCAAATAAGCGTTCTATCGCTTTATTTCGCTTAGTTGCTTACTCTTGAGTAGAACTGCATGTTCAGGCCAGAATTAAGCATCTTTGTGAAATGAGCCAAATTGAAGCAAAAAACATTGTTGGAGTGTCAGAATGCATAGATAGAAGGCAAATAAGCGTTCCATGGCTTTATTTCGCTTAGTTGCTTATTCTTGAGTAGACCTGCTTGTTCACTCCAGGAATAAGCATGTTTGTAAGATGAGTCAAATTGAAGCAGAAAACATTCTTGGAATGTCAGAATGCACAGATAGAAGGCAAATAAGCGTTCTATCGCTTTATTTCGCTTAGTTGCTTACTCTTGAGTAGAACTGCATGCTCACTCCAGAAATAAGCATCTTTATAAAATGAGTCAAATTGAAGCAGAAAACATCCTTGGAGTGTCAGAATGCACAGATAGAAGGCAAATAAGCGTTCTATCGCTTTATTTCGCTTAGTTGCTTACTCTTGAGTAGAACTGCATGTTCACGCCAGAATTAAGCATCTTTGTGAAATGAGTCAAATTGAAGCAGAACACTTTGGTGGAGTGTCAGAACGCACAGATAGAAGGCAAATAAGCGTTCTATCGCTTTATTTCGCTTAGTTGCTTACTCTTGAGTAGAACTGCATGTTCACGCCAGAATTAAGCATCTTTGTGAAATGAGCCAAATTGAAGCAGAAAACATTCTTGGAGTGTCAGAATGCACAGATAGAAGTCAAATAAGCGTTCTATCGCTTTATTTCGCTTAGTTGCTTACTCTTGAGTAGAACTGCATGTTCACGCCAGAATTAAGCATCTTTGTGAAATGAGTCAAATTGAAGCAGAACACATTGTTGGAGTGTCAGAATGCACAGATAGAAGGCAAATAAGCGTTCTATCGCTTTATTTCGCTTAGTTGCTTACTCTTGAGTAGAACTGCATGTTCACGCCAGAATTAAGCATCTTTGTGAAATGAGCCAAATTGAAGCAAAAAACATTGTTGGAGTGTCAGAATGCACAGATAGAAGGCAAATAAACGTTCTATCGCTTTATTTCGCTTAGTTGCTTACTCTTGAGTAGAACTGCATGTTCACTCCAGAAATAAGCATCTTTGTAAAATGAGTCAAATTGAAGCAGAAAACATCCTTGGAGTGTCAGAATGCACAGATAGAACGCAAATAAGCGTTCCATGGCTTTCTTTCGCTTAGTTGCTTACTCTTGAGTAGAACTGCATGTTCACGCCAGAATTAAGCATCTTTGTGAAATGAGTCAAATTGAAGCAGAACACATTGGTGGAGTGTCAGAATGCACAGATAGAAGGCAAATAAGCGTTCCATGGCTTTATTTCGCTTAGTTGCTTATTCTTGAGTAGAACTGCTTGTTCACTCCAGGAATAAGCATGTTTGTAAAATGAGTCAAATTGAAGCAGAAAACATTGTTGGAGTGTCAGAATGCACAGATAGAAGGCAAATAAGCGTTCCATGGCTTTATTTCGCTTAGTTGCTTACTCTTGAGTAGAACTGCATGTTCACTCCAGAAATAAGCATCTTTGTAAAATGAGTCAAATTGAATCAGAACACATTGTTGGAGTGTCAGAATGCACAGATAGAAGGCAAATAAGCGTTCTATCGCTTTATTTCGCTTAGTTGCTTACTCTTGAGTAGAACTGCATGTTCACGCCAGAATTAAGCATCTTTGTGAAATGAGCCAAATTGAAGCAAAAAACATTGTTGGAGTGTCAGAATGCATAGATAGAAGGCAAATAAGCGTTCCATCGCTTTATTTCGCTTAGTTGCTTATTCTTGAGTAGAACTGCTTGTTCACTCCAGGAATAAGCATGTTTGTAAGATGAGTCAAATTGAAGCAGAAAACATCCTTGGAGTGTCAGAATGCACAGATAGAAGGCAAATAAGCGTTCTATCGCTTTATTTCGCTTAGTTGCTTACTCTTGAGTAGAACTGCATGTTCACGCCAGAATTAAGCATCTTTGCACAATGAGTCAAATTGAAGCAGAACACTTTGGTGGAGTGTCAGAATGCACAGATAGAAGGCAAATAAGCGTTCCATGGCTTTATTTCGCTTATTTGCTTATTCTTGAGTAGAACTGCTTGTTCACTCCAGGAATAAGCATGTTTGTAAAATGAGTCAAATTGAAGCAGAAAACATTCTTGGAGTGTCAGAATGCACAGATAGAAGGCAAATAAGCGTTCTATCGCTTTATTTCGCTTAGTTGCTTACTCTTGAGTAGAACTGCATGTTCACGCCAGAATTAAGCATCTTTGTGAAATGAGCCAAATTGAAGCAGAAAACATTGTTGGAGTGTCAGAATGCATAGATAGAAGGCAAATAAGCGTTCCATGGCTTTATTTCGCTTAGTTGCTTATTCTTGAGTAGAACTGCTTGTTCACTCCAGGAATAAGCATGTTTGTAAAATGAGCCAAATTGAAGCAGAAAACATTCTTGGAGTGTCAGAATGCACAGATAGAAGTCAAATAAGCGTTCTATCGCTTTATTTCGCTTAGTTGCTTACTCTTGAGTAGAACTGCATGTTCACGCCAGAATTAAACATCTTTGTGAAATGAGTCAAATTGAAGCAGAACACATTGGTGGAGTTTCAGAATGCACAGATAGAAGGCAAATAAGCGTTCCATGGCTTTATTTCGCTTAGTTGCTTATTCTTGAGTAGAACTGCTTGTTCACTCCAGGAATAAGCATGTTTGTAAAATGAGCCAAATTGAAGCAGAAAACATTGTTGGAGTGTCAGAATGCACAGATAGAAGGCAAATAAGCGTTCCATGGCTTTATTTCGCTTAGTTGCTTACTCTTGAGTAGAACTGCATGTTCACTCCAGAAATAAGCATCTTTGTAAAATGAGTCAAATTGAATCAGAACACATTGTTGGAGTGTCAGAATGCACATATAGAAGGCAAATAAGCGTTCTATCGCTTTATTTCGCTTAGTTGCTTACTCTTGAGTAGAACTGCATGTTCACGCCAGAATTAAGCATCTTTGTGAAATGAGCCAAATTGAAGCAAAAAACATTGTTGGAGTGTCAGAATGCATAGATAGAAGGCAAATAAGCGTTCCATGGCTTTATTTCGCTTAGTTGCTTATTCTTGAGTAGAACTGCTTGTTCACTCCAGGAATAAGCATGTTTGTAAGATGAGTCAAATTGAAGCAGAAAACATTCTTGGAATGTCAGAATGCACAGATAGAAAGCAAATAAGCGTTCTATCGCTTTATTTCGCTTAGTTGCTTACTCTTGAGTAGAACTGCATGTTCACTCCAGAAATTAGCATCTTTGTGAAATGAGTCAAATTGAAGCAGAACACTTTGGTGGAGTGTCAGAATGCACAGATAGAAGGCAAATAAGCGTTCTATCGCTTTATTTCGCTTAGTTGCTTACTCTTGAGTAGAACTGCATGTTCACGCCAGAATTAAGCATCTTTGTGAAATGAGTCAAATTGAAGCAGAACACTTTGGTGGAGTGTCAGAACGCAAAGATAGAAGGCAAATAAGCGTTCTATCGCTTTATTTCGCTTAGTTGCTTACTCTTGAGTAGAACTGCATGCTCACTCCAGAAATAAGCATCTTTATAAAATGAGTCAAATTGAAGCAGAAAACATCCTTGGAGTGTCAGAATGCACAGATAGAAGGCAAATAAGCGTTCTATCGCTTTATTTCGCTTAGTTGCTTACTCTTGAGTAGAACTGCATGTTCACGCCAGAATTAAGCATCTTTGTGAAATGAGTCAAATTGAAGCAGAACACTTTGGTGGAGTGTCAGAACGCACAGATAGAAGGCAAATAAGCGTTCCATGGCTTTATTTCGCTTAGTTGCTTACTCTTGAGTAGAACTGCATGTTCACTCCAGAAATAAGCATCTTTGTAAAATGAGTCAAATTGAATCAGAACACATTGTTGGAGTGTCAGAATGCACAGATAGAAGGCAAATAAGCGTTCCATGGCTTTATTTCGCTTAGTTGCTTACTCTTGAGTAGAACTGCATGTTCACGCCAGAATTAAGCATCTTTGTGAATTGAGCCAAATTGAAGCAGAAAACATTGTTGGAGTGTCAGAATGCATAGATAGAAGGCAAATAAGCGTTCCATGGCTTTATTTCGCTTAGTTGCTTATTCTTGAGTAGAACTGCTTGTTCACTCCAGGAATAAGCATGTTTGTAAAATGAGCCAAATTGAAGCAGAAAACATTCTTGGAGTGTCAGAATGCACAGATAGAAGTCAAATAAGCGTTCTATCGCTTTATTTCGCTTAGTTGCTTACTCTTGAGTAGAACTGCATGTTCACGCCAGAATTAAACATCTTTGTGAAATGAGTCAAATTGAAGCAGAACACATTGGTGGAGTGTCAGAATGCACAGATAGAAGGCAAATAAGCGTTCCATGGCTTTATTTCGCTTAGTTGCTTATTCTTGAGTAGAACTGCTTGTTCACTCCAGGAATAAGCATGTTTGTAAAATGAGTCAAATTGAAGCAGAAAACATTGTTGGAGTGTCAGAATGCACAGATAGAAGGCAAATAAGCGATCCATGGCTTTATTTCGCTTAGTTGCTTACTCTTGAGTAGAACTGCATGTTCACTCCAGAAATAAGCATCTTTGTAAAATGAGTCAAATTGAATCAGAACACATTGTTGGAGTGTCAGAATGCACAGATAGAAGGCAAATCAGCGTTCTATCGCTTTATTTCGCTTAGTTGCTTACTCTTGAGTAGAACTGCATGTTCACGCCAGAATTAAGCATCTTTGTGAAATGAGCCAAATTGAAGCAAAAAACATTGTTGGAGTGTCAGAATGCATAGATAGAAGGCAAATAAGCGTTCCATGGCTTTATTTCGCTTAGTTGCTTATTCTTGAGTAGAACTGCTTGTTCACGCCAGGAATAAGCATGTTTGTAAGATGAGTCAAATTGAAGCAGAAAACATTCTTGGAATGTCAGAATGCACAGATAGAAGGCAAATAAGCGTTCTATCGCTTTATTTCGCTTAGTTGCTTACTCTTGAGTAGAACTGCATGTTCACGCCAGAATTAAGCATCTTTGTGAAATGAGTCAAATTGAAGCAGAACACTTTGGTGGAGTGTCAGAATGCACAGATAGAAGGCAAATAAGTGTTCCATGGCTTTATTTCGCTTAGTTGCTTATTCTTGAGTAGAACTGCTTGTTCACTCCAGAATTAAGCATCTTTGTGAAATGAGTCAAATTGAATCAGAACACATTGGTGGAATGTCAGAATGCACAGATAGAAGTCAAATAAGCGTTCTATCGCTTTATTTCGCTTAGTTGCTTACTGTTGAGTAGAACTGCATGTTCACGCCAGAAATAAGCATCTTTGTAAAATGAGTCAAATTGAATCAGAACACATTGTTGGAGTGTCAGAATGCACAGATAGAAGGCAAATAAGCGTTCTATCGCTTTATTTCGCTTAGTTGCTTACTCTTGAGTAGAACTGCATGTTCACTCCAGAAATAAGCATCTTTGTAAAATGAGTCAAATTGAAGCAGAAAACATCCTTGGAGTGTCAGAATGCACAGATAGAAGGCAAATAAGCGTTCCATGGCTTTATTTCGCTTAGTTGCTTACTCTTGAGTAGAACTGCTTGTTCACTCCAGGAATAAGCATGTTTGTAAAATGAGTCAAATTGAAGCAGAAAACATTGTTGGAGTGTCAGAATTCACAGATAGAAGGCAAATAAGCGTTCCATGGCTTTATTTCGCTTAGTTGCTTACTCTTGAGTAGAACTGCATGTTCACTCCAGAAATAAGCATCTTTGTAAAATGAGTCAAATTGAATCAGAACACATTGTTGGAGTGTCAGAATGCACATATAGAAGGCAAATAAGCGTTCTATCGCTTTATTTCGCTTAGTTGCTTATTCTTGAGTAGAACTGCATGTTCACTCCAGAAATAAGCATCTTTGTAAAATGAGACAAATTGAATCAGAACACATTGTTGGAGTGTCAGAATGCACAGATAGAAGGCAAATAAGCGTTCTATCGCTTTATTTCGCTTAGTTGCTTACTCTTGAGTAGAACTGCATGTTCAGGCCAGAATTAAGCATCTTTGTGAAATGAGCCAAATTGAAGCAAAACACATTGTTGGAGTGTCAGAATGCATAGATAGAAGGCAAATAAGCGTTCCATGGCTTTATTTCGCTTAGTTGCTTATTCTTGAGTAGAACTGCTTGTTCACTCCAGGAATAAGCATGTTTGTAAGATGAGTCAAATTGAAGCAGAAAACATTCTTGGAATGTCAGAATGCACAGATAGAAGGCAAATAAGCGTTCTATTGCTTTATTTCGCTTAGTTGCTTACTCTTGAGTAGAACTGCATGCTCACTCCAGAAATAAGCATCTTTATAAAATGAGTCAAATTGAAGCAGAAAACATCCTTGGAGTGTCAGAATGCACAGATAGAAGGCAAATAAGCGTTCTATCGCTTTATTTCGCTTAGTTGCTTACTCTTGAGTAGAACTGCATGTTCACTCCAGAAATAAGCATCTTTGTAAAATGAGTCAAATTGAAGCAGAAAACATCCTTGGAGTGTCAGAATGCACAGATAGAAGGCAAATAAGCGTTCCATGGCTTTATTTCGCTTAGTTGCTTACTCTTGAGTAGAACTGCATGTTCACGCCAGAATTAAGCATCTTTGTGAAATGAGTCAAATTGAAGCAGAACACATTGGTGGAGTGTCAGAATGCACAGATAGAAGGCAAATAAGCGTTCCATGGCTTTATTTCGCTTAGTTGCTTATTCTTGAGTAGAACTGCTTGTTCACTCCAGGAATAAGCATGTTTGTAAAATGAGTCAAATTGAAGCAGAAAACATTGTTGGAGTGTCAGAATGCACAGATAGAAGGCAAATAAGCGTTCCATGGCTTTATTTCGCTTAGTTGCTTACTCTTGAGTAGAACTGCATGTTCACTCCAGAAATAAGCATCTTTGAAAAATGAGTCAAATTGAATCAGAACACATTGTTGGAGTGTCAGAATGCACATATAGAAGGCAAATAAGCGTTCTATCGCTTTATTTCGCTTAGTTGCTTATTCTTGAGTAGAACTGCATGTTCACTCCAGAAATAAGCATCTTTGTAAAATGAGACAAATTGAATCAGAACACATTGTTGGAGTGTCAGAATGCACAGATAGAAGGCAAATAAGCGTTCTATCGCTTTATTTCGCTTAGTTGCTTACTCTTGAGTAGAACTGCATGTTCAGGCCAGAATTAAGCATCTTTGTGAAATGAGCCAAATTGAAGCAAAAAACATTGTTGGAGTGTCAGAATGCATAGATAGAAGGCAAATAAGCGTTCCATGGCTTTATTTCGCTTAGTTGCTTATTCTTGAGTAGAACTGCTTGTTCACTCCAGGAATAAGCATGTTTGTAAGATGAGTCAAATTGAAGCAGAAAACATTCTTGGAATGTCAGAATGCACAGATAGAAGGCAAATAAGCGTTCTATCGCTTTATTTCGCTTAGTTGCTTACTCTTGAGTAGAACTGCATGCTCACTCCAGAAATAAGCATCTTTATAAAATGAGTCAAATTGAAGCAGAAAACATCCTTGGAGTGTCAGAATGCACAGATAGAAGGCAAATAAGCGTTCTATCGCTTTATTTCGCTTAGTTGCTTACTCTTGAGTAGAACTGCATGTTCACGCCAGAATTAAGCATCTTTGTGAAATGAGTCAAATTGAAGCAGAACACTTTGGTGGAGTGTCAGAACGCACAGATAGAAGGCAAATAAGCGTTCTATCGCTTTATTTCGCTTAGTTGCTTACTCTTGAGTAGAACTGCATGTTCACGCCAGAATTAAGCATCTTTGTGAAATGAGCCAAATTGAAGCAGAAAACATTCTTGGAGTGTCAGAATGCACAGATAGAAGTCAAATAAGCGTTCTATCGCTTTATTTCGCTTAGTTGCTTACTCTTGAGTAGAACTGCATGTTCACGCCAGAATTAAGCATCTTTGTGAAATGAGTCAAATTGAAGCAGAACACATTGTTGGAGTGTCAGAATGCACAGATAGAAGGCAAATAAGCGTTCTATCGCTTTATTTCGCTTAGTTGCTTACTCTTGAGTAGAACTGCATGTTCACGCCAGAATTAAGCATCTTTGTGAAATGAGCCAAATTGAAGCAAAAAACATTGTTGGAGTGTCAGAATGCACAGATAGAAGGCAAATAAACGTTCTATCGCTTTATTTCGCTTAGTTGCTTACTCTTGAGTAGAACTGCATGTTCACTCCAGAAATAAGCATCTTTGTAAAATGAGTCAAATTGAAGCAGAAAACATCCTTGGAGTGTCAGAATGCACAGATAGAACGCAAATAAGCGTTCCATGGCTTTATTTCGCTTAGTTGCTTACTCTTGAGTAGAACTGCATGTTCACGCCAGAATTAAGCATCTTTGTGAAATGAGTCAAATTGAAGCAGAACACATTGGTGGAGTGTCAGAATGCACAGATAGAAGGCAAATAAGCGTTCCATGGCTTTATTTCGCTTAGTTGCTTATTCTTGAGTAGAACTGCTTGTTCACTCCAGGAATAAGCATGTTTGTAAAATGAGTCAAATTGAAGCAGAAAACATTGTTGGAGTGTCAGAATGCACAGATAGAAGGCAAATAAGCGTTCCATGGCTTTATTTCGCTTAGTTGCTTACTCTTGAGTAGAACTGCATGTTCACTCCAGAAATAAGCATCTTTGTAAAATGAGTCAAATTGAATCAGAACACATTGTTGGAGTGTCAGAATGCACAGATAGAAGGCAAATAAGCGTTCTATCGCTTTATTTCGCTTAGTTGCTTACTCTTGAGTAGAACTGCATGTTCAGGCCAGAATTAAGCATCTTTGTGAAATGAGCCAAATTGAAGCAAAACACATTGTTGGAGTGTCAGAATGCATAGATAGAAGGCAAATAAGCGTTCCATGGCTTTATTTCGCTTAGTTGCTTATTCTTGAGTAGAACTGCTTGTTCACTCCAGGAATAAGCATGTTTGTAAGATGAGTCAAATTGAAGCAGAAAACATTCTTGGAATGTCAGAATGCACAGATAGAAGGCAAATAAGCGTTCTATTGCTTTATTTCGCTTAGTTGCTTACTCTTGAGTAGAACTGCATGCTCACTCCAGAAATAAGCATCTTTATAAAATGAGTCAAATTGAAGCAGAAAACATCCTTGGAGTGTCAGAATGCACAGATAGAAGGCAAATAAGCGTTCTATCGCTTTATTTCGCTTAGTTGCTTACTCTTGAGTAGAACTGCATGTTCACTCCAGAAATAAGCATCTTTGTAAAATGAGTCAAATTGAAGCAGAAAACATCCTTGGAGTGTCAGAATGCACAGATAGAAGGCAAATAAGCGTTCCATGGCTTTATTTCGCTTAGTTGCTTACTCTTGAGTAGAACTGCATGTTCACGCCAGAATTAAGCATCTTTGTGAAATGAGTCAAATTGAAGCAGAACACATTGGTGGAGTGTCAGAATGCACAGATAGAAGGCAAATAAGCGTTCCATGGCTTTATTTCGCTTAGTTGCTTATTCTTGAGTAGAACTGCTTGTTCACTCCAGGAATAAGCATGTTTGTAAAATGAGTCAAATTGAAGCAGAAAACATTGTTGGAGTGTCAGAATGCACAGATAGAAGGCAAATAAGCGTTCCATGGCTTTATTTCGCTTAGTTGCTTACTCTTGAGTAGAACTGCATGTTCACTCCAGAAATAAGCATCTTTGTAAAATGAGTCAAATTGAATCAGAACACATTGTTGGAGTGTCAGAATGCACATATAGAAGGCAAATAAGCGTTCTATCGCTTTATTTCGCTTAGTTGCTTATTCTTGAGTAGAACTGCATGTTCACTCCAGAAATAAGCATCTTTGTAAAATGAGACAAATTGAATCAGAACACATTGTTGGAGTGTCAGAATGCACAGATAGAAGGCAAATAAGCGTTCTATCGCTTTATTTCGCTTAGTTGCTTACTCTTGAGTAGAACTGCATGTTCAGGCCAGAATTAAGCATCTTTGTGAAATGAGCCAAATTGAAGCAAAAAACATTGTTGGAGTGTCAGAATGCATAGATAGAAGGCAAATAAGCGTTCCATGGCTTTATTTCGCTTAGTTGCTTATTCTTGAGTAGAACTGCTTGTTCACTCCAGGAATAAGCATGTTTGTAAGATGAGTCAAATTGAAGCAGAAAACATTCTTGGAATGTCAGAATGCACAGATAGAAGGCAAATAAGCGTTCTATCGCTTTATTTCGCTTAGTTGCTTACTCTTGAGTAGAACTGCATGCTCACTCCAGAATTAAGCATCTTTGTGAAATGAGTCAAATTGAAGCAGAACACTTTGGTGGAGTGTCAGAACGCACAGATAGAAGGCAAATAAGCGTTCTATCGCTTTATTTCGCTTAGTTGCTTACTCTTGAGTAGAACTGCATGTTCACGCCAGAATTAAGCATCTTTGTGAAATGAGCCAAATTGAAGCAGAAAACATTCTTGGAGTGTCAGAATGCACAGATAGAAGTCAAATAAGCGTTCTATCGCTTTATTTCGCTTAGTTGCTTACTCTTGAGTAGAACTGCATGTTCACGCCAGAATTAAGCATCTTTGTGAAATGAGTCAAATTGAAGCAGAACACATTGTTGGAGTGTCAGAATGCACAGATAGAAGGCAAATAAGCGTTCTATCGCTTTATTTCGCTTAGTTGCTTACTCTTGAGTAGAACTGCATGTTCACGCCAGAATTAAGCATCTTTGTGAAATGAGCCAAATTGAAGCAAAAAACATTGTTGGAGTGTGAGAATGCACAGATAGAAGGCAAATAAACGTTCTATCGCTTTATTTCGCTTAGTTGCTTACTCTTGAGTAGAACTGCATGTTCACTCCAGAAATAAGCATCTTTGTAAAATGAGTCAAATTGAAGCAGAAAACATCCTTGGAGTGTCAGAATGCACAGATAGAACGCAAATAAGCGTTCCATGGCTTTATTTCGCTTAGTTGCTTACTCTTGAGTAGAACTGCATGTTCACGCCAGAATTAAGCATCTTTGTGAAATGAGTCAAATTGAAGCAGAACACATTGGTGGAGTGTCAGAATGCACAGATAGAAGGCAAATAAGCGTTCCATGGCTTTATTTCGCTTAGTTGCTTATTCTTGAGTAGAACTGCTTGTTCACTCCAGGAATAAGCATGTTTGTAAAATGAGTCAAATTGAAGCAGAAAACATTGTTGGAGTGTCAGAATGCACAGATAGAAGGCAAATAAGCGTTCCATGGCTTTATTTCGCTTAGTTGCTTACTCTTGAGTAGAACTGCATGTTCACTCCAGAAATAAGCATCTTTGTAAAATGAGTCAAATTGAATCAGAACACATTGTTGGAGTGTCAGAATGCACAGATAGAAGGCAAATAAGCGTTCTATCGCTTTATTTCGCTTAGTTGCTTACTCTTGAGTAGAACTGCATGTTCACGCCAGAATTAAGCATCTTTGTGAAATGAGCCAAATTGAAGCAAAAAACATTGTTGGAGTGTCAGAATGCATAGATAGAAGGCAAATAAGCGTTCCATGGCTTTATTTCGCTTAGTTGCTTATTCTTGAGTAGAACTGCTTGTTCACTCCAGGAATAAGCATGTTTGTAAGATGAGTCAAATTGAAGCAGAAAACATCCTTGGAGTGTCAGAATGCACAGATAGAAGGCAAATAAGCGTTCTATCGCTTTATTTCGCTTAGTTGCTTACTCTTGAGTAGAACTGCATGTTCACGCCAGAATTAAGCATCTTTGTACAATGAGTCAAATTGAAGCAGAACACTTTGGTGGAGTGTCAGAATGCACAGATAGAAGGCAAATAAGCGTTCCATGGCTTTATTTCGCTTATTTGCTTATTCTTGAGTAGAACTGCTTGTTCACTCCAGGAATAAGCATGTTTGTAAAATGAGTCAAATTGAAGCAGAAAACATTCTTGGAGTGTCAGAATGCACAGATAGAAGGCAAATAAGCGTTCTATCGCTTTATTTCGCTTAGTTGCTTACTGTTGAGTAGAACTGCATGTTCACGCCAGAAATAAGCATCTTTGTAAAATGAGTCAAATTGAATCAGAACACATTGTTGGAGTGTCAGAATGCACAGATAAAAGGCAAATAAGCGTTCTATCGCTTTATTTCGCTTAGTTGCTTACTCTTGAGTAGAACTGCATGTTCACTCCAGAAATAAGCATCTTTGTAAAATGAGTCAAATTGAAGCAGAAAACATCCTTGGAGTGTCAGAATGCACAGATAGAAGGCAAATAAGCGTTCCATGGCTTTATTTCGCTTAGTTGCTTACTCTTGAGTAGAACTGCATGTTCACGCCAGAATTAAGCATCTTTGTGAAATGAGCCAAATTGAAGCAGAAAACATTGTTGGAGTGTCAGAATGCATAGATAGAAGGCAAATAAGCGTTCCATGGCTTTATTTCGCTTAGTTGCTTATTCTTGAGTAGAACTGCTTGTTCACTCCAGGAATAAGCATGTTTGTAAAATGAGCCAAATTGAAGCAGAAAACATTCTTGGAGTGTCAGAATGCACAGATAGAAGTCTAATAAGCGTTCTATCGCTTTATTTCGCTTAGTTGCTTACTCTTGAGTAGAACTGCATGTTCTCGCCAGAAATAAGCATCTTTGTAAAATGAGTCAAATTGAATCAGAACACATTGTTGGAGTGTTAGAATGCACAGATAGAAGGCAAATAAGCGTTCCATGGCTTTATTTCGCTTAGTTGCTTATTCTTGAGTAGAACTGCTTGTTCACTCCAGGAATAAGCATGTTTGTAAAATGAGTCAAATTGAAGTAGAAAACATTGTTGGAGTGTCAGAATGCACAGATAGAAGGCAAATAAGCGTTCCATGGCTTTATTTCGCTTAGTTGCTTACTCTTGAGTAGAACTGCATGTTCACTCCAGAAATAAGCATCTTTGTAAAATGAGTCAAATTGAATCAGAACACATTGTTGGAGTGTCAGAATGCACAGATAGAAGGCAAATAAGCGTTCTATCGCTTTATTTCGCTTAGTTGCTTACTCTTGAGTAGAACTGCATGTTCACGCCAGAATTAAGCATCTTTGTGAAATGAGCCAAATTGAAGCAAAAAACATTGTTGGAGTGTCAGAATGCATAGATAGAAGGCAAATAAGCGTTCCATGGCTTTATTTCGCTTAGTTGCTTATTCTTGAGTAGAACTGCTTGTTCACTCCAGGAATAAGCATGTTTGTAAGATGAGTCAAATTGAAGCAGAAAACATTCTTGGAGTGTCAGAATGCACAGATAGAAGTCAAATAAGCGTTCTATCGCTTTATTTCGCTTAGTTGCTTACTCTTGAGTAGAACTGCATGTTCACGCCAGAATTAAGCATCTTTGTACAATGAGTCAAATTGAAGCAGAACACTTTGGTGGAGTGTCAGAATGCACAGATAGAAGGCAAATAAGCGTTCCATGGCTTTATTTCGCTTAGTTGCTTATTCTTGAGTAGAACTGCTTGTTCACTCCAGGAATAAGCATGTTTGTAAAATGAGTCAAATTGAAGCAGAAAACATTGTTGGAGTGTCAGAATGCACAGATAGAAGGCAAATAAGCGTTCCATGGCTTTATTTCGCTTAGTTGCTTACTCTTGAGTAGAACTGCATGTTCACTCCAGAAATAAGCATCTTTGTAAAATGAGTGAAATTGAATCAGAACACATTGTTGGAGTGTCAGAATGCACAGATAGAAGGCAAATAAGCGTTCTATCGCTTTATTTCGCTTAGTTGCTTACTCTTGAGTAGAACTGCATGTTCACTCCAGAAATAAGCATCTTTGTAAAATGAGTCAAATTGAAGCAGAAAACATCCTTGGAGTGTCAGAATGCACAGATAGAAGACAAATAAGCGTTCCATGGCTTTATTTCGCTTAGTTGCTTACTCTTGAGTAGAACTGCATGTTCACGCCAGAATTAAGCATCTTTGTGAAATGAGCCAAATTGAAGCAGAAAACATTGTTGGAGTGTCAGAATGCATAGATAGAAGGCAAATAAGCGTTCCATGGCTTTATTTCGCTTAGTTGCTTATTCTTGAGTAGAACTGCTTGTTCACTCCAGGAATAAGCATGTTTGTAAAATGAGCCAAATTGAAGCAGAAAACATTCTTGGAGTGTCAGAATGCACAGATAGAAGTCAAATAAGCGTTCTATCGCTTTATTTCGCTTAGTTGCTTACTCTTGAGTAGAACTGCATGTTCACGCCAGAATTAAGCATCTTTGTGAAATGAGTCAAATTGAAGCAGAACACATTGGTGGAGTGTCAGAATGCACAGATAGAAGGCAAATAAGCGTTCCATGGCTTTATTTCGCTTAGTTGCTTATTCTTGAGTAGAACTGCTTGTTCACTCCAGGAATAAGCATGTTTGTAAAATGAGTCAAATTGAAGCAGAAAACATTGTTGGAGTGTCAGAATGCACAGATAGAAGGCAAATAAGCGTTCCATGGCTTTATTTCGCTTAGTTGCTTACTCTTGAGTAGAACTGCATGTTCACGCCAGAATTAAGGATCTTTGTACAATGAGTCAAATTGAAGCAGAACACTTTGGTGGAGTGTCAGAATGCACAGATAGAAGGCAAATAAGCGTTCCATGGCTTTATTTCGCTTAGTTGCTTACTCTTGAGTAGAACTGCATGTTCACTCCAGAAATAAGCATCTTTGTAAAATGAGTCAAATTGAATCAGAACACATTGTTGGAGTGTCAGAATGCACAGATAAAAGGCAAATAAGCGTTCTATCGCTTTATTTCGCTTAGTTGCTTACTCTTGAGTAGAACTGCATGTTCACTCCAGAAATAAGCATCTTTGTAAAATGAGTCAAATTGAAGCAGAAAACATCCTTGGAGTGTCAGAATGCACAGATAGAAGGCAAATAAGCGTTCCATGGCTTTATTTCGCTTAGTTGCTTACTCTTGAGTAGAACTGCATGTTCACGCCAGAATTAAGCATCTTTGTGAAATGAGCCAAATTGAAGCAAAAAACATTGTTGGAGTGTCAGAATGCATAGATAGAAGGCAAATAAGCGTTCCATGGCTTTATTTCGCTTAGTTGCTTATTCTTGAGTAGAACTGCTTGTTCACTCCAGGAATAAGCATGTTTGTAAGATGAGTCAAATTGAAGCAGAAAACATTCTTGGAGTGTCAGAATGCACAGATAGAAGTCAAATAAGCGTTCTATCGCTTTATTTCGCTTAGTTGCTTACTCTTGAGTAGAACTGCATGTTCTCGCCAGAATTAAGCATCTTTGTGAAATGAGTCAAATTGAAGCAGAAAACATTGTTGGAGTGTCAGAATGCACAGATAGAAGGCAAATAAGCGTTCCATGGCTTTATTTCGCTTAGTTGCTTACTCTTGAGTAGAACTGCATGTTCACTCCAGAAATAAGCATCTTTGTAAAATGAGTCAAATTGAATCAGAACACATTGTTGGAGTGTCAGAATGCACAGATAGAAGGCAAATAAGCGTTCTATCGCTTTATTTCGCTTAGTTGCTTACTGTTGAGTAGAACTGCATGTTCACGCCAGAAATAAGCATCTTTGTAAAATGAGTCAAATTGAATCAGAACACATTGTTGGAGTGTTAGAATGCACAGATAGAAGGCAAATAAGCGTTCCATGGCTTTATTTCGCTTAGTTGCTTATTCTTGAGTAGAACTGCTTGTTCACTCCAGGAATAAGCATGTTTGTAAAATGAGTCAAATTGAAGCAGAAAACATTGTTGGAGTGTCAGAATGCACAGATAGAAGGCAAATAAGCGTTCCATGGCTTTATTTCGCTTAGTTGCTTACTCTTGAGTAGAACTGCATGTTCACTCCAGAAATAAGCATCTTTGTAAAATGAGTCAAATTGAATCAGAACACATTGTTGGAGTGTCAGAATGCACAGATAGAAGGCAAATAAGCGTTCTATCGCTTTATTTCGCTTAGTTGCTTACTCTTGAGTAGAACTGCATGTTCACTCCAGAAATAAGCATCTTTGTAAAATGAGTCAAATTGAATCAGAACACATTGTTGGAGTGTCAGAATGCACAGATAGAAGGCAAATAAGCGTTCTATCGCTTTATTTCGCTTAGTTGCTTACTCTTGAGTAGAACTGCATGTTCAGGCCAGAATTAAGCATCTTTGTGAAATGAGCCAAATTGAAGCAAAAAACATTGTTGGAGTGTCAGAATGCATAGATAGAAGGCAAATAAGCGTTCCATGGCTTTATTTCGCTTAGTTGCTTATTCTTGAGTAGAACTGCTTGTTCACTCCAGGAATAAGCATGTTTGTAAAATGAGTCAAATTGAAGCAGAAAACATTGTTGGAGTGTCAGAATGCACAGATAGAAGGCAAATAAGCGTTCCATGGCTTTATTTCGCTTAGTTGCTTACTCTTGAGTAGAACTGCATGTTCACTCCAGAAATAAGCATCTTTGTAAAATGAGTCAAATTGAATCAGAACACATTGTTGGAGTGTCAGAATGCACAGATAGAAGGCAAATAAGCGTTCTATCGCTTTATTTCGCTTAGTTGCTTACTCTTGAGTAGAACTGCATGTTCACTCCAGAAATAAGCATCTTTGTAAAATGAGTCAAATTGAATCAGAACACATTGTTGGAGTGTCAGAATGCACAGATAGAAGGCAAATAAGCGTTCTATCGCTTTATTTCGCTTAGTTGCTTACTCTTGAGTAGAACTGCATGTTCACGCCAGAATTAAGCATCTTTGTGAAATGAGCCAAATTGAAGCAAAAAACATTGTTGGAGTGTCAGAATGCATAGATAGAAGGCAAATAAGCGTTCCATGGCTTTATTTCGCTTAGTTGCTTATTCTTGAGTAGAACTGCTTGTTCACTCCAGGAATAAGCATGTTTGTAAGATGAGTCAAATTGAAGCAGAAAACATTCTTGGAGTGTCAGAATGCACAGATAGAAGTCAAATAAGCGTTCTATCGCTTTATTTCGCTTAGTTGCTTACTCTTGAGTAGAACTGCATGTTCACGCCAGAATTAAGCATCTTTGTACAATGAGTCAAATTGAAGCAGAACACTTTGGTGGAGTGTCAGAATGCACAGATAGAAGGCAAATAAGCGTTCCATGGCTTTATTTCGCTTAGTTGCTTATTCTTGAGTAGAACTGCTTGTTCACTCCAGGAATAAGCATGTTTGTAAAATGAGTCAAATTGAAGCAGAAAACATTGTTGGAGTGTCAGAATGCACAGATAGAAGGCAAATAAGCGTTCCATGGCTTTATTTCGCTTAGTTGCTTACTCTTGAGTAGAACTGCATGTTCACTCCAGAAATAAGCATCTTTGTAAAATGAGTGAAATTGAATCAGAACACATTGTTGGAGTGTCAGAATGCACAGATAGAAGGCAAATAAGCGTTCTATCGCTTTATTTCGCTTAGTTGCTTACTCTTGAGTAGAACTGCATGTTCACTCCAGAAATAAGCATCTTTGTAAAATGAGTCAAATTGAAGCAGAAAACATCCTTGGAGTGTCAGAATGCACAGATAGAAGGCAAATAAGCGTTCCATGGCTTTATTTCGCTTAGTTGCTTACTCTTGAGTAGAACTGCTTGTTCACTCCAGGAATAAGCATGTTTGTAAGATGAGTCAAATTGAAGCAGAAAACATTCTTGGAGTGTCAGAATGCACAGATAGAAGGCAAATAAGCGTTCTATCGCTTTATTTCGCTTAGTTGCTTACTCTTGAGTAGAACTGCATGTTCACGCCAGAATTAAGCATCTTTGTGAAATGAGCCAAATTGAAGCAGAAAACATTGTTGGAGTGTCAGAATGCATAGATAGAAGGCAAATAAGCGTTCCATGGCTTTATTTCGCTTAGTTGCTTATTCTTGAGTAGAACTGCTTGTTCACTCCAGGAATAAGCATGTTTGTAAAATGAGCCAAATTGAAGCAGAAAACATTCTTGGAGTGTCAGAATGCACAGATAGAAGTCAAATAAGCGTTCTATCGCTTTATTTCGCTTAGTTGCTTACTCTTGAGTAGAACTGCATGTTCACGCCAGAATTAAGCATCTTTGTGAAATGAGTCAAATTGAAGCAGAACACATTGGTGGAGTGTCAGAATGCACAGATAGAAGGCAAATAAGCGTTCCATGGCTTTATTTCGCTTAGTTGCTTATTCTTGAGTAGAACTGCTTGTTCACTCCAGGAATAAGCATGTTTGTAAAATGAGTCAAATTGAAGCAGAAAACATTGTTGGAGTGTCAGAATGCACAGATAGAAGGCAAATAAGCGTTCCATGGCTTTATTTCGCTTAGTTGCTTACTCTTGAGTAGAACTGCATGTTCACGCCAGAATTAAGCATCTTTGTACAATGAGTCAAATTGAAGCAGAACACTTTGGTGGAGTGTCAGAATGCACAGATAGAAGGCAAATAAGCGTTCCATGGCTTTATTTCGCTTAGTTGCTTACTCTTGAGTAGAACTGCATGTTCACGCCAGAATTAAGCATCTTTGTACAATGAGTCAAATTGAAGCAGAACACTTTGGTGGAGTGTCAGAATGCACAGATAGAAGGCAAATAAGCGTTCCATGGCTTTATTTCGCTTAGTTGCTTACTCTTGAGTAGAACTGCATGTTCACTCCAGAAATAAGCATCTTTGTAAAATGAGTCAAATTGAAGCAGAAAACATCCTTGGAGTTTCAGAATGCACAGATAGAAGGCAAATAAGCGTTCCATGGCTTTATTTCGCTTAGTTGCTTACTCTTGAGTAGAACTGCATGTTCACGCCAGAATTAAGCATCTTTGTGAAATGAGCCAAATTGAAGCAAAAAACATTGTTGGAGTGTCAGAATGCATAGATAGAAGGCAAATAAGCGTTCCATGGCTTTATTTCGCTTAGTTGCTTATTCTTGAGTAGAACTGCTTGTTCACTCCAGGAATAAGCATGTTTGTAAGATGAGTCAAATTGAAGCAGAAAACATTCTTGGAGTGTCAGAATGCACAGATAGAAGTCAAATAAGCGTTCTATCGCTTTTTTTCGCTTAGTTGCTTACTCTTGAGTAGAACTGCATGTTCTCGCCAGAATTAAGCATCTTTGTGAAATGAGTCGAATTGAAGCAGAACACATTGGTGGAGTGTCAGAATGCACAGATAGAAGGCAAATAAGCGTTCCATGGCTTTATTTCGCTTAGTTGCTTATTCTTGAGTAGAACTGCTTGTTCACTCCAGGAATAAGCATGTTTGTAAAATGAGTCAAATTGAAGCAGAAAACATTGTTGGAGTGTCAGAATGCACAGATAGAAGGCAAATAAGCGTTCCATGGCTTTATTTCGCTTAGTTGCTTACTCTTGAGTAGAACTGCATGTTCACTCCAGAAATAAGCATCTTTGTAAAATGAGTCAAATTGAATCAGAACACATTGTTGGAGTGTCAGAATGCACAGATAGAAGGCAAATAAGCGTTCTATCGCTTTATTTCGCTTAGTTGCTTACTGTTGAGTAGAACTGCATGTTCACGCCAGAAATAAGCATCTTTGTAAAATGAGTCAAATTGAATCAGAACACATTGTTGGAGTGTTAGAATGCACAGATAGAAGGCAAATAAGCGTTCCATGGCTTTATTTCGCTTAGTTTCTTATTCTTGAGTAGAACTGCTTGTTCACTCCAGGAATAAGCATGTTTGTAAAATGAGTCAAATTGAAGCAGAAAACATTGTTGGAGTGTCAGAATGCACAGATAGAAGGCAAATAAGCGTTCCATGGCTTTATTTCGCTTAGTTGCTTACTCTTGAGTAGAACTGCATGTTCACTCCAGAAATAAGCATCTTTGTAAAATGAGTCAAATTGAATCAGAACACATTGTTGGAGTGTCAGAATGCACAGATAGAAGGCAAATAAGCGTTCTATCGCTTTATTTCGCTTAGTTGCTTACTCTTGAGTAGAACTGCATGTTCACTCCAGAAATAAGCATCTTTGTAAAATGAGTCAAATTGAATCAGAACACATTGTTGGAGTGTCAGAATGCACAGATAGAAGGCAAATAAGCGTTCTATCGCTTTATTTCGCTTAGTTGCTTACTCTTGAGTAGAACTGCATGTTCAGGCCAGAATTAAGCATCTTTGTGAAATGAGCCAAATTGAAGCAAAAAACATTGTTGGAGTGTCAGAATGCATAGATAGAAGGCAAATAAGCGTTCCATGGCTTTATTTCGCTTAGTTGCTTATTCTTGAGTAGAACTGCTTGTTCACTCCAGGAATAAGCATGTTTGTAAGATGAGTCAAATTGAAGCAGAAAACATTCTTGGAGTGTCAGAATGCACAGATAGAAGTCAAATAAGCGTTCTATCGCTTTTTTTCGCTTAGTTGCTTACTCTTGAGTAGAACTGCATGTTCTCGCCAGAATTAAGCATCTTTGTGAAATGAGTCAAATTGAAGCAGAACACATTGGTGGAGTGTCAGAATGCACAGATAGAAGGCAAATAAGCGTTCCATGGCTTTATTTCGCTTAGTTGCTTATTCTTGAGTAGAACTGCTTGTTCACTCCAGGAATAAGCATGTTTGTAAAATGAGTCAAATTGAAGCAGAAAACATTGTTGGAGTGTCAGAATGCACAGATAGAAGGCAAATAAGCGTTCCATGGCTTTATTTCGCTTAGTTGCTTACTCTTGAGTAGAACTGCATGTTCACTCCAGAAATAAGCATCTTTGTAAAATGAGTCAAATTGAATCAGAACACATTGTTGGAGTGTCAGAATGCACAGATAGAAGGCAAATAAGCGTTCTATCGCTTTATTTCGCTTAGTTGCTTACTCTTGAGTAGAACTGCATGTTCACTCCAGAAATAAGCATCTTTGTAAAATGAGTCAAATTGAATCAGAACACATTGTTGGAGTGTCAGAATGCACAGATAGAAGGCAAATAAGCGTTCTATCGCTTTATTTCGCTTAGTTGCTTACTCTTGAGTAGAACTGCATGTTCAGGCCAGAATTAAGCATCTTTGTGAAATGAGCCAAATTGAAGCAAAAAACATTGTTGGAGTGTCAGAATGCATAGATAGAAGGCAAATAAGCGTTCCATGGCTTTATTTCGCTTAGTTGCTTATTCTTGAGTAGAACTGCTTGTTCACTCCAGGAATAAGCATGTTTGTAAGATGAGTCAAATTGAAGCAGAAAACATTCTTGGAATGTCAGAATGCACAGATAGAAGGCAAATAAGCGTTCTATCGCTTTATTTCGCTTAGTTGCTTACTCTTGAGTAGAACTGCATGTTCACGCCAGAATTAAGCATCTTTGTGAAATGAGTCAAATTGAAGCAGAACACTTTGGTGGAGTGTCAGAACGCACAGATAGAAGGCAAATAAGCGTTCTATCGCTTTATTTCGCTTAGTTGCTTACTCTTGAGTAGAACTGCATGTTCACGCCAGAATTAAGCATCTTTGTGAAATGAGCCAAATTGAAGCAGAAAACATTGTTGGAGTGTCAGAATGCACAGATAGAAGGCAAATAAGCGTTCCATGGCTTTATTTCGCTTAGTTGCTTACTCTTGAGTAGAACTGCATGTTCACGCCAGAATTAAGCATCTTTGTACAATGAGTCAAATTGAAGCAGAACACTTTGGTGGAGTGTCAGAATGCACAGATAGAAGGCAAATAAGCGTTCCATGGCTTTATTTCGCTTAGTTGCTTACTCTTGAGTAGAACTGCATGTTCACGCCAGAATTAAGCATCTTTGTACAATGAGTCAAATTGAAGCAGAACACTTTGGTGGAGTGTCAGAATGCACAGATAGAAGGCAAATAAGCGTTCCATGGCTTTATTTCGCTTAGTTGCTTACTCTTGAGTAGAACTGCATGTTCACTCCAGAAATAAGCATCTTTGTAAAATGAGTCAAATTGAAGCAGAAAACATCCTTGGAGTGTCAGAATGCACAGATAGAAGGCAAATAAGCGTTCCATGGCTTTATTTCGCTTAGTTGCTTACTCTTGAGTAGAACTGCATGTTCACGCCAGAATTAAGCATCTTTGTGAAATGAGCCAAATTGAAGCAAAAAACATTGTTGGAGTGTCAGAATGCATAGATAGAAGGCAAATAAGCGTTCCATGGCTTTATTTCGCTTAGTTGCTTATTCTTGAGTAGAACTGCTTGTTCACTCCAGGAATAAGCATGTTTGTAAGATGAGTCAAATTGAAGCAGAAAACATTCTTGGAGTGTCAGAATGCACAGATAGAAGTCAAATAAGCGTTCTATCACTTTTTTTCGCTTAGTTGCTTACTCTTGAGTAGAACTGCATGTTCTCGCCAGAATTAAGCATCTTTGTGAAATGAGTCGAATTGAAGCAGAACACATTGGTGGAGTGTCAGAATGCACAGATAGAAGGCAAATAAGCGTTCCATGGCTTTATTTCGCTTAGTTGCTTATTCTTGAGTAGAACTGCTTGTTCACTCCAGGAATAAGCATGTTTGTAAAATGAGTCAAATTGAAGCAGAAAACATTGTTGGAGTGTCAGAATGCACAGATAGAAGGCAAATAAGCGTTCCATGGCTTTATTTCGCTTAGTTGCTTACTCTTGAGTAGAACTGCATGTTCACTCCAGAAATAAGCATCTTTGTAAAATGAGTCAAATTGAATCAGAACACATTGTTGGAGTGTCAGAATGCACAGATAGAAGGCAAATAAGCGTTCTATCGCTTTATTTCGCTTAGTTGCTTACTGTTGAGTAGAACTGCATGTTCACGCCAGAAATAAGCATCTTTGTAAAATGAGTCAAATTGAATCAGAACACATTGTTGGAGTGTTAGAATGCACAGATAGAAGGCAAATAATCGTTCCATGGCTTTATTTCGCTTAGTTTCTTATTCTTGAGTAGAACTGCTTGTTCACTCCAGGAATAAGCATGTTTGTAAAATGAGTCAAATTGAAGCAGAAAACATTGTTGGAGTGTCAGAATGCACAGATAGAAGGCAAATAAGCGTTCCATGGCTTTATTTCGCTTAGTTGCTTACTCTTGAGTAGAACTGCATGTTCACTCCAGAAATAAGCATCTTTGTAAAATGAGTCAAATTGAATCAGAACACATTGTTGGAGTGTCAGAATGCACAGATAGAAGGCAAATAAGCGTTCTATCGCTTTATTTCGCTTAGTTGCTTACTCTTGAGTAGAACTGCATGTTCACTCCAGAAATAAGCATCTTTGTAAAATGAGTCAAATTGAATCAGAACACATTGTTGGAGTGTCAGAATGCACAGATAGAAGGCAAATAAGCGTTCTATCGCTTTATTTCGCTTAGTTGCTTACTCTTGAGTAGAACTGCATGTTCAGGCCAGAATTAAGCATCTTTGTGAAATGAGCCAAATTGAAGCAAAAAACATTGTTGGAGTGTCAGAATGCATAGATAGAAGGCAAATAAGCGTTCCATGGCTTTATTTCGCTTAGTTGCTTATTCTTGAGTAGAACTGCTTGTTCACTCCAGGAATAAGCATGTTTGTAAGATGAGTCAAATTGAAGCAGAAAACATTCTTGGAGTGTCAGAATGCACAGATAGAAGTCAAATAAGCGTTCTATCGCTTTTTTTCGCTTAGTTGCTTACTCTTGAGTAGAACTGCATGTTCTCGCCAGAATTAAGCATCTTTGTGAAATGAGTCAAATTGAAGCAGAACACATTGGTGGAGTGTCAGAATGCACAGATAGAAGGCAAATAAGCGTTCCATGGCTTTATTTCGCTTAGTTGCTTATTCTTGAGTAGAACTGCTTGTTCACTCCAGGAATAAGCATGTTTGTAAAATGAGTCAAATTGAAGCAGAAAACATTGTTGGAGTGTCAGAATGCACAGATAGAAGGCAAATAAGCGTTCCATGGCTTTATTTCGCTTAGTTGCTTACTCTTGAGTAGAACTGCATGTTCACTCCAGAAATAAGCATCTTTGTAAAATGAGTCAAATTGAATCAGAACACATTGTTGGAGTGTCAGAATGCACAGATAGAAGGCAAATAAGCGTTCTATCGCTTTATTTCGCTTAGTTGCTTACTCTTGAGTAGAACTGCATGTTCACTCCAGAAATAAGCATCTTTGTAAAATGAGTCAAATTGAATCAGAACACATTGTTGGAGTGTCAGAATGCACAGATAGAAGGCAAATAAGCGTTCTATCGCTTTATTTCGCTTAGTTGCTTACTCTTGAGTAGAACTGCATGTTCAGGCCAGAATTAAGCATCTTTGTGAAATGAGCCAAATTGAAGCAAAAAACATTGTTGGAGTGTCAGAATGCATAGATAGAAGGCAAATAAGCGTTCCATGGCTTTATTTCGCTTAGTTGCTTATTCTTGAGTAGAACTGCTTGTTCACTCCAGGAATAAGCATGTTTGTAAGATGAGTCAAATTGAAGCAGAAAACATTCTTGGAATGTCAGAATGCACAGATAGAAGGCAAATAAGCGTTCTATCGCTTTATTTCGCTTAGTTGCTTACTCTTGAGTAGAACTGCATGTTCACGCCAGAATTAAGCATCTTTGTGAAATGAGTCAAATTGAAGCAGAACACTTTGGTGGAGTGTCAGAACGCACAGATAGAAGGCAAATAAGCGTTCTATCGCTTTATTTCGCTTAGTTGCTTACTCTTGAGTAGAACTGCATGTTCACGCCAGAATTAAGCATCTTTGTGAAATGAGCCAAATTGAAGCAGAAAACATTCTTGGAGTGTCAGAATGCACAGATAGAAGTCAAATAAGCGTTCTATCGCTTTATTTCGCTTAGTTGCTTACTCTTGAGTAGAACTGCATGTTCACGCCAGAATTAAGCATCTTTGTGAAATGAGTCAAATTGAAGCAGAACACATTGTTGGAGTGTCAGAATGCACAGATAGAAGGCAAATAAGCGTTCTATCGCTTTATTTCGCTTAGTTGCTTACTCTTGAGTAGAACTGCATGTTCACGCCAGAATTAAGCATCTTTGTGAAATGAGCCAAATTGAAGCAAAAAACATTGTTGGAGTGTCAGAATGCACAGATAGAAGGCAAATAAACGTTCTATCGCTTTATTTCGCTTAGTTGCTTACTCTTGAGTAGAACTGCATGTTCACTCCAGAATTAAGCATCTTTGTGAAATGAGTCAAATTGAAGCAGAACACATTGGTGGAGTGTCAGAATGCACAGATAGAAGGCAAATAAGCGTTCCATGGCTTTATTTCGCTTAGTTGCTTATTCTTGAGTAGAACTGCTTGTTCACTCCAGGAATAAGCATGTTTGTAAAATGAGTCAAATTGAAGCAGAAAACATTGTTGGAGTGTCAGAATGCACAGATAGAAGGCAAATAAGCGTTCCATGGCTTTATTTCGCTTAGTTGCTTACTCTTGAGTAGAACTGCATGTTCACTCCAGAAATAAGCATCTTTGTAAAATGAGTCAAATTGAATCAGAACACATTGTTGGAGTGTCAGAATGCACAGATAGAAGGCAAATAAGCGTTCTATCGCTTTATTTCGCTTAGTTGCTTACTCTTGAGTAGAACTACATGTTCACGCCAGAATTAAGCATCTTTGTGAAATGAGCCAAATTGAAGCAAAAAACATTGTTGGAGTGTCAGAATGCATAGATAGAAGGCAAATAAGCGTTCCATGGCTTTATTTCGCTTAGTTGCTTATTCTTGAGTAGAACTGCTTGTTCACTCCAGGAATAAGCATGTTTGTAAGATGAGTCAAATTGAAGCAGAAAACATTCTTGGAGTGTCAGAATGCACAGATAGAAGGCAAATAAGCGTTCTATCGCTTTATTTCGCTTAGTTGCTTACTCTTGAGTAGAACTGCATGTTCACGCCAGAATTAAGCATCTTTGTACAATGAGTCAAATTGAAGCAGAACACTTTGGTGGAGTGTCAGAATGCACAGATAGAAGGCAAATAAGCGTTCCATGGCTTTATTTCGCTTAGTTGCTTATTCTTGAGTAGAACTGCTTGTTCACTCCAGGAATAAGCATGTTTGTAAAATGAGTCAAATTGAAGCAGAAAACATTCTTGGAGTGTCAGAATGCACAGATAGAAGGCAAATAAGCGTTCTATCGCTTTATTTCGCTTAGTTGCTTACTGTTGAGTAGAACTGCATGTTCACGCCAGAAATAAGCATCTTTGTAAAATGAGTCAAATTGAATCAGAACACATTGTTGGAGTGTCAGAATGCACAGATAAAAGGCAAATAAGCGTTCTATCGCTTTATTTCGCTTAGTTGCTTACTCTTGAGTAGAACTGCATGTTCACTCCAGAAATAAGCATCTTTGTAAAATGAGTCAAATTGAATCAGAACACATTGTTGGAGTGTCAGAATGCACAGATAGAAGGCAAATAAGCGTTCTATCGCTTTATTTCGCTTAGTTGCTTACTCTTGAGTAGAACTGCATGTTCACTCCAGAAATAAGCATCTTTGTAAAATGAGTCAAATTGAATCAGAACACATTGTTGGAGTGTCAGAATGCACAGATAGAAGGCAAATAAGCGTTCTATCGCTTTATTTCGCTTAGTTGCTTACTCTTGAGTAGAACTGCATGTTCAGGCCAGAATTAAGCATCTTTGTGAAATGAGCCAAATTGAAGCAAAAAACATTGTTGGAGTGTCAGAATGCATAGATCGAAGGCAAATAAGCGTTCCATGGCTTTATTTCGCTTAGTTGCTTATTCTTGAGTAGAACTGCTTGTTCACTCCAGGAATAAGCATGTTTGTAAGATGAGTCAAATTGAAGCAGAAAACATTCTTGGAATGTCAGAATGCACAGATAGAAGGCAAATAAGCGTTCTATCGCTTTATTTCGCTTAGTTGCTTACTCTTGAGTAGAACTGCATGCTCACTCCAGAAATAAGCATCTTTATAAAATGAGTCAAATTGAAGCAGAAAACATCCTTGGAGTGTCAGAATGCACAGATAGAAGGCAAATAAGCGTTCTATCGCTTTATTTCGCTTAGTTGCTTACTCTTGAGTAGAACTGCATGTTCACGCCAGAATTAAGCATCTTTGTGAAATGAGTCAAATTGAAGCAGAACACTTTGGTGGAGTGTCAGAACGCACAGATAGAAGGCAAATAAGCGTTCTATCGCTTTATTTCGCTTAGTTGCTTACTCTTGAGTAGAACTGCATGTTCACGCCAGAATTAAGCATCTTTGTGAAATGAGCCAAATTGAAGCAGAAAACATTCTTGGAGTGTCAGAATGCACAGATAGAAGTCAAATAAGCGTTCTATCGCTTTATTTCGCTTAGTTGCTTACTCTTGAGTAGAACTGCATGTTCACGCCAGAATTAAGCATCTTTGTGAAATGAGTCAAATTGAAGCAGAACACATTGTTGGAGTGTCAGAATGCACAGATAGAAGGCAAATAAGCGTTCTATCGCTTTATTTCGCTTAGTTGCTTACTCTTGAGTAGAACTGCATGTTCACGCCAGAATTAAGCATCTTTGTGAAATGAGCCAAATTGAAGCAAAAAACATTGTTGGAGTGTCAGAATGCACAGATAGAAGGCAAATAAACGTTCTATCGCTTTATTTCGCTTAGTTGCTTACTCTTGAGTAGAACTGCATGTTCACTCCAGAAATAAGCATCTTTGTAAAATGAGTCAAATTGAAGCAGAAAACATCCTTGGAGTGTCAGAATGCACAGATAGAAGGCAAATAAGCGTTCCATGGCTTTATTTCGCTTAGTTGCTTACTCTTGAGTAGAACTGCATGTTCACGCCAGAATTAAGCATCTTTGTGAAATGAGTCAAATTGAAGCAGAACACATTGGTGGAGTGTCAGAATGCACAGATAGAAGGCAAATAAGCGTTCCATGGCTTTATTTCGCTTAGTTGCTTATTCTTGAGTAGAACTGCTTGTTCACTCCAGGAATAAGCATGTTTGTAAAATGAGTCAAATTGAAGCAGAAAACATTGTTGGAGTGTCAGAATGCACAGATAGAAGGCAAATAAGCGTTCCATGGCTTTATTTCGCTTAGTTGCTTACTCTTGAGTAGAACTGCATGTTCACTCCAGAAATAAGCATCTTTGTAAAATGAGTCAAATTGAAGCAGAAAACATTGTTGGAGTGTCAGAATGCACAGATAGAAGGCAAATAAGCGTTCCATGGCTTTATTTCGCTTAGTTGCTTACTCTTGAGTAGAACTACATGTTCACGCCAGAATTAAGCATCTTTGTGAAATGAGCCAAATTGAAGCAAAAAACATTGTTGGAGTGTCAGAATGCATAGATAGAAGGCAAATAAGCGTTCCATGGCTTTATTTCGCTTAGTTGCTTATTCTTGAGTAGAACTGCTTGTTCACTCCAGGAATAAGCATGTTTGTAAGATGAGTCAAATTGAAGCAGAAAACATTCTTGGAGTGTCAGAATGCACAGATAGAAGGCAAATAAGCGTTCTATCGCTTTATTTCGCTTAGTTGCTTACTCTTGAGTAGAACTGCATGTTCACGCCAGAATTAAGCATCTTTGTACAATGAGTCAAATTGAAGCAGAACACTTTGGTGGAGTGTCAGAATGCACAGATAGAAGGCAAATAAGCGTTCCATGGCTTTATTTCGCTTAGTTGCTTATTCTTGAGTAGAACTGCTTGTTCACTCCAGGAATAAGCATGTTTGTAAAATGAGTCAAATTGAAGCAGAAAACATTCTTGGAGTGTCAGAATGCACAGATAGAAGGCAAATAAGCGTTCTATCGCTTTATTTCGCTTAGTTGCTTACTGTTGAGTAGAACTGCATGTTCACGCCAGAAATAAGCATCTTTGTAAAATGAGTCAAATTGAATCAGAACACATTGTTGGAGTGTCAGAATGCACAGATAAAAGGCAAATAAGCGTTCTATCGCTTTATTTCGCTTAGTTGCTTACTCTTGAGTAGAACTGCATGTTCACTCCAGAAATAAGCATCTTTGTAAAATGAGTCAAATTGAAGCAGAAAACATCCTTGGAGTGTCAGAATGCACAAATAGAAGGCAAATAAGCGTTCCATGGCTTTATTTCGCTTAGTTGCTTACTCTTGAGTAGAACTGCATGTTCACGCCAGAATTAAGCATCTTTGTGAAATGAGCCAAATTGAAGCAGAAAACATTGTTGGAGTGTCAGAATGCATAGATAGAAGGCAAATAAGCGTTCCATGGCTTTATTTCGCTTAGTTGCTTATTCTTGAGTAGAACTGCTTGTTCACTCCAGGAATAAGCATGTTTGTAAAATGAGCCAAATTGAAGCAGAAAACATTCTTGGAGTGTCAGAATGCACAGATAGAAGGCAAATAAGCGTTCCATGGCTTTATTTCGCTTAGTTGCTTACTCTTGAGTAGAACTGCATGTTCTCGCCAGAATTAAGCATCTTTGTGAAATGAGTCAAATTGAAGCAGAACACATTGGTGGAGTGTCAGAATGCACAGATAGAAGGCAAATAAGCGTTCCATGGCTTTATTTCGCTTAGTTGCTTATTCTTGAGTAGAACTGCTTGTTCACTCCAGGAATAAGCATGTTTGTAAAATGAGTCAAATTGAAGCAGAAAACATTGTTGGAGTGTCAGAATGCACAGATAGAAGGCAAATAAGCGTTCCATGGCTTTATTTCGCTTAGTTGCTTACTCTTGAGTAGAACTGCATGTTCACTCCAGAAATAAGCATCTTTGTAAAATGAGTCAAATTGAATCAGAACACATTGTTGGAGTGTCAGAATGCACAGATAGAAGGCAAATAAGCGTTCTATCGCTTTATTTCGCTTAGTTGCTTACTGTTGAGTAGAACTGCATGTTCACGCCAGAAATAAGCATCTTTGTAAAATGAGTCAAATTGAATCAGAACACATTGTTGGAGTGTTAGAATGCACAGATAGAAGGCAAATAAGCGTTCCATGGCTTTGTTTCGCTTAGTTGCTTATTCTTGAGTAGAACTGCTTGTTCACTCCAGGAATAAGCATGTTTGTAAAATGAGTCAAATTGAAGCAGAAAACATTGTTGGAGTGTCAGAATGCACAGATAGAAGGCAAATAAGCGTTCCATGGCTTTATTTCGCTTAGTTGCTTACTCTTGAGTAGAACTGCATGTTCACTCCAGAAATAAGCATCTTTGTAAAATGAGTCAAATTGAATCAGAACACATTGTTGGAGTGTCAGAATGCACAGATAGAAGGCAAATAAGCGTTCTATCGCTTTATTTCGCTTAGTTGCTTACTCTTGAGTAGAACTGCATGTTCACTCCAGAAATAAGCATCTTTGTAAAATGAGTCAAATTGAATCAGAACACATTGTTGGAGTGTCAGAATGCACAGATAGAAGGCAAATAAGCGTTCTATCGCTTTATTTCGCTTAGTTGCTTACTCTTGAGTAGAACTGCATGTTCACGCCAGAATTAAGCATCTTTGTGAAATGAGCCAAATTGAAGCAAAAAACATTGTTGGAGTGTCAGAATGCATAGATAGAAGGCAAATAAGCGTTCCATGGCTTTATTTCGCTTAGTTGCTTATTCTTGAGTAGAACTGCTTGTTCACTCCAGGAATAAGCATGTTTGTAAGATGAGTCAAATTAAAGCAGAAAACATTCTTGGAGTGTCAGAATGCACAGATAGAAGTCAAATAAGCGTTCTATCGCTTTATTTCGCTTAGTTGCTTACTCTTGAGTAGAACTGCATGTTCACGCCAGAATTAAGCATCTTTGTACAATGAGTCAAATTGAAGCAGAACACTTTGGTGGAGTGTCAGAATGCACAGATAGAAGGCAAATAAGCGTTCCATGGCTTTATTTCGCTTAGTTGCTTATTCTTGAGTAGAACTGCTTGTTCACTCCAGGAATAAGCATGTTTGTAAAATGAGTCAAATTGAAGCAGAACACATTGTTGGAGTGTCAGAATGCACAGATAGAAGGCAAATAAGCGTTCTATCGCTTTATTTCGCTTAGTTGCTTACTCTTGAGTAGAACTGCATGTTCACGCCAGAATTAAGCATCTTTGTGAAATGAGCCAAATTGAAGCAAAAAACATTGTTGGAGTGTCAGAATGCACAGATAGAAGGCAAATAAACGTTCTATCGCTTTATTTCGCTTAGTTGCTTACTCTTGAGTAGAACTGCATGTTCACTCCAGAATTAAGCATCTTTGTGAAATGAGTCAAATTGAAGCAGAACACATTGGTGGAGTGTCAGAATGCACAGATAGAAGGCAAATAAGCGTTCCATGGCTTTATTTCGCTTAGTTGCTTATTCTTGAGTAGAACTGCTTGTTCACTCCAGGAATAAGCATGTTTGTAAAATGAGTCAAATTGAAGCAGAAAACATTGTTGGAGTGTCAGAATGCACAGATAGAAGGCAAATAAGCGTTCCATGGCTTTATTTCGCTTAGTTGCTTACTCTTGAGTAGAACTGCATGTTCACTCCAGAAATAAGCATCTTTGTAAAATGAGTCAAATTGAATCAGAACACATTGTTGGAGTGTCAGAATGCACAGATAGAAGGCAAATAAGCGTTCTATCGCTTTATTTCGCTTAGTTGCTTACTCTTGAGTAGAACTACATGTTCACGCCAGAATTAAGCATCTTTGTGAAATGAGCCAAATTGAAGCAAAAAACATTGTTGGAGTGTCAGAATGCATAGATAGAAGGCAAATAAGCGTTCCATGGCTTTATTTCGCTTAGTTGCTTATTCTTGAGTAGAACTGCTTGTTCACTCCAGGAATAAGCATGTTTGTAAGATGAGTCAAATTGAAGCAGAAAACATTCTTGGAGTGTCAGAATGCACAGATAGAAGGCAAATAAGCGTTCTATCGCTTTATTTCGCTTAGTTGCTTACTCTTGAGTAGAACTGCATGTTCACGCCAGAATTAAGCATCTTTGTACAATGAGTCAAATTGAAGCAGAACACTTTGGTGGAGTGTCAGAATGCACAGATAGAAGGCAAATAAGCGTTCCATGGCTTTATTTCGCTTAGTTGCTTATTCTTGAGTAGAACTGCTTGTTCACTCCAGGAATAAGCATGTTTGTAAAATGAGTCAAATTGAAGCAGAAAACATTCTTGGAGTGTCAGAATGCACAGATAGAAGGCAAATAAGCGTTCTATCGCTTTATTTCGCTTAGTTGCTTACTGTTGAGTAGAACTGCATGTTCACGCCAGAAATAAGCATCTTTGTAAAATGAGTCAAATTGAATCAGAACACATTGTTGGAGTGTCAGAATGCACAGATAAAAGGCAAATAAGCGTTCTATCGCTTTATTTCGCTTAGTTAACTTACTCTTGAGTAGAACTGCATGTTCACTCCAGAAATAAGCATCTTTGTAAAATGAGTCAAATTGAAGCAGAAAACATCCTTGGAGTGTCAGAATGCACAGATAGAAGGCAAATAAGCGTTCTATCGCTTTATTTCGCTTAGTTGCTTACTGTTGAGTAGAACTGCATGTTCATGCCAGAAATAAGCATCTTTGTAAAATGAGTCAAATTGAATCAGAACACATTGTTGGAGTGTCAGAATGCACAGATAGAAGGCAAATAAGCGTTCTAACGCTTTATTTCGCTTAGTTGCTTACTCTTGAGTAGAACTGCATGTTCACTCCAGAAATAAGCATCTTTGTAAAATGAGTCAAATTGAATCAGAACACATTGTTGGAGTGTCAGAATGCACAGATAGAAGGCAAATAAGCGTTCTATCGCTTTATTTCGCTTAGTTGCTTACTCTTGAGTAGAACTGCATGTTCAGGCCAGAATTAAGCATCTTTGTGAAATGAGCCAAATTGAAGCAAAAAACATTGTTGGAGTGTCAGAATGCATAGATAGAAGGCAAATAAGCGTTCCATGGCTTTATTTCGCTTAGTTGCTTATTCTTGAGTAGAACTGCTTGTTCACTCCAGGAATAAGCATGTTTGTAAGATGAGTCAAATTGAAGCAGAAAACATTCTTGGAATGTCAGAATGCACAGATAGAAGGCAAATAAGCGTTCTATCGCTTTATTTCGCTTAGTTGCTTACTCTTGAGTAGAACTGCATGCTCACTCCAGAAATAAGCATCTTTATAAAATGAGTCAAATTGAAGCAGAAAACATCCTTGGAGTGTCAGAATGCACAGATAGAAGGCAAATAAGCGTTCTATCGCTTTATTTCGCTTAGTTGCTTACTCTTGAGTAGAACTGCATGTTCACGCCAGAATTAAGCATCTTTGTGAAATGAGTCAAATTGAAGCAGAACACTTTGGTGGAGTGTCAGAACGCACAGATAGAAGGCAAATAAGCGTTCTATCGCTTTATTTCGCTTAGTTGCTTACTCTTGAGTAGAACTGCATGTTCACGCCAGAATTAAGCATCTTTGTGAAATGAGCCAAATTGAAGCAGAAAACATTCTTGGAGTGTCAGAATGCACAGATAGAAGTCAAATAAGCGTTCTATCGCTTTATTTCGCTTAGTTGCTTACTCTTGAGTAGAACTGCATGTTCACGCCAGAATTAAGCATCTTTGTGAAATGAGTCAAATTGAAGCAGAACACATTGTTGGAGTGTCAGAATGCACAGATAGAAGGCAAATAAGCGTTCTATCGCTTTATTTCGCTTAGTTGCTTACTCTTGAGTAGAACTGCATGTTCACGCCAGAATTAAGCATCTTTGTGAAATGAGCCAAATTGAAGCAAAAAACATTGTTGGAGTGTCAGAATGCACAGATAGAAGGCAAATAAACGTTCTATCGCTTTATTTCGCTTAGTTGCTTACTCTTGAGTAGAACTGCATGTTCACTCCAGAAATAAGCATCTTTGTAAAATGAGTCAAATTGAAGCAGAAAACATCCTTGGAGTGTCAGAATGCACAGATAGAAGGCAAATAAGCGTTCCATGGCTTTATTTCGCTTAGTTGCTTACTCTTGAGTAGAACTGCATGTTCACGCCAGAATTAAGCATCTTTGTGAAATGAGTCAAATTGAAGCAGAACACATTGGTGGAGTGTCAGAATGCACAGATAGAAGGCAAATAAGCGTTCCATGGCTTTATTTCGCTTAGTTGCTTATTCTTGAGTAGAACTGCTTGTTCACTCCAGGAATAAGCATGTTTGTAAAATGAGTCAAATTGAAGCAGAAAACATTGTTGGAGTGTCAGAATGCACAGATAGAAGGCAAATAAGCGTTCCATGGCTTTATTTCGCTTAGTTGCTTACTCTTGAGTAGAACTGCATGTTCACTCCAGAAATAAGCATCTTTGTAAAATGAGTCAAATTGAATCAGAACACATTGTTGGAGTGTCAGAATGCACAGATAGAAGGCAAATAAGCGTTCTATCGCTTTATTTCGCTTAGTTGCTTACTCTTGAGTAGAACTACATGTTCACGCCAGAATTAAGCATCTTTGTGAAATGAGCCAAATTGAAGCAAAAAACATTGTTGGAGTGTCAGAATGCATAGATAGAAGGCAAATAAGCGTTCCATGGCTTTATTTCGCTTAGTTGCTTATTCTTGAGTAGAACTGCTTGTTCACTCCAGGAATACGCATGTTTGTAAGATGAGTCAAATTGAAGCAGAAAACATTCTTGGAGTGTCAGAATGCACAGATAGAAGGCAAATAAGCTTTCTATCGCTTTATTTCGCTTAGTTGCTTACTCTTGAGTAGAACTGCATGTTCACGCCAGAATTAAGCATCTTTGTACAATGAGTCAAATTGAAGCAGAACACTTTGGTGGAGTGTCAGAATGCACAGATAGAAGGCAAATAAGCGTTCCATGGCTTTATTTCGCTTAGTTGCTTATTCTTGAGTAGAACTGCTTGTTCACTCCAGGAATAAGCATGTTTGTAAAATGAGTCAAATTGAAGCAGAAAACATTCTTGGAGTGTCAGAATGCACAGATAGAAGGCAAATAAGCGTTCTATCGCTTTATTTCGCTTAGTTGCTTACTGTTGAGTAGAACTGCATGTTCACGCCAGAAATAAGCATCTTTGTAAAATGAGTCAAATTGAATCAGAACACATTGTTGGAGTGTCAGAATGCACAGATAAAAGGCAAATAAGCGTTCTATCGCTTTATTTCGCTTAGTTGCTTACTCTTGAGTAGAACTGCATGTTCACTCCAGAAATAAGCATCTTTGTAAAATGAGTCAAATTGAAGCAGAAAACATCCTTGGAGTGTCAGAATGCACAGATAGAAGGCAAATAAGCGTTCCATGGCTTTATTTCGCTTAGTTGCTTACTCTTGAGTAGAACTGCATGTTCACGCCAGAATTAAGCATCTTTGTGAAATGAGCCAAATTGAAGCAGAAAACATTGTTGGAGTGTCAGAATGCATAGATAGAAGGCAAATAAGCGTTCCATGGCTTTATTTCGCTTAGTTGCTTATTCTTGAGTAGAACTGCTTGTTCACTCCAGGAATAAGCATGTTTGTAAAATGAGCCAAATTGAAGCAGAAAACATTCTTGGAGTGTCAGAATGCACAGATAGAAGGCAAATAAGCGTTCCATGGCTTTATTTCGCTTAGTTGCTTACTCTTGAGTAGAACTGCATGTTCTCGCCAGAATTAAGCATCTTTGTGAAATGAGTCAAATTGAAGCAGAACACATTGGTGGAGTGTCAGAATGCACAGATAGAAGGCAAATAAGCGTTCCATGGCTTTATTTCGCTTAGTTGCTTATTCTTGAGTAGAACTGCTTGTTCACTCCAGGAATAAGCATGTTTGTAAAATGAGTCAAATTGAAGCAGAAAACATTGTTGGAGTGTCAGAATGCACAGATAGAAGGCAAATAAGCGTTCCATGGCTTTATTTCGCTTAGTTGCTTACTCTTGAGTAGAACTGCATGTTCACTCCAGAAATAAGCATCTTTGTAAAATGAGTCAAATTGAATCAGAACACATTGTTGGAGTGTCAGAATGCACAGATAGAAGGCAAATAAGCGTTCTATCGCTTTATTTCGCTTAGTTGCTTACTGTTGAGTAGAACTGCATGTTCACGCCAGAAATAAGCATCTTTGTAAAATGAGTCAAATTGAATCAGAACACATTGTTGGAGTGTTAGAATGCACAGATAGAAGGCAAATAAGCGTTCCATGGCTTTATTTCGCTTAGTTGCTTATTCTTGAGTAGAACTGCTTGTTCACTCCAGGAATAAGCATGTTTGTAAAATGAGTTAAATTGAAGCAGAAAACATTGTTGGAGTGTCAGAATGCACAGATAGAAGGCAAATAAGCGTTCCATGGCTTTATTTCGCTTAGTTGCTTACTCTTGAGTAGAACTGCATGTTCACTCCAGAAATAAGCATCTTTGTAAAATGAGTCAAATTGAATCAGAACACATTGTTGGAGTGTCAGAATGCACAGATAGAAGGCAAATAAGCGTTCTATCGCTTTATTTCGCTTAGTTGCTTACTCTTGAGTAGAACTGCATGTTCACGCCAGAATTAAGCATCTTTGTGAAATGAGCCAAATTGAAGCAAAAAACATTGTTGGAGTGTCAGAATGCATAGATAGAAGGCAAATAAGCGTTCCATGGCTTTATTTCGCTTAGTTGCTTATTCTTGAGTAGAACTGCTTGTTCACTCCAGGAATAAGCATGTTTGTAAGATGAGTCAAATTAAAGCAGAAAACATTCTTGGAGTGTCAGAATGCACAGATAGAAGTCTAATAAGCGTTCTATCGCTTTATTTCGCTTAGTTGCTTACTCTTGAGTAGAACTGCATGTTCACGCCAGAATTAAGCATCTTTGTACAATGAGTCAAATTGAAGCAGAACACTTTGGTGGAGTGTCAGAATGCACAGATAGAAGGCAAATAAGCGTTCCATGGCTTTATTTCGCTTAGTTGCTTATTCTTGAGTAGAACTTCTTGTTCACTCCAGGAATAAGCATGTTTGTAAAATGAGTCAAATTGAAGCAGAAAACATTGTTGGAGTGTCAGAATGCACAGATAGAAGGCAAATAAGCGTTCCATGGCTTTATTTCGCTTAGTTGCTTACTCTTGAGTAGAACTGCATGTTCACTCCAGAAATAAGCATCTTTGTAAAATGAGTGAAATTGAATCAGAACACATTGTTGGAGTGTCAGAATGCACAGATAGAAGGCAAATAAGCGTTCTATCGCTTTATTTCGCTTAGTTGCTTACTCTTGAGTAGAACTGCATGTTCACTCCAGAAATAAGCATCTTTGTAAAATGAGTCAAATTGAAGCAGAAAACATCCTTGGAGTGTCAGAATGCACAGATAGAAGGCAAATAAGCGTTCCATGGCTTTATTTCGCTTAGTTGCTTACTCTTGAGTAGAACTGCATGTTCACGCCAGAATTAAGCATCTTTGTGAAATGAGCCAAATTGAAGCAGAAAACATTGTTGGAGTGTCAGAATGCATAGATAGAAGGCAAATAAGCGTTCCATGGCTTTATTTCGCTTAGTTGCTTATTCTTGAGTAGAACTGCTTGTTCACTCCAGGAATAAGCATGTTTGTAAAATGAGCCAAACTGAAGCAGAAAACATTCTTGGAGTGTCAGAATGCACAGATAGAAGTCAAATAAGCGTTCTATCGCTTTATTTCGCTTAGTTGCTTACTCTTGAGTAGAACTGCATGTTCACGCCAGAATTAAGCATCTTTGTGAAATGAGTCAATTTGAAGCAGAACACATTGGTGGAGTGTCAGAATGCACAGATAGAAGGCAAATAAGCGTTCCATGGCTTTATTTCGCTTAGTTGCTTATTCTTGAGTAGAACTGCTTGTTCACTCCAGGAATAAGCATGTTTGTAAAATGAGTCAAATTGAAGCAGAAAACATTGTTGGAGTGTCAGAATGCACAGATAGAAGGCAAATAAGCGTTCCATGGCTTTATTTCGCTTAGTTGCTTACTCTTGAGTAGAACTGCATGTTCACTCCAGAAATAAGCATCTTTGTAAAATGAGTCAAATTGAATCAGAACACATTGTTGGAGTGTCAGAATGCACAGATAAAAGGCAAATAAGCGTTCTATCGCTTTATTTCGCTTAGTTGCTTACTCTTGAGTAGAACTGCATGTTCACTCCAGAAATAAGCATCTTTCTAAAATGAGTCAAATTGAAGCAGAAAACATCCTTGGAGTGTCAGAATGCACAGATAGAAGGCAAATAAGCGTTCCATGGCTTTATTTCGCTTAGTTGCTTACTCTTGAGTAGAACTGCATGTTCACGCCAGAATTAAGCATCTTTGTGAAATGAGCCAAATTGAAGCAGAACACATTGTTGGAGTGTCAGAATGCACAGATAGAAGGCAAATAAGCGTTCTATCGCTTTATTTCGCTTAGTTGCTTACTCTTGAGTAGAACTGCATGTTCACGCCAGAATTAAGCATCTTTGTGAAATGAGCCAAATTGAAGCAAAAAACATTGTTGGAGTGTCAGAATGCACAGATAGAAGGCAAATAAACGTTCTATCGCTTTATTTCGCTTAGTTGCTTACTCTTGAGTAGAACTGCATGTTCACTCCAGAAATAAGCATCTTTGTAAAATGAGTCAAATTGAAGCAGAAAACATCCTTGGAGTGTCAGAATGCACAGATAGAAGGCAAATAAGCGTTCCATGGCTTTATTTCGCTTAGTTGCTTACTCTTGAGTAGAACTGCATGTTCACGCCAGAATTAAGCATCTTTGTGAAATGAGTCAAATTGAAGCAGAACACATTGGTGGAGTGTCAGAATGCACAGATAGAAGGCAAATAAGCGTTCCATGGCTTTATTTCGCTTAGTTGCTTATTCTTGAGTAGAACTGCTTGTTCACTCCAGGAATAAGCATGTTTGTAAAATGAGTCAAATTGAAGCAGAAAACATTGTTGGAGTGTCAGAATGCACAGATAGAAGGCAAATAAGCGTTCCATGGCTTTATTTCGCTTAGTTGCTTACTCTTGAGTAGAACTGCATGTTCACTCCAGAAATAAGCATCTTTGTAAAATGAGTCAAATTGAATCAGAACACATTGTTGGAGTGTCAGAATGCACAGATAGAAGGCAAATAAGCGTTCTATCGCTTTATTTCGCTTAGTTGCTTACTCTTGAGTAGAACTACATGTTCACGCCAGAATTAAGCATCTTTGTGAAATGAGCCAAATTGAAGCAAAAAACATTGTTGGAGTGTCAGAATGCATAGATAGAAGGCAAATAAGCGTTCCATGGCTTTATTTCGCTTAGTTGCTTATTCTTGAGTAGAACTGCTTGTTCACTCCAGGAATAAGCATGTTTGTAAGATGAGTCAAATTGAAGCAGAAAACATTCTTGGAGTGTCAGAATGCACAGATAGAAGGCAAATAAGCGTTCTATCGCTTTATTTCGCTTAGTTGCTTACTCTTGAGTAGAACTGCATGTTCACGCCAGAATTAAGCATCTTTGTACAATGAGTCAAATTGAAGCAGAACACTTTGGTGGAGTGTCAGAATGCACAGATAGAAGGCAAATAAGCGTTCCATGGCTTTATTTCGCTTAGTTGCTTATTCTTGAGTAGAACTGCTTGTTCACTCCAGGAATAAGCATGTTTGTAAAATGAGTCAAATTGAAGCAGAAAACATTCTTGGAGTGTCAGAATGCACAGATAGAAGGCAAATAAGCGTTCTATCGCTTTTTTTCGCTTAGTTGCTTACTGTTGAGTAGAACTGCATGTTCACGCCAGAAATAAGCATCTTTGTAAAATGAGTCAAATTGAATCAGAACACATTGTTGGAGTGTCAGAATGCACAGATAAAAGGCAAATAAGCGTTCTATCGCTTTATTTCGCTTAGTTGCTTACTCTTGAGTAGAACTGCATGTTCACTCCAGAAATAAGCATCTTTGTAAAATGAGTCAAATTGAAGCAGAAAACATCCTTGGAGTGTCAGAATGCACAGATAGAAGGCAAATAAGCGTTCCATGGCTTTATTTCGCTTAGTTGCTTACTCTTGAGTAGAACTGCATGTTCACGCCAGAATTAAGCATCTTTGTGAAATGAGCCAAATTGAAGCAGAAAACATTGTTGGAGTGTCAGAATGCATAGATAGAAGGCAAATAAGCGTTCCATGGCTTTATTTCGCTTAGTTGCTTATTCTTGAGTAGAACTGCTTGTTCACTCCAGGAATAAGCATGTTTGTAAAATGAGCCAAATTGAAGCAGAAAACATTCTTGGAGTGTCAGAATGCACAGATAGAAGGCAAATAAGCGTTCCATGGCTTTATTTCGCTTAGTTGCTTACTCTTGAGTAGAACTGCATGTTCTCGCCAGAATTAAGCATCTTTGTGAAATGAGTCAAATTGAAGCAGAACACATTGGTGGAGTGTCAGAATGCACAGATAGAAGGCAAATAAGCGTTCCATGGCTTTATTTCGCTTAGTTGCTTATTCTTGAGTAGAACTGCTTGTTCACTCCAGGAATAAGCATGTTTGTAAAATGAGTCAAATTGAAGCAGAAAACATTGTTGGAGTGTCAGAATGCACAGATAGAAGGCAAATAAGCGTTCCATGGCTTTATTTCGCTTAGTTGCTTACTCTTGAGTAGAACTGCATGTTCACTCCAGAAATAAGCATCTTTGTAAAATGAGTCAAATTGAATCAGAACACATTGTTGGAGTGTCAGAATGCACAGATAGAAGGCAAATAAGCGTTCTATCGCTTTATTTCGCTTAGTTGCTTACTGTTGAGTAGAACTGCATGTTCACGCCAGAAATAAGCATCTTTGTAAAATGAGTCAAATTGAATCAGAACACATTGTTGGAGTGTTAGAATGCACAGATAGAAGGCAAATAAGCGTTCCATGGCTTTATTTCGCTTAGTTGCTTATTCTTGAGTAGAACTGCTTGTTCACTCCAGGAATAAGCATGTTTGTAAAATGAGTCAAATTGAAGCAGAAAACATTGTTGGAGTGTCAGAATGCACAGATAGAAGGCAAATAAGCGTTCCATGGCTTTATTTCGCTTAGTTGCTTACTCTTGAGTAGAACTGCATGTTCACTCCAGAAATAAGCATCTTTGTAAAATGAGTCAAATTGAATCAGAACACATTGTTGGAGTGTCAGAATGCACAGATAGAAGGCAAATAAGCGTTCTATCGCTTTATTTCGCTTAGTTGCTTACTCTTGAGTAGAACTGCATGTTCACTCCAGAAATAAGCATCTTTGTAAAATGAGTCAAATTGAATCAGAACACATTGTTGGAGTGTCAGAATGCACAGATAGAAGGCAAATAAGCGTTCTATCGCTTTATTTCGCTTAGTTGCTTACTCTTGAGTAGAACTGCATGTTCACGCCAGAATTAAGCATCTTTGTGAAATGAGCCAAATTGAAGCAAAAAACATTGTTGGAGTGTCAGAATGCATAGATAGAAGGCAAATAAGCGTTCCATGGCTTTATTTCGCTTAGTTGCTTATTCTTGAGTAGAACTGCTTGTTCACTCCAGGAATAAGCATGTTTGTAAGATGAGTCAAATTAAAGCAGAAAACATTCTTGGAGTGTCAGAATGCACAGATAGAAGTCAAATAAGCGTTCTATCGCTTTATTTCGCTTAGTTGCTTACTCTTGAGTAGAACTGCATGTTCACGCCAGAATTAAGCATCTTTGTACAATGAGTCAAATTGAAGCAGAACACTTTGGTGGAGTGTCAGAATGCACAGATAGAAGGCAAATAAGCGTTCCATGGCTTTATTTCGCTTAGTTGCTTATTCTTGAGTAGAACTGCTTGTTCACTCCAGGAATAAGCATGTTTGTAAAATGAGTCAAATTGAAGCAGAAAACATTGTTGGAGTGTCAGAATGCACAGATAGAAGGCAAATAAGCGTTCCATGGCTTTATTTCGCTTAGTTGCTTACTCTTGAGTAGAACTGCATGTTCACTCCAGAAATAAGCATCTTTGTAAAATGAGTGAAATTGAATCAGAACACATTGTTGGAGTGTCAGAATGCACAGATAGAAGGCAAATAAGCGTTCTATCGCTTTATTTCGCTTAGTTGCTTACTCTTGAGTAGAACTGCATGTTCACTCCAGAAATAAGCATCTTTGTAAAATGAGTCAAATTGAAGCAGAAAACATCCTTGGAGTGTCAGAATGCACAGATAGAAGGCAAATAAGCGTTCCATGGCTTTATTTCGCTTAGTTGCTTACTCTTGAGTAGAACTGCATGTTCACGCCAGAATTAAGCATCTTTGTGAAATGAGCCAAATTGAAGCAGAAAACATTGTTGGAGTGTCAGAATGCATAGATAGAAGGCAAATAAGCGTTCCATGGCTTTATTTCGCTTAGTTGCTTATTCTTGAGTAGAACTGCTTGTTCACTCCAGGAATAAGCATGTTTGTAAAATGAGCCAAACTGAAGCAGAAAACATTCTTGGAGTGTCAGAATGCACAGATAGAAGTCAAATAAGCGTTCTATCGCTTTATTTCGCTTAGTTGCTTACTCTTGAGTAGAACTGCATGTTCACGCCAGAATTAAGCATCTTTGTGAAATGAGTCAAATTGAAGCAGAACACATTGGTGGAGTGTCAGAATGCACAGATAGAAGGCAAATAAGCGTTCCATGGCTTTATTTCGCTTAGTTGCTTATTCTTGAGTAGAACTGCTTGTTCACTCCAGGAATAAGCATGTTTGTAAAATGAGTCAAATTGAAGCAGAAAACATTGTTGGAGTGTCAGAATGCACAGATAGAAGGCAAATAAGCGTTCCATGGCTTTATTTCGCTTAGTTGCTTACTCTTGAGTAGAACTGCATGTTCACTCCAGAAATAAGCATCTTTGTAAAATGAGTCAAATTGACTCAGAACACATTGTTGGAGTGTCAGAATGCACAGATAAAAGGCAAATAAGCGTTCTATCGCTTTATTTCGCTTAGTTGCTTACTCTTGAGTAGAACTGCATGTTCACTCCAGAAATAAGCATCTTTCTAAAATGAGTCAAATTGAAGCAGAAAACATCCTTGGAGTGTCAGAATGCACAGATAGAAGGCAAATAAGCGTTCCATGGCTTTATTTCGCTTAGTTGCTTACTCTTGAGTAGAACTGCATGTTCACGCCAGAATTAAGCATCTTTGTGAAATGAGCCAAATTGAAGCAAAAAACATTGTTGGAGTGTCAGAATGCATAGATAGAAGGCAAATAAGCGTTCCATGGCTTTATTTCGCTTAGTTGCTTATTCTTGAGTAGAACTGCTTGTTCAGGAATAAGCATGTTTGTAAAATGAGTCAAATTGAAGCAGAAAACATTGTTGGAGTGTCAGAATGCACAGATAGAAGGCAAATAAGCGTTCCATGGCTTCATTTCGCTTAGTTGCTTACTCTTGAGTAGAACTGCATGTTCACTCCAGAAATAAGCATCTTTGTAAAATGAGTGAAATTGAATCAGAACACATTGTTGGAGTGTCAGAATGCACAGATAGAAGGCAAATAAGCGTTCTATCGCTTTATTTCGCTTAGTTGCTTACTCTTGAGTAGAACTGCATGTTCAGAAATAAGCATCTTTGTGAAATGAGTCAAATTGAAGCAGAAAACATTCTTGGAGTGTCAGAATGCACAGATAGAAGTCAAATAAGCGTTCTATCGCTTTATTTCGCTTAGTTGCTTACTCTTGAGTAGAACTGCATGTTCACGCCAGAATTAAGCATCTTTGTACAATGAGTCAAATTGAAGCAGAACACTTTGGTGGAGTGTCAGAATGCACAGATAGAAGGCAAATAAGCGTTCCATGGCTTTATTTCGCTTAGTTGCTTATTCTTGAGTAGAACTGCTTGTTCACTCCAGGAATAAGCATGTTTGTAAAATGAGTCAAATTGAAGCAGAAAACATTGTTGGAGTGTCAGAATGCACAGATAGAAGGCAAATAAGCGTTCCACGGCTTTATTTCGCTTAGTTGCTTACTCTTGAGTAGAACTGCATGTTCACTCCAGAAATAAGCATCTTTGTAAAATGAGTCAAATTGAATCAGAACACATTGTTGGAGTGTCAGAATGCACAGATAAAAGGCAAATAAGCGTTCTATCGCTTTATTTCGCTTAGTTGCTTACTCTTGAGTAGAACTGCATGTTCACTCCAGAAATAAGCATCTTTGTAAAATGAGTCAAATTGAAGCAGAAAACATCCTTGGAGTGTCAGAATGCACAGATAGAAGGCAAATAAGCGTTCCATGGCTTTATTTCGCTTAGTTGCTTACTCTTGAGTAGAACTGCATGTTCACGCCAGAATTAAGCATCTTTGTGAAATGAGCCAAATTGAAGCAAAAAACATTGTTGGAGTGTCAGAATGCATAGATAGAAGGCAAATAAGCGTTCCATGGCTTTATTTCGCTTAGTTGCTTATTCTTGAGTAGAACTGCTTGTTCACTCCAGAATTAAGCATCTTTGTGAAATGAGTCAAATTGAATCAGAACACATTGTTGGAGTGTCAGAATGCACAGATAGAAGGCAAATAAGCGTTCTATCGCTTTATTTCGCTTAGTTGCTTACTGTTGAGTAGAACTGCATGTTCACGCCAGAAATAAGCATCTTTGTAAAATGAGTCAAATTGAATCAGAACACATTGTTGGAGTGTCAGAATGCACAGATAGAAGGCAAATAAGCGTTCCATGGCTTTATTTCGCTTAGTTGCTTACTCTTGAGTAGAACTGCATGTTCACGCCAGAATTAAGCATCTTTGTGAAATGAGCCAAATTGAAGCAGAAAACATTGTTGGAGTGTCAGAATGCATAGATAGAAGGCAAATAAGCGTTCCATGGCTTTATTTCGCTTAGTTGCTTATTCTTGAGTAGAACTGCTTGTTCACTCCAGGAATAAGCATGTTTGTAAAATGAGCCAAACTGAAGCAGAAAACATTCTTGGAGTGTCAGAATGCACAGATAGAAGTCAAATAAGCGTTCTATCGCTTTATTTCGCTTAGTTGCTTACTCTTGAGTAGAACTGCATGTTCACGCCAGAATTAAGCATCTTTGTGAAATGAGTCAAATTGAAGCAGAACACATTGGTGGAGTGTCAGAATGCACAGATAGAAGGCAAATAAGCGTTCCATGGCTTTATTTCGCTTAGTTGCTTATTCTTGAGTAGAACTGCTTGTTCACTCCAGGAATAAGCATGTTTGTAAAATGAGTCAAATTGAAGCAGAAAACATTGTTGGAGTGTCAGAATGCACAGATAGAAGGCAAATAAGCGTTCCATGGCTTTATTTCGCTTAGTTGCTTACTCTTGAGTAGAACTGCATGTTCACTCCAGAAATAAGCATCTTTGTAAAATGAGTCAAATTGACTCAGAACACATTGTTGGAGTGTCAGAATGCACAGATAAAAGGCAAATAAGCGTTCTATCGCTTTATTTCGCTTAGTTGCTTACTCTTGAGTAGAACTGCATGTTCACTCCAGAAATAAGCATCTTTCTAAAATGAGTCAAATTGAAGCAGAAAACATCCTTGGAGTGTCAGAATGCACAGATAGAAGGCAAATAAGCGTTCCATGGCTTTATTTCGCTTAGTTGCTTACTCTTGAGTAGAACTGCATGTTCACGCCAGAATTAAGCATCTTTGTGAAATGAGCCAAATTGAAGCAAAAAACATTGTTGGAGTGTCAGAATGCATAGATAGAAGGCAAATAAGCGTTCCATGGCTTTATTTCGCTTAGTTGCTTATTCTTGAGTAGAACTGCTTGTTCACTCCAGGAATAAGCATGTTTGTAAAATGAGTCAAATTGAAGCAGAAAACATTGTTGGAGTGTCAGAATGCACAGATAGAAGGCAAATAAGCGTTCCATGGCTTCATTTCGCTTAGTTGCTTACTCTTGAGTAGAACTGCATGTTCACTCCAGAAATAAGCATCTTTGTAAAATGAGTGAAATTGAATCAGAACACATTGTTGGAGTGTCAGAATGCACAGATAGAAGGCAAATAAGCGTTCTATCGCTTTATTTCGCTTAGTTGCTTACTCTTGATTAGAACTGCATGTTCAGAAATAAGCATCTTTGTGAAATGAGTCAAATTGAAGCAGAAAACATTCTTGGAGTGTCAGAATGCACAGATAGAAGTCAAATAAGCGTTCTATCGCTTTATTTCGCTTAGTTGCTTACTCTTGAGTAGAACTGCATGTTCACGCCAGAATTAAGCATCTTTGTACAATGAGTCAAATTGAAGCAGAACACTTTGGTGGAGTGTCAGAATGCACAGATAGAAGGCAAATAAGCGTTCCATGGCTTTATTTCGCTTAGTTGCTTATTCTTGAGTAGAACTGCTTGTTCACTCCAGGAATAAGCATGTTTGTAAAATGAGTCAAATTGAAGCAGAAAACATTGTTGGAGTGTCAGAATGCACAGATAGAAGGCAAATAAGCGTTCCACGGCTTTATTTCGCTTAGTTGCTTACTCTTGAGTAGAACTGCATGTTCACTCCAGAAATAAGCATCTTTGTAAAATGAGTCAAATTGAATCAGAACACATTGTTGGAGTGTCAGAATGCACAGATAAAAGGCAAATAAGCGTTCTATCGCTTTATTTCGCTTAGTTGCTTACTCTTGAGTAGAACTGCATGTTCACTCCAGAAATAAGCATCTTTGTAAAATGAGTCAAATTGAAGCAGAAAACATCCTTGGAGTGTCAGAATGCACAGATAGAAGGCAAATAAGCGTTCCATGGCTTTATTTCGCTTAGTTGCTTACTCTTGAGTAGAACTGCATGTTCACGCCAGAATTAAGCATCTTTGTGAAATGAGCCAAATTGAAGCAAAAAACATTGTTGGAGTGTCAGAATGCATAGATAGAAGGCAAATAAGCGTTCCATGGCTTTATTTCGCTTAGTTGCTTATTCTTGAGTAGAACTGCTTGTTCACTCCAGAATTAAGCATCTTTGTGAAATGAGTCAAATTGAATCAGAACACATTGTTGGAGTGTCAGAATGCACAGATAGAAGGCAAATAAGCGTTCTATCGCTTTATTTCGCTTAGTTGCTTACTGTTGAGTAGAACTGCATGTTCACGCCAGAAATAAGCATCTTTGTAAAATGAGTCAAATTGAATCAGAACACATTGTTGGAGTGTCAGAATGCACAGATAGAAGGCAAATAAGCGTTCTATCGCTTTATTTCGCTTAGTTGCTTACTGTTGAGTAGAACTGCATGTTCACGCCAGAATTAAGCATCTTTGTGAAATGATCCAAATTGAAGCAGAAAACATTGTTGGAGTGTCAGAATGCATAGATAGAAGGCAAATAAGCGTTCCATGGCTTTATTTCGCTTAGTTGCTTATTCTTGAGTAGAACTGCTTGTTCACTCCAGGAATAAGCATGTTTGTAAAATGAGCCAAACTGAAGCAGAAAACATTCTTGGAGTGTCAGAATGCACAGATAGAAGTCAAATAAGCGTTCTATCGCTTTATTTCGCTTAGTTGCTTACTCTTGAGTAGAACTGCATGTTCACGCCAGAATTAAGCATCTTTGTGAAATGAGTCAAATTGAAGCAGAACACATTGGTGGAGTGTCAGAATGCACAGATAGAAGGCAAATAAGCGTTCCATGGCTTTATTTCGCTTAGTTGCTTATTCTTGAGTAGAACTGCTTGTTCACTCCAGGAATAAGCATGTTTGTAAAATGAGTCAAATTGAAGCAGAAAACATTGTTGGAGTGTCAGAATGCACAGATAGAAGGCAAATAAGCGTTCCATGGCTTTATTTCGCTTAGTTGCTTACTCTTGAGTAGAACTGCATGTTCACTCCAGAAATAAGCATCTTTGTAAAATGAGTCAAATTGACTCAGAACACATTGTTGGAGTGTCAGAATGCACAGATAAAAGGCAAATAAGCGTTCTATCGCTTTATTTCGCTTAGTTGCTTACTCTTGAGTAGAACTGCATGTTCACTCCAGAAATAAGCATCTTTCTAAAATGAGTCAAATTGAAGCAGAAAACATCCTTGGAGTGTCAGAATGCACAGATAGAAGGCAAATAAGCGTTCCATGGCTTTATTTCGCTTAGTTGCTTACTCTTGAGTAGAACTGCATGTTCACGCCAGAATTAAGCATCTTTGTGAAATGAGCCAAATTGAAGCAAAAAACATTGTTGGAGTGTCAGAATGCATAGATAGAAGGCAAATAAGCGTTCCATGGCTTTATTTCGCTTAGTTGCTTATTCTTGAGTAGAACTGCTTGTTCACTCCAGGAATAAGCATGTTTGTAAAATGAGTCAAATTGAAGCAGAAAACATTGTTGGAGTGTCAGAATGCACAGATAGAAGGCAAATAAGCGTTCCATGGCTTCATTTCGCTTAGTTGCTTACTCTTGAGTAGAACTGCATGTTCACTCCAGAAATAAGCATCTTTGTAAAATGAGTGAAATTGAATCAGAACACATTGTTGGAGTGTCAGAATGCACAGATAGAAGGCAAATAAGCGTTCTATCGCTTTATTTCGCTTAGTTGCTTACTCTTGATTAGAACTGCATGTTCAGAAATAAGCATCTTTGTGAAATGAGTCAAATTGAAGCAGAAAACATTCTTGGAGTGTCAGAATGCACAGATAGAAGTCAAATAAGCGTTCTATCGCTTTATTTCGCTTAGTTGCTTACTCTTGAGTAGAACTGCATGTTCACGCCAGAATTAAGCATCTTTGTACAATGAGTCAAATTGAAGCAGAACACTTTGGTGGAGTGTCAGAATGCACAGATAGAAGGCAAATAAGCGTTCCATGGCTTTATTTCGCTTAGTTGCTTATTCTTGAGTAGAACTGCTTGTTCACTCCAGGAATAAGCATGTTTGTAAAATGAGTCAAATTGAAGCAGAAAACATTGTTGGAGTGTCAGAATGCACAGATAGAAGGCAAATAAGCGTTCCACGGCTTTATTTCGCTTAGTTGCTTACTCTTGAGTAGAACTGCATGTTCACTCCAGAAATAAGCATCTTTGTAAAATGAGTCAAATTGAATCAGAACACATTGTTGGAGTGTCAGAATGCACAGATAAAAGGCAAATAAGCGTTCTATCGCTTTATTTCGCTTAGTTGCTTACTCTTGAGTAGAACTGCTTGTTCACTCCAGAATTAAGCATCTTTGTGAAATGAGTCAAATTGAATCAGAACACATTGTTGGAGTGTCAGAATGCACAGATAGAAGGCAAATAAGCGTTCTATCGCTTTATTTCGCTTAGTTGCTTACTGTTGAGTAGAACTGCATGTTCACGCCAGAAATAAGCATCTTTGTAAAATGAGTCAAATTGAATCAGAACACATTGTTGGAGTGTCAGAATGCACAGATAGAAGGCAAATAAGCGTTCTATCGCTTTATTTCGCTTAGTTGCTTACTGTTGAGTAGAACTGCATGTTCACGCCAGAATTAAGCATCTTTGTGAAATGATCCAAATTGAAGCAGAAAACATTGTTGGAGTGTCAGAATGCATAGATAGAAGGCAAATAAGCGTTCCATGGCTTTATTTCGCTTAGTTGCTTATTCTTGAGTAGAACTGCTTGTTCACTCCAGGAATAAGCATGTTTGTAAAATGAGCCAAACTGAAGCAGAAAACATTCTTGGAGTGTCAGAATGCACAGATAGAAGTCAAATAAGCGTTCTATCGCTTTATTTCGCTTAGTTGCTTACTCTTGAGTAGAACTGCATGTTCACGCCAGAATTAAGCATCTTTGTGAAATGAGTCAAATTGAAGCAGAACACATTGGTGGAGTGTCAGAATGCACAGATAGAAGGCAAATAAGCGTTCCATGGCTTTATTTCGCTTAGTTGCTTATTCTTGAGTAGAACTGCTTGTTCACTCCAGGAATAAGCATGTTTGTAAAATGAGTCAAATTGAAGCAGAAAACATTGTTGGAGTGTCAGAATGCACAGATAGAAGGCAAATAAGCGTTCCATGGCTTTATTTCGCTTAGTTGCTTACTCTTGAGTAGAACTGCATGTTCACTCCAGAAATAAGCATCTTTGTAAAATGAGTCAAATTGACTCAGAACACATTGTTGGAGTGTCAGAATGCACAGATAAAAGGCAAATAAGCGTTCTATCGCTTTATTTCGCTTAGTTGCTTACTCTTGAGTAGAACTGCATGTTCACTCCAGAAATAAGCATCTTTCTAAAATGAGTCAAATTGAAGCAGAAAACATCCTTGGAGTGTCAGAATGCACAGATAGAAGGCAAATAAGCGTTCCATGGCTTTATTTCGCTTAGTTGCTTACTCTTGAGTAGAACTGCATGTTCACGCCAGAATTAAGCATCTTTGTGAAATGAGCCAAATTGAAGCAAAAAACATTGTTGGAGTGTCAGAATGCATAGATAGAAGGCAAATAAGCGTTCCATGGCTTTATTTCGCTTAGTTGCTTATTCTTGAGTAGAACTGCTTGTTCACTCCAGGAATAAGCATGTTTGTAAAATGAGTCAAATTGAAGCAGAAAACATTGTTGGAGTGTCAGAATGCACAGATAGAAGGCAAATAAGCGTTCCATGGCTTCATTTCGCTTAGTTGCTTACTCTTGAGTAGAACTGCATGTTCACTCCAGAAATAAGCATCTTTGTAAAATGAGTGAAATTGAATCAGAACACATTGTTGGAGTGTCAGAATGCACAGATAGAAGGCAAATAAGCGTTCTATCGCTTTATTTCGCTTAGTTGCTTACTCTTGATTAGAACTGCATGTTCAGAAATAAGCATCTTTGTGAAATGAGTCAAATTGAAGCAGAAAACATTCTTGGAGTGTCAGAATGCACAGATAGAAGTCAAATAAGCGTTCTATCGCTTTATTTCGCTTAGTTGCTTACTCTTGAGTAGAACTGCATGTTCACGCCAGAATTAAGCATCTTTGTACAATGAGTCAAATTGAAGCAGAACACTTTGGTGGAGTGTCAGAATGCACAGATAGAAGGCAAATAAGCGTTCCATGGCTTTATTTCGCTTAGTTGCTTATTCTTGAGTAGAACTGCTTGTTCACTCCAGGAATAAGCATGTTTGTAAAATGAGTCAAATTGAAGCAGAAAACATTGTTGGAGTGTCAGAATGCACAGATAGAAGGCAAATAAGCGTTCCACGGCTTTATTTCGCTTAGTTGCTTACTCTTGAGTAGAACTGCATGTTCACTCCAGAAATAAGCATCTTTGTAAAATGAGTCAAATTGAATCAGAACACATTGTTGGAGTGTCAGAATGCACAGATAAAAGGCAAATAAGCGTTCTATCGCTTTATTTCGCTTAGTTGCTTACTCTTGAGTAGAACTGCATGTTCACTCCAGAAATAAGCATCTTTGTAAAATGAGTCAAATTGAAGCAGAAAACATCCTTGGAGTGTCAGAATGCACAGATAGAAGGCAAATAAGCGTTCCATGGCTTTATTTCGCTTAGTTGCTTACTCTTGAGTAGAACTGCATGTTCACGCCAGAATTAAGCATCTTTGTGAAATGAGCCAAATTGAAGCAAAAAACATTGTTGGAGTGTCAGAATGCATAGATAGAAGGCAAATAAGCGTTCCATGGCTTTATTTCGCTTAGTTGCTTATTCTTGAGTAGAACTGCTTGTTCACTCCAGAATTAAGCATCTTTGTGAAATGAGTCAAATTGAATCAGAACACATTGTTGGAGTGTCAGAATGCACAGATAGAAGGCAAATAAGCGTTCTATCGCTTTATTTCGCTTAGTTGCTTACTGTTGAGTAGAACTGCATGTTCACGCCAGAAATAAGCATCTTTGTAAAATGAGTCAAATTGAATCAGAACACATTGTTGGAGTGTCAGAATGCACAGATAGAAGGCAAATAAGCGTTCTATCGCTTTATTTCGCTTAGTTGCTTACTGTTGAGTAGAACTGCATGTTCACGCCAGAATTAAGCATCTTTGTGAAATGATCCAAATTGAAGCAGAAAACATTGTTGGAGTGTCAGAATGCATAGATAGAAGGCAAATAAGCGTTCCATGGCTTTATTTCGCTTAGTTGCTTATTCTTGAGTAGAACTGCTTGTTCACTCCAGGAATAAGCATGTTTGTAAAATGAGCCAAACTGAAGCAGAAAACATTCTTGGAGTGTCAGAATGCACAGATAGAAGTCAAATAAGCGTTCTATCGCTTTATTTCGCTTAGTTGCTTACTCTTGAGTAGAACTGCATGTTCACGCCAGAATTAAGCATCTTTGTGAAATGAGTCAAATTGAAGCAGAACACATTGGTGGAGTGTCAGAATGCACAGATAGAAGGCAAATAAGCGTTCCATGGCTTTATTTCGCTTAGTTGCTTATTCTTGAGTAGAACTGCTTGTTCACTCCAGGAATAAGCATGTTTGTAAAATGAGTCAAATTGAAGCAGAAAACATTGTTGGAGTGTCAGAATGCACAGATAGAAGGCAAATAAGCGTTCCATGGCTTTATTTCGCTTAGTTGCTTACTCTTGAGTAGAACTGCATGTTCACGCCAGAATTAAGCATCTTTGTACAATGAGTCAAATTGAAGCAGAACACTTTGGTGGAGTGTCAGAATGCACAGATAGAAGGCAAATAAGCGTTCCATGGCTTTATTTCGCTTAGTTGCTTATTCTTGAGTAGAACTGCTTGTTCACTCCAGGAATAAGCATGTTTGTAAAATGAGTCAAATTGAAGCAGAAAACATTGTTGGAGTGTCAGAATGCACAGATAGAAGGCAAATAAGCGTTCCATGGCTTTATTTCGCTTAGTTGCTTACTCTTGAGTAGAACTGCATGTTCACTCCAGAAATAAGCATCTTTGTAAAATGAGTGAAATTGAATCAGAACACATTGTTGGAGTGTCAGAATGCACAGATAGAAGGCAAATAAGCGTTCTATCGCTTTATTTCGCTTAGTTGCTTACTCTTGAGTAGAACTGCATGTTCACTCCAGAAATAAGCATCTTTGTAAAATGAGTCAAATTGAAGCAGAAAACATCCTTGGAGTGTCAGAATGCACAGATAGAAGGCAAATAAGCGTTCCATGGCTTTATTTCGCTTAGTTGCTTACTCTTGAGTAGAACTGCATGTTCACGCCAGAATTAAGCATCTTTGTGAAATGAGCCAAATTGAAGCAGAAAACATTGTTGGAGTGTCAGAATGCATAGATAGAAGGCAAATAAGCGTTCCATGGCTTTATTTCGCTTAGTTGCTTATTCTTGAGTAGAACTGCTTGTTCACTCCAGGAATAAGCATGTTTGTAAAATGAGCCAAACTGAAGCAGAAAACATTCTTGGAGTGTCAGAATGCACAGATAGAAGTCAAATAAGCGTTCTATCGCTTTATTTCGCTTAGTTGCTTACTCTTGAGTAGAACTGCATGTTCACGCCAGAATTAAGCATCTTTGTGAAATGAGTCAAATTGAAGCAGAACACATTGGTGGAGTGTCAGAATGCACAGATAGAAGGCAAATAAGCGTTCCATGGCTTTATTTCGCTTAGTTGCTTATTCTTGAGTAGAACTGCTTGTTCACTCCAGGAATAAGCATGTTTGTAAAATGAGTCAAATTGAAGCAGAAAACATTGTTGGAGTGTCAGAATGCACAGATAGAAGGCAAATAAGCGTTCCATGGCTTTATTTCGCTTAGTTGCTTACTCTTGAGTAGAACTGCATGTTCACTCCAGAAATAAGCATCTTTGTAAAATGAGTCAAATTGACTCAGAACACATTGTTGGAGTGTCAGAATGCACAGATAAAAGGCAAATAAGCGTTCTATCGCTTTATTTCGCTTAGTTGCTTACTCTTGAGTAGAACTGCATGTTCACTCCAGAAATAAGCATCTTTCTAAAATGAGTCAAATTGAAGCAGAAAACATCCTTGGAGTGTCAGAATGCACAGATAGAAGGCAAATAAGCGTTCCATGGCTTTATTTCGCTTAGTTGCTTACTCTTGAGTAGAACTGCATGTTCACGCCAGAATTAAGCATCTTTGTGAAATGAGCCAAATTGAAGCAAAAAACATTGTTGGAGTGTCAGAATGCATAGATAGAAGGCAAATAAGCGTTCCATGGCTTTATTTCGCTTAGTTGCTTATTCTTGAGTAGAACTGCTTGTTCACTCCAGGAATAAGCATGTTTGTAAAATGAGTCAAATTGAAGCAGAAAACATTGTTGGAGTGTCAGAATGCACAGATAGAAGGCAAATAAGCGTTCCATGGCTTCATTTCGCTTAGTTGCTTACTCTTGAGTAGAACTGCATGTTCACTCCAGAAATAAGCATCTTTGTAAAATGAGTGAAATTGAATCAGAACACATTGTTGGAGTGTCAGAATGCACAGATAGAAGGCAAATAAGCGTTCTATCGCTTTATTTCGCTTAGTTGCTTACTCTTGAGTAGAACTGCATGTTCAGAAATAAGCATCTTTGTGAAATGAGTCAAATTGAAGCAGAAAACATTCTTGGAGTGTCAGAATGCACAGATAGAAGTCAAATAAGCGTTCTATCGCTTTATTTCGCTTAGTTGCTTACTCTTGAGTAGAACTGCATGTTCACGCCAGAATTAAGCATCTTTGTACAATGAGTCAAATTGAAGCAGAACACTTTGGTGGAGTGTCAGAATGCACAGATAGAAGGCAAATAAGCGTTCCATGGCTTTATTTCGCTTAGTTGCTTATTCTTGAGTAGAACTGCTTGTTCACTCCAGGAATAAGCATGTTTGTAAAATGAGTCAAATTGAAGCAGAAAACATTGTTGGAGTGTCAGAATGCACAGATAGAAGGCAAATAAGCGTTCCACGGCTTTATTTCGCTTAGTTGCTTACTCTTGAGTAGAACTGCATGTTCACTCCAGAAATAAGCATCTTTGTAAAATGAGTCAAATTGAATCAGAACACATTGTTGGAGTGTCAGAATGCACAGATAAAAGGCAAATAAGCGTTCTATCGCTTTATTTCGCTTAGTTGCTTACTCTTGAGTAGAACTGCATGTTCACTCCAGAAATAAGCATCTTTGTAAAATGAGTCAAATTGAAGCAGAAAACATCCTTGGAGTGTCAGAATGCACAGATAGAAGGCAAATAAGCGTTCCATGGCTTTATTTCGCTTAGTTGCTTACTCTTGAGTAGAACTGCATGTTCACGCCAGAATTAAGCATCTTTGTGAAATGAGCCAAATTGAAGCAAAAAACATTGTTGGAGTGTCAGAATGCATAGATAGAAGGCAAATAAGCGTTCCATGGCTTTATTTCGCTTAGTTGCTTATTCTTGAGTAGATCTGCTTGTTCACTCCAGAATTAAGCATCTTTGTGAAATGAGTCAAATTGAATCAGAACACATTGTTGGAGTGTCAGAATGCACAGATAGAAGGCAAATAAGCGTTCTATCGCTTTATTTCGCTTAGTTGCTTACTGTTGAGTAGAACTGCATGTTCACGCCAGAAATAAGCATCTTTGTAAAATGAGTCAAATTGAATCAGAACACATTGTTGGAGTGTCAGAATGCACAGATAGAAGGCAAATAAGCGTTCTATCGCTTTATTTCGCTTAGTTGCTTACTGTTGAGTAGAACTGCATGTTCACGCCAGAATTAAGCATCTTTGTGAAATGAGCCAAATTGAAGCAGAAAACATTGTTGGAGTGTCAGAATGCATAGATAGAAGGCAAATAAGCGTTCCATGGCTTTATTTCGCTTAGTTGCTTATTCTTGAGTAGAACTGCTTGTTCACTCCAGGAATAAGCATGTTTGTAAAATGAGCCAAACTGAAGCAGAAAACATTCTTGGAGTGTCAGAATGCACAGATAGAAGTCAAATAAGCGTTCTATCGCTTTATTTCGCTTAGTTGCTTACTCTTGAGTAGAACTGCATGTTCACGCCAGAATTAAGCATCTTTGTGAAATGAGTCAAATTGAAGCAGAACACATTGGTGGAGTGTCAGAATGCACAGATAGAAGGCAAATAAGCGTTCCATGGCTTTATTTCGCTTAGTTGCTTATTCTTGAGTAGAACTGCTTGTTCACTCCAGGAATAAGCATGTTTGTAAAATGAGTCAAATTGAAGCAGAAAACATTGTTGGAGTGTCAGAATGCATAGATAGAAGGCAAATAAGCGTTCCATGGCTTTATTTCGCTTAGTTGCTTATTCTTGAGTAGAACTGCTTGTTCACTCCAGAATTAAGCATCTTTGTGAAATGAGTCAAATTGAATCAGAACACATTGTTGGAGTGTCAGAATGCACAGATAGAAGGCAAATAAGCGTTCTATCGCTTTATTTCGCTTAGTTGCTTACTGTTGAGTAGAACTGCATGTTCACGCCAGAAATAAGCATCTTTGTAAAATGAGTCAAATTGAATCAGAACACATTGTTGGAGTGTCAGAATGCACAGATAGAAGGCAAATAAGCGTTCTATCGCTTTATTTCGCTTAGTTGCTTACTGTTGAGTAGAACTGCATGTTCACGCCAGAATTAAGCATCTTTGTGAAATGAGCCAAATTGAAGCAGAAAACATTGTTGGAGTGTCAGAATGCATAGATAGAAGGCAAATAAGCGTTCCATGGCTTTATTTCGCTTAGTTGCTTATTCTTGAGTAGAACTGCTTGTTCACTCCAGGAATAAGCATGTTTGTAAAATGAGCCAAACTGAAGCAGAAAACATTCTTGGAGTGTCAGAATGCACAGATAGAAGTCAAATAAGCGTTCTATCGCTTTATTTCGCTTAGTTGCTTACTCTTGAGTAGAACTGCATGTTCACGCCAGAATTAAGCATCTTTGTGAAATGAGTCAAATTGAAGCAGAACACATTGGTGGAGTGTCAGAATGCACAGATAGAAGGCAAATAAGCGTTCCATGGCTTTATTTCGCTTAGTTGCTTATTCTTGAGTAGAACTGCTTGTTCACTCCAGGAATAAGCATGTTTGTAAAATGAGTCAAATTGAAGCAGAAAACATTGTTGGAGTGTCAGAATGCACAGATAGAAGGCAAATAAGCGTTCCATGGCTTTATTTCGCTTAGTTGCTTACTCTTGAGTAGAACTGCATGTTCACGCCAGAATTAAGCATCTTTGTACAATGAGTCAAATTGAAGCAGAACACTTTGGTGGAGTGTCAGAATGCACAGATAGAAGGCAAATAAGCGTTCCATGGCTTTATTTCGCTTAGTTGCTTATTCTTGAGTAGAACTGCTTGTTCACTCCAGGAATAAGCATGTTTGTAAAATGAGTCAAATTGAAGCAGAAAACATTGTTGGAGTGTCAGAATGCACAGATAGAAGGCAAATAAGCGTTCCATGGCTTTATTTCGCTTAGTTGCTTACTCTTGAGTAGAACTGCATGTTCACTCCAGAAATAAGCATCTTTGTAAAATGAGTCAAATTGAATCAGAACACATTGTTGGAGTGTCAGAATGCACAGATAAAAGGCAAATAAGCGTTCTATCGCTTTATTTCGCTTAGTTGCTTACTCTTGAGTAGAACTGCATGTTCACTCCAGAAATAAGCATCTTTGTAAAATGAGTCAAATTGAAGCAGAAAACATCCTTGGAGTGTCAGAATGCACAGATAGAAGGCAAATAAGCGTTCCATGGCTTTATTTCGCTTAGTTGCTTACTCTTGAGTAGAACTGCATGTTCACGCCAGAATTAAGCATCTTTGTGAAATGAGCCAAATTGAAACAAAAAACGTTGTTGGAGTGTCAGAATGCATAGATAGAAGGCAAATAAGCGTTCCATGGCTTTATTTCGCTTAGTTGCTTATTCTTGAGTAGAACTGCTTGTTCACTCCAGGAATAAGCATGTTTGTAAGATGAGTCAAATTGAAGCAGAAAACATTCTTGGAGTGTCAGAATGCACAGATAGAAGTCAAATAAGCGTTCTATCGCTTTATTTCGCTTAGTTGCTTACTCTTGAGTAGAACTGCATGTTCTCGCCAGAATTAAGCATCTTTGTGAAATGAGTCAAATTGAAGCAGAACACATTGGTGGAGTGTCAGAATGCACAGATAGAAGGCAAATAAGCGTTCCATGGCTTTATTTCGCTTAGTTGCTTATTCTTGAGTAGAACTGCTTGTTCACTCCAGGAATAAGCATGTTTGTAAAATGAGTCAAATTGAAGCAGAAAACATTGTTGGAGTGTCAGAATGCACAGATAGAAGGCAAATAAGCGTTCCATGGCTTTATTTCGCTTAGTTGCTTACTCTTCAGTAGAACTGCATGTTCACTCCAGAAATAAGCATCTTTGTAAAATGAGTCAAATTGAATCAGAACACATTGTTGGAGTGTCAGAATGCACAGATAGAAGGCAAATAAGCGTTCTATCGCTTTATTTCGCTTAGTTGCTTACTGTTGAGTAGAACTGCATGTTCACGCCAGAAATAAGCATCTTTGTAAAATGAGTCAAATTGAATCAGAACACATTGTTGGAGTGTTAGAATGCACAGATAGAAGGCAAATAAGCGTTCCATGGCTTTATTTCGCTTAGTTGCTTATTCTTGAGTAGAACTGCTTGGTCACTCCAGGAATAAGCATGTTTGTAAAATGAGTCAAATTGAAGCAGAAAACATTGTTGGAGTGTCAGAATGCACAGATAGAAGGCAAATAAGCGTTCCATGGCTTTATTTCGCTTAGTTGCTTACTCTTGAGTAGAACTGCATGTTCACTCCAGAAATAATCATCTTTGTAAAATGAGTCAAATTGAATCAGAACACATTGTTGGAGTGTCAGAATGCACAGATAGAAGGCAAATAAGCGTTCTATCGCTTTATTTCGCTTAGTTGCTTACTCTTGAGTAGAACTGCATGTTCACTCCAGAAATAAGCATCTTTGTAAAATGAGTCAAATTGAATCAGAACACATTGTTGGAGTGTCAGAATGCACAGATAGAAGGCAAATAAGCGTTCTATCGCTTTATTTCGCTTAGTTGCTTACTCTTGAGTAGAACTGCATGTTCACGCCAGAATTAAGCATCTTTGTGAAATGAGCCAAATTGAAGCAAAAAACATTGTTGGAGTGTCAGAATGCATAGATAGAAGGCAAATAAGCGTTCCATGGCTTTATTTCGCTTAGTTGCTTATTCTTGAGTAGAACTGCTTGTTCACTCCAGGAATAAGCATGTTTGTAAGATGAGTCAAATTGAAGCAGAAAACATTCTTGGAGTGTCAGAATGCACAGATAGAAGTCAAATAAGCGTTCTATCGCTTTATTTCGCTTAGTTGCTTACTCTTGAGTAGAACTGCATGTTCACGCCAGAATTAAGCATCTTTGTACAATGAGTCAAATTGAAGCAGAACACTTTGGTGGAGTGTCAGAATGCACAGATAGAAGGCAAATAAGCGTTCCATGGCTTTATTTCGCTTAGTTGCTTATTCTTGAGTAGAACTGCTTGTTCACTCCAGGAATAAGCATGTTTGTAAAATGAGTCAAATTGAAGCAGAAAACATTGTTGGAGTGTCAGAATGCACAGATAGAAGGCAAATAAGCGTTCCACGGCTTTATTTCGCTTAGTTGCTTACTCTTGAGTAGAACTGCATGTTCACTCCAGAAATAAGCATCTTTGTAAAATGAGTCAAATTGAATCAGAACACATTGTTGGAGTGTCAGAATGCACAGATAAAAGGCAAATAAGCGTTCTATCGCTTTATTTCGCTTAGTTGCTTACTCTTGAGTAGAACTGCATGTTCACTCCAGAAATAAGCATCTTTGTAAAATGAGTCAAATTGAAGCAGAAAACATCCTTGGAGTGTCAGAATGCACAGATAGAAGGCAAATAAGCGTTCCATGGCTTTATTTCGCTTAGTTGCTTACTCTTGAGTAGAACTGCATGTTCACGCCAGAATTAAGCATCTTTGTGAAATGAGCCAAATTGAAGCAAAAAACATTGTTGGAGTGTCAGAATGCATAGATAGAAGGCAAATAAGCGTTCCATGGCTTTATTTCGCTTAGTTGCTTATTCTTGAGTAGAACTGCTTGTTCACTCCAGGAATAAGCATGTTTGTAAGATGAGTCAAATTGAAGCAGAAAACAATCTTGGAATGTCAGAATGCACAGATAGAAGGCAAATAAGCGTTCTATCACTTTATTTCGCTTAGTTGCTTACTCTTGAGTAGAACTGCATGTTCACGCCAGAATTAAGCATCTTTGTGAAATGAGTCAAATTGAAGCAGAACACTTTGGTGGAGTGTCAGAATGCACAGATAGAAGGCAAATTAGTGTTCCATGGCTTTATTTCGCTTAGTTGCTTATTCTTGAGTAGAACTGCTTGTTCACTCCAGAATTAAGCATCTTTGTGAAATGAGTCAAATTGAATCAGAACACATTGTTGGAGTGTCAGAATGCACAGATAGAAGGCAAATAAGCGTTCTATCGCTTTATTTCGCTTAGTTGCTTACTGTTGAGTAGAACTGCATGTTCACGCCAGAAATAAGCATCTTTGTAAAATGAGTCAAATTGAATCAGAACACATTGTTGGAGTGTCAGAATGCACAGATAGAAGGCAAATAAGCGTTCCATGGCTTTATTTCGCTTAGTTGCTTATTCTTGAGTAGAACTGCTTGTTCACTCCAGGAATAAGCATGTTTGTAAAATGAGTCAAATTGAAGCAGAAAACATTCTTGGAGTGTCAGAATGCACAGATAGAAGTCAAATAAGCGTTCTATCGCTTTATTTCGCTTAGTTGCTTACTCTTGAGTAGAACTGCATGTTCACGCCAGAATTAAGCATCTTTGTACAATGAGTCAAATTGAAGCAGAACACTTTGGTGGAGTGTCAGAATGCACAGATAGAAGGCAAATAAGCGTTCCATGGCTTTATTTCGCTTAGTTGCTTATTCTTGAGTAGAACTGCTTGTTCACTCCAGGAATAAGCATGTTTGTAAAATGAGTCAAATTGAAGCAGAAAACATTGTTGGAGTGTCAGAATGCACAGATAGAAGGCAAATAAGCGTTCCATGGCTTTATTTCGCTTAGTTGCTTACTCTTGAGTAGAACTGCATGTTCACTCCAGAAATAAGCATCTTTGTAAAATGAGTGAAATTGAATCAGAACACATTGTTGGAGTGTCAGAATGCACAGATAAAAGGCAAATAAGCGTTCTATCGCTTTATTTCGCTTAGTTGCTTACTCTTGAGTAGAACTGCATGTTCACTCCAGAAATAAGCATCTTTGTAAAATGAGTCAAATTGAAGCAGAAAACATCCTTGGAGTGTCAGAATGCACAGATAGAAGGCAAATAAGCGTTCCATGGCTTTATTTCGCTTAGTTGCTTACTCTTGAGTAGAACTGCATGTTCACGCCAGAATTAAGCATCTTTGTGAAATGAGCCAAATTGAAGCAGAAAACATTGTTGGAGTGTCAGAATGCACAGATAGAAGGCAAATAAGCGTTCCATGGCTTTATTTCGCTTAGTTGCTTACTCTTGAGTAGAACTGCATGTTCACTCCAGAAATAAGCATCTTTGTAAAATGAGTCAAATTGAATCAGAACACATTGTTGGAGTGTCAGAATGCACAGATAGAAGGCAAATAAGCGTTCTATCGCTTTATTTCGCTTAGTTGCTTACTCTTGAGTAGAACTGCATGTTCACGCCAGAATTAAGCATCTTTGTGAAATGAGCCAAATTGAAGCAAAAAACATTGTTGGAGTGTCAGAATGCATAGATAGAAGGCAAATAAGCGTTCCATGGCTTTATTTCGCTTAGTTGCTTATTCTTGAGTAGAACTGCTTGTTCACTCCAGGAATAAGCATGTTTGTAAGATGAGACAAATTGAATCAGAAAACATTCTTGGAGTGTCAGAATGCACAGATAGAAGTCAAATAAGCGTTCTATCGCTTTATTTCGCTTAGTTGCTTACTCTTGAGTAGAACTGCATGTTCACGCCAGAATTAAGCATCTTTGTACAATGAGTCAAATTGAAGCAGAACACTTTGGTGGAGTGTCAGAATGCACAGATCGAAGGCAAATAAGCGTTCCATGGCTTTATTTCGCTTAGTTGCTTATTCTTGAGTAGAACTGCTTGTTCACTCCAGGAATAAGCATGTTTGTAAAATGAGTCAAATTGAAGCAGAAAACATTGTTGGATTGTCAGAATGCACAGATAGAAGGCAAATAAGCGTTCCACGGCTTTATTTCGCTTAGTTGCTTACTCTTGAGTAGAACTGCATGTTCACTCCAGAAATAAGCATCTTTGTAAAATGAGTCAAATTGAATCAGAACACATTGTTGGAGTGTCAGAATGCACAGATAAAAGGCAAATAAGCGTTCTATCGCTTTATTTCGCTTATTTGCTTACTCTTGAGTAGAACTGCATGTTCACTCCAGAAATAAGCATCTTTGTAAAATGAGTCAAATTGAAGCAGAAAACATCCTTGGAGTGTCAGAATGCACAGATAGAAGGCAAATAAGCGTTCCATGGCTTTATTTCGCTTAGTTGCTTACTCTTGAGTAGAACTGCATGTTCACGCCAGAATTAAGCATCTTTGTGAAATGAGCCAAATTGAAGCAAAAAACATTGTTGGAGTGTCAGAATGCATAGATAGAAGGCAAATAAGCGTTCCATGGCTTTATTTCGCTTAGTTGCTTATTCTTGAGTAGAACTGCTTGTTCACTCCAGGAATAAGCATGTTTGTAAGATGAGTCAAATTGAAGCAGAAAACAATCTTGGAATGTCAGAATGCACAGATAGAAGGCAAATAAGCGTTCTATCGCTTTATTTCGCTTAGTTGCTTACTCTTGAGTAGAACTGCATGTTCACTCCAGAAATAAGCATCTTTGTAAAATGAGTCAAATTGAATCAGAACACATTGTTGGAGTGTCAGAATGCACAGATAAAAGGCAAATAAGCGTTCTATCGCTTTATTTCGCTTAGTTGCTTACTCTTGAGTAGAACTGCATGTTCACTCCAGAAATAAGCATCTTTGTAAAATGAGTCAAATTGAAGCAGAAAACATCCTTGGAGTGTCAGAATGCACAGATAGAAGGCAAATAAGCGTTCCATGGCTTTATTTCGCTTAGTTGCTTACTCTTGAGTAGAACTGCATGTTCACGCCAGAATTAAGCATCTTTGTGAAATGAGCCAAATTGAAGCAAAAAACATTGTTGGAGTGTCAGAATGCATAGATAGAAGGCAAATAAGCGTTCCATGGCTTTATTTCGCTTAGTTGCTTATTCTTGAGTAGAACTGCTTGTTCACTCCAGGAATAAGCATGTTTGTAAGATGAGTCAAATTGAAGCAGAAAACAATCTTGGAATGTCAGAATGCACAGATAGAAGGCAAATAAGCGTTCTATCGCTTTATTTCGCTTAGTTGCTTACTCTTGAGTAGAACTGCATGTTCACGCCAGAATTAAGCATCTTTGTGAAATGAGTCAAATTGAAGCAGAACACTTTGGTGGAGTGTCAGAATGCACAGATAGAAGGCAAATAAGCGTTCCATGGCTTTATTTCGCTTAGTTGCTTATTCTTGAGTAGAACTGCTTGTTCACTCCAGGAATAAGCATGTTTGTAAAATGAGTCAAATTGAAGCAGAAAACATTCTTGGAGTGTCAGAATGCACAGATAGAAGTCAAATAAGCGTTCTATCGCTTTATTTCGCTTAGTTGCTTACTCTTGAGTAGAACTGCATGTTCACGCCAGAATTAAGCATCTTTGTACAATGAGTCAAATTGAAGCAGAACACTTTGGTGGAGTGTCAGAATGCACAGATAGAAGGCAAATAAGCGTTCCATGGCTTTATTTCGCTTAGTTGCTTATTCTTGAGTAGAACTGCTTGTTCACTCCAGGAATAAGCATGTTTGTAAAATGAGTCAAATTGAAGCAGAAAACATTCTTGGAGTGTCAGAATGCACAGATAGAAGGCAAATAAGCGTTCCATGGCTTTATTTCGCTTAGTTGCTTACTCTTGAGTAGAACTGCATGTTCACTCCAGAAATAAGCATCTTTGTAAAATGAGTGAAATTGAATCAGAACACATTGTTGGAGTGTCAGAATGCACAGATAAAAGGCAAATAAGCGTTCTATCGCTTTATTTCGCTTAGTTGCTTACTCTTGAGTAGAACTGCATGTTCACTCCAGAAATAAGCATCTTTGTAAAATGAGTCAAATTGAAGCAGAAAACATCCTTGGAGTGTCAGAATGCACAGATAGAAGGCAAATAAGCGTTCCATGGCTTTATTTCGCTTAGTTGCTTACTCTTGAGTAGAACTGCATGTTCACGCCAGAATTAAGCATCTTTGTGAAATGAGCCAAATTGAAGCAGAAAACATTGTTGGAGTGTCAGAATGCACAGATAGAAGGCAAATAAGCGTTCCATGGCTTTATTTCGCTTAGTTGCTTACTCTTGAGTAGAACTGCATGTTCACTCCAGAAATAAGCATCTTTGTAAAATGAGTCAAATTGAATCAGAACACATTGTTGGAGTGTCAGAATGCACAGATAGAAGGCAAATAAGCGTTCTATCGCTTTATTTCGCTTAGTTGCTTACTCTTGAGTAGAACTGCATGTTCACGCCAGAATTAAGCATCTTTGTGAAATGAGCCAAATTGAAGCAAAAAACATTGTTGGAGTGTCAGAATGCATAGATAGAAGGCAAATAAGCGTTCCATGGCTTTATTTCGCTTAGTTGCTTATTCTTGAGTAGAACTGCTTGTTCACTCCAGGAATAAGCATGTTTGTAAGATGAGTCAAATTGAAGCAGAAAACATTCTTGGAGTGTCAGAATGCACAGATAGAAGTCAAATAAGCGTTCTATCGCTTTATTTCGCTTAGTTGCTTACTCTTGAGTAGAACTGCATGTTCACGCCAGAATTAAGCATCTTTGTACAATGAGTCAAATTGAAGCAGAACACTTTGGTGGAGTGTCAGAATGCACAGATCGAAGGCAAATAAGCGTTCCATGGCTTTATTTCGCTTAGTTGCTTATTCTTGAGTAGAACTGCTTGTTCACTCCAGGAATAAGCATGTTTGTAAAATGAGTCAAATTGAAGCAGAAAACATTGTTGGAGTGTCAGAATGCACAGATAGAAGGCAAATAAGCGTTCCACGGCTTTATTTCGCTTAGTTGCTTACTCTTGAGTAGAACTGCATGTTCACTCCAGAAATAAGCATCTTTGTAAAATGAGTCAAATTGAATCAGAACACATTGTTGGAGTGTCAGAATGCACAGATAAAAGGCAAATAAGCGTTCTATCGCTTTATTTCGCTTATTTGCTTACTCTTGAGTAGAACTGCATGTTCACTCCAGAAATAAGCATCTTTGTAAAATGAGTCAAATTGAAGCAGAAAACATCCTTGGAGTGTCAGAATGCACAGATAGAAGGCAAATAAGCGTTCCATGGCTTTATTTCGCTTAGTTGCTTACTCTTGAGTAGAACTGCATGTTCACGCCAGAATTAGGCATCTTTGTGAAATGAGCCAAATTGAAGCAAAAAACATTGTTGGAGTGTCAGAATGCATAGATAGAAGGCAAATAAGCGTTCCATGGCTTTATTTCGCTTAGTTGCTTATTCTTGAGTAGAACTGCTTGTTCACTCCAGGAATAAGCATGTTTGTAAGATGAGTCAAATTGAAGCAGAAAACAATCTTGGAATGTCAGAATGCACAGATAGAAGGCAAATAAGCGTTCTATCGCTTTATTTCGCTTAGTTGCTTACTCTTGAGTAGAACTGCATGTTCACGCCAGAATTAAGCATCTTTGTGAAATGAGTCAAATTGAAGCAGAACACTTTGGTGGAGTGTCAGAATGCACAGAAAGAAGGCAAATTAGTGTTCCATGGCTTTATTTCGCTTAGTTGCTTATTCTTGAGTAGAACTGCTTGTTCACTCCAGAATTAAGCATCTTTGTGAAATGAGTCAAATTGAATCAGAACACATTGTTGGAGTGTCAGAATGCACAGATAGAAGGCAAATAAGCGTTCTATCGCTTTATTTCGCTTAGTTGCTTACTGTTGAGTAGAACTGCATGTTCACGCCAGAAATAAGCATCTTTGTAAAATGAGTCAAATTGAATCAGAACACATTGTTGGAGTGTCAGAATGCACAGATAGAAGGCAAATAAGCGTTCCATGGCTTTATTTCGCTTAGTTGCTTATTCTTGAGTAGAACTGCTTGTTCACTCCAGGAATAAGCATGTTTGTAAAATGAGTCAAATTGAAGCAGAAAACATTCTTGGAGTGTCAGAATGCACAGATAGAAGTCAAATAAGCGTTCTATCGCTTTATTTCGCTTAGTTGCTTACTCTTGAGTAGAACTGCATGTTCACGCCAGAATTAAGCATCTTTGTACAATGAGTCAAATTGAAGCAGAACACTTTGGTGGAGTGTCAGAATGCACAGATAGAAGGCAAATAAGCGTTCCATGGCTTTATTTCGCTTAGTTGCTTATTCTTGAGTAGAACTGCTTGTTCACTCCAGGAATAAGCATGTTTGTAAAATGAGTCAAATTGAAGCAGAAAACATTGTTGGAGTGTCAGAATGCACAGATAGAAGGCAAATAAGCGTTCCATGGCTTTATTTCGCTTAGTTGCTTACTCTTGAGTAGAACTGCATGTTCACTCCAGAAATAAGCATCTTTGTAAAATGAGTGAAATTGAATCAGAACACATTGTTGGAGTGTCAGAATGCACAGATAAAAGGCAAATAAGCGTTCTATTGCTTTATTTCGCTTAGTTGCTTACTCTTGAGTAGAACTGCATGTTCACTCCAGAAATAAGCATCTTTGTAAAATGAGTCAAATTGAAGCAGAAAACATCCTTGGAGTGTCAGAATGCACAGATAGAAGGCAAATAAGCGTTCCATGGCTTTATTTCGCTTAGTTGCTTACTCTTGAGTAGAACTGCATGTTCACGCCAGAATTAAGCATCTTTGTGAAATGAGCCAAATTGAAGCAGAAAACATTGTTGGAGTGTCAGAATGCACAGATAGAAGGCAAATAAGCGTTCCATGGCTTTATTTCGCTTAGTTGCTTACTCTTGAGTAGAACTGCATGTTCACTCCAGAAATAAGCATCTTTGTAAAATGAGTCAAATTGAATCAGAACACATTGTTGGAGTGTCAGAATGCACAGATAGAAGGCAAATAAGCGTTCTATCGCTTTATTTCGCTTAGTTGCTTACTCTTGAGTAGAACTGCATGTTCACGCCAGAATTAAGCATCTTTGTGAAATGAGTCAAATTGAAGCAGAACACATTGGTGGAGTGTCAGAATGCACAGATAGAAGGCAAATAAGCGTTCCATGGCTTTATTTCGCTTAGTTGCTTATTCTTGAGTAGAACTGCTTGTTCACTCCAGGAATAAGCATGTTTGTAAAATGAGTCAAATTGAAGCAGAAAACATTGTTGGAGTGTCAGAATGCACAGATAGAAGGCAAATAAGCGTTCCATGGCTTTATTTCGCTTAGTTGCTTACTCTTGAGTAGAACTGCATGTTCACGCCAGAATTAAGCATCTTTGTACAATGAGTCAAATTGAAGCAGAACACTTTGGTGGAGTGTCAGAATGCACAGATAGAAGGCAAATAAGCGTTCCATGGCTTTATTTCGCTTAGTTGCTTATTCTTGAGTAGAACTGCTTGTTCACTCCAGGAATAAGCATGTTTGTAAAATGAGTCAAATTGAAGCAGAAAACATTGTTGGAGTGTCAGAATGCACAGATAGAAGGCAAATAAGCGTTCCATGGCTTTATTTCGCTTAGTTGCTTACTCTTGAGTAGAACTGCATGTTCACTCCAGAAATAAGCATCTTTGTAAAATGAGTCAAATTGAATCAGAACACATTGTTGGAGTGTCAGAATGCACAGATAAAAGGCAAATAAGCGTTCTATCGCTTTATTTCGCTTAGTTGCTTACTCTTGAGTAGAACTGCATGTTCACTCCAGAAATAAGCATCTTTGTAAAATGAGTCAAATTGAAGCAGAAAACATCCTTGGAGTGTCAGAATGCACAGATAGAAGGCAAATAAGCGTTCCATGGCTTTATTTCGCTTAGTTGCTTACTCTTGAGTAGAACTGCATGTTCACGCCAGAATTAAGCATCTTTGTGAAATGAGCCAAATTGAAACAAAAAACATTGTTGGAGTGTCAGAATGCATAGATAGAAGGCAAATAAGCGTTCCATGGCTTTATTTCGCTTAGTTGCTTATTCTTGAGTAGAACTGCTTGTTCACTCCAGGAATAAGCATGTTTGTAAGATGAGTCAAATTGAAGCAGAAAACATTCTTGGAGTGTCAGAATGCACAGATAGAAGTCAAATAAGCGTTCTATCGCTTTATTTCGCTTAGTTGCTTACTCTTGAGTAGAACTGCATGTTCTCGCCAGAATTAAGCATCTTTGTGAAATGAGTCAAATTGAAGCAGAACACATTGGTGGAGTGTCAGAATGCACAGATAGAAGGCAAATAAGCGTTCTATCGCTTTATTTCGCTTAGTTGCTTACTCTTGAGTAGAACTGCATGTTCACGCCAGAATTAAGCATCTTTGTGAAATGAGTCAAATTGAAGCAGAACACATTGGTGGAGTGTCAGAATGCACAGATAGAAGGCAAATAAGCGTTCCATGGCTTTATTTCGCTTAGTTGCTTACTCTTGAGTAGAACTGCATGTTCACGCCAGAATTAAGCATCTTTGTGAAATGAGTCAAATTGAAGCAGAAAACATTGTTGGAGTGTCAGAATGCACAGATAGAAGGCAAATAAGCGTTCCATGGCTTTATTTCGCTTAGTTGCTTACTCTTGAGTAGAACTGCATGTTCACGCCAGAATTAAGCATCTTTGTACAATGAGTCAAATTGAAGCAGAACACTTTGGTGGAGTGTCAGAATGCACAGATAGAAGGCAAATAAGCGTTCCATGGCTTTATTTCGCTTAGTTGCTTATTCTTGAGTAGAACTGCTTGTTCACTCCAGGAATAAGCATGTTTGTAAAATGAGTCAAATTGAAGCAGAAAACATTGTTGGAGTGTCAGAATGCACAGATAGAAGGCAAATAAGCGTTCCATGGCTTTATTTCGCTTAGTTGCTTACTCTTGAGTAGAACTGCATGTTCACTCCAGAAATAAGCATCTTTGTAAAATGAGTCAAATTGAATCAGAACACATTGTTGGAGTGTCAGAATGCACAGATAGAAGGCAAATAAGCGTTCTATCGCTTTATTTCGCTTAGTTGCTTACTCTTGAGTAGAACTGCATGTTCACTCCAGAAATAAGCATCTTTGTAAAATGAGTCAAATTGAATCAGAACACATTGTTGGAGTGTCAGAATGCACAGATAGAAGGCAAATAAGCGTTCTATCGCTTTATTTCGCTTAGTTGCTTACTCTTGAGTAGAACTGCATGTTCACGCCAGAATTAAGCATCTTTGTGAAATGAGCCAAATTGAAGCAAAAAACATTGTTGGAGTGTCAGAATGCATAGATAGAAGGCAAATAAGCGTTCCATGGCTTTATTTCGCTTAGTTGCTTATTCTTGAGTAGAACTGCTTGTTCACTCCAGGAATAAGCATGTTTGTAAGATGAGTCAAATTGAAGCAGAAAACATTCTTGGAGTGTCAGAATGCACAGATAGAAGTCAAATAAGCGTTCTATCGCTTTATTTCGCTTAGTTGCTTACTCTTGAGTAGAACTGCATGTTCACGCCAGAATTAAGCATCTTTGTACAATGAGTCAAATTGAAGCAGAACACTTTGGTGGAGTGTCAGAATGCACAGATAGAAGGCAAATAAGCGTTCCATGGCTTTATTTCGCTTAGTTGCTTATTCTTGAGTAGAACTGCTTGTTCACTCCAGGAATAAGCATGTTTGTAAAATGAGTCAAATTGAAGCAGAAAACATTGTTGGAGTGTCAGAATGCACAGATAGAAGGCAAATAAGCGTTCCACGGCTTTATTTCGCTTAGTTGCTTACTCTTGAGTAGAACTGCATGTTCACTCCAGAAATAAGCATCTTTGTAAAATGAGTCAAATTGAATCAGAACACATTGTTGGAGTGTCAGAATGCACAGATAAAAGGCAAATAAGCGTTCTATCGCTTTATTTCGCTTAGTTGCTTACTCTTGAGTAGAACTGCATGTTCACTCCAGAAATAAGCATCTTTGTAAAATGAGTCAAATTGAAGCAGAAAACATCCTTGGAGTGTCAGAATGCACAGATAGAAGGCAAATAAGCGTTCCATGGCTTTATTTCGCTTAGTTGCTTACTCTTGAGTAGAACTGCATGTTCACGCCAGAATTAAGCATCTTTGTGAAATGAGCCAAATTGAAGCAAAAAACATTGTTGGAGTGTCAGAAAGCATAGATAGAAGGCAAATAAGCGTTCCATGGCTTTATTTCGCTTAGTTGCTTATTCTTGAGTAGAACTGCTTGTTCACTCCAGGAATAAGCATGTTTGTAAGATGAGTCAAATTGAAGCAGAAAACAATCTTGGAATGTCAGAATGCACAGATAGAAGGCAAATAAGCGTTCTATCGCTTTATTTCGCTTAGTTGCTTACTCTTGAGTAGAACTGCATGTTCACGCCAGAATTAAGCATCTTTGTGAAATGAGTCAAATTGAAGCAGAACACTTTGGTGGAGTGTCAGAATGCACAGATAGAAGGCAAATTAGTGTTCCATGGCTTTATTTCGCTTAGTTGCTTATTCTTGAGTAGAACTGCTTGTTCACTCCAGAATTAAGCATCTTTGTGAAATGAGTCAAATTGAATCAGAACACATTGTTGGAGTGTCAGAATGCACAGATAGAAGGCAAATAAGCGTTCTATCGCTTTATTTCGCTTAGTTGCTTACTGTTGAGTAGAACTGCATGTTCACGCCAGAAATAAGCATCTTTGTAAAATGAGTCAAATTGAATCAGAACACATTGTTGGAGTGTCAGAATGCACAGATAGAAGGCAAATAAGCGTTCCATGGCTTTATTTCGCTTAGTTGCTTATTCTTGAGTAGAACTGCTTGTTCACTCCAGGAATAAGCATGTTTGTAAAATGAGTCAAATTGAAGCAGAAAACATTCTTGGAGTGTCAGAATGCACAGATAGAAGTCAAATAAGCGTTCTATCGCTTTATTTCGCTTAGTTGCTTACTCTTGAGTAGAACTGCATGTTCACGCCAGAATTAAGCATCTTTGTACAATGAGTCAAATTGAAGCAGAACACTTTGGTGGAGTGTCAGAATGCACAGATAGAAGGCAAATAAGCGTTCCATGGCTTTATTTCGCTTAGTTGCTTATTCTTGAGTAGAACTGCTTGTTCACTCCAGGAATAAGCATGTTTGTAAAATGAGTCAAATTGAAGCAGAAAACATTGTTGGAGTGTCAGAATGCACAGATAGAAGGCAAATAAGCGTTCCATGGCTTTATTTCGCTTAGTTGCTTACTCTTGAGTAGAACTGCATGTTCACTCCAGAAATAAGCATCTTTGTAAAATGAGTGAAATTGAATCAGAACACATTGTTGGAGTGTCAGAATGCACAGATAAAAGGCAAATAAGCGTTCTATCGCTTTATTTCGCTTAGTTGCTTACTCTTGAGTAGAACTGCATGTTCACTCCAGAAATAAGCATCTTTGTAAAATGAGTCAAATTGAAGCAGAAAACATCCTTGGAGTGTCAGAATGCACAGAGAGAAGGCAAATAAGCGTTCCATGGCTTTATTTCGCTTAGTTGCTTACTCTTGAGTAGAACTGCATGTTCACGCCAGAATTAAGCATCTTTGTGAAATGAGCCAAATTGAAGCAGAAAACATTGTTGGAGTGTCAGAATGCACAGATAGAAGGCAAATAAGCGTTCCATGGCTTTATTTCGCTTAGTTGCTTACTCTTGAGTAGAACTGCATGTTCACTCCAGAAATAAGCATCTTTGTAAAATGAGTCAAATTGAATCAGAACACATTGTTGGAGTGTCAGAATGCACAGATAGAAGGCAAATAAGCGTTCTATCGCTTTATTTCGCTTAGTTGCTTACTCTTGAGTAGAACTGCATGTTCACGCCAGAATTAAGCATCTTTGTGAAATGAGCCAAATTGAAGCAAAAAACATTGTTGGAGTGTCAGAATGCATAGATAGAAGGCAAATAAGCGTTCCATGGCTTTATTTCGCTTAGTTGCTTATTCTTGAGTAGAACTGCTTGTTCACTCCAGGAATAAGCATGTTTGTAAGATGAGTCAAATTGAAGCAGAAAACATTCTTGGAGTGTCAGAATGCACAGATAGAAGTCAAATAAGCGTTCTATCGCTTTATTTCGCTTAGTTGCTTACTCTTGAGTAGAACTGCATGTTCACGCCAGAATTAAGCATCTTTGTACAATGAGTCAAATTGAAGCAGAACACTTTGGTGGAGTGTCAGAATGCACAGATAGAAGGCAAATAAGCGTTCCATGGCTTTATTTCGCTTAGTTGCTTATTCTTGAGTAGAACTGCTTGTTCACTCCAGGAATAAGCATGTTTGTAAAATGAGTCAAATTGAAGCAGAAAACATTGTTGGAGTGTCAGAATGCACAGATAGAAGGCAAATAAGCGTTCCACGGCTTTATTTCGCTTAGTTGCTTACTCTTGAGTAGAACTGCATGTTCACTCCAGAAATAAGCATCTTTGTAAAATGAGTCAAATTGAATCAGAACACATTGTTGGAGTGTCAGAATGCACAGATAAAAGGCAAATAAGCGTTCTATCGCTTTATTTCGCTTATTTGCTTACTCTTGAGTAGAACTGCATGTTCACTCCAGAAATAAGCATCTTTGTAAAATGAGTCAAATTGAAGCAGAAAACATCCTTGGAGTGTCAGAATGCACAGATAGAAGGCAAATAAGCGTTCCATGGCTTTATTTCGCTTAGTTGCTTACTCTTGAGTAGAACTGCATGTTCACGCCAGAATTAAGCATCTTTGTGAAATGAGCCAAATTGAAGCAAAAAACATTGTTGGAGTGTCAGAATGCATAGATAGAAGGCAAATAAGCGTTCCATGGCTTTATTTCGCTTAGTTGCTTATTCTTGAGTAGAACTGCTTGTTCACTCCAGGAATAAGCATGTTTGTAAGATGAGTCAAATTGAAGCAGAAAACAATCTTGGAATGTCAGAATGCACAGATAGAAGGCAAATAAGCGTTCTATCGCTTTATTTCGCTTAGTTGCTTACTCTTGAGTAGAACTGCATGTTCACGCCAGAATTAAGCATCTTTGTGAAATGAGTCAAATTGAAGCAGAACACTTTGGTGGAGTGTCAGAATGCACAGAAAGAAGGCAAATTAGTGTTCCATGGCTTTATTTCGCTTAGTTGCTTATTCTTGAGTAGAACTGCTTGTTCACTCCAGAATTAAGCATCTTTGTGAAATGAGTCAAATTGAATCAGAACACATTGTTGGAGTGTCAGAATGCACAGATAGAAGGCAAATAAGCGTTCTATCGCTTTATTTCGCTTAGTTGCTTACTGTTGAGTAGAACTGCATGTTCACGCCAGAAATAAGCATCTTTGTAAAATGAGTCAAATTGAATCAGAACACATTGTTGGAGTGTCAGAATGCACAGATAGAAGGCAAATAAGCGTTCCATGGCTTTATTTCGCTTAGTTGCTTATTCTTGAGTAGAACTGCTTGTTCACTCCAGGAATAAGCATGTTTGTAAAATGAGTCAAATTGAAGCAGAAAACATTCTTGGAGTGTCAGAATGCACAGATAGAAGTCAAATAAGCGTTCTATCGCTTTATTTCGCTTAGTTGCTTACTCTTGAGTAGAACTGCATGTTCACGCCAGAATTAAGCATCTTTGTACAATGAGTCAAATTGAAGCAGAACACTTTGGTGGAGTGTCAGAATGCACAGATAGAAGGCAAATAAGCGTTCCATGGCTTTATTTCGCTTAGTTGCTTATTCTTGAGTAGAACTGCTTGTTCACTCCAGGAATAAGCATGTTTGTAAAATGAGTCAAATTGAAGCAGAAAACATTGTTGGAGTGTCAGAATGCACAGATAGAAGGCAAATAAGCGTTCCATGGCTTTATTTCGCTTAGTTGCTTACTCTTGAGTAGAACTGCATGTTCACTCCAGAAATAAGCATCTTTGTAAAATGAGTGAAATTGAATCAGAACACATTGTTGGAGTGTCAGAATGCACAGATAAAAGGCAAATAAGCGTTCTATCGCTTTATTTCGCTTAGTTGCTTACTCTTGAGTAGAACTGCATGTTCACTCCAGAAATAAGCATCTTTGTAAAATGAGTCAAATTGAAGCAGAAAACATCCTTGGAGTGTCAGAATGCACAGATAGAAGGCAAATAAGCGTTCCATGGCTTTATTTCGCTTAGTTGCTTACTCTTGAGTAGAACTGCATGTTCACGCCAGAATTAAGCATCTTTGTGAAATGAGCCAAATTGAAGCAGAAAACATTGTTGGAGTGTCAGAATGCACAGATAGAAGGCAAATAAGCGTTCCATGGCTTTATTTCGCTTAGTTGCTTACTCTTGAGTAGAACTGCATGTTCACTCCAGAAATAAGCATCTTTGTAAAATGAGTCAAATTGAATCAGAACACATTGTTGGAGTGTCAGAATGCACAGATAGAAGGCAAATAAGCGTTCTATCGCTTTATTTCGCTTAGTTGCTTACTGTTGAGTAGAACTGCATGTTCACGCCAGAAATAAGCATCTTTGTAAAATGAGTCAAATTGAATCAGAACACATTGTTGGAGTGTTAGAATGCACAGATAGAAGGCAAATAAGCGTTCCATGGCTTTATTTCGCTTAGTTGCTTATTCTTGAGTAGAACTGCTTGTTCACTCCAGGAATAAGCATGTTTGTAAAATGAGTCAAATTGAAGCAGAAAACATTGTTGGAGTGTCAGAATGCACAGATAGAAGGCAAATAAGCGTTCCATGGCTTTATTTCGCTTAGTTGCTTACTCTTGAGTAGAACTGCATGTTCACTCCAGAAATAAGCATCTTTGTAAAATGAGTCAAATTGAATCAGAACACATTGTTGGAGTGTCAGAATGCACAGATAGAAGGCAAATAAGCGTTCTATCGCTTTATTTCGCTTAGTTGCTTACTCTTGAGTAGAACTGCATGTTCACTCCAGAAATAAGCATCTTTGTAAAATGAGTCAAATTGAATCAGAACACATTGTTGGAGTGTCAGAATGCACAGATAGAAGGCAAATAAGCGTTCTATCGCTTTATTTCGCTTAGTTGCTTACTCTTGTGTAGAACTGCATGTTCACGCCAGAATTAAGCATCTTTGTGAAATGAGCCAAATTGAAGCAAAAAACATTGTTGGAGTGTCAGAATGCACAGATAGAAGGCAAATAAGCGTTCCATGGCTTTATTTCGCTTAGTTGCTTATTCTTGAGTAGAACTGCTTGTTCACTCCAGGAATAAGCATGTTTGTAAAATGAGTCAAATTGAAGCAGAAAACATTGTTGGAGAGTCAGAATGCACAGATAGAAGGCAAATAAGCGTTCCATGGCTTTATTTCGCTTAGTTGCTTACTCTTGAGTAGAACTGCATGTTCACTCCAGAAATAAGCATCTTTGTAAAATGAGTCAAATTGAATCAGAACACATTGTTGGAGTGTCAGAATGCACAGATAGAAGGCAAATAAGCGTTCCATGGCTTTATTTCGCTTAGTTGCTTATTCTTGAGTAGAACTGCTTGTTCACTCCAGGAATAAGCATGTTTGTAAAATGAGTCAAATTGAAGCAGAAAACATTGTTGGAGTGTCAGAATGCACAGATAGAAGGCAAATAAGCGTTCCATGGCTTTATTTCGCTTAGTTGCTTACTCTTGAGTAGAACTGCATGTTCACTCCAGAAATAAGCATCTTTGTAAAATGAGTCAAATTGAATCAGAACACATTGTTGGAGTGTCAGAATGCACAGATAGAAGGCAAATAAGCGTTCTATCGCTTTATTTCGCTTAGTTGCTTACTCTTGAGTAGAACTGCATGTTCACGCCAGAATTAAGCATCTTTGTGAAATGAGCCAAATTGAAGCAAAAAACATTGTTGGACTGTCAGAATGCACAGATAGAAGGCAAATAAGCGTTCCATGGCTTTATTTCGCTTAGTTGCTTATTCATGAGTAGAACTGCTTGTTCACTCCAGGAATAAGCATGTTTGTAAAATGAGTCAAATTGAAGCAGAAAACATTGTTGGAGTGTCAGAATGCACAGATAGAAGGCAAATAAGCGTTCCATGGCTTTATTTCGCTTAGTTGCTTACTCTTGAGTAGAACTGCATGTTCACTCCAGAAATAAGCATCTTTGTAAAATGAGTCAAATTGAATCAGAACACATTGTTGGAGTGTCAGAATGCACAGATAGAAGGCAAATAAGCGTTCTATCGCTTTATTTCGCTTAGTTGCTTACTCTTGAGTAGAACTGCATGTTCACTCCAGAAATAAGCATCTTTGTAAAATGAGTCAAATTGAATCAGAACACATTGTTGGAGTGTCAGAATGCACAGATAGAAGGCAAATAAGCGTTCCATGGCTTTATTTCGCTTAGTTGCTTATTCTTGAGTAGAACTGCTTGTTCACTCCAGGAATAAGCATGTTTGTAAAATGAGTCAAATTGAAGCAGAAAACATTCTTGGAGTGTCAGAATGCACAGATAGAAGTCAAATAAGCGTTCCATGGCTTTATTTCGCTTAGTTGCTTATTCTTGAGTAGAACTGCTTGTTCACTCCAGGAATAAGCATGTTTGTAAAATGAGTCAAATTGAAGCAGAAAACATTGTTGGAGTGTCAGAATGCACAGATAGAAGGCAAATAAGCGTTCCATGGCTTTATTTCGCTTAGTTGCTTACTCTTGAGTAGAACTGCATGTTCACTCCAGAAATAAGCATCTTTGTAAAATGAGTCAAATTGAATCAGAACACATTGTTGGAGTGTCAGAATGCACAGATAGAAGGCAAATAAGCGTTCTATCGCTTTATTTCGCTTAGTTGCTTACTGTTGAGTAGAACTGCATGTTCACGCCAGAAATAAGCATCTTTGTAAAATGAGTCAAATTGAATCAGAACACATTGTTGGAGTGTTAGAATGCACAGATAGAAGGCAAATAAGCGTTCCATGGCTTTATTTCGCTTAGTTGCTTATTCTTGAGTAGAACTGCTTGTTCACTCCAGGAATAAGCATGTTTGTAAAATGAGTCAAATTGAAGCAGAAAACATTGTTGGAGTGTCAGAATGCACAGATAGAAGGCAAATAAGCGTTCCATGGCTTTGTTTCCTGCTTGGCAGGGGGTTGGACTGGATGGCCCTTGTGGTCTCTTCCAACTCTATGATTCTATGATTTCGCTTAGTTGCTTATTCTTGAGTAGAACTGCTTGTTCACTCCAGGAATAAGCATGTTTGTAAGATGAGTCAAATTGAAGCAGAAAACATTCTTGGAGTGTCAGAATGCACAGATAGAAGTCAAATAAGCGTTCTATCGCTTTATTTCGCTTAGTTGCTTACTCTTGAGTAGAACTGCATGTTCACGCCAGAATTAAGCATCTTTGTACAATGAGTCAAATTGAAGCAGAACACTTTGGTGGAGTGTCAGAATGCACAGATAGAAGGCAAATAAGCGTTCCATGGCTTTATTTCGCTTAGTTGCTTATTCTTGAGTAGAACTGCTTGTTCACTCCAGGAATAAGCATGTTTGTAAAATGAGTCAAATTGAAGCAGAAAACATTGTTGGAGTGTCAGAATGCACAGATAGAAGGCAAATAAGCGTTCCACGGCTTTATTTCGCTTAGTTGCTTACTCTTGAGTAGAACTGCATGTTCACTCCAGAAATAAGCATCTTTGTAAAATGAGTCAAATTGAATCAGAACACATTGTTGGAGTGTCAGAATGCACAGATAAAAGGCAAATAAGCGTTCTATCGCTTTATTTCGCTTATTTGCTTACTCTTGAGTAGAACTGCATGTTCACTCCAGAAATAAGCATCTTTGTAAAATGAGTCAAATTGAAGCAGAAAACATCCTTGGAGTGTCAGAATGCACAGATAGAAGGCAAATAAGCGTTCCATGGCTTTATTTCGCTTAGTTGCTTACTCTTGAGTAGAACTGCATGTTCACGCCAGAATTAAGCATCTTTGTGAAATGAGCCAAATTGAAGCAAAAAACATTGTTGGAGTGTCAGAATGCATAGATAGAAGGCAAATAAGCGTTCCATGGCTTTATTTCGCTTAGTTGCTTATTCTTGAGTAGAACTGCTTGTTCACTCCAGGAATAAGCATGTTTGTAAGATGAGTCAAATTGAAGCAGAAAACAATCTTGGAATGTCAGAATGCACAGATAGAAGGCAAATAAGCGTTCTATCGCTTTATTTCGCTTAGTTGCTTACTCTTGAGTAGAACTGCATGTTCACGCCAGAATTAAGCATCTTTGTGAAATGAGTCAAATTGAAGCAGAACACTTTGGTGGAGTGTCAGAATGCACAGAAAGAAGGCAAATTAGTGTTCCATGGCTTTATTTCGCTTAGTTGCTTATTCTTGAGTAGAACTGCTTGTTCACTCCAGAATTAAGCATCTTTGTGAAATGAGTCAAATTGAATCAGAACACATTGTTGGAGTGTCAGAATGCACAGATAGAAGGCAAATAAGCGTTCTATCGCTTTATTTCGCTTAGTTGCTTACTGTTGAGTAGAACTGCATGTTCACGCCAGAAATAAGCATCTTTGTAAAATGAGTCAAATTGAATCAGAACACATTGTTGGAGTGTCAGAATGCACAGATAGAAGGCAAATAAGCGTTCCATGGCTTTATTTCGCTTAGTTGCTTATTCTTGAGTAGAACTGCTTGTTCACTCCAGGAATAAGCATGTTTGTAAAATGAGTCAAATTGAAGCAGAAAACATTCTTGGAGTGTCAGAATGCACAGATAGAAGTCAAATAAGCGTTCTATCGCTTTATTTCGCTTAGTTGCTTACTCTTGAGTAGAACTGCATGTTCACGCCAGAATTAAGCATCTTTGTACAATGAGTCAAATTGAAGCAGAACACTTTGGTGGAGTGTCAGAATGCACAGATAGAAGGCAAATAAGCGTTCCATGGCTTTATTTCGCTTAGTTGCTTATTCTTGAGTAGAACTGCTTGTTCACTCCAGGAATAAGCATGTTTGTAAAATGAGTCAAATTGAAGCAGAAAACATTGTTGGAGTGTCAGAATGCACAGATAGAAGGCAAATAAGCGTTCCATGGCTTTATTTCGCTTAGTTGCTTACTCTTGAGTAGAACTGCATGTTCACTCCAGAAATAAGCATCTTTGTAAAATGAGTGAAATTGAATCAGAACACATTGTTGGAGTGTCAGAATGCACAGATAAAAGGCAAATAAGCGTTCTATCGCTTTATTTCGCTTAGTTGCTTACTCTTGAGTAGAACTGCATGTTCACTCCAGAAATAAGCATCTTTGTAAAATGAGTCAAATTGAAGCAGAAAACATCCTTGGAGTGTCAGAATGCACAGATAGAAGGCAAATAAGCGTTCCATGGCTTTATTTCGCTTAGTTGCTTACTCTTGAGTAGAACTGCATGTTCACGCCAGAATTAAGCATCTTTGTGAAATGAGCCAAATTGAAGCAGAAAACATTGTTGGAGTGTCAGAATGCACAGATAGAAGGCAAATAAGCGTTCCATGGCTTTATTTCGCTTAGTTGCTTACTCTTGAGTAGAACTGCATGTTCACTCCAGAAATAAGCATCTTTGTAAAATGAGTCAAATTGAATCAGAACACATTGTTGGAGTGTCAGAATGCACAGATAGAAGGCAAATAAGCGTTCTATCGCTTTATTTCGCTTAGTTGCTTACTGTTGAGTAGAACTGCATGTTCACGCCAGAAATAAGCATCTTTGTAAAATGAGTCAAATTGAATCAGAACACATTGTTGGAGTGTTAGAATGCACAGATAGAAGGCAAATAAGCGTTCCATGGCTTTATTTCGCTTAGTTGCTTATTCTTGAGTAGAACTGCTTGTTCACTCCAGGAATAAGCATGTTTGTAAAATGAGTCAAATTGAAGCAGAAAACATTGTTGGAGTGTCAGAATGCACAGATAGAAGGCAAATAAGCGTTCCATGGCTTTATTTCGCTTAGTTGCTTACTCTTGAGTAGAACTGCATGTTCACTCCAGAAATAAGCATCTTTGTAAAATGAGTCAAATTGAATCAGAACACATTGTTGGAGTGTCAGAATGCACAGATAGAAGGCAAATAAGCGTTCTATCGCTTTATTTCGCTTAGTTGCTTACTCTTGAGTAGAACTGCATGTTCACTCCAGAAATAAGCATCTTTGTAAAATGAGTCAAATTGAATCAGAACACATTGTTGGAGTGTCAGAATGCACAGATAGAAGGCAAATAAGCGTTCTATCGCTTTATTTCGCTTAGTTGCTTACTCTTGTGTAGAACTGCATGTTCACGCCAGAATTAAGCATCTTTGTGAAATGAGCCAAATTGAAGCAAAAAACATTGTTGGAGTGTCAGAATGCACAGATAGAAGGCAAATAAGCGTTCCATGGCTTTATTTCGCTTAGTTGCTTATTCTTGAGTAGAACTGCTTGTTCACTCCAGGAATAAGCATGTTTGTAAAATGAGTCAAATTGAAGCAGAAAACATTGTTGGAGAGTCAGAATGCACAGATAGAAGGCAAATAAGCGTTCCATGGCTTTATTTCGCTTAGTTGCTTACTCTTGAGTAGAACTGCATGTTCACTCCAGAAATAAGCATCTTTGTAAAATGAGTCAAATTGAATCAGAACACATTGTTGGAGTGTCAGAATGCACAGATAGAAGGCAAATAAGCGTTCCATGGCTTTATTTCGCTTAGTTGCTTATTCTTGAGTAGAACTGCTTGTTCACTCCAGGAATAAGCATGTTTGTAAAATGAGTCAAATTGAAGCAGAAAACATTGTTGGAGTGTCAGAATGCACAGATAGAAGGCAAATAAGCGTTCCATGGCTTTATTTCGCTTAGTTGCTTACTCTTGAGTAGAACTGCATGTTCACTCCAGAAATAAGCATCTTTGTAAAATGAGTCAAATTGAATCAGAACACATTGTTGGAGTGTCAGAATGCACAGATAGAAGGCAAATAAGCGTTCTATCGCTTTATTTCGCTTAGTTGCTTACTCTTGAGTAGAACTGCATGTTCACGCCAGAATTAAGCATCTTTGTGAAATGAGCCAAATTGAAGCAAAAAACATTGTTGGACTGTCAGAATGCACAGATAGAAGGCAAATAAGCGTTCCATGGCTTTATTTCGCTTAGTTGCTTATTCATGAGTAGAACTGCTTGTTCACTCCAGGAATAAGCATGTTTGTAAAATGAGTCAAATTGAAGCAGAAAACATTGTTGGAGTGTCAGAATGCACAGATAGAAGGCAAATAAGCGTTCCATGGCTTTATTTCGCTTAGTTGCTTACTCTTGAGTAGAACTGCATGTTCACTCCAGAAATAAGCATCTTTGTAAAATGAGTCAAATTGAATCAGAACACATTGTTGGAGTGTCAGAATGCACAGATAGAAGGCAAATAAGCGTTCTATCGCTTTATTTCGCTTAGTTGCTTACTCTTGAGTAGAACTGCATGTTCACTCCAGAAATAAGCATCTTTGTAAAATGAGTCAAATTGAATCAGAACACATTGTTGGAGTGTCAGAATGCACAGATAGAAGGCAAATAAGCGTTCCATGGCTTTATTTCGCTTAGTTGCTTATTCTTGAGTAGAACTGCTTGTTCACTCCAGGAATAAGCATGTTTGTAAAATGAGTCAAATTGAAGCAGAAAACATTCTTGGAGTGTCAGAATGCACAGATAGAAGTCAAATAAGCGTTCCATGGCTTTATTTCGCTTAGTTGCTTATTCTTGAGTAGAACTGCTTGTTCACTCCAGGAATAAGCATGTTTGTAAAATGAGTCAAATTGAAGCAGAAAACATTGTTGGAGTGTCAGAATGCACAGATAGAAGGCAAATAAGCGTTCCATGGCTTTATTTCGCTTAGTTGCTTACTCTTGAGTAGAACTGCATGTTCACTCCAGAAATAAGCATCTTTGTAAAATGAGTCAAATTGAATCAGAACACATTGTTGGAGTGTCAGAATGCACAGATAGAAGGCAAATAAGCGTTCTATCGCTTTATTTCGCTTAGTTGCTTACTGTTGAGTAGAACTGCATGTTCACGCCAGAAATAAGCATCTTTGTAAAATGAGTCAAATTGAATCAGAACACATTGTTGGAGTGTTAGAATGCACAGATAGAAGGCAAATAAGCGTTCCATGGCTTTATTTCGCTTAGTTGCTTATTCTTGAGTAGAACTGCTTGTTCACTCCAGGAATAAGCATGTTTGTAAAATGAGTCAAATTGAAGCAGAAAACATTGTTGGAGTGTCAGAATGCACAGATAGAAGGCAAATAAGCGTTCCATGGCTTTATTTCGCTTAGTTGCTTACTCTTGAGTAGAACTGCATGTTCACTCCAGAAATAAGCATCTTTGTAAAATGAGTCAAATTGAATCAGAACACATTGTTGGAGTGTCAGAATGCACAGATAGAAGGCAAATAAGCGTTCTATCGCTTTATTTCGCTTAGTTGCTTACTCTTGAGTAGAACTGCATGTTCACGCCAGAATTAAGCATCTTTGTGAAATGAGCCAAATTGAAGCAAAAAACATTGTTGGAGTGTCAGAATGCATAGATAGAAGGCAAATAAGCGTTCCATGGCTTTATTTCGCTTAGTTGCTTATTCTTGAGTAGAACTGCTTGTTCACTCCAGGAATAAGCATGTTTGTAAGATGAGTCAAATTGAAGCAGAAAACATTCTTGGAGTGTCAGAATGCACAGATAGAAGTCAAATAAGCGTTCTATCGCTTTATTTCGCTTAGTTGCTTACTCTTGAGTAGAACTGCATGTTCACGCCAGAATTAAGCATCTTTGTACAATGAGTCAAATTGAAGCAGAACACTTTGGTGGAGTGTCAGAATGCACAGATAGAAGGCAAATAAGCGTTCCATGGCTTTATTTCGCTTAGTTGCTTATTCTTGAGTAGAACTGCTTGTTCACTCCAGGAATAAGCATGTTTGTAAAATGAGTCAAATTGAAGCAGAAAACATTGTTGGAGTGTCAGAATACACAGATAGAAGGCAAATAAGCGTTCCATGGCTTTATTTCGCTTAGTTGCTTACTCTTGAGTAGAACTGCATGTTCACTCCAGAAATAAGCATCTTTGTAAAATGAGCGAAATTGAATCAGAACACATTGTTGGAGTGTCAGAATGCACAGATAGAAGGCAAATAAGCGTTCTATCGCTTTATTTCGCTTAGTTGCTTACTCTTGAGTAGAACTGCATGTTCACTCCAGAAATAAGCATCTTTGTAAAATGAGTCAAATTGAAGCAGAAAACATCCTTGGAGTGTCAGAATGCACAGATAGAAGGCAAATAAGCGTTCTATCGCTTTATTTCGCTTAGTTGCTTACTCTTGAGTAGAACTGCATGTTCACGCCAGAATTAAGCATCTTTGTGAAATGAGCCAAATTGAAGCAAAAAACATTGTTGGAGTGTCAGAATGCATAGATAGAAGGCAAATAAGCGTTCCATGGCTTTATTTCGCTTAGTTGCATATTCTTGAGTAGAACTGCTTGTTCACTCCAGGAATAAGCATGTTTGTAAGATGAGTCAAATTGAAGCAGAAAACATTCTTGGAGTGTCAGAATGCACAGATAGAAGTCAAATAAGCGTTCTATCGCTTTATTTCGCTTAGTTGCTTACTCTTGAGTAGAACTGCATGTTCACGCCAGAATTAAGCATCTATGTGAAATGAGTCAAATTGAAGCAGAACACATTGGTGGAGTGTCAGAATGCACAGATAGAAGGCAAATAAGCGTTCCATGGCTTTATTTCGCTTAGTTGCTTATTCTTGAGTAGAACTGCTTGTTCACTCCAGGAATAAGCATGTTTGTAAAATGAGTCAAATTGAAGCAGAAAACATTGTTGGAGTGTCAGAATGCACAGATAGAAGGCAAATAAGCGTTCCACGGCTTTATTTCGCTTAGTTGCTTACTCTTGAGTAGAACTGCATGTTCACTCCAGAAATAAGCATCTTTGTAAAATGAGTCAAATTGAATCAGAACACATTGTTGGAGTGTCAGAATGCACAGATAAAAGGCAAATAAGCGTTCTATCGCTTTATTTCGCTTATTTGCTTACTCTTGAGTAGAACTGCATGTTCACGCCAGAATTAAGCATCTTTGTGAAATGAGTCAAATTGAAGCAGAACACTTTGGTGGAGTGTCAGAATGCACAGAAAGAAGGCAAATTAGTGTTCCATGGCTTTATTTCGCTTAGTTGCTTATTCTTGAGTAGAACTGCTTGTTCACTCCAGAATTAAGCATCTTTGTGAAATGAGTCAAATTGAATCAGAACACATTGTTGGAGTGTCAGAATGCACAGATAGAAGGCAAATAAGCGTTCTATCGCTTTATTTCGCTTAGTTGCTTACTGTTGAGTAGAACTGCATGTTCACGCCAGAAATAAGCATCTTTGTAAAATGAGTCAAATTGAATCAGAACACATTGTTGGAGTGTCAGAATGCACAGATAGAAGGCAAATAAGCGTTCCATGGCTTTATTTCGCTTAGTTGCTTATTCTTGAGTAGAACTGCTTGTTCACTCCAGGAATAAGCATGTTTGTAAAATGAGTCAAATTGAAGCAGAAAACATTCTTGGAGTGTCAGAATGCACAGATAGAAGTCAAATAAGCGTTCTATCGCTTTATTTCGCTTAGTTGCTTACTCTTGAGTAGAACTGCATGTTCACGCCAGAATTAAGCATCTTTGTACGATGAGTCAAATTGAAGCAGAACACTTTGGTGGAGTGTCAGAATGCACAGATAGAAGGCAAATAAGCGTTCCATGGCTTTATTTCGCTTAGTTGCTTATTCTTGAGTAGAACTGCTTGTTCACTCCAGGAATAAGCATGTTTGTAAAATGAGTCAAATTGAAGCAGAAAACATTCTTGGAGTGTCAGAATGCACAGATAGAAGGCAAATAAGCGTTCTATCGCTTTATTTCGCTTAGTTGCTTACTGTTGAGTAGAACTGCATGTTCACGCCAGAAATAAGCATCTTTGTAAAATGAGTCAAATTGAATCAGAACACATTGTTGGAGTGTCAGAATGCACAGATAAAAGGCAAATAAGCGTTCTATCGCTTTATTTCGCTTAGTTGCTTACTCTTGAGTAGAACTGCATGTTCACTCCAGAAATAAGCATCTTTGTAAAATGAGTCAAATTGAAGCAGAAAACATCCTTGGAGTGTCAGAATGCACAGATAGAAGGCAAATAAGCGTTCCATGGCTTTATTTCGCTTAGTTGCTTAGTCTTGAGTAGAACTGCATGTTCACGCCAGAATTAAGCATCTTTGTGAAATGAGCCAAATTGAAGCAGAAAACATTGTTGGAGTGTCAGAATGCATAGATAGAAGGCAAATAAGCGTTCCATGGCTTTATTTCGCTTAGTTGCTTATTCTTGAGTAGAACTGCTTGTTCACTCCAGGAATAAGCATGTTTGTAAAATGAGCCAAATTGAAGCAGAAAACATTCTTGGAGTGTCAGAATGCACAGATAGAAGTCTAATAAGCGTTCTATCGCTTTATTTCGCTTAGTTGCTTACTCTTGAGTAGAACTGCATGTTCTCGCCAGAAATAAGCATCTTTGTAAAATGAGTCAAATTGAATCAGAACACATTGTTGGAGTGTTAGAATGCACAGATAGAAGGCAAATAAGCGTTCCATGGCTTTATTTCGCTTAGTTGCTTATTCTTGAGTAGAACTGCTTGTTCACTCCAGGAATAAGCATGTTTGTAAAATGAGTCAAATTGAAGCAGAAAACATTGTTGGAGTGTCAGAATGCACAGATAGAAGGCAAATAAGCGTTCCATGGCTTTATTTCGCTTAGTTGCTTACTCTTGAGTAGAACTGCATGTTCACTCCAGAAATAAGCATCTTTGTAAAATGAGTCAAATTGAATCAGAACACATTGTTGGAGTGTCAGAATGCACAGATAGAAGGCAAATAAGCGTTCTATCGCTTTATTTCGCTTAGTTGCTTACTCTTGAGTAGAACTGCATGTTCACTCCAGAAATAAGCATCTTTGTAAAATGAGTCAAATTGAATCAGAACACATTGTTGGAGTGTCAGAATGCACAGATAGAAGGCAAATAAGCGTTCTATCGCTTTATTTCGCTTAGTTGCTTACTCTTGAGTAGAACTGCATGTTCACGCCAGAATTAAGCATCTTTGTGAAATGAGCCAAATTGAAGCAAAAAACATTGTTGGAGTGTCAGAATGCATAGATAGAAGGCAAATAAGCGTTCCATGGCTTTATTTCGCTTAGTTGCTTATTCTTGAGTAGAACTGCTTGTTCACTCCAGGAATAAGCATGTTTGTAAGATGAGTCAAATTGAAGCAGAAAACATTCTTGGAGTGTCAGAATGCACAGATAGAAGTCAAATAAGCGTTCTATCGCTTTATTTCGCTTAGTTGCTTACTCTTGAGTAGAACTGCATGTTCACGCCAGAATTAAGCATCTTTGTACAATGAGTCAAATTGAAGCAGAACACTTTGGTGGAGTGTCAGAATGCACAGATAGAAGGCAAATAAGCGTTCCATGGCTTTATTTCGCTTAGTTGCTTATTCTTGAGTAGAACTGCTTGTTCACTCCAGGAATAAGCATGTTTGTAAAATGAGTCAAATTGAAGCAGAAAACATTGTTGGAGTGTCAGAATGCACAGATAGAAGGCAAATAAGCGTTCCATGGCTTTATTTCGCTTAGTTGCTTACTCTTGAGTAGAACTGCATGTTCACTCCAGAAATAAGCATCTTTGTAAAATGAGCGAAATTGAATCAGAACACATTGTTGGAGTGTCAGAATGCACAGATAGAAGGCAAATAAGCGTTCTATCGCTTTATTTCGCTTAGTTGCTTACTCTTGAGTAGAACTGCATGTTCACTCCAGAAATAAGCATCTTTGTAAAATGAGTCAAATTGAAGCAGAAAACATCCTTGGAGTGTCAGAATGCACAGATAGAAGGCAAATAAGCGTTCTATCGCTTTATTTCGCTTAGTTGCTTACTCTTGAGTAGAACTGCATGTTCACGCCAGAATTAAGCATCTTTGTGAAATGAGCCAAATTGAAGCAAAAAACATTGTTGGAGTGTCAGAATGCATAGATAGAAGGCAAATAAGCGTTCCATGGCTTTATTTCGCTTAGTTGCTTATTCTTGAGTAGAACTGCTTGTTCACTCCAGGAATAAGCATGTTTGTAAGATGAGTCAAATTGAAGCAGAAAACATTCTTGGAGTGTCAGAATGCACAGATAGAAGTCAAATAAGCGTTCCACGGCTTTATTTCGCTTAGTTGCTTACTCTTGAGTAGAACTGCATGTTCACGCCAGAATTAAGCATCTATGTGAAATGAGTCAAATTGAAGCAGAACACATTGGTGGAGTGTCAGAATGCACAGATAGAAGGCAAATAAGCGTTCCATGGCTTTATTTCGCTTAGTTGCTTATTCTTGAGTAGAACTGCTTGTTCACTCCAGGAATAAGCATGTTTGTAAAATGAGTCAAATTGAAGCAGAAAACATTGTTGGAGTGTCAGAATGCACAGATAGAAGGCAAATAAGCGTTCCACGGCTTTATTTCGCTTAGTTGCTTACTCTTGAGTAGAACTGCATGTTCACTCCAGAAATAAGCATCTTTGTAAAATGAGTCAAATTGAATCAGAACACATTGTTGGAGTGTCAGAATGCACAGATAAAAGGCAAATAAGCGTTCTATCGCTTTATTTCGCTTATTTGCTTACTCTTGAGTAGAACTGCATGTTCACTCCAGAAATAAGCATCTTTGTAAAATGAGTCAAATTGAAGCAGAAAACATCCTTGGAGTGTCAGAATGCACAGATAGAAGGCAAATAAGCGTTCCATGGCTTTATTTCGCTTAGTTGCTTACTCTTGAGTAGAACTGCATGTTCACGCCAGAATTAAGCATCTTTGTGAAATGAGCCAAATTGAAGCAAAAAACATTGTTGGAGTGTCAGAATGCATAGATAGAAGGCAAATAAGCGTTCCATGGCTTTATTTCGCTTAGTTGCTTATTCTTGAGTAGAACTGCTTGTTCACTCCAGGAATAAGCATGTTTGTAAGATGAGTCAAATTGAAGCAGAAAACAATCTTGGAATGTCAGAATGCACAGATAGAAGGCAAATAAGCGTTCTATCGCTTTATTTCGCTTAGTTGCTTACTCTTGAGTAGAACTGCATGTTCACGCCAGAATTAAGCATCTTTGTGAAATGAGTCAAATTGAAGCAGAACACTTTGGTGGAGTGTCAGAATGCACAGAAAGAAGGCAAATTAGTGTTCCATGGCTTTATTTCGCTTAGTTGCTTATTCTTGAGTAGAACTGCTTGTTCACTCCAGAATTAAGCATCTTTGTGAAATGAGTCAAATTGAATCAGAACACATTGTTGGAGTGTCAGAATGCACAGATAGAAGGCAAATAAGCGTTCTATCGCTTTATTTCGCTTAGTTGCTTACTGTTGAGTAGAACTGCATGTTCACGCCAGAAATAAGCATCTTTGTAAAATGAGTCAAATTGAATCAGAACACATTTTTGGAGTGTCAGAATGCACAGATAGAAGGCAAATAAGCGTTCCATGGCTTTATTTCGCTTAGTTGCTTATTCTTGAGTAGAACTGCTTGTTCACTCCAGGAATAAGCATGTTTGTAAAATGAGTCAAATTGAAGCAGAAAACATTCTTGGAGTGTCAGAATGCACAGATAGAAGTCAAATAAGCGTTCTATCGCTTTATTTCGCTTAGTTGCTTACTCTTGAGTAGAACTGCATGTTCACGCCAGAATTAAGCATCTTTGTACAATGAGTCAAATTGAAGCAGAACACTTTGGTGGAGTGTCAGAATGCACAGATAGAAGGCAAATAAGCGTTCCATGGCTTTATTTCGCTTAGTTGCTTATTCTTGAGTAGAACTGCTTGTTCACTCCAGGAATAAGCATGTTTGTAAAATGAGTCAAATTGAAGCAGAAAACATTGTTGGAGTGTCAGAATGCACAGATAGAAGGCAAATAAGCGTTCCACGGCTTTATTTCGCTTAGTTGCTTACTCTTGAGTAGAACTGCATGTTCACTCCAGAAATAAGCATCTTTGTAAAATGAGTCAAATTGAATCAGAACACATTGTTGGAGTGTCAGAATGCACAGATAAAAGGCAAATAAGCGTTCTATCGCTTTATTTCGCTTATTTGCTTACTCTTGAGTAGAACTGCATGTTCACTCCAGAAATAAGCATCTTTGTAAAATGAGTCAAATTGAAGCAGAAAACATCCTTGGAGTGTCAGAATGCACAGATAGAAGGCAAATAAGCGTTCCATGGCTTTATTTCGCTTAGTTGCTTACTCTTGAGTAGAACTGCATGTTCACGCCAGAATTAAGCATCTTTGTGAAATGAGCCAAATTGAAGCAAAAAACATTGTTGGAGTGTCAGAATGCATAGATAGAAGGCAAATAAGCGTTCCATGGCTTTATTTCGCTTAGTTGCTTATTCTTGAGTAGAACTGCTTGTTCACTCCAGGAATAAGCATGTTTGTAAGATGAGTCAAATTGAAGCAGAAAACAATCTTGGAATGTCAGAATGCACAGATAGAAGGCAAATAAGCGTTCTATCGCTTTATTTCGCTTAGTTGCTTACTCTTGAGTAGAACTGCATGTTCACGCCAGAATTAAGCATCTTTGTGAAATGAGTCAAATTGAAGCAGAACACTTTGGTGGAGTGTCAGAATGCACAGAAAGAAGGCAAATTAGTGTTCCATGGCTTTATTTCGCTTAGTTGCTTATTCTTGAGTAGAACTGCTTGTTCACTCCAGAATTAAGCATCTTTGTGAAATGAGTCAAATTGAATCAGAACACATTGTTGGAGTGTCAGAATGCACAGATAGAAGGCAAATAAGCGTTCTATCGCTTTATTTCGCTTAGTTGCTTACTGTTGAGTAGAACTGCATGTTCACGCCAGAAATAAGCATCTTTGTAAAATGAGTCAAATTGAATCAGAACACATTGTTGGAGTGTCAGAATGCACAGATAGAAGGCAAATAAGCGTTCCATGGCTTTATTTCGCTTAGTTGCTTATTCTTGAGTAGAACTGCTTGTTCACTCCAGGAATAAGCATGTTTGTAAAATGAGTCAAATTGAAGCAGAAAACATTCTTGGAGTGTCAGAATGCACAGATAGAAGTCAAATAAGCGTTCTATCGCTTTATTTCGCTTAGTTGCTTACTCTTGAGTAGAACTGCATGTTCACGCCAGAATTAAGCATCTTTGTACAATGAGTCAAATTGAAGCAGAACACTTTGGTGGAGTGTCAGAATGCACAGATAGAAGGCAAATAAGCGTTCCATGGCTTTATTTCGCTTAGTTGCTTATTCTTGAGTAGAACTGCTTGTTCACTCCAGGAATAAGCATGTTTGTAAAATGAGTCAAATTGAAGCAGAAAACATTGTTGGAGTGTCAGAATGCACAGATAGAAGGCAAATAAGCGTTCCATGGCTTTATTTCGCTTAGTTGCTTACTCTTGAGTAGAACTGCATGTTCACTCCAGAAATAAGCATCTTTGTAAAATGAGTGAAATTGAATCAGAACACATTGTTGGAGTGTCAGAATGCACAGATAAAAGGCAAATAAGCGTTCTATCGCTTTATTTCGCTTAGTTGCTTACTCTTGAGTAGAACTGCATGTTCACTCCAGAAATAAGCATCTTTGTAAAATGAGTCAAATTGAAGCAGAAAACATCCTTGGAGTGTCAGAATGCACAGATAGAAGGCAAATAAGCGTTCCATGGCTTTATTTCGCTTAGTTGCTTACTCTTGAGTAGAACTGCATGTTCACGCCAGAATTAAGCATCTTTGTGAAATGAGCCAAATTGAAGCAGAAAACATTGTTGGAGTGTCAGAATGCACAGATAGAAGGCAAATAAGCGTTCCATGGCTTTATTTCGCTTAGTTGCTTACTCTTGAGTAGAACTGCATGTTCACTCCAGAAATAAGCATCTTTGTAAAATGAGTCAAATTGAATCAGAACACATTGTTGGAGTGTCAGAATGCACAGATAGAAGGCAAATAAGCGTTCTATCGCTTTATTTCGCTTAGTTGCTTACTCTTGAGTAGAACTGCATGTTCACGCCAGAATTAAGCATCTTTGTGAAATGAGCCAAATTGAAGCAAAAAACATTGTTGGAGTGTCAGAATGCACAGATAGAAGGCAAATAAGCGTTCCATGGCTTTATTTCGCTTAGTTGCTTATTCTTGAGTAGAACTGCTTGTTCACTCCAGGAATAAGCATGTTTGTAAAATGAGTCAAATTGAAGCAGAAAACATTGTTGGAGTGTCAGAATGCACAGATAGAAGGCAAATAAGCGTTCCATGGCTTTATTTCGCTTAGTTGCTTACTCTTGAGTAGAACTGCATGTTCACTCCAGAAATAAGCATCTTTGTAAAATGAGTCAAATTGAATCAGAACACATTGTTGGAGTGTCAGAATGCACAGATAGAAGGCAAATAAGCGTTCTATCGCTTTATTTCGCTTAGTTGCTTACTGTTGAGTAGAACTGCATGTTCACGCCAGAAATAAGCATCTTTGTAAAATGAGTCAAATTGAAGCAGAACACATTGTTGGAGTGTTAGAATGCACAGATAGAAGGCAAATAAGCGTTCCATGGCTTTATTTCGCTTAGTTGCTTATTCTTGAGTAGAACTGCTTGTTCACTCCAGGAATAAGCATGTTTGTAAAATGAGTCAAATTGAAGCAGAAAACATTGTTGGAGTGTCAGAATGCACAGATAGAAGGCAAATAAGCGTTCCATGGCTTTATTTCGCTTAGTTGCTTACTCTTGAGTAGAACTGCATGTTCACTCCAGAAATAAGCATCTTTGTAAAATGAGTCAAATTGAATCAGAACACATTGTTGGAGTGTCAGAATGCACAGATAGAAGGCAAATCAGCGTTCTATCGCTTTATTTCGCTTAGTTGCTTACTCTTGAGTAGAACTGCATGTTCACGCCAGAATTAAGCATCTTTGTGAAATGAGCCAAATTGAAGCAAAAAACATTGTTGGAGTGTCAGAATGCATAGATAGAAGGCAAATAAGCGTTCCATGGCTTTATTTCGCTTAGTTGCTTATTCTTGAGTAGAACTGCTTGTTCACTCCAGGAATAAGCATGTTTGTAAGATGAGTCAAATTGAAGCAGAAAACATTCTTGGAGTGTCAGAATGCACAGATAGAAGTCAAATAAGCGTTCTATCGCTTTATTTCGCTTAGTTGCTTACTCTTGAGTAGAACTGCATGTTCACGCCAGAATTAAGCATCTTTGTACAATGAGTCAAATTGAAGCAGAACACTTTGGTGGAGTGTCAGAATGCACAGATAGAAGGCAAATAAGCGTTCCATGGCTTTATTTCGCTTAGTTGCTTATTCTTGAGTAGAACTGCTTGTTCACTCCAGGAATAAGCATGTTTGTAAAATGAGTCAAATTGAAGCAGAAAACATTGTTGGAGTGTCAGAATGCACAGATAGAAGGCAAATAAGCGTTCCATGGCTTTATTTCGCTTAGTTGCTTACTCTTGAGTAGAACTGCATGTTCACTCCAGAAATAAGCATCTTTGTAAAATGAGTCAAATTGAATCAGAACACATTGTTGGAGTGTCAGAATGCACAGATAGAAGGCAAATAAGCGTTCTATCGCTTTATTTCGCTTAGTTGCTTACTCTTGAGTAGAACTGCATGTTCACGCCAGAATTAAGCATCTTTGTGAAATGAGCCAAATTGAAGCAAAAAACATTGTTGGAGTGTCAGAATGCATAGATAGAAGGCAAATAAGCGTTCCATGGCTTTATTTCGCTTAGTTGCTTATTCTTGAGTAGAACTGCTTGTTCACTCCAGGAATAAGCATGTTTGTAAGATGAGTCAAATTGAAGCAGAAAACATTCTTGGAGTGTCAGAATGCACAGATAGAAGTCAAATAAGCGTTCTATCGCTTTATTTCGCTTAGTTGCTTACTCTTGAGTAGAACTGCATGTTCACGCCAGAATTAAGCATCTTTGTACAATGAGTCAAATTGAAGCAGAACACTTTGGTGGAGTGTCAGAATGCACAGATAGAAGGCAAATAAGCGTTCCATGGCTTTATTTCGCTTAGTTGCTTATTCTTGAGTAGAACTGCTTGTTCACTCCAGGAATAAGCATGTTTGTAAAATGAGTCAAATTGAAGCAGAAAACATTGTTGGAGTGTCAGAATGCACAGATAGAAGGCAAATAAGCGTTCCATGGCTTTATTTCGCTTAGTTGCTTACTCTTGAGTAGAACTGCATGTTCACTCCAGAAATAAGCATCTTTGTAAAATGAGCGAAATTGAATCAGAACACATTGTTGGAGTGTCAGAATGCACAGATAAAAGGCAAATAAGCGTTCTATCGCTTTATTTCGCTTAGTTGCTTACTCTTGAGTAGAACTGCATGTTCACTCCAGAAATAAGCATCTTTGTAAAATGAGTCAAATTGAAGCAGAAAACATCCTTGGAGTGTCAGAATGCACAGATAGAAGGCAAATAAGCGTTCTATCGCTTTATTTCGCTTAGTTGCTTACTCTTGAGTAGAACTGCATGTTCACGCCAGAATTAAGCATCTTTGTGAAATGAGCCAAATTGAAGCAAAAAACATTGTTGGAGTGTCAGAATGCATAGATAGAAGGCAAATAAGCGTTCCATGGCTTTATTTCGCTTAGTTGCTTATTCTTGAGTAGAACTGCTTGTTCACTCCAGGAATAAGCATGTTTGTAAGATGAGTCAAATTGAAGCAGAAAACATTCTTGGAGTGTCAGAATGCACAGATAGAAGTCAAATAAGCGTTCTATCGCTTTATTTCGCTTAGTTGCTTACTCTTGAGTAGAACTGCATGTTCACGCCAGGAATAAGCATGTTTGTAAAATGAGTCAAATTGAAGCAGAAAACATTGTTGGAGTGTCAGAATGCACAGATAGAAGGCAAATAAGCGTTCCATGGCTTTATTTCGCTTAGTTGCTTACTCTTGAGTAGAACTGCATGTTCACTCCAGAAATAAGCATCTTTGTAAAATGAGTGAAATTGAATCAGAACACATTGTTGGAGTGTCAGAATGCACAGATAGAAGGCAAATAAGCGTTCTATCGCTTTATTTCGCTTAGTTGCTTACTCTTGAGTAGAACTGCATGTTCACTCCAGAAATAAGCATCTTTGTAAAATGAGTGAAATTGAAGCAGAAAACATCCTTGGAGTGTCAGAATGCACAGATAGAAGGCAAATAAGCGTTCCATGGCTTTATTTCGCTTAGTTGCTTACTCTTGAGTAGAACTGCATGTTCACGCCAGAATTAAGCATCTTTGTGAAATGAGCCAAATTGAAGCAGAAAACATTGTTGGAGTGTCAGAATGCATAGATAGAAGGCAAATAAGCGTTCCATGGCTTTATTTCGCTTAGTTGCTTATTCTTGAGTAGAACTGCTTGTTCACTCCAGGAATAAGCATGTTTGTAAAACGAGCCAAATTGAAGCAGAAAATATTCTTGGAGTGTCAGAATGCACAGATAGAAGTCAAATAAGCGTTCTATCGCTTTATTTCGCTTAGTTGCTTACTCTTGAGTAGAACTGCGTGTTCACGCCAGAATTAAGCATCTTTGTGAAATGAGTCAAATTGAAGCAGAACACATTGGTGGAGTGTCAGAATGCACAGATAGAAGGCAAATAAGCGTTCCATGGCTTTATTTCGCTTAGTTGCTTATTCTTGAGTAGAACTGCTTGTTCACTCCAGGAATAAGCATGTTTGTAAAATGAGTCAAATTGAAGCAGAAAACATTCTTGGAGTGTCAGAATGCACAGATAGAAGGCAAATAAGTGTTCCATGGCTTTATTTCGCTTAGTTGCTTACTCTTGAGTAGAACTGCATGTTCGCTCCAGAAATAAGCATCTTTGTAAAATGAGTCAAATTGAATCAGAACACATTGTTGGAGTGTCAGAATGCACAGATAGAAGGCAACTAAGCGTTCTATCGCTTTATTTCGCTTAGTTGCTTACTCTTGAGTAGAACTGCATGTTCACTCCAGAAATAAGCATCTTTGTAAAATGAGTCAAATTGAATCAGAACACATTGTTGGAGTGTCAGAATGCACAGATAGAAGGCAAATAAGCGTTCTATCGCTTTATTTCGCTTAGTTGCTTACTCTTGAGTAGAACTGCATGTTCACGCCAGAATTAAGCATCTTTGTGAAATGAGCCAAATTGAAGCAAAAAACATTGTTGGAGTGTCAGAATGCATAGATAGAAGGCAAATAAGCGTTCCATGGCTTTATTTCGCTTAGTTGCTTATTCTTGAGTAGAACTGCTTGTTCACTCCAGGAATAAGCATGTTTGTAAGATGAGTCAAATTGAAGCAGAAAACATTCTTGGAGTGTCAGAATGCTCAGATAGAAGTCAAATAAGCGTTCTATCGCTTTATTTCGCTTAGTTGCTTACTCTTGAGTAGAACTGCATGTTCACGCCAGAATTAAGCATCTTTGTACAATGAGTCAAATTGAAGCAGAACACTTTGGTGGAGTGTCAGAATGCACAGATAGAAGGCAAATAAGCGTTCCATGGCTTTATTTCGCTTAGTTGCTTATTCTTGAGTAGAACTGCTTGTTCACTCCAGGAATAAGCATGTTTGTAAAATGAGTCAAATTGAAGCAGAAAACATTGTTGGAGTGTCAGAATGCACAGATAGAAGGCAAATAAGCGTTCCATGGCTTTATTTCGCTTAGTTGCTTACTCTTGAGTAGAACTGCATGTTCACTCCAGGAATAAGCATCTTTGTAAAATGAGTGAAATTGAATCAGAACACATTGTTGGAGTGTCAGAATGCACAGATAGAAGGCAAATAAGCGTTCTATCGCTTTATTTCGCTTAGTTGCTTACTCCTGAGTAGAACTGCATGTTCACTCCAGAAATAAGCATCTTTGTAAAATGAGTGAAATTGAATCAGAACACATTGTTGGAGTGTCAGAATGCACAGATAGAAGGCAAATAAGCGTTCTATCGCTTTATTTCGCTTAGTTGCTTACTCTTGAGTAGAACTGCATGTTCACTCCAGAAATAAGCATCTTTGTAAAATGAGTCAAATTGAAGCAGAAAACATCCTTGGAGTGTCAGAATGCACAGATAGAAGGCAAATAAGCGTTCTATCGCTTTATTTCGCTTAGTTGCTTACTCTTGAGTAGAACTGCATGTTCACGCCAGAATTAAGCATCTTTGTGAAATGAGCCAAATTGAAGCAAAAAACATTGTTGGAGTGTCAGAATGCATAGATAGAAGGCAAATAAGCGTTCCATGGCTTTATTTCGCTTAGTTGCTTATTCTTGAGTAGAACTGCTTGTTCACTCCAGGAATAAGCATGTTTGTAAGATGAGTCAAATTGAAGCAGAAAACATTCTTGGAGTGTCAGAATGCACAGATAGAAGTCAAATAAGCGTTCTATCGCTTTATTTCGCTTAGTTGCTTACTCTTGAGTAGAACTGCATGTTCACGCCAGAATTAAGCATCTTTGTACAATGATTCAAATTGAAGCAGAACACTTTGGTGGAGTGTCAGAATGCACAGATAGAAGGCAAATAAGCGTTCCATGGCTTTATTTCGCTTAGTTGCTTATTCTTGAGTAGAACTGCTTGTTCACTCCAGGAATAAGCATGTTTGTAAAATGAGTCAAATTGAAGCAGAAAACATTGTTGGAGTGTCAGAATGCACAGATAGAAGGCAAATAAGCGTTCCATGGCTTTATTTCGCTTAGTTGCTTACTCTTGAGTAGAACTGCATGTTCACTCCAGAAATAAGCATCTTTGTAAAATGAGTGAAATTGAATCAGAACACATTGTTGGAGTGTCAGAATGCACAGATAGAAGGCAAATAAGCGTTCTATCGCTTTATTTCGCTTAGTTGCTTATTGAGTAGAACTGCATGTTCACTCCAGAAATAAGCATCTTTGTAAAATGAGTCAAATTGAAGCAGAAAACATTGTTGGAGTGTCAGAATGCACAGATAGAAGGCAAATAAGCGTTCCATGGCTTTATTTCGCTTAGTTGCTTACTCTTGAGTAGAACTGCATGTTCACGCCAGAATTAAGCATCTTTGTGAAATGAGCCAAATTGAAGCAGAAAACATTGTTGGAGTGTCAGAATGCATAGATAGAAGGCAAATAAGCGTTCCATGGCTTTATTTCGCTTAGTTGCTTATTCTTGAGTAGAACTGCTTGTTCACTCCAGGAATAAGCATGTTTGTAAAACGAGCCAAATTGAAGCAGAAAATATTCTTGGAGTGTCAGAATGCACAGATAGAAGTCAAATAAGCGTTCTATCGCTTTATTTCGCTTAGTTGCTTACTCTTGAGTAGAACTGCATGTTCACGCCAGAATTAAGCATCTTTGTGAAATGAGTCAAATTGAAGCAGAACACATTGGTGGAGTGTCAGAATGCACAGATAGAAGGCAAATAAGCGTTCCATGGCTTTATTTCGCTTAGTTGCTTATTCTTGAGTAGAACTGCTTGTTCACTCCAGGAATAAGCATGTTTGTAAAATGAGTCAAATTGAAGCAGAAAACATTCTTGGAGTGTCAGAATGCACAGATAGAAGGCAAATAAGCGTTCCATGGCTTTATTTCGCTTAGTTGCTTACTCTTGAGTAGAACTGCATGTTCACTCCAGAAATAAGCATCTTTGTAAAATGAGTCAAATTGAATCAGAACACATTGTTGGAGTGTCAGAATGCACAGATAGAAGGCAAATAAGCGTTCTATCGCTTTATTTCGCTTAGTTGCTTACTGTTGAGTAGAACTGCATGTTCACGCCAGAAATAAGCATCTTTGTAAAATGAGTCAAATTGAATCAGAACACATTGTTGGAGTGTTAGAATGCACAGATAGAAGGCAAATAAGCGTTCCATGGCTTTATTTCGCTTAGTTGCTTATTCTTGAATAGAACTGCTTGTTCACTCCAGGAATAAGCATGTTTGTAAAATGAGTCAAATTGAAGCAGAAAACATTGTTGGAGTGTCAGAATGCACAGATAGAAGGCAAATAAGCGTTCCATGGCTTTATTTCGCTTAGTTGCTTACTCTTGAGTAGAACTGCATGTTCACTCCAGAAATAAGCATCTTTGTAAAATGAGTCAAATTGAATCAGAACACATTGTTGGAGTGTCAGAATGCACAGATAGAAGGCAAATAAGCGTTCTATCGCTTTATTTCGCTTAGTTGCTTACTCTTGAGTAGTACTGCATGTTCACGCCAGAATTAAGCATCTTTGTGAAATGAGCCAAATTGAAGCAAAAAACATTGTTGGAGTGTCAGAATGCATAGATAGAAGGCAAATAAGCGTTCCATGGCTTTATTTCGCTTAGTTGCTTATTCTTGAGTAGAACTGCTTGTTCACTCCAGGAATAAGCATGTTTGTAAGATGAGTCAAATTGAAGCAGAAAACATTCTTGGAGTGTCAGAATGCACAGATAGAAGTCAAATAAGCGTTCTATCGCTTTATTTCGCTTAGTTGCTTACTCTTGAGTAGAACTGCATGTTCACGCCAGAATTAAGCATCTTTGTACAATGAGTCAAATTGAAGCAGAACACTTTGGTGGAGTGTCAGAATGCACAGATAGAAGGCAAATAAGCGTTCCATGGCTTTATTTCGCTTAGTTGCTTATTCTTGAGTAGAACTGCTTGTTCACTCCAGGAATAAGCATGTTTGTAAAATGAGTCAAATTGAAGCAGAAAACATTGTTGGAGTGTCAGAATGCACAGATAGAAGGCAAATAAGCGTTCCATGGCTTTATTTCGCTTAGTTGCTTACTCTTGAGTAGAACTGCATGTTCACTCCAGAAATAAGCATCTTTGTAAAATGAGTGAAATTGAATCAGAACACATTGTTGGAGTGTCAGAATGCACAGATAGAAGGCAAATAAGCGTTCTATCGCTTTATTTCGCTTAGTTGCTTACTCTTCAGTAGAACTGCATGTTCACTCCAGAAATAAGCATCTTTGTAAAATGAGTCAAATTGAAGCAGAAAACATCCTTGGAGTGTCAGAATGCACAGATAGAAGGCAAATAAGCGTTCCATGGCTTTATTTCGCTTAGTTGCTTACTCTTGAGTAGAACTGCATGTTCACGCCAGAATTAAGCATCTTTGTGAAATGAGCCAAATTGAAGCAGAAAACATTGTTGGAGTGTCAGAATGCATAGATAGAAGGCAAATAAGCGTTCCATGGCTTTATTTCGCTTAGTTGCTTATTCTTGAGTAGAACTGCTTGTTCACTCCAGGAATAAGCATGTTTGTAAAATGAGCCAAATTGAAGCAGAAAACATTCTTGGAGTGTCAGAATGCACAGATAGAAGTCAAATAAGCGTTCTATCGCTTTATTTCGCTTAGTTGCTTACTCTTGAGTAGAACTGCATGTTCACGCCAGAATTAAGCATCTTTGTGAAATGAGTCAAATTGAAGCAGAACACATTGGTGGAGTGTCAGAATGCACAGATAGAAGGCAAATAAGCGTTCCATGGCTTTATTTCGCTTAGTTGCTTATTCTTGAGTAGAACTGCTTGTTCACTCCAGGAATAAGCATGTTTGTAAAATGAGTCAAATTGAAGCAGAAAACATTGTTGGAGTGTCAGAATGCACAGATAGAAGGCAACTAAGCGTTCCATGGCTTTATTTCGCTTAGTTGCTTACTCTTGAGTAGAACTGCATGTTCACTCCAGAAATAAGCATCTTTGTAAAATGAGTCAAATTGAAGCAGAAAACATTGTTGGAGTGTCAGAATGCACAGATAGAAGGCAAATAAGCGTTCCATGGCTTTATTTCGCTTAGTTGCTTACTCTTGAGTAGAACTGCATGTTCACTCCAGAAATAAGCATCTTTGTAAAATGAGTGAAATTGAATCAGAACACATTGTTGGAGTGTCAGAATGCACAGATAGAAGGCAAATAAGCGTTCTATCGCTTTATTTCGCTTAGTTGCTTACTCTTGAGTAGAACTGCATGTTCACTCCAGAAATAAGCATCTTTGTAAAATGAGTCAAATTGAAGCAGAAAACATCCTTGGAGTGTCAGAATGCACAGATAGAAGGCAAATAAGCGTTCCATGGCTTTATTTCGCTTAGTTGCTTACTCTTGAGTAGAACTGCATGTTCACGCCAGAATTAAGCATCTTTGTGAAATGAGCCAAATTGAAGCAGAAAACATTGTTGGAGTGTCAGAATGCATAGATAGAAGGCAAATAAGCGTTCCATGGCTTTATTTCGCTTAGTTGCTTATTCTTGAGTAGAACTGCTTGTTCTCTCCAGGAATAAGCATGTTTGTAAGATGAGTCAAATTGAAGCAGAAAACATTCTTGGAGTGTCAGAATGCACAGATAGAAGTCAAATAAGCGTTCTATCGCTTTATTTCGCTTAGTTGCTTACTCTTGAGTAGAACTGCATGTTCACGCCAGAATTAAGCATCTTTGTACAATGATTCAAATTGAAGCAGAACACTTTGGTGGAGTGTCAGAATGCACAGATAGAAGGCAAATAAGCGTTCCATGGCTTTATTTCGCTTAGTTGCTTATTCTTGAGTAGAACTGCTTGTTCACTCCAGGAATAAGCATGTTTGTAAAATGAGTCAAATTGAAGCAGAAAACATTGTTGGAGTGTCAGAATGCACAGATAGAAGGCAAATAAGCGTTCCATGGCTTTATTTCGCTTAGTTGCTTACTCTTGAGTAGAACTGCATGTTCACTCCAGAAATAAGCATCTTTGTAAAATGAGTGAAATTGAATCAGAACACATTGTTGGAGTGTCAGAATGCACAGATAGAAGGCAAAAAAGCGTTCTATCGCTTTATTTCGCTTAGTTGCTTATTGAGTAGAACTGCATGTTCACTCCAGAAATAAGCATCTTTGTAAAATGAGTCAAATTGAAGCAGAAAACATCCTTGGAGTGTCAGAATGCACAGATAGAAGGCAAATAAGCGTTCCATGGCTTTATTTCGCTTAGTTGCTTACTCTTGAGTAGAACTGCATGTTCACGCCAGAATTAAGCATCTTTGTGAAATGAGCCAAATTGAAGCAGAAAACATTGTTGGAGTGTCAGAATGCATAGATAGAAGGCAAATAAGCGTTCCATGGCTTTATTTCGCTTAGTTGCTTATTCTTGAGTAGAACTGCTTGTTCACTCCAGGAATAAGCATGTTTGTAAAACGAGCCAAATTGAAGCAGAAAATATTCTTGGAGTGTCAGAATGCACAGATAGAAGTCAAATAAGCGTTCTATCGCTTTATTTCGCTTAGTTGCTTACTCTTGAGTAGAACTGCATGTTCACGCCAGAATTAAGCATCTTTGTGAAATGAGTCAAATTGAAGCAGAACACATTGGTGGAGTGTCAGAATGCACAGATAGAAGGCAAATAAGCGTTCCATCGCTTTATTTCGCTTAGTTGCTTATTCTTGAGTAGAACTGCTTGTTCACTCCAGGAATAAGCATGTTTGTAAAATGAGTCAAATTGAAGCAGAAAACATTCTTGGAGTGTCAGAATGCACAGATAGAAGGCAAATAAGCGTTCCATGGCTTTATTTCGCTTAGTTGCTTACTCTTGAGTAGAACTGCATGTTCACTCCAGAAATAAGCATCTTTGTAAAATGAGTCAAATTGAATCAGAACACATTGTTGGAGTGTCAGAATGCACAGATAGAAGGCAAATAAGCGTTCTATCGCTTTATTTCGCTTAGTTGCTTACTGTTGAGTAGAACTGCATGTTCACGCCAGAAATAAGCATCTTTGTAAAATGAGTCAAATTGAATCAGAACACATTGTTGGAGTGTTAGAATGCACAGATAGAAGGCAAATAAGCGTTCCATGGCTTTATTTCGCTTAGTTGCTTATTCTTGAATAGAACTGCTTGTTCACTCCAGGAATAAGCATGTTTGTAAAATGAGTCAAATTGAAGCAGAAAACATTGTTGGAGTGTCAGAATGCACAGATAGAAGGCAAATAAGCGTTCCATGGCTTTATTTCGCTTAGTTGCTTACTCTTGAGTAGAACTGCATGTTCACTCCAGAAATAAGCATCTTTGTAAAATGAGTCAAATTGAATCAGAACACATTGTTGGAGTGTCAGAATGCACAGATAGAAGGCAAATAAGCGTTCTATCGCTTTATTTCGCTTAGTTGCTTACTCTTGAGTAGTACTGCATGTTCACGCCAGAATTAAGCATCTTTGTGAAATGAGCCAAATTGAAGCAAAAAACATTGTTGGAGTGTCAGAATGCATAGATAGAAGGCAAATAAGCGTTCCATGGCTTTATTTCGCTTAGTTGCTTATTCTTGAGTAGAACTGCTTGTTCACTCCAGGAATAAGCATGTTTGTAAGATGAGTCAAATTGAAGCAGAAAACATTCTTGGAGTGTCAGAATGCACAGATAGAAGTCAAATAAGCGTTCTATCGCTTTATTTCGCTTAGTTGCTTACTCTTGAGTAGAACTGCATGTTCACGCCAGAATTAAGCATCTTTGTACAATGAGTCAAATTGAAGCAGAACACTTTGGTGGAGTGTCAGAATGCACAGATAGAAGGCAAATAAGCGTTCCATGGCTTTATTTCGCTTAGTTGCTTATTCTTGAGTAGAACTGCTTGTTCACTCCAGGAATAAGCATGTTTGTAAAATGAGTCAAATTGAAGCAGAAAACATTGTTGGAGTGTCAGAATGCACAGATAGAAGGCAAATAAGCGTTCCATGGCTTTATTTCGCTTAGTTGCTTACTCTTGAGTAGAACTGCATGTTCACTCCAGAAATAAGCATCTTTGTAAAATGAGTGAAATTGAATCAGAACACATTGTTGGAGTGTCAGAATGCACAGATAGAAGGCAAATAAGCGTTCTATCGCTTTATTTCGCTTAGTTGCTTACTCTTGAGTAGAACTGCATGTTCACTCCAGAAATAAGCATCTTTGTAAAATGAGTCAAATTGAAGCAGAAAACATCCTTGGAGTGTCAGAATGCACAGATAGAAGGCAAATAAGCGTTCCATGGCTTTATTTCGCTTAGTTGCTTACTCTTGAGTAGAACTGCATGTTCACGCCAGAATTAAGCATCTTTGTGAAATGAGCCAAATTGAAGCAGAAAACATTGTTGGAGTGTCAGAATGCATAGATAGAAGGCAAATAAGCGTTCCATGGCTTTATTTCGCTTAGTTGCTTATTCTTGAGTAGAACTGCTTGTTCACTCCAGGAATAAGCATGTTTGTAAAATGAGCCAAATTGAAGCAGAAAACATTCTTGGAGTGTCAGAATGCACAGATAGAAGTCAAATAAGCGTTCTATCGCTTTATTTCGCTTAGTTGCTTACTCTTGAGTAGAACTGCATGTTCACGCCAGAATTAAGCATCTTTGTGAAATGAGTCAAATTGAAGCAGAACACATTGGTGGAGTGTCAGAATGCACAGATAGAAGGCAAATAAGCGTTCCATGGCTTTATTTCGCTTAGTTGCTTATTCTTGAGTAGAACTGCTTGTTCACTCCAGGAATAAGCATGTTTGTAAAATGAGTCAAATTGAAGCAGAAAACATTGTTGGAGTGTCAGAATGCACAGATAGAAGGCAACTAAGCGTGCCATGGCTTTATTTCGCTTAGTTGCTTACTCTTGAGTAGAACTGCATGTTCACTCCAGAAATAAGCATCTTTGTAAAATGAGTCAAATTGAAGCAGAAAACATCCTTGGAGTGTCAGAATGCACAGATAGAAGGCAAATAAGCGTTCCATGGCTTTATTTCGCTTAGTTGCTTACTCTTGAGTAGAACTGCATGTTCACGCCAGAATTAAGCATCTTTGTGAAATGAGCCAAATTGAAGCAGAAAACATTGTTGGAGTGTCAGAATGCATAGATAGAAGGCAAATAAGCGTTCCATGGCTTTATTTCGCTTTGTTGCTTATTCTTGAGTAGAACTGCTTGTTCACTCCAGGAATAAGCATGTTTGTAAAATGAGCCAAATTGAAGCAGAAAACATTCTTGGAGTGTCAGAATGCACAGATAGAAGTCAAATAAGCGTTCTATCGCTTTATTTCGCTTAGTTGCTTACTCTTGAGTAGAACTGCATGTTCACGCCAGAATTAAGCATCTTTGTGAAATGAGTCAAATTGAAGCAGAACACATTGGTGGAGTGTCAGAATGCACAGATAGAAGGCAAATAAGCGTTCCATGGCTTTATTTCGCTTAGTTGCTTATTCTTGAGTAGAACTGCTTGTTCACTCCAGGAATAAGCATGTTTGTAAAATGAGTCAAATTGAAGCAGAAAACATTGTTGGAGTGTCAGAATGCACAGATAGAAGGCAACTAAGCGTGCCATGGCTTTATTTCGCTTAGTTGCTTACTCTTGAGTAGAACTGCATGTTCACTCCAGAAATAAGCATCTTTGTAAAATGAGTCAAATTGAATCAGAACACATTGTTGGAGTGTCAGAATGAACAGATAAAAGGCAAATAAGCGTTCTATCGCTTTATTTCGCTTAGTTGCTTACTCTTGAGTAGAACTGCATGTTCACTCCAGAAATAAGCATCTTTGTAAAATGAGTCAAATTGAAGCAGAAAACATCCTTGGAGTGTCAGAATGCACAGATAGAAGGCAAATAAGCGTTCCATGGCTTTATTTCGCTTAGTTGCTTACTCTTGAGTAGAACTGCATGTTCACGCCAGAATTAAGCATCTTTGTGAAATGAGCCAAATTGAAGCAAAAAACATTGTTGGAGTGTCAGAATGCATAGATAGAAGGCAAATAAGCGTTCCATGGCTTTATTTCGCTTAGTTGCTTATTCTTGACTAGAACTGCTTGTTCACTCCAGGAATAAGCATGTTTGTAAAATGAGTCAAATTGAAGCAGAAAACATTGTTGGAGTGTCAGAATGCACAGATAGAAGGCAAATAAGCGTTCCATGGCTTTATTTCGCTTAGTTGCTTACTCTTGAGTAGAACTGCATGTTCACTCCAGAAATAAGCATCTTTGTAAAATGAGTGAAATTGAATCAGAACACATTGTTGGAGTGTCAGAATGCACAGATAGAAGGCAAATAAGCGTTCTATCGCTTTATTTCGCTTAGTTGCTTACTCTTGAGTAGAACTGCATGTTCACTCCAGAAATAAGCATCTTTGTAAAATGAGTCAAATTGAAGCAGAAAACATCCTTGGAGTGTCAGAATGCACAGATAGAAGGCAAATAAGCGTTCCATGGCTTTATTTCGCTTAGTTGCTTACTCTTGAGTAGAACTGCATGTTCACGCCAGAATTAAGCATCTTTGTGAAATGAGCCAAATTGAAGCAGAAAACATTGTTGGAGTGTCAGAATGCATAGATAGAAGGCAAATAAGCGTTCCATGGCTTTATTTCGCTTAGTTGCTTATTCTTGAGTAGAACTGCTTGTTCACTCCAGGAATAAGCATGTTTGTAAAATGAGTCAAATTGAAGCAGAAAACATTCTTGGAGTGTCAGAATGCACAGATAGAAGGCAAATAAGCGTTCCATGGCTTTATTTCGCTTAGTTGCTTACTCTTGAGTAGAACTGCATGTTCACTCCAGAAATAAGCATCTTTGTAAAATGAGTCAAATTGAATCAGAACACATTGTTGGAGTGTCAGAATGCACAGATAGAAGGCAAATAAGCGTTCTATCGCTTTATTTCGCTTAGTTGCTTACTGTTGAGTAGAACTGCATGTTCACGCCAGAAATAAGCATCTTTGTAAAATGAGTCAAATTGAATCAGAACACATTGTTGGAGTGTTAGAATGCACAGATAGAAGGCAAATAAGCGTTCCATGGCTTTATTTCGCTTAGTTGCTTATTCTTGAATAGAACTGCTTGTTCACTCCAGGAATAAGCATGTTTGTAAAATGAGTCAAATTGAAGCAGAAAACATTGTTGGAGTGTCAGAATGCACAGATAGAAGGCAAATAAGCGTTCCATGGCTTTATTTCGCTTAGTTGCTTACTCTTGAGTAGAACTGCATGTTCACTCCAGAAATAAGCATCTTTGTAAAATGAGTCAAATTGAATCAGAACACATTGTTGGAGTGTCAGAATGCACAGATAGAAGGCAAATAAGCGTTCTATCGCTTTATTTCGCTTAGTTGCTTACTCTTGAGTAGTACTGCATGTTCACGCCAGAATTAAGCATCTTTGTGAAATGAGCCAAATTGAAGCAAAAAACATTGTTGGAGTGTCAGAATGCATAGATAGAAGGCAAATAAGCGTTCCATGGCTTTATTTCGCTTAGTTGCTTATTCTTGAGTAGAACTGCTTGTTCACTCCAGGAATAAGCATGTTTGTAAGATGAGTCAAATTGAAGCAGAAAACATTCTTGGAGTGTCAGAATGCACAGATAGAAGTCAAATAAGCGTTCTATCGCTTTATTTCGCTTAGTTGCTTACTCTTGAGTAGAACTGCATGTTCACGCCAGAATTAAGCATCTTTGTACAATGAGTCAAATTGAAGCAGAACACTTTGGTGGAGTGTCAGAATGCACAGATAGAAGGCAAATAAGCGTTCCATGGCTTTATTTCGCTTAGTTGCTTATTCTTGAGTAGAACTGCTTGTTCACTCCAGGAATAAGCATGTTTGTAAAATGAGTCAAATTGAAGCAGAAAACATTGTTTGGAGTGTCAGAATGCACAGATAGAAGGCAAATAAGCGTTCCATGGCTTTATTTCGCTTAGTTGCTTACTCTTGAGTAGAACTGCATGTTCACTCCAGAAATAAGCATCTTTGTAAAATGAGTGAAATTGAATCAGAACACATTGTTGGAGTGTCTGAATGCACAGATAGAAGGCAAATAAGCGTTCTATCGCTATATTTCGCTTAGTTGCTTACTCTTGAGTAGAACTGCATGTTCACTCCAGAAATAAGCATCTTTGTAAAATGAGTCAAATTGAAGCAGAAAACATCCTTGGAGTGTCAGAATGCACAGATAGAAGGCAAATAAGCGTTCCATGGCTTTATTTCGCTTAGTTGCTTACTCTTGAGTAGAACTGCATGTTCACGCCAGAATTAAGCATCTTTGTGAAATGAGCCAAATTGAAGCAGAAAACATTGTTGGAGTGTCAGAATGCATAGATAGAAGGCAAATAAGCGTTCCATGGCTTTATTTCGCTTAGTTGCTTATTCTTGAGTAGAACTGCTTGTTCACTCCAGGAATAAGCATGTTTGTAAAATGAGCCAAATTGAAGCAGAAAGCATTCTTGGAGTGTCAGAATGCACAGATAGAAGTCAAATAAGCGTTCTATCGCTTTATTTCGCTTAGTTGCTTACTCTTGAGTAGAACTGCATGTTCACGCCAGAATTAAGCATCTTTGTGAAATGAGTCAAATTGAAGCAGAACACATTGGTGGAGTGTCAGAATGCACAGATAGAAGTCAAATAAGCGTTCTATCGCTTTATTTCGCTTAGTTGCTTACTCTTGAGTAGAACTGCATGTTCACGCCAGAATTAAGCATCTTTGTACAATGAGTCAAATTGAAGCAGAACACTTTGGTGGAGTGTCAGAATGCACAGATAGAAGGCAAATAAGCGTTCCATGGCTTTATTTCGCTTAGTTGCTTATTCTTGAGTAGAACTGCTTGTTCACTCCAGGAATAAGCATGTTTGTAAAATGAGTCAAATTGAAGCAGAAAACATTGTTGGAGTGTCAGAATGCACAGATAGAAGGCAAATAAGCGTTCCATGGCTTTATTTCGCTTAGTTGCTTACTCTTGAGTAGAACTGCATGTTCACTCCAGAAATAAGCATCTTTGTAAAATGAGTGAAATTGAATCAGAACACATTGTTGGAGTGTCAGAATGCACAGATAGAAGGCAAATAAGCGTTCTATCGCTTTATTTCGCTTAGTTGCTTACTCTTGAGTAGAACTGCATGTTCACTCCAGAAATAAGCATCTTTGTAAAATGAGTCAAATTGAAGCAGAAAACATCCTTGGAGTGTCAGAATGCACAGATAGAAGGCAAATAAGCGTTCCATGGCTTTATTTCGCTTAGTTGCTTACTCTTGAGTAGAACTGCATGTTCACGCCAGAATTAAGCATCTTTGTGAAATGAGCCAAATTGAAGCAGAAAACATTGTTGGAGTGTCAGAATGCATAGATAGAAGGCAAATAAGCGTTCCATGGCTTTATTTCGCTTAGTTGCTTATTCTTGAGTAGAACTGCTTGTTCACTCCAGGAATAAGCATGTTTGTAAAATGAGCCAAATTGAAGCAGAAAACATTCTTGGAGTGTCAGAATGCACAGATAGAAGTCAAATAAGCGTTCTATCGCTTTATTTCGCTTAGTTGCTTACTCTTGAGTAGAACTGCATGTTCACGCCAGAATTAAGCATCTTTGTGAAATGAGTCAAATTGAAGCAGAACACATTGGTGGAGTGTCAGAATGCACAGATAGAAGGCAAATAAGCGTTCCATGGCTTTATTTCGCTTAGTTGCTTATTCTTGAGTAGAACTGCTTGTTCACTCCAGGAATAAGCATGTTTGTAAAATGAGTCAAATTGAAGCAGAAAACATTGTTGGAGTGTCAGAATGCACAGATAGAAGGCAACTAAGCGTGCCATGGCTTTATTTCGCTTAGTTGCTTACTCTTGAGTAGAACTGCATGTTCACTCCAGAAATAAGCATCTTTGTAAAATGAGTCAAATTGAATCAGAACACATTGTTGGAGTGTCAGAATGAACAGATAAAAGGCAAATAAGCGTTCTATCGCTTTATTTCGCTTAGTTGCTTACTCTTGAGTAGAACTGCATGTTCACTCCAGAAATAAGCATCTTTGTAAAATGAGTCAAATTGAAGCAGAAAACATCCTTGGAGTGTCAGAATGCACAGATAGAAGGCAAATAAGCGTTCCATGGCTTTATTTCGCTTAGTTGCTTACTCTTGAGTAGAACTGCATGTTCACGCCAGAATTAAGCATCTTTGTGAAATGAGCCAAATTGAAGCAAAAAACATTGTTGGAGTGTCAGAATGCATAGATAGAAGGCAAATAAGCGTTCCATGGCTTTATTTCGCTTAGTTGCTTATTCTTGACTAGAACTGCTTGTTCACTCCAGGAATAAGCATGTTTGTAAAATGAGTCAAATTGAAGCAGAAAACATTGTTGGAGTGTCAGAATGCACAGATAGAAGGCAAATAAGCGTTCCATGGCTTTATTTCGCTTAGTTGCTTACTCTTGAGTAGAACTGCATGTTCACTCCAGAAATAAGCATCTTTGTAAAATGAGTGAAATTGAATCAGAACACATTGTTGGAGTGTCAGAATGCACAGATAGAAGGCAAATAAGCGTTCTATCGCTTTATTTCGCTTAGTTGCTTACTCTTGAGTAGAACTGCATGTTCACTCCAGAAATAAGCATCTTTGTAAAATGAGTCAAATTGAAGCAGAAAACATCCTTGGAGTGTCAGAATGCACAGATAGAAGGCAAATAAGCGTTCCATGGCTTTATTTCGCTTAGTTGCTTACTCTTGAGTAGAACTGCATGTTCACGCCAGAATTAAGCATCTTTGTGAAATGAGCCAAATTGAAGCAGAAAACATTGTTGGAGTGTCAGAATGCATAGATAGAAGGCAAATAAGCGTTCCATGGCTTTATTTCGCTTAGTTGCTTATTCTTGAGTAGAACTGCTTGTTCACTCCAGGAATAAGCATGTTTGTAAAATGAGTCAAATTGAAGCAGAAAACATTCTTGGAGTGTCAGAATGCACAGATAGAAGGCAAATAAGCGTTCCATGGCTTTATTTCGCTTAGTTGCTTACTCTTGAGTAGAACTGCATGTTCACTCCAGAAATAAGCATCTTTGTAAAATGAGTCAAATTGAATCAGAACACATTGTTGGAGTGTCAGAATGCACAGATAGAAGGCAAATAAGCGTTCTATCGCTTTATTTCGCTTAGTTGCTTACTGTTGAGTAGAACTGCATGTTCACGCCAGAAATAAGCATCTTTGTAAAATGAGTCAAATTGAATCAGAACACATTGTTGGAGTGTTAGAATGCACAGATAGAAGGCAAATAAGCGTTCCATGGCTTTATTTCGCTTAGTTGCTTATTCTTGAATAGAACTGCTTGTTCACTCCAGGAATAAGCATGTTTGTAAAATGAGTCAAATTGAAGCAGAAAACATTGTTGGAGTGTCAGAATGCACAGATAGAAGGCAAATAAGCGTTCCATGGCTTTATTTCGCTTAGTTGCTTACTCTTGAGTAGAACTGCATGTTCACTCCAGAAATAAGCATCTTTGTAAAATGAGTCAAATTGAATCAGAACACATTGTTGGAGTGTCAGAATGCACAGATAGAAGGCAAATAAGCGTTCTATCGCTTTATTTCGCTTAGTTGCTTACTCTTGAGTAGTACTGCATGTTCACGCCAGAATTAAGCATCTTTGTGAAATGAGCCAAATTGAAGCAAAAAACATTGTTGGAGTGTCAGAATGCATAGATAGAAGGCAAATAAGCGTTCCATGGCTTTATTTCGCTTAGTTGCTTATTCTTGAGTAGAACTGCTTGTTCACTCCAGGAATAAGCATGTTTGTAAGATGAGTCAAATTGAAGCAGAAAACATTCTTGGAGTGTCAGAATGCACAGATAGAAGTCAAATAAGCGTTCTATCGCTTTATTTCGCTTAGTTGCTTACTCTTGAGTAGAACTGCATGTTCACGCCAGAATTAAGCATCTTTGTACAATGAGTCAAATTGAAGCAGAACACTTTGGTGGAGTGTCAGAATGCACAGATAGAAGGCAAATAAGCGTTCCATGGCTTTATTTCGCTTAGTTGCTTATTCTTGAGTAGAACTGCTTGTTCACTCCAGGAATAAGCATGTTTGTAAAATGAGTCAAATTGAAGCAGAAAACATTGTTGGAGTGTCAGAATGCACAGATAGAAGGCAAATAAGCGTTCCATGGCTTTATTTCGCTTAGTTGCTTACTCTTGAGTAGAACTGCATGTTCACTCCAGAAATAAGCATCTTTGTAAAATGAGTGAAATTGAATCAGAACACATTGTTGGAGTGTCAGAATGCACAGATAGAAGGCAAATAAGCGTTCTATCGCTATATTTCGCTTAGTTGCTTACTCTTGAGTAGAACTGCATGTTCACTCCAGAAATAAGCATCTTTGTAAAATGAGTCAAATTGAAGCAGAAAACATCCTTGGAGTGTCAGAATGCACAGATAGAAGGCAAATAAGCGTTCCGTGGCTTTATTTCGCTTAGTTGCTTACTCTTGAGTAGAACTGCATGTTTACGCCAGAATTAAGCATCTTTGTGAAATGAGCCAAATTGAAGCAGAAAACATTGTTGGAGTGTCAGAATGCATAGATAGAAGGCAAATAAGCGTTCCATGGCTTTATTTCGCTTAGTTGCTTATTCTTGAGTAGAACTGCTTGTTCACTCCAGGAATAAGCATGTTTGTAAAATGAGCCAAATTGAAGCAGAAAGCATTCTTGGAGTGTCAGAATGCACAGATAGAAGTCAAATAAGCGTTCTATCGCTTTATTTCGCTTAGTTGCTTACTCTTGAGTAGAACTGCATGTTCACGCCAGAATTAAGCATCTTTGTGAAATGAGTCAAATTGAAGCAGAACACATTGGTGGAGTGTCAGAATGCACAGATAGAAGGCAAATAAGCGTTCCATGGCTTTATTTCGCTTAGTTGCTTATTCTTGAGTAGAACTGCTTGTTCACTCCAGGAATAAGCATGTTTGTAAAATGAGTCAAATTGAAGCAGAAAACATTGTTGGAGTGTCAGAATGCACAGATAGAAGGCAACTAAGCGTGCCATGGCTTTATTTCGCTTAGTTGCTTACTCTTGAGTAGAACTGCATGTTCACTCCAGAAATAAGCATCTTTGTAAAATGAGTCAAATTGAATCAGAACACATTGTTGGAGTGTCAGAATGAACAGATAGAAGGCAAATAAGCGTTCTATCGCTTTATTTCGCTTAGTTGCTTACTCTTGAGTAGTACTGCATGTTCACGCCAGAATTAAGCATCTTTGTGAAATGAGCCAAATTGAAGCAAAAAACATTGTTGGAGTGTCAGAATGCATAGATAGAAGGCAAATAAGCGTTCCATGGCTTTATTTCGCTTAGTTGCTTATTCTTGAGTAGAACTGCTTGTTCACTCCAGGAATAAGCATGTTTGTAAGATGAGTCAAATTGAAGCAGAAAACATTCTTGGAGTGTCAGAATGCACAGATAGAAGTCAAATAAGCGTTCTATCGCTTTATTTCGCTTAGTTGCTTACTCTTGAGTAGAACTGCATGTTCACGCCAGAATTAAGCATCTTTGTACAATGAGTCAAATTGAAGCAGAACACTTTGGTGGAGTGTCAGAATGCACAGATAGAAGGCAAATAAGCGTTCCATGGCTTTATTTCGCTTAGTTGCTTATTCTTGAGTAGAACTGCTTGTTCACTCCAGGAATAAGCATGTTTGTAAAATGAGTCAAATTGAAGCAGAAAACATTGTTGGAGTGTCAGAATGCACAGATAGAAGGCAAATAAGCGTTCCATGGCTTTATTTCGCTTAGTTGCTTACTCTTGAGTAGAACTGCATGTTCACTCCAGAAATAAGCATCTTTGTAAAATGAGTGAAATTGAATCAGAACACATTGTTGGAGTGTCAGAATGCACAGATAGAAGGCAAATAAGCGTTCTATCGCTATATTTCGCTTAGTTGCTTACTCTTGAGTAGAACTGCATGTTCACTCCAGAAATAAGCATCTTTGTAAAATGAGTCAAATTGAAGCAGAAAACATCCTTGGAGTGTCAGAATGCACAGATAGAAGGCAAATAAGCGTTCCATGGCTTTATTTCGCTTAGTTGCTTACTCTTGAGTAGAACTGCATGTTCACGCCAGAATTAAGCATCTTTGTGAAATGAGCCAAATTGAAGCAGAAAACATTGTTGGAGTGTCAGAATGCATAGATAGAAGGCAAATAAGCGTTCCATGGCTTTATTTCGCTTAGTTGCTTATTCTTGAGTAGAACTGCTTGTTCACTCCAGGAATAAGCATGTTTGTAAAATGAGCCAAATTGAAGCAGAAAGCATTCTTGGAGTGTCAGAATGCACAGATAGAAGTCAAATAAGCGTTCTATCGCTTTATTTCGCTTAGTTGCTTACTCTTGAGTAGAACTGCATGTTCACGCCAGAATTAAGCATCTTTGTGAAATGAGTCAAATTGAAGCAGAACACATTGGTGGAGTGTCAGAATGCACAGATAGAAGGCAAATAAGCGTTCCATGGCTTTATTTCGCTTAGTTGCTTATTCTTGAGTAGAACTGCTTGTTCACTCCAGGAATAAGCATGTTTGTAAAATGAGTCAAATTGAAGCAGAAAACATTGTTGGAGTGTCAGAATGCACAGATAGAAGGCAACTAAGCGTGCCATGGCTTTATTTCGCTTAGTTGCTTACTCTTGAGTAGAACTGCATGTTCACTCCAGAAATAAGCATCTTTGTAAAATGAGTCAAATTGAATCAGAACACATTGTTGGAGTGTCAGAATGAACAGATAAAAGGCAAATAAGCGTTCTATCGCTTTATTTCGCTTAGTTGCTTACTCTTGAGTAGAACTGCATGTTCACTCCAGAAATAAGCATCTTTGTAAAATGAGTCAAATTGAAGCAGAAAACATCCTTGGAGTGTCAGAATGCACAGATAGAAGGCAAATAAGCGTTCCATGGCTTTATTTCGCTTAGTTGCTTACTCTTGAGTAGAACTGCATGTTCACGCCAGAATTAAGCATCTTTGTGAAATGAGCCAAATTGAAGCAAAAAACATTGTTGGAGTGTCAGAATGCATAGATAGAAGGCAAATAAGCGTTCCATGGCTTTATTTCGCTTAGTTGCTTATTCTTGACTAGAACTGCTTGTTCACTCCAGGAATAAGCATGTTTGTAAAATGAGTCAAATTGAAGCAGAAAACATTGTTGGAGTGTCAGAATGCACAGATAGAAGGCAAATAAGCGTTCCATGGCTTTATTTCGCTTAGTTGCTTACTCTTGAGTAGAACTGCATGTTCACTCCAGAAATAAGCATCTTTGTAAAATGAGTGAAATTGAATCAGAACACATTGTTGGAGTGTCAGAATGCACAGATAGAAGGCAAATAAGCGTTCTATCGCTTTATTTCGCTTAGTTGCTTACTCTTGAGTAGAACTGCATGTTCACTCCAGAAATAAGCATCTTTGTAAAATGAGTCAAATTGAAGCAGAAAACATCCTTGGAGTGTCAGAATGCACAGATAGAAGGCAAATAAGCGTTCCATGGCTTTATTTCGCTTAGTTGCTTACTCTTGAGTAGAACTGCATGTTCACGCCAGAATTAAGCATCTTTGTGAAATGAGCCAAATTGAAGCAGAAAACATTGTTGGAGTGTCAGAATGCATAGATAGAAGGCAAATAAGCGTTCCATGGCTTTATTTCGCTTAGTTGCTTATTCTTGAGTAGAACTGCTTGTTCACTCCAGGAATAAGCATGTTTGTAAAATGAGCCAAATTGAAGCAGAAAACATTCTTGGAGTGTCAGAATGCACAGATAGAAGTCAAATAAGCGTTCTATCGCTTTATTTCGCTTAGTTGCTTACTCTTGAGTAGAACTGCATGTTCACGCCAGAATTAAGCATCTTTGTGAAATGAGTCAAATTGAAGCAGAACACATTGGTGGAGTGTCAGAATGCACAGATAGAAGGCAAATAAGCGTTCCATGGCTTTATTTCGCTTAGTTGCTTATTCTTGAGTAGAACTGCTTGTTCACTCCAGGAATAAGCATGTTTGTAAAATGAGTCAAATTGAAGCAGAAAACATTGTTGGAGTGTCAGAATGCACAGATAGAAGGCAAATAAGCGTTCCATGGCTTTATTTCGCTTAGTTGCTTACTCTTGAGTAGAACTGCATGTTCACGCCAGAATTAAGCATCTTTGTGAAATGAGCCAAATTGAAGCAGAAAACATTGTTGGAGTGTCAGAATGCATAGATAGAAGGCAAATAAGCGTTCCATGGCTTTATTTCGCTTAGTTGCTTATTCTTGAGTAGAACTGCTTGTTCACTCCAGGAATAAGCATGTTTGTAAAATGAGTCAAATTGAAGCAGAAAACATTGTTGGAGTGTCAGAATGCACAGATAGAAGGCAACTAAGCGTGCCATGGCTTTATTTCGCTTAGTTGCTTACTCTTGAGTAGAACTGCATGTTCACTCCAGAAATAAGCATCTTTGTAAAATGAGTCAAATTGAATCAGAACACATTGTTGGAGTGTCAGAATGAACAGATAAAAGGCAAATAAGCGTTCTATCGCTTTATTTCGCTTAGTTGCTTACTCTTGAGTAGAACTGCATGTTCACTCCAGAAATAAGCATCTTTGTAAAATGAGTCAAATTGAAGCAGAAAACATCCTTGGAGTGTCAGAATGCACAGATAGAAGGCAAATAAGCGTTCCATGGCTTTATTTCGCTTAGTTGCTTACTCTTGAGTAGAACTGCATGTTCACGCCAGAATTAAGCATCTTTGTGAAATGAGCCAAATTGAAGCAAAAAACATTGTTGGAGTGTCAGAATGCATAGATAGAAGGCAAATAAGCGTTCCATGGCTTTATTTCGCTTAGTTGCTTATTCTTGACTAGAACTGCTTGTTCACTCCAGGAATAAGCATGTTTGTAAAATGAGTCAAATTGAAGCAGAAAACATTGTTGGAGTGTCAGAATGCACAGATAGAAGGCAAATAAGCGTTCCATGGCTTTATTTCGCTTAGTTGCTTACTCTTGAGTAGAACTGCATGTTCACTCCAGAAATAAGCATCTTTGTAAAATGAGTGAAATTGAATCAGAACACATTGTTGGAGTGTCAGAATGCACAGATAGAAGGCAAATAAGCGTTCTATCGCTTTATTTCGCTTAGTTGCTTACTCTTGAGTAGAACTGCATGTTCACTCCAGAAATAAGCATCTTTGTAAAATGAGTCAAATTGAAGCAGAAAACATCCTTGGAGTGTCAGAATACACAGATAGAAGGCAAATAAGCGTTCCATGGCTTTATTTCGCTTAGTTGCTTACTCTTGAGTAGAACTGCATGTTCACGCCAGAATTAAGCATCTTTGTGAAATGAGCCAAATTGAAGCAGAAAACATTGTTGGAGTGTCAGAATGCATAGATAGAAGGCAAATAAGCGTTCCATGGCTTTATTTCGCTTAGTTGCTTATTCTTGAGTAGAACTGCTTGTTCACTCCAGGAATAAGCATGTTTGTAAAATGAGCCAAATTGAAGCAGAAAACATTCTTGGAGTGTCAGAATGCACAGATAGAAGTCAAATAAGCGTTCTATCGCTTTATTTCGCTTAGTTGCTTACTCTTGAGTAGAACTGCATGTTCACGCCAGAATTAAGCATCTTTGTGAAATGAGTCAAATTGAAGCAGAACACATTGGTGGAGTGTCAGAATGCACAGATAGAAGGCAAATAAGCGTTCCATGGCTTTATTTCGCTTAGTTGCTTATTCTTGAGTAGAACTGCTTGTTCACTCCAGGAATAAGCATGTTTGTAAAATGAGTCAAATTGAAGCAGAAAACATTGTTGGAGTGTCAGAATGCACAGATAGAAGGCAACTAAGCGTGCCATGGCTTTATTTCGCTTAGTTGCTTACTCTTGAGTAGAACTGCATGTTCACTCCAGAAATAAGCATCTTTGTAAAATGAGTCAAATTGAATCAGAACACATTGTTGGAGTGTCAGAATGAACAGATAAAAGGCAAATAAGCGTTCTATCGCTTTATTTCGCTTAGTTGCTTACTCTTGAGTAGAACTGCATGTTCACTCCAGAAATAAGCATCTTTGTAAAATGAGTCAAATTGAAGCAGAAAACATCCTTGGAGTGTCAGAATGCACAGATAGAAGGCAAATAAGCGTTCCATGGCTTTATTTCGCTTAGTTGCTTACTCTTGAGTAGAACTGCATGTTCACGCCAGAATTAAGCATCTTTGTGAAATGAGCCAAATTGAAGCAAAAAACATTGTTGGAGTGTCAGAATGCATAGATAGAAGGCAAATAAGCGTTCCATGGCTTTATTTCGCTTAGTTGCTTATTCTTGACTAGAACTGCTTGTTCACTCCAGGAATAAGCATGTTTGTAAAATGAGTCAAATTGAAGCAGAAAACATTGTTGGAGTGTCAGAATGCACAGATAGAAGGCAAATAAGCGTTCCATGGCTTTATTTCGCTTAGTTGCTTACTCTTGAGTAGAACTGCATGTTCACTCCAGAAATAAGCATCTTTGTAAAATGAGTGAAATTGAATCAGAACACATTGTTGGAGTGTCAGAATGCACAGATAGAAGGCAAATAAGCGTTCTATCGCTTTATTTCGCTTAGTTGCTTACTCTTGAGTAGAACTGCATGTTCACTCCAGAAATAAGCATCTTTGTAAAATGAGTCAAATTGAAGCAGAAAACATCCTTGGAGTGTCAGAATGCACAGATAGAAGGCAAATAAGCGTTCCATGGCTTTATTTCGCTTAGTTGCTTACTCTTGAGTAGAACTGCATGTTCACGCCAGAATTAAGCATCTTTGTGAAATGAGCCAAATTGAAGCAGAAAACATTGTTGGAGTGTCAGAATGCATAGATAGAAGGCAAATAAGCGTTCCATGGCTTTATTTCGCTTAGTTGCTTATTCTTGAGTAGAACTGCTTGTTCACTCCAGGAATAAGCATGTTTGTAAAATGAGCCAAATTGAAGCAGAAAACATTCTTGGAGTGTCAGAATGCACAGATAGAAGTCAAATAAGCGTTCTATCGCTTTATTTCGCTTAGTTGCTTACTCTTGAGTAGAACTGCATGTTCACGCCAGAATTAAGCATCTTTGTGAAATGAGTCAAATTGAAGCAGAACACATTGGTGGAGTGTCAGAATGCACAGATAGAAGGCAAATAAGCGTTCCATGGCTTTATTTCGCTTAGTTGCTTATTCTTGAGTAGAACTGCTTGTTCACTCCAGGAATAAGCATGTTTGTAAAATGAGTCAAATTGAAGCAGAAAACATTGTTGGAGTGTCAGAATGCACAGATAGAAGGCAAATAAGCGTTCCATGGCTTTATTTCGCTTAGTTGCTTACTCTTGAGTAGAACTGCATGTTCACGCCAGAATTAAGCATCTTTGTGAAATGAGCCAAATTGAAGCAGAAAACATTGTTGGAGTGTCAGAATGCATAGATAGAAGGCAAATAAGCGTTCCATGGCTTTATTTCGCTTAGTTGCTTATTCTTGAGTAGAACTGCTTGTTCACTCCAGGAATAAGCATGTTTGTAAAATGAGCCAAATTGAAGCAGAAAACATTCTTGGAGTGTCAGAATGCACAGATAGAAGTCAAATAAGCGTTCTATCGCTTTATTTCGCTTAGTTGCTTACTCTTGAGTAGAACTGCATGTTCACGCCAGAATTAAGCATCTTTGTGAAATGAGTCAAATTGAAGCAGAACACATTGGTGGAGTGTCAGAATGCACAGATAGAAGGCAAATAAGCGTTCCATGGCTTTATTTCGCTTAGTTGCTTATTCTTGAGTAGAACTGCTTGTTCACTCCAGGAATAAGCATGTTTGTAAAATGAGTCAAATTGAAGCAGAAAACATTGTTGGAGTGTCAGAATGCACAGATAGAAGGCAAATAAGCGTTCCATGGCTTTATTTCGCTTAGTTGCTTACTCTTGAGTAGAACTGCATGTTCACGCCAGAATTAAGCATCTTTGTACAATGAGTCAAATTGAAGCAGAACACTTTGGTGGAGTGTCAGAATGCACAGATAGAAGGCAAATAAGCGTTCCATGGCTTTATTTCGCTTAGTTGCTTATTCTTGAGTAGAACTGCTTGTTCACTCCAGGAATAAGCATGTTTGTAAAATGAGTCAAATTGAAGCAGAAAACATTGTTGGAGTGTCAGAATGCACAGATAGAAGGCAAATAAGCGTTCCATGGCTTTATTTCGCTTAGTTGCTTACTCTTGAGTAGAACTGCATGTTCACTCCAGAAATAAGCATCTTTGTAAAATGAGTCAAATTGAATCAGAACACATTGTTGGAGTGTCAGAATGAACAGATAAAAGGCAAATAAGCGTTCTATCGCTTTATTTCGCTTAGTTGCTTACTCTTGAGTAGAACTGCATGTTCACTCCAGAAATAAGCATGTTTGTAAAATGAGTCAAATTGAAGCAGAAAACATCCTTGGAGTGTCAGAATGCACAGATAGAAGGCAAATAAGCGTTCCATGGCTTTATTTCGCTTAGTTGCTTACTCTTGAGTAGAACTGCATGTTCACGCCAGAATTAAGCATCTTTGTGAAATGAGCCAAATTGAAGCAAAAAACATTGTTGGAGTGTCAGAATGCATAGATAGAAGGCAAATAAGCGTTCCATGGCTTTATTTCGCTTAGTTGCTTATTCTTGAGTAGAACTGCTTGTTCACTCCAGGAATAAGCATGTTTGTAAGATGAGTCAAATTGAAGCAGAAAACATTCTTGGAATGTCAGAATGCACAGATAGAAGGCAAATAAGCGTTCTATCGCTTTATTTCGCTTAGTTGCTTACTCTTGAGTAGAACTGCATGTTCACGCCAGAATTAAGCATCTTTGTGAAATGAGTCAAATTGAAGCAGAACACTTTGGTGGAGTGTCAGAATGCACAGATAGAAGGCAAATTAGTGTTCCATGGCTTTATTTCGCTTAGTTGCTTATTCTTGAGTAGAACTGCTTGTTCACTCCAGAATTAAGCATCTTTGTGAAATGAGTCAAATTGAAGCAGAACACATTGTTGGAGTGTCAAAATGCACAGATAGAAGGCAAATAAGCGTTCTATCGCTTTATTTCGCTTAGTTGCTTACTCTTGAGTAGAACTGCATGTTCACGCCAGAAATAAGCATCTTTGTAAAATGAGTCAAATTGAATCAGAACACATTGTTGGAGTGTCAGAATGCACAGATAGAAGGCAAATAAGCGTTCCATGGCTTTATTTCGCTTAGTTGCTTATTCTTGAGTAGAACTGCTTGTTCACTCCAGGAATAATCATGTTTGTAAAATGAGTCAAATTGAATCAGAACACATTGTTGGAGTGTCAGAATGCACAGATAGAAGGCAAATAAGCGTTCTATCGCTTTATTTCGCTTAGTTGCTTACTGTTGAGTAGAACTGCATGTTCACGCCAGAAATAAGCATCTTTGTACAATGAGTCAAATTGAAGCAGAACACTTTCGTGGAGTGTCAGAATGCACAGATAGAAGGCAAATAAGCGTTCCATGGCTTTATTTCGCTTAGTTGCTTATTCTTGAGTAGAACTGCTTGTTCACTCCAGGAATAAGCATGTTTGTAAAATGAGTCAAATTGAAGCAGAAAACATTGTTGGAGTGTCGGAATGCACAGATAGAAGGCAAATAAGCGTTCCATGGCTTTATTTCGCTTAGTTGCTTACTCTTGAGTAGAACTGCATGTTCACTCCAGAAATAAGCATCTTTGTAAAATGAGTCAAATTGAATCAGAACACATTGTTGGAGTGTCAGAATGCACATATAGAAGGCAAATAAGCGTTCTATCGCTTTATTTCGCTTAGTTGCTTACTCTTGAGTAGAACTGCATGTTCACGCCAGAATTAAGCATCTTTGTGAAATGAGCCAAATTGAAGCAAAAAACATTGTTGGAGTGTCAGAATGCATAGATAGAAGGCAAATAAGCGTTCCATGGCTTTATTTCGCTTAGTTGCTTATTCTTGAGTAGAACTGCTTGTTCACTCCAGGAATAAGCATGTTTGTAAAATGAGCCAAATTGAAGCAGAAAACATTCTTGGAGTGTCAGAATGCACAGATAGAAGTCAAATAAGCGTTCTATCGCTTTATTTCGCTTAGTTGCTTACTCTTGAGTAGAACTGCATGTTCACGCCAGAATTAAGCATCTTTGTGAAATGAGTCAAATTGAAGCAGAACACATTGGTGGAGTGTCAGAATGCACAGATAGAAGGCAAATAAGCGTACCATGGCTTTATTTCGCTTAGTTGCTTATTCTTGAGTAGAATTGCTTGTTCACTCTAGGAATAAGCATGTTTGTAAAATGAGTCAAATTGAAGCAGAAAACATTGTTGGAGTGTCAGAATGCACAGCTAGAAGGCAAATAAGCGTTCCATGGCTTTATTTCGCTTAGTTGCTTACTCTTGAGTAGAACTGCATGTTCACTCCAGAAATAAGCATCTTTGTAAAATGAGTCAAATTGAATCAGAACACATTGTTGGAGTGTCAGAATGCACAGATAGAAGGCAAATAAGCGTTCTATCGCTTTATTTCGCTTAGTTGCTTACTCTTGAGTAGAACTGCATGTTCACGCCAGAATTAAGCATCTTTGTGAAATGAGCCAAATTGAAGCAGAAAACATTGTTGGAGTGTCAGAATGCATAGATAGAAGGCAAATAAGCGTTCCATGGCTTTATTTCGCTTAGTTGCTTATTCTTGAGTAGAACTGCTTGTTCACTCCAGGAATAAGCATGTTTGTAAAATGAGCCAAATTGAAGCAGAAAACATTCTTGGAGTGTCAGAATGCACAGATAGAAGTCAAATAAGCGTTCTATCGCTTTATTTCGCTTAGTTGCTTACTCTTGAGTAGAACTGCATGTTCACGCCAGAATTAAGCATCTTTGTGAAATGAGTCAAATTGAAGCAGAACACATTGGTGGAGTGTCAGAATGCACAGATAGAAGGCAAATAAGCGTTCCATGGCTTTATTTCGCTTAGTTGCTTACTCTTGAGTAGAACTGCATGTTCACTCCAGAAATAAGCATCTTTGTAAAATGAGTGAAATTGAATCAGAACACATTGTTGGAGTGTCAGAATGCACAGATACAAGGCAAATAAGCGTTCTATCGCTTTATTTCGCTTAGTTGCTTACTCTTGAGTAGAACTGCATGTTCACTCCAGAAATAAGCATCTTTGTAAAATGAGTCAAATTGAAGCAGAAAACATCCTTGGAGTGTCAGAATGCACAGATAGAAGGCAAATAAGCGTTCCATGGCTTTATTTCGCTTAGTTGCTTACTCTTGAGTAGAACTGCATGTTCACTCCAGAAATAAGCATCTTTGTAAAATGAGTCAAATTGAATCAGAACACATTGTTGGAGTGTCAGAATGCACAGATAGAAGGCAAATAAGCGTTCTATCGCTTTATTTCGCTTAGTTGCTTACTGTTGAGTAGAACTGCATGTTCACGCCAGAAATAAGCATCTTTGTAAAATGAGTCAAATTGAATCAGAACACATTGTTGGAGTGTTAGAATGCACAGATAGAAGGCAAATAAGCGTTCCATGGCTTTATTTCGCTTAGTTGCTTATTCTTGAGTAGAACTGCTTGTTCACTCCAGGGATAAGCATGTTTGTAAAATGAGTCAAATTGAAGCAGAAAACATTGTTGAAGTGTCAGAATGCACAGATAGAAGGCAAATAAGCGTTCCATGGCTTTATTTCGCTTAGTTGCTTACTCTTGAGTAGAACTGCATGTTCACTCCAGAAATAAGCATCTTTGTAAAATGAGTCAAATTGAATCAGAACCCATTGTTGGAGTGTCAGAATGCACAGATAGAAGGCAAATAAGCGTTCTATCGCTTTATTTCGCTTAGTTGCTTACTCTTGAGTAGAACTGCATGTTCACTCCAGAAATAAGCATCTTTGTAAAATGAGTCAAATTGAATCAGAACACATTGTTGGAGTGTCAGAATGCACAGATAGAAGGCAAATAAGCGTTCTATCGCTTTATTTCGCTTAGTTGCTTACTCTTGAGTAGAACTGCATGTTCACGCCAGAATTAAGCATCTTTGTGAAATGAGCCAAATTGAAGCAAAAAACATTGTTGGAGTGTCAGAATGCATAGATAGAAGGCAAATAAGCGTTCCATGGCTTTATTTCGCTTAGTTGCTTATTCTTGAGTAGAACTGCTTGTTCACTCCAGGAATAAGCATGTTTGTAAGATGAGTCAAATTGAAGCAGAAAACATTCTTGGAGTGTCAGAATGCACAGATAGAAGTCAAATAAGCGTTCTATCGCTTTATTTCGCTTAGTTGCTTACTCTTGAGTAGAACTGCATGTTCACGCCAGAATTAAGCATCTTTGTACAATGAGTCAAATTGAAGCAGAACACTTTGGTGGAGTGTCAGAATGCACAGATAGAAGGCAAATAAGCGTTCCATGGCTTTATTTCGCTTAGTTGCTTATTCTTGAGTAGAACTGCTTGTTCACTCCAGGAATAAGCATGTTTGTAAAATGAGTCAAATTGAAGCAGAAAACATTGTTGGAGTGTCAGAATGCACAGATAGAAGGCAAATAAGCGTTCCATGGCTTTATTTCGCTTAGTTGCTTACTCTTGAGTAGAACTGCATGTTCACTCCAGGAATAAGCATGTTTGTAAAATGAGTCAAATTGAAGCAGAAAACATTGTTGGAGTGTCAGAATGCACAGATAGAAGGCAAATAAGCGTTCCATGGCTTTATTTCGCTTAGTTGCTTATTCTTGAGTAGAACTGCTTGTTCACTCCAGGAATAAGCATGTTTGTAAAATGAGTCAAATTGAAGCAGAAAACATTGTTGGAGTGTCAGAATGCACAGATAGAAGGCAAATAAGCGTTCTATCGCTTTATTTCGCTTAGTTGCTTACTGTAGAGTAGAACTGCATGTTCACGCCAGAAATAAGCATCTTTGTAAAATGAGTCAAATTGAATCAGAACACATTGTTGGAGTGTCAGAATGCACAGATAGAAGGCAAATAAGCGTTCTATCGCTTTATTTCGCTTAGTTGCTTACTCTTGAGTAGAACTGCATGTTCACTCCAGAAATAAGCATCTTTGTAAAATGAGTCAAATTGAATCAGAACACATTGTTGGAGTGTCAGAATGCACAGATAGAAGGCAAATAAGCGTTCTATCGCTTTATTTCGCTTAGTTGCTTACTCTTGAGTAGAACTGCATGTTCACTCCAGAAATAAGCATCTTTGTAAAATGAGTCAAATTGAATCAGAACACATTGTTGGAGTGTCAGAATGCACAGATAGAAGGCAAATAAGCGTTCTATCGCTTTATTTCGCTTAGTTGCTTACTCTTGAGTAGAACTGCATGTTCACGCCAGAATTAAGCATCTTTGTAAAATGAGCCAAATTGAAGCAAAAAACATTGTTGGAGTGTCAGAATGCATAGATAGAAGGCAAATAAGCGTTCCATGGCTTTATTTCGCTTAGTTGCTTATTCTTGAGTAGAACTGCTTGTTCACTCCAGGAATAAGCATGTTTGTAAGATGAGTCAAATTGAAGCAGAAAACATTCTTGGAGTGTCAGAATGCACAGATAGAAGTCAAATAAGCGTTCTATCGCTTTATTTCGCTTAGTTGCTTACTCTTGAGTAGAACTGCATGTTCACGCCAGAATTAAGCATCTTTGTACAATGAGTCAAATTGAAGCAGAACACTTTGGTGGAGTGTCAGAATGCACAGATAGAAGGCAAATAAGCGTTCCATGGCTTTATTTCGCTTAGTTGCTTATTCTTGAGTAGAACTGCTTGTTCACTCCAGGAATAAGCATGTTTGTAAAATGAGTCAAATTGAAGCAGAAAACATTGTTGGAGTGTCAGAATGCACAGATAGAAGGCAAATAAGCGTTCCATGGCTTTATTTCGCTTAGTTGCTTACTCTTGAGTAGAACTGCATGTTCACTCCAGAAATAAGCATCTTTGTAAAATGAGTGAAATTGAATCAGAACACATTGTTGGAGTGTCAGAATGCACAGATAGAAGGCAAATAAGCGTTCTATCGCTTTATTTCGCTTAGTTGCTTACTCTTGAGTAGAACTGCATGTTCACTCCAGAAATAAGCATCTTTGTAAAATGAGTCAAATTGAAGCAGAAAACATCCTTGGAGTGTCAGAATGCACAGATAGAAGGCAAATAAGCGTTCCATGGCTTTATTTCGCTTAGTTGCTTACTCTTGAGTAGAACTGCATGTTCACGCCAGAATTAAGCATCTTTGTGAAATGAGCCAAATTGAAGCAGAAAACATTGTTGGAGTGTCAGAATGCATAGATAGAAGGCAAATAAGCGTTCCATGGCTTTATTTCGCTTAGTTGCTTATTCTTGAGTAGAACTGCTTGTTCACTCCAGGAATAAGCATGTTTGTAAAATGAGCCAAATTGAAGCAGAAAACATTCTTGGAGTGTCAGAATGCACAGATAGAAGTCAAATAAGCGTTCTATCGCTTTATTTCGCTTAGTTGCTTACTCTTGAGTAGAACTGCATGTTCACGCCAGAATTAAGCATCTTTGTGAAATGAGTCAAATTGAAGCAGAACACATTGGTGGAGTGTCAGAATGCACAGATAGAAGGCAAATAAGCGTTCCATGGCTTTATTTCGCTTAGTTGCTTATTCTTGAGTAGAACTGCTTGTTCACTCCAGGAATAAGCATGTTTGTAAAATGAGTCAAATTGAAGCAGAAAACATTGTTGGAGTGTCAGAATGCACAGATAGAAGGCAAATAAGCGTTCCATGGCTTTATTTCGCTTAGTTGCTTACTCTTGAGTAGAACTGCATGTTCACGCCAGAATTAAGCATCTTTGTGAAATGAGCCAAATTGAAGCAGAAAACATTGTTGGAGTGTCAGAATGCATAGATAGAAGGCAAATAAGCGTTCCATGGCTTTATTTCGCTTAGTTGCTTATTCTTGAGTAGAACTGCTTGTTCACTCCAGGAATAAGCATGTTTGTAAAATGAGCCAAATTGAAGCAGAAAACATTCTTGGAGTGTCAGAATGCACAGATAGAAGTCAAATAAGCGTTCTATCGCTTTATTTCGCTTAGTTGCTTACTCTTGAGTAGAACTGCATGTTCACGCCAGAATTAAGCATCTTTGTGAAATGAGTCAAATTGAAGCAGAACACATTGGTGGAGTGTCAGAATGCACAGATAGAAGGCAAATAAGCGTTCCATGGCTTTATTTCGCTTAGTTGCTTATTCTTGAGTAGAACTGCTTGTTCACTCCAGGAATAAGCATGTTTGTAAAATGAGTCAAATTGAAGCAGAAAACATTGTTGGAGTGTCAGAATGCACAGATAGAAGGCAAATAAGCGTTCCATGGCTTTATTTCGCTTAGTTGCTTACTCTTGAGTAGAACTGCATGTTCACGCCAGAATTAAGCATCTTTGTACAATGAGTCAAATTGAAGCAGAACACTTTGGTGGAGTGTCAGAATGCACAGATAGAAGGCAAATAAGCGTTCCATGGCTTTATTTCGCTTAGTTGCTTATTCTTGAGTAGAACTGCTTGTTCACTCCAGGAATAAGCATGTTTGTAAAATGAGTCAAATTGAAGCAGAAAACATTGTTGGAGTGTCAGAATGCACAGATAGAAGGCAAATAAGCGTTCCATGGCTTTATTTCGCTTAGTTGCTTACTCTTGAGTAGAACTGCATGTTCACTCCAGAAATAAGCATCTTTGTAAAATGAGTCAAATTGAATCAGAACACATTGTTGGAGTGTCAGAATGAACAGATAAAAGGCAAATAAGCGTTCTATCGCTTTATTTCGCTTAGTTGCTTACTCTTGAGTAGAACTGCATGTTCACGCCAGAAATAAGCATCTTTGTAAAATGAGTCAAATTGAATCAGAACACATTGTTGGAGTGTCAGAATGCACAGATAGAAGGCAAATAAGCGTTCCATGGCTTTATTTCGCTTAGTTGCTTATTCTTGAGTAGAACTGCTTGTTCACTCCAGGAATAAGCATGTTTGTAAAATGAGCCAAATTGAAGCAAAAAACATTGTTGGAGTGTCAGAATGCATAGATAGAAGGCAAATAAGCGTTCCATGGCTTTATTTCGCTTAGTTGCTTATTCTTGAGTAGAACTGCTTGTTCACTCCAGGAATAAGCATGTTTGTAAAATGAGCCAAATTGAAGCAGAAAACATTCTTGGAGTGTCAGAATGCACAGATAGAAGTCAAATAAGCGTTCTATCGCTTTATTTCGCTTAGTTGCTTACTCTTGAGTAGAACTGCATGTTCACGCCAGAATTAAGCATCTTTGTGAAATGAGTCAAATTGAAGCAGAACACATTGGTGGAGTGTCAGAATGCACAGATAGAAGGCAAATAAGCGTTCCATGGCTTTATTTCGCTTAGTTGCTTATTCTTGAGTAGAATTGCTTGTTCACTCTAGGAATAAGCATGTTTGTAAAATGTGTCAAATTGAAGCAGAAAACATTGTTGGAGTGTCAGAATGCACAGCTAGAAGGCAAATAAGCGTTCCATGGCTTTATTTCGCTTAGTTGCTTACTCTTGAGTAGAACTGCATGTTCACTCCAGAAATAAGCATCTTTGTAAAATGAGTCAAATTGAATCAGAACACATTGTTGGAGTGTCAGAATGCACAGATAGAAGGCAAATAAGCGTTCTATCGCTTTATTTCGCTTAGTTGCTTACTCTTGAGTAGAACTGCATGTTCACGCCAGAATTAAGCATCTTTGTGAAATGAGCCAAATTGAAGCAGAAAACATTGTTGGAGTGTCAGAATGCATAGATAGAAGGCAAATAAGCGTTCCATGGCTTTATTTCGCTTAGTTGCTTATTCTTGAGTAGAACTGCTTGTTCACTCCAGGAATAAGCATGTTTGTAAAATGAGCCAAATTGAAGCAGAAAACATTCTTGGAGTGTCAGAATGCACAGATAGAAGTCAAATAAGCGTTCTATCGCTTTATTTCGCTTAGTTGCTTACTCTTGAGTAGAACTGCATGTTCACGCCAGAATTAAGCATCTTTGTGAAATGAGTCAAATTGAAGCAGAACACATTGGTGGAGTGTCAGAATGCACAGATAGAAGGCAAATAAGCGTTCCATGGCTTTATTTCGCTTAGTTGCTTACTCTTGAGTAGAACTGCATGTTCACTCCAGAAATAAGCATCTTTGTAAAATGAGTGAAATTGAATCAGAACACATTGTTGGAGTGTCAGAATGCACAGATACAAGGCAAATAAGCGTTCTATCGCTTTATTTCGCTTAGTTGCTTACTCTTGAGTAGAACTGCATGTTCACTCCAGAAATAAGCATCTTTGTAAAATGAGTCAAATTGAAGCAGAAAACATCCTTGGAGTGTCAGAATGCACAGATAGAAGGCAAATAAGCGTTCCATGGCTTTATTTCGCTTAGTTGCTTACTCTTGAGTAGAACTGCATGTTCACGCCAGAATTAAGCATCTTTGTGAAATGAGCCAAATTGAAGCAGAAAACATTGTTGGAGTGTCAGAATGCACAGATAGAAGGCAAATAAGCGTTCCATGGCTTTATTTCGCTTAGTTGCTTACTCTTGAGTAGAACTGCATGTTCACTCCAGAAATAAGCATCTTTGTAAAATGAGTCAAATTGAATCAGAACACATTGTTGGAGTGTCAGAATGCACAGATAGAAGGCAAATAAGCGTTCTATCGCTTTATTTCGCTTAGTTGCTTACTGTTGAGTAGAACTGCATGTTCACGCCAGAAATAAGCATCTTTGTAAAATGAGTCAAATTGAATCAGAACACATTGTTGGAGTGTTAGAATGCACAGATAGAAGGCAAATAAGCGTTCCATGGCTTTATTTCGCTTAGTTGCTTATTCTTGAGTAGAACTGCTTGTTCACTCCAGGGATAAGCATGTTTGTAAAATGAGTCAAATTGAAGCAGAAAACATTGTTGGAGTGTCAGAATGCACAGATAGAAGGCAAATAAGCGTTCCATGGCTTTATTTCGCTTAGTTGCTTACTCTTGAGTAGAACTGCATGTTCACTCCAGAAATAAGCATCTTTGTAAAATGAGTCAAATTGAATCAGAACCCATTGTTGGAGTGTCAGAATGCACAGATAGAAGGCAAATAAGCGTTCTATCGCTTTATTTCGCTTAGTTGCTTACTCTTGAGTAGAACTGCATGTTCACTCCAGAAATAAGCATCTTTGTAAAATGAGTCAAATTGAATCAGAACACATTGTTGGAGTGTCAGAATGCACAGATAGAAGGCAAATAAGCGTTCTATCGCTTTATTTCGCTTAGTTGCTTACTCTTGAGTAGAACTGCATGTTCACGCCAGAATTAAGCATCTTTGTGAAATGAGCCAAATTGAAGCAAAAAACATTGTTGGAGTGTCAGAATGCATAGATAGAAGGCAAATAAGCGTTCCATGGCTTTATTTCGCTTAGTTGCTTACTCTTGAGTAGAACTGCTTGTTCACTCCAGGAATAAGCATGTTTGTAAGATGAGTCAAATTGAAGCAGAAAACATTCTTGGAGTGTCAGAATGCACAGATAGAAGTCAAATAAGCGTTCTATCGCTTTATTTCGCTTAGTTGCTTACTCTTGAGTAGAACTGCATGTTCACGCCAGAATTAAGCATCTTTGTACAATGAGTCAAATTGAAGCAGAACACTTTGGTGGAGTGTCAGAATGCACAGATAGAAGGCAAATAAGCGTTCCATGGCTTTATTTCGCTTAGTTGCTTATTCTTGAGTAGAACTGCTTGTTCACTCCAGGAATAAGCATGTTTGTAAAATGAGTCAAATTGAAGCAGAAAACATTGTTGGAGTGTCAGAATGCACAGATAGAAGGCAAATAAGCGTTCCATGGCTTTATTTCGCTTAGTTGCTTACTCTTGAGTAGAACTGCATGTTCACTCCAGGAATAAGCATGTTTGTAAAATGAGTCAAATTGAAGCAGAAAACATTGTTGGAGTGTCAGAATGCACAGATAGAAGGCAAATAAGCGTTCCATGGCTTTATTTCGCTTAGTTGCTTATTCTTGAGTAGAACTGCTTGTTCACTCCAGGAATAAGCATGTTTGTAAAATGAGTCAAATTGAAGCAGAAAACATTGTTGGAGTGTCAGAATGCACAGATAGAAGGCAAATAAGCGTTCTATCGCTTTATTTCGCTTAGTTGCTTACTGTAGAGTAGAACTGCATGTTCACGCCAGAAATAAGCATCTTTGTAAAATGAGTCAAATTGAATCAGAACACATTGTTGGAGTGTCAGAATGCACAGATAGAAGGCAAATAAGCGTTCTATCGCTTTATTTCGCTTAGTTGCTTACTCTTGAGTAGAACTGCATGTTCACTCCAGAAATAAGCATCTTTGTAAAATGAGTCAAATTGAATCAGAACACATTGTTGGAGTGTCAGAATGCACAGATAGAAGGCAAATAAGCGTTCTATCGCTTTATTTCGCTTAGTTGCTTACTCTTGAGTAGAACTGCATGTTCACGCCAGAATTAAGCATCTTTGTAAAATGAGCCAAATTGAAGCAAAAAACATTGTTGGAGTGTCAGAATGCATAGATAGAAGGCAAATAAGCGTTCCATGGCTTTATTTCGCTTAGTTGCTTATTCTTGAGTAGAACTGCTTGTTCACTCCAGGAATAAGCATGTTTGTAAGATGAGTCAAATTGAAGCAGAAAACATTCTTGGAGTGTCAGAATGCACAGATAGAAGTCAAATAAGCGTTCTATCGCTTTATTTCGCTTAGTTGCTTACTCTTGAGTAGAACTGCATGTTCACGCCAGAATTAAGCATCTTTGTACAATGAGTCAAATTGAAGCAGAACACTTTGGTGGAGTGTCAGAATGCACAGATAGAAGGCAAATAAGCGTTCCATGGCTTTATTTCGCTTAGTTGCTTATTCTTGAGTAGAACTGCTTGTTCACTCCAGGAATAAGCATGTTTGTAAAATGAGTCAAATTGAAGCAGAAAACATTGTTGGAGTGTCAGAATGCACAGATAGAAGGCAAATAAGCGTTCCATGGCTTTATTTCGCTTAGTTGCTTACTCTTGAGTAGAACTGCATGTTCACTCCAGAAATAAGCATCTTTGTAAAATGAGTGAAATTGAATCAGAACACATTGTTGGAGTGTCAGAATGCACAGATAGAAGGCAAATAAGCGTTCTATCGCTTTATTTCGCTTAGTTGCTTACTCTTGAGTAGAACTGCATGTTCACTCCAGAAATAAGCATCTTTGTAAAATGAGTCAAATTGAAGCAGAAAACATCCTTGGAGTGTCAGAATGCACAGATAGAAGGCAAATAAGCGTTCCATGGCTTTATTTCGCTTAGTTGCTTACTCTTGAGTAGAACTGCATGTTCACGCCAGAATTAAGCATCTTTGTGAAATGAGCCAAATTGAAGCAGAAAACATTGTTGGAGTGTCAGAATGCATAGATAGAAGGCAAATAAGCGTTCCATGGCTTTATTTCGCTTAGTTGCTTATTCTTGAGTAGAACTGCTTGTTCACTCCAGGAATAAGCATGTTTGTAAAATGAGCCAAATTGAAGCAGAAAATATTCTTGGAGTGTCAGAATGCACAGATAGAAGTCAAATAAGCGTTCTATCGCTTTATTTCGCTTAGTTGCTTACTCTTGAGTAGAACTGCATGTTCACTCCAGAAATAAGCATCTTTGTAAAATGAGTCAAATTGAATCAGAACACATTGTTGGAGTGTCAGAATGCACAGATAGAAGGCAAATAAGCGTTCTATCGCTTTATTTCGCTTAGTTGCTTACTCTTGAGTAGAACTGCATGTTCACTCCAGAAATAAGCATCTTTGTAAAATGAGTCAAATTGAATCAGAACACATTGTTGGAGTGTCAGAATGCACAGATAGAAGGCAAATAAGCGTTCTATCGCTTTATTTCGCTTAGTTGCTTACTCTTGAGTAGAACTGCATGTTCACGCCAGAATTAAGCATCTTTGTAAAATGAGCCAAATTGAAGCAAAAAACATTGTTGGAGTGTCAGAATGCATAGATAGAAGGCAAATAAGCGTTCCATGGCTTTATTTCGCTTAGTTGCTTATTCTTGAGTAGAACTGCTTGTTCACTCCAGGAATAAGCATGTTTGTAAGATGAGTCAAATTGAAGCAGAAAACATTCTTGGAGTGTCAGAATGCACAGATAGAAGTCAAATAAGCGTTCTATCGCTTTATTTCGCTTAGTTGCTTACTCTTGAGTAGAACTGCATGTTCACGCCAGAATTAAGCATCTTTGTACAATGAGTCAAATTGAAGCAGAACACTTTGGAGGAGTGTCAGAATGCACAGATAGAAGGCAAATAAGCGTTCCATGGCTTTATTTCGCTTAGTTGCTTATTCTTGAGTAGAACTGCTTGTTCACTCCAGGAATAAGCATGTTTGTAAAATGAGTCAAATTGAAGCAGAAAACATTGTTGGAGTGTCAGAATGCACAGATAGAAGGCAAATAAGCGTTCCATGGCTTTATTTCGCTTAGTTGCTTACTCTTGAGTAGAACTGCATGTTCACTCCAGAAATAAGCATCTTTGTAAAATGAGTGAAATTGAATCAGAACACATTGTTGGAGTGTCAGAATGCACAGATAGAAGGCAAATAAGCGTTCTATCGCTTTATTTCGCTTAGTTGCTTACTCTTGAGTAGAACTGCATGTTCACTCCAGAAATAAGCATCTTTGTAAAATGAGTCAAATTGAAGCAGAAAACATCCTTGGAGTGTCAGAATGCACAGATAGAAGGCAAATAAGCGTTCCATGGCTTTATTTCGCTTAGTTGCTTACTCTTGAGTAGAACTGCATGTTCACGCCAGAATTAAGCATCTTTGTGAAATGAGCCAAATTGAAGCAGAAAACATTGTTGGAGTGTCAGAATGCATAGATAGAAGGCAAATAAGCGTTCCATGGCTTTATTTCGCTTAGTTGCTTATTCTTGAGTAGAACTGCTTGTTCACTCCAGGAATAAGCATGTTTGTAAAATGAGCCAAATTGAAGCAGAAAATATTCTTGGAGTGTCAGAATGCACAGATAGAAGTCAAATAAGCGTTCTATCGCTTTATTTCGCTTAGTTGCTTACTCTTGAGTAGAACTGCATGTTCACTCCAGAAATAAGCATCTTTGTAAAATGAGTCAAATTGAAGCAGAAAACATCCTTGGAGTGTCAGAATGCACAGATAGAAGGCAAATAAGCGTTCCATGGCTTTATTTCGCTTAGTTGCTTATTCTTGAGTAGAACTGCTTGTTCACTCCAGGAATAAGCATGTTTGTAAAATGAGTCAAATTGAAGCAGAAAACATTGTTGGAGTGTCAGAATGCAAAGATAGAAGGCAAATAAGCGTTCTATCGCTTTATTTCGCTTAGTTGCTTACTCTTGAGTAGAACTGCATGTTCACGCCAGAATTAAGCATCTTTGTGAAATGAGTCAAATTGAAGCAGAACACATTGGTGGAGTGTCAGAATGCACAGATAGAAGGCAAATAAGCGTTCCATGGCTTTATTTCGCTTAGTTGCTTACTCTTGAGTAGAACTGCATGTTCACTCCAGAAATAAGCATCTTTGTAAAATGAGTGAAATTGAATCAGAACACATTGTTGGAGTGTCAGAATGCACAGATACAAGGCAAATAAGCGTTCTATCGCTTTATTTCGCTTAGTTGCTTACTCTTGAGTAGAACTGCATGTTCACTCCAGAAATAAGCATCTTTGTAAAATGAGTCAAATTGAAGCAGAACACATCCTTGGAGTGTCAGAATGCACAGATAGAAGGCAAATAAGCGTTCCATGGCTTTATTTCGCTTAGTTGCTTACTCTTGAGTAGAACTGCATGTTCACGCCAGAATTAAGCATCTTTGTGAAATGAGCCAAATTGAAGCAGAAAACATTGTTGGAGTGTCAGAATGCACAGATAGAAGGCAAATAAGCGTTCCATGGCTTTATTTCGCTTAGTTGCTTACTCTTGAGTAGAACTGCATGTTCACTCCAGAAATAAGCATCTTTGTAAAATGAGTCAAATTGAATCAGAACACATTGTTGGAGTGTCAGAATGCACAGATAGAAGGCAAATAAGCGTTCTATCGCTTTATTTCGCTTAGTTGCTTACTGTTGAGTAGAACTGCATGTTCACGCCAGAAATAAGCATCTTTGTAAAATGAGTCAAATTGAATCAGAACACATTGTTGGAGTGTTAGAATGCACAGATAGAAGGCAAATAAGCGTTCCATGGCTTTATTTCGCTTAGTTGCTTATTCTTGAGTAGAACTGCTTGTTCACTCCAGGGATAAGCATGTTTGTAAAATGAGTCAAATTGAAGCAGAAAACATTGTTGGAGTGTCAGAATGCACAGATAGAAGGCAAATAAGCGTTCCATGGCTTTATTTCGCTTAGTTGCTTACTCTTGAGTAGAACTGCATGTTCACTCCAGAAATAAGCATCTTTGTAAAATGAGTCACATTGAATCAGAACCCATTGTTGGAGTGTCAGAATGCACAGATAGAAGGCAAATAAGCGTTCTATCGCTTTATTTCGCTTAGTTGCTTACTCTTGAGTAGAACTGCATGTTCACTCCAGAAATAAGCATCTTTGTAAAATGAGTCAAATTGAAGCAGAAAACATCCTTGGAGTGTCAGAATGCACAGATAGAAGGCAAATAAGCGTTCCATGGCTTTATTTCGCTTAGTTGCTTACTCTTGAGTAGAACTGCATGTTCACGCCAGAATTAAGCATCTTTGTGAAATGAGCCAAATTGAAGCAGAAAACATTGTTGGAGTGTCAGAATGCATAGATAGAAGGCAAATAAGCGTTCCATGGCTTTATTTCGCTTAGTTGCTTATTCTTGAGTAGAACTGCTTGTTCACTCCAGGAATAAGCATGTTTGTAAAATGAGCCAAATTGAAGCAGAAAATATTCTTGGAGTGTCAGAATGCACAGATAGAAGTCAAATAAGCGTTCTATCGCTTTATTTCGCTTAGTTGCTTACTCTTGAGTAGAACTGCATGTTCACTCCAGAAATAAGCATCTTTGTAAAATGAGTCAAATTGAATCAGAACACATTGTTGGAGTGTCAGAATGCACAGATAGAAGGCAAATAAGCGTTCTATCGCTTTATTTCGCTTAGTTGCTTACTCTTGAGTAGAACTGCATGTTCACTCCAGAAATAAGCATCTTTGTAAAATGAGTCAAATTGAATCAGAACACATTGTTGGAGTGTCAGAATGCACAGATAGAAGGCAAATAAGCGTTCTATCGCTTTATTTCGCTTAGTTGCTTACTCTTGAGTAGAACTGCATGTTCACGCCAGAATTAAGCATCTTTGTAAAATGAGCCAAATTGAAGCAAAAAACATTGTTGGAGTGTCAGAATGCATAGATAGAAGGCAAATAAGCGTTCCATGGCTTTATTTCGCTTAGTTGCTTATTCTTGAGTAGAACTGCTTGTTCACTCCAGGAATAAGCATGTTTGTAAGATGAGTCAAATTGAAGCAGAAAACATTCTTGGAGTGTCAGAATGCACAGATAGAAGTCAAATAAGCGTTCTATCGCTTTATTTCGCTTAGTTGCTTACTCTTGAGTAGAACTGCATGTTCACGCCAGAATTAAGCATCTTTGTACAATGAGTCAAATTGAAGCAGAACACTTTGGTGGAGTGTCAGAATGCACAGATAGAAGGCAAATAAGCGTTCCATGGCTTTATTTCGCTTAGTTGCTTATTCTTGAGTAGAACTGCTTGTTCACTCCAGGAATAAGCATGTTTGTAAAATGAGTCAAATTGAAGCAGAAAACATTGTTGGAGTGTCAGAATGCACAGATAGAAGGCAAATAAGCGTTCCATGGCTTTATTTCGCTTAGTTGCTTACTCTTGAGTAGAACTGCATGTTCACTCCAGAAATAAGCATCTTTGTAAAATGAGTGAAATTGAATCAGAACACATTGTTGGAGTGTCAGAATGCACAGATAGAAGGCAAATAAGCGTTCTATCGCTTTATTTCGCTTAGTTGCTTACTCTTGAGTAGAACTGCATGTTCACTCCAGAAATAAGCATCTTTGTAAAATGAGTCAAATTTAAGCAGAAAACATCCTTGGAGTGTCAGAATGCACAGATAGAAGGCAAATAAGCGTTCCATGGCTTTATTTCGCTTAGTTGCTTACTCTTGAGTAGAACTGCATGTTCACGCCAGAATTAAGCATCTTTGTGAAATGAGCCAAATTGAAGCAGAAAACATTGTTGGAGTGTCAGAATGCATAGATAGAAGGCAAATAAGCGTTCCATGGCTTTATTTCGCTTAGTTGCTTATTCTTGAGTAGAACTGCTTGTTCACTCCAGGAATAAGCATGTTTGTAAAATGAGCCAAATTGAAGCAGAAAATATTCTTGGAGTGTCAGAATGCACAGATAGAAGTCAAATAAGCGTTCTATCGCTTTATTTCGCTTAGTTGCTTACTCTTGAGTAGAACTGCATGTTCACTCCAGAAATAAGCATCTTTGTAAAATGAGTCAAATTGAAGCAGAAAACATCCTTGGAGTGTCAGAATGCACAGATAGAAGGCAAATAAGCGTTCCATGGCTTTATTTCGCTTAGTTGCTTATTCTTGAGTAGAACTGCTTGTTCACTCCAGGAATAAGCATGTTTGTAAAATGAGTCAAATTGAAGCAGAAAACATTGTTGGAGTGTCAGAATGCAAAGATAGAAGGCAAATAAGCGTTCTATCGCTTTATTTCGCTTAGTTGCTTACTGTAGAGTAGAACTGCATGTTCACGCCAGAAATAAGCATCTTTGTAAAATGAGTCAAATTGAATCAGAACACATTGTTGGAGTGTCAGAATGCACAGATAGAAGGCAAATAAGCGTTCTATCGCTTTATTTCGCTTAGTTGCTTACTCTTGAGTAGAACTGCATGTTCACTCCAGAAATAAGCATCTTTGTAAAATGAGTCAAATTGAATCAGAACACATTGTTGGAGTGTCAGAATGCACAGATAGAAGGCAAATAAGCGTTCTATCGCTTTATTTCGCTTAGTTGCTTACTCTTGAGTAGAACTGCATGTTCACGCCAGAATTAAGCATCTTTGTAAAATGAGCCAAATTGAAGCAAAAAACATTGTTGGAGTGTCAGAATGCATAGATAGAAGGCAAATAAGCGTTCCATGGCTTTATTTCGCTTAGTTGCTTATTCTTGAGTAGAACTGCTTGTTCACTCCAGGAATAAGCATGTTTGTAAGATGAGTCAAATTGAAGCAGAAAACATTCTTGGAGTGTCAGAATGCACAGATAGAAGTCAAATAAGCGTTCTATCGCTTTATTTCGCTTAGTTGCTTACTCTTGAGTAGAACTGCATGTTCACGCCAGAATTAAGCATCTTTGTACAATGAGTCAAATTGAAGCAGAACACTTTGGTGGAGTGTCAGAATGCACAGATAGAAGGCAAATAAGCGTTCCATGGCTTTATTTCGCTTAGTTGCTTATTCTTGAGTAGAACTGCTTGTTCACTCCAGGAATAAGCATGTTTGTAAAATGAGTCAAATTGAAGCAGAAAACATTGTTGGAGTGTCAGAATGCACAGATAGAAGGCAAATAAGCGTTCCATGGCTTTATTTCGCTTAGTTGCTTACTCTTGAGTAGAACTGCATGTTCACTCCAGAAATAAGCATCTTTGTAAAATGAGTGAAATTGAATCAGAACACATTGTTGGAGTGTCAGAATGCACAGATAGAAGGCAAATAAGCGTTCTATCGCTTTATTTCGCTTAGTTGCTTACTCTTGAGTAGAACTGCATGTTCACTCCAGAAATAAGCATCTTTGTAAAATGAGTCAAATTGAAGCAGAAAACATCCTTGGAGTGTCAGAATGCACAGATAGAAGGCAAATAAGCGTTCCATGGCTTTATTTCGCTTAGTTGCTTACTCTTGAGTAGAACTGCATGTTCACGCCAGAATTAAGCATCTTTGTGAAATGAGCCAAATTGAAGCAGAAAACATTGTTGGAGTGTCAGAATGCATAGATAGAAGGCAAATAAGCGTTCCATGGCTTTATTTCGCTTAGTTGCTTATTCTTGAGTAGAACTGCTTGTTCACTCCAGGAATAAGCATGTTTGTAAAATGAGCCAAATTGAAGCAGAAAATATTCTTGGAGTGTCAGAATGCACAGATAGAAGTCAAATAAGCGTTCTATCGCTTTATTTCGCTTAGTTGCTTACTCTTGAGTAGAACTGCATGTTCACTCCAGAAATAAGCATCTTTGTAAAATGAGTCAAATTGAATCAGAACACATTGTTGGAGTGTCAGAATGCACAGATAGAAGGCAAATAAGCGTTCTATCGCTTTATTTCGCTTAGTTGCTTACTCTTGAGTAGAACTGCATGTTCACTCCAGAAATAAGCATCTTTGTAAAATGAGTCAAATTGAATCAGAACACATTGTTGGAGTGTCAGAATGCACAGATAGAAGGCAAATAAGCGTTCTATCGCTTTATTTCGCTTAGTTGCTTACTCTTGAGTAGAACTGCATGTTCACGCCAGAATTAAGCATCTTTGTAAAATGAGCCAAATTGAAGCAAAAAACATTGTTGGAGTGTCAGAATGCATAGATAGAAGGCAAATAAGCGTTCCATGGCTTTATTTCGCTTAGTTGCTTATTCTTGAGTAGAACTGCTTGTTCACTCCAGGAATAAGCATGTTTGTAAGATGAGTCAAATTGAAGCAGAAAACATTCTTGGAGTGTCAGAATGCACAGATAGAAGTCAAATAAGCGTTCTATCGCTTTATTTCGCTTAGTTGCTTACTCTTGAGTAGAACTGCATGTTCACGCCAGAATTAAGCATCTTTGTACAATGAGTCAAATTGAAGCAGAACACTTTGGAGGAGTGTCAGAATGCACAGATAGAAGGCAAATAAGCGTTCCATGGCTTTATTTCGCTTAGTTGCTTATTCTTGAGTAGAACTGCTTGTTCACTCCAGGAATAAGCATGTTTGTAAAATGAGTCAAATTGAAGCAGAAAACATTGTTGGAGTGTCAGAATGCACAGATAGAAGGCAAATAAGCGTTCCATGGCTTTATTTCGCTTAGTTGCTTACTCTTGAGTAGAACTGCATGTTCACTCCAGAAATAAGCATCTTTGTAAAATGAGTGAAATTGAATCAGAACACATTGTTGGAGTGTCAGAATGCACAGATAGAAGGCAAATAAGCGTTCTATCGCTTTATTTCGCTTAGTTGCTTACTCTTGAGTAGAACTGCATGTTCACTCCAGAAATAAGCATCTTTGTAAAATGAGTCAAATTGAAGCAGAAAACATCCTTGGAGTGTCAGAATGCACAGATAGAAGGCAAATAAGCGTTCCATGGCTTTATTTCGCTTAGTTGCTTACTCTTGAGTAGAACTGCATGTTCACGCCAGAATTAAGCATCTTTGTGAAATGAGCCAAATTGAAGCAGAAAACATTGTTGGAGTGTCAGAATGCATAGATAGAAGGCAAATAAGCGTTCCATGGCTTTATTTCGCTTAGTTGCTTATTCTTGAGTAGAACTGCTTGTTCACTCCAGGAATAAGCATGTTTGTAAAATGAGCCAAATTGAAGCAGAAAATATTCTTGGAGTGTCAGAATGCACAGATAGAAGTCAAATAAGCGTTCTATCGCTTTATTTCGCTTAGTTGCTTACTCTTGAGTAGAACTGCATGTTCACTCCAGAAATAAGCATCTTTGTAAAATGAGTCAAATTGAAGCAGAAAACATCCTTGGAGTGTCAGAATGCACAGATAGAAGGCAAATAAGCGTTCCATGGCTTTATTTCGCTTAGTTGCTTATTCTTGAGTAGAACTGCTTGTTCACTCCAGGAATAAGCATGTTTGTAAAATGAGTCAAATTGAAGCAGAAAACATTGTTGGAGTGTCAGAATGCAAAGATAGAAGGCAAATAAGCGTTCTATCGCTTTATTTCGCTTAGTTGCTTACTCTTGAGTAGAACTGCATGTTCACGCCAGAATTAAGCATCTTTGTGAAATGAGTCAAATTGAAGCAGAACACATTGGTGGAGTGTCAGAATGCACAGATAGAAGGCAAATAAGCGTTCCATGGCTTTATTTCGCTTAGTTGCTTACTCTTGAGTAGAACTGCATGTTCACTCCAGAAATAAGCATCTTTGTAAAATGAGTGAAATTGAATCAGAACACATTGTTGGAGTGTCAGAATGCACAGATACAAGGCAAATAAGCGTTCTATCGCTTTATTTCGCTTAGTTGCTTACTCTTGAGTAGAACTGCATGTTCACTCCAGAAATAAGCATCTTTGTAAAATGAGTCAAATTGAAGCAGAACACATCCTTGGAGTGTCAGAATGCACAGATAGAAGGCAAATAAGCGTTCCATGGCTTTATTTCGCTTAGTTGCTTACTCTTGAGTAGAACTGCATGTTCACGCCAGAATTAAGCATCTTTGTGAAATGAGCCAAATTGAAGCAGAAAACATTGTTGGAGTGTCAGAATGCACAGATAGAAGGCAAATAAGCGTTCCATGGCTTTATTTCGCTTAGTTGCTTACTCTTGAGTAGAACTGCATGTTCACTCCAGAAATAAGCATCTTTGTAAAATGAGTCAAATTGAATCAGAACACATTGTTGGAGTGTCAGAATGCACAGATAGAAGGCAAATAAGCGTTCTATCGCTTTATTTCGCTTAGTTGCTTACTGTTGAGTAGAACTGCATGTTCACTCCAGAAATAAGCATCTTTGTAAAATGAGTCAAATTGAATCAGAACACATTGTTGGAGTGTTAGAATGCACAGATAGAAGGCAAATAAGCATTCCATGGCTTTATTTCGCTTAGTTGCTTATTCTTGAGTAGAACTGCTTGTTCACTCCAGGGATAAGCATGTTTGTAAAATGAGTCAAATTGAAGCAGAAAACATTGTTGGAGTGTCAGAATGCACAGATAGAAGGCAAATAAGCGTTCCATGGCTTTATTTCGCTTAGTTGCTTACTCTTGAGTAGAACTGCATGTTCACTCCAGAAATAAGCATCTTTGTAAAATGAGTCACATTGAATCAGAACCCATTGTTGGAGTGTCAGAATGCACAGATAGAAGGCAAATAAGCGTTCTATCGCTTTATTTCGCTTAGTTGCTTACTCTTGAGTAGAACTGCATGTTCACTCCAGAAATAAGCATCTTTGTAAAATGAGTCAAATTGAAGCAGAAAACATCCTTGGAGTGTCAGAATGCACAGATAGAAGGCAAATAAGCGTTCCATGGCTTTATTTCGCTTAGTTGCTTACTCTTGAGTAGAACTGCATGTTCACGCCAGAATTAAGCATCTTTGTGAAATGAGCCAAATTGAAGCAGAAAACATTGTTGGAGTGTCAGAATGCATAGATAGAAGGCAAATAAGCGTTCCATGGCTTTATTTCGCTTAGTTGCTTATTCTTGAGTAGAACTGCTTGTTCACTCCAGGAATAAGCATGTTTGTAAAATGAGCCAAATTGAAGCAGAAAATATTCTTGGAGTGTCAGAATGCACAGATAGAAGTCAAATAAGCGTTCTATCGCTTTATTTCGCTTAGTTGCTTACTCTTGAGTAGAACTGCATGTTCACTCCAGAAATAAGCATCTTTGTAAAATGAGTCAAATTGAATCAGAACACATTGTTGGAGTGTCAGAATGCACAGATAGAAGGCAAATAAGCGTTCTATCGCTTTATTTCGCTTAGTTGCTTACTCTTGAGTAGAACTGCATGTTCACTCCAGAAATAAGCATCTTTGTAAAATGAGTCAAATTGAATCAGAACACATTGTTGGAGTGTCAGAATGCACAGATAGAAGGCAAATAAGCGTTCTATCGCTTTATTTCGCTTAGTTGCTTACTCTTGAGTAGAACTGCATGTTCACGCCAGAATTAAGCATCTTTGTAAAATGAGCCAAATTGAAGCAAAAAACATTGTTGGAGTGTCAGAATGCATAGATAGAAGGCAAATAAGCGTTCCATGGCTTTATTTCGCTTAGTTGCTTATTCTTGAGTAGAACTGCTTGTTCACTCCAGGAATAAGCATGTTTGTAAGATGAGTCAAATTGAAGCAGAAAACATTCTTGGAGTGTCAGAATGCACAGATAGAAGTCAAATAAGCGTTCTATCGCTTTATTTCGCTTAGTTGCTTACTCTTGAGTAGAACTGCATGTTCACGCCAGAATTAAGCATCTTTGTACAATGAGTCAAATTGAAGCAGAACACTTTGGTGGAGTGTCAGAATGCACAGATAGAAGGCAAATAAGCGTTCCATGGCTTTATTTCGCTTAGTTGCTTATTCTTGAGTAGAACTGCTTGTTCACTCCAGGAATAAGCATGTTTGTAAAATGAGTCAAATTGAAGCAGAAAACATTGTTGGAGTGTCAGAATGCACAGATAGAAGGCAAATAAGCGTTCCATGGCTTTATTTCGCTTAGTTGCTTACTCTTGAGTAGAACTGCATGTTCACTCCAGAAATAAGCATCTTTGTAAAATGAGTGAAATTGAATCAGAACACATTGTTGGAGTGTCAGAATGCACAGATAGAAGGCAAATAAGCGTTCTATCGCTTTATTTCGCTTAGTTGCTTACTCTTGAGTAGAACTGCATGTTCACTCCAGAAATAAGCATCTTTGTAAAATGAGTCAAATTTAAGCAGAAAACATCCTTGGAGTGTCAGAATGCACAGATAGAAGGCAAATAAGCGTTCCATGGCTTTATTTCGCTTAGTTGCTTACTCTTGAGTAGAACTGCATGTTCACGCCAGAATTAAGCATCTTTGTGAAATGAGCCAAATTGAAGCAGAAAACATTGTTGGAGTGTCAGAATGCATAGATAGAAGGCAAATAAGCGTTCCATGGCTTTATTTCGCTTAGTTGCTTATTCTTGAGTAGAACTGCTTGTTCACTCCAGGAATAAGCATGTTTGTAAAATGAGCCAAATTGAAGCAGAAAATATTCTTGGAGTGTCAGAATGCACAGATAGAAGTCAAATAAGCGTTCTATCGCTTTATTTCGCTTAGTTGCTTACTCTTGAGTAGAACTGCATGTTCACTCCAGAAATAAGCATCTTTGTAAAATGAGTCAAATTGAAGCAGAAAACATCCTTGGAGTGTCAGAATGCACAGATAGAAGGCAAATAAGCGTTCCATGGCTTTATTTCGCTTAGTTGCTTATTCTTGAGTAGAACTGCTTGTTCACTCCAGGAATAAGCATGTTTGTAAAATGAGTCAAATTGAAGCAGAAAACATTGTTGGAGTGTCAGAATGCAAAGATAGAAGGCAAATAAGCGTTCTATCGCTTTATTTCGCTTAGTTGCTTACTCTTGAGTAGAACTGCATGTTCACGCCAGAATTAAGCATCTTTGTGAAATGAGTCAAATTGAAGCAGAACACATTGGTGGAGTGTCAGAATGCACAGATAGAAGGCAAATAAGCGTTCCATGGCTTTATTTCGCTTAGTTGCTTACTCTTGAGTAGAACTGCATGTTCACTCCAGAAATAAGCATCTTTGTAAAATGAGTGAAATTGAATCAGAACACATTGTTGGAGTGTCAGAATGCACAGATACAAGGCAAATAAGCGTTCTATCGCTTTATTTCGCTTAGTTGCTTACTCTTGAGTAGAACTGCATGTTCACTCCAGAAATAAGCATCTTTGTAAAATGAGTCAAATTGAAGCAGAACACATCCTTGGAGTGTCAGAATGCACAGATAGAAGGCAAATAAGCGTTCCATGGCTTTATTTCGCTTAGTTGCTTACTCTTGAGTAGAACTGCATGTTCACGCCAGAATTAAGCATCTTTGTGAAATGAGCCAAATTGAAGCAGAAAACATTGTTGGAGTGTCAGAATGCACAGATAGAAGGCAAATAAGCGTTCCATGGCTTTATTTCGCTTAGTTGCTTACTCTTGAGTAGAACTGCATGTTCACTCCAGAAATAAGCATCTTTGTAAAATGAGTCAAATTGAATCAGAACACATTGTTGGAGTGTCAGAATGCACAGATAGAAGGCAAATAAGCGTTCTATCGCTTTATTTCGCTTAGTTGCTTACTGTTGAGTAGAACTGCATGTTCACGCCAGAAATAAGCATCTTTGTAAAATGAGTCAAATTGAATCAGAACACATTGTTGGAGTGTTAGAATGCACAGATAGAAGGCAAATAAGCGTTCCATGGCTTTATTTCGCTTAGTTGCTTATTCTTGAGTAGAACTGCTTGTTCACTCCAGGGATAAGCATGTTTGTAAAATGAGTCAAATTGAAGCAGAAAACATTGTTGGAGTGTCAGAATGCACAGATAGAAGGCAAATAAGCGTTCCATGGCTTTATTTCGCTTAGTTGCTTACTCTTGAGTAGAACTGCATGTTCACTCCAGAAATAAGCATCTTTGTAAAATGAGTCACATTGAATCAGAACCCATTGTTGGAGTGTCAGAATGCACAGATAGAAGGCAAATAAGCGTTCTATCGCTTTATTTCGCTTAGTTGCTTACTCTTGAGTAGAACTGCATGTTCACTCCAGAAATAAGCATCTTTGTAAAATGAGTCAAATTGAATCAGAACACATTGTTGGAGTGTCAGAATGCACAGATAGAAGGCAAATAAGCGTTCTATCGCTTTATTTCGCTTAGTTGCTTACTCTTGAGTAGAACTGCATGTTCACGCCAGAATTAAGCATCTTTGTGAAATGAGCCAAATTGAAGCAAAAAACATTGTTGGAGTGTCAGAATGCATAGATAGAAGGCAAATAAGCGTTCCATGGCTTTATTTCGCTTAGTTGCTTATTCTTGAGTAGAACTGCTTGTTCACTCCAGGAATAAGCATGTTTGTAAGATGAGTCAAATTGAAGCAGAAAACATTCTTGGAGTGTCAGAATGCACAGATAGAAGTCAAATAAGCGTTCTATCGCTTTATTTCGCTTAGTTGCTTACTCTTGAGTAGAACTGCATGTTCACGCCAGAATTAAGCATCTTTGTACAATGAGTCAAATTGAAGCAGAACACTTTGGTGGAGTGTCAGAATGCACAGAGAGAAGGCAAATAAGCGTTCCATGGCTTTATTTCGCTTAGTTGCTTATTCTTGAGTAGAACTGCTTGTTCACTCCAGGAATAAGCATGTTTGTAAAATGAGTCAAATTGAAGCAGAAAACATTGTTGGAGTGTCAGAATGCACAGATAGAAGGCAAATAAGCGTTCCATGGCTTTATTTCGCTTAGTTGCTTACTCTTGAGTAGAACTGCATGTTCACTCCAGGAATAAGCATGTTTGTAAAATGAGTCAAATTGAAGCAGAAAACATTGTTGGAGTGTCAGAATGCACAGATAGAAGGCAAATAAGCGTTCCATGGCTTTATTTCGCTTAGTTGCTTATTCTTGAGTAGAACTGCTTGTTCACTCCAGGAATAAGCATGTTTGTAAAATGAGTCAAATTGAAGCAGAAAACATTGTTGGAGTGTCAGAATGCACAGATAGAAGGCAAATAAGCGTTCTATCGCTTTATTTCGCTTAGTTGCTTACTGTAGAGTAGAACTGCATGTTCACGCCAGAAATAAGCATCTTTGTAAAATGAGTCAAATTGAATCAGAACACATTGTTGGAGTGTCAGAATGCACAGATAGAAGGCAAATAAGCGTTCTATCGCTTTATTTCGCTTAGTTGCTTACTCTTGAGTAGAACTGCATGTTCACTCCAGAAATAAGCATCTTTGTAAAATGAGTCAAATTGAATCAGAACACATTGTTGGAGTGTCAGAATGCACAGATAGAAGGCAAATAAGCGTTCTATCGCTTTATTTCGCTTAGTTGCTTACTCTTGAGTAGAACTGCATGTTCACTCCAGAAATAAGCATCTTTGTAAAATGAGTCAAATTGAATCAGAACACATTGTTGGAGTGTCAGAATGCACAGATAGAAGGCAAATAAGCGTTCTATCGCTTTATTTCGCTTAGTTGCTTACTCTTGAGTAGAACTGCATGTTCACGCCAGAATTAAGCATCTTTGTAAAATGAGCCAAATTGAAGCAAAAAACATTGTTGGAGTGTCAGAATGCATAGATAGAAGGCAAATAAGCGTTCCATGGCTTTATTTCGCTTAGTTGCTTATTCTTGAGTAGAACTGCTTGTTCACTCCAGGAATAAGCATGTTTGTAAGATGAGTCAAATTGAAGCAGAAAACATTCTTGGAGTGTCAGAATGCACAGATAGAAGTCAAATAAGCGTTCTATCGCTTTATTTCGCTTAGTTGCTTACTCTTGAGTAGAACTGCATGTTCACGCCAGAATTAAGCATCTTTGTACAATGAGTCAAATTGAAGCAGAACACTTTGGTGGAGTGTCAGAATGCACAGATAGAAGGCAAATAAGCGTTCCATGGCTTTATTTCGCTTAGTTGCTTATTCTTGAGTAGAACTGCTTGTTCACTCCAGGAATAAGCATGTTTGTAAAATGAGTCAAATTGAAGCAGAAAACATTGTTGGAGTGTCAGAATGCACAGATAGAAGGCAAATAAGCGTTCCATGGCTTTATTTCGCTTAGTTGCTTACTCTTGAGTAGAACTGCATGTTCACTCCAGAAATAAGCATCTTTGTAAAATGAGTGAAATTGAATCAGAACACATTGTTGGAGTGTCAGAATGCACAGATAGAAGGCAAATAAGCGTTCTATCGCTTTATTTCGCTTAGTTGCTTACTCTTGAGTAGAACTGCATGTTCACTCCAGAAATAAGCATCTTTGTAAAATGAGTCAAATTGAAGCAGAAAACATCCTTGGAGTGTCAGAATGCACAGATAGAAGGCAAATAAGCGTTCCATGGCTTTATTTCGCTTAGTTGCTTACTCTTGAGTAGAACTGCATGTTCACGCCAGAATTAAGCATCTTTGTGAAATGAGCCAAATTGAAGCAGAAAACATTGTTGGAGTGTCAGAATGCATAGATAGAAGGCAAATAAGCGTTCCATGGCTTTATTTCGCTTAGTTGCTTATTCTTGAGTAGAACTGCTTGTTCACTCCAGGAATAAGCATGTTTGTAAAATGAGCCAAATTGAAGCAGAAAATATTCTTGGAGTGTCAGAATGCACAGATAGAAGTCAAATAAGCGTTCTATCGCTTTATTTCGCTTAGTTGCTTACTCTTGAGTAGAACTGCATGTTCACGCCAGAATTAAGCATCTTTGTGAAATGAGTCAAATTGAAGCAGAACACATTGGTGGAGTGTCAGAATGCACAGATAGAAGGCAAATAAGCGTTCCATGGCTTTATTTCGCTTAGTTGCTTATTCTTGAGTAGAACTGCTTGTTCACTCCAGGAATAAGCATGTTTGTAAAATGAGTCAAATTGAAGCAGAAAACATTGTTGGAGTGTCAGAATGCAAAGATAGAAGGCAAATAAGCGTTCTATCGCTTTATTTCGCTTAGTTGCTTACTGTAGAGTAGAACTGCATGTTCACGCCAGAAATAAGCATCTTTGTAAAATGAGTCAAATTGAATCAGAACACATTGTTGGAGTGTTAGAATGCACAGATAGAAGGCAAATAAGCGTTCCATGGCTTTATTTCGCTTAGTTGCTTATTCTTGAGTAGAACTGCTTGTTCACTCCAGGAATAAGCATGTTTGTAAAATGAGTCAAATTGAAGCAGAAAACATTGTTGGAGTGTCAGAATGCACAGATAGAAGGCAAATAAGCGTTCCATGGCTTTATTTCGCTTAGTTGCTTACTCTTGAGTAGAACTGCATGTTCACTCCAGAAATAAGCATCTTTGTAAAATGAGTCAAATTGAATCAGAACACATTGTTGGAGTGTCAGAATGCACAGATAGAAGGCAAATAAGCGTTCTATCGCTTTATTTCGCTTAGTTGCTTACTCTTGAGTAGAACTGCATGTTCACGCCAGAATTAAGCATCTTTGTGAAATGAGCCAAATTGAAGCAAAAAACATTGTTGGAGTGTCAGAATGCATAGATAGAAGGCAAATAAGCGTTCCATGGCTTTATTTCGCTTAGTTGCTTATTCTTGAGTAGAACTGCTTGTTCACTCCAGGAATAAGCATGTTTGTAAGATGAGTCAAATTGAAGCAGAAAACATTCTTGGAGTGTCAGAATGCACAGATAGAAGTCAAATAAGCGTTCTATCGCTTTATTTCGCTTAGTTGCTTACTCTTGAGTAGAACTGCATGTTCACGCCAGAATTAAGCATCTTTGTACAATGAGTCAAATTGAAGCAGAACACTTTGGTGGAGTGTCAGAATGCACAGATAGAAGGCAAATAAGCGTTCCATGGCTTTATTTCGCTTAGTTGCTTATTCTTGAGTAGAACTGCTTGTTCACTCCAGGAATAAGCATGTTTGTAAAATGAGTCAAATTGAAGCAGAAAACATTGTTGGAGTGTCAGAATGCACAGATAGAAGGCAAATAAGCGTTCCATGGCTTTATTTCGCTTAGTTGCTTACTCTTGAGTAGAACTGCATGTTCACTCCAGAAATAAGCATCTTTGTAAAATGAGTGAAATTGAATCAGAACACATTGTTGGAGTGTCAGAATGCACAGATAGAAGGCAAATAAGCGTTCTATCGCTTTATTTCGCTTAGTTGCTTACTCTTGAGTAGAACTGCATGTTCACTCCAGAAATAAGCATCTTTGTAAAATGAGTCAAATTGAAGCAGAAAACATCCTTGGAGTGTCAGAATGCACAGATAGAAGGCAAATAAGCGTTCCATGGCTTTATTTCGCTTAGTTGCTTACTCTTGAGTAGAACTGCATGTTCACGCCAGAATTAAGCATCTTTGTGAAATGAGCCAAATTGAAGCAGAAAACATTGTTGGAGTGTCAGAATGCATAGATAGAAGGCAAATAAGCGTTCCATGGCTTTATTTCGCTTAGTTGCTTATTCTTGAGTAGAACTGCTTGTTCACTCCAGGAATAAGCATGTTTGTAAAATGAGCCAAATTGAAGCAGAAAACATTCTTGGAGTGTCAGAATGCACAGATAGAAGTCAAATAAGCGTTCTATCGCTTTATTTCGCTTAGTTGCTTACTCTTGAGTAGAACTGCATGTTCACGCCAGAATTAAGCATCTTTGTGAAATGAGTCAAATTGAAGCAGAACACATTGGTGGAGTGTCAGAATGCACAGATAGAAGGCAAATAAGCGTTCCATGGCTTTATTTCGCTTAGTTGCTTATTCTTGAGTAGAACTGCTTGTTCACTCCAGGAATAAGCATGTTTGTAAAATGAGTCAAATTGAAGCAGAAAACATTGTTGGAGTGTCAGAATGCACAGATAGAAGGCAAATAAGCGTTCCATGGCTTTATTTCGCTTAGTTGCTTACTCTTGAGTAGAACTGCATGTTCACGCCAGAATTAAGCATCTTTGTGAAATGAGCCAAATTGAAGCAGAAAACATTGTTGGAGTGTCAGAATGCATAGATAGAAGGCAAATAAGCGTTCCATGGCTTTATTTCGCTTAGTTGCTTATTCTTGAGTAGAACTGCTTGTTCACTCCAGGAATAAGCATGTTTGTAAAATGAACCAAATTGAAGCAGAAAACATTCTTGGAGTGTCAGAATGCACAGATAGAAGTCAAATAAGCGTTCTATCGCTTTATTTCGCTTAGTTGCTTACTCTTGAGTAGAACTGCATGTTCACGCCAGAATTAAGCATCTTTGTGAAATGAGTCAAATTGAAGCAGAACACATTGGTGGAGTGTCAGAATGCACAGATAGAAGGCAAATAAGCGTTCCATGGCTTTATTTCGCTTAGTTGCTTATTCTTGAGTAGAACTGCTTGTTCACTCCAGGAATAAGCATGTTTGTAAAATGAGTCAAATTGAAGCAGAAAACATTGTTGGAGTGTCAGAATGCACAGATAGAAGGCAAATAAGCGTTCCATGGCTTTATTTCGCTTAGTTGCTTACTCTTGAGTAGAACTGCATGTTCACGCCAGAATTAAGCATCTTTGTACAATGAGTCAAATTGAAGCAGAACACTTTGGTGGAGTGTCAGAATGCACAGATAGAAGGCAAATAAGCGTTCCATGGCTTTATTTCGCTTAGTTGCTTATTCTTGAGTAGAACTGCTTGTTCACTCCAGGAATAAGCATGTTTGTAAAATGAGTCAAATTGAAGCAGAAAACATTGTTGGAGTGTCAGAATGCACAGATAGAAGGCAAATAAGCGTTCCATGGCTTTATTTCGCTTAGTTGCTTACTCTTGAGTAGAACTGCATGTTCACTCCAGAAATAAGCATCTCTGTAAAATGAGTCAAATTGAATCAGAACACATTGTTGGAGTGTCAGAATGAACAGATAAAAGGCAAATAAGCGTTCTATCGCTTTATTTCGCTTAGTTGCTTACTCTTGAGTAGAACTGCATGTTCACTCCAGAAATAAGCATCTTTGTAAAATGAGTCAAATTGAAGCAGAAAACATCCTTGGAGTGTCAGAATGCACAGATAGAAGGCAAATAAGCGTTCCATGGCTTTATTTCGCTTAGTTGCTTACTCTTGAGTAGAACTGCATGTTCACGCCAGAATTAAGCATCTTTGTGAAATGAGCCAAATTGAAGCAAAAAACATTGTTGGAGTGTCAGAATGCATAGATAGAAGGCAAATAAGCGTTCCATGGCTTTATTTCGCTTAGTTGCTTATTCTTGAGTAGAACTGCTTGTTCACTCCAGAATTAAGCATCTTTGTGAAATGAGTCAAATTGAAGCAGAACACTTTGGTGGAGTGTCAGAATGCACAGATAGAAGGCATATTAGTGTTCCATGGCTTTATTTCGCTTAGTTGCTTATTCTTGAGTAGAACTGCTTGTTCACTCCAGAATTAAGCATCTTTGTGAAATGAGTCAAATTGAAGCAGAACACATTGTTGGAGTGTCAGAATGCACAGATAGAAGGCAAATAAGCGTTCTATCGCTTTATTTCGCTTAGTTGCTTACTCTTGAGTAGAACTGCATGTTCACGCCAGAAATAAGCATCTTTGTAAAATGAGTCAAATTGAATCAGAACACATTGTTGGAGTGTCAGAATGCACAGATAGAAGGCAAATAAGCGTTCCATGGCTTTATTTCGCTTAGTTGCTTATTCTTGAGTAGAACTGCTTGTTCACTCCAGGAATAATCATGTTTGTAAAATGAGTCAAATTGAAGCAGAAAACATTCTTGGAGTGTCAGAATGCACAGATAGAAGTCAAATAAGCGTTCTATCGCTTTATTTCGCTTAGTTGCTTACTCTTGAGTAGAACTGCATGTTCACGCCAGAAATAAGCATCTTTGTACAATGAGTCAAATTGAAGCAGAACACTTTCGTGGAGTGTCAGAATGCACAGATAGAAGGCAAATAAGCGTTCCATGGCTTTATTTCGCTTAGTTGCTTATTCTTGAGTAGAACTGCTTGTTCACTCCAGGAATAAGCATGTTTGTAAAATGAGTCAAATTGAAGCAGAAAACATTGTTGGAGTGTCGGAATGCACAGATAGAAGGCAAATAAGCGTTCCATGGCTTTATTTCGCTTAGTTGCTTACTCTTGAGTAGAACTGCATGTTCACTCCAGAAATAAGCATCTTTGTAAAATGAGTCAAATTGAATCAGAACACATTGTTGGAGTGTCAGAATGCACATATAGAAGGCAAATAAGCGTTCTATCGCTTTATTTCGCTTAGTTGCTTACTCTTGAGTAGAACTGCATGTTCACGCCAGAATTAAGCATCTTTGTGAAATGAGCCAAATTGAAGCAAAAAACATTGTTGGAGTGTCAGAATGCATAGATAGAAGGCAAATAAGCGTTCCATGGCTTTATTTCGCTTAGTTGCTTATTCTTGAGTAGAACTGCTTGTTCACTCCAGGAATAAGCATGTTTGTAAAATGAGCCAAATTGAAGCAGAAAACATTCTTGGAGTGTCAGAATGCACAGATAGAAGTCAAATAAGCGTTCTATCGCTTTATTTCGCTTAGTTGCTTACTCTTGAGTAGAACTGCATGTTCACGCCAGAATTAAGCATCTTTGTGAAATGAGTCAAATTGAAGCAGAACACATTGGTGGAGTGTCAGAATGCACAGATAGAAGGCAAATAAGCGTTCCATGGCTTTATTTCGCTTAGTTGCTTATTCTTGAGTAGAATTGCTTGTTCACTCCAGGAATAAGCATGTTTGTAAAATGAGTCAAATTGAAGCAGAAAACATTGTTGGAGTGTCAGAATGCACAGCTAGAAGGCAAATAAGCGTTCCATGGCTTTATTTCGCTTAGTTGCTTACTCTTGAGTAGAACTGCATGTTCACTCCAGAAATAAGCATCTTTGTAAAATGAGTCAAATTGAATCAGAACACATTGTTGGAGTGTCAGAATGCACAGATAGAAGGCAAATAAGCGTTCTATCGCTTTATTTCGCTTAGTTGCTTACTCTTGAGTAGAACTGCATGTTCACGCCAGAATTAAGCATCTTTGTGAAATGAGCCAAATTGAAGCAGAAAACATTGTTGGAGTGTCAGAATGCATAGATAGAAGGCAAATAAGCGTTCCATGGCTTTATTTCGCTTAGTTGCTTATTCTTGAGTAGAACTGCTTGTTCACTCCAGGAATAAGCATGTTTGTAAAATGAGCCAAATTGAAGCAGAAAACATTCTTGGGGTGTCAGAATGCACAGATAGAAGTCAAATAAGCGTTCTATCGCTTTATTTCGCTTAGTTGCTTACTCTTGAGTAGAACTGCATGTTCACGCCAGAATTAAGCATCTTTGTGAAATGAGTCAAATTGAAGCAGAACACATTGGTGGAGTGTTAGAATGCACAGATAGAAGGCAAATAAGCGTTCCATGGCTTTATTTCGCTTAGTTGCTTACTCTTGAGTAGAACTGCATGTTCACTCCAGAAATAAGCATCTTTGTAAAATGAGTGAAATTGAATCAGAACACATTGTTGGAGTGTCAGAATGCACAGATACAAGGCAAATAAGCGTTCTATCGCTTTATTTCGCTTAGTTGCTTACTCTTGAGTAGAACTGCATGTTCACTCCAGAAATAAGCATCTTTGTAAAATGAGTCAAATTGAAGCAGAAAACATCCTTGGAGTGTCAGAATGCACAGATAGAAGGCAAATAAGCGTTCCATGGCTTTATTTCGCTTAGTTGCTTACTCTTGAGTAGAACTGCATGTTCACGCCAGAATTAAGCATCTTTGTGAAATGAGCCAAATTGAAGCAGAAAACATTGTTGGAGTGTCAGAATGCACAGATAGAAGGCAAATAAGCGTTCCATGGCTTTATTTCGCTTAGTTGCTTACTCTTGAGTAGAACTGCATGTTCACTCCAGAAATAAGCATCTTTGTAAAATGAGTCAAATTGAATCAGAACACATTGTTGGAGTGTCAGAATGCACAGATAGAAGGCAAATAAGCGTTCTATCGCTTTATTTCGCTTAGTTGCTTACTGTTGAGTAGAACTGCATGTTCACGCCAGAAATAAGCATCTTTGTAAAATGAGTCAAATTGAATCAGAACACATTGTTGGAGTGTTAGAATGCACAGATAGAAGGCAAATAAGCGTTCCATGGCTTTATTTCGCTTAGTTGCTTATTCTTGAGTAGAACTGCTTGTTCACTCCAGGAATAAGCATGTTTGTAAAATGAGTCAAATTGAAGCAGAAAACATTGCTGGAGTGTCAGAATGCACAGATAGAAGGCAAATAAGCGTTCCATGGCTTTATTTCGCTTAGTTGCTTACTCTTGAGTAGAACTGCATGTTCACTCCAGAAATAAGCATCTTTGTAAAATGAGTCAAATTGAATCAGAACCCATTGTTGGAGTGTCAGAATGCACAGATAGAAGGCAAATAAGCGTTCTATCGCTTTATTTCGCTTAGTTGCTTACTCTTGAGTAGAACTGCATGTTCACTCCAGAAATAAGCATCTTTGTAAAATGAGTCAAATTGAATCAGAACACATTGTTGGAGTGTCAGAATGCACAGATAGAAGGCAAATAAGCGTTCTATCGCTTTATTTCGCTTAGTTGCTTACTCTTGAGTAGAACTGCATGTTCACGCCAGAATTAAGCATCTTTGTGAAATGAGCCAAATTGAAGCAAAAAACATTGTTGGAGTGTCAGAATGCATAGATAGAAGGCAAATAAGCGTTCCATGGCTTTATTTCGCTTAGTTGCTTATTCTTGAGTAGAACTGCTTGTTCACTCCAGGAATAAGCATGTTTGTAAGATGAGTCAAATTGAAGCAGAAAACATTCTTGGAGTGTCAGAATGCACAGATAGAAGTCAAATAAGCGTTCTATCGCTTTATTTCGCTTAGTTGCTTACTCTTGAGTAGAACTGCATGTTCACGCCAGAATTAAGCATCTTTGTACAATGAGTCAAATTGAAGCAGAACACTTTGGTGGAGTGTCAGAATGCACAGATAGAAGGCAAATAAGCGTTCCATGGCTTTATTTCGCTTAGTTGCTTATTCTTGAGTAGAACTGCTTGTTCACTCCAGGAATAAGCATGTTTGTAAAATGAGTCAAATTGAAGCAGAAAACATTCTTGGAGTGTCAGAATGCACAGATAGAAGGCACATAAGCGTTCCATGGCTTTATTTCGCTTAGTTGCTTACTCTTGAGTAGAACTGCATGTTCACTCCAGGAATAAGCATGTTTGTAAAATGAGTCAAATTGAAGCAGAAAACATTGTTGGAGTGTCAGAATGCACAGATAGAAGGCAAATAAGCGTTCCATGGCTTTATTTCGCTTAGTTGCTTATTCTTGAGTAGAACTGCTTGTTCACTCCAGGAATAAGCATGTTTGTAAAATGAGACAAATTGAAGCAGAAAACATTGTTGGAGTGTCAGAATGCACAGATAGAAGGCAAATAAGCGTTCTATCGCTTTATTTCGCTTAGTTGCTTACTGTAGAGTAGAACTGCATGTTCACGCCAGAAATAAGCATCTTTGTAAAATGAGTCAAATTGAATCAGAACACATTGTTGGAGTGTCAGAATGCACAGATAGAAGGCAAATAAGCGTTCTATCGCTTTATTTCGCTTAGTTGCTTACTCTTGAGTAGAACTGCATGTTCACTCCAGAAATAAGCATCTTTGTAAAATGAGTCAAATTGAATCAGAACACATTGTTGGAGTGTCAGAATGCACAGATAGAAGGCAAATAAGCGTTCTTTCGCTTTATTTCGCTTAGTTGCTTACTCTTGAGTAGAACTGCATGTTCACTCCAGAAATAAGCATCTTTGTAAAATGAGTCAAATTGAATCAGAACCCATTGTTGGAGTGTCAGAATGCACAGATAGAAGGCAAATAAGCGTTCTATCGCTTTATTTCGCTTAGTTGCTTACTCTTGAGTAGAACTGCATGTTCACGCCAGAATTAAGCATCTTTGTAAAATGAGCCAAATTGAAGCAAAAAACATTGTTGGAGTGTCAGAATGCATAGATAGAAGGCAAATAAGCGTTCCATGGCTTTATTTCGCTTAGTTGCTTATTCTTGAGTAGAACTGCTTGTTCACTCCAGGAATAAGCATGTTTGTAAGATGAGTCAAATTGAAGCAGAAAACATTCTTGGAGTGTCAGAATGCACAGATAGAAGTCAAATAAGCGTTCTATCGCTTTATTTCGCTTAGTTGCTTACTCTTGAGTAGAACTGCATGTTCACGCCAGAATTAAGCATCTTTGTACAATGAGTCAAATTGAAGCAGAACACATTGGTGGAGTGTCAGAATGCACAGATAGAAGGCAAATAAGCGTTCCATGGCTTTATTTCGCTTAGTTGCTTATTCTTGAGTAGAACTGCTTGTTCACTCCAGGAATAAGCATGTTTGTAAAATGAGTCAAATTGAAGCAGAAAACATTGTTGGAGTGTCAGAATGCACAGATAGAAGGCAAATAAGCGTTCCATGGCTTTATTTCGCTTAGTTGCTTACTCTTGAGTAGAACTGCATGTTCACTCCAGAAATAAGCATCTTTGTAAAATGAGTCAAATTGAAGCAGAAAACATCCTTGGAGTGTCAGAATGCACAGATAGAAGGCAAATAAGCGTTCCATGGCTTTATTTCGCTTAGTTGCTTACTCTTGAGTAGAACTGCATGTTCACGCCAGAATTAAGCATCTTTGTGAAATGAGCCAAATTGAAGCAGAAAACATTGTTGGAGTGTCAGAATGCATAGAAAGAAGGCAAATAAGCGTTCCATGGCTTTATTTCGCTTAGTTGCTTATTCTTGAGTAGAACTGCTTGTTCACTCCAGGAATAAGCATGTTTGTAAAATGAGCCAAATTGAAGCAGAAAATATTCTTGGAGTGTCAGAATGCACAGATAGAAGTCAAATAAGCGTTCTATCGCTTTATTTCGCTTAGTTGCTTACTCTTGAGTAGAACTGCATGTTCACGCCAGAATTAAGCATCTTTGTGAAATGAGTCAAATTGAAGCAGAACACATTGGTGGAGTGTCAGAATGCACAGATAGAAGGCACATAAGCGTTCCATGGCTTTATTTCGCTTAGTTGCTTATTCTTGAGTAGAACTGCTTGTTCACTCCAGGAATAAGCATGTTTGTAAAATGAGTCAAATTGAAGCAGAAAACATTGTTGGAGTGTCAGAATGCAAAGATAGAAGGCAAATAAGCGTTCTATCGCTTTATTTCGCTTAGTTGCTTACTGTAGAGTAGAACTGCATGTTCACGCCAGAAATAAGCATCTTTGTAAAATGAGTCAAATTGAATCAGAACACATTGTTGGAGTGTTAGAATGCACAGATAGAAGGCAAATAAGCGTTCCATGGCTTTATTTCGCTTAGTTGCTTATTCTTGAGTAGAACTGCTTGTTCACTCCAGGAATAAGCATGTTTGTAAAATGAGTCAAATTGAAGCAGAAAACATTGTTGGAGTGTCAGAATGCACAGATAGAAGGCAAATAAGCGTTCTATCGCTTTATTTCGCTTAGTTGCTTACTCTTTAGTAGAACTGCATGTTCACGCCAGAATTAAGCATCTTTGTGAAATGAGCCAAATTGAAGCAAAAAACATTGTTGGAGTGTCAGAATGCATAGATAGAAGGCAAATAAGCGTTCCATGGCTTTATTTCGCTTAGTTGCTTATTCTTGAGTAGAACTGCTTGTTCACTCCAGGAATAAGAATGTTTGTAAGATGAGTCAAATTGAAGCAGAAAACATTCTTGGAGTGTCAGAATGCACAGATAGAAGGCAAATAAGCGTTCCATGGCTTTATTTCGCTTAGTTGCTTATTCTTGAGTAGAACTGCTTGTTCACTCCAGGAATAAGCATGTTTGTAAAATGAGTCAAATTGAAGCAGAAAACATTCTTGGAGTGTCAGAATGCACAGATAGAAGTCAAATAAGCGTTCTATCGCTTTATTTCGCTTAGTTGCTTACTCTTGAGTAGAACTGCATGTTCACGCCAGAATTAAGCATCTTTGTACAATGAGTCAAATTGAAGCAGAACACTTTGGTGGAGTGTCAGAATGCACAGATAGAAGGCAAATAAGCGTTCCATGGCTTTATTTCGCTTAGTTGCTTATTCTTGAGTAGAACTGCATGTTCACTCCAGGAATAAGCATGTTTGTAAAATGAGTCAAATTGAAGCAGAAAACATTGTTGGAGTGTCAGAATGCACAGATAGAAGGCAAATAAGCGTTCCATGGCTTTATTTCGCTTAGTTGCTTACTCTTGAGTAGAACTGCATGTTCACTCCAGAAATAAGCATCTTTGTAAAATGAGTGAAATTGAATCAGAACACATTGTTGGAGTGTCAGAATGCACAGATAGAAGGCAAATAAGCGTTCTATCGCTTTATTTCGCTTAGTTGCTTACTCTTGAGTAGAACTGCATGTTCACTCCAGAAATAAGCATCTTTGTAAAATGAGTCAAATTGAAGCAGAAAACATCCTTGGAGTGTCAGAATGCACAGATAGAAGGCAAATAAGCGTTCCATGGCTTTATTTCGCTTAGTTGCTTACTCTTGAGTAGAACTGCATGTTCACGCCAGAATTAAGCATCTTTGTGAAATGAGCCAAATTGAAGCAGAAAACATCCTTGGAGTGTCAGAATGCATAGATAGAAGGCAAATAAGCGTTCCATGGCTTTATTTCGCTTAGTTGCTTATTCTTGAGTAGAACTGCTTGTTCACTCCAGGAATAAGCATGTTTGTAAAATGAGCCAAATTGAAGCAGAAAATATTCTTGGAGTGTCAGAATGCACAGATAGAAGTCAAATAAGCGTTCTATCGCTTTATTTCGCTTAGTTGCTTACTCTTGAGTAGAACTGCATGTTCACGCCAGAATTAAGCATCTTTGTGAAATGAGTCAAATTGAAGCAGAAAACATTCTTGGAGTGTCAGAATGCACAGATAGAAGTCAAATAAGCGTTCTATCGCTTTATTTCGCTTAGTTGCTTACTCTTGAGTAGAACTGCATGTTCACGCCAGAATTAAGCATCTTTGTACAATGAGTCAAATTGAAGCAGAACACTTTGGTGGAGTGTCAGAATGCACAGATAGAAGGCAAATAAGCGTTCCATGGCTTTATTTCGCTTAGTTGCTTATTCTTGAGTAGAACTGCATGTTCACTCCAGGAATAAGCATGTTTGTAAAATGAGTCAAATTGAAGCAGAAAACATTGTTGGAGTGTCAGAATGCACAGATAGAAGGCAAATAAGCGTTCCATGGCTTTATTTCGCTTAGTTGCTTACTCTTGAGTAGAACTGCATGTTCACTCCAGAAATAAGCATCTTTGTAAAATGAGTGAAATTGAATCAGAACACATTGTTGGAGTGTCAGAATGCACAGATAGAAGGCAAATAAGCGTTCTATCGCTTTATTTCGCTTAGTTGCTTACTCTTGAGTAGAACTGCATGTTCACTCCAGAAATAAGCATCTTTGTAAAATGAGTCAAATTGAAGCAGAAAACATCCTTGGAGTGTCAGAATGCACAGATAGAAGGCAAATAAGCGTTCCATGGCTTTATTTCGCTTAGTTGCTTACTCTTGAGTAGAACTGCATGTTCACGCCAGAATTAAGCATCTTTGTGAAATGAGCCAAATTGAAGCAGAAAACATCCTTGGAGTGTCAGAATGCATAGATAGAAGGCAAATAAGCGTTCCATGGCTTTATTTCGCTTAGTTGCTTATTCTTGAGTAGAACTGCTTGTTCACTCCAGGAATAAGCATGTTTGTAAAATGAGCCAAATTGAAGCAGAAAATATTCTTGGAGTGTCAGAATGCACAGATAGAAGTCAAATAAGCGTTCTATCGCTTTATTTCGCTTAGTTGCTTACTCTTGAGTAGAACTGCATGTTCACGCCAGAATTAAGCATCTTTGTGAAATGAGTCAAATTGAAGCAGAACACATTGGTGGAGTGTCAGAATGCACAGATAGAAGGCAAATAAGCGTTCCATGGCTTTATTTCGCTTAGTTGCTTATTCTTGAGTAGAACTGCTTGTTCACTCCAGGAATAAGCATGTTTGTAAAATGAGTCAAATTGAAGCAGAAAACATTGTTGGAGTGTCAGAATGCAAAGATAGAAGGCAAATAAGCGTTCTATCGCTTTATTTCGCTTAGTTGCTTACTGTAGAGTAGAACTGCATGTTCACGCCAGAAATAAGCATCTTTGTAAAATGAGTCAAATTGAATCAGAACACATTGTTGGAGTGTTAGAATGCACAGATAGAAGGCAAATAAGCGTTCCATGGCTTTATTTCGCTTAGTTGCTTATTCTTGAGTAGAACTGCTTGTTCACTCCAGGAATAAGCATGTTTGTAAAATGAGTCAAATTGAAGCAGAAAACATTGTTGGAGTGTCAGAATGCACAGATAGAAGGCAAATAAGCGTTCCATGGCTTTATTTCGCTTAGTTGCTTACTCTTGAGTAGAACTGCATGTTCACTCCAGAAATAAGCATCTTTGTAAAATGAGTCAAATTGAATCAGAACACATTGTTGGAGTGTCAGAATGCACAGATAGAAGGCAAATAAGCGTTCTATCGCTTTATTTCGCTTAGTTGCTTACTCTTGAGTAGAACTGCATGTTCACTCCAGAAATAAGCATCTTTGTAAAATGAGTCAAATTGAATCAGAACACATTGTTGGAGTGTCAGAATGCACAGATAGAAGTCAAATAAGCGTTCTATCGCTTTATTTCGCTTAGTTGCTTACTCTTGAGTAGAACTGCATGTTCACGCCAGAATTAAGCATCTTTGTACAATGAGTCAAATTGAAGCAGAACACTTTGGTGGAGTGTCAGAATGCACAGATAGAAGTCAAATAAGCGTTCCATGGCTTTATTTCGCTTAGTTGCTTATTCTTGAGTAGAACTGCTTGTTCACTCCAGGAATAAGCATGTTTGTAAAATGAGTCAAATTGAAGCAGAAAACATTGTTGGAGTGTCAGAATGCACAGATAGAAGGCAAATAAGCGTTCCATGGCTTTATTTCGCTTAGTTGCTTACTCTTGAGTAGAACTGCATGTTCACTCCAGGAATAAGCATGTTTGTAAAATGAGTCAAATTGAAGCAGAAAACATTGTTGGAGTGTCAGAATGCACAGATAGAAGGCAAATAAGCGTTCCATGGCTTTATTTCGCTTAGTTGCTTATTCTTGAGTAGAACTGCTTGTTCACTCCAGGAATAAGCATGTTTGTAAAATGAGTCAAATTGAAGCAGAAAACATTGTTGGAGTGTCAGAATGCACAGATAGAAGGCAAATAAGCGTTCTATCGCTTTACTTCGCTTAGTTGCTTACTGTAGAGTAGAACTGCATGTTCACGCCAGAAATAAGCATCTTTGTAAAATGAGTCAAATTGAATCAGAACACATTGTTGGAGTTTCAGAATGCACAGATAGAAGGCAAATAAGCGTTCTATCGCTTTATTTCGCTTAGTTGCTTACTGTAGAGTAGAACTGCATGTTCACGCCAGAAATAAGCATCTTTGTAAAATGAGTCAAATTGAATCAGAACACATTGTTGGAGTGTCAGAATGCACAGATAGAAGGCAAATAAGCGTTCTATCGCTTTATTTCGCTTAGTTGCTTACTCTTGAGTAGAACTGCATGTTCACTCCAGAAATAAGCATGTTTGTAAAATGAGTCAAATTGAATCAGAACACATTGTTGGAGTGTCAGAATGCACAGATAGAAGGCAAATAAGCGTTCTATCGCTTTATTTCGCTTAGTTGCTTACTCTTGAGTAGAACTGCATGTTCACGCCAGAATTAAGCATCTTTGTGAAATGAGCCAAATTGAAGCAAAAAACATTGTTGGAGTGTCAGAATGCATAGATAGAAGGCAAATAAGCGTTCCATGGCTTTATTTCGCTTAGTTGCTTATTCTTGAGTAGAACTGCTTGTTCACTCCAGGAATAAGCATGTTTGTAAGATGAGTCAAATTGAAGCAGAAAACATTCTTGGAGTGTCTGAATGCACAGATAGAAGTCAAATAAGCGTTCTATCGCTTTATTTCGCTTAGTTACTTACTCTTGAGTAGAACTGCATGTTCACGCCAGAATTAAGCATCTTTGTACAATGAGTCAAATTGAAGCAGAACACTTTGGTGGAGTGTCAGAATGCACAGATAGAAGGCAAATAAGCGTTCCATGGCTTTATTTCGCTTAGTTGCTTATTCTTGAGTAGAACTGCTTGTTCACTCCAGGAATAAGCATGTTTGTAAAATGAGTCAAATTGAAGCAGAAAACATTGTTGGAGTGTCAGAATGCACAGATAGAAGGCAAATAAGCGTTCCATGGCTTTATTTCGCTTAGTTGCTTACTCTTGAGTAGAACTGCATGTTCACTCCAGAAATAAGCATCTTTGTAAAATGAGTGAAATTGAATCAGAACACATTGTTGGAGTGTCAGAATGCACAGATAGAAGGCAAATAAGCGTTCTATCGCTTTATTTCGCTTAGTTGCTTACTCTTGAGTAGAACTGCATGTTCACTCCAGAAATAAGCATCTTTGTAAAATGAGTCAAATTGAAGCAGAAAACATCCTTGGAGTGTCAGAATGCACAGATAGAAGGCAAATAAGCGTTCCATGGCTTTATTTCGCTTAGTTGCTTACTCTTGAGTAGAACTGCATGTTCACGCCAGAATTAAGCATCTTTGTGAAATGAGCCAAATTGAAGCAGAAAACATTGTTGGAGTGTCAGAATGCATAGATAGAAGGCAAATAAGCGTTCCATGGCTTTATTTCGCTTAGTTGCTTTTTCTTGAGTAGAACTGCTTGTTCACTCCAGGAATAAGCATGTTTGTAAAATGAGCCAAATTGAAGCAGAAAATATTCTTGGAGTGTCAGAATGCACAGATAGAAGTCAAATAAGCGTTCTATCGCTTTATTTCGCTTAGTTGCTTACTCTTGAGTAGAACTGCATGTTCACGCCAGAATTAAGCATCTTTGTGAAATGAGTCAAATTGAAGCAGAACACATTGGTGGAGTGTCAGAATGCACAGATAGAAGGCAAATAAGCGTTCCATGGCTTTATTTCGCTTAGTTGCTTATTCTTGAGTAGAACTGCTTGTTCACTCCAGGAATAAGCATGTTTGTAAAATGAGTCAAATTGAAGCAGAAAACATTGTTGGAGTGTCAGAATGCACAGATAGAAGGCAAATAAGCGTTCTATCGCTTTATTTCGCTTAGTTGCTTACTGTAGAGTAGAACTGCATGTTCACGCCAGAAATAAGCATCTTTGTAAAATGAGTCAAATTGAATCAGAACACATTGTTGGAGTGTCAGAATGCACAGATAGAAGGCAAATAAGCGTTCTATCGCTTTATTTCGCTTAGTTGCTTACTCTTGAGTAGAACTGCATGTTCACTCCAGAAATAAGCATCTTTGTAAAATGAGTCAAATTGAATCAGAACACATTGTTGGAGTGTCAGAATGCACAGATAGAAGGCAAATAAGCGTTCTATCGCTTTATTTCGCTTAGTTGCTTACTCTTGAGTAGAACTGCATGTTCACGCCAGAATTAAGCATCTTTGTGAAATGAGCCAAATTGAAGCAAAAAACATTGTTGGAGTGTCAGAATGCATAGATAGAAGGCAAATAAGCGTTCCATGGCTTTATTTCGCTTAGTTGCTTATTCTTGAGTAGAACTGCTTGTTCACTCCAGGAATAAGCATGTTTGTAAGATGAGTCAAATTGAAGCAGAAAACATTCTTGGAGTGTCAGAATGCACAGATAGAATTCAAATAAGCGTTCTATCGCTTTATTTCGCTTAGTTGCTTACTCTTGAGTAGAACTGCATGTTCACGCCAGAATTAAGCATCTTTGTACAATGAGTCAAATTGAAGCAGAACACTTTGGTGGAGTGTCAGAATGCACAGATAGAAGGCAAATAAGCGTTCCATGGCTTTATTTCGCTTACTTGCTTATTCTTGAGTAGAACTGCTTGTTCACTCCAGGAATAAGCATGTTTGTAAAATGAGTCAAATTGAAGCAGAAAACATTGTTGGAGTGTCAGAATGCACAGATAGAAGGCAAATAAGCGTTCCATGGCTTTATTTCGCTTAGTTGCTTACTCTTGAGTAGAACTGCATGTTCACTCCAGAAATAAGCATCTTTGTAAAATGAGTCAAATTGAATCAGAACACATTGTTGGAGTGTCAGAATGCACAGATAGAAGGCAAATAAGCGTTCCATGGCTTTATTTCGCTTAGTTGCTTTTTCTTGAGTAGAACTGCTTGTTCACTCCAGGAATAAGCATGTTTGTAAAATGAGCCAAATTGAAGCAGAAAATATTCTTGGAGTGTCAGAATGCACAGATAGAAGTCAAATAAGCGTTCTATCGCTTTATTTCGCTTAGTTGCTTACTCTTGAGTAGAACTGCATGTTCACGCCAGAATTAAGCATCTTTGTGAAATGAGTCAAATTGAAGCAGAACACATTGGTGGAGTGTCAGGATGCACAGATAGAAGGCAAATAAGCGTTCCATGGCTTTATTTCGCTTAGTTGCTTATTTTTGAGTAGAACTGCTTGTTCACTCCAGGAATAAGCATGTTTGTAAAATGAGTCAAATTGAAGCAGAAAACATTGTTGGAGTGTCAGAATGCACAGATAGAAGGCAAATAAGCGTTCCATGGCTTTATTTCGCTTAGTTGCTTACTCTTGAGTAGAACTGCATGTTCACTCCAGAAATAAGCATCTTTGTAAAATGAGTGAAATTGAATCAGAACACATTGTTGGAGTGTCAGAATGCACAGATAGAAGGCAAATAAGCGTTCTATCGCTTTATTTCGCTTAGTTGCTTACTCTTGAGTAGAACTGCATGTTCACTCCAGAAATAAGCATCTTTGTAAAATGAGTCAAATTGAAGCAGAAAACATCCTTGGAGTGTCAGAATGCACAGATAGAAGGCAAATAAGCGTTCCATGGCTTTATTTCGCTTAGTTGCTTACTCTTGAGTAGAACTGCATGTTCACGCCAGAATTAAGCATCTTTGTGAAATGAGCCAAATTGAAGCAGAAAACATTGTTGGAGTGTCAGAATGCATAGATAGAAGGCAAATAAGCGTTCCATGGCTTTATTTCGCTTAGTTGCTTTTTCTTGAGTAGAACTGCTTGTTCACTCCAGGAATAAGCATGTTTGTAAAATGAGCCAAATTGAAGCAGAAAATATTCTTGGAGTGTCAGAATGCACAGATAGAAGTCAAATAAGCGTTCTATCGCTTTATTTCGCTTAGTTGCTTACTCTTGAGTAGAATTGCATGTTCACGCCAGAATTAAGCATCTTTGTGAAATGAGTCAAATTGAAGCAGAACACATTGGTGGAGTGTCAGAATGCACAGATAGAAGGCAAATAAGCGTTCCATGGCTTTATTTCGCTTAGTTGCTTATTCTTGAGTAGAACTGCTTGTTCACTCCAGGAATAAGCATGTTTGTAAAATGAGTCAAATTGAAGCAGAAAACATTGTTGGAGTGTCAGAATGCACAGATAGAAGGCAAATAAGCGTTCTATCGCTTTATTTCGCTTAGTTGCTTACTGTAGAGTAGAACTGCATGTTCACGCCAGAAATAAGCATCTTTGTAAAATGAGTCAAATTGAATCAGAACACATTGTTGGAGTGTTAGAATGCACAGATAGAAGGCAAATAAGCGTTCCATGGCTTTATTTCGCTTAGTTGCTTATTCTTGAGTAGAACTGCTTGTTCACTCCAGGAATAAGCATGTTTGTAAAATGAGTCAAATTGAAGCAGAAAACATTGTTGGAGTGTCAGCATGCACAGATAGAAGGCAAATAAGCGTTCTATCGCTTTATTTCGCTTAGTTGCTTACTCTTGAGTAGAACTGCATGTTCACTCCAGAAATAAGCATCTTTGTAAAATGAGTCAAATTGAATCAGAACACATTGTTGGAGTGTCAGAATGCACAGATAGAAGGCAAATAAGCGTTCTATCGCTTTATTTCGCTTAGTTGCTTACTCTTGAGTAGAACTGCATGTTCACGCCAGAATTAAGCATCTTTGTGAAATGAGCCAAATTGAAGCAAAAAACATTGTTGGAGTGTCAGAATGCATAGATAGAAGGCAAATAAGCGTTCCATGGCTTTATTTCGCTTAGTTGCTTATTCTTGAGTAGAACTGCTTGTTCACTCCAGGAATAAGCATGTTTGTAAGATGAGTCAAATTGAAGCAGAAAACATTCTTGGAGTGTCAGAATGCACAGATAGAAGTCAAATAAGCGTTCTATCGCTTTATTTCGCTTAGTTGCTTACTCTTGAGTAGAACTGCATGTTCACGCCAGAATTAAGCATCTTTGTACAATGAGTCAAATTGAAGCAGAACACTTTGGTGGAGTGTCAGAATGCACAGATAGAAGGCAAATAAGCGTTCCATGGCTTTATTTCGCTTACTTGCTTATTCTTGAGTAGAACTGCTTGTTCACTCCAGGAATAAGCTTGTTTGTAAAATGAGTCTAATTGAAGCAGAAAACATTGTTGGAGTGTCAGAATGCACAGATAGAAGGCAAATAAGCGTTCCATGGCTTTATTTCGCTTAGTTGCTTACTCTTGAGTAGAACTGCATGTTCACTCCAGAAATAAGCATCTTTGTAAAATGAGTCAAATTGAATCAGAACACATTGTTGGAGTGTCAGAATGCACAGATAGAAGGCAAATAAGCGTTCTATCGCTTTATTTCGCTTAGTTGCTTACTCTTGAGTAGAACTGCATGTTCACTCCAGAAATAAGCATCTTTGTAAAATGAGTCAAATTGAAGCAGAAAACATCCTTGGAGTGTCAGAATGCATAGATAGAAGGCAAATAAGCGTCCCATGGCTTTATTTCGCTTAGTTGCTTACTCTTGAGTAGAACTGCATGTTCACGCCAGAATTAAGCATCTTTGTGAAATGAGCCAAATATAAGCAGAAAACATTGTTGGAGTGTCAGAATGCATAGATAGAAGGCAAATAAGCGTTCCATGGCTTTATTTCGCTTAGTTGCTTATTCTTGAGTAGAACTGCATGTTCACTCCAGAAATAAGCATCTTTGTAAAATGAGTGAAATTGAATCAGAACACATTGTTGGAGTGTCAGAATGCACAGATACAAGGCAAATAAGCGTTCTATCGCTTTATTTCGCTTAGTTGCTTACTCTTGAGTAGAACTGCATGTTCACTCCAGAAATAAGCATCTTTGTGAAATGAGCCAAATTGAAGCAGAAAACATTGTTGGAGTGTCAGAATGCACAGATAGAAGGCAAATAAGCGTTCCATGGCTTTATTTCGCTTAGTTGCTTACTCTTGAGTAGAACTGCATGTTCACTCCAGAAATAAGCATCTTTGTAAAATGAGTCAAATTGAATCAGAACACATTGTTGGAGTGTCAGAATGCACAGATAGAAGGCAAATAAGCGTTCTATCGCTTTATTTCGCTTAGTTGCTTACTGTTGAGTAGAACTGCATGTTCACGCCAGAAATAAGCATCTTTGTAAAATGAGTCAAATTGAATCAGAACACATTGTTGGAGTGTTAGAATGCACAGATAGAAGGCAAATAAGCGTTCCATGGCTTTATTTCGCTTAGTTGCTTATTCTTGAGTAGAACTGCTTGTTCACTCCAGGAATAAGCATGTTTGTAAAATGAGTCAAATTGAAGCAGAAAACATTGCTGGAGTGTCAGAATGCACAGATAGAAGGCAAATAAGCGTTCCATGGCTTTATTTCGCTTAGTTGCTTACTCTTGAGTAGAACTGCATGTTCACTCCAGAAATAAGCATCTTTGTAAAATGAGTCAAATTGAATCAGAACACATTGTTGGAGTGTCAGAATGCACAGATAGAAGGCAAATAAGCGTTCTATCGCTTTATTTCGCTTAGTTGCTTACTCTTGAGTAGAACTGCATGTTCACGCCAGAATTAAGCATCTTTGTGAAATGAGCCAAATTGAAGCAAAAAACATTGTTGGAGTGTCAGAATGCATAGATAGAAGGCAAATAAGCGTTCCATGGCTTTATTTCGCTTAGTTGCTTATTCTTGAGTAGAACTGCTTGTTCACTCCAGGAATAAGCATGTTTGTAAGATGAGTCAAATTGAAGCAGAAAACATTCTTGGAGTGTCAGAATGCACAGATAGAAGTCAAATAAGCGTTCTATCGCTTTATTTCGCTTAGTTGCTTACTCTTGAGTAGAACTGCATGTTCACGCCAGAATTAAGCATCTTTGTACAATGAGTCAAATTGAAGCAGAACACTTTGGTGGAGTGTCAGAATGCACAGATAGAAGGCAAATAAGCGTTCCATGGCTTTATTTCGCTTAGTTGCTTATTCTTGAGTAGAACTGCTTGTTCACTCCAGGAATAAGCATGTTTGTAAAATGAGTCAAATTGAAGCAGAAAACATTGTTGGAGTGTCAGAATGCACAGATAGAAGGCAAATAAGCGTTCCATGGCTTTATTTCGCTTAGTTGCTTACTCTTGAGTAGAACTGCATGTTCACTCCAGGAATAAGCATGTTTGTAAAATGAGTCAAATTGAAGCAGAAAACATTGTTGGAGTGTCAGAATGCACAGATAGAAGGCAAATAAGCGTTCCATGGCTTTATTTCGCTTAGTTGCTTATTCTTGAGTAGAACTGCTTGTTCACTCCAGGAATAAGCATGTTTGTAAAATGAGTCAAATTGAAGCAGAAAACATTGTTGGAGTGTCAGAATGCACAGATAGAAGGCAAATAAGCGTTCTATCGCTTTATTTCGCTTAGTTGCTTACTGTAGAGTAGAACTGCATGTTCACGCCAGAAATAAGCATCTTTGTAAAATGAGTCAAATTGAATCAGAACACATTGTTGGAGTGTCAGAATGCACAGATAGAAGGCAAATAAGCGTTCTATCGCTTTATTTCGCTTAGTTGCTTACTCTTGAGTAGAACTGCATGTTCACTCCAGAAATAAGCATCTTTGTAAAATGAGTCAAATTGAATCAGAACACATTGTTGGAGTGTCAGAATGCACAGATAGAAGGCAAATAAGCGTTCTTTCGCTTTATTTCGCTTAGTTGCTTACTCTTGAGTAGAACTGCATGTTCACTCCAGAAATAAGCATCTTTGTAAAATGAGTCAAATTGAATCAGAACACATTGTTGGAGTGTCAGAATGCACAGATAGAAGGCAAATAAGCGTTCTATCGCTTTATTTCGCTTAGTTGCTTACTCTTGAGTAGAACTGCATGTTCACGCCAGAATTAAGCATCTTTGTAAAATGAGCCAAATTGAAGCAAAAAACATTGTTGGAGTGTCAGAATGCATAGATAGAAGGCAAATAAGCGTTCCATGGCTTTATTTCGCTTAGTTGCTTATTCTTGAGTAGAACTGCTTGTTCACTCCAGGAATAAGCATGTTTGTAAGATGAGTCAAATTGAAGCAGAAAACATTCTTGGAGTGTCAGAATGCACAGATAGAAGTCAAATAAGCGTTCTATCGCTTTATTTCGCTTAGTTGCTTACTCTTGAGTAGAACTGCATGTTCACGCCAGAATTAAGCATCTTTGTACAATGAGTCAAATTGAAGCAGAACACTTTGGTGGAGTGTCAGAATGCACAGATAGAAGGCAAATAAGCGTTCCATGGCTTTATTTCGCTTAGTTGCTTATTCTTGAGTAGAACTGCTTGTTCACTCCAGGAATAAGCATGTTTGTAAAATGAGTCAAATTGAAGCAGAAAACATTGTTGGAGTGTCAGAATGCACAGATAGAAGGCAAATAAGCGTTCCATGGCTTTATTTCGCTTAGTTGCTTACTCTTGAGTAGAACTGCATGTTCACTCCAGAAATAAGCATCTTTGTAAAATGAGTCAAATTGAAGCAGAAAACATCCTTGGAGTGTCAGAATGCACAGATAGAAGGCAAATAAGCGTTCCATGGCTTTATTTCGCTTAGTTGCTTACTCTTGAGTAGAACTGCATGTTCACGCCAGAATTAAGCATCTTTGTGAAATGAGCCAAATTGAAGCAGAAAACATTGTTGGAGTGTCAGAATGCATAGATAGAAGGCAAATAAGCGTTCCATGGCTTTATTTCGCTTAGTTGCTTATTCTTGAGTAGAACTGCTTGTTCACTCCAGGAATAAGCATGTTTGTAAAATGAGCCAAATTGAAGCAGAAAATATTCTTGGAGTGTCAGAATGCACAGATAGAAGTCAAATAAGCGTTCTATCGCTTTATTTCGCTTAGTTGCTTACTCTTGAGTAGAACTGCATGTTCACGCCAGAATTAAGCATCTTTGTGAAATGAGTCAAATTGAAGCAGAACACATTGGTGGAGTGTCAGAATGCACAGATAGAAGGCACATAAGCGTTCCATGGCTTTATTTCGCTTAGTTGCTTATTCTTGAGTAGAACTGCTTGTTCACTCCAGGAATAAGCATGTTTGTAAAATGAGTCAAATTGAAGCAGAAAACATTGTTGGAGTGTCAGAATGCAAAGATAGAAGGCAAATAAGCGTTCTATCGCTTTATTTCGCTTAGTTGCTTACTGTAGAGTAGAACTGCATGTTCACGCCAGAAATAAGCATCTTTGTAAAATGAGTCAAATTGAATCAGAACACATTGTTGGAGTGTTAGAATGCACAGATAGAAGGCAAATAAGCGTTCCATGGCTTTATTTCGCTTAGTTGCTTATTCTTGAGTAGAACTGCTTGTTCACTCCAGGAATAAGCATGTTTGTAAAATGAGTCAAATTGAAGCAGAAAACATTGTTGGAGTGTCAGAATGCACAGATAGAAGGCAAATAAGCGTTCCATGGCTTTATTTCGCTTAGTTGCTTACTCTTGAGTAGAACTGCATGTTCACTCCAGAAATAAGCATCTTTGTAAAATGAGTCAAATTGAATCAGAACACATTGTTGGAGTGTCAGAATGCACAGATAGAAGGCAAATAAGCGTTCTATCGCTTTATTTCGCTTAGTTGCTTACTCTTTAGTAGAACTGCATGTTCACGCCAGAATTAAGCATCTTTGTGAAATGAGCCAAATTGAAGCAAAAAACATTGTTGGAGTGTCAGAATGCATAGATAGAAGGCAAATAAGCGTTCCATGGCTTTATTTCGCTTAGTTGCTTATTCTTGAGTAGAACTGCTTGTTCACTCCAGGAATAAGAATGTTTGTAAGATGAGTCAAATTGAAGCAGAAAACATTCTTGGAGTGTCAGAATGCACAGATAGAAGTCAAATAAGCGTTCTATCGCTTTATTTCGCTTAGTTGCTTACTCTTGAGTAGAACTGCATGTTCACGCCAGAATTAAGCATCTTTGTACAATGAGTCAAATTGAAGCAGAACACTTTGGTGGAGTGTCAGAATGCACAGATAGAAGGCAAATAAGCGTTCCATGGCTTTATTTCGCTTAGTTGCTTATTCTTGAGTAGAACTGCTTGTTCACTCCAGGAATAAGCATGTTTGTAAAATGAGTCAAATTGAAGCAGAAAACATTGTTGGAGTGTCAGAATGCACAGATAGAAGGCAAATAAGCGTTCCATGGCTTTATTTCGCTTAGTTGCTTACTCTTGAGTAGAACTGCATGTTCACTCCAGAAATAAGCATCTTTGTAAAATGAGTGAAATTGAATCAGAACACATTGTTGGAGTGTCAGAATGCACAGATAGAAGGCAAATAAGCGTTCTATCGCTTTATTTCGCTTAGTTGCTTACTCTTGAGTAGAACTGCATGTTCACTCCAGAAATAAGCATCTTTGTAAAATGAGTCAAATTGAAGCAGAAAACATCCTTGGAGTGTCAGAATGCACAGATAGAAGGCAAATAAGCGTTCCATGGCTTTATTTCGCTTAGTTGCTTACTCTTGAGTAGAACTGCATGTTCACGCCAGAATTAAGCATCTTTGTGAAATGAGCCAAATTGAAGCAGAAAACATCCTTGGAGTGTCAGAATGCATAGATAGAAGGCAAATAAGCGTTCCATGGCTTTATTTCGCTTAGTTGCTTATTCTTGAGTAGAACTGCTTGTTCACTCCAGGAATAAGCATGTTTGTAAAATGAGCCAAATTGAAGCAGAAAATATTCTTGGAGTGTCAGAATGCACAGATAGAAGTCAAATAAGCGTTCTATCGCTTTATTTCGCTTAGTTGCTTACTCTTGAGTAGAACTGCATGTTCACGCCAGAATTAAGCATCTTTGTGAAATGAGTCAAATTGAAGCAGAACACATTGGTGGAGTGTCAGAATGCACAGATAGAAGGCAAATAAGCGTTCCATGGCTTTATTTCGCTTAGTTGCTTATTCTTGAGTAGAACTGCTTGTTCACTCCAGGAATAAGCATGTTTGTAAAATGAGTCAAATTGAAGCAGAAAACATTGTTGGAGTGTCAGAATGCAAAGATAGAAGGCAAATAAGCGTTCTATCGCTTTATTTCGCTTAGTTGCTTACTGTAGAGTAGAACTGCATGTTCACGCCAGAAATAAGCATCTTTGTAAAATGAGTCAAATTGAATCAGAACACATTGTTGGAGTATTAGAATGCACAGATAGAAGGCAAATAAGCGTTCCATGGCTTTATTTCGCTTAGTTGCTTATTCTTGAGTAGAACTGCTTGTTCACTCCAGGAATAAGCATGTTTGTAAAATGAGTCAAATTGAAGCAGAAAACATTGTTGGAGTGTCAGAATGCACAGATAGAAGGCAAATAAGCGTTCCATGGCTTTATTTCGCTTAGTTGCTTACTCTTGAGTAGAACTGCATGTTCACTCCAGAAATAAGCATCTTTGTAAAATGAGTCAAATTGAATCAGAACACATTGTTGGAGTGTCAGAATGCACAGATAGAAGGCAAATAAGCGTTCTATCGCTTTATTTCGCTTAGTTGCTTACTCTTGAGTAGAACTGCATGTTCACTCCAGAAATAAGCATCTTTGTAAAATGAGTCAAATTGAATCAGAACACATTGTTGGAGTGTCAGAATGCACAGATAGAAGTCAAATAAGCGTTCTATCGCTTTATTTCGCTTAGTTGCTTACTCTTGAGTAGAACTGCATGTTCACGCCAGAATTAAGCATCTTTGTACAATGAGTCAAATTGAAGCAGAACACTTTGGTGGAGTGTCAGAATGCACAGATAGAAGTCAAATAAGCGTTCCATGGCTTTATTTCGCTTAGTTGCTTATTCTTGAGTAGAACTGCTTGTTCAGGAATAAGCATGTTTGTAAAATGAGTCAAATTGAAGCAGAAAACATTGTTGGAGTGTCAGAATGCACAGATAGAAGGCAAATAAGCGTTCCATGGCTTTATTTCGCTTAGTTGCTTACTCTTGAGTAGAACTGCATGTTCACTCCAGGAATAAGCATGTTTGTAAAATGAGTCAAATTGAAGCAGAAAACATTGTTGGAGTGTCAGAATGCACAGATAGAAGGCAAATAAGCGTTCCATGGCTTTATTTCGCTTAGTTGCTTATTCTTGAGTAGAACTGCTTGTTCACTCCAGGAATAAGCATGTTTGTAAAATGAGTCAAATTGAAGCAGAAAACATTGTTGGAGTGTCAGAATGCACAGATAGAAGGCAAATAAGCGTTCTATCGCTTTACTTCGCTTAGTTGCTTACTGTAGAGTAGAACTGCATGTTCACGCCAGAAATAAGCATCTTTGTAAAATGAGTCAAATTGAATCAGAACACATTGTTGGAGTGTCAGAATGCACAGATAGAAGGCAAATAAGCGTTCTATCGCTTTATTTCGCTTAGTTGCTTACTGTAGAGTAGAACTGCATGTTCACGCCAGAAATAAGCATCTTTGTAAAATGAGTCAAATTGAATCAGAACACATTGTTGGAGTGTCAGAATGCACAGATAGAAGGCAAATAAGCGTTCTATCGCTTTATTTCGCTTAGTTGCTTACTCTTGAGTAGAACTGCATGTTCACTCCAGAAATAAGCATCTTTGTAAAATGAGTCAAATTGAATCAGAACACATTGTTGGAGTGTCAGAATGCACAGATAGAAGGCAAATAAGCGTTCTATCGCTTTATTTCGCTTAGTTGCTTACTCTTGAGTAGAACTGCATGTTCACGCCAGAATTAAGCATCTTTGTGAAATGAGCCAAATTGAAGCAAAAAACATTGTTGGAGTGTCAGAATGCATAGATAGAAGGCAAATAAGCGTTCCATGGCTTTATTTCGCTTAGTTGCTTATTCTTGAGTAGAACTGCTTGTTCACTCCAGGAATAAGCATGTTTGTAAGATGAGTCAAATTGAAGCAGAAAACATTCTTGGAGTGTCTGAATGCACAGATAGAAGTCAAATAAGCGTTCTATCGCTTTATTTCGCTTAGTTACTTACTCTTGAGTAGAACTGCATGTTCACGCCAGAATTAAGCATCTTTGTACAATGAGTCAAATTGAAGCAGAACACTTTGGTGGAGTGTCAGAATGCACAGATAGAAGGCAAATAAGCGTTCCATGGCTTTATTTCGCTTAGTTGCTTATTCTTGAGTAGAACTGCTTGTTCACTCCAGGAATAAGCATGTTTGTAAAATGAGTCAAATTGAAGCAGAAAACATTGTTGGAGTGTCAGAATGCACAGATAGAAGGCAAATAAGCGTTCCATGGCTTTATTTCGCTTAGTTGCTTACTCTTGAGTAGAACTGCATGTTCACTCCAGAAATAAGCATCTTTGTAAAATGAGTGAAATTGAATCAGAACACATTGTTGGAGTGTCAGAATGCACAGATAGAAGGCAAATAAGCGTTCTATCGCTTTATTTCGCTTAGTTGCTTACTCTTGAGTAGAACTGCATGTTCACTCCAGAAATAAGCATCTTTGTAAAATGAGTCAAATTGAAGCAGAAAACATCCTTGGAGTGTCAGAATGCACAGATAGAAGGCAAATAAGCGTTCCATGGCTTTATTTCGCTTAGTTGCTTACTCTTGAGTAGAACTGCATGTTCACGCCAGAATTAAGCATCTTTGTGAAATGAGCCAAATTGAAGCAGAAAACATTGTTGGAGTGTCAGAATGCATAGATAGAAGGCAAATAAGCGTTCCATGGCTTTATTTCGCTTAGTTGCTTTTTCTTGAGTAGAACTGCTTGTTCACTCCAGGAATAAGCATGTTTGTAAAATGAGCCAAATTGAAGCAGAAAATATTCTTGGAGTGTCAGAATGCACAGATAGAAGTCAAATAAGCGTTCTATCGCTTTATTTCGCTTAGTTGCTTACTCTTGAGTAGAACTGCATGTTCACGCCAGAATTAAGCATCTTTGTGAAATGAGTCAAATTGAAGCAGAACACATTGGTGGAGTGTCAGAATGCACAGATAGAAGGCAAATAAGCGTTCCATGGCTTTATTTCGCTTAGTTGCTTATTCTTGAGTAGAACTGCTTGTTCACTCCAGGAATAAGCATGTTTGTAAAATGAGTCAAATTGAAGCAGAAAACATTGTTGGAGTGTCAGAATGCACAGATAGAAGGCAAATAAGCGTTCTATCGCTTTATTTCGCTTAGTTGCTTACTGTAGAGTAGAACTGCATGTTCACGCCAGAAATAAGCATCTTTGTAAAATGAGTCAAATTGAATCAGAACACATTGTTGGAGTGTTAGAATGCACAGATAGAAGGCAAATAAGCGTTCCATGGCTTTATTTCGCTTAGTTGCTTATTCTTGAGTAGAACTGCTTGTTCACTCCAGGAATAAGCATGTTTGTAAAATGAGTCAAATTGAAGCAGAAAACATTGTTGGAGTGTCCGAATGCACAGATAGAAGGCAAATAAGCGTTCCATGGCTTTATTTCGCTTAGTTGCTTACTCTTGAGTAGAACTGCATGTTCACTCCAGAAATAAGCATCTTTGTAAAATGAGTCAAATTGAATCAGAACACATTGTTGGAGTGTCAGAATGCACAGATAGAAGGCAAATAAGCGTTCTATCGCTTTATTTCGCTTAGTTGCTTACTCTTGAGTAGAACTGCATGTTCACTCCAGAAATAAGCATCTTTGTAAAATGAGTCAAATTGAATCAGAACACATTGTTGGAGTGTCAGAATGCACAGATAGAAGGCAAATAAGCGTTCTATCGCTTTATTTCGCTTAGTTGCTTACTCTTGAGTAGAACTGCATGTTCACGCCAGAATTAAGCATCTTTGTGAAATGAGCCAAATTGAAGCAAAAAACATTGTTGGAGTGTCAGAATGCATAGATAGAAGTCAAATAAGCGTTCTATCGCTTTATTTCGCTTAGTTGCTTACTCTTGAGTAGAACTGCATGTTCACGCCAGAATTAAGCATCTTTGTACAATGAGTCAAATTGAAGCAGAACACTTTGGTGGAGTGTCAGAATGCACAGATAGAAGGCAAATAAGCGTTCCATGGCTTTATTTCGCTTACTTGCTTATTCTTGAGTAGAACTGCTTGTTCACTCCAGGAATAAGCATGTTTGTAAAATGAGTCAAATTGAAGCAGAAAACATTGTTGGAGTGTCAGAATGCACAGATAGAAGGCAAATAAGCGTTCCATGGCTTTATTTCGCTTAGTTGCTTACTCTTGAGTAGAACTGCATGTTCACTCCAGAAATAAGCATCTTTGTAAAATGAGTCAAATTGAATCAGAACACATTGTTGGAGTGTCAGAATGCACAGATAGAAGGCAAATAAGCGTTCCATGGCTTTATTTCGCTTAGTTGCTTTTTCTTGAGTAGAACTGCTTGTTCACTCCAGGAATAAGCATGTTTGTAAAATGAGCCAAATTGAAGCAGAAAATATTCTTGGAGTGTCAGAATGCACAGATAGAAGTCAAATAAGCGTTCTATCGCTTTATTTCGCTTAGTTGCTTACTCTTGAGTAGAACTGCATGTTCACGCCAGAATTAAGCATCTTTGTGAAATGAGTCAAATTGAAGCAGAACACATTGGTGGAGTGTCAGGATGCACAGATAGAAGGCAAATAAGCGTTCCATGGCTTTATTTCGCTTAGTTGCTTATTTTTGAGTAGAACTGCTTGTTCACTCCAGGAATAAGCATGTTTGTAAAATGAGTCAAATTGAAGCAGAAAACATTGTTGGAGTGTCAGAATGCACAGATAGAAGGCAAATAAGCGTTCCATGGCTTTATTTCGCTTAGTTGCTTACTGTAGAGTAGAACTGCATGTTCACTCCAGAAATAAGCATCTTTGTAAAATGAGTGAAATTGAATCAGAACACATTGTTGGAGTGTCAGAATGCACAGATAGAAGGCAAATAAGCGTTCTATCGCTTTATTTCGCTTAGTTGCTTACTCTTGAGTAGAACTGCATGTTCACTCCAGAAATAAGCATCTTTGTAAAATGAGTCAAATTGAAGCAGAAAACATCCTTGGAGTGTCAGAATGCACAGATAGAAGGCAAATAAGCGTTCCATGGCTTTATTTCGCTTAGTTGCTTACTCTTGAGTAGAACTGCATGTTCACGCCAGAATTAAGCATCTTTGTGAAATGAGCCAAATTGAAGCAGAAAACATTGTTGGAGTGTCAGAATGCATAGATAGAAGGCAAATAAGCGTTCCATGGCTTTATTTCGCTTAGTTGCTTTTTCTTGAGTAGAACTGCTTGTTCACTCCAGGAATAAGCATGTTTGTAAAATGAGCCAAATTGAAGCAGAAAATATTCTTGGAGTGTCAGAATGCACAGATAGAAGTCAAATAAGCGTTCTATCGCTTTATTTCGCTTAGTTGCTTACTCTTGAGTAGAACTGCATGTTCACGCCAGAATTAAGCATCTTTGTGAAATGAGTGAAATTGAAGCAGAACACATTGGTGGAGTGTCAGAATGCACAGATAGAAGGCAAATAAGCGTTCCATGGCTTTATTTCGCTTAGTTGCTTATTCTTGAGTAGAACTGCTTGTTCACTCCAGGAATAAGCATGTTTGTAAAATGAGTCAAATTGAAGCAGAAAACATTGTTGGAGTGTCAGAATGCACAGATAGAAGGCAAATAAGCGTTCTATCGCTTTATTTCGCTTAGTTGCTTACTCTTGAGTAGAACTGCATGTTCACTCCAGAAATAAGCATCTTTGTAAAATGAGTCAAATTGAAGCAGAAAACATCCTTGGAGTGTCAGAATGCACAGATAGAAGGCAAATAAGCGTTCCATGGCTTTATTTCGCTTAGTTGCTTACTCTTGAGTAGAACTGCATGTTCACGCCAGAATTAAGCATCTTTGTGAAATGAGCCAAATATAAGCAGAAAACATTGTTGGAGTGTCAGAATGCATAGATAGAAGGCAAATAAGCGTTCCATGGCTTTATTTCGCTTAGTTGCTTATTCTTGAGTAGAACTGCTTGTTCACTCCAGGAATAAGCATGTTTGTAAAATGAGCCAAATTGAAGCAGAAAACATCCTTGGAGTGTCAGAATGCATAGATAGAAGGCAAATAAGCGTTCCATGGCTTTATTTCGCTTAGTTGCTTACTCTTGAGTAGAACTGCATGTTCACGCCAGAATTAAGCATCTTTGTGAAATGAGCCAAATATAAGCAGAAAACATTGTTGGAGTGTCAGAATGCATAGATAGAAGGCAAATAAGCGTTCCATGGCTTTATTTCGCTTAGTTGCTTATTCTTGAGTAGAACTGCTTGTTCACTCCAGGAATAAGCATGTTTGTAAAATGAGCCAAATTGAAGCAGAAAACATTCTTGGAGTGTCAGAATGCACAGATAGAAGTCAAATAAGCGTTCTATCGCTTTATTTCGCTTAGTTGCTTACTCTTGAGTAGAACTGCATGTTCACGCCAGAATTAAGCATCTTTGTGAAATGAGTCAAATTGAAGCAGAACACATTGGTGGAGTGTCAGAATGCACAGATAGAAGGCAAATAAGCGTTCCATGGCTTTATTTCGCTTAGTTGCTTATTCTTGAGTAGAACTGCTTGTTCACTCCAGGAATAAGCATGTTTGTAAAATGAGTCAAATTGAAGCAGAAAACATTGTTGGAGTGTCAGAATGCACAGATAGAAGGCAAATAAGCGTTCCATGGCTTTATTTCGCTTAGTTGCTTACTCTTGAGTAGAACTGCATGTTCACTCCAGAAATAAGCATCTTTGTAAAATGAGTCAAATTGAATCAGAACACATTGTTGGAGTGTCAGAATGCACAGATAGAAGGCAAATAAGCGTTCTATCGCTTTATTTCGCTTAGTTGCTTACTGTTGAGTAGAACTGCATGTTCACGCCAGAAATAAGCATCTTTGTAAAATGAGTCAAATTGAATCAGAACACATTGTTGGAGTGTTAGAATGCACAGATAGAAGGCAAATAAGCGTTCCATGGCTTTATATCGCTTAGTTGCTTATTCTTGAGTAGAACTGCTTGTTCACTCCAGGAATAAGCATGTTTGTAAAATGAGTCAAATTGAAGCAGAAAACATCCTTGGAGTGTCAGAATGCACAGATAGAAGGCAAATAAGCGTTCTATCGCTTTATTTCGCTTAGTTGCTTACTCTTGAGTAGAACTGCATGTTCACGCCAGAATTAAGCATCTTTGTGAAATGAGCCAAATTGAAGCAGAAAACATTGTTGGAGTGTCAGAATGTACAGATAGAAGGCAAATAAGCGTTCCATGGCTTTATTTCGCTTAGTTGCTTATTCTTGAGTAGAACTGCTTGTTCACTCCAGGAATAAGCATGTTTGTAAAATGAGCCAAATTGAAGCAGAAAACATTCTTGGAGTGTCAGAATGCACAGATAGAAGTCACATAAGCGTTCTATCGCTTTATTTCGCTTAGTTGCTTACTCTTGAGTAGAACTGCATGTTCACGCCAGAATTAAGCATCTTTGTGAAATGAGTCAAATTGAAGCAGAACACATTGGTGGAGTGTCAGAATGCACAGATAGAAGGCAAATAAGCGTTCCATGGCTTTATATCGCTTAGTTGCTTATTCTTGAGTAGAACTGCTTGTTCACTCCAGGAATAAGCATGTTTGTAAAATGAGTCAAATTGAATCAGAACACATTGTTGGAGTGTCAGAATGCACAGATAGAAGGCAAATAAGCGTTCTATCGCTTTATTTCGCTTAGTTGCTTACTGTTGAGTAGAACTGCATGTTCACGCCAGAATTAAGCATCTTTGTAAAATGAGTCAAATTGAATCAGAACACATTGTTGGAGTGTTAGAATGCACAGATAGAAGGCAAATAAGCGTTCCATGGCTTTATTTCGCTTAGTTGCTTATTCTTGAGTAGAACTGCTTGTTCACTCCAGGAATAAGCATGTTTGTAAGATGAGTCAAATTGAAGCAGAAAACATTCTTGGAGTGTCAGAATGCACAGATAGAAGTCAAATAAGCGTTCTATCGCTTTATTTCGCTTAGTTGCTTACTCTTGAGTAGAACTGCATGTTCACGCCAGAATTAAGCATCTTTGTACAATGAGTCAAATTGAAGCAGAACACTTTGGTGGAGTGTCAGAATGCACAGATAGAAGGCAAATAAGCGTTCCATGGCTTTATTTCGCTTAGTTGCTTATTCTTGAGTAGAACTGCTTGTTCACTCCAGGAATAAGCATGTTTGTAAAATGAGTCAAATTGAAGCAGAAAACATTGTTGGAGTGTCAGAATGCACAGATAGAAGGCAAATAAGCGTTCCATGGCTTTATTTCGCTTAGTTGCTTACTCTTGAGTAGAACTGCATGTTCACTCCAGAAATAAGCATCTTTGTAAAATGAGTGAAATTGAATCAGAACACATTGTTGGAGTGTCAGAATGCACAGATAGAAGGCAAATAAGCGTTCTATCGCTTTATTTCGCTTAGTTGCTTACTCTTGAGTAGAACTGCATGTTCACTCCAGAAATAAGCATCTTTGTAAAATGAGTCAAATTGAAGCAGAAAACATCCTTGGAGTGTCAGAATGCACAGATAGAAGGCAAATAAGCGTTCCATGGCTTTATTTCGCTTAGTTGCTTACTCTTGAGTAGAACTGCATGTTCACGCCAGAATTAAGCATCTTTGTGAAATGAGCCAAATTGAAGCAGAAAACATTGTTGGAGTGTCAGAATGCATAGATAGAAGGCAAATAAGCGTTCCATGGCTTTATTTCGCTTAGTTGCTTATTCTTGAGTAGAACTGCTTGTTCAACTCCAGGAATAAGCATGTTTGTAAAATGAGCCAAATTGAAGCAGAAAACATTCTTGGAGTGTCAGAATGCACAGATAGAAGTCAAATAAGCGTTCTATCGCTTTATTTCGCTTAGTTGCTTACTCTTGAGTAGAACTGCATGTTCACGCCAGAATTAAGCATCTTTGTGAAATGAGTCAAATTGAAGCAGAACACATTGGTGGAGTGTCAGAATGCACAGATAGAAGGCAAATAAGCGTTCCATGGCTTTATTTCGCTTAGTTGCTTATTCTTGAGTAGAACTGCTTGTTCACTCCAGGAATAAGCATGTTTGTAAAATGAGTCAAATTGAAGCAGAAAACATTGTTGGAGTGTCAGAATGCACAGATAGAAGGCAAATAAGCGTTCCATGGCTTTATTTCGCTTAGTTGCTTACTCTTGAGTAGAACTGCATGTTCACTCCAGAAATAAGCATCTTTGTAAAATGAGTCAAATTGAATCAGAACACATTGTTGGAGTGTCAGAATGCACAGATAGAAGGCAAATAAGCGTTCTATCGCTTTATTTCGCTTAGTTGCTTACTGTTGAGTAGAACTGCATGTTCACGCCAGAAATAAGCATCTTTGTAAAATGAGTCAAATTGAATCAGAACACATTGTTGGAGTGTTAGAATGCACAGATAGAAGGCAAATAAGCGTTCCATGGCTTTATTTCGCTTAGTTGCTTATTCTTGAGTAGAACTGCTTGTTCACTCCAGGAATAAGCATGTTTGTAAAATGAGTCAAATTGAAGCAGAAAACATCCTTGGAGTGTCAGAATGCACAGATAGAAGGCAAATAAGCGTTCCATGGCTTTATTTCGCTTAGTTGCTTACTCTTGAGTAGAACTGCATGTTCACGCCAGAATTAAGCATCTTTGTGAAATGAGCCAAATTGAAGCAGAAAACATTGTTGGAGTGTCAGAATGTACAGATAGAAGGCAAATAAGCGTTCCATGGCTTTATTTCGCTTAGTTGCTTATTCTTGAGTAGAACTGCTTGTTCACTCCAGGAATAAGCATGTTTGTAAAATGAGCCAAATTGAAGCAGAAAACATTCTTGGAGTGTCAGAATGCACAGATAGAAGTCACATAAGCGTTCTATCGCTTTATTTCGCTTAGTTGCTTACTCTTGAGTAGAACTGCATGTTCACGCCAGAATTAAGCATCTTTGTGAAATGAGTCAAATTGAAGCAGAACACATTGGTGGAGTGTCAGAATGCACAGATAGAAGGCAAATAAGCGTTCCATGGCTTTATATCGCTTAGTTGCTTATTCTTGAGTAGAACTGCTTGTTCACTCCAGGAATAAGCATGTTTGTAAAATGAGTCAAATTGAAGCAGAAAACATTCTTGGAGTGTCAGAATGCACAGATAGAAGGCAAATAAGCGTTCTATCGCTTTATTTCGCTTAGTTGCTTACTCTTGAGTAGAACTGCATGTTCACTCCAGAAATAAGCATCTTTGTAAAATGAGTCAAATTGAAGCAGAAAACATCCTTGGAGTGTCAGAATGCACAGATAGAAGGCAAATAAGCGTTCCATGGCTTTATTTCGCTTAGTTGCTTACTCTTGAGTAGAACTGCATGTTCACGCCAGAATTAAGCATCTTTGTGAAATGAGCCAAATTGAAGCAGAAAACATTGTTGGAGTGTCAGAATGTACAGATAGAAGGCAAATAAGCGTTCCATGGCTTTATTTCGCTTAGTTGCTTATTCTTGAGTAGAACTGCTTGTTCACTCCAGGAATAAGCATGTTTGTAAAATGAGCCAAATTGAAGCAGAAAACATTCTTGGAGTGTCAGAATGCACAGATAGAAGTCACATAAGCGTTCTATCGCTTTATTTCGCTTAGTTGCTTACTCTTGAGTAGAACTGCATGTTCACGCCAGAATTAAGCATCTTTGTGAAATGAGTCAAATTGAAGCAGAACACATTGGTGGAGTGTCAGAATGCACAGATAGAAGGCAAATAAGCGTTCCATGGCTTTATATCGCTTAGTTGCTTATTCTTGAGTAGAACTGCTTGTTCACTCCAGGAATAAGCATGTTTGTAAAATGAGTCAAATTGAAGCAGAAAACATTGTTGGAGTGTCAGAATGCACAGATAGAAGGCAAATAAGCGTTCTATCGCTTTATTTCGCTTAGTTGCTTACTCTTGAGTAGAACTGCATGTTCACTCCAGAAATAAGCATCTTTGTAAAATGAGTCAAATTGAAGCAGAAAACATCCTTGGAGTGTCAGAATGCACAGATAGAAGGCAAATAAGCGTTCCATGGCTTTATTTCGCTTAGTTGCTTACTCTTGAGTAGAACTGCATGTTCACGCCAGAATTAAGCATCTTTGTGAAATGAGCCAAATTGAAGCAGAAAACATTGTTGGAGTGTCAGAATGTACAGATAGAAGGCAAATAAGCGTTCCATGGCTTTATTTCGCTTAGTTGCTTATTCTTGAGTAGAACTGCTTGTTCACTCCAGGAATAAGCATGTTTGTAAAATGAGCCAAATTGAAGCAGAAAACATTCTTGGAGTGTCAGAATGCACAGATAGAAGTCAAATAAGCGTTCTATCGCTTTATTTCGCTTAGTTGCTTACTCTTGAGTAGAACTGCATGTTCACGCCAGAATTAGGCATCTTTGTGAAATGAGTCAAATTGAAGCAGAACACATTGGTGGAGTGTCAGAATGCACAGATAGAAGGCAAATAAGCGTTCCATGGCTTTATTTCGCTTAGTTGCTTATTCTTGAGTAGAACTGCTTGTTCACTCCAGGAATAAGCATGTTTGTAAAATGAGTCAAATTGAAGCAGAAAACATTGTTGGAGTGTCAGAATGCACAGATAGAAGGCAAATAAGCGTTCCATGGCTTTATTTCGCTTAGTTGCTTACTCTTGAGTAGAACTGCATGTTCACTCCAGAAATAAGCATCTTTGTAAAATGAGTCAAATTGAATCAGAACACATTGTTGGAGTGTCAGAATGCACAGATAGAAGGCACATAAGCGTTCTATCGCTTTATTTCGCTTAGTTGCTTACTGTTGAGTAGAACTGCATGTTCACGCCAGAAATAAGCATCTTTGTAAAATGAGTCAAATTGAATCAGAACACATTGTTGGAGTGTTAGAATGCACAGATAGAAGGCAAATAAGCGTTCCATGGCTTTATTTCGCTTAGTTGCTTATTCTTGAGTAGAACTGCTTGTTCACTCCAGGAATAAGCATGTTTGTAAGATGAGTCAAATTGAAGCAGAAAACATTCTTGGAGTGTCAGAATGCACAGATAGAAGTCAAATAAGCGTTCTATCGCTTTATTTCGCTTAGTTGCTTACTCTTGAGTAGAACTGCATGTTCACGCCAGAATTAAGCATCTTTGTACAATGAGTCAAATTGAAGCAGAACACTTTGGTGGAGTGTCAGAATGCACAGATAGAAGGCAAATAAGCGTTCCATGGCTTTATTTCGCTTAGTTGCTTATTCTTGAGTAGAACTGCTTGTTCACTCCAGGAATAAGCATGTTTGTAAAATGAGTCAAATTGAAGCAGAAAACATTGTTGGAGTGTCAGAATGCACAGATAGAAGGCAAATAAGCGTTCCATGGCTTTATTTCGCTTAGTTGCTTACTCTTGAGTAGAACTGCATGTTCACTCCAGAAATAAGCATCTTTGTAAAATGAGTGAAATTGAATCAGAACACATTGTTGGAGTGTCAGAATGCACAGATAGAAGGCAAATAAGCGTTCCATGGCTTTATTTCGCTTAGTTGCTTATTCTTGAGTAGAACTGCTTGTTCAACTCCAGGAATAAGCATGTTTGTAAAATGAGCCAAATTGAAGCAGAAAACATTGTTGGAGTGTCAGAATGCACAGATAGAAGGCAAATAAGCGTTCTATCGCTTTATTTCGCTTAGTTGCTTACTCTTGAGTAGAACTGCATGTTCACGCCAGAATTAAGCATCTTTGTGAAATGAGTCAAATTGAAGCAGAACACATTGGTGGAGTGTCAGAATGCACAGATAGAAGGCAAATAAGCGTTCCATGGCTTTATTTCGCTTAGTTGCTTATTCTTGAGTAGAACTGCTTGTTCACTCCAGGAATAAGCATGTTTGTAAAATGAGTCAAATTGAAGCAGAAAACATTGTTGGAGTGTCAGAATGCACAGATAGAAGGCAAATAAGCGTTCCATGGCTTTATTTCGCTTAGTTGCTTACTCTTGAGTAGAACTGCATGTTCACTCCAGAAATAAGCATCTTTGTAAAATGAGTCAAATTGAATCAGAACACATTGTTGGAGTGTCAGAATGCACAGATAGAAGGCAAATAAGCGTTCTATCGCTTTATTTCGCTTAGTTGCTTACTGTTGAGTAGAACTGCATGTTCACGCCAGAAATAAGCATCTTTGTAAAATGAGTCAAATTGAATCAGAACACATTGTTGGAGTGTTAGAATGCACAGATAGAAGGCAAATAAGCGTTCCATGGCTTTATTTCGCTTAGTTGCTTATTCTTGAGTAGAACTGCTTGGTCACTCCAGGAATAAGCATGTTTGTAAAATGAGTCAAATTGAAGCAGAAAACATTGTTGGAGTGTCAGAATGCACAGATAGAAGGCAAATAAGCGTTCTATCGCTTTATTTCGCTTAGTTGCTTACTCTTGAGTAGAACTGCATGTTCACTCCAGAAATAAGCATCTTTGCAAAATGAGTCAAATTGAAGCAGAAAACATCCTTGGAATGTCAGAATGCACAGATAGAAGGCAAATAAGCGTTCCATGGCTTTATTTCGCTTAGTTGCTTACTCTTGAGTAGAACTGCATGTTCACTCCAGAAATAAGCATCTTTGTAAAATGAGTGAAATTGAATCAGAACACATTGTTGGAGTGTCAGAATGCACAGATAGAAGGCAAATAAGCGTTCTATCGCTTTATTTCGCTTAGTTGCTTACTCTTGAGTAGAACTGCATGTTCACTCCAGAAATAAGCATCTTTGTAAAATGAGTCAAATTGAAGCAGAAAACATCCTTGGAGTGTCAGAATGCACAGATAGAAGGCAAATAAGCGTTCCATGGCTTTATTTCGCTTAGTTGCTTACTCTTGAGTAGAACTGCATGTTCACGCCAGAATTAAGCATCTTTGTGAAATGAGCCAAATTGAAGCAGAAAACATTGTTGGAGTGTCAGAATGCATAGATAGAAGGCAAATAAGCGTTCCATGGCTTTATTTCGCTTAGTTGCTTTTTCTTGAGTAGAACTGCTTGTTCACTCCAGGAATAAGCATGTTTGTAAAATGAGTCAAATTGAAGCAGAAAATATTCTTGGAGTGTCAGAATGCACAGATAGAAGTCAAATAAGCGTTCTATCGCTTTATTTCGCTTAGTTGCTTACTCTTGAGTAGAACTGCATGTTCACGCCAGAATTAAGCATCTTTGTGAAATGAGTCAAATTGAAGCAGAACACATTGGTGGAGTGTCAGAATGCACAGATAGAAGGCAAATAAGCGTTCCATGGCTTTATTTCGCTTAGTTGCTTATTCTTGAGTAGAACTGCTTGTTCACTCCAGGAATAAGCATGTTTGTAAAATGAGTCAAATTGAAGCAGAAAACATTGTTGGAGTGTCAGAATGCACAGATAGAAGGCAAATAAGCGTTCCATGGCTTTATTTCGCTTAGTTGCTTACTCTTGAGTAGAACTGCATGTTCACTCCAGAAATAAGCATCTTTGTAAAATGAGTCAAATTGAATCAGAACACATTGTTGGATTGTCAGAATGCACAGATAGAAGGCAAATAAGCGTTCTATCGCTTTATTTCGCTTAGTTGCTTACTCTTGAGTAGAACTGCATGTTCACTCCAGAAATAAGCATCTTTGTAAAATGAGTCAAATTGAATCAGAACACATTGTTGGAGTGTCAGAATGCACAGATAGAAGGCAAATAAGCGTTCTATCGCTTTATTTCGCTTAGTTGCTTACTCTTGAGTAGAACTGCATGTTCACGCCAGAATTAAGCATCTTTGTGAAATGAGCCAAATTGAAGCAAAAAACATTGTTGGAGTGTCAGAATGCATAGATAGAAGGCAAATAAGCGTTCCATGGCTTTATTTCGCTTAGTTGCTTATTCTTGAGTAGAACTGCTTGTTCACTCCAGGAATAAGCATGTTTGTAAGATGAGTCAAATTGAAGCAGAAAACATTCTTGGAGTGTCAGAATGCACAGATAGAAGTCAAATAAGCGTTCTATCGCTTTATTTCGCTTAGTTGCTTACTCTTGAGTAGAACTGCATGTTCACGCCAGAATTAAGCATCTTTGTACAATGAGTCAAATTGAAGCAGAACACTTTGGTGGAGTGTCAGAATGCACAGATAGAAGGCAAATAAGCGTTCCATGGCTTTATTTCGCTTACTTGCTTATTCTTGAGTAGAACTGCTTGTTCACTCCAGGAATAAGCATGTTTGTAAAATGAGTCAAATTGAAGCAGAAAACATTGTTGGAGTGTCAGAATGCACAGATAGAAGGCAAATAAGCGTTCCATGGCTTTATTTCGCTTAGTTGCTTACTCTTGAGTAGAACTGCATGTTCACTCCAGAAATAAGCATCTTTGTAAAATGAGTCAAATTGAATCAGAACACATTGTTGGAGTGTCAGAATGCACAGATAGAAGGCAAATAAGCGTTCTATCGCTTTATTTCGCTTAGTTGCTTACTCTTGAGTAGAACTGCATGTTCACTCCAGAAATAAGCATCTTTGTAAAATGAGTCAAATTGAAGCAGAAAACATCCTTGGAGTGTCAGAATGCATAGATAGAAGGCAAATAAGCGTTCCATGGCTTTATTTCGCTTAGTTGCTTACTCTTGAGTAGAACTGCATGTTCACGCCAGAATTAAGCATCTTTGTGAAATGAGCCAAATATAAGCAGAAAACATTGTTGGAGTGTCAGAATGCATAGATAGAAGGCAAATAAGCGTTCCATGGCTTTATTTCGCTTAGTTGCTTATTCTTGAGTAGAACTGCTTGTTCACTCCAGGAATAAGCATGTTTGTAAAATGAGCCAAATTGAAGCAGAAAACATTCTTGGAGTGTCAGAATGCACAGATAGAAGTCAAATAAGCGTTCTATCGCTTTATTTCGCTTAGTTGCTTACTCTTGAGTAGAACTGCATGTTCACGCCAGAATTAAGCATCTTTGTGAAATGAGTCAAATTGAAGCAGAACACATTGGTGGAGTGTCAGAATGCACAGATAGAAGGCAAATAAGCGTTCCATGGCTTTATTTCGCTTAGTTGCTTATTCTTGAGTAGAACTGCTTGTTCACTCCAGGAATAAGCATGTTTGTAAAATGAGTCAAATTGAAGCAGAAAACATTGTTGGAGTGTCAGAATGCACAGATAGAAGGCAAATAAGCGTTCCATGGCTTTATTTCGCTTAGTTGCTTACTCTTGAGTAGAACTGCATGTTCACTCCAGAAATAAGCATCTTTGTAAAATGAGTCAAATTGAATCAGAACACATTGTTGGAGTGTCAGAATGCACAGATAGAAGGCAAATAAGCGTTCTATCGCTTTATTTCGCTTAGTTGCTTACTGTTGAGTAGAACTGCATGTTCACGCCAGAAATAAGCATCTTTGTAAAATGAGTCAAATTGAATCAGAACACATTGTTGGAGTGTTAGAATGCACAGATAGAAGGCAAATAAGCGTTCCATGGCTTTATTTCGCTTAGTTGCTTATTCTTGAGTAGAACTGCATGTTCACTCCAGAAATAAGCATCTTTGTAAAATGAGTCAAATTGAATCAGAACACATTGTTGGAGTGTCAGAATGCACAGATAGAAGGCAAGTAAGCGTTCTATCGCTTTATTTCGCTTAGTTGCTTACTGTTGAGTAGAACTGCATGTTCACGCCAGAAATAAGCATCTTTGTAAAATGAGTCAAATTGAATCAGAACACATTGTTGGAGTGTTAGAATGCACAGATAGAAGGCAAATAAGCGTTCCATGGCTTTATTTCGCTTAGTTGCTTTTTCTTGAGTAGAACTGCTTGTTCACTCCAGGAATAAGCATGTTTGTAAAATGAGTCAAATTGAAGCAGAAAACATTCTTGGAGTGTCAGAATGCACAGATAGAAGGCAAATAAGCGTTCTATCGCTTTATTTCGCTTAGTTGCTTACTCTTGAGTAGAACTGCATGTTCACTCCAGAAATAAGCATCTTTGTAAAATGAGTCAAATTGAAGCAGAAAACATCCTTGGAGTGTCAGAATGCACAGATAGAAGGCAAATAAGCGTTCCATGGCTTTATTTCGCTTAGTTGCTTACTCTTGAGTAGAACTGCATGTTCACGCCAGAATTAAGCATCTTTGTGAAATGAGCCAAATTGAAGCAGAAAACATTGTTGGAGTGTCAGAATGTACAGATAGAAGGCAAATAAGCGTTCCATGGCTTTATTTCGCTTAGTTGCTTATTCTTGAGTAGAACTGCTTGTTCACTCCAGGAATAAGCATGTTTGTAAAATGAGTCAAATTTAAGCAGAAAACATTGTTGGAGTGTCAGAATGCACAGATAGAAGGCAAATAAGCGTTCTATCGCTTTATTTCGCTTAGTTGCTTACTCTTGAGTAGAACTGCATGTTCACTCCAGAAATAAGCATCTTTGCAAAATGAGTCAAATTGAAGCAGAAAACATCCTTGGAGTGTCAGAATGCACAGATAGAAGGCAAATAAGCGTTCCATGGCTTTATTTCGCTTAGTTGCTTACTCTTGAGTAGAACTGCATGTTCACTCCAGAAATAAGCATCTTTGTAAAAAGAGTGAAATTGAATCAGAACACATTGTTGGAGTGTCAGAATGCACAGATAGAAGGCAAATAAGCGTTCTATCGCTTTATTTCGCTTAGTTGCTTACTCTTGAGTAGAACTGCATGTTCACTCCAGAAATAAGCATCTTTGTAAAATGAGTCAAATTGAAGCAGAAAACATCCTTGGAGTGTCAGAATGCACAGATAGAAGGCAAATAAGCGTTCCATGGCTTTATTTCGCTTAGTTGCTTACTCTTGAGTAGAACTGCATGTTCACGCCAGAATTAAGCATCTTTGTGAAATGAGCCAAATTGAAGCAGAACACATTGGTGGAGTGTCAGAATGCACAGATAGAAGGCAAATAAGCGTTCCATGGCCTTATTTCGCTTAGTTGCTTATTCTTGAGTAGAACTGCTTGTTCACTCCAGGAATAAGCATGTTTGTAAAATGAGTCAAATTGAAGCAGAAAACATTGTTGGAGTGTCAGAATGCACAGATAGAAGGCAAATAAGCGTTCTATCGCTTTATTTCGCTTAGTTGCTTACTGTAGAGTAGAACTGCATGTTCACGCCAGAAATAAGCATCTTTGTAAAATGAGTCAAATTGAATCAGAACACATTGTTGGAGTGTTAGAATGCACAGATAGAAGGCAAATAAGCGTTCCATGGCTTTATTTCGCTTAGTTGCTTATTCTTGAGTAGAACTGCTTGTTCACTCCAGGAATAAGCATGTTTGTAAAATGAGTCAAATTGAAGCAGAAAACATTGTTGGAGTGTCAGAATGCACAGATAGAAGGCAAATAAGCGTTCCATGGCTTTATTTCGCTTAGTTGCTTACTCTTGAGTAGAACTGCATGTTCACTCCAGAAATAAGCATCTTTGTAAAATGAGTCAAATTGAATCAGAACACATTGTTGGAGTGTCAGAATGCACAGATAGAAGGCAAATAAGCGTTCTATCGCTTTATTTCGCTTAGTTGCTTACTCTTGAGTAGAACTGCATGTTCACTCCAGAAATAAGCATCTTTGTAAAATGAGTCAAATTGAAGCAGAAAACATCCTTGGAGTGTCAGAATGCATAGATAGAAGGCAAATAAGCGTTCCATGGCTTTATTTCGCTTAGTTGCTTACTCTTGAGTAGAACTGCATGTTCACGCCAGAATTAAGCACCTTTGTGAAATGAGCCAAATATAAGCAGAAAACATTGTTGGAGTGTCAGAATGCACAGATAGAAGGCAAATAAGCGTTCCATGGCTTTATTTCGCTTAGTTGCTTATTCTTGAGTAGAACTGCTTGTTCACTCCAGGAATAAGCATGTTTGTAAAATGAGCCAAATTGAAGCAGAAAACATTCTTGGAGTGTCAGAATGCACAGATAGAAGTCAAATAAGCGTTCTATCGCTTTATTTCGCTTAGTTGCTTACTCTTGAGTAGAACTGCATGTTCACGCCAGAATTAAGCATCTTTGTGAAATGAGTCAAATTGAAGCAGAACACATTGGTGGAGTGTCAGAATGCACAGATAGAAGGCAAATAAGCGTTCCATGGCTTTATTTCGCTTAGTTGCTTATTCTTGAGTAGAACTGCTTGTTCACTCCAGGAATAAGCATGTTTGTAAAATGAGTCAAATTGAAGCAGAAAACATTGTTGGAGTGTCAGAATGCACAGATAGAAGGCAAATAAGCGTTCCATGGCTTTATTTCGCTTAGTTGCTTACTCTTGAGTAGAACTGCATGTTCACTCCAGAAATAAGCATCTTTGTAAAATGAGTCAAATTGAATCAGAACACATTGTTGGAGTGTCAGAATGCACAGATAGAAGGCAAATAAGCGTTCTATCGCTTTATTTCGCTTAGTTGCTTACTGTTGAGTAGAACTGCATGTTCACGCCAGAAATAAGCATCTTTGTAAAATGAGTCAAATTGAATCAGAACACATTGTTGGAGTGTTAGAATGCACAGATAGAAGGCAAATAAGCGTTCCATGGCTTTATTTCGCTTAGTTGCTTATTCTTGAGTAGAACTGCATGTTCACTCCAGAAATAAGCATCTTTGTAAAATGAGTCAAATTGAATCAGAACACATTGTTGGAGTGTCAGAATGCACAGATAGAAGGCAAATAAGCGTTCTATCGCTTTATTTCGCTTAGTTGCTTACTGTTGAGTAGAACTGCATGTTCACGCCAGAAATAAGCATCTTTGTAAAATGAGTCAAATTGAATCAGAACACATTGTTGGAGTGTTAGAATGCACAGATAGAAGGCAAATAAGCGTTCCATGGCTTTATTTCGCTTAGTTGCTTATTCTTGAGTAGAACTGCTTGTTCAGGAATAAGCATGTTTGTAAAATGAGTCAAATTGAAGCAGAAAACATTCTTGGAGTGTCAGAATGCACAGATAGAAGGCAAATAAGCGTTCTATCGCTTTATTTCGCTTAGTTGCTTACTCTTGAGTAGAACTGCATGTTCACTCCAGAAATAAGCATCTTTGTAAAATGAGTCAAATTGAAGCAGAAAACATCCTTGGAGTGTCAGAATGCACAGATAGAAGGCAAATAAGCGTTCCATGGCTTTATTTCGCTTAGTTGCTTACTCTTGAGTAGAACTGCATGTTCACGCCAGAATTAAGCATCTTTGTGAAATGAGCCAAATTGAAGCAGAAAACATTGTTGGAGTGTCAGAATGTACAGATAGAAGGCAAATAAGCGTTCCATGGCTTTATTTCGCTTAGTTGCTTATTCTTGAGTAGAACTGCTTGTTCACTCCAGGAATAAGCATGTTTGTAAAATGAGCCAAATTGAAGCAGAAAACATTCTTGGAGTGTCAGAATGCACAGATAGAAGTCACATAAGCGTTCTATCGCTTTATTTCGCTTAGTTGCTTACTCTTGAGTAGAACTGCATGTTCACGCCAGAATTAAGCATCTTTGTGAAATGAGTCAAATTGATGCAGAACACATTGGTGGAGTGTCAGAATGCACAGATAGAAGGCAAATAAGCGTTCCATGGCTTTATATCGCTTAGTTGCTTATTCTTGAGTAGAACTGCTTGTTCACTCCAGGAATAAGCATGTTTGTAAAATGAGTCAAATTGAAGCAGAAAACATTGTTGGAGTGTCAGAATGCACAGATAGAAGGCAAATAAGCGTTCTATCGCTTTATTTCGCTTAGTTGCTTACTCTTGAGTAGAACTGCATGTTCACTCCAGAAATAAGCATCTTTGTAAAAAAAGTCAAATTGAAGCAGAAAACATCCTTGGAGTGTCAGAATGCACAGATAGAAGGCAAATAAGCGTTCCATGGCTTTATTTCGCTTAGTTGCTTACTCTTGAGTAGAACTGCATGTTCACGCCAGAATTAAGCATCTTTGTGAAATGAGCCAAATTGAAGCAGAAAACATTGTTGGAGTGTCAGAATGTACAGATAGAAGGCAAATAAGCGTTCCATGGCTTTATTTCGCTTAGTTGCTTATTCTTGAGTAGAACTGCTTGTTCACTCCAGGAATAAGCATGTTTGTAAAATGAGCCAAATTGAAGCAGAAAACATTCTTGGAGTGTCAGAATGCACAGATAGAAGTCAAATAAGCGTTCTATCGCTTTATTTCGCTTAGTTGCTTACTCTTGAGTAGAACTGCATGTTCACGCCAGAATTAGGCATCTTTGTGAAATGAGTCAAATTGAAGCAGAACACATTGGTGGAGTGTCAGAATGCACAGATAGAAGGCAAATAAGCGTTCCATGGCTTTATTTCGCTTAGTTGCTTATTCTTGAGTAGAACTGCTTGTTCACTCCAGGAATAAGCATGTTTGTAAAATGAGTCAAATTGAAGCAGAAAACATTGTTGGAGTGTCAGAATGCACAGATAGAAGGCAAATAAGCGTTCCATGGCTTTATTTCGCTTAGTTGCTTACTCTTGAGTAGAACTGCATGTTCACTCCAGAAATAAGCATCTTTGTAAAATGAGTCAAATTGAATCAGAACACATTGTTGGAGTGTCAGAATGCACAGATAGAAGGCAAATAAGCGTTCTATCGCTTTATTTCGCTTAGTTGCTTACTGTTGAGTAGAACTGCATGTTCACGCCAGAAATAAGCATCTTTGTAAAATGAGTCAAATTGAATCAGAACACATTGTTGGAGTGTTAGAATGCACAGATAGAAGGCAAATAAGCGTTCCATGGCTTTATTTCGCTTAGTTGCTTATTCTTGAGTAGAACTGCTTGTTCACTCCAGGAATAAGCATGTTTGTAAGATGAGTCAAATTGAAGCAGAAAACATTCTTGGAGTGTCAGAATGCACAGATAGAAGTCAAATAAGCGTTCTATCGCTTTATTTCGCTTAGTTGCTTACTCTTGAGTAGAACTGCTTGTTCACTCCAGGAATAAGCATGTTTGTAAAATGAGTCAAATTGAAGCAGAAAACATTGTTGGAGTGTCAGAATGCACAGATAGAAGGCAAATAAGCGTTCCATGGCTTTATTTCGCTTAGTTGCTTACTCTTGAGTAGAACTGCATGTTCACTCCAGAAATAAGCATCTTTGTAAAATGAGTGAAATTGAATCAGAACACATTGTTGGAGTGTCAGAATGCACAGATAGAAGGCAAATAAGCGTTCTATCGCTTTATTTCGCTTAGTTGCTTACTCTTGAGTAGAACTGCATGTTCACTCCAGAAATAAGCATCTTTGTAAAATGAGTCAAATTGAAGCAGAAAACATCCTTGGAGTGTCAGAATGCACAGATAGAAGGCAAATAAGCGTTCCATGGCTTTATTTCGCTTAGTTGCTTACTCTTGAGTAGAACTGCATGTTCACGCCAGAATTAAGCATCTTTGTGAAATGAGCCAAATTGAAGCAGAAAACATTGTTGGAGTGTCAGAATGTACAGATAGAAGGCAAATAAGCGTTCCATGGCTTTATTTCGCTTAGTTGCTTATTCTTGAGTAGAACTGCTTGTTCACTCCAGGAATAAGCATGTTTGTAAAATGAGTCAAATTGAAGCAGAAAACATTGTTGGAGTGTCAGAATGCACAGATAGAAGGCAAATAAGCGTTCTATCGCTTTATTTCGCTTAGTTGCTTACTGTTGAGTAGAACTGCATGTTCACGCCAGAAATAAGCATCTTTGTAAAATGAGTCAAATTGAATCAGAACACATTGTTGGAGTGTTAGAATGCACAGATAGAAGGCAAATAAGCGTTCCATGGCTTTATTTCGCTTAGTTGCTTATTCTTGAGTAGAACTGCTTGTTCACTCCAGGAATAAGCATCTTTGTAAAATGAGTCAAATTGAATCAGAACACATTGTTGGAGTGTCAGAATGCACAGATAGAAGGCAAATAAGCGTTCTATCGCTTTATTTCGCTTAGTTGCTTACTGTTGAGTAGAACTGCATGTTCACGCCAGAAATAAGCATCTTTGTAAAATGAGTCAAATTGAATCAGAACACATTGTTGGAGTGTTAGAATGCACAGATAGAAGGCAAATAAGCGTTCCATGGCTTTATTTCGCTTAGTTGCTTATTCTTGAGTAGAACTGCTTGTTCACTCCAGGAATAAGCATGTTTGTAAAATGAGTCAAATTGAAGCAGAAAACATTCTTGGAGTGTCAGAATGCACAGATAGAAGGCAAATAAGCGTTCTATCGCTTTATTTCGCTTAGTTGCTTACTCTTGAGTAGAACTGCATGTTCACTCCAGAAATAAGCATCTTTGTAAAATGAGTCAAATTGAAGCAGAAAACATCCTTGGAGTGTCAGAATGCACAGATAGAAGGCAAATAAGCGTTCCATGGCTTTATTTCGCTTAGTTGCTTACTCTTGAGTAGAACTGCATGTTCACGCCAGAATTAAGCATCTTTGTGAAATGAGCGAAATTGAAGCAGAAAACATTGTTGGAGTGTCAGAATGTACAGATAGAAGGCAAATAAGCGTTCCATGGCTTTATTTCGCTTAGTTGCTTATTCTTGAGTAGAACTGCTTGTTCACTCCAGGAATAAGCATGTTTGTAAAATGAGTCAAATTGAAGCAGAAAACATTGTTGGAGTGTCAGAATGCACAGATAGAAGGCAAATAAGCGTTCTATCGCTTTATTTCGCTTAGTTGCTTACTCTTGAGTAGAACTGCATGTTCACTCCAGAAATAAGCATCTTTGCAAAATGAGTCAAATTGAAGCAGAAAACATCCTTGGAGTGTCAGAATGCACAGATAGAAGGCAAATAAGCGTTCCATGGCTTTATTTCGCTTAGTTGCTTACTCTTGAGTAGAACTGCATGTTCACTCCAGAAATAAGCATCTTTGTAAAATGAGTGAAATTGAATCAGAACACATTGTTGGAGTGTCAGAATGCACAGATAGAAGGCAAATAAGCGTTCTATCGCTTTATTTCGCTTAGTTGCTTACTCTTGAGTAGAACTGCATGTTCACTCCAGAAATAAGCATCTTTGTAAAATGAGTCAAATTGAAGCAGAAAACATCCTTGGAGTGTCAGAATGCACAGATAGAAGGCAAATAAGCGTTCCATGGCTTTATTTCGCTTAGTTGCTTACTCTTGAGTAGAACTGCATGTTCACGCCAGAATTAAGCATCTTTGTGAAATGAGCCAAATTGAAGCAGAAAACATTGTTGGAGTGTCAGAATGCATAGATAGAAGGCAAATAAGCGTTCCATGGCTTTATTTCGCTTAGTTGCTTTTTCTTGAGTAGAACTGCTTGTTCACTCCAGGAATAAGCATGTTTGTAAAATGAGCCAAATTGAAGCAGAAAATATTCTTGCAGTGTCAGAATGCACAGATAGAAGTCAAATAAGCGTTCTATCGCTTTATTTCGCTTAGTTGCTTACTCTTGAGTAGAACTGCATGTTCACGCCAGAATTAAGCATCTTTGTGAAATGAGTCAAATTGAAGCAGAACACATTGGTGGAGTGTCAGAATGCACAGATAGAAGGCAAATAAGCGTTCCATGGCTTTATTTCGCTTAGTTGCTTATTCTTGAGTAGAACTGCTTGTTCACTCCAGGAATAAGCATGTTTGTAAAATGAGTCAAATTGAAGCAGAAAACATTGTTGGAGTGTCAGAATGCACAGATAGAAGGCAAATAAGCGTTCTATCGCTTTATTTCGCTTAGTTGCTTACTCTTGAGTAGAACTGCATGTTCAGGCCAGAATTAAGCATCTTTGTAAAATGAGTCAAATTGAATCAGAACACATTGTTGGAGTGTTAGAATGCACAGATAGAAGGCAAATAAGCGTTCCATGGCTTTATTTCGCTTAGTTGCTTATTCTTGAGTAGAACTGCTTGTTCACTCCAGGAATAAGCATGTTTGTAAAATGAGTCAAATTGAAGCAGAAAACATTGTTGGAGTGTCAGAATGCACAGATAGAAGGCAAATAAGCGTTCCATGGCTTTATTTCGCTTAGTTGCTTACTCTTGAGTAGAACTGCATGTTCACTCCAGAAATAAGCATCTTTGTAAAATGAGTCAAATTGAATCAGAACACATTGTTGGAGTGTCAGAATGCACAGATAGAAGGCAAATAAGCGTTCTATCGCTTTATTTCGCTTAGTTGCTTACTCTTGAGTAGAACTGCATGTTCACTCCAGAAATAAGCATCTTTGTAAAATGAGTCAAATTGAATCAGAACACATTGTTGGAGTGTCAGAATGCACAGATAGAAGGCAAATAAGCGTTCTATCGCTTTATTTCGCTTAGTTGCTTACTCTTGAGTAGAACTGCATGTTCACGCCAGAATTAAGCATCTTTGTGAAATGAGCCAAATTGAAGCAAAAAACATTGTTGGAGTGTCAGAATGCATAGATAGAAGGCAAATAAGCGTTCCATGGCTTTATTTCGCTTAGTTGCTTATTCTTGAGTAGAACTGCTTGTTCACTCCAGGAATAAGCATGTTTGTAAGATGAGTCAAATTGAAGCAGAAAACATTCTTGGAGTGTCAGAATGCACAGATAGAAGTCAAATAAGCGTTCTATCGCTTTATTTCGCTTAGTTGCTTACTCTTGAGTAGAACTGCATGTTCACGCCAGAATTAAGCATCTTTGTACAATGAGTCAAATTGAAGCAGAACACTTTGGTGGAGTGTCAGAATGCACAGATAGAAGGCAAATAAGCGTTCCATGGCTTTATTTCGCTTACTTGCTTATTCTTGAGTAGAACTGCTTGTTCACTCCAGGAATAAGCATGTTTGTAAAATGAGTCAAATTGAAGCAGAAAACATTGTTGGAGTGTCAGAATGCACAGATAGAAGGCAAATAAGCGTTCCATGGCTTTATTTCGCTTACTTGCTTATTCTTGAGTAGAACTGCTTGTTCACTCCAGGAATAAGCATGTTTGTAAAATGAGTCAAATTGAAGCAGAAAACATTGTTGGAGTGTCAGAATGCACAGATAGAAGGCAAATAAGCGTTCCATGGCTTTATTTCGCTTAGTTGCTTACTCTTGAGTAGAACTGCATGTTCACTCCAGAAATAAGCATCTTTGTAAAATGAGTCAAATTGAATCAGAACACATTGTTGGAGTGTCAGAATGCACAGATAGAAGGCAAATAAGCGTTCTATCGCTTTATTTCGCTTAGTTGCTTACTCTTGAGTAGAACTGCATGTTCACTCCAGAAATAAGCATCTTTGTAAAATGAGTCAAATTGAAGCAGAAAACATCCTTGGAGTGTCAGAATGCATAGATAGAAGGCAAATAAGCGTTCCATGGCTTTATTTCGCTTAGTTGCTTACTCTTGAGTAGAACTGCATGTTCACGCCAGAATTAAGCATCTTTGTGAAATGAGCCAAATATAAGCAGAAAACATTGTTGGAGTGTCAGAATGCATAGATAGAAGGCAAATAAGCGTTCCATGCCTTTATTTCGCTTAGTTGCTTATTCTTGAGTAGAACTGCTTGTTCACTCCAGGAATAAGCATGTTTGTAAAATGAGCCAAATTGAAGCAGAAAACATTCTTGGAGTGTCAGAATGCACAGATAGAAGTCAAATAAGCGTTCTATCGCTTTATTTCGCTTAGTTGCTTACTCTTGAGTAGAACTGCATGTTCACGCCAGAATTAAGCATCTTTGTGAAATGAGTCAAATTGAAGCAGAACACATTGGTGGAGTGTCAGAATGCACAGATAGAAGGCAAATAAGCGTTCCATGGCTTTATTTCGCTTAGTTGCTTATTCTTGAGTAGAACTGCTTGTTCACTCCAGGAATAAGCATGTTTGTAAAATGAGTCAAATTGAAGCAGAAAACATTGTTGGAGTGTCAGAATGCACAGATAGAAGGCAAATAAGCGTTCCATGGCTTTATTTCGCTTAGTTGCTTACTCTTGAGTAGAACTGCATGTTCACTCCAGAAATAAGCATCTTTGTAAAATGAGTCAAATTGAATCAGAACACATTGTTGGAGTGTCAGAATGCACAGATAGAAGGCAAATAAGCGTTCTATCGCTTTATTTCGCTTAGTTGCTTACTGTTGAGTAGAACTGCATGTTCACGCCAGAAATAAGCATCTTTGTAAAATGAGTCAAATTGAATCAGAACACATTGTTGGAGTGTTAGAATGCACAGATAGAAGGCAAATAAGCGTTCCATGGCTTTATTTCGCTTAGTTGCTTATTCTTGAGTAGAACTGCATGTTCACTCCAGAAATAAGCATCTTTGTAAAATGAGTCAAATTGAATCAGAACACATTGTTGGAGTGTCAGAATGCACAGATAGAAGGCAAATAAGCGTTCTATCGCTTTATTTCGCTTAGTTGCTTACTGTTGAGTAGAACTGCATGTTCACGCCAGAAATAAGCATCTTTGTAAAATGAGTCAAATTGAATCAGAACACATTGTTGGAGTGTTAGAATGCACAGATAGAAGGCAAATAAGCGTTCCATGGCTTTATTTCGCTTAGTTGCTTATTCTTGAGTAGAACTGCTTGTTCACTCCAGGAATAAGCATGTTTGTAAAATGAGTCAAATTGAAGCAGAAAACATTCTTGGAGTGTCAGAATGCACAGATAGAAGGCAAATAAGCGTTCTATCGCTTTATTTCGCTTAGTTGCTTACTCTTGAGTAGAACTGCATGTTCACTCCAGAAATAAGCATCTTTGTAAAATGAGTCAAATTGAAGCAGAAAACATCCTTGGAGTGTCAGAATGCACAGATAGAAGGCAAATAAGCGTTCCATGGCTTTATTTCGCTTAGTTGCTTACTCTTGAGTAGAACTGCATGTTCACGCCAGAATTAAGCATCTTTGTGAAATGAGCCAAATTGAAGCAGAAAACATTGTTGGAGTGTCAGAATGTACGGATAGAAGGCAAATAAGCGTTCCATGGCTTTATTTCGCTTAGTTGCTTATTCTTGAGTAGAACTGCTTGTTCACTCCAGGAATAAGCATGTTTGTAAAATGAGCCAAATTGAAGCAGAAAACATTCTTGGAGTGTCAGAATGCACAGATAGAAGTCACATAAGCGTTCTATCGCTTTATTTCGCTTAGTTGCTTACTCTTGAGTAGAACTGCATGTTCACGCCAGAATTAAGCATCTTTGTGAAATGAGTCAAATTGAAGCAGAACACATTGGTGGAGTGTCAGAATGCACAGATAGAAGGCAAATAAGCGTTCCATGGCTTTATATCGCTTAGTTGCTTATTCTTGAGTAGAACTGCTTGTTCACTCCAGGAATAAGCATGTTTGTAAAATGAGTCAAATTGAAGCAGAAAACATTGTTGGAGTGTCAGAATGCACAGATAGAAGGCAAATAAGCGTTCTATCGCTTTATTTCGCTTAGTTGCTTACTCTTGAGTAGAACTGCATGTTCACTCCAGAAATAAGCATCTTTGTAAAAAAAGTCAAATTGAAGCAGAAAACATCCTTGGAGTGTCAGAATGCACAGATAGAAGGCAAATAAGCGTTCCATGGCTTTATTTCGCTTAGTTGCTTATTCTTGAGTAGAACTGCTTGTTCACTCCAGGAATAAGCATGTTTGTAAAATGAGCCAAATTGAAGCAGAAAACATTCTTGGAGTGTCAGAATGCACAGATAGAAGTCAAATAAGCGTTCTATCGCTTTATTTCGCTTAGTTGCTTACTCTTGAGTAGAACTGCATGTTCACGCCAGAATTAGGCATCTTTGTGAAATGAGTCAAATTGAAGCAGAACACATTGGTGGAGTGTCAGAATGCACAGATAGAAGGCAAATAAGCGTTCCATGGCTTTATTTCGCTTAGTTGCTTATTCTTGAGTAGAACTGCTTGTTCACTCCAGGAATAAGCATGTTTGTAAAATGAGTCAAATTGAAGCAGAAAACATTGTTGGAGTGTCAGAATGCACAGATAGAAGGCAAATAAGCGTTCCATGGCTTTATTTCGCTTAGTTGCTTACTCTTGAGTAGAACTGCATGTTCACTCCAGAAATAAGCATCTTTGTAAAATGAGTCAAATTGAATCAGAACACATTGTTGGAGTGTCAGAATGCACAGATAGAAGGCAAATAAGCGTTCTATCGCTTTATTTCGCTTAGTTGCTTACTGTTGAGTAGAACTGCATGTTCACGCCAGAAATAAGCATCTTTGTAAAATGAGTCAAATTGAATCAGAACACATTGTTGGAGTGTTAGAATGCACAGATAGAAGGCAAATAAGCGTTCCATGGCTTTATTTCGCTTAGTTGCTTATTCTTGAGTAGAACTGCTTGTTCACTCCAGGAATAAGCATGTTTGTAAGATGAGTCAAATTGAAGCAGAAAACATTCTTGGAGTGTCAGAATGCACAGATAGAAGTCAAATAAGCGTTCTATCGCTTTATTTCGCTTAGTTGCTTACTCTTGAGTAGAACTGCATGTTCACGCCAGAATTAAGCATCTTTGTACAATGAGTCAAATTGAAGCAGAACACTTTGGTGGAGTGTCAGAATGCACAGATAGAAGGCAAATAAGCGTTCCATGGCTTTATTTCGCTTAGTTGCTTATTCTTGAGTAGAACTGCTTGTTCACTCCAGGAATAAGCATGTTTGTAGAATGAGTCAAATTGAAGCAGAAAACATTGTTGGAGTGTCAGAATGCACAGATAGAAGGCAAATAAGCGTTCCATGTTTTTATTTCGCTTAGTTGCTTACTCTTGAGTAGAACTGCATGTTCACTCCAGAAATAAGCATCTTTGTAAAATGAGTGAAATTGAATCAGAACACATTGTTGGAGTGTCAGAATGCACAGATAGAAGGCAAATAAGCGTTCTATCGCTTTATTTCGCTTAGTTGCTTACTCTTGAGTAGAACTGCATGTTCACTCCAGAAATAAGCATCTTTGTAAAATGAGTCAAATTGAAGCAGAAAACATCCTTGGAGTGTCAGAATGCACAGATAGAAGGCAAATAAGCGTTCCATGGCTTTATTTCGCTTAGTTGCTTACTCTTGAGTAGAACTGCATGTTCACGCCAGAATTAAGCATCTTTGTGAAATGAGCCAAATTGAAGCAGAAAACATTGTTGGAGTGTCAGAATGCATAGATAGAAGGCAAATAAGCGTTCCATGGCTTTATTTCGCTTAGTTGCTTATTCTTGAGTAGAACTGCTTGTTCACTCCAGGAATAAGCATGTTTGTAAAATGAGCCAAATTGAATCAGAACACATTGTTGGAGTGTCAGAATGCACAGATAGAAGTCAAATAAGCGTTCTATTGCTTTATTTCGCTTAGTTGCTTACTCTTGAGTAGAACTGCATGTTCACGCCAGAATTAAGCATCTTTGTGAAATGAGTCAAATTGAAGCAGAACACATTGGTGGAGTGTCAGAATGCACAGATAGAAGGCAAATAAGCGTTCCATGGCTTTATTTCGCTTAGTTGCTTATTCTTGAGTAGAACTGCTTGTTCACTCCAGGAATAAGCATGTTTGTAAAATGAGTCAAATTGAAGCAGAAAACATTGTTGGAGTGTCAGAATGCACAGATGGAAGGCAAATAAGCGTTCCATGGCTTTATTTCGCTTAGTTGCTTACTCTTGAGTAGAACTGCATGTTCACTCCAGAAATAAGCATCTTTGTAAAATGAGTCAAATTGAATCAGAACACATTGTTGGAGTGTCAGAATGCACAGATAGAAGGCAAATAAGCGTTCTATCGCTTTATTTCGCTTAGTTGCTTACTGTTGAGTAGAACTGCATGTTCACGCCAGAAATAAGCATCTTTGTAAAATGAGTCAAATTGAATCAGAACACATTGTTGGAGTGTTAGAATGCACAGATAGAAGGCAAATAAGCGTTCCATGGCTTTATTTCGCTTAGTTGCTTATTCTTGAGTAGAACTGCTTGTTCACTCCAGGAATAAGCATGTTTGTAAAATGAGTCAAATTGAAGCAGAAAACATTGTTGGAGTGTCAGAATGCACAGATAGAAGGCAAATAAGCGTTCTATCGCTTTATTTCGCTTAGTTGCTTACTCTTGAGTAGAACTGCATGTTCACTCCAGAAATAAGCATCTTTGCAAAATGAGTCAAATTGAAGCAGAAAACATCCTTGGAGTGTCAGAATGCACAGATAGAAGGCAAATAAGCGTTCCATGGCTTTATTTCGCTTAGTTGCTTACTCTTGAGTAGAACTGCATGTTCACTCCAGAAATAAGCATCTTTGTAAAATGAGTGAAATTGAATCAGAACACATTGTTGGAGTGTCAGAATGCACAGATAGAAGGCAAATAAGCGTTCTATCGCTTTATTTCGCTTAGTTGCTTACTCTTGAGTAGAACTGCATGTTCACTCCAGAAATAAGCATCTTTGTAAAATGAGTCAAATTGAAGCAGAAAACATCCTTGGAGTGTCAGAATGCACAGATAGAAGGCAAATAAGCGTTCCATGGCTTTATTTCGCTTAGTTGCTTACTCTTGAGTAGAACTGCATGTTCACGCCAGAATTAAGCATCTTTGTGAAATGAGCCAAATTGAAGCAGAAAACATTGTTGGAGTGTCAGAATGCATAGACAGAAGGCAAATAAGCGTTCCATGGCTTTATTTCGCTTAGTTGCTTTTTCTTGAGTAGAACTGCTTGTTCACTCCAGGAATAAGCATGTTTGTAAAATGAGCCAAATTGAAGCAGAAAATATTCTTGGAGTGTCAGAATGCACAGATAGAAGTCAAATAAGCGTTCTATCGCTTTATTTCGCTTAGTTGCTTACTCTTGAGTAGAACTGCATGTTCACGCCAGAATTAAGCATCTTTGTGAAATGAGTCAAATTGAAGCAGAACACATTGGTGGAGTGTCAGAATGCACAGATAGAAGGCAAATAAGCGTTCCATGGCTTTATTTCGCTTAGTTGCTTATTCTTGAGTAGAACTGCTTGTTCACTCCAGGAATAAGCATGTTTGTAAAATGAGTCAAATTGAAGCAGAAAACATTGTTGGAGTGTCAGAATGCACAGATAGAAGGCAAATAAGCGTTCTATCGCTTTATTTCGCTTAGTTGCTTACTGTAGAGTAGAACTGCATGTTCACGCCAGAAATAAGCATCTTTGTAAAATGAGTCAAATTGAATCAGAACACATTGTTGGAGTGTTAGAATGCACAGATAGAAGGCAAATAAGCGTTCCATGGCTTTATTTCGCTTAGTTGCTTATTCTTGAGTAGAACTGCTTGTTCACTCCAGGAATAAGCATGTTTGTAAAATGAGTCAAATTGAAGCAGAAAACATTGTTGGAGTGTCAGAATGCACAGATAGAAGGCAAATAAGCGTTCCATGGCTTTATTTCGCTTAGTTGCTTACTCTTGAGTAGAACTGCATGTTCACTCCAGAAATAAGCATCTTTGTAAAATGAGTCAAATTGAATCAGAACACATTGTTGGAGTGTCAGAATGCACAGATAGAAGGCAAATAAGCGTTCTATCGCTTTATTTCGCTTAGTTGCTTACTCTTGAGTAGAACTGCATGTTCACTCCAGAAATAAGCATCTTTGTAAAATGAGTCAAATTGAATCAGAACACATTGTTGGAGTGTCAGAATGCACAGATAGAAGGCAAATAAGCGTTCTATCGCTTTATTTCGCTTAGTTGCTTACTCTTGAGTAGAACTGCATGTTCACGCCAGAATTAAGCATCTTTGTGAAATGAGCCAAATTGAAGCAAAAAACATTGTTGGAGTGTCAGAATGCATAGATAGAAGGCAAATAAGCGTTCCATGGCTTTATTTCGCTTAGTTGCTTATTCTTGAGTAGAACTGCTTGTTCACTCCAGGAATAAGCATGTTTGTAAGATGAGTCAAATTGAAGCAGAAAACATTCTTGGAGTGTCAGAATGCACAGATAGAAGTCAAATAAGCGTTCTATCGCTTTATTTCGCTTAGTTGCTTACTCTTGAGTAGAACTGCATGTTCACGCCAGAATTAAGCATCTTTGTACAATGAGTCAAATTGAAGCAGAACACTTTGGTGGAGTGTCAGAATGCACAGATAGAAGGCAAATAAGCGTTCCATGGCTTTATTTCGCTTACTTGCTTATTCTTGAATAGAACTGCTTGTTCACTCCAGGAATAAGCATTTGTAAAATGAGTCAAATTGAAGCAGAAAACATTGTTGGAGTGTCAGAATGCACAGATAGAAGGCAAATAAGCGTTCCATGGCTTTATTTCGCTTAGTTGCTTACTCTTGAGTAGAACTGCATGTTCACTCCAGAAATAAGCATCTTTGTAAAATGAGTCAAATTGAAGCAGAAAACATCCTTGGAGTGTCAGAATGCATAGATAGAAGGCAAATAAGCGTTCCATGGCTTTATTTCGCTTAGTTGCTTACTCTTGAGTAGAACTGCATGTTCACGCCAGAATTAAGCATCTTTGTGAAATGAGCCAAATATAAGCAGAAAACATCGTTGGAGTGTCAGAATGCATAGATAGAAGGCAAATAAGCGTTCCATGGCTTTATTTCGCTTAGTTGCTTATTCTTGAGTAGAACTGCTTGTTCACTCCAGGAATAAGCATGTTTGTAAAATGAGCCAAATTGAAGCAGAAAACATTCTTGGAGTGTCAGAATGCACAGATAGAAGTCAAATAAGCGTTCTATCGCTTTATTTCGCTTAGTTGCTTACTCTTGAGTAGAACTGCATGTTCACGCCAGAATTAAGCATCTTTGTGAAATGAGTCAAATTGAAGCAGAACACATTGGTGGAGTGTCAGAATGCACAGATAGAAGGCAAATAAGCGTTCCATGGCTTTATTTCGCTTAGTTGCTTATTCTTGAGTAGAACTGCTTGTTCACTCCAGGAATAAGCATGTTTGTAAAATGAGTCAAATTGAAGCAGAAAACATTGTTGGAGTGTCAGAATGCACAGATAGAAGGCAAATAAGCGTTCTATCGCTTTATTTCGCTTAGTTGCTTACTCTTGAGTAGAACTGCATGTCCACGCCAGAATTAAGCATCTTTGTGAAATGAGCCAAATTGAAGCAAAAAACATTGTTGGAGTGTCAGAATGCATAGATAGAAGGCAAATAAGCGTTCCATGGCTTTATTTCGCTTAGTTGCTTATTCTTGAGTAGAACTGCTTGTTCACTCCAGGAATAAGCATGTTTGTAAGATGAGTCAAATTGAAGCAGAAAACATTCTTGGAGTGTCAGAATGCACAGATAGAAGTCAAATAAGCGTTCTATCGCTTTATTTCGCTTAGTTGCTTACTCTTGAGTAGAACTGCATGTTCACGCCAGAATTAAGCATCTTTGTACAATGAGTCAAATTGAAGCAGAACACTTTGGTGGAGTGTCAGAATGCACAGATAGAAGGCAAATAAGCGTTCCATGGCTTTATTTCGCTTACTTGCTTATTCTTGAATAGAACTGCTTGTTCACTCCAGGAATAAGCATTTGTAAAATGAGTCAAATTGAAGCAGAAAACATTGTTGGAGTGTCAGAATGCACAGATAGAAGGCAAATAAGCGTTCCATGGCTTTATTTCGCTTAGTTGCTTACTCTTGAGTAGAACTGCATGTTCACTCCAGAAATAAGCATCTTTGTAAAATGAGTCAAATTGAAGCAGAAAACATCCTTGGAGTGTCAGAATGCATAGATAGAAGGCAAATAAGCGTTCCATGGCTTTATTTCGCTTAGTTGCTTACTCTTGAGTAGAACTGCATGTTCACGCCAGAATTAAGCATCTTTGTGAAATGAGCCAAATATAAGCAGAAAACATCGTTGGAGTGTCAGAATGCATAGATAGAAGGCAAATAAGCGTTCCATGGCTTTATTTCGCTTAGTTGCTTATTCTTGAGTAGAACTGCTTGTTCACTCCAGGAATAAGCATGTTTGTAAAATGAGCCAAATTGAAGCAGAAAACATTCTTGGAGTGTCAGAATGCACAGATAGAAGTCAAATAAGCGTTCTATCGCTTTATTTCGCTTAGTTGCTTACTCTTGAGTAGAACTGCATGTTCACGCCAGAATTAAGCATCTTTGTGAAATGAGTCAAATTGAAGCAGAACACATTGGTGGAGTGTCAGAATGCACAGATAGAAGGCAAATAAGCGTTCCATGGCTTTATTTCGCTTAGTTGCTTATTCTTGAGTAGAACTGCTTGTTCACTCCAGGAATAAGCATGTTTGTAAAATGAGTCAAATTGAAGCAGAAAACATTGTTGGAGTGTCAGAATGCACAGATAGAAGGCAAATAAGCGTTCCATGGCTTTATTTCGCTTAGTTGCTTACTCTTGAGTAGAACTGCATGTTCACTCCAGAAATAAGCATCTTTGTAAAATGAGTCAAATTGAATCAGAACACATTGTTGGAGTGTCAGAATGCACAGATTTAAGGCAAATAAGCGTTCTATCGCTTTATTTCGCTTAGTTGCTTACTGTTGAGTAGAACTGCATGTTCACGCCAGAAATAAGCATCTTTGTAAAATGAGTCAAATTGAATCAGAACACATTGTTGGAGTGTTAGAATGCACAGATTTAAGGCAAATAAGCGTTCCATGGCTTTATTTCGCTTAGTTGCTTATTCTTGAGTAGAACTGCTTGTTCACTCCAGGAATAAGCATGTTTGTAAAATGAGTCAAATTGAAGCAGAAAACATTCTTGGAGTGTCAGAATGCACAGATAGAAGGCAAATAAGCGTTCTATCGCTTTATTTCGCTTAGTTGCTTACTCTTGAGTAGAACTGCATGTTCACTCCAGAAATAAGCATCTTTGTAAAATGAGTCAAATTGAAGCAGAAAACATCCTTGGAGTGTCAGAATGCACAAATAGAAGGCAAATAAGCGTTCCATGGCTTTATTTCGCTTAGTTGCTTACTCTTGAGTAGAACTGCATGTTCACGCCAGAATTAAGCATCTTTGTGAAATGAGCCAAATTGAAGCAGAAAACATTGTTGGAGTGTCAGAATGTACAGATAGAAGGCAAATAAGCGTTCCATGGCTTTATTTCGCTTAGTTGCTTATTCTTGAGTAGAACTGCTTGTTCACTCCAGGAATAAGCATGTTTGTAAAATGAGCCAAATTGAAGCAGAAAACATTCTTGGAGTGTCAGAATGCACAGATAGAAGTCACATAAGCGTTCTATCGCTTTATTTCGCTTAGTTGCTTACTCTTGAGTAGAACTGCATGTTCACGCCAGAATTAGGCATCTTTGTGAAATGAGTCAAATTGAAGCAGAACACATTGGTGGAGTGTCAGAATGCACAGATAGAAGGCAAATAAGCGTTCCATGGCTTTATTTCGCTTAGTTGCTTATTCTTGAGTAGAACTGCTTGTTCACTCCAGGAATAAGCATGTTTGTAAAATGAGTCAAATTGAAGCAGAAAACATCCTTGGAGTGTCAGAATGCACAGATAGAAGGCAAATAAGCGTTCCATGGCTTTATTTCGCTTAGTTGCTTACTCTTGAGTAGAACTGCATGTTCACTCCAGAAATAAGCATCTTTGTAAAATGAGTGAAATTGAATCAGAACACATTGTTGGAGTGTCAGAATGCACAGATAGAAGGCAAATAAGCGTTCTATCGCTTTATTTCGCTTAGTTGCTTACTGTAGAGTAGAACTGCATGTTCACGCCAGAAATAAGCATCTTTGTAAAATGAGTCAAATTGAATCAGAACACATTGTTGGAGTGTTAGAATGCACAGATAGAAGGCAAATAAGCGTTCCATGGCTTTATTTCGCTTAGTTGCTTATTCTTGAGTAGAACTGCTTGTTCACTCCAGGAATAAGCATGTTTGTAAAATGAGTCAAATTGAAGCAGAAAACATTGTTGGAGTGTCAGAATGCACAGATAGAAGGCAAATAAGCGTTCCATGGCTTTATTTCGCTTAGTTGCTTACTCTTGAGTAGAACTGCATGTTCACTCCAGAAATAAGCATCTTTGTAAAATGAGTCAAATTGAATCAGAACACATTGTTGGAGTGTCAGAATGCACAGATAGAAGGCAAATAAGCGTTCTATCGCTTTATTTCGCTTAGTTGCTTACTCTTGAGTAGAACTGCATGTTCACTCCAGAAATAAGCATCTTTGTAAAATGAGTCAAATTGAATCAGAACACATTGTTGGAGTGTCAGAATGCACAGATAGAAGGCAAATAAGCGTTCTATCGCTTTATTTCGCTTAGTTGCTTACTCTTGAGTAGAACTGCATGTTCACGCCAGAATTAAGCATCTTTGTGAAATGAGCCAAATTGAAGCAAAAAACATTGTTGGAGTGTCAGAATGCATAGATAGAAGGCAAATAAGCGTTCCATGGCTTTATTTCGCTTAGTTGCTTATTCTTGAGTAGAACTGCTTGTTCACTCCAGGAATAAGCATGTTTGTAAGATGAGTCAAATTGAAGCAGAAAACATTCTTGGAGTGTCAGAATGCACAGATAGAAGTCAAATAAGCGTTCTATCGCTTTATTTCGCTTAGTTGCTTACTCTTGAGTAGAACTGCATGTTCACGCCAGAATTAAGCATCTTTGTACAATGAGTCAAATTGAAGCAGAACACTTTGGTGGAGTGTCAGAATGCACAGATAGAAGGCAAATAAGCGTTCCATGGCTTTATTTCGCTTACTTGCTTATTCTTGAATAGAACTGCTTGTTCACTCCAGGAATAAGCATGTTTGTAAAATGAGTCAAATTGAAGCAGAAAACATTGTTGGAGTGTCAGAATGCACAGATAGAAGGCAAATAAGCGTTCCATGGCTTTATTTCGCTTAGTTGCTTACTCTTGAGTAGAACTGCATGTTCACTCCAGAAATAAGCATCTTTGTAAAATGAGTCAAATTGAAGCAGAAAACATCCTTGGAGTGTCAGAATGCATAGATAGAAGGCAAATAAGCGTTCCATGGCTTTATTTCGCTTAGTTGCTTACTCTTGAGTAGAACTGCATGTTCACGCCAGAATTAAGCATCTTTGTGAAATGAGCCAAATATAAGCAGAAAACATCGTTGGAGTGTCAGAATGCATAGATAGAAGGCAAATAAGCGTTCCATGGCTTTATTTCGCTTAGTTGCTTATTCTTGAGTAGAACTGCTTGTTCACTCCAGGAATAAGCATGTTTGTAAAATGAGCCAAATTGAAGCAGAAAACATTCTTGGAGTGTCAGAATGCACAGATAGAAGTCAAATAAGCGTTCTATCGCTTTATTTCGCTTAGTTGCTTACTCTTGAGTAGAACTGCATGTTCACGCCAGAATTAAGCATCTTTGTGAAATGAGTCAAATTGAAGCAGAACACATTGGTGGAGTGTCAGAATGCACAGATAGAAGGCAAATAAGCGTTCCATGGCTTTATTTCGCTTAGTTGCTTATTCTTGAGTAGAACTGCTTGTTCACTCCAGGAATAAGCATGTTTGTAAAATGAGTCAAATTGAAGCAGAAAACATTGTTGGAGTGTCAGAATGCACAGATAGAAGGCAAATAAGCGTTCCATGGCTTTATTTCGCTTAGTTGCTTACTCTTGAGTAGAACTGCATGTTCACTCCAGAAATAAGCATCTTTGTAAAATGAGTCAAATTGAATCAGAACACATTGTTGGAGTGTCAGAATGCACAGATTTAAGGCAAATAAGCGTTCTATCGCTTTATTTCGCTTAGTTGCTTACTGTTGAGTAGAACTGCATGTTCACGCCAGAAATAAGCATCTTTGTAAAATGAGTCAAATTGAATCAGAACACATTGTTGGAGTGTTAGAATGCACAGATTTAAGGCAAATAAGCGTTCCATGGCTTTATTTCGCTTAGTTGCTTATTCTTGAGTAGAACTGCTTGTTCACTCCAGGAATAAGCATGTTTGTAAAATGAGTCAAATTGAAGCAGAAAACATTCTTGGAGTGTCAGAATGCACAGATAGAAGGCAAATAAGCGTTCTATCGCTTTATTTCGCTTAGTTGCTTACTCTTGAGTAGAACTGCATGTTCACGCCAGAATTAAGCATCTTTGTGAAATGAGTCAAATTGAAGCAGAACACATTGGTGGAGTGTCAGAATGCACAGATAGAAGTCAAATAAGCGTTCTATCGCTTTATTTCGCTTAGTTGCTTACTCTTGAGTAGAACTGCATGTTCACGCCAGAATTAAGCATCTTTGTGAAATGAGTCAAATTGAAGCAGAACACATTGGTGGAGTGTCAGAATGCACAGATAGAAGGCAAATAAGCGTTCCATGGCTTTATTTCGCTTAGTTGCTTATTCTTGAGTAGAACTGCTTGTTCACTCCAGGAATAAGCATGTTTGTAAAATGAGTCAAATTGAAGCAGAAAACATTGTTGGAGTGTCAGAATGCACAGATAGAAGGCAAATAAGCGTTCCATGGCTTTATTTCGCTTAGTTGCTTACTCTTGAGTAGAACTGCATGTTCACTCCAGAAATAAGCATCTTTGTAAAATGAGTCAAATTGAATCAGAACACATTGTTGGAGTGTCAGAATGCACAGATTTAAGGCAAATAAGCGTTCTATCGCTTTATTTCGCTTAGTTGCTTACTGTTGAGTAGAACTGCATGTTCACGCCAGAAATAAGCATCTTTGTAAAATGAGTCAAATTGAATCAGAACACATTGTTGGAGTGTTAGAATGCACAGATTTAAGGCAAATAAGCGTTCCATGGCTTTATTTCGCTTAGTTGCTTATTCTTGAGTAGAACTGCTTGTTCACTCCAGGAATAAGCATGTTTGTAAAATGAGTCAAATTGAAGCAGAAAACATTGTTGGAGTGTCAGAATGCACAGAAAGAAGGCAAATAAGCGTTCTATCGCTTTATTTCGCTTAGTTGCTTACTCTTGAGTAGAACTGCATGTTCACTCCAGAAATAAGCATCTTTGTAAAATGAGTCAAATTGAAGCAGAAAACATCCTTGGAGTGTCAGAATGCACAAATAGAAGGCAAATAAGCGTTCCATGGCTTTATTTCGCTTAGTTGCTTACTCTTGAGTAGAACTGCATGTTCACGCCAGAATTAAGCATCTTTGTGAAATGAGCCAAATTGAAGCAGAAAACATTGTTGGAGTGTCAGAATGTACAGATAGAAGGCAAATAAGCGTTCCATGGCTTTATTTCGCTTAGTTGCTTATTCTTGAGTAGAACTGCTTGTTCACTCCAGGAATAAGCATGTTTGTAAAATGAGCCAAATTGAAGCAGAAAACATTCTTGGAGTGTCAGAATGCACAGATAGAAGTCACATAAGCGTTCTATCGCTTTATTTCGCTTAGTTGCTTACTCTTGAGTAGAACTGCATGTTCACGCCAGAATTAGGCATCTTTGTGAAATGAGTCAAATTGAAGCAGAACACATTGGTGGAGTGTCAGAATGCACAGATAGAAGGCAAATAAGCGTTCCATGGCTTTATTTCGCTTAGTTGCTTATTCTTGAGTAGAACTGCTTGTTCACTCCAGGAATAAGCATGTTTGTAAAATGAGTCAAATTGAAGCAGAAAACATTGTTGGAGTGTCAGAATGCACAGATAGAAGGCAAATAAGCGTTCCATGGCTTTATTTCGCTTAGTTGCTTACTCTTGAGTAGAACTGCATGTTCACTCCAGAAATAAGCATCTTTGTAAAATGAGTCAAATTGAATCAGAACACATTGTTGGAGTGTCAGAATGCACAGATAGAAGGCAAATAAGCGTTCTATCGCTTTATTTCGCTTAGTTGCTTACTGTTGAGTAGAACTGCATGTTCACGCCAGAAATAAGCATCTTTGTAAAATGAGTCAAATTGAATCAGAACACATTGTTGGAGTGTTAGAATGCACAGATAGAAGGCAAATAAGCGTTCCATGGCTTTATTTCGCTTAGTTGCTTATTCTTGAGTAGAACTGCTTGTTCACTCCAGGAATAAGCATGTTTGTAAGATGAGTCAAATTGAAGCAGAAAACATTCTTGGAGTGTCAGAATGCACAGATAGAAGTCAAATAAGCGTTCTATCGCTTTATTTCGCTTAGTTGCTTACTCTTGAGTAGAACTGCATGTTCACGCCAGAATTAAGCATCTTTGTACAATGAGTCAAATTGAAGCAGAACACTTTGGTGGAGTGTCAGAATGCACAGATAGAAGGCAAATAAGCGTTCCATGGCTTTATTTCGCTTAGTTGCTTATTCTTGAGTAGAACTGCTTGTTCACTCCAGGAATAAGCATGTTTGTAAAATGAGTCAAATTGAAGCAGAAAACATTGTTGGAGTGTCAGAATGCACAGATAGAAGGCAAATAAGCGTTCCATGGCTTTATTTCGCTTAGTTGCTTACTCTTGAGTAGAACTGCATGTTCACTCCAGAAATAAGCATCTTTGTAAAATGAGTGAAATTGAATCAGAACACATTGTTGGAGTGTCAGAATGCACAGATAGAAGGCAAATAAGCGTTCTATCGCTTTATTTCGCTTAGTTGCTTACTCTTGAGTAGAACTGCATGTTCACTCCAGAAATAAGCATCTTTGTAAAATGAGTCAAATTGAAGCAGAAAACATCCTTGGAGTGTCAGAATACACAGATAGAAGGCAAATAAGCGTTCCATGGCTTTATTTCGCTTAGTTGCTTACTCTTGAGTAGAACTGCATGTTCACGCCAGAATTAAGCATCTTTGTGAAATGAGCCAAATTGAAGCAGAAAACATTGTTGGAGTGTCAGAATGCATAGATAGAAGGCAAATAAGCGTTCCATGGCTTTATTTCGCTTAGTTGCTTATTCTTGAGTAGAACTGCTTGTTCACTCCAGGAATAAGCATGTTTGTAAAATGAGCCAAATTGAAGCAGAAAACATTCTTGGAGTGTCAGAATGCACAGATAGAAGTCAAATAAGCGTTCTATCGCTTTATTTCGCTTAGTTGCTTACTCTTGAGTAGAACTGCATGTTCACGCCAGAATTAAGCATCTTTGTGAAATGAGTCAAATTGAAGCAGAACACATTGGTGGAGTGTCAGAATGCACAGATAGAAGGCAAATAAGCGTTCCATGGCTTTATTTCGCTTAGTTGCTTATTCTTGAGTAGAACTGCTTGTTCACTCCAGGAATAAGCATGTTTGTAAAATGAGTCAAATTGAAGCAGAAAACATTGTTGGAGTGTCAGAATGCACAGATAGAAGGCAAATAAGCGTTCCATGGCTTTATTTCGCTTAGTTGCTTACTCTTGAGTAGAACTGCATGTTCACTCCAGAAATAAGCATCTTTGTAAAATGAGTCAAATTGAATCAGAACACATTGTTGGAGTGTCAGAATGCACAGATAGAAGGCAAATAAGCGTTCTATCGCTTTATTTCGCTTAGTTGCTTACTGTTGAGTAGAACTGCATGTTCACGCCAGAAATAAGCATCTTTGTAAAATGAGTCAAATTGAATCAGAACACATTGTTGGAGTGTTAGAATGCACAGATAGAAGGCAAATAAGCGTTCCATGGCTTTATTTCGCTTAGTTGCTTATTCTTGAGTAGAACTGCTTGTTCACTCCAGGAATAAGCATGTTTGTAAAATGAGTCAAATTGAAGCACAAAACATTGTTGGAGTGTCGGAATGCACAGATAGAAGGCAAATAAGCGTTCTATCGCTTTATTTCGCTTAGTTGCTTACTCTTGAGTAGAACTGCATGTTCACTCCAGAAATAAGCATCTTTGCAAAATGAGTCAAATTGAAGCAGAAAACATCCTTGGAGTGTCAGAATGCACAGATAGAAGGCAAATAAGCGTTCCATGGCTTTATTTCGCTTAGTTGCTTACTCTTGAGTAGAACTGCATGTTCACTCCAGAAATAAGCATCTTTGTAAAATGAGTGAAATTGAATCAGAACACATTGTTGGAGTGTCAGAATGCACAGATAGAAGGCAAATAAGCGTTCCATGGCTTTATTTCGCTTAGTTGCTTATTCTTGAGTAGAACTGCTTGTTCACTCCAGGAATAAGCATGTTTGTAAAATGAGTCAAATTGAAGCAGAAAACATTGTTGGAGTGTCAGAATGCACAGATAGAAGGCAAATAAGCGTTCCATGGCTTTATTTCGCTTAGTTGCTTACTCTTGAGTAGAACTGCATGTTCACTCCAGAAATAAGCATCTTTGTAAAATGAGTCAAATTGAATCAGAACACATTGTTGGAGTGTCAGAATGCACAGATAGAAGGCAAATAAGCGTTCTATCGCTTTATTTCGCTTAGTTGCTTACTCTTGAGTAGAACTGCATGTTCACTCCAGAAATAAGCATCTTTGTAAAATGAGTCAAATTGAATCAGAACACATTGTTGGAGTGTCAGAATGCACAGATAGAAGGCAAATAAGCGTTCTATCGCTTTATTTCGCTTAGTTGCTTACTCTTGAGTAGAACTGCATGTTCACGCCAGAATTAAGCATCTTTGTGAAATGAGCCAAATTGAAGCAAAAAACATTGTTGGAGTGTCAGAATGCATAGATAGAAGGCAAATAAGCGTTCCATGGCTTTATTTCGCTTAGTTGCTTATTCTTGAGTAGAACTGCTTGTTCACTCCAGGAATAAGCATGTTTGTAAGATGAGTCAAATTGAAGCAGAAAACATTCTTGGAGTGTCAGAATGCACAGATAGAAGTCAAATAAGCGTTCTATCGCTTTATTTCGCTTAGTTGCTTACTCTTGAGTAGAACTGCATGTTCACGCCAGAATTAAGCATCTTTGTACAATGAGTCAAATTGAAGCAGAACACTTTGGTGGAGTGTCAGAATGCACAGATAGAAGGCAAATAAGCGTTCCATGGCTTTATTTCGCTTACTTGCTTATTCTTGAGTAGAACTGCTTGTTCACTCCAGGAATAAGCATGTTTGTAAAATGAGTCAAATTGAAGCAGAAAACATTGTTGGAGTGTCAGAATGCACAGATAGAAGGCAAATAAGCGTTCCATGGCTTTATTTCGCTTAGTTGCTTACTCTTGAGTAGAACTGCATGTTCACTCCAGAAATAAGCATCTTTGTAAAATGAGTCAAATTGAATCAGAACACATTGTTGGAGTGTCAGAATGCATAGATAGAAGGCAAATAAGCGTTCCATGGCTTTATTTCGCTTAGTTGCTTACTCTTGAGTAGAACTGCATGTTCACGCCAGAATTAAGCATCTTTGTGAAATGAGCCAAATATAAGCAGAAAACATTGTTGGAGTGTCAGAATGCATAGATAGAAGGCAAATAAGCATTCCATGGCTTTATTTCGCTTAGTTGCTTATTCTTGAGTAGAACTGCTTGTTCACTCCAGGAATAAGCATGTTTGTAAAATGAGCCAAATTGAAGCAGAAAACATTCTTGGAGTGTCAGAATGCACAGATAGAAGTCAAATAAGCGTTCTATCGCTTTATTTCGCTTAGTTGCTTACTCTTGAGTAGAACTGCATGTTCACGCCAGAATTAAGCATCTTTGTGAAATGAGTCAAATTGAAGCAGAACACATTGGTGGAGTGTCAGAATGCACAGATAGAAGGCAAATAAGCGTTCCATGGCTTTATTTCGCTTAGTTGCTTATTCTTGAGTAGAACTGCTTGTTCACTCCAGGAATAAGCATGTTTGTAAAATGAGTCAAATTGAAGCAGAAAACATTGTTGGAGTGTCAGAATGCACAGATAGAAGGCAAATAAGCGTTCCATGGCTTTATTTCGCTTAGTTGCTTACTCTTGAGTAGAACTGCATGTTCACTCCAGAAATAAGCATCTTTGTAAAATGAGTCAAATTGAATCAGAACACATTGTTGGAGTGTCAGAATGCACAGATAGAAGGCAAATAAGCGTTCTATCGCTTTATTTCGCTTAGTTGCTTACTGTTGAGTAGAACTGCATGTTCACGCCAGAAATAAGCATCTTTGTAAAATGAGTCAAATTGAATCAGAACACATTGTTGGAGTGTTAGAATGCACAGATAGAAGGCAAATAAGCGTTCCATGGCTTTATTTCGCTTAGTTGCTTATTCTTGAGTAGAACTGCTTGTTCACTCCAGGAATAAGCATGTTTGTAAAATGAGTCAAATTGAAGCACAAAACATTGTTGGAGTGTCAGAATGCACAGATAGAAGGCAAATAAGCGTTCTATCGCTTTATTTCGCTTAGTTGCTTACTCTTGAGTAGAACTGCATGTTCACTCCAGAAATAAGCATCTTTGCAAAATGAGTCAAATTGAAGCAGAAAACATCCTTGGAGTGTCAGAATGCACAGATAGAAGGCAAATAAGCGTTCCATGGCTTTATTTCGCTTAGTTGCTTACTCTTGAGTAGAACTGCATGTTCACTCCAGAAATAAGCATCTTTGTAAAATGAGTGAAATTGAATCAGAACACATTGTTGGAGTGTCAGAATGCACAGATAGAAGGCAAATAAGCGTTCTATCGCTTTATTTCGCTTAGTTGCTTACTCTTGAGTAGAACTGCATGTTCACTCCAGAAATAAGCATCTTTGTAAAATGAGTCAAATTGAAGCAGAAAACATCCTTGGAGTGTCAGAATGCATAGATAGAAGGCAAATAAGCGTTCCATGGCTTTATTTCGCTTAGTTGCTTTTTCTTGAGTAGAACTGCTTGTTCACTCCAGGAATAAGCATGTTTGTAAAATGAGCCAAATTGAAGCAGAAAATATTCTTGGAGTGTCAGAATGCACAGATAGAAGTCAAATAAGCGTTCTATCGCTTTATTTCGCTTAGTTGCTTACTCTTGAGTAGAACTGCATGTTCACGCCAGAATTAAGCATCTTTGTGAAATGAGTCAAATTGAAGCAGAACACATTGGTGGAGTGTTAGAATGCACAGATAGAAGGCAAATAAGCGTTCCATGGTGTGAGGGACAGGGGATATCGCGAAGTCCCTCCCCTCCTGAGTTCAAGCCCGTCCCCGAGCAAAGGGGAAAGCAGGGAGAGTTCCGATTCCAGTGGGGAAGCAGGAAGTCGTGTCCGAGGCTCAGGCAAGGTAGAGGAGCCAGGGTCCCAGGTGGGACAGGAAGGGGCAAGTAAGGGGGGAAGACCCATCCCCCCAACTCCAGAATTACGCAGGAAGAGGAGGGGCAAGAGGATGGGTCTGCCAAAGCTTTTGTGTTGGAGAAAGACGCGCCAAAAGCCATTAGGAGGTTCTGAAACCGACTGACAACATCGCTCCGTGTAAATAGCAATGACTTGAGCACTGTAAATACGCAGCACCAATAAAAGAATAAAATGCAGAGCTGCGTAGCGTCGTTACTCTGAAGTAGTCCACTCCGGCCACTGTGACAGCAACCTCCTAATCATTTTTGGGCTACTTTGGAGTTGCCGGGATGAGCGTGTCAGAGGCGGAGAAGTGGCGGCAGATCGCTGAGCAAGCCCAGCTAGAACTGCAACAGCTGTCGCTGCAGGCGCAGGGAGAATTGAAGGCAGCTAAAGAGGAGACTAAGAAGGTCCAGAACGACCGGCTACAACTTGCGGAACAGGTGAGAGAGCTCCAGGAAAAAGAGCAGCATTTAAGGGCGGTGGCGGTAGACCTCCAAAACAAGCTGGATGCAGAGAAAAACAAGGCGGGAGGGGCACCCCAAGTCCAAGTGCTGCCAGGAAGGAGAGCCGGGACCCTAGTAAGCAAGTTCAATGGAGACCCGAAGGAGTTTCAGGGCTTTGAGACTGAGATTGTGTATGCTCTTGAGCTGCACCACGATGAGTTCCCTGATGATGAGCACAGAGTAGCGTTTATTGTGGAGCACCTTACAGGGGCGGCCAGGGAGTGGCTAAGACCGTTAATTGCAACAAGGAATCCTTGCATGAAGAATGTCAAACTATTTCTAGAAGGTTTGAAAACGATGTATTCGTCCGATAGTCATATGGACCAGACTAAGGAGGAACTTCATAATTTACGCCAAGGAAATATGACAGTTCGCGCGTATTGGGCGAAATTCACCATGCTGGTGCACAGATTGGGGTGGGATCTGGAGTCTGCCCCAATGCAAGCGGCGTTTTACTTGGGGTTGCATGAGGAGGTGAAGGATGAGCTCTCGAGAGGTCCAAAGCCCAGTAATATGGATCAACTGAGCAAAGCGGCTCTGGCGGTGGGGGTGAGGCAGGAATCCAGATGGAGCGACAAGCAAGCAACGCGCGCAAAGCGGGCTTGGTTCCCACGGTCGCAGGAGAAGCCACTCCCTCAACAACCCTTTCAAGCCACGCCTGGGGCCAGTCAGGACCAGGAACCCATGCAGATTGATAGCGCGCGCGCGCGGGCTTTTCAAACCCCAGCGGCGCCAAGACGCAAGGAGGGAAGGGGTGGGAATTGCTTTCTCTGCAACTCCCCCCAGCATCTCGTCAGAGACTGCCCACATCGCAGGGAGTGGCAAGGAAAGGCGGGAACGGTTGTGCCCTCCCCCACTGACGCAGCACCACAGCAGGGAAACGGGAAAGCCTGGCTGCAGGAGACAAGGGGCGGCAGCCAGGCACAGTCAGCAGACAACAGCCCCAGCCCACCCACCCGCACAGAGAGGAGCAGAGCCAGCCCACCCCTCCCAGAGCAGGAGTGGTTCTAGAAGTGACGCTCACGCTCCCAAATGGCTATCCATTGACGGTCCTCGCCCTAATTGACAGTGGTGCCTCAGCCAACTTCTTCTCGAGAAACTTTGCAGAAGAGCACCAGATCCAGCTTCTGCAGCTGGATTTTCCTCTGCACGTGGCAACCATTGACGGCAGAGAGCTGCTGGGAGGGGCCATCACTCATCAAACCCCCCCCATGAGAATGACGGTTGGAAGGCACTCAGAGACACTGGCTTTCAACGTCACGACCATCTCAGACCCCCCCATCGTTTTGGGCATGAGCTGGCTGGCGCGCCACGACCCCTCCATAAGTTGGCATCAGAGATGCATCACTTTTGGATCGGACTTTTGCCTGGAACATTGCATGCAGCACCAACCAGGGGAGGGGCCTCCGATAGCCACGGTGGCCACCATGCACGTCAAAGGGGGTGAGGCGATACCCAAACCATACTGGGACCTGCAGGAGGTCTTCAGTGAAGCGGAGTCCGACCACCTGCCCCCACACAGGCCTTTTGACTGCCAGATCAACCTGGTGCCTGGGGCAACTATACCCCCAGCCAAGCTGTACGCCATGTCCGACCAGGAACTGGAGGATCTGCGCGCTTTTATCGACAAGAACCTCAAGCGGGGGTTCATCAGAGAAAGCAAGGCAGCAGGGGGCAGCCCGGTCTTCTGGGTGGACAAGAAAGACACGCAACAGCGCCGTCTTGTGGTGGATTTTAGACGGCTGAATTCGGTGACAGAGCCAGTGGCTTTCCCCATGCCCAGAGTGGATGATCTCCTGACAGCGGCACGCAGAGGCAAGATTTTCACCAAGCTAGACCTGAGGGGGGCGTACAACTTGATCAGGATCCGGGAAGGCGATGAGTGGAAAACCACGATGTTCACGCCTCTGGGCTCTTTTGAATATCTGGTGATGCCCTTCGGGTTGCAAGGGGGCTCAGCATGCTTCCAGGCCTTCATGCACCACGTCCTGGGGTCCCTACTCTTCAGGAAATGCTTGGTCTTTCTGGATGACATCCTTATTTACTCCAACGACCCAGTGCAGCACGTGAAGGACGTCAGGGAGGTGTTACAGCGCCTGAAGGAGAACCACCTGTATGTGAAGCTGGAGAAGTGCAAGTTTCACACCAAGGAGGTGGACTTCCTGGGCTACAAGCTGTCAGACAAGGGGCTGGCAATGGACAAGGACAAGGTGCAGACCATCCTGGACTGGCACAGCCCCAGGACGCGCAAAGATGCCCAACGCCTACTAGGCTTTGCCAACTTCTACAGGAAGTTCATCAAGAACTTCTCTCGAGTTACGGCTCCCATCACTGACTGCCTGAGAGGCAAGCAGAAGTTCAGGTGGACACCAGAGGCGCAAGCAGCGTTCGAAAGCCTCAAGAGGGTGTTCGCCTCAGACCAGAACCTGTTCCACGTGGTTCAGGACGCGCCCCTACGCATTGAAACAGATGCTTCTGATAAGGCTGTGGGCGCCATTTTGTTGCAACTGGACGCCAACAGAGAGTGGAGACCCTGTGCCTTCTTTTCCAGGAAGTTGACCCAGCCCGAGCGAAACTACACAGTTTTTGATCGGGAACTTCTTGCGATCCACGCGGCGTTCCAGCACTGGAGACACTTCCTGGTGGGCGCCAAGCACCCCATCCAGGTGTGCACAGACCACAAGAACCTGGAGTTCTGGAGAACTGCCAGGGTGCTCAACCAGCGGCAGATACGGTGGGCGGAGTTCTTCTCGAACTTCAACTTCTCCATACACTACATCCCAGGAGAGCAGAATGTCAGGGCGGATGCCCTCTCCCGCAAGCCAGAGTACATGGAGGAGGAGGCGCCACCAGCCCCAAGGCACATTTTCCCCCCGTCGGCATGGTCCTGCGGAGCAGCAGTGGTGAGCGAGGCAGAACTCACAGCACTGACGGCAGCGGATGAATTTGCCAACCGCATCTTCAGAGAACTGAGAGGGGGGAGGGAGCAGGCAAAAGACTTTGCAGAACGCAGAGGGCTGCTTTTCTACAAGGGTGCGCTGTACCTACCCACCACCCAGCTTCGACGTACGGTCCTCAAGCAGATGCACGACAACCCTACAGCGGGGCATTTTGGAAGGGACAAGACCACTCACCTAGTCATGAGACACTTCTGGTGGCCAGGGGTGAGGGAAGATGTTCGAGACTATGTAAGGGGCTGTACCACCTGCCAGCGGGCGAAGGTGGTCAGAGCAGCGCCACCAGGGTTGCTGGAGCCCTTAGCCACACCACACAGGCCGTGGGAAGTGGTGTCCATGGACTTCATCACAGATCTGCCTTCGTCCAGGGGTAAGACTGCAGTGTTGGTGGTGGTGGACCTCATGTCCAAAATGTGTCACTTTATACCGTGTGCCAGGGCAGTCTCGGCAGAAGAGACAGCCAAACTGTTTGTTGATCACATTTTCAGACTGCATGGATTACCTTTAAGGGTTATTTCGGATCGTGGCCGCCAATTTGTTTCCAGGTTCTGGCGGCGGCTCATGAACCTCCTGCAGGTGGAGGTCAGCTTGTCGACGGCTAGACACCCGCAGACCAACGGACAAGCGGAGAGGGTCAACGCCATTCTGCAGCAGTACCTGAGATGCTACGTCAGCCAGCGGCAAACGGACTGGGTGGATCGCTTGCCACTAGCAGAATTTGCCTACAACAATGCAGTGCACGTCTCCACAGGGGTGTCGCCCTTTAAGGCCAATTACGGGCGCGACCTCAGATCTTTCCCAGAGAGGGAGAGGGAGGAGGAGGAGGAGGGCCCACAGGCTGAGGATTGGGCAGAGGAACTGGAGACGGTGCACCAGCAGCTCAGAGAACACTTGGAGAGGGCCAAGGAAGCGTACAAAAAGGGGGCAGATCGCCACAGGCGACAAGGGGAGGTCATCAGGGTGGGGGACAAGGTGTGGTTGTCCTCGGAGGGCCTTCCCACCAGAGGGAGGTGCAAAAAGCTGGCACCCAAATGGCTGGGCCCCTTCACGGTCACGCAACAGGTCAACCCGGTGGCATACAGGCTGGCACTGCCAGAGGACATGAGGGTGCATCCAGTGTTTCATAGATCGCTGCTGTCGCCGTACAGGGAAAGCAGCAGGCTCAGAGACAGCGAACAAAACCCCGAGGGAGGGGGGGAGAGGGAAAGCAGGGAGCAACTCAATGAGGCCACGGCCATCCTGGATTCAAGGTGGGGGGTGGGGGGCCTGGAGTACCTCATGGCATGGGAGGATGCTCCACCGTCCCAGAATGAATGGGTTCCCGCCACTCAGATACAGGAGGAATTCTTGGTGGAAGAATTTCACGCCCTCTTTCCCCACAGAGAGCGGAGTTTGAGGAACCAGAGGATGAGGTATGGGTGTCGCCAAGATCCACCCAGTCAGAGGAAGGAGCAGATTGGCAAAACATTTTTACCCCCACCAGCTCTGACGCCACGGACTTTTTGGGATTCCCGTCCTCCCAGGCGGAAGGGGGGGGCTCGCAGGACTGGGGGGAGGTGTTCACACCAACGGGCTCGGAGAGCACCGAGTTTTTAGGCTTCCAGTCGTCACCGACACATGGGGGGGGCCTGGGGAGGGGTGAAGGAGAGCTTGGGAGGGGGGTGGATGTGAGGGACAGGGGATATCGCGAAGTCCCTCCCCTCCTGAGTTCAAGCCCGTCCCCGAGCAAAGGGGAAAGCAGGGAGAGTTCCGATTCCAGTGGGGAAGCAGGAAGTCGTGTCCGAGGCTCAGGCAAGGTAGAGGAGCCAGGGTCCCAGGTGGGACAGGAAGGGGCAAGTAAGGGGGGAAGACCCATCCCCCCAACTCCAGAATTACGCAGGAAGAGGAGGGGCAAGAGGATGGGTCTGCCAAAGCTTTTGTGTTGGAGAAAGACGCGCCAAAAGCCATTAGGAGGTTCTGAAACCGACTGACAACATCGCTCCGTGTAAATAGCAATGACTTGAGCACTGTAAATACGCAGCACCAATAAAAGAATAAAATGCAGAGCTGCGTAGCGTCGTTACTCTGAAGTAGTCCACTCCGGCCACTGTGACACATGGCTTTATTTCGCTTAGTTGCTTATTCTTGAGTAGAACTGCTTGTTCACTCCAGGAATAAGCATGTTTGTAAAATGAGTCAAATTGAAGCAGAAAACATTGTTGGAGTGTCAGAATGCACAGATAGAAGGCAAATAAGCGTTCCATGGCTTTATTTCGCTTAGTTGCTTACTCTTGAGTAGAACTGCATGTTCACTCCAGAAATAAGCATCTTTGTAAAATGAGTCAAATTGAATCAGAACACATTGTTGGAGTGTCAGAATGCACAGATAGAAGGCAAATAAGCGTTCTATCGCTTTATTTCGCTTAGTTGCTTACTCTTGAGTAGAACTGCATGTTCACTCCAGAAATAAGCATCTTTGTAAAATGAGTCAAATTGAATCAGAACACATTGTTGGAGTGTCAGAATGCACAGATAGAAGGCAAATAAGCGTTCTATCGCTTTATTTCGCTTAGTTGCTTACTCTTGAGTAGAACTGCATGTTCACGCCAGAATTAAGCATCTTTGTGAAATGAGCCAAATTGAAGCAAAAAACATTGTTGGAGTGTCAGAATGCATAGATAGAAGGCAAATAAGCGTTCCATGGCTTTATTTCGCTTAGTTGCTTATTCTTGAGTAGAACTGCTTGTTCACTCCAGGAATAAGCATGTTTGTAAGATGAGTCAAATTGAAGCAGAAAACATTCTTGGAGTGTCAGAATGCACAGATAGAAGTCAAATAAGCGTTCTATCGCTTTATTTCGCTTAGTTGCTTACTCTTGAGTAGAACTGCATGTTCACGCCAGAATTAAGCATCTTTGTACAATGAGTCAAATTGAAGCAGAACACTTTGGTGGAGTGTCAGAATGCACAGATAGAAGGCAAATAAGCGTTCCATGGCTTTATTTCGCTTACTTGCTTATTCTTGAGTAGAACTGCTTGTTCACTCCAGGAATAAGCATGTTTGTAAAATGAGTCAAATTGAAGCAGAAAACATTGTTGGAGTGTCAGAATGCACAGATAGAAGGCAAATAAGCGTTCCATGGCTTTATTTCGCTTAGTTGCTTACTCTTGAGTAGAACTGCATGTTCACTCCAGAAATAAGCATCTTTGTAAAATGAGTCAAATTGAATCAGAACACATTGTTGGAGTGTCAGAATGCATAGATAGAAGGCAAATAAGCGTTCCATGGCTTTATTTCGCTTAGTTGCTTACTCTTGAGTAGAACTGCATGTTCACGCCAGAATTAAGCATCTTTGTGAAATGAGCCAAATATAAGCAGAAAACATTGTTGGAGTGTCAGAATGCATAGATAGAAGGCAAATAAGCATTCCATGGCTTTATTTCGCTTAGTTGCTTATTCTTGAGTAGAACTGCTTGTTCACTCCAGGAATAAGCATGTTTGTAAAATGAGCCAAATTGAAGCAGAAAACATTCTTGGAGTGTCAGAATGCACAGATAGAAGTCAAATAAGCGTTCTATCGCTTTATTTCGCTTAGTTGCTTACTCTTGAGTAGAACTGCATGTTCACGCCAGAATTAAGCATCTTTGTGAAATGAGTCAAATTGAAGCAGAACACATTGGTGGAGTGTCAGAATGCACAGATAGAAGGCAAATAAGCGTTCCATGGCTTTATTTCGCTTAGTTGCTTATTCTTGAGTAGAACTGCTTGTTCACTCCAGGAATAAGCATGTTTGTAAAATGAGTCAAATTGAAGCAGAAAACATTGTTGGAGTGTCAGAATGCACAGATAGAAGGCAAATAAGCGTTCCATGGCTTTATTTCGCTTAGTTGCTTACTCTTGAGTAGAACTGCATGTTCACTCCAGAAATAAGCATCTTTGTAAAATGAGTCAAATTGAATCAGAACACATTGTTGGAGTGTCAGAATGCACAGATAGAAGGCAAATAAGCGTTCTATCGCTTTATTTCGCTTAGTTGCTTACTGTTGAGTAGAACTGCATGTTCACGCCAGAAATAAGCATCTTTGTAAAATGAGTCAAATTGAATCAGAACACATTGTTGGAGTGTTAGAATGCACAGATAGAAGGCAAATAAGCGTTCCATGGCTTTATTTCGCTTAGTTGCTTATTCTTGAGTAGAACTGCTTGTTCACTCCAGGAATAAGCATGTTTGTAAAATGAGTCAAATTGAAGCAGAAAACATTCTTGGAGTGTCAGAATGCACAGATAGAAGGCAAATAAGCGTTCTATCGCTTTATTTCGCTTAGTTGCTTACTCTTGAGTAGAACTGCATGTTCACTCCAGAAATAAGCATCTTTGTAAAATGAGTCAAATTGAAGCAGAAAACATCCTTGGAGTGTCAGAATGCACAGATAGAAGGCAAATAAGCGTTCCATGGCTTTATTTCGCTTAGTTGCTTACTCTTGAGTAGAACTGCATGTTCACGCCAGAATTAAGCATCTTTGTGAAATGAGCCAAATTGAAGCAGAAAACATTGTTGGAGTGTCAGAATGTACAGATAGAAGGCAAATAAGCGTTCCATGGCTTTATTTCGCTTAGTTGCTTATTCTTGAGTAGAACTGCTTGTTCACTCCAGGAATAAGCATGTTTGTAAAATGAGCCAAATTGAAGCAGAAAACATTCTTGGAGTGTCAGAATGCACAGATAGAAGTCACATAAGCGTTCTATCGCTTTATTTCGCTTAGTTGCTTACTCTTGAGTAGAACTGCATGTTCACGCCAGAATTAAGCATCTTTGTGAAATGAGTCAAATTGAAGCAGAACACATTGGTGGAGTGTCAGAATGCACAGATAGAAGGCAAATAAGCGTTCCATGGCTTTATATCGCTTAGTTGCTTATTCTTGAGTAGAACTGCTTGTTCACTCCAGGAATAAGCATGTTTGTAAAATGAGTCAAATTGAAGCAGAAAACATTGTTGGAGTGTCGGAATGCACAGATAGAAGGCAAATAAGCGTTCTATCGCTTTATTTCGCTTAGTTGCTTACTCTTGAGTAGAACTGCATGTTCACTCCAGAAATAAGCATCTTTGTAAAATGAGTCAAATTGAAGCAGAAAACATCCTTGGAGTGTCAGAATGCACAGATAGAAGGCAAATAAGCGTTCCATGGCTTTATTTCGCTTAGTTGCTTACTCTTGAGTAGAACTGCATGTTCACGCCAGAATTAAGCATCTTTGTGAAATGAGCCAAATTGAAGCAGAAAACATTGTTGGAGTGTCAGAATGTACAGATAGAAGGCAAATAAGCGTTCCATGGCTTTATTTCGCTTAGTTGCTTATTCTTGAGTAGAACTGCTTGTTCACTCCAGGAATAAGCATGTTTGTAAAATGAGCCAAATTGAAGCAGAAAACATTCTTGGAGTGTCAGAATGCACAGATAGAAGTCAAATAAGCGTTCTATCGCTTTATTTCGCATAGTTGCTTACTCTTGAGTAGAACTGCATGTTCACGCCAGAATTAGGCATCTTTGTGAAATGAGTCAAATTGAAGCAGAACACATTGGTGGAGTGTCAGAATGCACAGATAGAAGGCAAATAAGCGTTCCATGGCTTTATTTCGCTTAGTTGCTTATTCTTGAGTAGAACTGCTTGTTCACTCCAGGAATAAGCATGTTTGTAAAATGAGTCAAATTGAAGCAGAAAACATTGTTGGAGTGTCAGAATGCACAGATAGAAGGCAAATAAGCGTTCCATGGCTTTATTTCGCTTAGTTGCTTACTCTTGAGTAGAACTGCATGTTCACTCCAGAAATAAGCATCTTTGTAAAATGAGTCAAATTGAATCAGAACACATTGTTGGAGTGTCAGAATGCACAGATAGAAGGCAAATAAGCGTTCTATCGCTTTATTTCGCTTAGTTGCTTACTGTTGAGTAGAACTGCATGTTCACGCCAGAAATAAGCATCTTTGTAAAATGAGTCAAATTGAATCAGAACACATTGTTGGAGTGTTAGAATGCACAGATAGAAGGCAAATAAGCGTTCCATGGCTTTATTTCGCTTAGTTGCTTATTCTTGAGTAGAACTGCTTGTTCACTCCAGGAATAAGCATGTTTGTAAAATGAGTCAAATTGAAGCAGAAAACATTCTTGGAGTGTCAGAATGCACAGATAGAAGGCAAATAAGCGTTCTATCGCTTTATTTCGCTTAGTTGCTTACTCTTGAGTAGAACTGCATGTTCACTCCAGAAATAAGCATCTTTGTAAAATGAGTCAAATTGAAGCAGAAAACATCCTTGGAGTGTCAGAATGCACAGATAGAAGGCAAATAAGCGTTCCATGGCTTTATTTCGCTTAGTTGCTTACTCTTGAGTAGAACTGCATGTTCACGCCAGAATTGAGCATCTTTGTGAAATGAGCCAAATTGAAGCAGAAAACATTGTTGGAGTGTCAGAATGTACAGATAGAAGGCAAATAAGCGTTCCATGGCTTTATTTCGCTTAGTTGCTTATTCTTGAGTAGAACTGCTTGTTCACTCCAGGAATAAGCATGTTTGTAAAATGAGCCAAATTGAAGCAGAAAACATTCTTGGAGTGTCAGAATGCACAGATAGAAGTCACATAAGCGTTCTATCGCTTTATTTCGCTTAGTTGCTTACTCTTGAGTAGAACTGCATGTTCACGCCAGAATTAAGCATCTTTGTGAAATGAGTCAAATTGAAGCAGAACACATTGGTGGAGTGTCAGAATGCACAGATAGAAGGCAAATAAGCGTTCCATGGCTTTATATCGCTTAGTTGCTTATTCTTGAGTAGAACTGCTTGTTCACTCCAGGAATAAGCATGTTTGTAAAATGAGTCAAATTGAAGCAGAAAACATTGTTGGAGTGTCAGAATGCACAGATAGAAGGCAAATAAGCGTTCTATCGCTTTATTTCGCTTAGTTGCTTACTCTTGAGTAGAACTGCATGTTCACTCCAGGAATAAGCATGTTTGTAAAATGAGCCAAATTGAAGCAGAAAACATTCTTGGAGTGTCAGAATGCACAGATAGAAGTCAAATAAGCGTTCTATCGCTTTATTTCGCTTAGTTGCTTACTCTTGAGTAGAACTGCATGTTCACGCCAGAATTAGGCATCTTTGTGAAATGAGTCAAATTGAAGCAGAACACATTGGTGGAGTGTCAGAATGCACAGATAGAAGGCAAATAAGCGTTCCATGGCTTTATTTCGCTTAGTTGCTTACTCTTGAGTAGAACTGCATGTTCACTCCAGAAATAAGCATCTTTGTAAAATGAGTCAAATTGAATCAGAACACATTGTTGGAGTGTCAGAATGCAAAGATAGAAGGCAAGTAAGCGTTCTATCGCTTTATTTCGCTTAGTTGCTTACTGTTGAGTAGAACTGCATGTTCACGCCAGAAATAAGCATCTTTGTAAAATGAGTCAAATTGAATCAGAACACATTGTTGGAGTGTTAGAATGCACAGATAGAAGGCAAATAAGCGTTCCATGGCTTTATTTCGCTTAGTTGCTTATTCTTGAGTAGAACTGCTTGTTCACTCCAGGAATAAGCATGTTTGTAAAATGAGTCAAATTGAAGCAGAAAACATTCTTGGAGTGTCAGAATGCACAGATAGAAGGCAAATAAGCGTTCTATCGCTTTATTTCGCTTAGTTGCTTACTCTTGAGTAGAACTGCATGTTCACTCCAGAAATAAGCATCTTTGTAAAATGAGTCAAATTGAAGCAGAAAACATCCTTGGAGTGTCAGAATGCACAGATAGAAGGCAAATAAGCGTTCCATGGCTTTATTTCGCTTAGTTGCTTACTCTTGAGTAGAACTGCATGTTCACGCCAGAATTAAGCATCTTTGTGAAATGAGCCAAATTGAAGCAGAAAACATTGTTGGAGTGTCAGAATGTACAGATAGAAGGCAAATAAGCGTTCCATGGCTTTATTTCGCTTAGTTGCTTATTCTTGAGTAGAACTGCTTGTTCACTCCAGGAATAAGCATGTTTGTAAAATGAGCCAAATTGAAGCAGAAAACATTCTTGGAGTGTCAGAATGCACAGATAGAAGTCACATAAGCGTTCTATCGCTTTATTTCGCTTAGTTGCTTACTCTTGAGTAGAACTGCATGTTCACGCCAGAATTAAGCATCTTTGTGAAATGAGTCAAATTGAAGCAGAACACATTGGTGGAGTGTCAGAATGCACAGATAGAAGGCAAATAAGCGTTCCATGGCTTTATATCGCTTAGTTGCTTATTCTTGAGTAGAACTGCTTGTTCACTCCAGGAATAAGCATGTTTGTAAAATGAGTCAAATTGAAGCAGAAAACATTGTTGGAGTGTCGGAATGCACAGATAGAAGGCAAATAAGCGTTCTATCGCTTTATTTCGCTTAGTTGCTTACTCTTGAGTAGAACTGCATGTTCACTCCAGAAATAAGCATCTTTGTAAAATGAGTCAAATTGAAGCAGAAAACATCCTTGGAGTGTCAGAATGCACAGATAGAAGGCAAATAAGCGTTCCATGGCTTTATTTCGCTTAGTTGCTTACTCTTGAGTAGAACTGCATGTTCACGCCAGAATTAAGCATCTTTGTGAAATGAGCCAAATTGAAGCAGAAAACATTGTTGGAGTGTCAGAATGTACAGATAGAAGGCAAATAAGCGTTCCATGGCTTTATTTCGCTTAGTTGCTTATTCTTGAGTAGAACTGCTTGTTCACTCCAGGAATAAGCATGTTTGTAAAATGAGCCAAATTGAAGCAGAAAACATTCTTGGAGTGTCAGAATGCACAGATAGAAGTCACATAAGCGTTCTATCGCTTTATTTCGCTTAGTTGCTTACTCTTGAGTAGAACTGCATGTTCACGCCAGAATTAAGCATCTTTGTGAAATGAGTCAAATTGAAGCAGAACACATTGGTGGAGTGTCAGAATGCACAGATAGAAGGCAAATAAGCGTTCCATGGCTTTATATCGCTTAGTTGCTTATTCTTGAGTAGAACTGCTTGTTCACTCCAGGAATAAGCATGTTTGTAAAATGAGTCAAATTGAAGCAGAAAACATTGTTGGAGTGTCAGAATGCACAGATAGAAGGCAAATAAGCGTTCTATCGCTTTATTTCGCTTAGTTGCTTACTCTTGAGTAGAACTGCATGTTCACTCCAGGAATAAGCATGTTTGTAAAATGAGCCAAATTGAAGCAGAAAACATTCTTGGAGTGTCAGAATGCACAGATAGAAGTCAAATAAGCGTTCTATCGCTTTATTTCGCTTAGTTGCTTACTCTTGAGTAGAACTGCATGTTCACGCCAGAATTAGGCATCTTTGTGAAATGAGTCAAATTGAAGCAGAACACATTGGTGGAGTGTCAGAATGCACAGATAGAAGGCAAATAAGCGTTCCATGGCTTTATTTCGCTTAGTTGCTTACTCTTGAGTAGAACTGCATGTTCACTCCAGAAATAAGCATCTTTGTAAAATGAGTCAAATTGAATCAGAACACATTGTTGGAGTGTCAGAATGCACAGATAGAAGGCAAATAAGCGTTCTATCGCTTTATTTCGCTTAGTTGCTTACTGTTGAGTAGAACTGCATGTTCACGCCAGAAATAAGCATCTTTGTAAAATGAGTCAAATTGAATCAGAACACATTGTTGGAGTGTTAGAATGCACAGATAGAAGGCAAATAAGCGTTCCATGGCTTTATTTCGCTTAGTTGCTTATTCTTGAGTAGAACTGCTTGTTCACTCCAGGAATAAGCATGTTTGTAAAATGAGTCAAATTGAAGCAGAAAACATTCTTGGAGTGTCAGAATGCACAGATAGAAGGCAAATAAGCGTTCTATCGCTTTATTTCGCTTAGTTGCTTACTCTTGAGTAGAACTGCATGTTCACTCCAGAAATAAGCATCTTTGTAAAATGAGTCAAATTGAAGCAGAAAACATCCTTGGAGTGTCAGAATGCACAGATAGAAGGCAAATAAGCGTTCCATGGCTTTATTTCGCTTAGTTGCTTACTCTTGAGTAGAACTGCATGTTCACGCCAGAATTAAGCATCTTTGTGAAATGAGCCAAATTGAAGCAGAAAACATTGTTGGAGTGTCAGAATGTACAGATAGAAGGCAAATAAGCGTTCCATGGCTTTATTTCGCTTAGTTGCTTATTCTTGAGTAGAACTGCTTGTTCACTCCAGGAATAAGCATGTTTGTAAAATGAGCCAAATTGAAGCAGAAAACATTCTTGGAGTGTCAGAATGCACAGATAGAAGTCACATAAGCGTTCTATCGCTTTATTTCGCTTAGTTGCTTACTCTTGAGTAGAACTGCATGTTCACGCCAGAATTAAGCATCTTTGTGAAATGAGTCAAATTGAAGCAGAACACATTGGTGGAGTGTCAGAATGCACAGATAGAAGGCAAATAAGCGTTCCATGGCTTTATATCGCTTAGTTGCTTATTCTTGAGTAGAACTGCTTGTTCACTCCAGGAATAAGCATGTTTGTAAAATGAGTCAAATTGAAGCAGAAAACATTGTTGGAGTGTCGGAATGCACAGATAGAAGGCAAATAAGCGTTCTATCGCTTTATTTCGCTTAGTTGCTTACTCTTGAGTAGAACTGCATGTTCACTCCAGAAATAAGCATCTTTGTAAAATGAGTCAAATTGAAGCAGAAAACATCCTTGGAGTGTCAGAATGCACAGATAGAAGGCAAATAAGCGTTCCATGGCTTTATTTCGCTTAGTTGCTTACTCTTGAGTAGAACTGCATGTTCACGCCAGAATTAAGCATCTTTGTGAAATGAGCCAAATTGAAGCAGAAAACATTCTTGGAGTGTCAGAATGCACAGATAGAAGTCAAATAAGCGTTCTATCGCTTTATTTCGCATAGTTGCTTACTCTTGAGTAGAACTGCATGTTCACGCCAGAATTAGGCATCTTTGTGAAATGAGTCAAATTGAAGCAGAACACATTGGTGGAGTGTCAGAATGCACAGATAGAAGGCAAATAAGCGTTCCATGGCTTTATTTCGCTTAGTTGCTTATTCTTGAGTAGAACTGCTTGTTCACTCCAGGAATAAGCATGTTTGTAAAATGAGTCAAATTGAAGCAGAAAACATTGTTGGAGTGTCAGAATGCACAGATAGAAGGCAAATAAGCGTTCCATGGCTTTATTTCGCTTAGTTGCTTACTCTTGAGTAGAACTGCATGTTCACTCCAGAAATAAGCATCTTTGTAAAATGAGTCAAATTGAATCAGAACACATTGTTGGAGTGTCAGAATGCACAGATAGAAGGCAAATAAGCGTTCTATCGCTTTATTTCGCTTAGTTGCTTACTGTTGAGTAGAACTGCATGTTCACGCCAGAAATAAGCATCTTTGTAAAATGAGTCAAATTGAATCAGAACACATTGTTGGAGTGTTAGAATGCACAGATAGAAGGCAAATAAGCGTTCCATGGCTTTATTTCGCTTAGTTGCTTATTCTTGAGTAGAACTGCTTGTTCACTCCAGGAATAAGCATGTTTGTAAAATGAGTCAAATTGAAGCAGAAAACATTCTTGGAGTGTCAGAATGCACAGATAGAAGGCAAATAAGCGTTCTATCGCTTTATTTCGCTTAGTTGCTTACTCTTGAGTAGAACTGCATGTTCACTCCAGAAATAAGCATCTTTGTAAAATGAGTCAAATTGAAGCAGAAAACATCCTTGGAGTGTCAGAATGCACAGATAGAAGGCAAATAAGCGTTCCATGGCTTTATTTCGCTTAGTTGCTTACTCTTGAGTAGAACTGCATGTTCACGCCAGAATTAAGCATCTTTGTGAAATGAGTCAAATTGAAGCAGAACACATTGGTGGAGTGTCAGAATGCACAGATAGAAGGCAAATAAGCGTTCCATGGCTTTATATCGCTTAGTTGCTTATTCTTGAGTAGAACTGCTTGTTCACTCCAGGAATAAGCATGTTTGTAAAATGAGTCAAATTGAAGCAGAAAACATTGTTGGAGTGTCAGAATGCACAGATAGAAGGCAAATAAGCGTTCTATCGCTTTATTTCGCTTAGTTGCTTACTCTTGAGTAGAACTGCATGTTCACTCCAGAAATAAGCATCTTTGTAAAATGAGTCAAATTGAAGCAGAAAACATCCTTGGAGTGTCAGAATGCACAGATAGAAGGCAAATAAGCGTTCCATGGCTTTATTTCGCTTAGTTGCTTACTCTTGAGTAGAACTGCATGTTCACGCCAGAATTAAGCATCTTTGTGAAATGAGCCAAATTGAAGCAGAAAACATTGTTGGAGTGTCAGAATGTACAGATAGAAGGCAAATAAGCGTTCCATGGCTTTATTTCGCTTAGTTGCTTATTCTTGAGTAGAACTGCTTGTTCACTCCAGGAATAAGCATGTTTGTAAAATGAGCCAAATTGAAGCAGAAAACATTCTTGGAGTGTCAGAATGCACAGATAGAAGTCAAATAAGCGTTCTATCGCTTTATTTCGCTTAGTTGCTTACTCTTGAGTAGAACTGCATGTTCACGCCAGAATTAGGCATCTTTGTGAAATGAGTCAAATTGAAGCAGAACACATTGGTGGAGTGTCAGAATGCACAGATAGAAGGCAAATAAGCGTTCCATGGCTTTATTTCGCTTAGTTGCTTATTCTTGAGTAGAACTGCTTGTTCACTCCAGGAATAAGCATGTTTGTAAAATGAGTCAAATTGAAGCAGAAAACATTGTTGGAGTGTCAGAATGCACAGATAGAAGGCAAATAAGCGTTCCATGGCTTTATTTCGCTTAGTTGCTTACTCTTGAGTAGAACTGCATGTTCACTCCAGAAATAAGCATCTTTGTAAAATGAGTCAAATTGAATCAGAACACATTGTTGGAGTGTCAGAATGCACAGATAGAAGGCAAATAAGCGTTCTATCGCTTTATTTCGCTTAGTTGCTTACTGTTGAGTAGAACTGCATGTTCACGCCAGAAATAAGCATCTTTGTAAAATGAGTCAAATTGAATCAGAACACATTGTTGGAGTGTTAGAATGCACAGATAGAAGGCAAATAAGCGTTCCATGGCTTTATTTCGCTTAGTTGCTTATTCTTGAGTAGAACTGCTTGTTCACTCCAGGAATAAGCATGTTTGTAAGATGAGTCAAATTGAAGCAGAAAACATTCTTGGAGTGTCAGAATGCACAGATAGAAGTCAAATAAGCGTTCTATCGCTTTATTTCGCTTAGTTGCTTACTCTTGAGTAGAACTGCATGTTCACGCCAGAATTAAGCATCTTTGTACAATGAGTCAAATTGAAGCAGAACACTTTGGTGAAGTGTCAGAATGCACAGATAGAAGGCAAATAAGCGTTCCATGGCTTTATTTCGCTTAGTTGCTTATTCTTGAGTAGAACTGCTTGTTCACTCCAGGAATAAGCATGTTTGTAAAATGAGTCAAATTGAAGCAGAAAACATTGTTGGAGTGTCAGAATGCACAGATAGAAGGCAAATAAGCGTTCCATGGCTTTATTTCGCTTAGTTGCTTACTCTTGAGTAGAACTGCATGTTCACTCCAGAAATAAGCATCTTTGTAAAATGAGTGAAATTGAATCAGAACACATTGTTGGAGTGTCAGAATGCACAGATAGAAGGCAAATAAGCGTTCCATGGCTTTATTTCGCTTAGTTGCTTATTCTTGAGTAGAACTGCTTGTTCACTCCAGGAATAAGCATGTTTGTAAGATGAGTCAAATTGAAGCAGAAAACATTCTTGGAGTGTCAGAATGCACAGATAGAAGTCAAATAAGCGTTCTATCGCTTTATTTCGCTTAGTTGCTTACTCTTGAGTAGAACTGCATGTTCACGCCAGAATTAAGCATCTTTGTACAATGAGTCAAATTGAAGCAGAACACTTTGGTGAACTGTCAGAATGCACAGATAGAAGGCAAATAAGCGTTCCATGGCTTTATTTCGCTTAGTTGCTTATTCTTGAGTAGAACTGCTTGTTCACTCCAGGAATAAGCATGTTTGTAAAATGAGCCAAATTGAAGCAGAAAACATTCTTGGAGTGTCAGAATGCACAGATAGAAGTCACATAAGCGTTCTATCGCTTTATTTCGCTTAGTTGCTTACTCTTGAGTAGAACTGCATGTTCACGCCAGAATTAAGCATCTTTGTGAAATGAGTCAAATTGAAGCAGAACACATTGGTGGAGTGTCAGAATGCACAGATAGAAGGCAAATAAGCGTTCCATGGCTTTATATCGCTTAGTTGCTTATTCTTGAGTAGAACTGCTTGTTCACTCCAGGAATAAGCATGTTTGTAAAATGAGTCAAATTGAAGCAGAAAACATTGTTGGAGTGTCAGAATGCACAGATAGAAGGCAAATAAGCGTTCTATCGCTTTATTTCGCTTAGTTGCTTACTCTTGAGTAGAACTGCATGTTCACGCCAGAATTAAGCATCTTTGTACAATGAGTCAAATTGAAGCAGAACACTTTGGTGGAGTGTCAGAATGCACAGATAGAAGGCAAATAAGCGTTCCATGGCTTTATTTCGCTTACTTGCTTATTCTTGAGTAGAACTGCTTGTTCACTCCAGGAATAAGCATGTTTGTAAAATGAGTCAAATTGAAGCAGAAAACATTGTTGGAGTGTCAGAATGCACAGATAGAAGGCAAATAAGCATTCCATGGCTTTATTTCGCTTAGTTGCTTACTCTTGAGTAGAACTGCATGTTCACTCCAGAAATAAGCATCTTTGTAAAATGAGTCAAATTGAATCAGAACACATTGGTGGAGTGTCAGAATGCACAGATAGAAGGCAAATAAGCGTTCTATCGCTTTATTTCGCTTAGTTGCTTACTCTTGAGTAGAACTGCATGTTCACTCCAGAAATAAGCATCTTTGTAAAATGAGTCAAATTGAAGCAGAAAACATCCTTGGAGTGTCAGAATGCATAGATAGAAGGCAAATAAGCGTTCCATGGCTTTATTTCGCTTAGTTGCTTACTCTTGAGTAGAACTGCATGTTCACGCCAGAATTAAGCATCTTTGTGAAATGAGCCAAATATAAGCAGAAAACATTGTTGGAGTGTCAGAATGCATAGATAGAAGGCAAATAAGCGTTCCATGGCTTTATTTCGCTTAGTTGTTCACTCCAGGAATAAACATGTTTGTAAAATGAGCCAAATTGAAGCAGAAAACATTCTTGGAGTGTCAGAATGCACAGATAGAAGTCAAATAAGCGTTCCATGGCTTTATTTCGCTTAGTTGCTTACTCTTGAGTAGAACTGCATGTTCACTCCAGAAATAAGCATCTTTGTAAAATGAGTCAAATTGAATCAGAACACATTGTTGGAGTGTCAGAATGCACAGATAGAAGGCAAATAAGCGTTCTATCGCTTTATTTCGCTTAGTTGCTTACTGTTGAGTAGAACTGCATGTTCACGCCAGAAATAAGCATCTTTGTAAAATGAGTCAAATTGAATCAGAACACATTGTTGGAGTGTTAGAATGCACAGATAGAAGGCAAATAAGCGTTCCATGGCTTTATTTCGCTTAGTTGCTTATTCTTGAGTAGAACTGCTTGTTCACTCCAGGAATAAGCATGTTTGTAAAATGAGTCAAATTGAAGCAGAAAACATTCTTGGAGTGTCAGAATGCACAGATAGAAGGCAAATAAGCGTTCTATCGCTTTATTTCGCTTAGTTGCTTACTCTTGAGTAGAACTGCATGTTCACTCCAGAAATAAGCATCTTTGTAAAATGAGTCAAATTGAAGCAGAAAACATCCTTGGAGTGTCAGAATGCACAGATAGAAGGCAAATAAGCGTTCCATGGCTTTATTTCGCTTAGTTGCTTACTCTTGAGTAGAACTGCATGTTCACGCCAGAATTAAGCATCTTTGTGAAATAAGCCAAATTGAAGCAGAAAACATTGTTGGAGTGTCAGAATGTACAGATAGAAGGCAAATAAGCGTTCCATGGCTTTATTTCGCTTAGTTGCTTATTCTTGAGTAGAACTGCTTGTTCACTCCAGGAATAAGCATGTTTGTAAAATGAGCCAAATTGAAGCAGAAAACATTCTTGGAGTGTCAGAATGCACAGATAGAAGTCACATAAGCGTTCTATCGCTTTATTTCGCTTAGTTGCTTACTCTTGAGTAGAACTGCATGTTCACGCCAGAATTAAGCATCTTTGTGAAATGAGTCAAATTGAAGCAGAACACATTGGTGGAGTGTCAGAATGCACAGATAGAAGGCAAATAAGCGTTCCATGGCTTTATATCGCTTAGTTGCTTATTCTTGAGTAGAACTGCTTGTTCACTCCAGAAATAAGCATCTTTGTAAAATGAGTCAAATTGAAGCAGAAAACATCCTTGGAGTCTCAGAATGCACAGATAGAAGGCAAATAAGCGTTTCATGGCTTTATTTCGCTTAGTTGCTTACTCTTGAGTAGAACTGCATGTTCACGCCAGAATTAAGCATCTTTGTGAAATGAGCCAAATTGAAGCAGAAAACATTGTTGGAGTGTCAGAATGTACAGATAGAAGGCAAATAAGCGTTCCATGGCTTTATTTCGCTTAGTTGCTTATTCTTGAGTAGAACTGCTTGTTCACTCCAGGAATAAGCATGTTTGTAAAATGAGCCAAATTGAAGCAGAAAACATTCTTGGAGTGTCAGAATGCACAGATAGAAGTCAAATAAGCGTTCTATCGCTTTATTTCGCTTAGTTGCTTACTCTTGAGTAGAACTGCATGTTCACGCCAGAATTAGGCATCTTTGTGAAATGAGTCAAATTGAAGCAGAACACATTGGTGGAGTGTCAGAATGCACAGATAGAAGGCAAATAAGCGTTCCATGGCTTTATTTCGCTTAGTTGCTTATTCTTGAGTAGAACTGCTTGTTCACTCCAGGAATAAGCATGTTTGTAAAATGAGTCAAATTGAAGCAGAAAACATTGTTGGAGTGTCAGAATGCACAGATAGAAGGCAAATAAGCGTTCCATGGCTTTATTTCGCTTAGTTGCTTACTCTTGAGTAGAACTGCATGTTCACTCCAGAAATAAGCATCTTTGTAAAATGAGTCAAATTGAATCAGAACACATTGTTGGAGTGTCAGAATGCACAGATAGAAGGCAAATAAGCGTTCTATCGCTTTATTTCGCTTAGTTGCTTACTGTTGAGTAGAACTGCATGTTCACGCCAGAAATAAGCATCTTTGTAAAATGAGTCAAATTGAATCAGAACACATTGTTGGAGTGTTAGAATGCACAGATAGAAGGCAAATAAGCGTTCCATGGCTTTATTTCGCTTAGTTGCTTATTCTTGAGTAGAACTGCTTGTTCACTCCAGGAATAAGCATCTTTGTAAAATGAGTCAAATTGAAGCAGAAAACATTCTTGGAGTGTCAGAATGCACAGATAGAAGGCAAATAAGCGTTCTATCGCTTTATTTCGCTTAGTTGCTTACTCTTGAGTAGAACTGCATGTTCACTCCAGAAATAAGCATCTTTGTAAAATGAGTCAAATTGAAGCAGAAAACATCCTTGGAGTGTCAGAATGCACAGATAGAAGGCAAATAAGCGTTCCATGGCTTTATTTCGCTTAGTTGCTTACTCTTGAGTAGAACTGCATGTTCACGCCAGAATTAAGCATCTTTGTGAAATGAGCCAAATTGAAGCAGAAAACATTGTTGGAGTGTCAGAATGTACAGATAGAAGGCAAATAAGCGTTCCATGGCTTTATTTCGCTTAGTTGCTTATTCTTGAGTAGAACTGCTTGTTCACTCCAGGAATAAGCATGTTTGTAAAATGAGCCAAATTGAAGCAGAAAACATTCTTGGAGTGTCAGAATGCACAGATAGAAGTCACATAAGCGTTCTATCGCTTTATTTCGCTTAGTTGCTTACTCTTGAGTAGAACTGCATGTTCACGCCAGAATTAAGCATCTTTGTGAAATGAGTCAAATTGAAGCAGAACACATTGGTGGAGTGTCAGAATGCACAGATAGAAGGCAAATAAGCGTTCCATGGCTTTATTTCGCTTAGTTGCTTATTCTTGAGTAGAACTGCTTGTTCACTCCAGGAATAAGCATGTTTGTAAAATGAGTCAAATTGAAGCAGAAAACATTGTTGGAGTGTCGGAATGCACAGATAGAAGGCAAATAAGCGTTCTATCGCTTTATTTCGCTTAGTTGCTTACTCTTGAGTAGAACTGCATGTTCACTCCAGAAATAAGCATCTTTGTAAAATGAGTCAAATTGAAGCAGAAAACATCCTTGGAGTGTCAGAATGCACAGATAGAAGGCAAATAAGCGTTCCATGGCTTTATTTCGCTTAGTTGCTTACTCTTGAGTAGAACTGCATGTTCACGCCAGAATTAAGCATCTTTGTGAAATGAGCCAAATTGAAGCAGAAAACATTGTTGGAGTGTCAGAATGTACAGATAGAAGGCAAATAAGCGTTCCATGGCTTTATTTCGCTTAGTTGCTTATTCTTGAGTAGAACTGCTTGTTCACTCCAGGAATAAGCATGTTTGTAAAATGAGCCAAATTGAAGCAGAAAACATTGTTGGAGTGTCAGAATGCACAGATAGAAGTCAAATAAGCGTTCTATCGCTTTATTTCGCTTAGTTGCTTACTCTTGAGTAGAACTGCATGTTCACTCCAGAAATAAGCATCTTTGTAAAATGAGTCAAATTGAAGCAGAAAACATCCTTGGAGTGTCAGAATGCACAGATAGAAGGCAAATAAGCGTTCCATGGCTTTTTTTCGCTTAGTTGCTTACTCTTGAGTAGAACTGCATGTTCACGCCAGAATTAAGCATCTTTGTGAAATGAGCCAAATTGAAGCAGAAAACATTGTTGGAGTGTCAGAATGTACAGATAGAAGGCAAATAAGCGTTCCATGGCTTTATTTCGCTTAGTTGCTTATTCTTGAGTAGAACTGCTTGTTCACTCCAGGAATAAGCATGTTTGTAAAATGAGTCAAATTGAAGCAGAACACATTGGTGGAGTGTCAGAATGCACAGATAGAAGTCACATAAGCGTTCTATCGCTTTATTTCGCTTAGTTGCTTACTCTTGAGTAGAACTGCATGTTCACGCCAGAATTAAGCATCTTTGTGAAATGAGTCAAATTGAAGCAGAACACATTGGTGGAGTGTCAGAATGCACAGATAGAAGGCAAATAAGCGTTCCATGGCTTTATATCGCTTAGTTGCTTATTCTTGAGTAGAACTGCTTGTTCACTCCAGGAATAAGCATGTTTGTAAAATGAGTCAAATTGAAGCAGAAAACATTGTTGGAGTGTCAGAATGCACAGATAGAAGGCAAATAAGCGTTCTATCGCTTTATTTCGCTTAGTTGCTTACTCTTGAGTAGAACTGCATGTTCACTCCAGAAATAAGCATCTTTGTAAAATGAGTCAAATTGAAGCAGAAAACATCCTTGGAGTGTCAGAATGCACAGATAGAAGGCAAATAAGCGTTTCATGGCTTTATTTCGCTTAGTTGCTTACTCTTGAGTAGAACTGCATGTTCACGCCAGAATTAAGCATCTTTGTGAAATGAGCCAAATTGAAGCAGAAAACATTGTTGGAGTGTCAGAATGTACAGATAGAAGGCAAATAAGCGTTCCATGGCTTTATTTCGCTTAGTTGCTTATTCTTGAGTAGAACTGCTTGTTCACTCCAGGAATAAGCATGTTTGTAAAATGAGCCAAATTGAAGCAGAAAACATTCTTGGAGTGTCAGAATGCACAGATAGAAGTCAAATAAGCGTTCTATCGCTTTATTTCGCTTAGTTGCTTACTCTTGAGTAGAACTGCATGTTCACGCCAGAATTAGGCATCTTTGTGAAATGAGTCAAATTGAGCAGAACACATTTGTTGAATTTCAGAATGCACAGATAGAAGGCAAATAAGCGTTCCATGGCTTTATTTCGCTTAGTTGCTTATTCTTGAGTAGAACTGCTTGTTCACTCCAGGAATAAGCATGTTTGTAAAATGAGTCAAATTGAAGCAGAAAACATTGTTGGAGTGTCAGAATGCACAGATAGAAGGCAAATAAGCGTTCCATGGCTTTATTTCGCTTAGTTGCTTACTCTTGAGTAGAACTGCATGTTCACTCCAGAAATAAGCATCTTTGTAAAATGAGTCAAATTGAATCAGAACACATTGTTGGAGTGTCAGAATGCACAGATAGAAGGCAAATAAGCGTTCTATCGCTTTATTTCGCTTAGTTGCTTACTCTTGAGTAGAACTGCATGTTCACTCCAGAAATAAGCATCTTTGTAAAATGAGTCAAATTGAATCAGAACACATTGTTGGAGTGTTAGAATGCACAGATAGAAGGCAAATAAGCGTTCCATGGCTTTATTTCGCTTAGTTGCTTATTCTTGAGTAGAACTGCTTGTTCACTCCAGGAATAAGCATGTTTGTAAGATGAGTCAAATTGAAGCAGAAAACATTCTTGGAGTGTCAGAATGCACAGATAGAAGTCAAATAAGCGTTCTATCGCTTTATTTCGCTTAGTTGCTTACTCTTGAGTAGAACTGCATGTTCACGCCAGAATTAAGCATCTTTGTACAATGAGTCAAATTGAAGCAGAACACTTTGGTGAAGTGTCAGAATGCACAGATAGAAGGCAAATAAGCGTTCCATGGCTTTATTTCGCTTAGTTGCTTATTCTTGAGTAGAACTGCTTGTTCACTCCAGGAATAAGCATGTTTGTAAAATGAGTCAAATTGAAGCAGAAAACATTGTTGGAGTGTCAGAATGCACAGATAGAAGGCAAATAAGCGTTCCATGGCTTTATTTCGCTTAGTTGCTTATTCTTGAGTAGAACTGCTTGTTCACTCCAGGAATAAGCATGTTTGTAAGATGAGTCAAATTGAAGCAGAAAACATTCTTGGAGTGTCAGAATGCACAGATAGAAGTCAAATAAGCGTTCTATCGCTTTATTTCGCTTAGTTGCTTACTCTTGAGTAGAACTGCATGTTCACGCCAGAATTAAGCATCTTTGTACAATGAGTCAAATTGAAGCAGAACACTTTGGTGAAGTGTCAGAATGCACAGATAGAAGGCAAATAAGCGTTCCATGGCTTTATTTCGCTTAGTTGCTTATTCTTGAGTAGAACTGCTTGTTCACTCCAGGAATAAGCATGTTTGTAAAATGAGTCAAATTGAAGCAGAAAACATTGTTGGAGTGTCAGAATGCACAGATAGAAGGCAAATAAGCGTTCCATGGCTTTATTTCGCTTAGTTGCTTACTCTTGAGTAGAACTGCATGTTCACTCCAGAAATAAGCATCTTTGTAAAATGAGTGAAATTGAATCAGAACACATTGTTGGAGTGTCAGAATGCACAGATAGAAGGCAAATAAGCGTTCCATGGCTTTATTTCGCTTAGTTGCTTATTCTTGAGTAGAACTGCTTGTTCACTCCAGGAATAAGCATGTTTGTAAGATGAGTCAAATTGAAGCAGAAAACATTCTTGGAGTGTCAGAATGCACAGATAGAAGTCAAATAAGCGTTCTATCGCTTTATTTCGCTTAGTTGCTTACTCTTGAGTAGAACTGCATGTTCACGCCAGAATTAAGCATCTTTGTACAATGAGTCAAATTGAAGCAGAACACTTTGGTGAAGTGTCAGAATGCACAGATAGAAGGCAAATAAGCGTTCCATGGCTTTATTTCGCTTAGTTGCTTATTCTTGAGTAGAACTGCTTGTTCACTCCAGGAATAAGCATGTTTGTAAAATGAGCCAAATTGAAGCAGAAAACATTCTTGGAGTGTCAGAATGCACAGATAGAAGTCACATAAGCGTTCTATCGCTTTATTTCGCTTAGTTGCTTACTCTTGAGTAGAACTGCATGTTCACGCCAGAATTAAGCATCTTTGTGAAATGAGTCAAATTGAAGCAGAACACATTGGTGGAGTGTCAGAATGCACAGATAGAAGGCAAATAAGCGTTCCATGGCTTTATATCGCTTAGTTGCTTATTCTTGAGTAGAACTGCTTGTTCACTCCAGGAATAAGCATGTTTGTAAAATGAGTCAAATTGAAGCAGAAAACATTGTTGGAGTGTCAGAATGCACAGATAGAAGGCAAATAAGCGTTCTATCGCTATATTTCGCTTAGTTGCTTACTCTTGAGTAGAACTGCATGTTCACTCCAGAAATAAGCATCTTTGTAAAATGAGTCAAATTGAAGCAGAAAACATCCTTGGAGTGTCAGAATGCACAGATAGAAGGCAAATAAGCGTTCCATGGCTTTATTTCGCTTAGTTGCTTACTCTTGAGTAGAACTGCATGTTCACGCCAGAATTAAGCATCTTTGTGAAATGAGCCAAATTGAAGCAGAAAACATTGTTGGAGTGTCAGAATGTACAGATAGAAGGCAAATAAGCGTTCCATGGCTTTATTTCGCTTAGTTGCTTATTCTTGAGTAGAACTGCTTGTTCACTCCAGGAATAAGCATGTTTGTAAAATGAGCCAAATTGAAGTAGAAAACATTCTTGGAGTGTCAGAATGCACAGATAGAAGTCAAATAAGCGTTCTATCGCTTTATTTCGCTTAGTTGCTTACTCTTGAGTAGAACTGCATGTTCACGCCAGAATTAGGCATCTTTGTGAAATGAGTCAAATTGAAGCAGAACACATTGGTGGAGTGTCAGAATGCACAGATAGAAGGCAAATAAGCGTTCCATGGCTTTATTTCGCTTAGTTGCTTATTCTTGAGTAGAACTGCTTGTTCACTCCAGGAATAAGCATGTTTGTAAAATGAGTCAAATTGAAGCAGAAAACATTGTTGGAGTGTCAGAATGCACAGATAGAAGGCAAATAAGCGTTCCATGGCTTTATTTCGCTTAGTTGCTTACTCTTGAGTAGAACTGCATGTTCACTCCAGAAATAAGCATCTTTGTAAAATGAGTCAAATTGAATCAGAACACATTGTTGGAGTGTCAGAATGCACAGATAGAAGGCAAATAAGCGTTCTATCGCTTTATTTCGCTTAGTTGCTTACTGTTGAGTAGAACTGCATGTTCACGCCAGAAATAAGCATCTTTGTAAAATGAGTCAAATTGAATCAGAACACATTGTTGGAGTGTTAGAATGCACAGATAGAAGGCAAATAAGCGTTCCATGGCTTTATTTCGCTTAGTTGCTTATTCTTGAGTAGAACTGCTTGTTCACTCCAGGAATAAGCATGTTTGTAAGATGAGTCAAATTGAAGCAGAAAACATTCTTGGAGTGTCAGAATGCACAGATAGAAGTCAAATAAGCGTTCTATCGCTTTATTTCGCTTAGTTGCTTACTCTTGAGTAGAACTGCATGTTCACGCCAGAATTAAGCATCTTTGTACAATGAGTCAAATTGAAGCAGAACACTTTGGTGAAGTGTCAGAATGCACAGATAGAAGGCAAATAAGCGTTCCATGGCTTTATTTCGCTTATTTGCTTATTCTTGAGTAGAACTGCTTGTTCACTCCAGGAATAAGCATGTTTGTAAAATGAGTCAAATTGAAGCAGAAAACATTGTTGGAGTGTCAGAATGCACAGATAGAAGGCAAATAAGCGTTCCATGGCTTTATTTCGCTTAGTTGCTTACTCTTGAGTAGAACTGCATGTTCACTCCAGAAATAAGCATCTTTGTAAAATGAGTGAAATTGAATCAGAACACATTGTTGGAGTGTCAGAATGCACAGATAGAAGGCAAATAAGCGTTCCATGGCTTTATTTCGCTTAGTTGCTTATTCTTGAGTAGAACTGCTTGTTCACTCCAGGAATAAGCATGTTTGTAAGATGAGTCAAATTGAAGCAGAAAACATTCTTGGAGTGTCAGAATGCACAGATAGAAGTCAAATAAGCGTTCTATCGCTTTATTTCGCTTAGTTGCTTACTCTTGAGTAGAACTGCATGTTCACGCCAGAATTAAGCATCTTTGTACAATGAGTCAAATTGAAGCAGAACACTTTGGTGAAGTGTCAGAATGCACAGATAGAAGGCAAATAAGCGTTCCATGGCTTTATTTCGCTTAGTTGCTTATTCTTGAGTAGAACTGCTTGTTCACTCCAGGAATAAGCATGTTTGTAAAATGAGTCAAATTGAAGCAGAAAACATTGTTGGAGTGTCAGAATGCACAGATAGAAGGCAAATAAGCGTTCCATGGCTTTATTTCGCTTAGTTGCTTACTCTTGAGTAGAACTGCATGTTCACGCCAGAATTAAGCATCTTTGTGAAATGAGTCAAATTGAAGCAGAACACATTGGTGGAGTGTCAGAATGCACAGATAGAAGGCAAATAAGCGTTCCATGGCTTTATTTCGCTTAGTTGCTTATTCTTGAGTAGAACTGCTTGTTCACTCCAGGAATAAGCATGTTTGTAAAATGAGTCAAATTGAAGCAGAAAACATTGTTGGAGTGTCAGAATGCACAGATAGAAGGCAAATAAGCGTTCCATGGCTTTATTTCGCTTAGTTGCTTACTCTTGAGTAGAACTGCATGTTCACTCCAGAAATAAGCATCTTCGTAAAATGAGTCAAATTGAATCAGAACACATTGTTGGAGTGTCAGAATGCACAGATAGAAGGCAAATAAGCGTTCTATCGCTTTATTTCGCTTAGTTGCTTACTGTTGAGTAGAACTGCATGTTCACGCCAGAAATAAGCATCTTTGTAAAATGAGTCAAATTGAATCAGAACACATTGTTGGAGTGTTAGAATGCACAGATAGAAGGCAAATAAGCGTTCCATGGCTTTATTTCGCTTAGTTGCTTATTCTTGAGTAGAACTGCTTGTTCACTCCAGGAATAAGCATGTTTGTAAGATGAGTCAAATTGAAGCAGAAAACATTCTTGGAGTGTCAGAATGCACAGATAGAAGTCAAATAAGCGTTCTATCGCTTTATTTCGCTTAGTTGCTTACTCTTGAGTAGAACTGCATGTTCACGCCAGAATTAAGCATCTTTGTACAATGAGTCAAATTGAAGCAGAACACTTTGGTGGAGTGTCAGAATGCACAGATAGAAGGCAAATAAGCGTTCCATGGCTTTATTTCGCTTAGTTGCTTATTCTTGAGTAGAACTGCTTGTTCACTCCAGGAATAAGCATGTTTGTAAAATGAGTCAAATTGAAGCAGAAAACATTGTTGGAGTGTCAGAATGCACAGATAGAAGGCAAATAAGCGTTCCATGGCTTTATTTCGCTTAGTTGCTTACTCTTGAGTAGAACTGCATGTTCACTCCAGAAATAAGCATCTTTGTAAAATGAGTGAAATTGAATCAGAACACATTGTTGGAGTGTCAGAATGCACAGATAGAAGGCAAATAAGCGTTCTATCGCTTTATTTCGCTTAGTTGCTTACTCTTGAGTAGAACTGCATGTTCACGCCAGAATTAAGCATCTTTGTGAAATGAGCCAAATTGAAGCAGAAAACATTGTTGGAGTGTCAGAATGCATAGATAGAAGGCAAATAAGCGTTCCATGGCTTTATTTCGCTTAGTTGCTTATTCCTGAGTAGAACTGCTTGTTCACTCCAGGAATAAGCATGTTTGTAAAATGAGCCAAATTGAAGCAGAAAACATTCTTGGAGTGTCAGAATGCACAGATAGAAGTCAAATAAGCGTTCTATCGCTTTATTTCGCTTAGTTGCTTACTCTTGAGTAGAACTGCATGTTCACGCCAGAATTAAGCATCTTTGTACAATGAGTCAAATTGAAGCAGAACACTTTGGTGAAGTGTCAGAATGCACAGATAGAAGGCAAATAAGCGTTCCATGGCTTTATTTCGCTTAGTTGCTTATTCTTGAGTAGAACTGCTTGTTCACTCCAGGAATAAGCATGTTTGTAAAATGAGTCAAATTGAAGCAGAAAACATTGTTGGAGTGTCAGAATGCACAGATAGAAGGCAAATAAGCGTTCCATGGCTTTATTTCGCTTAGTTGCTTACTCTTGAGTAGAACTGCATGTTCACGCCAGAATTAAGCATCTTTGTGAAATGAGTCAAATTGAAGCAGAACACTTTGGTGGAGTGTCAGAATGCACAGATAGAAGGCAAATAAGCGTTCCATGGCTTTATTTCGCTTAGTTGCTTATTCTTGAGTAGAACTGCTTGTTCACTCCAGGAATAAGCATGTTTGTAAAATGAGTCAAATTGAAGCAGAAAACATTGTTGGAGTGTCAGAATGCACAGATAGAAGGCAAATAAGCGTTCCATGGCTTTATTTCGCTTAGTTGCTTACTCTTGAGTAGAACTGCATGTTCACTCCAGAAATAAGCATCTTTGTAAAATGAGTGAAATTGAATCAGAACACATTGTTGGAGTGTCAGAATGCACAGATAGAAGGCAAATAAGCGTTCTATCGCTTTATTTCGCTTAGTTGCTTACTCTTGAGTAGAACTGCATGTTCACTCCAGAAATAAGCATCTTTGTAAAATGAGTCAAATTGAAGCAGAAAACATTGTTGGAGTGTCAGAATGCACAGATAGAAGGCAAATAAGCGTTCCATGGCTTTATTTCGCTTAGTTGCTTACTCTTGAGTAGAACTGCATGTTCACGCCAGAATTAAGCATCTTTGTGAAATGAGCCAAATTGAAGCAGAAAACATTGTTGGAGTGTCAGAATGCATAGATAGAAGGCAAATAAGCGTTCCATGGCTTTATTTCGCTTAGTTGCTTATTCCTGAGTAGAACTGCTTGTTCACTCCAGGAATAAGCATGTTTGTAAAATGAGCCAAATTGAAGCAGAAAACATTCTTGGAGTGTCAGAATGCACAGATAGAAGTCAAATAAGCGTTCTATCGCTTTATTTCGCTTAGTTGCTTACTCTTGAGTAGAACTGCATGTTCACGCCAGAATTAAGCATCTTTGTGAAATGAGTCAAATTGAAGCAGAACACATTGGTGGAGTGTCAGAATGCACAGATAGAAGGCAAATAAGCGTTCCATGGCTTTATTTCGCTTAGTTGCTTATTCTTGAGTAGAACTGCTTGTTCACTCCAGGAATAAGCATGTTTGTAAAATGAGTCAAATTGAAGCAGAAAACATTGTTGGAGTGTCAGAATGCACAGATAGAAGGCAAATAAGCGTTCCATGGCTTTATTTCGCTTAGTTGCTTACTCTTGAGTAGAACTGCATGTTCACTCCAGAAATAAGCATCTTTGTAAAATGAGTCAAATTGAATCAGAACACATTGTTGGAGTGTCAGAATGCACAGATAGAAGGCAAATAAGCGTTCTATCGCTTTATTTCGCTTAGTTGCTTACTGTTGAGTAGAACTGCATGTTCACGCCAGAAATAAGCATCTTTGTAAAATGAGTCAAATTGAATCAGAACACATTGTTGGAGTGTTAGAATGCACAGATAGAAGGCAAATAAGCGTTCCATGGCTTTATTTCGCTTAGTTGCTTATTCTTGAGTAGAACTGCTTGTTCACTCCAGGAATAAGCATGTTTGTAAAATGAGTCAAATTGAAGCAGAAAACATTGTTGGAGTGTCAGAATGCACAGATAGAAGGCAAATAAGCGTTCTATCGCTTTATTTCGCTTAGTTGCTTACTCTTGAGTAGAACTGCATGTTCACTCCAGAAATAAGCATCTTTGCAAAATGAGTCAAATTGAAGCAGAAAACATCCTTGGAGTGTCAGAATGCACAGATAGAAGGCACATAAGCGTTCCATGGCTTTATTTCGCTTAGTTGCTTAATCTTGAGTAGAACTGCATGTTCACGCCAGAATTAAGCATCTTTGTGAAATGAGCCAAATTGAAGCAGAAAACATTGTTGGAGTGTCAGAATGTATAGATAGAAGGCAAATAAGCGTTCCATGGCTTTATTTCGCTTAGTTGCTTATTCTTGAGTAGAACTGCTTGTTCACTCCAGGAATAAGCATGTTTGTAAAATGAGCCAAATTGAAGCAGAAAACATTCTTGGAGTGTCAGAATGCACAGATAGAAGTCAAATAAGCGTTCTATCGCTTTATTTCGCTTAGTTGCTTACTCTTGAGTAGAACTGCATGTTCACGCCAGAATTAAGCATCTTTGTGAAATGAGTCAAATTGAAGCAGAACACATTGGTGGAGTGTCAGAATGCACAGATAGAAGGCAAATAAGCGTTCCATGGCTTTATTTCGCTTAGTTGCTTATTCTTGAGTAGAACTGCTTGTTCACTCCAGGAATAAGCATGTTTGTAAAATGAGTCAAATTGAAGCAGAAAACATTGTTGGAGTGTCAGAATGCACAGATAGAAGGCAAATAAGCGTTCCATGGCTTTATTTCGCTTAGTTGCTTACTCTTGAGTAGAACTGCATGTTCACTCCAGAAATAAGCATCTTTGTAAAATGAGTCAAATTGAATCAGAACACATTGTTGGAGTGTCAGAATGCACAGATAGAAGGCAAATAAGCGTTCTATCGCTTTATTTCGCTTAGTTGCTTACTGTTGAGTAGAACTGCATGTTCACGCCAGAAATAAGCATCTTTGTAAAATGAGTCAAATTGAATCAGAACACATTGTTGGAGTGTTAGAATGCACAGATAGAAGGCAAATAAGCGTTCCATGGCTTTATTTCGCTTAATTGCTTATTCTTGAGTAGAACTGCATGTTCACGCCAGAATTAAGCATCTTTGTGAAATGAGCCAAATTGAAGCAGAAAACATTGTTGGAGTGTCAGAATGCATAGATAGAAGGCAAATAAGCGTTCCATGGCTTTATTTCGCTTAGTTGCTTATTCTTGAGTAGAACTGCTTGTTCACTCCAGGAATAAGCATGTTTGTAAAATGAGCCAAATTGAAGCAGAAAACATTCTTGGAGTGTCAGAATGCACAGATAGAAGTCAAATAAGCGTTCTATCGCTTTATTTCGCTTAGTTGCTTACTCTTGAGTAGAACTGCATGTTCACGCCAGAATTAAGCATCTTTGTGAAATGAGTCAAATTGGAGCAGAACACATTGGTGGAGTGTCAGAATGCACAGATAGAAGGCAAATAAGCGTTCCATGGCTTTATTTCGCTTAGTTGCTTACTCTTGAGTAGAACTGCATGTTCACTCCAGAAATAAGCATCTTTGTAAAATGAGTCAAATTGAATCAGAACACATTGTTGGAGTGTCAGAATGCACAGATAGAAGGCAAATAAGCGTTCTATCGCTTTATTTCGCTTAGTTGCTTACTGTTGAGTAGAACTGCATGTTCACGCCAGAAATAAGCATCTTTGTAAAATGAGTCAAATTGAATCAGAACACATTGTTGGAGTGTTAGAATGCACAGATAGAAGGCAAATAAGCGTTCCATGGCTTTATTTCGCTTAGTTGCTTATTCTTGAGTAGAACTGCTTGTTCACTCCAGGAATAAGCATGTTTGTAAAATGAGTCAAATTGAAGCAGAAAACATTGTTGGAGTGTCAGAATGCACAGATAGAAGTCAAATAAGCGTTCTATCGCTTTATTTCGCTTAGTTGCTTACTCTTGAGTAGAACTGCATGTTCACGCCAGAATTAAGCATCTTTGTACAATGAGTCAAATTGAAGCAGAACACTTTGGTGAAGTGTCAGAATGCACAGATAGAAGGCAAATAAGCGTTCCATGGCTTTATTTCGCTTAGTTGCTTATTCTTGAGTAGAACTGCTTGTTCACTCCAGGAATAAGCATGTTTGTAAAATGAGTCAAATTGAAGCAGAAAACATTGTTGGAGTGTCAGAATGCACAGATAGAAGGCAAATAAGCGTTCCATGGCTTTATTTCGCTTAGTTGCTTACTCTTGAGTAGAACTGCATGTTCACGCCAGAATTAAGCATCTTTGTGAAATGAGTCAAATTGAAGCAGAACACATTGGTGGAGTGTCAGAATGCACAGATAGAAGGCAAATAAGCGTTCCATGGCTTTATTTCGCTTAGTTGCTTATTCTTGAGTAGAACTGCTTGTTCACTCCAGGAATAAGCATGTTTGTAAAATGAGTCAAATTGAAGCAGAAAACATTGTTGGAGTGTCAGAATGCACAGATAGAAGGCAAATAAGCGTTCCATGGCTTTATTTCGCTTAGTTGCTTACTCTTGAGTAGAACTGCATGTTCACTCCAGAAATAAGCATCTTCGTAAAATGAGTCAAATTGAATCAGAACACATTGTTGGAGTGTCAGAATGCACAGATAGAAGGCAAATAAGCGTTCTATCGCTTTATTTCGCTTAGTTGCTTACTGTTGAGTAGAACTGCATGTTCACGCCAGAAATAAGCATCTTTGTAAAATGAGTCAAATTGAATCAGAACACATTGTTGGAGTGTTAGAATGCACAGATAGAAGGCAAATAAGCGTTCCATGGCTTTATTTCGCTTAGTTGCTTATTCTTGAGTAGAACTGCTTGTTCACTCCAGGAATAAGCATGTTTGTAAGATGAGTCAAATTGAAGCAGAAAACATTCTTGGAGTGTCAGAATGCACAGATAGAAGTCAAATAAGCGTTCTATCGCTTTATTTCGCTTAGTTGCTTACTCTTGAGTAGAACTGCATGTTCACGCCAGAATTAAGCATCTTTGTACAATGAGTCAAATTGAAGCAGAACACTTTGGTGGAGTGTCAGAATGCACAGATAGAAGGCAAATAAGCGTTCCATGGCTTTATTTCGCTTAGTTGCTTATTCTTGAGTAGAACTGCTTGTTCACTCCAGGAATAAGCATGTTTGTAAAATGAGTCAAATTGAAGCAGAAAACATTGTTGGAGTGTCAGAATGCACAGATAGAAGGCAAATAAGCGTTCCATGGCTTTATTTCGCTTAGTTGCTTACTCTTGAGTAGAACTGCATGTTCACTCCAGAAATAAGCATCTTTGTAAAATGAGTGAAATTGAATCAGAACACATTGTTGGAGTGTCAGAATGCACAGATAGAAGGCAAATAAGCGTTCTATCGCTTTATTTCGCTTAGTTGCTTACTCTTGAGTAGAACTGCATGTTCACTCCAGAAATAAGCATCTTTGTAAAATGAGTCAAATTGAAGCAGAAAACATTGTTGGAGTGTCAGAATGCACAGATAGAAGGCAAATAAGCGTTCCATGGCTTTATTTCGCTTAGTTGCTTACTCTTGAGTAGAACTGCATGTTCACGCCAGAATTAAGCATCTTTGTGAAATGAGCCAAATTGAAGCAGAAAACATTGTTGGAGTGTCAGAATGCATAGATAGAAGGCAAATAAGCGTTCCATGGCTTTATTTCGCTTAGTTGCTTATTCCTGAGTAGAACTGCTTGTTCACTCCAGGAATAAGCATGTTTGTAAAATGAGCCAAATTGAAGCAGAAAACATTCTTGGAGTGTCAGAATGCACAGATAGAAGTCAAATAAGCGTTCTATCGCTTTATTTCGCTTAGTTGCTTACTCTTGAGTAGAACTGCATGTTCACGCCAGAATTAAGCATCTTTGTACAATGAGTCAAATTGAAGCAGAACACTTTGGTGAAGTGTCAGAATGCACAGATAGAAGGCAAATAAGCGTTCCATGGCTTTATTTCGCTTAGTTGCTTATTCTTGAGTAGAACTGCTTGTTCACTCCAGGAATAAGCATGTTTGTAAAATGAGTCAAATTGAAGCAGAAAACATTGTTGGAGTGTCAGAATGCACAGATAGAAGGCAAATAAGCGTTCCATGGCTTTATTTCGCTTAGTTGCTTACTCTTGAGTAGAACTGCATGTTCACGCCAGAATTAAGCATCTTTGTGAAATGAGTCAAATTGAAGCAGAACACATTGGTGGAGTGTCAGAATGCACAGATAGAAGGCAAATAAGCGTTCCATGGCTTTATTTCGCTTAGTTGCTTATTCTTGAGTAGAACTGCTTGTTCACTCCAGGAATAAGCATGTTTGTAAAATGAGTCAAATTGAAGCAGAAAACATTGTTGGAGTGTCAGAATGCACAGATAGAAGGCAAATAAGCGTTCCATGGCTTTATTTCGCTTAGTTGCTTACTCTTGAGTAGAACTGCATGTTCACTCCAGAAATAAGCATCTTCGTAAAATGAGTCAAATTGAATCAGAACACATTGTTGGAGTGTCAGAATGCACAGATAGAAGGCAAATAAGCGTTCTATCGCTTTATTTCGCTTAGTTGCTTACTGTTGAGTAGAACTGCATGTTCACGCCAGAAATAAGCATCTTTGTAAAATGAGTCAAATTGAATCAGAACACATTGTTGGAGTGTTAGAATGCACAGATAGAAGGCAAATAAGCGTTCCATGGCTTTATTTCGCTTAGTTGCTTATTCTTGAGTAGAACTGCTTGTTCACTCCAGGAATAAGCATGTTTGTAAGATGAGTCAAATTGAAGCAGAAAACATTCTTGGAGTGTCAGAATGCACAGATAGAAGTCAAATAAGCGTTCTATCGCTTTATTTCGCTTAGTTGCTTACTCTTGAGTAGAACTGCATGTTCACGCCAGAATTAAGCATCTTTGTACAATGAGTCAAATTGAAGCAGAACACTTTGGTGGAGTGTCAGAATGCACAGATAGAAGGCAAATAAGCGTTCCATGGCTTTATTTCGCTTAGTTGCTTATTCTTGAGTAGAACTGCTTGTTCACTCCAGGAATAAGCATGTTTGTAAAATGAGTCAAATTGAAGCAGAAAACATTGTTGGAGTGTCAGAATGCACAGATAGAAGGCAAATAAGCGTTCCATGGCTTTATTTCGCTTAGTTGCTTACTCTTGAGTAGAACTGCATGTTCACTCCAGAAATAAGCATCTTTGTAAAATGAGTGAAATTGAATCAGAACACATTGTTGGAGTGTCAGAATGCACAGATAGAAGGCAAATAAGCGTTCTATCGCTTTATTTCGCTTAGTTGCTTACTCTTGAGTAGAACTGCATGTTCACTCCAGAAATAAGCATCTTTGTAAAATGAGTCAAATTGAAGCAGAAAACATTGTTGGAGTGTCAGAATGCACAGATAGAAGGCAAATAAGCGTTCCATGGCTTTATTTCGCTTAGTTGCTTACTCTTGAGTAGAACTGCATGTTCACGCCAGAATTAAGCATCTTTGTGAAATGAGCCAAATTGAAGCAGAAAACATTGTTGGAGTGTCAGAATGCATAGATAGAAGGCAAATAAGCGTTCCATGGCTTTATTTCGCTTAGTTGCTTATTCCTGAGTAGAACTGCTTGTTCACTCCAGGAATAAGCATGTTTGTAAAATGAGCCAAATTGAAGCAGAAAACATTCTTGGAGTGTCAGAATGCACAGATAGAAGTCAAATAAGCGTTCTATCGCTTTATTTCGCTTAGTTGCTTACTCTTGAGTAGAACTGCATGTTCACGCCAGAATTAAGCATCTTTGTGAAATGAGTCAAATTGAAGCAGAACACATTGGTGGAGTGTCAGAATGCACAGATAGAAGGCAAATAAGCGTTCCATGGCTTTATTTCGCTTAGTTGCTTATTCTTGAGTAGAACTGCTTGTTCACTCCAGGAATAAGCATGTTTGTAAAATGAGTCAAATTGAAGCAGAAAACATTGTTGGAGTGTCAGAATGCACAGATAGAAGGCAAATAAGCGTTCCATGGCTTTATTTCGCTTAGTTGCTTACTCTTGAGTAGAACTGCATGTTCACTCCAGAAATAAGCATCTTTGTAAAATGAGTCAAATTGAATCAGAACACATTGTTGGAGTGTCAGAATGCACAGATAGAAGGCAAATAAGCGTTCTATCGCTTTATTTCGCTTAGTTGCTTACTGTTGAGTAGAACTGCATGTTCACGCCAGAAATAAGCATCTTTGTAAAATGAGTCAAATTGAATCAGAACACATTGTTGGAGTGTTAGAATGCACAGATAGAAGGCAAATAAGCGTTCCATGGCTTTATTTCGCTTAGTTGCTTATTCTTGAGTAGAACTGCTTGTTCACTCCAGGAATAAGCATGTTTGTAAAATGAGTCAAATTGAAGCAGAAAACATTGTTGGAGTGTCAGAATGCACAGATAGAAGGCAAATAAGCGTTCTATCGCTTTATTTCGCTTAGTTGCTTACTCTTGAGTAGAACTGCATGTTCACTCCAGAAATAAGCATCTTTGCAAAATGAGTCAAATTGAAGCAGAAAACATCCTTGGAGTGTCAGAATGCACAGATAGAAGGCACATAAGCGTTCCATGGCTTTATTTCGCTTAGTTGCTTAATCTTGAGTAGAACTGCATGTTCACGCCAGAATTAAGCATCTTTGTGAAATGAGCCAAATTGAAGCAGAAAACATTGTTGGAGTGTCAGAATGTATAGATAGAAGGCAAATAAGCGTTCCATGGCTTTATTTCGCTTAGTTGCTTATTCTTGAGTAGAACTGCTTGTTCACTCCAGGAATAAGCATGTTTGTAAAATGAGCCAAATTGAAGCAGAAAACATTCTTGGAGTGTCAGAATGCACAGATAGAAGGCAAATAAGCGTTCTATCGCTTTATTTCGCTTAGTTGCTTACTCTTGAGTAGAACTGCATGTTCACGCCAGAATTAAGCATCTTTGTGAAATGAGTCAAATTGAAGCAGAACACATTGGTGGAGTGTCAGAATGCACAGATAGAAGGCAAATAAGCGTTCCATGGCTTTATTTCGCTTAGTTGCTTATTCTTGAGTAGAACTGCTTGTTCACTCCAGGAATAAGCATGTTTGTAAAATGAGTCAAATTGAAGCAGAAAACATTGTTGGAGTGTCAGAATGCACAGATAGAAGGCAAATAAGCGTTCCATGGCTTTATTTCGCTTAGTTGCTTACTCTTGAGTAGAACTGCATGTTCACTCCAGAAATAAGCATCTTTGTAAAATGAGTCAAATTGAATCAGAACACATTGTTGGAGTGTCAGAATGCACAGATAGAAGGCAAATAAGCGTTCTATCGCTTTATTTCGCTTAGTTGCTTACTGTTGAGTAGAACTGCATGTTCACGCCAGAAATAAGCATCTTTGTAAAATGAGTCAAATTGAATCAGAACACATTGTTGGAGTGTTAGAATGCACAGATAGAAGGCAAATAAGCGTTCCATGGCTTTATTTCGCTTAATTGCTTATTCTTGAGTAGAACTGCATGTTCACGCCAGAATTAAGCATCTTTGTGAAATGAGCCAAATTGAAGCAGAAAACATTGTTGGAGTGTCAGAATGCATAGATAGAAGGCAAATAAGCGTTCCATGGCTTTATTTCGCTTAGTTGCTTATTCTTGAGTAGAACTGCTTGTTCACTCCAGGAATAAGCATGTTTGTAAAATGAGCCAAATTGAAGCAGAAAACATTCTTGGAGTGTCAGAATGCACAGATAGAAGTCAAATAAGCGTTCTATCGCTTTATTTCGCTTAGTTGCTTACTCTTGAGTAGAACTGCATGTTCACGCCAGAATTAAGCATCTTTGTAAAATGAGTCAAATTGAAGCAGAAAACATTGTTGGAGTGTCAGAATGCACAGATAGAAGGCAAATAAGCGTTCCATGGCTTTATTTCGCTTAGTTGCTTATTCTTGAGTAGAACTGCTTGTTCACTCCAGGAATAAGCATGTTTGTAAAATGAGTCAAATTGAAGCAGAAAACATTGTTGGAGTGTCAGAATGCACAGATAGAAGGCAAATAAGCGTTCCATGGCTTTATTTCGCTTAGTTGCTTACTCTTGAGTAGAACTGCATGTTCACTCCAGAAATAAGCATCTTTGTAAAATGAGTCAAATTGAATCAGAACACATTGTTGGAGTGTCAGAATGCACAGATAGAAGGCAAATAAGCGTTCTATCGCTTTATTTCGCTTAGTTGCTTACTGTTGAGTAGAACTGCATGTTCACGCCAGAAATAAGCATCTTTGTAAAATGAGTCAAATTGAATCAGAACACATTGTTGGAGTGTTAGAATGCACAGATAGAAGGCAAATAAGCGTTCCATGGCTTTATTTCGCTTAATTGCTTATTCTTGAGTAGAACTGCATGTTCACGCCAGAATTAAGCATCTTTGTGAAATGAGCCAAATTGAAGCAGAAAACATTGTTGGAGTGTCAGAATGCATAGATAGAAGGCAAATAAGCGTTCCATGGCTTTATTTCGCTTAGTTGCTTATTCTTGAGTAGAACTGCTTGTTCACTCCAGGAATAAGCATGTTTGTAAAATGAGCCAAATTGAAGCAGAAAACATTCTTGGAGTGTCAGAATGCACAGATAGAAGTCAAATAAGCGTTCTATCGCTTTATTTCGCTTAGTTGCTTACTCTTGAGTAGAACTGCATGTTCACGCCAGAATTAAGCATCTTTGTGAAATGAGTCAAATTGAAGCAGAACACATTGGTGGAGTGTCAGAATGCACAGATAGAAGGCAAATAAGCGTTCCATGGCTTTATTTCGCTTAGTTGCTTATTCTTGAGTAGAACTGCTTGTTCACTCCAGGAATAAGCATGTTTGTAAAATGAGTCAAATTGAAGCAGAAAACATTGTTGGAGTGTCAGAATGCACAGATAGAAGGCAAATAAGCGTTCCATGGCTTTATTTCGCTTAGTTGCTTACTCTTGAGTAGAACTGCATGTTCACTCCAGAAATAAGCATCTTTGTAAAATGAGTCAAATTGAATCAGAACACATTGTTGGAGTGTCAGAATGCACAGATAGAAGGCAAATAAGCGTTCTATCGCTTTATTTCGCTTAGTTGCTTACTCTTGAGTAGAACTGCATGTTCACGCCAGAATTAAGCATCTTTGTGAAATGAGTCAAATTGAAGCAGAACACATTGGTGGAGTGTCAGAATGCACAGATAGAAGGCACATCAGCGTTCTATCGCTTTATTTCGCTTAGTTGCTTACTCTTGAGTAGAACTGCATGTTCACGCCAGAATTAAGCATCTTTGTGAAATGAGTCAAATTGAAGCAGAACACTTTGGTGGAGTGTCAGAATGCACAGATAGAAGGCAAATAAGTGTTCCATGGCTTTATTTCGCTTAGTTGCTTATTCTTGAGTAGAACTGCTTGTTCACTCCAGGAATAAGCATGTTTGTAAAATGAGTCAAATTGAAGCAGAAAACATTGTTGGAGTGTCAGAATGCACAGATTGAAGGCAAATAAGCGTTCCATGGCTTTATTTCGCTTAGTTGCTTATTCTTGAGTAGAACTGCATGTTCACGCCAGAATTAAGCATCTTTGTGAAATGAGCCAAATTGAAGCAGAAAACATTGTTGGAGTGTCAGAATGCATAGATAGAAGGCAAATAAGCGTTCCATGGCTTTATTTCGCTTAGTTGCTTATTCTTGAGTAGAACTGCTTGTTCACTCCAGGAATAAGCATGTTTGTAAAATGAGCCAAATTGAAGCAGAAAACATTCTTGGAGTGTCAGAATGCACAGATAGAAGTCAAATAAGCGTTCTATCGCTTTATTTCGCTTAGTTGCTTACTCTTGAGTAGAACTGCATGTTCACGCCAGAATTAAGCATCTTTGTGAAATGAGTCAAATTGAAGCAGAACACATTGGTGGAGTGTCAGAATGCACAGATAGAAGGCAAATAAGCGTTCCATGGCTTTATTTCGCTTAGTTGCTTATTCTTGAGTAGAACTGCTTGTTCACTCCAGGAATAAGCATGTTTGTAAAATGAGTCAAATTGAAGCAGAAAACATTGTTGGAGTGTCAGAATGCACAGATAGAAGGCAAATAAGCGTTCCATGGCTTTATTTCGCTTAGTTGCTTACTCTTGAGTAGAACTGCATGTTCACTCCAGAAATAAGCATCTTTGTAAAATGAGTCAAATTGAATCAGAACACATTGTTGGAGTGTCAGAATGCACAGATAGAAGGCAAATAAGCGTTCTATCGCTTTATTTCGCTTAGTTGCTTACTCTTGAGTAGAACTGCATGTTCACGCCAGAATTAAGCATCTTTGTGAAATGAGTCAAATTGAAGCAGAACACATTGGTGGAGTGTCAGAATGCACAGATAGAAGGCACATCAGCGTTCTATCGCTTTATTTCGCTTAGTTGCTTACTCTTGAGTAGAACTGCATGTTCACGCCAGAATTAAGCATCTTTGTACAATGAGTCAAATTGAAGCAGAACACTTTGGTGGAGTGTCAGAATGCACAGATAGAAGGCACATCAGCGTTCCATGGCTTTATTTCGCTTAGTTGCTTATTCTTGAGTAGAACTGCTTGTTCACTCCAGGAATAAGCATCTTTGTGAAATGAGTCAAATTGAATCAGAACACATTGTTGGAGTGTCAGAATGCACAGATAGAAGGCAAATAAGCGTTCTATCGCTTTATTTCGCTTAGTTGCTTACTGTTGAGTAGAACTGCATGTTCACGCCAGAAATAAGCATCTTTGTAAAATGAGTCAAATTGAATCAGAACACATTGTTGGAGTGTCAGAATGCACAGATAGAAGGCAAATAAGCGTTCCATGGCTTTATTTCGCTTAGTTGCTTACTCTTGAGTAGAACTGCATGTTCACTCCAGAAATAAGCATCTTTGTAAAATGAGTCAAATTGAATCAGAACACATTGTTGGAGTGTCAGAATGCACAGATAGAAGGCAAATAAGCGTTCTATCGCTTTATTTCGCTTAGTTGCTTACTCTTGAGTAGAACTGCATGTTCACTCCAGAAATAAGCATCTTTGTAAAATGAGTCAAATTGAATCAGAACACATTGTTGGAGTATCAGAATGCATAGATAGAAGGCAAATGGCTTTATTTCGCTTAGTTGCTTATTCTTGAGTAGAACTGCTTGTTCACTCCAGGAATAAGCATGTTTGTAAAATGAGCCAAATTGAAGCAGAAAACATTCTTGGAGTGTCAGAATGCACAGATAGAAGTCAAATAAGCGTTCTAACGCTTTATTTCGCTTAGTTGCTTACTCTTGAGTAGAACTGCTTGTTCACTCCAGGAATAAGCATGTTTGTAAGATGAGTCAAATTGAAGCAGAAAACATTCTTGGAGTGTCAGAATGCACAGAAGGCAAATAAGCGTTCTATCGCTTTATTTCGCTTAGTTGCTTACTCTTGAGTAGAACTGCATGTTCACGCCAGAATTAAGCATCTTTGTGAAATGAGTCAAATTGAAGCAGAACACTTTGGTGGAGTGTCAGAATGCACAGTTAGAAGGCAAATAAGCGTTCTATCGCTTTATTTCGCTTAGTTGCTTACTGTTGAGTAGAACTGCATGTTCACGCCAAAAATAAGCATCTTTGTAAAATGAGTCAAATTGAAGCAGAAAACATTGTTGGAGTGTCAGAATGCATAGATAGAAGGCAAATAAGCGTTCCATGGCTTTATTTCGCTTAGTTGCTTATTCTTGAGTAGAACTGCTTGTTCACTCCAGAAATAAGCATCTTTGTAAAATGAGTCAAATTGAATCAGAACACATTCTTGGAGTGTCAGAATGCACAGATAGAAGTCAAATAAGCGTTCTATCGCTTTATTTCGCTTAGTTGCTTACTCTTGAGTAGAACTGCATGTTCACGCCAGAATTAAGCATCTTTGTGAAATGAGTCAAATTGAAGCAGAACACATTGGTGGAGTGTCAGAATGCACAGATAGAAGGCAAATCAGCGTTCTATCGCTTTATTTCGCTTAGTTGCTTACTCTTGAGTAGAACTGCATGTTCACGCCAGAATTAAGCATCTTTGTGAAATGAGCCAAATTGAAGCAAAAAACATTGTTGGAGTGTCAGAATGCATAGATAGAAGGCAAATAAGCGTTCCATGGCTTTATTTCGCTTAGTTGCTTATTCTTGAGTAGAACTGCTTGTTCACTCCAGGAATAAGCATGTTTGTAAGATGAGTCAAATTGAAGCAGAAAACATTCTTGGAATGTCAGAATGCACAGATAGAAGGCAAATAAGCGTTCTATCGCTTTATTTCGCTTAGTTGCTTACTCTTGAGTAGAACTGCATGTTCACGCCAGAATTAAGCATCTTTGTGAAATGAGTCAAATTGAAGCAGAACACTTTGGTGGAGTGTCAGAATGCAGAGATAGAAGGCAAATAAGTGTTCCATGGCTTTATTTCGCTTAGTTGCTTATTCTTGAGTAGAACTGCTTGTTCACTCCAGAATTAAGCATCTTTGTGAAATGAGTCAAATTGAATCAGAACACATTGTTGGAGTGTCAGAATGCACAGATAGAAGGCAAATAAGCGTTCTATCGCTTTATTTCGCTTAGTTGCTTACTGTTGAGTAGAACTGCATGTTCACGCCAGAAATAAGCATCTTTGTAAAATGAGTCAAATTGAATCAGAACACATTGTTGGAGTGTCAGAATGCACAGATAGAAGGCAAATAAGCATTCCATGGCTTTATTTCGCTTAGTTGCTTATTCTTGAGTAGAACTGCTTGTTCACTCCAGGAATAAGCATGTTTGTAAAATGAGTCAAATTGAAGCAGAAAACATTGTTGGAGTGTCAGAATGCACAGATAGAAGGCAAATAAGCGTTCCATGGCTTTATTTCGCTTAGTTGCTTACTCTTGAGTAGAACTGCATGTTCACTCCAGAAATAAGCATCTTTGTAAAATGAGTCAAATTGAAGCAGAAAACATCCTTGGAGTGTCAGAATGCACAGATAGAAGGCAAATAAGCGTTCCATGGCTTTATTTCGCTTAGTTGCTTACTCTTGAGTAGAACTGCATGTTCACGCCAGAATTAAGCATCTTTGTGAAATGAGCCAAATTGAAGCAGAAAACATTGTTGGAGTGTCAGAATGCATAGATAGAAGGCAAATAAGCGTTCCATGGCTTTATTTCGCTTAGTTGCTTATTCTTGAGTAGAACTGCTTGTTCACTCCAGGAATAAGCATGTTTGTAAAATGAGCCAAATTGAAGCAGAAAACATTCTTGGAATGTCAGAATGCACAGATAGAAGTCAAATAAGCGTTCTATCGCTTTATTTCGCTTAGTTGCTTACTCTTGAGTAGAACTGCATGTTCACGCCAGAATTAAGCATCTTTGTGAAATGAGTCAAATTGAAGCAGAACACTTTGGTGGAGTGTCAGAATGCAGAGATAGAAGGCAAATAAGTGTTCCATGGCTTTATTTCGCTTAGTTGCTTATTCTTGAGTAGAACTGCTTGTTCACTCCAGAATTAAGCATCTTTGTGAAATGAGTCAAATTGAATCAGAACACATTGTTGGAGTGTCAGAATGCACAGATAGAAGGCAAATAAGCGTTCTATCGCTTTATTTCGCTTAGTTGCTTACTGTTGAGTAGAACTGCATGTTCACGCCAGAAATAAGCATCTTTGTAAAATGAGTCAAATTGAATCAGAACACATTGTTGGAGTGTCAGAATGCACAGATAGAAGGCAAATAAGCATTCCATGGCTTTATTTCGCTTAGTTGCTTATTCTTGAGTAGAACTGCTTGTTCACTCCAGGAATAAGCATGTTTGTAAAATGAGTCAAATTGAAGCAGAAAACATTGTTGGAGTGTCAGAATGCACAGATAGAAGGCAAATAAGCGTTCCATGGCTTTATTTCGCTTAGTTGCTTACTCTTGAGTAGAACTGCATGTTCACTCCAGAAATAAGCATCTTTGTAAAATGAGTCAAATTGAAGCAGAAAACATCCTTGGAGTGTCAGAATGCACAGATAGAAGGCAAATAAGCGTTCCATGGCTTTATTTCGCTTAGTTGCTTACTCTTGAGTAGAACTGCATGTTCACGCCAGAATTAAGCATCTTTGTGAAATGAGCCAAATTGAAGCAGAAAACATTGTTGGAGTGTCAGAATGCATAGATAGAAGGCAAATAAGCGTTCCATGGCTTTATTTCGCTTAGTTGCTTATTCTTGAGTAGAACTGCTTGTTCACTCCAGGAATAAGCATGTTTGTAAAATGAGCCAAATTGAAGCAGAAAACATTCTTGGAATGTCAGAATGCACAGATAGAAGTCAAATAAGCGTTCTATCGCTTTATTTCGCTTAGTTGCTTACTCTTGAGTAGAACTGCATGTTCACGCCAGAATTAAGCATCTTTGTGAAATGAGTCAAATTGAAGCAGAACACATTGGTGGAGTGTCAGAATGCACAGATAGAAGGAAAATAAGCGTTCTATCGCTTTATTTCGCTTAGTTGCTTACTGTTGAGTAGAACTGCATGTTCACGCCAGAAATAAGCATCTTTGTAAAATGAGTCAAATTGAATCAGAACACATTGTTGGAGTGTCAGAATGCATAGATAGAAGGCAAATAAGCGTTCCATGGCTTTATTTCGCTTAGTTGCTTATTCTTGAGTAGAACTGCTTGTTCACTCCAGGAATAAGCATGTTTGCAAGATGAGTCAAATTGAAGCAGAAAACATTCTTGGAATGTCAGAATGCACAGATAGAAGGCAAATAAGCGTTCTATCGCTTTATTTCGCTTAGTTGCTTACTCTTGAGTAGAACTGCATGTTCACGCCAGAATTAAGCATCTTTGTGAAATGAGTCAAATTGAAGCAGAACACTTTGGTGGAGTGTCAGAATGCAGAGATAGAAGGCAAATAAGTGTTCCATGGCTTTATTTCGCTTAGTTGCTTATTCTTGAGTAGAACTGCTTGTTCACTCCAGAATTAAGCATCTTTGTGAAATGAGTCAAATTGAATCAGAACACATTGTTGGAGTGTCAGAATGCACAGATAGAAGGCAAATAAGCGTTCTATCGCTTTATTTCGCTTAGTTGCTTACTGTTGAGTAGAACTGCATGTTCACGCCAGAAATAAGCATCTTTGTAAAATGAGTCAAATTGAATCAGAACACATTGTTGGAGTGTCAGAATGCACAGATAGAAGGCAAATAAGCATTCCATGGCTTTATTTCGCTTAGTTGCTTATTCTTGAGTAGAACTGCTTGTTCACTCCAGGAATAAGCATGTTTGTAAAATGAGTCAAATTGAAGCAGAAAACATTGTTGGAGTGTCAGAATGCACAGATAGAAGGCAAATAAGCGTTCCATGGCTTTATTTCGCTTAGTTGCTTACTCTTGAGTAGAACTGCATGTTCACTCCAGAAATAAGCATCTTTGTAAAATGAGTCAAATTGAATCAGAACACATTGTTGGAGTGTCAGAATGCACAGATAGAAGGCAAATAAGCGTTCTATCGCTTTATTTCGCTTAGTTGCTTACTGTTGAGTAGAACTGCATGTTCACGCCAGAAATAAGCATCTTTGTAAAATGAGTCAAATTGAATCAGAACACATTGTTGGAGTGTTAGAATGCACAGATAGAAGGCAAATAAGCGTTCCATGGCTTTATTTCGCTTAATTGCTTATTCTTGAGTAGAACTGCATGTTCACGCCAGAATTAAGCATCTTTGTGAAATGAGCCAAATTGAAGCAGAAAACATTGTTGGAGTGTCAGAATGCATAGATAGAAGGCAAATAAGCGTTCCATGGCTTTATTTCGCTTAGTTGCTTATTCTTGAGTAGAACTGCTTGTTCACTCCAGGAATAAGCATGTTTGTAAAATGAGCCAAATTGAAGCAGAAAACATTCTTGGAGTGTCAGAATGCACAGATAGAAGTCAAATAAGCGTTCTATCGCTTTATTTCGCTTAGTTGCTTACTCTTGAGTAGAACTGCATGTTCACGCCAGAATTAAGCATCTTTGTGAAATGAGTCAAATTGAAGCAGAACACATTGGTGGAGTGTCAGAATGCACAGATAGAAGGCAAATAAGCGTTCCATGGCTTTATTTCGCTTAGTTGCTTACTCTTGAGTAGAACTGCATGTTCACTCCAGAAATAAGCATCTTTGTAAAATGAGTCAAATTGAATCAGAACACATTGTTGGAGTGTCAGAATGCACAGATAGAAGGCAAATAAGCGTTCTATCGCTTTATTTCGCTTAGTTGCTTACTGTTGAGTAGAACTGCATGTTCACGCCAGAAATAAGCATCTTTGTAAAATGAGTCAAATTGAATCAGAACACATTGTTGGAGTGTTAGAATGCACAGATAGAAGGCAAATAAGCGTTCCATGGCTTTATTTCGCTTAGTTGCTTATTCTTGAGTAGAACTGCTTGTTCACTCCAGGAATAAGCATGTTTGTAAAATGAGTCAAATTGAAGCAGAAAACATTGTTGGAGTGTCAGAATGCACAGATAGAAGGCAAATAAGCGTTCTATCGCTTTATTTCGCTTAGTTGCTTACTCTTGAGTAGAACTGCATGTTCATTCCAGAAATAAGCATCTTTGCAAAATGAGTCAAATTGAAGCAGAAAACATCCTTGGAGTGTCAGAATGCACAGATAGAAGGCACATAAGCGTTCCATGGCTTTATTTCGCTTAGTTGCTTACTCTTGAGTAGAACTGCATGTTCACGCCAGAATTAAGCATCTTTGTGAAATGAGCCAAATTGAAGCAGAAAACATTGTTGGAGTGTCAGAATGTATAGATAGAAGTCAAATAAGCGTTCTATCGCTTTATTTCGCTTAGTTGCTTACTCTTGAGTAGAACTGCATGTTCACGCCAGAATTAAGCATCTTTGTGAAATGTCAAATTGAAGCAGAACACATTGGTGGAGTGTCAGAATGCACAGATAGAAGGCAAATAAGCGTTCCATGGCTTTATTTCGCTTAGTTGCTTATTCTTGAGTAGAACTGCTTGTTCACTCCAGGAATAAGCATGTTTGTAAAATGAGTCAAATTGAAGCAGAAAACATTGTTGGAGTGTCAGAATGCACAGATAGAAGGCAAATAAGCGTTCCATGGCTTTATTTCGCTTAGTTGCTTACTCTTGAGTAGAACTGCATGTTCACTCCAGAAATAAGCATCTTTGTAAAATGAGTCAAATTGAATCAGAACACATTGTTGGAGTGTCAGAATGCACAGATAGAAGGCAAATAAGCGTTCTATCGCTTTATTTCGCTTAGTTGCTTACTGTTGAGTAGAACTGCATGTTCACGCCAGAAATAAGCATCTTTGTAAAATGAGTCAAATTGAATCAGAACACATTGTTGGAGTGTTAGAATGCACAGATAGAAGGCAAATAAGCGTTCCATGGCTTTATTTCGCTTAATTGCTTATTCTTGAGTAGAACTGCATGTTCACGCCAGAATTAAGCATCTTTGTGAAATGAGCCAAATTGAAGCAGAAAACATTGTTGGAGTGTCAGAATGCATAGATAGAAGGCAAATAAGCGTTCCATGGCTTTATTTCGCTTAGTTGCTTATTCTTGAGTAGAACTGCTTGTTCACTCCAGGAATAAGCATGTTTGTAAAATGAGCCAAATTGAAGCAGAAAACATTCTTGGAGTGTCAGAATGCACAGATAGAAGTCAAATAAGCGTTCTATCGCTTTATTTCGCTTAGTTGCTTACTCTTGAGTAGAACTGCATGTTCACGCCAGAATTAAGCATCTTTGTGAAATGAGTCAAATTGAAGCAGAACACATTGGTGGAGTGTCAGAATGCACAGATAGAAGGCAAATAAGCGTTCCATGGCTTTATTTCGCTTAGTTGCTTATTCTTGAGTAGAACTGCTTGTTCACTCCAGGAATAAGCATGTTTGTAAAATGAGTCAAATTGAAGCAGAAAACATTGTTGGAGTGTCAGAATGCACAGATAGAAGGCAAATAAGCGTTCCATGGCTTTATTTCGCTTAGTTGCTTACTCTTGAGTAGAACTGCATGTTCACTCCAGAAATAAGCATCTTTGTAAAATGAGTCAAATTGAATCAGAACACATTGTTGGAGTGTCAGAATGCAGAGATAGAAGGCAAATAAGCGTTCTATCGCTTTATTTCGCTTAGTTGCTTACTCTTGAGTAGAACTGCATGTTCACGCCAGAATTAAGCATCTTTGTGAAATGAGTCAAATTGAAGCAGAACACATTGGTGGAGTGTCAGAATGCACAGATAGAAGGCACATCAGCGTTCTATCGCTTTATTTCGCTTAGTTGCTTACTCTTGAGTAGAACTGCATGTTCACGCCAGAATTAAGCATCTTTGTGAAATGAGTCAAATTGAAGCAGAACACTTTGGTGGAGTGTCAGAATGCACAGATAGAAGGCAAATAAGTGTTCCATGGCTTTATTTCGCTTAGTTGCTTATTCTTGAGTAGAACTGCTTGTTCACTCCAGGAATAAGCATGTTTGTAAAATGAGTCAAATTGAAGCAGAAAACATTGTTGGAGTGTCAGAATGCACAGATTGAAGGCAAATAAGCGTTCCATGGCTTTATTTCGCTTAGTTGCTTATTCTTGAGTAGAACTGCATGTTCACGCCAGAATTAAGCATCTTTGTGAAATGAGCCAAATTGAAGCAGAAAACATTGTTGGAGTGTCAGAATGCATAGATAGAAGGCAAATAAGCGTTCCATGGCTTTATTTCGCTTAGTTGCTTATTCTTGAGTAGAACTGCTTGTTCACTCCAGGAATAAGCATGTTTGTAAAATGAGCCAAATTGAAGCAGAAAACATTCTTGGAGTGTCAGAATGCACAGATAGAAGTCAAATAAGCGTTCTATCGCTTTATTTCGCTTAGTTGCTTACTCTTGAGTAGAACTGCATGTTCACGCCAGAATTAAGCATCTTTGTGAAATGAGTCAAATTGAAGCAGAACACATTGGTGGAGTGTCAGAATGCACAGATAGAAGGCAAATAAGCGTTCCATGGCTTTATTTCGCTTAGTTGCTTATTCTTGAGTAGAACTGCTTGTTCACTCCAGGAATAAGCATGTTTGTAAAATGAGTCAAATTGAAGCAGAAAACATTGTTGGAGTGTCAGAATGCACAGATAGAAGGCAAATAAGCGTTCCATGGCTTTATTTCGCTTAGTTGCTTACTCTTGAGTAGAACTGCATGTTCACTCCAGAAATAAGCATCTTTGTAAAATGAGTCAAATTGAATCAGAACACATTGTTGGAGTGTCAGAATGCACAGATAGAAGGCAAATAAGCGTTCTATCGCTTTATTTCGCTTAGTTGCTTACTCTTGAGTAGAACTGCATGTTCACGCCAGAATTAAGCATCTTTGTGAAATGAGTCAAATTGAAGCAGAACACATTGGTGGAGTGTCAGAATGCACAGATAGAAGGCACATCAGCGTTCTATCGCTTTATTTCGCTTAGTTGCTTACTCTTGAGTAGAACTGCATGTTCACGCCAGAATTAAGCATCTTTGTACAATGAGTCAAATTGAAGCAGAACACTTTGGTGGAGTGTCAGAATGCACAGATAGAAGGCACATCAGCGTTCCATGGCTTTATTTCGCTTAGTTGCTTATTCTTGAGTAGAACTGCTTGTTCACTCCAGGAATAAGCATCTTTGTGAAATGAGTCAAATTGAATCAGAACACATTGTTGGAGTGTCAGAATGCACAGATAGAAGGCAAATAAGCGTTCTATCGCTTTATTTCGCTTAGTTGCTTACTGTTGAGTAGAACTGCATGTTCACGCCAGAAATAAGCATCTTTGTAAAATGAGTCAAATTGAATCAGAACACATTGTTGGAGTGTCAGAATGCACAGATAGAAGGCAAATAAGCGTTCCATGGCTTTATTTCGCTTAGTTGCTTACTCTTGAGTAGAACTGCATGTTCACTCCAGAAATAAGCATCTTTGTAAAATGAGTCAAATTGAATCAGAACACATTGTTGGAGTGTCAGAATGCACAGATAGAAGGCAAATAAGCGTTCTATCGCTTTATTTCGCTTAGTTGCTTACTCTTGAGTAGAACTGCATGTTCACTCCAGAAATAAGCATCTTTGTAAAATGAGTCAAATTGAATCAGAACACATTGTTGGAGTATCAGAATGCATAGATAGAAGGCAAATGGCTTTATTTCGCTTAGTTGCTTATTCTTGAGTAGAACTGCTTGTTCACTCCAGGAATAAGCATGTTTGTAAAATGAGCCAAATTGAAGCAGAAAACATTCTTGGAGTGTCAGAATGCACAGATAGAAGTCAAATAAGCGTTCTAACGCTTTATTTCGCTTAGTTGCTTACTCTTGAGTAGAACTGCTTGTTCACTCCAGGAATAAGCATGTTTGTAAGATGAGTCAAATTGAAGCAGAAAACATTCTTGGAGTGTCAGAATGCACAGAAGGCAAATAAGCGTTCTATCGCTTTATTTCGCTTAGTTGCTTACTCTTGAGTAGAACTGCATGTTCACGCCAGAATTAAGCATCTTTGTGAAATGAGTCAAATTGAAGCAGAACACTTTGGTGGAGTGTCAGAATGCACAGTTAGAAGGCAAATAAGCGTTCTATCGCTTTATTTCGCTTAGTTGCTTACTGTTGAGTAGAACTGCATGTTCACGCCAAAAATAAGCATCTTTGTAAAATGAGTCAAATTGAAGCAGAAAACATTGTTGGAGTGTCAGAATGCATAGATAGAAGGCAAATAAGCGTTCCATGGCTTTATTTCGCTTAGTTGCTTATTCTTGAGTAGAACTGCTTGTTCACTCCAGAAATAAGCATCTTTGTAAAATGAGTCAAATTGAATCAGAACACATTCTTGGAGTGTCAGAATGCACAGATAGAAGTCAAATAAGCGTTCTATCGCTTTATTTCGCTTAGTTGCTTACTCTTGAGTAGAACTGCATGTTCACGCCAGAATTAAGCATCTTTGTGAAATGAGTCAAATTGAAGCAGAACACATTGGTGGAGTGTCAGAATGCACAGATAGAAGGCAAATCAGCGTTCTATCGCTTTATTTCGCTTAGTTGCTTACTCTTGAGTAGAACTGCATGTTCACGCCAGAATTAAGCATCTTTGTGAAATGAGCCAAATTGAAGCAAAAAACATTGTTGGAGTGTCAGAATGCATAGATAGAAGGCAAATAAGCGTTCCATGGCTTTATTTCGCTTAGTTGCTTATTCTTGAGTAGAACTGCTTGTTCACTCCAGGAATAAGCATGTTTGTAAGATGAGTCAAATTGAAGCAGAAAACATTCTTGGAATGTCAGAATGCACAGATAGAAGGCAAATAAGCGTTCTATCGCTTTATTTCGCTTAGTTGCTTACTCTTGAGTAGAACTGCATGTTCACGCCAGAATTAAGCATCTTTGTGAAATGAGTCAAATTGAAGCAGAACACTTTGGTGGAGTGTCAGAATGCAGAGATAGAAGGCAAATAAGTGTTCCATGGCTTTATTTCGCTTAGTTGCTTATTCTTGAGTAGAACTGCTTGTTCACTCCAGAATTAAGCATCTTTGTGAAATGAGTCAAATTGAATCAGAACACATTGTTGGAGTGTCAGAATGCACAGATAGAAGGCAAATAAGCGTTCTATCGCTTTATTTCGCTTAGTTGCTTACTGTTGAGTAGAACTGCATGTTCACGCCAGAAATAAGCATCTTTGTAAAATGAGTCAAATTGAATCAGAACACATTGTTGGAGTGTCAGAATGCACAGATAGAAGGCAAATAAGCATTCCATGGCTTTATTTCGCTTAGTTGCTTATTCTTGAGTAGAACTGCTTGTTCACTCCAGGAATAAGCATGTTTGTAAAATGAGTCAAATTGAAGCAGAAAACATTGTTGGAGTGTCAGAATGCACAGATAGAAGGCAAATAAGCGTTCCATGGCTTTATTTCGCTTAGTTGCTTACTCTTGAGTAGAACTGCATGTTCACTCCAGAAATAAGCATCTTTGTAAAATGAGTCAAATTGAAGCAGAAAACATCCTTGGAGTGTCAGAATGCACAGATAGAAGGCAAATAAGCGTTCCATGGCTTTATTTCGCTTAGTTGCTTACTCTTGAGTAGAACTGCATGTTCACGCCAGAATTAAGCATCTTTGTGAAATGAGCCAAATTGAAGCAGAAAACATTGTTGGAGTGTCAGAATGCATAGATAGAAGGCAAATAAGCGTTCCATGGCTTTATTTCGCTTAGTTGCTTATTCTTGAGTAGAACTGCTTGTTCACTCCAGGAATAAGCATGTTTGTAAAATGAGCCAAATTGAAGCAGAAAACATTCTTGGAGTGTCAGAATGCACAGATAGAAGTCAAATAAGCGTTCTATCGCTTTATTTCGCTTAGTTGCTTACTCTTGAGTAGAACTGCATGTTCACGCCAGAATTAAGCATCTTTGTGAAATGAGTCAAATTGAAGCAGAACACATTGGTGGAGTGTCAGAATGCACAGATAGAAGGCAAATAAGCGTTCCATGGCTTTATTTCGCTTAGTTGCTTATTCTTGAGTAGAACTGCTTGTTCACTCCAGGAATAAGCATGTTTGTAAAATGAGTCAAATTGAAGCAGAAAACATTGTTGGAGTGTCAGAATGCACAGATAGAAGGCAAATAAGCGTTCCATGGCTTTATTTCGCTTAGTTGCTTACTCTTGAGTAGAACTGCATGTTCACTCCAGAAATAAGCATCTTTGTAAAATGAGTCAAATTGAATCAGAACACATTGTTGGAGTGTCAGAATGCACAGATAGAAGGCAAATAAGCGTTCTATCGCTTTATTTCGCTTAGTTGCTTACTCTTGAGTAGAACTGCATGTTCACGCCAGAATTAAGCATCTTTGTGAAATGAGTCAAATTGAAGCAGAACACATTGGTGGAGTGTCAGAATGCACAGATAGAAGGCACATCAGCGTTCTATCGCTTTATTTCGCTTAGTTGCTTACTCTTGAGTAGAACTGCATGTTCACGCCAGAATTAAGCATCTTTGTGAAATGAGTCAAATTGAAGCAGAACACTTTGGTGGAGTGTCAGAATGCAGAGATAGAAGGCAAATAAGTGTTCCATGGCTTTATTTCGCTTAGTTGCTTATTCTTGAGTAGAACTGCTTGTTCACTCCAGAATTAAGCATCTTTGTGAAATGAGTCAAATTGAATCAGAACACATTGTTGGAGTGTCAGAATGCACAGATAGAAGGCAAATAAGCGTTCTATCGCTTTATTTCGCTTAGTTGCTTACTGTTGAGTAGAACTGCATGTTCACGCCAGAAATAAGCATCTTTGTAAAATGAGTCAAATTGAATCAGAACACATTGTTGGAGTGTCAGAATGCACAGATAGAAGGCAAATAAGCGTTCCATGGCTTTATTTCGCTTAGTTGCTTACTCTTGAGTAGAACTGCATGTTCACTCCAGAAATAAGCATCTTTGTAAAATGAGTCAAATTGAATCAGAACACATTGTTGGAGTGTCAGAATGCACAGATAGAAGGCAAATAAGCGTTCTATCGCTTTATTTCGCTTAGTTGCTTACTCTTGAGTAGAACTGCATGTTCACTCCAGAAATAAGCATCTTTGTAAAATGAGTCAAATTGAATCAGAACACATTGTTGGAGTATCAGAATGCATAGATAGAAGGCAAATGGCTTTATTTCGCTTAGTTGCTTATTCTTGAGTAGAACTGCTTGTTCACTCCAGGAATAAGCATGTTTGTAAAATGAGCCAAATTGAAGCAGAAAACATTCTTGGAGTGTCAGAATGCACAGATAGAAGTCAAATAAGCGTTCTAACGCTTTATTTCGCTTAGTTGCTTACTCTTGAGTAGAACTGCTTGTTCACTCCAGGAATAAGCATGTTTGTAAGATGAGTCAAATTGAAGCAGAAAACATTCTTGGAGTGTCAGAATGCACAGAAGGCAAATAAGCGTTCTATCGCTTTATTTCGCTTAGTTGCTTACTCTTGAGTAGAACTGCATGTTCACGCCAGAATTAAGCATCTTTGTGAAATGAGTCAAATTGAAGCAGAACACTTTGGTGGAGTGTCAGAATGCACAGTTAGAAGGCAAATAAGCGTTCTATCGCTTTATTTCGCTTAGTTGCTTACTGTTGAGTAGAACTGCATGTTCACGCCAAAAATAAGCATCTTTGTAAAATGAGTCAAATTGAAGCAGAAAACATTGTTGGAGTGTCAGAATGCATAGATAGAAGGCAAATAAGCGTTCCATGGCTTTATTTCGCTTAGTTGCTTATTCTTGAGTAGAACTGCTTGTTCACTCCAGAAATAAGCATCTTTGTAAAATGAGTCAAATTGAATCAGAACACATTCTTGGAGTGTCAGAATGCACAGATAGAAGTCAAATAAGCGTTCTATCGCTTTATTTCGCTTAGTTGCTTACTCTTGAGTAGAACTGCATGTTCACGCCAGAATTAAGCATCTTTGTGAAATGAGTCAAATTGAAGCAGAACACATTGGTGGAGTGTCAGAATGCACAGATAGAAGGCAAATCAGCGTTCTATCGCTTTATTTCGCTTAGTTGCTTACTCTTGAGTAGAACTGCATGTTCACGCCAGAATTAAGCATCTTTGTGAAATGAGCCAAATTGAAGCAAAAAACATTGTTGGAGTGTCAGAATGCATAGATAGAAGGCAAATAAGCGTTCCATGGCTTTATTTCGCTTAGTTGCTTATTCTTGAGTAGAACTGCTTGTTCACTCCAGGAATAAGCATGTTTGTAAGATGAGTCAAATTGAAGCAGAAAACATTCTTGGAATGTCAGAATGCACAGATAGAAGGCAAATAAGCGTTCTATCGCTTTATTTCGCTTAGTTGCTTACTCTTGAGTAGAACTGCATGTTCACGCCAGAATTAAGCATCTTTGTGAAATGAGTCAAATTGAAGCAGAACACTTTGGTGGAGTGTCAGAATGCAGAGATAGAAGGCAAATAAGTGTTCCATGGCTTTATTTCGCTTAGTTGCTTATTCTTGAGTAGAACTGCTTGTTCACTCCAGAATTAAGCATCTTTGTGAAATGAGTCAAATTGAATCAGAACACATTGTTGGAGTGTCAGAATGCACAGATAGAAGGCAAATAAGCGTTCTATCGCTTTATTTCGCTTAGTTGCTTACTGTTGAGTAGAACTGCATGTTCACGCCAGAAATAAGCATCTTTGTAAAATGAGTCAAATTGAATCAGAACACATTGTTGGAGTGTCAGAATGCACAGATAGAAGGCAAATAAGCATTCCATGGCTTTATTTCGCTTAGTTGCTTATTCTTGAGTAGAACTGCTTGTTCACTCCAGGAATAAGCATGTTTGTAAAATGAGTCAAATTGAAGCAGAAAACATTGTTGGAGTGTCAGAATGCACAGATAGAAGGCAAATAAGCGTTCCATGGCTTTATTTCGCTTAGTTGCTTACTCTTGAGTAGAACTGCATGTTCACTCCAGAAATAAGCATCTTTGTAAAATGAGTCAAATTGAAGCAGAAAACATCCTTGGAGTGTCAGAATGCACAGATAGAAGGCAAATAAGCGTTCCATGGCTTTATTTCGCTTAGTTGCTTACTCTTGAGTAGAACTGCATGTTCACGCCAGAATTAAGCATCTTTGTGAAATGAGCCAAATTGAAGCAGAAAACATTGTTGGAGTGTCAGAATGCATAGATAGAAGGCAAATAAGCGTTCCATGGCTTTATTTCGCTTAGTTGCTTATTCTTGAGTAGAACTGCTTGTTCACTCCAGGAATAAGCATGTTTGTAAAATGAGCCAAATTGAAGCAGAAAACATTCTTGGAATGTCAGAATGCACAGATAGAAGTCAAATAAGCGTTCTATCGCTTTATTTCGCTTAGTTGCTTACTCTTGAGTAGAACTGCATGTTCACGCCAGAATTAAGCATCTTTGTGAAATGAGTCAAATTGAAGCAGAACACTTTGGTGGAGTGTCAGAATGCAGAGATAGAAGGCAAATAAGTGTTCCATGGCTTTATTTCGCTTAGTTGCTTATTCTTGAGTAGAACTGCTTGTTCACTCCAGAATTAAGCATCTTTGTGAAATGAGTCAAATTGAATCAGAACACATTGTTGGAGTGTCAGAATGCACAGATAGAAGGCAAATAAGCGTTCTATCGCTTTATTTCGCTTAGTTGCTTACTGTTGAGTAGAACTGCATGTTCACGCCAGAAATAAGCATCTTTGTAAAATGAGTCAAATTGAATCAGAACACATTGTTGGAGTGTCAGAATGCACAGATAGAAGGCAAATAAGCATTCCATGGCTTTATTTCGCTTAGTTGCTTATTCTTGAGTAGAACTGCTTGTTCACTCCAGGAATAAGCATGTTTGTAAAATGAGTCAAATTGAAGCAGAAAACATTGTTGGAGTGTCAGAATGCACAGATAGAAGGCAAATAAGCGTTCCATGGCTTTATTTCGCTTAGTTGCTTACTCTTGAGTAGAACTGCATGTTCACTCCAGAAATAAGCATCTTTGTAAAATGAGTCAAATTGAAGCAGAAAACATCCTTGGAGTGTCAGAATGCACAGATAGAAGGCAAATAAGCGTTCCATGGCTTTATTTCGCTTAGTTGCTTACTCTTGAGTAGAACTGCATGTTCACGCCAGAATTAAGCATCTTTGTGAAATGAGCCAAATTGAAGCAGAAAACATTGTTGGAGTGTCAGAATGCATAGATAGAAGGCAAATAAGCGTTCCATGGCTTTATTTCGCTTAGTTGCTTATTCTTGAGTAGAACTGCTTGTTCACTCCAGGAATAAGCATGTTTGTAAAATGAGCCAAATTGAAGCAGAAAACATTCTTGGAATGTCAGAATGCACAGATAGAAGTCAAATAAGCGTTCTATCGCTTTATTTCGCTTAGTTGCTTACTCTTGAGTAGAACTGCATGTTCACGCCAGAATTAAGCATCTTTGTGAAATGAGTCAAATTGAAGCAGAACACATTGGTGGAGTGTCAGAATGCACAGATAGAAGGAAAATAAGCGTTCTATCGCTTTATTTCGCTTAGTTGCTTACTGTTGAGTAGAACTGCATGTTCACGCCAGAAATAAGCATCTTTGTAAAATGAGTCAAATTGAATCAGAACACATTGTTGGAGTGTCAGAATGCATAGATAGAAGGCAAATAAGCGTTCCATGGCTTTATTTCGCTTAGTTGCTTATTCTTGAGTAGAACTGCTTGTTCACTCCAGGAATAAGCATGTTTGCAAGATGAGTCAAATTGAAGCAGAAAACATTCTTGGAATGTCAGAATGCACAGATAGAAGGCAAATAAGCGTTCTATCGCTTTATTTCGCTTAGTTGCTTACTCTTGAGTAGAACTGCATGTTCACGCCAGAATTAAGCATCTTTGTGAAATGAGTCAAATTGAAGCAGAACACTTTGGTGGAGTGTCAGAATGCAGAGATAGAAGGCAAATAAGTGTTCCATGGCTTTATTTCGCTTAGTTGCTTATTCTTGAGTAGAACTGCTTGTTCACTCCAGAATTAAGCATCTTTGTGAAATGAGTCAAATTGAATCAGAACACATTGTTGGAGTGTCAGAATGCACAGATAGAAGGCAAATAAGCGTTCTATCGCTTTATTTCGCTTAGTTGCTTACTGTTGAGTAGAACTGCATGTTCACGCCAGAAATAAGCATCTTTGTAAAATGAGTCAAATTGAATCAGAACACATTGTTGGAGTGTCAGAATGCACAGATAGAAGGCAAATAAGCATTCCATGGCTTTATTTCGCTTAGTTGCTTATTCTTGAGTAGAACTGCTTGTTCACTCCAGGAATAAGCATGTTTGTAAAATGAGTCAAATTGAAGCAGAAAACATTGTTGGAGTGTCAGAATGCACAGATAGAAGGCAAATAAGCGTTCCATGGCTTTATTTCGCTTAGTTGCTTACTCTTGAGTAGAACTGCATGTTCACTCCAGAAATAAGCATCTTTGTAAAATGAGTCAAATTGAAGCAGAAAACATCCTTGGAGTGTCAGAATGCACAGATAGAAGGCAAATAAGCGTTCCATGGCTTTATTTCGCTTAGTTGCTTACTCTTGAGTAGAACTGCATGTTCACGCCAGAATTAAGCATCTTTGTGAAATGAGCCAAATTGAAGCAGAAAACATTGTTGGAGTGTCAGAATGCATAGATAGAAGGCAAATAAGCGTTCCATGGCTTTATTTCGCTTAGTTGCTTATTCTTGAGTAGAACTGCTTGTTCACTCCAGGAATAAGCATGTTTGTAAAATGAGCCAAATTGAAGCAGAAAACATTCTTGGAATGTCAGAATGCACAGATAGAAGTCAAATAAGCGTTCTATCGCTTTATTTCGCTTAGTTGCTTACTCTTGAGTAGAACTGCATGTTCACGCCAGAATTAAGCATCTTTGTGAAATGAGTCAAATTGAAGCAGAACACTTTGGTGGAGTGTCAGAATGCAGAGATAGAAGGCAAATAAGTGTTCCATGGCTTTATTTCGCTTAGTTGCTTATTCTTGAGTAGAACTGCTTGTTCACTCCAGAATTAAGCATCTTTGTGAAATGAGTCAAATTGAATCAGAACACATTGTTGGAGTGTCAGAATGCACAGATAGAAGGCAAATAAGCGTTCTATCGCTTTATTTCGCTTAGTTGCTTACTGTTGAGTAGAACTGCATGTTCACGCCAGAAATAAGCATCTTTGTAAAATGAGTCAAATTGAATCAGAACACATTGTTGGAGTGTCAGAATGCACAGATAGAAGGCAAATAAGCATTCCATGGCTTTATTTCGCTTAGTTGCTTATTCTTGAGTAGAACTGCTTGTTCACTCCAGGAATAAGCATGTTTGTAAAATGAGTCAAATTGAAGCAGAAAACATTGTTGGAGTGTCAGAATGCACAGATAGAAGGCAAATAAGCGTTCCATGGCTTTATTTCGCTTAGTTGCTTACTCTTGAGTAGAACTGCATGTTCACTCCAGAAATAAGCATCTTTGTAAAATGAGTCAAATTGAAGCAGAAAACATCCTTGGAGTGTCAGAATGCACAGATAGAAGGCAAATAAGCGTTCCATGGCTTTATTTCGCTTAGTTGCTTACTCTTGAGTAGAACTGCATGTTCACGCCAGAATTAAGCATCTTTGTGAAATGAGCCAAATTGAAGCAGAAAACATTGTTGGAGTGTCAGAATGCATAGATAGAAGGCAAATAAGCGTTCCATGGCTTTATTTCGCTTAGTTGCTTATTCTTGAGTAGAACTGCTTGTTCACTCCAGGAATAAGCATGTTTGTAAAATGAGCCAAATTGAAGCAGAAAACATTCTTGGAATGTCAGAATGCACAGATAGAAGTCAAATAAGCGTTCTATCGCTTTATTTCGCTTAGTTGCTTACTCTTGAGTAGAACTGCATGTTCACGCCAGAATTAAGCATCTTTGTGAAATGAGTCAAATTGAAGCAGAACACATTGGTGGAGTGTCAGAATGCACAGATAGAAGGAAAATAAGCGTTCTATCGCTTTATTTCGCTTAGTTGCTTACTGTTGAGTAGAACTGCATGTTCACGCCAGAAATAAGCATCTTTGTAAAATGAGTCAAATTGAATCAGAACACATTGTTGGAGTGTCAGAATGCACAGATAGAAGGCAAATAAGCGTTCCATGGCTTTATTTCGCTTAGTTGCTTACTCTTGAGTAGAACTGCATGTTCACTCCAGAAATAAGCATCTTTGTAAAATGAGTCAATTTGAAGCAGAAAACATCCTTGGAGTGTCAGAATGCACAGATAGAAGTCAAATAAGCGTTCTATCGCTTTATTTCGCTTAGTTGCTTACTCTTGAGTAGAACTGCATGTTCACGCCAGAATTAAGCATCTTTGTGAAATGAGTCAAATTGAAGCAGAACACATTGGTGGAGTGTCAGAATGCACAGATAGAAGGCAAATAAGCGTTCCATGGCTTTATTTCGCTTAGTTGCTTATTCTTGAGTAGAACTGCTTGTTCACTCCAGGAATAAGCATGTTTGTAAAATGAGTCAAATTGAAGCAGAAAACATTGTTGGAGTGTCAGAATGCACAGATAGAAGGCAAATAAGCGTTCCATGGCTTTATTTCGCTTAGTTGCTTACTCTTGAGTAGAACTGCATGTTCACTCCAGAAATAAGCATCTTTGTAAAATGAGTCAAATTGAATCAGAACACATTGTTGGAGTGTCAGAATGCACAGATAGAAGGCAAATAAGCGTTCTATCGCTTTATTTCGCTTAGTTGCTTACTCTTGAGTAGAACTGCATGTTCACGCCAGAATTAAGCATCTTTGTGAAATGAGCCAAATTGAAGCAGAAAACATTGTTGGAGTATCAGAATGCATAGATAGAAGGCAAATGGCTTTATTTCGCTTAGTTGCTTATTCTTGAGTAGAACTGCTTGTTCACTCCAGGAATAAGCATGTTTGTAAAATGAGCCAAATTGAAGCAGAAAACATTCTTGGAGTGTCAGAATGCACAGATAGAAGTCAAATAAGCGTTCTATCGCTTTATTTCGCTTAGTTGCTTACTCTTGAGTAGAACTGCTTGTTCACTCCAGGAATAAGCATGTTTGTAAGATGAGTCAAATTGAAGCAGAAAACATTCTTGGAGTGTCAGAATGCACAGAAGGCAAATAAGCGTTCTATCGCTTTATTTCGCTTAGTTGCTTACTCTTGAGTAGAACTGCATGTTCACGCCAGAATTAAGCATCTTTGTGAAATGAGTCAAATTGAAGCAGAACACTTTGGTGGAGTGTCAGAATGCACAGATAGAAGGCAAATAAGCGTTCCATGGCTTTATTTCGCTTAGTTGCTTATTCTTGAGTAGAACTGCTTGTTCACTCCAGAATTAAGCATCTTTGTGAAATGAGTCAAATTGAATCAGAACACATTGTTGGAGTGTCAGAATGCACAGATAGAAGGCAAATAAGCGTTCTATCGCTTTATTTCGCTTAGTTGCTTACTGTTGAGTAGAACTGCATGTTCACGCCAAAAATAAGCATCTTTGTAAAATGAGTCAAATTGAAGCAGAAAACATTGTTGGAGTGTCAGAATGCATAGATAGAAGGCAAATAAGCGTTCCATGGCTTTATTTCGCTTAGTTGCTTATTCTTGAGTAGAACTGCTTGTTCACTCCAGAAATAAGCATCTTTGTAAAATGAGTCAAATTGAATCAGAACACATTCTTGGAGTGTCAGAATGCACAGATAGAAGTCAAATAAGCGTTCTATCGCTTTATTTCGCTTAGTTGCTTACTCTTGAGTAGAACTGCATGTTCACGCCAGAATTAAGCATCTTTGTGAAATGAGTCAAATTGAAGCAGAACACATTGGTGGAGTGTCAGAATGCACAGATAGAAGGCAAATCAGCGTTCTATCGCTTTATTTCGCTTAGTTGCTTACTCTTGAGTAGAACTGCATGTTCACGCCAGAATTAAGCATCTTTGTGAAATGAGCCAAATTGAAGCAAAAAACATTGTTGGAGTGTCAGAATGCATAGATAGAAGGCAAATAAGCGTTCCATGGCTTTATTTCGCTTAGTTGCTTATTCTTGAGTAGAACTGCTTGTTCACTCCAGGAATAAGCATGTTTGTAAGATGAGTCAAATTGAAGCAGAAAACATTCTTGGAATGTCAGAATGCACAGATAGAAGGCAAATAAGCGTTCTATCGCTTTATTTCGCTTAGTTGCTTACTCTTGAGTAGAACTGCATGTTCACGCCAGAATTAAGCATCTTTGTGAAATGAGTCAAATTGAAGCAGAACACTTTGGTGGAGTGTCAGAATGCAGAGATAGAAGGCAAATAAGTGTTCCATGGCTTTATTTCGCTTAGTTGCTTATTCTTGAGTAGAACTGCTTGTTCACTCCAGAATTAAGCATCTTTGTGAAATGAGTCAAATTGAATCAGAACACATTGTTGGAGTGTCAGAATGCACAGATAGAAGGCAAATAAGCGTTCTATCGCTTTATTTCGCTTAGTTGCTTACTGTTGAGTAGAACTGCATGTTCACGCCAGAAATAAGCATCTTTGTAAAATGAGTCAAATTGAATCAGAACACATTGTTGGAGTGTCAGAATGCACAGATAGAAGGCAAATAAGCATTCCATGGCTTTATTTCGCTTAGTTGCTTATTCTTGAGTAGAACTGCTTGTTCACTCCAGGAATAAGCATGTTTGTAAAATGAGTCAAATTGAAGCAGAAAACATTGTTGGAGTGTCAGAATGCACAGATAGAAGGCAAATAAGCGTTCCATGGCTTTATTTCGCTTAGTTGCTTACTCTTGAGTAGAACTGCATGTTCACTCCAGAAATAAGCATCTTTGTAAAATGAGTCAAATTGAAGCAGAAAACATCCTTGGAGTGTCAGAATGCACAGTTAGAAGGCAAATAAGCGTTCCATGGCTTTATTTCGCTTAGTTGCTTACTCTTGAGTAGAACTGCATGTTCACGCCAGAATTAAGCATCTTTGTGAAATGAGCCAAATTGAAGCAGAAAACATTGTTGGAGTGTCAGAATGCATAGATAGAAGGCAAATAAGCGTTCCATGGCTTTATTTCGCTTAGTTGCTTATTCTTGAGTAGAACTGCTTGTTCACTCCAGGAATAAGCATGTTTGTAAAATGAGCCAAATTGAAGCAGAAAACATTCTTGGAATGTCAGAATGCACAGATAGAAGTCAAATAAGCGTTCTATCGCTTTATTTCGCTTAGTTGCTTACTCTTGAGTAGAACTGCATGTTCACGCCAGAATTAAGCATCTTTGTGAAATGAGTCAAATTGAAGCAGAACACTTTGGTGGAGTGTCAGAATGCAGAGATAGAAGGCAAATAAGTGTTCCATGGCTTTATTTCGCTTAGTTGCTTATTCTTGAGTAGAACTGCTTGTTCACTCCAGAATTAAGCATCTTTGTGAAATGAGTCAAATTGAATCAGAACACATTGTTGGAGTGTCAGAATGCACAGATAGAAGGCAAATAAGCGTTCTATCGCTTTATTTCGCTTAGTTGCTTACTGTTGAGTAGAACTGCATGTTCACGCCAGAAATAAGCATCTTTGTAAAATGAGTCAAATTGAATCAGAACACATTGTTGGAGTGTCAGAATGCACAGATAGAAGGCAAATAAGCATTCCATGGCTTTATTTCGCTTAGTTGCTTATTCTTGAGTAGAACTGCTTGTTCACTCCAGGAATAAGCATGTTTGTAAAATGAGTCAAATTGAAGCAGAAAACATTGTTGGAGTGTCAGAATGCACAGATAGAAGGCAAATAAGCGTTCCATGGCTTTATTTCGCTTAGTTGCTTACTCTTGAGTAGAACTGCATGTTCACTCCAGAAATAAGCATCTTTGTAAAATGAGTCAAATTGAAGCAGAAAACATCCTTGGAGTGTCAGAATGCACAGATAGAAGGCAAATAAGCGTTCCATGGCTTTATTTCGCTTAGTTGCTTACTCTTGAGTAGAACTGCATGTTCACGCCAGAATTAAGCATCTTTGTGAAATGAGCCAAATTGAAGCAGAAAACATTGTTGGAGTGTCAGAATGCATAGATAGAAGGCAAATAAGCGTTCCATGGCTTTATTTCGCTTAGTTGCTTATTCTTGAGTAGAACTGCTTGTTCACTCCAGGAATAAGCATGTTTGTAAAATGAGCCAAATTGAAGCAGAAAACATTCTTGGAATGTCAGAATGCACAGATAGAAGTCAAATAAGCGTTCTATCGCTTTATTTCGCTTAGTTGCTTACTCTTGAGTAGAACTGCATGTTCACGCCAGAATTAAGCATCTTTGTGAAATGAGTCAAATTGAAGCAGAACACATTGGTGGAGTGTCAGAATGCACAGATAGAAGGAAAATAAGCGTTCTATCGCTTTATTTCGCTTAGTTGCTTACTCTTGAGTAGAACTGCATGTTCACGCCAGAATTAAGCATCTTTGTGAAATGAGCCAAATTGAAGCAGAAAACATTGTTGGAGTGTCAGAATGCATAGATAGAAGGCAAATAAGCGTTCATGGCTTTATTTCGCTTAGTTGCTTATTCTTGAGTAGAACTGCTTGTTCACTCCAGGAATAAGCATGTTTGTAAGATGAGTCAAATTGAAGCAGAAAACATTCTTGGAGTGTCAGAATGCACAGATAGAAGGCAAATAAGCGTTCCATGGCTTTATTTCGCTTAGTTGCTTATTCTTGAGTAGAACTGCTTGTTCACTCCAGGAATAAGCATGTTTGTAAAATGAGTCAAATTTAAGCAGAACACATTGTTGGAGTGTCAGAATGCACAGATAGAAGGCAAATAAGCGTTCCATGGCTTTATTTCGCTTAGTTGCTTACTCTTGAGTAGAACTGCATGTTCACTCCAGAAATAAGCATCTTTGTAAAATGAGTCAAATTGAATCAGAACACATTGTTGGAGTGTCAGAATGCACAGATAGAAGGCAAATAAGCGTTCTATCGCTTTATTTCGCTTAGTTGCTTACTCTTGAGTAGAACTGCATGTTCACTCCAGAAATAAGCATCTTTGTAAAATGAGTCAAATTGAATCAGAACACATTGTTGGAGTGTCAGAATGCACAGATAGAAGGCAAATATGCATTCTATCGCTTTATTTCGCTTAGTTGCTTACTCTTGAGTAGAACTGCATGTTCACGCCAGAATTAAGCATCTTTGTGAAATGAGCCAAATTGAAGCAAAAAACATTGTTGGAGTGTCAGAATGCATAGATAGAAGGCAAATAAGCGTTCCATGGCTTTATTTCGCTTAGTTGCTTATTCTTGAGTAGAACTGCTTGTTCACTCCAGGAATAAGCATGTTTGTAAGATGAGTCAAATTGAAGCAGAAAACATTCTTGGAGTGTCAGAATGCACAGAAGGCAAATAAGCGTTCTATCGCTTTATTTCGCTTAGTTGCTTACTCTTGAGTAGAACTGCATGTTCACGCCAGAATTAAGCATCTTTGTGAAATGAGTCAAATTGAAGCAGAACACTTTGGTGGAGTGTCAGAATGCACAGATAGAAGGCAAATAAGCGTTCCATGGCTTTATTTCGCTTAGTTGCTTATTCTTGAGTAGAACTGCTTGTTCACTCCAGAATTAAGCATCTTTGTGAAATGAGTCAAATTGAATCAGAACACATTGTTGGAGTGTCAGAATGCACAGATAGAAGGCAAATAAGCGTTCTATCGCTTTATTTCGCTTAGTTGCTTACTGTTGAGTAGAACTGCATGTTCACGCCAAAAATAAGCATCTTTGTAAAATGAGTCAAATTGAATCAGAACACATTGTTGGAGTGTCAGAATGCACAGATAGAAGGGAAATAAGCGTTCCATGGCTTTATTTCGCTTAGTTGCTTATTCTTGAGTAGAACTGCTTGTTCACTCCAGGAATAAGCATGTTTGTAAAATGAGTCAAATTGAAGCAGAAAACATTGTTGGAGTGCCAGAATGCACAGATAGAAGGCAAATAAGCGTTCCATGGCTTTATTTCGCTTAGTTGCTTACTCTTGAGTAGAACTGCATGTTCACTCCAGAAATAAGCATCTTTGTAAAATGAGTCAAATTGAATCAGAACACATTGTTGGAGTGTCAGAATGCACAGATAGAAGGCAAATAAGCGTTCTATCGCTTTATTTCGCTTAGTTGCTTACTCTTGAGTAGAACTGCATGTTCACGCCAGAATTAAGCATCTTTGTGAAATGAGCCAAATTGAAGCAGAAAACATTGTTGGAGTGTCAGAATGCATAGATAGAAGGCAAATAAGCGTTCCATGGCTTTATTTCGCTTAGTTTCTTATTCTTGAGTAGAACTGCTTGTTCACTCCAGGAATAAGCATGTTTGTAAAATGAGCCAAATTGAAGCAGAAAACATTCTTGGAGTGTCAGAATGCACAGATAGAAGTCAAATAAGCGTTCTATCGCTTTATTTCGCTTAGTTGCTTACTCTTGAGTAGAACTGCATGTTCACGCCAGAATTAAGCATCTTTGTGAAATGAGTCAAATTGAAGCAGAACACATTGGTGGAGTGTCAGAATGCACAGATAGAAGGCAAATAAGCGTTCCATGGCTTTATTTCGCTTAGTTGCTTATTCTTGAGTAGAACTCCTTGTTCACTCCAGGAATAAGCATGTTTGTAAAATGAGTCAAATTGAAGCAGAAAACATTGTTGGAGTGTCAGAATGCACAGATAGAAGGCAAATAAGCGTTCCATGGCTTTATTTCGCTTAGTTGCTTACTCTTGAGTAGAACTGCATGTTCACTCCAGAAATAAGCATCTTTGTAAAATGAGTCAAATTGAATCAGAACACATTGTTGGAGTGTCAGAATGCACAGATAGAAGGCAAATAAGCGTTCTATCGCTTTATTTCGCTTAGTTGCTTACTCTTGAGTAGAACTGCATGTTCAAGCCAGAATTAAGCATCTTTGTGAAATGAGCCAAATTGAAGCAGAAAACATTGTTGGAGTGTCAGAATGCATAGATAGAAGGCAAATAAGCGTTCCATGGCTTTATTTCGCTTATTTGCTTACTCTTGAGTAGAACTGCATGTTCACGCCAGAATTAAGCATCTTTGTGAAATGAGTCAAATTGAAGCAGAACACTTTGGTGGAGTATCAGAATGCACAGATAGAAGGCAAATAAGCGTTCCATGGCTTTATTTCGCTTAGTTGCTTATTCTTGAGTAGAACTGCTTGTTCACTCCAGAATTAAGCATCTTTGTGAAATGAGTCAAATTGAATCAGAACACATTGTTGGAGTGTCAGAATGCACAGATAGAAGTCAAATAAGCGTTCTATCGCTTTATTTCGCTTAGTTGCTTACTCTTGAGTAGAACTGCATGTTCACGCCAGAATTAAGCATCTTTGTGAAATGAGTCAAATTGAAGCAGAACACTTTGGTGGAGTGTCAGAATGCACAGATAGAAGGCAAATAAGCGTTCCATGGCTTTATTTCGCTTAGTTGCTTATTCTTGAGTAGAACTGCTTGTTCACTCCAGGAATAAGCATGTTTGTAAAATGAGTCAAATTGAAGCAGAAAACATTGTTGGAGTGTCAGAATGCACAGATAGAAGGCAAATAAGCGTTCCATGGCTTTATTTCGCTTAGTTGCTTACTCTTGAGTAGAACTGCATGTTCACTCCAGAAATAAGCATCTTTGTAAAATGAGTCAAATTGAATCAGAACACATTGTTGGAGTGTCAGAATGCACAGATAGAAGGCAAATAAGCGTTCTATCGCTTTATTTCGCTTAGTTGCTTACTCTTGAGTAGAACTGCATGTTCACGCCAGAATTAAGCATCTTTGTGAAATGAGCCAAATTGAAGCAAAAAACATTGTTGGAGTGTCAGAATGCATAGATAGAAGGCAAATAAGCGTTCCATGGCTTTATTTCGCTTAGTTGCTTATTCTTGAGTAGAACTGCTTGTTCACTCCAGGAATAAGCATGTTTGTAAGATGAGTCAAATTGAAGCAGAAAACATTCTTGGAGTGTCAGAATGCACAGATAGAAGGCAAATAAGCGTTCTATCGCTTTATTTCGCTTAGTTGCTTACTCTTGAGTAGAACTGCATGTTCACGCCAGAATTAAGCATCTTTGTGAAATGAGTCAAATTGAAGCAGAACACTTTGGTGGAGTGTCAGAATGCACAGATAGAAGGCAAATAAGCGTTCCATGGCTTTATTTCGCTTAGTTGCTTATTCTTGAGTAGAATTGCTTGTTCACTCCAGAATTAAGCATCTTTGTGAAATGAGTCAAATTGAATCAGAACACATTGTTGGAGTGTCAGAATGCACAGATAGAAGGCAAATAAGCGTTCTATCGCTTTATTTCGCTTAGTTGCTTACTCTTGAGTAGAACTGCATGTTCAAGCCAGAATTAAGCATCTTTGTGAAATGAGCCAAATTGAAGCAGAAAACATTGTTGGAGTGTCAGAATTCATAGATAGAAGGCAAATAAGCGTTCCATGGCTTTATTTCGCTTATTTGCTTACTCTTGAGTAGAACTGCATGTTCACGCCAGAATTAAGCATCTTTGTGAAATGAGTCAAATTGAAGCAGAACACTTTGGTGGAGTATCAGAATGCACAGATAGAAGGCAAATAAGCGTTCCATGGCTTTATTTCGCTTAGTTGCTTATTCTTGAGTAGAACTGCTTGTTCACTCCAGAATTAAGCATCTTTGTGAAATGAGTCAAATTGAATCAGAACACATTTTTGGAGTGTCAGAATGCACAGATAGAAGTCAAATAAGCGTTCTATCGCTTTATTTCGCTTAGTTGCTTACTCTTGAGTAGAACTGCATGTTCACGCCAGAATTAAGCATCTTTGTGAAATGAGTCAAATTGAAGCAGAACACATTGTTGGAGTGTCAGAATGCACAGATAGAAGGCAAATAAGCGTTCCATGGCTTTATTTCGCTTAGTTGCTTATTCTTGAGTAGAACTGCTTGTTCACTCCAGGAATAAGCATGTTTGTAAAATGAGTCAAATTGAAGCAGAAAACATTGTTGGAGTGTCAGAATGCACAGATAGAAGGCAAATAAGCGTTCCATGGCTTTATTTCGCTTAGTTGCTTACTCTTGAGTAGAACTGCATGTTCACTCCAGAAATAAGCATCTTTGTAAAATGAGTCAAATTGAATCAGAACACATTGTTGGAGTGTCAGAATGCACAGATAGAAGGCAAATAAGCGTTCTATCGCTTTATTTCGCTTAGTTGCTTACTCTTGAGTAGAACTGCATGTTCACGCCAGAATTAAGCATCTTTGTGAAATGAGCCAAATTGAAGCAAAAAACATTGTTGGAGTGTCAGAATGCATAGATAGAAGGCAAATAAGCGTTCCATGGCTTTATTTCGCTTAGTTGCTTATTCTTGAGTAGAACTGCTTGTTCACTCCAGGAATAAGCATGTTTGTAAGATGAGTCAAATTGAAGCAGAAAACATTCTTGGAGTGTCAGAATGCACAGATAGAAGGCAAATAAGCGTTCTATCGCTTTATTTCGCTTAGTTGCTTACTCTTGAGTAGAACTGCATGTTCACGCCAGAATTAAGCATCTTTGTGAAATGAGTCAAATTGAAGCAGAACACTTTGGTGGAGTGTCAGAATGCACAGATAGAAGGCAAATAAGCGTCCATGGCTTTATTTCGCTTAGTTGCTTATTCTTGAGTAGAATTGCTTGTTCACTCCAGAATTAAGCATCTTTGTGAAATGAGTCAAATTGAATCAGAACACATTGTTGGAGTGTCAGAATGCACAGATAGAAGGCAAATAAGCGTTCTATCGCTTTATTTCGCTTAGTTGCTTACTCTTGAGTAGAACTGCATGTTCAAGCCAGAATTAAGCATCTTTGTGAAATGAGCCAAATTGAAGCAGAAAACATTGTTGGAGTGTCAGAATGCATAGATAGAAGGCAAATAAGCGTTCCATGGCTTTATTTCGCTTATTTGCTTACTCTTGAGTAGAACTGCATGTTCACGCCAGAATTAAGCATCTTTGTGAAATGAGTCAAATTGAAGCAGAACACTTTGGTGGAGTATCAGAATGCACAGATAGAAGGCAAATAAGCGTTCCATGGCTTTATTTCGCTTAGTTGCTTATTCTTGAGTAGAACTGCTTGTTCACTCCAGAATTAAGCATCTTTGTGAAATGAGTCAAATTGAATCAGAACACATTGTTGGAGTGTCAGAATGCACAGATAGAAGTCAAATAAGCGTTCTATCGCTTTATTTCGCTTAGTTGCTTACTCTTGAGTAGAACTGCATGTTCACGCCAGAATTAAGCATCTTTGTGAAATGAGTCAAATTGAAGCAGAACACATTGTTGGAGTGTCAGAATGCACAGATAGAAGGCAAATAAGCGTTCCATGGCTTTATTTCGCTTAGTTGCTTATTCTTGAGTAGAACTGCTTGTTCACTCCAGGAATAAGCATGTTTGTAAAATGAGTCAAATTGAAGCAGAAAACATTGTTGGAGTGTCAGAATGCACAGATAGAAGGCAAATAAGCGTTCCATGGCTTTATTTCGCTTAGTTGCTTACTCTTGAGTAGAACTGCATGTTCACTCCAGAAATAAGCATCTTTGTAAAATGAGTCAAATTGAATCAGAACACATTGTTGGAGTGTCAGAATGCACAGATAGAAGGCAAATAAGCGTTCTATCGCTTTATTTCGCTTAGTTGCTTACTCTTGAGTAGAACTGCATGTTCACTCCAGAAATAAGCATCTTTGTAAAATGAGTCAAATTGAATCAGAACACATTGTTGGAGTGTCAGAATGCACAGATAGAAGGCAAATATGCATTCTATCGCTTTATTTCGCTTAGTTGCTTACTCTTGAGTAGAACTGCATGTTCACGCCAGGAATAAGCATGTTTGTAAAATGAGCCAAATTGAAGCAGAAAACATTGTTGTAGTGTCAGAATGCATAGATAGAAGGCAAATAAGCGTTCCATGGCTTTATTTCGCTTAGTTTCTTATTCTTGAGTAGAACTGCTTGTTCACTGCAGGAATAAGCATGTTTGTAAAATGAGCCAAATTGAAGCAGAAAACATTCTTGGAGTGTCAGAATGCACAGATAGAAGTCAAATAAGCGTTCTATCGCTTTATTTCGCTTAGTTGCTTACTCTTGAGTAGAACTGCAAGTTCACGCCAGAATTAAGCATCTTTGTGAAATGAGTCAAATTGAAGCAGAACACATTGGTGGAGTGTCAGAATGCACAGATAGAAGGCAAATAAGCGTTCCATGGCTTTATTTCGCTTAGTTGCTTATTCTTGAGTAGAACTGCTTGTTCACTCCAGGAATAAGCATGTTTGTAAAATGAGTCAAATTGAAGCAGAAAACATTGTTGGAGTGTCAGAATGCACAGATAGAAGGCAAATAAGCGTTCCATGGCTTTATTTCGCTTAGTTGCTTACTCTTGAGTAGAACTGCATGTTCACTCCAGAAATAAGCATCTTTGTAAAATGAGTCAAATTGAATCAGAACACATTGTTGGAGTGTCAGAATGCACAGATAGAAGGCAAATAAGCGTTCTATCGCTTTATTTCGCTTAGTTGCTTACTCTTGAGTAGAACTGCATGTTCAAGCCAGAATTAAGCATCTTTGTGAAATGAGCCAAATTGAAGCAGAAAACATTGTTGGAGTGTCAGAATGCATAGATAGAAGGCAAATAAGCGTTCCATGGCTTTATTTCGCTTATTTGCTTACTCTTGAGTAGAACTGCATGTTCACGCCAGAATTAAGCATCTTTGTGAAATGAGTCAAATTGAAGCAGAACACTTTGGTGGAGTATCAGAATGCACAGATAGAAGGCAAATAAGCGTTCCATGGCTTTATTTCGCTTAGTTGCTTATTCTTGAGTAGAACTGCTTGTTCACTCCAGAATTAAGCATCTTTGTGAAATGAGTCAAATTGAATCAGAACACATTGTTGGAGTGTCAGAATGCACAGATAGAAGTCAAATAAGCGTTCTATCGCTTTATTTCGCTTAGTTGCTTACTCTTGAGTAGAACTGCATGTTCACGCCAGAATTAAGCATCTTTGTGAAATGAGTCAAATTGAAGCAGAACACATTGTTGGAGTGTCAGAATGCACAGATAGAAGGCAAATAAGCTTTCCATGGCTTTATTTCGCTTAGTTGCTTATTCTTGAGTAGAACTGCTTGTTCACTCCAGGAATAAGCATGTTTGTAAAATGAGTCAAATTGAAGCAGAAAACATTGTTGGAGTGTCAGAATGCACAGATAGAAGGCAAATAAGCGTTCCATGGCTTTATTTCGCTTAGTTGCTTACTCTTGAGTAGAACTGCATGTTCAAGCCAGAATTAAGCATCTTTGTGAAATGAGCCAAATTGAAGCAGAAAACATTGTTGGAGTGTCAGAATGCATAGATAGAAGGCAAATAAGCGTTCCATGGCTTTATTTCGCTTATTTGCTTACTCTTGAGTAGAACTGCATGTTCACGCCAGAATTAAGCATCTTTGTGAAATGAGTCAAATTGAAGCAGAACACTTTGGTGGAGTATCAGAATGCACAGATAGAAGGCAAATAAGCGTTCCATGGCTTTATTTCGCTTAGTTGCTTATTCTTGAGTAGAACTGCTTGTTCACTCCAGAATTAAGCATCTTTGTGAAATGAGTCAAATTGAATCAGAACACATTGTTGGAGTGTCAGAATGCACAGATAGAAGTCAAATAAGCGTTCTATCGCTTTATTTCGCTTAGTTGCTTACTCTTGAGTAGAACTGCATGTTCACGCCAGAATTAAGCATCTTTGTGAAATGAGTCAAATTGAAGCAGAACACATTGTTGGAGTGTCAGAATGCACAGATAGAAGGCAAATAAGCTTTCCATGGCTTTATTTCGCTTAGTTGCTTATTCTTGAGTAGAACTGCTTGTTCACTCCAGGAATAAGCATGTTTGTAAAATGAGTCAAATTGAAGCAGAAAACATTGTTGGAGTGTCAGAATGCACAGATAGAAGGCAAATAAGCGTTCCATGGCTTTATTTCGCTTAGTTGCTTAGTCTTGAGTAGAACTGCATGTTCACTCCAGAAATAAGCATCTTTGTAAAATGAGTCAAATTGAATCAGAACACATTGTTGGAGTGTCAGAATGCACAGATAGAAGGCAAATAAGCGTTCTATCGCTTTATTTCGCTTAGTTGCTTACTCTTGAGTAGAACTGCATGTTCACGCCAGAATTAAGCATCTTTGTGAAATGAGTCAAATTGAAGCAGAACACATTGTTGGAGTGTCAGAATGCACAGATAGAAGGCAAATAAGCTTTCCATGGCTTTATTTCGCTTAGTTGCTTATTCTTGAGTAGAACTGCTTGTTCACTCCAGGAATAAGCATGTTTGTAAAATGAGTCAAATTGAAGCAGAAAACATTGTTGGAGTGTCAGAATGCATAGATAGAAGGCAAATAAGCGTTCCATGGCTTTATTTCGCTTAGTTGCTTATTCTTGAGTAGAACTGCTTGTTCACTCCAGGAATAAGCATGTTTGTAAGATGAGTCAAATTGAAGCAGAAAACATTCTTGGAGTGTCAGAATGCACAGATAGAAGGCAAATAAGCGTTCTATCGCTTTATTTCGCTTAGTTGCTTACTCTTGAGTAGAACTGCATGATCACGCCAGAATTAAGCATCTTTGTGAAATGAGTCAAATTGAAGCAGAACACTTTGGTGGAGTGTCAGAATGCACAGATAGAAGGCAAATAAGCGTTCCATGGCTTTATTTCGCTTAGTTGCTTATTCTTGAGTAGAATTGCTTGTTCACTCCAGAATTAAGCATCTTTGTGAAATGAGTCAAATTGAATCAGAACACATTGTTGGAGTGTCAGAATGCACAGATAGAAGGCAAATAAGCGTTCTATCGCTTTATTTCGCTTAGTTGCTTACTCTTGAGTAGAACTGCATGTTCAAGCCAGAATTAAGCATCTTTGTGAAATGAGCCAAATTGAAGCAGAAAACATTGTTGGAGTGTCAGAATGCACAGATAGAAGGCAAATAAGCGTTCCATGGCTTTATTTCGCTTAGTTGCTTATTCTTGAGTAGAACTGCTTGTTCACTCCAGAATTAAGCATCTTTGTGAAATGAGTCAAATTGAATCAGAACACATTGTTGGAGTGTCAGAATGCACAGATAGAAGGCAAATAAGCGTTCTATCGCTTTATTTCGCTTAGTTGCTTACTCTTGAGTAGAACTGCATGTTCAAGCCAGAATTAAGCATCTTTGTGAAATGAGCCAAATTGAAGCAGAACACTTTGGTGGAGTATCAGAATGCACAGATAGAAGGCAAATAAGCGTTCCATGGCTTTATTTCGCTTAGTTGCTTATTCTTGAGTAGAACTGCTTGTTCACTCCAGAATTAAGCATCTTTGTGAAATGAGTCAAATTGAATCAGAACACATTGTTGGAGTGTCAGAATGCACAGATAGAAGTCAAATAAGCGTTCTATCGCTTTATTTCGCTTAGTTGCTTACTCTTGAGTAGAACTGCATGTTCACGCCAGAATTAAGCATCTTTGTGAAATGAGTCAAATTGAAGCAGAACACATTGTTGGAGTGTCAGAATGCACAGATAGAAGGCAAATAAGCTTTCCATGGCTTTATTTCGCTTAGTTGCTTATTCTTGAGTAGAACTGCTTGTTCACTCCAGGAATAAGCATGTTTGTAAAATGAGTCAAATTGAAGCAGAAAACATTGTTGGAGTGTCAGAATGCACAGATAGAAGGCAAATAAGCGTTCCATGGCTTTATTTCGCTTAGTTGCTTAGTCTTGAGTAGAACTGCATGTTCACTCCAGAAATAAGCATCTTTGTAAAATGAGTCAAATTGAATCAGAACACATTGTTGGAGTGTCAGAATGCACAGATAGAAGGCAAATAAGCGTTCTATCGCTTTATTTCGCTTAGTTGCTTACTCTTGAGTAGAACTGCATGTTCACGCCAGAATTAAGCATCTTTGTGAAATGAGTCAAATTGAAGCAGAACACATTGTTGGAGTGTCAGAATGCACAGATAGAAGGCAAATAAGCTTTCCATGGCTTTATTTCGCTTAGTTGCTTATTCTTGAGTAGAACTGCTTGTTCACTCCAGGAATAAGCATGTTTGTAAAATGAGTCAAATTGAAGCAGAAAACATTGTTGGAGTGTCAGAATGCATAGATAGAAGGCAAATAAGCGTTCCATGGCTTTATTTCGCTTAGTTGCTTATTCTTGAGTAGAACTGCTTGTTCACTCCAGGAATAAGCATGTTTGTAAGATGAGTCAAATTGAAGCAGAAAACATTCTTGGAGTGTCAGAATGCACAGATAGAAGGCAAATAAGCGTTCTATCGCTTTATTTCGCTTAGTTGCTTACTCTTGAGTAGAACTGCATGTTCACGCCAGAATTAAGCATCTTTGTGAAATGAGTCAAATTGAAGCAGAACACTTTGGTGGAGTGTCAGAATGCACAGATAGAAGGCAAATAAGCGTTCCATGGCTTTATTTCGCTTAGTTGCTTATTCTTGAGTAGAATTGCTTGTTCACTCCAGAATTAAGCATCTTTGTGAAATGAGTCAAATTGAATCAGAACACATTGTTGGAGTGTCAGAATGCACAGATAGAAGGCAAATAAGCGTTCTATCGCTTTATTTCGCTTAGTTGCTTACTCTTGAGTAGAACTGCATGTTCAAGCCAGAATTAAGCATCTTTGTGAAATGAGCCAAATTGAAGCAGAAAACATTGTTGGAGTGTCAGAATGCATAGATAGAAGGCAAATAAGCGTTCCATGGCTTTATTTCGCTTATTTGCTTACTCTTGAGTAGAACTGCATGTTCACGCCAGAATTAAGCATCTTTGTGAAATGAGTCAAATTGAAGCAGAACACTTTGGTGGAGTATCAGAATGCACAGATAGAAGGCAAATAAGCGTTCCATGGCTTTATTTCGCTTAGTTGCTTATTCTTGAGTAGAACTGCTTGTTCACTCCAGAATTAAGCATCTTTGTGAAATGAGTCAAATTGAATCAGAACACATTTTTGGAGTGTCAGAATGCACAGATAGAAGTCAAATAAGCGTTCTATCGCTTTATTTCGCTTAGTTGCTTACTCTTGAGTAGAACTGCATGTTCACGCCAGAATTAAGCATCTTTGTGAAATGAGTCAAATTGAAGCAGAACACATTGTTGGAGTGTCAGAATGCACAGATAGAAGGCAAATAAGCGTTCCATGGCTTTATTTCGCTTAGTTGCTTATTCTTGAGTAGAACTGCTTGTTCACTCCAGGAATAAGCATGTTTGTAAAATGAGTCAAATTGAAGCAGAAAACATTGTTGGAGTGTCAGAATGCATAGATAGAAGGCAAATAAGCGTTCCATGGCTTTATTTCGCTTAGTTGCTTATTCTTGAGTAGAACTGCTTGTTCACTCCAGGAATAAGCATGTTTGTAAGATGAGTCAAATTGAAGCAGAAAACATTCTTGGAGTGTCAGAATGCACAGATAGAAGGCAAATAAGCGTTCTATCGCTTTATTTCGCTTAGTTGCTTACTCTTGAGTAGAACTGCATGTTCACGCCAGAATTAAGCATCTTTGTGAAATGAGTCAAATTGAAGCAGAACACTTTGGTGGAGTGTCAGAATGCACAGATAGAAGGCAAATAAGCGTTCCATGGCTTTATTTCGCTTAGTTGCTTATTCTTGAGTAGAATTGCTTGTTCACTCCAGAATTAAGCATCTTTGTGAAATGAGTCAAATTGAATCAGAACACATTGTTGGAGTGTCAGAATGCACAGATAGAAGGCAAATAAGCGTTCTATCGCTTTATTTCGCTTAGTTGCTTACTCTTGAGTAGAACTGCATGTTCAAGCCAGAATTAAGCATCTTTGTGAAATGAGCCAAATTGAAGCAGAAAACATTGTTGGAGTGTCAGAATGCATAGATAGAAGGCAAATAAGCGTTCCATGGCTTTATTTCGCTTATTTGCTTACTCTTGAGTAGAACTGCATGTTCACGCCAGAATTAAGCATCTTTGTGAAATGAGTCAAATTGAAGCAGAACACTTTGGTGGAGTATCAGAATGCACAGATAGAAGGCAAATAAGCGTTCCATGGCTTTATTTCGCTTAGTTGCTTATTCTTGAGTAGAACTGCTTGTTCACTCCAGAATTAAGCATCTTTGTGAAATGAGTCAAATTGAATCAGAACACATTTTTGGAGTGTCAGAATGCACAGATAGAAGTCAAATAAGCGTTCTATCGCTTTATTTCGCTTAGTTGCTTACTCTTGAGTAGAACTGCATGTTCACGCCAGAATTAAGCATCTTTGTGAAATGAGTCAAATTGAAGCAGAACACATTGTTGGAGTGTCAGAATGCACAGATAGAAGGCAAATAAGCGTTCCATGGCTTTATTTCGCTTAGTTGCTTATTCTTGAGTAGAACTGCTTGTTCACTCCAGGAATAAGCATGTTTGTAAAATGAGTCAAATTGAAGCAGAAAACATTGTTGGAGTGTCAGAATGCACAGATAGAAGGCAAATAAGCGTTCCATGGCTTTATTTCGCTTAGTTGCTTACTCTTGAGTAGAACTGCATGTTCACTCCAGAAATAAGCATCTTTGTAAAATGAGTCAAATTGAATCAGAACACATTGTTGGAGTGTCAGAATGCACAGATAGAAGGCAAATAAGCGTTCTATCGCTTTATTTCGCTTAGTTGCTTACTCTTGAGTAGAACTGCATGTTCACGCCAGAATTAAGCATCTTTGTGAAATGAGCCAAATTGAAGCAAAAAACATTGTTGGAGTGTCAGAATGCATAGATAGAAGGCAAATAAGCGTTCCATGGCTTTATTTCGCTTAGTTGCTTATTCTTGAGTAGAACTGCTTGTTCACTCCAGGAATAAGCATGTTTGTAAGATGAGTCAAATTGAAGCAGAAAACATTCTTGGAGTGTCAGAATGCACAGATAGAAGGCAAATAAGCGTTCTATCGCTTTATTTCGCTTAGTTGCTTACTCTTGAGTAGAACTGCATGTTCACGCCAGAATTAAGCATCTTTGTGAAATGAGTCAAATTGAAGCAGAACACTTTGGTGGAGTGTCAGAATGCACAGATAGAAGGCAAATAAGCGTTCCATGGCTTTATTTCGCTTAGTTGCTTATTCTTGAGTAGAATTGCTTGTTCACTCCAGAATTAAGCATCTTTGTGAAATGAGTCAAATTGAATCAGAACACATTGTTGGAGTGTCAGAATGCACAGATAGAAGGCAAATAAGCGTTCTATCGCTTTATTTCGCTTAGTTGCTTACTCTTGAGTAGAACTGCATGTTCAAGCCAGAATTAAGCATCTTTGTGAAATGAGCCAAATTGAAGCAGAAAACATTGTTGGAGTGTCAGAATGCATAGATAGAAGGCAAATAAGCGTTCTATCGCTTTATTTCGCTTAGTTGCTTACTCTTGAGTAGAACTGCATGTTCACGCCAGAATTAAGCATCTTTGTGAAATGAGTCAAATTGAAGCAGAACACTTTGGTGGAGTGTCAGAATGCACAGATAGAAGGCAAATAAGCGTTCCATGGCTTTATTTCGCTTAGTTGCTTATTCTTGAGTAGAATTGCTTGTTCACTCCAGAATTAAGCATCTTTGTGAAATGAGTCAAATTGAATCAGAACACATTGTTGGAGTGTCAGAATGCACAGATAGAAGGCAAATAAGCGTTCTATCGCTTTATTTCGCTTAGTTGCTTACTCTTGAGTAGAACTGCATGTTCAAGCCAGAATTAAGCATCTTTGTGAAATGAGCCAAATTGAAGCAGAAAACATTGTTGGAGTGTCAGAATGCATAGATAGAAGGCAAATAAGCGTTCCATGGCTTTATTTCGCTTATTTGCTTACTCTTGAGTAGAACTGCATGTTCACGCCAGAATTAAGCATCTTTGTGAAATGAGTCAAATTGAAGCAGAACACTTTGGTGGAGTATCAGAATGCACAGATAGAAGGCAAATAAGCGTTCCATGGCTTTATTTCGCTTAGTTGCTTATTCTTGAGTAGAACTGCTTGTTCACTCCAGAATTAAGTATCTTTGTGAAATGAGTCAAATTGAATCAGAACACATTTTTGGAGTGTCAGAATGCACAGATAGAAGTCAAATAAGCGTTCTATCGCTTTATTTCGCTTAGTTGCTTACTCTTGAGTAGAACTGCATGTTCACGCCAGAATTAAGCATCTTTGTGAAATGAGTCAAATTGAAGCAGAACACATTGTTGGAGTGTCAGAATGCACAGATAGAAGGCAAATAAGCGTTCCATGGCTTTATTTCGCTTAGTTGCTTATTCTTGAGTAGAACTGCTTGTTCACTCCAGGAATAAGCATGTTTGTAAAATGAGTCAAATTGAAGCAGAAAACATTGTTGGAGTGTCAGAATGCACAGATAGAAGGCAAATAAGCGTTCCATGGCTTTATTTCGCTTAGTTGCTTACTCTTGAGTAGAACTGCATGTTCACTCCAGAAATAAGCATCTTTGTAAAATGAGTCAAATTGAATCAGAACACATTGTTGGAGTGTCAGAATGCACAGATAGAAGGCAAATAAGCGTTCTATCGCTTTATTTCGCTTAGTTGCTTACTCTTGAGTAGAACTGCATGTTCACGCCAGAATTAAGCATCTTTGTGAAATGAGCCAAATTGAAGCAAAAAACATTGTTGGAGTGTCAGAATGCATAGATAGAAGGCAAATAAGCGTTCCATGGCTTTATTTCGCTTAGTTGCTTATTCTTGAGTAGAACTGCTTGTTCACTCCAGGAATAAGCATGTTTGTAAGATGAGTCAAATTGAAGCAGAAAACATTCTTGGAGTGTCAGAATGCACAGATAGAAGGCAAATAAGCGTTCTATCGCTTTATTTCGCTTAGTTGCTTACTCTTGAGTAGAACTGCATGTTCACGCCAGAATTAAGCATCTTTGTGAAATGAGTCAAATTGAAGCAGAACACTTTGGTGGAGTGTCAGAATGCACAGATAGAAGGCAAATAAGCGTTCCATGGCTTTATTTCGCTTAGTTGCTTATTCTTGAGTAGAATTGCTTGTTCACTCCAGAATTAAGCATCTTTGTGAAATGAGTCAAATTGAATCAGAACACATTGTTGGAGTGTCAGAATGCACAGATAGAAGGCAAATAAGCGTTCTATCGCTTTATTTCGCTTAGTTGCTTACTCTTGAGTAGAACTGCATGTTCAAGCCAGAATTAAGCATCTTTGTGAAATGAGCCAAATTGAAGCAGAAAACATTGTTGGAGTGTCAGAATGCATAGATAGAAGGCAAATAAGCGTTCTATCGCTTTATTTCGCTTAGTTGCTTACTCTTGAGTAGAACTGCATGTTCACGCCAGAATTAAGCATCTTTGTGAAATGAGTCAAATTGAAGCAGAACACTTTGGTGGAGTGTCAGAATGCACAGATAGAAGGCAAATAAGCGTTCCATGGCTTTATTTCGCTTAGTTGCTTATTCTTGAGTAGAATTGCTTGTTCACTCCAGAATTAAGCATCTTTGTGAAATGAGTCAAATTGAATCAGAACACATTGTTGGAGTGTCAGAATGCACAGATAGAAGGCAAATAAGCGTTCTATCGCTTTATTTCGCTTAGTTGCTTACTCTTGAGTAGAACTGCATGTTCAAGCCAGAATTAAGCATCTTTGTGAAATGAGCCAAATTGAAGCAGAAAACATTGTTGGAGTGTCAGAATGCATAGATAGAAGGCAAATAAGCGTTCCATGGCTTTATTTCGCTTATTTGCTTACTCTTGAGTAGAACTGCATGTTCACGCCAGAATTAAGCATCTTTGTGAAATGAGTCAAATTGAAGCAGAACACTTTGGTGGAGTATCAGAATGCACAGATAGAAGGCAAATAAGCGTTCCATGGCTTTATTTCGCTTAGTTGCTTATTCTTGAGTAGAACTGCTTGTTCACTCCAGAATTAAGCATCTTTGTGAAATGAGTCAAATTGAATCAGAACACATTTTTGGAGTGTCAGAATGCACAGATAGAAGTCAAATAAGCGTTCTATCGCTTTAATTTCGCTTAGTTGCTTACTCTTGAGTAGAACTGCATGTTCACGCCAGAATTAAGCATCTTTGTGAAATGAGTCAAATTGAAGCAGAACACATTGTTGGAGTGTCAGAATGCACAGATAGAAGGCAAATAAGCGTTCCATGGCTTTATTTCGCTTAGTTGCTTATTCTTGAGTAGAACTGCTTGTTCACTCCAGGAATAAGCATGTTTGTAAAATGAGTCAAATTGAAGCAGAAAACATTGTTGGAGTGTCAGAATGCACAGATAGAAGGCAAATAAGCGTTCCATGGCTTTATTTCGCTTAGTTGCTTACTCTTGAGTAGAAAGCATGTTCACTCCAGAAATAAGCATCTTTGTAAAATGAGTCAAATTGAATCAGAACACATTGTTGGAGTGTCAGAATGCACAGATAGAAGGCAAATAAGCGTTCTATCGCTTTATTTCGCTTAGTTGCTTACTCTTGAGTAGAACTGCATGTTCACGCCAGAATTAAGCATCTTTGTGAAATGAGCCAAATTGAAGCAAAAAACATTGTTGGAGTGTCAGAATGCATAGATAGAAGGCAAATAAGCGTTCCATGGCTTTATTTCGCTTAGTTGCTTATTCTTGAGTAGAACTGCTTGTTCACTCCAGGAATAAGCATGTTTGTAAGATGAGTCAAATTGAAGCAGAAAACATTCTTGGAGTGTCAGAATGCACAGATAGAAGGCAAATAAGCGTTCTATCGCTTTATTTCGCTTAGTTGCTTACTCTTGAGTAGAACTGCATGTTCACGCCAGAATTAAGCATCTTTGTGAAATGAGTCAAATTGAAGCAGAACACTTTGGTGGAGTGTCAGAATGCACAGATAGAAGGCAAATAAGCGTTCCATGGCTTTATTTCGCTTAGTTGCTTATTCTTGAGTAGAATTGCTTGTTCACTCCAGAATTAAGCATCTTTGTGAAATGAGTCAAATTGAATCAGAACACATTGTTGGAGTGTCAGAATGCACAGATAGAAGGCAAATAAGCGTTCTATCGCTTTATTTCGCTTAGTTGCTTACTCTTGAGTAGAACTGCATGTTCAAGCCAGAATTAAGCATCTTTGTGAAATGAGCCAAATTGAAGCAGAAAACATTGTTGGAGTGTCAGAATGCATAGATAGAAGGCAAATAAGCGTTCCATGGCTTTATTTCGCTTATTTGCTTACTCTTGAGTAGAACTGCATGTTCACGCCAGAATTAAGCATCTTTGTGAAATGAGTCAAATTGAAGCAGAACACTTTGGTGGAGTATCAGAATGCACAGATAGAAGGCAAATAAGCGTTCCATGGCTTTATTTCGCTTAGTTGCTTATTCTTGAGTAGAACTGCTTGTTCACTCCAGAATTAAGCATCTTTGTGAAATGAGTCAAATTGAATCAGAACACATTGTTGGAGTGTCAGAATGCACAGATAGAAGTCAAATAAGCGTTCTATCGCTTTATTTCGCTTAGTTGCTTACTCTTGAGTAGAACTGCATGTTCACGCCAGAATTAAGCATCTTTGTGAAATGAGTCAAATTGAAGCAGAACACATTGTTGGAGTGTCAGAATGCACAGATAGAAGGCAAATAAGCGTTCCATGGCTTTATTTCGCTTAGTTGCTTATTCTTGAGTAGAACTGCTTGTTCACTCCAGGAATAAGCATGTTTGTAAAATGAGTCAAATTGAAGCAGAAAACATTGTTGGAGTGTCAGAATGCACAGATAGAAGGCAAATAAGCGTTCCATGGCTTTATTTCGCTTAGTTGCTTACTCTTGAGTAGAACTGCATGTTCACTCCAGAAATAAGCATCTTTGTAAAATGAGTCAAATTGAATCAGAACACATTGTTGGAGTGTCAGAATGCACAGATAGAAGGCAAATAAGCGTTCTATCGCTTTATTTCGCTTAGTTGCTTACTCTTGAGTAGAACTGCATGTTCACTCCAGAAATAAGCATCTTTGTAAAATGAGTCAAATTGAATCAGAACACATTGTTGGAGTGTCAGAATGCACAGATAGAAGGCAAATATGCATTCTATCGCTTTATTTCGCTTAGTTGCTTACTCTTGAGTAGAACTGCATGTTCACGCCAGAATTAAGCATCTTTGTGAAATGAGCCAAATTGAAGCAAAAAACATTGTTGGAGTGTCAGAATGCATAGATAGAAGGCAAATAAGCGTTCCATGGCTTTATTTCGCTTAGTTGCTTATTCTTGAGTAGAACTGCTTGTTCACTCCAGGAATAAGCATGTTTGTAAGATGAGTCAAATTGAAGCAGAAAACATTCTTGGAGTGTCAGAATGCACAGAAGGCAAATAAGCGTTCTATCGCTTTATTTCGCTTAGTTGCTTACTCTTGAGTAGAACTGCATGTTCACGCCAGAATTAAGCATCTTTGTGAAATGAGTCAAATTGAAGCAGAACACTTTGGTGGAGTGTCAGAATGCACAGATAGAAGGCAAATAAGCGTTCCATGGCTTTATTTCGCTTAGTTGCTTATTCTTGAGTAGAACTGCTTGTTCACTCCAGAATTAAGCATCTTTGTGAAATGAGTCAAATTGAATCAGAACACATTGTTGGAGTGTCAGAATGCACAGATAGAAGGCAAATAAGCGTTCTATCGCTTTATTTCGCTTAGTTGCTTACTGTTGAGTAGAACTGCATGTTCACGCCAAAAATAAGCATCTTTGTAAAATGAGTCAAATTGAATCAGAACACATTGTTGGAGTGTCAGAATGCACAGATAGAAGGGAAATAAGCGTTCCATGGCTTTATTTCGATTAGTTGCTTATTCTTGAGTAGAACTGCTTGTTCACTCCAGGAATAAGCATGTTTGTAAAATGAGTCAAATTGAAGCAGAAAACATTGTTGGAGTGTCAGAATGCACAGATAAAAGGCAAATAAGCGTTCCATGGCTTTATTTCGCTTAGTTGCTTACTCTTGAGTAGAACTGCATGTTCACTCCAGAAATAAGCATCTTTGTAAAATGAGTCAAATTGAATCAGAACACATTGTTGGAGTGTCAGAATGCACAGATAGAAGGCAAATAAGCGTTCTATCGCTTTATTTCGCTTAGTTGCTTACTCTTGAGTAGAACTGCATGTTCACGCCAGAATTAAGCATCTTTGTGAAATGAGCCAAATTGAAGCAGAAAACATTGTTGGAGTGTCAGAATGCATAGATAGAAGGCAAATAAGCGTTCCATGGCTTTATTTCGCTTAGTTTCTTATTCTTGAGTAGAACTGCTTGTTCACTCCAGGAATAAGCATGTTTGTAAAATGAGCCAAATTGAAGCAGAAAACATTCTTGGAGTGTCAGAATGCACAGATAGAAGTCAAATAAGCGTTCTATCGCTTTATTTCGCTTAGTTGCTTACTCTTGAGTAGAACTGCATGTTCACGCCAGAATTAAGCATCTTTGTGAAATGAGTCAAATTGAAGCAGAACACATTGGTGGAGTGTCAGAATGCACAGATAGAAGGCAAATAAGCGTTCCATGGCTTTATTTCGCTTAGTTGCTTATTCTTGAGTAGAACTGCTTGTTCACTCCAGGAATAAGCATGTTTGTAAAATGAGTCAAATTGAAGCAGAAAACATTGTTGGAGTGTCAGAATGCACAGATAGAAGGCAAATAAGCGTTCCATGGCTTTATTTCGCTTAGTTGCTTACTCTTGAGTAGAACTGCATGTTCACTCCAGAAATAAGCATCTTTGTAAAATGAGTCAAATTGAATCAGAACACATTGTTGGAGTGTCAGAATGCACAGATAGAAGGCAAATAAGCGTTCTATCGCTTTATTTCGCTTAGTTGCTTACTCTTGAGTAGAACTGCATGTTCAAGCCAGAATTAAGCATCTTTGTGAAATGAGCCAAATTGAAGCAGAAAACATTGTTGGAGTGTCAGAATGCATAGATAGAAGGCAAATAAGCGTTCCATGGCTTTATTTCGCTTATTTGCTTACTCTTGAGTAGAACTGCATGTTCACGCCAGAATTAAGCATCTTTGTGAAATGAGTCAAATTGAAGCAGAACACTTTGGTGGAGTATCAGAATGCACAGATAGAAGGCAAATAAGCGTTCCATGGCTTTATTTCGCTTAGTTGCTTATTCTTGAGTAGAACTGCTTGTTCACTCCAGAATTAAGCATCTTTGTGAAATGAGTCAAATTGAATCAGAACACATTGTTGGAGTGTCAGAATGCACAGATAGAAGTCAAATAAGCGTTCTATCGCTTTATTTCGCTTAGTTGCTTACTCTTGAGTAGAACTGCATGTTCACGCCAGAATTAAGCATCTTTGTGAAATGAGTCAAATTGAAGCAGAACACATTGTTGGAGTGTCAGAATGCACAGATAGAAGGCAAATAAGCGTTCCATGGCTTTATTTCGCTTAGTTGCTTACTCTTGAGTAGAACTGCATGTTCACTCCAGAAATAAGCATCTTTGTAAAATGAGTCAAATTGAATCAGAACACATTGTTGGAGTGTCAGAATGCACAGATAGAAGGCAAATAAGCGTTCTATCGCTTTATTTCGCTTAGTTGCTTACTCTTGAGTAGAACTGCATGTTCACGCCAGAATTAAGCATCTTTGTGAAATGAGCCAAATTGAAGCAAAAAACATTGTTGGAGTGTCAGAATGCATAGATAGAAGGCAAATAAGCGTTCCATGGCTTTATTTCGCTTAGTTGCTTATTCTTGAGTAGAACTGCTTGTTCACTCCAGGAATAAGCATGTTTGTAAGATGAGTCAAATTGAAGCAGAAAACATTCTTGGAGTGTCAGAATGCACAGATAGAAGGCAAATAAGCGTTCTATCGCTTTATTTCGCTTAGTTGCTTACTCTTGAGTAGAACTGCATGTTCACGCCAGAATTAAGCATCTTTGTGAAATGAGTCAAATTGAAGCAGAACACTTTGGTGGAGTGTCAGAATGCACAGATAGAAGGCAAATAAGCGTTCCATGGCTTTATTTCGCTTAGTTGCTTATTCTTGAGTAGAATTGCTTGTTCACTCCAGAATTAAGCATCTTTGTGAAATGAGTCAAATTGAAGCAGAACACATTGGTGGAGTGTCAGAATGCACAGATAGAAGGCAAATAAGCGTTCTATCGCTTTATTTCGCTTAGTTGCTTACTCTTGAGTAGAACTGCATGTTCAAGCCAGAATTAAGCATCTTTGTGAAATGAGCCAAATTGAAGCAGAAAACATTGTTGGAGTGTCAGAATGCATAGATAGAAGGCAAATAAGCGTTCCATGGCTTTATTTCGCTTATTTGCTTACTCTTGAGTAGAACTGCATGTTCACGCCAGAATTAAGCATCTTTGTGAAATGAGTCAAATTGAAGCAGAACACTTTGGTGGAGTATCAGAATGCACAGATAGAAGGCAAATAAGCGTTCCATGGCTTTATTTCGCTTAGTTGCTTATTCTTGAGTAGAACTGCTTGTTCACTCCAGAATTAAGCATCTTTGTGAAATGAGTCAAATTGAATCAGAACACATTGTTGGAGTGTCAGAATGCACAGATAGAAGTCAAATAAGCGTTCTATCGCTTTATTTCGCTTAATTGCTTACTCTTGAGTAGAACTGCATGTTCACGCCAGAATTAAGCATCTTTGTGAAATGAGTCAAATTGAAGCAGAACACATTGTTGGAGTGTCAGAATGCACAGATAGAAGGCAAATAAGCGTTCCATGGCTTTATTTCGCTTAGTTGCTTATTCTTGAGTAGAACTGCTTGTTCACTCCAGGAATAAGCATGTTTGTAAAATGAGTCAAATTGAAGCAGAAAACATTGTTGGAGTGTCAGAATGCACAGATAGAAGGCAAATAAGCGTTCCATGGCTTTATTTCGCTTAGTTGCTTACTCTTGAGTAGAACTGCATGTTCACTCCAGAAATAAGCATCTTTGTAAAATGAGTCAAATTGAATCAGAACACATTGTTGGAGTGTCAGAACGCACAGATAGAAGGCAAATAAGCGTTCTATCGCTTTATTTCGCTTAGTTGCTTACTCTTGAGTAGAACTGCATGTTCACGCCAGAATTAAGCATCTTTCTGAAATGAGCCAAATTGAAGCAAAAAACATTGTTGGAGTGTCAGAATGCATAGATAGAAGGCAAATAAGCGTTCCATGGCTTTATTTCGCTTAGTTGCTTATTCTTGAGTAGAACTGCTTGTTCACTCCAGGAATAAGCATGTTTGTAAGATGAGTCAAATTGAAGCAGAAAACATTCTTGGAGTGTCAGAATGCACAGAAGGCAAATAAGCGTTCTATCGCTTTATTTCGCTTAGTTGCTTACTCTTGAGTAGAACTGCATGTTCACGCCAGAATTAAGCATCTTTGTGAAATGAGTCAAATTGAAGCAGAACACTTTGGTGGAGTGTCAGAATGCACAGATAGAAGGCAAATAAGCGTTCCATGGCTTTATTTCGCTTAGTTGCTTACTCTTGAGTAGAACTGCATGTTCACGCCAGAATTAAGCATCTTTGTGAAATGAGCCAAATTGAAGCAAAAAACATTGTTGGAGTGTCAGAATGCATAGATAGAAGGCAAATAAGCGTTCCATGGCTTTATTTCGCTTAGTTGCTTATTCTTGAGTAGAACTGCTTGTTCACTCCAGGAATAAGCATGTTTGTAAGATGAGTCAAATTGAAGCAGAAAACATTCTTGGAGTGTCAGAATGCACAGATAGAAGGCAAATAAGCGTTCCATGGCTTTATTTCGCTTAGTTGCTTATTCTTGAGTAGAACTGCTTGTTCACTCCAGAATTAAGCATCTTTGTGAAATGAGTCAAATTGAATCAGAACACATTGTTGGAGTGTCAGAATGCACAGATAGAAGGCAAATAAGCGTTCTATCGCTTTATTTCGCTTAGTTGCTTACTGTTGAGTAGAACTGCATGTTCACGCCAAAAATAAGCATCTTTGTAAAATGAGTCAAATTGAATCAGAACACATTGTTGGAGTGTCAGAATGCACAGATAGAAGGGAAATAAGCGTTCCATGGCTTTATTTCGATTAGTTGCTTATTCTTGAGTAGAACTGCTTGTTCACTCCAGGAATAAGCATGTTTTGTAAAATGAGTCAAATTGAAGCAGAAAACATTGTTGGAGTGTCAGAATGCACAGATAGAAGGCAAATAAGCGTTCCATGGCTTTATTTCGCTTAGTTGCTTACTCTTGAGTAGAACTGCATGTTCACTCCAGAAATAAGCATCTTTGTAAAATGAGTCAAATTGAATCAGAACACATTGTTGGAGTGTCAGAATGCACAGATAGAAGGCAAATAAGCGTTCTATCGCTTTATTTCGCTTAGTTGCTTACTCTTGAGTAGAACTGCATGTTCACGCCAGAATTAAGCATCTTTGTGAAATGAGCCAAATTGAAGCAGAAAACATTGTTGGAGTGTCAGAATGCATAGATAGAAGGCAAATAAGCGTTCCATGGCTTTATTTCGCTTAGTTTCTTATTCTTGAGTAGAACTGCTTGTTCACTCCAGGAATAAGCATGTTTGTAAAATGAGCCAAATTGAAGCAGAAAACATTCTTGGAGTGTCAGAATGCACAGATAGAAGTCAAATAAGCGTTCTATCGCTTTATTTCGCTTAGTTGCTTACTCTTGAGTAGAACTGCATGTTCACGCCAGAATTAAGCATCTTTGTGAAATGAGTCAAATTGAAGCAGAACACATTGGTGGAGTGTCAGAATGCACAGATAGAAGGCAAATAAGCGTTCCATGGCTTTATTTCGCTTAGTTGCTTATTCTTGAGTAGAACTGCTTGTTCACTCCAGGAATAAGCATGTTTGTAAAATGAGTCAAATTGAAGCAGAAAACATTGTTGGAGTGTCAGAATGCACAGATAGAAGGCAAATAAGCGTTCCATGGCTTTATTTCGCTTAGTTGCTTACTCTTGAGTAGAACTGCATGTTCACTCCAGAAATAAGCATCTTTGTAAAATGAGTCAAATTGAATCAGAACACATTGTTGGAGTGTCAGAATGCACAGATAGAAGGCAAATAAGCGTTCTATCGCTTTATTTCGCTTAGTTGCTTACTCTTGAGTAGAACTGCATGTTCAAGCCAGAATTAAGCATCTTTGTGAAATGAGCCAAATTGAAGCAGAAAACATTGTTGGAGTGTCAGAATGCATAGATAGAAGGCAAATAAGCGTTCCATGGCTTTATTTCACTTATTTGCTTACTCTTGAGTAGAACTGCATGTTCACGCCAGAATTAAGCATCTTTGTGAAATGAGTCAAATTGAAGCAGAACACTTTGGTGGAGTATCAGAATGCACAGATAGAAGGCAAATAAGCGTTCCATGGCTTTATTTCGCTTAGTTGCTTATTCTTGAGTAGAACTGCTTGTTCACTCCAGAATTAAGCATCTTTGTGAAATGAGTCAAATTGAATCAGAACACATTGTTGGAGTGTCAGAATGCACAGATAGAAGTCAAATAAGCGTTCTATCGCTTTATTTCGCTTAGTTGCTTACTCTTGAGTAGAACTGCATGTTCACGCCAGAATTAAGCATCTTTCTGAAATGAGCCAAATTGAAGCAAAAAACATTGTTGGAGTGTCAGAATGCATAGATAGAAGGCAAATAAGCGTTCCATGGCTTTATTTCGCTTAGTTGCTTATTCTTGAGTAGAACTGCTTGTTCACTCCAGGAATAAGCATGTTTGTAAGATGAGTCAAATTGAAGCAGAAAATATTCTTGGAGTGTCAGAATGCACAGAAGGCAAATAAGCGTTCTATCGCTTTATTTCGCTTAGTTGCTTACTCTTGAGTAGAACTGCATGTTCACGCCAGAATTAAGCATCTTTGTGAAATGAGTCAAATTGAAGCAGAACACTTTGGTGGAGTGTCAGAATGCACAGATAGAAGGCAAATAAGCGTTCCATGGCTTTATTTCGCTTAGTTGCTTACTCTTGAGTAGAACTGCATGTTCACGCCAGAATTAAGCATCTTTGTGAAATGAGCCAAATTGAAGCAAAAAACATTGTTGGAGTGTCAGAATGCATAGATAGAAGGCAAATAAGCGTTCCATGGCTTTATTTCGCTTAGTTGCTTATTCTTGAGTAGAACTGCTTGTTCACTCCAGGAATAAGCATGTTTGTAAGATGAGTCAAATTGAAGCAGAAAACATTCTTGGAGTGTCAGAATGCACAGAAGGCAAATAAGCGTTCTATCGCTTTATTTCGCTTAGTTGCTTACTCTTGAGTAGAACTGCATGTTCACGCCAGAATTAAGCATCTTTGTGAAATGAGTCAAATTGAAGCAGAACACTTTGGTGGAGTGTCAGAATGCACAGATAGAAGGCAAATAAGCGTTCCATGGCTTTATTTCGCTTAGTTGCTTATTCTTGAGTAGAACTGCTTGTTCACTCCAGAATTAAGCATCTTTGTGAAATGAGTCAAATTGAATCAGAACACATTGTTGGAGTGTCAGAATGCACAGATAGAAGGCAAATAAGCGTTCTATCACTTTATTTCGCTTAGTTGCTTACTGTTGAGTAGAACTGCATGTTCACGCCAAAAATAAGCATCTTTGTAAAATGAGTCAAATTGAATCAGAACACATTGTTGGAGTGTCAGAATGCACAGATAGAAGGGAAATAAGCGTTCCATGGCTTTATTTCGATTAGTTGCTTATTCTTGAGTAGAACTGCTTGTTCACTCCAGGAATAAGCATGTTTTGTAAAATGAGTCAAATTGAAGCAGAAAACATTGTTGGAGTGTCAGAATGCACAGATAGAAGGCAAATAAGCGTTCCATGGCTTTATTTCGCTTAGTTGCTTACTCTTGAGTAGAACTGCATGTTCACTCCAGAAATAAGCATCTTTGTAAAATGAGTCAAATTGAATCAGAACACATTGTTGGAGTGTCAGAATGCACAGATAGAAGGCAAATAAGCGTTCTATCGCTTTATTTCGCTTAGTTGCTTACTCTTGAGTAGAACTGCATGTTCACGCCAGAATTAAGCATCTTTGTGAAATGAGCCAAATTGAAGCAGAAAACATTGTTGGAGTGTCAGAATGCATAGATAGAAGGCAAATAAGCGTTCCATGGCTTTATTTCGCTTAGTTTCTTATTCTTGAGTAGAACTGCTTGTTCACTCCAGGAATAAGCATGTTTGTAAAATGAGCCAAATTGAAGCAGAAAACATTCTTGGAGTGTCAGAATGCACAGATAGAAGTCAAATAAGCGTTCTATCGCTTTATTTCGCTTAGTTGCTTACTCTTGAGTAGAACTGCATGTTCACGCCAGAATTAAGCATCTTTGTGAAATGAGTCAAATTGAAGCAGAACACATTGGTGGAGTGTCAGAATGCACAGATAGAAGGCAAATAAGCGTTCCATGGCTTTATTTCGCTTAGTTGCTTATTCTTGAGTAGAACTGCTTGTTCACTCCAGGAATAAGCATGTTTGTAAAATGAGTCAAATTGAAGCAGAAAACATTGTTGGAGTGTCAGAATGCACAGATAGAAGGCAAATAAGCGTTCCATGGCTTTATTTCGCTTAGTTGCTTACTCTTGAGTAGAACTGCATGTTCACTCCAGAAATAAGCATCTTTGTAAAATGAGTCAAATTGAATCAGAACACATTGTTGGAGTGTCAGAATGCACAGATAGAAGGCAAATAAGCGTTCTATCGCTTTATTTCGCTTAGTTGCTTACTCTTGAGTAGAACTGCATGTTCAAGCCAGAATTAAGCATCTTTGTGAAATGAGCCAAATTGAAGCAGAAAACATTGTTGGAGTGTCAGAATGCATAGATAGAAGGCAAATAAGCGTTCCATGGCTTTATTTCGCTTATTTGCTTACTCTTGAGTAGAACTGCATGTTCACGCCAGAATTAAGCATCTTTGTGAAATGAGTCAAATTGAAGCAGAACACTTTGGTGGAGTATCAGAATGCACAGATAGAAGGCAAATAAGCGTTCCATGGCTTTATTTCGCTTAGTTGCTTATTCTTGAGTAGAACTGCTTGTTCACTCCAGAATTAAGCATCTTTGTGAAATGAGTCAAATTGAATCAGAACACATTGTTGGAGTGTCAGAATGCACAGATAGAAGTCAAATAAGCGTTCTATCGCTTTATTTCGCTTAGTTGCTTACTCTTGAGTAGAACTGCATGTTCACGCCAGAATTAAGCATCTTTGTGAAATGAGTCAAATTGAAGCAGAACACATTGTTGGAGTGTCAGAATGCACAGATAGAAGGCAAATAAGCGTTCCATGGCTTTATTTCGCTTAGTTGCTTATTCTTGAGTAGAACTGCTTGTTCACTCCAGGAATAAGCATGTTTGTAAAATGAGTCAAATTGAAGCAGAAAACATTGTTGGAGTGTCAGAATGCACAGATAGAAGGCAAATAAGCGTTCCATGGCTTTATTTCGCTTAGTTGCTTACTCTTGAGTAGAACTGCATGTTCACTCCAGAAATAAGCATCTTTGTAAAATGAGTCAAATTGAATCAGAACACATTGTTGGAGTGTCAGAATGCACAGATAGAAGGCAAATAAGCGTTCTATCGCTTTATTTCGCTTAGTTGCTTACTCTTGAGTAGAACTGCATGTTCACGCCAGAATTAAGCATCTTTGTGAAATGAGCCAAATTGAAGCAAAAAACATTGTTGGAGTGTCAGAATGCATAGATAGAAGGCAAATAAGCGTTCCATGGCTTTATTTCGCTTAGTTGCTTATTCTTGAGTAGAACTGCTTGTTCACTCCAGGAATAAGCATGTTTGTAAGATGAGTCAAATTGAAGCAGAAAACATTCTTGGAGTGTCAGAATGCACAGATAGAAGGCAAATAAGCGTTCTATCGCTTTATTTCGCTTAGTTGCTTACTCTTGAGTAGAACTGCATGTTCACGCCAGAATTAAGCATCTTTGTGAAATGAGTCAAATTGAAGCAGAACACTTTGGTGGAGTGTCAGAATGCACAGATAGAAGGCAAATAAGCGTTCCATGGCTTTATTTCGCTTAGTTGCTTATTCTTGAGTAGAATTGCTTGTTCACTCCAGAATTAAGCATCTTTGTGAAATGAGTCAAATTGAAGCAGAACACATTGGTGGAGTGTCAGAATGCACAGATAGAAGGCAAATAAGCGTTCTATCGCTTTATTTCGCTTAGTTGCTTACTCTTGAGTAGAACTGCATGTTCAAGCCAGAATTAAGCATCTTTGTGAAATGAGCCAAATTGAAGCAGAAAACATTGTTGGAGTGTCAGAATGCATAGATAGAAGGCAAATAAGCGTTCCATGGCTTTATTTCGCTTATTTGCTTACTCTTGAGTAGAACTGCATGTTCACGCCAGAATTAAGCATCTTTGTGAAATGAGTCAAATTGAAGCAGAACACTTTGGTGGAGTATCAGAATGCACAGATAGAAGGCAAATAAGCGTTCCATGGCTTTATTTCGCTTAGTTGCTTATTCTTGAGTAGAACTGCTTGTTCACTCCAGAATTAAGCATCTTTGTGAAATGAGTCAAATTGAATCAGAACACATTGTTGGAGTGTCAGAATGCACAGATAGAAGTCAAATAAGCGTTCTATCGCTTTATTTCGCTTAGTTGCTTACTCTTGAGTAGAACTGCATGTTCACGCCAGAATTAAGCATCTTTGTGAAATGAGTCAAATTGAAGCAGAACACATTGTTGGAGTGTCAGAATGCACAGATAGAAGGCAAATAAGCGTTCCATGGCTTTATTTCGCTTAGTTGCTTATTCTTGAGTAGAACTGCTTGTTCACTCCAGGAATAAGCATGTTTGTAAAATGAGTCAAATTGAAGCAGAAAACATTGTTGGAGTGTCAGAATGCACAGATAGAAGGCAAATAAGCGTTCCATGGCTTTATTTCGCTTAGTTGCTTACTCTTGAGTAGAACTGCATGTTCACTCCAGAAATAAGCATCTTTGTAAAATGAGTCAAATTGAATCAGAACACATTGTTGGAGTGTCAGAACGCACAGATAGAAGGCAAATAAGCGTTCTATCGCTTTATTTCGCTTAGTTGCTTACTCTTGAGTAGAACTGCATGTTCACGCCAGAATTAAGCATCTTTGTGAAATGAGCCAAATTGAAGCAAAAAACATTGTTGGAGTGTCAGAATGCATAGATAGAAGGCAAATAAGCGTTCCATGGCTTTATTTCGCTTAGTTGCTTATTCTTGAGTAGAACTGCTTGTTCACTCCAGGAATAAGCATGTTTGTAAGATGAGTCAAATTGAAGCAGAAAACATTCTTGGAGTGTCAGAATGCACAGATAGAAGGCAAATAAGCGTTCTATCGCTTTATTTCGCTTAGTTGCTTACTCTTGAGTAGAACTGCATGTTCACGCCAGAATTAAGCATCTTTGTGAAATGAGTCAAATTGAAGCAGAACACTTTGGTGGAGTGTCAGAATGCACAGATAGAAGGCAAATAAGCGTTCCATGGCTTTATTTCGCTTAGTTGCTTATTCTTGAGTAGAATTGCTTGTTCACTCCAGAATTAAGCATCTTTGTGAAATGAGTCAAATTGAATCAGAACACATTGTTGGAGTGTCAGAATGCACAGATAGAAGGCAAATAAGCGTTCTATCGCTTTATTTCGCTTAGTTGCTTACTGTTGAGTAGAACTGCATGTTCACGCCAGAAATAAGCATCTTTGTGAAATGAGTCAAATTGAATCAGAACACATTGTTGGAGTGTCAGAATGCACAGATAGAAGGCAAATAAGCGTGCCATGGCTTTATTTCGCTTAGTTGCTTATTCTTGAGTAGAACTGCTTGTTCACTCCAGGAATAAGCATGTTTGTAAAATGAGTCAAATTGAAGGAGAAAACATTGTTGGAAAGTCAGAATGCACAGATAGAAGGCAAATAAGCGTTCCATGGCTTTATTTCGCTTAGTTGCTTACTCTTGAGTAGAACTGCATGTTCACTCCAGAAATAAGCATCTTTGTAAAATGAGTCAAATTGAATCAGAACACATTGTTGGAGTGTCAGAATGCACAGTTAGAAGGCAAATAAGCGTTCTATCGCTTTATTTCGCTTAGTTGCTTACTCTTGAGTAGAACTGCATGTTCACTCCAGAAATAAGCATCTTTGTAAAATGAGTCAAATTGAAGCAGAAAACATCCTTTTAGTGTCAGAATGCACAGATAGAAGGCAAATAAGCGTTCCATGGCTTTATTTCGCTTATTTGCTTACTCTTGAGTAGAACTGCATGTTCACGCCAGAATTAAGCTTCTTTGTGAAATGAGCCAAATTGAAGCAGAAAACATTCTTGGAGTGTCAGAATGCACAGATAGAAGGCAAATAAGCGTTCTATCGCTTTATTTCGCTTAGTTGCTTACTCTTGAGTAGAACTGCATGTTCACGCCAGAATTAAGCATCTTTGTGAAATGAGTCAAATTGAAGCAGAACACTTTGGTGGAGTGTCAGAATGCACAGATAGAAGGCAAATAAGCGTTCCATGGCTTTATTTCGCTTAGTTGCTTATTCTTGAGTAGATTTGCTTGTTCACTCCAGAATTAAGCATCTTTGTGAAATGAGTCAAATTGAATCAGAACACATTGTTGGAGTGTCAGAATGCACAGATAGAAGGCAAATAAGCGTTCTATCGCTTTATTTCGCTTAGTTGCTTACTGTTGAGTAGAACTGCATGTTCACGCCAGAAATAAGCATCTTTGTGAAATGAGTCAAATTGAATCAGAACACATTGTTGGAGTGTCAGAATGCACAGATAGAAGGCAAATAAGCGTTCCATGGCTTTATTTCGCTTAGTTGCTTATTCTTGAGTAGAACTGCTTGTTCACTCCAGGAATAAGCATGTTTGTAAAATGAGTCAAATTGAAGCAGAAAACATTGTTGGAAAGTCAGAATGCACAGATAGAAGGCAAATAAGCGTTCCATGGCTTTATTTCGCTTAGTTGCTTACTCTTGAGTAGAACTGCATGTTCACTCCAGAAATAAGCATCTTTGTAAAATGAGTCAAATTGAATCAGAACACATTGTTGGAGTGTCAGAATGCACAGTTAGAAGGCAAATAAGCGTTCTATCGCTTTATTTCGCTTAGTTGCTTACTCTTGAGTAGAACTGCATGTTCACTCCAGAAATAAGCATCTTTGTAAAATGAGTCAAATTGAAGCAGAAAACATCCTTTTAGTGTCAGAATGCACAGATAGAAGGCAAATAAGCGTTCCATGGCTTTATTTCGCTTAGTTGCTTACTCTTGAGTAGAACTGCATGTTCACGCCAGAATTAAGCATCTTTGTGAAATGAGCCAAATTGAAGCAGAAAACATTGTTGGAGTGTCAGAATGCACAGATAGAAGGCAAATAAGCGTTCTATCGCTTTATTTCGCTTAGTTGCTTACTGTTGAGTAGAACTGCATGTTCACGCCAGAAATAAGCATCTTTGTAAAATGAGTCAAATTGAATCAGAACACATTGTTGGAGTGTCAGAATGCACAGATAGAAGGCAAATAAGCGTTCCATGGCTTTATTTCGCTTAGTTGCTTACTCTTGAGTAGAACTGCTTGTTCACTCCAGGAATAAGCATGTTTGTAAAATGAGCCAAATTAAAGCAGAAAACATTGTTGGACTGTCAGAATGCACAGATAGAAGGCAAATAAGCGTTCCATGGCTTTATTTCGCTTAGTTGCTTACTCTTGAGTAGAACTGCATGTTCACTCCAGAAATAAGCATCTTTGAAAAATGAGTCAAATTGAATCAGAACACATTGTTGGAGTGTCAGAATGCACAGATAGAAGGCAAATAAGCGTTCTATCGCTTTATTTCGCTTAGTTGCTTACTCTTGAGTAGAACTGCATGTTCACGCCAGAATTAAGCATCTTTGTGAAATGAGCCAAATTGAAGCAGAAAACATTGTTGGAGTGTCAGAATGCATAGATAGAAGGCAAATAAGCGTTCCATGGCTTTATTTGGCTTAGTTGCTTATTCATGAGTAGAACTGCTTGTTCACTCCAGGAATCAGCATGTTTGTAAAATGAGCCAAATTGAAGCAGAAAACATTCTTGGAGTGTCAGAATGCACAGATAGAAGTCAAATAAGCGTTCTATCGCTTTATTTCGCTTAGTTGCTTACTCTTGAGTAGAACTGCATGTTCACGCCAGAATTAAGCATCTTTGTGAAATGAGTCAAATTGAAGCAGAACACATTGGTGGAGTGTCAGAATGCACAGATAGAAGGCAAATAAGCGTTCCATGGCTTTATTTCGCTTAGTTGCTTATTCTTGAGTAGAACTGCTTGTTCAGGAATAAGCATGTTTGTAAAATGAGTCAAATTGAAGCAGAAAACATTCTTGGAGTGTCAGAATGCACAGATAGAAGGCAAATAAGCGTTCTATCGCTTTATTTCGCTTAGTTGCTTACTCTTGAGTAGAACTGCATGTTCACGCCAGAATTAAGCATCTTTGTGAAATGAGTCAAATTGAAGCAGAACACTTTGGTGGAGTGTCAGAATGCACAGATAGAAGTCAAATAAGCGTTCTATCGCTTTATTTCGCTTAGTTGCTTACTCTTGAGTAGAACTGCATGTTCACGCCAGAATTAAGCATCTTTGTGAAATGCGTCAAATTGAAGCAGAACACATTGGTGGAGTGTCAGAATGCACAGATAGAAGGCAAATAAGCGTTGCATGGCTTTATTTCGCTTAGTTGCTTATTCTTGAGTAGAACTGCTTGTTCACTCCAGGAATAAGCATGTTTGTAAAATGAGTCAAATTGAAGCAGAAAACATTGTTGGAGTGTCAGAATGCACAGATAGAAGGCAAATAAGCGTTCTATCGCTTTATTTCGCTTATTTGCTTACTCTTGAGTAGAACTGCATGTTCACTCCAGAAATAAGCATCTTTGTGAAATGAGTCAAATTGAAGCAGAACACTTTGGTGGAGTGTCAGAATGCACAGTTAGAAGGCAAATAAGCGTTCTATCGCTTTATTTCGCTTAGTTGCTTACTCTTGAGTAGAACTGCATGTTCACTCCAGAAATAAGCATCTTTGTAAAATGAGTCAAATTGAAGCAGAAAACATCCTTTTAGTGTCAGAATGCACAGATAGAAGGCAAATAAGCGTTCCATGGCTTTATTTCGCTTAGTTGCTTACTCTTGAGTAGAACTGCATGTTCACGCCAGAATTAAGCATCTTTGTGAAATGAGCCAAATTGAAGCAGAAAACATTGTTGGAGTGTCAGAATGCACAGATAGAAGGCAAATAAGCGTTCTATCGCTTTATTTCGCTTATTTGCTTACTCTTGAGTAGAACTGCATGTTCACTCCAGAAATAAGCATCTTTGTGAAATGAGTCAAATTGAAGCAGAACACTTTGGTGGAGTGTCAGAATGCACAGTTAGAAGGCAAATAAGCGTTCTATCGCTTTATTTCGCTTAGTTGCTTACTCTTGAGTAGAACTGCATGTTCACTCCAGAAATAAGCATCTTTGTAAAATGAGTCAAATTGAAGCAGAAAACATCCTTTTAGTGTCAGAATGCACAGATAGAAGGCAAATAAGCGTTCCATGGCTTTATTTCGCTTAGTTGCTTACTCTTGAGTAGAACTGCATGTTCACGCCAGAATTAAGCATCTTTGTGAAATGAGCCAAATTGAAGCAGAAAACATTGTTGGAGTGTCAGAATGCACAGATAGAAGGCAAATAAGCGTTCTATCGCTTTATTTCGCTTAGTTGCTTACTGTTGAGTATAACTGCATGTTCACGCCAGAAATAAGCATATTTGTAAAATGATTCAAATTGAATCAGAACACATTCTTGGAGTGTCAGAATGCACAGATAGAAGTCAAATAAGCGTTCTATCGCTTTATTTCGCTTAGTTGCTTACTCTTGAGTAGAACTGCATGTTCACTCCAGAAATAAGCATCTTTGTGAAATGAGTCAAATTGAAGCAGAACACATTGGTGGAGTGTCAGAATGCACAGATAGAAGGCAAATAAGCGTTCTATCGCTTTATTTCGCTTAGTTGCTTACTCTTGAGTAGAACTGCATGTTCACTCCAGAAATAAGCATCTTTGTAAAATGAGTCAAATTGAAGCAGAAAACATCCTTGGAGTGTCAGAATGCACAGATAGAAGGCAAATAAGCGTTCCATGGCTTTATTTCGCTTAGTTGCTTACTCTTGAGTAGAACTGCATGTTCACTCCAGAAATAAGCATCTTTGTAAAATGAGTCAAATTGAATCAGAACACATTGTTGGAGTGTCAGAATGCACAGATAGAAGGCAAATAAGCGTTCTATCGCTTCATTTCGCTTAGTTGCTTACTCTTGAGTAGAACTGCATGTTCACGCCAGAATTAAGCATCTTTGTGAAATGAGTCAAATTGAAGCAGAACACTTTGGTGGAGTGTCAGAATGCACAGATAGAAGGCAAATAAGCGTTCCATGGCTTTATTTCGCTTAGTTGCTTATTCTTGAGTAGAATTGCTTGTTCACTCCAGAATTAAGCATCTTTGTGAAATGAGTCAAATTGAAGCAGAAAACATTGTTGGAGTGTCAGAATGCACAGATAGAAGGCAAATAAGCGTTCCATGGCTTTATTTCGCTTAGTTGCTTACTCTTGATAAGAACTGCATGTTCATTCCAGAAATAAGCATCTTTGTAAAATGAGTCAAATTGAATCAGAACACATTGTTGGAGTGTCAGAATGCACAGTTAGAAGGCAAATAAGCGTTCTATCGCTTTATTTCGCTTAGTTGCTTACTCTTGAGTAGAACTGCATGTTCACTCCAGAAATAAGCATCTTTGTAAAATGAGTCAAATTGAAGCAGAAAACATCCTTTTAGTGTCAGAATGCACAGATAGAAGGCAAATAAGCGTTCCATGGCTTTATTTCGCTTAGTTGCTTACTCTTGAGTAGAACTGCATGTTCACGCCAGAATTAAGCTTCTTTGTGAAATGAGCCAAATTGAAGCAGAAAACATTCTTGGAGTGTCAGAATGCACAGATAGAAGGCAAATAAGCGTTCTATCGCTTTATTTCGCTTAGTTGCTTACTCTTGAGTAGAACTGCATGTTCACGCCAGAATTAAGCATCTTTGTGAAATGAGTCAAATTGAAGCAGAACACTTTGGTGGAGTGTCAGAATGCACAGATAGAAGGCAAATAAGCGTTCCATGGCTTTATTTCGCTTAGTTGCTTATTCTTGAGTAGAATTGCTTGTTCACTCCAGAATTAAGCATCTTTGTGAAATGAGTCAAATTGAATCAGAACACATTGTTGGAGTGTCAGAATGCACAGATAGAAGGCAAATAAGCGTTCTATCGCTTTATTTCGCTTAGTTGCTTACTGTTGAGTAGAACTGCATGTTCACGCCAGAAATAAGCATCTTTGTGAAATGAGTCAAATTGAATCAGAACACATTGTTGGAGTGTCAGAATGCACAGATAGAAGGCAAATAAGCGTTCCATGGCTTTATTTCGCTTAGTTGCTTATTCTTGAGTAGAACTGCTTGTTCACTCCAGGAATAAGCATGTTTGTAAAATGAGTCAAATTGAAGCAGAAAACATTGTTGGAAAGTCAGAATGCACAGATAGAAGGCAAATAAGCGTTCCATGGCTTTATTTCGCTTAGTTGCTTACTCTTGAGTAGAACTGCATGTTCACTCCAGAAATAAGCATCTTTGTAAAATGAGTCAAATTGAATCAGAACACATTGTTGGATTGTCAGAATGCACAGTTTGAAGGCAAATAAGCGTTCTATCGCTTTATTTCGCTTAGTTGCTTACTCTTGAGTAGAACTGCATGTTCACTCCAGAAATAAGCATCTTTGTAAAATGAGTCAAATTGAAGCAGAAAACATCCTTTTAGTGTCAGAATGCACAGATAGAAGGCAAATAAGCGTTCCATGGCTTTATTTCGCTTAGTTGCTTACTCTTGAGTAGAACTGCATGTTCACGCCAGAATTAAGCATCTTTGTGAAATGAGCCAAATTGAAGCAGAAAACATTGTTGGAGTGTCAGAATGCACAGATAGAAGGCAAATAAGCGTTCTATCGCTTTATTTCGCTTAGTTGCTTACTCTTGAGTAGAACTGCATGTTCACGCCAGAAATAAGCATCTTTGTAAAATGAGTCAAATTGAATCAGAACACATTGTTGGAGTGTCAGAATGCACAGATAGAAGGCAAATAAGCGTTCCATGGCTTTATTTCGCTTAGTTGCTTATTCTTGAGTAGAACTGCTTGTTCACTCCAGGAATAAGCATGTTTGTAAAATGAGCCAAATTGAAGCAGAAAACATTCTTGGAGTGTCAGAATGCACAGATAGAAGTCAAATAAGCGTTCTATCGCTTTATTTCGCTTAGTTGCTTACTCTTGAGTAGAACTGCATGTTCACGCCAGAATTAAGCATCTTTGTGAAATGAGTCAAATTGAAGCAGAACACATTGTTGGAGTGTCAGAATGCACAGATAGAAGGCAAATAAGCGTTCCATGGCTTTATTTCGCTTAGTTGCTTATTCTTGAGTAGAACTGCTTGTTCACTCCAGGAATAAGCATGTTTGTAAAATGAGTCAAATTGAAGCAGAAAACATTGTTGGAGTGTCAGAATGCACAGATAGAAGGCAAATAAGCGTTCCATGGCTTTATTTCGCTTAGTTGCTTACTCTTGAGTAGAACTGCATGTTCACTCCAGAAATAAGCATCTTTGTAAAATGAGTCAAATTGAATCAGAACACATTGTTGGAGTGTCAGAACGCACAGATAGAAGGCAAATAAGCGTTCTATCGCTTTATTTCGCTTAGTTGCTTACTCTTGAGTAGAACTGCATGTTCACGCCAGAATTAAGCATCTTTGTGAAATGAGCCAAATTGAAGCAAAAAACATTGTTGGAGTGTCAGAATGCATAGATAGAAGGCAAATAAGCGTTCCATGGCTTTATTTCGCTTAGTTGCTTATTCTTGAGTAGAACTGCTTGTTCACTCCAGGAATAAGCATGTTTGTAAGATGAGTCAAATTGAAGCAGAAAACATTCTTGGAGTGTCAGAATGCACAGATAGAAGGCAAATAAGCGTTCTATCGCTTTATTTCGCTTAGTTGCTTACTCTTGAGTAGAACTGTATGTTCACGCCAGAATTAAGCATCTTTGTGAAATGAGTCAAATTGAAGCAGAACACTTTGGTGGAGTGTCAGAATGCACAGATAGAAGGCAAATAAGCGTTCCATGGCTTTATTTCGCTTAGTTGCTTATTCTTGAGTAGAACTGCTTGTTCACTCCAGGAATAAGCATGTTTGTAAGATGAGTCAAATTGAAGCAGAAAACATTCTAGGAGTGTCAGAATGCACAGATAGAAGGCAAATAAGCGTTCTATCGCTTTATTTCGCTTAGTTGCTTACTCTTGAGTAGAACTGCATGTTCACTCCAGAAATAAGCATCTTGTAAAATGAGTCAAATTGAAGCAGAAAACATCCTCGGAGTGTCAGAATGCACAGATAGAAGGCAAATAAGCGTTCTATCGTTTTATTTCGCTTAGTTGCTTACTCTTGAGTAGAACTGCATGTTCACGCCAGAATTAAGCATCTTTGTGAAATGAGCCAAATTGAAGCAGAAAACATTGTTGGAGTGTCAGAATGCATAGATAGAAGGCAAATAAGCGTTCCATGGCTTTATTTCGCTTAGTTGCTTATTCTTGAGTAGAACTGCTTGTTCACTCCAGGAATAAGCATGTTTGTAAGATGAGTCAAATTGAAGCAGAAAACATTCTTGGAGTGTCAGAATGCACAGATAGAAGGCAAATAAGCGTTCTATCGCTTTATTTCGCTTAGTTGCTTACTCTTGAGTAGAACTGTATGTTCACGCCAGAATTAAGCATCTTTGTGAAATGAGTCAAATTGAAGCAGAACACATTGGTGGAGTGTCAGAATGCACAGATAGAAAGCAAATAAGCGTTCCATGGCTTTATTTCGCTTAGTTGCTTATTCTTGAGTAGAACTGCTTGTTCACTCCAGGAATAAGCATCTTTGTAAAATGAGTCAAATTGAAGCAGAAAACATTCTTGGAGTGTCAGAATGCACAAGTAGAAGGCAAATAAGCGTTCTATCGCTTTATTTCGCTTAGTTGCTAACTCTTGAGTAGAACTGCATGTTCACGCCAGAATTAAGCATCTTTGTGAAATGAGTCAAATTGAAGCAGAACACATTGTTGGAGTGTCAGAATGCAGAGATAGAAGGCAAATAAGCGTTCCATGGCTTTATTTCGCTTAGTTGCTTACTCTTGAGTAGAACTGCATGTTCACGCCAGAATTAAGCATCTTTGTGAAATGAGTCAAATTGAATCAGAACACATTGTTGGAGTGTCAGAATGCACAGATAGAAGGCAAATAAGCGTTCCATGGCTTTATTTCGCTTAGTTGCTTATTCTTGAGTAGAACTGCTTGTTCACTCCAGGAATAAGCATGTTTGTAAAATGAGCCAAATTGAAGCAGAAAACATTGTTGGAGTGTCAGAATGCATAGATAGAAGGCAAATAAGCGTTCCATGGCTTTATTTCGCTTAGTTGCTTACTCTTGAGTAGAACTGCATGTTCACTCCAGAAATAAGCATCTTTGTAAAATGAGTCAAAATGAAGCAGAAAACATCCTTGGAGTGTCAGAATGCACAGATAGAAGGCAAATAAGCGTTCTATCGCTTTATTTCGCTTAGTTGCTTACTCTTGAGGAGAACTGCATGTTCACGCCAGAATTAAGCATCTTTGTGAAATGAGCCAAATTGAAGCAGAAAACATTGTTGGAGTGTCAGAATGCATAGATAGAAGGCAAATAAGCGTTCTATCGCTTTATTTCGCTTAGTTGCTTACTGTTGAGTAGAACTGCATGTTCACGCCAGAAATAAGCATCTTTGTAAAATGAGCCAAATTGAAGCAGAAAACATTGTTGGAGTGTCAGAATGCATACATAGAAGGCAAATAAGCGTTCCATGGCTTTATTTCGCTTAGTTGCTTATTCTTGAGTAGAACTGCTTGTTCACTCCAGGAATAAGCATGTTTGTAAAATGAGTCAAATTGAAGCAGAAAACATTGTTGGAGTGTCAGAATGCACAGATAGAAGGCAAATAAGCGTTCCATGGCTTTATTTCGCTTAGTTGCTTACTCTTGAGTAGAACTGCATGTTCACTCCAGAAATAAGCATCTTGTAAAATGAGTCAAATTGAAGCAGAAAACATCCCCGGAGTGTCAGAATGCACAGATAGAAGGCAAATAAGCATTCTATCGTTTTATTTCGCTTAGTTGCTTACTCTTGAGTAGAACTGCATGTTCACGCCAGAATTAAGCATCTTTGTGAAATGAGCCAAATTGAAGCAGAAAACATTGTTGGAGTGTCAGAATGCATAGATAGAAGGCAAATAAGCGTTCCATGGCTTTATTTCGCTTAGTTGCTTATTCTTGAGTAGAACTGCTTGTTCACTCCAGGAATAAGCATGTTTGTAAGATGAGTCAAATTGAAGCAGAAAACATTCTTGGAGTGTCAGAATGCACAGATAGAAGGCAAATAAGCGTTCTATCGCTTTATTTCGCTTAGTTGCTTACTCTTGAGTAGAACTGCATGTTCACGCCAGAATTAAGCATCTTTGTGAAATGAGTCAAATTGAAGCAGAACACATTGGTGGAGTGTCAGAATGCACAGATAGAAGGCAAATAAGCGTTCCATGGCTTTATTTCGCTTAGTTGCTTATTCTTGAGTAGAACTGCTTGTTCACTCCAGGAATAAGCATCTTTGTAAAATGAGTCAAATTGAAGCAGAAAACATTCTTGGAGTGTCAGAATGCACAAGTAGAAGGCAAATAAGCGTTCTATCGCTTTATTTCGCTTAGTTGCTAACTCTTGAGTAGAACTGCATGTTCACGCCAGAATTAAGCATCTTTGTGAAATGAGTCAAATTGAAGCAGAACACATTGTTGGAGTGTCAGAATGCAGAGATAGAAGGCAAATAAGCGTTCCATGGCTTTATTTCGCTTAGTTGCTTACTCTTGAGTAGAACTGCATGTTCACGCCAGAATTAAGCATCTTTGTGAAATGAGTCAAATTGAAGCAGAACACATTGTTGGAGTGTCAGAATGCACAGATAGAAGGCAAATAAGCGTTCCATGGCTTTATTTCGCTTAGTTGCTTACTCTTGAGTAGAACTGCATGTTCACGCCAGAATTAAGCATCTTTGTGAAATGAGTCAAATTGAAGCAGAACACATTGGTGGAGTGTCAGAATGCACAGATAGAAGGCAAATAAGCGTTCCATGGCTTTATTTCGCTTAGTTGCTTATTCTTGAGTAGAACTGCTTGTTCACTCCAGGAATAAGCATCTTTGTGAAATGAGTCAAATTGAAGCAGAACACATTGGTGGAGTGTCAGAATGCATAGATAGAAGGCAAATAAGCGTTCCATGGCTTTATTTCGCTTAGTTGCTTACTCTTGAGTAGAACTGCATGTTCACTCCAGAAATAAGCATCTTTGTAAAATGAGTCAAAATGAAGCAGAAAACATCCTTGGAGTGTCAGAATGCACAGATAGAAGGCAAATAAGCGTTCTATCGCTTTATTTCGCTTAGTTGCTTACTCTTGAGTAGAACTGCATGTTCACGCCAGAATTAAGCATCTTTGTGAAATGAGCCAAATTGAAGCAGAAAACATTGTTGGAGTGTCAGAATGCATAGATAGAAGGCAAATAAGCGTTCTATCGCTTTATTTCGCTTAGTTGCTTACTGTTGAGTAGAACTGCATGTTCACGCCAGAAATAAGCATCTTTGTAAAATGAGCCAAATTGAAGCAGAAAACATTGTTGGAGTGTCAGAATGCATAGATAGAAGGCAAATAAGCGTTCCATGGCTTTATTTCGCTTAGTTGCTTATTCTTGAGTAGAACTGCTTGTTCACTCCAGGAATAAGCATCTTTGTAAAATGAGTCAAATTGAAGCAGAAAACATTCTTGGAGTGTCAGAATGCACAGATAGAAGGCAAATAAGCGTTCCATGGCTTGATTTCGCTTAGTTGCTAACTCTTGAGTAGAACTGCATGTTCACGCCAGAATTAAGCATCTTTGTGAAATGAGTCAAATTGAAGCAGAACACATTGTTGGAGTGTCAGAATGCATAGATAGAAGGCAAATAAGCGTTCCATGGCTTTATTTCGCTTAGTTGCTTACTCTTGAGTAGAACTGCATGTTCACCCCAGAATTAAGCATCTTTGTGAAATGAGTCAAATTGAAGCAGAACACATTGGTGGAGTGTCAGAATGCACAGATAGAAGGCAAATAAGCGTTCCATGGCTTTATTTCGCTTAGTTGCTTATTCTTGAGTAGAACTGCTTGTTCACTCCACAAATAAGCATCTTTGTAAAATGAGTCAAATTGAAGCAGAACACATTGGTGGAGTGTCAGAATGCACAGATAGAAGGCAAATAAGCGTTCCATGGCTTTATTTCGCTTAGTTGCTTATTCTTGAGTAGAACTGCTTGTTCACTCCAGGAATAAGCATGTTTGTAAAATGAGTCAAATTGACGCAGAAAACATTGTTGGAGTGTCAGAATGCACAGATAGAAGGCAAATAAGCGTTCCATGGCTTTATTTCGCTTAGTTGCTTACTCTTGAGTAGAACTGCATGTTCACTCCAGAAATAAGCATCTTTGTAAAATGAGTCAAATTGAAGCAGAAAACATCCTTGGAGTGTCAGAATGCACAGATAGAAGGCAAATAAGCGTTCTATCGCTTTATTTCGCTTAGTTGCTTACTCTTGAGTAGAACTGCATGTTCACGCCAGAATTAAGCATCTTTGTGAAATGAGCCAAATTGAAGCAGAAAACATTGTTGGAGTGTCAGAATGCATAGATAGAAGGCAAATAAGCGTTCCATGGCTTTATTTCGCTTAGTTGCTTATTCTTGAGTAGAACTGCTTGTTCACTCCAGGAATAAGCATGTTTGTAAGATGAGTCAAATTGAAGCAGAAAACATTCTTGGAGTGTCAGAATGCACAGATAGAAGGCAAATAAGCGTTCTATCGCTTTATTTCGCTTAGTTGCTTACTCTTGAGTAGAACTGCATGTTCACGCCAGAATTAAGCATCTTTGTGAAATGAGTCAAATTGAAGCAGAACACATTGTTGGAGTGTCAGAATGCAGAGATAGAAGGCAAATAAGCGTTCCATGGCTTTATTTCGCTTAGTTGCTTACTCTTGAGTAGAACTGCATGTTCACGCCAGAATTAAGCATCTTTGTGAAATGAGTCAAATTGAATCAGAACACATTGTTGGAGTGTCAGAATGCACAGATAGAAGGAAAATAAGCGTTCTATCGCTTTATTTCGCTTAGTTGCTTACTGTTGAGTAGAACTGCATGTTCACGCCAGAAATAAGCATCTTTGTAAAATGAGCCAAATTGAAGCAGAACACATTGGTGGAGTGTCAGAATGCACAGATAGAAGGCAAATAAGCGTTCCATGGCTTTATTTCGCTTAGTTGCTTATTCTTGAGTAGAACTGCTTGTTCACTCCAGGAATAAGCATCTTTGTGAAATGAGTGAAATTGAAGCAGAACACATTGGTGGAGTGTCAGAATGCATAGATAGAAGGCAAATAAGCGTTCCATGGCTTTATTTCGCTTAGTTGCTTATTCTTGAGTAGAACTGCTTGTTCACTCCAGGAATAAGCATGTTTGTAAAATGAGCCAAATTGAAGCAGAAAACATTGTTGGAGTGTCAGAATGCATAGATAGAAGGCAAATAAGCGTTCCATGGCTTTATTTCGCTTAGTTGCTTACTCTTGAGTAGAACTGCATGTTCACTCCAGAAATAAGCATCTTTGTAAAATGAGTCAAAATGAAGCAGAAAACATCCTTGGAGTGTCAGAATGCACAGATAGAAGGCAAATAAGCATTCTATCGCTTTATTTCGCTTAGTTGCTTACTGTTGAGTAGAACTGCATGTTCACGCCAGAAATAAGCATCTTTGTAAAATGAGCCAAATTGAAGCAGAAAACATTGTTGGAGTGTCAGAATGCATAGATAGAAGGCAAATAAGCGTTCTATCGCTTTATTTCGCTTAGTTGCTTACTCTTGAGTAGAACTGCATGTTCACGCCAGAATTAAGCATGTTTGTAAAATGAGTCAAATTGAAGCAGAAAACATTGTTGGAGTGTTAGAATGCACAGATAGAAGGCAAATAAGCGTTCTATCGCTTTATTTCGCTTAGTTGCTTACTCTTGAGTAGAACTGCATGTTCACGCCAGAATTAAGCATCTTTGTGAAATGAGTCAAATTGAAGCAGAACACATTGTTGGAGTGTCAGAATGCAGAGATAGAAGGCAAATAAGCGTTCCATGGCTTTATTTCGCTTAGTTGCTTACTCTTGAGTAGAACTGCATGTTCACGCCAGAATTAAGCATCTTTGTGAAATGAGTCAAATTGAATCAGAACACATTGTTGGAGTGTCAGAATGCACAGATAGAAGGAAAATAAGCGTTCTATCGCTTTATTTCGCTTAGTTGCTTACTGTTGAGTAGAACTGCATGTTCACGCCAGAAATAAGCATCTTTGTAAAATGAGCCAAATTGAAGCAGAACACATTGGTGGAGTGTCAGAATGCACAGATAGAAGGCAAATAAGCGTTCCATGGCTTTATTTCGCTTAGTTGCTTATTCTTGAGTAGAACTGCTTGTTCACTCCAGGAATAAGCATCTTTGTGAAATGAGTGAAATTGAAGCAGAACACATTGGTGGAGTGTCAGAATGCATAGATAGAAGGCAAATAAGCGTTCCATGGCTTTATTTCGCTTAGTTGCTTATTCTTGAGTAGAACTGCTTGTTCACTCCAGGAATAAGCATGTTTGTAAAATGAGCCAAATTGAAGCAGAAAACATTGTTGGAGTGTCAGAATGCATAGATAGAAGGCAAATAAGCGTTCCATGGCTTTATTTCGCTTAGTTGCTTACTCTTGAGTAGAACTGCATGTTCACTCCAGAAATAAGCATCTTTGTAAAATGAGTCAAAATGAAGCAGAAAACATCCTTGGAGTGTCAGAATGCACAGATAGAAGGCAAATAAGCATTCTATCGCTTTATTTCGCTTAGTTGCTTACTGTTGAGTAGAACTGCATGTTCACGCCAGAAATAAGCATCTTTGTAAAATGAGCCAAATTGAAGCAGAAAACATTGTTGGAGTGTCAGAATGCATAGATAGAAGGCAAATAAGCGTTCTATCGCTTTATTTCGCTTAGTTGCTTACTCTTGAGTAGAACTGCATGTTCACGCCAGAATTAAGCATGTTTGTAAAATGAGTCAAATTGAAGCAGAAAACATTGTTGGAGTGTTAGAATGCACAGATAGAAGGCAAATAAGCGTTCTATCGCTTTATTTCGCTTAGTTGCTAACTCTTGAGTAGAACTGCATGTTCACGCCAGAATTAAGCATCTTTGTGAAATGAGTCAAATTGAAGCAGAACACATTGTTTGAGTGTCAGAATGCAGAGATAGAAGGCAAATAAGCGTTCCATGGCTTTATTTCGCTTAGTTGCTTACTCTTGAGTAGAACTGCATGTTCACGCCAGAATTAAGCATCTTTGTGAAATGAGTCAAATTGAAGCAGAACACATTGGTGGAGTGTCAGAATGCATAGATAGAAGGCAAATAAGCGTTCTATCGCTTTATTTCGCTTAGTTGCTTATTCTTGAGTAGAACTGCTTGTTCACTCCAGGAATAAGCATGTTTGTAAAATGAGCCAAATTGAAGCAGAAAACATTGTTGGAGTGTCAGAATGCATAGATAGAAGGCAAATAAGCGTTCCATGGCTTTATTTCGCTTAGTTGCTTACTGTTGAGTAGAACTGCATGTTCACGCCAGAAATAAGCATCTTTGTAAAATGAGCCAAATTGAAGCAGAAAACATTGTTGGAGTGTCAGAATGCATAGATAGAAGGCAAATAAGCGTTCTATCGCTTTATTTCGCTTAGTTGCTTACTCTTGAGTAGAACTGCATGTTCACGCCAGAATTAAGCATGTTTGTAAAATGAGTCAAATTGAAGCAGAAAACATTGTTGGAGTGTCAGAATGCACAGATAGAAGGCAAATAAGCGTTCTATCGCTTTATTTCGCTTAGTTGCTAACTCTTGAGTAGAACTGCATGTTCACGCCAGAATTAAGCATCTTTGTGAAATGAGTCAAATTGAAGCAGAACACATTGTTTGAGTGTCAGAATGCAGAGATAGAAGGCAAATAAGCGTTCCATGGCTTTATTTCGCTTAGTTGCTTACTCTTGAGTAGAACTGCATGTTCACGCCAGAATTAAGCATCTTTGTGAAATGAGTCAAATTGAAGCAGAACACATTGGTGGAGTGTCAGAATGCATAGATAGAAGGCAAATAACCGTTCTATCGCTTTATTTCGCTTAGTTGCTTATTCTTGAGTAGAACTGCTTGTTCACTCCAGGAATAAGCATGTTTGTAAAATGAGCCAAATTGAAGCAGAAAACATTGTTGGAGTGTCAGAATGCATAGATAGAAGGCAAATAAGCGTTCCATGGCTTTATTTCGCTTAGTTGCTTACTCTTGAGTAGAACTGCATGTTCACTCCAGAAATAAGCATCTTTGTAAAATGAGTCAAATTGAAGCAGAAAACATCCTTGGCGTGTCAGAATGCACAGATAGAAGGCAAATAAGCGTTCTATCGCTTCATTTCGCTTAGTTGCTTACTCTTGAGTAGAACTGCATGTTCACACCAGAATTAAGCATCTTTGTGAAATGAGCCAAATTGAAGCAGAACACATTGTTGGAGTGTCAGAATGCATAGATAGAAGGCAAATAAGCGTTCCATGGCTTTATTTCGCTTAGTTGCTTATTCTTGAGTAGAACTGCTTGTTCACTCCAGGAATAAGCATGTTTGTAAGATGAGTCAAATTGAAGCAGAAAACATTCTTGGAGTGTCAGAATGCACAGATAGAAGGCAAATAAGCGTTCTATCGCTTTATTTCGCTTAGTTGCTTACTCTTGAGTAGAACTGCATGTTCACGCCAGAATTAAGCATCTTTGTGAAATGAGTCAAATTGAAGCAGAACACATTGGTGGAGTGTCAGAATGCACAGATAGAAGGCAAATAAGCGTTCTATGGCTTTATTTCGCTTAGTTGCTTATTCTTGAGTAGAACTGCTTGTTCACTCCAGGAATAAGCATCTTTGTAAAATGAGTCAAATTGAAGCAGAAAACATTCTTGGAGTGTCAGAATGCACAGATAGAAGGCAAATAAGCGTTCTATCGCTTTATTTCGCTTAGTTGCTAACTCTTGAGTAGAACTGCATGTTCACGCCAGAATTAAGCATCTTTGTGAAATGAGTCAAATTGAAGCAGAACACATTGGTGGAGTGTCAGAATGCATAGATAGAAGGCAAATAAGCGTTCCATGGCTTTATTTCGCTTAGTTGCTTATTCTTGAGTAGAACTGCTTGTTCACTCCAGGAGTAAGCATGTTTGTAAAATGAGCCAAATTGAAGCAGAAAACATTGTTGGAGTGTCAGAATGCATAGATAGAAGGCAAATAAGCGTTCCATGGCTTTATTTCGCTTAGTTGCTTACTGTTGAGTAGAACTGCATGTTCACTCCAGAAATAAGCATCTTTCTAAAATGAGTCAAATTGAAGCAGAAAACATCCTTGGAGTGTCAGAATGCACAGATAGAGGGCAAATAAGCGTTCCATGGCTTTATTTCGCTTAGTTGCTTACTCTTGAGTAGAACTGCATGTTCACGCCAGAATTAAGCATCTTTGTGAAATGAGCCAAATTGAAGCAGAAAACATTGTTGGAGTGTCAGAATGCATAGATAGAAGGCAAATAAGCGTTCCATGGCTTTATTTCGCTTAGTTGCTTATTCTTGAGTAGAACTGCTTGTTCACTCCAGGAATAAGCATGTTTGTAAAATGAGTCAAATTGAAGCAGAAAACATTGTTGGAGTATCAGAATGCACAGATAGAAGGCAAATAAGCGTTCCATGGCTTTATTTCGCTTAGTTGCTTACTCTTGAGTAGAACTGCATGTTCACTCCAGAATTAAGCATCTTTGTGAAATGAGTCAAATTGAATCAGAACACATTGTTGGAGTGTCAGAATGCACAGATAGAAGGCAAATAAGCGTTCTATCGCTTTATTTCGCTTAGTTGCTTACTCTTGAGTAGAACTGCTTGTTCACTCCAGAATTAAGCATCTTTGTGAAATGAGTCAAATTGAATCAGAACACATTGTTGGAGTGTCAGAATGCACAGATAGAAGGCAAATAAGCGTTCTATCGCTTTATTTCGCTTAGTTGCTTACTCTTGAGTAGAAGTGCTTGTTCACTCCAGGAATAAGCATGTTTGTAAAATGAGTCAAATTGAAGCAGAAAACATTGTTGGAGTGTCAGAATGCACAGATAGAAGGCAAATAAGCGTTACATGGCTTTATTTCGCTTAGTTGCTTACTCTTGAGTAGAACTGCATGTTCACTCCAGAAATAAGCATCTTTGTAAAATGAGTCAAATTGAATCAGAACACATTGTTGGAGTGTCAGAATGCACAGATAGAAGGCAAATAAGCGTTCCATGGCTTTATTTCGCTTAGCTGCTTACTCTTGAGTAGAACTGCATGTTCACTCCAGAAATAAGCATCTTTGTAAAATGAGTCAAATTGAATCAGAACACATTGTTGGAGTGTCAGAATGCACAGATAGAAGGCAAATAAGCGTTCTATCGCTTTATTTCGCTTAGTTGCTTACTCTTGAGTAGAACTGCATGTTCACGCCAGAATTAAGCATCTTTGTGAAATGAGCCAAATTGAAGCAGAAAACATTGTTGGAGTGTCAGAATGCATAGATAGAAGGCAAATAAGCGTTCCATGGCTTTATTTCGCTTAGTGGCTTATTCTAGAGTAGAACTGCTTGTTCACTCCAGGAATAAGCATGTTTGTAAGATGAGTCAAATTGAAGCAGAAAACATTCTTGGAGTGTCAGAATGCACAGATAGAAGGCAAATAAGCGTTCTATCGCTTTATTTCGCTTAGTTGCTAACTCTTGAGTAGAACTGCATGTTCACGCCAGAATTAAGCATCTTTGTGAAATGAGTCAAATTGAAGCAGAACACATTGGTGGAGTGTCAGAATGCACAGATAGAAGGCAAATAAGCGTTCTATGGCTTTATTTCGCTTAGTTGCTTATTCTTGAGTAGAACTGCTTGTTCACTCCAGGAATAAGCATCTTTGTAAAATGAGTCAAATTGAAGCAGAAAACATTCTTGGAGTGTCAGAATGCACAGATAGAAGGCAAATAAGCGTTCTATCGCTTTATTTCGCTTAGTTGCTTACTCTTGAGTAGAACTGCATGTTCACGCCAGAATTAAGCATCTTTGTGAAATGAGTCAAATTGAAGCAGAACACATTGTTGGAGTGTCAGAATGCACAGATAGAAGGCAAAGAAGCGTTCCATGGCTTTATTTCGCTTAGTTGCTTATTCTTGAGTAGAACTGCTTGTTCACTCCAGGAATAAGCATGTTTGTAAAATGAGCCAAATTGAAGCAGAAAACATTGTTGGAGTGTCAGAATGCATAGATAGAAGGCAAATAAGCGTTCCATGGCTTTATTTCGCTTAGTTGCTTACTCTTGAGTAGAACTGCATGTTCACTCCAGAAATAAGCATCTTTGTAAAATGAGTCAAATTGAAGCAGAAAACATCCTTGGAGTGTCAGAATGCACAGATAGAAGGCAAATAAGCGTTCCATGGCTTTATTTCGCTTAGTTGCTTACTCTTGAGTAGAACTGCATGTTCACTCCAGAAATAAGCATCTTTGTAAAATGAGTCAAATTGAAGCAGAAAACATCCTTGGAGTGTCAGAATGCACAGATAGAAGGCAAATAAGCGTTCCATGGCTTTATTTCGCTTAGTTGCTTACTCTTGAGTAGAACTGCATGTTCACGCCAGAATTAAGCATCTTTGTGAAATGAGTCAAATTGAAGCAGAACACATTGTTGGAGTGTCAGAATGCAGAGATAGAAGGCAAATAAGCGTTCCATGGCTTTATTTCGCTTAGTTGCTTACTCTTGAGTAGAACTGCATGTTCACGCCAGAATTAAGCATCTTTGTGAAATGAGTCAAATTGAAGCAGAACACATTGTTGGAGTGTCAGAATGCAGAGATAGAAGGCAAATAAGCGTTCCATGGCTTTATTTCGCTTAGTTGCTTACTCTTGAGTAGAACTGCATGTTCACGCCAGAATTAAGCATCTTTGTGAAATGAGTCAAATTGAAGCAGAACACATTGTTGGAGTGTCAGAATGCATAGATAGAAGGCAAATAAGCGTTCCATGGCTTTATTTCGCTTAGTTGCTTATTCCTGAGTAGAACTGCTTGTTCACTCCAGGAATAAGCATGTTTGTAAAATGAGCCAAATTGAAGCAGAAAACATTCTTGGAAAGTCAGAATGCACAGATAGAAGGCAAATAAGCGTTCTATCGCTTTATTTCGCTTAGTTGCTTACTCTTGAGTAGAACTGCATGTTCACGCCAGAATTAAGCATCTTTGTGAAATGAGTCAAATTGAAGCAGAACACATTGGTGGAGTGTCAGAATGCACAGATAGAAGGCAAATAAGCGTTCCATGGCTTTATTTCGCTTAATTGCTTATTCTTGAGTAGAACTGCTTGTTCACTCCAGGAATAAGCATGTTTGTAAAATGAGTCAAATTGAAGCAGAAAACATTGTTGGAGTGTCAGAATGCACAGATAGAAGGCAAATAAGCGTTCCATGGCTTTATTTCGCTTAGTTGCTTACTCTTGAGTAGAACTGGATGTTCACTCCAGAAATAAGCATCTTTGTAAAATGAGTCAAATTGAATCAGAACACATTGTTGGAGTGTCAGAATGCACAGATAGAAGGCAAATAAGCGTTCTATCGCTTTATTTCGCTTAGTTGCTTACTCTTGAGTAGAACTGCTTGTTCACTCCAGGAATAAGCATGTTTGTAAAATGAGTCAAATTGAAGCAGAAAACATTGTTGGAGTGTCAGAATGCACAGATAGAAGGCAAATAAGCGTTCCATGGTTTTATTTCGCTTAGTTGCTTACTCTTGAGTAGAACTGCATGTTCACTCCAGAAATAAGCATCTTTGTAAATTGAGTCAAATTGAATCAGAACACATTGTTGGAGTGTCAGAATGCACAGATAGAAGGCAAATAAGCGTTCCATGGCTTTATTTCGCTTAGTTGCTTACTCTTGAGTAGAACTGCATGTTCACTCCAGAAATAAGCATCTTTGTAAAATGAGTCAAATTGAATCAGAACACATTGTTGGAGTGTCAGAATGCACAGATAGCAGGAAAATAAGCGTTCTATCGCTTTATTTCGCTTAGTTGCTTACTCTTGAGTAGAACTGCATGTTCACGCCAGAATTAAGCATCTTTGTGAAATGAGCCAAATTGAAGCAGAAAACATTGTTGGAGTGTCAGAATGCATAGATAGAAGGCAAATAAGCGTTCCATGGCTTTATTTCGCTTAGTGCCTTATTCTTGAGTAGAACTGCTTGTTCACTCCAGGAATAAGCATGTTTGTAAAATTAGTCAAATTGAAGCAGAAAACATTCTTGGAGTGTCAGAATGCACAGATAGAAGGCAAATAAGCGTTCTATCGCTTTATTTCGCTTAGTTGCTTACTCTTGAGTAGAACTGCATGTTCACGCCAGAATTAAGCATCTTTGTGAAATGAGTCAAATTGAAGCAGAACACATTGGTGGAGTGTCAGAATGCACAGATAGAAGGCAAATAAGCGTTCTATGGCTTTATTTCGCTTAGTTGCTTATTCTTGAGTAGAACTGCTTGTTCACTCCAGGAATAAGCATCTTTGTAAAATGAGTCAAATTGAAGCAGAACACATTCTTGGAGTGTCAGAATGCATAGATAGAAGGCAAATAAGCGTTCTATCGCTTTATTTCGCTTAGTTGCTAACTCTTGAGTAGAACTGCATGTTCACGCCAGAATTAAGCATCTTTGTGAAATGAGTCAAATTGAAGCAGAACACATTGGTGGAGTGTCAGAATGCACAGATAGAAGGCAAATAAGCGTTCCATGGCTTTATTTCGCTTAGTTGCTTATTCTTGAGTAGAACTGCTTGTTCACTCCAGGAATAAGCATGTTTGTAAAATGAGCCAAATTGAAGCAGAAAACATTCTTGGAAAGTCAGAATGCACAGATAGAAGGCAAATAAGCGTTCCATGGCTTTATTTCGCTTAGTTGCTTACTCTTGAGTAGAACTGCATGTTCACGCCAGAATTAAGCATCTTTGTGAAATGAGTCAAATTGAAGCAGAACACATTGGTGGAGTGTCAGAATGCACAGATAGAAGGCAAATAAGCGTTCCATGGCTTTATTTCGCTTAGTTGCTTATTCTTGAGTAGAACTGCTTGTTCACTCTAGGAATAAGCATGTTTGTAAAATGAGTCAAATTGAAGCAGAAAACATTGTTGGAGTGTCAGAATGCACAGATAGAAGGCAAATAAGCGTTCCATGGCTTTATTTCGCTTAGTTGCTTACTCTTGAGTAGAACTGCATGTTCACTCCAGAAATAAGCATCTTTGTAAAATGAGTCAAATTGAATCAGAACACATTGTTGGAGTGTCAGAATGCACAGATAGAAGGCAAATAAGCGTTCTATCGCTTTATTTCGCTTAGTTGCTTACTCTTGAGTAGAACTGCATGTTCACGCCAGAATTAAGCATCTTTGTGAAATGAGCCAAATTGAAGCAGAACACATTGGTGGAGTGTCAGAATGCACAGATAGAAGGCAAATAAGCGTTCTATGGCTTTATTTCGCTTAGTTGCTTATTCTTGAGTAGAACTGCTTGTTCACTCCAGGAATAAGCATCTTTGTAAAATGAGTCAAATTGAAGCAGAAAACATTCTTGGAGTGTCAGAATGCACAGATAGAAGGCAAATAAGCGTTCTATCGCTTTATTTCGCTTAGTTGCTTACTCTTGAGTAGAACTGCATGTTCACGCCAGAATTAAGCATCTTTGTGAAATGAGTCAAATTGAAGCAGAACACATTGTTGGAGTGTCAGAATGCACAGATAGAAGGCAAAGAAGCGTTCCATGGCTTTATTTCGCTTAGTTGCTTATTCTTGAGTAGAACTGCTTGTTCACTCCAGGAATAAGCATGTTTGTAAAATGAGCCAAATTGAAGCAGAAAACATTGTTGGAGTGTCAGAATGCATAGATAGAAGGCAAATAAGCGTTCCATGGCTTTATTTCGCTTAGTTGCTTACTCTTGAGTAGAACTGCATGTTCACTCCAGAAATAAGCATCTTTGTAAAATGAGTCAAATTGAAGCAGAAAACATCCTTGGAGTGTCAGAATGCACAGATAGAAGGCAAATAAGCGTTCCATGGCTTTATTTCGCTTAGTTGCTTACTCTTGAGTAGAACTGCATGTTCACTCCAGAAATAAGCATCTTTGTAAAATGAGTCAAATTGAAGCAGAAAACATCCTTGGAGTGTCAGAATGCATAGATAGAAGGCAAATAAGCGTTCCATGGCTTTATTTCGCTTAGTTGCTTACTCTTGAGTAGAACTGCATGTTCACGCCAGAATTAAGCATCTTTGTGAAATGAGTCAAATTGAAGCAGAACACATTGTTGGAGTGTCAGAATGCAGAGATAGAAGGCAAATAAGCGTTCCATGGCTTTATTTCGCTTAGTTGCTTACTCTTGAGTAGAACTGCATGTTCACGCCAGAATTAAGCATCTTTGTGAAATGAGTCAAATTGAAGCAGAACACATTGTTGGAGTGTCAGAATGCAGAGATAGAAGGCAAATAAGCGTTCCATGGCTTTATTTCGCTTAGTTGCTTACTCTTGAGTAGAACTGCATGTTCACGCCAGAATTAAGCATCTTTGTGAAATGAGTCAAATTGAAGCAGAACACATTGTTGGAGTGTCAGAATGCAGAGATAGAAGGCAAATAAGCGTTCCATGGCTTTATTTCGCTTAGTTGCTTACTCTTGAGTAGAACTGCATGTTCACGCCAGAATTAAGCATCTTTGTGAAATGAGTCAAATTGAAGCAGAACACATTGTTGGAGTGTCAGAATGCAGAGATAGAAGGCAAATAAGCGTTCCATGGCTTTATTTCGCTTAGTTGCTTACTCTTGAGTAGAACTGCATGTTCACGCCAGAATTAAGCATCTTTGTGAAATGAGTCAAATTGAAGCAGAACACATTGTTGGAGTGTCAGAATGCATAGATAGAAGTCAAATAAGCGTTCCATGGCTTTATTTCGCTTAGTTGCTTATTCTTGAGTAGAACTGCTTGTTCACTCCAGGAATAAGCATGTTTGTAAAATGAGCCAAATTGAAGCAGAAAACATTCTTGGAAAGTCAGAATGCACAGATAGAAGGCAAATAAGCGTTCTATCGCTTTATTTCGCTTAGTTGCTTACTCTTGAGTAGAACTGCATGTTCACGCCAGAATTAAGCATCTTTGTGAAATGAGTCAAATTGAAGCAGAACACATTGGTGGAGTGTCAGAATGCACAGATAGAAGGCAAATAAGCGTTCCATGGCTTTATTTCGCTTAATTGCTTATTCTTGAGTAGAACTGCTTGTTCACTCCAGGAATAAGCATGTTTGTAAAATGAGTCAAATTGAAGCAGAAAACATTGTTGGAGTGTCAGAATGCACAGATAGAAGGCAAATAAGCGTTCCATGGCTTTATTTCGCTTAGTTGCTTACTCTTGAGTAGAACTGCATGTTCACTCCAGAAATAAGCATCTTTGTAAAATGAGTCAAATTGAATCAGAACACTGTTGAATGATTGTGTAAAAGTGTCATTATTGTTTCACTGTACCTTTAAGAGTCAGGAAAGATTTAATGACTGGGGCTCTGCAGCTGTGGAGCAGCTCTACAGGTGTTGCTGTGAAGCTGATGATGCAGGGTATATCAGGGGTGTTGTGTGTTGCCTCTGTGCTGGGCGTTTTCCCAGTGTGCTCTTGGTGGGTGGTTTGGTTGTGTGGGTATTTTGTGTAAGCCTAATTTAATTTTTTGTAATTTTTCCTTTCTCCATTAAACCAAGCATTTGTTTAAGCCTTGGTCTCTATGTGTAAGTTCCTCAACCAGTTTCTGCTGATTTTGCTTTTAACCCTAACATCTTGGTTATGGGCCCAGTGGTTGAGTGTGGAACTGCACATGTTAGTTTTTGGAGAAAGGTTTAGAAAGGTTTTTTTCCCCTCTTTTCTGCTGCAACGGTTTTGTGGGCTGGTGGTTGAAAAGTTCCAGCATGGCAGACCGTGTTGCTGAGGCTGAGAAGGCTTTAACATTCCCGCAACTAACGGCCGAGAACTACAGTCTATGGTCCTTTCGCATGGAAGCACTTCTAACTTCCCGTGATGTGTGGAAGTACGTGACCGAGGAACCTCCTGCTCCTATGACCGATGCCTGGTCGAAAGGTGATGCTAAAGCAAGGGCATTAATTAACTTGTCTGTTAGTGATCAGCAAGTTGTGTATATAAGAAATAAGAAGACTGCCAAAGAAATGTGGGACAGTCTTGCGGCAGTGCACGTTAGAAAGGAGTCAGTGTGTGCCATAGCTAGTCAGATATCTGCTGTACCTCCAGCACAATTAACTGTGGAAGGGGTAACAGCAAGATTGATGGGCGAGCTGGACAGAAGGGAGGCTTGTGGGATTAGCACTCCTATTTCTAAAAATAATGAGGAACGCCGTATGCAAGTCTGTGGTGATTCATCTGCTTTCAAAACTTCCAAGCATTGCTGGTTTTGTAAAAAGCAGGGGCACCTTGCGAGGGACTGCAGATTTAAAAAGCAAAATGCTTCAGGGTCCGTTCCAGTTCGTAAATCACAGACAGCAACCCAGCAGTCGGCAGCACATCGTAAAGATGGACGTGAGCCGCGAGCGTCCCATGTTCGTGAATTAGGTCGTAAAGTAATTAAAGATGACACGTGGAAATCGTTTGTAGTAGATTCCGGGGCGTCAATTCATCTTTGTAACGACCGAAGTCTGTTTGTTTCTTTCGAAGAGGAAATTGGCACCATTCATCTGCCCAACTCCGACGTTCTACAGTCGCTTGGCAGAGGTACTGTGAAACTTGACTCCTTAAACATAACAATAGCAAATTGCACTTACTGCCCATCAGTGGACAATTTATTATCAGTAAGTTGCTTTGCACGCCAAGGAGTAACTGTGTGCTTCACAAAATCACTATGTGAGTTCTACAAAGGGGGAAAGCGTGTATTGTATGCCAGAGAGTCTGAAGGTTTATATAGACTATATTTTAAAAAGCATTCACAGCCACCTGTGAACTGTAGAGTAACCCAGCCAAGTCAAGGGTTGAGAACAAGTCAGGGGCTGAGAAATGTAAAGCCTCACTCCGGATGTATTCATGAGGCGCATAGACTTTTGGGACATTTAAATTTCACAGATGTGATAAAGACAAAGAAGATTGTTGATGGACTAAACTTAAAGCCATGTAAATACTATATGCAATGTGTATCTTGTTGTAAGAATAAGATAAAAGTTGCAAGAAAGGGTAACTGCTCAGGCAGGAAAGTAACAGAGCCATTTGAACGTGTGCATTGTGATTTAGTAGGGCCACTCCCTCCTTCTTTAGGAAATTCAAAATATTGGCTTACTCTTATTGATCAGTACAGCAGATATTGTTTTGTTTACACCATTGCTGAAAAGTCACAAGCACTTGAGAAGTACAAGATTTTTTGCAACTGGGTAAAAACCCACTTTAACAAACCTATAAAGCATTTGTTTTCTGACAGGGGGGGAGAATTTGTTTCTGAGGAATTTTCACATTTCCTGGAAGCGCAGGGGACTGTTCACGAGTTGTCCTGCCCTAGAAGTCCTTGGCAGAATGGGATTGTAGAAGTAGTGCAACGTGATTTGCAGGCAGGTGTTAAAACTTACTTGCATGATGCTAATTTGGGGAAAGAATATTGGGCGGAATCTCTTCATGCCTATCTTTTTGTTAAAAACAGATCCTATCATTCTAGTTTAAATGTTACACCCTATGAAATGTTGTTTAAAAAACGTCCTAATTTAAAATACCTACGAATTTGGGGTTCAGACGTTATTATTCACTACCCTGCTAGACACAAGTTGGATGAGCGTAGTGTTCAAGGAAAGTTTATGGGCTACCAGCAGGGGGCGTACAGAGTTTATGTACCAGCAACTGGCAAATTTCATATTACCAGAAGCATGATTGAAACTGTAAATTGGAATAGAGTTGCTATTTTTCAAGATAGTGATGGTTTAGATAATGCTGATGAGGAGGAAGTAGAAGTAGAAGAGGGAGAAGCTGGAGCAGGGGATACTAGTGAATCTGAAGACGAAAAGCCTATTGTGTCTGGTGATTTGTTTGAAAATTTAAAGACACAGACACCTAAAGAAAGGTTAAGTTCTTCTGAGTTTTCTGAGAGTAAGAAAAGCCCACAAGAGTCTCATCAGTCTGATAGCAATTTACAGTCTGAAGCTAGAAGTCCAAATAGTTCTACTGATTCTGAAGGGCCTAGCTCTTCTTCAGGACTAAGACGTTCAGACAGAAAGAGACAGGAACCAAGACGGTTTTCAAAAGAGCAGTTATATACTGTGTATGCCAATAAAGTAGTTTTTGAGCCAAAATGCTACAACGATGTTCAAAAATTACCTTTGCATGAAGCTGTAAATTGGTACAAAGCTATGGATGCTGAAATAGCTTCTTTAAAAGAGCATAACACTTGGTCTCTTGTACCACAAACCCCAGACATGAGAGTTATTGATTCAAAATGGGTTTATAAAGTGAAAATGAATGATAAAAACGAAGTTGTAAGGTACAAGGCTAGGTTAGTAGCCAGAGGTTTCCAGCAAATCCCAGGTGAAGACTATGATTTGTGTTACTCACCGAGCGTAAAATATGAATCTGTTAAGCTTTTGTTAAAAGATGCATCCCAGCGTGGACATTCTGTCTATCATGTAGATATAAAAACTGCCTATTTGTTTGCAGATTTAGAAGAACAAATTTTTATGCGTGTCCCTGATGGCGTAATCGCCACTAAAGGAGTAGTGTGCAAACTAAATAAATCTCTTTATGGTTTGCATCAGAGTGGTAAAAACTGGCATCAGACTTTAGTGAAGGAATTGCTGAATTTTGGTTTTACACAAGGCAAGGCAGATAACTGTGTATTTACAAAAGAAAATGGAAATTCTGTGACCAAATTATGTGTGTTTGTAGATGATTTACTAATTTCTACAAGAACTAAACATGAATATACACAGATAGTGTCACTGTTACAAGAAAAATTTGATGTGGTAGAATTAGGCAAAGCTAAAAACTATATATCCATGCAAATTGAAGAAGGCAAAAATGGTTCTTATCTGATTCATCAAAATGCAAAAATAGATGATCTTGTTGAAATGTTATGTTTAAAGAATGCAAATGGGAAAGAAACGCCTATGGTATGTGGTTTTACTTTTACAGATGGCAATAACATGTTCTCTGACAAAACTTTGTATCGCTCTGCCATAGGCAAGCTCAATTTTATTCAAAGAGTTTCAAGGCCAGATGTGACTTATGCTTTTCATTTTCTGGCAAAATTTGTAGAAAAACCCACTACCCAATGCTTCAAAGCTCTTAAGAGAGTGGTGATGTACCTCAAACACACAAAACGTTACAGGTTGGAATTTACACCATCTATTGACAAAGGTTTTGAAATATATTGTGATGCATCTCATGCTGTAGAGCAAAATAATTACAAAGGTACATCTGGTATGGTTTATTTTTATAATGGGTGTCCTTTTGAATGGAAAGCACAGAATCAAAGGATTAATTGTCTTTCTTCAACTGAAAGTGAGTTATATGCCTGTACTCAGGCCATTCGTGATATAGAGTGGTATTTACAAATATTTGAAGACTTAAAGATGCCAGGATCACTCCCAGTAAAAGTTTATCTCGATTCCCAGAGTGGACTTGCTATCCTGTGCTCAGAAACCAACACACAGCGCACTAGAGTGTTGAGATTACGTTTACAATTTGTAAAGAATTTGATTGCTGACAAAACAATTGTTTTTGAATATGTCCCCGGTGACAGACAAGTTGCAGACATCTTTACTAAAGCACTTCCAAAAGTTGCGCATGAAAGACATGTACAAAGTTTGTCTCTGTTTCACAATAATGAACTGCAGGGGATATGTTGAATGATTGTGTAAAAGTGTCATTATTGTTTCACTGTACCTTTAAGAGTCAGGAAAGATTTAATGACTGGGGCTCTGCAGCTGTGGAGCAGCTCTACAGGTGTTGCTGTGAAGCTGATGATGCAGGGTATATCAGGGGTGTTGTGTGTTGCCTCTGTGCTGGGCGTTTTCCCAGTGTGCTCTTGGTGGGTGGTTTGGTTGTGTGGGTATTTTGTGTAAGCCTAATTTAATTTTTTGTAATTTTTCCTTTCTCCATTAAACCAAGCATTTGTTTAAGCCTTGGTCTCTATGTGTAAGTTCCTCAACCAGTTTCTGCTGATTTTGCTTTTAACCCTAACAAACACATTGTTGGAGTGTCAGAATGCACAGATAGAAGGCAAATAAGCGTTCTATCGCTTTATTTCGCTTAGTTGCTTACTCTTGAGTAGAACTGCTTGTTCACTCCAGGAATAAGCATGTTTGAAAAATGAGTCAAATTGAAGCAGAAAACATTGTTGGAGTGTCAGAATGCACAGATAGAAGGCAAATAAGCGTTCCATGGCTTTATTTCGCTTAGTTGCTTACTCTTGAGTAGAACTGCATGTTCACTCCAGAAATAAGCATCTTTGTAAATTGAGTCAAATTGAATCAGAACACATTGTTGGAGTGTCAGAATGCACAGATAGAAGGCAAATAAGCGTTCCATGGCTTTATTTCGCTTAGTTGCTTACTCTTGAGTAGAACTGCATGTTCACTCCAGAAATAAGCATCTTTGTAAAATGAGTCAAATTGAATCAGAACACATTGTTGGAGTGTCAGAATGCACAGATAGCAGGAAAATAAGCGTTCTATCGCTTTATTTCGCTTAGTTGCTTACTCTTGAGTAGAACTGCATGTTCACGCCAGAATTAAGCATCTTTGTGAAATGAGCCAAATTGAAGCAGAAAACATTGTTGGAGTGTCAGAATGCATAGATAGAAGGCAAATAAGCGCTCCATGGCTTTATTTCGCTTAGTGCCTTATTCTTGAGTAGAACTGCTTGTTCACTCCAGGAATAAGCATGTTTGTAAAATTAGTCAAATTGAAGCAGAAAACATTCTTGGAGTGTCAGAATGCACAGATAGAAGGCAAATAAGCGTTCTATCGATTTATTTCGCTTAGTTGCTTACTCTTGAGTAGAACTGCATGTTCACGCCAGAATTAAGCATCTTTGTGAAATGAGTCAAATTGAAGCAGAACACATTGGTGGAGTGTCAGAATGCACAGATAGAAGGCAAATAAGCGTTCTATGGCTTTATTTCGCTTAGTTGCTTATTCTTGAGTAGAACTGCTTGTTCACTCCAGGAATAAGCATCTTTGTAAAATGAGTCAAATTGAAGCAGAACACATTCTTGGAGTGTCAGAATGCATAGATAGAAGGCAAATAAGCGTTCTATCGCTTTATTTCGCTTAGTTGCTAACTCTTGAGTAGAACTGCATGTTCACGCCAGAATTAAGCATCTTTGTGAAATGAGTCAAATTGAAGCAGAACACATTGGTGGAGTGTCAGAATGCACAGATAGAAGGCAAATAAGCGTTCCATGGCTTTATTTCGCTTAGTTGCTTATTCTTGAGTAGAACTGCTTGTTCACTCCAGGAATAAGCATGTTTGTAAAATGAGCCAAATTGAAGCAGAAAACATTCTTGGAAAGTCAGAATGCACAGATAGAAGGCAAATAAGCGTTCCATGGCTTTATTTCGCTTAGTTGCTTACTCTTGAGTAGAACTGCATGTTCACGCCAGAATTAAGCATCTTTGTGAAATGAGTCAAATTGAAGCAGAACACATTGGTGGAGTGTCAGAATGCACAGATAGAAGGCAAATAAGCGTTCCATGGCTTTATTTCGCTTAGTTGCTTATTCTTGAGTAGAACTGCTTGTTCACTCCAGGAATAAGCATGTTTGTAAAATGAGTCAAATTGAAGCAGAAAACATTGTTGGAGTGTCAGAATGCACAGATAGAAGGCAAATAAGCGTTCCATGGCTTTATTTCGCTTAGTTGCTTACTCTTGAGTAGAACTGCATGTTCACTCCAGAAATAAGCATCTTTGTAAAATGAGTCAAATTGAATCAGAACACATTGTTGGAGTGTCAGAATGCACAGATAGAAGGCAAATAAGCGTTCTATCGCTTTATTTCGCTTAGTTGCTTACTCTTGAGTAGAACTGCATGTTCACGCCAGAATTAAGCATCTTTGTGAAATGAGCCAAATTGAAGCAGAACACATTGGTGGAGTGTCAGAATGCACAGATAGAAGGCAAATAAGCGTTCTATGGCTTTATTTCGCTTAGTTGCTTATTCTTGAGTAGAACTGCTTGTTCACTCCAGGAATAAGCATCTTTGTAAAATGAGTCAAATTGAAGCAGAAAACATTCTTGGAGTGTCAGAATGCACAGATAGAAGGCAAATAAGCGTTCTATCGCTTTATTTCGCTTAGTTGCTAACTCTTGAGTAGAACTGCATGTTCACGCCAGAATTAAGCATCTTTGTGAAATGAGTCAAATTGAAGCAGAACACATTGTTGGAGTGTCAGAATGCACAGATAGAAGGCAAAGAAGCGTTCCATGGCTTTATTTCGCTTAGTTGCTTATTCTTGAGTAGAACTGCTTGTTCACTCCAGGAATAAGCATGTTTGTAAAATGAGCCAAATTGAAGCAGAAAACATTGTTGGAGTGTCAGAATGCATAGATAGAAGGCAAATAAGCGTTCCATGGCTTTATTTCGCTTAGTTGCTTACTCTTGAGTAGAACTGCATGTTCACTCCAGAAATAAGCATCTTTGTAAAATGAGTCAAATTGAAGCAGAAAACATCCTTGGAGTGTCAGAATGCACAGATAGAAGGCAAATAAGCGTTCCATGGCTTTATTTCGCTTAGTTGCTTACTCTTGAGTAGAACTGCATGTTCACTCCAGAAATAAGCATCTTTGTAAAATGAGTCAAATTGAAGCAGAAAACATCCTTGGAGTGTCAGAATGCACAGATAGAAGGCAAATAAGCATTCCATGGCTTTATTTCGCTTAGTTGCTTACTCTTGAGTAGAACTGCTTGTTCACTCCAGGAATAAGCATGTTTGTAAAATGAGTCAAATTGAAGCAGAAAACATTGTTGGAGTGTCAGAATGCACAGATAGAAGGCAAATAAGCGTTCCATGGCTTTATTTCGCTTAGTTGCTTACTCTTGAGTAGAACTGCATGTTCACTCCAGAAATAAGCATCTTTGTAAATTGAGTCAAATTGAATCAGAACACATTGTTGGAGTGTCAGAATGCACAGATAGAAGGCAAATAAGCGTTCCATGGCTTTATTTCGCTTAGTTGCTTACTCTTGAGTAGAACTGCATGTTCACTCCAGAAATAAGCATCTTTGTAAAATGAGTCAAATTGAAGCAGAAAACATCCTTGGAGTGTCAGAATGCACAGATAGAAGGCAAATAAGCGTTCCATGGCTTTATTTCGCTTAGTTGCTTACTCTTGAGTAGAACTGCATGTTCACGCCAGAATTAAGCATCTTTGTGAAATGAGTCAAATTGAAGCAGAACACATTGTTGGAGTGTCAGAATGCAGAGATAGAAGGCAAATAAGCGTTCCATGGCTTTATTTCGCTTAGTTGCTTACTCTTGAGTAGAACTGCATGTTCACGCCAGAATTAAGCATCTTTGTGAAATGAGTCAAATTGAAGCAGAACACATTGGTGGAGTGTCGGAATGCACAGATAGAAGGCAAATAAGCGTTCCATGGCTTTATTTCGCTTAGTTGCTTATTCTTGAGTAGAACTGCTTGTTCACTCCAGGAATAAGGATGTTTGTAAAATGAGTCAAATTGAAGCAGAAAACATTGTTGGAGTGTCAGAATGCACAGATAGAAGGCAAATAAGCGTTCCATGGCTTTATTTCGCTTAGTTGCTTACTCTTGAGTAGAACTGCATGTTCACGCCAGAAATAAGCATCTTTGTAAATTGAGTCAAATTGAATCAGAACACATTGTTGGAGTGTCAGAATGCACAGATAGAAGGCAAATAAGCGTTCCATGGCTTTATTTCGCTTAGTTGCTTACTCTTGAGTAGAACTGCATGTTCACTCCAGAAATAAGCATCTTTGTAAAATGAGTCAAATTGAATCAGAACACATTGTTGGAGTGTCAGAATGCACAGATAGAAGGAAAATAAGCGTTCTATCGCTTTATTTCGCTTAGTTGCTTACTCTTGAGTAGAACTGCATGTTCACGCCAGAATTAAGCATCTTTGTGAAATGAGCCAAATTGAAGCAGAAAACATTGTTGGAGTGTCAGAATGCATAGATAGAAGGCAAATAAGCGTTCCATGGCTTTATTTCGCTTAGTGGCTTATTCTTGAGTAGAACTGCTTGTTCACTCCAGGAATAAGCATGTTTGTAAAATTAGTCAAATTGAAGCAGAAAACATTCTTGGAGTGTCAGAATGCACAGATAGAAGGCAAATAAGCGTTCTATCGCTTTATTTCGCTTAGTTGCTTACTCTTGAGTAGAACTGCATGTTCACGCCAGAATTAAGCATCTTTGTGAAATGAGTCAAATTGAAGCAGAACACATTGTTGGAGTGTCAGAATGCACAGATAGAAGGCAGATAAGCGTTCCATGGCTTTATTTCGCTTAGTTGCTTACTCTTGAGTAGAACTGCATGTTCACTCCAGAAATAAGCATCTTTGTAAAATGAGTCAAATTGAATCAGAACACATTGTTGGAGTGTCAGAATGCACAGATAGAAGGAAAATAAGCGTTCTATCGCTTTATTTCGCTTAGTTGCTTACTCTTGAGTAGAACTGCATGTTCACGCCAGAATTAAGCATCTTTGTGAAATGAGCCAAATTGAAGCAGAAAACATTGTTGGAGTGTCAGAATGCATAGATAGAAGGCACATAAGCGTTCCATGGCTTTATTTCGCTTAGTGGCTTATTCTTGAGTAGAACTGCTTGTTCACTCCAGGAATAAGCATGTTTGTAAAATTAGTCAAATTGAAGCAGAAAACATTCTTGGAGTGTCAGAATGCACAGATAGAAGGCAAATAAGCGTTCTATCGCTTTATTTCGCTTAGTTGCTTACTCTTGAGTAGAACTGCATGTTCACGCCAGAATTAAGCATCTTTGTGAAATGAGTCAAATTGAAGCAGAACACATTGGTGGAGTGTCAGAATGCACAGATAGAAGGCAAATAAGCGTTCTATGGCTTTATTTCGCTTAGTTGCTTATTCTTGAGTAGAACTGCTTGTTCACTCCAGGAATAAGCATCTTTGTAAAATGAGTCAAATTGAAGCAGAAAACATTCTTGGAGTGTCAGAATGCACAGATAGAAGGCAAATAAGCGTTCTATCGCTTTATTTCGCTTAGTTGCTAACTCTTGAGTAGAACTGCATGTTCACGCCAGAATTAAGCATCTTTGTGAAATGAGTCAAATTGAAGCAGAACACATTGTTGGAGTGTCAGAATGCAGAGATAGAAGGCAAATAAGCGTTCCATGGCTTTATTTCGCTTAGTTGCTTACTCTTGAGTAGAACTGCATGTTCACGCCAGAATTAAGCATCTTTGTGAAATGAGTCAAATTGAAGCAGAACACATTGGTGGAGTGTCAGAATGCACAGATAGAAGGCAAATAAGCGTTCCATGGCTTTATTTCGCTTAGTTGCTTATTCTTGAGTAGAACTGCTTGTTCACTGCAGGAATAAGCATGTTTGTAAAATGAGTCAAATTGAAGCAGAAAACATTGTTGGAGTGTCAGAATGCACAGATAGAAGGCAAATAAGCGTTCCATGGCTTTATTTCGCTTAGTTGCTTACTCTTGAGTAGAACTGCATGTTCACGCCAGAATTAAGCATCTTTGTGAAATGAGTCAAATTGAAGCAGAACACATTGGTGGAGTGTCAGAATGCACAGATAGAAGGCAAATAAGCGTTCCATGGCTTTATTTCGCTTAGTTGCTTATTCTTGAGTAGAACTGCTTGTTCACTCCAGGAATAAGCATGTTTGTAAAATGAGTCAAATTGAAGCAGAAAACATTGTTGGAGTGTCAGAATGCACAGATAGAAGGCAAATAAGCGTTCCATGGCTTTATTTCGCTTAGTTGCTTACTCTTGAGTAGAACTGCATGTTCACTCCAGAAATGAGCATCTTTGTAAAATGAGTCAAATTGAATCAGAACACATTGTTGGAGTGTCAGAATGCACAGATAGAAGGCAAATAAGCGTTCTATCGCTTTATTTCGCTTAGTTGCTTACTCTTGAGTAGAACTGCATGTTCACGCCAGAATTAAGCATCTTTGTGAAATGAGCCAAATTGAAGCAGAACACATTGGTGGAGTGTCAGAATGCACAGATAGAAGTCAAATAAGCGTTCTATGGCTTTATTTCGCTTAGTTGCTTATTCTTGAGTAGAACTGCTTGTTCACTCCAGGAATAAGCGTCTTTGTAAAATGAGTCAAATTGAAGCAGAAAACATTCTTGGAGTGTCAGAATGCACAGATAGAAGGCAAATAAGCGTTCTATCGCTTTATTTCGCTTAGTTGCTAACTCTTGAGTAGAACTGCATGTTCACGCCAGAATTAAGCATCTTTGTGAAATGAGTCAAATTGAAGCAGAACACATTGTTGGAGTGTCAGAATGCACAGATAGAAGGCAAATAAGCGTTCCATGGCTTTATTTCGCTTAGTTGCTTATTCTTGAGTAGAACTGCTTGTTCACTCCAGGAATAAGCATGTTTGTAAAATGAGCCAAATTGAAGCAGAAAACATTGTTGGAGTGTCAGAATGCATAGATAGAAGGCAAATAAGCGTTCCATGGCTTTATTTCGCTTAGTTGCTTACTCTTGAGTAGAACTGCATGTTCACTCCAGAAATAAGCATCTTTGTGAAATGAGTCAAATTGAAGCAGAACACATTGTTGGAGTGTCAGAATGCACAGATAGAAGGCAAATAAGCGTTCCATGGCTTTATTTCGCTTAGTTGCTTATTCTTGAGTAGAACTGCATGTTCACTCCAGAAATAAGCATCTTTGTAAAATGAGTCAAATTGAAGCAGAAAACATCCTTGGAGTGTCAGAATGCACAGATAGAAGGCAAATAAGCGTTCCATGGCTTTATTTCGCTTAGTTGCTTACTCTTGAGTAGAACTGCATGTTCACTCCAGAAATAAGCATCTTTGTAAAATGAGTCAAATTGAAGCAGAAAACATCCTTGGAGTGTCAGAATGCACAGATAGAAGGCAAATAAGCGTTCCATGGCTTTATTTCGCTTAGTTGCTTACTCTTGAGTAGAACTGCATGTTCACGCCAGAATTAAGCATCTTTGTGAAATGAGTCAAATTGAAGCAGAACACATTGTTGGAGTGTCAGAATGCAGAGATAGAAGGCAAATAAGCGTTCCATGGCTTTATTTCGCTTAGTTGCTTACTCTTGAGTAGAACTGCATGTTCACGCCAGAATTAAGCATCTTTGTGAAATGAGTCAAATTGAAGCAGAACACATTGGTGGAGTGTCAGAATGCATAGATAGAATGCAAATAAGCGTTCCATGGCTTTATTTCGCTTAGTTGCTTATTCTTGAGTAGAACTGCTTGTTCACTCCAGGAATAAGCATGTTTGTAAAATGAGCCAAATTGAAGCAGAAAACATTGTTGGAGTGTCAGAATGCATAGATAGAAGGCAAATAAGCGTTCCATGTCTTTATTTCGCTTAGTTGCTTACTCTTGAGTAGAACTGCATGTTCACTCCAGAAATAAGCATCTTTGTAAAATGAGTCAAATTGAAGCAGAAAACATCCTTGGAGTGTCAGAATGCACAGATAGAAGGCAAATAAGCGTTCCATGGCTTTATTTCGCTTAGTTGCTTACTCTTGAGTAGAACTGCATGTTCACGCCAGAATTAAGCATCTTTGTGAAATGAGCCAAATTGAAGCAGAAAACATTGTTGGAGTGTCAGAATGCATAGATAGAAGGCAAATAAGCGTTCCATGGCTTTATTTCGCTTAGTTGCTTATTCTTGAGTAGAACTGCTTGTTCACTCCAGGAATAAGCATGTTTGTAAAATGAGCCAAATTGAAGCAGAAAACATTCTTGGAAAGTCAGAATGCACAGATAGAAGGCAAATAAGCGTTCTATCGCGTTATTTCGCGTAGTTGCTTACTCTTGAGTAGAACTGCATGTTCACGCCAGAATTAAGCATCTTTGTGAAATGAGTCAAATTGAAGCAGAACACATTGGCGGAGTGTCAGAATGCACAGATAGAAGGCAAATAAGCGTTCCATGGCTTTATTTCGCTTAGTTGCTTATTCTTGAGTAGAACTGCTTGTTCACTCCAGGAATAAGGATGTTTGTAAAATGAGTCAAATTGAAGCAGAAAACATTGTTGGAGTGTCAGAATGCACAGATAGAAGGCAAATAAGCGTTCCATGGCTTTATTTCGCTTAGTTGCTTACTCTTGAGTAGAACTGCATGTTCACGCCAGAATTAAGCATCTTTGTGAAATGAGTCAAATTGAAGCAGAACACATTGGTGGAGTGTCAGAATGCACAGATAGAAGGCAAATAAGCGTTCCATGGCTTTATTTCGCTTAATTGCTTATTCTTGAGTAGAACTGCTTGTTCACTCCAGGAATAAGCATGTTTGTAAAATGAGTCAAATTGAAGCAGAAAACATTGTTGGAGTGTCAGAATGCACAGATAGAAGGCAAATAAGCGTTCCATGGCTTTATTTCGCTTAGTTGCTTACTCTTGAGTAGAACTGCATGTTCACTCCATAAATAAGCATCTTTGTAAAATGAGTCAAATTGAATCAGAACACATTGTTGGAGTGTCAGAATGCACAGATAGAAGGCAAATAAGCGTTCTATCGCTTTATTTCGCTTAGTTGCTTACTCTTGAGTAGAACTGCTTGTTCACTCCAGGAATAAGCATGTTTGTAAAATGAGTCAAATTGAAGCAGAAAACATTGTTGGAGTGTCAGAATGCACAGATAGAAGGCAAATAAGCGTCCCATGGCTTTATTTCGCTTAGTTGCTTACTCTTGAGTAGAACTGCATGTTCACTCCAGAAATAAGCATCTTTGTAAATTGAGTCAAATTGAATCAGAACACATTGTTGGAGTGTCAGAATGCACAGATAGAAGGCAAATAAGCGTTCCATGGCTTTATTTCGCTTAGTTGCTTACTCTTGAGTAGAACTGCATGTTCACTCCAGAAATAAGCATCTTTGTAAAATGAGTCAAATTGAATCAGAACACATTGTTGGAGTGTCAGAATGCACAGATAGAAGGAAAATAAGCGTTCTATCGCTTTATTTCGCTTAGTTGCTTACTCTTGAGTAGAACTGCATGTTCACGCCAGAATTAAGCATCTTTGTGAAATGAGCCAAATTGAAGCAGAAAACATTGTTGGAGTGTCAGAATGCATAGATAGAAGGCAAATAAGCGTTCCATGGCTTTATTTCGCTTAGTGGCTTATTCTTGAGTAGAACTGCTTGTTCACTCCAGGAATAAGCATGTTTGTAAAATTAGTCAAATTGAAGCAGAAAACATTCTTGGAGTGTCAGAATGCACAGATAGAAGGCAAATAAGCGTTCTATCGCTTTATTTCGCTTAGTTGCTTACTCTTGAGTAGAACTGCATGTTCACGCCAGAATTAAGCATCTTTGTGAAATGAGTCAAATTGAAGCAGAACACATTGGTGGAGTGTCAGAATGCACAGATAGAAGGCAAATAAGTGTTCTATGGCTTTATTTCGCTTAGTTGCTTATTCTTGAGTAGAACTGCTTGTTCACTCCAGGAATAAGCATCTTTGTAAAATGAGTCAAATTGAAGCAGAAAACATTCTTGGAGTGTCAGAATGCATAGATAGAAGGCAAATAAGCGTTCCATGGCTTTATTTCGCTTAGTTGCTTACTCTTGAGTAGAACTGCATGTTCACTCCAGAAATAAGCATCTTTGTAAATTGAGTCAAATTGAATCAGAACACATTGTTGGAGTGTCAGAATGCACAGATAGAAGGCAAATAAGCGTTCCATGGCTTTATTTCGCTTAGTTGCTTACTCTTGAGTAGAACTGCATGTTCACTCCAGAAATAAGCATCTTTGTAAAATGAGTCAAATTGAATCAGAACACATTGTTGGAGTGTCAGAATGCACAGATAGAAGGAAAATAAGCGTTCTATCGCTTTATTTCGCTTAGTTGCTTACTCTTGAGTAGAACTGCATGTTCACGCCAGAATTAAGCATCTTTGTGAAATGAGCCAAATTGAAGCAGAAAACATTGTTGGAGTGTCAGAATGCATAGATAGAAGGCAAATAAGCGTTCCATGGCTTTATTTCGCTTAGTGGCTTATTCTTGAGTAGAACTGCTTGTTCACTCCAGGAATAAGCATGTTTGTAAAATTAGTCAAATTGAAGCAGAAAACATTCTTGGAGTGTCAGAATGCACAGATAGAAGGCAAATAAGCGTTCTATCGCTTTATTTCGCTTAGTTGCTTACTCTTGAGTAGAACTGCATGTTCACGCCAGAATTAAGCATCTTTGTGAAATGAGTCAAATTGAAGCAGAACACATTGGTGGAGTGTCAGAATGCACAGATAGAAGGCAAATAAGCGTTCTATGGCTTTATTTCGCTTAGTTGCTTATTCTTGAGTAGAACTGCTTGTTCACTCCAGGAATAAGCATCTTTGTAAAATGAGTCAAATTGAAGCAGAAAACATTCTTGGAGTGTCAGAATGCACAGATAGAAGGCAAATAAGCGTTCTATCGCTTTATTTCGCTTAGTTGCTAACTCTTGAGTAGAACTGCATGTTCACGCCAGAATTAAGCATCTTTGTGAAATGAGTCAAATTGAAGCAGAACACATTGTTGGAGTGTCAGAATGCAGAGATAGAAGGCAAATAAGCGTTCCATGGCTTTATTTCGCTTAGTTGCTTACTCTTGAGTAGAACTGCATGTTCACGCCAGAATTAAGCATCTTTGTGAAATGAGTCAAATTGAAGCAGAACACATTGGTGGAGTGTCAGAATGCATAGATAGAAGGCAAATAAGCGTTCCATTGCTTTATTTCGCTTAGTTGCTTATTCTTGAGTAGAACTGCTTGTTCACTCCAGGAATAAGCATGTTTGTAAAATGAGTCAAATTGAAGCAGAAAACATTGTTGGAGTGTCAGAATGCACAGATAGAAGGCAAATAAGCGTTCCATGGCTTTATTTCGCTTAGTTGCTTACTCTTGAGTAGAACTGCATGTTCACGCCAGAATTAAGCATCTTTGTGAAATGAGTCAAATTGAAGCAGAACACATTGGTGGAGTGTCAGAATGCACAGATAGAAGGCAAATAAGCGTTCCATGGCTTTATTTCGCTTAGTTGCTTATTCTTGAGTAGAACTGCTTGTTCACTCCAGGAATAAGCATGTTTGTAAAATGAGTCAAATTGAAGCAGAAAACATTGTTGGAGTGTCAGAATGCACAGATAGAAGGCAAATAAGCGTTCCATGGCTTTATTTCGCTTAGTTGCTTACTCTTGAGTAGAACTGCATGTTCACTCCAGAAATAAGCATCTTTGTAAAATGAGTCAAATTGAATCAGAACACATTGTTGGAGTGTCAGAATGCACAGATAGAAGGCAAATAAGCATTCTATCGCTTTATTTCGCTTAGTTGCTTACTCTTGAGTAGAACTGCATGTTCACGCCAGAATTAAGCATCATTGTGAAATGAGTCAAATTGAAGCAGAACACATTGGTGGAGTGTCGGAATGCACAGATAGAAGGCAAATAAGCGTTCCATGGCTTTATTTCGCTTAGTTGCTTATTCTTGAGTAGAACTGCTTGTTCACTCCAGGAATAAGGATGTTTGTAAAATGAGGCAAATTGAAGCAGAAAACATTGTTGGAGTGTCAGAATGCACAGATAGAAGGCAAATAAGCGTTCCATGGCTTTATTTCGCTTAGTTGCTTACTCTTGAGTAGAACTGCATGTTCACGCCAGAATTAAGCATCTTTGTGAAATGAGTCAAATTGAAGCAGAACACATTGGTGGAGTGTCAGAATGCACAGATAGAAGGCAAATAAGCGTTCCATGGCTTTATTTCGCTTAATTGCTTATTCTTGAGTAGAACTGCTTGTTCACTCCAGGAATAAGCATGTTTGTAAAATGAGTCAAATTGAAGCAGAAAACATTGTTGGAGTGTCAGAATGCACAGATAGAAGGCAAATAAGCGTTCCATGGCTTTATTTCGCTTAGTTGCTTACTCTTGAGTAGAACTGCATGTTCACTCCAGAAATAAGCATCTTTGTAAAATGAGTCAAATTGAATCAGAACACATTGTTGGAGTGTCAGAATGCACAGATAGAAGGCAAATAAGCGTTCTATCGCTTTATTTCGCTTAGTTGCTTACTCTTGAGTAGAACTGCTTGTTCACTCCAGGAATAAGCATGTTTGTAAAATGAGTCAAATTGAAGCAGAAAACATTGTTGGAGTGTCAGAATGCACAGATAGAAGGCAAATAAGCGTCCCATGGCTTTATTTCGCTTAGTTGCTTACTCTTGAGTAGAACTGCATGTTCACTCCAGAAATAAGCATCTTTGTAAATTGAGTCAAATTTAATCAGAACACATTGTTGGAGTGTCAGAATGCACAGATAGAAGGCAAATAAGCGTTCCATGGCTTTATTTCGCTTAGTTGCTTACTCTTGAGTAGAACTGCATGTTCACTCCAGAAATAAGCATCTTTGTAAAATGAGTCAAATTGAATCAGAACACATTGTTGGAGTGTCAGAATGCACAGATAGAAGGAAAATAAGCGTTCTATCGCTTTATTTCGCTTAGTTGCTTACTCTTGAGTAGAACTGCATGTTCACGCCAGAATTAAGCATCTTTGTGAAATGAGTCAAATTGAAGCAGAACACATTGGTGGAGTGTCAGAATGCACAGATAGAAGGCAAATAAGCGTTCTATGGCTTTATTTCGCTTAGTTGCTTATTCTTGAGTAGAACTGCTTGTTCACTCCAGGAATAAGCATCTTTGTAAAATGAGTCAAATTGAAGCAGAAAACATTCTTGGAGTGTCAGAATGCACAGATAGAAGGCAAATAAGCGTTCTATCGCTTTATTTCGCTTAGTTGCTAACTCTTGAGTAGAACTGCATGTTCACGCCAGAATTAAGCATCTTTGTGAAATGAGTCAAATTGAAGCAGAACACATTGTTGGAGTGTCAGAATGCAGAGATAGAAGGCAAATAAGCGTTCCATGGCTTTATTTCGCTTAGTTGCTTACTCTTGAGTAGAACTTCATGTTCACGCCAGAATTAAGCATCTTTGTGAAATGAGTCAAATTGAAGCAGAACACATTGGTGGAGTGTCAGAATGCATAGATAGAAGGCAAATAAGCGTTCCATTGCTTTATTTCGCTTAGTTGCTTATTCTTGAGTAGAACTGCTTGTTCACTCCAGGAATAAGCATGTTTGTAAAATGAGTCAAATTGAAGCAGAAAACATTGTTGGAGTGTCAGAATGCACAGATAGAAGGCAAATAAGCGTTCCATGGCTTTATTTCGCTTAGTTGCTTACTCTTGAGTAGAACTGCATGTTCACTCCAGAAATAAGCATCTTTGTAAAATGAGTCAAATTGAATCAGAACACATTGTTGGAGTGTCAGAATGCACAGATAGAAGGCAAATAAGCGTTCTATCGCTTTATTTCGCTTAGTTGCTTACTCTTGAGTAGAACTGCTTGTTCACTCCAGGAATAAGCATGTTTGTAAAATGAGTCAAATTGAAGCAGAAAACATTGTTGGAGTGTCAGAATGCACAGATAGAAGGCAAATAAGCGTCCCATGGCTTTATTTCGCTTAGTTGCTTACTCTTGAGTAGAACTGCATGTTCACTCCAGAAATAAGCATCTTTGTAAATTGAGTCAAATTGAATCAGAACACATTGTTGGAGTGTCAGAATGCACAGATAGAAGGCAAATAAGCGTTCCATGGCTTTATTTCGCTTAGTTGCTTACTCTTGAGTAGAACTGCATGTTCACTCCAGAAATAAGCATCTTTGTAAAATGAGTCAAATTGAATCAGAACACATTGTTGGAGTGTCAGAATGCACAGATAGAAGGAAAATAAGCGTTCTATCGCTTTATTTCGCTTAGTTGCTTACTCTTGAGTAGAACTGCATTTTCACGCCAGAATTAAGCATCTTTGTGAAATGAGCCAAATTGAAGCAGAAAACATTGTTGGAGTGTCAGAATGCATAGATAGAAGGCAAATAAGCGTTCCATGGCTTTATTTCGCTTAGTGGCTTATTCTTGAGTAGAACTGCTTGTTCACTCCAGGAATAAGCATGTTTGTAAAATTAGTCAAATTGAAGCAGAAAACATTCTTGGAGTGTCAGAGTGCACAGATAGAAGGCAAATAAGCGTTCTATCGCTTTATTTCGCTTAGTTGCTTACTCTTGAGTAGAACTGCATGTTCACGCCAGAATTAAGCATCTTTGTGAAATGAGTCAAATTGAAGCAGAACACATTGGTGGAGTGTCAGAATGCACAGATAGAAGGCAAATAAGCGTTCTATGGCTTTATTTCGCTTAGTTGCTTATTCTTGAGTAGAACTGCTTGTTCACTCCAGGAATAAGCATCTTTGTAAAATGAGTCAAATTGAAGCAGAAAACATTCTTGGAGTGTCAGAATGCACAGATAGAAGGCAAATAAGCGTTCTATCGCTTTATTTCGCTTAGTTGCTAACTCTTGAGTAGAACTGCATGTTCACGCCAGAATTAAGCATCTTTGTGAAATGAGTCAAATTGAAGCAGAACACATTGTTGGAGTGTCAGAATGCAGAGATAGAAGGCAAATAAGCGTTCCATGGCTTTATTTCGCTTAGTTGCTTACTCTTGAGTAGAACTTCATGTTCACGCCAGAATTAAGCATCTTTGTGAAATGAGTCAAATTGAAGCAGAACACATTGGTGGAGTGTCAGAATGCATAGATAGAAGGCAAATAAGCGTTCCATTGCTTTATTTCGCTTAGTTGCTTATTCTTGAGTAGAACTGCTTGTTCACTCCAGGAATAAGCATGTTTGTAAAATGAGTCAAATTGAAGCAGAAAACATTGTTGGAGTGTCAGAATGCACAGATAGAAGGCAAATAAGCGTTCCATGGCTTTATTTCGCTTAGTTGCTTACTCTTGAGTAGAACTGCATGTTCACGCCAGAATTAAGCATCTTTGTGAAATGAGTCAAATTGAAGCAGAACACATTGGTGGAGTGTCAGAATGCACAGATAGAAGGCAAATAAGCGTTCCATGGCTTTATTTCGCTTAGTTGCTTATTCTTGAGTAGAACTGCTTGTTCACTCCAGGAATAAGCATGTTTGTAAAATGAGTCAAATTGAAGCAGAAAACATTGTTGGAGTGTCAGAATGCACAGATAGAAGGCAAATAAGCGTTCCATGGCTTTATTTCGCTTAGTTGCTTACTCTTGAGTAGAACTGCATGTTCACTCCAGAAATAAGCATCTTTGTAAAATGAGTCAAATTGAATCAGAACACATTGTTGGAGTGTCAGAATGCACAGATAGAAGGCAAATAAGCGTTCTATCGCTTTATTTCGCTTAGTTGCTTACTCTTGAGTAGAACTGCATGTTCACGCCAGAATTAAGCATCTTTGTGAAATGAGCCAAATTGAAGCAGAAAACATTGTTGGAGTGTCAGAATGCACAGATAGAAGGCAAATAAGCGTTCCATGGCTTTATTTCGCTTAGTTGCTTATTCTTGAGTAGAACTGCTTGTTCACTCCAGAATTAAGCATCTTTGTGAAATGAGTCAAATTGAATCAGAACACATTGTTGGAGTGTCAGAATGCACAGATAGAAGGCAAATAAGCGTTCTATCGCTTTATTTCGCTTAGTTGCTTACTGTTGAGTAGAACTGCATGTTTACGCCAGAAATAAGCATCTTTGTAAAATGAGTCAAATTGAATCAGAACACATTGTTGGAGTGTCAGAATGCACAGATAGAAGGCAAATAAGCGTTCGATCGCTTTATTTCGCTTAGTTGCTTACTCTTGAGTAAAACTGCATGTTCACGCCAGAATTAAGCATCTTTGTGAAATGAGTCAAATTGAAGCAGAACACATTGGTGGAGTGTCAGAATGCACAGATAGAAGTCAAATAAGCGTTCCATGGCTTTATTTCGCTTAGTTGCTTATTCTTGAGTAGAACTGCTTGTTCACTCCAGGAATAAGCATGTTTGTAAAATGAGCCAAATCGAAGCAGAAAACATTGTTGGAGTGTCAGAATGCATAGATAGAAGGCAAATAAGCGTTCCATGGCTTTATTTCGCTTAGTTGCTTACTCTTGAGTAGAACTGCATGTTCACTCCAGAAATAATCATCTTTGTGAAATGAGTCAAATTGAAGCAGAACACATTGGTGGAGTGTCAGAATGCATAGATAGAAGGCAAATAAGCGTTCCATGGCTTTATTTCGCTTAGTTGCTTACTCTTGAGTCGAACTGCATGTTCACTCCAGAAATAAGCATCTTTGTAAAATGAGCCAAATTGAAGCAGAAAACATTGTTGGAGTGTCAGAATGCATAGATAGAAGGCAAATAAGCGTTCCATGGCTTTATTTCTCTTAGTTGCTTACTCTTGAGTAGAACTGCATGTTCACTCCAGAAATAAGCATCTTTGTAAAATGAGTCAAATTGAAGCAGAACACATTGTTGGAGTATCATAATGCATAGATAGAAGGCAAATAAGCCTTCCATGGCTTTATTTCGCTTAGTTGCTTATTCTTGAGTAAAACTGCTTGTTCACTCCAGGAATAAGCATCTTTGTAAAATGAGTCAAATTGAAGCAGAAAACATTCTTGGAGTATCAGAATGCACAGATAGAAGGCAAATAAGCGTTCTATCGCTTTATTTCGCTTAGTTGCTTACTCTTGAGTAGAACTGCATGTTGACGCCAGAATTAAGCATCTTTGTGAAATGAGTCAAATTGAAGCAGAACACATTGGTGGAGTGTCAGAATGCATAGATAGAAGGCAAATAAGCGTTCCATGGCTTTATTTCGCTTAGTTGCTTACTCTTGAGTCGAACTGCATGTTCACTCCAGAAATAAGCATCTTTGTAAAATGAGCCAAATTGAAGCAGAAAACATTGCTGGAGTGTCAGAATGCATAGATAGAAGGCAAATAAGCGTTCCATGGCTTTATTTCGCTTAGTTGCTTACTCTTGAGTAGAACTGCATAATCACTCAAGAAATAAGCATCTTTGTAAAATGAATCAAATTGAAGCAGAACACATTGTTGGAGTGTCAGAATGCATAGATAGAAGGCAAATAAGCGTTCCATGGCTTTATTTCGCTTAGTTGCTTACTCTTGAGTAGAACTGCATGTTCACGCCAGTAATAAGGATCTTTGTGAAATGAGTCAAATTGAAGCAGAAAACATTGTTGGAGTGTCAGAATGCACAGATAGAAGGCAGATAAGCGTTCTATCGCTTTATTTCGCTTAGTTGCTTATTCTTGAGTAGAACTGCTTGTTCACTCCAGGAATAAGCATGTTTGTAAGATGAGTCAAATTGAAGCAGAAAACATTCTTGGAGTATCATAATGCATAGATAGAAGGCAAATAAGCGTTCTATCGCTTTATTTCGCTTAGTTGCTTACTCTTGAGTAGAACTGCATGTTCACGCCAGAATTAAGCATCTTTGTGAAATGAGTCAAATTGAAGCAGAACACATTGGTGGAGTGTCAGAATGCATAGATAGAAGGCAAATAAGCGTTCCATGGCTTTATTTCGCTTAGTTGCTTATTCTTGAGTAGAACTGCTTGTTCACTCCAGGAATAAGCATGTTTGTAAAATGAGCCAAATTGAAGCAGAAAACATTGTTGGAGTGTCAGAATGCATAGATAGAAGGCAAATAAGCGTTCCATGGCTTTATTTCGCTTAGTTGCTTACTCTTGAGTAGAACTGCATGTTCACTCCAGAAATAAGCATCTTTGTAAAATGAGTCAAATTGAAGCAGAAAACATCCTTGGAGTGTCAGAATGCACAGATAGAAGGCAAATAAGCGTTCCATGGCTTTATTTCGCTTAGTTGCTTACTCTTGAGTAGAACTGCATGTTCACGCCAGAATTAAGCATCTTTGTGAAATGAGCCAAATTGAAGCAGAAAACATTGTTGGAGTGTCAGAATGCATAGATAGAAGGCAAATAAGCGTTCCATGGCTTTATTTCGCTTAGTTGCTTACTCTTGAGTAGAACTGCATGTTCACTCCAGAAATAAGCATCTTTGTAAAATGAGTCAAATTGAATCAGAACACATTGTTGGAGTGTCAGAATGCACAGATAGAAGGCAAATAAGCGTTCTATCGCTTTATTTCGCTTAGTTGCTTACTCTTGAGTAGAACTGCATGTTCACGCCAGAATTAAGCATCTTTGTGAAATGAGCCAAATTGAAGCAGAAAACATTGTTGGAGTGTCAGAATGCATAGATAGAAGGCAAATAAGCGTTCCATGGCTTTATTTCGCTTAGTTGCTTATTCTTGAGTAGAACTGCTTGTTCACTCCAGGAATAAGCATGTTTGTAAGATGAGTCAAATTGAAGCAGAAAACATTCTTGGAGTGTCAGAATGCACAGATAGAAGGCAAATAAGCGTTCTATCGCTTTATTTCGCTTAGTTGCTTACTCTTGAGTAGAACTGCATATTCACTCCAGGAATAAGCATCTTTGTAAAATGACCCAAATTGAAGCAGAACACATTGGCGGAGTGTCTGAATGCATAGACAGAAGGCAAATAAGCGTTCCATGGCTTTATTTCGCTTAGTTGCTTACTCTTGAGTAGAACTGCATGTTCACTCCAGAAATAATCATCTTTGTGAAATGAGTCAAATTGAAGCAGAACACATTGGTGGAGTGTCAGAATGCATAGATAGAAGGAAAATAAGCGTTCCATGGCTTTATTTCGCTTAGTTGCTTACTCTTGAGTCGAACTGCATGTTCACTCCAGAAATAAGCATCTTTGTAAAATGAGCCAAATTGAAGCAGAAAACATTGTTGGAGTGTCAGAATGCATAGATAGAAGGCAAATAAGCGTTCCATGGCTTTATTTCTCTTAGTTGCTTACTCTTGAGTAGAACTGCATGTTCACTCCAGAAATAAGCATCTTTGTAAAATGAGTCAAATTGAAGCAGAACACATTGTTGGAGTATCATAATGCATAGATAGAAGGCAAATAAGCCTTCCATGGCTTTATTTCGCTTAGTTGCTTATTCTTGAGTAAAACTGCTTGTTCACTCCAGGAATAAGCATCTTTGTAAAATGAGTCAAATTGAAGCAGAAAACATTCTTGGAGTATCAGAATGCACAGATAGAAGGCAAATAAGCGTTCTATCGCTTTATTTCGCTTAGTTGCTTACTCTTGAGTAGAACTGCATGTTGACGCCAGAATTAAGCATCTTTGTGAAATGAGTCAAATTGAAGCAGAACACATTGGTGGAGTGTCAGAATGCATAGATAGAAGGCAAATAAGCGTTCCATGGCTTTATTTCGCTTAGTTGCTTACTCTTGAGTCGAACTGCATGTTCACTCCAGAAATAAGCATCTTTGTAAAATGAGCCAAATTGAAGCAGAAAACATTGTTGGAGTGTCAGAATGCATAGATAGAAGGCAAATAAGCGTTCCATGGCTTTATTTCGCTTAGTTGCTTACTCTTGAGTAGAACTGCATATTCACTCAAGAAAAAAGCATCTTTGTAAAATGAATCAAATTGAAGCAGAACACATTGTTGGAGTGTCAGAATGCATAGATAGAAGGCAAATAAGCGTTCCATGGCTTAATTTCGCTTAGTTGCTTACTCTTGAGTAGAACTGCATGTTCACGCCAGTAATAAGGATCTTTGTGAAATGAGTCAAATTGAAGCAGAAAACATTGTTGGAGTGTCAGAATGCACAGATAGAAGGCAGATAAGCGTTCTATCGCTTTATTTCGCTTAGTTGCTTATTCTTGAGTAGAACTGCTTGTTCACTCCAGGAATAAGCATGTTTGTAAGATGAGTCAAATTGAAGCAGAAAACATTCTTGGAGTATCATAATGCATAGATAGAAGGCAAATAAGCGTTCTATCGCTTTATGTCGCTTAGTTGCTTACTCTTGAGTAGAACTGCATGTTCACACCAGAATTAAGCATCTTTGTGAAATGAGTCAAATTGAAGCAGAACACATTGGTGGAGTGTCAGAATGCATAGATAGAAGGCAAATAAGCGTTCCATGGCTTTATTTCGCTTAGTTGCTTATTCTTGAGTAGAACTGCTTGTTCACTCCAGGAATAAGCATGTTTGTAAAATGAGCCAAATTGAAGCAGAAAACATTGTTGGAGTGTCAGAATGCATAGATAGAAGGCAAATAAGCGTTCCATGGCTTTATTTCGCTTAGTTGCTTACTCTTGAGTAGAACTGCATGTTCACTCCAGAAATAAGCATCTTTGTAAAATGAGTCAAATTGAAGCAGAAAACATCCTTGGAGTTTCAGAATGCACAGATAGAAGGCAAATAAGCGTTCCATGGCTTTATTTCGCTTAGTTGCTTACTCTTGAGTAGAACTGCATGTTCACGCCAGAATTAAGCATCTTTGTGAAATGAGCCAAATTGAAGCAGAAAACATTGTTGGAGTGTCAGAATGCATAGATAGAAGGCAAATAAGCGTTCCATGGCTTTATTTCGCTTAGTTGCTTACTCTTGAGTAGAACTGCATGTTCACTCCAGAAATAAGCATCTTTGTAAAATGAGTCAAATTGAATCAGAACACATTGTTGGAGTGTCAGAATGCACAGATAGAAGGCAAATAAGCGTTCTATCGCTTTATTTCGCTTAGTTGCTTACTCTTGAGTAGAACTGCATGTTTACGCCAGAATTAAGCATCTTTGTGAAATGAGTCAAATTGAAGCAGAACACTTTGGTGGAGTGTCAGAATGCACAGATAGAAGGCAAATAAGCGTTCCATGGCTTTATTTCGCTTAGTTGCTTATTCTTGAGTAGAACTGCTTGTTCACTCCAGGAATAAGCATGTTTGTAAAATGAGCCAAATCGAAGCAGAAAACATTGTTGGAGTGTCAGAATGCATAGATAGAAGGCAAATAAGCGTTCCATGGCTTTATTTCGCTTAGTTGCTTACTCTTGAGTAGAACTGCATGTTCACTCCAGAAATAATCATCTTTGTGAAATGAGTCAAATTGAAGCAGAACACATTGGTGGAGTGTCAGAATGCATAGATAGAAGGCAAATAAGCGTTCCATGGCTTTATTTCGCTTAGTTGCTTACTCTTGAGTCGAACTGCATGTTCACTCCAGAAATAAGCATCTTTGTAAAATGAGCCAAATTGAAGCAGAAAACATTGTTGGAGTGTCAGAATGCATAGATAGAAGGCAAATAAGCGTTCCATGGCTTTATTTCTCTTAGTTGCTTACTCTTGAGTAGAACTGCATGTTCACTCCAGAAATAAGCATCTTTGTAAAATGAGTCAAATTGAAGCAGAACACATTGTTGGAGTATCATAATGCATAGATAGAAGGCAAATAAGCCTTTCATGGCTTTATTTCGCTTAGTTGCTTATTCTTGAGTAAAACTGCTTGTTCACTCCAGGAATAAGCATCTTTGTAAAATGAGTCAAATTGAAGCAGAAAACATTCTTGGAGTATCAGAATGCACAGATAGAAGGCAAATAAGCGTTCTATCGCTTTATTTCGCTTAGTTGCTTACTCTTGAGTAGAACTGCATGTTCACGCCAGAATTAAGCATCTTTGTGAAATGAGTCAAATTGAAGCAGAACACATTGGTGGAGTGTCAGAATGCATAGATAGAAGGCAAATAAGCGTTCCATGGCTTTATTTCGCTTAGTTGCTTACTCTTGAGTCGAACTGCATGTTCACTCCAGAAATAAGCATCTTTGTAAAATGAGCCAAATTGAAGCAGAAAACATTGTTGGAGTGTCAGAATGCATAGATAGAAGGCAAATAAGCGTTCCATGGCTTTATTTCGCTTAGTTGCTTACTCTTGAGTAGAACTGCATATTCACTCAAGAAATAAGCATCTTTGTAAAATGAATCAAATTGAAGCAGAACACATTGTTGGAGTGTCAGAATGCATAGATAGAAGGCAAATAAGCGTTCCATGGCTTTATTTCGCTTAGTTGCTTACTCTTGAGTAGAACTGCATGTTCACGCCAGTAATAAGGATCTTTGTGAAATGAGTCAAATTGAAGCAGAAAACATTGTTGGAGTGTCAGAATGCACAGATAGAAGGCAGATAAGCATTCTATCGCTTTATTTCGCTTAGTTGCTTATTCTTGAGTAGAACTGCTTGTTCACTCCAGGAATAAGCATGTTTGTAAGATGAGTCAAATTGAAGCAGGAAACATTCTTGGAGTATCATAATGCATAGATAGAAGGCAAATAAGCGCTCTATCGCTTTATTTCGCTTAGTTGCTTACTCTTGAGTAGAACTGCATGTTCACGCCAGAATTAAGCATCTTTGTGAAATGAGTCAAATTGAAGCAGAACACATTGGTGGAGTGTCAGAATGCATAGATAGAAGGCAAATAAGCGTTCCATGGCTTTATTTCGCTTAGTTGCTTATTCTTGAGTAGAACTGCTTGTTCACTCCAGGAATAAGCATGTTTGTAAAATGAGCCAAATTGAAGCAGAAAACATTGTTGGAGTGTCAGAATGCATAGATAGAAGGCAAATAAGCGTTCCATGGCTTTATTTCGCTTAGTTGCTTACTCTTGAGTAGAACTGCATGTTCACTCCAGAAATAAGCATCTTTGTAAAATGAGTCAAATTGTAGCAGAAAACATCCTTGAGAGTGTCAGAATGCACAGATAGAAGGCAAATAAGCATTCTATCGCTTTATTTCGCTTAGTTGCTTATTCTTGAGTAGAACTGCTTGTTCACTCCAGGAATAAGCATGTTTGTAAGATGAGTCAAATTGAAGCAGGAAACATTCTTGGAGTATCATAATGCATAGATAGAAGGCAAATAAGCGCTCTATCGCTTTATTTCGCTTAGTTGCTTACTCTTGAGTAGAACTGCATGTTCACGCCAGAATTAAGCATCTTTGTGAAATGAGCCAAATTGAAGCAGAAAACATTGGTGGAGTGTCAGATTGCACAGATAGAAGTCAAATAAGCGTTCCATGGCTTTATTTCGCTTAGTTGCTTATTCTTGAGTAGAACTGCTTGTTCACTCCAGGAATAAGCATGTTTGTAAAATGAGCCAAATTGAAGCAGAAAACATTCTTGGAGTGTCAGAATGCACAGATAGAAGGCAAATAAGCGTTCTATCGCTTTATTTCGCTTAGTTGCTTACTCTTGAGTAGAACTGCTTGTTCACTCCAGGAATAAGCATGTTTGTGAAATGAGTCAAATTGAAGCAGAACACATTGGTGGAGTGTCAGAATGCATAGATAGAAGGCAAGTAAGCGTTCCATGGCTTTATTTCGCTTAGTTGCTTACTCTTGAGTAGAACTGCATGTTCACACCAGAAATAAGCATCTTTGTGAAATGAGTCAAATTGAAGCAGAACACATTGGTGGAGTGTCAGAATGCACAGATAGAAGGCAAATAAGCGTTCCATGGCTTTATTTCGCTTAGTTGCTTACTCTTGAGTAGAACTGCATATTCACTCAAGAAATAAGCATGTTTGTAAAATGAGCCAAATTGAAGCAGAAAACATTCTTGGAGTATCAGAATGCACAGATAGAAGGCAAATAAGCGTTCTATCGCTTTATTTCGCTTAGTTGCTTACTCTTGAGTAGAACTGCATGTTCACGCCAGAATTAAGCATCTTTGTGAAATGAGTCAAATTGAAGCAGAACACATTGGTGGAGTGTCAGAATGCATAGATAGAAGGCAAATAAGCGTTCCATGGCTTTATTTCGCTTAGTTGCTTACTCTTGAGTCGAACTGCATGTTCACTCCAGAAATAAGCATCTTTGTAAAATGAGCCAAATTGAAGCAGAAAACATTGTTGGAGTGTCAGAATGCATAGATAGAAGGCAAATAAGCGTTCCATGGCTTTATTTCTCTTAGTTGCTTACTCTTGAGTAGAACTGCATGTTCACTCCAGAAATAAGCATCTTTGTAAAATGAGTCAAATTGAAGCAGAACACATTGTTGGAGTATCATAATGCATAGATAGAAGGCAAATAAGCCTTCCATGGCTTTATTTCGCTTAGTTGCTTATTCTTGAGTAAAACTGCTTGTTCACTCCAGGAATAAGCATCTTTGTAAAATGAGTCAAATTGAAGCAGAAAACATTCTTGGAGTATCAGAATGCACAGATAGAAGGCAAATAAGCGTTCTATCGCTTTATTTCGCTTAGTTGCTTACTCTTGAGTAGAACTGCATGTTGACGCCAGAATTAAGCATCTTTGTGAAATGAGTCAAATTGAAGCAGAACACATTGGTGGAGTGTCAGAATGCATAGATAGAAGGCAAATAAGCGTTCCATGGCTTTATTTCGCTTAGTTGCTTACTCTTGAGTCGAACTGCATGTTCACTCCAGAAATAAGCATCTTTGTAAAATGAGCCAAATTGAAGCAGAAAACATTGTTGGAGTGTCAGAATGCATAGATAGAAGGCAAATAAGCGTTCCATGGCTTTATTTCGCTTAGTTGCTTACTCTTGAGTAGAACTGCATATTCACTCAAGAAAAAAGCATCTTTGTAAAATGAATCAAATTGAAGCAGAACACATTGTTGGAGTGTCAGAATGCATAGATAGAAGGCAAATAAGCGTTCCATGGCTTAATTTCGCTTAGTTGCTTACTCTTGAGTAGAACTGCATGTTCACGCCAGTAATAAGGATCTTTGTGAAATGAGTCAAATTGAAGCAGAAAACATTGTTGGAGTGTCAGAATGCACAGATAGAAGGCAGATAAGCGTTCTATCGCTTTATTTCGCTTAGTTGCTTATTCTTGAGTAGAACTGCTTGTTCACTCCAGGAATAAGCATGTTTGTAAGATGAGTCAAATTGAAGCAGAAAACATTCTTGGAGTATCATAATGCATAGATAGAAGGCAAATAAGCGTTCTATCGCTTTATGTCGCTTAGTTGCTTACTCTTGAGTAGAACTGCATGTTCACACCAGAATTAAGCATCTTTGTGAAATGAGTCAAATTGAAGCAGAACACATTGGTGGAGTGTCAGAATGCATAGATAGAAGGCAAATAAGCGTTCCATGGCTTTATTTCGCTTAGTTGCTTATTCTTGAGTAGAACTGCTTGTTCACTCCAGGAATAAGCATGTTTGTAAAATGAGCCAAATTGAAGCAGAAAACATTGTTGGAGTGTCAGAATGCATAGATAGAAGGCAAATAAGCGTTCCATGGCTTTATTTCGCTTAGTTGCTTACTCTTGAGTAGAACTGCATGTTCACTCCAGAAATAAGCATCTTTGTAAAATGAGTCAAATTGAAGCAGAAAACATCCTTGGAGTTTCAGAATGCACAGATAGAAGGCAAATAAGCGTTCCATGGCTTTATTTCGCTTAGTTGCTTACTCTTGAGTAGAACTGCATGTTCACGCCAGAATTAAGCATCTTTGTGAAATGAGCCAAATTGAAGCAGAAAACATTGTTGGAGTGTCAGAATGCATAGATAGAAGGCAAATAAGCGTTCCATGGCTTTATTTCGCTTAGTTGCTTACTCTTGAGTAGAACTGCATGTTCACTCCAGAAATAAGCATCTTTGTAAAATGAGTCAAATTGAATCAGAACACATTGTTGGAGTGTCAGAATGCACAGATAGAAGGCAAATAAGCGTTCTATCGCTTTATTTCGCTTAGTTGCTTACTCTTGAGTAGAACTGCATGTTTACGCCAGAATTAAGCATCTTTGTGAAATGAGTCAAATTGAAGCAGAACACTTTGGTGGAGTGTCAGAATGCACAGATAGAAGGCAAATAAGCGTTCCATGGCTTTATTTCGCTTAGTTGCTTATTCTTGAGTAGAACTGCTTGTTCACTCCAGGAATAAGCATGTTTGTAAAATGAGCCAAATCGAAGCAGAAAACATTGTTGGAGTGTCAGAATGCATAGATAGAAGGCAAATAAGCGTTCCATGGCTTTATTTCGCTTAGTTGCTTACTCTTGAGTAGAACTGCATGTTCACTCCAGAAATAATCATCTTTGTGAAATGAGTCAAATTGAAGCAGAACACATTGGTGGAGTGTCAGAATGCATAGATAGAAGGCAAATAAGCGTTCTATCGCTTTATTTCGCTTAGTTGCTTACTCTTGAGTCGAACTGCATGTTCACTCCAGAAATAAGCATCTTTGTAAAATGAGCCAAATTGAAGCAGAAAACATTGTTGGAGTGTCAGAATGCATAGATAGAAGGCAAATAAGCGTTCCATGGCTTTATTTCTCTTAGTTGCTTACTCTTGAGTAGAACTGCATGTTCACTCCAGAAATAAGCATCTTTGTAAAATGAGTCAAATTGAAGCAGAACACATTGTTGGAGTATCATAATGCATAGATAGAAGGCAAATAAGCCTTTCATGGCTTTATTTCGCTTAGTTGCTTATTCTTGAGTAAAACTGCTTGTTCACTCCAGGAATAAGCATCTTTGTAAAATGAGTCAAATTGAAGCAGAAAACATTCTTGGAGTATCAGAATGCACAGATAGAAGGCAAATAAGCGTTCTATCGCTTTATTTCGCTTAGTTGCTTACTCTTGAGTAGAACTGCATGTTCACGCCAGAATTAAGCATCTTTGTGAAATGAGTCAAATTGAAGCAGAACACATTGGTGGAGTGTCAGAATGCATAGATAGAAGGCAAATAAGCGTTCCATGGCTTTATTTCGCTTAGTTGCTTACTCTTGAGTCGAACTGCATGTTCACTCCAGAAATAAGCATCTTTGTAAAATGAGCCAAATTGAAGCAGAAAACATTGTTGGAGTGTCAGAATGCATAGATAGAAGGCAAATAAGCGTTCCATGGCTTTATTTCGCTTAGTTGCTTACTCTTGAGTAGAACTGCATATTCACTCAAGAAATAAGCATCTTTGTAAAATGAATCAAATTGAAGCAGAACACATTGTTGGAGTGTCAGAATGCATAGATAGAAGGCAAATAAGCGTTCCATGGCTTTATTTCGCTTAGTTGCTTACTCTTGAGTAGAACTGCATGTTCACGCCAGTAATAAGGATCTTTGTGAAATGAGTCAAATTGAAGCAGAAAACATTGTTGGAGTGTCAGAATGCACAGATAGAAGGCAGATAAGCATTCTATCGCTTTATTTCGCTTAGTTGCTTATTCTTGAGTAGAACTGCTTGTTCACTCCAGGAATAAGCATGTTTGTAAGATGAGTCAAATTGAAGCAGGAAACATTCTTGGAGTATCATAATGCATAGATAGAAGGCAAATAAGCGCTCTATCGCTTTATTTCGCTTAGTTGCTTACTCTTGAGTAGAACTGCATGTTCACGCCAGAATTAAGCATCTTTGTGAAATGAGTCAAATTGAAGCAGAACACATTGGTGGAGTGTCAGAATGCATAGATAGAAGGCAAATAAGCGTTCCATGGCTTTATTTCGCTTAGTTGCTTATTCTTGAGTAGAACTGCTTGTTCACTCCAGGAATAAGCATGTTTGTAAAATGAGCCAAATTGAAGCAGAAAACATTGTTGGAGTGTCAGAATGCATAGATAGAAGGCAAATAAGCGTTCCATGGCTTTATTTCGCTTAGTTGCTTACTCTTGAGTAGAACTGCATGTTCACTCCAGAAATAAGCATCTTTGTAAAATGAGTCAAATTGTAGCAGAAAACATCCTTGAGAGTGTCAGAATGCACAGATAGAAGGCAAATAAGCATTCTATCGCTTTATTTCGCTTAGTTGCTTATTCTTGAGTAGAACTGCTTGTTCACTCCAGGAATAAGCATGTTTGTAAGATGAGTCAAATTGAAGCAGGAAACATTCTTGGAGTATCATAATGCATAGATAGAAGGCAAATAAGCGCTCTATCGCTTTATTTCGCTTAGTTGCTTACTCTTGAGTAGAACTGCATGTTCACGCCAGAATTAAGCATCTTTGTGAAATGAGCCAAATTGAAGCAGAAAACATTGTTGGAGTGTCAGAATGCATAGATAGAAGGCAAATAAGCGTTCCATGGCTTTATTTCGCTTAGTTGCTTATTCTTGAGTAGAACTGCTTGTTCACTCCAGGAATAAGCATGTTTGTAAAATGAGCCAAATTGAAGCAGAAAACATTCTTGGAGTGTCAGAATGCACAGATAGAAGGCAAATAAGCGTTCTATCGCTTTATTTCGCTTAGTTGCTTACTCTTGAGTAGAACTGCATGTTCACGCCAGAATTAAGCATCTTTGTGAAATGAGTCAAATTGAAGCAGAACAAATTGTTGGAGTATCATAATGCATAGATAGAAGGCAAATAAGCGTTCTATCGCTTTATTTCGCTTAGTTGCTTACTCTTGAGTAGAACTGCATGTTCACGCCAGAATTAAGCATCTTTGTGAAATGAGTCAAATTGAAGCAGAACACATTGGTGGAGTGTCAGAATGCACAGATAGAAGTCAAATAAGCGTTCCATGGCTTTATTTCGCTTAGTTGCTTACTCTTGAGTAGAACTGCATGTTCACTCCAGAAATAATCATCTTTGTGAAATGAGTCAAATTGAAGCAGAACACATTGGTGGAGTGTCAGAATGCATAGATAGAAGGCAAATAAGCGTTCCATGGCTTTATTTCGCTTAGTTGCTTACTCTTGAGTAGAACTGCATGTTCACTCCAGAAATAAGCATCTTTGTGAAATGAGCCAAATTGAAGCAGAAAACATTCTTGGAGTGTCAGAATGCACAGATAGAAGGCAAATAAGCGTTCTATCGCTTTATTTCGCTTAGTTGCTTACTCTTGAGTAGAACTGCATGTTCACGCCAGAATTAAGCATCTTTGTGAAATGAGTCAAATTGAAGCAGAACACATTGGTGGAGTGTCAGAATGCACAGATAGAAGGCAAATAAGCGTTCCATGGCTTTATTTCGCTTAGTTGCTTACTCTTGAGTAGAACTGCATGTTCACGCCAGAATTAAGCATCTGTGAAATGAGCCAAATTGAAGCAGAAAACATTGGTGGAGTGTCAGATTGCACAGATAGAAGTCAAATAAGCGTTCCATGGCTTTATTTCGCTTAGTTGCTTATTCTTGAGTAGAACTGCTTGTTCACTCCAGGAATAAGCATGTTTGTAAAATGAGCCAAATTGAAGCAGAAAACATTCTTGGAGTGTCAGAATGCACAGATAGAAGGCAAATAAGCGTTCTATCGCTTTATTTCGCTTAGTTGCTTACTCTTGAGTAGAACTGCTTGTTCACTCCAGGAATAAGCATGTTTGTGAAATGAGTCAAATTGAAGCAGAACACATTGGTGGAGTGTCAGAATGCATAGATAGAAGGCAAGTAAGCGTTCCATGGCTTTATTTCGCTTAGTTGCTTACTCTTGAGTAGAACTGCATGTTCACACCAGAAATAAGCATCTTTGTAAAATGAGTCAAATTGAAGCAGAACACATTGGTGGAGTGTCAGAATGCACAGATAGAAGGCAAATAAGCGTTCCATGGCTTTATTTCGCTTAGTTGCTTACTCTTGAGTAGAACTGCATATTCACTCAAGAAATAAGCATGTTTGTAAAATGAGCCAAATTGAAGCAGAAAACATTCTTGGAGTATCAGAATGCACAGATAGAAGGCAAATAAGCGTTCTATCGCTTTATTTCGCTTAGTTGCTTACTCTTGAGTAGAACTGCATGTTCACGCCAGAATTAAGCATCTTTGTGAAATGAGTCAAATTGAAGCAGAACACATTGGTGGAGTGTCAGAATGCATAGATAGAAGGCAAATAAGCGTTCCATGGCTTTATTTCGCTTAGTTGCTTACTCTTGAGTAGAACTGCATGTTCACGCAAGAATTAAGCATCTTTGTGAAATGAGCCAAATTGAAGCAGAAAACATTGTTGGAGTGTCAGAATGCATAGATAGAAGGCAAATAAGCGTTCCATGGCTTTATTTCGCTTAGTTGCTTATTCTTGAGTAGAACTGCTTGTTCACTCCAGGAATAAGCATGTTTGTAAAATGAGCCAAATTGAAGCAGAAAACATTCTTGGAGTGTCAGAATGCACAGATAGAAGGCAAATAAGCGTTCTATCGCTTTATTTCGCTTAGTTGCTTACTCTTGAGTAGAACTGCATGTTCACGCCAGAATTAAGCATCTTTGTGAAATGAGTCAAATTGAAGCAGAACAAATTGTTGGAGTATCATAATGCATAGATAGAAGGCAAATAAGCGTTCTATCGCTTTATTTCGCTTAGTTGCTTACTCTTGAGTAGAACTGCATGTTCACGCCAGAATTAAGCATCTTTGTGAAATGAGTCAAATTGAAGCAGAACACATTGGTGGAGTGTCAGAATGCACAGATAGAAGTCAAATAAGCGTTCCATGGCTTTATTTCGCTTAGTTGCTTACTCTTGAGTAGAACTGCATGTTCACTCCAGAAATAATCATCTTTGTGAAATGAGTCAAATTGAAGCAGAACACATTGGTGGAGTGTCAGAATGCACAGATAGAAGGCAAATAAGCGTTCTATCGCTTTATTTCGCTTAGTTGCTTACTCTTGAGTAGAACTGCATGTTCACGCCAGAATTAAGCATCTTTGTGAAATGAGTCAAATTGAAGCAGAACACATTGGTGGAGTGTCAGAATGCACAGATAGAAGGCAAATAAGCGTTCCATGGCTTTATTTCGCTTAGTTGCTTACTCTTGAGTAGAACTGCATGTTCACGCCAGAATTAAGCATCTGTGAAATGAGCCAAATTGAAGCAGAAAACATTGGTGGAGTGTCAGATTGCACAGATAGAAGTCAAATAAGCGTTCCATGGCTTTATTTCGCTTAGTTGCTTATTCTTGAGTAGAACTGCTTGTTCACTCCAGGAATAAGCATGTTTGTAAAATGAGCCAAATTGAAGCAGAAAACATTCTTGGAGTGTCAGAATGCACAGATAGAAGGCAAATAAGCGTTCTATCGCTTTATTTCGCTTAGTTGCTTACTCTTGAGTAGAACTGCTTGTTCACTCCAGGAATAAGCATGTTTGTGAAATGAGTCAAATTGAAGCAGAACACATTGGTGGAGTGTCAGAATGCATAGATAGAAGGCAAGTAAGCGTTCCATGGCTTTATTTCGCTTAGTTGCTTACTCTTGAGTAGAACTGCATGTTCACACCAGAAATAAGCATCTTTGTAAAATGAGTCAAATTGAAGCAGAACACATTGGTGGAGTGTCAGAATGCACAGATAGAAGGCAAATAAGCGTTCTATCGCTTTATTTCGCTTAGTTGCTTACTCTTGAGTAGAACTGCTTGTTCACTCCAGGAATAAGCATGTTTGTGAAATGAGTCAAATTGAAGCAGAACACATTGGTGGAGTGTCAGAATGCACAGATAGAAGGCAAATAAGCGTTCCATGGCTTTATTTCGCTTAGTTGCTTACTCTTGAGTAGAACTGCATATTCACTCAAGAAATAAGCATGTTTGTAAAATGAGCCAAATTGAAGCAGAAAACATTCTTGGAGTATCAGAATGCACAGATAGAAGGCAAATAAGCGTTCTATCGCTTTATTTCGCTTAGTTGCTTACTCTTGAGTAGAACTGCATGTTCACGCCAGAATTAAGCATCTTTGTGAAATGAGTCAAATTGAAGCAGAACACATTGGTGGAGTGTCAGAATGCATAGATAGAAGGCAAATAAGCGTTCCATGGCTTTATTTCGCTTAGTTGCTTACTCTTGAGTAGAACTGCATGTTCACGCCAGAATTAAGCATCTTTGTGAAATGAGCCAAATTGAAGCAGAAAACATTGTTGGAGTGTCAGAATGCATAGATAGAAGGCAAATAAGCGTTCCATGGCTTTATTTCGCTTAGTTGCTTATTCTTGAGTAGAACTGCTTGTTCACTCCAGGAATAAGCATGTTTGTAAAATGAGCCAAATTGAAGCAGAAAACATTCTTGGAGTGTCAGAATGCACAGATAGAAGGCAAATAAGCGTTCTATCGCTTTATTTCGCTTAGTTGCTTACTCTTGAGTAGAACTGCATGTTCACGCCAGAATTAAGCATCTTTGTGAAATGAGTCAAATTGAAGCAGAACAAATTGTTGGAGTATCATAATGCATAGATAGAAGGCAAATAAGCGTTCTATCGCTTTATTTCGCTTAGTTGCTTACTCTTGAGTAGAACTGCATGTTCACGCCAGAATTAAGCATCTTTGTGAAATGAGTCAAATTGAAGCAGAACACATTGGTGGAGTGTCAGAATGCACAGATAGAAGTCAAATAAGCGTTCCATGGCTTTATTTCGCTTAGTTGCTTACTCTTGAGTAGAACTGCATGTTCACTCCAGAAATAATCATCTTTGTGAAATGAGTCAAATTGAAGCAGAACACATTGGTGGAGTGTCAGAATGCATAGATAGAAGGCAAATAAGCGTTCCATGGCTTTATTTCGCTTAGTTGCTTACTCTTGAGTAGAACTGCATGTTCACTCCAGAAATAAGCATCTTTGTGAAATGAGTCAAATTGAAGCAGAAAACATTCTTGGAGTGTCAGAATGCACAGATAGAAGGCAAATAAGCGTTCTATCGCTTTATTTCGCTTAGTTGCTTACTCTTGAGTAGAACTGCATGTTCACGCCAGAATTAAGCATCTTTGTGAAATGAGTCAAATTGAAGCAGAACACATTGGTGGAGTGTCAGAATGCACAGATAGAAGGCAAATAAGCGTTCCATGGCTTTATTTCGCTTAGTTGCTTACTCTTGAGTAGAACTGCATGTTCACGCCAGAATTAAGCATCTGTGAAATGAGCCAAATTGAAGCAGAAAACATTGGTGGAGTGTCAGATTGCACAGATAGAAGTCAAATAAGCGTTCCATGGCTTTATTTCGCTTAGTTGCTTATTCTTGAGTAGAACTGCTTGTTCACTCCAGGAATAAGCATGTTTGTAAAATGAGCCAAATTGAAGCAGAAAACATTCTTGGAGTGTCAGAATGCACAGATAGAAGGCAAATAAGCGTTCTATCGCTTTATTTCGCTTAGTTGCTTACTCTTGAGTAGAACTGCTTGTTCACTCCAGGAATAAGCATGTTTGTGAAATGAGTCAAATTGAAGCAGAACACATTGGTGGAGTGTCAGAATGCATAGATAGAAGGCAAGTAAGCGTTCCATGGCTTTATTTCGCTTAGTTGCTTACTCTTGAGTAGAACTGCATGTTCACACCAGAAATAAGCATCTTTGTAAAATGAGTCAAATTGAAGCAGAACACATTGGTGGAGTGTCAGAATGCACAGATAGAAGGCAAATAAGCGTTCCATGGCTTTATTTCGCTTAGTTGCTTACTCTTGAGTAGAACTGCATATTCACTCAAGAAATAAGCATGTTTGTAAAATGAGCCAAATTGAAGCAGAAAACATTCTTGGAGTATCAGAATGCACAGATAGAAGGCAAATAAGCGTTCTATCGCTTTATTTCGCTTAGTTGCTTACTCTTGAGTAGAACTGCATGTTCACGCCAGAATTAAGCATCTTTGTGAAATGAGTCAAATTGAAGCAGAACACATTGGTGGAGTGTCAGAATGCATAGATAGAAGGCAAATAAGCGTTCCATGGCTTTATTTCGCTTAGTTGCTTACTCTTGAGTAGAACTGCATGTTCACGCCAGAATTAAGCATCTTTGTGAAATGAGCCAAATTGAAGCAGAAAACATTGTTGGAGTGTCAGAATGCATAGATAGAAGGCAAATAAGCGTTCCATGGCTTTATTTCGCTTAGTTGCTTATTCTTGAGTAGAACTGCTTGTTCACTCCAGGAATAAGCATGTTTGTAAAATGAGCCAAATTGAAGCAGAAAACATTCTTGGAGTGTCAGAATGCACAGATAGAAGGCAAATAAGCGTTCTATCGCTTTATTTCGCTTAGTTGCTTACTCTTGAGTAGAACTGCATGTTCACGCCAGAATTAAGCATCTTTGTGAAATGAGTCAAATTGAAGCAGAACAAATTGTTGGAGTATCATAATGCATAGATAGAAGGCAAATAAGCGTTCTATCGCTTTATTTCGCTTAGTTGCTTACTCTTGAGTAGAACTGCATGTTCACGCCAGAATTAAGCATCTTTGTGAAATGAGTCAAATTGAAGCAGAACACATTGGTGGAGTGTCAGAATGCACAGATAGAAGTCAAATAAGCGTTCCATGGCTTTATTTCGCTTAGTTGCTTACTCTTGAGTAGAACTGCATGTTCACTCCAGAAATAATCATCTTTGTGAAATGAGTCAAATTGAAGCAGAACACATTGGTGGAGCGTCAGAATGCATAGATAGAAGGCAAATAAGCGTTCCATGGCTTTATTTCGCTTAGTTGCTTACTCTTGAGTCGAACTGCATGTTCACTCCAGAAATAAGCATCTTTGTGAAATGAGCCAAATTGAAGCAGAAAACATTCTTGGAGTGTCAGAATGCACAGATAGAAGGCAAATAAGCGTTCTATCGCTTTATTTCGCTTAGTTGCTTACTCTTGAGTAGAACTGCATGTTCACGCCAGAATTAAGCATCTTTGTGAAATGAGTCAAATTGAAGCAGAACACATTGGTGGAGTGTCAGAATGCACAGATAGAAGGCAAATAAGCGTTCCATGGCTTTATTTCGCTTAGTTGCTTACTCTTGAGTAGAACTGCATGTTCACGCCAGAATTAAGCATCTGTGAAATGAGCCAAATTGAAGCAGAAAACATTGGTGGAGTGTCAGATTGCACAGATAGAAGTCAAATAAGCGTTCCATGGCTTTATTTCGCTTAGTTGCTTATTCTTGAGTAGAACTGCTTGTTCACTCCAGGAATAAGCATGTTTGTAAAATGAGCCAAATTGAAGCAGAAAACATTCTTGGAGTGTCAGAATGCACAGATAGAAGGCAAATAAGCGTTCTATCGCTTTATTTCGCTTAGTTGCTTACTCTTGAGTAGAACTGCTTGTTCACTCCAGGAATAAGCATGTTTGTGAAATGAGTCAAATTGAAGCAGAACACATTGGTGGAGTGTCAGAATGCATAGATAGAAGGCAAGTAAGCGTTCCATGGCTTTATTTCGCTTAGTTGCTTACTCTTGAGTAGAACTGCATGTTCACACCAGAAATAAGCATCTTTGTAAAATGAGTCAAATTGAAGCAGAACACATTGGTGGAGTGTCAGAATGCACAGATAGAAGGCAAATAAGCGTTCCATGGCTTTATTTCGCTTAGTTGCTTACTCTTGAGTAGAACTGCATATTCACTCAAGAAATAAGCATGTTTGTAAAATGAGCCAAATTGAAGCAGAAAACATTCTTGGAGTATCAGAATGCACAGATAGAAGGCAAATAAGCGTTCCATGGCTTTATTTCGCTTAGTTGCTTACTCTTGAGTAGAACTGCATGTTCACGCCAGAATTAAGCATCTTTGTGAAATGAGCCAAATTGAAGCAGAAAACATTGTTGGAGTGTCAGAATGCATAGATAGAAGGCAAATAAGCGTTCCATGGCTTTATTTCGCTTAGTTGCTTATTCTTGAGTAGAACTGCTTGTTCACTCCAGGAATAAGCATGTTTGTAAAATGAGCCAAATTGAAGCAGAAAACATTCTTGGAGTGTCAGAATGCACAGATAGAAGGCAAATAAGCGTTCTATCGCTTTATTTCGCTTAGTTGCTTACTCTTGAGTAGAACTGCATGTTCACGCCAGAATTAAGCATCTTTGTGAAATGAGTCAAATTGAAGCAGAACAAATTGTTGGAGTATCATAATGCACAGATAGAAGGCAAATAAGCGTTCTATCGCTTTATTTCGCTTAGTTGCTTACTCTTGAGTAGAACTGCATGTTCACGCCAGAATTAAGCATCTTTGTGAAATGAGTCAAATTGAAGCAGAACACATTGGTGGAGTGTCAGAATGCACAGATAGAAGTCAAATAAGCGTTCCATGGCTTTATTTCGCTTAGTTGCTTACTGTTGAGTAGAACTGCATGTTCACTCCAGAAATAATCATCTTTGTGAAATGAGTCAAATTGAAGCAGAACACATTGGTGGAGTGTCAGAATGCATAGATAGAAGGCAAATAAGCGTTCCATGGCTTTATTTCGCTTAGTTGCTTACTGTTGAGTAGAACTGCATGTTCACGCCAGTAATAAGCATCTTTGTAAAATGAGTCAAATTGAATCAGAACACATTGGTGGAGTGTCAGAATGCACAGATAGAAGGCAAATAAGCGTTCTATCGCTTTATTTCGCTTAGTTGCTTACTCTTGAGTAGAACTACATGTTCACGCCAGAATTAAGCATCTTTGTGAAATGAGTCAAATTGAAGCAGAACACATTGGTGGAGTGTCAGAATGCACAGATAGAAGTCAAATAAGCGTTCCATGGCTTTATTTCGCTTAGTTGCTTACTCTTGAGTAGAACTGCATGTTCACTCCAGAAATAATCATCTTTGTGAAATGAGTCAAATTGAAGCAGAACACATTGGTGGAGTGTCAGAATGCATAGATAGAAGGCAAATAAGCGTTCCATGGCTTTATTTCGCTTAGTTGCTTACTCTTGAGTCGAACTGCATGTTCACTCCAGAAATAAGCATCTTTGTAAAATGAGCCAAATTGAAGCAGAAAACATTGTTGGAGTGTCAGAATGCATAGATAGAAGGCAAATAAGCGTTCTATCGCTTTATTTCGCTTAGTTGCTTACTCTTGAGTAGAACTGCATGTTCACTCCAGAAATAAGCATCTTTGTGAAATGAGTCAAATTGAAGCAGAACACATTGTTGGAGTATCATAATGCATAGATAGGAGGCAAATAAGCCTTCCATGGCTTTATTTCGCTTAGTTGCTTATTCTTGAGTAAAACTGCTTGTTCACTCCAGGAATAAGCATCTTTGTAAAATGAGTCAAATTGAAGCAGAAAACATTCTTGGAGTGTCAGAATGCACAGATAGAAGGCAAATAAGCGTTCTATCGCTTTATTTCGCTTAGTTGCTTACTCTTGAGTAGAACTGCATGTTCACGCCAGAATTAAGCATCTTTGTGAAATGAGTCAAATTGAAGCACAACACATTGGTGGAGTGTCAGAATGCATAGATAGAAGGCAAATAAGCGTTCCATGGCTTTATTTCGCTTAGTTGCTTATTCTTGAGTAGAACTACTTGTTCACTCCAGGAATAAGCATCTTTGTAAAATGAGTCAAATTGAAGCAGAAAACATTGTTGGAGTGTCAGAATGCACAGATAGAAGGCAAATAAGCGTTCTATCGCTTTATTTCGCTTAGTTGCTTACTCTTGAGTAGAACTGCATGTTCACGCCAGAATTAAGCATCTTTGTGAAATGAGTCAAATTGAAGCAGAACACATTGGTGGAGTGTCAGAATGCATAGATAGAAGGCATATAAGCCTTCCATGGCTTTATTTCGCTTAGTTGCTTATTCTTGAGTAGAACTGCATGTTCACACCAGAAATAAGCATCTTTGTAAAATGAGCCAAATTGAAGTAGAAAACATTGTTGGAGTGTCAGAATGCATAGATACCGTGTTTCCCACATTTTAAGACACCGTCTTATTGCTTTTTTTTCTCAAAAAACCACGGGGTGGCTTATTTTTGGTGGCATGTCTTATTTTTTTACGGTATTACGGTTTTTACAGCACCTTCAGGTCTTCTTGGCCGGGCCAGGCTGCTGTCTCAGGGCACTGCGCGCCATGCTGCTGGGCTGTCTGAGCGCTGCTGGGCGCTTTGAGCAGCTGGGCGCTCCGCGCGCTCCAGCAGCCATTTCCGGGCGTCGGGACGGCGGCGGCCGGGTGGAGGCAAGGCCGCTGGCTCTGGTGCTCAGCTCCGGGGCTGCTGGGCGCTCCGCGCGCTCCAGCAGCTGTTTCCGGGCGGCGGGGCGGCGGCGGCCGGGTGGAGGCGAGGCCGCTGGCTCTGGCGCTCAGCTCCGGGGCTGCTGGGCGCTCCGCGCGCTCCAGCAGCCGTTTCCGGGCGGCGGGATGGCGGCGGCCGGGTGGAGGCGAGGCCGCTGGCTCTGGCGCTCAGCTCCGGGCTGCTGGGCGCTCCGCACGCTCCAGCAGCCGTTTCCGGGCGGCGGGGCGGCGGCGGCCGGGTGCAGGCGAGGCCGCTGGCTCCGGCGCTGCTGGGCGCTCCGTGCGCTCCAGCAGTCGTTTCCGGGCAGCGGGGCGGCAGCAGCCGGGTGCAGGCGAGACCGCTGGCTCCGGCGCTGCTGGGCGCTCCGTGCGCTCCAGCAGCCGGTTCCGGGCGGCGGAACAGCAGGTCTCCTCCGGGCGGCGGAACAGCAGGTGCGGGTGGAGGACGCTGAAGGCGACGCGGCTATTGGTGGCTCGTGCGCTCCGTGGGGGGAAGGGAGCGCACGCCGCCTGGCCAGCCGCATCTTGTTACTGGCGATGCCGCGCGCTCCGGGCTACGGGTTGGTAGGCTTCCTCGGCCGGTCCAAGCAGAGACCCGACTGCTGGCTCGGCGCTCTGCCTGGCGCTGCTGCAGGCATGGAGATACACTATGTCTTATTTTCGGGGTATGTCTTATCTTTCGCAAATGCTTAAAATTGCTGCCCTGGCTTACTTTATGACTACGTATTAAAAAGGGGGAAACACGGTAGAAGGCAAAAATAAGGATCTTTGTGAAATGAGTCAAATTGAAGCAGAAAAAATTGGTGGAGTGTCAGAATGCACAGATAGAAGGCAGATAAGCGTTCTATCGCTTTATTTCGCTTAGTTGCTTATTCTTGAGTAGAACTGCTTGTTCACTCCAGGAATAAGCATGTTTGTAAGATGAGTCAAATTGAAGCAGAAAACATTCTTGGAGTATCAGAATGCACAGATAGAAGGCAAATAAGCGTTCTATCGCTTTATTTCGCTTAGTTGCTTACTCTTGAGTAGAACTGCATGTTCACGCCAGAATTAAGCATCTTTGTGAAATGAGTCAAATTGAAGCAGAACACATTGGTGGAGTGTCAGAATGCATACATAGAAGGCAAATAAGCGTTCCATGGCTTTATTTCGCTTAGTTGCTTATTCTTGAGTAGAACTGCTTGTTCACTCCAGGAATAAGCATGTTTGTAAAATGAGCCAAATTGAAGCAGAAAACATTGTTGGAGTGTCAGAATGCATAGATAGAAGGCAAATAAGCGTTCCATGGCTTTATTTCGCTTAGTTGCTTACTCTTGAGTAGAACTGCATGTTCACTCCAGAAATAAGAATCTTTGTAAAATGAGTCAAATTGAAGCAGAAAACATCCTTGGAGTGTCAGAATGCACAGATAGAAGGCAAATAAGCGTTCCATGGCTTTATTTCGCTTAGTTGCTTACTCTTGAGTAGAACTGCATGTTCACGCCAGAATTAAGCATCTGTGAAATGAGCCAAATTGAAGCAGAAAACATTGGTGGAGTGTCAGAATGCACAGATAGAAGTCAAATAAGCGTTCCATGGCTTTATTTCGCTTAGTTGCTTATTCTTGAGTAGAACTGCTTGTTCACTCCAGGAATAAGCATGTTTGTAAAATGAGCCAAATTGAAGCAGAAAACATTCTTGGAGTGTCAGAATGCACAGATAGAAGGCAAATAAGCGTTCTATCGCTTTATTTCGCTTAGTTGCTTACTCTTGAGTAGAACTGCTTGTTCACTCCAGGAATAAGCATGTTTGTGAAATGAGTCAAATTGAAGCAGAACACATTGGTGGAGTGTCAGAATGCATAGATAGAAGGCAAGTAAGCGTTCCATGGCTTTATTTCGCTTAGTTGCTTACTCTTGAGTAGAACTGCATGTTCACACCAGAAATAAGCATCTTTGTGAAATGAGTCAAATTGAAGCAGAACACATTGGTGGAGTGTCAGAATGCACAGATAGAAGGCAAATAAGCGTTCCATGGCTTTATTTCGCTTAGTTGCTTACTCTTGAGTAGAACTGCATATTCACTCAAGAAATAAGCATGTTTGTAAAATGAGCCAAATCGAAGCAGAACACATTGTTGGAGTGTCAGAATGCATAGATAGAAGGCAAATAAGCGTTCCATGGCTTTATTTCTCTTAGTTGCTTACTCTTGAGTAGAACTGCATGTTCACGCCAGAATTAAGAACCTTGAGAAATGAGTCAAATTGGAGCAGAACACATTGGTGGAGTGTCAGAATGCATAGATAGAAGGCAAATAAGCGTTCCATGGCTTTATTTCGCTTAGTTGCTTACTCTTGAGTCGAACTGCATGTTCACTCCAGAAATAAGCATCTTTGTAAAATGAGCCAAATTGAAGCAGAAAACATTGTTGGAGTGTCAGAATGCATAGATAGAAGGCAAATAAGCGTTCCATGGCTTTATTTCGCTTAGTTGCTTACTCTTGAGTAGAACTGCATATTCACTCAAGAAATAAGCATCTTTGTAAAATGAATCAAATTGAAGCAGAACACATTGTTGGAGTGTCAGAATGCATAGATAGAAGGCAAATAAGCGTTCCATGGCTTTATTTCGCTTAGTTGCTTACTCTTGAGTAGAACTGCATGTTCACGCCAGTAATAAGGATCTTTGTGAAATGAGTCAAATTGAAGCAGAAAACATTGTTGGAGTGTCAGAATGCACAGATAGAAGGCAGATAAGCGTTCTATCGCTTTATTTCGCTTAGTTGCTTATTCTTGAGTAGAACTGCTTGTTCACTCCAGGAATAAGCATGTTTGTAAGATGAGTCAAATTGAAGCAGAAAACATTCTTGGAGTATCATAATGCATAGATAGAAGGCAAATAAGCGTTCTATCGCTTTATTTCGCTTAGTTGCTTACTCTTGAGTAGAACTGCATGTTCACGCCAGAATTAAGCATCTTTGTGAAATGAGTCAAATTGAAGCAGAACACATTGGTGGAGTGTCAGAATGCATAGATAGAAGGCAAATAAGCGTTCCATGGCTTTATTTCGCTTAGTTGCTTATTCTTGAGTAGAACTGCTTGTTCACTCCAGGAATAAGCATGTTTGTAAAATGAGCCAAATTGAAGCAGAAAACATTGTTGGAGTGTCAGAATGCATAGATAGAAGGCAAATAAGCGTTCCATGGCTTTATTTCGCTTAGTTGCTTACTCTTGAGTAGAACTGCATGTTCACTCCAGAAATAAGCATCTTTGTAAAATGAGTCAAATTGTAGCAGAAAACATCCTTGGAGTGTCAGAATGCACAGATAGAAGGCAAATAAGCGTTCCATGGCTTTATTTCGCTTAGTTGCTTACTCTTGAGTAGAACTGCATGTTCACGCCAGAATTAAGCATCTTTGTGAAATGAGCCAAATTGAAGCAGAAAACATTGTTGGAGTGTCAGAATGCATAGATAGAAGGCAAATAAGCGTTCCATGGCTTTATTTCGCTTAGTTGCTTATTCTTGAGTAGAACTGCTTGTTCACTCCAGGAATAAGCATGTTTGTAAAATGAGCCAAATTGAAGCAGAAAACATTCTTGGAGTGTCAGAATGCACAGATAGAAGGCAAATAAGCGTTCTATCGCTTTATTTCGCTTAGTTGCTTACTCTTGAGTAGAACTGCATGTTCACGCCATAATTAAGCATCTTTGTGAAATGAGTCAAATTGAAGCAGAACACATTGGTGGAGTGTCAGAATGCACAGATAGAAGGCAAATAAGCGTTCCATGGCTTTATTTCGCTTAGTTGCTTATTCTTGAGTAGAACTGCTTGTTCACTCCAGGAATAAGCATGTTTGTAAAATGAGCCAAATTGAAGCAGAAAACATTGTTGGAGTGTCAGAAAGCATAGATAGAAGGCAAATAAGCGTTCCATGGCTTTATTTCGCTTAGTTGCTTACTCTTGAGTAGAACTGCATGTTCACTCCAGAAATAAGCATCTTTGTAAAATGAGTCAAATTGTAGCAGAAAACATCCTTGGAGTGTCAGAATGCACAGATAGAAGGCAAATAAGCGTTCCATGGCTTTATTTCGCTTAGTTGCTTACTCTTGAGTAGAACTGCATGTTCACGCCAGAATTAAGCATCTTTGTGAAATGAGTCAAATTGAAGCAGAAAACATTGGTGGAGTGTCAGAATGCATAGATAGAAGGCAAATAAGCGTTCCATGGCTTTATTTCGCTTAGTTGCTTATTCTTGAGTAGAACTGCTTGTTCACTCCAGGAATAAGCATGTTTGTAAAATGAGCCAAATTGAAGCAGAAAACATTCTTGGAGTGTCAGAATGCACAGATAGAAGGCAAATAAGCGTTCTATCGCTTTATTTCGCTTAGTTGCTTACTCTTGAGTAGAACTGCTTGTTCACTCCAGGAATAAGCATGTTTGTGAAATGAGTCAAATTGAAGCAGAACACATTGGTGGAGTGTCAGAATGCATAGATAGAAGGCAAGTAAGCGTTCCATGGCTTTATTTCGCTTAGTTGCTTACTCTTGAGTAGAACTGCATGTTCACACCAGAAATAAGCATCTTTGTGAAATGAGTCAAATTGAAGCAGAACACATTGGTGGAGTGTCAGAATGCACAGATAGAAGGCAAATAAGCGTTCCATGGCTTTATTTCGCTTAGTTGCTTACTCTTGAGTAGAACTGCATATTCACTCAAGAAATAAGCATGTTTGTAAAATGAGCCAAATCGAAGCAGAACACATTGTTGGAGTGTCAGAATGCATAGATAGAAGGCAAATAAGCGTTCCATGGCTTTATTTCTCTTAGTTGCTTACTCTTGAGTAGAACTGCATGTTCACGCCAGAATTAAGCATCTTTGTGAAATGAGTCAAATTGGAGCAGAACACATTGGTGGAGTGTCAGAATGCATAGATAGAAGGCAAATAAGCTTTCCATGGCTTTATTTCGCTTAGTTGCTTACTCTTGAGTCGAACTGCATGTTCACTCCAGAAATAAGCATCTTTGTAAAATGAGCCAAATTGAAGCAGAAAACATTGTTGGAGTGTCAGAATGCATAGATAGAAGGCAAATAAGCGTTCCATGGCTTTATTTCGCTTAGTTGCTTACTCTTGAGTAGAACTGCATATTCACTCAAGAAATAAGCATCTTTGTAAAATGAATCAAATTGAAGCAGAACACATTGTTGGAGTGTCAGAATGCATAGATAGAAGGCAAATAAGCGTTCCATGGCTTTATTTCGCTTAGTTGCTTACTCTTGAGTAGAACTGCATGTTCACGCCAGTAATAAGGATCTTTGTGAAATGAGTCAAATTGAAGCAGAAAACATTGTTGGAGTGTCAGAATGCACAGATAGAAGGCAGATAAGCGTTCTATCGCTTTATTTCGCTTAGTTGCTTATTCTTGAGTAGAACTGCTTGTTCACTCCAGGAATAAGCATGTTTGTAAGATGAGTCAAATTGAAGCAGAAAACATTCTTGGAGTATCATAATGCATAGATAGAAGGCAAATAAGCGTTCTATCGCTTTATTTCGCTTAGTTGCTTACTCTTGAGTAGAACTGCATGTTCACGCCAGAATTAAGCATCTTTGTGAAATGAGTCAAATTGAAGCAGAACACATTGGTGGAGTGTCAGAATGCATAGATAGAAGGCAAATAAGCGTTCCATGGCTTTATTTCGCTTAGTTGCTTATTCTTGAGTAGAACTGCTTGTTCACTCCAGGAATAAGCATGTTTGTAAAATGAGCCAAATTGAAGCAGAAAACATTGTTGGAGTGTCAGAATGCATAGATAGAAGGCAAATAAGCGTTCCATGGCTTTATTTCGCTTAGTTGCTTACTCTTGAGTAGAACTGCATGTTCACTCCAGAAATAAGCATCTTTGTAAAATGAGTCAAATTGTAGCAGAAAACATCCTTGGAGTGTCAGAATGCACAGATAGAAGGCAAATAAGCGTTCCATGGCTTTATTTCGCTTAGTTGCTTACTCTTGAGTAGAACTGCATGTTCACGCCAGAATTAAGCATCTTTGTGAAATGAGCCAAATTGAAGCAGAAAACATTGTTGGAGTGTCAGAATGCATAGATAGAAGGCAAATAAGCGTTCCATGGCTTTATTTCGCTTAGTTGCTTATTCTTGAGTAGAACTGCTTGTTCACTCCAGGAATAAGCATGTTTGTAAAATGAGCCAAATTGAAGCAGAAAACATTCTTGGAGTGTCAGAATGCACAGATAGAAGGCAAATAAGCGTTCTATCGCTTTATTTCGCTTAGTTGCTTACTGTTGAGTAGAACTGCATGTTCACGCCAGAAATAAGCATCTTTGTAAAATGAGTCAAATTGAAGCAGAACACATTGTTGGAGTGTCAGAATGCACAGATAGAAGGCAAATAAGCGTTCTATCGCTTTATTTCGCTTAGTTGCTTACTCTTGAGTAGAACTGCATGTTCACGCCATAATTAAGCATCTTTGTGAAATGAGTCAAATTGAAGCAGAACACATTGGTGGAGTGTCAGAATGCACAGATAGAAGGCAAATAAGCGTTCCATGGCTTTATTTCGCTTAGTTGCTTATTCTTGAGTAGAACTGCTTGTTCACTCCAGGAATAAGCATGTTTGTAAAATGAGTCAAATTGAAGCAGAAAACATTGTTGGAGTGTCAGAATGCACAGATAGAAGGCAAATAAGCGTTCTATCGCTTTATTTCGCTTAGTTGCTTACTGTTGAGTAGAACTGCATGTTCACGCCAGAAATAAGCATCTTTGTAAAATGAGTCAAATTGAAGCAGAACACATTGTTGGAGTGTCAGAATGCACAGATAGAAGGCAAATAAGCGTTCTATCGCTTTATTTCGCTTAGTTGCTTACTCTTGAGTAGAACTGCATGTTCACGCCAGAATTAAGCATCTTTGTGAAATGAGTCAAATTGAAGCAGAACACATTGGTGGAGTGTCAGAATGCACAGATAGAAGGCAAATAAGCGTTCCATGGCTTTATTTCGCTTAGTTGCTTATTCTTGAGTAGAACTGCTTGTTCACTCCAGGAATAAGCATGTTTGTAAAATGAGCCAAATTGAAGCAGAAAACATTGTTGGAGTGTCAGAATGCATAGATAGAAGGCAAATAAGCGTTCCATGGCTTTATTTCGCTTAGTTGCTTACTCTTGAGTAGAACTGCATGTTCACTCCAGAAATAAGCATCTTTGTAAAATGAGTCAAATTGTAGCAGAAAACATCCTTGGAGTGTCAGAATGCACAGATAGAAGGCAAATAAGCGTTCCATGGCTTTATTTCGCTTAGTTGCTTACTCTTGAGTAGAACTGCATGTTCACGCCAGAATTAAGCATCTTTGTGAAATGAGTCAAATTGAAGCAGAAAACATTGGTGGAGTGTCAGAATGCATAGATAGAAGGCAAATAAGCGTTCCATGGCTTTATTTCGCTTAGTTGCTTATTCTTGAGTAGAACTGCTTGTTCACTCCAGGAATAAGCATGTTTGTAAAATGAGCCAAATTGAAGCAGAAAACATTCTTGGAGTGTCAGAATGCACAGATAGAAGGCAAATAAGCGTTCTATCGCTTTATTTCGCTTAGTTGCTTACTCTTGAGTAGAACTGCTTGTTCACTCCAGGAATAAGCATGTTTGTGAAATGAGTCAAATTGAAGCAGAACACATTGGTGGAGTGTCAGAATGCATAGATAGAAGGCAAGTAAGCGTTCCATGGCTTTATTTCGCTTAGTTGCTTACTCTTGAGTAGAACTGCATGTTCACACCAGAAATAAGCATCTTTGTGAAATGAGTCAAATTGAAGCAGAACACATTGGTGGAGTGTCAGAATGCACAGATAGAAGGCAAATAAGCGTTCCATGGCTTTATTTCGCTTAGTTGCTTACTCTTGAGTAGAACTGCATATTCACTCAAGAAATAAGCATGTTTGTAAAATGAGCCAAATCGAAGCAGAACACATTGTTGGAGTGTCAGAATGCATAGATAGAAGGCAAATAAGCGTTCCATGGCTTTATTTCTCTTAGTTGCTTACTCTTGAGTAGAACTGCATGTTCACGCCAGAATTAAGCATCTTTGTGAAATGAGTCAAATTGGAGCAGAACACATTGGTGGAGTGTCAGAATGCATAGATAGAAGGCAAATAAGCTTTCCATGGCTTTATTTCGCTTAGTTGCTTACTCTTGAGTCGAACTGCATGTTCACTCCAGAAATAAGCATCTTTGTAAAATGAGCCAAATTGAAGCAGAAAACATTGTTGGAGTGTCAGAATGCATAGATAGAAGGCAAATAAGCGTTCCATGGCTTTATTTCGCTTAGTTGCTTACTCTTGAGTAGAACTGCATATTCACTCAAGAAATAAGCATCTTTGTAAAATGAATCAAATTGAAGCAGAACACATTGTTGGAGTGTCAGAATGCATAGATAGAAGGCAAATAAGCGTTCCATGGCTTTATTTCGCTTAGTTGCTTACTCTTGAGTAGAACTGCATGTTCACGCCAGTAATAAGGATCTTTGTGAAATGAGTCAAATTGAAGCAGAAAACATTGTTGGAGTGTCAGAATGCACAGATAGAAGGCAGATAAGCGTTCTATCGCTTTATTTCGCTTAGTTGCTTATTCTTGAGTAGAACTGCTTGTTCACTCCAGGAATAAGCATGTTTGTAAGATGAGTCAAATTGAAGCAGAAAACATTCTTGGAGTATCATAATGCATAGATAGAAGGCAAATAAGCGTTCTATCGCTTTATTTCGCTTAGTTGCTTACTCTTGAGTAGAACTGCATGTTCACGCCAGAATTAAGCATCTTTGTGAAATGAGTCAAATTGAAGCAGAACACATTGGTGGAGTGTCAGAATGCATAGATAGAAGGCAAATAAGCGTTCCATGGCTTTATTTCGCTTAGTTGCTTATTCTTGAGTAGAACTGCTTGTTCACTCCAGGAATAAGCATGTTTGTAAAATGAGCCAAATTGAAGCAGAAAACATTGTTGGAGTGTCAGAATGCATAGATAGAAGGCAAATAAGCGTTCCATGGCTTTATTTCGCTTAGTTGCTTACTCTTGAGTAGAACTGCATGTTCACTCCAGAAATAAGCATCTTTGTAAAATGAGTCAAATTGTAGCAGAAAACATCCTTGGAGTGTCAGAATGCACAGATAGAAGGCAAATAAGCGTTCCATGGCTTTATTTCGCTTAGTTGCTTACTCTTGAGTAGAACTGCATGTTCACGCCAGAATTAAGCATCTTTGTGAAATGAGCCAAATTGAAGCAGAAAACATTGTTGGAGTGTCAGAATGCATAGATAGAAGGCAAATAAGCGTTCCATGGCTTTATTTCGCTTAGTTGCTTATTCTTGAGTAGAACTGCTTGTTCACTCCAGGAATAAGCATGTTTGTAAAATGAGCCAAATTGAAGCAGAAAACATTCTTGGAGTGTCAGAATGCACAGATAGAAGGCAAATAAGCGTTCTATCGCTTTATTTCGCTTAGTTGCTTACTCTTGAGTAGAACTGCATGTTCACGCCATAATTAAGCATCTTTGTGAAATGAGTCAAATTGAAGCAGAACACATTGGTGGAGTGTCAGAATGCACAGATAGAAGGCAAATAAGCGTTCCATGGCTTTATTTCGCTTAGTTGCTTATTCTTGAGTAGAACTGCTTGTTCACTCCAGGAATAAGCATGTTTGTAAAATGAGCCAAATTGAAGCAGAAAACATTGTTGGAGTGTCAGAAAGCATAGATAGAAGGCAAATAAGCGTTCCATGGCTTTATTTCGCTTAGTTGCTTACTCTTGAGTAGAACTGCATGTTCACTCCAGAAATAAGCATCTTTGTAAAATGAGTCAAATTGTAGCAGAAAACATCCTTGGAGTGTCAGAATGCACAGATAGAAGGCAAATAAGCGTTCCATGGCTTTATTTCGCTTAGTTGCTTACTCTTGAGTAGAACTGCATGTTCACGCCAGAATTAAGCATCTTTGTGAAATGAGTCAAATTGAAGCAGAAAACATTGGTGGAGTGTCAGAATGCATAGATAGAAGGCAAATAAGCGTTCCATGGCTTTATTTCGCTTAGTTGCTTATTCTTGAGTAGAACTGCTTGTTCACTCCAGGAATAAGCATGTTTGTAAAATGAGCCAAATTGAAGCAGAAAACATTCTTGGAGTGTCAGAATGCACAGATAGAAGGCAAATAAGCGTTTTATCGCTTTATTTCGCTTAGTTGCTTACTCTTGAGTAGAACTGCTTGTTCACTCCAGGAATAAGCATGTTTGTGAAATGAGTCAAATTGAAGCAGAACACATTGGTGGAGTGTCAGAATGCATAGATAGAAGGCAAGTAAGCGTTCCATGGCTTTATTTCGCTTAGTTGCTTACTCTTGAGTAGAACTGCATGTTCACACCAGAAATAAGCATCTTTGTGAAATGAGTCAAATTGAAGCAGAACACATTGGTGGAGTGTCAGAATGCACAGATAGAAGGCAAATAAGCGTTCCATGGCTTTATTTCGCTTAGTTGCTTACTCTTGAGTAGAACTGCATATTCACTCAAGAAATAAGCATGTTTGTAAAATGAGCCAAATCGAAGCAGAACACATTGTTGGAGTGTCAGAATGCATAGATAGAAGGCAAATAAGCGTTCCATGGCTTTATTTCTCTTAGTTGCTTACTCTTGAGTAGAACTGCATGTTCACGCCAGAATTAAGCATCTTTGTGAAATGAGTCAAATTGGAGCAGAACACATTGGTGGAGTGTCAGAATGCATAGATAGAAGGCAAATAAGCTTTCCATGGCTTTATTTCGCTTAGTTGCTTACTCTTGAGTCGAACTGCATGTTCACTCCAGAAATAAGCATCTTTGTAAAATGAGCCAAATTGAAGCAGAAAACATTGTTGGAGTGTCAGAATGCATAGATAGAAGGCAAATAAGCGTTCCATGGCTTTATTTCGCTTAGTTGCTTACTCTTGAGTAGAACTGCATATTCACTCAAGAAATAAGCATCTTTGTAAAATGAATCAAATTGAAGCAGAACACATTGTTGGAGTGTCAGAATGCATAGATAGAAGGCAAATAAGCGTTCCATGGCTTTATTTCGCTTAGTTGCTTACTCTTGAGTAGAACTGCATGTTCACGCCAGTAATAAGGATCTTTGTGAAATGAGTCAAATTGAAGCAGAAAACATTGTTGGAGTGTCAGAATGCACAGATAGAAGGCAGATAAGCGTTCTATCGCTTTATTTCGCTTAGTTGCTTATTCTTGAGTAGAACTGCTTGTTCACTCCAGGAATAAGCATGTTTGTAAGATGAGTCAAATTGAAGCAGAAAACATTCTTGGAGTATCATAATGCATAGATAGAAGGCAAATAAGCGTTCTATCGCTTTATTTCGCTTAGTTGCTTACTCTTGAGTAGAACTGCATGTTCACGCCAGAATTAAGCATCTTTGTGAAATGAGTCAAATTGAAGCAGAACACATTGGTGGAGTGTCAGAATGCATAGATAGAAGGCAAATAAGCGTTCCATGGCTTTATTTCGCTTAGTTGCTTATTCTTGAGTAGAACTGCTTGTTCACTCCAGGAATAAGCATGTTTGTAAAATGAGCCAAATTGAAGCAGAAAACATTGTTGGAGTGTCAGAATGCATAGATAGAAGGCAAATAAGCGTTCCATGGCTTTATTTCGCTTAGTTGCTTACTCTTGAGTAGAACTGCATGTTCACTCCAGAAATAAGCATCTTTGTAAAATGAGTCAAATTGTAGCAGAAAACATCCTTGGAGTGTCAGAATGCACAGATAGAAGGCAAATAAGCGTTCCATGGCTTTATTTCGCTTAGTTGCTTACTCTTGAGTAGAACTGCATGTTCACGCCAGAATTAAGCATCTTTGTGAAATGAGCCAAATTGAAGCAGAAAACATTGTTGGAGTGTCAGAATGCATAGATAGAAGGCAAATAAGCGTTCCATGGCTTTATTTCGCTTAGTTGCTTATTCTTGAGTAGAACTGCTTGTTCACTCCAGGAATAAGCATGTTTGTAAAATGAGCCAAATTGAAGCAGAAAACATTCTTGGAGTGTCAGAATGCACAGATAGAAGGCAAATAAGCGTTCTATCGCTTTATTTCGCTTAGTTGCTTACTGTTGAGTAGAACTGCATGTTCACGCCAGAAATAAGCATCTTTGTAAAATGAGTCAAATTGAAGCAGAACACATTGTTGGAGTGTCAGAATGCACAGATAGAAGGCAAATAAGCGTTCTATCGCTTTATTTCGCTTAGTTGCTTACTCTTGAGTAGAACTGCATGTTCACGCCATAATTAAGCATCTTTGTGAAATGAGTCAAATTGAAGCAGAACACATTGGTGGAGTGTCAGAATGCACAGATAGAAGGCAAATAAGCGTTCCATGGCTTTATTTCGCTTAGTTGCTTATTCTTGAGTAGAACTGCTTGTTCACTCCAGGAATAAGCATGTTTGTAAAATGAGTCAAATTGAAGCAGAAAACATTGTTGGAGTGTCAGAATGCACAGATAGAAGGCAAATAAGCGTTCTATCGCTTTATTTCGCTTAGTTGCTTACTGTTGAGTAGAACTGCATGTTCACGCCAGAAATAAGCATCTTTGTAAAATGAGTCAAATTGAAGCAGAACACATTGTTGGAGTGTCAGAATGCACAGATAGAAGGCAAATAAGCGTTCTATCGCTTTATTTCGCTTAGTTGCTTACTCTTGAGTAGAACTGCATGTTCACGCCAGAATTAAGCATCTTTGTGAAATGAGTCAAATTGAAGCAGAACACATTGGTGGAGTGTCAGAATGCACAGATAGAAGGCAAATAAGCGTTCCATGGCTTTATTTCGCTTAGTTGCTTATTCTTGAGTAGAACTGCTTGTTCACTCCAGGAATAAGCATGTTTGTAAAATGAGCCAAATTGAAGCAGAAAACATTGTTGGAGTGTCAGAATGCATAGATAGAAGGCAAATAAGCGTTCCATGGCTTTATTTCGCTTAGTTGCTTACTCTTGAGTAGAACTGCATGTTCACTCCAGAAATAAGCATCTTTGTAAAATGAGTCAAATTGTAGCAGAAAACATCCTTGGAGTGTCAGAATGCACAGATAGAAGGCAAATAAGCGTTCCATGGCTTTATTTCGCTTAGTTGCTTACTCTTGAGTAGAACTGCATGTTCACGCCAGAATTAAGCATCTTTGTGAAATGAGTCAAATTGAAGCAGAAAACATTGGTGGAGTGTCAGAATGCATAGATAGAAGGCAAATAAGCGTTCCATGGCTTTATTTCGCTTAGTTGCTTATTCTTGAGTAGAACTGCTTGTTCACTCCATGAATAAGCATGTTTGTAAAATGAGCCAAATTGAAGCAGAAAACATTCTTGGAGTGTCAGAATGCACAGATAGAAGGCAAATAAGCGTTCTATCGCTTTATTTCGCTTAGTTGCTTACTCTTGAGTAGAACTGCTTGTTCACTCCAGGAATAAGCATGTTTGTGAAATGAGTCAAATTGAAGCAGAACACATTGGTGGAGTGTCAGAATGCATAGATAGAAGGCAAGTAAGCGTTCCATGGCTTTATTTCGCTTAGTTGCTTACTCTTGAGTAGAACTGCATGTTCACACCAGAAATAAGCATCTTTGTGAAATGAGTCAAATTGAAGCAGAACACATTGGTGGAGTGTCAGAATGCACAGATAGAAGGCAAATAAGCGTTCCATGGCTTTATTTCGCTTAGTTGCTTACTCTTGAGTAGAACTGCATATTCACTCAAGAAATAAGCATGTTTGTAAAATGAGCCAAATCGAAGCAGAACACATTGTTGGAGTGTCAGAATGCATAGATAGAAGGCAAATAAGCGTTCCATGGCTTTATTTCTCTTAGTTGCTTACTCTTGAGTAGAACTGCATGTTCACGCCAGAATTAAGCATCTTTGTGAAATGAGTCAAATTGGAGCAGAACACATTGGTGGAGTGTCAGAATGCATAGATAGAAGGCAAATAAGCTTTCCATGGCTTTATTTCGCTTAGTTGCTTACTCTTGAGTCGAACTGCATGTTCACTCCAGAAATAAGCATCTTTGTAAAATGAGCCAAATTGAAGCAGAAAACATTGTTGGAGTGTCAGAATGCATAGATAGAAGGCAAATAAGCGTTCCATGGCTTTATTTCGCTTAGTTGCTTACTCTTGAGTAGAACTGCATATTCACTCAAGAAATAAGCATCTTTGTAAAATGAATCAAATTGAAGCAGAACACATTGTTGGAGTGTCAGAATGCATAGATAGAAGGCAAATAAGCGTTCCATGGCTTTATTTCGCTTAGTTGCTTACTCTTGAGTAGAACTGCATGTTCACGCCAGTAATAAGGATCTTTGTGAAATGAGTCAAATTGAAGCAGAAAACATTGTTGGAGTGTCAGAATGCACAGATAGAAGGCAGATAAGCGTTCTATCGCTTTATTTCGCTTAGTTGCTTATTCTTGAGTAGAACTGCTTGTTCACTCCAGGAATAAGCATGTTTGTAAGATGAGTCAAATTGAAGCAGAAAACATTCTTGGAGTATCATAATGCATAGATAGAAGGCAAATAAGCGTTCTATCGCTTTATTTCGCTTAGTTGCTTACTCTTGAGTAGAACTGCATGTTCACGCCAGAATTAAGCATCTTTGTGAAATGAGTCAAATTGAAGCAGAACACATTGGTGGAGTGTCAGAATGCATAGATAGAAGGCAAATAAGCGTTCCATGGCTTTATTTCGCTTAGTTGCTTATTCTTGAGTAGAACTGCTTGTTCACTCCAGGAATAAGCATGTTTGTAAAATGAGCCAAATTGAAGCAGAAAACATTGTTGGAGTGTCAGAATGCATAGATAGAAGGCAAATAAGCGTTCCATGGCTTTATTTCGCTTAGTTGCTTACTCTTGAGTAGAACTGCATGTTCACTCCAGAAATAAGCATCTTTGTAAAATGAGTCAAATTGTAGCAGAAAACATCCTTGGAGTGTCAGAATGCACAGATAGAAGGCAAATAAGCGTTCCATGGCTTTATTTCGCTTAGTTGCTTACTCTTGAGTAGAACTGCATGTTCACGCCAGAATTAAGCATCTTTGTGAAATGAGCCAAATTGAAGCAGAAAACATTGTTGGAGTGTCAGAATGCATAGATAGAAGGCAAATAAGCGTTCCATGGCTTTATTTCGCTTAGTTGCTTATTCTTGAGTAGAACTGCTTGTTCACTCCAGGAATAAGCATGTTTGTAAAATGAGCCAAATTGAAGCAGAAAACATTCTTGGAGTGTCAGAATGCACAGATAGAAGGCAAATAAGCGTTCTATCGCTTTATTTCGCTTAGTTGCTTACTGTTGAGTAGAACTGCATGTTCACGCCAGAAATAAGCATCTTTGTAAAATGAGTCAAATTGAAGCAGAACACATTGTTGGAGTGTCAGAATGCACAGATAGAAGGCAAATAAGCGTTCTATCGCTTTATTTCGCTTAGTTGCTTACTCTTGAGTAGAACTGCATGTTCACGCCATAATTAAGCATCTTTGTGAAATGAGTCAAATTGAAGCAGAACACATTGGTGGAGTGTCAGAATGCACAGATAGAAGGCAAATAAGCGTTCCATGGCTTTATTTCGCTTAGTTGCTTATTCTTGAGTAGAACTGCTTGTTCACTCCAGGAATAAGCATGTTTGTAAAATGAGTCAAATTGAAGCAGAAAACATTGTTGGAGTGTCAGAATGCACAGATAGAAGGCAAATAAGCGTTCTATCGCTTTATTTCGCTTAGTTGCTTACTGTTGAGTAGAACTGCATGTTCACGCCAGAAATAAGCATCTTTGTAAAATGAGTCAAATTGAAGCAGAACACATTGTTGGAGTGTCAGAATGCACAGATAGAAGGCAAATAAGCGTTCTATCGCTTTATTTCGCTTAGTTGCTTACTCTTGAGTAGAACTGCATGTTCACGCCAGAATTAAGCATCTTTGTGAAATGAGTCAAATTGAAGCAGAACACATTGGTGGAGTGTCAGAATGCACAGATAGAAGGCAAATAAGCGTTCCATGGCTTTATTTCGCTTAGTTGCTTATTCTTGAGTAGAACTGCTTGTTCACTCCAGGAATAAGCATGTTTGTAAAATGAGTCAAATTGAAGCAGAAAACATTGTTGGAGTGTCAGAATGCACAGATAGAAGGCAAATAAGCGTTCTATCGCTTTATTTCGCTTAGTTGCTTACTGTTGAGTAGAACTGCATGTTCACGCCAGAAATAAGCATCTTTGTAAAATGAGTCAAATTGAAGCAGAACACATTGTTGGAGTGTCAGAATGCACAGATAGAAGGCAAATAAGCGTTCTATCGCTTTATTTCGCTTAGTTGCTTACTCTTGAGTAGAACTGCATGTTCACGCCATAATTAAGCATCTTTGTGAAATGAGTCAAATTGAAGCAGAACACATTGGTGGAGTGTCAGAATGCACAGATAGAAGTCAAATAAGCGTTCCATGGCTTTATTTCGCTTAGTTGCTTACTCTTGAGTAGAACTGCATGTTCACTCCAGAAATAATCATCTTTGTGAAATGAGTCAAATTGAAGCAGAACACATTGGTGGAGTGTCAGAATGCATAGATAGAAGGCAAATAAGCGTTCCATGGCTTTATTTCGCTTAGTTGCTTACTCTTGAGTCGAACTGCATGTTCACTCCAGAAATAAGCATCTTTGTAAAATGAGCCAAATTGAAGCAGAAAACATTGTTGGAGTGTCAGAATGCATAGATAGAAGGCAAATAAGCGTTCTATCGCTTTATTTCGCTTAGTTGCTTACTCTTGAGTAGAACTGCATGTTCACTCCAGAAATAAGCATCTTTGTGAAATGAGTCAAATTGAAGCAGAACACATTGTTGGAGTATCATAATGCATAGATAGGAGGCAAATAAGCCTTCCATGGCTTTATTTCGCTTAGTTGCTTATTCTTGAGTAAAACTGCTTGTTCACTCCAGGAATAAGCATCTTTGTAAAATGAGTCAAATTGAAGCAGAAAACATTCTTGGAGTGTCAGAATGCACAGATAGAAGGCAAATAAGCGTTCCATGGCTTTATTTCGCTTAGTTGCTTACTCTTGAGTAGAACTGCATGTTCACGCCAGAATTAAGCATCTTTGTGAAATGAGTCAAATTGAAGCACAACACATTGGTGGAGTGTCAGAATGCATAGATAGAAGGCAAATAAGCGTTCCATGGCTTTATTTCGCTTAGTTGCTTATTCTTGAGTAGAACTACTTGTTCACTCCAGGAATAAGCATCTTTGTAAAATGAGCCAAATTGAAGTAGAAAACATTGTTGGAGTGTCAGAATGCACAGATAGAAGGCAAATAAGCGTTCTATCGCTTTATTTCGCTTAGTTGCTTACTCTTGAGTAGAACTGCATGTTCACACCAGAAATAAGCATCTTTGTAAAATGAGCCAAATTGAAGTAGAAAACATTGTTGGAGTGTCAGAATGCATAGATACCGTGTTTCCCACATTTTAAGACACCGTCTTATTGCTTTTTTTTCTCAAAAAACCACGGGGTGGCTTATTTTTGGTGGCATGTCTTATTTTTTTACGGTATTACGGTTTTTACAGCACCTTCAGGTCTTCTTGGCCGGGCCAGGCTGCTGGCTCAGGGCACTGCGCGCCATGCTGCTGGGCTGTCTGAGCGCTGCTGGGCGCTTTGAGCAGCTGGGCGCTCCGCGCGCTCCAGCAGCCATTTCCGGGCGTCGGGACGGCGGCGGCCGGGTGGAGGCAAGGCCGCTGGCTCTGGTGCTCAGCTCCGGGGCTGCTGGGCGCTCCGCGCGCTCCAGCAGCTGTTTCCGGGCGGCGGGGCGGCGGCGGCCGGGTGGAGGCGAGGCCGCTGGCTCTGGCGCTCAGCTCCGGGGCTGCTGGGCGCTCCGCGCGCTCCAGCAGCCGTTTCCGGGCGGCGGGATGGCGGCGGCCGGGTGGAGGCGAGGCCGCTGGCTCTGGCGCTCAGCTCCGGGCTGCTGGGCGCTCCGCACGCTCCAGCAGCCGTTTCCGGGCGGCGGGGCGGCGGCGGCCGGGTGCAGGCGAGGCCGCTGGCTCCGGCGCTGCTGGGCGCTCCGTGCGCTCCAGCAGTCGTTTCCGGGCAGCGGGGCGGCAGCAGCCGGGTGCAGGCGAGACCGCTGGCTCCGGCGCTGCTGGGCGCTCCGTGCGCTCCAGCAGCCGGTTCCGGGCGGCGGAACAGCAGGTCTCCTCCGGGCGGCGGAACAGCAGGTGCGGGTGGAGGACGCTGAAGGCGACGCGGCTATTGGTGGCTCGTGCGCTCCGTGGGGGGAAGGGAGCGCACGCCGCCTGGCCAGCCGCATCTTGTTACTGGCGATGCCGCGCGCTCCGGGCTACGGGTTGGTAGGCTTCCTCGGCCGGTCCAAGCAGAGACCCGACTGCTGGCTCGGCGCTCTGCCTGGCGCTGCTGCAGGCATGGAGATACACTATGTCTTATTTTCGGGGTATGTCTTATCTTTCGCAAATGCTTAAAATTGCTGCCCTGGCTTACTTTATGACTACGTATTAAAAAGGGGGAAACACGGTAGAAGGCAAAAATAAGGATCTTTGTGAAATGAGTCAAATTGAAGCAGAAAAAATTGGTGGAGTGTCAGAATGCACAGATAGAAGGCAGATAAGCGTTCTATCGCTTTATTTCGCTTAGTTGCTTATTCTTGAGTAGAACTGCTTGTTCACTCCAGGAATAAGCATGTTTGTAAGATGAGTCAAATTGAAGCAGAAAACATTCTTGGAGTATCAGAATGCACAGATAGAAGGCAAATAAGCGTTCTATCGCTTTATTTCGCTTAGTTGCTTACTCTTGAGTAGAACTGCATGTTCACGCCAGAATTAAGCATCTTTGTGAAATGAGTCAAATTGAAGCAGAACACATTGGTGGAGTGTCAGAATGCATACATAGAAGGCAAATAAGCGTTCCATGGCTTTATTTCGCTTAGTTGCTTATTCTTGAGTAGAACTGCTTGGTCACTCCAGGAATAAGCATGTTTGTAAAATGAGCCAAATTGAAGCAGAAAACATTGTTGGAGTGTCAGAATGCATAGATAGAAGGCAAATAAGCGTTCCATGGCTTTATTTCGCTTAGTTGCTTACTCTTGAGTAGAACTGCATGTTCACTCCAGAAATAAGAATCTTTGTAAAATGAGTCAAATTGAAGCAGAAAACATCCTTGGAGTGTCAGAATGCACAGATAGAAGGCAAATAAGCGTTCCATGGCTTTATTTCGCTTAGTTGCTTACTCTTGAGTAGAACTGCATGTTCACGCCAGAATTAAGCATCTGTGAAATGAGCCAAATTGAAGCAGAAAACATTGGTGGAGTGTCAGAATGCACAGATAGAAGTCAAATAAGCGTTCCATGGCTTTATTTCGCTTAGTTGCTTATTCTTGAGTAGAACTGCTTGTTCACTCCAGGAATAAGCATGTTTGTAAAATGAGCCAAATTGAAGCAGAAAACATTCTTGGAGTGTCAGAATGCACAGATAGAAGGCAAATAAGCGTTCTATCGCTTTATTTCGCTTAGTTGCTTACTCTTGAGTAGAACTGCTTGTTCACTCCAGGAATAAGCATGTTTGTGAAATGAGTCAAATTGAAGCAGAACACATTGGTGGAGTGTCAGAATGCATAGATAGAAGGCAAGTAAGCGTTCCATGGCTTTATTTCGCTTAGTTGCTTACTCTTGAGTAGAACTGCATGTTCACACCAGAAATAAGCATCTTTGTGAAATGAGTCAAATTGAAGCAGAACACATTGGTGGAGTGTCAGAATGCACAGATAGAAGGCAAATAAGCGTTCCATGGCTTTATTTTGCTTAGTTGCTTACTCTTGAGTAGAACTGCATATTCACTCAAGAAATAAGCATGTTTGTAAAATGAGCCAAATCGAAGCAGAACACATTGTTGGAGTGTCAGAATGCATAGATAGAAGGCAAATAAGCGTTCCATGGCTTTATTTCTCTTAGTTGCTTACTCTTGAGTAGAACTGCATGTTCACGCCAGAATTAAGCATCTTTGTGAAATGAGTCAAATTGGAGCAGAACACATTGGTGGAGTGTCAGAATGCATAGATAGAAGGCAAATAAGCGTTCCATGGCTTTATTTCGCTTAGTTGCTTACTCTTGAGTCGAACTGCATGTTCACTCCAGAAATAAGCATCTTTGTAAAATGAGCCAAATTGAAGCAGAAAACATTGTTGGAGTGTCAGAATGCATAGATAGAAGGCAAATAAGCGTTCCATGGCTTTATTTCGCTTAGTTGCTTACTCTTGAGTAGAACTGCATATTCACTCAAGAAATAAGCATCTTTGTAAAATGAATCAAATTGAAGCAGAACACATTGTTGGAGTGTCAGAATGCATAGATAGAAGGCAAATAAGCGTTCCATGGCTTTATTTCGCTTAGTTGCTTACTCTTGAGTAGAACTGCATGTTCACGCCAGTAATAAGGATCTTTGTGAAATGAGTCAAATTGAAGCAGAAAACATTGTTGGAGTGTCAGAATGCACAGATAGAAGGCAGATAAGCGTTCTATCGCTTTATTTCGCTTAGTTGCTTATTCTTGAGTAGAACTGCTTGTTCACTCCAGGAATAAGCATGTTTGTAAGATGAGTCAAATTGAAGCAGAAAACATTCTTGGAGTATCATAATGCATAGATAGAAGGCAAATAAGCGTTCTATCGCTTTATTTCGCTTAGTTGTTTACTCTTGAGTAGAACTGCATGTTCACGCCAGAATTAAGCATCTTTGTGAAATGAGTCAAATTGAAGCAGAACACATTGGTGGAGTGTCAGAATGCATAGATAGAAGGCAAATAAGCGTTCCATGGCTTTATTTCGCTTAGTTGCTTATTCTTGAGTAGAACTGCTTGTTCACTCCAGGAATAAGCATGTTTGTAAAATGAGCCAAATTGAAGCAGAAAACATTGTTGGAGTGTCAGAATGCATAGATAGAAGGCAAATAAGCGTTCCATGGCTTTATTTCGCTTAGTTGCTTACTCTTGAGTAGAACTGCATGTTCACTCCAGAAATAAGCATCTTTGTAAAATGAGTCAAATTGTAGCAGAAAACATCCTTGGAGTGTCAGAATGCACAGATAGAAGGCAAATAAGCGTTCCATGGCTTTATTTCGCTTAGTTGCTTACTCTTGAGTAGAACTGCATGTTCACGCCAGAATTAAGCATCTTTGTGAAATGAGCCAAATTGAAGCAGAAAACATTGTTGGAGTGTCAGAATGCATAGATAGAAGGCAAATAAGCGTTCCATGGCTTTATTTCGCTTAGTTGCTTATTCTTGAGTAGAACTGCTTGTTCACTCCAGGAATAAGCATGTTTGTAAAATGAGCCAAATTGAAGCAGAAAACATTCTTGGAGTGTCAGAATGCACAGATAGAAGGCAAATAAGCGTTCTATCGCTTTATTTCGCTTAGTTGCTTACTCTTGAGTAGAACTGCATGTTCACGCCAGAATTAAGCATCTTTGTGAAATGAGTCAAATTGAAGCAGAACACATTGGTGGAGTGTCAGAATGCACAGATAGAAGGCAAATAAGCGTTCCATGGCTTTATTTCGCTTAGTTGCTTATTCTTGAGTAGAACTGCTTGTTCACTCCAGGAATAAGCATGTTTGTAAAATGAGCCAAATTGAAGCAGAAAACATTGTTGGAGTGTCAGAATGCATAGATAGAAGGCAAATAAGCGTTCCATGGCTTTATTTCGCTTAGTTGCTTACTCTTGAGTAGAACTGCATGTTCACTCCAGAAATAAGCATCTTTGTAAAATGAGTCAAATTGTAGCAGAAAACATCCTTGGAGTGTCAGAATGCACAGATAGAAGGCAAATAAGCGCTCCATGGCTTTATTTCGCTTAGTTGCTTACTCTTGAGTAGAACTGCATGTTCACGCCAGAATTAAGCATCTTTGTGAAATGAGTCAAATTGAAGCAGAAAACATTGGTGGAGTGTCAGAATGCATAGATAGAAGGCAAATAAGCGTTCCATGGCTTTATTTCGCTTAGTTGCTTATTCTTGAGTAGAACTGCTTGTTCACTCCAGGAATAAGCATGTTTGTAAAATGAGCCAAATTGAAGCAGAAAACATTCTTGGAGTGTCAGAATGCACAGATAGAAGGCAAATAAGCGTTCTATCGCTTTATTTCGCTTAGTTGCTTACTCTTGAGTAGAACTGCTTGTTCACTCCAGGAATAAGCATGTTTGTGAAATGAGTCAAATTGAAGCAGAACACATTGGTGGAGTGTCAGAATGCATAGATAGAAGGCAAGTAAGCGTTCCATGGCTTTATTTCGCTTAGTTGCTTACTCTTGAGTAGAACTGCATGTTCACACCAGAAATAAGCATCTTTGTGAAATGAGTCAAATTGAAGCAGAACACATTGGTGGAGTGTCAGAATGCACAGATAGAAGGCAAATAAGCGTTCCATGGCTTTATTTCGCTTAGTTGCTTACTCTTGAGTAGAACTGCATATTCACTCAAGAAATAAGCATGTTTGTAAAATGAGCCAAATCGAAGCAGAACACATTGTTGGAGTGTCAGAATGCATAGATAGAAGGCAAATAAGCGTTCCATGGCTTTATTTCTCTTAGTTGCTTACTCTTGAGTAGAACTGCATGTTCACGCCAGAATTAAGCATCTTTGTGAAATGAGTCAAATTGGAGCAGAACACATTGGTGGAGTGTCAGAATGCATAGATAGAAGGCAAATAAGCTTTCCATGGCTTTATTTCGCTTAGTTGCTTACTCTTGAGTCGAACTGCATGTTCACTCCAGAAATAAGCATCTTTGTAAAATGAGCCAAATTGAAGCAGAAAACATTGTTGGAGTGTCAGAATGCATAGATAGAAGGCAAATAAGCGTTCCATGGCTTTATTTCGCTTAGTTGCTTACTCTTGAGTAGAACTGCATGTTCACTCAAGAAATAAGCATCTTTGTAAAATGAATCAAATTGAAGCAGAAAACATTGTTGGAGTGTCAGAATGCATAGATAGAAGGCAAATAAGCGTTCCATGGCTTTATTTCGCTTAGTTGCTTACTCTTGAGTAGAACTGCATGTTCACGCCAGTAATAAGGATCTTTGTGAAATGAGCCAAATTGAAGCAGAAAACATTCTTGGAGTGTCAGAATGCACAGATAGAAGGCAAATAAGCGTTCTATCGCTTTATTTCGCTTAGTTGCTTACTCTTGAGTAGAACTGCATGTTCACGCCAGAATTAAGCATCTTTGTGAAATGAGTCAAATTGAAGCAGAACACATTGGTGGAGTCTCAGAATGCACAGATAGAAGTCAAATAAGCGTTCCATGGCTTTATTTCGCTTAGTTGCTTATTCTTGAGTAGAACTGCTTGTTCACTCCAGGAATAAGTATGTTTGTAAAATGAGCCAAATTGAAGCAGAAAACATTGTTGGAGTGTCAGAATGCATAGATAGAAGGCAAATAAGCGTTCCATGGCTTTATTTCGCTTAGTTGCTTACTCTTGAGTAGAACTGCATGTTCACACCAGAAATAAGCATCTTTGTAAAATGAGTCAAATTGAAGCAGAACACATTGTTGGAGTATCATAATGCACAGATAGAAGGCAGATAAGCGTTCTATCGCTTTATTTCGCTTAGTTGCTTACTCTTGAGTAGAACTGCATGTTCACGCCAGAAATAAGCATCTTTGTAAAATGAGTCAAATTGAAGCAGAACACATTGTTGGAGTGTCATAATGCATAGATAGAAGGCAAATAAGCGTTCCATGGCTTTATTTCGCTTAGTTGCTTACTCTTGAGTAGAACTGCTTGTTCACTCCAGGAATAAGCATCTTTGTAAAATGAGTCAAATTGAAGCAGAAAACATCCTTGGAGTGTCAGAATGCACAGATAGAAGGCAAATAAGCGTTCTATCGCTTTATTTCGCTTAGTTGCTTACTCTTGAGTAGAACTGCATGTTCACGCCAGAATTAAGCATATTTGTGAAATGAGTCAAATTGAAGCAGAACACATTGGTGGAGTGTCAGAATGCACAGATAGAAGTCAAATAAGCGTTCCATGGCTTTATTTCGCTTAGTTGCTTACTCTTGAGTAGAACTGCATATTCACTCCAGGAATAAGCATGTTTGTAAAATGAGCCAAATTGAAGCAGAAAACATTGTTGGAGTGTCAGAATGCATAGATAGAAGGCAAATAAGCGTTCCATGGCTTTATTTCGCTTAGTTGCTTACTCTTGAGTAGAACTGCATGTTCACTCCAGAAATAAGCATCTTTGTAAAATGAGCCAAATTGAAGCAGAACACATTGTTGGAGTATCATAATGCATAGATAGAAGGCGAATAAGTGTTCTATCGCTTTATTTCGCTTAGTTGCTTACTCTTGAGTAGAACTGCAAGTTCACGCCAGAATTAAGCATCTTTGTGAAATGAGTCAAATTGAAGCAGAACACATTGGTGGAGTGTCAGAATGCACAGATAGAAGGCAAATAAGCGTTCTATCGCTTTATTTCGCTTAGTTGCTTACTCTTGAGTAGAACTGCATGTTCACGCCAGAATTAAGCATCTTTGTGAAATGAGTCAAATTGAAGCAGAACACATTGGTGGAGTGTCAGAATGCACAGATAGAAGGCAAATAAGCGTTCTATCGCTTTATTTCGCTTAGTTGCTTACTCTTGAGTAGAACTGCATGTTCTCGCCAGAATTAAGCATCTTTGTGAAATGAGTCAAATTGAAGCAGAACACATTGGTGGAGTGTCAGAATGCACAGATAGAAGTCAAATAAGCGTTCCATGGCTTTATTTCGCTTAGTTGCTTACTCTTGAGTAGAACTGCATATTCACTCCAGGAATAAGCATGTTTGTAAAATGAGCCAAATTGAAGCAGAAAACATTGTTGGAGTGTCAGAATGCGTAGATAGAAGGCAAATAAGCGTTCCATGGCTTTATTTCGCTTAGTTGCTTACTCTTGAGTAGAACTGCATGTTCACTCCAGAAATAAGCATCTTTGTAAAATGAGCCAAATTGAAGCAGAACACATTGTTGGAGTATCATAATGCATAGATAGAAGGCGAATAAGCGTTCTATCGCTTTATTTCGCTTAGTTGCTTACTCTTGAGTAGAACTGCATGTTCACGCCAGAATTAAGCATCTTTGTGAAATGAGTCAAATTGAAGCAGAACACATTGGTGGAGTGTCAGAATGCACAGATAGAAGGCAAATAAGCGTTCTATCGCTTTATTTCGCTTAGTTGCTTACTCTTGAGTAGAACTGCAAGTTCACGCCAGAATTAAGCATCTTTGTGAAATGAGTCAAATTGAAGCAGAACACATTGGTGGAGTGTCAGAATGCATAGATAGAAGGCAAATAAGCGTTCCATGGCTTTATTTCGCTTAGTTGCTTACACTTGAGTAGAACTGCATGTTCACACCAGAAATAAGCTTTGTAAAATGAGCCAAATTGAAGTAGAAAACATTGTTGGAGTGTCAGAATGCATAGATAGAAGGCATATAAGCGTTCCATGGCTTTATTTCGCTTAGTTGCTTACTCTTGAGTAGAACTGCATATTCACTCAAGAAATAAGCATCTTTGTAAAATGAGTCAAATTGAAGCAGAACACTTTGTTGGAGTGTCAGAATGCATAGATAGAAGGCAAATAAGCGTTCCATGGCTTTATTTCGCTTAGTTGCTTACTCTTGAGTAGAACTGCATGTTCACGCCAGAAATAAGCATCTTTGTAAAATGAGTCAAATTGAAGCAGAACACATTGTCGGAGTGTCATAATGCATAGATAGTAGGCAAATAAGCGTTCCATGGCTTTATTTCGCTTAGTTGCTTACTCTTGAGTAGAACTGCATATTCACTCAAGAAATAAGCATCTTTGTAAAATGAATCAAATTGAAGCAGAAAACATCCTTGGAGTGTCAGAATGCACAGATAGAAGGCAGATAAGCGTTCTATCGCTTTATTTCGCTTAGTTGCTTACTCTTGAGTAGAACTGCATGTTCACGCCAGAATTAAGCATCTTTGTGAAATGAGTCAAATTGAAGCAGAACACATTGGTGGAGTCTCAGAATGCACAGATAGAAGTCAAATAAGCGTTCCATGGCTTTATTTCGCTTAGTTGCTTATTCTTGAGTAGAACTGCTTGTTCACTCCAGGAATAAGTATGTTTGTAAAATGAGCCAAATTGAAGCAGAAAACATTGGTGGAGTGTCAGAATGCATAGATAGAAGGCAAATAAGCGTTCCATGGCTTTATTTCGCTTAGTTGCTTACTCTTGAGTAGAACTGCATGTTCACTCCAGAAATAAGCATCTTTGTGAAATGAGTCAAATTGAAGCAGAACACATTGGCGGAGTGTCAGAATGCACAGATAGAAGGCACATAAGCGTTCTATCGCTTTATTTCGCTTAGTTGCTTACTCTTGAGTAGAACTGCATGTTCACGCCAGAATTAAGCATCTTTGTGAAATGAGTCAAATTGAAGCAGAACACATTGGTGGAGTCTCAGAATGCACAGATAGAAGTCAAATAAGCGTTCCATGGCTTTATTTCGTTTAGTTGCTTATTCTTGAGTAGAACTGCTTGTTCACTCCAGGAATAAGCATGTTTGTAAAATGAGCCAAATTGAAGCAGAAAACATTGTTGGAGTGTCAGAATGCATAGATAGAAGGCAAATAAGCGTTCCATGGCTTTATTTCGCTTAGTTGCTTACTCTTGAGTAGAACTGCATGTTCACTCCAGAAATAAGCATCTTTGTAAAATGAGTCAAATTGAAGCAGAACACATTGTTGGAGTATCATAATGCATAGATAGAAGGCAAAAAAGCGTTCCATGGCTTTATTTCGCTTAGTTGCTTATTCTTGAGTAGAACTGCTTGTTCACTCCAGGAATAAGTATGTTTGTAAAATGAGCCAAATTGAAGCAGAAAACATTGGTGGAGTCTCAGAATGCACAGATAGAAGTCAAATAAGCGTTCCATGGCTTTATTTCGCTTAGTTGCTTATTCTTGAGTAGAACTGCTTGTTCACTCCAGGAATAAGCATGTTTGTAAAATGAGCCAAATTGAAGCAGAAAACATTGTTGGAGTGTCAGAATGCATAGATAGAAGGCAAATAAGCGTTCCATGGCTTTATTTCGCTTAGTTGCTTACTCTTGAGTAGAACTGCATGTTCACTCCAGAAATAAGCATCTTTGTAAAATGAGTCAAATTGAAGCAGAACACATTGTTGGAGTATCATAATGCATAGATAGAAGGCAAAAAAGCGTTCCATGGCTTTATTTCGCTTAGTTGCTTATTCTTGAGTAGAACTGCTTGTTCACTCCAGGAATAAGCATCTTTGTAAAATGAGTCAAATTGAAGCAGAAAACATTGTTGGAGTGTCAGAATGCACAGATAGAAGGCGAATAAGCGTTCTATCGCTTTATTTCGCTTAGTTAGTTACTCTTGAGTAGAACTGCATGTTCACGCCAGAATTAAGCATCTTTGTGAAATGAGTCAAATTGAAGCAGAACACATTGGTGGAGTGTCAGAATGCACAGATAGAAGTCAAATAAGCGTTCCATGGCTTTATTTCGCTTAGTTGCTTACTCTTGAGTAGAACTGCATATTCACTCCAGGAATAAGCATGTTTGTAAAATGAGCCAAATTGAAGCAGAAAACATTGTTGGAGTGTCAGAATGCATAGATAGAAGGCAAATAAGCGTTCCATGGCTTTATTTCGCTTAGTTGCTTACTCTTGAGTAGAACTGCATGTTCACTCCAGAAATAAGCATCTTTGTAAAATGAGTCAAATTGAAGCAGAACACATTGTTGGAGTATCATAATGCATAGATAGAAGGCAAAAAAGCGTTCCATGGCTTTATTTCGCTTAGTTGCTTATTCTTGAGTAGAACTGCTTGTTCACTCCAGGAATAAGCATCTTTGTAAAATGAGTCAAATTGAAGCAGAAAACATTGTTGGAGTGTCAGAATGCACAGATAGAAGGCGAATAAGCGTTCTATCGCTTTATTTCGCTTAGTTGCTTACTCTTGAGTAGAACTGCATGTTCACGCCAGAATTAAGCATCTTTGTGAAATGAGTCAAATTGAAGCAGAACACATTGGTGGAGTGTCAGAATGCATAGATAGAAGGCAAATAAGCGTTCCATGGCTTTATTTCGCTTAGTTGCTTACACTTGAGTAGAACTGCATGTTCACACCAGAAATAAGCTTTGTAAAATGAGCCAAATTGAAGTAGAAAACATTGTTGGAGTGTCAGAATGCATAGATAGAAGGCATATAAGCGTTCCATGGCTTTATTTCGCTTAGTTGCTTACTCTTGAGTAGAACTGCATATTCACTCAAGAAATAAGCATCTTTGTAAAATGAGTCAAATTGAAGCAGAACACTTTGTTGGAGTGTCAGAATGCATAGATAGAAGGCAAATAAGCGTTCCATGGCTTTATTTCGCTTAGTTGCTTACTCTTGAGTAGAACTGCATGTTCACGCCAGAAATAAGCATCTTTGTGAAATGAGTCAAATTGAAGCAGAACACATTGTTGGAGTGTCATAATGCATAGATAGAAGGCAAATAAGCGTTCCATGGCTTTATTTCGCTTAGTTGCTTACTCTTGAGTAGAACTGCTTGTTCACTCCAGGAATAAGCATGTTTGTAAAATGAGCCAAATTGAAGCAGAAAACATTGTTGGAGTGTCAGAATGCATAGATAGAAGGCAAATAAGCGTTCTATCGCTTTATTTCGCTTAGTTGCTTACTCTTGAGTAGAACTGCATGTTCACGCCAGAATTAAGCATCTTTGTGAAATGAGTCAAATTGAAGCAGAACACATTGGTGGAGTCTCAGAATGCACAGATAGAAGTCAAATAAGCGTTCCATGGCTTTATTTCGCTTAGTTGCTTACTCTTGAGTAGAACTGCATATTCACTCCAGGAATAAGCATGTTTGTAAAATGAGCCAAATTGAAGCAGAAAACATTGTTGGAGTGTCAGAATGCATAGATAGAAGGCAAATAAGCGTTCCATGGCTTTATTTCGCTTAGTTGCTTACTCTTGAGTAGAACTGCATGTTCACTCCAGAAATAAGCATCTTTGTAAAATGAGCCAAATTGAAGCAGAACACATTGTTGGAGTATCATAATGCATAGATAGAAGGCAAATAAGCGTTCCATGGCTTTATTTCGCTTAGTTGCTTATTCTTGAGTAGAACTGCTTGTTCACTCCAGGAATAAGCATCTTTGTAAAATGAGTCAAATTGAAGCAGAAAACATTGTTGGAGTGTCAGAATGCACAGATAGAAGGCGAATAAGCGTTCTATCGCTTTATTTCGCTTAGTTGCTTACTCTTGAGTAGAACTGCATGTTCACGCCAGAATTAAGCATCTTTTTGAAATGAGTCAAATTGAAGCAGAACACATTGGTGGAGTGTCAGAATGCATAGATAGAAGGCAAATAAGCGTTCCATGGCTTTATTTCGCTTAGTTGCTTACACTTGAGTAGAACTGCATGTTCACACCAGAAATAAGCTTTGTAAAATGAGCCAAATTGAAGTAGAAAAAATTGTTGGAGTGTCAGAATGCATAGATAGAAGGCATATAAGCGTTCCATGGCTTTATTTCGCTTAGTTGCTTACTCTTGAGTAGAACTGCATATTCACTCAAGAAATAAGCATCTTTGTAAAATGAGTCAAATTGAAGCAGAACACTTTGTTGGAGTGTCAGAATGCATAGATAGAAGGCAAATAAGCGTTCCATGGCTTTATTTCGCTTAGTTGCTTACTCTTGAGTAGAACTGCTTGTTCACTCCAGGAATAAGCATCTTTGTAAAATGAGTCAAATTGAAGCAGAAAACATCCTTGGAGTGTCAGAATGCACAGATAGAAGGCAAATAAGCGTTCTATCGCTTTATTTCGCTTAGTTGCTTACTCTTGAGTAGAACTGCATGTTCACTCCAGAAATAAGCATCTTTGTAAAATGAGCCAAATTGAAGCAGAACACATTGTTGGAGTATCATAATGCATAGATAGAAGGCAAATAAGCGTTCCATGGCTTTATTTCGCTTAGTTGCTTATTCTTGAGTAGAACTGCTTGTTCACTCCAGGAATAAGCATCTTTGTAAAATGAGTCAAATTGAAGCAAAAAACATTGTTGGAGTGTCAGAATGCACAGATAGAAGGCGAATAAGCATTCTATCGCTTTATTTCGCTTAGTTGCTTACTCTTGAGTAGAACTGCATGTTCACGCCAGAATTAAGCATCTTTGTGAAATGAGTCAAATTGAAGCAGAACACATTGGTGGAGTGTCAGAATGCATAGATAGAAGGCAAATAAGCGTTCCATGGCTTTATTTCGCTTAGTTGCTTACACTTGAGTAGAACTGCATGTTCACACCAGAAATAAGCTTTGTAAAATGAGCCAAATTGAAGTAGAAAACATTGTTGGAGTGTCAGAATGCATAGATAGAAGGCATATAAGCGTTCCATGGCTTTATTTCGCTTAGTTGCTTACTCTTGAGTAGAACTGCATATTCACTCAAGAAATAAGCATCTTTGTAAAATGAGTCAAATTGAAGCAGAACACTTTGTTGGAGTGTCAGAATGCATAGATAGAAGGCAAATAAGCGTTCCATGGCTTTATTTCGCTTAGTTGCTTACTCTTGAGTAGAACTGCATGTTCACTCCAGAAATAAGCATCTTTGTAAAATGAGTCAAATTGAAGCAGAACACATTGTTGGAGTGTCATAATGCATAGATAGAAGGCAAATAAGCGTTCCATGGCTTTATTTCGCTTAGTTGCTTACTTTTGAGTAGAACTGCATGTTCACGCCAGAATTAAGCATCTTTGTGAAATGAGTCAAATTGAAGCAGAACACATTGGTGGAGTGTCAGAATGCATAGATAGAAGGCAAATAAGCGTTCCATGGCTTTATTTCGCTTAGTTGCTTATTCTTGAGTAGAACTGCTTGTTCACTCCAGGAATAAGCATCTTTGTAAAATGAGTCAAATTGAAGCAGAAAACATTGTTGGAGTGTCAGAATGCACAGATAGAAGGCGAATAAGCGTTCTATCGCTTTATTTCGCTTAGTTGCTTACTCTTGAGTAGAACTGCATGTTCACGCCAGAATTAAGCATCTTTGTGAAATGAGTCAAATTGAAGCAGAACACATTGGTGGAGTGTCAGAATGCATAGATAGAAGGCAAATAAGCGTTCCATGGCTTTATTTCGCTTAGTTGCTTACTCTTGAGTAGAACTGCATATTCACTCCAGGAATAAGCATGTTTGTAAAATGAGCCAAATTGAAGCAGAAAACATTGTTGGAGTGTCAGAATGCATAGGTAGAAGGCAAATAAGCGTTCCATGGCTTAATTTCGCTTAGTTGCTTATTCTTGAGTAGAACTGCTTGTTCACTCCAGGAATAAGCATCTTTGTAAAATGAGCCAAATTGAAGCAGAAAACATTGTTGGAGTGTCAGAATGCACAGATAGAAGGCGAATAAGCGTTCTATCGCTTTATTTCGCTTAGTTGCTTACTCTTGAGTAGAACTGCATGTTCACGCCAGAATTAAGCATCTTTGTGAAATGAGTCAAATTGAAGCAGAACACATTGGTGGAGTGTCAGAATGCATAGATAGAAGGCAAATAAGCGTTCCATGGCTTTATTTCGCTTAGTTGCTTACTCTTGAGTAGAACTGCATATTCACTCCAGGAATAAGCATGTTTGTAAAATGAGCCAAATTGAAGCAGAAAACATTGTTGGAGTGTCAGAATGCATAGATAGAAGGCAAATAAGCGTTCCATGGCTTTATTTCGCTTAGTTGCTTACTCTTGAGTAGAACTGCATGTTCACTCCAGAAATAAGCATTTTTGTAAAATGAGTCAAATTGAAGCAGAACACATTGTTGGAGTATCATAATGCATAGATAGAAGGCAAATAAGCGTTCCATGGCTTTATTTCGCTTAGTTGCTTATTCTTGAGTAGAACTGCTTGTTCACTCCAGGAATAAGCATCTTTGTAAAATGAGTCAAATTGAAGCAGAAAACATTGTTGGAGTGTCAGAATGCACAGATAGAAGGCGAATAAGCGTTCTATCGCTTTATTTCGCTTAGTTGCTTACTCTTGAGTAGAACTGCATGTTCACGCCAGAATTAAGCATCTTTGTGAAATGAGTCAAATTGAAGCAGAACACATTGGTGGAGTGTCGGAATGCACAGATAGAAGTCAAATAAGCGTTCCATGGCTTTATTTCGCTTAGTTGCTTACTCTTGAGTAGAACTGCATATTCACTCCAGGAATAAGCATGTTTGTAAAATGAGCCAAATTGAAGCAGAAAACATTGTTGGAGTGTCAGAATGCATAGATAGAAGGCAAATAAGCGTTCCATGGCTTTATTTCGCTTAGTTGCTTACTCTTGAGTAGAACTGCATGTTCACTCCAGAAATAAGCATCTTTGTAAAATGAGTCAAATTGAAGCAGAACACATTGTTGGAGTATCATAATGCATAGATAGAAGGCAAATAAGCGTTCCATGGCTTTATTTCGCTTAGTTGCTTATTCTTGAGTAGAACTGCTTGTTCACTCCAGGAATAAGCATCTTTGTAAAATGAGTCAAATTGAAGCAGAAAACATTGTTGGAGTGTCAGAATGCATAGATAGAAGGCAAATAAGCGTTCCATGGCTTTATTTCGCTTAGTTGCTTACTCTTGAGTAGAACTGCATGTTCACTCCAGAAATAAGCATCTTTGTAAAATGAGTCAAATTGAAGCAGAACACATTGTTGGAGTATCATAATGCATAGATAGAAGGCAAATAAGCGTTCCATGGCTTTATTTCGCTTAGTTGCTTATTCTTGAGTAGAACTGCTTGTTCACTCCAGGAATAAGCATCTTTGTAAAATGAGTCAAATTGAAGCAGAAAACATTGTTGGAGTGTCAGAATGCACAGATAGAAGGCGAATAAGCGTTCTATCGCTTTATTTCGCTTAGTTGCTTACTCTTGAGTAGAACTGCATGTTCACGCCAGAATTAAGCATCTTTGTGAAATGAGTCAAATTGAAGCAGAACACATTGGTGGAGTGTCAGAATGCATAGATAGAAGGCAAATAAGCGTTCCATGGCTTTATTTCGCTTAGTTGCTTACACTTGAGTAGAACTGCATGTTCACACCAGAAATAAGCTTTGTAAAATGAGCCAAATTGAAGTAGAAAACATTGTTGGAGTGTCAGAATGCATAGATAGAAGGCATATAAGCGTTCCATGGCTTTATTTTGCTTAGTTGCTTACTCTTGAGTAGAACTGCATATTCACTCAAGAAATAAGCATCTTTGTAAAATGAGTCAAATTGAAGCAGAACACTTTGTTGGAGTGTCAGAATGCATAGATAGAAGGCAAATAAGCATTCCATGGCTTTATTTCGCTTAGTTGCTTACTCTTGAGTAGAACTGCATGTTCACTCCAGAAATAAGCATCTTTGTAAAATGAGTCAAATTGAAGCAGAAAACATCCTTGGAGTGTCAGAATGCACAGATAGTAGGCAAATAAGCGTTCTATCGCTTTATTTCGCTTAGTTGCTTACTCTTGAGTAGAACTGCATGTTCACGCCAGAATTAAGCATCTTTGTGAAATGAGCCAAATTGAAGCAGAAAACATTGTTGGAGTGTCAGAATGCATAGATAGAAGGCAAATAAGCGTTCCATGGCTTTATTTCGCTTAGTTGCTTATTCTTGAGTAGAACTGCTTGTTCACTCCAGGAATAAGCATGTTTTTAAGATGAGTCAAATTGAAGCAGAAAACATTCTTGGAGTGTCAGAATGCACAGATAGAAGGCAAATAAGCGTTCTATCGCTTTATTTCGCTTAGTTGCTTACTCTTGAGTAGAACTGCATGTTCACGCCAGAAATAAGCATCTTTGTAAAATGAGTCAAATTGAAGCAGAACACATTGTTGGAGTATCATAATGCATAGATAGAAGGCAAATAAGCGTTCCATGGCTTTATTTCGCTTAGTTGCTTATTCTTGAGTAGAACTGCTTGTTCACTCCAGGAATAAGCATCTTTGTAAAATGAGTCAAATTGAAGCAGAAAACATTGTTGGAGTGTCAGAATGCACAGATAGAAGGCGAATAAGCGTTCTATCGCTTTATTTCGCTTAGTTGCTTACTCTTGAGTAGAACTGCATGTTCACGCCAGAATTAAGCATCTTTGTGAAATGAGTCAAATTGAAGCAGAACACATTGCTGGAGTATCATAATGCATAGATAGAAGGCAAATAAGCGTTCCATGGCTTTATTTCGCTTAGTTGCTTATTCTTGAGTAAAACTGCTTGTTCACTCCAGGAATAAGCATCTTTGTAAAATGAGTCAAATTGAAGCAGAAAACATTGTTGGAGTGTCAGAATGCATAGATAGAAGGCAAATAAGCGTTCCATGGCTTTATTTCGCTTAGTTGCTTACTCTTGAGTAGAACTGCATGTTCACTCCAGAAATAAGCATCTTTGTAAAATGAGTCAAATTGAAGCAGAACACATTGTTGGAGTATCATAATGCATAGATAGAAGGCAAATAAGCGTTCCATGGCTTTATTTCGCTTAGTTGCTTATTCTTGAGTAGAACTGCTTGTTCACTCCAGGAATAAGCATCTTTGTAAAATGAGTCAAATTGAAGCAGAAAACATTGTTGGAGTGTCAGAATGCACAGATAGAAGGCGAATAAGCGTTCTATCGCTTTATTTCGCTTAGTTGCTTACTCTTGAGTAGAACTGCATGTTCACGCCAGAATTAAGCATCTTTGTGAAATGAGTCAAATTGAAGCAGAACACATTGGTGGAGTGTCAGAATGCATAGATATAAGGCAAATAAGCGTTCCATGGCTTTATTTCGCTTAGTTGCTTATTCTTGAGTAAAACTGCTTGTTCACTCCAGGAATAAGCATCTTTGTAAAATGAGTCAAATTGAAGCAGAAAACATTGTTGGAGTGTCAGAATGCATAGATAGAAGGCAAATAAGCGTTCCATGGCTTTATTTCGCTTAGTTGCTTACTCTTGAGTAGAACTGCATGTTCACTCCAGAAATAAGCATCTTTGTAAAATGAGTCAAATTGAAGCAGAACACATTGTTGGAGTATCATAATGCATAGATAGAAGGCAAATAAGCGTTCCATGGCTTTATTTCGCTTAGTTGCTTATTCTTGAGTAGAACTGCTTGTTCACTCCAGGAATAAGCATCTTTGTAAAATGAGTCAAATTGAAGCAGAAAACATTGTTGGAGTGTCAGAATGCACAGATAGAAGGCGAATAAGCGTTCTATCGCTTTATTTCGCTTAGTTGCTTACTCTTGAGTAGAACTGCATGTTCACGCCAGAATTAAGCATCTTTGTGAAATGAGTCAAATTGAAGCAGAACACATTGGTGGAGTGTCAGAATGCATAGATATAAGGCAAATAAGCGTTCCATGGCTTTATTTCGCTTAGTTGCTTACTCTTGAGTAGAACTGCATGTTCACACCAGAAATAAGCTTTGTGAAATGAGTCAAATAGAAGTAGAAAACATTGTTGGAGTGTCAGAATGCATAGATAGAAGGCAAATAAGCGTTCCATGGCTTTATTTCGCTTAGTTGCTTACTCTTGAGTAGAACTGCATATTCACTCCAGGAATAAGCATGTTTGTAAAATGAGCCAAATTGAAGCAGAAAACATTGTTGGAGTGTCAGAATGCATAGATAGAAGGCAAATAAGCGTTCCATGGCTTTATTTCGCTTAGTTGCTTATTCTTGAGTAGAACTGCTTGTTCACTCCAGGAATAAGCATGTTTTTAAGATGAGTCAAATTGAAGCAGAAAACATTCTTGGAGTGTCAGAATGCACAGATAGAAGGCAAATAAGCGTTCTATCGCTTTATTTCGCTTAGTTGCTTACTCTTGAGTAGAACTGCATGTTCACGCCAGAATTAAGCATCTTTGTGAAATGAGTCAAATTGATTCAGAACACATTGGTGGAGTGTCAGAATGCACAGATAGAAGGCAAATAAGCGTTCCATGGCTTTATTTCGCTTAGTTGCTTATTCTTGAGTAGAACTGCTTGTTCACTCCAGGAATAAGCATCTTTGTAAAATGAGTCAAATTGAAGCAGAAAACATTCTTTCAGTGTCAGAATGCACAGATAGAAGGCAAATAAGCGTTCTATCGCTTTATTTCGCTTAGTTGCTTACTCTTGAGTCGAACTGCATGTTCACTCCAGAATTAAGCATCTTTGTGAAATGAGTCAAATTGAAGCAGAACACATTGTTGGAGTGTCAGAATGCACAGATAGAAGGCAAATAAGCGTTCTATCGCTTTATGTCGCTTAGTTGCTTACTGTTGAGTAGAACTGCATGTTCACTCCAGGAATAAGCATTTTTCTGAAATGAGTCAAATTGAAGCAGAACACATTGGTGGAGTGTCAGAATGCATAGATAGAAGGCGAATAAACGTTCCATGGCTTTATTTCGCTTAGTGGCTTACTCTTGAGTAGAACTGCTTGTTCACTCCAGGAATAAGCATCTTTGTAAAATGAGAGAAATTGAAGCAGAAAACATTCTTGGAGTGTCAGAATGCACAGATAGAAGGCAAATAAGCGTTCCATGGCTTGATTTCGCTTAGTTGCTTACTCTTGAGTCGAACTGCATGTTCACTCCAGAATTAAGCATCTTTGTGAAATGAGTCAAATTGAAGCAGAACACATTGCTGGAGTATCATAATGCATAGATAGAAGGCAAATAAGCGTTCCATGGCTTTATTTCGCTTAGTTGCTTATTCTTGAGTAAAACTGCTTGTTCACTCCAGGAATAAGCATCTTTGTAAAATGAGTCAAATTGAAGCAGAAAACATTGTTGGAGTGTCAGAATGCATAGATAGAAGGCAAATAAGCGTTCCATGGCTTTATTTCGCTTAGTTGCTTACTCTTGAGTAGAACTGCATGTTCACTCCAGAAATAAGCATCTTTGTAAAATGAGTCAAATTGAAGAAGAACACATTGTTGGAGTATCATAATGCATAGATAGAAGGCAAATAAGCGTTCCATGGCTTTATTTCGCTTAGTTGCTTATTCTTGAGTAGAACTGCTTGTTCACTCCAGGAATAAGCATCTTTGTAAAATGAGTCAAATTGAAGCAGAAAACATTGTTGGAGTGTCAGAATGCACAGATAGAAGGCGAATAAGCGTTCTATCGCTTTATTTCGCTTAGTTGCTTACTCTTGAGTAGAACTGCATCTTCACGCCAGAATTAAGCATCTTTGTGAAATGAGTCAAATTGAAGCAGAACACATTGGTGGAGTGTCAGAATGCATAGATATAAGGCAAATAAGCGTTCCATGGCTTTATTTCGCTTAGTTGCTTACTCTTGAGTAGAACTGCATGTTCACACCAGAAATAAGCTTTGTAAAATGAGCCAAATAGAAGTAGAAAACATTGTTGGAGTGTCAGAATGCATAGATAGAAGGCAAATAAGCGTTCCATGGCTTTATTTCGCTTAGTTGCTTACTCTTGAGTAGAACTGCATATTCACTCCAGGAATAAGCATGTTTGTAAAATGAGCCAAATTGAAGCAGAAAACATTGTTGGAGTGTCAGAATGCATAGATAGAAGGCAAATAAGCGTTCCATGGCTTTATTTCGCTTAGTTGCTTACTCTTGAGTAGAACTGCATGTTCACTCCAGAAATAAGCATCTTTGTAAAATGAGTCAAATTGAAGCAGAACACATTGTTGGAGTATCATAATGCATAGATAGAAGGCAAATAAGCGTTCCATGGCTTTATTTCGCTTAGTTGCTTATTCTTGAGTAGAACTGCTTGTTCACTCCAGGAATAAGCATCTTTGTAAAATGAGTCAAATTGAAGCAGAAAACATTGTTGGAGTGTCAGAATGCACAGATAGAAGGCGAATAAGCGTTCTATCGCTTTATTTCGCTTAGTTGCTTACTCTTGAGTAGAACTGCTTGTTCACTCCAGGAATAAGCATCTTTGTAAAATGAGTCAAATTGAAGCAGAAAACATTCTTTCAGTGTCAGAATGCACAGATAGAAGGCAAATAAGCGTTCTATCGCTTTATGTCGCTTAGTTGCTTACTGTTGAGTAGAACTGCATGTTCACTCCAGGAATAAGCATTTTTCTGAAATGAGTCAAATTGAAGCAGAACACATTGGTGGAGTGTCAGAATGCATAGATAGAAGGCGAATAAACGTTCCATGGCTTTATTTCGCTTAGTGGCTTACTCTTGAGTAGAACTGCTTGTTCACTCCAGGAATAAGCATCTTTGTAAAATGAGAGAAATTGAAGCAGAAAACATTCTTGGAGTGTCAGAATGCACAGATAGAAGGCAAATAAGCGTTCCATGGCTTGATTTCGCTTAGTTGCTTACTCTTGAGTCGAACTGCATGTTCACTCCAGAATTAAGCATCTTTGTGAAATGAGTCAAATTGAAGCAGAACACATTGCTGGAGTATCATAATGCATAGATAGAAGGCAAATAAGCGTTCCATGGCTTTATTTCGCTTAGTTGCTTATTCTTGAGTAAAACTGCTTGTTCACTCCAGGAATAAGCATCTTTGTAAAATGAGTCAAATTGAAGCAGAAAACATTGTTGGAGTGTCAGAATGCATAGATAGAAGGCAAATAAGCGTTCCATGGCTTTATTTCGCTTAGTTGCTTACTCTTGAGTAGAACTGCATGTTCACTCCAGAAATAAGCATCTTTGTAAAATGAGTCAAATTGAAGCAGAACACATTGTTGGAGTATCATAATGCATAGATAGAAGGCAAATAAGCGTTCCATGGCTTTATTTCGCTTAGTTGCTTATTCTTGAGTAGAACTGCTTGTTCACTCCAGGAATAAGCATCTTTGTAAAATGAGTCAAATTGAAGCAGAAAACATTGTTGGAGTGTCAGAATGCACAGATAGAAGGCGAATAAGCGTTCTATCGCTTTATTTCGCTTAGTTGCTTACTCTTGAGTAGAACTGCATCTTCACGCCAGAATTAAGCATCTTTGTGAAATGAGTCAAATTGAAGCAGAACACATTGGTGGAGTGTCAGAATGCATAGATATAAGGCAAATAAGCGTTCCATGGCTTTATTTCGCTTAGTTGCTTACTCTTGAGTAGAACTGCATGTTCACACCAGAAATAAGCTTTGTAAAATGAGCCAAATAGAAGTAGAAAACATTGTTGGAGTGTCAGAATGCATAGATAGAAGGCAAATAAGCGTTCCATGGCTTTATTTCGCTTAGTTGCTTACTCTTGAGTAGAACTGCATATTCACTCCAGGAATAAGCATGTTTGTAAAATGAGCCAAATTGAAGCAGAAAACATTGTTGGAGTGTCAGAATGCATAGATAGAAGGCAAATAAGCGTTCCATGGCTTTATTTCGCTTAGTTGCTTACTCTTGAGTAGAACTGCATGTTCACTCCAGAAATAAGCATCTTTGTAAAATGAGTCAAATTGAAGCAGAACACATTGTTGGAGTATCATAATGCATAGATAGAAGGCAAATAAGCGTTCCATGGCTTTATTTCGCTTAGTTGCTTATTCTTGAGTAGAACTGCTTGTTCACTCCAGGAATAAGCATCTTTGTAAAATGAGTCAAATTGAAGCAGAAAACATTGTTGGAGTGTCAGAATGCACAGATAGAAGGCGAATAAGCGTTCTATCGCTTTATTTCGCTTAGTTGCTTACTCTTGAGTAGAACTGCATGTTCACGCCAGAATTAAGCATCTTTGTGAAATGAGTCAAATTGAAGCAGAACACATTGGTGGAGTGTCAGAATGCATAGATAGAAGGCAAATAAGCGTTCCATGGCTTTATTTCGCTTAGTTGCTTACACTTGAGTAGAACTGCATGTTCACACCAGAAATAAGCTTTGTAAAATGAGCCAAATTGAAGTAGAAAACATTGTTGGAGTGTCATAATGCATAGATAGAAGGCATATAAGCGTTCCATGGCTTTATTTCGCTTAGTTGCTTACTCTTGAGTAGAACTGCATATTCACTCAAGAAATAAGCATCTTTGTAAAATGAGTCAAATTGAAGCAGAACACTTTGTTGGAGTGTCAGAATGCATAGATAGAAGGCAAATAAGCGTTCCATGGCTTTATTTCGCTTAGTTGCTTACTTTTGAGTAGAACTGCATGTTCACGCCAGAATTAAGCATCTTTGTGAAATGAGTCAAATTGAAGCAGAACACATTGGTGGAGTGTCAGAATGCATAGATAGAAGGCAAATAAGCGTTCCATGGCTTTATTTCGCTTAGTTGCTTATTCTTGAGTAGAACTGCTTGTTCACTCCAGGAATAAGCATGTTTGTAAAATGAGCCAAATTGAAGCAGAAAACATTGTTGGAGTGTCAGAATGCATAGATAGAAGGCAAATAAGCGTTCCATGGCTTTATTTCGCTTAGTTGCTTACTCTTGAGTAGAACTGCATGTTCACTCCAGAAATAAGCATCTTTGTAAAATGAGTCAAATTGAAGCAGAAAACATCCTTGGAGTGTCAGAATGCACAGATAGTAGGCAAATAAGCGTTCTATCGCTTTATTTCGCTTAGTTGCTTACTCTTGAGTAGAACTGCATGTTCACGCCAGAATTAAGCATCTTTGTGAAATGAGCCAAATTGAAGCAGAAAACATTGTTGGAGTGTCAGAATGCATAGATAGAAGGCAAATAAGCATTCCATGGCTTTATTTCGCTTAGTTGCTTATTCTTGAGTAGAACTGCTTGTTCACTCCAGGAATAAGCATGTTTTTAAGATGAGTCAAATTGAAGCAGAAAACATTCTTGGAGTGTCAGAATGCACAGATAGAAGGCAAATAAGCGTTCTATCGCTTTATTTCGCTTAGTTGCTTACTCTTGAGTAGAACTGCATGTTCACGCCAGAATTAAGCATCTTTGTGAAATGAGTCAAATTGATTCAGAACACATTGGTGGAGTGTCAGAATGCACAGATAGAAGGCAAATAAGCGTTCCATGGCTTTATTTCGCTTAGTTGCTTATTCTTGAGTAGAACTGCTTGTTCACTCCAGGAATAAGCATCTTTGTAAAATGAGTCAAATTGAAGCAGAAAACATTCTTTCAGTGTCAGAATGCACAGATAGAAGGCAAATAAGCGTTCTATCGCTTTATTTCGCTTAGTTGCTTACTCTTGAGTAGAACTGCTTGTTCACTCCAGGAATAAGCATCTTTGTAAAATGAGTCAAATTGAAGCAGAAAACATTCTTTCAGTGTCAGAATGCACAGATAGAAGGCAAATAAGCGTTCTATCGCTTTATGTCGCTTAGTTGCTTACTGTTGAGTAGAACTGCATGTTCACTCCAGGAATAAGCATTTTTCTGAAATGAGTCAAATTGAAGCAGAACACATTGGTGGAGTGTCAGAATGCATAGATAGAAGGCGAATAAACGTTCCATGGCTTTATTTCGCTTAGTGGCTTACTCTTGAGTAGAACTGCTTGTTCACTCCAGGAATAAGCATCTTTGTAAAATGAGAGAAATTGAAGCAGAAAACATTCTTGGAGTGTCAGAATGCACAGATAGAAGGCAAATAAGCGTTCCATGGCTTGATTTCGCTTAGTTGCTTACTCTTGAGTCGAACTGCATGTTCACTCCAGAATTAAGCATCTTTGTGAAATGAGTCAAATTGAAGCAGAACACATTGCTGGAGTATCATAATGCATAGATAGAAGGCAAATAAGCGTTCCATGGCTTTATTTCGCTTAGTTGCTTATTCTTGAGTAAAACTGCTTGTTCACTCCAGGAATAAGCATCTTTGTAAAATGAGTCAAATTGAAGCAGAAAACATTGTTGGAGTGTCAGAATGCATAGATAGAAGGCAAATAAGCGTTCCATGGCTTTATTTCGCTTAGTTGCTTACTCTTGAGTAGAACTGCATGTTCACTCCAGAAATAAGCATCTTTGTAAAATGAGTCAAATGGAAGCAGAACACATTGTTGGAGTATCATAATGCATAGATAGAAGGCAAATAAGCGTTCCATGGCTTTATTTCGCTTAGTTGCTTATTCTTGAGTAGAACTGCTTGTTCACTCCAGGAATAAGCATCTTTGTAAAATGAGTCAAATTGAAGCAGAAAACATTGTTGGAGTGTCAGAATGCACAGATAGAAGGCAAATAAGCGTTCTATCGCTTTATTTCGCTTAGTTGCTTACTCTTGAGTAGAACTGCATGTTCACGCCAGAATTAAGCATCTTTGTGAAATGAGTCAAATTGAAGCAGAACACATTGGTGGAGTGTCAGAATGCATAGATAGAAGGCAAATAAGCGTTCCATGGCTTTATTTCGCTTAGTTGCTTACACTTGAGTAGAACTGCATGTTCACACCAGAAATAAGCTTTGTAAAATGAGCCAAATTGAAGTAGAAAACATTGTTGGAGTGTCAGAATGCATAGATAGAAGGCATATAAGCGTTCCATGGCTTTATTTCGCTTAGTTGCTTACTCTTGAGTAGAACTGCATATTCACTCAAGAAATAAGCATCTTTGTAAAATGAGTCAAATTGAAGCAGAACACATTGGTGGAGTGTCAGAATGCATAGATAGAAGGCAAATAAGCGTTCCATGGCTTTATTTCGCTTAGTTGCTTATTCTTGAGTAGAACTGCTTGTTCACTCCAGGAATAAGCATGTTTGTAAAATGAGCCAAATTGAAGCAGAAAACATTGTTGGAGTGTCAGAATGCATAGATAGAAGGCAAATAAGCGTTCCATGGCTTTATTTCGCTTAGTTGCTTACTCTTGAGTAGAACTGCATGTTCACTCCAGAAATAAGCATCTTTGTAAAATGAGTCAAATTGAAGCAGAAAACATCCTTGGAGTGTCAGAATGCACAGATAGTAGGCAAATAAGCGTTCTATCGCTTTATGTCGCTTAGTTGCTTACTCTTGAGTAGAACTGCATGTTCACGCCAGAATTAAGCATCTTTGTGAAATGAGCCAAATTGAAGCAGAAAACATTGTTGGAGTGTCAGAATGCATAGATAGAAGGCAAATAAGCATTCCATGGCTTTATTTCGCTTAGTTGCTTATTCTTGAGTAGAACTGCTTGTTCACTCCAGGAATAAGCATGTTTTTAAGATGAGTCAAATTGAAGCAGAAAACATTCTTGGAGTGTCAGAATGCACAGATAGAAGGCAAATAAGCGTTCTATCGCTTTATTTCGCTTAGTTGCTTACTCTTGAGTAGAACTGCATGTTCACGCCAGAATTAAGCATCTTTGTGAAATGAGTCAAATTGATTCAGAACACATTGGTGGAGTGTCAGAATGCACAGATAGAAGGCAAATAAGCGTTCCATGGCTTTATTTCGCTTAGTTGCTTATTCTTGAGTAGAACTGCTTGTTCACTCCAGGAATAAGCATCTTTGTAAAATGAGTCAAATTGAAGCAGAAAACATTCTTTCAGTGTCAGAATGCACAGATAGAAGGCAAATAAGCGTTCTATCGCTTTATTTCGCTTAGTTGCTTACTCTTGAGTCGAACTGCATGTTCACTCCAGAATTAAGCATCTTTGTGAAATGAGTCAAATTGAAGCAGAACACATTGTTGGAGTGTCAGAATGCACAGATAGAAGGCAAATAAGCGTTCTATCGCTTTATGTCGCTTAGTTGCTTACTGTTGAGTAGAACTGCATGTTCACTCCAGGAATAAGCATTTTTCTGAAATGAGTCAAATTGAAGCAGAACACATTGGTGGAGTGTCAGAATGCATAGATAGAAGGCGAATAAACGTTCCATGGCTTTATTTCGCTTAGTGGCTTACTCTTGAGTAGAACTGCTTGTTCACTCCAGGAATAAGCATCTTTGTAAAATGAGAGAAATTGAAGCAGAAAACATTCTTGGAGTGTCAGAATGCACAGATAGAAGGCAAATAAGCGTTCCATGGCTTGATTTCGCTTAGTTGCTAACTCTTGAGTAGAACTGCATGTTCACGCCAGAATTAAGCATCTTTGTGAAATGAGTCAAATTGAAGCAGAACACATTGCTGGAGTATCATAATGCATAGATAGAAGGCAAATAAGCGTTCCATGGCTTTATTTCGCTTAGTTGCTTATTCTTGAGTAAAACTGCTTGTTCACTCCAGGAATAAGCATCTTTGTAAAATGAGTCAAATTGAAGCAGAAAACATTGTTGGAGTGTCAGAATGCATAGATAGAAGGCAAATAAGCGTTCCATGGCTTTATTTCGCTTAGTTGCTTACTCTTGAGTAGAACTGCATGTTCACTCCAGAAATAAGCATCTTTGTAAAATGAGTCAAATTGAAGCAGAACACATTGTTGGAGTATCATAATGCATAGATAGAAGGCAAATAAGCGTTCCATGGCTTTATTTCGCTTAGTTGCTTATTCTTGAGTAGAACTGCTTGTTCACTCCAGGAATAAGCATCTTTGTAAAATGAGTCAAATTGAAGCAGAAAACATTGTTGGAGTGTCAGAATGCATAGATAGAAGGCAAATAAGCGTTCCATGGCTTTATTTCGCTTAGTTGCTTACACTTGAGTAGAACTGCATGTTCACACCAGAAATAAGCTTTGTAAAATGAGCCAAATTGAAGTAGAAAACATTGTTGGAGTGTCAGAATGCATAGATAGAAGGCATATAAGCGTTCCATGGCTTTATTTCGCTTAGTTGCTTACTCTTGAGTAGAACTGCATATTCACTCAAGAAATAAGCATCTTTGTAAAATGAGTCAAATTGAAGCAGAACACTTTGTTGGAGTGTCAGAATGCATAGATAGAAGGCAAATAAGCGTTCCATGGCTTTATTTCGCTTAGTTGCTTACTTTTGAGTAGAACTGCATGTTCACGCCAGAATTAAGCATCTTTGTGAAATGAGTCAAATTGAAGCAGAACACATTGGTGGAGTGTCAGAATGCATAGATAGAAGGCAAATAAGCGTTCCATGGCTTTATTTCGCTTAGTTGCTTATTCTTGAGTAGAACTGCTTGTTCACTCCAGGAATAAGCATGTTTGTAAAATGAGCCAAATTGAAGCAGAAAACATTGTTGGAGTGTCAGAATGCATAGATAGAAGGCAAATAAGCGTTCCATGGCTTTATTTCGCTTAGTTGCTTACTCTTGAGTAGAACTGCATGTTCACTCCAGAAATAAGCATCTTTGTAAAATGAGTCAAATTGAAGCAGAAAACATCCTTGGAGTGTCAGAATGCACAGATAGTAGGCAAATAAGCGTTCTATCGCTTTATTTCGCTTAGTTGCTTACTCTTGAGTAGAACTGCATGTTCACGCCAGAATTAAGCATCTTTGTGAAATGAGCCAAATTGAAGCAGAAAACATTGTTGGAGTGTCAGAATGCATAGATAGAAGGCAAATAAGCGTTCCATGGCTTTATTTCGCTTAGTTGCTTATTCTTGAGTAGAACTGCTTGTTCACTCCAGGAATAAGCATGTTTTTAAGATGAGTCAAATTGAAGCAGAAAACATTCTTGGAGTGTCAGAATGCACAGATAGAAGGCAAATAAGCGTTCTATCGCTTTATTTCGCTTAGTTGCTTACTCTTGAGTAGAACTGCATGTTCACGCCAGAATTAAGCATCTTTGTGAAATGAGTCAAATTGAAGCAGAACACATTGTTGGAGTATCATAATGCATAGATAGAAGGCAAATAAGCGTTCCATGGCTTTATTTCGCTTAGTTGCTTATTCTTGAGTAGAACTGCTTGTTCACTCCAGGAATAAGCATCTTTGTAAAATGAGTCAAATTGAAGCAGAAAACATTGTTGGAGTGTCAGAATGCACAGATAGAAGGCGAATAAGCGTTCTATCGCTTTATTTCGCTTAGTTGCTTACTCTTGAGTAGAACTGCATGTTCACGCCAGAATTAAGCATCTTTGTGAAATGAGTCAAATTGAAGCAGAACACATTGCTGGAGTATCATAATGCATAGATAGAAGGCAAATAAGCGTTCCATGGCTTTATTTCGCTTAGTTGCTTATTCTTGAGTAAAACTGCTTGTTCACTCCAGGAATAAGCATCTTTGTAAAATGAGTCAAATTGAAGCAGAAAACATTGTTGGAGTGTCAGAATGCATAGATAGAAGGCAAATAAGCGTTCCATGGCTTTATTTCGCTTAGTTGCTTACTCTTGAGTAGAACTGCATGTTCACTCCAGAAATAAGCATCTTTGTAAAATGAGTCAAATTGAAGCAGAACACATTGTTGGAGTATCATAATGCATAGATAGAAGGCAAATAAGCGTTCCATGGCTTTATTTCGCTTAGTTGCTTATTCTTGAGTAGAACTGCTTGTTCACTCCAGGAATAAGCATCTTTGTAAAATGAGTCAAATTGAAGCAGAAAACATTGTTGGAGTGTCAGAATGCACAGATAGAAGGCGAATAAGCGTTCTATCGCTTTATTTCGCTTAGTTGCTTACTCTTGAGTAGAACTGCATGTTCACGCCAGAATTAAGCATCTTTGTGAAATGAGTCAAATTGAAGCAGAACACATTGGTGGAGTGTCAGAATGCATAGATATAAGGCAAATAAGCGTTCCATGGCTTTATTTCGCTTAGTTGCTTACTCTTGAGTAGAACTGCATGTTCACACCAGAAATAAGCTTTGTAAAATGAGCCAAATAGAAGTAGAAAACATTGTTGGAGTGTCAGAATGCATAGATAGAAGGCAAATAAGCGTTCCATGGCTTTATTTCGCTTAGTTGCTTACTCTTGAGTAGAACTGCATATTCACTCCAGGAATAAGCATGTTTGTAAAATGAGCCAAATTGAAGCAGAAAACATTGTTGGAGTGTCAGAATGCATAGATAGAAGGCAAATAATCGTTCCATGGCTTTATTTCGCTTAGTTGCTTACTCTTGAGTAGAACTGCATGTTCACTCCAGAAATAAGCATCTTTGTAAAATGAGTCAAATTGAAGCAGAACACATTGTTGGAGTATCATAATGCATAGATAGAAGGCAAATAAGCGTTCCATGGCTTTATTTCGCTTAGTTGCTTACTCTTGAGTAGAACTGCATATTCAATCAAGAAATAAGCATCTTTGTAAAATGAGTCAAATTGAAGCAGAACACATTGGTGGAGTGTCAGAATGCATAGATAGAAGGCAAATAAGCGTTCTATCGCTTTATTTCGCTTAGTTGCTTGCTCTTGAGTAGAAGTGCATGTTCACGCCAGAATTAAGCATCTTTGTGAAATGAGTCAAATTGAAGCAGAACACATTGGTTGAGTGTCAGAATGCATAGATAGAAGGCAAATAAGCGTTCCATGGCTTTATTTCGCTTAGTGGCTTACTCTTGAGTAGAACTGCATGTTCACGCCAGAAATAAGCATCTTTGTAAAATGAGCCAAATTTAAGTAGAAAACATTGTTGGAGTGTCAGAATGCATAGATAGAAGGCAAATAAGCGTTCCATGGCTTTATTTCGCTTAGTTGCTTACTCTTGAGTAGAACTGCATATTCACTCAAGAAATAAGCATCTTTGTAAAATGAGTCAAATTGAAGCAGAAAACATTCTTGGAGTGTCAGAATGCACAGGTAAAAGGCAAATAAGCGTTCCATGGATTGATTTCGCTTACTTGCTAACTCTTTAGTAGAACTGCATGTTCACGCCAGAATTAAGCATCTTTGTGAAATGAGTCAAATTGAAGCAGAACACATTGCTGGAGTGTCAGAATGCACAGATAGAAGGCAAATAAGCGTTCTATCGCTTTATTTCGCTTAGTTGCTTACTCTTGAGTAGAACTGCATGTTCACGCCAGAATTAAGCATCTTTGTGAAATGAGTCAAATTGAAGCAGAACACATTGGTGGAGTGTCAGAATGCACAGATAGAAGTCAAATAAGCGTTCCATGGCTTTATTTCGCTTAGTTGCTTATTCTTGAGTAGAACTGCATATTCACTCAAGAAATAAGCATCTTTGTAAAATGAATCAAATTGAAGCAGAACACATTGTTGGAGTGTCAGAATGCATAGATAGAAGGCAAATAAGCGGTCCATGGCTTTATTTCGCTTAGTTGCTTACTCTTGAGTAGAACTGCATATTCACTCAAGAAATAAGCATCTTTGTAAAATGAATCAAATTGAAGCAGAACACATTGTTGGAGTGTCAGAATGCATAGATAGAAGGCAAATAAGCGTTCCATGGCTTTATTTCGCTTAGTTGCTTACTCTTGAGTAGAACTCCATGTTCACGCCAGAAATAAGGATCTTTGTGAAATAAGCCAAATTGAAGCAGAAAACATTGTTTGAGTGTCAGAATGCACAGATAGAAGGCAGATAAGCGTTCTATCGCTTTATTTCGCTTAGTTGCTTACTCTTGAGTAGAACTGCTTGTTCACTCCAGGAATAATCACCTTTGTATAATGAGCCACATTGAAGCAGAAAACATTGTTGGAGTGTCAGAATGCATAGATAGAAGGCAAATAAGCGTTCCATGGCTTTATTTCGCTTAGTTGCTTACTCTTGAGTAGAACTGCATGTTCACTCCAGAAATAAGCATCTTTGTAAAATGAGTCAAATTGAAGCAGAACACATTGTTGGAGTGTCATAATGCATAGATAGAAGGCAAATAAGCGTTCCATGGCTTTATTTCGCTTAGTTGCTTATTCTTGAGTAGAACTGCTTGTTCACTCCAGGAATAAGCATCTTTGTAAAATGAGTCAAATTGAAGCAGAAAACATTCTTGGAGTGTCAGAATGCACAGATAGAAGGCAAATAAGCGTTCCATGGCTTTATTTCGCTTAGTTGCTAACTCTTGAGTAGAACTGCATGTTCACGCCAGAATTAAGCATCTTTGTGAAATGAGTCAAATTGAAGCAGAACACATTGCTGGAGTGTCAGAATGCATAGATAGAAGGCAAATAAGCGTTCCATGGCTTTATTTCGCTCAGTTGCTTACTCTTGAGTAGAACTCCATGTTCACTCCAGAAATAAGCATCTTTGTAAAATGAGTCAAATTGAAGCAGAACACATTGTAGGAGTGTCAGAATGCACAGATAGAAGGCAAATAAGCGTTCTATCGCTTTATTTCGCTTAGTTGCTTACTCTTGAGTAGAACTGCATGTTCTCTCCAGAAATAAGCATCTTTGTAAAATGAGTCAAATTGAAGCAGAACACATTGTTGGAGTATCATAATGCATAGAAAGAAGGCAAATAAGCGTTCCATGGCTTTATTTCGCTTAGTTGCTTATTCTTGAGTAGAACTGCTTGTTGACTCCAGGAATAAGCATCTTTGTAAAATGAGTCAAATTGAAGCAGAAAACATTGTTGGAGTGTCAGAATGCACAGATAGAAGGCGAATAAGCGTTCTATCGCTTTATTTCGCTTAGTTGCTTACTCTTGAGTAGAACTGCATGTTCACGCCAGAATTAAGCATCTTTGTGAAATGAGTCAAATTGAAGCAGAACACATTGGTGGAGTGTCAGAATGCATAGATAGAAGGCAAATAAGCGTTCCATGGCTTGATTTCGCTTAGTTGCTTGCTCTTGAGTAGAACTGCATGTTCACGCCAGAATTAAGCATCTTTGTGAAATGAGTCAAATTGAAGCAGAAAACATTGTTGGAGTGTCAGAATGCGCAGATAGAAGGCAAATAAGCGTTCTATCGCTTTATTTCGCTTAGTTGCTTACTCTTGAGTAGAACTGCATGTTCACGCCAGAATTAAGCATCTTTGTGAAATGAGTCAAATTGAAGCAGAACACATTGGTGGAGTGTCAGAATGCACAGATAGAAGTCAAATAAGCGTTCCATGGCTTTATTTCGCTTAGTTGCTTATTCTTGAGTAGAACTGCTTGTTCACTCCAGGAATAAGCATGTTTGTAAAATGAGTCAAATTGAAGCAGAAAACATTGTTGGAGTGTCAGAATGCACAGATAGAAGGCGAATAAGCGTTCTATCGCTTTATTTCGCTTAGTTGCTTACTCTTGAGTAGAACTGCATGTTCACGCCAGAATTAAGCATCTTTGTGAAATGAGTCAAATTGAAGCAGAAAACATTGTTGGAGTGTCAGAATGCATAGATAGAAGGCAAATAAGCGTTCCATGGCTTTATTTCGCTTAGTTGCTTACTCTTGAGTAGAACTACATATTCACTCAAGAAATAAGCATCTTTGTAAAATGAGTCAAATTGAAGCAGAACACATTGGTGGAGTGTCAGAATGCACAGATAGAAGGCAAATAAGCGTTCTATCGCTTTATTTCGCTTAGTTGCTTACTCTTGAGTAGAACTGCATGTTCACGCCAGAATTAAGCATCTTTGTGAAATGAGTCAAATTGAAGCAGAACACATTGGTGGAGTGTCAGAATGCATAGATAGAAGGCGAATAAACGTTCCATGGCTTTATTTCGCTTAGTGGCTTACTCTTGAGTAGAACTGCATGTTCACGCCAGAAATAAGCATCTTTGTAAAATGAGCCAAATTGAAGTAGAAAACATTGTTGGAGTGTCAGAATGCATAGATAGAAGGCAAATAAGCGTTCCATGGCTTTATTTCGCTTAGTTGCTTACTCTTGAGTAGAACTGCATATTCACTCAAGAAATAAGCATCTTTGTAAAATGGGTCAAATTGAAGCAGAAAACATTCTTGGAGTGTCAGAATGCACAGATAGAAGGCAAATAAGCGTTCCATGGCTTGATTTCGCTTAGTTGCTAACTCTTGAGTAGAACTGCATGTTCACGCCAGAATTAAGCATCTTTGTGAAATGAGTCAAATTGAAGCAGAACACATTGTTGGAGTGTCAGAATGCACAGATAGAAGGCAAATAAGCGTTCTATCGCTTTATTTCGCTTAGTTGCTTACTCTTGAGTAGAACTGCATGTTCACGCCAGAATTAAGCATCTTTGTGAAATGAGTCAAATTGAAGCAGAACACATTGGTGGAGTGTCAGAATGCACAGATAGAAGTCAAATAAGCGTTCCATGGCTTTATTTCGCTTAGTTGCTTATTCTTGAGTAGAACTGCTTGTTCACTCCAGGAATAAGCATCTTTGTAAAATGAGTCAAATTGAAGCAGAAAACATTGTTGGAGTGTCAGAATGCATAGATAGAAGGCAAATAAGCGTTCCATGGCTTTATTTCGCTTAGTTGCTTATTCTTGAGTAGAACTGCTTGTTCACTCCAGGAATAAGCATCTTTGTAAAATGAGTCAAATTGAAGCAGAAAACATTGTTGGAGTGTCAGAATGCACAGATAGAAGGCGAATAAGCGTTCTATCGCTTTATTTCGCTTAGTTGCTTACTCTTGAGTAGAACTGCATGTTCACGCCAGAATTAAGCATCTTTGTGAAATGAGTCAAATTGAAGCAGAACACATTGGTGGAGTGTCAGAATGCATAGATAGAAGGCAAATAAGCGTTCCATGGCTTTATTTCGCTTAGTTGCTTACTCTTGAGTAGAAGTGCATGTTCACACCAGAAATAAGCATCTTTGTAAAATGAGCCAAATTGAAGTAGAAAACATTGTTGGAGTGTCAGAATGCATAGATAGAAGGCAAATAAGCGTTCCATGGCTTTATTTCGCTTAGTTGCTTACTCTTGAGTAGAACTGCATATTCACTCAAGAAATAAGCATCTTTGTAAAATGAGTCAAATTGAAGCAGAACACATTGGTGGAGTGTCAGAATGCATAGATAGAAGGCAAATAAGCGTTCTATCGCTTTATTTCGCTTAGTTGCTTGCTCTTGAGTAGAACTGCATGTTCACGCCAGAAATAAGCATCTTTGTAAAATGAGTCAAATTGAAGCAGAACACATTGGTGGAGTGTCAGAATGCACAGATAGAAGGCAAATATGCGTTCTATCGCTTTATTTCGCTTAGTTGCTTACTCTTGAGTAGAACTGCATGTTCACGCCAGAAATAAGCATCTTTGTAAAATGAGTCAAATTGAAGCAGAACACATTGTTGGAGTGTCAGAATGCACAGATAGAAGGCAAATAAGCGTTCTATCGCTTTATTTCGCTTAGTTGCTTACTCTTGAGTAGAACTGCATGTTCACGCCAGAATTAAGCATCTTTGTGAAATGAGTTTAATTGAAGCAGAACACATTGGTGGAGTGTCAGAATGCATAGATAGAAGGCGAATAAACGTTCCATGGCTTTATTTCGCTTAGTGGCTTACTCTTGAGTAGAACTGCATGTTCACGCCAGAAATAAGCAGCTTTGTAAAATGAGCCAAATTGAAGTAGAAAACATTGTTGGAGTGTCAGAATGCATAGATAGAAGGCAAATAAGCGTTCCATGACTTTATTTCGCTTAGTTGCTAACTCTTGAGTAGAACTGCATATTCACTCAAGAAATAAGCATCTTTGTAAAATGAGTCAAATTGAAGCAGAAAACATTCTTGGAGTGTCAGAATGCACAGATAGAAGGCAAATAAGCGTTCCATGGCTTGATTTCGCTTAGTTGCTAACTCTTGAGTAGAACTGCATGTTCACGCCAGAATTAAGCATCTTTGTGAAATGAGTCAAATTGAAGCAGAACACATTGGTGGAGTGTCAGAATGCACAGATAGAAGTCAAATAAGCGTTCCATGGCTTTATTTCGCTTAGTTGCTTACTCTTGAGTAGAACTGCATGTTCACGCCAGAATTAAGCATCTTTGTGAAATGAGTCAAATTGAAGCAGAACACATTGGTGGAGTGTCAGAATGCACAGATAGAAGTCAAATAAGCGTTCCATGGCTTTATTTCGCTTAGTTGCTTATTCTTGAGTAGAACTGCTTGTTCACTCCAGGAATAAGCATGTTTGTAAAATGAGTCAAATTGAAGCAGAACACATTGTTGGAGTATCATAATGCATAGATAGAAGGCAAATAAGCGTTCCATGGCTTTATTTCGCTTAGTTGCTTATTCTTGAGTAGAACTGCTTGTTCACTCCAGGAATAAGCATCTTTGTAAAATGAGTCAAATTGAAGCAGAAAACATTGTTGGAGTGTCAGAATGCACAGATAGAAGGCGAATAAGCGTTCTATCGCTTTATTTCGCTTAGTTGCTTACTCTTGAGTAGAACTGCATGTTCACGCCAGAATTAAGCATCTTTGTGAAATGAGTCAAATTGAAGCAGAACACATTGTTGGAGTGTCAGAATGCATAGATAGAAGGCAAATAAGCGTTCCATGGCTTTATTTCGCTTAGTTGCTTACTCTTGAGTAGAACTGCATATTCACTCAAGAAATAAGCATCTTTGTAAAATGAGTCAAATTGAAGCAGAACACATTGGTGGAGTGTCAGAATGCATAGATAGAAGGCAAATAAGCGTTCTATCGCTTTATTTCGCTTAGTTGCTTGCTCTTGAGTAGAACTGCATGTTCACGCCAGAAATAAGCATCTTTGTAAAATGAGTCAAATTGAAGCAGAACACATTGGTGGAGTGTCAGAATGCACAGATAGAAGGCAAATATGCGTTCTATCGCTTTATTTCGCTTAGTTGCTTACTCTTGAGTAGAACTGCATGTTCACGCCAGAAATAAGCATCTTTGTAAAATGAGTCAAATTGAAGCAGAACACATTGTTGGAGTGTCAGAATGCACAGATAGAAGGCAAATAAGCGTTCTATCGCTTTATTTCGCTTAGTTGCTTACTCTTGAGTAGAACTGCATGTTCACGCCAGAATTAAGCATCTTTGTGAAATGAGTTTAATTGAAGCAGAACACATTGGTGGAGTGTCAGAATGCATAGATAGAAGGCGAATAAACGTTCCATGGCTTTATTTCGCTTAGTGGCTTACTCTTGAGTAGAACTGCATGTTCACGCCAGAAATAAGCAGCTTTGTAAAATGAGCCAAATTGAAGTAGAAAACATTGTTGGAGTGTCAGAATGCATAGATAGAAGGCAAATAAGCGTTCCATGACTTTATTTCGCTTAGTTGCTTACTCTTGAGTAGAACTGCATATTCACTCAAGAAATAAGCATCTTTGTAAAATGAGTCAAATTGAAGCAGAAAACATTCTTGGAGTGTCAGAATGCACAGATAGAAGGCAAATAAGCGTTCCATGGCTTGATTTCGCTTAGTTGCTAACTCTTGAGTAGAACTGCATGTTCACGCCAGAATTAAGCATCTTTGTGAAATGAGTCAAATTGAAGCAGAACACATTGGTGGAGTGTCAGAATGCACAGATAGAAGTCAAATAAGCGTTCCATGGCTTTATTTCGCTTAGTTGCTTACTCTTGAGTAGAACTGCATGTTCACGCCAGAATTAAGCATCTTTGTGAAATGAGTCAAATTGAAGCAGAACACATTGGTGGAGTGTCAGAATGCACAGATAGAAGTCAAATAAGCGTTCCATGGCTTTATTTCGCTTAGTTGCTTATTCTTGAGTAGAACTGCTTGTTCACTCCAGGAATAAGCATGTTTGTAAAATGAGTCAAATTGAAGCAGAACACATTGTTGGAGTATCATAATGCATAGATAGAAGGCAAATAAGCGTTCCATGGCTTTATTTCGCTTAGTTGCTTATTCTTGAGTAGAACTGCTTGTTCACTCCAGGAATAAGCATCTTTGTAAAATGAGTCAAATTGAAGCAGAAAACATTGTTGGAGTGTCAGAATGCACAGATAGAAGGCGAATAAGCGTTCTATCGCTTTATTTCGCTTAGTTGCTTACTCTTGAGTAGAACTGCATGTTCACGCCAGAAATAAGCATCTTTGTAAAATGAGTCAAATTGAATCAGAACACATTGTTGGAGTGTCAGAATGCATAGATAGAAGGCAAATAAGCGTTCTATCGCTTTATTTCGCTTAGTTGCTTACTCTTGAGTAGAACTGCATGTTCACGCCAGAAATAAGCATCTTTGTAAAATGAGTCAAATTGAAGCAGAACACATTGTTGGAGTGTCAGAATGCACAGATAGAAGGCAAATAAGCGTTCTATCGCTTTATTTCGCTTAGTTGCTTACTCTTGAGTAGAACTGCATGTTCACGCCAGAATTAAGAATCTTTGTGAAATGAGTTTAATTGAAGCAGAACACATTGGTGGAGTGTCAGAATGCATAGATAGAAGGCGAATAAACGTTCCATGGCTTTATTTCGCTTAGTGGCTTACTCTTGAGTAGAACTGCATGTTCACGCCAGAAATAAGCAGCTTTGTAAAATGAGCCAAATTGAAGTAGAAAACATTGTTGGAGTGTCAGAATGCATAGATAGAAGGCAAATAAGCGTTCCATGACTTTATTTCGCTTAGTTGCTTACTCTTGAGTAGAACTGCATATTCACTCAAGAAATAAGCATCTTTGTAAAATGAGTCAAATTGAAGCAGAAAACATTCTTGGAGTGTCAGAATGCACAGATAGAAGGCAAATAAGCGTTCCATGGCTTGATTTCGCTTAGTTGCTAACTCTTGAGTAGAACTGCATGTTCACGCCAGAATTAAGCATCTTTGTGAAATGAGTCAAATTGAAGCAGAACACATTGGTGGAGTGTCAGAATGCACAGATAGAAGTCAAATAAGCGTTCCATGGCTTTATTTCGCTTAGTTGCTTATTCTTGAGTAGAACTGCTTGTTCACTCCAGGAATAAGCATGTTTGTAAAATGAGTCAAATTGAAGCAGAACACATTGTTGGAGTATCATAATGCATAGATAGAAGGCAAATAAGCGTTCCATGGCTTTATTTCGCTTAGTTGCTTATTCTTGAGTAGAACTGCTTGTTCACTCCAGTAATAAGCATCTTTGTAAAATGAGTCAAATTGAAGCAGAAAACATTGTTGGAGTGTCAGAATGCACAGATAGAAGGCGAATAAGCGTTCTATCGCTTTATTTCGCTTAGTTGCTTACTCTTGAGTAGAACTGCATGTTCACGCCAGAATTAAGCATCTTTGTGAAATGAGTCAAATTGAAGCAGAAAACATTGTTGGAGTGTCAGAATGCATAGATAGAAGGCAAATAAGCGTTCCATGGCTTTATTTCGCTTAGTTGCTTACTCTTGAGTAGAACTGCATATTCACTCAAGAAATAAGCATCTTTGTAAAATGAGTCAAATTGAAGCAGAAAACATTCTTGGAGTGTCAGAATGCACAGATAGAAGGCAAATAAGCGTTCTATCGCTTGATTTCGCTTAGTTGCTAACTCTTGAGTAGAACTGCATGTTCACGCCAGAATTAAGCATCTTTGTGAAATGAGTCAAATTGAAGCAGAACACATTGTTGGAGTGTCAGAATGCACAGATAGAAGGCAAATAAGCGTTCTATCGCTTTATTTCGCTTAGTTGCTTACTCTTGAGTAGAACTGCATGTTCACGCCAGAATTAAGCATCTTTGTGAAATGAGTCAAATTGAAGCAGAACACATTGGTGGAGTGTCAGAATGCACAGATAGAAGTCAAATAAGCGTTCCATGGCTTTATTTCGCTTAGTTGCTTATTCTTGAGTAGAACTGCTTGTTCACTCCAGGAATAAGCATGTTTGTAAAATGAGCCAAATTGAAGCAGAAAACATTGTTGGAGTGTCAGAATGCACAGATAGAAGGCAAATAAGCGTTCCATGGCTTTATTTCGCTTAGTTGCTTATTCTTGAGTAGAACTGCTTGTTCACTCCAGGAATAAGCATCTTTGTAAAATGAGTCAAATTGAAGCAGAAAACATTGTTGGAGTGTCAGAATGCACAGATAGAAGGCGAATAAGCGTTCTATCGCTTTATTTCGCTTAGTTGCTTACTCTTGAGTAGAACTGCATGTTCACGCCAGAATTAAGCATCTTTGTGAAATGAGTCAAATTGAAGCAGAACACATTGGTGGAGTGTCAGAATGCATAGATAGAAGGCAAATAAGCGTTCCATGGCTTTATGTCGCTTAGTTGCTTACTCTTGAGTAGAAGTGCATGTTCACACCAGAAATAAGCATCTTTGTAAAATGAGCCAAATTGAAGTAGAAAACATTGTTGGAGTGTCAGAATGCATAGATAGAAGGCAAATAAGCGTTCCATGGCTTTATTTCGCTTAGTTGCTTACTCTTGAGTAGAACTGCATATTCACTCAAGAAATAAGCATCTTTGTAAAATGAGTCAAATTGAAGCAGAACACATTGGTGGAGTGTCAGAATGCATATATAGAAGGCAAATAAGCGTTCCATGGCTTTATTTCGCTTAGTTGCTTATTCTTGAGTAGAACTGCTTGTTCACTCCAGGAATAAGCATCTTTGTAAAATGAGTCAAATTGAACAGAAAACATCCTTGGAGTTTCAGAATGCACAGATAGAAGGCAAATAAGCGTTCTATCGCTTTATTTCGCTTAGTTGCTTACTTTTGAGTAGAACTGCATGTTCACGCCAGAAATAAGCATCTTTGTAAAATGAGTCAAATTGAAGCAGAACACATTGTTGGAGTGTCAGAATGCACAGATAGAAGGCAAATAAGCGTTCTATCACTTTATTTCGCTTAGTTGCTTACTCTTGAGTAGAACTGCATGTTCACGCCAGAATTAAGCATCTTTGTGAAATGAGTTTAATTGAAGCAGAACACATTGGTGGAGTGTCAGAATGCATAGATAGAAGGCGAATAAACGTTCCATGGCTTTATTTCGCTTAGTGGCTTAATCTTGAGTAGAACTGCATGTTCACGCCAGAAATAAGCAGCTTTGTAAAATGAGCCAAATTGAAGTAGAAAACATTGTTGGAGTGTCAGAATGCATAGATAGAAGGCAAATAAGCGTTCCATGACTTTATTTCGCTTAGTTGCTTACTCTTGAGTAGAACTGCTTGTTCACTCCAGGAATAAGCATGTTTGTAAAATGAGTCAAATTGAAGCAGAAAACATTGTTGGAGTGTCAGAATGCACAGATAGAAGGCAAATAAGCGTTCCATGGCTTGATTTCGCTTAGTTGCTAACTCTTGAGTAGAACTGCATGTTCACGCCAGAATTAAGCATCTTTGTGAAATGAGTCAAATTGAAGCAGAACACATTGTTGGAGTGTCAGAATGCACAGATAGAAGGCAAATAAGCGTTCTATCGCTTTATTTCGCTTAGTTGCTTACTCTTGAGTAGAACTGCATGTTCACGCCAGAATTAAGCATCTTTGTAAAATGAGTCAAATTGAAGTAGAAAACATTGGTGGAGTGTCAGAATGCATAGATAGAAGGCAAATAAGCGTTCCATGGCTTTATTTCGCTTAGTTGCTTATTCTTGAGTAGAACTGCTTGTTCACTCCAGGAATAAGCATCTTTGTAAAATGAGTCAAATTGAAGCAGAAAACATTGTTGGAGTGTCAGAATGCACAGATAGAAGGCGAATAAGCGTTCTATCGCTTTATTTCGCTTAGTTGCTTACTCTTGAGTAGAACTGCATGTTCACACCAGAAATAAGCATCTTTGTAAAATGAGCCAAATTGAAGTAGAAAACATTGTTGGAGTGTCAGAATGCATAGATAGAAGGCAAATAAGCGTTCCATGGCTTTATTTCGCTTAGTTGCTTACTCTTGAGTAGAACTGCATATTCACTCAAGAAATAAGCATCTTTGTAAAATGAGTCAAATTGAAGCAGAACACATTGGTGGAGTGTCAGAATGCATATATAGAAGGCAAATAAGCGTTCCATGGCTTTATTTCGCTTAGTTGCTTATTCTTGAGTAGAACTGCTTGTTCACTCCAGGAATAAGCATCTTTGTAAAATGAGTCAAATTGAAGCAGAAAACATCCTTGGAGTGTCAGAATGCACAGATAGAAGGCAAATAAGCGTTCTATCGCTTTATTTCGCTTAGTTGCTTACTCTTGAGTAGAACTGCATGTTCACGCCAGAATTAAGCATCTTTGTGAAATGAGTCAAATTGAAGCAGAACACATTGGTGGAGTGTCAGAATGCATAGATAGAAGGCAAATAAGCGTTCCATGGCTTTATTTCGCTTAGTTGCTTACTCTTGAGTAGAACTGCATGTTCACACCAGAAATAAGCATCTTTGTAAAATGAGCCAAATTGAAGTAGAAAACATTGTTGGAGTGTCAGAATGCATAGATAGAAGGCAAATAAGCGTTCCATGGCTTTATTTCGCTTAGTTGCTTACTCTTGAGTAGAACTGCATATTCACTCAAGAAATAAGCATCTTTGTAAAATGAGTCAAATTGAAGCAGAACACATTGGTGGAGTGTCAGAATGCATAGATAGAAGGCACATAAGCGTTCCATGGCTTTATTTCGCTTAGTTGCTTATTCTTGAGTAGAACTGCTTGTTCACTCCAGGAATAAGCATCTTTGTAAAATGAGTCAAATTGAAGCAGAAAACATCCTTGGAGTGTCAGAATGCACAGATAGAAGGCAAATAAGCGTTCTATCGCTTTATTTCGCTTAGTTGCTTACTCTTGAGTAGAACTGCATGTTCACGCCAGAATTAAGCATCTTTGTGAAATGAGTCAAATTGAAGCAGAACACATTGGTAGAGTGTCAGAATGCATAGATAGAAGGCAAATAAGCGTTCCATGGCTTTATTTCGCTTAGTGGCTTACTCTTGAGTAGAACTGCATGTTCACGCCAGAAATAAGCATCTTTGTAAAATGAGCCAAATTGAAGTAGAAAACATTGTTGGAGTGTCAGAATGCATAGATAGAAGGCAAATGAGCGTTCCATGGCTTTATTTCGCTTAGTTGCTTACTCTTGAGTAGAACTGCATATTCACTCAAGAAATAAGCATCTTTGTAAAATGAATCAAATTGAAGCAGAACACATTGTTGGAGTGTCAGAATGCATAGATAGAAGGCAAATAAGCGTTCCATGGCTTTATTTCGCTTAGTTGCTTATTCTTGAGTAGAACTGCTTGTTCACTCCAGGAATAAGCATCTTTGTGAAATGAGTCAAATTGAAGCAGAAAACATCCTTGGAGTGTCAGAATGCACAGATAGAAGGCAAATAAGCGTTCTATCGCTTTATTTCGCTTAGTTGCTTACTCTAGAGTAGAACTGCATGTTCTCGCCAGAATTAAGCATCTTTGTGAAATGAGTCAAATTGAAGCAGAACATATTGGTGGAGTGTCAGAATGCTTAGATAGAAGGCAAATAAGCGTTCCATGGCTTTATTTCGCTTAGTTGCTTACTCTTGAGTAGAACTGCATATTCACTCAAGAAATAAGCATCTTTGTAAAATGAATCAAATTGAAGCAGAACACATTGTTGGAGTGTCAGAATGCATAGATAGAAGGCAAATAAGCGTTCCATGGCTTTATTTCGCTTAGTTGCTTACTCTTGAGTAGAACTGCATGTTCACGCCAGAAATAAGGATCTTTGTGAAATGAGTCAAATTGAAGCAGAAAACATTGTTGGAGTGTCAGAATGCACAGATAGAAGGCAGATAAGCGTTCTATCGCTTTATTTCGCTTAGTTGCTTACTCTTGAGTAGAACTGCATTTTCACGCCAGAAATAAGCATCTTTGTAAAATGAGTCAAATTGAAGCAGAACACATTGTTGGAGTGTCATAATGCATAGATAGAAGGCAAATAAGCGTTCCATGGCTTTATTTCGCTTAGTTGCTTACTCTTGAGTAGAACTGCTTGTTCACTCCAGGAATAAGCATCTTTGTAAAATGAGTCAAATTGAAGCAGAAAACATCCTTGGAGTGTCAGAATGCACAGATAGAAGGCGAATAAGCGTTCTATCGCTTTATTTCGCTTAGTTGCTTACTCTTGAGTAGAACTGCATGTTCACGCCAGAATTAAGCATCTTTGTGAAATGAGTCAAATTGAAGCAGAACACATTGGTGGAGTGTCAGAATGCATAGATAGAAGGCAAATAAGCGTTCCATGGCTTTATTTCGCTTAGTTGCTTACTCTTGAGTAGAAGTGCATGTTCACACCAGAAATAAGCATCTTTGTAAAATGAGCCAAATTGAAGTAGAAAACATTGTTGGAGTGTCAGAATGCATAGATAGAAGGCAAATAAGCGTTCCATGGCTTTATTTCGCTTAGTTGCTTATTCTTGAGTAGAACTGCTTGTTCACTCCAGGAATAAGCATCTTTGTAAAATGAGTGAAATTGAACAGAAAACATCCTTGGAGTGTCAGAATGCACAGATAGAAGGCAAATAAGCGTTCTATCGCTTTATTTCGCTTAGTTGCTTATTCTTGAGTAGAACTGCATGTTCACGCCAGAAATAAGCATCTTTGTAAAATGAGTCAAATTGAAGCAGAACACATTGTTGGAGTGTCAGAATGCACAGATAGAAGGCAAATAAGCGTTCTATCGCTTTATTTCGTTTAGTTGCTTACTCTTGAGTAGAACTGCATGTTCACGCCAGAATTAAGCATCTTTGTGAAATGAGTTTAATTGAAGCAGAACACATTGGTGGAGTGTCAGAATGCATAGATAGAAGGCGAATAAACGTTCCATGGCTTTATTTCGCTTAGTGGCTTAATCTTGAGTAGAACTGCATGTTTACGCCAGAAATAAGCAGCTTTGTAAAATGAGCCAAATTGAAGTAGAAAACATTGTTGGAGTGTCAGAATGCACAGATAGAAGGCAAATAAGCGTTCCATGACTTTATTTCGCTTAGTTGCTTACTCTTGAGTAGAACTGCATATTCACTCAAGAAATAAGCATCTTTGTAAAATGAGTCAAATTGAAGCAGAAAACATTCTTGGAGTGTCAGAATGCACAGATAGAAGGCAAATAAGCGTTCCATGGCTTGATTTCGCTTAGTTGCTAACTCTTGAGTAGAACTGCATGTTCACGCCAGAATTAAGCATCTTTGTGAAATGAGTCAAATTGAAGCAGAACACATTGTTGGAGTGTCAGAATGCACAGATAGAAGGCAAATAAGCGTTCTATCGCTTTATTTCGCTTAGTTGCTTACTCTTGAGTAGAACTGCATGTTCACGCCAGAATTAAGCATCTTTGTAAAATGAGTCAAATTGAAGCAGAAAACATTGGTGGAGTGTCAGAATGCATAGATAGAAGGCAAATAAGCGTTCCATGGCTTTATTTCGCTTAGTTGCTTATTCTTGAGTAGAACTGCTTGTTCACTCCAGGAATAAGCATCTTTGTAAAATGAGTCAAATTGAAGCAGAAAACATTGTTGGAGTGTCAGAATGCACAGATAGGAGGCGAGTAAGCGTTCTATCGCTTTATTTCGCTTAGTTGCTTACTCTTGAGTAGAACTGCATGTTCACGCCAGAATTAAGCATCTTTGTAAAATGAGCCAAATTGAAGTAGAAAACATTGTTGGAGTGTCAGAATGCATAGATAGAAGGCAAATAAGCGTTCCATGGCTTTATTTCGCTTAGTTGCTTATTCTTGAGTAGAACTGCTTGTTCACTCCAGGAATAAGCATCTTTGTAAAATGAGTCAAATTGAAGCAGAAAACATTGTTGGAGTGTCAGAATGCACAGATAGAAGGCGAATAAGCGTTCTATCGCTTTATTTCGCTTAGTTGCTTACTCTTGAGTAGAACTGCATGTTCACGCCAGAATTAAGCATCTTTGTGAAATGAGTCAAATTGAAGCAGAACACATTGGTGGAGTGTCAGAATGCATAGATAGAAGGCAAATAAGCGTTCCATGGCTTTATTTCGCTTAGTTGCTTACTCTTGAGTAGAACTGCATGTTCACACCAGAATTAAGCATCTTTGTGAAATGAGTCAAATTGAAGCAGAACACATTGGTGGAGTGTCAGAATGCATAGATAGAAGGCAAATAAGCGTTCCATGGCTTTATTTCGCTTAGTTGCTTACTCTTGAGTAGAACTGCATATTCACTCAAGAAATAAGCATCTTTGTAAAATGAGTCAAATTGAAGCAGAAAACATCCTTGGAGTGTCAGAATGCACAGATAGAAGGCAAATAAGCGTTCTATCGCTTTATTTCGCTTAGTTGCTTACTCTTGAGTAGAACTGCATGTTCACGCCAGAATTAAGCATCTTTGTGAAATGAGTCAAATTGAAGCAGAACACATTGGTGGAGTGTCAGAATGCATAGATAGAAGGCAAATAAGCGTTCCATGGCTTTATTTCGCTTAGTGGCTTACTCTTGAGTAGAACTGCATGTTCACGCCAGAAATAAGCATCTTTGTAAAATGAGCCAAATTGAAGTAGAAAACATTGTTGGAGTGTCAGAATGCATAGATAGAAGGCAAATAAGCGTTCCATGGCTTTATTTCGCTTAGTTGCTTACTCTTGAGTAGAACTGCATATTCACTCAAGAAATAAGCATCTTTGTAAAATGAATCAAATTGAAGCAGAACACATTGTTGGAGTGTCAGAATGCATAGATAGAAGGCAAATAAGCGTTCCATGGCTTTATTTCGCTTAGTTGCTTACTCTTGAGTAGAACTGCATGTTCACGCCAGAAATAAGGATCTTTGTGAAATGAGTCAAATTGAAGCAGAAAACATTGTTGGAGTGTCAGAATGCACAGATAGAAGGCAGATAAGCGTTCTATCGCTTTATTTCGCTTAGTTGCTTACTCTTGAGTAGAACTGCATTTTCACGCCAGAAATAAGCATCTGTGGAGAATGAGTCAAATTGAAGCAGAACACATTGTTGGAGTGTCATAATGCACAGATAGAAGGCAAATAAGCGTTCTATCGCTTTATTTCGCTTAGTTGCTTACTCTTGAGTAGAACTGCATGTTCACGCCAGAATTAAGCATCTTTGTGAAATGAGTCAAATTGAAGCAGAACACATTGGTGGAGTGTCAGAATGCACAGATAGAAGTCAAATAAGCGTTCCATGGCTTTATTTCGCTTAGTTGCTTACTCTTGAGTAGAACTGCATGTTCACACCAGAAATAAGCATCTTTGTAAAATGAGCCAAATTGAAGTAGAAAACATTGTTGGAGTGTCAGAATGCATAGATAGAAGGCAAATAAGCGTTCCATGGCTTTATTTCGCTTAGTTGCTTACTCTTGAGTAGAACTGCATATTCACTCAAGAAATAAGCATCTTTGTAAAATGAGTCAAATTGAAGCAGAAAACATCCTTGGAGTGTCAGAATGCACAGATAGAAGGCAAATAAGCGTTCTATCGCTTTATTTCGCTTAGTTGCTTACTCTTGAGTAGAACTGCATGTTCACGCCAGAATTAAGCATCTTTGTGAAATGAGTCAAATTGAAGCAGAACACATTGGTGGAGTGTCAGAATGCATAGATAGAAGGCAAATAAGCGTTCCATGGCTTTATTTCGCTTAGTGGCTTACTCTTGAGTAGAACTGCATGTTCACGCCAGAAATAAGCATCTTTGTAAAATGAGCCAAATTGAAGTAGAAAACATTGTTGGAGTGTCAGAATGCATAGATAGAAGGCAAATAAGCGTTCCATGGCTTTATTTCGCTTAGTTGCTTACTCTTGAGTAGAACTGCATGTTCACGCCAGAAATAAGGATCTTTGTGAAATGAGTCAAATTGAAGCAGAAAACATTGTTGGAGTGTCAGAATGCACAGATAGAAGGCAGATAAGCGTTCTATCGCTTTATTTCGCTTAGTTGCTTACTCTTGAGTAGAACTGCATTTTCACGCCAGAAATAAGCATCTGTGGAGAATGAGTCAAATTGAAGCAGAACACATTGTTGGAGTGTCATAATGCACAGATAGAAGGCAAATAAGCGTTCTATCGCTTTATTTCGCTTAGTTGCTTACTCTTGAGTAGAACTGCATGTTCACGCCAGAATTAAGCATCTTTGTGAAATGAGTCAAATTGAAGCAGAACACATTGGTGGAGTGTCAGAATGCACAGATAGAAGTCAAATAAGCGTTCCATGGCTTTATTTCGCTTAGTTGCTTATTCTTGAGTAGAACTGCTTGTTCACTCCAGGAATAAGCATGTTTGTAAAATGAGCCAAATTGAAGCAGAAAACATTGTTGGAGTGTCAGAATGCATAGATAGAAGGCAAATAAGCGTTCCATGGCTTTATTTCGCTTAGTTGCTTATTCTTGAGTAGAACTGCTTGTTCACTCCAGGAATAAGCATCTTTGTAAAATGAGTCAAATTGAAGCAGAAAACATTGTTGGAGTGTCAGAATGCACAGATAGAAGGCGAATAAGCGTTCTATCGCTTTATTTCGCTTAGTTGCTTACTCTTGAGTAGAACTGCATGTTCACGCCAGAATTAAGCATCTTTGTGAAATGAGTTTAATTGAAGCAGAACACATTGGTGGAGTGTCAGAATGCATAGATAGAAGGCGAATAAACGTTCCATGGCTTTATTTCGCTTAGTGGCTTAATCTTGAGTAGAACTGCATGTTCACGCCAGAAATAAGCAGCTTTGTAAAATGAGCCAAATTGAAGTAGAAAACATTGTTGGAGTGTCAGAATGCATAGATAGAAGGCAAATAAGCGTTCCATGACTTTATTTCGCTTAGTTGCTTACTCTTGAGTAGAACTGCTTGTTCACTCCAGGAATAAGCATGTTTGTAAAATGAGTCAAATTGAAGCAGAAAACATTGTTGGAGTGTCAGAATGCACAGATAGAAGGCAAATAAGCGTTCCATGGCTTGATTTCGCTTAGTTGCTAACTCTTGAGTAGAACTGCATGTTCACGCCAGAATTAAGCATCTTTGTGAAATGAGTCAAATTGAAGCAGAACACATTGTTGGAGTGTCAGAATGCACAGATAGAAGGCAAATAAGCGTTCTATCGCTTTATTTCGCTTAGTTGCTTATTCTTGAGTAGAACTGCTTGTTCACTCCAGGAATAAGCATCTTTGTAAAATGAGTGAAATTGAACAGAAAACATCCTTGGAGTGTCAGAATGCACAGATAGAAGGCAAATAAGCGTTCTATCGCTTTATTTCGCTTAGTTGCTTATTCTTGAGTAGAACTGCATGTTCACGCCAGAAATAAGCATCTTTGTAAAATGAGTCAAATTGAAGCAGAACACATTGTTGGAGTGTCAGAATGCACAGATAGAAGGCAAATAAGCGTTCTATCGCTTTATTTCGTTTAGTTGCTTACTCTTGAGTAGAACTGCATGTTCACGCCAGAATTAAGCATCTTTGTGAAATGAGTTTAATTGAAGCAGAACACATTGGTGGAGTGTCAGAATGCATAGATAGAAGGCGAATAAACGTTCCATGGCTTTATTTCGCTTAGTGGCTTAATCTTGAGTAGAACTGCATGTTCACGCCAGAAATAAGCAGCTTTGTAAAATGAGCCAAATTGAAGTAGAAAACATTGTTGGAGTGTCAGAATGCACAGATAGAAGGCAAATAAGCGTTCCATGACTTTATTTCGCTTAGTTGCTTACTCTTGAGTAGAACTGCATATTCACTCAAGAAATAAGCATCTTTGTAAAATGAGTCAAATTGAAGCAGAAAACATTCTTGGAGTGTCAGAATGCACAGATAGAAGGCAAATAAGCGTTCCATGGCTTGATTTCGCTTAGTTGCTAACTCTTGAGTAGAACTGCATGTTCACGCCAGAATTAAGCATCTTTGTGAAATGAGTCAAATTGAAGCAGAACACATTGTTGGAGTGTCAGAATGCACAGATAGAAGGCAAATAAGCGTTCTATCGCTTTATTTCGCTTAGTTGCTTACTCTTGAGTAGAACTGCATGTTCACGCCAGAATTAAGCATCTTTGTAAAATGAGTCAAATTGAAGCAGAAAACATTGGTGGAGTGTCAGAATGCATAGATAGAAGGCAAATAAGCGTTCCATGGCTTTATTTCGCTTAGTTGCTTATTCTTGAGTAGAACTGCTTGTTCACTCCAGGAATAAGCATCTTTGTAAAATGAGTCAAATTGAAGCAGAAAACATTGTTGGAGTGTCAGAATGCACAGATAGGAGGCGAGTAAGCGTTCTATCGCTTTATTTCGCTTAGTTGCTTACTCTTGAGTAGAACTGCATGTTCACGCCAGAATTAAGCATCTTTGTAAAATGAGCCAAATTGAAGTAGAAAACATTGTTGGAGTGTCAGAATGCATAGATAGAAGGCAAATAAGCGTTCCATGGCTTTATTTCGCTTAGTTGCTTATTCTTGAGTAGAACTGCTTGTTCACTCCAGGAATAAGCATCTTTGTAAAATGAGTCAAATTGAAGCAGAAAACATTGTTGGAGTGTCAGAATGCACAGATAGAAGGCGAATAAGCGTTCTATCGCTTTATTTCGCTTAGTTGCTTACTCTTGAGTAGAACTGCATGTTCACGCCAGAATTAAGCATCTTTGTGAAATGAGTCAAATTGAAGCAGAACACATTGGTGGAGTGTCAGAATGCATAGATAGAAGGCAAATAAGCGTTCCATGGCTTTATTTCGCTTAGTTGCTTACTCTTGAGTAGAACTGCATGTTCACACCAGAATTAAGCATCTTTGTGAAATGAGTCAAATTGAAGCAGAACACATTGGTGGAGTGTCAGAATGCATAGATAGAAGGCAAATAAGCGTTCCATGGCTTTATTTCGCTTAGTTGCTTACTCTTGAGTAGAACTGCATATTCACTCAAGAAATAAGCATCTTTGTAAAATGAGTCAAATTGAAGCAGAAAACATCCTTGGAGTGTCAGAATGCACAGATAGAAGGCAAATAAGCGTTCTATCGCTTTATTTCGCTTAGTTGCTTACTCTTGAGTAGAACTGCATGTTCACGCCAGAATTAAGCATCTTTGTGAAATGAGTCAAATTGAAGCAGAACACATTGGTGGAGTGTCAGAATGCATAGATAGAAGGCAAATAAGCGTTCCATGGCTTTATTTCGCTTAGTGGCTTACTCTTGAGTAGAACTGCATGTTCACGCCAGAAATAAGCATCTTTGTAAAATGAGCCAAATTGAAGTAGAAAACATTGTTGGAGTGTCAGAATGCATAGATAGAAGGCAAATAAGCGTTCCATGGCTTTATTTCGCTTAGTTGCTTACTCTTGAGTAGAACTGCATATTCACTCAAGAAATAAGCATCTTTGTAAAATGAATCAAATTGAAGCAGAACACATTGTTGGAGTGTCAGAATGCATAGATAGAAGGCAAATAAGCGTTCCATGGCTTTATTTCGCTTAGTTGCTTACTCTTGAGTAGAACTGCATGTTCACGCCAGAAATAAGGATCTTTGTGAAATGAGTCAAATTGAAGCAGAAAACATTGTTGGAGTGTCAGAATGCACAGATAGAAGGCAGATAAGCGTTCTATCGCTTTATTTCGCTTAGTTGCTTACTCTTGAGTAGAACTGCATTTTCACGCCAGAAATAAGCATCTGTGGAGAATGAGTCAAATTGAAGCAGAACACATTGTTGGAGTGTCATAATGCACAGATAGAAGGCAAATAAGCGTTCTATCGCTTTATTTCGCTTAGTTGCTTACTCTTGAGTAGAACTGCATGTTCACGCCAGAATTAAGCATCTTTGTGAAATGAGTCAAATTGAAGCAGAACACATTGGTGGAGTGTCAGAATGCACAGATAGAAGTCAAATAAGCGTTCCATGGCTTTATTTCGCTTAGTTGCTTACTCTTGAGTAGAACTGCATGTTCACACCAGAAATAAGCATCTTTGTAAAATGAGCCAAATTGAAGTAGAAAACATTGTTGGAGTGTCAGAATGCATAGATAGAAGGCAAATAAGCGTTCCATGGCTTTATTTCGCTTAGTTGCTTACTCTTGAGTAGAACTGCATATTCACTCAAGAAATAAGCATCTTTGTAAAATGAGTCAAATTGAAGCAGAAAACATCCTTGGAGTGTCAGAATGCACAGATAGAAGGCAAATAAGCGTTCTATCGCTTTATTTCGCTTAGTTGCTTACTCTTGAGTAGAACTGCATGTTCACGCCAGAATTAAGCATCTTTGTGAAATGAGTCAAATTGAAGCAGAACACATTGGTGGAGTGTCAGAATGCATAGATAGAAGGCAAATAAGCGTTCCATGGCTTTATTTCGCTTAGTGGCTTACTCTTGAGTAGAACTGCATGTTCACGCCAGAAATAAGCATCTTTGTAAAATGAGCCAAATTGAAGTAGAAAACATTGTTGGAGTGTCAGAATGCATAGATAGAAGGCAAATAAGCGTTCCATGGCTTTATTTCGCTTAGTTGCTTACTCTTGAGTAGAACTGCATGTTCACGCCAGAAATAAGGATCTTTGTGAAATGAGTCAAATTGAAGCAGAAAACATTGTTGGAGTGTCAGAATGCACAGATAGAAGGCAGATAAGCGTTCTATCGCTTTATTTCGCTTAGTTGCTTACTCTTGAGTAGAACTGCATTTTCACGCCAGAAATAAGCATCTGTGGAGAATGAGTCAAATTGAAGCAGAACACATTGTTGGAGTGTCATAATGCACAGATAGAAGGCAAATAAGCGTTCTATCGCTTTATTTCGCTTAGTTGCTTACTCTTGAGTAGAACTGCATGTTCACGCCAGAATTAAGCATCTTTGTGAAATGAGTCAAATTGAAGCAGAACACATTGGTGGAGTGTCAGAATGCACAGATAGAAGTCAAATAAGCGTTCCATGGCTTTATTTCGCTTAGTTGCTTATTCTTGAGTAGAACTGCTTGTTCACTCCAGGAATAAGCATGTTTGTAAAATGAGCCAAATTGAAGCAGAAAACATTGTTGGAGTGTCAGAATGCATAGATAGAAGGCAAATAAGCGTTCCATGGCTTTATTTCGCTTAGTTGCTTATTCTTGAGTAGAACTGCTTGTTCACTCCAGGAATAAGCATCTTTGTAAAATGAGTCAAATTGAAGCAGAAAACATTGTTGGAGTGTCAGAATGCACAGATAGAAGGCGAATAAGCGTTCTATCGCTTTATTTCGCTTAGTTGCTTACTCTTGAGTAGAACTGCATGTTCACGCCAGAATTAAGCATCTTTGTGAAATGAGTTTAATTGAAGCAGAACACATTGGTGGAGTGTCAGAATGCATAGATAGAAGGCGAATAAACGTTCCATGGCTTTATTTCGCTTAGTGGCTTAATCTTGAGTAGAACTGCATGTTCACGCCAGAAATAAGCAGCTTTGTAAAATGAGCCAAATTGAAGTAGAAAACATTGTTGGAGTGTCAGAATGCATAGATAGAAGGCAAATAAGCGTTCCATGACTTTATTTCGCTTAGTTGCTTACTCTTGAGTAGAACTGCTTGTTCACTCCAGGAATAAGCATGTTTGTAAAATGAGTCAAATTGAAGCAGAAAACATTGTTGGAGTGTCAGAATGCACAGATAGAAGGCAAATAAGCGTTCCATGGCTTGATTTCGCTTAGTTGCTAACTCTTGAGTAGAACTGCATGTTCACGCCAGAATTAAGCATCTTTGTGAAATGAGTCAAATTGAAGCAGAACACATTGTTGGAGTGTCAGAATGCACAGATAGAAGGCAAATAAGCGTTCTATCGCTTTATTTCGCTTAGTTGCTTACTCTTGAGTAGAACTGCATGTTCACGCCAGAATTAAGCATCTTTGTAAAATGAGTCAAATTGAAGCAGAAAACATTGGTGGAGTGTCAGAATGCATAGATAGAAGGCAAATAAGCGTTCCATGGCTTTATTTCGCTTAGTTGCTTATTCTTGAGTAGAACTGATTGTTCACTCCAGGAATAAGCATCTTTGTAAAATGAGTCAAATTGAAGCAGAAAACATTGTTGGAGTGTCAGAATGCACAGATAGAAGGCGAATAAGCGTTCTATCGCTTTATTTCGCTTAGTTGCTTACTCTTGAGTAGAACTGCATGTTCACGCCAGAATTAAGCATCTTTGTAAAATGAGCCAAATTGAAGTAGAAAACATTGTTGGAGTGTCAGAATGCATAGATAGAAGGCAAATAAGCGTTCCATGGCTTTATTTCGCTTAGTTGCTTATTCTTGAGTAGAACTGCTTGTTCACTCCAGGAATAAGCATCTTTGTAAAATGAGTCAAATTGAAGCAGAAAACATTGTTGGAGTGTCAGAATGCACAGATAGAAGGCGAATAAGCGTTCTATCGCTTTATTTCGCTTAGTTGCTTACTCTTGAGTAGAACTGCATGTTCACACCAGAAATAAGCATCTTTGTAAAATGAGCCAAATTGAAGTAGAAAACATTGTTGGAGTGTCAGAATGCATAGATAGAAGGCAAATAAGCGTTCCATGGCTTTATTTCGCTTAGTTGCTTACTCTTGAGTAGAACTGCATATTCACTCAAGAAATAAGCATCTTTGTAAAATGAGTCAAATTGAAGCAGAACACATTGGTGGAGTGTCAGAATGCATATATAGAAGGCAAATAAGCGTTCCATGGCTTTACTTCGCTTAGTTGCTTATTCTTGAGTAGAACTGCTTGTTCACTCCAGGAATAAGCATCTTTGTAAAATGAGTCAAATTGAAGCAGAAAACATCCTTGGAGTGTCAGAATGCACAGATAGAAGGCAAATAAGCGTTCTATCGCTTTATTTCGCTTAGTTGCTTACTCTTGAGTAGAACTGCATGTTCACGCCAGAATTAAGCATCTTTGTGAAATGAGTCAAATTGAAGCAGAACACATTGGTGGAGTGTCAGAATGCATAGATAGAAGGCAAATAAGCGTTCCATGGCTTTATTTCGCTTAGTTGCTTACTCTTGAGTAGAACTGCATGTTCACACCAGAAATAAGCATCTTTGTAAAATGAGCCAAATTGAAGTAGAAAACATTGTTGGAGTGTCAGAATGCATAGATAGAAGGCAAATAAGCGTTCCATGGCTTTATTTCGCTTAGTTGCTTACTCTTGAGTAGAACTGCATATTCACTCAAGAAATAAGCATCTTTGTAAAATGAGTCAAATTGAAGCAGAACACATTGGTGGAGTGTCAGAATGCATAGATAGAAGGCAAATAAGCGTTCCATGGCTTTATTTCGCTTAGTTGCTTATTCTTGAGTAGAACTGCTTGTTCACTCCAGGAATAAGCATCTTTGTGAAATGAGTCAAATTGAAGCAGAAAACATCCTTGGAGTGTCAGAATGCACAGATAGAAGGCAAATAAGCGTTCTATCGCTTTATTTCGCTTAGTTGCTTACTCTTGAGTAGAACTGCATGTTCACGCCAGAATTAAGCATCTTTGTGAAATGAGTCAAATTGAAGCAGAACACATTGGTGGAGTGTCAGAATGCATAGATAGAAGGCAAATAAGCGTTCCATGGCTTTATTTCGCTTAGTGGCTTACTCTTGAGTAGAACTGCATGTTCACGCCAGAAATAAGCATCTTTGTAAAATGAGCCAAATTGAAGTAGAAAACATTGTTGGAGTGTCAGAATGCATAGATAGAAGGCAAATAAGCGTTCCATGGCTTTATTTCGCTTAGTTGCTTACTCTTGAGTAGAACTGCATATTCACTCAAGAAATAAGCATCTTTGTAAAATGAATCAAATTGAAGCAGAACACATTGTTGGAGTGTCAGAATGCATAGATAGAAGGCAAATAAGCGTTCCATGGCTTTATTTCGCTTAGTTGCTTATTCTTGAGTAGAACTGCTTGTTCACTCCAGGAATAAGCATCTTTGTGAAATGAGTCAAATTGAAGCAGAAAACATCCTTGGAGTGTCAGAATGCACAGATAGAAGGCAAATAAGCGTTCTATCGCTTTATTTCGCTTAGTTGCTTACTCTAGAGTAGAACTGCATGTTCACGCCAGAATTAAGCATCTTTGTGAAATGAGTCAAATTGAAGCAGAACACATTGGTGGAGTGTCAGAATGCATAGATAGAAGGCAAATAAGCGTTCCATGGCTTTATTTCGCTTAGTGGCTTACTCTTGAGTAGAACTGCATGTTCACGCCAGAAATAAGCATCTTTGTAAAATGAGCCAAATTGAAGTAGAAAACATTGTTGGAGTGTCAGAATGCATAGATAGAAGGCAAATAAGCGTTCCATGGCTTTATTTCGCTTAGTTGCTTACTCTTGAGTAGAACTGCATATTCACTCAAGAAATAAGCATCTTTGTAAAATGAATCAAATTGAAGCAGAACACATTGTTGGAGTGTCAGAATGCATAGATAGAAGGCAAATAAGCGTTCCATGGCTTTATTTCGCTTAGTTGCTTACTCTTGAGTAGAACTGCATGTTCACGCCAGAAATAAGGATCTTTGTGAAATGAGTCAAATTGAAGCAGAACACATTGGTGGAGTGTCAGAATGCACAGATAGAAGGCAAATAAGCGTTCTATCGCTTTATTTCGCTTAGTTGCTTGCTCTTGAGTAGAACTGCATGTTCACGCCAGAAATAAGCATCTTTGTAAAATGAGTCAAATTGAAGCAGAACACATTGGTGGAGTGTCAGAATGCACAGATAGAAGGCAAATAAGCGTTCTATCGCTTTATTTCGCTTACTTGCTTACTCTTGAGTAGAACTGCATGTTCACGCCAGAATTAAGCATCTTTGTGAAATGAGTCAAATTGAAGCTGAACACATTGCTGGAGTGTCAGAATGCACAGATAGAAGGCAAATAAGCGTTCTATCGCTTTATTTCGCTTAGTTGCTTACTCTTGAGTAGAACTGCATATTCACTCAAGAAATAAGCATCTTTGTAAAATGAATCAAATTGAAGCAGAACACATTGTTGGAGTGTCAGAATGCATAGATAGAAGGCAAATAAGCGTTCCATGGCTTTATTTCGCTTAGTTGCTTATTCTTGAGTAGAACTGCTTGTTCACTCCAGGAATAAGCATCTTTGTGAAATGAGTCAAATTGAAGCAGAAAACATCCTTGGAGTGTCAGAATGCACAGATAGAAGGCAAATAAGCGTTCTATCGCTTTATTTCGCTTAGTTGCTTACTCTAGAGTAGAACTGCATGTTCACGCCAGAATTAAGCATCTTTGTGAAATGAGTCAAATTGAAGCAGAACACATTGGTGGAGTGTCAGAATGCATAGATAGAAGGCAAATAAGCGTTCCATGGCTTTATTTCGCTTAGTGGCTTACTCTTGAGTAGAACTGCATGTTCACGCCAGAAATAAGCATCTTTGTAAAATGAGCCAAATTGAAGTAGAAAACATTGTTGGAGTGTCAGAATGCATAGATAGAAGGCAAATAAGCGTTCCATGGCTTTATTTCGCTTAGTTGCTTACTCTTGAGTAGAACTGCATATTCACTCAAGAAATAAGCATCTTTGTAAAATGAATCAAATTGAAGCAGAACACATTGTTGGAGTGTCAGAATGCATAGATAGAAGGCAAATAAGCGTTCCATGGCTTTATTTCGCTTAGTTGCTTACTCTTGAGTAGAACTGCATGTTCACGCCAGAAATAAGGATCTTTGTGAAATGAGTCAAATTGGAGCAGAAAACATTGTTGGAGTGTCAGAATGCACAGATAGAAGGCAGATAAGCGTTCTATCGCTTTATTTCGCTTAGTTGCTTACTCTTGAGTAGAACTGCATTTTCACGCCAGAAATAAGCATCTTTGTAAAATGAGTCAAATTGAAGCAGAACACATTGTTGGAGTGTCATAATGCATAGATAGAAGGCAAATAAGCGTTCCATGGCTTTATTTCGCTTAGTTGCTTACTCTTGAGTAGAACTGCTTGTTCACTCCAGGAATAAGCATCTTTGTAAAATGAGTCAAATTGAAGCAGAAAACATCCTTGGAGTGTCAGAATGCACAGATAGAAGGCGAATAAGCGTTCTATCGCTTTATTTCGCTTAGTTGCTTACTCTTGAGTAGAACTGCATGTTCACGCCAGAATTAAGCATCTTTGTGAAATGAGTCAAATTGAAGCAGAACACATTGGTGGAGTGTCAGAATGCATAGATAGAAGGCAAATAAGCGTTCCATGGCTTTATTTCGCTTAGTTGCTTACTCTTGAGTAGAAGTGCATGTTCACACCAGAAATAAGCATCTTTGTAAAATGAGCCAAATTGAAGTAGAAAACATTGTTGGAGTGTCAGAATGCATAGATAGAAGGCAAATAAGCGTTCCATGGCTTTATTTCGCTTAGTTGCTTATTCTTGAGTAGAACTGCTTGTTCACTCCAGGAATAAGCATCTTTGTAAAATGAGTGAAATTGAACAGAAAACATCCTTGGAGTGTCAGAATGCACAGATAGAAGGCAAATAAGCGTTCTATCGCTTTATTTCGCTTAGTTGCTTACTCTTGAGTAGAACTGCATGTTCACGCCAGAAATAAGCATCTTTGTAAAATGAGTCAAATTGAAGCAGAACACATTGTTGGAGTGTCAGAATGCACAGATAGAAGGCAAATAAGCGTTCTATCGCTTTATTTCGTTTAGTTGCTTACTCTTGAGTAGAACTGCATGTTCACGCCAGAATTAAGCATCTTTGTGAAATGAGTTTAATTGAAGCAGAACACATTGGTGGAGTGTCAGAATACATAGATAGAAGGCGAATAAACGTTCCATGGCTTTATTTCGCTTAGTGGCTTAATCTTGAGTAGAACTGCATGTTCACGCCAGAAATAAGCAGCTTTGTAAAATGAGCCAAATTGAAGTAGAAAACATTGTTGGAGTGTCAGAATGCACAGATAGAAGGCAAATAAGCGTTCCATGGCTTGATTTTGCTTAGTTGCTAACTCTTGAGTAGAACTGCATATTCACTCAAGAAATAAGCATCTTTGTAAAATGAGTCAAATTGAAGCAGAAAACATTCTTGGAGTGTCAGAATGCACAGATAGAAGGCAAATAAGCGTTCCATGGCTTGATTTTGCTTAGTTGCTAACTCTTGAGTAGAACTGCATGTTCACGCCAGAATTAAGCATCTTTGTGAAATGAGTCAAATTGAAGCAGAACACATTGTTGGAGTGTCAGAATGCACAGATAGAAGGCAAATAAGCGTTCTATCGCTTTATTTCGCTTAGTTGCTTACTCTTGAGTAGAACTGCATGTTCACGCCAGAATTAAGCATCTTTGTAAAATGAGTCAAATTGAAGCAGAAAACATTGGTGGAGTGTCAGAATGCATAGATAGAAGGCAAATAAGCGTTCCATGGCTTTATTTCGCTTAGTTGCTTATTCTTGAGTAGAACTGCTTGTTCACTCCAGGAATAAGCATCTTTGTAAAATGAGTCAAATTGAAGCAGAAAACATTGTTGGAGTGTCAGAATGCACAGATAGGAGGCGAATAAGCGTTCTATCGCTTTATTTCGCTTAGTTGCTTACTCTTGAGTAGAACTGCATGTTCACGCCAGAATTAAGCATCTTTGTAAAATGAGTCAAATTGAAGCAGAAAACATTGTTGGAGTGTCAGAATGCACAGATAGAAGGCGAATAAGCGTTCTATCGCTTTATTTCGCTTAGTTGCTTACTCTTGAGTAGAACTGCATGTTCACGCCAGAATTAAGCATCTTTGTGAAATGAGTCAAATTGAAGCAGAACACATTGGTGGAGTGTCAGAATGCATAGATAGAAGGCAAATAAGCGTTCCATGGCTTTATTTCGCTTAGTTGCTTACTCTTGAGTAGAACTGCATGTTCACGCCAGAATTAAGCATCTTTGTGAAATGAGTCAAATTGAAGCAGACCACATTGGTGGAGTGTCAGAATGCATAGATAGAAGGCAAATAAGCGTTCCATGGCTTTATTTCGCTTAGTTGCTTACTCTTGAGTAGAACTGCATGTTCACACCAGAAATAAGCATCTTTGTAAAATGAGCCAAATTGAAGTAGAAAACATTGTTGGAGTGTCAGAATGCATAGATAGAAGGCAAATAAGCGTTCCATGGCTTTATTTCGCTTAGTTGCTTACTCTTGAGTAGAACTGCATATTCACTCAAGAAATAAGCATCTTTGTAAAATGAGTCAAATTGAAGCAGAACACATTGGTGGAATGTCAGAATGCATATATAGAAGGCAAATAAGCGTTCCATGGCTTTATTTCGCTTAGTTGCTTATTCTTGAGTAGAACTGCTTGTTCACGCCAGAATTAAGCATCTTTGTGAAATGAGTCAAATTGAAGCAGAACACATTGGTGGAGTGTCAGAATGCATAGATAGAAGGCAAATAAGCGTTCCATGGCTTTATTTCGCTTAGTGGCTTACTCTTGAGTAGAACTGCATGTTCACGCCAGAAATAAGCATCTTTGTAAAATGAGCCAAATTGAAGTAGAAAACATTGTTGGAGTGTCAGAATGCATAGATAGAAGGCAAATAAGCGTTCCATGGCTTTATTTCGCTTAGTTGCTTACTCTTGAGTAGAACTGCATATTCACTCAAGAAATAAGCATCTTTGTAAAATGAATCAAATTGAAGCAGAACACATTGTTGGAGTGTCAGAATGCATAGATAGAAGGCAAATAAGCGTACCATGACTTTATTTCGCTTAGTTGCTTACTCTTGAGTAGAACTGCATGTTCACGCCAGAAATAAGGATCTTTGTGAAATGAGTCAAATTGAAGCAGAAAACATTGTTGGAATGTCAGAATGCACAGATAGAAGGCAGATAAGCGTTCTATCGCTTTATTTCGCTTAGTTGCTTACTCTTGAGTAGAACTGCATTTTCACGCCAGAAATAAGCATCTGTGGAGAATGAGTCAAATTGAAGCAGAACACATTGGTTGAGTGTCAGAATGCATAGATAGAAGGCGAATAAACCTTCCATGGCTTTATTTCGCTTAGTGGCTTACTCTTGAGTAGAACTGCATGTTCACGCCAGAAATAAGCATCTTTGTAAAATGAGCCAAATTTAAGTAGAAAACATTGTTGGAGTGTCAGAATGCATAGATAGAAGGCAAATAAGCGTTCCATGGCTTTATTTCGCTTAGTTGCTTACTCTTGAGTAGAACTGCATATTCACTCAAGAAATAAGCATCTTTGTAAAATGAGTCAAATTGAAGCAGAAAACATTCTTGGAGTGTCAGAATGCACAGGTAGAAGGCAAATAAGCGTTCCATGGCTTTATTTCGCTTAGTTGCTTACTCTTGAGTAGAACTGCATATTCACTCAAGAAATAAGCATCTTTGTAAAATGAGTCAAATTGAAGCAGAACACATTATTGGAGTATCATAATGCATAGATAGAAGGCAAATAAGCGTTCCATGGCTTTATTTCGCTTAGTTGCTTATTCTTGAGTAGAACTGCTTGTTCACTCCAGGAATAAGCATCTTTGTGAAATGAGTCAAATTGAAGCAGAAAACATCCTTGGAGTGTCAGAATGCACAGATAGAAGGCAAATAAGCGTTCTATCGCTTTATTTCGCTTAGTTGCTTACTCTAGAGTAGAACTGCATGTTCACGCCAGAATTAAGCATCTTTGTGAAATGAGTCAAATTGAAGCAGAACACATTGGTGGAGTGTCAGAATGCATAGATAGAAGGCAAATAAGCGTTCCATGGCTTTATTTCGCTTAGTGGCTTACTCTTGAGTAGAACTGCATGTTCACGCCAGAAATAAGCATCTTTGTAAAATGAGCCAAATTGAAGTAGAAAACATTGTTGGAGTGTCAGAATGCATAGATAGAAGGCAAATAAGCGTTCCATGGCTTTATTTCGCTTAGTTGCTTACTCTTGAGTAGAACTGCATATTCACTCAAGAAATAAGCATCTTTGTAAAATGAATCAAATTGAAGCAGAACACATTGTTGGAGTGTCAGAATGCATAGATAGAAGGCAAATAAGCGTTCCATGGCTTTATTTCGCTTAGTTGCTTACTCTTGAGTAGAACTGCATGTTCACGCCAGAAATAAGCATCTTTGTAAAATGAGTCAAATTGAAGCAGAACACATTGTTGGAGTGTCATAATGCATAGATAGAAGGCAAATAAGCGTTCCATGGCTTTATTTCGCTTAGTTGCTTACTCTTGAGTAGAACTGCTTGTTCACTCCAGGAATAAGCATCTTTGTAAAATGAGTCAAATTGAAGCAGAAAACATCCTTGGAGTGTCAGAATGCACAGATAGAAGGCAAATAAGTGTTCAATCGCTTTATTTCGCTTAGTTGCTTACTCTTGAGTAGAACTGCATGTTCACGCCAGAATTAAGCATCTTTGTGAAATGAGTCAAATTGAAGCAGAACACATTGGTGGAGTGTCAGAATGCATAGATCAGAAGGCAAATAAGCGTTCCATGGCTTTATTTCGCTTAGTTGCTTACTCTTGAGTAGAACTGCATGTTCACTCCAGAAATAAGCATCTTTGTAAAATGAGACAAATTGAAGCAGAACACATTGTTGGAGTGTCAGAATGCATAGATAGAAGGTAAATAAGCGTTCCATGGCTTTATTTCGCTTAGTTGCTTACTCTTGAGTAGAACTGCTTGTTCACTCCAGGAATAATCACCTTTGTAAAATGAGCCACATTGAAGCAGAGCACATTGTTGGAGTGTCAGAATGCATAGATAGAAGGCAAATAAGCGTTCCATGGCTTTATTTCGCTTAGTTGCTTACTCTTGAGTAGAACTGCATGTTCACTCCAGAAATAAGCATCTTTGTAAAATGAGTCAAATTGAAGCAGAACACATTGTTGGAGTGTCATAATGCATAGATAGAAGGCAAATAAGCGTTCCATGGCTTTATTTCGCTTAGTTGCTTATTCTTGAGTAGAACTGCTTGTTCACTCCAGGAATAAGCATCTTTGTAAAATGATTCAAATTGAAGCAGAAAACATTCTTGGAGTGTCAGAATGCACAGATAGAAGGCAAATAAGCGTTCCATGGCTTGATTTCGCTTAGTTGCTAACTCTTGAGTAGAACTGCATGTTCACGCCAGAATTAAGCATCTTTGTGAAATGAGTCAAATTGAAGCAGAACACATTGCTGGAGTGTCAGAATGCATAGATAGAAGGCAAATAAGCGTTCCATGGCTTTATTTCGCTCAGTTGCTTACTCTTGAGTAGAACTCCATGTCCACTCCAGAAATAAGCATCTTTGTAAAATGAGTCAAATTGAAGCAGAACACATTGTTGGAGTGTCAGAATGCACAGATAGAAGGCAAATAAGCGTTCTATCGCTTTATTTCGCTTAGTTGCTTACTCTTGAGTAGAACTGCATGTTCACGCCAGAATTAAGCATCTTTGTGAAATGAGTCAAATTGAAGCAGAACACATTGGTGGAGTTTCAGAATGCACAGATAGAAGTCAAATAAGCGTTCCATGGCTTTATTTCGCTTAGTTGCTTATTCTTGAGTAGAACTGCTTGTTCACTCCAGGAATAAGCATGTTTGTAAAATGAGCCAAATTGAAGCAGAAAACATTGTTGGAGTGTCAGAATGCATAGATAGAAGGCAAATAAGCGTTCTATCGCTTTATTTCGCTTAGTTGCTTACTCTTGAGTAGAACTGCATGTTCACGCCAGAATTAAGCATCTTTGTGAAATGAGTCAAATTGAAGCAGAACACATTGGTGGAGTGTCAGAATGCATTGATAGAAGGCAAATAAGCGTTCCATGGCTTTATTTCGCTTAGTTGCTTACTCTTGAGTAGAACTGCATGTTCACTCCAGAAATAAGCATCTTTGTAAAATGAGACAAATTGAAGCAGAACACATTGTTGGAGTGTCAGAATGCATAGATAGAAGGCAAATAAGCGTTCCATGGCTTTATTTCGCTTAGTTGCTTACTCTTGAGTAGAACTGCATGTTCACTCCAGAAATAAGCATCTTTGTAAAATGAGTCAAATTGAAGCAGAACACATTGTTGGAGTGTCATAATGCATAGATAGAAGGCAAATAAGCGTTCCATGGCTTTATTTCGCTTAGTTGCTTATTCTTGAGTAGAACTGCTTGTTCACTCCAGGAATAAGCATCTTTGTAAAATGAGTCAAATTGAAGCAGAAAACATTCTTGGAGTGTCAGAATGCACAGATAGAAGGCAAATAAGCGTTCCATGGCTTGATTTCGCTTAGTTGCTAACTCTTGAGTAGAACTGCATGTTCACGCCAGAATTAAGCATCTTTGTAAAATGAGTCAAATTGAAGCAGAACACATTGTTGGAGTGTCAGAATGCACAGATAGAAGGCAAATAAGCGTTCTATCGCTTTATTTCGCTTAGTTGCTTACTCTTGAGTAGAACTGCATGTTCACGCCAGAATTAAGCATCTTTGTGAAATGAGTCAAATTGAAGCAGAACACATTGGTGGAGTGTCAGAATGCACAGATAGAAGTCAAATAAGCGTTCCATGGCTTTATTTCGCTTAGTTGCTTATTCTTGAGTAGAACTGCTTGTTCACTCCAGGAATAAGCATGTTTGTAAAATGAGCCAAATTGAAGCAGAAAACATTGGTGGAGTGTCAGAATGCATAGATAGAAGGCAAATAAGCGTTCCATGGCTTTATTTCGCTTAGTTGCTTACTCTTGAGTAGAACTGCATGTTCACGCCAGAAATAATCACCTTCGTAAAATGAGCCAAATTGAAGCAGAAAACATTGTTGGACTGTCAGAATGCATAGATAGAAGGCAAATAAGCGTTCCATGGCTTTATTTCGCTTAGTTGCTTACTCTTGAGTAGAACTGCATATTCACTCAAGAAATAAGCATCTTTGTAAAATGAGTCAAATTGAAGCAGAACACATTGGTGGAGTGTCAGAATGCATAGATAGAAGGCAAATAAGCGTTCTATCGCTTTATTTCGCTTAGTTGCTTGCTCTTGAGTAGAACTGCATGTTTACGCCAGAATTAAGCATCTTTGTGAAATGAGTCAAATTGAAGCAGAACACATTGGTGGAGTGTCAGAATGCATAGATAGAAGGCGAATAAACGTTCCATGGCTTTATTTCGCTTAGTGGCTTACTCTTGAGTAGAACTGCATGTTCACGCCAGAAATAAGCATCTTTGTAAAATGAGCCAAATTGAAGTAGAAAACATTGTTGGAGTGTCAGAATGCATAGATAGAAGGCAAATAAGCGTTCCATGGCTTTATTTCGCTTAGTTGCTTACTCTTGAGTAGAACTGCATATTCACTCAAGAAATAAGCATCTTTGTAAAATGAGTCAAATTGAAGCAGAAAACATTCTTGGAGTGTCAGAATGCACAGATAGAAGGCAAATAAGCGTTCCATGGCTTGATTTCGCTTAGTTGCTAACTCTTGAGTAGAACTGCATGTTCACGCCAGAATTAAGCATCTTTGTGAAATGAGTCAAATTGAAGCAGAACACATTGTTGGAGTGTCAGAATGCACAGATAGAAGGCAAATAAGCGTTCTATCGCTTTATTTCGCTTAGTTGCTTACTCTTGAGTAGAACTGCATGTTCACGCCAGAATTAAGCATCTTTGTTAAATGAGTCAAATTGAAGCAGAACACATTGGTGGAGTGTCAGAATGCACAGATAGAAGTCAAATAAGCGTTCCATGGCTTTATTTCGCTTAGTTGCTTATTCTTGAGTAGAACTGCTTGTTCACTCCAGGAATAAGCATCTTTGTAAAATGAGTCAAATTGAAGCAGAAAACATTCTTGGAGTGTCAGAATGCACAGATAGAAGGCAAATAAGCGTTCCATGGCTTGATTTCGCTTAGTTGCTAACTCTTGAGTAGAACTGCATGTTCACGCCAGAATTAAGCATCTTTGTGAAATGAGTCAAATTGAAGCAGAACACATTGCTTGAGTGTCAGAATGCATAGATAGAAGGCAAATAAGCGTTCCATGGCTTTATTTCGCTCAGTTGCTTACTCTTGAGTAGAACTCCATGTTCACTCCAGAAATAAGCATCTTTGTAAAATGAGTCAAATTGAAGCAGAACACATTGTTGGAGTGTCAGAATGCACAGATAGAAGGCAAATAAGCGTTCTATCGCTTTATTTCGCTTAGTTGCTTACTCTTGAGTAGAACTGCATGTTCACGCCAGAATTAAGCATCTTTGTGAAATGAGTCAAATTGAAGCAGAACACATTGGTGGAGTGTCAGAATGCACAGGTAGAAGTCAAATAAGCGTTCCATGGCTTTATTTCGCTTAGTTGCTTATTCTTGAGTAGAACTGCTTGTTCACTCCAGGAATAAGCATGTTTGTAAAATGAGCCAAATTGAAGCAGAAAACATTGTTGGAGTGTCAGAATGCATAGATAGAAGGCAAATAAGCGTTCCATGGCTTTATTTCGCTTAGTTGCTTACTCTTGAGTAGAACTGCATGTTCACGCCAGAAATAAGCATCTTTGTAAAATGAGCCAAATTGAAGTAGAAAACATTGTTGGAGTGTCAGAATGCATAGATAGAAGGCAAATAAGCGTTCCATGGCTTTATTTCGCTTAGTTGCTTACTCTTGAGTAGAACTGCATATTCACTCAAGAAATAAGCATCTTTGTAAAATGAATCAAATTGAAGCAGAACACATTGTTGGAGTGTCAGAATGCATAGATAGAAGGCAAATAAGCGTTCCATGGCTTTATTTCGCTTAGTTGCTTACTCTTGAGTAGAACTGCATGTTCACGCCAGAAATAAGCATCTTTGTAAAATGAGTCAAATTGAAGCAGAACACATTGTTGGAGTGTCATAATGCATAGATAGAAGGCAAATAAGCGTTCCATGGCTTTATTTCGCTTAGTTGCTTACTCTTGAGTAGAACTGCTTGTTCACTCCAGGAATAAGCATCTTTGTAAAATGAGTCAAATTGAAGCAGAAAACATCCTTGGAGTGTCAGAATGCACAGATAGAAGGCAAATAAGTGTTCAATCGCTTTATTTCGCTTAGTTGCTTACTCTTGAGTAGAACTGCATGTTCACGCCAGAATTAAGCATCTTTGTGAAATGAGTCAAATTGAAGCAGAACACATTGGTGGAGTGTCAGAATGCATAGATCAGAAGGCAAATAAGCGTTCCATGGCTTTATTTCGCTTAGTTGCTTACTCTTGAGTAGAACTGCATGTTCACTCCAGAAATAAGCATCTTTGTAAAATGAGACAAATTGAAGCAGAACACATTGTTGGAGTGTCAGAATGCATAGATAGAAGGTAAATTAGCGTTCCATGGCTTTATTTCGCTTAGTTGCTTACTCTTGAGTAGAACTGCTTGTTCACTCCAGGAATAATCACCTTTGTAAAATGAGCCACATTGAAGCAGAACACATTGTTGGAGTGTCAGAATGCATAGATAGAAGGCAAATAAGCGTTCCATGGCTTTATTTCGCTTAGTTGCTTACTCTTGAGTAGAACTGCATGTTCACTCCAGAAATAAGCATCTTTGTAAAATGAGTCAAATTGAAGCAGAACACATTGTTGGAGTGTCATAATGCATAGATAGAAGGCAAATAAGCGTTCCATGGCTTTATTTCGCTTAGTTGCTTATTCTTGAGTAGAACTGCTTGTTCACTCCAGGAATAAGCATCTTTGTAAAATGAGTCAAATTGAAGCAGAAAACATTCTTGGAGTGTCAGAATGCACAGATAGAAGGCAAATAAGCGTTCCATGGCTTGATTTCGCTTAGTTGCTAACTCTTGAGTAGAACTGCATGTTCACGCCAGAATTAAGCATCTTTGTGAAATGAGTCAAATTGAAGCAGAACACATTGCTGGAGTGTCAGAATGCATAGATAGAAGGCAAATAAGCGTTCCATGGCTTTATTTCGCTCAGTTGCTTACTCTTGAGTAGAACTCCATGTCCACTCCAGAAATAAGCATCTTTGTAAAATGAGTCAAATTGAAGCAGAACACATTGTTGGAGTGTCAGAATGCACAGATAGAAGGCAAATAAGCGTTCTATCGCTTTATTTCGCTTAGTTGCTTACTCTTGAGTAGAACTGCATGTTCACGCCAGAATTAAGCATCTTTGTGAAATGAGTCAAATTGAAGCAGAACACATTGGTGGAGTGTCAGAATGCACAGATAGAAGTCAAATAAGCGTTCCATGGCTTTATTTCGCTTAGTTGCTTATTCTTGAGTAGAACTGCTTGTTCACTCCAGGAATAAGCATGTTTGTAAAATGAGCCAAATTGAAGCAGAAAACATTGTTGGAGTGTCAGAATGCATAGATAGAAGGCAAATAAGCGTTCTATCGCTTTATTTCGCTTAGTTGCTTACTCTTGAGTAGAACTGCATGTTCACGCCAGAATTAAGCATCTTTGTGAAATGAGTCAAATTGAAGCAGAACACATTGGTGGAGTGTCAGAATGCATTGATAGAAGGCAAATAAGCGTTCCATGGCTTTATTTCGCTTAGTTGCTTACTCTTGAGTAGAACTGCATGTTCACTCCAGAAATAAGCATCTTTGTAAAATGAGACAAATTGAAGCAGAACACATTGTTGGAGTGTCAGAATGCATAGATAGAAGGTAAATAAGCGTTCCATGGCTTTATTTCGCTTAGTTGCTTACTCTTGAGTAGAACTGCTTGTTCACTCCAGGAATAATCACCTTTGTAAAATGAGCCACATTGAAGCAGAACACATTGTTGGAGTGTCAGAATGCATAGATAGAAGGCAAATAAGCGTTCCATGGCTTTATTTCGCTTAGTTGCTTACTCTTGAGTAGAACTGCATGTTCACTCCAGAAATAAGCATCTTTGTAAAATGAGTCAAATTGAAGCAGAACACATTGTTGGAGTGTCATAATGCATAGATAGAAGGCAAATAAGCGTTCCATGGCTTTATTTCGCTTAGTTGCTTATTCTTGAGTAGAACTGCTTGTTCACTCCAGGAATAAGCATCTTTGTAAAATGAGTCAAATTGAAGCAGAAAACATTCTTGGAGTGTCAGAATGCACAGATAGAAGGCAAATAAGCGTTCCATGGCTTGATTTCGCTTAGTTGCTAACTCTTGAGTAGAACTGCATGTTCACGCCAGAATTAAGCATCTTTGTGAAATGAGTCAAATTGAAGCAGAACACATTGCTGGAGTGTCAGAATGCATAGATAGAAGGCAAATAAGCGTTCCATGGCTTTATTTCGCTCAGTTGCTTACTCTTGAGTAGAACTCCATGTCCACTCCAGAAATAAGCATCTTTGTAAAATGAGTCAAATTGAAGCAGAACACATTGTTGGAGTGTCAGAATGCACAGATAGAAGGCAAATAAGCGTTCTATCGCTTTATTTCGCTTAGTTGCTTACTCTTGAGTAGAACTGCATGTTCACGCCAGAATTAAGCATCTTTGTGAAATGAGTCAAATTGAAGCAGAACACATTGGTGGAGTGTCAGAATGCACAGATAGAAGTCAAATAAGCGTTCCATGGCTTTATTTCGCTTAGTTGCTTATTCTTGAGTAGAACTGCTTGTTCACTCCAGGAATAAGCATCTTTGTAAAATGAGTCAAATTGAAGCAGAAAACATTCTTGGAGTGTCATAATGCATAGATAGAAGGCAAATAAGCGTTCCATGGCTTTATTTCGCTTAGTTGCTTACTCTTGAGTAGAACTGCTTGTTCACTCCAGGAATAATCACCTTTGTAAAATGAGCCACATTGAAGCAGAACACATTGTTGGAGTGTCAGAATGCATAGATAGAAGGCAAATAAGCGTTCCATGGCTTTATTTCGCTTAGTTGCTTACTCTTGAGTAGAACTGCATGTTCACTCCAGAAATAAGCATCTTTGTAAAATGAGTCAAATTGAAGCAGAACACATTGTTGGAGTGTCATAATGCATAGATAGAAGGCAAATAAGCGTTCCATGGCTTTATTTCGCTTAGTTGCTTATTCTTGAGTAGAACTGCTTGTTCACTCCAGGAATAAGCATCTTTGTAAAATGAGTCAAATTGAAGCAGAAAACATTCTTGGAGTGTCAGAATGCACAGATAGAAGGCAAATAAGCGTTCCATGGCTTGATTTCGCTTAGTTGCTAACTCTTGAGTAGAACTGCATGTTCACGCCAGAATTAAGCATCTTTGTGAAATGAGTCAAATTGAAGCAGAACACATTGCTGGAGTGTCAGAATGCATAGATAGAAGGCAAATAAGCGTTCCATGGCTTTATTTCGCTCAGTTGCTTACTCTTGAGTAGAACTCCATGTCCACTCCAGAAATAAGCATCTTTGTAAAATGAGTCAAATTGAAGCAGAACACATTGTTGGAGTGTCAGAATGCACAGATAGAAGGCAAATAAGCGTTCTATCGCTTTATTTCGCTTAGTTGCTTACTCTTGAGTAGAACTGCATGTTCACGCCAGAATTAAGCATCTTTGTGAAATGAGTCAAATTGAAGCAGAACACATTGGTGGAGTGTCAGAATGCATTGATAGAAGGCAAATAAGCGTTCCATGGCTTTATTTCGCTTAGTTGCTTACTCTTGAGTAGAACTGCATGTTCACTCCAGAAATAAGCATCTTTGTAAAATGAGACAAATTGAAGCAGAACACATTGTTGGAGTGTCAGAATGCATAGATAGAAGGTAAATAAGCGTTCCATGGCTTTATTTCGCTTAGTTGCTTATTCTTGAGTAGAACTGCTTGTTCACTCCAGGAATAAGCATCTTTGTAAAATGAGTCAAATTGAAGCAGAAAACATTCTTGGAGTGTCAGAATGCACAGATAGAAGGCAAATAAGCGTTCCATGGCTTGATTTCGCTTAGTTGCTAACTCTTGAGTAGAACTGCATGTTCACGCCAGAATTAAGCATCTTTGTAAAATGAGTCAAATTGAAGCAGAACACATTGTTGGAGTGTCAGAATGCACAGATAGAAGGCAAATAAGCGTTCTATCGCTTTATTTCGCTTAGTTGCTTACTCTTGAGTAGAACTGCATGTTCACGCCAGAATTAAGCATCTTTGTGAAATGAGTCAAATTGAAGCAGAACACATTGGTGGAGTGTCAGAATGCACAGATAGAAGTCAAATAAGCGTTCCATGGCTTTATTTCGCTTAGTTGCTTATTCTTGAGTAGAACTGCTTGTTCACTCCAGGAATAAGCATGTTTGTAAAATGAGCCAAATTGAAGCAGAAAACATTGGTGGAGTGTCAGAATGCATAGATAGAAGGCAAATAAGCGTTCCATGGCTTTATTTCGCTTAGTTGCTTACTCTTGAGTAGAACTGCATGTTCACGCCAGAAATAATCACCTTCGTAAAATGAGCCAAATTGAAGCAGAAAACATTGTTGGACTGTCAGAATGCATAGATAGAAGGCAAATAAGCGTTCCATGGCTTTATTTCGCTTAGTTGCTTACTCTTGAGTAGAACTGCATATTCACTCAAGAAATAAGCATCTTTGTAAAATGAGTCAAATTGAAGCAGAACACATTGGTGGAGTGTCAGAATGCATAGATAGAAGGCAAATAAGCGTTCTATCGCTTTATTTCGCTTAGTTGCTTGCTCTTGAGTAGAACTGCATGTTTACGCCAGAATTAAGCATCTTTGTGAAATGAGTCAAATTGAAGCAGAACACATTGGTGGAGTGTCAGAATGCATAGATAGAAGGCGAATAAACGTTCCATGGCTTTATTTCGCTTAGTGGCTTACTCTTGAGTAGAACTGCATGTTCACGCCAGAAATAAGCATCTTTGTAAAATGAGCCAAATTGAAGTAGAAAACATTGTTGGAGTGTCAGAATGCATAGATAGAAGGCAAATAAGCGTTCCATGGCTTTATTTCGCTTAGTTGCTTACTCTTGAGTAGAACTGCATATTCACTCAAGAAATAAGCATCTTTGTAAAATGAGTCAAATTGAAGCAGAAAACATTCTTGGAGTGTCAGAATGCACAGATAGAAGGCAAATAAGCGTTCCATGGCTTGATTTCGCTTAGTTGCTAACTCTTGAGTAGAACTGCATGTTCACGCCAGAATTAAGCATCTTTGTGAAATGAGTCAAATTGAAGCAGAACACATTGTTGGAGTGTCAGAATGCACAGATAGAAGGCAAATAAGCGTTCTATCGCTTTATTTCGCTTAGTTGCTTACTCTTGAGTAGAACTGCATGTTCATTCCAGAATTAAGCATCTTTGTTAAATGAGTCAAATTGAAGCAGAACACATTGGTGGAGTGTCAGAATGCACAGATAGAAGTCAAATAAGCGTTCCATGGCTTTATTTCGCTTAGTTGCTTATTCTTGAGTAGAACTGCTTGTTCACTCCAGGAATAAGCATCTTTGTAAAATGAGTCAAATTGAAGCAGAAAACATTGTTGGAGTGTCAGAATGCACAGATAGAAGGCAAATAAGCGTTCCATGGCTTTATTTCGCTCAGTTGCTTACTCTTGAGTAGAACTCCATGTTCACTCCAGAAATAAGCATCTTTGTAAAATGAGTCAAATTGAAGCAGAACACATTGTTGGAGTGTCAGAATGCACAGATAGAAGGCAAATAAGCGTTCTATCGCTTTATTTCGCTTAGTTGCTTACTCTTGAGTAGAACTGCATGTTCACGCCAGAATTAAGCATCTTTGTGAAATGAGTCAAATTGAAGCAGAACACATTGGTGGAGTGTCAGAATGCACAGGTAGAAGTCAAATAAGCGTTCCATGGCTTTATTTCGCTTAGTTGCTTATTCTTGAGTAGAACTGCTTGTTCACTCCAGGAATAAGCATGTTTGTAAAATGAGCCAAATTGAAGCAGAAAACATTGTTGGAGTGTCAGAATGCATAGATAGAAGGCAAATAAGCGTTCCATGGCTTTATTTCGCTTAGTTGCTTACTCTTGAGTAGAACTGCATGTTCACTCCAGAAATAAGCATCTTTGTAAAATGAGTCAAATTGAAGCAGAACACATTGTTGGAGTATCATAATGCATAGATAGAAGGCGAATAAACGTTCCATGGCTTTATTTCGCTTAGTGGCTTACTCTTGAGTAGAACTGCATGTTCACGCCAGAAATAAGCATCTTTGTAAAATGAGCCAAATTGAAGTAGAAGACATTGTTGGAGTGTCAGAATGCATAGATAGAAGGCAAATAAGCGTTCCATGGCTTTATTTCGCTTAGTGGCTTACTCTTGAGTAGAACTGCATATTCACTCAAGAAATAAGCATCTTTGTAAAATGAGTCAAATTGAAGCAGAAAACATTCTTGGAGTGTCAGAATGCACAGATAGAAGGCAAATAAGCGTTCCATGGCTTGATTTCGCTTAGTTGCTAACTCTTGAGTAGAACTGGATGTTCACGCCAGAATTAAGCATCTTTGTGAAATGAGTCAAATTGAAGCAGAACACATTGTTGGAGTGTCAGAATGCATAGATAGAAGGCAAATAAGCGTTCCATGGCTTTATTTCGCTTAGTTGCTTACTATTGAGTAGAACTGCTTGTTCACTCCAGGAATAAGCATCTTTGTAAAATGAGTCAAATTGAAGCAGAAAACATCCTTGGAGTGTTAGAATGCACAGATAGAAGGCAAATAAGCGTTCAATCGCTTTATTTCGCTTAGTTGCTTACTCTTGAGTAGAACTGCATGTTCACGCCAGAATTAAGCATCTTTGTGAAATGAGTCAAATTGAAGCAGAACACATTGGTGGAGTGTCAGAATGCATAGATCAGAAGGCAAATAAGCGTTCCATGGCTTTTTTTCGCTTAGTTGCTTACTCTTGAGTAGAACTGCATGTTCACTCCAGAAATAAGCATCTTTGTAAAATGAGACAAATTGAAGCAGAACACATTGTTGGAGTGTCAGAATGCATAGATAGAAGGTAAATAAGTGTTCCATGGCTTTATTTCGCTTAGTTGCTTACTCTTGAGTAGAACTGCTTGTTCACTCCAGGAATAAGCATCTTTGTAAAATGAGCCACATTGAAGCAGAACACATTGTTGGAGTGTCATAATGCATAGATAGAAGGCAAATAAGCGTTCCATGGCTTTATTTCGCTTAGTTGCTTACTCTTGAGTAGAACTGCATGTTCACTCCAGAAATAAGCATCTTTGTAAAATGAGTCAAATTGAAGCAGAACACATTGTTGGAGTGTCATAATGCATAGATAGAAGGCAAATAAGCGTTCCATGGCTTTATTTCGCTTAGTTGCTTATTCTTGAGTAGAACTGCTTGTTCACTCCAGGAATAAGCATCTTTGTAAAATGAGTCAAATTGAAGCAGAAAACATTCTTGGAGTGTCAGAATGCACAGATAGAAGGCAAATAAGCGTTCCATGGCTTGATTTCGCTTAGTTGCTAACTCTTGAGTAGAACTGCATGTTCACGCCAGAATTAAGCATCTTTGTGAAATGAGTCAAATTGAAGCAGAACACATTGCTGGAGTGTCAGAATGCATAGATAGAAGGCAAATAAGCGTTCCATGGCTTTATTTCGCTAAGTTGCTTACTCTTGAGTAGAACTCCATGTCCACTCCAGAAATAAGCATCTTTGTAAAATGAGTCAAATTGAAGCAGAACACATTGTTGGAGTGTCAGAATGCACAGATAGAAGGCAAATAAGCGTTCTATCGCTTTATTTCGCTTAGTTGCTTACTCTTGAGTAGAACTGCATGTTCACGCCAGAATTAAGCATCTTTGTGAAATGAGTCAAATTGAAGCAGAACACATTGGTGGAGTGTCAGAATGCACAGATAGAAGTCAAATAAGCGTTCCATGGCTTTATTTCGCTTAGTTGCTTATTCTTGAGTAGAACTGCTTGTTCACTCCAGGAATAAGCATGTTTGTAAAATGAGCCAAATTGAAGCAGAAAACATTGTTGGAGTGTCAGAATGCATAGATAGAAGGCAAATAAGCGTTCTATCGCTTTATTTCGCTTAGTTGCTTACTCTTGAGTAGAACTGCATGTTCACGCCAGAATTAAGCATCTTTGTGAAATGAGTCAAATTGAAGCAGAACACATTGGTGGAGTGTCAGAATGCATTGATAGAAGGCAAATAAGCGTTCCATGGCTTTATTTCGCTTAGTTGCTTACTCTTGAGTAGAACTGCATGTTCACTCCAGAAATAAGCATCTTTGTAAAATGAGACAAATTGAAGCAGAACACATTGTTGGAGTGTCAGAATGCATAGATAGAAGGTAAATAAGCGTTCCATGGCTTTATTTCGCTTAGTTGCTTACTCTTGAGTAGAACTGCTTGTTCACTCCAGGAATAATCACCTTTGTAAAATGAGCCACATTGAAGCAGAACACATTGTTGGAGTGTCAGAATGCATAGATAGAAGGCAAATAAGCGTTCCATGGCTTTATTTCGCTTAGTTGCTTACTCTTGAGTAGAACTGCATGTTCACTCCAGGAATAAGCATGTTTGTAAAATGAGCCAAATTGAAGCAGAAAACATTGTTAGAGTGTCAGAATGCACAGATAGAAGTCAAATAAGCGTTCCATGGCTTTATTTCGCTTAGTTGCTTATTCTTGAGTAGAACTGCTTGTTCACTCCAGGAATAAGCATCTTTGTAAAATGAGTCAAATTGAAGCAGAAAACATTGTTGGAGTGTCAGAATGCACAGATAGAAGGCAAATAAGCGTTCCATGGCTTTATTTCGCTCAGTTGCTTACTCTTGAGTAGAACTCCATGTTCACTCCAGAAATAAGCATCTTTGTAAAATGAGTCAAATTGAAGCAGAACACATTGTTGGAGTGTCAGAATGCACAGATAGAAGGCAAATAAGCGTTCTATCGCTTTATTTCGCTTAGTTGCTTACTCTTGAGTAGAACTGCATGTTCACGCCAGAATTAAGCATCTTTGTGAAATGAGTCAAATTGAAGCAGAACACATTGGTGGAGTGTCAGAATGCACAGGTAGAAGTCAAATAAGCGTTCCATGGCTTTATTTCGCTTAGTTGCTTATTCTTGAGTAGAACTGCTTGTTCACTCCAGGAATAAGCATGTTTGTAAAATGAGCCAAATTGAAGCAGAAAACATTGTTGGAGTGTCAGAATGCATAGATAGAAGGCAAATAAGCGTTCCATGGCTTTATTTCGCTTAGTTGCTTACTCTTGAGTAGAACTGCATGTTCACTCCAGAAATAAGCATCTTTGTAAAATGAGTCAAATTGAAGCAGAACACATTGTTGGAGTATCATAATGCATAGATAGAAGGCGAATAAACGTTCCATGGCTTTATTTCGCTTAGTGGCTTACTCTTGAGTAGAACTGCATGTTCACGCCAGAAATAAGCATCTTTGTAAAATGAGCCAAATTGAAGTAGAAGACATTGTTGGAGTGTCAGAATGCATAGATAGAAGGCAAATAAGCGTTCCATGGCTTTATTTCGCTTAGTGGCTTACTCTTGAGTAGAACTGCATATTCACTCAAGAAATAAGCATCTTTGTAAAATGAGTCAAATTGAAGCAGAAAACATTCTTGGAGTGTCAGAATGCACAGATAGAAGGCAAATAAGCGTTCCATGGCTTGATTTCGCTTAGTTGCTAACTCTTGAGTAGAACTGGATGTTCACGCCAGAATTAAGCATCTTTGTGAAATGAGTCAAATTGAAGCAGAACACATTGTTGGAGTGTCAGAATGCATAGATAGAAGGCAAATAAGCGTTCCATGGCTTTATTTCGCTTAGTTGCTTACTATTGAGTAGAACTGCTTGTTCACTCCAGGAATAAGCATCTTTGTAAAATGAGTCAAATTGAAGCAGAAAACATCCTTGGAGTGTTAGAATGCACAGATAGAAGGCAAATAAGCGTTCAATCGCTTTATTTCGCTTAGTTGCTTACTCTTGAGTAGAACTGCATGTTCACGCCAGAATTAAGCATCTTTGTGAAATGAGTCAAATTGAAGCAGAACACATTGGTGGAGTGTCAGAATGCATAGATCAGAAGGCAAATAAGCGTTCCATGGCTTTTTTTCGCTTAGTTGCTTACTCTTGAGTAGAACTGCATGTTCACTCCAGAAATAAGCATCTTTGTAAAATGAGACAAATTGAAGCAGAACACATTGTTGGAGTGTCAGAATGCATAGATAGAAGGTAAATAAGTGTTCCATGGCTTTATTTCGCTTAGTTGCTTACTCTTGAGTAGAACTGCTTGTTCACTCCAGGAATAAGCATCTTTGTAAAATGAGCCACATTGAAGCAGAACACATTGTTGGAGTGTCATAATGCATAGATAGAAGGCAAATAAGCGTTCCATGGCTTTATTTCGCTTAGTTGCTTACTCTTGAGTAGAACTGCTTGTTCACTCCAGGAATAAGCATCTTTGTAAAATGAGTCAAATTGAAGCAGAAAACATTCTTGGAGTGTCAGAATGCACAGATAGAAGGCAAATAAGCGTTCCATGGCTTGATTTCGCTTAGTTGCTAACTCTTGAGTAGAACTGCATGTTCACGCCAGAATTAAGCATCTTTGTGAAATGAGTCAAATTGAAGCAGAACACATTGCTGGAGTGTCAGAATGCATAGATAGAAGGCAAATAAGCGTTCCATGGCTTTATTTCGCTAAGTTGCTTACTCTTGAGTAGAACTCCATGTCCACTCCAGAAATAAGCATCTTTGTAAAATGAGTCAAATTGAAGCAGAACACATTGTTGGAGTGTCAGAATGCACAGATAGAAGGCAAATAAGCGTTCTATCGCTTTATTTCGCTTAGTTGCTTACTCTTGAGTAGAACTGCATGTTCACGCCAGAATTAAGCATCTTTGTGAAATGAGTCAAATTGAAGCAGAACACATTGGTGGAGTGTCAGAATGCACAGATAGAAGTCAAATAAGCGTTCCATGGCTTTATTTCGCTTAGTTGCTTATTCTTGAGTAGAACTGCTTGTTCACTCCAGGAATAAGCATGTTTGTAAAATGAGCCAAATTGAAGCAGAAAACATTGTTGGAGTGTCAGAATGCATAGATAGAAGGCAAATAAGCGTTCTATCGCTTTATTTCGCTTAGTTGCTTACTCTTGAGTAGAACTGCATGTTCACGCCAGAATTAAGCATCTTTGTGAAATGAGTCAAATTGAAGCAGAACACATTGGTGGAGTGTCAGAATGCATTGATAGAAGGCAAATAAGCGTTCCATGGCTTTATTTCGCTTAGTTGCTTACTCTTGAGTAGAACTGCATGTTCACTCCAGAAATAAGCATCTTTGTAAAATGAGACAAATTGAAGCAGAACACATTGTTGGAGTGTCAGAATGCATAGATAGAAGGTAAATAAGCGTTCCATGGCTTTATTTCGCTTAGTTGCTTACTCTTGAGTAGAACTGCTTGTTCACTCCAGGAATAATCACCTTTGTAAAATGAGCCACATTGAAGCAGAACACATTGTTGGAGTGTCAGAATGCATAGATAGAAGGCAAATAAGCGTTCCATGGCTTTATTTCGCTTAGTTGCTTACTCTTGAGTAGAACTGCATGTTCACTCCAGAAATAAGCATCTTTGTAAAATGAGTCAAATTGAAGCAGAAAACATTCTTGGAGTGTCAGAATGCACAGATAGAAGGCAAATAAGCGTTCCATGGCTTGATTTCGCTTAGTTGCTAACTCTTAACACTGGTCTTGAAAGATCTAAAATGGCGGCGCGTGAAGACGCAGCGGCTGGTTGCTCCCTAACTCAGAATTTGGCTTTCTTGTCCTGCCAAAATAGACTTGTTTATAGTCGACAGGATATGTTATCTATTCGGCTACGGAGCGAGCACTGCATAAATTGTGAGTGTCTCCGCGTCTGCAAGGAAGATTTTTTTACTTCAAAGAACCGGGGAGGAAAGAGGCACAGGAGAAACCGTAAACAAAAGAGAGGTTGCAGGGGAGGAAGGCGACTAAAGCAATTAAGGCTGAAGACACAGCACTATAACTTACCACTTCCCAGCATTTTCTATGCGAATGTGAGATCCTTGGTGAACAAGCTGGAGGAGTGGAAGCTGTGGGTGGCAACTGAGAGAACTGTGAGTGAATGCTGTCTTCTGCTGATTACAGAAACTTGGCTGACACCACTTATACCTGACTCAGCCATAGAACTAGCAGGCTATACAGTGTTCCGTCATGATAGAACAGAGGACTCTGGTAAAAGAAGGGGGGGAGGTTTGTGTGCATATGTAAACAACTGCTGGTGCACAAACCACACCGTGATAGCTAGTCATTGTTCCCCAACTGTGGAATTTATGACGCTTAAATGCAGACCTATTTACATCCCCCGAGAATTTACAGTAGTACTGATAACTATAGTATATATTGCACCTGATGCGAACATCAATGAGGCATTGGGTCTCCTGCACGATGCTGTTAACAGACAACAATGCAAGTATCCTGAGGCTGCATCTATTGTATGCGGGGATTTCAACCAAGCAGATTTGAAAGTGGTCCTACCTAAATTTTATCAACATATAAAGTGTGCAACCAGGGGTGAAAGGACTCTGGACAGACTGTACACAAATGTCAAGCAAGCCTATAAAGCTGAACCGCTGGCACACCTGGGTCAATCTGATCACGTGTCCCTGCTCCTGACTCCTCTATACATTCCACTGAGGAAACGGATTCCAACAACAAAGAGGAGTATTACAATATGGCCGGCTGAAGCATCTCAACAGCTACAGGACTGTTTTCATGACACAGACTGGGCGGTGTTTAACCAACAGGACATAGAGACTTTTACTGAGGAAGTGCTGGATTACATCAGGTTCTGCACTGACAATGTAACACAGAGGCGCCGGATAAAGATCTATCCAAATAGGAAGCCCTGGATGACAAGGGAGGTACAGGGGCTGCTAAAGGCAAGAAATACTGCTTTTAGAAGTGGAAACAGGATGCTGTACAGCTCAGCCAGAGCAGATTTAAAGAGAGGTATCCGGGTGGCCAAAGAGGCGTACAGACAGCGGCTGGGGGATCACCTACAGAGTAATAACACCAGGCAGGTGTGGCAAGGTGTACAGGAACTGACGGGGCAAAAATCCAAAGATTCCTTGGTGGACGAGGGAGGGTCATCCCTCGCAGAGGAGTTGAATGTCTTTTTTGCCCGCTTTGAAGCAACATCTGCAGCAACACCTGCGGAGGCTAGCCCACCGTCGCCACCGTCGCCACCATCGGTGCAAAGGAATGTGGTATTCAAAGCGGAGGAAGGAGAGATGAGGAAGGTGCTGAAGGGAATCAACTCAAGGAAGGCTACAGGGCCAGATGGAGTAGCTGGAAGAGTCTTAAGAGACTGCGCAGACCAACTAGCAGGAGTCTTCACTGGGATTTTAAATCGATCCCTAGCCCAGGCTACTGTCCCATCTTGCCTGAAGTCCTCTATTATTGTTCCAGTACCAAAAAAATCCAATCCGGAGAATCCGAATGACTTTCGTCCAGTAGCACTTACACCCATAATTATGAAGTGCTTTGAAAAGCTGGTACGAAATTATGTCATTGCCTGCCTACCAGAGGGATTGGACACATTCCAATTTGCCTACAAAACGAAAAGATCAACAGAGGATGCCGTGGCGATTGCCCTCCAAGCTGTTCTTGCACATTTGGAGCAGCGGGGGAGCTACGCCAGACTGCTTTTTGTAGATTTCAGCTCGGCATTCAATACCATTCTACCGCGACGTCTGATAACTAAATTGGGAAATCTGGGGCTCCCGCTATCACTCTGTGGGTGGATACTGGACTTTCTCTCAGAACGCTCCCAGAGGGTCCGGTTGGGCCCTTATATGTCAAACATGCTTAGGACTAACACAGGAACACCACAAGGATGCGTGCTTAGTCCGCTCCTTTATACTCTTTATACATATGATTGTGTCGCTGCCCACCCTAGAAATAGGGTTGTCAAATTTGCAGATGACACAACCGTGATCGGGCTCATCTCTGATAAGGAGGGTGAAACTGAGTATAGAGATGAGGTGGAGCGGCTGACAGAGTGGTGCAGAGTTAACAACTTGCTCATAAACACAAAGAAAACTAAGGAGCTTGTGGTGGACTTTAGGAGACAGAAGAACGAGGTCCAGCCACTCTTGATTGACGGAATTTGTGTGGAGAGGGTAACAACGTTTAGATTTCTAGGCATTGAGTTACAGGAGGATCTGTCCTGGAGTGTTAATACAAGGGGGCTTGTGAAGAAGGCGCAGCAGAGACTGTATTTTTTGAGAATTTTAAGGAAAAACCATCTTCCACAAAAGCTGCTGCTTGCCTTCTATCACTGTGCCATACAGAGCGTGCTCACGTACGGTTTATGTGTGTGGTACGGAAGCTGTACTTCCCAGGACAGAGCAGGGCTGTGTAGAATTATTAAAACAGCAGAGAGCATTATTGGCTGCTCACTCTCCACCTTAGAACAAATTTACACCACCAGGTGCCATAGAAAAGCACTAGATATATCAAGAGATCCAACGCACCCTGGCCACCATTTCTTTCAGCTCCTGCCATCGGGACGGAGATATAGAACAATGCAGGCAAGAACGAGCCGTCTCAGGAACAGTTTCTTCTCTAGAGCAATTTTGGCCTTAAATGGAAAGCCCGGACTTTGAAGTCATCTTATTTTACTTGTTATTTTGTAGTATATTTACTGTTTTTAATTAGCTTTTTGTAATTTTGGATTATGCGGAATGCTTTATCTGAGTGGATGTAGCAACCGAGTAATTTCGTTGTTCCCGCAAGGGGACAATGACAATAAAGATATCTTATCTCTTATCTTATCTTATCTTGAGTAGAACTGCATGTTCACGCCAGAATTAAGCATCTTTGTGAAATGAGTCAAATTGAAGCAGAACACATTGCTGGAGTGTCAGAATGCATAGATAGAAGGCAAATAAGCGTTCCATGGCTTTATTTCGCTCAGTTGCTTACTCTTGAGTAGAACTCCATGTCCACTCCAGAAATAAGCATCTTTGTAAAATGAGTCAAATTGAAGCAGAACACATTGTTGGAGTGTCAGAATGCACAGATAGAAGGCAAATAAGCGTTCTATCGCTTTATTTCGCTTAGTTGCTTACTCTTGAGTAGAACTGCATGTTCACGCCAGAATTAAGCATCTTTGTGAAATGAGTCAAATTGAAGCAGAACACATTGGTGGAGTGTCAGAATGCATAGATAGAAGGCAAATAAGCGTTCCATGGCTTTATTTCGCTTAGTTGCTTATTCTTGAGTAGAACTGCTTGTTCACTCCAGGAATAAGCATGTTTGTAAAATGAGCCAAATTGAAGCAGAAAACATTGTTGGAGTGTCAGAATGCATAGATAGAAGGCAAATAAGCGTTCTATCGCTTTATTTCGCTTAGTTGCTTACTCTTGAGTAGAACTGCATGTTCACGCCAGAATTAAGCATCTTTGTGAAATGAGTCAAATTGAAGCAGAACACATTGGTGGAGTGTCAGAATGCATAGATAGAAGGCAAATAAGCGTTCCATGGCTTTATTTCGCTTAGTTGCTTACTCTTGAGTAGAACTGCATGTTCACGCCAGAAATAATCACCTTCGTAAAATGAGCCAAATTGAAGCAGAAAACATTGTTGGAGTGTCAGAATGCATAGATAGAAGGCAAATAAGCGTTCCATGGCTTTATTTCGCTTAGTTGCTTACTCTTGAGTAGAACTGCATATTCACTCAAGAAATAAGCATCTTTGTAAAATGAGTCAAATTGAAGCAGAACACATTGGTGGAGTGTCAGAATGCATAGATAGAAGGCAAATAAGCGTTCTATCGCTTTATTTCGCTTAGTTGCTTGCTCTTGAGTAGAACTGCATGTTCACGCCAGAATTAAGCATCTTTGTGAAATGAGTCAAATTGAAGCAGAACACATTGGTGGAGTGTCAGAATGCATAGATAGAAGGCGAATAAACGTTCCATGGCTTTATTTCGCTTATTGGCTTACTCTTGAGTAGAACTGCATGTTCACGCCAGAAATAAGCATCTTTGTAAAATGAGCCAAATTGAAGCAGAAAACATTCTTGGAGTGTCAGAATGCACAGATAGAAGGCAAATAAGCGTTCCATGGCTTGATTTCGCTTAGTTGCTAACTCTTGAGTAGAACTGCATGTTCACGCCAGAATTAAGCATCTTTGTGAAATGAGTCAAATTGAAGCAGAACACATTGCTTGAGTGTCAGAATGCATAGATAGAAGGCAAATAAGCGTTCCATGGCTTTATTTCGCTCAGTTGCTTACTCTTGAGTAGAACTCCATGTTCACTCCAGAAATAAGCATCTTTGTAAAATGAGTCAAATTGAAGCAGAACACATTGTTGGAGTGTCAGAATGCATAGATAGAAGGCAAATAAGCGTTCCATGGCTTTATTTCGCTTAGTTGCTTACTCTTGAGTAGAACTGCATATTCACTCCAGAAATAAGCATCTTTGTAAAATGAGTCAAATTGAAGCAGAACACATTGTTGGAGTATCATAATGCATAGATAGAAGGCGAATAAACGTTCCATGGCTTTATTTCGCTTAGTGGCTTACTCTTGAGTAGAACTGCATGTTCACGCCAGAAATAAGCATCTTTGTAAAATGAGCCAAATTGAAGTAGAAGACATTGTTGGAGTGTCAGAATGCATAGATAGAAGGCAAATAAGCGTTCCATGGCTTTATTTCGCTTAGTTGCTTACTCTTGAGTAGAACTGCATATTCACTCAAGAAATAAGCATCTTTGTAAAATGAGTCAAATTGAAGCAGAAAACATCCTTGGAGTGTCAGAATGCACAGATAGAAGGCAAATAAGCGTTCTATCGCTTTATTTCGCTTAGTTGCTTACTCTTGAGTAGAACTGCATGTTCACGCCAGAATTAAGCATCTTTGTGAAATGAGTCAAATTGAAGCAGAACACATTGGTGGAGTGTCAGAATGCACAGATAGAAGTCAAATAATTGTTCCATGGCTTTATTTCGCTTAGTTGCTTATTCTTGAGTAGAACTGCTTGTTCACTCCAGGAATAAGCATGTTTGTAAAATGAGCCAAATTGAAGCAGAAAACATTGTTGGAGTGTCAGAATGCATAGATAGAAGGCAAATAAGCGTTCCATGGCTTTATTTCGCTTAGTTGCTTACTCTTGAGTAGAACTGCTTGTTCACTCCAGGAATAAGCATCTTTGTAAAATGAGTCAAATTGAAGCAGAAAACATTGTTGGAGTGTAAGAATGCACAGATAGAAGGCGAATAAGCGTTCTATCGCTTTATTTCGCTTAGTTGCTTACTCTTGAGTAGAACTGCATGTTCACGCCAGAATTAAGCATCTTTGTAAAATGAGCCAAATTGAAGTAGAAAACATTGTTGGAGTGTCAGAATGCATAGATAGAAGGCAAATAAGCGTTCCATGGCTTTATTTCGCTTAGTTGCTTACTCTTGAGTAGAACTGCATATTCACTCAAGAAATAAGCATCTTTGTAAAATGAGTCAAATTGAAGCAGAACACATTGGTGGAGTGTCAGAATGCATAGATAGAAGGCAAATAAGCGTTCCATGGCTTTATTTCGCTTAGTTGCTTATTCTTGAGTAGAACTGCTTGTTCACTCCAGGAATAAGCATCTTTGTAAAATGAGTCAAATTGAAGCAGAAAACATCCTTGGAGTGTCAGAATGCACAGATAGAAGGCAAATAAGCGTTCTATCGCTTTATTTCGCTTAGTTGCTTACTCTTGAGTAGAACTGCATGTTCACGCCAGAATTAAGCATCTTTGTGAAATGAGTCAAATTGAAGCAGAACACATTGGTGGAGTGTCAGAATGCCTAGATAGAAGGCAAATAAGCGTTCCATGGCTTTATTTCACTTAGTGGCTTACTCTTGAGTAGAACTGCATGTTCACTCAAGAAATAAGCATCTTTGTAAAATGAATCAAATTGAAGCAGAACACATTGTTGGAGTGTCAGAATGCATAGATAGAAGGCAAATAAGCGTTCCATGGCTTTATTTCGCTTAGTTGCTTACTCTTGAGTAGAACTGCATGTTCACGCCAGAAATAAGGATCTTTGTGAAATGAGCCACATTGAAGCAGAAAACATTGTTGGAGTGTCAGAATGCATAGATATAAGGCAAATAAGCGTTCCATGGCTTTATTTCGCTTAGTTGCTTACTCTTGAGTAGAACTGCATGTTCACTCCAGAAATAAGCATCTTTGTAAAATGAGTCAAATTGAAGCAGAACACATTGTTGGAGTGTCAGAATGCACAGATAGAAGTCAAATAATTGTTCCATGGCTTTATTTCGCTTAGTTGCTTATTCTTGAGTAGAACTGCTTGTTCACTGCAGGAATAAGCATGTTTGTAAAATGAGCCAAATTGAAGCAGAAAACATTGTTGGAGTGTCAGAATGCATAGATAGAAGGCAAATAAGCGTTCCATGGCTTTATTTCGCTTAGTTGCTTACTCTTGAGTAGAACTGCATATTCACTCAAGAAATAAGCATCTTTGTAAAATGAGTCAAATTGAAGCAGAAAACATTCTTGGAGTGTCAGAATGCATAGATAGAAGGCAAATAAGCGTTCCATGGCTTGATTTCGCTTAGTTGCTAACTCTTGAGTAGAACTGCATGTTCACGCCAGAATTAAGCATCTTTGTGAAATGAGTCAAATTGAAGCAGAACACATTGTTGGAGTGTCAGAATGCATAGATAGAAGGCAAATAAGCGTTCCATGGCTTTATTTCGCTTAGTTGCTTACTCTTGAGTAGAACTGCTTGTTCACTCCAGGAATAAGCATCTTTGTAAAATGAGTCAAATTGAAGCAGAAAACATCCTTGGAGTGTCAGAATGCACAGATAGAAGGCAAATAAGCGTTCAATCGCTTTATTTCGCTTAGTTGCTTACTCTTGAGTAGAACTGCATGTCCACGTCAGAATTAAGCATCTTTGTGAAATGAGTCAAATTGAAGCAGAACACATTGGTGGAGTGTCAGAATGCATAGATCAGAAGGCAAATAAGCGTTCCATGGCTTTATTTCGCTTAGTTGCTTACTCTTGAGTAGAACTGCATGTTCACTCCAGAAATAAGCATCTTTGTAAAATGAGACAAATTGAAGCAGAACACATTGTTGGAGTGTCAGAATGCATAGATAGAAGGTAAATAAGCGTTCCATGGCTTTATTTCGCTTAGTTGCTTACTCTTGAGTAGAACTGCTTGTTCACTCCAGGAATAATCACCTTTGTAAAATGAGCCACATTGAAGCAGAACACATTGTTGGAGTGTCAGAATGCATAGATAGAAGGCAAATAAGCGTTCCATGGCTTTATTTCGCTTAGTTGCTTACTCTTGAGTAGAACTGCATATTCACTCAAGAAATAAGCATCTTGGTAAAATGAATCAAATTGAAGCAGAACACATTGTTGGAGTGTCAGAATGCATAGATAGAAGGCAAATAAGCGTTCCATGGCTTTATTTCGCTTAGTTGCTTACTCTTGAGTAGAACTGCATGTTCACGCCAGAAATAAGGATCTTTGTGAAATGAGCCACATTGAAGCAGAAAACATTGTTGGAGTGTCAGAATGCATAGATATAAGGCAAATAAGCGTTCCATGGCTTTATTTCGCTTAGTTGCTTACTCTTGAGTAGAACTGCATGTTCACTCCAGAAATAAGCATCTTTGTAAAATGAGTCAAATTGAAGCAGAACACATTGTTGGAGTGTCAGAATGCACAGATAGAAGTCAAATAATTGTTCCATGGCTTTATTTCGCTTAGTTGCTTATTCTTGAGTAGAACTGCTTGTTCACTCCAGGAATAAGCATGTTTGTAAAATGAGCCAAATTGAAGCAGAAAACATTGTTGGAGTGTCAGAATGCATAGATAGAAGGCAAATAAGCGTTCCATGGCTTTATTTCGCTTAGTTGCTTACTCTTGAGTAGAACTGCTTGTTCACTCCAGGAATAAGCATCTTTGTAAAATGAGTCAAATTGAAGCAGAAAACATTGTTGGAGTGTCAGAATGCACAGATAGAAGGCGAATAAGCGTTCTATCGCTTTATTTCGCTTAGTTGCTTACTCTTGAGTAGAACTGCATGTTCACGCCAGAATTAAGCATCTTTGTAAAATGAGCCAAATTGAAGTAGAAAACATTGTTGGAGTGTCAGAATGCATAGATAGAAGGCAAATAAGCGTTCCATGGCTTTATTTCGCTTAGTTGCTTACTCTTGAGTAGAACTGCATATTCACTCAAGAAATAAGCATCTTTGTAAAATGAGTCAAATTGAAGCAGAACACATTGGTGGAGTGTCAGAATGCATATATAGAAGGCAAATAAGCGTTCCATGGCTTTATTTCGCTTAGTTGCTTATTCTTGAGTAGAACTGCTTGTTCACTCCAGGAATAAGCATCTTTGTAAAATGAGTCAAATTGAAGCAGAAAACATCCTTGGAGTGTCAGAATGCACAGATAGAAGGCAAATAAGCGTTCTATCGCTTTATTTCGCTTAGTTGCTTACTCTTGAGTAGAACTGCATGTTCACGCCAGAATTAAGCATCTTTGTGAAATGAGTCAAATTGAAGCAGAACACATTGGTGGAGTGTCAGAATGCATAGATAGAAGGCAAATAAGCGTTCCATGGCTTTATTTCGCTTAGTTGCTTACTCTTGAGTAGAACTGCATGTTCACACCAGAAATAAGCATCTTTGTAAAATGAGCCAAATTGAAGTAGAAAACATTGTTGGAGTGTCAGAATGCATAGATAGAAGTCAAATAAGCGTTCCATGGCTTTATTTCGCTTAGTTGCTTACTCTTGAGTAGAACTGCATATTCACTCAAGAAATAAGCATCTTTGTAAAATGAGTCAAATTGAAGCAGAACACATTGGTGGAGTGTCAGAATGCATAGATAGAAGGCAAATAAGCGTTCCATGGCTTTATTTCGCTTAGTTGCTTATTCTTGAGTAGAACTGCTTGTTCACTCCAGGAATAAGCATCTTTGTAAAATGAATCAAATTGAAGCAGAACACATTGTTGGAGTGTCAGAATGCATAGATAGAAGGCAAATAAGCGTTCCATGGCTTTATTTCGCTTAGTTGCTTACTCTTGAGTAGAACTGCATGTTCACGCCAGAAATAAGGATCTTTGTGAAATGAGCCACATTGAAGCAGAAAACATTGTTGGAGTGTCAGAATGCATAGATATAAGGCAAATAAGCGTTCCATGGCTTTATTTCGCTTAGTTGCTTACTCTTGAGTAGAACTGCATGTTCACTCCAGAAATAAGCATCTTTGTAAAATGAGTCAAATTGAAGCAGAACACATTGGTGGAGTGTCATAATGCATAGATAGAAGGCAAATAAGCGTTCCATGGCTTTATTTCGCTTAGTTCCTTATTCTTGAGTAGAACTGCTTGTTCACACCAGGAATAAGCATCTTTGTAAAATGAGTCAAATTGAAGCAGAAAACATTGTTGGAGTGTCAGAATGCACAGATAGAAGGCAAATAAGCGTTCCATGGATTGATTTCGCTTAGTTGCTAACTCTTGAGTAGAACTGCATGTTCACGCCAGAATTAAGCATCTTTGTGAAATGAGTCAAATTGAAGCAGAACACATTGCTGGAGTGTCAGAATGCATAGATAGAAGGCAAATAAGCGTTCCATGGCTTTATTTCGCTCAGTTGCTTACTCTTGAGTAGAACTCCATGTTCACTCCAGAAATAAGCATCTTTGTAAAATGAGTCAAATTGAAGCAGAACACATTGTTGGAGTGTCAGAATGCACAGATAGAAGGCAAATAAGCGTTTTATCGCTTTATTTCGCTTAGTTGCTTACTCTTGAGTAGAACTGCATGTTCACGCCAGAATTAAGCATCTTTGTGAAATGAGTCAAATTGAAGCAGAACACATTGGTGGAGTGTCAGAATGCATAGATAGAAGGCAAATAAGCGTTCCATGGCTTTATTTCGCTTAGTTGCTTATTCTTGAGTAGAACTGCTTGTTCACTCCAGGAATAAGCATGTTTGTAAAATGAGCCAAATTGAAGCAGAAAACATTGTTAGAGTGTCAGAATGCATAGATAGAAGGCAAATAAGCGTTCCATGGCTTTATTTCGCTTAGTTGCTTACTCTTGAGTAGAACTGCATGTTCACTCCAGAAATAAGCATCTTTGTAAAATGAGTCAAATTGAAGCAGAACACATTGTTGGAGTATCATAATGCATAGATAGAAGGCAAATAAGCGTTCCATGGCTTTATTTCGCTTAGTTGCTTACTCTTGAGTAGAACTGCATATTCACTCAAGAAATAAGCATCTTTGTAAAATGAGTCAAATTGAAGCAGAACACATTGGTGGAGTGTCATAATGCATAGATAGAAGGCAAATAAGCGTTCCATGGCTTTATTTCGCTTAGTTCCTTATTCTTGAGTAGAACTGCTTGTTCACTCCAGGAATAAGCATCTTTGTAAAATGAGTGAAATTGAAGCAGAAAACATTCTTGGAGTGTCAGAATGCACAGATAGAAGGCAAATAAGCGTTCCATGGCTTGATTTCGCTTAGTTGCTAACTCTTGAGTAGAACTGCATGTTCACGCCAGAATTAAGCATCTTTGTGAAATGAGTCAAATTGAAGCAGAACACATTGCTTGAGTGTCAGAATGCATAGATAGAAGGCAAATAAGCGTTCCATGGCTTTATTTCGCTCAGTTGCTTACTCTTGAGTAGAACTCCATGTTCACTCCAGAAATAAGCATCTTTGTAAAATGAGTCAAATTGAAGCAGAACACATTGTTGGCGTGTCAGAATGCACAGATAGAAGGCAAATAAGCGTTCTATCGCTTTATTTCGCTTAGTTGCTTACTCTTGAGTAGAACTGCATGTTCACGCCAGAATTAAGCATCTTTGTGAAATGAGTCAAATTGAAGCAGAACACATTGGTGGAGTGTCAGAATGCATAGATAGAAGGCAAATAAGCGTTCCATGGCTTTATTTCGCTTAGTTGCTTATTCTTGAGTAGAACTGCTTGTTCACTCCAGGAATAAGCATGTTTGTAAAATGAGCCAAATTGAAGCAGAAAACATTGTTAGAGTGTCAGAGCGCATAGATAGAAGGCAAATAAGCGTTCCATGGCTTTATTTCGCTTAGTTGCTTACTCTTGAGTAGAACTGCATGTTCACTCCAGAAATAAGCATCTTTGTAAAATGAGTCAAATTGAAGCAGAACAAATTGTTGGAGTATCATAATGCATAGATAGAAGGCAAATAAGCATTCCATGGCTTTATTTCGCTTAGTTGCTTACTCTTGAGTAGAACTGCATATTCACTCAAGAAATAAGCATCTTTGTAAAATGAGTCAAATTGAAGCAGAACACATTGGTGGAGTGTCAGAATGCATAGATAGAAGGCAAATAAGCGTTCTCTCGCTTTATTTCGCTTAGTTGCTTGCTCTTGAGTAGAACTGCATGTTCACGCCAGAATTAAGCATCTTCGTGAAATGAGTCAAATTGAAGCAGAACACATTGGTGGAGTGTCAGAATGCATAGATAGAAGGCGAATAAACGTTCCATGGCTTTATTTCGCTTAGTGGTTACTCTTGAGTAGAACTGCATGTTCACGCCAGAAATAAGCATCTTTGTAAAATGAGCCAAATTGAAGTAGAAAACATTGTTGGAGTTTCAGAATGCATAGATAGAAGGCAAATAAGCGTTCCATGGCTTTATTTCGCTTAGTTGCTTACTCTTGAGTAGAACTGCATATTCACTCAAGAAATAAGCATCTTTGTAAAATGAGTCAAATTGAAGCAGAAAACATTCTTGGAGTGTCAGAATGCACAGATAGAAGGCAAATAAGCGTTCCATGGCTTGATTTCGCTTAGTTGCTAACTCTTGAGTAGAACTGCATGTTCACGCCAGAATTAAGCATCTTTGTGAAATGAGTCAAATTGAAGCAGAACACATTGTTGGAGTGTCAGAATGCACAGATAGAAGGCAAATAAGCGTTCTATCGCTTTATTTCGCTTAGTTGCTTACTCTTGAGTAGAACTGCATGTTCACGCCAGAATTAAGAATCTTTGTGAAATGAGTCAAATTGAAGCAGAACACATTGGTGGAGTGTCAGAATGCACAGATAGAAGTCAAATAAGCGTTCCATGGCTTTATTTCGCTTAGTTGCTTATTCTTGAGTAGAACTGCTTGTTCACTCCAGGAATAAGCATCTTTGTAAAATGAGTCAAATTGAAGCAGAAAACATTCTTGGAGTGTCAGAATGCACAGATAGAAGGCAAATAAGCGTTCCATGGCTTGATTTCGCTTAGTTGCTAACTCTTGAGTAGAACTGCATGTTCACGCCAGAATTAAGCATCTTTGTGAAATGAGTCAAATTGAAGCAGAACACATTGCTTGAGTGTCAGAATGCATAGATAGAAGGCAAATAAGTGTACCATGGCTTTATTTCGCTTAGTTGCTTATTCTTGAGTAGAACTGCTTGTTCACTCCAGGAATAAGCATGTTTGTAAAATGAGCCAAATTGAAGCAGAAAACATTGTTGGAGTGTCAGAATGCATAGATAGAAGGCAAATAAGCATTCCATGGCTTTATTTCGCTTAGTTGCTTACTCTTGAGTAGAACTGCATGTTCACTCCAGAAATAAGCATCTTTGTAAAATGAGTCAAATTGAAGCAGAACACATTGTTGGAGTATCATAATGCATAGATAGAAGGCGAATAAACGTTCCATGGCTTTATTTCGCTTAGTGGCTTACTCTTGAGTAGAACTGCATGTTCACGCCAGAAATAAGCATCTTTGTAAAATGAGCCAAATTGAAGTAGAAGACATTGTTGGAGTGTCAGAATGCATAGATAGAAGGCAAATAAGCGTTCCATGGCTTTATTTCGCTTAGTTGCTTACTCTTGAGTAGAACTGCATATTCACTCAAGAAATAAGCATCTTTGTAAAATGAGTCAAATTGAAGCAGAAAACATTCTTGGAGTGTCAGAATGCACAGATAGAAGGCAAATAAGCGTTCCATGGCTTGATTTCACTTAGTTGCTAACTCTTGAGTAGAACTGCATGTTCACGCCAGAATTAAGCATCTTTGTGAAATGAGTCAAATTGAAGCAGAACACATTGTTGGAGTGTCAGAATGCACAGATAGAAGGCAAATAAGCGTTCTATCGCTTTATTTCGCTTAGTTGCTTACTCTTGAGTAGAACTGCATGTTCACACCAGAATTAAGCATCTTTGTGAAATGAGTCAAATTGAAGCAGAACACATTGGTGGAGTGTCAGAATGCACAGATAGAAGTCAAATAATTGTTCCATGGCTTTATTTCGCTTAGTTGCTTATTCTTGAGTAGAACTGCTTGTTCACTCCAGGAATAAGCATGTTTGTAAAATGAGCCAAATTGAAGCAGAAAAAATTGTTGGAGTGTCAGAATGCACAGATAGAAGGCGAATAAGCGTTCTATCGCTTTATTTCGCTTAGTTGCTTACTCTTGAGTAGAACTGCATGTTCACGCCAGAATTAAGCATCTTTGTAAAATGAGCCAAATTGAAGTAGAAAATATTGTTGGAGTGTCAGAATGCATAGATAGAAGGCAAATAAGCGTTCCATGGCTTTATTTCGCTTAGTTGCTTACTCTTGAGTAGAACTGCATATTCACTCAAGAAATAAGCATCTTTGTAAAATGAGTCAAATTGAAGCAGAACACATTGGTGGAGTGTCAGAATGCATATATAGAAGGCAACTAAGCGTTCCATGGCTTTATTTCGCTTAGTTGCTTATTCTTGAGTAGAACTGCTTGTTCACTCCAGGAATAAGCATCTTTGTAAAATGAGTCAAATTGAAGCAGAACACATTGTTGGAGTATCATAATGCATAGATAGAAGGCGAATAAACGTTCCATGGCTTTATTTCGCTTAGTGGCTTACTCTTGAGTAGAACTGCATGTTCACGCCAGAAATAAGCATCTTTGTAAAATGAGCCAAATTGAAGTAGAAGACATTGTTGGAGTGTCAGAATGCATAGATAGAAGGCAAATAAGCGTTCCATGGCTTTATTTCGCTTAGTTGCTTACTCTTGAGTAGAACTGCATATTCACTCAAGAAATAAGCATCTTTGTAAAATGAGTCAAATTGAAGCAGAAAACATTCTTGGAGTGTCAGAATGCACAGATAGAAGGCAAATAAGCGTTCCATGGCTTGATTTCACTTAGTTGCTAACTCTTGAGTAGAACTGCATGTTCACGCCAGAATTAAGCATCTTTGTGAAATGAGTCAAATTGAAGCAGAACACATTGTTGGAGTGTCAGAATGCACAGATAGAAGGCAAATAAGCGTTCTATCGCTTTATTTCGCTTAGTTGCTTACTCTTGAGTAGAACTGCATGTTCACGCCAGAATTAAGCATCTTTGTGAAATGAGTCAAATTGAAGCAGAACACATTGGTGGAGTGTCAGAATGCACAGATAGAAGTCAAATAATTGTTCCATGGCTTTATTTCGCTTAGTTGCTTATTCTTGAGTAGAACTGCTTGTTCACTCCAGGAATAAGCATGTTTGTAAAATGAGCCAAATTGAAGCAGAAAACATTGTTGGAGTGTCAGAATGCATAGATAGAAGGCAAATAAGCGTTCCATGGCTTTATTTCGCTTAGTTGCTTACTCTTGAGTAGAACTGCTTGTTCACTCCAGGAATAAGCATCTTTGTAAAATGAGTCAAATTGAAGCAGAAAACATTGTTGGAGTGTCAGAATGCACAGATAGAAGGCGAATAAGCGTTCTATCGCTTTATTTCGCTTAGTTGCTTACTCTTGAGTAGAACTGCATGTTCACGCCAGAATTAAGCATCTTTGTAAAATGAGCCAAATTGAAGTAGAAAATATTGTTGGAGTGTCAGAATGCATAGATAGAAGGCAAATAAGCGTTCCATGGCTTTATTTCGCTTAGTTGCTTACTCTTGAGTAGAACTGCATATTCACTCAAGAAATAAGCATCTTTGTAAAATGAGTCAAATTGAAGCAGAACACATTGGTGGAGTGTCAGAATGCATATATAGAAGGCAAATAAGCGTTCCATGGCTTTATTTCGCTTAGTTGCTTATTCTTGAGTAGAACTGCTTGTTCACTCCAGGAATAAGCATCTTTGTAAAATGAGTCAAATTGAAGCAGAAAACATTGTTGGAGTGTCAGAATGCACAGATAGAAGGCAAATAAGCGTTCCATGGATTGATTTCGCTTAGTTGCTTACTCTTGAGTAGAACTCCATGTTCACTCCAGAAATAAGCATCTTTGTGAAATGAGTCAAATTGAAGCAGAACACATTGGTGGAGTGTCAGAATGCATAGATAGAAGGCAAATAAGCGTTCCATGGCTTTATTTCGCTTAGTTGCTTATTCTTGAGTAGAACTGCTTGTTCACTCCAGGAATAAGCATGTTTGTAAAATGAGCCAAATTGAAGCAGAAAACATTGTTAGAGTGTCAGAATGCATAGATAGAAGGAAAATAAGCGTTCCATGGCTTTATTTCGCTTAGTTGCTTACTCTTGAGTAGAACTGCATGTTCACTCCAGAAATAAGCATCTTTGTAAAATGAGTCAAATTGAAGCAGAACAAATTGTTGGAGTATCATAATGCATAGATAGAAGGCAAATAAGCATTCCATGGCTTTATTTCGCTTAGTTGCTTACTCTTGAGTAGAACTGCATATTCACTCAAGAAATAAGCATCTTTGTAAAATGAGTGAAATTGAAGCAGAACACATTGGTGGAGTGTCAGAATGCATAGATAGAAGGCAAATAAACGTTCCATGGCTTTATTTCGCTTAGTGGCTTACTCTTGAGTAGAACTGCATGTTCACGCCAGAAATAAGCATCTTTGTAAAATGAGCCAAATTGAAGTAGAAAACATTGTTGGAGTGTCAGAATGCATAGATAGAAGGCAAATAAGCGTTCCATGGCTTTATTTCGCTTAGTTGCTTACTCTTGAGTAGAACTGCATATTCACTCAAGAAATAAGCATCTTTGTAAAATGAGTCAAATTGAAGCAGAAAACATTGGTGGAGTGTCAGAATGCACAGATAGAAGTCAAATAAGCGTTCCATGGCTTTATTTCGCTTAGTTGCTTATTCTTGAGTAGAACTGCTTGTTCACTCCAGGAATAAGCATCTTTGTAAAATGAGTCAAATTGAAGCAGAAAACATTCTTGGAGTGTCAGAATGCACAGATAGAAGGCAAATAAGCGTTCCATGGCTTGATTTCGCTTAGTTGCTAACTCTTGAGTAGAACTGCATGTTCACGCCAGAATTAAGCATCTTTGTGAAATGAGTCAAATTGAAGCAGAACACATTGCTTGAGTGTCAGAATGCATAGATAGAAGGCAAATAAGCGTTCCATGGCTTTATTTCGCTCAGTTGCTTACTCTTGAGTAGAACTCCATGTTCACTCCAGAAATAAGCATCTTTGTAAAATGAGTCAAATTGAAGCAGAACACATTGTTGGAGTGTCAGAATGCACAGATAGAAGGCAAATAAGCGTTCTATCGCTTTATTTCGCTTAGTTGCTTACTCTTGAGTAGAACTGCATGTTCACGCCAGAATTAAGCATCTTTGTGAAATGAGTCAAATTGAAGCAGAACACATTGGTGGAGTGTCAGAATGCACAGGTAGAAGTCAAATAAGCGTTCCATGGCTTTATTTCGCTTAGTTGCTTATTCTTGAGTAGAACTGCTTGTTCACTCCAGGAATAAGCATGTTTGTAAAATGAGCCAAATTGAAGCAGAAAACATTGTTGGAGTGTCAGAATGCATAGATAGAAGGCAAATAAGCGTTCCATGGCTTTATTTCGCTTAGTTGCTTACTCTTGAGTAGAACTGCATGTTCACTCCAGAAATAAGCATCTTTGTAAAATGAGTCAAATTGAAGCAGAACACATTGTTGGAGTATCATAATGCATAGATAGAAGGCGAATAAACGTTCCATGGCTTTATTTCGCTTAGTGGCTTACTCTTGAGTAGAACTGCATGTTCACGCCAGAAATAAGCATCTTTGTAAAATGAGCCAAATTGAAGTAGAAGACATTGTTGGAGTGTCAGAATGCATAGATAGAAGGCAAATAAGCGTTCCATGGCTTTATTTCGCTTAGTTGCTTACTCTTGAGTAGAACTGCATATTCACTCAAGAAATAAGCATCTTTGTAAAATGAGTCAAATTGAAGCAGAAAACATTCTTGGAGTGTCAGAATGCACAGATAGAAGGCAAATAAGCGTTCCATGGCTTGATTTCGCTTAGTTGCTAACTCTTGAGTAGAACTGCATGTTCACGCCAGAATTAAGCATCTTTGTGAAATGAGTCAAATTGAAGCAGAACACATTGTTGGAGTGTCAGAATGCACAGATAGAAGGCAAATAAGCGTTCTATCGCTTTATTTCGCTTAGTTGCTTACTCTTGAGTAGAACTGCATGTTCACGCCAGAATTAAGCATCTTTGTGAAATGAGTCAAATTGAAGCAGAACACATTGGTGGAGTGTCAGAATGCACAGATAGAAGTCAAATAATTGTTCCATGGCTTTATTTCGCTTAGTTGCTTATTCTTGAGTAGAACTGCTTGTTCACTCCAGGAATAAGCATGTTTGTAAAATGAGCCAAATTGAAGCAGAAAACATTGTTGGAGTGTCAGAATGCATAGATAGAAGGCAAATAAGCGTTCCATGGCTTTATTTCGCTTAGTTGCTTACTCTTGAGTAGAACTGCATGTTCACGCCAGAATTAAGCATCTTTGTAAAATGAGCCAAATTGAAGTAGAAAATATTGTTGGAGTGTCAGAATGCATAGATAGAAGGCAAATAAGCGTTCCATGGCTTTATTTCGCTTAGTTGCTTACTCTTGAGTAGAACTGCTTGTTCACTCCAGGAATAAGCATGTTTGTAAAATGAGCCAAATTGAAGCAGAAAACATTGTTGGAGTGTCAGAATGCATAGATAGAAGGCAAATAAGCGTTCCATGGCTTTATTTCGCTTAGTTCCTTATTCTTGAGTAGAACTGCTTGTTCACTCCAGAAATAAGCATCTTTGTAAAATGAGTCAAATTGAAGCAGAAAACATTCTTGGAGTGTCAGAATGCACAGATAGAAGGCAAATAAGCGTTCCATGGATTGATTTCGCTTAGTTGCTAACTCTTGAGTAGAACTGCATGTTCACGCCAGAATTAAGCATCTTTGTGAAATGAGTCAAATTGAAGCAGAACACATTGGTGGAGTGTCAGAATGCATAGATAGAAGGCAAATAAGCGTTCCATGGCTTTATTTCGCTTAGTTGCTTACTCTTGAGTAGAACTGCATATTCACTCAAGAAATAAGCATCTTTGTAAAATGAGTCAAATTGAAGCAGAACACATTGGTGGAGTGTCAGAATGCATATATAGAAGGCAAATAAGCGTTCCATGGCTTTATTTCGCTTAGTTGCTTATTCTTGAGTAGAACTGCTTGTTCACTCCAGGAATAAGCATCTTTGTAAAATGAGTCAAATTGAAGCAGAAAACATCCTTGGAGTGTCAGAATGCACAGATAGAAGGCAAATAAGCGTTCTATCGCTTTATTTCGCTTAGTTGCTTACTCTTGAGTAGAACTGCATGTTCACGCCAGAATTAAGCATCTTTGTGAAATGAGTCAAATTGAAGCAGAACACATTGGTGGAGTGTCAGAATGCCTAGATAGAAGGCAAATAAGCGTTCCATGGCTTTATTTCGCTTAGTGGCTTACTCTTGAGTAGAACTGCATATTCACTCAAGAAATAAGCATCTTTGTAAAATGAATCAAATTGAAGCAGAACACATTGTTGGAGTGTCAGAATGCATAGATAGAAGGCAAATAAGCGTTCCATGGCTTTATTTCGCTTAGTTGCTTACTCTTGAGTAGAACTGCATGTTCACGCCAGAAATAAGGATCTTTGTGAAATGAGCCACATTGAAGCAGAAAACATTGTTGGAGTGTCAGAATGCATAGATATAAGGCAAATAAGCGTTCCATGGCTTTATTTCGCTTAGTTGCTTACTCTTGAGTAGAACTGCATGTTCACTCCAGAAATAAGCATCTTTGTAAAATGAGTCAAATTGAAGCAGAACACATTGTTGGAGTGTCATAATGCATAGATAGAAGGCAAATAAGCGTTCCATGGCTTTATTTCGCTTAGTTCCTTATTCTTGAGTAGAACTGCTTGTTCACTCCAGGAATAAGCATCTTTGTAAAATGAGTCAAATTGAAGCAGAAAACATTCTTGGAGTGTCAGAATGCACAGATAGAAGGCAAATAAGCGTTCCATGGATTGATTTCGCTTAGTTGCTAACTCTTGAGTAGAACTGCATGTTCACGCCAGAATTAAGCATCTTTGTGAAATGAGTCAAATTGAAGCAGAACACATTGGTGGAGTGTCAGAATGCATAGATAGAAGGCAAATAAGCGTTCCATGGCTTTATTTCGCTCAGTTGCTTACTCTTGAGTAGAACTCCATGTTCACTCCAGAAATAAGCATCTTTGTAAAATGAGTCAAATTGAAGCAGAACACATTGTTGGTGTGTCAGAATGCACAGATAGAAGGCAAATAAGTGTTCTATCGCTTTATTTCGCTTAGTTGCTTACTCTTGAGTAGAACTGCATGTTCACGCCAGAATTAAGCATCTTTGTGAAATGAGTCAAATTGAAGCAGAACACATTGGTGGAGTGTCAGAATGCATAGATAGAAGGCAAATAAGCGTTCCCTGGCTTTATTTCGCTTAGTTGCTTATTCTTGAGTAGAACTGCTTGTTCACTCCAGGAATAAGCATGTTTGTAAAATGAGCCAAATTGAAGCAGAAAACATTGTTAGAGTGTCAGAATGCATAGATAGAAGGCAAATAAGCGTTCCATGGCTTTATTTCGCTTAGTTGCTTACTCTTGAGTAGAACTGCATGTTCACTCCAGAAATAAGCATCTTTGTAAAATGAGTCAAATTGAAGCAGAACAAATTGTTGGAGTATCATAATGCATAGATAGAAGGCAAATAAGCGTTCCATGGCTTTATTTCGCTTAGTTGCTTACTCTTGAGTAGAACTGCATGTTCACGCCAGAATTAAGCATCTTTGTGAAATGAGTCAAATTGAAGCAGAACACATTGGTGGAGTGTCAGAATGCATAGATAGAAGGCAAATAAGCGTTCCATGGCTTTATTTCGCTTAGTTGCTTATTCTTGAGTAGAACTGCTTGTTCACTCCAGGAATAAGCATGTTTGTAAAATGAGCCAAATTGAAGCAGAAAACATTGTTAGAGTGTCAGAATGCATAGATAGAAGGCAAATAAGCGTTCCATGGCTTTATTTCGCTTAGTTGCTTACTCTTGAGTAGAACTGCATATTCACTCAAGAAATAAGCATCTTTGTAAAATGAGTCAAATTGAAGCAGAACACATTGGTGGAGTGTCAGAATGCATAGATAGAAGGCAAATAAGCGTTCTATCGCTTTATTTCGCTTAGTTGCTTGCTCTTGAGTAGAACTGCATGTTCACGCCAGAATTAAGCATCTTTGTGAAATGAGTCAAATTGAAGCAGAACACATTGGTGGAGTGTCAGAATGCATAGATAGAAGGCGAATAAACGTTCCATGGCTTTATTTCGCTTAGTGGCTTACTCTTGAGTAGAACTGCTTGTTCACTCCAGGAATAAGCATCTTTGTAAAATGAGTGAAATTGAAGCAGAAAACATTCTTGGAGTGTCAGAATGCACAGATAGAAGGCAAATAAGCGTTCCATGGCTTGATTTCGCTTAGTTGCTAACTCTTGAGTAGAACTGCATGTTCACGCCAGAATTAAGCATCTTTGTGAAATGAGTCAAATTGAAGCAGAACACATTGGTGGAGTGTCAGAATGCATAGATAGAAGGCAAATAAGCGTTCCATGGCTTTATTTCGCTCAATTGCTTACTCTTGAGTAGAACTCCATGTTCACTCCAGAAATAAGCATCTTTGTAAAATGAGTCAAATTGAAGCAGAACACATTGTTGGCGTGTCAGAATGCACAGATAGAAGGCGAATAAGCGTTCTATCGCTTTATTTCGCTTAGTTGCTTACTCTTGAGTAGAACTGCATGTTCACGCCAGAATTAAGCATCTTTGTGAAATGAGTCAAATTGAAGCAGAACACATTGGTGGAGTGTCAGAATGCATAGATAGAAGGCAAATAAGCGTTCCATGGCTTTATTTCGCTTAGTTGCTTATTCTTGAGTAGAACTGCTTGTTCACTCCAGGAATAAGCATGTTTGTAAAATGAGCCAAATTGAAGCAGAAAACATTGTTAGAGTGTCAGAATGCATAGATAGAAGGCAAATAAGCGTTCCATGGCTTTATTTCGCTTAGTTCCTTACTCTTGAGTAGAACTGCATGTTCACTCCAGAAATAAGCATCTTTGTGAAATGAGTCAAATTGAAGCAGAACAAATTGTTGGAGTATCATAATGCATAGATAGAAGGCAAATAAGCATTCCATGGCTTTATTTCGCTTAGTTGCTTACTCTTGAGTAGAACTGCATATTCACTCAAGAAATAAGCATCTTTGTAAAATGAGTCAAATTGAAGCAGAACACATTGGTGGAGTGTCAGAATGCATAGATAGAAGGCAAATAAGCGTTCTATCGCTTTATTTCGCTTAGTTGCTTGCTCTTGAGTAGAACTGCATGTTCACGCCAGAATTAAGCATCTTTGTAAAATGAATCAAATTGAAGCAGAACACATTGTTGGAGTGTCAGAATGCATAGATAGAAGGCAAATAAGCGTTCCATGGCTTTATTTCGCTTAGTTGCTTACTCTTGAGTAGAACTGCATGTTCACGCCAGAAATAAGGATCTTTGTGAAATGAGCCACATTGAAGCAGAAAACATTGTTGGAGTGTCAGAATGCATAGATATAAGGCAAATAAGCGTTCCATGGCTTTATTTCGCTTAGTTGCTTACTCTTGAGTAGAACTGCATGTTCACTCCAGAAATAAGCATCTTTGTAAAATGAGTCAAATTGAAGCAGAACACATTGTTGGAGTGTCATAATGCATAGATAGAAGGCAAATAAGCGTTCCATGGCTTTATTTCGCTTAGTTCCTTATTCTTGAGTAGAACTGCTTGTTCACTCCAGGAATAAGCATCTTTGTAAAATGAGTCAAATTGAAGCAGAAAATATTCTTGGAGTGTCAGAATGCACAGATAGAAGGCAAATAAGCGTTCCATGGATTGATTTCGCTTAGTTGCTAACTCTTGAGTAGAACTGCATGTTCACGCCAGAATTAAGCATCTTTGTGAAATGAGTCAAATTGAAGCAGAACACATTGGTGGAGTGTCAGAATGCATAGATAGAAGGCAAATAAGCGTTCCATGGCTTTATTTCGCTCAGTTGCTAACTCTTGAGTAGAACTGCATGTTCACGCCAGAATTAAGCATCTTTGTGAAATGAGTCAAATTGAAGCAGAACACATTGCTGGAGTGTCAGAATGCATAGATAGAAGGCAAATAAGCGTTCCATGGCTTTATTTCGCTCAGTTGCTTACTCTTGAGTAGAACTGCATGTTCACGCCAGAATTAAGCATCTTTGTGAAATGAGTCAAATTGAAGCAGAACACATTGGTGGAGTGTCAGAATGCATAGATAGAAGGCAAATAAGCGTTCCATGGCTTTATTTCGCTTAGTTGCTTATTCTTGAGTAGAACTGCTTGTTCACTCCAGGAATAAGCATGTTTGTAAAATGAGCCAAATTGAAGCAGAAAACATTGTTAGAGTGTCAGAATGCATAGATAGAAGGAAAATAAGCGTTCCATGGCTTTATTTCGCTTAGTTGCTTACTCTTGAGTAGAACTGCATGTTCACTCCAGAAATAAGCATCTTTGTAAAATGAGTCAAATTGAAGCAGAACAAATTGTTGGAGTATCATAATGCATAGATAGAAGGCAAATAAGCATTCCATGGCTTTATTTCGCTTAGTTGCTTACTCTTGAGTAGAACTGCATATTCACTCAAGAAATAAGCATCTTTGTAAAATGAGTCAAATTGAAGCAGAACACATTGGTGGAGTGTCAGAATGCATAGATAGAAGGCAAATAAGCGTTCTATCGCTTTATTTCGCTTAGTTGCTTGCTCTTGAGTAGAACTGCATGTTCACGCCAGAATTAAGCATCTTTGTGAAATGAGTCAAATTGAAGCAGAACACATTGGTGGAGTGTCAGAATGCATAGATAGAAGGCGAATAAACGTTCCATGGCTTTATTTCGCTTAGTGGCTTACTCTTGAGTAGAACTGCATGTTCACGCCAGAAATAAGCATCTTTGTAAAATGAGCCAAATTGAAGTAGAAAACATTGTTGGAGTGTCAGAATGCATAGATAGAAGGCAAATAAGCGTTCCATGGCTTTATTTCGCTTAGTTGCTTACTCTTGAGTAGAACTGCATATTCACTCAAGAAATAAGCATCTTTGTAAAATGAGTCAAATTGAAGCAGAAAACATTGGTGGAGTGTCAGAATGCACAGATAGAAGTCAAATAAGCGTTCCATGGCTTTATTTCGCTTAGTTGCTTATTCTTGAGTAGAACTGCTTGTTCACTCCAGGAATAAGCATCTTTGTAAAATGAGTCAAATTGAAGCAGAAAACATTCTTGGAGTGTCAGAATGCACAGATAGAAGGCAAATAAGCGTTCCATGGCTTGATTTCGCTTAGTTGCTAACTCTTGAGTAGAACTGCATGTTCACGCCAGAATTAAGCATCTTTGTGAAATGAGTCAAATTGAAGCAGAACACATTGCTTGAGTGTCAGAATGCATAGATAGAAGGCAAATAAGCGTTCCATGGCTTTATTTCGCTCAGTTGCTTACTCTTGAGTAGAACTCCATGTTCACTCCAGAAATAAGCATCTTTGTAAAATGAGTCAAATTGAAGCAGAACACATTGTTGGAGTGTCAGAATGCACAGATAGAAGGCAAATAAGCGTTCTATCGCTTTATTTCGCTTAGTTGCTTACTCTTGAGTAGAACTGCATGTTCACGCCAGAATTAAGCATCTTTGTGAAATGAGTCAAATTGAAGCAGAACACATTGGTGGAGTGTCAGAATGCACAGGTAGAAGTCAAATAAGCGTTCCATGGCTTTATTTCGCTTAGATGCTTATTCTTGAGTAGAACTGCTTGTTCACTCCAGGAATAAGCATGTTTGTAAAATGAGCCAAATTGAAGCAGAAAACATTGTTGGAGTGTCAGAATGCATAGATAGAAGGCAAATAAGCGTTCCATGGCTTTATTTCGCTTAGTTGCTTACTCTTGAGTAGAACTGCATGTTCACTCCAGAAATAAGCATCTTTGTAAAATGAGTCAAATTGAAGCAGAACACATTGTTGGAGTATCATAATGCATAGATAGAAGGCGAATAAACGTTCCATGGCTTTATTTCGCTTAGTGGCTTACTCTTGAGTAGAACTGCATGTTCACGCCAGAAATAAGCATCTTTGTAAAATGAGCCAAATTTAAGTAGAAGACATTGTTGGAGTGTCAGAATGCATAGATAGAAGGCAAATAAGCGTTCCATGGCTTTATTTCGCTTAGTTGCTTATTCTTGAGTAGAACTGCATGTTCACGCCAGAATTAAGCATCTTTGTGAAATGAGTCAAATTGAAGCAGAACACATTGTTGGAGTGTCAGAATGCACAGATAGAAGGCAAATAAGCGTTCTATCGCTTTATTTCGCTTAGTTGCTTACTCTTGAGTAGAACTGCATGTTCACGCCAGAATTAAGCATCTTTGTGAAATGAGTCAAATTGAAGCAGAACACATTGGTGGAGTGTCAGAATGCACAGATAGAAGTCAAATAATTGTTCCATGGCTTTATTTCGCTTAGTTGCTTATTCTTGAGTAGAACTGCTTGTTCACTCCAGGAATAAGCATGTTTGTAAAATGAGCCAAATTGAAGCAGAAAACATTGTTGGAGTGTCAGAATGCATAGATAGAAGGCAAATAAGCGTTCCATGGCTTTATTTCGCTTAGTTGCTTACTCTTGAGTAGAACTGCTTGTTCACTCCAGGAATAAGCATCTTTGTAAAATGAGTCAAATTGAAGCAGAAAACATTGTTGGAGTGTCAGAATGCACAGATAGAAGGCGAATAAGCGTTCTATCGCTTTATTTCGCTTAGTTGCTTACTCTTGAGTAGAACTGCATGTTCACGCCAGAATTAAGCATCTTTGTAAAATGAGCCAAATTGAAGTAGAAAATATTGTTGGAGTGTCAGAATGCATAGATAGAAGGCAAATAAGCGTTCCATGGCTTTATTTCGCTTAGTTGCTTACTCTTGAGTAGAACTGCATATTCACTCAAGAAATAAGCATCTTTGTAAAATGAGTCAAATTGAAGCAGAAAACATCCTTGGAGTGTCAGAATGCACAGATAGAAGGCAAATAAGCGTTCTATCGCTTTATTTCGCTTAGTTGCTTACTCTTGAGTAGAACTGCATGTTCACGCCAGAATTAAGCATCTTTGTGAAATGAGTCAAATTGAAGCAGAACACATTGGTGGAGTGTCAGAATGCCTAGATAGAAGGCAAATAAGCGTTCCATGGCTTTATTTCGCTTAGTGGCTTACTCTTGAGTAGAACTGCATATTCACTCAAGAAATAAGCATCTTTGTAAAATGAATCAAATTGAAGCAGAACACATTGTTGGAGTGTCAGAATGCATAGATAGAAGGCAAATAAGCGTTCCATGGCTTTATTTCGCTTAGTTGCTTATTCTTGAGTAGAACTGCATGTTCACTCCAGAAATAAGCATCTTTGTAAAATGAGTCAAATTGAAGCAGAACACATTGTTGGAGTGTCAGAATGCACAGATAGAAGGCAAATAAGCGTTCTATCGCTTTATTTCGCTTAGTTGCTTACTCTTGAGTAGAACTGCATGTTCACGCCAGAATTAAGCATCTTTGTGAAATGAGTCAAATTGAAGCAGAACACATTGGTGGAGTGTCAGAATGCACAGATAGAAGTCAAATAATTGTTCCATGGCTTTATTTCGCTTAGTTGCTTATTCTTGAGTAGAACTGCTTGTTCACTCCAGGAATAAGCATGTTTGTAAAATGAGCCAAATTGAAGCAGAAAACATTGTTGGAGTGTCAGAATGCATAGATAGAAGGCAAATAAGCGTTCCATGGCTTTATTTCGCTTAGTTGCTTACTCTTGAGTAGAACTGCTTGTTCACTCCAGGAATAAGCATCTTTGTAAAATGAGTCAAATTGAAGCAGAAAACATTGTTGGAGTGTCAGAATGCACAGATAGAAGGCGAATAAGCGTTCTATCGCTTTATTTCGCTTAGTTGCTTACTCTTGAGTAGAACTGCATGTTCACGCCAGAATTAAGCATCTTTGTAAAATGAGCCAAATTGAAGTAGAAAATATTGTTGGAGTGTCAGAATGCATAGATAGAAGGCAAATAAGCGTTCCATGGCTTTATTTCGCTTAGTTGCTTACTCTTGAGTAGAACTGCATATTCACTCAAGAAATAAGCATCTTTGTAAAATGAGTCAAATTGAAGCAGAACACATTGGTGGAGTGTCAGAATGCATATATAGAAGGCAAATAAGCGTTCCATGGCTTTATTTCGCTTAGTTGCTTATTCTTGAGTAGAACTGCTTGTTCACTCCAGGAATAAGCATCTTTGTAAAATGAGTCAAATTGAAGCAGAAAACATTGTTGGAGTGTCAGAATGCACAGATAGAAGGCAAATAAGCGTTCCATGGATTGATTTCGCTTAGTTGCTTACTCTTGAGTAGAACTCCATGTTCACTCCAGAAATAAGCATCTTTGTGAAATGAGTCAAATTGAAGCAGAACACATTGCTGGAGTGTCAGAATGCATAGATAGAAGGCAAATAAGCGTTCCATGGCTTTATTTCGCTCAGTTGCTTACTCTTGAGTAGAACTCCATGTTCACTCCAGAAATAAGCATCTTTGTAAAATGAGTCAAATTGAAGCAGAACACATTGTTGGAGTGTCAGAATGCATAGATAGAAGGCAAATAAGCGTTCCATGGCTTTATTTCGCTTAGTTGCTTATTCTTGAGTAGAACTGCTTGTTCACTCCAGGAATAAGCATGTTTGTAAAATGAGCCAAATTGAAGCAGAAAACATTGTTGGAGTATCATAATGCATAGATAGAAGGCAAATAAGCGTTCCATGGCTTTATTTCGCTTAGTTGCTTACTCTTGAGTAGAACTGCATATTCACTCAAGAAATAAGCATCTTTGTAAAATGAGTCAAATTGAAGCAGAACACATTGCTGGAGTGTCATAATGCATAGATAGAAGGCAAATAAGCGTTCCATGGCTTTATTTCGCTTAGTTCCTTATTCTTGAGTAGAACTGCTTGTTCACTCCAGGAATAAGCATCTTTGTGAAATGAGTCAAATTGAAGCAGAACACATTGCTGGAGTGTCATAATGCATAGATAGAAGGCAAATAAGCGTTCCATGGCTTTATTTCGCTTAGTTCCTTATTCTTGAGTAGAACTGCATGTTCACGCCAGAATTAAGCATCTTTGTGAAATGAGTCAAATTGAAGCAGAACACATTGCTGGAGTGTCAGAATGCATAGATAGAAGGCAAATAAGCGTTCCATGGCTTTATTTCGCTCAGTTGCTTACTCTTGAGTAGAACTGCATGTTCACGCCAGAATTAAGCATCTTTGTGAAATGAGTCAAATTGAAGCAGAACACATTGGTGGAGTGTCAGAATGCATAGATAGAAGGCAAATAAGCGTTCCATGGCTTTATTTCGCTTAGTTGCTTATTCTTGAGTAGAACTGCTTGTTCACTCCAGGAATAAGCATGTTTGTAAAATGAGCCAAATTGAAGCAGAAAACATTGTTAGAGTGGTAGAATGCATAGATAGAAGGAAAATAAGCGTTCCATGGCTTTATTTCGCTTAGTTGCTTACTCTTGAGTAGAACTGCATGTTCACTCCAGAAATAAGCATCTTTGTAAAATGAGTCAAATTGAAGCAGAACAAATTGTTGGAGTATCATAATGCATAGATAGAAGGCAAATAATCATTCCATGGCTTTATTTCGCTTAGTTGCTTACTCTTGAGTAGAACTGCATATTCACTCAAGAAATAAGCATCTTTGTAAAATGAGTGAAATTGAAGCAGAACACATTGGTGGAGTGTCAGAATGCATAGATAGAAGGCAAATAAACGTTCCATGGCTTTATTTCGCTTAGTGGCTTACTCTTGAGTAGAACTGCATGTTCACGCCAGAAATAAGCATCTTTGTAAAATGAGCCAAATTGAAGTAGAAAACATTGTTGGAGTGTCAGAATGCATAGATAGAAGGCAAATAAGCGTTCCATGGCTTTATTTCGCTTAGTTGCTTACTCTTGAGTAGAACTGCATATTCACTCAAGAAATAAGCATCTTTGTAAAATGAGTCAAATTGAAGCAGAAAACATTGGTGGAGTGTCAGAATGCACAGATAGAAGTCAAATAAGCGTTCCATGGCTTTATTTCGCTTAGTTGCTTATTCTTGAGTAGAACTGCTTGTTCACTCCAGGAATAAGCATCTTTGTAAAATGAGTCAAATTGAAGCAGAAAACATTCTTGGAGTGTCAGAATGCACAGATAGAAGGCAAATAAGCGTTCCATGGCTTGATTTCGCTTAGTTGCTAACTCTTGAGTAGAACTGCATGTTCACGCCAGAATTAAGCATCTTTGTGAAATGAGTCAAATTGAAGCAGAACACATTGCTTGAGTGTCAGAATGCATAGATAGAAGGCAAATAAGCGTTCCATGGCTTTATTTCGCTCAGTTGCTTACTCTTGAGTAGAACTCCATGTTCACTCCAGAAATAAGCATCTTTGTAAAATGAGTCAAATTGAAGCAGAACACATTGTTGGAGTGTCAGAATGCACAGATAGAAGGCAAATAAGCATTCTATCGCTTTATTTCGCTTAGTTGCTTACTCTTGAGTAGAACTGCATGTTCACGCCAGAATTAAGCATCTTTGTGAAATGAGTCAAATTGAAGCAGAACACATTGGTGGAGTGTCAGAATGCACAGGTAGAAGTCAAATAAGCGTTCCATGGCTTTATTTCGCTTAGTTGCTTATTCTTGAGTAGAACTGCTTGTTCACTCCAGGAATAAGCATGTTTGTAAAATGAGCCAAATTGAAGCAGAAAACATTGTTGGAGTGTCAGAATGCATAGATAGAAGGCAAATAAGCGTTCCATGGCTTTATTTCGCTTAGTTGCTTACTCTTGAGTAGAACTGCATGTTCACTCCAGAAATAAGCATCTTTGTAAAATGAGTCAAATTGAAGCAGAACACATTGTTGGAGTATCATAATGCATAGATAGAAGGCGAATAAACGTTCCATGGCTTTATTTCGCTTAGTGGCTTACTCTTGAGTAGAACTGCATGTTCACGCCAGAAATAAGCATCTTTGTAAAATGAGCCAAATTGAAGTAGAAGACATTGTTGGAGTGTCAGAATGCATAGATAGAAGGCAAATAAGCGTTCCATGGCTTTATTTCGCTTAGTTGCTTACTCTTGAGTAGAACTGCATATTCACTCAAGAAATAAGCATCTTTGTAAAATGAGTCAAATTGAAGCAGAAAACATTCTTGGAGTGTCAGAATGCACAGATAGAAGGCAAATAAGCGTTCCATGGCTTGATTTCGCTTAGTTGCTAACTCTTGAGTAGAACTGCATGTTCACGCCAGAATTAAGCATCTTTGTGAAATGAGTCAAATTGAAGCAGAACACATTGTTGGAGTGTCAGAATGCACAGATAGAAGGCAAATAAGCGTTCTATCGCTTTATTTCGCTTAGTTGCTTACTCTTGAGTAGAACTGCATGTTCACGCCAGAATTAAGCATCTTTGTGAAATGAGTCAAATTGAAGCAGAACACATTGGTGGAGTGTCAGAATGCACAGATAGAAGTCAAATAATTGTTCCATGGCTTTATTTCGCTTAGTTGCTTATTCTTGAGTAGAACTGCTTGTTCACTCCAGGAATAAGCATGTTTGTAAAATGAGCCAAATTGAAGCAGAAAACATTGTTGGAGTGTCAGAATGCATAGATAGAAGGCAAATAAGCGTTCCATGGCTTTATTTCGCTTAGTTGCTTACTCTTGAGTAGAACTGCATGTTCACGCCAGAATTAAGCATCTTTGTAAAATGAGCCAAATTGAAGTAGAAAATATTGTTGGAGTGTCAGAATGCATAGATAGAAGGCAAATAAGCGTTCCATGGCTTTATTTCGCTTAGTTGCTTACTCTTGAGTAGAACTGCTTGTTCACTCCAGGAATAAGCATGTTTGTAAAATGAGCCAAATTGAAGCAGAAAACATTGTTGGAGTGTCAGAATGCATAGATAGAAGGCAAATAAGCGTTCCATGGCTTTATTTCGCTTAGTTCCTTATTCTTGAGTAGAACTGCTTGTTCACTCCAGAAATAAGCATCTTTGTAAAATGAGTCAAATTGAAGCAGAAAACATTCTTGGAGTGTCAGAATGCACAGATAGAAGGCAAATAAGCGTTCCATGGATTGATTTCGCTTAGTTGCTAACTCTTGAGTAGAACTGCATGTTCACGCCAGAATTAAGCATCTTTGTGAAATGAGTCAAATTGAAGCAGAACACATTGGTGGAGTGTCAGAATGCATAGATAGAAGGCAAATAAGCGTTCCATGGCTTTATTTCGCTTAGTTGCTTACTCTTGAGTAGAACTGCATATTCACTCAAGAAATAAGCATCTTTGTAAAATGAGTCAAATTGAAGCAGAACACATTGGTGGAGTGTCAGAATGCATATATAGAAGGCAAATAAGCGTTCCATGGCTTTATTTCGCTTAGTTGCTTATTCTTGAGTAGAACTGCTTGTTCACTCCAGGAATAAGCATCTTTGTAAAATGAGTCAAATTGAAGCAGAAAACATCCTTGGAGTGTCAGAATGCACAGATAGAAGGCAAATAAGCGTTCTATCGCTTTATTTCGCTTAGTTGCTTACTCTTGAGTAGAACTGCATGTTCACGCCAGAATTAAGCATCTTTGTGAAATGAGTCAAATTGAAGCAGAACACATTGGTGGAGTGTCAGAATGCCTAGATAGAAGGCAAATAAGCGTTCCATGGCTTTATTTCGCTTAGTTGCTTACTCTTGAGTAGAACTGCATGTTCACGCCAGAAATAAGGATCTTTGTGAAATGAGCCACATTGAAGCAGAAAACATTGTTGGAGTGTCAGAATGCATAGATATAAGGCAAATAAGCGTTCCATGGCTTTATTTCGCTTAGTTGCTTACTCTTGAGTAGAACTGCATGTTCACTCCAGAAATAAGCATCTTTGTAAAATGAGTCAAATTGAAGCAGAACACATTGTTGGAGTGTCATAATGCATAGATAGAAGGCAAATAAGCGTTCCATGGCTTTATTTCGCTTAGTTCCTTATTCTTGAGTAGAACTGCTTGTTCACTCCAGGAATAAGCATCTTTGTAAAATGAGTCAAATTGAAGCAGAAAACATTCTTGGAGTGTCAGAATGCACAGATAGAAGGCAAATAAGCGTTCCATGGATTGATTTCGCTTAGTTGCTAACTCTTGAGTAGAACTGCATGTTCACGCCAGAATTAAGCATCTTTGTGAAATGAGTCAAATTGAAGCAGAACACATTGGTGGAGTGTCAGAATGCATAGATAGAAGGCAAATAAGCGTTCCATGGCTTTATTTCGCTCAGTTGCTTACTCTTGAGTAGAACTCCATGTTCACTCCAGAAATAAGCATCTTTGTAAAATGAGTCAAATTGAAGCAGAACACATTGTTGGTGTGTCAGAATGCACAGATAGAAGGCAAATAAGTGTTCTATCGCTTTATTTCGCTTAGTTGCTTACTCTTGAGTAGAACTGCATGTTCACGCCAGAATTAAGCATCTTTGTGAAATGAGTCAAATTGAAGCAGAACACATTGGTGGAGTGTCAGAATGCATAGATAGAAGGCAAATAAGCGTTCCCTGGCTTTATTTCGCTTAGTTGCTTATTCTTGAGTAGAACTGCTTGTTCACTCCAGGAATAAGCATGTTTGTAAAATGAGCCAAATTGAAGCAGAAAACATTGTTAGAGTGTCAGAATGCATAGATAGAAGGCAAATAAGCGTTCCATGGCTTTATTTCGCTTAGTTGCTTACTCTTGAGTAGAACTGCATGTTCACTCCAGAAATAAGCATCTTTGTAAAATGAGTCAAATTGAAGCAGAACAAATTGTTGGAGTATCATAATGCATAGATAGAAGGCAAATAAGCGTTCCATGGCTTTATTTCGCTTAGTTGCTTACTCTTGAGTAGAACTGCATGTTCACGCCAGAATTAAGCATCTTTGTGAAATGAGTCAAATTGAAGCAGAACACATTGGTGGAGTGTCAGAATGCATAGATAGAAGGCAAATAAGCGTTCCATGGCTTTATTTCGCTTAGTTGCTTATTCTTGAGTAGAACTGCTTGTTCACTCCAGGAATAAGCATGTTTGTAAAATGAGCCAAATTGAAGCAGAAAACATTGTTAGAGTGTCAGAATGCATAGATAGAAGGCAAATAAGCGTTCCATGGCTTTATTTCGCTTAGTTGCTTACTCTTGAGTAGAACTGCATATTCACTCAAGAAATAAGCATCTTTGTAAAATGAGTCAAATTGAAGCAGAACACATTGGTGGAGTGTCAGAATGCATAGATAGAAGGCAAATAAGCGTTCTATCGCTTTATTTCGCTTAGTTGCTTGCTCTTGAGTAGAACTGCATGTTCACGCCAGAATTAAGCATCTTTGTGAAATGAGTCAAATTGAAGCAGAACACATTGGTGGAGTGTCAGAATGCATAGATAGAAGGCGAATAAACGTTCCATGGCTTTATTTCGCTTAGTGTCTTACTCTTGAGTAGAACTGCTTGTTCACTCCAGGAATAAGCATCTTTGTAAAATGAGTGAAATTGAAGCAGAAAACATTCTTGGAGTGTCAGAATGCACAGATAGAAGGCAAATAAGCGTTCCATGGCTTGATTTCGCTTAGTTGCTAACTCTTGAGTAGAACTGCATGTTCACGCCAGAATTAAGCATCTTTGTGAAATGAGTCAAATTGAAGCAGAACACATTGCTGGAGTGTCAGAATGCATAGATAGAAGGCAAATAAGCGTTCCATGGCTTTATTTCGCTCAATTGCTTACTCTTGAGTAGAACTCCATGTTCACTCCAGAAATAAGCATCTTTGTAAAATGAGTCAAATTGAAGCAGAACACATTGTTGGCGTGTCAGAATGCACAGATAGAAGGCGAATAAGCGTTCTATCGCTTTATTTCGCTTAGTTGCTTACTCTTGAGTAGAACTGCATGTTCACGCCAGAATTAAGCATCTTTGTGAAATGAGTCAAATTGAAGCAGAACACATTGGTGGAGTGTCAGAATGCATAGATAGAAGGCAAATAAGCGTTCCATGGCTTTATTTCGCTTAGTTGCTTATTCTTGAGTAGAACTGCTTGTTCACTCCAGGAATAAGCATGTTTGTAAAATGAGCCAAATTGAAGCAGAAAACATTGTTAGAGTGTCAGAATGCATAGATAGAAGGCAAATAAGCGTTCCATGGCTTTATTTCGCTTAGTTCCTTACTCTTGAGTAGAACTGCATGTTCACTCCAGAAATAAGCATCTTTGTGAAATGAGTCAAATTGAAGCAGAACAAATTGTTGGAGTATCATAATGCATAGATAGAAGGCAAATAAGCATTCCATGGCTTTATTTCGCTTAGTTGCTTACTCTTGAGTAGAACTGCATATTCACTCAAGAAATAAGCATCTTTGTAAAATGAGTCAAATTGAAGCAGAACACATTGGTGGAGTGTCAGAATGCATAGATAGAAGGCAAATAAGCGTTCTATCGCTTTATTTCGCTTAGTTGCTTGCTCTTGAGTAGAACTGCATGTTCACGCCAGAATTAAGCATCTTTGTAAAATGAATCAAATTGAAGCAGAACACATTGTTGGAGTGTCAGAATGCATAGATAGAAGGCAAATAAGCGTTCCATGGCTTTATTTCGCTTAGTTGCTTACTCTTGAGTAGAACTGCATGTTCACGCCAGAAATAAGGATCTTTGTGAAATGAGCCACATTGAAGCAGAAAACATTGTTGGAGTGTCAGAATGCATAGATATAAGGCAAATAAGCGTTCCATGGCTTTATTTCGCTTAGTTGCTTACTCTTGAGTAGAACTGCATGTTCACTCCAGAAATAAGCATCTTTGTAAAATGAGTCAAATTAAAGCAGAACACATTGTTGGAGTGTCATAATGCATAGATAGAAGGCAAATAAGCGTTCCATGGCTTTATTTCGCTTAGTTCCTTATTCTTGAGTAGAACTGCTTGTTCACTCCAGGAATAAGCATCTTTGTAAAATGAGTCAAATTGAAGCAGAAAACATTCTTGGAGTGTCAGAATGCACAGATAGAAGGCAAATAAGCGTTCCATGGATTGATTTCGCTTAGTTGCTAACTCTTGAGTAGAACTGCATGTTCACGCCAGAATTAAGCATCTTTGTGAAATGAGTCAAATTGAAGCAGAACACATTGGTGGAGTGTCAGAATGCATAGATAGAAGGCAAATAAGCGTTCCATGGCTTTATTTCGCTCAGTTGCTAACTCTTGAGTAGAACTGCATGTTCACGCCAGAATTAAGCATCTTTGTGAAATGAGTCAAATTGAAGCAGAACACATTGCTGGAGTGTCAGAATGCATAGATAGAAGGCAAATAAGCGTTCCATGGCTTTATTTCGCTCAGTTGCTTACTCTTGAGTAGAACTGCATGTTCACGCCAGAATTAAGCATCTTTGTGAAATGAGTCAAATTGAAGCAGAACACATTGGTGGAGTGTCAGAATGCATAGATAGAAGGCAAATAAGCGTTCCATGGCTTTATTTCGCTTAGTTGCTTATTCTTGAGTAGAACTGCTTGTTCACTCCAGGAATAAGCATGTTTGTAAAATGAGCCAAATTGAAGCAGAAAACATTGTTAGAGTGTCAGAATGCATAGATAGAAGGAAAATAAGCGTTCCATGGCTTTATTTCGCTTAGTTGCTTACTCTTGAGTAGAACTGCATGTTCACTCCAGAAATAAGCATCTTTGTAAAATGAGTCAAATTGAAGCAGAACAAATTGTTGGAGTATCATAATGCATAGATAGAAGGCAAATAAGCATTCCATGGCTTTATTTCACTTAGTTGCTTACTCTTGAGTAGAACTGCATATTCACTCAAGAAATAAGCATCTTTGTAAAATGAGTCAAATTGAAGCAGAACACATTGGTGGAGTGTCAGAATGCATAGATAGAAGGCAAATAAGCGTTCTATCGCTTTATTTCGCTTAGTTGCTTGCTCTTGAGTAGAACTGCATGTTCACGCCAGAATTAAGCATCTTTGTGAAATGAGTCAAATTGAAGCAGAACACATTGGTGGAGTGTCAGAATGCATAGATAGAAGGCGAATAAACGTTCCATGGCTTTATTTCGCTTAGTGGCTTACTCTTGAGTAGAACTGCATGTTCACGCCAGAAATAAGCATCTTTGTAAAATGAGCCAAATTGAAGTAGAAAACATTGTTGGAGTGTCAGAATGCATAGATAGAAGGCAAATAAGCGTTCCATGGCTTTATTTCGCTTAGTTGCTTACTCTTGAGTAGAACTGCATATTCACTCAAGAAATAAGCATCTTTGTAAAATGAGTCAAATTGAAGCAGAAAACATTGGTGGAGTGTCAGAATGCACAGATAGAAGTCAAATAAGCGTTCCATGGCTTTATTTCGCTTAGTTGCTTATTCTTGAGTAGAACTGCTTGTTCACTCCAGGAATAAGCATCTTTGTAAAATGAGTCAAATTGAAGCAGAAAACATTCTTGGAGTGTCAGAATGCACAGATAGAAGGCAAATAAGCGTTCCATGGCTTGATTTCGCTTAGTTGCTAACTCTTGAGTAGAACTGCATGTTCACGCCAGAATTAAGCATCTTTGTGAAATGAGTCAAATTGAAGCAGAACACATTGCTTGAGTGTCAGAATGCATAGATAGAAGGCAAATAAGCGTTCCATGGCTTTATTTCGCTCAGTTGCTTACTCTTGAGTAGAACTCCATGTTCACTCCAGAAATAAGCATCTTTGTAAAATGAGTCAAATTGAAGCAGAACACATTGTTGGAGTGTCAGAATGCACAGATAGAAGGCAAATAAGCGTTCTATCGCTTTATTTCGCTTAGTTGCTTACTCTTGAGTAGAACTGCATGTTCACGCCAGAATTAAGCATCTTTGTGAAATGAGTCAAATTGAAGCAGAACACATTGGTGGAGTGTCAGAATGCACAGGTAGAAGTCAAATAAGCGTTCCATGGTTTTATTTCGCTTACTTGCTTATTCTTGAGTAGAACTGCTTGTTCACTCCAGGAATAAGCATGTTTGTAAAATGAGCCAAATTGAAGCAGAAAACATTGTTGGAGTGTCAGAATGCATAGATAGAAGGCAAATAAGCGTTCCATGGCTTTATTTCGCTTAGTTGCTTACTCTTGAGTAGAACTGCATGTTCACTCCAGAAATAAGCATCTTTGTAAAATGAGTCAAATTGAAGCAGAACACATTGTTGGAGTATCATAATGCATAGATAGAAGGCGAATAAACGTTCCATGGCTTTATTTCGCTTAGTGGCTTACTCTTGAGTAGAACTGCATGTTCACGCCAGAAATAAGCATCTTTGTAAAATGAGCCAAATTTAAGTAGAAGACATTGTTGGAGTGTCAGAATGCATAGATAGAAGGCAAATAAGCGTTCCATGGCTTTATTTCGCTTAGTTGCTTACTCTTGAGTAGAACTGCATGTTCACGCCAGAATTAAGCATCTTTGTGAAATGAGTCAAATTGAAGCAGAACACATTGTTGGAGTGTCAGAATGCACAGATAGAAGGCAAATAAGCGTTCTATCGCTTTATTTCGCTTAGTTGCTTACTCTTGAGTAGAACTGCATGTTCACGCCAGAATTAAGCATCTTTGTGAAATGAGTCAAATTGAAGCAGAACACATTGGTGGAGTGTCAGAATGCACAGATAGAAGTCAAATAATTGTTCCATGGCTTTATTTCGCTTAGTGGCTTATTCTTGAGTAGAACTGCTTGTTCACTCCAGGAATAAGCATGTTTGTAAAATGAGCCAAATTGAAGCAGAAAACATTGTTGGAGTGTCAGAATGCATAGATAGAAGGCAAATAAGCGTTCCATGGCTTTATTTCGCTCAGTTGCTAACTCTTGAGTAGAACTGCATGTTCACGCCAGAATTAAGCATCTTTGTGAAATGAGTCAAATTGAAGCAGAACACATTGCTGGAGTGTCAGAATGCATAGATAGAAGGCAAATAAGCGTTCCATGGCTTTATTTCGCTCAGTTGCTTACTCTTGAGTAGAACTGCATGTTCACGCCAGAATTAAGCATCTTTGTGAAATGAGTCAAATTGAAGCAGAACACATTGGTGGAGTGTCAGAATGCATAGATAGAAGGCAAATAAGCGTTCCATGGCTTTATTTCGCTTAGTTGCTTATTCTTGAGTAGAACTGCTTGTTCACTCCAGGAATAAGCATGTTTGTAAAATGAGCCAAATTGAAGCAGAAAACATTGTTAGAGTGTCAGAATGCATAGATAGAAGGAAAATAAGCGTTCCATGGCTTTATTTCGCTTAGTTGCTTACTCTTGAGTAGAACTGCATGTTCACTCCAGAAATAAGCATCTTTGTAAAATGAGTCAAATTGAAGCAGAACAAATTGTTGGAGTATCATAATGCATAGATAGAAGGCAAATAAGCATTCCATGGCTTTATTTCACTTAGTTGCTTACTCTTGAGTAGAACTGCATATTCACTCAAGAAATAAGCATCTTTGTAAAATGAGTCAAATTGAAGCAGAACACATTGGTGGAGTGTCAGAATGCATAGATAGAAGGCAAATAAGCGTTCTATCGCTTTATTTCGCTTAGTTGCTTGCTCTTGAGTAGAACTGCATGTTCACGCCAGAATTAAGCATCTTTGTGAAATGAGTCAAATTGAAGCAGAACACATTGGTGGAGTGTCAGAATGCATAGATAGAAGGCGAATAAACGTTCCATGGCTTTATTTCGCTTAGTGGCTTACTCTTGAGTAGAACTGCATGTTCACGCCAGAAATAAGCATCTTTGTAAAATGAGCCAAATTGAAGTAGAAAACATTGTTGGAGTGTCAGAATGCATAGATAGAAGGCAAATAAGCGTTCCATGGCTTTATTTCGCTTAGTTGCTTACTCTTGAGTAGAACTGCATATTCACTCAAGAAATAAGCATCTTTGTAAAATGAGTCAAATTGAAGCAGAAAACATTGGTGGAGTGTCAGAATGCACAGATAGAAGTCAAATAAGCGTTCCATGGCTTTATTTCGCTTAGTTGCTTATTCTTGAGTAGAACTGCTTGTTCACTCCAGGAATAAGCATCTTTGTAAAATGAGTCAAATTGAAGCAGAAAACATTCTTGGAGTGTCAGAATGCACAGATAGAAGGCAAATAAGCGTTCCATGGCTTGATTTCGCTTAGTTGCTAACTCTTGAGTAGAACTGCATGTTCACGCCAGAATTAAGCATCTTTGTGAAATGAGTCAAATTGAAGCAGAACACATTGCTTGAGTGTCAGAATGCATAGATAGAAGGCAAATAAGCGTTCCATGGCTTTATTTCGCTCAGTTGCTTACTCTTGAGTAGAACTCCATGTTCACTCCAGAAATAAGCATCTTTGTAAAATGAGTCAAATTGAAGCAGAACACATTGTTGGAGTGTCAGAATGCACAGATAGAAGGCAAATAAGCGTTCTATCGCTTTATTTCGCTTAGTTGCTTACTCTTGAGTAGAACTGCATGTTCACGCCAGAATTAAGCATCTTTGTGAAATGAGTCAAATTGAAGCAGAACACATTGGTGGAGTGTCAGAATGCACAGGTAGAAGTCAAATAAGCGTTCCATGGTTTTATTTCGCTTAGTTGCTTATTCTTGAGTAGAACTGCTTGTTCACTCCAGGAATAAGCATGTTTGTAAAATGAGCCAAATTGAAGCAGAAAACATTGTTGGAGTGTCAGAATGCATAGATAGAAGGCAAATAAGCGTTCCATGGCTTTATTTCGCTTAGTTGCTTACTCTTGAGTAGAACTGCATGTTCACTCCAGAAATAAGCATCTTTGTAAAATGAGTCAAATTGAAGCAGAACACATTGTTGGAGTATCATAATGCATAGATAGAAGGCGAATAAACGTTCCATGGCTTTATTTCGCTTAGTGGCTTACTCTTGAGTAGAACTGCATGTTCACGCCAGAAATAAGCATCTTTGTAAAATGAGCCAAATTTAAGTAGAAGACATTGTTGGAGTGTCAGAATGCATAGATAGAAGGCAAATAAGCGTTCCATGGCTTTATTTCGCTTAGTTGCTTACTCTTGAGTAGAACTGCATGTTCACGCCAGAATTAAGCATCTTTGTGAAATGAGTCAAATTGAAGCAGAACACATTGTTGGAGTGTCAGAATGCACAGATAGAAGGCAAATAAGCGTTCTATCGCTTTATTTCGCTTAGTTGCTTACTCTTGAGTAGAACTGCATGTTCACGCCAGAATTAAGCATCTTTGTGAAATGAGTCAAATTGAAGCAGAACACATTGGTGGAGTGTCAGAATGCACAGATAGAAGTCAAATAATTGTTCCATGGCTTTATTTCGCTTAGTGGCTTATTCTTGAGTAGAACTGCTTGTTCACTCCAGGAATAAGCATGTTTGTAAAATGAGCCAAATTGAAGCAGAAAACATTGTTGGAGTGTCAGAATGCATAGATAGAAGGCAAATAAGCGTTCCATGGCTTTATTTCGCTTAGTTGCTTACTCTTGAGTAGAACTGCTTGTTCACTCCAGGAATAAGCATCTTTGTAAAATGAGTCAAATTGAAGCAGTAAACATTGTTGGAGTGTCAGAATGCACAGATAGAAGGCGAATAAGCGTTCTATCGCTTTATTTCGCTTAGTTGCTTACTCTTGAGTAGAACTGCATGTTCACGCCAGAATTAAGCATCTTTGTAAAATGAGCCAAATTGAAGTAGAAAATATTGTTGGAGTGTCAGAATGCATAGATAGAAGGCAAATAAGCGTTCCATGGCTTTATTTCGCTTAGTTGCTTACTCTTGAGTAGAACTGCATATTCACTCAAGAAATAAGCATCTTTGTAAAATGAGTCAAATTGAAGCAGAACACATTGGTGGAGTGTCAGAATGCATATATAGAAGGCAAATAAGCGTTCCATGGCTTTATTTCGCTTAGTTGCTTATTCTTGAGTAGAACTGCTTGTTCACTCCAGGAATAAGCATCTTTGTAAAATGAGTCAAATTGAAGCAGAAAACATCCTTGGAGTGTCAGAATGCACAGATAGAAGGCAAATAAGCGTTCTATCGCTTTATTTCGCTTAGTTGCTTACTCTTGAGTAGAACTGCATGTTCACGCCAGAATTAAGCATCTTTGTGAAATGAGTCAAATTGAAGCAGAACACATTGGTGGAGTGTCAGAATGCCTAGATAGAAGGCAAATAAGCGTTCCATGGCTTTATTTCGCTTAGTGGCTTACTCTTGAGTAGAACTGCATATTCACTCAAGAAATAAGCATCTTTGTAAAATGAATCAAATTGAAGCAGAACACATTGTTGGAGTGTCAGAATGCATAGATAGAAGGCAAATAAGCGTTCCATGGCTTTATTTCGCTTAGTTGCTTACTCTTGAGTAGAACTGCATGTTCACGCCAGAAATAAGGATCTTTGTGAAATGAGCCACATTGAAGCAGAAAACATTGTTGGAGTGTCAGAATGCATAGATATAAGGCAAATAAGCGTTCCATGGCTTTATTTCGCTTAGTTGCTTACTCTTGAGTAGAACTGCATGTTCACTCCAGAAATAAGCATCTTTGTAAAATGAGTCAAATTGAAGCAGAACACATTGTTGGAGTGTCATAATGCATAGATAGAAGGCAAATAAGCGTTCCATGGCTTTATTTCGCTTAGTTCCTTATTCTTGAGTAGAACTGCTTGTTCACTCCAGGAATAAGCATCTTTGTAAAATGAGTCAAATTGAAGCAGAAAACATTCTTGGAGTGTCAGAATGCACAGATAGAAGGCAAATAAGCGTTCCATGGATTGATTTCGCTTAGTTGCTAACTCTTGAGTAGAACTGCATGTTCACGCCAGAATTAAGCATCTTTGTGAAATGAGTCAAATTGAAGCAGAACACATTGGTGGATTGTCAGAATGCATAGATAGAAGGCAAATAAGCGTTCCATGGCTTTATTTCGCTCAGTTGCTTACTCTTGAGTAGAACTCCATGTTCACTCCAGAAATAAGCATCTTTGTAAAATGAGTCAAATTGAAGCAGAACACATTGTTGGTGTGTCAGAATGCACAGATAGAAGGCAAATAAGTGTTCTATCGCTTTATTTCGCTTAGTTGCTTACTCTTGAGTAGAACTGCATGTTCACGCCAGAATTAAGCATCTTTGTGAAATGAGTCAAATTGAAGCAGAACACATTGGTGGAGTGTCAGAATGCATAGATAGAAGGCAAATAAGCGTTCCATGGCTTTATTTCGCTTAGTTGCTTATTCTTGAGTAGAACTGCTTGTTCACTCCAGGAATAAGCATGTTTGTAAAATGAGCCAAATTGAAGCAGAAAACATTGTTAGAGTGTCAGAATGCATAGATAGAAGGCAAATAAGCGTTCCATGGCTTTATTTCGCTTAGTTGCTTACTCTTGAGTAGAACTGCATGTTCACTCCAGAAATAAGCATCTTTGTAAAATGAGTCAAATTGAAGCAGAACAAATTGTTGGAGTATCATAATGCATAGATAGAAGGCAAATAAGCGTTCCATGGCTTTATTTCGCTTAGTTGCTTACTCTTGAGTAGAACTGCATGTTCACGCCAGAATTAAGCATCTTTGTGAAATGAGTCAAATTGAAGCAGAACACATTGGTGGAGTGTCAGAATGCATAGATAGAAGGCAAATAAGCGTTCCATGGCTTTATTTCGCTTAGTTGCTTATTCTTGAGTAGAACTGCTTGTTCACTCCAGGAATAAGCATGTTTGTAAAATGAGCCAAATTGAAGCAGAAAACATTGTTAGAGTGTCAGAATGCATAGATAGAAGGCAAATAAGCGTTCCATGGCTTTATTTCGCTTAGTTGCTTACTCTTGAGTAGAACTGCATATTCACTCAAGAAATAAGCATCTTTGTAAAATGAGTCAAATTGAAGCAGAACACATTGGTGGAGTGTCAGAATGCATAGAAAGAAGGCAAATAAGCGTTCTATCGCTTTATTTCGCTTAGTTGCTTGCTCTTGAGTAGAACTGCATGTTCACGCCAGAATTAAGCATCTTTGTGAAATGAGTCAAATTGAAGCAGAACACATTGGTGGAGTGTCAGAATGCATAGATAGAAGGCGAATAAACGTTCCATGGCTTTATTTCGCTTAGTGGCTTACTCTTGAGTAGAACTGCTTGTTCACTCCAGGAATAAGCATCTTTGTAAAATGAGTGAAATTGAAGCAGAAAACATTCTTGGAGTGTCAGAATGCACAGATAGAAGGCAAATAAGCGTTCCATGGCTTGATTTCGCTTAGTTGCTAACTCTTGAGTAGAACTGCATGTTCACTCCAGAAATAAGCATCTTTGTGAAATGAGTCAAATTGAAGCAGAACACATTGCTGGAGTGTCAGAATGCATAGATAGAAGGCAAATAAGCGTTCCATGGCTTTATTTCGCTCAATTGCTTACTCTTGAGTAGAACTCCATGTTCACTCCAGAAATAAGCATCTTTGTAAAATGAGTCAAATTGAAGCAGAACACATTGTTGGCGTGTCAGAATGCACAGATAGAAGGCGAATAAGCGTTCTATCGCTTTATTTCGCTTAGTTGCTTACTCTTGAGTAGAACTGCATGTTCACGCCAGAATTAAGCATCTTTGTGAAATGAGTCAAATTGAAGCAGAACACATTGGTGGAGTGTCAGAATGCATAGATAGAAGGCAAATAAGCGTTCCATGGCTTTATTTCGCTTAGTTGCTTATTCTTGAGTAGAACTGCATGTTCACTCCAGAAATAAGCATCTTTGTGAAATGAGTCAAATTGAAGCAGAACAAATTGTTGGAGTATCATAATGCATAGATAGAAGGCAAATAAGCATTCCATGGCTTTATTTCGCTTAGTTGCTTACTCTTGAGTAGAACTGCATATTCACTCAAGAAATAAGCATCTTTGTAAAATGAGTCAAATTGAAGCAGAACACATTGGTGGAGTGTCAGAATGCATAGATAGAAGGCAAATAAGCGTTCCATGGCTTTATTTCGCTTAGTTGCTTACTCTTGAGTAGAACTGCATGTTCACGCCAGAAATAAGGATCTTTGTGAAATGAGCCACATTGAAGCAGAAAACATTGTTGGAGTGTCAGAATGCATAGATATAAGGCAAATAAGCGTTCCATGGCTTTATTTCGCTTAGTTGCTTACTCTTGAGTAGAACTGCATGTTCACTCCAGAAATAAGCATCTTTGTAAAATGAGTCAAATTGAAGCAGAACACATTGTTGGAGTGTCATAATGCATAGATAGAAGGCAAATAAGCGTTCCATGGCTTTATTTCGCTTAGTTCCTTATTCTTGAGTAGAACTGCTTGTTCACTCCAGGAATAAGCATCTTTGTAAAATGAGTCAAATTGAAGCAGAAAACATTCTTGGAGTATCATAATGCATAGATAGAAGGCGAATAAGCGTTCCATGGCTTTATTTCGCTCAGTTGCTTACTCTTGAGTAGAACTCCATGTTCACTCCAGAAATAAGCATCTTTGTAAAATGAGTCAAATTGAAGCAGAACACATTGTTGGTGTGTCAGAATGCACAGATAGAAGGCAAATAAGTGTTCTATCGCTTTATTTCGCTTAGTTGCTTACTCTTGAGTAGAACTGCATGTTCACGCCAGAATTAAGCATCTTTGTGAAATGAGTCAAATTGAAGCAGAACACATTGGTGGAGTGTCAGAATGCATAGATAGAAGGCAAATAAGCGTTCCATGGCTTTATTTCGCTTAGTTGCTTATTCTTGAGTAGAACTGCTTGTTCACTCCAGGAATAAGCATGTTTGTAAAATGAGCCAAATTGAAGCAGAAAACATTGTTGGAGTGTCAGAATGCATAGATAGAAGGCAAATAAGCGTTCCATGGCTTTATTTCGCTTAGTTGCTTACTCTTGAGTAGAACTGCATGTTCACTCCAGAAATAAGCATCTTTGTAAAATGAGTCAAATTGAAGCAGAACACATTGTTGGAGTATCATAATGCATAGATAGAAGGCGAATAAACGTTCCATGGCTTTATTTCGCTTAGTGGCTTACTCTTGAGTAGAACTGCATGTTCACGCCAGAAATAAGCATCTTTGTAAAATGAGCCAAATTGAAGTAGAAGACATTGTTGGAGTGTCAGAATGCATAGATAGAAGGCAAATAAGCGTTCCATGGCTTTATTTCGCTTAGTGGCTTACTCTTGAGTAGAACTGCATATTCACTCAAGAAATAAGCATCTTTGTAAAATGAGTCAAATTGAAGCAGAAAACATTCTTGGAGTGTCAGAATGCACAGATAGAAGGCAAATAAGCGTTCCATGGCTTTATTTCGCTTAGTTGCTTACTCTTGAGTAGAACTGCATATTCACTCAAGAAATAAGCATCTTTGTAAAATGAGTCAAATTGAAGCAGAACACATTGGTGGAGTGTCAGAATGCATAGATAGAAGGCAAATAAGCGTTCTATCGCTTTATTTCGCTTAGTTGCTTGCTCTTGAGTAGAACTGCATGTTCACGCCAGAATTAAGCATCTTTGTGAAATGAGTCAAATTGAAGCAGAACACATTGGTGGAGTGTCAGAATGCATAGATAGAAGGCGAATAAACGTTCCATGGCTTTATTTCGCTTAGTGGCTTACTCTTGAGTAGAACTGCTTGTTCACTCCAGGAATAAGCATCTTTGTAAAATGAGTGAAATTGAAGCAGAAAACATTCTTGGAGTGTCAGAATGCACAGATAGAAGGCAAATAAGCGTTCCATGGCTTGATTTCGCTTAGTTGCTAACTCTTGAGTAGAACTGCATGTTCACGCCAGAATTAAGCATCTTTGTGAAATGAGTCAAATTGAAGCAGAACACATTGCTGGAGTGTCAGAATGCATAGATAGAAGGCAAATAAGCGTTCCATGGCTTTATTTCGCTCAATTGCTTACTCTTGAGTAGAACTCCATGTTCACTCCAGAAATAAGCATCTTTGTAAAATGAGTCAAATTGAAGCAGAACACATTGTTGGCGTGTCAGAATGCATAGATAGAAGGCAAATAAGCGTTCTATCGCTTTATTTCGCTTAGTTGCTTACTCTTGAGTAGAACTGCATGTTCACGCCAGAATTAAGCATCTTTGTGAAATGAGTCAAATTGAAGCAGAACACATTGGTGGAGTGTCAGAATGCATAGATAGAAGGCAAATAAGCGTTCCATGGTTTTATTTCGCTTAGTTGCTTATTCTTGAGTAGAACTGCTTGTTCACTCCAGGAATAAGCATGTTTGTAAAATGAGCCAAATTGAAGCAGAAAACATTGTTAGAGTGTCAGAATGCATAGATAGAAGGCAAATAAGCGTTCCATGGCTTTATTTCGCTTAGTTGCTTACTCTTGAGTAGAACTGCATGTTCACTCCAGAAATAAGCATCTTTGTGAAATGAGTCAAATTGAAGCAGAACAAATTGTTGGAGTATCATAATGCATAGATAGAAGGCAAATAAGCATTCCATGGCTTTATTTCGCTTAGTTGCTTACTCTTGAGTAGAACTGCATATTCACTCAAGAAATAAGCATCTTTGTAAAATGAGTCAAATTGAAGCAGAACACATTGGTGGAGTGTCAGAATGCATAGATAGAAGGCAAATAAGCGTTCTATCGCTTTATTTCGCTTAGTTGCTTGCTCTTGAGTAGAACTGCATGTTCACGCCAGAATTAAGCATCTTTGTGAAATGAGTCAAATTGAAGCAGAACACATTGGTGGAGTGTCAGAATGCATAGATAGAAGGCGAATAAACGTTCCATGGCTTTATTTCGCTTAGTGGCTTACTCTTGAGTAGAACTGCATGTTCACGCCAGAAATAAGCATCTTTGTAAAATGAGCCAAATTGAAGTAGAAAACATTGTTGGAGTGTCAGAATGCATAGATAGAAGGCAAATAAGCGTTCCATGGCTTTATTTCGCTTAGTTGCTAACTCTTGAGTAGAACTGCATGTTCACGCCAGAATTAAGCATCTTTGTAAAATGAGTCAAATTGAAGCAGAAAACATTCTTGGAGTGTCAGAATGCACAGATAGAAGGCAAATAAGCGTTCCATGGCTTGATTTCGCTTAGTTGCTAACTCTTGAGTAGAACTGCATGTTCACGCCAGAATTAAGCATCTTTGTGAAATGAGTCAAATTGAAGCAGAACACATTGTTGGAGTGTCAGAATGCACAGATAGAAGGCAAATAAGCGTTCTATCGCTTTATTTCGCTTAGTTGCTAACTCTTGAGTAGAACTGCATGTTCACGCCAGAATTAAGCATCTTTGTGAAATGTGTCAAATTGAAGCAGAACACATTGCTGGAGTGTCAGAATGCATAGATAGAAGGCAAATAAGCGTTCCATGGCTTTATTTCGCTCAGTTGCTTACTCTTGAGTAGAACTCCATGTTCACTCCAGAAATAAGCATCTTTGTAAAATGAGTCAAATTGAAGCAGAACACATTGTTGGAGTGTCAGAATGCACAGATAGAAGGCAAATAAGCGTTCTATCGCTTTATTTCGCTTAGTTGCTTACTCTTGAGTAGAACTGCATGTTCACGCCAGAATTAAGCATCTTTGTGAAATGAGTCAAATTGAAGCAGAACACATTGGTGGAGTGTCAGAATGCATAGATAGAAGGCAAGTAAGCGTTCTATCGCTTTATTTCGCTTAGTGGCTTACTCTTGAGTAGAACTGCATGTTTACGCCAGAAATAAGCATCTTTGTAAAATGAGCCAAATTGAAGTAGAAAACATTGTTGGAGTGTCAGAATGCATAGATAGAAGGCAAATAAGCGTTCCATGGCTTTATTTCGCTTAGTTGCTTACTCTTGAGTAGAACTGCATATTCACTCAAGAAATAAGCATCTTTGTAAAATGAGTCAAATTGAAGCAGAAAACATTCTTGGAGTGTCAGAATGCATAGATAGAAGGCAAATAAGCGTTCCATGGCTTGATTTCGCTTAGTTGCTAACTCTTGAGTAGAACTGCATGTTCACGCCAGAATTAAGCACCTTTGTGAAATGAGTCAAATTGAAGCAGAACACATTGTTGGAGTGTCAGAATGCACAGATAGAAGGCAAATAAGCGTTCCATGGCTTGATTTCGCTTAGTTGCTAACTCTTGAGTAGAACTGCATGTTCACGCCAGAATTAAGCATCTTTGTGAAATGAGTCAAATTGAAGCAGAACACATTGCTGGAGTGTCAGAATGCATAGATAGAAGGCAAATAAGCGTTCCATGGCTTTATTTCGCTCAGTTGCTTACTCTTCAGTAGAACTCCATGTTCACTCCAGAAATAAGCATCTTTGTAAAATGAGTCAAATTGAAGCACAACACATTGTTGGAGTGTCAGAATGCACAGATAGAAGGCAAATAAGCGTTCTTTCGCTTTATTTCGCTTAGTTGCTTACTCTTGAGTAGAACTGCATGTTCACTCCAGAAATAAGCATCTTTGTAAAATGAGTCAAATTGAAGCAGAACACATTGTTGGAGTATCATAATGCATAGATAGAAGGCAAATAAGCGTTCCATGGTTTTATTTCGCTTAGTTGCTTGCTCTTGAGTAGAACTGCATGTTCACGCCAGAATTAAGCATCTTTGTGAAATGAGTCAAATTGAAGCAGAACACATTGGTGGAGTGTCAGAATGCATAGATAGAAGGCAAATAAGCGTTCCATGGCTTTATTTCGCTTAGTTGCTTACTCTTGAGTAGAACTGCATATTCACTCAAGAAATAAGCATCTTTGTAAAATGAGACAAATTGAAGCAGAACACATTGGTGGAGTGTCAGAATGCATAGATAGAAGGCAAATAAGCGTTCTATCGCTTTATTTCGCTTAGTTGCTTGCTCTTGAGTAGAACTGCATGTTCACGCCAGAATTAAGCATCTTTGTGAAATGAGTCAAATTGAAGCAGAACACATTGGTGGAGTGTCAGAATGCATATATAGAAGGCAAATAAGCGTTCCATGGCTTTATTTCGCTTAGTTGCTTACTCTTGAGTAGAACTGCATGTTCACTCCAGAAATAAGCATCTTTGTAAAATGAGTCAAATTGAAGCAGAACACATTGTTGGAGTATCATAATGCATAGATAGAAGGCAAATAAGCGTTCCATGGTTTTATTTCGCTTAGTTGCTTATTCTTGAGTAGAACTGCTTGTTCACTCCAGGAATAAGCATCTTTGTAAAATGAGTCAAATTGAAGCAGAAAACATTGTTGGAGTGTCAGAATGCACAGATAGAAGGCGAATAAGCGTTCTATCGCTTTATTTCGCTTAGTTGCTTACTCTTGAGTAGAACTGCATGTTCACGCCAGAATTAAGCATCTTTGTGAAATGAGTCAAATTGAAGCAGAACACATTGGTGGAGTGTCAGAATGCATAGATAGAAGGCAAATAAGCGTTCCATGGCTTTATTTCGCTTAGTTGCTTACTCTTGAGTAGAACTGCATGTTCACGCCAGAAATAATCACCTTCGTAAAATGAGCCAAATTGAAGCAGAAAACATTGTTGGAGTGTCAGAATGCATAGATAGAAGGCAAATAAGCGTTCCATGGCTTTATTTCGCTTAGTTGCTTACTCTTGAGTAGAACTGCATATTCACTCAAGAAATAAGCATCTTTGTAAAATGAGTCAAATTGAAGCAGAACACATTGGTGGAGTGTCAGAATGCATAGATAGAAGGCAAGTAAGCGTTCTATCGCTTTATTTCGCTTAGTTGCTTGCTCTTGAGTAGAACTGCATGTTCACGCCAGAATTAAGCATCTTTGTGAAATGAGTCAAATTGAAGCAGAACACATTGGTGGAGTGTCAGAATGCATAGATAGAAGGCGAATAAACGTTCCATGGCTTTATTTCGCTTAGTGGCTTACTGTTGAGTTGAACTGCATGTTCACGCCAGAAATAAGCATCTTTGTAAAATGAGCCAAATTGAAGCAGAACACATTGTTGGAGTGTCATAATGCATAGATAGAAGGCAAATAAGCGTTCTATCGCTTTATTTCGCTTAGTTGCTTACTCTTGAGTAGAACTGCATGTTCACGCCAGAATTAAGCATCTTTGTGAAATGAGTCAATTTGAAGCAGAACACATTGTTGGAGTGTCAGAATGCATAGATAGAAGGCAAATAAGCGTTCCATGGCTTTATTTCGCTTAGTTGCTTACTCTTGAGTAGAACTGCATGTTCACTCCAGAAATAAGCATCTTTGTAAAATGAGTCAAATTGAAGCAGAACACATTGTTGGAGTATCATAATGCATAGATAGAAGGCAAATAAGCGTTCCATGGTTTTATTTCGCTTAGTTGCTTATTCTTGAGTAGAACTGCTTGTTCACTCCAGGAATAAGCATCTTTGTAAAATGAGTCAAATTGAAGCAGAAAACATTGTTGGAGTGTCAGAATGCACAGATAGAAGGCGAATAAGCGTTCTATCGCTTTATTTCGCTTAGTTGCTTACTCTTGAGTAGAACTGCATGTTCACGCCAGAATTAAGCATCTTTGTGAAATGAGTCAAATTGAAGCAGAACACATTGGTGGAGTGTCAGAATGCATAGATAGAAGGCAAATAAGCGTTCCATGGCTTTATTTCGCTTAGTTGCTTACTCTTGAGTAGAACTGCATATTCACTCAAGAAATAAGCATCTTTGTAAAATGAGTCAAATTGAAGCAGAACACATTGGTGGAGTGTCAGAATGCATAGATAGAAGGCAAGTAAGCGTTCTATCGCTTTATTTCGCTTAGTTGCTTGCTCTTGAGTAGAACTGCATGTTCACGCCAGAATTAAGCATCTTTGTGAAATGAGTCAAATTGAAGCAGAACACATTGGTGGAGTGTCAGAATGCATAGATAGAAGGCGAATAAACGTTCCATGGCTTTATTTCGCTTAGTGGCTTACTCTTGAGTAGAACTGCATGTTTACGCCAGAAATAAGCATCTTTGTAAAATGATCCAAATTGAAGTAGAAAACATTGTTGGAGTGTCAGAATGCACAGATAGAAGGCAAATAAGCGTTCTATCGCTTTATTTCGCTTAGTTGCTTACTCTTGAGTAGAACTGCATATTCACTCAAGAAATAAGCATCTTTGTAAAATGAGTCAAATTGAAGCAGAACACATTGTTGGAGTGTCATAATGCATAGATAGAAGGCAAATAAGCGTTCTATCGCTTTATTTCGCTTAGTTGCTTGCTCTTGAGTAGAACTGCATGTTCACGCCAGAATTAAGCATCTTTGTGAAATGAGTCAAATTGAAGCAGAACACATTGGTGGAGTGTCCGAATGCATAGATAGAAGGCGAATAAACGTTCCATGGCTTTATTTCGCTTAGTGGCTTACTCTTGAGTAGAACTGCATGTTCACGCCAGAAATAAGCATCTTTGTAAAATGAGCCAAATTGAAGCAGAACACATTGTTGGAGTGTCATAATGCATAGATAGAAGGCAAATAAGCGTTCTATCGCTTTATTTCGCTTAGTTGCTTACTCTTGAGTAGAACTGCATGTTCACGCCAGAATTAAGCATCTTTGTGAAATGAGTCAATTTGAAGCAGAACACATTGGTGGAGTGTCAGAATGCATAGATAGAAGGCGAATAAACGTTCCATGGCTTTATTTCGCTTAGTGGCTTACTCTTGAGTAGAACTGCATGTTTACGCCAGAAATAAGCATCTTTGTAAAATGAGCCAAATTGAAGTAGAAAACATTGATGGAGTGTCAGAATGCATAGATAGAAGGCAGATAAGCGTTCCATGGCTTTATTTCGCTTAGTTGCTTATTCTTGAGTAGAACTGCTTGTTCACTCCAGGAATAAGCATCTTTGTAAAATGAGTCAAATTGAAGCAGAAAACATTGTTGGAGTGTCAGAATGCACAGATAGAAGGCGAATAAGCGTTCTATCGCTTTATTTCGCTTAGTTGCTTACTCTTGAGTAGAACTGCATGTTCACGCCAGAATTAAGCATCTTTGTGAAATGAGTCAAATTGAAGCAGAACACATTGGTGGAGTGTCAGAATGCATAGATAGAAGGCAAATAAGCGTTCCATGGCTTTATTTCGCTTAGTTGCTTACTCTTGAGTAGAACTGCATGTTCACACCAGAAATAAGCATCTTTGTAAAATGAGCCAAATTGAAGTAGAAAACATTGTTGGAGTGTCAGAATGCATAGATAGAAGGCAAATAAGCGTTCCATGGCTTTATTTCGCTTAGTTGCTTACTCTTGAGTAGAACTGCATATTCACTCAAGAAATAAGCATCTTTGTAAAATGAGTCAAATTGAAGCAGAACACATTGGTGTAGTGTCAGAATGCATACATAGAAGGCAAATAAGCGTTCCATGGCTTGAGTTCGCTTAGTTGCTTATTCTTGAGTAGAACTGCTTGTTCACTCCAGGAATAAGCATCTTTGTAAAATGAGTCAAATTGAAGCAGAAAACATCCTTGGAGTGTCAGAATGCACAGATAGAAGGCAAATAAGCGTTCTATCGCTTTATTTCGCTTAGTTGCTTACTCTTGAGTAGAACTGCATATTCACTCAAGAAATAAGCATCTTTGTAAAATGAATCAAATTGAAGCAGAACACATTGTTGGAGTGTCATAATGCATAGATAGAAGGCAAATAAGCGTTCTATCGCTTTATTTCGCTTAGTTGCTTGCTCTTGAGTAGAACTGCATGTTCACGCCAGAATTAAGCATCTTTGTGAAATGAGTCAAATTGAAGCAGAACACATTGGTGGAGTGTCAGAATGCATAGATAGAAGGCGAATAAACGTTCCATGGCTTTATTTCGCTTAGTGGCTTACTCTTGAGTAGAACTGCATGTTCACGCCAGAAATAAGCATCTTTGTAAAATGAGCCAAATTGAAGCAGAACACATTGTTGGAGTGTCATAATGCATAGATAGAAGGCAAATAAGCGTTCTATCGCTTTATTTCGCTTAGTTGCTTACTCTTGAGTAGAACTGCATGTTCACGCCAGAATTAAGCATCTTTGTGAAATGAGTCAATTTGAAGCAGAACACATTGTTGGAGTGTCAGAATGCATAGATAGAAGGCAAATAAGCGTTCCATGGCTTTATTTCGCTTAGTTGCTTACTCTTGAGTAGAACTGCATATTCACTCAAGAAATAAGCATCTTTGTAAAATGAGTCAAATTGAAGCAGAAAACATTCTTGGAGTGTCAGAATGCACAGGTAGAAGGCAAATAAGCGTTCCATGGCTTGATTTCGCTTAGTTGCTAACTCTTGAGTAGAACTGCATGTTCACGCCAGAATTAAGCATCTTTGTGAAATGAGTCAAATTGAAGCAGAACACATTGCTGGAGTGTCAGAATGCACAGATAGAAGGCAAATAAGCGTTCTATCGCTTTATTTCGCTTAGTTGCTTACTCTTGAGTAGAACTGCATGTTCATGCCAGAATTAAGCATCTTTGTAAAATGAGTCAAATTGAAGCAGAACACATTGGTGGAGTGTCAGAATGCACAGATAGAAGTCAAATAAGCGTTCCATGGCTTTATTTCGCTTAGTTGTTTACTCTTGAGTAGAACTGCATGTTCACTCCAGAAATAAGCATCTTTGTAAAATGAGTCAAATTGAAGCAGAACACATTGTTGGAGTATCATAATGCATAGATAGAAGGCAAATAAGCGTTCCATGGCTTTATTTCGCTTAGTTGCTTACTCTTGAGTAGAACTGCATATTCACTCAAGAAATAAGCATCTTTGTAAAATGAGTCAAATTGAAGCAGAACACATTGGTGGAGTGTCAGAATGCATAGATAGAAGGCAAATAAGCGTTCCATGGCTTTATTTCGCTTAGTTGCTTACTCTTGAGTAGAACTGCTTGTTCACTCCAGGAATAAGCATCTTTGTAAAATGAGTCAAATTGAAGCAGAAAACATCCTTGGAGTGTCAGAATGCACAGATAGAAGGCAAATAAGCGTTCAATCGATTTATTTCGCTTAGTTGCTTACTCTTGAGTAGAACTGCATGTTCACGCCAGAATTAAGCATCTTTGTGAAATGAGTCAAATTGAAGCAGAACACATTGGTGGAGTGTCAGAATGCATAGATAGAAGGCAAATAAGCTTTCCATGGCTTTATTTCGCTTAGTTGCTTACTCTTGAGTAGAACTGCATGTTCACACCAGAAATAAGCATCTTTGTAAAATGAGCCAAATTGAAGCAGAAAACATTGTTGGAGTGTCAGAATGCATAGATAGAAGGCAAATAAGCGTTCCATGGCTTTATTTCGCTTAGTTGCTTACTCTTGAGTAGAACTGCATGTTCACACCAGAAATAAGCATCTTTGTAAAATGAGCCAAATTGAAGTAGAAAACATTGTTGGAGTGTCAGAATGCATAGATAGAAGGCAAATAAGCGTTCCATGGCTTTATTTCGTTTAGTTGCTTACTCTTGAGTAGAACTGCATATTCACTCAAGAAATAAGCATCTTTGTAAAATGAGTCAAATTGAAGCAGAACACATTGGTGGAGTGTCAGAATGCATAGATAGAAGGCAAATAAGCGTTCCATGGCTTTATTTCGCTTAGTTGCTTACTCTTGAGTAGAACTGCATATTCACTCAAGAAATAAGCATCTTTGTAAAATGAGACAAATTGAAGCAGAACACATTGGTGGAGTGTCAGAATGCATAGATAGAAGGCAAATAAGCGTTCTATCGCTTTATTTCGCTTAGTTGCTTGCTCTTGAGTAGAACTGCATGTTCACGCCAGAATTAAGCATCTTTGTGAAATGAGTCAAATTGAAGCAGAACACATTGGTGGAGTGTCAGAATGCATATATAGAAGGCAAATAAGCGTTCCATGGCTTTATTTCGCTTAGTTGCTTACTCTTGAGTAGAACTGCATGTTCACTCCAGAAATAAGCATCTTTGTAAAATGAGTCAAATTGAAGCAGAACACATTGTTGGAGTATCATAATGCATAGATAGAAGGCAAATAAGCGTTCCATGGTTTTATTTCGCTTAGTTGCTTATTCTTGAGTAGAACTGCTTGTTCACTCCAGGAATAAGCATCTTTGTAAAATGAGTCAAATTGAAGCAGAAAACATTGTTGGAGTGTCAGAATGCACAGATAGAAGGCGAATAAGCGTTCTATCGCTTTATTTCGCTTAGTTGCTTACTCTTGAGTAGAACTGCATGTTCACGCCAGAATTAAGCATCTTTGTGAAATGAGTCAAATTGAAGCAGAACACATTGGTGGAGTGTCAGAATGCATAGATAGAAGGCAAATAAGCGTTCCATGGCTTTATTTCGCTTAGTTGCTTACTCTTGAGTAGAACTGCATGTTCACGCCAGAAATAATCACCTTCGTAAAATGAGCCAAATTGAAGCAGAAAACATTGTTGGAGTGTCAGAATGCATAGATAGAAGGCAAATAAGCGTTCCATGGCTTTATTTCGCTTAGTTGCTTACTCTTGAGTAGAACTGCATATTCACTCAAGAAATAAGCATCTTTGTAAAATGAGTAAAATTGAAGCAGAACACATTGGTGGAGTGTCAGAATGCATAGATAGAAGGCAAGTAAGCGTTCTATCGCTTTATTTCGCTTAGTTGCTTGCTCTTGAGTAGAACTGCATGTTCACGCCAGAATTAAGCATCTTTGTGAAATGAGTCAAATTGAAGCAGAACACATTGGTGGAGTGTCAGAATGCATAGATAGAAGGCGAATAAACGTTCCATGGCTTTATTTCGCTTAGTGGCTTACTGTTGAGTTGAACTGCATGTTCACGCCAGAAATAAGCATCTTTGTAAAATGAGCCAAATTGAAGCAGAACACATTGTTGGAGTGTCATAATGCATAGATAGAAGGCAAATAAGCGTTCTATCGCTTTATTTCGCTTAGTTGCTTACTCTTGAGTAGAACTGCATGTTCACGCCAGAATTAAGCATCTTTGTGAAATGAGTCAATTTGAAGCAGAACACATTGTTGGAGTGTCAGAATGCATAGATAGAAGGCAAATAAGCGTTCCATGGCTTTATTTCGCTTAGTTGCTTACTCTTGAGTAGAACTGCATGTTCACTCCAGAAATAAGCATCTTTGTAAAATGAGTCAAATTGAAGCAGAACACATTGTTGGAGTATCATAATGCATAGATAGAAGGCAAATAAGCGTTCCATGGTTTTATTTCGCTTAGTTGCTTATTCTTGAGTAGAACTGCTTGTTCACTCCAGGAATAAGCATCTTTGTAAAATGAGTCAAATTGAAGCAGAAAACATTGTTGGAGTGTCAGAATGCACAGATAGAAGGCGAATAAGCGTTCTATCGCTTTATTTCGCTTAGTTGCTTACTCTTGAGTAGAACTGCATGTTCACGCCAGAATTAAGCATCTTTGTGAAATGAGTCAAATTGAAGCAGAACACATTGGTGGAGTGTCAGAATGCATAGATAGAAGGCAAATAAGCGTTCCATGGCTTTATTTCGCTTAGTTGCTTACTCTTGAGTAGAACTGCATATTCACTCAAGAAATAAGCATCTTTGTAAAATGAGTCAAATTGAAGCAGAACACATTGGTGGAGTGTCAGAATGCATAGATAGAAGGCAAGTAAGCGTTCTATCGCTTTATTTCGCTTAGTTGCTTGCTCTTGAGTAGAACTGCATGTTCACGCCAGAATTAAGCATCTTTGTGAAATGAGTCAAATTGAAGCAGAACACATTGGTGGAGTGTCAGAATGCATAGATAGAAGGCGAATAAACGTTCCATGGCTTTATTTCGCTTAGTGGCTTACTCTTGAGTAGAACTGCATGTTTACGCCAGAAATAAGCATCTTTGTAAAATGATCCAAATTGAAGTAGAAAACATTGTTGGAGTGTCAGAATGCACAGATAGAAGGCAAATAAGCGTTCTATCGCTTTATTTCGCTTAGTTGCTTACTCTTGAGTAGAACTGCATATTCACTCAAGAAATAAGCATCTTTGTAAAATGAGTCAAATTGAAGCAGAACACATTGTTGGAGTGTCATAATGCATAGATAGAAGGCAAATAAGCGTTCTATCGCTTTATTTCGCTTAGTTGCTTGCTCTTGAGTAGAACTGCATGTTCACGCCAGAATTAAGCATCTTTGTGAAATGAGTCAAATTGAAGCAGAACACATTGGTGGAGTGTCCGAATGCATAGATAGAAGGCGAATAAACGTTCCATGGCTTTATTTCGCTTAGTGGCTTACTCTTGAGTAGAACTGCATGTTCACGCCAGAAATAAGCATCTTTGTAAAATGAGCCAAATTGAAGCAGAACACATTGTTGGAGTGTCATAATGCATAGATAGAAGGCAAATAAGCGTTCTATCGCTTTATTTCGCTTAGTTGCTTACTCTTGAGTAGAACTGCATGTTCACGCCAGAATTAAGCATCTTTGTGAAATGAGTCAATTTGAAGCAGAACACATTGGTGGAGTGTCAGAATGCATAGATAGAAGGCGAATAAACGTTCCATGGCTTTATTTCGCTTAGTGGCTTACTCTTGAGTAGAACTGCATGTTTACGCCAGAAATAAGCATCTTTGTAAAATGAGCCAAATTGAAGTAGAAAACATTGTTGGAGTGTCAGAATGCATAGATAGAAGGCAGATAAGCGTTCCATGGCTTTATTTCGCTTAGTTGCTTATTCTTGAGTAGAACTGCTTGTTCACTCCAGGAATAAGCATCTTTGTAAAATGAGTCAAATTGAAGCAGAAAACATTGTTGGAGTGTCAGAATGCACAGATAGAAGGCGAATAAGCGTTCTATCGCTTTATTTCGCTTAGTTGCTTACTCTTGAGTAGAACTGCATGTTCACGCCAGAATTAAGCATCTTTGTGAAATGAGTCAAATTGAAGCAGAACACATTGGTGGAGTGTCAGAATGCATAGATAGAAGGCAAATAAGCGTTCCATGGCTTTATTTCGCTTAGTTGCTTACTCTTGAGTAGAACTGCATGTTCACACCAGAAATAAGCATCTTTGTAAAATGAGCCAAATTGAAGTAGAAAACATTGTTGGAGTGTCAGAATGCATAGATAGAAGGCAAATAAGCGTTCCATGGCTTTATTTCGCTTAGTTGCTTACTCTTGAGTAGAACTGCATATTCACTCAAGAAATAAGCATCTTTGTAAAATGAGTCAAATTGAAGCAGAACACATTGGTGTAGTGTCAGAATGCATACATAGAAGGCAAATAAGCGTTCCATGGCTTGAGTTCGCTTAGTTGCTTATTCTTGAGTAGAACTGCTTGTTCACTCCAGGAATAAGCATCTTTGTAAAATGAGTCAAATTGAAGCAGAAAACATCCTTGGAGTGTCAGAATGCACAGATAGAAGGCAAATAAGCGTTCTATCGCTTTATTTCGCTTAGTTGCTTACTCTTGAGTAGAACTGCATATTCACTCAAGAAATAAGCATCTTTGTAAAATGAATCAAATTGAAGCAGAACACATTGTTGGAGTGTCATAATGCATAGATAGAAGGCAAATAAGCGTTCTATCGCTTTATTTCGCTTAGTTGCTTGCTCTTGAGTAGAACTGCATGTTCACGCCAGAATTAAGCATCTTTGTGAAATGAGTCAAATTGAAGCAGAACACATTGGTGGAGTGTCAGAATGCATAGATAGAAGGCGAATAAACGTTCCATGGCTTTATTTCGCTTAGTGGCTTACTCTTGAGTAGAACTGCATGTTCACGCCAGAAATAAGCATCTTTGTAAAATGAGCCAAATTGAAGCAGAACACATTGTTGGAGTGTCATAATGCATAGATAGAAGGCAAATAAGCGTTCTATCGCTTTATTTCGCTTAGTTGCTTACTCTTGAGTAGAACTGCATGTTCACGCCAGAATTAAGCATCTTTGTGAAATGAGTCAATTTGAAGCAGAACACATTGTTGGAGTGTCAGAATGCATAGATAGAAGGCAAATAAGCGTTCCATGGCTTTATTTCGCTTAGTTGCTTACTCTTGAGTAGAACTGCATATTCACTCAAGAAATAAGCATCTTTGTAAAATGAGTCAAATTGAAGCAGAAAACATTCTTGGAGTGTCAGAATGCACAGGTAGAAGGCAAATAAGCGTTCCATGGCTTGATTTCGCTTAGTTGCTAACTCTTGAGTAGAACTGCATGTTCACGCCAGAATTAAGCATCTTTGTGAAATGAGTCAAGTTGAAGCAGAACACATTGCTGGAGTGTCAGAATGCACAGATAGAAGGCAAATAAGCGTTCTATCGCTTTATTTCGCTTAGTTGCTTACTCTTGAGTAGAACTGCATGTTCATGCCAGAATTAAGCATCTTTGTAAAATGAGTCAAATTGAAGCAGAACACATTGGTGGAGTGTCAGAATGCACAGATAGAAGTCAAATAAGCGTTCCATGGCTTTATTTCGCTTAGTTGTTTACTCTTGAGTAGAACTGCATGTTCACTCCAGAAATAAGCATCTTTGTAAAATGAGTCAAATTGAAGCAGAACACATTGTTGGAGTATCATAATGCATAGATAGAAGGCAAATAAGCGTTCCATGGCTTTATTTCGCTTAGTTGCTTACTCTTGAGTAGAACTGCATATTCACTCAAGAAATAAGCATCTTTGTAAAATGAGTCAAATTGAAGCAGAACACATTGGTGGAGTGTCAGAATGCATAGATAGAAGGCAAATAAGCGTTCCATGGCTTTATTTCGCTTAGTTGCTTACTCTTGAGTAGAACTGCTTGTTCACTCCAGGAATAAGCATCTTTGTAAAATGAGTCAAATTGAAGCAGAAAACATCCTTGGAGTGTCAGAATGCACAGATAGAAGGCAAATAAGCGTTCAATCGATTTATTTCGCTTAGTTGCTTACTCTTGAGTAGAACTGCATGTTCACGCCAGAATTAAGCATCTTTGTGAAATGAGTCAAATTGAAGCAGAACACATTGGTGGAGTGTCAGAATGCATAGATAGAAGGCAAATAAGCTTTCCATGGCTTTATTTCGCTTAGTTGCTTACTCTTGAGTAGAACTGCATGTTCACACCAGAAATAAGCATCTTTGTAAAATGAGCCAAATTGAAGCAGAAAACATTGTTGGAGTGTCAGAATGCATAGATAGAAGGCAAATAAGCGTTCCATGGCTTTATTTCGCTTAGTTGCTTACTCTTGAGTAGAACTGCATGTTCACACCAGAAATAAGCATCTTTGTAAAATGAGCCAAATTGAAGTAGAAAACATTGTTGGAGTGTCAGAATGCATAGATAGAAGGCAAATAAGCGTTCCATGGCTTTATTTCGTTTAGTTGCTTACTCTTGAGTAGAACTGCATATTCACTCAAGAAATAAGCATCTTTGTAAAATGAGTCAAATTGAAGCAGAACACATTGGTGGAGTGTCAGAATGCATAGATAGAAGGCAAATAAGCGTTCCATGGCTTTATTTCGCTTAGTTGCTTATTCTTGAGTAGAACTGCTTGTTCACTCCAGGAATAAGCATCTTTGTAAAATGAGTCAAATTGAAGCAGAAAACATCCTTGGAGTGTCAGAATGCACAGATAGAAGGCAAATAAGCGTTCTATCGCTTTATTTCGCTTAGTTGCTTACTCTTGAGTAGAACTGCATGTTCACACCAGAATTAAGCATCTTTGTGAAATGAGTCAAATTGAAGCAGAACACATTGGTGGAGTGTCAGAATGCATAGATAGAAGGCAAATAAGCGTTCCATGGCTTTATTTCGCTTAGTTGCTTACTCTTGAGTCGAACTGCATGTTCACGCCAGAAATAAGCATCTTTGTAAAATGAGTCAAACTGAATCAGAACACATTGTTGGAGTGTCAGAATGCACAGATAGAAGGCAAATAAGCGTTCTATCGCTTTATTTCGCTTAGTTGCTTACTCTTGAGTAGAACTGCATGTTCACGCCAGAAATAAGCATCTTTGTAAAATGAGCCAAATTGAAGCAGAAAACATTGTTGGAGTGTCAGAATGCATAGATAGAAGGCAAATAAGCGTTCCATGGCTTTATTTCGCTTAGTTGCTTACTCTTGAGTAGAACTGCATGTTCACTCCAGAAATAAGCATCTTTGTAAAATGAGTCAAATTGAAGCAGAACACATTGTTGGAGTGTCATAATGCATAGATAGAAGGCAAATAAGCGTTCCATGGCTTTATTTCGCTTAGTTGCTTATTCTTGAGTAGAACTGCTTGTTCACTCCAGGAATAAGCATCTTTGTAAAATGAGTCAAATTGAAGCAGAACACATTGTTGGAGTGTCAGAATGCACAGATAGAAGGCAAATAAGCGTTCTATCGCTTTATTTCGCTTAGTTGCTTACTCTTGAGTAGAACTGCATGTTCACGCCAGAATTAAGCATCTTTGTGAAATGAGTCAAATTGAAGCAGAACACATTGTTGGATTGTCAGAATGCACAGATAGAAGGCAAATAAGCGTTCCATGGCTTTATTTCGCTTAGTTGCTTATTCTTGAGTAGAACTGCTTGTTCACTCCAGGAATAAGCATGTTTGTAAAATGAGCCAAATTGAAGCAGAAAACATTGTTGGAGTGTCAGAATGCACAGATAGACGGCGAATAAGCGTTCTATCGCTTTATTTCGCTTAGTTGCTTACTCTTGAGTAGAACTGCATATTCACTCAAGAAATAAGCATCTTTGTAAAATGAGTCAAATTGAAGCAGAACACATTGGTGGAGTGTCAGAATGCATAGATAGAAGGCAAATAAGCGTTCCATGGCTTTATTTCGCTTAGTTGCTTATTCTTGAGTAGAACTGCTTGTTCACTCCAGGAATAAGCATCTTTGTAAAATGAGTCAAATTGAAGCAGAAAACATCCTTGGAGTGTCAGAATGCACAGATAGAAGGCAAATAAGTGTTCAATCGCTTTATTTCGCTTAGTTGCTTACTCTTGAGTAGAACTGCATGTTCACGCCAGAATTAAGCATCTTTGTGAAATGAGTCAAATTGAAGCAGAACACATTGGTGGAGTGTCAGAATGCATAGATAGAAGGCAAATAAGCGTTCCATGGCTTTATTTCGCTTAGTTGCATACTCTTGAGTCGAACTGCATGTTCACGCCAGAAATAAGCATCTTTGTAAAATGAGCCAAATTGAAGCAGAAAACATTGTTGGAGTGTCAGAATGCATAGATAGAAGGCAAATAAGCGTTCCATGGCTTTATTTCGCTTAGTTGCTTACTCTTGAGTAGAACTGCATGTTCACTCCAGAAATAAGCATCTTTGTGAAATGAGTCAAATTGAATCAGAACACATTGTTGGAGTGTCAGAATGCACAGATAGAAGGCAAATAAGCGTTCTATCGCTTTATTTCGCTTAGTTGCTTACTCTTGAGTAGAACTGCATGTTCACGCCAGAAATAAGCATCTTTGTAAAATGAGCCAAATTGAAGCAGAAAACATTGTTGGAGTGTCAGAATGCATAGATAGAAGGCAAATAAGCGTTCCATGGCTTTATTTCGCTTAGTTGCTTATTCTTGAGTAGAACTGCATGTTCACTCCAGAAATAAGCATCTTTGTAAAATGAGTCAAATTGAAGCAGAAAACATTCTTGGAGTATCAGAATGCACAGATAGAAGGCAAATAAGCGTTCCATGGCTTGATATCGCTTAGTTGCTAACTCTTGAGTAGAACTGCATGTTCACGCCAGAATTAAGCATCTTTGTGAAATGAGTCAAATTGAAGCAGAACACATTGCTGGAGTGTCAGAATGCATAGATAGAAGGCAAATAAGCGTTCCATGGCTTTATTTCGCTTAGTTGCTTACTCTTGAGTAGAACTGCATGTTCACTCCAGAAATAAGCATCTTTGTAAAATGAGTCAAATTGAAGCAGAACACATTGGTGGAGTGTCATAATGCATAGATAGAAGGCAAATAAGCGTTCCATGGCTTTATTTCGCTTAGTTGCTTATTCTTGAGTAGAACTGCTTGTTCACTCCAGGAATAAGCATCTTTGTAAAATGAGTCAAATTGAAGCAGAAAACATTCTTGGAGTGTCAGAATGCACAGATAGAAGGCAAATAAGCGTTCCATGGCTTGATTTCGCTTAGTTGCTAACTCTTGAGTAGAACTGCATGTTCACGCCAGAATTAAGCATCTTTGTGAAATGAGTCAAATTGAAGCAGAACACATTGCTGGAGTGTCAGAATGCATAGATAGAAGGCAAATAAGCGTTCCATGGCTTTATTTCGCTTAGTTGCTTACTCTTGAGTAGAACTGCATGTTCACTCCAGAAATAAGCATCTTTGTAAAATGAGTCAAATTGAAGCAGAACACATTGGTGGAGTGTCATAATGCATAGATAGAAGGCAAATAAGCGTTCCATGGCTTTATTTCGCTTAGTTGCTTATTCTTGAGTAGAACTGCTTGTTCACTCCAGGAATAAGCATCTTTGTAAAATGAGTCAAATTGAAGCAGAAAACATTCTTGGAGTGTCAGAATGCACAGATAGAAGGCAAATAAGCGTTCTATCGCTTTATTTCGCTTAGTTGCTTACTCTTGAGTAGAACTGCATGTTCACGCCAGAATTAAGCATCTTTGTGAAATGAGTCAAATTGAAGCAGAACACATTGCTGGAGTGTCAGAATGCATAGATAGAAGGCAAATAAGCGTTCCATGGCTTTATTTCGCTTAGTTGCTTACTCTTGAGTAGAACTGCATGTTCACGCCAGAATTAAGCATCTTTGTGAAATGAGTCAAATTGAAGCAGAACACATTGCTGGAGTATCAGAATGCATAGATAGAAAGCAAATAAGCGTTCCATGGCTTTATTTCGCTTAGTTGCTTACTCTTGAGTAGAACTGCATGTTCACTCCAGAAATAAGCATCTTTGTAAAATGAGTCAAATTGAAGCAGAACACATTGTTGGAGCGTAGGAATGCACAGATAGAAGGCAAATAAGCGTTCTATCGCTTTATTTCGCTTAGTTGCTTACTCTTGAGTAGATCTGCATGTTCACGCCAGAATTAAGCATCTTTGTGAAATGAGTCAAATTGAAGCAGAACACATTGGTGGAGTGTCAGAATGCACAGATAGAAGGCAAATAAGCGTTCCATGGCTTTATTTCGCTTAGTTGCTTATTCTTGAGTAGAACTGCTTGTTCACTCCAGAAATAAGCATCTTTGTAAAATGAGCCAAATTGAAGCAGAAAACATTGTTGGAGTGTCAGAATGCACAGATAGAAGGCAAATAAGCGTTCCATGGCTTTATTTCGCTTAGTTGCTTACTCTTGAGTAGAACTGCATGTTCACTCCAGAAATAAGCATCTTTGTAAAATGAGTCAAATTGAAGCAGAACACATTGTTGGAGTGTCAGAATGCATAGATAGAAGGCAAATAAGCGTTCCATGGCTTTATTTCGCTTAGTTGCTTATTCTTGAGTAGAACTGCTTGTTCACTCCAGAAATAAGCATCTTTGTAAAATGAGCCAAATTGAAGCAGAAAACATTGTTGGAGTGTCAGAATGCACAGATAGAAGGCAAATAAGCGTTCCATGGCTTTATTTCGCTTAGTTGCTTATTCTTGAGTAGAACTGCTTGTTCACTCCAGGAATAAGCATCTTTGTAAAATGAGTCAAATTGAAGCAGAAAACATTCTTGGAGTGTCAGAATGCACAGATAGAAGGCAAATAAGCGTTCCATGGCTTTATTTCGCTTAGTTGCTTACTCTTGAGTAGAACTGCATGTTCACTCCAGAAATAAGCATCTTTGTGAAATGAGTCAAATTGAATCAGAACACATTGTTGGAGTGTCAGAATGCACAGATAGAAGGCAAATAAGCGTTCTATCGCTTTATTTCGCTTAGTTGCTTACTCTTGAGTAGAACTGCATGTTCACGCCAGAAATAAGCATCTTTGTAAAATGAGCCAAATTGAAGCAGAAAACATTGTTGGAGTGTCAGAATGCATAGATAGAAGGCAAATAAGCGTTCCATGGCTTTATTTCGCTTAGTTGCTTACTCTTGAGTAGAACTGCATGTTCACTCCAGAAATAAGCATCTTTGTAAAATGAGTCAAATTGAAGCAGAACACATTGGTGGAGTGTCATAATGCATAGATAGAAGGCAAATAAGCGTTCCATGGCTTTATTTCGCTTAGTTGCTTATTCTTGAGTAGAACTGCTTGTTCACTCCAGGAATAAGCATCTTTGTAAAATGAGTCAAATTGAAGCAGAAAACATTCTTGGAGTGTCAGAATGCACAGATAGAAGGCAAATAAGCGTTCTATCGCTTTATTTCGCTTAGTTGCTTACTCTTGAGTAGAACTGCATGTTCACGCCAGAATTAAGCATCTTTGTGAAATGAGTCAAATTGAAGCAGAACACATTGCTGGAGTGTCAGAATGCATAGATAGAAGGCAAATAAGCGTTCCATGGCTTTATTTCGCTTAGTTGCTTACTCTTGAGTAGAACTGCATGTTCACGCCAGAATTAAGCATCTTTGTGAAATGAGTCAAATTGAAGCAGAACACATTGCTGGAGTATCAGAATGCATAGATAGAAAGCAAATAAGCGTTCCATGGCTTTATTTCGCTTAGTTGCTTACTCTTGAGTAGAACTGCATGTTCACTCCAGAAATAAGCATCTTTGTAAAATGAGTCAAATTGAAGCAGAACACATTGTTGGAGCGTCGGAATGCACAGATAGAAGGCAAATAAGCGTTCTATCGCTTTATTTCGCTTAGTTGCTTACTCTTGAGTAGATCTGCATGTTCACGCCAGAATTAAGCATCTTTGTGAAATGAGTCAAATTGAAGCAGAACACATTGGTGGAGTGTCAGAATGCACAGATAGAAGGCAAATAAGCGTTCCATGGCTTTATTTCGCTTAGTTGCTTATTCTTGAGTAGAACTGCTTGTTCACTCCAGAAATAAGCATCTTTGTAAAATGAGCCAAATTGAAGCAGAAAACATTGTTGGAGTGTCAGAATGCACAGATAGAAGGCAAATAAGCGTTCCATGGCTTTATTTCGCTTAGTTGCTTACTCTTGAGTAGAACTGCATGTTCACTCCAGAAATAAGCATCTTTGTAAAATGAGTCAAATTGAAGCAGAACACATTGTTGGAGTATCATAATGCATAGATAGAAGGCAAATAAGCGTTCCATGGCTTTATTTCGCTTAGTTGCTTACTCTTGAGTAGAACTGAATGTTCACGCCAGAATTAAGCATCTTTGTGAAATGAGTCAAATTGAAGCAGAACACATTGGTGGAGTGTCAGAATGCATAGATAGAAGGCAAATAAGCGTTCCATGGCTTTATTTCGCTTAGTTGCTTACTCTTGAGTAGAACTGCATGTTCACTCCAGAAATAAGCATCTTTGTAAAATGAGTCAAATTGAAGCAGAACACATTGTTGGATTGTCAGAATGCACAGATAGAAGGCAAATAAGCGTTCCATGGCTTTATTTCGCTTAGTTGCTTATTCTTGAGTAGAACTGCTTGTTCACTCCAGGAATAAGCATGTTTGTAAAATGAGCCAAATTGAAGCAGAAAACATTGTTGGATTGTCAGAATGCATAGATAGAAGGCAAATAAGCGTTCCATGGCTTTATTTCGCTTAGTTGCTTATTCTTGAGTAGAACTGCTTGTTCACTCCAGGAATAAGCATCTTTGTAAAATGAGTCAAATTGAAGCAGAAAACATCCTTGGAGTGTCAGAATGCACAGATAGAAGGCAAATAAGTGTTCAATCGCTTTATTTCGCTTAGTTGCTTACTCTTGAGTAGAACTGCATGTTCACTCCAGAAATAAGCATCTTTGTGAAATGAGTCAAATTGAAGCAGAACACATTGCTGGAGTATCAGAATGCACACATAGAAAGCAAATAAGCGTTCTATCGCTTTATTTCGCTTAGTTGCTTACTCTTGAGTAGAACTGCATGTTCACGCCAGAAATAAGCATCTTTGTAAAATGAGCCAAATTGAAGCAGAAAACATTGTTGGAGTGTCAGAATGCATAGATAGAAGGCAAATAAGCGTTCCATGGCTTTATTTCGCTTAGTTGCTTACTCTTGAGTAGAACTGCATGTTCACTCCAGAAATAAGCATCTTTGTAAAATGAGTCAAATTGAAGCAGAACACATTGGTGGAGTGTCATAATGCATAGATAGAAGGCAAATAAGCGTTCCATGGCTTTATTTCGCTTAGTTGCTTATTCTTGAGTAGAACTGCTTGTTCACTCCAGGAATAAGCATCTTTGTAAAATGAGTCAAATTGAAGCAGAAAACATTCTTGGAGTGTCAGAATGCACAGATAGAAGGCAAATAAGCGTTCCATGGCTTGATTTCGCTTAGTTGCTTACTCTTGATTAGAACTGCATGTTCACGCCAGAATTAAGCATCTTTGTGAAATGAGTCAAATTGAAGCAGAACACATTGTTGGAGCGTCGGAATGCACAGATAGAAGGCAAATAAGCGTTCTATCGCTTTATTTCGCTTAGTTGCTTACTCTTGAGTAGAACTGCATGTTCACGCCAGAATTAAGCATCTTTGTGAAATGAGTCAAATTGAAGCAGAACACATTGGTGGAGTGTCAGAATGCATAGATAGAAGGCAAATAAGCGTTCCATGGCTTTATTTCGCTTAGTTGCTTACTCTTGAGTAGAACTGCATGTTCACTCCAGAAATAAGCATCTTTGTAAAATGAGTCAAATTGAAGCAGAACACATTGTTGGATTGTCAGAATGCACAGATAGAAGGCAAATAAGCGTTCCATGGCTTTATTTCGCTTAGTTGCTTATTCTTGAGTAGAACTGCTTGTTCACTCCAGGAATAAGCATGTTTGTAAAATGAGCCAAATTGAAGCAGAAAACATTGTTGGAGTGTCAGAATGCACAGATAGACGGCGAATAAGCGTTCTATCGCTTTATTTCGCTTAGTTGCTTACTCTTGAGTAGAACTGCATATTCACGCCAGAAATAAGCATCTTTGTAAAATGAGCCAAATTGAAGCAGAAAACATTGTTGGAGTGTCAGAATGCATAGATAGAAGGCAAATAAGCGTTCCATGGCTTTATTTCGCTTAGTTGCTTACTCTTGAGTAGAACTGCATGTTCACTCCAGAAATAAGCATCTTTGTAAAATGAGTCAAATTGAAGCAGAACACATTGGTGGAGTGTCATAATGCATAGATAGAAGGCAAATAAGCGTTCCATGGCTTTATTTCGCTTAGTTGCTTATTCTTGAGTAGAACTGCTTGTTCACTCCAGGAATAAGCATCTTTGTAAAATGAGTCAAATTGAAGCAGAAAACATTCTTGGAGTGTCAGAATGCACAGATAGAAGGCAAATAAGCGTTCCATGGCTTGATTTCGCTTAGTTGCTAACTCTTGAGTAGAACTGCATGTTCACGCCAGAATTAAGCATCTTTGTGAAATGAGTCAAATTGAAGCAGAACACATTGCTGGAGTGTCAGAATGCATAGATAGAAGGCAAATAAGCGTTCCATGGCTTTATTTCGCATAGTTGCTTACTCTTGAGTAGAACTGCATGTTCACGCCAGAATTAAGCATCTTTGTGAAATGAGTCAAATTGAAGCAGAACACATTGCTGGAGTATCAGAATGCATAGATAGAAAGCAAATAAGCGTTCCATGGCTTTATTTCGCTTAGTTGCTTACTCTTGATTAGAACTGCATATTCACTCCAGAAATAAGCATCTTCGTAAAATGAGTCAAATTGAAGCAGAACACATTGTTGGAGCGTCGGAATGCACAGATAGAAGGCAAATAAGCGTTCTATCGCTTTATTTCGCTTAGTTGCTTACTCTTGAGTAGAACTGCATGTTCACGCCAGAATTAAGCATCTTTGTGAAATGAGTCAAATTGAAGCAGAACACATTGGTGGAGTGTCAGAATGCACAGATAGAAGGCAAATAAGCGTTCCATGGCTTTATTTCGCTTAGTTGCTTATTCTTGAGTAGAACTGCATGTTCACTCCAGAAATAAGCATCTTTGTGAAATGAGTCAAATTGAAGCAGAACACATTGGTGGAGTGTCAGAATGCATAGATAGAAGGCAAATAAGCGTTCCATGGCTTTATTTCGCTTAGTTGCTTATTCTTGAGTAGAACTGCTTGTTCACTCCAGGAATAAGCATCTTTGTAAAATGAGTCAAATTGAAGCAGAACACATTGGTGGAGTGTCAGAATGCACAGATAGAAGGCAAATAAGCGTTCCATGGCTTTATTTCGCGTAGTTGCTTACTCTTGAGTAGAACTGCATGTTCACTCCAGAAATAAGCATCTTTGTAAAATGAGTCAAATTGAAGCAGAACACATTGTTGGAGCGTCGGAATGCACAGATAGAAGGCAAATAAGCGTTCTATCGCTTTATTTCGCTTAGTTGCTTACTCTTGAGTAGAACTGCATGTTCACGCCAGAATTAAGCATCTTTGTGAAATGAGTCAAATTGAAGCAGAACACATTGGTGGAGTGTCAGAATGCACAGATAGAAGGCAAATAAGCGTTCCATGGCTTTATTTCGCTTAGTTGCTTATTCTTGAGTAGAACTGCTTTTTCACTCCAGAAATAAGCATCTTTGTAAAATGAGCCAAATTGAAGCAGAAAACATTGTTGGAGTGTCAGAATGCACAGATAGAAGGCAAATAAGCGTTCCATGGCTTTATTTCGCTTAGTTGCTTACTCTTGAGTAGAACTGCATGTTCACTCCAGAAATAAGCATCTTTGTAAAATGAGTCAAATTGAAGCAGAAAACATTCTTGGAGTGTCAGAATGCACAGATATAAGGCAAATAAGCGTTCTATCGCTATATTTCGCTTAGTTGCTTACTCTTGAGTAGAACTGCATGTTCACGCCAGAATTAAGCATCTTTGTGAAATGAGTCAAATTCAAGCAGAACACATTGGTGGTGTGTCAGAATGCATAGATAGAAGGCAAATAAGCGTTCCATGGCTTTATTTCGCTTAGTTGCTTACTCTTGAGTCGAACTGCATGTTCACCCCAGAAATAAGCATCTTTGTAAAATGAGTCAAATTGAATCAGAACACATTGTTGGAGTGTCAGAATGCACAGATAGAAGGCAAATAAGCGTTCTATCGCTTTATTTCGCTTAGTTGCTTACTCTTGAGTAGAACTGCATGTTCACGCCAGAAATAAGCATCTTTGTAAAATGAGCCAAATTGAAGCAGAAAACATTGTTGGAGTGTCAGAATGCATAGATAGAAGGCAAATAAGCGTTCCATGGCTTTATTTCGCTTAGTTGCTTATTCTTGAGTAGAACTGCATGTTCACTCCAGAAATAAGCATCTTTGTAAAATGAGTCAAATTGAAGCAGAAAACATTCTTGGAGTATCAGAATGCACAGATAGAAGGCAAATAAGCGTTCCATGGCTTGATATCGCTTAGTTGCTAACTCTTGAGTAGAACTGCATGTTCACGCCAGAATTAAGCATCTTTGTGAAATGAGTCAAATTGAAGCAGAACACATTGCTGGAGTGTCAGAATGCATAGATAGAAGGCAAATAAGCGTTCCATGGCTTTATTTCGCTTAGTTGCTTACTCTTGAGTAGAACTGCATGTTCACTCCAGAAATAAGCATCTTTGTAAAATGAGTCAAATTGAAGCAGAACACATTGTTGGAGTGTCGGAATGCATAGATAGAAAGCAAATAAGCGTTCCATGGCTTTATTTCGCTTAGTTGCTTACTCTTGAGTAGAACTGCATGTTCACACCAGAAATAAGCATCTTTGTAAAATGAGCCAAATTGAAGTAGAAAACATTGTTGGAGTGTCAGAATGCATAGATAGAAGGCAAATAAGCGTTCCATGGCTTTATTTCGCTTAGTTGCTTACTCTTGAGTAGAACTGCATGTTCACGCCAGAATTAAGCATCTTTGTGAAATGAGTCAAATTGAAACAGAACACATTGGTGGAGTGTCAGAATGCACAGATAGAAGTCAAATAAGCGTTCCATGGCTTTATTTCGCTTAGTTGCTTACTCTTGAGTAGAACTGCATGTTCACACCAGAAATAAGCATCTTTGTAAAATGAGCCAAATTGAAGCAGAAAACATTCTTGGAGTGTCAGAATGCACAGATAGAAGGCAAATAAGCGTTCTATCGCTTTATTTCGCTTAGTTGCTTACTCTTGAGTAGAACTGCATGTTCACGCCAGAATTAAGCATCTTTGTGAAATGAGTCAAATTGAAGCAGAACACATTGGTGGAGTGTCAGAATGCACAGATAGAAGTCAAATAAGCGTTCCATGGCTTTATTTCGCTTAGTTGCTTATTCTTGAGTAGATCTGCTTGTTCACTCCAGAAATAAGCATCTTTGTAAAATGAGTCAAATTGAAGCAGAACACATTGTTGGAGTATCATAATGCATAGATAGAAGGCAAATAAGCGTTCCATGGCTTTATTTCGCTTAGTTGCTTACTCTTGAGTAGAACTGCATGTTCACGCCAGAATTAAGCATCTTTGTGAAATGAGTCAAATTGAAGCAGAACACATTGGTGGAGTGTCAGAATGCATAGATAGAAGGCAAATAAGCGTTCCATGGCATTATTTCGCTTAGTTGCTTACTCTTGAGTAGAACTGCATATTCACTCAAGAAATAAGCATTTTTGTAAAATGAGTCAAATTGAAGCAGAACACATTGTTGGAGTGTCAGAATGCATAGATAGAAGGCAAATAAGCGTTCCATGGCTTTATTTCGCTTAGTTGCTTACTCTTGAGTAGAACTGCTTGTTCACACCAGAAATAAGCATCTTTGTAAAATGAGCCAAATTGAAGTAGAAAACATTGTTGGAGTGTCAGAATGCATAGATAGAAGGCAAATAAGCGTTCCATGGCTTTATTTCGCTTAGTTGCTTACTCTTGAGTAGAACTGCATATTCACTCAAGAAATAAGCATTTTTGTAAAATGAGTCAAATTGAAGCAGAACACATTGTTGGAGTGTCAGAATGCATAGATAGAAGGCAAATAAGCGTTCCATGGCTTTATTTCGCTTAGTTGCTTACTCTTGAGTAGAACTGCATGTTCACGCCAGAAATAAGCATCTTTGTAAAATGAGTCAAATTGAAGCAGAACACATTGTTGGAGTGTCAAAATGCATAGAAAGAAGGCAAATAAGCGTTCCATGGCTTTATTTCGCTTAGGTGCTTATTCTTGAGTAGAACTGCTTGTTCACTCCAGGAATAAGCATCTTTGTAAAATGAGTCAAATTGAAGCAGAAAACATTCTTGGAGTGTCAGAATGCACAGATATAAGGCAAATAAGCGTTCTATCGCTATATTTCGCTTAGTTGCTTACTCTTGAGTAGAACTGCATGTTCACGCCAGAATTAAGCATCTTTGTGAAATGAGTCAAATTCAAGCAGAACACATTGGTGGTGTGTCAGAATGCATAGATAGAAGGCAAATAAGCGTTCCATGGCTTTATTTCGCTTAGTTGCTTACTCTTGAGTCGAACTGCATGTTCACCCCAGAAATAAGCATCTTTGTAAAATGAGTCAAATTGAATCAGAACACATTGTTGGAGTGTCAGAATGCACAGATAGAAGGCAAATAAGCGTTCTATCGCTTTATTTCGCTTAGTTGCTTACTCTTGAGTAGAACTGCATGTTCACGCCAGAAATAAGCATCTTTGTAAAATGAGCCAAATTGAAGCAGAAAACATTGTTGGAGTGTCAGAATGCATAGATAGAAGGCAAATAAGCGTTCCATGGCTTTATTTCGCTTAGTTGCTTACTCTTGAGTAGAACTGCATGTTCACTCCAGAAATAAGCATCTTTGTAAAATGAGTCAAATTGAAGCAGAAAACATTCTTGGAGTATCAGAATGCACAGATAGAAGGCAAATAAGCGTTCCATGGCTTGATATCGCTTAGTTGCTAACTCTTGAGTAGAACTGCATGTTCACGCCAGAATTAAGCATCTTTGTGAAATGAGTCAAATTGAAGCAGAACACATTGCTGGAGTGTCAGAATGCATAGATAGAAGGCAAATAAGCGTTCCATGGCTTTATTTCGCTTAGTTGCTTACTCTTGAGTAGAACTGCATGTTCACTCCAGAAATAAGCATCTTTGTAAAATGAGTCAAATTGAAGCAGAACACATTGTTGGAGTGTCGGAATGCATAGATAGAAAGCAAATAAGCGTTCCATGGCTTTATTTCGCTTAGTTGCTTACTCTTGAGTAGAACTGCATGTTCACACCAGAAATAAGCATCTTTGTAAAATGAGCCAGATTGAAGTAGAAAACATTGTTGGAGTGTCAGAATGCATAGATAGAAGGCAAATAAGCGTTCCATGGCTTTATTTCGCTTAGTTGCTTACTCTTGAGTAGAACTGCATGTTCACGCCAGAATTAAGCATCTTTGTGAAATGAGTCAAATTGAAACAGAACACATTGGTGGAGTGTCAGAATGCACAGATAGAAGTCAAATAAGCGTTCCATGGCTTTATTTCGCTTAGTTGCTTACTCTTGAGTAGAACTGCATGTTCACACCAGAAATAAGCATCTTTGTAAAATGAGCCAAATTGAAGCAGAAAACATTGTTGGAGTGTCAGAATGCACAGATAGAAGGCAAATAAGCGTTCTATCGCTTTATTTCGCTTAGTTGCTTACTCTTGAGTAGAACTGCATGTTCATGCCAGAATTAAGCATCTTTGTGAAATGAGTCAAATTGAAGCAGAACACATTGGTGGAGTGTCAGAATGCACAGATAGAAGTCAAATAAGCGTTCCATGGCTTTATTTCGCTTAGTTGCTTATTCTTGAGTAGATCTGCTTGTTCACTCCAGAAATAAGCATCTTTGTAAAATGAGTCAAATTGAAGCAGAACACATTGTTGGAGTATCATAATGCATAGATAGAAGGCAAATAAGCGTTCCATGGCTTTATTTCGCTTAGTTGCTTACTCTTGAGTAGAACTGCATGTTCACGCCAGAATTAAGCATCTTTGTGAAATGAGTCAAATTGAAGCAGAACACATTGGTGGAGTGTCAGAATGCATAGATAGAAGGCAAATAAGCGTTCCATGGCTTTATTTCGCTTAGTTGCTTACTCTTGAGTAGAACTGCATATTCACTCAAGAAATAAGCATTTTTGTAAAATGAGTCAAATTGAAGCAGAACACATTGTTGGAGTGTCAGAATGCATAGATAGAAGGCAAATAAGCGTTCCATGGCTTTATTTCGCTTAGTTGCTTACTCTTGAGTAGAACTGCTTGTTCACACCAGAAATAAGCATCTTTGTAAAATGAGCCAAATTGAAGTAGAAAACATTGTTGGAGTGTCAGAATGCATAGATAGAAGGCAAATAAGCGTTCCATGGCTTTATTTCGCTTAGTTGCTTACTCTTGAGTAGAACTGCATATTCACTCAAGAAATAAGCATTTTTGTAAAATGAGTCAAATTGAAGCAGAACACATTGTTGGAGTGTCAGAATGCATAGATAGAAGGCAAATAAGCGTTCCATGGCTTTATTTCGCTTAGTTGCTTACTCTTGAGTAGAACTGCATGTTCACGCCAGAAATAAGCATCTTTGTAAAATGAGCCAAATTGAAGCAGAAAACATTGTTGGAGTGTCAGAATGCATAGATAGAAGGCAAATAAGCGTTCCATGGCTTTATTTCGCTTAGTTGCTTACTCTTGAGTAGAACTGCATGTTCACTCCAGAAATAAGCATCTTTGTAAAATGAGTCAAATTGAAGCAGAAAACATTCTTGGAGTATCAGAATGCACAGATAGAAGGCAAATAAGCGTTCCATGGCTTGATATCGCTTAGTTGCTAACTCTTGAGTAGAACTGCATGTTCACGCCAGAATTAAGCATCTTTGTGAAATGAGTCAAATTGAAGCAGAACACATTGCTGGAGTGTCAGAATGCATAGATAGAAGGCAAATAAGCGTTCCATGGCTTTATTTCGCTTAGTTGCTTACTCTTGAGTAGAACTGCATGTTCACTCCAGAAATAAGCATCTTTGTAAAATGAGTCAAATTGAAGCAGAACACATTGTTGGAGTGTCGGAATGCATAGATAGAAAGCAAATAAGCGTTCCATGGCTTTATTTCGCTTAGTTGCTTACTCTTGAGTAGAACTGCATGTTCACACCAGAAATAAGCATCTTTGTAAAATGAGCCAAATTGAAGTAGAAAACATTGTTGGAGTGTCAGAATGCATAGATAGAAGGCAAATAAGCGTTCCATGGCTTTATTTCGCTTAGTTGCTTACTCTTGAGTAGAACTGCATGTTCACGCCAGAATTAAGCATCTTTGTGAAATGAGTCAAATTGAAACAGAACACATTGGTGGAGTGTCAGAATGCACAGATAGAAGTCAAATAAGCGTTCCATGGCTTTATTTCGCTTAGTTGCTTACTCTTGAGTAGAACTGCATGTTCACACCAGAAATAAGCATCTTTGTAAAATGAGCCAAATTGAAGCAGAAAACATTGTTGGAGTGTCAGAATGCACAGATAGAAGGCAAATAAGCGTTCTATCGCTTTATTTCGCTTAGTTGCTTACTCTTGAGTAGAACTGCATGTTCATGCCAGAATTAAGCATCTTTGTGAAATGAGTCAAATTGAAGCAGAACACATTGGTGGAGTGTCAGAATGCACAGATAGAAGTCAAATAAGCGTTCCATGGCTTTATTTCGCTTAGTTGCTTATTCTTGAGTAGATCTGCTTGTTCACTCCAGAAATAAGCATCTTTGTAAAATGAGTCAAATTGAAGCAGAACACATTGTTGGAGTATCATAATGCATAGATAGAAGGCAAATAAGCGTTCCATGGCTTTATTTCGCTTAGTTGCTTACTCTTGAGTAGAACTGCATGTTCACGCCAGAATTAAGCATCTTTGTGAAATGAGTCAAATTGAAGCAGAACACATTGGTGGAGTGTCAGAATGCATAGATAGAAGGCAAATAAGCGTTCCATGGCTTTATTTCGCTTAGTTGCTTACTCTTGAGTAGAACTGCATATTCACTCAAGAAATAAGCATTTTTGTAAAATGAGTCAAATTGAAGCAGAACACATTGTTGGAGTGTCAGAATGCATAGATAGAAGGCAAATAAGCGTTCCATGGCTTTATTTCGCTTAGTTGCTTACTCTTGAGTAGAACTGCTTGTTCACACCAGAAATAAGCATCTTTGTAAAATGAGCCAAATTGAAGTAGAAAACATTGTTGGAGTGTCAGAATGCATAGATAGAAGGCAAATAAGCGTTCCATGGCTTTATTTCGCTTAGTTGCTTACTCTTGAGTAGAACTGCATATTCACTCAAGAAATAAGCATTTTTGTAAAATGAGTCAAATTGAAGCAGAACACATTGTTGGAGTGTCAGAATGCATAGATAGAAGGCAAATAAGCGTTCCATGGCTTTATTTCGCTTAGTTGCTTACTCTTGAGTAGAACTGCATGTTCACGCCAGAAATAAGCATCTTTGTAAAATGAGTCAAATTGAAGCAGAACACATTGTTGGAGTGTCAAAATGCATAGAAAGAAGGCAAATAAGCGTTCCATGGCTTTATTTCGCTTAGGTGCTTATTCTTGAGTAGAACTGCTTGTTCACTCCAGGAATAAGCATCTTTGTAAAATGAGTCAAATTGAAGCAGAAAACATTCTTGGAGTGTCAGAATGCACAGGTATAAGGCAAATAAGCGTTCTATCGCTATATTTCGCTTAGTTGCTTACTCTTGAGTAGAACTGCATGTTCACGCCAGAATTAAGCATCTTTGTGAAATGAGTCAAATTCAAGCAGAACACATTGGTGGTGTGTCAGAATGCATAGATAGAAGGCAAATAAGCGTTCCATGGCTTTATTTCGCTTAGTTGCTTACTCTTGAGTCGAACTGCATGTTCACCCCAGAAATAAGCATCTTTGTAAAATGAGTCAAATTGAATCAGAACACATTGTTGGAGTGTCAGAATGCACAGATAGAAGGCAAATAAGCGTTCTATCGCTTTATTTCGCTTAGTTGCTTACTCTTGAGTAGAACTGCATGTTCACGCCAGAAATAAGCATCTTTGTAAAATGAGCCAAATTGAAGCAGAAAACATTGTTGGAGTGTCAGAATGCATAGATAGAAGGCAAATAAGCGTTCCATGGCTTTATTTCGCTTAGTTGCTTACTCTTGAGTAGAACTGCATGTTCACTCCAGAAATAAGCATCTTTGTAAAATGAGTCAAATTGAAGCAGAAAACATTCTTGGAGTATCAGAATGCACAGATAGAAGGCAAATAAGCGTTCCATGGCTTGATATCGCTTAGTTGCTAACTCTTGAGTAGAACTGCATGTTCACGCCAGAATTAAGCATCTTTGTGAAATGAGTCAAATTGAAGCAGAACACATTGCTGGAGTGTCAGAATGCATAGATAGAAGGCAAATAAGCGTTCCATGGCTTTATTTCGCTTAGTTGCTTACTCTTGAGTAGAACTGCATGTTCACTCCAGAAATAAGCATCTTTGTAAAATGAGTCAAATTGAAGCAGAACACATTGTTGGAGTGTCGGAATGCATAGATAGAAAGCAAATAAGCGTTCCATGGCTTTATTTCGCTTAGTTGCTTACTCTTGAGTAGAACTGCATGTTCACACCAGAAATAAGCATCTTTGTAAAATGAGCCAAATTGAAGTAGAAAACATTGTTGGAGTGTCAGAATGCATAGATAGAAGGCAAATAAGCGTTCCATGGCTTTATTTCGCTTAGTTGCTTACTCTTGAGTAGAACTGCATGTTCACGCCAGAATTAAGCATCTTTGTGAAATGAGTCAAATTGAAGCAGAACACATTGCTGGAGTGTCAGAATGCATAGATAGAAGGCAAATAAGCGTTCCATGGCTTTATTTCGCTTAGTTGCTTACTCTTGAGTAGAACTGCATGTTCACTCCAGAAATAAGCATCTTTGTAAAATGAGTCAAATTGAAGCAGAACACATTGTTGGAGTGTCGGAATGCATAGATAGAAAGCAAATAAGCGTTCCATGGCTTTATTTCGCTTAGTTGCTTACTCTTGAGTAGAACTGCATGTTCACACCAGAAATAAGCATCTTTGTAAAATGAGCCAAATTGAAGTAGAAAACATTGTTGGAGTGTCAGAATGCATAGATAGAAGGCAAATAAGCGTTCCATGGCTTTATTTCGCTTAGTTGCTTACTCTTGAGTAGAACTGCATGTTCACGCCAGAATTAAGCATCTTTGTGAAATGAGTCAAATTGAAGCAGAACACATTGCTGGAGTGTCAGAATGCATAGATAGAAGGCAAATAAGCGTTCCATGGCTTTATTTCGCTTAGTTGCTTACTCTTGAGTAGAACTGCATGTTCACACCAGAAATAAGCATCTTTGTAAAATGAGCCAAATTGAAGTAGAAAACATTGTTGGAGTGTCAGAATGCATAGATAGAAGGCAAATAAGCGTTCCATGGCTTTATTTCGCTTAGTTGCTTACTCTTGAGTAGAACTGCATGTTCACGCCAGAATTAAGCATCTTTGTAAAATGAGCCAAATTGAAGTAGAAAACATTGTTGGAGTGTCAGAATGCACAGATAGAAGTCAAATAAGCGTTCCATGGCTTTATTTCGCTTAGTTGCTTATTCTTGAGTAGAACTGCATGTTCACGCCAGAAAAAAGCATCTTTGTAAAATGAGCCAAATTGAAGCAGAAAACATTGTTGGAGTGTCAGAATGCATAGATAGAAGGCAAATAAGCGTTCCATGGCTTTATTTCGCTTAGTTGCTTACTCTTGAGTAGAACTGCATGTTCACGCCAGAATTAAGCTTCTTTGTGAAATGAGTCAAATTGAAGCAGAACACATTGGTGGAGTGTCAGAATGCATAGATAGAAGGCAAATAAGCGTTCCATGGCTTTATTTCGCTTAGTTGCTTACTCTTGAGTAGAACTGCATGTTCACGCCAGAAATAAGGATCTTTGTGAAATGAGTCAAATTGAAGCAGAACACATTGTTGGAGTGTCAGAATGCATAGATAGAAGGCAAATAAGCGTTCCATGGCTTTATTTCGTTTAGTTGCTTACTCTTGAGTAGAACTGCATGTTCACGCCAGAAATAAGGATATTTGTGAAATGAGTCAAATTGAAGCAGAAAACATTGTTGGAGTGTCAGAATGCACAGATAGACGGCAAATAAGCATTCTATCGCTTTATTTCGCTTAGTTGCTTACTCTTGAGTAGAACTGCATATTCACTCAAGAAATAAGCATCTTTGTAAAATGAGTCAAATTGAAGCAGAACACATTGTTGGAGTGTTAGAATGCATAGATAGAAGGCAAATAAGCGTTCCATGGCTTTATTTCGCTTAGTTGCTTACTCTTGAGTAGAACTGCATGTTCACGCCAGAAATAAGGATCTTTGTGAAATGAGTCAAATTGAAGCAGAAAACATTGTTGGAGTGTCAGAATGCACAGATAGACGGCAAATAAGCATTCTATCGCTTTATTTCGCTTAGTTGCTTACTCTTGAGTAGAACTGCATGTTCACGCCAGAAATAAGCATCTTTGTAAAATGAGTCAAATTGAAGCAGAACACATTGTTGGAGTGTCAAAATGCATAGAAAGAAGGCAAATAAGCGTTCCATGGCTTTATTTCGCTTAGGTGCTTATTCTTGAGTAGAACTGCATGTTCACTCCAGGAATAAGCATCTTTGTAAAATGAGTCAAATTGAAGCAGAACACATTGTTGGAGTATCATAATGCATAGATAGAAGGCAAATAAGCTTTCCATGGCTTTATTTCGCTTAGTTGCTTACTCTTGAGTAGAACTGCATGTTCACGCCAGAATTAAGCATCTTTGTGAAATGAGTCAAATTGAAGCAGAACACATTGGTGGAGTGTCAGAATGCATAGATAGAAGGCAAATAAGCGTTCCATGGCTTTATTTCGCTTAGTTGCTTACTCTTGAGTAGAACTGCATGTTCACACCAGAAATAAGCATCTTTGTAAAATGAGCCAAATTGAAGTAGAAAACATTGTTGGAGTGTCAGAATGCATAGATAGAAGGCAAATAAGCGTTCCATGGCTTTATTTCGCTTAGTTGCTTACTCTTGAGTAGAACTGCATATTCACTCAAGAAATAAGCATCTTTGTAAAATGAGTCAAATTGAAGCAGAAAACATTGTTGGAGTGTCAGAATGCACAGATAGACGGCAAATAAGCGTTCTATCGCTTTATTTCGCTTAGTTGCTTACTCTTGAGTAGAACTGCATGTTCACGCCTGAAATAAGCATCTTTGTAAAATGAGTCAAATTGAAGCAGAACACATTGTTGGAGTGTCAAAATGCATAGAAAGAAGGCAAATAAGCGTTCCATGGCTTTATTTCGCTTAGGTGCTTATTCTTGAGTAGAACTGCTTGTTCACTCCAGGAATAAGCATCTTTGTAAAATGAGTCAAATTGAAGCAGAAAACATTCTTGGAGTGTCAGAATGCACAGATATAAGGCAAATAAGCGTTCTATCGCTTTATTTCGCTTAGTTGCTTACTCTTGAGTAGAACTGCATGTTCACGCCAGAATTAAGCATCTTTGTGAAATGAGTCAAATTCAAGCAGAACACATTGGTGGAGTGTCAGAATGCATAGATAGAAGGCAAATAAGCGTTCCATGGCTTTATTTCGCTTAGTTGCTTACTCTTGAGTCGAACTGCATGTTCACTCCAGAAATAAGCATCTTTGTAAAATGAGTCAAATTGAATCAGAACACATTGTTGGAGTGTCAGAATGCACAGATAGAAGGCAAATAAGCGTTCTATCGCTTTATTTCGCTTAGTTGCTTACTCTTGAGTAGAACTGCATGTTCACGCCAGAAATAAGCATCTTTGTAAAATGAGCCAAATTGAAGCAGAAAACATTGTTGGAGTGTCAGAATGCATAGATAGAAGGCAAATAAGCGTTCCATGGCTTTATTTCGCTTAGTTGCTTACTCTTGAGTAGAACTGCATGTTCACTCCAGAAATAAGCATCTTTGTAAAATGAGTCAAATTGAAGCAGAACACATTGTTGGAGTGTCATAATGCATAGATAGAAGGCAAATAAGCATTCCATGGCTTTATTTCGCTTAGTTGCTTATTCTTGAGTAGAACTGCTTGTTCACTCCAGGAATAAGCATCTTTATAAAATGAGTCAAATTGAAGCAGAAAACATTCTTGGAGTATCAGAATGCACAGATAGAAGGCAAATAAGCGTTCCATGGCTTGATTTCGCTTAGTTGCTAACTCTTGAGTAGAACTGCATGTTCACGCCAGAATTAAGCATCTTTGTGAAATGAGTCAAATTGAAGCAGAACACATTGCTGGAGTGTCAGAATGCATAGATAGAAGGCAAATAAGCATTCCATGGCTTTATTTCGCTTAGTTGCTTACTCTTGAGTAGAACTGCATGTTCACTCCAGAAATAAACATCTTTGTAAAATGAGTCAAATTGAAGCAGAACACATTGTTGGAGTGTCGGAATGCATAGATATAAGGCAAATAAGCGTTCCATGGCTTTATTTCGCTTAGTTGCTTACTCTTGAGTAGAACTGCATGTTCACACCAGAAATAAGCATCTTTGTAAAATGAGCCAAATTGAAGTAGAAAACATTGTTGGAGTGTCAGAATGCATAGATAGAAGGCAAATAAGCGTTCCATGGCTTTATTTCGCTTAGTTGCTTACTCTTGAGTAGAACTGCATATTCACTCAAGAAATAAGCATCTTTGTAAAATGACTCAAATTGAAGCAGAACACATTGTTGGAGTGTCAGAATGCATAGATAGAAGGCAAATAAGCGTTCCATGGCTTTATTTCGCTTAGTTGCTTACTCTTGAGTAGAACTGCATGTTCACGCCAGAATTAAGCATCTTTGTGAAATGAGTCAAATTGAAGCAGAACACATTGGTGGAGTGTCAGAATGCACAGTTAGAAGTCAAATAAGCTTTCCATGGCTTTATTTCGCTTAGTTGCTTACTCTTGAGTAGAACGGCATGTTCACGCCAGAATTAAGCATCTTTGTGAAATGAGTCAAATTGAAGCAGAACACATTGCTGGAGTGTAAGAATGCATAGATAGAAAGCAAATAAGCGTTCCATGGCTTTATTTCGCTTAGTTGCTTACTCTTGAGTAGAACTGCATGTTCACTCCAGAAATAAGCATCTTTGTAAAATGAGTCAAATTGAAGCAGAACACATTGTTGGAGTGTCATAATGCATAGATAGAAGGCAAATAAGCGTTCCATGGCTTTATTTCGCTTAGTTGCTTATTCTTGAGTAGAACTGCTTGTTCACTCCAGGAATAAGCATCTTTATAAAATGAGTCAAATTGAAGCAGAAAACATTCTTGGAGTATCAGAATGCACAGATAGAAGGCAAATAAGCGTTCCATGGCTTGATTTCGCTTAGTTGCTAACTCTTGAGTAGAACTGCATGTTCACGCCAGAATTAAGCATCTTTGTGAAATGAGTCAAATTGAAGCAGAACACATTGCTGGAGTGTCAGAATGCATAGATAGAAGGCAAATAAGCGTTCCATGGCTTTATTTCGCTTAGTTGCTTACTCTTGAGTAGAACTGCATGTTCACACCAGAAATAAGCATCTTTGTAAAATGAGCCAAATTGAAGTAGAAAACATTGTTGGAGTGTCAGAATGCATAGATAGAAGGCAAATAAGCGTTCCATGGCTTTATTTCGCTTAGTTGCTTACTCTTGAGTAGAACTGCATATTCACTCAAGAAATAAGCATCTTTGTAAAATGAGTCAAATTGAAGCAGAACACATTGTTGGAGTGTCAGAATGCATAGATAGAAGGCAAATAAGCGTTCCATGGCTTTATTTCGCTTAGTTGCTTACTCTTGAGTAGAACTGCATGTTCACTCCAGAAATAAGCATCTTTGTAAAATGACTCAAATTGAAGCAGAACACATTGGTGGAGTGTCAGAATGCATAGATAGAAGGCAAATAAGCGTTCCATGGCTTTATTTCGCTTAGTTGCTTACTCTTGAGTAGAACTGCATGTTCACGCCAGAAATAAGGATCTTTGTGAAATGAGTCAAATTGAAGCAGAAAACATTGTTGGAGTGTCAGAATGCACAGATAGACGGCAAATAAGCATTCTATCGCTTTATTTCGCTTAGTTGCTTACTCTTGAGTAGAACTGCATGTTCACGCCAGAAATAAGCATCTTTGTAAAATGAGTCAAATTGAAGCAGAACACATTGTTGGAGTGTCAAAATGCATAGAAAGAAGGCAAATAAGCGTTCCATGGCTTTATTTCGCTTAGGTGCTTATTCTTGAGTAGAACTGCATGTTCACTCCAGGAATAAGCATCTTTGTAAAATGAGTCAAATTGAAGCAGAACACATTGTTGGAGTATCATAATGCATAGATAGAAGGCAAATAAGCTTTCCATGGCTTTATTTCGCTTAGTTGCTTACTCTTGAGTAGAACTGCATGTTCACTCCAGAAATAAGCATCTTTGTAAAATGAGTCAAATTGAAGCAGAACACATTGTTGGAGTGTCATAATGCATAGATAGAAGGCAAATAAGCGTTCCATGGCTTTATTTCGCTTAGTTGCTTATTCTTGAGTAGAACTGCTTGTTCACTCCAGGAATAAGCATCTTTATAAAATGAGTCAAATTGAAGCAGAAAACATTCTTGGAGTATCAGAATGCACAGATAGAAGGCAAATAAGCGTTCCATGGCTTGATTTCGCTTAGTTGCTAACTCTTGAGTAGAACTGCATGTTCACGCCAGAATTAAGCATCTTTGTGAAATGAGTCAAATTGAAGCAGAACACATTGCTGGAGTGTCAGAATGCATAGATAGAAGGCAAATAAGCGTTCCATGGCTTTATTTCGCTTAGTTGCTTACTCTTGAGTAGAACTGCATGTTCACTCCAGAAATAAGCATCTTTGTAAAATGAGTCAAATTGAAGCAGAACACATTGTTGGAGTGTCGGAATGCATAGATAGAAGGCAAATAAGCGTTCCATGGCTTTATTTCGCTTAGTTGCTTACTCTTGAGTAGAACTGCATGTTCACACCAGAAATAAGCATCTTTGTAAAATGAGCCAAATTGAAGTAGAAAACATTGTTGGAGTGTCAGAATGCATAGATAGAAGGCAAATAAGCGTTCCATGGCTTTATTTCGCTTAGTTGCTTACTCTTGAATAGAACTGCATATTCACTCAAGAAATAAGCATCTTTGTAAAATGAGTCAAATTGAAGCAGAACACATTGTTGGAGTGTCAGAATGCATAGATAGAAGGCAAATAAGCGTTCCATGGCTTTATTTCGCTTAGTTGCTTACTCTTGAGTAGAACTGCATGTTCACGCCAGAATTAAGCATCTTTGTGAAATGAGTCAAATTGAAGCAGAACACATTGGTGGAGTGTCAGAATGCATAGATAGAAGGCAAATAAGCGTTCCATGGCTTTATTTCGCTTAGTTGCTTACTCTTGAGTAGAACTGCATATTCACTCAAGAAATAAGCATCTTTGTAAAATGAGTCAAATTGAAGCAGAACACATTGTTGGAGTGTCAGAATGCATAGATAGAAGGCAAATAAGCGTTCCATGGCTTTATTTCGCTTAGTTGCTTACTCTTGAGTAGAACTGCATGTTCACACCAGAAATAAGGATCTTTGTGAAATGAGTCAAATTGAAGCAGAAAACATTGTTGGAGTGTCAGAATGCACAGATAGACGGCAAATAAGCGTTCTATCGCTTTATTTCGCTTAGTTGCTTACTCTTGAGTAGAACTGCATGTTCACGCCAGAAATAAGCATCTTTGTAAAATGAGCCAAATTGAAGCAGAAAACATTGTTGGAGTGTCAGAATGCATAGATAGAAGGCAAATAAGCGTTCCATGGCTTTATTTCGCTTAGTTGCTTACTCTTGAGTAGAACTGCATGCTCACTCCAGAAATAAGCATCTTTGTAAAATGAGTCAAATTGAAGCAGAACACATTGTTGGAGTGTCATAATGCATAGATAGAAGGCAAATAAGCGTTCCATGGCTTTATTTCGCTTAGTTGCTTATTCTTGAGTAGAACTGCTTGTTCACTCCAGGAATAAGCATCTTTATAAAATGAGTCAAATTGAAGCAGAAAACATTCTTGGAGTATCAGAATGCACAGATAGAAGGCAAATAAGCGTTCCATGGCTTGATTTCGCTTAGTTGCTAACTCTTGAGTAGAACTGCATGTTCACGCCAGAATTAAGCATCTTTGTGAAATGAGTCAAATTGAAGCAGAACACATTGCTGGAGTGTCAGAATGCATAGATAGAAGGCAAATAAGCATTCCATGGCTTTATTTCGCTTAGTTGCTTACTCTTGAGTAGAACTGCATGTTCACTCCAGAAATAAGCATCTTTGTAAAATGAGTCAAATTGAAGCAGAACACATTGTTGGAGTGTCGGAATGCATAGATAGAAGGCAAATAAGCGTTCCATGGCTTTATTTCGCTTAGTTGCTTACTCTTGAGTAGAACTGCATGTTCACACCAGAAATAAGCATCTTTGTAAAATGAGCCAAATTGAAGTAGAAAACATTGTTGGAGTGTCAGAATGCATAGATAGAAGTCAAATAAGCGTTCCATGGCTTTATTTCGCTTAGTTGCTTACTCTTGAGTAGAACTGCATGTTCACGCCAGAATTAAGCATCTTTGTGAAATGAGTCAAATTGAAGCAGAACACATTGCTGGAGTGTAAGAATGCATAGATAGAAAGCAAATAAGCGTTCCATGGCTTTATTTCGCTTAGTTGCTTACTCTTGAGTAGAACTGCATGTTCACTCCAGAAATAAGCATCTTTGTAAAATGAGTCAAATTGAAGCAGAACACATTGTTGGAGCGTCGGAATGCACAGATAGAAGGCAAATAAGCGTTCTATCGCTTTATTTCGCTTAGTTGCTTACTCTTGAGTAGAACTGCATGTTCACGCCAGAATTAAGCATCTTAGTGAAATGAGTCAAATTGAAGCAGAACACATTGGTGGAGTGTCAGAATGCACAGTTAGAAGTCAAATAAGCGTTCCATGGCTTTATTTCGCTTAGTTGCTTACTCTTGAGTAGAACGGCATGTTCACGCCAGAATTAAGCATCTTTGTGAAATGAGTCAAATTGAAGCAGAACACATTGCTGGAGTGTAAGAATGCATAGATAGAAAGCAAATAAGCGTTCCATGGCTTTATTTCGCTTAGTTGCTTACTCTTGAGTAGAACTGCATGTTCACTCCAGAAATAAGCATCTTTGTAAAATGAGTCAAATTGAAGCAGAACACATTGTTGGAGTGTCATAATGCATAGATAGAAGGCAAATAAGCGTTCCATGGCTTTATTTCGCTTAGTTGCTTATTCTTGAGTAGAACTGCTTGTTCACTCCAGGAATAAGCATCTTTATAAAATGAGTCAAATTGAAGCAGAAAACATTCTTGGAGTATCAGAATGCACAGATAGAAGGCAAATAAGCGTTCCATGGCTTGATTTCGCTTAGTTGCTAACTCTTGAGTAGAACTGCATGTTCACGCCAGAATTAAGCATCTTTGTGAAATGAGTCAAATTGAAGCAGAACACATTGCTGGAGTGTCAGAATGCATAGATAGAAGGCAAATAAGCGTTCCATGGCTTTATTTCGCTTAGTTGCTTACTCTTGAGTAGAACTGCATGTTCACACCAGAAATAAGCATCTTTGTAAAATGAGCCAAATTGAAGTAGAAAACATTGTTGGAGTGTCAGAATGCATAGATAGAAGGCAAATAAGCGTTCCATGGCTTTATTTCGCTTAGTTGCTTACTCTTGAGTAGAACTGCATATTCACTCAAGAAATAAGCATCTTTGTAAAATGAGTCAAATTGAAGCAGAACACATTGTTGGAGTGTCAAAATGCATAGAAAGAAGGCAAATAAGCGTTCCATGGCTTTATTTCGCTTAGGTGCTTATTCTTGAGTAGAACTGCTTGTTCACTCCAGGAATAAGCATCTTTGTAAAATGAGTCAAATTGAAGCAGAAAACATTCTTGGAGTGTCAGAATGCACAGATATAAGGCAAATAAGCGTTCTATCGCTTTATTTCGCTTAGTTGCTTACTCTTGAGTAGAACTGCATGTTCACGCCAGAAATAAGCATCTTTGTAAAATGAGCCAAATTGAAGCAGAAAACATTGTTGGAGTGTCAGAATGCATAGATAGAAGGCAAATAAGCGTTCCATGGCTTTATTTCGCTTAGTTGCTTACTCTTGAGTAGAACTGCATGTTCACTCCAGAAATAAGCATCTTTGTAAAATGAGTCAAATTGAAGCAGAACACATTGTTGGAGTGTCATAATGCATAGATAGAAGGCAAATAAGCGTTCCATGGCTTTATTTCGCTTAGTTGCTTATTCTTGAGTAGAACTGCTTGTTCACTCCAGGAATAAGCATCTTTATAAAATGAGTCAAATTGAAGCAGAAAACATTCTTGGAGTATCAGAATGCACAGATAGAAGGCAAATAAGCGTTCCATGGCTTGATTTCGCTTAGTTGCTAACTCTTGAGTAGAACTGCATGTTCACGCCAGAATTAAGCATCTTTGTGAAATGAGTCAAATTGAAGCAGAACACATTGCTGGAGTGTTAGAATGCATAGATAGAAGGCAAATAAGCGTTCCATGGCTTTATTTCGCTTAGTTGCTTACTCTTGAGTAGAACTGCATGTTCACTCCAGAAATAAGCATCTTTGTAAAATGAGTCAAATTGAAGCAGAACACATTGTTGGAGTGTCGGAATGCATAGATAGAAGGCAAATAAGCGTTCCATGGCTTTATTTCGCTTAGTTGCTTACTCTTGAGTAGAACTGCATGTTCACACCAGAAATAAGCATCTTTGTAAAATGAGCCAAATTGAAGTAGAAAACATTGTTGGAGTGTCAGAATGCATAGATAGAAGGCAAATAAGCGTTCCATGGCTTTATTTCGCTTAGTTGCTTACTCTTGAGTAGAACTGCATATTCACTCAAGAAATAAGCATCTTTGTAAAATGAGTCAAATTGAAGCAGAACACATTGTTGGAGTGTCAGAATGCATAGATAGAAGGCAAATAAGCGTTCCATGGCTTTATTTCGCTTAGTTGCTTACTCTTGAGTAGAACTGCATGTTCACTCAAGAAATAAGCATCTTTGTAAAATGAGTCAAATTGAAGCAGAACACATTGTTGGAGTGTCAGAATGCATAGATAGAAGGCAAATAAGCGTTCCATGGCTTTATTTCGCTTAGTTGCTTACTCTTGAGTAGAACTGCATGTTCACACCAGAAATAAGGATCTTTGTGAAATGAGTCAAATTGAAGCAGAACACATTGCTGGAGTGTCAGAATGCATAGATAGAAGGCAAATAAGCGTTCTATCGCTTTATTTCGCTTAGTTGCTTACTCTTGAGTAGAACTGCATGTTCACGCCAGAAATAAGCATCTTTGTAAAATGAGCCAAATTGAAGCAGAAAACATTGTTGGAGTGTCAGAATGCATAGATAGAAGGCAAATAAGCGTTCCATGGCTTTATTTCGCTTAGTTGCTTACTCTTGAGTAGAACTGCATGTTCACTCCAGAAATAAGCATCTTTGTAAAATGAGTCAAATTGAAGCAGAACACATTGGTGGAGTGTCAGAATGCATAGATAGAAGGCAAATAAGCGTTCCATGGCTTTATTTCGCTTAGTTGCTTATTCTTGAGTAGAACTGCTTGTTCACTCCAGGAATAAGCATCTTTATAAAATGAGTCAAATTGAAGCAGAAAACATTCTTGGAGTATCAGAATGCACAGATAGAAGGCAAATAAGCGTTCCATGGCTTGATTTCGCTTAGTTGCTAACTCTTGAGTAGAACTGCATGTTCACGCCAGAATTAAGCATCTTTGTGAAATGAGTCAAATTGAAGCAGAACACATTGCTGGAGTGTCAGAATGCATAGATAGAAGGCAAATAAGCATTCCATGGCTTTATTTCGCTTAGTTGCTTACTCTTGAGTAGAACTGCATGTTCACGCCAGAATTAAGCATCTTAGTGAAATGAGTCAAATTGAAGCAGAACACATTGGTGGAGTGTCAGAATGCACAGATATAAGGCAAATAAGCGTTCCATGGCTTTATTTCGCTTAGTTGCTTATTCTTGAGTAGAACTGCTTGTTCACTCAGGAAATAAGCATCTTTGTAAAATGAGCCAAATTGAAGCAGAAAACATTGTTGGAGTGTCAGAATGCATAGATAGAAGGCAAATAAGCGTTCCATGGCTTTATTTCGCTTAGTTGCTTACTCTTGAGTAGAACTGCATGTTCACTCCAGAAATAAGCATCTTTGTAAAATGAGTCAAATTGAAGCAGAACACATTGTTGGAGTGTCAGAATGCATAGATAGAAGGCAAATAAGCGTTCCATGGCTTTATTTCGCTTAGTTGCTTACTCTTGAGTAGAACTGCATGTTCACGCCAGAAATAAGCATCTTTGTAAAATGAGCCAAATTGAAGCAGAAAACATTGTTGGAGTGTCAGAATGCATAGATAGAAGGCAAATAAGCGTTCCATGGCTTTATTTCGCTTAGTTGCTTACTCTTGAGTAGAACTGCATATTCACTCAAGAAATAAGCATCTTTGTAAAATGAGTCAAATTGAAGCAGAACACATTGTTGGAGTGTCAGAATGCATAGATAGAAGGCAAATAAGCGTTCCATGGCTTTATTTCGCTTAGTTGCTTACTCTTGAGTAGAACTGCATGTTCACGCCAGAAATAAGCATCTTTGTAAAATGAGCCAAATTGAAGTAGAAAACATTGTTGGAGTGTCAGAATGCATAGATAGAAGGCAAATAAGCGTTCCATGGCTTTATTTCGCTTAGTTGCTTACTCTTGAGTAGAACTGCATGTTCACGCCAGAAATAAGCATCTTTGTAAAATGAGCCAAATTGAAGCAGAAAACATTGTTTGAGTGTCAGAATGCATAGATAGAAGGCAAATAAGCGTTCCATGGCTTTATTTCGCTTAGTTGCTTACTCTTGAGTAGAACTGCATGTTCACTCCAGAAATAAGCATCTTTGTAAAATGAGTCAAATTGAAGCAGAACACATTGGTGGAGTGTCAGAATGCATAGATAGAAGGCAAATAAGCGTTCCATGGCTTTATTTCGCTTAGTTGCTTATTCTTGAGTAGAACTGCTTGTTCACTCCAGGAATAAGCATCTTTATAAAATGAGTCAAATTGAAGCAGAAAACATTCTTGGAGTATCAGAATGCATAGATAGAAGGCAAATAAGCGTTCCATGGCTTTATTTCGCTTAGTTGCTTACTCTTGAGTAGAACTGCATGTTCACACCAGAAATAAGCATCTTTGTAAAATGAGCCAAATTGAAGTAGAAAACATTGTTGGAGTGTCAGAATGCATAGATAGAAGGCAAATAAGCGTTCCATGGCTTTATTTCGCTTAGTTGCTTACTCTTGAGTAGAACTGCATATTCACTCAAGAAATAAGCATCTTTGTAAAATGAGTCAAATTGAAGCAGAACACATTGTTGGAGTGTCAGAATGCATAGATAGAAGGCAAATAAGCGTTCCATGGCTTTATTTCGCTTAGTTGCTTACTCTTGAGTAGAACTGCATGTTCACGCCAGAATTAAGCATCTTTGTGAAATGAGTCAAATTGAAGCAGAACACATTGGTGGAGTGTCAGAATGCACAGATAGAAGTCAAATAAGCGTTCCATGGCTTTATTTCGCTTAGTTGCTTACTCTTGAGTAGAACTGCATGTTCACGCCAGAATTAAGCATCTTTGTGAAATGAGTCAAATTGAAGCAGAACACATTGCTGGAGTGTAAGAATGCATAGATAGAAAGCAAATAAGCGTTCCATGGCTTTATTTCGCTTAGTTGCTTACTCTTGAGTAGAACTGCTTGTTCACTCCAGAAATAAGCATCTTTGTAAAATGAGCCAAATTGAAGCAGAAAACATTGTTGGAGTGTCAGAATGCATAGATAGAAGGCAAATAAGCGTTCCATGGCTTTATTTCGCTTAGTTGCTTACTCTTGAGTAGAACTGCATGTTCACTCCAGAAATAAGCATCTTTGTAAAATGAGTCAAATTGAAGCAGAACACATTGTTGGAGTATCATAATGCATAGATAGAAGGCAAATAAGCGTTCCATGGCTTTATTTCGCTTAGTTGCTTCCTCTTGAGTAGAACTGCATGTTCACGCCAGAATTAAGCATCTTTGTGAAATGAGTCAAATTGAAGCAGAACACATTGGTGGAGTGTCAGAATGCATAGATAGAAGGCAAATAAGCGTTCCATGGCTTTATTTCGCTTAGTTGCTTACTCTTGAGTAGAACTGCATGTTCACACCAGAAATAAGCATCTTTGTAAAATGAGCCAAATTGAAGTAGAAAACATTGTTGGAGTGTCAGAATGCATAGATAGAAGGCAAATAAGCGTTCCATGGCTTTATTTCGCTTAGTTGCTTACTCTTGAGTAGAACTGCATATTCACTCAAGAAATAAGCATCTTTGTAAAATGAGTCAAATTGAAGCAGAACACATTGTTGGAGTGTCAGAATGCATAGATAGAAGGCAAATAAGCGTTCCATGGCTTTATTTCGCTTAGTTGCTTACTCTTGAGTAGAACTGCATGTTCACGCCAGAAATAAGCATCTTTGTAAAATGAGCCAAATTGAAGCAGAAAACATTGTTGGAGTGTCAGAATGCATAGATAGAAGGCAAATAAGCGTTCCATGGCTTTATTTCGCTTAGTTGCTTACTCTTGAGTAGAACTGCATGTTCACGCCAGAAATAAGCATCTTTGTAAAATGAGTCAAATTGAAGCAGAACACATTGTTGGAGTGTCAAAATGCATAGAAAGAAGGCAAATAAGCGTTCCCTGGCTTTATTTCGCTTAGGTGCTTATTCTTGAGTAGAACTGCTTGTTCACTCCAGGAATAAGCATCTTTGTAAAATGAGTCAAATTGAAGCAGAAAACATTCTTGGAGTGTCAGAATGCACAGATATAAGGCAAATAAGCGTTCTATCGCTTTATTTCGCTTAGTTGCTTACTCTTGAGTAGAACTGCATGTTCACGCCAGAAATAAGCATCTTTGTAAAATGAGCCAAATTGAAGCAGAAAACATTGTTGGAGTGTCAGAATGCATAGATAGAAGGCAAATAAGCGTTCCATGGCTTTATTTCGCTTAGTTGCTTATTCTTGAGTAGAACTGCTTGTTCACTCCAGGAATAAGCATCTTTGTGAAATGAGTCAAATTGAAGCAGAAAACATTCTTGGAGTATCAGAATGCACAGATAGAAGGCAAATAAGCGTTCCATGGCTTGATTTCGCTTAGTTGCTAACTCTTGAGTAGAACTGCATGTTCACGCCAGAATTAAGCATCTTTGTGAAATGAGTCAAATTGAAGCAGAACACATTGCTGGAGTGTCAGAATGCATAGATAGAAGGCAAATAAGCGTTCCATGGCTTTATTTCGCTTAGTTGCTTACTCTTGAGTAGAACTGCATGTTCACGCCAGAATTAAGCATCTTTGTGAAATGAGTCAAATTGAAGCAGAACACATTGGTGGAGTGTCAGAATGCATAGATAGAAGGCAAATAAGCGTTCCATGGCTTTATTTCGCTTAGTTGCTTACTCTTGAGTAGAACTGCATATTCACTCAAGAAATAAGCATCTTTGTAAAATGAGTCAAATTGAAGCAGAACACATTGTTGGAGTGTCAGAATGCATAGATAGAAGGCAAATAAGCGTTCCATGGCTTTATTTCGCTTAGTTGCTTACTCTTGAGTAGAACTGCATGTTCACTCCAGAAATAAGGATCTTTGTGAAATGAGTCAAATTGAAGCAGAAAACATTGTTGGAGTGTCAGAATGCACAGATAGACGGCAAATAAGCGTTCTATCGCTTTATTTCGCTTAGTTGCTTACTCTTGAGTAGAACTGCTTGTTCACTCCAGGAATAAGCATCTTTATAAAATGAGTCAAATTGAAGCAGAAAACATTCTTGGAGTATCAGAATGCACAGATAGAAGGCAAATAAGCGTTCCATGGCTTTATTTCGCTTAGGTGCTTATTCTTGAGTAGAACTGCATGTTCACGCCAGAATTAAGCATCTTTGTGAAATGAGTCAAATTGAAGCAGAACACATTGCTGGAGTGTCAGAATGCACAGATATAAGGCGAATAAGCGTTCTATCGCTTTATTTCGCTTAGTTGCTTACTCTTGAGTAGAACTGCATGTTCACTCCAGAAATAAGCATCTTTGTAAAATGAGTCAAATTGAAGCAGAACACATTGTTGGAGTGTCGGAATGCATAGATAGAAGGCAAATAAGCGTTCCATGGCTTTATTTCGCTTAGTTGCTTACTCTTGAGTAGAACTGCATGTTCACACCAGAAATAAGCATCTTTGTAAAATGAGCCAAATTGAAGTAGAAAACATTGTTGGAGTGTCAGAATGCATAGATAGAAGGCAAATAAGCGTTCCATGGCTTTATTTCGCTTAGTTGCTTACTCTTGAGTAGAACTGCATGTTCACGCCAGAATTAAGCATCTTTGTGAAATGAGTCAAATTGAAGCAGAACACATTCTTGGAGTATCAGAATGCACAGATAGAAGGCAAATAAACGTTCCATGGCTTGATTTCGCTTAGTTGCTAACTCTTGAGTAGAACTGCATGTTCACGCCAGAATTAAGCATCTTTGTGAAATGAGTCAAATTGAAGCAGAACACATTGCTGGAGTGTCAGAATGCATAGATAGAAGGCAAATAAGCGTTCCATGGCTTTATTTCGCTTAGTTGCTTACTCTTGAGTAGAACTGCATGTTCACTCCAGGAATAAGCATCTTTGTAAAATGAGTCAAATTGAATCAGAACACATTGTTGGAGTGTCAGAATGCACAGATAGAAGGCAAATAAGCTTTCTATCGCTTTATTTCGCTTAGTTGCTTACTCTTGAGTAGAACTGCATGTTCACGCCAGAATTAAGCATCTTTGTGAAATGAGTCAAATTGAAGCAGAACACATTGGTGGAGTGTCAGAATGCATAGATAGAAGGCACATAAGCGTTCCATGGCTTTATTTCGCTTAGTTGCTTACTCTTGAGTAGAACTGCATGTTCACACCAGAAATAAGCATCTTTGTGAAATGAGTCAAATTTAAGCAGAACACATTGGTGGAGTGTCAGAATGCATAGATAGAAGGCAAATAAGCGTTCCATGGCTTTATTTCGCTTAGTTGCTTACTCTTGAGTCGAACTGCATGTTCACTCCAGAAATAAGCATCTTTGTAAAATGAGTCAAATTGAATCAGAACACATTGTTGGAGTGTCAGAATGCACAGATAGAAGGCAAATAAGCGTTCTATCGCTTTATTTCGCTTAGTTGCTTACTCTTGAGTAGAACTGCATGTTCACGCCAGAATTAAGCATCTTTGTGAAATGAGTCAAATTGAAGCAGAACACATTGCTGGAGTGTCAGAATGCATAGATAGAAAGCATATAAGCGTTCCATGGCTTTATTTCGCTTAGTTGCTTCCTCTTGAGTAGAACTGCATGTTCACTCCAGAAATAAGCATCTTTGTAAAATGAGTCAAATTGAAGCAGAAAACATTGTTGGAGTGTCAGAATGCACAGATAGAAGGCAAATAAGCGTTCTATCGCTTTATTTCGCTTAGTTGCTTACTCTTGAGTAGAACTGCATGTTCACGCCAGAATTAAGCATCTTTGTGAAATGAGTCAAATTGAAGCAGAACACATTGGTGGAGTGTCAGAATGCACAGATAGAAGTCAAATAAGCGTTCCATGGCTTTATTTCGCTTAGTTGCTTATTCTTGAGTAGAACTGCTTGTTCACTCCAGAAATAAGCATCTTTGTAAAATGAGCCAAATTGAAGCAGAAAACATTGTTGGAGTGTCAGAATGCATAGATAGAAGGCAAATAAGCGTTCCATGGCTTTATTTCGCTTAGTTGCTTACTCTTGAGTAGAACTGCATGTTCACTCCAGAAATAAGCATCTTTGTAAAATGAGTCAAATTGAAGCAGAACACATTGTTGGAGTATCATAATGCATAGATAGAAGGCAAATAAGCGTTCCATGGCTTTATTTCGCTTAGTTGCTTACTCTTGAGTAGAACTGCATATTCACTCAAGAAATAAGCATCTTTGTAAAATGAGCCAAATTGAAGCAGAACACATTGTTGGAGTGTCAGAATGCATAGATAGAAGGCAAATAAGCGTTCCATGGCTTTATTTCGCTTAGTTGCTTACTCTTGAGTAGAACTGCATGTTCACACCAGAAATAAGCATCTTTGTAAAATGAGCCAAATTGAAGTAGAAAACATTGTTGGAGTGTCAGAATGCATAGATAGAAGGCAAATAAGCGTTCCATGGCTTTATTTCGCTTAGTTGCTTACTCTTGAGTAGAACTGCATATTCACTCAAGAAATAAGCATCTTTGTAAAATGAGTCAAATTGAAGCAGAACACATTGTTGGAGTGTCAGAATGCATAGATAGAAGGCAAATAAGCGTTCCATGGCTTTATTTCGCTTAGTTGCTTACTCTTGAGTAGAACTGCATGTTCACGCCAGAAATAAGCATCTTTGTAAAATGAGCCAAATGGAAGCAGAAAACATTGTTGGAGTGTCAGAATGCATAGATAGAAGGCAAATAAGCGTTCCATGGCTTTATTTCGCTTAGTTGCTTCCTCTTGAGTAGAACTGCATGTTCACTCCAGAAATAAGCATCTTTGTAAAATGAGTCAAATTGAAGCAGAACACATTGTTGGAGTGTCATAATGCATAGATAGAAGGCAAATAAGCGTTCCATGGCTTTATTTCGCTTAGTTGCTTATTCTTGAGTAGAACTGCTTGTTCACTCCAGGAATAAGCATCTTTATAAAATGAGTCAAATTGAAGCAGAAAACATTCTTGGAGTATCAGAATGCACAGATAGAAGGCAAATAAGCGTTCCATGGCTTGATTTCGCTTAGTTGCTAACTCTTGAGTAGAACTGCATGTTCACGCCAGAATTAAGCATCTTTGTGAAATGAGTCAAATTGAAGCAGAACACATTGCTGGAGTGTCAGAATGCATAGATAGAAGGCAAATAAGCGTTCCAAGACTTTATTTCGCTTAGTTGCTTACTCTTGAGTAGAACTGCATGTTCACGCCAGAATTAAGCATCTTTGTGAAATGAGTCAAATTGAAGCAGAACACATTGGTGGAGTGTCAGAATGCATAGATAGAAGGCAAATAAGCGTTCCATGGCTTTATTTCGCTTAGTTGCTTACTCTTGAGTAGAACTGCATATTCACTCAAGAAATAAGCATCTTTGTAAAATGAGTCAAATTGAAGCAGAACACATTGTTGGAGTGTCAGAATGCATAGATAGAAGGCAAATAAGCGTTCCATGGCTTTATTTCGCTTAGTTGCTTACTCTTGAGTAGAACTGCATGTTCACGCCAGAAATAAGGATCTTTGTGAAATGAGTCAAATTGAAGCAGAACACATTGTTGGAGTGTCAGAATGCATAGATAGAAGGCAAATAAGCGTTCCATGGCTTTATTTCGCTTAGTTGCTTACTCTTGAGTAGAACTGCATGTTCACTCCAGGAATAAGCATCTTTATAAAATGAGTCAAATTGAAGCAGAAAACATTCTTGGAGTATCAGAATGCACAGATAGAAGGCAAATAAGCGTTCCATGGCTTTATTTCGCTTAGGTGCTTATTCTTGAGTAGAACTGCTTGTTCACTCCAGGAATAAGCATCTTTGTAAAATGAGTCAAATTGAAGCAGAAAACATTCTTGGAGTGTCAGAATGCACAGATATAAGGCAAATAAGCGTTCTATCGCTTTATTTCGCTTAGTTGCTTACTCTTGAGTAGAACTGCATGTTCATGCCAGAATTAAGCATCTTCGTGAAATGAGTCAAATTCAAGCAGAACACATTGGTGGAGTGTCAGAATGCATAGATAGAAGGCAAATAAGCATTCCATGGCTTTATTTCGCTTAGTTGCTTACTCTTGAGTCGAACTGCATGTTCACTCCAGAAATAAGCATCTTTGTAAAATGAGTCAAATTGAAGCAGAACACATTGTTGGAGTGTCAGAATGCATAGATAGAAGGCAAATAAGCGTTCCATGGCTTTATTTCGCTTAGTTGCTTACTCTTGAGTAGAACTGCATGTTCACTCCAGGAATAAGCATCTTTGTAAAATGAGTCAAATTGAAGCAGAACACATTGTTGGAGTGTCAGAATGCATAGATAGAAGGCAAATAAGCGTTCCATGGCTTTATTTCGCTTAGTTGCTTACTCTTGAGTAGAACTGCATGTTCACTCCAGAAATAAGGATCTTTGTGAAATGAGTCAAATTGAAGCAGAAAACATTCTTGGAGTATCAGAATGCACAGATAGAAGGCAAATAAGCGTTCCATGGCTTTATTTCGCTTAGGTGCTTATTCTTGAGTAGAACTGCATGTTCACGCCAGAATTAAGCATCTTTGTGAAATGAGTCAAATTGAAGCAGAACACATTGCTGGAGTGTCAGAATGCACAGATATAAGGCGAATAAGCGTTCTATCGCTTTATTTCGCTTAGTTGCTTACTCTTGAGTAGAACTGCATGTTCACTCCAGAAATAAGCATCTTTGTAAAATGAGTCAAATTGAAGCAGAACACATTGTTGGAGTGTCAGAATGCATAGATAGAAGGCAAATAAGCGTTCCATGGCTTTATTTCGCTTAGTTGCTTACTCTTGAGTAGAACTGCATGTTCACACCAGAAATAAGCATCTTTGTAAAATGAGCCAAATTGAAGTAGAAAACATTGTTGGAGTGTCAGAATGCATAGATAGAAGGCAAATAAGCGTTCCATGGCTTTATTTCGCTTAGTTGCTTACTCTTGAGTAGAACTGCATGTTCACGCCAGAATTAAGCATCTTTGTGAAATGAGTCAAATTGAAGCAGAACACATTCTTGGAGTATCAGAATGCACAGATAGAAGGCAAATAAGCGTTCCATGGCTTGATTTCGCTTAGTTGCTAACTCTTGAGTAGAACTGCATGTTCTCGCCAGAATTAAGCATCTTTGTGAAATGAGTCAAATTGAAGCAGAACACATTGCTGGAGTGTCAGAATGCATAGATAGAAGGCAAATAAGCGTTCCATGGCTTTATTTCGCTTAGTTGCTTACTCTTGAGTAGAACTGCATGTTCACTCCAGGAATAAGCATCTTTGTAAAATGAGTCAAATTGAATCAGAACACATTGTTGGAGTGTCAGAATGCACAGATAGAAGGCAAATAAGCTTTCTATCGCTTTATTTCGCTTAGTTGCTTACTCTTGAGTAGAACTGCATGTTCACGCCAGAATTAAGCATCTTTGTGAAATGAGTCAAATTGAAGCAGAACACATTGGTGGAGTGTCAGAATGCACAGATAGAAGGCAAATAAACGTTCCATGGCTTGATTTCGCTTAGTTGCTAACTCTTGAGTAGAACTGCATGTTCACGCCAGAATTAAGCATCTTTGTGAAATGAGTCAAATTGAAGCAGAACACATTGCTGGAGTGTCAGAATGCATAGATAGAAGGCAAATAAGCGTTCCATGGCTTTATTTCGCTTAGTTGCTTACTCTTGAGTAGAACTGCATGTTCACTCCAGGAATAAGCATCTTTGTAAAATGAGTCAAATTGAATCAGAACACATTGTTGGAGTGTCAGAATGCACAGATAGAAGGCAAATAAGCTTTCTATCGCTTTATTTCGCTTAGTTGCTTACTCTTGAGTAGAACTGCATGTTCACGCCAGAATTAAGCATCTTTGTGAAATGAGTCAAATTGAAGCAGAACACATTGGTGGAGTGTCAGAATGCATAGATAGAAGGCACATAAGCGTTCCATGGCTTTATTTCGCTTAGTTGCTTACTCTTGAGTAGAACTGCATGTTCACACCAGAAATAAGCATCTTTGTGAAATGAGTCAAATTTAAGCAGAACACATTGGTGGAGTGTCAGAATGCATAGATAGAAGGCAAATAAGCGTTCCATGGCTTTATTTCGCTTAGTTGCTTACTCTTGAGTCGAACTGCATGTTCACTCCAGAAATAAGCATCTTTGTAAAATGAGTCAAATTGAATCAGAACACATTGTTGGAGTGTCAGAATGCACAGATAGAAGGCAAATAAGCGTTCTATCGCTTTATTTCGCTTAGTTGCTTACTCTTGAGTAGAACTGCATGTTCACGCCAGAATTAAGCATCTTTGTGAAATGAGTCAAATTGAAGCAGAACACATTGCTGGAGTGTCAGAATGCATAGATAGAAAGCATATAAGCGTTCCATGGCTTTATTTCGCTTAGTTGCTTCCTCTTGAGTAGAACTGCATGTTCACTCCAGAAATAAGCATCTTTGTAAAATGAGTCAAATTGAAGCAGAAAACATTGTTGGAGTGTCAGAATGCACAGATAGAAGGCAAATAAGCGTTCTATCGCTTTATTTCGCTTAGTTGCTTACTCTTGAGTAGAACTGCATGTTCACGCCAGAATTAAGCATCTTTGTGAAATGAGTCAAATTGAAGCAGAACACATTGGTGGAGTGTCAGAATGCACAGATAGAAGTCAAATAAGCGTTCCATGGCTTTATTTCGCTTAGTTGCTTATTCTTGAGTAGAACTGCTTGTTCACTCCAGAAATAAGCATCTTTGTAAAATGAGCCAAATTGAAGCAGAAAACATTGTTGGAGTGTCAGAATGCATAGATAGAAGGCAAATAAGCGTTCCATGGCTTTATTTCGCTTAGTTGCTTACTCTTGAGTAGAACTGCATGTTCACTCCAGAAATAAGCATCTTTGTAAAATGAGTCAAATTGAAGCAGAACACATTGTTGGAGTATCATAATGCATAGATAGAAGGCAAATAAGCGTTCCATGGCTTTATTTCGCTTAGTTGCTTACTCTTGAGTAGAACTGCATATTCACTCAAGAAATAAGCATCTTTGTAAAATGAGCCAAATTGAAGCAGAACACATTGTTGGAGTGTCAGAATGCATAGATAGAAGGCAAATAAGCGTTCCATGGCTTTATTTCGCTTAGTTGCTTACTCTTGAGTAGAACTGCATGTTCACACCAGAAATAAGCATCTTTGTAAAATGAGCCAAATTGAAGTAGAAAACATTGTTGGAGTGTCAGAATGCATAGATAGAAGGCAAATAAGCGTTCCATGGCTTTATTTCGCTTAGTTGCTTACTCTTGAGTAGAACTGCATATTCACTCAAGAAATAAGCATCTTTGTAAAATGAGTCAAATTGAAGCAGAACACATTGTTGGAGTGTCAGAATGCATAGATAGAAGGCAAATAAGCGTTCCATGGCTTTATTTCGCTTAGTTGCTTACTCTTGAGTAGAACTGCATGTTCACGCCAGAAATAAGCATCTTTGTAAAATGAGCCAAATGGAAGCAGAAAACATTGTTGGAGTGTCAGAATGCATAGATAGAAGGCAAATAAGCGTTCCATGGCTTTATTTCGCTTAGTTGCTTCCTCTTGAGTAGAACTGCATGTTCACTCCAGAAATAAGCATCTTTGTAAAATGAGTCAAATTGAAGCAGAACACATTGTTGGAGTGTCATAATGCATAGATAGAAGGCAAATAAGCGTTCCATGGCTTTATTTCGCTTAGTTGCTTATTCTTGAGTAGAACTGCTTGTTCACTCCAGGAATAAGCATCTTTATAAAATGAGTCAAATTGAAGCAGAAAACATTCTTGGAGTATCAGAATGCACAGATAGAAGGCAAATAAGCGTTCCATGGCTTGATTTCGCTTAGTTGCTAACTCTTGAGTAGAACTGCATGTTCACGCCAGAATTAAGCATCTTTGTGAAATGAGTCAAATTGAAGCAGAACACATTGCTGGAGTGTCAGAATGCATAGATAGAAGGCAAATAAGCGTTCCAAGACTTTATTTCGCTTAGTTGCTTACTCTTGAGTAGAACTGCATGTTCACGCCAGAATTAAGCATCTTTGTGAAATGAGTCAAATTGAAGCAGAACACATTGGTGGAGTGTCAGAATGCATAGATAGAAGGCAAATAAGCGTTCCATGGCTTTATTTCGCTTAGTTGCTTACTCTTGAGTAGAACTGCATATTCACTCAAGAAATAAGCATCTTTGTAAAATGAGTCAAATTGAAGCAGAACACATTGTTGGAGTGTCAGAATGCATAGATAGAAGGCAAATAAGCGTTCCATGGCTTTATTTCGCTTAGTTGCTTACTCTTGAGTAGAACTGCATGTTCACGCCAGAAATAAGGATCTTTGTGAAATGAGTCAAATTGAAGCAGAACACATTGTTGGAGTGTCAGAATGCATAGATAGAAGGCAAATAAGCGTTCCATGGCTTTATTTCGCTTAGTTGCTTACTCTTGAGTAGAACTGCATGTTCACTCCAGGAATAAGCATCTTTATAAAATGAGTCAAATTGAAGCAGAAAACATTCTTGGAGTATCAGAATGCACAGATAGAAGGCAAATAAGCGTTCCATGGCTTTATTTCGCTTAGGTGCTTATTCTTGAGTAGAACTGCTTGTTCACTCCAGGAATAAGCATCTTTGTAAAATGAGTCAAATTGAAGCAGAAAACATTCTTGGAGTGTCAGAATGCACAGATATAAGGCAAATAAGCGTTCTATCGCTTTATTTCGCTTAGTTGCTTACTCTTGAGTAGAACTGCATGTTCATGCCAGAATTAAGCATCTTCGTGAAATGAGTCAAATTCAAGCAGAACACATTGGTGGAGTGTCAGAATGCATAGATAGAAGGCAAATAAGCATTCCATGGCTTTATTTCGCTTAGTTGCTTACTCTTGAGTCGAACTGCATGTTCACTCCAGAAATAAGCATCTTTGTAAAATGAGTCAAATTGAAGCAGAACACATTGTTGGAGTGTCAGAATGCATAGATAGAAGGCAAATAAGCGTTCCATGGCTTTATTTCGCTTAGTTGCTTACTCTTGAGTAGAACTGCATGTTCACTCCAGGAATAAGCATCTTTGTAAAATGAGTCAAATTGAAGCAGAACACATTGTTGGAGTGTCAGAATGCATAGATAGAAGGCAAATAAGCGTTCCATGGCTTTATTTCGCTTAGTTGCTTACTCTTGAGTAGAACTGCATGTTCACTCCAGAAATAAGGATCTTTGTGAAATGAGTCAAATTGAAGCAGAAAACATTCTTGGAGTATCAGAATGCACAGATAGAAGGCAAATAAGCGTTCCATGGCTTTATTTCGCTTAGGTGCTTATTCTTGAGTAGAACTGCATGTTCACGCCAGAATTAAGCATCTTTGTGAAATGAGTCAAATTGAAGCAGAACACATTGCTGGAGTGTCAGAATGCACAGATATAAGGCGAATAAGCGTTCTATCGCTTTATTTCGCTTAGTTGCTTACTCTTGAGTAGAACTGCATGTTCACTCCAGAAATAAGCATCTTTGTAAAATGAGTCAAATTGAAGCAGAACACATTGTTGGAGTGTCAGAATGCATAGATAGAAGGCAAATAAGCGTTCCATGGCTTTATTTCGCTTAGTTGCTTACTCTTGAGTAGAACTGCATGTTCACACCAGAAATAAGCATCTTTGTAAAATGAGCCAAATTGAAGTAGAAAACATTGTTGGAGTGTCAGAATGCATAGATAGAAGGCAAATAAGCGTTCCATGGCTTTATTTCGCTTAGTTGCTTACTCTTGAGTAGAACTGCATGTTCACGCCAGAATTAAGCATCTTTGTGAAATGAGTCAAATTGAAGCAGAACACATTCTTGGAGTATCAGAATGCACAGATAGAAGGCAAATAAGCGTTCCATGGCTTGATTTCGCTTAGTTGCTAACTCTTGAGTAGAACTGCATGTTCTCGCCAGAATTAAGCATCTTTGTGAAATGAGTCAAATTGAAGCAGAACACATTGCTGGAGTGTCAGAATGCATAGATAGAAGGCAAATAAGCGTTCCATGGCTTTATTTCGCTTAGTTGCTTACTCTTGAGTAGAACTGCATGTTCACTCCAGGAATAAGCATCTTTGTAAAATGAGTCAAATTGAATCAGAACACATTGTTGGAGTGTCAGAATGCACAGATAGAAGGCAAATAAGCTTTCTATCGCTTTATTTCGCTTAGTTGCTTACTCTTGAGTAGAACTGCATGTTCACGCCAGAATTAAGCATCTTTGTGAAATGAGTCAAATTGAAGCAGAACACATTGGTGGAGTGTCAGAATGCATAGATAGAAGGCAAATAAGCGTTCCATGGCTTTATTTCGCTTAGTTGCTTACTCTTGAGTCGAACTGCATGTTCACTCCAGAAATAAGCATCTTTGTAAAATGAGCCAAATTGAAGTAGAAAACATTGTTGGAGTGTCAGAATGCATAGATAGAAGGCAAATAAGCGTTCCATGGCTTTATTTCGCTTAGTTGCTTACTCTTGAGTAGAACTGCATGTTCACGCCAGAAATAAGCATCTTTGTGAAATGAGTCAAATTGAAGCAGAACACATTGGTGGAGTGTCAGAATGCATAGATAGAAGGCATATAAGCGTTCCATGGCTTTATTTCGCTTAGTTGCTTACTCTTGAGTAGAACTGCATGTTCACACCAGAAATAAGCATCTTTGTAAAATGAGCCAAATTGAAGTAGAAAACATTGTTGGAGTGTCAGAATGCATAGATAGAAGGCAAATAAGCGTTCCATGGCTTTATTTCGCTTAGTTGCTTACTCTTGAGTAGAACTGCATATTCACTCAAGAAATAAGCATCTTTGTAAAATGAGTCAAATTGAAGCAGAACACATTGTTGGAGTGTCAGAATGCATAGATAGAAGGCAAATAAGCGTTCCATGGCTTTATTTCGCTTAGTTGCTTACTCTTGAGTAGAACTGCATGTTCACGCCAGAAATAAGCATCTTTGTAAAATGAGCCAAATTGAAGCAGAAAACATTGTTGGAGTGTCAGAATGCATAGATAGAAGGCAAATAAGCGTTCCATGGCTTTATTTCGCTTAGTTGCTTACTCTTGAGTAGAACTGCATGTTCACGCCAGAAATAAGCATCTTTGTAAAATGAGTCAAATTGAAGCAGAACACATTGTTGGAGTGTCAAAATGCATAGAAAGAAGGCAAATAAGCGTTCCATGGCTTTATTTCGCTTAGGTGCTTATTCTTGAGTAGAACTGCTTGTTCACTCCAGGAATAAGCATCTTTGTGAAATGAGTCAAATTCAAGCAGAACACATTGGTGGAGTGTCAGAATGCATAGATAGAAGGCAAATAAGCGTTCCATGGCTTTATTTCGCTTAGTTGCTTACTCTTGAGTAGAACTGCATGTTCACACCAGAAATAAGCATCTTTGTAAAATGAGCCAAATTGAAGTAGAAAACATTGTTGGAGTGTCAGAATGCATAGATAGAAGGCAAATAAGCGTTCCATGGCTTTATTTCGCTTAGTTGCTTACTCTTGAGTAGAACTGCATGTTCACGCCAGAAATAAGCATCTTTGTAAAATGAGTCAAATTGAAGCAGAAAACATTCTTGGAGTGTCAGAATGCACAGATATAAGGCAAATAAGCGTTCTATCGCTTTATTTCGCTTAGTTGCTTACTCTTGAGTAGAACTGCATGTTCACGCCAGAATTAAGCATCTTTGTGAAATGAGTCAAATTCAAGCAGAACACATTGGTGGAGTGTCAGAATGCATAGATAGAAGGCAAATAAGCGTTCCATGGCTTTATTTCGCTTAGTTGCTTACTCTTGAGTAGAACTGCATGTTCACGCCAGAATTAAGCATCTTTGTGAAATGAGTCAAATTGAAGCAGAACACATTGCTGGAGTGTCAGAATGCATAGATAGAAAGCATATAAGCGTTCCATGGCTTTATTTCGCTTAGTTGCTTCCTCTTGAGTAGAACTGCATGTTCACTCCAGAAATAAGCATCTTTGTAAAATGAGTCAAATTGAAGCAGAAAACATTGTTGGAGTGTCAGAATGCACAGATAGAAGGCAAATAAGCGATCTATCGCTTTATTTCGCTTAGTTGCTTACTCTTGAGTAGAACTGCATGTTCACGCCAGAATTAAGCATCTTTGTGAAATGAGTCAAATTGAAGCAGAACACATTGGTGGAGTGTCAGAATGCATAGATAGAAGGCAAATAAGCGTTCCATGGCTTTATTTCGCTTAGTTGCTTACTCTTGAGTAGAACTGCATGTTCACGCCAGAATTAAGCATCTTTGTGAAATGAGTCAAATTGAAGCAGAACACATTGCTGGAGTGTCAGAATGCATAGATAGAAAGCATATAAGCGTTCCATGGCTTTATTTCGCTTAGTTGCTTCCTCTTGAGTAGAACTGCATGTTCACTCCAGAAATAAGCATCTTTGTAAAATGAGTCAAATTGAAGCAGAAAACATTGTTGGAGTGTCAGAATGCACAGATAGAAGGCAAATAAGCGTTCTATCGCTTTATTTCGCTTAGTTGCTTACTCTTGAGTAGAACTGCATGTTCACGCCAGAATTAAGCATCTTTGTGAAATGAGTCAAATTGAAGCAGAACACATTGGTGGAGTGTCAGAATGCACAGATAGAAGTCAAATAAGCGTCCCATGGCTTTATTTCGCTTAGTTGCTTATTCTTGAGTAGAACTGCTTGTTCACTCCAGAAATAAGCATCTTTGTAAAATGAGCCAAATTGAAGCAGAAAACATTGTTGGAGTGTCAGAATGCATAGATAGAAGGCAAATAAGCGTTCCATGGCTTTATTTCGCTTAGTTGCTTACTCTTGAGTAGAACTGCATGTTCACTCCAGAAATAAGCATCTTTGTGAAATGAGTCAAATTGAAGCAGAACACATTGTTGGAGTATCATAATGCATAGATAGAAGGCAAATAAGCGTTCCATGGCTTTATTTCGCTTAGTTGCTTACTCTTGAGTAGAACTGCATGTTCACACCAGAAATAAGCATCTTTGTAAAATGAGCCAAATTGAAGTAGAAAACATTGTTGGAGTGTCAGAATGCATAGATAGAAGGCAAATAAGCGTTCCATGGCTTTATTTCGCTTAGTTGCTTACTCTTGAGTAGAACTGCATATTCACTCAAGAAATAAGCATCTTTGTAAAATGAGTCAAATTGAAGCAGAACACATTGTTGGAGTGTCAGAATGCATAGATAGAAGGCAAATAAGCGTTCCATGGCTTTATTTCGCTTAGTTGCTTACTCTTGAGTAGAACTGCATGTTCACGCCAGAAATAAGCATCTTTGTAAAATGAGTCAAATTGAAGCAGAACACATTGTTGGAGTGTCAAAATGCATAGAAAGAAGGCAAATAAGCGTTCCATGGCTTTATTTCGCTTAGGTGCTTATTCTTGAGTAGAACTGCTTGTTCACTCCAGGAATAAGCATCTTTGTGAAATGAGTCAAATTCAAGCAGAACACATTGGTGGAGTGTCAGAATGCATAGATAGAAGGCAAATAAGCGTTCCATGGCTTTATTTCGCTTAGTTGCTTACTCTTGAGTAGAACTGCATGTTCACACCAGAAATAAGCATCTTTGTAAAATGAGCCAAATTGAAGTAGAAAACATTGTTGGAGTGTCAGAATGCATAGATAGAAGGCAAATAAGCGTTCCATGGCTTTATTTCGCTTAGTTGCTTACTCTTGAGTAGAACTGCATGTTCACGCCAGAAATAAGCATCTTTGTAAAATGAGTCAAATTGAAGCAGAAAACATTCTTGGAGTGTCAGAATGCACAGATATAAGGCAAATAAGCGTTCTATCGCTTTATTTCGCTTAGTTGCTTACTCTTGAGTAGAACTGCATGTTCACGCCAGAATTAAGCATCTTTGTGAAATGAGTCAAATTCAAGCAGAACACATTGGTGGAGTGTCAGAATGCATAGATAGAAGGCAAATAAGCGTTCCATGGCTTTATTTCGCTTAGTTGCTTACTCTTGAGTCGAACTGCATGTTCACTCCAGAAATAAGCATCTTTGTAAAATGAGTCAAATTGAATCAGAACACATTGTTGGAGTGTCAGAATGCACAGATAGAAGGCAAATAAGCGTTCCATGGCTTGATTTCGCTTAGTTGCTAACTCTTGAGTAGAACTGCATGTTCACGCCAGAATTAAGCATCTTTGTGAAATGAGTCAAATTGAAGCAGAACACATTGCTGGAGTGTCAGAATGCATAGATAGAAGGCAAATAAGCGTTCCATGGCTTTATTTCGCTTAGTTGCTTACTCTTGAGTAGAACTGCATGTTCACGCCAGAATTAAGCATCTTTGTGAAATGAGTCAAATTGAAGCAGAACACATTGGTGGAGTGTCAGAATGCATAGATAGAAGGCAAATAAGCGTTCCATGGCTTTATTTCGCTTAGTTGCTTACTCTTGAGTAGAACTGCATATTCACTCAAGAAATAAGCATCTTTGTAAAATGAGTCAAATTGAAGCAGAACACATTGTTGGAGTGTCAGAATGCATAGATAGATGGCAAATAAGCGTTCCATGGCTTTATTTCGCTTAGTTGCTTACTCTTGAGTAGAACTGCATGTTCACGCCAGAAATAAGGATCTTTGTGAAATGAGTCAAATTGAAGCAGAACACATTGTTGGAGTGTCAGAATGCACAGATAGAAGGCAAATAAGCGTTCCATGGCTTTATTTCGCTTAGTTGCTTACTCTTGAGTAGAACTGCATGTTCACTCCAGGAATAAGCATCTTTATAAAATGAGTCAAATTGAAGCAGAAAACATTCTTGGAGTATCAGAATGCACAGATAGAAGGCAAATAAGCGTTCCATGGCTTTATTTCGCTTAGGTGCTTATTCTTGAGTAGAACTGCTTGTTCACTCCAGGAATAAGCATCTTTGTAAAATGAGTCAAATTGAAGCAGAAAACATTCTTGGAGTGTCAGAATGCACAGATATAAGGCAAATAAGCGTTCTATCGCTTTATTTCGCTTAGTTGCTAACTCTTGAGTAGAACTGCATGTTCACGCCAGAATTAAGCATCTTTGTGAAATGAGTCAAATTGAAGCAGAACACATTGCTGGAGTGTCAGAATGCATAGATAGAAGGCAAATAAGCGTTCCATGGCTTTATTTCGCTTAGTTGCTTACTCTTGAGTAGAACTGCATGTTCACGCCAGAATTAAGCATCTTTGTGAAATGAGTCAAATTGAAGCAGAACACATTGGTGGAGTGTCAGAATGCATAGATAGAAGGCAAATAAGCGTTCCATGGCTTTATTTCGCTTAGTTGCTTACTCTTGAGTAGAACTGCATATTCACTCAAGAAATAAGCATCTTTGTAAAATGAGTCAAATTGAAGCAGAACACATTGTTGGAGTGTCAGAATGCATAGATAGATGGCAAATAAGCGTTCCATGGCTTTATTTCGCTTAGTTGCTTACTCTTGAGTAGAACTGCATGTTCATGCCAGAATTAAGCATCTTCGTGAAATGAGTCAAATTCAAGCAGAACACATTGGTGGAGTGTCAGAATGCATAGATAGAAGGCAAATAAGCGTTCCATGGCTTTATTTCGCTTAGTTGCTTACTCTTGAGTCGAACTGCATGTTCACTCCAGAAATAAGCATCTTTGTAAAATGAGTCAAATTGAAGCAGAACACATTGTTGGAGTGTCAGAATGCATAGATAGAAGGCAAATAAGCGTTCCATGGCTTTATTTCGCTTAGTTGCTTACTCTTGAGTAGAACTGCATGTTCACTCCAGAAATAAGCATCTTTGTAAAATGAGTCAAATTGAAGCAGAACACATTGTTGGAGTGTCAGAATGCATAGATAGAAGGCAAATAAGCGTTCCATGGCTTTATTTCGCTTAGTTGCTTACTCTTGAGTAGAACTGCATATTCACTCAAGAAATAAGCATCTTTGTAAAATGAGTCAAATTGAAGCAGAACACATTGTTGGAGTGTCAGAATGCATAGATAGAAGGCAAATAAGCGTTCCTTGGCTTTATTTCGCTTAGTTGCTTACTCTTGAGTAGAACTGCATGTTCACACCTGAAATAAGCATCTTCGTAAAATGAGCCAAATTGAAGTAAAAACATTGTTGGAGTGTCAGAATGCATAGATAGAAGGCACATAAGCGTTCCATGGCTTTATTTCGCTTAGTTGCTTACTCTTGAGTAGAACTGCATATTCACTCAAGAAATAAGCATCTTTGTATAATGAGTCAAATTGAAGCAGAACACATTGGTGGAGTGTCAGAATGCATAGATAGAAGGCAAATAAGCGTTCCATGGCTTTATTTCGCTTAGTTGCTTACTCTTGAGTAGAACTGCATGTTCACGCCAGAAATAAGGATCTTTGTGAAATGAGTCAAATTGAAGCAGAAAACATTGTTGGAGTGTCAGAATGCACAGATAGACGGCAAATAAGCGTTCTATCGCTTTATTTCGCTTAGTTGCTTACTCTTGAGTAGAACTGCATGTTCACGCCAGAATTAAGCATCTTTGTAAAATGAGTCAAATTGAAGCAGAAAACATTCTTGGAGTGTCAGAATGCACAGATATAAGGCAAATAAGCGTTCTATCGCTTTATTTCGCTTAGTTGCTTACTCTTGAGTAGAACTGCATGTTCACGCCAGAATTAAGCATCTTTGTGAAATGAGTCAAATTTAAGCAGAACACATTGGTGGAGTGTCAGAATGCATAGATAGAAGGCAAATAAGCGTTCCATGGCTTTATTTCGCTTAGTTGCTTACTCTTGAGTCGAACTGCATGTTCACTCCAGAAATAAGCATCTTTGTAAAATGAGTCAAATTGAATCAGAACACATTGTTGGAGTGTCAGAATGCACAGATAGAAGGCAAATAAGCGTTCTATCGCTTTATTTCGCTTAGTTGCTTACTCTTGAGTAGAACTGCATGTTCACGCCAGAATTAAGCATCTTTGTAAAATGAGCCAAATTGAAGCAGAAAACATTGTTGGAGTGTCAGAATGCATAGATAGAAGGCAAATAAGCGTTCCATGGCTTTATTTCGCTTAGTTGCTTACTCTTGAGTAGAACTGCATGTTCACGCCAGAATTAAGCATCTTTGTGAAATGAGTCAAATTGAAGCAGAACACATTGCTGGAGTGTCAGAATGCATAGATAGAAAGCATATAAGCGTTCCATGGCTTTATTTCGCTTAGTTGCTTCCTCTTGAGTAGAACTGCATGTTCACTCCAGAAATAAGCATCTTTGTAAAATGAGTCAAATTGAAGCAGAAAACATTGTTGGAGTGTCAGAATGCATAGATAGAAGGCAAATAAGCGTTCTATCGCTTTATTTCGCTTAGTTGCTTACTCTTGAGTAGAACTGCATGTTCACACCAGAAATAAGCATATTTGTAAAATGAGCCAAATTGAAGTAGAAAACATTGTTGGAGTGTCAGAATGCATAGATAGAAGGCACATAAGCGTTCCATGGCTTTATTTCGCTTAGTTGCTTACTCTTGAGTAGAACTGCATATTCACTCAAGAAATAAGCATCTTTGTAAAATGAGTCAAATTGAAGCAGAAAACATTGTTGGAGTGTCAGAATGCACAGATAGAAGGCAAATAAGCGTTCTATCGCTTTATTTCGCTTAGTTGCTTACTCTTGAGTAGAACTGCATGTTCACGCCAGAATTAAGCATCTCTGTGAAATGAGTCAAATTGAAGCAGAACACATTGCTGGAGTGTCAGAATGCATAGATAGAAAGCATATAAGCGTTCCATGGCTTTATTTCGCTTAGTTGCTTCCTCTTGAGTAGAACTGCATGTTCACTCCAGAAATAAGCATCTTTGTAAAATGAGTCAAATTGAAGCAGAAAACATTGTTGGAGTGTCAGAATGCATAGATAGAAGGCAAATAAGCGTTCTATCGCTTTATTTCGCTTAGTTGCTTACTCTTGAGTAGAACTGCATGTTCACACCAGAAATAAGCATATTTGTAAAATGAGCCAAATTGAAGTAGAAAACATTGTTGGAGTGTCAGAATGCATAGATAGAAGGCACATAAGCGTTCCATGGCTTTATTTCGCTTAGTTGCTTACTCTTGAGTAGAACTGCATATTCACTCAAGAAATAAGCATCTTTGTAAAATGAGTCAAATTGAAGCAGAAAACATTGTTGGAGTGTCAGAATGCACAGATAGAAGGCAAATAAGCGTTCTATCGCTTTATTTCGCTTAGTTGCTTACTCTTGAGTAGAACTGCATTTTCACGCCAGAAATAAGCATCTGTGGAGAATGAGTCAAATTGAAGCAGAACACATTGGTGGAGTGTCAGAATGCACAGATAGAAGGCAAATAAGCGTTCCATGGCTTTATTTCGCTTAGTTGCTTATTCTTGAGTAGAACTGCTTGTTCACTCCAGAAATAAGCATCTTTGTAAAATGAGCCAAATTGAAGCAGAAAACATTGTTGGAGTGTCAGAATGCATAGATAGAAGGCAAATAAGCGTTCCATGGCTTTATTTCGCTTAGTTGCTTACTCTTGAGTAGAACTGCATGTTCACTCCAGAAATAAGCATCTTTGTAAAATGAGTCAAATTGAAGCAGAACACATTGTTGGAGTGTCAGAATGCATAGATAGAAGGCAAATAAGCGTTCCTTGGCTTTATGTCGCTTAGTTGCTTACTCTTGAGTAGAACTGCATGTTCACGCCAGAATTAAGCATCTTTGTGAAATGAGTCAAATTTAAGCAGAACACATTGGTGGAGTGTCAGAATGCACAGATAGAAGTCAAATAAGCGTTCCATGGCTTTATTTCGCTTAGTTGCTTATTCTTGAGTAGAACTGCTTGTTCACTCCAGGAATAAGCATCTTTGTAAAATGAGTCAAATTGAATCAGAACACATTGTTGGAGTGTCAGAATGCACAGATAGAAGGCAAATAAGCGTTCTATCGCTTTATTTCGCTTAGTTGCTTACTCTTGAGTAGAACTGCATGTTCACACCAGAAATAAGCATCTTTGTAAAATGAGCCAAATTGAAGTAGAAAACATTGTTGGAGTGTCAGAATGCATAGATAGAAGGCACATAAGCGTTCCATGGCTTTATTTCGCTTAGTTGCTTACTCTTGAGTAGAACTGCATATTCACTCAAGAAATAAGCATCTTTGTAAAATGAGTCAAATTGAAGCAGAACACATTGGTGGAGTGTCAGAATGCATAGATAGAAGGCAAATAAGCGTTCCAGGGCTTTATTTCGCTTAGTTGCTTACTCTTGAGTAGAACTGCATGTTCACGCCAGAAATAAGGATCTTTGTGAAATGAGTCAAATTGAAGCAGAAAACATTGTTGGAGTGTCAGAATGCACAGATAGACGGCAAATAAGCGTTCTATCGCTTTATTTCGCTTAGTTGCTTACTCTTGAGTAGAACTGCATGTTCACGCCAGAAATAAGGATCTTTGTGAAATGAGTCAAATTGAAGCAGAAAACATTGTTGGAGTGTCAGAATGCACAGATAGACGGCAAATAAGCGTTCTATCGCTATATTTCGCTTAGTTGCTTACTCTTGAGTCGAACTGCATGTTCACTCCAGAAATAAGCATCTTTGTAAAATGAGTCAAATTGAATCAGAACACATTGTTGGAGTGTCAGAATGCACAGATAGAAGGCAAATAAGCGTTCTATCGCTTTATTTCGCTTAGTTGCTTACTCTTGAGTAGAACTGCATGTTCACTCCAGAAATAAGCATCTTTGTAAAATGAGCCAAATTGAAGCAGAAAACATTGTTGGAGTGTCAGAATGCATAGATAGAAGGCAAATAAGCGTTCCATGGCTTTATTTCGCTTAGTTGCTTACTCTTGAGTAGAACTGCATATTCACTCAAGAAATAAGCATCTTTGTAAAATGAGTCAAATTGAAGCAGAACACATTGTTGGAGTGTCAGAATGCATAGATAGAAGTCAAATAAGCGTTCCATGGCTTTATTTCGCTTAGTTGCTTACTCTTGAGTAGAACTGCATGTTCACTCCAGAAATAAGCATCTTTGTAAAATGAGCCAAATTGAAGCAGAACACATTGTTGGAGTGTCAGAATGCATAGATAGAAGTCAAATAAGCGTTCCATGGCTTTATTTCGCTTAGTTGCTTACTCTTGAGTAGAACTGCATGTTCACTCCAGAAATAAGCATCTTTGTAAAATGAGTCAAATTGAATCAGAACACATTGTTGGAGTGTCAGAATGCACAGATAGAAGGCAAATAAGCGTTCTATCGCTTTATTTCGCTTAGTTGCTTACTCTTGAGTAGAACTGCATGTTCACACCAGAAATAAGCATCTTTGTAAAATGAGCCAAATTGAAGTAGAAAACATTGTTGGAGTGTCAGAATGCATAGATAGAAGGCACATAAGCGTTCCATGGCTTTATTTCGCTTAGTTGCTTACTCTTGAGTAGAACTGCATATTCACTCAAGAAATAAGCATCTTTGTAAAATGAGTCAAATTGAAGCAGAACACATTGGTGGAGTGTCAGAATGCATAGATAGAAGGCAAATAAGCGTTCCAGGGCTTTATTTCGCTTAGTTGCTTACTCTTGAGTAGAACTGCATGTTCACGCCAGAAATAAGGATCTTTGTGAAATGAGTCAAATTGAAGCAGAAAACATTGTTGGAGTGTCAGAATGCACAGATAGACGGCAAATAAGCGTTCTATCGCTTTATTTCGCTTAGTTGCTTACTCTTGAGTAGAACTGCATGTTCACGCCAGAAATAAGGATCTTTGTGAAATGAGTCAAATTGAAGCAGAAAACATTGTTGGAGTGTCAGAATGCACAGATAGACGGCAAATAAGCGTTCTATCGCTATATTTCGCTTAGTTGCTTACTCTTGAGTCGAACTGCATGTTCACTCCAGAAATAAGCATCTTTGTAAAATGAGTCAAATTGAATCAGAACACATTGTTGGAGTGTCAGAATGCACAGATAGAAGGCAAATAAGCGTTCTATCGCTTTATTTCGCTTAGTTGCTTACTCTTGAGTAGAACTGCATGTTCACGCCACAAATAAGCATCTTTGTAAAATGAGCCAAATTGAAGCAGAAAACATTGTTGGAGTGTCAGAATGCATAGATAGAAGGCAAATAAGCGTTCCATGGCTTTATTTCGCTTAGTTGCTTACTCTTGAGTAGAACTGCATATTCACTCAAGAAATAAGCATCTTTGTAAAATGAGTCAAATTGAAGCAGAACACATTGTTGGAGTGTCAGAATGCATAGATAGAAGTCAAATAAGCGTTCCATGGCTTTATTTCGCTTAGTTGCTTACTCTTGAGTAGAACTGCATGTTCACTCCAGAAATAAGCATCTTTGTAAAATGAGCCAAATTGAAGCAGAACACATTGTTGGAGTGTCAGAATGCATAGATAGAAGTCAAATAAGCGTTCCATGGCTTTATTTCGCTTAGTTGCTTACTCTTGAGTAGAACTGCATGTTCACTCCAGAAATAAGCATCTTTGTAAAATGAGTCAAATTGAAGCAGAACACATTGTTGGAGTGTCAGAATGCATAGATAGAAGGCAAATAAGCGTTCCATGGCTTTATTTCGCTTAGTTGCTTATTCTTGAGTAGAACTGCTTGTTCACTCCAGGAATAAGCATCTTTATAAAATGAGTCAAATTGAAGCAGAAAACATTCTTGGAGTATCAGAATGCACAGATAGAAGGCAAATAAGCGTTCCATGGCTTGATTTCGCTTAGTTGCTAACTCTTGAGTAGAACTGCATGTTCACGCCAGAATTAAGCATCTTTGTGAAATGAGTCAAATTGAAGCAGAACACATTGCTGGAGTGTCAGAATGCATAGATAGAAGGCAAATAAGCGTTCCATGGCTTTATTTCGCTTAGTTGCTTACTCTTGAGTAGAACTGCATGTTCACTCCAGAAATAAGCATCTTTGTAAAATGAGTCAAATTGAAGCAGAACACATTGTTGGAGTGTCGGAATGCATAGATAGAAGGCAAATAAGCGTTCCATGGCTTTATTTCGCTTAGTTGCTTACTCTTGAGTAGAACTGCATGTTCACACCAGAAATAAGCATCTTTGTAAAATGAGCCAAATTGAAGTAGAAAACATTGTTGGAGTGTCAGAATGCATAGATAGAAGGCAAATAAGCGTTCCATGGCTTTATTTCGCTTAGTTGCTTACTCTTGAGTAGAACTGCAAATTCACTCAAGAAATAAGCATCTTTGTAAAATGAGTCAAATTGAAGCAGAACACATTGTTGGAGTGTCAGAATGCATAGATAGAAGGCAAATAAGCGTTCCTTGGCTTTATTTCGCTTAGTTGCTTACTCTTGAGTAGAACTGCATGTTCACGCCAGAATTAAGCATCTTTGTGAAATGAGTCAAATTGAAGCAGAACACATTGGTGGAGTGTCAGAATGCACAGATAGAAGTCAAATAAGCGTTCCATGGCTTTATTTCGCTTAGTTGCTTACTCTTGAGTAGAACTGCATATTCACTCAAGAAATAAGCATCTTTGTATAATGAGTCAAATTTAAGCAGAACACATTGGTGGAGTGTCAGAATGCATAGATAGAAGGCAAATAAGCGTTCCATGGCTTTATTTCGCTTAGTTGCTTACTCTTGAGTCGAACTGCATGTTCACTCCAGAAATAAGCATCTTTGTAAAATGAGTCAAATTGAATCAGAACACATTGTTGGAGTGTCAGAATGCACAGATAGAAGGCAAATAAGCGTTCTATCGCTTTATTTCGCTTAGTTGCTTACTCTTGAGTAGAACTGCATGTTCACGCCAGAATTAAGCATCTTTGTGAAATGAGTCAAATTGAAGCAGAACACATTGCTGGAGTGTCAGAATGCATAGATAGAAAGCAAATAAGCGTTCCATAGCTTTATTTCGCTTAGTTGCTTACTCTTGAGTAGAACTGCATGTTCACTCCAGAAATAAGCATCTTTGTAAAATGAGTCAAATTGAAGCAGAAAACATTGTTGGAGTGTCAGAATGCATAGATAGAAGGCAAATAAGCGTTCTATCGCTTTATTTCGCTTAGTTGCTTACTCTTGAGTAGAACTGCATGTTCACACCAGAAATAAGCATCTTTGTAAAATGAGTCAAATTGAAGCAGAACACATTGTTGGAGTGTCAGAATGCATAGATAGAAGGCAAATAAGCGTTCCTTGGCTTTATTTCGCTTAGTTGCTTACTCTTGAGTAGAACTGCATGTTCACGCCAGAATTAAGCATCTTTGTGAAATGAGTCAAATTGAAGCAGAACACATTGGTGGAGTGTCAGAATGCACAGATAGAAGTCAAATAAGCGTTCCATGGCTTTATTTCGCTTAGTTGCTTACTCTTGAGTAGAACTGCATATTCACTCAAGAAATAAGCATCTTTGTATAATGAGTCAAATTGAAGCAGAACACATTGGTGGAGTGTCAGAATGCATAGATAGAAGGCAAATAAGCGTTCCATGGCTTTATTTCGCTTAGTTGCTTACTCTTGAGTAGAACTGCATGTTCACACCAGAAATAAGCATCTTTGTAAAATGAGCCAAATTGAAGTAGAAAACATTGTTGGAGTGTCAGAATGCATAGATAGAAGGCAAATAAGCGTTCCATGGCTTTATTTCGCTTAGTTGCTTACTCTTGAGTAGCACTGCAAATTCACTCAAGAAATAAGCATCTTTGTAAAATGAGTCAAATTGAAGCAGAACACATTGTTGGAGTGTCAGAATGCATAGATAGAAGGCAAATAAGCGTTCCTTGGCTTTATTTCGCTTAGTTGCTTACTCTTGAGTAGAACTGCATGTTCACGCCAGAATTAAGCATCTTTGTGAAATGAGTCAAATTGAAGCAGAACACATTGGTGGAGTGTCAGAATGCACAGATAGAAGTCAAATAAGCGTTCCATGGCTTTATTTCGCTTAGTTGCTTACTCTTGAGTAGAACTGCATATTCACTCAAGAAATAAGCATCTTTGTATAATGAGTCAAATTGAAGCAGAACACATTGGTGGAGTGTCAGAATGCATAGATAGAAGGCAAATAAGCGTTCCATGGCTTTATTTCGCTTAGTTGCTTACTCTTGAGTAGAACTGCATGTTCACGCCAGAAATAAGGATCTTTGTAAAATGAGTCAAATTGAAGCAGAAAACATTCTTGGAGTGTCAGAATGCACAGATATAAGGCAAATAAGCGTTCTATCGCTTTATTTCGCTTAGTTGCTTACTCTTGAGTAGAACTGCATGTTCACGCCAGAATTAAGCATCTTTGTGAAATGAGTCAAATTTAAGCAGAACACATTGGTGGAGTGTCAGAATGCATAGATAGAAGGCAAATAAGCGTTCCATGGCTTTATTTCGCTTAGTTGCTTACTCTTGAGTCGAACTGCATGTTCACTCCAGAAATAAGCATCTTTGTAAAATGAGTCAAATTGAATCAGAACACATTGTTGGAGTGTCAGAATGCACAGATAGAAGGCAAATAAGCGTTCTATCGCTTTATTTCGCTTAGTTGCTTACTCTTGAGTAGAACTGCATGTTCACGCCAGAATTAAGCATCTTTGTGAAATGAGTCAAATTGAAGCAGAACACATTGCTGGAGTGTCAGAATGCATAGATAGAAAGCAAATAAGCGTTCCATAGCTTTATTTCGCTTAGTTGCTTACTCTTGAGTAGAACTGCATGTTCACTCCAGAAATAAGCATCTTTGTAAAATGAGTCAAATTGAAGCAGAAAACATTGTTGGAGTGTCAGAATGCATAGATAGAAGGCAAATAAGCGTTCTATCGCTTTATTTCGCTTAGTTGCTTACTCTTGAGTAGAACTGCATGTTCACACCAGAAATAAGCATCTTTGTAAAATGAGCCAAATTGAAGTAGAAAACATTGTTGGAGTGTCAGAATGCATAGATAGAAGGCACATAAGCGTTCCATGGCTTTATTTCGCTTAGTTGCTTACTCTTGAGTAGAACTGCATATTCACTCAAGAAATAAGCATCTTTGTAAAATGAGTCAAATTGAAGCAGAAAACATTGGTGGAGTGTCAGAATGCATAGATAGAAGGCAAATAAGCGTTCCATGGCTTTATTTCGCTTAGTTGCTTATTCTTGAGTAGAACTGCTTGTTCACTCCAGAAAGAAGCATCTTTGTAAAATGAGCCAAATTGAAGCAGAAAACATTGTTGGAGTGTCAGAATGCACAGATAGAAGGCAAATAAGCGTTCTATCGCTTTATTTCGCTTAGTTGCTTACTCTTGAGTAGAACTGCATGTTCACGCCAGAATTAAGCATCTTTGTGAAATGAGTCAAATTGAAGCAGAACACATTGGTGGAGTGTCAGAATGCATAGATAGAAGGCAAATAAGCGTTCCATGGCTTTATTTCGCTTAGTTGCTTACTCTTGAGTAGAACTGCATGTTCACTCCAGAAATAAGCATCTTTGTAAAATGAGTGAAATTGAAGCAGAACACATTGTTGGAGTGTCAGAATGCACAGATAGAAGGCAAATAAGCGTTCCATGGCTTGATTTCGCTTAGTTGCTAACTCTTGAGTAGAACTGCATGTTCACGCCAGAATTAAGCATCTTTGTGAAATGAGTCAAATTGAAGCAGAACACATTGCTGGAGTGTCAGAATGCATAGATAGAAGGCAAATAAGCGTTCCATGGCTTTATTTCGCTTAGTTGCTTATTCTTGAGTAGAACTGCTTGTTCACTCCAGAAATAAGCATCTTTGTAAAATGAGCCAAATTGAAGCAGAAAACATTGTTGGAGTGTCAGAATGCATAGATAGAAGGCAAATAAGCGTTCCATGGCTTTATTTCGCTTAGTTGCTTACTCTTGAGTAGAACTGCATGTTCACTCCAGAAATAAGCATCTTTGTAAAATGAGTCAAATTGAAGCAGAACACATTGTTGGAGTGTCAGAATGCATAGATAGAAGGCAAATAAGCGTTCCTTGGCTTTATTTCGCTTAGTTGCTTACTCTTGAGTAGAACTCCATTTTCACGCCAGAATTAAGCATCTTTGTGAAATGAGTCAAATTGAAGCAGAACACATTGGTGGAGTGTCAGAATGCACAGATAGAAGTCAAATAAGCGTTCCATGGCTTTATTTCGCTTAGTTGCTTATTCTTGAGTAGAACTGCTTGTTCACTCAAGAAATAAGCATCTTTGTAAAATGAGTCAAATTGAAGCAGAACACATTGGTGGAGTGTCAGAATGCATAGATAGAAGGCAAATAAGCGTTCCATGGCTTTATTTCGCTTAGTTGCTTACTCTTGAGTAGAACTGCATGTTCACTCCAGAAATAAGCATCTTTGTAAAATGAGTCAAATTGAATCAGAACACATTGTTGGAGTGTCAGAATGCATAGATAGAAGGCAAATAAGCGTTCCATGGCTTTATTTCGCTTAGTTGCTTACTCTTGAGTCGAACTGCATGTTCACTCCAGAAATAAGCATCTTTGTAAAATGAGTCAAATTGAATCAGAACACATTGTTGGAGTGTCAGAATGCACAGATAGAAGGCAAATACGCGTTCTATCGCTTTATTTCGCTTAGTTGCTTACTCTTGAGTAGAACTGCATGTTCACGCCAGAATTAAGCATCTTTGTGAAATGAGTCAAATTGAAGCAGAACACATTGCTGGAGTGTCAGAATGCATAGATAGAAAGCAAATAAGCGTTCCATAGCTTTATTTCGCTTAGTTGCTTACTCTTGAGTAGAACTGCATGTTCACTCCAGAAATAAGCATCTTTGTAAAATGAGTCAAATTGAAGCAGAAAACATTGTTGGAGTGTCAGAATGCATAGATAGAAGGCAAATAAGCGTTCTATCGCTTTATTTCGCTTAGTTGCTTACTCTTGAGTAGAACTGCATGTTCACACCAGAAATAAGCATCTTTGTAAAATGAGCCAAATTGAAGTAGAAAACATTGTTGGAGTGTCAGAATGCATAGATAGAAGGCACATAAGCGTTCCATGGCTTTATTTCGCTTAGTTGCTTACTCTTGAGTAGAACTGCATATTCACTCAAGAAATAAGCATCTTTGTAAAATGAGTCAAATTGAAGCAGAAAACATTGGTGGAGTGTCAGAATGCATAGATAGAAGGCAAATAAGCGTTCCATGGCTTTATTTCGCTTAGTTGCTTATTCTTGAGTAGAACTGCTTGTTCACTCCAGAAAGAAGCATCTTTGTAAAATGAGCCAAATTGAAGCAGAAAACATTGTTGGAGTGTCAGAATGCACAGATAGAAGGCAAATAAGCGTTCTATCGCTTTATTTCGCTTAGTTGCTTACTCTTGAGTAGAACTGCATGTTCACGCCAGAATTAAGCATCTTTGTGAAATGAGTCAAATTGAAGCAGAACACATTGGTGGAGTGTCAGAATGCATAGATAGAAGGCAAATAAGCGTTCCATGGCTTTATTTCGCTTAGTTGCTTACTCTTGAGTAGAACTGCATGTTCACTCCAGAAATAAGCATCTTTGTAAAATGAGTGAAATTGAAGCAGAACACATTGTTGGAGTGTCAGAATGCACAGATAGAAGGCAAATAAGCGTTCCATGGCTTGATTTCGCTTAGTTGCTAACTCTTGAGTAGAACTGCATGTTCACGCCAGAATTAAGCATCTTTGTGAAATGAGTCAAATTGAAGCAGAACACATTGTTGGAGTGTCAGAATGCACAGATAGAAGGCAAATAAGCGTTCCATGGCTTGATTTCGCTTAGTTGCTAACTCTTGAGTAGAACTGCATGTTCACGCCAGAATTAAGCATCTTTGTGAAATGAGTCAAATTGAAGCAGAACACATTGCTGGAGTGTCAGAATGCATAGATAGAAGGCAAATAAGCGTTCCATGGCTTTATTTCGCTTAGTTGCTTATTCTTGAGTAGAACTGCTTGTTCACTCCAGAAATAAGCATCTTTGTAAAATGAGTCAAATTGAAGCAGAACACATTGTTGGAGTGTCAGAATGCATAGATAGAAGGCAAATAAGCGTTCCTTGGCTTTATTTCGCTTAGTTGCTTACTCTTGAGTAGAACTCCATTTTCACGCCAGAATTAAGCATCTTTGTGAAATGAGTCAAATTGAAGCAGAACACATTGGTGGAGTGTCAGAATGCACAGATAGAAGTCAAATAAGCGTTCCATGGCTTTATTTCGCTTAGTTGCTTATTCTTGAGTAGAACTGCTTGTTCACTCAAGAAATAAGCATCTTTGTAAAATGAGTCAAATTGAAGCAGAACACATTGGTGGAGTGTCAGAATGCATAGATAGAAGGCAAATAAGCGTTCCATGGCTTTATTTCGCTTAGTTGCTTACTCTTGAGTAGAACTGCATGTTCACGCCAGAAATAAGGATCTTTGTGAAATGAGTCAAATTGAAGCAGAAAACATTGTTGGAGTGTCAGAATGCACAGATATAAGGCAAATAAGCGTTCTATCGCTTTATTTCGCTTAGTTGCTTACTCTTGAGTAGAACTGCATGTTCACGCCAGAATTAAGCATCTTTGTGAAATGAGTCAAATTTAAGCAGAACACATTGGTGGAGTGTCAGAATGCATAGATAGAAGGCAAATAAGCGTTCCATGGCTTTATTTCGCTTAGTTGCTTACTCTTGAGTCGAACTGCATGTTCACTCCAGAAATAAGCATCTTTGTAAAATGAGTCAAATTGAATCAGAACACATTGTTGGAGTGTCAGAATGCACAGATAGAAGGCAAATAAGCGTTCTATCGCTTTATTTCGCTTAGTTGCTTACTCTTGAGTAGAACTGCATATTCACGCCAGAAATAAGCATCTTTGTAAAATGAGCCAAATTGAAGCAGAAAACATTGTTGGAGTGGCAGAATGCATAGATAGAAGGCAAATAAGCGTTCCATGGCTTTATTTCGCTTAGTTGCTTACTCTTGAGTAGAACTGCATGTTCACGCCAGAATTAAGCATCTTTGTGAAATGAGTCAAATTTAAGCAGAACACATTGGTGGAGTGTCAGAATGCATAGATAGAAGGCAAATAAGCGTTCCATGGCTTTATTTCGCTTAGTTGCTTACTCTTGAGTCGAACTGCATGTTCACTCCAGAAATAAGCATCTTTGTAAAATGAGTCAAATTGAATCAGAACACATTGTTGGAGTGTCAGAATGCACAGATAGAAGGCAAATAAGCGTTCTATCGCTTTATTTCGCTTAGTTGCTTACTCTTGAGTAGAACTGCATGTTCACGCCAGAATTAAGCATCTTTGTGAAATGAGTCAAATTGAAGCAGAACACATTGCTGGAGTATCAGAATGCATAGATAGAAAGCAAATAAGCGTTCCATGGCTTTATTTCGCTTAGTTGCTTACTCTTGAGTAGAACTGCATGTTCACTCCAGAAATAAGCATCTTTGTAAAATGAGTCAAATTGAAGCAGAAAACATTGTTGGAGTGTCAGAATGCATAGATAGAAGGCAAATAAGCGTTCTATCGCTTTATTTCGCTTAGTTGCTTACTCTTGAGTAGAACTGCATGTTCACACCAGAAATAAGCATCTTCGTAAAATGAGCCAAATTGAAGTAGAAAACATTGTTGGAGTGTCAGAATGCATAGATAGAAGGCACATAAGCGTTCCATGGCTTTATTTCGCTTAGTTGCTTACTCTTGAGTAGAACTGCATATTCACTCAAGAAATAAGCATCTTTGTAAAATGAGTCAAATTGAAGCAGAAAACATTGGTGGAGTGTCAGAATGCATAGATAGAAGGCAAATAAGCGTTCCATGGCTTTATTTCGCTAAGTTGCTTATTCTTGAGTAGAACTGCTTGTTCACTCCAGAAAGAAGCATCTTTGTAAAATGAGCCAAATTGAAGCAGAAAACATTGTTGGAGTGTCAGAATGCACAGATAGAAGGCAAATAAGCGTTCTATCGCTTTATTTCGCTTAGTTGCTTACTCTTGAGTAGAACTGCATGTTCACGCCAGAATTAAGCATCTTTGGGAAATGAGTCAAATTGAAGCAGAACACATTGGTGGAGTGTCAGAATGCATAGATAGAAGGCAAATAAGCGTTCCATGGCTTTATTTCGCTTAGTTGCTTACTCTTGAGTAGAACTGCATGTTCACTCCAGAAATAAGCATCTTTGTAAAATGAGTCAAATTGAAGCAGAACACATTGGTGGAGTGTCAGAATGCACAGATAGAAGGCAAATAAGCGTTCCATGGCTTTATTTCGCTTAGTTGCTTATTCTTGAGTAGAACTGCTTGTTCACTCCAGAAATAAGCATCTTTGTAAAATGAGCCAAATTGAAGCAGAAAACATTGTTGGAGTGTCAGAATGCATAGATAGAAGGCAAATTAGCGTTCCATGGCTTTATTTCGCTTAGTTGCTTACTCTTGAGTAGAACTGCATGTTCACTCCAGAAATAAGCATCTTTGTAAAATGAGTCAAATTGAAGCAGAACACATTGTTGGAGTGTCAGAATGCATAGATAGAAGGCAAATAAGCGTTCCTTGGCTTTATTTCGCTTAGTTGCTTACTCTTGAGTAGAACTGCATGTTCACGCCAGAATTAAGCATCTTTGTGAAATGAGTCAAATTGAAGCAGAACACATTGGTGGAGTGTCAGAATGCACAGATAGAAGTCAAATAAGCGTTCCATGGCTTTATTTCGCTTAGTTGCTTATTCTTGAGTAGAACTGCTTGTTCACTCAAGAAATAAGCATCTTTGTAAAATGAGTCAAATTGAAGCAGAACACATTGGTGGAGTGTCAGAATGCATAGATAGAAGGCAAATAAGCGTTCCATGGCTTTATTTCGCTTAGTTGCTTACTCTTGAGTAGAACTGCATGTTCACGCCAGAAATAAGCATCTTTGTGAAATGAGTCAAATTGAAGCAGAACACATTGCTGGAGTGTCAGAATGCATAGATAGAAAGCAAATAAGCGTTCCATGGCTTTATTTCGCTTAGTTGCTTACTCTTGAGTAGAACTGCATGTTCACTCCAGAAATAAGCATCTTTGTAAAATGAGTCAAATTGAAGCAGAAAACATTGTTGGAGTGTCAGAATGCATAGATAGAAGGCAAATAAGCGTTCCATGGCTTTATTTCGCTTAGTTGCTTACTCTTGAGTAGAACTGCATGTTCACTCCAGAAATAAGCATCTTTGTAAAATGAGTGAAATTGAAGCAGAACACATTGTTGGAGTGTCAGAATGCACAGATAGAAGGCAAATAAGCGTTCCATGGCTTTATTTCGCTTAGTTGCTTACTCTTGAGTAGAACTGCATGTTCACGCCAGAATTAAGCATCTTTGTGAAATGAGTCAAATTGAAGCAGAACACATTGCTGGAGTGTCAGAATGCATAGATAGAAAGCAAATAAGCGTTCCATGGCTTTATTTCGCTTAGTTGCTTACTCTTGAGTAGAACTGCATGTTCACTCCAGAAATAAGCATCTTTGTAAAATGAGTCAAATTGAAGCAGAACACATTGGTGGAGTGTCAGAATGCACAGATAGAAGGCAAATAAGCGTTCCATGGCTTTATTTCGCTTAGTTGCTTATTCTTGAGTAGAACTGCTTGTTCACTCCAGAAATAAGCATCTTTGTAAAATGAGCCAAATTGAAGCAGAAAACATTGTTGGAGTGTCAGAATGCATAGATAGAAGGCAAATAAGCGTTCCATGGCTTTATTTCGCTTAGTTGCTTATTCTTGAGTAGAACTGCTTGTTCACTCAAGAAATAAGCATCTTTGTAAAATGAGTCAAATTGAAGCAGAACACATTGGTGGAGTGTCAGAATGCACAGATATAAGGCAAATAAGCGTTCTATCGCTTTATTTCGCTTAGTTGCTTACTCTTGAGTCGAACTGCATGTTCACTCCAGAAATAAGCATCTTTGTAAAATGAGTCAAATTGAATCAGAACACATTGTTGGAGTGTCAGAATGCACAGATAGAAGGCAAATAAGCGTTCTATCGCTTTATTTCGCTTAGTTGCTTACTCTTGAGTAGAACCGCATGTTCACGCCAGAAATAAGCATCTTTGTAAAATGAGCCAAATTGAAGCAGAAAACATTGTTGGAGTGGCAGAATGCACAGATAGAAGGCAAATAAGCGTTCCATGGCTTTATTTCGCTTAGTTGCTTACTCTTGAGTAGAACTGCATGTTCACTCCAGAAATAAGCATCTTTGTAAAATGAGTGAAATTGAAGCAGAACACATTGTTGGAGTGTCAGAATGCACAGATAGAAGGCAAATAAGCGTTCCATGGCTTTATTTCGCTTAGTTGCTTACTCTTGAGTAGAACTGCATGTTCACGCCAGAATTAAGCATCTTTGTGAAATGAGTCAAATTTAAGCAGAACACATTGGTGGAGTGTCAGAATGCATAGATAGAAGGCAAATAAGCGTTCCATGGCTTTATTTCGCTTAGTTGCTTACTCTTGAGTCGAACTGCATGTTCACTCCAGAAATAAGCATCTTTGTAAAATGAGTCAAATTGAATCAGAACACATTGTTGGAGTGTCAGAATGCACAGATAGAAGGCAAATAAGCGTTCTATCGCTTTATTTCGCTTAGTTGCTTACTCTTGAGTAGAACTGCATGTTCACGCCAGAAATAAGCATCTTTGTAAAATGAGCCAAATTGAAGCAGAAAACATTGTTGGAGTGTCAGAATGCATAGATAGAAGGCAAATAAGCGTTCCATGGCTTTATTTCGCTTAGTTGCTTACTCTTGAGTAGAACTGCATGTTCACGCCAGAATTAAGCATCTTTGTGAAATGAGTCAAATTGAAGCAGAACACATTGCTGGAGTGTCAGAATGCATAGATAGAAAGCAAATAAGCGTTCCATGGCTTTATTTCGCTTAGTTGCTTACTCTTGAGTAGAACTGCATGTTCACTCCAGAAATAAGCATCTTTGTAAAATGAGTCAAATTGAATCAGAACACATTGTTGGAGTGTCAGAATGCACAGATAGAAGGCAAATAAGCGTTCTATCGCTTTATTTCGCTTAGTTGCTTACTCTTGAGTAGAACTGCATGTTCACGCCAGAAATAAGCATCTTTGTAAAATGAGCCAAATTGAAGCAGAAAACATTGTTGGAGTGTCAGAATGCATAGATAGAAGGCAAATAAGCGTTCCATGGCTTTATTTCGCTTAGTTGCTTACTCTTGAGTAGAACTGCATGTTCACGCCAGAATTAAGCATCTTTGTGAAATGAGTCAAATTGAAGCAGAACACATTGCTGGAGTGTCAGAATGCATAGATAGAAAGCAAATAAGCGTTCCATGGCTTTATTTCGCTTAGTTGCTTACTCTTGAGTAGAACTGCATGTTCACTCCAGAAATAAGGATCTTTGTGAAATGAGTCAAATTGAAGCAGAAAACATTGTTGGAGTGTCAGAATGCACAGATAGACGGCAAATAAGCGTTCTATCGCTTTATTTCGCTTAGTTGCTTACTCTTGAGTAGAACTGCATGTTCACGCCAGAAATAAGCATCTTTGTAAAATGAGTCAAATTGAAGCAGAACACATTGTTGGAGTGTCAAAATGCATAGAAAGAAGGCAAATAAGCGTTCCATGGCTTTATTTCGCTTAGTTGCTTACTCTTGAGTAGAACTGCATGTTCACGCCATAATTAAGCATCTTTGTGAAATGAGTCAAATTGAAGCAGAACACATTGCTGGAGTGTCAGAATGCATAGATAGAAAGCAAATAAGCGTTCCATGGCTTTATTTCGCTTAGTTGCTTACTCTTGAGTAGAACTGCATGTTCACTCCAGAAATAAGCATCTTTGTAAAATGAGTCAAATTGAAGCAGAAAACATTGTTGGAGTGTCAGAATGCATAGATAGAAGGCAAATAAGCGTTCCATGGCTTTATTTCGCTTAGTTGCTTACTCTTGAGTAGAACTGCATGTTCACACCAGAAATAAGCATCTTTGTGAAATGAGTCAAATTGAAGCAGAACACATTGGTGGAGTGTCAGAATGCATAGATAGAAGGCAAATAAGCGTTCCATGGCTTTATTTCGCTTAGTTGCTTACTCTTGAGTAGAACTGCATGTTCACTCCAGAAATAAGCATCTTTGTAAAATGAGTCAAATTGAAGCAGAACACATTGTTGGAGTATCATAATGCATAGATAGAAGGCAAATAAGCGTTCCATGGCTTTATTTCGCTTAGTTGCTTACTCTTGAGTAGAACTGCATGTTCACGCCAGAATTAAGAATCTTTGTGAAATGAGTCAAATTTAAGCAGAACACATTGGTGGAGTGTCAGAATGCATAGATAGAAGGCAAATAAGCGTTCCATGGCTTTATTTCGCTTAGTTGCTTACTCTTGAGTAGAACTGCATGTTCACACCAGAAATAAGCATCTTTGTAAAATGAGCCAAATTGAAGTAGAAAACATTGTTGGAGTGTCAGAATGCATAGATAGAAGGCAAATAAGCGTTCCATGGCTTTATTTCGCTTAGTTGCTTACTCTTGAGTAGAACTGCATGTTCACGCCAGAAATAAGCATCTTTGTAAAATGAGTCAAATTGAAGCAGAACACATTGTTGGAGTGTCAAAATGCATAGAAAGAAGGGAAATAAGCGTTCCATGGCTTTATTTCGCTTAGGTGCTTATTCTTGAGTAGAACTGCTTGTTCACTCCAGGAATAAGCATCTTTGTAAAATGAGTCAAATTGAAGCAGAAAACATTCTTGGAGTGTCAGAATGCACAGATATAAGGCAAATAAGCGTTCTATCGCTTTATTTCGCTTAGTTGCTTACTCTTGAGTAGAACTGCATGTTCACGCCAGAATTAAGCATCTTTGTGAAATGAGTCAAATTTAAGCAGAACACATTGCTGGAGTGTCAGAATGCATAGATAGAAGGCAAATAAGCGTTCCATGGCTTTATTTCGCTTAGTTGCTTACTCTTGAGTCGAACTGCATGTTCACTCCAGAAATAAGCATCTTTGTAAAATGAGTCAAATTGAATCAGAACACATTGTTGGAGTGTCAGAATGCACAGATAGAAGGCAAATAAGCGTTCTATCGCTTTATTTCGCTTAGTTGCTTACTCTTGAGTAGAACTGCATGTTCACGCCAGAAATAAGCATCTTTGTAAAATGAGTCAAATTGAAGCAGAACACATTGCTGGAGTGTCAGAATGCATAGATAGAAAGCAAATAAGCGTTCCATGGCTTTATTTCGCTTAGTTGCTTACTCTTGAGTAGAACTGCATGTTCACTCCAGAAATAAGCATCTTTGTAAAATGAGCCAAATTGAAGCAGAAAACATTGTTGGAGTGTCAGAATGCATAGATAGAAGGCAAATAAGCGTTCCATGGCTTTATTTCGCTTAGTTGCTTACTCTTGAGTAGAACTGCATGTTCACTCCAGAAATAAGCATCTTTGTAAAATGAGTCAAATTGAAGCAGAACACATTGTTGGAGTATCATAATGCATAGATAGAAGGCAAATAAGCGTTCCATGGCTTTATTTCGCTTAGTTGCTTACTCTTGAGTAGAACTGCATGTTCACGCCAGAATTAAGCATCTTTGTGAAATGAGTCAAATTGAAGCAGAACACATTGGTGGAGTGTCAGAATGCATAGATAGAAGGCAAATAAGCGTTCCATGGCTTTATTTCGCTTAGTTGCTTACTCTTGAGTAGAACTGCATGTTCACTCCAGAAATAAGCATCTTTGTAAAATGAGTCAAATTGAAGCAGAACACATTGGTGGAGTGTCAGAATGCACAGATAGAAGGCAAATAAGCGTTCCATGGCTTTATTTCGCTTAGTTGCTTATTCTTGAGTAGAACTGCTTGTTCACTCCAGAAATAAGCATCTTTGTAAAATGAGCCAAATTGAAGCAGAAAACATTGTTGGAGTGTCAGAATGCATAGATAGAAGGCAAATAAGCGTTCCATGGCTTTATTTCGCTTAGTTGCTTACTCTTGAGTAGAACTGCATGTTCACTCCAGAAATAAGCATCTTTGTAAAATGAGTCAAATTGAAGCAGAACACATGGTTGGAGTATCATAATACATAGATAGAAGGCAAATAAGCGTTCCATGGCTTTATTTCGCTTAGTTGCTTACTCTTGAGTAGAACTGCATGTTCACGCCAGAATTAAGCATCTTTGTGAAATGAGTCAAATTGAAGCAGAACACATTGGTGGAGTGTCATAATGCATAGATAGAAGGCAAATAAGCGTCCATGGCTTTATTTCGCTTAGTTGCTTACTCTTGAGTAGAACTGCATGTTCACACCAGAAATAAGCATCTTTGTAAAATGAGCCAAATTGAAGTAGAAAACATTGTTGGAGTGTCAGAATGCATAGATAGAAGGCAAATAAGCGTTCCATGGCTTTATTTCGCTTAGTTGCTTACTCTTGAGTAGAACTGCATGTTCACACCAGAAATAAGCATCTTTGTAAAATGAGTCAAATTGAAGCAGAACACATTGTTGGAGTGTCAGAATGCATAGATAGAAGGCAAATAAGCGTTCCATGGCTTTATTTCGCTTAGTTGCTTACTCTTGAGTAGAACTGCATGTTCACGCCAGAAATAAGGATCTTTGTGAAATGAGTCAAATTGAAGCAGAAAACATTGTTGGAGTGTCAGAATGCAGAGATAGACGGCAAATAAGCGTTCTATCGCTTTATTTCGCTTAGTTGCTTACTCTTGAGTAGAACTGCATGTTCACGCCAGAAATAAGCATCTTTGTAAAATAAGTCAAATTGAAGCAGAACACATTGGTGGAGTGTCAGAATGCATAGATAGAAGGCAAATAAGCGTCCATGGCTTTATTTCGCTTAGTTGCTTACTCTTGAGTAGAACTGCATGTTCACACCAGAAATAAGCATCTTTGTAAAATGAGTCAAATTGAAGCAGAACACATTGTTGGAGTGTCAGAATGCATAGAAAGAAGGCAAATAAGCGTTCCATGGCTTTATTTCGCTTAGGTGCTTATTCTTGAGTAGAACTGCTTGTTCACTCCAGGAATAAGCATCTTTGTAAAATGAGTCAAATTGAAGCAGAAAACATTCTTGGAGTGTCAGAATGCACAGATATAAGGCAAATAAGCGTTCTATCACTTTATTTCGCTTAGTTGCTTACTCTTGAGTAGAACTGCATGTTCACGCCAGAATTAAGCATCTTTGTGAAATGAGTCAAATTTAAGCAGAACACATTGGTGGAGTGTCAGAATGCATAGATAGAAGGCAAATAAGCGTTCCATGGCTTTATTTCGCTTAGTTGCTTACTCTTGAGTCGAACTGCATGTTCACTCCAGAAATAAGCATCTTTGTAAAATGAGTCAAATTGAATCAGAACACATTGTTGGAGTGTCAGAATGCACAGATAGAAGGCAAATAAGCGTTCTATCGCTTTATTTCGCTTAGTTGCTTACTCTTGAGTAGAACTGCATGTTCACGCCAGAAATAAGCATCTTTGTAAAATGAGCCAAATTGAAGCAGAAAACATTGTTTGAGTGTCAGAATGCATAGATAGAAGGCAAATAAGCGTTCCATGGCTTTATTACGCTTAGTTGCTTACTCTTGAGTAGAACTGCATGTTCACTCCAGAAATAAGCATCTTTATAAAATGAGTCAAATTGAAGCAGAAAACATTCTTGGAGTATCAGAATGCATAGATAGAAGGCAAATAAGCGTTCCATGGCTTTATTTCGCTTAGTTGCTTACTCTTGAGTAGAACTGCATGTTCACACCAGAAATAAGCATCTTTGTAAAATGAGCCAAATTGAAGTAGAAAACATTGTTGGAGTGTCAGAATGCATAGATAGAAGGCAAATAAGCGTTCCATGGCTTTATTTCGCTTAGTTGCTTACTCTTGAGTAGAACTGCATGTTCACGCCAGAATTAAGCATCTTTGTGAAATGAGTCAAATTGAAGCAGAACACATTGTTGGAGTGTCAGAATGCAGAGATAGAAGTCAAATAAGCGTTCCATGGCTTTATTTCGCTTAGTTGCTTATTCTTGAGTAGAACTGCTTGTTCACTCCAGAAATAAGCATCTTTGTAAAATGAGCCAAATTGAAGTAGAAAACATTGTTGGAGTGTCAGAATGCATAGATAGAAGGCAAATAAGCGTTCCATGGCTTTATTTCGCTTAGTTGCTTACTCTTGAGTAGAACTGCATGTTCACACCAGAAATAAGCATCTTTGTAAAATGAGTCAAATTGAAGCAGAACACATTGTTGGAGTGTCAGAATGCATAGATAGAAGGCAAATAAGCGTTCCATGGCTTTATTTCGCTTAGTTGCTTACTCTTGAGTAGAACTGCATGTTCACGCCAGAAATAAGGATCTTTGTGAAATGAGTCAAATTGAAGCAGAAAACATTGTTGGAGTGTCAGAATGCAGAGATAGACGGCAAATAAGCGTTCTATCGCTTTATTTCGCTTAGTTGCTTACTCTTGAGTAGAACTGCATGTTCACGCCAGAAATAAGCATCTTTGTAAAATGAGTCAAATTGAAGCAGAACACATTGGTGGAGTGTCAGAATGCATAGATAGAAGGCAAATAAGCGTCCATGGCGTTATTTCGCTTAGTTGTTTACTCTTGAGTAGAACTGCATGTTCACACCAGAAATAAGCATCTTTGTAAAATGAGTCAAATTGAAGCAGAACACATTGTTGGAGTGTCAGAATGCATAGAAAGAAGGCAAATAAGCGTTCCATGGCTTTATTTCGCTTAGGTGCTTATTCTTGAGTAGAACTGCTTGTTCACTCCAGGAATAAGCATCTTTGTAAAATGAGTCAAATTGAAGCAGAAAACATTCTTGGAGTGTCAGAATGCACAGATATAAGGCAAATAAGCGTTCTATCACTTTATTTCGCTTAGTTGCTTACTCTTGAGTAGAACTGCATGTTCACGCCAGAATTAAGCATCTTTGTGAAATGAGTTAAATTTAAGCAGAACACATTGGTGGAGTGTCAGAATGCATAGATAGAAGGCAAATAAGCGTTCCATGGCTTTATTTCGCTTAGTTGCTTACTCTTGAGTCGAACTGCATGTTCACTCTAGAAATAAGCATCTTTGTAAAATGAGTCAAATTGAATCAGAACACATTGTTGGAGTGTCAGAATGCACAGATAGAAGGCAAATAAGCGTTCTATCGCTTTATTTTGCTTAGTTGCTTACTCTTGAGTAGAACTGCATGTTCACGCCAGAAATAAGCATCTTTGTAAAATGAGCCAAATTGAAGCAGAAAACATTGTTTGAGTGTCAGAATGCATAGATAGAAGGCAAATAAGCGTTCCATGGCTTTATTACGCTTAGTTGCTTACTCTTGAGTAGAACTGCATGTTCACTCCAGAAATAAGGATCTTTATAAAATGAGTCAAATTGAAGCAGAAAACATTCTTGGAGTATCAGAATGCATAGATAGAAGGCAAATAAGCGTTCCATGGCTTTATTTCGCTTAGTTGCTTACTCTTGAGTAGAACTGCATGTTCACACCAGAAATAAGCATCTTTGTAAAATGAGCCAAATTGAAGTAGAAAACATTGTTGGAGTGTCAGAATGCATAGATAGAAGGCAAATAAGCGTTCCATGGCTTTATTTCGCTTAGTTGCTTACTCTTGAGTAGAACTGCATGTTCACGCCAGAATTAAGCATCTTTGTGAAATGAGTCAAATTGAAGCAGAACACATTGTTGGAGTGTCAGAATGCAGAGATAGAAGTCAAATAAGCGTTCCATGGCTTTATTTCGCTTAGTTGCTTATTCTTGAGTAGAACTGCTTGTTCACTCCAGAAATAAGCATCTTTGTAAAATGAGCCAAATTGAAGTAGAAAACATTGTTGGAGTGTCAGAATGCATAGATAGAAGGCAAATAAGCGTTCTATCGCTTTATTTCGCTTAGTTGCTTACTCTTGAGTAGAACTGCTTGTTCACTCCAGAAATAAGCATCTTTGTAAAATGAGCCAAATTGAAGCAGAAAACATTGTTGGAGTGTCAGAATGCACAGATAGAAGGCAAATAAGCGTTCTATCGCTTTATTTCGCTTAGTTGCTTACTCTTGAGTAAAACTGCATGTTCACGCCAGAATTAAGCATCTTTGTGAAATGAGTCAAATTGAAGCAGAACACATTGCTGGAGTGTCAGAATGCATAGATAGAAAGCAAATAAGAGTTCCATGGCTTTATTTCGCTTAGTTGCTTACTCTTGAGTAGAACTGCATGTTCACTCCAGAAATAAGCATCTTTGTAAAATGAGTCAAATTGAAGCAGAACACATTGGTGGAGTGTCAGAATGCACAGATAGAAGGCAAATAAGCGTTCCATGGCTTTATTTCGCTTAGTTGCTTATTCTTGAGTAGAACTGCTTGTTCACTCCAGAAATAAGCATCTTTGTAAAATGAGCCAAATTGAAGCAGAAAACATTGTTGGAGTGTCAGAATGCATAGATAGAAGGCAAATAAGCGTTCCATGGCTTTATTTCGCTTAGTTGCTTACTCTTGAGTAGAACTGCATGTTCACTCCAGAAATAAGCATCTTTGTAAAATGAGTCAAATTGAAGCAGAACACATTCTTGGAGTATCATAATGCATAGATAGAAGGCAAATAAGCGTTCCATGGCTTTATTTCGCTTAGTTGCTTACTCTTGAGTAGAACTGCATGTTCACGCCAGAATTAAGCATCTTTGTGAAATGAGTCAAATTGAAGCAGAACACATTGGTGGAGTGTCAGAATGCATAGATAGAAGGCAAATAAGCGTTCCATGGCTTTATTTCGCTTAGTTGCTTACTCTTGAGTAGAACTGCATGTTCACTCCAGAAATAAGCATCTTTGTAAAATGAGTCAAATTGAAGCAGAACACATTGGTGGAGTGTCAGAATGCACAGATAGAAGGCAAATAAGCGTTCCATGGCTTTATTTCGCTTAGTTGCTTATTCCTGAGTAGAACTGCTTGTTCACTCCAGAAATAAGCATCTTTGTAAAATGAGCCAAATTGAAGCAGAAAACATTGTTGGAGTGTCAGAATGCATAGATAGAAGGCAAATAAGCGTTCCATGGCTTTATTTCGCTTAGTTGCTTACTCTTGAGTAGAACTGCATGTTCACTCCAGAAATAAGCATCTTTGTAAAATGAGTCAAATTGAAGCAGAACACATTGTTGGAGTATCATAATGCATAGATAGAAGGCAAATAAGCGTTCCATGGCTTTATTTCGCTTAGTTGCTTACTCTTGAGTAGAACTGCATGTTCACGCCAGAATTAAGCTTCTTGGTAAATGAGTCAAATTGAAGCAGAACACATTGTTGGAGTGTCAGAATGCATAGATAGAAGGCAAATAAGCGTTCCATGGCTTTATTTCGCTTAGTTGCTTACTCTTGAGTAGAACTGCATGTTCACGCCAGAAATAAGGATCTTTGTGAAATGAGTCAAATTGAAGCAGAAAACATTGTTGGAGTGTCAGAATGCACAGATAGACGGCAAATAAGCGTTCTATCGCTTTATTTCGCTTAGTTGCTTACTCTTGAGTAGAACTGCATGTTCACGCCAGAAATAAGCATCTTTGTAAAATGAGTCAAATTGAAACAGAACACATTGTTGGAGTGTCAAAATGCACAGATATAAGGCAAATAAGCGTTCTATCGCTTTATTTCGCTTAGTTGCTTACTCTTGAGTAGAACTGCATGTTCACGCCAGAAATAAGCATCTTTGTAAAATGAGTCAAATTGAAGCAGAAAACATTCTTGGAGTGTCAGAATGCACAGATATAAGGCAAATAAGCGTTCTATCGCTTTATTTCGCTTAGTTGCTTACTCTTGAGTAGAACTGCATGTTCACGCCAGAATTAAGCATCTTTGTGAAATGAGTCAAATTTAAGCAGAACACATTGTTGGAGTGTCAGAATGCATAGATAGAAGGCAAATAAGCGTTCCATGGCTTTATTTCGCTTAGTTGCTTACTCTTGAGTCGAACTGCATGTTCACTCTAGAAATAAGCATCTTTGTAAAATGAGTCAAATTGAATCAGAACACATTGTTGGAGTGTCAGAATGCACAGATAGAAGGCAAATAAGCGTTCTATCGCTTTATTTCGCTTAGTTGCTTACTCTTGAGTAGAACTGCATGTTCACGCCAGAAATAAGCATCTTTGTAAAATGAGCCAAATTGAAGCAGAAAACATTGTTTGAGTGTCAGAATGCATAGATAGAAGGCAAATAAGCGTTCCATGGCTTTATTTCGCTTAGTTGCTTACTCTTGAGTAGAACTGCATGTTCACTCCAGAAACAAGCATCTTTGTAAAATGAGTCAAATTGAATCAGAACACATTGTTGGAATGTCAGAATGCATAGATAAAAGGCAAATAAGCGTTCCATGGCTTTATTTCGCTTAGTTGCTTATTCTTGAGTAGAACTGCTTGTTCACTCCAGGAATAAGCATCTTTATAAAATGAGTCAAATTGAAGCAGAAAACATTCTTGGAGTATCAGAATGCATAGATAGAAGGCAAATAAGCGTTCCATGGCTTTATTTCGCTTAGTTGCTTACTCTTGAGTAGAACTGCATGTTCACACCAGAAATAAGCATCTTTGTAAAATGAGCCAAATTGAAGTAGAAAACATTGTTGGAGTGTCAGAATGCATAGATAGAAGGCAAATAAGCGTTCCATGGCTTTATTTCGCTTAGTTGCTTACTCTTGAGTCGAACTGCATGTTCACGCCAGAAATAAGCATCTTTGTAAAATGAGTCAAATTGAATCAGAACACATTGTTGGAGTGTCAGAATGCATAGATAGAAGGCAAATAAGCGTTCCATGGCTTTATTCCGCTTAGTTGCTTATTCTTGAGTAGAACTGCTTGTTCACTCCAGGAATAAGCATCTTTATAAAATGAGTCAAATTGAAGCAGAAAACATTCTTGGAGTATCAGAATGCACAGATAGAAGGCAAATAAGCGTTCCATGGCTTGATTTCGCTTAGTTGCTTACTCTTGAGTAGAACTGCATGTTCACGCCAGAATTAAGCATCTTTGTGAAATGAGTCAAATTGAAGCAGAACACATTGGTGGAGTGTCAGAATGCACAGATAGAAGTCAAATAAGCGTTCCATGGCTTTATTTCGCTTAGTTGCTTATTTTTGAGTAGAACTGCTTGTTCACTCCAGGAATAAGCATCTTTGTAAAATGAGCCAAATTGAAGTAGAAAACATTGTTGGAGTGTCAGAATGCATAGATAGAAGGCACATAAGCGTTCCATGGCTTTATTTCGCTTAGTTGCTTACTCTTGAGTAGAACTGCTTGTTCACACCAGAAATAAGCATCTTTGTAAAATGAGCCAAATTGAAGTAGAAAACATTGTTGGAGTGTCAGAATGCATAGATAGAAGGCAAATAAGCGTTCCATGGCTTTATTTCGCTTAGTTGCTTACTCTTGAGTAGAACTGCATATTCACTCAAGAAATAAGCATCTTTGTAAAATGAGTCAAATTGAAGCAGAACACATTGTTGGAGTGTCAGAATGCATAGATAGAAGGCAAATAAGCGTTCCATGGCTTTATTTCGCTTAGTTGCTTACTCTTGAGTAGAACTGTATGTTCACGCCAGAAATAAGGATCTTTGTGAAATGAGTCAAATTGAAGCAGAAAACATTGTTGGAGTGTCAGAATGCACAGATAGACGGCAAATAAGCGTTCTATCGCTTTATTTCGCTTAGTTGCTTACTCTTGAGTAGAACTGCATGTTCACGCCAGAAATAAGCATCTTTGTAAAATGAGTCAAATTGAAACAGAACACATTGTTGGAGTGTCAAAATGCATAGAAAGAAGGCAAATAAGCGTTCCATGGCTTTATTTCGCTTAGGTGCTTATTCTTGAGTAGAACTGCTTGTTCACTCCAGGAATAAGCATCTTTGTAAAATGAGTCAAATTGAAGCAGAAAACATTCTTGGAGTGTCAGAATGCACAGATATAAGGCAAATAAGCGTTCTATCGCTTTATTTCGCTTAGTTGCTTACTCTTGAGTAGAACTGCATGTTCACGCCAGAATTAAGCATCTTTGTGAAATGAGTCAAATTTAAGCAGAACACATTGTTGGAGTGTCAGAATGCATAGATAGAAGGCAAATAAGCGTTCCATGGCTTTATTTCGCTTAGTTGCTTACTCTTGAGTCGAACTGCATGTTCACTCTAGAAATAAGCATCTTTGTAAAATGAGTCAAATTGAATCAGAACACATTGTTGGAGTGTCAGAATGCACAGATAGAAGGCAAATAAGCGTTCTATCGCTTTATTTCGCTTAGTTGCTTACTCTTGAGTAGAACTGCATATTCACTCAAGAAATAAGCATCTTTGTAAAATGAGTCAAATTGAAGCAGAACACATTGTTGGAGTGTCAGAATGCATAGATAGAAGGCAAATAAGCGTTCCATGGCTTTATTTCGCTTAGTTGCTTACTCTTGAGTAGAACTGCATGTTCACGCCAGAAATAAGGATCTTTGTGAAATGAGTCAAATTGAAGCAGAAAACATTGTTGGAGTGTCAGAATGCACAGATAGACGGCAAATAAGCGTTCTATCGCTTTATTTCGCTTAGTTGCTTACTCTTGAGTAGAACTGCATGTTCACGCCAGAAATAAGCATCTTTGTAAAATGAGTCAAATTGAAACAGAACACATTGTTGGAGTGTCAAAATGCACAGATATAAGGCAAATAAGCGTTCTATCGCTTTATTTCGCTTAGTTGCTTACTCTTGAGTAGAACTGCATGTTCACTCCAGAAACAAGCATCTTTGTAAAATGAGTCAAATTGAATCAGAACACATTGTTGGAATGTCAGAATGCATAGATAAAAGGCAAATAAGCGTTCCATGGCTTTATTTCGCTTAGTTGCTTATTCTTGAGTAGAACTGCTTGTTCACTCCAGGAATAAGCATCTTTATAAAATGAGTCAAATTGAAGCAGAAAACATTCTTGGAGTATCAGAATGCATAGATAGAAGGCAAATAAGCGTTCCATGGCTTTATTTCGCTTAGTTGCTTACTCTTGAGTAGAACTGCATGTTGACACCAGAAATAAGCATCTTTGTAAAATGAGCCAAATTGAAGTAGAAAACATTGTTGGAGTGTCAGAATGCATAGATAGAAGGCAAATAAGCGTTCCATGGCTTTATTTCGCTTAGTTGCTTACTCTTGAGTAGAACTGCATGTTCACGCCAGAATTAAGCATCTTTGTGAAATGAGTCAAATTGAAGCAGAACACATTGCTGGAGTGTCAGAATGCACAGATAGAAGTCAAATAAGCGTTCCATGGCTTTATTTCGCTTAGTTGCTTATTCTTGAGTAGAACTGCTTGTTTACTCCAGGAATAAGCATCTTTGTAAAATGAGTCAAATTGAATCAGAACACTGTTGGAGTGTCAGAATGCACAGATAGAAGGCAAATAAGCGTTCTATCGCTTTATTTCGCTTAGTTGCTTACTCTTGAGTAGAACTGCATGTTCACACCAGAAATAAGCATCTTTGTAAAATGAGCCAAATTGAAGCAGAAAACATTGTTGGAGTGTCAGAATGCACAGATAGAAGGCAAATAAGCGTTCTATCGCTTTATTTCGCTTAGTTGCTTACTCTTGAGTAGAACTGCATGTTCACGCCAGAATTAAGCATCTTTGTGAAATGAGTCAAATTGAAGCAGAACACATTGGTGGAGTGTCAGAATGCATAGATAGAAGGCAAATAAGCGTTCCATGGCTTTATTTCGCTTAGTTGCTTACTCTTGAGTCGAACTGCATGTTCACGCCAGAAATAAGCATCTTTGTAAAATGAGTCAAATTGAATCAGAACACATTGTTGGAGTGTCAGAATGCATAGATAGAAGGCAAATAAGCGTTCCATGGCTTTATTCCGCTTAGTTGCTTATTCTTGAGTAGAACTGCTTGTTCACTCCAGGAATAAGCATCTTTATAAAATGAGTCAAATTGAAGCAGAAAACATTCTTGGAGTATCAGAATGCACAGATAGAAGGCAAATAAGCGTTCCATGGCTTGATTTCGCTTAGTTGCTTACTCTTGAGTAGAACTGCATGTTCACGCCAGAATTAAGCATCTTTGTGAAATGAGTCAAATTGAAGCAGAACACATTGGTGGAGTGTCAGAATGCACAGATAGAAGTCAAATAAGCGTTCCATGGCTTTATTTCGCTTAGTTGCTTATTTTTGAGTAGAACTGCTTGTTCACTCCAGGAATAAGCATCTTTGTAAAATGAGTCAAATTGAATCAGAACACATTGTTGGAGTGTCAGAATGCACAGATAGAAGGCACATAAGCGTTCCATGGCTTTATTTCGCTTAGTTGCTTACTCTTGAGTAGAACTGCATGTTCACACCAGAAATAAGCATCTTTGTAAAATGAGCCAAATTGAAGTAGAAAACATTGTTGGAGTGTCAGAATGCATAGATAGAAGGCACATAAGCGTTCCATGGCTTTATTTCGCTTAGTTGCTTACTCTTGAGTAGAACTGCTTGTTCACACCAGAAATAAGCATCTTTGTAAAATGAGCCAAATTGAAGTAGAAAACATTGTTGGAGTGTCAGAATGCATAGATAGAAGGCAAATAAGCGTTCCATGGCTTTATTTCGCTTAGTTGCTTACTCTTGAGTAGAACTGCATATTCACTCAAGAAATAAGCATCTTTGTAAAATGAGTCAAATTGAAGCAGAACACATTGTTGGAGTGTCAGAATGCATAGATAGAAGGCAAATAAGCGTTCCATGGCTTTATTTCGCTTAGTTGCTTACTCTTGAGTAGAACTGTATGTTCACGCCAGAAATAAGGATCTTTGTGAAATGAGTCAAATTGAAGCAGAAAACATTGTTGGAGTGTCAGAATGCACAGATAGACGGCAAATAAGCGTTCTATCGCTTTATTTCGCTTAGTTGCTTACTCTTGAGTAGAACTGCATGTTCACGCCAGAAATAAGCATCTTTGTAAAATGAGTCAAATTGAAACAGAACACATTGTTGGAGTGTCAAAATGCATAGAAAGAAGGCAAATAAGCGTTCCATGGCTTTATTTCGCTTAGGTGCTTATTCTTGAGTAGAACTGCTTGTTCACTCCAGGAATAAGCATCTTTGTAAAATGAGTCAAATTGAAGCAGAAAACATTCTTGGAGTGTCAGAATGCACAGATATAAGGCAAATAAGCGTTCTATCGCTTTATTTCGCTTAGTTGCTTACTCTTGAGTAGAACTGCATGTTCACGCCAGAATTAAGCATCTTTGTGAAATGAGTCAAATTTAAGCAGAACACATTGTTGGAGTGTCAGAATGCATAGATAGAAGGCAAATAAGCGTTCCATGGCTTTATTTCGCTTAGTTGCTTACTCTTGAGTCGAACTGCATGTTCACTCTAGAAATAAGCATCTTTGTAAAATGAGTCAAATTGAATCAGAACACATTGTTGGAGTGTCAGAATGCACAGATAGAAGGCAAATAAGCGTTCTATCGCTTTATTTCGCTTAGTTGCTTACTCTTGAGTAGAACTGCATGTTCACGCCAGAAATAAGCATCTTTGTAAAATGAGCCAAATTGAAGCAGAAAACATTGTTTGAGTGTCAGAATGCATAGATAGAAGGCAAATAAGCGTTCCATGGCTTTATTTCGCTTAGTTGCTTACTCTTGAGTAGAACTGCATGTTCACTCCAGAAACAAGCATCTTTGTAAAATGAGTCAAATTGAATCAGAACACATTGTTGGAATGTCAGAATGCATAGATAAAAGGCAAATAAGCGTTCCATGGCTTTATTTCGCTTAGTTGCTTACTCTTGAGTAGAACTGCATGTTCACACCAGAAATAAGCATCTTTGTAAAATGAGCCAAATTGAAGTAGAAAACATTGTTGGAGTGTCAGAATGCATAGATAGAAGGCAAATAAGCGTTCCATGGCTTTATTTCGCTTAGTTGCTTACTCTTGAGTAGAACTGCATGTTCACGCCAGAATTAAGCATCTTTGTGAAATGAGTCAAATTGAAGCAGAACACATTGGTGGAGTGTCAGAATGCAGAGATAGAAGTCAAATAAGCGTTCCATGGCTTTATTTCGCTTAGTTGCTTACTCTTGAGTAGAACTGCTTGTTTACTCCAGGAATAAGCATCTTTGTAAAATGAGTCAAATTGAATCAGAACACTGTTGGAGTGTCAGAATGCACAGATAGAAGGCAAATAAGCGTTCTATCGCTTTATTTCGCTTAGTTGCTTACTCTTGAGTAGAACTGCATGTTCACACCAGAAATAAGCATCTTTGTAAAATGAGCCAAATTGAAGTAGAAAACATTGTTGGAGTGTCAGAATGCATAGATAGAAGGCACATAAGCGTTCCATGGCTTTATTTCGCTTAGTTGCTTACTCTTGAGTAGAACTGCATATTCACTCAAGAAATAAGCATCTTTGTAAAATGAGTCAAATTGAAGCAGAACACATTGGTGGAGTGTCAGAATGCATAGATAGAAGGCAAATAAGCGTTCCATGGCTTTATTTCGCTTAGTTGCTTATTCTTGAGTAGAACTGCTTGTTCACTCCAGAAATAAGCATCTTTGTAAAATGAGCCAAATTGAATCAGAACACATTGTTGGAGTGTCAGAATGCGTAGATAGAAGGCAAATAAGCGTTCCATGGCTTTATTTCGCTTAGTTGCTTATTCTTGAGTAGAACTGCATGTTCACGCCAGAAATAAGCATCTTTGTAAAATGAGTCAAATTGAATCAGAACACATTGTTGGAGTGTCAGAAGGCATAGATAGAAGGCAAATAAGCGTTCCATGGCTTTATTCCGCTTAGTTGCTTATTCTTGAGTAGAACTGCTTGTTCACTCCAGGAATAAGCATCTTTATAAAATGAGTCAAATTGAAGCAGAAAACATTCTTGGAGTATCAGAATGCACAGATAGAAGGCAAATAAGCGTTCCATGGCTTGATTTCGCTTAGTTGCTTACTCTTGAGTAGAACTGCATGTTCACTCCAGAAACAAGCATCTTTGTAAAATGAGTCAAATTGAATCAGAACACATTGTTGGAATGTCAGAATGCATAGATAAAAGGCAAATAAGCGTTCCATGGCTTTATTTCGCTTAGTTGCTTATTCTTGAGTAGAACTGCTTGTTCACTCCAGGAATAAGCATCTTTATAAAATGAGTCAAATTGAAGCAGAAAACATTCTTGGAGTATCAGAATGCATAGATAGAAGGCAAATAAGCGTTCCATGGCTTTATTTCGCTTAGTTGCTTACTCTTGAGTAGAACTGCATGTTCACACCAGAAATAAGCATCTTTGTAAAATGAGCCAAATTGAAGTAGAAAACATTGTTGGAGTGTCAGAATGCATAGATAGAAGGCACATAAGCGTTCCATGGCTTTATTTCGCTTAGTTGCTTATTCTTGAGTAGAACTGCTTGTTCACTCCAGAAATAAGCATCTTTGTAAAATGAGCCAAATTGAAGCAGAAAACATTGTTGGAGTGTCAGAATGCACAGATAGAAGGCAAATAAGCGTTCTATCGCTTTATTTCGCTTAGTTGCTTACTCTTGAGTAGAACTGCATGTTCACGCCAGAATTAAGCATCTTTGTGAAATGAGTCAAATTGAAGCAGAACACATTGGTGGAGTGTCAGAATGCATAGATAGAAGGCAAATAAGCGTTCCATGGCTTTATTTCGCTTAGTTGCTTACTCTTGAGTCGAACTGCATGTTCACGCCAGAAATAAGCATCTTTGTAAAATGAGTCAAATTGAATCAGAACACATTGTTGGAGTGTCAGAATGCATAGATAGAAGGCAAATAAGCGTTCCATGGCTTTATTCCGCTTAGTTGCTTATTCTTGAGTAGAACTGCTTGTTCACTCCAGGAATAAGCATCTTTATAAAATGAGTCAAATTGAAGCAGAAAACATTCTTGGAGTATCAGAATGCACAGATAGAAGGCAAATAAGCGTTCCATGGCTTTATTCCGCTTAGTTGCTTATTCTTGAGTAGAACTGCTTGTTCACTCCAGAAATAAGCATCTTTGTAAAATGAGCCAAATTGAAGCAGAAAACATTGTTGGAGTGTCAGAATGCACAGATAGAAGGCAAATAAGCGTTCTATCGCTTTATTTCGCTTAGTTGCTTACTCTTGAGTAGAACTGCATGTTCACGCCAGAATTAAGCATCTTTGTGAAATGAGTCAAATTGAAGCAGAACACATTGGTGGAGTGTCAGAATGCACAGATAGAAGTCAAATAAGCGTTCCATGGCTTTATTTCGCTTAGTTGCTTACTCTTGAGTAGAACTGCATGTTCACACCAGAAATAAGCATCTTTGTAAAATGAGCCAAATTGAAGTAGAAAACATTGTTGGAGTGTCAGAATGCATAGATAGAAGGCAAATAAGCGTTCCATGGCTTTATTTCGCTTAGTTGCTTACTCTTGAGTAGAACTGCATATTCACTCAAGAAATAAGCATCTTTGTAAAATGAGTCAAATTGAAGCAGAACACATTGTTGGAGTGTCAGAATGCATAGATAGAAGGCAAATAAGCGTTTCATGGCTTTATTTCGCTTAGTTGCTTACTCTTGAGTAGAACTGCATGTTCACGCCAGAAATAAGGATCTTTGTGAAATGAGTCAAATTGAAGCAGAAAACATTGTTGGAGTGTCAGAATGCACAGATAGACGGCAAATAAGCGTTCTATCGCTTTATTTCGCTTAGTTGCTTACTCTTGAGTAGAACTGCATGTTCACGCCAGAAATAAGCATCTTTGTAAAATGAGTCAAATTGAAACAGAACACATTGTTGGAGTGTCAAAATGCATAGAAAGAAGGCAAATAAGCGTTCCATGGCTTTATTTCGCTTAGGTGCTTATTCTTGAGTAGAACTGCTTGTTCACTCCAGGAATAAGCATCTTTGTAAAATGAGTCAAATTGAAGCAGAAAACATTCTTGGAGTGTCAGAATGCACAGATATAAGGCAAATAAGCGTTCTATCGCTTTATTTCGCTTAGTTGCTTACTCTTGAGTAGAACTGCATGTTCACGCCAGAATTAAGCATCTTTGTGAAATGAGTCAAATTTAAGCAGAACACATTGTTGGAGTGTCAGAATGCATAGATAGAAGGCAAATAAGCGTTCCATGGCTTTATTTCGCTTAGTTGCTTACTCTTGAGTCGAACTGCATGTTCACTCTAGAAATAAGCATCTTTGTAAAATGAGTCAAATTGAATCAGAACACATTGTTGGAGTGTCAGAATGCACAGATAGAAGGCAAATAAGCGTTCTATCGCTTTATTTCGCTTAGTTGCTTACTCTTGAGTAGAACTGCATGTTCACGCCAGAAATAAGCATCTTTGTAAAATGAGCCAAATTGAAGCAGAAAACATTGTTTGAGTGTCAGAATGCATAGATAGAAGGCAAATAAGCGTTCCATGGCTTTATTTCGCTTAGTTGCTTACTCTTGAGTAGAACTGCATGTTCACTCCAGAAACAAGCATCTTTGTAAAATGAGTCAAATTGAATCAGAACACATTGTTGGAATGTCAGAATGCATAGATAAAAGGCAAATAAGCGTTCCATGGCTTTATTTCGCTTAGTTGCTTATTCTTGAGTAGAACTGCTTGTTCACTCCAGGAATAAGCATCTTTATAAAATGAGTCAAATTGAAGCAGAAAACATTCTTGGAGTATCAGAATGCATAGATAGAAGGCAAATAAGCGTTCCATGGCTTTATTTCGCTTAGTTGCTTACTCTTGAGTAGAACTGCATGTTCACACCAGAAATAAGCATCTTTGTAAAATGAGCCAAATTGAAGTAGAAAACATTGTTGGAGTGTCAGAATGCATAGATAGAAGGCAAATAAGCGTTCCATGGCTTTATTTCGCTTAGTTGCTTACTCTTGAGTAGAACTGCATGTTCACGCCAGAATTAAGCATCTTTGTGAAATGAGTCAAATTGAAGCAGAACACATTGGTGGAGTGTCAGAATGCACAGATAGAAGTCAAATAAGCGTTCCATGGCTTTATTTCGCTTAGTTGCTTATTCTTGAGTAGAACTGCTTGTTTACTCCAGGAATAAGCATCTTTGTAAAATGAGTCAAATTGAATCAGAACACTGTTGGAGTGTCAGAATGCACAGATAGAAGGCAAATAAGCGTTCCATGGCTTTATTTCGCTTAGTTGCTTACTCTTGAGTAGAACTGCATATTCACTCAAGAAATAAGCATCTTTGTAAAATGAGTCAAATTGAAGCAGAACACATTGGTGGAGTGTCAGAATGCATAGATAGAAGGCAAATAAGCGTTCCATGGCTTTATTTCGCTTAGTTGCTTATTCTTGAGTAGAACTGCTTGTTCACTCCAGAAATAAGCATCTTTGTAAAATGAGTCAAATTGAATCAGAACACATTGTTGGAGTGTCAGAAGGCATAGATAGAAGGCAAATAAGCGTTCCATGGCTTTATTCCGCTTAGTTGCTTATTCTTGAGTAGAACTGCTTGTTCACTCCAGGAATAAGCATCTTTATAAAATGAGTCAAATTGAAGCAGAAAACATTCTTGGAGTATCAGAATGCACAGATAGAAGGCAAATAAGCGTTCCATGGCTTGATTTCGCTTAGTTGCTTACTCTTGAGTAGAACTGCATGTTCACGCCAGAATTAAGCATCTTTGTGAAATGAGTCAAATTGAAGCAGAACACATTGGTGGAGTGTCAGAATGCACAGATAGAAGTCAAATAAGCGTTCCATGGCTTTATTTCGCTTAGTTGCTTATTCTTGAGTAGAACTGCTTGTTCACTCCAGGAATAAGCATCTTTGTAAAATGAGTCAAATTGAATCAGAACACATTGTTGGAGTGTCAGAATGCATAGATAGAAGGCAAATAAGCGTTCCATGGCTTTATTTCGCTTAGTTGCTTACTCTTGAGTAGAACTGCATGTTCACTCCAGAAATAAGCATCTTTGTAAAATGACTCAAATTGAAGCAGAACACATTGGTGGAGTGTCAGAATGCATAGATAGAAGGCAAATAAGCGTTCCATGGCTTTATTTCGCTTAGTTGCTTATTCTTGAGTAGAACTGCTTGTTCACTCCAGGAATAAGCATCTTTGTAAAATGAGTCAAATTGAAGCAGAAAACATCCTTGGAGTGTCAGAATGCACAGATAGAAGGCAAATAAGCGTTCTATCGCTTTATTTCGCTTAGTTGCTTACTCTTGAGTCGAACTGCATGTTCACGCCAGAATTAAGCATCTTTGTGAAATGAGTCAAATTGAAGCAGAACACATTGGTGGAGTGTCAGAATGCATAGATAGAAGGCAAATAAGCGTTCCATGGCTTGATTTCGCTTAGTTGCTTACTCTTGAGTAGAACTGCATGTTCACGCCAGAAATAAGCATCTTTGTAAAATGAGTCAAATTGAAGCAGAACACATTGTTGGAGTGTCAGAATGCACAGATAGAAGGCAAATAAGCGTTCCATCGCTTTATTTCGCATAGTTGCTTACTCTTGAGTAGAACTGCATGTTCACGCCAGTATTAAGCATCTTTGTGAAATGAGTCAAATTGAAGCAGAACACATTGGTGGAGTGTCAGAATGCATAGATAGAAGGCAAATAAGCGTTCCATGGCTTTATTTCGCTTAGTTGCTTACTCTTGAGTCGAACTGCATGTTCACGCCAGAAATAAGCATCTTTGTAAAATGAGTCAAATTGAATCAGAACACATTGTTGGAGTGTCAGAATGCACAGATAGAAGGCAAATAAGCGTTCTATCGCTTTATTTCGCTTAGTTGCTTACTCTTGAGTAGAACTGCATGTTCACGCCAGAAATAAGCATCTTTGTAAAATGAGCCAAATTGAAGCAGAAAACATTGTTGGAGTGTCAGAATGCGTAGATAGAAGGCAAATAAGCGTTCCATGGCTTTATTTCGCTTAGTTGCTTACTCTTGAGTAGAACTGCATGTTCACTCCAGAAATAAGCATCTTTGTAAAATGAGTCAAATTGAAGCAGAACACATTGTTGGAGTGTCATAATGCATAGATAGAAGGCAAATAAGCGTTCCATGGCTTTATTTCGCTTAGTTGCTTACTCTTGAGTAGAACTGCATGTTCACGCCAGAAATAAGCATCTTTGTAAAATGAGCCAAATTGAAGCAGAAAACATTGTTGGAGTGTCAGAATGCGTAGATAGAAGGCAAATAAGCGTTCCATGGCTTTATTTCGCTTAGTTGCTTACTCTTGAGTAGAACTGCATGTTCACACCAGAAATAAGCATCTTTGTAAAATGAGCCAAATTGAAGCAGAAAACATTGTTGGAGTGTCATAATGCATAGATAGAAGGCAAATAAGCGTTCCATGGCTTTATTTCGCTTAGTTGCTTACTCTTGAGTAGAACTGCATGTTCACTCCAGAAACAAGCATCTTTGTAAAATGAGTCAAATTGAATCAGAACACATTGTTGGAGTGTCAGAATGCACAGATAGAAGGCAAATAAGCGTTCTATCGCTTTATTTCGCTTAGTTGCTTACTCTTGAGTAGAACTGCATGTTCACGCCAGAAATAAGCATCTTTGTAAAATGAGCCAAATTGAAGCAGAAAACATTGTTTGAGTGTCAGAATGCATAGATAGAAGGCAAATAAGCGTTCCATGGCTTTATTTCGCTTAGTTGCTTACTCTTGAGTAGAACTGCATGTTCACTCCAGAAACAAGCATCTTTGTAAAATGAGTCAAATTGAATCAGAACACATTGTTGGAATGTCAGAATGCATAGATAAAAGGCAAATAAGCGTTCCATGGCTTTATTTCGCTTAGTTGCTTATTCTTGAGTAGAACTGCTTGTTCACTCCAGGAATAAGCATCTTTATAAAATGAGTCAAATTGAAGCAGAAAACATTCTTGGAGTATCAGAATGCATAGATAGAAGGCAAATAAGCGTTCCATGGCTTTATTTCGCTTAGTTGCTTACTCTTGAGTAGAACTGCATGTTCACACCAGAAATAAGCATCTTTGTAAAATGAGCCAAATTGAAGTAGAAAACATTGTTGGAGTGTCAGAATGCATAGATAGAAGGCAAATAAGCGTTCCATGGCTTTATTTCGCTTAGTTGCTTACTCTTGAGTAGAACTGCATGTTCACGCCAGAATTAAGCATCTTTGTGAAATGAGTCAAATTGAAGCAGAACACATTGGTGGAGTGTCAGAATGCACAGATAGAAGTCAAATAAGCGTTCCATGGCTTTATTTCGCTTAGTTGCTTATTCTTGAGTAGAACTGCTTGTTTACTCCAGGAATAAGCATCTTTGTAAAATGAGTCAAATTGAATCAGAACACTGTTGGAGTGTCAGAATGCACAGATAGAAGGCAAATAAGCGTTCCATGGCTTTATTTCGCTTAGTTGCTTACTCTTGAGTAGAACTGCATATTCACTCAAGAAATAAGCATCTTTGTAAAATGAGTCAAATTGAAGCAGAACACATTGGTGGAGTGTCAGAATGCATAGATAGAAGGCAAATAAGCGTTCCATGGCTTTATTTCGCTTAGTTGCTTATTCTTGAGTAGAACTGCTTGTTCACTCCAGAAATAAGCATCTTTGTAAAATGAGTCAAATTGAATCAGAACACATTGTTGGAGTGTCAGAAGGCATAGATAGAAGGCAAATAAGCGTTCCATGGCTTTATTCCGCTTAGTTGCTTATTCTTGAGTAGAACTGCTTGTTCACTCCAGGAATAAGCATCTTTATAAAATGAGTCAAATTGAAGCAGAAAACATTCTTGGAGTATCAGAATGCACAGATAGAAGGCAAATAAGCGTTCCATGGCTTGATTTCGCTTAGTTGCTTACTCTTGAGTAGAACTGCATGTTCACGCCAGAATTAAGCATCTTTGTGAAATGAGTCAAATTGAAGCAGAACACATTGGTGGAGTGTCAGAATGCACAGATAGAAGTCAAATAAGCGTTCCATGGCTTTATTTCGCTTAGTTGCTTATTCTTGAGTAGAACTGCTTGTTCACTCCAGGAATAAGCATCTTTGTAAAATGAGTCAAATTGAATCAGAACACATTGTTGGAGTGTCAGAATGCATAGATAGAAGGCAAATAAGCGTTCCATGGCTTTATTTCGCTTAGTTGCTTACTCTTGAGTAGAACTGCATGTTCACTCCAGAAATAAGCATCTTTGTAAAATGACTCAAATTGAAGCAGAACACATTGGTGGAGTGTCAGAATGCATAGATAGAAGGCAAATAAGCGTTCCATGGCTTTATTTCGCTTAGTTGCTTATTCTTGAGTAGAACTGCTTGTTCACTCCAGGAATAAGCATCTTTGTAAAATGAGTCAAATTGAAGCAGAAAACATCCTTGGAGTGTCAGAATGCACAGATAGAAGGCAAATAAGCGTTCTATCGCTTTATTTCGCTTAGTTGCTTACTCTTGAGTCGAACTGCATGTTCACGCCAGAATTAAGCATCTTTGTGAAATGAGTCAAATTGAAGCAGAACACATTGGTGGAGTGTCAGAATGCATAGATAGAAGGCAAATAAGCGTTCCATGGCTTGATTTCGCTTAGTTGCTTACTCTTGAGTAGAACTGCATGTTCACGCCAGAAATAAGCATCTTTGTAAAATGAGTCAAATTGAAGCAGAACACATTGTTGGAGTGTCAGAATGCACAGATAGAAGGCAAATAAGCGTTCCATCGCTTTATTTCGCATAGTTGCTTACTCTTGAGTAGAACTGCATGTTCACGCCAGTATTAAGCATCTTTGTGAAATGAGTCAAATTGAAGCAGAACACATTGGTGGAGTGTCAGAATGCATAGATAGAAGGCAAATAAGCGTTCCATGGCTTTATTTCGCTTAGTTGCTTACTCTTGAGTCGAACTGCATGTTCACGCCAGAAATAAGCATCTTTGTAAAATGAGTCAAATTGAATCAGAACACATTGTTGGAGTGTCAGAATGCACAGATAGAAGGCAAATAAGCGTTCTATCGCTTTATTTCGCTTAGTTGCTTACTCTTGAGTAGAACTGCATGTTCACGCCAGAAATAAGCATCTTTGTAAAATGAGCCAAATTGAAGCAGAAAACATTGTTGGAGTGTCAGAATGCGTAGATAGAAGGCAAATAAGCGTTCCATGGCTTTATTTCGCTTAGTTGCTTACTCTTGAGTAGAACTGCATGTTCACTCCAGAAATAAGCATCTTTGTAAAATGAGTCAAATTGAAGCAGAACACATTGTTGGAGTGTCATAATGCATAGATAGAAGGCAAATAAGCGTTCCATGGCTTTATTTCGCTTAGTTGCTTACTCTTGAGTAGAACTGCATGTTCACGCCAGAAATAAGCATCTTTGTAAAATGAGCCAAATTGAAGCAGAAAACATTGTTGGAGTGTCAGAATGCGTAGATAGAAGGCAAATAAGCGTTCCATGGCTTTATTTCGCTTAGTTGCTTACTCTTGAGTAGAACTGCATGTTCACACCAGAAATAAGCATCTTTGTAAAATGAGCCAAATTGAAGCAGAAAACATTGTTGGAGTGTCATAATGCATAGATAGAAGGCAAATAAGCGTTCCATGGCTTTATATCCCTTAGTTGCTTACTCTTGAGTAGAACTGCATGTTCACGCCAGAATTAAGCATCTTTGTGAAATGAGTCAAATTGAAGCAGAACACATTGGTGGAGTGTCAGAATGCACAGATAGAAGTCAAATAAGCGTTCCATGGCTTTATTTCGCTTAGTTGCTTATTCTTGAGTAGAACTGCTTGTTCACTCCAGGAATAAGCATCTTTGTAAAATGAGTCAAATTGAATCAGAACACATTGTTGGAGTGTCAGAATGCACAGATAGAAGGCATATAAGCGTTCTATCGCTTTATTTCGCTTAGTTGCTTACTCTTGAGTAGAACTGCATGTTCACGCCAGAAATAAGCATCTTTGTAAAATGAGCCAAATTGAAGTAGAAAACATTGTTGGAGTGTCAGAATGCATAGATAGAAGGCACATAAGCGTTCCATGGCTTTATTTCGCTTAGTTGCTTACTCTTGAGTCGAACTGCATGTTCACGCCAGAAATAAGCATCTTTGTAAAATGAGTCAAATTGAATCAGAACACATTGTTGGAGTGTCAGAATGCACAGATAGAAGGCAAATAAGCGTTCAATCGCTTTATTTCGCTTAGTTGCTTACTCTTGAGTAGAACTGCATGTTCACGCCAGAAATAAGCATCTTTGTAAAATGAGCCAAATTGAAGCAGAAAACATTGTTGGAGTGTCAGAATGCATAGATAGAAGGCAAATAAGCGTTCCATGGCTTTATTTCGCTTAGTTGCTTACTCTTGAGTAGTTGAGTAGTAGTTTATTTCTTGAGTAGTAGTTTATTTCGCTTAGTTGCTTACTCTGCATGTTCACTCCAGAAATAAGCATCTTTGTAAAATGAGTCAAATTGAAGCAGAACACATTGTTGGAGTGTCATAATGCATAGATAGAATGCAAATAAGCGTTCTATCGCTTTATTTCGCTTAGTTGCTAACTCTTGAGTAGAACTGCATGTTCACTCAAGAAATAAGCATCTTTGTTAAATGAGTCAAATTGAAGCAGAACACATTGTTGGAGTGTCAGAATGCATAGATAGAAGGCAAATAAGCGTTCCATGGCTTTATTTCGCTTAGTTGCTTACTCTTGAGTAGAACTGCATGTTCACGCCAGAAATAAGGATCTTTGTGAAATGAGTCAAATTGAAGCAGAACACATTGCTGGAGTATCATAATGCATAGATAGAAGGCAAATAAGCGTTCCATGGCTTTATTTTGCTTAGTTGCTTATTCTTGAGTAGAACTGCTTGTTCACTCCAGGAATAAGCATCTTTGTAAAATGAGTCAAATTGAAGCAGAAAACATTGTTGGAGTGTCAGAATGCACAGATAGAAGGCGAATAAGCGTTCTATCGCTTTATTTCGCTTAGTTGCTTACTCTTGAGTAGAACTGCATGTTCACGCCAGAATTAAGCATATTTGTGAAATGAGTCAAATTGAAGCAGAACACATTGGTGGAGTGTCAGAATGCATAGATAGAAGGCAAATAAGCGTTCCATGGCTTTATTTCGCTTAGTTGCTTACTCTTGAGTAGAACTGCATATTCACTCAAGAAATAAGCATCTTTGTAAAATGAGTCAAATTGAAGCAGAACACATTGTTGGAGTGTCAGAATGCATAGATAGAAGGCAAATAAGCGTTCTATCGCTTTATTTCGCTTAGTTGCTTACTCTTGAGTAGAACTGCATGTTCACGCCAGAAATAAGCATCTTTGTAAAATGAGTCAAATTGAATCAGAACACATTGTTGGAGTGTCATAATGCATAGAAAGAAGGCAAATAAGCGTTCCATGGCTTTATTTCGCTTAGTTGCTTACTCTTGAGTAGAACTGCATGTTCACACCAGAAATAAGCATCTTTGTAAAATGAGCCAAATTGAAGCAGAAAACATTGTTGGAGTGTCATAATGCATAGATAGAAGGCAAATAAGCGTTCCATGGCTTTATATCCCTTAGTTGCTTACTCTTGAGTAGAACTGCATGTTCACGCCAGAATTAAGCATCTTTGTGAAATGAGTCAAATTGAAGCAGAACACATTGGTGGAGTGTCAGAATGCACAGATAGAAGTCAAATAAGCGCTCCATGGCTTTATTTCGCTTAGTTGCTTATTCTTGAGTAGAACTGCTTGTTCACTCCAGGAATAAGCATCTTTGTAAAATGAGTCAAATTGAATCAGAACACATTGTTGGAGTGTCAGAATGCACAGATAGAAGGCATATAAGCGTTCTATCGCTTTATTTCGCTTAGTTGCTTACTCTTGAGTAGAACTGCATGTTCACGCCAGAAATAAGCATCTTTGTAAAATGAGCCAAATTGAAGTAGAAAACATTGTTGGAGTGTCAGAATGCATAGATAGAAGGCACATAAGCGTTCCATGGCTTTATTTCGCTTAGTTGCTTACTCTTGAGTCGAACTGCATGTTCACGCCAGAAATAAGCATCTTTGTAAAATGAGTCAAATTGAATCAGAACACATTGTTGGAGTGTCAGAATGCACAGATAGAAGGCAAATAAGCGTTCTATCGCTTTATTTCGCTTAGTTGCTTACTCTTGAGTAGAACTGCATGTTCACGCCAGAAATAAGCATCTTTGTAAAATGAGCCAAATTGAAGCAGAAAACATTGTTGGAGTGTCAGAATGCATAGATAGAAGGCAAATAAGCGTTCCATGGCTTTATTTCGCTTAGTTGCTTACTCTTGAGTAGTTGAGTAGTAGTTTATTTCTTGAGTAGTAGTTTATTTCGCTTAGTTGCTTACTCTGCATGTTCACTCCAGAAATAAGCATCTTTGTAAAATGAGTCAAATTGAAGCAGAACACATTGTTGGAGTGTCATAATGCATAGATAGAATGCAAATAAGCGTTCTATCGCTTTATTTCGCTTAGTTGCTAACTCTTGAGTAGAACTGCATGTTCACTCAAGAAATAAGCATCTTTGTTAAATGAGTCAAATTGAAGCAGAACACATTGTTGGAGTGTCAGAATGCATAGATAGAAGGCAAATAAGCGTTCCATGGCTTTATTTCGCTTAGTTGCTTACTCTTGAGTAGAACTGCATGTTCACGCCAGAAATAAGGATCTTTGTGAAATGAGTCAAATTGAAGCAGAACACATTGCTGGAGTATCATAATGCATAGATAGAAGGCAAATAAGCGTTCCATGGCTTTATTTTGCTTAGTTGCTTATTCTTGAGTAGAACTGCTTGTTCACTCCAGGAATAAGCATCTTTGTAAAATGAGTCAAATTGAAGCAGAAAACATTGTTGGAGTGTCAGAATGCACAGATAGAAGGCGAATAAGCGTTCTATCGCTTTATTTCGCTTAGTTGCTTACTCTTGAGTAGAACTGCATGTTCACGCCAGAATTAAGCATATTTGTGAAATGAGTCAAATTGAAGCAGAACACATTGGTGGAGTGTCAGAATGCATAGATAGAAGGCAAATAAGCGTTCCATGGCTTTATTTCGCTTAGTTGCTTACTCTTGAGTAGAACTGCATATTCACTCAAGAAATAAGCATCTTTGTAAAATGAGTCAAATTGAAGCAGAACACATTGTTGGAGTGTCAGAATGCATAGATAGAAGGCAAATAAGCGTTCTATCGCTTTATTTCGCTTAGTTGCTTACTCTTGAGTAGAACTGCATGTTCACGCCAGAAATAAGCATCTTTGTAAAATGAGTCAAATTGAATCAGAACACATTGTTGGAGTGTCATAATGCATAGAAAGAAGGCAAATAAGCGTCCCATGGCTTTATTTCGCTTAGTTGCTTACTCTTGAGTAGAACTGCATGTTCACACCAGAAATAAGCATCTTTGTAAAATGAGCCAAATTGAAGCAGAAAACATTGTTGGAGTGTCATAATGCATAGATAGAAGGCAAATAAGCGTTCCATGGCTTTATATCCCTTAGTTGCTTACTCTTGAGTAGAACTGCATGTTCACGCCAGAATTAAGCATCTTTGTGAAATGAGTCAAATTGAAGCAGAACACATTGGTGGAGTGTCAGAATGCACAGATAGAAGTCAAATAAGCGTTCCATGGCTTTATTTCGCTTAGTTGCTTATTCTTGAGTAGAACTGCTTGTTCACTCCAGGAATAAGCATCTTTGTAAAATGAGTCAAATTGAATCAGAACACATTGTTGGAGTGTCAGAATGCACAGATAGAAGGCATATAAGCGTTCTATCGCTTTATTTCGCTTAGTTGCTTACTCTTGAGTAGAACTGCATGTTCACGCCAGAAATAAGCATCTTTGTAAAATGAGTCAAATTGAAGCAGAAAACATCCTTGGAGTGTCAGAATGCACAGATAGAAGGCAAATAAGCGTTCTATCGCTTTATTTCGCTTAGTTGCTTACTCTTGAGTAGAACTGCATGTTCACGCCAGAATTAAGCATCTTTGTGAAATGAGTCAAATTGAAGCAGAACACATTGGTGGAGTGTCAGAATGCATAGATAGAAGGCAAATAAGCGTTCCATGGCTTTATTTCGCTTAGTTGCTTACTCTTGAGTCGAACTGCATGTTCACGCCAGAAATAAGCATCTTTGTAAAATGAGTCAAATTGAATCAGAACACATTGTTGGAGTGTCAGAATGCACAGATTAAGGCAAATAAGCGTTCTATCGCTTTATTTCGCTTAGTTGCTTACTCTTGAGTAGAACTGCATGTTCACGCCAGAAATAAGCATCTTTGTAAAATGAGCCAAATTGAAGCAGAAAACATTGTTGGAGTGTCAGAATGCACAGATAGAAGGCAAATAAGCGTTCCATGGCTTTATTTCGCTTAGTTGCTTACTCTTGAGTAGAACTGCAAGTTCACTCCAGAAATAAGCATCTTTGTAAAATGAGTCAAATTGAAGCAGAACACATTGTTGGAGTGTCAGAATGCATAGATAGAAGGCAAATAAGCGTTCCATGGCTTTATATCCCTTAGTTGCTTACTCTTGAGTAGAACTGCATGTTCACGCCAGAATTAAGCATCTTTGTGAAATGAGTCAAATTGAAGCAGAACACATTGGTGGAGTGTCAGAATGCACAGATAGAAGTCAAATAAGCGTTCCATGGCTTTATTTCGCTTAGTTGCTTATTCTTGAGTAGAACTGCTTGTTCACTCCAGGAATAAGCATCTTTGTAAAATGAGTCAAATTGAATCAGAACACATTGTTGGAGTGTCAGAATGCACAGATAGAAGGCATATAAGCGTTCTATCGCTTTATTTCGCTTAGTTGCTTACTCTTGAGTAGAACTGCATGTTCACGCCAGAAATAAGCATCTTTGTAAAATGAGCCAAATTGAAGTAGAAAACATTGTTGGAGTGTCAGAATGCATAGATAGAAGGCACATAAGCGTTCCATGGCTTTATTTCGCTTAGTTGCTTACTCTTGAGTCGAACTGCATGTTCACGCCAGAAATAAGCATCTTTGTAAAATGAGTCAAATTGAATCAGAACACATTGTTGGAGTGTCAGAATGCACAGATAGAAGGCAAATAAGCGTTCTATCGCTTTATTTCGCTTAGTTGCTTACTCTTGAGTAGAACTGCATGTTCACGCCAGAAATAAGCATCTTTGTAAAATGAGCCAAATTGAAGCAGAAAACATTGTTGGAGTGTCAGAATGCATAGATAGAAGGCAAATAAGCGTTCCATGGCTTTATTTCGCTTAGTTGCTTACTCTTGAGTAGTTGAGTAGTAGTTTATTTCTTGAGTAGTAGTTTATTTCGCTTAGTTGCTTACTCTGCATGTTCACTCCAGAAATAAGCATCTTTGTAAAATGAGTCAAATTGAAGCAGAACACATTGTTGGAGTGTCATAATGCATAGATAGAATGCAAATAAGCGTTCCATGGCTTTATTTCGCTTAGTTGCTAACTCTTGAGTAGAACTGCATGTTCACTCCAGAAATAAGCATCTTTGTAAAATGAGTCAAATTGAAGCAGAACACATTGTTGGAGTGTCAGAATGCATAGATAGAAGGCAAATAAGCGTTCCATGGCTTTATTTCGCTTAGTTGCTTACTCTTGAGTAGAACTGCATGTTCACGCCAGAAATAAGGATCTTTGTGAAATGAGTCAAATTGAAGCAGAACACATTGCTGGAGTATCATAATGCATAGATAGAAGGCAAATAAGCGTTCCATGGCTTTATTTCGCTTAGTTGCTTATTCTTGAGTAGAACTGCTTGTTCACTCCAGGAATAAGCATCTTTGTAAAATGAGTCAAATTGAAGCAGAAAACATTGTTGGAGTGTCAGAATGCACAGATAGAAGGCGAATAAGCGTTCTATCACTTTATTTCGCTTAGTTGCTTACTCTTGAGTAGAACTGCATGTTCACGCCAGAATTAAGCATCTTTGTGAAATGAGTCAAATTGAAGCAGAACACATTGGTGGAGTGTCAGAATGCATAGATAGAAGGCAAATAAGCGTTCCATGGCTTTATTTCGCTTAGTTGCTTACTCTTGAGTAGAACTGCATGTTCACACCAGAAATAAGCATCTTTGTAAAATGAGCCAAATTGAAGTAGAAAACATTGTTGGAGTGTCAGAATGCATAGATAGAAGGCAAATAAGCGTTCCATGGCTTTATTTCGCTTAGTTGCTTACTCTTGAGTAGAACTGCATATTCACTCAAGAAATAAGCATCTTTGTAAAATGAGTCAAATTGAAGCAGAACACATTGTTGGAGTGTCAGAATGCATAGATAGAAGGCAAATAAGCGTTCCATGGCTTTATTTCGCTTAGTTGCTTACTCTTGAGTAGAACTGCATGTTCACGCCAGAAATAAGGATCTTTGTGAAATAAGTCAAATTGAAGCAGAAAACATTGTTGGAGTGTCAGAATGCACAGATAGACGGCAAATAAGCGTTCTATCGCTTTATTTCGCTTAGTTGCTTACTCTTGAGTAGAACTGCATGTTCACGCCAGAAATAAGCATCTTTGTAAAATGAGTCAAATTGAAGCAGAACACATTGTTGGAGTGTCATAATGCATAGAAAGAAGGCAAATAAGCGTTCCATGGCTTTATTTCGCTTAGGTGCTTATTCTTGAGTAGAACTGCTTGTTCACTCCAGGAATAAGCATCTTTGTTAAATGAGTCAAATTGAAGCAGAAAACATTGTTGGAGTGTCAGAATGCACAGATAGAAGGCAAATAAGCGTTCTATCGCTTTATTTCGCTTAGTTGCTTACTCTTGAGTCGAACTGCATGTTCACGCCAGAATTAAGCATCTTTGTGAAATGAGTCAAATTGAAGCAGAACACATTGGTGGAGTGTCAGAATGCACAGATAGAAGTCAAATAAGCGTTCCATGGCTTTATTTCGCTTAGTTGCTTATTCTTGAGTAGAACTGCTTGTTCACTCCAGGAATAAGCATCTTTGTAAAATGAGTCAAATTGAATCAGAACACATTGTTGGAGTGTCAGAATGCACAGATAGAAGTCAAATAAGCGTTCCATGGCTTTATTTCGCTTAGTTGCTTATTCTTGAGTAGAACTGCTTGTTCACGCCAGAAATAAGCATCTTTGTAAAATGAGTCAAATTGAATCAGAACACATTGTTGGAGTGTCAGAATGCACAGATTAAGGCAAATAAGCGTTCTATCGCTTTATTTCGCTTAGTTGCTTACTCTTGAGTAGAACTGCATGTTCACGCCAGAAATAAGCATCTTTGTAAAATGAGCCAAATTGAAGCAGAAAACATTGTTGGAGTGTCAGAATGCACAGATAGAAGGCAAATAAGCGTTCCATGGCTTTATTTCGCTTAGTTGCTTACTCTTGAGTAGAACTGCAAGTTCACTCCAGAAATAAGCATCTTTGTAAAATGAGTCAAATTGAAGCAGAACACATTGTTGGAGTGTCAGAATGCATAGATAGAAGGCAAATAAGCGTTCCATGGCTTTATATCCCTTAGTTGCTTACTCTTGAGTAGAACTGCATGTTCACGCCAGAATTAAGCATCTTTGTGAAATGAGTCAAATTGAAGCAGAACACATTGGTGGAGTGTCAGAATGCACAGATAGAAGTCAAATAAGCGTTCCATGGCTTTATTTCGCTTAGTTGCTTATTCTTGAGTAGAACTGCTTGTTCACTCCAGGAATAAGCATCTTTGTAAAATGAGTCAAATTGAATCAGAACACATTGTTGGAGTGTCAGAATGCACAGATAGAAGGCATATAAGCGTTCTATCGCTTTATTTCGCTTAGTTGCTTACTCTTGAGTAGAACTGCATGTTCACGCCAGAAATAAGCATCTTTGTAAAATGAGCCAAATTGAAGTAGAAAACATTGTTGGAGTGTCAGAATGCATAGATAGAAGGCACATAAGCGTTCCATGGCTTTATTTCGCTTAGTTGCTTACTCTTGAGTCGAACTGCATGTTCACGCCAGAAATAAGCATCTTTGTAAAATGAGTCAAATTGAATCAGAACACATTGTTGGAGTGTCAGAATGCACAGATAGAAGGCAAATAAGCGTTCTATCGCTTTATTTCGCTTAGTTGCTTACTCTTGAGTAGAACTGCATGTTCACGCCAGAAATAAGCATCTTTGTAAAATGAGCCAAATTGAAGCAGAAAACATTGTTGGAGTGTCAGAATGCATAGATAGAAGGCAAATAAGCGTTCCATGGCTTTATTTCGCTTAGTTGCTTACTCTTGAGTAGTTGAGTAGTAGTTTATTTCTTGAGTAGTAGTTTATTTCGCTTAGTTGCTTACTCTGCATGTTCACTCCAGAAATAAGCATCTTTGTAAAATGAGTCAAATTGAAGCAGAACACATTGTTGGAGTGTCATAATGCATAGATAGAATGCAAATAAGCGTTCCATGGCTTTATTTCGCTTAGTTGCTAACTCTTGAGTAGAACTGCATGTTCACTCCAGAAATAAGCATCTTTGTAAAATGAGTCAAATTGAAGCAGAACACATTGTTGGAGTGTCAGAATGCATAGATAGAAGGCAAATAAGCGTTCCATGGCTTTATTTCGCTTAGTTGCTTACTCTTGAGTAGAACTGCATGTTCACGCCAGAAATAAGGATCTTTGTGAAATGAGTCAAATTGAAGCAGAACACATTGCTGGAGTATCATAATGCATAGATAGAAGGCAAATAAGCGTTCCATGGCTTTATTTCGCTTAGTTGCTTATTCTTGAGTAGAACTGCTTGTTCACTCCAGGAATAAGCATCTTTGTAAAATGAGTCAAATTGAAGCAGAAAACATTGTTGGAGTGTCAGAATGCACAGATAGAAGGCGAATAAGCGTTCTATCACTTTATTTCGCTTAGTTGCTTACTCTTGAGTAGAACTGCATGTTCACGCCAGAATTAAGCATCTTTGTGAAATGAGTCAAATTGAAGCAGAACACATTGGTGGAGTGTCAGAATGCATAGATAGAAGGCAAATAAGCGTTCCATGGCTTTATTTCGCTTAGTTGCTTACTCTTGAGTAGAACTGCATGTTCACACCAGAAATAAGCATCTTTGTAAAATGAGCCAAATTGAAGTAGAAAACATTGTTGGAGTGTCAGAATGCATAGATAGAAGGCAAATAAGCGTTCCATGGCTTTATTTCGCTTAGTTGCTTACTCTTGAGTAGAACTGCATATTCACTCAAGAAATAAGCATCTTTGTAAAATGAGTCAAATTGAAGCAGAACACATTGTTGGAGTGTCAGAATGCATAGATAGAAGGCAAATAAGCGTTCCATGGCTTTATTTCGCTTAGTTGCTTACTCTTGAGTAGAACTGCATGTTCACGCCAGAAATAAGGATCTTTGTGAAATAAGTCAAATTGAAGCAGAAAACATTGTTGGAGTGTCAGAATGCACAGATAGACGGCAAATAAGCGTTCTATCGCTTTATTTCGCTTAGTTGCTTACTCTTGAGTAGAACTGCATGTTCACGCCAGAAATAAGCATCTTTGTAAAATGAGTCAAATTGAAGCAGAACACATTGTTGGAGTGTCATAATGCATAGAAAGAAGGCAAATAAGCGTTCCATGGCTTTATTTCGCTTAGGTGCTTATTCTTGAGTAGAACTGCTTGTTCACTCCAGGAATAAGCATCTTTGTTAAATGAGTCAAATTGAAGCAGAAAACATTGTTGGAGTGTCAGAATGCACAGATAGAAGGCAAATAAGCGTTCTATCGCTTTATTTCGCTTAGTTGCTTACTCTTGAGTAGAACTGCATGTTCACGCCAGAAATAAGCATCTTTGTAAAATGAGCCAAATTGAAGTAGAAAACATTGTTGGAGTGTCAGAATGCATAGATAGAAGGCACATAAGCGTTCCATGGCTTTATTTCGCTTAGTTGCTTACTCTTGAGTCGAACTGCATGTTCACGCCAGAATTAAGCATCTTTGTGAAATGAGTCAAATTGAAGCAGAACACATTGGTGGAGTGTCAGAATGCACAGATAGAAGTCAAATAAGCGTTCCATGGCTTTATTTCGCTTAGTTGCTTATTCTTGAGTAGAACTGCTTGTTCACTCCAGGAATAAGCATCTTTGTAAAATGAGTCAAATTGAATCAGAACACATTGTTGGAGTGTCAGAATGCACAGATAGAAGTCAAATAAGCGTTCCATGGCTTTATTTCGCTTAGTTGCTTATTCTTGAGTAGAACTGCTTGTTCACTCCAGGAATAAGCATCTTTGTAAAATGAGTCAAATTGAATCAGAACACATTGTTGGAGTGTCAGAATGCACAGATAGAAGTCAAATAAGCGTTCCATGGCTTTATTTCGCTTAGTTGCTTATTCTTGAGTAGAACTGCTTGTTCACTCCAGGAATAAGCATCTTTGTAAAATGAGCCAAATTGAAGTAGAAAACATTGTTGGAGTGTCAGAATGCATAGATAGAAGGCACATAAGCGTTCCATGGCTTTATTTCGCTTAGTTGCTTACTCTTGAGTCGAACTGCATGTTCACGCCAGAAATAAGCATCTTTGTAAAATGAGTCAAATTGAATCAGAACACATTGTTGGAGTGTCAGAATGCACAGATAGAAGGCAAATAAGCGTTCTATCGCTTTATTTCGCTTAGTTGCTTACTCTTGAGTAGAACTGCATGTTCACGCCAGAAATAAGCATCTTTGTAAAATGAGCCAAATTGAAGCAGAAAACATTGTTGGAGTGTCAGAATGCATAGATAGAAGGCAAATAAGCGTTCCATGGCTTTATTTCGCTTAGTTGCTTACTCTTGAGTAGTTGAGTAGTAGTTTATTTCTTGAGTAGTAGTTTATTTCGCTTAGTTGCTTACTCTGCATGTTCACTCCAGAAATAAGCATCTTTGTAAAATGAGTCAAATTGAAGCAGAACACATTGTTGGAGTGTCAGAATGCATAGATAGAAGGCAAATAAGCGTTCCATGGCTTTATTTCGCTTAGTTGCTTATTCTTGAGTAGAACTGCTTGTTCACTCCAGGAATAAGCATCTTTGTAAAATGAGTCAAATTGAAGCAGAAAACATTGTTGGAGTGTCAGAATGCACAGATAGAAGGCGAATAAGCGTTCTATCGCTTTATTTCGCTTAGTTGCTTACTCTTGAGTAGAACTGCATGTTCACTCCAGAAATAAGCATCTTTGTAAAATGAGTCAAATTGAAGCAGAACACATTGTTGGAGTGTCAGAATGCACAGATAGAAGGCAAATAAGCGTTCTATCGCTTTATTTCGCTTAGTTGCTTACTCTTGAGTAGAACTGCATGTTCACGCCAGAATTAAGCATCTTTGTGAAATGAGTCAAATTGAAGCAGAACACATTGGTGGAGTGTCAGAATGCATAAATAGAAGGCAAATAAGCGTTCCATGGCTTTATTTCGCTTAGTTGCTTACTCTTGAGTCGAACTGCATGTTCACGCCAGAAATAAGCATCTTTGTAAAATGAGTCAAATTGAATCAGAACACATTGTTGGAGTGTCAGAATGCACAGATAGAAGGCAAATAAGCGTTCTATCGCTTTATTTCGCTTAGTTGCTTACTCTTGAGTAGAACTGCATGTTCACGCCAGAAATAAGCATCTTTGTAAAATGAGCCAAATTGAAGCAGAAAACATTGTTGGAGTGTCAGAATGCATAGATAGAAGGCAAATAAGCGTTCCATGGCTTTATTTCGCTTAGTTTCTTACTCTTGAGTAGAACTGCATGTTCACTCCAGAAATAAGCATCTTTGTAAAAGGAGTCAAATTGAAGCAGAACACATTGTTGGAGTGTCATAATGCACAGATAGAAGGCAAATAAGCGTTCTATCGCTTTATTTCGCTTAGTTGCTTACTCTTGAGTAGAACTGCATGTTCACGCCAGAATTAAGCATCTTTGTGAAATGAGTCAAATTGAAGCAGAACACATTGGTGGAGTGTCAGAATGCATAGATAGAAGGCAAATAAGCGTTCCATGGCTTTATTTCGCTTAGTTGCTTACTCTTGAGTCGAACTGCATGTTCACGCCAGAAATAAGCATCTTTGTAAAATGAGTCAAATTGAATCAGAACACATTGTTGGAGTGTCAGAATGCACAGATAGAAGGCAAATAAGCGTTCTATCGCTTTATTTCGCTTAGTTGCTTACTCTTGAGTAGAACTGCATGTTCACGCCAGAAATAAGCATCTTTGTAAAATGAGCCAAATTGAAGCAGAAAACATTGTTGGAGTGTCAGAATGCGTAGATAGAAGGCAAATAAGCGTTCCATGGCTTTATTTCGCTTAGTTGCTTATTCTTGAGTTGAACTGCTTGTTCACTCCAGGAATAAGCATCTTTGTAAAATGAGTCAAATTGAAGCAGAAAACATTCTTGGAGTGTCAGAATGCACAGATAGAAGGCAAATAAGCGTTCCATGGCTTGATTTCGCTTAGTTGCTAACTCTTGAGTAGAACTGCATGTTCACGCCAGAATTAAGCATCTTTGTGAAATGAGTCAAATTGAAGCAGAACACATTGCTGGAGTGTCAGAATGCATAGATAGAAGGCAAATAAGCGGTCCATGGCTTTATTTCGCTTAGTTGCTTACTCTTGAGTAGAACTGCATGTTCACTCCAGAAATAAGCATCTTTGTAAAATGAGTCAAATTGAAGCAGAACACATTGTTGGAGTATCATAATGCATAGATAGAAGGCAAATAAGCGTTCCATGGCTTTATTTCGCTTAGTTGCTTATTCTTGAGTAGAACTGCTTGTTCACTCCAGGAATAAGCATCTTTGTAAAATGAGTCAAATTGAAGCAGAAAACATTGTTGGAGTGTCAGAATGCACAGATAGAAGGCGAATAAGCGTTCTATCGCTTTATTTCGCTTAGTTGCTTACTCTTGAGTAGAACTGCATGTTCACGCCAGAATTAAGCATCTTTGTGAAATGAGTCAAATTGAAGCAGAGCACATTGTTGGAGTGTCAGAATGCATAGATAGAAGGCAAATAAGCGTTCCATGGCTTTATTTCGCTTAGTTGCTTACCCTTGAGTAGAACTGCATATTCACTCAAGAAATAAGCATCTTTGTAAAATGAGTCAAATTGAAGCAGAACACATTGTTGGAGTGTCAGAATGCATAGATAGAAGGCAAATAAGCGTTCCATGGCTTTATTTCGCTTAGTTGCTTACTCTTGAGTAGAACTGCATGTTCACGCCAGAAATAAGGATCTTTGTGACATGAGTCAAATTGAAGCAGAAAACATTGTTGGAGTGTCAGAATGCACAGATAGACGGCAAATAAGCGGCATCTTTGTAAAATGAGTCAAATTGAATCAGAACACATTGTTGGAGTGTCAGAATGCATAGATAGAAGGCAAATAAGCGTTCCATGGCTTTATTTCGCTTAGTTGCTTACTCTTGAGTAGAACTGCTTGTTCACTCCAGAAATAAGCATCTTTGTAAAATGAGTCAAATTGAAGCAGAACACATTGTTGGAGTGTCAGAATGCATAGATAGAAGGCAAATAAGCGTTCCATGGCTTTATTTCGCTTAGTTGCTTACTCTTGAGTAGAACTGCATGTTCACGCCAGAAATAAGGATCTTTGTGAAATGAGTCAAATTGAAGCAGAAAACATTGTTGGAGTGTCAGAATGCACAGATAGACGGCAAATAAGCGTTCTATCGCTTTATTTCGCTTAGTTGCTTACTCTTGAGTAGAACTGCATGTTCACGCCAGAAATAAGCATCTTTGTAAAATGAGTCAAATTGAAGCAGAACACATTGTTGGAGTGTCATAATGCATAGAAAGAAGGCAAATAAGCGTTCCATGGCTTTATTTCGCTTAGGTGCTTATTCTTGAGTAGAACTGCTTGTTCACTCCAGGAATAAGCATCTTTGTAAAATGAGTCAAATTGAAGCAGAAAACATTCTTGGAGTGTCAGAATGCACAGATAGAAGGCAAATAAGCATTCTATCGCTTTATTTGGCTTAGTTGCTTACTCTTGAGTAGAACTGCAGGTTCACGCCAGAATTAAGCATCTTTGTGAAATGAGTCAAATTGAAGCAGAACACATTGGTGGAGTGTCAGAATGCATAGATAGAAGGCAAATAAGCGTTCCATGGCTTTATTTCGCTTAGTTGCTTACTCTTGAGTCGAACTGCATGTTCACTCCAGAAATAAGCATCTTTGTAAAATGAGTCAAATTGAATCAGAACACATTGTTGGAGTGTCAGAATGCACAGATAGAAGGCAAATAAGCGTTCCATGGCTTTATTTCGCTTAGTTGCTTATTCTTGAGTAGAACTGCTTGTTCACTCCAGGAATAAGCATCTTCATAAAATGAGTCAAATTGAAGCAGAAAACATTCTTGGAGTGTCAGAATTCACAGATAGAAGGCAAATAAGCGTTCCATGGCTTGATTTCGCTTAGTTGCTAACTCTTGAGTAGAACTGCATGTTCACGCCAGAAATAAGCATCTTTGTGAAATGAGTCAAATTGAAGCAGAACACATTGCTGGAGTGTCAGAATGCATAGATAGAAGGCAAATAAGCGTTCCATGGCTTTATTTCGCTTAGTTGCTTACTCTTGAGTAGAACTGCATGTTCACTCCAGAAATAAGCATCTTTGTAAAATGAGTCAAATTGAAGCAGAACACATTGTTGGAGTGTCAGAATGCATAGATAGAAGGCAAATAAGCGTTCCATGGCTTTATTTCGCTTAGTTGCTTACTCTTGAGTAGAACTGCATGTTCACTCCAGAAATAAGCATCTTTGTAAAATGAGTCAAATTGAAGCAGAACACATTGGTGGAGTGTCAGAATGCAGAGATAGAAGGCAAATAAGCGTTCCATGGCTTTATTTCGCTTAGTTGCTTACTCTTGAGTAGAACTGCATGTTCACTCCAGAAATAAGCATCTTTGTAAAATGAGTCAAATTGAATCAGAACACATTGGTGGAGTGTCAGAATGCATAGATAGAAGGCAAATAAGCGTTCCATGGCTTTATTTCGCTTAGTTGCTTACTCTTGAGTAGAACTGCATATTCACTCAAGAAATGAGCACCTTTGTGAAATGACCCAAATTGAAGCAGAAAACATTGTTGGAGTGTCATAATGCATAGATAGAAGGCAAATAAGCGTTCCATGGCTTTATTTCGCTTAGTTGCTTATTCTTGAGTAGAACTGCTTGTTCACTCCAGGAATAAGCATCTTTATAAAATGAGTCAAATTGAAGCAGAAAACATTCTTGGAGTGTCAGAATTCACAGATAGAAGGCAAATAAGCGGTCCATGGCTTGATTTCGCTTAGTTGCTAACTCTTGAGTAGAACTGCATGTTCACGCCAGAAATAAGCATCTTTGTGAAATGAGTCAAATTGAAGCAGAACACATTGCTGGAGTGTCAGAATGCATAGATAGAAGGCAAATAAGCGTTCCATGGCTTTATTTCGCTTAGTTGCTTACTCTTGAGTAGAACTGCATGTTCACTCCAGAAATAAGCATCTTTGTAAAATGAGTCAAATTGAAGCAGAACACATTGTTGGAGTGTCAGAATGCACAGATAGAAGGCAAATAAGCGTTCTATCGCTTTATTTCGCTTAGTTGCTTACTCTTGAGTAGAACTGCATGTTCACGCCAGAATTAAGCATCTTTGTGAAATGAGTCAAATTGAAGCAGAACACATTGGTGGAGTGTCAGAATGCACAGATAGAAGTCAAATAAGCGTTCCATGGCTTTATTTCGCTTAGTTGCTTATTCTTGAGTAGAACTGCTTGTTCACTCCAGGAATAAGCATCTTTATAAAATGAGTCAAATTGAAGCAGAAAACATTGTTGGAGTGTCAGAATGCATAGATAGAAGGCAAATAAGCGTTCCATGGCTTTATTTCGCTTAGTTGCTTACTCTTGTGTAGAACTGCATGTTCACTCCAGAAATAAGCATCTTTGTAAAATGACTCAAATTGAAGCAGAACACATTGGTGGAGTGTCAGAATGCATAGATAGAAGGCAAATAAGCGTTCCATGGCTTTATTTCGCTTAGTTGCTTACTCTTGAGTCGAACTGCATGTTCACGCCAGAAATAAGCATCTTTGTAAAATGAGTCAAATTGAATCAGAACACATTGTTGGAGTGTCAGAATGCACAGATAGAAGGCAAATAAGCGTTCTATCGCTTTATTTCGCTTAGTTGCTTACTCTTGAGTAGAACTGCATGTTCACGCCAGAAATAAGCATCTTTGTAAAATGAGCCAAATTGAAGCAGAAAACATTGTTGGAGTGTCAGAATGCATAGATAGAAGGCAAATAAGCGTTCCATGGCTTTATTTCGCTTAGTTTCTTACTCTTGAGTAGAACTGCATGTTCACTCCAGAAATAAGCATCTTTGTAAAAGGAGTCAAATTGAAGCAGAACACATTGTTGGAGTGTCATAATGCACAGATAGAAGGCAAATAAGCGTTCTATCGCTTTATTTCGCTTAGTTGCTTACTCTTGAGTAGAACTGCATGTTCACGCCAGAATTAAGCATCTTTGTGAAATGAGTCAAATTGAAGCAGAACACATTGGTGGAGTGTCAGAATGCATAGATAGAAGGCAAATAAGCGTTCCATGGCTTTATTTCGCTTAGTTGCTTACTCTTGAGTCGAACTGCATGTTCACGCCAGAAATAAGCATCTTTGTAAAATGAGTCAAATTGAATCAGAACACATTGTTGGAGTGTCAGAATGCACAGATAGAAGGCAAATAAGCGTTCTATCGCTTTATTTCGCTTAGTTGCTTACTCTTGAGTAGAACTGCATGTTCACGCCAGAAATAAGCATCTTTGTAAAATGAGCCAAATTGAAGCAGAAAACATTGTTGGAGTGTCAGAATGCGTAGATAGAAGGCAAATAAGCGTTCCATGGCTTTATTTCGCTTAGTTGCTTATTCTTGAGTAGAACTGCTTGTTCACTCCAGGAATAAGCATCTTTGTAAAATGAGTCAAATTGAAGCAGAAAACATTCTTGGAGTGTCAGAATGCACAGATAGAAGGCAAATAAGCGTTCCATGGCTTGATTTCGCTTAGTTGCTAACTCTTGAGTAGAACTGCATGTTCACGCCAGAATTAAGCATCTTTGTGAAATGAGTCAAATTGAAGCAGAACACATTGCTGGAGTGTCAGAATGCATAGATAGAAGGCAAATAAGCGGTCCATGGCTTTATTTCGCTTAGTTGCTTACTCTTGAGTAGAACTGCATATTCACTCAAGAAATAAGCATCTTTGTAAAATGAGTCAAATTGAAGCAGAACACATTTTTGGAGTGTCAGAATGCATAGATAGAAGGCAAATAAGCGTTCCATGGCTTTATTTCGCTTAGTTGCTTACTCTTGAGTAGAACTGCATGTTCACGCCAGAAATAAGGATCTTTGTGACATGAGTCAAATTGAAGCAGAAAACATTGTTGGAGTGTCAGAATGCACAGATAGACGGCAAATAAGCGGCATCTTTGTAAAATGAGTCAAATTGAATCAGAACACATTGTTGGAGTGTCAGAATGCATAGATAGAAGGCAAATAAGCGTTCCATGGCTTTATTTCGCTTAGTTGCTTACTCTTGAGTAGAACTGCTTGTTCACTCCAGAAATAAGCATCTTTGTAAAATGAGTCAAATTGAAGCAGAACACATTGTTGGAGTGTCAGAATGCATAGATAGAAGGCAAATAAGCGTTCCATGGCTTTATTTCGCTTAGTTGCTTACTCTTGAGTAGAACTGCATGTTCACGCCAGAAATAAGGATCTTTGTGAAATAAGTCAAATTGAAGCAGAAAACATTGTTGGAGTGTCAGAATGCACAGATAGACGGCAAATAAGCGTTCTATCGCTTTATTTCGCTTAGTTGCTTACTCTTGAGTAGAACTGCATGTTCACGCCAGAAATAAGCATCTTTGTAAAATGAGTCAAATTGAAGCAGAACACATTGTTGGAGTGTCATAATGCATAGAAAGAAGGCAAATAAGCGTTCCATGGCTTTATTTCGCTTAGGTGCTTATTCTTGAGTAGAACTGCTTGTTCACTCCAGGAATAAGCATCTTTATAAAATGAGTCAAATTGAAGCAGAAAACATTCTTGGAGTGTCAGAATTCACAGATAGAAGGCAAATAAGCGTTCCATGGCTTGATTTCGCTTAGTTGCTAACTCTTGAGTAGAACTGCATGTTCACGCCAGAAATAAGCATCTTTGTGAAATGAGTCAAATTGAAGCAGAACACATTGCTGGAGTGTCAGAATGCATAGATAGAAGGCAAATAAGCGTTCCATGGCTTTATTTCGCTTAGTTGCTTACTCTTGAGTAGAACTGCATGTTCACTCCAGAAATAAGCATCTTTGTAAAATGAGTCAAATTGAAGCAGAACACATTGTTGGAGTGTCAGAATGCATAGATAGAAGGCAAATAAGCGTTCCATGGCTTTATTTCGCTTAGTTGCTTACTCTTGAGTAGAACTGCATGTTCACTCCAGAAATAAGCATCTTTGTAAAATGAGTCAAATTGAAGCAGAACACATTGGTGGAGTGTCAGAATGCAGAGATAGAAGGCAAATAAGCGTTCCATGGCTTTATTTCGCTTAGTTGCTTACTCTTGAGTAGAACTGCATGTTCACTCCAGAAATAAGCATCTTTGTAAAATGAGTCAAATTGAATCAGAACACATTGTTGGAGTGTCAGAATGCATAGATAGAAGGCAAATAAGCGTTCCATGGCTTTATTTCGCTTAGTTGCTTACTCTTGAGTAGAACTGCATATTCACTCAAGAAATGAGCACCTTTGTGAAATGACCCAAATTGAAGCAGAAAACATGGTTGGAGTGTCAGAATGCATAGATAGAAGGCAAATAAGCGTTCCATGGCTTTATTTCGCTTAGTTGCTTACTCTTGAGTAGAACTGCATGTTCACGCCAGAAATAAGCATCTTTGTGAAATGAGTCAAATTGAAGCAGAAAACATTGTTGGAGTGTCAGAATGCACAGATAGAAGGCAAATAAGCGTTCTATCGCTTTATTTCGCTTAGTTGCTTACTCTTGAGTAGAACTGCATGTTCACTCCAGAAATAAGCATCTTTGTAAAATGAGTCAAATTGAATCAGAACACATTGGTGGAGTGTCAGAATGCATAGATAGAAGGCAAATAAGCGTTCCATGGCTTTATTTCGCTTAGTTGCTTACTCTTGAGTAGAACTGCATATTCACTCAAGAAATGAGCACCTTTGTGAAATGACCCAAATTGAAGCAGAAAACATGGTTGGAGTGTCAGAATGCATAGATAGAAGGCAAATAAGCGTTCCATGGCTTTATTTCGCTTAGTTGCTTACTCTTGAGTAGAACTGCATGTTCACGCCAGAAATAAGCATCTTTGTGAAATGAGTCAAATTGAAGCAGAAAACATTGTTGGAGTGTCAGAATGCACAGATAGAAGGCAAATAAGCGTTCTATCGCTTTATTTCGCTTAGTTGCTTACTCTTGAGTAGAACTGCATGTTCACGCCAGAAATAAGCATGTTTGTAAAATGAGTCAAATTGAAGCAGAACACATTGTTGGAGTGTCAGAATGCATAGATAGAAGGCAAATAAGCGTTCCATGGCTTTATTTCGCTTAGTTGCTTACTCTTGAGTAGAACTGCATGTTCACTCCAGGAATAATCACCTTTGTAAAATGAGCCACATTGAAGCAGAAAACATTGTTGGAGTGTCAGAATGCATAGATAGAAGGCAAATAAGCGTTCCATGGCTTTATTTCGCTTAGTTGCTTACTCTTGAGTAGAACTGCATGTTCACTGCAGAAATAAGCATCTTTGTAAAATGAGTCAAATTGAATCAGAACACATTGTTGGAGTGTCAGAATCCATAGATAGAAGGCAAATAAGCGTTCCATGGCTTTATTTCGCTTAGTTGCTTACTCTTGAGTAGAACTGCTTGTTCACTCCAGGAATAATCACCTTTGTAAAATGAGCCAAATTGAAGCAGAAAACATTGTTGGAGTGTCATAATGCATAGATAGAAGGCAAATAAGCGTTCCATGGCTTTATTTCGCTTAGTTGCTTACTCTTGAGTAGAACTGCATGTTCACTCCAGAAATAAGCATCTTTGTAAAATGAGTCAAAGTGAAGCAGAACACATTGTTGGAGTGTCAGAATGCATAGATAGAAGGCAAATAAGCGTTCTCTGGCTTTATTTCGCTTAGTTGCTTACTCTTGAGTAGAACTGCATGTTCACGCCAGAAATAAGCATCTTTGTAAAATGAGCCAAATTGAAGCAGAAAACATTGTTGGAGTGTCAGAATGCATAGATAGAAGGCAAATAAGCGTTCTCTGGCTTTATTTCGCTTAGTTGCTTACTCTTGAGTAGAACTGCATGTTCACTCCAGAAATAAGCATCTTTGTAAAATGAGTCAAAGTGAAGCAGAACACATTGTTGGAGTGTCAGAATGCATAGATAGAAGGCAAATAAGCGTTCTCTGGCTTTATTTCGCTTAGTTGCTTACTCTTGAGTAGAACTGCATGTTCACGCCAGAAATAAGCATCTTTGTAAAATGAGCCAAATTGAAGCAGAAAACATTGTTGGAGTGTCAGAATGCATAGATAGAAGGCAAATAAGCGTTCCATGGCTTTATTTCGCTTAGTTGCTTACTCTTGAGTAGAACTGCATGTTCACGCCAGGAATAAGCACCTTTGTAAAATGAGTCAAATTGAAGCAGAACACATTGGTGGAGTGTCAGAATGCAGAGATAGAAGGCAAATAAGACTACCATGGCTTTATTTCGCTTAGTTCCTTACTCTTGAGTAGAACTGCATGTTCACGCCAGAAATAAGCATCTTTGTAAAATGAGCCAAATTGAAGCAGAAAACATTGTTGGAGTGTCAGAATGCATAGATAGAAGGCAAATAAGCGTTCCATGGCTTTTTTTCGCTTAGTTGCTTACTCTTGAGTAGAACTGCATATTCACTCAAGAAATGAGCACCTTTGTGAAATGACCCAAATTGAAGCAGAAAACATTGTTGGAGTGTCAGAATGCATAGATAGAAGGCAAATAAGCGTTCCATGGCTTTATTTCGCTTAGTTGCTTACTCTTGAGTAGAACTGCATGTTCACTCCAGAAATAAGCATCTTTGTAAAATGAGTCAAATTGAAGCAGAACACATTGTTGGAGTGTCAGAATGCACAGATAGAAGGCAAATAAGCGTTCTATCGCTTTATTTCGCTTAGTTGCTTACTCTTGAGTAGAACTGCATGTTCACGCCAGAAATAAGCATCTTTCTGAAATGAGCCAAATTGAAGTAGAAAACATTGTTGGAGTGTCAGAATGCATAGATAGAAGGCAAATAAGCGTTCTATGGGTTTATTTCGCTTAGTTGCTTACTCTTGAGTAGAACTGCATATTCACTCAAGAAATAAGCATCTTTGTAAAATGAGTCAAATTGAAGCAGAACACATTGTTGGAGTGTCAGAATGCATAGATAGAAGGCAAATAAGCGTTCCATGGCTTTATTTCGCTTAGTTGCTTACTCTTGAGTAGAACTGCATGTTCACGCCAGAAATAAGGATCTTTGTGAAATGAGTCAAATTGAAGCAGAAAACATTGTTGGAGTGTCAGAATGCACAGATAGAAGGCAAATAAGCGTTCCATGGCTTTATTTCGCTTAGTTGCTTACTCTTGAGTCGAACTGCATGTTCACTCCAGTAATAAGCATCTTTGTAAAATGAGTCAAATTGAAGCAGAACACATTGTTGGAGTGTCAGAATGCACAGATAGAAGGCAAATAAGCGTTCTATCGCTTTATTTCGCTTAGTTGCTTACTCTTGAGTAGAACTGCTTGTTCACTCCAGGAATAATCACCTTTGTAAAATGAGCCAAATTGAAGCAGAAAACATTGTTGGAGTGTCAGAATGCATAGATAGAAGGCAAATAAGCGTTCCATGGCTTTATGTCCCTTAGTTGCTTACTCTTGAGTAGAACTGCATGTTCACTCCAGGAATAATCACCTTTGTAAAATGAGTCAAATTGAAGCAGAACACATTGTTGGAGTGTCAGAATGCACAGATAGAAGGCGAAAAAGCGTTCTATCGCTTTATTTCGCTTAGTTGCTTACTCTTGAGTAGAACTGCATATTCACTCAAGAAATAAGCATCTTTGTAAAATGAGTCAAATTGAAGCAGAACACATTGTTGGAGTGTCAGAATGCAGAGATAGAAGGCAAATAAGCGTTCCATGGCTTTATTTCGCTTAGTTGCTTACTCTTGAGTCGAACTGCATGTTCACTCCAGAAATAAGCATCTTTGTAAAATGAGTCAAATTGAATCAGAACACATTGTTGGAGTGTCAGAATGCACAGATAGAAGGCAAATAAGCGTTCTATCGCTTTATTTCGCTTAGTTGCTTACTCTTGAGTAGAACTGCATGTTCACGCCAGAAATAAGCATCTTTGTAAAATGAGCCAAATTGAAGCATAACACATTGTTGGAGTGTCAGAATGCATAGATAGAAGGCAAATAAGCGTTCCATGGCTTTATTTCGCTTAGTTGCTTACTCTTGAGTAGAACTGCATGTTCACGCCAGAATTAAGCATCTTTGTAAAATGAGTCAAATTGAAGCAGAACACATTGGTGGAGTGTCAGAATGCAGAGATAGAAGGCAAATAAGCGTCCCATGGCTTTATTTCGCTTAGTTGCTTACTCTTGAGTAGAACTGCATGTTCACTCCAGGAATAAGCACCTTTGTAAAATGAGTCAAAGTGAAGCAGAACACATTGTTGGAGTGTCAGAATGCATAGATAGAAGGCAAATAAGCGTTCTCTGGCTTTATTTCGCTTAGTTGCTTTCTCTTGAGTAGAACTGCATATTCACTCCAGGAATAAGCACCTTTGTAAAATGAGTCAAATTGAAGCAGAACACATTGGTGGAGTGTCAGAATGCACAGCTAGAAGGCAAATAAGACTACCATGGCTTTATTTCGCTTAGTTGCTTACTCTTGAGTAGAACTGCATGTTCACGCCAGATATAAGCATCTTTGTAAAATGAGCCAAATTGAAGGAGAAAACATTGTTGGAGTGTCAGAATGCATAGATAGAAGGCAAATAAGCGTTCCATGGCTTTATTTCGCTTAGTTGCTTACTCTTGAGTAGAACTGCATATTCACTCAAGAAATGAGCACCTTTGTGAAATGACCCAAATTGAAGCAGAAAACATTGTTGGAGTGTCAGAATGCATAGATAGAAGGCAAATAAGCGTTCCATGGCTTTATTTCGCTTAGTTGCTTACTCTTGAGTAGAACTGCATGTTCACTCCAGAAATAAGCATCTTTGTAAAATGAGTCAAATTGAAGCAGAACACATTGTTGGAGTGTCAGAATGCACAGATAGAAGGCAAATAAGCGTTCTATCGCTTTATTTCGCTTAGTTGCTTACTCTTGAGTAGAACTGCATGTTCACGCCAGAAATAAGCATCTTTGTGAAATGAGTCAAATTGAAGCAGAAAACATTGTTGGAGTGTCAGAATGCACAGATAGAAGGCAAATAAGCGTTCTATCGCTTTATTTCGCTTAGTTGCTTACTCTTGAGTAGAACTGCATGTTCACGCCAGAAATAAGCATCTTTGTAAAATGAGCCAAATTGAAGCAGAACACATTGTTGGAGTGTCAGAATGCATAGATAGAAGGCAAATAAGCGTTCCATGGCTTTATTTCGCTTAGTTGCTTACTCTTGAGTAGAACTGCATGTTCACTCCAGGAATAAGCACCTTTGTAAAATGAGTCAAAGTGAAGCAGAACACATTGTTGGAGTGTCAGAATGCATAGATAGAAGGCAAATTAGCGTTCTCTGGCTTTATTTCGCTTAGTTGCTTTCTCTTGAGTAGAACTGCATATTCACTCCAGGAATAAGCACCTTTGTAAAATGAGTCAAATTGAAGCAGAACACATTGGTGGAGTGTCAGAATGCACAGATAGAAGGCAAATAAGACTACCATGGCTTTATTTCGCTTAGTTGCTTACTCTTGAGTAGAACTGCATGTTCACGCCAGAAATAAGCATCTTTGTAAAATGAGCCAAATTGAAGCAGAAAACATTGTTGGAGTGTCAGAATGCATAGATAGAAGGCAAATAAGCGTTCCATGGCTTTATTTCGCTTAGTTGCTTACTCTTGAGTAGAACTGCATATTCACTCAAGAAATGAGCACCTTTGTGAAATGACCCAAATTGAAGCAGAAAACATTGTTGGAGTGTCAGAATGCATAGATAGAAGGCAAATAAGCGTTCCATGGCTTTATTTCGCTTAGTTGCTTACTCTTGAGTAGAACTGCATGTTCACTCCAGAAATAAGCATCTTTGTAAAATGAGTCAAATTGAAGCAGAACACATTGTTGGAGTGTCAGAATGCACAGATAGAAGGCAAATAAGCGTTCTATCGCTTTATTTCGCTTAGTTGCTTACTCTTGAGTAGAACTGCATCTTCACGCCAGAAATAAGCATCTTTGTGAAATGAGTCAAATTGAAGCAGAAAACATTGTTGGAGTGTCAGAATGCACAGATAGAAGGCAAATAAGCGTTCTATCGCTTTATTTCGCTTAGTTGCTTACTCTTGAGTAGAACTGCATGTTCACGCCAGAAATAAACATCTTTGTAAAATGAGCCAAATTGAAGCAGAACACATTGTTGGAGTGTCAGAATGCATAGATAGAAGGCAAATAAGCGTTCTATGGCTTTATTTCGCTTAGTTGTTTACTCTTGAGTAGAACTGCATGTTCACGCCAGAATTAAGCATCTTTGTAAAATGAGTCAAATTGAAGCAGAACACATTGGTGGAGTGTCAGAATGCAGAGATAGAAGGCAAATAAGCGTCCCATGGCTTTATTTCGCTTAGTTGCTTACTCTTGAGTAGAACTGCATGTTCACTCCAGGAATAAGCACCTTTGTAAAATGAGTCAAAGTGAAGCAGAACACATTGTTGGAGTGTCAGAATGCATAGATAGAAGGCAAATAAGCGTTCTCTGGCTTTATTTCGCTTAGTTGCTTTCTCTTGAGTAGAACTGCATATTCACTCAAGAAATGAGCACCTTTGTGAAATGACCCAAATTGAAGCAGAAAACATTGTTGGAGTGTCAGAATGCATAGATAGAAGGCAAATAAGCGTTCCATGGCTTTATTTCGCTTAGTTGCTTACTCTTGAGTAGAACTGCATGTTCACTCCAGAAATAAGCATCTTTGTAAAATGAGTCAAATTGAAGCAGAACACATTGTTGGAGTGTCAGAATGCACAGATAGAAGGCAAATAAGCGTTCTATCGCTTTATTTCGCGTAGTTGCTTACTCTTGAGTAGAACTGCATGTTCACGCCAGAAATAAGCATCTTTGTGAAATGAGTCAAATTGAAGCAGAAAACATTGTTGGAGTGTCAGAATGCACAGATAGAAGGCAAATAAGCGTTCTATCGCTTTATTTCGCTTAGTTGCTTACTCTTGAGTAGAACTGCATGTTCACGCCAGAAATAAGCATCTTTGTAAAATGAGCCAAATTGAAGCAGAACACATTGTTGGAGTGTCAGAATGCATAGATAGAAGGCAAATAAGCATTCCATGGCTTTATTTCGCTTAGTTGTTTACTCTTGAGTAGAACTGCATGTTCACGCCAGAATTAAGCATCTTTGTAAAATGAGTCAAATTGAAGCAGAACACATTGGTGGAGTGTCAGAATGCAGAGATAGAAGGCAAATAAGCGTCCCATGGCTTTATTTCGCTTAATTGCTTACTCTTGAGTAGAACTGCATATTCACTCCAGGAATAAGCACCTTTGTAAAATGAGTCAAATTGAAGCAGAACACATTGGTGGAGTGTCAGAATGCACAGATAGAAGGCAAATAAGACTACCATGGCTTTATTTCACTTAGTTGCTTACTCTTGAGTAGAACTGCATGTTCACGCCAGAAATAAGCATCTTTGTAAAATGAGCCAAATTGAAGCAGAAAACATTGTTGGAGTGTCAGAATGCATAGATAGAAGGCAAATAAGCGTTCAATGGCTTTATTTCGCTTAGTTGCTTACTCTTGAGTAGAACTGCATATTCACTCAAGAAATGAGCACCTTTGTGAAATGACCCAAATTGAAGCAGAAAACATTGTTGGAGTGTTAGAATGCATAGATAGAAGGCAAATAAGCGTTCCATGGCTTTATTTCGCTTAGTTGCTTACTCTTGAGTAGAACTGCATGTTCACTCCAGAAATAAGCATCTTTGTAAAATGAGTCAAATTGAAGCAGAACACATTGTTGGAGTGTCAGAATGCACAGATAGAAGGCAAATAAGCGTTCTATCGCTTTATTTCGCTTAGTTGCTTACTCTTGAGTAGAACTGCATGTTCACGCCAGAAATAAGCATCTTTGTGAAATGAGTCAAATTGAAGCAGAAAACATTGTTGGAGTGTCAGAATGCACAGATAGAAGGCAAATAAGCGTTCTATCGCTTTATTTCGCTTAGTTGCTTACTCTTGAGTAGAACTGCATGTTCACGCCAGAAATAAGCATGTTTGTAAAATGAGTCAAATTGAAGCAGAACACATTGTTGGAGTGTCAGAATGCATAGATAGAAGGTAAATAAGCGTTCCATGGCTTTATTTCGCTTAGTTGCTTACTCTTGAGTAGAACTGCATGTTCACTGCAGAAATAAGCATCTTTGTAAAATGAGTCAAATTGAATCAGAACACATTGTTGGAGTGTCAGAATGCATAGATAGAAGGCAAATAAGCGTTCCATGGCTTTATTTCGCTTAGTTGCTTACTCTTGAATAGAACTGCTTGTTCACTCCAGGAATAATCACCTTTGTAAAATGAGCCAAATTGAAGCAGAAAACATTGTTGGAGTGTCAGAATGCATAGATAGAAGGCAAATAAGCGTTCCATGGCTTTATTTCGCTTAGTTGCTTACTCTTGAGTAGAACTGCATGTTCACGCCAGAATTAAGCATCTTTGTGAAATGAGTCAAATTGAAGCAGAACACATTGGTGGAGTGTCAGAATGCATAGATAGAAGGCAAATAAGCGTTCCATGGCTTTATTTCGCTTAGTTGCTTACTCTTGAGTAGAACTGCTTGTTCACTCCAGGAATAAGCATCCTTGTAAAATGAGTCAAATTGGAGCAGAAAACATTCTTGGAGTGTCAGAATGCACAGATAGAAGGCAAATAAGAGTTCTATCGCTTTATTTCGCTTAGTTGCTTACTCTTGAGTAGAACTGCATGTTCACGCCAGAATTAAGCATCTTTGTGAAATGAGTCAAATTGAAGCAGAACACATTGGTGGAGTGTCAGAATGGACAGATAGAAGGCAAATAAGCGTTCCATGGCTTTATTTCGCTTAGTTGCTTACTCTTGAGTAGAACTGCATGTTCACTCCAGGAATAAGCACCTTTGTAAAATGAGTCAAATTGAAGCAGAACACATTGGTGGAGTGTCAGAATGCACAGATAGAAGGCAAATAAGACTACCATGGCTTTATTTCACTTAGTTGCTTACTCTTGAGTAGAACTGCATGTTCACGCCAGAAATAAGCATCTTTGTAAAATGAGCCAAATTGAAGCAGAAAACATTGTTGGAGTGTCAGAATGCATAGATAGAAGGCAAATAAGCGTTCAATGGCTTTATTTCGCTTAGTTGCTTACTCTTGAGTAGAACTGCATATTCACTCAAGAAATGAGCACCTTTGTGAAATGACCCAAATTGAAGCAGAAAACATTGTTGGAGTGTCAGAATGCATAGATAGAAGGCAAATAAGCGTTCCATGGCTTTATTTCGCTTAGTTGCTTACTCTTGAGTAGAACTGCATGTTCACTCCAGAAATAAGCATCTTTGTAAAATGAGTCAAATTGAAGCAGAACACATTGTTGGAGTGTCAGAATGCACAGATAGAAGGCAAATAAGCGTTCTATCGCTTTATTTCGCTTAGTTGCTTACTCTTGAGTAGAACTGCATGTTCACGCCAGAAATAAGCATCTTTGTGAAATGAGTCAAATTGAAGCAGAAAACATTGTTGGAGTGTCAGAATGCACAGATAGAAGGCAAATAAGCGTTCTATCGCTTTATTTCGCTTAGTTGCTTACTCTTGAGTAGAACTGCATGTTCACGCCAGAAATAAGCATGTTTGTAAAATGAGTCAAATTGAAGCAGAACACATTGTTGGAGTGTCAGAATGCATAGATAGAAGGTAAATAAGCGTTCCATGGCTTTATTTCGCTTAGTTGCTTACTCTTGAGTAGAACTGCATGTTCACTGCAGAAATAAGCATCTTTGTAAAATGAGTCAAATTGAATCAGAACACATTGTTGGAGTGTCAGAATGCATAGATAGAAGGCAAATAAGCGTTCCATGGCTTTATTTCGCTTAGTTGCTTACTCTTGAATAGAACTGCTTGTTCACTCCAGGAATAATCACCTTTGTAAAATGAGCCAAATTGAAGCAGAAAACATTGTTGGAGTGTCAGAATGCATAGATAGAAGGCAAATAAGCGTTCCATGGCTTTATTTCGCTTAGTTGCTTACTCTTGAGTAGAACTGCATGTTCACGCCAGAATTAAGCATCTTTGTGAAATGAGTCAAATTGAAGCAGAACACATTGGTGGAGTGTCAGAATGCATAGATAGAAGGCAAATAAGCGTTCCATGGCTTTATTTCGCTTAGTTGCTTACTCTTGAGTAGAACTGCTTGTTCACTCCAGGAATAAGCATCCTTGTAAAATGAGTCAAATTGGAGCAGAAAACATTCTTGGAGTGTCAGAATGCACAGATAGAAGGCAAATAAGAGTTCTATCGCTTTATTTCGCTTAGTTGCTTACTCTTGAGTAGAACTGCATGTTCACGCCAGAATTAAGCATCTTTGTGAAATGAGTCAAATTGAAGCAGAACACATTGGTGGAGTGTCAGAATGGACAGATAGAAGGCAAATAAGCGTTCCATGGCTTTATTTCGCTTAGTTGCTTATTCTTGAGTAGAACTGCTTGTTCACTCCAGGAATAAGCATCCTTGTAAAATGAGTCAAATTGGAGCAGAAAACATTCTTGGAGTGTCAGAATGCACAGATAGAAGGCAAATAAGAGTTCTATCGCTTTATTTCGCTTAGTTGCTTACTCTTGAGTAGAACTGCATGTTCACGCCAGAATTAAGCATCTTTGTGAAATGAGTCAAATTGAAGCAGAACACATTGGTGGAGTGTCAGAATGGACAGATAGAAGGCAAATAAGCGTTCCATGGCTTTATTTCGCTTAGTTGCTTACTCTTGAGTAGAACTGCATATTCACTCAAGAAATAAGCATCTTTGTAAAATGAGTCAAATTGAAGCAGAACACATTGTTGGAGTGTCAGAATGCATAGATAGAAGGCAAATAAGCGTTCCATGGCTTTATTTCGCTTAGTTGCTTATTCTTGAGTAGAACTGCTTGTTCACTCCAGGAATAAGCATGTTTGTTAGATGAGTCAAATTGAAGCAGAAAACATTCTTGGAGTGTCAGAATGCACAGATAGAAGGCAAATAAGCGTTCTATCGCTATATTTCGCTTAGTTGCTTACTCTTGAGTAGAACTGCAGGTTCACGCCAGAAATAAGCATCTTTGTAAAATGAGCCAAATTGAAGCAGAAAACATTGTTGGAGTTTCAGAATGCATAGATAGAAGGCAAATAAGCGTTCCATGGCTTTATTTCGCTTAGTTGCTTACTCTTGAGTAGAACTGCATATTCACTCAAGAAATAAGCATCTTTGTAAAATGAGTCAAATTGAAGCAGAACACATTGTTGGAGTGTCAGAATGCATAGATAGAAGGCAAATAAGCGTTCTATCGATTTATTTCGCTTAGTTGCTTACTCTTGAGTAGAACTGCATGTTCACGCCAGAATTAAGCATCTTTGTGAAATGAGTCAAATTGAATCAGAACACATTGTTGGAGTGTCAGAATGCACAGATAGAAGGCAAATAAGCGTTCTATCGCTTTATTTCGCTTAGTTGCTTACTCTTGAGTAGAACTGCAGGTTCACGCTAGAAATAAGCATCTTTGTAAAATGAGCCAAATTGAAGCAGAAAACATTCTTGGAGTGTCAGAATGCACAGATAGAAGGCAAATAAGCATTCTATCGCTTTATTTCGCTTAGTTGCTTACTCTTGAGTAGAACTGCATGTTCACTCCAGGAATAAGCATCTTTATAAAATGAGTCAAATTGAAGCAGAAAACATTCTTGGAGTGTCAGAATTCACACATAGAAGGCAAATAAGCGTTCCATGGCTTGATTTCGCTTAGTTGCTAACTCTTGAGTAGAACTGCATGTTCACGCCAGAAATAAGCATCTTTGTGAAATGAGTCAAATTGAAGCAGAACACATTGCTGGAGTGTCAGAATGCATAGATAGAAGGCAAATAAGCGTTCCATGGCTTTATTTCGCTTAGTTGCTTACTCTTGAGTAGAACTGCATGTTCACTCCAGAAATAAGCATCTTTGTAAAATGAGTCAAATTGAAGCAGAACACATTGTTGGAGTGTCAGAATGCACAGATAGAAGGCAAATAAGCGTTCTATCGCTTTATTTCGCTTAGTTGCTTACTCTTGAGTAGAACTGCATGTTCACGCCAGAATTAAGCATCTTTGTAAAATGAGCCAAATTGAAGCAGAAAACATTGTTGGAGTGTCAGAATGCGTAGATAGAAGGCAAATAAGCGTTCCATGGCTTTATTTCGCTTAGTTGCTTATTCTTGAGTAGAACTGCTTGTTCACTCCAGGAATAAGCATCTTTGTAAAATGAGTCAAATTGAAGCAGAAAACATTCTTGGAGTGTCAGAATGCACAGATAGAAGGCAAATAAGCGTTCCATGGCTTGATTTCGCTTAGTTGCTAACTCTTGAGTAGAACTGCATGTTCACGCCAGAATTAAGCATCTTTGTGAAATGAGTCAAATTGAAGCAGAACACATTGCTGGAGTGTCAGAATGCATAGATAGAAGGCAAATAAGCGGTCCATGGCTTTATTTCGCTTAGTTGCTTACTCTTGAGTAGAACTGCATGTTCACTCCAGAAATAAGCATCTTTGTAAAATGAGTCAAATTGAAGCAGAACACATTGTTGGAGTATCATAATGCATAGATAGAAGGCAAATAAGCGTTCCATGGCTTTATTTCGCTTAGTTGCTTATTCTTGAGTAGAACTGCTTGTTCACTCCAGGAATAAGCATCTTTGTAAAATGAGTCAAATTGAAGCAGAAAACATTGTTGGAGTGTCAGAATGCACAGATAGAAGGCGAATAAGCGTTCTATCGCTTTATTTCGCTTAGTTGCTTACTCTTGAGTAGAACTGCATGTTCACGCCAGAATTAAGCATCTTTGTGAAATGAGTCAAATTGAAGCAGAGCACATTGTTGGAGTGTCAGAATGCATAGATAGAAAGCAAATAAGCGTTCCATGGCTTTATTTCGCTTAGTTGCTTACTCTTGAGTAGAACTGCATATTCACTCAAGAAATAAGCATCTTTGTAAAATGAGTCAAATTGAAGCAGAACACATTGTTGGAGTGTCAGAATGCATAGATAGAAGGCAAATAAGCGTTCCATGGCTTTATTTCGCTTAGTTGCTTACTCTTGAGTAGAACTGCATGTTCACGCCAGAAATAAGGATCTTTGTGACATGAGTCAAATTGAAGCAGAAAACATTGTTGGAGTGTCAGAATGCACCGATAGACGGCAAATAAGCGGCATCTTTGTAAAATGAGTCAAATTGAATCAGAACACATTGTTGGAGTGTCAGAATGCATAGATAGAAGGCAAATAAGCGTTCCATGGCTTTATTTCGCTTAGTTGCTTACTCTTGAGTAGAACTGCTTGTTCACTCCAGAAATAAGCATCTTTGTAAAATGAGTCAAATTGAAGCAGAACACATTGTTGGAGTGTCAGAATGCATAGATAGAAGGCAAATAAGCGTTCCATGGCTTTATTTCGCTTAGTTGCTTACTCTTGAGTAGAACTGCATGTTCACGCCAGAAATAAGGATCTTTGTGAAATAAGTCAAATTGAAGCAGAAAACATTGTTGGAGTGTCAGAATGCACAGATAGAAGGCAAATAAGCATTCTATCGCTTTATTTCGCTTAGTTGCTTACTCTTGAGTAGAACTGCAGGTTCACGCCAGAATTAAGCATCTTTGTGAAATGAGTCAAATTGAAGCAGAACACATTGTTGGAGTGTCAGAATGCACAGATAGAAGGCAAATAAGCGTTCCATGGCTTTATTTCGCTTAGTTGCTTACTCTTGAGTCGAACTGCATGTTCACTCCAGAAATAAGCATCTTTGTAAAATGAGTCAAATTGAATCAGAACACATTGTTGGAGTGTCAGAATGCACAGATAGAAGGCAAATAAGCGTTCCATGGCTTTATTTCGCTTAGTTGCTTATTCTTGAGTAGAACTGCTTGTTCACTCCAGGAATAAGCATCTTTATAAAATGAGTCAAATTGAAGCAGAAAACATTCTTGGAGTGTCAGAATTCACAGATAGAAGGCAAATAAGCGTTCCATGGCTTGATTTCGCTTAGTTGCTAACTCTTGAGTAGAACTGCATGTTCACGCCAGAAATAAGCATCTTTGTGAAATGAGTCAAATTGAAGCAGAACACATTGCTGGAGTGTCAGAATGCATAGATAGAAGGCAAATAAGCGTTCCATGGCTTTATTTCGCTTAGTTGCTTACTCTTGAGTAGAACTGCATGTTCACTCCAGAAATAAGCATCTTTGTAAAATGAGTCAAATTGAAGCAGAACACATTGGTGGAGTGTCAGAATGCAGAGATAGAAGGCAAATAAGCGTTCCATGGCTTTATTTCGCTTAGTTGCTTACTCTTGAGTAGAACTGCATGTTCACTCCAGAAATAAGCATCTTTGTAAAATGAGTCAAATTGAATCAGAACACATTGGTGGAGTGTCAGAATGCATAGATAGAAGGCAAATAAGCGTTCCATGGCTTTATTTCGCTTAGTTGCTTACTCTTGAGTAGAACTGCATATTCACTCAAGAAATGAGCACCTTTGTGAAATGACCCAAATTGAAGCAGAAAACATGGTTGGAGTGTCAGAATGCATAGATAGAAGGCAAATAAGCGTTCCATGGCTTTATTTCGCTTAGTTGCTTACTCTTGAGTAGAACTGCATGTTCACGCCAGAAATAAGCATCTTTGTGAAATGAGTCAAATTGAAGCAGAACACATTGTTGGAGTGTCAGAATGCACAGATAGAAGGCAAATAAGCGTTCTATCGCTTTATTTCGCTTAGTTGCTTACTCTTGAGTAGAACTGCATGTTCACACCAGAATTAAGCATCTTTGTGAAATGAGTCAAATTGAAGCAGAACACATTGGTGGAGTGTCAGAATGGACAGATAGAAGGCAAATAAGCGTTCCATGGCTTTATTTCGCTTAGTTGCTTACTCTTGAGTAGAACTGCATATTCACTCAAGAAATAAGCATCTTTGTAAAATGAGTCAAATTGAAGCAGAACACATTGTTGGAGTGTCAGAATGCATAGATAGAAGGCAAATAAGCGTTCCATGGCTTTATTTCGCTTAGTTGCTTATTCTTGAGTAGAACTGCTTGTTCACTCCAGGAATAAGCATGTTTGTTAGATGAGTCAAATTGAAGCAGAAAACATTCTTGGAGTGTCAGAATGCACAGATAGAAGGCAAATAAGCGTTCTATCGCTATATTTCGCTTAGTTGCTTACTCTTGAGTAGAACTGCAGGTTCACGCCAGAAATAAGCATCTTTGTAAAATGAGCCAAATTGAAGCAGAAAACATTGTTGGAGTATCAGAATGCATAGATAGAAGGCAAATAAGCGTTCCATGGCTTTATTTCGCTTAGTTGCTTACTCTTGAGTAGAACTGCATATTCACTCAAGAAATAAGCATCTTTGTAAAATGAGTCAAATTGAAGCAGAACACATTGTTGGAGTGTCAGAATGCATAGATAGAAGGCAAATAAGCGTTCTATCGATTTATTTCGCTTAGTTGCTTACTCTTGAGTAGAACTGCATGTTCACGCCAGAATTAAGCATCTTTGTGAAATGAGTCAAATTGAATCAGAACACATTGTTGGAGTGTCAGAATGCACAGATAGAAGGCAAATAAGCGTTCTATCGCTTTATTTCGCTTAGTTGCTTACTCTTGAGTAGAACTGCAGGTTCACGCCAGAAATAAGCATCTTTGTAAAATGAGCCAAATTGAAGCAGAAAACATTCTTGGAGTGTCAGAATGCACAGATAGAAGGCAAATAAGCATTCTATCGCTTTATTTCGCTTAGTTGCTTACTCTTGAGTAGAACTGCATGTTCACTCCAGAAATAAGCATCTTTGTAAAATGAGTCAAATTGAATCAGAACACATTGTTGGAGTGTCAGAATGCACAGATAGAAGGCGAATAAGCGTTCTATCGCTTTATTTCGCTTAGTTGCTTACTCTTGAGTAGAACTGCATGTTCACGCCAGAAATAAGCATCTTTGTAAAATGAGCCAAATTGAAGCAGAACACATTGTTGGAGTGTCATAATGCATAGATAGAAGGCAAATAAGCGTTCCATGGCTTTATTTCGCTTAGTTGCTTATTCTTGAGTAGAACTGCTTGTTCACTCCAGGAATAAGCATCTTTATAAAATGAGTCAAATTGAAGCAGAAAACATTCTTGGAGTGTCAGAATTCACAGATAGAAGGCAAATAAGCGTTCCATGGCTTGATTTCGCTTAGTTGCTAACTCTTGAGTAGAACTGCATGTTCACGCCAGAAATAAGCATCTTTGTGAAATGAGTCAAATTGAAGCAGAACACATTGCTGGAGTGTCAGAATGCATAGATAGAAGGCAAATAAGCGTTCCATGGCTTTATTTCGCTTAGTTGCTTACTCTTGAGTAGAACTGCATGTTCACTCCAGAAATAAGCATCTTTGTAAAATGAGTCAAATTGAAGCAGAACACATTGTTGGAGTGTCAGAATGCACAGATAGAAGGCAAATAAGCGTTCTATCGCTTTATTTCGCTTAGTTGCTTACTCTTGAGTAGAACTGCATGTTCACGCCAGAATTAAGCATCTTTGTAAAATGAGCCAAATTGAAGCAGAAAACATTGTTGGAGTGTCAGAATGCGTAGATAGAAGGCAAATAAGCGTTCCATGGCTTTATTTCGCTTAGTTGCTTATTCTTGAGTAGAACTGCTTGTTCACTCCAGGAATAAGCATCTTTGTAAAATGAGTCAAATTGAAGCAGAAAACATTCTTGGAGTGTCAGAATGCACAGATAGAAGGCAAATGAGCGTTCCATGGCTTGATTTCGCTTAGTTGCTAACTCTTGAGTAGAACTGCATGTTCACGCCAGAATTAAGCATCTTTGTGAAATGAGTCAAATTGAAGCAGAACACATTGCTGGAGTGTCAGAATGCATAGATAGAAGGCAAATAAGCGGTCCATGGCTTTATTTCGCTTAGTTGCTTACTCTTGAGTAGAACTGCATGTTCACTCCAGAAATAAGCATCTTTGTAAAATGAGTCAAATTGAAGCAGAACACATTGTTGGAGTATCATAATGCATAGATAGAAGGCAAATAAGCGTTCCATGGCTTTATTTCGCTTAGTTGCTTATTCTTGAGTAGAACTGCTTGTTCACTCCAGGAATAAGCATCTTTGTAAAATGAGTCAAATTGAAGCAGAAAACATTGTTGGAGTGTCAGAATGCACAGATAGAAGGCGAATAAGCGTTCTATCGCTTTATTTCGCTTAGTTGCTTACTCTTGAGTAGAACTGCATGTTCACGCCAGAATTAAGCATCTTTGTGAAATGAGTCAAATTGAAGCAGAGCACATTGTTGGAGTGTCAGAATGCATAGATAGAAGGCAAATAAGCGTTCCATGGCTTTATTTCGCTTAGTTGCTTACTCTTGAGTAGAACTGCATATTCACTCAAGAAATAAGCATCTTTGTAAAATGAGTCAAATTGAAGCAGAACACATTGTTGGAGTGTCAGAATGCATAGATAGAAGGCAAATAAGCGTTCCATGGCTTTATTTCGCTTAGTTGCTTACTCTTGAGTAGAACTGCATGTTCACGCCAGAAATAAGGATCTTTGTGACATGAGTCAAATTGAATCAGAACACATTGTTGGAGTGTCAGAATGCACAGATAGACGGCAAATAAGCGGCATCTTTGTAAAATGAGTCAAATTGAATCAGAACACATTGTTGGAGTGTCAGAATGCATAGATAGAAGGCAAATAAGCGTTCCATGGCTTTATTTCGCTTAGTTGCTTACTCTTGAGTAGAACTGCTTGTTCACTCCAGAAATAAGCATCTTTGTAAAATGAGTCAAATTGAAGCAGAACACATTGTTGGAGTGTCAGAATGCATAGATAGAAGGCAAATAAGCGTTCCATGGCTTTGTTTCGCTTAGTTGCTTACTCTTGAGTAGAACTGCATGTTCACGCCAGAAATAAGGATCTTTGTGAAATAAGTCAAATTGAAGCAGAAAACATTGTTGGAGTGTCAGAATGCACAGATAGAAGGCAAATAAGCATTCTATCGCTTTATTTCGCTTAGTTGCTTACTCTTGAGTAGAACTGCAGGTTCACGCCAGAATTAAGCATCTTTGTGAAATGAGTCAAATTGAAGCAGAACACATTGTTGGAGTGTCAGAATGCACAGATAGAAGGCAAATAAGCGTTCCATGGCTTTATTTCGCTTAGTTGCTTACTCTTGAGTCGAACTGCATGTTCACTCCAGAAATAAGCATCTTTGTAAAATGAGTCAAATTGAATCAGAACACATTGTTGGAGTGTCAGAATGCACAGATAGAAGGCAAATAAGCGTTCCATGGCTTTATTTCGCTTAGTTGCTTATTCTTGAGTAGAACTGCTTGTTCACTCCAGGAATAAGCATCTTTATAAAATGAGTCAAATTGAAGCAGAAAACATTCTTGGAGTGTCAGAATTCACAGATAGAAGGCAAATAAGCGTTCCATGGCTTGATTTCGCTTAGTTGCTAACTCTTGAGTAGAACTGCATGTTCACGCCAGAAATAAGCATCTTTGTGAAATGAGTCAAATTGAAGCAGAACACATTGCTGGAGTGTCAGAATGCATAGATAGAAGGCAAATAAGCGTTCCATGGCTTTATTTCGCTTAGTTGCTTACTCTTGAGTAGAACTGCATGTTCACTCCAGAAATAAGCATCTTTGTAAAATGAGTCAAATTGAAGCAGAAAACATTGTTGGAGTGTCAGAATGCATAGATAGAAGGCAAATAAGCGTTCCATGGCTTTATTTCGCTTAGTTGCTTATTCTTGAGTAGAACTGCTTGTTCACTCCAGGAATAAGCATCTTTGTAAAATGAGTCAAATTGAAGCAGAAAACATTGTTGGAGTGTCAGAATGCACAGATAGAAGGCGAATAAGCGTTCTATCGCTTTATTTCGCTTAGTTGCTTACTCTTGAGTAGAACTGCATGTTCACGCCAGAATTAAGCATCTTTGTGAAATGAGTCAAATTGAAGCAGAGCACATTGTTGGAGTGTCAGAATGCATAGATAGAAGGCAAATAAGCGTTCCATGGCTTTATTTCGCTTCGTTGCTTACTCTTGAGTAGAACTGCATATTCACTCAAGAAATAAGCATCTTTGTAAAATGAGTCAAATTGAAGCAGAACACATTGTTGGAGTGTCAGAATGCATAGATAGAAGGCAAATAAGCGTTCCATGGCTTTATTTCGCTTAGTTGCTTACTCTTGAGTAGAACTGCATGTTCACGCCAGAAATAAGGATCTTTGTGACATGAGTCAAATTGAATCAGAACACATTGTTGGAGTGTCAGAATGCACAGATAGACGGCAAATAAGCGGCATCTTTGTAAAATGAGTCAAATTGAATCAGAACACATTGTTGGAGTGTCAGAATGCATAGATAGAAGGCAAATAAGCGTTCCATGGCTTTATTTCGCTTAGTTGCTTACTCTTGAGTAGAACTGCTTGTTCACTCCAGAAATAAGCATCTTTGTAAAATGAGTCAAATTGAAGCAGAACACATTGTTGGAGTGTCAGAATGCATAGATAGAAGGCAAATAAGCGTTCCATGGCTTTGTTTCGCTTAGTTGCTTACTCTTGAGTAGAACTGCATGTTCACGCCAGAAATAAGGATCTTTGTGAAATAAGTCAAATTGAAGCAGAAAACATTGTTGGAGTGTCAGAATGCACAGATAGAAGGCAAATAAGCATTCTATCGCTTTATTTCGCTTAGTTGCTTACTCTTGAGTAGAACTGCAGGTTCACGCCAGAATTAAGCATCTTTGTGAAATGAGTCAAATTGAAGCAGAACACATTGTTGGAGTGTCAGAATGCACAGATAGAAGGCAAATAAGCGTTCCATGGCTTTATTTCGCTTAGTTGCTTACTCTTGAGTCGAACTGCATGTTCACTCCAGAAATAAGCATCTTTGTAAAATGAGTCAAATTGAATCAGAACACATTGTTGGAGTGTCAGAATGCACAGATAGAAGGCAAATAAGCGTTCCATGGCTTTATTTCGCTTAGTTGCTTATTCTTGAGTAGAACTGCTTGTTCACTCCAGGAATAAGCATCTTTATAAAATGAGTCAAATTGAAGCAGAAAACATTCTTGGAGTGTCAGAATTCACAGATAGAAGGCAAATAAGCGTTCCATGGCTTGATTTCGCTTAGTTGCTAACTCTTGAGTAGAACTGCATGTTCACGCCAGAAATAAGCATCTTTGTGAAATGAGTCAAATTGAAGCAGAACACATTGCTGGAGTGTCAGAATGCATAGATAGAAGGCAAATAAGCGTTCCATGGCTTTATTTCGCTTAGTTGCTTACTCTTGAGTAGAACTGCATGTTCACTCCAGAAATAAGCATCTTTGTAAAATGAGTCAAATTGAAGCAGAACACATTGGTGGAGTGTCAGAATGCAGAGATAGAAGGCAAATAAGCGTTCCATGGCTTTATTTCGCTTAGTTGCTTACTCTTGAGTAGAACTGCATGTTCACTCCAGAAATAAGCATCTTTGTAAAATGAGTCAAATTGAATCAGAACACATTGGTGGAGTGTCAGAATGCATAGATAGAAGGCAAATAAGCGTTCCATGGCTTTATTTCGCTTAGTTGCTTACTCTTGAGTAGAACTGCATATTCACTCAAGAAATGAGCACATTTGTGAAATGACCCAAATTGAAGCAGAAAACATGGTTGGAGTGTCAGAATGCATAGATAGAAGGCAAATAAGCGTTCCATGGCTTTATTTCGCTTAGTTGCTTACTCTTGAGTAGAACTGCATGTTCACGCCAGAAATAAGCATCTTTGTGAAATGAGTCAAATTGAAGCAGAACACATTGTTGGAGTGTCAGAATGCACAGATAGAAGGCAAATAAGCGTTCTATCGCTTTATTTCGCTTAGTTGCTTACTCTTGAGTAGAACTGCATGTTCACGCCAGAAATAAGCATGTTTGTAAAATGAGTCAAATTGAAGCAGAACACATTGTTGGAGTGTCAGAATGCATAGATAGAAGGCAAATAAGCGTTCCATGGCTTTATTTCGCTTAGTTGCTTACTCTTGAGTAGAACTGCATGTTCACTCCAGGAATAATCACCTTTGTAAAATGAGCCACATTGAAGCAGAAAACATTGTTGGAGTGTCAGAATGCATAGATAGAAGGCAAATAAGCGTTCCATGGCTTTATTTCGCTTAGTTGCTTACTCTTGAGTAGAACTGCATGTTCACTGCAGAAATAAGCATCTTTGTAAAATGAGTCAAATTGAATCAGAACACATTGTTGGAGTGTCAGAATGCATAGATAGAAGGCAAATAAGCGTTCCATGGCTTTATTTCGCTTAGTTGCTTACTCTTGAGTAGAACTGCATGTTCACGCCAGAAATAAGGATCTTTGTGACATGAGTCAAATTGAATCAGAACACATTGTTGGAGTGTCAGAATGCACAGATAGACGGCAAATAAGCGGCATCTTTGTAAAATGAGTCAAATTGAATCAGAACACATTGTTGGAGTGTCAGAATGCATAGATAGAAGGCAAATAAGCGTTCCATGGCTTTATTTCGCTTAGTTGCTTACTCTTGAGTAGAACTGCTTGTTCACTCCAGAAATAAGCATCTTTGTAAAATGAGTCAAATTGAAGCAGAACACATTGTTGGAGTGTCAGAATGCATAGATAGAAGGCAAATAAGCGTTCCATGGCTTTGTTTCGCTTAGTTGCTTACTCTTGAGTAGAACTGCATGTTCACGCCAGAAATAAGGATCTTTGTGAAATAAGTCAAATTGAAGCAGAAAACATTGTTGGAGTGTCAGAATGCACAGATAGAAGGCAAATAAGCATTCTATCGCTTTATTTCGCTTAGTTGCTTACTCTTGAGTAGAACTGCAGGTTCACGCCAGAATTAAGCATCTTTGTGAAATGAGTCAAATTGAAGCAGAACACATTGTTGGAGTGTCAGAATGCACAGATAGAAGGCAAATAAGCGTTCCATGGCTTTATTTCGCTTAGTTGCTTACTCTTGAGTCGAACTGCATGTTCACTCCAGAAATAAGCATCTTTGTAAAATGAGTCAAATTGAATCAGAACACATTGTTGGAGTGTCAGAATGCACAGATAGAAGGCAAATAAGCGTTCCATGGCTTTATTTCGCTTAGTTGCTTATTCTTGAGTAGAACTGCTTGTTCACTCCAGGAATAAGCATCTTTATAAAATGAGTCAAATTGAAGCAGAAAACATTCTTGGAGTGTCAGAATTCACAGATAGAAGGCAAATAAGCGTTCCATGGCTTGATTTCGCTTAGTTGCTAACTCTTGAGTAGAACTGCATGTTCACGCCAGAAATAAGCATCTTTGTGAAATGAGTCAAATTGAAGCAGAACACATTGCTGGAGTGTCAGAATGCATAGATAGAAGGCAAATAAGCGTTCCATGGCTTTATTTCGCTTAGTTGCTTACTCTTGAGTAGAACTGCATGTTCACTCCAGAAATAAGCATCTTTGTAAAATGAGTCAAATTGAAGCAGAACACATTGGTGGAGTGTCAGAATGCAGAGATAGAAGGCAAATAAGCGTTCCATGGCTTTATTTCGCTTAGTTGCTTACTCTTGAGTAGAACTGCATGTTCACTCCAGAAATAAGCATCTTTGTAAAATGAGTCAAATTGAATCAGAACACATTGGTGGAGTGTCAGAATGCATAGATAGAAGGCAAATAAGCGTTCCATGGCTTTATTTCGCTTAGTTGCTTACTCTTGAGTAGAACTGCATATTCACTCAAGAAATGAGCACCTTTGTGAAATGACCCAAATTGAAGCAGAAAACATGGTTGGAGTGTCAGAATGCATAGATAGAAGGCAAATAAGCGTTCCATGGCTTTATTTCGCTTAGTTGCTTACTCTTGAGTAGAACTGCATGTTCACGCCAGAAATAAGCATCTTTGTGAAATGAGTCAAATTGAAGCAGAACACATTGTTGGAGTGTCAGAATGCACAGATAGAAGGCAAATAAGCGTTCTATCGCTTTATTTCGCTTAGTTGCTTACTCTTGAGTAGAACTGCATGTTCACGCCAGAAATAAGCATGTTTGTAAAATGAGTCAAATTGAAGCAGAACACATTGTTGGAGTGTCAGAATGCATAGATAGAAGGCAAATAAGCGTTCCATGGCTTTATTTCGCTTAGTTGCTTACTCTTGAGTAGAACTGCATGTTCACTGCAGAAATAAGCATCTTTGTAAAATGAGTCAAATTGAATCAGAACACATTGTTGGAGTGTCAGAATGCATAGATAGAAGGCAAATAAGCGTTCCATGGCTTTATTTCGCTTAGTTGCTTACTCTTGAGTAGAACTGCTTGTTCACTCCAGGAATAATCACCTTTGTAAAATGAGCCAAATTGAAGCAGAAAACATTGTTGGAGTGTCATAATGCATAGATAGAAGGCAAATAAGCGTTCCATGGCTTTATTTCGCTTAGTTGCTTACTCTTGAGTAGAACTGCATGTTCACTCCAGAAATAAGCATCTTTGTAAAATGAGTCAAATTGAAGCAGAACACATTGTTGGAGTGTCAGAATGCATAGATAGAAGGCAAATAAGCGTTCGATGGCTTTATTTCGCTTAGTTGCTTACTCTTGAGTAGAACTGCATGTTCACTCCAGAAATAAGCATCTTTGTAAAATGAGTCAAAGTGAAGCAGAACACATTGTTGGAGTGTCAGAATGCATAGATAGAAGGCAAATAAGCGTTCTCTGGCTTTATTTCGCTTAGTTGCTTACTCTTGAGTAGAACTGCATGTTCACGCCAGAAATAAGCATCTTTGTAAAATGAGCCAAATTGAAGCAGAAAACATTGTTGGAGTGTCAGAATGCATAGATAGAAGGCAAATAAGCGTTCTCTGGCTTTATTTCGCTTAGTTGCTTACTCTTGAGTAGAACTGCATGTTCACTCCAGAAATAAGCATCTTTGTAAAATGAGTCAAAGTGAAGCAGAACACATTGTTGGAGTGTCAGAATGCATAGATAGAAGGCAAATAAGCGTTCCATGGCTTTGTTTCGCTTAGTTGCTTACTCTTGAGTAGAACTGCATGTTCACGCCAGAAATAAGGATCTTTGTGAAATAAGTCAAATTGAAGCAGAAAACATTGTTGGAGTGTCAGAATGCACAGATAGAAGGCAAATAAGCATTCTATCGCTTTATTTCGCTTAGTTGCTTACTCTTGAGTAGAACTGCAGGTTCACGCCAGAATTAAGCATCTTTGTGAAATGAGTCAAATTGAAGCAGAACACATTGTTGGAGTGTCAGAATGCACAGATAGAAGGCAAATAAGCGTTCCATGGCTTTATTTCGCTTAGTTGCTTACTCTTGAGTCGAACTGCATGTTCACTCCAGAAATAAGCATCTTTGTAAAATGAGTCAAATTGAAGCAGAAAACATTCTTGGAGTGTCAGAATTCACAGATAGAAGGCAAATAAGCGTTCCATGGCTTGATTTCGCTTAGTTGCTAACTCTTGAGTAGAACTGCATGTTCACGCCAGAAATAAGCATCTTTGTGAAATGAGTCAAATTGAAGCAGAACACATTGCTGGAGTGTCAGAATGCATAGATAGAAGGCAAATAAGCGTTCCATGGCTTTATTTCGCTTAGTTGCTTACTCTTGAGTAGAACTGCATGTTCACTCCAGAAATAAGCATCTTTGTAAAATGAGTCAAATTGAAGCAGAACACATTGGTGGAGTGTCAGAATGCAGAGATAGAAGGCAAATAAGCGTTCCATGGCTTTATTTCGCTTAGTTGCTTACTCTTGAGTAGAACTGCATGTTCACTCCAGAAATAAGCATCTTTGTAAAATGAGTCAAATTGAATCAGAACACATTGGTGGAGTGTCAGAATGCATAGATAGAAGGCAAATAAGCGTTCTATGGGTTTATTTCACTTAGTTGCTTACTCTTGAGTAGAACTGCATATTCACTCAAGAAATAAGCATCTTTGTAAAATGAGTCAAATTGAAGCAGAACACATTGTTGGAGTGTCAGAATGCATAGATAGAAGGCAAATAAGCGTTCCATGGCTTTATTTCGCTTAGTTGCTTACTCTTGAGTAGAACTGCATGTTCACGCCAGAAATAAGGATCTTTGTGAAATGAGTCAAATTGAAGCAGAAAACATTGTTGGAGTGTCAGAATGCACAGATAGAAGGCAAATAAGCGTTCCATGGCTTTATTTCGCTTAGTTGCTTACTCTTGAGTCGAACTGCATGTTCACTCCAGAAATAAGCATCTTTGTAAAATGAGTCAAATTGAAGCAGAACACATTGTTGGAGTGTCAGAATGCACAGATAGAAGGCAAATAAGCGTTCTATCGCTTTATTTCGCTTAGTTGCTTACTCTTGAGTAGAACTGCTTGTTCACTCCAGGAATAATCACCTTTGTAAAATGAGCCAAATTGAAGCAGAAAACATTGTTGGAGTGTCAGAATGCATAGATAGAAGGCAAATAAGCGTTCCATGGCTTTATTTCCCTTAGTTGCTTACTCTTGAGTAGAACTGCATGTTCACTCCAGGAATAATCACCTTTGTAAAATGAGTCAAATTGAAGCAGAACACATTGTTGGAGTGTCAGAATGCACAGATAGAAGGCAAATAAGCGTTCTATCGCTTTATTTCGCTTAGTTGCTTACTCTTGAGTAGAACTGCATATTCACTCAAGAAATAAGCATCTTTGTAAAATGAGTCAAATTGAAGCAGAACACATTGTTGGAGTGTCAGAATGCACAGATAGAAGGCAAATAAGCGTTCTATCGCTTTATTTCGCTTAGTTGCTTACTCTTGAGTAGAACTGCATGTTCACGCCAGAAATAAGCATCTTTGTAAAATGAGCCAAATTGAAGCAGAACACATTGTTGGAGTGTCAGAATGCATAGATAGAAGGCAAATAAGCGTTCCATGGCTTTATTTCGCTTAGTTGCTTACTCTTGAGTAGAACTGCATGTTCACGCCAGAATTAAGCATCTTTGTAAAATGAGTCAAATTGAAGCAGAACACATTGGTGGAGTGTCAGAATGCAGAGATAGAAGGCAAATAAGCGTCCCATGGCTTTATTTCGCTTAGTTGCTTACTCTTGAGTAGAACTGCATATTCACTCCAGGAATAAGCACCTTTGTAAAATGAGTCAAAGTGAAGCAGAACACATTGTTGGAGTGTCAGAATGCATAGATAGAAGGCAAATAAGCGTTCTCTGGCTTTATTTCGCTTAGTTGCTTTCTCTTGAGTAGAACTGCATATTCACTCCAGGAATAAGCACCTTTGTAAAATGAGTCAAATTGAAGCAGAACACATTGGTGGAGTGTCAGAATGCACAGCTAGAAGGCAAATAAGACTACCATGGCTTTATTTCGCTTAGTTGCTTACTCTTGAGTAGAACTGCATGTTCACGCCAGATATAAGCATCTTTGTAAAATGTGCCAAATTGAAGCAGAAAACATTGTTGGAGTGTCAGAATGCATAGATAGAAGGCAAATAAGCGTTCCATGGCTTTATTTCGCTTAGTTGCTTACTCTTGAGTAGAACTGCATATTCACTCAAGAAATGAGCACCTTTGTGAAATGACCCAAATTGAAGCAGAAAACATTGTTGGAGTGTCAGAATGCATAGATAGAAGGCAAATAAGCTTTCCATGGCTTTATTTCGCTTAGTTGCTTACTCTTGAGTAGAACTGCATGTTCACTCCAGAAATAAGCATCTTTGTAAAATGAGTCAAATTGAAGCAGAACACATTGTGGGAGTGTCAGAATGCACAGATAGAAGGCAAATAAGCGTTCTATCGCTTTATTTCGCTTAGTTGCTTACTCTTGAGTAGAACTGCATGTTCACGCCAGAAATAAGCATCTTTGTGAAATGAGTCAAATTGAAGCAGAAAACATTGTTGGAGTGTCAGAATGCACAGATAGAAGGCAAATAAGCGTTCTATCGCTTTATTTCGCTTAGTTGCTTACTCTTGAGTAGAACTGCATGTTCACGCCAGAAATAAGCATCTTTGTAAAATGAGCCAAATTGAAGCAGAACACATTGTTGGAGTGTCAGAATGCATAGATAGAAGGCAAATAAGCGTTCCATGGCTTTATTTCGCTTAGTTGTTTACTCTTGAGTAGAACTGCATGTTCACGCCAGAATTAAGCATCTTTGTAAAATGAGTCAAATTGAAGCAGAACACATTGGTGGAGTGTCAGAATGCAGAGATAGAAGGCAAATAAGCGTCCCATGGCTTTATTTCGCTTAGTTGCTTACTCTTGAGTAGAACTGCATGTTCACTCCAGGAATAAGCACCTTTGTAAAATGAGTCAAAGTGAAGCAGAACACATTGTTGGAGTGTCAGAATGCATAGATAGAAGGCAAATAAGCGTTCTCTGGCTTTATTTCGCTTAGTTGCTTTCTCTTGAGTAGAACTGCATATTCACTCAAGAAATGAGCACCTTTGTGAAATGACCCAAATTGAAGCAGAAAACATTGTTGGAGTGTCAGAATGCATAGATAGAAGGCAAATAAGCGTTCCATGGCTTTATTTCGCTTAGTTGCTTACTCTTGAGTAGAACTGCATGTTCACTCCAGAAATAAGCATCTTTGTAAAATGAGTCAAATTGAAGCAGAACACATTGTTGGAGTGTCAGAATGCACAGATAGAAGGCAAATAAGCGTTCTATCGCTTTATTTCGCGTAGTTGCTTACTCTTGAGTAGAACTGCATGTTCACGCCAGAAATAAGCATCTTTGTGAAATGAGTCAAATTGAAGCAGAAAACATTGTTGGAGTGTCAGAATGCACAGATAGAAGGCAAATAAGCGTTCTATCGCTTTATTTCGCTTAGTTGCTTACTCTTGAGTAGAACTGCATGTTCACGCCAGAAATAAGCATCTTTGTAAAATGAGCCAAATTGAAGCAGAACACATTGTTGGAGTGTCAGAATGCATAGATAGAAGGCAAATAAGCGTTCCATGGCTTTATTTCGCTTAGTTGTTTACTCTTGAGTAGAACTGCATGTTCACGCCAGAATTAAGCATCTTTGTAAAATGAGTCAAATTGAAGCAGAACACATTGTTGGAGTGTCAGAATGCACAGATAGAAGGCAAATAAGCGTTCTATCGCTTTATTTCGCTTAGTTGCTTACTCTTGAGTAGAACTGCATGTTCACGCCAGAAATAAGCATCTTTGTGAAATGAGTCAAATTGAAGCAGAAAACATTGTTGGAGTGTCAGAATGCACAGATAGAAGGCAAATAAGCGTTCTATCGCTTTATTTCGCTTAGTTGCTTACTCTTGAGTAGAACTGCATGTTCACGCCAGAAATAAGCATCTTTGTGAAATGAGTCAAATTGAAGCAGAAAACATTGTTGGAGTGTCAGAATGCAGAGATAGAAGGCAAATAAGCGTCCCATGGCTTTATTTCGCTTAGTTGCTTACTCTTGAGTAGAACTGCATGTTCACTCCAGGAATAAGCACCTTTGTAAAATGAGTCAAATTGAAGCAGAACACATTGGTGGAGTGTCAGAATGCACAGATAGAAGGCAAATAAGACTACCATGGCTTTATTTTGCTTAGTTGCTTACTCTTGAGTAGAACTGCATGTTCACGCCAGAAATAAGCATCTTTGTAAAATGAGCCAAATTGAAGCAGAAAACATTGTTGGAGTGTCAGAATGCATAGATAGAAGGCAAATAAGCGTTCCATGGCTTTATTTCGCTTAGTTGCTTACTCTTGAGTAGAACTGCATATTCACTCAAGAAATGAGCACCTTTGTGAAATGACCCAAATTGAAGCAGAAAACATTGTTGGAGTGTCAGAATGCATAGATAGAAGGCAAATAAGCGTTCCATGGCTTTATTTCGCTTAGTTGCTTACTCTTGAGTAGAACTGCATGTTCACTCCAGAAATAAGCATCTTTGTAAAATGAGTCAAATTGAAGCAGAACACATTGTTGGAGTGTCAGAATGCACAGATAGAAGGCAAATAAGCGTTCTATCGCTTTATTTCGCTTAGTTGCTTACTCTTGAGTAGAACTGCATGTTCACGCCAGAAATAAGCATCTTTGTGAAATGAGTCAAATTGAAGCAGAAAACATTGTTGGAGTGTCAGAATGCACAGATAGAAGGCAAATAAGCGTTCTATCGCTTTATTTCGCTTAGTTGCTTACTCTTGAGTAGAACTGCATGTTCACGCCAGAAATAAGCATGTTTGTAAAATGAGTCAAATTGAAGCAGAACACATTGTTGGAGTGTCAGAATGCATAGATAGAAGGTAAATAAGCGTTCCATGGCTTTATTTCGCTTAGTTGCTTACTCTTGAGTAGAACTGCATGTTCACTGCAGAAATAAGCATCCTTGTAAAATGAGTCAAATTGAATCAGAACACATTGTTGGAGTGTCAGAATGCATAGATAGAAGGCAAATAAGCGTTCCATGGCTTTATTTCGCTTAGTTGCTTACTCTTGAGTAGAACTGCTTGTTCACTCCAGGAATAATCACCTTTGTAAAATGAGCCAAATTGAAGCAGAAAACATTGTTGGAGTGTCAGAATGCATAGATAGAAGGCAAATAAGCGTTCCATGGCTTTATTTCGCTTAGTTGCTTACTCTTGAGTAGAACTGCATGTTCACTCCAGGAATAATCACCTTTGTAAAATGAGTCAAATTGAAGCAGAACAAATTGTTGGAGTGTCAGAATGCACAGATAGAAGGCGAAAAAGCGTTCTATCGCTTTATTTCGCTTAGTTGCTTACTCTTGAGTAGAACTGCATATTCACTCAAGAAATAAGCATCTTTGTAAAATGAGTCAAATTGAAGCAGAACACATTGTTGGAGTGTCAGAATGCATAGATAGAAGGCAAATAAGCGTTCCATGGCTTTATTTCGCTTAGTTGCTTACTCTTGAGTAGAACTGCATGTTCACGCCAGAATTAAGCATCTTTGTGAAATGAGTCAAATTGAAGCAGAACACATTGGTGGAGTGTCAGAATGCATAGATAGAAGGCAAATAAGCGTTCCGTGGCTTTATTTCGCTTAGTTGCTTACTCTTGAGTCGAACTGCATGTTCACTCCAGAAATAAGCATCTTTGTAAAATGAGTCAAATTGAATCAGAACACATTGTTGGAGTGTCAGAATGCACAGATAGAAGGCAAATAAGCGTTCTATCGCTTTATTTCGCTTAGTTGCTTACTCTTGAGTAGAACTGCATGTTTACGCCAGAAATAAGCATCTTTGTAAAATGAGCCAAATTGAAGCAGAAAACATTGTTGGAGTGTCAGAATGCATAGACAGAAGGCAAATAAGCGTTCCATGGCTTTATTTCGCTTAGTTGCTTACTCTTGAGTAGAACTCCATGTTCACTTCAGAAATAAGCATCTTTGTAAAATGAGTCAAATTGAAGCAGAACACATTATTGGAGTGTCATAATGCATAGATAGAAGGCAAATAAGCGTTCCATGGCTTTATTTCGCTTAGTTGCTTATTCTTGAGTAGAACTGCTTGTTCACTCCAGGAATAAGCATCCTTGTAAAATGAGTCAAATTGGAGCAGAAAACATTCTTGGAGTGTCAGAATGCACAGATAGAAGGCAAATAAGCGTTCCATGGCTTTATTTCGCTTAGTTGCTTACTCTTGAGTAGAACTGCATGTTCACGCCAGAATTAAGCATCTTTGTGAAATGAGTCAAATTGAAGCAGAACACATTGGTGGAGTGTCAGAATGGACAGATAGAAGGCAAATAAGCGTTCCATGGCTTTATTTCGCTTAGTTGCTTACTCTTGAGTAGAACTGCATATTCACTCAAGAAATTAGCATCTTTGTAAAATGAGTCAAATTGAAGCAGAACACATTGTTGGAGTGTCAGAATGCATAGATAGAAGGCAAATAAGCGTTCCATGGCTTTATTTCGCTTAGTTGCTTATTCTTGAGTAGAACTGCTTGTTCACTCCAGGAATAAGCATGTTTGTTAGATGAGTCAAATTGAAGCAGAAAACATTCTTGGAGTGTCAGAATGCACAGATAGAAGGCAAATAAGCGTTCTATCGCTTTATTTCGCTTAGTTGCTTACTCTTGAGTAGAACTGCGTGTTCACACCAGAAATAAGCATCTTTGTAAAATGAGCCAAATTGAAGTAGAAAACATTGTTGGAGTGTCAGAATGCATAGATAGAAGGCAAATAAGCGTTCCATGGCTTTATTTCGCTTAGTTGCTTACTCTTGAGTCGAACTGCATGTTCACTCCAGAAATAAGCATCTTTGTAAAATGAGTCAAATTGAATCAGAACACATTGTTGGAGTGTCAGAATGCACAGATAGAAGGCAAATAAGCGTTCTATCGCTTTATTTCGCTTAGTTGCTTACTCTTGAGTAGAACTGCATATTCACGCCAGAAATAAGCATCTTTGTAAAATGAGCCAAATTGAAGCAGAACACATTGTTGGAGTGTCAGAATGCATAGATAGAAGGCAAATAAGCGTTTCATGGCTTTATTTCGCTTAGTTGCTTACTCTTGAGTAGAACTGCATGTTCACACCAGAATTAAGCATCTTTGTAAAATGAGTCAAATTGAAGCAGAACACATTGGTGGAGTGTCAGAATGCAGAGATAGAAGGCAAATAAGCGTCCCATGGCTTTATTTCGCTTAGTTGCTTACTCTTGAGTAGAACTGCATGTTCACTCCAGGAATAAGCACCTTTGTAAAATGAGTCAAAGTGAAGCAGAACACATTGTTGGAGTGTCAGAATGCATAGATAGAAGGCAAATAAGCGTTCCATGGCTTTATTTCGCTTAGTTGCTTACTCTTGAGTAGAACTGCATGTTCACACCAGAATTAAGCATCTTTGTAAAATGAGTCAAATTGAAGCAGAACACATTGGTGGAGTGTCAGAATGCAGAGATAGAAGGCAAATAAGCGTCCCATGGCTTTATTTCGCTTAGTTGCTTACTCTTGAGTAGAACTGCATGTTCACGCCAGAAATAAGCATCTTTGTAAAATGAGCCAAATTGAAGCAGAAAACATTGTTGGAGTGTCAGAATGCATAGATAGAAGGCAAATAAGCGTTCCATGGCTTTATTTCGCTTAGTTGCTTACTCTTGAGTAGAACTGCATATTCACTCAAGAAATGAGCACCTTTGTGAAATGACCCAAATTGAAGCAGAAAACATTGTTGGAGTGTCAGAATGCATAGATAGAAGGCAAATAAGCGTTCCATGGCTTTATTTCGCTTAGTTGCTTACTCTTGAGTAGAACTGCATGTTCACTCCAGAAATAAGCATCTTTGTAAAATGAGTCAAATTGAAGCAGAACACATTGTTGGAGTGTCAGAATGCACAGATAGAAGGCAAATAAGCGTTCTATCGCTTTATTTCGCTTAGTTGCTTACTCTTGAGTAGAACTGCATGTTCACGCCAGAAATAAGCATCTTTGTGAAATGAGTCAAATTGAAGCAGAAAACATTGTTGGAGTGTCAGAATGCACAGATAGAAGGCAAATAAGCGTTCTATCGCTTTATTTCGCTTAGTTGCTTACTCTTGAGTAGAACTGCATGTTCACGCCAGAAATAAGCATGTTTGTAAAATGAGTCAAATTGAAGCAGAACACATTGTTGGAGTGTCAGAATGCATAGATAGAAGGTAAATAAGCGTTCCATGGCTTTATTTCGCTTAGTTGCTTACTCTTGAGTAGAACTGCATGTTCACTGCAGAAATAAGCATCCTTGTAAAATGAGTCAAATTGAATCAGAACACATTGTTGGAGTGTCAGAATGCATAGATAGAAGGCAAATAAGCGTTCCATGGCTTTATTTCGCTTAGTTGCTTACTCTTGAGTAGAACTGCTTGTTCACTCCAGGAATAATCACCTTTGTAAAATGAGCCAAATTGAAGCAGAAAACATTGTTGGAGTGTCAGAATGCATAGATAGAAGGCAAATAAGCGTTCCATGGCTTTATTTCGCTTAGTTGCTTACTCTTGAGTAGAACTGCATGTTCACTCCAGGAATAATCACCTTTGTAAAATGAGTCAAATTGAAGCAGAACAAATTGTTGGAGTGTCAGAATGCACAGATAGAAGGCGAAAAAGCGTTCTATCGCTTTATTTCGCTTAGTTGCTTACTCTTGAGTAGAACTGCATATTCACTCAAGAAATAAGCATCTTTGTAAAATGAGTCAAATTGAAGCAGAACACATTGTTGGAGTGTCAGAATGCATAGATAGAAGGCAAATAAGCGTTCCATGGCTTTATTTCGCTTAGTTGCTTACTCTTGAGTAGAACTGCATGTTCACGCCAGAATTAAGCATCTTTGTGAAATGAGTCAAATTGAAGCAGAACACATTGGTGGAGTGTCAGAATGCATAGATAGAAGGCAAATAAGCGTTCCGTGGCTTTATTTCGCTTAGTTGCTTACTCTTGAGTCGAACTGCATGTTCACTCCAGAAATAAGCATCTTTGTAAAATGAGTCAAATTGAATCAGAACACATTGTTGGAGTGTCAGAATGCACAGATAGAAGGCAAATAAGCGTTCTATCGCTTTATTTCGCTTAGTTGCTTACTCTTGAGTAGAACTGCATGTTTACGCCAGAAATAAGCATCTTTGTAAAATGAGCCAAATTGAAGCAGAAAACATTGTTGGAGTGTCAGAATGCATAGACAGAAGGCAAATAAGCGTTCCATGGCTTTATTTCGCTTAGTTGCTTACTCTTGAGTAGAACTCCATGTTCACTTCAGAAATAAGCATCTTTGTAAAATGAGTCAAATTGAAGCAGAACACATTATTGGAGTGTCATAATGCATAGATAGAAGGCAAATAAGCGTTCCATGGCTTTATTTCGCTTAGTTGCTTATTCTTGAGTAGAACTGCTTGTTCACTCCAGGAATAAGCATCCTTGTAAAATGAGTCAAATTGGAGCAGAAAACATTCTTGGAGTGTCAGAATGCACAGATAGAAGGCAAATAAGCGTTCCATGGCTTTATTTCGCTTAGTTGCTTACTCTTGAGTAGAACTGCATGTTCACGCCAGAATTAAGCATCTTTGTGAAATGAGTCAAATTGAAGCAGAACACATTGGTGGAGTGTCAGAATGGACAGATAGAAGGCAAATAAGCGTTCCATGGCTTTATTTCGCTTAGTTGCTTACTCTTGAGTAGAACTGCATATTCACTCAAGAAATTAGCATCTTTGTAAAATGAGTCAAATTGAAGCAGAACACATTGTTGGAGTGTCAGAATGCATAGATAGAAGGCAAATAAGCGTTCCATGGCTTTATTTCGCTTAGTTGCTTATTCTTGAGTAGAACTGCTTGTTCACTCCAGGAATAAGCATGTTTGTTAGATGAGTCAAATTGAAGCAGAAAACATTCTTGGAGTGTCAGAATGCACAGATAGAAGGCAAATAAGCGTTCTATCGCTTTATTTCGCTTAGTTGCTTACTCTTGAGTAGAACTGCGTGTTCACACCAGAAATAAGCATCTTTGTAAAATGAGCCAAATTGAAGTAGAAAACATTGTTGGAGTGTCAGAATGCATAGATAGAAGGCAAATAAGCGTTCCATGGCTTTATTTCGCTTAGTTGCTTACTCTTGAGTCGAACTGCATGTTCACTCCAGAAATAAGCATCTTTGTAAAATGAGTCAAATTGAATCAGAACACATTGTTGGAGTGTCAGAATGCACAGATAGAAGGCAAATAAGCGTTCTATCGCTTTATTTCGCTTAGTTGCTTACTCTTGAGTAGAACTGCATATTCACGCCAGAAATAAGCATCTTTGTAAAATGAGCCAAATTGAAGCAGAACACATTGTTGGAGTGTCAGAATGCATAGATAGAAGGCAAATAAGCGTTTCATGGCTTTATTTCGCTTAGTTGCTTACTCTTGAGTAGAACTGCATGTTCACACCAGAATTAAGCATCTTTGTAAAATGAGTCAAATTGAAGCAGAACACATTGGTGGAGTGTCAGAATGCAGAGATAGAAGGCAAATAAGCGTCCCATGGCTTTATTTCGCTTAGTTGCTTACTCTTGAGTAGAACTGCATGTTCACTCCAGGAATAAGCACCTTTGTAAAATGAGTCAAAGTGAAGCAGAACACATTGTTGGAGTGTCAGAATGCATAGATAGAAGGCAAATAAGCGTTCCATGGCTTTATTTCGCTTAGTTGCTTACTCTTGAGTAGAACTGCATGTTCACACCAGAATTAAGCATCTTTGTAAAATGAGTCAAATTGAAGCAGAACACATTGGTGGAGTGTCAGAATGCAGAGATAGAAGGCAAATAAGCGTCCCATGGCTTTATTTCGCTTAGTTGCTTACTCTTGAGTAGAACTGCATGTTCACTCCAGGAATAAGCACCTTTGTAAAATGAGTCAAATTGAAGCAGAAAACATTGGTGGAGTGTCAGAATGCATAGATAGAAGGCAAATAAGCGTTCCATGGCTTTATTTCGCTTAGTTGCTTACTCTTGAGTAGAACTGCATATTCACTCAAGAAATGAGCACCTTTGTGAAATGACCCAAATTGAAGCAGAAAACATTGTTGGAGTGTCAGAATGCATAGATAGAAGGCAAATAAGCGTTCCATGGCTTTATTTCGCTTAGTTGCTTACTCTTGAGTAGAACTGCATGTTCACTCCAGAAATAAGCATCTTTGTAAAATGAGTCAAATTGAAGCAGAACACATTGTTGGAGTGTCAGAATGCACAGATAGAAGGCAAATAAGCGTTCTATCGCTTTATTTCGCTTAGTTGCTTACTCTTGAGTAGAACTGCATGTTCACGCCAGAAATAAGCATCTTTGTGAAATGAGTCAAATTGAAGCAGAAAACATTGTTGGAGTGTCAGAATGCACAGATAGAAGGCAAATAAGCGTTCTATCGCTTTATTTCGCTTAGTTGCTTACTCTTGAGTAGAACTGCATGTTCACGCCAGAAATAAGCATGTTTGTAAAATGAGTCAAATTGAAGCAGAACACATTGTTGGAGTGTCAGAATGCATAGATAGAAGGTAAATAAGCGTTCCATGGCTTTATTTCGCTTAGTTGCTTACTCTTGAGTAGAACTGCATGTTCACTGCAGAAATAAGCATCTTTGTAAAATGAGTCAAATTGAATCAGAACACATTGTTGGAGTGTCAGAATGCATAGATAGAAGGCAAATAAGCGTTCCATGGCTTTATTTCGCTTAGTTGCTTACTCTTGAGTAGAACTGCTTGTTCACTCCAGGAATAATCACCTTTGTAAAATGAGCCAAATTGAAGCAGAAAACATTGTTGGAGTGTCAGAATGCATAGATAGAAGGCAAATAAGCGTTCCATGGCTTTATTTCGCTTAGTTGCTTATTCTTGAGTAGAACTGCTTGTTCACTCCAGGAATAAGCATGTTTGTTAGATGAGTCAAATTGAAGCAGAAAACATTCTTGGAGTGTCAGAATGCACAGATAGAAGGCAAATAAGCGTTCTATCGCTTTATTTCGCTTAGTTGCTTACTCTTGAGTAGAACTGCAGGTTCACGCCAGAAATAAGCATCTTTGTAAAATGAGCCAAATTGAAGCAGAAAACATTGTTGGAGTGTCAGAATGCACAGATAGAAGGCAAATAAGCGTTCCATGGCTTTATTTCGCTTAGTTGCTTACTCTTGAGTAGAACTGCATGTTCACACCAGAAATAAGCATCTTTGTAAAATGAGCCAAATTGAAGTAGAAAACATTGTTGGAGTGTCAGAATGCATAGATAGAAGGCAAATAAGCGTTCCATGGCTTTATTTCGCTTAGTTGCTTACTCTTGAGTCGAACTGCATGTTCACTCCAGAAATAAGCATCTTTGTAAAATGAGTCAAATTGAATCAGAACACATTGTTGGAGTGTCAGAATGCACAGATAGAAGGCAAATAAGCGTTCTATCGCTTTATTTCGCTTAGTTGCTTACTCTTGAGTAGAACTGCATGTTCAAGCCAGAAATAAGCATCTTTGTAAAATGAGCCAAATTGAAGCAGAAAACATTGTTGGAGTGTCAGAATGCATAGATAGAAGGCAAATAAGCGTTTCATGGCTTTATTTCGCTTAGTTGCTTACTCTTGAGTAGAACTGCATGTTCACACCAGAATTAAGCATCTTTGTAAAATGAGTCAAATTGAAGCAGAACACATTGGTGGAGTGTCAGAATGCAGAGATAGAAGGCAAATAAGCGTCCCATGGCTTTATTTCGCTTAGTTGCTTACTCTTGAGTAGAACTGCATGTTCACTCCAGGAATATGCACCTTTGTAAAATGAGTCAAAGTGAAGCAGAACACATTGTTGGAGTGTCAGAATGCATAGATAGAAGGCAAATAAGCGTTCCATGGCTTTATTTCGCTTAGTTGCTTACTCTTGAGTAGAACTGCATGTTCACACCAGAATTAAGCATCTTTGTAAAATGAGTCAAATTGAAGCAGAACACATTGGTGGAGTGTCAGAATGCAGAGATAGAAGGCAAATAAGCGTTCTATCGCTTTATTTCGCTTAGTTGCTTACTCTTGAGTAGAACTGCATGTTCAAGCCAGAAATAAGCATCTTTGTAAAATGAGCCAAATTGAAGCAGAAAACATTGTTGGAGTGTCAGAATGCATAGATAGAAGGCAAATAAGCGTTTCATGGCTTTATTTCGCTTAGTTGCTTACTCTTGAGTAGAACTGCATGTTCACACCAGAATTAAGCATCTTTGTAAAATGAGTCAAATTGAAGCAGAACACATTGGTGGAGTGTCAGAATGCAGAGATAGAAGGCAAATAAGCGTCCCATGGCTTTATTTCGCTTAGTTGCTTACTCTTGAGTAGAACTGCATGTTCACTCCAGGAATATGCACCTTTGTAAAATGAGTCAAAGTGAAGCAGAACACATTGTTGGAGTGTCAGAATGCATAGATAGAAGGCAAATAAGCGTTCCATGGCTTTATTTCGCTTAGTTGCTTACTCTTGAGTAGAACTGCATGTTCACACCAGAATTAAGCATCTTTGTAAAATGAGTCAAATTGAAGCAGAACACATTGGTGGAGTGTCAGAATGCAGAGATAGAAGGCAAATAAGCGTTCCATGGCTTTATTTCGCTTAGTTGCTTACTCTTGAGTAGAACTGCATGTTCACTCCAGGAATAAGCACCTTTGTAAAATGAGTCAAATTGAAGCAGAAAACATTGGAGGAGTGTCAGAATGCATAGATAGAAGGCAAATAAGCGTTCCATGGCTTTATTTCGCTTAGTTGCTTACTCTTGAGTAGAACTGCATATTCACTCAAGAAATGAGCACCTTTGTGAAATGACCCAAATTGAAGCAGAAAACATTGTTGGAGTGTCAGAATGCATAGATAGAAGGCAAATAAGCGTTCCATGGCTTTATTTCGCTTAGTTGCTTACTCTTGAGTAGAACTGCATGTTCACTCCAGAAATAAGCATCTTTGTAAAATGAGTCAAATTGAAGCAGAACACATTGTTGGAGTGTCAGAATGCACAGATAGAAGGCAAAAAAGCGTTCTATCGCTTTATTTCGCTTAGTTGCTTACTCTTGAGTAGAACTGCATGTTCACGCCAGAAATAAGCATCTTTGTGAAATGAGTCAAATTGAAGCAGAAAACATTGTTGGAGTGTCAGAATGCACAGATAGAAGGCAAATAAGCGTTCTATCGCTTTATTTCGCTTAGTTGCTTACTCTTGAGTAGAACTGCATGTTCACGCCAGAAATAAGCATGTTTGTAAAATGAGTCAAATTGAAGCAGAACACATTGTTGGAGTGTCAGAATGCATAGATAGAAGGTAAATAAGCGTTCCATGGCTTTATTTCGCTTAGTTGCTTACTCTTGAGTAGAACTGCATGTTCACTGCAGAAATAAGCATCTTTGTAAAATGAGTCAAATTGAATCAGAACACATTGTTGGAGTGTCAGAATGCATAGATAGAAGGCAAATAAGCGTTCCATGGCTTTATTTCGCTTAGTTGTTTACTCTTGAGTAGAACTGCATGTTCACGCCAGAATTAAGCATCTTTGTAAAATGAGTCAAATTGAAGCAGAACACATTGTTGGAGTGTCAGAATGCACAGATAGAAGGCAAATAAGCGTTCTATCGCTTTATTTCGCTTAGTTGCTTACTCTTGAGTAGAACTGCATGTTCACGCCAGAAATAAGCATCTTTGTGAAATGAGTCAAATTGAAGCAGAAAACATTGTTGGAGTGTCAGAATGCACAGATAGAAGGCAAATAAGCGTTCTATCGCTTTATTTCGCTTAGTTGCTTACTCTTGAGTAGAACTGCATGTTCACGCCAGAAATAAGCATCTTTGTGAAATGAGTCAAATTGAAGCAGAAAACATTGTTGGAGTGTCAGAATGCAGAGATAGAAGGCAAATAAGCGTCCCATGGCTTTATTTCGCTTAGTTGCTTACTCTTGAGTAGAACTGCATGTTCACTCCAGGAATAAGCACCTTTGTAAAATGAGTCAAATTGAAGCAGAACACATTGGTGGAGTGTCAGAATGCACAGATAGAAGGCAAATAAGACTACCATGGCTTTATTTTGCTTAGTTGCTTACTCTTGAGTAGAACTGCATGTTCACGCCAGAAATAAGCATCTTTGTAAAATGAGCCAAATTGAAGCAGAAAACATTGTTGGAGTGTCAGAATGCATAGATAGAAGGCAAATAAGCGTTCCATGGCTTTATTTCGCTTAGTTGCTTACTCTTGAGTAGAACTGCATATTCACTCAAGAAATGAGCACCTTTGTGAAATGACCCAAATTGAAGCAGAAAACATTGTTGGAGTGTCAGAATGCATAGATAGAAGGCAAATAAGCGTTCCATGGCTTTATTTCGCTTAGTTGCTTACTCTTGAGTAGAACTGCATGTTCACTCCAGAAATAAGCATCTTTGTAAAATGAGTCAAATTGAAGCAGAACACATTGTTGGAGTGTCAGAATGCACAGATAGAAGGCAAATAAGCGTTCTATCGCTTTATTTCGCTTAGTTGCTTACTCTTGAGTAGAACTGCATGTTCACGCCAGAAATAAGCATCTTTGTGAAATGAGTCAAATTGAAGCAGAAAACATTGTTGGAGTGTCAGAATGCACAGATAGAAGGCAAATAAGCGTTCTATCGCTTTATTTCGCTTAGTTGCTTACTCTTGAGTAGAACTGCATGTTCACGCCAGAAATAAGCATGTTTGTAAAATGAGTCAAATTGAAGCAGAACACATTGTTGGAGTGTCAGAATGCATAGATAGAAGGTAAATAAGCGTTCCATGGCTTTATTTCGCTTAGTTGCTTACTCTTGAGTAGAACTGCATGTTCACTGCAGAAATAAGCATCCTTGTAAAATGAGTCAAATTGAATCAGAACACATTGTTGGAGTGTCAGAATGCATAGATAGAAGGCAAATAAGCGTTCCATGGCTTTATTTCGCTTAGTTGCTTACTCTTGAGTAGAACTGCTTGTTCACTCCAGGAATAATCACCTTTGTAAAATGAGCCAAATTGAAGCAGAAAACATTGTTGGAGTGTCAGAATGCATAGATAGAAGGCAAATAAGCGTTCCATGGCTTTATTTCGCTTAGTTGCTTACTCTTGAGTAGAACTGCATGTTCACTCCAGGAATAATCACCTTTGTAAAATGAGTCAAATTGAAGCAGAACAAATTGTTGGAGTGTCAGAATGCACAGATAGAAGGCGAAAAAGCGTTCTATCGCTTTATTTCGCTTAGTTGCTTACTCTTGAGTAGAACTGCATATTCACTCAAGAAATAAGCATCTTTGTAAAATGAGTCAAATTGAAGCAGAACACATTGTTGGAGTGTCAGAATGCATAGATAGAAGGCAAATAAGCGTTCCATGGCTTTATTTCGCTTAGTTGCTTACTCTTGAGTAGAACTGCATGTTCACGCCAGAATTAAGCATCTTTGTGAAATGAGTCAAATTGAAGCAGAACACATTGGTGGAGTGTCAGAATGCATAGATAGAAGGCAAATAAGCGTTCCGTGGCTTTATTTCGCTTAGTTGCTTACTCTTGAGTCGAACTGCATGTTCACTCCAGAAATAAGCATCTTTGTAAAATGAGTCAAATTGAATCAGAACACATTGTTGGAGTGTCAGAATGCACAGATAGAAGGCAAATAAGCGTTCTATCGCTTTATTTCGCTTAGTTGCTTACTCTTGAGTAGAACTGCATGTTTACGCCAGAAATAAGCATCTTTGTAAAATGAGCCAAATTGAAGCAGAAAACATTGTTGGAGTGTCAGAATGCATAGACAGAAGGCAAATAAGCGTTCCATGGCTTTATTTCGCTTAGTTGCTTACTCTTGAGTAGAACTCCATGTTCACTTCAGAAATAAGCATCTTTGTAAAATGAGTCAAATTGAAGCAGAACACATTATTGGAGTGTCATAATGCATAGATAGAAGGCAAATAAGCGTTCCATGGCTTTATTTCGCTTAGTTGCTTATTCTTGAGTAGAACTGCTTGTTCACTCCAGGAATAAGCATCCTTGTAAAATGAGTCAAATTGGAGCAGAAAACATTCTTGGAGTGTCAGAATGCACAGATAGAAGGCAAATAAGCGTTCCATGGCTTTATTTCGCTTAGTTGCTTACTCTTGAGTAGAACTGCATGTTCACGCCAGAATTAAGCATCTTTGTGAAATGAGTCAAATTGAAGCAGAACACATTGGTGGAGTGTCAGAATGGACAGATAGAAGGCAAATAAGCGTTCCATGGCTTTATTTCGCTTAGTTGCTTACTCTTGAGTAGAACTGCATATTCACTCAAGAAATTAGCATCTTTGTAAAATGAGTCAAATTGAAGCAGAACACATTGTTGGAGTGTCAGAATGCATAGATAGAAGGCAAATAAGCGTTCCATGGCTTTATTTCGCTTAGTTGCTTATTCTTGAGTAGAACTGCTTGTTCACTCCAGGAATAAGCATGTTTGTTAGATGAGTCAAATTGAAGCAGAAAACATTCTTGGAGTGTCAGAATGCACAGATAGAAGGCAAATAAGCGTTCTATCGCTTTATTTCGCTTAGTTGCTTACTCTTGAGTAGAACTGCGTGTTCACACCAGAAATAAGCATCTTTGTAAAATGAGCCAAATTGAAGTAGAAAACATTGTTGGAGTGTCAGAATGCATAGATAGAAGGCAAATAAGCGTTCCATGGCTTTATTTCGCTTAGTTGCTTACTCTTGAGTCGAACTGCATGTTCACTCCAGAAATAAGCATCTTTGTAAAATGAGTCAAATTGAATCAGAACACATTGTTGGAGTGTCAGAATGCACAGATAGAAGGCAAATAAGCGTTCTATCGCTTTATTTCGCTTAGTTGCTTACTCTTGAGTAGAACTGCATATTCACGCCAGAAATAAGCATCTTTGTAAAATGAGCCAAATTGAAGCAGAACACATTGTTGGAGTGTCAGAATGCATAGATAGAAGGCAAATAAGCGTTTCATGGCTTTATTTCGCTTAGTTGCTTACTCTTGAGTAGAACTGCATGTTCACACCAGAATTAAGCATCTTTGTAAAATGAGTCAAATTGAAGCAGAACACATTGGTGGAGTGTCAGAATGCAGAGATAGAAGGCAAATAAGCGTCCCATGGCTTTATTTCGCTTAGTTGCTTACTCTTGAGTAGAACTGCATGTTCACTCCAGGAATAAGCACCTTTGTAAAATGAGTCAAAGTGAAGCAGAACACATTGTTGGAGTGTCAGAATGCATAGATAGAAGGCAAATAAGCGTTCCATGGCTTTATTTCGCTTAGTTGCTTACTCTTGAGTAGAACTGCATGTTCACACCAGAATTAAGCATCTTTGTAAAATGAGTCAAATTGAAGCAGAACACATTGGTGGAGTGTCAGAATGCAGAGATAGAAGGCAAATAAGCGTCCCATGGCTTTATTTCGCTTAGTTGCTTACTCTTGAGTAGAACTGCATGTTCACTCCAGGAATAAGCACCTTTGTAAAATGAGTCAAATTGAAGCAGAAAACATTGGTGGAGTGTCAGAATGCATAGATAGAAGGCAAATAAGCGTTCCATGGCTTTATTTCGCTTAGTTGCTTACTCTTGAGTAGAACTGCATATTCACTCAAGAAATGAGCACCTTTGTGAAATGACCCAAATTGAAGCAGAAAACATTGTTGGAGTGTCAGAATGCATAGATAGAAGGCAAATAAGCGTTCCATGGCTTTATTTCGCTTAGTTGCTTACTCTTGAGTAGAACTGCATGTTCACTCCAGAAATAAGCATCTTTGTAAAATGAGTCAAATTGAAGCAGAACACATTGTTGGAGTGTCAGAATGCACAGATAGAAGGCAAATAAGCGTTCTATCGCTTTATTTCGCTTAGTTGCTTACTCTTGAGTAGAACTGCATGTTCACGCCAGAAATAAGCATCTTTGTGAAATGAGTCAAATTGAAGCAGAAAACATTGTTGGAGTGTCAGAATGCACAGATAGAAGGCAAATAAGCGTTCTATCGCTTTATTTCGCTTAGTTGCTTACTCTTGAGTAGAACTGCATGTTCACGCCAGAAATAAGCATGTTTGTAAAATGAGTCAAATTGAAGCAGAACACATTGTTGGAGTGTCAGAATGCATAGATAGAAGGTAAATAAGCGTTCCATGGCTTTATTTCGCTTAGTTGCTTACTCTTGAGTAGAACTGCATGTTCACTGCAGAAATAAGCATCTTTGTAAAATGAGTCAAATTGAATCAGAACACATTGTTGGAGTGTCAGAATGCATAGATAGAAGGCAAATAAGCGTTCCATGGCTTTATTTCGCTTAGTTGCTTACTCTTGAGTAGAACTGCTTGTTCACTCCAGGAATAATCACCTTTGTAAAATGAGCCAAATTGAAGCAGAAAACATTGTTGGAGTGTCAGAATGCATAGATAGAAGGCAAATAAGCGTTCCATGGCTTTATTTCGCTTAGTTGCTTATTCTTGAGTAGAACTGCTTGTTCACTCCAGGAATAAGCATGTTTGTTAGATGAGTCAAATTGAAGCAGAAAACATTCTTGGAGTGTCAGAATGCACAGATAGAAGGCAAATAAGCGTTCTATCGCTTTATTTCGCTTAGTTGCTTACTCTTGAGTAGAACTGCAGGTTCACGCCAGAAATAAGCATCTTTGTAAAATGAGCCAAATTGAAGCAGAAAACATTGTTGGAGTGTCAGAATGCACAGATAGAAGGCAAATAAGCGTTCCATGGCTTTATTTCGCTTAGTTGCTTACTCTTGAGTAGAACTGCATGTTCACACCAGAAATAAGCATCTTTGTAAAATGAGCCAAATTGAAGTAGAAAACATTGTTGGAGTGTCAGAATGCATAGATAGAAGGCAAATAAGCGTTCCATGGCTTTATTTCGCTTAGTTGCTTACTCTTGAGTCGAACTGCATGTTCACTCCAGAAATAAGCATCTTTGTAAAATGAGTCAAATTGAATCAGAACACATTGTTGGAGTGTCAGAATGCACAGATAGAAGGCAAATAAGCGTTCTATCGCTTTATTTCGCTTAGTTGCTTACTCTTGAGTAGAACTGCATGTTCAAGCCAGAAATAAGCATCTTTGTAAAATGAGCCAAATTGAAGCAGAAAACATTGTTGGAGTGTCAGAATGCATAGATAGAAGGCAAATAAGCGTTTCATGGCTTTATTTCGCTTAGTTGCTTACTCTTGAGTAGAACTGCATGTTCACACCAGAATTAAGCATCTTTGTAAAATGAGTCAAATTGAAGCAGAACACATTGGTGGAGTGTCAGAATGCAGAGATAGAAGGCAAATAAGCGTCCCATGGCTTTATTTCGCTTAGTTGCTTACTCTTGAGTAGAACTGCATGTTCACTCCAGGAATATGCACCTTTGTAAAATGAGTCAAAGTGAAGCAGAACACATTGTTGGAGTGTCAGAATGCATAGATAGAAGGCAAATAAGCGTTCCATGGCTTTATTTCGCTTAGTTGCTTACTCTTGAGTAGAACTGCATGTTCACACCAGAATTAAGCATCTTTGTAAAATGAGTCAAATTGAAGCAGAACACATTGGTGGAGTGTCAGAATGCAGAGATAGAAGGCAAATAAGCGTTCCATGGCTTTATTTCGCTTAGTTGCTTACTCTTGAGTAGAACTGCATGTTCACTCCAGGAATAAGCACCTTTGTAAAATGAGTCAAATTGAAGCAGAAAACATTGGAGGAGTGTCAGAATGCATAGATAGAAGGCAAATAAGCGTTCCATGGCTTTATTTCGCTTAGTTGCTTACTCTTGAGTAGAACTGCATATTCACTCAAGAAATGAGCACCTTTGTGAAATGACCCAAATTGAAGCAGAAAACATTGTTGGAGTGTCAGAATGCATAGATAGAAGGCAAATAAGCGTTCCATGGCTTTATTTCGCTTAGTTGCTTACTCTTGAGTAGAACTGCATGTTCACTCCAGAAATAAGCATCTTTGTAAAATGAGTCAAATTGAAGCAGAACACATTGTTGGAGTGTCAGAATGCACAGATAGAAGGCAAAAAAGCGTTCTATCGCTTTATTTCGCTTAGTTGCTTACTCTTGAGTAGAACTGCATGTTCACGCCAGAAATAAGCATCTTTGTGAAATGAGTCAAATTGAAGCAGAAAACATTGTTGGAGTGTCAGAATGCACAGATAGAAGGCAAATAAGCGTTCTATCGCTTTATTTCGCTTAGTTGCTTACTCTTGAGTAGAACTGCATGTTCACGCCAGAAATAAGCATGTTTGTAAAATGAGTCAAATTGAAGCAGAACACATTGTTGGAGTGTCAGAATGCATAGATAGAAGGTAAATAAGCGTTCCATGGCTTTATTTCGCTTAGTTGCTTACTCTTGAGTAGAACTGCATGTTCACTGCAGAAATAAGCATCTTTGTAAAATGAGTCAAATTGAATCAGAACACATTGTTGGAGTGTCAGAATGCATAGATAGAAGGCAAATAAGCGTTCCATGGCTTTATTTCGCTTAGTTGCTTACTCTTGAGTAGAACTGCTTGTTCACTCCAGGAATAATCACCTTTGTAAAATGAGCCAAATTGAAGCAGAAAACATTGTTGGAGTGTCAGAATGCATAGATAGAAGGCAAATAAGCGTTCCATGGCTTTATTTCGCTTAGTTGCTTATTCTTGAGTAGAACTGCTTGTTCACTCCAGGAATAAGCATGTTTGTTAGATGAGTCAAATTGAAGCAGAAAACATTCTTGGAGTGTCAGAATGCACAGATAGAAGGCAAATAAGCGTTCTATCGCTTTATTTCGCTTAGTTGCTTACTCTTGAGTAGAACTGCAGGTTCACGCCAGAAATAAGCATCTTTGTAAAATGAGCCAAATTGAAGCAGAAAACATTGTTGGAGTGTCAGAATGCACAGATAGAAGGCAAATAAGCGTTCCATGGCTTTATTTCGCTTAGTTGCTTACTCTTGAGTAGAACTGCATGTTCACACCAGAAATAAGCATCTTTGTAAAATGAGCCAAATTGAAGTAGAAAACATTGTTGGAGTGTCAGAATGCATAGATAGAAGGCAAATAAGCGTTCCATGGCTTTATTTCGCTTAGTTGCTTACTCTTGAGTCGAACTGCATGTTCACTCCAGAAATAAGCATCTTTGTAAAATGAGTCAAATTGAATCAGAACACATTGTTGGAGTGTCAGAATGCACAGATAGAAGGCAAATAAGCGTTCTATCGCTTTATTTCGCTTAGTTGCTTACTCTTGAGTAGAACTGCATGTTCACGCCAGAAATAAGCATCTTTGTAAAATGAGCCAAATTGAAGCAGAACACATTGTTGGAGTGTCAGAATGCATAGATAGAAGGCAAATAAGCGTTTCATGGCTTTATTTCGCTTAGTTGCTTACTCTTGAGTAGAACTGCATGTTCACACCAGAATTAAGCATCTTTGTAAAATGAGTCAAATTGAAGCAGAACACATTGTTGGAGTGTCAGAATGCACAGAGAGAAGGCAAATAAGCGTTCTATCGCTTTATTTCGCTTAGTTGCTTACTCTTGAGTAGAACTGCATGTTCACGCCAGAAATAAGCATCTTTGTAAAATGAGCCAAATTGAAGCAGAACACATTGTTGGAGTGTCAGAATGCAGAGATAGAAGGCAAATAAGCGTCCCATGGCTTTATTTCGCTTAGTTGCTTACTCTTGAGTAGAACTGCATGTTCACTCCAGGAATATGCACCTTTGTAAAATGAGTCAAAGTGAAGCAGAACACATTGTTGGAGTGTCAGAATGCATAGATAGAAGGCAAATAAGCGTTCCATGGCTTTATTTCGCTTAGTTGCTTACTCTTGAGTAGAACTGCATGTTCACACCAGAATTAAGCATCTTTGTAAAATGAGTCAAATTGAAGCAGAACACATTGGTGGAGTGTCAGAATGCAGAGATAGAAGGCAAATAAGCGTCCCATGGCTTTATTTCGCTTAGTTGCTTACTCTTGAGTAGAACTGCATGTTCACTCCAGGAATAAGCACCTTTGTAAAATGAGTCAAATTGAAGCAGAAAACATTGGTGGAGTGTCAGAATGCATAGATAGAAGGCAAATAAGCGTTCCATGGCTTTATTTCGCTTAGTTGCTTACTCTTGAGTAGAACTGCATATTCACTCAAGAAATGAGCACCTTTGTGAAATGACCCAAATTGAAGCAGAAAACATTGTTGGAGTGTCAGAATGCATAGATAGAAGGCAAATAAGCGTTCCATGGCTTTATTTCGCTTAGTTGCTTACTCTTGAGTCGAACTGCATGTTCACTCCAGAAATAAGCATCTTTGTAAAATGAGTCAAATTGAATCAGAACACATTGTTGGAGTGTCAGAATGCACAGATAGAAGGCAAATAAGCGTTCTATCGCTTTATTTCGCTTAGTTGCTTACTCTTGAGTAGAACTGCATGTTCACGCCAGAAATAAGCATCTTTGTAAAATGAGTCAAATTGAAGCAGAACACATTGGTGGAGTGTCAGAATGCAGAGATAGAAGGCAAATAAGCGTCCCATGGCTTTATTTCGCTTAGTTGCTTACTCTTGAGTAGAACTGCATGTTCACTCCAGGAATATGCACCTTTGTAAAATGAGTCAAAGTGAAGCAGAACACATTGTTGGAGTGTCAGAATGCATAGATAGAAGGCAAATAAGCGTTCCATGGCTTTATTTCGCTTAGTTGCTTACTCTTGAGTAGAACTGCATGTTCACACCAGAATTAAGCATCTTTGTAAAATGAGTCAAATTGAAGCAGAACACATTGGTGGAGTGTCAGAATGCAGAGATAGAAGGCAAATAAGCGTCCCATGGCTTTATTTCGCTTAGTTGCTTACTCTTGAGTAGAACTGCATGTTCACTCCAGGAATAAGCACCTTTGTAAAATGAGCCAAATTGAAGCAGAACACATTGTTGGAGTGTCAGAATGCATAGATAGAAGGCAAATAAGCGTTTCATGGCTTTATTTCGCTTAGTTGCTTACTCTTGAGTAGAACTGCATGTTCACACCAGAATTAAGCATCTTTGTAAAATGAGTCAAATTGAAGCAGAACACATTGGTGGAGTGTCAGAATGCAGAGATAGAAGGCAAATAAGCGTCCCATGGCTTTATTTCGCTTAGTTGCTTACTCTTGAGTAGAACTGCATGTTCACTCCAGGAATATGCACCTTTGTAAAATGAGTCAAAGTGAAGCAGAACACATTGTTGGAGTGTCAGAATGCATAGATAGAAGGCAAATAAGCGTTCCATGGCTTTATTTCGCTTAGTTGCTTACTCTTGAGTAGAACTGCATGTTCACACCAGAATTAAGCATCTTTGTAAAATGAGTCAAATTGAAGCAGAACACATTGGTGGAGTGTCAGAATGCAGAGATAGAAGGCAAATAAGCGTCCCATGGCTTTATTTCGCTTAGTTGCTTACTCTTGAGTAGAACTGCATGTTCACTCCAGGAATAAGCACCTTTGTAAAATGAGTCAAATTGAAGCAGAAAACATTGGTGGAGTGTCAGAATGCATAGATAGAAGGCAAATAAGCGTTCCATGGCTTTATTTCGCTTAGTTGCTTACTCTTGAGTAGAACTGCATATTCACTCAAGAAATGAGCACCTTTGTGAAATGACCCAAATTGAAGCAGAAAACATTGTTGGAGTGTCAGAATGCATAGATAGAAGGCAAATAAGCGTTCCATGGCTTTATTTCGCTTAGTTGCTTACTCTTGAGTAGAACTGCATGTTCACTCCAGAAATAAGCATCTTTGTAAAATGAGTCAAATTGAAGCAGAACACATTGTTGGAGTGTCAGAATGCACAGATAGAAGGCAAATAAGCGTTCTATCGCTTTATTTCGCTTAGTTGCTTACTCTTGAGTAGAACTGCATGTTCACGCCAGAAATAAGCATCTTTGTGAAATGAGTCAAATTGAAGCAGAAAACATTGTTGGAGTGTCAGAATGCACAGATAGAAGGCAAATAAGCGTTCTATCGCTTTATTTCGCTTAGTTGCTTACTCTTGAGTAGAACTGCATGTTCACGCCAGAAATAAGCATGTTTGTAAAATGAGTCAAATTGAAGCAGAACACATTGTTGGAGTGTCAGAATGCATAGATAGAAGGTAAATAAGCGTTCCATGGCTTTATTTCGCTTAGTTGCTTACTCTTGAGTAGAACTGCATGTTCACTGCAGAAATAAGCATCTTTGTAAAATGAGTCAAATTGAATCAGAACACATTGTTGGAGTGTCAGAATGCATAGATAGAAGGCAAATAAGCGTTCCATGGCTTTATTTCGCTTAGTTGCTTACTCTTGAGTAGAACTGCTTGTTCACTCCAGGAATAATCACCTTTGTAAAATGAGCCAAATTGAAGCAGAAAACATTGTTGGAGTGTCAGAATGCATAGATAGAAGGCAAATAAGCGTTCCATGGCTTTATTTCGCTTAGTTGCTTACTCTTGAGTAGAACTGCATGTTCACTCCAGGAATAATCACCTTTGTAAAATGAGTCAAATTGAATCAGAACACATTGTTGGAGTGTCAGAATGCACAGATAGAAGGCAAAGAAGCGTTCTATCGCTTTATTTCGCTTAGTTGCTTACTCTTGAGTAGAACTGCATGTTTACGCCAGAAATAAGCATCTTTGTAAAATGAGCCAAATTGAAGCAGAAAACATTGTTGGAGTGTCAGAATGCATAGACAGAAGGCAAATAAGCGTTCCATGGCTTTATTTCGCTTAGTTGCTTACTCTTGAGTAGAACTCCATGTTCACTTCAGAAATAAGCATCTTTGTAAAATGAGTCAAATTGAAGCAGAACACATTATTGGAGTGTCATAATGCATAGATAGAAGGCAAATAAGCGTCCCATGGCTTTATTTCGCTTAGTTGCTTATTCTTGAGTAGAACTGCTTGTTCACTCCAGGAATAAGCATCCTTGTAAAATGAGTCAAATTGGAGCAGAAAACATTCTTGGAGTGTCAGAATGCACAGATAGAAGGCAAATAAGCGTTCTATCGCTTTATTTCGCTTAGTTGCTTACTCTTGAGTAGAACTGCATGTTCACGCCAGAAATAAGCATCTTTGTAAAATGAGCCAAATTGAAGCAGAACACATTGTTGGAGTGTCAGAATGCATAGATAGAAGGCAAATAAGCGTCCCATGGCTTTATTTCGCTTAGTTGCTTATTCTTGAGTAGAACTGCTTGTTCACTCCAGGAATAAGCATCCTTGTAAAATGAGTCAAATTGGAGCAGAAAACATTCTTGGAGTGTCAGAATGCACAGATAGAAGGCAAATAAGCGTTCTATCGCTTTATTTCGCTTAGTTGCTTACTCTTGAGTAGAACTGCATGTTCACGCCAGAATTAAGCATCTTTGTGAAATGAGTCAAATTGAAGCAGAACACATTGGTGGAGTGTCAGAATGGACAGATAGAAGGCAAATAAGCGTTCCATGGCTTTATTTCGCTTAGTTGCTTACTCTTGAGTAGAACTCCATGTTCACTTCAGAAATAGGCATCTTTGTAAAATGAGTCAAATTGAAGCAGAACACATTGTTGGAGTGTCATAATGCATAGATAGAAGGCAAATAAGCGTCCCATGGCTTTATTTCGCTTAGTTGCTTATTCTTGAGTAGAACTGCTTGTTCACTCCAGGAATAAGCATCCTTGTAAAATGAGTCAAATTGGAGCAGAAAACATTCTTGGAGTGTCAGAATGCACAGATAGAAGGCAAATAAGCGTTCTATCGCTTTATTTCGCTTAGTTGCTTACTCTTGAGTAGAACTGCATGTTCACGCCAGAATTAAGCATCTTTGTGAAATGAGTCAAATTGAAGCAGAACACATTGGTGGAGTGTCAGAATGGACAGATAGAAGGCAAATAAGCGTTCCATGGCTTTATTTCGCTTAGTTGCTTACTCTTGAGTAGAACTCCATGTTCACTTCAGAAATAGGCATCTTTGTAAAATGAGTCAAATTGAAGCAGAACACATTATTGGAGTGTCATAATGCATAGATAGAAGGCAAATAAGCGTTCCATGGCTTTATTTCGCTTAGTTGCTTATTCTTGAGTAGAACTGCTTGTTCACTCCAGGAATAAGCATGTTTGTTAGATGAGTCAAATTGAAGCAGAAAACATTCTTGGAGTGTCAGAATGCACAGATAGAAGGCAAATAAGCGTTCTATCGCTTTATTTCGCTTAGTTGCTTACTCTTGAGTAGAACTGCATGTTCACACCAGAAATAAGCATCTTTGTAAAATGAGCCAAATTGAAGTAGAAAACATTGTTGGAGTGTCAGAATGCATAGATAGAAGGCAAATAAGCGTTCCATGGCTTTATTTCGCTTAGTTGCTTACTCTTGAGTAGAACTGCAGGTTCACGCCAGAAATAAGCATCTTTGTAAAATGAGCCAAATTGAAGCAGAAAACATTGTTGGAGTTTCAGAATGCATAGATAGAAGGCAAATAAGCGTTCCATGGCTTTATTTCGCTTAGTTGCTTACTCTTGAGTAGAACTGCATGTTCACTCCAGAAATAAGCATCTTTGTGAAATGAGTCAAATTGAAGCAGAACACATTGGTGGAGTGTCAGAATGCATAGATAGAAGGCAAATAAGCGTTCCATGGCTTTATTTCGCTTAGTTGCTTACTCTTGAGTAGAACTGCATGTTCACACCAGAAATAAGCATCTTTGTAAAATGAGCCAAATTGAAGTAGAAAACATTGTTGGAGTGTCAGAATGCATAGATAGAAGGCAAATAAGCGTTCCATGGCTTTATTTCGCTTAGTTGCTTACTCTTGAGTCGAACTGCATGTTCACTCCAGAAATAAGCATCTTTGTAAAATGAGTCAAATTGAATCAGAACACATTGTTGGAGTGTCAGAATGCACAGATAGAAGGCAAATAAGCGTTCTATCGCTTTATTTCGCTTAGTTGCTTACTCTTGAGTAGAACTGCATGTTCACGCCAGAAATAAGCATCTTTGTAAAATGAGCCAAATTGAAGCAGAACACATTGTTGGAGTGTCAGAATGCATAGATAGAAGGCAAATAAGCGTTCCATGGCTTTATTTCGCTTAGTTGCTTACTCTTGAGTAGAACTGCATGTTCACACCAGAATTAAGCATCTTTGTAAAATGAGTCAAATTGAAGCAGAACACATTGGTGGAGTGTCAGAATGCAGAGATAGAAGGCAAATAAGCGTCCCATGGCTTTATTTCGCTTAGTTGCTTACTCTTGAGTAGAACTGCATGTTCACTCCAGGAATAAGCACCTTTGTAAAATGAGTCAAAGTGAAGCAGAACACATTGTTGGAGTGTCAGAATGCATAGATAGAAGGCAAATAAGCGTTCTCTGACTTTATTTCGCTTAGTTGCTTACTCTTGAGTAGAACTGCATGTTCACTCCAGGAATAAGCACCTTTGTAAAATGAGTCAAATTGAAGCAGAACACATTGGTGGAGTGTCAGAATGCACAGATAGAAGGCAAATAAGACTACCATGGCTTTATTTCGCTTAGTTGCTTACTCTTGAGTCGAACTGCATGTTCACTCCAGAAATAAGCATCTTTGTAAAATGAGCCAAATTGAAGCAGAAAACATTGTTGGGGTGTCAGAATGCATAGATAGAAGGCAAATAAGCGTTCCATGGCTTTATTTCGCTTAGTTGCTTACTCTTGAGTAGAACTGCATATTCACTCAAGAAATGAGCACCTTTGTGAAATGACCCAAATTGAAGCAGAACACATTGTTGGAGTGTCAGAATGCATAGATAGAAGGCAAATAAGCGTTCCATGGCTTTATTTCGCTTAGTTGCTTACTCTTGAGTAGAACTGCATATTCACTCAAGAAATAAGCATCTTTGTAAAATGAGTCAAATTGAAGCAGAACACATTGGTGGAGTGTCAGAATGCATAGATAGAAGGCAAATAAGCGTTCCATGGCTTTATTTCGCTTAGTTGCTTACTCTTGAGTAGAACTGCATGTTCACGCCAGAATTAAGCATCTTTGTGAAATGAGTCAAATTGAAGCAGAACACATTGGTGGTGTGTCAGAATGCATAGATAGAAGGCAAATAAGCGTTCCATGGCTTTATTTCGCTTAGTTGCTTACTCTTGAGTCGAACTGCATGTTCACTCCAGAAATAAGCATCTTTGTAAAATGAGTCAAATTGAATCAGAACACATTGTTGGAGTGTCAGAATGCACAGATAGAAGGCAAATAAGCGTTCTATCGCTTTATTTCGCTTAGTTGCTTACTCTTGAGTAGAACTGCATGTTTACGCCAGAAATAAGCATCTTTGTAAAATGAGCCAAATTGAAGCAGAAAACATTGTTGGAGTGTCAGAATGCATAGACAGAAGGCAAATAAGCGTTCCATGGCTTTATTTCGCTTAGTTGCTTACTCTTGAGTAGAACTCCATGTTCACTTCAGAAATAAGCATCTTTGTAAAATGAGTCAAATTGAAGCAGAACACATTATTGGAGTGTCATAATGCATAGATAGAAGGCAAATAAGCGTTCCAAGGCTTTATTTCGCTTAGTTGCTTATTCTTGAGTAGAACTGCTTGTTCACTCCAGGAATAAGCATCCTTGTAAAATGAGTCAAATTGGAGCAGAAAACATTCTTGGAGTGTCAGAATGCACTGATAGAAGGCAAATAAGCGTTCTATCGCTTTATTTCGCTTAGTTGCTTACTCTTGAGTAGAACTGCATGTTCACGCCAGAATTAAGCATCTTTGTGAAATGAGTCAAATTGAAGCAGAACACATTGGTGGAGTGTCAGAATGGACAGATAGAAGGCAAATAAGCGTTCCATGGCTTTATTTCGCTTAGTTGCTTACTCTTGAGTAGAACTGCATATTCACTCAAGAAATAAGCATCTTTGTAAAATGAGTCAAATTGAAGCAGAACACATTGTTGGAGTGTCAGAATGCATAGATAGAAGGCAAATAAGCGTTCCATGGCTTTATTTCGCTTAGTTGCTTATTCTTGAGTAGAACTGCTTGTTCACTCCAGGAATAAGCATGTTTGTAAGATGAGTAAATTGAAGCAGAAAACATTCTTGGAGTGTCAGAATGCACAGATAGAAGGCAAATAAGCGTTCTATCGCTTTATTTCGCTTAGTTGCTTACTCTTGAGTAGAACTGCATGTTCACGCCAGAATTAAGCATCTTTGTGAAATGAGTCAAATTGAATCAGAACACATTGTTGGAGTGTCAGAATGCACAGATAGAAGGCAAATAAGCGTTCTATCGCTTTATTTCGCTTAGTTGCTTACTCTTGAGTAGAACTGCAGGTTCACGCCAGAAATAAGCATCTTTGTAAAATGAGCCAAATTGAAGCAGAAAACATTGTTGGAGTTTCAGAATGCATAGATAGAAGGCAAATAAGCGTTCCATGGCTTTATTTCGCTTAGTTGCTTACTCTTGAGTAGAACTGCATGTTCACTCCAGAAATAAGCATCTTTGTGAAATGAGTCAAATTGAAGCAGAACACATTGGTGGAGTGTCAGAATGCATAGATAGAAGGCAAATAAGCGTTCCATGGCTTTATTTCGCTTAGTTGCTTACTCTTGAGTAGAACTGCATGTTCACACCAGAAATAAGCATCTTTGTAAAATGAGCCAAATTGAAGTAGAAAACATTGTTGGAGTGTCAGAATGCATAGATAGAAGGCAAATAAGCGTTCCATGGCTTTATTTCGCTTAGTTGCTTACTCTTGAGTCGAACTGCATGTTCACTCCAGAAATAAGCATCTTTGTAAAATGAGTCAAATTGAATCAGAACACATTGTTGGAGTGTCAGAATGCACAGATAGAAGGCAAATAAGCGTTCTATCGCTTTATTTCGCTTAGTTGCTTACTCTTGAGTAGAACTGCATGTTCACGCCAGAAATAAGCATCTTTGTAAAATGAGCCAAATTGAAGCAGAACACATTGTTGGAGTGTCAGAATGCATAGATAGAAGGCAAATAAGCGTTCCATGGCTTTATTTCGCTTAGTTGCTTACTCTTGAGTAGAACTGCATGTTCACGCCAGAATTAAGCATCTTTGTAAAATGAGTCAAATTGAAGCAGAACACATTGGTGGAGTGTCAGAATGCAGAGATAGAAGGCAAATAAGCGTCCCATGGCTTTATTTCGCTTAGTTGCTTACTCTTGAGTAGAACTGCATGTTCACTCCAGGAATAAGCACCTTTGTAAAATGAGTCAAAGTGAAGCAGAACACATTGTTGGAGTGTCAGAATGCATAGATAGAAGGCAAATAAGCGTTCTCTGGCTTTATTTCGCTTAGTTGCTTTCTCTTGAGTAGAACTGCATATTCACTCCAGGAATAAGCACCTTTGTAAAATGAGTCAAATTGAAGCAGAACACATTGGTGGAGTGTCAGAATGCACAGATAGAAGGCAAATAAGACTACCATGGCTTTATTTCGCTTAGTTGCTTACTCTTGAGTAGAACTGCATGTTCACGCCAGAAATAAGCATCTTTGTAAAATGAGCCAAATTGAAGCAGAAAACATTGTTGGAGTGTCAGAATGCATAGATAGAAGGCAAATAAGTGTTCCATGGCTTTATTTCGCTTAGTTGCTTACTCTTGAGTAGAACTGCATATTCACTCAAGAAATGAGCACCTTTGTAAAATGAGCCACATTGAAGCAGAAAACATTGTTGGAGTGTCAGAATGCATAGATAGAAGGCAAATAAGCGTTCCATGGCTTTATTTCGCTTAGTTGCTTACTCTTGAGTAGAACTGCATGTTCACTGCAGAAATAAGCATCTTTGTAAAATGAGTCAAATTGAATCAGAACACATTGTTGGAGTGTCAGAATGCATAGATAGAAGGCAAATAAGCGTTCCATGGCTTTATTTCGCTTAGTTGCTTACTCTTGAGTAGAACTGCTTGTTCACTCCAGGAATATTCACCTTTGTAAAATGAGCCAAATTGAAGCAGAAAACATTGTTGGAGTGTCAGAATGCATAGATAGAAGGCAAATAAGCGTTCCATGGCTTTATTTCGCTTAGTTGCTTACTCTTGAGTAGAACTGCATGTTCACTCCAGGAATAATCACCTTTGTAAAATGAGTCAAATTGAAGCAGAAAACATTGTTGGAGTGTCAGAATGCATAGATAGAAGGTAAATAAGCGTTCCATGGCTTTATTTCGCTTAGTTGCTTACTCTTGAGTCGAACTGCATATTCACTCCAGAAATAAGCATCTTTGTAAAATGAGTCAAATTGAATCAGAACACATTGTTGGAGTGTCAGAATGCATAGATAGAAGGCAAATAAGCGTTCCATGGCTTTATTTCGCTTAGTTGCTTACTCTTGAGTAGAACTGCATGTTCACGCCAGAATTAAGCATCTTTGTGAAATGAGTCAAATTGAAGCAGAACACATTGGTGGAGTGTCAGAATGCATAGATAGAAGGCAAATAAGCGTTCCATGGCTTTATTTCGCTTAGTTGCTTACTCTTGAGTCGAACTGCATGTTCACTCCAGAAATAAGCATCTTTGTAAAATGAGTCAAATTGAATCAGAACACATTGTTGGAGTGTCAGAATGCATAGATAGAAGGCAAATAAGCGTTCTATCGCTTTATTTCGCTTAGTTGCTTACTCTTGAGTAGAACTGCATGTTTACGCCAGAAATAAGCATCTTTGTAAAATGAGCCAAATTGAAGCAGAAAACATTGTTGGAGTGTCAGAATGCATAGACAGAAGGCAAATAAGCGTTCCATGGCTTTATTTCGCTTAGTTGCTTACTCTTGAGTAGAACTCCATGTTCACTTCAGAAATAAGCATCTTTGTAAAATGAGTCAAATTGAAGCAGAACACATTATTGGAGTGTCATAATGCATAGATAGAAGGCAAATAAGCGTTCCATGGCTTTATTTCGCTTAGTTGCTTATTCTTGAGTAGAACTGCTTGTTCACTCCAGGAATAAGCATCCTTGTAAAATGAGTCAAATTGGAGCAGAAAACATTCTTGGAGTGTCAGAATGCACAGATGGAAGGCAAATAAGCGTTCTATCGCTTTATTTCGCTTAGTTGCTTACTCTTGAGTAGAACTGCATGTTCACGCCAGAATTAAGCATCTTTGTGAAATGAGTCAAATTGAAGCAGAACACATTGGTGGAGTGTCAGAATGGACAGATAGAAGGCAAATAAGCGTTCCATGGCTTTATTTCGCTTAGTTGCTTACTCTTGAGTAGAACTGCATATTCACTCAAGAAATAAGCATCTTTGTAAAATGAGTCAAATTGAAGCAGAACACATTGTTGGAGTGTCAGAATGCATAGATAGAAGGCAAATAAGCGTTCCATGGCTTTATTTCGCTTAGTTGCTTATTCTTGAGTAGAACTGCTTGTTCACTCCAGGAATAAGCATGTTTGTAAGATGAGTCAAATTGAAGCAGAAAACATTCTTGGAGTGTCAGAATGCACAGATAGAAGGCAAATAAGCGTTCTATCGCTTTATTTCGCTTAGTTGCTTACTCTTGAGTAGAACTGCATGTTCACGCCAGAATTAAGCATCTTTGTGAAATGAGTCAAATTGAATCAGAACACATTGTTGGAGTGTCAGAATGCACAGATAGAAGGCAAATAAGCGTTCTATCGCTTTATTTCGCTTAGTTGCTTACTCTTGAGTAGAACTGCAGGTTCACGCCAGAAATAAGCATCTTTGTAAAATGAGCCAAATTGAAGCAGAAAACATTGTTGGAGTTTCAGAATGCATAGATAGAAGGCAAATAAGCGTTCCATGGCTTTATTTCGCTTAGTTGCTTACTCTTGAGTAGAACTGCATATTCACACCAGAAATAAGCATCTTTGTAAAATGAGCCAAATTGAAGTAGAAAACATTGTTGGAGTGTCAGAATGCATAGATAGAAGGCAAATAAGCGTTCCATGGCTTTATTTCGCTTAGTTGCTTACTCTTGAGTCGAACTGCATGTTCACTCCAGAAATAAGCATCTTTGTAAAATGAGTCAAATTGAATCAGAACACATTGTTGGAGTGTCAGAATGCACAGATAGAAGGCAAATAAGCGTTCTATCGCTTTATTTCGCTTAGTTGCTTACTCTTGAGTAGAACTGCATGTTCACGCCAGAAATAAGCATCTTTGTAAAATGAGCCAAATTGAAGCAGAACACATTGTTGGAGTGTCAGAATGCATAGATGGAAGGCAAATAAGCGTTCCATGGCTTTATTTCGCTTAGTTGCTTACTCTTGAGTAGAACTGCATGTTCACGCCAGAATTAAGCATCTTTGTAAAATGAGTCAAATTGAAGCAGAACACATTGGTGGAGTGTCAGAATGCAGAGATAGAAGGCAAATAAGCGTCCCATGGCTTTATTTCGCTTAGTTGCTTACTCTTGAGTAGAACTGCATGTTCACTCCAGGAATAAGCACCTTTGTAAAATGAGTCAAAGTGAAGCAGAACACATTGTTGGAGTGTCAGAATGCATAGATAAAAGGCAAATAAGCGTTCTCTGGCTTTATTTCGCTTAGTTGCTTTCTCTTGAGTAGAACTGCATATTCACTCCAGGAATAAGCACCTTTGTAAAATGAGTCAAATTGAAGCAGAACACATTGGTGGAGTGTCAGAATGCACAGATAGAAGGCAAATAAGACTACCATGGCTTTATTTCGCTTAGTTGCTTACTCTTGAGTAGAACTGCATGTTCACGCCAGAAATAAGCATCTTTGTAAAATGAGCCAAATTGAAGCAGAAAACATTGTTGGAGTGTCAGAATGCATAGATAGAAGGCAAATAAGCGTTCCATGGCTTTATTTCGCTTAGTTGCTTACTCTTGAGAAGAACTGCATATTCACTCAAGAAATGAGCACCTTTGTGAAATGACCCAAATTGAAGCAGAAAACATTGTTGGAGTGTCAGAATGCATAGATAGAAGGCAAATAAGCGTTCCATGGCTTTATTTCGCTTAGTTGCTTACTCTTGAGTAGAACTGCATGTTCACTCCAGAAATAAGCATCTTTGTAAAATGAGTCAAATTGAAGCAGAACACATTGTTGGAGTGTCAGAATGCACAGATAGAAGGCAAATAAGCGTTCCATGGCTTTATTTCGCTTAGTTGCTTATTCTTGAGTAGAACTGCTTGTTCACTCCAGGAATAAGCATGTTTGTAAGATGAGTCAAATTGTAGCAGAAAACATTCTTGGAGTGTCAGAATGCACAGATAGAAGGCAAATAAGCGTTCTATCGCTTTATTTCGCTTAGTTGCTTACTCTTGAGTAGAACTGCATGTTCACGCCAGAAATAAGCATCTTCGTGAAATGAGTCAAATTGAAGCAGAAAACATTGTTGGAGTGTCAGAATGCACAGATAGAAGGCAAATAAGCGTTCTATCGCTTTATTTCGCTTAGTTGCTTACTCTTGAGTAGAACTGCAGGTTCACGCCAGAAATAAGCATCTTTGTAAAATGAGCCAAATTGAAGCAGAAAACATTGTTGGAGTGTCAGAATGCATAGACAGACGGCAAATAAGCGTCCATGGCTTTATTTCGCTTAGTTGCTTACTCTTGAGTAGAACTCCATGTTCACTTCAGAAATAAGCATCTTTGTAAAATGAGTCAAATTGAAGCAGAACACATTATTGGAGTGTCATAATGCATAGATAGAAGGCAAATAAGCGTTCCATGGCTTTATTTCGCTTAGTTGCTTATTCTTGAGTAGAACTGCTTGTTCACTCCAGGAATAAGCATCCTTGTAAAATGAGTCAAATTGGAGCAGAAAACATTCTTGGAGTGTCAGAATGCACAGATGGAAGACAAATAAGCGTTCTATCGCTTTATTTCGCTTAGTTGCTTACTCTTGAGTAGAACTGCATATTCACTCAAGAAATAAGCATCTTTGTAAAATGAGTCAAATTGAAGCAGAACACATTGTTGGAGTGTCAGAATGCATAGATAGAAGGCAAATAAGCGTTCCATGGCTTTATTTCGCTTAGTTGCTTATTCTTGAGTAGAACTGCTTGTTCACTCCAGGAATAAGCATGTTTGTAAGATGAGTCAAATTGAAGCAGAAAACATTCTTGGAGTGTCAGAATGCACAGATAGAAGGCAAATAAGCGTTCTATCGCTTTATTTCGCTTAGTTGCTTACTCTTGAGTAGAACTGCATGTTCACGCCAGAATTAAGCATCTTTGTGAAATGAGTCAAATTGAATCAGAACACATTGTTGGAGTGTCAGAATGCACAGATAGAAGGCAAATAAGCGTTCTATCGCTTTATTTCGCTTAGTTGCTTACTCTTGAGTAGAACTGCAGGTTCACGCCAGAAATAAGCATCTTTGTAAAATGAGCCAAATTGAAGCAGAAAACATTGTTGGAGTTTCAGAATGCATAGATAGAAGGCAAATAAGCGTTCCATGGCTTTATTTCGCTTAGTTGCTTACTCTTGAGTAGAACTGCATGTTCACTCCAGAAATAAGCATCTTTGTGAAATGAGTCAAATTGAAGCAGAACACATTGGTGGAGTGTCAGAATGCATAGATAGAAGGCAAATAAGCGTTCCATGGCTTTATTTCGCTTAGTTGCTTACTCTTGAGTCGAACTGCATGTTCACTCCAGAAATAAGCATCTTTGTAAAATGAGTCAAATTGAATCAGAACACATTGTTGGAGTGTCAGAATGCACAGATAGAAGGCAAATAAGCGTTCTATCGCTTTATTTCGCTTAGTTGCTTACTCTTGAGTAGAACTGCATGTTCACGCCAGAAATAAGCATCTTTGTAAAATGAGCCAAATTGAAGCAGAACACATTGTTGGAGTGTCAGAATGCATAGATGGAAGGCAAATAAGCGTTCCATGGCTTTATTTCGCTTAGTTGCTTACTCTTGAGTAGAACTGCATGTTCACGCCAGAATTAAGCATCTTTGTAAAATGAGTCAAATTGAAGCAGAACACATTGGTGGAGTGTCAGAATGCAGAGATAGAAGGCAAATAAGCGTCCCATGGCTTTATTTCGCTTAGTTGCTTACTCTTGAGTAGAACTGCATGTTCACTCCAGGAATAAGCACCTTTGTAAAATGAGTCAAAGTGAAGCAGAACACATTGTTGGAGTGTCAGAATGCATAGATAGAAGGCAAATAAGCGTTCTCTGGCTTTATTTCGCTTAGTTGCTTTCTCTTGAGTAGAACTGCATATTCACTCCAGGAATAAGCACCTTTGTAAAATGAGTCAAATTGAAGCAGAACACATTGGTGGAGTGTCAGAATGCACAGATAGAAGGCAAATAAGACTACCATGGCTTTATTTCGCTTAGTTGCTTACTCTTGAGTAGAACTGCATGTTCACGCCAGAAATAAGCATCTTTGTAAAATGAGCCAAATTGAAGCAGAAAACATTGTTGGAGTGTCAGAATGCATAGATAGAAGGCAAATAAGCGTTCCATGGCTTTATTTCGCTTAGTTGCTTACTCTTGAGAAGAACTGCATATTCACTCAAGAAATGAGCACCTTTGTGAAATGACCCAAATTGAAGCAGAAAACATTGTTGGAGTGTTAGAATGCATAGATAGAAGGCAAATAAGCGTTCCATGGCTTTATTTCGCTTAGTTGCTTACTCTTGAGTAGAACTGCATGTTCACTCCAGAAATAAGCATCTTTGTAAAATGAGTCAAATTGAAGCAGAACACATTGTTGGAGTGTCAGAATCCACAGATAGAAGGCAAATAAGCGTTCTATCGCTTTATTTCGCTTAGTTGCTTACTCTTGAGTAGAACTGCATGTTCACGCCAGAAATAAGCATCTTTGTGAAATGAGTCAAATTGAAGCAGAAAACATTGTTGGAGTGTCAGAATGCACAGATAGAAGGCAAATAAGCGTTCTATCGCTTTATTTCGCTTAGTTGCTTACTCTTGAGTAGAACTGCATGTTCACGCCAGAAATAAGCATGTTTGTAAAATGAGTCAAATTGAAGCAGAACACATTGTTGGAGTGTCAGAATGCATAGATAGAAGGTAAATAAGCGTTCCATGGCTTTATTTCGCTTAGTTGCTTACTCTTGAGTAGAACTGCATGTTCACTCCAGGAATAATCACCTTTGTAAAATGAGCCACATTGAAGCAGAAAACATTGTTGGAGTGTCAGAATGCATAGATAGAAGGCAAATAAGCGTTCCATGGCTTTATTTCGCTTAGTTGCTTACTCTTGAGTAGAACTGCATGTTCACTGCAGAAATAAGCATCTTTGTAAAATGAGTCAAATTGAATCAGAACACATTGTTGGAGTGTCAGAATGCATAGATAGAAGGCAAAGAAGCGTTCCATGGCTTTATTTCGCTTAGTTGCTTACTCTTGAGTAGAACTGCTTGTTCACTCCAGGAATAATCACCTTTGTAAAATGAGCCAAATTGAAGCAGAAAACATTGTTGGAGTGTCATAATGCATAGATAGAAGGCAAATAAGTGTTCCATGGCTTTATTTCGCTTAGTTGCTTACTCTTGAGTAGAACTGCATGTTCACTCCAGAAATAAGCATCTTTGTAAAATGAGTCAAATTGAAGCAGAACACATTGTTGGAGTGTCAGAATGCATAGATAGAAGGCAAATAAGCGTTCGATGGCTTTATTTCGCTTAGTTGCTTACTCTTGAGTAGAACTGCATGTTCACTCCAGAAATAAGCATCTTTGTAAAATGAGTCAAATTGAAGCAGAACACATTGGTGGAGTGTCAGAATGCAGAGATAGAAGGCAAATAAGCGATCCATGGCTTTATTTCGCTTAGTTGCTTACTCTTGAGTAGAACTGCATGTTCACTCCAGAAATAAGCATCTTTGTAAAATGAGTCAAAGTGAAGCAGAACACATTGTTGGAGTGTCAGAATGCATAGATAGAAGGCAAATAAGCGTTCTCTGGCTTTATTTCGCTTAGTTGCTTACTCTTGAGTAGAACTGCATGTTCACGCCAGAAATAAGGATCTTTGTGAAATGAGTCAAATTGAAGCAGAACACATTGCTGGAGTATCATAATGCATAGATAGAAGGCAAATAAGCGTTCCATGGCTTTATTTCGCTTAGTTGCTTATTCTTGAGTAGAAATGCTTGTTCACTCCAGGAATAAGCATGTTTGTAAAATGAGTCAAATTGAAGCAGAACACATTCTTGGAGTGTCAGAATGCACAGATAGAAGGCAAATAAGCGTTCTATCGCTTTATTTCGCTTAGTTGCTTACTCTTGAGTAGAACTGCAGGTTCACGCCAGAAATAAGCATCTTTGTAAAATGAGCCAAATTGAAGCAGAAAACATTGTTGGAGTGTCAGAATGCATAGATAGAAGGCAAATAAGCGTTCCATGGCTTTATTTCGCTTAGTTGCTTACTCTTGAGTAGAACTGCATGTTCACTCCAGGAATAATCACCTTTGTAAAATGAGTCAAATTGAATCAGAACACATTGTTGGAGTGTCAGAATGCACAGATAGAAGGCGAAAAAGCGTTCTATCGCTTTATTTCGCTTAGTTGCTTACTCTTGAGTAGAACTGCATGTTCACGCCAGAAATAAGCATCTTCGTGAAATGAGTCGAATTGAAGCAGAAAACATTGTTGGAGTGTCAGAATGCACAGATAGAAGGCAAATAAGCGTTCTATCGCTTTATTTCGCTTAGTTGCTTACTCTTGAGTAGAACTGCATGTTCACGCCAGAAAAGCATCTTTGTGAAATGAGTCAAATTGAAGCAGAACACATTGGTGGAGTGTCAGAATGCATAGATAGAAGGCAAATAAGCGTTCCATGGCTTTATTTCGCTTAGTTGCTTACTCTTGAGTAGAACTGCATGTTCACACCAGAAATAAGCATCTTTGTAAAATGAGCCAAATTGAAGCAGAACACATTGTTGGAGTGTCAGAATGCACAGATAGAAGGCACATAAGGGTTCCATGGCTTTATTTCGCTTAGTTGCTTACTCTTGAGTCGAACTGCATTCAACTTCAACTAAGCGAAATAAAGCCATGGAACGCTTATTTGAACTGCTTGTTCACTCCAGGAATAAGCATCTTTGTAAAATGAGTCAAATTGAAGCAGAAAACATTCTTGGAGTGTCAGAATGCACAGATAGAAGGCAAATAAGCGTTCTATCGCTTTATTTCGCTTAGTTGCTTACTCTTGAGTAGAACTGCATGTTCACACCAGAAATAAGCATCTTTGTAAAATGAGCCAAATTGAAGTAGAAAACATTGTTGGAGTGTCAGAATGCATAGATAGAAGGCAAATAAGCGTTCCATGGCTTTATTTCGCTTAGTTGCTTACTCTTGAGTAGAACTGCATATTCACTCAAGAAATAAGCATCTTTGTAAAATGAGTCAAATTGAAGCAGAACACATTGTTGGAGTGTCAGAATGCATAGATAGAAGGCAAATAAGCGTTCTATCGCTTTATTTCGCTTAGTTGCTTACTCTTGAGTAGAACTGCATGTTCACGCCAGAATTAAGCATCTTTGTGAAATGAGTCAAATTGAAGCAGAACACATTGGTGGAGTGTCAGAATGCATAGATAGAAGGCAAATAAGCGTTCCATGGCTTTATTTCGCTTAGTTGCTTACTCTTGAGTAGAACTGCATGTTCACACCAGAAATAAGCATCTTTGTAAAATGAGCCAAATTGAAGTAGAAAACATTGTTGGAGTGTCAGAATGCATAGATAGAAGGCAAATAAGCGTTCCATGGCTTTATTTCGCTTAGTTGCTTACTTTTGAGTAGAACTGCATATTCACTCAAGAAATAAGCATCTTTGTAAAATGAGTCAAATTGAAGCAGAACACATTGTTGGAGTGTCAGAATGCATAGATAGAAGGCAAATAAGCGTTCCATGGCTTTATTTCGCTTAGTTGCTTATTCTTGAGTAGAACTGCTTGTTCACTCCAGGAATAAGCATGTTTGTAAGATGAGTCAAATTGAAGCAGAACACATTGTTGGAGTGTCAGAATGCACAGATAGAAGGCAAATAAGCGTTCCATGGCTTTATTTCGCTTAGTTGCTTACTCTTGAGTAGAACTGCATGTTCACACCAGAAATAAGCATCTTTGTAAAATGAGCCAAATTGAAGTAGAAAACATTGTTGGAGTGTCAGAATGCATAGATAGAAGGCAAATAAGCGTTCCATGGCTTTATTTCGCTTAGTTGCTTACTCTTGAGTAGAACTGCATATTCACTCAAGAAATAAGCATCTTTGTAAAATGAGTCAAATTGAAGCAGAACACATTGTTGGAGTGTCAGAATGCATAGATAGAAGGCAAATAAGCGTTCCATGGCTTTATTTCGCTTAGTTGCTTATTCTTGAGTAGAACTGCTTGTTCACTCAAGAAATAAGCATCTTTGTAAAATGAGCCAAATTGAAGCAGAACACATTGTTGGAGTGTCAGAATGCACAGATAGAAGGCAAATAAGCGTTCTATCACTTTATTTCGCTTAGTTGCTTACTCTTGAGTAGAACTGCATGTTCACGCCAGAATTAAGCATCTTTGTGAAATGAGTCAAATTGAATCAGAACACATTGTTGGAGTGTCAGAATGCACAGATAGAAGGCAAATAAGCGTTCTATCGCTTTATTTCGCTTAGTTGCTTACTCTTGAGTAGAACTGCAGGTTCACGCCAGAAATAAGCATCTTTGTAAAATGAGCCAAATTGAAGCAGAAAACATTGTTGGAGTTTCAGAATGCATAGATAGAAGGCAAATAAGCGTTCCGTGGCTTTATTTCGCTTAGTTGCTTACTCTTGAGTAGAACTGCATGTTCACTCCAGAAATAAGCATCTTTGTAAAATGAGTCAAATTGAAGTAGAACACATTGTTGGAGTGTCAGAATGCATAGATAGAAGGCAAATAAGCGTTCCATGGCTTTATTTCGCTTAGTTGCTTATTCTTGAGTAGAACTGCTTGTTCACTCCAGGAATAAGCATCTTTGTAAAATGAGTCAAATTGAAGCAGAAAACATTCTTGGAGTGTCAGAATGCACAGAAAGAAGGCAAATAAGCGTTCCATCGCTTTATTTCGCTTAGTTGCTTACTCTTGAGTAGAACTGCATGTTCATGCCAGAATTAAGCATCTTTGTGAAATGAGTCAAATTGAAGCAGAACACATTGGTGGAGTTTCAGAATGCATAGATAGAAGGCAAATAAGCGTTCCATGGCTTTATTTCGCTTAGTTGCTTACTCTTGAGTAGAACTGCATGTTCACACCAGAAATAAGCATCTTTGTAAAATGAGCCAAATTGAAGTAGAAAACATTGTTGGAGTGTCAGAATGCATAGAGAGAAGGCAAATAAGCGTTCCATGGCTTTATTTCGCTTAGTTGCTTACTCTGGAGTAGAACTGCATATTCACTCAAGAAATAAGCATCTTTGTAAAATGAGTCAAATTGAAGCAGAACACATTGTTGGAGTGTCAGAATGCATAGATAGAAGGCAAATAAGCGTTCCATGGCTTTATTTCGCTTAGTTGCTTATTCTTGAGTAGAACTGCTTGTTCACTCCAGGAATAAGCATGTTTGTAAGATGAGTCAAATTGAAGCAGAAAACATTCTTGGAGTGTCAGAATGCACAGATAGAAGGCAAATAAGCGTTCTATCGCTTTATTTCGCTTAGTTGCTTACTCTTGAGTAGAACTGCATGTTCACGCCAGAATTAAGCATCTTTGTGAAATGAGTCAAATTGAATCAGAACACATTGTTGGAGTGTCAGAATGCACAGATAGAAGGCAAATAAGCGTTCTATCGCTTTATTTCGCTTAGTTGCTTACTCTTGAGTAGAACTGCAGGTTCACGCCAGAAATAAGCATCTTTGTAAAATGAGCCAAATTGAAGCAGAAAACATTGTTGGAGTTTCAGAATGCATAGATAGAAGGCAAATAAGCGTTGCGTGGCTTTATTTCGCTTAGTTGCTTACTCTTGAGTAGAACTGCATGTTCACTCCAGAAATAAGCATCTTTGTAAAATGAGTCAAATTGAAGTAGAACACATTGTTGGAGTGTCAGAATGCATAGATAGAAGGCAAATAAGCGTTCCATGGCTTTATTTCGCTTAGTTGCTTATTCTTGAGTAGAACTGCTTGTTCACTCCAGGAATAAGCATCTTTGTAAAATGAGTCAAATTGAAGCAGAAAACATTCTTGGAGTGTCAGAATGCACAGAAAGAAGGCAAATAAGCGTTCCATCGCTTTATTTCGCTTAGTTGCTTACTCTTGAGTAGAACTGCATGTTCATGCCAGAATTAAGCATCTTTGTGAAATGAGTCAAATTGAAGCAGAACACATTGGTGGAGTTTCAGAATGCATAGATAGAAGGCAAATAAGCGTTCCATGGCTTTATTTCGCTTAGTTGCTTACTCTTGAGTAGAACTGCATGTTCACACCAGAAATAAGCATCTTTGTAAAATGAGCCAAATTGAAGTAGAAAACATTGTTGGAGTGTCAGAATGCATAGAGAGAAGGCAAATAAGCGTTCCATGGCTTTATTTCGCTTAGTTGCTTACTCTGGAGTAGAACTGCATATTCACTCAAGAAATAAGCATCTTTGTAAAATGAGTCAAATTGAAGCAGAACACATTGTTGGAGTGTCAGAATGCATAGATAGAAGGCAAATAAGCGTTCCATGGCTTTATTTCGCTTAGTTGCTTATTCTTGAGCAGAACTGCTTGTTCACTCCAGGAATAAGCATGTTTGTAAGATGAGTCAAATTGAAGCAGAAAACATTCTTGGAGTGTCAGAATGCACAGATAGAAGGCAAATAAGCGTTCTATCGCTTTATTTCGCTTAGTTGCTTACTCTTGAGTAGAACTGCATGTTCACGCCAGAATTAAGCATCTTTGTGAAATGAGTCAAATTGAATCAGAACACATTGTTGGAGTGTCAGAATGCACAGATAGAAGGCAAATAAGCGTTCTATCGCTTTATTTCGCTTAGTTGCTTACTCTTGAGTAGAACTGCAGGTTCACGCCAGAAATAAGCATCTTTGTAAAATGAGCCAAATTGAAGCAGAAAACATTGTTGGAGTTTCAGAATGCATAGATAGAAGGCAAATAAGCGTTCCATGGCTTTATTTCGCTTAGTTGCTTACTCTTGAGTAGAACTGCATGTTCACTCCAGAAATAAGCATCTTTGTAAAATGAGTCAAATTGAAGTAGAACACATTGTTGGAGTGTCATAATGCATAGATAGAAGGCAAATAAGCGTTCCATGGCTTTATTTCGCTTAGTTGCTTATTCTTGAGTAGAACTGCTTGTTCACTCCAGGAATAAGCATCTTTGTAAAATGAGTCAAATTGAAGCAGAAAACATTCTTGGAGTGTCAGAATGCACAGAAAGAAGGCAAATAAGCGTTCCATGGCTTTATTTCGCTTAGTTGCTTACTCTTGAGTAGAACTGCATGTTCACACCAGAAATAAGCATCTTTGTAAAATGAGCCAAATTGAAGTAGAAAACATTGTTGGAGTGTCAGAATGCATAGATAGAAGGCAAATAAGCGTTCCATGGCTTTATTTCGCTTAGTTGCTTACTCTTGAGTAGAACTGCATATTCACTCAAGAAATAAGCATCTTTGTAAAATGAGTCAAATTGAAGCAGAACACATTGTTGGAGTGTCAGAATGCATAGATAGAAGGCAAATAAGCGTTCCATGGCTTTATTTCGCTTAGTTGCTTATTCTTGATTAGAACTGCTTGTTCACTCCAGGAATAAGCATGTTTGTAAGATGATCAAATTGAAGCAGAAAACATTCTTGGAGTGTCAGAATGCACAGATAGAAGGCAAATAAGCGTTCTATCGATTTATTTCGCTTAGTTGCTTACTCTTGAGTAGAACTGCATGTTCACGCTAGAAATAAGCATCTTTGTGAAATGAGTCAAATTGAAGCAGAACACATTGGTGGAGTGTCAGAATGCATAGATAGAAGGCAAATAAGCGTTCCATGGCTTTATTTCGCTTAGTTGCTTACTCTTGAGTCGAACTGCATGTTTGGAGTGTCAGAATGCACAGATAGAAGGCAAATAAGCGTTCTATCGCTTTATTTCGCTTAGTTGCTTACTCTTGAGTAGAACTGCATGTTCACGCCAGAAATAAGCATCTTTGTAAAATGAGCCAAATTGAAGCAGAAAACATTGTTGGAGTGTCAGAATGCATAGATAGAAGGCAAATAAGCGTTCCATGGCTTTATTTCGCTTAGTTGCTTACTCTTGAGTAGAACTGCATGTTCACTCCAGGAATAATCACCTTTGTAAAATGAGTCAAATTGAAGCAGAACACATTGTTGGAGTGTCAGAATGCACAGATAGAAGGCAAATAAGCGTTCTATCGCTTTATTTCGCTTAGTTGCTTACTCTTGAGTAGAACTGCATGTTCACGCCAGAAATAAGCATCTTTGTGAAATGAGTCGAATTGAAGCAGAAAACATTGTTGGAGTGTCAGAATGCACAGATAGAAGGCAAATAAGCGTTCTATCGCTTTATTTCGCTTAGTTGCTTACTCTTGAGTAGAACTGCATGTTCACGCCAGAAAAGCATCTTTGTGAAATGAGTCAAATTGAAGCAGAACACATTGGTGGAGTGTCAGAATGCATAGATAGAAGGCAAATAAGCGTTCCATGGCTTTATTTCGCTTAGTTGCTTACTTTGAGTAGAACTGCATGTTCACACCAGAAATAAGCATCTTTGTAAAATGAGCCAAATTGAAGTAGAAAACATTGTTGGAGTGTCAGAATGCATAGATAGAAGGCAAATAAGCGTTCCATGGCTTTATTTCGCTTAGTTGCTTACTCTTGAGTAGAACTGCATATTCACTCAAGAAATAAGCATCTTTGTAAAATGAGTCAAATTGAAGCAGAACACATTGTTGGAGTGTCAGAATGCATAGATAGAAGGCAAATAAGCGTTCCATGGCTTTATTTCGCTTAGTTGCTTATTCTTGAGTAGAACTGCTTGTTCACTCCAGGAATAAGCATGTTTGTAAGATGAGTCAAATTGAAGCAGAAAACATTCTTGGAGTGTCAGAATGCACAGATAGAAGGCAAATAAGCGTTCTATCGCTTTATTTCGCTTAGTTGCTTACTCTTGAGTAGAACTGCATGGTCACGCCAGAATTAAGCATCTTTGTGAAATGAGTCAAATTGAATCAGAACACATTGTTGGAGTGTCAGAATGCACAGATAGAAGGCAAATAAGCGTTCTATCGCTTTATTTCGCTTTGTTGCTTACTCTTGAGTAGAACTGCAGGTTCACGCCAGAAATAAGCATCTTTGTAAAATGAGCCAAATTGAAGCAGAAAACATTGTTGGAGTTTCAGAATGCATAGATAGAAGGCAAATAAGCGTTCCATGGCTTTATTTCGCTTAGTTGCTTACTCTTGAGTAGAACTGCATGTTCACTCCAGAAATAAGCATCTTTGTAAAATGAGTCAAATTGAAGTAGAACACATTGTTGGAGTGTCATAATGCATAGATAGAAGGCAAATAAGCGTTCCATGGCTTTATTTCGCTTAGTTGCTTATTCTTGAGTAGAACTGCTTGTTCACTCCAGGAATAAGCATCTTTGTAAAATGAGTCAAATTGAAGCAGAAAACATTCTTGGAGTGTCAGAATGCACAGAAAGAAGGCAAATAAGCGTTCCATGGCTTTATTTCGCTTAGTTGCTTACTCTTGAGTAGAACTGCATGTTCACGCTAGAAATAAGCATCTTTGTGAAATGAGTCAAATTGAAGCAGAACACATTGGAGGAGTGTCAGAATGCATAGATAGAAGGCAAATAAGCGTTCCATGGCTTTATTTCGCTTAGTTGCTTACTCTTGAGTAGAACTGCATGTTCACTCCAGGAATAATCACCTTTGTAAAATGAGTCAAATTGAAGCAGAACACATTGTTGGAGTGTCAGAATGCACAGATAGAAGGCGAAAAAGCGTTCTATCGCTTTATTTCGCTTAGTTGCTTACTCTTGAGTAGAACTGCATGTTCACGCCAGAAATAAGCATCTTTGTGAAATGAGTCGAATTGAAGCAGAAAACATTGTTGGAGTGTCAGAATGCACAGATAGAAGGCAAATAAGCGTTCTATCGCTTTATTTCGCTTAGTTGCTTACTCTTGAGTAGAACTGCATGTTCACGCCAGAAAAGCATCTTTGTGAAATGAGTCAAATTGAAGCAGAACACATTGGTGGAGTGTCAGAATGCATAGACAGAAGGCAAATAAGCGTTCCATGGCTTTATTTCGCTTAGTTGCTTACTTTGAGTAGAACTGCATGTTCACACCAGAAATAAGCATCTTTGTAAAATGAGCCAAATTGAAGTAGAAAACATTGTTGGAGTGTCAGAATGCATAGATAGAAGGCAAATAAGCGTTCCATGGCTTTATTTCGCTTAGTTGCTTACTCTTGAGTAGAACTGCATATTCACTCAAGAAATAAGCATCTTTGTAAAATGAGTCAAATTGAAGCAGAACACATTGTTGGAGTGTCAGAATGCATAGATAGAAGGCAAATAAACGTTCCATGGCTTTATTTCGCTTAGTTGCTTACTCTTGAGTAGAACTGCATATTCACTCAAGAAATAAGCATCTTTGTAAAATGAGTCAAATTGAAGCAGAACACATTGTTGGAGTGTCAGAATGCATAGATAGAAGGCAAATAAGCGTTCCATGGCTTTATTTCGCTTAGTTGCTTATTCTTGAGTAGAACTGCTTGTTCACTCCAGGAATAAGCATGTTTGTAAGATGAGTCAAATTGAAGCAGAAAACATTCTTGGAGTGTCAGAATGCACAGATAGAAGGCAAATAAGCGTTCTATCGCTTTATTTCGCTTAGTTGCTTACTCTTGAGTAGAACTGCATGTTCACGCCAGAATTAAGCATCTTTGTGAAATGAGTCAAATTGAATCAGAACACATTGTTGGAGTGTCAGAATGCACAGATAGAAGGCAAATAAGCGTTCTATCGCTTTATTTCGCTTAGTTGCTTACTCTTGAGTAGAACTGCAGGTTCACGCCAGAAATAAGCATCTTTGTAAAATGAGCCAAATTGAAGCAGAAAACATTGTTGGAGTGTCAGAATGCATAGATAGAAGGCAAATAAGCGTTCCATGGCTTTATTTCGCTTAGTTGCTTACTCTTGAGTAGAACTGCATGTTCACTCCAGGAATAATCACCTTTGTAAAATGAGTCAAATTGAAGCAGAACACATTGTTGGAGTGTCAGAATGCACAGATAGAAGGCAAATAAGCGTTCTATCGCTTTATTTCGCTTAGTTGCTTACTCTTGAGTAGAACTGCATGTTCACGCCAGAAATAAGCATCTTTGTGAAATGAGTCGAATTGAAGCAGAAAACATTGTTGGAGTGTCAGAATGCACAGATAGAAGGCAAATAAGCGTTCTATCGCTTTATTTCGCTTAGTTGCTTACTCTTGAGTAGAACTGCATGTTCACGCCAGAAAAGCATCTTTGTGAAATGAGTCAAATTGAAGCAGAACACATTGGTGGAGTGTCAGAATGCATAGATAGAAGGCAAATAAGCGTTCCATGGCTTTATTTCGCTTAGTTGCTTACTTTGAGTAGAACTGCATGTTCACACCAGAAATAAGCATCTTTGTAAAATGAGCCAAATTGAAGTAGAAAACATTGTTGGAGTGTCAGAATGCATAGATAGAAGGCAAATAAGCGTTCCATGGCTTTATTTCGCTTAGTTGCTTACTCTTGAGTAGAACTGCATATTCACTCAAGAAATAAGCATCTTTGTAAAATGAGTCAAATTGAAGCAGAACACATTGTTGGAGTGTCAGAATGCATAGATAGAAGGCAAATAAGCGTTCCATGGCTTTATTTCGCTTAGTTGCTTATTCTTGAGTAGAACTGCTTGTTCACTCCAGGAATAAGCATGTTTGTAAGATGAGTCAAATTGAAGCAGAAAACATTCTTGGAGTGTCAGAATGCACAGATAGAAGGCAAATAAGCGTTCTATCGCTTTATTTCGCTTAGTTGCTTACTCTTGAGTAGAACTGCATGTTCACGCCAGAATTAAGCATCTTTGTGAAATGAGTCAAATTGAATCAGAACACATTGTTGGAGTGTCAGAATGCACAGATAGAAGGCAAATAAGCGTTCTATCGCTTTATTTCGCTTTGTTGCTTACTCTTGAGTAGAACTGCAGGTTCACGCCAGAAATAAGCATCTTTGTAAAATGAGCCAAATTGAAGCAGAAAACATTGTTGGAGTTTCAGAATGCATAGATAGAAGGCAAATAAGCGTTCCATGGCTTTATTTCGCTTAGTTGCTTACTCTTGAGTAGAACTGCATGTTCACTCCAGAAATAAGCATCTTTGTAAAATGAGTCAAATTGAAGTAGAACACATTGTTGGAGTGTCATAATGCATAGATAGAAGGCAAATAAGCGTTCCATGGCTTTATTTCGCTTAGTTGCTTATTCTTGAGTAGAACTGCTTGTTCACTCCAGGAATAAGCATCTTTGTAAAATGAGTCAAATTGAAGCAGAAAACATTCTTGGAGTGTCAGAATGCACAGAAAGAAGGCAAATAAGCGTTCCATGGCTTTATTTCGCTTAGTTGCTTACTCTTGAGTAGAACTGCATGTTCACGCTAGAAATAAGCATCTTTGTGAAATGAGTCAAATTGAAGCAGAACACATTGGAGGAGTGTCAGAATGCATAGATAGAAGGCAAATAAGCGTTCCATGGCTTTATTTCGCTTAGTTGCTTACTCTTGAGTAGAACTGCATGTTCACTCCAGGAATAATCACCTTTGTAAAATGAGTCAAATTGAAGCAGAACACATTGTTGGAGTGTCAGAATGCACAGATAGAAGGCGAAAAAGCGTTCTATCGCTTTATTTCGCTTAGTTGCTTACTCTTGAGTAGAACTGCATGTTCACGCCAGAAATAAGCATCTTTGTGAAATGAGTCGAATTGAAGCAGAAAACATTGTTGGAGTGTCAGAATGCACAGATAGAAGGCAAATAAGCGTTCTATCGCTTTATTTCGCTTAGTTGCTTACTCTTGAGTAGAACTGCATGTTCACGCCAGAAAAGCATCTTTGTGAAATGAGTCAAATTGAAGCAGAACACATTGGTGGAGTGTCAGAATGCATAGATAGAAGGCAAATAAGCGTTCCATGGCTTTATTTCGCTTAGTTGCTTACTTTGAGTAGAACTGCATGTTCACACCAGAAATAAGCATCTTTGTAAAATGAGCCAAATTGAAGTAGAAAACATTGTTGGAGTGTCAGAATGCATAGATAGAAGGCAAATAAGCGTTCCATGGCTTTATTTCGCTTAGTTGCTTACTCTTGAGTAGAACTGCATATTCACTCAAGAAATAAGCATCTTTGTAAAATTAGTCAAATTGAAGCAGAACACATTGTTGGAGTGTCAGAATGCATAGATAGAAGGCAAATAAGCGTTCCATGGCTTTATTTCGCTTAGTTGCTTACTCTTGAGTAGAACTGCATATTCACTCAAGAAATAAGCATCTTTGTAAAATGAGTCAAATTGAAGCAGAACACATTGTTGGAGTGTCAGAATGCATAGATAGAAGGCAAATAAGCGTTCCATGGCTTTATTTCGCTTAGTTGCTTATTCTTGAGTAGAACTGCTTGTTCACTCCAGGAATAAGCATGTTTGTAAGATGAGTCAAATTGAAGCAGAAAACATTCTTGGAGTGTCAGAATGCACAGATAGAAGGCAAATAAGCGTTCTATCGCTTTATTTCGCTTAGTTGCTTACTCTTGAGTAGAACTGCATGTTCACGCCAGAATTAAGCATCTTTGTGAAATGAGTCAAATTGAATCAGAACACATTGTTGGAGTGTCAGAATGCACAGATAGAAGGCAAATAAGCGTTCTATCGCTTTATTTCGCTTAGTTGCTTACTCTTGAGTAGAACTGCAGGTTCACGCCAGAAATAAGCATCTTTGTAAAATGAGCCAAATTGAAGCAGAAAACATTGTTGGAGTTTCAGAATGCATAGATAGAAGGCAAATAAGCGTTCCATGGCTTTATTTCGCTTAGTTGCTTATTCTTGAGTAGAACTGCTTGTTCACTCCAGGAATAAGCATCTTTGTAAAATGAGTCAAATTGAAGGAGAAAACATTCTTGGAGTGTCAGAATGCACAGAAAGAAGGCAAATAAGCGTTCCATGGCTTTATTTCGCTTAGTTGCTTACTCTTGAGTAGAACTGCATGTTCACTCCAGGAATAATCACCTTTGTAAAATGAGTCAAATTGAAGCAGAACACATTGTTGGAGTGTCAGAATGCACAGATAGAAGGCGAAAAAGCGTTCTATCGCTTTATTTCGCTTAGTTGCTTACTCTTGAGTAGAACTGCATGTTCACGCCAGAAATAAGCATCTTTGTGAAATGAGTCGAATTGAAGCAGAAAACATTGTTGGAGTGTCAGAATGCACAGATAGAAGGCAAATAAGCGTTCTATCGCTTTATTTCGCTTAGTTGCTTACTCTTGAGTAGAACTGCATGTTCACGCCAGAAAAGCATCTTTGTGAAATGAGTCAAATTGAAGCAGAACACATTGGTGGAGTGTCAGAATGCATAGATAGAAGGCAAATAAGCGTTCCATGGCTTTATTTCGCTTAGTTGCTTACTCTTGAGTAGAACTGCATATTCACTCAAGAAATAAGCATCTTTGTAAAATGAGTCAAATTGAAGCAGAACACATTGTTGGAGTGTCAGAATGCATAGATAGAAGGCAAATAAGCGTTCCATGGCTTTATTTCGCTTAGTTGCTTACTCTTGAGTAGAACTGCATGTTCACGCTAGAAATAAGGTTCTTTGTGAAATGAGTCAAATTGAAGCAGAAAACATTGTTGGAGTGTCAGAATGCACAGATAGAAGGCAAATAAGCGTTCCATGGCTTTATTTCGCTTAGTTGCTTACTCTTGAGTAGAACTGCATGTTCACTCCAGGAATAATCACCTTTGTAAAATGAGTCAAATTGAAGCAGAACACATTGTTGGAGTGTCAGAATGCACAGATAGAAGGCGAAAAAGCGTTCTATCGCTTTATTTCGCTTAGTTGCTTACTCTTGAGTAGAACTGCATGTTCACGCCAGAAATAAGCATCTTTGTGAAATGAGTCGAATTGAAGCAGAAAACATTGTTGGAGTGTCAGAATGCACAGATAGAAGGCAAATAAGCGTTCTATCGCTTTATTTCGCTTAGTTGCTTACTCTTGAGTAGAACTGCATGTTCACGCCAGAAAAGCATCTTTGTGAAATGAGTCAAATTGAAGCAGAACACATTGGTGGAGTGTCAGAATGCATAGATAGAAGGCAAATAAGCGTTCCATGGCTTTATTTCGCTTAGTTGCTTACTCTTGAGTAGAACTGCATATTCACTCAAGAAATAAGCATCTTTGTAAAATGAGTCAAATTGAAGCAGAACACATTGTTGGAGTGTCAGAATGCATAGATAGAAGGCAAATAAGCGTTCCATGGCTTTATTTCGCTTAGTTGCTTACTCTTGAGTAGAACTGCATGTTCACGCTAGAAATAAGGTTCTTTGTGAAATGAGTCAAATTGAAGCAGAAAACATTGTTGGAGTGTCAGAATGCACAGATAGAAGGCAAATAAGCGTTCCATGGCTTTATTTCGCTTAGTTGCTTATTCTTGAGTCGAACTGCATGTTCACTCCAGAAATAAGCATCTTTGTAAAATGAGTCAAATTGAATCAGAACACATTGTTGGAGTGTCAGAATGCATAGATAGAAGGCAAATAAGCGTTCTATCGCTTTATTACGCTTAGTTGCTTACTCTTGAGTAGAACTGCATGTTCACGCCAGAATTAAGCATCTTTGTGAAATGAGTCAAATTGAAGCAGAACACATTGGTGGAGTGTCAGAATGCATAGATAGAAGGCAAATAAGCGTTCCATGGCTTTATTTCGCTTAGTTGCTTACTCTTGAGTCGAACTGCATGTTCACTCCAGAAATAAGCATCTTTGTAAAATGAGTCAAATTGAATCAGAACACATTGTTGGAGTGTCAGAATGCATAGATAGAAGGCAAATAAGCGTTCCATGGCTTTATTTCGCTTAGTTGCTTACTCTTGAGTAGAACTGCATCTTCACTCCAGAAATAAGCATCTTTGTAAAATGAGTCAAATTGAAGCAGAACACATTATTGGAGTGTCATAATGCATAGATAGGAGGCACATAAGCGTTCCATGGCTTTATTTCGCGTAGTTGCTTACTCTTGAGTAGAACTGCATATTCACTCAAGAAATAAGCATCTTTGTAAAATGAGTCAAATTGAAGCAGAACACATTGTAGGAGTGTCAGAATGCATAGATAGAAGGCAAATAAGCGTTCCATGGCTTTATTTCGCTTAGTTGCTTATTCTTGAGTAGAACTGCATGTTCACTCCAGGAATAAGCATCTTTGTAAAATGAGTCAAATTGAAGCAGAACACATTGTAGGAGTGTCATAATGCATAGATAGGAGGCACATAAGCGTTCCATGGCTTTATTTCGCTTAGTTGCTTACTCTTGAGTAGAACTGCATGTTCACGCTAGAAATAAGCATCTTTGTGAAATGAGTCAAATTGAAGCAGAACACATTGGAGGAGTGTCAGAATGCATAGATAGAAGGCAAATAAGCGTTCCATGGCTTTATTTCGCTTAGTTGCTTACTCTTGAGTAGAACTGCATGTTCACTCCAGGAATAATCACCTTTGTAAAATGAGTCAAATTGAAGCAGAACACATTGTTGGAGTGTCAGAATGCACAGATAGAAGGCGAAAAAGCGTTCTATCGCTTTATTTCGCTTAGTTGCTTACTCTTGAGTAGAACTGCATGTTCACGCCAGAAAAGCATCTTTGTGAAATGAGTCAAATTGAAGCAGAACACATTGGTGGAGTGTCAGAATGCATAGATAGAAGGCAAATAAGCGTTCCATGGCTTTATTTCGCTTAGTTGCTTACTTTGAGTAGAACTGCATGTTCACACCAGAAATAAGCATCTTTGTAAAATGAGCCAAATTGAAGTAGAAAACATTGTTGGAGTGTCAGAATGCATAGATAGAAGGCAAATAAGCGTTCCATGGCTTTATTGCGCTTAGTTGCTTACTCTTGAGTAGAACTGCATATTCACTCAAGAAATAAGCATCTTTGTAAAATGAGTCAAATTGAAGCAGAACACATTGTTGGAGTGTCAGAATGCATAGATAGAAGGCAAATAAGCGTTCCATGGCTTTATTTCGCTTAGTTGCTTACTCTTGAGTAGAACTGCATGTTCACGCTAGAAATAAGGTTCTTTGTGAAATGAGTCAAATTGAAGCAGAAAACATTGTTGGAGTGTCAGAATGCACAGATAGAAGGCAAATAAGCGTTCCATGGCTTTATTTCGCTTAGTTGCTTATTCTTGAGTAGAACTGCTTGTTCACTCCAGGAATAAGCATGTTTGTAAAATGAGTCAAATTGAATCAGAACACATTGTTGGAGTGTCAGAATGCACAGATAGAAGGCAAATAAGCGTTCTATCGCTTTATTACGCTTAGTTGCTTACTCTTGAGTAGAACTGCATGTTCACGCCAGAATTAAGCATCTTTGTGAAATGAGTCAAATTGAAGCAGAACACATTGGTGGAGTGTCAGAATGCATAGATAGAAGGCAAATAAGCGTTCCATGGCTTTATTTCGCTTAGTTGCTTACTCTTGAGTCGAACTGCATGTTCACTCCAGAAATAAGCATCTTTGTAAAATGAGTCAAATTGAATCAGAACACATTGTTGGAGTGTCAGAATGCACAGATAGAAGGCAAATAAGCGTTCTATCGCTTTATTTCGCTTAGTTGCTTACTCTTGAGTAGAACTGCATGTTCACGCCAGAAATAAGCATCTTTGTAAAATGAGCCAAATTGAAGCAGAAAACATTGTTGGAGTGTCAGAATGCATAGATAGAAGGCAAATAAGCGTTCCATGGCTTTATTTCGCGTAGTTGCTTACTCTTGAGTAGAACTGCATATTCACTCAAGAAATAAGCATCTTTGTAAAATGAGTCAAATTGAAGCAGAACACATTGTAGGAGTGTCAGAATGCATAGATAGAAGGCAAATAAGCGTTCCATGGCTTTATTTCGCTTAGTTGCTTATTCTTGAGTAGAACTGCTTGTTCACTCCAGGAGTAAGCATGTTTGTAAGATGAGTCAAATTGAAGCAGAAAACATTCTTGGAGTTTCAGAATGCACAGATAGAAGGCAAATAAGCGTTCTATCGCTTTATTTCACTTAGTTGCTTACTCTTGAGTAGAACTGCATGTTCACGCCAGAATTAAGCATCTTTGTGAAATGAGTCAAATTGAATCAGAACACATTGTTGGAGTGTCAGAATGCACAGATAGAAGGCAAATAAGCGTTCTATCGCTTTATTTCGCTGAGTTGCTTACTCTTGAGTAGAACTGCATGTTCACGCCAGAATTAAGCATCTTTGTGAAATGAGTCAAATTGAATCAGAACACATTGTTGGAGTGTCAGAATGCACAGAGAGAAGGCAAATAAGCGTTCTATCGCTTTATTTCGCTTAGTTGCTTACTCTTGAGTAGAACTGCATGTTCACGCCAGAATTAAGCATCTTTGTGAAATGAGTCAAATTGAAGCAGAACACATTGGTGGAGTGTCAGAATGCATAGATAGAAGGCAAATAAGCGTTCCATGGCTTTATTTCGCTTAGTTGCTTACTCTTGAGTAGAACTGCATGTTCACACCAGAAATAAGCATCTTTGTAAAATGAGCCAAATTGAAGTAGAAAACATTGTTGGAGTGTCAGAATGCATAGATAGAAGGCAAATAAGCGTTCCATGGCTTTATTTCGCTTAGTTGCTTACTCTTGAGTAGAACTGCATGTTCACTCCAGAAATAAGCATCTTTGTAAAATGAGTCAAATTGAAGCAGAACACATTGTTGGAGTGTCAGAATGCATAGATAGAAGGCAAATAAGCGTTCCATGGCTTTATTTCGCTTAGTTGCTTATTCTTGAGTAGAACTGCTTGTTCACTCCAGGAATAAGCATGTTTGTAAGATGAGTCAAATTGAAGCAGAAAACATTCTTGGAGTGTCAGAATGCACAGATAGAAGGCAAATAAGCGTTCTATCGCTTTATTTCGCTTAGTTGCTTACTCTTGAGTAGAACTGCATGTTCACGCCAGAATTAAGCATCTTTGTGAAATGAGTCAAATTGAATCAGAACACATTGTTGGAGTGTCAGAATGCATAGATAGAAGGCAAATAAGCGTTCCATGGCTTTATTTCGCTTAGTTGCTTATTCTTGAGTAGAACTGCTTGTTCACTCCAGGAGTAAGCATGTTTGTAAGATGAGTCAAATTGAAGCAGAAAACATTCTTGGAGTTTCAGAATGCACAGATAGAAGGCAAATAAGCGTTCTATCGCTTTATTTCACTTAGTTGCTTACTCTTGAGTAGAACTGCATGTTCACGCCAGAATTAAGCATCTTTGTGAAATGAGTCAAATTGAATCAGAACACATTGTTGGAGTGTCAGAATGCACAGATAGAAGGCAAATAAGCGTTCTATCGCTTTATTTCGCTGAGTTGCTTACTCTTGAGTAGAACTGCATGTTCACGCCAGAATTAAGCATCTTTGTGAAATGAGTCAAATTGAATCAGAACACATTGTTGGAGTGTCAGAATGCACAGAGAGAAGGCAAATAAGCGTTCTATCGCTTTATTTCGCTTAGTTGCTTACTCTTGAGTAGAACTGCATGTTCACGCCAGAATTAAGCATCTTTGTGAAATGAGTCAAATTGAAGCAGAACACATTGGTGGAGTGTCAGAATGCATAGATAGAAGGCAAATAAGCGTTCCATGGCTTTATTTCGCTTAGTTGCTTACTCTTGAGTAGAACTGCATGTTCACACCAGAAATAAGCATCTTTGTAAAATGAGCCAAATTGAAGTAGAAAACATTGTTGGAGTGTCAGAATGCATAGATAGAAGGCAAATAAGCGTTCCATGGCTTTATTTCGCTTAGTTGCTTACTCTTGAGTAGAACTGCATGTTCACTCCAGAAATAAGCATCTTTGTAAAATGAGTCAAATTGAAGCAGAACACATTGTTGGAGTGTCAGAATGCATAGATAGAAGGCAAATAAGCGTTCCATGGCTTTATTTCGCTTAGTTGCTTATTCTTGAGTAGAACTGCTTGTTCACTCCAGGAATAAGCATGTTTGTAAGATGAGTCAAATTGAAGCAGAAAACATTCTTGGAGTGTCAGAATGCACAGATAGAAGGCAAATAAGCGTTCTATCGCTTTATTTCGCTTAGTTGCTTACTCTTGAGTAGAACTGCATGTTCACGCCAGAATTAAGCATCTTTGTGAAATGAGTCAAATTGAATCAGAACACATTGTTGGAGTGTCAGAATGCATAGATAGAAGGCAAATAAGCGTTCTATCGCTTTATTTCGCTTAGTTGCTTACTCTTGAGTAGAACTGCAGGTTCACGCCAGAAATAAGCATCTTTGTAAAATGAGGCAAATTGAAGCAGAAAACATTGTTGGAGTTTCAGAATGCATAGATAGAAGGCAAATAAGCGTTCCATGGCTTTATTTCGCTTAGTTGCTTACTCTTGAGTAGAACTGCATGTTCACGCCAGAAATAAGCATCTTTGTAAAATGAGTCAAATTGAAGCAGAACACATTGTTGGAGTGTCATAATGCATAGATAGAAGGCAAATAAGCGTTCCATGGCTTTATTTCGCTTAGTTGCTTATTCTTGAGTAGAACTGCTTGTTCACTCCAGGAATAAGCATCTTTGTAAAATGAGTCAAATTGAAGCAGAAAACATTCTTGGAGTGTCAGAATGCACAGATAGAAGGCGAATAAGCGTTCTATCGCTTTATTTCGCTTAGTTAGTTACTCTTGAGTAGAACTGCATGTTCACGCCAGAATTAAGCATCTTTGTGAAATGAGTCAAATTGAAGCAGAACACATTGGTGGAGTGTCAGAATGCATAGATAGAAGGCAAATAAGCGTTCCATGGCTTTATTTCGCTTAGTTGCTTACTCTTGAGTAGAACTGCATGTTCACTCCAGGAATAAGCACCTTTGTAAAATGAGTCAAAGTGAAGCAGAACACATTGTTGGAGTGTCAGAATGCACAGATAGAAGGCGAATAAGCGTTCTATCGCTTTATTTCGCTTAGTTAGTTACTCTTGAGTAGAACTGCATGTTCACGCCAGAAATAAGCATCTTTGTGAAATGAGTCAAATTGAAGCAGAACACATTGGTGGAGTGTCAGAATGCATAGATAGAAGGCAAATAAGCGTTCCATGGCTTTATTTCGCTTAGTTGCTTACTCTTGAGTCGAACTGCATGTTTGGAGTGTCAGAATGCATAGATAGAAGGCAAATAAGCGTTCCATGGCTTTATTTCGCTTAGTTGCTTACTTTGAGTAGAACTGCATGTTCACACCAGAAATAAGCATCTTTGTAAAATGAGCCAAATTGAAGTAGAAAACATTGTTGGAGTGTCAGAATGCACAGATAGAAGGCAAATAAGCGTTCCATGGCTTTATTTCGCTTAGTTGCTTATTCTTGAGTAGAACTGCTTGTTCACTCCAGGAATAAGCATGTTTGTAAAATGAGTCAAATTGAAGCAGAACACATTCTTGGAGTGTCAGAATGCACAGATAGAAGGCACATAAGCGTTCCATGGCTTTATTTCGCTTAGTTGCTTACTCTTGAGTAGAACTGCATATTCACTCAAGAAATAAGCATCTTTGTAAAATGAGTCAAATTGAAGCAGAAAACATTCTTGGAGTTTCAGAATGCACAGATAGAAGGCAAATAAGCGTTCTATCGCTTTATTTCACTTAGTTGCTTACTCTTGAGTAGAACTGCATGTTCACGCCAGAATTATGCATCTTTGTGAAATGAGTCAAATTGAATCAGAACACATTGTTGGAGTGTCAGAATGCACAGATAGAAGGCAAATAAGCGTTCTATCGCTTTATTTCGCTGAGTTGCTTACTCTTGAGTAGAACTGCATGTTCACGCCAGAATTAAGCATCTTTGTGAAATGAGTCAAATTGAATCAGAACACATTGTTGGAGTGTCAGAATGCACAGAGAGAAGGCAAATAAGCGTTCTATCGCTTTATTTCGCTTAGTTGCTTACTCTTGAGTAGAACTGCATGTTCACGCCAGAATTAAGCATCTTTGTGAAATGAGTCAAATTGAATCAGAACACATTGTTGGAGTGTCAGAATGCAGAGATAGAAGGCAAATAAGCGTTCTATCGCTTTATTTCGCTTAGTTGCTTACTCTTGAGTAGAACTGCATGTTCACGCCAGAAATAAGAATCTTTGTGAAATGAGTCAAATTGAAGCAGAACACATTGGTGGAGTGTCAGAATGCATAGATAGAAGGCAAATAAGCGTTCCATGGCTTTATTTCGCTTAGTTGCTTACTCTTGAGTAGAACTGCATGTTCACTCCAGGAATAAGCACCTTTGTAAAATGAGTCAAAGTGAAGCAGAACACATTGTTGGAGTGTCAGAATGCATAGATAGAAGGCAAATAAGCGTTCTCTGGCTTTATTTCGCTTAGTTGCTTATTCTTGAGTAGAACTGCTTGTTCACTCCAGGAATAAGCATCTTTGTAAAATGACTCAAATTGAAGCAGAAAACATTGTTGGAGTGTCAGAATGCATAGATAGAAGGCAAATAAGCGTTCCATGGCTTTATTTCGCTTAGTTGCTTACTCTTGAGTAGAACTGCATGTTCACTCCAGAAATAAGCATCTTTGTAAAATGAGTCAAATTGAAGCAGAAAACATTCTTGGAGTGTCAGAATGCACAGATAGAAGGCAAATAAGCGTTCTATCGCTTTATTTCGCTTAGTTGCTTACTCTTGAGTAGAACTGCATGTTCACGCCAGAATTAAGCATCTTTGTGAAATGAGTCAAATTGAATCAGAACACATTGTTGGAGTGTCAGAATGCAGAGATAGAAGTCAAATAAGCGTTCTATCGCTTTATTTCGCTTAGTTGCTTACTCTTGAGTAGAACTGCTTGTTCACTCCAGGAATAAGCATGTTTGTAAGATGAGCCAAATTGAAGTAGAAAACATTGTTGGAGTGTCAGAATGCATAGATAGAAGGCAAATAAGCGTTCCATGGCTTTATTTCGCTTAGTTGCTTACTCTTGAGTAGAACTGCATATTCACTCAAGAAATAAGCATCTTTGTAAAATGAGTCAAATTGAAGCAGAACACATTGTTGGAGTGTCAGAATGCATAGATAGAAGGCAAATAAGCGTTCCATGGCTTTATTTCGCTTAGTTGCTTATTCTTGAGTAGAACTGCTTGTTCACTCCAGGAATAAGCATGTTTGTAAGATGAGTCAAATTGAAGCAGAAAACATTCTTGGAGTGTCAGAATGCACAGATAGAAGGCAAATAAGCGTTCCATGGCTTTATTTCGCTTAGTTGCTTACTCTTGAGTAGAACTGCATGTTCACTCCAGAAATAAGCATCTTTGTAAAATGAGTCAAATTGAAGCAGAACACATTGGTGGAGTGTCAGAATGCATAGATAGAAGGCAAATAAGCGTTCCATGGCTTTATTTCGCTTAGTTGCTTACTCTTGAGTAGAACTGCATGTTCACACCAGAAATAAGCATCTTTGTAAAATGAGCCAAATTGAAGTAGAAAACATTGTTGGAGTGTCAGAATGCATAGATAGAAGGCAAATAAGCGTTCCATGGCTTTATTTCGCTTAGTTGCTTACTCTTGAGTAGAACTGCATATTCACTCAAGAAATAAGCATCTTTGTAAAATGAGTCAAATTGAAGCAGAACACATTGTTGGAGTGTCAGAATGCATAGATAGAAGGCAAATAAGCGTTCCATGGCTTTATTTCGCTTAGTTGCTTATTCTTGAGTAGAACTGCTTGTTCACTCCAGGAATAAGCATGTTTGTAAGATGAGTCAAATTGAAGCAGAAAACATTCTTGGAGTGTCAGAATGCACAGATAGAAGGCAAATAAGCGTTCTATCGCTTTATTTCGCTTAGTTGCTTACTCTTGAGTAGAACTGCATGTTCACGCCAGAAAAGCATCTTTGTGAAATGAGTCAAATTGAAGCAGAACACATTGGTGGAGTGTCAGAATGCATAGATAGAAGGCAAATAAGCGTTCCATGGCTTTATTTCGCTTAGTTGCTTACTCTTGAGTAGAACTGCATATTCACTCAAGAAATAAGCATCTTTGTAAAATGAGTCAAATTGAATCAGAACACATTGTTGGAGTGTCAGAATGCATAGATAGAAGGCAAATAAGCGTTCCATGGCTTTATTTCGCTTAGTTGCTTACTCTTGAGTAGAACTGCATGTTCACGCCAGAAATAAGGTTCTTTGTGAAATGAGTCAAATTGAAGCAGAAAACATTGTTGGAGTGTCAGAATGCACAGATAGAAGGCAAATAAGCGTTCCATGGCTTTATTACGCTTAGTTGCTTACTCTTGAGTAGAACTGCATGTTCACGCCAGAAATAAGGTTCTTTGTGAAATGAGTCAAATTGAAGCAGAAAACATTGTTGGAGTGTCAGAATGCACAGATAGAAGGCAAATAAGCGTTCTATCGCTTTATTACGCTTAGTTGCTTACTCTTGAGTAGAACTGCATGTTCACGCCAGAATTAAGCATCTTTGTGAAATGAGTCAAATTGAAGCAGAACACATTGGTGGAGTGTCAGAATGCACAGATAGAAGGCAAATAAGCGTTCTATCGCTTTATTTCGCTTAGTTGCTTACTCTTGAGTAGAACTGCATGTTCACGCCAGAAATAAGCATCTTTGTAAAATGAGCCAAATTGAAGCAGAAAACATTGTTGGAGTGTCAGAATGCATAGATAGAAGGCAAATAAGCGTTCCATGGCTTTATTTCGCTTAGTTGCTTACTCTTGAGTCGAACTGCATGTTCACTCCAGAAATAAGCATCTTTGTAAAATGAGTCAAATTGAATCAGAACACATTGTTGGAGTGTCAGAATGCATAGATAGAAGGCAAATAAGCGTTCCATGGCTTTATTTCGCTTAGTTGCTTACTCTTGAGTAGAACTGCATGTTCACGCCAGAAATAAGGTTCTTTGTGAAATGAGTCAAATTGAAGCAGAAAACATTGTTGGAGTGTCAGAATGCACAGATAGAAGGCAAATAAGCGTTCTATCGCTTTATTACGCTTAGTTGCTTACTCTTGAGTAGAACTGCATGTTCACGCCAGAATTAAGCATCTTTGTGAAATGAGTCAAATTGAAGCAGAACACATTGTTGGAGTGTCAGAATGCACAGATAGAAGGCAAATAAGCGTTCTATCGCTTTATTTCGCTTAGTTGCTTACTCTTGAGTAGAACTGCATGTTCACGCCAGAAATAAGCATCTTTGTAAAATGAGCCAAATTGAAGCAGAAAACATTGTTGGAGTGTCAGAATGCATAGATAGAAGGCAAATAAGCGTTCCATGGCTTTATTTCGCTTAGTTGCTTACTCTTGAGTAGAACTGCATCTTCACTCCAGAAATAAGCATCTTTGTAAAATGAGTCAAATTGAAGCAGAACACATTATTGGAGTGTCATAATGCATAGATAGGAGGCACATAAGCGTTCCATGGCTTTATTTCGCGTAGTTGCTTACTCTTGAGTAGAACTGCATATTCACTCAAGAAATAAGCATCTTTGTAAAATGAGTCAAATTGAAGCAGAACACATTGTAGGAGTGTCAGAATGCATAGATAGAAGGCAAATAAGCGTTCCATGGCTTTATTTCGCTTAGTTGCTTATTCTTGAGTAGAACTGCTTGTTCACTCCAGGAATAAGCATGTTTGTAAGATGAGTCAAATTGAAGCAGAAAACATTCTTGGAGTTTCAGAATGCACAGATAGAAGGCAAATAAGCGTTCTATCGCTTTATTTCACTTAGTTGCTTACTCTTGAGTAGAACTGCATGTTCACGCCAGAATTAAGCATCTTTGTGAAATGAGTCAAATTGAATCAGAACACATTGTTGGAGTGTCAGAATGCACAGATAGAAGGCAAATAAGCGTTCTATCGCTTTATTTCGCTGAGTTGCTTACTCTTGAGTAGAACTGCATGTTCACGCCAGAATTAAGCATCTTTGTGAAATGAGTCAAATTGAATCAGAACACATTGTTGGAGTGTCAGAATGCACAGAGAGAAGGCAAATAAGCGTTCTATCGCTTTATTTCGCTTAGTTGCTTACTCTTGAGTAGAACTGCATGTTCACGCCAGAATTAAGCATCTTTGTGAAATGAGTCAAATTGAAGCAGAACACATTGGTGGAGTGTCAGAATGCATAGATAGAAGGCAAATAAGCGTTCCATGGCTTTATTTCGCTTAGTTGCTTACTCTTGAGTAGAACTGCATGTTCACACCAGAAATAAGCATCTTTGTAAAATGAGCCAAATTGAAGTAGAAAACATTGTTGGAGTGTCAGAATGCATAGATAGAAGGCAAATAAGCGTTCCATGGCTTTATTTCGCTTAGTTGCTTACTCTTGAGTAGAACTGCATGTTCACTCCAGAAATAAGCATCTTTGTAAAATGAGTCAAATTGAAGCAGAACACATTGTTGGAGTGTCAGAATGCATAGATAGAAGGCAAATAAGCGTTCCATGGCTTTATTTCGCTTAGTTGCTTATTCTTGAGTAGAACTGCTTGTTCACTCCAGGAATAAGCATGTTTGTAAGATGAGTCAAATTGAAGCAGAAAACATTCTTGGAGTGTCAGAATGCACAGATAGAAGGCAAATAAGCGTTCTATCGCTTTATTTCGCTTAGTTGCTTACTCTTGAGTAGAACTGCATGTTCACGCCAGAATTAAGCATCTTTGTGAAATGAGTCAAATTGAATCAGAACACATTGTTGGAGTGTCAGAATGCATAGATAGAAGGCAAATAAGCGTTCTATCGCTTTATTTCGCTTAGTTGCTTACTCTTGAGTAGAACTGCAGGTTCACGCCAGAAATAAGCATCTTTGTAAAATGAGGCAAATTGAAGCAGAAAACATTGTTGGAGTTTCAGAATGCATAGATAGAAGGCAAATAAGCGTTCCATGGCTTTATTTCGCTTAGTTGCTTACTCTTGAGTAGAACTGCATGTTCACGCCAGAAATAAGCATCTTTGTAAAATGAGTCAAATTGAAGCAGAACACATTGTTGGAGTGTCATAATGCATAGATAGAAGGCAAATAAGCGTTCCATGGCTTTATTTCGCTTAGTTGCTTATTCTTGAGTAGAACTGCTTGTTCACTCCAGGAATAAGCATCTTTGTAAAATGAGTCAAATTGAAGCAGAAAACATTCTTGGAGTGTCAGAATGCACAGATAGAAGGCGAATAAGCGTTCTATCGCTTTATTTCGCTTAGTTAGTTACTCTTGAGTAGAACTGCATGTTCACGCCAGAATTAAGCATCTTTGTGAAATGAGTCAAATTGAAGCAGAACACATTGGTGGAGTGTCAGAATGCATAGATAGAAGGCAAATAAGCGTTCCATGGCTTTATTTCGCTTAGTTGCTTACTCTTGAGTAGAACTGCATGTTCACTCCAGGAATAAGCACCTTTGTAAAATGAGTCAAAGTGAAGCAGAACACATTGTTGGAGTGTCAGAATGCACAGATAGAAGGCGAATAAGCGTTCTATCGCTTTATTTCGCTTAGTTAGTTACTCTTGAGTAGAACTGCATGTTCACGCCAGAAATAAGCATCTTTGTGAAATGAGTCAAATTGAAGCAGAACACATTGGTGGAGTGTCAGAATGCATAGATAGAAGGCAAATAAGCGTTCCATGGCTTTATTTCGCTTAGTTGCTTACTCTTGAGTCGAACTGCATGTTTGGAGTGTCAGAATGCACAGATAGAAGGCAAATAAGCGTTCTATCGCTTTATTTCGCTTAGTTGCTTACTCTTGAGTAGAACTGCATGTTCACGCCAAAAATAAGCATCTTTGTAAAATGAGCCAAATTGAAGCAGAAAACATTGTTGGAGTGTCAGAATGCATAGATAGAAGGCAAATAAGCGTTCCATGGCTTTATTTCGCTTAGTTGCTTACTCTTGAGTAGAACTGCATGTTCACTCCAGGAATAATCACCTTTGTAAAATGAGTCAAATTGAAGCAGAACACATTGTTGGAGTGTCAGAATGCACAGATAGAAGGCGAAAAAGCGTTCTATCGCTTTATTTCGCTTAGTTGCTTACTCTTGAGTAGAACTGCATGTTCACGCCAGAAATAAGCATCTTTGTGAAATGAGTCGAATTGAAGCAGAAAACATTGTTGGAGTGTCAGAATGCACAGATAGAAGGCAAATAAGCGTTCTATCGCTTTATTTCGCTTAGTTGCTTACTCTTGAGTAGAACTGCATGTTCACGCCAGAAAAGCATCTTTGTGAAATGAGTCAAATTGAAGTAGAAAACATTGTTGGAGTGTCAGAATGCACAGATAGAAGGCAAATAAGCGTTCCATGGCTTTATTTCGCTTAGTTGCTTACTTTGAGTAGAACTGCATGTTCACACCAGAAATAAGCATCTTTGTAAAATGAGCCAAATTGAAGTAGAAAACATTGTTGGAGTGTCAGAATGCACAGATAGAAGGCAAATAAGCGTTCCATGGCTTTATTTCGCTTAGTTGCTTATTCTTGAGTAGAACTGCTTGTTCACTCCAGGAATAAGCATGTTTGTAAAATGAGTCAAATTGAAGCAGAACACATTCTTGGAGTGTCAGAATGCACAGATAGAAGGCACATAAGCGTTCCATGGCTTTATTTCGCTTAGTTGCTTACTCTTGAGTAGAACTGCATATTCACTCAAGAAATAAGCATCTTTGTAAAATGAGTCAAATTGAAGCAGAAAACATTCTTGGAGTTTCAGAATGCACAGATAGAAGGCAAATAAGCGTTCTATCGCTTTATTTCACTTAGTTGCTTACTCTTGAGTAGAACTGCATGTTCACGCCAGAATTATGCATCTTTGTGAAATGAGTCAAATTGAATCAGAACACATTGTTGGAGTGTCAGAATGCACAGATAGAAGGCAAATAAGCGTTCTATCGCTTTATTTCGCTGAGTTGCTTACTCTTGAGTAGAACTGCATGTTCACGCCAGAATTAAGCATCTTTGTGAAATGAGTCAAATTGAATCAGAACACATTGTTGGAGTGTCAGAATGCACAGAGAGAAGGCAAATAAGCGTTCTATCGCTTTATTTCGCTTAGTTGCTTACTCTTGAGTAGAACTGCATGTTCACGCCAGAATTAAGCATCTTTGTGAAATGAGTCAAATTGAATCAGAACACATTGTTGGAGTGTCAGAATGCAGAGATAGAAGGCAAATAAGCGTTCTATCGCTTTATTTCGCTTAGTTGCTTACTCTTGAGTAGAACTGCATGTTCACGCCAGAAATAAGAATCTTTGTGAAATGAGTCAAATTGAAGCAGAACACATTGGTGGAGTGTCAGAATGCATAGATAGAAGGCAAATAAGCGTTCCATGGCTTTATTTCGCTTAGTTGCTTACTCTTGAGTAGAACTGCATGTTCACTCCAGGAATAAGCACCTTTGTAAAATGAGTCAAAGTGAAGCAGAACACATTGTTGGAGTGTCAGAATGCATAGATAGAAGGCAAATAAGCGTTCTCTGGCTTTATTTCGCTTAGTTGCTTATTCTTGAGTAGAACTGCTTGTTCACTCCAGGAATAAGCATCTTTGTAAAATGACTCAAATTGAAGCAGAAAACATTGTTGGAGTGTCAGAATGCATAGATAGAAGGCAAATAAGCGTTCCATGGCTTTATTTCGCTTAGTTGCTTACTCTTGAGTAGAACTGCATGTTCACTCCAGAAATAAGCATCTTTGTAAAATGAGTCAAATTGAAGCAGAAAACATTCTTGGAGTGTCAGAATGCACAGATAGAAGGCAAATAAGCGTTCTATCGCTTTATTTCGCTTAGTTGCTTACTCTTGAGTAGAACTGCATGTTCACGCCAGAATTAAGCATCTTTGTGAAATGAGTCAAATTGAATCAGAACACATTGTTGGAGTGTCAGAATGCAGAGATAGAAGTCAAATAAGCGTTCTATCGCTTTATTTCGCTTAGTTGCTTACTCTTGAGTAGAACTGCTTGTTCACTCCAGGAATAAGCATGTTTGTAAGATGAGCCAAATTGAAGTAGAAAACATTGTTGGAGTGTCAGAATGCATAGATAGAAGGCAAATAAGCGTTCCATGGCTTTATTTCGCTTAGTTGCTTACTCTTGAGTAGAACTGCATATTCACTCAAGAAATAAGCATCTTTGTAAAATGAGTCAAATTGAAGCAGAACACATTGTTGGAGTGTCAGAATGCATAGATAGAAGGCAAATAAGCGTTCCATGGCTTTATTTCGCTTAGTTGCTTATTCTTGAGTAGAACTGCTTGTTCACTCCAGGAATAAGCATGTTTGTAAGATGAGTCAAATTGAAGCAGAAAACATTCTTGGAGTGTCAGAATGCACAGATAGAAGGCAAATAAGCGTTCCATGGCTTTATTTCGCTTAGTTGCTTACTCTTGAGTAGAACTGCATGTTCACTCCAGAAATAAGCATCTTTGTAAAATGAGTCAAATTGAAGCAGAACACATTGGTGGAGTGTCAGAATGCATAGATAGAAGGCAAATAAGCGTTCCATGGCTTTATTTCGCTTAGTTGCTTACTCTTGAGTAGAACTGCATGTTCACACCAGAAATAAGCATCTTTGTAAAATGAGCCAAATTGAAGTAGAAAACATTGTTGGAGTGTCAGAATGCATAGATAGAAGGCAAATAAGCGTTGCATGGCTTTATTTCGCTTAGTTGCTTACTCTTGAGTAGAACTGCATATTCACTCAAGAAATAAGCATCTTTGTAAAATGAGTCAAATTGAAGCAGAACACATTGTTGGAGTGTCAGAATGCATAGATAGAAGGCAAATAAGCGTTCCATGGCTTTATTTCGCTTAGTTGCTTATTCTTGAGTAGAACTGCTTGTTCACTCCAGGAATAAGCATGTTTGTAAGATGAGTCAAATTGAAGCAGAAAACATTCTTGGAGTGTCAGAATGCACAGATAGAAGGCAAATAAGCGTTCTATCGCTTTATTTCGCTTAGTTGCTTACTCTTGAGTAGAACTGCATGTTCACGCCAGAAAAGCATCTTTGTGAAATGAGTCAAATTGAAGCAGAACACATTGGTGGAGTGTCAGAATGCATAGATAGAAGGCAAATAAGCGTTCCATGGCTTTATTTCGCTTAGTTGCTTACTTTGAGTAGAACTGCATGTTCACACCAGAAATAAGCATCTTTGTAAAATGAGCCAAATTGAAGTAGAAAACATTGTTGGAGTGTCAGAATGCATAGATAGAAGGCAAATAAGCGTTCCATGGCTTTATTTCGCTTAGTTGCTTACTCTTGAGTAGAACTGCATATTCACTCAAGAAATAAGCATCTTTGTAAAATGAGTCAAATTGAATCAGAACACATTGTTGGAGTGTCAGAATGCATAGATAGAAGGCAAATAAGCGTTCCATGGCTTTATTTCGCTTAGTTGCTTACTCTTGAGTAGAACTGCATGTTCACGCCAGAAATAAGGTTCTTTGTGAAATGAGTCAAATTGAAGCAGAAAACATTGTTGGAGTGTCAGAATGCACAGATAGAAGGCAAATAAGCGTTCCATGGCTTTATTACGCTTAGTTGCTTACTCTTGAGTAGAACTGCATGTTCACGCCAGAAATAAGGTTCTTTGTGAAATGAGTCAAATTGAAGCAGAAAACATTGTTGGAGTGTCAGAATGCACAGATAGAAGGCAAATAAGCGTTCTATCGCTTTATTACGCTTAGTTGCTTACTCTTGAGTAGAACTGCATGTTCACGCCAGAATTAAGCATCTTTGTGAAATGAGTCAAATTGAAGCAGAACACATTGGTGGAGTGTCAGAATGCACAGATAGAAGGCAAATAAGCGTTCTATCGCTTTATTTCGCTTAGTTGCTTACTCTTGAGTAGAACTGCATGTTCACGCCAGAAATAAGCATCTTTGTAAAATGAGCCAAATTGAAGCAGAAAACATTGTTGGAGTGTCAGAATGCATAGATAGAAGGCAAATAAGCGTTCCATGGCTTTATTTCGCTTAGTTGCTTACTCTTGAGTCGAACTGCATGTTCACTCCAGAAATAAGCATCTTTGTAAAATGAGTCAAATTGAATCAGAACACATTGTTGGAGTGTCAGAATGCATAGATAGAAGGCAAATAAGCGTTCCATGGCTTTATTTCGCTTAGTTGCTTACTCTTGAGTAGAACTGCATGTTCACGCCAGAAATAAGGTTCTTTGTGAAATGAGTCAAATTGAAGCAGAAAACATTGTTGGAGTGTCAGAATGCACAGATAGAAGGCAAATAAGCGTTCTATCGCTTTATTACGCTTAGTTGCTTACTCTTGAGTAGAACTGCATGTTCACGCCAGAATTAAGCATCTTTGTGAAATGAGTCAAATTGAAGCAGAACACATTGGTGGAGTGTCAGAATGCACAGATAGAAGGCAAATAAGCGTTCTATCGCTTTATTTCGCTTAGTTGCTTACTCTTGAGTAGAACTGCATGTTCACGCCAGAAATAAGCATCTTTGTAAAATGAGCCAAATTGAAGCAGAAAACATTGTTGGAGTGTCAGAATGCATAGATAGAAGGCAAATAAGCGTTCCATGGCTTTATTTCGCTTAGTTGCTTACTCTTGAGTCGAACTGCATGTTCACTCCAGAAATAAGCATCTTTGTAAAATGAGTCAAATTGAATCAGAACACATTGTTGGAGTGTCAGAATGCACAGATAGAAGGCAAATAAGCGTTCTATCGCTTTATTTCGCTTAGTTGCTTACTCTTGAGTAGAACTGCATGTTCACGCCAGAAATAAGCATCTTTGTAAAATGAGCCAAATTGAAGCAGAAAACATTGTTGGAGTGTCAGAATGCATAGATAGAAGGCAAATAAGCGTTCCATGGCTTTATTTCGCTTAGTTGCTTACTCTTGAGTAGAACTGCATGTTCACTCCAGAAATAAGCATCTTTGTAAAATGAGTCAAATTGAAGCAGAACACATTATTGGAGTGTCATAATGCATAGATAGAAGGCAAATAAGCGTTCCATGGCTTTATTTCGCTTAGTTGCTTACTCTTGAGTAGAACTGCATATTCACTCAAGAAATAAGCATCTTTGTAAAATGAGTCAAATTGAAGCAGAAAACATTCTTGGAGTTTCAGAATGCACAGATAGAAGGCAAATAAGCGTTCTATCGCTTTATTTCACTTAGTTGCTTACTCTTGAGTAGAACTGCATGTTCACGCCAGAATTAAGCATCTTTGTGAAATGAGTCAAATTGAAGCAGAACACATTGGTGGAGTGTCAGAATGCATAGATAGAAGGCAAATAAGCGTTCCATGGCATTATTTCGCTTAGTTGCTTACTCTTGAGTAGAACTGCATGTTCACACCAGAAATAAGCATCTTTGTAAAATGAGCCAAATTGAAGTAGAAAACATTGTTGGAGTGTCAGAATGCATAGATAGAAGGCAAATAAGCGTTCCATGGCTTTATTTCGCTTAGTTGCTTACTCTTGAGTAGAACTGCATGTTCACTCCAGAAATAAGCATCTTTGTAAAATGAGTCAAATTGAAGCAGAACACATTGTTGGAGTGTCAGAATGCATAGATAGAAGGCAAATAAGCGTTCCATGGCTTTATTTCGCTTCGTTGCTTATTCTTGAGTAGAACTGCTTGTTCACTCCAGGAATAAGCATGTTTGTAAGATGAGTCAAATTGAAGCAGAAAACATTCTTGGAGTTTCAGAATGCACAGATAGAAGGCAAATAAGCATTCTATCGCTTTATTTCGCTTAGTTGCTTACTCTTGAGTAGAACTGCATGTTCACGCCAGAATTAAGCATCTTTGTGAAATGAGTCAAATTGAATCAGAACACATTGTTGGAGTGTCAGAATGCAGAGATAGAAGGCAAATAAGCGTTCCATGGCTTTATTTCGCTTAGTTGCTTACTCTTGAGTAGAACTGCATGTTCACTCCAGGAATAAGCACCTTTGTAAAATGAGTCAAAGTGAAGCAGAACACATTGTTGGAGTGTCCGAATGCATAGATAGAAGGCAAATAAGCGTTCTCTGGCTTTATTTCGCTTAGTTGCTTATTCTTGAGTAGAACTGCTTGTTCACTCCAGGAATAAGCATCTTTGTAAAATGAGTCAAATTGAAGCAGAAAACATTGTTGGAGTGTCAGAATGCATAGATAGAAGGCAAATAAGCGTTCCATGGCTTTATTTCGCTTAGTTGCTTACTCTTGAGTAGAACTGCATGTTCACTCCAGAAATAAGCATCTTTGTAAAATGAGTCAAATTGAAGCAGAAAACATTCTTGGAGTGTCAGAATGCACAGATAGAAGGCAAATAAGCGTTCTATCGCTTTATTTCGCTTAGTTGCTTACTCTTGAGTAGAACTGCATGTTCACGCCAGAATTAAGCATCTTTGTGAAATGAGTCAAATTGAATCAGAACACATTGTTGGAGTGTCAGAATGCAGAGATAGAAGGCAAATAAGCGTTCTATCGCTTTATTTCGCTTAGTTGCTTACTCTTGAGTAGAACTGCAGGTTCACGCCAGAAATAAGCATCTTTGTAAAATGAGGCAAATTGAAGCAGAAAACATTGTTGGAGTTTCAGAATGCATAGATAGAAGGCAAATAAGCGTTCCATGGCTTTATTTCGCTTAGTTGCTTACTCTTGAGTAGAACTGCATGTTCACTCCAGAAATAAGCATCTTTGTAAAATGAGTCAAATTGAAGCAGAACACATTGTTGGAGTGTCATAATGCATAGATAGAAGGCAAATAAGCGTTCCATGGCTTTATTTCGCTTAGTTGCTTACTCTTGAGTAGAACTGCATGTTCACGCCAGAATTAAGCATCTTTGTAAAATGAGTCAAATTGAAGCAGAAAACATTCTTGGAGTGTCAGAATGCACAGATAGAAGGCAAATAAGCGTTCTATCGCTTTATTTCGCTTAGTTGCTTACTCTTGAGTAGAACTGCATGTTCACGCCAGAATTAAGCATCTTTGTGAAATGAGTCAAATTGAAGCAGAACACATTGGTGGAGTGTCAGAATGCATAGATAGAAGGCAAATAAGCGTTCCATGGCTTTATTTCGCTTAGTTGCTTACTCTTGAGTAGAACTGCATGTTCACACCAGAAATAAGCATCTTTGTAAAATGAGCCAAATTGAAGTAGAAAACATTGTTGGAGTGTCAGAATGCATAGATAGAAGGCAAATAAGCGTTCCATGGCTTTATTTCGCTTAGTTGCTTATTCTTGAGTAGAACTGCTTGTTCACTCCAGGAATAAGCATGTTTGTAAGATGAGTCAAATTGAAGCAGAAAACATTCTTGGAGTGTCAGAATGCACAGATAGAAGGCAAATAAGCGTTCTATCGCTTTATTTCGCTTAGTTGCTTACTCTTGAGTAGAACTGCATGTTCACGCCAGAATTAAGCATCTTTGTGAAATGAGTCAAATTGAATCAGAACACATTGTTGGAGTGTCAGAATGCACAGATAGAAGGCAAATAAGCGTTCCATGGCTTTATTTCGCTTAGTTGCTTACTCTTGAGTAGAACTGCTTGTTCACTCCAGGAATAAGCATCTTTGTAAAATGAGTCAAATTGAAGCAGAAAACATTCTTGGAGTGTCAGAATGCACAGATAGAAGGCAAATAAGCGTTCTATCGCTTTATTTCGCTTAGTTGCTTACTCTTGAGTAGAACTGCATGTTCACGCCAGAATTAAGCATCTTTGTGAAATGAGTCAAATTGAATCAGAACACATTGTTGGAGTGTCAGAATGCACAGATAGAAGGCAAATAAGCGTTCTATCGCTTTATTTCGCTTAGTTGCTTACTGTTGAGTAGAACTGCATGTTCACGCCAGAAATAAGCATCTTCGTAAAATGAGTCAAATTGAAGCAGAACACATTGTTGGAGTGTCATAATGCATAGATAGAAGGCAAATAAGCGTTCCATGGCTTTATTTCGCTTAGTTGCTTATTCTTGAGTAGAACTGCTTGTTCACTCCAGGAATAAGCATCTTTGTAAAATGAGTCAAATTGAAGCAGAAAACATTCTTGGAGTGTCAGAATGCATAGATAGAAGGCAAATAAGCGTTCCATGGCTTTATTTCGCTTAGTTGCTTACTCTTGAGTAGAACTGCATATTCACTCAAGAAATAAGCATCTTTGTAAAATGAGGCAAATTGAAGCAGAAAACATTGTTGGAGTTTCAGAATGCATAGATAGAAGGCAAATAAGCGTTCCATGGCTTTATTTCGCTTAGTTGCTTACTCTTGAGTAGAACTGCATGTTCACTCCAGAAATAAGCATCTTTGTAAAATGAGTCAAATTGAAGCAGAACACATTGTTGGAGTGTCATAATGCATAGATAGAAGGCAAATAAGCGTTCCAAGGCTTTATTTCGCTTAGTTGCTTATTCTTGAGTAGAACTGCTTGTTCACTCCAGGAATAAGCATCTTTGTAAAATGAGTCAAATTGAAGCAGAAAACATTCTTGGAGTGTCAGAATGCACAGATAGAAGGCAAATAAGCGTTCTATCGCTTTATTTCGCTTAGTTGCTTACTCTTGAGTAGAACTGCATGGTCACGCCAGAATTAAGCATCTTTGTGAAATGAGTCAAATTGAAGCAGAACACATTGGTGGAGTGTCAGAATGCATAGATAGAAGGCAAATAAGCGTTCCATGGCTTTATTTCGCTTAGTTGCTTACTCTTGAGTAGAACTGCATGTTCACACCAGAAATAAGCATCTTTGTAAAATGAGCCAAATTGAAGTAGAAAACGTTGTTGGAGTGTCAGAATGCATAGATAGAAGGCAAATAAGCGTTCCATGGCTTTATTTCGCTTAGTTGCTTACTCTTGAGTAGAACTGCATATTCACTCAAGAAATAAGCATCTTTGTAAAATGAGTCAAATTGAAGCAGAACACATTGTTGGAGTGTCAGAATGCATAGATAGAAGGCAAATAAGCGTTCCATGGCTTTATTTCACTTAGTTGCTTACTCTTGAGTAGAACTGCATGTTCACTACAGAAATAAGCATCTTTGTAAAATGAGTCAAATTGAAGCAGAACACATTGTTGGAGTGTCATAATGCATAGATAGAAGGCAAATAAGCGTTCCATGGCTTTATTTCGCTTAGTTGCTTATTCTTGAGTAGAACTGCTTGTTCACTCCAGGAATAAGCATCTTTGTAAAATGAGTCAAATTGAAGCAGAAAACATTCTTGGAGTGTCAGAATGCACAGATAGAAGGCAAATAAGCGTTCTATCGCTTTATTTCGCTTAGTTGCTTACTGTTGAGTAGAACTGCATGTTCACGCCAGAAATAAGCATCTTTGTAAAATGAGCCAAATTGAAGCAGAAAACATTGTTGGAGTGTCAGAATGCATAGATAGAAGGCAAATAAGCGTTCCATGGCTTTATTTCGCTTAGTTGCTTCCTCTTGAGTAGAACTGCATGTTCACTCCAGAAATAAGCATCTTTGTAAAATGAGTCAAATTGAAGCAGAACACATTGTTGGAGTGTCATAATGCATAGATAGAAGGCAAATAAGCGTTCCATGGCTTTATTTCGCTTACTTGCTTATTCTTGAGTAGAACTGCTTGTTCACTCCAGGAATAAGCATCTTTGTAAAATGAGTCAAATTGAAGCAGAAAACATTCTTGGAGTGTCAGAATGCACAGATAGAAGGCAAATAAGCGTTCTATCGCTTTATTTCGCTTAGTTGCTTACTCTTGAGTAGAACTGCATGTTCACGCCAGAATTAAGCATCTTTGTGAAATGAGTCAAATTGAAGCAGAACACATTGGTGGAGTGTCAGAATGCATAGATAGAAGGCAAATAAGCGTTCCATGGCTTTATTTCGCTTAGTTGCTTACTCTTGAGTGGAACTGCATGTTCACACCAGGAATAAGCATCTTTGTAAAATGAGCCAAATTGAAGTAGAAAACATTGTTGGAGTGTCAGAATGCATAGATAGAAGGCAAATAAGCGTTCCATGGCTTTATTTCGCTTAGTTGCTTACTCTTGAGTAAAACTGCATATTCACTCAAGAAATAAGCATCTTTGTAAAATGAGTCAAATTGAAGCAGAACACATTGTTGGAGTGTCAGAATGCATAGATAGAAGGCAAATAAGCGTTCCATGGCTTTCTTTCGCTTAGTTGCTTATTCTTGAGTAGAACTGCTTGTTCACTCCAGGAATAAGCATGTTTGTAAGATGAGTCAAATTGAAGCAGAAAACATTCTTGGAGTGTCAGAATGCACAGATAGAAGGCAAATAAGCGTTCTATCGCTTTATTTCGCTTAGTTGCTTACTCTTGAGTAGAACTGCATGTTCACGCCAGAATTAAGCATCTTTGTGAAATGAGTCAAATTGAAGCAGAACACATTGGTGGAGTGTCAGAATGCATAGATAGAAGGCAAATAAGCGTTCTATCGCTTTATTTCGCTTAGTTGCTTACTCTTGAGTAGCAGTTGCATGTTCACGCCAGAATTAAGCATCTTTGTGAAATGAGTCAAATTGAAGCAGAACACATTGGTGGAGTGTCAGAATGCACAGATAGGAGGCAAATAAGCGTTCCATGGCTTTATTTCGCTTAGTTGCTTACTCTTGAGTAGAACTGCATGTTCACACCAGAAATAAGCATCTTTGTAAAATGAGCCAAATTGAAGTAGAAAACATTGTTGGAGTGTCAGAATGCATAGATAGAAGGCAAATAAGCGTTCCATGGCTTTATTTCGCTTAGTTGCTTACTCTTGAGTCGAACTGCATGTTTGGAGTGTCAGAATGCACAGATAGAAGGCAAATAAGCGTTCTATCGCTTTATTTCGCTTAGTTGCTTACTCTTGAGTAGAACTGCATGTTCACGCCAGAAATAAGCATCTTTGTAAAATGAGTCAAATTGAAGCAGAACACATTGTTGGAGTCTCAGAATGCTCAGATAGAAGGCGAAAAAGCGTTCTATCACTTTATTTCGCTTAGTTGCTTACTCTTGAGTAGAACTGCATGTTCACGCCAGAATTAAGCATCTTTGTGAAATGAGTCAAATTGAATCAGAACACATTGTTGGAGTGTCAGAATGCACAGATAGAAGGCAAATAAGCGTTCTATCGCTTTATTTCGCTTAGTTGCTTACTGTTGAGTAGAACTGCATGTTCACGCCAGAAATAAGCATCTTTGTAAAATGAAGCAGAAAACATTGTTGGAGTGTCAGAATGCATAGATAGAAGGCAAATAAGCGTTCTATGGCTTTATTTCGCTTAGTTGCTTACTCTTGAGTAGAACTGCATGTTCACTCCAGAAATAAGCATCTTTGTAAAATGAGTCAAATTGAAGCAGAACACATTGTTGGAGTGTCATAATGCATAGATAGAAGGCAAATAAGCGTTCCATGGCTTTATTTCGCTTAGTTGCTTATTCTTGAGTAGAACTGCTTGTTCACTCCAGGAATAAGCATCTTTGTAAAATGAGTCAAATTGAAGCAGAAAACATTCTTGGAGTGTCAGAATGCACAGATAGAAGGCAAATAAGCGTTCTATCGCTTTATTTCGCTTAGTTGCTTACTCTTGAGTAGAACTGCATGTTCACGCCAGAATTAAGCATCTTTGTGAAATGAGTCAAATTGAAGCAGAACACATTGGTGGAGTGTCAGAATGCATAGATAGAAGGCAAATAAGCGTTCCATGGCTTTATTTCGCTTAGTTGCTTACTCTTGAGTAGAACTGCATGTTCACACCAGAAATAAGCATCTTTGTAAAATGAGCCAAATTGAAGTAGAAAACATTGTTGGAGTGTCAGAATGCATAGATAGAAGGCAAATAAGCGTTCCATGGCTTTATTTCGCTTAGTTGCTTACTCTTGAGTAGAACTGCATATTCACTAAAGAAATAAGCATCTTTGTAAAATGAGTCAAATTGAAGCAGAACACATTGTTGGAGTGTCAGAATGCATAGATAGAAGGCAAATAAGCGTTCCATGGCTTTATTTCGCTTAGTTGCTTATTCTTGAGTAGAACTGCTTGTTCACTCCAGGAATAAGCATGTTTGTAAGATGAGTCAAATTGAAGCAGAAAACATTCTTGGAGTGTCAGAATGCACAGATAGAAGGCAAATAAGCGTTCTATCGATTTATTTCGCTTAGTTGCTTACTCTTGAGTCGAACTGCATGTTCACTCCAGAAATAAGCATCTTTGTAAAATGAGTCAAATTGAATCAGAACACATTGTTGGAGTGTCAGAATGCACAGATAGAAGGCAAATAATCGTTCTATCGCTTTATTTCGCTTAGTTGCTTACTCTTGAGTAGAACTGCATGTTCACGCCAGAAATAAGCATCTTTGTAAAATGAGCCAAATTGAAGCAGAAAACATTGTTGGAGTGTCAGAATGCATAGATAGAAGGCAAATAAGCGTTCCATGGCTTTATTTCTCTTAGTTGCTTACTCTTGAGTAGAACTGCATGTTCACTCCAGAAATAAGCATCTTTGTAAAATGAGTCAAATTGAAGCAGAACACATTGTTGGAGTATCATAATGCATAGATAGAAGGCAAATAAGCGTTCCATGGCTTTATTTCGCATAGTTGCTTATTCTTGAGTAAAACTGCTTGTTCACTCCAGGAATAAGCATCTTTGTAAAATGAGTCAAATTGAAGCAGAACACATTGTTGGAGTGTCAGAATGCTCAGATAGAAGGCGAAAAAGCGTTCTATCGCTTTATTTCGCTTAGTTGCTTACTCTTGAGTAGAACTGCATGTTCACGCCAGAATTAAGCATCTTTGTGAAATGAGTCAAATTGAATCAGAACACATTGTTGGAGTGTCAGAATGCACAGATAGAAGGCAAATAAGCGTTCCATGGCTTTATTTCGCTTAGTTGCTTACTCTTGAGTAGAACTGCATATTCACTCAAGAAATAAGCATCTTTGTAAAATGAGGCAAATTGAAGCAGAAAACATTGTTGGAGTTTCAGAATGCATAGATAGAAGGCAAATAAGCGTTCCATGGCTTTATTTCGCTTAGTTGCTTACTCTTGAGTAGAACTGCATGTTCACTCCAGAAATAAGCATCTTTGTAAAATGAGTCAAATTGAAGCAGAACACATTGTTGGAGTGTCATAATGCATAGATAGAAGGCAAATAAGCGTTCCATGGCTTTATTTCGCTTAGTTGCTTATTCTTGAGTAGAACTGCTTGTTCACTCCAGGAATAAGCATCTTTGTAAAATGAGTCAAATTGAAGCAGAAAACATTCTTGGAGTGTCAGAATGCACAGATAGAAGGCAAATAAGCGTTCTATCGCTTTATTTCGCTTAGTTGCTTACTCTTGAGTAGAACTGCATGTTCACGCCAGAATTAAGCATCTTTGTGAAATGAGTCAAATTGAAGCAGAACACATTGGTGGAGTGTCAGAATGCATAGATAGAAGGCAAATAAGCATTCCATGGCTTTATTTCGCTTAGTTGCTTACTCTTGAGTAGAACTGCATGTTCACACCAGAAATAAGCATCTTTGTAAAATGAGCCAAATTGAAGTAGAAAACATTGTTGGAGTGTCAGAATGCATAGATAGAAGGCAAATAAGCGTTCCATGGCTTTATTTCGCTTAGTTGCTTACTCTTGAGTAGAACTGCATATTCACTCAAGAAATAAGCATCTTTGTAAAATGAGTCAAATTGAAGCAGAACACATTGTTGGAGTGTCAGAATGCATAGATAGAAGGCAAATAAGCGTTCCATGGCTTTATTTCGCTTAGTTGCTTACTCTTGAGTAGAACTGCATGTTCACACCAGAGATAAGCATCTTTGTAAAATGAGCCAAATTGAAGTAGAAAACATTGTTGGAGTGTCAGAATGCATAGATAGAAGGCAAATAAGCGTTCCATGGCTTTATTTCGCTTAGTTGCTTACTCTTGAGTAGAACTGCATATTCACTCAAGAAATAAGCATCTTTGTAAAATGAGTCAAATTGAAGCAGAACACATCGTTGGAGTGTCAGAATGCATAGATAGAAGGCAAATAAGTGTTCCATGGCTTTATTTCGCTTAGTTGCTTACTCTTGAGTAGAACTGCATGTTCACACCAGAAATAAGCATCTTTGTAAAATGAGCCAAATTGAAGTAGAAAACATTGTTGGAGTGTCAGAATGCATAGATAGAAGGCAAATAAGCGTTCCATGGCTTTATTTCGCTTAGTTGCTTACTCTTGAGTAGAACTGCATGTTCACTCCAGGAATAAGCATGTTTGTAAGATGAGTCAAATTGAAGCAGAAAACATTCTTGGAGTGTCAGAATGCACAGATAGCAGGCAAATAAGCGTTCTATCGATTTATTTCGCTTAGTTGCTTACTCTTGAGTCGAACTGCATGTTCACTCCAGAAATAAGCATCTTTGTAAAATGAGTCAAATTGAATCAGAACACATTGTTGGAGTGTCAGAATGCACAGATAGAAGGCAAATAAGCGTTCTATCGCTTTATTTCGCTTAGTTGCTTACTCTTGAGTAGAACTGCATGTTCACGCCAGAAATAAGCATCTTTGTAAAATGAGTCAAATTGAAGCAGAACACATTGTTGGAGTATCATAATGCATAGATAGAAGGCAAATAAGCGTTCCATGGCTTTATTTCGCTTAGTTGCTTATTCTTGAGTAAAACTGCTTGTTCACTCCAGGAATAAGCATCTTTGTAAAATGAGTCAAATTGAAGCAGAACACATTGTTGGAGTGTCAGAATGCTCAGATAGAAGGCGAAAAAGCGTTCTATCGCTTTATTTCGCTTAGTTGCTTACTCTTGAGTAGAACTGCATGTTCACGCCAGAATTAAGCATCTTTGTGAAATGAGTCAAATTGAATCAGAACACATTGTTGGAGTGTCAGAATGCACAGATAGAAGGCAAATAAGCGTTCCATGGCTTTATTTCGCTTAGTTGCTTACTCTTGAGTAGAACTGCATATTCACTCAAGAAATAAGCATCTTTGTAAAATGAGGCAAATTGAAGCAGAAAACATTGTTGGAGTTTCAGAATGTATAGATAGAAGGCAAATAAGCGTTCCATGGCTTTATTTCGCTTAGTTGCTTACTCTTGAGTAGAACTGCATGTTCACTCCAGAAATAAGCATCTTTGTAAAATGAGTCAAATTGAAGCAGAACACATTGTTGGAGTGTCATAATGCATAGATAGAAGGCAAATAAGCGTTCCATGGCTTTATTTCGCTTAGTTGGTTATTCTTGAGTAGAACTGCTTGTTCACTCCAGGAATAAGCATCTTTGTAAAATGAGTAAAATTGAAGCAGAAAACATTCTTGGAGTGTCAGAATGCACAGATAGAAGGCAAATAAGCGTTCTATCGCTTTATTTCGCTTAGTTGCTTACTCTTGAGTAGAACTGCATGTTCACGCCAGAATTAAGCATCTTTGTGAAATGAGTCAAATTGAAGCAGAACACATTGGTGGAGTGTCCGAATGCACAGATAGAAGGCAAATAAGCGTTCCATGGCTTTATTTCGCTTAGTTGCTTATTCTTGAGTAGAACTGCTTGTTCACTCCAGGAATAAGCATCTTTGTAAAATGAGTCAAATTGAAGCAGAAAACATTCTTGGAGTGTCAGAATGCACATATAGAAGGCAAATAAGCGTTCTATCGCTTTATTTCGCTTAGTTGCTTACTCTTGAGTAGAACTGCATGTTCACGCCAGAATTAAGCATCTTTGTGAAATGAGTCAAATTGAATCAGAACACATTGTTGGAGTGTCAGAATGCACAGATAGAAGGCAAATAAGCGTTCTATCGCTTTATTTCGCTTAGTTGCTTACTGTTGAGTAGAACTGCATGTTCACGCCAGAAATAAGCATCTTTGTAAAATGAGCCAAATTGAAGCAGAAAACATTGTTGGAGTGTCAGAATGCATAGATAGAAGGCAAATAAGCGTTCCATGGCTTTATTTCGCTTAGTTGCTTCCTCTTGAGTAGAACTGCATGTTCACTCCAGAAATAAGCATCTTTGTAAAATGAGTCAAATTGAAGCAGAACACATTGTTGGAGTGTCAGAATGCATAGATAGAAGGCAAATAAGCGTTCCATGGCTTTATTTCGCTTAGTTGCTTACTCTTGAGTAGAACTGCATGTTCACTACAGAAATAAGCATCTTTGTAAAATGAGTCAAATTGAAGCAGAACACATTGTTGGAGTGTCATAATGCATAGATAGAAGGCAAATAAGCGTTCCATGGCTTTATTTCGCTTAGTTGCTTATTCTTGAGTAGAACTGCTTGTTCACTCCAGGAATAAGCATCTTTGTAAAATGAGTCAAATTGAAGCAGAAAACATTCTTGGAGTGTCAGAATGCACAGATAGAAGGCAAATAAGCGTTCTATCGCTTTATTTCGCTTAGTTGCTTACTCTTGAGTAGAACTGCATGTTCACGCCAGAATTAAGCATCTTTGTGAAATGAGTCAAATTGAAGCAGAACACATTGGTGGAGTGTCAGAATGCACAGATAGAAGGCAAATAAGCGTTCCATGGCTTTATTTCGCTTAGTTGCTTATTCTTGAGTAGAACTGCTTGTTCACTCCAGGAATAAGCATCTTTGTAAAATGAGTCAAATTGAAGCAGAAAACATTCTTGGAGTGTCAGAATGCACATATAGAAGGCAAATAAGCGTTCTATCGCTTTATTTCGCTTAGTTGCTTACTGTTGAGTAGAACTGCATGTTCACGCCAGAAATAAGCATCTTTGTAAAATGAGCCAAATTGAAGCAGAAAACATTGTTGGAGTGTCAGAATGCATAGATAGAAGGCAAATAAGCGTTCCATGGCTTTATTTCGCTTAGTTGCTTCCTCTTGAGTAGAACTGCATGTTCACTCCAGAAATAAGCATCTTTGTAAAATGAGTCAAATTGAAGCAGAACACATTGTTGGAGTGTCATAATGCATAGATAGAAGGCAAATAAGCGTTCCATGGCTTTATTTCGCTTACTTGCTTATTCTTGAGTAGAACTGCTTGTTCACTCCAGGAATAAGCATCTTTGTAAAATGAGTCAAATTGAAGCAGAAAACATTCTTGGAGTGTCAGAATGCACAGATAGAAGGCAAATAAGCGTTCTATCGCTTTATTTCGCTTAGTTGCTTACTCTTGAGTAGAACTGCATGTTCACGCCAGAATTAAGCATCTTTGTGAAATGAGTCAAATTGAAGCAGAACACATTGGTGGAGTGTCAGAATGCATAGATAGAAGGCAAATAAGCGTTCCATGGCTTTATTTCGCTTAGTAGCTTACTCTTGAGTGGAACTGCATGTTCAAACCAGAAATAAGCATCTTTGTAAAATGAGCCAAATTGAAGTAGAAAACATTGTTGGAGTGTCAGAATGCATAGATAGAAGGCAAATAAGCGTTCCATGGCTTTATTTCGCTTAGTTGCTTACTCTTGAGTAAAACTGCATATTCACTCAAGAAATAAGCATCTTTGTAAAATGAGTCAAATTGAAGCAGAACACATTGTTGGAGTGTCAGAATGCATAGATAGAAGGCAAATAAGCGTTCCATGGCTTTATTTCGCTTAGTTGCTTATTCTTGAGTAGAACTGCTTGTTCACTCCAGGAATAAGCATGTTTGTAAGATGAGTCAAATTGAAGCAGAAAACATTCTTGGAGTGTCAGAATGCACAGATAGAAGGCAAATAAGCGTTCTATCACTTTATTTCGCTTAGTTGCTTACTCTTGAGTAGAACTGCATGTTCACGCCAGAATTAAGCATCTTTGTGAAATGAGTCAAATTGAAGCAGAACACATTGGTGGAGTGTCAGAATGCACAGATAGGAGGCAAATAAACGTTCCATGGCTTTATTTCGCTTAGTTGCTTATTCTTGAGTAGAACTGCTTGTTCACTCCAGGAATAAGCATCTTTGTAAAATGAGTCAAATTGAAGCAGAAAACATTCTTGGAGTGTCAGAATGCACAGATAGAAGGCAAATAAGCGTTCTATCGCTTTATTTCGCTTAGTTGCTTACTCTTGAGTAGAACTGCATGTTCACGCCAGAATTAAGCATCTTTGTGAAATGAGTCAAATTGAATCAGAACACATTGTTGGAGTGTCAGAATGCACAGATAGAAGGCAAATAAGCGTTCTATCGCTTTATTTCGCTTAGTTGCTTACTGTTGAGTAGAACTGCATGTTCACGCCAGAAATAAGCATCTTTGTAAAATGAGCCAAATTGAAGCAGAAAACATTGTTGGAGTGTCAGAATGCATAGATAGAAGGCAAATAAGCGTTCTATCGCTTTATTTCGCTTAGTTGCTTACTCTTGAGTAGAACTGCAGGTTCACGCCAGAATTAAGCATCTTTGTGAAATGAGTCAAATTGAAGCAGAACACATTGGTGGAGTGTCAGAATGCATAGATAGAAGGCAAATAAGCGTTCCATGGCTTTATTTCGCTTAGTAGCTTACTCTTGAGTGGAACTGCATGTTCAAACCAGAAATAAGCATCTTTGTAAAATGAGCCAAATTGAAGTAGAAAACATTGTTGGAGTGTCAGAATGCATAGATAGAAGGCAAATAAGCGTTCCATGGCTTTATTTCGCTTAGTTGCTTACTCTTGAGTAAAACTGCATATTCACTCAAGAAATAAGCATCTTTGTAAAATGAGTCAAATTGAAGCAGAACACATTGTTGGAGTGTCAGAATGCATAGATAGAAGGCAAATAAGCGTTCCATGGCTTTATTTCGCTTAGTTGCTTATTCTTGAGTAGAACTGCTTGTTCACTCCAGGAATAAGCATGTTTGTAAGATGAGTCAAATTGAAGCAGAAAACATTCTTGGAGTGTCAGAATGCACAGATAGAAGGTAAATAAGCGTTCTATCGCTTTATTTCGCTTAGTTGCTTACTCTTGAGTAGAACTGCATGTTCACGCCAGAATTAAGCATCTTTGTGAAATGAGTCAAATTGAAGCAGAACACATTGGTGGAGTGTCAGAATGCACAGATAGGAGGCAAATAAGCGTTCCATGGCTTTATTTCGCTTAGTTGCTTATTCTTGAGTAGAACTGCTTGTTCACTCCAGGAATAAGCATCTTTGTAAAATGAGTCAAATTGAAGCAGAAAACATTCTTGGAGTGTCAGAATGCACAGATAGAAGGTAAATAAGCGTTCTATCGCTTTATTTCGCTTAGTTGCTTACTCTTGAGTAGAACTGCATGTTCACGCCAGAATTAAGCATCTTTGTGAAATGAGTCAAATTGAATCAGAACACATTGTTGGAGTGTCAGAATGCACAGATAGAAGGCAAATAAGCGTTCTATCGCTTTATTTCGCTTAGTTGCTTACTGTTGAGTAGAACTGCATGTTCACGCCAGAAATAAGCATCTTTGTAAAATGAAGCAGAAAACATTGTTGGAGTGTCAGAATGCATAGATAGAAGGCAAATAAGCGTTCCATGGCTTTATTTAGCTTAGTTGCTTACTCTTGAGTAGAACTGCATGTTCACTGCAGAAATAAGCATCTTTGTAAAATGAGTCAAATTGAAGCAGAACACATTGTTGGAGTGTCAGAATGCATAGATAGAAGGCAAATAAGCATTCCATGGCTTTATTTCGCTTAGTTGCTTATTCTTGAGTAGAACTGCTTGTTCACTCCAGGAATAAGCATCTTTGTAAAATGAGTCAAATTGAAGCAGAAAACATTCTTGGAGTGTCAGAATGCACAGATAGAAGGCAAATAAGCGTTCTATCGCTTTATTTCGCTTAGTTGCTTACTCTTGAGTAGAACTGCATGTTCACGCCAGAATTAAGCATCTTTGTGAAATGAGTCAAATTGAATCAGAACACATTGTTGGAGTGTCAGAATGCACAGATAGAAGGCAAATAAGCGTTCTATCGCTTTATTTCGCTTAGTTGCTTACTCTAGAGTAGAACTGCATGTTCACGCCAGAAATAAGCATCTTTGTAAAATGAGCCAAATTGAAGCAGAAAACATTGTTGGAGTGTCAGAATGCATAGATAGAAGGCAAATAAGCGTTCCATGGCTTTATTTCTCTTAGTTGCTTACTCTTGAGTAGAACTGCATGTTCACTCCAGAAATAAGCATCTTTGTAAAATGAGTCAAATTGAAGCAGAACACATTGTTGGAGTATCATAATGCATAGATAGAAGGCAAATAAGCGTTCCATGGCTTTATTTCGCTTAGTTGCTTATTCTTGAGTAAAACTGCTTGTTCACTCCAGGAATAAGCATCTTTGTAAAATGAGTCAAATTGAAGCAGAACACATTATTGGAGTGTCATAATGCATAGATAGAAGGCAAATAAGCGTTCCATGGCTTTATTTCGCTTAGTTGCTTACTCTTGAGTAGAACTGCATGTTCACTCCAGAAATAAGCATCTTTGTAAAATGAGTCAAATTGAAGCAGAACACATTGTTGGAGTGTCATAATGCATAGATAGAAGGCAAATAAGCGTTCCATGGCTTTATTTCGCTTAGTTGCTTATTCTTGAGTAGAACTGCTTGTTCACTCCAGGAATAAGCATGTTTGTAAGACGAGTCAAATTGAAGCAGAAAACATTCTTGGAGTGTCAGAATGCACAGATAGAAGGCAAATAAGCGTTCTATCGCTTTATTTCGCTTAGTTGCTTACTCTTGAGTAGAACTGCATGTTCACGCCAGAATTAAGCATCTTTGTGAAATGAGTCAAATTGAATCAGAACACATTGTTGGAGTGTCAGAATGCACAGATAGAAGGCAAATAAGCGTTCTATCGCTTTATTTCGCTTAGTTGCTTACTCTTGAGTAGAACTGCAGGTTCACGCCAGAAATAAGCATCTTTGTAAAATGAGCCAAATTGAAGCAGAAAACAGTGTTGGAGTTTCAGAATGCATAGATAGAAGGCAAATAAGCGTTCCATGGCTTTATTTCGCTTAGTTGCTTACTCTTGAGTAGAACTGCATGTTCACTCCAGAAATAAGCATCTTTGTAAAATGAGTCAAATTGAAGCAGAACACATTGTTGGAGTGTCATAATGCATGGATAGAAGGCAAATAAGCGTTCCATGGCTTTATTTCGCTTAGTTGCTTATTCTTGAGTAGAACTGCTTGTTCACTCCAGGAATAAGCATCTTTGTAAAATGAGTCAAATTGAAGCAGAAAATATTCTTGGAGTGTCAGAATGCATAGATAGAAGGCAAATAAGCGTTCCATGGCTTTATTTCGCTTAGTTGCTGTGAGGGACAGGGGATATCGCGAAGTCCCTCCCCTCCTGAGTTCAAGCCCAGCACTGACCACAGGGGAAAGCAGAGGGAGCTCTGATTCCAGTGGGGAAGCAGGAAGTCGGGTCCGAGGCTCAGGCAAGGTAGCGGAGCCAGGGTCCCAGGTGGGACAGGAAGGGGCAAGTAAGGGGGGGAGACCCATCCCTCCAACGCCAGAATTACGCAGAAAGAGGAGGGGCAAGAGAATGGGGCTTCCGAGGCTTTTGTGCTGGGGAAAGACGCGCCAAAAGTCATTCGGAGGTTCTGATACCGACTGACCACAACACTCCGTGTAAATAGCAATGACTTCAGCACTGTAAATACGCAGCACCAATAAAAGAATAAAATGCAGAGCTGCGTAGCGTCGTTACTCTGAAGTAGCCTACTCCGGCCACTGTGACAGCAACCTCCGAATCTTTTTTGGGCTACTTTGGAGTTGCCGGGATGAGCGTGTCAGAGGCGGAGAAATGGCGGCAGATCGCGGAACAAGCAGAGGAGGAGCTGCAGCAGCTGACTCTGCATGCACAGGGAGAATTAAAGGCAGCTAAAGAAGAGACTCAGAAGGTCCAGGAAGACCGGCTACAACTTGCGGAACAGGTGAGAGCGCTTCAGGAAAGAGAGCAGCAATTAAGGGCGGTGGCGGTAGACCTCCAAAGCAAGCTGGATGCAGAGAAAGACAAGGCGGGAGGGGCCCCCCAAGTCCAAGTGCTGCCAGGAAGGAGAGCAGGGACCCTAGTAAGCAAGTTCAATGGAGACCCGAGGGAATATCATGGCTTTGAGACTGAGATCGTGTATGCTCTTGAGCTGCACCATAATGAGTTCCCTGATGATGAGCACAGAGTAGCGTTTATTGTGGAACATCTTACCGGAGCAGCCAGGGAGTGGCTAAGACCGTTAATCGCAACCAAGAATCCTTGCATGAAAAATGTCCAACAATTTCTAGAAGGTTTGAGGACGATGTATTCGTCCGATAGTCATATGGACCAGACTAAGGAGGAACTGCATAATTTACGCCAAGGAAATATGACAGTTCGCGCATATTGGGCGAAATTCACCATGCTGGTGCACAGACTGGGGTGGGTTTTGGAGTCGCCTCCTATGCAAGCGGCGTTCTACTTGGGTTTGCACGAGGAGGTGAAGGATGAGCTCTCGAGAGGTCCAAAGCCCAGTACTATGGATCAGCTGAGCAAAGCGGCTCTGGCGGTGGGGGTGAGACAGGAATCCCGGTGGAACGACAAGCAAGCGACGCGCGCAAAGCGGGCTTGGTTCCCACGGTCGCAGGAGAAGCCACTCCCTCAACAACCCTTTCAAGCCACGCCTGGGGCCAGCCAGGACCAGGAGCCCATGCAGATTGATAGCGCGCGCGCGCGGGCTTTTCAAACCCCAGCGGCGCCAAGACGCAAGGAGGGAAGGGGCGGGAATTGCTTTCTCTGCAACTCACCCCAGCATCTCGTCAGAGACTGCCCACATCGCAGGGAGTGGCAAGGAAAGGCGGGAACGGTGGTGCCCTCCCCCACTGACGCAGCACCACAGCAGGGAAACGGGAAAGCCTGGCTGCAGGAGACAAGGGGCAGCAGCCAGGCACAGTCAGCAGACAACAGCCCCAGCCCGCCCACCCGCGCAGAGAGGAGCAGAGCCAGCCCACCCCTCCCAGAGCAGGAGTGGTTCTAGAAGTCACGCTAACGCTCCCAAATGGCTACCCACTGACAGCCCTAGCCTTAATTGACAGTGGTGCATCAGCCAACTTCTTCTCGAGAAACTTTGCAGAAGAGCACCAGATCCAGCTTCTGCAGCTGGATTTTCCTCTGCACGTGGCAACCATTGACGGCAGGGAGCTGCTGGGAGGGGCCATCACACATCAACCCCCCCCCCATGAGAATGACGGTGGGAAGGCACTCAGAGACACTGGCGTTCAACGTCACCACCATCTCAGACCCCCCCATCGTCTTGGGCATGAGCTGGCTGGCGCGCCACGACCCCTCCATCAGTTGGCACCAGAGGTGCATCACGTTTGGGTCGGACTTTTGTCTGGAACATTGCATGCAGCACCAACCAGGGGAGGGGCCTCCGATAGCCACGGTGGCCACCATGCATATCAAAGGGGGTGAGGCGATACCCAAGCCGTACTGGGACCTGCAGGAGGTCTTCAGCGAAGCGGAGTCCGACCACCTACCCCCGCACAGGCCTTTTGACTGCCAGATCAACCTGGTGCCAGGGGCGACGATACCCCCAGCCAAGCTGTACGCCATGTCAGACCAGGAACTGGAGGATCTGCGCGCTTTCATCGACAAGAACCTCAAGCGGGGGTTCATAAGGGAAAGCAAGGCAGCAGGGGGCAGCCCGGTCTTCTGGGTGGACAAGAAAGACACGCAACAGCGCCGTCTTGTGGTGGACTTTAGACGGCTGAATTCGGTGACAGAGCCAGTGGCTTTCCCCATGCCCAGAGTGGACGATCTCCTGACAGCGGCACGCAGGGGCAAGATTTTCACCAAGCTGGACCTACGGGGGGCGTACAACTTGATCAGGATCCGGGAAGGCGACGAATGGAAAACCACGATGTTCACGCCTCTGGGCTCTTTTGAATATCTGGTGATGCCCTTCGGTTTGCAAGGGGGCTCAGCATGCTTACAGGCCTTCATGCACCACGTCCTGGGGTCCCTCCTCTTCAGGAAATGCTTGGTCTTCCTAGATGACATCCTTATCTATTCAAATGACCCAGTGCAGCATGTGAAAGATGTCAGGGAGGTGTTGCAGCGCCTGAAGGAGAACCACCTGTATGTGAAGCTGGAGAAGTGCAAGTTTCACACCAAAGAGGTGGACTTCCTGGGCTACAAGCTGTCAGACAAGGGGCTGGCGATGGACAAGGACAAGGTGCAGGCCATCCTGGACTGGAACAGCCCCAGGACGCGCAAAGATGCCCAACGCCTACTAGGCTTCGCCAACTTCTACAGGAAGTTCATCAAGAATTTCTCTCGCGTTACGGCTCCCATCACTGACTGCCTGAGAGGCAAGCAGAAGTTCAGGTGGACACCAGAGGCGCAAGCAGCGTTCGAAAGCCTCAAGAGGGTGTTCGCCTCAGACCAGAACCTGTTCCACGTGGTTCAGGACGCGCCCCTACGCATTGAGACAGATGCTTCTGAAAAAGCTGTGGGCGCCATTTTGTTGCAACTGGACGCCAACAGGGAGTGGAGACCCTGTGCCTTCTTCTCCAGGAAGCTGACACAGCCTGAACGCAACTACACAGTGTTTGATAGGGAACTTCTCGCGATCTACGCTGCGTTCCAGCACTGGCGACACTTCCTGGTGGGCGCAAAGCACCCCATCCAGGTGTGCACAGACCACAAGAACCTGGAGTTCTGGAGAACTGCCAGGGTGCTCAACCAGCGGCAGATACGGTGGGCAGAGTTCTTCTCGAACTTCAACTTCTCCATCCACTACATCCCGGGAGAGCAGAATGTCAGGGCGGATGCCCTCTCCCGCAAGCCAGAGTACATGGAGGAGGAGGCGCCACCAGCACCCAGGCACATTTTCCCCCCGTCAGCATGGTCATGCGGAGCAGCAGTGGTGAGCGAGGCAGAACTCACAGCACTGACGGCAGCGGATGAATTTGCCAACCGCATCTTCAGAGAACTGAGAGGGGGGAGGGAGCAGGCAAAAGACTTTGCAGAACGCAGGGGGCTGCTTTTCTACAAGGGGGCACTGTACCTGCCCACCACCCAGCTGAGACGTACAGTCCTCAAGCAGATGCACGACAACCCAACGGCGGGTCATTTTGGAAGGGACAAAACCGCCCACCTAGTCATGAGACACTTCTGGTGGCCAGGGGTGCGGGAAGATGTTCGAGACTATGTACGGGGCTGTGACACCTGCCAGCGGGCAAAGGTGGTCAGAGCAGCGCCACCAGGATTGCTGGAGCCCTTAGCCACCCCACACAGGCCGTGGGAAGTGGTGTCCATGGACTTCATCACAGATCTGCCTTCTTCCAGGGGCAAGACCGCAGTGTTGGTGGTGGTGGACCTCATGTCCAAAATGTGCCACTTTATACCGTGTGCCAGGGCGGTCTCGGCAGAAGAGACAGCCAGACTGTTTGTGGACCATGTATTCCGACTGCATGGATTACCTTTAAGAGTTATTTCGGATTGTGGCCGCCAATTTGTTTCCAGGTTCTGGCGGCGGCTCATGAACCTCCTGCAGGTGGAGGTCAGCTTGTCGACAGCTAGACACCCGCAGACCAACGGACAGGCGGAGAGAGTCAACGCCATTCTGCAGCAGTACCTGAGATGCTACGTCAGCCAGCGGCAAACAGACTGGGTGGATCGACTGCCACTGGCAGAATTTGCCTACAACAATGCGGTGCACGTCTCCACAGGGGTGTCGCCCTTTAAGGCCAATTACGGGCGCGACCTCAGATCTTTCCCAGAGAGGGAGGGGGAGGAGGAGGAGGAGGGCCCACAGGCTGAGGATTGGGCAGAGGAACTGGAGACGGTGCACCAGCAGCTCAGAGAACACTTGGAGAGGGCCAAGGAAGCGTACAAAAGGGGGGCAGATCGCCACAGGCGACAAGGGGAGGTCATCAGGGTGGGGGACAAGGTTTGGTTGTCCTCGGAGGGCCTTCCCACCAGAGGGAGGTGCAAAAAGCTGGCGCCCAGAAGGCTGGGTCCCTTCACAGTCACGCAACAGGTCAACCCGGTGGCATACAGGCTGGCACTGCCAGAGGACATGAGGGTGCATCCAGTGTTTCATAGATCGCTGCTGTCGCCGTACAGGGAAAGCAGCAGGCTCCGAGACAGCGAACACACCCCCGAGGGAGGGGGGGAGAGGGGAGGCAGGGAGCAACTCAATGAAGCCACGGCCATCCTTGATTCACGGAGGGGGGTGGGGGGCCTGGAGTACCTCATGGCATGGGAGGACGCTCCGCCCTCCCAGAATGAATGGGTCCCCGCCACTCAGATACAGGAGGAATTCTTGGTGGAATAATTTCACGCCCTCTTTCCCCACAGACCCAAGCCCTGGCACATGGAAAGGGAGGGGGAGGAGGAGGAGGCACGGGAGAGCAGCTCACCATGGCGCTGGGAGGCGGAGTTTGAGGAATCGGGAGACGAGATATGGGTGTCACCAAGATCCACCCAGTCAGAGGCAGAAGCAGATTGGCAGCACATTTTTACCCCCACCAGCTCAGACGCCACGGACTTTTTGGGATTCCAGTCCTCCCAGGCGGAAGGGGGGGCCTCGCAGGACTGGGCGGAGGTGTTCACACCAACGGGCTCGGAAAGCTCTGAGTTCCTAGGCTTCCAGTCGTCACCGACACCTGGGGGGGACCTGGGGAGGGGAGAAGGGGAGCTTGGAAGGGGGGTGGATGTGAGGGACAGGGGATATCGCGAAGTCCCTCCCCTCCTGAGTTCAAGCCCAGCACTGACCACAGGGGAAAGCAGAGGGAGCTCTGATTCCAGTGGGGAAGCAGGAAGTCGGGTCCGAGGCTCAGGCAAGGTAGCGGAGCCAGGGTCCCAGGTGGGACAGGAAGGGGCAAGTAAGGGGGGGAGACCCATCCCTCCAACGCCAGAATTACGCAGAAAGAGGAGGGGCAAGAGAATGGGGCTTCCGAGGCTTTTGTGCTGGGGAAAGACGCGCCAAAAGTCATTCGGAGGTTCTGATACCGACTGACCACAACACTCCGTGTAAATAGCAATGACTTCAGCACTGTAAATACGCAGCACCAATAAAAGAATAAAATGCAGAGCTGCGTAGCGTCGTTACTCTGAAGTAGCCTACTCCGGCCACTGTGACAGTTGCTTACTCTTGAGTAGAACTGCATATTCACTCAAGAAATAAGCATCTTTGTAAAATGAGTCAAATTGAAGCAGAACACATTGTTGGAGTGTCAGAATGCATAGATAGAAGGCAAATAAGCGTTCTATCGATTTATTTCGCTTAGTTGCTTACTCTTGAGTAGAACTGCATGTTCACGCCAGAAATAAGCATCTTTGTGAAATGAGTCAAATTGAAGCAGAACACATTGGTGGAGTGTCAGAATGCATAGATAGAAGGCAAATAAGCGTTCCATGGCTTTATTTCGCTTAGTTGCTTACTCTTGAGTCGAACTGCATGTTCACACCAGAAATAAGCATCTTTGTAAAATGAGCCAAATTGAAGTAGAAAACATTGTTGGAGTGTCAGAATGCATAGATAGAAGGCAAATAAGCGTTCCATGGCTTTATTTCGCTTAGTTGCTTACTCTTGAGTAGAACTGCATATTCACTCAAGAAATAAGCATCTTTGTAAAATGAGTCAAATTGAAGCAGAACACATTGTTGGAGTGTCAGAATGCATAGATAGAAGGCAAATAAGCGTTCTATCGATTTATTTCGCTTAGTTGCTTACTCTTGAGTAGAACTGCATGTTCACGCCAGAAATAAGCATCTTTGTGAAATGAGTCAAATTGAAGCAGAACACATTGGTGGAGTGTCAGAATGCATAGATAGAAGGCAAATAAGCGTTCCATGGCTTTATTTCGCTTAGTTGCTTACTCTTGAGTCGAACTGCATGTTTGGAGTGTCAGAATGCACAGATAGAAGGCAAATAAGCGTTCTATCGCTTTATTTCGCTTAGTTGCTTACTCTTGAGTAGAACTGCATGTTCACGCCAGAAATAAGCATCTTTGTAAAATGAGCCAAATTGAAGCAGAAAACATTGTTGGAGTGTCAGAATGCATAGATAGAAGGCAAATAAGCGTTCCATGGCTTTATTTCGCTTAGTTGCTTACTCTTGAGTAGAACTGCATGTTCACTCCAGGAATAATCACCTTTGTAAAATGAGTCAAATTGAAGCAGAACACATTGTTGGAGTGTCAGAATGCTCAGATAGAAGGCGAAAAAGCGTTCTATCGCTTTATTTCGCTTAGTTGCTTACTCTTGAGTAGAACTGCATGTTCACGCCAGAATTAAGCATCTTTGTGAAATGAGTCAAATTGAATCAGAACACATTGTTGGAGTGTCAGAATGCACAGATAGAAGGCAAATAAGCGTTCTATCGCTTTATTTCGCTTAGTTGCTTACTGTTGAGTAGAACTGCATGTTCACGCCAGAAATAAGCATCTTTGTAAAATGAAGCAGAAAACATTGTTGGAGTGTCAGAATGCATAGATAGAAGGCAAATAAGCGTTCCATGGCTTTATTTCGCTTAGTTGCTTACTCTTGAGTAGAACTGCATGTTCACTCCAGAAATAAGCATCTTTGTAAAATGAGTCAAATTGAAGCAGAACACATTGTTGGAGTGTCATAATGCATAGATAGAAGGCAAATAAGCGTTCCATGGCTTTATTTCGCTTAGTTGCTTATTCTTGAGTAGAACTGCATGTTCACGCCAGAATTAAGCATCTTTGTGAAATGAGTCAAATTGAAGCAGAAAACATTCTTGGAGTGTCAGAATGCACAGATAGAAGGCAAATAAGCGTTCTATCGCTTTATTTCGCTTAGTTGCTTACTCTTGAGTAGAACTGCATGTTCACGCCAGAATTAAGCATCTTTGTGAAATGAGTCAAATTGAAGCAGAACACATTGGTGGAGTGTCAGAATGCATAGATAGAAGGCAAATAAGCGTTCCATGGCTTTATTTCGCTTAGTTGCTTACTCTTGAGTCGAACTGCATGTTCACTCCAGAAATAAGCATCTTTGTAAAATGAGTCAAATTGAATCAGAACACATTGTTGGAGTGTCAGAATGCACAGATAGAAGGCAAATAAGCGTTCTATCGCTTTATTTCGCTTAGTTGCTTACTCTAGAGTAGAACTGCATGTTCACGCCAGAAATAAGCATCTTTGTAAAATGAGCCAAATTGAAGCAGAAAACATTGTTGGAGTGTCAGAATGCATAGATAGAAGGCAAATAAGCGTTCCATGGCTTTATTTCTCTTAGTTGCTTACTCTTGAGTAGAACTGCATGTTCACTCCAGAAATAAGCATCTTTGTAAAATGAGTCAAATTGAAGCAGAACACATTATTGGAGTGTCATAATGCATAGATAGAAGGCAAATAAGCGTTCCATGGCTTTATTTCGCTTAGTTGCTTTCTCTTGAGTAGAACTGCATGTTCACACCAGAAATAAGCATCTTTGTAAAATGAGCCAAATTGAAGTAGAAAACATTGTTGGAGTGTCAGAATGCATAGATAGAAGGCAAATAAGCGTTCCATGGCTTTATTTCGCTTAGTTGCTTACTCTTGAGTAGAACTGCATATTCACTCAAGAAATAAGCATCTTTGTAAAATGAGTCAAATTGAAGCAAAACACATTGTTGGAGTGTCAGAATGCATAGATAGAAGGCAAATAAGCGTTCCATGGCTTTATTTCGCTTAGTTGCTTATTCTTGAGTAGAACTGCTTGTTCACTCCAGGAATAAGCATGTTTGTAAGACGAGTCAAATTGAAGCAGAAAACATTCTTGGAGTGTCAGAATGCTCAGATAGAAGGCGAAAAAGCGTTCTATCGCTTTATTTCGCTTAGTTGCTTACTCTTGAGTAGAACTGCATGTTCACGCCAGAATTAAGCATCTTTGTGAAATGAGTCAAATTGAATCAGAACACATTGTTGGAGTGTCAGAATGCACAGATAGAAGGCAAATAAGCGTTCTATCGCTTTATTTCGCTTAGTTGCTTACTCTTGAGTAGAACTGCATGTTCAAGCCAGAAATAAGCATCTTTGTGAAATGAGTCAAATTGAAGCAGAACACATTGGTGGAGTGTCAGAATGCATAGATAGAAGGCAAATAAGCGTTCCATGGCTTTATTTCGCTTAGTTGCTTTCTCTTGAGTAGAACTGAATGTTCACACCAGAAATAAGCATCTTTGTAAAATGAGCCAAATTGAAGTAGAAAACATTGTTGGAGTGTCAGAATGCATAGATAGAAGGCAAATAAGCGTTCCATGGCTTTATTTCGCTTAGTTGCTTACTCTTGAGTAGAACTGCATATTCACTCAAGAAATAAGCATCTTTGTAAAATGAGTCAAATTGAAGCAGAACACATTGTTGGAGTGTCAGAATGCATAGATAGAAGGCAAATAAGCGTTCCATGGCTTTATTTCGCTTAGTTGCTTATTCTTGAGTAGAACTGCTTGTTCACTCCAGGAATAAGCATGTTTGTAAGATGAGTCAAATTGAAGCAGAAAACATTCTTGGAGTGTCAGAATGCACAGATAGAAGGCAAATAAGCGTTCTATCGATTTATTTCGCTTAGTTGCTTACTCTTGAGTAGAACTGCATTTTCACGCCAGAAATAAGCATCTTTGTGAAATGAGTCAAATTGAAGCAGAACACATTGGTGGAGTGTCAGAATGCATAGATAGAAGGCAAATAAGCGTTCCATGGCTTTATTTCGCTTAGTTGCTTACTCTTGAGTCGAACTGCATGTTCACTCCAGAAATAAGCATCTTTGTAAAATGAGTCAAATTGAATCAAAACACATTGTTGGAGTGTCAGAATGCACAGATAGAAGGCAAATAAGCGTTCTATCGCTTTATTTCGCTTAGTTGCTTACTCTTGAGTAGAACTGCATGTTCACGCCAGAAATAAGCATCTTTGTAAAATGAGCCAAATTGAAGCAGAAAACATTGTTGGAGTGTCAGAATGCATAGATAGAAGGCAAATAAGCGTTCCATGGCTTTATTTCTCTTAGTTGCTTACTCTTGAGTAGAACTGCATGTTCACTCCAGAAATAAGCATCTTTGTAAAATGAGTCAAATTGAAGCAGAACACATTGTTGGAGTATCATAATGCATAGATAGAAGGCAAATAAGCGTTCCATGGCTTTATTTCGCTTAGTTGCTTATTCTTGAGTAAAACTGCTGGTTCACTCCAGGAATAAGCATCTTTGTAAAATGAGTCAAATTGAAGCAGAACACATTATTGGAGTGTCATAATGCATAGATAGAAGGCAAATAAGCGTTCCATGGCTTTATTTCGCTTAGTTGCTTACTCTTGAGTAGAACTGCATATTCACTCAAGAAATAAGCATCTTTGTAAAATGAGTCAAATTGAATCAGAACACATTGTTGGAGTGTCAGAATGCACAGATAGAAGGCAAATAAGCGTTCTATCGCTTTATTTCGCTTAGTTGCTTACTCTTGAGTAGAACTGCATGTTCACGCCAGAAATAAGCATCTTTGTAAAATGAGCCAAATTGAAGCAGAAAACATTGTTGGAGTGTCAGAATGCATAGATAGAAGGCAAATAAGCGTTCCATGGCTTTATTTCTCTTAGTTGCTTACTCTTGAGTAGAACTGCATGTTCACGCCAGAATTAAGCATCTTTGTGAAATGAGTCAAATTGAAGCAGAACACATTGGTGGAGTGTCAGAATGCATAGATAGAAGGCAAATAAGCGTTCCATGGCTTTATTTCGCTTAGTTGCTTACTCTTGAGTCGAACTGCATGTTCACTCCAGAAATAAGCATCTTTGTAAAATGAGTCAAATTGAATCAGAACACATTGTTGGAGTGTCAGAATGCACAGATAGAAGGCAAATAAGCGTTCTATCGCTTTATTTCGCTTAGTTGCTTACTCTAGAGTAGAACTGCATGTTCACGCCAGAAATAAGCATCTTTGTAAAATGAGCCAAATTGAAGCAGAAAACATTGTTGGAGTGTCAGAATGCATAGATAGAAGGCAAATAAGCGTTCCATGGCTTTATTTCTCTTAGTTGCTTACTCTTGAGTAGAACTGCATGTTCACTCCAGAAATAAGCATCTTTGTAAAATGAGTCAAATTGAAGCAGAACACATTATTGGAGTGTCATAATGCATAGATAGAAGGCAAATAAGCGTTCCATGGCTTTATTTCGCTTAGTTGCTTTCTCTTGAGTAGAACTGCATGTTCACACCAGAAATAAGCATCTTTGTAAAATGAGCCAAATTGAAGTAGAAAACATTGTTGGAGTGTCAGAATGCATAGATAGAAGGCAAATAAGCGTTCCATGGCTTTATTTCGCTTAGTTGCTTACTCTTGAGTAGAACTGCATATTCACTCAAGAAATAAGCATCTTTGTAAAATGAGTCAAATTGAAGCAAAACACATTGTTGGAGTGTCAGAATGCATAGATAGAAGGCAAATAAGCGTTCCATGGCTTTATTTCGCTTAGTTGCTTATTCTTGAGTAGAACTGCTTGTTCACTCCAGGAATAAGCATGTTTGTAAGACGAGTCAAATTGAAGCAGAAAACATTCTTGGAGTGTCAGAATGCTCAGATAGAAGGCGAAAAAGCGTTCTATCGCTTTATTTCGCTTAGTTGCTTACTCTTGAGTAGAACTGCATGTTCACGCCAGAATTAAGCATCTTTGTGAAATGAGTCAAATTGAATCAGAACACATTGTTGGAGTGTCAGAATGCACAGATAGAAGGCAAATAAGCGTTCTATCGCTTTATTTCGCTTAGTTGCTTACTCTTGAGTAGAACTGCATGTTCAAGCCAGAAATAAGCATCTTTGTGAAATGAGTCAAATTGAAGCAGAACACATTGGTGGAGTGTCAGAATGCATAGATAGAAGGCAAATAAGCGTTCCATGGCTTTATTTCGCTTAGTTGCTTTCTCTTGAGTAGAACTGAATGTTCACACCAGAAATAAGCATCTTTGTAAAATGAGCCAAATTGAAGTAGAAAACATTGTTGGAGTGTCAGAATGCATAGATAGAAGGCAAATAAGCGTTCCATGGCTTTATTTCGCTTAGTTGCTTACTCTTGAGTAGAACTGCATATTCACTCAAGAAATAAGCATCTTTGTAAAATGAGTCAAATTGAAGCAGAACACATTGTTGGAGTGTCAGAATGCATAGATAGAAGGCAAATAAGCGTTCCATGGCTTTATTTCGCTTAGTTGCTTATTCTTGAGTAGAACTGCTTGTTCACTCCAGGAATAAGCATGTTTGTAAGATGAGTCAAATTGAAGCAGAAAACATTCTTGGAGTGTCAGAATGCACAGATAGAAGGCAAATAAGCGTTCTATCGATTTATTTCGCTTAGTTGCTTACTCTTGAGTAGAACTGCATTTTCACGCCAGAAATAAGCATCTTTGTGAAATGAGTCAAATTGAAGCAGAACACATTGGTGGAGTGTCAGAATGCATAGATAGAAGGCAAATAAGCGTTCCATGGCTTTATTTCGCTTAGTTGCTTACTCTTGAGTCGAACTGCATGTTCACTCCAGAAATAAGCATCTTTGTAAAATGAGTCAAATTGAATCAAAACACATTGTTGGAGTGTCAGAATGCACAGATAGAAGGCAAATAAGCGTTCTATCGCTTTATTTCGCTTAGTTGCTTACTCTTGAGTAGAACTGCATGTTCACGCCAGAAATAAGCATCTTTGTAAAATGAGCCAAATTGAAGCAGAAAACATTGTTGGAGTGTCAGAATGCATAGATAGAAGGCAAATAAGCGTTCCATGGCTTTATTTCTCTTAGTTGCTTACTCTTGAGTAGAACTGCATGTTCACTCCAGAAATAAGCATCTTTGTAAAATGAGTCAAATTGAAGCAGAACACATTGTTGGAGTATCATAATGCATAGATAGAAGGCAAATAAGCGTTCCATGGCTTTATTTCGCTTAGTTGCTTATTCTTGAGTAAAACTGCTGGTTCACTCCAGGAATAAGCATCTTTGTAAAATGAGTCAAATTGAAGCAGAACACATTATTGGAGTGTCATAATGCATAGATAGAAGGCAAATAAGCGTTCCATGGCTTTATTTCGCTTAGTTGCTTATTCTTGAGTAGAACTGCTTGTTCACTCCAGGAATAAGCATCTTTGTAAAATGAGTCAAATTGAAGCAGAAAACATTCTTGGAGTGTCAGAATGCACAGATAGAAGGCAAATAAGCGTTCTATCGCTTTATTTCGCTTAGTTGCTTACTCTTGAGTAGAACTGCATGTTCACGCCAGAATTAAGCATCTTTGTGAAATGAGTCAAATTGAATCAGAACACATTGTTGGAGTGTCAGAATGCACAGATAGAAGGCAAATAAGCGTTCTATCGCTTTATTTCGATTAGTTGCTTACTCTTGAGTAGAACTGCAGGTTCACGCCAGAAATAAGCATTTTTGTAAAATGAGCCAAATTGAAGCAGAAAACAGTGTTGGAGTTTCAGAATGCATAGATAGAAGGCAAATAAGCGTTCCATGGCTTTATTTCGCTTAGTTGCTTATTCTTGAGTAGAACTGCTTGTTCACTCCAGGAATAAGCATCTTTGTAAAATGAGTCAAATTGAAGCAGAAAACATTCTTGGAGTGTCAGAATGCACAGATAGAAGGCAAATAAGCGTTCTACCGATTTATTTCGCTTAGTTGCTTACTCTTGAGTAGAACTGCATGTTCACACCAGAAATAAGCATCTTTGTAAAATGAGCCAAATTGAAGTAGAAAACATTGTTGGAGTGTCAGAATGCATAGATAGAAGGCAAATAAGCGTTCCATGGCTTTATTTCGCTTAGTTGCTTACTCTTGAGTAGAACTGCATATTCACTCAAGAAATAAGCATCTTTGTAAAATGAGTCAAATTGAAGCAGAACACATTGTTGGAGTGTCAGAATGCATAGATAGAAGGCAAATAAGCGTTCCATGGCTTTATTTCGCTTAGTTGCTTACTCTTGAGTCGAACTGCATGTTTGGAGTGTCAGAATGCACAGATAGAAGGCAAATAAGCGTTCTATCGCTTTATTTCGCTTAGTTGCTTACTCTTGAGTAGAACTGCATGTTCACGCCAGAAATAAGCATCTTTGTAAAATGAGCCAAATTGAAGCAGAAAACATTGTTGGAGTGTCAGAATGCATAGATAGAAGGCAAATAAGCGTTCCATGGCTTTATTTCGCTTAGTTGCTTACTCTTGAGTAGAACTGCATGTTCACTCCAGGAATAATCACCTTTGTAAAATGAGTCAAATTGAAGCAGAACACATTGTTGGAGTGTCAGAATGCTCAGATAGAAGGCGAAAAAGCGTTCTATCGCTTTATTTCGCTTAGTTGCTTACTCTTGAGTAGAACTGCATGTTCACGCCAGAAATAAGCATCTTTGTGAAATGAGTCGAATTGAAGCAGAAAACATTGTTGGAGTGTCAGAAAAGCACAGATAGAAGGCAAATAAGCGTTCTATCTCTTTATTTCGCTTAGTTGCTTACTCTTGAGTAGAACTGCATGTTCACGCCAGAAAAGCATCTTTGTGAAATGAGTCAAATTGAAGCAGAACACATTGTTGGAGTGTCAGAATGCATAGATAGAAGGCAAATAAGCGTTCCATGGCTTTATTTCGCTTAGTTGCTTACTCTTGAGTAGAACTGCATGTTCAAACCAGAAATAAGCATCTTTGTAAAATGAGCCAAATTGAAGTAGAAAACATTGTTGGAGTGTCAGAATGCATAGATAGAAGGCAAATAAGCGTTCCATGGCTTTATTTCGCTTAGTTGCTTACTCTTGAGTAGAACTGCATATTCACTCAAGAAATAAGCATCTTTGTAAAATGAGTCAAATTGAAGCAGAACACATTGTTGGAGTGTCAGAATGCATAGATAGAAGGCAAATAAGCGTTCCATGGCTTTATTTCGCTTAGTTGCTTACTCTTGAGTAGAACTGCATGTTCACGCCAGAAATAAGGTTCTTTGTGAAATGAGTCAAATTGAAGCAGAAAATATTGTTGGAGTGTCAGAATGCACAGATAGAAGGCAAATAAGCGTTCCATGGCTTTATTTCGCTTAGTTGCTTATTCTTGAGTAGAACTGCTTGTTCACTCCAGGAATAAGCATCTTTGTAAAATGAGTCAAATTGAATCAGAACACATTATTGGAGTGTCAGAATGCACAGATAGAAGGCAAATAAGCGTTCTATCACTTTATTTCGCTTAATTGCTTACTCTTGAGTAGAACTGCATGTTCACGCCAGAAATAAGCATCTTTGTAAAATGAGCCAAATTGAAGCAGAAAACATTGTTGGAGTGTCAGAATGCATAGATAGAAGGCAAATAAGCGTTCCATGGCTTTATTTCGCTTAGTTGCTTACTCTTGAGTAGAACTGCATGTTCACTCCAGAAATAAGCATCTTTGTAAAATGAGTCAAATTGAAGCAGAACACATTATTGGAGTGTCATAATGCATAGATAGAAGGCAAATAAGCGTACCATGGCTTTATTTCGCTTAGTTGCTTATTCTTGAGTAGAACTGCTTGTTCACTCCAGGAATAAGCATGTTTGTAAGATGAGTCAAATTGAAGCAGAAAACATTCTTGGAGTGTCAGAATGCACAGATAGAAGGCAAATAAGAGTTCTTTCGCTTTATTTCGCTTAGTTGCTTACTCTTGAGTAGAACTGCATGTTCACGCCAGAATTAAGCATCTTTGTGAAATGAGTCAAATTGAATCAGAACACATTGTTGGAGTGTCAGAATGCACAGATAGAAGGCAAATAAGCGTTCTATCGCTTTATTTCGCTTAGTTGCTTACTCTTGAGTAGAACTGCATGTTCACACCAGAATTAAGCATCTTTGTGAAATGAGTCAAATTGAATCAGAACACATTGTTGGAGTGTCAGAATGCACAGATAGAAGGCAAAAAAGCGTTCTATCGCTTTATTTCGCTTAGTTGCTTACTCTTGAGTAGAACTGCATGTTCACTCCAGAAATAAGCATCTTTGTGAAATGAGTCAAATTGAATCAGAACACATTGTTGGAGTGTCAGAATGCACAGATAGAAGGCAAATAAGCGTTCTATCGCTTTATTTCGCTTAGTTGCTTACTCTTGAGTAGAACTGCATGTTCACGCCAGAAATAAGCATCTTTGTAAAATGAGCCAAATTGAAGCAGAAAACATTGTTGGAGTGTCAGAATGCATAGATAGAAGGCAAAAAAGCGTTCCATGGCTTTATTTCGCTTAGTTGCTTACTCTTGAGTAGAACTGCATGTTCACGCCAGAATTAAGCATCTTTGTGAAATGAGTCAAATTGAAGCAGAACACATTCTTGGAGTGTCAGAATGCATAGATAGAAGGCAAATAAGCGTTCCATGGCTTTATTTCGCTTAGTTGCTTACTCTTGAGTAGAACTGCACACCAGAAATAAGCATCTTTGTAAAATGAGCCAAATTGAAGTAGAAAACATTGTTGGAGTGTCAGAATGCATAGATAGAAGGCAAATAAGCGTTCCATGGCTTTATTTCGCTTAGTTGCTTACTCTTGAGTAGAACTGCATATTCACTCAAGAAATAAGCATCTTTGTAAAATGAGTCAAACTGAAGCAGAACACATTGTTGGAGTGTCAGAATGCATAGATAGAAGGCAAATAAGCGTTCCATGGCTTTATTTCGCTTAGTTGCTTATTCTTGAGTAGAACTGCTTGTTCACTCCAGGAATAAGCATGTTTGTAAGATGAGTCAAATTGAAGCAGAAAACATTCTTGGAGTGTCAGAATGCACAGATAGAAGGCAAATAAGCGTTCTATCGATTTATTTCGCTTAGTTGCTTACTCTTGAGTAGAACTGCATGTTCACGCCAGAAATAAGCATCTTTGTAAAATGAGTCAAATTGAAGCAGAACACATTGTTGGAGTGTCAGAATGCACAGATAGAAGGCAAATAAGCGTTCCATGGCTTTATTTCGCTTAGTTGCTTACTCTTGAGTAGAACTGCATGTTCACACCAGAAATAAGCATCTTTGTGAAATGAGCCAAATTGAAGTAGAAAACATTGTTGGAGTGTCAGAATGCATAGATAGAAGGCAAATAAGCGTTCTATCGCTTTATTTCGCTTAGTTGCTTACTCTTGAGTAGAACTGCATGTTCACGCCAGGAATAATCACCTTTGTAAAATGAGTCAAATTGAAGCAGAACACATTGTTGGAGTGTCAGAATGCATAGATAGAAGGCAAATAAGCGTTCTATCGCTTTATTTCGCTTAGTTGCTTACTCTTGAGTAGAACTGCATGTTCACGCCAGAAAAGCATCTTTGTGAAATGAGTCAAATTGAAGCAGAACACATTGGTGGAGTGTCAGAATGCATAGATAGAAGGCAAATAAGCGTTCCATGGCTTTATTTCGCTTAGTTGCTTACTCTTGAGTAGAACTGCATGTTCACAGCAGAAATAAGCATCTTTGTAAAATGAGCCAAATTGAAGTAGAAAACATTGTTGGAGTGTCAGAATGCATAGATAGAAGGCAAATAAGCGTTCCATGGCTTTATTTCGCTTAGTTGCTTACTCTTGAGTAGAACTGCATATTCACTCAAGAAATAAGCATCTTTGTAAAATGAGTCAAATTGAAGCAGAACACATTGTTGGAGTGTCAGAATGCATAGATAGAAGGCAAATAAGCGTTCCATGGCTTTATTTCGCTTAGTTGCTTACTCTTGAGTAGATCTGCATGTTCACGCCAGAATTAAGCATCTTTGTGAAATGAGTCAAATTGAAGCAGAACACATTGGTGGAGTGTCAGAATGCATAGATAGAAGGCAAATAAGCGTTCCATGGCATTATTTCGCTTAGTTGCATACTCTTGAGTCGAACTGCATGTTCACTCCAGAAATAAGCATCTTTGTAAAATGAGTCAAATTGAATCAGAACACATTGTTGGAGTGTCAGAATGCACAGATAGAAGGCAAATAAGCGTTCTATCGCTTTGTTTCGCTTAGTTGCTTACTCTTGAGTAGAACTGCATGTTCACGCCAGAAATAAGCATCTTTGTAAAATGAGCCAAATTGAAGCAGAAAACATTGTTGGAGTGTCAGAATGCATAGATAGAAGGCAAATAAGCGTTCCATGGCTTTATTTCGCTTAGTTGCTTACTCTTGAGTAGAACTGCATGTTCACTCCAGAAATAAGCATCTTTGTAAAATGAGTCAAATTGAAGCAGAACACATTATTGGAGTGTCATAATGCATAGATAGAAGGCACATAAGCGTTCCATGGCTTTATTTCGCTTAGTTGCTTACTCTTGAGTAGAACTGCATGTTCACGCCAGAATTAAGCATCTTTGTGAAATGAGTCAAATTGAAGCAGAACACATTGGTGGAGTGTCAGAATGCATAGATAGAAGGCAAATAAGCGTTCCATGGCTTTATTTCGCTTAGTTGCTTACTCTTGAGTAGAACAGCACACCAGAAATAAGCATCTTTGTAAAATGAGCCAAATTGAAGTAGAAAACATTGTTGGAGTGTCAGAATGCATAGATAGAAGGCAAATAAGCGTTCCATGGCTTTATTTCGCTTAGTTGCTTATTCTTGAGTAGAACTGCTTGTTCACTCCAGGAATAAGCATGTTTGTAAGATGAGTCAAATTGAAGCAGAAAACATTCTTGGAGTGTCAGAATGCACAGATAGAAGGCAAATAAGCGTTCTATCGATTTATTTCGCTTAGTTGCTTACTCTTGAGTAGAACTGCATGTTCACGCCAGAAATAAGCATCTTTGTAAAATGAGTCAAATTGAAGCAGAACACATTGTTGGAGTATCATAATGCATAGATAGAAGGCAAATAAGCGTTCCATTGCTTTATTTCGCTTAGTTGCTTATTCTTGAGTAGAACTGCATGTTCACACCAGAAATAAGCATCTTTGTAAAATGAGCCAAATTGAAGTAGAAAACATTGTTGGAGTGTCAGAATGCATAGATAGAAGGCAAATAAGCGTTCTATCGCTTTATTTCGCTTAGTTGCTTACTCTTGAGTAGAACTGCATGTTCACGCCAGGAATAATCACCTTTGTAAAATGAGTCAAATTGAAGCAGAACACATTGTTGGAGTGTCAGAATGCATAGATAGAAGGCAAATAAGCGTTCTATCGCTTTATTTCGCTTAGTTGCTTACTCTTGAGTAGAACTGCATGTTCACGCCAGAAAAGCATCTTTGTGAAATGAGTCAAATTGAAGCAGAACACATTGGTGGAGTGTCAGAATGCATAGATAGAAGGCAAATAAGCGTTCCATGGCTTTATTTCGCTTAGTTGCTTACTCTTGAGTAGAACTGCATGTTCACAGCAGAAATAAGCATCTTTGTAAAATGAGCCAAATTGAAGTAGAAAACATTGTTGGAGTGCCAGAATGCATAGATAGAAGGCAAATAAGCGTTCCATGGCTTTATTTCGCTTAGTTGCTTACTCTTGAGTAGAACTGCATATTCACTCAAGAAATAAGCATCTTTGTAAAATGAGTCAAATTGAAGCAGAACACATTGTTGGAGTGTCAGAATGCATAGATAGAAGGCAAATAAGCGTTCCATGGCTTTATTTCGCTTAGTTGCTTACTCTTGAGTAGATCTGCATGTTCACGCCAGAATTAAGCATCTTTGTGAAATGAGTCAAATTGAAGCAGAACACATTGGTGGAGTGTCAGAATGCATAGATAGAAGGCAAATAAGCGTTCCATGGCTTTATTTCGCTTAGTTGCATACTCTTGAGTCGAACTGCATGTTCACTCCAGAAATAAGCATCTTTGTAAAATGAGTCAAATTGAATCAGAACACATTGTTGGAGTGTCAGAATGCACAGATAGAAGGCAAATAAGCGTTCTATCGCTTTATTTCGCTTAGTTGCTTACTCTTGAGTAGAACTGCATGTTCACGCCAGAAATAAGCATCTTTGTAAAATGAGCCAAATTGAAGCAGAAAACATTGTTGGAGTGTCAGAATGCATAGATAGAAGGCAAATAAGCGTTCCATGGCTTTATTTCGCTTAGTTGCTTACTCTTGAGTAGAACTGCATGTTCACTCCAGAAATAAGCATCTTTGTAAAATGAGTCAAATTGAAGCAGAACACATTATTGGAGTGTCATAATGCATAGATAGAAGGCAAATAAGCGTTCCATGGCTTTATTTCGCTTAGTTGCTTACTCTTGAGTAGAACTGCATGTTCACACCAGAAATAAGCATCTTTGTAAAATGAGCCAAATTGAAGTAGAAAACATTGTTGGAGTGTCAGAATGCATAGATAGAAGGCAAATAAGCGTTCCATGGCTTTATTTCGCTTAGTTGCTTACTCTTGAGTAGAACTGCATATTCACTCAAGAAATAAACATCTTTGTAAAATGAGTCAAATTGAAGCAAAACACATTGTTGGAGTGTCAGAATGCATAGATAGAAGGCAAATAAGCGTTCCATGGCTTTATTTCGCTTAGTTGCTTATTCTTGAGTAGAACTGCTTGTTCACTCCAGGAATAAGCATGTTTGTAAGACGAGTCAAATTGAAGCAGAAAACATTCTTGGAGTGTCAGAATGCTCAGATAGAAGGCGAAAAAGCGTTCTATCGCTTTATTTCGCTTAGTTGCTTACTCTTGAGTAGAACTGCATGTTCACGCCAGAATTAAGCATCTTTGTGAAATGAGTCAAATTGAATCAGAACACATTGTTGGAGTGTCAGAATGCACAGATAGAAGGCAAATAAGCGTTCTATCGCTTTATTTCGCTTAGTTGCTTACTCTTGAGTAGAACTGCATGTTCACGCCAGAAATAAGCATCTTTGTAAAATGACCCAAATTGAAGCAGAAAACATTGTTGGAGTGTCAGAATGCATAGATAGAAGGCAAATAAGCGTTCCATGGCTTTATTTCTCTTAGTTGCTTACTCTTGAGTAGAACTGCATGTTCACTCCAGAAATAAGCATCTTTGTAAAATGAGTCAAATTGAAGCAGAACACATTGTTGGAGTATCATAATGCATAGATAGAAGGCAAATAAGCGTTCCATGGCTTTATTTCGCTTAGTTGCTTATTCTTGAGTAGAACTGCTTGTTCACTCCAGGAATAAGCATCTTTGTAAAATGAGTCAAATTGAAGCAGAAAACATTCTTGGAGTGTCAGAATGCACAGATAGAAGGCAAATAAGCGTTCTATCGCTTTATTTCGCTTAGTTGCTTACTCTTGAGTAGAACTGCATGTTCACGCCAGAATTAAGCATCTTTGTGAAATGAGTCAAATTGAATCAGAACACATTGTTGGAGTGTCAGAATGCACAGATAGAAGGCAAATAAGCGTTCGATCGCTTTATTTCGCTTAGTTGCTTACACTTGAGTAGAACTGCATGTTCACGCCAGAATTAAGCATCTTTGTGAAATGAGTCAAATTGAAGCAGAACACATTGTTGGAGAATCATAATGCATAGATAGGAGGCAAATAAGCGTTCCATGGCTTTATTTCGCTTAGTTGCTTATTCTTGAGTAAAACTGCTTGTTCACTCCAGGAATAAGCATCTTTGTAAAATGAGTCAAATTGAAGCAGAACACATTATTGGAGTGTCATAATGCATAGATAGAAGGCAAATAAGCGTTCCATGGCTTTATTTCGCTTAGTTGCTTACTCTTGAGTAGAACTGCATGTTCACTCCGGAAATAAGCATCTTTGTAAAATGAGTCAAATTGAAGCAGAACACATTGTTGGAGTGTCGGAATGCATAGATAGAAGGCAAATAAGCGTTCCATGGCTTTATTTCGCTTTGTTGCTTACTCTTGAGTAGAACTGCATGTTCACACCAGAAAAAAGCATCTTTGTAAAATGAGCCAAATTGAAGTAGAAAACATTGTTGGAGTGTCAGAATGCATAGATAGAAGGCAAATAAGCGTTCCATGGCTTTATTTCGCTTAGTTGCTTACTCTTGAGTAGAACTGCATGTTCACACCAGAAATAAGCATCTTTGTAAAATGAGCCAAATTGAAGTAGAAAACATTGTTGGAGTGTCAGAATGCATAGATAGAAGGCAAATAAGCGTTCCATGGCTTTATTTCGCTTAGTTGCTTACTCTTGAGTAGAACTGCATGTTCACACCAGAAATAAGCATCTTTGTAAAATGAGTCAAATTGAAGCAGAACACATTGTTGGAGTGTCGGAATGCATAGATAGAAGGCAAATAAGCGTTCCATGGCTTTATTTCGCTTAGTTGCTTACTCTTGAGTAGAACTGCATGTTCACTCCAGAAATAAGCATCTTTGTAAAATGAGTCAAATTGAAGCAGAACACATTGTTGGAGTGTCGGAATGCATAGATAGAAGGCAAATAAGCGTTCCATGGCTTTATTTCGCTTAGTTGCTTACTCTTGAGTAGAACTGCATGTTCACTCCAGAAATAAGCATCTTTGTAAAATGAGTCAAATTGAAGCAGAACACATTGTTGGAGTGTCGGAATGCATAGATAGAAGGCAAATAAGCGTTCCATGGCTTTATTTCGCTTAGTTGCTTACTCTTGAGTAGAACTGCATGTTCACACCAGAAATAAGCATCTTTGTAAAATGAGCCAAATTGAAGTAGAAAACATTGTTGGAGTGTCAGAATGCATAGATAGAAGGCAAATAAGCGTTCCATGGCTTTATTTCGCTTAGTTGCTTACTCTTGAGTAGAACTGCATGTTCACACCAGAAATAAGCATCTTTGTAAAATGAGCCAAATTGAAGTAGAAAACATTGTTGGAGTGTCAGAATGCATAGATAGAAGGCGAATAAGCGTTCCATGGCTTTATTTCGCTTAGTTGCTTACTCTTGAGTAGAACTGCATATTCACTCAAGAAATAAGCATCTTTGTAAAATGAGTCAAATTGAAGCAGAACACATTGTTGGAGTGTCAGAATGCATAGATAGAAGGCAAATAAGCGTTCCATGGCTTTATTTCGCTTAGTTGCTTACTCTTGAGTAGAACTGCATGTTCACGCCAGAATTAAGCATCTTTGTGAAATGAGTCAAATTGAATCAGAACACATTGTTGGAGTGTCAGAATGCACAGATAGAAGGCAAATAAGCGTTCTATCACTTTATTTCGCTTAGTTGCTTACTCTTGAGTAGAACTGCATGTTCACGCCAGAATTAAGCATCTTTGTGAAATGAGTCAAATTGAATCAGAACACATTGTTGGAGTGTCAGAATGCACAGATAGAAGGCAAATAAGCGTTCTATCGCTTTATTTCGCTTAGTTGCTTACTCTTGAGTAGAACTGCATATTCACTCAAGAAATAAGCATCTTTGTAAAATGAGTCAAATTGAAGCAGAACACATTGTTGGAGTGTCAGAATGCATAGATAGAAGGCAAATAAGCGTTCCATGGCTTTATTTCGCTTAGTTGCTTATTCTTGAGTAGAACTGCTTGTTCACTCCAGGAATAAGCATCTTTGTAAAATGAGTCAAATTGAAGCAGAAAACATTGTTGGAGTGTCAGAATGCATAGATAGAAGGCAAATAAGCGTTCCATGGCTTTATTTCGCTTAGTTGCTTACTCTTGAGTAGAACTGCATGTTCACACCAGAAATAAGCATCTTTGTAAAAAGAGCCAAATTGAAGTAGAAAACATTGTTGGAGTGTCAGAATGCATAGATAGAAGGCAAATAAGCGTTCCATGGCTTTATTTCGCTTAGTTGCTTACTCTTGAGTAGAACTGCATATTCACTCAAGAAATAAGCATCTTTGTAAAATGAGTCAAATTGAAGCAGAACACATTGTTGGAGTGTCAGAATGCACAGATAGAAGGCAAATAAGCGTTCCATGGCTTTATTTCGCTTAGTTGCTTATTCTTGAGTAGAACTGCTTGTTCACTCCAGGAATAAGCATGTTTGTAAGACGAGTCAAATTGAAGCAGAAAACATTCTTGGAGTGTCAGAATGCACAGATAGAAGGCAAATAAGCGTTCTATCGCTTTATTTCGCTTAATTGCTTACTCTTGAGTAGAACTGCATGTTCACGCCAGAATTAAGCATCTTTGTGAAATGAGTCAAATTGAATCAAAACACATTGTTGGAGTGTCAGAATGCACAGATAGAAGGCAAATAAGCGTTCTATCGCTTTATTTCGCTTAGTTGCTTACTCTTGAGTAGAACTGCATATTCACTCAAGAAATAAGCATCTTTGTAAAATGAGTCAAATTGAAGCAGAACACATTGTTGGAGAATCATAATGCATAGATAGGAGGCAAATAAGCGTTCCATGGCTTTATTTCGCTTAGTTGCTTATTCTTGAGTAAAACTGCTTGTTCACTCCAGGAATAAGCATCTTTGTAAAATGAGTCAAATTGAAGCAGAACACATTATTGGAGTGTCATAATGCATAGATAGAAGGCAAATAAGCGTTCCATGGCTTTATTTCGCTTAGTTGCTTACTCTTGAGTAGAACTGCATGTTCACTCCAGAAATAAGCATCTTTGTAAAATGAGTCAAATTGAAGCAGAACACATTGTTGGAGTGTCGGAATGCATAGATAGAAGGCAAATAAGCGTTCCATGGCTTTATTTCGCTTAGTTGCTTACTCTTGAGTAGAACTGCATGTTCACACCAGAAATAAGCATCTTTGTAAAATGAGCCAAATTGAAGTAGAAAACATTGTTGGAGTGTCAGAATGCATAGATAGAAGGCAAATAAGCGTTCCATGGCTTTATTTCGCTTAGTTGCTTACTCTTGAGTAGAACTGCATGTTCACACCAGAAATAAGCATCTTTGTAAAATGAGCCAAATTGAAGTAGAAAACATTGTTGGAGTGTCAGAATGCATAGATAGAAGGCAAATAAGCGTTCCATGGCTTTATTTCGCTTAGTTGCTTACTCTTGAGTAGAACTGCATGTTCACACCAGAAATAAGCATCTTTGTAAAATGAGTCAAATTGAAGCAGAACACATTGTTGGAGTGTCGGAATGCATAGATAGAAGGCAAATAAGCGTTCCATGGCTTTATTTCGCTTAGTTGCTTACTCTTGAGTAGAACTGCATGTTCACTCCAGAAATAAGCATCTTTGTAAAATGAGTCAAATTGAAGCAGAACACATTGTTGGAGTGTCGGAATGCATAGATAGAAGGCAAATAAGCGTTCCATGGCTTTATTTCGCTTAGTTGCTTACTCTTGAGTAGAACTGCATGTTCACTCCAGAAATAAGCATCTTTGTAAAATGAGTCAAATTGAAGCAGAACACATTGTTGGAGTGTCGGAATGCATAGATAGAAGGCAAATAAGCGTTCCATGGCTTTATTTCGCTTAGTTGCTTACTCTTGAGTAGAACTGCATGTTCACACCAGAAATAAGCATCTTTGTAAAATGAGCCAAATTGAAGTAGAAAACATTGTTGGAGTGTCAGAATGCATAGATAGAAGGCGAATAAGCGTTCCATGGCTTTATTTCGCTTAGTTGCTTACTCTTGAGTAGAACTGCATATTCACTCAAGAAATAAGCATCTTTGTAAAATGAGTCAAATTGAAGCAGAACACATTGTTGGAGTGTCAGAATGCATAGATAGAAGGCAAATAAGCGTTCCATGGCTTTATTTCGCTTAGTTGCTTATTCTTGAGTAGAACTGCTTGTTCACTCCAGGAATAAGCATGTTTGTAAGATGAGTCAAATTGAAGCAGAAAACATTCTTGGAGTGTCAGAATGCACAGATAGAAGGTAAATAAGCGTTCTATCGCTTTATTTCGCTTAGTTGCTTACTCTTGAGTAGAACTGCATGTTCACGCCAGAATTAAGCATCTTTGTGAAATGAGTCAAATTGAATCAGAACACATTGTTGGAGTGTCAGAATGCACAGATAGAAGGCAAATAAGCGTTCTATCGCTTTATTTCGCTTAGTTGCTTACTGTTTAGTAGAACTGCATGTTCACGCCAGAAATAAGCATCTTTGTAAAATGAAGCAGAAAACATTGTTGGAGTGTCAGAATGCATAGATAGAAGGCAAATAAGCGTTCCATGGCTTTATTTCGCTTAGTTGCTTATTCTTGAGTAGAACTGCTTGTTCACTCCAGGAATAAGCATCTTTGTAAAATGAGTCAAATTGAAGCAGAAAACATTGTTGGAGTGTCAGAATGCATAGATAGAAGGCAAATAAGCGTTCCATGGCTTTATTTCGCTTAGTTGCTTACTCTTGAGTAGAACTGCATGTTCACACCAGAAATAAGCATCTTTGTAAAAAGAGCCAAATTGAAGTAGAAAACATTGTTGGAGTGTCAGAATGCATAGATAGAAGGCAAATAAGCGTTCCATGGCTTTATTTCGCTTAGTTGCTTACTCTTGAGTAGAACTGCATATTCACTCAAGAAATAAGCATCTTTGTAAAATGAGTCAAATTGAAGCAGAACACATTGTTGGAGTGTCAGAATGCACAGATAGAAGGCAAATAAGCGTTCCATGGCTTTATTTCGCTTAGTTGCTTATTCTTGAGTAGAACTGCTTGTTCACTCCAGCAATAAGCATGTTTGTAAGACGAGTCAAATTGAAGCAGAAAACATTCTTGGAGTGTCAGAATGCACAGATAGAAGGCAAATAAGCGTTCTATCGCTTTATTTCGCTTAGTTGCTTACTCTTGAGTAGAACTGCAGGTTCACGCCAGAAATAAGCATCTTTGTGAAATGAGTCAAATTGAATCAAAACACATTGTTGGAGTGTCAGAATGCACAGATAGAAGGCAAATAAGCGTTCTATCGCTTTATTTCGCTTAGTTGCTTACTCTTGAGTAGAACTGCAGGTTCACGCCAGAAATAAGCATCTTTGTAAAATGAGCCAAATTGAAGCAGAAAACAGTGTTGGAGTTTCAGAATGCATAGATAGAAGGCAAATAAGCGTTCCATGGCTTTATTTCGCTTAGTTGCTTATTCTTGAGTAGAACTGCTTGTTCACTCCAGGAATAAGCATCTTTGTAAAATGAGTCAAATTGAAGCAGAAAACATTCTTGGAGTGTCAGAATGCACAGATAGAAGGCAAATAAGCGTTCTACCGATTTATTTCGCTTAGTTGCTTACTCTTGAGTAGAACTGCATGTTCACGCCAGAATTAAGCATCTTTGTGAAATGAGTCAAATTGAAGCAGAACACGTTGGTGGAGTGTCAGAATGCATAGATAGAAGGCAAATAAGCGTTCCATGGCTTTATTTCGCTTAGTTGCTTACTCTTGAGTAGAACTGCATATTCACTCAAGAAATAAGCATCTTTGTAAAATGAGTCAAATTGAAGCAGAACACATTGTTGGAGTGTCAGAATGCATAGATAGAAGGCAAATAAGCGTTCCATGGCTTTATTTCGCTTAGTTGCTTACTCTTGAGTCGAACTGCATGTTTGGAGTGTCAGAATGCACAGATAGAAGGCAAATAAGCGTTCTATCGCTTTATTTCGCTTAGTTGCTTACTCTTGAGTAGAACTGCATGTTCACGCCAGAAATAAGCATCTTTGTAAAATGAGCCAAATTGAAGCAGAAAACATTGTTGGAGTGTCAGAATGCATAGATAGAAGGCAAATAAGCGTTCCCTGGCTTTATTTCGCTTAGTTGCTTACTCTTGAGTAGAACTGCATGTTCACTCCAGGAATAATCACCTTTGTAAAATGAGTCAAATTGAAGCAGAACACATTGTTGGAGTGTCAGAATGCATAGATAGAAGGCAAATAAGCGTTCTATGGCTTTATTTCGCTTAGTTGCTTACTCTTGAGTAGAACTGCATGTTCACACCAGAAATAAGCATCTTTGTAAAAAGAGCCAAATTGAAGTAGAAAACATTGTTGGAGTGTCAGAATGCATAGATAGAAGGCAAATAAGCGTTCCATGGCTTTATTTCGCTTAGTTGCTTACTCTTGAGTAGAACTGCATATTCACTCAAGAAATAAGCATCTTTGTAAAATGAGTCAAATTGAAGCAGAACACATTGTTGGAGTGTCAGAATGCACAGATAGAAGGCAAATAAGCGTTCCATGGCTTTATTTCGCTTAGTTGCTTATTCTTGAGTAGAACTGCTTGTTCACTCCAGGAATAAGCATGTTTGTAAGACGAGTCAAATTGAAGCAGAAAACATTCTTGGAGTGTCAGAATGCACAGATAGAAGGCAAATAAGCGTTCTATCGCTTTATTTCGCTTAGTTGCTTACTCTTGAGTAGAACTGCATGTTCACGCCAGAATTAAGCATCTTTGTGAAATGAGTCAAATTGAATCAAAACACATTGTTGGAGTGTCAGAATGCACAGATAGAAGGCAAATAAGCGTTCTATCGCTTTATTTCGCTTAGTTGCTTACTCTTGAGTAGAACTGCAGGTTCACGCCAGAAATAAGCATCTTTGTAAAATGAGCCAAATTGAAGCAGAAAACAGTGTTGGAGTTTCAGAATGCATAGATAGAAGGCAAATAAGCGTTCCATGGCTTTATTTCGCTTAGTTGCTTACTCTTGAGTAGAACTGCATGTTCACACCAGAAATAAGCATCTTTGTAAAATGAGCCAAATTGAAGTAGAAAACATTGTTGGAGTGTCAGAATGCATAGATAGAAGGCAAATAAGCGTTCCATGGCTTTATTTCGCTTAGTTGCTTACTCTTGAGTAGAACTGCATGTTCACACCAGAAATAAGCATCTTTGTAAAATGAGCCAAATTGAAGTAGAAAACATTGTTGGAGTGTCAGAATGCATAGATAGAAGGCAAATAAGCGTTCCATGGCTTTATTTCGCTTAGTTGCTTACTCTTGAGTAGAACTGCATGTTCACACCAGAAATAAGCATCTTTGTAAAATGAGCCAAATTGAAGTAGAAAACATTGTTGGAGTGTCAGAATGCATAGATAGAAGGCAAATAAGCGTTCCATGGCTTTATTTCGCTTAGTTGCTTATTCTTGAGTAGAACTGCTTGTTCACTCCAGGAATAAGCATGTTTGTAAGATGAGTCAAATTGAAGCAGAAAACATTCTTGGAGTGTCAGAATGCACAGATAGAAGGTAAATAAGCGTTCTATCGCTTTATTTCGCTTAGTTGCTTACTCTTGAGTAGAACTGCATGTTCACGCCAGAATTAAGCATCTTTGTGAAATGAGTCAAATTGAATCAGAACACATTGTTGGAGTGTCAGAATGCACAGATAGAAGGCAAATAAGCGTTCTATCGCTTTATTTCGCTTAGTTGCTTACTCTTGAGTAGAACTGCATATTCACTCAAGAAATAAGCATCTTTGTAAAATGAGTCAAATTGAAGCAGAACACATTGTTGGAGTGTCAGAATGCACAGATAGAAGGCAAATAAGCGTTCCATGGCTTTATTTCGCTTAGTTGCTTATTCTTGAGTAGAACTGCTTGTTCACTCCAGGAATAAGCATGTTTGTAAGACGAGTCAAATTGAAGCAGAAAACATTCTTGGAGTGTCAGAATGCACAGATAGAAGGCAAATAAGCGTTCTATCGCTTTATTTCGCTTAGTTGCTTACTCTTGAGTAGAACTGCATGTTCACGCCAGAATTAAGCATCTTTGTGAAATGAGTCAAATTGAATCAAAACACATTGTTGGAGTGTCAGAATGCACAGATAGAAGGCAAATAAGCGTTCTATCGCTTTATTTCGCTTAGTTGCTTACTCTTGAGTAGAACTGCATATTCACTCAAGAAATAAGCATCTTTGTAAAATGAGTCAAATTGAAGCAGAACACATTGTTGGAGAATCATAATGCATAGATAGGAGGCAAATAAGCGTTCCATGGCTTTATTTCGCTTAGTTGCTTATTCTTGAGTAAAACTGCTTGTTCACTCCAGGAATAAGCATCTTTGTAAAATGAGTCAAATTGAAGCAGAACACATTATTGGAGTGTCGGAATGCATAGATAGAAGGCAAATAAGCGTTCCATGGCTTTATTTCGCTTAGTTGCTTACTATTGAGTAGAACTGCATGTTCACTCCAGAAATAAGCATCTTTGTAAAATGAGTCAAATTGAAGCAGAACACATTGTTGGAGTGTCGGAATGCATAGATAGAAGGCAAATAAGCGTTCCATGGCTTTATTTCGCTTAGTTGCTTACTCTTGAGTAGAACTGCATGTTCACACCAGAAATAAGCATCTTTGTAAAATGAGCCAAATTGAAGTAGAAAACATTGTTGGAGTGTCAGAATGCATAGATAGAAGGCAAATAAGCGTTCCATGGCTTTATTTCGCTTAGTTGCTTACTCTTGAGTAGAACTGCATGTTCACACCAGAAATAAGCATCTTTGTAAAATGAGCCAAATTGAAGTAGAAAACATTGTTGGAGTGTCAGAATGCATAGATAGAAGGCAAATAAGCGTTCCATGGCTTTATTTCGCTTAGTTGCTTACTCTTGAGTAGAACTGCATGTTCACACCAGAAATAAGCATCTTTGTAAAATGAGTCAAATTGAAGCAGAACACATTGTTGGAGTGTCGGAATGCATAGATAGAAGGCAAATAAGCGTTCCATGGCTTTATTTCGCTTAGTTGCTTACTCTTGAGTAGAACTGCATGTTCACTCCAGAAATAAGCATCTTTGTAAAATGAGTCAAATTGAAGCAGAACACATTGTTGGAGTGTCGGAATGCATAGATAGAAGGCAAATAAGCGTTCCATGGCTTTATTTCGCTTAGTTGCTTACTCTTGAGTAGAACTGCATGTTCACTCCAGAAATAAGCATCTTTGTAAAATGAGTCAAATTGAAGCAGAACACATTGTTGGAGTGTCGGAATGCATAGATAGAAGGCAAATAAGCGTTCCATGGCTTTATTTCGCTTAGTTGCTTACTCTTGAGTAGAACTGCATGTTCACACCAGAAATAAGCATCTTTGTAAAATGAGCCAAATTGAAGTAGAAAACATTGTTGGAGTGTCAGAATGCATAGATAGAAGGCAAATAAGCGTTCCATGGCTTTATTTCGCTTAGTTGCTTACTCTTGAGTAGAACTGCATGTTCACACCAGAAATAAGCATCTTTGTAAAATGAGCCAAATTGAAGTAGAAAACATTGTTGGAGTGTCAGAATGCATAGATAGAAGGCAAATAAGCGTTCCATGGCTTTATTTCGCTTAGTTGCTTACTCTTGAGTAGAACTGCATGTTCACACCAGAAATAAGCATCTTTGTAAAATGAGCCAAATTGAAGTAGAAAACATTGTTGGAGTGTCAGAATGCATAGATAGAAGGCGAATAAGCGTTCCATGGCTTTATTTCGCTTAGTTGCTTACTCTTGAGTAGAACTGCATATTCACTCAAGAAATAAGCATCTTTGTAAAATGAGTCAAATTGAAGCAGAACACATTGTTGGAGTGTCAGAATGCATAGATAGAAGGCAAATAAGCGTTCCATGGCTTTATTTCGCTTAGTTGCTTATTCTTGAGTAGAACTGCTTGTTCACTCCAGGAATAAGCATGTTTGTAAGATGAGTCAAATTGAAGCAGAAAACATTCTTGGAGTGTCAGAATGCACAGATAGAAGGTAAATAAGCGTTCTATCGCTTTATTTCGCTTAGTTGCTTACTCTTGAGTAGAACTGCATGTTCACGCCAGAATTAAGCATCTTTGTGAAATGAGTCAAATTGAATCAGAACACATTGTTGGAGTGTCAGAATGCACAGATAGAAGGCAAATAAGCGTTCTATCGCTTTATTTCGCTTATTTGCTTACTGTTGAGTAGAACTGCATGTTCACGCCAGAAATAAGCATCTTTGTAAAATGAAGCAGAAAACATTGTTGGAGTGTCAGAATGCATAGATAGAAGGCAAATAAGCGTTCCATGGCTTTATTTCGCTTAGTTGCTTATTCTTGAGTAGAACTGCTTGTTCACTCCAGGAATAAGCATCTTTGTAAAATGAGTCAAATTGAAGCAGAAAACATTGTTGGAGTGTCAGAATGCATAGATAGAAGGCAAATAAGCGTTCCATGGCTTTATTTCGCTTAGTTGCTTACTCTTGAGTAGAACTGCATGTTCACACCAGAAATAAGCATCTTTGTAAAAAGAGCCAAATTGAAGTAGAAAACATTGTTGGAGTGTCAGAATGCATAGATAGAAGGCAAATAAGCGTTCCATGGCTTTATTTCGCTTAGTTGCTTACTCTTGAGTAGAACTGCATATTCACTCAAGAAATAAGCATCTTTGTAAAATGAGTCAAATTGAAGCAGAACACATTGTTGGAGTGTCAGAATGCACAGATAGAAGGCAAATAAGCGTTCCATGGCTTTATTTCGCTTAGTTGCTTATTCTTGAGTAGAACTGCTTGTTCACTCCAGGAATAAGCATGTTTGTAAGACGAGTCAAATTGAAGCAGAAAACATTCTTGGAGTGTCAGAATGCACAGATAGAAGGCAAATAAGCGTTCTATCGCTTTATTTCGCTTAGTTGCTTACTCTTGAGTAGAACTGCATGTTCACGCCAGAATTAAGCATCTTTGTGAAATGAGTCAAATTGAATCAAAACACATTGTTGGAGTGTCAGAATGCACAGATAGAAGGCAAATAAGCGTTATATCGCTTTATTTCGCTTAGTTGCTTACTCTTGAGTAGAACTGCAGGTTCACGCCAGAAATAAGCATCTTTGTAAAATGAGCCAAATTGAAGCAGAAAACAGTGTTGGAGTTTCAGAATGCATAGATAGAAGGCAAATAAGCGTTCCATGGCTTTATTTCGCTTAGTTGCTTATTCTTGAGTAGAACTGCTTGTTCACTCCAGGAATAAGCATCTTTGTAAAATGAGTCAAATTGAAGCAGAAAACATTCTTGGAGTGTCAGAATGCACAGATAGAAGGCAAATAAGCGTTCTACCGATTTATTTCGCTTAGTTGCTTACTCTTGAGTAGAACTGCATGTTCACGCCAGAATTAAGCATCTTTGTGAAATGAGTCAAATTGAAGCAGAACACGTTGGTGGAGTGTCAGAATGCATAGATAGAAGGCAAATAAGCGTTCCATGGCTTTATTTCGCTTAGTTGCTTACTCTTGAGTAGAACTGCATATTCACTCAAGAAATAAGCATCTTTGTAAAATGAGTCAAATTGAAGCAGAACACATTGTTGGAGTGTCAGAATGCATAGATAGAAGGCAAATAAGCGTTCCATGGCTTTATTTCGCTTAGTTGCTTACTCTTGAGTCGAACTGCATGTTTGGAGTGTCAGAATGCACAGATAGAAGGCAAATAAGCGTTCTATCGCTTTATTTCGCTTAGTTGCTTACTCTTGAGTAGAACTGCATGTTCACGCCAGAAATAAGCATCTTTGTAAAATGAGCCAAATTGAAGCAGAAAACATTGTTGGAGTGTCAGAATGCATAGATAGAAGGCAAATAAGCGTTCCATGGCTTTATTTCGCTTAGTTGCTTACTCTTGAGTAGAACTGCATGTTCACTCCAGGAATAATCACCTTTGTAAAATGAGTCAAATTGAAGCAGAACACATTGTTGGAGTGTCAGAATGCTCAGATAGAAGGCGAAAAAGCGTTCTATCGCTTTATTTCGCTTAGTTGCTTACTCTTGAGTAGAACTGCATGTTCACGCCAGAAATAAGCATCTTCGTGAAATGAGTCGAATTGAAGCAGAAAACATTGTTGGAGTGTCAGAAAAGCACAGATAGAAGGCAAATAAGCGTTCTATCGCTTTATTTCGCTTAGTTGCTTACTCTTGAGTAGAACTGCATGTTCACGCCAGAAAAGCATCTTTGTGAAATGAGTCAAATTGAAGCAGAACACATTGTTGGAGTGTCAGAATGCATAGATAGAAGGCAAATAAGCGTTCCATGGCTTTATTTCGCTTAGTTGCTTACTCTTGAGTAGAACTGCATGTTCACACCAGAAATAAGCATCTTTGTAAAATGAGCCAAATTGAAGTAGAAAACATTGTTGGAGTGTCAGAATGCATAGATAGAAGGCAAATAAGCGTTCCATGGCTTTATTTCGCTTAGTTGCTTACTCTTGAGTAGAACTGCATGTTCACGCCAGAAATAAGCATCTTCGTGAAATGAGTCGAATTGAAGCAGAAAACATTGTTGGAGTGTCAGAAAAGCACAGATAGAAGGCAAATAAGCGTTCTATCGCTTTATTTCGCTTAGTTGCTTACTCTTGAGTAGAACTGCATATTCACTCAAGAAATAAGCATCTTTGTAAAATGAGTCAAATTGAAGCAGAACACATTGTTGGAGTGTCAGAATGCACAGATAGAAGGCAAATAAGCGTTCCATGGCTTTATTTCGCTTAGTTGCTTATTCTTGAGTAGAACTGCTTGTTCACTCCAGGAATAAGCATGTTTGTAAGACGAGTCAAATTGAAGCAGAAAACATTCTTGGAGTGTCAGAATGCACAGATAGAAGGCAAATAAGCGTTCTATCGCTTTATTTCGCTTAGTTGCTTACTCTTGAGTAGAACTGCATGCTCACGCCAGAATTAAGCATCTTTGTGAAATGAGTCAAATTGAATCAAAACACATTGTTGGAGTGTCAGAATGCACAGATAGAAGGCAAATAAGCGTTATATCGCTTTATTTCGCTTAGTTGCTTACTCTTGAGTAGAACTGCAGGTTCACGCCAGAAATAAGCATCTTTGTAAAATGAGCCAAATTGAAGCAGAAAACAGTGTTGGAGTTTCAGAATGCATAGATAGAAGGCAAATAAGCGTTCCATGGCTTTATTTCGCTTAGTTGCTTATTCTTGAGTAGAACTGCTTGTTCACTCCAGGAATAAGCATCTTTGTAAAATGAGTCAAATTGAAGCAGAAAACATTCTTGGAGTGTCAGAATGCACAGATAGAAGGCAAATAAGCGTTCTACCGATTTATTTCGCTTAGTTGCTTACTCTTGAGTAGAACTGCATGTTCACGCCAGAATTAAGCATCTTTGTGAAATGAGTCAAATTGAAGCAGAACACGTTGGTGGAGTGTCAGAATGCATAGATAGAAGGCAAATAAGCGTTCCATGGCTTTATTTCGCTTAGTTGCTTACTCTTGAGTAGAACTGCATATTCACTCAAGAAATAAGCATCTTTGTAAAATGAGTCAAATTGAAGCAGAACACATTGTTGGAGTGTCAGAATGCATAGATAGAAGGCAAATAAGCGTTCCATGGCTTTATTTCGCTTAGTTGCTTACTCTTGAGTCGAACTGCATGTTTGGAGTGTCAGAATGCACAGATAGAAGGCAAATAAGCGTTCTATCGCTTTATTTCGCTTAGTTGCTTACTCTTGAGTAGAACTGCATGTTCACGCCAGAAATAAGCATCTTTGTAAAATGAGCCAAATTGAAGCAGAAAACATTGTTGGAGTGTCAGAATGCATAGATAGAAGGCAAATAAGCGTTCCATGGCTTTATTTCGCTTAGTTGCTTACTCTTGAGTAGAACTGCATGTTCACTCCAGGAATAATCACCTTTGTAAAATGAGTCAAATTGAAGCAGAACACATTGTTGGAGTGTCAGAATGCTCAGATAGAAGGCGAAAAAGCGTTCTATCGCTTTATTTCGCTTAGTTGCTTACTCTTGAGTAGAACTGCATGTTCACGCCAGAAATAAGCATCTTCGTGAAATGAGTCGAATTGAAGCAGAAAACATTGTTGGAGTGTCAGAAAAGCACAGATAGAAGGCAAATAAGCGTTCTATCGCTTTATTTCGCTTAGTTGCTTACTCTTGAGTAGAACTGCATGTTCACGCCAGAAAAGCATCTTTGTGAAATGAGTCAAATTGAAGCAGAACACATTGTTGGAGTGTCAGAATGCATAGATAGAAGGCAAATAAGCGTTCCATGGCTTTATTTCGCTTAGTTGCTTACTCTTGAGTAGAACTGCATGTTCACACCAGAAATAAGCATCTTTGTAAAATGAGCCAAATTGAAGTAGAAAACATTGTTGGAGTGTCAGAATGCATAGATAGAAGGCAAATAAGCGTTCCATGGCTTTATTTCGCTTAGTTGCTTACTCTTGAGTAGAACTGCATATTCACTCAAGAAATAAGCATCTTTGTAAAATGAGTCAAATTGAAGCAGAACACATTGTTGGAGTGTCAGAATGCATAGATAGAAGGCAAATAAGCGTTCCATGGCTTTATTTCGCTTAGTTGCTTACTCTTGAGTAGAACTGCATGTTCACGCCAGAAATAAGGTTCTTTGTGAAATGAGTCAAATTGAAGCAGAAAACATTGTTGGAGTGTCAGAATGCACAGATAGAAGGCAAATAAGCGTTCCATGGCTTTATTTCGCTTAGTTGCTTATTCTTGAGTAGAACTGCTTGTTCACTCCAGGAATAAGCATCTTTGTAAAATGAGTCAAATTGAATCAGAACACATTATTGGAGTGTCAGAATGCACAGATAGAAGGCAAATAAGCGTTCTATCGCTTTATTTCGCTTAATTGCTTACTCTTGAGTAGAACTGCATGTTCACGCCAGAAATAAGCATCTTTGTAAAATGAGCCAAATTGAAGCAGAAAACATTGTTGGAGTGTCAGAATGCACAGATAGAAGGCAAATAAGAGTTCTTTCGCTTTATTTCGCTTAGTTGCTTACTCTTGAGTAGAACTGCATGTTCACGCCAGAATTAAGCATCTTTGTGAAATGAGTCAAATTGAATCAGAACACATTGTTGGAGTGTCAGAATGCACAGATAGAAGGCAAATAAGCGTTCTATCGCTTTATTTCGCTTAGTTGCTTACTCTTGAGTAGAACTGCATGTTCACGCCAGAATTAAGCATCTTTGTGAAATGAGTCAAATTGAATCAGAACACATTGTTGGAGTGTCAGAATGCACAGATAGAAGGCAAAAAAGCGTTCTATCGCTTTATTTCGCTTAGTTGCTTACTCTTGAGTAGAACTGCATGTTCACTCCAGAAATAAGCATCTTTGTGAAATGAGTCAAATTGAATCAGAACACATTGTTGGAGTGTCAGAATGCACAGATAGAAGGCAAATAAGCGTTCTATCGCTTTATTTCGCTTAGTTGCTTACTCTTGAGTAGAACTGCATGTTCACGCCAGAAATAAGCATCTTTGTAAAATGAGCCAAATTGAATCAGAACACATTGTTGGAGTGTCAGAATGCACAGATAGAAGGCAAATAAGCGTTCCATGGCTTTATTTCGCTTAGTTGCTTACTCTTGAGTAGAACTGCATGTTCACTCCAGAAATAAGCATCTTTGTAAAATGAGTCAAATTGAAGCAGAACACATTATTGGAGTGTCATAATGCATAGATAGAAGGCACATAAGCGTTCCATGGCTTTATTTCGCTTAGTTGCTTACTCTTGAGTAGAACTGCATATTCACTCAAGAAATAAGCATCTTTGTAAAATGAGTCAAATTGAAGCAGAACACATTGTTGGAGTGTCAGAATGCATAGATAGAAGGCAAATAAGCGTTCCATGGCTTTATTTCGCTTAGTTGCTTATTCTTGAGTAGAACTGCTTGTTCACTCCAGGAATAAGCATGTTTGTAAGATGAGTCAAATTGAAGCAGAAAACATTCTTGGAGTGTCAGAATGCACAGATAGAAGGCAAATAAGCGTTCTACCGCTTTATTTTGCTTAGTTGCTTACTCTTGAGTAGAACTGCATGTTCACGCCAGAATTAAGCATCTTTGTGAAATGAGTCAAATTGAAGCAGAACACAGGGCGGCAAGTCTCATACGTTTGTTAGGGGGGACCTAGGCCTCTTCCTCTTTCCCCCTTGACCTCAAGGTTTTCAAGATGGAGGTGGAGGGAACAACCATTGTCACCTGCAATTCCTGTGCAATGTTTGTTTTCTTGCCAAAGGATGTGGGTAGCTACACCTGCAACAATTGCAAGTTGGTTGCCCTACTAGAAAACAAGGTTGCCCTTCTGGAAGAGAAGGTGCAGCAGCTTCAGGGGCGTGTATCTACGCTCCAGAGAATTAAAGAGCTGGAGCTTTTCTTGGATGCAGCAGAGCACACTGTCTGCACCAAGGAGGAGACAGGGGATCTCCCTGAGGAGGAGGTCAGTTCCCCAACACAGCAGCCAGATGTATGGAGGAACGTGACTCATAGAAGTAGAAGGCCCAGGGATCGCTCTGAGTGCTTAGAATTACACAACCGTTTTGAAGTGCTAATGGAAGACGAGGAACAGACTCCACCTGAGGATCTCTCCCTCATCACAGTTGATGAGGAATATGAAGACGAGCAACCAAGTCAGTCCTCTGGAAATATGCAGGTAACCTTGGAAGGGACAGCACATAGAAGAATCCCAACCAAGCCTATGAAGAGGCGTGTAGTGGTGATTGGGGATTCCCTACTGAGGGGTACAGAAGCAGTGATCTGTGGGCCTGACAAGATGTCTCGAGAGGTGTGCTGTCTACCTGGGGCCAAGATCAAAGATGTAACAGAACGGCTGCAAGGAATCATAAAACCCACCGACAAATACCCCTTCCTTTTGGTGCATGTGGGAACCAATGACACTGCAAGCCATAGCTTACAGAAGATCAAAAATGATTATGAGGCTCTGGGCAGGAAGTTGAAGCAATTAGATGCACAAATTGTCATCTCTTCTGTCCTCCCAGTTGAACGACATGGCCCAGGGAGAGAGGGAAAAATAGGGGAAGTGAACAACTGGCTTCGCAAATGGTGCAAACAGGAACGGTTTGGATTCCTAGATCACGGTCTGCAGTTTCTTGAAGATGGACTTCTGGCAAGTGATGGACTGCACCTCACAAAAGTTGGGAGGAATGTTTTTGCCACAAAACTCAAAAACCTCATCAGGAGGGCTTTAAACTGACTTATGTGGGGGAGGGAGACAGTGGTCCTGAAGGTAGGAGTCTATCAAATGCTGAAGATGATCATCCAAATGTCAAGGACCAAATGGAGCAAGCAGCATGCAGACCTAGTGGTGGGACGAAAATATCCTTAAATAAGAGACATGGGGGAATGATCAACGGTCTTCAATGTCTGTATACTAATGCACAGAGCATGGGAAATAAACAAGATGAACTTGAGCTCTTGGTACAGCAAACTAAATATGACATAATAGGCATCACTGAAACCTGGTGGGATGAGTCTCATGACTGGAATGTAGTAATAGAGGGATACAATCTATTTAAGAGAAATAGACCAAACAGGAAAGGAGGAGGAGTAGCTTTATATGTTAGGGATATGTATACCTGTGAAGAGATCCAGGATTTAAAACTTCAAAGCCAAATTGAGAGTATTTGGGTCAAAATTAAGGGAGAGAAAAACAACAGTGACCTCATTGTGGGAGTTTACTATAGATCCCCAAGCCAAACTGAGGACACAGATGATGCCTTCCTGGAACAGATGGCCAAGCATTCCAAAGGAAGTGAGATAGTAGTAATGGGGGATTTCAACTATCCTGATATTTGTTGGATGTCAAACTCAGCCAAGAGCATAAGGTCGAACAGATTCCTCACTGGCCTTGCAGACAACTTCATTGTCCAGAAAGTGGGAGAAGCAACAAGAGGATCAGCCATTTTAGATCTGGTCCTAACCAATAGTGATGACTTGGTTAGTGGGGTAGAAGTGGCAGGATCATTAGGTGGGAGTGACCATGCTCTTCTGGAGTTTATTATCCAGCGGAAAGGAGCAACCAAGCATACTAAGGTCCAAATTCTAGACTTTAAGAAAGCCGACTTCAGAAAACTTAGGGAAACGCTGGGTGAAATCCCATGGACAGTAATACTAAAAGGGAAGGGAGTTCATGATGGTTGGGAGTTTGTTAAAAGGGAGATATTAAAAGCACAACTTCAGGCAATACCAATGAGACGGAAACATGGAAGGTGCCTAAAGAAGCCAGGCTGGCTATCTAAAGAACTTTTGACTGAGTTAAGATTTAAAAGGGATATGTACAAAAAATTGAAAAGGGGGGAAATCTCCAGAGAGGAATTCAAACATATAGCCAGCACGTGTAGAGACAAAGTCAGAAAAGCTAAAGCACAGAATGAACTCAGGCTCGCCAGAGAGGTTAAAAGCAACAAAAAGGGCTTTTATGGGTATGTCCGTAGCAAAAGGAAAAACAAGGAAACAGTGGGGTCACTCAGAGGAGAAGATGGTGAAATGCAAACAGGGGACAGAGAAAGGGCAGAACTCCTCAATGCCTTCTTTGCCTCAGTCTTCTCCAAGAAAGAAAACAACGCCCGACCTGAAGAATATGGAGCAGATGATTCAGCAGGGGAAACACAGCCCAGAATAAGTAAGGAGGTAGTACAAGAATACTTGGCTAGTTTAGATGTATTCAAGTCTCCAGGGCCAGATGAACTACATCCAAGAGTATTAAAAGAACTGGCAGAGGTGATTTCAGAACCACTGGCAATAATCTTTGAAAATTCCTGGAGAACAGGCGAAGTTCCAGCAGACTGGAGGAGGGCAAATGTTGTCCCTATTTTCAAAAAGGGGAAAAGAGAGGACCCAAACAATTACCGCCCAGTCAGCCTGACATCAATACCAGGAAAGATTCTAGAGCAGATCATTAAGCAAACAGTCTGTGAGCACCTAGAAAGAAACTCTGTGATCACTAAAAGTCAGCATGGGTTCCTGAAAAATAAGTCATGTCAGACTAATCTGATCTCATTTTTTGACAGAATTACAAGCCTGGTAGATGAAGGGAACGCTGTGGATGTAGCCTATCTTGATTTCAGCAAGGCCTTTGACAAGGTGCCCCATGATATTCTTGTAAAGAAGCTGGTAAAATGTGGGCTAGACAATGCTACCATTCAGTGGATTTGTAGCTGGCTTACTGACCGAACCCAAAGGGTGCTCATCAATGGCTCCTCCTCATCCTGGAGAGTAGTGACTAGTGGGGTGCCACAGGGTTCTGTCTTGGGCCCAGTCTTGTTCAACATCTTTATCAATGACTTGGATGATGGGCTTGAGGGAATCCTGAGCAAGTTTGCAGATGACACCAAGTTGGGAGGGGTGGCTAACACCCCAGAGGACAGGATCACACTTCAGAATGACCTTAACAGATTAGACAACTGGGCCAAAGCAAACAAGATGAATTTTAACAAGGAGAAATGTAAAGTACTACACTTGGGCAAAAAAAATGAAAGGCACAGATACAGGATGGGAGACACCTGGCTTGAGAGCAGTACATGTGAAAAGGATCTAGGAGTTTTGGTTGACCACACACTTGACATGAGTCAGCAGTGTGATGCAGCAGCTAAAAAAGCCAATGCAATTCTGGGCTGCATCAATAGGAGTATAGCATCTAGATCAAGGGAAGTAATAGTACCACTGTATTCTGCTCTGGTCAGACCTCACCTGGAGTATTGTGTCCAGTTCTGGGCACCACAGTTCAAGAAGGATACTGATAAGCTGGAACGTGTCCAGAAGAGGGCAACCAAAATGGTCAAAGGCCTGGAAACGATGCCTTATGAGGAACGGCTTAGGGAGCTGGGTATGTTTAGCCTGGAGAAGAGAAGGTTAAGGGGTGATATGATAACCATGTTCAAATATATAAAAGGATGTCATATAAAGGAGGGAGAAAGGTTGTTTTCTGCTGCTCCAGAGAAGCGGACACGGAGCAACGGATTCAAACTACAAGAAAGAAAATTCCACCTAAACATTAGGAAGAACTTCCTGACAGTAAGAGCTGTTCGGCAGTGGAATTTGCTGCCAAGGAGTGTGGTGGAGTCTCCTTCTTTGGAGGTCTTTAAGCAGAGGCTTGACAGCCATCTGTCAGGAATGCTTTGATGGTGTTTCCTGCTTGGCAGGGGGTTGGACTGGATGGCCCTTGTGGTCTCTTCCAACTCTATGATTCTATGATTCTATGATTCTACATTGGTGGAGTGTCAGAATGCATAGATAGAAGGCAAATAAGCGTTCCATGGCTTTATTTCGCTTAGTTGCTTACTCTTGAGTAGAACTGCACACCAGAAATAAGCATCTTTGTAAAATGAGCCAAATTGAAGTAGAAAACATTGTTGGAGTGTCAGAATGCATAGATAGAAGGCAAATAAGCGTTCCATGGCTTTATTTCGCTTAGTTGCTTACTCTTGAGTAGAACTGCATATTCACTCAAGAAATAAGCATCTTTGTAAAATGAGTCAAACTGAAGCAGAACACATTGTTGGAGTGTCAGAATGCATAGATAGAAGGCAAATAAGCGTTCCATGGCTTTATTTCGCTTAGTTGCTTATTCTTGAGTAGAACTGCTTGTTCACTCCAGGAATAAGCATGTTTGTAAGATGAGTCAAATTGAAGCAGAAAACATTCTTGGAGTGTCAGAATGCACAGATAGAAGGCAAATAAGCGTTCTATCGATTTATTTCGCTTAGTTGCTTACTCTTGAGTAGAACTGCATGTTCACGCCAGAAATAAGCATCTTTGTAAAATGAGTCAAATTGAAGCAGAACACATTGTTGGAGTGTCAGAATGCACAGATAGAAGGCAAATAAGCGTTCCATGGCTTTATTTCGCTTAGTTGCTTACTCTTGAGTAGAACTGCATGTTCACACCAGAAATAAGCATCTTTGTAAAATGAGCCAAATTGAAGTAGAAAACATTGTTGGAGTGTCAGAATGCATAGATAGAAGGCAAATAAGCGTTCTATCGCTTTATTTCGCTTAGTTGCTTACTCTTGAGTAGAACTGCATGTTCACGCCAGGAATAATCACCTTTGTAAAATGAGTCAAATTGAAGCAGAACACATTGTTGGAGTGTCAGAATGCATAGATAGAAGGCAAATAAGCGTTCCATGGCTTTATTTCGCTTAGTTGCTTACTCTTGAGTAGAACTGCATGTTCACAGCAGAAATAAGCATCTTTGTAAAATGAGCCAAATTGAAGTAGAAAACATTGTTGGAGTGTCAGAATGCATAGATAGAAGGCAAATAAGCGTTCCATGGCTTTATTTCGCTTAGTTGCTTACTCTTGAGTAGATCTGCATGTTCACGCCAGAATTAAGCATCTTTGTGAAATGAGTCAAATTGAAGCAGAACACATTGGTGGAGTGTCAGAATGCATAGATAGAAGGCAAATAAGCGTTCCATGGCTTTATTTCGCTTAGTTGCATACTCTTGAGTCAAACTGCATGTTCACTCCAGAAATAAGCATCTTTGTAAAATGAGTCAAATTGAATCAGAACACATTGTTGGAGTGTCAGAATGCACAGATAGAAGGCAAATAAGCGTTCCATGGCTTTATTTCGCTTAGTTGCTTACTCTTGAGTAGAACTGCATGTTCACTCCAGAAATAAGCATCTTTTTAAAATGAGCCAAATTGAAGCAGAAAACATTGTTGGAGTGTCAGAATGCATAGATAGAAGGCAAATAAGCGTTCCATGGCTTTATTTCGCTTAGTTGCTTACTCTTGAGTAGAACTGCATGTTCACGCCAGAATTAAGCATCTTTGTGAAATGAGTCAAATTGAAGCAGAACACATTGGTGGAGTGTCAGAATGCATAGATAGAAGGCAAATAAGCGTTCCATGGCTTTATTTCGCTTAGTTGCTTACTCTTGAGTAGAACTGCACACCAGAAATAAGCATCTTTGTAAAATGAGCCAAATTGAAGTAGAAAACATTGTTGGAGTGTCAGAATGCATAGATAGAAGACAAATAAGCGTTCCATGGCTTTATTTCGCTTAGTTGCTTATTCTTGAGTAGAACTGCTTGTTCACGCCAGGAATAAGCATGTTTGTAAGATGAGTCAAATTGAAGCAGAAAACATTCTTGGAGTGTCAGAATGCACAGATAGAAGGCAAATAAGCGTTCTATCGATTTATTTCGCTTAGTTGCTTACTCTTGAGTAGAACTGCATGTTCACGCCAGAAATAAGCATCTTTATAAAATGAGTCAAATTGAAGCAGAACACATTATTGGAGTGTCATAATGCATAGATAGAAGGCAAATAAGCGTTCCATGGCTTTATTTCGCTTAGTTGCTTACTCTTGAGTAGAACTGCATGTTCACACCAGAAATAAGCATCTTTGTAAAATGAGCCAAATTGAAGTAGAAAACATTGTTGGAGTGTCAGAATGCATAGATAGAAGGCAAATAAGCGTTCTATCGCTTTATTTCGCTTAGTTGCTTACTCTTGAGTAGAACTGCATGTTCACGCCAGGAATAATCACCTTTGTAAAATGAGTCAAATTGAAGCAGAACACATTGTTGGAGTGTCAGAATGCATAGATAGAAGGCAAATAAGCGTTCTATCGCTTTATTTCGCTTAGTTGCTTACTCTTGAGTAGAACTGCATGTTCACGCCAGAAAAGCATCTTTGTGAAATGAGTCAAATTGAAGCAGAACACATTGGTGGAGTGTCAGAATGCATAGATAGAAGGCAAATAAGCGTTCCATGGCTTTATTTCGCTTAGTTGCTTACTCTTGAGTAGAACTGCATGTTCACAGCAGAAATAAGCATCTTTGTAAAATGAGCCAAATTGAAGTAGAAAACATTGTTGGAGTGCCAGAATGCATAGATAGAAGGCAAATAAGCGTTCCATGGCTTTATTTCGCTTAGTTGCTTACTCTTGAGTAGAACTGCATATTCACTCAAGAAATAAGCATCTTTGTAAAATGAGTCAAATTGAAGCAGAACACATTGTTGGAGTGTCAGAATGCATAGATAGAAGGCAAATAAGCGTTCCATGGCTTTATTTCGCTTAGTTGCTTACTCTTGAGTAGATCTGCATGTTCACGCCAGAATTAAGCATCTTTGTGAAATGAGTCAAATTGAAGCAGAACACATTGGTGGAGTGTCAGAATGCATAGATAGAAGGCAAATAAGCGTTCCATGGCTTTATTTCGCTTAGTTGCATACTCTTGAGTCGAACTGCATGTTCACTCCAGAAATAAGCATCTTTGTAAAATGAGTCAAATTGAATCAGAACACATTGTTGGAGTGTCAGAATGCACAGATAGAAGGCAAATAAGCGTTCTATCGCTTTATTTCGCTTAGTTGCTTACTCTTGAGTAGAACTGCATGTTCACGCCAGAAATAAGCATCTTTGTAAAATGAGCCAAATTGAAGCAGAAAACATTGTTGGAGTGTCAGAATGCATAGATAGAAGGCAAATAAGCGTTCCATGGCTTTATTTCGCTTAGTTGCTTACTCTTGAGTAGAACTGCATGTTCACTCCAGAAATAAGCATCTTTGTAAAATGAGTCAAATTGAAGCAGAACACATTATTGGAGTGTCATAATGCATAGATAGAAGGCAAATAAGCGTTCCATGGCTTTATTTCGCTTAGTTGCTTACTCTTGAGTAGAACTGCATGTTCACACCAGAAATAAGCATCTTTGTAAAATGAGCCAAATTGAAGTAGAAAACATTGTTGGAGTGTCAGAATGCATAGATAGAAGGCAAATAAGCGTTCCATGGCTTTATTTCGCTTAGTTGCTTATTCTTGAGTAGAACTGCTTGTTCACTCCAGGAATAAGCATGTTTGTAAGACGAGTCAAATTGAAGCAGAAAACATTCTTGGAGTGTCAGAATGCTCAGATAGAAGGCGAAAAAGCGTTCTATCGCTTTATTTCGCTTAGTTGCTTACTCTTGAGTAGAACTGCATGTTCACGCCAGAATTAAGCATCTTTGTGAAATGAGTCAAATTGAATCAGAACACATTGTTGGAGTGTCAGAATGCACAGATAGAAGGCAAATAAGCGTTCTATCGCTTTATTTCGCTTAGTTGCTTACTCTTGAGTAGAACTGCATGTTCAAGCCAGAAATAAGCATCTTTGTGAAATGAGTCAAATTGAAGCAGAACACATTGGTGGAGTGTCAGAATGCATAGATAGAAGGCAAATAAGCGTTCCATGGCTTTATTTCGCTTAGTTGCTTTCTCTTGAGTAGAACTGCATGTTCACACCAGAAATAAGCATCTTTGTAAAATGAGCCAAATTGAAGTAGAAAACATTGTTGGAGTGTCAGAATGCATAGATAGAAGGCAAATAAGCGTTCCATGGCTTTATTTCGCTTAGTTGCTTACTCTTGAGTAGAACTGCATATTCACTCAAGAAATAAGCATCTTTGTAAAATGAGTCAAATTGAAGCAGAACACATTGTTGGAGTGTCAGAATGCATAGATAGAAGGCAAATAAGCGTTCCATGGCTTTATTTCGCTTAGTTGCTTATTCTTGAGTAGAACTGCTTGTTCACTCCAGGAATAAGCATGTTTGTAAGATGAGTCAAATTGAAGCAGAAAACAATCTTGGAGTGTCAGAATGCACAGATAGAAGGCAAATAAGCGTTCTATCGATTTATTTCGCTTAGTTGCTTACTCTTGAGTCGAACTGCATGTTCACTCCAGAAATAAGCATCTTTGTAAAATGAGTCAAATTGAATCAGAACACATTGTTGGAGTGTCAGAATGCACAGATAGAAGGCAAATAAGCGTTCTATCGCTTTATTTCGCTTAGTTGCTTACTCTTGAGTAGAACTGCATGTTCACGCCAGAAATAAGCATCTTTGTAAAATGAGCCAAATTGAAGCAGAAAACATTGTTGGAGTGTCAGAATGCATAGATAGAAGGCAAATAAGCGTTCCATGGCTTTATTTCTCTTAGTTGCTTACTCTTGAGTAGAACTGCATGTTCACTCCAGAAATAAGCATCTTTGTAAAATGAGTCAAATTGAAGCAGAACACATTGTTGGAGTATCATAATGCATAGATAGAAGGCAAATAAGCGTTCTATCGCTTTATTTCGCTTAGTTGCTTACACTTGAGTAGAACTGCATGTTCACGCCAGAATTAAGCATCTTTGTGAAATGAGTCAAATTGAAGCAGAACACATTGTTGGAGTGTCAGAATGCACAGATAGAAGGCAAATAAGCGTTCGATCGCTTTATTTCGCTTAGTTGCTTACTCTTGAGTAGAACTGCATATTCACTCAAGAAATAAGCATCTTTGTAAAATGAGTCAAATTGAAGCAGAACACATTGTTGGAGAATCATAATGCATAGATAGGAGGCAAATAAGCGTTCCATGGCTTTATTTCGCTTAGTTGCTTATTCTTGAGTAAAACTGCTTGTTCACTCCAGGAATAAGCATCTTTGTAAAATGAGTCAAATTGAAGCAGAACACATTATTGGAGTGTCATAATGCATAGATAGAAGGCAAATAAGCGTTCCATGGCTTTATTTCGCTTAGTTGCTTACTCTTGAGTAGAACTGCATGTTCACGCCAGAAATAAGCATCTTTGTAAAATGAGTCAAATTGAAGCAGAACACATTGTTGGAGTGTCGGAATGCATAGATAGAAGGCAAATAAACGTTCCATGGCTTTATTTCGCTTAGTTGCTTACTCTTGAGTAGAACTGCATGTTCACACCAGAAATAAGCATCTTTGTAAAATGAGCCAAATTGAAGTAGAAAACATTTTTGGAGTGTCAGAATGCATAGATAGAAGGCAAATAAGCGTTCCATGGCTTTATTTCGCTTAGTTGCTTACTCTTGAGTAGAACTGCATGTTCACACCAGAAATAAGCATCTTTGTAAAATGAGCCAAATTGAAGTAGAAAACATTGTTGGAGTGTCAGAATGCATAGATAGAAGGCAAATAAGCGTTCCATGGCTTTATTTCGCTTAGTTGCTTACTCTTGAGTAGAACTGCATGTTCACACCAGAAATAAGCATCTTTGTAAAATGAGTCAAATTGAAGCAGAACACATTGTTGGAGTGTCGGAATGCATAGATAGAAGGCAAATAAGCGTTCCATGGCTTTATTTCGCTTAGTTGCTTACTCTTGAGTAGAACTGCATGTTCACTCCAGAAATAAGCATCTTTGTAAAATGAGTCAAATTGAAGCAGAACACATTGTTGGAGTGTCGGAATGCATAGATAGAAGGCAAATAAGCGTTCCATGGCTTTATTTCGCTTAGTTGCTTACTCTTGAGTAGAACTGCATGTTCACACCAGAAATAAGCATCTTTGTAAAATGAGCCAAATTGAAGTAGAAAACATTGTTGGAGTGTCAGAATGCATAGATAGAAGGCAAATAAGCGTTCCATGGCTTTATTTCGCTTAGTTGCTTACTCTTGAGTAGAACTGCATGTTCACACCAGAAATAAGCATCTTTGTAAAATGAGCCAAATTGAAGTAGAAAACATTGTTGGAGTGTCAGAATGCATAGATAGAAGGCAAATAAGCGTTCCATGGCTTTATTTCGCTTAGTTGCTTACTCTTGAGTAGAACTGCATGTTCACACCAGAAATAAGCATCTTTGTAAAATGAGCCAAATTGAAGTAGAAAACATTGTTGGAGTGTCAGAATGCATAGATAGAAGGCGAATAAGCGTTCCATGGCTTTATTTCCCTTAGTTGCTTACTCTTGAGTAGAACTGCATATTCACTCAAGAAATAAGCATCTTTGTAAAATGAGTCAAATTGAAGCAGAACACATTGTTGGAGTGTCAGAATGCATAGATAGAAGGCAAATAAGCGTTCCATGGCTTTATTTCGCTTAGTTGCTTATTCTTGAGTAGAACTGCTTGTTCACTCCAGGAATAAGCATGTTTGTAAGATGAGTCAAATTGAAGCAGAAAACATTCTTGGAGTGTCAGAATGCACAGATAGAAGGTAAATAAGCGTTCTATCGCTTTATTTCGCTTAGTTGCTTACTCTTGAGTAGAACTGCATGTTCACGCCAGAATTAAGCATCTTTGTGAAATGAGTCAAATTGAATCAGAACACATTGTTGGAGTGTCAGAATGCACAGATAGAAGGCAAATAAGCGTTCTATCGCTTTATTTCGCTTAGTTGCTTACTGTTGAGTAGAACTGCATGTTCACGCCAGAAATAAGCATCTTTGTAAAATGAAGCAGAAAACATTGTTGGAGTGTCAGAATGCATAGATAGAAGGCAAATAAGCGTTCCATGGCTTTATTTCGCTTAGTTGCTTATTCTTGAGTAGAACTGCTTGTTCACTCCAGGAATAAGCATCTTTGTAAAATGAGTCAAATTGAAGCAGAAAACATTGTTGGAGTGTCAGAATGCATAGATAGAAGGCAAATAAGCGTTCCATGGCTTTATTTCGCTTAGTTGCTTACTCTTGAGTAGAACTGCATGTTCACACCAGAAATAAGCATCTTTGTAAAAAGAGCCAAATTGAAGTAGAAAACATTGTTGGAGTGTCAGAATGCATAGATAGAAGGCAAATAAGCGTCCCATGGCTTTATTTCGCTTAGTTGCTTACTCTTGAGTAGAACTGCATATTCACTCAAGAAATAAGCATCTTTGTAAAATGAGTCAAATTGAAGCAGAACACATTGTTGGAGTGTCGGAATGCATAGATAGAAGGCAAATAAGCGTTCCATGGCTTTATTTCGCTTAGTTGCTTACTCTTGAGTAGAACTGCATGTTCACTCCAGAAATAAGCATCTTTGTAAAATGAGTCAAATTGAAGCAGAACACATTGTTGGAGTGTCGGAATGCATAGATAGAAGGCAAATAAGCGTTCCATGGCTTTATTTCGCTTAGTTGCTTACTCTTGAGTAGAACTGCATGTTCACACCAGAAATAAGCATCTTTGTAAAATGAGCCAAATTGAAGTAGAAAACATTGTTGGAGTGTCAGAATGCATAGATAGAAGGCAAATAAGCGTTCCATGGCTTTATTTCGCTTAGTTGCTTACTCTTGAGTAGAACTGCATGTTCACACCAGAAATAAGCATCTTTGTAAAATGAGCCAAATTGAAGTAGAAAACATTGTTGGAGTGTCAGAATGCATAGATAGAAGGCAAATAAGCGTTCCATGGCTTTATTTCGCTTAGTTGCTTACTCTTGAGTAGAACTGCATGTTCACACCAGAAATAAGCATCTTTGTAAAATGAGCCAAATTGAAGTAGAAAACATTGTTGGAGTGTCAGAATGCATAGATAGAAGGCGAATAAGCGTTCCATGGCTTTATTTCCCTTAGTTGCTTACTCTTGAGTAGAACTGCATATTCACTCAAGAAATAAGCATCTTTGTAAAATGAGTCAAATTGAAGCAGAACACATTGTTGGAGTGTCAGAATGCATAGATAGAAGGCAAATAAGCGTTCCATGGCTTTATTTCGCTTAGTTGCTTATTCTTGAGTAGAACTGCTTGTTCACTCCAGGAATAAGCATGTTTGTAAGATGAGTCAAATTGAAGCAGAAAACATTCTTGGAGTGTCAGAATGCACAGATAGAAGGTAAATAAGCGTTCTATCGCTTTATTTCGCTTAGTTGCTTACTCTTGAGTAGAACTGCATGTTCACGCCAGAATTAAGCATCTTTGTGAAATGAGTCAAATTGAATCAGAACACATTGTTGGAGTGTCAGAATGCACAGATAGAAGGCAAATAAGCGTTCTATCGCTTTATTTCGCTTAGTTGCTTACTGTTGAGTAGAACTGCATGTTCACGCCAGAAATAAGCATCTTTGTAAAATGAAGCAGAAAACATTGTTGGAGTGTCAGAATGCATAGATAGAAGGCAAATAAGCGTTCCATGGCTTTATTTCGCTTAGTTGCTTATTCTTGAGTAGAACTGCTTGTTCACTCCAGGAATAAGCATCTTTGTAAAATGAGTCAAATTGAAGCAGAAAACATTGTTGGAGTGTCAGAATGCATAGATAGAAGGCAAATAAGCGTTCCATGGCTTTATTTCGCTTAGTTGCTTACTCTTGAGTAGAACTGCATGTTCACACCAGAAATAAGCATCTTTGTAAAAAGAGCCAAATTGAAGTAGAAAACATTGTTGGAGTGTCAGAATGCATAGATAGAAGGCAAATAAGCGTCCCATGGCTTTATTTCGCTTAGTTGCTTACTCTTGAGTAGAACTGCATATTCACTCAAGAAATAAGCATCTTTGTAAAATGAGTCAAATTGAAGCAGAACACATTGTTGGAGTGTCAGAATGCACAGATAGAAGGCAAATAAGCGTTCCATGGCTTTATTTCGCTTAGTTGCTTACTCTTGAGTAGAACTGCATATTCACTCAAGAAATAAGCATCTTTGTAAGACGAGTCAAATTGAAGCAGAAAACATTCTTGGAGTGTCAGAATGCACAGATAGAAGGCAAATAAGCGTTCTATCGCTTTATTTCGCTTAGTTGCTTACTCTTGAGTAGAACTGCATGTTCACGCCAGAATTAAGCATCTTTGTGAAATGAGTCAAATTGAATCAAAACACATTGTTGGAGTGTCAGAATGCACAGATAGAAGGCAAATAAGCGTTCTATCGCTTTATTTCGCTTAGTTGCTTACTCTTGAGTAGAACTGCAGGTTCACGCCAGAAATAAGCATCTTTGTAAAATGAGCCAAATTGAAGCAGAAAACAGTGTTGGAGTTTCAGAATGCATAGATAGAAGGCAAATAAGCGTTCCATGGCTTTATTTCGCTTAGTTGCTTATTCTTGAGTAGAACTGCTTGTTCACTCCTGGAATAAGCATCTTTGTAAAATGAGTCAAATTGAAGCAGAAAACATTCTTGGAGTGTCAGAATGCACAGATAGAAGGCAAATAAGCGTTCTACCGATTTATTTCGCTTAGTTGCTTACTCTTGAGTAGAACTGCATGTTCACGCCAGAATTAAGCATCTTTGTGAAATGAGTCAAATTGAAGCAGAACACGTTGGTGGAGTGTCAGAATGCATAGATAGAAGGCAAATAAGCGTTCCATGGCTTTATTTCGCTTAGTTGCTTACTCTTGAGTAGAACTGCATGTTCACACCAGAAATAAGCATCTTTGTAAAATGAGCCAAATTGAAGTAGAAAACATTGTTGGAGTGTCAGAATGCATAGATAGAAGGCAAATAAGCGTTCCATGGCTTTATTTCGCTTAGTTGCTTACTCTTGAGTAGAACTGCATATTCACTCAAGAAATAAGCATCTTTGTAAAATGAGTCAAATTGAAGCAGAACACATTGTTGGAGTGTCAGAATGCATAGATAGAAGGCAAATAAGCGTTCCATGGCTTTATTTCGCTTAGTTGCTTACTCTTGAGTCGAACTGCATGTTTGGAGTGTCAGAATGCACAGATAGAAGGCAAATAAGCGTTCTATCGCTTTATTTCGCTTAGTTGCTTACTCTTGAGTAGAACTGCATGTTCACGCCAGAAATAAGCATCTTTGTAAAATGAGCCAAATTGAAGCAGAAAACATTGTTGGAGTGTCAGAATGCATAGATAGAAGGCAAATAAGCGTTCCATGGCTTTATTTCGCTTAGTTGCTTACTCTTGAGTAGAACTGCATGTTCACACCAGAAATAAGCATCTTTGTAAAATGAGCCAAATTGAAGTAGAAAACATTGTTGGAGTGTCAGAATGCATAGATAGAAGGCAAATAAGCGTTCCATGGCTTTATTTCGCTTAGTTGCTTATTCTTGAGTAGAACTGCTTGTTCACTCCAGGAATAAGCATGTTTGTAAGACGAGTCAAATTGAAGCAGAAAACATTCTTGGAGTGTCAGAATGCTCAGATAGAAGGCGAAAAAGCGTTCTATCGCTTTATTTCGCTTAGTTGCTTACTCTTGAGTAGAACTGCATGTTCACGCCAGAATTAAGCATCTTTGTGAAATGAGTCAAATTGAATCAGAACACATTGTTGGAGTGTCAGAATGCACAGATAGAAGGCAAATAAGCGTTCTATCGCTTTATTTCGCTTAGTTGCTTACTCTTGAGTAGAACTGCATGTTCAAGCCAGAAATAAGCATCTTTGTGAAATGAGTCAAATTGAAGCAGAACACATTGGTGGAGTGTCAGAATGCATAGATAGAAGGCAAATAAGCGTTCCATGGCTTTATTTCGCTTAGTTGCTTTCTCTTGAGTAGAACTGCATGTTCACACCAGAAATAAGCATCTTTGTAAAATGAGCCAAATTGAAGTAGAAAACATTGTTGGAGTGTCAGAATGCATAGATAGAAGGCAAATAAGCGTTCCATGGCTTTATTTCGCTTAGTTGCTTACTCTTGAGTAGAACTGCATATTCACTCAAGAAATAAGCATCTTTGTAAAATGAGTCAAATTGAAGCAGAACACATTGTTGGAGTGTCAGAATGCATAGATAGAAGGCAAATAAGCGTTCCATGGCTTTATTTCGCTTAGTTGCTTATTCTTGAGTAGAACTGCTTGTTCACTCCAGGAATAAGCATGTTTGTAAGATGAGTCAAATTGAAGCAGAAAACAATCTTGGAGTGTCAGAATGCACAGATAGAAGGCAAATAAGCGTTCTATCGATTTATTTCGCTTAGTTGCTTACTCTTGAGTCGAACTGCATGTTCACTCCAGAAATAAGCATCTTTGTAAAATGAGTCAAATTGAATCAGAACACATTGTTGGAGTGTCAGAATGCACAGATAGAAGGCAAATAAGCGTTCTATCGCTTTATTTCGCTTAGTTGCTTACTCTTGAGTAGAACTGCATGTTCACGCCAGAAATAAGCATCTTTGTAAAATGAGCCAAATTGTCGGAGAACCAGCCGACTCTTAGGTGCGAGGAAATCATGAGACGAGAGTCAAGAGTTTCAGATAGAGAGCATGAGCAGAGTGCGCTGAGCGAAGTGCTGACTTTCCTCCCAGCCCCAGCTCCTTTTTATTCAGGATCCTTTCCTTGTCCAAAACATTAACCTTTAACCTATACATGACTCATGCAAACAAGGAAGATGTGTAAACAGACAGGCTGGCACCAGTGGTCACTTGATTGATTACCCCCAATAAACCTGTGCCTTACACAGAGAACTCCATTTGTACATTCCCACAGAGTGTTTCCTGTGTATTTTCCCACAGAGTATTTCCTATGTACATTCCCACAGAGTGTTTCCTGTGTACATTCCCACAGAGTGTTTCCTGTGTACATTCCCACATCACCTCTTTCTTTTTATTTTTAAGCAACAGGGTTAATCAACTCATCGGAAGCCTCGATAGGGAGTCGCTGATACCTCGCAACAAAGGCTCCACGTGAAATTCCAGTGGAGGGGCGTGCAGCCTGAAACCAGGTCATGCATTGACCAAAGAGGGAGGGTAAACATTGAATGCAGCAACATAACATAACCAAGCCACAGGCTAATCCTATAACCGTCAAAAGTGTTTTCCTGATCCAGGCACCGTTAGGCAACCAAGACAGCAGCCATTCCCATGGATCAAAACCCACGGCAGGTTGCAAGGGCCGTGCAGCCACCAAGTTTCCCATTTCTTGTATAGTATGAGTAATGTTAGGACCATTATCTTGCACATACATGCAACAATGACTATGTATCAAAGCACATACGCCTCCCTTAGCTGCTAAAATAATATCCAAAACATATCTATTTTGAAGCGAGACTTCACGGACCTCCTGTAATTCTGTATTGATCAACTTCATGCCTTTAATTGTTTCGTTGAACAAAGCCTCTGTCCAGTTAGCTAAACGATGCAAATCCCTATAATTCATTGCGACTCCTAGTGATGGAAAAATACTGCGAGCTATCTGAGTATCAGTATATTGTGTTATAGGGGCATTGACTTCGCGTTTATTGCGCAAGCGGGTGCGAGGAAGAGCATCTAACTTATACACCAGTGGTATCACTACCCCTAGAGTGCAAGTCCCTGAAAAAGCAGAGGGAATCTCTTTGTATGCTTTCTTACCACACAGAAGCCACAGATTTCGTTGTAACACGCATGTGGATTTCGAACTCTTCTTCATCCAATCAAACCATGAATGAAAATCACGGCATGTAGCCTGTTGGTAATATGTCATGTATCTGGTAACATTATTAATTGTTACCTTGGGCCTGCCGCTTTGGGTAGTGACGTTAAGAAAACAAGAGCTACCATTAACATATAAGTCCAATTACAATAAGGGTAATGACCTAAAAATCTGCTACTATCGTGATTAAAACGAAAACATCGTGGAGCTACTTCTAATAATGATAATATAACAGGGGGTGAACTAATACGATTATCTCTCATATTATTACTAATTCTAAAAGAATCATTAATAGGAATACCATGCAGTAATACACCCAAGTGTTGTGACTACGAGGGAATATGTAAGCAAATCCAACAATCAGAATAGTTAAGCAATTTCGCAAACTGAGAAATATCCTGTACATAGGTATTATTATTCCATATGGAATGATAAGAGTCATGTCTTTGATACTTCTGTAAAATGGCAGCACGCCTAGAGCGATTATGGCTTGCAGATCGAATAGATGGAAGGTGATCTTAACGGAGTGCAGCCATATTTAGAACACGATGCCGCCAGGTGCAATGGTGTTTCAGACCAGGTGACAGGTGCTGTCCTCCAGAAAGAGTGTAGAAAGGTCTGCCTCCTCCCTCAGCAGCATCTGCGACTGAATGGGCTGAAGAAGAAGCTGTAGATGATTGCCAGGGTCGTACACAGCGTGCTGGCACCCACAGAGGGTCCCCATCGATGGCATATCCACGTCCCCAGGTAATCAGCGGTACAGGGCCACGCCATGCTGGATCCGGATGTTTCCTGAAAGACACAAGGGGGCGAGGCAGCTCCTCCTCTTTTCTAAAATGTAATTCTGCTGGAGGAAGCTGCTTATTATGTGGGCATAAAAGATTAAAAAGCACTTGATGCACAATATTAGATATTTCAGCAATAGGAACGTCCTTTCCCCTGAGTTGTGGAAAAAGCAGAGATTTAAAAGTTGAATGCTCAACAATTGCTTGTCCTGTAGAATTAAAAGGAATACCATGAGTTAATTTCACATTCCACAATTCACAGAAATCAGAAAATCGCTTAGAAATATACGCAGGGCCATTATCCGTTTTGATGCTGCTAGGCTGTCCCATGACTGAAAAACAGCGCAGAGTGTGCTGTATTACGTGCCTGGCTGTCTCCCCTTTTAAGGGCGTCACCCAGATGAAGCCCAAAGACGTGTCCACCGTGAGGTGCAGTCTTGAAAAAAGAGGCTAACAACGGGGTGAGAGTGACATCCATTTGCCAAATTGAGAGAGGGGCAATCCCTCTGGGATTGACAGCATCAAAAGGAAACATGGTAGGGGCTTTAGAACAAGAAGAACATTGCGAGATAATGTCTCGTGCCTGAGAAATTGATGTTCGAAAAGACTTGGCAAGAACCTTGGCAGATTGGTGAAAGGTGGCATGGCTCAGCAGAGGGTCAAAAAACAAAGAAAAGACCTGCTCTTGCTTCAAAGAGAGAAACAATTGCAACAAAATCATCATCCAGAGCAGGGAAATGTATGCCACTGACAAGAATGTTAAAAATCTGGAGACATACTGAGTATCAACAATCAGGTTAAACTTCACATTCTGAAATAGATCAAATGCCAAAATCACCACAGCCAATTCAGAACGCTGAGCGGATTTCTGCTCCGTTGTAAATCTTGTCTTCCAGGCCCCCTCCTCCCTCCACACAACCACCCCCCTCGTCTTTGTCCCATCTGTGAAGAGGGTGAGAGCAAAGGGGATAGGGGAGGGGGAGCACAGGGAATGGAGGGAATAGGAGACAGAGGAAAGAAAGATCAATGCCACAGCACATTGTCTTCCCTTGATAACAATGTCCATAACAGCTGCTGGAGAAGTATGTACGTTCCGCAGTGGTGCATGGGGCAAGTGTAGCCATTCAATAAGACAAACGCGAGACTGAGAAAATTCTGCAGGCCGGTAGAGAACAGCTGTGGGCAGCAATTTTGTGGCAAAAACAGCCAATGACAATGGTCCTGTAGAATCCAGGCGATCCACCATAGATTTTTGCAAATGGTGATTAATCGTTGCCAGGGCTGATTCCATATCCGGTATGATGTCTGCCGGTTGCTTATGTCCTTTCAGGGCATTGTACAAAGGTGATAGTACACATGTTGGCAAGTCTATGTATGATTTTGCCCAATTCGAATGTCCTAACAGCAGTTGTAGATCCACCAGCCAGAGTACCGCTGGAAAATGCAGCTGCAGTATCAGGGGGGATTCTGCTTGTTGCATAACTTTGTGTTCCAGGTATGTGATAGGCAGGGTGCGTTGAATTTTTTCCGGGGCGATTTTAAGCCCTGCAGAGGTGAGATCCTCTGTCAGCTGGTGCACCCATGTTTCAGGAATGTCTTTAGCGGCAAGCAATTTTGCTGTGTGGGATTCAGAGCCGATTGATTGACAGGCTTTTAACATGTCGGCTATTGCCACATTAGGTGTAGCTACCAGCGGGCGCAAAGCTTGTTTACAGTCTTCATTGGCATTATCAAAGGCTAATTGTCTGATGATTACTTCTTGCGCTGCTGTATCTTGAACCTGGCGTCTAAGGGTATTGTACAGTCTATCTACGAAAGCGCCATAAGGTTCAGTGGGTCCTTGCTGCACGCTCCCCCATCGCCCCCCTTTTCCTAACTTCTCAGGAGGAACAGACATCAAAGCCTCCTGGGCTGCTGAAACTGTGGCGTCCCAGTACTGAGGATCCAGAGCCAATTGCTGCGCAGTTGTTAAAAATTTCCCAGCTCCTGTGAGACCATCCAGGACGTCTGCAGGAGTTAACAGGACAGGGGGAGGTGCGCCTGCTGCCAGAGCTGCAAAGGCATTGGCATGTGCTGCCAGTGTAGCATTATTCAAATATGTTTGGATATCATGGACTCGGCGTTGACAAGCCCAGGTCCAACTTTGCATAAAAACCATCATTTGATTTGGTTTGAGCACTGTTCTAGCCAGTAAATTAATATCCTCTGGCAATAATTGCTGTTGAAAAATAGTGCCAAAGAGACCAAGAGTATACGGGGAATGCAATCCATTGTCTCTTACTGACTGATACAATTCTTTGATGTATCGGAGTTCAAATTGCTCGTGCCGTGGTGCCCCACCCCCAGGTCTCACAGGCACAATCACAGAATAAGCAGCTGACATTTCAGTAGAATCAAAAGCCAGCAAAGGAGCTGCTGCTTTAAGAGATTCCTGGAGCTTTGTAGTATTCCCCCCCTCCTGCTTCACAGTGGGCACGGTACTTTGAAATGCAGGCAAAAGCTGAGAAACATAAGCTGGAGGGGGTGGGGTGGCAGGCAAAGAAAGTTGCTGTTTTCCTGGCGGAGCTAAATTAGGTGGGTCCGGACCAGGAGGCATGGGGGCAGGCAATGCCGGATAAACAGAAGGCTTCAGTGGGGGAGGCGTGCATGCGGGCGGTGCAGAGGGGAGGCTTGAAGCAGCTGCCAGACAGATATTCTTTGGCGTCACTAGTGCCAAGCATGCTCTTATTTTTCCCCACGTAATTAAGACACGTACTCCAATGCTGGGATGAGCATGAAAATGTTCACCAAGTTTGTCCCAAAAATCTAATTCCCAAGTTCCATCCTCCGGAAACCATGGACAATGCTCACTAGCAGTATGAATAAAAGCAACAAGATCGTCTTCTGAGGCATGCTGATTGTTAGAAGTCAGCAGGTATTTTAAGTCTTTAAGAAAACGTTTCTGTGGCACAGAAAGCGAAGAGCCCATTGTAAATGCAGGAAGAGAAAAACAAGCAATAGCTGGGAGCCAACTCACCGGGGATCCGCAGATGAGGTAGACGTCTGAACCCTTGCCGGGCGGGTGAGTAGCTGATGCAGGACCACGACGTGCGTCCTTTCAACAATGGCGTAGAACTTTTTAGCCTCACACGGGGCACCACTTGTCGGAGAACCAGCCGACTCTTAGGTGCGAGGAAATCATGAGACGAGAGTCAAGAGTTTCAGATAGAGAGCATGAGCAGAGTGCGCTGAGCGAAGTGCTGACTTTCCTCCCAGCCCCAGCTCCTTTTTATTCAGGATCCTTTCCTTGTCCAAAACATTAACCTTTAACCTATACATGACTCATGCAAACAAGGAAGATGTGTAAACAGACAGGCTGGCACCAGTGGTCACTTGATTGATTACCCCCAATAAACCTGTGCCTTACACAGAGAACTCCATTTGTACATTCCCACAGAGTGTTTCCTGTGTATTTTCCCACAGAGTATTTCCTATGTACATTCCCACAGAGTGTTTCCTGTGTACATTCCCACAGAGTGTTTCCTGTGTACATTCCCACACCAAATTGAAGCAGAAAACATTGTTGGAGTGTCAGAATGCATAGATAGAAGGCAAATAAGCGTTCCATGGCTTTATTTCTCTTAGTTGCTTACTCTTGAGTAGAACTGCATGTTCACTCCAGAAATAAGCATCTTTGTAAAATGAGTCAAATTGAAGCAGAACACATTGTTGGAGTATCATAATGCATAGATAGAAGGCAAATAAGCGTTCTATCGCTTTATTTCGCTTAGTTGCTTACACTTGAGTAGAACTGCATGTTCACGCCAGAATTAAGCATCTTTGTGAAATGAGTCAAATTGAAGCAGAACACATTGTTGGAGTGTCAGAATGCACAGATAGAAGGCAAATAAGCGTTCGATCGCTTTATTTCGCTTAGTTGCTTACTCTTGAGTAGAACTGCATATTCACTCAAGAAATAAGCATCTTTGTAAAATGAGTCAAATTGAAGCAGAACACTTTGTTGGAGTGTCAGAATGCATAGATAGAAGGCAAATAAGCGTTCCATGGCTTTATTTCGCTTAGTTGCTTATTCTTGAGTAAAACTGCTTGTTCACTCCAGGAATAAGCATCTTTGTAAAATGAGTCAAATTGAAGCAGAACACATTATTGGAGTGTCATAATGCATAGATAGAAGGCAAATAAGCGTTCCATGGCTTTATTTCGCTTAGTTGCTTACTCTTGAGTAGAACTGCATGTTCACGCCAGAAATAAGCATCTTTGTAAAATGAGTCAAATTGAAGCAGAACACATTGTTGGAGTGTCGGAATGCATAGATAGAAGGCAAATAAACGTTCCATGGCTTTATTTCGCTTAGTTGCTTACTCTTGAGTAGAACTGCATGTTCACACCAGAAATAAGCATCTTTGTAAAATGAGCCAAATTGAAGTAGAAAACATTTTTGGAGTGTCAGAATGCATAGATAGAAGGCAAATAAGCGTTCCATGGCTTTATTTCGCTTAGTTGCTTACTCTTGAGTAGAACTGCATGTTCACACCAGAAATAAGCATCTTTGTAAAATGAGCCAAATTGAAGTAGAAAACATTGTTGGAGTGTCAGAATGCATAGATAGAAGGCAAATAAGCGTTCCATGGCTTTATTTCGCTTAGTTGCTTACTCTTGAGTAGAACTGCATGTTCACACCAGAAATAAGCATCTTTGTAAAATGAGTCAAATTGAAGCAGAACACATTGTTGGAGTGTCGGAATGCATAGATAGAAGGCAAATAAGCGTTCCATGGCTTTATTTCGCTTAGTTGCTTACTCTTGAGTAGAACTGCATGTTCACTCCAGAAATAAGCATCTTTGTAAAATGAGTCAAATTGAAGCAGAACACATTGTTGGAGTGTCGGAATGCATAGATAGAAGGCAAATAAGCGTTCCATGGCTTTATTTCGCTTAGTTGCTTACTCTTGAGTAGAACTGCATGTTCACACCAGAAATAAGCATCTTTGTAAAATGAGCCAAATTGAAGTAGAAAACATTGTTGGAGTGTCAGAATGCATAGATAGAAGGCAAATAAGCGTTCCATGGCTTTATTTCGCTTAGTTGCTTACTCTTGAGTAGAACTGCATGTTCACACCAGAAATAAGCATCTTTGTAAAATGAGCCAAATTGAAGTAGAAAACATTGTTGGAGTGTCAGAATGCATAGATAGAAGGCAAATAAGCGTTCCATGGCTTTATTTCGCTTAGTTGCTTACTCTTGAGTAGAACTGCATGTTCACACCAGAAATAAGCATCTTTGTAAAATGAGCCAAATTGAAGTAGAAAACATTGTTGGAGTGTCAGAATGCATAGATAGAAGGCGAATAAGCGTTCCATGGCTTTATTTCCCTTAGTTGCTTACTCTTGAGTAGAACTGCATATTCACTCAAGAAATAAGCATCTTTGTAAAATGAGTCAAATTGAAGCAGAACACATTGTTGGAGTGTCAGAATGCATAGATAGAAGGCAAATAAGCGTTCCATGGCTTTATTTCGCTTAGTTGCTTATTCTTGAGTAGAACTGCTTGTTCACTCCAGGAATAAGCATGTTTGTAAGATGAGTCAAATTGAAGCAGAAAACATTCTTGGAGTGTCAGAATGCACAGATAGAAGGTAAATAAGCGTTCTATCGCTTTATTTCGCTTAGTTGCTTACTCTTGAGTAGAACTGCATGTTCACGCCAGAATTAAGCATCTTTGTGAAATGAGTCAAATTGAATCAGAACACATTGTTGGAGTGTCAGAATGCACAGATAGAAGGCAAATAAGCGTTCTATCGCTTTATTTCGCTTAGTTGCTTACTGTTGAGTAGAACTGCATGTTCACGCCAGAAATAAGCATCTTTGTAAAATGAAGCAGAAAACATTGTTGGAGTGTCAGAATGCATAGATAGAAGGCAAATAAGCGTTCCATGGCTTTATTTCGCTTAGTTGCTTACTCTTGAGTAGAACTGCATGTTCACACCAGAAATAAGCATCTTTGTAAAATGAGCCAAATTGAAGTAGAAAACATTGTTGGAGTGTCAGAATGCATAGATAGAAGGCAAATAAGCGTTCCATGGCTTTATTTCGCTTAGTTGCTTACTCTTGAGTAGAACTGCATGTTCACACCAGAAATAAGCATCTTTGTAAAATGAGCCAAATTGAAGTAGAAAACATTGTTGGAGTGTCAGAATGCATAGATAGAAGGCAAATAAGCGTTCCATGGCTTTATTTCGCTTAGTTGCTTACTCTTGAGTAGAACTGCATATTCACTCAAGAAATAAGCATCTTTGTAAAATGAGTCAAATTGAAGCAGAACACATTGTTGGAGTGTCAGAATGCATAGATAGAAGGCAAATAAGCGTTCCATGGCTTTATTTCGCTTAGTTGCTTATTCTTGAGTAGAACTGCTTGTTCACTCCAGGAATAAGCATGTTTGTAAGATGAGTCAAATTGAAGCAGAAAACATTCTTGGAGTGTCAGAATGCACAGATAGAAGGTAAATAAGCGTTCTATCGCTTTATTTCGCTTAGTTGCTTACTCTTGAGTAGAACTGCATGTTCACGCCAGAATTAAGCATCTTTGTGAAATGAGTCAAATTGAATCAGAACACATTGTTGGAGTGTCAGAATGCACAGATAGAAGGCAAATAAGCGTTCTATCGCTTTATTTCGCTTAGTTGCTTACTGTTGAGTAGAACTGCATGTTCACGCCAGAAATAAGCATCTTTGTAAAATGAAGCAGAAAACATTGTTGGAGTGTCAGAATGCATAGATAGAAGGCAAATAAGCGTTCCATGGCTTTATTTCGCTTAGTTGCTTATTCTTGAGTAGAACTGCTTGTTCACTCCAGGAATAAGCATCTTTGTAAAATGAGTCAAATTGAAGCAGAAAACATTGTTGGAGTGTCAGAATGCATAGATAGAAGGCAAATAAGCGTTCCATGGCTTTATTTCGCTTAGTTGCTTACTCTTGAGTAGAACTGCATGTTCACACCAGAAATAAGCATCTTTGTAAAAAGAGCCAAATTGAAGTAGAAAACATTGTTGGAGTGTCAGAATGCATAGATAGAAGGCAAATAAGCGTCCCATGGCTTTATTTCGCTTAGTTGCTTACTCTTGAGTAGAACTGCATATTCACTCAAGAAATAAGCATCTTTGTAAAATGAGTCAAATTGAAGCAGAACACATTGTTGGAGTGTCAGAATGCACAGATAGAAGGCAAATAAGCGTTCCATGGCTTTATTTCGCTTAGTTGCTTACTCTTGAGTAGAACTGCATATTCACTCAAGAAATAAGCATCTTTGTAAGACGAGTCAAATTGAAGCAGAAAACATTCTTGGAGTGTCAGAATGCACAGATAGAAGGCAAATAAGCGTTCTATCGCTTTATTTCGCTTAGTTGCTTACTCTTGAGTAGAACTGCATGTTCACGCCAGAATTAAGCATCTTTGTGAAATGAGTCAAATTGAATCAAAACACATTGTTGGAGTGTCAGAATGCACAGATAGAAGGCAAATAAGCGTTCTATCGCTTTATTTCGCTTAGTTGCTTACTCTTGAGTAGAACTGCAGGTTCACGCCAGAAATAAGCATCTTTGTAAAATGAGCCAAATTGAAGCAGAAAACAGTGTTGGAGTTTCAGAATGCATAGATAGAAGGCAAATAAGCGTTCCATGGCTTTATTTCGCTTAGTTGCTTATTCTTGAGTAGAACTGCTTGTTCACTCCAGGAATAAGCATCTTTGTAAAATGAGTCAAATTGAAGCAGAAAACATTCTTGGAGTGTCAGAATGCACAGATAGAAGGCAAATAAGCGTTCTACCGATTTATTTCGCTTAGTTGCTTACTCTTGAGTAGAACTGCATGTTCACGCCAGAATTAAGCATCTTTGTGAAATGAGTCAAATTGAAGCAGAACACGTTGGTGGAGTGTCAGAATGCATAGATAGAAGGCAAATAAGCGTTCCATGGCTTTATTTCGCTTAGTTGCTTACTCTTGAGTAGAACTGCATGTTCACACCAGAAATAAGCATCTTTGTAAAATGAGCCAAATTGAAGTAGAAAACATTGTTGGAGTGTCAGAATGCATAGATAGAAGGCAAATAAGCGTTCCATGGCTTTATTTCGCTTAGTTGCTTACTCTTGAGTAGAACTGCATATTCACTCAAGAAATAAGCATCTTTGTAAAATGAGTCAAATTGAAGCAGAACACATTGTTGGAGTGTCAGAATGCATAGATAGAAGGCAAATAAGCGTTCCATGGCTTTATTTCGCTTAGTTGCTTACTCTTGAGTCGAACTGCATGTTTGGAGTGTCAGAATGCACAGATAGAAGGCAAATAAGCGTTCTATCGCTTTATTTCGCTTAGTTGCTTACTCTTGAGTAGAACTGCATGTTCACGCCAGAAATAAGCATCTTTGTAAAATGAGCCAAATTGAAGCAGAAAACATTGTTGGAGTGTCAGAATGCATAGATAGAAGGCAAATAAGCGTTCCATGGCTTTATTTCGCTTAGTTGCTTACTCTTGAGTAGAACTGCATGTTCACTCCAGGAATAATCACCTTTGTAAAATGAGTCAAATTGAAGCAGAACACATTGTTGGAGTGTCAGAATGCTCAGATAGAAGGCGAAAAAGCGTTCTATCGCTTTATTTCGCTTAGTTGCTTACTCTTGAGTAGAACTGCATGTTCACGCCAGAAATAAGCATCTTTGTGAAATGAGTCGAATTGAAGCAGAAAACATTGTTGGAGTGTCAGAAAAGCACAGATAGAAGGCAAATAAGCGTTCTATCGCTTTATTTCGCTTAGTTGCTTACTCTTGAGTAGAACTGCATGTTCACGCCAGAAAAGCATCTTTGTGAAATGAGTCAAATTGAAGCAGAACACATTGTTGGAGTGTCAGAATGCATAGATAGAAGGCAAATAAGCGTTCCATGGCTTTATTTCGCTTAGTTGCTTACTCTTGAGTAGAACTGCATGTTCACACCAGAAATAAGCATCTTTGTAAAATGAGCCAAATTGAAGTAGAAAACATTGTTGGAGTGTCAGAATGCATAGATAGAAGGCAAATAAGCGTTCCATGGCTTTATTTCGCTTAGTTGCTTACTCTTGAGTAGAACTGCATATTCACTCAAGAAATAAGCATCTTTGTAAAATGAGTCAAATTGAAGCAGAACACATTGTTGGAGTGTCAGAATGCATAGATAGAAGGCAAATAAGCGTTCCATGGCTTTATTTCGCTTAGTTGCTTACTCTTGAGTAGAACTGCATGTTCACGCCAGAAATAAGGTTCTTTGTGAAATGAGCCAAATTGAAGCAGAAAACATTGTCGGAGTGTCAGAATGCACAGATAGAAGGCAAATAAGCGTTCCATGGCTTTATTTCGCTTAGTTGCTTACTCTTGAGTAGAACTGCATGTTCACGCCAGAAATAAGGTTCTTTGTGAAATGAGCCAAATTGAAGCAGAAAACATTGTCGGAGTGTCAGAATGCATAGATAGAAGGCAAATAAGCGTTCCATGGCTTTATTTCGCTTAGTTGCTTATTCTTGAGTAGAACTGCTTGTTCACTCCAGGAATAAGCATCTTTGTAAAATGAGTCAAATTGAAGCAGAACACATTATTGGAGTGTCATAATGCATAGATAGAAGGCACATAAGCGTTCCATGGCTTTATTTCGCTTAGTTGCTTACTCTTGAGTAGAACTGCATGTTCACTCCAGAAATAAGCATCTTTGTAAAATGAGTCAAATTGAAGCAGAACACATTATTGGAGTGTCATAATGCATAGATAGAAGGCAAATAAGCGTTCCATGGCTTTATTTCGCTTAGTTGCTTATTCTTGAGTAGAACTGCTTGTTCACTCCAGGAATAAGCACCTTTATAAAATGAGTCAAATTGAAGCAGAAAACATTCTTGGAGTGTCAGAATGCACAGATAGAAGGCAAATAAGAGTTCTTTCGCTTTATTTCGCTTAGTTGCTTACTCTTGAGTAGAACTGCATGTTCACGCCAGAATTAAGCATCTTTGTGAAATGAGTCAAATTGAATCAGAACACATTGTTGGAGTGTCAGAATGCACAGATAGAAGGCAAAAAAGCGTTCTATCGCTTTATTTCGCTTAGTTGCTTACTCTTGAGTAGAACTGCATGTTCACTCCAGAAATAAGCATCTTTGTGAAATGAGTCAAATTGAATCAGAACACATTGTTGGAGTGTCAGAATGCACAGATAGAAGGCAAATAAGCGTTCTATCGCTTTATTTCGCTTAGTTGCTTACTCTTGAGTAGAACTGCATGTTCACGCCAGAAATAAGCATCTTTGTAAAATGAGCCAAATTGAAGCAGAAAACATTGTTGGAGTGTCAGAATGCATAGATAGAAGGCAAAAAAGCGTTCCATGGCTTTATTTCGCTTAGTTGCTTACTCTTGAGTAGAACTGCATGTTCACTCCAGAAATAAGCATCTTTGTAAAATGAGTCAAATTGAAGCAGAACACATTGTTGGAGTGTCAGAATGCATAGATAGAAGGCAAATAAGCGTTCCATGGCTTTATTTCGCTTAGTTGCTTATTCTTGAGTAGAACTGCTTGTTCACTCCAGGAATAAGCATGTTTGTAAGATGAGTCAAATTGAAGCAGAAAACATTCTTGGAGTGTCAGAATGCACAGATAGAAGGCAAATAAGCGTTCTACCGCTTTATTTTGCTTAGTTGCTTACTCTTGAGTAGAACTGCATGTTCACGCCAGAATTAAGCATCTTTGTGAAATGAGTCAAATTGAAGCAGAACACATTGGTGGAGTGTCAGAATGCATAGATAGAAGGCAAATAAGCGTTCCATGGCTTTATTTCGCTTAGTTGCTTACTCTTGAGTAGAACTGCACACCAGAAATAAGCATCTTTGTAAAATGAGCCAAATTGAAGTAGAAAACATTGTTGGAGTGTCAGAATGCATAGATAGAAGGCAAATAAGCGTTCCATGGCTTTATTTCGCTTAGTTGCTTACTCTTGAGTAGAACTGCATATTCACTCAAGAAATAAGCATCTTTGTAAAATGAGTCAAATTGAAGCAGAACACATTGTTGGAGTGTCAGAATGCATAGATAGAAGGCAAATAAGCGTTCCATGGCTTTATTTCGCTTAGTTGCTTACTCTTGAGTAGAACTGCATGTTCACTCAAGAAATAAGCATCTTTGTAAGATGAGTCAAATTGAAGCAGAAAACATTCTTGGAGTGTCAGAATGCACAGATAGAAGGCAAATAAGCGTTCTATCGATTTATTTCGCTTAGTTGCTTACTCTTGAGTAGAACTGCATGTTCACGCCAGAAATAAGCATCTTTGTAAAATGAGTCAAATTGAAGCAGAACACATTGTTGGAGTGTCAGAATGCACAGATAGAAGGCAAATAAGCGTTCCATGGCTTTATTTCGCTTAGTTGCTTACTCTTGAGTAGAACTGCATGTTCACACCAGAAATAAGCATCTTTGTAAAATGAGCCAAATTGAAGTAGAAAACATTGTTGGAGTGTCAGAATGCATAGATAGAAGGCAAATAAGCGTTCTATCGCTTTATTTCGCTTAGTTGCTTACTCTTGAGTAGAACTGCATGTTCACGCCAGGAATAATCACCTTTGTAAAATGAGTCAAATTGAAGCAGAACACATTGTTGGAGTGTCAGAATGCATAGATAGAAGGCAAATAAGCGTTCTATCGCTTTATTTCGCTTAGTTGCTTACTCTTGAGTAGAACTGCATGTTCACGCCAGAAAAGCATCTTTGTGAAATGAGTCAAATTGAAGCAGAACACATTGGTGGAGTGTCAGAATGCATAGATAGAAGGCAAATAAGCGTTCCATGGCTTTATTTCGCTTAGTTGCTTACTCTTGAGTAGAACTGCATGTTCACAGCAGAAATAAGCATCTTTGTAAAATGAGCCAAATTGAAGTAGAAAACATTGTTGGAGTGTCAGAATGCATAGATAGAAGGCAAATAAGCGTTCCATGGCTTTATTTCGCTTAGTTGCTTACTCTTGAGTAGAACTGCATATTCACTCAAGAAATAAGCATCTTCGTAAAATGAGTCAAATTGAAGCAGAACACATTGTTGGAGTGTCAGAATGCATAGATAGAAGGCAAATAAGCGTTCCATGGCTTTATTTCGCTTAGTTGCATACTCTTGAGTCGAACTGCATGTTCACTCCAGAAATAAGCATCTTTGTAAAATGAGTCAAATTGAATCAGAACACATTGTTGGAGTGTCAGAATGCACAGATAGAAGGCAAATAAGCGTTCTATCGCTTTATTTCGCTTAGTTGCTTACTCTTGAGTAGAACTGCATGTTCACGCCAGAAATAAGCATCTTTGTAAAATGAGCCAAATTGAAGCAGAAAACATTGTTGGAGTGTCAGAATGCATAGATAGAAGGCAAATAAGCGTTCCATGGCTTTATTTCGCTTAGTTGCTTACTCTTGAGTAGAACTGCATGTTCACTCCAGAAATAAGCATCTTTGTAAAATGAGTCAAATTGAAGCAGAACACATTATTGGAGTGTCAGAATACATAGATAGAAGGCAAATAAGCGTTCCATGGCTTTATTTCGCTTAGTTGCTTATTCTTGAGTAGAACTGCTTGTTCACTCCAGGAATAAGCATGTTTGTAAGATGAGTCAAATTGAAGCAGAAAAGATTCTTGGAGTGTCAGAATGCACAGATAGAAGGCAAATAAGCGTTCTATCGCTTTATTTCGCTTAGTTGCTTACTCTTGAGTAGAACTGCATGTTCACGCCAGAATTAAGCATCTTTGTGAAATGAGTCAAATTGAAGCAGAACACATTGGTGGAGTGTCAGAATGCATAGATAGAAGGCAAATAAGCGTTCCATTGCTTTATTTCGCTTAGTTGCTTATTCTTGAGTACAACTGCTTGTTCACTCCAGGAATAAGCATCTTTGTAAAATGAGTCAAATTGAAGCAGAACACATTATTGGAGTGTCATAATGCATAGATAGAAGGCAAATAAGCGTTCCATGGCTTTATTTCGCTTAGTTGCTTACTCTTGTGTAGAACTGCATGTTCACACCAGAAATAAGCATCTTTGTAAAATGAGCCAAATTGAAGTAGAAAACATTGTTGGAGTGTCAGAATGCATAGATAGAAGGCAAATAAGCGTTCTATCGCTTTATTTCGCTTAGTTGCTTACTCTTGAGTAGAACTGCATGTTCACGCCAGGAATAATCACCTTTGTAAAATGAATCAAATTGAAGCAGAACACATTGTTGGAGTGTCAGAATGCATAGATAGAAGGCAAATAAGCGTTCTATCGCTTTATTTCGCTTAGTTGCTTACTCTTGAGTAGAACTGCATGTTCATGCCAGAAAAGCATCTTTGTGAAATGAGTCAAATTGAAGCAGAACACATTGGTGGAGTGTCAGAATGCATAGATAGAAGGCAAATAAGCGTTCCATGGCTTTATTTCGCTTAGTTGCTTACTCTTGAGTAGAACTGCATGTTCACAGCAGAAATAAGCATCTTTGTAAAATGAGCCAAATTGAAGTAGAAAACATTGTTGGAGTGCCAGAATGCATAGATAGAAGGCAAATAAGCGTTCCATGGCTTTATTTCGCTTAGTTGCTTACTCTTGAGTAGAACTGCATATTCACTCAAGAAATAAGCATCTTTGTAAAATGAGTCAAATTGAAGCAGAACACATTGTTGGAGTGTCAGAATGCATAGATAGTAGGCAAATAAGCGTTCCATGGCTTTATTTCGCTTAGTTGCTTACTCTTGAGTAGATCTGCATGTTCACGCCAGAATTAAGCATCTTTGTAAAATGAGTCAAATTGAAGCAGAACACATTGTTGGAGTGTCAGAATGCACAGATAGAAGGCAAATAAGCGTTCTATCGCTTTATTTCGCTTAGTTGCTTACTCTTGAGTAGAACTGCATGTTCACGCCAGAAATAAGCATCTTTGTAAAATGAGCCAAATTGAAGCAGAAAACATTGTTGGAGTGTCAGAATGCATAGATAGAAGGCAAATAAGCGTTCCATGGCTTTATTTCGCTTAGTTGCTTACTCTTGAGTAGAACTGCATGTTCACTCCAGAAATAAGCATCTTTGTAAAATGAGTCAAATTGAACCAGAACACATTATTGGAGTGTCATAATGCATAGATAGAAGGCACATAAGCGTTCCATGGCTTTATTTCGCTTAGTTGCTTACTCTTGAGTAGAACTGCATATTCACTCAAGAAATAAGCATCTTTGTAAAATGAGTAAAATTGAAGCAGAACACATTGTTGGAGTGTCAGAATGCACAGATAGAAGGCAAATAAGCGTTCTATCGCTTTATTTCGCTTAGTTGCTTACTCTTGAGTAGAACTGCATGTTCACGCCAGAAATAAGCATCTTTGTAAAATGAGCCAAATTGAAGCAGAAAACATTGTTGGAGTGTCAGAATGCATAGATAGAAGGCAAAAAAGCGTTCCATGGCTTTATTTCGCTTAGTTGCTTACTCTTGAGTAGAACTGCATGTTCACTCCAGAAATAAGCTTCTTTGTAAAATGAGTCAAATTGAAGCAGAACACATTATAGGAGTGTCATAATGCATAGATAGAAGGCACATAAGCGTTCCATGGCTTTATTTCGCTTAGTTGCTTACTCTTGAGTAGAACTGCATATTCACTCAAGAAATAAGCATCTTTGTAAAATGAGTCAAATTGAAGCAGAACACATTGTTGGAGTGTCAGAATGCATAGATAGAAGGCAAATAAGCGTTCCATGGCTTTATTTCGCTTAGTTGCTTATTCTTGAGTAGAACTGCTTGTTCACTCCAGGAATAAGCATGTTTGTAAGATGAGTCAAATTGAAGCAGAAAACATTCTTGGAGTGTCAGAATGCACAGATAGAAGGCAAATAAGCGTTCTACCGCTTTATTTTGCTTAGTTGCTTACTCTTGAGTAGAACTGCATGTTCACGCCAGAATTAAGCATCTTTGTGAAATGAGTCAAATTGAAGCAGAACACATTGGTGGAGTGTCAGAATGCATAGATAGAAGGCAAATAAGCGTTCCATGGCTTTATTTCGCTTAGTTGCTTACTCTTGAGTAGAACTGCACACCAGAAATAAGCATCTTTGTAAAATGAGCCAAATTGAAGTAGAAAACATTGTTGGAGTGTCAGAATGCATAGATAGAAGGCAAATAAGCGTTCCATGGCTTTATTTCGCTTAGTTGCTTACTCTTGAGTAGAACTGCATATTCACTCAAGAAATAAGCATCTTTGTAAAATGAGTCAAATTGAAGCAGAACACATTGTTGGAGTGTCAGAATGCATAGATAGAAGGCAAATAAGCGTTCCATGGCTTTATTTCGCTTAGTTGCTTATTCTTGAGTAGAACTGCTTGTTCACTCCAGGAATAAGCATGTTTGTAAGATGAGTCAAATTGAAGCAGAAAACATTCTTGGAGTGTCAGAATGCACAGATAGAAGGCAAATAAGCGTTCTATCGATTTATTTCGCTTAGTTGCTTACTCTTGAGTAGAACTGCATGTTCACGCCAGAAATAAGCATCTTTGTAAAATGAGTCAAATTGAAGCAGAACACATTGTTGGAGTGTCAGAATGCACAGATAGAAGGCAAATAAGCGTTCCATGGCTTTATTTCGCTTAGTTGCTTACTCTTGAGTAGAACTGCATGTTCACACCAGAAATAAGCATCTTTGTAAAATGAGCCAAATTGAAGTAGAAAACATTGTTGGAGTGTCAGAATGCATAGATAGAAGGCAAATAAGCGTTCTATCGCTTTATTTCGCTTAGTTGCTTACTCTTGAGTAGAACTGCATGTTCACGCCAGGAATAATCACCTTTGTAAAATGAGTCAAATTGAAGCAGAACACATTGTTGGAGTGTCAGAATGCATAGATAGAAGGCAAATAAGCGTTCTATCGCTTTATTTCGCTTAGTTGCTTACTCTTGAGTAGAACTGCATGTTCACGCCAGAAAAGCATCTTTGTGAAATGAGTCAAATTGAAGCAGAACACATTGGTGGAGTGTCAGAATGCATAGATAGAAGGCAAATAAGCGTTCCATGGCTTTATTTCGCTTAGTTGCTTACTCTTGAGTAGAACTGCATGTTCACAGCAGAAATAAGCATCTTTGTAAAATGAGCCAAATTGAAGTAGAAAACATTGTTGGAGTGTCAGAATGCATAGATAGAAGGCAAATAAGCGTTCCATGGCTTTATTTCGCTTAGTTGCTTACTCTTGAGTAGAACTGCATATTCACTCAAGAAATAAGCATCTTTGTAAAATGAGTCAAATTGAAGCAGAACACATTGTTGGAGTGTCAGAATGCACAGATAGAAGGCAAATAAGCGTTCTATCGCTTTATTTCGCTTAGTTGCTTACTCTTGAGTAGAACTGCATGTTCACGCCAGAAATAAGCATCTTTGTAAAATGAGCCAAATTGAAGCAGAAAACATTGTTGGAGTGTCAGAATGCATAGATAGAAGGCAAAAAAGCGTTCCATGGCTTTATTTCGCTTAGTTGCTTACTCTTGAGTAGAACTGCATGTTCACTCCAGAAATAAGCATCTTTGTAAAATGAGTCAAATTGAAGCAGAACACATTATTGGAGTGTCATAATGCATAGATAGAAGGCACATAAGCGTTCCATGGCTTTATTTCGCTTAGTTGCTTACTCTTGAGTAGAACTGCATATTCACTCAAGAAATAAGCATCTTTGTAAAATGAGTAAAATTGAAGCAGAACACATTGTTGGAGTGTCAGAATGCACAGATAGAAGGCAAATAAGCGTTCTATCGCTTTATTTCGCTTAGTTGCTTACTCTTGAGTAGAACTGCATGTTCACGCCAGAAATAAGCATCTTTGTAAAATGAGCCAAATTGAAGCAGAAAACATTGTTGGAGTGTCAGAATGCATAGATAGAAGGCAAAAAAGCGTTCCATGGCTTTATTTCGCTTAGTTGCTTACTCTTGAGTAGAACTGCATGTTCACTCCAGAAATAAGCTTCTTTGTAAAATGAGTCAAATTGAAGCAGAACACATTATAGGAGTGTCATAATGCATAGATAGAAGGCACATAAGCGTTCCATGGCTTTATTTCGCTTAGTTGCTTACTCTTGAGTAGAACTGCATATTCACTCAAGAAATAAGCATCTTTGTAAAATGAGTCAAATTGAAGCAGAACACATTGTTGGAGTGTCAGAATGCATAGATAGAAGGCAAATAAGCGTTCCATGGCTTTATTTCGCTTAGTTGCTTATTCTTGAGTAGAACTGCTTGTTCACTCCAGGAATAAGCATGTTTGTAAGATGAGTCAAATTGAAGCAGAAAACATTCTTGGAGTGTCAGAATGCACAGATAGAAGGCAAATAAGCGTTCTACCGCTTTATTTTGCTTAGTTGCTTACTCTTGAGTAGAACTGCATGTTCACGCCAGAATTAAGCATCTTTGTGAAATGAGTCAAATTGAAGCAGAACACATTGGTGGAGTGTCAGAATGCATAGATAGAAGGCAAATAAGCGTTCCATGGCTTTATTTCGCTTAGTTGCTTACTCTTGAGTAGAACTGCACACCAGAAATAAGCATCTTTGTAAAATGAGCCAAATTGAAGTAGAAAACATTGTTGGAGTGTCAGAATGCATAGGTAGAAGGCAAATAAGCGTTCCATGGCTTTATTTCGCTTAGTTGCTTACTCTTGAGTAGAACTGCATATTCACTCAAGAAATAAGCATCTTTGTAAAATGAGTCAAATTGAAGCAGAACACATTGTTGGAGTGTCAGAATGCATAGATAGAAGGCAAATAAGCGTTCCATGGCTTTATTTCGCTTAGTTGCTTATTCTTGAGTAGAACTGCTTGTTCACTCCAGGAATAAGCATGTTTGTAAGATGAGTCAAATTGAAGCAGAAAACATTCTTGGAGTGTCAGAATGCACAGATAGAAGGCAAATAAGCGTTCTATCGATTTATTTCGCTTAGTTGCTTACTCTTGAGTAGAACTGCATGTTCACGCCAGAAATAAGCATCTTTGTAAAATGAGTCAAATTGAAGCAGAACACATTGTTGGAGTGTCAGAATGCACAGATAGAAGGCAAATAAGCGTTCCATGGCTTTATTTCGCTTAGTTGCTTACTCTTGAGTAGAACTGCATGTTCACACCAGAAATAAGCATCTTTGTAAAATGAGCCAAATTGAAGTAGAAAACATTGTTGGAGTGTCAGAATGCATAGATAGAAGGCAAATAAGCGTTCTATCGCTTTATTTCGCTTAGTTGCTTACTCTTGAGTAGAACTGCATGTTCACGCCAGAAATAAGCATCTTTGTAAAATGAGCCAAATTGAAGCAGAAAACATTGTTGGAGTGTCAGAATGCATAGATAGAAGGCAAAAAAGCGTTCCATGGCTTTATTTCGCTTAGTTGCTTACTCTTGAGTAGAACTGCATGTTCACTCCAGAAATAAGCTTCTTTGTAAAATGAGTCAAATTGAAGCAGAACACATTATAGGAGTGTCATAATGCATAGATAGAAGGCACATAAGCGTTCCATGGCTTTATTTCGCTTAGTTGCTTACTCTTGAGTAGAACTGCATATTCACTCAAGAAATAAGCATCTTTGTAAAATGAGTCAAATTGAAGCAGAACACATTGTTGGAGTGTCAGAATGCATAGATAGAAGGCAAATAAGCGTTCCATGGCTTTATTTCGCTTAGTTGCTTATTCTTGAGTAGAACTGCTTGTTCACTCCAGGAATAAGCATGTTTGTAAGATGAGTCAAATTGAAGCAGAAAACATTCTTGGAGTGTCAGAATGCACAGATAGAAGGCAAATAAGCGTTCTACCGCTTTATTTTGCTTAGTTGCTTACTCTTGAGTAGAACTGCATGTTCACGCCAGAATTAAGCATCTTTGTGAAATGAGTCAAATTGAAGCAGAACACATTGGTGGAGTGTCAGAATGCATAGATAGAAGGCAAATAAGCGTTCCATGGCTTTATTTCGCTTAGTTGCTTACTCTTGAGTAGAACTGCACACCAGAAATAAGCATCTTTGTAAAATGAGCCAAATTGAAGTAGAAAACATTGTTGGAGTGTCAGAATGCATAGATAGAAGGCAAATAAGCGTTCCATGGCTTTATTTCGCTTAGTTGCTTACTCTTGAGTAGAACTGCATATTCACTCAAGAAATAAGCATCTTTGTAAAATGAGTCAAATTGAAGCAGAACACATTGTTGGAGTGTCAGAATGCATAGATAGAAGGCAAATAAGCGTTCCATGGCTTTATTTCGCTTAGTTGCTTATTCTTGAGTAGAACTGCTTGTTCACTCCAGGAATAAGCATGTTTGTAAGATGAGTCAAATTGAAGCAGAAAACATTCTTGGAGTGTCAGAATGCACAGATAGAAGGCAAATAAGCGTTCTATCGATTTATTTCGCTTAGTTGCTTACTCTTGAGTAGAACTGCATGTTCACGCCAGAAATAAGCATCTTTGTAAAATGAGTCAAATTGAAGCAGAACACATTGTTGGAGTGTCAGAATGCACAGATAGAAGGCAAATAAGCGTTCCATGGCTTTATTTCGCTTAGTTGCTTACTCTTGAGTAGAACTGCATGTTCACACCAGAAATAAGCATCTTTGTAAAATGAGCCAAATTGAAGTAGAAAACATTGTTGGAGTGTCAGAATGCATAGATAGAAGGCAAATAAGCGTTCTATCGCTTTATTTCGCTTAGTTGCTTACTCTTGAGTAGAACTGCATGTTCACGCCAGGAATAATCACCTTTGTAAAATGAGTCAAATTGAAGCAGAACACATTGTTGGAGTGTCAGAATGCATAGATAGAAGGCAAATAAGCGTTCTATCGCTTTATTTCGCTTAGTTGCTTACTCTTGAGTAGAACTGCATGTTCACGCCAGAAAAGCATCTTTGTGAAATGAGTCAAATTGAAGCAGAACACATTGGTGGAGTGTCAGAATGCATAGATAGAAGGCAAATAAGCGTTCCATGGCTTTATTTCGCTTAGTTGCTTACTCTTGAGTAGAACTGCATGTTCACAGCAGAAATAAGCATCTTTGTAAAATGAGCCAAATTGAAGTAGAAAACATTGTTGGAGTGTCAGAATGCATAGATAGAAGGCAAATAAGCGTTCCATGGCTTTATTTCGCTTAGTTGCTTACTCTTGAGTAGAACTGCATATTCACTCAAGAAATAAGCATCTTTGTAAAATGAGTCAAATTGAAGCAGAACACATTGTTGGAGTGTCAGAATGCACAGATAGAAGGCAAATAAGCGTTCTATCGCTTTATTTCGCTTAGTTGCTTACTCTTGAGTAGAACTGCATGTTCACGCCAGAAATAAGCATCTTTGTAAAATGAGCCAAATTGAAGCAGAAAACATTGTTGGAGTGTCAGAATGCATAGATAGAAGGCAAAAAAGCGTTCCATGGCTTTATTTCGCTTAGTTGCTTACTCTTGAGTAGAACTGCATGTTCACTCCAGAAATAAGCATCTTTGTAAAATGAGTCAAATTGAAGCAGAACACATTATTGGAGTGTCATAATGCATAGATAGAAGGCACATAAGCGTTCCATGGCTTTATTTCGCTTAGTTGCTTACTCTTGAGTAGAACTGCATATTCACTCAAGAAATAAGCATCTTTGTAAAATGAGTAAAATTGAAGCAGAACACATTGTTGGAGTGTCAGAATGCACAGATAGAAGGCAAATAAGCGTTCTATCGCTTTATTTCGCTTAGTTGCTTACTCTTGAGTAGAACTGCATGTTCACGCCAGAAATAAGCATCTTTGTAAAATGAGCCAAATTGAAGCAGAAAACATTGTTGGAGTGTCAGAATGCATAGATAGAAGGCAAAAAAGCGTTCCATGGCTTTATTTCGCTTAGTTGCTTACTCTTGAGTAGAACTGCATGTTCACTCCAGAAATAAGCTTCTTTGTAAAATGAGTCAAATTGAAGCAGAACACATTATAGGAGTGTCATAATGCATAGATAGAAGGCACATAAGCGTTCCATGGCTTTATTTCGCTTAGTTGCTTACTCTTGAGTAGAACTGCATATTCACTCAAGAAATAAGCATCTTTGTAAAATGAGTCAAATTGAAGCAGAACACATTGTTGGAGTGTCAGAATGCATAGATAGAAGGCAAATAAGCGTTCCATGGCTTTATTTCGCTTAGTTGCTTATTCTTGAGTAGAACTGCTTGTTCACTCCAGGAATAAGCATGTTTGTAAGATGAGTCAAATTGAAGCAGAAAACATTCTTGGAGTGTCAGAATGCACAGATAGAAGGCAAATAAGCGTTCTACCGCTTTATTTTGCTTAGTTGCTTACTCTTGAGTAGAACTGCATGTTCACGCCAGAATTAAGCATCTTTGTGAAATGAGTCAAATTGAAGCAGAACACATTGGTGGAGTGTCAGAATGCATAGATAGAAGGCAAATAAGCGTTCCATGGCTTTATTTCGCTTAGTTGCTTACTCTTGAGTAGAACTGCACACCAGAAATAAGCATCTTTGTAAAATGAGCCAAATTGAAGTAGAAAACATTGTTGGAGTGTCAGAATGCATAGATAGAAGGCAAATAAGCGTTCCATGGCTTTATTTCGCTTAGTTGCTTACTCTTGAGTAGAACTGCATATTCACTCAAGAAATAAGCATCTTTGTAAAATGAGTCAAATTGAAGCAGAACACATTGTTGGAGTGTCAGAATGCATAGATAGAAGGCAAATAAGCGTTCCATGGCTTTATTTCGCTTAGTTGCTTATTCTTGAGTAGAACTGCTTGTTCACTCCAGGAATAAGCATGTTTGTAAGATGAGTCAAATTGAAGCAGAAAACATTCTTGGAGTGTCAGAATGCACAGATAGAAGGCAAATAAGCGTTCTATCGATTTATTTCGCTTAGTTGCTTACTCTTGAGTAGAACTGCATGTTCACGCCAGAAATAAGCATCTTTGTAAAATGAGTCAAATTGAAGCAGAACACATTGTTGGAGTGTCAGAATGCACAGATAGAAGGCAAATAAGCGTTCCATGGCTTTATTTCGCTTAGTTGCTTACTCTTGAGTAGAACTGCATGTTCACACCAGAAATAAGCATCTTTGTAAAATGAGCCAAATTGAAGTAGAAAACATTGTTGGAGTGTCAGAATGCATAGATAGAAGGCAAATAAGCGTTCTATCGCTTTATTTCGCTTAGTTGCTTACTCTTGAGTAGAACTGCATGTTCACGCCAGGAATAATCACCTTTGTAAAATGAGTCAAATTGAAGCAGAACACATTGTTGGAGTGTCAGAATGCATAGATAGAAGGCAAATAAGCGTTCTATCGCTTTATTTCGCTTAGTTGCTTACTCTTGAGTAGAACTGCATGTTCACGCCAGAAAAGCATCTTTGTGAAATGAGTCAAATTGAAGCAGAACACATTGGTGGAGTGTCAGAATGCATAGATAGAAGGCAAATAAGCGTTCCATGGCTTTATTTCGCTTAGTTGCTTACTCTTGAGTAGAACTGCATGTTCACAGCAGAAATAAGCATCTTTGTAAAATGAGCCAAATTGAAGTAGAAAACATTGTTGGAGTGTCAGAATGCATAGATAGAAGGCAAATAAGCGTTCCATGGCTTTATTTCGCTTAGTTGCTTACTCTTGAGTAGAACTGCATATTCACTCAAGAAATAAGCATCTTTGTAAAATGAGTCAAATTGAAGCAGAACACATTGTTGGAGTGTCAGAATGCATAGATAGAAGGCAAATAAGCGTTCCATGGCTTTATTTCGCTTAGTTGCATACTCTTGAGTCGAACTGCATGTTCACTCCAGAAATAAGCATCTTTGTAAAATGAGTCAAATTGAATCAGAACACATTGTTGGAGTGTCAGAATGCACAGATAGAAGGCAAATAAGCGTTCTATCGCTTTATTTCGCTTAGTTGCTTACTCTTGAGTAGAACTGCATGTTCACGCCAGAAATAAGCATCTTTGTAAAATGAGCCAAATTGAAGCAGAAAACATTGTTGGAGTGTCAGAATGCATAGATAGAAGGCAAATAAGCGTTCCATGGCTTTATTTCACTTAGTTGCTTACTCTTGAGTAGAACTGCATGTTCACTCCAGAAATAAGCATCTTTGTAAAATGAGTCAAATTGAAGCAGAACACATTATTGGAGTGTCAGAATACATAGATAGAAGGCAAATAAGCGTTCCATGGCTTTATTTCGCTTAGTTGCTTATTCTTGAGTAGAACTGCTTGTTCACTCCAGGAATAAGCATGTTTGTAAGATGAGTCAAATTGAAGCAGAAAAGATTCTTGGAGTGTCAGAATGCACAGATAGAAGGCAAATAAGCGTTCTATCGCTTTATTTCGCTTAGTTGCTTACTCTTGAGTAGAACTGCATGTTCACGCCAGAATTAAGCATCTTTGTGAAATGAGTCAAATTGAAGCAGAACACATTGGTGGAGTGTCAGAATGCATAGATAGAAGGCAAATAAGCGTTCCATGGCTTTATTTCGCTTAGTTGCTTACTCTTGAGTAGAACTGCACACCAGAAATAAGCATCTTTGTAAAATGAGCCAAATTGAAGTAGAAAACATTGTTGGAGTGTCAGAATGCATAGATAGAAGGCAAATAAGCGTTCCATGGCTTTATTTCGCTTAGTTGCTTATTCTTGAGTAGAACTGCTTGTTCACTCCAGGAATAAGCATGTTTGTAAGATGAGTCAAATTGAAGCAGAAAACATTCTTGGAGTGTCAGAATGCACAGATAGAAGGCAAATAAGCGTTCTATCGATTTATTTCGCTTAGTTGCTTACTCTTGAGTAGAACTGCATGTTCACGCCAGAAATAAGCATCTTTGTAAAATGAGTCAAATTGAAGCAGAACACATTGTTGGAGTATCATAATGCATAGATAGAAGGCAAATAAGCGTTCCATGGCTTTATTTCGCTTAGTTGCTTACTCTTGTGTAGAACTGCATGTTCACACCAGAAATAAGCATCTTTGTAAAATGAGCCAAATTGAAGTAGAAAACATTGTTGGAGTGTCAGAATGCATAGATAGAAGGCAAATAAGCGTTCTATCGCTTTATTTCGCTTAGTTGCTTACTCTTGAGTAGAACTGCATGTTCACGCCAGGAATAATCACCTTTGTAAAATGAGTCAAATTGAAGCAGAACACATTGTTGGAGTGTCAGAATGCATAGATAGAAGGCAAATAAGCGTTCTATCGCTTTATTTCGCTTAGTTGCTTACTCTTGAGTAGAACTGCATGTTCATGCCAGAAAAGCATCTTTGTGAAATGAGTCAAATTGAAGCAGAACACATTGGTGGAGTGTCAGAATGCATAGATAGAAGGCAAATAAGCGTTCCATGGCTTTATTTCGCTTAGTTGCTTACTCTTGAGTAGAACTGCATGTTCACAGCAGAAATAAGCATCTTTGTAAAATGAGCCAAATTGAAGTAGAAAACATTGTTGGAGTGCCAGAATGCATAGATAGAAGGCAAATAAGCGTTCCATGGCTTTATTTCGCTTAGTTGCTTACTCTTGAGTAGAACTGCATATTCACTCAAGAAATAAGCATCTTTGTAAAATGAGTCAAATTGAAGCAGAACACATTGTTGGAGTGTCAGAATGCATAGATAGAAGACAAATAAGCGTTCCATGGCTTTATTTCGCTTAGTTGCTTACTCTTGAGTAGATCTGCATGTTCACGCCAGAATTAAGCATCTTTGTGAAATGAGTCAAATTGAAGCAGAACACATTGGTGGAGTGTCAGAATGCATAGATAGAAGGCAAATAAGCGTTCCATGGCTTTATTTCGCTTAGTTGCATACTCTTGAGTCGAACTGCATGTTCAGTCCAGAAATAAGCATCTTTGTAAAATGAGTCAAATTGAATCAGAACACATTGTTGGAGTGTCAGAATGCACAGATAGAAGGCAAATAAGCGTTCTATCGCTTTATTTCGCTTAGTTGCTTACTCTTGAGTAGAACTGCATGTTCACGCCAGAAATAAGCATCTTTGTAAAATGAGCCAAATTGAAGCAGAAAACATTGTTGGAGTGTCAGAATGCATAGATAGAAGGCAAATAAGCGTTCCATGGCTTTATTTCGCTTAGTTGCTTACTCTTGAGTAGAACTGCATGTTCACTCCAGAAATAAGCATCTTTGTAAAATGAGTCAAATTGAAGCAGAACACATTATTGGAGTGTCATAATGCATAGATAGAAGGCACATAAGCGTTCCATGGCTTTATTTCGCTTAGTTGCTTACTCTTGAGTAGAACTGCATATTCACTCAAGAAATAAGCATCTTTGTAAAATGAGTAAAATTGAAGCAGAACACATTGTTGGAGTGTCAGAATGCATAGATAGAAGGCAAATAAGCGTTCCATGGCTTTATTTCGCTTAGTTGCTTATTCTTGAGTAGAACTGCTTGTTCACTCCAGGAATAAGCATCTTTGTAAAATGAGTCAAATTGAAGCAGAACACATTGTTGGAGTGTCAGAATGCATAGATAGAAGGCAAATAAGCGTTCCATGGCTTTATTTCGCTTAGTTGCTTCATCTTGAGTAGATCTGCATGTTCACGCCAGAATTAAGCATCTTTGTGAAATGAGTCAAATTGAAGCAGAACACATTGGTGGAGTGTCAGAATGCATAGATAGAAGGCAAATAAGCGTTCCATGGCTTTATTTCGCTTAGTTGCTTACTCTTGAGTCGAACTGCATGTTCACTCCAGAAATAAGCATCTTTGTAAGATGAGTCAAATTGAAGCAGAAAAGATTCTTGGAGTGTCAGAATGCACAGATAGAAGGCAAATAAGCGTTCTATCGCTTTATTTCGCTTAGTTGCTTACTCTTGAGTAGAACTGCATGTTCACGCCAGAATTAAGCATCTTTGTGAAATGAGTCAAATTGAAGCAGAACACATTGGTGGAGTGTCAGAATGCATAGATAGAAGGCAAATAAGCGTTCCATGGCTTTATTTCGCTTAGTTGCTTACTCTTGAGTAGAACTGCACACCAGAAATAAGCATCTTTGTAAAATGAGCCAAATTGAAGTAGAAAACATTGTTGGAATGTCAGAATGCATAGATAGAAGGCAAATAAGCGTTCCATGGCTTTATTTCGCTTAGTTGCTTACTCTTGAGTAGAACTGCATATTCACTCAAGAAATAAGCATCTTTGTAAAATGAGTCAAATTGAAGCAGAACACATTGTTGGAGTGTCAGAATGCATAGATAGAAGGCAAATAAGCGTTCCATGGCTTTATTTCGCTTAGTTGCTTATTCTTGAGTAGAACTGCTTGTTCACTCCAGGAATAAGCATGTTTGTAAGATGAGTCAAATTGAAGCAGAAAACATTCTTGGAGTGTCAGAATGCACAGATAGAAGGCAAATAAGCGTTCTATCGATTTATTTCGCTTAGTTGCTTACTCTTGAGTAGAACTGCATGTTCACGCCAGAAATAAGCATCTTTGTAAAATGAGTCAAATTGAAGCAGAACACATTGTTGGAGTATCATAATGCATAGATAGAAGGCAAATAAGCGTTCCATTGCTTTATTTCGCTTAGTTGCTTATTCTTGAGTAAAACTGCTTGTTCACTCCAGGAATAAGCATCTTTGTAAAATGAGTCAAATTGAAGCAGAACACATTATTGGAGTGTCATAATGCATAGATAGAAGGCAAATAAGCGTTCCATGGCTTTATTTCGCTTAGTTGCTTATTCTTGAGTAGAACTGCTTGTTCACTCCAGGAATAAGCATCTTTGTGAAATGAGTCAAATTGAAGCAGAACACATTGTTGGAGTGTCAGAATGCACAGATAGAAGGCGAAAAAGCGTTCTATCGCTTTATTTCGCTTAGTTGCTTACTCTTGAGTAGAACTGCATGTTCACGCCAGAAAAGCATCTTTGTGAAATGAGTCAAATTGAAGCAGAACACATTGGTGGAGTGTCAGAATGCATAGATAGAAGGCAAATAAGCGTTCCATGGCTTTATTTCGCTTAGTTGCTTACTCTTGAGTAGAACTGCATGTTCACAGCAGAAATAAGCATCTTTGTAAAATGAGCCAAATTGAAGTAGAAAACATTGTTGGAGTGTCAGAATGCATAGATAGAAGGCAAATAAGCGTTCTATCGCTTTATTTCGCTTAGTTGCTTACTCTTGAGTAGAACTGCATGTTCACGCCAGGAATAATCACCTTTGTAAAATGAGTCAAATTGAAGCAGAACACATTGTTGGAGTGTCAGAATGCATAGATAGAAGGCAAATAAGCGTTCTATCGCTTTATTTCGCTTAGTTGCTTACTCTTGAGTAGAACTGCATGTTCACGCCAGAAAAGCATCTTTGTGAAATGAGTCAAATTGAAGCAGAACACATTGGTGGAGTGTCAGAATGCATAGATAGAAGGCAAATAAGCGTTCCATGGCTTTATTTCGCTTAGTTGCTTACTCTTGAGTAGAACTGCATGTTCACAGCAGAAATAAGCATCTTTGTAAAATGAGCCAAATTGAAGTAGAAAACATTGTTGGAGTGTCAGAATGCATAGATAGAAGGCAAATAAGCGTTCCATGGCTTTATTTCGCTTAGTTGCTTACTCTTGAGTAGAACTGCATATTCACTCAAGAAATAAGCATCTTTGTAAAATGAGTCAAATTGAAGCAGAACACATTGTTGGAGTGTCAGAATGCATAGATAGAAGGCAAATAAGCGTTCCATGGCTTTATTTCGCTTAGTTGCATACTCTTGAGTCGAACTGCATGTTCACTCCAGAAATAAGCATCTTTGTAAAATGAGTCAAATTGAATCAGAACACATTGTTGGAGTGTCAGAATGCACAGATAGAAGGCAAATAAGCGTTCTATCGCTTTATTTCGCTTAGTTGCTTACTCTTGAGTAGAACTGCATGTTCACGCCAGAAATAAGCATCTTTGTAAAATGAGCCAAATTGAAGCAGAAAACATTGTTGGAGTGTCAGAATGCATAGATAGAAGGCAAATAAGCGTTCCATGGCTTTATTTCACTTAGTTGCTTACTCTTGAGTAGAACTGCATGTTCACTCCAGAAATAAGCATCTTTGTAAAATGAGTCAAATTGAAGCATAACACATTATTGGAGTGTCAGAATACATAGATAGAAGGCAAATAAGCGTTCCATGGCTTTATTTCGCTTAGTTGCTTATTCTTGAGTAGAACTGCTTGTTCACTCCAGGAATAAGCATGTTTGTAAGATGAGTCAAATTGAAGCAGAAAAGATTCTTGGAGTGTCAGAATGCACAGATAGAAGGCAAATAAGCGTTCTATCGCTTTATTTCGCTTAGTTGCTTACTCTTGAGTAGAACTGCATGTTCACGCCAGAATTAAGCATCTTTGTGAAATGAGTCAAATTGAAGCAGAACACATTGGTGGAGTGTCAGAATGCATAGATAGAAGGCAAATAAGCGTTCCATGGCTTTATTTCGCTTAGTTGCTTACTCTTGAGTAGAACTGCACACCAGAAATAAGCATCTTTGTAAAATGAGCCAAATTGAAGTAGAAAACATTGTTGGAGTGTCAGAATGCATAGATAGAAGGCAAATAAGCGTTCCATGGCTTTATTTCGCTTAGTTGCTTATTCTTGAGTAGAACTGCTTGTTCACTCCAGGAATAAGCATGTTTGTAAGATGAGTCAAATTGAAGCAGAAAACATTCTTGGAGTGTCAGAATGCACAGATAGAAGGCAAATAAGCGTTCTATCGATTTATTTCGCTTAGTTGCTTACTCTTGAGTAGAACTGCATGTTCACGCCAGAAATAAGCATCTTTGTAAAATGAGTCAAATTGAAGCAGAACACATTGTTGGAGTATCATAATGCATAGATAGAAGGCAAATAAGCGTTCCATGGCTTTATTTCGCTTAGTTGCTTACTCTTGTGTAGAACTGCATGTTCACACCAGAAATAAGCATCTTTGTAAAATGAGCCAAATTGAAGTAGAAAACATTGTTGGAGTGTCAGAATGCATAGATAGAAGGCAAATAAGCGTTCTATCGCTTTATTTCGCTTAGTTGCTTACTCTTGAGTAGAACTGCATGTTCACGCCAGGAATAATCACCTTTGTAAAATGAGTCAAATTGAAGCAGAACACATTGTTGGAGTGTCAGAATGCATAGATAGAAGGCAAATAAGCGTTCTATCGCTTTATTTCGCTTAGTTGCTTACTCTTGAGTAGAACTGCATGTTCATGCCAGAAAAGCATCTTTGTGAAATGAGTCAAATTGAAGCAGAACACATTGGTGGAGTGTCAGAATGCATAGATAGAAGGCAAATAAGCGTTCCATGGCTTTATTTCGCTTAGTTGCTTACTCTTGAGTAGAACTGCATGTTCACAGCAGAAATAAGCATCTTTGTAAAATGAGCCAAATTGAAGTAGAAAACATTGTTGGAGTGCCAGAATGCATAGATAGAAGGCAAATAAGCGTTCCATGGCTTTATTTCGCTTAGTTGCTTACTCTTGAGTAGAACTGCATATTCACTCAAGAAATAAGCATCTTTGTAAAATGAGTCAAATTGAAGCAGAACACATTGTTGGAGTGTCAGAATGCATAGATAGAAGACAAATAAGCGTTCCATGGCTTTATTTCGCTTAGTTGCTTACTCTTGAGTAGATCTGCATGTTCACGCCAGAATTAAGCATCTTTGTGAAATGAGTCAAATTGAAGCAGAACACATTGGTGGAGTGTCAGAATGCATAGATAGAAGGCAAATAAGCGTTCCATGGCTTTATTTCGCTTAGTTGCATACTCTTGAGTCGAACTGCATGTTCAGTCCAGAAATAAGCATCTTTGTAAAATGAGTCAAATTGAATCAGAACACATTGTTGGAGTGTCAGAATGCACAGATAGAAGGCAAATAAGCGTTCTATCGCTTTATTTCGCTTAGTTGCTTACTCTTGAGTAGAACTGCATGTTCACGCCAGAAATAAGCATCTTTGTAAAATGAGCCAAATTGAAGCAGAAAACATTGTTGGAGTGTCAGAATGCATAGATAGAAGGCAAATAAGCGTTCCATGGCTTTATTTCGCTTAGTTGCTTACTCTTGAGTAGAACTGCATGTTCACTCCAGAAATAAGCATCTTTGTAAAATGAGTCAAATTGAAGCAGAACACATTATTGGAGTGTCATAATGCATAGATAGAAGGCACATAAGCGTTCCATGGCTTTATTTCGCTTAGTTGCTTACTCTTGAGTAGAACTGCATATTCACTCAAGAAATAAGCATCTTTGTAAAATGAGTAAAATTGAAGCAGAACACATTGTTGGAGTGTCAGAATGCATAGATAGAAGGCAAATAAGCGTTCCATGGCTTTATTTCGCTTAGTTGCTTATTCTTGAGTAGAACTGCTTGTTCACTCCAGGAATAAGCATCTTTGTAAAATGAGTCAAATTGAAGCAGAACACATTGTTGGAGTGTCAGAATGCATAGATAGAAGGCAAATAAGCGTTCCATGGCTTTATTTCGCTTAGTTGCTTACTCTTGAGTAGATCTGCATGTTCACGCCAGAATTAAGCATCTTTGTGAAATGAGTCAAATTGAAGCAGAACACATTGGTGGAGTGTCAGAATGCATAGATAGAAGGCAAATAAGCGTTCCATGGCTTTATTTCGCTTAGTTGCTTACTCTTGAGTCGAACTGCATGTTCACTCCAGAAATAAGCATCTTTGTAAGATGAGTCAAATTGAAGCAGAAAAGATTCTTGGAGTGTCAGAATGCACAGATAGAAGGCAAATAAGCGTTCTATCGCTTTATTTCGCTTAGTTGCTTACTCTTGAGTAGAACTGCATGTTCACGCCAGAATTAAGCATCTTTGTGAAATGAGTCAAATTGAAGCAGAACACATTGGTGGAGTGTCAGAATGCATAGATAGAAGGCAAATAAGCGTTCCATGGCTTTATTTCGCTTAGTTGCTTACTCTTGAGTAGAACTGCACACCAGAAATAAGCATCTTTGTAAAATGAGCCAAATTGAAGTAGAAAACATTGTTGGAATGTCAGAATGCATAGATAGAAGGCAAATAAGCGTTCCATGGCTTTATTTCGCTTAGTTGCTTACTCTTGAGTAGAACTGCATATTCACTCAAGAAATAAGCATCTTTGTAAAATGAGTCAAATTGAAGCAGAACACATTGTTGGAGTGTCAGAATGCATAGATAGAAGGCAAATAAGCGTTCCATGGCTTTATTTCGCTTAGTTGCTTATTCTTGAGTAGAACTGCTTGTTCACTCCAGGAATAAGCATGTTTGTAAGATGAGTCAAATTGAAGCAGAAAACATTCTTGGAGTGTCAGAATGCACAGATAGAAGGCAAATAAGCGTTCTATCGATTTATTTCGCTTAGTTGCTTACTCTTGAGTAGAACTGCATGTTCACGCCAGAAATAAGCATCTTTGTAAAATGAGTCAAATTGAAGCAGAACACATTGTTGGAGTATCATAATGCATAGATAGAAGGCAAATAAGCGTTCCATTGCTTTATTTCGCTTAGTTGCTTATTCTTGAGTAAAACTGCTTGTTCACTCCAGGAATAAGCATCTTTGTAAAATGAGTCAAATTGAAGCAGAACACATTATTGGAGTGTCATAATGCATAGATAGAAGGCAAATAAGCGTTCCATGGCTTTATTTCGCTTAGTTGCTTATTCTTGAGTAGAACTGCTTGTTCACTCCAGGAATAAGCATCTTTGTGAAATGAGTCAAATTGAAGCAGAACACATTGTTGGAGTGTCAGAATGCACAGATAGAAGGCGAAAAAGCGTTCTATCGCTTTATTTCGCTTAGTTGCTTACTCTTGAGTAGAACTGCATGTTCACGCCAGAAAAGCATCTTTGTGAAATGAGTCAAATTGAAGCAGAACACATTGGTGGAGTGTCAGAATGCATAGATAGAAGGCAAATAAGCGTTCCATGGCTTTATTTCGCTTAGTTGCTTACTCTTGAGTAGAACTGCATGTTCACAGCAGAAATAAGCATCTTTGTAAAATGAGCCAAATTGAAGTAGAAAACATTGTTGGAGTGTCAGAATGCATAGATAGAAGGCAAATAAGCGTTCCATGGCTTTATTTCGCTTAGTTGCTTACTCTTGAGTAGAACTGCATGTTCACGCCAGAAATAAGCATCTTTGTAAAATGAGCCAAATTGAAGCAGAAAACATTGTTGGAGTGTCAGAATGCATAGATAGAAGGCAAATAAGCGTTCCATGGCTTTATTTCGCTTAGTTGCTTACTCTTGAGTAGAACTGCATGTTCACTCCAGAAATAAGCATCTTTGTAAAATGAGTCAAATTGAAGCAGAACACATTATTGGAGTGTCATAATGCATAGATAGAAGGCACATAAGCGTTCCATGGCTTTATTTCGCTTAGTTGCTTACTCTTGAGTAGAACTGCATATTCACTCAAGAAATAAGCATCTTTGTAAAATGAGTCAAATTGAAGCAGAACACATTGTTGGAGTGTCAGAATGCATAGATAGAAGGCAAATAAGCGTTCCATGGCTTTATTTCGCTTAGTTGCTTATTCTTGAGTAGAACTGCTTGTTCACTCCAGGAATAAGCATGTTTGTAAGATGAGTCAAATTGAAGCAGAAAAGATTCTTGGAGTGTCAGAATGCACAGATAGAAGGCAAATAAGCGTTCTATCGCTTTATTTCGCTTAGTTGCTTACTCTTGAGTAGAACTGCATGTTCACGCCAGAATTAAGCATCTTTGTGAAATGAGTCAAATTGAATCAGAACACATTGTTGGAGTGTCAGAATGCACAGATAGAAGGCAAATAAGCGTTCTATCGCTTTATTTCGCTTAGTTGCTTACTCTTGAGTAGAACTGCATGTTCACGCCAGAATTAAGCATCTTTGTGAAATGAGTCAAATTGAAGCAGAACACATTGGTGGAGTGTCAGAATGCATAGATAGAAGGCAAATAAGCGTTCCATGGCTTTATTTCGCTTAGTTGCTTATTCTTGAGTAGAACTGCTTGTTCACTCCAGGAATAAGCATGTTTGTAAGATGAGTCAAATTGAAGCAGAAAACATTCTTGGAGTGTCAGAATGCACAGATAGAAGGCAAATAAGCGTTCTATCGATTTATTTCGCTTAGTTGCTTACTCTTGAGTAGAACTGCATGTTCACGCCAGAAATAAGCATCTTTGTAAAATGAGTCAAATTGAAGCAGAACACATTGTTGGAGTATCATAATGCATAGATAGAAGGCAAATAAGCGTTCCATTGCTTTATTTCGCTTAGTTGCTTATTCTTGAGTAAAACTGCTTGTTCACTCCAGGAATAAGCATCTTTGTAAAATGAGTCAAATTGAAGCAGAACACATTATTGGAGTGTCATAATGCATAGATAGAAGGCAAATAAGCGTTCCATGGCTTTATTTCGCTTAGTTGCTTATTCTTGAGTAGAACTGCTTGTTCACTCCAGGAATAAGCATCTTTGTGAAATGAGTCAAATTGAAGCAGAACACATTGTTGGAGTGTCAGAATGCACAGATAGAAGGCGAAAAAGCGTTCTATCGCTTTATTTCGCTTAGTTGCTTACTCTTGAGTAGAACTGCATGTTCACGCCAGAAAAGCATCTTTGTGAAATGAGTCAAATTGAAGCAGAACACATTGGTGGAGTGTCAGAATGCATAGATAGAAGGCAAATAAGCGTTCCATGGCTTTATTTCGCTTAGTTGCTTACTCTTGAGTAGAACTGCATGTTCACAGCAGAAATAAGCATCTTTGTAAAATGAGCCAAATTGAAGTAGAAAACATTGTTGGAGTGTCAGAATGCATAGATAGAAGGCAAATAAGCGTTCCATGGCTTTATTTCGCTTAGTTGCTTACTCTTGAGTAGAACTGCATATTCACTCAAGAAATAAGCATCTTTGTAAAATGAGTCAAATTGAAGCAGAACACATTGTTGGAGTGTCAGAATGCATAGATAGTAGGCAAATAAGCGTTCCATGGCTTTATTTCGCTTAGTTGCTTACTCTTGAGTCGAACTGCATGTTCACTCCAGAAATAAGCATCTTTGTAAAATGAGTCAAATTGAAGCAGAACACATTGTTGGAGTGTCAGAATGCACAGATAGAAGGCAAATAAGCGTTCTATCGCTTTATTTCGCTTAGTTGCTTACTCTTGAGTAGAACTGCATGTTCACGCCAGAAATAAGCATCTTTGTAAAATGAGCCAAATTGAAGCAGAAAACATTGTTGGAGTGTCAGAATGCATAGATAGAAGGCAAATAAGCGTTCCATGGCTTTATTTCGCTTAATTGCTTACTCTTGAGTAGAACTGCATGTTCACTCCAGAAATAAGCATCTTTGTAAAATGAGTCAAATTGAAGCAGAACACATTATTGGAGTGTCATAATGCATAGATAGAAGGCACATAAGCGTTCCATGGCTTTATTTCGCTTAGTTGCTTACTCTTGAGTAGAACTGCATATTCACTCAAGAAATAAGCATCTTTGTAAAATGAGTCAAATTGAAGCAGAACACATTGTTGGAGTGTCAGAATGCATAGATAGAAGGCAAATAAGCGTTCCATGGCTTTATTTCGCTTAGTTGCTTATTCTTGAGTAGAACTGCTTGTTCACTCCAGGAATAAGCATGTTTGTAAGATGAGTCAAATTGAAGCAGAAAAGATTCTTGGAGTGTCAGAATGCACAGATAGAAGGCAAATAAGCGTTCTATCGCTTTATTTCGCTTAGTTGCTTACTCTTGAGTAGAACTGCATGTTCACGCCAGAATTAAGCATCTTTGTGAAATGAGTCAAATTGAATCAGAACACATTGTTGGAGTGTCAGAATGCACAGATAGAAGGCAAATAAGCGTTCTATCGCTTTATTTCGCTTAGTTGCTTACTCTTGAGTAGAACTGCATGTTCACGCCAGAATTAAGCATCTTTGTGAAATGAGTCAAATTGAAGCAGAACACATTGGTGGAGTTTCAGAATGCATAGATAGAAGGCAAATAAGCGTTCCATGGCTTTATTTCGCTTAGTTGCTTACTCTTGAGTAGAACTGCTTGTTCACTCCAGGAATAAGCATCTTTGTTAAATGAGTCAAATTGAAGCAGAAAACATTCTTGGAGTGTCAGAATGCACAGATAGAAGGCAAATAAGCGTTTTATCGCTTTATTTCGCTTAGTTGCTTACTCTTGAGAAGAACTACATGTTCACGCCAGAATTAAGCATCTTTGTGAAATGAGTCAAATTGAATCAGAACACATTGCTGGAGTGTCAGAATGCACAGATAGAAGGCAAATAAGCGTTCTATCGCTTTATTTCGCTTAGTTGCTTATTCTTGAGTAGAACTGCTTGTTCACTCCAGGAATAAGCATCTTTGTAAAATGAGTCAAATTGAAGCAGAAAACATTCTTGGAGTGTCAGAATGCACAGATAGAAGGCAAATAAGCGTTCTATCGCTTTATTTCGCTTAGTTGCTTACTCTTGAGTAGAACTGCATGTTCACGCCAGAATTAAGCATCTTTGTAAAATGAGCCAAATTGAAGTAGAAAACATTGTTGGAGTGTCAGAATGCATAGATAGAAGGCAAATAAGTGTTCCATGGCTTTATTTCGCTTAGTTGCTTACTCTTGAGTAGAACTGCATATTCACTCAAGAAAAAAGCATCTTTGTAAAATGAGTCAAATTGAAGCAGAACACATTGTTGGAGTGTCAGAATGCATAGATAGAAGGCAAATAAGCGTTCTATCGCTTTATTTCGCTTAGTTGCTTACTCTTGAGTAGAACTGCATGTTCACGCCAGAATTAAGCATCTTTGTGAAATGAGTCAAATTGAAGCAGAACACATTGGTGGAGTGTCAGAATGCACAGATAGAAGGCAAATAAGCGTTCCATGGCTTTATTTCGCTTAGTTGCTTACTCTTGAGTAGAACTGCATGTTCACACCAGAAATAAGCATCATTGTAAAATGAGCCAAATTGAAGTAGAAAACATTGTTAGAGTGTCAGAATGCATAGATAGAAGGCAAATAAGCGTTCCATGGCTTTATTTCGCTTAGTTGCTTACTCTTGAGTAGAACTGCATATTCACTCAAGAATTAAGCATCTTTGTAAAATGAGTCAAATTGAAGCAGAACACATTGTTGGAGTGTCAGAATGCATAGATAGAAGGCAAATAAGCGTTCTATCGCTTTATTTCGCTTAGTTGCTTACTCTAGAGTAGAACTGCATGTTCACGCCAGAAATAAGCATCTTTGTAAAATGAGCCAAATTGAAGCAGAAAAGATTGTTGGAGTGTCAGAATGCACAGATAGAAGGCGAAAAAGCGTTCCATGGCTTTATTTCTCTTAGTTGCTTACTCTTGAGTAGAACTGCATGTTCACTCCAGAAATAAGCATCTTTGTAAAATGAGTCAAATTGAAGCAGAACACATTGTTGGAGTATCATAATGCATAGATAGAAGGCAAATAAGCGTTCCATGGCTTTATTTCGCTTAGTTGCTTATTCTTGAGTAAAACTGCTTGTTCACTCCAGGAATAAGCATCTTTGTAAAATGAGTCAAATTGAAGCAGAACACATTATTGGAGTGTCATAATGCATAGATAGAAGGCAAATAAGCGTTCCATGGCTTTATTTCGCTTAGTTGCTTACTCTTGAGTAGAACTGCATGTTCACTCCAGAAATAAGCATCTTTGTAAAATGAGTCAAATTGAAGCAGAACACATTGTTGGAGTGTCGGAATGCATAGATAGAAGGCAAATAAACGTTCCATGGCTTTATTTCGCTTAGTTGCTTACTCTTGAGTAGAACTGCATGTTCACACCAGAAATAAGCATCTTTGTAAAATGAGCCAAATTGAAGTAGAAAACATTGTTGGAGTGTCAGAATGCATAGATAGAAGGCAAATAAGCGTTCCATGGCTTTATTTCGCTTAGTTGCTTACTCTTGAGTAGAACTGCATGTTCACACCAGAAATAAGCATCTTTGTAAAATGAGCCAAATTGAAGTAGAAAACATTGTTGGAGTGTCAGAATGCATAGATAGAAGGCAAATAAGCGTTCCATGGCTTTATTTCGCTTAGTTGCTTACTCTTGAGTAGAACTGCATGTTCACACCAGAAATAAGCATCTTTGTAAAATGAGTCAAATTGAAGCAGAACACATTGTTGGAGTGTCGGAATGCATAGATAGAAGGCAAATAAGCGTTCCATGGCTTTATTTCGCTTAGTTGCTTACTCTTGAGTAGAACTGCATGTTCACTCCAGAAATAAGCATCTTTGTAAAATGAGTCAAATTGAAGCAGAACACATTGTTGGAGTGTCGGAATGCATAGATAGAAGGCAAATAAGCGTTCCATGGCTTTATTTCGCTTAGTTGCTTACTCTTGAGTAGAACTGCATGTTCACACCAGAAATAAGCATCTTTGTAAAATGAGCCAAATTGAAGTAGAAAACATTGTTGGAGTGTCAGAATGCATAGATAGAAGGCAAATAAGCGTTCCATGGCTTTATTTCGCTTAGTTGCTTACTCTTGAGTAGAACTGCATGTTCACACCAGAAATAAGCATCTTTGTAAAATGAGCCAAATTGAAGTAGAAAACATTGTTGGAGTGTCAGAATGCATAGATAGAAGGCAAATAAGCGTTCCATGGCTTTATTTCGCTTAGTTGCTTACTCTTGAGTAGAACTGCATGTTCACACCAGAAATAAGCATCTTTGTAAAATGAGCCAAATTGAAGTAGAAAACATTGTTGGAGTGTCAGAATGCATAGATAGAAGGCGAATAAGCGTTCCATGGCTTTATTTCCCTTAGTTGCTTACTCTTGAGTAGAACTGCATATTCACTCAAGAAATAAGCATCTTTGTAAAATGAGTCAAATTGAAGCAGAACACATTGTTGGAGTGTCAGAATGCATAGATAGAAGGCAAATAAGCGTTCCATGGCTTTATTTCGCTTAGTTGCTTATTCTTGAGTAGAACTGCTTGTTCACTCCAGGAATAAGCATGTTTGTAAGATGAGTCAAATTGAAGCAGAAAACATTCTTGGAGTGTCAGAATGCACAGATAGAAGGTAAATAAGCGTTCTATCGCTTTATTTCGCTTAGTTGCTTACTCTTGAGTAGAACTGCTTGTTCACGCCAGAATTAAGCATCTTTGTGAAATGAGTCAAATTGAATCAGAACACATTGTTGGAGTGTCAGAATGCACAGATAGAAGGCAAATAAGCGTTCCATGGCTTTATTTCGCTTAGTTGCTTACTCTTGAGTAGAACTGCATATTCACTCAAGAAATAAGCATCTTTGTAAAATGAGTCAAATTGAAGCAGAACACATTGTTGGAGTGTCAGAATGCATAGATAGAAGGCAAATAAGCGTTCCATGGCTTTATTTCGCTTAGTTGCTTATTCTTGAGTAGAACTGCTTGTTCACTCCAGGAATAAGCATGTTTGTAAGATGAGTCAAATTGAAGCAGAAAACATTCTTGGAGTGTCAGAATGCACAGATAGAAGGTAAATAAGCGTTCTATCGCTTTATTTCGCTTAGTTGCTTACTGTTGAGTAGAACTGCATGTTCACGCCAGAAATAAGCATCTTTGTAAAATGAAGCAGAAAACATTGTTGGAGTGTCAGAATGCATAGATAGAAGGCAAATAAGCGTTCCATGGCTTTATTTCGCTTAGTTGCTTATTCTTGAGTAGAACTGCTTGTTCACTCCAGGAATAAGCATCTTTGTAAAATGAGTCAAATTGAAGCAGAAAACATTGTTGGAGTGTCAGAATGCATAGATAGAAGGCAAATAAGCGTTCCATGGCTTTATTTCGCTTAGTTGCTTACTCTTGAGTAGAACTGCATGTTCACACCAGAAATAAGCATCTTTGTAAAAAGAGCCAAATTGAAGTAGAAAACATTGTTGGAGTGTCAGAATGCATAGATAGAAGGCAAATAAGCGTTCCATGGCTTTATTTCGCTTAGTTGCTTACTCTTGAGTAGAACTGCATATTCACTCAAGAAATAAGCATCTTTGTAAAATGAGTCAAATTGAAGCAGAACACATTGTTGGAGTGTCAGAATGCACAGATAGAAGGCAAATAAGCGTTCCATGGCTTTATTTCGCTTAGTTGCTTACTCTTGAGTAGAACTGCATATTCACTCAAGAAATAAGCATCTTTGTAAGACGAGTCAAATTGAAGCAGAAAACATTCTTGGAGTGTCAGAATGCACAGATAGAAGGCAAATAAGCGTTCTATCGCTTTATTTCGCTTAGTTGCTTACTCTTGAGTAGAACTGCATGTTCACGCCAGAATTAAGGATCTTTGTGAAATGAGTCAAATTGAATCAAAACACATTGTTGGAGTGTCAGAATGCACAGATAGAAGGCAAATAAGCGTTCTATCGCTTTATTTCGCTTAGTTGCTTACTCTTGAGTAGAACTGCAGGTTCACGCCAGAAATAAGCATCTTTGTAAAATGAGCCAAATTGAAGCAGAAAACAGTGTTGGAGTTTCAGAATGCATAGATAGAAGGCAAATAAGCGTTCCATGGCTTTATTTCGCTTAGTTGCTTATTCTTGAGTAGAACTGCTTGTTCACTCCAGGAATAAGCATCTTTGTAAAATGAGTCAAATTGAAGCAGAAAACATTCTTGGAGTGTCAGAATGCACAGATAGAAGGCAAATAAGCGTTCCATGGCTTTATTTCGCTTAGTTGCTTACTCTTGAGTAGAACTGCATGTTCACACCAGAAATAAGCATCTTTGTAAAATGAGCCAAATTGAAGTAGAAAACATTGTTGGAGTGTCAGAATGCATAGATAGAAGGCAAATAAGCGTTCCATGGCTTTATTTCGCTTAGTTGCTTACGCTTGAGTAGAACTGCATATTCACTCAAGAAATAAGCATCTTTGTAAAATGAGTCAAATTGAAGCAGAACACATTGTTGGAGTGTCAGAATGCATAGATAGAAGGCAAATAAGCGTTCCATGGCTTTATTTCGCTTAGTTGCTTACTCTTGAGTCGAACTGCATGTTTGGAGTGTCAGAATGCACAGATAGAAGGCAAATAAGCGTTCTATCGCTTTATTTCGCTTAGTTGCTTACTCTTGAGTAGAACTGCATGTTCACTCCAGGAATAATCACCTTTGTAAAATGAGTCAAATTGAAGCAGAACACATTGTTGGAGTGTCAGAATGCTCAGATAGAAGGCGAAAAAGCGTTCTATCGCTTTATTTCGCTTAGTTGCTTACTCTTGAGTAGAACTGCATGTTCACGCCAGAAATAAGCATCTTTGTGAAATGAGTCGAATTGAAGCAGAAAACATTGTTGGAGTGTCAGAAAAGCACAGATAGAAGGCAAATAAGCGTTCTATCGCTTTATTTCGCTTAGTTGCTTACTCTTGAGTAGAACTGCATGTTCACGCCAGAAAAGCATCTTTGTGAAATGAGTCAAATTGAAGCAGAACACATTGTTGGAGTGTCAGAATGCATAGATAGAAGGCAAATAAGCGTTCCATGGCTTTATTTCGCTTAGTTGCTTACTCTTGAGTAGAACTGCATGTTCACACCAGAAATAAGCATCTTTGTAAAATGAGCCAAATTGAAGTAGAAAACATTGTTGGAGTGTCAGAATGCATAGATAGAAGGCAAATAAGCGTTCCATGGCTTTATTTCGCTTAGTTGCTTACTCTTGAGTAGAACTGCATATTCACTCAAGAAATAAGCATCTTTGTAAAATGAGTCAAATTGAAGCAGAACACATTGTTGGAGTGTCAGAATGCATAGATAGAAGGCAAATAAGCGTTCCATGGCTTTATTTCGCTTAGTTGCTTACTCTTGAGTAGAACTGCATGTTCACGCCAGAAATAAGGTTCTTTGTGAAATGAGCCAAATTGAAGCAGAAAACATTGTCGGAGTGTCAGAATGCACAGATAGAAGGCAAATAAGCGTTCCATGGCTTTATTTCGCTTAGTTGCTTACTCTTGAGTAGAACTGCATGTTCACGCCAGAAATAAGGTTCTTTGTGAAATGAGCCAAATTGAAGCAGAAAACATTGTCGGAGTGTCAGAATGCATAGATAGAAGGCAAATAAGCGTTCCATGGCTTTATTTCGCTTAGTTGCTTATTCTTGAGTAGAACTGCTTGTTCACTCCAGGAATAAGCATCTTTGTAAAATGAGTCAAATTGAAGCAGAACACATTATTGGAGTGTCATAATGCATAGATAGAAGGCACATAAGCGTTCCATGGCTTTATTTCGCTTAGTTGCTTACTCTTGAGTAGAACTGCATGTTCACTCCAGAAATAAGCATCTTTGTAAAATGAGTCAAATTGAAGCAGAACACATTATTGGAGTGTCATAATGCATAGATAGAAGGCAAATAAGCGTTCCATGGCTTTATTTCGCTTAGTTGCTTATTCTTGAGTAGAACTGCTTGTTCACTCCAGGAATAAGCACCTTTATAAAATGAGTCAAATTGAAGCAGAAAACATTCTTGGAGTGTCAGAATGCACAGATAGAAGGCAAATAAGAGTTCTTTCGCTTTATTTCGCTTAGTTGCTTACTCTTGAGTAGAACTGCATGTTCACGCCAGAATTAAGCATCTTTGTGAAATGAGTCAAATTGAATCAGAACACATTGTTGGAGTGTCAGAATGCACAGATAGAAGGCAAAAAAGCGTTCTATCGCTTTATTTCGCTTAGTTGCTTACTCTTGAGTAGAACTGCATGTTCACTCCAGAAATAAGCATCTTTGTGAAATGAGTCAAATTGAATCAGAACACATTGTTGGAGTGTCAGAATGCACAGATAGAAGGCAAATAAGCGTTCTATCGCTTTATTTCGCTTAGTTGCTTACTCTTGAGTAGAACTGCATGTTCACGCCAGAAATAAGCATCTTTGTAAAATGAGCCAAATTGAAGCAGAAAACATTGTTGGAGTGTCAGAATGCATAGATAGAAGGCAAAAAAGCGTTCCATGGCTTTATTTCGCTTAGTTGCTTACTCTTGAGTAGAACTGCACACCAGAAATAAGCATCTTTGTAAAATGAGCCAAATTGAAGTAGAAAACATTGTTGGAGTGTCAGAATGCATAGATAGAAGGCAAATAAGCGTTCCATGGCTTTATTTCGCTTAGTTGCTTACTCTTGAGTAGAACTGCATATTCACTCAAGAAATAAGCATCTTTGTAAAATGAGTCAAATTGAAGCAGAACACATTGTTGGAGTGTCAGAATGCATAGATAGAAGGCAAATAAGCGTTCCATGGCTTTATTTCGTTTAGTTGCTTACTCTTGAGTAGAACTGCATGTTCACACCAGAAATAAGCATCTTTGTAAAATGAGCCAAATTGAAGTAGAAAACATTGTTGGAGTGTCAGAATGCATAGATAGAAGGCAAATAAGCGTTCTATCGCTTTATTTCGCTTAGTTGCTTACTCTTGAGTAGAACTGCATGTTCACGCCAGGAATAATCACCTTTGTAAAATGAGTCAAATTGAAGCAGAACACATTGTTGGAGTGTCAGAATGCATAGATAGAAGGCAAATAAGCGTTCTATCGCTTTATTTCGCTTAGTTGCTTACTCTTGAGTAGAACTGCATGTTCACGCCAGAAAAGCATCTTTGTGAAATGAGTCAAATTGAAGCAGAACACATTGGTGGAGTGTCAGAATGCATAGATAGAAGGCAAATAAGCGTTCCATGGCTTTATTTCGCTTAGTTGCTTACTCTTGAGTAGAACTGCATGTTCACAGCAGAAATAAGCATCTTTGTAAAATGAGCCAAATTGAAGTAGAAAACATTGTTGGAGTGTCAGAATGCATAGATAGAAGGCAAATAAGCGTTCCATGGCTTTATTTCGCTTAGTTGCTTACTCTTGAGTAGAACTGCATATTCACTCAAGAAATAAGCATCTTTGTAAAATGAGTCAAATTGAAGCAGAACACATTGTTGGAGTGTCAGAATGCATAGATAGAAGGCAAATAAGCGTTCCATGGCTTTATTTCGCTTAGTTGCATACTCTTGAGTCGAACTGCATGTTCACTCCAGAAATAAGCATCTTTGTAAAATGAGTCAAATTGAATCAGAACACATTGTTGGAGTGTCAGAATGCACAGATAGAAGGCAAATAAGCGTTCTATCGCTTTATTTCGCTTAGTTGCTTACTCTTGAGTAGAACTGCATGTTCACGCCAGAAATAAGCATCTTTGTAAAATGAGCCAAATTGAAGCAGAAAACATTGTTGGAGTGTCAGAATGCATAGATAGAAGGCAAATAAGCGTTCCATGGCTTTATTTCGCTTAGTTGCTTACTCTTGAGTAGAACTGCATGTTCACTCCAGAAATAAGCATCTTTGTAAAATGAGTCAAATTGAAGCAGAACACATTATTGGAGTGTCAGAATACATAGATAGAAGGCAAATAAGCGTTCCATGGCTTTATTTCGCTTAGTTGCTTATTCTTGAGTAGAACTGCTTGTTCACTCCAGGAATAAGCATGTTTGTAAGATGAGTCAAATTGAAGCAGAAAAGATTCTTGGAGTGTCAGAATGCACAGATAGAAGGCAAATAAGCGTTCTATCGCTTTATTTCGCTTAGTTGCTTACTCTTGAGTAGAACTGCATGTTCACGCCAGAATTAAGCATCTTTGTGAAATGAGTCAAATTGAAGCAGAACACATTGGTGGAGTGTCAGAATGCATAGATAGAAGGCAAATAAGCGTTCCATGGCTTTATTTCGCTTAGTTGCTTACTCTTGAGTAGAACTGCACACCAGAAATAAGCATCTTTGTAAAATGAGCCAAATTGAAGTAGAAAACATTGTTGGAGTGTCAGTATGCATAGATAGAAGGCAAATAAGCGTTCCATGGCTTTATTTCGCTTAGTTGCTTATTCTTGAGTAGAACTGCTTGTTCACTCCAGGAATAAGCATGTTTGTAAGATGAGTCAAATTGAAGCAGAAAACATTCTTGGAGTGTCAGAATGCACAGATAGAAGGCAAATAAGCGTTCTATCGATTTATTTCGCTTAGTTGCTTACTCTTGAGTAGAACTGCATGTTCACGCCAGAAATAAGCATCTTTGTAAAATGAGTCAAATTGAAGCAGAACACATTGTTGGAGTATCATAATGCATAGATAGAAGGCAAATAAGCGTTCCATTGCTTTATTTCGCTTAGTTGCTTATTCTTGAGTAAAACTGCTTGTTCACTCCAGGAATAAGCATCTTTGTAAAATGAGTCAAATTGAAGCAGAACACATTATTGGAGTGTCATAATGCATAGATAGAAGGCAAATAAGCGTTCCATGGCTTTATTTCGCTTAGTTGCTTACTCTTGTGTAGAACTGCATGTTCACACCAGAAATAAGCATCTTTGTAAAATGAGCCAAATTGAAGTAGAAAACATTGTTGGAGTGTCAGAATGCATAGATAGAAGGCAAATAAGCGTTCTATCGCTTTATTTCGCTTAGTTGCTTACTCTTGAGTAGAACTGCATGTTCACGCCAGGAATAATCACCTTTGTAAAATGAGTCAAATTGAAGCAGAACACATTGTTGGAGTGTCAGAATGCATAGATAGAAGGCAAATAAGCGTTCTATCGCTTTATTTCGCTTAGTTGCTTACTCTTGAGTAGAACTGCATGTTCATGCCAGAAAAGCATCTTTGTGAAATGAGTCAAATTGAAGCAGAACACATTGGTGGAGTGTCAGAATGCATAGATAGAAGGCAAATAAGCGTTCCATGGCTTTATTTCGCTTAGTTGCTTACTCTTGAGTAGAACTGCATGTTCACAGCAGAAATAAGCATCTTTGTAAAATGAGCCAAATTGAAGTAGAAAACATTGTTGGAGTGCCAGAATGCATAGATAGAAGGCAAATAAGCGTTCCATGGCTTTATTTCGCTTAGTTGCTTACTCTTGAGTAGAACTGCATATTCACTCAAGAAATAAGCATCTTTGTAAAATGAGTCAAATTGAAGCAGAACACATTGTTGGAGTGTCAGAATGCATAGATAGTAGGCAAATAAGCGTTCCATGGCTTTATTTCGCTTAGTTGCTTACTCTTGAGTAGATCTGCATGTTCACGCCAGAATTAAGCATCTTTGTGAAATGAGTCAAATTGAAGCAGAACACATTGGTGGAGTGTCAGAATGCATAGATAGAAGGCAAATAAGCGTTCCATGGCTTTATTTCGCTTAGTTGCATACTCTTGAGTCGAACTGCATGTTCAGTCCAGAAATAAGCATCTTTGTAAAATGAGTCAAATTGAATCAGAACACATTGTTGGAGTGTCAGAATGCACAGATAGAAGGCAAATAAGCGTTCTATCGCTTTATTTCGCTTAGTTGCTTACTCTTGAGTAGAACTGCATGTTCACGCCAGAAATAAGCATCTTTGTAAAATGAGCCAAATTGAAGCAGAAAACATTGTTGGAGTGTCAGAATGCATAGATAGAAGGCAAATAAGCGTTCCATGGCTTTATTTCGCTTAGTTGCTTACTCTTGAGTAGAACTGCATGTTCACTCCAGAAATAAGCATCTTTGTAAAATGAGTCAAATTGAAGCAGAACACATTATTGGAGTGTCATAATGCATAGATAGAAGGCACATAAGCGTTCCATGGCTTTATTTCGCTTAGTTGCTTACTCTTGAGTAGAACTGCATATTCACTCAAGAAATAAGCATCTTTGTAAAATGAGTAAAATTGAAGCAGAACACATTGTTGGAGTGTCAGAATGCACAGATAGAAGGCAAATAAGCGTTCTATCGCTTTATTTCGCTTAGTTGCTTACTCTTGAGTAGAACTGCATGTTCACGCCAGAAATAAGCATCTTTGTAAAATGAGCCAAATTGAAGCAGAAAACATTGTTGGAGTGTCAGAATGCATAGATAGAAGGCAAAAAAGCGTTCCATGGCTTTATTTCGCTTAGTTGCTTACTCTTGAGTAGAACTGCATGTTCACTCCAGAAATAAGCTTCTTTGTAAAATGAGTCAAATTGAAGCAGAACACATTATTGGAGTGTCATAATGCATAGATAGAAGGCACATAAGCGTTCCATGGCTTTATTTCGCTTAGTTGCTTACTCTTGAGTAGAACTGCATATTCACTCAAGAAATAAGCATCTTTGTAAAATGAGTCAAATTGAAGCAGAACACATTGTTGGAGTGTCAGAATGCATAGATAGAAGGCAAATAAGCGTTCCATGGCTTTATTTCGCTTAGTTGCTTATTCTTGAGTAGAACTGCTTGTTCACTCCAGGAATAAGCATGTTTGTAAGATGAGTCAAATTGAAGCAGAAAACATTCTTGGAGTGTCAGAATGCACAGATAGAAGGCAAATAAGCGTTCTACCGCTTTATTTTGCTTAGTTGCTTACTCTTGAGTAGAACTGCATGTTCACGCCAGAATTAAGCATCTTTGTGAAATGAGTCAAATTGAAGCAGAACACATTGGTGGAGTGTCAGAATGCATAGATAGAAGGCAAATAAGCGTTCCATGGCTTTATTTCGCTTAGTTGCTTACTCTTGAGTAGAACTGCACACCAGAAATAAGCATCTTTGTAAAATGAGCCAAATTGAAGTAGAAAACATTGTTGGAGTGTCAGAATGCATAGATAGAAGGCAAATAAGCGTTCCATGGCTTTATTTCGCTTAGTTGCTTACTCTTGAGTAGAACTGCATATTCACTCAAGAAATAAGCATCTTTGTAAAATGAGTCAAATTGAAGCAGAACACATTGTTGGAGTGTCAGAATGCATAGATAGAAGGCAAATAAGCGTTCCATGGCTTTATTTCGCTTAGTTGCTTATTCTTGAGTAGAACTGCTTGTTCACTCCAGGAATAAGCATGTTTGTAAGATGAGTCAAATTGAAGCAGAAAACATTCTTGGAGTGTCAGAATGCACAGATAGAAGGCAAATAAGCGTTCTATCGATTTATTTCGCTTAGTTGCTTACTCTTGAGTAGAACTGCATGTTCACGCCAGAAATAAGCATCTTTGTAAAATGAGTCAAATTGAAGCAGAACACATTGTTGGAGTGTCAGAATGCACAGATAGAAGGCAAATAAGCGTTCCATGGCTTTATTTCGCTTAGTTGCTTACTCTTGAGTAGAACTGCATGTTCACACCAGAAATAAGCATCTTTGTAAAATGAGCCAAATTGAAGTAGAAAACATTGTTGGAGTGTCAGAATGCATAGATAGAAGGCAAATAAGCGTTCTATCGCTTTATTTCGCTTAGTTGCTTACTCTTGAGTAGAACTGCATGTTCACGCCAGGAATAATCACCTTTGTAAAATGAGTCAAATTGAAGCAGAACACATTGTTGGAGTGTCAGAATGCATAGATAGAAGGCAAATAAGCGTTCTATCGCTTTATTTCGCTTAGTTGCTTACTCTTGAGTAGAACTGCATGTTCACGCCAGAAAAGCATCTTTGTGAAATGAGTCAAATTGAAGCAGAACACATTGGTGGAGTGTCAGAATGCATAGATAGAAGGCAAATAAGCGTTCCATGGCTTTATTTCGCTTAGTTGCTTACTCTTGAGTAGAACTGCATGTTCACTCCAGAAATAAGCATCTTTGTAAAATGAGCCAAATTGAAGTAGAAAACATTGTTGGAGTGTCAGAATGCATAGATAGAAGGCAAATAAGCGTTCCATGGCTTTATTTCGCTTAGTTGCTTACTCTTGAGTAGAACTGCATATTCACTCAAGAAATAAGCATCTTTGTAAAATGAGTCAAATTGAAGCAGAACACATTGTTGGAGTGTCAGAATGCATAGATAGAAGGCAAATAAGCGTTCCATGGCTTTATTTCGCTTAGTTGCATACTCTTGAGTCGAACTGCATGTTCACTCCAGAAATAAGCATCTTTGTAAAATGAGTCAAATTGAATCAGAACACATTGTTGGAGTGTCAGAATGCACAGATAGAAGGCAAATAAGCGTTCTATCGCTTTATTTCGCTTAGTTGCTTACTCTTGAGTAGAACTGCATGTTCACGCCAGAAATAAGCATCTTTGTAAAATGAGCCAAATTGAAGCAGAAAACATTGTTGGAGTGTCAGAATGCATAGATAGAAGGCAAATAAGCGTTCCATGGCTTTATTTCGCTTAGTTGCTTACTCTTGAGTAGAACTGCATGTTCACTCCAGAAATAAGCATCTTTGTAAAATGAGTCAAATTGAAGCAGAACACATTATTGGAGTGTCAGAATACATAGATAGAAGGCAAATAAGCGTTCCATGGCTTTATTTCGCTTAGTTGCTTATTCTTGAGTAGAACTGCTTGTTCACTCCAGGAATAAGCATGTTTGTAAGATGAGTCAAATTGAAGCAGAAAAGATTCTTGGAGTGTCAGAATGCACAGATAGAAGGCAAATAAGCGTTCTATCGCTTTATTTCGCTTAGTTGCTTACTCTTGAGTAGAACTGCATGTTCACGCCAGAATTAAGCATCTTTGTGAAATGAGTCAAATTGAAGCAGAACACATTGGTGGAGTGTCAGAATGCATAGATAGAAGGCAAATAAGCGTTCCATGGCTTTATTTCGCTTAGTTGCTTACTCTTGAGTAGAACTGCACACCAGAAATAAGCATCTTTGTAAAATGAGCCAAATTGAAGTAGAAAACATTGTTGGAGTGTCAGAATGCATAGATAGAAGGCAAATAAGCGTTCCATGGCTTTATTTCGCTTAGTTGCTTATTCTTGAGTAGAACTGCTTGTTCACTCCAGGAATAAGCATGTTTGTAAGATGAGTCAAATTGAAGCAGAAAACATTCTTGGAGTGTCAGAATGCACAGATAGAAGGCAAATAAGCGTTCTATCGATTTATTTCGCTTAGTTGCTTACTCTTGAGTAGAACTGCATGTTCACGCCAGAATTAAGCATCTTTGTAAAATGAGTCAAATTGAAGCAGAACACATTGTTGGAGTATCATAATGCATAGATAGAAGGCAAATAAGCGTTCCATTGCTTTATTTCGCTTAGTTGCTTATTCTTGAGTAAAACTGCTTGTTCACTCCAGGAATAAGCATCTTTGTAAAATGAGTCAAATTGAAGCAGAACACATTATTGGAGTGTCATAATGCATAGATAGAAGGCAAATAAGCGTTCCATGGCTTTATTTCGCTTAGTTGCTTACTCTTGTGTAGAACTGCATGTTCACACCAGAAATAAGCATCTTTGTAAAATGAGCCAAATTGAAGTAGAAAACATTGTTGGAGTGTCAGAATGCATAGATAGAAGGCAAATAAGCGTTCTATCGCTTTATTTCGCTTAGTTGCTTACTCTTGAGTAGAACTGCATGTTCACGCCAGGAATAATCACCTTTGTAAAATGAGTCAAATTGAAGCAGAACACATTGTTGGAGTGTCAGAATGCATAGATAGAAGGCAAATAAGCGTTCTATCGCTTTATTTCGCTTTGTTGCTTACTCTTGAGTAGAACTGCATGTTCATGCCAGAAAAGCATCTTTGTGAAATGAGTCAAATTGAAGCAGAACACATTGGTGGAGTGTCAGAATGCATAGATAGAAGGCAAATAAGCGTTCCATGGCTTTATTTCGCTTAGTTGCTTACTCTTGAGTAGAACTGCATGTTCACAGCAGAAATAAGCATCTTTGTAAAATGAGCCAAATTGAAGTAGAAAACATTGTTGGAGTGCCAGAATGCATAGATAGAAGGCAAATAAGCGTTCCATGGCTTTATTTCGCTTAGTTGCTTACTCTTGAGTAGAACTGCATATTCACTCAAGAAATAAGCATCTTTGTAAAATGAGTCAAATTGAAGCAGAACACATTGTTGGAGTGTCAGAATGCATAGATAGAAGGCAAATAAGCGTTCCATGGCTTTATTTCGCTTAGTTGCTTACTCTTGAGTAGATCTGCATGTTCACGCCAGAATTAAGCATCTTTGTGAAATGAGTCAAATTGAAGCAGAACACATTGGTGGAGTGTCAGAATGCATAGATAGAAGGCAAATAAGCGTTCCATGGCTTTATTTCGCTTAGTTGCATACTCTTGAGTCGAACTGCATGTTCAGTCCAGAAATAAGCATCTTTGTAAAATGAGTCAAATTGAATCAGAACACATTGTTGGAGTGTCAGAATGCACAGATAGAAGGCAAATAAGCGTTCTATCGCTTTATTTCGCTTAGTTGCTTACTCTTGAGTAGAACTGCATGTTCACGCCAGAAATAAGCATCTTTGTAAAATGAGCCAAATTGAAGCAGAAAACATTGTTGGAGTGTCAGAATGCATAGATAGAAGGCAAATAAGCGTTCCATGGCTTTATTTCGCTTAGTTGCTTACTCTTGAGTAGAACTGCATGTTCACTCCAGAAATAAGCATCTTTGTAAAATGAGTCAAATTGAAGCAGAACACATTATTGGAGTGTCATAATGCATAGATAGAAGGCACATAAGCGTTCCATGGCTTTATTTCGCTTAGTTGCTTACTCTTGAGTAGAACTGCATATTCACTCAAGAAATAAGCATCTTTGTAAAATGAGTAAAATTGAAGCAGAACACATTGTTGGAGTGTCAGAATGCATAGATAGAAGGCAAATAAGCGTTCCATGGCTTTATTTCGCTTAGTTGCTTATTCTTGAGTAGAACTGCTTGTTCACTCCAGGAATAAGCATCTTTGTAAAATGAGTCAAATTGAAGCAGAACACATTGTTGGAGTGTCAGAATGCATAGATAGAAGGCAAATAAGCGTTCCATGGCTTTATTTCGCTTAGTTGCTTACTCTTGAGTAGATCTGCATGTTCACGCCAGAATTAAGCATCTTTGTGAAATGAGTCAAATTGAAGCAGAACACATTGGTGGAGTGTCAGAATGCATAGATAGAAGGCAAATAAGCGTTCCATGGCTTTATTTCGCTTAGTTGCTTACTCTTGAGTCGAACTGCATGTTCACTCCAGAAATAAGCATCTTTGTAAGATGAGTCAAATTGAAGCAGAAAAGATTCTTGGAGTGTCAGAATGCACAGATAGAAGGCAAATAAGCGTTCTATCGCTTTATTTCGCTTAGTTGCTTACTCTTGAGTAGAACTGCATGTTCACGCCAGAATTAAGCATCTTTGTCAAATGAGTCAAATTGAAGCAGAACACATTGGTGGAGTGTCAGAATGCATAGATAGAAGGCAAATAAGCGTTCCATGGCTTTATTTCGCTTAGTTGCTTACTCTTGAGTAGAACTGCACACCAGAAATAAGCATCTTTGTAAAATGAGCCAAATTGAAGTAGAAAACATTGTTGGAATGTCAGAATGCATAGATAGAAGGCAAATAAGCGTTCCATGGCTTTATTTCGCTTAGTTGCTTACTCTTGAGTAGAACTGCATATTCACTCAAGAAATAAGCATCTTTGTAAAATGAGTCAAATTGAAGCAGAACACATTGTTGGAGTGTCAGAATGCATAGATAGAAGGCAAATAAGCGTTCCATGGCTTTATTTCGCTTAGTTGCTTATTCTTGAGTAGAACTGCTTGTTCACTCCAGGAATAAGCATGTTTGTAAGATGAGTCAAATTGAAGCAGAAAACATTCTTGGAGTGTCAGAATGCACAGATAGAAGGCAAATAAGCGTTCTATCGATTTATTTCGCTTAGTTGCTTACTCTTGAGTAGAACTGCATGTTCACGCCAGAAATAAGCATCTTTGTAAAATGAGTCAAATTGAAGCAGAACACATTGTTGGAGTATCATAATGCATAGATAGAAGGCAAATAAGCGTTCCATTGCTTTATTTCGCTTAGTTGCTTATTCTTGAGTAAAACTGCTTGTTCACGCCAGGAATAAGCATCTTTGTAAAATGAGTCAAATTGAAGCAGAACACATTATTGGAGTGTCATAATGCATAGATAGAAGGCAAATAAGCGTTCCATGGCTTTATTTCGCTTAGTTGCTTATTCTTGAGTAGAACTGCTTGTTCACTCCAGGAATAAGCATCTTTGTGAAATGAGTCAAATTGAAGCAGAACACATTGTTGGAGTGTCAGAATGCACAGATAGAAGGCGAAAAAGCGTTCTATCGCTTTATTTCGCTTAGTTGCTTACTCTTGAGTAGAACTGCATGTTCACGCCAGAAAAGCATCTTTGTGAAATGAGTCAAATTGAAGCAGAACACATTGGTGGAGTGTCAGAATGCATAGATAGAAGGCAAATAAGCGTTCCATGGCTTTATTTCGCTTAGTTGCTTACTCTTGAGTAGAACTGCATGTTCACAGCAGAAATAAGCATCTTTGTAAAATGAGCCAAATTGAAGTAGAAAACATTGTTGGAGTGTCAGAATGCACAGATAGAAGGCAAATAAGCGTTCTATCGCTTTATTTCGCTTAGTTGCTTACTCTTGAGTAGAACTGCAGGTTCACGCCAGAAATAAGCATCTTTGTAAAATGAGCCAAATTGAAGCAGAACACATTGGTGGAGTGTCAGAATGCACAGATAGAAGGCAAATAAGCGTTCTATCGCTTTATTTCGCTTAGTTGCTTACTCTTGAGTAGAACTGCATGTTCACGCCAGAATTAAGCATCTTTGTGAAATGAGTCAAATTGAAGCAGAACACATTGGTGGAGTGTCAGAATGCATAGATAGAAGGCAAATAAGCGTTCCATGGCTTTATTTCGCTTAGTTGCTTACTCTTGAGTAGAACTGCTTGTTCACTCCAGGAATAAGCATCTTTGTAAAATGAGTCAAATTGAAGCAGAAAACATTCTTGGAGTGTCAGAATGCACAGATAGAAGGCAAATAAGCGTTTTATCGCTTTATTTCGCTTAGTTGCTTACTCTTGAGAAGAACTACATGTTCACGCCAGAATTAAGCATCTTTGTGAAATGAGTCAAATTGAATCAGAACACATTGCTGGAGTGTCAGAATGCACAGATAGAAGGCAAATAAGCGTTCTATCGCTTTATTTCGCTTAGTTGCTTATTCTTGAGTAGAACTGCTTGTTCACTCCAGGAATAAGCATCTTTGTAAAATGAGTCAAATTGAAGCAGAAAACATTCTTGGAGTGTCAGAATGCACAGATAGAAGGCAAATAAGCGTTCTATCGCTTTATTTCGCTTAGTTGCTTACTCTTGAGTAGAACTGCATGTTCACGCCAGAATTAAGCATCTTTGTAAAATGAGCCAAATTGAAGTAGAAAACATTGTTGGAGTGTCAGAATGCATAGATAGAAGGCAAATAAGTGTTCCATGGCTTTATTTCGCTTAGTTGCTTACTCTTGAGTAGAACTGCATATTCACTCAAGAAAAAAGCATCTTTGTAAAATGAGTCAAATTGAAGCAGAACACATTGTTGGAGTGTCAGAATGCATAGATAGAAGGCAAATAAGCGTTCTATCGCTTTATTTCGCTTAGTTGCTTACTCTTGAGTAGAACTGCATGTTCACGCCAGAATTAAGCATCTTTGTGAAATGAGTCAAATTGAAGCAGAACACATTGGTGGAGTGTCAGAATGCACAGATAGAAGGCAAATAAGCGTTCCATGGCTTTATTTCGCTTAGTTGCTTACTCTTGAGTAGAACTGCATGTTCACACCAGAAATAAGCATCATTGTAAAATGAGCCAAATTGAAGTAGAAAACATTGTTAGAGTGTCAGAATGCATAGATAGAAGGCAAATAAGCGTTCTATCGCTTTATTTCGCTTAGTTGCTTACTCTAGAGTAGAACTGCATGTTCACGCCAGAAATAAGCATCTTTGTAAAATGAGCCAAATTGAAGCAGAAAACATTGTTGGAGTGTCAGAATGCACAGATAGAAGGCGAAAAAGCGTTCCATGGCTTTATTTCTCTTAGTTGCTTACTCTTGAGTAGAACTGCATGTTCACTCCAGAAATAAGCATCTTTGTAAAATGAGTCAAATTGAAGCAGAACACATTGTTGGAGTATCATAATGCATAGATAGAAGGCAAATAAGCGTTCCATGGCTTTATTTCGCTTAGTTGCTTATTCTTGAGTAAAACTGCTTGTTCACTCCAGGAATAAGCATCTTTGTAAAATGAGTCAAATTGAAGCAGAACACATTATTGGAGTGTCATAATGCATAGATAGAAGGCAAATAAGCGTTCCATGGCTTTATTTCGCTTAGTTGCTTATTCTTGAGTAGAACTGCTTGTTCACTCCAGGAATAAGCATCTTTGTAAAATGAGCCAAATTGAAGTAGAAAACATTGTTGGAGTGTCAGAATGCATAGATAGAAGGCAAATAAGCGTTCCATGGCTTTATTTCGCTTAGTTGCTTATTCTTGAGTAGAACTGCTTGTTCACTCCAGGAATAAGCATGTTTGTAAGATGAGTCAAATTGAAGCAGAAAACATTCTTGGAGTGTCAGAATGCACAGATAGAAGGCAAATAAGCGTTCTATCGCTTTATTTCGCTTAGTTGCTTACTCTTGAGTAGAACTGCATGTTCACGCCAGAATTAAGCATCTTTGTGAAATGAGTCAAATTGAATCAGAACACATTGTTGGAGTGTCAGGATGCACAGATAGAAGGCAAATAAGCGTTCTATCACTTTATTTCGCTTAGTTGCTTACTCTAGAGTAGAACTGCATGTTCACGCCAGAAATAAGCATCTTTGTAAAATGAGCCAAATTGAAGCAGAAAACATTGTTGGAGTGTCAGAATGCATAGATAGAAGGCAAATAAGCGTTCCATGGCTTTATTTCGCTTAGTTGCTTATTCTTGAGTAGAACTGCTTGTTCACTCCAGGAATAAGCATCTTTGTAAAATGAGTCAAATTGAAGCAGAAAACATTCTTGGAGTGTCAGAATGCACAGATAGAAGGCAAATAAGCGTTCTATCGCTTTATTTCGCTTAGTTGCTTACTCTTGAGTAGAACTGCATGTTCACGCCAGAATTAAGCATCTTTGTGAAATGAGTCAAATTGAAGCAGAACACATTGGTGGAGTGTCAGAATGCATAGATAGAAGGCAAATAAGCGTTCCATGGCTTTATTTCGCTTAGTTGCTTACTCTTGAGTAGAACTGCATATTCACTCAAGAAATAAGCATCTTTGTAAAATGAGTCAAATTGAAGCAGAACACATTGTTGGAGTGTCAGAATGCATAGATAGAAGGCAAATAAGCGTTCCATGGCTTTATTTCGCTTAGTTGCTTATTCTTGAGTAGAACTGCTTGTTCACTCCAGGAATAAGCATGTTTGTAAGACGAGTCAAATTGAAGCAGAAAACATTCTTGGAGTGTCAGAATGCACAGATAGAAGGCAAATAAGCGTTCTATCGCTTTATTTCGCTTAGTTGCTTACTCTTGAGTAGAACTGCATGTTCACGCCAGAATTAAGCATCTTTGTGAAATGAGTCAAATTGAATCAGAACACATTGTTGGAGTGTCAGAATGCACAGATAGAAGGCAAATAAGCGTTCTATCGCTTTATTTCGCTTAGTTGCTTACTCTTGAGCAGAACTGCAGGTTCACGCCAGAAATAAGCATCTTTGTAAAATGAGCCAAATTGAAGCAGAAAACATTGTTATAGTTTCAGAATGCATAGATAGAAGGCAAATAAGCATTCCATGGCTTTATTTCGCTTAGTTGCTTACTCTTGAGTAGAACTGCATGTTCACTCCAGAAATAAGCATATTTGTAAAATGAGTCAAATTGAAGCAGAACACATTGTTGGAGTATCATAATGCATAGATAGAAGGCAAATAAGCGTTCTATCGATTTATTTCGCTTAGTTGCTTACTCTTGAGTAGAACTGCATGTTCACGCCAGAAATAAGCATCTTTGTGAAATGAGTCAAATTGAAGCAGAACACATTGGTGGAGTGTCAGAATGCATAGATAGAAGGCAAATAAGCATTCCATGGCTTTATTTCGCTTAGTTGCTTACTCTTGAGTCGAACTGCATGTTCACTCCAGGAATAAGCATGTTTGTAAGATGAGTCAAATTGAAGCAGAACACATTGTTGGAGTGTCAGAATGCACAGATAGAAGGCAAATAAGCGTTCTACCGCTTTATTTCGCTTAGTTGCTTACTCTAGAGTAGAACTGCATGTTCACGCCAGAAATAAGCATCTTTGTAAAATGAGCCAAATTGAAGCAGAAAACATTGTTGGAGTGTCAGAATGCATAGATAGAAGGCAAATAAGCGTTCCATGGCTTTATTTCGCTTAGTTGCTTACTCTTGAGTAGAACTGCATGTTCACACCAGAAATAAGCATCTTTGTAAAATGAGTCAAATTGAAGCAGAAAACATTGTTGGAGTGTCAGAATGCATAGATAGAAGGCAAATAAGCGTTCCATGGCTTTATTTCGCTTAGTTGCTTATTCTTGAGTAAAACTGCTTGTTCACTCCAGGAATAAGCATCTTTGAAAAATGAGTCAAATTGAAGCAGAACACATTGTTGGAGTGTCAGAATGCATAGATAGAAGGCAAATAAGCGTTCCATTGCTTTATTTCGCTTAGTTGCTTATTCTTGAGTAGAACTGCTTGTTCACTCCAGGAATAAGCATCTTTGTAAAATGAGTCAAATTGAAGCAGAAAACATTCTTGGAGTGTCAGAATGCACAGATAGAAGGCAAATAAGCGTTCTATCGCTTTATTTCGCTTAGTTGCTTACTCTTGAGTAGAACTGCATGTTCACGCCAGAATTAAGCATCTTTGTGAAATGAGTCAAATTGAATCAGAACACATTGTTGGAGTGTCAGAATGCACAGATAGAAGGCAAATAAACGTTCTATCGCTTTATTTCGCTTAGTTGCTTACTCTTGAGTAGAACTGCAGGTTCACGCCAGAAATAAGCATCTTTGTAAAATGAGCCAAATTGAAGCAGAAAACATTGTTGGAGTTTCAGAATGCATAGATAGAAGGCAAATAAGCATTCCATGGCTTTATTTCGCTTAGTTGCTTACTCTTGAGTAGAACTGCATGTTCACTCCAGAAATAAGCATATTTGTAAAATGAGTCAAATTGAAGCAGAACACATTGTTGGAGTGTCATAATGCATAGATAGAAGGCAAATAAGCGTTCCATGGCTTTATTTCGCTTAGTTGCTTATTTTTGAGTAGAACTGCTTGTTCACTCCAGGAATAAGCATCTTTGTAAAATGAGTCAAATTGAAGCAGAAAACATTCTTGGAGTGTCAGAATGCACAGATAGAAGGCAAATAAGCGTTCTATCGCTTTATTTCGCTTAGTTGCTTACTCTTGAGTAGAACTGCATGTTCACGCCAGAATTAAGCATCTTTGTGAAATGAGTCAAATTGAAGCAGAACACATTGGTGGAGTGTCAGAATGCATAGATAGAAGGCAAATAAGCGTTCCATGGCTTTATTTCGCTTAGTTGCTTATTCTTGAGTAAAACTGCTTCTTCACTCCAGGAATAAGCATCTTTGTAAAATGAGTCAAATTGAAGCAGAACACATTGTTGGAGTGTCAGAATGCATAGATAGAAGGCAAATAAGCGTTCCATTGCTTTATTTCGCTTAGTTGCTTATTCTTGAGTAGAACTGCTTGTTCACTCCAGGAATAAGCATCTTTGTAAAATGAGTCAAATTGAAGCAGAAAACATTCTTGGAGTGTCAGAATGCACAGATAGAAGGCAAATAAGCGTTCTATCGCTTTATTCCGCTTAGTTGCTTACTCTTGAGTAGAACTGCATGTTCACGCCAGAATTAAGCACCTTTGTGAAATGAGTCAAATTGAAGCAGAACATATTGGTGGAGTGTCAGAATGCATAGATAGAAGGCAAATAAGCGTTCCATGGCTTTATTTCGCTTAGTTGCTTACTCTTGAGTAGAACTGCATTTTCACACCAGAAATAAGCATCTTTGTAAAATGAGCCAAATTGAAGTAGAAAACATTGTTGGAGTGTCAGAATGCATAGATAGAAGGCAAATAAGCGTTCCATGGCTTTATTTCGCTTAGTTGCTTACTCTTGAGTAGAACTGCATATTCACTCAAGAAATAAGCATCTTTGTAAAATGAGTCAAATTGAAGCAGAACACATTGTTGGAGTGTCAGAATGCATAGATAGAAGGCAAATAAGCGTTCCATGGCTTTATTTCGCTTAGTTGCTTATTCTTGAGTAGAACTGCTTGTTCACTCCAGGAATAAACATGTTTGTAAGATGAGTCAAATTGAAGCAGAAAACATTCTTGGAGTGTCAGAATGCACAGATAGAAGGCAAATAAGCGTTCTATCGCTTTATTTCGCTTAGTTGCTTACTCTTGAGTAGAACTGCATGTTCACGCCAGAATTAAGCATCTTTGTGAAATGAGTCAAATTGAATCAGAACACATTGTTGGAGTGTCAGAATGCACAGATAGAAGGCAAATAAGCGTTCTATCGCTTTATTTCGCTTAGTTGCTTACTCTTGAGTAGAACTGCAGGTTCACGCCAGAAATAAGCATCTTTGTAAAATGAGCCAAATTGAAGCAGAAAACATTGTTGGAGTTTCAGAATGCATAGATAGAAGGCAAATAAGCGTTCCATGGCTTTATTTCGCTTAGTTGCTTATTTTTGAGTAGAACTGCTTGTTCACTCCAGGAATAAGCATCTTTGTAAAATGAGTCAAATTGAAGCAGAAAACATTCTTGGAGTGTCAGAATGCACAGATAGAAGGCAAATAAGCGTTCTATCGCTTTATTTCGCTTAGTTGCTTACTCTTGAGTAGAACTGCATGTTCACGCCAGAATTAAGCATCTTTGTGAAATGAGTCAAATTGAAGCAGAACACATTGGTGGAGTGTCAGAATGCATAGATAGAAGGCAAATAAGCGTTCCATGGCTTTATTTCGCTTAGTTGCTTAATCTTGAGTAGAACTGCATGTTCACACCAGAAATAAGCATCTTTGTAAAATGAGCCAAATTGAAGTAGAAAACATTGTTGGAGTGTCAGAATGCATAGATAGAAGGCAAATAAGCGTTCCATGGCTTTATTTCGCTTAGTTGCTTACTCTTGAGTAGAACTGCATATTCACTCAAGAAATAAGCATCTTTGTAAAATGAGTCAAATTGAAGCAGAACACATTGTTGGAGTGTCAGAATGCATAGATAGAAGGCAAATAAGCGTTCCATGGCTTTATTTCCTCTTAGTTGCTTATTCTTGAGTAGAACTGCTTGTTCACTCCAGGAATAAGCATGTTTGTAAGATGAGTCAAATTGAAGCAGAAAACATTCTTGGAGTGTCAGAATGCACAGATAGAAGGCAAATAAGCGTTCTATCGCTTTATTTCGCTTAGTTGCTTACTCTAGAGTAGAACTGCATGTTCACGCCAGAAATAAGCATCTTTGTAAAATGAGCCAAATTGAAGCAGAAAACATTGTTGGAGGGTCAGAATGCATAGATAGAAGGCAAATAAGCGTTCCATGGCTTTATTTCGCTTAGTTGCTTACTCTTGAGTAGAACTGCATGTTCACACCAGAAATAAGCATCTTTGTAAAATGAGTCAAATTGAAGCAGAAAACATTGTTGGAGTGTCAGAATGCATAGATAGAAGGCAAATAAGCGTTCCATGGCTTTATTTCGCTTAGTTGCTTATTCTTGAGTAAAACTGCTTGTTCACTCCAGGAATAAGCATCTTTGTAAAATGAGTCAAATTGAAGCAGAAACATTCTTGGAGTGTCAGAATGCACAGATAGAAGGCAAATAAGCGTTCTATCGCTTTATTCCGCTTAGTTGCTTACTCTTGAGTAGAACTGCATGTTCACGCCAGAATTAAGCATCTTTGTGAAATGAGTCAAATTGAAGCAGAACACATTGGTGGAGTGTCATAATGCATAGATAGAAGGCAAATAAGCGTTCCATGGCTTTATTTCGCTTAGTTGCTTATTCTTGAGTAGAACTGCATGTTCACGCCAGAATTAAGCACCTTTGTGAAATGAGTCAAATTGAAGCAGAACATATTGGTGGAGTGTCAGAATGCATAGATAGAAGGCAAATAAACGTTCCATGGCTTTATTTCGCTTAGTTGCTTACTCTTGAGTAGAACTGCATTTTCACACCAGAAATAAGCATCTTTGTAAAATGAGCCAAATTGAAGTAGAAAACATTGTTGGAGTGTCAGAATGCATAGATAGAAGGCAAATAAGCGTTCCATGGCTTTATTTCGCTTAGTTGCTTACTCTTGAGTAGAACTGCATATTCACTCAAGAAATAAGCATCTTTGTAAAATGAGTCAAATTGAAGCAGAACACATTGTTGGAGTGTCAGAATGCACAGATAGAAGGCAAATAAGCGTTCTATCGCTTTATTTCGCTTAGTTGCTTACTCTTGAGTAGAACTGCATGTTCACGCCAGAATTAAGCATCTTTGTGAAATGAGTCAAATTGAATCAGAACACATTGTTGGAGTGTCAGAATGCACAGATAGAAGGCAAATAAGCGTTCTATCGCTTTATTTCGCTTAGTTGCTTACTCTTGAGTAGAACTGCAGGTTCACGCCAGAAATAAGCATCTTTGTAAAATGAGCCAAATTGAAGCAGAAAACATTGTTGGAGTTTCAGAATGCATAGATAGAAGGCAAATAAGCGTTCCATGGCTTTATTTCGCTTAGTTGCTTATTTTTGAGTAGAACTGCTTGTTCACTCCAGGAATAAGCATCTTTGTAAAATGAGTCAAATTGAAGCAGAAAACATTCTTGGAGTGTCAGAATGCACAGATAGAAGGCAAATAAGCGTTCTATCGCTTTATTTCGCTTAGTTGCTTACTCTTGAGTAGAACTGCATGTTCACGCCAGAATTAAGCATCTTTGTGAAATGAGTCAAATTGAAGCAGAACACATTGGTGGAGTGTCAGAATGCATAGATAGAAGGCAAATAAGCGTTCCATGGCTTTATTTCGCTTAGTTGCTTACTCTTGAGTAGAACTGCATGTTCACACCAGAAATAAGCATCTTTGTAAAATGAGCCAAATTGAAGTAGAAAACATTGTTGGAGTGTCAGAATGCATAGATAGAAGGCAAATAAGCGTTCCATGGCTTTATTTCGCTTAGTTGCTTACTCTTGAGTAGAACTGCATATTCACTCAAGAAATAAGCATCTTTGTAAAATGAGTCAAATTGAAGCAGAACACATTGTTGGAGTGTCAGAATGCATAGATAGAAGGCAAATAAGCGTTCCATGGCTTTATTTCCTCTTAGTTGCTTATTCTTGAGTAGAACTGCTTGTTCACTCCAGGAATAAGCATGTTTGTAAGATGAGTCAAATTGAAGCAGAAAACATTCTTGGAGTGTCAGAATGCACAGATAGAAGGCAAATAAGCGTTCTATCGCTTTATTTCGCTTAGTTGCTTACTCTAGAGTAGAACTGCATGTTCACGCCAGAAATAAGCATCTTTGTAAAATGAGCCAAATTGAAGCAGAAAACATTGTTGGAGGGTCAGAATGCATAGATAGAAGGCAAATAAGCGTTCCATGGCTTTATTTCGCTTAGTTGCTTACTCTTGAGTAGAACTGCATGTTCACACCAGAAATAAGCATCTTTGTAAAATGAGTCAAATTGAAGCAGAAAACATTGTTGGAGTGTCAGAATGCATAGATAGAAGGCAAATAAGCGTTCCATGGCTTTATTTCGCTTAGTTGCTTATTCTTGAGTAAAACTGCTTGTTCACTCCAGGAATAAGCATCTTTGTAAAATGAGTCAAATTGAAGCAGAAACATTCTTGGAGTGTCAGAATGCACAGATAGAAGGCAAATAAGCGTTCTATCGCTTTATTCCGCTTAGTTGCTTACTCTTGAGTAGAACTGCATGTTCACGCCAGAATTAAGCATCTTTGTGAAATGAGTCAAATTGAAGCAGAACACATTGGTGGAGTGTCATAATGCATAGATAGAAGGCAAATAAGCGTTCCATGGCTTTATTTCGCTTAGTTGCTTATTCTTGAGTAGAACTGCATGTTCACGCCAGAATTAAGCACCTTTGTGAAATGAGTCAAATTGAAGCAGAACATATTGGTGGAGTGTCAGAATGCATAGATAGAAGGCAAATAAACGTTCCATGGCTTTATTTCGCTTAGTTGCTTACTCTTGAGTAGAACTGCATTTTCACACCAGAAATAAGCATCTTTGTAAAATGAGCCAAATTGAAGTAGAAAACATTGTTGGAGTGTCAGAATGCATAGATAGAAGGCAAATAAGCGTTCCATGGCTTTATTTCGCTTAGTTGCTTACTCTTGAGTAGAACTGCATATTCACTCAAGAAATAAGCATCTTTGTAAAATGAGTCAAATTGAAGCAGAACACATTGTTGGAGTGTCAGAATGCACAGATAGAAGGCAAATAAGCGTTCTATCGCTTTATTTCGCTTAGTTGCTTACTCTTGAGTAGAACTGCATGTTCACGCCAGAATTAAGCATCTTTGTGAAATGAGTCAAATTGAATCAGAACACATTGTTGGAGTGTCAGAATGCACAGATAGAAGGCAAATAAGCGTTCTATCGCTTTATTTCGCTTAGTTGCTTACTCTTGAGTAGAACTGCAGGTTCACGCCAGAAATAAGCATCTTTGTAAAATGAGCCAAATTGAAGCAGAAAACATTGTTGGAGTTTCAGAATGCATAGATAGAAGGCAAATAAGCGTTCCATGGCTTTATTTCGCTTAGTTGCTTATTTTTGAGTAGAACTGCTTGTTCACTCCAGGAATAAGCATCTTTGTAAAATGAGTCAAATTGAAGCAGAAAACATTCTTGGAGTGTCAGAATGCACAGATAGAAGGCAAATAAGCGTTCTATCGCTTTATTTCGCTTAGTTGCTTACTCTTGAGTAGAACTGCATGTTCACGCCAGAATTAAGCATCTTTGTGAAATGAGTCAAATTGAAGCAGAACACATTGGTGGAGTGTCAGAATGCATAGATAGAAGGCAAATAAGCGTTCCATGGCTTTATTTCGCTTAGTTGCTTACTCTTGAGTAGAACTGCATGTTCACACCAGAAATAAGCATCTTTGTAAAATGAGCCAAATTGAAGTAGAAAACATTGTTGGAGTGTCAGAATGCATAGATAGAAGGCAAATAAGCGTTCCATGGCTTTATTTCGCTTAGTTGCTTACTCTTGAGTAGAACTGCATATTCACTCAAGAAATAAGCATCTTTGTAAAATGAGTCAAATTGAAGCAGAACACATTGTTGGAGTGTCAGAATGCATAGATAGAAGGCAAATAAGCGTTCCATGGCTTTATTTCCTCTTAGTTGCTTATTCTTGAGTAGAACTGCTTGTTCACTCCAGGAATAAGCATGTTTGTAAGATGAGTCAAATTGAAGCAGAAAACATTCTTGGAGTGTCAGAATGCACAGATAGAAGGCAAATAAGCGTTCTATCGCTTTATTTCGCTTAGTTGCTTACTCTAGAGTAGAACTGCATGTTCACGCCAGAAATAAGCATCTTTGTAAAATGAGCCAAATTGAAGCAGAAAACATTGTTGGAGGGTCAGAATGCATAGATAGAAGGCAAATAAGCGTTCTATCGCTTTATTCCGCTTAGTTGCTTACTCTTGAGTAGAACTGCATGTTCACGCCAGAATTAAGCATCTTTGTGAAATGAGTCAAATTGAAGCAGGACACATTGGTGGAGTGTCATAATGCATAGATAGAAGGCAAATAAGCGTTCCATGGCTTTATTTCGCTTAGTTGCTTATTCTTGAGTAGAACTGCTTGTTCACTCCAGGAATAAGCATCTTTGTAAAATGAGTCAAATTGAAGCAGAAAACATTCTTGGAGTGTCAGAATGCACAGATAGAAGGCAAATAAGCGTTCTATCGCTTTATTCCGCTTAGTTGCTTACTCTTGAGTAGAACTGCATGTTCACGCCAGAATTAAGCATCTTTGTGAAATGAGTCAAATTGAAGCAGAACACATTGGTGGAGTGTCAGAATGCACAGATAGAAGGCAAATAAGCGTTCCATGGCTTTATTTCGCTTAGTTGCTTATTCTTGAGTAGAACTGCTTGTTCACTCCAGGAATAAGCATCTTTGTAAAATGAGTCAAATTGAAGCAGAAAACATTCTTGGAGTGTCAGAATGCATAGATAGAAGGCAAATAAGCGTTCTATGGCTTTATTTCGCTTAGTTGCTTACTGTTGAGTAGAACTGCATGTTCACGCCAGAAATAAGCATCTTTGTAAAATGAGCCAAATTGAAGCAGAAAACATTGTTGGAGTGTCAGAATGCATAGATAGAAGGCAAATAAGCGTCCCATGGCTTTATTTCGCTTAGTTGCTTACTCTTGAGTAGAACTGCTTGTTCACTCCAGGAATAAGCATCTTTGTAAAATGAGCCAAATTGAAGTAGAAAACATTGTTGGAGTGTCAGAATGCATAGATAGAAGGCAAATAAGCGTTCCATGGCTTTATTTCGCTTAGTTGCTTACTCTTGAGTAGAACTGCGTATTCACTCAAGAAATAAGCATCTTTGTAAAATGAGTCAAATTGAAGCAGAACACATTGTTGGAGTGTCAGAATGCATAGATAGAAGGCAAATAAGCGTTCCATGGCTTTATTTCGCTTAGTTGCTTACTCTTGAGTAGAACTGCATGTTCACGCCAGAATTAAGCATCTTTGTGAAATGAGTCAAATTGAAGCAGAAAACATTGTTGGAGTGTCAGAATGCACAGATAGAAGGCAAATAAGCGTTCCATGGCTTTATTTCGCTTAGTTGCTTACTCTTGAGTAGAACTGCATGTTCACGTCAGAAATAAGCATCTTTGTAAAATGAGCCAAATTGAAGCAGAAAACATTGTTGGAGTGTCAGAATGCATAGATAGAAGGCAAATAAGCGTTCCATGGCTTTATTTCGCTTAGTTGCTTACTCTTGAGTCGAACTGCATGTTTGGAGTGTCAGAATGCACAGATAGAAGGCAAATAAGCGTTCTATCGCTTTATTTCGCTTAGTTGCTTACTCTTGAGTAGAACTGCATGTTCACGCCAGAAATAAGCATCTTTGTAAAATGAGCCAAATTGAAGCAGAAAACATTGTTGGAGTGTCAGAATGCATAGATAGAAGGCAAATAAGCGTTCCATGGCTTTATTTCGCTTAGTTGCTTACTCTTGAGTAGAACTGCATGTTCACTCCAGAAATAAGCATCTTTGTAAAATGAGTCAAATTGAAGCAGAACACATTGTTGGAGTGTCATAATGCATAGATAGAAGGCAAATAAGCGTTCCATGGCTTTATTTCGCTTAGTTGCTTATTCTTGAGTAGAACTGCTTGTTCACTCCAGGAATAAGCATCTTTGTAAAATGAGCCAAATTGAAGTAGAAAACATTGTTGGAGTGTCAGAATGCATAGATAGAAGGCAAATAAGCGTTCCATGGCTTTATTTCGCTTAGTTGCTTACTCTTGAGTAGAACTGCATATTCACTCAAGAAATAAGCATCTTTGTAAAATGAGTCAAATTGAAGCAGAACACATTGTTGGAGTGTAAGAATGCATAGATAGAAGGCAAATAACCGTTCCATGGCTTTATTTCGCTTAGTTGCTTACTCTTGAGTAGAACTGCATGTTCACGCCAGAAATAAGGTTCTTTGTGAAATGAGTCAAATTGAAGCAGAACACATTGGTGGAGTGTCAGAATGCATAGATAGAAGGCAAATAAGCGTTCCATGGCTTTATTTCGCTTAGTTGCTTATTCTTGAGTAGAACTGCTTGTTCACTCCAGGAATAAGCATGTTTGTAAAATGAGTCAAATTGAAGCAGAACACATTCTTGGAGTGTCAGAATGCACAGATAGAAGGCACATAAGCGTTCTATCGCTTTATTTCGCTTAGTTGCTTACTCTTGAGTAGAACTGCATGTTCACGCCAGAATTAAGCATCTTTGTGAAATGAGTCAAATTGAAGCAGAACACATTGGTGGAGTGTCAGAATGCATAGATAGAAGGCAAATAAGCGTTCCATGGCTTTATTTCGCTTAGTTGCTTACTCTTGAGTCGAACTGCATGTTCACTCCAGAAATAAGCATCTTTGTAAAATGAGTCAAATTGAATCAGAACACATTGTTGGAGTGTCAGAATGCACAGATAGAAGGCAAATAAGCGTTCTATCGCTTTATTTCGCTTAGTTGCTTACTCTTGAGTAGAACTGCATGTTCACGTCAGAAATAAGCATCTTTGTAAAATGAGCCAAATTGAAGCAGAAAACATTGTTGGAGTGTCAGAAAGCATAGATAGAAGGCAAATAAGCGTTCCATGGCTTTATTTCGCTTAGTTGCTTACTCTTGAGTCGAACTGCATGTTTGGAGTGTCAGAATGCACAGATAGAAGGCAAATAAGCGTTCTATCGCTTTATTTCGCTTAGTTGCTTACTCTTGAGTAGAACTGCATGTTCACGCCAGAAATAAGCATCTTTGTAAAATGAGCCAAATTGAAGCAGAACACATTGTTGGAGTGTCATAATGCATAGATAGAAGGCAAATAAGCGTTCCATGGCTTTATTTCGCTTAGTTGCTTACTCTTGAGTAGAACTGCATATTCACTCAAGAAATAAGCATCTTTGTAAAATGAGTCAAATTGAAGCAGAACACATTGTTGGAGTGTCAGAATGCATAGATAGAAGGCAAATAAGCGTTCCATGGCTTTATTTCGCTTAGTTGCTTATTCTTGAGTAGAACTGCTTGTTCACTCCAGGAATAAGCATGTTTGTAAGATGAGTCAAATTGAAGCAGAAAACATTCTTGGAGTGTCAGAATGCACAGATAGAAGGCAAATAAGCGTTCTATCGATTTATTTCGCTTAGTTGCTTACTCTTGAGTAGAACTGCATGTTCACGCCAGAAATAAGCATCTTTGTGAAATGAGTCAAATTGAAGCAGAACACATTGGTGGAGTGTCAGAATGCATAGATAGAAGGCAAATAAGCGTTCCATGGCTTTATTTCGCTTAGTTGCTTACTCTTGAGTCGAAATGCATGTTTGGAGTGTCAGAATGCACAGATAGAAGGCAAATAAGCGTTCTATCGCTTTATTTCGCTTAGTTGCTTACTCTTGAGTAGAACTGCATGTTCACTCCAGGAATAATCACCTTTGTAAAATGAGTCAAATTGAAGCAGAACAAATTGTTGGAGTGTCAGAATGCATAGATAGAAGGCAAATAAGCGTTCCATGGCTTTATTTCGCTTAGTTGCTTATTCTTGAGTAGAACTGCTTGTTCACTCCAGGAATAAGCATGTTTGTAAGATGAGTCAAATTGAAGCAGAAAAGATTCTTGGAGTGTCAGAATGCACAGATAGAAGGCAAATAAGCGTTCTATCGCTTTATTTCGCTTAGTTGCTTACTCTTGAGTAGAACTGCATGTTCACGCCAGAATTAAGCATCTTTGTGAAATGAGTCAAATTGAATCAGAACACATTGTTGGAGTGTCAGAATGCACAGATAGAAGGCAAATAAGCGTTCTATCGCTTTATTTCGCTTAGTTGCTTACTCTTGAGTAGAACTGCATGTTCACGCCAGAATTAAGCATCTTTGTGAAATGAGTCAAATTGAAGCAGAACACATTGGTGGAGTGTCAGAATGCATAGATAGAAGGCAAATAAGCGTTCCATGGCTTTATTTCGCTTAGTTGCTTACTCTTGAGTAGAACTGCTTGTTCACTCCAGGAATAAGCATCTTTGTAAAATGAGTCAAATTGAAGCAGAAAACATTCTTGGAGTGTCAGAATGCACAGATAGAAGGCAAATAAGCGTTTTATCGCTTTATTTCGCTTAGTTGCTTACTCTTGAGAAGAACTACATGTTCACGCCAGAATTAAGCATCTTTGTGAAATGAGTCAAATTGAATCAGAACACATTGCTGGAGTGTCAGAATGCACAGATAGAAGGCAAATAAGCGTTCTATCGCTTTATTTCGCTTAGTTGCTTACTGTTGAGTAGAACTGCATGTTCACGCCAGAAATAAGCATCTTTGTAAAATGAGCCAAATTGAAGCAGAAAACATTGTTGGAGTGTCAGAATGCATAGGTAGAAGGCAAATAAGCGTTCCATGGCTTTATTTCGCTTAGTTGCTTACTCTTGAGTAGAACTGCATGTTCACTCCAGAAATAAGCATCTTTGTAAAATGAGTCAAATTGAAGCAGAAAACATTGTTGGAGTGTCATAATGCATAGATAGAAGGCAAATAAGCGTTCCATGGCTTTATTTCGCTTAGTTGCTTATTCTTGAGTAGAACTGCTTGTTCACTCCAGGAATAAGCATCTTTGTAAAATGAGTCAAATTGAAGCAGAAAACATTCTTGGAGTGTCAGAATGCACAGATAGAAGGCAAATAAGCGTTCTATCGCTTTATTTCGCTTAGTTGCTTACTCTTGAGTAGAACTGCATGTTCACGCCAGAATTAAGCATCTTTGTAAAATGAGCCAAATTGAAGTAGAAAACATTGTTGGAGTGTCAGAATGCATAGATAGAAGGCAAATAAGTGTTCCATGGCTTTATTTCGCTTAGTTGCTTACTCTTGAGTAGAACTGCATATTCACTCAAGAAAAAAGCATCTTTGTAAAATGAGTCAAATTGAAGGAGAACACATTGTTGGAGTGTCAGAATGCATAGATAGAAGGCAAATAAGCGTTCTATCGCTTTATTTCGCTTAGTTGCTTACTCTTGAGTAGAACTGCATGTTCACGCCAGAATTAAGCATCTTTGTGAAATGAGTCAAATTGAAGCAGAACACATTGGTGGAGTGTCAGAATGCACAGATAGAAGGCAAATAAGCGTTCCATGGCTTTATTTCGCTTAGTTGCTTACTCTTGAGTAGAACTGCATGTTCACACCAGAAATAAGCATCATTGTAAAATGAGCCAAATTGAAGTAGAAAACATTGTTAGAGTGTCAGAATGCATAGATAGAAGGCAAATAAGCGTTCCATGGCTTTATTTCGCTTAGTTGCTTACTCTTGAGTAGAACTGCATATTCACTCAAGAAATAAGCATCTTTGTAAAATGAGTCAAATTGAAGCAGAACACATTGTTGGAGTGTCAGAATGCATAGATAGAAGGCAAATAAGCGTTCCATGGCTTTATTTCGCTTAGTTGCTTATTCTTGAGTAGAACTGCTTGTTCACTCCAGGAATAAGCATCTTTGTAAAATGAGTCAAATTGAAGCAGAAAACATTCTTGGAGTGTCAGAATGCACAGATAGAAGGCAAATAAGCGTTCTATCGCTTTATTTCGCTTAGTTGCTTACTCTTGAGTAGAACTGCATGTTCACGCCAGAATTAAGCATCTTTGTGAAATGAGTCAAATTGAAGCAGAACACATTGGTGGAGTGTCAGAATGCATAGATAGACGGCAAATAAGCGTTCCATGGCTTTATTTCGCTTAGTTGCTTACTCTTGAGTAGAACTGCATGTTCACACCAGAAATAAGCATCTTTGTAAAATGAGCCAAATTGAAGTAGAAAACATTGTTGGAGTGTCAGAATGCATAGATAGAAGGCAAATAAGTGTTCCATGGCTTTATTTCGCTTAGTTGCTTACTCTTGAGTAGAACTGCATATTCACTCAAGAAAAAAGCATCTTTGTAAAATGAGTCAAATTGAAGTAGAAAACATTGTTAGAGTGTCAGAATGCATAGATAGAAGGCAAATAAGCGTTCTATCGCTTTATTTCGCTTAGTTGCTTACTCTTGAGTAGAACTGCATGTTCACGCCAGAATTAAGCATCTTTGTGAAATGAGTCAAATTGAAGCAGAACACATTGGTGGAGTGTCAGAATGCACAGATAGAAGGCAAATAAGCGTTCCATGGCTTTATTTCGCTTAGTTGCTTACTCTTGAGTAGAACTGCATGTTCACACCAGAAATAAGCATCATTGTAAAATGAGCCAAATTGAAGTAGAAAACATTGTTAGAGTGTCAGAATGCATAGATAGAAGGCAAATAAGCGTTCCATGGCTTTATTTCGCTTAGTTGCTTACTCTTGAGTAGAACTGCATATTCACTCAAGAATAAAGCATCTTTGTAAAATGAGTCAAATTGAAGCAGAACACATTGTTGGAGTGTCAGAATGCATAGATAGAAGGCAAATAAGCGTTCTATCGCTTTATTTCGCTTAGTTGCTTACTCTAGAGTAGAACTGCATGTTCACGCCAGAAATAAGCATTTTTGTAAAATGAGCCAAATTGAAGCAGAAAACATTGTTGGAGTATCATAATGCATAGATAGAAGGCAAATAAGCGTTCCATGGCTTTATTTCGCTTAGTTGCTTATTCTTGAGTAAAACTGCTTGTTCACTCCAGGAATAAGCATCTTTGTAAAATGAGTCAAATTGAAGCAGAACACATTATTGGAGTGTCATAATGCATAGATAGAAGGCAAATAAGCGTTCCATGGCTTTATTTCGCTTAGTTGCTTATTCTTGAGTAGAACTGCTTGTTCACTCCAGGAATAAGCATCTTTGTAAAATGAGTCAAATTGAAGCAGAACACATTATTGGAGTGTCAGAATGCATAGATAGAAGGCAAATAAGCGTTCCATGGCTTTATTTCGCTTAGTTGCTTATTCTTGAGTAGAACTGCTTGTTCACTCCAGGAATAAGCATGTTTGTAAGATGAGTCAAATTGAAGCAGAAAACATTCTTGGAGTGTCAGAATGCACAGATAGAAGGCAAATAAGCGTTCTATCGCTTTATTTCGCTTAGTTGCTTACTCTTGAGTAGAACTGCATGTTCACGCCAGAATTAAGCATCTTTGTGAAATGAGTCAAATTGAATCAGAACACATTGTTGGAGTGTCAGGATGCACAGATAGAAGGCAAATAAGCGTTCTATCACTTTATTTCGCTTAGTTGCTTACTCTAGAGTAGAACTGCATGTTCACGCCAGAAATAAGCATCTTTGTAAAATGAGCCAAATTGAAGCAGAAAACATTGTTGGAGTGTCAGAATGCATAGATAGAAGGCAAATAAGCGTTCCATGGCTTTATTTCGCTTAGTTGCTTATTCTTGAGTAGAACTGCTTGTTCACTCCAGGAATAAGCATCTTTGTAAAATGAGTCAAATTGAAGCAGAAAACATTCTTGGAGTGTCAGAATGCACAGATAGAAGGCAAATAAGCGTTCTATCGCTTTATTTCGCTTAGTTGCTTACTCTTGAGTAGAACTGCATGTTCACGCCAGAATTAAGCATCTTTGTGAAATGAGTCAAATTGAAGCAGAACACATTGGTGGAGTGTCAGAATGCATAGATAGAAGGCAAATAAGCGTTCCATGGCTTTATTTCGCTTAGTTGCTTACTCTTGAGTAGAACTGCATATTCACTCAAGAAATAAGCATCATTGTAAAATGAGCCAAATTGAAGTAGAAAACATTGTTAGAGTGTCAGAATGCATAGATAGAAGGCAAATAAGCGTTCCATGGCTTTATTTCGCTTAGTTGCTTACTCTTGAGTAGAACTGCATATTCACTCAAGAAATAAGCATCTTTGTAAAATGAGTCAAATTGAAGCAGAACACATTGTTGGAGTGTCAGAATGCATAGATAGAAGGCAAATAAGCGTTCCATGGCTTTATTTCGCTTAGTTGCTTATTCTTGAGTAGAACTGCTTGTTCACTCCAGGAATAAGCATCTTTGTAAAATGAGTCAAATTGAAGCAGAAAACATTCTTGGAGTGTCAGAATGCACAGATAGAAGGCAAATAAGCGTTCCATGGCTTTATTTCGCTTAGTTGCTTACTCTTGAGTAGAACTGCATATTCACTCAAGAAATAAGCATCTTTGTAAAATGAGTCAAATTGAAGCAGAACACATTGTTGGAGTGTCAGAATGCATAGATAGAAGGCAAATAAGCGTTCCATGGCTTTATTTCGCTTAGTTGCTTATTCTTGAGTAGAACTGCTTGTTCACTCCAGGAATAAGCATGTTTGTAAGACGAGTCAAATTGAAGCAGAAAACATTCTTGGAGTGTCAGAATGCACAGATAGAAGGCAAATAAGCGTTCTATCGCTTTATTTCGCTTAGTTGCTTACTCTTGAGTAGAACTGCATGTTCACGCCAGAATTAAGCATCTTTGTGAAATGAGTCAAATTGAATCAGAACACATTGTTGGAGTGTCAGAATGCACAGATAGAAGGCAAATAAGCGTTCTATCGCTTTATTTCGCTTAGTTGCTTACTCTTGAGCAGAACTGCAGGTTCACGCCAGAAATAAGCATCTTTGTAAAATGAGCCAAATTGAAGCAGAAAACATTGTTGGAGTTTCAGAATGCATAGATAGAAGGCAAATAAGCATTCCATGGCTTTATTTCGCTTAGTTGCTTACTCTTGAGTAGAACTGCATGTTCACTCCAGAAATAAGCATATTTGTAAAATGAGTCAAATTGAAGCAGAACACATTGTTGGAGTATCATAATGCATAGATAGAAGGCAAATAAGCGTTCTATCGATTTATTTCGCTTAGTTGCTTACTCTTGAGTAGAACTGCATGTTCACGCCAGAAATAAGCATCTTTGTGAAATGAGTCAAATTGAAGCAGAACACATTGGTGGAGTGTCAGAATGCATAGATAGAAGGCAAATAAGCATTCCATGGCTTTATTTCGCTTAGTTGCTTACTCTTGAGTCGAACTGCATGTTCACTCCAGGAATAAGCATGTTTGTAAGATGAGTCAAATTGAAGCAGAACACATTGTTGGAGTGTCAGAATGCACAGATAGAAGGCAAATAAGCGTTCTACCGCTTTATTTCGCTTAGTTGCTTACTCTAGAGTAGAACTGCATGTTCACGCCAGAAATAAGCATCTTTGTAAAATGAGCCAAATTGAAGCAGAAAACATTGTTGGAGTGTCAGAATGCATAGATAGAAGGCAAATAAGCGTTCCATGGCTTTATTTCGCTTAGTTGCTTACTCTTGAGTAGAACTGCATGTTCACGCCAGAAATAAGCATCTTTGTAAAATGAGTCAAATTGAAGCAGAAAACATTGTTGGAGTGTCAGAATGCATAGATAGAAGGCAAATAAGCGTTCCATGGCTTTATTTCGCTTAGTTGCTTATTCTTGAGTAAAACTGCTTGTTCACTCCAGGAATAAGCATCTTTGTAAAATGAGTCAAATTGAAGCAGAACACATTGTTGGAGTGTCAGAATGCATAGATAGAAGGCAAATAAGCGTTCCATTGCTTTATTTCGCTTAGTTGCTTATTCTTGAGTAGAACTGCTTGTTCACTCCAGGAATAAGCATCTTTGTAAAATGAGTCAAATTGAAGCAGAACACATTGTTGGAGTGTCAGAATGCATAGATAGAAGGCAAATAAGCGTTCCATGGCTTTATTTCGCTTAGTTGCTTACTCTTGAGTAGAACTGCATTTTCACACCAGAAATAAGCATCTTTGTAAAATGAGCCAAATTGAAGTAGAAAACATTGTTGGAGTGTCAGAATGCATAGATAGAAGGCAAATAAGCGTTCCATGGCTTTATTTCGCTTAGTTGCTTACTCTTGAGTAGAACTGCATATTCACTCAAGAAATAAGCATCTTTGTAAAATGAGTCAAATTGAAGCAGAACACATTGTTGGAGTGTCAGAATGCATAGATAGAAGGCAAATAAGCGTTCCATGGCTTTATTTCGCTTAGTTGCTTATTCTTGAGTAGAACTGCTTGTTCACTCCAGGAATAAGCATCTTTGTGAAATGAGTCAAATTGAAGCAGAAAACATTCTTGGAGTGTCAGAATGCATAGATAGAAGGCAAATAAGCGTTCCATGGCTTTATTTCGCTTAGTTGCTTATTCTTGAGTAGAACTGCTTGTTCACTCCAGGAATAAGCATGTTTGTAAGATGAGTCAAATTGAAGCAGAAAACATTCTTGGAGTGTCAGAATGCACAGATAGAAGGCAAATAAGCGTTCTATCGCTTTATTTCGCTTAGTTGCTTACTCTTGAGTAGAACTGCATGTTCACGCCAGAATTAAGCATCTTTGTGAAATGAGTCAAATTGAATCAGAACACATTGTTGGAGTGTCAGGATGCACAGATAGAAGGCAAATAAGCGTTCTATCACTTTATTTCGCTTAGTTGCTTACTCTAGAGTAGAACTGCATGTTCACGCCAGAAATAAGCATCTTTGTAAAATGAGCCAAATTGAAGCAGAAAACATTGTTGGAGTGTCAGAATGCATAGATAGAAGGCAAATAAGCGTTCCATGGCTTTATTTCGCTTAGTTGCTTATTCTTGAGTAGAACTGCTTGTTCACTCCAGGAATAAGCATCTTTGTAAAATGAGTCAAATTGAAGCAGAAAACATTCTTGGAGTGTCAGAATGCACAGATAGAAGGCAAATAAGCGTTCTATCGCTTTATTTCGCTTAGTTGCTTACTCTTGAGTAGAACTGCATGTTCACGCCAGAATTAAGCATCTTTGTGAAATGAGTCAAATTGAAGCAGAACACATTGGTGGAGTGTCAGAATGCATAGATAGAAGGCAAATAAGCGTTCCATGGCTTTATTTCGCTTAGTTGCTTACTCTTGAGTAGAACTGCATATTCACTCAAGAAATAAGCATCATTGTAAAATGAGCCAAATTGAAGTAGAAAACATTGTTAGAGTGTCAGAATGCATAGATAGAAGGCAAATAAGCGTTCCATGGCTTTATTTCGCTTAGTTGCTTACTCTTGAGTAGAACTGCATATTCACTCAAGAAATAAGCATCTTTGTAAAATGAGTCAAATTGAAGCAGAACACATTGTTGGAGTGTCAGAATGCATAGATAGAAGGCAAATAAGCGTTCCATGGCTTTATTTCGCTTAGTTGCTTATTCTTGAGTAGAACTGCTTGTTCACTCCAGGAATAAGCATCTTTGTAAAATGAGTCAAATTGAAGCAGAAAACATTCTTGGAGTGTCAGAATGCACAGATAGAAGGCAAATAAGCGTTCCATGGCTTTATTTCGCTTAGTTGCTTACTCTTGAGTAGAACTGCATATTCACTCAAGAAATAAGCATCTTTGTAAAATGAGTCAAATTGAAGCAGAACACATTGTTGGAGTGTCAGAATGCATAGATAGAAGGCAAATAAGCGTTCCATGGCTTTATTTCGCTTAGTTGCTTATTCTTGAGTAGAACTGCTTGTTCACTCCAGGAATAAGCATGTTTGTAAGACGAGTCAAATTGAAGCAGAAAACATTCTTGGAGTGTCAGAATGCACAGATAGAAGGCAAATAAGCGTTCTATCGCTTTATTTCGCTTAGTTGCTTACTCTTGAGTAGAACTGCATGTTCACGCCAGAATTAAGCATCTTTGTGAAATGAGTCAAATTGAATCAGAACACATTGTTGGAGTGTCAGAATGCACAGATAGAAGGCAAATAAGCGTTCTATCGCTTTATTTCGCTTAGTTGCTTACTCTTGAGCAGAACTGCAGGTTCACGCCAGAAATAAGCATCTTTGTAAAATGAGCCAAATTGAAGCAGAAAACATTGTTGGAGTTTCAGAATGCATAGATAGAAGGCAAATAAGCATTCCATGGCTTTATTTCGCTTAGTTGCTTACTCTTGAGTAGAACTGCATGTTCACTCCAGAAATAAGCATATTTGTAAAATGAGTCAAATTGAAGCAGAACACATTGTTGGAGTATCATAATGCATAGATAGAAGGCAAATAAGCGTTCTATCGATTTATTTCGCTTAGTTGCTTACTCTTGAGTAGAACTGCATGTTCACGCCAGAAATAAGCATCTTTGTGAAATGAGTCAAATTGAAGCAGAACACATTGGTGGAGTGTCAGAATGCATAGATAGAAGGCAAATAAGCATTCCATGGCTTTATTTCGCTTAGTTGCTTACTCTTGAGTCGAACTGCATGTTCACTCCAGGAATAAGCATGTTTGTAAGATGAGTCAAATTGAAGCAGAACACATTGTTGGAGTGTCAGAATGCACAGATAGAAGGCAAATAAGCGTTCTACCGCTTTATTTCGCTTAGTTGCTTACTCTAGAGTAGAACTGCATGTTCACGCCAGAAATAAGCATCTTTGTAAAATGAGCCAAATTGAAGCAGAAAACATTGTTGGAGTGTCAGAATGCATAGATAGAAGGCAAATAAGCGTTCCATGGCTTTATTTCGCTTAGTTGCTTACTCTTGAGTAGAACTGCATGTTCACGCCAGAAATAAGCATCTTTGTAAAATGAGTCAAATTGAAGCAGAAAACATTGTTGGAGTGTCAGAATGCATAGATAGAAGGCAAATAAGCGTTCCATGGCTTTATTTCGCTTAGTTGCTTATTCTTGAGTAAAACTGCTTGTTCACTCCAGGAATAAGCATCTTTGTAAAATGAGTCAAATTGAAGCAGAACACATTGTTGGAGTGTCAGAATGCATAGATAGAAGGCAAATAAGCGTTCCATTGCTTTATTTCGCTTAGTTGCTTATTCTTGAGTAGAACTGCTTGTTCACTCCAGGAATAAGCATCTTTGTAAAATGAGTCAAATTGAAGCAGAACACATTGTTGGAGTGTCAGAATGCATAGATAGAAGGCAAATAAGCGTTCCATGGCTTTATTTCGCTTAGTTGCTTACTCTTGAGTAGAACTGCATTTTCACACCAGAAATAAGCATCTTTGTAAAATGAGCCAAATTGAAGTAGAAAACATTGTTGGAGTGTCAGAATGCATAGATAGAAGGCAAATAAGCGTTCCATGGCTTTATTTCGCTTAGTTGCTTACTCTTGAGTAGAACTGCATATTCACTCAAGAAATAAGCATCTTTGTAAAATGAGTCAAATTGAAGCAGAACACATTGTTGGAGTGTCAGAATGCATAGATAGAAGGCAAATAAGCGTTCCATGGCTTTATTTCGCTTAGTTGCTTATTCTTGAGTAGAACTGCTTGTTCACTCCAGGAATAAGCATCTTTGTGAAATGAGTCAAATTGAAGCAGAAAACATTCTTGGAGTGTCAGAATGCATAGATAGAAGGCAAATAAGCGTTCCATGGCTTTATTTCGCTTAGTTGCTTACTCTTGAGTAGAACTGCATGTTCACGCCAGAATTAAGCATCTTTGTGAAATGAGTCAAATTGAATCAGAACACATTGTTGGAGTGTCAGAATGCACAGATAGAAGGCAAATAAGCGTTCTATAGCTTTATTTCGCTTAGTTGCTTACTCTTGAGTAGAACTGCAGGTTCACGCCAGAAATAAGCATCTTTGTAAAATGAGCCAAATTGAAGCAGAAAACATTGTTGGAGTTTCAGAATGCATAGATAGAAGGCAAATAAGCGTTCCATGGCTTTATTTCGCTTAGTTGCTTATTTTTGAGTAGAACTGCTTGTTCACTCCAGGAATAAGCATCTTTGTAAAATGAGTCAAATTGAAGCAGAAAACATTCTTGGAGTGTCAGAATGCACAGATAGAAGGCAAATAAGCGTTCTATCGCTTTATTTCGCTTAGTTGCTTACTCTTGAGTAGAACTGCATGTTCACGCCAGAATTAAGCATCTTTGTGAAATGAGTCAAATTGAAGCAGAACACATTGGTGGAGTGTCAGAATGCATAGATAGAAGGCAAATAAGCGTTCCATGGCTTTATTTCGCTTAGTTGCTTACTCTTGAGTAGAACTGCATGTTCACACCAGAAATAAGCATCTTTGTAAAATGAGCCAAATTGAAGTAGAAAACATTGTTGGAGTGTCAGAATGCATAGATAGAAGGCAAATAAGCGTTCCATGGCTTTATTTCGCTTAGTTGCTTACTCTTGAGTAGAACTGCATATTCACTCAAGAAATAAGCATCTTTGTAAAATGAGTCAAATTGAAGCAGAACACATTGTTGGAGTGTCAGAATGCATAGATAGAAGGCAAATAAGCGTTCCATGGCTTTATTTCCTCTTAGTTGCTTATTCTTGAGTAGAACTGCTTGTTCACTCCAGGAATAAGCATGTTTGTAAGATGAGTCAAATTGAAGCAGAAAACATTCTTGGAGTGTCAGAATGCACAGATAGAAGGCAAATAAGCGTTCTATCGCTTTATTTCGCTTAGTTGCTTACTCTAGAGTAGAACTGCATGTTCACGCCAGAAATAAGCATCTTTGTAAAATGAGCCAAATTGAAGCAGAAAACATTGTTGGAGGGTCAGAATGCATAGATAGAAGGCAAATAAGCGTTCCATGGCTTTATTTCGCTTAGTTGCTTACTCTTGAGTAGAACTGCATGTTCACACCAGAAATAAGCATCTTTGTAAAATGAGTCAAATTGAAGCAGAAAACATTGTTGGAGTGTCAGAATGCATAGATAGAAGGCAAATAAGCGTTCCATGGCTTTATTTCGCTTAGTTGCTTATTCTTGAGTAAAACTGCTTGTTCACTCCAGGAATAAGCATCTTTGTAAAATGAGTCAAATTGAAGCAGAAACATTCTTGGAGTGTCAGAATGCACAGATAGAAGGCAAATAAGCGTTCTATCGCTTTATTCCGCTTAGTTGCTTACTCTTGAGTAGAACTGCATGTTCACGCCAGAATTAAGCATCTTTGTGAAATGAGTCAAATTGAAGCAGAACACATTGGTGGAGTGTCATAATGCATAGATAGAAGGCAAATAAGCGTTCCATGGCTTTATTTCGCTTAGTTGCTTATTCTTGAGTAGAACTGCTTGTTCACTCCAGGAATAAGCATCTTTGTAAAATGAGTCAAATTGAAGCAGAAAACATTCTTGGAGTGTCAGAATGCACAGATAGAAGGCAAATAAGCGTTCTATCGCTTTATTCCGCTTAGTTGCTTACTCTTGAGTAGAACTGCATGTTCACGCCAGAATTAAGCATCTTTGTGAAATGAGTCAAATTGAAGCAGAACACATTGGTGGAGTGTCAGAATGCACAGATAGAAGGCAAATAAGCGTTCCATGGCTTTATTTCGCTTAGTTGCTTATTCTTGAGTAGAACTGCTTGTTCACTCCAGGAATAAGCATCTTTGTAAAATGAGTCAAATTGAAGCAGAAAACATTCTTGGAGTGTCAGAATGCACAGATAGAAGGCAAATAAGCGTTCTATCGCTTTATTTCGCTTAGTTGCTTACTCTTGAGTAGAACTGCATGTTCACGCCAGAATTAAGCATCTTGGTGAAATGAGTCAAATTGAATCAGAACACATTGTTGGAGTGTCAGAATGCACAGATAGAAGGCAAATAAGCGTTCTATCGCTTTATTTCGCTTAGTTGCTTACTGTTGAGTAGAACTGCATGTTCACGCCAGAAATAAGCATCTTTGTAAAATGAGCCAAATTGAAGCAGAAAACATTGTTGGAGTGTCAGAATGCATAGATAGAAGGCAAATAAGCGTTCCATGGCTTTATTTCGCTTAGTTGCTTACTCTTGAGTAGAACTGCGTATTCACTCAAGAAATAAGCATCTTTGTAAAATGAGTCAAATTGAAGCAGAACACATTGTTGGAGTGTCAGAATGCATAGATAGAAGGCAAATAAGCGTTCCATGGCTTTATTTCGCTTAGTTGCTTACTCTTGAGTAGAACTGCATGTTCACGCCAGAATTAAGCATCTTTGTGAAATGAGTCAAATTGAAGCAGAACACATTGGTGGAGTGTCAGAATGCATAGATAGAAGGCAAATAAGCGTTCCATGGCTTTATTTCGCTTAGTTGCTTACTCTTGAGTCGAACTGCATGTTCACTCCAGAAATAAGCATCTTTGTAAAATGAGTCAAATTGAATCAGAACACATTGTTGGAGTGTCAGAATGCACAGATAGAAGGCAAATAAGCGTTCTATCGCTTTATTTCGCTCAGTTGCTTACTCTTGAGTAGAACTGCATGTTCACGTCAGAAATAAGCATCTTTGTAAAATGAGCCAAATTGAAGCAGAAAACATTGTTGGAGTGTCAGAATGCATAGATAGAAGGCAAATAAGCGTTCCATGGCTTTATTTCGCTTAGTTGCTTACTCTTGAGTCGAACTGCATGTTTGGAGTGTCAGAATGCACAGATAGAAGGCAAATAAGCGTTCTATCGCTTTATTTCGCTTAGTTGCTTACTCTTGAGTAGAACTGCATGTTCACGCCAGAAATAAGCATCTTTGTAAAATGAGCCAAATTGAAGCAGAAAACATTGTTGGAGTGTCAGAATGCATAGATAGAAGGCAAATAAGCGTTCCATGGCTTTATTTCGCTTAGTTGCTTACTCTTGAGTAGAACTGCATGTTCACTCCAGAAATAAGCATCTTTGTAAAATGAGTCAAATTGAAGCAGAACACATTGTTGGAGTGTCATAATGCATAGATAGAAGGCAAATAAGCGTTCCATGGCTTTATTTCGCTTAGTTGCTTATTCTTGAGTAGAACTGCTTGTTCACTCCAGGAATAAGCATCTTTGTGAAATGAGTCAAATTGAATCAGAACACATTGTTGGAGTGTCAGAATGCACAGATAGAAGGCAAATAAGCGTTCTATCGCTTTATTTCGCTTAGTTGCTTACTCTTGAGTAGAACTGCAAGTTCACGCCAGAAATAAGCATCTTTGTAAAATGAGCCAAATTGAAGCAGAAAACATTGTTGGAGTTTCAGAATGCATAGATAGAAGGCAAATAAGCGTTCCATGGCTTTATTTCGCTTAGTTGCTTATTTTTGAGTAGAACTGCTTGTTCACTCCAGGAATAAGCATCTTTGTAAAATGAGTCAAATTGAAGCAGAAAACATTCTTGGAGTGTCAGAATGCACAGATAGAAGGCAAATAAGCGTTCTATCGCTTTATTTCGCTTAGTTGCTTACTCTTGAGTAGAACTGCATGTTCACGCCAGAATTAAGCATCTTTGTGAAATGAGTCAAATTGAAGCAGAACACATTGGTGGAGTGTCAGAATGCATAGATAGAAGGCAAATAAGCGTTCCATGGCTTTATTTCGCTTAGTTGCTTACTCTTGAGTAGAACTGCATGTTCACACCAGAAATAAGCATCTTTGTAAAATGAGCCAAATTGAAGTAGAAAACATTGTTGGAGTGTCAGAATGCATAGATAGAAGGCAAATAAGCGTTCCATGGCTTTATTTCGCTTAGTTGCTTACTCTTGAGTAGAACTGCATATTCACTCAAGAAATAAGCATCTTTGTAAAATGAGTCAAATTGAAGCAGAACACATTGTTGGAGTGTCAGAATGCATAGATAGAAGGCAAATAAGCGTTCTATCGCTTTATTTCGCTTAGTTGCTTACTCTAGAGTAGAACTGCATGTTCACGCCAGAAATAAGCATCTTTGTAAAATGAGCCAAATTGAAGCAGAAAACATTGTTGGAGGGTCAGAATGCATAGATAGAAGGCAAATAAGCGTTCCATGGCTTTATTTCGCTTAGTTGCTTACTCTTGAGTAGAACTGCATGTTCACACCAGAAATAAGCATCTTTGTAAAATGAGTCAAATTGAAGCAGAAAACATTGTTGGAGTGTCAGAATGCATAGATAGAAGGCAAATAAGCGTTCCATGGCTTTATTTCGCTTAGTTGCTTATTCTTGAGTAAAACTGCTTGTTCACTCCAGGAATAAGCATCTTTGTAAAATGAGTCAAATTGAAGCAGAAACATTCTTGGAGTGTCAGAATGCACAGATAGAAGGCAAATAAGCGTTCTATCGCTTTATTCCGCTTAGTTGCTTACTCTTGAGTAGAACTGCATGTTCACGCCAGAATTAAGCATCTTGGTGAAATGAGTCAAATTGAATCAGAACACATTGTTGGAGTGTCAGAATGCACAGATAGAAGGCAAATAAGCGTTCTATCGCTTTATTTCGCTTAGTTGCTTACTGTTGAGTAGAACTGCATGTTCACGCCAGAAATAAGCATCTTTGTAAAATGAGCCAAATTGAAGCAGAAAACATTGTTGGAGTGTCAGAATGCATAGATAGAAGGCAAATAAGCGTTCCATGGCTTTATTTCGCTTAGTTGCTTACTCTTGAGTAGAACTGCTTGTTCACTCCAGGAATAAGCATCTTTGTAAAATGAGCCAAATTGAAGTAGAAAACATTGTTGGAGTGTCAGAATGCATAGATAGAAGGCAAATAAGCGTTCCATGGCTTTATTTCGCTTAGTTGCTTACTCTTGAGTAGAACTGCGTATTCACTCAAGAAATAAGCATCTTTGTAAAATGAGTCAAATTGAAGCAGAACACATTGTTGGAGTGTCAGAATGCATAGATAGAAGGCAAATAAGCGTTCCATGGCTTTATTTCGCTTAGTTGCTTACTCTTGAGTAGAACTGCATGTTCACGCCAGAATTAAGCATCTTTGTGAAATGAGTCAAATTGAAGCAGAACACATTGGTGGAGTGTCAGAATGCATAGATAGAAGGCAAATAAGCGTTCCATGGCTTTATTTCGCTTAGTTGCTTACTCTTGAGTCGAACTGCATGTTCACTCCAGAAATAAGCATCTTTGTAAAATGAGTCAAATTGAATCAGAACACATTGTTGGAGTGTCAGAATGCACAGATAGAAGGCAAATAAGCGTTCTATCGCTTTATTTCGCTTAGTTGCTTACTCTTGAGTAGAACTGCATGTTCACGTCAGAAATAAGCATCTTTGTAAAATGAGCCAAATTGAAGCAGAAAACATTGTTGGAGTGTCAGAATGCATAGATAGAAGGCAAATAAGCGTTCCATGGCTTTATTTCGCTTAGTTGCTTACTCTTGAGTCGAACTGCATGTTTGGAGTGTCAGAATGCACAGATAGAAGGCAAATAAGCGTTCTATCGCTTTATTTCGCTTAGTTGCTTACTCTTGAGTAGAACTGCATGTTCACGCCAGAAATAAGCATCTTTGTAAAATGAGCCAAATTGAAGCAGAAAACATTGTTGGAGTGTCAGAATGCATAGATAGAAGGCAAATAAGCGTTCCATGGCTTTATTTCGCTTAGTTGCTTACTCTTGAGTAGAACTGCATGTTCACTCCAGAAATAAGCATCTTTGTAAAATGAGTCAAATTGAAGCAGAACACATTGTTGGAGTGTCATAATGCATAGATAGAAGGCAAATAAGCGTTCCATGGCTTTATTTCGCTTAGTTGCTTATTCTTGAGTAGAACTGCTTGTTCACTCCAGGAATAAGCATCTTTGTAAAATGAGCCAAATTGAAGTAGAAAACATTGTTGGAGTGTCAGAATGCATAGATAGAAGGCAAATAAGCGTTCCATGGCTTTATTTCGCTTAGTTGCTTACTCTTGAGTAGAACTGCATATTCACTCAAGAAATAAGCATCTTTGTAAAATGAGTCAAATTGAAGCAGAACACATTGTTGGAGTGTCAGAATGCATAGATAGAAGGCAAATAACCGTTCCATGGCTTTATTTCGCTTAGTTGCTTACTCTTGAGTAGAACTGCATGTTCACGCCAGAAATAAGGTTCTTTGTGAAATGAGTCAAATTGAAGCAGAAAACATTGTTGGAGTGTCAGAATGCACAGATAGAAGGCAAATAAGCGTTCCATGGCTTTATTTCGCTTAGTTGCTTATTCTTGAGTAGAACTGCTTGTTCACTCCAGGAATAAGCATGTTTGTAAAATGAGTCAAATTGAAGCAGAACACATTCTTGGAGTGTCAGAATGCACAGATAGAAGGCACATAAGCGTTCTATCGCTTTATTTCGCTTAGTTGCTTACTCTTGAGTAGAACTGCATGTTCACGCCAGAATTAAGCATCTTTGTGAAATGAGTCAAATTGAAGCAGAACACATTGGTGGAGTGTCAGAATGCATAGATAGAAGGCAAATAAGCGTTCCATGGCTTTATTTCGCTTAGTTGCTTACTCTTGAGTCGAACTGCATGTTCACTCCAGAAATAAGCATCTTTGTAAAATGAGTCAAATTGAATCAGAACACATTGTTGGAGTGTCAGAATGCACAGATAGAAGGCAAATAAGCATTCTATCGCTTTATTTCGCTTAGTTGCTTACTCTTGAGTAGAACTGCATGTTCACGTCAGAAATAAGCATCTTTGTAAAATGAGCCAAATTGAAGCAGAAAACATTGTTGGAGTGTCAGAAAGCATAGATAGAAGGCAAATAAGCGTTCCATGGCTTTATTTCGCTTAGTTGCTTACTCTTGAGTCGAACTGCATGTTTGGAGTGTCAGAATGCACAGATAGAAGGCAAATAAGCGTTCTATCGCTTTATTTCGCTTAGTTGCTTACTCTTGAGTAGAACTGCATGTTCACGCCAGAAATAAGCATCTTTGTAAAATGAGCCAAATTGAAGCAGAAAACATTGTTGGAGTGTCAGAATGCATAGATAGAAGGCAAATAAGCGTTCCATGGCTTTATTTCGCTTAGTTGCTTACTCTTGAGTAGAACTGCATGTTCACGCCAGAATTAAGCATCTTTGTGAAATGAGTCAAATTGAAGCAGAACACATTGGTGGAGTGTCAGAATGCATAGATAGAAGGCAAATAAGCGTTCCATGGCTTTATTTCGCTTAGTTGCTTACTCTTGAGTAGAACTGCATGTTCACTCCAGAAATAAGCATCTTTGTAAAATGAGTCAAATTGAATCAGAACACATTGTTGGAGTGTCAGAATGCACAGATAGAAGGCAAATAAGCGTTCTATCGCTTTATTTCGCTTAGTTGCTTACTCTTGAGTAGAACTGCATGTTCACGTCAGAAATAAGCATCTTTGTAAAATGAGCCAAATTGAAGCAGAAAACATTGTTGGAGTGTCAGAATGCATAGATAGAAGGCAAATAAGCGTTCCATGGCTTTATTTCGCTTAGTTGCTTACTCTTGAGTCGAACTGCATGTTTGGAGTGTCAGAATGCACAGATAGAAGGCAAATAAGCGTTCTATCGCTTTATTTCGCTTAGTTGCTTACTCTTGAGTAGAACTGCATGTTCACGCCAGAAATAAGCATCTTTGTAAAATGAGCCAAATTGAAGCAGAAAACATTGTTGGAGTGTCAGAATGCATAGATAGAAGGCAAATAAGCGTTCCATGGCTTTATTTCGCTTAGTTGCTTACTCTTGAGTAGAACTGCATGTTCACTCCAGAAATAAGCATCTTTGTAAAATGAGTCAAATTGAAGCAGAACACATTGTTGGAGTGTCATAATGCATAGATAGAAGGCAAATAAGCGTTCCATGGCTTTATTTCGCTTAGTTGCTTATTCTTGAGTAGAACTGCTTGTTCACTCCAGGAATAAGCATCTTTGTAAAATGAGCCAAATTGAAGTAGAAAACATTGTTGGAGTGTCAGAATGCATAGATAGAAGGCAAATAAGCGTTCCATGGCTTTATTTCGCTTAGTTGCTTACTCTTGAGTAGAACTGCATATTCACTCAAGAAATAAGCATCTTTGTAAAATGAGTCAAATTGAAGCAGAACACATTGTTGGAGTGTCAGAATGCATAGATAGAAGGCAAATAACCGTTCCATGGCTTTATTTCGCTTAGTTGCTTACTCTTGAGTAGAACTGCATGTTCACGCCAGAAATAAGGTTCTTTGTGAAATGAGTCAAATTGAAGCAGAAAACATTGTTGGAGTGTCAGAATGCACAGATAGAAGGCAAATAAGCGTTCCATGGCTTTATTTCGCTTAGTTGCTTATTCTTGAGTAGAACTGCTTGTTCACTCCAGGAATAAGCATGTTTGTAAAATGAGTCAAATTGAAGCAGAACACATTCTTGGAGTGTCAGAATGCACAGATAGAAGGCACATAAGCGTTCTATCGCTTTATTTCGCTTAGTTGCTTACTCTTGAGTAGAACTGCATGTTCACGCCAGAATTAAGCATCTTTGTGAAATGAGTCAAATTGAAGCAGAACACATTGGTGGAGTGTCAGAATGCATAGATAGAAGGCAAATAAGCGTTCCATGGCTTTATTTCGCTTAGTTGCTTACTCTTGAGTCGAACTGCATGTTCACTCCAGAAATAAGCATCTTTGTAAAATGAGTCAAATTGAATCAGAACACATTGTTGGAGTGTCAGAATGCACAGATAGAAGGCAAATAAGCGTTCTATCGCTTTATTTCGCTTAGTTGCTTACTCTTGAGTAGAACTGCATGTTCACGTCAGAAATAAGCATCTTTGTAAAATGAGCCAAATTGAAGCAGAAAACATTGTTGGAGTGTCAGAAAGCATAGATAGAAGGCAAATAAGCGTTCCATGGCTTTATTTCGCTTAGTTGCTTACTCTTGAGTCGAACTGCATGTTTGGAGTGTCAGAATGCACAGATAGAAGGCAAATAAGCGTTCTATCGCTTTATTTCGCTTAGTTGCTTACTCTTGAGTAGAACTGCATGTTCACGCCAGAAATAAGCATCTTTGTAAAATGAGCCAAATTGAAGCAGAAAACATTGTTGGAGTGTCAGAATGCATAGATAGAAGGCAAATAAGCGTTCCATGGCTTTATTTCGCTTAGTTGCTTACTCTTGAGTAGAACTGCATGTTCACTCCAGAAATAAGCATCTTTGTAAAATGAGTCAAATTGAAGCAGAACACATTGTTGGAGTGTCATAATGCATAGATAGAAGGCAAATAAGCGTTCCATGGCTTTATTTCGCTTAGTTGCTTACTCTTGAGTAGAACTGCATATTCACTCAAGAAATAAGCATCTTTGTAAAATGAGTCAAATTGAAGCAGAACACATTGTTGGAGTGTCAGAATGCATAGATAGAAGGCAAATAAGCGTTCCATGGCTTTATTTCGCTTAGTTGCTTATTCTTGAGTAGAACTGCTTGTTCACTCCAGGAATAAGCATGTTTGTAAGATGAGTCAAATTGAAGCAGAAAACATTCTTGGAGTGTCACAATGCACAGATAGAAGGCAAATAAGCGTTCTATCGATTTATTTCGCTTAGTTGCTTACTCTTGAGTAGAACTGCATGTTCACGCCAGAAATAAGCATCTTTGTGAAATGAGTCAAATTGAAGCAGAACACATTGGTGGAGTGTCAGAATGCATAGATAGAAGGCAAATAAGCGTTCCATGGCTTTATTTCGCTTAGTTGCTTACTCTTGAGTCGAAATGCATGTTTGGAGTGTCAGAATGCACAGATAGAAGGCAAATAAGCGTTCTATCGCTTTATTTCGCTTAGTTGCTTACTCTTGAGTAGAACTGCATGTTCACTCCAGGAATAATCACCTTTGTAAAATGAGTCAAATTGAAGCAGAACAAATTGTTGGAGTGTCAGAATGCATAGATAGAAGGCAAATAAGCGTTCCATGGCTTTATTTCGCTTAGTTGCTTACTCTTGAGTAGAACTGCATGTTCACTCCAGGAATAATCACCTTTGTAAAATGAGTCAAATTGAAGCAGAACAAATTGTTGGAGTGTCAGAATGCATAGATAGAAGGCAAATAAGCGTTCCATGGCTTTATTTCGCTTAGTTGCTTACTCTTGAGTAGAACTGCATGTTCACGCCAGAAATAAGGTTCTTTGTGAAATGAGTCAAATTGAAGCAGAAAACATTGTTGGAGTGTCAGAATGCACAGATAGAAGGCAAATAAGCGTTCCATGGCTTTATTTCGCTTAGTTGCTTACTCTTGAGTAGAACTGCATGTTCACGCCAGAATTAAGCATCTTTGTGAAATGAGTCAAATTGAAGCAGAACACATTGGTGGAATGTCAGAATGCATAGATAGAAGGCAAATAAGCGTTCCATGGCTTTATTTCGCTTAGTTGCTTACTCTTGAGTCGAACTGCATGTTCACGCCAGAAATAAGGTTCTTTGTGAAATGAGTCAAATTGAAGCAGAAAACATTGTTGGAGTGTCAGAATGCACAGATAGAAGGCAAATAAGCGTTCCATGGCTTTATTTCGCTTAGTTGCTTATTCTTGAGTAGAACTGCTTGTTCACTCCAGGAATAAGCATGTTTGTAAAATGAGTCAAATTGAAGCAGAACACATTCTTGGAGTGTCAGAATGCACAGATAGAAGGCACATAAGCGTTCTATCGCTTTATTTCGCTTAGTTGCTTACTCTTGAGTAGAACTGCATGTTCACGCCAGAATTAAGCATCTTTGTGAAATGAGTCAAATTGAAGCAGAACACATTGGTGGAGTGTCAGAATGCATAGATAGAAGGCAAATAAGCGTTCCATGGCTTTATTTCGCTTAGTTGCTTACTCTTGAGTCGAACTGCATGTTCACTCCAGAAATAAGCATCTTTGTAAAATGAGTCAAATTGAATCAGAACACATTGTTGGAGTGTCAGAATGCACAGATAGAAGGCAAATAAGCGTTCTATCGCTTTATTTCGCTTAGTTGCTTACTCTTGAGTAGAACTGCATGTTCACGTCAGGAATAAGCATCTTTGTAAAATGAGCCAAATTGAAGCAGAAAACATTGTTGGAGTGTCAGAATGCATAGATAGAAGGCAAATAAGCGTTCCATGGCTTTATTTCGCTTAGTTGCTTACTCTTGAGTAGAACTGCATATTCACTCAAGAAATAAGCATCTTTGTAAAATGAGTCAAATTGAAGCAGAACACATTGTTGGAGTGTCAGAATGCATAGATAGAAGGCAAATAAGCGTTCCATGGCTTTATTTCGCTTAGTTGCTTATTCTTGAGTAGAACTGCTTGTTCACTCCAGGAATAAGCATGTTTGTAAGATGAGTCAAATTGAAGCAGAAAACATTCTTGGAGTGTCAGAATGCACAGATAGAAGGCAAATAAGCGTTCTATCAATTTATTTCGCTTAGTTGCTTACTCTTGAGTAGAACTGCATGTTCACGCCAGAAATAAGCATCTTTGTGAAATGAGTCAAATTGAAGCAGAACACATTGGTGGAGTGTCAGAATGCATAGATAGAAGGCAAATAAGCGTTCCATGGCTTTATTTCGCTTAGTTGCTTACTCTTGAGTCGAACTGCATGTTTGGAGTGTCAGAATGCACAGATAGAAGGCAAATAAGCGTTCTATCGCTTTATTTCGCTTAGTTGCTTACTCTTGAGTAGAACTGCATTTTCACTCCAGGAATAATCACCTTTGTAAAATGAGTCAAATTGAAGCAGAACAAATTGTTGGAGTGTCAGAATGCATAGATAGAAGGCAAATAAGCGTTCCATGGCTTTATTTCGCTTAGTTGCTTACTCTTGAGTAGAACTGCATGTTCACTCCAGGAATAATCACCTTTGTAAAATGAGTCAAATTGAAGCAGAACAAATTGTTGGAGTGTCAGAATGCATAGATAGAAGGCAAATAAGCGTTCCATGGCTTTATTTCGCTTAGTTGCTTACTCTTGAGTAGAACTGCATATTCACTCAAGAAATAAGCATCTTTGTAAAATGAGTCAAATTGAAGCAGAACACATTGTTGGAGTGTCAGAATGCATAGATAGAAGGCAAATAAGCGTTCCATGGCTTTATTTCGCTTAGTTGCTTACTCTTGAGTAGAACTGCATGTTCACGCCAGAAATAAGGTTCTTTGTGAAATGAGTCAAATTGAAGCAGAACACATTGTTGGAGTGTCAGAATGCATAGATAGAAGGCACATAAGCGTTCTATCGCTTTATTTCGCTTAGTTGCTTACTCTTGAGTAGAACTGCATGTTCACGCCAGAATTAAGCATCTTTGTGAAATGAGTCAAATTGAAGCAGAACACATTGGTGGAATGTCAGAATGCATAGATAGAAGGCAAATAAGCGTTCCATGGCTTTATTTCGCTTAGTTGCTTACTCTTGAGTCGAACTGCATGTTCACTCCAGAAATAAGCATCTTTGTAAAATGAGTCAAATTGAATCAGAACACATTGTTGGAGTGTCAGAATGCACAGATAGAAGGCAAATAAGCGTTCTATCGCTTTATTTCGCTTAGTTGCTTACTCTTGAGTAGAACTGCATGTTCACGCCAGAAATAAGCATCTTTGTAAAATGAGCCAAATTGAAGCAGAAAACATTGTTGGAGTGTCAGAATGCATAGATAGAAGGCAAATAAGCGTTCCATGGCTTTATTTCGCTTAGTTCCTTACTCTTGAGTAGAACTGCATGTTCACTCCAGAAATAAGCATCTTTGTAAAATGAGTCAATTTGAAGCAGAACACATTATTGGAGTGTCATAATGCATAGATAGAAGGCACATAAGCGTTCCATGGCTTTATTTCGCTTAGTTGCTTACTCTTGAGTAGAACTGCATATTCACTCAAGAAATAAGCATCTTTGTAAAATGAGTCAAATTGAAGCAGAACACATTGTTGGAGTGTCAGAATGCATAGATAGAAGGCAAATAAGCGTTCCATGGCTTTATTTCGCTTAGTTGCTTATTCTTGAGTAGAACTGCTTGTTCACTCCAGGAATAAGCATGTTTGTAAGATGAGTCAAATTGAAGCAGAAAACATTCTTGGAGTGTCAGAATGCACAGATAGAAGGCAAATAAGCGTTCTATCGCTTTATTTCACTTAGTTGCTTACTCTTGAGTAGAACTGCATGTTCACGCCAGAATTAAGCATCTTTGTGAAATGATTCAAATTGAAGCAGAACACATTGGTGGAGTGTCAGAAAGCACAGATAGAAGGCAAATAAGCGTTCCATGGCTTTATTTCGCTTAGTTGCTTATTCTTGAGTAGAACTGCTTGTTCACTCCAGGAATAAGCATGTTTGTAAGATGAGTCAAATTGAAGCAGAAAACATTCTTGGAGTGTCAGAATGCACAGATAGAAGGCAAATAAGCGTTCTATCGCTTTATTTCGCTTAGTTGCTTACTCTTGAGTAGAACTGCATGTTCACGCCAGAATTAAGCATCTTTGTAAAATGAGTCAAATTGAAGCAGAACACATTGTTGGAGTGTCAGAATGCATAGATAGAAGGCAAATAAGCGTTCCATGGCTTTATTTCGCTTAGTTGCTTACTCTTGAGTAGAACTGCATGTTCACACCAGAAATAAGCATCTTTGTAAAATGAGCCCAATTGAAGTAGAAAACATTGTTGGAGTGTCAGAATGCATAGATAGAAGGCAAATAAGCGTTCCATGGCTTTATTTCGCTTAGTTGCTTATTCTTGAGTAGAACTGCTTGTTCACTCCAGGAATAAGCATGTTTGTAAAATGAGCCATATTGAAGCAGAAAACATTCTTGGAGTGTCAGAATGCACAGATAGAGGGCAAATAAGCGTTCTATCGCTTTATTTCGCTTAGTTGCTTACTCTTGAGTAGAACTGCATGTTCACGCCAGAATTAAGCAACTTTGTGAAATGAGTCAAATTGAAGCAGAACACATTGGTGGAGTGTCAGAATGCACAGATAGAAGTCAAATAAGCGTTCCATGGCTTTATTTCGCTTAGTTGCTTATTCTTGAGTAGAACTGCTTGTTCACTCCAGGAATAAGCATCTTTGTAAAATGAGTCAAATTGAAGCAGAAAACATCCTTGGAGTGTCAGAATGCACAGATAGAAGGCAAATAAGCGTTCCATGGCTTTATTTCGCTTAGTTGCTTACTCTTGAGTAGAACTGCATATTCACTCAAGAAATAAGCATATTTGTAAAATGAATCAAATTGAAGCAGAACACATTGTTGGAGTGTCAGAATGCATAGATAGAAGGCAAATAAGCGTTCCATGGCTTTATTTCGCTTAGTTGCTTACTCTTGAGTAGAACTGCATGTTCACGCCAGAAATAAGGATCTTTGTGAAATGAGTCAAATTGAAGCAGAAAACATTGTTGGAGTGTCAGAATGCACAGATAGAAGGCAAATAAGCGTTCCATGGCTTTATTTCGCTTAGTTGCTTACTCTTGAGTAGAACTGCATGTTCACGCCAGAAATAAGGATCTTTGTGAAATGAGTCAAATTGAAGCAGAAAACATCCTTGGAGTGTCAGAATGCACAGATAGAAGGCAAATAAGCGTTCTATCGCTTTATTTCGCTTAGTTGCTTACTCTTGAGTAGAACTGCATATTCACTCAAGAAATAAGCATATTTGTAAAATGAATCAAATTGAAGCAGAACACATTGTTGGAGTGTCAGAATGCATAGATAGAAGGCAAATAAGCGTTCCATGGCTTTATTTCGCTTAGTTGCTTACTCTTGAGTAGAACTGCATGTTCACGCCAGAAATAAGCATCTTTGTGAAATGAGTCAAATTGAAGCAGAACACATTGTTGGAGTGTCATAATGCATAGATAGTAGGCAAATAAGCGTTCCATGGCTTTATTTCGCTTAGTTGCTTATTCTTGAGTAGAACTGCTTGTTCACTCCAGGAATAAACATCTTTGTAAAATGAGTCAAATTGAAGCAGAAAACATCCTTGGAGTGTCAGAATGCACAGATAGAAGGCAAATAAGCGTTCTATCGATTTATTTCGCTTAGTTGCTTACTCTTGAGTAGAACTGCATGTTCACGCCAGAAATAAGCATCTTTGTAAAATGAGCCAAATTGAAGCAGAAAACATTGTTGGAGTGTCAGAATGCGTAGATAGAAGTCAAATAAGCGTTCCATGGCTTTATTTCGCTTAGTTGCTTACTCTTGAGTAGAACTGCATGTTCACTCCAGAAATAAGCATCTTTGTAAAATGAGTCAAATTGAATCAGAACACATTGTTGGAATGTCAGAATGCACAGATAGAAGGCAAATAAGCGTTCCATGGCTTTATTTCGCTTAGTTGCTTATTCTTGAGTAGAACTGCTTGTTCACTCCAGGAATAAGCATGTTTGTAAAATGAGCCAAATTGAAGCAGAAAACATTCTTGGAGTGTCAGAATGCACAGATAGAGGGCAAATAAGCGTTCCATCGCTTTATTTCGCTTAGTTGCTTACTCTTGAGTAGAACTGCATGTTCACGCCAGAATTAAGCATCTTTGTGAAATGAGTCAAATTGAAGCAGAACACATTGGTGGAGTGTCAGAATGCACAGATAGAAGTCAAATAAGCGTTCCATGGCTTTATTTCGCTTAGTTGCTTATTCTTGAGTAGAACTGCTTGTTCACTCCAGGAATAAGCATGTTTGTAAAATGAGCCAAATTGATGCAGAAAACATTGTTGGAGTGTCAGAATGCATAGATAGAAGGCAAATAAGCGTTCCATGGCTTTATTTCGCTTAGTTGCTTACTCTTGAGTAGAACTGCATGTTCACTCCAGAAATAAGCATCTTTGTGAAATGAGTCAAATTGAAGCAGAACACATTGTTGGAGTGTCAGAATGCATAGATAGAAGGCAAATAAGCGTTCCATGGCTTTATTTCGCTTAGTTGCTTATTCTTGAGTAGAACTGCTTGTTCACTCCAGGAATAAGCATCTTTGTAAAATGAGTCAAATTGAAGCAGAAAACATCCTTGGAGTGTCAGAATGCACAGATAGAAGGCAAATAAGCGTTCCATGGCTTTATTTCGCTTAGTTGCTTACTCTTGAGTAGAACTGCATATTCACTCAAGAAATAAGCATTTTTGTAAAATGAATCAAATTGAAGCAGAACACATTGTTGGAGTGTCAGAATGCATAGATAGAAGGCAAATAAGCGTTCCATGGCTTTATTTCGCTTAGTTGCTTACTCTTGAGTAGAACTGCATGTTCACGCCAGAAATAAGGATCTTTGTGAAATGAGTCAAATTGAAGCAGAAAACATCCTTGGAGTGTCAGAATGCACAGATAGAAGGCAAATAAGCGTTCCATGGCTTTATTTCGCTTAGTTGCTTACTCTTGAGTAGAACTGCATGTTCACGCCAGAAATAAGCATCTTTGTAAAATGATTCAAATTGAAGCAGAACACATTGTTGGAGTGTCATAATGCATAGATAGTAGGCAAATAAGCGTTCCATGGCTTTATTTCGCTTAGTTGCTTATTCTTGAGTAGAACTGCTTGTTCACTCCAGGAATAAGCATCTTTGTAAAATGAGTCAAATTGAAGCAGAAAACATCCTTGGAGTGTCAGAATGCACAGATAGAAGGCAAATAAGCGTTCTATCGATTTATTTCGCTTAGTTGCTTACTCTTGAGTAGAACTGCATGTTCACGCCAGAAATAAGCATCTTTGTGAAATGAGTCAAATTGAAGCAGAACACATTGGTGGAGTGTCAGAATGCATAGATAGAAGGCAAATATGCGTTCCATGGCTTTATTTCGCTTAGTTGCTTACTCTTGAGTCGAACTGCATGTTCACGCCAGAAATAAGCATCTTTGTAAAATGAGTCAAATTGAATCAGAACACATTGTTGGAGTGTCAGAATGCACAGATAGAAGGCAAATAAGCGTTCTATCGATTTATTTCGCTTAGTTGCTTACTCTTGAGTAGAACTGCATGTTCACGCCAGAAATAAGCATCTTTGTGAAATGAGTCAAATTGAAGCAGAACACATTGGTGGAGTTTCAGAATGCATAGATAGAAGGCAAATAAGCGTTCCATGGCTTTATTTCGCTTAGTTGCTTACTCTTGAGTCGAACTGCATGTTTGGAGTGTCAGAATGCACAGATAGGAGGCAAATAAGCGTTCTATCGCTTTATTTCGCTTAGTTGCTTACTCTTGAGTAGAACTGCATGTTCACGCCAGAAATAAGCATCTTTGTAAAATGAGCCAAATTGAAGCAGAAAACATTGTTGGAGTGTCAGAATGCATAGATAGAAGGCAAATAAGCGTTCCATGGCTTTATTTCGCTTAGTTGCTTACTCTTGAGTAGAACTGCATTTTCAGTCAAGAATTAAGCATCTTTGTAAAATGAGTCAAATTGAAGCAGAAAACATTCTTGGAGTGTCAGAATGCACAGATAGAAGGCAAATAAGCGTTCTATGGCTTTATTTCGCTTAGTTGCTTACTCTTGAGTAGAAATGCATATGCACTCCTGAAATAAGCACCTTTGTAAAATGAGCCAAATTGAAGCAGAACACATTGTTGGAGTGTCAGAATGCATAGATTGAAGGCCAATAAGCGTTCTATGGCTTTATTTCGCTTAGTTGCTTACTCTTGAGTAGAAATGCATCTGCACTCCTGTAATAAGCACCTTTGTAAAATGAGCCAAATTGAAGCAGAACACATTGTTGGAGTGTCAGAATGCATAGATAGAAGGCAAGAAAGCGTTCCATAGGTTTATTTCGCTTAGTTGCTTACTCTTGAGTAGAACTGCATATTCACTCCAGAAATAAGCATCTTTGTAAAATGAGCCAAATTGAAGCAGAACACATTGTTGGAGTGTCAGAAAGCATAGATAGAAGGCAAATAAGCGTTCTATGGCTTTATTTCGCTTAGTTTCTTACTCTTGAGTAGAACTGCATCCGCATTCCAGAAATAAGCACCTTTGTAAAATGAGCCAAATTGAAGCAGAACACATTGTTGAAGTGTCAGAATGCACAGACAGAAGGCAAAAAAGCGTTCTATAGGTTTATTTCGCTTAGTTCCTAACACTTGAGTAGAACTGCATGATCACTCCAGAAATAAGCATCTTTGTAAAATGAGCCAAATTGAAGCAGAACACATTGTTGGAGTTTCAGAATGCATAGAAAGAAGGAAAGTAAGCGTTCTATGGCTTTAGCTCGCTTAGTTGCTTACTCTTGAGTAGAACTGCATGTTCACTCCAGAAATGAGCACCTTTGTAAAATGAGCCATATTGAAGCAGAACACATTGATGGAGTGTCAGAATGCATAGATAGAAGGCAAATAAGCGTTCTATGGCTTTATTTCGCTTAGTTGCTTACTCTTGAGTAGAAATGCATCTGCACTCCTGAAATAAGCACCTTTGTAAAATGAGCCAAATTGAAGCAGAACACATTGTTGGAGTGTCAGAATGCATAGATAGAAGGCAAATAAGCGTTCTATGGCTTTATTTCGCTTCGTTGCTTACTCTTGAGTAGAAATGCATCTGCACTCCTGTAATAAGCACCTTTGTAAAATGAGCCAAATTGAAGCAGAACACATTGATGGAGTGTCAGAATGCATAGATAGAAGGCAAATAAGCGTTCTATGGCTTTATTTCGCTTCGTTGCTTACTCTTGAGTAGAAATGCATCCGCACTCCAGAAATAAGCACCTTTGTAAAATGAGCCAAATTGAAGCAGAACACATTGATGGAGTGTCAGAATGCATAGATAGAAGGCTAATAAGCGTTCTATGGCTTTGTTTCGCTTAGTTGCTTACTCTTGAGTAGAACTGCATGTTCACTCCAGAAATGAGCACCTTTGTAAAATGAGCCATATTGAAGCAGAACACATTGTTGGAGTGTCAGAATGCATAGATAGTAGGCAAATAAGCGTTCTATGTCTTTATTTCGCTTAGTTGCTTACTCTTGAGTAGAACTGCATATTCACTCCAGAAATGAGCACCTTTGTAAAATGAGCCATATTGAAGCAGAACACATTGATGGAGTGTCAGAATGCATAGATAGTAGGCAAATAAGCGTTCTATGGCTTTATTTTGCTTAGTTGCTTACTCTTGAGTAGAACTGCATCTGCACTCCCGAAATGAGCACCTATGTAAAATGAGCCAAAGTGAAGCAAAACACATTGTTGGAGTGTCAGAATGCATGGATAGAAGGCAAATAAGCGTTCTATGGCTTTATTTCGCTTAGTTGCTTACTCTTGAGTACAACAGCATCCGCACTCCAGAAATGATCACCTTTGTAAAATGAGCCAAATTGAAGCAGAACACATTGTTGGAGTGTCAGAATGCATAGAAAGAAGGCAAATAAGCGTTCTATGGCTTTATTTCGCTTAGTTGCTTACTCTTGAGTAGAACAGAATCCGCACTCCAGAAATAAGCACCTTTGTAAAATGAGCCAAATTGAAGCAGAACACATTGTTGGAGTGTCAGAATGCATAGAAAGAAGGAAAGAAAGCGTTCTATGGCTTTATTTCGCTCAGTTGCTTACTCTTGAGTAGAACTGCATGTTCACTCCAGAAATGAGCACCTTTGTAAAATGAGCCAATTTGAAGCAGAACACATTGATGGAGTGTCAGAATGCATAGATAGAAGGCAAATAAGCGTTCTAGGGCTTTATTTCGCTTAGTTGCTTACTCTTGAGTAGAACTACATCTGCACTCCTGAAATATGCACCGTTGTAAATTGAGCCAAATTTAAGCAAAACACATTGTTGGAGTGTCAGAATGCATGGATAGAAGGCAAATAAGCGTTCTATGGTTTTATTTCGCTTAGTTGCTTACTCTTGAGTAGAACTGCATCTGCACTCCAGAAATAAGCACCTTTGTAAAATGAGCCAAATTGAAGCAGAACACATTGTTGAAGTGTCAGAATGCACAGACAGAAGGCAAAAAAGCGTTCTATAGGTTTATTTCGCTTAGTTCCTAACACTTGAGTAGAACTGCATGATCACTCCAGAAATAAGCATCTTTGTAAAATGAGCCAAATTGAAGCAGAACACATTGTTGGAGTTTCAGAATGCATAGAAAGAAGGAAAGTAAGCGTTCTATGGCTTTAGTTCGCTTAGTTGCTTACTCTTGAGTAGAACTGCATGTTCACTCCAGAAATGAGCACCTTTGTAAAATGAGCCATATTGACGCAGAACACATTGATGGAGTGTCAGAATGCATAGATAGAAGGCAAATAAGCGTTCTATGGCTTTATTTCGCTTAGTTGCTTACTCTTGAGTCGAACTGCATGTTCACTCCAGAAATAAGCAACTTTGTAAAATGAGCCAAATTGAAGCAGAACACATTGTTGGAGTGTCCGAATGCATAGAAAGAAGGCAAATAAGCGTTCTATGGCTTTATTTCGCTTAGCTGCTTACTCTTGAGTAGAACAGCATCCGCACTCCAGAAATAAGCACCTTTGTAAAATGAGCCAAATTGAAGCAGAACACATTTTTGAAGTTTCAGAATGCATAGATTGAAGGCCAATAAGCGTTCTATGGCTTTGTTTCGCTTAGTTGCTTACTCTTGAGTAGAACTGCATGTTCACTCCAGAAATGAGCACCTTAGTAAAATGAGCCAATTTGAAGCCGAGCACATTGTTGGAGTGTCAGAATGCATAGATAGAAGGCAAATAAGCGTTCTATTGCTTTATTTCGCTTAGTTGCTTACTCATGAGTAGAAATGCATCTGCACTCCAGAAATGAGCACCTTTGTAAAATGAGCCAAATTGAAGCAGAACACATTGTTGGAGTGTCAGAATGCATAGATAGAAGGCAAATAAGCGTTCTATGGCTTTATTTCGCTTAGTTGCTTACTCTTGAGTAGAAATGCATCTGCACTCCTGTAATAAGCACCTTTGTAAAATGAGCCAAATTGAAGCAGAACACATTGATGGAGTGTCAGAATGCATAGATAGAAGGCAAATAAGCGTTCTATGGCTTTATTTCGCTTAGTTGCTTACTCTCGAGTAGAACTGCATATTCACTCCAGAAATAAGCAACTTTGTAAAATGAGCCAAATTGAAGCAGAACACATTGTTGGAGTGTCAGAATGCATAGAAAGAAGGCAAATAAGCGTTCTATGGCTTTATTTCGCTTAGCTGCTTACTCTTTTGTAGAACTGCATATTCACTCCAGAAATGAGCACCTTTGTAAAATGAGCCATATTGAAGCAGAACACATCGTTGGAGTGTCAGAATGCATAGATAGAAGGCTAATAAGCGTTCTATGGCTTTGTTTCGCTTAGTTGCTTACTCTTGAGTAGAACTGCATGTTCACTCCAGAAATGAGCACCTTTGTAAAATGAGCCATATTGAAGCAGAACACATTGTTGGAGTGTCAGAATGCATAGATAGTAGGCAAATAAGCGTTCTATGTTTTTATTTCGCTTAGTTGCTTACTCTTGAGTAGAACTGCATATTCACTCCAGAAATGAGCACCTTTGTAAAATGAGCCATATTGAAGCAGAACACATTGATGGAGTGTCAGAATGCATAGATAGTAGGCAAATAAGCGTTCTATGGCTTTATTTTGCTTAGTTGCTTACTCTTGAGTAGAACTGCATCTGCACTCCCGAATGAGCACCTATGTAAAATGAGCCAAAGTGAAGCAAAACCCATTGTTGGAGTGTCAGAATGCATAGATAGTAGGCAAATAAGCGTTCTATGGCTTTATTTTGCTTAGTTGCTTACTCTTGAGTAGAACTGCATCTGCACTCCAGAAATGATCACCTTTGTAAAATGAGCCAAATTGAAGCAGAACACATTGTTGGAGTGTCAGAATGCATAGAAAGAAGGCAAATAAGCGTTCTATGGCTTTATTTCGCTTAGTTGCTTACTCTTGAGTAGAACAGAATCCGCACTCCAGAAATAAGCACCTTTGTAAAATGAGCCAAATTGAAGCAGAACACATTGTTGGAGTGTCAGAATGCATAGAAAGAAGGAAAGAAAGCGTTCTATGGCTTTATTTCGCTCAGTTGCTTACTCTTGAGTAGAACTGCATGTTCACTCCAGAAATGAGCACCTTTGTAAAATGAGCCATATTGAAGCAGAACACATTGATGGAGTGTCAGAATGCATAGATAGAAGGAAAATAAGCGTTCTATGGCTTTATTTCGCTTAGTTGCTTACTCTTGAGTAGAACTGCATCTGCACTCCTGAAATATGCACCGTTGTAAATTGAGCCAAATTTAAGCAAAACACATTGTTGGAGTGTCAGAATGCATGGATAGAAGGCAAATAAGCGTTCTATGGTTTTATTTCGCTTAGTTGCTTACTCTTGAGTAGAACTGCATCTGCACTCCAGAAATAAGCACCTTTGTAAAATGAGCCAAATTGAAGCAGAACACATTGTTGAAGTGTCAGAATGCACAGACAGAAGGCAAAAAAGCGTTCTGTAGGTTTATTTCGCTTAGTTCCTAACACTTGAGTAGAACTGCATGATCACTCCAGAAATAAGCATCTTTGTAAAATGAGCCAAATTGAAGCAGAACACATTGTTGGAGTTTCAGAATGCATAGAAAGAAGGAAAGTAAGCGTTCTATGGCTTTAGTTCGCTTAGTTGCTTACTCTTGAGTAGAACTGCATGTTCACTCCAGAAATGAGCACCTTTGTAAAATGAGCCATATTGACGCAGAACACATTGATGGAGTGTCAGAATGCATAGATAGAAGGCAAATAAGCGTTCTATGGCTTTATTTCGCTTAGTTGCTTACTCTTGAGTAGAACTGCATATTCACTCCAGAAATAAGCAACTTTGTAAAATGAGCCAAATTGAAGCAGAACACATTGTTGGAGTGTCAGAATGCATAGAAAGAAGGCAAATAAGCGTTCTATGGCTTTATTTCGCGTAGCTGCTTACTCTTGAGGAGAAATGCATCCGCACTCCAGAAATAAGCACCTTTGTAAAATGAGCCAAATAGAAGCAGAACACATCGTTGGAGTGTCAGGATGCATAGATAGAAGGCTAATAAGCGTTCTATGGCTTTGTTTCGCTTAGTTGCTTACTCTTGAGTAGAACTGCATGTTCACTCCAGAAATGAGCACCTTTGTAAAATGAGCCATATTGAAGCAGAACACATTGATGGAGTGTCAGAATGCATAGATAGAAGGTAAATAAGCGTTCCATGGCTTTATTTCGCTTAGTTGCTTTCTCTTGAGTAGAACTGCTTGTTCACTCAAGGAATAAGCACCTTTGTAAATTGAGTCAAATTGAAGCAGAACACATTGTTGGAGTGTCAGAATGCATAGATAGAAGGCAAATAAGCGTTCTATGGCTTTATTTCGCTTAGTTGCTTACTCATGAGTAGAACTTCATGTTCACTCCAGACATAAGCACGTTTGTAAAATGAGCCAAATTGAAGCAGAACACATTGTTGGAGTGTCAGAATGCATAGATAGAAGGCAAATAAGCGTTCTATGGCTTTATTTCGCTTAGTTGCTTACTCTTGAGTAGAAATGCATATTCACTCCTGAAATAAGCACCTTTGTAAATTGAGCCATATTGAAGCAGAACACATTGATGGAGTGTCAGAATGCATAGATAGAAGGCAAATAAGCGTTCTATGGCTTTATTTCGCTTAGTTGCTTACTCTTGAGTAGAACTGCATCTGCACTCCTGAAATATGCACCGTTGTAAATTGAGCCAAATTTAAGCAAAACACGTTGTTGGAGTGTCAGAATGCATAGATAGAAGGGAAATAAGCGTTCTATGGCTTTATTTCGCTTACTTGCTTACTCTTGAGTAGAACTGCATGTTCACTCCAGAAATGAGCACCTTTGTAAAATGAGCCAAATTGAAGCAGAACACATTGTTGGAGTGTCAGAATGCATAGATAGAAGGCAAATAAGCGTTCTATGGCTTTATTTCGCTTAGTTGCTTACTCTTGAGTAGAAATGCATATTCACTCCTGAAATAAGCACCTTTGTAAATTGAGCCATATTGAAGCAGAACACATTGATGGAGTGTCAGAATGCATAGATAGAAGGCAAATAAGCGTTCTATGGCTTTATTTCGCTTAGTTGCTTACTCTTGAGTAGAACAGAATCCGCACTCCAGAAATAAGCACCTTTGTAAAATGAGCCAAATTGAAGCAGAACACATTGTTGGAGTGTCAGAATGCATAGATAGAAGGCATATAAGCGTTCTATGGCTTTATTTCGCTTAGTTGCTTACTCTTGAGTAGAAATGCATCTGCACTCCTGTAATAAGCACCTTTGTAAAATGAGCCAAATTGAAGCAGAGCACATCGTTGGAGTGTCAGAATGCATAGATAGAAGGCAAATATGCGTTCTATGGCTTTATTTCGCTGAGTTGCTTAGTCTTGAGTTAGAACTGCATATTCACTCCAGCAAAAAGCACCTTTGTAAAATGAGCCAAATTGAAGCAGAACACATTGTTGGAGTGTCAGAATGCATAGATAGAAGGCAAACAAGCGTCCTATGGCTTTATTTCGCTTAGTTGCTTACTCTTGAGTAGAAATGCATGTTCACTCCAGAAATAATCACCTTTGTAAAATGAGCCAAATTGAAGCAGAACACATTGTTGGAGTGTCAGAATGCATAGAGAGAAGGCAAATAAGCGTTCTATTACTTTATTTCGCATAGTTGCTTACTCTTGACTAGAAATGCATCTGCTCTCCAGAAATAATCACCTTTGTAAAATGAGCCAAATTGAAGCAGAACACATTGTTGGAGTGTCAAAATGCATAGATAGAAGGCAAATAAGCGTTCTATGGCTTTATTTCGCTTAGTTGCTTACTCTTGAGTAGAACTTCATATTCACTCCAGCAATAAGCACCTTTGTAACAAGAGCCAACTTGAAGCAGAACACAATGTGGGAGTGTCAGAATGCATAGATAGAAGGCAAATAAGCGTTCTATGGCTTTATTTCGCTTAGTTGCTTACTCTTGAGTAGAACTGCATGTTCACTCCAGAAATGAGCACCTTTGTAAAATGAGCCAAATTTAAGCAAAACACATTGTTGGAGTGTCAGAATGCATGGATAGAAGGCAAATAAGCGTTCTATGGCTTTATTTCGCTTACTTGCTTACTCTTGAGTAGAACTGCATGTTCACTCCAGAAATGAGCACCTTTGTAAAATGAGCCAAATTGAAGCAGAACACATTGTTGGAGTGTCAGAATGCATAGATAGAAGGCAAATAAGCGTTCTATGGCTTTATTTCGCTTAGTTGCTTACTCTTGAGTAGAAATGCATATTCACTCCTGAAATAAGCACCTTTGTAAAATGAGCCAAATTGAAGCAGAACACATTGTTGGAGTGTCAGAATGCATAGAAAGAAGGCAAATAAGCGTTCTATGGCTTTATTTCGCTTAGTTGCTTACTCATGAGTAGAACTTCATGTTCACTCCAGACATAAGCTGGTTTGTAAAATGAGCCAAATTGAAGCAGAACACATTGTTGGAGTGTCAGAATGCATAGATAGAAGGCAAATAAGCGTTCTATGGCTTTATTTCGCTTAGTTGCTTACTCTTGAATAGAAATGCATCTGCACTCCAGAAATGAGCACCTTTGTAAAATGAGCCAAATTGAAGCAGAAGACATTGTTGGAGTGTCAGAATGCATAGATAGAAGGCAAATAAGCGTTCTATGGCTTTATTTCGCTTAGTTGCTTACTCTTGAGTAGAACTGCATGTTCACTCCAGAAATGAGCACCTTTGTAAAATGAGCCAAATTGAAGCAGAACACATTGTTGGAGTGTCAGAATGCATAGATAGAAGGCAAATAAGCGTTCTATGGCTTTATTTCGCTTAGTTGCTTACTCTTGAGTAGAAATGCATCTGCACTCCAGTAATAAGCACCTTTGTAAAATGAGCCAAATTGAAGCAGAACACATTGTTGGAGTGTCAGAATGCATAGATAGAAGGCAAATAAGCATTCTATGGCTTTATTTCGCTTAGTTGCTTACTCTTGAGTAGAAATGCATCTGCACTCCTGTAATAAGCACCTTTGTAAAATGAGCCAAATTGAAGCAGAGCACATCGTTGGAGTGTCAGAATGCATAGATAGAAGGCAAATATGCGTTCTATGGCTTTATTTCGCTGAGTTGCTTAGTCTTGAGTTAGAACTGCATATTCACTCCAGCAAAAAGCACCTTTGTAAAATGAGCCAAATTGAAGCAGAACACATTGTTGGAGTGTCAGAATGCATAGATAGAAGGCAAACAAGCGTCCTATGGCTTTATTTCGCTTAGTTGCTTACTCTTGAGTAGAAATGCATGTTCACTCCAGAAATAATCACCTTTGTAAAATGAGCCAAATTGAAGCAGAACACATTGTTGGAGTGTCAGAATGCATAGAGAGAAGGCAAATAAGCGTTCTATTACTTTATTTCGCTTAGTTGCTTACTCTTGACTAGAAATGCATCTGCTCTCCAGAAATAATCACCTTTGTAAAATGAGCCAAATTGAAGCAGAACACATTGTTGGAGTGTCAAAATGCATAGATAGAAGGCAAATAAGCGTTCTATGGCTTTATTTCGCTTAGTTGCTTACTCTTGAGTAGAACTTCATATTCACTCCAGCAATAAGCACCTTTGTAACAAGAGCCAAATTGAAGCAGAACACAATGTGGGAGTGTCAGAATGCATAGATAGAAGGCAAATAAGCGTTCTATGGCTTTATTTCGCTTAGTTGCTTACTCTTGAGTAGAACTGCATGTTCACTCCAGAAATGAGCACCTTTGTAAAATGAGCCAAATTTAAGCAAAACACATTGTTGGAGTGTCAGAATGCATGGATAGAAGGCAAATAAGCGTTCTATGGTTTTATTTCGCTTAGTTGCTTACTCTTGAGTACAACAGCATCCGCACTCCAGAAATGATCACCTTTGTAAAATGAGCCAAATTGAAGCAGAACACATTGTTGGAGTGTCAGAATGCATAGAAAGAAGGCAAATAAGCGTTCTATGGCTTTATTTCGCTTAGTTGCTTACTCTTGAGTAGAACAGAATCCGCACTCCAGAAATAAGCACCTTTGTAAAATGAGCCAAATTGAAGCAGAACACATTGTTGGAGTGTCAGAATGCATAGAAAGAAGGAAAGAAAGCGTTCTATGGCTTTATTTCGCTCAGTTGCTTACTCTTGAGTAGAACTGCATGTTCACTCCAGAAATGAGCACCTTTGTAAAATGAGCCATATTGAAGCAGAACACATTGATGGAGTGTCAGAATGCATAGATAGAAGGCAAATAAGCGTTCTATGGCTTTATTTCGCTTAGTTGCTTACTCTTGAGTAGAACTGCATCTGCAGTCCTGAAATATGCACCGTTGTAAATTGAGCCAAATTTAAGCAAAACACATTGTTGGAGTGTCAGAATGCATGGATAGAAGGCAAATAAGCGTTCTATGGTTTTATTTCGCTTAGTTGCTTACTCTTGAGTAGAACTGCATCTGCACTCCAGAAATAAGCACCTTTGTAAAATGAGCCAAATTGAAGCAGAACACATTGTTGAAGTGTCAGAATGCATAGAAAGAAGGAAAGTAAGCGTTCTATGGCTTTAGTTCGCTTAGTTGCTTACTCTTGAGTAGAACTGCATGTTCACTCCAGAAATGAGCACCTTTGTAAAATGAGCCATATTGACGCAGAACACATTGATGGAGTGTCAGAATGCATAGATAGAAGGCAAATAAGCGTTCTATGGCTTTATTTCGCTTAGTTGCTTACTCTTGAGTAGAACTGCATGTTCACTCCAGAAATGAGCACCTTTGTAAAATGAGCCAAATTGAAGCAGAACACATTGTTGGAGTGTCAGAATGCATAGATAGAAGGCAAATAAGCGTTCCATGGCTTTATTTCGCTTAGTTGCTTACTCTTGAGTAGAACTGCATATTCACTCCAGGAATAAGCACCTTTGTAAAATGAGCCAAATTGAAGCAGAACACATTGTTGGAGTGTCAGAATGCATAGATAGAAGGCAAAAAAGCGTTCCATGGGTTTATTTCGCTTAGTTGCTTACTCTTCAGTAGAACTGCATGTTCACTCCAGAAATAAGCATCTTTGTAAAATGAGTCAAATTGAGGCAGAACACATTGGTGGAGTGTCAGAATGCATAGATAGAAGGCAAATAAGCGTTCTATCGCTTTATTTCGCTTAGTTGCTTACTCTTGAGTAGAACTGCATGTTCACGCCAGAAATAAGCATCTTTGTAAAATGAGCCAAATTGAAGCAGAAAACATTCTTGGAGTGTCAGAATGCATAGATAGAAGGCAAATAAGCGTTCTATTTCTTTATTTCGCTTAGTTGCTTACTCTTGAGTAGAACTGCATGTTCACGCCAGAAATAAGCATCTTTGTGAAATGACCCAAATTGAAGCAGAAAACATTGTTGGAGTGTCAGAATGCATAGATAGAAGGCAAATAAGCGTTCCATGGCTTTATTTCGCTTAGTTGCTTACTCTTGAGTAGAACTGCATGTTCACTCCAGAAATAAGCATCTTTGTAAAATGAGTCAAATTGAAGCAGAATACATTGTTGGAGTGTCAGAATGCATAGATAGAAGGCAAATAAGCGTTCCATGGCTTTATTTCGCTTAGTTGCTTACTCTTGAGTAGAACTGCATATTCACTCCAGGAATAAGCACCGTTGTAAAATGACCCAAATTGAAGCAGAATACATTGGTGGAGTGTCAGAATGCATAGATAGAAGTCAAATAAGCGTTCTATGGCTTTATTTCGCTTAGTTGCTTACTCTTGAGTAGAACTGCATGTTCACGCCAGAAATGAGCATCTTTGTAAAATGAGCCAAAATGAAGCAGAAAACATTGTTGGAGTGTCAGAATGCATAGATAGAAGGCAAATAAGCGTTCCATGGCTTTATTTCGCTTAGTTGCTTACTCTTGAGTAGAACTGCATATTCACTCAAGAAATGAGCACCTTTGTGAAATGACCCAAATTGAAGCAGAATACATTGGTGGAGTGTCAGAATGCATAGATAGAAGGCAAATAAGCGTTCCATGGCTTTATTTCGCTTAGTTGCTTACTCTTGAGTAGAACTGCATATTCACTCAAGAAATGAGCACCTTTGTGAAATGACCCAAATTGAAGCAGAAAACATTGTTGGAGTGTCAGAATGCATAGATAGAAGGCAAATGGGCGTTCCATGGCTTTATTTCGCTTAGTTGCTTACTCTTGAGTAGAAATGCATCTGCACTCCTGAAATAAGCACCTTTGTAAAATGAGCCAAATTGAAGCAGAACACATTGTTGGAGTGTCAGAATGCATAGATAGAAGGCAAATAAGCGTTCCATGGCTTTATTTCGCTTAGTTGCTTACTCTTGAGTAGAACTGCATATTCACTCCAGAAATAAGCACCTTTGTAAATTGAGTCAAATTGAAGCAGAACACATTGTTGGAGTGTCAGAATGCATAGATAGAAGGCAAATAAGCGTTCCATGGCTTTATTTCGCTTAGTTGCTTTCTCTTGAGTAGAACTGCTTGTTCACTCAAGGAATAAGCATCTTTGTAAAATGAGTCAAATTGAAGCAGAACACATTGGTGGAGTGTCAGAATGCATAGATAGAAGGCAAATAAGCGTTCTATCGCTTTATTTCGCTTAGTTGCTTACTCTTGAGTAGAACTGCATGTTCACGCCAGAAATAAGCATCTTTGTAAAATGAGTCAAATTGAAGCAGAATACATTGTTGGAGTGTCAGAATGCATAGATAGAAGGCAAATAAGCGTTCCATGGCTTTATTTCGCTTAGTTGCTTACTCTTGAGTAGAACTGCATATTCACTCCAGGAATAAGCACCGTTGTAAAATGACCCAAATTGAAGCAGAATACATTGGTGGAGTGTCAGAATGCATAGATAGAAGTCAAATAAGCGTTCTATGGCTTTATTTCGCTTAGTTGCTTACTCTTGAGTAGAACTGCATGTTCACGCCAGAAATGAGCATCTTTGTAAAATGAGCCAAAATGAAGCAGAAAACATTGTTGGAGTGTCAGAATGCATAGATAGAAGGCAAATAAGCGTTCCATGGCTTTATTTCGCTTAGTTGCTTACTCTTGAGTAGAACTGCATATTCACTCAAGAAATGAGCACCTTTGTGAAATGACCCAAATTGAAGCAGAATACATTGGTGGAGTGTCAGAATGCATAGATAGAAGGCAAATAAGCGTTCCATGGCTTTATTTCGCTTAGTTGCTTACTCTTGAGTAGAACTGCATATTCACTCAAGAAATGAGCACCTTTGTGAAATGACCCAAATTGAAGCAGAAAACATTGTTGGAGTGTCAGAATGCATAGATAGAAGGCAAATGGGCGTTCCATGGCTTTATTTCGCTTAGTTGCTTACTCTTGAGTAGAAATGCATCTGCACTCCTGAAATAAGCACCTTTGTAAAATGAGCCAAATTGAAGCAGAACACATTGTTGGAGTGTCAGAATGCATAGATAGAAGGCAAATAAGCGTTCCATGGCTTTATTTCGCTTAGTTGCTTACTCTTGAGTAGAACTGCATATTCACTCCAGAAATAAGCACCTTTGTAAATTGAGTCAAATTGAAGCAGAACACATTGTTGGAGTGTCAGAATGCATAGATAGAAGGCAAATAAGCGTTCCATGGCTTTATTTCGCTTAGTTGCTTTCTCTTGAGTAGAACTGCTTGTTCACTCAAGGAATAAGCATCTTTGTAAAATGAGTCAAATTGAAGCAGAACACATTGGTGGAGTGTCAGAATGCATAGATAGAAGGCAAATAAGCGTTCTATCGCTTTATTTCGCTTAGTTGCTTACTCTTGAGTAGAACTGCATGTTCACGCCAGAAATAAGCATCTTTGTAAAATGAGCCAAATTGAAGCAGAAAACATTCTTGGAGTGTCAGAATGCATAGATAGAAGGCAAATAAGCGTTCTATTTCTTTATTTCGCTTAGTTGCTTACTCTTGAGTAGAACTGCATGTTCACGCCAGAAATAAGCATCTTTGTGAAATGACCCAAATTGAAGCAGAAAACATTGTTGGAGTGTCAGAATGCATAGATAGAAGGCAAATAAGCGTTCCATGGCTTTATTTCGCTTAGTTGCTTACTCTTGAGTAGAACTGCATGTTCACTCCAGAAATAAGCATCTTTGTAAAATGAGTCAAATTGAAGCAGAATACATTGTTGGAGTGTCAGAATGCATAGATAGAAGGCAAATAAGCGTTCCATGGCTTTATTTCGCTTAGTTGCTTACTCTTGAGTAGAACTGCATATTCACTCCAGGAATAAGCACCGTTGTAAAATGACCCAAATTGAAGCAGAATACATTGGTGGAGTGTCAGAATGCATAGATAGAAGTCAAATAAGCGTTCTATGGCTTTATTTCGCTTAGTTGCTTACTCTTGAGTAGAACTGCATGTTCACGCCAGAAATGAGCATCTTTGTAAAATGAGCCAAAATGAAGCAGAAAACATTGTTGGAGTGTCAGAATGCATAGATAGAAGGCAAATAAGCGTTCCATGGCTTTATTTCGCTTAGTTGCTTACTCTTGAGTAGAACTGCATATTCACTCAAGAAATGAGCACCTTTGTGAAATGACCCAAATTGAAGCAGAACACATTGTTGGAGTGTCAGAATGCATAGAAAGAAGGCAAGTAAGCGTTCTATGGCTTTATTTCACTTACTTGCTTACTCTTGAGTAGAACTGCATGTTCACTCCAGAAATAAGCACCTTTGTAAAATGAGCCAAATTGAAGCAGAACACATTGTTGGAGTGTCAGAATGCATAGATAGAAGGCAAATAAGCGTTCAATGGCTTTATTTCGCTTAGTTGCTTACTCTTGAGTAGAAATGCATATTCACTACTGAAATAAGCACCTTTGTAAAATGAGCCAATTGAAGCAGAACACATTGTTGGAGTGTCAGAATGCATAGATAGAAGGCAGATGAGCGTTCTACGGCTTTATTTCGATTAGTTGCTTACTCTTGAATAGAACTGCATCTGCACTCCAGAAATATGCACCGTTGTAAACTGAGCCAAATTTAAGCAAAACACGTTGTTGGAGTGTCAGAATGCATGGATAGAAGGCAAATAAGCGTTCTATGGCTTTATTTCGCTTAGTTGCTTACTCTTGAGTAGAACTGCATCTGCACTCCAGAAATATGCACCGTTGTAAATTGAGCCAAATTTAAGCAAAACACGTTGTTGGAGTGTCAGAATGCATGGATAGAAGGCAAATAAGCGTTCTATGGCTTTATTTCGCTTAGTTGCTTACTCTTGAGTAGAAATGCATCTGCACTCCTGAAATATGCACCTTTTTAAAATGAGCCAATTGAAGCAGAACACATTGTTGGAGTGTCAGAATGCATGGAAAGAAGGAAAGTAAGCGTTCTATGGCTTTATTTCGCTTAGTTGCTTACTCTTGAGTAGAAATGCATCTGCACTCCAGTAATAAGCACCTTCTTAAAATGAGCCAAATTGAAGCAGAACACATTGTTGGAGTGTCAGAATGCATAGAAAGAAGGCAAGTAAGCGTTCTATGGCTTTATTTCGCTTAGTTGCTTACTCATGAGTAGAACTTCATGTTCACTCCAGACATAAGCACCTTTGTAAAATGAGCCAAATTGAAGCAGAACACATTGTTGGAGTGTCAGAATGCATAGATAGAAGGCAAATAAGCGTTCTATGGCTTTATTTCGATTACTTGCTTACTCATGAGTAGAACTTCATGTTCACTCCAGACATAAGCACGTTTGTAAAATGAGCCAAATTGAAGCAGAACACATTGTTGGAGTGTCAGAATGCATAGATAGGAGGCAAATAAGCGTTCTATGGCTTTATTTCGCTTAGTTGCTTACTCTTGAGTAGAAATGCATATTCACTCCTGAAATAAGCACCTTTGTAAAATGAGCCAAATTGAAGCAGAACACATTGTTGGAGTGTCAGAATGCATGGATAGAAGGCAAATAAGCGTTCTATGGCTTTATTTCGCTTAGTTGCTTACTCTTGAGTAGAAATGCATCTGCACTCCAGTAATAAGCACCTTTTAAAAATGAGCCAATTGAAGCAGAACACATTGTTGGAGTGTCAGAATGCATAGAAAGAAGGAAAGTAAGCGTTCTATGGCTTTATTTCGCTTAGTTGCTTACTCTTGAGTAGAAATGCATCTGCACTCCAGTAATAAGCACCTTCTTAAAATGAGCCAAATTGAAGCAGAACACATTGTTGGAGTGTCAGAATGCATAGAAAGAAGGCAAGTAAGCGTTCTATGGCTTTATTTCGCTTAGTTGCTTACTCATGAGTAGAACTTCATGTTCACTCCAGACATAAGCACCTTTGTAAAATGAACCAAATTGAAGCAGAACACATTGTTGGAGTGTCAGAATGCATAGATAGAAGGCAAATAAGCGTTCTATGGCTTTATTTCGATTACTTGCTTACTCTTGAGTAGAACTTCATGTTCACTCCAGACATAAGCACGTTTGTAAAATGAGCCAAATTGAAGCAGAACACATTGTTGGAGTGTCAGAATGCATAGATAGAAGGCAAATAAGCGTTCTATGGCTTTATTTCACTTAGTTGCTTACTCATGAGTAGAACTTCATGTTCACTCCAGACATAAGCACGTTTGTAAAATGAGCCAAATTGAAGCAGAACACATTGTTGGAGTGTCAGAATGCATAGATAGAAGGCAAATAAGCGTTCTATGGCTTTATTTCGCTTAGTTGCTTACTCTTGAGTAGAAATGCATATTCACTCCTGAAATAAGCACCTTTGTAAATTGAGCCATATTGAAGCAGAACACATTGATGGAGTGTCAGAATGCATAGATAGAAGGCAAATAAGCGTTCTATGGCTTTATTTCGCTTAGTTGCTTACTCTTGAGTAGAACTGCATCCGCACTCCAGAAATAAGCACCTTTTTAAAATGAGCCATATTGAAGCAGAACACATTGTTGGAGTGTCAGAATGCATAGATAGAAGGCACATAAGCGTTCTATGGCTTTATTTCGCTTAGTTGCTTACTCTTGAGTAGAAATGCATCTGCACTCCAGAAATAAGCACCTTTGTAAAATGAGCCATATTGAAGCAGAACACATTGATGGAGTGTCAGAATGCATAGATAGAAGGCAAATAAGCGTTCTATGGCTTTATTTCGCTTAGTTGCTTACTCTTGAGTAGAACTGCATGCTCACTCCAGAAATGAGCAGCTTTGTAAAATGAGCCAAAGGGAAGCAAAACACATTGTTGGAGTGTCAGAATGCATAGATAGAAGGCAAATAAGCGTTCTATGGCTTTACTTCGCTTAGTTGCTTACTCTTGAGTAGAACTGCATCCGCACTCCAGAAATAAGCACCTTTATGAAATGAGCCAAATTGAAGCAGAACACATTGTTGGAGTGTCAGAATGCATAGATAGAAGGCAAATAAGCGTTCTATGACTTTATTTCGCTTAGTTGCTTACTCTTGAGTATAACTGCATCCGCACTCCAGAAATGAGCACCTTTGTAAAATGAGCCAAATTGAAGCAGAACACATTGATGGAGTGTCAGAATGCATAGATAGAAGGCAAATAAGCGTTCTATGACTTTATTTCGCTTAGTTGCTTACTCTTGAGTAGAACTGCATGTTCACTCCAGAAATAAGCACCTTTGTAAAATGAGCCAAATTGAAGCAGAACACATTGTTGGAGTGTCAGAATGCATAGATAGAAGGCAAATAAGCGTTCTATGGCTTTCTTTTGCTTAGTAGCTTACTCTTGAGTAGAACAGCATCCGCACTCCAGAAATAAGCACCTTTGTAAAATGAGCCAAATTGAAGCAGAACACATTGTTGAAGTTTCAGAATGCGTAGATTGAAGGCCAATAAGCGTTCTATGGCTTTGTTTCGCTTAGTTGCTTACTCTTGAGTAGAAATGCATCTGCACTCCTGAAATAAGCACCTTTGTAAAATGAGCCAAATTGAAGCAGAACACATCGATGGAGTGTCAGAATGCACAGACAGAAGGCAAAAAAGCGTTCTATAGGTTTATTTCGCTTAGTTCCTAACACTTGAGTAGAACTGCATGTTCACTCCAGGAATAAGCACCTTTGTAAAATGAGCCAAATTGAAGCAGAACACATTGTTGGAGTGTCAGAAAGCATAGATAGAAGGCAAATAAGCGTTCTATGGCCTTATTTCGGTTAGTTGCTTACTCCTGAGTAGAACTGCATGTTCACTCCAGAAATAAGCATCTTTGTAAAATGAGCCAAATTGAAGCAGAACACATTGTTGGAGTGTCAGAAAGCGTAGATAGAAGGCAAATAAGCGTTCTATGGCTTTATTTCGCTTAGTTGCTTACTCTTGAGTAGAACTGCATCCGCACTCCAGAAATAAGCACCTTTGTAAAATGAGCCAAATTGAAGCAGAACACATTGTTGAAGTGTCAGAATGCACAGACAGAAGGCAAAAAAGCGTTATATAGGTTTATTTTGCTTAGTTCCTAACACTTGAGTAGAACTGCATGTTCACTCCAGAAATAAGCATCTTTGTAAAATGAGCCAAATTGAAGCAGAACACATTGTTGGAGTTTCAGAATGCATAGAAAGAAGGAAAGTAAGCGTTCTATGGCTTTAGTTCGCTTAGTTGCTTACTCTTGAGTAGAACTGCATGTTCACTCCAGAAATGAGCACCTTTGTAAAATGAGCCAAATTGAAGCAGAACACATTGTTGGAGTGTCAGAATGCATAGATAGAAGGCAAATAAGCGTTCTATGACTTTATTTCGCTTAGTTGCTTACTCTTGAGTAGAACTGCATCAGCACTCCAGAAATATGCACCGTTCTAAATTGAGCCAAATTTAAGCAAAACATGTTGTTGGAGTGTCAGAATGCATGGATAGAAGGCAAATAAGCGTTCTATGGCTTTATTTCGCTTAGTTGCTTACTCTTGAGTAGAAGTGCATCTGCACTCCAGTAATAAGCACCTTCTTAAAATGAGCCAAATTGAAGCAGAACACATTGTTGGAGTGTCAGAATGCATAGAAAGAAGGCAAGTAAGCGTTCTATGGCTTTATTTCGCTTAGTTGCTTACTCATGAGTAGAACTTCATGTTCACTCCAGACATAAGCACCTTTGTAAAATGAGCCAAATTGAAGCAGAACACATTGTTGGAGTGTCAGAATGCATAGATAGAAGGCAAATAAGCGTTCTATGGCTTTATTTCGATTACTTACTTACTCATGAGTAGAACTTCATGTTCACTCCAGACATAAGCACCTTTGTAAAATGAGCCAAATTGAAGCAGAACACATTGTTGGAGTGTCAGAATGCATAGATAGAAGGAAAATAAGCGTTCTATGGCTTTATTTCACTTAGTTGCTTACTCATGAGTAGAACTTCATGTTCACTCCAGACATAAGCACGTTTGTAAAATGAGCCAAATTGAAGCAGAACACATTGTTGGAGTGTCAGAATGCATAGATAGAAGGCAAATAAGCGTTCTATGGCTTTATTTCGCTTAGTTGCTTACTCTTGAGTAGAAGTGCATCTGCACTCCAGTAATAAGCACCTTCTTAAAATGAGCCAAATTGAAGCAGAACACATTGTTGGAGTGTCAGAATGCATAGAAAGAAGGCAAGTAAGCGTTCTATGGCTTTATTTCGCTTAGTTGCTTACTCATGAGTAGAACTTCATGTTCACTCCAGACATAAGCACCTTTGTAAAATGAGCCAAATTGAAGCAGAACACATTGTTGGAGTGTCAGAATGCATAGATAGAAGGAAAATAAGCGTTCTATGGCTTTATTTCACTTAGTTGCTTACTCATGAGTAGAACTTCATGTTCACTCCAGACATAAGCACGTTTGTAAAATGAGCCAAATTGAAGCAGAACACATTGTTGGAGTGTCAGAATGCATAGATAGAAGGCAAATAAGCGTTCTATGGCTTTATTTCGCTTAGTTGCTTACTCTTGAGTAGAACTGCATCTGCACTCCTGAAATATGCACCGTTGTAAATTGAGCCAAATTTAAACAAAACACGTTGTTGGATTGTCAGAATGCATGGATAGAAGGCAAATAAGCGTTCTATGGCTTTATTTCGCTTAGTTGCTTACTCTTTAGTAGAAATGCATCCGCACTCCAGAAATAAGCATCTTTGTAAAATGAGCCAAATTGAAGCAGAACACATTGTTGGAGTGTCAGAATGCATAGATAGAAGGCAAATAAGCGTTCTATGGCTTTATTTCGCTTAGTTGCTTACTCTTGAGTAGAACTGCATCCGCACTCCAGAAATAAGCACCTTTTTAAAATGAGCCATATTGAAGCAGAACACATTGTTGGAGTGTCAGAATGCATAGATAGAAGGCAAATAAGCGTTCTATGGCTTTATTTCGCTTAGTTGCTTACTCTTGAGTAGAAATGCATCTGCACTCCAGAAATAAGCACCTTTGTAAAATGAGCCATATTGAAGCAGAACACATTGATGGAGTGTCAGAATGCATAGATAGAAGGCAAATAAGCGTTCTATGGCTTTATTTCGCTTAGTTGCTTACTCTTGAGTAGAACTGCATGCTCACTCCAGAAATGAGCAGCTTTGTAAAATGAGCCAAAGTGAAGCAAAACACATTGTTGGAGTGTCAGAATGCATAGAAAGAAGGCAAATAAGCGTTCTATGGCTTTATTTCGCTTAGTTGCTTACTCTTGAGTAGAACTGCATCCGCACTCCAGAAATGAGCACCTTTGTAAACTGAGCCAAATTGAAGCAGAACACATTGTTGGAGTGTCAGAATGCATAGATAGAAGGCAAATAAGCGTTCTATGGCTTTCTTTTGCTTAGTAGCTTACTCTTGAGTAGAACAGCATCCGCACTCCAGAAATAAGCACCTTTGTAAAATGAGCCAAATTGAAGCAGAACACATTGTTGAAGTTTCAGAATGCGTAGATTGAAGGCCAATAAGCGTTCTATGGCTTTGTTTCGCTTAGTTGCTTACTCTTGAGTAGAACTGCATGTTCACTCCAGAAGAAAGCACCTTTGTAAAATGAGCCAAATTGAAGCAGAACACATTGTTGGAGTATCAGAATGCATAGATAGAAGGCAAATAAGCGTTAGAAGGCAAATAAGCGTTCTATGGCATGTTCACTCCACGTTGTTGGAGTGTCAGAATGCATGGATAGAAGGCAAATAAGTGTTCTATGGCTTTATTTCGCTTAGTTGCTTACTCTTGAGTAGAAATGCATCTGCACTCCTGAAATAAGCCCCTTTGTAAAATGAGCCAAATTGAAGCAGAACACATCGATGGAGTGTCAGAATGCACAGACAGAAGGCAAAAAAGCGTTCTATAGGTTTATTTCGCTTAGTTCCTAACACTTGAGTAGAACTGCATGTTCACTCCAGGAATAAGCACCTTTGTAAAATGAGCCAAATTGAAGCAGAACAAATTGTTGGAGTGTCAGAAAGCATAGATAGAAGGCAAATAAGCGTTCTATGGCCTTATTTCGGTTAGTTGCTTACTCCTGAGTAGAACTGCATGTTCACTCCAGAAATAAGCATCTTTGTAAAATGAGCCAAATTGAAGCAGAACACATTGTTGGAGTGTCAGAATGCATAGAAAGAAGGAAAGTAAGCGTTCTATGGCTTTAGTTCGCTTAGTTGCTTACTCTTGAGTAGAACTGCATGTTCACTCCAGAAATGAGCACCTTTGTAAAATGAGCCAAATTGAAGCAGAACACATTGTTGGAGTGTCAGAATGCATAGATAGAAGGCAAATAAGCGTTCTATGACTTTATTTCGCTTAGTTGCTTACTCTTGAGTAGAACTGCATCCGCACTCCAGAAATGAGCACCTTTGTAAAATGAGCCAAATTGAAGCAGAACACGTTGTTGGAGTGTCAGAATGCATAGAAAGAAGGCAAGTAAGCGTTCTATGGCTTTATTTCGCTTAGTTGCTTACTCTTGAGTAGAACTGCATCAGCACTCCAGAAATATGCACCGTTCTAAATTGAGCCAAATTTAAGCAAAACATGTTGTTGGAGTGTCAGAATGCATGGATAGAAGGCAAATAAGCGTTCTATGGCTTTATTTCGCTTAGTTGCTTACTCTTGAGTAGAAGTGCATCTGCACTCCAGTAATAAGCACCTTTTTAAAATGAGCCAATTGAAGCAGAACACATTGTTTGAGTGTCAGAATGCATAGATAGAAGGCAAATAAGCGTTCTATGGCTTTATTTCACTTAGTTGCTTACTCTTGAGTAGAACTGCATGTTCACTCCAGAAAAAAGCACCTTTGTAAAATGAGCCAAATTGAAGCAGAACACATTGTTGGAGTGTCAGAATGCATAGATAGAGGGCAAATAAGCGTTCTATGGCTTTATTTCACTTAGTTGCTTACTCTTGAGTAGAAATGCATATTCACTACTGCAGTGGTTCCCAACAGGTGGTCCGGGGACCCCCAGGGGTCCGCGAGCTATGCCAGAGGGGTCCGCAAGATGCTATTAGAATAAAAAATATATTAAATATATTTCGTATGATAACAGATTTTTTGTTTTGGCCGCTTCCTGCATGAGCAGAGTCTAGCGTAAAACTAGAATTAGATAGAGGCAGTAGTTCTGCTGTATGCCATTAGGTGGCGCTTTACAAACACTACTGTTTTGCAAAGAGGCAGCGCACGCATTCTACTAACGCTCACCTCCCCAAGATGCTTTGCGCGCGTCGGCTTCATTTGTGTGCTACTGCGCAGGTACCCTGTCTTCTCCAATCCCCTCCCTCCTCCCTGGCGCGCGCTGCCTCTTTGCAAAACAGTAGTGTTTGTAAACAAAGCGTTGTTTTTCGTGGAAGCTACAGTTCGCGTAGTTAAAAATGGACCGTTAGTTAAAAAGTGGTTCGTTAAAACGACAAAGGCCTACAGATGAAGAGGAAGATAATGCATTTGATGTTCAAGCAAGTAAGTCAGTGACTCTCGAACCGATCTTGTCAGTGTCCCTTGAACCTAAATTGTCGGCGTCCCTTGAACCTAACCCTTCCAAGATCAGTGTTAAGTTTACTGGAAAAATTAGATTAGGAATTAGATTTAGGATTAGGAATTAATGGGGGTCCTTGTCAAAATAGATGCTCGATGAGGGGTCCTCGAGAAAATTTTGTTGGGATCCCCTGCACTACTGAAATAAGCACCTTTGTAAAATGAGCCAATTGAAGCAGAACACATTGTTGGAGTGTCAGAATGCATAGATAGAAGGCAGATAAGCGTTCTATGGCTTTATTTCGCTTAGTTGCTTACTCTTGAGTAGAACTGCATGTTCACTCCAGAAATGAGCACCTTTGTAAAATGAGCCAAATTTAAGCAGAACACATTGTTGGAGTGTCAGAATGCATAGATAGAAGGCAAATAAGCGTTCTATGGCTTTCTTTTGCTTAGTAGCTTACTCTTGAGTAGAACAGCATCCGCATTCCAGAAATAAGCACCTTTGTAAAATGAGCCAAATTGAAGCAGAACACATTGTTGAAGTTTCAGAATGCGTAGATTGAAGGCCAATAAGCGTTCTATGGCTTTGTTTCGCTTAGTTGCTTACTCTTGAGTAGAACTGCATGTTCACTCCAGAAAAAAGCACCTTTGTAAAATGAGCCAAATTGAAGCAGAACACATTGTTGGAGTGTCAGAATGCATAGATAGAAGGCAAATAAGCGTTCTATGGCTTTATTTCGCTTAGTTGCTTACTCTTGAGTAGAAATGCATCTACACTCCAGAAATGAGCACCTTTGTAAAATGAGCCAAATTGAAGCAGAACACATTGTTGGAGTGTCAGAATGCATAGATAGGAGGCAAATAAGCGTTCTATGGCTTTATTTCGCTTAGTTGCTTACTCTTGAGTAGAAATGCATCTGCACTCCAGTAATAAGCACCTTTGTAAAATGAGCCAAATTGAAGCAGAACACATTGTGGGAGTGTCAGAATGCATAGATAGAAGGCAAATAAGCGTTCTATGAATTTATTTCGCTTAGTTGCTTACTCTTGAGTAGAAATGCATCTGCACTCCAGTAATAAGCACCTTTTTAAAATGAGCCAATTGAAGCAGAACACATTGTTGGAGTGTCAGAATGCATAGATAGAAGGCAAATAAGCGTTCTATGGCTTTATTTCACTTAGTTGCTTACTCATGAGTAGAACTTCATGTTCACTCCAGACATAAGCACCTTTGTAAAATGAGCCAAATTGAAGCAGAACACATTGTTGGAGTGTCAGAATGCATAGATAGAAGGCAAATAAGCGTTCTATGGCTTTATTTCGCTTAGTTGCTTACTCTTGAGTAGAAATGCATATTCACTCCTGAAATAAGCACCTTTGTAAAATGAGCCAAATTGAAGCAGAACACATTGTTGGAGTGTCAGAATGCATAGATAGAAGGCAAATAAGCGTTCTATGGCTTTATTTCGCTTAGTTGCTTCCTCTTGAGTAGAACTGCATGTTCACTCCAGAAATGAGCACCTATGTAAAATGAGCCAAATTTAAGCAAAACACATTGTTGGAGTGTCAGAATGCATAGATAGAAGGCAAAAAAGCGTTCTATGGCTTTATTTCGCTTAGTTGCTTACTCTTGAGTAGAACTGCATGTTCACTCCAGAAATAAGCACCTTTGTAAATTGAGCCATATTGAAGCAGAACACATTGATGGAGTGTCAGAATGCATAGATAGAAGGCAAATAAGCGTTCTATGGCTTTATTTCGCTTAGTTGCTTACTCTTGAGTAGAACTGCATCTGCACTCCTGAAATATGCACCGTTGTAAATTGAGCCAAATTTAAGCAAAACACGTTGTTGGAGTGTCAGAATGCATGGATAAAAGGCAAATAAGCGTTCTATGGCTTTATTTCGCTTAGTTGCTTACTCTTGAGTAGAAATGCATCCGCACTCCAGAAATAAGCATCATTGTAAAATGAGCCAAATTGAAGCAGAACACATTGTTGGAGTGTCAGAATGCATAGATAGAAGGCAAATAAGCGTTCTATGGCTTTATTTCGCTTAGTTGCTTACTCTTGAGTAGAACTGCATCGGCACTCCAGAAATAAGCATCTTTGTAAAATGAGCCAAATTGAAGCAGAACACACTGTTGGAGTGTCAGAATGCATAGATAGAAGGCAAATAAGCGTTCTATGACTTTATTTCGCTTAGTTGCTTACTCTTGAGTAGAACTGCATGTTCACTCCAGAAATGAGCACCTTTGTAAAGTAAGCCAAATTGAAGCAGAACACATTGTTGGAGTGTCAGAATGCATAGATAGAAGGCAAATAAGCGTTCTATGGCTTTATTTCGCTTAGTTGCTTACTCTTGAGTAGAAATGCATCTGCACTCCAGAAATAAGCACCTTTTTAAAATGAGCCATATTGAAGCAGAACACATTGTTGGAGTGTCAGAATGCATAGATAGAAGGCAAATAAGCGTTCTATGGCTTTATTTCGCTTAGTTGCTTACTCTTGAGTAGAAATGCATCTGCACTCCAGAAATAAGCACCATTGTAAAATGAGCCATATTGAAGTAGAACACATTGATGGAGTGTCAGAATGCATAGATAGAAGGCAAATAAGCGTTCTATGGCTTTATTTCGCTTAGTTGCTTACTCTTGAGTAGAACTGCATCAGCACTCCAGAAATGAGCAGCTTTGTAAAATGAGCCAAAGTGAAGCAAAACACATTGTTGGAGTGTCAGAATGCATAGATAGAAGGCAAATAAGCGTTCTATGGCTTTATTTCGCTTAGTTGCTTACTCTTGAGTAGAACTGCAACCGCACTCCAGAAATAAGCACCTTTATGAAATGAGCCAAATTGAAGCAGAACACATTGTTGGAGTGTCAGAATGCATAGATAGAAGGCAAATAAGCGTTCTATGACTTTATTTCGCTTAGTTGCTTACTCTTGAGTAGAACTGCATGTTCACTCCAGAAATAAGCACCTTTGTAAAATGAGGCAAATTGAAGCAGAACACATTGTTGGAGTGTCAGAATGCATAGATAGAAGGCAAATAAGCGTTCTATGGCTTTATTTCGCTTAGTTGCTTACTCTTGAGTAGAAATGCATCTGCACTCCAGTAATAAGCACCTTTGTAAAATGAGCCAAATTGAAGCAGAACACATTGTTGGAGTGTCAGAATGCATAGATAGAAGGCAAATAAGCGTTCTATGGCTTTATTTCGCTTAGTTGCTTACTCTTGAGTAGAAATGCATCTGCACTCCAGTAATAAGCACCTTTTTAAAATGAGCCAATTGAAGCAGAACACATTGTTGGAGTGTCAGAATGCATAGATAGAAGGCAAATAAGCGTTCTATGGCTTTATTTCACTTAGTTGCTTACTCATGAGTAGAACTTCATGTTCACTCCAGACATAAGCACCTTTGTAAAATGAGCCAAATTGAAGCAGAACACATTGTTGGAGTGTCAGAATGCATAGATAGAAGGCAAATAAGCGTTCTATGGCTTTATTTCGCTTAGTTGCTTACTCTTGAGTAGAACTGCATGTTCACTCCAGAAATGAGCACCTATGTAAAATGAGCCAAATTTAAGCAAAACACATTGTTGGAGTGTCAGAATGCATAGATAGAAGGCAAAAAAGCGTTCTATGGCTTTATTTCGCTTAGTTGCTTACTCTTGAGTAGAACTGCATGTTCACTCCAGAAATAAGCACCTTTGTAAATTGAGCCATATTGAAGCAGAACACATTGATGGAGTGTCAGAATGCATAGATAGAAGGCAAATAAGCGTTCTATGGCTTTATTTCGCTTAGTTGCTTACTCTTGAGTAGAACTGCATCTGCACTCCTGAAATATGCACCGTTGTAAATTGAGCCAAATTTAAGCAAAACACGTTGTTGGAGTGTCAGAATGCATGGATAGAAGGCAAATAAGCGTTCTATGGCTTTATTTCGCTTTGTTGCTTACTCTTGAGTAGAACTGCATGTTCACTCCAGAAATGAGCACCTTTGTAAAGTAAGCCAAATTGAAGCAGAACACATTGTTGGAGTGTCAGAATGCATAGATAGAAGGCAAATAAGCGTTCTATGAATTTATTTCGCTTAGTTGCTTACTCTTGAGTAGAAATGCATCTGCACTCCAGTAATAAGCACCTTTTTAAAATGAGCCAATTGAAGCAGAACACATTGTTGGAGTGTCAGAATGCATAGATAGAAGGCAAATAAGCGTTCTATGGCTTTATTTCACTTAGTTGCTTACTCATGAGTAGAACTTCATGTTCACTCCAGACATAAGCACCTTTGTAAAATGAGCCAAATTGAAGCAGAACACATTGTTGGAGTGTCAGAATGCATAGATAGAAGGCAAATAAGCGTTCTATGACTTTATTTCGCTTAGTTGCTTACTCTTGAGTAGAACTGCATCGGCACTCCAGAAATAAGCATCTTTGTAAAATGAGCCAAATTGAAGCAGAACACACTGTTGGAGTGTCAGAATGCATAGATAGAAGGCAAATAAGCGTTCTATGACTTTATTTCGCTTAGTTGCTTACTCTTGAGTAGAACTGCATGTTCACTCCAGAAATGAGCACCTTTGTAAAGTAAGCCAAATTGAAGCAGAACACATTGTTGGAGTGTCAGAATGCATAGATAGAAGGCAAATAAGCGTTCTATGGCTTTATTTCGCTTAGTTGCTTACTCTTGAGTAGAAATGCATCTGCACTCCAGAAATAAGCACCTTTTTAAAATGAGCCATATTGAAGCAGAACACATTGTTGGAGTGTCAGAATGCATAGATAGAAGGCAAATAAGCGTTCTATGGCTTTATTTCGCTTAGTTGCTTACTCTTGAGTAGAAATGCATCTGCACTCCAGAAATAAGCACCATTGTAAAATGAGCCATATTGAAGTAGAACACATTGATGGAGTGTCAGAATGCATAGATAGAAGGCAAATAAGCGTTCTATGGCTTTATTTCGCTTAGTTGCTTACTCTTGAGTAGAACTGCATCAGCACTCCAGAAATGAGCAGCTTTGTAAAATGAGCCAAAGTGAAGCAAAACACATTGTTGGAGTGTCAGAATGCATAGATAGAAGGCAAATAAGCGTTCTATGGCTTTATTTCGCTTAGTTGCTTACTCTTGAGTAGAACTGCAACCGCACTCCAGAAATAAGCACCTTTATGAAATGAGCCAAATTGAAGCAGAACACATTGTTGGAGTGTCAGAATGCATAGATAGAAGGCAAATAAGCGTTCTATGACTTTATTTCGCTTAGTTGCTTACTCTTGAGTAGAACTGCATGTTCACTCCAGAAATAAGCACCTTTGTAAAATGAGGCAAATTGAAGCAGAACACATTGTTGGAGTGTCAGAATGCATAGATAGAAGGCAAATAAGCGTTCTATGGCTTTATTTCGCTTAGTTGCTTACTCTTGAGTAGAAATGCATCTGCACTCCAGTAATAAGCACCTTTGTAAAATGAGCCAAATTGAAGCAGAACACATTGTTGGAGTGTCAGAATGCATAGATAGAAGGCAAATAAGCGTTCTATGGCTTTATTTCGCTTAGTTGCTTACTCTTGAGTAGAACTGCATCCGCACTCCAGAAATGAGCACCTTTGTAAAATGAGCCAAATTGAAGCAGAACACATTGTTGGAGTGTCAGAATGCATAGATAGAAGGCAAATAAGCGTTCTATGGCTTTATTTCACTTAGTTGCTTACTCATGAGTAGAACTTCATGTTCACTCCAGTAATAAGCACCTTTGTAAAATGAGCCAAATTGAAGCAGAACACATTGTTGGAGTGTCAGAATGCATAGATAGAAGGCAAATAAGCGTTCTATGGCTATATTTCGCTTAGTTGCTTACTCTTGAGTAGAAATGCATCTGCACTCCAGTAATAAGCACCTTTTTAAAATGAGCCAATTGAAGCAGAACACATTGTTGGAGTGTCAGAATGCATAGATAGAAGGCAAATAAGCGTTCTATGGCTTTATTTCACTTAGTTGCTTACTCATGAGTAGAACTTCATGTTCACTCCAGACATAAGCACCTTTGTAAAATGAGCCAAATTGAAGCAGAACACATTGTTGGAGTGTCAGAATGCATAGATAGAAGGCAAATAAGCGTTCTATGGCTTTATTTCGCTTAGTTGCTTACTCTTGAGTAGAAATGCATCTGCACTCCAGAAATAAGCACCATTGTAAAATGAGCCATATTGAAGTAGAACACATTGATGGAGTGTCAGAATGCATAGATAGAAGGCAAATAAGCGTTCTATGGCTTTATTTCGCTTAGTTGCTTACTCTTGAGTAGAACTGCATCAGCACTCCAGAAATGAGCAGCTTTGTAAAATGAGCCAAAGTGAAGCAAAACACATTGTTGGAGTGTCAGAATGCATAGATAGAAGGCAAATAAGCGTTCTATGGCTTTATTTCGCTTAGTTGCTTACTCTTGAGTAGAACTGCAACCGCACTCCAGAAATAAGCACCTTTATGAAATGAGCCAAATTGAAGCAGAACACATTGTTGGAGTGTCAGAATGCATAGATAGAAGGCAAATAAGCGTTCTATGACTTTATTTCGCTTTGTTGCTTACTCTTGAGTAGAACTGCATGTTCACTCCAGAAATAAGCATCTTTGTAAAATGAGCCAAATTGAAGCAGAACACATTGTTGGAGTGTCAGAATGCATAGATAGAAGGCAAATAAGCGTTCTATGGCTTTATTTCGCTTAGTTGCTTACTCTTGAGTAGAAATGCATCTGCACTCCAGTAATAAGCACCTTTGTAAAATGAGCCAAATTGAAGCAGAACACATTGTTGGAGTGTCAGAATGCATAGATAGAAGGCAAATAAGCGTTCTATGGCTTTATTTCGCTTAGTTGCTTACTCTTGAGTAGAAATGCATCTGCACTCCAGTAATAAGCACCTTTTTAAAATGAGCCAATTGAAGCAGAACACATTGTTGGAGTGTCAGAATGCATAGATAGAAGGCAAATAAGCGTTCTATGGCTTTATTTCACTTAGTTGCTTACTCATGAGTAGAACTTCATGTTCACTCCAGACATAAGCACCTTTGTAAAATGAGCCAAATTGAAGCAGAACACATTGTTGGAGTGTCAGAATGCATAGATAGAAGGCAAATAAGCGTTCTATGGCTTTATTTCGCTTAGTTGCTTACTCTTGAGTAGAACTGCATGTTCACTCCAGAAATGAGCACCTATGTAAAATGAGCCAAATTTAAGCAAAACACATTGTTGGAGTGTCAGAATGCATAGATAGAAGGCAAAAAAGCGTTCTATGGCTTTATTTCGCTTAGTTGCTTACTCTTGAGTAGAACTGCATGTTCACTCCAGAAATAAGCACCTTTGTAAATTGAGCCATATTGAAGCAGAACACATTGATGGAGTGTCAGAATGCATAGATAGAAGGCAAATAAGCGTTCTATGGCTTTATTTCGCTTAGTTGCTTACTCTTGAGTAGAACTGCATCTGCACTCCTGAAATATGCACCGTTGTAAATTGAGCCAAATTTAAGCAAAACACGTTGTTGGAGTGTCAGAATGCATGGATAGAAGGCAAATAAGCGTTCTATGGCTTTATTTCGCTTTGTTGCTTACTCTTGAGTAGAACTGCATGTTCACTCCAGAAATGAGCACCTTTGTAAAGTAAGCCAAATTGAAGCAGAACACATTGTTGGAGTGTCAGAATGCATAGATAGAAGGCAAATAAGCGTTCTATGAATTTATTTCGCTTAGTTGCTTACTCTTGAGTAGAAATGCATCTGCACTCCAGTAATAAGCACCTTTTTAAAATGAGCCAATTGAAGCAGAACACATTGTTGGAGTGTCAGAATGCATAGATAGAAGGCAAATAAGCGTTCTATGGCTTTATTTCACTTAGTTGCTTACTCATGAGTAGAACTTCATGTTCACTCCAGACATAAGCACCTTTGTAAAATGAGCCAAATTGAAGCAGAACACATTGTTGGAGTGTCAGAATGCATAGATAGAAGGCAAATAAGCGTTCTATGACTTTATTTCGCTTAGTTGCTTACTCTTGAGTAGAACTGCATCGGCACTCCAGAAATAAGCATCTTTGTAAAATGAGCCAAATTGAAGCAGAACACACTGTTGGAGTGTCAGAATGCATAGATAGAAGGCAAATAAGCGTTCTATGACTTTATTTCGCTTAGTTGCTTACTCTTGAGTAGAACTGCATGTTCACTCCAGAAATGAGCACCTTTGTAAAGTAAGCCAAATTGAAGCAGAACACATTGTTGGAGTGTCAGAATGCATAGATAGAAGGCAAATAAGCGTTCTATGGCTTTATTTCGCTTAGTTGCTTACTCTTGAGTAGAAATGCATCTGCACTCCAGAAATAAGCACCTTTTTAAAATGAGCCATATTGAAGCAGAACACATTGTTGGAGTGTCAGAATGCATAGATAGAAGGCAAATAAGCGTTCTATGGCTTTATTTCGCTTAGTTGCTTACTCTTGAGTAGAAATGCATCTGCACTCCAGAAATAAGCACCATTGTAAAATGAGCCATATTGAAGTAGAACACATTGATGGAGTGTCAGAATGCATAGATAGAAGGCAAATAAGCGTTCTATGGCTTTATTTCGCTTAGTTGCTTACTCTTGAGTAGAACTGCATCAGCACTCCAGAAATGAGCAGCTTTGTAAAATGAGCCAAAGTGAAGCAAAACACATTGTTGGAGTGTCAGAATGCATAGATAGAAGGCAAATAAGCGTTCTGTGGCTTTATTTCGCTTAGTTGCTTACTCTTGAGTAGAACTGCAACCGCACTCCAGAAATAAGCACCTTTATGAAATGAGCCAAATTGAAGCAGAACACATTGTTGGAGTGTCAGAATGCATAGATAGAAGGCAAATAAGCGTTCTATGACTTTATTTCGCTTAGTTGCTTACTCTTGAGTAGAACTGCATGTTCACTCCAGAAATAAGCACCTTTGTAAAATGAGGCAAATTGAAGCAGAACACATTGTTGGAGTGTCAGAATGCATAGATAGAAGGCAAATAAGCGTTCTATGGCTTTATTTCGCTTAGTTGCTTACTCTTGAGTAGAAATGCATCTGCACTCCAGTAATAAGCACCTTTGTAAAATGAGCCAAATTGAAGCAGAACACATTGTTGGAGTGTCAGAATGCATAGATAGAAGGCAAATAAGCGTTCTATGGCTTTATTTCGCTTAGTTGCTTACTCTTGAGTAGAACTGCATCCGCACTCCAGAAATGAGCACCTTTGTAAAATGAGCCAAATTGAAGCAGAACACATTGTTGGAGTGTCAGAATGCATAGATAGAAGGCAAATAAGCGTTCTATGGCTTTATTTCACTTAGTTGCTTACTCATGAGTAGAACTTCATGTTCACTCCAGTAATAAGCACCTTTGTAAAATGAGCCAAATTGAAGCAGAACACATTGTTGGAGTGTCAGAATGCATAGATAGAAGGCAAATAAGCGTTCTATGGCTATATTTCGCTTAGTTGCTTACTCTTGAGTAGAAATGCATCTGCACTCCAGTAATAAGCACCTTTTTAAAATGAGCCAATTGAAGCAGAACACATTGTTGGAGTGTCAGAATGCATAGATAGAAGGCAAATAAGCGTTCTATGGCTTTATTTCACTTAGTTGCTTACTCATGAGTAGAACTTCATGTTCACTCCAGACATAAGCACCTTTGTAAAATGAGCCAAATTGAAGCAGAACACATTGTTGGAGTGTCAGAATGCATAGATAGAAGGCAAATAAGCGTTGTATGGCTTTATTTCGCTTAGTTGCTTACTCTTGAGTAGAACTGCATGTTCACTCCAGAAATGAGCACCTATGTAAAATGAGCCAAATTTAAGCAAAACACATTGTTGGAGTGTCAGAATGCATAGATAGAAGGCAAAAAAGCGTTCTATGGCTTTATTTCGCTTAGTTGCTTACTCTTGAGTAGAACTGCATGTTCACTCCAGAAATAAGCACCTTTGTAAATTGAGCCATATTGAAGCAGAACACATTGATGGAGTGTCAGAATGCATAGATAGAAGGCAAATAAGCGTTCTATGGCTTTATTTCGCTTAGTTGCTTACTCTTGAGTAGAACTGCATCTGCACTCCTGAAATATGCACCGTTGTAAATTGAGCCAAATTTAAGCAAAACACGTTGTTGGAGTGTCAGAATGCATGGATAGAAGGCAAATAAGCGTTCTATGGCTTTATTTCGCTTAGTTGCTTACTCTTGAGTAGAACTGCATCGGCACTCCAGAAATAAGCATCTTTGTAAAATGAGCCAAATTGAAGCAGAACACATTGTTGGAGTGTCAGAATGCATAGATAGAAGGCAAATAAGCGTTCTATGACTTAATTTCGCTTAGTTGCTTACTCTTGAGTAGAACTGCATGTTCACTCCAGAAATGAGCACCTTTGTAAAGTAAGCCAAATTGAAGCAGAACACATTGTTGGAGTGTCAGAATGCATAGATAGAAGGCAAATAAGCGTTCTATGGCTTTATTTCGCTTAGTTGCTTACTCTTGAGTAGAAATGCATCTGCACTCCAGAAATAAGCACCTTTTTAAAATGAGCCATATTGAAGCAGAACACATTGTTGGAGTGTCAGAATGCATAGATAGAAGGCAAAGAAGCGTTCTATGGCTTTATTTCGCTTAGTTGCTTACTCTTGAGTAGAAATGCATCTGCACTCCAGAAATAAGCACCTTTGTAAAATGAGCCATATTGAAGCAGAACACATTGATGGAGTGTCAGAATGCATAGATAGAAGGCAAATAAGCGTTCTATGGCTTTATTTCGCTTAGTTGCTTACTCTTGAGTAGAACTGCATCAGCACTCCAGAAATGAGCAGCTTTGTAAAATGAGCCAAAGTGAAGCAAAACACATTGTTGGAGTGTCAGAATGCATAGATAGAAGGCAAATAAGCGTTCTATGACTTTATTTCGCTTAGTTGCTTACTCTTGAGTAGAACTGCATCCGCACTCCAGAAATGAGCACCTTTGTAAAATGAGCCAAATTGAAGCAGAAGACATTGTTGGAGTGTCAGAATGCATAGATAGAAGGCAAATAAGCGTTCTATGGCTTTATTTCGCTTAGTTGCTTACTCTTGAGTAGAACTGCATGTTCACTCCAGAAATAAGCACCTTTGTAAAATGAGCCAAATTGAAGCAGAACACATTGTTGGAGTGTCAGAATGCATAGATGGAAGGCAAATAAGTGTTCTATGGCTTTCTTTTGCTTAGTAGCTTACTCTTGAGTAGAACAGCATCCGCACTCCAGAAATAAGCACCTTTGTAAAATGAGCCAAATTGAAGCAGAACACATTGTTGAAGTTTCAGAATGCATAGATAGTAGGCCAATAAGCGTTCTATGGCTTTGTTTCGCTTAGTTGCTTACTCTTGAGTAGAACTGCATGTTCACTCCAGAAATGAGCACCTTAGTAAAATGAGCCAATTTGAAGCAGAACACATTGTTGGAGTGTCAGAATGCTTAGAAAGAAGGAATGTAAGCGTTCTATGGCTTTATTTCGCTTAGTTGCTTACTCTTGAGTAGAACTGCATGTTCACTCCAGAAATGAGCACCTTCGTAAAATGAGCCAAATTGAAGCAGAACACATTGTTGGAGTGTCAGAATGCATAGATAGAAGGCAAATAAGCGTTCTCTGGCTTTATTTCGCTTAGTTGCTTACTCTTGAGTAGAAATGCATCTGCACTCCAGTAATAAGCACCTTTTTAAAATGAGCCAATTGAAGCAGAACACATTGTTGGAGTGTCAGAATGCATAGATAGAAGGCAAATAAGCGTTCTATGGCTTTATTTCACTTAGTTGCTTACTCATGAGTAGAACTTCATGTTCACTCCAGACATAAGCACCTTTGTAAAATGAGCCAAATTGAAGCAGAACACATTGTTGGAGTGTCAGAATGCATAGATAGAAGGCAAATAAGCGTTCTATGGCTTTATTTCGCTTAGTTGCTTACTCTTGAGTAGAAATGCATCTACACTCCAGAAATGAGCACCTTTATGAAATGAGCCAAATTGAAGCAGAACACATTGTTGGAGTGTCAGAATGCATAGATAGAAGGCAAATAAGCGTTCTATGACTTTATTTCGCTTAGTTGCTTACTCTTGAGTAGAAATGCATATTCACTCCTGAAATAAGCTCCTTTGTAAAATGAGCCAAATTGAAGCAGAACACATTGTTGGAGTGTCAGAATGCATAGATAGAAGGCAAATAAGCGTTCTATGGCTTTATTTCGCTTAGTTGCTTCCTCTTGAGTAGAACTGCATGTTCACTCCAGAAATGAGCACCTATGTAAAATGAGCCAAATTTAAGCAAAACACATTGTTGGAGTGTCAGAATGCATAGATAGGAGGCAAAAAAGCGTTCTATGGCTTTATTTCGCTTAGTTGCTTACTCTTGAGTAGAACTGCATGTTCACTCCAGAAATAAGCACCTTTGTAAATTGAGCCATATTGAAGCAGAACACATTGATGGAGTGTCAGAATGCATAGATAGAAGGCAAATAAGCGTTCTATGGCTTTATTTCGCTTAGTTGCTTACTCTTGAGTAGAACTGCATCTGCACTCCTGAAATATGCACCGTTGTAAATTAAGCCAAATTTAAGCAAAACACATTGTTGGAGTGTCAGAATGCATGGATAGAAGGCAAATAAGCGTTCTATGGCTTTATTTCGCTTAGTTGCTTACTCTTGAGTAGAAATGCATCCGCACTCCAGAAATAAGCATCTTTGTAAAATGAGCCAAATTGAAGCAGAACACATTGTTGGAGTGTCAGAATGCATAGATAGAAGGCAAATAAGCGTTCTATGGCTTTATTTCGCTTAGTTGCTTACTCTTGAGTAGAACTGCATCGGCACTCCAGAAATAAGCATCTTTGTAAAATGAGCCAAATTGAAGCAGAACACATTGTTGGAGTGTCAGAATGCATAGATAGAAGGCAAATAAGCGTTCTATGACTTTATTTCGCTTAGTTGCTTACTCTTGAGTAGAACTGCATGTTCACTCCAGAAATGAGCACCTTTGTAAAGTAAGCCAAATTGAAGCAGAACACATTGTTGGAGTGTCAGAATGCATAGATAGAAGGCAAATAAGCGTTCTATGGCTTTATTTCGCTTAGTTGCTTACTCTTGAGTAGAAATGCATCTGCACTCCAGAAATAAGCACCTTTTTAAAATGAGCCATATTGAAGCAGAACACATTGTTGGAGTGTCAGAATGCATAGATAGAAGGCAAATAAGCGTTCTATGGCTTTATTTCGCTTAGTTGCTTACTCTTGAGTAGAACTGCATCAGCACTCCAGAAATGAGCAGCTTTGTAAAATGAGCCAAAGTGAAGCAAAACACATTGTTGGAGTGTCAGAATGCATAGATAGAAGGCAAATAAGCGTTCTATGGCTTTATTTCGCTTAGTTGCTTACTCTTGAGTAGAACTGCATCCGCACTCCAGAAATAAGCACCTTTATGAAATGAGCCAAATTGAAGCAGAACACATTGTTGGAGTGTCAGAATGCATAGATAGAAGGCAAATAAGCGTTCTATGACTTTATTTCGCTTAGTTGCTTACTCTTGAGTAGAACTGCATCCGCACTCCAGAAATGAGCACCTTTGTAAAATGAGCCAAATTGAAGCAGAACACATTGTTGGAGTGTCAGAATGCATAGAAAGAAGGCAAGTAAGCGTTTTATGGCTTTATTTCGCTTAGTTGCTTACTCTTGAGTAGAACTGCATGTTCACTCCAGAAATAAGCACCTTTGTAAAATGAGCCAAATTGAAGCAGAACACATTGTTGGAGTGTCAGAATGCATATATGGAAGGCAAATAAGCGTTCTATGGCTTTTTTTCGCTTAGTTGCTTACTCTTGAGTAGAACTGCATGTTCACTCCAGAAATAAGCACCTTTGTAAAATGAGCCAAATTGAAGCAGAACACATTGTTGGAGTGTCAGAATGCATAGATAGAAGGCAAATAAGCGTTCTATGGCTTTCTTTTGCTTAGTAGCTTACTCTTGAGTAGAACAGCATCCGCACTCCAGAAATAAGCACCTTTGTAAAATGAGCCAAATTGAAGCAGAACACATTTTTGAAGTTTCAGAATGCATAGATTGAAGGCCAATAAGCGTTCTATGGCTTTGTTTCGCTTAGTTGCTTACTCTTGAGTAGAACTGCATGTTCACTCCAGAAATGAGCACCTTAGTAAAATGAGCCAATTTGAAGCAGAACACATTGTTGTAGTGTCAGAATGCATAGATAGAAGGCAAATAAGCGATCTATGGCTTTATTTCGCTTAGTTGCTTACTCTTGAGTAGAAATGCATCTGCACTCCAGTAATAAGCACCTTTGTAAAATGAGCCAAATTGAAGCAGAACACATTGTTGGAGTGTCAGAATGCATAGATAGAAGGCAAATAAGCGTTCTATGGCTTCATTTCGCTTAGTTGCTTACTCTTGAGTAGAAATGCATCTACACTCCAGAAATGAGCACCTTTATGAAATGAGCCAAATTGAAGCAGAACACATTGTTGGAGTGTCAGAATGCATAGATAGAAGGCAAATAAGCGTTCTATGACTTTATTTCGCTTAGTTGCTTACTCTTGAGTAGAACTGCATCCGCACTCCAAAAATGAGCACCTTTGTAAAATGAGCCAAATTGAAGCAGAACACATTGTTGGAGTGTCAGAATGCATAGATAGAAGGCAAATAAGCGTTCTATGGCTTTATTTCGCTTAGTTGCTTACTCTTGAGTAGAACTGCATGTTCACTCCAGAAATAAGCACCTTTGTAAAATGAGCCAAATTGAAGCAGAACACATTGTTGGAGTGTCAGAATGCATAGATGGAAGGCAAATAAGTGTTCTATGGCTTTTGTTCGCTTAGTTGCTTACTCTTGAGTAGAACTGCATGTTCACTCCAGAAATAAGCACCTTTGTAAAATGAGCCAAATTGAAGCAGAACACATTGTTGGAGTGTCAGAATGCATAGATAGAAGGCAAATAAGCGTTCTATGGCTTTCTTTTGCTTAGTAGCTTACTCTTGAGTAGAACAGCATCCGCACTCCAGAAATAAGCGCCTTTGTAAAATGAGCCAAATTGAAGCAGAACACATTGTTGAAGTTTCAGAATGCATAGATTGAAGGCCAATAAGCGTTCTATGGCTTTGTTTCGCTTAGTTGCTTACTCTTGAGTAGAACTGCATGTTCACTCCAGAAATGAGCACCTTAGTAAAATGAGCCAATATGAAGCAGAACACATTGTTGGAGTGTCAGAATGCATAGATAGAAGGCAAATAAGCGTTCTATGGCTTTATTTCGCTTAGTTGCTTACTCTTGAGTAGAAATGCATCTGCACTCCAGTAATAAGCACCTTTGTAAATTGAGCCATATTGAAGCAGAACACATTGATGGAGTGTCAGAATGCATAGATAGAAGGCAAATAAGCGTTCTATGGCTTTATTTCGCTTAGTTGCTTACTCTTGAGTAGAACTGCATCTGCACTCCTGAAATATGCACCGTTGTAAATTGAGCCAAATTTAAGCAAAACACGTTGTTGGATTGTCAGAATGCATGGATAGGAGGCAAATAAGCGTTCTATGGCTTTATTTCGCTTAGTTGCTTACTATTGAGTAGAAATGCATCCGCACTCCAGTAATAAGCACCTTTTTAAAATGAGCCAATTGAAGCAGAACACATTGTTGGAGTGTCAGAATGCATAGAAACAAGGAAAGTAAGCGTTCTATGGCTTTATTTCGCTTAGTTGCTTACTCTTGAGTAGAAATGCATCTGCACTCCAGTAATAAGCACCTTCTTAAAATGAGCCAAATTGAAGCAGAACACATTGTTGGAGTGTCAGAATGCATAGAAAGAAGGCAAGTAAGCGTTCTATGGCTTTATTTCGCTTAGTTGCTTACTCATGAGTAGAACTTCATGTTCACTCCAGACATAAGCACCTTTGTAAAATGAACCAAATTGAAGCAGAACACATTGTTGGAGTGTCAGAATGCATAGATAGAAGGCAAATAAGCGTTCTATGGCTTTATTTCGCTTAGTTGCTTACTCTTGAGTAGAAATGCATATTCACTCCTGAAATAAGCACCTTTGTAAATTGAGCCATATTGAAGCAGAACACATTGATGGAGTGTCAGAATGCATAGATAGAAGGCAAATAAGCGTTCTATGGCTTTATTTCGCTTAGTTGCTTACTCTTGAGTAGAACTGCATCTGCACTCCTGAAATATGCACCGTTGTAAATTGAGCCAAATTTAAGCAAAACACGTTGTTGGATTGTCAGAATGCATGGATAGAAGGCAAATAAGCGTTCTATGGCTTTATTTCGCTTAGTTGCTTACTCTTGAGTAGAAATGCATCCGCACTCCAGAAATAAGCATCTTTGTAAAATGAGCCAAATTGAAGCAGAACACATTGTTGGAGTGTCAGAATGCATAGATAGAAGGCAAATAAGCGTTCTATGGCTTTATTTTGCTTAGTTGCTTACTCTTGAGTAGAAATGCATCTGCACTCCAGTAATAAGCACCTTTTTAAAATGAGCCAATTGAAGCAGAACACATTGTTGGAGTGTCAGAATGCATAGATAGAAGGCAAATAAGCGTTCTATGGCTTTATTTCACTTAGTTGCTTACTCATGAGTAGAACTTCATGTTCACTCCACACATAAGCACCTTTGTAAAATGAGCCAAATTGAAGCAGAACACATTGTTGGAGTGTCAGAATGCATAGATAGAAGGCAAATAAGCGTTCTATGGCTTTATTTCGCTTAGTTGCTTACTCTTGAGTAGAAATGCATATTCACTCCTGAAATAAGCTCCTTTGTAAAATGAGCCAAATTGAAGCAGAACACATTGTTGGAGTGTCAGAATGCATAGATAGAAGGCAAATAAGCGTTCTATGGCTTTATTTCGCTTAGTTGCTTCCTCTTGAGTAGAACTGCATGTTCACTCCAGAAATGAGCACCTATGTAAAATGAGCCAAATTTAAGCAAAACACATTGTTGGAGTGTCAGAATGCATAGATAGAAGGCAAAAAAGCGTTCTATGGCTTTATTTCGCTCAGTTGCTTACTCTTGAGTAGAACTGCATGTTCACTCCAGAAATAAGCACCTTTGTAAATTGAGCCATATTGAAGCAGAACACATTGATGGAGTGTCAGAATGCATAGATAGAAGGCAAATAAGCGTTCTATGGCTTTATTTCGCTTAGTTGCTTACTCTTGAGTAGAACTGCATCTGCACTCCTGAAATATGCACCGTTGTAAATTGAGCCAAATTTAAGCAAAACACGTTGTTGGAGTGTCAGAATGCATGGATAGAAGGCAAATAAGCGTTCTATGGCTTTATTTCGCTTAGTTGCTTACTCTTGAGTAGAAATGCATCCGCACTCCAGAAATAAGCATCTTTGTAAAATGAGCCAAATTGAAGCAGAACACACTGTTGGAGTGTCAGAATGCATAGATAGAAGGCAAATAAGCGTTCTATGGCTTTATTTCGCTTAGTTGCTTACTCTTGAGTAGAACTGCATCGGCACTCTAGAAATAAGCATCTTTGTAAAATGAGCCAAATTGAAGCAGAACACATTGTTGGAGTGTCAGAATGCATAGATAGAAGGCAAATAAGCGTTCTATGACTTTATTTCGCTTAGTTGCTTACTCTTGAGTAGAACTGCATGTTCACTCCAGAAATGAGCACCTTTGTAAAGTAAGCCAAATTGAAGCAGAACACATTGTTGGAGTGTCAGAATGCATAGATAGAAGGCAAATAAGCGTTCTATGGCTTTATTTCGCTTAGTTGCTTACTCTTGAGTAGAAATGCATCTGCACTCCAGAAATAAGCACCTTTGTAAAATGAGCCATATTGAAGCAAAACACATTGTTGGAGTGTCAGAATGCATAGATAGAAGGCAAATAAGCGTTCTATGGCTTTATTTCGCTTAGTTGCTTACTCTTGAGTAGAACTGCATCCGCACTCCAGAAATAAGCACCTTCATGAAATGAGCCAAATTGAAGCAGAACACATTGTTGGAGTGTCAGAATGCATAGATAGAAGGCAAATAAGCGTTCTATGGCTTTATTTCGCTTAGTTGCTTACTCTTGAGTAGAACTGCATGTTCACTCCAGAAATAAGCACCTTTGTAAAATGAGCCAAATTGAAGCAGAACACATTGTTGGAGTGTCAGAATGCATAGATGGAAGGCAAATAAGCGTTCTATGGCTTTTTTTCGCTTAGTTGCTTACTCTTGAGTAGAACTGCATGTTCACTCCAGAAATAAGCACCTTTGTAAAATGAGCCAAATTGAAGCAGAACACATTGTTGGAGTGTCAGAATGCATAGATAGAAGGTAAATAAGCGTTCTATGGCTTTCTTTTGCTTAGTAGCTTACTCTTGAGTAGAACAGCATCCGCACTCCAGAAATAAGCACCTTTTTAAAATGAGCCATATTGAAGCAGAACACATTGTTGGAGTGTCAGAATGCATAGATAGAAGGCAAATAAGCGTTCTATGGCTTTATTTCGCTTAGTTGCTTACTCTTGAGTAGAACTGCATCAGCACTCCAGAAATGAGCAGCTTTGTAAAATGAGCCAAAGTGAAGCAAAACACATTGTTGGAGTGTCAGAATGCATAGATAGAAGGCAAATAAGCGTTCTATGGCTTTATTTCGCTTAGTTGCTTACTCTTGAGTAGAACTGCATCCGCACTCCAGAAATGAGCACCTTTGTAAAATGAGCCAAATTGAAGCAGAACACATTGTTGGAGTGTCAGAATGCATAGAAAGAAGGCAAGTAAGCGTTCTATGGCTTTATTTCGCTTAGTTGCTTACTCTTGAATAGAAATGCATCTGCACTCCAGAAATGAGCACCTTTGTAAAATGAGCCAAATTGAAGCAGAAGACATTGTTGGAGTGTCAGAATGCATAGATAGAAGGCAAATAAGCGTTCTATGGCTTTATTTCGCTTAGTTGCTTACTCTTGAGTAGAACTGCATGTTCACTCCAGAAATAAGCACCTTTGTAAAATGAGCCAAATTGAAGCAGAACACATTGTTGGAGTGTCAGAATGCATAGATAGAAGGCAAATAAGCGTTCTATGGCTTTCTTTTGCTCAGTAGCTTACTCTTGAGTAGAACAGCATCCGCACTCCAAAAATAAGCACCTTTGTAAAATGAGCCAAATTGAAGCAGAACACATTTTTGAAGTTTCAGAATGCATAGATTGAAGGCCAATAAGCGTTCTATGGCTTTGTTTCGCTTAGTTGCTTACTCTTGAGTAGAACTGCATGTTCACTCCAGAAATGAGCACCTTAGTAAAATGAGCCAATTTGAAACCGAACACATTGTTGGAGTGTCAGAATGCATAGATAGAAGGCAAATAAGCGTTCTATGGCTTTATTTCGCTTAGTTGCTTACTCTTGAGTAGAAATGCATCTGCACTCCAGTAATAGGCACCTTTGTAAAATGAGCCAAATTGAAGCAGAACAAATTGTTGGAGTGTCAGAAAGCATAGATAGAAGGCAAATAAGCGTTCTATGGCTTTATTTCGCTTAGTTGCTTACTCTTGAGTAGAAATGCATCTGCACTCCAGTAATAAGCACCTTTGTAAAATGAGCCAAATTGAAGCAGAACACATTGTTGGAGTGTCAGAATGCATAGATAGAAGGCAAATAAGCGTTCTATGGCTTTATTTCGCTTAGTTGCTTACTCTTGAGTAGAAATGCATCTACACTCCAGAAATGAGCACCTTTATGAAATGAGCCAAATTGAAGCAGAACACATTGTTGGAGTGTCAGAATGCATAGATAGAAGGCAAATAAGCGTTCTATGACTTTATTTCGCTTAGTTGCTTACTCTTGAGTAGAACTGCATCCGCACTCCAGAAATGAGCACCTTTGTAAAATGAGCCAAATTGAAGCAGAACACATTGTTGGAGTGTCAGAATGCATAGAAAGAAGGCAAGTAAGCGTTCTATGGCTTTATTTCGCTTAGTTGCTTACTCTTGAATAGAAATGCATCTGCACTCCAGAAATGAGCACCTTTGTAAAATGAGCCAAATTGAAGCAGAAGACATTGTTGGAGTGTCAGAATGCATAGATAGAAGGCAAATAAGCGTTCTATGGCTTTATTTCGCTTAGTTGCTTACTCTTGAGTAGAACTGCATGTTCACTCCAGAAATAAGCACCTTTGTAAAATGAGCCAAATTGAAGCAGAACACATTGTTGGAGTGTCAGAATGCATAGATGGAAGGCAAATAAGTGTTCTATGGCTTTTGTTCGCTTAGTTGCTTACTCTTGAGTAGAACTGCATGTTCACTCCAGAAATAAGCACCTTTGTAAAATGAGCCAAATTGAAGCAGAACACATTGTTGGAGTGTCAGAATGCATAGATAGAAGGCAAATAAGCGATCTATGGCTTTATTTCGCTTAGTTGCTTACTCTTGAGTAGAAATGCATCTACACTCCAGAAATGAGCACCTTTGTAAAATGAGCCAAATTGAAGCAGAACACATTGTTGGAGTGTCAGAATGCATAGATAGAAGGCAAATAAGCGTTCTATGGCTTTATTTCGCTTAGTTGCTTACTCTTGAGTAGAAATGCATCTGCACTCCAGTAATAAGCACCTTTGTAAAATGAGCCAAATTGAAGCAGAACACATTGTTGGAGTGTCAGAATGCATAGATAGAAGGCAAATAAGCGTTCTATGGCTTTATTTTCCTTAGTTGCTTACTCTTGAGTAGAAATGCATCTGCACTCCAGTAATAAGCACCTTTTTAAAATGAGCCAAATTGAAGCAGAACACATTGTTGGAGTGTCAGAATGCATAGATAGAAGGCAAATAAGCGTTCTATGGCTTTATTTCGCTTAGTTGCTTACTCTTGAGTAGAACTGCATGTTCACTCCAGAAATAAGCACCTTTGTAAAATGAGCCAAATTGAAGCAGAACACATTGTAGGAGTGTCAGAATGCATAGATAGAAGGCAAATAAGCGTTCTATGGCTTTATTTCGCTTAGTTGCTTACTCTTGAGTAGAAATGCATCTGCAATCCAGAAATATGCACCGTTGTAAATTGAGCCAAATTTAAGCAAAACACGTTGTAGGAGTGTCAGAATGCATGGATAGAAGGCAAATAAGCGTTCTATGGGTTTATTTCGCTTAGTTGCTTACTCTTGAGTAGAAATGCATCTACACTCCAGAAATGAGCACCTTTGTAAAATGAGCCAAATTGAAGCAGAACACATTGTTGGAGTGTCAGAATGCATAGATAGAAGGCAAATAAGCGTTCTATGGCTTTATTTCGCTTAGTTGCTTACTCTTGAGTAGAAATGCATCTGCACTCCTGAAATAAGCACCTTTGTAAAATGAGCCAAATTGAAGCAGAACACATTGTTGGAGTGTCAGAATGCATAGATAGGAGGCAAATAAGCATTCTATAGCTTTATTTCGCTTAGTTGCTTACTCTTGAGTAGAAATGCATCTGCAGTCCAGAAATAAGCACCTTTGTAAAATGAGCCATATTGAAGCAGAACACATTGATGGAGTGTCAGAATGCATAGATAGAAGGCAAATAAGCGTTCTATGGCTTTATTTCCCTTAGTTGCTTACTCTTGAGTAGAACTGCATCTGCACTCCAGAAATATGCACCGTTGTAAATTGAGCCAAATTTAAGCAAAACACGTTGTAGGAGTGTCAGAATGCATGGATAGAAGGCAAATAAGCGTTCTATGGCTTTATTTCGCTTAGTTGCTTACTGTTGAGTAGAAATGCATCTGCACTCCTGAAATAAGCACCTTTGTAAAATGAGCCAAGTTGAAGCAGAACACATTGTTGGAGTGTCAGAATGCATAGATAGGAGGCAAATAAGCGTTCTATGGCTTTATTTCGCTTAGTTGCTTACTCTTGAGTAGAACTGCATCCGCACTCCAGAAATAAGCAACTTTGTAAAATGAGCCAAATTGAAGCAAAACACATTGTTGGAGTGTCAGAATGCATAGAAAGAAGGAAAGTAAGCGTTCTATGGCTTTATTTCGCTTAGTTGCTTACTCTTGAGTAGAACTGCATCTGCACTCCAGAAATATGCACCGTTGTAAATTGAGCCAAATTTAAGCAAAACACGTTGTAGGAGTGTCAGAATGCATGGATAGAAGGCAAATAAGCGTTCTATGGCTTTATTTCGCTTAGTTGCTTACTCTTGAGTAGAACTGCATATTCACTCCAGAAATAAGCAACTTTGTAAAATGAGCCAAATTGACGCAGAACACATTGTTGGAGTGTCAGAATGCATAGATAGGAGGCAAATAAGCGTTCTATGGCTTTATTTCGCTTAGTTGCTTACTCTTGAGTAGAACTGCATCCGCACTCCATAAATAAGCACCGTTGTAAATTGAGCCAAATTTAAGCAAAACACGTTGTTGGAGTGTCAGAATGCATGGATAGAAGGCAAATAAGCGTTCTATGGCTTTATTTCGCTTAGTTGCTTACTCTTGAGTAGAAATGCATCTGCACTCCTGAAATAAGCACCTTTGTAAAATGAGCCAAATTGAAGCAGAACACATTGTTGGAGTGTCAGAATGCATAGAAAGAATGCAAGTAAGCGTTCTATGGCTTTATTTCGCTTAGTTGCTTACTCTTGAGTAGAAATGCATCTGCACTCCAGTAATAAGCACCGTTGTAAATTGAGCCAAATTTAAGCAAATCACGTTGTTGGAATGTCAGAATGCATGGATAGAAGGCAAATAAGCGTTCTATGGCTTTATTTCGCTTAGTTGCTTACTCTTGAGTAGAAATGCATCTGCACTCCTGAAATAAGCACCTTTGTAAAATGAGCCAAATTGAAGCAGAACACATTGTTGGAGTGTCAGAATGCATAGATAGAAGGCAAATAAGCGTTCTATGGCTTTATTTCGCTTAGTTGCTTACTCTTGAGTAGAACAGCATCCGCACTCCAGAAATAAGCACCTTTGTAAAATGAGCCAAATTGAAGCAGAACACATTGTTGGAGTGTCAGAATGCATAGATAGAAGGCAAATTAGCGTTTTATGGCTTTATTTCGATTAGTTGCTTACTCTTGAGTCGAACTGCATGTTCACTCCAGAAATAAGCACCTTTGTAAAATGAGCCAAATTGAAGCAGAACACATTGTTGGAGTGTCAGAATGCATAGAAAGAAGGAAAGTAAGCGTTCTATGGCTTTATTTCGCTTAGTTGCTTACTCTTGAGTAGAACTGCATGTTCACTCCAGAAATAAGCACCTTTGTAAATTGAGCCAAATTGAAGCAGAACACATTGTTGGAGTGTCAGAATGCATAGATAGAAGGCAAATAAGCGTTTTATGGCTTTATTTCGCTTAGTTGCTTACTCTTGAGTAGAACTGCATCTGCACTCCAGAAATATGCACCGTTGTAAAATGAGCCATATTGAAGCAGAACACATTGATGGAGTGTCAGAATGCATGGATAGAAGGCAAATAAGCGTTCTATGGCTTTTTTTCGCTTAGTTGCTTACTCTTGAGTAGAACTGCATATTCACTCCAGAAATAAGCAACTTTGTAAAATGAGCCAAATTGAAGCAAAACACATTGTTGGAGTGTCAGAATGCATAGAAAGAAGGAAAGTAAGCGTTCTATGGCTTTATTTCGCTTAGTTGCTTACTCTTGAGTAGAACTGCATATTCACTCCAGAAATAAGCAACTTTGTAAAATGAGCCAAAGTGAAGCAGAACACTTTGTTGGAGTGTCAGAATGCATAGATAGGAGGCAAATAAGCGTTCTATGGCTTTATTTCGCTTAGTTGCTTACTCTTGAGTAGAAATGCATCTGCACTCCAGTAATAAGCACCTTTTTAAAATGAGCCAATTGAAGCAGAACACATTGTTGGAGTGTCAGAATGCATAGATAGAAGGCAAATAAGCGTTCTATGGCTTTATTTCACTTAGTTGCTTACTCATGAGTAGAACTTCATGTTCACTCCAGACATAAGCACCTTTGTAAAATGAGCCAAATTGAAGCAGAACACATTGTTGGAGTGTCAGAATGCATAGATAGAAGGCAAATAAGCGTTCTATGGCTTTATTTCAATTAGTTGCTTACTCATGAGTAGAACTTCATGTTCACTCCAGACATAAGCACCTTTGTAAAATGAGCCAAATTGAAGCAGAACACATTGTTGGAGTGTCAGAATGCATAGATAGAAGGCAACTAAGCGTTCTATGGCTTTATTTCGCTTAGTTGCTTACTCTTGAGTAGAAATGCATATTCACTCCTGAAATAAGCTCCTTTGTAAAATGAGCCAAATTGAAGCAGAACACATTGTTGGAGTGTCAGAATGCATAGATAGAAGGCAAATAAGCGTTCTATGGCTTTATTTCGCTTAGTTGCTTCCTCTTGAGTAGAACTGCATGTTCACTCCAGAAATGAGCACCTATGTAAAATGAGCCAAATTGAAGCAGAACACATTGTTGGAGTGTCAGAATGCATAGATAGAAGGCAAATTAGCGTTTTATGGCTTTATTTCGATTAGTTGCTTACTCTTGAGTCGAACTGCATGTTCACTCCAGAAATAAGCACCTTTGTAAAATGAGCCAAATTGAAGCAGAACACATTGTTGGAGTGTCAGAATGCATAGAAAGAAGGAAAGTAAGCGTTCTATGGCTTTATTTCGCTTAGTTGCTTACTCTTGAGTAGAACTGCATGTTCACTCCAGAAATAAGCACCTTTGTAAATTGAGCCAAATTGAAGCAGAACACATTGTTGGAGTGTCAGAATGCATAGATAGAAGGCAAATAAGCGTTTTATGGCTTTATTTCGCTTAGTTGCTTACTCTTGAGTAGAACTGCATCTGCACTCCAGAAATATGCACCGTTGTAAAATGAGCCATATTGAAGCAGAACACATTGATGGAGTGTCAGAATGCATGGATAGAAGGCAAATAAGCGTTCTATGGCTTTTTTTCGCTTAGTTGCTTACTCTTGAGTAGAACTGCATATTCACTCCAGAAATAAGCAACTTTGTAAAATGAGCCAAATTGAAGCAAAACACATTGTTGGAGTGTCAGAATGCATAGAAAGAAGGAAAGTAAGCGTTCTATGGCTTTATTTCGCTTAGTTGCTTACTCTTGAGTAGAACTGCATATTCACTCCAGAAATAAGCAACTTTGTAAAATGAGCCAAAGTGAAGCAGAACACTTTGTTGGAGTGTCAGAATGCATAGATAGGAGGCAAATAAGCGTTCTATGGCTTTATTTCGCTTAGTTGCTTACTCTTGAGTAGAAATGCATCTGCACTCCAGTAATAAGCACCTTTTTAAAATGAGCCAATTGAAGCAGAACACATTGTTGGAGTGTCAGAATGCATAGATAGAAGGCAAATAAGCGTTCTATGGCTTTATTTCACTTAGTTGCTTACTCATGAGTAGAACTTCATGTTCACTCCAGACATAAGCACCTTTGTAAAATGAGCCAAATTGAAGCAGAACACATTGTTGGAGTGTCAGAATGCATAGATAGAAGGCAAATAAGCGTTCTATGGCTTTATTTCAATTAGTTGCTTACTCATGAGTAGAACTTCATGTTCACTCCAGACATAAGCACCTTTGTAAAATGAGCCAAATTGAAGCAGAACACATTGTTGGAGTGTCAGAATGCATAGATAGAAGGCAACTAAGCGTTCTATGGCTTTATTTCGCTTAGTTGCTTACTCTTGAGTAGAAATGCATATTCACTCCTGAAATAAGCTCCTTTGTAAAATGAGCCAAATTGAAGCAGAACACATTGTTGGAGTGTCAGAATGCATAGATAGAAGGCAAATAAGCGTTCTATGGCTTTATTTCGCTTAGTTGCTTCCTCTTGAGTAGAACTGCATGTTCACTCCAGAAATGAGCACCTATGTAAAATGAGCCAAATTTAAGCAAAACACATTGTTGGAGTGTCAGAATGCATAGATAGGAGGCAAAAAAGCGTTCTATGGCTTTATTTCGCTTAGTTGCTTACTCTTGAGTAGAACTGCATGTTCACTCCAGAAATAAGCACCTTTGTAAATTGAGCCATATTGAAGCAGAACACATTGATGGAGTGTCAGAATGCATAGATAGAAGGCAAATAAGCGTTCTATGGCTTTATTTCGCTTAGTTGCTTACTCTTGAGTAGAACTGCATCTGCACTCCTGAAATATGCACCGTTGTAAATTAAGCCAAATTTAAGCAAAACACATTGTTGGAGTGTCAGAATGCATGGATAGAAGGCAAATAAGCGTTCTATGGCTTTATTTCGCTTAGTTGCTTACTCTTGAGTAGAACTGCATCGGCACTCCAGAAATAAGCATCTTTGTAAAATGAGCCAAATTGAAGCAGAACACATTGTTGGAGTGTCAGAATGCATAGATAGAAGGCAAATAAGCGTTCTATGGCTTTATTTCGCTTAGTTGCTTGCTCTTGAGTAGAACTGCATGTTCACTCCAGAAATGAGCACCTTTGTAAAGTAAGCCAAATTGAAGCAGAACACATTGTTGGAGTGTCAGAATGCATAGATAGAAGGCAAATAAGCGTTCTATGGCTTTATTTCGCTTAGTTGCTTACTCTTGAGTAGAAATGCATCTGCACTCCAGAAATAAGCACCTTTTTAAAATGAGCCATATTGAAGCAGAACACATTGTTGGAGTGTCAGAATGCATAGATAGAAGGCAAATAAGCGTTCTATGGCTTTATTTCGCTTAGTTGCTTACTCTTGAGTAGAACTGCATCAGCACTCCAGAAATGAGCAGCTTTGTAAAATGAGCCAAAGTGAAGCAAAACACATTGTTGGAGTGTCAGAATGCATAGATAGAAGGCAAATAAGCGTTCTATGGCTTTATTTCGCTTAGTTGCTTACTCTTGAGTAGAACTGCATCCGCACTCCAGAAATAAGCACCTTTATGAAATGAGCCAAATTGAAGCAGAACACATTGTTGGAGTGTCAGAATGCATAGATAGAAGGCAAATAAGCGTTCTATGACTTTATTTCGCTTAGTTGCTTACTCTTGAGTAGAACTGCATCCGCACTCCAGAAATGAGCACCTTTGTAAAATGAGCCAAATTGAAGCAGAACACATTGTTGGAGTGTCAGAATGCATAGAAAGAAGGCAAGTAAGCATTCTATGGCTTTATTTCGCTTAGTTGCTTACTCTTGAGTAGAACTGCATGTTCACTCCAGAAATAAGCACCTTTGTAAAATGAGCCAAATTGAAGCAGAACACATTGTTGGAGTGTCAGAATGCATATATGGAAGGCAAATAAGCGTTCTATGGCTTTTTTTCGCTTAGTTGCTTACTCTTGAGTAGAACTGCATGTTCACTCCAGAAATAAGCACCTTTGTAAAATGAGCCAAATTGAAGCAGAACACATTGTTGGAGTGTCAGAATGCATAGATAGAAGGCAAATAAGCGTTCTATGGCTTTCTTTTGCTTAGTAGCTTACTCTTGAGTAGAACAGCATCCGCACTCCAGAAATAAGCACCTTTGTAAAATGAGCCAAATTGAAGCAGAACACATTTTTGAAGTTTCGGAATGCATAGATTGAAGGCCAATAAGCGTTCTATGGCTTTGTTTCGCTTAGTTGCTTACTCTTGAGTAGAACTGCATGTTCACTCCAGAAATGAGCACCTTAGTAAAATGAGCCAATTTGAAGCAGAACACATTGTTGTAGTGTCAGAATGCATAGATAGAAGGCAAATAAGCGATCTATGGCTTTATTTCGCTTAGTTGCTTACTCTTGAGTAGAAATGCATCTGCACTCCAGTAATAAGCACCTTTGTAAAATGAGCCAAATTGAAGCAGAACACATTGTTGGAGTGTCAGAATGCATAGATAGAAGGCAAATAAGCGTTCTATGGCTTTATTTCGCTTAGTTGCTTACTCTTGAGTAGAAATGCATCTACACTCCAGAAATGAGCACCTTTATGAAATGAGCCAAATTGAAGCAGAACACATTGTTGGAGTGTCAGAATGCATAGATAGAAGGCAAATAAGCGTTCTATGACTTTATTTCGCTTAGTTGCTTACTCTTGAGTAGAACTGCATCCGCACTCCAAAAATGAGCACCTTTGTAAAATGAGCCAAATTGAAGCAGAACACATTGTTGGAGTGTCAGAATGCATAGATAGAAGGCAAATAAGCGTTCTATGGCTTTATTTCGCTTAGTTGCTTCCTCTTGAGTAGAACTGCATGTTCACTCCAGAAATGAGCACCTATGTAAAATGAGCCAAATTGAAGCAGAACACATTGTTGGAGTGTCAGAATGCATAGATAGAAGGCAAATTAGCGTTTTATGGCTTTATTTCGATTAGTTGCTTACTCTTGAGTCGAACTGCATGTTCACTCCAGAAATAAGCACCTTTGTAAAATGAGCCAAATTGAAGCAGAACACATTGTTGGAGTGTCAGAATGCATAGAAAGAAGGAAAGTAAGCGTTCTATGGCTTTATTTCGCTTAGTTGCTTACTCTTGAGTAGAACTGCATGTTCACTCCAGAAATAAGCACCTTTGTAAATTGAGCCAAATTGAAGCAGAACACATTGTTGGAGTGTCAGAATGCATAGATAGAAGGCAAATAAGCGTTTTATGGCTTTATTTCGCTTAGTTGCTTACTCTTGAGTAGAACTGCATCTGCACTCCAGAAATATGCACCGTTGTAAAATGAGCCATATTGAAGCAGAACACATTGATGGAGTGTCAGAATGCATGGATAGAAGGCAAATAAGCGTTCTATGGCTTTTTTTCGCTTAGTTGCTTACTCTTGAGTAGAACTGCATATTCACTCCAGAAATAAGCAACTTTGTAAAATGAGCCAAATTGAAGCAAAACACATTGTTGGAGTGTCAGAATGCATAGAAAGAAGGAAAGTAAGCGTTCTATGGCTTTATTTCGCTTAGTTGCTTACTCTTGAGTAGAACTGCATATTCACTCCAGAAATAAGCAACTTTGTAAAATGAGCCAAAGTGAAGCAGAACACTTTGTTGGAGTGTCAGAATGCATAGATAGGAGGCAAATAAGCGTTCTATGGCTTTATTTCGCTTAGTTGCTTACTCTTGAGTAGAAATGCATCTGCACTCCAGTAATAAGCACCTTTTTAAAATGAGCCAATTGAAGCAGAACACATTGTTGGAGTGTCAGAATGCATAGATAGAAGGCAAATAAGCGTTCTATGGCTTTATTTCACTTAGTTGCTTACTCATGAGTAGAACTTCATGTTCACTCCAGACATAAGCACCTTTGTAAAATGAGCCAAATTGAAGCAGAACACATTGTTGGAGTGTCAGAATGCATAGATAGAAGGCAAATAAGCGTTCTATGGCTTTATTTCAATTAGTTGCTTACTCATGAGTAGAACTTCATGTTCACTCCAGACATAAGCACCTTTGTAAAATGAGCCAAATTGAAGCAGAACACATTGTTGGAGTGTCAGAATGCATAGATAGAAGGCAACTAAGCGTTCTATGGCTTTATTTCGCTTAGTTGCTTACTCTTGAGTAGAAATGCATATTCACTCCTGAAATAAGCTCCTTTGTAAAATGAGCCAAATTGAAGCAGAACACATTGTTGGAGTGTCAGAATGCATAGATAGAAGGCAAATAAGCGTTCTATGGCTTTATTTCGCTTAGTTGCTTCCTCTTGAGTAGAACTGCATGTTCACTCCAGAAATGAGCACCTATGTAAAATGAGCCAAATTTAAGCAAAACACATTGTTGGAGTGTCAGAATGCATAGATAGGAGGCAAAAAAGCGTTCTATGGCTTTATTTCGCTTAGTTGCTTACTCTTGAGTAGAACTGCATGTTCACTCCAGAAATAAGCACCTTTGTAAATTGAGCCATATTGAAGCAGAACACATTGATGGAGTGTCAGAATGCATAGATAGAAGGCAAATAAGCGTTCTATGGCTTTATTTCGCTTAGTTGCTTACTCTTGAGTAGAACTGCATCTGCACTCCTGAAATATGCACCGTTGTAAATTAAGCCAAATTTAAGCAAAACACATTGTTGGAGTGTCAGAATGCATGGATAGAAGGCAAATAAGCGTTCTATGGCTTTATTTCGCTTAGTTGCTTACTCTTGAGTAGAACTGCATCGGCACTCCAGAAATAAGCATCTTTGTAAAATGAGCCAAATTGAAGCAGAACACATTGTTGGAGTGTCAGAATGCATAGATAGAAGGCAAATAAGCGTTCTATGGCTTTATTTCGCTTAGTTGCTTGCTCTTGAGTAGAACTGCATGTTCACTCCAGAAATGAGCACCTTTGTAAAGTAAGCCAAATTGAAGCAGAACACATTGTTGGAGTGTCAGAATGCATAGATAGAAGGCAAATAAGCGTTCTATGGCTTTATTTCGCTTAGTTGCTTACTCTTGAGTAGAAATGCATCTGCACTCCAGAAATAAGCACCTTTTTAAAATGAGCCATATTGAAGCAGAACACATTGTTGGAGTGTCAGAATGCATAGATAGAAGGCAAATAAGCGTTCTATGGCTTTATTTCGCTTAGTTGCTTACTCTTGAGTAGAACTGCATCAGCACTCCAGAAATGAGCAGCTTTGTAAAATGAGCCAAAGTGAAGCAAAACACATTGTTGGAGTGTCAGAATGCATAGATAGAAGGCAAATAAGCGTTCTATGGCTTTATTTCGCTTAGTTGCTTACTCTTGAGTAGAACTGCATCCGCACTCCAGAAATAAGCACCTTTATGAAATGAGCCAAATTGAAGCAGAACACATTGTTGGAGTGTCAGAATGCATAGATAGAAGGCAAATAAGCGTTCTATGACTTTATTTCGCTTAGTTGCTTACTCTTGAGTAGAACTGCATCCGCACTCCAGAAATGAGCACCTTTGTAAAATGAGCCAAATTGAAGCAGAACACATTGTTGGAGTGTCAGAATGCATAGAAAGAAGGCAAGTAAGCATTCTATGGCTTTATTTCGCTTAGTTGCTTACTCTTGAGTAGAACTGCATGTTCACTCCAGAAATAAGCACCTTTGTAAAATGAGCCAAATTGAAGCAGAACACATTGTTGGAGTGTCAGAATGCATATATGGAAGGCAAATAAGCGTTCTATGGCTTTTTTTCGCTTAGTTGCTTACTCTTGAGTAGAACTGCATGTTCACTCCAGAAATAAGCACCTTTGTAAAATGAGCCAAATTGAAGCAGAACACATTGTTGGAGTGTCAGAATGCATAGATAGAAGGCAAATAAGCGTTCTATGGCTTTCTTTTGCTTAGTAGCTTACTCTTGAGTAGAACAGCATCCGCACTCCAGAAATAAGCACCTTTGTAAAATGAGCCAAATTGAAGCAGAACACATTTTTGAAGTTTCGGAATGCATAGATTGAAGGCCAATAAGCGTTCTATGGCTTTGTTTCGCTTAGTTGCTTACTCTTGAGTAGAACTGCATGTTCACTCCAGAAATGAGCACCTTAGTAAAATGAGCCAATTTGAAGCAGAACACATTGTTGTAGTGTCAGAATGCATAGATAGAAGGCAAATAAGCGATCTATGGCTTTATTTCGCTTAGTTGCTTACTCTTGAGTAGAAATGCATCTGCACTCCAGTAATAAGCACCTTTGTAAAATGAGCCAAATTGAAGCAGAACACATTGTTGGAGTGTCAGAATGCATAGATAGAAGGCAAATAAGCGTTCTATGGCTTTATTTCGCTTAGTTGCTTACTCTTGAGTAGAAATGCATCTACACTCCAGAAATGAGCACCTTTATGAAATGAGCCAAATTGAAGCAGAACACATTGTTGGAGTGTCAGAATGCATAGATAGAAGGCAAATAAGCGTTCTATGACTTTATTTCGCTTAGTTGCTTACTCTTGAGTAGAACTGCATCCGCACTCCAAAAATGAGCACCTTTGTAAAATGAGCCAAATTGAAGCAGAACACATTGTTGGAGTGTCAGAATGCATAGATAGAAGGCAAATAAGCGTTCTATGGCTTTATTTCGCTTAGTTGCTTACTCTTGAGTAGAACTGCATCTTCACTCCAGAAATAAGCACCTTTGTAAAATGAGCCAAATTGAAGCAGAACACATTGTTGGAGTGTCAGAATGCATAGATGGAAGGCAAATAAGTGTTCTATGGCTTTTGTTCGCTTAGTTGCTTACTCTTGAGTAGAACTGCATGTTCACTCCAGAAATAAGCACCTTTGTAAAATGAGCCAAATTGAAGCAGAACACATTGTTGGAGTGTCAGAATGCATAGATAGAAGGCAAATAAGCGTTCTATGGCTTTCTTTTGCTTAGTAGCTTACTCTTGAGTAGAACAGCATCCGCACTCCAGAAATAAGCGCCTTTGTAAAATGAGCCAAATTGAAGCAGAACACATTGTTGAAGTTTCAGAATGCATAGATTGAAGGCCAATAAGCGTTCTATGGCTTTGTTTCGCTTAGTTGCTTACTCTTGAGTAGAACTGCATGTTCACTCCAGAAATGAGCACCTTAGTAAAATGAGCCAATATGAAGCAGAACACATTGTTGGAGTGTCAGAATGCATAGATAGAAGGCAAATAAGCGTTCTATGGCTTTATTTCGCTTAGTTGCTTACTCTTGAGTAGAAATGCATCTACACTCCAGAAATGAGCACCTTTGTAAAATGAGCCAAATTGAAGCAGAACACATTGTTGGAGTGTCAGAATGCATAGATAGAAGGCAAATAAGCGTTCTATGGCTTTATTTCGCTTAGTTGCTTACTCTTGAGTAGAAATGCATCTGCACTCCAGTAATAAGCACCTTTGTAAATTGAGCCATATTGAAGCAGAACACATTGATGGAGTGTCAGAATGCATAGATAGAAGGCAAATAAGCGTTCTATGGCTTTATTTCGCTTAGTTGCTTACTCTTGAGTAGAACTGCATCTGCACTCCTGAAATATGCACCGTTGTAAATTGAGCCAAATTTAAGCAAAACACGTTGTTGGATTGTCAGAATGCATGGATAGGAGGCAAATAAGCGTTCTATGGCTTTATTTCGCTTAGTTGCTTACTATTGAGTAGAAATGCATCTGCACTCCAGTAATAAGCACCTTTTTAAAATGAGCCAATTGAAGCAGAACACATTGTTGGAGTGTCAGAATGCATAGAAACAAGGAAAGTAAGCGTTCTATGGCTTTATTTCGCTTAGTTGCTTACTCTTGAGTAGAACTGCATGTTCACTCCAGAAATGAGCACCTTAGTAAAATGAGCCAATTTGAAGCAGAACACATTGTTGTAGTGTCAGAATGCATAGATAGAAGGCAAATAAGCGATCTATGGCTTTATTTCGCTTAGTTGCTTACTCTTGAGTAGAAATGCATCTGCACTCCAGTAATAAGCACCTTTGTAAAATGAGCCAAATTGAAGCAGAACACATTGTTGGAGTGTCAGAATGCATAGATAGAAGGCAAATAAGCGTTCTATGGCTTTATTTCGCTTAGTTGCTTACTCTTGAATAGAAATGCATCTACACTCCAGAAATGAGCACCTTTATGAAATGAGCCAAATTGAAGCAGAACACATTGTTGGAGTGTCAGAATGCATAGATAGAAGGCAAATAAGCGTTCTATGACTTTATTTCGCTTAGTTGCTTACTCTTGAGTAGAACTGCATCCGCACTCCAAAAATGAGCACCTTTGTAAAATGAGCCAAATTGAAGCAGAACACATTGTTGGAGTGTCAGAATGCATAGATAGAAGGCAAATAAGCGTTCTATGGCTTTATTTCGCTTAGTTGCTTACTCTTGAGTAGAACTGCATGTTCACTCCAGAAATAAGCACCTTTGTAAAATGAGCCAAATTGAAGCAGAACACATTGTTGGAGTGTCAGAATGCATAGATGGAAGGCAAATAAGTGTTCTATGGCTTTTGTTCGCTTAGTTGCTTACTCTTGAGTAGAACTGCATGTTCACTCCAGAAATAAGCACCTTTGTAAAATGAGCCAAATTGAAGCAGAACACATTGTTGGAGTGTCAGAATGCATAGATAGAAGGCAAATAAGCGTTCTATGGCTTTCTTTTGCTTAGTAGCTTACTCTTGAGTAGAACAGCATCCGCACTCCAGAAATAAGCGCCTTTGTAAAATGAGCCAAATTGAAGCAGAACACATTGTTGAAGTTTCAGAATGCATAGATTGAAGGCCAATAAGCGTTCTATGGCTTTGTTTCGCTTAGTTGCTTACTCTTGAGTAGAACTGCATGTTCACTCCAGAAATGAGCACCTTAGTAAAATGAGCCAATATGAAGCAGAACACATTGTTGGAGTGCCAGAATGCATAGATAGAAGGCAAATAAGCGTTCTATGGCTTTATTTCGCTTAGTTGCTTACTCTTGAGTAGAAATGCATCTGCACTCCAGTAATAAGCACCTTTTTAAAATGAGCCAATTGAAGCAGAACACATTGTTGGAGTGTCAGAATGCATAGAAACAAGGAAAGTAAGCGTTCTATGGCTTTATTTCGCTTAGTTGCTTACTCTTGAGTAGAACTGCATGTTCACTCCAGAAATGAGCACCTTAGTAAAATGAGCCAATTTGAAGCAGAACACATTGTTGTAGTGTCAGAATGCATAGATAGAAGGCAAATAAGCGATCTATGGCTTTATTTCGCTTAGTTGCTTACTCTTGAGTAGAAATGCATCTGCACTCCAGTAATAAGCACCTTTGTAAAATGAGCCAAATTGAAGCAGAACACATTGTTGGAGTGTCAGAATGCATAGATAGAAGGCAAATAAGCGTTCTATGGCTTTATTTCGCTTAGTTGCTTACTCTTGAGTAGAAATGCATCTACACTCCAGAAATGAGCACCTTTATGAAATGAGCCAAATTGAAGCAGAACACATTGTTGGAGTGTCAGAATGCATAGATAGAAGGCAAATAAGCGTTCTATGACTTTATTTCGCTTAGTTGCTTACTCTTGAGTAGAACTGCATCCGCACTCCAAAAATGAGCACCTTTGTAAAATGAGCCAAATTGAAGCAGAACACATTGTTGGAGTGTCAGAATGCATAGATAGAAGGCAAATAAGCGTTCTATGGCTTTATTTCGCTTAGTTGCTTACTCTTGAGTAGAACTGCATGTTCACTCCAGAAATAAGCACCTTTGTAAAATGAGCCAAATTGAAGCAGAACACATTGTTGGAGTGTCAGAATGCATAGATGGAAGGCAAATAAGTGTTCTATGGCTTTTGTTCGCTTAGTTGCTTACTCTTGAGTAGAACTGCATGTTCACTCCAGAAATAAGCACCTTTGTAAAATGAGCCAAATTGAAGCAGAACACATTGTTGGAGTGTCAGAATGCATAGATAGAAGGCAAATAAGCGTTCTTTGGCTTTCTTTTGCTTAGTAGCTTACTCTTGAGTAGAACAGCATCCGCACTCCAGAAATAAGCGCCTTTGTAAAATGAGCCAAATTGAAGCAGAACACATTGTTGAAGTTTCAGAATGCATAGATTGAAGGCCAATAAGCGTTCTATGGCTTTGTTTCGCTTAGTTGCTTACTCTTGAGTAGAACTGCATGTTCACTCCAGAAATGAGCACCTTAGTAAAATGAGCCAATATGAAGCAGAACACATTGTTGGAGTGCCAGAATGCATAGATAGAAGGCAAATAAGCGTTCTATGGCTTTATTTCGCTTAGTTGCTTACTCTTGAGTAGAAATGCATCTACACTCCAGAAATGAGCACCTTTGTAAAATGAGCCAAATTGAAGCAGAACACATTGTTGGAGTGTCAGAATGCATAGATAGAAGGCAAATAAGCGTTCTATGGCTTTATTTCGCTTAGTTGCTTACTCTTGAGTAGAAATGCATCTGCACTCCAGTAATAAGCACCTTTGTAAATTGAGCCATATTGAAGCAGAACACATTGATGGAGTGTCAGAATGCATAGATAGAAGGCAAATAAGCGTTCTATGGCTTTATTTCGCTTAGTTGCTTACTCTTGAGTAGAACTGCATCTGCACTCCTGAAATATGCACCGTTGTAAATTGAGCCAAATTTAAGCAAAACACGTTGTTGGATTGTCAGAATGCATGGATAGGAGGCAAATAAGCGTTCTATGGCTTTATTTCGCTTAGTTGCTTACTATTGAGTAGAAATGCATCTGCACTCCAGTAATAAGCACCTTTTTAAAATGAGCCAATTGAAGCAGAACACATTGTTGGAGTGTCAGAATGCATAGAAACAAGGAAAGTAAGCGTTCTATGGCTTTATTTCGCTTAGTTGCTTACTCTTGAGTAGAAATGCATCTGCACTCCAGTAATAAGCACCTTTGTAAAATGAACCAAATTGAAGCAGAACACATTGTTGGAGTGTCAGAATGCATAGATAGAAGGCAAATAAGCGTTCTATGGCTTTATTTCGCTTAGTTGCTTACTCTTGAGTAGAAATGCATATTCACTCCTGAAATAAGCACCTTTGTAAATTGAGCCATATTGAAGCAGAACACATTGATGGAGTGTCAGAATGCATAGATAGAAGGCAAATAAGCGTTCTATGGCTTTATTTCGCTTAGTTGCTTACTCTTGAGTAGAACTGCATCTGCACTCCTGAAATATGCACCGTTGTAAATTGAGCCAAATTTAAGCAAAACACGTTGTTGGATTGTCAGAATGCATGGATAGAAGGCAAATAAGCGTTCTATGGCTTTATTTCGCTTAGTTGCTTACTCTTGAGTAGAAATGCATCCGCACTCCAGAAATAAGCATTTTTGTAAAATGAGCCAAATTGAAGCAGAACCCATTGTTGGAGTGTCAGAATGCATAGATAGAAGGCAAATAAGCGTTCTATGGCTTTATTTTGCTTAGTTGCTTACTCTTGAGTAGAAATGCATCTGCACTCCAGTAATAAGCACCTTTTTAAAATGAGCCAATTGAAGCAGAACACATTGTTGGAGTGTCAGAATGCATAGATAGAAGGCAAATAAGCGTTCTATGGCTTTATTTCACTTAGTTGCTTACTCATGAGTAGAACTTCATGTTCACTCCACACATAAGCACCTTTGTAAAATGAGCCAAATTGAAGCAGAACACATTGTTGGAGTGTCAGAATGCATAGATAGAAGGCAAATAAGCGTTCTATGGCTTTATTTCGCTTAGTTGCTTACTCTTGAGTAGAAATGCATATTCACTCCTGAAATAAGCTCCTTTGTAAAATGAGCCAAATTGAAGCAGAACACATTGTTGGAGTGTCAGAATGCATAGATAGAAGGCAAATAAGCGTTCTATGGCTTTATTTCGCTTAGTTGCTTCCTCTTGAGTAGAACTGCATGTTCACTCCAGAAATGAGCACCTATGTAAAATGAGCCAAATTTAAGCAAAACACATTGTTGGAGTGTCAGAATGCATAGATAGAAGGCAAAAAAGCGTTCTATGGCTTTATTTCGCTTAGTTGCTTACTCTTGAGTAGAACTGCATGTTCACTCCAGAAATAAGCACCTTTGTAAATTGAGCCATATTGAAGCAGAACACATTGATGGAGTGTCAGAATGCATAGATAGAAGGCAAATAAGCGTTCTATGGCTTTATTTCGCTTAGTTGCTTACTCTTGAGTAGAACTGCATGTTCACTCCAGAAATATGCACCGTTGTAAATTGAGCCAAATTTAAGCAAAACACGTTGTTGGAGTGTCAGAATGCATGGATAGAAGGCAAATAAGCGTTCTATGGCTTTATTTCGCTTAGTTGCTTACTCTTGAGTAGAAATGCATCCGCACTCCAGAAATAAGCATCTTTGTAAAATGAGCCAAATTGAAGCAGAACACACTGTTGGAGTGTCAGAATGCATAGATAGAAGGCAAATAAGCGTTCTATGGCTTTATTTCGCTTAGTTGCTTACTCTTGAGTAGAACTGCATCGGCACTCTAGAAATAAGCATCTTTGTAAAATGAGCCAAATTGAAGCAGAACACATTGTTGGAGTGTCAGAATGCATAGATAGAAGGCAAATAAGCGTTCTATGACTTTATTTCGCTTAGTTGCTTACTCTTGAGTAGAACTGCATGTTCACTCCAGAAATGAGCACCTTTGTAAAGTAAGCCAAATTGAAGCAGAACACATTGTTGGAGTGTCAGAATGCATAGATAGAAGGCAAATAAGCGTTCTATGGCTTTATTTCGCTTAGTTGCTTACTCTTGAGTAGAAATGCATCTGCACTCCAGAAATAAGCACCTTTGTAAAATGAGCCATATTGAAGCAAAACACATTGTTGGAGTGTCAGAATGCATAGATAGAAGGCAAATAAGCGTTCTATGGCTTTATTTCGCTTAGTTGCTTACTCTTGAGTAGAACTGCATGTTCACTCCAGAAATAAGCACCTTTGTAAAATGAGCCAAATTGAAGCAGAACACATTGTTGGAGTGTCAGAATGCATAGATAGAAGGTAAATAAGCGTTCTATGGCTTTCTTTTGCTTAGTAGCTTACTCTTGAGTAGAACAGCATCCGCACTCCAGAAATAAGCACCTTTTTAAAATGAGCCATATTGAAGCAGAACACATTGTTGGAGTGTCAGAATGCATAGATAGAAGGCAAATAAGCGTTCTATGGCTTTATTTCGCTTAGTTGCTTACTCTTGAGTAGAACTGCATCAGCACTCCAGAAATGAGCAGCTTTGTAAAATGAGCCAAAGTGAAGCAAAACACATTGTTGGAGTGTCAGAATGCATAGATAGAAGGCAAATAAGCGTTCTATGGCTTTATTTCGCTTAGTTGCTTACTCTTGAGTAGAACTGCATCCGCACTCCAGAAATGAGCACCTTTGTAAAATGAGCCAAATTGAAGCAGAACACATTGTTGGAGTGTCAGAATGCATAGAAAGAAGGCAAGTAAGCGTTCTATGGCTTTATTTCGCTTAGTTGCTTACTCTTGAGTAGAACTGCATGTTCACTCCAGAAATAAGCACCTTTGTAAAATGAGCCAAATTGAAGCAGAACACATTGTTGGAGTGTCAGAATGCATAGATAGAAGGCAAATAAGCGTTCTATGGCTTTCTTTTGCTTAGTAGCTTACTCTTGAGTAGAACAGCATCCGCACTCCAAAAATAAGCACCTTTGTAAAATGAGCCAAATTGAAGCAGAACACATTTTTGAAGTTTCAGAATGCATAGATTGAAGGCCAATAAGCGTTCTATGGCTTTGTTTCGCTTAGTTGCTTACTCTTGAGTAGAACTGCATGTTCACTCCAGAAATGAGCACCTTAGTAAAATGAGCCAATTTGAAACCGAACACATTGTTGGAGTGTCAGAATGCATAGATAGAAGGCAAATAAGCGTTCTATGGCTTTATTTCGCTTAGTTGCTTACTCTTGAGTAGAAATGCATCTGCACTCCAGTAATAAGCACCTTTGTAAAATGAGCCAAATTGAAGCAGAACAAATTGTTGGAGTGTCAGAAAGCATAGATAGAAGGCAAATAAGCGTTCTATGGCTTTATTTCGCTTAGTTGCTTACTCTTGAGTAGAAATGCATCTGCACTCCAGTAATAAGCACCTTTGTAAAATGAGCCAAATTGAAGCAGAACACATTGTTGGAGTGTCAGAATGCATAGATAGAAGGCAAATAAGCGTTCTATGGCTTTATTTCGCTTAGTTGCTTACTCTTGAGTAGAAATGCATCTACACTCCAGAAATGAGCACCTTTATGAAATGAGCCAAATTGAAGCAGAACACATTGTTGGAGTGTCAGAATGCATAGATAGAAGGCAAATAAGCGTTCTATGACTTTATTTCGCTTAGTTGCTTACTCTTGAGTAGAACTGCATCCGCACTCCAGAAATGAGCACCTTTGTAAAATGAGCCAAATTGAAGCAGAACACATTGTTGGAGTGTCAGAATGCATAGATAGAAGGCAAATAAGCGTTCTATGGCTTTATTTCGCTTAGTTGCTTACTCTTGAGTAGAACTGCATGTTCACTCCAGAAATAAGCACCTTTGTAAAATGAGCCAAATTGAAGCAGAACACATTGTTGGAGTGTCAGAATGCATAGATGGAAGGCAAATAAGTGTTCTATGGCTTTTGTTCGCTTAGTTGCTTACTCTTGAGTAGAACTGCATGTTCACTCCAGAAATAAGCACCTTTGTAAAATGAGCCAAATTGAAGCAGAACACATTGTTGGAGTGTCAGAATGCATAGATAGAAGGCAAATAAGCGATCTATGGCTTTATTTCGCTTAGTTGCTTACTCTTGAGTAGAAATGCATCTACACTCCAGAAATGAGCACCTTTGTAAAATGAGCCAAATTGAAGCAGAACACATTGTTGGAGTGTCAGAATGCATAGATAGAAGGCAAATAAGCGTTCTATGGCTTTATTTCGCTTAGTTGCTTACTCTTGAGTAGAAATGCATCTGCACTCCAGTAATAAGCACCTTTGTAAAATGAGCCAAATTGAAGCAGAACACATTGTTGGAGTGTCAGAATGCATAGATAGAAGGCAAATAAGCGTTCTATGGCTTTATTTTCCTTAGTTGCTTACTCTTGAGTAGAAATGCATCTGCACTCCAGTAATAAGCACCTTTTTAAAATGAGCCAAATTGAAGCAGAACACATTGTTGGAGTGTCAGAATGCATAGATAGAAGGCAAATAAGCGTTCTATGGCTTTATTTTGCTTAGTTGCTTACTCTTGAGTAGAACTGCATGTTCACTCCAGAAATAAGCACCTTTGTAAAATGAGCCAAATTGAAGCAGAACACATTGTAGGAGTGTCAGAATGCATAGATAGAAGGCAAATAAGCGTTCTATGGCTTTATTTCGCTTAGTTGCTTACTCTTGAGTAGAAATGCATCTGCAATCCAGAAATATGCACCGTTGTAAATTGAGCCAAATTTAAGCAAAACACGTTGTAGGAGTGTCAGAATGCATGGATAGAAGGCAAATAAGCGTTCTATGGGTTTATTTCGCTTAGTTGCTTACTCTTGAGTAGAAATGCATCTACACTCCAGAAATGAGCACCTTTGTAAAATGAGCCAAATTGAAGCAGAACACATTGTTGGAGTGTCAGAATGCATAGATAGAAGGCAAATAAGCGTTCTATGGCTTTATTTCGCTTAGTTGCTTACTCTTGAGTAGAAATGCATCTGCACTCCTGAAATAAGCACCTTTGTAAAATGAGCCAAATTGAAGCAGAACACATTGTTGGAGTGTCAGAATGCATAGATAGGAGGCAAATAAGCATTCTATAGCTTTATTTCGCTTAGTTGCTTACTCTTGAGTAGAAATGCATCTGCAGTCCAGAAATAAGCACCTTTGTAAAATGAGCCATATTGAAGCAGAACACATTGATGGAGTGTCAGAATGCATAGATAGAAGGCAAATAAGCGTTCTATGGCTTTATTTCCCTTAGTTGCTTACTCTTGAGTAGAACTGCATCTGCACTCCAGAAATATGCACCGTTGTAAATTGAGCCAAATTTAAGCAAAACACGTTGTAGGAGTGTCAGAATGCATGGATAGAAGGCAAATAAGCGTTCTATGGCTTTATTTCGCTTAGTTGCTTACTGTTGAGTAGAAATGCATATTCACTCCAGAAATAAGCAACTTTGTAAAATGAGCCAAATTGAAGCAGAACACATTGTTGGAGTGTCAGAATGCATAGATAGGAGGCAAATAAGCGTTCTATGGCTTTATTTCGCTTAGTTGCTTACTCTTGAGTAGAACTGCATCCGCACTCCAGAAATAAGCAACTTTGTAAAATGAGCCAAATTGAAGCAAAACACATTGTTGGAGTGTCAGAATGCATAGAAAGAAGGAAAGTAAGCGTTCTATGGCTTTATTTCGCTTAGTTGCTTACTCTTGAGTAGAACTGCATCTGCACTCCAGAAATATGCACCGTTGTAAATTGAGCCAAATTTAAGCAAAACACGTTGTAGGAGTGTCACAATGCATGGATAGAAGGCAAATAAGCGTTCTATGGCTTTATTTCGCTTAGTTGCTTACTCTTGAGTAGAACTGCATATTCACTCCAGAAATAAGCAACTTTGTAAAATGAGCCAAATTGACGCAGAACACATTGTTGGAGTGTCAGAATGCATAGATAGGAGGCAAATAAGCGTTCTATGGCTTTATTTCGCTTAGTTGCTTACTCTTGAGTAGAACTGCATCCGCACTCCATAAATAAGCACCGTTGTAAATTGAGCCAAATTTAAGCAAAACACGTTGTTGGAGTGTCAGAATGCATGGATAGAAGGCAAATAAGCGTTCTATGGCTTTATTTCGCTTAGTTGCTTACTCTTGAGTAGAAATGCATCTGCACTCCTGAAATAAGCACCTTTGTAAAATGAGCCAAATTGAAGCAGAACACATTGTTGGAGTGTCAGAATGCATAGAAAGAATGCAAGTAAGCGTTCTATGGCTTCATTTCGCTTAGTTGCTTACTCTTGAGTAGAAATGCATCTGCACTCCAGTAATAAGCACCGTTGTAAATTGAGCCAAATTTAAGCAAATCACGTTGTTGGAATGTCAGAATGCATGGATAGAAGGCAAATAAGCGTTCTATGGCTTTATTTCGCTTAGTTGCTTACTCTTGAGTAGAAATGCATCTGCACTCCTGAAATAAGCACCTTTGTAAAATGAGCCAAATTGAAGCAGAACACATTGTTGGAGTGTCAGAATGCATAGATAGAAGGCAAATAAGCGTTCTATGGCTTTATTTCGCTTAGTTGCTTACTCTTGAGTAGAACAGCATCCGCACTCCAGAAATAAGCACCTTTGTAAAATGAGCCTAATTGAAGCAGAACACATTGTTGGAGTGTCAGAATGCATAGAAAGAAGGCAAATAAGCGTTCTATGGCTTTATTTCGCTTAGTTGCTTTCTCTTGAGTAGAAATGCATCTGCACTCCAGTAATAAGCACCTTTGTAAAATGAGCCAAATTGAAGCAGAACACATTGTTGGAGTGTCAGAATGCATAGATAGAAGGCAAATTAGCGTTTTATGGCTTTATTTCGATTAGTTGCTTACTCTTGAGTCGAACTGCATGTTCACTCCAGAAATAAGCACCTTTGTAAAATGAGCCAAATTGAAGCAGAACACATTGTTGGAGTGTCAGAATGCATAGAAAGAAGGAAAGTAAGCGTTCTATGGCTTTATTTCGCTTAGTTGCTTACTCTTGAGTAGAACTGCATGTTCACTCCAGAAATAAGCACCTTTGTAAATTGAGCCAAATTGAAGCAGAACACATTGTTGGAGTGTCAGAATGCATAGATAGAAGGCAAATAAGCGTTTTATGGCTTTATTTCGCTTAGTTGCTTACTCTTGAGTAGAACTGCATCTGCACTCCAGAAATATGCACCGTTGTAAAATGAGCCATATTGAAGCAGAACACATTGATGGAGTGTCAGAATGCATGGATAGAAGGCAAATAAGCGTTCTATGGCTTTTTTTCGCTTAGTTGCTTACTCTTGAGTAGAACTGCATATTCACTCCAGAAATAAGCAACTTTGTAAAATGAGCCAAATTGAAGCAAAACACATTGTTGGAGTGTCAGAATGCATAGAAAGAAGGAAAGTAAGCGTTCTATGGCTTTATTTCGCTTAGTTGCTTACTCTTGAGTAGAACTGCATATTCACTCCAGAAATAAGCAACTTTGTAAAATGAGCCAAAGTGAAGCAGAACACTTTGTTGGAGTGTCAGAATGCATAGATAGGAGGCAAATAAGCGTTCTATGGCTTTATTTCGCTTAGTTGCTTACTCTTGAGTAGAAATGCATCTGCACTCCTGAAATAAGCACCTTTGTAAAATGAGCCAAATTGAAGCAGAACACATTGTTGGAGTGTCAGAATGCATAGATAGAAGGCAAATAAGCGTTCTATGGCTTTATTTCGCTTAGTTGCTTACTCTTGAGTAGAACAGCATCCGCACTCCAGAAATAAACACCTTTGTAAAATGAGCCTAATTGAAGCAGAACACATTGTTGGAGTGTCAGAATGCATAGAAAGTAGGCAAGTAAGCATTCTATGGCTTTATTTCGCTTAGTTGCTTACTCTTGAGTAGTAATGCATCTGCACTCCAGTAATAAGCACCGTTGTAAATTGAGCCAAATTTAAGCAAAACACGTTGTTGGAATGTCAGAATGCATGGATAGAAGGCAAGTAAGCGTTCTGTGGCTTTATTTCGCTTAGTTGCTTACTCTTGAGTAGAAATGCATCTGCACTCCAGTAATAAGCACCTTTGTAAAATGAGCCAAATTGAAGCAGAATACATTGTTGGAGTGTCAGAATGCATAGATAGAAGGCAAATAAGCATTCTATGGCTTTATTTCGCTTAGTTGCTTACTCTTCAGTAGAACTGCATGTTCACTCCAGAAATAAGCACCTTTGTTAAATGAGCCAAATTGACATAGAACACATTGTTGGAGTGTCAGAATGCATAGATAGGAGGCAAATAAGCGTTCTATGGCTTTATTTCGCTTAGTTGCTTACTCTTGAGTAGAACTGCATCCGCACTCCAGAAATAAGCACCGTTGTAAAATGAGCCAAATTGAAGCAGAACACATTGTTGGAGTGTCAGAATGCATAGATAGAAGGCAAATAAGCGTTCTATGGCTTTATTTCGCTTAGTTGCTTACTCTTGAGTAGAACTGCATCTGCACTCCTGAAATATGCACCGTTGTAAATTGAGCCAAATTGAAGCAAAACACATTGTTGGAGTGTCAGAATGCATAGATAGAAGGCAAATAAGCGTTCTATGGCTTTATTTCGCTTAGTTGCTTACTCTTGAGTAGAACTGCATCTGCACTCCAGAAATATGCACCGTTGTAAATTGAGCCAAATTTGAGCAAAACACGTTGTTGGAGTGTCAGAATGCATGGATAGAAGGCAAATAAGTGTTCTATGGCTTTATTTCGCTTAGTTGCTTACTCTTGAGTAGAACTGCATATTCACTCCAGAAATAAGCACCTTTGTAAAATGAGCCAAATTGAAGCAGAACACATCGTTGGAGTGTCAGAATGCACAGACAGAAGGCAAAAAAGCGTTCGATAGGTTTATTTCGTTTAGTTCCTAACACTTGAGTAGAACTGCATGTTCACTCCAGGAATAAGCACCTTTGTAAAATGAGCCAAATTGAAGCAAAACAAATTGTTGGAGTGTCAGAAAGCATAGATAGAAGGCAAATCAGCGTTCTATGGCCTTATTTCGGTTAGTTGCTTACTCTTGAGTAGAACTGCATGTTCACTCCAGAAATAAGCATCTTTGTAAAATGAGCCAAATTGAAGTAGAAAACATCGTTGGAGTGTCAGAATGCATAGATAGAAGGCAAATAAGCGTTCTATGGCTTTGTTTCGCTTAGTAGCTTACTCTTGAGTAGAACAGCATCCGCACTCCAGAAATAAGCACCTTTGTAAAATGAGCCAAATTGAAGCAGAACACATTGTTGGAGTGTCAGAATGCATAGATGGAAGGCAAATAAGCGTTCTATGGCTTTCTTTTGCTTAGTAGCTTACTCTTGAGTAGAACAGCATCCGCACTCCAGAAATAAGCACCTTTGTAAAATGAGCCAAATTGAAGCAGAACACATTGTTGGAGTGTCAGAATGCATAGAAAGAAGGAAAGTAAGCATTCTATGGCTTTATTTCGCTTAGTTGCTTACTCTTGAGTAGAACTGCATATTCACACCAGAAATGAGCACCTTTGTAAAGTGAGCCATATTGAAGCAGAACACATTGATGGAGTGTCAGAATGCATAGATGGAAGGCAAATAAGCGTTCTATGGCTTTCTTTTGCTTAGTAGCTTACTCTTGAGTAGAACAGCATCCGCACTCCAGAAATAAGCACCTTTGTAAAATGAGCCAAATTGAAGCAGAACACATCGTTGGAGTGTCAGAATGCATAGATAGAAGGCAAATAAGTGTTCTATGGCTTTATTTCGCTTAGTTGCTTACTCTTGAGTATAACTGCATCTGCACTCCTGAAATATGCACTGTTGTAAATTGAGCCAAATTTAAGCAAAACACATTGTTGGAGTGTCAGAATGCATGGATAGAAGGCAAATAAGCGTTCTATGGCTTTATTTCGCTTAGTTGCTTACTCTTGAGTAGAACTGCATCTGCACTCCTGAAATATGCAACGTTGTAAATTGAGCCAAATTTAAGCAAAACACGTTGTTGGAGTGTCAGAATGCATAGATAGAAGGCAAATAAGCGTTCTATGGCTTTATGTCGCTTAGTTGCTTACTCCCGAGTAGAACTGCATCCGCAACTCCAGAAATAAGCACCTTTGTAAAATGAGCCAAATTGAAGCAGAACACATTGTTGGAGTGTCAGAATGCATAGATAGAAGGCAAGAAAGCGTTCCATAGGTTTATTTCGCTTAGTTGCTTACTCTTGAGTAGAACTGCATATTCACTCCAGAAATAAGCACCTTTGTAAAATGAGCCAAATTGAAGCAGAATACATTGTTGGAGTGTCAGAATGCATAGATAGAAGGCAAATAAGCGTTCTATGGCTTTATTACGCTTAGTTGCTTACTCTTGAGTAGAAGTGCATGTTCACTCCAGGAATAAGCACCTTTGTAAAATGAGCCAAATTGAAGCAGAACAAATTGTTGGAGTGTCAGAAAGCATAGATAGAAGGCAAATAAGCGTTCTATGGCCTTATTTCGGTTAGTTGCTTACTCTTGAGTAGAACTGCATGTTCACTCCAGAAATGAGCACCTTTGTAAAATGAGCCATATTGAAGCAGAACACATTGATGGAGTGTCAGAATGCATAGATAGAAGGCAAATAAGCGTTCTATGGCTTTATTTCGCTTAGTTGCTTACTCTTGAGTAGAACTGCATCTGCACTCCTGAAATATGCACCGTTGTAAATTGAGCCAAATTTAAGCAAAACACGTTGTTGGAGTGTCAGAATGGATGGATAGAAGGCAAATAAGCGTTCTATGGCTTTATTTCGCTTAGTTGCTTACTCTTGAGTAGAAATGCATCCGCACTCCAGAAATAAGCACCTTTGTAAAATGAGCCAAATTGAAGCAGAACACATCGTTGGAGTGTCAGAATGCATAGAAAGAAGGCAAATAAGCGTTCTATGGCTTTATTTCGCTTACCTGCTTACTCTTGAGTAGAAATGCATCCGCACTCCAGAAATAAGCACCTTTGTAAAATGAGCCAAATTGAAGCAGAACACATCGTTGGAGTGTCAGAATGCATAGATAGAAGGCAAATAAGCGTTCTATGGCTTTGTTTCGCTTAGTTGCTTACTCTTGAGTAGAACTGCATGTTCACTCCAGAAATGAGCACCTTTGTAAAATGAACCATATTGAAGCAGAACACATTGATGGAGTGTCAGAATGCATAGATAGAAGGCAAATAAGCGTTCTATGGCTTTATTTCGCTTAGTTGCTTACTCTTGAGTAGAACTGCATCTGCACTCCAGAAATATGCACCGTTGTAAATTGAGCCAAATTTGAGCAAAACACGTTGTTGGAGTGTCAGAATGCATGGATAGAAGGCAAATAAGTGTTCTATGGCTTTATTTCGCTTAGTTGCTTACTCTTGAGTAGAACTGCATATTCACTCCAGAAATAAGCACCTTTGTAAAATGAGCCAAATTGAAGCAGAACAAATTGTTGGAGTGTCAGAAAGCATAGATAGAAGGCAAATAAGCGTTCTATGGCCTTATTTTGGTTAGTTGCTTACTCTTGAGTAGAACTGCATGTTCACTCCAGAAATAAGCATCTTTGTAAAATGAGCCAAATTGAAGCAGAACACATTGTTGGAGTGTCAGAATGCATAGGTAGAAGGCAAATAAGCGTTCTAGGGCTTTATTTCCCTTAGTTGCTTACTCTTGAGTAGAACTGCATCTGCACTCCAGAAATATGCACCGTTGTAAATTGAGCCAAATTTAAGCAAAACACGTTGTAGGAGTGTCAGAATGCATGGATAGAAGGCAAATAAGCGTTAGAATCATAGAATCATAGAATCATAGAGTTGGAAGAGACCACAAGGGCCATCCAGTCCAACCCCCTGCCAAGCAGGAAACACCATCAAAGCATTCCTGACAGATGGCTGTCAAGCCTCTGCTTAAAGACCTCCAAAGAAGGAGACTCCACCACACTCCTTGGCAGCAAATTCCACTGCCGAACTGCTCTTACTGTCAGGAAGTTCTTCCTAATGTTTAGGTGGAATTTTCTTTCTTGTAGTTTGAATCCGTTGCTCCGTGTCCGCTTCTCTGGAGCAGCAGAAAACAACCTTTCTCCCTCCTTTATATGACATCCTTTTATATATTTGAACATGGTTATCATATCACCCCTTAACCTTCTCTTCTCCAGGCTAAACATACCCAGCTCCCTAAGCCGTTCCTCATAAGGCATCGTTTCCAGGCCTTTGACCATTTTGGTTGCCCTCTTCTGGACACGTTCCAGCTCATCAGTATCCTTCTTGAACTGTGGTGCCCAGAACTGGACACAATACTCCAGGTGAGGTCTGACCAGAGCAGAATACAGTGGTACTATTACTTCCCTTGATCTAGATGCTATACTCCTATTGATGCAGCCCAGAATTGCATTGGATTTTTTAGCTGCTGCATCACACTGCTGACTCATGTCAAGTTTGTGGTCAACCAAAACTCCTAGATCCTTTTCACATGTACTGCTCTCAAGCCAGGTGTCTCCCATCCTGTATTTGTGCCTTTCATTTTTTTTGCCCAAGTGTAGTACTTTACATTTCTCCTTGTTAAAATTCATCTTGTTTGCTTTGGCCCAGTTGTCTAATCTGTTAAGGTCATTCTGAAGTGTGATCCTGTCCTCTGGGGTGTTAGCCACCCCTCCCAACTTGGTGTCATCTGCAAACTTGCTCAGGATTCCCTCAAGCCCATCATCCAAGTCATTGATAAAGATGTTGAACAAGACTGGGCCCAAGACAGAACCCTGTGGCACCCCACTAGTCACTACTCTCCAGGATGAGGAGGAGCCATTGATGAGCACCCTTTGGGTTCGGTCAGTAATCCAGCTACAAATCCACTGAATGGTAGCATTGTCTAGTCCACATTTTACCAGCTTCTTTACAAGAATATCATGGGGCACCTTGTCAAAGGCCTTGCTGAAATCAAGATAGGCTACATCCACAGCGTTCCCTTCATCTACCAGGCTTGTAATTCTGTCAAAAAATGAGATCAGATTAGTCTGACATGACTTATTTTTCAGGAACCCATGCTGACTTTTAGTGATCACAGAGTTTCTTTCTAGGTGCTCACAGACTGTTTGCTTAATGATCTGCTCTAGAATCTTTCCTGGTATTGATGTCAGGCTGACTGGGCGGTAATTGTTTGGGTCCTCTCTTTTCCCCTTTTTGAAAATAGGGACAACATTTGCCCTCCTCCAGTCTGCTGGAACTTCGCCTGTTCTCCAAGAATTTTCTTTCTTTTTTTTTTTTTAAAAAAATTAATTTTTATTAATTTTTGCATATTGACAAGACAAAAAAAAAGAAAACACATACACAATTAAGTACATAATTTCCCTCTTCTTCTAACCCACCCTCCACGAGGCACCTCCTGCCACAAGGTGTTCCCATGAACAGTGCGCAGTCGAAGATGGTGCAATTTATAATAGGGCTTGTCTCCACCCCTCCCTCCTCCCCCCGGGGACCCTCCCTGCCACCGAGAGGTCCCAGAGTGGTGAGAAGAGAATAGGTGAGTGTCCACCCAACCATTTAAACTTTACCAAAAATCCTCAAAAAGAAAAAGAAAGAAGAAGAAAAAAAAAAGAAGAAAGAAAAAATTAAGAAAAACAACACTAATAATAATAATAAAATAAATCTTTTTTCCAAAACCTTGTATTATGGGCTTCCCCTACCTCCCCCCTTACTGATTTTCATTTTCAACACCATTTGAGCAGTTTTCTTATCATATTCCCCAATCTATTTTCAATATTCTCCAATCTTAAATCAATACCATCCTTATTTTCTATTAAATTTTCTTCTATCATCATTTCTCATTCTCTCCCCCCCATATCCCCCCAGCACTCCCCCTGCCACAGAGAGTTCCTAGGGGGAAGAAGGGTGGGAGACAATGGTTCTCTTTCCAATTGAATCTTCTCTCCCTCCTCAATTTCTTATATAAAACTTCTAAATAACTCTTAAATCGTGTTTCTATCTCATCATCATATTTTTTCTTCCCGTGCCCCAATTTCCCCCCAGAAAACTTCTAGATTCTTAACACCTTTTTACATTTCCAATTCTAAATTTTCTCCTTATCCCCAATTCTCCCCCCCCCCTCCCCTGGTCTCGGCCTTCCCCTTTCAGTCCAGCAAGTACCAAAGTCTGCAATCCAGTTTTCAAACCTTATTTTATCCATCCTATTAAACACAATACTTTCCTACTTCATCCCACCCCCTTCCTATCAAATTTTTCAGTCCAATCTTGTCTGATCTCTTCCCCCCAGAAGGCCGTTGTTCTTTGCTGAGTGTTTTTCTTGTGGATTTTCTGTCTCATCCAAAATTCCTGCTTCTTCCCCTCAAAAGGAGGGGTTTTCCAACTCTCAGCTATTTCTTTGCTCTTTGGCGGATCCTGTGTCCCGTCCCCATTTTCTTCGGTTCTGTTGTAGTTCGAGTCATCAGTCTTTTTATCCTCTTGGACCATTTCTTGAGATATCTCGCCTTTCTGTACATCTTGATTTATTCCTTCAGATTGTTGTAAAGTCTTATGCATACTAATTTTTATTTCCCACAAGAGTCTGAGAACTTTCTCCTGGAAGCCGGATGTATAATCTCCTGTTGACATTTTTCTAGCTTTCAAGGTCAGAACCAAGCTTGGGAAACAGGAGGTGGTTACAAATTATAATTATTCCATATAGTCCAAACTGGATGCATTATATCCCGTATGTTTTTTCAACTTTTTAGAAATTTCCAAAAGGCTGCGTTCAGCCCTCAAAGGTCCAAACAAAATCTTTAAAAAAAATGATTTCTTCCTTTCACTCACCCCATTATTTTCCACTCGCTGTTCTGTTCGGGGTGCCGATTTCCAAGGTAAGGAGGGGTCTATTCTTCAATTACCTATACGTGCAGGGTTCTTACAGTCAAAGACCTTTCTCCCCCTTTACCCTGCCTCCGGGGGAGAATCTTAAGTCCGCTTTTTGGGTATATTCAAGCAATGAAATCTATGCCCCGGCACCGGGAATCTTCTTTAAGCTGCTTCCTCTTATATCAGTAGGGGGGAGATCGGCTTCCGTTTTTTAAATCTCACCCCCATTCCGAATGTTAAGATTTTTAAAACTTTTAAATCTTTACTCACAGTCTCTCAAATTGCCAAATCCTTCTTCGGAAAAATCCAGCGCTCTCCGCCTCCGGCACGGAGCTTCTCTCTGCAGGGGTAGCGATGGCGCTCCAAAATGGCCCCCGCGACTTCAACCCTTCTCGCTCCGGAGCTCTTATTAGAGTCTACCGGAGAGTTGGGGAGTCGGGATTGGGGCGCTGCTGGGCTAAATCCGCCCCCAAAACGCTCAATTTGGGGTTCTATGGGGAGCAGCGGCGCTCCCGCTGCTTCCCCTCCCCCTGCAGAGTCGGGTCGCCTCGCAGCTCGAGACGAACCCCGCCGGACGGCGCTGGCGCTGAACCGGAAGCCCGTTCTCCAAGAATTTTCAAAGATTATTGCCAGTGGTTCTGAAATCACCTCTGCCAGTTCTTTTAATACTCTTGGATGTAGTTCATCTGGCCCTGGAGACTTGAATACATCTAAACTAGCCAAGTATTCTTGTACTACCTCCTTACTTATTCTGGGCTGTGTTTCCCCTGCTGAATCATCTGCCCCATATTCTTCAGGTCGGGCTTTGTTTTCTTTCTTGGAGAAGACTGAGGCAAAGAAGGCATTGAGGAGTTCTGCCCTTTCTCTGTCCCCTGTTTGCATTTCACCATCTTCTCCTCTGAGTGACCCCACTGTTTCCTTGTTTTTCCTTTTGCTACGGACATACCCATAAAAGCCCTTTTTGTTGCTTTTAACCTCTCTGGCGAGCCTGAGTTCATTCTGTGCTTTAGCTTTTCTGACTTTGTCTCTACACGTGCTGGCTATATGTTTGAATTCCTCTCTGGAGATTTCCCCCCTTTTCCATTTTTTGTACATATCCCTTTTAAATCTTAACTCAGTCAAAAGTTCTTTAGATAGCCAGCCTGGCTTCTTTAGGCACCTTCCATGTTTCCGTCTCATTGGTATTGCCTGAAGTTGTGCTTTTAATATCTCCCTTTTAACAAACTCCCAACCATCATGAACTCCCTTCCCTTTTAGTATTACTGTCCATGGGATTTCACCCAGCGTTTCCCTAAGTTTTCTGAAGTCGGCTTTCTTAAAGTCTAGAATTTGGACCTTAGTATGCTTGGTTGCTCCTTTCCGCTGGATAATAAACTCCAGAAGAGCATGGTCACTCCCACCTAATGATCCTGCCACTTCTACCCCACTAACCAAGTCATCACTATTGGTTAGGACCAGATCTAAAATGGCTGATCCTCTTGTTGCTTCTCCCACTTTCTGGACAATGAAGTTGTCTGCAAGGCCAGTGAGGAATCTGTTCGACCTTATGCTCTTGGCTGAGTTTGACATCCAACAAATATCAGGATAGTTGAAATCCCCCATTACTACTATCTCACTTCCTTTGGAATGCTTGGCCATCTGTTCCAGGAAGGCATCATCTGTGTCCTCAGTTTGGCTTGGGGATCTATAGTAGACTCCCACAATGAGATCACTGTTGTTTTTCTCTCCCTTAATTTTGACCCAGATACTCTCAATTTGGCTTTGAAGTTTTAAATCCTGGATCTCTTCACAGGTATACATATCCCTAACATATAAAGCTACTCCTCCTCCTTTCCTGTTTGGTCTATTTCTCTTAAATAGATTGTATCCCTCTATTACTACATTCCAGTCATGAGACTCATCCCACCAGGTTTCAGTGATGCCTATTATGTCATATTTAGTTTGCTGTACCAAGAGCTCAAGTTCATCTTGTTTATTTCCCATGCTCTGTGCATTAGTATACAGACATTGAAGACCGTTGATCATTCCCCCATGTCTCTTATTTAAGGATATTTTCGTCCCACCACTAGGTCTGCATGCTGCTTGCTCCATTTGGTCCTTGACATTTGGATGATCATCTTCAGCATTTGATAGACTCCTACCTTCAGGACCACTGTCTCCCTCCCCCACATAAGTCAGTTTAAAGCCCTCCTGATGAGGTTTTTGAGTTTTGTGGCAAAAACATTCCTCCCAACTTTTGTGAGGTGCAGTCCATCACTTGCCAGAAGTCCATCTTCAAGAAACTGCAGACCGTGATCTAGGAATCCAAACCGTTCCTGTTTGCACCATTTGCGAAGCCAGTTGTTCACTTCCCCTATTTTTCCCTCTCTCCCTGGGCCATGTCGTTCAACTGGGAGGACAGAAGAGATGACAATTTGTGCATCTAATTGCTTCAACTTCCTGCCCAGAGCCTCATAATCATTTTTGATCTTCTGTAAGCTATGGTTTGCAGTGTCATTGGTTCCCACATGCACCAAAAGGAAGGGGTATTTGTCGGTGGGTTTTATGATTCCTTGCAGCCGTTCTGTTACATCTTTGATCTTGGCCCCAGGTAGACAGCACACCTCTCGAGACATCTTGTCAGGCCCACAGATCACTGCTTCTGTACCCCTCAGTAGGGAATCCCCAATCACCACTACACGCCTCTTCATAGGCTTGGTTGGGATTCATCTATGTGCTGTCCCTTCCAAGATTACCTGCATATTTCCAGAGGACTGACTTGGTTGCTCGTCTTCATATTCCTCATCAACTGTGATGAGGGAGAGATCCTCAGGTGGAGTCTGTTCCTCGTCTTCCATGAGCACTTCAAAACGGTTGTGTAATTCTAAGCACTCAGAGCGATCCCTGGGCCTTCTACTTCTATGAGTCACGTTCCTCCATACATCTGGCTGCTGTGTTGGGGAACTGACCTCCTCCTCAGGGAGATCCCCTGTCTCCTCCTTGGTGCAGACAGTGTGCTCTGCTGCATCCAAGAAAAGCTCCAGCTCTTTAATTCTCTGGAGCGTAGATACACGCCCGTGAAGCTGCTGCACCTTCTCTTCCAGAAGGGCAACCTTGTTTTCTAGTAGGGCAACCAACTTGCAATTGTTGCAGGTGTAGCTACCCACATCCTTTGGCAAGAAAACAAACATTGCACAGGAATTGCAGGTGACAATGGTTGTTCCCTCCACCTCCATCTTGAAAACCTTGAGGTCAAGGGGCGTTCTATGGCTTTATTTCGCTTAGTTGCTTACTGTTGAGTAGAAATGCATATTCACTCCAGAAATAAGCAACTTTGTAAAATGAGCCAAATTGACGCAGAACACATTGTTGGAGTGTCAGAATGCATAGATAGGAGGCAAATAAGCGTTCTATGGCTTTATTTCGCTTAGTTGCTTACTCTTGAGTAGAACTGCATCCGCACTCCAGAAATAAGCAACTTTGTAAAATGAGCCAAATTGAAGCAAAACACATTGTTGGAGTGTCAGAATGCATAGAAAGAAGGAAAGTAAGCGTTCTATGGCTTTATTTCGCTTAGTTGCTTACTCTTGAGTAGAACTGCATCTGCACTCCAGAAATATGCACCGTTGTAAATTGAGCCAAATTTAAGCAAAACACGTTGTAGGAGTGTCAGAATGCATGGATAGAAGGCAAATAAGCGTTCTATGGCTTTATTTCGCTTAGTTGCTTACTCTTGAGTAGAACTGCATATTCACTCCAGAAATAAGCAACTTTGTAAAATGAGCCAAATTGACGCAGAACACATTGTTGGAGTGTCAGAATGCATAGATAGGAGGCAAATAAGCGTTCTATGGCTTTATTTCGCTTAGTTGCTTACTCTTGAGTAGAACTGCATCCGCACTCCATAAATAAGCACCGTTGTAAATTGAGCCAAATTTAAGCAAAACACGTTGTTGGAGTGTCAGAATGCATGGATAGAAGGCAAATAAGCGTTCTATGGCTTTATTTCGCTTAGTTGCTTACTTTTGAGTAGAAATGCATCTGCACTCCTGAAATAAGCACCTTTGTAAAATGAGCCAAATTGAAGCAGAACACATTGTTGGAGTGTCAGAATGCATAGAAAGAATGCAAGTAAGCGTTCTATGGCTTTATTTCGCTTAGTTGCTTACTCTTGAGTAGAAATGCATCTGCACTCCAGTAATAAGCACCGTTGTAAATTGAGCCAAATTTAAGCAAATCACGTTGTTGGAATGTCAGAATGCATGGATAGAAGGCAAATAAGCGTTCTATGGCTTTATTTCGCTTAGTTGCTTACTCTTGAGTAGAAATGCATCTGCACTCCTGAAATAAGCACCTTTGTAAAATGAGCCAAATTGAAGCAGAACACATTGTTGGAGTGTCAGAATGCATAGATAGAAGGCAAATAAGCGTTCTATGGCTTTATTTCGCTTAGTTGCTTACTCTTGAGTAGAACAGCATCCGCACTCCAGAAATAAGCACCTTTGTAAAATGAGCCTAATTGAAGCAGAACACATTGTTGGAGTGTCAGAATGCATAGAAAGAAGGCAAATAAGCGTTCTATGGCTTTATTTCGCTTAGTTGCTTTCTCTTGAGTAGAAATGCATCTGCACTCCAGTAATAAGCACCTTTGTAAAATGAGCCAAATTGAAGCAGAACACATTGTTGGAGTGTCAGAATGCATAGATAGAAGGCAAATAAGCGTTTTATGGCTTTATTTCGATTAGTTGCTTACTCTTGAGTAGAACTGCATCTGCACTCCAGAAATATGCACCGTTGTAAAATGAGCCAAATTGAAGCAGAACACATTGTTGGAGTGTCAGAATGCATAGAAAGAAGGAAAGTAAGCGTTCTATGGCTTTATTTCGCTTAGTTGCTTACTCTTGAGTAGAACTGCATGTTCACTCCAGAAATAAGCACCTTTGTAAATTGAGCCAAATTGAAGCAGAACACATTGTTGGAGTGTCAGAATGCATAGATAGAAGGCAAATAAGCGTTTTATGGCTTTATTTCGCTTAGTTGCTTACTCTTGAGTAGAACTGCATCTGCACTCCAGAAATATGCACCGTTGTAAAATGAGCCATATTGAAGCAGAACACATTGATGGAGTGTCAGAATGCATGGATAGAAGGCAAATAAGCGTTCTATGGCTTTTTTTCGCTTAGTTGCTTACTCTTGAGTAGAACTGCATATTCACTCCAGAAATAAGCAACTTTGTAAAATGAGCCAAATTGAAGCAAAACACATTGTTGGAGTGTCAGAATGCATAGAAAGAAGGAAAGTAAGCGTTCTATGGCTTTATTTCGCTTAGTTGCTTACTCTTGAGTAGAACTGCATATTCACTCCAGAAATAAGCAACTTTGTAAAATGAGCCAAAGTGAAGCAGAACACTTTGTTGGAGTGTCAGAATGCATAGATAGGAGGCAAATAAGCGTTCTATGGCTTTATTTCGCTTAGTTGCTTACTCTTGAGTAGAAATGCATCTGCACTCCTGAAATAAGCACCTTTGTAAAATGAGCCAAATTGAAGCAGAACACATTGTTGGAGTGTCAGAATGCATAGATAGAAGGCAAATAAGCATTCTATGGCTTTATTTCGCTTAGTTGCTTACTCTTGAGTAGAAATGCATCTGCACTCCAGTAATAAGCACCGTTGTAAATTGAGCCAAATTTAAGCAAATCACGTTGTTGGAATGTCAGAATGCATGGATAGAAGGCAAATAAGCGTTCTATGGCTTTATTTCGCTTAGTTGCTTACTCTTGAGTAGAAATGCATCTGCACTCCTGAAATAAGCACCTTTGTAAAATGAGCCAAATTGAAGCAGAACACATTGTTGGAGTGTCAGAATGCATAGATAGAAGGCAAATAAGCGTTCTATGGCTTTATTTCGCTTAGTTGCTTACTCTTGAGTAGAACAGCATCCGCACTCCAGAAATAAGCACCTTTGTAAAATGAGCCTAATTGAAGCAGAACACATTGTTGGAGTGTCAGAATGCATAGAAAGAAGGCAAATAAGCGTTCTATGGCTTTATTTCGCTTAGTTGCTTTCTCTTGAGTAGAAATGCATCTGCACTCCAGTAATAAGCACCTTTGTAAAATGAGCCAAATTGAAGCAGAACACATTGTTGGAGTGTCAGAATGCATAGATAGAAGGCAAATAAGCGTTTTATGGCTTTATTTCGATTAGTTGCTTACTCTTGAGTAGAACTGCATCTGCACTCCAGAAATATGCACCGTTGTAAAATGAGCCAAATTGAAGCAGAACACATTGTTGGAGTGTCAGAATGCATAGAAAGAAGGAAAGTAAGCGTTCTATGGCTTTATTTCGCTTAGTTGCTTACTCTTGAGTAGAACTGCATGTTCACTCCAGAAATAAGCACCTTTGTAAATTGAGCCAAATTGAAGCAGAACACATTGTTGGAGTGTCAGAATGCATAGATAGAAGGCAAATAAGCGTTTTATGGCTTTATTTCGCTTAGTTGCTTACTCTTGAGTAGAACTGCATCTGCACTCCAGAAATATGCACCGTTGTAAAATGAGCCATATTGAAGCAGAACACATTGATGGAGTGTCAGAATGCATGGATAGAAGGCAAATAAGCGTTCTATGGCTTTTTTTCGCTTAGTTGCTTACTCTTGAGTAGAACTGCATATTCACTCCAGAAATAAGCAACTTTGTAAAATGAGCCAAATTGAAGCAAAACACATTGTTGGAGTGTCAGAATGCATAGAAAGAAGGAAAGTAAGCGTTCTATGGCTTTATTTCGCTTAGTTGCTTACTCTTGAGTAGAACTGCATATTCACTCCAGAAATAAGCAACTTTGTAAAATGAGCCAAAGTGAAGCAGAACACTTTGTTGGAGTGTCAGAATGCATAGATAGGAGGCAAATAAGCGTTCTATGGCTTTATTTCGCTTAGTTGCTTACTCTTGAGTAGAAATGCATCTGCACTCCTGAAATAAGCACCTTTGTAAAATGAGCCAAATTGAAGCAGAACACATTGTTGGAGTGTCAGAATGCATAGATAGAAGGCAAATAAGCGTTCTATGGCTTTATTTCGCTTAGTTGCTTACTCTTGAGTAGAACAGCATCCGCACTCCAGAAATAAACACCTTTGTAAAATGAGCCTAATTGAAGCAGAACACATTGTTGGAGTGTCAGAATGCATAGAAAGAAGGCAAGTAAGCATTCTATGGCTTTATTTCGCTTAGTTGCTTACTCTTGAGTAGTAATGCATCTGCACTCCAGTAATAAGCACCGTTGTAAATTGAGCCAAATTTAAGCAAAACACGTTGTTGGAATGTCAGAATGCATGGATAGAAGGCAAGTAAGCGTTCTGTGGCTTTATTTCGCTTAGTTGCTTACTCTTGAGTAGCAATGCATCTGCACTCCAGTAATAAGCACCTTTGTAAAATGAGCCAAATTGAAGCAGAATACATTGTTGGAGTGTCAGAATGCATAGATAGAAGGCAAATAAGCGTTCTATGGCTTTATTTCGCTTAGTTGCTTACTCTTGAGTAGAACTGCATCTGCACTCCTGAAATATGCACCGTTGTAAATTGAGCCAAATTTAAGCAAAACACATTGTTGGAGTGTCAGAATGCATAGATAGAAGGCAAATAAGCGTTCTATGGCTTTATTTCGCTTAGTTGCTTACTCTTGAGTAGAACTGCATCTGCACTCCAGAAATATGCACCGTTGTAAATTGAGCCAAATTTGAGCAAAACACGTTGTTGGAGTGTCAGAATGCATGGATAGAAGGCAAATAAGTGTTCTATGGCTTTATTTCGCTTAGTTGGTTACTCTTGAGTAGAACTGCATATTCACTCCAGAAATAAGCACCTTTGTAAAATGAGCCAAATTGAAGCAGAACACATCGTTGGAGTGTCAGAATGCACAGACAGAAGGCAAAAAAGCGTTCGATAGGTTTATTTCGTTTAGTTCCTAACACTTGAGTAGAACTGCATGTTCACTCCAGGAATATGCACCTTTGTAAAATGAGCCAAATTGAAGCAAAACAAATTGTTGGAGTGTCAGAAAGCATAGATAGAAGGCAAATAAGCGTTCTATGGCCTTATTTCGGTTAGTTGCTTACTCTTGAGTAGAACTGCATGTTCACTCCAGAAATAAGCATCTTTGTAAAATGAGCCAAATTGAAGTAGAAAACATCGTTGGAGTGTCAGAATGCATAGATAGAAGGCAAATAAGCGTTCTATGGCTTTGTTTCGCTTAGTTGCTTACTCTTGAGTAGAACTGCATGTTCACTCCAGAAATGAGCACCTTTGTAAAATGAGCCAAATTGAAGCAGAACACATTGTTGGAGTGTCAGAATGCATAGATGGAAGGCAAATAAGCGTTCTATGGCTTTCGTTTGCTTAGTAGCTTACTCTTGAGTAGAACAGCATCCGCACTCCAGAAATAAGCACCTTTGTAAAATGAGCCAAATTGAAGCAGAACACATTGTTGGAGTGTCAGAATGCATAGAAAGAAGGAAAGTAAGCATTCTATGGCTTTATTTCGCTTAGTTGCTTACTCTTGAGTAGAACTGCATATTCACACCAGAATGAGCACCTTTGTAAAGTGAGCCATATTGAAGCAGAACACATTGATGGAGTGTCAGAATGCATAGATGGAAGGCAAATAAGCGTTCTATGGCTTTCTTTTGCTTAGTAGCTTACTCTTGAGTAGAACAGCATCCGCACTCCAGAAATAAGCACCTTTGTAAAATGAGCCAAATTGAAGCAGAACACATCGTTGGAGTGTCAGAATGCATAGATAGAAGGCAAATAAGCGTTCTATGGCTTTATTTCGCTTAGTTGCTTACTCTTGAGTATAACTGCATCTGCACTCCTGAAATATGCACTGTTGTAAATTGAGCCAAATTTAAGCAAAACACATTGTTGGAGTGTCAGAATGCATGGATAGAAGGCAAATAAGCGTTCTATGGCTTTATTTCGCTTAGTTGCTTACTCTTGAGTAGAACTGCATCTGCACTCCTGAAATATGCAACGTTGTAAATCGAGCCAAATTTAAGCAAAACACGTTGTTGGAGTGTCAGAATGCATAGATAGAAGGCAAGAAAGCGTTCCATAGGTTTATTTCGCTTAGTTGCTTACTCTTGAGTAGAACTGCATATTCACTCCAGAAATAAGCACCTTTGTAAAATGAGGCAAATTGAAGCAGAATACATTGTTGGAGTGTCAGAATGCATAGATAGAAGGCAAATAAGCGTTCTATGGCTTTATTACGCTTAGTTGCTTACTCTTGAGTAGAAGTGCATGTTCACTCCAGGAATAAGCACCTTTGTAAAATGAGCCAAATTGAAGCAGAACAAATTGTTGGAGTGTCAGAAAGCATAGATAGAAGGCAAATAAGCGTTCTATGGCCTTATTTCGGTTAGTTGCTTACTCTTGAGTAGAACTGCATGTTCACTCCAGAAATGAGCACCTTTGTAAAATGAGCCATATTGAAGCAGAACACATTGATGGAGTGTCAGAATGCATAGATAGAAGGCAAATAAGCGTTCTATGGCTTTATTTCGCTTAGTTGCTTACTCTTGAGTAGAACTGCATCTGCACTCCTGAAATATGCACCGTTGTAAATTGAGCCAAATTTAAGCAAAACACGTTGTTGGAGTGTCAGAATGGATGGATAGAAGGCAAATAAGCGTTCTATGGCTTTATTTCGCTTAGTTGCTTACTCTTGAGTAGAAATGCATCCGCACTCCAGAAATAAGCACCTTTGTAAAATGAGCCAAATTGAAGCAGAACACATCGTTGGAGTGTCAGAATGCATAGAAAGAAGGCAAATAAGCGTTCTATGGCTTTATTTCGCTTACCTGCTTACTCTTGAGTAGAAATGCATCCGCACTCCAGAAATAAGCACCTTTGTAAAATGAGCCAAATTGAAGCAGAACACATCGTTGGAGTGTCAGAATGCATAGATAGAAGGCAAATAAGCGTTCTATGGCTTTGTTTCGCTTAGTTGCTTACTCTTGAGTAGAACTGCATGTTCACTCCAGAAATGAGCACCTTTGTAAAATGAGCCATATTGAAGCAGAACACATTGATGGAGTGTCAGAATGCATAGATAGAAGGCAAATAAGCGTTCTATGGCTTTATTTCGCTTAGTTGCTTACTCTTGAGTAGAACTGCATCTGCACTCCTGAAATATGCACCGTTGTAAATTGAGCCAAATTTAAGCAAAACACATTGTTGGAGTGTCAGAATGCATAGATAGAAGGCAAATAAGCGTTCTATGGCTTTATTTCGCTTAGTTGCTTACTCTTGAGTAGAACTGCATCTGCACTCCAGAAATATGCACCGTTGTAAATTGAGCCAAATTTGAGCAAAACACGTTGTTGGAGTGTCAGAATGCATGGATAGAAGGCAAATAAGTGTTCTATGGCTTTATTTCGCTTAGTTGCTTACTCTTGAGTAGAACTGCATATTCACTCCAGAAATAAGCACCTTTGTAAAATGAGCCAAATTGAAGCAGAACAAATTGTTGGAGTGTCAGAAAGCATAGATAGAAGGCAAATAAGCGTTCTATGGCCTTATTTCGGTTAGTTGCTTACTCTTGAGTAGAACTGCATATTCACTCCAGAAATAAGCAACTTTGTAAAATGAGCCAAATTGAAGCAGAACACATTGTTGGAGTGTCAGAATGCATAGAAAGAAGGCAAATAAGCATTCTATGGCTTTATTTCGCTTAGTTGCTTACTCTTGAGTAGAAATGCATCCACACTCCAGAAATAAGCACCTTTGTAAAATGAGCCAAATTGAAGCAGAACACATCGTTGGAGTGTCAGAATGCATAGATAGAAGGCAAATAAGCGTTCTATGGCTTTGTTTCGCTTAGTTGCTTACTCTTGAGTAGAACTGCATGTTCACTCCAGAAATGAGCACCTTTGTAAAATGAGCCAAATTGAAGCAGAACACATTGTTGGAGTGTCAGAATGCATAGATGGAAGGCAAATAAGCGTTCTATGGCGTTATTTCGCTTAGTTGCTTACTCTTGAGTAGAACAGCATCCGCACTCCAGAAATAAGCACCTTTGTAAAATGAGCCAAATTGAAGCAGAACACATTGTTGGAGTGTCAGAATGCATAGAAAGAAGGAAAGTAAGCATTCTATGGCTTTATTTCGCTTAGTTGCTTACTCTTGAGTAGAACTGCATATTCACACCAGAAATGAGCACCTTTGTAAAGTGAGCCATATTGAAGCAGAACACATTGATGGAGTGTCAGAATGCATAGATAGAAGGCAAATAAGCGTTCTATGGCGTTTCTTTCGCTTAGTTGCTTACTCTTGAGTAGAACAGCATCCGCACTCCAGAAATAAGCATCTTCGTAAAATGAGCCAAATTGAAGCAGAACACATTGTTGGAGTGTCAGAATGCATAGATAGAAGGCACATAAGCGTTCTATGGCTTTATTTCGCTTAGTTGCTTACTCTTGAGTAGAACTGCATCTGCACTCCTGAAATATGCAACGTTGTAAATTGAGCCAAATTTAAGCAAAACACGTTGTTGGAGTGTCAGAATGCATAGATAGAAGGCAAATAAGCGTTCTATGGCTTTATTTCGCTTAGTTGCTTACTCCCGAGTCGAACTGCATCCGCAACTCCAGAAATAAGCACCTTTGTAAAATGAGCCAAATTGAAGCAGAAAACATTGTTGGAGTGTCAGAATGCATAGATAGAAGGCAAGAAAGCGTTCCATAGGTTTATTTCGCTTAGTTGCTTACTCTTGAGTAGAACTGCATATTCACTCCAGAAATAAGCACCTTTGTAAAATGAGCCAAATTGAAGCAGAATACATTGTTGGAGTGTCAGAATGCATAGATAGAAGGCAAATAAGCGTTCTATGGCTTTATTACGCTTAGTTGCTTACTCTTGAGTAGAAGTGCATGTTCACTCCAGGAATAAGCACCTTTGTAAAATGAGCCAAATTGAAGCAGAACAAATTGTTGGAGTGTCAGAAAGCATAGATAGAAGGCAAATAGGGGGTTCCGGTTTCCGCCTGCAGGAATGGCGGACCTGTTTTCCATCTCTCTGACCTTCGTAAGGAATTTGGCGGTTGCTAGGGGAGTAAATGGCAACCCCCTACCCTCTCCGGGGGTTACGGAGAGGGGCCGCTGGCCCGCGATGCCCCCAGACCCACTCCGACTGTTTTTGGAGTGGGGGGAGCTTGGGCTGAGCACTTACGAGGGCCAGGACTCCCGGACGCTAATCTGCATGGCGGGGATTTCCATGGTTAAAGAAGATAATTAGGCTTAAATCTATGGACATACTTCAGAAGGAGGGGAAGAAGCGCTGTTTACTGCTGAGAAATTTATGCTGCTGAGGGAGAGGAGTCAAAAGACTGTACTGCATCTGGAAGAAGGATTGATGGGGACGGAGCGATAAGGGAAGTGAGTTTTTATTTTTTTTTCTTCATATTGTTGCCTCGTACCTTCCCGGACGCGATGTCCTGGCTTGTTTGGAGTGAAAGAGAAGCAAAAGACTGTGTGAGTTGAACTTTATAATTGTTGTTACTGAGCATATTTTTTAAAGATGTGGAGTTGCCGATGAGAAAAGCCCCCCCCCAGTCGGACGGAAGAAGTTCTGGACGCGTTCAGAGGATTTATGAGCTGTGACGCACTTTAAATTGGAGCAGCGACCTGAAGCTAAGTTCAGCTATAGGGCAAGGAGATCCATTAATTTACCAAGAGTTAATGGTTTGATGTTTGGGTCTCCTGCCTGTAAAAGCTGTAAATTCTATAATGATCGTAAATCTTCATGGCTATGAGAGAAAACGAAAGTGATTTGAGTTTTTCAAGATGGCGCTACTTCGAGCTGCTTCGACGCAACAGGGAGCTCCATTAAGAAGATTTATGGGGAGGCTGGACTGATTAACTCACACAGGAGAAAGAACATCTGTGAAACTTTGTTTGATATTTATCTCAGCAGCTGGGAAACAATCGGATGAAAGTGGAATACATCTATGTGACTGTAAGGGGAAGATCTGGATTATTATGAACTTGGAGGACGATTTGAACTTTAGAAAAAAGACGGCAGTGGACAGTTGCGAGGAATTCCCAATTTCTTGAAGCATGGGAACCCAAATAAAAAATTCTTTAGATGATTTGGCATAACATTCGGTTTGATTGATATATATATGTGTATAATTTGAAATATTGAATGTGATATAATTGGTTTTAATTGGAAAATTAATAAAAATATTTAATAAAAAAAAAGATAGAAGGCAAATAAGCGTTCTATGGCCTTATTTCGGTTAGTTGCTTACTCTTGAGTAGAACTGCATGTTCACTCCAGAAATGAGCACCTTTGTAAAATGAGCCATATTGAAGCAGAACACATTGATGGAGTGTCAGAATGCATAGATAGAAGGCAAATGAGCGTTCTATGGCTTTATTTCGCTTAGTTGCTTACTCTTGAGTAGAACTGCATCTGCACTCCTGAAATATGCACCGTTGTAAATTGAGCCAAATTTAAGCAAAACACGTTGTTGGAGTGTCAGAATGGATGGATAGAAGGCAAATAAGCGTTCTATGGCTTTATTTCGCTTAGTTGCTTACTCTTGAGTAGAAATGCATCCGCACTCCAGAAATAAGCACCTTTGTAAAATGAGCCAAATTGAAGCAGAACACATCGTTGGAGTGTCAGAATGCATAGAAAGAAGGCAAATAAGCGTTCTATGGCTTTATTTCGCTTACCTGCTTACTCTTCAGTAGAAATGCATCCGCACTCCAGAAATAAGCACCTTTGTAAAATGAGCCAAATTGAAGCAGAACACATCGTTGGAGTGTCAGAATGCATAGATAGAAGGCAAATAAGCGTTCTATGGCTTTGTTTCGCTTAGTTGCTTACTCTTGAGTAGAACTGCATGTTCACTCCAGAAATGAGCACCTTTGTAAAATGAGCCATATTGAAGCAGAACACATTGATGGAGTGTCAGAATGCATAGATAGAAGACAAATAAGCGTTCTATGGCTTTATTTCGCTTAGTTGCTTACTCTTGAGTAGAACTGCATCTGCACTCCTGAAATATGCACCGTTGTAAATTGAGCCAAATTTAAGCAAAACACATTGTTGGAGTGTCAGAATGCATAGATAGAAGGCAAATAAGCGTTCTATGGCTTTATTTCGCTTAGTTGCTTACTCTTGAGTAGAACTGCATCTGCACTCCAGAAATATGCACCGTTGTAAATTGAGCCAAATTTGAGCAAAACACGTTGTTGGAGTGTCAGAATGCATGGATAGAAGGCAAATAAGTGTTCTATGGCTTTATTTCGCTTAGTTGCTTACTCTTGAGTAGAACTGCATATTCACTCCAGAAATAAGCACCTTTGTAAAATGAGCCAAATTGAAGCAGAACACATCGTTGGAGTGTCAGAATGCACAGACAGAAGGCAAAAAAGCGTTCGATAGGTTTATTTCGTTTAGTTCCTAACACTTGAGTAGAACTGCATGTTCACTCCAGGAATAAGCACCTTTGTAAAATGAGCCAAATTGAAGCAGAACAAATTGTTGGAGTGTCAGAAAGCATAGATAGAAGGCAAATAAGCGTTCTATGGCCTTATTTCGGTTAGTTGCTTACTCTTGAGTAGAACTGCATGTTCACTCCAGAAATGAGCACCTTTGTAAAATGAGCCATATTGAAGCAGAACACATTGTTGGAGTTTCAGAATGCATAGAAAGAAGGAAAGTAAGCGTTCTATGGCTTTAGTTCGCTTAGTTGCTTACTCTTGAGTAGAACTGCATGTTCACTCCAGAAATGAGCACCTTTGTAAAATGAGCCATATTGAAGCAGAACACATTGATGGAGTGTCAGAATGCATAGATAGAAGGCAAATAAGCGTTCTATGGCTTTATTTCGCTTAGTTGCTTACTCTTGAGTAGAAATGCATCCGCACTCCAGAAATAAGCACCTTTGTAAAATGAGCCAAATTGAAGCAGAATACATCGTTGGAGTGTCAGAATGCATAGAAAGAAGGCAAATAAGCGTTCTATGGCTTTATTTCGCTTACCTGCTTACTCTTGAGTAGAAATGCATCCGCACTCCAGAAATAAGCACCTTTTTAAAATGAGCCAAATTGAAGCCGAACACATGGTTGGAGTGTCAGAATGCATAGATAGAAGGCAAATAAGCGTTCTATGGCTTTGTTTCGCTTAGTTGCTTACTCTTGAGTAGAACTGCATGTTCACTCCAGAAATGAGCACCTTTGTAAAATGAGCCATATTGAAGCAGAACACATTGATGGAGTGTCAGAATGCATAGATAGAAGGCAAATAAGCGTTCTATGGCTTTATTTCGCTTAGTTGCTTACTCTTGAGTAGAACTGCATCTGCACTCCTGAAATATGCACCGTTGTAAATTGAGCCAAATTTAAGCAAAACACGTTGTTGGAGTGTCAGAATGGGTGGATAGAAGGCAAATAAGCGTTCTATGGCTTTATTTCGCTTAGTTGCTTACTCTTGAGTAGAAATGCATCTGCACTCCTGAAATATGCACCGTTGTAAATTGAGCCAAATTTAAGCAAAACACGTTGTTGGAGTGTCAGAATGGGTGGATAGAAGGCAAATAAGCGTTCTATGGCTTTATTTCGCTTAGTTGCTTACTCTTGAGTAGAAATGCATCTGCACTCCTGAAATAAGCACCTTTGTAAAATGAGCCAAATTGAAGCAGAACACATTGTTGGAGTGTCAGAATGCATAGGTAGAAGGCAAATCAGCGTTCTATGGCTTTATTTCGCTTAGTTGCTTACTCTTGAGTAGAACTGCATATTCACTCCCGAAATAAGCAACTTCGTAAAATGAGCCAAATTGAAGCAGAACACATTGTTGGAGTGTCAGAATGCATAGAAAGAAGGCAAATAAGCGTTCAATGGCTTTATTTCGCTTAGCTGCTTACTCTTGAGTAGAAATGCATCCGCACTCCAGAAATAAGCACCTTTGTAAAATGAGCCAAATTGAAGCAGAACACATCGTTGGAGTGTCAGAATGCATAGATAGAAGGCAAATAAGCGTTCTATGGCTTTGTTTCGCTTAGTTGCTTACTCTTGAGTAGAACTGCATGTTCACTCCAGAAATGAGCACCTTTGTAAAATGAGCCAAATTGAAGCAGAACACATCGTTGGAGTGTCAGAATGCATAGATAGAAGGCAAATAAGCGTTCTATGTCTTTATTTCGCTTAGTTGCTTACTCTTGAGTAGAACTGCATATTCACTCCAGAAATGAGCACCTTTGTAAAATGAGCCATATTGAAGCAGAACACATTGATGGAGTGTCAGAATGCATAGATAGTAGGCAAATAAGCGTTCTATGGCTTTATTTCGCTTAGTTGCTTACTCTTGAGTAGAACTGCATCTGCACTCCAGAAATAAGCACCTTTGTAAAATGAACCAAATTGAAGCAGAACACATCGTTGGAGTGTCAGAATGCATAGATAGAAGGCAAATAAGCGTTCTATGGCTTTGTTTCGCTTACTTGCTTCCTCTTGAGTAGAACAGCATCCGCACTCCAGAAATAAGCACCTTTGTAAAATGAGCCAAATTGAAGCAGAACACATCGTTGGAGTGTCAGAATGCATAGATAGAAGGCAAATAAGCGTTCTATGGCTTTGTTTCGCTTAGTTGCTTACTCTTGAGTAGAACAGCATCCGCACTCCAGAAATAAGCACCTTTGTAAATTGAGCCAAATTTAAGCAAAACACATTGTTGGAGTGTCAGAATGCATAGATAGAAGGCAAATAAGCGTTCTATGGCTTTATTTCGCTTAGTTGCTTACTCTTGAGTAGAACTGCATCTGCACTCCAGAAATATGCACCGTTGTAAATTGAGCCAAATTTGAGCAAAACACGTTGTTGGAGTGTCAGAATGCATGGATAGAAGGCAAATAAGTGTTCTATGGCTTTATTTCGCTTAGTTGCTTACTCTTGAGTAGAACTGCATATTCACTCCAGAAATAAGCACCTTTGTAAAATGAGCCAAATTGAAGCAGAACACATCGTTGGAGTGTCAGAATGCACAGACAGAAGGCAAAAAAGCGTTCGATAGGTTTATTTCGTTTAGTTCTTAACACTTGAGTAGAACTGCATGTTCACTCCAGGAATAAGCACCTTTGTAAAATGAGCCAAATTGAAGCAGAACAAATTGTTGGAGTGTCAGAAAGCATAGATAGAAGGCAAATAAGCGTTCTATGGCCTTATTTCGGTTAGTTGCTTACTCTTGAGTAGAACTGCATGTTCACTCCAGAAATAAGCACCTTTGTAAAATGAGCCAAATTGAAGCAGAACACATTGTTGAAGTGTCAGAATGCACAGACAGAAGGCAAAAAAGCGTTCTATAGGTTTATTTCGCTTAGTTCCTAACACTTGAGTAGAACTGCATGTTCACTCCAGAAATGAGCACCTTTGTAAAATGAGCCAAATTGAAGCAGAACACATTGTTGGAGTTTCAGAATGCATAGAAAGAAGGAAAGTAAGCGTTCTATGGCTTTAGTTCGCTTAGTTGCTTACTCTTGAGTAGAACTGCATGTTCACTCCAGAAATGAGCACCTTTGTAAAATGAGCCATATTGAAGCAGAACACATTGATGGAGTGTCAGAATGCATAGATAGAAGGCAAATAAGCGTTCTATGGCTTTATTTCGCTTAGTTGCTTACTCTTGAGTAGAACTGCATCTGCACTCCTGAAATATGCACCGTTGTAAATTGAGCCAAATTTAAGCAAAACACGTTGTTGGAGTGTCAGAATGGATGGATAGAAGGCAAATAAGCGTTCTATGGCTTTATTTCGCTTAGTTGCTTACTGTTGAGTAGAACTGCATCCGCACTCCAGAAATAAGCACCTTCGTAAAATGAGCCAAATTGAAGCAGAACACATCGTTGGAGTGTCAGAATGCATAGAAAGAAGGCAAATAAGCGTTCTATGGCTTTATTTCGCTTACCTGCTTACTCTTGAGTAGAAATGCATCCGCACTCCAGAAATAAGCACCTTTGTAAAATGAGCCAAATTGAAGCAGAACACATCGTTGGAGTGTCAGAATGCATAGATAGAAGGCAAATAAGCGTTCTATGGCTTTGTTTCGCTTAGTTGCTTACTCTTGAGTAGAACTGCATGTTCACTCCAGAAATGAGCACCTTTGTAAAATGAGCCATATTGAAGCAGAACACATTGATGGAGTGTCAGAATGCATAGATAGAAGGCAAATAAGCGTTCTATGGCTTTATTTCGATTAGTTGCTTACTCTTGAGTAGAACTGCATCTGCACTCCTGAAATATGCACCGTTGTAAATTGAGCCAAATTTAAGCAAAACACATTGTTGGAGTGTCAGAATGCATGGATAGAAGGCAAATAAGCGTTCTATGGCTTTATTTCGCTTACTTGCTTACTCTTGAGTAGAACTGCATGTTCACTCCAGAAATGAGCACCTTTGTAAAATGAGCCAAAGTGAAGCAGAACACATTGTTGGAGTGTCAGAATGCATAGATAGAAGGCAAATAAGCGTTCTATGGCTTTATTTCGCTTAGTTGCTTACTCTTGAGTAGAAATGCATCTGCACTCCAGTAATAAGCACCTTTTTAAAATGAGCCAATTGAAGCAGAACACATTGTTGGAGTGTCAGAATGCATAGATAGAAGGCAAATAAGCGTTCTATGGCTTTATTACGCTTAGTTGCTTACTCTTGAGTAGAAGTGCATGTTCACTCCAGGAATAAGCACCTTTGTAAAATGAGCCAAATTGAAGCAGAACAAATTGTTGGAGTGTCAGAAAGCATAGATAGAAGGCAAATAAGCGTTCTATGGACTTATTTCGGTTAGTTGCTTACTCTTCAGTAGAACTGCATGTTCACTCCAGAAATGAGCACCTTTGTAAAATGAGCCATATTGAAGCAGAACACATTGATGGAGTGTCAGAATGCATAGATAGAAGGCAAATAAGCGTTCTATGGCTTTATTTCGATTAGTTGCTTACTCTTGAGTAGAACTGCATCTGCACTCCTGAAATATGCACCGTTGTAAATTGAGCCAAATTTAAGCAAAACACGTTGTTGGAGTGTCAGAATGCATAGATAGAAGGGAAATAAGAGTTCTATGGCTTTATTTCGCTTACTTGCTTACTCTTGAGTAGAACTGCATGTTCACTCCAGAAATGAGCACCTTTGTAAAATGAGCCAAAGTGAAGCAGAACACATTGTTGGAGTGTCAGAATGCATAGATAGAAGGCAAATAAGCGTTCTATGGCTTTATTTCGCTTAGTTGCTTACTCTTGAGTAGAAATGCATCTGCACTCCAGTAATAAGCACCTTTTTAAAATGAGCCAATTGAAGCAGAACACATTGTTGGAGTGTCAGAATGCATAGATAGAAGGCAAATAAGCGTTCTATGGCTTTATTACGCTTAGTTGCTTACTCTTGAGTAGAAGTGCATGTTCACTCCAGGAATAAGCACCTTTGTAAAATGAGCCAAATTGAAGCAGAACAAATTGTTGGAGTGTCAGAAAGCATAGATAGAAGGCAAATAAGCGTTCTATGGACTTATTTCGGTTAGTTGCTTACTCTTCAGTAGAACTGCATGTTCACTCCAGAAATAAGCACCTTTGTAAAATGAGCCAAATTGAAGCAGAACAAATTGTTGGAGTGTCAGAAAGCATAGATAGAAGGCAAATAAGCGTTCTATGGCTTTATTTCGCTTAGTTGCTTACTCTTGAGTAGAACTGCATCTGCACTCCTGAAATATGCACCGTTGTAAATTGAGCCAAATTTAAGCAAAACACGTTGTTGGATTGTCAGAATGCATAGATAGAAGGCAAATAAGCGTTCTATGGCTTTATTTCGCTTAGTTGCTTACTCTTGAGTAGAACTGCATCTGCACTCCAGAAATATGCACCGTTGTAAATTGAGCCAAATTTGAGCAAAACACGTTGTTGGAGTGTCAGAATGCATGGATAGAAGGCAAATAAGTGTTCTATGGCTTTATTTCGCTTAGTTGCTTACTCTTGAGTAGAACTGCATGTTCACTCCAGGAATAAGCACCTTTGTAAAATGAGCCATATTGAAGCAGAACACATTGATGGATTGTCAGAATGCATAGATAGGAGGCAAATAAGCGTTCTATGGCTTTATTTCGCTTAGTTGCTTACTCTTGAGTAGAACTGCACGTTCACTCCAGAAATGAGGACCTTTGTAAAATGAGCCAGATTGAAGCAGAACACATTGATGGTTTGTCAGAATGCATAGATAGAAGGCAAATAAGCGTTCTATGGCTTTATTTCGCTTAGTTGCTTACTCTTGAGTAGAAATGCATCTGCACTCCTGAAATATGCACCGTTGTAAATTGAGCCAAATTTAAGCAAAACACGTTGTTGGAGTGTCAGAATGGGTGGATAGAAGGCAAATAAGCGTTCTATGGCTTTATTTCGCTTAGTTGCTTACTCTTGAGTAGAAATGCATCTGCACTCCTGAAATAAGCACCTTTGTAAAATGAGCCAAATTGAAGCAGAACACATTGTTGGAGTGTCAGAATGCATAGGTAGAAGGCAAATCAGCGTTCTATGGCTTTATTTCGCTTAGTTGCTTACTCTTGAGTAGAACTGCATATTCACTCCCGAAATAAGCAACTTTGTAAAATGAGCCAAATTGAAGCAGAACACATTGTTGGAGTGTCAGAATGCATAGAAAGAAGGCAAATAAGCGTTCTATGGCTTTATTTCGCTTAGCTGCTTACTCTTGAGTAGAAATGCATCCGCACTCCAGAAATAAGCACCTTTGTAAAATGAGCCAAATTGAAGCAGAACACATCGTTGGAGTGTCAGAATGCATAGATAGAAGGCAAATAAGCGTTCTATGGCTTTATTTCGATTAGTTGCTTACTCTTGAGTAGAACTGCATCTGCACTCCTGAAATATGCACCGTTGTAAATTGAGCCAAATTTAAGCAAAACACATTGTTGGAGTGTCAGAATGCATGGATAGAAGGCAAATAAGCGTTCTATGGCTTTATTTCGCTTAGTTGCTTACTCTTGAGTAGAACTGCATCTGCACTCCTGAAATATGCACCGTTGTAAATTGAGCCAAATTTAAGCAAAACACGTTGTTGGAGTGTCAGAATGCATAGATAGAAGGGAAATAAGAGTTCTATGGCTTTATTTCGCTTACTTGCTTACTCTTGAGTAGAACTGCATGTTCACTCCAGAAATGAGCACCTTTGTAAAATGAGCCAAAGTGAAGCAGAACACATTGTAGGAGTGTCAGAATGCATAGATAGAAGGCAAATAAGCGTTCTATGGCTTTATTTCGCTTAGTTGCTTACTCTTGAGTAGAAATGCATCTGCACTCCAGTAATAAGCACCTTTGTAAAATGAGCCAAATTGAAGCAGAACACATTGTTGGAGTGTCAGAATGCATAGATAGAAGGCAAATAAGCGTTCTATGGCTTTATTTCGCTTAGTTGCTTACTCTTGAGTAGAAATGCATCTGCACTCCAGTAATAAGCACCTTTTTAAAATGAGCCAATTGAAGCAGAACACATTGTTGGAGTGTCAGAATGCATAGATAGAAGGCAAATAAGCGTTCTATGGCTTTATTACGCTTAGTTGCTTACTCTTGAGTAGAAGTGCATGTTCACTCCAGGAATAAGCACCTTTGTAAAATGAGCCAAATTGAAGCAGAACAAATTGTTGGAGTGTCAGAAAGCATAGATAGAAGGCAAATAAGCGTTCTATGGACTTATTTCGGTTAGTTGCTTACTCTTCAGTAGAACTGCATGTTCACTCCAGAAATAAGCACCTTTGTAAAATGAGCCAAATTGAAGCAGAACAAATTGTTGGAGTGTCAGAAAGCATAGATAGAAGGCAAATAAGCGTTCTATGGCTTTATTTCGCTTAGTTGCTTACTCTTGAGTAGAACTGCATCTGCACTCCTGAAATATGCACCGTTGTAAATTGAGCCAAATTTAAGCAAAACACGTTGTTGGATTGTCAGAATGCATAGATAGAAGGCAAATAAGCGTTCTATGGCTTTATTTCGCTTAGTTGCTTACTCTTGAGTAGAACTGCATCTGCACTCCAGAAATATGCACCGTTGTAAATTGAGCCAAATTTGAGCAAAACACGTTGTTGGAGTGTCAGAATGCATGGATAGAAGGCAAATAAGTGTTCTATGGCTTTATTTCGCTTAGTTGCTTACTCTTGAGTAGAACTGCATGTTCACTCCAGGAATAAGCACCTTTGTAAAATGAGCCATATTGAAGCAGAACACATTGATGGATTGTCAGAATGCATAGATAGGAGGCAAATAAGCGTTCTATGGCTTTATTTCGCTTAGTTGCTTACTCTTGAGTAGAACTGCACGTTCACTCCAGAAATGAGGACCTTTGTAAAATGAGCCAGATTGAAGCAGAACACATTGATGGTTTGTCAGAATGCATAGATAGAAGGCAAATAAGCGTTCTATGGCTTTATTTCGCTTAGTTGCTTACTCTTGAGTAGAAATGCATCTGCACTCCTGAAATATGCACCGTTGTAAATTGAGCCAAATTTAAGCAAAACACGTTGTTGGAGTGTCAGAATGGGTGGATAGAAGGCAAATAAGCGTTCTATGGCTTTATTTCGCTTAGTTGCTTACTCTTGAGTAGAAATGCATCTGCACTCCTGAAATAAGCACCTTTGTAAAATGAGCCAAATTGAAGCAGAACACATTGTTGGAGTGTCAGAATGCATAGGTAGAAGGCAAATCAGCGTTCTATGGCTTTATTTCGCTTAGTTGCTTACTCTTGAGTAGAACTGCATATTCACTCCCGAAATAAGCAACTTTGTAAAATGAGCCAAATTGAAGCAGAACACATTGTTGGAGTGTCAGAATGCATAGAAAGAAGGCAAATAAGCGTTCTATGGCTTTATTTCGCTTAGCTGCTTACTCTTGAGTAGAAATGCATCCGCACTCCAGAAATAAGCACCTTTGTAAAATGAGCCAAATTGAAGCAGAACACATCGTTGGAGTGTCAGAATGCATAGATAGAAGGCAAATAAGCGTTCTATGGCTTTGTTTCGCTTAGTTGCTTACTCTTGAGTAGAACTGCATGTTCACTCCAGAAATAAGCACCTTTGTAAAATGAGCCAAATTGAAGCAGAACACATCGTTGGAGTGTCAGAATGCACAGACAGAAGGCAAAAAAGCGTTCGATAGGTTTATTTTGTTTAGTTCTTAACACTTGAGTAGAACTGCATGTTCACTCCAGGAATAAGCACCTTTGTAAAATGAGCCAAATTGAAGCAGAACAAATTGTTGGAGTGTCAGAAAGCATAGATAGAAGGCAAATAAGCGTTCTATGGCCTTATTTCGGTTAGTTGCTTACTCTTGAGTAGAACTGCATGTTCACTCCAGAAATAAGCACCTTTGTAAAATGAGCCAAATTGAAGCAGAACACATTGTTGAAGTGTCAGAATGCACAGACAGAAGGCAAAAAAGCGTTCTATAGGTTTATTTCGCTTAGTTCCTAACACTTGAGTAGAACTGCATGTTCACTCCAGAAATGAGCACCTTTGTAAAATGAGCCAAATTGAAGCAGAACACATTGTTGGAGTTTCAGAATGCATAGAAAGAAGGAAAGTAAGCGTTCTATGGCTTTAGTTCGCTTAGTTGCTTACTCTTGAGTAGAACTGCATGTTCACTCCAGAAATGAGCACCTTTGTAAAATGAGCCATATTGAAGCAGAACACATTGATGGAGTGTCAGAATGCATAGATAGAAGGCAAATAAGCGTTCTATGGCTTTATTTCGCTTAGTTGCTTACTCTTGAGTAGAACTGCATCTGCACTCCTGAAATATGCACCGTTGTAAATTGAGCCAAATTTAAGCAAAACACGTTGTTGGAGTGTCAGAATGGATGGATAGAAGGCAAATAAGCGTTCTATGGCTTTATTTCGCTTAGTTGCTTACTGTTGAGTAGAACTGCATCCGCACTCCAGAAATAAGCACCTTCGTAAAATGAGCCAAATTGAAGCAGAACACATCGTTGGAGTGTCAGAATGCATAGAAAGAAGGCAAATAAGCGTTCTATGGCTTTATTTCGCTTACCTGCTTACTCTTGAGTAGAAATGCATCCGCACTCCAGAAATGAGCACCTTTGTAAAATGAGCCAAATTGAAGCAGAACACATCGTTGGAGTGTCAGAATGCATAGATAGAAGGCAAATAAGCGTTCTATGGCTTTGTTTCGCTTAGTTGCTTACTCTTGAGTAGAACTGCATGTTCACTCCAGAAATGAGCACCTTTGTAAAATGAGCCATATTGAAGCAGAACACATTGATGGAGTGTCAGAATGCATAGATAGAAGGCAAATAAGCGTTCTATGGCTTTATTTCGATTAGTTGCTTACTCTTGAGTAGAACTGCATCTGCACTCCTGAAATATGCACCGTTGTAAATTGAGCCAAATTTAAGCAAAACACATTGTTGGAGTGTCAGAATGCATGGATAGAAGGCAAATAAGCGTTCTATGGCTTTATTTCGCTTAGTTGCTTACTCTTGAGTAGAACTGCATCTGCACTCCTGAAATATGCACCGTTGTAAATTGAGCCAAATTTAAGCAAAACACGTTGTTGGAGTGTCAGAATGCATAGATAGAAGGGAAATAAGAGTTCTATGGCTTTATTTCGCTTACTTGCTTACTCTTGAGTAGAACTGCATGTTCACTCCAGAAATGAGCACCTTTGTAAAATGAGCCAAAGTGAAGCAGAACACATTGTAGGAGTGTCAGAATGCATAGATAGAAGGCAAATAAGCGTTCTATGGCTTCATTTCGCTTAGTTGCTTACTCTTGAGTAGAAATGCATCTGCACTCCAGTAATAAGCACCTTTGTAAAATGAGCCAAATTGAAGCAGAACACATTGTTGGAGTGTCAGAATGCATAGATAGAAGGCAAATAAGCGTTCTATGGCTTTATTTCGCTTAGTTGCTTACTCTTGAGTAGAAATGCATCTGCACTCCAGTAATAAGCACCTTTTTAAAATGAGCCAATTGAAGCAGAACACATTGTTGGAGTGTCAGAATGCATAGATAGAAGGCAAATAAGCGTTCTATGGCTTTATTACGCTTAGTTGCTTACTCTTGAGTAGAAGTGCATGTTCACTCCAGGAATAAGCACCGTTGTAAAATGAGCCAAATTGAAGCAGAACAAATTGTTGGAGTGTCAGACAGCATAGATAGAAGGCAAATAAGCGTTCTATGGACTTATTTCGGTTAGTTGCTTACTCTTCAGTAGAACTGCATGTTCACTCCAGAAATAAGCACCTTTGTAAAATGAGCCAAATTGAAGCAGAACAAATTGTTGGAGTGTCAGAAAGCATAGATAGAAGGCAAATAAGCGTTCTATGGCCTTATTTCGCTTAGTTCCTAACACTTGAGTAGAACTGCATGTTCACTCCAGAAATAAGCATCTTTGTAAAATGAGCCAAATTGAAGCAGAACACATTGTTGGAGTTTCAGAATGCATAGAAAGAAGGAAAGTAAGCGTTCTATGGCTTTAGTTCGCTTAGTTGCTTACTCTTGAGTAGAACTGCATGTTCACTCCAGAAATGAGGACCTTTGTAAAATGAGCCATATTGAAGCAGAACACATTGATGGATTGTCAGAATGCATAGATAGAAGGCAAATAAGCGTTCTATGGCTTTATTTCGCTTAGTTGCTTACTCTTGAGTAGAAATGCATCTGCACTCCTGAAATATGCACCGTTGTAAATTGAGCCAAATTTAAGCAAAACACGTTGTTGGAGTGTCAGAATGGGTGGATAGAAGGCAAATAAGCGTTCTATGGCTTTATTTCGCTTAGTTGCTTACTCTTGAGTAGAAATGCATCTGCACTCCTGAAATAAGCAGCTTTGTAAAATGAGCCAAATTGAAGCAGAACACATTGTTGGAGTGTCAGAATGCATAGGTAGAAGGCAAATCAGCGTTCTATGGCTTTATTTCGCTTAGTTGCTTACTCTTGAGTAGAACTGCATATTCACTCCCGAAATAAGCAACTTTGTAAAATGAGCCAAATTGAAGCAGAACACATTGTTGGAGTGTCAGAATGCATAGAAAGAAGGCAAATAAGCGTTCTATGGCTTTATTTCGCTTAGCTGCTTACTCTTGAGTAGAAATGCATCCGCACTCCAGAAATAAGCACCTTTGTAAAATGAGCCAAATTGAAGCAGAACACATCGTTGGAGTGTCAGAATGCATAGATAGAAGGCAAATAAGCGTTCTATGGCTTTGTTTCGCTTAGTTGCTTACTCTTGAGTAGAACTGCATGTTCACTCCAGAAATGAGCACCTTTGTAAAATGAGCCAAATTGAAGCAGAACACATTGTTGGAGTGTCAGAATGCATAGATAGAAGGCAAATAAGCGTTCTATGGCCTTATTTCGCTTAGTTCCTAACACTTGAGTAGAACTGCATGTTCACTCCAGAAATAAGCATCTTTGTAAAATGAGCCAAATTGAAGCAGAACACATTGTTGGAGTTTCAGAATGCATAGAAAGAAGGAAAGTAAGCGTTCTATGGCTTTAGTTCGCTTAGTTGCTTACTCTTGAGTAGAACTGCATGTTCACTCCAGAAATGAGGACCTTTGTAAAATGAGCCATATTGAAGCAGAACACATTGATGGATTGTCAGAATGCATAGGTAGAAGGCAAATCAGCGTTCTATGGCTTTATTTCGCTTAGTTGCTTACTCTTGAGTAGAACTGCATATTCACTCCCGAAATAAGCAACTTTGTAAAATGAGCCAAATTGAAGCAGAACACATTGTTGGAGTGTCAGAATGCATAGAAAGAAGGCAAATAAGCGTTCTATGGCTTTATTTCGCTTAGCTGCTTACTCTTGAGTAGAAATGCATCCGCACTCCAGAAATAAGCACCTTTGTAAAATGAGCCAAATTGAAGCAGAACACATCGTTGGAGTGTCAGAATGCATAGATAGAAGGCAAATAAGCGTTCTATGGCTTTGTTTCGCTTAGTTGCTTACTCTTGAGTAGAACTGCATGTTCACTCCAGAAATGAGCACCTTTGTAAAATGAGCCAAATTGAAGCAGAACACATTGTTGGAGTGTCAGAATGCATAGATAGAAGGCAAATAAGCGTTCTATGGCCTTATTTCGCTTAGTTCCTAACACTTGAGTAGAACTGCATGTTCACTCCAGAAATAAGCATCTTTGTAAAATGAGCCAAATTGAAGCAGAACACATTGTTGGAGTTTCAGAATGCATAGAAAGAAGGAAAGTAAGCGTTCTATGGCTTTAGTTCGCTTAGTTGCTTACTCTTGAGTAGAACTGCATGTTCACTCCAGAAATGAGGACCTTTGTAAAATGAGCCATATTGAAGCAGAACACATTGATGGATTGTCAGAATGCATAGATAGAAGGCAAATAAGCGTTCTATGGCTTTATTTCGCTTAGTTGCTTACTCTTGAGTAGAAATGCATCTGCATTCCTGAAATATGCACCGTTGTAAATTGAGCCAAATTTAAGCAAAACACGTTGTTGGAGTGTCAGAATGGGTGGATAGAAGGCAAATAAGCGTTCTATGGCTTTATTTCGCTTAGTTGCTTACTCTTGAGTAGCAATGCATCTGCACTCCTGAAATAAGCACCTTTGTAAAATGAGCCAAATTGAAGCAGAACACATTGTTGGAGTGTCAGAATGCATAGAAAGAAGGCAAATCAGCGTTCTATGGCTTTATTTCGCTTAGTTGCTTACTCTTGAGTAGAACTGCATATTCACTCCCGAAATAAGCAACTTTGTAAAATGAGCCAAATTGAAGCAGAACACATTGTTGGAGTGTCAGAATGCATAGAAAGAAGGCAAATAAGCGTTCTATGGCTTTATTTCGCTTAGCTGCTTACTCTTGAGTAGAAATGCATCCGCACTCCTGAAATAAGCACCTTTGTAAAATGAGCCAAATTGAAGCAGAACACATCGTTGGAGTGTCAGAATGCATAGATAGAAGGCAAATAAGCGTTCTATGGCTTTGTTTCGCTTAGTTGCTTACTCTTGAGTAGAACTGCATGTTCACTCCAGAAATGAGCACCTTTGTAAAATGAGCCATATTGAAGCAGAACACATTGATGGAGTGTCAGAATGCATAGATAGAAGGCAAATAAGCGTTCTATGGCTTTATTTCGATTAGTTGCTTACTCTTGAGTAGAACTGCATCTGCACTCCTGAAATATGCACCGTTGTAAATTGAGCCAAATTTAAGCAAAACACATTGTTGGAGTGTCAGAATGCATGGATAGAAGGCAAATAAGCGTTCTATGGCTTTATTTCGCTTAGTTGCTTACTCTTGAGTAGAACTGCATCTGCACTCCTGAAATATGCACCGTTGTAAATTGAGCCAAATTTAAGCAAAACACGTTGTTGGAGTGTCAGAATGCATAGATAGAAGGGAAATAAGAGTTCTATGGCTTTATTTCGCTTACTTGCTTACTCTTGAGTAGAACTGCATGTTCACTGCAGAAATGAGCACCTTTGTAAAATGAGCCAAAGTGAAGCAGAACACATTGTAGGAGTGTCAGAATGCATAGATAGAAGGCAAATAAGCGTTCTATGGCTTCATTTCGCTTAGTTGCTTACTCTTGAGTAGAAATGCATCTGCACTCCAGTAATAAGCACCTTTGTAAAATGAGCCAAATTGAAGCAGAACACATTGTTGGAGTGTCAGAATGCATAGATAGAAGGCAAATAAGCGTTCTATGGCTTTATTTCGCTTAGTTGCTTACTCTTGAGTAGAAATGCATCTGCACTCCAGTAATAAGCACCTTTTTAAAATGAGCCAATTGAAGCAGAACACATTGTTGGAGTGTCAGAATGCATAGATAGAAGGCAAATAAGCGTTCTATGGCTTTATTACGCTTAGTTGCTTACTCTTGAGTAGAAGTGCATGTTCACTCCAGGAATAAGCACCGTTGTAAAATGAGCCAAATTGAAGCAGAACAAATTGTTGGAGTGTCAGACAGCATAGATAGAAGGCAAATAAGCGTTCTATGGACTTATTTCGGTTAGTTGCTTACTCTTCAGTAGAACTGCATGTTCACTCCAGAAATAAGCACCTTTGTAAAATGAGCCAAATTGAAGCAGAACAAATTGTTGGAGTGTCAGAAAGCATAGATAGAAGGCAAATAAGCGTTCTATGGCCTTATTTCGCTTAGTTCCTAACACTTGAGTAGAACTGCATGTTCACTCCAGAAATAAGCATCTTTGTAAAATGAGCCAAATTGAAGCAGAACACATTGTTGGAGTTTCAGAATGCATAGAAAGAAGGAAAGTAAGCGTTCTATGGCTTTAGTTCGCTTAGTTGCTTACTCTTGAGTAGAACTGCATGTTCACTCCAGAAATGAGGACCTTTGTAAAATGAGCCATATTGAAGCAGAACACATTGATGGATTGTCAGAATGCATAGATAGAAGGCAAATAAGCGTTCTATGGCTTTATTTCGCTTAGTTGCTTACTCTTGAGTAGAAATGCATCTGCACTCCTGAAATATGCACCGTTGTAAATTGAGCCAAATTTAAGCAAAACACGTTGTTGGAGTGTCAGAATGGGTGGATAGAAGGCAAATAAGCGTTCTATGGCTTTATTTCGCTTAGTTGCTTACTCTTGAGTAGAAATGCATCTGCACTCCTGAAATAAGCAGCTTTGTAAAATGAGCCAAATTGAAGCAGAACACATTGTTGGAGTGTCAGAATGCATAGGTAGAAGGCAAATCAGCGTTCTATGGCTTTATTTCGCTTAGTTGCTTACTCTTGAGTAGAACTGCATATTCACTCCCGAAATAAGCAACTTTGTAAAATGAGCCAAATTGAAGCAGAACACATTGTTGGAGTGTCAGAATGCATAGAAAGAAGGCAAATAAGCGTTCTATGGCTTTATTTCGCTTAGCTGCTTACTCTTGAGTAGAAATGCATCCGCACTCCAGAAATAAGCACCTTTGTAAAATGAGCCAAATTGAAGCAGAACACATCGTTGGAGTGTCAGAATGCATAGATAGAAGGCAAATAAGCGTTCTATGGCTTTGTTTCGCTTAGTTGCTTACTCTTGAGTAGAACTGCATGTTCACTCCAGAAATGAGCACCTTTGTAAAATGAGCCAAATTGAAGCAGAACACATCGTTGGAGTGTCAGAATGCATAGATAGAAGGCAAATAAGCGTTCTATGGCCTTATTTCGCTTAGTTCCTAACACTTGAGTAGAACTGCATGTTCACTCCAGAAATAAGCATCTTTGTAAAATGAGCCAAATTGAAGCAGAACACATTGTTGGAGTTTCAGAATGCATAGAAAGAAGGAAAGTAAGCGTTCTATGGCTTTAGTTCGCTTAGTTGCTTACTCTTGAGTAGAACTGCATGTTCACTCCAGAAATGAGGACCTTTGTAAAATGAGCCATATTGAAGCAGAACACATTGATGGATTGTCAGAATGCATAGATAGAAGGCAAATAAGCGTTCTATGGCTTTATTTCGCTTAGTTGCTTACTCTTGAGTAGAAATGCATCTGCATTCCTGAAATATGCACCGTTGTAAATTGAGCCAAATTTAAGCAAAACACGTTGTTGGAGTGTCAGAATGGGTGGATAGAAGGCAAATAAGCGTTCTATGGCTTTATTTCGCTTAGTTGCTTACTCTTGAGTAGCAATGCATCTGCACTCCTGAAATAAGCACCTTTGTAAAATGAGCCAAATTGAAGCAGAACACATCGTTGGAGTGTCAGAATGCATAGATAGAAGGCAAATAAGCGTTCTATGGCTTTGTTTCGCTTAGTTGCTTACTCTTGAGTAGAACTGCATGTTCACTCCAGAAATGAGCACCTTTGTAAAATGAGCCAAATTGAAGCAGAACACATTGTTGGAGTGTCAGAATGCATAGATAGAAGGCAAATAAGCGTTCTATGTCTTTATTTCGCTTAGTTGCTTACTCTTGAGTAGAACTGCATATTCACTCCAGAAATGAGCACCTTTGTAAAATGAGCCATATTGAAGCAGAACACATTGATGGAGTGTCAGAATGCATAGATAGTAGGCAAATAAGCGTTCTATGGCTTTATTTCGCTTAGTTGCTTACTCTTGAGTAGAACTGCATCTGCACTCCAGAAATAAGCACCTTTGTAAAATGAGCCAAATTGAAGCAGAACACATCGTTGGAGTGTCAGAATGCATAGATAGAAGGCAAATAAGCGTTCTATGGCTTTGTTTCGCTTAGTTGCTTACTCTTGAGTAGAACAGCATCCGCACTCCAGAAATAAGCACCTTTGTAAAATGAGCCAAATTGAAGCAGAACACATTGTTGGAGTGTCAGAATGCATAGATAGAAGGCAAATAAGCGTTCTATGGCTTTGTTTCGCTTAGTTGCTTACTCTTGAGTAGAACAGCATCCGCACTCCAGAAATAAGCACCTTTGTAAAATGAGCCAAATTGAAGCAGAACACATTGTTGGAGTGTCAGAATGCATAAAAAGAAGGAAAGAAAGCGTTCTATGGCTTTATTTCGTTTAGTTGCTTACTCTTGAGTAGAACTGCATATTCACTCCAGAAATAAGCACCTTTGTAAAATGAGCCAAATTGAAGCAGAACACATCGTTGGAGTGTCAGAATGCACAGACAGAAGGCAAAAAAGCGTTCGATAGGTTTATTTCGTTTAGTTCCTAACACTTGAGTAGAACTGCATGTTCACTCCAGGAATAAGCACCTTTGTAAAATGAGCCAAATTGAAGCAGAACAAATTGTTGGAGTGTCAGAAAGCATAGATAGAAGGCAAATAAGCGTTCTATGGCCTTATTTCGGTTAGTTGCTTACTCTTGAGTAGAACTGCATGTTCACTCCAGAAATAAGCATCTTTGTAAAATGAGCCAAATTGAAGCAGAACACATTGTTGGAGTGTCAGAAAGCATAGATAGAAGGCAAATAAGCGTTCTATGGCCTTATTTCGGTTAGTTGCTTACTCTTGAGTAGAACTGCATGTTCACTCCAGAAATGAGCACCTTTGTAAAATGAGCCAAATTGAAGCAGAACACATTGTTGGAGTGTCAGAATGCATAGATAGAAGGCAAATAAGCGTTCTATGGCTTTATTTCGCTTAGTTGCTTACTCTTGAGTAGAACTGCATATTCACTCCAGAAATGAGGACCTTTGTAAAATGAGCCATATTGAAGCAGAACACATTGATGGATTGTCAGAATGCATAGATAGGAGGCAAATAAGCGTTCTATGGCTTTATTTCGCTTAGTTGCTTACTCTTGAGTAGAAATGCATCTGCACTCCTGAAATATGCACCGTTGTAAATTGAGCCAAATTTAAGCAAAACACGTTGTTGGAGTGTCAGAATGGGTGGATAGAAGGCAAATAAGCGTTCTATGGCTTTATTTCGCTTAGTTGCTTACTCTTGAGTAGAAATGCATCTGCACTCCTGAAATATGCACCGTTGTAAATTGAGCCAAATTTAAGCAAAACACGTTGTTGGAGTGTCAGAATGGGTGGATAGAAGGCAAATAAGCGTTCTATGGCTTTATTTCGCTTAGTTGCTTACTCTTGAGTAGAAATGCATCTGCACTCCTGAAATAAGCACCTTTGTAAAATGAGCCAAATTGAAGCAGAACACATTGTTGGAGTGTCAGAATGCATAGGTAGAAGGCAAATCAGCGTTCTATGGCTTTATTTCGCTTAGTTGCTTACTCTTGAGTAGAACTGCATATTCACTCCCGAAATAAGCAACTTTGTAAAATGAGCCAAATTGAAGCAGAACACATTGTTGGAGTGTCAGAATGCATAGAAAGAAGGCAAATAAGCGTTCTATGGCTTTATTTCGCTTAGCTGCTTACTCTTGAGTAGAAATGCATCCGCACTCCAGAAATAAGCACCTTTGTAAAATGAGCCAAATTGAAGCAGAACACATCGTTGGAGTGTCAGAATGCATAGATAGAAGGCAAATAAGCGTTCTATGGCTTTGTTTCGCTTAGTTGCTTACTCTTGAGTAGAACTGCATGTTCACTCCAGAAATGAGCACCTTTGTAAAATGAGCCAAATTGAAGCAGAACACATTGTTGGAGTGTCAGAATGCATAGATAGAAGGCAAATAAGCGTTCTATGTCTTTATTTCGCTTAGTTGCTTACTCTTGAGTAGAACTGCATATTCACTCCAGAAATGAGCACCTTTGTAAAATGAACCATATTGAAGCAGAACACATTGATGGAGTGTCAGAATGCATAGATAGTAGGCAAATAAGCGTTCTATGGCTTTATTTCGCTTAGTTGCTTACTCTTGAGTAGAACTGCATCTGCACTCCAGAAATAAGCACCTTTGTAAAATGAGCCAAATTGAAGCAGAACACATGGTTGGAGTGTCAGAATGCATAGATAGAAGGCAAATAAGCGTTCTATGGCTTTGTTTCGCTTAGTTGCTTACTCTTGAGTAGAACAGCATCCGCACTCCAGAAATAAGCACCTTTGTAAAATGAGCCAAATTGAAGCAGAACACATCGTTGGAGTGTCAGAATGCATAGATAGAAGGCAAATAAGCGTTCTATGGCTTTGTTTCGCTTAGTTGCTTACTCTTGAGTAGAACAGCATCCGCACTCCAGAAATAAGCATCTTTGTAAAATGAGCCAAATTGAAGCAGAACACATTGTTGGAGTGTCAGAATGCATAGAAAGAAGGAAAGAAAGCGTTCTATGGCTTTATTTCGCTTAGTTGCTTACTCTTGAGTAGAACTGCATGTTCACTCCAGAAATGAGCACCTTTGTAAAATGAGCCATATTGAAGCAGAACACATTGATGGAGTGTCAGAATGCATAGATAGAAGGCAAATAAGCGTTCTATGGCTTTATTTCGCTTAGTTGCTTACTCTTGAGTAGAACTGCATCTGCACTCCTGAAATATGCACCGTTGTAAATTGAGCCAAATTTAAGCAAAACACATTGTTGGAGTGTCAGAATGCATAGATAGAAGGCAAATAAGCGTTCTATGGCTTTAGTTCGCTTAGTTGCTTACTCTTGAGTAGAACTGCATCTGCACTCCAGAAATATGCACCGTTGTAAATTGAGCCAAATTTGAGCAAAACACGTTGTTGGAGTGTCAGAATGCATGGATAGGAGGCAAATAAGTGTTCTATGGCTTTATTTCGCTTAGTTGCTTACTCTTGAGTAGAACTGCATATTCACTCCAGAAATAAGCACCTTTGTAAAATGAGCCAAATTGAAGCAGAACACATCGTTGGAGTGTCAGAATGCACAGACAGAAGGCAAAAAAGCGTTCGATAGGTTTATTTCGTTTAGTTCCTAACACTTGAGTAGAACTGCATGTTCACTCCAGGAATAAGCACCTTTGTAAAATGAGCCAAATTGAAGCAGAACAAATTGTTGGAGTGTCAGAAAGCATAGATAGAAGGCAAATAAGCGTTCTATGGCCTTATTTCGGTTAGTTGCTTACTCTTGAGTAGAACTGCATGTTCACTCCAGAAATAAGCATCTTTGTAAAATGAGCCAAATTGAAGCAGAACACATTGTTGGAGTGTCAGAAAGCATAGATAGAAGGCAAATAAGCGTTCTATGGCTTTATTTCGCTTAGTTGCTTACTCTTGAGTAGAACTGCATATTCACTCCTGAAATAAGCACCTTTGTAAAATGAGCCAAATTGAAGCAGAACACATTGTTGGAGTTTCAGAATGCATAGAAAGAAGGAAAGTAAGCGTTCTATGGCTTTAGTTCGCTTAGTTGCTTACTCTTGAGTAGAACTGCATGTTCACTCCAGAAATGAGGACCTTTGTAAAATGAGCCATATTGAAGCAGAACACATTGATGGATTGTCAGAATGCATAGATAGGAGGCAAATAAGCGTTCTATGGCTTTATTTCGCTTAGTTGCTTACTCTTGAGTAGAAATGCATCTGCACTCCTGAAATATGCACCGTTGTAAATTGAGCCAAATTTAAGCAAAACACGTTGTTGGAGTGTCAGAATGGGTGGATAGAAGGCAAATAAGCGTTCTATGGCTTTATTTCGCTTAGTTGCTTACTCTTGAGTAGAAATGCATCTGCACTCCTGAAATAAGCACCTTTGTAAAATGAGCCAAATTGAAGCAGAACACATTGTTGGAGTGTCAGAATGCATAGATAGAAGGCAAATAAGCGTTCTATGGCTTTGTTTCGCTTAGTTGCTTACTCTTGAGTAGAACTGCATATTCACTCCCGAAATAAGCAACTTTGTAAAATGAGCCAAATTGAAGCAGAACACATTGTTGGAGTGTCAGAATGCATAGAAAGAAGGCAAAAAAGCGTTCTATGGCTTTGTTTCGCTTAGTTGCTTACTCTTGAGTAGAACAGCATCCACACTCCAGAAATAAGCACCTTTGTAAAATGAGCCAAATTGAAGCAGAACACATTGTTGGAGTGTCAGAATGCATAGAAAGAAGGAAAGAAAGCGTTCTATGGCTTTATTTCGCTTAGTTGCTTACTCTTGAGTAGAACTGCATGTTCACTCCAGAAATGAGCACCTTTGTAAAATGAGCCATATTGAAGCAGAACACATTGATGGAGTGTCAGAATGCATAGATAGAAGGCAAATAAGCGTTCTATGGCTTTATTTCGCTTAGTTGCTTACTCTTGAGTAGAACTGCATCTGCACTCCTGAAATATGCACCGTTGTAAATTGAGCCAAATTTAAGCAAAACACATTGTTGGAGTGTCAGAATGCATAGATAGAAGGCAAATAAGCGTTCTATGGCTTTAGTTCGCTTAGTTGCTTACTCTTGAGTAGAACTGCATCTGCACTCCAGAAATATGCACCGTTGTAAATTGAGCCAAATTTGAGCAAAACACGTTGTTGGAGTGTCAGAATGCATGGATAGAAGGCAAATAAGTGTTCTATGGCTTTATTTCGCTTAGTTGCTTACTCTTGAGTAGAACTGCATATTCACTCCAGAAATAAGCACCTTTGTAAAATGAGCCAAATTGAAGCAGAACACATCGTTGGAGTGTCAGAATGCACAGACAGAAGGCAAAAAAGCGTTCGATAGGTTTATTTCGTTTAGTTCCTAACACTTGAGTAGAACTGCATGTTCACTCCAGGAATAAGCACCTTTGTAAAATGAGCCAAATTGAAGCAGAACAAATTGTTGGAGTGTCAGAAAGCATAGATAGAAGGCAAATAAGCGTTCTATGGCCTTATTTCGGTTAGTTGCTTACTCTTGAGTAGAACTGCATGTTCACTCCAGAAATAAGCATCTTTGTAAAATGAGCCAAATTGAAGCAGAACACATTGTTGGAGTGTCAGAAAGCATAGATAGAAGGCAAATAAGCGTTCTATAGCCTTATTTCGGTTAGTTGCTTACTCTTGAGTAGAACTGCATGTTCACTCCAGAAATGAGCACCTTTGTAAAATGAGCCAAATTGAAGCAGAACACATTGTTGGAGTGTCAGAATGCATAGATAGAAGGCAAATAAGCGTTCTATGGCTTTATTTCGCTTAGTTGCTTACTCTTGAGTAGAACTGCATATTCACTCCTGAAATAAGCACCTTTGTAAAATGAGCCAAATTGAAGCAGAACACATTGTTGGAGTTTCAGAATGCATAGAAAGAAGGAAAGTAAGCGTTCTATGGCTTTAGTTCGCTTAGTTGCTTACTCTTGAGTAGAACTGCATGTTCACTCCAGAAATGAGGACCTTTGTAAAATGAGCCATATTGAAGCAGAACACATTGATGGATTGTCAGAATGCATAGATAGGAGGCAAATAAGCGTTCTATGGCTTTATTTCGCTTAGTTGCTTACTCTTGAGTAGAAATGCATCTGCACTCCTGAAATATGCACCGTTGTAAATTGAGCCAAATTTAAGCAAAACACGTTGTTGGAGTGTCAGAATGGGTGGATAGAAGGCAAATAAGCGTTCTATGGCTTTATTTCGCTTAGTTGCTTACTCTTGAGTAGAAATGCATCTGCACTCCTGAAATAAGCACCTTTGTAAAATGAGCCAAATTGAAGCAGAACACATTGTTGGAGTGTCAGAATGCATAGAAAGAAGGCAAATAAGCGTTCTATGGCTTTATTTCGCTTAGCTGCTTACTCTTGAGTAGAAATGCATCCGCACTCCAGAAATAAGCACCTTTGTAAAATGAGCCAAATTGAAGCAGAACACATCGTTGGAGTGTCAGAATGCATAGATAGAAGGCAAATAAGCGTTCTATGGCTTTGTTTCGCTTAGTTGCTTACTCTTGAGTAGAACTGCATGTTCACTCCAGAAATGAGCACCTTTGTAAAATGAGCCAAATTGAAGCAGAACACATTGTTGGAGTGTCAGAATGCATAGATAGAAGGCAAATAAGCGTTCTATGTCGTTATTTCGCTTAGTTGCTTACTCTTGAGTAGAACTGCATGTTCACTCCAGAAATGAGCACCTTTGTAAAATGAGCCAAATTGAAGCAGAACACATTGTTGGAGTGTCAGAATGCATAGATAGAAGGCAAATAAGCGTTCTATGGCTTTATTTCGCTTAGTTGCTTACTCTTGAGTAGAACTGCATATTCACTCCTGAAATAAGCACCTTTGTAAAATGAGCCAAATTGAAGCAGAACACATTGTTGGAGTTTCAGAATGCATAGAAAGAAGGAAAGTAAGCGTTCTATGGCTTTAGTTCGCTTAGTTGCTTACTCTTGAGTAGAACTGCATGTTCACTCCAGAAATGAGGACCTTTGTAAAATGAGCCATATTGAAGCAGAACACATTGATGGATTGTCAGAATGCATAGATAGGAGGCAAATAAGCGTTCTATGGCTTTATTTCGCTTAGTTGCTTACTCTTGAGTAGAAATGCATCTGCACTCCTGAAATATGCACCGTTGTAAATTGAGCCAAATTTAAGCAAAACACGTTGTTGGAGTGTCAGAATGGGTGGATAGAAGGCAAATAAGCGTTCTATGGCTTTATTTCGCTTAGTTGCTTACTCTTGAGTAGAAATGCATCTGCACTCCTGAAATAAGCACCTTTGTAAAATGAGCCAAATTGAAGCAGAACACATTGTTGGAGTGTCAGAATGCATAGATAGAAGGCAAATAAGCGTTCTATGGCTTTGTTTCGCTTAGTTGCTTACTCTTGAGTAGAACTGCATGTTCACTCCAGAAATGAGCACCTTTGTAAAATGAGCCAAATTGAAGCAGAACACATTGTTGGAGTGTCAGAATGCATAGATAGAAGGCAAATAAGCGTTCTATGTCTTTATTTCGCTTAGTTGCTTACTCTTGAGTAGAACTGCATATTCACTCCAGAAATGAGCACCTTTGTAAAATGAGCCATATTGAAGCAGAACACATTGATGGAGTGTCAGAATGCATAGATAGTAGGCAAATAAGCGTTCTATGGCTTTATTTCGCTTAGTTGCTTACTCTTGAGTAGAACTGCATCTGCACTCCAGAAATAAGCACCTTTGTAAAATGAGCCAAATTGAAGCAGAACACATCGTTGGAGTGTCAGAATGCATAGATAGAAGGCAAATAAGCGTTCTATGGCTTTGTTTCGCTTAGTTGCTTACTCTTGAGTAGAACAGCATCCGCACTCCAGAAATAAGCACCTTTGTAAAATGAGCCAAATTTAAGCAAAACACGTTGTTGGAGTGTCAGAATGGATGGATAGAAGGCAAATAAGCGTTCTATGGCTTTATTTCGCTTAGTTGCTTACTGTTGAGTAGAACTGCATCCGCACTCCAGAAATAAGCACCTTCGTAAAATGAGCCAAATTGAAGCAGAACACATCGTTGGAGTGTCAGAATGCATAGAAAGAAGGCAAATAAGCGTTCTATGGCTTTATTTCGCTTACCTGCTTACTCTTGAGTAGAAATGCATCCGCACTCCAGAAATAAGCACCTTTGTAAAATGAGCCATATTGAAGCAGAACACATTGATGGAGTGTCAGAATGCATAGATAGAAGGCAAATAAGCGTTCTATGGCTTTATTTCGCTTAGTTGCTTTCTCTTGAGTAGAACTGCATCTGCACTCCTGAAATATGCACCGTTGTAAATTGAGCCAAATTTAAGCAAAACACAGTGTTGGAGTGTCAGAATGCATAGATAGAAGGCAAATAAGCGTTCTATGGCTTTGTTTCGCTTAGTTGCTTACTCTTGAGTAGAACTGCATGTTCACTCCAGAAATGAGCACCTTTGTAAAATGAGCCAAATTGAAGCAGAACACATTGTTGGAGTGTCAGAATGCATAGATAGAAGGCAAATAAGCGTTCTATGTCTTTATTTCGCTTAGTTGCTTACTCTTGAGTAGAACTGCATATTCACTCCAGAAATGAGCACCTTTGTAAAATGAGCCATATTGAAGCAGAACACATTGATGGAGTGTCAGAATGCATAGATAGTAGGCAAATAAGCGTTCTATGGCTTTATTTCGCTTAGTTGCTTACTCTTGAGTAGAACTGCATCTGCACTCCAGAAATAAGCACCTTTGTAAAATGAGCCAAATTGAAGCAGAACACATCGTTGGAGTGTCAGAATGCATAGATAGAAGGCAAATAAGCGTTCTATGTCTTTATTTCGCTTAGTTGCTTACTCTTGAGTAGAACTGCATATTCACTCCAGAAATGAGCACCTTTGTAAAATGAGCCATATTGAAGCAGAACACATCGTTGGAGTGTCAGAATGCATAGAAAGAAGGCAAATAAGCGTTCTATGGCTTTATTTCGCTTACCTGCTTACTCTTGAGTAGAAATGCATCCGCACTCCAGAAATAAGCACCTTTGTAAAATGAGCCATATTGAAGCAGAACACATTGATGGAGTGTCAGAATGCATAGATAGAAGCCAATAAGCGTTCTATGGCTTTATTTCGCTTAGTTGCTTTCTCTTGAGTAGAACTGCATCTGCACTCCTGAAATATGCACCGTTGTAAATTGAGCCAAATTTAAGCAAAACACAGTGTTGGAGTGTCAGAATGCATAGATAGAAGGCAAATAAGCGTTCTATGGCTTTATTTCGCTTAGTTGCTTACTCTTGAGTAGAACTGCATCTGCACTCCAGAAATATGCACCGTTGTAAATTGAGCCAAATTTGAGCAAAACACGTTGTTGGAGTGTCAGAATGCATGGATAGAAGGCAAATAAGTGTTCTATGGCTTTATTTCGCTTAGTTGCTTACTCTTGAGTAGAACTGCATATTCACTCCAGAAATAAGCACCTTTGTAAAATGAGCCAAATTGAAGCAGAACACATCGTTGGAGTGTCAGAATGCACAGACAGAAGGCAAAAAAGCATTCGATAGGTTTATTTCGTTTAGTTCCTAACACTTGAGTAGAACTGCATGTTCACTCCAGGAATAAGCACCTTTGTAAAATGAGCCAAAATGAAGCAGAACAAATTGTTGGAGTGTCAGAAAGCATAGATAGAAGGCAAATAAGCGTTCTATGGCCTTATTTCGGTTAGTTGCTTACTCTTGAGTAGAACTGCATATTCACTCAAGAAATAAGCATCTTTGTAAAATGAGCCAAATTGAAGCAGAACACATTGTTGGAGTGTCAGAAAGCATAGATAGAAGGCAAATAAGCGTTCTATGGCTTTATTTCGCTTAGTTGCTTACTCTTGAGTAGAACTGCATCCGCACTCCAGAAATAAGCACCTTTGTAAAATGAGCCAAATTGAAGCAGAACACATTGTTGAAGTGTCAGAATGCACAGACAGAAGGCAAAAAAGCGTTCTATAGGTTTATTTCGCTTAGTTCCTAACACTTGAGTAGAACTGCATGTTCACTCCAGAAATGAGCACCTTTGTAAAATGAGCCAAATTGAAGCAGAACACATTGTTGGAGTTTCAGAATGCATAGAAAGAAGGAAAGTAAGCGTTCTATGGCTTTAGTTCGCTTAGTTGCTTACTCTTGAGTAGAACTGCATGTTCACTCCAGAAATGAGCACCTTTGTAAAATGAGCCATATTGAAGCAGAACACATTGTTGGAGTGTCAGAATGCATAGATAGAAGGCAAATAAGCGTTCTATGGCTTTATTTCGCTTAGTTGCTTACTCTTGAGTAGAACTGCATCTGCACTCCTGAAATATGCACCGTTGTAAATTGAGCCAAATTTAAGCAAAACACGTTGTTGGAGTGTCAGAATGGATGGATAGAAGGCAAATAAGCGTTCTATGGCTTTATTTCGCTTAGTTGCTTACTCTTGAGTAGAAATGCATCCGCACTCCAGAAATAAGCACCTTTGTAAAATTAGCCAAATTGAAGCAGAACACATCGTTGGAGTGTCAGAATGCATAGAAAGAAGGCAAATAAGCGTTCTATGGCTTTATTTCGCTTACCTGCTTACGCTTGAGTAGAAATGCATCCGCACTCCAGAAATAAGCACCTTTGTAAAATGAGCCAAATTGAAGCAGAACACATCGTTGGAGTGTCAGAATGCATAGATAGAAGGCAAATAAGCGTTCTATGGCTTTGTTTCGCTTAGTTGCTTACTCTTGAGTAGAACTGCATGTTCACTCCAGAAATGAGCACCTTTGTAAAATGAGCCATATTGAAGCAGAACACATTGATGGAGTGTCAGAATGCATAGATAGAAGGCAAATAAGCGTTCTATGGCTTTATTTCGCTTACTTGCTTACTCTTGAGTAGAACTGCATGTTCACTCCAGAAATGAGCACCTTTGTAAAATGAGCCAAAGTGAAGCAGAACACATTGTAGGAGTGTCAGAATGCATAGATAGAAGGCAAATAAGCGTTCTATGGCTTTATTTCGCTTAGTTGCTTACTCTTGAGTAGAAATGCATCTGCACTCCAGTAATAAGCACCTTTGTAAAATGAGCCAAATTGAAGCAGAACACATTGTTGGAGTGTCAGAATGCATAGATAGAAGGCAAATAAGCGTTCTATGTCGTTATTTCGCTTAGTTGCTTACTCTTGAGTAGAACTGCATATTCACTCCAGAAATGAGCACCTTTGTAAAATGAGCCATATTGAAGCAGAACACATTGTTGGAGTGTCAGAATGCATAGATAGAAGGCAAATAAGCGTTCTATGGCTTTATTTCGCTTAGTTGCTTACTCTTGAGTAGAACTGCATATTCACTCCTGAAATAAGCACCTTTGTAAAATGAGCCAAATTGAAGCAGAACACATTGTTGGAGTTTCAGAATGCATAGAAAGAAGGAAAGTAAGCGTTCTATGGCTTTAGTTCGCTTAGTTGCTTACTCTTGAGTAGAACTGCATGTTCACTCCAGAAATGAGGACCTTTGTAAAATGAGCCATATTGAAGCAGAACACATTGATGGATTGTCAGAATGCATAGATAGGAGGCAAATAAGCGTTCTATGGCTTTATTTCGCTTAGTTGCTTACTCTTGAGTAGAAATGCATCTGCACTCCTGAAATATGCACCGTTGTAAATTGAGCCAAATTTAAGCAAAACACGTTGTTGGAGTGTCAGAATGGGTGGATAGAAGGCAAATAAGCGTTCTATGGCTTTATTTCGCTTAGTTGCTTACTCTTGAGTAGAAATGCATCTGCACTCCTGAAATAAGCACATTTGTAAAATGAGCCAAATTGAAGCAGAACACATTGTTGGAGTGTCAGAATGCATAGATAGAAGGCAAATAAGCGTTCTATGGCTTTGTTTCGCTTAGTTGCTTACTCTTGAGTAGAACTGCATATTCACTCCCGAAATAAGCAACTTTGTAAAATGAGCCAAATTGAAGCAGAACACATTGTTGGAGTGTCAGAATGCATAGAAAGAAGGCAAATAAGCGTTCTATGGCTTTGTTTCGCTTAGTTGCTTACTCTTGAGTAGAACAGCATCCGCACTCCAGAAATAAGCACCTTTGTAAAATGAGCCAAATTGAAGCAGAACACATTGTTGGAGTGTCAGAATGCATAGAAAGAAGGAAAGAAAGCGTTCTATGGCTTTATTTCGCTTAGTTGCTTACTCTTGAGTAGAACTGCATGTTCACTCCAGAAATGAGCACCTTTGTAAAATGAGCCATATTGAAGCAGAACACATTGATGGAGTGTCAGAATGCATAGATAGAAGGCAAATAAGCGTTCTATGGCTTTATTTCGCTTAGTTGCTTACTCTTGAGTAGAACTGCATCTGCACTCCTGAAATATGCACCGTTGTAAATTGAGCCAAATTTAAGCAAAACACATTGTTGGAGTGTCAGAATGCATAGATAGAAGGCAAATAAGCGTTCTATGGCTTTAGTTCGCTTAGTTGCTTACTCTTGAGTAGAACTGCATCTGCACTCCAGAAATATGCACCGTTGTAAATTGAGCCAAATTTGAGCAAAACACGTTGTTGGAGTGTCAGAATGCATGGATAGAAGGCAAATAAGTGTTCTATGGCTTTATTTCGCTTAGTTGCTTACTCTTGAGTAGAACTGCATATTCACTCCAGAAATAAGCACCTTTGTAAAATGAGCCAAATTGAAGCAGAACACATCGTTGGAGTGTCAGAATGCACAGACAGAAGGCAAAAAAGCGTTCGATAGGTTTATTTCGTTTAGTTCCTAACACTTGAGTAGAACTGCATGTTCACTCCAGGAATAAGCACCTTTGTAAAATGAGCCAAATTGAAGCAGAACAAATTGTTGGAGTGTCAGAAAGCATAGATAGAAGGCAAATAAGCGTTCTATGGCCTTATTTCGGTTAGTTGCTTACTCTTGAGTAGAACTGCATGTTCACTCCAGAAATAAGCATCTTTGTAAAATGAGCCAAATTGAAGCAGAACACATTGTTGGAGTGTCAGAAAGCATAGATAGAAGGCAAATAAGCGTTCTATAGCCTTATTTCGGTTAGTTGCTTACTCTTGAGTAGAACTGCATGTTCACTCCAGAAATGAGCACCTTTGTAAAATGAGCCAAATTGAAGCAGAACACATTGTTGGAGTGTCAGAATGCATAGATAGAAGGCAATTAAGCGTTCTATGGCTTTATTTCGCTTAGTTGCTTACTCTTGAGTAGAACTGCATATTCCCTCCAGAAATAAGCATCTTTTTAAAATGAGCCAAATTGAAGCAGAACACATTGTTGGAGTGTCAGAATGCATAGAAAGAAGGCAAATAAGCGTTCTATGGCTTTATTTCGCTTAGTTGCTTACTCTTGAGTAGAACAGCATCCGCACTCCAGAAATAAGCACCTTTGTAAAATGAGCCAAATTGAAGCAGAACACATAGTTGGAGTGTCAGAATGCATAGAAAGAAGGAAAGAAAGCGTTCTATGGCTTTATTTCGCTTAGTTGCTTACTCTTGAGTAGAACTGCATGTTCACTCCAGAAATGAGCACCTTTGTAAAATGAGCCATATTGAAGCAAAACACATTGTTGGAGTGTCAGAATGCATAGATAGAAGGCAAATAAGTGTTCTATGGCTTTATTTCGCTTAGTTGCTTACTCTTGAGTAGAACTGCATATTCACTCCAGAAATAAGCACCTTTGTAAAATGAGCCAAATTGAAGCAGAACACATTGTTGGAGTGTCAGAAAGGATAGATAGAAGGCAAATAAGCGTTCTATGGCTTTATTTCGCTTACTTGCTTACTCTTGAGTAGAACTGCATGTTCACTCCAGAAATGAGCACCTTTGTAAAATGAGCCAAAGTGAAGCAGAACACATTGTAGGAGTGTCAGAATGCATAGATAGAAGGCAAATAAGCGTTCTATGGCTTTATTTCGCTTAGTTGCTTACTCTTGAGTAGAAATGCATCTGCACTCCAGTAATAAGCACCTTTGTAAAATGAGCCAAATTGAAGCAGAACACATTGTTGGAGTGTCAGTATGCATAGATAGAAGGCAAATAAGCGTTCTATGGCTTTATTTCGCTTAGTTGCTTACTCTTGAGTAGAAATGCATCTGCACTCCAGTAATAAGCACCTTTTTAAAATGAGCCAATTGAAGCAGAACACATTGTTGGAGTGTCAGAATGCATAGATAGAAGGCAAATAAGCGTTCTATGGCTTTATTACGCTTAGTTGCTTACTCTTGAGTAGAAGTGCATGTTCACTCCAGGAATAAGCACCTTTGTAAAATGAGCCAAATTGAAGCAGAACAAATTGTTGGAGTGTCAGAAAGCATAGATAGAAGGCAAATAAGCGTTCTATGGACTTATTTCGGTTAGTTGCTTACTCTTGAGTAGAACTGCATGTTCACTCCAGAAACAAGCACCTTTGTAAAATGAGCCAAATTGAAGCAGAACAAATTGTTGGAGTGTCAGAAAGCATAGATAGAAGGCAAATAAGCGTTCTATGGCCTTATTTCGCTTAGTTCCTAACACTTGAGTAGAACTGCATGTTCACTCCAGAAATAAGCATCTTTGTAAAATGAGCCAAATTGAAGCAGAACACATTGTTGGAGTTTCAGAATGCATAGAAAGAAGGAAAGTAAGCGTTCTATGGCTTTAGTTCGCTTAGTTGCTTACTCTTGAGTAGAACTGCATGTTCACTCCAGAAATGAGGACCTTTGTAAAATGAGCCATATTGAAGCAGAACACATTGATGGATTGTCAGAATGCATAGATAGAAGGCAAATAAGCGTTCTATGGCTTTATTTCGCTTAGTTGCTTACTCTTGAGTAGAAATGCATCTGCACTCCTGAAATATGCACCGTTGTAAATTGAGCCAAATTTAAGCAAAACACGTTGTTGGAGTGTCAGAATGGGTGGATAGAAGGCAAATAAGCGTTCTATGGCTTTATTTCGCTTAGTTGCTTACTCTTGAGTAGAAATGCATCTGCACTCCTGAAATAAGCACCTTTGTAAAGTGAGCCAAATTGAAGCAGAACACATTGTTGGAGTGTCAGAATGCATAGGTAGAAGGCAAATCAGCGTTCTATGGCTTTATTTCGCTTAGTTGCTTACTCTTGAGTAGAACTGCATATTCACTCCCGAAATAAGCAACTTTGTAAAATGAGCCAAATTGAAGCAGAACACATTGTTGGAGTGTCAGAATGCATAGAAAGAAGGCAAATAAGCGTTCTATGGCTTTATTTCGCTTAGCTGCTTACTCTTGAGTAGAAATGCATCCGCACTCCAGAAATAAGCACCTTTGTAAAATGAGCCAAATTGAAGCAGAACACATCGTTGGAGTGTCAGAATGCATAGATAGAAGGCAAATAAGCGTTCTATGGCTTTGTTTCGCTTAGTTGCTTACTCTTGAGTAGAACTGCATGTTCACTCCAGAAATGAGCACCTTTGTAAAATGAGCCAAATTGAAGCAGAACACATTGTTGGAGTGTCAGAATGCATAGATAGAAGGCAAATAAGCGTTCTATGTCTTTATTTTGCTTAGTTGCTTACTCTTGAGTAGAACTGCATATTCACTCCAGAAATGAGCACCTTTGTAAAATGAGCCATATTGAAGCAGAACACATTGATGGAGTGTCAGAATGCATAGATAGTAGGCAAATAAGCGTTCTATGGCTTTATTTCGCTTAGTTGCTTACTCTTGAGTAGAACTGCATCTGCACTCCAGAAATAAGCACCTTTGTAAAATGAGCCAAATTGAAGCAGAACACATCGTTGGAGTGTCAGAATGCATAGATAGAAGGCAAATAAGCGTTCTATGGCTTTGTTTCGCTTAGTTGCTTACTCTTGAGTAGAAATGCATCTGCACTCCTGAAATATGCACCGTTGTAAATTGAGCCAAATTTAAGCAAAACACGTTGTTGGAGTGTCAGAATGGGTGGATAGAAGGCAAATAAGCGTTCTATGGCTTTATTTCGCTTAGTTGCTTACTCTTGAGTAGAAATGCATCTGCACTCCTGAAATAAGCACCTTTGTAAAATGAGCCAAATTGAAGCAGAACACATTGTTGGAGTGTCAGAATGCATAGGTAGAAGGCAAATCAGCGTTCTATGGCTTTATTTCGCTTAGTTGCTTACTCTTGAGTAGAACTGCATATTCACTCCAGAAATGAGCACCTTTGTAAAATGAGCCATATTGAAGCAGAACACATTGATGGAGTGTCAGAATGCATAGATAGTAGGCAAATAAGCGTTCTATGGCTTTATTTCGCTTAGTTGCTTACTCTTGAGTAGAACTGCATCTGCACTCCAGAAATAAGCACCTTTGTAAAATGAGCCAAATTGAAGCAGAACACATCGTTGGAGTGTCAGAATGCATAGATAGAAGGCAAATAAGCGTTCTATGGCTTTGTTTCGCTTAGTTGCTTACTCTTGAGTAGAACTGCATGTTCACTCCAGAAATGATCACCTTTGTAAAATGAGCCAAATTGAAGCAGAACACATTGTTGGAGTGTCAGAATGCATAGAAAGAAGGCAAATAAGCGTTCTATGGCTTTATTTCGCTTAGTTGCTTACTCTTGAGTAGAACAGCATCCGCACTCCAAAAATAAGCACCTTTGTAAAATGAGCCAAATTGAAGCAGAACACATTGTTGGAGTGTCAGAATGCATAGAAAGAAGGAAAGAAAGCGTTCTATGGCTTTATTTCGCTTAGTTGCTTACTCTTGAGTAGAACTGCATGTTCACTCCAGAAATGAGCACCTTTGTAAAATGAGCCATATTGAAGCAGAACACATTGATGGAGTGTCAGAATGCATAGATAGAAGGCAAATAAGCGTTCTATGGCTTTATTTCGCTCAGTTGCTTACTCTTGAGTAGAACTGCACCTGCACTCCTGAAATATGCACCGTTGTAAATTGAGCCAAATTTAAGCAAAACACATTGTTGGAGTGTCAGAATGCATAGATAGAAGGCAAATAAGCGTTCTATGGCTTTATTTCGCTTAGTTGCTTACTCTTGAGTAGAACTGCATCTGCACTCCAGAAATATGCACCGTTGTAAATTGAGCCAAATTTGAGCAAAACACGTTGTTGGAGTGTCAGAATGCATAGATAGAAGGCAAATAAGTGTTCTATGGCTTTATTTCGCTTAGTTGCTTACTCTTGAGTAGAACTGCATATTCACTCCAGAAATAAGCACCTTTGTAAAATGAGCCAAATTGAAGCAGAACACATTGTTGGAGTGTCAGAAAGCATAGATAGAAGGCAAATAAGCGTTCTATGGCTTTATTTCGCTTAGTTGCTTACTCTTGAGTAGAACTGCATCCGCACTCCAGAAATAAGCACCTTTGTAAAATGAGCCAAATTGAAGCAGAACACATTGTTGAAGTGTCAGAATGCACAGACAGAAGGCAAAAAAGCGTTCTATAGGTTTATTTTGCTTAGTTCCTAACACTTGAGTAGAACTGCATGTTCACTCCAGAAATGAGCACCTTTGTAAAATGAGCCAAATTGAAGCAGAACACATTGTTGGAGTTTCAGAATGCATAGAAAGAAGGAAAGTAAGCGTTCTATGGCTTTATTTCGCTTAGTTGCTTACTCTTGAGTAGAACTGCATCTGCACTCCTGAAATATGCACCGTTGTAAATTGAGCCAAATTTAAGCAAAACACGTTGTTGGAGTGTCAGAATGGATGGATAGAAGGCAAATAAGCGTTCTATGGCTTTATTTCGCTTAGTTGCTTACTCTTGAGTAGAAATGCATCCGCACTCCAGAAATAAGCACCTTTGTAAAATGAGCCAAATTGAAGCAGAACACATCGTTGGAGTGTCAGAATGCATAGAAAGAAGGCAAATAAGCGTTCTATGGCTTTATTTCGCTTACCTGCTTACTCTTGAGTAGAAATGCATCCGCACTCCAGAAATAAGCACCTTTGTAAAATGAGCCAAATTGAAGCAGAACACATCGTTGGAGTGTCAGAATGCATAGATAGAAGGCAAATAAGCGTTCTATGGCTTTGTTTCGCTTAGTTGCTTACTCTTGAGTAGAACTGCATGTTCACTCCAGAAATGAGCACCTTTGTAAAATGAGCCATATTGAAGCAGAACACATTGATGGAGTGTCAGAATGCATAGATAGAAGGCAAATAAGCGTTCTATGACTTTATTTCGCTTAGTTGCTTACTCTTGAGTAGAACTGCATCTGCACTCCTGAAATATGCACCGTTGTAAATTGAGCCAAATTTAAGCAAAACACATTGTTGGAGTGTCAGAATGCATGGATAGAAGGCAAATAAGCGTTCTATGGCTTTATTTCGCTTAGTTGCTTACTCTTGAGTAGAACTGCATCTGCACTCCTGAAATATGCACCGTTGTAAATTGAATCAAATTTAAGCAAAACACGTTGTTGGAGTGTCAGAATGCATAGATAGAAGGGAAATAAGCGTTCTATGGCTTTATTTCGCTTACTTGCTTACTCTTGAGTAGAACTGCATGTTCACTCCAGAAATGAGCACCTTTGTAAAATGAGCCAAAGTGAAGCAGAACACATTGTAGGAGTGTCAGAATGCATAGATAGAAGGCAAATAAGCGTTCTATGGCTTTATTTCGCTTAGTTGCTTACTCTTGAGTAGAAATCCATCTGCACTCCAGTAATAAGCACCTTTGTTGTTGTTGTTGTTTAGTCGTTTAGTCGTGTCCGACTCTTCGTGACCCCATGGACCATAGCACGCCAGGCACTCCTGTCTTGCACTGCCTCCCGCAGTTTGGTCAAACTCATGTTCGTAGCTTCGAGAACACTGTCCAACCATCTTGTCCTCTGTCGTCCCCTTCTCCTAGTGCCCTCAATCTTTCCCAACATCAGGGTCTTTTCCAAGGATTCTTCTCTTCTCATGAGGTGGCCAAAGTATTGGAGCCTCAGCTTCACGATCTGTCCTTCCAGGGAGCACTCAGGGCTGATTTCCTTAAGAATGGATAGGTTTGATCTTCTAGCAGTCCATGGGACTCTCAAGAGTCTCCTCCAGCACCATAATTCAAAAGCATCAATTCTTCGACGATCAGCCTTCTTTATGGTCCAGCTCTCACTTCCATACATCACTAATGGGAAAACCATAGCTTTAACTATACGGACCTTTGTCGGCAAAGTGATGTCTCTGCTTTTTAAGATGCTGTCTAGGTTTGTCATTGCTTTTCTCCCAAGAAGCAGGCGTCTTTTAATTTCGTGACTGCTGTCACCATCTGCAGTGATCAAGGAGCCTAAGAAAGTAAAATCTCTCACTGCCTCCATTTCTTCCCCTTCTATTTGCCAGGAGGTGATTGGACCAGTGGCCATGATCTTGGTTTTTTTGATGTTGAGCTTCAGACCATATTTTGCGCTCTCCTCTTTCACCCTCATTAAAAGGTTCTTTAATTCCTCCTCGCTTTCTGCCATCAAGGTTGTGTCATCTGCATATCTGAGGTTGTTGATATTTCTTCCGGCAATCTTAATTCCGGCTTGGGATTCATCTAGTCCAGCCTTTCGCATGATGAATTCTGCATATAAGTTAAATAAGCAGGGAGACAATATACAACCTTGTCGTACTCCTTTCCCAATTTTGAACCAATCAGTTGTTCCATATCCAGTTCTAACTGTAGCTTCTTGTCCCACATAGAGATTTCTCAGGAGACAGATGAGGTGATCAGGCACTCCCATTTCTTTAAGAACTTGCCATAGTTTGCTGTGGTCGACACAGTCAAAGGCTTTTGCATAGTCAATGAAGCAAAAGTAGACGTTTTTCTGGAACTCTCTAGCTTTCTCCATAATCCAGCGCATGTTTGCTATTTGGTCTCTGGTTCCTCTGCCCTTTCGAAATCCAGCTTGCACTTCTGGGAGTTCTCGGTCCACATACTGCCTAAGCCTGCCTTGTAGAATTTTAAGCATAACCTTGCTAGCGTGTGAAATGAGCGCTATGGTGCGGTAGTTGGAGCATTCTTTGGCACTGCCCTTCTTTGGAATTGGGATGTAGACTGATCTTCTCCAATCCTCTGGCCATTGGTGAGTTTTCCAAACTTGCTGGCATATTGGGTGTAGCACCTTAACAGCACCTTTGTAAAATGAGCCAAATTGAAGCAGAACACATTGTTGGAGTGTCAGAATGCATAGATAGAAGGCAAATAAGTGTTCTATGGCTTTATTTCGCTTAGTTGCTTACTCTTGAGTAGAAATGCATCTGCACTCCAGTAATAAGCACCTTTTTAAAATGAGCCAATTGAAGCAGAACACATTGTTGGAGTGTCAGAATGCATAGATAGAAGGCAAATAAGCGTTCTATGGCTTTATTTCACTTAGTTGCTTACTCATGAGTAGAACTTCATGTTCACTCCAGACATAAGCACCTTTGTAAAATGAGCCAAATTGAAGCAGAACACATTGTTGGAGTGTCAGAATGCATAGATAGAAGGCAAATAAGCGTTCTATGGCTTTATTTCGCTTAGTTGCTTACTCTTGAGTAGAAATGCATATTCACTCCTGAAATAAGCACCTTTGTAAAATGAGCCATATTGAAGCAGAACACATTGTTGGAGTGTCAGAATGCATAGATTGAAGGCCAATAAGCGTTCTATGGCTTTATTTCGCTTAGTTGCTTACTCTTGAGTAGAAATGCATCTGCACTCCTGTAATAAGCACCTTTGTAAAATGAGCCAAATTGAAGCAGAACACATTGTTGGAGTGTCAGAATGCATAGATAGAAGGCAAGAAAGCGTTCCATAGGTTTATTTCGCTTAGTTGCTTACTCTTGAGTAGAACTGCATATTCACTCCAGAAATAAGCACCTTTGTAAAATGAGCCAAATTGAAGCAGAATACATTGTTGGAGTGTCAGAATGCATAGATAGAAAGCAAAAAAGCGTTCTATGGCCTTATTTCGGTTAGTTGCTTACTCTTGAGTAGAACAGCATGTTCACTCCAGAAATAAGCATCTTTGTAAAATGAGCCAAATTGAAGCAGAACACATTGTTGGAGTGTCAGAAAGCATAGATAGAAGGCAAATAAGCGTTCTATGGCTTTATTTCGCTTAGTTGCTTACTCTTGAGTAGAACTGCATCCGCACTCCAGAAATAAGCACCTTTGTAAAATGAGCCAAATTGAAGCAGAACACATTGTTGAAGTGTCAGAATGCACAGACAGAAGGCAAAAAAGCGTTCTATAGGTTTATTTCGCTTAGTTCCTAATACTTGAGTAGAACTGCATGATCACTCCAGAAATAAGCATCTTTGTAAAATGAGCCAAATTGAAGCAGAACACATTGTTGGAGTTTCAGAATGCATAGAAAGAAGGAAAGTAAGCGTTCTATGGCTTTAGTTCGCTTAGTTGCTTACTCTTGAGTAGAACTGCATGTTCACTCCAGAAATGAGCACCTTTGTAAAATGAGCCATATTGAAGCAGAACACATTGATGGAGTGTCAGAATGCATAGATAGAAGGCAAATAAGCGTTCTATGGCTTTATTTCGCTTAGTTGCTTACTCTCGAGTAGAACTGCATATTCACTCCAGAAATAAGCAACTTTGTAAAATGAGCCAAATTGAAGCAGAACACATTGTTGGAGTGTCAGAATGCATAGAAAGAAGGCAAATAAGCGTTCTATGGCTTTATTTCGCTTAGCTGCTTACTCTTGAGTAGAAATGCATCCGCACTCCAGAAATAAGCACCTTTGTAAAATGAGCCAAATTGAAGCAGAACACATCGTTGGAGTGTCAGAATGCATAGAAAGAAGGAAAGTAAGCGTTCTATGGCTTTGTTTCGCTTAGTTGCTTACTCTTGAGTAGAACTGCATGTTCACTCCAGAAATGAGCACCTTTGTAAAATGAGCCATATTGAAGCAGAACACATTGATGGAGTGTCAGAATGCATAGATAGAAGGCAAATAAGCGTTCCATGGCTTTATTTCGCTTAGTTGCTTTCTCTTGAGTAGAACTGCTTGTTCACTCAAGGAATAAGCACCTTTGTAAATTGAGTCAAATTGAAGCAGAACACATTGTTGGAGTGTCAGAATGCATAGATAGAAGGCAAATAAGTGTTCCATGGGTTTATTTCGCTTAGTTGCTTACTCTTGAGTAGAACTGCATATTCACTCCAGGAATAAGCACCTTTGTAAAATGAGCCAAATTGAAGCAGAACACATTGTTGGAGTGTCAGAATGCATAGATAGAAGGCAAAAAAGCGTTCCATGGGTTTATTTCGCTTAGTTGCTTACTCTTCAGTAGAACTGCATGTTCACTCCAGAAATAAGCATCTTTGTAAAATGAGTCAAATTGAAGCAGAACACATTGGTGGAGTGTCAGAATGCATAGATAGAAGGCAAATAAGCGTTCTATCGCTTTATTTCGCTTAGTTGCTTACTCTTGAGTAGAACTGCATGTTCACGCCAGAAATAAGCATCTTTGTAAAATGAGCCAAATTGAAGCAGAAAACATTCTTGGAGTGTCAGAATGCATAGATAGAAGGCAAATAAGCATTCTATTTCTTTATTTCGCTTAGTTGCTTACTCTTCAGTAGAACTGCATGTTCACTCCAGAAATAAGCATCTTTGTAAAATGACCCAAATTGAAGCAGAATACATTGGTGGAGTGTCAGAATGCATAGATAGAAGTCAAATAAGCGTTCTATGGCTTTATTTCGCTTAGTTGCTTACTCTTGAGTAGAACTGCATGTTCACGCCAGAAACGAGCATCTTTGTAAAATGAGCCAAAATGAAGCAGAAAACATTGTTGGAGTGTCAGAATGCATAGATAGAAGGCAAATAAGCGTTCCATGGCTTTATTTCGCTTAGTTGCTTACTCTTGAGTAGAACTGCATATTCACTCAAGAAATGAGCACCTTTGTGAAATGACCCAAATTGAAGCAGAATACATTGGTGGAGTGTCAGAATGCATAGATAGAAGGCAAATAAGCGTTCCATGGCTTTATTTCGCTTAGTTGCTTACTCTTGAGTAGAACTTTATATTCACTCAAGAAATGAGCACCTTTGTGAAATGACCCAAATTGAAGCAGAAAACATTGTTGGAGTGTCAGAATGCATAGATAGAAGGCAAATAAGCGTTCCATGGCTTTATTTCGCTTAGTTGCTTACTCTTGAGTAGAACTGCATATTCACTCAAGAAAGGAGCACCTTTGTAAAATGAGTCAAATTGAAGCAGAACACATTGGTGGAGTGTCAGAATGCATAGATAGAAGGCAAATGGGCGTTCCATGGCTTTATTTCGCTTAGTTGCTTACTCTTGAGTAGAAATGCATCTGCACTCCTGAAATAAGCACCTTTGTAAAATGAGCCAAATTGAAGCAGAACACATTGTTGGAGTGTCAGAATGCATAGATAGAAGGCAAATAAGCGTTCCATGGCTTTATTTCGCTTAGTTGCTTACTCTTGAGTAGAACTGCATATTCACTCCAGAAATAAGCACCTTTGTAAATTGAGTCAAATTGAAGCAGAACACATTGTTGGAGTGTCAGAATGCATAGATAGAAGGCAAATAAGCGTTCCATGGCTTTATTTCGCTTAGTTGCTTTCTCTTGAGTAGAACTGCTTGTTCACTCAAGGAATAAGCATCTTTGTAAAATGAGTCAAATTGAAGCAGTACACATTGTTGGAGTGTCAGAATGCATAGATAGAAGGCAAATAAGCGTTCTATCGCTTTATTTCGCTTAGTTGCTTACTCTTGAGTAGAACTGCATGTTCACGCCAGAAATAAGCATCTTTGTGAAATGACCCAAATTGAAGCAGAAAACATTGTTGGAGTGTCAGAATGCATAGATAGAAGGCAAATAAGCGTTCTATGGCTTTTTTTCGCTTAGTTGCTTACTGTTGAGTAGAACTGCATGTTCACTCCAGAAATAAGCACCTTTGTAAAATGAGCCAAATTGAAGCAGAACACATTTTTGGAGTGTCAGAAAGCATAGAAAGAAGGAAAGTAAGCGTTCTATGGCTTTATTTCGCTTAGTTGCTTACTCTTGAGTAGAAATGCATCGGCACTCCAGTAATAAGCACCTTTTTAAAATGAGCCAATTGAAGCAGAACACATTCTTGGATTGTCAGAATGCATAGATAGAAGGCAAATAAGCATTCTATGGCTTTATTTCACTTACTTGCTTACTCTTGAGTAGAACTGCATGTTCACTCCAGAAATAAGCACCTTTGTAAAATGAGCCAAATTGAAGCAGAACACATTGTTGGAGTGTCAGAATGCATAGATAGAAGGCAAATAAGCGTTCTATGGCTTTATTTCGCTTAGTTGCTTACTCTTGAGTAGAAATGCATATTCACTACTGAAATAAGCACCTTTGTAAAATGAGCCAATTGAAGCAGAACACATTTTTGGAGTGTCAGAATGCATAGATAGAAGGCAGATAAGCGTTCTATGGCTTTATTTCGCTTAGTTGCTTACTCTTGAGTAGAACTGCATGTTCACTCCAGGAATAAGCATCTTTGTAAAATGAGCCAAATTGAAGCAGAACACATTGTTGGAGTGTCAGAAAGCATAGATAGAAGGCAAATAAGCGTTCTATGGCTTTATTTCGCTTAGTTGCTTACTCTTGAGTACAACTGCATCTGCACTCCAGAAATATGCACCGTTGTAAATTGAGCCAAATTTAAGCAAAACACGTTGTTGGAGTGTCAGAATGCATGGATAGAAGGCAAATAAGCGTTCTATGGCTTTATTTCGCTTAGTTGCTTACCCTTGAGTAGAACTGCATGTTCACTCCAGAAATAAGCACCTTTGTAAAATGAGCCAAATTGAAGCAGAACACATTTTTGGAGTGTTAGAATACATAGAAAGAAGGAAAGTAAGCGTTCTATGGCTTTATTTCGCTTAGTTGCTTACTCTTGAGTAGAAATGCATCTGCACTCCAGTAATAAGCACCTTTTTAAAATGAGCCAATTGAAGCAGAAGACATTGTTGGAGTGTCAGAATGCATAGAAAGAAGGAAAGTAAGCGTTCTATGGCTTTATTTCGCTTAGTTGCTTACTCTTGAGTAGAAATGCATCTGCACTCCAGTAATAAGCACCTTCTTAAAATGAGCCAAATTGAAGCAGAACACATTGTTGGAGTGTCAGAATGCATAGAAAGAAGGCAAGTAAGCGTTCTATGGCTTTATTTCGCTTAGTTGCTTACTCATGAGTAGAACTTCATGTTCACTCCAGACATATGCACCTTTGTAAAATGAGCCAAATTGAAGCAGAACACATTGTTGGAGTGTCAGAATGCATAGATAGAAGGCAAATAAGCGTTCTATGGCTTTATTTCGATTACTTGCTTACTCATGAGTAGAACTTCATGTTCACTCCAGACATAAGCACCTTTGTAAAATGAGCCAAATTGAAGCAGAACACATTGTTGGAGTGTCAGAATGCATAGATAGAAGGCAAATAAGCGTTCTATGGCTTTATTTCACTTAGTTGCTTACTCATGAGTAGAACTTCATGTTCACTCCAGACATAAGCACGTTTGTAAAATGAGCCAAATTGAAACAGAACACATTGTTGGAGTGTCAGAATGCATAGATAGAAGGCAAATAAGAGTTCTATGGCTTTATTTCGCTTAGTTGCTTACTCTTGAGTAGAAATGCATATTCACTCCTGAAATAAGCACCTTTGTAAATTGAGCCATATTGAAGCAGAACACATTGATGGAGTGTCAGAATGCATAGATAGAAGGCAAATAAGCGTTCTATGGCTTTATTTCGCTTAGTTGCTTACTCTTGAGTAGAACTGCATCTGCACTCCTGAAATATGCACCGTTGTAAATTGAGCCAAATTTAAGCAAAACACGTTGTTGGATTGTCAGAATGCATGGATAGAAGGCAAATAAGCGTTCTATGGCTTTATTTCGCTTAGTTGCTTACTATTGAGTAGAAATGCATCTGCACTCCAGTAATAAGCACCTTTTTAAAATGAGCCAATTGAAGCAGAACACATTGTTGGAGTGTCAGAATGCATAGAAACAAGGAAAGTAAGCGTTCTATGGCTTTATTTCGCTTAGTTGCTTACTCTTGAGTAGAAATGCATCTGCACTCCAGTAATAAGCACCTTCTTAAAATGAGCCAAATTGAAGCAGAACACATTGTTGGAGTGTCAGAATGCATAGAAAGAAGGCAAGTAAGCGTTCTATGGCTTTATTTCGCTTAGTTGCTTACTCATGAGTAGAACTTCATGTTCACTCCAGACATAAGCACCTTTGTAAAATGAACCAAATTGAAGCAGAACACATTGTTGGAGTGTCAGAATGCATAGATAGAAGGCAAATAAGCGTTCTATGGCTTTATTTCGCTTAGTTGCTTACTCTTGAGTAGAAATGCATATTCACTCCTGAAATAAGCACCTTTGTAAATTGAGCCATATTGAAGCAGAACACATTGATGGAGTGTCAGAATGCATAGATAGAAGGCAAATAAGCGTTCTATGGCTTTATTTCGCTTAGTTGCTTACTCTTGAGTAGAACTGCATCTGCACTCCTGAAATATGCACCGTTGTAAATTGAGCCAAATTTAAGCAAAACACGTTGTTGGATTGTCAGAATGCATGGATAGAAGGCAAATAAGCGTTCTATGGCTTTATTTCGCTTAGTTGCTTACTCTTGAGTAGAAATGCATCCGCACTCCAGAAATAAGCATCTTTGTAAAATGAGCCAAATTGAAGCAGAACACATTGTTGGAGTGTCAGAATGCATAGATAGAAGGCAAATAAGCGTTCTATGGCTTTATTTCGCTTAGTTGCTTACTCTTGAGTAGAACTGCATCCGCACTCCAGAAATAAGCACCTTTTTAAAATGAGCCATATTGAAGCAAAACACATTGTTGGAGTGTCAGAATGCATAGATAGAAGGCAAATAAGCGTTCTATGGCTTTATTTCGCTTAGTTGCTTACTCTTGAGTAGAACTGCATCCGCACTCCAGAAATGAGCACCTTTGTAAAATGAGCCAAATTGAAGCAGAACACATTGATGGAGTGTCAGAATGCATAGATAGAAGGCAAATAAGCGTTCTATGGCTTTATTTCGCTTAGTTGCTTACTCTTGAGTAGAACTGCATGTTCACTCCAGAAATAAGCACCTTTGTAAAATGAGCCAAATTGAAGCAGAACACATTGTTGGAGTGTCAGAATGCATAGATAGAAGGCAAATAAGCGTTCTATGGCTTTCTTTTGCTTAGTAGCTTACTCTTGAGTAGAACAGCATCCGCACTCCAGAAATAAGCACCTTTGTAAAATGAGCCAAATTGAAGCAGAACACATTGTTGGAGTGTCAGAATGCATAGATAGAAGGCAAATAAGCGTTCTATGGCTTTATTTCGCTTAGTTGCTTACTCTTGAGTAGAAATGCATATTCACTCCTGAAATAAGCACCTTTGTAAATTGAGCCATATTGAAGCAGAACACATTGATGGAGTGTCAGAATGCATAGATAGAAGGCAAATAAGCGTTCTATGGCTTTATTTCGCTTAGTTGCTTACTCTTGAGTAGAACTGCATCTGCACTCCTGAAATATGCACCGTTGTAAATTGAGCCAAATTTAAGCAAAACACGTTGTTGGATTGTCAGAATGCATGGATAGAAGGCAAATAAGCGTTCTATGGCTTTATTTCGCTTAGTTGCTTACTATTGAGTAGAAATGCATCTGCACTCCAGTAATAAGCACCTTTTTAAAATGAGCCAATTGAAGCAGAACACATTGTTGGAGTGTCAGAATGCATAGAAAGAAGGAAAGTAAGCGTTCTATGGCTTTATTTCGCTTAGTTGCTTACTCTTGAGTAGAAATGCATCTGCACTCCAGTAATAAGCACCTTCTTAAAATGAGCCAAATTGAAGCAGAACACATTGTTGGAGTGTCAGAATGCATAGAAAGAAGGCAAGTAAGCGTTCTATGGCTTTATTTCGCTTAGTTGCTTACTCATGAGTAGAACTTCATGTTCCCTCCAGACATAAGCACCTTTGTAAAATGAACCAAATTGAAGCAGAACACATTGTTGGAGTGTCAGAATGCATAGATAGAAGGCAAATAAGCGTTCTATGGCTTTATTTCGCTTAGTTGCTTACTGTTGAGTAGAACTGCATGTTCACTCCAGAAATAAGCACCTTTGTAAAATGAGCCAAATTGAAGCAGAACACATTTTTGGAGTGTTAGAATACATAGAAAGAAGGAAAGTAAGCGTTCTATGGCTTTATTTCGCTTAGTTGCTTACTCTTGAGTAGAAATGCATCTGCACTCCAGTAATAAGCACCTTTTTAAAATGAGCCAATTGAAGCAGAACACATTGTTGGAGTGTCAGAATGCATAGAAAGAAGGAAAGTAAGCGTTCTATGGCTTTATTTCGCTTAGTTGCTTACTCTTGAGTAGAAATGCATCTGCACTCCAGTAATAAGCACCTTCTTAAAATGAGCCAAATTGAAGCAGAACACATTGTTGGAGTGTCAGAATGCATAGATAGAAGGCAAATAAGCGTTCTATGGCTTTATTTCGATTACTTGCTTACTCATGAGTAGAACTTCATGTTCACTCCAGACATAAGCACCTTTGTAAAATGAGCCAAATTGAAGCAGAACACATTGTTGGAGTGTCAGAATGCATAGATAGAAGGCAAATAAGCGTTCTATGGCTTTATTTCACTTAGTTGCTTACTCATGAGTAGAACTTCATGTTCACTCCAGACATAAGCACGTTTGTAAAATGAGCCAAATTGAAACAGAACACATTGTTGGAGTGTCAGAATGCATAGATAGAAGGCAAATAAGAGTTCTATGGCTTTATTTCGCTTAGTTGCTTACTCTTGAGTAGAAATGCATATTCACTCCTGAAATAAGCACCTTTGTAAATTGAGCCATATTGAAGCAGAACACATTGATGGAGTGTCAGAATGCATAGATAGAAGGCAAATAAGCGTTCTATGGCTTTATTTCGCTTAGTTGCTTACTCTTGAGTAGAACTGCATCTGCACTCCTGAAATATGCACCGTTGTAAATTGAGCCAAATTTAAGCAAAACACGTTGTTGGATTGTCAGAATGCATGGATAGAAGGCAAATAAGCGTTCTATGGCTTTATTTCGCTTAGTTGCTTACTATTGAGTAGAAATGCATCTGCACTCCAGTAATAAGCACCTTTTTAAAATGAGCCAATTGAAGCAGAACACATTGTTGGAGTGTCAGAATGCATAGAAACAAGGAAAGTAAGCGTTCTATGGCTTTATTTCGCTTAGTTGCTTACTCTTGAGTAGAAATGCATCTGCACTCCAGTAATAAGCACCTTCTTAAAATGAGCCAAATTGAAGCAGAACACATTGTTGGAGTGTCAGAATGCATAGAAAGAAGGCAAGTAAGCGTTCTATGGCTTTATTTCGCTTAGTTGCTTACTCATGAGTAAAACTTCATGTTCACTCCAGACATAAGCACCTTTGTAAAATGAACCAAATTGAAGCAGAACACATTGTTGGAGTGTCAGAATGCATAGATAGAAGGCAAATAAGCGTTCTATGGCTTTATTTCGCTTAGTTGCTTACTCTTGAGTAGAAATGCATATTCACTCCTGAAATAAGCACCTTTGTAAATTGAGCCATATTGAAGCAGAACACATTGATGGAGTGTCAGAATGCATAGATAGAAGGCAAATAAGCGTTCTATGGCTTTATTTCGCTTAGTTGCTTACTCTTGAGTAGAACTGCATCTGCACTCCTGAAATATGCACCGTTGTAAATTGAGCCAAATTTAAGCAAAACACGTTGTTGGATTGTCAGAATGCATGGATAGAAGGCAAATAAGCGTTCTATGGCTTTATTTCGCTTAGTTGCTTACTCTTGAGTAGAAATGCATCCGCACTCCAGAAATAAGCATCTTTGTAAAATGAGCCAAATTGAAGCAGAACACATTGTTGGAGTGTCAGAATGCATAGATAGAAGGCAAATAAGCGTTCTATGGCTTTATTTCGCTTAGTTGCTTACTCTTGAGTAGAACTGCATCCGCACTCCAGAAATAAGCACCTTTTTAAAATGAGCCATATTGAAGCAGAACACATTGTTGGAGTGTCAGAATGCATAGATAGAAGGCAAATAAGCGTTCTATGGCTTTATTTCGCTTAGTTGCTTACTCTTGAGTAGAAATGCATGCTCACTCCAGAAATGAGCAGCTTTGTAAAATGAGCCAAAGTGAAGCAAAACACATTGTTGGAGTGTCAGAATGCATAGATAGAAGGCAAATAAGCGTTCTATGGCTTTATTTCGCTTAGTTGCTTACTCTTGAGTAGAACTGCATCCGCACTCCAGAAATGAGCACCTTTGTAAAATGAGCCAAATTGAAGCAGAACACATTGATGGAGTGTCAGAATGCATAGATAGAAGGCAAATAAGCGTTCTATGGCTTTATTTCGCTTAGTTGCTTACTCTTGAGTAGAACTGCATGTTCACTCCAGAAATAAGCACCTTTGTAAAATGAGCCAAATTGAAGCAGAACACATTGTTGGAGTGTCAGAATGCATGGATAGAAGGCAAATAAGCGTTCTATGGCTTTCTTTTGCTTAGTAGCTTACTCTTGAGTAGAACAGCATCCGCACTCCAGAAATAAGCACCTTTGTAAAATGAGCCAAATTGAAGCAGAACACATTGTTGGAGTGTCAGAATGCATAGATAGAAGGCAAATAAGCGTTCTATGGCTTTATTTCGCTTAGTTGCTTACTCTTGAGTAGAAATGCATATTCACTCCTGAAATAAGCACCTTTGTAAATTGAGCCATATTGAAGCAGAACACATTGATGGAGTGTCAGAATGCATAGATAGAAGGCAAATAAGCGTTCTATGGCTTTATTTCGCTTAGTTGCTTACTCTTGAGTAGAACTGCATCTGCACTCCTGAAATATGCACCGTTGTAAATTGAGCCAAATTTAAGCAAAACACGTTGTTGGATTGTCAGAATGCATGGATAGAAGGCAAATAAGCGTTCTATGGCTTTATTTCGCTTAGTTGCTTACTATTGAGTAGAAATGCATCTGCACTCCAGTAATAAGCACCTTTTTAAAATGAGCCAATTGAAGCAGAACACATTGTTGGAGTGTCAGAATGCATAGAAAGAAGGAAAGTAAGCGTTCTATGGCTTTATTTCGCTTAGTTGCTTACTCTTGAGTAGAAATGCATCTGCACTCCAGTAATAAGCACCTTCTTAAAATGAGCCAAATTGAAGCAGAACACATTGTTGGAGTGTCAGAATGCATAGAAAGAAGGCAAGTAAGCGTTCTATGGCTTTATTTCGCTTAGTTGCTTACTCATGAGTAGAACTTCATGTTCACTCCAGACATAAGCACCTTTGTAAAATGAACCAAATTGAAGCAGAACACATTGTTGGAGTGTCAGAATGCATAGATAGAAGGCAAATAAGCGTTCTATGGCTTTATTTCGCTTAGTTGCTTACTCTTGAGTAGAAATGCATATTCACTCCTGAAATAAGCACCTTTGTAAATTGAGCCATATTGAAGCAGAACACATTGATGGAGTGTCAGAATGCATAGATAGAAGGCAAATAAGCGTTCTATGGCTTTATTTCGCTTAGTTGCTTACTCTTGAGTAGAACTGCATCTGCACTCCTGAAATATGCACCGTTGTAAATTGAGCCAAATTTAAGCAAAACACGTTGTTGGATTGTCAGAATGCATGGATAGAAGGCAAATAAGCGTTCTATGGCTTTATTTCGCTTAGTTGCTTACTCTTGAGTAGAACTGCATCCGCACTCCAGAAATAAGCACCTTTTTAAAATGAGCCATATTGAAGCAGAACACATTGTTGGAGTGTCAGAATGCATAGATAGAAGGCAAATAAGCGTTCTATGGCTTTATTTCGCTTAGTTGCTTACTCTTGAGTAGAAATGCATGCTCACTCCAGAAATGAGCAGCTTTGTAAAATGAGCCAAAGTGAAGCAAAACACATTGTTGGAGTGTCAGAATGCATAGATAGAAGGCAAATAAGCGTTCTATGGCTTTATTTCGCTTAGTTGCTTACTCTTGAGTAGAACTGCATCCGCACTCCAGAAATGAGCACCTTTGTAAAATGAGCCAAATTGAAGCAGAACACATTGATGGAGTGTCAGAATGCATAGATAGAAGGCAAATAAGCGTTCTATGGCTTTATTTCGCTTAGTTGCTTACTCTTGAGTAGAACTGCATGTTCACTCCAGAAATAAGAACCTTTGTAAAATGAGCCAAATTGAAGCAGAACACATTGTTGGAGTGTCAGAATGCATAGAAAGAAGGCAAATAAGCGTTCTATGGCTTTATTTCGCTTAGCTGCTTACTCTTGAGTAGAAATGCATCCGCACTCCAGAAATAAGCACCTTTGTAAAATGAGCCAAATTGAAGCAGAACACATTGTTGGAGTGTCAGAATGCATAGATAGAAGGCAAATAAGCGTTCCATGGCTTTATTTCGCTTAGTTGCTTACTCTTGAGTAGAACTGCATATTCACTCCAGGAATAAGCACCTTTGTAAAATGAGCCAAATTGAAGCAGAACACATTGTTGGAGTGTCAGAATGCATAGATAGAAGGCAAAAAAGCGTTCCATGGGTTTATTTCGCTTAGTTGCTTACTCTTGAGTAGAACTGCATGTTCACGCCAGAAATAAGCATCTTTGTAAAATGAGCCAAATTGAAGCAGAAAACATTCTTGGAGTGTCAGAATGCATAGATAGAAGGCAAATAAGCATTCTATTTCTTTATTTCGCTTAGTTGCTTACTCTTCAGTAGAACTGCATGTTCACTCCAGAAATAAGCATCTTTGTAAAATGACCCAAATTGAAGCAGAATACATTGGTGGAGTGTCAGAATGCATAGATAGAAGTCAAATAAGCGTTCTATGGCTTTATTTCGCTTAGTTGCTTACTCTTGAGTAGAACTGCATGTTCACGCCAGAAATGAGCATCTTTGTAAAATGAGCCAAAATGAAGCAGAAAACATTGTTGGAGTGTCAGAATGCATAGATAGAAGGCAAATAAGCGTTCCATGGCTTTATTTCGCTTAGTTGCTTACTCTTGAGTAGAACTGCATATTCACTCAAGAAATGAGCACCTTTGTGAAATGACCCAAATTGAAGCAGAATACATTGGTGGAGTGTCAGAATGCATAGATAGAAGGCAAATAAGCGTTCCATGGCTTTATTTCGCTTAGTTGCTTACTCTTGAGTAGAAATGCATCTGCACTCCTGAAATAAGCACCTTTGTAAAATGAGCCAAATTGAAGCAGAACACATTGTTGGAGTGTCAGAATGCATAGATAGAAGGCAAATAAGCGTTCCATGGCTTTATTTCGCTTAGTTGCTTACTCTTGAGTAGAACTGCATATTCACTCCAGAAATAAGCACCTTTGTAAATTGAGTCAAATTGAAGCAGAACACATTGTTGGAGTGTCAGAATGCATAGATAGAAGGCAAATAAGCGTTCCATGGCTTTATTTCGCTTAGTTGCTTTCTCTTGAGTAGAACTGCTTGTTCACTCAAGGAATAAGCATCTTTGTAAAATGAGTCAAATTGAAGCAGAACACATTGTTGGAGTGTCAGAATGCATAGATAGAAGGCAAATAAGCGTTCTATCGCTTTATTTCGCTTAGTTGCTTACTCTTGAGTAGAACTGCATGTTCACGCCAGAAATAAGCATCTTTGTGAAATGACCCAAATTGAAGCAGAAAACATTGTTGGAGTGTCAGAATGCATAGATAGAAGGCAAATAAGCGTTCTATGGCTTTTTTTCGCTTAGTTGCTTACTGTTGAGTAGAACTGCATGTTCACTCCAGAAATAAGCACCTTTGTAAAATGAGCCAAATTGAAGCAGAACACATTTTTGGAGTGTCAGAAAGCATAGAAAGAAGGAAAGTAAGCGTTCTATGGCTTTATTTCGCTTAGTTGCTTACTCTTGAGTAGAAATGCATCTGCACTCCAGTAATAAGCACCTTTGTAAAATGAGCCAATTGAAGCAGAACACATTCTTGGATTGTCAGAATGCATAGATAGAAGGCAAATAAGCATTCTATGGCTTTATTTCACTTACTTGCTTACTCTTGAGTAGAACTGCATGTTCACTCCAGAAATAAGCACCTTTGTAAAATGAGCCAAATTGAAGCAGAACACATTGTTGGAGTGTCAGAATGCATAGATAGAAGGCAAATAAGCGTTCTATGGCTTTATTTCGCTTAGTTGCTTACTCTTGAGTAGAAATGCATATTCACTACTGAAATAAGCACCTTTGTAAAATGAGCCAATTGAAGCAGAACACATTGTTGGAGTGTCAGAATGCATAGATAGAAGGCAGATAAGCGTTCTATGGCTTTATTTCGCTTAGTTGCTTACTCTTGAGTAGAACTGCATGTTCACTCCAGGAATAAGCATCTTTGTAAAATGAGCCAAATTGAAGCAGAACACATTGTTGGAGTGTCAGAAAGCATAGATAGAAGGCAAATAAGCGTTCTATGGCTTTATTTCGCTTAGTTGCTTACTCTTGAGTAGAAGTGCATCTGCACTACAGAAATATGCACCGTTGTAAATTGAGCCAAATTTAAGCAAAACACGTTGTTGGAGTGTCAGAATGCATGGATAGAAGGCAAATAAGCGTTCTATGGCTTTATTTCGCTTAGTTGCTTACCCTTGAGTAGAAATGCATCTGCACTCCTGAAATATGCACCTTAGTAAAATGAGCCAAATTGAAGCAGAACACATTGTTGGAGTGTCAGAATGCATAGATAGAAGGCAAATAAGCGTTCTATGGCTTTATTTCGCTTAGTTGCTTACTGTTGAGTAGAACTGCATGTTCACTCCAGAAATAAGCACCTTTGTAAAATGAGCCAAATTGAAGCAGAACACATTTTTGGAGTGTTAGAATACATAGAAAGAAGGAAAGTAAGCGTTCTATGGCTTTATTTCGCTTAGTTGCTTACTCTTGAGTAGAAATGCATCTGCACTCCAGTAATAAGCACCTTTTTAAAATGAGCCAATTGAAGCAGAACACATTGTTGGAGTGTCAGAATGCATAGAAAGAAGGAAAGTAAGCGTTCTATGGCTTTATTTCGCTTAGTTGCTTACTCTTGAGTAGAAATGCATCTGCACTCCAGTAATAAGCACCTTCTTAAAATGAGCCAAATTGAAGCAGAACACATTGTTGGAGTGTCAGAATGCATAGAAAGAAGGCAAGTAAGCGTTCTATGGCTTTATTTCGCTTAGTTGCTTACTCATGAGTAGAACTGCATGTTCACTCCAGAAATAAGCACCTTTGTAAAATGAGCCAAATTGAAGCAGAACACATTGTTGGAGTGTCAGAATGCATAGATAGAAGGCAAATAAGCGTTCTATGGCTTTATTTCGATTACTTGCTTACTCATGAGTAGAACTTCATGTTCACTCCAGACATAAGCACCTTTGTAAAATGAGCCAAATTGAAGCAGAACACATTGTTGGAGTGTCAGAATGCATAGATAGAAGGCAAATAAGCGTTCTATGGCTTTATTTCACTTAGTTGCTTACTCATGAGTAGAACTTCATGTTCACTCCAGACATAAGCACGTTTGTAAAATGAGCCAAATTGAAACAGAACACATTGTTGGAGTGTCAGAATGCATAGATAGAAGGCAAATAAGAGTTCTATGGCTTTATTTCGCTTAGTTGCTTACTCTTGAGTAGAAATGCATATTCACTCCTGAAATAAGCACCTTTGTAAATTGAGCCATATTGAAGCAGAACACATTGATGGAGTGTCAGAATGCATAGATAGAAGGCAAATAAGCGTTCTATGGCTTTATTTCGCTTAGTTGCTTACTCTTGAGTAGAACTGCATCTGCACTCCTGAAATATGCACCGTTGTAAATTGAGCCAAATTTAAGCAAAACACGTTGTTGGATTGTCAGAATGCATGGATAGAAGGCAAATAAGCGTTCTATGGCTTTATTTCGCTTAGTTGCTTACTATTGAGTAGGAATGCATCTGCACTCCAGTAATAAGCACCTTTTTAAAATGAGCCAATTGAAGCAGAACACATTGTTGGAGTGTCAGAATGCATAGAAACAAGGAAAGTAAGCGTTCTATGGCTTTATTTCGCTTAGTTGCTTACTCTTGAGTAGAAATGCATCTGCACTCCAGTAATAAGCACCTTCTTAAAATGAGCCAAATTGAAGCAGAACACATTGTTGGAGTGTCAGAATGCATAGAAAGAAGGCAAGTAAGCGTTCTATGGCTTTATTTCGCTTAGTTGCTTACTCATGAGTAGAACTTCATGTTCACTCCAGACATAAGCATCTTTGTAAAATGAGCCAAATTGAAGCAGAAAACATTCTTGGAGTGTCAGAATGCATAGATAGAAGGCAAATAAGCATTCTATTTCTTTATTTCGCTTAGTTGCTTACTCTTCAGTAGAACTGCATGTTCCCTCCAGAAATAAGCATCTTTGTAAAATGACCCAAATTGAAGCAGAATACATTGGTGGAGTGTCAGAATGCATAGATAGAAGTCAAATAAGCGTTCTATGGCTTTATTTCGCTTAGTTGCTTACTCTTGAGTAGAACTGCATATTCACTCAAGAAATGAGCACCTTTGTGAAATGACCCAAATTGAAGCAGAATACATTGGTGGAGTGTCAGAATGCATAGATAGAAGGCAAATAAGCGTTCCATGGCTTTATTTCGCTTAGTTGCTTACTCTTGAGTAGAAATGCATCTGCACTCCTGAAATAAGCACCTTTGTAAAATGAGCCAAATTGAAGCAGAACACATTGTTGGAGTGTCAGAATGCATAGATAGAAGGCAAATAAGCGTTCCATGGCTTTATTTCGCTTAGTTGCTTACTCTTGAGTAGAACTGCATATTCACTCCAGAAATAAGCACCTTTGTAAATTGAGTCAAATTGAAGCAGAACACATTGTTGGAGTGTCAGAATGCATAGATAGAAGGCAAATAAGCGTTCCATGGCTTTATTTCGCTTAGTTGCTTTCTCTTGAGTAGAACTGCTTGTTCACTCAAGGAATAAGCATCTTTGTAAAATGAGTCAAATTGAAGCAGAACACATTGTTGGAGTGTCAGAATGCATAGATAGAAGGCAAATAAGCGTTCTATCGCTTTATTGCGCTTAGTTGCTTACTCTTGAGTAGAACTGCATGTTCACGCCAGAAATAAGCATCTTTGTGAAATGACCCAAATTGAAGCAGAAAACATTGTTGGAGTGTCAGAATGCATAGATAGAAGGCAAATAAGCGTTCTATGGCTTTTTTTCGCTTAGTTGCTTACTGTTGAGTAGAACTGCATGTTCACTCCAGAAATAAGCACCTTTGTAAAATGAGCCAAATTGAAGCAGAACACATTTAGGAGTGTCAGAAAGCATAGAAAGAAGGAAAGTAAGCGTTCTATGGCTTTATTTCGCTTAGTTGCTTACTCTTGAGTAGAAATGCATCTGCACTCCAGTAATAAGCACCTTTTTAAAATGAGCCAATTGAAGCAGAACACATTCTTGGATTGTCAGAATGCATAGATAGAAGGCAAATAAGCATTCTATGGCTTTATTTCACTTACTTGCTTACTCTTGAGTAGAACTGCATGTTCACTCCAGAAATAAGCACCTTTGTAAAATGAGCCAAATTGAAGCAGAACACATTGTTGGAGTGTCAGAATGCATAGATAGAAGGCAAATAAGCGTTCTATGGCTTTATTTCGCTTAGTTGCTTACTCTTGAGTAGAAATGCATATTCACTACTGAAATAAGCACCTTTGTAAAATGAGCCAATTGAAGCAGAACACATTGTTGGAGTGTCAGAATGCATAGATAGAAGGCAGATAAGCGTTCTATGGCTTTATTTCGCTTAGTTGCTTACTCTTGAGTAGAACTGCATGTTCACTCCAGGAATAAGCATCTTTGTAAAATGAGCCAAATTGAAGCAGAACACATTGTTGGAGTGTCAGAAAGCATAGATAGAAGGCAAATAAGCGTTCTATGGCTTTATTTCGCTTAGTTGCTTACTCTTGAGTAGAACTGCATCTGCACTACAGAAATATGCACCGTTGTAAATTGAGCCAAATTTAAGCAAAACACGTTGTTGGAGTGTCAGAATGCATGGATAGAAGGCAAATAAGCGTTCTATGGCTTTATTTCGCTTAGTTGCTTACCCTTGAGTAGAAATGCATCTGCACTCCTGAAATATGCACCTTAGTAAAATGAGCCAAATTGAAGCAGAACACATTGTTGGAGTGTCAGAATGCATAGATAGAAGGCAAATAAGCGTTCTATGGCTTTATTTCGCTTAGTTGCTTACTGTTGAGTAGAACTGCATGTTCACTCCAGAAATAAGCACCTTTGTAAAATGAGCCAAATTGAAGCAGAACACATTTTTGGAGTGTTAGAATACATAGAAAGAAGGAAAGTAAGCGTTCTATGGCTTTATTTCGCTTAGTTGCTTACTCTTGAGTAGAAATGCATCTGCACTCCAGTAATAAGCACCTTTTTAAAATGAGCCAATTGAAGCAGAACACATTGTTGGAGTGTCAGAATGCATAGAAAGAAGGAAAGTAAGCGTTCTATGGCTTTATTTCGCTTAGTTGCTTACTCTTGAGTAGAAATGCATCTGCACTCCAGTAATAAGCACCTTCTTAAAATGAGCCAAATTGAAGCAGAACACATTGTTGGAGTGTCAGAATGCATAGAAAGAAGGCAAGTAAGCGTTCTATGGCTTTATTTCGCTTAGTTGCTTACTCATGAGTAGAACTGCATGTTCACTCCAGAAATAAGCACCTTTGTAAAATGAGCCAAATTGAAGCAGAACACATTGTTGGAGTGTCAGAATGCATAGATAGAAGGCAAATAAGCGTTCTATGGCTTTATTTCGATTACTTGCTTACTCATGAGTAGAACTTCATGTTCACTCCAGACATAAGCACCTTTGTAAAATGAGCCAAATTGAAGCAGAACACATTGTTGGAGTGTCAGAATGCATAGATAGAAGGCAAATAAGCGTTCTATGGCTTTATTTCACTTAGTTGCTTACTCATGAGTAGAACTTCATGTTCACTCCAGACATAAGCACGTTTGTAAAATGAGCCAAATTGAAACAGAACACATTGTTGGAGTGTCAGAATGCATAGATAGAAGGCAAATAAGAGTTCTATGGCTTTATTTCGCTTAGTTGCTTACTCTTGAGTAGAAATGCATATTCACTCCTGAAATAAGCACCTTTGTAAATTGAGCCATATTGAAGCAGAACACATTGATGGAGTGTCAGAATGCATAGATAGAAGGCAAATAAGCGTTCTATGGCTTTATTTCGCTTAGTTGCTTACTCTTGAGTAGAACTGCATCTGCACTCCTGAAATATGCACCGTTGTAAATTGAGCCAAATTTAAGCAAAACACGTTGTTGGATTGTCAGAATGCATGGATAGAAGGCAAATAAGCGTTCTATGGCTTTATTTCGCTTAGTTGCTTACTATTGAGTAGGAATGCATCTGCACTCCAGTAATAAGCACCTTTTTAAAATGAGCCAATTGAAGCAGAACACATTGTTGGAGTGTCAGAATGCATAGAAACAAGGAAAGTAAGCGTTCTATGGCTTTATTTCGCTTAGTTGCTTACTCTTGAGTAGAAATGCATCTGCACTCCAGTAATAAGCACCTTCTTAAAATGAGCCAAATTGAAGCAGAACACATTGTTGGAGTGTCAGAATGCATAGAAAGAAGGCAAGTAAGCGTTCTATGGCTTTATTTCGCTTAGTTGCTTACTCATGAGTAGAACTTCATGTTCACTCCAGACATAAGCACCTTTGTAAAATGAACCAAATTGAAGCAGAACACATTGTTGGAGTGTCAGAATGCATAGATAGAAGGCAAATAAGCGTTCTATGGCTTTATTTCGCTTAGTTGCTTACTCTTGAGTAGAAATGCATATTCACTCCTGAAATAAGCACCTTTGTAAATTGAGCCATATTGAAGCAGAACACATTGATGGAGTGTCAGAATGCATAGATAGAAGGCAAATAAGCGTTCTATGGCTTTATTTCGCTTAGTTGCTTACTCTTGAGTAGAACTGCATCTGCACTCCTGAAATATGCACCGTTGTAAATTGAGCCAAATTTAAGCAAAACACGTTGTTGGATTGTCAGAATGCATGGATAGAAGGCAAATAAGCGTTCTATGGCTTTATTTCGCTTAGTTGCTTACTCTTGAGTAGAAATGCATCCGCACTCCAGAAATAAGCATCTTTGTAAAATGAGCCAAATTGAAGCAGAACACATTGTTGGAGTGTCAGAATGCATAGATAGAAGGCAAATAAGCGTTCTATGGCTTTATTTCGCTTAGTTGCTTACTCTTGAGTAGAACTGCATCCGCACTCCAGAAATAAGCACCTTTTTAAAATGAGCCATATTGAAGCAGAACACATTGTTGGAGTGTCAGAATGCATAGATAGAAGGCAAATAAGCGTTCTATGGCTTTATTTCGCTTAGTTGCTTACTCTTGAGTAGAAATGCATGCTCACTCCAGAAATGAGCAGCTTTGTAAAATGAGCCAAAGTGAAGCAAAACACATTGTTGGAGTGTCAGAATGCATAGATAGAAGGCAAATAAGCGTTCTATGGCTTTATTTCGCTTAGTTGCTTACTCTTGAGTAGAACTGCATCCGCACTCCAGAAATGAGCACCTTTGTAAAATGAGCCAAATTGAAGCAGAACACATTGATGGAGTGTCAGAATGCATAGATAGAAGGCAAATAAGCGTTCTATGGCTTTATTTCGCTTAGTTGCTTACTCTTGAGTAGAACTGCATGTTCACTCCTGAAATAAGCACCTTTGTAAAATGAGCCAAATTGAAGCAGAACACATTGTTGGAGTGTCAGAATGCATAGATAGAAGGCAAATAAGCGTTCTATGGCTTTCTTTTGCTTAGTAGCTTACTCTTGAGTAGAACAGCATCCGCACTCCAGAAATAAGCACCTTTGTAAAATGAGCCAAATTGAAGCAGAACACATTGTTGGAGTGTCAGAATGCATAGATAGAAGGCAAATAAGCGTTCTATGGCTTTATTTCGCTTAGTTGCTTACTCTTGAGTAGAAATGCATATTCACTCCTGAAATAAGCACCTTTGTAAATTGAGCCATATTGAAGCAGAACACATTGATGGAGTGTCAGAATGCATAGATAGAAGGCAAATAAGCGTTCTATGGCTTTATTTCGCTTAGTTGCTTACTCTTGAGTAGAACTGCATCTGCACTCCTGAAATATGCACCGTTGTAAATTGAGCCAAATTTAAGCAAAACACGTTGTTGGATTGTCAGAATGCATGGATAGAAGGCAAATAAGCGTTCTATGGCTTTATTTCGCTTAGTTGCTTACTATTGAGTAGAAATGCATCTGCACTCCAGTAATAAGCACCTTTTTAAAATGAGCCAATTGAAGCAGAACACATTGTTGGAGTGTCAGAATGCATAGAAAGAAGGAAAGTAAGCGTTCTATGGCTTTATTTCGCTTAGTTGCTTACTCTTGAGTAGAAATGCATCTGCACTCCAGTAATAAGCACCTTCTTAAAATGAGCCAAATTGAAGCAGAACACATTGTTGGAGTGTCAGAATGCATAGAAAGAAGGCAAGTAAGCGTTCTATGGCTTTATTTCGCTTAGTTGCTTACTCATGAGTAGAACTTCATGTTCACTCCAGACATAAGCACCTTTGTAAAATGAACCAAATTGAAGCAGAACACATTGTTGGAGTGTCAGAATGCATAGATAGAAGGCAAATAAGCGTTCTATGGCTTTATTTCGCTTAGTTGCTTACTCTTGAGTAGAAATGCATATTCACTCCTGAAATAAGCACCTTTGTAAATTGAGCCATATTGAAGCAGAACACATTGATGGAGTGTCAGAATGCATAGATAGAAGGCAAATAAGCGTTCTATGGCTTTATTTCGCTTAGTTGCTTACTCTTGAGTAGAACTGCATCTGCACTCCTGAAATATGCACCGTTGTAAATTGAGCCAAATTTAAGCAAAACACGTTGTTGGATTGTCAGAATGCATGGATAGAAGGCAAATAAGCGTTCTATGGCTTTATTTCGCTTAGTTGCTTACTCTTGAGTAGAAATGCATCCGCACTCCAGAAATAAGCATCTTTGTAAAATGAGCCAAATTGAAGCAGAACACATTGTTGGAGTGTCAGAATGCATAGATAGAAGGCAAATAAGCGTTCTATGGCTTTATTTCGCTTAGTTGCTTACTCTTGAATAGAACTGCATCCGCACTCCAGAAATAAGCACCTTTTTAAAATGAGCCATATTGAAGCAGAACACATTGTTGGAGTGTCAGAATGCATAGATAGGAGGCAAATAAGCGTTCTATGGCTTTATTTCGCTTAGTTGCTTACTCTTGAGTAGAAATGCATGCTCACTCCAGAAATGAGCAGCTTTGTAAAATGAGCCAAATTGAAGCAAAACACATTGTTGGAGTGTCAGAATGCATAGATAGAAGGCAAATAAGCGTTCTATGGCTTTATTTTGGTTAGTTGCTTACTCTTGAGTAGAACTGCATCCGCACTCCAGAAATGAGCACCTTTGTAAAATGAGCCAAATTGAAGCAGAACACATTGATGGAGTGTCAGAATGTATAGATAGAAGGCAAATAAGCGTTCTATGGCTTTATTTCGCTTAGTTGCTTACTCTTGAGTAGAACTGCATGTTCACTCCAGAAATAAGCACCTTTGTAAAATGAGCCAAATTGAAGCAGAACACATTGTTGGAGTGTCAGAATGCATAGATAGAAGGCAAATAAGCGTTCTATGGCTTTCTTTTGCTTAGTAGCTTACTCTTGAGTAGAACAGCATCCGCACTCCAGAAATAAGCACCTTTGTAAAATGAGCCAAATTGAAGCAGAACACATTGTTGGAGTGTCAGAATGCATAGATAGAAGGCAAATAAGCGTTCTATGGCTTTATTTCGCTTAGTTGCTTACTCTTGAGTAGAAATGCATATTCACTCCTGAAATAAGCACCTTTGTAAATTGAGCCATATTGAAGCAGAACACATTGATGGAGTGTCAGAATGCATAGATAGAAGGCAAATAAGCGTTCTATGGCTTTATTTCGCTTAGTTGCTTACTCTTGAGTAGAACTGCATCTGCACTCCTGAAATATGCACCGTTGTAAATTGAGCCAAATTTAAGCAAAACACGTTGTTGGATTGTCAGAATGCATGGATAGAAGGCAAATAAGCGTTCTATGGCTTTATTTCGCTTAGTTGCTTACTATTGAGTAGAAATGCATCTGCACTCCAGTAATAAGCACCTTTTTAAAATGAGCCAATTGAAGCAGAACACATTGTTGGAGTGTCAGAATGCATAGAAACAAGGAAAGTAAGCGTTCTATGGCTTTATTTCGCTTAGTTGCTTACTCTTGAGTAGAAATGCATCTGCACTCCAGTAATAAGCACCTTCTTAAAATGAGCCAAATTGAAGCAGAACACATTGTTGGAGTGTCAGAATGCATAGAAAGAAGGCAAGTAAGCGTTCTATGGCTTTATTTCGCTTAGTTGCTTACTCATGAGTAGAACTTCATGTTCACTCCAGACATAAGCACCTTTGTAAAATGAACCAAATTGAAGCAGAACACATTGTTGGAGTGTCAGAATGCATAGATAGAAGGCAAATAAGCGTTCTATGGCTTTATTTCGCTTAGTTGCTTACTCTTGAGTAGAAATGCATATTCACTCCTGAAATAAGCACCTTTGTAAATTGAGCCATATTGAAGCAGAACACATTGATGGAGTGTCAGAATGCATAGATAGAAGGCAAATAAGCGTTCTATGGCTTTATTTCGCTTAGTTGCTTACTCTTGAGTAGAACTGCATCTGCACTCCTGAAATATGCACCGTTGTAAATTGAGCCAAATTTAAGCAAAACACGTTGTTGGATTGTCAGAATGCATGGATAGAAGGCAAATAAGCGTTCTATGGCTTTATTTCGCTTAGTTGCTTACTCTTGAGTAGAAATGCATCCGCACTCCAGAAATAAGCATCTTTGTAAAATGAGCCAAATTGAAGCAGAACACATTGTTGGAGTGTCAGAATGCATAGATAGAAGGCAAATAAGCGTTCTATGGCTTTATTTCGCTTAGTTGCTTACTCTTGAGTAGAACTGCATCCGCACTCCAGAAATAAGCACCTTTTTAAAATGAGCCATATTGAAGCAGAACACATTGTTGGAGTGTCAGAATGCATAGATAGAAGGCAAATAAGCGTTCTATGGCTTTATTTCGCTTAGTTGCTTACTCTTGAGTAGAAATGCATGCTCACTCCAGAAATGAGCAGCTTTGTAAAATGAGCCAAAGTGAAGCAAAACACATTGTTGGAGTGTCAGAATGCATAGATAGAAGGCAAATAAGCGTTCTATGGCTTTATTTCGCTTAGTTGCTTACTCTTGAGTAGAACTGCATCCGCACTCCAGAAATGAGCACCTTTGTAAAATGAGCCAAATTGAAGCAGAACACATTGATGGAGTGTCAGAATGCATAGATAGAAGGCAAATAAGCGTTCTATGGCTTTATTTCGCTTAGTTGCTTACTCTTGAGTAGAACTGCATGTTCACTCCAGAAATAAGAACCTTTGTAAAATGAGCCAAATTGAAGCAGAACACATTGTTGGAGTGTCAGAATGCATAGATAGAAGGCAAATAAGCGTTCTATGGCTTTCTTTTGCTTAGTAGCTTACTCTTGAGTAGAACAGCATCCGCACTCCAGAAATAAGCACCTTTGTAAAATGAGCCAAATTGAAGCAGAACACATTGTTGAAGTTTCAGAATGCGTAGATTGAAGGCCAATAAGCGTTCTATGGCTTTGTTTCGCTTAGTTGCTTACTCTTGAGTAGAAATGCATCTGCACTCCTGAAATAAGCACCTTTGTAAAATGAGCCAAATTGAAGCAGAACACATCGATGGAGTGTCAGAATGCATAGATAGAAGGCAAATAAGCGTTCTATGGCTTTATTTCGCTTAGTTGCTTACTCTTGAGTAGAAATGCATATTCACTCCTGAAATAAGCACCTTTGTAAATTGAGCCATATTGAAGCAGAACACATTGATGGAGTGTCAGAATGCATAGATAGAAGGCAAATAAGCGTTCTATGGCTTTATTTCGCTTAGTTGCTTACTCTTGAGTAGAACTGCATCTGCACTCCTGAAATATGCACCGTTGTAAATTGAGCCAAATTTAAGCAAAACACGTTGTTGGATTGTCAGAATGCATGGATAGAAGGCAAATAAGCGTTCTATGGCTTTATTTCGCTTAGTTGCTTACTCTTGAGTAGAAATGCATCCGCACTCCAGAAATAAGCATCTTTGTAAAATGAGCCAAATTGAAGCAGAACACATTGTTGGAGTGTCAGAATGCATAGATAGAAGGCAAATAAGCGTTCTATGGCTTTATTTCGCTTAGTTGCTTACTCTTGAGTAGAACTGCATCCGCACTCCAGAAATAAGCACCTTTTTAAAATGAGCCATATTGAAGCAGAACACATTGTTGGAGTGTCAGAATGCATAGATAGAAGGCAAATAAGCGTTCTATGGCTTTATTTCGCTTAGTTGCTTACTCTTGAGTAGAAATGCATGCTCACTCCAGAAATGAGCAGCTTTGTAAAATGAGCCAAAGTGAAGCAAAACACATTGTTGGAGTGTCAGAATGCATAGATAGAAGGCAAATAAGCGTTCTATGGCTTTATTTCGCTTAGTTGCTTACTCTTGAGTAGAACTGCATCCGCACTCCAGAAATGAGCACCTTTGTAAAATGAGCCAAATTGAAGCAGAACACATTGATGGAGTGTCAGAATGCATAGATAGAAGGCAAATAAGCGTTCTATGGCTTTATTTCGCTTAGTTGCTTACTCTTGAGTAGAACTGCATGTTCACTCCTGAAATAAGCACCTTTGTAAAATGAGCCAAATTGAAGCAGAACACATTGTTGGAGTGTCAGAATGCATAGATAGAAGGCAAATAAGCGTTCTATGGCTTTCTTTTGCTTAGTAGCTTACTCTTGAGTAGAACAGCATCCGCACTCCAGAAATAAGCACCTTTGTAAAATGAGCCAAATTGAAGCAGAACACATTGTTGGAGTGTCAGAATGCATAGATAGAAGGCAAATAAGCGTTCTATGGCTTTATTTCGCTTAGTTGCTTACTCTTGAGTAGAAATGCATATTCACTCCTGAAATAAGCACCTTTGTAAATTGAGCCATATTGAAGCAGAACACATTGATGGAGTGTCAGAATGCATAGATAGAAGGCAAATAAGCGTTCTATGGCTTTATTTCGCTTAGTTGCTTACTCTTGAGTAGAACTGCATCTGCACTCCTGAAATATGCACCGTTGTAAATTGAGCCAAATTTAAGCAAAACACGTTGTTGGATTGTCAGAATGCATGGATAGAAGGCAAATAAGCGTTCTATGGCTTTATTTCGCTTAGTTGCTTACTATTGAGTAGAAATGCATCTGCACTCCAGTAATAAGCACCTTTTTAAAATGAGCCAATTGAAGCAGAACACATTGTTGGAGTGTCAGAATGCATAGAAAGAAGGAAAGTAAGCGTTCTATGGCTTTATTTCGCTTAGTTGCTTACTCTTGAGTAGAAATGCATCTGCACTCCAGTAATAAGCACCTTCTTAAAATGAGCCAAATTGAAGCAGAACACATTGTTGGAGTGTCAGAATGCATAGAAAGAAGGCAAGTAAGCGTTCTATGGCTTTATTTCGCTTAGTTGCTTACTCATGAGTAGAACTTCATGTTCACTCCAGACATAAGCACCTTTGTAAAATGAACCAAATTGAAGCAGAACACATTGTTGGAGTGTCAGAATGCATAGATAGAAGGCAAATAAGCGTTCTATGGCTTTATTTCGCTTAGTTGCTTACTCTTGAGTAGAAATGCATATTCACTCCTGAAATAAGCACCTTTGTAAATTGAGCCATATTGAAGCAGAACACATTGATGGAGTGTCAGAATGCATAGATAGAAGGCAAATAAGCGTTCTATGGCTTTATTTCGCTTAGTTGCTTACTCTTGAGTAGAACTGCATCTGCACTCCTGAAATATGCACCGTTGTAAATTGAGCCAAATTTAAGCAAAACACGTTGTTGGATTGTCAGAATGCATGGATAGAAGGCAAATAAGCGTTCTATGGCTTTATTTCGCTTAGTTGCTTACTCTTGAGTAGAAATGCATCCGCACTCCAGAAATAAGCATCTTTGTAAAATGAGCCAAATTGAAGCAGAACACATTGTTGGAGTGTCAGAATGCATAGATAGAAGGCAAATAAGCGTTCTATGGCTTTATTTCGCTTAGTTGCTTACTCTTGAATAGAACTGCATCCGCACTCCAGAAATAAGCACCTTTTTAAAATGAGCCATATTGAAGCAGAACACATTGTTGGAGTGTCAGAATGCATAGATAGGAGGCAAATAAGCGTTCTATGGCTTTATTTCGCTTAGTTGCTTACTCTTGAGTAGAAATGCATGCTCACTCCAGAAATGAGCAGCTTTGTAAAATGAGCCAAATTGAAGCAAAACACATTGTTGGAGTGTCAGAATGCATAGATAGAAGGCAAATAAGCGTTCTATGGCTTTATTTTGGTTAGTTGCTTACTCTTGAGTAGAACTGCATCCGCACTCCAGAAATGAGCACCTTTGTAAAATGAGCCAAATTGAAGCAGAACACATTGATGGAGTGTCAGAATGTATAGATAGAAGGCAAATAAGCGTTCTATGGCTTTATTTCGCTTAGTTGCTTACTCTTGAGTAGAACTGCATGTTCACTCCAGAAATAAGCACCTTTGTAAAATGAGCCAAATTGAAGCAGAACACATTGTTGGAGTGTCAGAATGCATAGATAGAAGGCAAATAAGCGTTCTATGGCTTTCTTTTGCTTAGTAGCTTACTCTTGAGTAGAACAGCATCCGCACTCCAGAAATAAGCACCTTTGTAAAATGAGCCAAATTGAAGCAGAACACATTGTTGGAGTGTCAGAATGCATAGATAGAAGGCAAATAAGCGTTCTATGGCTTTATTTCGCTTAGTTGCTTACTCTTGAGTAGAAATGCATATTCACTCCTGAAATAAGCACCTTTGTAAATTGAGCCATATTGAAGCAGAACACATTGATGGAGTGTCAGAATGCATAGATAGAAGGCAAATAAGCGTTCTATGGCTTTATTTCGCTTAGTTGCTTACTCTTGAGTAGAACTGCATCTGCACTCCTGAAATATGCACCGTTGTAAATTGAGCCAAATTTAAGCAAAACACGTTGTTGGATTGTCAGAATGCATGGATAGAAGGCAAATAAGCGTTCTATGGCTTTATTTCGCTTAGTTGCTTACTATTGAGTAGAAATGCATCTGCACTCCAGTAATAAGCACCTTTTTAAAATGAGCCAATTGAAGCAGAACACATTGTTGGAGTGTCAGAATGCATAGAAACAAGGAAAGTAAGCGTTCTATGGCTTTATTTCGCTTAGTTGCTTACTCTTGAGTAGAAATGCATCTGCACTCCAGTAATAAGCACCTTCTTAAAATGAGCCAAATTGAAGCAGAACACATTGTTGGAGTGTCAGAATGCATAGAAAGAAGGCAAGTAAGCGTTCTATGGCTTTATTTCGCTTAGTTGCTTACTCATGAGTAGAACTTCATGTTCACTCCAGACATAAGCACCTTTGTAAAATGAACCAAATTGAAGCAGAACACATTGTTGGAGTGTCAGAATGCATAGATAGAAGGCAAATAAGCGTTCTATGGCTTTATTTCGCTTAGTTGCTTACTCTTGAGTAGAAATGCATATTCACTCCTGAAATAAGCACCTTTGTAAATTGAGCCATATTGAAGCAGAACACATTGATGGAGTGTCAGAATGCATAGATAGAAGGCAAATAAGCGTTCTATGGCTTTATTTCGCTTAGTTGCTTACTCTTGAGTAGAACTGCATCTGCACTCCTGAAATATGCACCGTTGTAAATTGAGCCAAATTTAAGCAAAACACGTTGTTGGATTGTCAGAATGCATGGATAGAAGGCAAATAAGCGTTCTATGGCTTTATTTCGCTTAGTTGCTTACTCTTGAGTAGAAATGCATCCGCACTCCAGAAATAAGCATCTTTGTAAAATGAGCCAAATTGAAGCAGAACACATTGTTGGAGTGTCAGAATGCATAGATAGAAGGCAAATAAGCGTTCTATGGCTTTATTTCGCTTAGTTGCTTACTCTTGAGTAGAACTGCATCCGCACTCCAGAAATAAGCACCTTTTTAAAATGAGCCATATTGAAGCAGAACACATTGTTGGAGTGTCAGAATGCATAGATAGAAGGCAAATAAGCGTTCTATGGCTTTATTTCGCTTAGTTGCTTACTCTTGAGTAGAAATGCATGCTCACTCCAGAAATGAGCAGCTTTGTAAAATGAGCCAAAGTGAAGCAAAACACATTGTTGGAGTGTCAGAATGCATAGATAGAAGGCAAATAAGCGTTCTATGGCTTTATTTCGCTTAGTTGCTTACTCTTGAGTAGAACTGCATCCGCACTCCAGAAATGAGCACCTTTGTAAAATGAGCCAAATTGAAGCAGAACACATTGATGGAGTGTCAGAATGCATAGATAGAAGGCAAATAAGCGTTCTATGGCTTTATTTCGCTTAGTTGCTTACTCTTGAGTAGAACTGCATGTTCACTCCAGAAATAAGAACCTTTGTAAAATGAGCCAAATTGAAGCAGAACACATTGTTGGAGTGTCAGAATGCATAGATAGAAGGCAAATAAGCGTTCTATGGCTTTCTTTTGCTTAGTAGCTTACTCTTGAGTAGAACAGCATCCGCACTCCAGAAATAAGCACCTTTGTAAAATGAGCCAAATTGAAGCAGAACACATTGTTGAAGTTTCAGAATGCGTAGATTGAAGGCCAATAAGCGTTCTATGGCTTTGTTTCGCTTAGTTGCTTACTCTTGAGTAGAAATGCATCTGCACTCCTGAAATAAGCACCTTTGTAAAATGAGCCAAATTGAAGCAGAACACATCGATGGAGTGTCAGAATGCACAGACAGAAGGCAAAAAAGCGTTCTATAGGTTTATTTCGCTTAGTTGCTTACTCTTCAGTAGAAATGCATATTCACTCCTGAAATAAGCACCTTTGTAAATTGAGCCATATTGAAGCAGAACACATTGATGGAGTGTCAGAATGCATAGATAGAAGGCAAATAAGCGTTCTATGGCTTTATTTCGCTTAGTTGCTTACTCTTGAGTAGAACTGCATCTGCACTCCTGAAATATGCACCGTTGTAAATTGAGCCAAATTTAAGCAAAACACGTTGTTGGATTGTCAGAATGCATGGATAGAAGGCAAATAAGCGTTCTATGGCTTTATTTCGCTTAGTTGCTTACTATTGAGTAGAAATGCATCTGCACTCCAGTAATAAGCACCTTTTTAAAATGAGCCAATTGAAGCAGAACACATTGTTGGAGTGTCAGAATGCATAGAAAGAAGGAAAGTAAGCGTTCTATGGCTTTATTTCGCTTAGTTGCTTACTCTTGAGTAGAAATGCATCTGCACTCCAGTAATAAGCACCTTCTTAAAATGAGCCAAATTGAAGCAGAACACATTGTTGGAGTGTCAGAATGCATAGAAAGAAGGCAAGTAAGCGTTCTATGGCTTTATTTCGCTTAGTTGCTTACTCATGAGTAGAACTTCATGTTCACTCCAGACATAAGCACCTTTGTAAAATGAACCAAATTGAAGCAGAACACATTGTTGGAGTGTCAGAATGCATAGATAGAAGGCAAATAAGCGTTCTATGGCTTTATTTCGCTTAGTTGCTTACTCTTGAGTAGAAATGCATATTCACTCCTGAAATAAGCACCTTTGTAAATTGAGCCATATTGAAGCAGAACACATTGATGGAGTGTCAGAATGCATAGATAGAAGGCAAATAAGCGTTCTATGGCTTTATTTCGCTTAGTTGCTTACTCTTGAGTAGAACTGCATCTGCACTCCTGAAATATGCACCGTTGTAAATTGAGCCAAATTTAAGCAAAACACGTTGTTGGATTGTCAGAATGCATGGATAGAAGGCAAATAAGCGTTCTATGGCTTTATTTCGCTTAGTTGCTTACTCTTGAGTAGAAATGCATCCGCACTCCAGAAATAAGCATCTTTGTAAAATGAGCCAAATTGAAGCAGAACACATTGTTGGAGTGTCAGAATGCATAGATAGAAGGCAAATAAGCGTTCTATGGCTTTATTTCGCTTAGTTGCTTACTCTTGAATAGAACTGCATCCGCACTCCAGAAATAAGCACCTTTTTAAAATGAGCCATATTGAAGCAGAACACATTGTTGGAGTGTCAGAATGCATAGATAGGAGGCAAATAAGCGTTCTATGGCTTTATTTCGCTTAGTTGCTTACTCTTGAGTAGAAATGCATGCTCACTCCAGAAATGAGCAGCTTTGTAAAATGAGCCAAATTGAAGCAAAACACATTGTTGGAGTGTCAGAATGCATAGATAGAAGGCAAATAAGCGTTCTATGGCTTTATTTTGGTTAGTTGCTTACTCTTGAGTAGAACTGCATCCGCACTCCAGAAATGAGCACCTTTGTAAAATGAGCCAAATTGAAGCAGAACACATTGATGGAGTGTCAGAATGTATAGATAGAAGGCAAATAAGCGTTCTATGGCTTTATTTCGCTTAGTTGCTTACTCTTGAGTAGAACTGCATGTTCACTCCAGAAATAAGCACCTTTGTAAAATGAGCCAAATTGAAGCAGAACACATTGTTGGAGTGTCAGAATGCATAGATAGAAGGCAAATAAGCGTTCTATGGCTTTCTTTTGCTTAGTAGCTTACTCTTGAGTAGAACAGCATCCGCACTCCAGAAATAAGCACCTTTGTAAAATGAGCCAAATTGAAGCAGAACACATTGTTGGAGTGTCAGAATGCATAGATAGAAGGCAAATAAGCGTTCTATGGCTTTATTTCGCTTAGTTGCTTACTCTTGAGTAGAAATGCATATTCACTCCTGAAATAAGCACCTTTGTAAATTGAGCCATATTGAAGCAGAACACATTGATGGAGTGTCAGAATGCATAGATAGAAGGCAAATAAGCGTTCTATGGCTTTATTTCGCTTAGTTGCTTACTCTTGAGTAGAACTGCATCTGCACTCCTGAAATATGCACCGTTGTAAATTGAGCCAAATTTAAGCAAAACACGTTGTTGGATTGTCAGAATGCATGGATAGAAGGCAAATAAGCGTTCTATGGCTTTATTTCGCTTAGTTGCTTACTATTGAGTAGAAATGCATCTGCACTCCAGTAATAAGCACCTTTTTAAAATGAGCCAATTGAAGCAGAACACATTGTTGGAGTGTCAGAATGCATAGAAACAAGGAAAGTAAGCGTTCTATGGCTTTATTTCGCTTAGTTGCTTACTCTTGAGTAGAAATGCATCTGCACTCCAGTAATAAGCACCTTCTTAAAATGAGCCAAATTGAAGCAGAACACATTGTTGGAGTGTCAGAATGCATAGAAAGAAGGCAAGTAAGCGTTCTATGGCTTTATTTCGCTTAGTTGCTTACTCATGAGTAGAACTTCATGTTCACTCCAGACATAAGCACCTTTGTAAAATGAACCAAATTGAAGCAGAACACATTGTTGGAGTGTCAGAATGCATAGATAGAAGGCAAATAAGCGTTCTATGGCTTTATTTCGCTTAGTTGCTTACTCTTGAGTAGAAATGCATATTCACTCCTGAAATAAGCACCTTTGTAAATTGAGCCATATTGAAGCAGAACACATTGATGGAGTGTCAGAATGCATAGATAGAAGGCAAATAAGCGTTCTATGGCTTTATTTCGCTTAGTTGCTTACTCTTGAGTAGAACTGCATCTGCACTCCTGAAATATGCACCGTTGTAAATTGAGCCAAATTTAAGCAAAACACGTTGTTGGATTGTCAGAATGCATGGATAGAAGGCAAATAAGCGTTCTATGGCTTTATTTCGCTTAGTTGCTTACTCTTGAGTAGAAATGCATCCGCACTCCAGAAATAAGCATCTTTGTAAAATGAGCCAAATTGAAGCAGAACACATTGTTGGAGTGTCAGAATGCATAGATAGAAGGCAAATAAGCGTTCTATGGCTTTATTTCGCTTAGTTGCTTACTCTTGAGTAGAACTGCATCCGCACTCCAGAAATAAGCACCTTTTTAAAATGAGCCATATTGAAGCAGAACACATTGTTGGAGTGTCAGAATGCATAGATAGAAGGCAAATAAGCGTTCTATGGCTTTATTTCGCTTAGTTGCTTACTCTTGAGTAGAAATGCATGCTCACTCCAGAAATGAGCAGCTTTGTAAAATGAGCCAAAGTGAAGCAAAACACATTGTTGGAGTGTCAGAATGCATAGATAGAAGGCAAATAAGCGTTCTATGGCTTTATTTCGCTTAGTTGCTTACTCTTGAGTAGAACTGCATCCGCACTCCAGAAATGAGCACCTTTGTAAAATGAGCCAAATTGAAGCAGAACACATTGATGGAGTGTCAGAATGCATAGATAGAAGGCAAATAAGCGTTCTATGGCTTTATTTCGCTTAGTTGCTTACTCTTGAGTAGAACTGCATGTTCACTCCAGAAATAAGAACCTTTGTAAAATGAGCCAAATTGAAGCAGAACACATTGTTGGAGTGTCAGAATGCATAGATAGAAGGCAAATAAGCGTTCTATGGCTTTCTTTTGCTTAGTAGCTTACTCTTGAGTAGAACAGCATCCGCACTCCAGAAATAAGCACCTTTGTAAAATGAGCCAAATTGAAGCAGAACACATTGTTGAAGTTTCAGAATGCGTAGATTGAAGGCCAATAAGCGTTCTATGGCTTTGTTTCGCTTAGTTGCTTACTCTTGAGTAGAAATGCATCTGCACTCCTGAAATAAGCACCTTTGTAAAATGAGCCAAATTGAAGCAGAACACATCGATGGAGTGTCAGAATGCACAGACAGAAGGCAAAAAAGCGTTCTATAGGTTTATTTCGCTTAGTTGCTTACTCTTCAGTAGAAATGCATATTCACTCCTGAAATAAGCACCTTTGTAAATTGAGCCATATTGAAGCAGAACACATTGATGGAGTGTCAGAATGCATAGATAGAAGGCAAATAAGCGTTCTATGGCTTTATTTCGCTTAGTTGCTTACTCTTGAGTAGAACTGCATCTGCACTCCTGAAATATGCACCGTTGTAAATTGAGCCAAATTTAAGCAAAACACGTTGTTGGATTGTCAGAATGCATGGATAGAAGGCAAATAAGCGTTCTATGGCTTTATTTCGCTTAGTTGCTTACTCTTGAGTAGAAATGCATCCGCACTCCAGAAATAAGCATCTTTGTAAAATGAGCCAAATTGAAGCAGAACACATTGTTGGAGTGTCAGAATGCATAGATAGAAGGCAAATAAGCGTTCTATGGCTTTATTTCGCTTAGTTGCTTACTCTTGAGTAGAACTGCATCCGCACTCCAGAAATAAGCACCTTTTTAAAATGAGCCATATTGAAGCAGAACACATTGTTGGAGTGTCAGAATGCATAGATAGAAGGCAAATAAGCGTTCTATGGCTTTATTTCGCTTAGTTGCTTACTCTTGAGTAGAAATGCATGCTCACTCCAGAAATGAGCAGCTTTGTAAAATGAGCCAAAGTGAAGCAAAACACATTGTTGGAGTGTCAGAATGCATAGATAGAAGGCAAATAAGCGTTCTATGGCTTTATTTCGCTTAGTTGCTTACTCTTGAGTAGAACTGCATCCGCACTCCAGAAATGAGCACCTTTGTAAAATGAGCCAAATTGAAGCAGAACATTGATGGAGTGTCAGAATGCATAGATAGAAGGCAAATAAGCGTTCTATGACTTTATTTCGCTTAGTTGCTTACTCTTGAGTAGAACTGCATGTTCACTCCAGAAATAAGCACCTTTGTAAAATGAGCCAAATTGAAGCAGAACACATTGTTGGAGTGTCAGAATGCATAGATAGAAGGCAAATAAGCGTTCTATGGCTTTATTTCGCTTAGTTGCTTACTCTTGAGTAGAACTGCATGTTCACTCCAGAAATGAGCAGCTTTGTAAAATGAGCCAAAGTGAAGCAAAACACATTGTTGGAGTGTCAGAATGCATAGATAGAAGGCAAATAAGCGTTCTATGGCTTTATTTCGCTTAGTTGCTTACTCTTGAGTAGAACTGCATCCGCACTCCAGAAATGAGCACCTTTGTAAAATGAGCCAAATTGAAGCAGAACACATTGATGGAGTGTCAGAATGCATAGATAGAAGGCAAATAAGCGTTCTATGGCTTTATTTCGCTTAGTTGCTTACTCTTGAGTAGAACTGCATGTTCACTCCTGAAATAAGCACCTTTGTAAAATGAGCCAAATTGAAGCAGAACACATTGTTGGAGTGTCAGAATGCATAGATAGAAGGCAAATAAGCGTTCTATGGCTTTCTTTTGCTTAGTAGCTTACTCTTGAGTAGAACAGCATCCGCACTCCAGAAATAAGCACCTTTGTAAAATGAGCCAAATTGAAGCAGAACACATTGTTGGAGTGTCAGAATGCATAGATAGAAGGCAAATAAGCGTTCTATGGCTTTATTTCGCTTAGTTGCTTACTCTTGAGTAGAAATGCATATTCACTCCTGAAATAAGCACCTTTGTAAATTGAGCCATATTGAAGCAGAACACATTGATGGAGTGTCAGAATGCATAGATAGAAGGCAAATAAGCGTTCTATGGCTTTATTTCGCTTAGTTGCTTACTCTTGAGTAGAACTGCATCTGCACTCCTGAAATATGCACCGTTGTAAATTGAGCCAAATTTAAGCAAAACACGTTGTTGGATTGTCAGAATGCATGGATAGAAGGCAAATAAGCGTTCTATGGCTTTATTTCGCTTAGTTGCTTACTATTGAGTAGAAATGCATCTGCACTCCAGTAATAAGCACCTTTTTAAAATGAGCCAATTGAAGCAGAACACATTGTTGGAGTGTCAGAATGCATAGAAAGAAGGAAAGTAAGCGTTCTATGGCTTTATTTCGCTTAGTTGCTTACTCTTGAGTAGAAATGCATCTGCACTCCAGTAATAAGCACCTTCTTAAAATGAGCCAAATTGAAGCAGAACACATTGTTGGAGTGTCAGAATGCATAGAAAGAAGGCAAGTAAGCGTTCTATGGCTTTATTTCGCTTAGTTGCTTACTCATGAGTAGAACTTCATGTTCACTCCAGACATAAGCACCTTTGTAAAATGAACCAAATTGAAGCAGAACACATTGTTGGAGTGTCAGAATGCATAGATAGAAGGCAAATAAGCGTTCTATGGCTTTATTTCGCTTAGTTGCTTACTCTTGAGTAGAAATGCATATTCACTCCTGAAATAAGCACCTTTGTAAATTGAGCCATATTGAAGCAGAACACATTGATGGAGTGTCAGAATGCATAGATAGAAGGCAAATAAGCGTTCTATGGCTTTATTTCGCTTAGTTGCTTACTCTTGAGTAGAACTGCATCTGCACTCCTGAAATATGCACCGTTGTAAATTGAGCCAAATTTAAGCAAAACACGTTGTTGGATTGTCAGAATGCATGGATAGAAGGCAAATAAGCGTTCTATGGCTTTATTTCGCTTAGTTGCTTACTCTTGAGTAGAAATGCATCCGCACTCCAGAAATAAGCATCTTTGTAAAATGAGCCAAATTGAAGCAGAACACATTGTTGGAGTGTCAGAATGCATAGATAGAAGGCAAATAAGCGTTCTATGGCTTTATTTCGCTTAGTTGCTTACTCTTGAATAGAACTGCATCCGCACTCCAGAAATAAGCACCTTTTTAAAATGAGCCATATTGAAGCAGAACACATTGTTGGAGTGTCAGAATGCATAGATAGAAGGCAAATAAGCGTTCTATGGCTTTATTTTGGTTAGTTGCTTACTCTTGAGTAGAACTGCATCCGCACTCCAGAAATGAGCACCTTTGTAAAATGAGCCAAATTGAAGCAGAACACATTGATGGAGTGTCAGAATGTATAGATAGAAGGCAAATAAGCGTTCTATGGCTTTATTTCGCTTAGTTGCTTACTCTTGAGTAGAAATGCATATTCACTCCTGAAATAAGCACCTTTGTAAATTGAGCCATATTGAAGCAGAACACATTGATGGAGTGTCAGAATGCATAGATAGAAGGCAAATAAGCGTTCTATGGCTTTATTTCGCTTAGTTGCTTACTCTTGAGTAGAACTGCATCTGCACTCCTGAAATATGCACCGTTGTAAATTGAGCCAAATTTAAGCAAAACACGTTGTTGGATTGTCAGAATGCATGGATAGAAGGCAAATAAGCGTTCTATGGCTTTATTTCGCTTAGTTGCTTACTATTGAGTAGAAATGCATCTGCACTCCAGTAATAAGCACCTTTTTAAAATGAGCCAATTGAAGCAGAACACATTGTTGGAGTGTCAGAATGCATAGAAACAAGGAAAGTAAGCGTTCTATGGCTTTATTTCGCTTAGTTGCTTACTCTTGAGTAGAAATGCATCTGCACTCCAGTAATAAGCACCTTCTTAAAATGAGCCAAATTGAAGCAGAACACATTGTTGGAGTGTCAGAATGCATAGAAAGAAGGCAAGTAAGCGTTCTATGGCTTTATTTCGCTTAGTTGCTTACTCATGAGTAGAACTTCATGTTCACTCCAGACATAAGCACCTTTGTAAAATGAACCAAATTGAAGCAGAACACATTGTTGGAGTGTCAGAATGCATAGATAGAAGGCAAATAAGCGTTCTATGGCTTTATTTCGCTTAGTTGCTTACTCTTGAGTAGAAATGCATATTCACTCCTGAAATAAGCACCTTTGTAAATTGAGCCATATTGAAGCAGAACACATTGATGGAGTGTCAGAATGCATAGATAGAAGGCAAATAAGCGTTCTATGGCTTTATTTCGCTTAGTTGCTTACTCTTGAGTAGAACTGCATCTGCACTCCTGAAATATGCACCGTTGTAAATTGAGCCAAATTTAAGCAAAACACGTTGTTGGATTGTCAGAATGCATGGATAGAAGGCAAATAAGCGTTCTATGGCTTTATTTCGCTTAGTTGCTTACTCTTGAGTAGAAATGCATCCGCACTCCAGAAATAAGCATCTTTGTAAAATGAGCCAAATTGAAGCAGAACACATTGTTGGAGTGTCAGAATGCATAGATAGAAGGCAAATAAGCGTTCTATGGCTTTATTTCGCTTAGTTGCTTACTCTTGAGTAGAACTGCATCCGCACTCCAGAAATAAGCACCTTTTTAAAATGAGCCATATTGAAGCAGAACACATTGTTGGAGTGTCAGAATGCATAGATAGAAGGCAAATAAGCGTTCTATGGCTTTATTTCGCTTAGTTGCTTACTCTTGAGTAGAAATGCATGCTCACTCCAGAAATGAGCAGCTTTGTAAAATGAGCCAAAGTGAAGCAAAACACATTGTTGGAGTGTCAGAATGCATAGATAGAAGGCAAATAAGCGTTCTATGGCTTTATTTCGCTTAGTTGCTTACTCTTGAGTAGAACTGCATCCGCACTCCAGAAATGAGCACCTTTGTAAAATGAGCCAAATTGAAGCAGAACACATTGATGGAGTGTCAGAATGCATAGATAGAAGGCAAATAAGCGTTCTATGGCTTTATTTCGCTTAGTTGCTTACTCTTGAGTAGAACTGCATGTTCACTCCAGAAATAAGAACCTTTGTAAAATGAGCCAAATTGAAGCAGAACACATTGTTGGAGTGTCAGAATGCATAGATAGAAGGCAAATAAGCGTTCTATGGCTTTCTTTTGCTTAGTAGCTTACTCTTGAGTAGAACAGCATCCGCACTCCAGAAATAAGCACCTTTGTAAAATGAGCCAAATTGAAGCAGAACACATTGTTGAAGTTTCAGAATGCGTAGATTGAAGGCCAATAAGCGTTCTATGGCTTTGTTTCGCTTAGTTGCTTACTCTTGAGTAGAAATGCATCTGCACTCCTGAAATAAGCACCTTTGTAAAATGAGCCAAATTGAAGCAGAACACATCGATGGAGTGTCAGAATGCACAGACAGAAGGCAAAAAAGCGTTCTATAGGTTTATTTCGCTTAGTTGCTTACTCTTCAGTAGAAATGCATATTCACTCCTGAAATAAGCACCTTTGTAAATTGAGCCATATTGAAGCAGAACACATTGATGGAGTGTCAGAATGCATAGATAGAAGGCAAATAAGCGTTCTATGGCTTTATTTCGCTTAGTTGCTTACTCTTGAGTAGAACTGCATCTGCACTCCTGAAATATGCACCGTTGTAAATTGAGCCAAATTTAAGCAAAACACGTTGTTGGATTGTCAGAATGCATGGATAGAAGGCAAATAAGCGTTCTATGGCTTTATTTCGCTTAGTTGCTTACTCTTGAGTAGAAATGCATCCGCACTCCAGAAATAAGCATCTTTGTAAAATGAGCCAAATTGAAGCAGAACACATTGTTGGAGTGTCAGAATGCATAGATAGAAGGCAAATAAGCGTTCTATGGCTTTATTTCGCTTAGTTGCTTACTCTTGAGTAGAACTGCATCCGCACTCCAGAAATAAGCACCTTTTTAAAATGAGCCATATTGAAGCAGAACACATTGTTGGAGTGTCAGAATGCATAGATAGAAGGCAAATAAGCGTTCTATGGCTTTATTTCGCTTAGTTGCTTACTCTTGAGTAGAAATGCATGCTCACTCCAGAAATGAGCAGCTTTGTAAAATGAGCCAAAGTGAAGCAAAACACATTGTTGGAGTGTCAGAATGCATAGATAGAAGGCAAATAAGCGTTCTATGGCTTTATTTCGCTTAGTTGCTTACTCTTGAGTAGAACTGCATCCGCACTCCAGAAATGAGCACCTTTGTAAAATGAGCCAAATTGAAGCAGAACATTGATGGAGTGTCAGAATGCATAGATAGAAGGCAAATAAGCGTTCTATGACTTTATTTCGCTTAGTTGCTTACTCTTGAGTAGAACTGCATGTTCACTCCAGAAATAAGCACCTTTGTAAAATGAGCCAAATTGAAGCAGAACACATTGTTGGAGTGTCAGAATGCATAGATAGAAAGCAAATAAGCGTTCTATGGCTTTCTTCTGCTTAGTAGCTTACTCTTGAGTAGAACAGCATCCGCACTCCAGAAATAAGCACCTTTGTAAAATGAGCCAAATTGAAGCAGAACACATTGTTGAAGTTTCAGAATGCGTAGATTGAAGGCCAATAAGCGTTCTATGGCTTTGTTTCGCTTAGTTGCTTACTCTTGAGTAGAAATGCATCTGCACTCCTGAAATAAGCACCTTTGTAAAATGAGCCAAATTGAAGCAGAACACATCGATGGAGTGTCAGAATGCACAGACAGAAGGCAAAAAAGCGTTCTATAGGTTTATTTTGCTTAGTTCCTAACACTTGAGTAGAACTGCATCAGCACTCCAGAAATATGCACCGTTCTAAATTGAGCCAAATTTAAGCAAAACATGTTGTTGGAGTGTCAGAATGCATGGATAGAAGGCAAATAAGCGTTCTATGGCTTTATTTCGCTTAGTTGCTTACTCTTGAGTAGAAGTGCATCTGCACTCCAGTAATTAGCACCTTCTTAAAATGAGCCAAATTGAAGCAGAACACATTGTTGGAGTGTCAGAATGCATAGAAAGAAGGCAAGTAAGCGTTCTATGGCTTTATTTCGCTTAGTTGCTTACTCATGAGTAGAACTTCATGTTCACTCCAGACATAAGCACCTTTGTAAAATGAGCCAAATTTAAGCAGAACACATTGTTGGAGTGTCAGAATGCATAGATAGAAGGCAAATAAGCGTTCTATGGCTTTATTTCGATTACTTGCTTACTCATGAGTAGAACTTCATGTTCACTCCAGACATAAGCACCTTTGTAAAATGAGCCAAATTGAAGCAGAACACATTGTTGAAGTTTCAGAATGCGTAGATTGAAGGCCAATAAGCGTTCTATGGCTTTGTTTCGCTTAGTTGCTTACTCTTGAGTAGAAATGCATCTGCACTCCTGAAATAAGCACCTTTGTAAAATGAGCCAAATTGAAGCAGAACACATCGATGGAGTGTCAGAATGCACAGACAGAAGGCAAAAAAGCGTTCTATAGGTTTATTTTGCTTAGTTCCTAACACTTGAGTAGAACTGCATCCGCACTCCAGAAATGAGCACCTTTGTAAAATGAGCCAAATTGAAGCAGAACACGTTGTTGGAGTGTCAGAATGCATAGAAAGAAGGCAAATAAGCGTTCTATGGCTTTATTTCGCTTAGTTGCTTACTCTTGAGTAGAAATGCATCCGCACTCCAGAAATAAGCACCTTTGTAAAATGAGCCAAATTGAAGCAGAACACATCGTTGGAGTGTCAGAATGCATAGAAAAAAGGCAAATAAGCGTTCTATGGCTTTATTTCGCTTACCTGCTTACTCTTGAGTAGAAATGCATCCGCACTCCAGAAATAAGCACCTTTGTAAAATGAGCCAAATTGAAGCAGAACACATCGTTGGAGTGTCAGAATGCATAGATAGAAGGCAAATAAGCGTTCTATGGCTTTGTTTCGCTTAGTTGCTTACTCTTGAGTAGAACTGCATGTTCACTCCAGAAATGAGCACCTTTGTAAAATGAGCCATATTGAAGCAGAACACATTGATGGAGTGTCAGAATGCATAGATAGAAGGCAAATAAGCGTTCTATGACTTTATTTCGCTTAGTTGCTTACTCTTGAGTAGAACTGCATCTGCACTCCTGAAATATGCACCGTTGTAAATTGAGCCAAATTTAAGCAAAACACATTGTTGGAGTGTCAGAATGCATGGATAGAAGGCAAATAAGCGTTCTATGGCTTTATTTCGCTTAGTTGCTTACTCTTGAGTAGAACTGCATCTGCACTCCTGAAATATGCACCGTTGTAAATTGAATCAAATTTAAGCAAAACACGTTGTTGGAGTGTCAGAATGCATAGATAGAAGGGAAATCAGCGTTCTATGGCTTTATTTCGCTTACTTGCTTACTCTTGAGTAGAACTGCATGTTCACTCCAGAAATGAGCACCTTTGTAAAATGAGCCAAAGTGAAGCAGAACACATTGTAGGAGTGTCAGAATGCATAGATAGAAGGCAAATAAGCGTTCTATGGCTTTATTTCGCTTAGTTGCTTACTCTTGAGTAGGAATCCATCTGCACTCCAGTAATAAGCACCTTTGTAAAATGAGCCAAATTGAAGCAGAACACATTGTTGGAGTGTCAGAATGCATAGATAGAAGGCAAATAAGCGTTCTATGGCTTTATTTCGCTTAGTTGCTTACTCTTGAGTAGAAATGCATCTGCACTCCAGTAATAAGCACCTTTTTAAAATGAGCCAATTGAAGCAGAACACATTGTTGGAGTGTCAGAATGCATAGATAGAAGGCAAATAAGCGTTCTATGGCTTTATTTCACTTAGTTGCTTACTCATGAGTAGAACTTCATGTTCACTCCAGACATAAGCACCTTTGTAAAATGAGCCAAATTGAAGCAGAACACATTGTTGGAGTGTCAGAATGCATAGATAGAAGGCAAATAAGCGTTCTATGGCTTTATTTCGCTTAGTTGCTTACTCTTGAGTAGAAATGCATATTCACTCCTGAAATAAGCACCTTTGTAAAATGAGCCATATTGAAGCAGAACACATTGTTGGAGTGTCAGAATGCATAGATTGAAGGCCAATAAGCGTTCTATGGCTTTATTTCGCTTAGTTGCTTACTCTTGAGTAGAAATGCATCTGCCCTCCTGTAATAAGCACCTTTGTAAAATGAGCCAAATTGAAGCAGAACACATTGTTGGAGTGTCAGAATGCATAGATAGAAGGCAAGAAAGCGTTCCATAGGTTTATTTCGCTTAGTTGCTTACTCTTGAGTAGAACTGCATATTCACTCCAGAAATAAGCACCTTTGTAAAATGAGCCAAATTGAAGCAGAATACATTGTTGGAGTGTCAGAATGCATAGATAGAAAGCAAAAAAGCGTTCTATGGCCTTATTTCGGTTAGTTGCTTACTCTTGAGTAGAACAGCATGTTCACTCCAGAAATAAGCATCTTTGTAAAATGAGCCAAATTGAAGCAGAACACATTGTTGGAGTGTCAGGAAGCATAGATAGAAGGCAAATAAGCGTTCTATGGCTTTATTTCGCTTAGTTGCTTACTCTTGAGTAGAACTGCATCCGCACTCCAGAAATAAGCACCTTTGTAAAATGAGCCAAATTGAAGCAGAACACATTGTTGAAGTGTCAGAATGCACAGACAGAAGGCAAAAAAGCGTTCTATAGGTTTATTTCGCTTAGTTCCTAATACTTGAGTAGAACTGCATGATCACTCCAGAAATAAGCATCTTTGTAAAATGAGCCAAATTGAAGCAGAACACATTGTTGGAGTTTCAGAATGCATAGAAAGAAGGAAAGTAAGCGTTCTATGGCTTTAGTTCGCTTAGTTGCTTACTCTTGAGTAGAACTGCATATTCACTCCAGGAATAAGCACCTTTGTAAAATGAGCCAAATTGAAGCAGAACACATTGTTGGAGTGTCAGAATGCATAGATAGAAGGCAAAAAAGCGTTCCATGGGTTTATTTCGCTTAGTTGCTTACTTTTCAGTAGAACTGCATGTTCACTCCAGAAATAAGCATCTTTGTAAAATGAGTCAAATTGAAGCAGAACACATTGGTGGAGTGTCAGAATGCATAGATAGAAGGCAAATAAGCGTTCTATCGCTTTATTTCGCTTAGTTGCTTACTCTTGAGTAGAACTGCATGTTCACGCCAGAAATAAGCATCTTTGTAAAATGAGCCAAATTGAAGCAGAAAACATTCTTGGAGTGTCAGAATGCATAGATAGAAGGCAAATAAGCGTTCTATTTCTTTATTTCGCTTAGTTGCTTACTCTTGAGTAGAACTGCATGATCACGCCAGAAATAAGCATCTTTGTGAAATGACCCAAATTGAAGCAGAAAACATTGTTGGAGTGTCAGAATGCATAGATAGAAGGCAAATAAGCGTTCCATGGCTTTATTTCGCTTAGTTGCTTACTTTTGAGTAGAACTGCATGTTCACTCCAGAAATAAGCATCTTTGTAAAATGAGTCAAATTGAAGCAGAATACATTGTTGGAGTGTCAGAATGCATAGATAGAAGGCAAATAAGCGTTCCATGGCTTTATTTCGCTTAGTTGCTTACTCTTGAGTAGAACTGCATAGTCACTCAAGAAATGAGCACATTTGTGAAATGACCCAAATTGAAGCAGAATACATTGGTGGAGTGTCAGAATGCATAGATAGAAGGCAAATAAGCGTTCCATGGCTTTATTTCGCTTAGTTGCTTACTCTTGAGTAGAACTGCATATTCACTCAAGAAATGAGCACCTTTGTGAAATGACCCAAATTGAAGCAGAAAACATTGTTGGAGTGTCAGAATGCATAGATAGAAGGCAAATAAGCGTTCCATGGCTTTATTTCGCTTAGTTGCTTACTCTTGAGTAGAACTGCATATTCACTGAAGAAAGGAGCACCTTTGTAAAATGAGTCAAATTGAAGCAGAACACATTGGTGGAGTGTCAGAATGCATAGATAGAAGGCAAATGGGCGTTCCATGGCTTTATTTCGCTTAGTTGCTTACTCTTGAGTAGAAATGCATCTGCACTCCTGAAATAAGCACCTTTGTAAAATGAGCCAAATTGAAGCAGAACACATTGTTGGAGTGTCAGAATGCATAGATAGAAGGCAAATAAGCGTTCCATGGCTTTATTTCGCTTAGTTGCTTACTCTTGAGTAGAACTGCATATTCACTCCAGAAATAAGCACCTTTGTAAATTGAGTCAAATTGAAGCAGAACACATTGTTGGAGTGTCAGAATGCATAGATAGAAGGCAAATAAGCGTTCCATGGCTTTATTTCGCTTAGTTGCTTTCTCTTGAGTAGAACTGCTTGTTCACTCAAGGAATAAGCATCTTTGTAAAATGAGTCAAATTGAAGCAGAACACATTGTTGGAGTGTCAGAATGCATAGATAGAAGGCAAATAAGCGTTCTATCGCTTTATTTCGCTTAGTTGCTTACTCTTGAGTAGAACTGCATGTTCACGCCAGAAATAAGCATCTTTGTGAAATGACCCAAATTGAAGCAGAAAACATTGTTGGAGTGTCAGAATGCATAGATAGAAGGCAAATAAGCGTTCTATGGCTTTTTTTCGCTTAGTTGCTTACTGTTGAGTAGAACTGCATGTTCACTCCAGAAATAAGCACCTTTGTAAAATGAGCCAAATTGAAGCAGAACACATTTTTGGAGTGTCAGAAAGCATAGAAAGAAGGAAAGTAAGCGTTCTATGGCTTTATTTCGCTTAGTTGCTTACTCTTGAGTAGAAATGCATCTGCACTCCAGTAATAAGCACCTTTTTAAAATGAGCCAATTGAAGCAGAACACATTCTTGGAGTGTCAGAATGCATAGATAGAAGGCAAATAAACATTCTATGGCTTTATTTCACTTACTTGCTTACTCTTGAGTAGAACTGCATGTTCACTCCAGAAATAAGCACCTTTGTAAAATGAGCCAAATTGAAGCAGAACACATTGTTGGAGTGTCAGAATGCATAGATAGAAGGCAAATAAGCGTTCTATGGCTTTATTTCGCTTAGTTGCTTACTCTTGAGTAGAAATGCATATTCACTACTGAAATAAGCACCTTTGTAAAATGAGCCAATTGAAGCAGAACACATTGTTGGAGTGTCAGAATGCATAGATAGAAGGCAGATAAGCGTTCTATGGCTTTATTTCGATTAGTTGCTTACTCTTGAATAGAACTGCATCTGCACTCCAGAAATATGCACCGTTGTAAACTGAGCCAAATTTAAGCAAAACACGTTGTTGGAGTGTCAGAATGCATGGATAGAAGGCAAATAAGCGTTCTATGGCTTTATTTCGCTTAGTTGCTTACTCTTGAGTAGAACTGCATCTGCACTCCAGAAATATGCACCGTTGTAAATTGAGCCAAATTTAAGCAAAACACGTTGTTGGAGTGTCAGAATGCATGGATAGAAGGCAGATAAGCGTTCTATGGCTTTATTTCGCTTAGTTGCTTACCCTTGAGTAGAAATGCATCTGCACTCCTGAAATATGCACCTTAGTAAAATGAGCCAAATTGAAGCAGAACACATTGTTGGAGTGTCAGAATGCATAGATAGAAGGCAAATAAGCGTTCTATGGCTTTATTTCGCTTAGTTGCTTACTGTTGAGTAGAACTGCATGTTCACTCCAGAAATAAGCACCTTCGTAAAATGAGCCAAATTGAAGCAGAACACATTTTTGGAGTGTTAGAATACATGGAAAGAAGGAAAGTAAGCGTTCTATGGCTTTATTTCGCTTAGTTGCTTACTCTTGAGTAGAAATGCATCTGCACTCCAGTAATAAGCACCTTTTTAAAATGAGCCAATTGAAGCAGAACACATTGTTGGAGTGTCAGAATGCATAGAAAGAAGGAAAGTAAGCGTTCTATGGCTTTATTTCGCTTAGTTGCTTACTCTTGAGTAGAAATGCATCTGCACTCCAGTAATAAGCACCTTCTTAAAATGAGCCAAATTGAAGCAGAACACATTGTTGGAGTGTCAGAATGCATAGAAAGAAGGCAAGTAAGCGTTCTATGGCTTTATTTCGCTTAGTTGCTTACTCATGAGTAGAACTTCATGTTCACTCCAGACATAAGCACCTTTGTAAAATGAGCCAAATTGAAGCAGAACACATTGTTGGAGTGTCAGAATGCATAGATAGAAGGCAAATAAGCGTTCTATGGCTTTATTTCGATTACTTGCTTACTCATGAGTAGAACTTCATGTTCACTCCAGACATAAGCACCTTTGTAAAATGAGCCAAATTGAAGCAGAACACATTGTTGGAGTGTCAGAATGCATAGATAGAAGGCAAATAAGCGTTCCATGGGTTTATTTCGCTTAGTTGCTTACTCTTCAGTAGAACTGCATGTTCACTCCAGAAATAAGCATCTTTGTAAAATGAGTCAAATTGAAGCAGAACACATTGGTGGAGTGTCAGAATGCATAGATAGAAGGCAAATAAGCGTTCTATCGCTTTATTTCGCTTAGTTGCTTACTCTTGAGTAGAACTGCATGTTCACGCCAGAAATAAGCATCTTTGTAAAATGAGCCAAATTGAAGCAGAAAACATTCTTGGAGTGTCAGAATGCATAGATAGAAGGCAAATAAGCGTTCTATTTCTTTATTTCGCTTAGTTGCTTACTCTTGAGTAGAACTGCATGTTCACGCCAGAAATAAGCATCTTTGTGAAATGACCCAAATTGAAGCAGAAAACATTGTTGGAGTGTCAGAATGCATAGATAGAAGGCAAATAAGCGTTCCATGGCTTTATTTCGCTTAGTTGCTTACTCTTGAGTAGAACTGCATGTTCACTCCAGAAATAAGCATCTTTGTAAAATGAGTCAAATTGAAGCAGAATACATTGTTGGAGTGTCAGAATGCATAGATAGAAGGCAAATAAGCGTTCCATGGCTTTATTTCGCTTAGTTGCTTACTCTTGAGTAGAACTGCATATTCACTCCAGGAATAAGCACCGTTGTAAAATGACCCAAATTGAAGCAGAATACATTGGTGGAGTGAAAGAATGCATAGATAGAAGTCAAATAAGCGTTCTATGGCTTTATTTCGCTTAGTTGCTTACTCTTGAGTAGAACTGCATGTTCACGCCAGAAATGAGCATCTTTGTAAAATGAGCCAAAATGAAGCAGAAAACATTGTTGGAGTGTCAGAATGCATAGATAGAAGGCAAATAAGCGTTCCATGGCTTTATTTCGCTTAGTTGCTTACTCTTGAGTAGAACTGCATATTCACTCAAGAAATGAGCACCTTTGTGAAATGACCCAAATTGAAGCAGAAAACATTGTTGGAGTGTCAGAATGCATAGATAGAAGGCAAATAAGCGTTCCATGGCTTTATTTCGCTTAGTTGCTTACTCTTGAGTAGAACTGCATATTCACTCCAGAAATAAGCACCTTTGTAAATTGAGTCAAATTGAAGCAGAACACATTGTTGGAGTGTCAGAATGCATAGATAGAAGGCAAATAAGCGTTCCATGGCTTTATTTCGCTTAGTTGCTTTCTCTTGAGTAGAACTGCTTGTTCACTCAAGGAATAAGCATCTTTGTAAAATGAGTCAAATTGAAGCAGAACACATTGTTGGAGTGTCAGAATGCATAGATAGAAGGCAAATAAGCGTTCTATCGCTTTATTTCGCTTAGTTGCTTACTCTTGAGTAGAACTGCATGTTCACGCCAGAAATAAGCATCTTTGTGAAATGACCCAAATTGAAGCAGAAAACATTGTTGGAGTGTCAGAATGCATAGATAGAAGGCAAATAAGCGTTCTATGGCTTTTTTTCGCTTAGTTGCTTACTGTTGAGTAGAACTGCATGTTCACTCCAGAAATAAGCACCTTTGTAAAATGAGCCAAATTGAAGCAGAACACATTTTTGGAGTGTCAGAAAGCATAGAAAGAAGGAAAGTAAGCGTTCTATGGCTTTATTTCGCTTAGTTGCTTACTCTTGAGTAGAAATGCATCTGCACTCCAGTAATAAGCACCTTTTTAAAATGAGCCAATTGAAGCAGAACACATTCTTGGAGTGTCAGAATGCATAGATAGAAGGCAAATAAGCATTCTATGGCTTTATTTCACTTACTTGCTTACTCTTGAGTAGAACTGCATGTTCACTCCAGAAATAAGCACCTTTGTAAAATGAGCCAAATTGAAGCAGAACACATTGTTGGAGTGTCAGAATGCATAGATAGAAGGCAAATAAGCGTTCTATGGCTTTATTTCGCTTAGTTGCTTACTCTTGAGTAGAAATGCATATTCACTACTGAAATAAGCACCTTTGTAAAATGAGCCAATTGAAGCAGAACACATTGTTGGAGTGTCAGAATGCATAGATAGAAGGCAGATAAGCGTTCTATGGCTTTATTTCGATTAGTTGCTTACTCTTGAATAGAACTGCATCTGCACTCCAGAAATATGCACCGTTGTAAACTGAGCCAAATTTAAGCAAAACACGTTGTTGGAGTGTCAGAATGCATGGATAGGAGGCAAATAAGCGTTCTATGGCTTTATTTCGCTTAGTTGCTTACTCTTGAGTAGAACTGCATCTGCACTCCAGAAATATGCACCGTTGTAAATTGAGCCAAATTTAAGCAAAACACGTTGTTGGAGTGTCAGAATGCATGGATAGAAGGCAAATAAGCGTTCTATGGCTTTATTTCGCTTAGTTGCTTACCCTTGAGTAGAAATGCATCTGCACTCCTGAAATATGCACCTTAGTAAAATGAGCCAAATTGAAGCAGAACACATTGTTGGAGTGTCAGAATGCATAGATAGAAGGCAAATAAGCGTTCTATGGCTTTATTTCGCTTAGTTGCTTACTCTTGAGTAGAACTGCATGTTCACGCCAGAAATAAGCATCTTTGTGAAATGACCCAAATTGAAGCAGAAAACATTGTTGGAGTGTCAGAATGCATAGATAGAAGGCAAATAAGCGTTCTATGGCTTTTTTTCGCTTAGTTGCTTACTGTTGAGTAGAACTGCATGTTCACTCCAGAAATAAGCACCTTTGTAAAATGAGCCAAATTGAAGCAGAACACATTTTTGGAGTGTCAGAAAGCATAGAAAGAAGGAAAGTAAGCGTTCTATGGCTTTATTTCGCTTAGTTGCTTACTCTTGAGTAGAAATGCATCTGCACTCCAGTAATAAGCACCTTTTTAAAATGAGCCAATTGAAGCAGAACACATTCTTGGAGTGTCAGAATGCATAGATAGAAGGCAAATAAGCATTCTATGGCTTTATTTCACTTACTTGCTTACTCTTGAGTAGAACTGCATGTTCACTCCAGAAATAAGCACCTTTGTAAAATGAGCCAAATTGAAGCAGAACACATTGTTGGAGTGTCAGAATGCATAGATAGAAGGCAAATAAGCGTTCTATGGCTTTATTTCGCTTAGTTGCTTACTCTTGAGTAGAAATGCATATTCACTACTGAAATAAGCACCTTTGTAAAATGAGCCAATTGAAGCAGAACACATTGTTGGAGTGTCAGAATGCATAGATAGAAGGCAGATAAGCGTTCTATGGCTTTATTTCGATTAGTTGCTTACTCTTGAATAGAACTGCATCTGCACTCCAGAAATATGCACCGTTGTAAACTGAGCCAAATTTAAGCAAAACACGTTGTTGGAGTGTCAGAATGCATGGATAGAAGGCAAATAAGCGTTCTATGGCTTTATTTCGCTTAGTTGCTTACTCTTGAGTAGAACTGCATCTGCACTCCAGAAATATGCACCGTTGTAAATTGAGCCAAATTTAAGCAAAACACGTTGTTGGAGTGTCAGAATGCATGGATAGAAGGCAAATAAGCGTTCTATGGCTTTATTTCGCTTAGTTGCTTACCCTTGAGTAGAAATGCATCTGCACTCCTGAAATATGCACCTTAGTAAAATGAGCCAAATTGAAGCAGAACACATTGTTGGAGTGTCAGAATGCATAGATAGAAGGCAAATAAGCGTTCTATGGCTTTATTTCGCTTAGTTGCTTACTGTTGAGTAGAACTGCATGTTCACTCCAGAAATAAGCACCTTTGTAAAATGAGCCAAATTGAAGCAGAACACATTTTTGGAGTGTTAGAATACATAGAAAGAAGGAAAGTAAGCGTTCTATGGCTTTATTTCGCTTAGTTGCTTACTCTTGAGTAGAAATGCATCTGCACTCCAGTAATAAGCACCTTTTTAAAATGAGCCAATTGAAGCAGAACACATTGTTGGAGTGTCAGAATGCATAGAAAGAAGGAAAGTAAGCATTCTATGGCTTTATTTCGCTTAGTTGCTTACTCTTGAGTAGAAATGCATCTGCACTCCAGTAATAAGCACCTTCTTAAAATGAGCCAAATTGAAGCAGAACACATTGTTGGAGTGTCAGAATGCATAGAAAGAAGGCAAGTAAGCGTTCTATGGCTTTATTTCGCTTAGTTGCTTACTCATGAGTAGAACTTCATGTTCACTCCAGACATAAGCACCTTTGTAAAATGAGCCAAATTGAAGCAGAACACATTGTTGGAGTGTCAGAATGCATAGATAGAGGGCAAATAAGCGTTCTATGGCTTTATTTCGATTACTTGCTTACTCATGAGTAGAACTTCATGTTCACTCCAGAAATAAGCACCTTTGTAAAATGAGCCAAATTGAAGCAGAATACATTGTTGGAGTGTCAGAATTCATAGATTGAAGGCAAATAAGCGTTCCATGGCTTTATTTCGCTTAGTTGCTTACTCTTGAGTAGAACTGCATATTCACTCCAGGAATAAGCACCGTTGTAAAATGAGCCAAATTGAAGCAGAACACATTGGTGGAGTGTCAGAATGCATAGATAGAAGTCAAATAAGCGTTCTATGGCTTTATTTCGCTTAGTTGCTTACTCTTGAGTAGAACTGCATGTTCACGCCAGAAATGAGCATCTTTGTAAAATGAGCCAAAATGAAGCAGAAAACATTGTTGGAGTGTCAGAATGCATAGATAGAAGGCAAATAAGCGTTCTATGGCTTTATTTCGCTTAGTTGCTTACTCTTGAGTAGAACTGCATATTCACTCAAGAAATGAGCACCTTTGTGAAATGACCCAAATTGAAGCAGAATACATTGGTGGAGTGTCAGAATGCATAGATAGAAGGCAAATGGGCGTTCCATGGCTTTATTTCGCTTAGTTGCTTACTCTTGAGTAGAAATGCATCTGCACTCCTGAAATAAGCACCTTTGTAAAATGAGCCAAATTGAAGCAGAACAAATTGTTGGAGTGTCAGAAAGCATAGATAGAAGGCAAATAAGCGTTCTATGGACTTATTTCGGTTAGTTGCTTACTCTTGAGTAGAACTGCATGTTCACTCCAGAAATAAGCACCTTTGTAAAATGAGCCAAATTGAAGCAGAACACATTGTTGGAGTGTCAGAAAGCATAGATAGAAGGCAAATAAGCGTTCTATGGCCTTATTTCGCTTAGTTCCTAACACTTGAGTAGAACTGCATGTTCACTCCAGAAATAAGCATCTTTGTAAAATGAGCCAAATTGAAGCAGAACACATTGTTGGAGTTTCAGAATGCATAGAAAGAAGGAAAGTAAGCGTTCTATGGCTTTAGTTCGCTTAGTTGTTTACTCTTGAGTAGAACTGCATGTTCACTCCAGAAATGAGGACCTTTGTAAAATGAGCCATATTGAAGCAGAACACATTGATGGATTGTCAGAATGCATAGATAGAAGGCAAATAAGCGTTCTATGGCTTTATTTCGCTTAGTTGCTTACTCTTGAGTAGAAATGCATCTGCACTCCTGAAATATGCACCGTTGTAAATTGAGCCAAATTTAAGCAAAACACGTTGTTGGAGTGTCAGAATGGGTGGATAGAAGGCAAATAAGCGTTCTATGGCTTTATTTCGCTTAGTTGCTTACTCTTGAGTAGAAATGCATCTGCACCCCTGAAATAAGCACCTTTGTAAAATGAGCCAAATTGAAGCAGAACACATTGTTGGAGTGTCAGAATGCATAGGTAGAAGGCAAATCAGCGTTCTATGGCTTTATTTCGCTTAGCTGCTTACTCTTGAGTAGAAATGCATCCGCACTCCAGAAATAAGCACCTTTGTAAAATGAGCCAAATTGAAGCAGAACACATCGTTGGAGTGTCAGAATGCATAGATAGAAGGCAAATAAGCGTTCTATGGCTTTGTTTCGCTTAGTTGCTTACTCTTGAGTAGAACTGCATGTTCACTCCAGAAATGAGCACCTTTGTAAAATGAGCCAAATTGAAGCAGAACACATTGTTGGAGTGTCAGAATGCATAGATAGAAGGCAAATAAGCGTTCTATGTCTTTATTTTGCTTAGTTGCTTACTCTTGAGTAGAACTGCATATTCACTCCAGAAATGAGCACCTTTGTAAAATGAGCCAAATTGAAGCAGAACACATCGTTGGAGTGTCAGAATGCATAGATAGAAGGCAAATAAGCGTTCTATGGCTTTATTTCGCTTAGTTGCTTACTCTTGAGTAGAAATGCATCTGCACTCCTGAAATATGCACCGTTGTAAATTGAGCCAAATTTAAGCAAAACACGTTGTTGGAGTGTCAGAATGGGTGGATAGAAGGCAAATGAGCGTTCTATGGCTTTATTTCGCTTAGTTGCTTACTCTTGAGTAGAAATGCATCTGCACTCCTGAAATAAGCACCTTTGTAAAATGAGCCAAATTGAAGCAGAACACATTGTTGGAGTGTCAGAATGCATAGGTAGGAGGCAAATCAGCGTTCTATGGCTTTATTTCGCTTAGTTGCTTACTCTTGAGTAGAACTGCATATTCACTCCCGAAATAAGCAACTTTGTAAAATGAGCCAAATTGAAGCAGAACACATTGTTGGAGTGTCAGAATGCATAGAAAGAAGGCAAATCAGCGTTCTATGGCTTTATTTCGCTTAGTTGCTTACTCTTGAGTAGAACTGCATATTCACTCCAGAAATGAGCACCTTTGTAAAATGAGCCATATTGAAGCAGAACACATTGATGGAGTGTCAGAATGCATAGATAGTAGGCAAATAAGCGTTCTATGGCTTTATTTCGCTTAGTTGCTTACTCTTGAGTAGAACTGCATCTGCACTCCAGAAATAAGCACCTTTGTAAAATGAGCCAAATTGAAGCAGAACACATCGTTGGAGTGTCAGAATGCATAGATAGAAGGCAAATAAGCGTTCTATGGCTTTGTTTCGCTTAGTTGCTTACTCTTGAGTAGAACTGCATGTTCACTCCAGAAATGATCACCTTTGTAAAATGAGCCAAATTGAAGCAGAACACATTGTTGGAGTGTCAGAATGCATAGAAAGAAGGCAAATAAGCGTTCTATGGCTTTATTTCGCTTAGTTGCTTACTCTTGAGTAGAACAGCATCCGCACTCCAGAAATAAGCACCTTTGTAAAATGAGCCATATTGAAGCAGAACACATTGATGGAGTGTCAGAATGCATAGATAGAAGGCAAATAAGCGTTCTATGGCTTTATTTCGCTTAGTTGCTTACTCTTGAGTAGAAATGCATATTCACTACTGAAATAAGCACCTTTGTAAAATGAGCCAATTGAAGCAGAACACATTGTTGGAGTGTCAGAATGCATAGATAGAAGGCAGATAAGCGTTCTATGGCTTTATTTCGATTAGTTGCTTACTCTTGAATAGAACTGCATCTGCACTCCAGAAATATGCACCGTTGTAAACTGAGCCAAATTTAAGCAAAACACGTTGTTGGAGTGTCAGAATGCATGGATAGAAGGCAAATAAGCGTTCTATGGCTTTATTTCGCTTAGTTGCTTACTCTTGAGTAGAACTGCATCTGCACTCCAGAAATATGCACCGTTGTAAATTGAGCCAAATTTAAGCAAAACACGTTGTTGGAGTGTCAGAATGCATGGATAGAAGGCAAATAAGCGTTCTATGGCTTTATTTCGCTTAGTTGCTTACCCTTGAGTAGAAATGCATCTGCACTCCTGAAATATGCACCTTAGTAAAATGAGCCAAATTGAAGCAGAACACATTGTTGGAGTGTCAGAATGCATAGATAGAAGGCAAATAAGCGTTCTATGGCTTTATTTCGCTTAGTTGCTTACTGTTGAGTAGAACTGCATGTTCACTCCAGAAATAAGCACCTTTGTAAAATGAGCCAAATTGAAGCAGAACACATTTTTGGAGTGTTAGAATACATAGAAAGAAGGAAAGTAAGCGTTCTATGGCTTTATTTCGCTTAGTTGCTTACTCTTGAGTAGAAATGCATCTGCACTCCAGTAATAAGCACCTTTTTAAAATGAGCCAATTGAAGCAGAACACATTGTTGGAGTGTCAGAATGCATAGAAAGAAGGAAAGTAAGCATTCTATGGCTTTATTTCGCTTAGTTGCTTACTCTTGAGTAGAAATGCATCTGCACTCCAGTAATAAGCACCTTCTTAAAATGAGCCAAATTGAAGCAGAACACATTGTTGGAGTGTCAGAATGCATAGAAAGAAGGCAAGTAAGCGTTCTATGGCTTTATTTCGCTTAGTTGCTTACTCATGAGTAGAACTTCATGTTCACTCCAGACATAAGCACCTTTGTAAAATGAGCCAAATTGAAGCAGAACACATTGTTGGAGTGTCAGAATGCATAGATAGAGGGCAAATAAGCGTTCTATGGCTTTATTTCGATTACTTGCTTACTCATGAGTAGAACTTCATGTTCACTCCAGAAATAAGCACCTTTGTAAAATGAGCCAAATTGAAGCAGAATACATTGTTGGAGTGTCAGAATTCATAGATTGAAGGCAAATAAGCGTTCCATGGCTTTATTTCGCTTAGTTGCTTACTCTTGAGTAGAACTGCATATTCACTCCAGGAATAAGCACCGTTGTAAAATGAGCCAAATTGAAGCAGAACACATTGGTGGAGTGTCAGAATGCATAGATAGAAGTCAAATAAGCGTTCTATGGCTTTATTTCGCTTAGTTGCTTACTCTTGAGTAGAACTGCATGTTCACGCCAGAAATGAGCATCTTTGTAAAATGAGCCAAAATGAAGCAGAAAACATTGTTGGAGTGTCAGAATGCATAGATAGAAGGCAAATAAGCGTTCTATGGCTTTATTTCGCTTAGTTGCTTACTCTTGAGTAGAACTGCATATTCACTCAAGAAATGAGCACCTTTGTGAAATGACCCAAATTGAAGCAGAATACATTGGTGGAGTGTCAGAATGCATAGATAGAAGGCAAATGGGCGTTCCATGGCTTTATTTCGCTTAGTTGCTTACTCTTGAGTAGAAATGCATCTGCACTCCTGAAATAAGCACCTTTGTAAAATGAGCCAAATTGAAGCAGAACAAATTGTTGGAGTGTCAGAAAGCATAGATAGAAGGCAAATAAGCGTTCTATGGACTTATTTCGGTTAGTTGCTTACTCTTGAGTAGAACTGCATGTTCACTCCAGAAATAAGCACCTTTGTAAAATGAGCCAAATTGAAGCAGAACACATTGTTGGAGTGTCAGAAAGCATAGATAGAAGGCAAATAAGCGTTCTATGGCCTTATTTCGCTTAGTTCCTAACACTTGAGTAGAACTGCATGTTCACTCCAGAAATAAGCATCTTTGTAAAATGAGCCAAATTGAAGCAGAACACATTGTTGGAGTTTCAGAATGCATAGAAAGAAGGAAAGTAAGCGTTCTATGGCTTTAGTTCGCTTAGTTGTTTACTCTTGAGTAGAACTGCATGTTCACTCCAGAAATGAGGACCTTTGTAAAATGAGCCATATTGAAGCAGAACACATTGATGGATTGTCAGAATGCATAGATAGAAGGCAAATAAGCGTTCTATGGCTTTATTTCGCTTAGTTGCTTACTCTTGAGTAGAAATGCATCTGCACTCCTGAAATATGCACCGTTGTAAATTGAGCCAAATTTAAGCAAAACACGTTGTTGGAGTGTCAGAATGGGTGGATAGAAGGCAAATAAGCGTTCTATGGCTTTATTTCGCTTAGTTGCTTACTCTTGAGTAGAAATGCATCTGCACCCCTGAAATAAGCACCTTTGTAAAATGAGCCAAATTGAAGCAGAACACATTGTTGGAGTGTCAGAATGCATAGGTAGAAGGCAAATCAGTGTTCTATGGCTTTATTTCGCTTAGTTGCTTACTCTTGAGTAGAACTGCATATTCACTCCCGAAATAAGCAACTTTGTAAAATGAGCCAAATTGAAGCAGAACACATTGTTGGAGTGTCAGAATGCATAGAAAGAAGGCAAATAAGCATTCTATGGCTTTATTTCGCTTAGCTGCTTACTCTTGAGTAGAAATGCATCCGCACTCCAGAAATAAGCACCTTTGTAAAATGAGCCAAATTGAAGCAGAACACATCGTTGGAGTGTCAGAATGCATAGATAGAAGGCAAATAAGCGTTCTATGGCTTTGTTTCGCTTAGTTGCTTACTCTTGAGTAGAACTGCATGTTCACTCCAGAAATGAGCACCTTTGTAAAATGAGCCAAATTGAAGCAGAACACATTGTTGGAGTGTCAGAATGCATAGATAGAAGGCAAATAAGCGTTCTATGTCTTTATTTTGCTTAGTTGCTTACTCTTGAGTAGAACTGCATATTCACTCCAGAAATGAGCACCTTTGTAAAATGAGCCAAATTGAAGCAGAACACATCGTTGGAGTGTCAGAATGCATAGATAGAAGGCAAATAAGCGTTCTATGGCTTTATTTCGCTTAGTTGCTTACTCTTGAGTAGAAATGCATCTGCACTCCTGAAATATGCACCGTTGTAAATTGAGCCAAATTTAAGCAAAACACGTTGTTGGAGTGTCAGAATGGGTGGATAGAAGGCAAATGAGCGTTCTATGGCTTTATTTCGCTTAGTTGCTTACTCTTGAGTAGAAATGCATCTGCACTCCTGAAATAAGCACCTTTGTAAAATGAGCCAAATTGAAGCAGAACACATTGTTGGAGTGTCAGAATGCATAGGTAGAAGGCAAATCAGCGTTCTATGGCTTTATTTCGCTTAGCTGCTTACTCTTGAGTAGAAATGCATCTGCACCCCTGAAATAAGCACCTTTGTAAAATGAGCCAAATTGAAGCAGAACACATTGTTGGAGTGTCAGAATGCATAGGTAGAAGGCAAATCAGCGTTCTATGGCTTTATTTCGCTTAGTTGCTTACTCTTGAGTAGAACTGCATATTCACTCCAGAAATGAGCACCTTTGTAAAATGAGCCATATTGAAGCAGAACACATTGATGGAGTGTCAGAATGCATAGATAGTAGGCAAATAAGCGTTCTATGGCTTTATTTCGCTTAGTTGCTTACTCTTGAGTAGAACTGCATCTGCACTCCAGAAATAAGCACCTTTGTAAAATGAGCCAAATTGAAGCAGAACACATCGTTGGAGTGTCAGAATGCATAGATAGAAGGCAAATAAGCGTTCTATGGCTTTGTTTCGCTTAGTTGCTTACTCTTGAGTAGAACTGCATGTTCACTCCAGAAATGATCACCTTTGTAAAATGAGCCAAATTGAAGCAGAACACATTGTTGGAGTGTCAGAATGCATAGAAAGAAGGCAAATAAGCGTTCTATGGCTTTATTTCGCTTAGTTGCTTACTCTTGAGTAGAACAGCATCCGCACTCCAGAAATAAGCACCTTTGTAAAATGAGCCATATTGAAGCAGAACACATTGATGGAGTGTCAGAATGCATAGATAGAAGGCAAATAAGCGTTCTATGGCTTTATTTCGCTCAGTTGCTTACTCTTGAGTAGAACTGCATATTCACTCCCGAAATAAGCAACTTTGTAAAATGAGCCAAATTGAAGTAGAACACATTGTTGGAGTGTCAGAATGCATAGATAGAAGGCAAATAAGCGTTCTATGGCTTTATTTCGCTTAGTTGCTTACTCTTGAGTAGAACTGCATCTGCACTCCAGAAATATGCACCGTTGTAAATTGAGCCAAATTTGAGCAAAACATGTTGTTGGAGTGTCAGAATGCATAGATAGAAGGCAAATAAGTGTTCTATGGCTTTATTTCGCTTAGTTGCTTACTCTTGAGTAGAACTGCATATTCACTCCAGAAATAAGCACCTTTGTAAAATGAGCCAAATTGAAGCAGAACACATTGTTGGAGTGTCAGAAAGCATAGATAGAAGGCAAATAAGCGTTCTATGGCTTTATTTCGCTTAGTTGCTTACTCTTGAGTAGAACTGCATCCGCACTCCAGAAATAAGCACCTTTGTAAAATGAGCCAAATTGAAGCAGAACACATTGTTGAAGTGTCAGAATGCACAGACAGAAGGCAAAAAAGCGTTCTATAGGTTTATTTCGCTTAGTTCCTAACACTTGAGTAGAACTGCATGTTCACTCCAGAAATGAGCACCTTTGTAAAATGAGCCAAATTGAAGCAGAACACATTGTTGGAGTTTCAGAATGCATAGAAAGAAGGAAAGTAAGCGTTCTATGGCTTTAGTTCGCTTAGTTGCTTACTCTTGAGTAGAACTGCATGTTCACTCCAGAAATGAGCACCTTTGTAAAATGAGCCATATTGAAGCAGAACACATTGATGGAGTGTCAGAATGCATAGATAGAAGGCAAATAAGCGTTCTATGGCTTTATTTCGCTTAGTTGCTTACTCTTGAGTAGAACTGCATCTGCACTCCTGAAATATGCACCGTTGTAAATTGAGCCAAATTTAAGCAAAACACGTTGTTGGAGTGTCAGAATGCATAGATAGTAGGCAAATAAGCGTTCTATGGCTTTATTTCGCTTAGTTGCTTACTCTTGAGTAGAAATGCATCCGCACTCCAGAAATAAGCACCTTTGTAAAATGAGCCAAATTGAAGCAGAACACATCGTTGGAGTGTCAGAATGCATAGATAGAAGGCAAATAAGCGTTCTATGGCTTTGTTTCGCTTAGTTGCTTACTCTTGAGTAGAACTGCATGTTCACTCCAGAAATGATCACCTTTGTAAAATGAGCCAAATTGAAGCAGAACACATTGTTGGAGTGTCATAATGCATAGAAAGAAGGCAAATAAGCGTTCTATGGCTTTATTTCGCTTAGTTGCTTACTCTTGAGTAGAACAGCATCCGCACTCCAGAAATAAGCACCTTTGTAAAATGAGCCATATTGAAGCAGAACACATTGATGGAGTGTCAGAATGCATAGATAGAAGGCAAATAAGCGTTCTATGGCTTTATTTCGCTCAGTTGCTTACTCTTGAGTAGAACTGCATATTCACTCCCGAAATAAGCAACTTTGTAAAATGAGCCAAATTGAAGTAGAACACATTGTTGGAGTGTCAGAATGCATAGATAGAAGGCAAATAAGCGTTCTATGGCTTTATTTCGCTTAGTTGCTTACTCTTGAGTAGAACTGCATCTGCACTCCAGAAATATGCACCGTTGTAAATTGAGCCAAATTTGAGCAAAACATGTTGTTGGAGTGTCAGAATGCATAGATAGAAGGCAAATAAGTGTTCTATGGCTTTATTTCGCTTAGTTGCTTACTCTTGAGTAGAACTGCATATTCACTCCAGAAATAAGCACCTTTGTAAAATGAGCCAAATTGAAGCAGAACACATTGTTGGAGTGTCAGAAAGCATAGATAGAAGGCAAATAAGCGTTCTATGGCTTTATTTCGCTTAGTTGCTTACTCTTGAGTAGAACTGCATGTTCACTCCAGAAATAAGCACCTTTGTAAAATGAGCCAAATTGAAGCAGAACACATTGTTGGAGTGTCAGAATGCATAGATAGAAGGCAAATAAGCGTTCTATGGCTTTCTTTTGCTTAGTAGCTTACTCTTGAGTAGAACAGCATCCGCACTCCAGAAATAAGCACCTTTGTAAAATGAGCCAAATTGAAGCAGAACACATCGATGGAGTGTCAGAATGCACAGACAGAAGGCAAAAAAGCGTTCTATAGGTTTATTTTGCTTAGTTCCTAACACTTGAGTAGAACTGCATCAGCACTCCAGAAATATGCACCGTTCTAAATTGAGCCAAATTTAAGCAAAACATGTTGTTGGAGTGTCAGAATGCATGGATAGAAGGCAAATAAGCGTTCTATGGCTTTATTTCGCTTAGTTGCTTACTCTTGAGTAGAAGTGCATCTGCACTCCAGAAATAAGCACCTTTATAAAATGAGCCAAATTGAAGCAGAACACATTGTTGGAGTGTCAGAATGCATAGAAAGAAGGCAAGTAAGCGTTCTATGGCTTTATTTCGCTTAGTTGCTTACTCATGAGTAGAACTTCATGTTCACTCCAGACATAAGCACCTTTGTAAAATGAGCCATATTTAAGCAGAACACATTGTTGGAGTGTCAGAATGCATAGATAGAAGGCAAATAAGCGTTCTATGGCTTTATTTCGCTTAGTTGCTTACTCTTGAGTAGAAATGCATATTCACTACTGAAATAAGCACCTTTGTAAAATGAGCCAATTGAAGCAGAACACATTGTTGGAGTGTCAGAATGCATAGATAGAAGGCAGATAAGCGTTCTATGGCTTTATTTCGATTAGTTGCTTACTCTTGAATAGAACTGCATCTGCACTCCAGAAATATGCACCGTTGTAAACTGAGCCAAATTTAAGCAAAACACGTTGTTGGAGTGTCAGAATGCATGGATAGAAGGCAAATAAGCGTTCTATGGCTTTATTTCGCTTAGTTGCTTACTCTTGAGTAGAACTGCATCTGCACTCCAGAAATATGCACCGTTGTAAATTGAGCCAAATTTAAGCAAAACACGTTGTTGGAGTGTCAGAATGCATGGATAGAAGGCAAATAAGCGTTCTATGGCTTTATTTCGCTTAGTTGCTTACCCTTGAGTAGAAATGCATCTGCACTCCTGAAATATGCACCTTAGTAAAATGAGCCAAATTGAAGCAGAACACATTGTTGGAGTGTCAGAATGCATAGATAGAAGGCAAATAAGCGTTCTATGGCTTTATTTCGCTTAGTTGCTTACTGTTGAGTAGAACTGCATGTTCACTCCAGAAATAAGCACCTTTGTAAAATGAGCCAAATTGAAGCAGAACACATTTTTGGAGTGTTAGAATACATAGAAAGAAGGAAAGTAAGCGTTCTATGGCTTTATTTCGCTTAGTTGCTTACTCTTGAGTAGAAATGCATCTGCACTCCAGTAATAAGCACCTTTTTAAAATGAGCCAATTGAAGCAGAACACATTGTTGGAGTGTCAGAATGCATAGAAAGAAGGAAAGTAAGCATTCTATGGCTTTATTTCGCTTAGTTGCTTACTCTTGAGTAGAAATGCATCTGCACTCCAGTAATAAGCACCTTCTTAAAATGAGCCAAATTGAAGCAGAACACATTGTTGGAGTGTCAGAATGCATAGAAAGAAGGCAAGTAAGCGTTCTATGGCTTTATTTCGCTTAGTTGCTTACTCATGAGTAGAACTTCATGTTCACTCCAGACATAAGCACCTTTGTAAAATGAGCCAAATTGAAGCAGAACACATTGTTGGAGTGTCAGAATGCATAGATAGAGGGCAAATAAGCGTTCTATGGCTTTATTTCGATTACTTGCTTACTCATGAGTAGAACTTCATGTTCACTCCAGAAATAAGCACCTTTGTAAAATGAGCCAAATTGAAGCAGAATACATTGTTGGAGTGTCAGAATTCATAGATTGAAGGCAAATAAGCGTTCCATGGCTTTATTTCGCTTAGTTGCTTACTCTTGAGTAGAACTGCATATTCACTCCAGGAATAAGCACCGTTGTAAAATGAGCCAAATTGAAGCAGAACACATTGGTGGAGTGTCAGAATGCATAGATAGAAGTCAAATAAGCGTTCTATGGCTTTATTTCGCTTAGTTGCTTACTCTTGAGTAGAACTGCATGTTCACGCCAGAAATGAGCATCTTTGTAAAATGAGCCAAAATGAAGCAGAAAACATTGTTGGAGTGTCAGAATGCATAGATAGAAGGCAAATAAGCGTTCTATGGCTTTATTTCGCTTAGTTGCTTACTCTTGAGTAGAACTGCATATTCACTCAAGAAATGAGCACCTTTGTGAAATGACCCAAATTGAAGCAGAATACATTGGTGGAGTGTCAGAATGCATAGATAGAAGGCAAATGGGCGTTCCATGGCTTTATTTCGCTTAGTTGCTTACTCTTGAGTAGAAATGCATCTGCACTCCTGAAATAAGCACCTTTGTAAAATGAGCCAAATTGAAGCAGAACAAATTGTTGGAGTGTCAGAAAGCATAGATAGAAGGCAAATAAGCGTTCTATGGACTTATTTCGGTTAGTTGCTTACTCTTGAGTAGAACTGCATGTTCACTCCAGAAATAAGCACCTTTGTAAAATGAGCCAAATTGAAGCAGAACACATTGTTGGAGTGTCAGAAAGCATAGATAGAAGGCAAATAAGCGTTCTATGGCCTTATTTCGCTTAGTTCCTAACACTTGAGTAGAACTGCATGTTCACTCCAGAAATAAGCATCTTTGTAAAATGAGCCAAATTGAAGCAGAACACATTGTTGGAGTTTCAGAATGCATAGAAAGAAGGAAAGTAAGCGTTCTATGGCTTTAGTTCGCTTAGTTGTTTACTCTTGAGTAGAACTGCATGTTCACTCCAGAAATGAGGACCTTTGTAAAATGAGCCATATTGAAGCAGAACACATTGATGGATTGTCAGAATGCATAGATAGAAGGCAAATAAGCGTTCTATGGCTTTATTTCGCTTAGTTGCTTACTCTTGAGTAGAAATGCATCTGCACTCCTGAAATATGCACCGTTGTAAATTGAGCCAAATTTAAGCAAAACACGTTGTTGGAGTGTCAGAATGGGTGGATAGAAGGCAAATAAGCGTTCTATGGCTTTATTTCGCTTAGTTGCTTACTCTTGAGTAGAAATGCATCTGCACCCCTGAAATAAGCACCTTTGTAAAATGAGCCAAATTGAAGCAGAACACATTGTTGGAGTGTCAGAATGCATAGGTAGAAGGCAAATCAGTGTTCTATGGCTTTATTTCGCTTAGTTGCTTACTCTTGAGTAGAACTGCATATTCACTCCCGAAATAAGCAACTTTGTAAAATGAGCCAAATTGAAGCAGAACACATTGTTGGAGTGTCAGAATGCATAGAAAGAAGGCAAATAAGCATTCTATGGCTTTATTTCGCTTAGCTGCTTACTCTTGAGTAGAAATGCATCCGCACTCCAGAAATAAGCACCTTTGTAAAATGAGCCAAATTGAAGCAGAACACATCGTTGGAGTGTCAGAATGCATAGATAGAAGGCAAATAAGCGTTCTATGGCTTTGTTTCGCTTAGTTGCTTACTCTTGAGTAGAACTGCATGTTCACTCCAGAAATGAGCACCTTTGTAAAATGAGCCAAATTGAAGCAGAACACATTGTTGGAGTGTCAGAATGCATAGATAGAAGGCAAATAAGCGTTCTATGTCTTTATTTTGCTTAGTTGCTTACTCTTGAGTAGAACTGCATATTCACTCCAGAAATGAGCACCTTTGTAAAATGAGCCAAATTGAAGCAGAACACATCGTTGGAGTGTCAGAATGCATAGATAGAAGGCAAATAAGCGTTCTATGGCTTTATTTCGCTTAGTTGCTTACTCTTGAGTAGAAATGCATCTGCACTCCTGAAATATGCACCGTTGTAAATTGAGCCAAATTTAAGCAAAACACGTTGTTGGAGTGTCAGAATGGGTGGATAGAAGGCAAATGAGCGTTCTATGGCTTTATTTCGCTTAGTTGCTTACTCTTGAGTAGAAATGCATCTGCACTCCTGAAATAAGCACCTTTGTAAAATGAGCCAAATTGAAGCAGAACACATTGTTGGAGTGTCAGAATGCATAGGTAGAAGGCAAATCAGCGTTCTATGGCTTTATTTCGCTTAGTTGCTTACTCTTGAGTAGAACTGCATATTCACTCCCGAAATAAGCAACTTTGTAAAATGAGCCAAATTGAAGCAGAACACATTGTTGGAGTGTCAGAATGCATAGAAAGAAGGCAAATCAGCGTTCTATGGCTTTATTTCGCTTAGTTGCTTACTCTTGAGTAGAACTGCATATTCACTCCAGAAATGAGCACCTTTGTAAAATGAGCCATATTGAAGCAGAACACATTGATGGAGTGTCAGAATGCATAGATAGTAGGCAAATAAGCGTTCTATGGCTTTATTTCGCTTAGTTGCTTACTCTTGAGTAGAACTGCATCTGCACTCCAGAAATAAGCACCTTTGTAAAATGAGCCAAATTGAAGCAGAACACATCGTTGGAGTGTCAGAATGCATAGATAGAAGGCAAATAAGCGTTCTATGGCTTTGTTTCGCTTAGTTGCTTACTCTTGAGTAGAACTGCATGTTCACTCCAGAAATGATCACCTTTGTAAAATGAGCCAAATTGAAGCAGAACACATTGTTGGAGTGTCAGAATGCATAGAAAGAAGGCAAATAAGCGTTCTATGGCTTTATTTCGCTTAGTTGCTTACTCTTGAGTAGAACAGCATCCGCACTCCAGAAATAAGCACCTTTGTAAAATGAGCCATATTGAAGCAGAACACATTGATGGAGTGTCAGAATGCATAGATAGAAGGCAAATAAGCGTTCTATGGCTTTATTTCGCTCAGTTGCTTACTCTTGAGTAGAACTGCATATTCACTCCCGAAATAAGCAACTTTGTAAAATGAGCCAAATTGAAGTAGAACACATTGTTGGAGTGTCAGAATGCATAGATAGAAGGCAAATAAGCGTTCTATGGCTTTATTTCGCTTAGTTGCTTACTCTTGAGTAGAACTGCATCTGCACTCCAGAAATATGCACCGTTGTAAATTGAGCCAAATTTGAGCAAAACATGTTGTTGGAGTGTCAGAATGCATAGATAGAAGGCAAATAAGTGTTCTATGGCTTTATTTCGCTTAGTTGCTTACTCTTGAGTAGAACTGCATATTCACTCCAGAAATAAGCACCTTTGTAAAATGAGCCAAATTGAAGCAGAACACATTGTTGGAGTGTCAGAAAGCATAGATAGAAGGCAAATAAGCGTTCTATGGCTTTATTTCGCTTAGTTGCTTACTCTTGAGTAGAACTGCATCCGCACTCCAGAAATAAGCACCTTTGTAAAATGAGCCAAATTGAAGCAGAACACATTGTTGAAGTGTCAGAATGCACAGACAGAAGGCAAAAAAGCGTTCTATAGGTTTATTTCGCTTAGTTCCTAACACTTGAGTAGAACTGCATGTTCACTCCAGAAATGAGCACCTTTGTAAAATGAGCCAAATTGAAGCAGAACACATTGTTGGAGTTTCAGAATGCATAGAAAGAAGGAAAGTAAGCGTTCTATGGCTTTAGTTCGCTTAGTTGCTTACTCTTGAGTAGAACTGCATGTTCACTCCAGAAATGAGCACCTTTGTAAAATGAGCCATATTGAAGCAGAACACATTGATGGAGTGTCAGAATGCATAGATAGAAGGCAAATAAGCGTTCTATGGCTTTATTTCGCTTAGTTGCTTACTCTTGAGTAGAACTGCATCTGCACTCCTGAAATATGCACCGTTGTAAATTGAGCCAAATTTAAGCAAAACACGTTGTTGGAGTGTCAGAATGGATGGATAGAAGGCAAATAAGCGTTCTATGGCTTTATTTCGCTTAGTTGCTTACTCTTGAGTAGAAATGCATCCGCACTCCAGAAATAAGCACCTTTGTAAAATGAGCCAAATTGAAGCAGAACACATCGTTGGAGTGTCAGAATGCATAGAAAGAAGGCAAATAAGCGTTCTATGGCTTTATTTCGCTTACCTGCTTACTCTTGAGTAGAAATGCATCCGCACTCCAGAAATAAGCACCTTTGTAAAATGAGCCAAATTGAAGCAGAACACATCGTTGGAGTGTCAGAATGCATAGATAGAAGGCAAATAAGCGTTCTATGGCTTTGTTTCGCTTAGTTGCTTACTCTTGAGTAGAACTGCATGTTCACTCCAGAAATGAGCACCTTTGTAAAATGAGCCATATTGAAGCAGAACACATTGATGGAGTGTCAGAATGCATAGATAGAAGGCAAATAAGCGTTCTATGACTTTATTTCGCTTAGTTGCTTACTCTTGAGTAGAACTGCATCTGCACTCCTGAAATATGCACCGTTGTAAATTGAGCCAAATTTAAGCAAAACACATTGTTGGAGTGTCAGAATGCATGGATAGAAGGCAAATAAGCGTTCTATGGCTTTATTTCGCTTAGTTGCTTACTATTGAGTAGAACTGCATCTGCACTCCTGAAATATGCACCGTTGTAAATTGAATCAAATTTAAGCAAAACACGTTGTTGGAGTGTCAGAATGCATAGATAGAAGGGAAATAAGCGTTCTATGGCTTTATTTCGCTTACTTGCTTACTCTTGAGTAGAACTGCATGTTCACTCCAGAAATGAGCACCTTTGTAAAATGAGCCAAAGTGAAGCAGAACACATTGTAGGAGTGTCAGAATGCATAGATAGAAGGCAAATAAGCGTTCTATGGCTTTATTTCGCTTAGTTGCTTACTCTTGAGTAGAAATCCATCTGCACTCCAGTAATAAGCACCTTTGTTGTTGTTGTTGTTTAGTCGTTTAGTCGTGTCCGACTCTTCGTGACCCCATGGACCATAGCACGCCAGGCACTCCTGTCTTGCACTGCCTCCCGCAGTTTGGTCAAACTCATGTTCGTAGCTTCGAGAACACTGTCCAACCATCTTGTCCTCTGTCGTCCCCTTCTCCTAGTGCCATCAATCTTTCCCAACATCAGGGTCTTTTCCAAGGATTCTTCTCTTCTCATGAGGTGGCCAAAGTATTGGAGCCTCAGCTTCACGATCTGTCCTTCCAGGGAGCACTCAGGGCTGATTTCCTTAAGAATGGATAGGTTTGATCTTCTAGCAGTCCATGGGACTCTCAAGAGTCTCCTCCAGCACCATAATTCAAAAGCATCAATTCTTCGACGATCAGCCTTCTTTATGGTCCAGCTCTCACTTCCATACATCACTAATGGGAAAACCATAGCTTTAACTATACGGACCTTTGTCGGCAAAGTGCTGTCTCTGCTTTTTAAGATGCTGTCTAGGTTTGTCATTGCTTTTCTCCCAAGAAGCAGGCGTCTTTTAATTTCGTGACTGCTGTCACCATCTGCAGTGATCAAGGAGCCTAAGAAAGTAAAATCTCTCACTGCCTCCATTTCTTCCCCTTCTATTTGCCAGGAGGTGATTGGACCAGTGGCCATGATCTTGGTTTTTTTGATGTTGAGCTTCAGACCATATTTTGCGCTCTCCTCTTTCACCCTCATTAAAAGGTTCTTTAATTCCTCCTCGCTTTCTGCCATCAAGGTTGTGTCATCTGCATATCTGAGGTTGTTGATATTTTTTCCGGCAATCTTAATTCCGGCTTGGGATTCATCTAGTCCAGCCTTTCGCATGATGAATTCTGCATATAAGTTAAATAAGCAGGGAGACAATATACAACCTTGTCGTACTCCTTTCCCAATTTTGAACCAATCAGTTGTTCCATATCCAGTTCTAACTGTAGCTTCTTGTCCCACATAGAGATTTCTCAGGAGACAGATGAGGTGATCAGGCACTCCCATTTCTTTAAGAACTTGCCATAGTTTGCTGTGGTCGACACAGTCAAAGGCTTTTGCATAGTCAATGAAGCAAAAGTAGACGTTTTTCTGGAACTCTCTAGCTTTCTCCATAATCCAGCGCATGTTTGCTATTTGGTCTCTGGTTCCTCTGCCCTTTCGAAATCCAGCTTGCACTTCTGGGAGTTCTCGGTCCACATACTGCCTAAGCCTGCCTTGTAGAATTTTAAGCATAACCTTGCTAGCGTGTGAAATGAGCGCTATGGTGCGGTAGTTGGAGCATTCTTTGGCACTGCCCTTCTTTGGAATTGGGATGTAGACTGATCTTCTCCAATCCTCTGGCCATTGGTGAGTTTTCCAAACTTGCTGGCATATTGGGTGTAGCACCTTAACAGCACCTTTGTAAAATGAGCCAAATTGAAGCAGAACACATTGTTGGAGTGTCAGAATGCATAGATAGAAGGCAAATAAGTGTTCTATGGCTTTATTTCGCTTAGTTGCTTACTCTTGAGTAGAAATGCATCTGCACTCCAGTAATAAGCACCTTTTTAAAATGAGCCAATGGAAGCAGAACACATTGTTGGAGTGTCAGAATGCATAGATAGAAGGCAAATAAGCATTCTATGGCTTTATTTCACTTAGTTGCTTACTCATGAGTAGAACTTCATGTTCACTCCAGACATAAGCACCTTTGTAAAATGAGCCAAATTGAAGCAGAACACATTGTTGGAGTGTCAGAATGCATAGATAGAAGGCAAATAAGCGTTCTATGGCTTTATTTCGCTTAGTTGCTTACTCTTGAGTAGAAATGCATATTCACTCCTGAAATAAGCACCTTTGTAAAATGAGCCATATTGAAGCAGAACACATTGTTGGAGTGTCAGAATGCATAGATTGAAGGCCAATAAGCGTTCTATGGCTTTATTTCGCTTAGTTGCTTACTCTTGAGTAGAAATGCATCTGCACTCCTGTAATAAGCACCTTTGTAAAATGAGCCAAATTGAAGCAGAACACATTGTTGGAGTGTCAGAATGCATAGATAGAAGGCAAGAAAGCGTTCCATAGGTTTATTTCGCTTAGTTGCTTACTCTTGAGTAGAACTGCATATTCACTCCAGAAATAAGCACCTTTGTAAAATGAGCCAAATTGAAGCAGAATACATTGTTGGAGTGTCAGAATGCATAGATAGAAAGCAAAAAAGCGTTCTATGGCCTTATTTCGGTTAGTTGCTTACTCTTGAGTAGAACAGCATGTTCACTCCAGAAATAAGCATCTTTGTAAAATGAGCCAAATTGAAGCAGAACACATTGTTGGAGTGTCAGAAAGCATAGATAGAAGGCAAATAAGCGTTCTATGGCTTTATTTCGCTTAGTTGCTTACTCTTGAGTAGAACTGCATCCGCACTCCAGAAATAAGCACCTTTGTAAAATGAGCCAAATTGAAGCAGAACACATTGTTGAAGTGTCAGAATGCACAGACAGAAGGCAAAAAAGCGTTCTATAGGTTTATTTCGCTTAGTTCCTAATACTTGAGTAGAACTGCATGATCACTCCAGAAATAAGCATCTTTGTAAAATGAGCCAAATTGAAGCAGAACACATTGTTGGAGTTTCAGAATGCATAGAAAGAAGGAAAGTAAGCGTTCTATGGCTTTAGTTCGCTTAGTTGCTTACTCTTGAGTAGAACTGCATGTTCACTCCAGAAATGAGCACCTTTGTAAAATGAGCCATATTGAAGCAGAACACATTGATGGAGTGTCAGAATGCATAGATAGAAGGCAAATAAGCGTTCTATGGCTTTATTTCGCTTAGTTGCTTACTCTCGAGTAGAACTGCATATTCACTCCAGAAATAAGCAACTTTGTAAAATGAGCCAAATTGAAGCAGAACACATTGTTGGAGTGTCAGAATGCATAGAAAGAAGGCAAATAAGCGTTCTATGGCTTTATTTCGCTTAGCTGCTTACTCTTGAGTAGAAATGCATCCGCACTCCAGAAATAAGCACCTTTGTAAAATGAGCCAAATTGAAGCAGAACACATCGTTGGAGTGTCAGAATGCATAGATAGAAGGCAAATAAGCGTTCTATGGCTTTGTTTCGCTTAGTTGCTTACTCTTGAGTAGAACTGCATGTTCACTCCAGAAATGAGCACCTTTGTAAAATGAGCCAAATTGAAGCAGAACACATTGTTGGAGTGTCAGAATGCATAGATAGAAGGCAAATAAGCGTTCTATGTCTTTATTTTGCTTAGTTGCTTACTCTTGAGTAGAACTGCATATTCACTCCAGAAATGAGCACCTTTGTAAAATGAGCCATATTGAAGCAGAACACATTGATGGAGTGTCAGAATGCATAGATAGTAGGCAAATAAGCGTTCTATGGATTTATTTCGCTTAGTTGCTTACTCTTGAGTAGAACTGCATCTGCACTCCAGAAATAAGCACCTTTGTAAAATGAGCCAAATTGAAGCAGAACACATCGTTGGAGTGTCAGAATGCATAGATAGAAGGCAAATAAGCGTTCTATGGCTTTATTTCGCTTAGTTGCTTACTCTTGAGTAGAAATGCATCTGCACTCCTGAAATATGCACCGTTGTAAATTGAGCCAAATTTAAGCAAAACACGTTGTTGGAGTGTCAGAATGGGTGGATAGAAGGCAAATAAGCGTTCTATGGCTTTATTTCGCTTAGTTGCTTACTCTTGAGTAGAAATGCATCTGCACTCCTGAAATAAGCACCTTTGTAAAATGAGCCAAATTGAAGCAGAACACATTGTTGGAGTGTCAGAATGCATAGGTAGAAGGCAAATCAGCGTTCTATGGCTTTATTTCGCTTAGTTGCTTACTCTTGAGTAGAACTGCATATTCACTCCCGAAATAAGCAACTTTGTAAAATGAGCCAAATTGAAGCAGAACACATTGTTGGAGTGTCAGAATGCATAGAAAGAAGGCAAATCAGCGTTCTATGGCTTTATTTCGCTTAGCTGCTTACTCTTGAGTAGAAATGCATCCGCACTCCAGAAATAAGCACCTTTGTAAAATGAGCCAAATTGAAGCAGAACACATCGTTGGAGTGTCAGAATGCATAGATAGAAGGCAAATAAGCGTTCTATGGCTTTGTTTCGCTTAGTTGCTTACTCTTGAGTAGAACTGCATGTTCACTCCAGAAATGAGCACCTTTGTAAAATGAGCCAAATTGAAGCAGAACACATTGTTGAAGTGTCAGAATGCACAGACAGAAGGCAAAAAAGCGTTCTATAGGTTTATTTCGCTTAGTTCCTAATACTTGAGTAGAACTGCATGATCACTCCAGAAATAAGCATCTTTGTAAAATGAGCCAAATTGAAGCAGAACACATTGTTGGAGTTTCAGAATGCATAGAAAGAAGGAAAGTAAGCGTTCTATGGCTTTAGTTCGCTTAGTTGCTTACTCTTGAGTAGAACTGCATGTTCACTCCAGAAATGAGCACCTTTGTAAAATGAGCCATATTGAAGCAGAACACATTGATGGAGTGTCAGAATGCATAGATAGAAGGCAAATAAGCGTTCTATGGCTTTATTTCGCTTAGTTGCTTACTCTCGAGTAGAACTGCATATTCACTCCAGAAATAAGCAACTTTGTAAAATGAGCCAAATTGAAGCAGAACACATTGTTGGAGTGTCAGAATGCATAGAAAGAAGGCAAATAAGCGTTCTATGGCTTTATTTCGCTTAGCTGCTTACTCTTGAGTAGAAATGCATCCGCACTCCAGAAATAAGCACCTTTGTAAAATGAGCCAAATTGAAGCAGAACACATCGTTGGAGTGTCAGAATGCATAGATAGAAGGCAAATAAGCGTTCTATGGCTTTGTTTCGCTTAGTTGCTTACTCTTGAGTAGAACTGCATGTTCACTCCAGAAATGAGCACCTTTGTAAAATGAGCCAAATTGAAGCAGAACACATTGTTGGAGTGTCAGAATGCATAGATAGAAGGCAAATAAGCGTTCTATGTCTTTATTTTGCTTAGTTGCTTACTCTTGAGTAGAACTGCATATTCACTCCAGAAATGAGCACCTTTGTAAAATGAGCCATATTGAAGCAGAACACATTGATGGAGTGTCAGAATGCATAGATAGTAGGCAAATAAGCGTTCTATGGATTTATTTCGCTTAGTTGCTTACTCTTGAGTAGAACTGCATCTGCACTCCAGAAATAAGCACCTTTGTAAAATGAGCCAAATTGAAGCAGAACACATCGTTGGAGTGTCAGAATGCATAGATAGAAGGCAAATAAGCGTTCTATGGCTTTATTTCGCTTAGTTGCTTACTCTTGAGTAGAAATGCATCTGCACTCCTGAAATATGCACCGTTGTAAATTGAGCCAAATTTAAGCAAAACACGTTGTTGGAGTGTCAGAATGGGTGGATAGAAGGCAAATAAGCGTTCTATGGCTTTATTTCGCTTAGTTGCTTACTCTTGAGTAGAAATGCATCTGCACTCCTGAAATAAGCACCTTTGTAAAATGAGCCAAATTGAAGCAGAACACATTGTTGGAGTGTCAGAATGCATAGGTAGAAGGCAAATCAGCGTTCTATGGCTTTATTTCGCTTAGTTGCTTACTCTTGAGTAGAACTGCATATTCACTCCCGAAATAAGCAACTTTGTAAAATGAGCCAAATTGAAGCAGAACACATTGTTGGAGTGTCAGAATGCATAGAAAGAAGGCAAATCAGCGTTCTATGGCTTTATTTCGCTTAGCTGCTTACTCTTGAGTAGAAATGCATCCGCACTCCAGAAATAAGCACCTTTGTAAAATGAGCCAAATTGAAGCAGAACACATCGTTGGAGTGTCAGAATGCATAGATAGAAGGCAAATAAGCGTTCTATGGCTTTGTTTCGCTTAGTTGCTTACTCTTGAGTAGAACTGCATGTTCACTCCAGAAATGAGCACCTTTGTAAAATGAGCCAAATTGAAGCAGAACACATTGTTGAAGTGTCAGAATGCACAGACAGAAGGCAAAAAAGCGTTCTATAGGTTTATTTCGCTTAGTTCCTAATACTTGAGTAGAACTGCATGATCACTCCAGAAATAAGCATCTTTGTAAAATGAGCCAAATTGAAGCAGAACACATTGTTGGAGTTTCAGAATGCATAGAAAGAAGGAAAGTAAGCGTTCTATGGCTTTAGTTCGCTTAGTTGCTTACTCTTGAGTAGAACTGCATATTCACTCCCGAAATAAGCAACTTTGTAAAATGACCCAAATTGAAGCAGAACACATTGTTGGAGTGTCAGAATGCATAGAAAGAAGGCAAATAAGCGTTCTATGGCTTTATTTCGCTTAGCTGCTTACTCTTGAGTAGAAATGCATCCGCACTCCAGAAATAAGCACCTTTGTAAAATGAGCCAAATTGAAGCAGAACACATCGTTGGAGTGTCAGAATGCATAGATAGAAGGCAAATAAGCGTTCTATGGCTTTGTTTCGCTTAGTTGCTTACTCTTGAGTAGAACTGCATGTTCACTCCAGAAATGAGCACCTTTGTAAAATGAGCCAAATTGAAGCAGAACACATTGTTGGAGTGTCAGAATGCATAGATAGAAGGCAAATAAGCGTTCTATGGCTTTATTTCGCTTAGTTGCTTACTCTTGAGTAGAAATGCATCTGCACTCCTGAAATATGCACCGTTGTAAATTGAGCCAAATTTAAGCAAAACACGTTGTTGGAGTGTCAGAATGGGTGGATAGAAGGCAAATAAGCGTTCTATGGCTTTATTTCGCTTAGTTGCTTACTCTTGAGTAGAAATGCATCTGCACCCCTGAAATAAGCACCTTTGTAAAATGAGCCAAATTGAAGCAGAACACATTGTTGGAGTGTCAGAATGCATAGGTAGAAGGCAAATCAGCGATCTATGGCTTTATTTCGCTTAGCTGCTTACTCTTGAGTAGAAATGCATCTGCACTCCAGTAATAAGCACCTTTTTAAAATGACCCAAATTGAAGCAGAACACATTGATGGAGTGTCAGAATGCATAGATAGAAGGCAAATAAGCGTTCTATGGCTTTATTTCGCTTAGCTGCTTTCTCTTGAGTAGAACTGCATATTCACTCCCGAAATAAGCAACTTTGTAAAATGAGCCAAATTGAAGCAGAACACATTGTTGGAGTGTCAGAATGCATAGATAGAAGGCAAATAAGCATTCTATGGCTTTATTTCGCTTAGCTGCTTACTCTTGAGTAGAAATGCATCTGCACTCCAGTAATAAGCACCTTTTTAAAATGACCCAAATTGAAGCAGAACACATTGATGGAGTGTCAGAATGCATAGATAGAAGGCAAATAAGCGTTCTATGGCTTTATTTCGCTTAGTTGCTTACTCTTGAGTAGAACTGCATCCGCACTCCAGAAATGAGCACCTTTGTAAAATGAGCCAAATTGAAGCAGAACATTGATGGAGTGTCAGAATGCATAGATAGAAGGCAAATAAGCGTTCTATGACTTTATTTCGCTTAGTTGCTTACTCTTGAGTAGAACTGCATGTTCACTCCAGAAATAAGCACCTTTGTAAAATGAGCCAAATTGAAGCAGAACACATTGTTGGAGTGTCAGAATGCATAGATAGGAAGCAAATAAGCGTTCTATGGCTTTCTTCTGCTTAGTAGCTTACTCTTGAGTAGAACAGCATCCGCACTCCAGAAATAAGCACCTTTGTAAAATGAGCCAAACTGAAGCAGAACACATTGTTGAAGTTTCAGAATGCGTAGATTGAAGGCCAATAAGCGTTCTATGGCTTTGTTTCGCTTAGTTGCTTACTCTTGAGTAGAAATGCATCTGCACTCCTGAAATAAGCACCTTTGTAAAATGAGCCAAATTGAAGCAGAACACATCGATGGAGTGTCAGAATGCACAGACAGAAGGCAAAAAAGCGTTCTATAGGTTTATTTTGCTTAGTTCCTAACACTTGAGTAGAACTGCATCAGCACTCCAGAAATATGCACCGTTCTAAATTGAGCCAAATTTAAGCAAAACATGTTGTTGGAGTGTCAGAATGCATGGATAGAAGGCAAATAAGCGTTCTATGGCTTTATTTCGCTTAGTTGCTTACTCTTGAGTAGAAGTGCATCTGCACTCCAGTAATTAGCACCTTCTTAAAATGAGCCAAATTGAAGCAGAACACATTGTTGGAGTGTCAGAATGCATAGAAAGAAGGCAAGTAAGCGTTCTATGGCTTTATTTCGCTTAGTTGCTTACTCATGAGTAGAACTTCATGTTCACTCCAGACATAAGCACCTTTGTAAAATGAGCCAAATTTAAGCAGAACACATTGTTGGAGTGTCAGAATGCATAGATAGAAGGCAAATAAGCGTTCTATGGCTTTATTTCGATTACTTGCTTACTCATGAGTAGAACTTCATGTTCACTCCAGACATAAGCACCTTTGTAAAATGAGCCAAATTGAAGCAGAACACATTGTTGAAGTTTCAGAATGCGTAGATTGAAGGCCAATAAGCGTTCTATGGCTTTGTTTCGCTTAGTTGCTTACTCTTGAGTAGAAATGCATCTGCACTCCTGAAATAAGCACCTTTGTAAAATGAGCCAAATTGAAGCAGAACACATCGATGGAGTGTCAGAATGCACAGACAGAAGGCAAAAAAGCGTTCTATAGGTTTATTTTGCTTAGTTCCTAACACTTGAGTAGAACTGCATCAGCACTCCAGAAATGAGCACCTTTGTAAAATGAGCCAAATTGAAGCAGAACACATTGTTGGAGTGTCAGAATGCATAGATAGAAGGCAAATAAGCGTTCTATGGCTTTATTTCGCTTAGTTGCTTACTCTTGAGTAGAACTGCATCCGCACTCCAGAAATGAGCACCTTTGTAAAATGAGCCAAATTGAAGCAGAACACGTTGTTGGAGTGTCAGAATGCATAGAAAGAAGGCAAGTAAGCTTTCTATGGCTTTATTTCGCTTAGTTGCTTACTCTTGAGTAGAACTGCATCAGCACTCCAGAAATATGCACCGTTCTAAATTGAGCCAAATTTAAGCAAAACATGTTGTTGGAGTGTCAGAATGCATGGATAGAAGGCAAATAAGCGTTCTATGGCTTTATTTCGCTTAGTTGCTTACTCTTGAGTAGAAATGCATCCGCACTCCAGAAATAAGCACCTTTGTAAAATGAGCCAAATTGAAGCAGAACACATCGTTGGAGTGTCAGAATGCATAGAAAGAAGGCAAATAAGCGTTCTATGGCTTTATTTCGCTTACCTGCTTACTCTTGAGTAGAAATGCATCCGCACTCCAGAAATAAGCACCTTTGTAAAATGAGCCAAATTGAAGCAGAACACATCGTTGGAGTGTCAGAATGCATAGATAGAAGGCAAATAAGCGTTCTATGGCTTTGTTTCGCTTAGTTGCTTACTCTTGAGTAGAACTGCATGTTCACTCCAGAAATGAGCACCTTCGTAAAATGAGCCATATTGAAGCAGAACACATTGATGGAGTGTCAAAATGCATAGATAGAAGGCAAATAAGCGTTCTATGACTTTATTTCGCTTAGTTGCTTACTCTTGAGTAGAACTGCATCTGCACTCCTGAAATATGCACCGTTGTAAATTGAGCCAAATTTAAGCAAAACACATTGTTGGAGTGTCAGAATGCATGGATTGAAGGCAAGAAAGCGTTCCATAGGTTTATTTCGCTTAGTTGCTTACTCTTGAGTAGAACTGCATATTCACTCCAGAAATAAGCACCTTTGTAAAATGAGCCAAATTGAAGCAGAATACATTGTTGGAGTGTCAGAATGCATAGATAGAAAGCAAAAAAGCGTTCTATGGCCTTATTTCGGTTAGTTGCTTACTCTTGAGTAGAACAGCATGTTCACTCCAGAAATAAGCATCTTTGTAAAATGAGCCAAATTGAAGCAGAACACATTGTTGGAGTGTCAGAAAGCATAGATAGAAGGCAAATAAGCGTTCTATGGCTTTATTTCGCTTAGTTGCTTACTCTTGAGTAGAACTGCATCCGCACTCCAGAAATAAGCACCATTGTAAAATGAGCCAAATTGAAGCAGAACACATTGTTGAAGTGTCAGAACGCACAGACAGAAGGCAAAAAAGCGTTCTATAGGTTTATTTCGCTTAGTTCCTAATACTTGAGTAGAACTGCATGATCACTCCAGAAATAAGCATCTTTGTAAAATGAGCCAAATTGAAGCAGAACACATTGTTGGAGCTTCAGAATGCATAGAAAGAAGGAAAGTAAGCGTTCTATGGCTTTAGTTCGCTTAGTTGCTTACTCTTGAGTAGAACTGCATGTTCACTCCAGAAATGAGCACCTTTGTAAAATGAGCCATATTGAAGCAGAACACATTGATGGAGTGTCAGAATGCATAGATAGAAGGCAAATAAGCGTTCTATGGCTTTATTTCGCTTAGTTGCTTACTCTCGAGTAGAACTGCATATTCACTCCAGAAATAAGCAACTTTGTAAAATGAGCCAAATTGAAGCAGAACACATTGTTGGAGTGTCAGAATGCATAGAAAGAAGGCAAATAAGCGTTCTATGGCTTTATTTCGCTTAGCTGCTTACTCTTGAGTAGAAATGCATCTGCACCCCTGAAATAAGCACCTTTGTAAAATGAGCCAAATTGAAGCAGAACACATTGTTGGAGTGTCAGAATGCATAGGTAGAAGGCAAATCAGCGTTCTATGGCTTTATTTCGCTTAGTTGCTTACTCTTGAGTAGAACTGCATATTCACTCCCGAAATAAGCAACTTTGTAAAATGAGCCAAATTGAAGCAGAACACATTGTTGGAGTGTCAGAATGCATAGAAAGAAGGCAAATAAGCGTTCTATGGCTTTATTTCGCTTAGTTGCTTACTCTTGAGTAGAAATGCATCCGCACTCCAGAAATGAGCACCTTTGTAAAATGAGCCAAATTGAAGCAGAACACATTGTTGGAGTGTCAGAATGCATAGATAGAAGGCAAATAAGCGTTCTATGTCTTTATTTTGCTTAGTTGCTTACTCTTGAGTAGAACTGCATATTCACTCCAGAAATGAGCACCTTTGTAAAATGAGCCATATTGAAGCAGAACACATTGATGGAGTGTCAGAATGCATAGATAGTAGGCAAATAAGCGTTCTATGGATTTATTTCGCTTGGTTGCTTACTCTTGAGTAGAACTGCATCTGCACTCCAGAAATAAGCACCTTTGTAAAATGAGCCAAATTGAAGCAGAACACATCGTTGGAGTGTCAGAATGCATAGATAGAAGGCAAATAAGCGTTCTATGGCTTTATTTCGCTTAGTTGCTTACTCTTGAGTAGAAATGCATCTGCACTCCTGAAATATGCACCGTTGTAAATTGAGCCAAATTTAAGCAAAACACGTTGTTGGAGTGTCAGAATGGGTGGATAGAAGGCAAATAAGCGTTCTATGGCTTTATTTCACTTAGTTGCTTACTCTTGAGTAGAAATGCATCTGCACTCCTGAAATAAGCACCTTTGTAAAATGAGCCAAATTGAAGCAGAACACATTGTTGGAGTGTCAGAATGCATAGGTAGAAGGCAAATCAGCGTTCTATGGCTTTATTTCGCTTAGTTGCTTACTCTTGAGTAGAACTGCATATTCACTCCCGAAATAAGCAACTTTGTAAAATGAGCCAAATTGAAGCAGAACACATTGTTGGAGTGTCAGAATGCATAGAAAGAAGGCAAATCAGCGTTCTATGGCTTTATTTCGCTTAGCTGCTTACTCTTGAGTAGAAATGCATCCGCACTCCAGAAATAAGCACCTTTGTAAAATGAGCCAAATTGAAGCAGAACACATCGTTGGAGTGTCAGAATGCATAGATAGAAGGCAAATAAGCGTTCTATGGCTTTGTTTCGCTTAGTTGCTTACTCTTGAGTAGAACTGCATGTTCACTCCAGAAATGAGCACCTTTGTAAAATGAGCCAAATTGAAGCAGAACACATTGTTGAAGTGTCAGAATGCACAGACAGAAGGCAAAAAAGCGTTCGATAGGTTTATTTCGCTTAGTTCCTAAAACTTGAGTAGAACTGCATGATCACTCCAGAAATAAGCATCTTTGTAAAATGAGCCAAATTGAAGCAGAACACATTGTTGGAGTTTCAGAATGCATAGAAAGAAGGAAAGTAAGCGTTCTATGGCTTTAGTTCGCTTAGTTGCTTACTCTTGAGTAGAACTGCATATTCACTCCAGAAATAAGCAACTTTGTAAAATGAGCCAAATTGAAGCAGAACACATTGTTGGAGTGTCAGAATGCATAGAAAGAAGGCAAATAAGCGTTCTATGGCTTTATTTCGCTTAGCTGCTTACTCTTGAGTAGAAATGCATCTGCACCCCTGAAATAAGCACCTTTGTAAAATGAGCCAAATTGAAGCAGAACACATTGTTGGAGTGTCAGAATGCATAGGTAGAAGGCAAATCAGCGTTCTATGGCTTTATTTCGCTTAGTTGCTTACTCTTGAGTAGAACTGCATATTCACTCCCGAAATAAGCAACTTTGTAAAATGAGCCAAATTGAAGCAGAACACATTGTTGGAGTGTCAGAATGCATAGAAAGAAGGCAAATAAGCGTTCTATGGCTTTATTTCGCTTAGCTGCTTACTCTTGAGTAGAAATGCATCCGCACTCCAGAAATAAGCACCTTTGTAAAATGAGCCAAATTGAAGCAGAACACATCGTTGGAGTGTCAGAATGCATAGATAGAAGGCAAATAAGCGTTCTATGGCTTTATTTCGCTTAGTTGCTTACTCTTGAGTAGAAATGCATCTGCACTCCTGAAATATGCACCGTTGTAAATTGAGCCAAATTTAAGCAAAACACGTTGTTGGAGTGTCAGAATGGGTGGATAGAAGGCAAATAAGCGTTCTATGGCTTTATTTCGCTTAGTTGCTTACTCTTGAGTAGAAATGCATCTGCACCCCTGAAATAAGCACCTTTGTAAAATGAGCCAAATTGAAGCAGAACACATTGTTGGAGTGTCAGAATGCATAGGTAGAAGGCAAATCAGCGTTCTATGGCTTTATTTCGCTTAGTTGCTTACTCTTGAGTAGAACTGCATATTCACTCCCGAAATAAGCAACTTTGTAAAATGAGCCAAATTGAAGCAGAACACATTGTTGGAGTGTCAGAATGCATAGAAAGAAGGCAAATAAGCATTCTATGGCTTTATTTCGCTTAGCTGCTTACTCTTGAGTAGAAATGCATCTGCACTCCAGTAATAAGCACCTTTTTAAAATGACCCAAATTGAAGCAGAACACATTGATGGAGTGTCAGAATGCATAGATAGAAGGCAAATAAGCGTTCTATGGCTTTATTTCGCTTAGTTGCTTACTCTTGAGTAGAACTGCATCCGCACTCCAGAAATGAGCACCTTTGTAAAATGAGCCAAATTGAAGCAGAACATTGATGGAGTGTCAGAATGCATAGATAGAAGGCAAATAAGCGTTCTATGACTTTATTTCGCTTAGTTGCTTACTCTTGAGTAGAACTGCATGTTCACTCCAGAAATAAGCACCTTTGTAAAATGAGCCAAATTGAAGCAGAACACATTGTTGGAGTGTCAGAATGCATAGATAGAAAGCAAATAAGCGTTCTATGGCTTTCTTCTGCTTAGTAGCTTACTCTTGAGTAGAACAGCATCCGCACTCCAGAAATAAGCACCTTTGTAAAATGAGCCAAATTGAAGCAGAACACATTGTTGAAGTTTCAGAATGCGTAGATTGAAGGCCAATAAGCGTTCTATGGCTTTGTTTCGCTTAGTTGCTTACTCTTGAGTAGAAATGCATCTGCACTCCTGAAATAAGCACCTTTGTAAAATGAGCCAAATTGAAGCAGAACACATCGATGGAGTGTCAGAATGCACAGACAGAAGGCAAAAAAGCGTTCTATAGGTTTATTTTGCTTAGTTCCTAACACTTGAGTAGAACTGCATCAGCACTCCAGAAATATGCACCGTTCTAAATTGAGCCAAATTTAAGCAAAACATGTTGTTGGAGTGTCAGAATGCATGGATAGAAGGCAAATAAGCGTTCTATGGCTTTATTTCGCTTAGTTGCTTACTCTTGAGTAGAAGTGCATCTGCACTCCAGTAATTAGCACCTTCTTAAAATGAGCCAAATTGAAGCAGAACACATTGTTGGAGTGTCAGAATGCATAGAAAGAAGGCAAGTAAGCGTTCTATGGCTTTATTTCGCTTAGTTGCTTACTCATGAGTAGAACTTCATGTTCACTCCAGACATAAGCACCTTTGTAAAATGAGCCAAATTTAAGCAGAACACATTGTTGGAGTGTCAGAATGCATAGATAGAAGGCAAATAAGCGTTCTATGGCTTTATTTCGATTACTTGCTTACTCATGAGTAGAACTTCATGTTCACTCCAGACATAAGCACCTTTGTAAAATGAGCCAAATTGAAGCAGAACACATTGTTGAAGTTTCAGAATGCGTAGATTGAAGGCCAATAAGCGTTCTATGGCTTTGTTTCGCTTAGTTGCTTACTCTTGAGTAGAAATGCATCTGCACTCCTGAAATAAGCACCTTTGTAAAATGAGCCAAATTGAAGCAGAACACATCGATGGAGTGTCAGAATGCACAGACAGAAGGCAAAAAAGCGTTCTATAGGTTTATTTTGCTTAGTTCCTAACACTTGAGTAGAACTGCATCAGCACTCCAGAAATGAGCACCTTTGTAAAATGAGCCAAATTGAAGCAGAACACATTGTTGGAGTGTCAGAATGCATAGATAGAAGGCAAATAAGCGTTCTATGGCTTTATTTCGCTTAGTTGCTTACTCTTGAGTAGAACTGCATCCGCACTCCAGAAATGAGCACCTTTGTAAAATGAGCCAAATTGAAGCAGAACACGTTGTTGGAGTGTCAGAATGCATAGAAAGAAGGCAAGTAAGCGTTCTATGGCTTTATTTCGCTTAGTTGCTTACTCTTGAGTAGAACTGCATCAGCACTCCAGAAATATGCACCGTTCTAAATTGAGCCAAATTTAAGCAAAACATGTTGTTGGAGTGTCAGAATGCATGGATAGAAGGCAAATAAGCGTTCTATGGCTTTATTTCGCTTAGTTGCTTACTCTTGAGTAGAAATGCATCCGCACTCCAGAAATAAGCACCTTTGTAAAATGAGCCAAATTGAAGCAGAACACATCGTTGGAGTGTCAGAATGCATAGAAAGAAGGCAAATAAGCGTTCTATGGCTTTATTTCGCTTACCTGCTTACTCTTGAGTAGAAATGCATCCGCACTCCAGAAATAAGCACCTTTGTAAAATGAGCCAAATTGAAGCAGAACACATCGTTGGAGTGTCAGAATGCATAGATAGAAGGCAAATAAGCGTTCTATGGCTTTGTTTCGCTTAGTTGCTTACTCTTGAGTAGAACTGCATGTTCACTCCAGAAATGAGCACCTTTGTAAAATGAGCCATATTGAAGCAGAACACATTGATGGAGTGTCAAAATGCATAGATAGAAGGCAAATAAGCGTTCTATGACTTTATTTCGCTTAGTTGCTTACTCTTGAGTAGAACTGCATCTGCACTCCTGAAATATGCACCGTTGTAAATTGAGCCAAATTTAAGCAAAACACATTGTTGGAGTGTCAGAATGCATGGATAGAAGGCAAATAAGCGTTCTATGGCTTTATTTCGCTTAGTTGCTTACTCTTGAGTAGAACTGCATCTGCACTCCTGAAATATGAACCGTTGTAAATTGAATCAAATTTAAGCAAAACACGTTGTTGGAGTGTCAGAATGCATAGATAGAAGGGAAATAAGCGTTCTATGGCTTTATTTCGCTTACTTGCTTACTCTTGAGTAGAACTGCATGTTCACTCCAGAAATGAGCACCTTTGTAAAATGAGCCAAAGTGAAGCAGAACACATTGTAGGAGTGTCAGAATGCATAGATAGAAGGCAAATAAGCGTTCTATCGCTTTATTTCGCTTAGTTGCTTACTCTTGAGTAGAACTGCATGTTCACGCCAGAAATAAGCATCTTTGTAAAATGAGCCAAATTGAAGCAGAAAACATTCTTGGAGTGTCAGAATGCATAGATAGAAGGCAAATAAGCGTTCTATTTCTTTATTTCGCTTAGTTGCTTACTCTTGAGTAGAACTGCATGATCACGCCAGAAATAAGCATCTTTGTGAAATGACCCAAATTGAAGCAGAAAACATTGTTGGAGTGTCAGAATGCATAGATAGAAGGCAAATAAGCGTTCCATGGCTTTATTTCGCTTAGTTGCTTACTTTTGAGTAGAACTGCATGTTCACTCCAGAAATAAGCATCTTTGTAAAATGAGTCAAATTGAAGCAGAATACATTGTTGGAGTGTCAGAATGCATAGATAGAAGGCAAATAAGCGTTCCATGGCTTTATTTCGCTTAGTTGCTTACTCTTGAGTAGAACTGCATAGTCACTCAAGAAATGAGCACATTTGTGAAATGACCCAAATTGAAGCAGAATACATTGGTGGAGTGTCAGAATGCATAGATAGAAGGCAAATAAGCGTTCCATGGCTTTATTTCGCTTAGTTGCTTACTCTTGAGTAGAACTGCATATTCACTCAAGAAATGAGCACCTTTGTGAAATGACCCAAATTGAAGCAGAAAACATTGTTGGAGTGTCAGAATGCATAGATAGAAGGCAAATAAGCGTTCCATGGCTTTATTTCGCTTAGTTGCTTACTCTTGAGTAGAACTGCATATTCACTGAAGAAAGGAGCACCTTTGTAAAATGAGTCAAATTGAAGCAGAACACATTGGTGGAGTGTCAGAATGCATAGATAGAAGGCAAATGGGCGTTCCATGGCTTTATTTCGCTTAGTTGCTTACTCTTGAGTAGAAATGCATCTGCACTCCTGAAATAAGCACCTTTGTAAAATGAGCCAAATTGAAGCAGAACACATTGTTGGAGTGTCAGAATGCATAGATACAAGGCAAATAAGCGTTCCATGGCTTTATTTCGCTTAGTTGCTTTCTCTTGAGTAGAACTGCTTGTTCACTCAAGGAATAAGCATCTTTGTAAAATGAGTCAAATTGAAGCAGAACACATTGTTGGAGTGTCAGAATGCATAGATAGAAGGCAAATAAGCGTTCTATCGCTTTATATCGCTTAGTTGCTTACTCTTGAGTAGAACTGCATGTTCACGCCAGAAATAAGCATCTTTGTGAAATGACCCAAATTGAAGCAGAAAACATTGTTGGAGTGTCAGAATGCATAGATAGAAGGCAAATAAGCGTTCTATGGCTTTTTTTCGCTTAGTTGCTTACTGTTGAGTAGAACTGCATGTTCACTCCAGAAATAAGCACCTTTGTAAAATGAGCCAAATTGAAGCAGAACACATTTTTGGAGTGTCAGAAAGCATAGAAAGAAGGAAAGTAAGCGTTCTATGGCTTTATTTCGCTTAGTTGCTTACTCTTGAGTAGAAATGCATCTGCACTCCAGTAATAATCACCTTTTTAAAATGAGCCAATTGAAGCAGGACACATTCTTGGAGTGTCAGAATGCATAGATAGAAGGCAAATAAACATTCTATGGCTTTATTTCACTTACTTGCTTACTCTTGAGTAGAACTGCATGTTCACTCCAGAAATAAGCACCTTTGTAAAATGAGCCAAATTGAAGCAGAACACATTGTTGGAGTGTCAGAATGCATAGATAGAAGGCAAATAAGCGTTCTATGGCTTTATTTCGCTTAGTTGCTTACTCTTGAGTAGAAATGCATATTCACTACTGAAATAAGCACCTTTGTAAAATGAGCCAATTGAAGCAGAACACATTGTTGGAGTGTCAGAATGCATAGATAGAAGGCAGATAAGCGTTCTATGGCTTTATTTCGATTAGTTGCTTACTCTTGAATAGAACTGCATCTGCACTCCAGAAATATGCACCGTTGTAAACTGAGCCAAATTTAAGCAAAACACGTTGTTGGAGTGTCAGAATGCATGGATAGAAGGCAAATAAGCGTTCTATGGCTTTATTTCGCTTAGTTGCTTACTCTTGAGTAGAACTGCATCTGCACTCCAGAAATATGCACCGTTGTAAATTGAGCCAAATTTAAGCAAAACACGTTGTTGGAGTGTCAGAATGCATGGATAGAAGGCAAATAAGCGTTCTATGGCTTTATTTCGCTTAGTTGCTTACCCTTGAGTAGAAATGCATCTGCACTCCTGAAATATGCACCTTAGTAAAATGAGCCAAATTGAAGCAGAACACATTGTTGGAGTGTCAGAATGCATAGATAGAAGGCAAATAAGCGTTCTATGGCTTTATTTCGCTTAGTTGCTTACTGTTGAGTAGAACTGCATGTTCACTCCAGAAATAAGCACCTTCGTAAAATGAGCCAAATTGAAGCAGAACACATTTTTGGAGTGTTAGAATACATGGAAAGAAGGAAAGTAAGCGTTCTATGGCTTTATTTCGCTTAGTTGCTTACTCTTGAGTAGAAATGCATCTGCACTCCAGTAATAAGCACCTTTTTAAAATGAGCCAATTGAAGCAGAACACATTGTTGGAGTGTCAGAATGCATAGAAAGAAGGAAAGTAAGCGTTCTATGGCTTTATTTCGCTTAGTTGCTTACTCTTGAGTAGAAATGCATCTGCACTCCAGTAATAAGCACCTTCTTAAAATGAGCCAAATTGAAGCAGAACACATTGTTGGAGTGTCAGAATGCATAGATAGAAGGCAAATAAGCGTTCTATGGCTTTATTTCGATTACTTGCTTACTCATGAGTAGAACTTCATGTTCACTCCAGACATAAGCACCTTTGTAAAATGAGCCAAATTGAAGCAGAACACATTGTTGGAGTGTCAGAATGCATAGATAGAAGGCAAATAAGCGTTCCATGGGTTTATTTCGCTTAGTTGCTTACTCTTCAGTAGAACTGCATGTTCACTCCAGAAATAAGCATCTTTGTAAAATGAGTCAAATTGAAGCAGAACACATTGGTGGAGTGTCAGAATGCATAGATAGAAGGCAAATAAGCGTTCTATCGCTTTATTTCGCTTAGTTGCTTACTCTTGAGTAGAACTGCATGTTCACGCCAGAAATAAGCATCTTTGTAAAATGAGCCAAATTGAAGCAGAAAACATTCTTGGAGTGTCAGAATGCATAGATAGAAGGCAAATAAGCGTTCTATTTCTTTATTTCGCTTAGTTGCTTACTCTTGAGTAGAACTGCATGTTCACGCCAGAAATAAGCATCTTTGTGAAATGACCCAAATTGAAGCAGAAAACATTGTTGGAGTGTCAGAATGCATAGATAGAAGGCAAATAAGCGTTCCATGGCTTTATTTCGCTTAGTTGCTTACTCTTGAGTAGAACTGCATGTTCACTCCAGAAATAAGCATCTTTGTAAAATGAGTCAAATTGAAGCAGAATACATTGTTGGAGTGTCAGAATGCATAGATAGAAGGCAAATAAGCGTTCCATGGCTTTATTTCGCTTAGTTGCTTACTCTTGAGTAGAACTGCATATTCACTCCAGGAATAAGCACCGTTGTAAAATGACCCAAATTGAAGCAGAATACATTGGTGGAGTGTCAGAATGCATAGATAGAAGTCAAATAAGCGTTCTATGGCTTTATTTCGCTTAGTTGCTTACTCTTGAGTAGAACTGCATGTTCACGCCAGAAATGAGCATCTTTGTAAAATGAGCCAAAATGAAGCAGAAAACATTGTTGGAGTGTCAGAATGCATAGATAGAAGGCAAATAAGCGTTCCATGGCTTTATTTCGCTTAGTTGCTTACTCTTGAGTAGAACGGCATATTCACTCAAGAAATGAGCACCTTTGTGAAATGACCCAAATTGAAGCAGAAAACATTGTTGGAGTGTCAGAAGGCATAGATAGAAGGCAAATAAGCGTTCCATGGCTTTATTTCGCTTAGTTGCTTACTCTTGAGTAGAACTGCATATTCACTCCAGAAATAAGCACCTTTGTAAATTGAGTCAAATTGAAGCAGAACACATTGTTGGAGTGTCAGAATGCATAGATAGAAGGCAAATAAGCGTTCCATGGCTTTATTTCGCTTAGTTGCTTTCTCTTGAGTAGAACTGCATATTCACTCCAGAAATAAGCACCTTTGTAAATTGAGTCAAATTGAAGCAGAACACATTGTTGGAGTGTCAGAATGCATAGATAGAAGGCAAATAAGCGTTCCATGGCTTTATTTCGCTTAGTTGCTTTCTCTTGAGTAGAACTGCTTGTTCACTCAAGGAATAAGCATCTTTGTAAAATGAGTCAAATTGAAGCAGAACACATTGTTGGAGTGTCAGAATGCATAGATAGAAGGCAAATAAGCGTTCTATCGCTTTATTTCGCTTAGTTGCTTACTCTTGAGTAGAACTGCATGTTCACGCCAGAAATAAGCATCTTTGTGAAATGACCCAAATTGAAGCAGAAAACATTGTTGGAGTGTCAGAATGCATAGATAGAAGGCAAATAAGCGTTCTATGGCTTTTTTTCGCTTAGTTGCTTACTGTTGAGTAGAACTGCATGTTCACTCCAGAAATAAGCACCTTTGTAAAATGAGCCAAATTGAAGCAGAACACATTTTTGGAGTGTCAGAAAGCATAGAAAGAAGGAAAGTAAGCGTTCTATGGCTTTATTTCGCTTAGTTGCTTACTCTTGAGTAGAAATGCATCTGCACTCCAGTAAAAAGCACCTTTTTAAAATGAGCCAATTGAAGCAGAACACATTCTTGGAGTGTCAGAATGCATAGATAGAAGGCAAATAAGCATTCTATGGCTTTATTTCACTTACTTGCTTACTCTTGAGTAGAACTGCATGTTCACTCCAGAAATAAGCACCTTTGTAAAATGAGCCAAATTGAAGCAGAACACATTGTTGGAGTGTCAGAATGCATAGATAGAAGGCAAATAAGCGTTCTATGGCTTTATTTCGCTTAGTTGCTTACTCTTGAGTAGAAATGCATATTCACTACTGAAATAAGCACCTTTGTAAAATGAGCCAATTGAAGCAGAACACATTGTTGGAGTGTCAGAATGCATAGATAGAAGGCAGATAAGCGTTCTATGGCTTTATTTCGATTAGTTGCTTACTCTTGAATAGAACTGCATCTGCACTCCAGAAATATGCACCGTTGTAAACTGAGCCAAATTTAAGCAAAACACGTTGTTGGAGTGTCAGAATGCATGGATAGAAGGCAAAAAAGCGTTCTATGGCTTTATTTCGCTTAGTTGCTTACTCTTGAGTAGAACTGCATTTGCACTCCAGAAATATGCACCGTTGTAAATTGAGCCAAATTTAAGCAAAACACGTTGTTGGAGTGTCAGAATGCATGGATAGAAGGCAAATAAGCGTTCTATGGCTTTATTTCGCTTAGTTGCTTACCCTTGAGTAGAAATGCATCTGCACTCCTGAAATATGCACCTTAGTAAAATGAGCCAAATTGAAGCAGAACACATTGTTGGAGTGTCAGAATGCATAGATAGAAGGCAAATAAGCGTTCTATGGCTTTATTTTGCTTAGTTGCTTACTGTTGAGTAGAACTGCATGTTCACTCCAGAAATAAGCACCTTTGTAAAATGAGCCAAATTGAAGCAGAACACATTTTTGGAGTGTTAGAATACATAGAAAGAAGGAAAGTAAGCGTTCTATGGCTTTATTTCGCTTAGTTGCTTACTCTTGAGTAGAAATGCATCTGCACTCCAGTAATAAGCACCTTTTTAAAATGAGCCAATTGAAGCAGAACACATTGTTGGAGTGTCAGAATGCATAGAAAGAAGGAAAGTAAGCATTCTATGGCTTTATTTCGCTTAGTTGCTTACTCTTGAGTAGAAATGCATCTGCACTCCAGTAATAAGCACCTTCTTAAAATGAGCCAAATTGAAGCAGAACACATTGTTGGAGTGTCAGAATGCATAGAAAGAAGGCAAGTAAGCGTTCTATGGCTTTATTTCGCTTAGTTGCTTACTCATGAGTAGAACTTCATGTTCACTCCAGACATAAGCACCTTTGTAAAATGAGCCAAATTGAAGCAGAACACATTGTTGGAGTGTCAGAATGCATAGATAGAGGGCAAATAAGCGTTCTATGGCTTTATTTCGATTACTTGCTTACTCATGAGTAGAACTTCATGTTCACTCCAGAAATAAGCACCTTTGTAAAATGAGCCAAATTGAAGCAGAATACATTGTTGGAGTGTCAGAATGCATAGATTGAAGGCAAATAAGCGTTCCATGGCTTTATTTCGCTTAGTTGCTTACTCTTGAGTAGAACTGCATATTCACTCCAGGAATAAGCACCGTTGTAAAATGAGCCAAATTGAAGCAGAACACATTGGTGGAGTGTCAGAATGCATAGATAGAAGTCAAATAAGCGTTCTATGGCTTTATTTCGCTTAGTTGCTTACTCTTGAGTAGAACTGCATGTTCACGCCAGAAATGAGCATCTTTGTAAAATGAGCCAAAATGAAGCAGAAAACATTGTTGGAGTGTCAGAATGCATAGATAGAAGGCAAATAAGCGTTCTATGGCTTTATTTCGCTTAGTTGCTTACTCTTGAGTAGAACTGCATATTCACTCAAGAAATGAGCACCTTTGTGAAATGACCCAAATTGAAGCAGAATACATTGGTGGAGTGTCAGAATGCATAGATAGAAGGCAAATAAGCGTTCTATGGACTTATTTCGGTTAGTTGCTTACTCTTGAGTAGAACTGCATGTTCACTCCAGAAATAAGCACCTTTGTAAAATGAGCCAAATTGAAGCAGAACACATTGTTGGAGTGTCAGAAAGCATAGATAGAAGGCAAATAAGCGTTCTATGGCTTTATTTCGCTTAGTTGCTTACTCTTGAGTAGAAATGCATCTGCACTCCTGAAATAAGCACCTTTGTAAAATGAGCCAAATTGAAGCAGAACAAATTGTTGGAGTGTCAGAAAGCATAGATAGAAGGCAAATAAGCGTTCTATGGCCTTATTTCGCTTAGTTCCTAACACTTGAGTAGAACTGCATGTTCACTCCAGAAATAAGCATCTTTGTAAAATGAGCCAAATTGAAGCAGAACACATTGTTGGAGTTTCAGAATGCATAGAAAGAAGGAAAGTAAGCGTTCTATGGCTTTAGTTCGCTTAGTTGTTTACTCTTGAGTAGAACTGCATGTTCACTCCAGAAATGAGGACCTTTGTAAAATGAGCCATATTGAAGCAGAACACATTGATGGATTGTCAGAATGCATAGATAGAAGGCAAATAAGCGTTCTATGGCTTTATTTCGCTTAGTTGCTTACTCTTGAGTAGAAATGCATCTGCACTCCTGAAATATGCACCGTTGTAAATTGAGCCAAATTTAAGCAAAACACGTTGTTGGAGTGTCAGAATGGGTGGATAGAAGGCAAATAAGCGTTCTATGGCTTTATTTCGCTTAGTTGCTTACTCTTGAGTAGAAATGCATCTGCACCCCTGAAATAAGCACCTTTGTAAAATGAGCCAAATTGAAGCAGAACACATTGTTGGAGTGTCAGAATGCATAGGTAGAAGGCAAATCAGCGTTCTATGGCTTTATTTCGCTTAGTTGCTTACTCTTGAGTAGAACTGCATATTCACTCCCGAAATAAGCAACTTTGTAAAATGAGCCAAATTGAAGCAGAACACATTGTTGGAGTGTCAGAATGCATAGAAAGAAGGCAAATAAGCATTCTATGGCTTTATTTCGCTTAGCTGCTTACTCTTGAGTAGAAATGCATCCGCACTCCAGAAATAAGCACCTTTGTAAAATGAGCCAAATTGAAGCAGAACACATCGTTGGAGTGTCAGAATGCATAGATAGAAGGCAAATCAGCGTTCTATGGCTTTGTTTCGCTTAGTTGCTTACTCTTGAGTAGAACTGCATGTTCACTCCAGAAATGAGCACCTTTGTAAAATGAGCCAAATTGAAGCAGAACACATTGTTGGAGTGTCAGAATGCATAGATAGAAGGCAAATAAGCGTTCTATGTCTTTATTTTGCTTAGTTGCTTACTCTTGAGTAGAACTGCATATTCACTCCAGAAATGAGCACCTTTGTAAAATGAGCCATATTGAAGCAGAACACATTGATGGAATGTCAGAATGCATAGAAAGTAGGCAAATAAGCGTTCTATGGCTTTATTTCGCTTAGTTGCTTACTCTTGAGTAGAACTGCATCTGCACTCCAGAAATAAGCACCTTTGTAAAATGAGCCAAATTGAAGCAGAACACATCGTTGGAGTGTCAGAATGCATAGATAGAAGGCAAATAAGCGTTCTATGGCTTTATTTCGTTTAGTTGCTTACTCTTGAGTAGAAATGCATCTGCACTCCTGAAATATGCACCGTTGTAAATTGAGCCAAATTTAAGCAAAACACGTTGTTGGAGTGTCAGAATGGGTGGATAGAAGGCAAATGAGCGTTCTATGGCTTTATTTCGCTTAGTTGCTTACTCTTGAGTAGAAATGCATCTGCACTCCTGAAATAAGCACCTTTGTAAAATGAGCCAAATTGAAGCAGAACACATTGTTGGAGTGTCAGAATGCATAGGTAGAAGGCAAATCAGCGTTCTATGGCTTTATTTCGCTTAGTTGCTTACTCTTGAGTAGAACTGCATATTCACTCCCGAAATAAGCAACTTTGTAAAATGAGCCAAATTGAAGCAGAACACATTGTTGGAGTGTCAGAATGCATAGAAAGAAGGCAAATCAGCGTTCTATGGCTTTATTTCGCTTAGTTGCTTACTCTTGAGTAGAACTGCATATTCACTCCAGAAATGAGCACCTTTGTAAAATGAGCCATATTGAAGCAGAACACATTGATGGAGTGTCAGAATGCATAGATAGTAGGCAAATAAGCGTTCTATGGCTTTATTTCGCTTAGTTGCTTACTCTTGAGTAGAACTGCATCTGCACTCCAGAAATAAGCACCTTTGTAAAATGAGCCAAATTGAAGCAGAACACATCGTTGGAGTGTCAGAATGCATAGATAGAAGGCAAATAAGCGTTCTATGGCTTTGTTTCGCTTAGTTGCTTACTCTTGAGTAGAACTGCATGTTCACTCCAGAAATGATCACCTTTGTAAAATGAGCCAAATTGAAGCAGAACACATTGTTGGAGTGTCAGAATGCATAGAAAGAAGGCAAATAAGCGTTCTATGGCTTTATTTCGCTTAGTTGCTTACTCTTGAGTAGAACAGCATCCGCACTCCAGAAATAAGCACCTTTGTAAAATGAGCCAAATTGAAGCAGAACACATTGTTGGAGTGTCAGAATGCATAGAAAGAAGGAAAGAAAGCGTTCTATGGCTTTATTTCGCTTAGTTGCTTACTCTTGAGTAGAACTGCATGTTCACTCCAGAAATGAGCACCTTTGTAAAATGAGCCATATTGAAGCAGAACACATTGATGGAGTGTCAGAATGCATAGATAGAAGGCAAATAAGCGTTCTATGGCTTTATTTCGCTCAGTTGCTTACTCTTGAGTAGAACTGCATATTCACTCCCGAAATAAGCAACTTTGTAAAATGAGCCAAATTGAAGTAGAACACATTGTTGGAGTGTCAGAATGCATAGATAGAAGGCAAATAAGCGTTCTATGGCTTTATTTCGCTTAGTTGCTTACTCTTGAGTAGAACTGCATCTGCACTCCAGAAATATGCACCGTTGTAAATTGAGCCAAATTTGAGCAAAACACGTTGTTGGAGTGTCAGAATGCATAGATAGAAGGCAAATAAGTGTTCTATGGCTTTATTTCGCTTAGTTGCTTACTCTTGAGTAGAACTGCATATTCACTCCAGAAATAAGCACCTTTGTAAAATGAGCCAAATTGAAGCAGAACACATCGTTGGAGTGTCAGAAAGCATAGATAGAAGGCAAATAAGCGTTCTATGGCTTTATTTCGCTTAGTTGCTTACTCTTGAGTAGAACTGCATCCGCACTCCAGAAATAAGCACCTTTGTAAAATGAGCCAAATTGAAGCAGAACACATTGTTGAAGTGTCAGAATGCACAGACAGAAGGCAAAAAAGCGTTCTATAGGTTTATTTCGCTTAGTTCCTAACACTTGAGTAGAACTGCATGTTCACTCCAGAAATGAGCACCTTTGTAAAATGAGCCAAATTGAAGCAGAACACATTGTTGGAGTTTCAGAATGCATAGAAAGAAGGAAAGTAAGCGTTCTATGGCTTTAGTTTGCTTAGTTGCTTACTCTTGAGTAGAACTGCATGTTCACTCCAGAAATGAGCACCTTTGTAAAATGAGCCATATTGAAGCAGAACACATTGATGGAGTGTCAGAATGCATAGATAGAAGGCAAATAAGCGTTCTATGGCTTTATTTCGCTTAGTTGCTTACTCTTGAGTAGAACTGCATCTGCACTCCTGAAATATGCAACGTTGTAAATTGAGCCAAATTTAAGCAAAACACGTTGTTGGAGTGTCAGAATGGATGGATAGAAGGCAAATAAGCGTTCTATGGCTTTATTTCGCTTAGTTGCTTACTCTTGAGTAGAAATGCATCCGCACTCCAGAAATAAGCACCTTTGTAAAATGAGCCAAATTGAAGCAGAACACATCGTTGGAGTGTCAGAATGCATAGAAAGAAGGCAAATAAGCGTTCTATGGCTTTATTTCGCTTACCTGCTTACTCTTGAGTAGAAATGCATCCGCACTCCAGAAATAAGCACCTTTGTAAAATGAGCCAAATTGAAGCAGAACACATCGTTGGAGTGTCAGAATGCATAGATAGAAGGCAAATAAGCGTTCTATGGCTTTGTTTCGCTTAGTTGCTTACTCTTGAGTAGAACTGCATGTTCACTCCAGAAATGAGCACCTTTGTAAAATGAGCCATATTGAAGCAGAACACATTGATGGAGTGTCAGAATGCATAGATAGAAGGCAAATAAGCGTTCTATGGCTTTATTTCGCTTAGTTGCTTACTATTGAGTAGAACTGCATCTGCACTCCTGAAATATGCACCGTTGTAAATTGAATCAAATTTAAGCAAAACACGTTGTTGGAGTGTCAGAATGCATAGATAGAAGGGAAATAAGCGTTCTATGGCTTTATTTCGCTTACTTGCTTACTCTTGAGTAGAACTGCATGTTCACTCCAGAAATGAGCACCTTTGTAAAATGAGCCAAAGTGAAGCAGAACACATTGTAGGAGTGTCAGAATGCATAGATAGAAGGCAAATAAGCGTTCTATGGCTTTATTTCGCTTAGTTGCTTACTCTTGAGTAGAAATCCATCTGCACTCCAGTAATAAGCACCTTTGTTGTTGTTGTTGTTTAGTCGTTTAGTCGTGTCCGACTCTTCGTGACCCCATGGACCATAGCACGCCAGGCACTCCTGTCTTGCACTGCCTCCCGCAGTTTGGTCAAACTCATGTTCGTAGCTTCGAGAACACTGTCCAACCATCTTGTCCTCTGTCGTCCCCTTCTCCTAGTGCCCTCAATCTTTCCCAACATCAGGGTCTTTTCCAAGGATTCTTCTCTTCTCATGAGGTGGCCAAAGTATTGGAGCCTCAGCTTCACGATCTGTCCTTCCAGGGAGCACTCAGGGCTGATTTCCTTAAGAATGGATAGGTTTGATCTTCTAGCAGTCCATGGGACTCTCAAGAGTCTCCTCCAGCACCATAATTCAAAAGCATCAATTCTTCGACGATCAGCCTTCTTTATGGTCCAGCTCTCACTTCCATACATCACTAATGGGAAAACCATAGCTTTAACTATACGGACCTTTGTCGGCAAAGTGATGTCTCTGCTTTTTAAGATGCTGTCTAGGTTTGTCATTGCTTTTCTCCCAAGAAGCAGGCGTCTTTTAATTTCGTGACTGCTGTCACCATCTGCAGTGATCAAGGAGCCTAAGAAAGTAAAATCTCTCACTGCCTCCATTTCTTCCCCTTCTATTTGCCAGGAGGTGATTGGACCAGTGGCCATGATCTTGGTTTTTTTGATGTTGAGCTTCAGACCATATTTTGCGCTCTCCTCTTTCACCCTCATTAAAAGGTTCTTTAATTCCTCCTCGCTTTCTGCCATCAAGGTTGTGTCATCTGCATATCTGAGGTTGTTGATATTTCTTCCGGCAATCTTAATTCCGGCTTGGGATTCATCTAGTCCAGCCTTTCGCATGATGAATTCTGCATATAAGTTAAATAAGCAGGGAGACAATATACAACCTTGTCGTACTCCTTTCCCAATTTTGAACCAATCAGTTGTTCCATATCCAGTTCTAACTGTAGCTTCTTGTCCCACATAGAGATTTCTCAGGAGACAGATGAGGTGATCAGGCACTCCCATTTCTTTAAGAACTTGCCATAGTTTGCTGTGGTCGACACAGTCAAAGGCTTTTGCATAGTCAATGAAGCAAAAGTAGACGTTTTTCTGGAACTCTCTAGCTTTCTCCATAATCCAGCGCATGTTTGCTATTTGGTCTCTGGTTCCTCTGCCCTTTCGAAATCCAGCTTGCACTTCTGGGAGTTCTCGGTCCACATACTGCCTAAGCCTGCCTTGTAGAATTTTAAGCATAACCTTGCTAGCGTGTGAAATGAGCGCTATGGTGCGGTAGTTGGAGCATTCTTTGGCACTGCCCTTCTTTGGAATTGGGATGTAGACTGATCTTCTCCAATCCTCTGGCCATTGGTGAGTTTTCCAAACTTGCTGGCATATTGGGTGTAGCACCTTAACAGCACCTTTGTAAAATGAGCCAAATTGAAGCAGAACACATTGTTGGAGTGTCAGAATGCATAGATAGAAGGCAAATAAGTGTTCTATGGCTTTATTTCGCTTAGTTGCTTACTCTTGAGTAGAAATGCATCTGCACTCCAGTAATAAGCACCTTTTTAAAATGAGCCAATGGAAGCAGAACACATTGTTGGAGTGTCAGAATGCATAGATAGAAGGCAAATAAGCGTTCTATGGCTTTATTTCACTTAGTTGCTTACTCATGAGTAGAACTTCATGTTCACTCCAGACATAAGCACCTTTGTAAAATGAGCCAAATTGAAGCAGAACACATTGTTGGAGTGTCAGAATGCATAGATAGAAGGCAAATAAGCGTTCTATGGCTTTATTTCGCTTAGTTGCTTACTCTTGAGTAGAAATGCATATTCACTCCTGAAATAAGCACCTTTGTAAAATGAGCCATATTGAAGCAGAACACATTGTTGGAGTGTCAGAATGCATAGATTGAAGGCCAATAAGCGTTCTATGGCTTTATTTCGCTTAGTTGCTTACTCTTGAGTAGAAATGCATCTGCACTCCTGTAATAAGCACCTTTGTAAAATGAGCCAAATTGAAGCAGAACACATTGTTGGAGTGTCAGAATGCATAGATAGAAGGCAAGAAAGCGTTCCATAGGTTTATTTCGCTTAGTTGCTTACTCTTGAGTAGAACTGCATATTCACTCCAGAAATAAGCACCTTTGTAAAATGAGCCAAATTGAAGCAGAATACATTGTTGGAGTGTCAGAATGCATAGATAGAAAGCAAAAAAGCGTTCTATGGCCTTATTTCGGTTAGTTGCTTACTCTTGAGTAGAACAGCATGTTCACTCCAGAAATAAGCATCTTTGTAAAATGAGCCAAATTGAAGCAGAACACATTGTTGGAGTGTCAGAAAGCATAGATAGAAGGCAAATAAGCGTTCTATGGCTTTATTTCGCTTAGTTGCTTACTCTTGAGTAGAACTGCATCCGCACTCCAGAAATAAGCACCTTTGTAAAATGAGCCAAATTGAAGCAGAACACATTGTTGGAGTTTCAGAATGCATAGAAAGAAGGCAAATAAGCGTTCTATGGCTTTAGTTCGCTTAGTTGCTTACTCTTGAGTAGAACTGCATGTTCACTCCAGAAATGAGCACCTTTGTAAAATGAGCCATATTGAAGCAGAACACATTGATGGAGTGTCAGAATGCATAGATAGAAGGCAAATAAGCGTTCTATGGCTTTATTTCGCTTAGTTGCTTACTCTCGAGTAGAACTGCATATTCACTCCATAAATAAGCAACTTTGTAAAATGAGCCAAATTGAAGCAGAACACATTGTTGGAGTGTCAGAATGCATAGAAAGAAGGCAAATAAGCGTTCTATGGCTTTATTTCGCTTAGCTGCTTACTCTTGAGTAGAAATGCATCTGCACCCCTGAAATAAGCACCTTTGTAAAATGAGCCAAATTGAAGCAGAACACATTGTTGGAGTGTCAGAATGCATAGAAAGAAGGCAAATAAGCGTTCTATGGCTTTATTTCGCTTAGCTGCTTACTCTTGAGTAGAAATGCATCTGCACCCCTGAAATAAGCACCTTTGTAAAATGAGCCATATTGAAGCAGAACACATTGATGGAGTGTCAGAATGCATAGATAGAAGGCAAATCAGCGTTCTATGGCTTTATTTCGCTTAGTTGCTTACTCTTGAGTAGAACTGCATATTCACTCCCGAAATAAGCAACTTTGTAAAATGAGCCAAATTGAAGCAGAACACATTGTTGGAGTGTCAGAATGCATAGAAAGAAGGCAAATAAGCGTTCTATGGCTTTATTTCGCTTAGCTGCTTACTCTTGAGTAGAAATGCATCCGCACTCCAGAAATAAGCACCTTTGTAAAATGAGCCAAATTGAAGCAGAACACATCGTTGGAGTGTCAGAATGCATAGATAGAAGGCAAATAAGCGTTCTATGGCTTTGTTTCGCTTAGTTGCTTACTCTTGAGTAGAACTGCATGTTCACTCCAGAAATGAGCACCTTTGTAAAATGAGCCAAATTGAAGCAGAACACATTGTTGGAGTGTCAGAATGCATAGATAGAAGGCAAATAAGCGTTCTATGTCTTTATTTTGCTTAGTTGCTTACTCTTGAGTAGAACTGCATATTCACTCCAGAAATGAGCACCTTTGTAAAATGAGCCATATTGAAGCAGAACACAATGATGGAGTGTCAGAATGCATAGATAGTAGGCAAATAAGCGTTCTATGGATTTATTTCGCTTAGTTGCTTACTCTTGAGTAGAACTGCATCTGCACTCCAGAAATAAGCACCTTTGTAAAATGAGCCAAATTGAAGCAGAACACATCGTTGGAGTGTCAGAATGCATAGATAGAAGGCAAATAAGCGTTCTATGGCTTTATTTCGCTTAGTTGCTTACTCTTGAGTAGAAATGCATCTGCACTCCTGAAATATGCACCGTTGTAAATTGAGCCAAATTTAAGCAAAACACGTTGTTGGAGTGTCAGAATGGGTGGATAGAAGGCAAATAAGCGTTCTATGGCTTTATTTCGCTTAGTTGCTTACTCTTGAGTAGAAATGCATCTGCACTCCTGAAATAAGCACCTTTGTAAAATGAGCCAAATTGAAGCAGAACACATTGTTGGAGTGTCAGAATGCATAGGTAGAAGGCAAATCAGCGTTCTATGGCTTTATTTCGCTTAGTTGCTTACTCTTGAGTAGAACTGCATATTCACTCCCGAAATAAGCAACTTTGTAAAATGAGCCAAATTGAAGCAGAACACATTGTTGGAGTGTCAGAATGCATAGAAAGAAGGCAAATCAGCGTTCTATGGCTTTATTTCGCTTAGCTGCTTACTCTTGAGTAGAAATGCATCCGCACTCCAGAAATAAGCACCTTTGTAAAATGAGCCAAATTGAAGCAGAACTCATCGTTGGAGTGTCAGAATGCATAGATAGAAGGCAAATAAGCGTTCTATGGCTTTGTTTCGCTTAAATGCTTACTCTTGAGTAGAACTGCATGTTCACTCCAGAAATGAGCACCTTTGTAAAATGAGCCAAATTGAAGCAGAACACATTGTTGAAGTGTCAGAATGCACAGACAGAAGGCAAAAAAGCGTTCTATAGGTTTATTTCGCTTAGTTCCTAATACTTGAGTAGAACTGCATGATCACTCCAGAAATAAGCATCTTTGTAAAATGAGCCAAATTGAAGCAGAACACATTGTTGGAGTTTCAGAATGCATAGAAAGAAGGAAAGTAAGCGTTCTATGGCTTTAGTTCGCTTAGTTGCTTACTCTTGAGTAGAACTGCATGTTCACTCCAGAAATGAGCACCTTTGTAAAATGAGCCATATTGAAGCAGAACACATTGATGGAGTGTCAGAATGCATAGATAGAAGGCAAATAAGCGTTCTATGGCTTTATTTCGCTTAGTTGCTTACTCTCGAGTAGAACTGCATATTCACTCCAGAAATAAGCAACTTTGTAAAATGAGCCAAATTGAAGCAGAACACATTGTTGGAGTGTCAGAATGCATAGAAAGAAGGCAAATAAGCGTTCTATGGCTTTATTTCGCTTAGCTGCTTACTCTTGAGTAGAAATGCATCTGCACCCCTGAAATAAGCACCTTTGTAAAATGAGCCAAATTGAAGCAGAACACATTGTTGGAGTGTCAGAATGCATAGGTAGAAGGCAAATCAGCATTCTATGGCTTTATTTCGCTTAGTTGCTTACTCTTGAGTAGAACTGCATATTCACTCCCGAAATAAGCAACTTTGTAAAATGAGCCAAATTGAAGCAGAACACATTGTTGGAGTGTCAGAATGCATAGAAAGAAGGCAAATAAGCGTTCTATGGCTTTATTTCGCTTAGCTGCTTACTCTTGAGTAGAAATGCATCCGCACTCCAGAAATAAGCACCTTTGTAAAATGAGCCAAATTGAAGCAGAACACATCGTTGGAGTGTCAGAATGCATAGATAGAAGGCAAATAAGCGTTCTATGGCTTTGTTTCGCTTAGTTGCTTACTCTTGAGTAGAACTGCATGTTCACTCCAGAAATGAGCACCTTTGTAAAATGAGCCAAATTGAAGCAGAACACATTGTTGGAGTGTCAGAATGCATAGATAGAAGGCAAATAAGCGTTCTATGTCTTTATTTCGCTTAGTTGCTTACTCTTGAGTAGAACTGCATATTCACTCCAGAAATGAGCACCTTTGTAAAATGAGCCATATTGAAGCAGAACACATTGATGGAGTGTCAGAATGCATAGATAGTGGGCAAATAAGCGTTCTATTGCTTTATTTCGCTTAGTTGCTTACTCTTGAGTAGAACTGCATCTGCACTCCAGAAATAAGCACCTTTGTAAAATGAGCCAAATTGAAGCAGAACACATCGTTGGAGTGTCAGAATGCATAGATAGAAGGCAAATAAGCATTCTATGGCTTTATTTCGCTTAGTTGCTTACTCTTGAGTAGAAATGCATCTGCACTCCTGAAATATGCACCGTTGTAAATTGAGCCAAATTTAAGCAAAACACGTTGTTGGAGTGTCAGAATGGGTGGATAGAAGGCAAATAAGCGTTCTATGGCTTTATTTCGCTTAGTTGCTTACTCTTGAGTAGAAATGCATCTGCACCCCTGAAATAAGCACCTTTGTAAAATGAGCCAAATTGAAGCAGAACACATTGTTGGAGTGTCAGAATGCATAGGTAGAAGGCAAATCAGCGTTCTATGGCTTTATTTCGCTTAGTTGCTTACTCTTGAGTAGAACTGCATATTCACTCCCGAAATAAGCAACTTTGTAAAATGAGCCAAATTGAAGCAGAACACATTGTTGGAGTGTCAGAATGCATAGAAAGAAGGCAAATAAGCATTCTATGGCTTTATTTCGCTTAGCTGCTTACTCTTGAGTAGAAATGCATCCGCACTCCAGAAATAAGCACCTTTGTAAAATGAGCCAAATTGAAGCAGAACACATCGTTGGAGTGTCAGAATGCATAGATAGAAGGCAAATAAGCGTTCTATGGCTTTGTTTCGCTTAGTTGCTTACTCTTGAGTAGAACTGCATGTTCACTCCAGAAATGAGCACCTTTGTAAAATGAGCCAAATTGAAGCAGAACACATTGTTGGAGTGTCAGAATGCATAGATAGAAGGCAAATAAGCGTTCTATGTCTTTATTTTGCTTAGTTGCTTACTCTTGAGTAGAACTGCATATTCACTCCAGAAATGAGCACTTGTAAAATGAGCCATATTGAAGCAGAACACATTGATGGAGTGTCAGAATGCATAGATAGTAGGCAAATAAGCGTTCTATGGCTTTATTTCGCTTAGTTGCTTACTCTTGAGTAGAACTGCATATTCACTCCCGAAATAAGCAACTTTGTAAAATGAGCCAAATTGAAGCAGAACACATTGTTGGAGTGTCAGAATGCATAGAAAGAAGGCAAATCAGCGTTCTATGGCTTTATTTCGCTTAGTTGCTTACTCTTGAGTAGAACTGCATATTCACTCCAGAAATGAGCACCTTTGTAAAATGAGCCATATTGAAGCAGAACACATTGATGGAGTGTCAGAATGCATAGATAGTAGGCAAATAAGCGTTCTATGGCTTTATTTCGCTTAGTTGCTTACTCTTGAGTAGAACTGCATCTGCACTCCAGAAATAAGCACCTTTGTAAAATGAGCCAAATTGAAGCAGAACACATCGTTGGAGTGTCAGAATGCATAGATAGAAGGCAAATAAGCGTTCTATGGCTTTGTTTCGCTTAGTTGCTTACTCTTGAGTAGAACTGCATGTTCACTCCAGAAATGATCACCTTTGTAAAATGAGCCAAATTGAAGCAGAACACATTGTTGGAGTGTCAGAATGCATAGAAAGAAGGAAAGAAAGCGTTCTATGGCTTTATTTCGCTTAGTTGCTTACTCTTGAGTAGAACTGCATGTTCACTCCAGAAATGAGCACCTTTGTAAAATGAGCCATATTGAAGCAGAACACATTGATGGAGTGTCAGAATGCATAGATAGAAGGCAAATAAGCGTTCTATGGCTTTGTTTCGCTCAGTTGCTTACTCTTGAGTAGAACTGCATATTCACTCCCGAAATAAGCAACTTTGTAAAATGAGCCAAATTGAAGTAGAACACATTGTTGGAGTGTCAGAATGCATAGATAGAAGGCAAATAAGCGTTCTATGGCTTTATTTCGCTTAGTTGCTTACTCTTGAGTAGAACTGCATCTGCACTCCTGAAATATGCACCGTTGTAAATTGAGCCAAATTTGAGCAAAACACGTTGTTGGAGTGTCAGAATGCATAGATAGAAGGCAAATAAGTGTTCTATGGCTTTATTTCGCTTAGTTGCTTACTCTTGAGTAGAACTGCATATTCACTCCAGAAATAAGCACCTTTGTAAAATGAGCCAAATTGAAGCAGAACACATTGTTGGAGTGTCAGAAAGCATAGATAGAAGGCAAATAAGCGTTCTATGGCTTTATTTCGCTTAGTTGCTTACTCTTGAGTAGAACTGCATCCGCACTCCAGAAATAAGCACCTTTGTAAAATGAGCCAAATTGAAGCAGAACACATTGTTGAAGTGTCAGAATGCACAGACAGAAGGCAAAAAAGCGTTCTATAGGTTTATTTCGCTTAGTTCCTAACACTTGAGTAGAACTGCATGTTCACTCCAGAAATGAGCACCTTTGTAAAATGAGCCAAATTGAAGCAGAACACATTGTTGGAGTTTCAGAATGCATAGAAAGAAGGAAAGTAAGCGTTCTATGGCTTTAGTTCGCTTAGTTGCTTACTCTTGAGTAGAACTGCATGTTCACTCCAGAAATGAGCACCTTTGTAAAATGAGCCATATTGAAGCAGAACACATTGATGGAGTGTCAGAATGCATAGATAGAAGGCAAATAAGCGTTCTATGGCTTTATTTCGCTTAGTTGCTTACTCTTGAGTAGAACTGCATCTGCACTCCTGAAATATGCACCGTTGTAAATTGAGCCAAATTTAAGCAAAACACGTTGTTGGAGTGTCAGAATGGATGGATAGAAGGCAAATAAGCGTTCTATGGCTTTATTTCGCTTAGTTGCTTACTCTTGAGTAGAAATGCATCCGCACTCCAGAAATAAGCACCTTTGTAAAATGAGCCAAATTGAAGCAGAACACATCGTTGGAGTGTCAGAATGCATAGAAAGAAGGCAAATAAGCGTTCTATGGCTTTATTTCGCTTACCTGCTTACTCTTGAGTAGAAATGCATCCGCACTCCAGAAATAAGCACCTTTGTAAAATGAGCCAAATTGAAGCAGAACACATCGTTGGAGTGTCAGAATGCATAGATAGAAGGCAAATAAGCGTTCTATGGCTTTGTTTCGCTTAGTTGCTTACTCTTGAGTAGAACTGCATGTTCACTCCAGAAATGAGCACCTTTGTAAAATGAGCCATATTGAAGCAGAACACATTGATGGAGTGTCAGAATGCATAGATAGAAGGCAAATAAGCGTTCTATGGCTTTATTTCGCTTAGTTGCTTACTATTGAGTAGAACTGCATCTGCACTCCTGAAATATGCACCGTTGTAAATTGAATCAAATTTAAGCAAAACACGTTGTTGGAGTGTCAGAATGCATAGATAGAAGGGAAATAAGCGTTCTATGGCTTTATTTCGCTTACTTGCTTACTCTTGAGTAGAACTGCATGTTCACTCCAGAAATGAGCACCTTTGTAAAATGAGCCAAAGTGAAGCAGAACACATTGTAGGAGTGTCAGAATGCATAGATAGAAGGCAAATAAGCGTTCTATGGCTTTATTTCGCTTAGTTGCTTACTCTTGAGTAGAAATCCATCTGCACTCCAGTAATAAGCACCTTTGTTGTTGTTGTTGTTTAGTCGTTTAGTCGTGTCCGACTCTTCGTGACCCCATGGACCATAGCACGCCAGGCACTCCTGTCTTGCACTGCCTCCCGCAGTTTGGTCAAACTCATGTTCGTAGCTTCGAGAACACTGTCCAACCATCTTGTCCTCTGTCGTCCCCTTCTCCTAGTGCCCTCAATCTTTCCCAACATCAGGGTCTTTTCCAAGGATTCTTCTCTTCTCATGAGGTGGCCAAAGTATTGGAGCCTCAGCTTCACGATCTGTCCTTCCAGGGAGCACTCAGGGCTGATTTCCTTAAGAATGGATAGGTTTGATCTTCTAGCAGTCCATGGGACTCTCAAGAGTCTCCTCCAGCACCATAATTCAAAAGCATCAATTCTTCGACGATCAGCCTTCTTTATGGTCCAGCTCTCACTTCCATACATCACTAATGGGAAAACCATAGCTTTAACTATACGGACCTTTGTCGGCAAAGTGATGTCTCTGCTTTTTAAGATGCTGTCTAGGTTTGTCATTGCTTTTCTCCCAAGAAGCAGGCGTCTTTTAATTTCGTGACTGCTGTCACCATCTGCAGTGATCAAGGAGCCTAAGAAAGTAAAATCTCTCACTGCCTCCATTTCTTCCCCTTCTATTTGCCAGGAGGTGATTGGACCAGTGGCCATGATCTTGGTTTTTTTGATGTTGAGCTTCAGACCATATTTTGCGCTCTCCTCTTTCACCCTCATTAAAAGGTTCTTTAATTCCTCCTCGCTTTCTGCCATCAAGGTTGTGTCATCTGCATATCTGAGGTTGTTGATATTTCTTCCGGCAATCTTAATTCCGGCTTGGGATTCATCTAGTCCAGCCTTTCGCATGATGAATTCTGCATATAAGTTAAATAAGCAGGGAGACAATATACAACCTTGTCGTACTCCTTTCCCAATTTTGAACCAATCAGTTGTTCCATATCCAGTTCTAACTGTAGCTTCTTGTCCCACATAGAGATTTCTCAGGAGACAGATGAGGTGATCAGGCACTCCCATTTCTTTAAGAACTTGCCATAGTTTGCTGTGGTCGACACAGTCAAAGGCTTTTGCATAGTCAATGAAGCAAAAGTAGACGTTTTTCTGGAACTCTCTAGCTTTCTCCATAATCCAGCGCATGTTTGCTATTTGGTCTCTGGTTCCTCTGCCCTTTCGAAATCCAGCTTGCACTTCTGGGAGTTCTCGGTCCACATACTGCCTAAGCCTGCCTTGTAGAATTTTAAGCATAACCTTGCTAGCGTGTGAAATGAGCGCTATGGTGCGGTAGTTGGAGCATTCTTTGGCACTGCCCTTCTTTGGAATTGGGATGTAGACTGATCTTCTCCAATCCTCTGGCCATTGGTGAGTTTTCCAAACTTGCTGGCATATTGGGTGTAGCACCTTAACAGCACCTTTGTAAAATGAGCCAAATTGAAGCAGAACACATTGTTGGAGTGTCAGAATGCATAGATAGAAGGCAAATAAGTGTTCTATGGCTTTATTTCGCTTAGTTGCTTACTCTTGAGTAGAAATGCATCTGCACCCCAGTAATAAGCACCTTTTTAAAATGAGCCAATGGAAGCAGAACACATTGTTGGAGTGTCAGAATGCATAGATAGAAGGCAAATAAGGGTTCTATGGCTTTATTTCACTTAGTTGCTTACTCATGAGTAGAACTTCATGTTCACTCCAGACATAAGCACCTTTGTAAAATGAGCCAAATTGAAGCAGAACACATTGTTGGAGTGTCAGAATGCATAGATAGAAGGCAAATAAGCGTTCTATGGCTTTATTTCGCTTAGTTGCTTACTCTTGAGTAGAAATGCATATTCACTCCTGAAATAAGCACCTTTGTAAAATGAGCCATATTGAAGCAGAACACATTGTTGGAGTGTCAGAATGCATAGATTGAAGGCCAATAAGCGTTCTATGGCTTTATTTCGCTTAGTTGCTTACTCTTGAGTAGAAATGCATCTGCACTCCTGTAATAAGCACCTTTGTAAAATGAGCCAAATTGAAGCAGAACACATTGTTGGAGTGTCAGAATGCATAGATAGAAGGCAAGAAAGCGTTCCATAGGTTTATTTCGCTTAGTTGCTTACTCTTGAGTAGAACTGCATATTCACTCCAGAAATAAGCACCTTTGTAAAATGAGCCAAATTGAAGCAGAATACATTGTTGGAGTGTCAGAATGCATAGATAGAAAGCAAAAAAGCGTTCTATGGCCTTATTTCGGTTAGTTGCTTACTCTTGAGTAGAACAGCATGTTCACTCCAGAAATAAGCATCTTTGTAAAATGAGCCAAATTGAAGCAGAACACATTGTTGGAGTGTCAGAAAGCATAGATAGAAGGCAAATAAGCGTTCTATGGCTTTATTTCGCTTAGTTGCTTACTCTTGAGTAGAACTGCATCCGCACTCCAGAAATAAGCACCTTTGTAAAATGAGCCAAATTGAAGCAGAACACATTGTTGAAGTGTCAGAATGCACAGACAGAAGGCAAAAAAGCGTTCTATAGGTTTATTTCGCTTAGTTCCTAATACTTGAGTAGAACTGCATGATCACTCCAGAAATAAGCATCTTTGTAAAATGAGCCAAATTGAAGCAGAACACATTGTTGGAGTTTCAGAATGCATAGAAAGAAGGAAAGTAAGCGTTCTATGGCTTTAGTTCGCTTAGTTGCTTACTCTTGAGTAGAACTGCATGTTCACTCCAGAAATGAGCACCTTTGTAAAATGAGCCATATTGAAGCAGAACACATTGATGGAGTGTCAGAATGCATAGATAGAAGGCAAATAAGCGTTCTATGGCTTTATTTCGCTTAGTTGCTTACTCTCGAGTAGAACTGCATATTCACTCCAGAAATAAGCAACTTTGTAAAATGAGCCAAATTGAAGCAGAACACATTGATGGAGTGTCAGAATGCATAGATAGAAGGCAAATAAGCGTTCTATGGCTTTATTTCGCTTAGTTGCTTACTCTCGAGTAGAACTGCATATTCACTCCAGAAATAAGCAACTTTGTAAAATGAGCCAAATTGAAGCAGAACACATTGTTGGAGTGTCAGAATGCATAGAAAGAAGGCAAATAAGCGTTCTATGGCTTTATTTCGCTTAGCTGCTTACTCTTGAGTAGAAATGCATCTGCACCCCTGAAATGAGCACCTTTGTAAAATGAGCCATATTGAAGCAGAACACATTGATGGAGTGTCAGAATGCATAGATAGTAGGCAAATAAGCGTTCTATGGCTTTATTTCGCTTAGTTGCTTACTCTTGAGTAGAAATGCATCTGCACTCCTGAAATATGCACCGTTGTAAATTGAGCCAAATTTAAGCAAAACACGTTGTTGGAGTGTCAGAATGGGTGGATAGAAGGCAAATAAGCGTTCTATGGCTTTATTTCGCTTAGTTGCTTACTCTTGAGTAGAAATGCATCTGCACCCCTGAAATAAGCACCTTTGTAAAATGAGCCAAATTGAAGCAGAACACATTGTTGGAGTGTCAGAATGCATAGGTAGAAGGCAAATCAGCGTTCTATGGCTTTATTTCGCTTAGTTGCTTACTCTTGAGTAGAACTGCATATTCACTCCCGAAATAAGCACCTTTGTAAAATGAGCCAAATTGAAGCAGAACACATCGTTGGAGTGTCAGAATGCATAGATAGAAGGCAAATAAGCGTTCTATGGCTTTGTTTCGCTTAGTTGCTTACTCTTGAGTAGAACTGCATGTTCACTCCAGAAATGAGCACCTTTGTAAAATGAGCCAAATTGAAGCAGAACACATTGTTGGAGTGTCAGAATGCATAGATAGAAGGCAAATAAGCGTTCTATGTCTTTATTTTGCTTAGTTGCTTACTCTTGAGTAGAACTGCATATTCACTCCAGAAATGAGCACCTTTGTAAAATGAGCCATATTGAAGCAGAACACATTGATGGAGTGTCAGAATGCATAGATAGTAGGCAAATAAGCGTTCTATGGCTTTATTTCGCTTAGTTGCTTACTCTTGAGTAGAACTGCATATTCACTCCCGAAATAAGCAACTTTGTAAAATGAGCCAAATTGAAGCAGAACACATTGTTGGAGTGTCAGAATGCATAGAAAGAAGGCAAATCAGCGTTCTATGGCTTTATTTCGCTTAGTTGCTTACTCTTGAGTAGGACTGCATATTCACTCCAGAAATTAGCACCTTTGTAAAATGAGCCATATTGAAGCAGAACACATTGATGGAGTGTCAGAATGCATAGATAGTAGGCAAATAAGCGTTCTATGGCTTTATTTCGCTTAGTTGCTTACTCTTGAGTAGAACTGCATCTGCACTCCAGAAATAAGCACCTTTGTAAAATGAGCCAAATTGAAGCAGAACACATCGTTGGAGTGTCAGAATGCATAGATAGAAGGCAAATAAGCGTTCTATGGCTTTGTTTCGCTTAGTTGCTTACTCTTGAGTAGAACTGCATGTTCACTCCAGAAATGATCACCTTTGTAAAATGAGCCAAATTGAAGCAGAACACATTGTTGGAGTGTCAGAATGCATAGAAAGAAGGCAAATAAGCGTTCTATGGCTTTATTTCGCTTAGTTGCTTACTCTTGAGTAGAACAGCATCCGCACTCCAGAAATAAGCACCTTTGTAAAATGAGCCAAATTGAAGCAGAACACATTGTTGGAGTGTCAGAATGCATAGAAAGAAGGAAAGAAAGCGTTCTATGGCTTTATTTCGCTTAGTTGCTTACTCTTGAGTAGAACTGCATGTTCACTCCAGAAATGAGCACCTTTGTAAAATGAGCCATATTGAAGCAGAACACATTGATGGAGTGTCAGAATGCATAGATAGAAGGCAAATAAGCGTTCTATGGCTTTATTTCGCTCAGTTGCTTACTCTTGAGTAGAACTGCATATTCACTCCCGAAATAAGCAACCTTGTAAAATGAGCCAAATTGAAGTAGAACACATTGTTGGAGTGTCAGAATGCATAGATAGAAGGCAAATAAGCGTTCTATGGCTTTATTTCGCTTAGTTGCTTACTCTTGAGTAGAACTGCATCTGCACTCCAGAAATATGCACCGTTGTAAATTGAGCCAAATTTGAGCAAAACACGTTGTTGGAGTGTCAGAATGCATAGATAGAAGGCAAATAAGTGTTCTATGGCTTTATTTCGCTTAGTTGCTTACTCTTGAGTAGAACTGCATATTCACTCCAGAAATAAGCACCTTTGTAAAATGAGCCAAATTGAAGCAGAACACATTGTTGGAGTGTCAGAAAGCATAGATAGAAGGCAAATAAGCGTTCTATGGCTTTATTTCGCTTAGTTGCTTACTCTTGAGTAGAACTGCATCCGCACTCCAGAAATAAGCACCTTTGTAAAATGAGCCAAATTGAAGCAGAACACATTGTTGAAGTGTCAGAATGCACAGACAGAAGGCAAAAAAGCGTTCTATAGGTTTATTTCGCTTAGTTCCTAACACTTGAGTAGAACTGCATGTTCACTCCAGAAATGAGCACCTTTGTAAAATGAGCCAAATTGAAGCAGAACACATTGTTGGAGTTTCAGAATGCATAGAAAGAAGGAAAGTAAGCGTTCTATGGCTTTAGTTCGCTTAGTTGCTTACTCTTGAGTAGAACTGCATGTTCACTCCAGAAATGAGCACCTTTGTAAAATGAGCCATATTGAAGCAGAACACATTGATGGAGTGTCAGAATGCATAGATAGAAGGCAAATAAGCGTTCTATGGCTTTATTTCGCTTAGTTGCTTACTCTTGAGTAGAACTGCATCTGCACTCCTGAAATATGCACCGTTGTAAATTGAGCCAAATTTAAGCAAAACACGTTGTTGGAGTGTCAGAATGGATGGATAGAAGGCAAATAAGCGTTCTATGGCTTTATTTCGCTTAGTTGCTTACTCTTGAGTAGAAATGCATCCGCACTCCAGAAATAAGCACCTTTGTAAAATGAGCCAAATTGAAGCAGAACACATCGTTGGAGTGTCAGAATGCATAGAAAGAAGGCAAATAAGCGTTCTATGGCTTTATTTCGCTTACCTGCTTACTCTTGAGTAGAAATGCATCCGCACTCCAGAAATAAGCACCTTTGTAAAATGAGCCAAATTGAAGCAGAACACATCGTTGGAGTGTCAGAATGCATAGATAGAAGGCAAATAAGCGTTCTATGGCTTTGTTTCGCTTAGTTGCTTACTCTTGAGTAGAACTGCATGTTCACTCCAGAAATGAGCACCTTTGTAAAATGAGCCATATTGAAGCAGAACACATTGATGGAGTGTCAGAATGCATAGATAGAAGGCAAATAAGCGTTCTATGACTTTATTTCGCTTAGTTGCTTACTCTTGAGTAGAACTGCATCTGCACTCCTGAAATATGCACCGTTGTAAATTGAGCCAAATTTAAGCAAAACACATTGTTGGAGTGTCAGAATGCATGGATAGAAGGCAAATAAGCGTTCTATGGCTTTATTTCGCTTAGTTGCTTACTCTTGAGTAGAACTGCATCTGCACTCCTGAAATATGCACCGTTGTAAATTGAATCAAATTTAAGCAAAACACGTTGTTGGAGTGTCAGAATGCATAGATAGAAGGGAAATAAGCGTTCTATGGCTTTATTTCGCTTACTTGCTTACTCTTGAGTAGAACTGCATGTTCACTCCAGAAATGAGCACCTTTGTAAAATGAGCCAAAGTGAAGCAGAACACATTGTAGGAGTGTCAGAATGCATAGATAGAAGGCAAATAAGCGTTCTATGGCTTTATTTCGCTTAGTTGCTTACTCTTGAGTAGAAATCCATCTGCACTCCAGTAATAAGCACCTTTGTTGTTGTTGTTGTTTAGTCGTTTAGTCGTGTCCGACTCTTCGTGACCCCATGGACCATAGCACGCCAGGCACTCCTGTCTTGCACTGCCTCCCGCAGTTTGGTCAAACTCATGTTCGTAGCTTCGAGAACACTGTCCAACCATCTTGTCCTCTGTCGTCCCCTTCTCCTAGTGCCATCAATCTTTCCCAACATCAGGGTCTTTTCCAAGGATTCTTCTCTTCTCATGAGGTGGCCAAAGTATTGGAGCCTCAGCTTCACGATCTGTCCTTCCAGGGAGCACTCAGGGCTGATTTCCTTAAGAATGGATAGGTTTGATCTTCTAGCAGTCCATGGGACTCTCAAGAGTCTCCTCCAGCACCATAATTCAAAAGCATCAATTCTTCGACGATCAGCCTTCTTTATGGTCAAGCTCTCACTTCCATACATCACTAATGGGAAAACCATAGCTTTAACTATACGGACCTTTGTCGGCAAAGTGATGTCTCTGCTTTTTAAGATGCTGTCTAGGTTTGTCATTGCTTTTCTCCCAAGAAGCAGGCGTCTTTTAATTTCGTGACTGCTGTCACCATCTGCAGTGATCAAGGAGCCTAAGAAAGTAAAATCTCTCACTGCCTCCATTTCTTCCCCTTCTATTTGCCAGGAGGTGATTGGACCAGTGGCCATGATCTTGGTTTTTTTGATGTTGAGCTTCAGACCATATTTTGCGCTCTCCTCTTTCACCCTCATTAAAAGGTTCTTTAATTCCTCCTCGCTTTCTGCCATCAAGGTTGTGTCATCTGCATATCTGAGGTTGTTGATATTTCTTCCGGCAATCTTAATTCCGGCTTGGGATTCATCTAGTCCAGCCTTTCGCATGATGAATTCTGCATATAAGTTAAATAAGCAGGGAGACAATATACAACCTTGTCGTACTCCTTTCCCAATTTTGAACCAATCAGTTGTTCCATATCCAGTTCTAACTGTAGCTTCTTGTCCCACATAGAGATTTCTCAGGAGACAGATGAGGTGATCAGGCACTCCCATTTCTTTAAGAACTTGCCATAGTTTGCTGTGGTCGACACAGTCAAAGGCTTTTGCATAGTCAATGAAGCAAAAGTAGACGTTTTTCTGGAACTCTCTAGCTTTCTCCATAATCCAGCGCATGTTTGCTATTTGGTCTCTGGTTCCTCTGCCCTTTCGAAATCCAGCTTGCACTTCTGGGAGTTCTCGGTCCACATACTGCCTAAGCCTGCCTTGTAGAATTTTAAGCATAACCTTGCTAGCGTGTGAAATGAGCGCTATGGTGCGGTAGTTGGAGCATTCTTTGGCACTGCCCTTCTTTGGAATTGGGATGTAGACTGATCTTCTCCAATCCTCTGGCCATTGGTGAGTTTTCCAAACTTGCTGGCATATTGGGTGTAGCACCTTAACAGCACCTTTGTAAAATGAGCCAAATTGAAGCAGAACACATTGTTGGAGTGTCAGAATGCATAGATAGAAGGCAAATAAGTGTTCTATGGCTTTATTTCGCTTAGTTGCTTACTCTTGAGTAGAAATGCATCTGCACCCCAGTAATAAGCACCTTTTTAAAATGAGCCAATGGAAGCAGAACACATTGTTGGAGTGTCAGAATGCATAGATAGAAGGCAAATAAGCGTTCTATGGCTTTATTTCACTTAGTTGCTTACTCATGAGTAGAACTTCATGTTCACTCCAGACATAAGCACCTTTGTAAAATGAGCCAAATTGAAGCAGAACACATTGTTGGAGTGTCAGAATGCATAGATAGAAGGCAAATAAGCGTTCTATGGCTTTATTTCGCTTAGTTGCTTACTCTTGAGTAGAAATGCATATTCACTCCTGAAATAAGCACCTTTGTAAAATGAGCCATATTGAAGCAGAACACATTGTTGGAGTGTCAGAATGCATAGATTGAAGGCCAATAAGCGTTCTATGGCTTTATTTCGCTTAGTTGCTTACTCTTGAGTAGAAATGCATCTGCACTCCTGTAATAAGCACCTTTGTAAAATGAGCCAAATTGAAGCAGAACACATTGTTGGAGTGTCAGAATGCATAGATAGAAGGCAAGAAAGCGTTCCATAGGTTTATTTCGCTTAGTTGCTTACTCTTGAGTAGAACTGCATATTCACTCCAGAAATAAGCACCTTTGTAAAATGAGCCAAATTGAAGCAGAATACATTGTTGGAGTGTCAGAATGCATAGATAGGAAGCAAAAAAGCGTTCTATGGCCTTATTTCGGTTAGTTGCTTACTCTTGAGTAGAACAGCATGTTCACTCCAGAAATAAGCATCTTTGTAAAATGAGCCAAATTGAAGCAGAACACATTGTTGGAGTGTCAGAAAGCATAGATAGAAGGCAAATAAGCGTTCTATGGCTTTATTTCGCTTAGTTGCTTACTCTTGAGTAGAACTGCATCCGCACTCCAGAAATAAGCACCTTTGTAAAATGAGCCAAATTGAAGCAGAACACATTGTTGAAGTGTCAGAATGCACAGACAGAAGGCAAAAAAGCGTTCTATAGGTTTATTTCGCTTAGTTCCTAATACTTGAGTAGAACTGCATGATCACTCCAGAAATAAGCATCTTTGTAAAATGAGCCAAATTGAAGCAGAACACATTGTTGGAGTTTCAGAATGCATAGAAAGAAGGAAAGTAAGCGTTCTATGGCTTTAGTTCGCTTAGTTGCTTACTCTTGAGTAGAACTGCATGTTCACTCCAGAAATGAGCACCTTTGTAAAATGAGCCATATTGAAGCAGAACACATTGATGGAGTGTCAGAATGCATAGATAGAAGGCAAATAAGCGTTCTATGGCTTTATTTCGCTTAGTTGCTTACTCTCGAGTAGAACTGCATATTCACTCCAGAAATAAGCAACTTTGTAAAATGAGCCAAATTGAAGCAGAACACATTGTTGGAGTGTCAGAATGCATAGAAAGAAGGCAAATAAGCGTTCTATGGCTTTATTTCGCTTAGCTGCTTACTCTTGAGTAGAAATGCATCCGCACTCCAGAAATAAGCACCTTTGTAAAATGAGCCAAATTGAAGCAGAACACATCGTTGGAGTGTCAGAATGCATAGATAGAAGGCTAATAAGCGTTCTATGGCTTTGTTTCGCTTAGTTGCTTACTCTTGAGTAGAACTGCATGTTCACTCCAGAAATGAGCACCTTTGTAAAATGAGCCATATTGAAGCAGAACACATTGATGGAGTGTCAGAATGCATAGATAGAAGGCAAATAAGCGTTCCATGGCTTTATTTCGCTTAGTTGCTTTCTCTTGAGTAGAACTGCTTGTTCACTCAAGGAATAAGCACCTTTGTAAATTGAGTCAAATTGAAGCAGAACACATTGTTGGAGTGTCAGAATGCATAGATAGAAGGCAAATAAGCGTTCCATGGCTTTATTTCGCTTAGTTGCTTACTCTTGAGTAGAACTGCATATTCACTCCAGGAATAAGCACCTTTGTAAAATGAGCCAAATTGAAGCAGAACACATTGTTGGAGTGTCAGAATGCATAGATAGAAGGCAAAAAAGCGTTCCATGGGTTTATTTCGCTTAGTTGCTTACTCTTCAGTAGAACTGCATGTTCACTCCAGAAATAAGCATCTTTGTAAAATGAGTCAAATTGAAGCAGAACACATTGGTGGAGTGTCAGAATGCATAGATAGAAGGCAAATAAGCGTTCTATCGCTTTATTTCGCTTAGTTGCTTACTCTTGAGTAGAACTGCATGTTCACGCCAGAAATAAGCATCTTTGTAAAATGAGCCAAATTGAAGCAGAAAACATTCTTGGAGTGTCAGAATGCATAGATAGAAGGCAAATAAGCATTCTATTTCTTTATTTCGCTTAGTTGCTTACTCTTGAGTAGAACTGCATGTTCACGCCAGAAATGAGCATCTTTGTAAAATGAGCCAAAATGAAGCAGAAAACATTGTTGGAGTGTCAGAATGCATAGATAGAAGGCAAATAAGCGTTCCATGGCTTTATTTCGCTTAGTTGCTTACTCTTGAGTAGAACTTTATATTCACTCAAGAAATGAGCACCTTTGTGAAATGACCCAAATTGAAGCAGAAAACATTGTTGGAGTGTCAGAATGCATAGATAGAAGGCAAATAAGCGTTCCATGGCTTTATTTCGCTTAGTTGCTTACTCTTGAGTAGAACTGCATATTCACTCAAGAAAGGAGCACCTTTGTAAAATGAGTCAAATTGAAGCAGAACACATTGGTGGAGTGTCAGAATGCATAGATAGAAGGCAAATGGGCGTTCCATGGCTTTATTTCGCTTAGTTGCTTACTCTTGAGTAGAAATGCATCTGCACTCCTGAAATAAGCACCTTTGTAAAATGAGCCAAATTGAAGCAGAACACATTGTTGGAGTGTCAGAATGCATAGATAGAAGGCAAATAAGCGTTCTATCGCTTTATTTCGCTTAGTTGCTTACTCTTGAGTAGAACTGCATGTTCACGCCAGAAATAAGAATCTTTGTGAAATGAGCCAAATTGAAGCAGAACACATTGTTGGAGTGTCAGAATGCATAGATAGAAGGCAAATAAGCGTTCTATGGCTTTATTTCGCTTAGTTGCTTACTCTTGAGTAGAACTGCATGTTCACGCCAGAAATAAGAATCTTTGTGAAATGAGCCAAATTGAAGCAGAACACATTGTTGGAGTGTCAGAATGCATAGATAGAAGGCAAATAAGCGTTCTATGGCTTTTTTTCGCTTAGTTGCTTACTGTTGAGTAGAACTGCATGTTCACTCCAGAAATAAGCACCTTTGTAAAATGAGCCAAATTGAAGCAGAACACATTTTTGGAGTGTCAGAAAGCATAGAAAGAAGGAAAGTAAGCGTTCTATGGCTTTATTTCGCTTAGTTGCTTACTCTTGAGTAGAAATGCATCTGCACTCCAGTAATAAGCACCTTTTTAAAATGAGCCAATTGAAGCAGAACACATTCTTGGATTGTCAGAATGCATAGATAGAAGGCAAATAAGCATTCTATGGCTTTATTTCACTTACTTGCTTACTCTTGAGTAGAACTGCATGTTCACTCCAGAAATAAGCACCTTTGTAAAATGAGCCAAATTGAAGCAGAACACATTGTTGGAGTGTCAGAATGCATAGATAGAAGGCAAATAAGCGTTCTATGGCTTTATTTCGCTTAGTTGCTTACTCTTGAGTAGAAATGCATATTCACTACTGAAATAAGCACCTTTGTAAAATGAGCCAATTGAAGAAGAACACATTGTTGGAGTGTCAGAATGCATAGATCGAAGGCAGATAAGCGTTCTATGGCTTTATTTCGCTTAGTTGCTTACTCTTGAGTAGAACTGCATGTTCACTCCAGGAATAAGCATCTTTGTAAAATGAGCCAAATTGAAGCAGAACACATTGTTGGAGTGTCAGAAAGCATAGATAGAAGGCAAATAAGCGTTCTATGGCTTTATTTCGCTTAGTTGCTTACTCTTGAGTAGAACTGCATCTGCACTCCAGAAATATGCACCGTTGTAAATTGAGCCAAATTTAAGCAAAACACGTTGTTGGAGTGTCAGAATGCATGGATAGAAGGCAAATAAGCGTTCTATGGCTTTATTTCGCTTAGTTGCTTACCCTTGAGTAGAAATGCATCTGCACTCCTGAAATATGCACCTTAGTAAAATGAGCCAAATTGAAGCAGAACACATTGTTGGAGTGTCAGAATGCATAGATAGAAGGCAAATAAGCGTTCTATGGCTTTATTTCCCTTAGTTGCTTACTGTTGAGTAGAACTGCATGTTCACTCCAGAAATAAGCACCTTTGTAAAATGAGCCAAATTGAAGCAGAACACATTTTTGGAGTGTTAGAATACATAGAAAGAAGGAAAGTAAGCGTTCTATGGCTTTATTTCGCTTAGTTGCTTACTCTTGAGTAGAAATGCATCTGCACTCCAGTAATAAGCACCTTTTTAAAATGAGCCAATTGAAGCAGAACACATTGTTGGAGTGTCAGAATGCATAGAAAGAAGGAAAGTAAGCGTTCTATGGCTTTATTTCGCTTAGTTGCTTACTCTTGAGTAGAAATGCATCTGCACTCCAGTAATAAGCACCTTCTTAAAATGAGCCAAATTGAAGCAGAACACATTGTTGGAGTGTCAGAATGCATAGAAAGAAGGCAAGTAAGCGTTCTATGGCTTTATTTCGCTTAGTTGCTTACTCATGAGTAGAACTTCATGTTCACTCCAGACATATGCACCTTTGTAAAATGAGCCAAATTGAAGCAGAACACATTGTTGGAGTGTCAGAATGCATAGATAGAAGGCAAATAAGCGTTCTATGGCTTTATTTCACTTAGTTGCTTACTCATGAGTAGAACTTCATGTTCACTCCAGACATAAGCACGTTTGTAAAATGAGCCAAATTGAAACAGAACACATTGTTGGAGTGTCAGAATGCATAGATAGAAGGCAAATAAGAGTTCTATGGCTTTATTTCGCTTAGTTGCTTACTCTTGAGTAGAAATGCATATTCACTCCTGAAATAAGCACCTTTGTAAATTGAGCCATATTGAAGCAGAACACATTGATGGAGTGTCAGAATGCATAGATAGAAGGCAAATAAGCGTTCTATGGCTTTATTTCGCTTAGTTGCTTACTCTTGAGTAGAACTGCATCTGCACTCCTGAAATATGCACCGTTGTAAATTGAGCCAAATTTAAGCAAAACACGTTGTTGGATTGTCAGAATGCATGGATAGGAGGCAAATAAGCGTTCTATGGCTTTATTTCGCTTAGTTGCTTACTATTGAGTAGAAATGCATCTGCACTCCAGTAATAAGCACCTTTTTAAAATGAGCCAATTGAAGCAGAACACATTGTTGGAGTGTCAGAATGCATAGAAACAAGGAAAGTAAGCGTTCTATGGCTTTATTTCGCTTAGTTGCTTACTCTTGAGTAGAAATGCATCTGCACTCCAGTAATAAGCACCTTCTTAAAATGAGCCAAATTGAAGCAGAACACATTGTTGGAGTGTCAGAATGCATAGAAAGAAGGCAAGTAAGCGTTCTATGGCTTTATTTCGCTTAGTTGCTTACTCATGAGTAGAACTTCATGTTCACTCCAGACATAAGCACCTTTGTAAAATGAACCAAATTGAAGCAGAACACATTGTTGGAGTGTCAGAATGCATAGATAGAAGGCAAATAAGCGTTCTATGGCTTTATTTCGCTTAGTTGCTTACTCTTGAATAGAAAGGCATCTGCACTCCAGAAATGAGCACCTTTGTAAAATGAGCCAAATTGAAGCAGAACACATTGTTGGAGTGTCAGAATGCATAGATAGAAGGCAAATAAGCGTTCTATGGCTTTATTTCGCTTAGTTGCTTACTCTTGAGTAGAACTGCATCTGCACTCCTGAAATATGCACCGTTGTAAATTGAGCCAAATTTAAGCAAAACACGTTGTTGGATTGTCAGAATGCATGGATAGAAGGCAAATAAGCGTTCTATGGCTTTATTTCGCTTAGTTGCTTACTCTTGAGTAGAAATGCATCCGCACTCCAGAAATAAGCATCTTTGTAAAATGAGCCAAATTGAAGCAGAACACATTGTTGGAGTGTCAGAATGCATAGATAGAAGGCAAATAAGCGTTCTATGGCTTTATTTCGCTTAGTTGCTTACTCTTGAGTAGAACTGCATCTGCACTCCTGAAATATGCACCGTTGTAAATTGAGCCAAATTTAAGCAAAACACGTTGTTGGATTGTCAGAATGCATGGATAGAAGGCAAATAAGCGTTCTATGGCTTTATTTCGCTTAGTTGCTTACTCTTGAGTAGAAATGCATCCGCACTCCAGAAATAAGCATCTTTGTAAAATGAGCCAAATTGAAGCAGAACACATTGTTGGAGTGTCAGAATGCATAGATAGAAGGCAAATAAGCGTTCTATGGCTTTATTTCGCTTAGTTGCTTACTCTTGAGTAGAAATGCATGCTCACTCCAGAAATGAGCAGCTTTGTAAAATGAGCCAAAGTGAAGCAAAACACATTGTTGGAGTGTCAGAATGCATAGATAGAAGGCAAATAAGCGTTCTATGGCTTTATTTCGCTTAGTTGCTTACTCTTGAGTAGAACTGCATCCGCACTCCAGAAATGAGCACCTTTGTAAAATGAGCCAAATTGAAGCAGAACACATTGATGGAGTGTCAGAATGCATAGATAGAAGGCAAATAAGCGTTCCATGGCTTTATTTCGCTTAGTTGCTTACTCTTGAGTAGAACTGCATATTCACTCAAGAAAGGAGCACCTTTGTAAAATGAGTCAAATTGAAGCAGAACACATTGGTGGAGTGTCAGAATGCATAGATAGAAGGCAAATGGGCGTTCCATGGCTTTATTTCGCTTAGTTGCTTACTCTTGAGTAGAAATGCATCTGCACTCCTGAAATAAGCACCTTTGTAAAATGAGCCAAATTGAAGCAGAACACATTGTTGGAGTGTCAGAATGCATAGATAGAAGGCAAATAAGCGTTCCATGGCTTTATTTCGCTTAGTTGCTTTCTCTTGAGTAGAACTGCTTGTTCACTCAAGGAATAAGCATCTTTGTAAAATGAGTCAAATTGAAGCAGAACACATTGTTGGAGTGTCAGAATGCATAGATAGAAGGCAAATAAGCGTTCTATCGCTTTATTTCGCTTAGTTGCTTACTCTTGAGTAGAACTGCATGTTCACGCCAGAAATAAGAATCTTTGTGAAATGAGCCAAATTGAAGCAGAACACATTGTTGGAGTGTCAGAATGCATAGATAGAAGGCAAATAAGCGTTCTATGGCTTTTTTTCGCTTAGTTGCTTACTGTTGAGTAGAACTGCATGTTCACTCCAGAAATAAGCACCTTTGTAAAATGAGCCAAATTGAAGCAGAACACATTTTTGGAGTGTCAGAAAGCATAGAAAGAAGGAAAGTAAGCGTTCTATGGCTTTATTTCGCTTAGTTGCTTACTCTTGAGTAGAAATGCATCTGCACTCCAGTAATAAGCACCTTTTTAAAATGAGCCAATTGAAGCAGAACACATTCTTGGATTGTCAGAATGCATAGATAGAAGGCAAATAAGCATTCTATGGCTTTATTTCACTTACTTGCTTACTCTTGAGTAGAACTGCATGTTCACTCCAGAAATAAGCACCTTTGTAAAATGAGCCAAATTGAAGCAGAACACATTGTTGGAGTGTCAGAATGCATAGATAGAAGGCAAATAAGCGTTCTATGGCTTTATTTCGCTTAGTTGCTTACTCTTGAGTAGAAATGCATATTCACTACTGAAATAAGCACCTTTGTAAAATGAGCCAATTGAAGCAGAACACATTGTTGGAGTGTCAGAATGCATAGATCGAAGGCAGATAAGCGTTCTATGGCTTTATTTCGCTTAGTTGCTTACTCTTGAGTAGAACTGCATGTTCACTCCAGGAATAAGCATCTTTGTAAAATGAGCCAAATTGAAGCAGAACACATTGTTGGAGTGTCAGAAAGCATAGATAGAAGGCAAATAAGCGTTCTATGGCTTTATTTCGCTTAGTTGCTTACTCTTGAGTAGAACTGCATCTGCACTCCAGAAATATGCACCGTTGTAAATTGAGCCAAATTTAAGCAAAACACGTTGTTGGAGTGTCAGAATGCATGGATAGAAGGCAAATAAGCGTTCTATGGCTTTATTTCGCTTAGTTGCTTACCCTTGAGTAGAAATGCATCTGCACTCCTGAAATATGCACCTTAGTAAAATGAGCCAAATTGAAGCAGAACACATTGTTGGAGTGTCAGAATGCATAGATAGAAGGCAAATAAGCGTTCTATGGCTTTATTTCCCTTAGTTGCTTACTGTTGAGTAGAACTGCATGTTCACTCCAGAAATAAGCACCTTTGTAAAATGAGCCAAATTGAAGCAGAACACATTTTTGGAGTGTTAGAATACATAGAAAGAAGGAAAGTAAGCGTTCTATGGCTTTATTTCGCTTAGTTGCTTACTCTTGAGTAGAAATGCATCTGCACTCCAGTAATAAGCACCTTTTTAAAATGAGCCAATTGAAGCAGAACACATTGTTGGAGTGTCAGAATGCATAGAAAGAAGGAAAGTAAGCGTTCTATGGCTTTATTTCGCTTAGTTGCTTACTCTTGAGTAGAAATGCATCTGCACTCCAGTAATAAGCACCTTCTTAAAATGAGCCAAATTGAAGCAGAACACATTGTTGGAGTGTCAGAATGCATAGAAAGAAGGCAAGTAAGCGTTCTATGGCTTTATTTCGCTTAGTTGCTTACTCATGAGTAGAACTTCATGTTCACTCCAGACATATGCACCTTTGTAAAATGAGCCAAATTGAAGCAGAACACATTGTTGGAGTGTCAGAATGCATAGATAGAAGGCAAATAAGCGTTCTATGGCTTTATTTCGATTACTTGCTTACTCATGAGTAGAACTTCATGTTCACTCCAGACATAAGCACCTTTGTAAAATGAGCCAAATTGAAGCAGAACACATTGTTGGAGTGTCAGAATGCATAGATAGAAGGCAAATAAGCGTTCTATGGCTTTATTTCACTTAGTTGCTTACTCATGAGTAGAACTTCATGTTCACTCCAGACATAAGCACGTTTGTAAAATGAGCCAAATTGAAACAGAACACATTGTTGGAGTGTCAGAATGCATAGATAGAAGGCAAATAAGAGTTCTATGGCTTTATTTCGCTTAGTTGCTTACTCTTGAGTAGAAATGCATATTCACTCCTGAAATAAGCACCTTTGTAAATTGAGCCATATTGAAGCAGAACACATTGATGGAGTGTCAGAATGCATAGATAGAAGGCAAATAAGCGTTCTATGGCTTTATTTCGCTTAGTTGCTTACTCTTGAGTAGAACTGCATCTGCACTCCTGAAATATGCACCGTTGTAAATTGAGCCAAATTTAAGCAAAACACGTTGTTGGATTGTCAGAATGCATGGATAGGAGGCAAATAAGCGTTCTATGGCTTTATTTCGCTTAGTTGCTTACTATTGAGTAGAAATGCATCTGCACTCCAGTAATAAGCACCTTTTTAAAATGAGCCAATTGAAGCAGAACACATTGTTGGAGTGTCAGAATGCATAGAAACAAGGAAAGTAAGCGTTCTATGGCTTTATTTCGCTTAGTTGCTTACTCTTGAGTAGAAATGCATCTGCACTCCAGTAATAAGCACCTTCTTAAAATGAGCCAAATTGAAGCAGAACACATTGTTGGAGTGTCAGAATGCATAGAAAGAAGGCAAGTAAGCGTTCTATGGCTTTATTTCGCTTAGTTGCTTACTCATGAGTAGAACTTCATGTTCACTCCAGACATAAGCACCTTTGTAAAATGAACCAAATTGAAGCAGAACACATTGTTGGAGTGTCAGAATGCATAGATAGAAGGCAAATAAGCGTTCTATGGCTTTATTTCGCTTAGTTGCTTACTCTTGAATAGAAAGGCATCTGCACTCCAGAAATGAGCACCTTTGTAAAATGAGCCAAATTGAAGCAGAACACATTGTTGGAGTGTCAGAATGCATAGATAGAAGGCAAATAAGCGTTCTATGGCTTTATTTCGCTTAGTTGCTTACTCTTGAGTAGAACTGCATCTGCACTCCTGAAATATGCACCGTTGTAAATTGAGCCAAATTTAAGCAAAACACGTTGTTGGATTGTCAGAATGCATGGATAGAAGGCAAATAAGCGTTCTATGGCTTTATTTCGCTTAGTTGCTTACTCTTGAGTAGAAATGCATCCGCACTCCAGAAATAAGCATCTTTGTAAAATGAGCCAAATTGAAGCAGAACACATTGTTGGAGTGTCAGAATGCATAGATAGAAGGCAAATAAGCGTTCTATGGCTTTATTTCGCTTAGTTGCTTACTCTTGAGTAGAACTGCATCTGCACTCCTGAAATATGCACCGTTGTAAATTGAGCCAAATTTAAGCAAAACACGTTGTTGGATTGTCAGAATGCATGGATAGAAGGCAAATAAGCGTTCTATGGCTTTATTTCGCTTAGTTGCTTACTCTTGAGTAGAAATGCATCCGCACTCCAGAAATAAGCATCTTTGTAAAATGAGCCAAATTGAAGCAGAACACATTGTTGGAGTGTCAGAATGCATAGATAGAAGGCAAATAAGCGTTCTATGGCTTTATTTCGCTTAGTTGCTTACTCTTGAGTAGAAATGCATGCTCACTCCAGAAATGAGCAGCTTTGTAAAATGAGCCAAAGTGAAGCAAAACACATTGTTGGAGTGTCAGAATGCATAGATAGAAGGCAAATAAGCGTTCTATGGCTTTATTTCGCTTAGTTGCTTACTCTTGAGTAGAACTGCATCCGCACTCCAGAAATGAGCACCTTTGTAAAATGAGCCAAATTGAAGCAGAACACATTGATGGAGTGTCAGAATGCATAGATAGAAGGCAAATAAGCGTTCTATGGCTTTATTTCGCTTAGTTGCTTACTCTTGAGTAGAAATGCATATTCACTCCTGAAATAAGCACCTTTGTAAATTGAGCCATATTGAAGCAGAACACATTGATGGAGTGTCAGAATGCATAGATAGAAGGCAAATAAGCGTTCTATGGCTTTATTTCGCTTAGTTGCTTACTCTTGAGTAGAACTGCATCTGCACTCCTGAAATATGCACCGTTGTAAATTGAGCCAAATTTAAGCAAAACACGTTGTTGGATTGTCAGAATGCATGGATAGGAGGCAAATAAGCGTTCTATGGCTTTATTTCGCTTAGTTGCTTACTATTGAGTAGAAATGCATCTGCACTCCAGTAATAAGCACCTTTTTAAAATGAGCCAATTGAAGCAGAACACATTGTTGGAGTGTCAGAATGCATAGAAAGAAGGAAAGTAAGCGTTCTATGGCTTTATTTCGCTTAGTTGCTTACTCTTGAGTAGAAATGCATCTGCACTCCAGTAATAAGCACCTTCTTAAAATGAGCCAAATTGAAGCAGAACACATTGTTGGAGTGTCAGAATGCATAGAAAGAAGGCAAGTAAGCGTTCTATGGCTTTATTTCGCTTAGTTGCTTACTCATGAGTAGAACTTCATGTTCACTCCAGACATAAGCACCTTTGTAAAATGAACCAAATTGAAGCAGAAAACATTGTTGGAGTGTCAGAATGCATAGATAGAAGGCAAATAAGCGTTCTATGGCTTTATTTCGCTTAGTTGCTTACTCTTGAGTAGAAATGCATATTCACTCCTGAAATAAGCACCTTTGTAAATTGAGCCATATTGAAGCAGAACACATTGATGGAGTGTCAGAATGCATAGATAGAAGGCAAATAAGCGTTCTATGGCTTTATTTCGCTTAGTTGCTTACTCTTGAGTAGAACTGCATCTGCACTCCTGAAATATGCACCATTGTAAATTGAGCCAAATTTATGCAAAACACGTTGTTGGATTGTCAGAATGCATGGATAGAAGGCAAATAAGCGTTCTATGGCTTTATTTCGCTTAGTTGCTTACTCTTGAGTAGAAATGCATCCGCACTCCAGAAATAAGCATCTTTGTAAAATGAGCCAAATTGAAGCAGAACACATTGTTGGAGTGTCAGAATGCATAGATAGAAGTCAAATAAGCGTTCTATGGCTTTATTTCGCTTAGTTGCTTACTCTTGAGTAGAACTGCATCCGCACTCCAGAAATAAGCACCTTTTTAAAATGAGCCATATTGAAGCAGAACACATTGTTGGAGTGTCAGAATGCATAGATAGAAGGCAAATAAGCGTTCTATGGCTTTATTTCGCTTAGTTGCTTACTCTTGAGTAGAAATGCATGCTCACTCCAGAAATGAGCAGCTTTGTAAAATGAGCCAAAGTGAAGCAAAACACATTGTTGGAGTGTCAGAATGCATAGATAGAAGGCAAATAAGCGTTCTATGGCTTTATTTCGCTTAGTTGCTTACTCTTGAGTAGAACTGCATCCGCACTCCAGAAATGAGCACCTTTGTAAAATGAGCCAAATTGAAGCAGAACACATTGATGGAGTGTCAGAATGCATAGATAGAAGGAAAATAAGCGTTCTATGGCTTTATTTCGCTTAGTTGCTTACTCTTGAGTAGAACTGCATGTTCACTCCAGAAATAAGAACCTTTGTAAAATGAGCCAAATTGAAGCAGAACACATTGTTGGAGTGTCAGAATGCATAGAAAGAAGGCAAATAAGCGTTCTATGGCTTTATTTCGCTTAGCTGCTTACTCTTGAGTAGAAATGCATCCGCACTCCAGAAATAAGCACCTTTGTAAAATGAGCCAAATTGAAGCAGAACACATCGTTGGAGTGTCAGAATGCATAGATAGAAGGCTAATAAGCGTTCTATGGCTTTGTTTCGCTTAGTTGCTTACTCTTGAGTAGAACTGCATGTTCACTCCAGAAATGAGCACCTTTGTAAAATGAGCCATATTGAAGCAGAACACATTGATGGAGTGTCAGAATGCATAGATAGAAGGCAAATAAGCGTTCCATGGCTTTATTTCGCTTAGTTGCTTTCTCTTGAGTAGAACTGCTTGTTCACTCAAGGAATAAGCACCTTTGTAAATTGAGTCAAATTGAAGCAGAACACATTGTTGGAGTGTCAGAATGCATAGATAGAAGGCAAAAAAGCGTTCCATGGGTTTATTTCGCTTAGTTGCTTACTCTTCAGTAGAACTGCATGTTCACTCCAGAAATAAGCATCTTTGTAAAATGAGTCAAATTGAAGCAGAACACATTGGTGGAGTGTCAGAATGCATAGATAGAAGGCAAATAAGCGTTCTATCGCTTTATTTCGCTTAGTTGCTTACTCTTGAGTAGAACTGCATGTTCACGCCAGAAATAAGCATCTTTGTAAAATGAGCCAAATTGAAGCAGAAAACATTCTTGGAGTGTCAGAATGCATAGATAGAAGGCAAATAAGCATTCTATTTCTTTATTTCGCTTAGTTGCTTACTCTTCAGTAGAACTGCATGTTCACTCCAGAAATAAGCATCTTTGTAAAATGACCCAAATTGAAGCAGAATACATTGGTGGAGTGTCAGAATGCATAGATAGAAGTCAAATAAGCGTTCTATGGCTTTATTTCGCTTAGTTGCTTACTCTTGAGTAGAACTGCATGTTCACGCCAGAAATGAGCATCTTTGTAAAATGAGCCAAAATGAAGCAGAAAACATTGTTGGAGTGTCAGAATGCATAGATAGAAGGCAAATAAGCGTTCCATGGCTTTATTTCGCTTAGTTGCTTACTCTTGAGTAGAACTTTATATTCACTCAAGAAATGAGCACCTTTGTGAAATGACCCAAATTGAAGCAGAAAACATTGTTGGAGTGTCAGAATGCATAGATAGAAGGCAAATAAGCGTTCCATGGCTTTATTTCGCTTAGTTGCTTACTCTTGAGTAGAACTGCATATTCACTCAAGAAAGGAGCACCTTTGTAAAATGAGTCAAATTGAAGCAGAACACATTGTTGGAGTGTCAGAATGCATAGATAGAAGGCAAATAAGCGTTCTATCGCTTTATTTCGCTTAGTTGCTTACTCTTGAGTAGAACTGCATGTTCACGCCAGAAATAAGCATCTTTGTGAAATGACCCAAATTGAAGCAGAAAACATTGTTGGAGTGTCAGAATGCATAGATAGAAGGCAAATAAGCGTTCTATGGCTTTTTTTCGCTTAGTTGCTTACTGTTGAGTAGAACTGCATGTTCACTCCAGAAATAAGCACCTTTGTAAAATGAGCCAAATTGAAGCAGAACACATTTTTGGAGTGTCAGAAAGCATAGAAAGAAGGAAAGTAAGCGTTCTATGGCTTTATTTCGCTTAGTTGCTTACTCTTGAGTAGAAATGCATCTGCACTCCAGTAATAAGCACCTTTTTAAAATGAGCCAATTGAAGCAGAACACATTCTTGGATTGTCAGAATGCATAGATAGAAGGCAAATAAGCATTCTATGGCTTTATTTCACTTACTTGCTTACTCTTGAGTAGAACTGCATGTTCACTCCAGAAATAAGCACCTTTGTAAAATGAGCCAAATTGAAGCAGAACACATTGTTGGAGTGTCAGAATGCATAGATAGAAGGCAAATAAGCGTTCTATGGCTTTATTTCGCTTAGTTGCTTACTCTTGAGTAGAAATGCATATTCACTACTGAAATAAGCACCTTTGTAAAATGAGCCAATTGAAGCAGAACACATTGTTGGAGTGTCAGAATGCATAGATAGAAGGCAAATAAGCGTTCTATGGCTTTATTTCGCTTAGTTGCTTACTCTTGAGTAGAAATGCATATTCACTCCTGAAATAAGCACCTTTGTAAATTGAGCCATATTGAAGCAGAACACATTGATGGAGTGTCAGAATGCATAGATAGAAGGCAAATAAGCGTTCTATGGCTTTATTTCGCTTAGTTGCTTACTCTTGAGTAGAACTGCATCTGCACTCCTGAAATATGCACCATTGTAAATTGAGCCAAATTTAAGCAAAACACGTTGTTGGATTGTCAGAATGCATGGATACAAGGCAAATAAGCGTTCTATGGCTTTATTTCGCTTAGTTGCTTACTCTTGAGTAGAAATGCATCCGCACTCCAGAAATAAGCATCTTTGTAAAATGAGCCAAATTGAAGCAGAACACATTGTTGGAGTGTCAGAATGCATAGATAGAAGTCAAATAAGCGTTCTATGGCTTTATTTCGCTTAGTTGCTTACTCTTGAGTAGAACTGCATCCGCACTCCAGAAATAAGCACCTTTTTAAAATGAGCCATATTGAAGCAGAACACATTGTTGGAGTGTCAGAATGCATAGATAGAAGGCAAATAAGCGTTCTATGGCTTTATTTCGCTTAGTTGCTTACTCTTGAGTAGAAATGCATGCTCACTCCAGAAATGAGCAGCTTTGTAAAATGAGCCAAAGTGAAGCAAAACACATTGTTGGAGTGTCAGAATGCATAGATAGAAGGCAAATAAGCGTTCTATGGCTTTATTTCGCTTAGTTGCTTACTCTTGAGTAGAACTGCATCCGCACTCCAGAAATGAGCACCTTTGTAAAATGAGCCAAATTGAAGCAGAACACATTGATGGAGTGTCAGAATGCATAGATAGAAGTCAAATAAGCGTTCTATGGCTTTATTTCGCTTAGTTGCTTACTCTTGAGTAGAACTGCATGTTCACTCCAGAAATAAGAACCTTTGTAAAATGAGCCAAATTGAAGCAGAACACATTGTTGGAGTGTCAGAATGCATAGAAAGAAGGGAAATAAGCGTTCTATGGCTTTATTTCGCTTAGCTGCTTACTCTTGAGTAGAAATGCATCCGCACTCCAGAAATAAGCACCTTTGTAAAATGAGCCAAATTGAAGCAGAACACATTGGTGGAGTGTCAGAATGCATAGATAGAAGGCAAATAAGCGTTCTATCGCTTTATTTCGCTTAGTTGCTTACTCTTGAGTAGAACTGCATGTTCACGCCAGAAATAAGCATCTTTGTAAAATGAGCCAAATTGAAGCAGAAAACATTCTTGGAGTGTCAGAATGCATAGATAGAAGGCAAATAAGCATTCTATTTCTTTATTTCGCTTAGTTGCTTACTCTTCAGTAGAACTGCATGTTCACTCCAGAAATAAGCATCTTTGTAAAATGACCCAAATTGAAGCAGAATACATTGGTGGAGTGTCAGAATGCATAGATAGAAGGCAAATAAGCGTTCCATGGCTTTATTTCGCTTAGTTGCTTACTCTTGAGTAGAACTTTATATTCACTCAAGAAATGAGCACCTTTGTGAAATGACCCAAATTGAAGCAGAAAACATTGTTGGAGTGTCAGAATGCATAGATAGAAGGCAAATAAGCGTTCCATGGCTTTATTTCGCTTAGTTGCTTACTCTTGAGTAGAACTGCATATTCACTCAAGAAAGGAGCACCTTTGTAAAATGAGTCAAATTGAAGCAGAACACATTGTTGGAGTGTCAGAATGCATAGATAGAAGGCAAATAAGCGTTCTATCGCTTTATTTCGCTTAGTTGCTTACTCTTGAGTAGAACAGCATGTTCACGCCAGAAATAAGCATCTTTGTGAAATGACCCAAATTGAAGCAGAAAACATTGTTGGAGTGTCAGAATGCATAGATAGAAGGCAAATAAGCGTTCTATGGCTTTTTTTCGCTTAGTTGCTTACTGTTGAGTAGAACTGCATGTTCACTCCAGAAATAAGCACCTTTGTAAAATGAGCCAAATTGAAGCAGAACACATTTTTGGAGTGTCAGAAAGCATAGAAAGAAGGAAAGTAAGCGTTCTATGGCTTTATTTCGCTTAGTTGCTTACTCTTGAGTAGAAATGCATCTGCACTCCAGTAATAAGCACCTTTTTAAAATGAGCCAATTGAAGCAGAACACATTCTTGGATTGTCAGAATGCATAGATAGAAGGCAAATAAGCATTCTATGGCTTTATTTCACTTACTTGCTTACTCTTGAGTAGAACTGCATGTTCACTCCAGAAATAAGCACCTTTGTAAAATGAGCCAAATTGAAGCAGAACACATTGTTGGAGTGTCAGAATGCATAGATAGAAGGCAAATAAGCGTTCTATGGCTTTATTTCGCTTAGTTGCTTACTCTTGAGTAGAACTGCATCTGCACTCCAGAAATATGCACCGTTGTAAATTGAGCCAAATTTAAGCAAAACACGTTGTTGGAGTGTCAGAATGCATGGATAGAAGGCAAATAAGCTTTCTATGGCTTTATTTCGCTTAGTTGCTTACCCTTGAGTAGAAATGCATCTGCACTCCTGAAATATGCACCTTAGTAAAATGAGCCAAATTGAAGCAGAACACATTGTTGGAGTGTCAGAATGCATAGATAGAAGGCAAATAAGCGTTCTATGGCTTTATTTCGCTTAGTTGCTTACCCTTGAGTAGAAATGCATCTGCACTCCTGAAATATGCACCTTAGTAAAATGAGCCAAATTGAAGCAGAACACATTTTTGGAGTGTTAGAATACATAGAAAGAAGGAAAGTAAGCGTTCTATGGCTTTATTTCGCTTAGTTGCTTACTCTTGAGTAGAAATGCATCTGCACTCCAGTAATAAGCACCTTTTTAAAATGAGCCAATTGAAGCAGAACACATTGTTGGAGTGTCAGAATGCATAGAAAGAAGGAAAGTAAGCGTTCTATGGCTTTATTTCGCTTAGTTGCTTACTCTTGAGTAGAAATGCATCTGCACTCCAGTAATAAGCACCTTCTTAAAATGAGCCAAATTGAAGCAGAACACATTGTTGGAGTGTCAGAATGCATAGAAAGAAGGCAAGTAAGCGTTCTATGGCTTTATTTCGCTTAGTTGCTTACTCATGAGTAGAACTTCATGTTCACTCCAGACATATGCACCTTTGTAAAATGAGCCAAATTGAAGCAGAACACATTGTTGGAGTGTCAGAATGCATAGATAGAAGGCAAATAAGCGTTCTATGGCTTTATTTCGATTACTTGCTTACTCATGAGTAGAACTTCATGTTCACTCCAGACATAAGCACCTTTGTAAAATGAGCCAAATTGAAGCAGAACACATTGTTGGAGTGTCAGAATGCATAGATAGAAGGCAAATAAGCGTTCTATGGCTTTATTTCACTTAGTTGCTTACTCATGAGTAGAACTTCATGTTCACTCCAGACATAAGCACGTTTGTAAAATGAGCCAAATTGAAACAGAACACATTGTTGGAGTGTCAGAATGCATAGATAGAAGGCAAATAAGAGTTCTATGGCTTTATTTCGCTTAGTTGCTTACTCTTGAGTAGAAATGCATATTCACTCCTGAAATATGCACCGTTGTAAATTGAGCCAAATTTAAGCAAAACACGTTGTTGGATTGTCAGAATGCATGGATAGAAGGCAAATAAGCGTTCTATGGCTTTATTTCGCTTAGTTGCTTACTATTGAGTAGAAATGCATCTGCACTCCAGTAATAAGCACCTTTTTAAAATGAGCCAATTGAAGCAGAACACATTGTTGGAGTGTCAGAATGCATAGATAGAAGGCAAATAAGCGTTCTATGGCTTTATTTCGCTTAGTTGCTTACTCTTGAGTAGAAATGCATGCTCACTCCAGAAATGAGCAGCTTTGTAAAATGAGCCAAAGTGAAGCAAAACACATTGTTGGAGTGTCAGAATGCATAGATAGAAGGCAAATAAGCGTTCTATGGCTTTATTTCGCTTAGTTGCTTACTCTTGAGTAGAACTGCATCCGCACTCCAGAAATGAGCACCTTTGTAAAATGAGCCAGATTGAAGCAGAACACATTGATGGAGTGTCAGAATGCATAGATAGAAGGAAAATAAGCGTTCTATGGCTTTATTTCACTTAGTTGCTTACTCATGAGTAGAACTTCATGTTCACTCCAGACATAAGCACGTTTGTAAAATGAGCCAAATTGAAACAGAACACATTGTTGGAGTGTCAGAATGCATAGATAGAAGGCAAATAAGAGTTCTATGGCTTTATTTCGCTTAGTTGCTTACTCTTGAGTAGAAATGCATATTCACTCCTGAAATAAGCACCTTTGTAAATTGAGCCATATTGAAGCAGAACACATTGATGGAGTGTCAGAATGCATAGATAGAAGGCAAATAAGCGTTCTATGGCTTTATTTCGCTTAGTTGCTTACTCTTGAGTAGAACTGCATCTGCACTCCTGAAATATGCACCGTTGTAAATTGAGCCAAATTTAAGCAAAACACGTTGTTGGATTGTCAGAATGCATGGATAGAAGGCAAATAAGCGTTCTATGGCTTTATTTCGCTTAGTTGCTTACTATTGAGTAGAAATGCATCTGCACTCCAGTAATAAGCACCTTTTTAAAATGAGCCAATTGAAGCAGAACACATTGTTGGAGTGTCAGAATGCATAGATAGAAGGCAAATAAGCGTTCTATGGCTTTATTTCGCTTAGTTGCTTACTCTTGAGTAGAAATGCATGCTCACTCCAGAAATGAGCAGCTTTGTAAAATGAGCCAAAGTGAAGCAAAACACATTGTTGGAGTGTCAGAATGCATAGATAGAAGGCAAATAAGCGTTCTATGGCTTTATTTCGCTTAGTTGCTTACTCTTGAGTAGAACTGCATCCGCACTCCAGAAATGAGCACCTTTGTAAAATGAGCCAAATTGAAGCAGAACACATTGATGGAGTGTCAGAATGCATAGATAGAAGGAAAATAAGCGTTCTATGGCTTTATTTCGCTTAGTTGCTTACTCTTGAGTAGAACTGCATGTTCACTCCAGAAATAAGAACCTTTGTAAAATGAGCCAAATTGAAGCAGAACACATTGTTGGAGTGTCAGAATGCATAGAAAGAAGGCAAATAAGCGTTCTATGGCTTTATTTCGCTTAGCTGCTTACTCTTGAGTAGAAATGCATGCTCACTCCAGAAATGAGCAGCTTTGTAAAATGAGCCAAAGTGAAGCAAAACACATTGTTGGAGTGTCAGAATGCATAGATAGAAGGCAAATAAGCGTTCTATGGCTTTATTTCGCTTAGTTGCTTACTCTTGAGTAGAACTGCATCCGCACTCCAGAAATGAGCACCTTTGTAAAATGAGCCAAATTGAAGCAGAACACATTGATGGAGTGTCAGAATGCATAGATAGAAGGAAAATAAGCGTTCTATGGCTTTATTTCACTTAGTTGCTTACTCATGAGTAGAACTTCATGTTCACTCCAGACATAAGCACGTTTGTAAAATGAGCCAAATTGAAACAGAACACATTGTTGGAGTGTCAGAATGCATAGATAGAAGGCAAATAAGAGTTCTATGGCTTTATTTCGCTTAGTTGCTTACTCTTGAGTAGAAATGCATATTCACTCCTGAAATAAGCACCTTTGTAAATTGAGCCATATTGAAGCAGAACACATTGATGGAGTGTCAGAATGCATAGATAGAAGGCAAATAAGCGTTCTATGGCTTTATTTCGCTTAGTTGCTTACTCTTGAGTAGAACTGCATCTGCACTCCTGAAATATGCACCGTTGTAAATTGAGCCAAATTTAAGCAAAACACGTTGTTGGATTGTCAGAATGCATGGATAGAAGGCAAATAAGCGTTCTATGGCTTTATTTCGCTTAGTTGCTTACTATTGAGTAGAAATGCATCTGCACTCCAGTAATAAGCACCTTTTTAAAATGAGCCAATTGAAGCAGAACACATTGTTGGAGTGTCAGAATGCATAGATAGAAGGCAAATAAGCGTTCTATGGCTTTATTTCGCTTAGTTGCTTACTCTTGAGTAGAAATGCATGCTCACTCCAGAAATGAGCAGCTTTGTAAAATGAGCCAAAGTGAAGCAAAACACATTGTTGGAGTGTCAGAATGCATAGATAGAAGGCAAATAAGCGTTCTATGGCTTTATTTCGCTTAGTTGCTTACTCTTGAGTAGAACTGCATCCGCACTCCAGAAATGAGCACCTTTGTAAAATGAGCCAAATTGAAGCAGAACACATTGATGGAGTGTCAGAATGCATAGATAGAAGGAAAATAAGCGTTCTATGGCTTTATTTCGCTTAGTTGCTTACTCTTGAGTAGAACTGCATGTTCACTCCAGAAATAAGAACCTTTGTAAAATGAGCCAAATTGAAGCAGAACACATTGTTGGAGTGTCAGAATGCATAGAAAGAAGGCAAATAAGCGTTCTATGGCTTTATTTCGCTTAGCTGCTTACTCTTGAGTAGAAATGCATCCGCACTCCAGAAATAAGCACCTTTGTAAAATGAGCCAAATTGAAGCAGAACACATCGTTGGAGTGTCAGAATGCATAGATAGAAGGCTAATAAGCGTTCTATGGCTTTGTTTCGCTTAGTTGCTTACTCTTGAGTAGAACTGCATGTTCACTCCAGAAATGAGCACCTTTGTAAAATGAGCCATATTGAAGCAGAACACATTGATGGAGTGTCAGAATGCATAGATAGAAGGCAAATAAGCGTTCCATGGCTTTATTTCGCTTAGTTGCTTTCTCTTGAGTAGAACTGCTTGTTCACTCAAGGAATAAGCACCTTTGTAAATTGAGTCAAATTGAAGCAGAACACATTGTTGGAGTGTCAGAATGCATAGATAGAAGGCAAAAAAGCGTTCCATGGGTTTATTTCGCTTAGTTGCTTACTCTTCAGTAGAACTGCATGTTCACTCCAGAAATAAGCATCTTTGTAAAATGAGTCAAATTGAAGCAGAACACATTGGTGGAGTGTCAGAATGCATAGATAGAAGGCAAATAAGCGTTCTATCGCTTTATTTCGCTTAGTTGCTTACTCTTGAGTAGAACTGCATGTTCACGCCAGAAATAAGCATCTTTGTAAAATGAGCCAAATTGAAGCAGAAAACATTCTTGGAGTGTCAGAATGCATAGATAGAAGGCAAATAAGCATTCTATTTCTTTATTTCGCTTAGTTGCTTACTCTTCAGTAGAACTGCATGTTCACTCCAGAAATAAGCATCTTTGTAAAATGACCCAAATTGAAGCAGAATACATTGGTGGAGTGTCAGAATGCATAGATAGAAGTCAAATAAGCGTTCTATGGCTTTATTTCACTTAGTTGCTTACTCTTGAGTAGAACTGCATGTTCACGCCAGAAATGAGCATCTTTGTAAAATGAGCCAAAATGAAGCAGAAAACATTGTTGGAGTGTCAGAATGCATAGATAGAAGGCAAATAAGCGTTCCATGGCTTTATTTCGCTTAGTTGCTTACTCTTGAGTAGAACTGCATATTCACTCAAGAAATGAGCACCTTTGTGAAATGACCCAAATTGAAGCAGAATACATTGGTGGAGTGTCAGAATGCATAGATAGAAGGCAAATAAGCGTTCCATGGCTTTATTTCGCTTAGTTGCTTACTCTTGAGTAGAACTTTATATTCACTCAAGAAATGAGCACCTTTGTGAAATGACCCAAATTGAAGCAGAAAACATTGTTGGAGTGTCAGAATGCATAGATAGAAGGCAAATAAGCGTTCCATGGCTTTATTTCGCTTAGTTGCTTACTCTTGAGTAGAACTGCATATTCACTCAAGAAAGGAGCACCTTTGTAAAATGAGTCAAATTGAAGCAGAACACATTGGTGGAGTGTCAGAATGCATAGATAGAAGGCAAATGGGCGTTCCATGGCTTTATTTCGCTTAGTTGCTTACTCTTGAGTAGAAATGCATCTGCACTCCTGAAATAAGCACCTTTGTAAAATGAGCCAAATTGAAGCAGAACACATTGTTGGAGTGTCAGAATGCATAGATAGAAGGCAAATAAGCGTTCTATCGCTTTATTTCGCTTAGTTGCTTACTCTTGAGTAGAACTGCATGTTCACGCCAGAAATAAGCATCTTTGTGAAATGACCCAAATTGAAGCAGAAAACATTGTTGGAGTGTCAGAATGCATAGATAGAAGGCAAATAAGCGTTCTATGGCTTTATTTCGCTTAGTTGCTTACCCTTGAGTAGAAATGCATCTGCACTCCTGAAATATGCACCTTAGTAAAATGAGCCAAATTGAAGCAGAACACATTGTTGGAGTGTCAGAATGCATAGATAGAAGGCAAATAAGCGTTCTATGGCTTTATTTCGCTTAGTTGCTTACTGTTGAGTAGAACTGCATGTTCACTCCAGAAATAAGCACCTTTGTAAAATGAGCCAAATTGAAGCAGAACACATTTTTGGAGTGTTAGAATACATAGAAAGAAGGAAAGTAAGCGTTCTATGGCTTTATTTCGCTTAGTTGCTTACTCTTGAGTAGAAATGCATCTGCACTCCAGTAATAAGCACCTTTTTAAAATGAGCCAATTGAAGCAGAACACATTGTTGGAGTGTCAGAATGCATAGAAAGAAGGAAAGTAAGCGTTCTATGGCTTTATTTCGCTTAGTTGCTTACTCTTGAGTAGAAATGCATCTGCACTCCAGTAATAAGCACCTTCTTAAAATGAGCCAAATTGAAGCAGAACACATTGTTGGAGTGTCAGAATGCATAGAAAGAAGGCAAGTAAGCGTTCTATGGCTTTATTTCGCTTAGTTGCTTACTCATGAGTAGAACTTCATGTTCACTCCAGACATATGCACCTTTGTAAAATGAGCCAAATTGAAGCAGAACACATTGTTGGAGTGTCAGAATGCATAGATAGAAGGCAAATAAGCGTTCTATGGCTTTATTTCGATTACTTGCTTACTCATGAGTAGAACTTCATGTTCACTCCAGACATAAGCACCTTTGTAAAATGAGCCAAATTGAAGCAGAACACATTGTTGGAGTGTCAGAATGCATAGATAGAAGGCAAATAAGCGTTCTATGGCTTTATTTCACTTAGTTGCTTACTTATGAGTAGAACTTCATGTTCACTCCAGACATAAGCACGTTTGTAAAATGAGCCAAATTGAAACAGAACACATTGTTGGAGTGTCAGAATGCATAGATAGAAGGCAAATAAGAGTTCTATGGCTTTATTTCGCTTAGTTGCTTACTCTTGAGTAGAAATGCATATTCACTCCTGAAATAAGCACCTTTGTAAATTGAGCCATATTGAAGCAGAACACATTGATGGAGTGTCAGAATGCATAGATAGAAGGCAAATAAGCGTTCTATGGCTTTATTTCGCTTAGTTGCTTACTCTTGAGTAGAACTGCATCTGCACTCCTGAAATATGCACCGTTGTAAATTGAGCCAAATTTAAGCAAAACACGTTGTTGGATTGTCAGAATGCATGGATAGAAGGCAAATAAGCGTTCTATGGCTTTATTTCGCTTAGTTGCTTACTATTGAGTAGAAATGCATCTGCACTCCAGTAATAAGCACCTTTTTAAAATGAGCCAATTGAAGCAGAACACATTGTTGGAGTGTCAGAATGCATAGATAGAAGGCAAATAAGCGTTCTATGGCTTTATTTCGCTTAGTTGCTTACTCTTGAGTAGAAATGCATGCTCACTCCAGAAATGAGCAGCTTTGTAAAATGAGCCAAAGTGAAGCAAAACACATTGTTGGAGTGTCAGAATGCATAGATAGAAGGCAAATAAGCGTTCTATGGCTTTATTTCGCTTAGTTGCTTACTCTTGAGTAGAACTGCATCCGCACTCCAGAAATGAGCACCTTTGTAAAATGAGCCAAATTGAAGCAGAATACATTGATGGAGTGTCAGAATGCATAGATAGAAGGAAAATAAGCGTTCTATGGCTTTATTTCGCTTAGTTGCTTACTCTTGAGTAGAACTGCATGTTCACTCCAGAAATAAGAACCTTTGTAAAATGAGCCAAATTGAAGCAGAACACATTGTTGGAGTGTCAGAATGCATAGAAAGAAGGCAAATAAGCGTTCTATGGCTTTATTTCGCTTAGCTGCTTACTCTTGAGTAGAAATGCATCCGCACTCCAGAAATAAGCACCTTTGTAAAATGAGCCAAATTGAAGCAGAACACATCGTTGGAGTGTCAGAATGCATAGATAGAAGGCTAATAAGCGTTCTATGGCTTTGTTTCGCTTAGTTGCTTACTCTTGAGTAGAACTGCATGTTCACTCCAGAAATGAGCACCTTTGTAAAATGAGCCATATTGAAGCAGAACACATTGATGGAGTGTCAGAATGCATAGATAGAAGGCAAATAAGCGTTCCATGGCTTTATTTCGCTTAGTTGCTTTCTCTTGAGTAGAACTGCTTGTTCACTCAAGGAATAAGCACCTTTGTAAATTGAGTCAAATTGAAGCAGAACACATTGTTGGAGTGTCAGAATGCATAGATAGAAGGCAAAAAAGCGTTCCATGGGTTTATTTCGCTTAGTTGCTTACTCTTCAGTAGAACTGCATGTTCACTCCAGAAATAAGCATCTTTGTAAAATGAGTCAAATTGAAGCAGAACACATTGGTGGAGTGTCAGAATGCATAGATAGAAGGCAAATAAGCGTTCCATGGCTTTATTTCGCTTAGTTGCTTACTCTTGAGTAGAACTGCATATTCACTCAAGAAAGGAGCACCTTTGTAAAATGAGTCAAATTGAAGCAGAACACATTGGTGGAGTGTCAGAATGCATAGATAGAAGGCAAATGGGCGTTCCATGGCTTTATTTCGCTTAGTTGCTTACTCTTGAGTAGAAATGCATGTTCACGCCAGAAATGAGCATCTTTGTAAAATGAGCCAAAATGAAGCAGAAAACATTGTTGGAGTGTCAGAATGCATAGATAGAAGGCAAATAAGCATTCTATTTCTTTATTTCGCTTAGTTGCTTACTCTTCAGTAGAACTGCATGTTCACTCCAGAAATAAGCATCTTTGTAAAATGACCCAAATTGAAGCAGAATACATTGGTGGAGTGTCAGAATGCATAGATAGAAGTCAAATAAGCGTTCTATGGCTTTATTTCACTTAGTTGCTTACTCTTGAGTAGAACTGCATGTTCACGCCAGAAATGAGCATCTTTGTAAAATGAGCCAAAATGAAGAAGAAAACATTGTTGGAGTGTCAGAATGCATAGATAGAAGGCAAATAAGCGTTCCATGGCTTTATTTCGCTTAGTTGCTTACTCTTGAGTAGAACTGCATATTCACTCAAGAAATGAGCACCTTTGTGAAATGACCCAAATTGAAGCAGAATACATTGGTGGAGTGTCAGAATGCATAGATAGAAGGCAAATAAGCGTTCCATGGCTTTATTTCGCTTAGTTGCTTACTCTTGAGTAGAACTTTATATTCACTCAAGAAATGAGCACCTTTGTGAAATGACCCAAATTGAAGCAGAAAACATTGTTGGAGTGTCAGAATGCATAGATAGAAGGCAAATAAGCGTTCCATGGCTTTATTTCGCTTAGTTGCTTACTCTTGAGTAGAACTGCATATTCACTCAAGAAAGGAGCACCTTTGTAAAATGAGTCAAATTGAAGCAGAACACATTGGTGGAGTGTCAGAATGCATAGATAGAAGGCAAATGGGCGTTCCATGGCTTTATTTCGCTTAGTTGCTTACTCTTGAGTAGAAATGCATCTGCACTCCTGAAATAAGCACCTTTGTAAAATGAGCCAAATTGAAGCAGAACACATTGTTGGAGTGTCAGAATGCATAGATAGAAGGCAAATAAGCGTTCTATCGCTTTATTTCGCTTAGTTGCTTACTCTTGAGTAGAACTGCATGTTCACGCCAGAAATAAGCATCTTTGTGAAATGACCCAAATTGAAGCAGAAAACATTGTTGGAGTGTCAGAATGCATAGATAGAAGGCAAATAAGCGTTCTATGGCTTTTTTTCGCTTAGTTGCTTACTGTTGAGTAGAACTGCATGTTCACTCCAGAAATAAGCACCTTTGTAAAATGAGCCAAATTGAAGCAGAACACATTTTTGGAGTGTCAGAAAGCGTAGAAAGAAGGAAAGTAAGCGTTCTATGGCTTTATTTCGCTTAGTTGCTTACTCTTGAGTAGAAATGCATCTGCACTCCAGTAATAAGCACCTTTTTAAAATGAGCCAATTGAAGCAGAACACATTCTTGGATTGTCAGAATGCATAGATAGAAGGCAAATAAGCATTCTATGGCTTTATTTCACTTACTTGCTTACTCTTGAGTAGAACTGCATGTTCACTCCAGAAATAAGCACCTTTGTAAAATGAGCCAAATTGAAGCAGAACACATTGTTGGAGTGTCAGAATGCATAGATAGAAGGCAAATAAGCGTTCTATGGCTTTATTTCGCTTAGTTGCTTACTCTTGAGTAGAAATGCATATTCACTACTGAAATAAGCACCTTTGTAAAATGAGCCAATTGAAGCAGAACACATTGTTGGAGTGTCAGAATGCATAGATAGAAGGCAGATAAGCGTTCTATGGCTTTATTTCGCTTAGTTGCTTACTCTTGAGTAGAACTGCATGTTCACTCCAGGAATAAGCATCTTTGTAAAATGAGCCAAATTGAAGCAGAACACATTGTTGGAGTGTCAGAAAGCATAGATAGAAGGCAAATAAGCGTTCTATGGCTTTATTTCGCTTAGTTGCTTACTCTTGAGTAGAACTGCATCTGCACTCCAGAAATATGCACCGTTGTAAATTGAGCCAAATTTAAGCAAAACACGTTGTTGGAGTGTCAGAATGCATGGATAGAAGGCAAATAAGCGTTCTATGGCTTTATTTCGCTTAGTTGCTTACCCTTGAGTAGAAATGCATCTGCACTCCTGAAATATGCACCTTAGTAAAATGAGCCAAATTGAAGCAGAACACATTGTTGGAGTGTCAGAATGCATAGATAGAAGGCAAATAAGCGTTCTATGGCTTTATTTCGCTTAGTTGCTTACTGTTGAGTAGAACTGCATGTTCACTCCAGAAATGAGCACCTTCGTAAAATGAGCCAAATTGAAGCAGAACACATTTTTGGAGTGTTAGAATACATAGAAAGAAGGAAAGTAAGCGTTCTATGGCTTTATTTCGCTTAGTTGCTTACTCTTGAGTAGAAATGCATCTGCACTCCAGTAATAAGCACCTTTTTAAAATGAGCCAATTGAAGCAGAACACATTGTTGGAGTGTCAGAATGCATAGAAAGAAGGAAAGTAAGCGTTCTATGGCTTTATTTCGCTTAGTTGCTTACTCTTGAGTAGAAATGCATCTGCACTCCAGTAATAAGCACCTTCTTAAAATGAGCCAAATTGAAGCAGAACACATTGTTGGAGTGTCAGAATGCATAGAAAGAAGGCAAGTAAGCGTTCTATGGCTTTATTTCGCTTAGTTGCTTACTCATGAGTAGAACTTCATGTTCACTCCAGACATATGCACCTTTGTAAAATGAGCCAAATTGAAGCAGAACACATTGTTGGAGTGTCAGAATGCATAGATAGAAGGCAAATAAGCGTTCTATGGCTTTATTTCGATTACTTGCTTACTCATGAGTAGAACTTCATGTTCACTCCAGACATAAGCACCTTTGTAAAATGAGCCAAATTGAAGCAGAACACATTGTTGGAGTGTCAGAATGCATAGATAGAAGGCAAATAAGCGTTCTATCGCTTTATTTCGCTTAGTTGCTTACTCTTGAGTAGAACTGCATGTTCACGCCAGAAATAAGCATCTTTGTGAAATGACCCAAATTGAAGCAGAAAACATTGTTGGAGTGTCAGAATGCATAGATAGAAGGCAAATAAGCGTTCTATGGCTTTTTTTCGCTTAGTTGCTTACTGTTGAGTAGAACTGCATGTTCACTCCAGAAATAAGCACCTTTGTAAAATGAGCCAAATTGAAGCAGAACACATTTTTGGAGTGTCAGAAAGCATAGAAAGAAGGAAAGTAAGCGTTCTATGGCTTTATTTCGCTTAGTTGCTTACTCTTGAGTAGAAATGCATCTGCACTCCAGTAATAAGCACCTTTTTAAAATGAGCCAATTGAAGCAGAACACATTCTTGGATTGTCAGAATGCATAGATAGAAGGCAAATAAGCATTCTATGGCTTTATTTCACTTACTTGCTTACTCTTGAGTAGAACTGCATGTTCACTCCAGAAATAAGCACCTTTGTAAAATGAGCCAAATTGAAGCAGAACACATTGTTGGAGTGTCAGAATGCATAGATAGAAGGCAAATAAGCGTTCTATGGCTTTATTTCGCTTAGTTGCTTACTCTTGAGTAGAAATGCATATTCACTACTGAAATAAGCACCTTTGTAAAATGAGCCAATTGAAGCAGAACACATTGTTGGAGTGTCAGAATGCATAGATAGAAGGCAGATAAGCGTTCTATGGCTTTATTTCGCTTAGTTGCTTACTCTTGAGTAGAACTGCATGTTCACTCCAGGAATAAGCATCTTTGTAAAATGAGCCAAATTGAAGCAGAACACATTGTTGGAGTGTCAGAAAGCATAGATAGAAGGCAAATAAGCGTTCTATGGCTTTATTTCGCTTAGTTGCTTACTCTTGAGTAGAACTGCATCTGCACTCCAGAAATATGCACCGTTGTAAATTGAGCCAAATTTAAGCAAAACACGTTGTTGGAGTGTCAGAATGCATGGATAGAAGGCAAATAAGCGTTCTATGGCTTTATTTCGCTTAGTTGCTTACCCTTGAGTAGAAATGCATCTGCACTCCTGAAATATGCACCTTAGTAAAATGAGCCAAATTGAAGCAGAACACATTGTTGGAGTGTCAGAATGCATAGATAGAAGGCAAATAAGCGTTCTATGGCTTTATTTCGATTACTTGCTTACTCATGAGTAGAACTTCATGTTCACTCCAGACATAAGCACCTTTGTAAAATGAGCCAAATTGAAGCAGAACACATTGTTGGAGTGTCAGAATGCATAGATAGAAGGCAAATAAGCGTTCTATCGCTTTATTTCGCTTAGTTGCTTACTCTTGAGTAGAACTGCATGTTCACGCCAGAAATAAGCATCTTTGTGAAATGACCCAAATTGAAGCAGAAAACATTGTTGGAGTGTCAGAATGCATAGATAGAAGGCAAATAAGCGTTCTATGGCTTTTTTTCGCTTAGTTGCTTACTGTTGAGTAGAACTGCATGTTCACTCCAGAAATAAGCACCTTTGTAAAATGAGCCAAATTGAAGCAGAACACATTTTTGGAGTGTCAGAAAGCATAGAAAGAAGGAAAGTAAGCGTTCTATGGCTTTATTTCGCTTAGTTGCTTACTCTTGAGTAGAAATGCATCTGCACTCCAGTAATAAGCACCTTTTTAAAATGAGCCAATTGAAGCAGAACACATTCTTGGATTGTCAGAATGCATAGATAGAAGGCAAATAAGCATTCTATGGCTTTATTTCACTTACTTGCTTACTCTTGAGTAGAACTGCATGTTCACTCCAGAAATAAGCACCTTTGTAAAATGAGCCAAATTGAAGCAGAACACATTGTTGGAGTGTCAGAATGCATAGATAGAAGGCAAATAAGCGTTCTATGGCTTTATTTCGCTTAGTTGCTTACTCTTGAGTAGAAATGCATATTCACTACTGAAATAAGCACCTTTGTAAAATGAGCCAATTGAAGCAGAACACATTGTTGGAGTGTCAGAATGCATAGATAGAAGGCAGATAAGCGTTCTATGGCTTTATTTCGCTTAGTTGCTTACTCTTGAGTAGAACTGCATGTTCACTCCAGGAATAAGCATCTTTGTAAAATGAGCCAAATTGAAGCAGAACACATTGTTGGAGTGTCAGAAAGCATAGATAGAAGGCAAATAAGCGTTCTATGGCTTTATTTCGCTTAGTTGCTTACTCTTGAGTAGAACTGCATCTGCACTCCAGAAATATGCACCGTTGTAAATTGAGCCAAATTTAAGCAAAACACGTTGTTGGAGTGTCAGAATGCATGGATAGAAGGCAAATAAGCGTTCTATGGCTTTATTTCGCTTAGTTGCTTACCCTTGAGTAGAAATGCATCTGCACTCCTGAAATATGCACCTTAGTAAAATGAGCCAAATTGAAGCAGAACACATTGTTGGAGTGTCAGAATGCATAGATAGAAGGCAAATAAGCGTTCTATGGCTTTATTTCGCTTAGTTGCTTACTGTTGAGTAGAAATGCATCTGCACTCCAGTAATAAGCACCTTTTTAAAATGAGCCAATTGAAGCAGAACACATTGTTGGAGTGTCAGAATGCATAGAAAGAAGGAAAGTAAGCGTTCTATGGCTTTATTTCGCTTAGTTGCTTACTCTTGAGTAGAAATGCATCTGCACTCCAGTAATAAGCACCTTCTTAAAATGAGCCAAATTGAAGCAGAACACATTGTTGGAGTGTCAGAATGCATAGAAAGAAGGCAAGTAAGCGTTCTATGGCTTTATTTCGCTTAGTTGCTTACTCATGAGTAGAACTTCATGTTCACTCCAGACATAAGCACCTTTGTAAAATGAACCAAATTGAAGCAGAACACATTGTTGGAGTGTCAGAATGCATAGATAGAAGGCAAATAAGCGTTCTATGGCTTTATTTCGCTTAGTTGCTTACTCTTGAGTAGAAATGCATATTCACTCCTGAAATAAGCACCTTTGTAAATTGAGCCATATTGAAGCAGAACACATTGATGGAGTGTCAGAATGCATAGATAGAAGGCAAATAAGCGTTCTATGGCTTTATTTCGCTTAGTTGCTTACTCTTGAGTAGAACTGCATCTGCACTCCTGAAATATGCACCGTTGTAAATTGAGCCAAATTTAAGCAAAACACGTTGTTGGATTGTCAGAATGCATGGATAGAAGGCAAATAAGCGTTCTATGGCTTTATTTCGCTTAGTTGCTTACTCTTGAGTAGAAATGCATCCGCACTCCAGAAATAAGCATCTTTGTAAAATGAGCCAAATTGAAGCAGAACACATTGTTGGAGTGTCAGAATGCATAGATAGAAGGCAAATAAGCGTTCTATGGCTTTATTTCGCTTAGTTGCTTACTCTTGAGTAGAACTGCATCCGCACTCCAGAAATAAGCACCTTTGTAAAATGAGCCAAATTGAAGCAGAACACATTTTTGGAGTGTCAGAAAGCATAGAAAGAAGGAAAGTAAGCGTTCTATGGCTTTATTTCGCTTAGTTGCTTACTCTTGAGTAGAAATGCATCTGCACTCCAGTAATAAGCACCTTTTTAAAATGAGCCAATTGAAGCAGAACACATTCTTGGATTGTCAGAATGCATAGATAGAAGGCAAATAAGCATTCTATGGCTTTATTTCACTTACTTGCTTACTCTTGAGTAGAACTGCATGTTCACTCCAGAAATAAGCACCTTTGTAAAATGAGCCAAATTGAAGCAGAACACATTGTTGGAGTGTCAGAATGCATAGATAGAAGGCAAATAAGCGTTCTATGGCTTTATTTCGCTTAGTTGCTTACTCTTGAGTAGAAATGCATATTCACTACTGAAATAAGCACCTTTGTAAAATGAGCCAATTGAAGCAGAACACATTGTTGGAGTGTCAGAATGCATAGATAGAAGGCAGATAAGCGTTCTATGGCTTTATTTCGCTTAGTTGCTTACTCTTGAGTAGAACTGCATGTTCACTCCAGGAATAAGCATCTTTGTAAAATGAGCCAAATTGAAGCAGAACACATTGTTGGAGTGTCAGAAAGCATAGATAGAAGGCAAATAAGCGTTCTATGGCTTTATTTCGCTTAGTTGCTTACTCTTGAGTAGAACTGCATCTGCACTCCAGAAATATGCACCGTTGTAAATTGAGCCAAATTTAAGCAAAACACGTTGTTGGAGTGTCAGAATGCATGGATAGAAGGCAAATAAGCGTTCTATGGCTTTATTTCGCTTAGTTGCTTACCCTTGAGTAGAAATGCATCTGCACTCCTGAAATATGCACCTTAGTAAAATGAGCCAAATTGAAGCAGAACACATTGTTGGAGTGTCAGAATGCATAGATAGAAGGCAAATAAGCGTTCTATGGCTTTATTTCGATTACTTGCTTACTCATGAGTAGAACTTCATGTTCACTCCAGACATAAGCACCTTTGTAAAATGAGCCAAATTGAAGCAGAACACATTGTTGGAGTGTCAGAATGCATAGATAGAAGGCAAATAAGCGTTCTATCGCTTTATTTCGCTTAGTTGCTTACTCTTGAGTAGAACTGCATGTTCACGCCAGAAATAAGCATCTTTGTGAAATGACCCAAATTGAAGCAGAAAACATTGTTGGAGTGTCAGAATGCATAGATAGAAGGCAAATAAGCGTTCTATGGCTTTTTTTCGCTTAGTTGCTTACTGTTGAGTAGAACTGCATGTTCACTCCAGAAATAAGCACCTTTGTAAAATGAGCCAAATTGAAGCAGAACACATTTTTGGAGTGTCAGAAAGCATAGAAAGAAGGAAAGTAAGCGTTCTATGGCTTTATTTCGCTTAGTTGCTTACTCTTGAGTAGAAATGCATCTGCACTCCAGTAATAAGCACCTTTTTAAAATGAGCCAATTGAAGCAGAACACATTCTTGGATTGTCAGAATGCATAGATAGAAGGCAAATAAGCATTCTATGGCTTTATTTCACTTACTTGCTTACTCTTGAGTAGAACTGCATGTTCACTCCAGAAATAAGCACCTTTGTAAAATGAGCCAAATTGAAGCAGAACACATTGTTGGAGTGTCAGAATGCATAGATAGAAGGCAAATAAGCGTTCTATGGCTTTATTTCGCTTAGTTGCTTACTCTTGAGTAGAAATGCATATTCACTACTGAAATAAGCACCTTTGTAAAATGAGCCAATTGAAGCAGAACACATTGTTGGAGTGTCAGAATGCATAGATAGAAGGCAGATAAGCGTTCTATGGCTTTATTTCGCTTAGTTGCTTACTCTTGAGTAGAACTGCATGTTCACTCCAGGAATAAGCATCTTTGTAAAATGAGCCAAATTGAAGCAGAACACATTGTTGGAGTGTCAGAAAGCATAGATAGAAGGCAAATAAGCGTTCTATGGCTTTATTTCGCTTAGTTGCTTACTCTTGAGTAGAACTGCATCTGCACTCCAGAAATATGCACCGTTGTAAATTGAGCCAAATTTAAGCAAAACACGTTGTTGGAGTGTCAGAATGCATGGATAGAAGGCAAATAAGCGTTCTATGGCTTTATTTCGCTTAGTTGCTTACCCTTGAGTAGAAATGCATCTGCACTCCTGAAATATGCACCTTAGTAAAATGAGCCAAATTGAAGCAGAACACATTGTTGGAGTGTCAGAATGCATAGATAGAAGGCAAATAAGCGTTCTATGGCTTTATTTCGCTTAGTTGCTTACTGTTGAGTAGAAATGCATCTGCACTCCAGTAATAAGCACCTTTTTAAAATGAGCCAATTGAAGCAGAACACATTGTTGGAGTGTCAGAATGCATAGAAAGAAGGAAAGTAAGCGTTCTATGGCTTTATTTCGCTTAGTTGCTTACTCTTGAGTAGAAATGCATCTGCACTCCAGTAATAAGCACCTTCTTAAAATGAGCCAAATTGAAGCAGAACACATTGTTGGAGTGTCAGAATGCATAGAAAGAAGGCAAGTAAGCGTTCTATGGCTTTATTTCGCTTAGTTGCTTACTCATGAGTAGAACTTCATGTTCACTCCAGACATAAGCACCTTTGTAAAATGAACCAAATTGAAGCAGAACACATTGTTGGAGTGTCAGAATGCATAGATAGAAGGCAAATAAGCGTTCTATGGCTTTATTTCGCTTAGTTGCTTACTCTTGAGTAGAAATGCATATTCACTCCTGAAATAAGCACCTTTGTAAATTGAGCCATATTGAAGCAGAACACATTGATGGAGTGTCAGAATGCATAGATAGAAGGCAAATAAGCGTTCTATGGCTTTATTTCGCTTAGTTGCTTACTCTTGAGTAGAACTGCATCTGCACTCCTGAAATATGCACCGTTGTAAATTGAGCCAAATTTAAGCAAAACACGTTGTTGGATTGTCAGAATGCATGGATAGAAGGCAAATAAGCGTTCTATGGCTTTATTTCGCTTAGTTGCTTACTCTTGAGTAGAAATGCATCCGCACTCCAGAAATAAGCATCTTTGTAAAATGAGCCAAATTGAAGCAGAACACATTGTTGGAGTGTCAGAATGCATAGATAGAAGGCAAATAAGCGTTCTATGGCTTTATTTCGCTTAGTTGCTTACTCTTGAGTAGAACTGCATCCGCACTCCAGAAATAAGCACCTTTTTAAAATGAGCCATATTGAAGCAGAACACATTGTTGGAGTGTCAGAATGCATAGATAGAAGGCAAATAAGCGTTCTATGGCTTTATTTCGCTTAGTTGCTTACTCTTGAGTAGAAATGCATGCTCACTCCAGAAATGAGCAGCTTTGTAAAATGAGCCAAAGTGAAGCAAAACACATTGTTGGAGTGTCAGAATGCATAGATAGAAGGCAAATAAGCGTTCTATGGCTTTATTTCGCTTAGTTGCTTACTCTTGAGTAGAACTGCATCCGCACTCCAGAAATGAGCACATTTGTAAAATGAGCCAAATTGAAGCAGAACACATTGATGGAGTGTCAGAATGCATAGATAGAAGGCAAATAAGCGTTCTATGGCTTTATTTCGCTTAGTTGCTTACTCTTGAGTAGAACTGCATGTTCACTCCAGAAATAAGCACCTTTGTAAAATGAGCCAAATTGAAGCAGAACACATTGTTGGAGTGTCAGAATGCATAGATAGAAGGCAAATAAGCGTTCTATGGCTTTATTTCGCTTAGTTGCTTACTCTTGAGTAGAAATGCATATTCACTCCTGAAATAAGCACCTTTGTAAATTGAGCCATATTGAAGCAGAACACATTGATGGAGTGTCAGAATGCATAGATAGAAGGCAAATAAGCGTTCTATGGCTTTATTTCGCTTAGTTGCTTACTCTTGAGTAGAACTGCATCTGCACTCCTGAAATATGCACCGTTGTAAATTGAGCCAAATTTAAGCAAAACACGTTGTTGGATTGTCAGAATGCATGGATAGAAGGCAAATAAGCGTTCTATGGCTTTATTTCGCTTAGTTGCTTACTATTGAGTAGAAATGCATCTGCACTCCAGTAATAAGCACCTTTATAAAATGAGCCAATTGAAGCAGAACACATTGTTGGAGTGTCAGAATGCATAGAAAGAAGGAAAGTAAGCGTTCTATGGCTTTATTTCGCTTAGTTGCTTACTCTTGAGTAGAAATGCATCTGCACTCCAGTAATAAGCACCTTCTTAAAATGAGCCAAATTGAAGCAGAACACATTGTTGGAGTGTCAGAATGCATAGAAAGAAGGCAAGTAAGCGTTCTATGGCTTTATTTCGCTTAGTTGCTTACTCATGAGTAGAACTTCATGTTCACTCCAGACATAAGCACCTTTGTAAAATGAACCAAATTGAAGCAGAACACATTGTTGGAGTGTCAGAATGCATAGATAGAAGGCAAATAAGCGTTCTATGGCTTTATTTCGCTTAGTTGCTTACTCTTGAGTAGAAATGCATATTCACTCCTGAAATAAGCACCTTTGTAAATTGAGCCATATTGAAGCAGAACACATTGATGGAGTGTCAGAATGCATAGATAGAAGGCAAATAAGCGTTCTATGGCTTTATTTCGCTTAGTTGCTTACTCTTGAGTAGAACTGCATCTGCACTCCTGAAATATGCACCGTTGTAAATTGAGCCAAATTTAAGCAAAACACGTTGTTGGATTGTCAGAATGCATGGATAGCAGGCAAATAAGCGTTCTATGGCTTTATTTCGCTTAGTTGCTTACTCTTGAGTAGAAATGCATCCGCACTCCAGAAATAAGCATCTTTGTAAAATGAGCCAAATTGAAGCAGAACACATTGTTGGAGTGTCAGAATGCATAGATAGAAGGCAAATAAGCGTTCTATGGCTTTTTTTCGCTTAGTTGCTTACTGTTGAGTAGAACTGCATGTTCACTCCAGAAATAAGCACCTTTGTAAAATGAGCCAAATTGAAGCAGAACACATTTTTGGAGTGTCAGAAAGCATAGAAAGAAGGAAAGTAAGCGTTCTATGGCTTTATTTCGCTTAGTTGCTTACTCTTGAGTAGAAATGCATCTGCACTCCAGTAATAAGCACCTTTTTAAAATGAGCCAATTGAAGCAGAACACATTCTTGGATTGTCAGAATGCATAGATAGAAGGCAAATAAGCATTCTATGGCTTTATTTCACTTACTTGCTTACTCTTGAGTAGAACTGCATGTTCACTCCAGAAATAAGCACCTTTGTAAAATGAGCCAAATTGAAGCAGAACACATTGTTGGAGTGTCAGAATGCATAGATAGAAGGCAAATAAGCGTTCTATGGCTTTATTTCGCTTAGTTGCTTACTCTTGAGTAGAAATGCATATTCACTACTGAAATAAGCACCTTTGTAAAATGAGCCAATTGAAGCAGAACACATTGTTGGAGTGTCAGAATGCATAGATAGAAGGCAGATAAGCGTTCTATGGCTTTATTTCGCTTAGTTGCTTACTCTTGAGTAGAACTGCATGTTCACTCCAGGAATAAGCATCTTTGTAAAATGAGCCAAATTGAAGCAGAATACATTGTTGGAGTGTCAGAAAGCATAGATAGAAGGCAAATAAGCGTTCTATGGCTTTATTTCGCTTAGTTGCTTACTCTTGAGTAGAACTGCATCTGCACTCCAGAAATATGCACCGTTGTAAATTGAGCCAAATTTAAGCAAAACACGTTGTTGGAGTGTCAGAATGCATGGATAGAAGGCAAATAAGCGTTCTATGGCTTTATTTCGCTTAGTTGCTTACCCTTGAGTAGAAATGCATCTGCACTCCTGAAATATGCACCTTAGTAAAATGAGCCAAATTGAAGCAGAACACATTGTTGGAGTGTCAGAATGCATAGATAGAAGGCAAATAAGCGTTCTATGGCTTTATTTCGCTTAGTTGCTTACTGTTGAGTAGAAATGCATCTGCACTCCAGTAATAAGCACCTTTTTAAAATGAGCCAATTGAAGCAGAACACATTGTTGGAGTGTCAGAATGCATAGAAAGAAGGAAAGTAAGCGTTCTATGGCTTTATTTCGCTTAGTTGCTTACTCTTGAGTAGAAATGCATCTGCACTCCAGTAATAAGCACCTTCTTAAAATGAGCCAAATTGAAGCAGAACACATTGTTGGAGTGTCAGAATGCATAGAAAGAAGGCAAGTAAGCGTTCTATGGCTTTATTTCGCTTAGTTGCTTACTCATGAGTAGAACTTCATGTTCACTCCAGACATAAGCACCTTTGTAAAATGAACCAAATTGAAGCAGAACACATTGTTGGAGTGTCAGAATGCATAGATAGAAGGCAAATAAGCGTTCTATGGCTTTATTTCGCTTAGTTGCTTACTCTTGAGTAGAAATGCATATTCACTCCTGAAATAAGCACCTTTGTAAATTGAGCCATATTGAAGCAGAACACATTGATGGAGTGTCAGAATGCATAGATAGAAGGCAAATAAGCGTTCTATGGCTTTATTTCGCTTAGTTGCTTACTCTTGAGTAGAACTGCATCTGCACTCCTGAAATATGCACCGTTGTAAATTGAGCCAAATTTAAGCAAAACACGTTGTTGGATTGTCAGAATGCATGGATAGAAGGCAAATAAGCGTTCTATGGCTTTATTTCGCTTAGTTGCTTACTCTTGAGTAGAAATGCATCCGCACTCCAGAAATAAGCATCTTTGTAAAATGAGCCAAATTGAAGCAGAACACATTGTTGGAGTGTCAGAATGCATAGATAGAAGGCAAATAAGCGTTCTATGGCTTTATTTCGCTTAGTTGCTTACTCTTGAGTAGAACTGCATCCGCACTCCAGAAATAAGCACCTTTTTAAAATGAGCCATATTGAAGCAGAACACATTGTTGGAGTGTCAGAATGCATAGATAGAAGGCAAATAAGCGTTCTATGGCTTTATTTCGCTTAGTTGCTTACTCTTGAGTAGAAATGCATGCTCACTCCAGAAATGAGCAGCTTTGTAAAATGAGCCAAAGTGAAGCAAAACACATTGTTGGAGTGTCAGAATGCATAGATAGAAGGCAAATAAGCGTTCTATGGCTTTATTTCGCTTAGTTGCTTACTCTTGAGTAGAACTGCATCCGCACTCCAGAAATGAGCACATTTGTAAAATGAGCCAAATTGAAGCAGAACACATTGATGGAGTGTCAGAATGCATAGATAGAAGGCAAATAAGCGTTCTATGGCTTTATTTCGCTTAGTTGCTTACTCTTGAGTAGAACTGCATGTTCACTCCAGAAATAAGCACCTTTGTAAAATGAGCCAAATTGAAGCAGAACACATTGTTGGAGTGTCAGAATGCATAGATAGAAGGCAAATAAGCGTTCTATGGCTTTATTTCGCTTAGTTGCTTACTCTTGAGTAGAAATGCATATTCACTCCTGAAATAAGCACCTTTGTAAATTGAGCCATATTGAAGCAGAACACATTGATGGAGTGTCAGAATGCATAGATAGAAGGCAAATAAGCGTTCTATGGCTTTATTTCGCTTAGTTGCTTACTCTTGAGTAGAACTGCATCTGCACTCCTGAAATATGCACCGTTGTAAATTGAGCCAAATTTAAGCAAAACACGTTGTTGGATTGTCAGAATGCATGGATAGAAGGCAAATAAGCGTTCTATGGCTTTATTTCGCTTAGTTGCTTACTATTGAGTAGAAATGCATCTGCACTCCAGTAATAAGCACCTTTATAAAATGAGCCAATTGAAGCAGAACACATTGTTGGAGTGTCAGAATGCATAGAAAGAAGGAAAGTAAGCGTTCTATGGCTTTATTTCGCTTAGTTGCTTACTCTTGAGTAGAAATGCATCTGCACTCCAGTAATAAGCACCTTCTTAAAATGAGCCAAATTGAAGCAGAACACATTGTTGGAGTGTCAGAATGCATAGAAAGAAGGCAAGTAAGCGTTCTATGGCTTTATTTCGCTTAGTTGCTTACTCATGAGTAGAACTTCATGTTCACTCCAGACATAAGCACCTTTGTAAAATGAACCAAATTGAAGCAGAACACATTGTTGGAGTGTCAGAATGCATAGATAGAAGGCAAATAAGCGTTCTATGGCTTTATTTCGCTTAGTTGCTTACTCTTGAGTAGAAATGCATATTCACTCCTGAAATAAGCACCTTTGTAAATTGAGCCATATTGAAGCAGAACACATTGATGGAGTGTCAGAATGCATAGATAGAAGGCAAATAAGCGTTCTATGGCTTTATTTCGCTTAGTTGCTTACTCTTGAGTAGAACTGCATCTGCACTCCTGAAATATGCACCGTTGTAAATTGAGCCAAATTTAAGCAAAACACGTTGTTGGATTGTCAGAATGCATGGATAGCAGGCAAATAAGCGTTCTATGGCTTTATTTCGCTTAGTTGCTTACTCTTGAGTAGAAATGCATCCGCACTCCAGAAATAAGCATCTTTGTAAAATGAGCCAAATTGAAGCAGAACACATTGTTGGAGTGTCAGAATGCATAGATAGAAGGCAAATAAGCGTTCCATGGCTTTATTTCGCTTAGTTGCTTACTCTTGAGTAGAACTTTATATTCACTCAAGAAATGAGCACCTTTGTGAAATGACCCAAATTGAAGCAGAAAACATTGTTGGAGTGTCAGAATGCATAGATAGAAGGCAAATAAGCGTTCCATGGCTTTATTTCGCTTAGTTGCTTACTCTTGAGTAGAACTGCATATTCACTCAAGAAAGGAGCACCTTTGTAAAATGAGTCAAATTGAAGCAGAACACATTGGTGGAGTGTCAGAATGCATAGATAGAAGGCAAATAAGCGTTCCATGGCTTTATTTCGCTTAGTTGCTTACTCTTGAGTAGAAATGCATCTGCACTCCTGAAATAAGCACCTTTGTAAAATGAGCCAAATTGAAGCAGAACACATTGTTGGAGTGTCAGAATGCATAGATAGAAGGCAAATAAGCATTCCATGGCTTTATTTCGCTTAGTTGCTTACTCTTGAGTAGAACTGCATATTCACTCCAGAAATAAGCACCTTTGTAAATTGAGTCAAATTGAAGCAGAACACATTGTTGGAGTGTCAGAATGCATAGATAGAAGGCAAATAAGCGTTCCATGGCTTTATTTCGCTTAGTTGCTTTCTCTTGAGTAGAACTGCTTGTTCACTCAAGGAATAAGCATCTTTGTAAAATGAGTCAAATTGAAGCAGAACACATTGTTGGAGTGTCAGAATGCATAGATAGAAGGCAAATAAGCGTTCTATCGCTTTATTTCGCTTAGTTGCTTACTCTTGAGTAGAACTGCATGTTCACGCCAGAAATAAGCATCTTTGTGAAATGACCCAAATTGAAGCAGAAAACATTGTTGGAGTGTCAGAATGCATAGATAGAAGGCAAATAAGCGTTCTATGGCTTTTTTTCGCTTAGTTGCTTACTGTTGAGTAGAACTGCATGTTCACTCCAGAAATAAGCACCTTTGTAAAATGAGCCAAATTGAAGCAGAACACATTTTTGGAGTGTCAGAAAGCATAGAAAGAAGGAAAGTAAGCGTTCTATGGCTTTATTTCGCTTAGTTGCTTACTCTTGAGTAGAAATGCATCTGCACTCCAGTAATAAGCACCTTTTTAAAATGAGCCAATTGAAGCAGAACACATTCTTGGATTGTCAGAATGCATAGATAGAAGGCAAATAAGCATTCTATGGCTTTATTTCACTTACTTGCTTACTCTTGAGTAGAACTGCATGTTCACTCCAGAAATAAGCACCTTTGTAAAATGAGCCAAATTGAAGCAGAACACATTGTTGGAGTGTCAGAATGCATAGATAGAAGGCAAATAAGCGTTCTATGGCTTTATTTCGCTTAGTTGCTTACTCTTGAGTAGAAATGCATATTCACTACTGAAATAAGCACCTTTGTAAAATGAGCCAATTGAAGCAGAACACATTGTTGGAGTGTCAGAATGCATAGATAGAAGGCAGATAAGCGTTCTATGGCTTTATTTCGCTTAGTTGCTTACTCTTGAGTAGAACTGCATGTTCACTCCAGGAATAAGCATCTTTGTAAAATGAGCCAAATTGAAGCAGAACACATTGTTGGAGTGTCAGAAAGCATAGATAGAAGGCAAATAAGCGTTCTATGGCTTTATTTCGCTTAGTTGCTTACTCTTGAGTAGAACTGCATCTGCACTCCAGAAATATGCACCGTTGTAAATTGAGCCAAATTTAAGCAAAACACGTTGTTGGAGTGTCAGAATGCATGGATAGAAGGCAAATAAGCGTTCTATGGCTTTATTTCGCTTAGTTGCTTACCCTTGAGTAGAAATGCATCTGCACTCCTGAAATATGCACCTTAGTAAAATGAGCCAAATTGAAGCAGAACACATTGTTGGAGTGTCAGAATGCATAGATAGAAGGCAAATAAGCGTTCTATGGCTTTATTTCGCTTAGTTGCTTACTGTTGAGTAGAACTGCATGTTCACTCCAGAAATAAGCACCTTTGTAAAATGAGCCAAATTGAAGCAGAACACATTTTTGGAGTGTTAGAATACATAGAAAGAAGGAAAGTAAGCGTTCTATGGCTTTATTTCGCTTAGTTGCTTACTCTTGAGTAGAAATGCATCTGCACTCCAGTAATAAGCACCTTTTTAAAATGAGCCAATTGAAGCAGAACACATTGTTGGAGTGTCAGAATGCATAGAAAGAAGGAAAGTAAGCGTTCTATGGCTTTATTTCGCTTAGTTGCTTACTCTTGAGTAGAAATGCATCTGCACTCCAGTAATAAGCACCTTCTTAAAATGAGCCAAATTGAAGCAGAACACATTGTTGGAGTGTCAGAATGCATAGAAAGAAGGCAAGTAAGCGTTCTATGGCTTTATTTCGCTTAGTTGCTTACACATGAGTAGAACTTCATGTTCACTCCAGACATATGCACCTTTGTAAAATGAGCCAAATTGAAGCAGAACACATTGTTGGAGTGTCAGAATGCATAGATAGAAGGCAAATAAGCGTTCTATGGCTTTATTTCGATTACTTGCTTACTCATGAGTAGAACTTCATGTTCACTCCAGACATAAGCACCTTTGTAAAATGAGCCAAATTGAAGCAGAACACATTGTTGGAGTGTCAGAATGCATAGATAGAAGGCAAATAAGCGTTCTATGGCTTTATTTCACTTAGTTGCTTACTCATGAGTAGAACTTCATGTTCACTCCAGACATAAGCACGTTTGTAAAATGAGCCAAATTGAAACAGAACACATTGTTGGAGTGTCAGAATGCATAGATAGAAGGCAAATAAGAGTTCTATGGCTTTATTTCGCTTAGTTGCTTACTCTTGAGTAGAAATGCATATTCACTCCTGAAATAAGCACCTTTGTAAATTGAGCCATATTGAAGCAGAACACATTGATGGAGTGTCAGAATGCATAGGTAGAAGGCAAATAAGCGTTCTATGGCTTTATTTCGCTTAGTTGCTTACTCTTGAGTAGAACTGCATCTGCACTCCTGAAATATGCACCGTTGTAAATTGAGCCAAATTTAAGCAAAACACGTTGTTGGAGTGTCAGAATGCATAGAAACAAGGAAAGTAAGCGTTCTATGGCTTTATTTCGCTTAGTTGCTTACTCTTGAGTAGAAATGCATCTGCACTCCAGTAATAAGCACCTTCTTAAAGTGAGCCAAATTGAAGCAGAACACATTGTTGGAGTGTCAGAATGCATAGAAAGAAGGCAAGTAAGCGTTCTATGGCTTTATTTCGCTTAGTTGCTTACTCATGAGTAGAACTTCATGTTCACTCCAGACATAAGCACCTTTGTAAAATGAACCAAATTGAAGCAGAACACATTGTTGGAGTGTCAGAATGCATAGATAGAAGGCAAATAAGCGTTCTATGGCTTTATTTCGCTTAGTTGCTTACTCTTGAGTAGAAATGCATATTCACTCCTGAAATAAGCACCTTTGTAAATTGAGCCATATTGAAGCAGAACACATTGATGGAGTGTCAGAATGCATAGATAGAAGGCAAATAAGCGTTCTATGGCTTTATTTCGCTTAGTTGCTTACTCTTGAGTAGAACTGCATCTGCACTCCTGAAATATGCACCGTTGTAAATTGAGCCAAATTTAAGCAAAACACGTTGTTGGATTGTCAGAATGCATGGATAGAAGGCAAATAAGCGTTCTATGGCTTTATTTCGCTTAGTTGCTTACTCTTGAGTAGAAATGCATCCGCACTCCAGAAATAAGCATCTTTGTAAAATGAGCCAAATTGAAGCAGAACACATTGTTGGAGTGTCAGAATGCATAGATAGAAGGCAAATAAGCGTTCTATGGCTTTATTTCGCTTAGTTGCTTACTCTTGAGTAGAACTGCATCCGCACTCCAGAAATAAGCACCTTTTTAAAATGAGCCATATTGAAGCAGAACACATTGTTGGAGTGTCAGAATGCATAGATAGAAGGCAAATAAGCGTTCTATGGCTTTATTTCGCTTAGTTGCTTACTCTTGAGTAGAAATGCATGCTCACTCCAGAAATGAGCAGCTTTGTAAAATGAGCCAAAGTGAAGCAAAACACATTGTTGGAGTGTCAGAATGCATAGATAGAAGGCAAATAAGCGTTCTATGGCTTTATTTCGCTTAGTTGCTTACTCTTGAGTAGAACTGCATCCGCACTCCAGAAATGAGCACCTTTGTAAAATGAGCCAAATTGAAGCAGAACACATTGATGGAGTGTCAGAATGCATAGATAGAAGGCAAATAAGCGTTCTATGGCTTTATTTCGCTTAGTTGCTTACTCTTGAGTAGAACTGCATGTTCACTCCAGAAATAAGCACCTTTGTAAAATGAGCCAAATTGAAGCAGAACACATTGTTGGAGTGTCAGAATGCATAGATAGAAGGCAAATAAGCGTTCTATGGCTTTCTTTTGCTTAGTAGCTTACTCTTGAGTAGAACAGCATCCGCACTCCAGAAATAAGCACCTTTGTAAAATGAGCCAAATTGAAGCAGAACACATTGTTGGAGTGTCAGAATGCATAGATAGAAGGCAAATAAGCGTTCTATGGCTTTATTTCGCTTAGTTGCTTACTCTTGAGTAGAAATGCATATTCACTCCTGAAATAAGCACCTTTGTAAATTGAGCCATATTGAAGCAGAACACATTGATGGAGTGTCAGAATGCATAGATAGAAGGCAAATAAGCGTTCTATGGCTTTATTTCGCTTAGTTGCTTACTCTTGAGTAGAACTGCATCTGCACTCCTGAAATATGCACCGTTGTAAATTGAGCCAAATTTAAGCAAAACACGTTGTTGGATTGTCAGAATGCATGGATAGAAGGCAAATAAGCGTTCTATGGCTTTATTTCGCTTAGTTGCTTACTCTTGAGTAGAAATGCATCTGCACTCCAGTAATAAGCACCTTCTTAAAATGAGCCAAATTGAAGCAGAACACATTGTTGGAGTGTCAGAATGCATAGAAAGAAGGCAAGTAAGCGTTCTATGGCTTTATTTCGCTTAGTTGCTTACTCATGAGTAGAACTTCATGTTCACTCCAGACATAAGCACCTTTGTAAAATGAACCAAATTGAAGCAGAACACATTGTTGGAGTGTCAGAATGCATAGATAGAAGGCAAATAAGCGTTCTATGGCTTTATTTCGCTTAGTTGCTTACTCTTGAGTAGAAATGCATATTCACTCCTGAAATAAGCACCTTTGTAAATTGAGCCATATTGAAGCAGAACACATTGATGGAGTGTCAGAATGCATAGATAGAAGGCAAATAAGCGTTCTATGGCTTTATTTCGCTTAGTTGCTTACTCTTGAGTAGAACTGCATCTGCACTCCTGAAATATGCACCGTTGTAAATTGAGCCAAATTTAAGCAAAACACGTTGTTGGATTGTCAGAATGCATGGATAGAAGGCAAATAAGCGTTCTATGGCTTTATTTCGCTTAGTTGCTTACTCTTGAGTAGAAATGCATCCGCACTCCAGAAATAAGCATCTTTGTAAAATGAGCCAAATTGAAGCAGAACACATTGTTGGAGTGTCAGAATGCATAGATAGAAGTCAAATAAGCGTTCTATGGCTTTATTTCGCTGAGTTGCTTACTCTTGAGTAGAACTGCATCCGCACTCCTGAAATATGCACCGTTGTAAATTGAGCCAAATTTAAGCAAAACACGTTGTTGGATTGTCAGAATGCATGGATAGAAGGCAAATAAGCGTTCTATGGCTTTATTTCGCTTAGTTGCTTACACTTGAGTAGAAATGCATCCGCACTCCAGAAATAAGCATCTTTGTAAAATGAGCCAAATTGAAGCAGAACACATTGTTGGAGTGTCAGAATGCATAGATAGAAGGCAAATAAGCGTTCTATGGCTTTATTTCGCTTAGTTGCTTACTCTTGAGTAGAACTGCATCCGCACTCCAGAAATAAGCACCTTTTTAAAATGAGCCATATTGAAGCAGAACACATTGTTGGAGTGTCAGAATGCATAGATAGAAGGCAAATAAGCGTTCTATGGCTTTATTTCGCTTAGTTGCTTACTCTTGAGTAGAAATGCATGCTCACTCCAGAAATGAGCAGCTTTGTAAAATGAGCCAAAGTGAAGCAAAACACATTGTTGGAGTGTCAGAATGCATAGATAGAAGGCAAATAAGCGTTCTATGGCTTTATTTCGCTTAGTTGCTTACTCTTGAGTAGAACTGCATCCGCACTCCAGAAATGAGCACCTTTGTAAAATGAGCCAAATTGAAGCAGAACACATTGATGGAGTGTCAGAATGCATAGATAGAAGGCAAATAAGCGTTCTATGGCTTTATTTCGCTTAGTTGCTTACTCTTGAGTAGAACTGCATGTTCACTCCAGAAATAAGCACCTTTGTAAAATGAGCCAAATTGAAGCAGAACACATTGTTGGAGTGTCAGAATGCATAGATAGAAGGCAAATAAGCGTTCTATGGCTTTCTTTTGCTTAGTAGCTTACTCTTGAGTAGAACAGCATCCGCACTCCAGAAATAAGCACCTTTGTAAAATGAGCCAAATTGAAGCAGAACACATTGTTGGAGTGTCAGAATGCATAGATAGAAGGCAAATAAGCGTTCTATGGCTTTATTTCGCTTAGTTGCTTACTCTTGAGTAGAAATGCATATTCACTCCTGAAATAAGCACCTTTGTAAATTGAGCCATATTGAAGCAGAACACATTGATGGAGTGTCAGAATGCATAGATAGAAGGCAAATAAGCGTTCTATGGCTTTATTTCGCTTAGTTGCTTACTCTTGAGTAGAACTGCATCTGCACTCCTGAAATATGCACCGTTGTAAATTGAGCCAAATTTAAGCAAAACACGTTGTTGGATTGTCAGAATGCATGGATAGAAGGCAAATAAGCGTTCTATGGCTTTATTTCGCTTAGTTGCTTACTCTTGAGTAGAAATGCATCCGCACTCCAGAAATAAGCATCTTTGTAAAATGAGCCAAATTGAAGCAGAACACATTGTTGGAGTGTCAGAATGCATATATAGAAGGCAAATAAGCGTTCCATGGCTTTATTTCGCTTAGTTGCTTACTCTTGAGTAGAACTTTATATTCACTCAAGAAATGAGCACCTTTGTGAAATGACCCAAATTGAAGCAGAAAACATTGTTGGAGTGTCAGAATGCATAGATAGAAGGCAAATAAGCGTTCCATGGCTTTATTTCGCTTAGTTGCTTACTCTTGAGTAGAACTGCATTTTCACTCAAGAAAGGAGCACCTTTGTAAAATGAGTCAAATTGAAGCAGAACACATTGGTGGAGTGTCAGAATGCATAGATAGAAGGCAAATGGGCGTTCCATGGCTTTATTTCGCTTAGTTGCTTACTCTTGAGTAGAAATGCATCTGCACTCCTGAAATAAGCACCTTTGTAAAATGAGCCAAATTGAAGCAGAACACATTGTTGGAGTGTCAGAATGCATAGATAGAAGGCAAATAAGCGTTCCATGGCTTTATTTCGCTTAGTTGCTTACTCTTGAGTAGAACTGCATATTCACTCCAGAAATAAGCACCTTTGTAAATTGAGTGAAATTGAAGCAGAACACATTGTTGGAGTGTCAGAATGCATAGATAGAAGGCAAATAAGCGTTCCATGGCTTTATTTCGCTTAGTTGCTTTCTCTTGAGTAGAACTGCTTGTTCACTCAAGGAATAAGCATCTTTGTAAAATGAGTCAAATTGAAGCAGAACACATTGTTGGAGTGTCAGAATGCATAGATAGAAGGCAAATAAGCGTTCTATCGCTTTATTTCGCTTAGTTGCTTACTCTTGAGTAGAACTGCATGTTCACGCCAGAAATAAGCATCTTTGTGAAATGACCCAAATTGAAGCAGAAAACATTGTTGGAGTGTCAGAATGCATAGATAGAAGGCAAATAAGCGTTCTATGGCTTTTTTTCGCTTAGTTGCTTACTGTTGAGTAGAACTGCATGTTCACTCCAGAAATAAGCACCTTTGTAAAATGAGCCAAATTGAAGCAGAACACATTTTTGGAGTGTCAGAAAGCATAGAAAGAAGGAAAGTAAGCGTTCTATGGCTTTATTTCGCTTAGTTGCTTACTCTTGAGTAGAAATGCATCTGCACTCCAGTAATAAGCACCTTTTTAAAATGAGCCAATTGAAGCAGAACACATTCTTGGATTGTCAGAATGCATAGATAGAAGGCAAATAAGCATTCTATGGCTTTATTTCACTTACTTGCTTACTCTTGAGTAGAACTGCATGTTCACTCCAGAAATAAGCACCTTTGTAAAATGAGCCAAATTGAAGCAGAACACATTGTTGGAGTGTCAGAATGCATAGATAGAAGGCAAATAAGCGTTCTATGGCTTTATTTCGCTTAGTTGCTTACTCTTGAGTAGAAATGCATATTCACTACTGAAATAAGCACCTTTGTAAAATGAGCCAATTGAAGCAGAACACATTGTTGGAGTGTCAGAATGCATAGATAGAAGGCAGATAAGCGTTCTATGGCTTTATTTCGCTTAGTTGCTTACTCTTGAGTAGAACTGCATGTTCACTCCAGGAATAAGCATCTTTGTAAAATGAGCCAAATTGAAGCAGAACACATTGTTGAAGTGTCAGAAAGCATAGATAGAAGGCAAATAAGCGTTCTATGGCTTTATTTCGCTTAGTTGCTTACTCTTGAGTAGAACTGCATCTGCACTCCAGAAATATGCACCGTTGTAAATTGAGCCAAATTTAAGCAAAACACGTTGTTGGAGTGTCAGAATGCATGGATAGAAGGCAAATAAGCGTTCTATGGCTTTATTTCGCTTAGTTGCTTACCCTTGAGTAGAAATGCATCTGCACTCCTGAAATATGCACCTTAGTAAAATGAGCCAAATTGAAGCAGAACACATTGTTGGAGTGTCAGAATGCATAGATAGAAGGCAAATAAGCGTTCTATGGCTTTATTTCGCTTAGTTGCTTACTGTTGAGTAGAACTGCATGTTCACTCCAGAAATAAGCACCTTTGTAAAATGAGCCAAATTGAAGCAGAACACATTTTTGGAGTGTTAGAATACATAGAAAGAAGGAAAGTAAGCGTTCTATGGCTTTATTTCGCTTAGTTGCTTACTCTTGAGTAGAAATGCATCTGCACTCCAGTAATAAGCACCTTTTTAAAATGAGCCAATTGAAGCAGAACACATTGTTGGAGTGTCAGAATGCATAGAAAGAAGGAAAGTAAGCGTTCTATGGCTTTATTTCGCTTAGTTGCTTACTCTTGAGTAGAAATGCATCTGCACTCCAGTAATAAGCACCTTCTTAAAATGAGCCAAATTGAAGCAGAACACATTGTTGGAGTGTCAGAATGCATAGAAAGAAGGCAAGTAAGCGTTCTATGGCTTTATTTCGCTTAGTTGCTTACTCATGAGTAGAACTTCATGTTCACTCCAGACATATGCACCTTTGTAAAATGAGCCAAATTGAAGCAGAACACATTGTTGGAGTGTCAGAATGCATAGATAGAAGGCAAATAAGCGTTCTATGGCTTTATTTCGATTACTTGCTTACTCATGAGTAGAACTTCATGTTCACTCCAGACATAAGCACCTTTGTAAAATGAGCCAAATTGAAGCAGAACACATTGTTGGAGTGTCAGAATGCATAGATAGAAGGCAAATAAGCGTTCTATGGCTTTATTTCACTTAGTTGCTTACTCATGAGTAGAACTTCATGTTCACTCCAGACATAAGCACGTTTGTAAAATGAGCCAAATTGAAACAGAACACATTGTTGGAGTGTCAGAATGCATAGATAGAAGGCAAATAAGAGTTCTATGGCTTTATTTCGCTTAGTTGCTTACTCTTGAGTAGAAATGCATATTCACTCCTGAAATAAGCACCTTTGTAAATTGAGCCATATTGAAGCAGAACACATTGATGGAGTGTCAGAATGCATAGATAGAAGGCAAATAAGCGTTCTATGGCTTTATTTCGCTTAGTTGCTTACTCTTGAGTAGAACTGCATCTGCACTCCTGAAATATGCACCGTTGTAAATTGAGCCAAATTTAAGCAAAACACGTTGTTGGATTGTCAGAATGCATGGATAGAAGGCAAATAAGCGTTCTATGGCTTTATTTCGCTTAGTTGCTTACTATTGAGTAGAAATGCATCTGCACTCCAGTAATAAGCACCTTTTTAAAATGAGCCAATTGAAGCAGAACACATTGTTGGAGTGTCAGAATGCATAGAAACAAGGAAAGTAAGCGTTCTATGGCTTTATTTCGCTTAGTTGCTTACTCTTGAGTAGAAATGCATCTGCACTCCAGTAATAAGCACCTTCTTAAAATGAGCCAAATTGAAGCAGAACACATTGTTGGAGTGTCAGAATGCATAGAAAGAAGGCAAGTAAGCGTTCTATGGCTTTATTTCGCTTAGTTGCTTACTCATGAGTAGAACTTCATGTTCACTCCAGACATAAGCACCTTTGTAAAATGAACCAAATTGAAGCAGAACACATTGTTGGAGTGTCAGAATGCATAGATAGAAGGCAAATAAGCGTTCTATGGCTTTATTTCGCTTAGTTGCTTACTCTTGAGTAGAAATGCATATTCACTCCTGAAATAAGCACCTTTGTAAATTGAGCCATATTGAAGCAGAACACATTGATGGAGTGTCAGAATGCATAGATAGAAGGCAAATAAGCGTTCTATGGCTTTATTTCGCTTAGTTGCTTACTCTTGAGTAGAACTGCATCTGCACTCCTGAAATATGCACCGTTGTAAATTGAGCCAAATTTAAGCAAAACACGTTGTTGGATTGTCAGAATGCATGGATAGAAGGCAAATAAGCGTTCTATGGCTTTATTTCGCTTAGTTGCTTACTCTTGAGTAGAAATGCATCCGCACTCCAGAAATAAGCATCTTTGTAAAATGAGCCAAATTGAAGCAGAACACATTGTTGGAGTGTCAGAATGCATAGATAGAAGGCAAATAAGCGTTCTATGGCTTTATTTCGCTTAGTTGCTTACTCTTGAGTAGAACTGCATCCGCACTCCAGAAATAAGCACCTTTTTAAAATGAGCCATATTGAAGCAGAACACATTGTTGGAGTGTCAGAATGCATAGATAGAAGGCAAATAAGCGTTCTATGGCTTTATTTCGCTTAGTTGCTTACTCTTGAGTAGAAATGCATGCTCACTCCAGAAATGAGCAGCTTTGTAAAATGAGCCAAAGTGAAGCAAAACACATTGTTGGAGTGTCAGAATGCATAGATAGAAGGCAAATAAGCGTTCTATGGCTTTATTTCGCTTAGTTGCTTACTCTTGAGTAGAACTGCATCCGCACTCCAGAAATGAGCACCTTTGTAAAATGAGCCAAATTGAAGCAGAACACATTGATGGAGTGTCAGAATGCATAGATAGAAGGCAAATAAGCGTTCTATGGCTTTATTTCGCTTAGTTGCTTACTCTTGAGTAGAACTGCATGTTCACTCCAGAAATAAGCACCTTTGTAAAATGAGCCAAATTGAAGCAGAACACATTGTTGGAGTGTCAGAATGCACAGATAGAAGGCAAATAAGCGTTCTATGGCTTTCTTTTGCTTAGTAGCTTACTCTTGAGTAGAACAGCATCCGCACTCCAGAAATAAGCACCTTTGTAAAATGAGCCAAATTGAAGCAGAACACATTGTTGGAGTGTCAGAATGCATAGATAGAAGGCAAATAAGCGTTCTATGGCTTTATTTCGCTTAGTTGCTTACTCTTGAGTAGAAATGCATATTCACTCCTGAAATAAGCACCTTTGTAAATTGAGCCATATTGAAGCAGAACACATTGATGGAGTGTCAGAATGCATAGATAGAAGGCAAATAAGCGTTCTATGGCTTTATTTCGCTTAGTTGCTTACTCTTGAGTAGAACTGCATCTGCACTCCTGAAATATGCACCGTTGTAAATTGAGCCAAATTTAAGCAAAACACGTTGTTGGATTGTCAGAATGCATGGATAGAAGGCAAATAAGCGTTCTATGGCTTTATTTCGCTTAGTTGCTTACTATTGAGTAGAAATGCATCTGCACTCCAGTAATAAGCACCTTTTTAAAATGAGCCAATTGAAGCAGAACACATTGTTGGAGTGTCAGAATGCATAGAAAGAAGGAAAGTAAGCGTTCTATGGCTTTATTTCGCTTAGTTGCTTACTCTTGAGTAGAAATGCATCTGCACTCCAGTAATAAGCACCTTCTTAAAATGAGCCAAATTGAAGCAGAACACATTGTTGGAGTGTCAGAATGCATAGAAAGAAGGCAAGTAAGCGTTCTATGGCTTTATTTCACTTAGTTGCTTACTCATGAGTAGAACTTCATGTTCACTCCAGACATAAGCACCTTTGTAAAATGAACCAAATTGAAGCAGAACACATTGTTGGAGTGTCAGAATGCATAGATAGAAGGCAAATAAGCGTTCTATGGCTTTATTTCGCTTAGTTGCTTACTCTTGAGTAGAAATGCATATTCACTCCTGAAATAAGCACCTTTGTAAATTGAGCCATATTGAAGCAGAACACATTGATGGAGTGTCAGAATGCATAGATAGAAGGCAAATAAGCGTTCTATGGCTTTATTTCGCTTAGTTGCTTACTCTTGAGTAGAACTGCATCTGCACTCCTGAAATATGCACCGTTGTAAATTGAGCCAAATTTAAGCAAAACACGTCGTTGGATTGTCAGAATGCATGGATAGAAGGCAAATAAGCGTTCTATGGCTTTATTTCGCTTAGTTGCTTACTCTTGAGTAGAAATGCATCCGCACTCCAGAAATAAGCATCTTTGTAAAATGAGCCAAATTGAAGCAGAACACATTGTTGGAGTGTCAGAATGCATAGATAGAAGTCTGGCTTCGCAAATGGTGCAAACAGGAACGGTTTGGATTCCTAGATCACGGTCTGCAGTTTCTTGAAGATGGACTTCTGGCAAGTGATGGACTGCACCTCACAAAAGTTGGGAGGAATGTTTTTGCCACAAAACTCAAAAACCTCATCAGGAGGGCTTTAAACTGACTTATGTGGGGGAGGGAGACAGTGGTCCTGAAGGTAGGAGTCTATCAAATGCTGAAGATGATCATCCAAATGTCAAGGACCAAATGGAGCAAGCAGCATGCAGACCTAGTGGTGGGACGAAAATATCCTTAAATAAGAGACATGGGGGAATGATCAACGGTCTTCAATGTCTGTATACTAATGCACAGAGCATGGGAAATAAACAAGATGAACTTGAGCTCTTGGTACAGCAAACTAAATATGACATAATAGGCATCACTGAAACCTGGTGGGATGAGTCTCATGACTGGAATGTAGTAATAGAGGGATACAATCTATTTAAGAGAAATAGACCAAACAGGAAAGGAGGAGGAGTAGCTTTATATGTTAGGGATATGTATACCTGTGAAGAGATCCAGGATTTAAAACTTCAAAGCCAAATTGAGAGTATCTGGGTCAAAATTAAGGGAGAGAAAAACAACAGTGATCTCATTGTGGGAGTTTACTATAGATCCCCAAGCCAAACTGAGGACACAGATGATGCCTTCCTGGAACAGATGGCCAAGCATTCCAAAGGAAGTGAGATAGTAGTAATGGGGGATTTCAACTATCCTGATATTTGTTGGATGTCAAACTCAGCCAAGAGCATAAGGTCGAACAGATTCCTCACTGGCCTTGCAGACAACTTCATTGTCCAGAAAGTGGGAGAAGCAACAAGAGGATCAGCCATTTTAGATCTGGTCCTAACCAATAGTGATGACTTGGTTAGTGGGGTAGAAGTGGCAGGATCATTAGGTGGGAGTGACCATGCTCTTCTGGAGTTTATTATCCAGCGGAAAGGAGCAACCAAGCATACTAAGGTCCAAATTCTAGACTTTAAGAAAGCCAACTTCAGAAAACTTAGGGAAACGCTGGGTGAAATCCCATGGACAGTAATACTAAAAGGGAAGGGAGTTCATGATGGTTGGGGGTTTGTTAAAAGGGAGATATTAAAAGCGCAACTTCAGGCAATACCAATGAGACGGAAACATGGAAGGTGCCTAAAGAAGCCAGGCTGGCTATCTAAAGAACTTTTGACTGAGTTAAGATTTAAAAGGGATATGTACAAAAAATGGAAAAGGGGGGAAATCTCCAGAGAGGAATTCAAACATATAGCCAGCACGTGTAGAGACAAAGTCAGAAAAGCTAAAGCACAGAATGAACTCAGGCTCGCCAGAGAGGTTAAAAGCAACAAAAAGGGCTTTTATGGGTATGTCCGTAGCAAAAGGAAAAACAAGGAAACAGTGGGGTCACTCAGAGGAGAAGATGGTGAAATGCAAACAGGGGACAGAGAAAGGGCAGAACTCCTCAATGCCTTCTTTGCCTCAGTCTTCTCCAAGAAAGAAAACAACGCCCGACCTGAAGAATATGGAGCAGATGATTCAGCAGGGGAAACACAGCCCAGAATAAGTAAGGAGGTAGTACAAGAATACTTGGCTAGTTTAGATGTATTCAAGTCTCCAGGGCCAGATGAACTACATCCAAGAGTATTAAAAGAACTGGCAGAGGTGATTTCAGAACCACTGGCAATAATCTTTGAAAATTCCTGGAGAACAGGCGAAGTTCCAGCAGACTGGAGGAGGGCAAATGTTGTCCCTATTTTCAAAAAGGGGAAAAGAGAGGACCCAAACAATTACCGCCCAGTCAGCCTGACATCAATACCAGGAAAGATTCTAGAGCAGATCATTAAGCAAACAGTCTGTGAGCACCTAGAAAGAAACTCTGTGATCACTAAAAGTCAGCATGGGTTCCTGAAAAATAAGTCATGTCAGACTAATCTGATCTCATTTTTTGACAGAATTACAAGCCTGGTAGATGAAGGGAACGCTGTGGATGTAGCCTATCTTGATTTCAGCAAGGCCTTTGACAAGGTGCCCCATGATATTCTTGTAAAGAAGCTGGTAAAATGTGGGCTAGACAATGCTACCATTCAGTGGATTTGTAGCTGGATTACTGACCGAACCCAAAGGGTGCTCATCAATGGCTCCTCCTCATCCTGGAGAGTAGTGACTAGTGGGGTGCCACAGGGTTCTGTCTTGGGCCCAGTCTTGTTCAACATCTTTATCAATGACTTGGATGATGGGCTTGAGGGAATCCTGAGCAAGTTTGCAGATGACACCAAGTTGGGAGGGGTGGCTAACACCCCAGAGGACAGGATCACACTTCAGAATGACCTTAACAGATTAGACAACTGGGCCAAAGCAAACAAGATGAATTTTAACAAGGAGAAATGTAAAGTACTACACTTGGGCAAAAAAAATGAAAGGCACAAATACAGGATGGGAGACACCTGGCTTGAGAGCAGTACATGTGAAAAGGATCTAGGAGTTTTGGTTGACCACAAACTTGACATGAGTCAGCAGTGTGATGCAGCAGCTAAAAAAGCCAATGCAATTCTGGGCTGCATCAATAGGAGTATAGCATCTAGATCAAGGGAAGTAATAGTACCACTGTATTCTGCTCTGGTCAGACCTCACCTGGAGTATTGTGTCCAGTTCTGGGCACCACAGTTCAAGAAGGATACTGATAAGCTGGAACGTGTCCAGAAGAGGGCAACCAAAATGGTCAAAGGCCTGGAAACGATGCCTTATGAGGAACGGCTTAGGGAGCTGGGTATGTTTAGCCTGGAGAAGAGAAGGTTAAGGGGTGATATGATAACCATGTTCAAATATATAAAAGGATGTCATATAGAGGAGGGAGAAAGGTTGTTTTCTGCTGCTCCAGAGAAGCGGACACGGAGCAACGGATTCAAACTACAAGAAAGAAAATTCCACCTAAACATTAGGAAGAACTTCCTGACAGTAAGAGCTGTTCGGCAGTGGAATTTGCTGCCAAGGAGTGTGGTGGAGTCTCCTTCTTTGGAGGTCTTTAAGCAGAGGCTTGACAGCCATCTGTCAGGAATGCTTTGATGGTGTTTCCTGCTTGGCAGGGGGTTGGACTGGATGGCCCTTGTGGTCTCTTCCAACTCTATGATTCTATGATTCTATGATTCTATGATTCTAAGTCAAATAAGCGTTCTATGGCTTTATTTCGCTGAGTTGCTTACTCTTGAGTAGAACTGCATCCGCACTCCAGAAATAAGCACCTTTTTAAAATGAGCCATATTGAAGCAGAACACATTGTTGGAGTGTCAGAATGCATAGATAGAAGGCAAATAAGCGTTCTATGGCTTTATTTCGCTTAGTTGCTTACTCTTGAGTAGAAATGCATGCTCACTCCAGAAATGAGCAGCTTTGTAAAATGAGCCAAAGTGAAGCAAAACACATTGTTGGAGTGTCAGAATGCATAGATAGAAGGCAAATAAGCGTTCTATGGCTTTATTTCGCTTAGTTGCTTACTCTTGAGTAGAACTGCATCCGCACTCCAGAAATGAGCACCTTTGTAAAATGAGCCAAATTGAAGCAGAACACATTGATGGAGTGTCAGAATGCATAGATAGAAGGCGAATAAGCGTTCTATGGCTTAATTTCGCTTAGTTGCTTACTCTTGAGTAGAACTGCATGTTCACTCCAGAAATAAGAACCTTTGTAAAATGAGCCAAATTGAAGCAGAACACATTGTTGGAGTGTCAGAATGCATAGATAGAAGGCAAATAAGCGTTCTATGGCTTTCTTTTGCTTAGTAGCTTACTCTTGAGTAGAACAGCATCCGCACTCCAGAAATAAGCACCTTTGTAAAATGAGCCAAATTGAAGCAGAACACATTGTTGAAGTTTCAGAATGCGTAGATTGAAGGCCAATAAGCGTTCTATGGCTTTGTTTCGCTTAGTTGCTTACTCTTGAGTAGAAATGCATCTGCACTCCTGAAATAAGCACCTTTGTAAAATGAGCCAAATTGAAGCAGAACACATCGATGGAGTGTCAGAATGCACAGACAGAAGGCAAAAAAGCGTTCTATAGGTTTATTTCGCTTAGTTCCTAACACTTGAGTAGAACTGCATGTTCACTCCAGGAATAAGCACCTTTGTAAAATGAGCCAAATTGAAGCAGAACAAATTGTTGGAGTGTCAGAAAGCATAGATAGAAGGCAAATAAGCGTTCTATGGCCTTATTTCGGTTAGTTGCTTACTCCTGAGTAGAACTGCATGTTCACTCCAGACATAAGCACCTTTGTAAAATGAGCCAAATTGAAGCAGAACACATTGTTGGAGTGTCAGAATGCATAGATAGAAGGCAAATAAGCGTTCTATGGCTTTATTTCACTTAGTTGCTTACTCATGAGTAGAACTTCATGTTCACTCCAGACATAAGCACGTTTGTAAAATGAGCGAAATTGAAGCAGAACACATTGTTGGAGTGTCACAATGCATAGATAGAAGGCAAATAAGCGTTCTATGGCTTTATTTCGCTTAGTTGCTTACTCTTGAGTAGAAATGCATATTCACTCCTGAAATAAGCACCTTTGTAAATTGAGCCATATTGAAGCAGAACACATTGATGGAGTGTCAGAATGCATAGATAGAAGGCAAATAAGCGTTCTATGGCTTTATTTCGCTTAGTTGCTTACTCTTGAGTAGAACTGCATCTGCACTCCTGAAATATGCACCGTTGTAAATTGAGCCAAATTTAAGCAAAACACGTTGTTGGATTGTCAGAATGCATGGATAGAAGGCAAATAAGCGTTCTATGCCTTTATTTCGCTTAGTTGCTTACTCTTGAGTAGAAATGCATCCGCACTCCAGAAATAAGCATCTTTGTAAAATGAGCCAAATTGAAGCAGAACACATTGTTGGAGTGTCAGAATGCATAGATAGAAGGCAAATAAGCGTTCTATGGCTTTATTTCGCTTAGTTGCTTACTCTTGAGTAGAACTGCATCCGCACTCCAGAAATAAGCACCTTTTTAAAATGAGCCATATTGAAGCAGAACACATTGTTGGAGTGTCAGAATGCATAGATAGAAGGCAAATAAGCGTTCTATGGCTTTATTTCGCTTAGTTGCTTACTCTTGAGTAGAAATGCATGCTCACTCCAGAAATGAGCAGCTTTGTAAAATGAGCCAAAGTGAAGCAAAACACATTGTTGGAGTGTCAGAATGCATAGATAGAAGGCAAATAAGCGTTCTATGGCTTTATTTCGCTTAGTTGCTTACTCTTGAGTAGAACTGCATCCGCACTCCAGAAATGAGCACCTTTGTAAAATGAGCCAAATTGAAGCAGAACACATTGATGGAGTGTCAGAATGCATAGATAGAAGGCAAATAAGCGTTCTATGACTTTATTTCGCTTAGTTGCTTACTCTTGAGTAGAACTGCATGTTCACTCCAGAAATAAGCACCTTTGTAAAATGAGCCAAATTGAAGCAGAACACATTGTTGGAGTGTCAGAATGCATAGATAGAAGGCAAATAAGCGTTCTATGGCTTTCTTTTGCTTAGTAGCTTACTCTTGAGTAGAACAGCATCCGCACTCCAGAAATAAGCACCTTTGTAAAATGAGCCAAATTGAAGCAGAACACATTGTTGAAGTTTCAGAATGCGTAGATTGAAGGCCAATAAGCGTTCTATGGCTTTGTTTCGCTTAGTTGCTTACTCTTGAGTAGAAATGCATCTGCACTCCTGAAATAAGCACCTTTGTAAAATGAGCCAAATTGAAGCAGAACACATTGTTGGAGTGTCAGAATGCATAGATAGAAGGCAAATAAGCGTTCTATGGCTTTATTTCGCTTAGTTGCTTACTCTTGAGTAGAACTGCATCCGCACTCCAGAAATATGCACCGTTCTAAATTGAGCCAAATTTAAGCAAAACATGTTGTTGGAGTGTCAGAATGCATGGATAGAAGGCAAATAAGCGTTCTATGGCTTTATTTCGCTTAGTTGCTTACCCTTGAGTAGAAGTGCATCTGCACTCCAGTAATTAGCAACTTCTTAAAATGAGCCAAATTGAAGCAGAACACATTGTTGGAGTGTCAGAATGCATAGAAAGAAGGCAAGTAAGCGTTCTATGGCTTTATTTCGCTTAGTTGCTTACTCATGAGTAGAACTTCATGTTCACTCCAGACATAAGCACCTTTGTAAAATGAGCCAAATTTAAGCAGAACACATTGTTGGAGTGTCAGAATGCATAGATAGAAGGCAAATAAGCGTTCTATGGCTTTATTTCGATTACTTGCTTACTCATGAGTAGAACTTCATGTTCACTCCAGACATAAGCACCTTTGTAAAATGAGCCAAATTGAAGCAGAACACATTGTTGGAGTGTCAGAATGCATAGATAGAGGAAAATAAGCGTTCTATGGCTTTATTTCACTTAGTTGCTTACTCATGAGTAGAACTTCATGTTCACTCCAGACATAAGCACGTTTGTAAAATGAGCCAAATTGAAGCAGAACACATTGTTGGAGTGTCAGAATGCATAGATAGAAGGCAAATAAGCGTTCTATGGCTTTATTTCGCTTAGTTGCTTACTCTTGAGTAGAAATGCATATTCACTCCAGAAATAAGCATCTTTGTAAAATGAGCCAAATTGAAGCAGAACACATTGTTGGAGTGTCAGAATGCACAGATAGAAGGCAAATAAGCGTTCTATGGCTTTATTTCGCTTAGTTGCTTACTCTTGAGTAGAACTGCATCCGCACTCCAGAAATAAGCACCTTTTTAAAATGAGCCATATTGAAGCAGAACACATTGTTGGAGTGTCAGAATGCATAGATAGAAGGCAAATAAGCGTTCTATGGCTTTATTTCGCTTAGTTGCTTACTCTTGAGTAGAAATGCATGCTCACTCCAGAAATGAGCAGCTTTGTAAAATGAGCCAAAGTGAAGCAAAACACATTGTTGGAGTGTCAGAATGCATAGATAGAAGGCAAATAAGCGTTCTATGGCTTTATTTCGCTTAGTTGCTTACTCTTGAGTAGAACTGCATCCGCACTCCAGAAATGAGCACCTTTGTAAAATGAGCCAAATTGAAGCAGAACACATTGATGGAGTGTCAGAATGCATAGATAGAAGGCAAATAAGCGTTCTATGACTTTATTTCGCTTAGTTGCTTACTCTTGAGTAGAAATGCATATTCACTCCAGAAATAAGCATCTTTGTAAAATGAGCCAAATTGAAGCAGAACACATTGTTGGAGTGTCAGAATGCATAGATAGAAGGCAAATAAGCGTTCTATGGCTTTATTTCGCTTAGTTGCTTACTCTTGAGTAGAACTGCATCCGCACTCCAGAAATAAGCACCTTTTTAAAATGAGCCATATTGAAGCAGAACACATTGTTGGAGTGTCAGAATGCATAGATAGAAGGCAAATAAGCGTTCTATGGCTTTATTTCGCTTAGTTGCTTACTCTTGAGTAGAAATGCATATTCACTCCAGAAATAAGCATCTTTGTAAAATGAGCCAAATTGAAGCAGAACACATTGTTGGAGTGTCAGAATGCATAGATAGAAGGCAAATAAGCGTTCTATGGCTTTATTTCGCTTAGTTGCTTACTCTTGAGTAGAACTGCATCCGCACTCCAGAAATAAGCACCTTTTTAAAATGAGCCATATTGAAGCAGAACACATTGTTGGAGTGTCAGAATGCATAGATAGAAGGCAAATAAGCGTTCTATGGCTTTATTTCGCTTAGTTGCTTACTCTTGAGTAGAAATGCATGCTCACTCCAGAAATGAGCAGCTTTGTAAAATGAGCCAAAGTGAAGCAAAACACATTGTTGGAGTGTCAGAATGCATAGATAGAAGGCAAATAAGCGTTCTATGGCTTTATTTCGCTTAGTTGCTTACTCTTGAGTAGAACTGCATCCGCACTACAGAAATGAGCACCTTTGTAAAATGAGCCAAATTGAAGCAGAACACATTGATGGAGTGTCAGAATGCATAGATAGAAGGCAAATAAGCGTTCTATGACTTTATTTCGCTTAGTTGCTTACTCTTGAGTAGAACTGCATGTTCACTCCAGAAATAAGCACCTTTGTAAAATGAGCCAAATTGAAGCAGAACACATTGTTGGAGTGTCAGAATGCATAGATAGAAGGAAAATAAGCGTTCTATGGCTTTATTTCACTTAGTTGCTTACTCATGAGTAGAACTTCATGTTCACTCCAGACATAAGCACGTTTGTAAAATGAGCCAAATTGAAGCAGAACACATTGTTGGAGTGTCAGAATGCATAGATAGAAGGCAAATAAGCGTTCTATGGCTTTATTTCGCTTAGTTGCTTACTCTTGAGTAGAAATGCATATTCACTCCTGAAATAAGCACCTTTGTAAAATGAGCCAAATTGAAGCAGAACACATTGATGGAGTGTCAGAATGCATAGATAGAAGGCAAATAAGCGTTCTATGGCTTTATTTCGCTTAGTTGCTTACTCTTGAGTAGAACTGCATCTGCACTCCTGAAATATGCACCGTTGTAAATTGAGCCAAATTTAAGCAAAACACGTTGTTGGATTGTCAGAATGCATGGATAGAAGGCAAATAAGCGTTCTATGGCTTTATTTCGCTTAGTTGCTTACTCTTTAGTAGAAATGCATCCGCACTCCAGAAATAAGCATCTTTGTAAAATGAGCCAAATTGAAGCAGAACACATTGTTGGAGTGTCAGAATGCATAGATAGAAGGCAAATAAGCGTTCTATGGCTTTATTTCGCTTAGTTGCTTACTCTTGAGTAGAACTGCATCCGCACTCCAGAAATAAGCACCTTTTTAAAATGAGCCATATTGAAGCAGAACACATTGTTGGAGTGTCAGAATGCATAGATAGAAGGCAAATAAGCATTCTATGGCTTTATTTCGCTTAGTTGCTTACTCTTGAGTAGAAATGCATCTGCACTCCAGAAATAAGCACCTTTGTAAAATGAGCCATATTGAAGCAGAACACATTGATGGAGTGTCAGAATGCATAGATAGAAGGCAAATAAGCGTTCTATGGCTTTATTTCGCTTAGTTGCTTACTCTTGAGTAGAACTGCATGCTCACTCCAGAAATGAGCAGCTTTGTAAAATGAGCCAAAGTGAAGCAAAACACATTGTTGGAGTGTCAGAATGCATAGATAGAAGGCAAATAAGCGTTCTATGGCTTTATTTCGCTTAGTTGCTTACTCTTGAGTATAACTGCATGCTCACTCCAGAAATGAGCAGCTTTGTAAAATGAGCCAAATTGAAGCAGAACACATTGTTGGAGTGTCAGAATGCATAGAAAGAAGGCAAGTAAGCGTTCTATGGCTTTATTTCACTTAGTTGCTTACTCTTGAGTAGAAATGCATATTCACTCCTGAAATAAGCACCTTTGTAAATTGAGCCATATTGAAGCAGAACACATTGATGGAGTGTCAGAATGCATAGATAGAAGGCAAATAAGCGTTCTATGGCTTTATTTCGCTTAGTTGCTTACTCTTGAGTAGAACTGCATCTGCACTCCTGAAATATGCACCGTTGTAAATTGAGCCAAATTTAAGCAAAACACGTTGTTGGATTGTCAGAATGCATGGATAGAAGGCAAATAAGCGTTCTATGGCTTTATTTCGCTTAGTTGCTTACTCTTGAGTAGAAATGCATCCGCACTCCAGAAATAAGCATCTTTGTAAAATGAGCCAAATTGAAGCAGAACACATTGTTGGAGTGTCAGAATGCATAGATAGAAGGCAAATAAGCGTTCTATGGCTTTATTTCGCTTAGTTGCTTACTCTTGAGTAGAACTGCATCCGCACTCCAGAAATAAGCACCTTTTTAAAATGAGCCATATTGAAGCAGAACACATTGTTGGAGTGTCAGAATGCATAGATAGAAGGCAAATAAGCGTTCTATGGCTTTATTTCGCTTAGTTGCTTACTCTTGAGTAGAAATGCATGCTCACTCCAGAAATGAGCAGCTTTGTAAAATGAGCCAAAGTGAAGCAAAACACATTGTTGGAGTGTCAGAATGCATAGATAGAAGGCAAATAAGCGTTCTATGGCTTTATTTCGCTTAGTTGCTTACTCTTGAGTAGAACTGCATCCGCACTCCAGAAATGAGCACCTTTGTAAAATGAGCCAAATTGAAGCAGAACACATTGATGGAGTGTCAGAATGCATAGATAGAAGGCAAATAAGCGTTCTATGACTTTATTTCGCTTAGTTGCTTACTCTTGAGTAGAACTGCATGTTCACTCCATAAATAAGCACCTTTGTAAAATGAGCCAAATTGAAGCAGAACACATTGTTGGAGTGTCAGAATGCATAGATAGAAGGCAAATAAGCGTTCTATGGCTTTCTTTTGCTTAGTAGCTTACTCTTGAGTAGAACAGCATCCGCACTCCAGAAATAAGCACCTTTGTAAAATGAGCCAAATTGAAGCAGAACACATTGTTGAAGTTTCAGAATGCGTAGATTGAAGGCCAATAAGCGTTCTATGGCTTTGTTTCGCTTAGTTGCTTACTCTTGAGTAGAAATGCATCTGCACTCCTGAAATAAGCACCTTTGTAAAATGAGCCAAATTGAAGCAGAACACATCGATGGAGTGTCAGAATGCACAGACAGAAGGCAAAAAAGCGTTCTATAGGTTTATTTTGCTTAGTTCCTAACACTTGAGTAGAACTGCATCAGCACTCCAGAAATATGCACCGTTCTAAATTGAGCCAAATTTAAGCAAAACATGTTGTTGGAGTGTCAGAATGCATGGATAGAAGGCAAATAAGCGTTCTATGGCTTTATTTCGCTTAGTTGCTTACTCTTGAGTAGAAGTGCATCTGCACTCCAGTAATTAGCACCTTCTTAAAATGAGCCAAATTGAAGCAGAACACATTGTTGGAGTGTCAGAATGCATAGAAAGAAGGCAAGTAAGCGTTCTATGGCTTTATTTCGCTTAGTTGCTTACTCATGAGTAGAACTTCATGTTCACTCCAGACATAAGCACCTTTGTAAAATGAGCCAAATTTAAGCAGAACACATTGTTGGAGTGTCAGAATGCATAGATAGAAGGCAAATAAGCGTTCTATGGCTTTATTTCGATTACTTGCTTACTCATGAGTAGAACTTCATGTTCACTCCAGACATAAGCACCTTTGTAAAATGAGCCAAATTGAAGCAGAACACATTGTTGGAGTGTCAGAATGCATAGATAGAGGAAAATAAGCGTTCTATGGCTTTATTTCACTTAGTTGCTTACTCATGAGTAGAACTTCATGTTCACTCCAGACATAAGCACGTTTGTAAAATGAGCCAAATTGAAGCAGAACACATTGTTGGAGTGTCAGAATGCATAGATAGAAGGCAAATAAGCGTTCTATGGCTTTATTTCGCTTAGTTGCTTACTCTTGAGTAGAAATGCATATTCACTCCAGAAATAAGCATCTTTGTAAAATGAGCCAAATTGAAGCAGAACACATTGTTGGAGTGTCAGAATGCACAGATAGAAGGCAAATAAGCGTTCTATGGCTTTATTTCGCTTAGTTGCTTACTCTTGAGTAGAACTGCATCCGCACTCCAGAAATAAGCACCTTTTTAAAATGAGCCATATTGAAGCAGAACACATTGTTGGAGTGTCAGAATGTATAGATAGAAGGCAAATAAGCGTTCTATGGCTTTATTTCGCTTAGTTGCTTACTCTTGAGAAGAAATGCATGCTCACTCCAGAAATGAGCAGCTTTGTAAAATGAGCCAAAGTGAAGCAAAACACATTGTTGGAGTGTCAGAATGCATAGATAGAAGGCAAATAAGCGTTCTATGGCTTTATTTCGCTTAGTTGCTTACTCTTGAGTAGAACTGCATCCGCACTCCAGAAATGAGCACCTTTGTAAAATGAGCCAAATTGAAGCAGAACACATTGATGGAGTGTCAGAATGCATAGATAGAAGGCAAATAAGCGTTCTATGACTTTATTTCGCTTAGTTGCTTACTCTTGAGTAGAAATGCATATTCACTCCAGAAATAAGCATCTTTGTAAAATGAGCCAAATTGAAGCAGAACACATTGTTGGAGTGTCAGAATGCATAGATAGAAGGCAAATAAGCGTTCTATGGCTTTATTTCGCTTAGTTGCTTACTCTTGAGTAGAACTGCATCCGCACTCCAGAAATAAGCACCTTTTTAAAATGAGCCATATTGAAGCAGAACACATTGTTGGAGTGTCAGAATGCATAGATAGAAGGCAAATAAGCGTTCTATGGCTTTATTTCGCTTAGTTGCTTACTCTTGAGTAGAAATGCATATTCACTCCAGAAATAAGCATCTTTGTAAAATGAGCCAAATTGAAGCAGAACACATTGTTGGAGTGTCAGAATGCATAGATAGAAGGCAAATAAGCGTTCTATGGCTTTATTTCGCTTAGTTGCTTACTCTTGAGTAGAACTGCATCCGCACTCCAGAAATAAGCACCTTTTTAAAATGAGCCATATTGAAGCAGAACACATTGTTGGAGTGTCAGAATGCATAGATAGAAGGCAAATAAGCGTTCTATGGCTTTATTTCGCTTAGTTGCTTACTCTTGAGTAGAAATGCATGCTCACTCCAGAAATGAGCAGCTTTGTAAAATGAGCCAAAGTGAAGCAAAACACATTGTTGGAGTGTCAGAATGCATAGATAGAAGGCAAATAAGCGTTCTATGGCTTTATTTCGCTTAGTTGCTTACTCTTGAGTAGAACTGCATCCGCACTCCAGAAATGAGCACCTTTGTAAAATGAGCCAAATTGAAGCAGAACACATTGATGGAGTGTCAGAATGCATAGATAGAAGGCAAATAAGCGTTCTATGACTTTATTTCGCTTAGTTGCTTACTCTTGAGTAGAACTGCATGTTCACTCCAGAAATAAGCACCTTTGTAAAATGAGCCAAATTGAAGCAGAACACATTGTTGGAGTGTCAGAATGCATAGATAGAAGGAAAATAAGCGTTCTATGGCTTTATTTCACTTAGTTGCTTACTCATGAGTAGAACTTCATGTTCACTCCAGACATAAGCACGTTTGTAAAATGAGCCAAATTGAAGCAGAACACATTGTTGGAGTCTCAGAATGCATAGATAGAAGGCAAATAAGCGTTCTATGGCTTTATTTCGCTTAGTTGCTTACTCTTGAGTAGAAATGCATATTCACTCCTGAAATAAGCACCTTTGTAAAATGAGCCAAATTGAAGCAGAACACATTGATGGAGTGTCAGAATGCATAGATAGAAGGCAAATAAGCGTTCTATGGCTTTATTTCGCTTAGTTGCTTACTCTTGAGTAGAACTACATCTGCACTCCTGAAATATGCACCGTTGTAAATTGAGCCAAATTTAAGCAAAACACGTTGTTGGATTGTCAGAATGCATGGATAGAAGGCAAATAAGCGTTCTATGGCTTTATTTCGCTTAGTTGCTTACTCTTTAGTAGAAATGCATCCGCACTCCAGAAATAAGCATCTTTGTAAAATGAGCCAAATTGAAGCAGAACACATTGTTGGAGTGTCAGAATGCATAGATAGAAGGCAAATAAGCGTTCTATGGCTTTATTTCGCTTAGTTGCTTACTCTTGAGTAGAACTGCATCCGCACTCCAGAAATAAGCACCTTTTTAAAATGAGCCATATTGAAGCAGAACACATTGTTGGAGTGTCAGAATGCATAGATAGAAGGCAAATAAGCATTCTATGGCTTTATTTCGCTTAGTTGCTTACTCTTGAGTAGAAATGCATCTGCACTCCAGAAATAAGCACCTTTGTAAAATGAGCCATATTGAAGCAGAACACATTGATGGAGTGTCAGAATGCATAGATAGAAGGCAAATAAGCGTTCTATGGCTTTATTTCGCTTAGTTGCTTACTCTTGAGTAGAACTGCATGCTCACTCCAGAAATGAGCAGCTTTGTAAAATGAGCCAAAGTGAAGCAAAACACATTGTTGGAGTGTCAGAATGCATAGATAGAAGGCAAATAAGCGTTCTATGGCTTTATTTCGCTTAGTTGCTTACTCTTGAGTATAACTGCATGCTCACTCCAGAAATGAGCAGCTTTGTAAAATGAGCCAAATTGAAGCAGAACACATTGTTGGAGTGTCAGAATGCATAGAAAGAAGGCAAGTAAGCGTTCTATGGCTTTATTTCACTTAGTTGCTTACTCATGAGTAGAACTTCATGTTCACTCCAGACATAAGCACCTTTGTAAAATGAACCAAATTGAAGCAGAACACATTGTTGGAGTGTCAGAATGCATAGATAGAAGGCAAATAAGCGTTCTATGGCTTTATTTCGCTTAGTTGCTTACTCTTGAGTAGAAATGCATATTCACTCCTGAAATAAGCACCTTTGTAAATTGAGCCATATTGAAGCAGAACACATTGATGGAGTGTCAGAATGCATAGATAGAAGGCAAATAAGCGTTCTATGGCTTTATTTCGCTTAGTTGCTTACTCTTGAGTAGAACTGCATCTGCACTCCTGAAATATGCACCGTTGTAAATTGAGCCAAATTTAAGCAAAACACGTTGTTGGATTGTCAGAATGCATGGATAGAAGGCAAATAAGCGTTCTATGGCTTTATTTCGCTTAGTTGCTTACTCTTGAGTAGAAATGCATCCGCACTCCAGAAATAAGCATCTTTGTAAAATGAGCCAAATTGAAGCAGAACACATTGTTGGAGTGTCAGAATGCATAGATAGAAGTCAAATAAGCGTTCTATGGCTTTATTTCGCTGAGTTGCTTACTCTTGAGTAGAACTGCATCCGCACTCCAGAAATAAGCACCTTTTTAAAATGAGCCATATTGAAGCAGAACACATTGTTGGAGTGTCAGAATGCATAGATAGAAGGCAAATAAGCGTTCTATGGCTTTATTTCGCTTAGTTGCTTACTCTTGAGTAGAAATGCATGCTCACTCCAGAAATGAGCAGCTTTGTAAAATGAGCCAAAGTGAAGCAAAACACATTGTTGGAGTGTCAGAATGCATAGATAGAAGGCAAATAAGCGTTCTATGGCTTTATTTCGCTTAGTTGCTTACTCTTGAGTAGAACTGCATCCGCACTCCAGAAATGAGCACCTTTGTAAAATGAGCCAAATTGAAGCAGAACACATTGATGGAGTGTCAGAATGCATAGATAGAAGGCAAATAAGCGTTCTATGACTTTATTTCGCTTAGTTGCTTACTCTTGAGTAGAACTGCATGTTCACTCCAGAAATAAGCACCTTTGTAAAATGAGCCAAATTGAAGCAGAACACATTGTTGGAGTGTCAGAATGCATAGATAGAAGGAAAATAAGCGTTCTATGGCTTTATTTCACTTAGTTGCTTACTCATGAGTAGAACTTCATGTTCACTCCAGACATAAGCACGTTTGTAAAATGAGCCAAATTGAAGCAGAACACATTGTTGGAGTGTCAGAATGCATAGATAGAAGGCAAATAAGCGTTCTATGGCTTTATTTCGCTTAGTTGCTTACTCTTGAGTAGAAATGCATATTCACTCCTGAAATAAGCACCTTTGTAAAATGAGCCAAATTGAAGCAGAACACATTGATGGAGTGTCAGAATGCATAGATAGAAGGCAAATAAGCGTTCTATGGCTTTATTTCGCTTAGTTGCTTACTCTTGAGTAGAACTGCATCTGCACTCCTGAAATATGCACCGTTGTAAATTGAGCCAAATTGAAGCAAAACACGTTGTTGGATTGTCAGAATGCATGGATAGAAGGCAAATAAGCGTTCTATGGCTTTATTTCGCTTAGTTGCTTACTCTTTAGTAGAAATGCATCCGCACTCCAGAAATAAGCATCTTTGTAAAATGAGCCAAATTGAAGCAGAACACATTGTTGGAGTGTCAGAATGCATAGATAGAAGGCAAATAAGCGTTCTATGGCTTTATTTCGCTTAGTTGCTTACTCTTGAGTAGAACTGCATCCGCACTCCAGAAATAAGCACCTTTTTAAAATGAGCCATATTGAAGCAGAACACATTGTTGGAGTGTCAGAATGCATAGATAGAAGGCAAATAAGCATTCTATGGCTTTATTTCGCTTAGTTGCTTACTCTTGAGTAGAAATGCATCTGCACTCCAGAAATAAGCACCTTTGTAAAATGAGCCATATTGAAGCAGAACACATTGATGGAGTGTCAGAATGCATAGATAGAAGGCAAATAAGCGTTCTATGGCTTTATTTCGCTTAGTTGCTTACTCTTGAGTAGAACTGCATGCTCACTCCAGAAATGAGCAGCTTTGTAAAATGAGCCAAAGTGAAGCAAAACACATTGTTGGAGTGTCAGAATGCATAGATAGAAGGCAAATAAGCGTTCTATGGCTTTATTTCGCTTAGTTGCTTACTCTTGAGTATAACTGCATGCTCACTCCAGAAATGAGCAGCTTTGTAAAATGAGCCAAATTGAAGCAGAACACATTGTTGGAGTGTCAGAATGCATAGAAAGAAGGCAAGTAAGCGTTCTATGGCTTTATTTCACTTAGTTGCTTACTCATGAGTAGAACTTCATGTTCACTCCAGACATAAGCACCTTTGTAAAATGAACCAAATTGAAGCAGAACACATTGTTGGAGTGTCAGAATGCATAGATAGAAGGCAAATAAGCGTTCTATGGCTTTATTTCGCTTAGTTGCTTACTCTTGAGTAGAAATGCATATTCACTCCTGAAATAAGCACCTTTGTAAATTGAGCCATATTGAAGCAGAACACATTGATGGAGTGTCAGAATGCATAGATAGAAGGCAAATAAGCGTTCTATGGCTTTATTTCGCTTAGTTGCTTACTCTTGAGTAGAACTGCATCTGCACTCCTGAAATATGCACCGTTGTAAATTGAGCCAAATTTAAGCAAAACACGTTGTTGGATTGTCAGAATGCATGGATAGAAGGCAAATAAGCGTTCTATGGCTTTATTTCGCTTAGTTGCTTACTCTTGAGTAGAAATGCATCCGCACTCCAGAAATAAGCATCTTTGTAAAATGAGCCAAATTGAAGCAGAACACATTGTTGGAGTGTCAGAATGCATAGATAGAAGTCAAATAAGCGTTCTATGGCTTTATTTCGCTGAGTTGCTTACTCTTGAGTAGAACTGCATCCGCACTCCAGAAATAAGCACCTTTTTAAAATGAGCCATATTGAAGCAGAACACATTGTTGGAGTGTCAGAATGCATAGATAGAAGGCAAATAAGCGTTCTATGGCTTTATTTCGCTTAGTTGCTTACTCTTGAGTAGAAATGCATGCTCACTCCAGAAATGAGCAGCTTTGTAAAATGAGCCAAAGTGAAGCAAAACACATTGTTGGAGTGTCAGAATGCATAGATAGAAGGCAAATAAGCGTTCTATGGCTTTATTTCGCTTAGTTGCTTACTCTTGAGTAGAACTGCATCCGCACTCCAGAAATGAGCACCTTTGTAAAATGAGCCAAATTGAAGCAGAACACATTGATGGAGTGTCAGAATGCATAGATAGAAGGCAAATAAGCGTTCTATGGCTTTATTTCGCTTAGTTGCTTACTCTTGAGTAGAACTGCATGTTCACTCCAGAAATAAGAACCTTTGTAAAATGAGCCAAATTGAAGCAGAACACATTGTTGGAGTGTCAGAATGCATAGATAGAAGGCAAATAAGCGTTCTATGGCTTTCTTTTGCTTAGTAGCTTACTCTTGAGTAGAACAGCATCCGCACTCCAGAAATAAGCACCTTTGTAAAATGAGCCAAATTGAAGCAGAACACATTTTTGGAGTGTTAGAATACATAGAAAGAAGGAAAGTAAGCGTTCTATGGCTTTATTTCGCTTAGTTGCTTACTCTTGAGTAGAAATGCATCTGCACTCCAGTAATAAGCACCTTTTTAAAATGAGCCAATTGAAGCAGAACACATTGTTGGAGTGTCAGAATGCATAGAAAGAAGGAAAGTAAGCGTTCTATGGCTTTATTTCGCTTAGTTGCTTACTCTTGAGTAGAAATGCATCTGCACTCCAGTAATAAGCACCTTCTTAAAATGAGCCAAATTGAAGCAGAACACATTGTTGGAGTGTCAGAATGCATAGAAAGAAGGCAAGTAAGCGTTCTATGGCTTTATTTCGCTTAGTTGCTTACTCATGAGTAGAACTTCATGTTCACTCCAGACATAAGCACCTTTGTAAAATGAGCGAAATTGAAGCAGAACACATTGTTGGAGTGTCAGAATGCATAGATAGAAGGCAAATAAGCGTTCTATGGCTTTATTTCGATTACTTGCTTACTCATGAGTAGAACTTCATGTTCACTCCAGACATAAGCACCTTTGTAAAATGAGCCAAATTGAAGCAGAACACATTGTTGGAGTGTCAGAATGCATAGATAGAAGGCAAATAAGCGTTCCATGGGTTTATTTCGCTTAGTTGCTTACTCTTCAGTAGAACTGCATGTTCACTCCAGAAATAAGCATCTTTGTAAAATGAGTCAAATTGAAGCAGAACACATTGGTGGAGTGTCAGAATGCATAGATAGAAGGCAAATAAGCGTTCTATCGCTTTATTTCGCTTAGTTGCTTACTCTTGAGTAGAACTGCATGTTCACGCCAGAAATAAGCATCTTTGTAAAATGAGCCAAATTGAAGCAGAAAACATTCTTGGAGTGTCAGAATGCATAGATAGAAGGCAAATAAGCGTTCTATTTCTTTATTTCGCTTAGTTGCTTACTCTTGAGTAGAACTGCATGTTCACGCCAGAAATAAGCATCTTTGTGAAATGACCCAAATTGAAGCAGAAAACATTCTTGGAGTGTCAGAATGCATAGATAGAAGGCAAATAAGCGTTCCATGGCTTTATTTCGCTTTGTTGCTTACTCTTGAGTAGAACTGCATGTTCACTCCAGAAATAAGCATCTTTGTAAAATGAGTCAAATTGAAGCAGAATACATTGTTGGAGTGTCAGAATGCATAGATAGAAGGCAAATAAGCGTTCCATGGCTTTATTTCGCTTAGTTGCTTACTCTTGAGTAGAACTGCATATTCACTCCAGGAATAAGCACCGTTGTAAAATGACCCAAATTGAAGCAGAATACATTGGTGGAGTGTCAGAATGCATAGATAGAAGTCAAATAAGCGTTCTATGGCTTTATTTCGCTTAGTTGCTTACTCTTGAGTAGAACTGCATGTTCACGCCAGAAATGAGCATCTTTGTAAAATGAGCCAAAATGAAGCAGAAAACATTGTTGGAGTGTCAGAATGCATAGATAGAAGGCAAATAAGCGTTCCATGGCTTTATTTCGCTTAGTTGCTTACTCTTGAGTAGAACTGCATATTCACTCAAGAAATGAGCACCTTTGTGAAATGACCCAAATTGAAGCAGAATACATTGGTGGAGTGTCAGAATGCATAGATAGAAGGCAAATAAGCGTTCCATGGCTTTATTTCGCTTAGTTGCTTACTCTTGAGTAGAACTGCATATTCACTCAAGAAATGAGCACCTTTGTGAAATGACCCAAATTGAAGCAGAAAACATTGTTGGAGTGTCAGAATGCATAGATAGAAGGCAAATAAGCGTTCCATGGCTTTATTTCGCTTAGTTGCTTACTCTTGAGTAGAACTTCATGTTCACTCCAGACATAAGCACCTTTGTAAAATGAACCAAATTGAAGCAGAACACATTGTTGGAGTGTCAGAATGCATAGATAGAAGGCAAATAAGCGTTCTATGGCTTTATTTCGCTTAGTTGCTTACTCTTGAGTAGAAATGCATATTCACTCCTGAAATAAGCACCTTTGTAAATTGAGCCATATTGAAGCAGAACACATTGATGGAGTGTCAGAATGCATAGATAGAAGGCAAATAAGCGTTCTATGGCTTTATTTCGCTTAGTTGCTTACTCTTGAGTATAACTGCATGCTCACTCCAGAAATGAGCAGCTTTGTAAAATGAGCCAAATTGAAGCAGAACACATTGTTGGAGTGTCAGAATGCATAGAAAGAAGGCAAGTAAGCGTTCTATGGCTTTATTTCACTTAGTTGCTTACTCATGAGTAGAACTTCATGTTCACTCCAGACATAAGCACCTTTGTAAAATGAACCAAATTGAAGCAGAACACATTGTTGGAGTGTCAGAATGCATAGATAGAAGGCAAATAAGCGTTCTATGGCTTTATTTCGCTTAGTTGCTTACTCTTGAGTAGAAATGCATATTCACTCCTGAAATAAGCACCTTTGTAAATTGAGCCATATTGAAGCAGAACACATTGATGGAGTGTCAGAATGCATAGATAGAAGGCAAATAAGCGTTCTATGGCTTTATTTCGCTTAGTTGCTTACTCTTGAGTAGAACTGCATCTGCACTCCTGAAATATGCACCGTTGTAAATTGAGCCAAATTTAAGCAAAACACGTTGTTGGATTGTCAGAATGCATGGATAGAAGTCAAATAAGCGTTCTATGGCTTTATTTCGCTGAGTTGCTTACTCTTGAGTAGAACTGCATCCGCACTCCAGAAATAAGCACCTTTTTAAAATGAGCCATATTGAAGCAGAACACATTGTTGGAGTGTCAGAATGCATAGATAGAAGGCAAATAAGCGTTCTATGGCTTTATTTCGCTTAGTTGCTTACTCTTGAGTAGAAATGCATGCTCACTCCAGAAATGAGCAGCTTTGTAAAATGAGCCAAAGTGAAGCAAAACACATTGTTGGAGTGTCAGAATGCATAGATAGAAGGCAAATAAGCGTTCTATGGCTTTATTTCGCTTAGTTGCTTACTCTTGAGTAGAACTGCATCCGCACTCCAGAAATGAGCACCTTTGTAAAATGAGCCAAATTGAAGCAGAACACATTGATGGAGTGTCAGAATGCATAGATAGAAGGCAAATAAGCGTTCTATGGCTTTATTTCGCTTAGTTGCTTACTCTTGAGTAGAACTGCATGTTCACTCCAGAAATAAGAACCTTTGTAAAATGAGCCAAATTGAAGCAGAACACATTGTTGGAGTGTCAGAATGCATAGATAGAAGGCAAATAAGCGTTCTATGGCTTTCTTTTGCTTAGTAGCTTACTCTTGAGTAGAACAGCATCCGCACTCCAGAAATAAGCACCTTTGTAAAATGAGCCAAATTGAAGCAGAACACATTTTTGGAGTGTTAGAATACATAGAAAGAAGGAAAGTAAGCGTTCTATGGCTTTATTTCGCTTAGTTGCTTACTCTTGAGTAGAAATGCATCTGCACTCCAGTAATAAGCACCTTTTTAAAATGAGCCAATTGAAGCAGAACACATTGTTGGAGTGTCAGAATGCATAGAAAGAAGGAAAGTAAGCGTTCTATGGCTTTATTTCGCTTAGTTGCTTACTCTTGAGTAGAAATGCATCTGCACTCCAGTAATAAGCACCTTCTTAAAATGAGCCAAATTGAAGCAGAACACATTGTTGGAGTGTCAGAATGCATAGAAAGAAGGCAAGTAAGCGTTCTATGGCTTTATTTCGCTTAGTTGCTTACTCATGAGTAGAACTTCATGTTCACTCCAGACATAAGCACCTTTGTAAAATGAGCGAAATTGAAGCAGAACACATTGTTGGAGTGTCAGAATGCATAGATAGAAGGCAAATAAGCGTTCTATGGCTTTATTTCGATTACTTGCTTACTCATGAGTAGAACTTCATGTTCACTCCAGACATAAGCACCTTTGTAAAATGAGCCAAATTGAAGCAGAACACATTGTTGGAGTGTCAGAATGCATAGATAGAAGGCAAATAAGCGTTCCATGGGTTTATTTCGCTTAGTTGCTTACTCTTCAGTAGAACTGCATGTTCACTCCAGAAATAAGCATCTTTGTAAAATGAGTCAAATTGAAGCAGAACACATTGGTGGAGTGTCAGAATGCATAGATAGAAGGCAAATAAGCGTTCTATCGCTTTATTTCGCTTAGTTGCTTACTCTTGAGTAGAACTGCATGTTCACGCCAGAAATAAGCATCTTTGTAAAATGAGCCAAATTGAAGCAGAAAACATTCTTGGAGTGTCAGAATGCATAGATAGAAGGCAAATAAGCGTTCTATTTCTTTATTTCGCTTAGTTGCTTACTCTTGAGTAGAACTGCATGTTCACGCCAGAAATAAGCATCTTTGTGAAATGACCCAAATTGAAGCAGAAAACATTCTTGGAGTGTCAGAATGCATAGATAGAAGGCAAATAAGCGTTCCATGGCTTTATTTCGCTTTGTTGCTTACTCTTGAGTAGAACTGCATGTTCACTCCAGAAATAAGCATCTTTGTAAAATGAGTCAAATTGAAGCAGAATACATTGTTGGAGTGTCAGAATGCATAGATAGAAGGCAAATAAGCGTTCCATGGCTTTATTTCGCTTAGTTGCTTACTCTTGAGTAGAACTGCATATTCACTCCAGGAATAAGCACCGTTGTAAAATGACCCAAATTGAAGCAGAATACATTGGTGGAGTGTCAGAATGCATAGATAGAAGTCAAATAAGCGTTCTATGGCTTTATTTCGCTTAGTTGCTTACTCTTGAGTAGAACTGCATGTTCACGCCAGAAATGAGCATCTTTGTAAAATGAGCCAAAATGAAGCAGAAAACATTGTTGGAGTGTCAGAATGCATAGATAGAAGGCAAATAAGCGTTCCATGGCTTTATTTCGCTTAGTTGCTTACTCTTGAGTAGAACTGCATATTCACTCAAGAAATGAGCACCTTTGTGAAATGACCCAAATTGAAGCAGAATACATTGGTGGAGTGTCAGAATGCATAGATAGAAGGCAAATAAGCGTTCCATGGCTTTATTTCGCTTAGTTGCTTACTCTTGAGTAGAACTGCATATTCACTCAAGAAATGAGCACCTTTGTGAAATGACCCAAATTGAAGCAGAAAACATTGTTGGAGTGTCAGAATGCATAGATAGAAGGCAAATAAGCGTTCCATGGCTTTATTTCGCTTAGTTGCTTACTCTTGAGTAGAACTGCATATTCACTCAAGAAAGGAGCACCTTTGTAAAATGAGTCAAATTGAAGCAGAACACATTGGTGGAGTGTCAGAATGCATAGATAGAAGGCAAATGGGCGTCCATGGCTTTATTTCGCTTAGTTGCTTACTCTTGAGTAGAAATGCATCTGCACTCCTGAAATAAGCACCTTTGTAAAATGAGCCAAATTGAAGCAGAAAACATTGTTGGAGTGTCAGAATGCATAGATAGAAGGCAAATAAGCGTTCCATGGCTTTATTTCGCTTAGTTGCTTACTCTTGAGTAGAACTGCATATTCACTCCAGAAATAAGCACCTTTGTAAATTGAGTCAAATTGAAGCAGAACACATTGTTGGAGTGTCAGAATGCATAGATAGAAGGCAAATAAGCGTTCCATGGCTTTATTTCGCTTAGTTGCTTTCTCTTGAGTAGAACTGCTTGTTCACTCAAGGAATAAGCATCTTTGTAAAATGAGTCAAATTGAAGCAGAACACATTGTTGGAGTGTCAGAATGCATAGATAGAAGGCAAATAAGCGTTCTATCGCTTTATTTCGCTTAGTTGCTTACTCTTGAGTAGAACTGCATGTTCACGCCAGAAATAAGCATCTTTGTGAAATGACCCAAATTGAAGCAGAAAACATTGTTGGAGTGTCAGAATGCATAGATAGAAGGCAAATAAGCGTTCCATGGCTTTTTTTCGCTTAGTTGCTTACTGTTGAGTAGAACTGCATGTTCACTCCAGAAATAAGCACCTTTGTAAAATGAGCCAAATTGAAGCAGAACACATTTTTGGAGTGTCAGAAAGCATAGAAAAAAGGAAATTAAGCGTTCTATGGCTTTATTTCGCTTAGTTGCTTACTCTTGAGTAGAAATGCATCTGCACTCCAGTAATAAGCACCTTTTTAAAATGAGCCAATTGAAGCAGAACACATTCTTGGAGTGTCAGAATGCATAGATAGAAGGCAAATAAGCATTCTATGGCTTTATTTCACTTACTTGCTTACTCTTGAGTAGAACTGCATGTTCACTCCAGAAATAAGCACCTTTGTAAAATGAGCCAAATTGAAGCAGAACACATTGTTGGAGTGTCAGAATGCATAGATAGAAGGCAAATAAGCGTTCTATGGCTTTATTTCGCTTAGTTGCTTACTCTTGAGTAGAAATGCATATTCACTACTGAAATAAGCACCTTTGTAAAATGAGCCAATTGAAGCAGAACACATTGTTGGAGTGTCAGAATGCATAGATAGAAGGCAGAAAAGCGTTCTATGGCTTTATTTCGATTAGTTGCTTACTCTTGAATAGAACTGCATCTGCACTCCAGAAATATGCACCGTTGTAAACTGAGCCAAATTTAAGCAAAACACGTTGTTGGAGTGTCAGAATGCATGGATAGAAGGCAAATAAGCGTTCTATGGCTTTATTTCGCTTAGTTGCTTACTCTTGAGTAGAACTGCATCTGCACTCCAGAAATATGCACCGTTGTAAATTGAGCCAAATTTAAGCAAAACACGTTGTTGGAGTGTCAGAATGCATGGATAGAAGGCAAATAAGCGTTCTATGGCTTTATTTCGCTTAGTTGCTTACCCTTGAGTAGAAATGCATCTGCACTCCTGAAATATACACCTTAGTAAAATGAGCCAAATTGAAGCAGAACACATTGTTGGAGTGTCAGAATGCATAGATAGAAGGCAAATAAGCGTTCTATGGCTTTATTTCGCTTAGTTGCTTACTGTTGAGGAGAACTGCATGTTCACTCCAGAAATAAGCACCTTTGTAAAATGAGCCAAATTGAAGCAGAACACGTTTTTGGAGTGTTAGAATACATAGAAAGAAGGAAAGTAAGCGTTCTATGGCTTTATTTCGCTTAGTTGCTTACTCTTGAGTAGAAATGCATCTGCACTCCAGTAATAAGCACCTTTTTAAAATGAGCCAATTGAAGCAGAACACATTGTTGGAGTGTCAGAATGCATAGAAAGAAGGCAAGTAAGCGTTCTATGGCTTTATTTCGCTTAGTTGCTTACTCATGAGTAGAACTTCATGTTCACTCCAAACATAAGCACCTTTGTAAAATGAGCCAAATTGAAGCAGAACACATTGTTGGAGTGTCAGAATGCATAGATAGAAGGCAAATAAGCGTTCTATGGCTTTATTTCGATTACTTGCTTACTCATGAGTAGAACTTCATGTTCACTCCAGAAATAAGCACCTTTGTAAAATGAGCCAAATTGAAGCAGAATACATTGTTGGAGTGTCAGAATGCATAGATTGAAGGCAAATAAGCGTTCCATGGCTTTATTTCGCTTAGTTGCTTACTCTTGAGTAGAAATGCATATTCACTCCAGGAATAAGCACCGTTGTAAAATGAGCCAAATTGAAGCAGAACACATTGGTGGAGTGTCAGAATGCATAGATAGAAGTCAAATAAGCGTTCTATGGCTTTATTTCGCTTAGTTGCTTACTCTTGAGTAGAACTGCATGTTCACGCCAGAAATGAGCATCTTTGTAAAATGAGCCAAAATGAAGCAGAAAACATTGTTGGAGTGTCAGAATGCATAGATAGAAGGCAAATAAGCGTTCTATGGCTTTATTTCGCTTAGTTGCTTACTCTTGAGTAGAACTGCATATTCACTCAAGAAATGAGCACCTTTGTGAAATGACCCAAATTGAAGCAGAATACATTGGTGGAGTGTCAGAATGCATAGATAGAAGGCAAATGGGCGTTCCATGGCTTTATTTCGCTTAGTTGCTTACTCTTGAGTAGAAATGCATCTGCACTCCTGAAATAAGCACCTTCGTAAAATGAGCCAAATTGAAGCAGAACAAATTGTTGGAGTGTCAGAAAGCATAGATAGAAGGCAAATAAGCGTTCTATGGCCTTATTTCGCTTAGTTCCTAACACTTGAGTAGAACTGCATGTTCACTCCAGAAATAAGCATCTTTGTAAAATGAGCCAAATTGAAGCAGAACACATTGTTGGAGTTTCAGAATGCATAGAAAGAAGGAAAGTAAGCGTTCTATGGCTTTAGTTCGCTTAGTTGCTTACTCTTGAGTAGAACTGCATGTTCACTCCAGAAATGAGGACCTTTGTAAAATGAGCCATATTGAAGCAGAACACATTGATGGATTGTCAGAATGCATAGATAGAAGGCAAATAAGCGTTCTATGGCTTTATTTCGCTTAGTTGCTTACTCTTGAGTAGAAATGCATCTGCACTCCTGAAATATGCACCGTTGTAAATTGAGCCAAATTTAAGCAAAACACGTTGTTGGAGTGTCAGAATGGGTGGATAGAAGGCAAATAAGCGTTCTATGGCTTTATTTCGCTTAGTTGCTTACTCTTGAGTAGAAATGCATCTGCACTCCTGAAATAAGCACCTTTGTAAAATGAGCCAAATTGAAGCAGAACACATTGTTGTAGTGTCAGAATGCATAGGTAGAAGGCAAATCAGCGTTCTATGGCTTTATTTCGCTTAGTTGCTTACTCTTGAGTAGAACTGCATATTCACTCCCGAAATAAGCAACTTTGTAAAATGAGCCAAATTGAAGCAGAACACATTGTTGGAGTGTCAGAATGCATAGAAAGAAGGCAAATAAGCGTTCTATGGCTTTATTTCGCTTAGCTGCTTACTCTTGAGTAGAAATGCATCCGCACTCCAGAAATAAGCACCTTTGTAAAATGAGCCAAATTGAAGCAGAACACATCGTTGGAGTGTCAGAATGCATAGATAGAAGGCAAATAAGCGTTCTATGGCTTTGTTTCGCTTAGTTGCTTACTCTTGAGTAGAACTGCATGTTCACTCCAGAAATGAGCACCTTTGTAAAATGAGCCAAATTGAAGCAGAACACATTGTTGGAGTTTCAGAATGCATAGAAAGAAGGAAAGTAAGCGTTCTATGGCTTTAGTTCGCTTAGTTGTTTACTCTTGAGTAGAACTGCATGTTCACTCCAGAAATGAGGACCTTTGTAAAATGAGCCATATTGAAGCAGAACACATTGATGGATTGTCAGAATGCATAGATAGAAGGCAAATAAGCGTTCTATGGCTTTATTTCGCTTAGTTGCTTACTCTTGAGTAGAAATGCATCTGCACTCCTGAAATATGCACCGTTGTAAATTGAGCCAAATTTAAGCAAAACACGTTGTTGGAGTGTCAGAATGGGTGGATAGAAGGCAAATAAGCGTTCTATGGCTTTATTTCGCTTAGTTGCTTACTCTTGAGTAGAAATGCATCTGCACTCCTGAAATAAGCACCTTTGTAAAATGAGCCAAATTGAAGCAGAACACATTGTTGGAGTGTCAGAATGCATAGGTAGAAGGCAAATCAGCGTTCTATGGCTTTATTTCGCTTAGTTGCTTACTCTTGAGTAGAACTGCATATTCACTCCAGAAATGAGCACCTTTGTAAAATGAGCCATATTGAAGCAGAACACATTGATGGAGTGTCAGAATGCATAGATAGTAGGCAAATAAGCGTTCTATGGCTTTATTTCGCTTAGTTGCTTACTCTTGAGTAGAACTGCATCTGCACTCCAGAAATAAGCACCTTTGTAAAATGAGCCAAATTGAAGCAGAACACATCGTTGGAGTGTCAGAATGCATAGATAGAAGGCAAATAAGCGTTCTATGGCTTTGTTTCGCTTAGTTGCTTACTCTTGAGTAGAACTGCATGTTCACTCCAGAAATGATCACCTTTGTAAAATGAGCCAAATTGAAGCAGAACACATTGTTGGAGTGTCAGAATGCATAGAAAGAAGGCAAATAAGCGTTCTATGGCTTTATTTCGCTTAGTTGCTTACTCTTGAGTAGAACAGCATCCGCACTCCAGAAATAAGCACCTTTGTAAAATGAGCCAAATTGAAGCAGAACACATTGTTGGAGTGTCAGAATGCATAGAAAGAAGGAAAGAAAGCGTTCTATGGCTTTATTTCGCTTAGTTGCTTACTCTTGAGTAGAACTGCATGTTCACTCCAGAAATGAGCACCTTTGTAAAATGAGCCATATTGAAGCAGAACACATTGATGGAGTGTCAGAATGCATAGATAGAAGGCAAATAAGCGTTCTATGGCTTTATTTCGCTCAGTTGCTTACTCTTGAGTAGAACTGCACCTGCACTCCTGAAATATGCACCGTTGTAAATTGAGCCAAATTTAAGCAAAACACATTGTTGGAGTGTCAGAATGCATAGATAGAAGGCAAATAAGAGTTCTATGGCTTTATTTCGCTTAGTTGCTTACTCTTGAGTAGAACTGCATCTGCACTCCAGAAATATGCACCGTTGTAAATTGAGCCAAATTTGAGCAAAACACGTTGTTGGAGTGTCAGAATGCATAGACAGAAGGCAAATAAGTGTTCTATGGCTTTATTTCGCTTAGTTGCTTACTCTTGAGTAGAACTGCATCCGCACTCCAGAAATAAGCACCTTTGTAAAATGAGCCAAATTGAAGCAGAACACATTGTTGAAGTGTCAGAATGCATAGAAAGAAGGCAAAAAAGCGTTCTATAGGTTTATTTCGCTTAGTTCCTAACACTTGAGTAGAACTGCATGTTCACTCCAGAAATGAGCACCTTTGTAAAATGAGCCAAATTGAAGCAGAACACATTGTTGGAGTTTCAGAATGCATAGAAAGAAGGAAAGTAAGCGTTCTATGGCTTTAGTTCGCTTAGTTGCTTACTCTTGAGTAGAACTGCATGTTCACTCCAGAAATGAGCACCTTTGTAAAATGAGCCATATTGAAGCAGAACACATTGATGGAGTGTCAGAATGCATAGATAGAAGGCAAATAAGCGTTCTATGGCTTTATTTCGCTTAGTTGCTTACTCTTGAGTAGAACTGCATCTGCACTCCTGAAATATGCACCGTTGTAAATTGAGCCAAATTTAAGCAAAACACGTTGTTGGAGTGTCAGAATGGATGGATAGAAGGCAAATAAGCGTTCTATGGCTTTATTTCGCTTAGTTGCTTACTCTTGAGTAGAAATGCATCCGCACTCCAGAAATAAGCACCTTTGTAAAATGAGCCAAATTGAAGCAGAACACATCGTTGGAGTGTCAGAATGCATAGAAAGAAGGCAAATAAGCGTTCTATGGCTTTATTTCGCTTACCTGCTTACTCTTGAGTAGAAATGCATCCGCACTCCAGAAATAAGCACCTTTGTAAAATGAGCCAAATTGAAGCAGAACACATCGTTGGAGTGTCAGAATGCATAGATAGAAGGGAAATAAGCGTTCTATGGCTTTGTTTCGCTTAGTTGCTTACTCTTGAGTAGAACTGCATGTTCACTCCAGAAATGAGCACCTTTGTAAAATGAGCCATATTGAAGCAGAACACATTGATGGAGTGTCAGAATGCATAGATAGAAGTCAAATAAGCGTTCTATGACTTTATTTCGCTTAGTTGCTTACTCTTGAGTAGAACTGCATCTGCACTCCTGAAATATGCACCGTTGTAAATTGAGCCAAATTTAAGCAAAACACATTGTTGGAGTGTCAGAATGCATGGATAGAAGGCAAATAAGCGTTCTATGGCTTTATTTCGCTTAGTTGCTTACTCTTGAGTAGAACTGCATCTGCACTCCTGAAATATGCACCGTTGTAAATTGAATCAAATTTAAGCAAAACACGTTGTTGGAGTGTCAGAATGCATAGATAGAAGGGAAATAAGCGTTCTATGGCTTTATTTCGCTTACTTGCTTACTCTTGAGTAGAACTGCATGTTCACTCCAGAAATGAGCACCTTTGTAAAATGAGCCAAAGTGAAGCAGAACACATTGTAGGAGTGTCAGAATGCATAGATAGAAGGCAAATAAGCGTTCTATGGCTTTATTTCGCTTAGTTGCTTACTCTTGAGTAGAAATCCATCTGCACTCCAGTAATAAGCACCTTTGTTGTTGTTGTTGTTTAGTCGTTTAGTCGTGTCCGACTCTTCGTGACCCCATGGACCATAGCACGCCAGGCACTCCTGTCTTGCACTGCCTCCCGCAGTTTGGTCAAACTCATGTTCGTAGCTTCGAGAACACTGTCCAACCATCTTGTCCTCTGTCGTCCCCTTCTCCTAGTGCCCTCAATCTTTCCCAACATCAGGGTCTTTTCCAAGGATTCTTCTCTTCTCATGAGGTGGCCAAAGTATTGGAGCCTCAGCTTCACGATCTGTCCTTCCAGGGAGCACTCAGGGCTGATTTCCTTAAGAATGGATAGGTTTGATCTTCTAGCAGTCCATGGGACTCTCAAGAGTCTCCTCCAGCACCATAATTCAAAAGCATCAATTCTTCGACGATCAGCCTTCTTTATGGTCCAGCTCTCACTTCCATACATCACTAATGGGAAAACCATAGCTTTAACTATACGGACCTTTGTCGGCAAAGTGATGTCTCTGCTTTTTAAGATGCTGTCTAGGTTTGTCATTGCTTTTCTCCCAAGAAGCAGGCGTCTTTTAATTTCGTGACTGCTGTCACCATCTGCAGTGATCAAGGAGCCTAAGAAAGTAAAATCTCTCACTGCCTCCATTTCTTCCCCTTCTATTTGCCAGGAGGTGATTGGACCAGTGGCCATGATCTTGGTTTTTTTGATGTTGAGCTTCAGACCATATTTTGCGCTCTCCTCTTTCACCCTCATTAAAAGGTTCTTTAATTCCTCCTCGCTTTCTGCCATCAAGGTTGTGTCATCTGCATATCTGAGGTTGTTGATATTTCTTCCGGCAATCTTAATTCCGGCTTGGGATTCATCTAGTCCAGCCTTTCGCATGATGAATTCTGCATATAAGTTAAATAAGCAGGGAGACAATATACAACCTTGTCGTACTCCTTTCCCAATTTTGAACCAATCAGTTGTTCCATATCCAGTTCTAACTGTAGCTTCTTGTCCCACATAGAGATTTCTCAGGAGACAGATGAGGTGATCAGGCACTCCCATTTCTTTAAGAACTTGCCATAGTTTGCTGTGGTCGACACAGTCAAAGGCTTTTGCATAGTCAATGAAGCAAAAGTAGACGTTTTTCTGGAACTCTCTAGCTTTCTCCATAATCCAGCGCATGTTTGCTATTTGGTCTCTGGTTCCTCTGCCCTTTCGAAATCCAGCTTGCACTTCTGGGAGTTCTCGGTCCACATACTGCCTAAGCCTGCCTTGTAGAATTTTAAGCATAACCTTGCTAGCGTGTGAAATGAGCGCTATGGTGCGGTAGTTGGAGCATTCTTTGGCACTGCCCTTCTTTGGAATTGGGATGTAGACTGATCTTCTCCAATCCTCTGGCCATTGGTGAGTTTTCCAAACTTGCTGGCATATTGGGTGTAGCACCTTAACAGCACCTTTGTAAAATGAGCCAAATTGAAGCAGAACACATTGTTGGAGTGTCAGAATGCATAGATAGAAGGCAAATAAGTGTTCTATGGCTTTATTTCGCTTAGTTGCTTACTCTTGAGTAGAAATGCATCTGCACTCCAGTAATAAGCACCTTTTTAAAATGAGCCAATTGAAGCAGAACACATTGTTGGAGTGTCAGAATGCATAGATAGAAGGCAAATAAGCGTTCTATGGCTTTATTTCACTTAGTTGCTTACTCATGAGTAGAACTTCATGTTCACTCCAGACATAAGCACCTTTGTAAAATGAGCCAAATTGAAGCAGAACACATTGTTGGAGTGTCAGAATGCATAGATAGAAGGCAAATAAGCGTTCTATGGCTTTATTTCGCTTAGTTGCTTACTCTTGAGTAGAAATGCATATTCACTCCTGAAATAAGCACCTTTGTAAAATGAGCCATATTGAAGCAGAACACATTGTTGGAGTGTCAGAATGCATAGATTGAAGGCCAATAAGCGTTCTATGGCTTTATTTCGCTTAGTTGCTTACTCTTGAGTAGAAATGCATCTGCACTCCTGTAATAAGCACCTTTGTAAAATGAGCCAAATTGAAGCAGAACACATTGTTGGAGTGTCAGAATGCATAGATAGAAGGCAAGAAAGCGTTCCATAGGTTTATTTCGCTTAGTTGCTTACTCTTGAGTAGAACTGCATATTCACTCCAGAAATAAGCACCTTTGTAAAATGAGCCAAATTGAAGCAGAATACATTGTTGGAGTGTCAGAATGCATAGATAGAAAGCAAAAAAGCGTTCTATGGCCTTATTTCGGTTAGTTGCTTACTCTTGAGTAGAACAGCATGTTCACTCCAGAAATAAGCATCTTTGTAAAATGAGCCAAATTGAAGCAGAACACATTGTTGGAGTGTCAGAAAGCATAGATAGAAGGCAAATAAGCGTTCTATGGCTTTATTTCGCTTAGTTGCTTACTCTTGAGTAGAACTGCATCCGCACTCCAGAAATAAGCACCTTTGTAAAATGAGCCAAATTGAAGCAGAACACATTGTTGAAGTGTCAGAATGCACAGACAGAAGGCAAAAAAGCGTTCTATAGGTTTATTTCGCTTAGTTCCTAATACTTGAGTAGAACTGCATGATCACTCCAGAAATAAGCATCTTTGTAAAATGAGCCAAATTGAAGCAGAACACATTGTTGGAGTTTCAGAATGCATAGAAAGAAGGAAAGTAAGCGTTCTATGGCTTTAGTTCGCTTAGTTGCTTACTCTTGAGTAGAACTGCATGTTCACTCCAGAAATGAGCACCTTTGTAAAATGAGCCATATTGAAGCAGAACACATTGATGGAGTGTCAGAATGCATAGATAGAAGGCAAATAAGCGTTCTATGGCTTTATTTCGCTTAGTTGCTTACTCTCGAGTAGAACTGCATATTCACTCCAGAAATAAGCAACTTTGTAAAATGAGCCAAATTGAAGCAGAACACATTGTTGGAGTGTCAGAATGCATAGAAAGAAGGCAAATAAGCGTTCTATGGCTTTATTTCGCTTAGCTGCTTACTCTTGAGTAGAAATGCATCCGCACTCCAGAAATAAGCACCTTTGTAAAATGAGCCAAATTGAAGCAGAACACATCGTTGGAGTGTCAGAATGCATAGATAGAAGGCTAATAAGCGTTCTATGGCTTTGTTTCGCTTAGTTGCTTACTCTTGAGTAGAACTGCATGTTCACTCCAGAAATGAGCACCTTTGTAAAATGAGCCATATTGAAGCAGAACACATTGATGGAGTGTCAGAATGCATAGATAGAAGGCAAATAAGCGTTCCATGGCTTTATTTCGCTTAGTTGCTTTCTCTTGAGTAGAACTGCTTGTTCACTCAAGGAATAAGCACCTTTGTAAATTGAGTCAAATTGAAGCAGAACACATTGTTGGAGTGTCAGAATGCATAGATAGAAGGCAAATAAGCGTTCCATGGCTTTATTTCGCTTAGTTGCTTACTCTTGAGTAGAACTGCATATTCACTCCAGGAATAAGCACCTTTGTAAAATGAGCCAAATTGAAGCAGAACACATTGTTGGAGTGTCAGAATGCATAGATAGAAGGCAAAAAAGCGTTCCATGGGTTTATTTCGCTTAGTTGCTTACTCTTCAGTAGAACTGCATGTTCACTCCAGAAATAAGCATCTTTGTAAAATGAGTCAAATTGAAGCAGAACACATTGGTGGAGTGTCAGAATGCATAGATAGAAGGCAAATAAGCGTTCTATCGCTTTATTTCGCTTAGTTGCTTACTCTTGAGTAGAACTGCATGTTCACGCCAGAAATAAGCATCTTTGTAAAATGAGCCAAATTGAAGCAGAAAACATTCTTGGAGTGTCAGAATGCATAGATAGAAGGCAAATAAGCATTCTATTTCTTTATTTCGCTTAGTTGCTTACTCTTCAGTAGAACTGCATGTTCACTCCAGAAATAAGCATCTTTGTAAAATGACCCAAATTGAAGCAGAATACATTGGTGGAGTGTCAGAATGCATAGATAGAAGTCAAATAAGCGTTCTATGGCTTTATTTCGCTTAGTTGCTTACTCTTGAGTAGAACTGCATGTTCACGCCAGAAATGAGCATCTTTGTAAAATGAGCCAAAATGAAGCAGAAAACATTGTTGGAGTGTCAGAATGCATAGATAGAAGGCAAATAAGCGTTCCATGGCTTTATTTCGCTTAGCTGCTTACTCTTGAGTAGAAATGCATCCGCACTCCAGAAATAAGCACCTTTGTAAAATGAGCCAAATTGAAGCAGAACACATCGTTGGAGTGTCAGAATGCATAGATAGAAGGCTAATAAGCGTTCTATGGCTTTGTTTCGCTTAGTTGCTTACTCTTGAGTAGAACTGCATGTTCACTCCAGAAATGAGCACCTTTGTAAAATGAGCCATATTGAAGCAGAACACATTGATGGAGTGTCAGAATGCATAGATAGAAGGCAAATAAGCGTTCCATGGCTTTATTTCGCTTAGTTGCTTTCTCTTGAGTAGAACTGCTTGTTCACTCAAGGAATAAGCACCTTTGTAAATTGAGTCAAATTGAAGCAGAACACATTGTTGGAGTGTCAGAATGCATAGATAGAAGGCAAAAAAGCGTTCCATGGGTTTATTTCGCTTAGTTGCTTACTCTTCAGTAGAACTGCATGTTCACTCCAGAAATAAGCATCTTTGTAAAATGAGTCAAATTGAAGCAGAACACATTGGTGGAGTGTCAGAATGCATAGATAGAAGGCAAATAAGCGTTCTATCGCTTTATTTCGCTTAGTTGCTTACTCTTGAGTAGAACTGCATGTTCACGCCAGAAATAAGCATCTTTGTAAAATGAGACAAATTGAAGCAGAAAACATTCTTGGAGTGTCAGAATGCATAGATAGAAGGCAAATAAGCATTCTATTTCTTTATTTCGCTTAGTTGCTTACTCTTCAGTAGAACTGCATGTTCACTCCAGAAATAAGCATCTTTGTAAAATGACCCAAATTGACGCAGAATACATTGGTGGAGTGTCAGAATGCATAGATAGAAGTCAAATAAGCATTCTATGGCTTTATTTCGCTTAGTTGCTTACTCTTGAGTAGAACTGCATGTTCATGCCAGAAATGAGCATCTTTGTAAAATGAGCCAAAATGAAGCAGAAAACATTGTTGGAGTGTCAGAATGCATAGATAGAAGGCAAATAAGCGTTCCATGGCTTTATTTCGCTTAGTTGCTTACTCTTGAGTAGAACTGCATATTCACTCAAGAAATGAGCACCTTTGTGAAATGACCCAAATTGAAGCAGAATACATTGGTGGAGTGTCAGAATGCATAGATAGAAGGCAAATAAGCGTTCCATGGCTTTATTTCGCTTAGTTGCTTACTCTTGAGTAGAACTGCATATTCACTCAAGAAAGGAGCACCTTTGTAAAATGAGTCAAATTGAAGCAGAACACATTGGTGGAGTGTCAGAATGCATAGATAGAAGGCAAATGGGCGTTCCATGGCTTTATTTCGCTTAGTTGCTTACTCTTGAGTAGAAATGCATCTGCACTCCTGAAATAAGCACCTTTGTAAAATGAGCCAAATTGAAGCAGAACACATTGTTGGAGTGTCAGAATGCATAGATAGAAGGCAAATAAGCGTTCCATGGCTTTATTTCGCTTAGTTGCTTACTCTTGAGTAGAACTGCATATTCACTCCAGAAATAAGCACCTTTGTAAATTGAGTCAAATTGAAGCAGAACACATTGTTGGAGTGTCAGAATGCATAGATAGAAGGCAAATAAGCGTTCTATCGCTTTATTTCGCTTAGTTGCTTACTCTTGAGTAGAACTGCATGTTCACGCCAGAAATAAGCATCTTTGTGAAATGACCCAAATTGAAGCAGAAAACATTGTTGGAGTGTCAGAATGCATAGATAGAAGGCAAATAAGCGTTCTATGGCTTTTTTTCGCTTAGTTGCTTACTGTTGAGTAGAACTGCATGTTCACTCCAGAAATAAGCACCTTTGTAAAATGAGCCAAATTGAAGCAGAACACATTTTTGGAGTGTCAGAAAGCATAGAAAGAAGGAAAGTAAGCGTTCTATGGCTTTATTTCGCTTAGTTGCTTACTCTTGAGTAGAAATGCATCTGCACTCCTGTAATAAGCACCTTTGTAAAATGAGCCAAATTGAAGCAGAACACATTGTTGGAGTGTCAGAATGCATAGATAGAAGGCAAGAAAGCGTTCCATAGGTTTATTTCGCTTAGTTGCTTACTCTTGAGTAGAACTGCATATTCACTCCAGAAATAAGCACCTTTGTAAAATGAGCCAAATTGAAGCAGAATACATTGTTGGAGTGTCAGAATGCATAGATAGAAAGCAAAAAAGCGTTCTATGGCCTTATTTCGGTTAGTTGCTTACTCTTGAGTAGAACAGCATGTTCACTCCAGAAATAAGCATCTTTGTAAAATGAGCCAAATTGAAGCAGAACACATTGTTGGAGTGTCAGAAAGCATAGATAGAAGGCAAATAAGCGTTCTATGGCTTTATTTCGCTTAGTTGCTTACTCTTGAGTAGAACTGCATCCGCACTCCAGAAATAAGCACCTTTTTAAAATGAGCCAAATTGAAGCAGAACACATTGTTGAAGTGTCAGAATGCACAGACAGAAGGCAAAAAAGCGTTCTATAGGTTTATTTCGCTTAGTTCCTAATACTTGAGTAGAACTGCATGATCACTCCAGAAATAAGCATCTTTGTAAAATGAGCCAAATTGAAGCAGAACACATTGTTGGAGTTTCAGAATGCATAGAAAGAAGGAAAGTAAGCGTTCTATGGCTTTAGTTCGCTTAGTTGCTTACTCTTGAGTAGAACTGCATGTTCACTCCAGAAATGAGCACCTTTGTAAAATGAGCCATATTGAAGCAGAACACATTGATGGAGTGTCAGAATGCATAGATAGAAGGCAAATAAGCGTTCTATGGCTTTATTTCGCTTAGTTGCTTACTCTCGAGTAGAACTGCATATTCACTCCAGAAATAAGCAACTTTGTAAAATGAGCCAAATTGAAGCAGAACACATTGTTGGAGTGTCAGAATGCATAGAAAGAAGGCAAATAAGCGTTCTATGGCTTTATTTCGCTTAGCTGCTTACTCTTGAGTAGAAATGCATCCGCACTCCAGAAATAAGCACCTTTGTAAAATGAGCCAAATTGAAGCAGAACACATCGTTGGAGTGTCAGAATGCATAGATAGAAGGCTAATAAGCGTTCTATGGCTTTGTTTCGCTTAGTTGCTTACTCTTGAGTAGAACTGCATGTTCACTCCAGAAATGAGCACCTTTGTAAAATGAGCCATATTGAAGCAGAACACATTGATGGAGTGTCAGAATGCATAGATAGAAGGCAAATAAGCGTTCCATGGCTTTATTTCGCTTAGTTGCTTTCTCTTGAGTAGAACTGCTTGTTCACTCAAGGAATAAGCACCTTTGTAAATTGAGTCAAATTGAAGCAGAACACATTGTTGGAGTGTCAGAATGCATAGATAGAAGGCAAATAAGCGTTCCATGGCTTTATTTCGCTTAGTTGCTTACTCTTGAGTAGAACTGCATATTCACTCCAGGAATAAGCACCTTTGTAAAATGAGCCAAATTGAAGCAGAACACATTGTTGGAGTGTCAGAATGCATAGATAGAAGGCAAAAAAGCGTTCCATGGGTTTATTTCGCTTAGTTGCTTACTCTTCAGTAGAACTGCATGTTCACTCCAGAAATAAGCATCTTTGTAAAATGAGTCAAATTGAAGCAGAACACATTGGTGGAGTGTCAGAATGCATAGATAGAAGGCAAATAAGCGTTCTATCGCTTTATTTCGCTTAGTTGCTTACTCTTGAGTAGAACTGCATGTTCACGCCAGAAATAAGCATCTTTGTAAAATGAGCCAAATTGAAGCAGAAAACATTCTTGGAGTGTCAGAATGCATAGATAGAAGGCAAATAAGCATTCTATTTCTTTATTTCGCTTAGTTGCTTACTCTTCAGTAGAACTGCATGTTCACTCCAGAAATAAGCATCTTTGTAAAATGACCCAAATTGAAGCAGAATACATTGGTGGAGTGTCAGAATGCATAGATAGAAGTCAAATAAGCGTTCTATGGCTTTATTTCGCTTAGTTGCTTACTCTTGAGTAGAACTGCATGTTCACGCCAGAAATGAGCATCTTTGTAAAATGAGCCAAAATGAAGCAGAAAACATTGTTGGAGTGTCAGAATGCATAGATAGAAGGCAAATAAGCGTTCCATGGCTTTATTTCGCTTAGCTGCTTACTCTTGAGTAGAAATGCATCCGCACTCCAGAAATAAGCACCTTTGTAAAATGAGCCAAATTGAAGCAGAACACATCGTTGGAGTGTCAGAATGCATAGATAGAAGGCTAATAAGCGTTCTATGGCTTTGTTTCGCTTAGTTGCTTACTCTTGAGTAGAACTGCATGTTCACTCCAGAAATGAGCACCTTTGTAAAATGAGCCATATTGAAGCAGAACACATTGATGGAGTGTCAGAATGCATAGATAGAAGGCAAATAAGCGTTCCATGGCTTTATTTCGCTTAGTTGCTTTCTCTTGAGTAGAACTGCTTGTTCACTCAAGGAATAAGCACCTTTGTAAATTGAGTCAAATTGAAGCAGAACACATTGTTGGAGTGTCAGAATGCATAGATAGAAGGCAAAAAAGCGTTCCATGGGTTTATTTCGCTTAGTTGCTTACTCTTCAGTAGAACTGCATGTTCACTCCAGAAATAAGCATCTTTGTAAAATGAGTCAAATTGAAGCAGAACACATTGGTGGAGTGTCAGAATGCATAGATAGAAGGCAAATAAGCGTTCTATCGCTTTATTTCGCTTAGTTGCTTACTCTTGAGTAGAACTGCATGTTCACGCCAGAAATAAGCATCTTTGTAAAATGAGACAAATTGAAGCAGAAAACATTCTTGGAGTGTCAGAATGCATAGATAGAAGGCAAATAAGCATTCTATTTCTTTATTTCGCTTAGTTGCTTACTCTTCAGTAGAACTGCATGTTCACTCCAGAAATAAGCATCTTTGTAAAATGACCCAAATTGACGCAGAATACATTGGTGGAGTGTCAGAATGCATAGATAGAAGTCAAATAAGCGTTCTATGGCTTTATTTCGCTTAGTTGCTTACTCTTGAGTAGAACTGCATGTTCATGCCAGAAATGAGCATCTTTGTAAAATGAGCCAAAATGAAGCAGAAAACATTGTTGGAGTGTCAGAATGCATAGATAGAAGGCAAATAAGCGTTCCATGGCTTTATTTCGCTTAGTTGCTTACTCTTGAGTAGAACTGCATATTCACTCAAGAAATGAGCACCTTTGTGAAATGACCCAAATTGAAGCAGAATACATTGGTGGAGTGTCAGAATGCATAGATAGAAGGCAAATAAGCGTTCCATGGCTTTATTTCGCTTAGTTGCTTACTCTTGAGTAGAACTTTATATTCACTCAAGAAATGAGCACCTTTGTGAAATGACCCAAATTGAAGCAGAAAACATTGTTGGAGTGTCAGAATGCATAGATAGAAGGCAAATAAGCGTTCCATGGCTTTATTTCGCTTAGTTGCTTACTCTTGAGTAGAACTGCATATTCACTCCAGAAATAAGCACCTTTGTAAATTGAGTCAAATTGAAGCAGAACACATTGTTGGAGTGTCAGAATGCATAGATAGAAGGCAAATAAGCGTTCTATCGCTTTATTTCGCTTAGTTGCTTACTCTTGAGTAGAACTGCATGTTCACGCCAGAAATAAGCATCTTTGTGAAATGACCCAAATTGAAGCAGAAAACATTGTTGGAGTGTCAGAATGCATAGATAGAAGGCAAATAAGCGTTCTATGGCTTTTTTTCGCTTAGTTGCTTACTGTTGAGTAGAACTGCATGTTCACTCCAGAAATAAGCACCTTTGTAAAATGAGCCAAATTGAAGCAGAACACATTTTTGGAGTGTCAGAAAGCATAGAAAGAAGGAAAGTAAGCGTTCTATGGCTTTATTTCGCTTAGTTGCTTACTCTTGAGTAGAAATGCATCTGCACTCCAGTAATAAGCACCTTTTTAAAATGAGCCAATTGAAGCAGAACACATTCTTGGCTTGTCAGAATGCATAGATAGAAGGCAAATAAGCATTCTATGGCTTTATTTCACTTACTTGCTTACTCTTGAGTAGAACTGCATGTTCACTCCAGAAATAAGCACCTTTGTAAAATGAGCCAAATTGAAGCAGAACACATTGTTGGAGTGTCAGAATGCATAGATAGAAGGCAAATAAGCGTTCTATGGCTTTATTTCGCTTAGTTGCTTACTCTTGAGTAGAAATGCATATTCACTACTGAAATAAGCACCTTTGTAAAATGAGCCAATTGAAGCAGAACACATTGTTGGAGTGTCAGAATGCATAGATAGAAGGCAGATAAGCGTTCTATGGCTTTATTTCGCTTAGTTGCTTACTCTTGAGTAGAACTGCATGTTCACTCCAGGAATAAGCATCTTTGTAAAATGAGCCAAATTGAAGCAGAACACATTGTTGGAGTGTCAGAAAGCATAGATAGAAGGCAAATAAGCGTTCTATGGCTTTATTTCGCTTAGTTGCTTACTCTTGAGTAGAAATGCATGCTCACTCCAGAAATGAGCAGCTTTGTAAAATGAGCCAAAGTGAAGCAAAACACATTGTTGGAGTGTCAGAATGCATAGATAGAAGGCAAATAAGCGTTCTATGGCTTTATTTCGCTTAGTTGCTTACTCTTGAGTAGAACTGCATCCGCACTCCAGAAATGAGCACCTTTGTAAAATGAGCCAAATTGAAGCAGAACACATTTTTGGAGTGTTAGAATACATAGAAAGAAGGAAAGTAAGCGTTCTATGGCTTTATTTCGCTTAGTTGCTTACTCTTGAGTAGAAATGCATCTGCACTCCAGTAATAAGCACCTTTTTAAAATGAGCCAATTGAAGCAGAACACATTGTTGGAGTGTCAGAATGCATAGAAAGAAGGAAAGTAAGCGTTCTATGGCTTTATTTCGCTTAGTTGCTTACTCTTGAGTAGAAATGCATCTGCACTCCAGTAATAAGCACCTTCTTAAAATGAGCCAAATTGAAGCAGAACACATTGTTGGAGTGTCAGAATGCATAGAAAGAAGGCAAGTAAGCGTTCTATGGCTTTATTTCGCTTAGTTGCTTACTCATGAGTAGAACTTCATGTTCACTCCAGACATATGCACCTTTGTAAAATGAGCCAAATTGAAGCAGAACACATTGTTGGAGTGTCAGAATGCATAGATAGAAGGCAAATAAGCGTTCTATGGCTTTATTTCGATTACTTGCTTACTCATGAGTAGAACTTCATGTTCACTCCAGACATAAGCACCTTTGTAAAATGAGCCAAATTGAAGCAGAACACATTGTTGGAGTGTCAGAATGCATAGATAGAAGGCAAATAAGCGTTCTATGGCTTTATTTCACTTAGTTGCTTACTCATGAGTAGAACTTCATGTTCACTCCAGACATAAGCACGTTTGTAAAATGAGCCAAATTGAAACAGAACACATTGTTGGAGTGTCAGAATGCATAGATAGAAGGCAAATAAGCATTCTATGGCTTTATTTCACTTACTTGCTTACTCTTGAGTAGAACTGCATGTTCACTCCAGAAATAAGCACCTTTGTAAAATGAGCCAAATTGAAGCAGAACACATTGTTGGAGTGTCAGAATGCATAGATAGAAGGCAAATAAGCGTTCTATGGCTTTATTTCGCTTAGTTGCTTACTCTTGAGTAGAAATGCATATTCACTACTGAAATAAGCACCTTTGTAAAATGAGCCAATTGAAGCAGAACACATTGTTGGAGTGTCAGAATGCATAGATAGAAGGCAGATAAGCTTTCTATGGCTTTATTTCGCTTAGTTGCTTACTCTTGAGTAGAACTGCATGTTCACTCCAGGAATAAGCATCTTTGTAAAATGAGCCAAATTGAAGCAGAACACATTGTTGGAGTGTCAGAAAGCATAGATAGAAGGCAAATAAGCGTTCTATGGCTTTATTTCGCTTAGTTGCTTACTCTTGAGTAGAAATGCATGCTCACTCCAGAAATGAGCAGCTTTGTAAAATGAGCCAAAGTGAAGCAAAACACATTGTTGGAGTGTCAGAATGCATAGATAGAAGGCAAATAAGCGTTCTATGGCTTTATTTCGCTTAGTTGCTTACTCTTGAGTAGAACTGCATCCGCACTCCAGAAATGAGCACCTTTGTAAAATGAGCCAAATTGAAGCAGAACACATTTTTGGAGTGTTAGAATACATAGAAAGAAGGAAAGTAAGCGTTCTATGGCTTTATTTCGCTTAGTTGCTTACTCTTGAGTAGAAATGCATCTGCACTCCAGTAATAAGCACCTTTTTAAAATGAGCCAATTGAAGCAGAACACATTGTTGGAGTGTCAGAATGCATAGAAAGAAGGAAAGTAAGCGTTCTATGGCTTTATTTCGCTTAGTTGCTTACTCTTGAGTAGAAATGCATCTGCACTCCAGTAATAAGCACCTTCTTAAAATGAGCCAAATTGAAGCAGAACACATTGTTGGAGTGTCAGAATGCATAGAAAGAAGGCAAGTAAGCGTTCTATGGCTTTATTTCGCTTAGTTGCTTACTCATGAGTAGAACTTCATGTTCACTCCAGACATATGCACCTTTGTAAAATGAGCCAAATTGAAGCAGAACACATTGTTGGAGTGTCAGAATGCATAGATAGAAGGCAAATAAGCGTTCTATGGCTTTATTTCGATTACTTGCTTACTCATGAGTAGAACTTCATGTTCACTCCAGACATAAGCACCTTTGTAAAATGAGCCAAATTGAAGCAGAACACATTGTTGGAGTGTCAGAATGCATAGATAGAAGGCAAATAAGCGTTCTATGGCTTTATTTCACTTAGTTGCTTACTCATGAGTAGAACTTCATGTTCACTCCAGACATAAGCACGTTTGTAAAATGAGCCAAATTGAAACAGAACACATTGTTGGAGTGTCAGAATGCATAGATAGAAGGCAAATAAGAGTTCTATGGCTTTATTTCGCTTAGTTGCTTACTCTTGAGTAGAAATGCATATTCACTCCTGAAATAAGCACCTTTGTAAATTGAGCCATATTGAAGCAGAACACATTGATGGAGTGTCAGAATGCATAGATAGAAGGCAAATAAGCGTTCTATGGCTTTATTTCGCTTAGTTGCTTACTCTTGAGTAGAACTGCATCGGCACTCCTGAAATATGCACCGTTGTAAATTGAGCCAAATTTAAGCAAAACACGTTGTTGGATTGTCAGAATGCATGGATAGAAGGCAAATAAGCGTTCTATGGCTTTATTTCGCTTAGTTGCTTACTATTGAGTAGAAATGCATCTCCACTCCAGTAATAAGCACCTTTTTAAAATGAGCCAATTGAAGCAGAACACATTGTTGGAGTGTCAGAATGCATAGAAACAAGGAAAGTAAGCGTTCTATGGCTTTATTTCGCTTAGTTGCTTACTCTTGAGTAGAAATGCATCTGCACTCCAGTAATAAGCACCTTCTTAAAATGAGCCAAATTGAAGCAGAACACATTGTTGGAGTGTCAGAATGCATAGAAAGAAGGCAAGTAAGCGTTCTATGGCTTTATTTCGCTTAGTTGCTTACTCATGAGTAGAACTTCATGTTCACTCCAGACATAAGCACCTTTGTAAAATGAACCAAATTGAAGCAGAACACATTGTTGGAGTGTCAGAATGCATAGATAGAAGGCAAATAAGCGTTCTATGGCTTTATTTCGCTTAGTTGCTTACTCTTGAGTAGAAATGCATATTCACTCCTGAAATAAGCACCTTTGTAAATTGAGCCATATTGAAGCAGAACACATTGATGGAGTGTCAGAATGCATAAATAGAAGGCAAATAAGCGTTCTATGGCTTTATTTCGCTTAGTTGCTTACTCTTGAGTAGAACTGCATCTGCACTCCTGAAATATGCACCGTTGTAAATTGAGCCAAATTTAAGCAAAACACGTTGTTGGATTGTCAGAATGCATGGATAGAAGGCAAATAAGCGTTCTATGGCTTTATTTCGCTTAGTTGCTTACTCTTGAGTAGAAATGCATCCGCACTCCAGAAATAAGCATCTTTGTAAAATGAGCCAAATTGAAGCAGAACACATTGTTGGAGTGTCAGAATGCATAGATAGAAGGCAAATAAGCGTTCTATGGCTTTATTTCGCTTAGTTGCTTACTCTTGAGTAGAAATGCATATTCACTCCTGAAATAAGCACCTTTGTAAATTGAGCCATATTGAAGCAGAACACATTGATGGAGTGTCAGAATGCATAAATAGAAGGCAAATAAGCGTTCTATGGCTTTATTTCGCTTAGTTGCTTACTCTTGAGTAGAACTGCATCTGCACTCCTGAAATATGCACCGTTGTAAATTGAGCCAAATTTAAGCAAAACACGTTGTTGGATTGTCAGAATGCATGGATAGAAGGCAAATAAGCGTTCTATGGCTTTATTTCGCTTAGTTGCTTACTCTTGAGTAGAACTGCATCCGCACTCCAGAAATAAGCACCTTTTTAAAATGAGCCATATTGAAGCAGAACACATTGTTGGAGTGTCAGAATGCATAGATAGAAGGCAAATAAGCGTTCTATGGCTTTATTTCGCTTAGTTGCTTACTCTTGAGTAGAAATGCATGCTCACTCCAGAAATGAGCAGCTTTGTAAAATGAGCCAAAGTGAAGCAAAACACATTGTTGGAGTGTCAGAATGCATAGATAGAAGGCAAATAAGCGTTCTATGGCTTTATTTCGCTTAGTTGCTTACTCTTGAGTAGAACTGCATCCGCACTCCAGAAATGAGCACCTTTGTAAAATGAGCCAAATTGAAGCAGAACACATTGATGGAGTGTCAGAATGCATAGATAGAAGGCAAATAAGCGTTCTATGGCTTTATTTCGCTTAGTTGCTTACTCTTGAGTAGAACTGCATGTTCATTCCAGAAATAAGCACCTTTGTAAAATGAGCCAAATTGAAGCAGAACACATTGTTGGAGTGTCAGAATGCATAGATAGAAGGCAAATAAGCGTTCTATGGCTTTCTTTTGCTTAGTAGCTTACTCTTGAGTAGAACAGCATCCGCACTCCAGAAATAAGCACCTTTGTAAAATGAGCCAAATTGAAGCAGAACACATTGTTGGAGTGTCAGAATGCATAGATAGAAGGCAAAAAAGCGTACCATGGCTTTATTTCGCTTAGTTGCTTATTCTTGAGTAGAAATGCATATTCACTCCTGAAATAAGCACCTTTGTAAATTGAGCCATATTGAAGCAGAACACATTGATGGAGTGTCAGAATGCATAGATAGGAGGCAAATAAGCGTTCTATGGCTTTATTTCGCTTAGTTGCTTACTCTTGAGTAGAACTGCATCTGCACTCCTGAAATATGCACCGTTGTAAATTGAGCAAAATTTAAGCAAAACACATTGTTGGAGTGTCAGAATGCATGGATAGAAGGCAAATAAGCGTTCTATGGCTTTATTTCGCTTAGTTGCTTACTCTTGAGTAGAAATGCATCTGCACTCCAGTAACAAGCACCTTTTTAAAATGAGCCAATTGAAGCAGAACACATTGTTGGAGTGTCAGAATGCATAGAAAGAAGGAAAGTAAGCGTTCTATGGCTTTATTTCGCTTAGTTGCTTACTCTTGAGTAGAAATGCATCTGCACTCCAGTAATAAGCACCTTCTTAAAATGAGCCAAATTGAAGCAGAACACATTGTTGGAGTGTCAGAATGCATAGATAGAAGGCAAATAAGCGTTCTATGGCTTTATTTCGCTTAGTTGCTTACTCTTGAGTAGAAATGCATATTCACTCCTGAAATAAGCACCTTTGTAAATTGAGCCATATTGAAGCAGAACACATTGATGGAGTGTCAGAATGCATAGATAGAAGGCAAATAAGCGTTCTATGGCTTTATTTCGCTTAGTTGCTTACTCTTGAGTAGAACTGCATCTGCACTCCTGAAATATGCACCGTTGTAAATTGAGCCAAATTTAAGCAAAACACGTTGTTGGATTGTCAGAATGCATGGATAGAAGGCAAATAAGCGTTCTATGGCTTTATTTCGCTTAGTTGCTTACTCTTGAGTAGAAATGCATCCGCACTCCAGAAATAAGCATCTTTGTAAAATGAGCCAAATTGAAGCAGAACACATTGTTGGAGTGTCAGAATGCATAGATAGAAGTCAAATAAGCGTTCTATGGCTTTATTTCGCTTAGTTGCTTACTCTTGAGTAGAACTGCATCCGCACTCCAGAAATAAGCACCTTTTTAAAATGAGCCATATTGAAGCAGAACACATTGTTGGAGTGTCAGAATGCATAGATAGAAGGCAAATAAGCGTTCTATGGCTTTATTTCGCTTAGTTGCTTACTCTTGAGTAGAAATGCATGCTCACTCCAGAAATGAGCAGCTTTGTAAAATGAGCCAAAGTGAAGCAAAACACATTGTTGGAGTGTCAGAATGCATAGATAGAAGGCAAATAAGCGTTCTATGGCTTTATTTCGCTTAGTTGCTTACTCTTGAGTAGAAATGCATCCGCACTCCAGAAATGAGCACCTTTGTAAAATGAGCCAAATTGAAGCAGAACACATTGATGGAGTGTCAGAATGCATAGATAGAAGGCAAATAAGCGTTCTATGGCTTTATTTCGCTTAGTTGCTTACTCTTGAGTAGAACTGCATGTTCACTCCAGAAATAAGAACCTTTGTAAAATGAGCCAAATTGAAGCAGAACACATTGTTGGAGTGTCAGAATGCATAGAAAGAAGGCAAATAAGCGTTCTATGGCTTTATTTCGCTTAGCTGCTTACTCTTGAGTAGAAATGCATCCGCACTCCAGAAATAAGCACCTTTGTAAAATGAGCCAAATTGAAGCAGAACACATCGTTGGAGTGTCAGAATGCATAGATAGAAGGCTAATAAGCGTTCTATGGCTTTGTTTCGCTTAGTTGCTTACTCTTGAGTAGAACTGCATGTTCACTCCAGAAATGAGCACCTTTGTAAAATGAGCCATATTGAAGCAGAACACATTGATGGAGTGTCAGAATGCATAGATAGAAGGCAAATAAGCGTTCCATGGCTTTATTTCGCTTAGTTGCTTTCTCTTGAGTAGAACTGCTTGTTCACTCAAGGAATAAGCACCTTTGTAAATTGAGTCAAATTGAAGCAGAACACATTGTTGGAGTGTCAGAATGCATAGATAGAAGGCAAATAAGCGTTCCATGGCTTTATTTCGCTTAGTTGCTTACTCTTGAGTAGAACTGCATATTCACTCCAGGAATAAGCACCTTTGTAAAATGAGCCAAATTGAAGCAGAACACATTGTTGGAGTGTCAGAATGCATAGATAGAAGGCAAAAAAGCGTTCCATGGGTTTATTTCGCTTAGTTGCTTACTCTTCAGTAGAACTGCATGTTCACTCCAGAAATAAGCATCTTTGTAAAATGAGTCAAATTGAAGCAGAACACATTGGTGGAGTGTCAGAATGCATAGATAGAAGGCAAATAAGCGTTCTATCGCTTTATTTCGCTTAGTTGCTTACTCTTGAGTAGAACTGCATGTTCACGCCAGAAATAAGCATCTTTGTAAAATGAGCCAAATTGAAGCAGAAAACATTCTTGGAGTGTCAGAATGCATAGATAGAAGGCAAATAAGCATTCTATTTCTTTATTTCGCTTAGTTGCTTACTCTTCAGTAGAACTGCATGTTCACTCCAGAAATAAGCATCTTTGTAAAATGACCCAAATTGAAGCAGAATACATTGGTGGAGTGTCAGAATGCATAGATAGAAGTCAAATAAGCGTTCTATGGCTTTATTTCGCTTAGTTGCTTACTCTTGAGTAGAACTGCATGTTCACGCCAGAAATGAGCATCTTTGTAAAATGAGCCAAAATGAAGCAGAAAACATTGTTGGAGTGTCAGAATGCATAGATAGAAGGCAAATAAGCGTTCCATGGCTTTATTTCGCTTAGTTGCTTACTCTTGAGTAGAACTTTATATTCACTCAAGAAATGAGCACCTTTGTGAAATGACCCAAATTGAAGCAGAAAACATTGTTGGAGTGTCAGAATGCATAGATAGAAGGCAAATAAGCGTTCCATGGCTTTATATCGCTTAGTTGCTTACTCTTGAGTAGAACTGCATATTCACTCAAGAAAGGAGCACCTTTGTAAAATGAGTCAAATTGAAGCAGAACACATTGGTGGAGTGTCAGAATGCATAGATAGAAGGCAAATGGGCGTTCCATGGCTTTATTTCGCTTAGTTGCTTACTCTTGAGTAGAAATGCATCTGCACTCCTGAAATAAGCACCTTTGTAAAATGAGCCAAATTGAAGCAGAACACATTGTTGGAGTGTCAGAATGCATAGATAGAAGGCAAATAAGCGTTCCATGGCTTTATTTCGCTTAGTTGCTTACTCTTGAGTAGAACTGCATATTCACTCCAGAAATAAGCACCTTTGTAAATTGAGTCAAATTGAAGCAGAAGACATTGTTGGAGTGTCAGAATGCATAGATAGAAGGCAAATAAGCGTTCTATCGCTTTATTTCGCTTAGTTGCTTACTCTTGAGTAGAACTGCATGTTCACGCCAGAAATAAGCATCTTTGTGAAATGACCCAAATTGAAGCAGAAAACATTGTTGGAGTGTCAGAATGCATAGATAGAAGGCAAATAAGCGTTCTATGGCTTTTTTTCGCTTAGTTGCTTACTGTTGAGTAGAACTGCATGTTCACTCCAGAAATAAGCACCTTTGTAAAATGAGCCAAATTGAAGCAGAACACATTTTTGGAGTGTCAGAAAGCATAGAAAGAAGGAAAGTAAGCGTTCTATGGCTTTATTTCGCTTAGTTGCTTACTCTTGAGTAGAAATGCATCTGCACTCCAGTAATAAGCACCTTTTTAAAATGAGCCAATTGAAGCAGAACACATTCTTGGATTGTCAGAATGCATAGATAGAAGGCAAATAAGCATTCTATGGCTTTATTTCACTTACTTGCTTACTCTTGAGTAGAACTGCATGTTCACTCCAGAAATAAGCACCTTTGTAAAATGAGCCAAATTGAAGCAGAACACATTGTTGGAGTGTCAGAATGCATAGATAGAAGGCAAATAAGCGTTCTATGGCTTTATTTCGCTTAGTTGCTTACTCTTGAGTAGAAATGCATATTCACTACTGAAATAAGCACCTTTGTAAAATGAGCCAATTGAAGCAGAACACATTGTTGGAGTGTCAGAAAGCATAGATAGAAGGCAAATAAGCGTTCTATGGCTTTATTTCGCTTAGTTGCTTACTCTTGAGTAGAACTGCATCTGCACTCCAGAAATATGCACCGTTGTAAATTGAGCCAAATTTAAGCAAAACACGTTGTTGGAGTGTCAGAATGCATGGATAGAAGGCAAATAAGCGTTCTATGGCTTTATTTCGCTTAGTTGCTTACCCTTGAGTAGAAATGCATCTGCACTCCTGAAATATGCACCTTAGTAAAATGAGCCAAATTGAAGCAGAACACATTGTTGGAGTGTCAGAATGCATAGATAGAAGGCAAATAAGCGTTCTATGGCTTTATTTCGCTTAGTTGCTTACTGTTGAGTAGAACTGCATGTTCACTCCAGAAATAAGCACCTTTGTAAAATGAGCCAAATTGAAGCAGAACACATTTTTGGAGTGTTAGAATACATAGAAAGAAGGAAAGTAAGCGTTCTATGGCTTTATTTCGCTTAGTTGCTTACTCTTGAGTAGAAATGCATCTGCACTCCAGTAATAAGCACCTTTTTAAAATGAGCCAATTGAAGCAGAACACATTGTTGGAGTGTCAGAATGCATAGAAAGAAGGAAAGTAAGCGTTCTATGGCTTTATTTCGCTTAGTTGCTTACTCTTGAGTAGAAATGCATCTGCACTCCAGTAATAAGCACCTTCTTAAAATGAGCCAAATTGAAGCAGAACACATTGTTGGAGTGTCAGAATGCATAGAAAGAAGGCAAGTAAGCGTTCTATGGCTTTATTTCGCTTAGTTGCTTACTCATGAGTAGAACTTCATGTTCACTCCAGACATAAGCACCTTTGTAAAATGAACCAAATTGAAGCAGAACACATTGTTGGAGTGTCAGAATGCATAGATAGAAGGCAAATAAGCGTTCTATGGCTTTATTTCGCTTAGTTGCTTACTCTTGAGTAGAAATGCATATTCACTCCTGAAATAAGCACCTTTGTAAATTGAGCCATATTGAAGCAGAACACATTGATGGAGTGTCAGAATGCATAAATAGAAGGCAAATAAGCGTTCTATGGCTTTATTTCGCTTAGTTGCTTACTCTTGAGTAGAACTGCATCTGCACTCCTGAAATATGCACCGTTGTAAATTGAGCCAAATTTAAGCAAAACACGTTGTTGGATTGTCAGAATGCATGGATAGAAGGCAAATAAGCGTTCTATGGCTTTATTTCGCTTAGTTGCTTACTCTTGAGTAGAAATGCATCCGCACTCCAGAAATAAGCATCTTTGTAAAATGAGCCAAATTGAAGCAGAACACATTGTTGGAGTGTCAGAATGCATAGATAGAAGGCAAATAAGCGTTCTATGGCTTTATTTCGCTTAGTTGCTTACTCTTGAGTAGAACTGCATCCGCACTCCAGAAATAAGCACCTTTTTAAAATGAGCCATATTGAAGCAGAACACATTGTTGGAGTGTCAGAATGCATAGATAGAAGGCAAATAAGCGTTCTATGGCTTTATTTCGCTTAGTTGCTTACTCTTGAGTAGAAATGCATGCTCACTCCAGAAATGAGCAGCTTTGTAAAATGAGCCAAAGTGAAGCAAAACACATTGTTGGAGTGTCAGAATGCATAGATAGAAGGCAAATAAGCGTTCTATGGCTTTATTTCGCTTAGTTGCTTACTCTTGAGTAGAACTGCATCCGCACTCCAGAAATGAGCACCTTTGTAAAATGAGCCAAATTGAAGCAGAACACATTGATGGAGTGTCAGAATGCATAGATAGGAGGCAAATAAGCGTTCTATGGCTTTATTTCGCTTAGTTGCTTACTCTTGAGTAGAACTGCATGTTCATTCCAGAAATAAGCACCTTTGTAAAATGAGCCAAATTGAAGCAGAACACATTGTTGGAGCGTCAGAATGCATAGATAGAAGGCAAATAAGCGTTCTATGGCTTTCTTTTGCTTAGTAGCTTACTCTTGAGTAGAACAGCATCCGCACTCCAGAAATAAGCACCTTTGTAAAATGAGCCAAATTGAAGCAGAACACATTGTTGGAGTGTCAGAATGCAAAGATAGAAGGCAAATAAGCGTTCTATGGCTTTATTTTGCTTAGTTGCTTACTCTTGAGTAGAAATGCATATTCACTCCTGAAATAAGCACCTTTGTAAATTGAGCCATATTGAAGCAGAACACATTGATGGAGTGTCAGAATGCATAGATAGGAGGCAAATAAGCGTTCTATGGCTTTATTTCGCTTAGTTGCTTACTCTTGAGTAGAACTGCATCTGCACTCCTGAAATATGCACCGTTGTAAATTGAGCCAAATTTAAGCAAAACACATTGTTGGATTGTCAGAATGCATGGATAGAAGGCAAATAAGCGTTCTATGGCTTTATTTCGCTTAGTTGCTTACTCTTGAGTAGAAATGCATCTGCACTCCAGTAACAAGCACCTTTTTAAAATGAGCCAATTGAAGCAGAACACATTGTTGGAGTGTCAGAATGCATAGAAAGAAGGAAAGTAAGCGTTCTATGGCTTTATTTCGCTTAGTTGCTTACTCTTGAGTAGAAATGCATCTGCACTCCAGTAATAAGCACCTTCTTAAAATGAGCCAAATTGAAGCAGAACACATTGTTGGAGTGTCAGAATGCATAGATAGAAGGCAAATAAGCGTTCTATGGCTTTATTTCGCTTAGTTGCTTACTCTTGAGTAGAAATGCATATTCACTCCTGAAATAAGCACCTTTGTAAATTGAGCCATATTGAAGCAGAACACATTGATGGAGTGTCAGAATGCATAGATAGAAGGCAAATAAGCGTTCTATGGCTTTATTTCGCTTAGTTGCTTACTCTTGAGTAGAAATGCATCCGCACTCCAGAAATAAGCATCTTTGTAAAATGAGCCAAATTGAAGCAGAACACATTGTTGGAGTGTCAGAATGCATAGATAGAAGTCAAATAAGCGTTCTATGGCTTTATTTCGCTTAGTTGCTTACTCTTGAGTAGAACTGCATCCGCACTCCAGAAATAAGCACCTTTTTAAAATGAGCCATATTGAAGCAGAACACATTGTTGGAGTGTCAGAATGCATAGATAGAAGGCAAATAAGCGTTCTATGGCTTTATTTCGCTTAGTTGCTTACTCTTGAGTAGAAATGCATGCTCACTCCAGAAATGAGCAGCTTTGTAAAATGAGCCAAAGTGAAGCAAAACACATTGTTGGAGTGTCAGAATGCATAGATAGAAGGCAAATAAGCGTTCTATGGCTTTATTTCGCTTAGTTGCTTACTCTTGAGTAGAAATGCATCCGCACTCCAGAAATGAGCACCTTTGTAAAATGAGCCAAATTGAAGCAGAACACATTGATGGAGTGTCAGAATGCATAGATAGAAGGCAAATAAGCGTTCTATGGCTTTATTTCGCTTAGTTGCTTACTCTTGAGTAGAACTGCATGTTCACTCCAGAAATAAGAACCTTTGTAAAATGAGCCAAATTGAAGCAGAACACATTGTTGGAGTGTCAGAATGCATAGAAAGAAGGCAAATAAGCGTTCTATGGCTTTATTTCGCTTAGCTGCTTACTCTTGAGTAGAAATGCATCCGCACTCCAGAAATAAGCACCTTTGTAAAATGAGCCAAATTGAAGCAGAACACATCGTTGGAGTGTCAGAATGCATAGATAGAAGGCTAATAAGCGTTCTATGGCTTTGTTTCGCTTAGTTGCTTACTCTTGAGTAGAACTGCATGTTCACTCCAGAAATGAGCACCTTTGTAAAATGAGCCATATTGAAGCAGAACACATTGATGGAGTGTCAGAATGCATAGATAGAAGGCAAATAAGCGTTCCATGGCTTTATTTCGCTTAGTTGCTTACTCTTCAGTAGAACTGCATGTTCACTCCAGAAATAAGCATCTTTGTAAAATGAGTCAAATTGAAGCAGAACACATTGGTGGAGTGTCAGAATGCATAGATAGAAGGCAAATAAGCGTTCTATCGCTTTATTTCGCTTAGTTGCTTACTCTTGAGTAGAACTGCATGTTCACGCCAGAAATAAGCATCTTTGTAAAATGAGCCAAATTGAAGCAGAAAACATTCTTGGAGTGTCAGAATGCATAGATAGAAGGCAAATAAGCATTCTATTTCTTTATTTCGCTTAGTTGCTTACCCTTCAGTAGAACTGCATGTTCACTCCAGAAATAAGCATCTTTGTAAAATGACCCAAATTGAAGCAGAATACATTGGTGGAGTGTCAGAATGCATAGATAGAAGTCAAATAAGCGTTCTATGGCTTTATTTCGCTTAGTTGCTTACTCTTGAGTAGAACTGCATGTTCACGCCAGAAATGAGCATCTTTGTAAAATGAGCCAAAATGAAGCAGAAAACATTGTTGGAGTGTCAGAATGCATAGATAGAAGGCAAATAAGCGTTCCATGGCTTTATTTCGCTTAGTTGCTTACTCTTGAGTAGAACTGCATATTCACTCAAGAAATGAGCACCTTTGTGAAATGACCCAAATTGAAGCAGAATACATTGGTGGAGTGTCAGAATGCATAGATAGAAGGCAAATAAGCGTTCCATGGCTTTATTTCGCTTAGTTGCTTACTCTTGAGTAGAACTTTATATTCACTCAAGAAATGAGCACCTTTGTGAAATGACCCAAATTGAAGCAGAAAACATTGTTGGAGTGTCAGAATGCATAGATAGAAGGCAAATAAGCGTTCCATGGCTTTATATCGCTTAGTTGCTTACTCTTGAGTAGAACTGCATATTCACTCAAGAAAGGAGCACCTTTGTAAAATGAGTCAAATTGAAGCAGAACACATTGGTGGAGTGTCAGAATGCATAGATAGAAGGCAAATGGGCGTTCCATGGCTTTATTTCGCTTAGTTGCTTACTCTTGAGTAGAAATGCATCTGCACTCCTGAAATAAGCACCTTTGTAAAATGAGCCAAATTGAAGCAGAACACATTGTTGGAGTGTCAGAATGCATAGATAGAAGGCAAATAAGCGTTCCATGGCTTTATTTCGCTTAGTTGCTTACTCTTGAGTAGAACTGCATATTCACTCCAGAAATAAGCACCTTTGTAAATTGAGTCAAATTGAAGCAGAACACATTGTTGGAGTGTCAGAATGCATAGATAGAAGGCAAATAAGCGTTCTATCGCTTTATTTCGCTTAGTTGCTTACTCTTGAGTAGAACTGCATGTTCACGCCAGAAATAAGCATCTTTGTGAAATGACCCAAATTGAAGCAGAAAACATTGTTGGAGTGTCAGAATGCATAGATAGAAGGCAAATAAGCGTTCTATGGCTTTTTTTCGCTTAGTTGCTTACTGTTGAGTAGAACTGCATGTTCACTCCAGAAATAAGCACCTTTGTAAAATGAGCCAAATTGAAGCAGAACACATTTTTGGAGTGTCAGAAAGCATAGAAAGAAGGAAAGTAAGCGTTCTATGGCTTTATTTCGCTTAGTTGCTTACTCTTGAGTAGAAATGCATCTGCACTCCAGTAATAAGCACCTTTTTAAAATGAGCCAATTGAAGCAGAACACATTCTTGGATTGTCAGAATGCATAGATAGAAGGCAAATAAGCATTCTATGGCTTTATTTCACTTACTTGCTTACTCTTGAGTAGAACTGCATGTTCACTCCAGAAATAAGCACCTTTGTAAAATGAGCCAAATTGAAGCAGAACACATTGTTGGAGTGTCAGAATGCATAGATAGAAGGCAAATAAGCGTTCTATGGCTTTATTTCGCTTAGTTGCTTACTCTTGAGTAGAAATGCATATTCACTACTGAAATAAGCACCTTTGTAAAATGAGCCAATTGAAGCAGAACACATTGTTGGAGTGTCAGAAAGCATAGATAGAAGGCAAATAAGCGTTCTATGGCTTTATTTCGCTTAGTTGCTTACTCTTGAGTAGAACTGCATCTGCACTCCAGAAATATGCACCGTTGTAAATTGAGCCAAATTTAAGCAAAACACGTTGTTGGAGTGTCAGAATGCATGGATAGAAGGCAAATAAGCGTTCTATGGCTTTATTTCGCTTAGTTGCTTACTGTTGAGTAGAACTGCATGTTCACTCCAGAAATAAGCACCTTTGTAAAATGAGCCAAATTGAAGCAGAACACATTTTTGGAGTGTTAGAATACATAGAAAGAAGGAAAGTAAGCGTTCTATGGCTTTATTTCGCTTAGTTGCTTACTCTTGAGTAGAAATGCATCTGCACTCCAGTAATAAGCACCTTTTTAAAATGAGCCAATTGAAGCAGAACACATTGTTGGAGTGTCAGAATGCATAGAAAGAAGGAAAGTAAGCGTTCTATGGCTTTATTTCGCTTAGTTGCTTACTCTTGAGTAGAAATGCATCTGCACTCCAGTAATAAGCACCTTCTTAAAATGAGCCAAATTGAAGCAGAACACATTGTTGGAGTGTCAGAATGCATAGAAAGAAGGCAAGTAAGCGTTCTATGGCTTTATTTCGCTTAGTTGCTTACTCATGAGTAGAACTGCATGTTCACTCCAGACATATGCACCTTTGTAAAATGAGCCAAATTGAAGCAGAACTCATTGTTGGAGTGTCAGAATGCATAGATAGAAGGCAAATAAGCGTTCTATGGCTTTATTTCGATTACTTGCTTACTCATGAGTAGAACTTCATGTTCACTCCAGACATAAGCACCTTTGTAAAATGAGCCAAATTGAAGCAGAACACATTGTTGGAGTGTCAGAATGCATAGATAGAAGGCAAATAAGCGTTCTATGGCTTTATTTCACTTAGTTGCTTACTCATGAGTAGAACTTCATGTTCACTCCAGACATAAGCACGTTTGTAAAATGAGCCAAATTGAAACAGAACACATTGTTGGAGTGTCAGAATGCATAGATAGAAGGCAAATAAGAGTTCTATGGCTTTATTTCGCTTAGTTGCTTACTCTTGAGTAGAAATGCATATTCACTCCTGAAATAAGCACCTTTGTAAATTGAGCCATATTGAAGCAGAACACATTGATGGAGTGTCAGAATGCATAGATAGAAGGCAAATAAGCGTTCTATGGCTTTATTTCGCTTAGTTGCTTACTCTTGAGTAGAACTGCATCTGCACTCCTGAAATATGCACCGTTGTAAATTGAGCCAAATTTAAGCAAAACACGTTGTTGGATTGTCAGAATGCATGGATAGAAGGCAAATAAGCGTTCTATGGCTTTATTTCGCTTAGTTGCTTACTATTGAGTAGAAATGCATCTGCACTCCAGTAATAAGCACCTTTTTAAAATGAGCCAATTGAAGCAGAACACATTGTTGGAGTGTCAGAATGCATAGAAACAAGGAAAGTAAGCGTTCTATGGCTTTATTTCGCTTAGTTGCTTACTCTTGAGTAGAAATGCATCTGCACTCCAGTAATAAGCACCTTCTTAAAATGAGCCAAATTGAAGCAGAACACATTGTTGGAGTGTCAGAATGCATAGAAAGAAGGCAAGTAAGCGTTCTATGGCTTTATTTCGCTTAGTTGCTTACTCTTGAGTAGAACTTCATGTTCACTCCAGACATAAGCACCTTTGTAAAATGAACCAAATTGAAGCAGAACACATTGTTGGAGTGTCAGAATGCATAGATAGAAGGCAAATAAGCGTTCTATGGCTTTATTTCGCTTAGTTGCTTACTCTTGAGTAGAAATGCATATTCACTCCTGAAATAAGCACCTTTGTAAATTGAGCCATATTGAAGCAGAACACATTGATGGAGTGTCAGAATGCATAGATAGAAGGCAAATAAGCGTTCTATGGCTTTATTTCGCTTAGTTGCTTACTCTTGAGTAGAACTGCATCTGCACTCCTGAAATATGCACCGTTGTAAATTGAGCCAAATTTAAGCAAAACACGTTGTTGGATTGTCAGAATGCATGGATAGAAGGCAAATAAGCGTTCTATGGCTTTATTTCGCTTAGTTGCTTACTCTTGAGTAGAAATGCATCCGCACTCCAGAAATAAGCATCTTTGTAAAATGAGCCAAATTGAAGCAGAACACATTGTTGGAGTGTCAGAATGCATAGATAGAAGGCAAATAAGCGTTCTATGGCTTTATTTCGCTTAGTTGCTTACTCTTGAGTAGAACTGCATCCGCACTCCAGAAATAAGCACCTTTTTAAAATGAGCCATATTGAAGCAGAACACATTGTTGGAGTGTCAGAATGCATAGATAGAAGGCAAATGGGCGTTCCATGGCTTTATTTCGCTTAGTTGCTTACTCTTGAGTAGAAATGCATCTGCACTCCTGAAATAAGCACCTTTGTAAAATGAGCCAAATTGAAGCAGAACACATTGTTGGAGTGTCAGAATGCATAGATAGAAGGCAAATAAGCGTTCCATGGCTTTATTTCGCTTAGTTGCTTACTCTTGAGTAGAACTGCATATTCACTCCAGAAATAAGCACCTTTGTAAATTGAGTCAAATTGAAGCAGAACACATTGTTGGAGTGTCAGAATGCATAGATAGAAGGCAAATAAGCGTTCTATCGCTTTATTTCGCTTAGTTGCTTACTCTTGAGTAGAACTGCATGTTCACGCCAGAAATAAGCATCTTTGTGAAATGACCCAAATTGAAGCAGAAAACATTGTTGGAGTGTCAGAATGCATAGATAGAAGGCAAATAAGCGTTCTATGGCTTTTTTTCGCTTAGTTGCTTACTGTTGAGTAGAACTGCATGTTCACTCCAGAAATAAGCACCTTTGTAAAATGAGCCAAATTGAAGCAGAACACATTTTTGGAGTGTCAGAAAGCATAGAAAGAAGGAAAGTAAGCGTTCTATGGCTTTATTTCGCTTAGTTGCTTACTCTTGAGTAGAAATGCATCTGCACTCCAGTAATAAGCACCTTTTTAAAATGAGCCAATTGAAGCAGAACACATTCTTGGATTGTCAGAATGCATAGATAGAAGGCAAATAAGCATTCTATGGCTTTATTTCACTTACTTGCTTACTCTTGAGTAGAACTGCATGTTCACTCCAGAAATAAGCACCTTTGTAAAATGAGCCAAATTGAAGCAGAACACATTGTTGGAGTGTCAGAATGCATAGATAGAAGGCAAATAAGCGTTCTATGGCTTTATTTCGCTTAGTTGCTTACTCTTGAGTAGAAATGCATATTCACTACTGAAATAAGCACCTTTGTAAAATGAGCCAATTGAAGCAGAACACATTGTTGGAGTGTCAGAAAGCATAGATAGAAGGCAAATAAGCGTTCTATGGCTTTATTTCGCTTAGTTGCTTACTCTTGAGTAGAACTGCATCTGCACTCCAGAAATATGCACCGTTGTAAATTGAGCCAAATTTAAGCAAAACACGTTGTTGGAGTGTCAGAATGCATGGATAGAAGGCAAATAAGCGTTCTATGGCTTTATTTCGCTTAGTTGCTTACTGTTGAGTAGAACTGCATGTTCACTCCAGAAATAAGCACCTTTGTAAAATGAGCCAAATTGAAGCAGAACACATTTTTGGAGTGTTAGAATACATAGAAAGAAGGAAAGTAAGCGTTCTATGGCTTTATTTCGCTTAGTTGCTTACTCTTGAGTAGAAATGCATCTGCACTCCAGTAATAAGCACCTTTTTAAAATGAGCCAATTGAAGCAGAACACATTGTTGGAGTGTCAGAATGCATAGAAAGAAGGAAAGTAAGCGTTCTATGGCTTTATTTCGCTTAGTTGCTTACTCTTGAGTAGAAATGCATCTGCACTCCAGTAATAAGCACCTTCTTAAAATGAGCCAAATTGAAGCAGAACACATTGTTGGAGTGTCAGAATGCATAGAAAGAAGGCAAGTAAGCGTTCTATGGCTTTATTTCGCTTAGTTGCTTACTCATGAGTAGAACTGCATGTTCACTCCAGACATATGCACCTTTGTAAAATGAGCCAAATTGAAGCAGAACACATTGTTGGAGTGTCAGAATGCATAGATAGAAGGCAAATAAGCGTTCTATGGCTTTATTTCGATTACTTGCTTACTCATGAGTAGAACTTCATGTTCACTCCAGACATAAGCACCTTTGTAAAATGAGCCAAATTGAAGCAGAACACATTGTTGGAGTGTCAGAATGCATAGATAGAAGGCAAATAAGCGTTCTATGGCTTTATTTCACTTAGTTGCTTACTCATGAGTAGAACTTCATGTTCACTCCAGACATAAGCACGTTTGTAAAATGAGCCAAATTGAAACAGAACACATTGTTGGAGTGTCAGAATGCATAGATAGAAGGCAAATAAGAGTTCTATGGCTTTATTTCGCTTAGTTGCTTACTCTTGAGTAGAAATGCATATTCACTCCTGAAATAAGCACCTTTGTAAATTGAGCCATATTGAAGCAGAACACATTGATGGAGTGTCAGAATGCATAGATAGAAGGCAAATAAGCGTTCTATGGCTTTATTTCGCTTAGTTGCTTACTCTTGAGTAGAACTGCATCTGCACTCCTGAAATATGCACCGTTGTAAATTGAGCCAAATTTAAGCAAAACACGTTGTTGGATTGTCAGAATGCATGGATAGAAGGCAAATAAGCGTTCTATGGCTTTATTTCGCTTAGTTGCTTACTATTGAGTAGAAATGCATCTGCACTCCAGTAATAAGCACCTTTTTAAAATGAGCCAATTGAAGCAGAACACATTGTTGGAGTGTCAGAATGCATAGAAACAAGGAAAGTAAGCGTTCTATGGCTTTATTTCGCTTAGTTGCTTACTCTTGAGTAGAAATGCATCTGCACTCCAGTAATAAGCACCTTCTTAAAATGAGCCAAATTGAAGCAGAACACATTGTTGGAGTGTCAGAATGCATAGAAAGAAGGCAAGTAAGCGTTCTATGGCTTTATTTCGCTTAGTTGCTTACTCTTGAGTAGAACTTCATGTTCACTCCAGACATAAGCACCTTTGTAAAATGAACCAAATTGAAGCAGAACACATTGTTGGAGTGTCAGAATGCATAGATAGAAGGCAAATAAGCGTTCTATGGCTTTATTTCGCTTAGTTGCTTACTCTTGAGTAGAAATGCATATTCACTCCTGAAATAAGCACCTTTGTAAATTGAGCCATATTGAAGCAGAACACATTGATGGAGTGTCAGAATGCATAGATAGAAGGCAAATAAGCGTTCTATGGCTTTATTTCGCTTAGTTGCTTACTCTTGAGTAGAACTGCATCTGCACTCCTGAAATATGCACCGTTGTAAATTGAGCCAAATTTAAGCAAAACACGTTGTTGGATTGTCAGAATGCATGGATAGAAGGCAAATAAGCGTTCTATGGCTTTATTTCGCTTAGTTGCTTACTCTTGAGTAGAAATGCATCCGCACTCCAGAAATAAGCATCTTTGTAAAATGAGCCAAATTGAAGCAGAACACATTGTTGGAGTGTCAGAATGCATAGATAGAAGGCAAATAAGCGTTCTATGGCTTTATTTCGCTTAGTTGCTTACTCTTGAGTAGAACTGCATCCGCACTCCAGAAATAAGCACCTTTTTAAAATGAGCCATATTGAAGCAGAACACATTGTTGGAGTGTCAGAATGCATAGATAGAAGGCAAATAAGCGTTCTATGGCTTTATTTCGCTTAGTTGCTTACTCTTGAGTAGAAATGCATGCTCACTCCAGAAATGAGCAGCTTTGTAAAATGAGCCAAAGTGAAGCAGAACACATTCTTGGATTGTCAGAATGCATAGATAGAAGGCAAATAAGCATTCTATGGCTTTATTTCACTTACTTGCTTACTCTTGAGTAGAACTGCATGTTCACTCCAGAAATAAGCACCTTTGTAAAATGAGCCAAATTGAAGCAGAACACATTGTTGGAGTGTCAGAATGCATAGATAGAAGGCAAATAAGCGTTCTATGGCTTTATTTCGCTTAGTTGCTTACTCTTGAGTAGAAATGCATATTCACTACTGAAATAAGCACCTTTGTAAAATGAGCCAATTGAAGCAGAACACATTGTTGGAGTGTCAGAAAGCATAGATAGAAGGCAAATAAGCGTTCTATGGCTTTATTTCGCTTAGTTGCTTACTCTTGAGTAGAACTGCATCTGCACTCCAGAAATATGCACCGTTGTAAATTGAGCCAAATTTAAGCAAAACACGTTGTTGGAGTGTCAGAATGCATGGATAGAAGGCAAATAAGCGTTCTATGGCTTTATTTCGCTTAGTTGCTTACTCTTGAGTAGAAATGCATCTGCACTCCAGTAATAAGCACCTTTTTAAAATGAGCCAATTGAAGCAGAACACATTGTTGGAGTGTCAGAATGCATAGAAAGAAGGAAAGTAAGCGTTCTATGGCTTTATTTCGCTTAGTTGCTTACTCTTGAGTAGAAATGCATCTGCACTCCAGTAATAAGCACCTTCTTAAAATGAGCCAAATTGAAGCAGAACACATTGTTGGAGTGTCAGAATGCATAGAAAGAAGGCAAGTAAGCGTTCTATGGCTTTATTTCGCTTAGTTGCTTACTCATGAGTAGAACTGCATGTTCACTCCAGACATATGCACCTTTGTAAAATGAGCCAAATTGAAGCAGAACACATTGTTGGAGTGTCAGAATGCATAGATAGAAGGCAAATAAGCGTTCTATGGCTTTATTTCGATTACTTGCTTACTCATGAGTAGAACTTCATGTTCACTCCAGACATAAGCACCTTTGTAAAATGAGCCAAATTGAAGCAGAACACATTGTTGGAGTGTCAGAATGCATAGATAGAAGGCAAATAAGCGTTCTATGGCTTTATTTCACTTAGTTGCTTACTCATGAGTAGAACTTCATGTTCACTCCAGACATAAGCACGTTTGTAAAATGAGCCAAATTGAAACAGAACACATTGTTGGAGTGTCAGAATGCATAGATAGAAGGCAAATAAGAGTTCTATGGCTTTATTTCGCTTAGTTGCTTACTCTTGAGTAGAAATGCATATTCACTCCTGAAATAAGCACCTTTGTAAATTGAGCCATATTGAAGCAGAACACATTGATGGAGTGTCAGAATGCATAGATAGAAGGCAAATAAGCGTTCTATGGCTTTATTTCGCTTAGTTGCTTACTCTTGAGTAGAACTGCATCTGCACTCCTGAAATATGCACCGTTGTAAATTGAGCCAAATTTAAGCAAAACACGTTGTTGGATTGTCAGAATGCATGGATAGAAGGCAAATAAGCGTTCTATGGCTTTATTTCGCTTAGTTGCTTACTATTGAGTAGAAATGCATCTGCACTCCAGTAATAAGCACCTTTTTAAAATGAGCCAATTGAAGCAGAACACATTGTTGGAGTGTCAGAATGCATAGAAACAAGGAAAGTAAGCGTTCTATGGCTTTATTTCGCTTAGTTGCTTACTCTTGAGTAGAAATGCATCTGCACTCCAGTAATAAGCACCTTCTTAAAATGAGCCAAATTGAAGCAGAACACATTGTTGGAGTGTCAGAATGCATAGAAAGAAGGCAAGTAAGCGTTCTATGGCTTTATTTCGCTTAGTTGCTTACTCTTGAGTAGAACTTCATGTTCACTCCAGACATAAGCACCTTTGTAAAATGAACCAAATTGAAGCAGAACACATTGTTGGAGTGTCAGAATGCATAGATAGAAGGCAAATAAGCGTTCTATGGCTTTATTTCGCTTAGTTGCTTACTCTTGAGTAGAAATGCATATTCACTCCTGAAATAAGCACCTTTGTAAATTGAGCCATATTGAAGCAGAACACATTGATGGAGTGTCAGAATGCATAGATAGAAGGCAAATAAGCGTTCTATGGCTTTATTTCGCTTAGTTGCTTACTCTTGAGTAGAACTGCATCTGCACTCCTGAAATATGCACCGTTGTAAATTGAGCCAAATTTAAGCAAAACACGTTGTTGGATTGTCAGAATGCATGGATAGAAGGCAAATAAGCGTTCTATGGCTTTATTTCGCTTAGTTGCTTACTCTTGAGTAGAAATGCATCCGCACTCCAGAAATAAGCATCTTTGTAAAATGAGCCAAATTGAAGCAGAACACATTGTTGGAGTGTCAGAATGCATAGATAGAAGGCAAATAAGCGTTCTATGGCTTTATTTCGCTTAGTTGCTTACTCTTGAGTAGAACTGCATCCGCACTCCAGAAATAAGCACCTTTTTAAAATGAGCCATATTGAAGCAGAACACATTGTTGGAGTGTCAGAATGCATAGATAGAAGGCAAATAAGCGTTCTATGGCTTTATTTCGCTTAGTTGCTTACTCTTGAGTAGAAATGCATGCTCACTCCAGAAATGAGCAGCTTTGTAAAATGAGCCAAAGTGAAGCAAAACACATTGTTGGAGTGTCAGAATGCATAGATAGAAGGCCAATAAGCGTTCTATGGCTTTATTTCGCTTAGTTGCTTACTCTTGAGTAGAACTGCATCCGCACTCCAGAAATGAGCACCTTTGTAAAATGAGCCAAATTGAAGCAGAACACATTGATGGAGTGTCAGAATGCATAGATAGAAGGCAAATAAGCGTTCTATGGCTTTATTTCGCTTAGTTGCTTACTCTTGAGTAGAACTGCATGTTCACTCCAGAAATAAGCACCTTTGTAAAATGAGCCAAATTGAAGCAGAACACATTGTTGGAGTGTCAGAATGCATAGATAGAAGGCAAATAAGCGTTCTATGGCTTTCTTTTGCTTAGTAGCTTACTCTTGAGTAGAACAGCATCCGCACTCCAGAAATAAGCACCTTTGTAAATTGAGCCATATTGAAGCAGAACACATTGATGGAGTGTCAGAATGCATAGATAGAAGGCAAATAAGCGTTCTATGGCTTTATTTCGCTTAGTTGCTTACTCTTGAGTAGAACTGCATCTGCACTCCTGAAATATGCACCGTTGTAAATTGAGCCAAATTTAAGCAAAACACGTTGTTGGATTGTCAGAATGCATGGATAGAAGGCAAATAAGCGTTCTATGGCTTTATTTCGCTTAGTTGCTTACTATTGAGTAGAAATGCATCTGCACTCCAGTAATAAGCACCTTTTTAAAATGAGCCAATTGAAGCAGAACACATTGTTGGAGTGTCAGAATGCATAGAAACAAGGAAAGTAAGCGTTCTATGGCTTTATTTCGCTTAGTTGCTTACTCTTGAGTAGAAATGCATCTGCACTCCAGTAATAAGCACCTTCTTAAAATGAGCCAAATTGAAGCAGAACACATTGTTGGAGTGTCAGAATGCATAGAAAGAAGGCAAGTAAGCGTTCTATGGCTTTATTTCGCTTAGTTGCTTACTCATGAGTAGAACTTCATGTTCACTCCAGACATAAGCACCTTTGTAAAATGAACCAAATTGAAGCAGAACACATTGTTGGAGTGTCAGAATGCATAGATAGAAGGCAAATAAGCGTTCTATGGCTTTATTTCGCTTAGTTGCTTACTCTTGAGTAGAAATGCATATTCACTCCTGAAATAAGCACCTTTGTAAATTGAGCCATATTGAAGCAGAACACATTGATGGAGTGTCAGAATGCATAGATAGAAGGCAAATAAGCGTTCTATGGCTTTATTTCGCTTAGTTGCTTACTCTTGAGTAGAACTGCATCTGCACTCCTGAAATATGCACCGTTGTAAATTGAGCCAAATTTAAGCAAAACACGTTGTTGGATTGTCAGAATGCATGGATAGAAGGCAAATAAGCGTTCTATGGCTTTATTTCGCTTAGTTGCTTACTCTTGAGTAGAAATGCATCCGCACTCCAGAAATAAGCATCTTTGTAAAATGAGCCAAATTGAAGCAGAACACATTGTTGGAGTGTCAGAATGCATAGATAGAAGTCAAATAAGCGTTCTATGGCTTTATTTCGCTTAGTTGCTTACTCTTGAGTAGAACTGCATCCGCACTCCAGAAATAAGCACCTTTTTAAAATGAGCCATATTGAAGCAGAACACATTGTTGGAGTGTCAGAATGCATGGATAGAAGGCAAATAAGCGTTCTATGGCTTTATTTCGCTTAGTTGCTTACTCTTGAGTAGAAATGCATGCTCACTCCAGAAATGAGCAGCTTTGTAAAATGAGCCAAAGTGAAGCAAAACACATTGTTGGAGTGTCAGAATGCATAGATAGAAGGCAAATAAGCGTTCTATGGCTTTATTTCGCTTAGTTGCTTACTCTTGAGTAGAACTGCATCCGCACTCCAGAAATGAGCACCTTTGTAAAATGAGCCAAATTGAAGCAGAACACATTGATGGAGTGTCAGAATGCATAGATAGAAGGCAAATAAGCGTTCTATGGCTTTATTTCGCTTAGTTGCTTACTCTTGAGTAGAACTGCATGTTCACTCCAGAAATAAGAACCTTTGTAAAATGAGCCAAATTGAAGCAGAACACATTGTTGGAGTGTCAGAATGCATAGATAGAAGGCAAATAAGCGTTCTATGGCTTTCTTTTGCTTAGTAGCTTACTCTTGAGTAGAACAGCATCCGCACTCCAGAAATAAGCACCTTTGTAAAATGAGCCAAATTGAAGCAGAACACATTGTTGAAGTTTCAGAATGCGTAGATTGAAGGCCAATAAGCGTTCTATGGCTTTGTTTCGCTTAGTTGCTTACTCTTGAGTAGAAATGCATCTGCACTCCTGAAATAAGCACCTTTGTAAAATGAGCCAAATTGAAGCAGAACACATCGCTGGAGTGTCAGAATGCACAGACAGAAGGCAAAAAAGCGTTCTATAGGTTTATTTCGCTTAGTTCCTAACACTTGAGTAGAACTGCATGTTCACTCCAGGAATAAGCACCTTTGTAAAATGAGCCAAATTGAAGCAGAACAAATTGTTGGAGTGTCAGAAAGCATAGATAGAAGGCAAATAAGCGTTCTATGGCCTTATTTCGGTTAGTTGCTTACTCCTGAGTAGAACTGCATGTTCACTCCAGACATAAGCACCTTTGTAAAATGAGCGAAATTGAAGCAGAACACATTGTTGGAGTGTCAGAATGCATAGATAGGAGGCAAATAAGCGTTCTATGGCTTTATTTCGCTTAGTTGCTTACTCTTGAGTAGAAATGCATATTCACTCCTGAAATAAGCACCTTTGTAAATTGAGCCATATTGAAGCAGAACACATTGATGGAGTGTCAGAATGCATAGATAGAAGGCAAATAAGCGTTCTATGGCTTTATTTCGCTTAGTTGCTTACTCTTGAGTAGAACTGCATCTGCACTCCTGAAATATGCACCGTTGTAAATTGAGCCAAATTTAAGCAAAACACGTTGTTGGATTGTCAGAATGCATGGATAGAAGGCAAATAAGCGTTCTATGGCTTTATTTCGCTTAGTTGCTTACTCTTGAGTAGAAATGCATCCGCACTCCAGAAATAAGCATCTTTGTAAAATGAGCCAAATTGAAGCAGAACACATTGTTGGAGTGTCAGAATGCATAGATAGAAGGCAAATAAGCGTTCTATGGCTTTATTTCGCTTAGTTGCTTACTCTTGAGTAGAACTGCATCCGCACTCCAGAAATAAGCACCTTTTTAAAATGAGCCATATTGAAGCAGAACACATTGTTGGAGTGTCAGAATGCATAGATAGAAGGCAAATAAGCGTTCTATGGCTTTATTTCGCTTAGTTGCTTACTCTTGAGTAGAAATGCATGCTCACTCCAGAAATGAGCAGCTTTGTAAAATGAGCCAAAGTGAAGCAAAACACATTGTTGGAGTGTCAGAATGCATAGATAGAAGGCAAATAAGCGTTCTATGGCTTTATTTCGCTTAGTTGCTTACTCTTGAGTAGAACTGCATCCGCACTCCAGAAATGAGCACCTTTGTAAAATGAGCCAAATTGAAGCAGAACACATTGATGGAGTGTCAGAATGCATAGATAGAAGGCAAATAAGCGTTCTATGACTTTATTTCGCTTAGTTGCTTACTCTTGAGTAGAACTGCATGTTCACTCCAGAAATAAGCACCTTTGTAAAATGAGCCAAATTGAAGCAGAACACATTGTTGGAGTGTCAGAATGCATAGATAGAAGGCAAATAAGCGTTCTATGGCTTTCTTTTGCTTAGTAGCTTACTCTTGAGTAGAACAGCATCCGCACTCCAGAAATAAGCACCTTTGTAAAATGAGCCAAATTGAAGCAGAACACATCGATGGAGTGTCAGAATGCACAGACAGAAGGCAAAAAAGCGTTCTATAGGTTTATTTTGCTTAGTTCCTAACACTTGAGTAGAACTGCATCAGCACTCCAGAAATATGCACCGTTCTAAATTGAGCCAAATTTAAGCAAAACATGTTGTTGGAGTGTCAGAATGCATGGATAGAAGGCAAATAAGCGTTCTATGGCTTTATTTCGCTTAGTTGCTTACTCTTGAGTAGAAGTGCATCTGCACTCCAGAAATAAGCACCTTTATAAAATGAGCCAAATTGAAGCAGAACACATTGTTGGAGTGTCAGAATGCATAGAAAGAAGGCAAGTAAGCGTTCTATGGCTTTATTTCGCTTAGTTGCTTACTCATGAGTAGAACTTCATGTTCACTCCAGACATAAGCACCTTTGTAAAATGAGCCATATTTAAGCAGAACACATTGTTGGAGTGTCAGAATGCATAGATAGAAGGCAAATAAGCATTCTATGGCTTTATTTCGATTACTTGCTTACTCATGAGTAGAACTTCATGTTCACTCCAGACATAAGCACCTTTGTAAAATGAGCCAAATTGAAGCAGAACACATTGTTGGAGTGTCAGAATGCATAGATAGAAGGAAAATAAGCGTTCTATGGCTTTATTTCACTTAGTTGCTTACTCATGAGTAGAACTTCATGTTCACTCCAGACATAAGCACGTTTGTAAAATGAGCCAAATTGAAGCAGAACACATTGTTGGAGTGTCAGAATGCATAGATAGAAGGAAAATAAGCGTTCTATGGCTTTATTTCGCTTAGTTGCTTACTCTTGAGTAGAAATGCATATTCACTCCTGAAATAAGCACCTTTGTAAATTGAGCCATATTGAAGCAGAACACATTGATGGAGTGTCAGAATGCATAGATAGAAGGCAAATAAGCGTTCTATGGCTTTATTTCGCTTAGTTGCTTACTCTTGAGTAGAACTGCATCTGCACTCCTGAAATATGCACCGTTGTAAATTGAGCCAAATTTAAGCAAAACACGTTGTTGGATTGTCAGAATGCATGGATAGAAGGCAAATAAGCGTTCTATGGCTTTATTTCGCTTAGTTGCTTACTCTTTAGTAGAAATGCATCCGCACTCCAGAAATAAGCATCTTTGTAAAATGAGCCAAATTGAAGCAGAACACATTGTTGGAGTGTCAGAATGCATAGATAGAAGGCAAATAAGCGTTCTATGGCTTTATTTCGCTTAGTTGCTTACTCTTGAGTAGAACTGCATCCGCACTCCAGAAATAAGCACCTTTTTAAAATGAGCCATATTGAAGCAGAACACATTGTTGGAGTGTCAGAATGCATAGATAGAAGGCAAATAAGCGTTCTATGGCTTTATTTCGCTTAGTTGCTTACTCTTGAGTAGAAATGCATCTGCACTCCAGAAATAAGCACCTTTGTAAAATGAGCCATATTGAAGCAGAACACATTGATGGAGTGTCAGAATGCATAGATAGAAGGCAAATAAGCGTTCTATGGCTTTATTTCGCTTAGTTGCTTACTCTTGAGTAGAACTGCATGCTCACTCCAGAAATGAGCAGCTTTGTAAAATGAGCCAAAGTGAAGCAAAACACATTGTTGGAGTGTCAGAATGCATAGATAGAAGGCAAATAAGCGTTCTATGGCTTTATTTCGCTTAGTTGCTTACTCTTGAGTATAACTGCATGCTCACTCCAGAAATGAGCAGCTTTGTAAAATGAGCCAAAGTGAAGCAAAACACATTGTTGGAGTGTCAGAATGCATAGATAGAAGGCAAATAAGCGTTCTATGACTTTATTTCGCTTAGTTGCTTACTCTTGAGTATAACTGCATCCGCACTCCAGAAATGAGCACCTTTGTAAACTGAGCCAAATTGAAGCAGAACACATTGTTGGAGTGTCAGAATGCATAGATAGAAGGCAAGTAAGCGTTCTATGGCTTTATTTCGCTTAGTTGCTTACTCTTGAGTAGAACTGCATGTTCACTCCAGAAATAAGCACCTTTGTAAAATGAGCCAAATTGAAGCAGAACACATTGTTGGAGTGTCAGAATGCATAGATAGAAGGCAAATAAGCGTTCTATGGCTTTCTTTTGCTTAGTAGCTTACTCTTGAGTAGAACAGCATCCGCACTCCAGAAATAAGCACCTTTGTAAAATGAGCCAAATTGAAGCAGAACACATTGTTGAAGTTTCAGAATGCGTAGATTGAAGGCCAATAAGCGTTCTATGGCTTTGTTTCGCTTAGTTGCTTACTCTTGAGTAGAACTGCATGTTCACTCCAGAAAAAAGCACCTTTGTAAAATGAGCCAAATTGAAGCAGAACACATTGTTGGAGTGTCAGAATGCATAGATAGAAGGCAAATAAGCGTTAGAAGGCAAATAAGCGTTCTATGGCATGTTCACTCCACGTTGTTGGAGTGTCAGAATGCATGGATAGAAGGCAAATAAGTGTTCTATGGCTTTATTTCGCTTAGTTGCTTACTCTTGAGTAGAAATGCATCTGCACTCCTGAAATAAGCACCTTTGTAAAATGAGCCAAATTGAAGCAGGACACATCGATGGAGTGTCAGAATGCACAGACAGAAGGCAAAAAAGCGTTCTATAGGTTTATTTCGCTTAGTTCCTAACACTTGAGTAGAACTGCATGTTCACTCCAGGAATAAGCACCTTTGTAAAATGAGCCAAATTGAAGCAGAACAAATTGTTGGAGTGTCAGAAAGCATAGATAGAAGGCAAATAAGCGTTCTATGGCCTTATTTCGGTTAGTTGCTTACTCCTGAGTAGAACTGCATGTTCACTCCAGAAATAAGCATCTTTGTAAAATGAGCCAAATTGAAGCAGAACACATTGTTGGAGTGTCAGAAAGCATAGATAGAAGGCAAATAAGCGTTCTATGGCTTTATTTCGCTTAGTTGCTTAATCTTGAGTAGAACTGCATCCGCACTCCAGAAATAAGCACCTTTGTAAAATGAGCCAAATTGAAGCAGAACACATTGTTGAAGTGTCAGAATGCACAGACAGAAGGCAAAAAAGCGTTCTATAGGTTTATTTTGCTTAGTTCCTAACACTTGAGTAGAACTGCATGTTCACTCCAGAAATAAGCATCTTTGTAAAATGAGCCAAATTGAAGCAGAACACATTGTTGGAGTTTCAGAATGCATAGAAAGAAGGAAAGTAAGCGTTCTATGGCTTTAGTTCGCTTAGTTGCTTACTCTTGAGTAGAACTGCATGTTCACTCCAGAAATGAGCACCTTTGTAAAATGAGCCAAATTGAAGCAGAACACATTGTTGGAGTGTCAGAATGCATAGATAGAAGGCAAATAAGCGTTCTATGGCTTTATTTCGCTTAGTTGCTTACTCTTGAGTAGAACTGCATCCGCACTCCAGAAATGAGCACCTTTGTAAAATGAGCCAAATTGAAGCAGAACACGTTGTTGGAGTGTCAGAATGCATAGAAAGAAGGCAAGTAAGCGTTCTATGGCTTTATTTCGCTTAGTTGCTTACTCTTGAGTAGAACTGCATCAGCACTCCAGAAATATGCACCGTTCTAAATTGAGCCAAATTTAAGCAAAACATGTTGTTGGAGTGTCAGAATGCATGGATAGAAGGCAAATAAGCGTTCTATGGCTTTATTTCGCTTAGTTGCTTACTCTTGAGTAGAAATGCATCCGCACTCCAGAAATAAGCACCTTTGTAAAATGAGCCAAATTGAAGCAGAACACATCGTTGGAGTGTCAGAATGCATAGATAGAAGGCAAATAAGCGTTCTATGGCTTTGTTTCGCTTAGTTGCTTACTCTTGAGTAGAACTGCATGTTCACTCCAGAAATGAGCACCTTTGTAAAATGAGCCATATTGAAGCAGAACACATTGATGGAGTGTCAGAATGCATAGATAGAAGGCAAATAAGCGTTCTATGACTTTATTTCGCTTAGTTGCTTACTCTTGAGTAGAACTGCATCTGCACTCCTGAAATATGCACCGTTGTAAATTGAGCCAAATTTAAGCAAAACACATTGTTGGAGTGTCAGAATGCATGGATAGAAGGCAAATAAGCGTTCTATGGCTTTATTTCGCTTAGTTGCTTACTCTTGAGTAGAACTGCATCTGCACTCCTGAAATATGAACCGTTGTAAATTGAATCAAATTTAAGCAAAACACGTTGTTGGAGTGTCAGAATGCATAGATAGAAGGGAAATAAGCGTTCTATGGCTTTATTTCGCTTACTTGCTTACTCTTGAGTAGAACTGCATGTTCACTCCAGAAATGAGCACCTTTGTAAAATGAGCCAAAGTGAAGCACAACACATTGTAGGAGTGTCAGAATGCATAGATAGAAGGCAAATAAGCGTTCTATGGCTTTATTTCGCTTACCTGCTTACTCTTGAGTAGAAATGCATCCGCACTCCAGAAATAAGCACCTTTGTAAAATGAGCCAAATTGAAGCAGAACACATCGTTGGAGTGTCAGAATGCATAGATAGAAGGCAAATAAGCGTTCTATGGCTTTGTTTCGCTTAGTTGCTTACTCTTGAGTAGAACTGCATGTTCACTCCAGAAATGAGCACCTTTGTAAAATGAGCCATATTGAAGCAGAACACATTGATGCAGTGTCAGAATGCATAGATAGAAGGCAAATAAGCGTTCTATGACTTTATTTCGCTTAGTTGCTTACTCTTGAGTAGAACTGCATCTGCACTCCTGAAATATGCACCGTTGTAAATTGAATCAAATTTAAGCAAAACACGTTGTTGGAGTGTCAGAATGCATAGATAGAAGGGAAATCAGCGTTCTATGGCTTTATTTCGCTTACTTGCTTACTCTTGAGTAGAACTGCATGTTCACTCCAGAAATGAGCACCTTTGTAAAATGAGCCAAAGTGAAGCAGAACACATTGTAGGAGTGTCAGAATGCATAGATAGAAGGCAAATAAGCGTTCTATGGCTTTATTTCGCTTAGTTGCTTACTCTTGAGTAGGAATCCATCTGCACTCCAGTAATAAGCACCTTTGTAAAATGAGCCAAATTGAAGCAGAACACATTGTTGGAGTGTCAGAATGCATAGATAGAAGGCAAATAAGCGTTCTATGGCTTTATTTCGCTTAGTTGCTTACTCTTGAGTAGAAATGCATCTGCACTCCAGTAATAAGCACCTTTTTAAAATGAGCCAATTGAAGCAGAACACATTGTTGGAGTGTCAGAATGCATAGATAGAAGGCAAATAAGCGTTCTATGGCTTTATTTCACTTAGTTGCTTACTCATGAGTAGAACTTCATGTTCACTCCAGACATAAGCACCTTTGTAAAATGAGCCAAATTGAAGCAGAACACATTGTTGGAGTGTCAGAATGCATAGATAGAAGGCAAATAAGCGTTCTATGGCTTTATTTCGCTTAGTTGCTTACTCTTGAGTAGAAATGCATATTCACTCCTGAAATAAGCACCTTTGTAAAATGAGCCATATTGAAGCAGAACACATTGTTGGAGTGTCAGAATGCATAGATAGAAGGCAAGAAAGCGTTCCATAGGTTTATTTCGCTTAGTTGCTTACTCTTGAGTAGAACTGCATATTCACTCCAGAAATAAGCACCTTTGTAAAATGAGCCAAATTGAAGCAGAACACATTGTTGGAGTTTCAGAATGCATAGAAAGAAGGAAAGTAAGCGTTCTATGGCTTTAGTTCGCTTAGTTGCTTACTCTTGAGTAGAACTGCATGTTCACTCCAGAAATGAGCACCTTTGTAAAATGAGCCATATTGAAGCAGAACACATTGATGGAGTGTCAGAATGCATAGATAGAAGGCAAATAAGCGTTCTATGGCTTTATTTCGCTCAGTTGCTTACTCTTGAGTAGAAATGCATCTGCACTCCTGAAATAAGCACCTTTGTAAAATGAGCCAAATTGAAGCAGAACACATTGTTGGAGTGTCAGAATGCATAGATAGAGGGCAAATAAGCGTTCTATGGCTTTATTTCGCTTAGTTGCTTACTCTTGAGTAGAAATGCATCTGCACTCCTGTAATAAGCACCTTTGTAAAATGAGCCAAATTGAAGCAGAACACATTGATGGAGTGTCAGAATGCATAGATAGAAGGCAAATAAGCGTTCTATGGCTTTATTTCGCTTAGTTGCTTTCTCTTGAGTAGAACTGCTTGTTCACTCAAGGAATAAGCACCTTTGTAAATTGAGTCAAATTGAAGCAGAACACATTGTTGGAGTGTCAGAATGCATAGATAGAAGGCAAATAAGCGTTCCATGGCTTTATTTCGCTTAGTTGCTTACTCTTGAGTAGAACTGCATATTCACTCCAGGAATAAGCACCTTTGTAAAATGAGCCAAATTGAAGCAGAACACATTGTTGGAGTGTCAGAATGCATAGATAGAAGGCAAAAAAGCGTTCCATGGGTTTATTTCGCTTAGTTGCTTACTCTTCAGTAGAACTGCATGTTCACTCCAGAAATAAGCATCTTTGTAAAATGAGTCAAATTGAAGCAGAACACATTGGTGGAGTGTCAGAATGCATAGATAGAAGGCAAATAAGCGTTCTATCGCTTTATTTCGCTTAGTTGCTTACTCTTGAGTAGAACTGCATGTTCACGCCAGAAATAAGCATCTTTGTAAAATGAGCCAAATTGAAGCAGAAAACATTCTTGGAGTGTCAGAATGCATAGATAGAAGGCAAATAAGCGTTCTATTTCTTTATTTCGCTTAGTTGCTTACTCTTGAGTAGAACTGCATGATCACGCCAGAAATAAGCATCTTTGTGAAATGACCCAAATTGAAGCAGAAAACATTGTTGGAGTGTCAGAATGCATAGATAGAAGGCAAATAAGCGTTCCATGGCTTTATTTCGCTTAGTTGCTTACTTTTGAGTAGAACTGCATGTTCACTCCAGAAATAAGCATCTTTGTAAAATGAGTCAAATTGAAGCAGAATACATTGTTGGAGTGTCAGAATGCATAGATAGAAGGCAAATAAGCGTTCCATGGCTTTATTTCGCTTAGTTGCTTACTCTTGAGTAGAACTGCATAGTCACTCAAGAAATGAGCACATTTGTGAAATGACCCAAATTGAAGCAGAATACATTGGTGGAGTGTCAGAATGCATAGATAGAAGGCAAATAAGCGTTCCATGGCTTTATTTCGCTTAGTTGCTTACTCTTGAGTAGAACTGCATATTCACTCCAGGAATAAGCACCTTTGTAAAATGAGCCAAATTGAAGCAGAACACATTGTTGGAGTGTCAGAATGCATAGATAGAAGGCAAAAAAGCGTTCCATGGGTTTATTTCGCTTAGTTGCTTACTCTTCAGTAGAACTGCATGTTCACTCCAGAAATAAGCATCTTTGTAAAATGAGTCAAATTGAAGCAGAACACATTGGTGGAGTGTCAGAATGCATAGATAGAAGGCAAATAAGCGTTCTATCGCTTTATTTCGCTTAGTTGCTTACTCTTGAGTAGAACTGCATGTTCACGCCAGAAATAAGCATCTTTGTAAAATGAGCCAAATTGAAGCAGAAAACATTCTTGGAGTGTCAGAATGCATAGATAGAAGGCAAATAAGCGTTCTATTTCTTTATTTCGCTTAGTTGCTTACTCTTGAGTAGAACTGCATGATCACGCCAGAAATAAGCATCTTTGTGAAATGACCCAAATTGAAGCAGAAAACATTGTTGGAGTGTCAGAATGCATAGATAGAAGGCAAATAAGCGTTCCATGGCTTTATTTCGCTTAGTTGCTTACTTTTGAGTAGAACTGCATGTTCACTCCAGAAATAAGCATCTTTGTAAAATGAGTCAAATTGAAGCAGAATACATTGTTGGAGTGTCAGAATGCATAGATAGAAGGCAAATAAGCGTTCCATGGCTTTATTTCGCTTAGTTGCTTACTCTTGAGTAGAACTGCATAGTCACTCAAGAAATGAGCACATTTGTGAAATGACCCAAATTGAAGCAGAATACATTGGTGGAGTGTCAGAATGCATAGATAGAAGGCAAATAAGCGTTCCATGGCTTTATTTCGCTTAGTTGCTTACTCTTGAGTAGAACTGCATATTCACTCAAGAAATGAGCACCTTTGTGAAATGACCCAAATTGAAGCAGAAAACATTGTTGGAGTGTCAGAATGCATAGATAGAAGGCAAATAAGCGTTCCATGGCTTTATTTCGCTTAGTTGCTTACTCTTGAGTAGAACTGCATATTCACTCAAGAAAGGAGCACCTTTGTAAAATGAGTCAAATTGAAGCAGAACACATTGGTGGAGTGTCAGAATGCATAGATAGAAGGCAAATGGGCGTTCCATGGCTTTATTTCGCTTAGTTGCTTACTCTTGAGTAGAAATGCATCTGCACTCCTGAAATAAGCACCTTTGTAAAATGAGCCAAATTGAAGCAGAACACATTGTTGGAGTGTCAGAATGCATAGATAGAAGGCAAATAAGCGCTCCATGGCTTTATTTCGCTTAGTTGCTTTCTCTTGAGTAGAACTGCTTGTTCACTCAAGGAATAAGCATCTTTGTAAAATGAGTCAAATTGAAGCAGAACACATTGTTGGAGTGTCAGAATGCATAGATAGAAGGCAAATAAGCGTTCTATCGCTTTATTTCGCTTTGGTGCTTACTGTTGAGTAGAACTGCATGTTCACTCCAGAAATAAGCACCTTTGTAAAATGAGCCAAATTGAAGCAGAACACATTTTTGGAGTGTCAGAAAGCATAGAAAGAAGGAAAGTAAGCGTTCTATGGCTTTATTTCGCTTAGTTGCTTACTCTTGAGTAGAAATGCATCTGCACTCCAGTAAGAAGCACCTTTTTAAAATGAGCCAATTGAAGCAGAACACATTCTTGGAGTGTCAGAATGCATAGATAGAAGGCAAATAAGCATTCTATGGCTTTATTTCACTTACTTGCTTATTCTTGAGTAGAACTGCATGTTCACTCCAGAAATAAGCTCCTTTGTAAAATGAGCCAAATTGAAGCAGAACACATTGTTGGAGTGTCAGAATGCATAGATAGAAGGCAAATAAGCGTTCTATGGCTTTATTTCGCTTAGTTGCTTACTCTTGAGTAGAAATGCATATTCACTACTGAAATAAGCACCTTTGTAAAATGAGCCAATTGAAGCAGAACACATTGTTGGAGTGTCAGAATGCATAGATAGAAGGCAGATAAGCGTTCTATGGCTTTATTTCGATTAGTTGCTTACTCTTGAATAGAACTGCATCTGCACTCCAGAAATATGCACCGTTGTAAATTGAGCCAAATTTAAGCAAAACACGTTGTTGGAGTGTCAGAATGCATGGATAGAAGGCAAATAAGCGTTCTATGGCTTTATTTCGCTTAGTTGCTTACCCTTGAGTAGAAATGCATCTGCACTCCTGAAATATGCACCTTAGTAAAATGAGCCAAATTGAAGCAGAACACATTTTTGGAGTGTTAGAATACATAGAAAGAAGGAAAGTAAGCGTTCTATGGCTTTATTTCGCTTAGTTGCTTACTCTTGAGTAGAAATGCATCTGCACTCCAGTAATAAGCACCTTTTTAAAATGAGCCAATTGAAGCAGAACACATTGTTGGAGTGTCAGAATGCATAGAAAGAAGGAAAGTAAGCGTTCTATGGCTTTATTTCGCTTAGTTGCTTACTCTTGAGTAGAAATGCATCTGCACTCCAGTAATAAGCACCTTCTTAAAATGAGCCAAATTGAAGCAGAACACATTGTTGGAGTGTCAGAATGCATAGAAAGAAGGCAAGTAAGCGTTCTATCGCTTTATTTCGCTTAGTTGCTTACTCTTGAGTAGAACTGCATGTTCACGCCAGAAATAAGCATCTTTGTAAAATGAGCCAAATTGAAGCAGAAAACATTCTTGGAGTGTCAGAATGCATAGATAGAAGGCAAATAAGCGTTCTATTTCTTTATTTCGCTTAGTTGCTTACTCTTGAGTAGAACTGCATGATCACGCCAGAAATAAGCATCTTTGTGAAATGACCCAAATTGAAGCAGAAAACATTGTTGGAGTGTCAGAATGCATAGATAGAAGGCAAATAAGCGTTCCATGGCTTTATTTCGCTTAGTTGCTTACTTTTGAGTAGAACTGCATGTTCACTCCAGAAATAAGCATCTTTGTAAAATGAGTCAAATTGAAGCAGAATACATTGTTGGAGTGTCAGAATGCATAGATAGAAGGCAAATAAGCGTTCCATGGCTTTATTTCGCTTAGTTGCTTACTCTTGAGTAGAACTGCATAGTCACTCAAGAAATGAGCACATTTGTGAAATGACCCAAATTGAAGCAGAATACATTGGTGGAGTGTCAGAATGCATAGATAGAAGGCAAATAAGCGTTCCATGGCTTTATTTCGCTTAGTTGCTTACTCTTGAGTAGAACTGCATATTCACTCCAGGAATAAGCACCTTTGTAAAATGAGTCAAATTGAAGCAGAACACATTGGTGGAGTGTCAGAATGCATAGATAGAAGGCAAATAAGCGTTCTATCGCTTTATTTCGCTTAGTTGCTTACTCTTGAGTAGAACTGCATGTTCACGCCAGAAATAAGCATCTTTGTAAAATGAGCCAAATTGAAGCAGAAAACATTCTTGGAGTGTCAGAATGCATAGATAGAAGGCAAATAAGCGTTCTATTTCTTTATTTCGCTTAGTTGCTTACTCTTGAGTAGAACTGCATGATCACGCCAGAAATAAGCATCTTTGTGAAATGACCCAAATTGAAGCAGAAAACATTGTTGGAGTGTCAGAATGCATAGATAGAAGGCAAATAAGCGTTCCATGGCTTTATTTCGCTTAGTTGCTTACTTTTGAGTAGAACTGCATGTTCACTCCAGAAATAAGCATCTTTGTAAAATGAGTCAAATTGAAGCAGAATACATTGTTGGAGTGTCAGAATGCATAGATAGAAGGCAAATAAGCGTTCCATGGCTTTATTTCGCTTAGTTGCTTACTCTTGAGTAGAACTGCATAGTCACTCAAGAAATGAGCACATTTGTGAAATGACCCAAATTGAAGCAGAATACATTGGTGGAGTGTCAGAATGCATAGATAGAAGGCAAATAAGCGTTCCATGGCTTTATTTCGCTTAGTTGCTTACTCTTGAGTAGAACTGCATATTCACTCAAGAAATGAGCACCTTTGTGAAATGACCCAAATTGAAGCAGAAAACATTGTTGGAGTGTCAGAATGCATAGATAGAAGGCAAATAAGCGTTCCATGGCTTTATTTCGCTTAGTTGCTTACTCTTGAGTAGAACTGCATATTCACTCAAGAAAGGAGCACCTTTGTAAAATGAGTCAAATTGAAGCAGAACACATTGGTGGAGTGTCAGAATGCATAGATAGAAGGCAAATGGGCGTTCCATGGCTTTATTTCGCTTAGTTGCTTACTCTTGAGTAGAAATGCATCTGCACTCCTGAAATAAGCACCTTTGTAAAATGAGCCAAATTGAAGCAGAACACATTGTTGGAGTGTCAGAATGCATAGATAGAAGGCAAATAAGCGTTCCATGGCTTTATTTCGCTTAGTTGCTTTCTCTTGAGTAGAACTGCTTGTTCACTCAAGGAATAAGCATCTTTGTAAAATGAGTCAAATTGAAGCAGAACACATTGTTGGAGTGTCAGAATGCATAGATAGAAGGCAAATAAGCGTTCTATCGCTTTATTTCGCTTAGTTGCTTACTTTTGAGTAGAACTGCATGTTCACGACAGAAATAAGCATCTTTGTGAAATGACCCAAATTGAAGCAGAAAACATTGTTGGAGTGTCAGAATGCATAGATAGAAGGCAAATAAGCGTTCTATGGCTTTTTTTCGCTTAGTTGCTTACTGTTGAGTAGAACTGCATGTTCACTCCAGAAATAAGCACCTTTGTAAAATGAGCCAAATTGAAGCAGAACACATTTTTGGAGTGTCAGAAAGCATAGAAAGAAGGAAAGTAAGCGTTCTATGGCTTTATTTCGCTTAGTTGCTTACTCTTGAGTAGAAATGCATCTGCACTCCAGTAAGAAGCACCTTTTTAAAATGAGCCAATTGAAGCAGAACACATTCTTGGAGTGTCAGAATGCATAGATAGAAGGCAAATAAGCATTCTATGGCTTTATTTCACTTACTTGCTTACTCTTGAGTAGAACTGCATGTTCACTCCAGAAATAAGCTCCTTTGTAAAATGAGCCAAATTGAAGCAGAACACATTGTTGGAGTGTCAGAATGCATAGATAGAAGGCAAATAAGCGTTCTATGGCTTTATTTCGCTTAGTTGCTTACTCTTGAGTAGAAATGCATATTCACTACTGAAATAAGCACCTTTGTAAAATGAGCCAATTGAAGCAGAACACATTGTTGGAGTGTCAGAATGCATAGATAGAAGGCAGATAAGCGTTCTATGGCTTTATTTCGATTAGTTGCTTACTCTTGAATAGAACTGCATCTGCACTCCAGAAATATGCACCGTTGTAAATTGAGCCAAATTTAAGCAAAACACGTTGTTGGAGTGTCAGAATGCATGGATAGAAGGCAAATAAGCGTTCTATGGCTTTATTTCGCTTAGTTGCTTACCCTTGAGTAGAAATGCATCTGCACTCCTGAAATATGCACCTTAGTAAAATGAGCCAAATTGAAGCAGAACACATTTTTGGAGTGTTAGAATACATAGAAAGAAGGAAAGTAAGCGTTCTATGGCTTTATTTCGCTTAGTTGCTTACTCTTGAGTAGAAATGCATCTGCACTCCAGTAATAAGCACCTTTTTAAAATGAGCCAATTGAAGCAGAACACATTGTTGGAGTGTCAGAATGCATAGAAAGAAGGAAAGTAAGCGTTCTATGGCTTTATTTCGCTTAGTTGCTTACTCTTGAGTAGAAATGCATCTGCACTCCAGTAATAAGCACCTTCTTAAAATGAGCCAAATTGAAGCAGAACACATTGTTGGAGTGTCAGAATGCATAGAAAGAAGGCAAGTAAGCGTTCTATGGCTTTATTTCGCTTAGTTGCTTACTCATGAGTAGAACTTCATGTTCACTCCAGACATAAGCACCTTTGTAAAATGAGCCAAATTGAAGCAGAACACATTGTTGGAGTGTCAGAATGCATAGATAGAAGGCAAATAAGCGTTCTATGGCTTTATTTCGATTACTTGCTTACTCATGAGTAGAACTTCATGTTCACTCCAGACATAAGCACCTTTGTAAAATGAGCCAAATTGAAGCAGAACACATTGTTGGAGTGTCAGAATGCATAGATAGAAGGCAAATAAGCGTTCCATGGGTTTATTTCGCTTAGTTGCTTACTCTTCAGTAGAACTGCATGTTCACTCCAGAAATAAGCATCTTTGTAAAATGAGTCAAATTGAAGCAGAACACATTGGTGGAGTGTCAGAATGCATAGATAGAAGGCAAATAAGCGTTCTATCGCTTTATTTCGCTTAGTTGCTTACTCTTGAGTAGAACTGCATGTTCACGCCAGAAATAAGCATCTTTGTAAAATGAGCCAAATTGAAGCAGAAAACATTCTTGGAGTGTCAGAATGCATAGATAGAAGGCAAATAAGCGTTCTATTTCTTTATTTCGCTTAGTTGCTTACTCTTGAGTAGAACTGCATGTTCACGCCAGAAATAAGCATCTTTGTGAAATGACCCAAATTGAAGCAGAAAACATTGTTGGAGTGTCAGAATGCATAGATAGAAGGCAAATAAGCGTTCCATGGCTTTATTTCGCTTAGTTGCTTACTCTTGAGTAGAACTGCATGTTCACTCCAGAAATAAGCATCTTTGTAAAATGAGTCAAATTGAAGCAGAATACATTGTTGGAGTGTCAGAATGCATAGATAGAAGGCAAATAAGCGTTCCATGGCTTTATTTCGCTTAGTTGCTTACTCTTGAGTAGAACTGCATATTCACTCCAGGAATAAGCACCGTTGTAAAATGACCCAAATTGAAGCAGAATACATTGGTGGAGTGTCAGAATGCATAGATAGAAGTCAAATAAGCGTTCTATGGCTTTATTTCGCTTAGTTGCTTACTCTTGAGTAGAACTGCATGTTCACGCCAGAAATGAGCATCTTTGTAAAATGAGCCAAAATGAAGCAGAAAACATTGTTGGAGTGTCAGAATGCATAGATAGAAGGCAAATAAGCGTTCCATGGCTTTATTTCGCTTAGTTGCTTACTCTTGAGTAGAACTGCATATTCACTCAAGAAATGAGCACCTTTGTGAAATGACCCAAATTGAAGCAGAATACATTGGTGGAGTGTCAGAATGCCTAGATAGAAGGCAAATAAGCGTTCCATGGCTTTATTTCGCTTAGTTGCTTACTCTTGAGTAGAACTGCATATTCACTCAAGAAATGAGCACCTTTGTGAAATGACCCAAATTGAAGCAGAAAACATTGTTGGAGTGTCAGAATGCATAGATAGAAGGCAAATAAGCGTTCCATGGCTTTATTTCGCTTAGTTGCTTACTCTTGAGTAGAACTGCATATTCACTCAAGAAAGGAGCACCTTTGTAAAATGAGTCAAATTGAAGCAGAACACATTGGTGGAGTGTCAGAATGCATAGATAGAAGGCAAATGGGCGTTCCATGGCTTTATTTCGCTTAGTTGCTTACTCTTGAGTAGAAATGCATCTGCACTCCTGAAATAAGCACCTTTGTAAAATGAGCCAAATTGAAGCAGAACACATTGTTGGAGTGTCAGAATGCATAGATAGAAGGCAAATAAGCGTTCCATGGCTTTATTTCGCTTAGTTGCTTACTCTTGAGTAGAACTGCATATTCACTCCAGAAATAAGCACCTTTGTAAATTGAGTCAAATTGAAGCAGAACACATTGTTGGAGTGTCAGAATGCATAGATAGAAGGCAAATAAGCGTTCCATGGCTTTATTTCGCTTAGTTGCTTTCTCTTGAGTAGAACTGCTTGTTCACTCAAGGAATAAGCATCTTTGTAAAATGAGTCAAATTGAAGCAGAACACATTGTTGGAGTGTCAGAATGCATAGATAGAAGGCAAATAAGCGTTCTATCGCTTTATTTGGCTTAGTTGCTTACTCTTGAGTAGAACTGCATGTTCACGCCAGAAATAAGCATCTTTGTGAAATGACCCAAATTGAAGCAGAAAACATTGTTGGAGTGTCAGAATGCATAGATAGAAGGCAAATAAGCGTTCTATGGCTTTTTTTCGCTTAGTTGCTTACTGTTGAGTAGAACTGCATGTTCACTCCAGAAATAAGCACCTTTGTAAAATGAGCCAAATTGAAGCAGAACACATTTTTGGAGTGTCAGAAAGCATAGAAAGAAGGAAAGTAAGCGTTCTATGGCTTTATTTCGCTTAGTTGCTTACTCTTGAGTAGAAATGCATCTGCACTCCAGTAATAAGCACCTTTTTAAAATGAGCCAATTGAAGCAGAACACATTCTTGGAGTGTCAGAATGCATAGATAGAAGGCAAATAAGCATTCTATGGCTTTATTTCACTTACTTGCTTACTCTTGAGTAGAACTGCATGTTCACTCCAGAAATAAGCACCTTTGTAAAATGAGCCAAATTGAAGCAGAACACATTGTTGGAGTGTCAGAATGCATAGATAGAAGGCAAATAAGCGTTCTATGGCTTTATTTCGCTTAGTTGCTTACTCTTGAGTAGAAATGCATATTCACTACTGAAATAAGCACCTTTGTAAAATGAGCCAATTGAAGCAGAACACATTGTTGGAGTGTCAGAATGCATAGATAGAAGGCAGATAAGCGTTCTATGGCTTTATTTCGATTAGTTGCTTACTCTTGAATAGAACTGCATCTGCACTCCAGAAATATGCACCGTTGTAAACTGAGCCAAATTTAAGCAAAACACGTTGTTGGAGTGTCAGAATGCATGGATAGAAGGCAAATAAGCGTTCTATGGCTTTATTTCGCTTAGTTGCTTACTCTTGAGTAGAACTGCATCTGCACTCCAGAAATATGCACCGTTGTAAATTGAGCCAAATTTAAGCAAAACACGTTGTTGGAGTGTCAGAATGCATGGATAGAAGGCAAATAAGCGTTCTATGGCTTTATTTCGCTTAGTTGCTTACCCTTGAGTAGAAATGCATCTGCACTCCTGAAATATGCACCTTAGTAAAATGAGCCAAATTGAAGCAGAACACATTGTTGGAGTGTCAGAATGCATAGATAGAAGGCAAATAAGCGTTCCATGGCTTTATTTCGCTTAGTTGCTTACTCTTGAGTAGAACTGCATATTCACTCAAGAAAGGAGCACCTTTGTAAAATGAGTCAAATTGAAGCAGAACACATTGGTGGAGTGTCAGAATGCATAGATAGAAGGCAAATGGGCGTTCCATGGCTTTATTTCGCTTAGTTGCTTACTCTTGAGTAGAACTGCATATTCACTCCAGGAATAAGCACCGTTGTAAAATGACCCAAATTGAAGCAGAATACATTGGTGGAGTGTCAGAATGCATAGATAGAAGTCAAATAAGCGTTCTATGGCTTTATTTCGCTTAGTTGCTTACTCTTGAGTAGAACTGCATGTTCACGCCAGAAATGAGCATCTTTGTAAAATGAGCCAAAATGAAGCAGAAAACATTGTTGGAGTGTCAGAATGCATAGATAGAAGGCAAATAAGCGTTCCATGGCTTTATTTCGCTTAGTTGCTTACTCTTGAGTAGAACTGCATATTCACTCAAGAAATGAGCACCTTTGTGAAATGACCCAAATTGAAGCAGAATACATTGGTGGAGTGTCAGAATGCATAGATAGAAGGCAAATAAGTGTTCCATGGCTTTATTTCGCTTAGTTGCTTACTCTTGAGTAGAACTGCATATTCACTCAAGAAATGAGCACCTTTGTGAAATGACCCAAATTGAAGCAGAAAACATTGTTGGAGTGTCAGAATGCATAGATAGAAGGCAAATAAGCGTTCCATGGCTTTATTTCGCTTAGTTGCTTACTCTTGAGTAGAACTGCATATTCACTCAAGAAAGGAGCACCTTTGTAAAATGAGTCAAATTGAAGCAGAACACATTGGTGGAGTGTCAGAATGCATAGATAGAAGTCAAATAAGCGTTCTATGGCTTTATTTCGCTTAGTTGCTTACTCTTGAGTAGAACTGCATGTTCACGCCAGAAATGAGCATCTTTGTAAAATGAGCCAAAATGAAGCAGAAAACATTGTTGGAGTGTCAGAATGCATAGATAGAAGGCAAATAAGCGTTCTATGGCTTTATTTCGCTTAGTTGCTTACTCTTGAGTAGAACTGCATATTCACTCAAGAAATGAGCACCTTTGTGAAATGACCCAAATTGAAGCAGAATACATTGGTGGAGTGTCAGAATGCATAGATAGAAGGCAAATGGGCATTCCATGGCTTTATTTCGCTTAGTTGCTTACTCTTGAGTAGAAATGCATCTGCACTCCTGAAATAAGCACCTTTGTAAAATGAGCCAAATTGAAGCAGAACACATTGTTGGAGTGTCAGAATGCATAGATAGAAGGCAAATAAGCGTTCCATGGCTTTATTTCGCTTAGTTGCTTACTCTTGAGTAGAACTGCATATTCACTCCAGAAATAAGCACCTTTGTAAATTGAGTCAAATTGAAGCAGAACACATTGTTGGAGTGTCAGAATGCATAGATAGAAGGCAAATAAGCGTTCCATGGCTTTATTTCGCTTAGTTGCTTTCTCTTGAGTAGAACTGCTTGTTCACTCAAGGAATAAGCATCTTTGTAAAATGAGTCAAATTGAAGCAGAACACATTGTTGGAGTGTCAGAATGCATAGATAGAAGGCAAATAAGCGTTCTATCGCTTTATTTCGCTTAGTTGCTTACTCTTGAGTAGAACTGCATGTTCACGCCAGAAATAAGCATCTTTGTGAAATGACCCAAATTGAAGCAGAAAACATTGTTGGAGTGTCAGAATGCATAGATAGAAGGCAAATAAGCGTTCTATGGCTTTTTTTCGCTTAGTTGCTTACTGTTGAGTTGAACTGCATGTTCACTCCAGAAATAAGCACCTTTGTAAAATGAGCCAAATTGAAGCAGAACACATTTTTGGAGTGTCAGAAAGCATAGAAAGAAGGAAAGTAACCGTTCTATGGCTTTATTTCGCTTAGTTGCTTACTCTTGAGTAGAAATGCATCTGCACTCCAGTAATAAGCACCTTTTTAAAATGAGCCAATTGAAGCAGAATACATTCTTGGAGTGTCAGAATGCATAGATAGAAGGCAAATAAGCATTCTATGGCTTTATTTCACTTACTTGCTTACTCTTGAGTAGAACTGCATGTTCACTCCAGAAATAAGCACCTTTGTAAAATGAGCCAAATTGAAGCAGAACACATTGTTGGAGTGTCAGAATGCATAGATAGAAGGCAAATAAGCGTTCTATGGCTTTATTTCGCTTAGTTGCTTACTCTTGAGTAGAAATGCATATTCACTACTGAAATAAGCACCTTTGTAAAATGAGCCAATTGAAGCAGAACACATTGTTGGAGTGTCAGAATGCATAGATAGAAGGCAGATAAGCGTTCTATGGCTTTATTTCGATTAGTTGCTTACTCTTGAATAGAACTGCATCTGCACTCCAGAAATATGCACCGTTGTAAACTGAGCCAAATTTAAGCAAAACACGTTGTTGGAGTGTCAGAATGCATGGATAGAAGGCAAATAAGCGTTCTATGGCTTTATTTCGCTTAGTTGCTTACTCTTGAGTAGAACTGCATCTGCACTCCAGAAATATGCACCGTTGTAAATTGAGCCAAATTTAAGCAAAACACGTTGTTGGGGTGTCAGAATGCATGGATAGAAGGCAAATAAGCGTTCTATGGCTTTATTTCGCTTAGTTGCTTACCCTTGAGTAGAAATGCATCTGCACTCCTGAAATATGCACCTTAGTAAAATGAGCCAAATTGAAGCAGAACACATTGTTGGAGTGTCAGAATGCATACATAGAAGGCAAATAAGCGTTCTATGGCTTTATTTCGCTTAGTTGCTTACTGTTGAGTAGAACTGCATGTTCACTCCAGAAATAAGCACCTTTGTAAAATGAGCCAAATTGAAGCAGAACACATTTTTGGAGTGTTAGAATACATAGAAAGAAGGAAAGTAAGCGTTCTATGGCTTTATTTCGCTTAGTTGCTTACTCTTGAGTAGAAATGCATCTGCACTCCAGTAATAAGCACCTTTTTAAAATGAGCCAATTGAAGCAGAACACATTGTTGGAGTGTCAGAATGCATAGAAAGAAGGAAAGTAAGCGTTCTATGGCTTTATTTCGCTTAGTTGCTTACTCTTGAGTAGAAATGCATCTGCACTCCAGTAATAAGCACCTTCTTAAAATGAGCCAAATTGAAGCAGAACACATTGTTGGAGTGTCAGAATGCATAGAAAGAAGGCAAGTAAGCGTTCTATGGCTTTATTTCGCTTAGTTGCTTACTCATGAGTAGAACTTCATGTTCACTCCAGACATAAGCACCTTTGTAAAATGAGCCAAATTGAAGCAGAACACATTGTTGGAGTGTCAGAATGCATAGATAGAAGGCAAATAAGCGTTCTATGGCTTTATTTCACTTAGTTGCTTACTCATGAGTAGAACTTCATGTTCACTCCAGACATAAGCACGTTTGTAAAATGAGCCAAATTGAAGCAGAACACATTGTTGGAGTGTCAGAATGCATAGCTAGAAGGCAAATAAGCGTTCTATGGCTTTATTTCGCTTAGTTGCTTACTCTTGAGTAGAAATGCATATTCACTCCTGAAATAAGCACCTTTGTAAATTGAGCCATATTGAAGCAGAACACATTGATGGAGTGTCAGAATGCATAGATAGAAGGCAAATAAGCGTTCTATGGCTTTATTTCGCTTAGTTGCTTACTCTTGAGTAGAAATGCATCCGCACTCCAGAAATAAGCATCTTTGTAAAATGAGCCAAATTGAAGCAGAACAGATTGTTGGAGTGTCAGAATGCATAGATAGAAGGCAAATAAGCGTTCTATGGCTTTATTTCGCTTAGTTGCTTACTCTTGAGTAGAACTGCATCCGCACTCCAGAAATAAGCACCTTTTTAAAATGAGCCATATTGAAGCAGAACACATTGTTGGAGTGTCAGAATGCATAGATAGAAGGCAAATAAGCGTTCTATGGCTTTATTTCACTTAGTTGCTTACTCTTGAGTAGAAATGCATCTGCACTCCAGAAATAAGCACCTTTGTAAAATGAGCCATATTGAAGCAGAACACATTGATGGAGTGTCAGAATGCATAGATAGAAGGCAAATAAGCGTTCTATGGCTTTATTTCGCTTAGTTGCTTACTCTTGAGTAGAACTGCATGCTCACTCCAGAAATGAGCAGCTTTGTAAAATGAGCCAAAGTGAAGCAAAACACATTGTTGGAGTGTCAGAATGCATAGATAGAAGGCAAATTAGCGTTCTATGGCTTTATTTCGCTTAGTTGCTTACTCTTGAGTAGAACTGCATCCGCACTCCAGAAATGAGCACCTTTGTAAAATGAGCCAAATTGAAGCAGAACACATTGATGGAGTGTCAGAATGCATAGATAGAAGGCAAATAAGCGTTCTATGACTTTATTTCGCTTAGATGCTTACTCTTGAGTAGAACTGCATGTTCACTCCAGAAATAAGCACCTTTGTAAAATGAGCCAAATTGAAGCAGAACACATTGTTGGAGTGTCAGAATGCATAGATAGAAGGCAAATAAGCGTTCTATGGCTTTATTTTGCTTAGTAGCTTACTCATGAGTAGAACTTCATGTTCACTCCAGACATAAGCACGTTTGTAAAATGAGCCAAATTGAAGCAGAACACATTGTTGGAGTGTCAGAATGCATAGATAGAAGGCAAATAAGCGTTCTATGGCTTTATTTCGCTTAGTTGCTTACTCTTGAGTAGAAATGCATATTCACTCCTGAAATAAGCACCTTTGTAAATTGAGCCATATTGAAGCAGAACACATTGATGGAGTGTCAGAATGCATAGATAGAAGGCAAATAAGCGTTCTATGGCTTTATTTCGCTTAGTTGCTTACTCTTGAGTAGAACTGCATCTGCACTCCTGAAATATGCACCGTTGTAAATTGAGCCAAATTTAAGCAAAACACGTTGTTGGATTGTCAGAATGCATGGATAGAAGGCAAATAAGCGTTCTATGGCTTTATTTCGCTTAGTTGCTTACTCTTGAGTAGAAATGCATCTGCACTCCAGTAATAAGCACCTTTTTAAAATGAGCCAATTGAAGCAGAACACATTGTTGGAGTGTCAGAATGCATAGAAAGAAGGAAAGTAAGCGTTCTATGGCTTTATTTCGCTTAGTTGCTTACTCTTGAGTAGAAATGCATCTGCACTCCAGTAATAAGCACCTTCTTAAAATGAGCCAAATTGAAGCAGAACACATTGTTGGAGTGTCAGAATGCATAGAAAGAAGGCAGGTAAGCGTTCTATGGCTTTATTTCGCTTAGTTGCTTACTCATGAGTAGAACTTCATGTTCACTCCAGACATAAGCACCTTTGTAAAATGAGCCAAATTGAAGCAGAACACATTGTTGGAGTGTCAGAATGCATAGATAGAAGGCAAATAAGCGTTCTATGGCTTTATTTCACTTAGTTGCTTACTCATGAGTAGAACTTCATGTTCACTCCAGACATAAGCACGTTTGTAAAATGAGCCAAATTGAAGCAGAACACATTGTTGGAGTGTCAGAATGCATAGATAGAAGGCAAATAAGCGTTCTATGGCTTTATTTCGCTTAGTTGCTTACTCTTGAGTAGAAATGCATATTCACTCCTGAAATAAGCACCTTTGTAAATTGAGCCATATTGAAGCAGAACACATTGATGGAGTGTCAGAATGCATAGATAGAAGGCAAATAAGCGTTCTATGGCTTTATTTCGCTTAGTTGCTTACTCTTGAGTAGAACTGCATCTGCACTCCTGAAATATGCACCGTTGTAAATTGAGCCAAATTTAAGCAAAACACGTTGTTGGATTGTCAGAATGCATGGATAGAAGGCAAATAAGCGTTCTATGGCTTTATTTCGCTTAGTTGCTTACTCTTGAGTAGAAATGCATCCGCACTCCAGAAATAAGCACCTTTTTAAAATGAGCCATATTGAAGCAGAACACATTGTTGGGGTGTCAGAATGCATAGATAGAAGGCAAATAAGCGTTCTATGGCTTTATTTCGCTTAGTTGCTTACTCTTGAGTAGAAATGCATCTGCACTCCAGAAATAAGCACCTTTGTAAAATGAGCCATATTGAAGCAGAACACATTGATGGAGTGTCAGAATGCATAGATAGAAGGCAAATAAGCGTTCTATGGCTTTATTTCGCTTAGTTGCTTACTCTTGAGTAGAACTGCATGCTCACTCCAGAAATGAGCAGCTTTGTAAAATGAGCCAAAGTGAAGCAAAACACATTGTTGGAGTGTCAGAATGCATAGATAGAAGGCAAATAAACGTTCTATGGCTTTATTTCGCTTAGTTGCTTACTCTTGAGTAGAACTGCATCCGCACTCCAGAAATGAGCACCTTTGTAAAATGAGCCAAATTGAAGCAGAACACATTGATGGAGTGTCAGAATGCATAGATAGAAGGCAAATAAGCGTTCTATGACTTTATTTCGCTTAGTTGCTTACTCTTGAGTAGAACTGCATGTTCACTCCAGAAATAAGCACCTTTGTAAAATGAGCCAAATTGAAGCAGAACACATTGTTGGAGTGTCAGAATGCATAGATAGAAGGCAAATAAGCGTTCTATGGCTTTCTTTTGCTTAGTAGCTTACTCTTGAGTAGAACAGCATCCGCACTCCAGAAATAAGCACCTTTGTAAAATGAGCCAAATTGAAGCAGAACACATTGTTGAAGTTTCAGAATGCGTAGATTGAAGGCCAATAAGCGTTCTATGGCTTTGTTTCGCTTAGTTGCTTACTCTTGAGTAGAAATGCATCTGCACTCCTGAAATAAGCACCTTTGTAAAATGAGCCAAATTGAAGCAGAACACATCGATGGAGTGTCAGAATGCACAGACAGAAGGCAAAAAAGCGTTCTATAGGTTTATTTCGCTTAGTTGCTTACTCTTGAGTAGAACTGCATGTTCACTCCAGGAATAAGCACCTTTGTAAAATGAGCCAAATTGAAGCAGAACAAATTGTTGGAGTGTCAGAAAGCATAGATAGAAGGCAAATAAGCGTTCTATGGCCATATTTCGGTTAGTTGCTTACTCCTGAGTAGAAATGCATCTACACTCCAGAAATGAGCACCTTTGTAAAATGAGCCAAATTGAAGCAGAACACATTGTTGGAGTGTCAGAAAGCATAGATAGAAGGCAAATAAGCGTTCTATGGCTTTATTTCGCTTAGTTGCTTACTCTTGAGTAGAACTGCATCCGCACTCCAGAAATTAGCACCTTTTTAAAATGAGCCAAATTGAAGCAGAACACATTGTTGAAGTGTCAGAATGCACAGACAGAAGGCAAAAAAGCGTTCTATGGCTTTAGTTCGCTTAGTTGCTTACTCTTGAGTAGAACTGCATGTTCACTCCAGAAATGAGCACCTTTGTAAAATGAGCCAAATTGAAGCAGAACACATTGTTGGAGTGTCAGAATGCATAGATAGAAGGCAAATAAGCGTTCTATGACTTTATTTCGCTTAGTTGCTTACTCTTGAGTAGAACTGCATCCGCACTCCAGAAATGAGCACCTTTGTAAAATGAGCCAAATTGAAGCAAAACACGTTGTTGGATTGTCAGAATGCATGGATAGAAGGCAAATAAGCGTTCTATGGCTTTATTTCGCTTAGTTGCTTACTCTTTAGTAGAAATGCATCCGCACTCCAGAAATAAGCATCTTTGTAAAATGAGCCAAATTGAAGCAGAACACATTGTTGGAGTGTCAGAATGCATAGATAGAAGGCAAATAAGCGTTCTATGGCTTTATTTCGCTTAGTTGCTTACTCTTGAGTTGAACTGCATCCGCACTCCAGAAATAAGCACCTTTTTAAAATGAGCCATATTGAAGCAGAACACATTGTTGGAGTGTCAGAATGCATAGATAGAAGGCAAATAAGCGTTCTATGGCTTTATTTCGCTTAGTTGCTTACTCTTGAGTAGAAATGCATCTGCACTCCAGAAATAAGCACCTTTGTAAAATGAGCCATATTGAAGCAGAACACATTGATGGAGTGTCAGAATGCATAGATAGAAGGCAAATAAGCGTTCTATGGCTTTATTTCGCTTAGTTGCTTACTCTTGAGTATAACTGCATCCGCACTCCAGAAATGAGCACCTTTGTAAACTGAGCCAAATTGAAGCAGAACACATTGTTGGAGTGTCAGAATGCATAGAAAGAAGGCAAGTAAGCGTTCTATGGCTTTATTTCGCTTAGTTGCTTACTCTTGAGTAGAACTGCATGTTCACTCCAGAAATAAGCACCTTTGTAAAATGAGCCAAATTGAAGCAGAACACATTGTTGGAGTGTCAGAATGCATAGATAGAAGGCAAATAAGCGTTCTATGGCTTTCTTTTGCTTAGTAGCTTACTCTTGAGTAGAACTGCATCCGCACTCCAGAAATGAGCAGCTTTGTAAAATGAGCCAACGTGAAGCAAAACACATTGTTGGAGTGTCAGAATGCATAGATAGAAGGCAAATAAGCGTTCTATGACTTTATTTCGCTTAGTTGCTTACTCTTGAGTATAACTGCATCCGCACTCCAGAAATGAGCACCTTTGTAAACTGAGCCAAATTGAAGCAGAACACATCGATGGAGTGTCAGAATGCACAGACAGAAGGCAAAAAAGCGTTCTATAGGTTTATTTTGCTTAGTTCCTAACACTTGAGTAGAACTGCATGTTCACTCCAGGAATAAGCACCTTTGTAAAATGAGCCAAATTGAAGCAGAACAAATTGTTGGAGTGTCAGAAAGCATAGATAGAAGGCAAATAAGCGTTCTATGGCCTTATTTCGGTTAGTTGCTTACTCCTGAGTAGAACTGCATGTTCACTCCAGAAATAAGCATCTTTGTAAAATGAGCCAAATTGAAGCAGAACACATTGTTGGAGTTTCAGAATGCATAGAAAGAAGGAAAGTAAGCGTTCTATGGCTTTAGTTCGCTTAGTTGCTTACTCTTGAGTAGAACTGCATGTTCACTCCAGAAATGAGCACCTTTGTAAAATGAGCCAAATTGAAGCAGAACACATTGTTGGAGTGTCAGAATGCACAGATAGAAGGCAAATAAGCGTTCTATGACTTTATTTCGCTTAGTTGCTTACTCTTGAGTAGAACTGCATCCGCACTCCAGAAATGAGCACCTTTGTAAAATGAGCCAAATTGAAGCAGAACACGTTGTAGGAGTGTCAGAATGCATAGAAAGAAGGCAAGTAAGCGTTCTATGGCTTTATTTCGCTTAGTTGCTTACTCTTGAGTAGAACTGCATCAGCACTCCAGAAATATGCACCGTTCTAAATTGAGCCAAATTTAAGCAAAACATGTTGTTGGAGTGTCAGAATGCATGGATAGAAGGCAAATAAGCGTTCTATGGCTTTATTTCGCTTAGTTGCTTACTCTTGAGTAGAAGTGCATCTGCACTCCAGTAATAAGCACCTTTTTAAAATGAGCCAATTGAAGCAGAACACATTGTTTGAGTGTCAGAATGCATAGATAGAAGGCAAATAAGCGTTCTATGGCTTTATTTCACTTAGTTGCTTACTCTTGAGTAGAACTGCATGTTCACTCCAGAAAAAAGCACCTTTGTAAAATGAGCCAAATTGAAGCAGAACACATTGTTGGAGTTTCAGAATGCATAGATAGAAGGCAAATAAGCGTTCTATGGCTTTATTTCGCTTAGTTGCTTACTCTTGAGTAGAAATGCATATTCACTACTGCAGTGGTTCCCAACAGGTGGTCCGGGGACCCCCAGGGGTCCGCGAGCTATGCCAGAGGGGTCCGCAAGATGCTATTAGAATAAAAAATATATTAAATATATTTCGTATGATAACAGATTTTTTGTTTTGGCCGCTTCCTGCATGAGCAGAGTCTAGCGTAAAACTAGAATTAGATAGAGGCAGTAGTTCTGCTGTATGCCATTAGGTGGCGCTTTACAAACACTACTGTTTTGCAAAGAGGCAGCGCACGCATTCTACTAACGCTCACCTCCCCAAGATGCTTTGCGCGCGTCGGCTTCATTTGTGTGCTACTGCGCAGGTACCCTGTCTTCTCCAATCCCCTCCCTCCTCCCTGGCGCGCGCTGCCTCTTTGCAAAACAGTAGTGTTTGTAAACAAAGCGTTGTTTTTCGTGGAAGCTACAGTTCGCGTAGTTAAAAATGGACCGTTAGTTAAAAAGTGGTTCGTTAAAACGACAAAGGCCTACAGATGAAGAGGAAGATAATGCATTTGATGTTCAAGCAAGTAAGTCAGTGACTCTCGAACCGATCTTGTCAGTGTCCCTTGAACCTAAATTGTCGGCGTCCCTTGAACCTAACCCTTCCAAGATCAGTGTTAAGTTTACTGGAAAAATTAGATTAGGAATTAGATTTAGGATTAGGAATTAATGGGGGTCCTTGTCACAATAGCGGCTCGATGAGGGGTCCTCGAGAAAATTTTGTTGGGATCCCCTGCACTACTGAAATAAGCACCTTTGTAAAATGAGCCAATTGAAGCAGAACACATTGTTGGAGTGTCAGAATGCATAGATAGAAGGCAGATAAGCGTTCTATGGCTTTATTTCGCTTAGTTGCTTACTCTTGAGTAGAACTGCATGTTCACTCCAGAAATGAGCACCTTTGTAAAATGAGCCAAATTTAAGCAGAACACATTGTTGGAGTGTCAGAATGCATAGATAGAAGGCAAATAAGCGTTCTATGGCTTTCTTTTGCTTAGTAGCTTACTCTTGAGTAGAACAGCATCCGCATTCCAGAAATAAGCACCTTTGTAAAATGAGCCAAATTGAAGCAGAACACATTGTTGAAGTTTCAGAATGCGTAGATTGAAGGCCAATAAGCGTTCTATGGCTTTGTTTCGCTTAGTTGCTTACTCTTGAGTAGAACTGCATGTTCACTCCAGAAAAAAGCACCTTTGTAAAATGAGCCAAATTGAAGCAGAACACATTGTTGGAGTGTCAGAATGCATAGATAGAAGGCAAATAAGCGTTCTATGGCTTTATTTCGCTTAGTTGCTTACTCTTGAGTAGAAATGCATCTACACTCCAGAAATGAGCACCTTTGTAAAATGAGCCAAATTGAAGCAGAACACATTGTTGGAGTGTCAGAATGCATAGATAGAAGGCAAATAAGCGTTCTATGGCTTTATTTCGCTTAGTTGCTTACTCTTGAGTAGAAATGCATCTGCACTCCAGTAATAAGCACCTTTGTAAAATGAGCCAAATTGAAGCAGAACACATTGTTAGAGTGTCAGAATGCATAGATAGAAGGCAAATAAGCGTTCTATGGCTTTATTTCGCTTAGTTGCTTACTCTTGAGTAGAAATGCATATTCACTCCTGAAATAAGCACCTTTGTAAAATGAGCCAAATTGAAGCAGAACACATTGTTGGAGTGTCAGAATGCATAGATAGAAGGCAAATAAGCGTTCTATGGCTTTATTTCGCTTAGTTGCTTCCTCTTGAGTAGAACTGCATGTTCACTCCAGAAATGAGCACCTATGTAAAATGAGCCAAATTTAAGCAAAACACATTGTTGGAGTGTCAGAATGCATAGATAGAAGGCAAAAAAGCGTTCTATGGCTTTATTTCGCTTAGTTGCTTACTCTTGAGTAGAACTGCATGTTCACTCCAGAAATAAGCACCTTTGTAAATTGAGCCATATTGAAGCAGAACACATTGATGGAGTGTCAGAATGCATAGATAGAAGGCAAATAAGCGTTCTATGGCTTTATTTCGCTTAGTTGCTTACTCTTGAGTAGAACTGCATCTGCACTCCTGAAATATGCACCGTTGTAAATTGAGCCAAATTTAAGCAAAACACGTTGTTGGAGTGTCAGAATGCATGGATAGAAGGCAAATAAGCGTTCTATGGCTTTATTTCGCTTAGTTGCTTACTCTTGAGTTGAAATGCATCTGCACTCCTGAAATAAGCACCTTTGTAAAATGAGCCAAATTGAAGCAGAACACATTGTTGGAGTGTCAGAATGCATAGATAGAAGGCAAATAAGCGTTCTATGGCTTTATTTCGCTTAGTAGCTTACTCTTGAGTAGAACAGCATCCGCACTCCAGAAATAAGCACCTTTGTAAAATGAGCCAAATTGAAGCAGAACACATTGTTGGAGTGTCAGAATGCATAGATAGAAGGCAAATAAGCGTTCTATGGCTTTATTTCGCTTAGTTGCTTACTCTTGAGTAGAACAGCATCCGCACTCCAGAAATAAACACCTTTGTAAAATGAGCCTAATTGAAGCAGAACACATTGTTGGAGTGTCAGAATGCATAGAAAGAAGGCAAGTAAGCATTCTATGGCTTTATTTTGCTTAGTTGCTTACTTTTGAGTAGAACTGCATCCGCACTCCAGAAATAAGCACCTTTTTAAAATGAGCCATATTGAAGCAGAACACATTGTTGGAGTGTCAGAATGCATAGATAGAAGGCAAATAAGCGTTCTATGGCTTTATTTCGCTTAGTTGCTTACTCTTGAGTAGAAATGCATCTGCACTCCAGAAATAAGCACCTTTGTAAAATGAGCCATATTGAAGCAGAACACATTGATGGAGTGTCAGAATGCATAGATAGAAGGCAAATAAGCGTTCTATGGCTTTATTTCGCTTAGTTGCTTACTCTTGAGTAGAACTGCATGCTCACTCCAGAAATGAGCAGCTTTGTAAAATGAGCCAAAGTGAAGCAAAACACATTGTTGGAGTGTCAGAATGCATAGATAGAAGGCAAATAAGCGTTCTATGGCTTTATTTCGCTTAGTTGCTTACTCTTGAGTAGAAATGCATCTGCACTCCAGTAATAAGCACCGTTGTAAATTGAGCCAAATTTAAGCAAAACACGTTGTTGGAATGTCAGAATGCATGGATAGAAGGCAAATAAGCGTTCTATGGCTTTATTTCGCTTAGTTGCTTACTCTTGAGTAGAAATGCATCTGCACTCCTGAAATAAGCACCTTTGTAAAATGAGCCAAATTGAAGCAGAACACATTGTTGGAGTGTCAGAATGCATAGATAGAAGGCAAATGAGCGTTCTATGGCTTTATTTCGCTTAGTTGCTTACTCTTGAGTAAAACAGCATCCGCACTCCAGAAATAAGCACCTTTGTAAAATGAGCCTAATTGAAGCAGAATACATTGTTGGAGTGTCAGAATGCATAGATAGAAGGCAAATAAGCGTTCTATGGCTTTATTTCGCTTAGTTGCTTACTCTTCAGTAGAACTGCATGTTCACTCCAGAAATAAACACCTTTGTTAAATGAGCCAAATTGAAGCAGAACACATTGTTGGAGTGTCAGAATGCATAGATAGAAGGCAAATAACCGTTCTATGGCTTTATTTCGCTTAGTTGCTTACTCTTGAATTGAAATGCATCTGCACTCCTGAAATAAGCACCTTTGTAAAATGAGCCAAATTGAAGCAGAACACATTGTTGGAGTGTCAGAATGCATAGATAGAAGGCAAATAAGCGTTCTATGGCTTTATTTCGCTTAGTTGCTTACTCTTGAGTAGAACAGCATCCGCACTCCAGAAATAAACACCTTTGTAAAATGAGCCTAATTGAAGCAGAACACATTGTTGGAGTGTCAGAATGCATAGAAAGAAGGCAAGTAAGCGTTCTATGGCTTTATTTCGCTTAGTTGCTTACTCTTGAGTAGAAATGCATCTGCACTCCAGTAATAAGCACCGTTGTAAATTGAGCCAAATTTAAGCAAAACACGTTGTTGGAATGTCAGAATGCATGGATAGAAGGGAAATAAGCGTTCTATGGCTTTATTTCGCTTAGTTGCTTACTCTTGAGTAGAAATGCATCTGCACTCCAGAAATAAGCACCTTTGTTAAATGAGCCAAATTGACGCAGAACACATTGTTGGAGTGTCAGAATGCATAGATAGGAAGCAAATAAGCGTTCTATGGCTTTATTTCGCTTACTTGCTTACTCTTGAGTAGAACTGCATGTTCACTCCAGAAATGAGCACCTTTGTAAAGTAAGCCAAATTGAAGCAGAACACATTGTTGGAGTGTCAGAATGCATAGATAGAAGGCAAATAAGCGTTCTATGGCTTTATTTCGCTTAGTTGCTTACTCTTGAGTAGAAATGCATCTGCACTCCAGAAATAAGCACCTTTTTAAAATGAGCCATATTGAAGCAGAACACATTGTTGGAGTGTCAGAATGCATAGATAGAAGGCAAATAAGCGATCTATGGCTTTATTTCGCTTAGTTGCTTACTCTTGAGTAGAAATGCATCTGCACTCCAGAAATAAGCACCTTTGTAAAATGAGCCATATTGAAGCAAAACACATTGTTGGAGTGTCAGAATGCATAGATAGAAGGCAAATAAGCGTTCTATGGCTTTATTTCGCTTAGTTGCTTACTCTTGAGTAGAACTGCATCCGCACTCCAGAAATAAGCACCTTCATGAAATGAGCCAAATTGAAGCAGAACACATTGTTGGAGTGTCAGAATGCATAGATAGAAGGCAAATAAGCGTTCTATGACTTTATTTCGCTTAGTTGCTTACTCTTGAGTAGAACTGCATCCGCACTCCAGAAATGAGCACCTTTGTAAAATGAGCCAAATTGAAGCAGAACACATTGTTGGAGTGTCAGAATGCATAGAAAGAAGGCAAGTAAGCGTTCTATGTCTTTATTTCGCTTAGTTGCTTACTCTTGAATAGAAATGCATCTGCACTCCAGAAATGAGCACCTTTGTAAAATGAGCCAAATTGAAGCAGAAGACATTGTTGGAGTGTCAGAATGCATAGATAGAAGGCAAATAAGCGTTCTATGGCTTTATTTCGCTTAGTTGCTTACTCTTGAGTAGAACTGCATGTTCACTCCAGAAATGAGCACCTTTGTAAAATGAGCCAAATTGAAGCAGAACACATTGTTGGAGTGTCAGAATGCATAGATGGAAGGCAAATAAGCGTTCTATGACTTTCTTTTGCTTAGTAGCTTACTCTTGAGTAGAACAGCATCCGCACTCCAGAAATAAGCACCTTTGTAAAATGAGCCAAATTGAAGCAGAACACATTGTTGAAGTTTCAGAATGCGTAGATTGAAGGCCAATAAGCGTTCTATGGCTTTGTTTCGCTTAGTTGCTTACTCTTGAGTAGAACTGCATCGGCACTCCAGAAATAAGCATCTTTGTAAAATGAGCCAAATTGAAGCAGAACACATTGTTGGAGTGTCAGAATGCATAGATAGAAGGCAAATAAGCGTTCTATGACTTTATTTCGCTTAGTTGCTTACTCTTGAGTAGAACTGCATGTTCACTCCAGAAATGAGCACCTTTGTAAAGTAAGCCAAATTGAAGCAGAACACATTGTTGGAGTGTCAGAATGCATAGATAGGAGGCAAATAAGCGTTCTATGGCTTTATTTCGCTTAGTTGCTTACTCTTGAGTAGAACTGCATGTTCACTCCAGAAATGAGCACCTTTGTAAAGTAAGCCAAATTGAAGCAGAACACATTGTTGGAGTGTCAGAATGCATAGATAGAAGGCAAATAAGCGTTCTATGGCTTTATTTCGCTTAGTTGCTTACTCTTGAGTAGAAATGCATCTGCACTCCAGAAATAAGCACCTTTGTAAAATGAGCCATATTGAAGCAAAACACATTGTTGGAGTGTCAGAATGCATAGATAGAAGGCAAATAAGCGTTCTATGGCTTTATTTCGCTTAGTTGCTTACTCTTGAGTAGAACTGCATCCGCACTCCAGAAATAAGCACCTTCATGAAATGAGCCAAATTGAAGCAGAACACATTGTTGGAGTGTCAGAATGCATAGATAGAAGGCAAATAAGCGTTCTATGACTTTATTTCGCTTAGTTGCTTACTCTTGAGTAGAACTGCATCCGCACTCCAGAAATGAGCACCTTTGTAAAATGAGCCAAATTGAAGCAGAACACATTGTTGGAGTGTCAGAATGCATAGAAAGAAGGCAAGTAAGCGTTCTATGTCTTTATTTCGCTTAGTTGCTTACTCTTGAATAGAAATGCATCTGCACTCCAGAAATGAGCACCTTTGTAAAATGAGCCAAATTGAAGCAGAAGACATTGTTGGAGTGTCAGAATGCATAGATAGAAGGCAAATAAGCGTTCTATGGCTTTATTTCGCTTAGTTGCTTACTCTTGAGTAGAACTACATGTTCACTCCAGAAATAAGCACCTTTGTAAAATGAGCCAAATTGAAGCAGAACACATTGTTGGAGTGTCAGAATGAATAGATGGAAGGCAAATAAGCGTTCTATGGCTTTCTTTTGCTTAGTAGCTTACTCTTGAGTAGAACAGCATCCGCACTCCAGAAATAAGCACCTTTGTAAAATGAGCCAAATTGAAGCAGAACACATTGTTGAAGTTTCAGAATGCGTAGATTGAAGGCCAATAAGCGTTCTATGGCTTTGTTTCGCTTAGTTGCTTACTCTTGAGTAGAACTGCATGTTCACTCCAGAAATGAGCACCTTAGTAAAATGAGCCAATTTGAAGCAGAACACATTGTTGGAGTGTCAGAATGCTTAGAAAGAAGGAAAGTAAGCGTTCTATGGCTTTATTTCGCTTAGTTGCTTACTCTTGAGTAGAACTGCATGTTCACTCCAGAAATAAGCACCTTTGTAAAATGAGCCAAATTGAAGCAGAACACATTGTTGGAGTGTCAGAATGCATAGATAGTAGGCAAATAAGCGTTCTATGGCTTTATTTCGCTTAGTTGCTTACTCTTGAGTAGAAATGCATCTACACTCCAGAAATGAGCACCTTTGTAAAATGAGCCAAATTGAAGCAGAACACATTGTTGGAGTGTCAGAATGCATAGATAGAAGGCAAATAAGCGTTCTATGGCTTTATTTCGCTTAGTTGCTTACTCTTCAGTAGAACTTCATGTTCACTCCAGACATAATCACCTTTGTAAAATGAGCCAAATTGAAGCAGAACACATTGTTGGAGTGTCAGAATGCATAGATAGAAGGCAAGTAAGCGTTCTATGTCTTTATTTCGCTTAGTTGCTTACTCTTGAGTAGAACTGCATCCGCACTCCAGAAATGAGCACCTTTGTAAAATGAGCCAAATTGAAGCAGAACACATTGTTGGAGTGTCAGAATGCATAGAAAGAAGGCAAGTAAGCGTTCTATGTCTTTATTTCGCTTAGTTGCTTACTCTTGAATAGAAATGCATCTGCACTCCAGAAATGAGCACCTTTGTAAAATGAGCCAAATTGAAGCAGAAGACATTGTTGGAGTGTCAGAATGCATAGATAGAAGGCAAATAAGCGTTCTATGGCTTTATTTTGCTTAGTTGCTTACTCTTGAGTAGAACTGCATGTTCACTCCAGAAATAAGCACCTTTGTAAAATGAGCCAAATTGAAGCAGAACACATTGTTGGAGTGTCAGAATGAATAGATGGAAGGCAAATAAGCGTTCTATGGCTTTCTTTTGCTTAGTAGCTTACTCTTGAGTAGAACAGCATCCGCACTCCAGAAATAAGCACCTTTGTAAAATGAGCCAAATTGAAGCAGAACACATTGTTGAAGTTTCAGAATGCGTAGATTGAAGGCCAATAAGCGTTCTATGGCTTTGTTTCGCTTAGTTGCTTACTCTTGAGTAGAACTGCATGTTCACTCCAGAAATGAGCACCTTAGTAAAATGAGCCAATTTGAAGCAGAACACATTGTTGGAGTGTCAGAATGCTTAGAAAGAAGGAAAGTAAGCGTTCTATGGCTTTATTTCGCTTAGTTGCTTACTCTTGAGTAGAACTGCATGTTCACTCCAGAAATAAGCACCTTTGTAAAATGAGCCAAATTGAAGCAGAACACATTGTTGGAGTGTCAGAATGCATAGATAGTAGGCAAATAAGCGTTCTATGGCTTTATTTCGCTTAGTTGCTTACTCTTGAGTAGAAATGCATCTACACTCCAGAAATGAGCACCTTTGTAAAATGAGCCAAATTGAAGCAGAACACATTGTTGGAGTGTCAGAATGCATAGATAGAAGGCAAATAAGCGTTCTATGGCTTTATTTCGCTTAGTTGCTTACTCTTCAGTAGAACTTCATGTTCACTCCAGACATAATCACCTTTGTAAAATGAGCCAAATTGAAGCAGAACACATTGTTGGAGTGTCAGAATGCATAGATAGAAGGCAAATAAGCGTTCTATGGCTTTATTTCGCTTAGTTGCTTACTCTTGAGTAGAAATGCATATTCACTCCTGAAATAAGCACCTTTGTAAAATGAGCCAAATTGAAGCAGAACACATTGTTGAAGTGTCAGAATGCATAGATAGAAGGCAAATAAGCGTTCTATGGCTTTATTTCGCTTAGTTGCTTCCTCTTGAGTAGAACTGCATGTTCACTCCAGAAATGAGCACCTATGTAAAATGAGCCAAATTTAAGCAAAACACATTGTTGGAGTGTCAGAATGCATAGATAGAAGGCAAAAAAGCGTTCTATGGCTTTATTTCGCTTAGTTGCTTACTCTTGAGTAGAACTGCATGTTCACTCCAGAAATAAGCACCTTTGTAAATTGAGCCATATTGAAGCAGAACACATTGATGGAGTGTCAGAATGCATAGATAGAAGGCAAATAAGCGTTCTATGGCTTTATTTCGCTTAGTTGCTTACTCTTGAGTAGAACTGCATCGGCACTCCAGAAATAAGCATCTTTGTAAAATGAGCCAAATTGAAGCAGAACACATTGTTGAAGTGTCAGAATGCATAGATAGAAGGCAAATAAGCGTTCTATGACTTTATTTCGCTTAGTTGCTTACTCTTGAGTAGAACTGCATGTTCACTCCAGAAATAAGCACCTTTGTAAAGTAAGCCAAATTGAAGCAGAACACATTGTTGGAGTGTCAGAATGCATAGATAGAAGGCAAATAAGCGTTCTATGGCTTTATTTCGCTTAGTTGCTTACTCTTGAGTAGAAATGCATCTGCACTCCAGAAATAAGCACCTTTTTAAAATGAGCCATATTGAAGCAGAACACATTGTTGGAGTGTCAGAATGCATAGATAGAAGGCAAATAAGCGTTCTATGGCTTTATTTCGCTTAGTTGCTTACTCTTGAGTAGAAATGCATCTGCACTCCAGAAATAAGCACCTTTTTAAAATGAGCCATATTGAAGCAGAACACATTGATGGAGTGTCAGAATGCATAGATAGAAGGCAAATAAGCGTTCTATGGCTTTATTTCGCTTAGTTGCTTACTCTTGAGTAGAACTGCATCAACACTCCAGAAATGAGCAGCTTTGTAAAATGAGGCAAAGTGAAGCAAAACACATTGTTGGAGTGTCAGAATGCATAGATAGAAGGCAAATAAGCGTTCTATGGCTTTATTTCGCTTAGTTGCTTACTCTTGAGTAGAACTGCATCCGCACTCCAGAAATAAGCACCTTTATGAAATGAGCCAAATTGAAGCAGAACACATTGTTGGAGTGTCAGAATGCATAGAAAAAAGCAAATAAGCGTTCTATGACTTTATTTCGCTTAGTTGCTTACTCTTGAGTAGAACTGCATCCGCACTCCAGAAATGAGCACCTTTGTAAAATGAGCCAAATTGAAGCAGAACACATTGTTGGAGTGTCAGAATGCATAGAAAGAAGGCAAGTAAGTGTTCTATGGCTTTATTTCGCTTAGTTGCTTACTCTTGAATAGAAATGCATCTGCACTCCAGAAATGAGCACCTTTGTAAAATGAGCCAAATTGAAGCAGAAGACATTGTTGGAGTGTCAGAATGCATAGATAGAAGGCAAATAAGTGTTCTATGGCTTTATTTCGCTTAGTTGCTTACTCTTGAGTAGAACTGCATGTTCACTCCAGAAATAAGCACCTTTGTAAAATGAGCCAAATTGAAGCAGAACACATTGTTGGAGTGTCAGAATGCATAGATGGAAGGCAAATAAGCGTTCTATGGCTTTTTTTCGCTTAGTTGCTTACTCTTGAGTAGAACTGCATGTTCACTCCAGAAATAAGCACCTTTGTAAAATGAGCCAAATTGAAGCAGAACACATTGTTGGAGTGTCAGAATGCATAGATAGAAGGCAAATAAGCGTTCTATGGCTTTCTTTTGCTTAGTAGCTTACTCTTGAGTAGAACAGCATCCGCACTCCAAAAATAAGCACCTTTGTAAAATGAGCCAAATTGAAGCAGAACACATTGTTGAAGTTTCAGAATGCATAGATTGAAGGCCAATAAGCGTTCTATGGCTTTGTTTCGCTTAGTTGCTTACTCTTGAGTAGAACTGCATGTTCACTCCAGAAATGAGCACCTTAGTAAAATGAGCCAATTTGAAGCAGAACACATTGTTGGAGTGTCAGAATGCATAGATAGAAGGCAAATAAGCGATCTATGGCTTTATTTCGCATAGTTGCTTACTCTTGAGTAGAAATGCATCTACACTCCAGAAATGAGCACCTTTGTAAAATGAGCCAAATTGAAGCAGAACACATTGTTGGAGTGTCAGAATGCATAGATAGAAGGCAAATAAGCGTTCTATGGCTTTATTTCGCTTAGTTGCTTACTCTTGAGTAGAAATGCATCTGCACTCCAGTAATAAGCACCTTTGTAAAATGAGCCAAATTGAAGCAGAACACATTGTTGGAGTGTCAGAATGCATAGATAGAAGGCAAATAAGCGTTCTATGGCTTTATTTCGCTTAGTTGCTTACTCTTGAGTAGAAATGCATCTACACTCCAGAAATGAGCACCTTTATGAAATGAGCCAAATTGATGCAGAACACATTGTTGGAGTGTCAGAATGCATAGATAGAAGGCAAATAAGCGTTCTATGACTTTATTTCGCTTAGTTGCTTACTCTTGAGTAGAACTGCATCCGCACTCCAGAAATGAGCACCTTTGTAAAATGAGCCAAATTGAAGCAGAAGACATTGTTGGAGTGTCAGAATGCATAGATAGAAGGCAAATAAGCGTTCTATGGCTTTATTTCGCTTAGTTGCTTACTCTTGAGTAGAACTGCATGTTCACTCCAGAAATAAGCACCTTTGTAAAATGAGCCAAATTGAAGCAGAACACATTGTTGGAGTGTCAGAATGCATAGATGGAAGGCAAATAAGTGTTCTATGGCTTTTTTTCGCTTAGTTGCTTACTCTTGAGTAGAACTGCATGTTCACTTCAGAAATAAGCACCTTTGTAAAATGAGCCAAATTGAAGCAGAACACATTGTTGGTGTGCCAGAATGCATAGATAGAAGGCAAATAAGCGTTCTATGGCTTTCTTTTGCTTAGTAGCTTACTCTTGAGTAGAACAGCATCCGCACTCCAGAAATAAGCACCTTTGTAAAATGAGCCAAATTGAAGCAGAACACATTGTTGAAGTTTCAGAATGCATAGATTGAAGGCCAATAAGCGTTCTATGGCTTTGTTTCGCTTAGTTGCTTACTCTTGAGTAGAACTGCATGTTCACTCCAGAAATGAGCACCTTAGTAAAATGAGCCAATATGAAGCAGAACACATTGTTGGAGTGTCAGAATGCATAGATAGAAGGCAAATAAGCGATCTATGGCTTTATTTCGCTTAGTTGCTTACTCTTGAGTAGAAATGCATCTACACTCCAGAAATGAGCACCTTTGTAAAATGAGCCAAATTGAAGCAGAACACATTGTTGGAGTGTCAGAATGCATAGAAAGAAGGCAAGTAAGTGTTCTATGGCTTTATTTCGCTTAGTTGCTTACTCTTGAATAGAAATGCATCTGCACTCCAGAAATGAGCACCTTTGTAAAATGAGCCAAATTGAAGCAGAAGACATTGTTGGAGTGTCAGAATGCATAGATAGAAGGCAAATAAGTGTTCTATGGCTTTATTTCGCTTAGTTGCTTACTCTTGAGTAGAACTGCATGTTCACTCCAGAAATAAGCACCTTAGTAAAATGAGCCAAATTGAAGCAGAACACATTGTTGGAGTGTCAGAATGCATAGATGGAAGGCAAATAAGCGTTCTATGGCTTTTTTTCGCTTAGTTGCTTACTCTTGAGTAGAACTGCATGTTCACTCCAGAAATAAGCACCTTAGTAAAATGAGCCAATTTGAAGCAGAACACATTGTTGGAGTGTCAGAATGCATAGATAGAAGGCAAATAAGCGATCTATGGCTTTATTTCGCATAGTTGCTTACTCTTGAGTAGAAATGCATCTACACTCCAGAAATGAGCACCTTTGTAAAATGAGCCAAATTGAAGCAGAACACATTGTTGGAGTGTCAGAATGCATAGATAGAAGGCAAATAAGCGTTCTATGGCTTTATTTCGCTTAGTTGCTTACTCTTGAGTAGAACTACATGTTCACTCCAGAAATAAGCACCTTTGTAAAATGAGCCAAATTGAAGCAGAACACATTGTTGGAGTGTCAGAATGAATAGATGGAAGGCAAATAAGCGTTCTATGGCTTTCTTTTGCTTAGTAGCTTACTCTTGAGTAGAACAGCATCCGCACTCCAGAAATAAGCACCTTTGTAAAATGAGCCAAATTGAAGCAGAACACATTGTTGAAGTTTCAGAATGCGTAGCTTGAAGGCCAATAAGCGTTCTATGGCTTTGTTTCGCTTAGTTGCTTACTCTTGAGTAGAACTGCATGTTCACTCCAGAAATAAGCACCTTTGTAAAATGAGCCAAATTGAAGCAGAACACATTGTTGGAGTGTCAGAATGCATAGATAGTAGGCAAATAAGCGTTCTATGGCTTTATTTCGCTTAGTTGCTTACTCTTGAGTAGAAATGCATCTACACTCCAGAAATGAGCACCTTTGTAAAATGAGCCAAATTGAAGCAGAACACATTGTTGGAGTGTCAGAATGCATAGATAGAAGGCAAATAAGCGTTCTATGGCTTTATTTCGCTTAGTTGCTTACTCTTCAGTAGAACTTCATGTTCACTCCAGACATAATCACCTTTGTAAAATGAGCCAAATTGAAGCAGAACACATTGTTGGAGTGTCAGAATGCATAGATAGAAGGCAAATAAGCGTTCTATGGCTTTATTTCGCTTAGTTGCTTACTCTTGAGTAGAAATGCATATTCACTCCTGAAATAAGCACCTTTGTAAAATGAGCCAAATTGAAGCAGAACACATTGTTGAAGTGTCAGAATGCATAGATAGAAGGCAAATAAGCGTTCTATGGCTTTATTTCGCTTAGTTGCTTCCTCTTGAGTAGAACTGCATGTTCACTCCAGAAATGAGCACCTATGTAAAATGAGCCAAATTTAAGCAAAACACATTGTTGGAGTGTCAGAATGCATAGATAGAAGGCAAAAAAGCGTTCTATGGCTTTATTTCGCTTAGTTGCTTACTCTTGAGTAGAACTGCATGTTCACTCCAGAAATAAGCACCTTTGTAAATTGAGCCATATTGAAGCAGAACACATTGATGGAGTGTCAGAATGCATAGATAGAAGGCAAATAAGCGTTCTATGGCTTTATTTCGCTTAGTTGCTTACTCTTGAGTAGAACTGCATCGGCACTCCAGAAATAAGCATCTTTGTAAAATGAGCCAAATTGAAGCAGAACACATTGTTGAAGTGTCAGAATGCATAGATAGAAGGCAAATAAGCGTTCTATGACTTTATTTCGCTTAGTTGCTTACTCTTGAGTAGAACTGCATGTTCACTCCAGAAATAAGCACCTTTGTAAAGTAAGCCAAATTGAAGCAGAACACATTGTTGGAGTGTCAGAATGCATAGATAGAAGGCAAATAAGCGTTCTATGGCTTTATTTCGCTTAGTTGCTTACTCTTGAGTAGAAATGCATCTGCACTCCAGAAATAAGCACCTTTTTAAAATGAGCCATATTGAAGCAGAACACATTGTTGGAGTGTCAGAATGCATAGATAGAAGGCAAATAAGCGTTCTATGGCTTTATTTCGCTTAGTTGCTTACTCTTGAGTAGAAATGCATCTGCACTCCAGAAATAAGCACCTTTTTAAAATGAGCCATATTGAAGCAGAACACATTGATGGAGTGTCAGAATGCATAGATAGAAGGCAAATAAGCGTTCTATGGCTTTATTTCGCTTAGTTGCTTACTCTTGAGTAGAACTGCATCAGCACTCCAGAAATGAGCAGCTTTGTAAAATGAGGCAAAGTGAAGCAAAACACATTGTTGGAGTGTCAGAATGCATAGATAGAAGGCAAATAAGCGTTCTATGGCTTTATTTCGCTTAGTTGCTTACTCTTGAGTAGAACTGCATCCGCACTCCAGAAATAAGCACCTTTATGAAATGAGCCAAATTGAAGCAGAACACATTGTTGGAGTGTCAGAATGCATAGAAAAAAGCAAATAAGCGTTCTATGACTTTATTTCGCTTAGTTGCTTACTCTTGAGTAGAACTGCATCCGCACTCCAGAAATGAGCACCTTTGTAAAATGAGCCAAATTGAAGCAGAACACATTGTTGGAGTGTCAGAATGCATAGAAAGAAGGCAAGTAAGTGTTCTATGGCTTTATTTCGCTTAGTTGCTTACTCTTGAGTAGAACTGCATGTTCACTCCAGAAATAAGCACCTTTGTAAAATGAGCCAAATTGAAGCAGAACACATTGTTGGAGTGTCAGAATGCATAGATGGAAGGCAAATAAGCGTACTATGGCTTTTTTTCGCTTAGTTGCTTACTCTTGAGTAGAACTGCATGTTCACTCCAGAAATAAGCACCTTTGTAAAATGAGCCAAATTGAAGCAGAACACATTGTTGGAGTGTCAGAATGCATAGATAGAAGGCAAATAAGCGTTCTATGGCTTTATTTCGCTTAGTTGCTTACTCTTGAGTAGAAATGCATCTGCACTCCAGTAATAAGCACCTTTGTAAAATGAGCCAAATTGAAGCAGAACACATTGTTGGAGTGTCAGAATGCATAGATAGAAGGCAAATAAGCGTTCTATGGCTTTATTTCGCTTAGTTGCTTACTCTTGAGTAGAAATGCATCTACACTCCAGAAATGAGCACCTTTATGAAATGAGCCAAATTGATGCAGAACACATTGTTGGAGTGTCAGAATGCATAGATAGAAGGCAAATAAGCGTTCTATGACTTTATTTCGCTTAGTTGCTTACTCTTGAGTAGAACTGCATCCGCACTCCAGAAATGAGCACCTTTGTAAAATGAGCCAAATTGAAGCAGAAGACATTGTTGGAGTGTCAGAATGCATAGATAGAAGGCAAATAAGCGTTCTATGGCTTTATTTCGCTTAGTTGCTTACTCTTGAGTAGAACTGCATATTCACTCCAGAAATAAGCACCTTTGTAAAATGAGCCAAATTGAAGCAGAACACATTGTTGGAGTGTCAGAATGCATAGATGGAAGGCAAATAAGTGTTCTATGGCTTTTTTTCGCTTAGTTGCTTACTCTTGAGTAGAACTGCATGTTCACTTCAGAAATAAGCACCTTTGTAAAATGAGCCAAATTGAAGCAGAACACATTGTTGGAGTGTCAGAATGCATAGAAAGAAGGCAAGTAAGTGTTCTATGGCTTTATTTCGCTTAGTTGCTTACTCTTGAATAGAAATGCATCTGCACTCCAGAAATGAGCACCTTTGTAAAATGAGCCAAATTGAAGCAGAAGACATTGTTGGAGTGTCAGAATGCATAGATAGAAGGCAAATAAGTGTTCTATGGCTTTATTTCGCTTAGTTGCTTACTCTTGAGTAGAACTGCATGTTCACTCCAGAAATAAGCACCTTTGTAAAATGAGCCAAATTGAAGCAGAACACATTGTTGGAGTGTCAGAATGCATAGATGGAAGGCAAATAAGCGTTCTATGGCTTTTTTTCGCTTAGTTGCTTACTCTTGAGTAGAACTGCATGTTCACTCCAGAAATAAGCACCTTAGTAAAATGAGCCAATTTGAAGCAGAACACATTGTTGGAGTGTCAGAATGCATAGATAGAAGGCAAATAAGCGATCTATGGCTTTATTTCGCATAGTTGCTTACTCTTGAGTAGAAATGCATCTACACTCCAGAAATGAGCACCTTTGTAAAATGAGCCAAATTGAAGCAGAACACATTGTTGGAGTGTCAGAATGCATAGATAGAAGGCAAATAAGCGTTCTATGGCTTTATTTCGCTTAGTTGCTTACTCTTGAGTAGAAATGCATCTGCACTCCAGTAATAAGCACCTTTGTAAAATGAGCCAAATTGAAGCAGAACACATTGTTGGAGTGTCAGAATGCATAGATAGAAGGCAAATAAGCGTTCTATGGCTTTATTTCGCTTAGTTGCTTACTCTTGAGTAGAAATGCATCTACACTCCAGAAATGAGCACCTTTATGAAATGAGCCAAATTGATGCAGAACACATTGTTGGAGTGTCAGAATGCATAGATAGAAGGCAAATAAGCGTTCTATGACTTTATTTCGCTTAGTTGCTTACTCTTGAGTAGAACTGCATCCGCACTCCAGAAATGAGCACCTTTGTAAAATGAGCCAAATTGAAGCAGAAGACATTGTTGGAGTGTCAGAATGCATAGATAGAAGGCAAATAAGCGTTCTATGGCTTTATTTCGCTTAGTTGCTTACTCTTGAGTAGAACTGCATGTTCACTCCAGAAATAAGCACCTTTGTAAAATGAGCCAAATTGAAGCAGAAGACATTGTTGGAGTGTCAGAATGCATAGATGGAAGGCAAATAAGTGTTCTATGGCTTTTTTTCGCTTAGTTGCTTACTCTTGAGTAGAACTGCATGTTCACTCCAGAAATAAGCACCTTTGTAAAATGAGCCAAATTGAAGCAGAGCACATTGTTGAAGTTTCAGAATGCATAGATTGAAGGCCAATAAGCGTTCTATGGCTTTGTTTCGCTTAGTTGCTTACTCTTGAGTAGAACTGCATGTTCACTCCAGAAATGAGCACCTTAGTAAAATGAGCCAATATGAAGCAGAACACATTGTTGGAGTGTCAGAATGCATAGATAGAAGGCAAATAAGCGATCTATGGCTTTATTTCGCTTAGTTGCTTACTCTTGAGTAGAAATGCATCTACACTCCAGAAATGAGCACCTTTGTAAAATGAGCCAAATTGAAGCAGAACACATTGTTGGAGTGTCAGAATGCATAGATAGAAGGCAAATAAGCGTTCTATGGCTTTATTTCGCTTAGTTGCTTACTCTTGAGTAGAAATGCATCTGCACTCCAGTAATAAGCACCTTTGTAAAATGAGCCAAATTGAAGCAGAACACATTGTTGGAGTGTCAGAATGCATAGATAGAAGGCAAATAAGCGTTCTATGGCTTTATTTCGCTTAGTTGCTTACTCTTGAATAGAAATGCATCTGCACTCCAGAAATGAGCACCTTTGTAAAGTAAGCCAAATTGAAGCAGAACACATTGTTGGAGTGTCAGAATGCATAGATAGAAGGCAAATAAGCGTTCTATGGCTTTATTTCGCTTAGTTGCTTACTCTTGAATAGAAATGCATCTGCACTCCAGAAATGAGCACCTTTGTAAAATGAGCCAAATTGAAGCAGAAGACATTGTTGGAGTGTCAGAATGCATAGATAGAAGGCAAATAAGTGTTCTATGGCTTTATTTCGCTTAGTTGCTTACTCTTGAGTAGAACTGCATGTTCACTCCAGAAATAAGCACCTTTGTAAAATGAGCCAAATTGAAGCAGAACACATTGTTGGAGTGTCAGAATGCATAGATGGAAGGCAAATAAGCGTACTATGGCTTTTTTTCGCTTAGTTGCTTACTCTTGAGTAGAACTGCATGTTCACTCCAGAAATAAGCACCTTTGTAAAATGAGCCAAATTGAAGCAGAACACATTGTTGGAGTGTCAGAATGCATAGATAGAAGGCAAATAAGCGTTCTATGGCTTTATTTCGCTTAGTTGCTTACTCTTGAGTAGAAATGCATCTGCACTCCAGTAATAAGCACCTTTGTAAAATGAGCCAAATTGAAGCAGAACACATTGTTGGAGTGTCAGAATGCATAGATAGAAGGCAAATAAGCGTTCTATGGCTTTATTTCGCTTAGTTGCTTACTCTTGAGTAGAAATGCATCTACACTCCAGAAATGAGCACCTTTATGAAATGAGCCAAATTGATGCAGAACACATTGTTGGAGTGTCAGAATGCATAGATAGAAGGCAAATAAGCGTTCTATGACTTTATTTCGCTTAGTTGCTTACTCTTGAGTAGAACTGCATCCGCACTCCAGAAATGAGCACCTTTGTAAAATGAGCCAAATTGAAGCAGAACACATTGTTGGAGTGTCAGAATGCATAGATGGAAGGCAAATAAGTGTTCTATGGCTTTTTTTCGCTTAGTTGCTTACTCTTGAGTAGAACTGCATGTTCACTTCAGAAATAAGCACCTTTGTAAAATGAGCCAAATTGAAGCAGAACACATTGTTGGTGTGCCAGAATGCATAGATAGAAGGCAAATAAGCGTTCTATGGCTTTCTTTTGCTTAGTAGCTTACTCTTGAGTAGAACAGCATCCGCACTCCAGAAATAAGCACCTTTGTAAAATGAGCCAAATTGAAGCAGAACACATTGTTGAAGTTTCAGAATGCATAGATTGAAGGCCAATAAGCGTTCTATGGCTTTGTTTCGCTTAGTTGCTTACTCTTGAGTAGAACTGCATGTTCACTCCAGAAATGAGCACCTTAGTAAAATGAGCCAATATCATAGAATCATAGAATCATAGAATCATAGAGTTGGAAGAGACCACAAGGGCCATCCAGTCCAACCCCCTGCCAAGCAGGAAACACCATCAAAGCATTCCTGACAGATGGCTGTCAAGCCTCTGCTTAAAGACCTCCAAAGAAGGAGACTCCACCACACTCCTTGGCAGCAAATTCCACTGCCGAACAGCTCTTACTGTCAGGAAGTTCTTCCTAATGTTTAGGTGGAATTTTCTTTCTTGTAGTTTGAATCCGTTGCTCCGTGTCCGCTTCTCTGGAGCAGCAGAAAACAACCTTTCTCCCTCCTCTATATGACATCCTTTTATATATTTGAACATGGTTATCATATCACCCCTTAACCTTCTCTTCTCCAGGCTAAACATACCCAGCTCCCTAAGCCGTTCCTCATAAGGCATCGTTTCCAGGCCTTTGACCATTTTGGTTGCCCTCTTCTGGACACGTTCCAGCTTATCAGTATCCTTCTTGAACTGTGGTGCCCAGAACTGGACACAATACTCCAGGTGAGGTCTGACCAGAGCAGAATACAGTGGTACTATTACTTCCCTTGATCTAGATGCTATACTCCTATTGATGCAGCCCAGAATTGCATTGGCTTTTTTAGCTGCTGCATCACACTGCTGACTCATGTCAAGTTTGTGGTCAACCAAAACTCCTAGATCCTTTTCACATGTACTGCTCTCAAGCCAGGTGTCTCCCATCCTGTATTTGTGCCTTTCATTTTTTTTGCCCAAGTGTAGTACTTTACATTTCTCCTTGTTAAAATTCATCTTGTTTGCTGTGGCCCAGTTGTCTAATCTGTTAAGGTCATTCTGAAGTGTGATCCTGTCCTCTGGGGTGTTAGCCACCCCTCCCAACTTGGTGTCATCTGCAAACTTGCTCAGGATTCCCTCAAGCCCATCATCCAAGTCATTGATAAAGATGTTGAACAAGACTGGGCCCAAGACAGAACCCTGTGGCACCCCACTAGTCACTACTCTCCAGGATGAGGAGGAGCCATTGATGAGCACCCTTTGGGTTCGGTCAGTAATCCAGCTACAAATCCACTGAATGGTAGCATTGTCTAGCCCACATTTTACCAGCTTCTTTACAAGAATATCATGGGGCACCTTGTCAAAGGCCTTGCTGAAATCAAGATAGGCTACATCCACAGCGTTCCCTTCATCTACCAGGCTTGTAATTCTGTCAAAAAATGAGATCAGATTAGTCTGACATGACTTATTTTTCAGGAACCCATGCTGACTTTTAGTGATCACAGAGTTTCTTTCTAGGTGCTCACAGACTGTTTGCTTAATGATCTGCTCTAGAATCTTTCCTGGTATTGATGTCAGGCTGACTGGGCGGTAATTGTTTGGGTCCTCTCTTTTCCCCTTTTTGAAAATAGGGACAACATTTGCCCTCCTCCAGTCTGCTGGAACTTCGCCTGTTCTCCAGGAATTTTCAAAGATTATTGCCAGTGGTTCTGAAATCACCTCTGCCAGTTCTTTTAATACTCTTGGATGTAGTTCATCTGGCCCTGGAGACTTGAATACATCTAAACTAGCCAAGTATTCTTGTACTACCTCCTTACTTATTCTGGGCTGTGTTTCCCCTGCTGAATCATCTGCTCCATATTCTTCAGGTCGGGCGTTGTTTTCTTTCTTGGAGAAGACTGAGGCAAAGAAGGCATTGAGGAGTTCTGCCCTTTCTCTGTCCCCTGTTTGCATTTCACCATCTTCTCCTCTGAGTGACCCCACTGTTTCCTTATTTTTCCTTTTGCTACGGACATACCCATAAAAGCCCTTTTTGTTGCTTTTAACCTCTCTGGCGAGCCTGAGTTCATTCTGTGCTTTAGCTTTTCTGACTTTGTCTCTACACGTGCTGGCTATATGTTTGAATTCCTCTCTGGAGATTTCCCCCCTTTTCCATTTTTTGTACATATCCCTTTTAAATCTTAACTCAGTCAAAAGTTCTTTAGATAGCCAGCCTGGCTTCTTTAGGCACCTTCCATGTTTCCGTCTCATTGGTATTGCCTGAAGTTGTGCTTTTAATATCTCCCTTTTAACAAACTCCCAACCATCATGAACTCCCTTCCCTTTTAGTATTACTGTCCATGGGATTTCACCCAGCGTTTCCCTAAGTTTTCTGAAGTCGGCTTTCTTAAAGTCTAGAATTTGGACCTTAGTATGCTTGGTTGCTCCTTTCCGCTGGATAATAAACTCCAGAAGAGCATGGTCACTCCCACCTAATGATCCTGCCACTTCTACCCCACTAACCAAGTCATCACTATTGGTTAGGACCAGATCTAAAATGGCTGATCCTCTTGTTGCTTCTCCCACTTTCTGGACAATGAAGTTGTCTGCAAGGCCAGTGAGGAATCTGTTCGACCTTATGCTCTTGGCTGAGTTTGACATCCAACAAATATCAGGATAGTTGAAATCCCCCATTACTACTATCTCACTTCCTTTGGAATGCTTGGCCATCTGTTCCAGGAAGGCATCATCTGTGTCCTCAGTTTGGCTTGGGGATCTATAGTAAACTCCCACAATGAGATCACTGTTGTTTTTCTCTCCCTTAATTTTGACCCAGATACTCTCAATTTGGCTTTGAAGTTTTAAATCCTGGATCTCTTCACAGGTATACATATCCCTAACATATAAAGCTACTCCTCCTCCTTTCCTGTTTGGTCTATTTCTCTTAAATAGATTGTATCCCTCTATTACTACATTCCAGTCATGAGACTCATCCCACCAGGTTTCAGTGATGCCTATTATGTCATATTTAGTTTGCTGTACCAAGAGCTCAAGTTCATCTTGTTTATTTCCCATGCTCTGTGCATTAGTATACAGACATTGAAGACCGTTGATCATTCCCCCATGTCTCTTATTTAAGGATATTTTCGTCCCACCACTAGGTCTGCATGCTGCTTGCTCCATTTGGTCCTTGACATTTGGATGATCATCTTCAGCATTTGATAGACTCCTACCTTCAGGACCACTGTCTCCCTCCCCCACATAAGTCAGTTTAAAGCCCTCCTGATGAGGTTTTTGAGTTTCGTGGCAAAAACATTCCTCCCAACTTTTGTGAGGTGCAGTCCATCACTTGCCAGAAGTCCATCTTCAAGAAACTGCAGACCGTGATCTAGGAATCCAAACCGTTCCTGTTTGCACCATTTGCGAAGCCAGTTGTTCACTTCCCCTATTTTTCCCTCTCTCCCTGGGCCATGTCGTTCAACTGGGAGGACAGAAGAGATGACAATTTGTGCATCTAATTGCTTCAACTTCCTGCCCAGAGCCTCATAATCATTTTTGATCTTCTGTAAGCTATGGCTTGCAGTGTCATTGGTTCCCACATGCACCAAAAGGAAGGGGTATTTGTCGGTGGGTTTTATGATTCCTTGCAGCCGTTCTGTTACATCTTTGATCTTGGCCCCAGGTAGACAGCACACCTCTCGAGACATCTTGTCAGGCCCACAGATCACTGCTTCTGTACCCCTCAGTAGGGAATCCCCAATCACCACTACACGCCTCTTCATAGGCTTGGTTGGGATTCTTCTATGTGCTGTCCCTTCCAAGGTTACCTGCATATTTCCAGAGGACTGACTAGGTTGCTCGTCTTCATATTCCTCATCAACTGTGATGAGGGAGAGATCCTCAGGTGGAGTCTGTTCGTCGTCTTCCATGAGCACTTCAAAACGGTTGTGTAATTCTAAGCACTCAGAGCGATCCCTGGGCCTTCTACTTCTATGAGTCACGTTCCTCCATACATCTGGCTGCTGTGTTGGGGAACTGACCTCCTCCTCAGGGAGATCCCCTGTCTCCTCCTTGGTGCAGACAGTGTGCTCTGCTGCATCCAAGAAAAGCTCCAGCTCTTTAATTCTCTGGAGCGTAGATACACGCCCCTGAAGCTGCTGCACCTTCTCTTCCAGAAGGGCAACCTTGTTTTCTAGTAGGGCAACCAACTTGCAATTGTTGCAGGTGTAGCTACCCACATCCTTTGGCAAGAAAACAAACATTGCACAGGAATTGCAGGTGACAATGGTTGTTCCCTCCACCTCCATCTTGAAAACCTTGAGGTCAAGGGGGAAAGAGGAAGAGGCCTAGGTCCCCCCTAACAAACGTATGAGACTTGCTGCCCTAGGTCAAAAAGATGGGTCAAACTGCGCGCGCCGCTAGGCGCGCGCCGCTGCACTCCAAGCTCTGACTAGCTCCGCCCACAGCTAATCACCTGAACTTCCTGACTCACACTTCTAGGTGAAAGGTCACAGCCAGAAACAAACAAGGTCACAGCCAGAAACAAACACCCACACAAGCCTGGACAGTCACCCAAATCCAAGAGGCAGCAGCCCTAGAAAACCAGCACAAGCACACAAACAAGTAAGAAAACAAATAAGCACACAAACTTACTCACACACAGCCCCAAAAGACAAAACCACAAAACCTACAGAGTGTCTTCCAAGCTCAGCTCACCTTCTGCTCCTTCCTCAGTCGCTGCACTCCAAGCTCCAATATGAAGCAGAACACATTGTTGGAGTGTCAGAATGCATAGATAGAAGGCAAATAAGCGATCTATGGCTTTATTTCGCTTAGTTGCTTACTCTTGAGTAGAAATGCATCTACACTCCAGAAATGAGCACCTTTGTAAAATGAGCCAAATTGAAGCAGAACACATTGTTGGAGTGTCAGAATGCATAGAAAGAAGGCAAGTAAGTGTTCTATGGCTTTATTTCGCTTAGTTGCTTACTCTTGAATAGAAATGCATCTGCACTCCAGAAATGAGCACCTTTGTAAAATGAGCCAAATTGAAGCAGAAGACATTGTTGGAGTGTCAGAATGCATAGATAGAAGGCAAATAAGTGTTCTATGGCTTTATTTCGCTTAGTTGCTTACTCTTGAGTAGAACTGCATGTTCACTCCAGAAATAAGCACCTTTGTAAAATGAGCCAAATTGAAGCAGAACACATTGTTGGAGTGTCAGAATGCATAGATGGAAGGCAAATAAGCGTTCTATGGCTTTTTTTCGCTTAGTTGCTTACTCTTGAGTAGAACTGCATGTTCACTCCAGAAATAAGCACCTTAGTAAAATGAGCCAATTTGAAGCAGAACACATTGTTGGAGTGTCAGAATGCATAGATAGAAGGCAAATAAGCGATCTATGGCTTTATTTCGCATAGTTGCTTACTCTTGAGTAGAAATGCATCTACACTCCAGAAATGAGCACCTTTGTAAAATGAGCCAAATTGAAGCAGAACACATTGTTGGAGTGTCAGAATGCATAGATAGAAGGCAAATAAGCGTTCTATGGCTTTATTTCGCTTAGTTGCTTACTCTTGAGTAGAAATGCATCTGCACTCCAGTAATAAGCACCTTTGTAAAATGAGCCAAATTGAAGCAGAACACATTGTTGGAGTGTCAGAATGCATAGATAGAAGGCAAATAAGCGTTCTATGGCTTTATTTCGCTTAGTTGCTTACTCTTGAGTAGAAATGCATCTACACTCCAGAAATGAGCACCTTTATGAAATGAGCCAAATTGATGCAGAACACATTGTTGGAGTGTCAGAATGCATAAATAGAAGGCAAATAAGCGTTCTATGACTTTATTTCGCTTAGTTGCTTACTCTTGAGTAGAACTGCATGTTCACTCCAGAAATAAGCACCTTTGTAAAATGAGCCAAATTGAAGCAGAAGACATTGTTGGAGTGTCAGAATGCACAGATAGACGGCAAATAAGCGTTCTATCGCTTTATTTCGCTTAGTTGCTTACTCTTGAGTAGAACTGCATGTTCACGCCAGAAATAAGCATCTTTGTGAAATGAGTCAAATTGAAGCAGAAAACATTGTTGGAGTGTCAGAATGCACAGATAGAAGGCAAATAAGCGTTCTATCGCTTTATTTCGCTTAGTTGCTTATTCTTGAGTAGAACTGCATGTTCACGCCAGAAATAAGCATCTTTGTAAAATGAGCCAAATTGAAGCAGAAAACATTGTTGGAGTGTCAGAATGCACAGATAGACGGCAAATAAGCGTTCTATCGCTTTATTTCGCTTATTTGCTTACTCTTGAGTAGAACTGCATGTTCACGCCAGAAATAAGCATCTTTGTGAAATGAGTCAAATTGAAGCAGAAAGCATTGTTGGAGTGTCAGAATGCACAGATAGAAGGCAAATAAGCGTTCCATGGCTTTATGTCGCTTAGTTGCTTACTCTTGAGTAGAACTGCATGTTCACGCCAGAAATAAGCATCATTGTGAAATGAGTCAAATTGAAGCAGAAAACATTGTTGGAGTGTCAGAATGCACAGATAGAAGGCAAATAAGCGTTCCATGGCTTTATTTCGCTTAGTTGCTTACTCTTGAGTAGAACTGCTTGTTCACGCCAGAAATAAGCATCTTTGTAAAATGAGCCAAATTGAAGCAGAAAACATTGTTGGAGTGTCAGAATGCACAGATAGACGGCAAATAAGCGTTCTATCGCTTTATTTCGCTTAGTTGCTTACTCTTGAGTAGAACTGCATGTTCACGCCAGAAATAAGCATCTTTGTAAAATGAGCCAAATTGAAGCAGAAAACATTGTTGGAGTGTCAGAATGCACAGATAGAAGGCAAATAAGCGTTCTATCGCTTTATTTCGCTTAGTTGCTTACTCTTGAGTAGAACTGCATGTTCACGCCAGAAATAAGCATCTTTGTGAAATGAGTCAAATTAGAATCATAGAATCATAGAATCATAGAATCATAGAATCATAGAGTTGGAAGAGACCACAAGGGCCATCCAGTCCAACCCCCTGCCAAGCAGGAAACACCATCAAAGCATTCCTGACAGATGGCTGTCAAGCCTCTGCTTAAAGACCTCCAAAGAAGGAGACTCCACCACACTCCTTGGCAGCAAATTCCACTGCCGAACAGCTCTTACTGTCAGGAAGTTCTTCCTAATGTTTAGGTGGAATTTTCTTTCTTGTAGTTTGAATCCGTTGCTCCGTGTCCGCTTCTCTGGAGCAGCAGAAAACAACCTTTCTCCCTCCTTTATATGACATCCTTTTATATATTTGAACATGGTTATCATATCACCCCTTAACCTTCTCTTCTCCAGGCTAAACATACCCAGCTCCCTAAGCCGTTCCTCACAAGGCATCGTTTCCAGGCCTTTGACCATTTTGGTTGCCCTCTTCTGGACACGTTCCAGCTTATCAGTATCCTTCTTGAACTGTGGTGCCCAGAACTGGACACAATACTCCAGGTGAGGTCTGACCAGAGCAGAATACAGTGGTACTATTACTTCCCTTGATCTAGATGCTATACTCCTATTGATGCAGCCCAGAATTGCATTGGCTTTTTTAGCTGCTGCATCACACTGCTGACTCATGTCAAGTTTGTGGTCAACCAAAACTCCTAGATCCTTTTCACATGTACTGCTCTCAAGCCAGGTGTCTCCCATCCTGTATTTGTGCCTTTCATTTTTTTTGCCCAAGTGTAGTACTTTACATTTCTCCTTGTTAAAATTCATCTTGTTTGCTTTGGCCCAGTTGTCTAATCTGTTAAGGTCATTCTGAAGTGTGATCCTGTCCTCTGGGGTGTTAGCCACCCCTCCCAACTTGGTGTCATCTGCAAACTTGCTCAGGATTCCCTCAAGCCCATCATCCAAGTCATTGATAAAGATGTTGAACAAGACTGGGCCCAAGACAGAACCCTGTGGCACCCCACTAGTCACTACTCTCCAGGATGAGGAGGAGCCATTGATGAGCACCCTTTGGGTTCGGTCAGTAATCCAGCTACAAATCCACTGAATGGTAGCATTGTCTAGCCCACATTTTACCAGCTTCTTTACAAGAATATCATGGGGCACCTTGTCAAAGGCCTTGCTGAAATCAAGATAGGCTACATCCACAGCGTTCCCTTCATCTACCAGGCTTGTAATTCTGTCAAAAAATGAGATCAGATTAGTCTGACATGACTTATTTTTCAGGAACCCATGCTGACTTTTAGTGATCACAGAGTTTCTTTCTAGGTGCTCACAGACTGTTTGCTTAATGATCTGCTCTAGAATCTTTCCTGGTATTGATGTCAGGCTGACTGGGCGGTAATTGTTTGGGTCCTCTCTTTTCCCCTTTTTGAAAATAGGGACAACATTTGCCCTCCTCCAGTCTGCTGGAACTTCGCCTGTTCTCCAGGAATTTTCAAAGATTATTGCCAGTGGTTCTGAAATCACCTCTGCCAGTTCTTTTAATACTCTTGGATGTAGTTCATCTGGCCCTGGAGACTTGAATACATCTAAACTAGCCAAGTATTCTTGTACTACCTCCTTACTTATTCTGGGCTGTGTTTCCCCTGCTGAATCATCTGCTCCATATTCTTCAGGTCGGGCGTTGTTTTCTTTCTTGGAGAAGACTGAGGCAAAGAAGGCATTGAGGAGTTCTGCCCTTTCTCTGTCCCCTGTTTGCATTTCACCATCTTCTCCTCTGAGTGACCCCACTGTTTCCTTGTTTTTCCTTTTGCTACGGACATACCCATAAAAGCCCTTTTTGTTGCTTTTAACCTCTCTGGCGAGCCTGAGTTCATTCTGTGCTTTAGCTTTTCTGACTTTGTCTCTACACGTGCTGGCTATATGTTTGAATTCCTCTCTGGAGATTTCCCCCCTTTTCCATTTTTTGTACATATCCCTTTTAAATCTTAACTCAGTCAAAAGTTCTTTAGATAGCCAGCCTGGCTTCTTTAGGCACCTTCCATGTTTCCGTCTCATTGGTATTGCCTGAAGTTGTGCTTTTAATATCTCCCTTTTAACAAACTCCCAACCATCATGAACTCCCTTCCCTTTTAGTATTACTGTCCATGGGATTTCACCCAGCGTTTCCCTAAGTTTTCTGAAGTCGGCTTTCTTAAAGTCTAGAATTTGGACCTTAGTATGCTTGGTTGCTCCTTTCCGCTGGATAATAAACTCCAGAAGAGCATGGTCACTCCCACCTAATGATCCTGCCACTTCTACCCCACTAACCAAGTCATCACTATTGGTTAGGACCAGATCTAAAATGGCTGATCCTCTTGTTGCTTCTCCCACTTTCTGGACAATGAAGTTGTCTGCAAGGCCAGTGAGGAATCTGTTCGACCTTATGCTCTTGGCTGAGTTTGACATCCAACAAATATCAGGATAGTTGAAATCCCCCATTACTACTATCTCACTTCCTTTGGAATGCTTGGCCATCTGTTCCAGGAAGGCATCATCTGTGTCCTCAGTTTGGCTTGGGGATCTATAGTAAACTCCCACAATGAGATCACTGTTGTTTTTCTCTCCCTTAATTTTGACCCAGATACTCTCAATTTGGCTTTGAAATTTTAAATCCTGGATCTCTTCACAGGTATACATATCCCTAACATATAAAGCTACTCCTCCTCCTTTCCTGTTTGGTCTATTTCTCTTAAATAGATTGTATCCCTCTATTACTACATTCCAGTCATGAGACTCATCCCACCAGGTTTCAGTGATGCCTATTATGTCATATTTAGTTTGCTGTACCAAGAGCTCAAGTTCATCTTGTTTATTTCCCATGCTCTGTGCATTAGTATACAGACATTGAAGACCGTTGATCATTCCCCCATGTCTCTTATTTAAGGATATTTTCGTCCCACCACTAGGTCTGCATGCTGCTTGCTCCATTTGGTCCTTGACATTTGGATGATCATCTTCAGCATTTGATAGACTCCTACCTTCAGGACCACTGTCTCCCTCCCCCACATAAGTCAGTTTAAAGCCCTCCTGATGAGGTTTTTGAGTTTTGTGGCAAAAACATTCCTCCCAACTTTTGTGAGGTGCAGTCCATCACTTGCCAGAAGTCCATCTTCAAGAAACTGCAGACCGTGATCTAGGAATCCAAACCGTTCCTGTTTGCACCATTTGCGAAGCCAGTTGTTCACTTCCCCTATTTTTCCCTCTCTCCCTGGGCCATGTCGTTCAACTGGGAGGACAGAAGAGATGACAATTTGTGCATCTAATTGCTTCAACTTCCTGCCCAGAGCCTCATAATCATTTTTGATCTTCTGTAAGCTATGGCTTGCAGTGTCATTGGTTCCCACATGCACCAAAAGGAAGGGGTATTTGTCGGTGGGTTTTATGATTCCTTGCAGCCGTTCTGTTACATCTTTGATCTTGGCCCCAGGTAGACAGCACACCTCTCGAGACATCTTGTCAGGCCCACAGATCACTGCTTCTGTACCCCTCAGTAGGGAATCCCCAATCACCACTACACGCCTCTTCATAGGCTTGGTTGGGATTCTTCTATGTGTTGTCCCTTCCAAGGTTACCTGCATATTTCCAGAGGACTGACTTGGTTGCTCGTCTTCATATTCCTCATCAACTGTGATGAGGGAGAGATCCTCAGGTGGAGTCTGTTCCTCGTCTTCCATGAGCACTTCAAAACGGTTGTGTAATTCTAAGCACTCAGAGCGATCCCTGGGCCTTCTACTTCTATGAGTCACGTTCCTCCATACATCTGGCTGCTGTGTTGGGGAACTGACCTCCTCCTCAGGGAGATCCCCTGTCTCCTCCTTGGTGCAGACAGTGTGCTCTGCTGCATCCAAGAAAAGCTCCAGCTCTTTAATTCTCTGGAGCGTAGATACACGCCCCTGAAGCTGCTGCACCTTCTCTTCCAGAAGGGCAACCTTGTTTTCTAGTAGGGCAACCAACTTGCAATTGTTGCAGGTGTAGCTACCCACATCCTTTGGCAAGAAAACAAACATTGCACAGGAATTGCACGTGACAATGGTTGTTCCCTCCACCTCCATCTTGAAAACCTTGAGGTCAAGGGGGAAAGAGGAAGAGGCCTAGGCCCCCCCTAACAAACGTATGAGACTTGCTGCCCTAGGTCAAAAAGATGGGTCAAACCCACCCACACAAGCCTGGACAGTCTCCCAAATCCAAGAGGCAGCAGCCCTAGAAAACCAGCACAAGCACACAAACAAGTAAGATAAGCACACAAACTTACTCACACACAGCCCCAAAAGACAAAACCACAAAACCTACAGAGTGTATCCCAAGCTCAGCTCACCTTCTGCTCCTTCCTCAGTCGCTGCACTCCAAGCTCTGACTAGCTCCGCCCACAGCTAATCACCTGAACTTCCTGACTCACACTTCTAGGTGAAAGGTCACAGCCAGAAACAAACAAGGTCACAGCCAGAAACAAACACCCACACAAGCCTGGACAGTCTCCCAAATCCAAGAGGCAGCAGCCCTAGAAAACCAGCACAAGCACACAAACCAGTAAGATAAGCACACAAACTTACTCACACACAGCCCCAAAAGACAAAACCACAAAACCTACAGAGTGTCTCCCAAGCTCAGCTCACCTTCTGCTCCTTCCTCAGTCGCTGAACTCCAAGCTCTGACTAGCTCCGCCCACAGCTAATCACCTGAACTTCCTGACTCACACTTCTAGGTGAAAGGTCACAGCCAGAAACAAACAAGGTCACAGCCAGAAACAAACACCCACACAAGCCTGGACAGTCTCCCAAATCCAAGAGGCAGCAGCCCTTCTGCTCCTTCCTCAGTCGCTGCACTCCAAGCTCTGACTAGCTCCGCCCACAGCTAATCACCTGAACTTCCTGACTCACACTTCTAGGTGAAAGGTCACAGCCAGAAACAAACAAGGTCACAGCCAGAAACAAACACCCACACAAGCCTGGACAGTCACCCAAATCCAAGAGGCAGCAGCCCTAGAAAACCAGCACAAGCACACAAACAAGTAAGAAAACAAATAAGCACACAAACTTACTCACACACAGCCCCAAAAGACAAAACCACAAAACCTACAGAGTGTCTTCCAAGCTCAGCTCACCTTCTGCTCCTTCCTCAGTCGCTGCACTCCAAGCTCCAATATGAAGCAGAACACATTGTTGGAGTGTCAGAATGCATAGATAGAAGGCAAATAAGCGATCTATGGCTTTATTTCGCTTAGTTGCTTACTCTTGAGTAGAAATGCATCTACACTCCAGAAATGAGCACCTTTGTAAAATGAGCCAAATTGAAGCAGAACACATTGTTGGAGTGTCAGAATGCATAGAAAGAAGGCAAGTAAGTGTTCTATGGCTTTATTTCGCTTAGTTGCTTACTCTTGAATAGAAATGCATCTGCACTCCAGAAATGAGCACCTTTGTAAAATGAGCCAAATTGAAGCAGAAGACATTGTTGGAGTGTCAGAATGCATAGATAGAAGGCAAATAAGTGTTCTATGGCTTTATTTCGCTTAGTTGCTTACTCTTGAGTAGAACTGCATGTTCACTCCAGAAATAAGCACCTTTGTAAAATGAGCCAAATTGAAGCAGAACACATTGTTGGAGTGTCAGAATGCATAGATGGAAGGCAAATAAGCGTTCTATGGCTTTTTTTCGCTTAGTTGCTTACTCTTGAGTAGAACTGCATGTTCACTCCAGAAATAAGCACCTTAGTAAAATGAGCCAATTTGAAGCAGAACACATTGTTGGAGTGTCAGAATGCATAGATAGAAGGCAAATAAGCGATCTATGGCTTTATTTCGCATAGTTGCTTACTCTTGAGTAGAAATGCATCTACACTCCAGAAATGAGCACCTTTGTAAAATGAGCCAAATTGAAGCAGAACACATTGTTGGAGTGTCAGAATGCATAGATAGAAGGCAAATAAGCGTTCTATGGCTTTATTTCGCTTAGTTGCTTACTCTTGAGTAGAAATGCATCTGCACTCCAGTAATAAGCACCTTTGTAAAATGAGCCAAATTGAAGCAGAACACATTGTTGGAGTGTCAGAATGCATAGATAGAAGGCAAATAAGCGTTCTATGGCTTTATTTCGCTTAGTTGCTTACTCTTGAGTAGAAATGCATCTACACTCCAGAAATGAGCACCTTTATGAAATGAGCCAAATTGATGCAGAACACATTGTTGGAGTGTCAGAATGCATAGATAGAAGGCAAATAAGCGTTCTATGACTTTATTTCGCTTAGTTGCTTACTCTTGAGTAGAACTGCATCCGCACTCCAGAAATGAGCACCTTTGTAAAATGAGCCAAATTGAAGCAGAAGACATTGTTGGAGTGTCAGAATGCATAGATAGAAGGCAAATAAGCGTTCTATGGCTTTATTTCGCTTAGTTGCTTACTCTTGAGTAGAACTGCATGTTCACTCCAGAAATAAGCACCTTTGTAAAATGAGCCAAATTGAAGCAGAAGACATTGTTGGAGTGTCAGAATGCATAGATGGAAGGCAAATAAGTGTTCTATGGCTTTTTTTCGCTTAGTTGCTTACTCTTGAGTAGAACTGCATGTTCACTCCAGAAATAAGCACCTTTGTAAAATGAGCCAAATTGAAGCAGAGCACATTGTTGAAGTTTCAGAATGCATAGATTGAAGGCCAATAAGCGTTCTATGGCTTTGTTTCGCTTAGTTGCTTACTCTTGAGTAGAACTGCATGTTCACTCCAGAAATGAGCACCTTAGTAAAATGAGCCAATATGAAGCAGAACACATTGTTGGAGTGTCAGAATGCATAGATAGAAGGCAAATAAGCGATCTATGGCTTTATTTCGCTTAGTTGCTTACTCTTGAGTAGAAATGCATCTACACTCCAGAAATGAGCACCTTTGTAAAATGAGCCAAATTGAAGCAGAACACATTGTTGGAGTGTCAGAATGCATAGATAGAAGGCAAATAAGCGTTCTATGGCTTTATTTCGCTTAGTTGCTTACTCTTGAGTAGAAATGCATCTGCACTCCAGTAATAAGCACCTTTGTAAAATGAGCCAAATTGAAGCAGAACACATTGTTGGAGTGTCAGAATGCATAGATAGAAGGCAAATAAGCGTTCTATGGCTTTATTTCGCTTAGTTGCTTACTCTTGAGTAGAAATGCATCTGCACTCCAGTAATAAGCACCTTTTTAAAATGAGCCAAATTGAAGCAGAACACATTGTTGGAGTGTCAGAATGCATAGATAGAAGGCAAATAAGCGTTCTTTGGCTTTATTTCGCTTAGTTGCTTACTCTTGAGTAGAACTGCATGTTCACTCCAGAAATAAGCACCTTTGTAAAATGAGCCAAATTGAAGCAGAACACATTGTAGGAGTGTCAGAATGCATAGATAGAAGGCAAATAAGCGTTCTATGGCTTTATTTCGCTTAGTTGCTTACTCTTGAGTAGAAATGCATCTGCAATCCAGAAATATGCACCGTTGTAAATTGAGCCAAATTTAAGCAAAACACGTTGTAGGAGTGTCAGAATGCATGGACAGAAGGCAAATAAGCGTTCTATGGCTTTATTTCGCTTAGTTGCTTACTCTTGAGTAGAACTGCCTATTCACTCCAGAAATAAGCAACTTTGTAAAATGAGCCAAATTGAAGCAGAACACATTGTTGGAGTGTCAGAATGCATAGATAGGAGGCAAATAAGCGTTCTATGGCTTTATTTCGCTTAGTTGCTTACTCTTGAGTAGAAATGCATCTGCAGTCCAGAAATAAGCACCTTTGTAAAATGAGCCATATTGAAGCAGAACACATTGATGGAGTGTCAGGATGCATAGATAGAAGGCAAATAAGCGTTCTATGGCTTTATTTCGCTTAGTTGCTTACTCTTGAGTAGAACTGCATCTGCACTCCTGAAATATGCACCGTTGTAAATTGAGCCAAATTTAAGCAAAACACGTTGTAGGAGTGTCAGAATGCATGGATAGAAGGCAAATAAGCGTTCTATGGCTTTATTTCGCTTAGTTGCTTAATGTTGAGTAGAAATGCATCTGCACTCCTGAAATAAGCACCTTTGTAAAATGAGCCAAGTTGAAGCAGAACACATTGTTGGAGTGTCAGAATGCATAGATAGGAGGCAAATAAGCGTTCTATGGCTTTATTTCGCTTAGTTGCTTACTCTTGAGTAGAACTGCATCCGCACTCCAGAAATAAGCAACTTTGTAAAATGAGCCAAATTGAAGCAAAACACATTGTTGGAGTGTCAGAATGCATAGAAAGAAGGAAAGTAAGCGTTCTATGGCTTTATTTCGCTTAGTTGCTTACTCTTGAGTAGAACTGCATATTCACTCCAGAAATAAGCAACTTTGTAAAATGAGCCAAAGTGAAGCAGAACACATTGTTGGAGTGTCAGAATGCATAGATAGGAGGCAAATAAGTGTTCTATGGCTTTATTTCGCTTAGTTGCTTCCTCTTGAGTAGAACTGCATATTCACTCCAGAAATAAGCAACTTTGTAAAATGAGCCAAATTGAAGCAGAACACATTGTTGGAGTGTCAGAATGCATAGAAAGAAGGAAAGTAAGCGTTCTATGGCTTTATTTCGCTTAGTTGCTTACTCTTGAGTAGAACTGCATGTTCACTCCAGAAATAAGCACGTTTGTAAATTGAGCCAAATTGAAGCAGAACACATTGTTGGAGTGTCAGAATGCATAGATAGAAGGCAAATAAGCATTCTATGGCTTTATTTCACTTAGTTGCTTACTCTTGAGTAGAACTGCATGTTTACTCCTGAAATATGCACCGTTGTAAATTGAGCCAAACTTAAGCAAAACACGTTGTTGGAGTGTCAGAATGCATAGATAGAAGGCAAATAAGCGTTTTATGGCTTTATTTCGCTTAGTTGCTTACTCTTGAGTAGAACTGCATCTGCACTCCAGAAATATGCACCGTTGTAAAATGAGCCATATTGAAGCAGAACGCATTGATGGAGTGTCAGAATGCATGGATAGAAGGCAAATAAGCGTTCTATGGCTTTATTTCGCTTAGTTGCTTACTCTTGAGTAGAACTGCATCCGCACTCCAGAAATAAGCAACTTTGTAAAATGAGCCAAATTGAAGCAAAACACATTGTTGGAGTGTCAGAATGCATAGAAAGAAGGAAAGTAAGCGTTCTATGGCTTTATTTCGCTTAGTTGCTTACTCTTGAGTAGAACTGCATATTCACTCCAGAAATAAGCAACTTTGTAAAATGAGCCAAAGTGAAGCAGAACACTTTGTTGGAGTGTCAGAATGCATAGATAGAAGGCAAATAAGCGTTCTATGGCTTTATTTCGCTTAGTTGCTTACTCTTGAGTAGAACAGCATCCGCACTCCAGAAATAAACACCTTTGTAAAATGAGCCTAATTGAAGCAGAACACATTGTTGGAGTGTCAGAATGCATAGAAAGAAGGCAAGTAAGCATTCTATGGCTTTATTTCGCTTAGTTGCTTACTCTTGAGTAGAAATGCATCTGCACTCCAGTAATAAGCACCGTTGTAAATTGAGCCAAATTTAAGCAAAACACGTTGTTGGAATGTCAGAATGCATAGATAGGAAGCAAATAAGCGTTCTATGGCTTTATTTCGCTTAGTTGCTTACTCTTGAGTAGAACTGCATCCGCACTCCAGAAATAAGCACCGTTGTAAATTGAGCCAAATTTAAGCAAAACACGTTGTTGGAGTGTCAGAATGCATGGATAGAAGGGAAATAAGCGTTCTATGGCTTTATTTCGCTTCGTTGCTTACTCTTGAGTAGAAATGCATCTGCACTCCTGAAATAAGCACCTTTGTAAAATGAGCCAAATTGAAGCAGAACATATTGTTGGAGTGTCAGAATGCATAGATAGAAGGCAAATAAGCGTTCTATGGCTTTATTTCGCTTAGTTGCTTACTCTTGAGTAGAAATGCATCCGCACTCCAGAAATAAGCACCTTTGTAAAATGAGCCTAATTGAAACAGAACACATTGTTGGAGTGTCAGAATGCATAGAAAGAAGGCAAGTAAGCGTTCTATGGCTTTATTTCGCTTAGTTGCTTACTCTTGAGTAGAAATGCATCTGCACTCCAGTAATAAGCACCGTTGTAAATTGAGCCAAATTTAAGCAAAACACGTTGTTGGAATGTCAGAATGCATGGATAGAAGGCAAATAAGCGTTCTATGGCTTTATTTCGCTTAGTTGCTTACTCTTGAGTAAAACAGCATCCGCACTCCAGAAATAAGCACCTTTGTAAAATGAGCCTAATTGAAGCAGAACACATTGTTGGAGTGTCAGAATGCATAGAAAGAAGGCAAGTAAGCGTTCTATGGCTTTATTTCGCTTAGTTGCTTTCTCTTGAGTAGAACTGCATGTTCACTCCAGAAATAAGCACCTTTGTAAATTGAGCCAAATTGAAGCAGAACACATTGTTGGAGTGTCAGAATGCATAGATAGAAGGCAAATAAGCATTCTATGGCTTTATTTCACTTAGTTGCTTACTCTTGAGTAGAACTGCATGTTTACTCCTGAAATATGCACCGTTGTAAATTGAGCCAAACTTAAGCAAAACACGTTGTTGGAGTGTCAGAATGCATAGATAGAAGGCAAGTAAGCGTTCTATGGCTTTATTTCGCTTAGTTGCTTACTCTTGAGTAGAACTGCATCAGCACTCCAGAAATATGCACCGTTCTAAATTGAGCCAAATTTAAGCAAAACATGTTGTTGGAGTGTCAGAATGCATGGATAGAAGGCAAATAAGCGTTCTATGGCTTTATTTCGCTTAGTTGCTTACTCTTGAGTAGAAGTGCATCTGCACTCCAGTAATAAGCACCTTTTTAAAATGAGCCAATTGAAGCAGAACACATTGTTTGAGTGTCAGAATGCATAGATAGAAGGCAAATAAGCGTTCTATGGCTTTATTTCGCTTAGTTGCTTACTCTTGAGTAGAAATGCATATTCACTACTGCAGTGGTTCCCAACAGGTGGTCCGGGGACCCCCAGGGGTCCGCGAGCTATGCCAGAGGGGTCCGCAAGATGCTATTAGAATAAAAAATATATTAAATATATTTCGTATGATAACAGATTTTTTGTTTTGGCCGCTTCCTGCATGAGCAGAGTCTAGCGTAAAACTAGAATTAGATAGAGGCAGTAGTTCTGCTGTATGCCATTAGGTGGCGCTTTACAAACACTACTGTTTTGCAAAGAGGCAGCGCACGCATTCTACTAACGCTCACCTCCCCAAGATACTTTGCGCGCGTCGGCTTCATTTGTGTGCTACTGCGCAGGTACCCTGTCTTCTCCAATCCCCTCCCTCCTCCCTGGCGCGCGCTGCCTCTTTGCAAAACAGTAGTGTTTGTAAACAAAGCGTTGTTTTTCGTGGAAGCTACAGTTCGCGTAGTTAAAAATGGACCGTTAGTTAAAAAGTAATTCGTTAAAACGACAAAGGCCTACAGATGAAGAGGAAGATAATGCATTTGATGTTCAAGCAAGTAAGTCAGTGACTCTCGAACCGATCTTGTCAGTGTCCCTTGAACCTAAATTGTCGGCGTCCCTTGAACCTAACCCTTCCAAGATCAGTGTTAAGTTTACTGGAAAAATTAGATTAGGAATTAGATTTAGGATTAGGAATTAATGGGGGTCCTTGTCACAATAGCGGCTCGATGAGGGGTCCTCGAGAAAATTTTGTTGGGATCCCCTGCACTACTGAAATAAGCACCTTTGTAAAATGAGCCAATTGAAGCAGAACACATTGTTGGAGTGTCAGAATGCATAGATAGAAGGCAGATAAGCGTTCTATGGCTTTATTTCGCTTAGTTGCTTACTCTTGAGTAGAACTGCATGTTCACTCCAGAAATGAGCACCTTTGTAAAATGAGCCAAATTTAAGCAGAACACATTGTTGGAGTGTCAGAATGCATAGATAGAAGGCAAATAAGCGTTCTATGGCTTTCTTTTGCTTAGTAGCTTACTCTTGAGTAGAACAGCATCCGCATTCCAGAAATAAGCACCTTTGTAAAATGAGCCAAATTGAAGCAGAACACATTGTTGAAGTTTCAGAATGCGTAGATTGAAGGCCAATAAGCGTTCTATGGCTTTGTTTCGCTTAGTTGCTTACTCTTGAGTAGAACTGCATGTTCACTCCAGAAAAAAGCACCTTTGTAAAATGAGCCAAATTGAAGCAGAACACATTGTTGGAGTGTCAGAATGCATAGATAGAAGGCAAATAAGCGTTCTATGGCTTTATTTCGCTTAGTTGCTTACTCTTGAGTAGAAATGCATCTACACTCCAGAAATGAGCACCTTTGTAAAATGAGCCAAATTGAAGCAGAACACATTGTTGGAGTGTCAGAATGCATAGATAGAAGGCAAATAAGCGTTCTATGGCTTTATTTCGCTTAGTTGCTTACTCTTGAGTAGAAATGCATCTGCACTCCAGTAATAAGCACCTTTGTAAAATGAGCCAAATTGAAGCAGAACACATTGTTGGAGTGTCAGAATGCATAGATAGAAGGCAAATAAGCGTTCTATGGCTTTATTTCGCTTAGTTGCTTACTCATGAGTAGAACTTCATGTTCACTCCAGACATAAGCACCTTTGTAAAATGAGCCAAATTGAAGCAGAACACATTGTTAGAGTGTCAGAATGCATAGATAGAAGGCAAATAAGCGTTCTATGGCTTTATTTCGCTTAGTTGCTTACTCTTGAGTAGAAATGCATATTCACTCCTGAAATAAGCACCTTTGTAAAATGAGCCAAATTGAAGCAGAACACATTGTTGGAGTGTCAGAATGCATAGATAGAAGGCAAATAAGCGTTCTATGGCTTTATTTCGCTTAGTTGCTTCCTCTTGAGTAGAACTGCATGTTCACTCCAGAAATAAGCACCTATGTAAAATGAGCCAAATTTAAGCAAAACACATTGTTGGAGTGTCAGAATGCATAGATAGAAGGCAAAAAAGCGTTCTATGGCTTTATTTCGCTTAGTTGCTTACTCATGAGTAGAACTGCATGTTCACTCCAGAAATAAGCACCTTTGTAAATTGAGCCATATTGAAGCAGAACACATTGATGGAGTGTCAGAATGCATAGATAGAAGGCAAATAAGCGTTCTATGGCTTTATTTCGCTTAGTTGCTTACTCTTGAGTAGAACTGCATCTGCACTCCTGAAATATGCACCGTTGTAAATTGAGCCAAATTTAAGCAAAACACGTTGTTGGAGTGTCAGAATGCATGGATAGAAGGCAAATAAGCGTTCTATGGCTTTATTTCGCTTAGTTGCTTACTCTTGAGTTGAAATGCATCTGCACTCCTGAAATAAGCACCTTTGTAAAATGAGCCAAATTGAAGCAGAACACATTGTTGGAGTGTCAGAATGCATAGATAGAAGGCAAATAAGCGTTCTATGGCTTTATTTCGCTTAGTAGCTTACTCTTGAGTAGAACAGCATCCGCACTCCAGAAATAAGCACCTTTGTAAAATGAGCCAAATTGAAGCAGAACACATTGTTGGAGTGTCAGAATGCATAGATAGAAGGCAAATAAGCGTTCTATGGCTTTATTTCGCTTAGTTGCTTACTCTTGAGTAGAACAGCATCCGCACTCCAGAAATAAACACCTTTGTAAAATGAGCCTAATTGAAGCAGAACACATTGTTGGAGTGTCAGAATGCATAGAAAGAAGGCAAGTAAGCATTCTATGGCTTTATTTTGCTTAGTTGCTTACTTTTGAGTAGAAATGCATCTGCACTCCAGTAATAAGCACCGTTGTAAATTGAGCCAAATTTAAGCAAAACACGTTGTTGGAATGTCAGAATACATGGATAGAAGGGAAATAAGCGTTCTATGGCTTTATTTCGCTTAGTTGCTTACTCTTGAGTAGAAATGCATCTGCACTCCAGAAATAAGCACCTTTGTTAAATGAGCCAAATTGACGCAGAACACATTGTTGGAGTGTCAGAATGCATAGATAGAAGGCAAATAAGCGTTCTATGGCTTTATTTCGCTTAGTTGCTTACTCTTGAGTAGAACTGCATCCGCACTCCAGAAATAAGCACCTTTTTAAAATGAGCCATATTGAAGCAGAACACATTGTTGGAGTGTCAGAATGCATAGATAGAAGGCAAATAAGCGTTCTATGGCTTTATTTCGCTTAGTTGCTTACTCTTGAGTAGAAATGCATCTGCACTCCAGAAATAAGCACCTTTGTAAAATGAGCCATATTGAAGCAGAACACATTGATGGAGTGTCAGAATGCATAGATAGAAGGCAAATAAGCGTTCTATGGCTTTATTTCGCTTAGTTGCTTACTCTTGAGTAGAACTGCATGCTCACTCCAGAAATGAGCAGCTTTGTAAAATGAGCCAAAGTGAAGCAAAACACATTGTTGGAGTGTCAGAATGCATAGATAGAAGGCAAATAAGCGTTCTATGGCTTTATTTCGCTTAGTTGCTTACTCTTGAGTAGAAATGCATCTGCACTCCAGTAATAAGCACCGTTGTAAATTGAGCCAAATTTAAGCAAAACACGTTGTTGGAATGTCAGAATGCATGGATAGAAGGCAAATAAGCGTTCTATGGCTTTATTTCGCTTAGTTGCTTACTCTTGAGTAGAAATGCATCTGCACTCCTGAAATAAGCACCTTTGTAAAATGAGCCAAATTGAAGCAGAACACATTGTTGGAGTGTCAGAATGCATAGATAGAAGGCAAATAAGCGTTCTATGGCTTTATTTCGCTTAGTTGCTTACTCTTGAGTAAAACAGCATCCGCACTCCAGAAATAAGCACCTTTGTAAAATGAGCCTAATTGAAGCAGAACACATTGTTGGAGTGTCAGAATGCATAGAAAGAAGGAAAGTAAGCGTTCTATGGCTTTATTTCGCTTAGTTGCTTTCTCTTGAGTAGAAATGCATCTGCACTCCAGTAATAAGCACCTTTGTAAAATGAGCCAAATTGAAGCAGAATACATTGTTGGAGTGTCAGAATGCATAGATAGAAGGCAAATAAGCGTTCTATGGCTTTATTTCGCTTAGTTGCTTACTCTTCAGTAGAACTGCATGTTCACTCCAGAAATAAGCACCTTTGTAAAATGAGCCAAATTGAAGCAGAATACATTGTTGGAGTGTCAGAATGCATAGATAGAAGGCAAATAACCGTTCTATGGCTTTATTTCGCTTAGTTGCTTACTCTTGAGTTGAAATGCATCTGCACTCCTGAAATAAGCACCTTTGTAAAATGAGCCAAATTGAAGCAGAACACATTGTTGGAGTGTCAGAATGCATAGATAGAAGGCAAATAAGCGTTCTATGGCTTTATTTCGCTTAGTTGCTTACTCTTGAGTAGAACAGCATCCGCACTCCAGAAATAAACACCTTTGTAAAATGAGCCTAATTGAAGCAGAACACATTGTTGGAGTGTCAGAATGCATAGAAAGAAGGCAAGTAAGCGTTCTATGGCTTTATTTCGCTTAGTTGCTTACTCTTGAGTAGAAATGCATCTGCACTCCAGTAATAAGCACCGTTGTAAATTGAGCCAAATTTAAGCAAAACACGTTGTTGGAATGTCAGAATGCATGGATAGAAGGGAAATAAGCGTTCTATGGCTTTATTTCGCTTAGTTGCTTACTCTTGAGTAGAAATGCATCTGCACTCCAGAAATAAGCACCTTTGTTAAATGAGCCAAATTGACGCAGAACACATTGTTGGAGTGTCAGAATGCATAGATAGGAAGCAAATAAGCGTTCTATGGCTTTATTTCGCTTACTTGCTTACTCTTGAGTAGAACTGCATGTTCACTCCAGAAATGAGCACCTTTGTAAAGTAAGCCAAATTGAAGCAGAACACATTGTTGGAGTGTCAGAATGCATAGATAGAAGGCAAATAAGCGTTCTATGGCTTTATTTCGCTTAGTTGCTTACTCTTGAGTAGAAATGCATCTGCACTCCAGAAATAAGCACCTTTTTAAAATGAGCCATATTGAAGCAGAACACATTGTTGGAGTGTCAGAATGCATAGATAGAAGGCAAATAAGCGTTCTATGGCTTTATTTCGCTTAGTTGCTTACTCTTGAGTAGAAATGCATCTGCACTCCAGAAATAAGCACCTTTGTAAAATGAGCCATATTGAAGCAAAACACATTGTTGGAGTGTCAGAATGCATAGATAGAAGGCAAATAAGCGTTCTATGGCTTTATTTCGCTTAGTTGCTTACTCTTGAGTAGAACTGCATCCGCACTCCAGAAATAAGCACCTTCATGAAATGAGCCAAATTGAAGCAGAACACATTGTTGGAGTGTCAGAATGCATAGATAGAAGGCAAAAAAGCGTTCTATGACTTTATTTCGCTTAGTTGCTTACTCTTGAGTAGAACTGCATCCGCACTCCAGAAATGAGCACCTTTGTAAAATGAGCCAAATTGAAGCAGAACACATTGTTGGAGTGTCAGAATGCATAGAAAGAAGGCAAGTAAGCGTTCTATGTCTTTATTTCGCTTAGTTGCTTACTCTTGAATAGAAATGCATCTGCACTCCAGAAATGAGCACCTTTGTAAAATGAGCCAAATTGAAGCAGAAGACATTGTTGGAGTGTCAGAATGCATAGATAGAAGGCAAATAAGCGTTCTATGGCTTTATTTCGCTTAGTTGCTTACTCTTGAGTAGAACTGCATGTTCACTCCAGAAATGAGCACCTTTGTAAAATGAGCCAAATTGAAGCAGAACACATTGTTGGAGTGTCAGAATGCATAGATGGAAGGCAAATAAGCGTTCTATGGCTTTCTTTTGCTTAGTAGCTTACTCTTGAGTAGAACAGCATCCGCACTCCAGAAATAAGCACCTTTGTAAAATGAGCCAAATTGAAGCAGAACACATTGTTGAAGTTTCAGAATGCGTAGATTGAAGGCCAATAAGCGTTCTATGGCTTTGTTTCGCTTAGTTGCTTACTCTTGAGTAGAACTGCATCGGCACTCCAGAAATAAGCATCTTTGTAAAATGAGCCAAATTGAAGCAGAACACATTGTTGGAGTGTCAGAATGCATAGATAGAAGGCAAATAAGCGTTCTATGACTTTATTTCGCTTAGTTGCTTACTCTTGAGTAGAACTGCATGTTCACTCCAGAAATGAGCACCTTTGTAAAGTAAGCCAAATTGAAGCAGAACACATTGTTGGAGTGTCAGAATGCATAGATAGGAGGCAAATAAGCGTTCTATGGCTTTATTTCGCTTAGTTGCTTACTCTTGAGTAGAACTGCATGTTCACTCCAGAAATGAGCACCTTTGTAAAGTAAGCCAAATTGAAGCAGAACACATTGTTGGAGTGTCAGAATGCATAGATAGAAGGCAAATAAGCGTTCTATGGCTTTATTTCGCTTAGTTGCTTACTCTTGAGTAGAAATGCATCTGCACTCCAGAAATAAGCACCTTTGTAAAATGAGCCATATTGAAGCAAAACACATTGTTGGAGTGTCAGAATGCATAGATAGAAGGCAAGTAAGCGTTCTATGGCTTTATTTCGCTTAGTTGCTTACTCTTGAGTAGAACTGCATCCGCACTCCAGAAATAAGCACCTTCATGAAATGAGCCAAATTGAAGCAGAACACATTGTTGGAGTGTCAGAATGCATAGATAGAAGGCAAATAAGCGTTCTATGACTTTATTTCACTTAGTTGCTTACTCTTGAGTAGAACTGCATCCGCACTCCAGAAATGAGCACCTTTGTAAAATGAGCCAAATTGAAGCAGAACACATTGTTGGAGTGTCAGAATGCATAGAAAGAAGGCAAGTAAGCGTTCTATGTCTTTATTTCGCTTAGTTGCTTACTCTTGAATAGAAATGCATCTGCACTCCAGAAATGAGCACCTTTGTAAAATGAGCCAAATTGAAGCAGAAGACATTGTTGGAGTGTCAGAATGCATAGATAGAAGGCAAATAAGCGTTCTATGGCTTTATTTCGCTTAGTTGCTTACTCTTGAGTAGAACTACATGTTCACTCCAGAAATAAGCACCTTTGTAAAATGAGCCAAATTGAAGCAGAACACATTGTTGGAGTGTCAGAATGAATAGATGGAAGGCAAATAAGCGTTCTATGGCTTTCTTTTGCTTAGTAGCTTACTCTTGAGTAGAACAGCATCCGCACTCCAGAAATAAGCACCTTTGTAAAATGAGCCAAATTGAAGCAGAACACATTGTTGAAGTTTCAGAATGCGTAGATTGAAGGCCAATAAGCGTTCTATGGCTTTGTTTCGCTTAGTTGCTTACTCTTGAGTAGAACTGCATGTTCACTCCAGAAATGAGCACCTTAGTAAAATGAGCCAATTTGAAGCAGAACACATTGTTGGAGTGTCAGAATGCTTAGAAAGAAGGAAAGTAAGCGTTCTATGGCTTTATTTCGCTTAGTTGCTTACTCTTGAGTAGAACTGCATGTTCACTCCAGAAATAAGCACCTTTGTAAAATGAGCCAAATTGAAGCAGAACACATTGTTGGAGTGTCAGAATGCATAGATAGAAGGCAAATAAGCGTTCTATGGCTTTATTTCGCTTAGTTGCTTACTCTTCAGTAGAACTTCATGTTCACTCCAGACATAATCACCTTTGTAAAATGAGCCAAATTGAAGCAGAACACATTGTTGGAGTGTCAGAATGCATAGATAGAAGGCAAATAAGCGTTCTATGGCTTTATTTCGCTTAGTTGCTTACTCTTGAGTAGAAATGCATATTCACTCCTGAAATAAGCACCTTTGTAAAATGAGCCAAATTGAAGCAGAACACATTGTTGAAGTGTCAGAATGCATAGATAGAAGGCAAATAAGCGTTCTATGGCTTTATTTCGCTTAGTTGCTTCCTCTTGAGTAGAACTGCATGTTCACTCCAGAAATGAGCACCTATGTAAAATGAGCCAAATTTAAGCAAAACACATTGTTGGAGTGTCAGAATGCATAGATAGAAGGCAAAAAAGCGTTCTATGGCTTTATTTCGCTTAGTTGCTTACTCTTGAGTAGAACTGCATGTTCACTCCAGAAATAAGCACCTTTGTAAATTGAGCCATATTGAAGCAGAACACATTGATGGAGTGTCAGAATGCATAGATAGAAGGCAAATAAGCGTTCTATGGCTTTATTTCGCTTAGTTGCTTACTCTTGAGTAGAACTGCATCGGCACTCCAGAAATAAGCATCTTTGTAAAATGAGCCAAATTGAAGCAGAACACATTGTTGAAGTGTCAGAATGCATAGATAGAAGGCAAATAAGCGTTCTATGACTTTATTTCGCTTAGTTGCTTACTCTTGAGTAGAACTGCATGTTCACTCCAGAAATAAGCACCTTTGTAAAGTAAGCCAAATTGAAGCAGAACACATTGTTGGAGTGTCAGAATGCATAGATAGAAGGCAAATAAGCGTTCTATGGCTTTATTTCGCTTAGTTGCTTACTCTTGAGTAGAAATGCATCTGCACTCCAGAAATAAGCACCTTTTTAAAATGAGCCATATTGAAGCAGAACACATTGTTGGAGTTTCAGAATGCATAGATAGAAGGCAAATAAGCGTTCTATGGCTTTATTTCGCTTAGTTGCTTACTCTTGAGTAGAAATGCATCTGCACTCCAGAAATAAGCACCTTTTTAAAATGAGCCATATTGAAGCAGAACACATTGATGGAGTGTCAGAATGCATAGATAGAAGGCAAATAAGCGTTCTATGGCTTTATTTCGCTTAGTTGCTTACTCTTGAGTAGAACTGCATCCGCACTCCAGAAATAAGCACCTTTATGAAATGAGCCAAATTGAAGCAGAACACATTGTTGGAGTGTCAGAATGCATAGAAAAAAGCAAATAAGCGTTCTATGACTTTATTTCGCTTAGTTGCTTACTCTTGAGTAGAACTGCATCCGCACTCCAGAAATGAGCACCTTTGTAAAATGAGCCAAATTGAAGCAGAACACATTGTTGGAGTGTCAGAATGCATAGAAAGAAGGCAAGTAAGTGTTCTATGGCTTTATTTCGCTTAGTTGCTTACTCTTGAATAGAAATGCATCTGCACTCCAGAAATGAGCACCTTTGTAAAATGAGCCAAATTGAAGCAGAAGACATTGTTGGAGTGTCAGAATGCATAGATAGAAGGCAAATAAGTGTTCTATGGCTTTATTTCGCTTAGTTGCTTACTCTTGAGTAGAACTGCATGTTCACTCCAGAAATAAGCACCTTTGTAAAATGAGCCAAATTGAAGCAGAACACATTGTTGGAGTGTCAGAATGCATAGATAGAAGGCAAATAAGCGTTCTATGGCTTTCTTTTGCTTAGTAGCTTACTCTTGAGTAGAACAGCATCCGCACTCCAAAAATAAGCACCTTTGTAAAATGAGCCAAATTGAAGCAGAACACATTGTTGAAGTTTCAGAATGCATAGATTGAAGGCCAATAAGCGTTCTATGGCTTTGTTTCGCTTAGTTGCTTACTCTTGAGTAGAACTGCATGTTCACTCCAGAAATGAGCACCTTAGTAAAATGAGCCAATTTGAAGCAGAACACATTGTTGGAGTGTCAGAATGCATAGATAGAAGGCAAATAAGCGATCTATGGCTTTATTTCGCATAGTTGCTTACTCTTGAGTAGAAATGCATCTACACTCCAGAAATGAGCACCTTTGTAAAATGAGCCAAATTGAAGCAGAACACATTGTTGGAGTGTCAGAATGCATAGATAGAAGGCAAATAAGCGTTCTATGGCTTTATTTCGCTTAGTTGCTTACTCTTGAGTAGAAATGCATCTGCACTCCAGTAATAAGCACCTTTGTAAAATGAGCCAAATTGAAGCAGAACACATTGTTGGAGTGTCAGAATGCATAGATAGAAGGCAAATAAGCGTTCTATGGCTTTATTTCGCTTAGTTGCTTACTCTTGAGTAGAAATGCATCTACACTCCAGAAATGAGCACCTTTATGAAATGAGCCAAATTGATGCAGAACACATTGTTGGAGTGTCAGAATGCATAGATAGAAGGCAAATAAGCGTTCTATGACTTTATTTCGCTTAGTTGCTTACTCTTGAGTAGAACTGCATCCGCACTCCAGAAATGAGCACCTTTGTAAAATGAGCCAAATTGAAGCAGAAGACATTGTTGGAGTGTCAGAATGCATAGATAGAAGGCAAATAAGCGTTCTATGGCTTTATTTCGCTTAGTTGCTTACTCTTGAGTAGAACTGCATGTTCACTCCAGAAATAAGCACCTTTGTAAAATGAGCCAAATTGAAGCAGAACACATTGTTGGAGTGTCAGAATGCATAGATGGAAGGCAAATAAGTGTTCTATGGCTTTTTTTCGCTTAGTTGCTTACTCTTGAGTAGAACTGCATGTTCACTCCAGAAATAAGCACCTTTGTAAAATGAGCCAAATTGAAGCAGAACACATTGTTGAAGTTTCAGAATGCATAGATTGAAGGCCAATAAGCGTTCTATGGCTTTGTTTCGCTTAGTTGCTTACTCTTGAGTAGAACTGCATGTTCACTCCAGAAATGAGCACCTTAGTAAAATGAGCCAATATGAAGCAGAACACATTGTTGGAGTGTCAGAATGCATAGATAGAAGGCAAATAAGCGATCTATGGCTTTATTTCGCTTAGTTGCTTACTCTTGAGTAGAAATGCATCTACACTCCAGAAATGAGCACCTTTGTAAAATGAGCCAAATTGAAGCAGAACACATTGTTGGAGTGTCAGAATGCATAGAAAGAAGGCAAGTAAGTGTTCTATGGCTTTATTTCGCTTAGTTGCTTACTCTTGAATAGAAATGCATCTGCACTCCAGAAATGAGCACCTTTGTAAAATGAGCCAAATTGAAGCAGAAGACATTGTTGGAGTGTCAGAATGCATAGATAGAAGGCAAATAAGTGTTCTATGGCTTTATTTCGCTTAGTTGCTTACTCTTGAGTAGAACTGCATGTTCACTCCAGAAATAAGCACCTTTGTAAAATGAGCCAAATTGAAGCAGAACACATTGTTGGAGTGTCAGAATGCATAGATGGAAGGCAAATAAGCGTTCTATGGCTTTTTTTCGCTTAGTTGCTTACTCTTGAGTAGAACTGCATGTTCACTCCAGAAATAAGCACCTTAGTAAAATGAGCCAATTTGAAGCAGAACACATTGTTGGAGTGTCAGAATGCATAGATAGAAGGCAAATAAGCGATCTATGGCTTTATTTCGCATAGTTGCTTACTCTTGAGTAGAAATGCATCTACACTCCAGAAATGAGCACCTTTGTAAAATGAGCCAAATTGAAGCAGAACACATTGTTGGAGTGTCAGAATGCATAGATAGAAGGCAAATAAGCGTTCTATGGCTTTATTTCGCTTAGTTGCTTACTCTTGAGTAGAAATGCATCTGCACTCCAGTAATAAGCACCTTTGTAAAATGAGCCAAATTGAAGCAGAACACATTGTTGGAGTGTCAGAATGCATAGATAGAAGGCAAATAAGCGTTCTATGGCTTTATTTCGCTTAGTTGCTTACTCTTGAGTAGAAATGCATCTACACTCCAGAAATGAGCACCTTTATGAAATGAGCCAAATTGATGCAGAACACATTGTTGGAGTGTCAGAATGCATAGATAGAAGGCAAATAAGCGTTCTATGACTTTATTTCGCTTAGTTGCTTACTCTTGAGTAGAACTGCATCCGCACTCCAGAAATGAGCACCTTTGTAAAATGAGCCAAATTGAAGCAGAAGACATTGTTGGAGTGTCAGAATGCATAGATAGAAGGCAAATAAGCGTTCTATGGCTTTCTTTTGCTTAGTAGCTTACTCTTGAGTAGAACAGCATCCGCACTCCAAAAATAAGCACCTTTGTAAAATGAGCCAAATTGAAGCAGAATACATTGTTGGAGTGTCAGAATGCATAGATAGAAGGCAAATAAGCATTCTATGGCTTTGTTTCGCTTAGTTGCTTACTCTTGAGTAGAACTGCATGTTCACTCCAGAAATGAGCACCTTAGTAAAATGAGCCAATTTGAAGCAGAACACATTGTTGGAGTGTCAGAATGCATAGATAGAAGGCAAATAAGCGATCTATGGCTTTATTTCGCATAGTTGCTTACTCTTGAGTAGAAATGCATCTACACTCCAGAAATGAGCACCTTTGTAAAATGAGCCAAATTGAAGCAGAACACATTGTTGGAGTGTCAGAATGCATAGATAGAAGGCAAAAAGCGTTCTATGGCTTTATTTCGCTTAGTTGCTTACTCTTGAGTAGAAATGCATCTGCACTCCAGTAATAAGCACCTTTGTAAAATGAGCCAAATTGAAGCAGAACACATTGTTGGAGTGTCAGAATGCATAGATAGAAGGCAAATAAGCGTTCTATGGCTTTATTTCGCTTAGTTGCTTACTCTTGAGTAGAAATGCATCTACACTCCAGAAATGAGCACCTTTATGAAATGAGCCAAATTGATGCAGAACACATTGTTGGAGTGTCAGAATGCATAGATAGAAGGCAAATAAGCGTTCTATGACTTTATTTCGCTTAGTTGCTTACTCTTGAGTAGAACTGCATCCGCACTCCAGAAATGAGCACCTTTGTAAAATGAGCCAAATTGAAGCAGAAGACATTGTTGGAGTGTCAGAATGCATAGATAGAAGGCAAATAAGCGTTCTATGGCTTTATTTCGCTTAGTTGCTTACTCTTGAGTAGAACTGCATGTTCACTCCAGAAATAAGCACCTTTGTAAAATGAGCCAAATTGAAGCAGAACACATTGTTGGAGTGTCAGAATGCATAGATGGAAGGCAAATAAGTGTTCTATGGCTTTTTTTCGCTTAGTTGCTTACTCTTGAGTAGAACTGCATGTTCACTCCAGAAATAAGCACCTTTGTAAAATGAGCCAAATTGAAGCAGAACACATTGTTGAAGTTTCAGAATGCATAGATTGAAGGCCAATAAGCGTTCTATGGCTTTGTTTCGCTTAGTTGCTTACTCTTGAGTAGAACTGCATGTTCACTCCAGAAATGAGCACCTTAGTAAAATGAGCCAATATGAAGCAGAACACATTGTTGGAGTGTCAGAATGCATAGATAGAAGGCAAATAAGCGATCTATGGCTTTATTTCGCTTAGTTGCTTACTCTTGAGTAGAAATGCATCTACACTCCAGAAATGAGCACCTTTGTAAAATGAGCCAAATTGAAGCAGAACACATTGTTGGAGTGTCAGAATGCATAGAAAGAAGGCAAGTAAGTGTTCTATGGCTTTATTTCGCTTAGTTGCTTACTCTTGAATAGAAATGCATCTGCACTCCAGAAATGAGCACCTTTGTAAAATGAGCCAAATTGAAGCAGAAGACATTGTTGGAGTGTCAGAATGCATAGATAGAAGGCAAATAAGTGTTCTATGGCTTTATTTCGCTTAGTTGCTTACTCTTGAGTAGAACTGCATGTTCACTCCAGAAATAAGCACCTTTGTAAAATGAGCCAAATTGAAGCAGAACACATTGTTGGAGTGTCAGAATGCATAGATGGAAGGCAAATAAGCGTTCTATGGCTTTTTTTCGCTTAGTTGCTTACTCTTGAGTAGAACTGCATGTTCACTCCAGAAATAAGCACCTTAGTAAAATGAGCCAATTTGAAGCAGAACACATTGTTGGAGTGTCAGAATGCATAGATAGAAGGCAAATAAGCGATCTATGGCTTTATTTCGCATAGTTGCTTACTCTTGAGTAGAAATGCATCTACACTCCAGAAATGAGCACCTTTGTAAAATGAGCCAAATTGAAGCAGAACACATTGTTGGAGTGTCAGAATGCATAGATAGAAGGCAAATAAGCGTTCTATGGCTTTATTTCGCTTAGTTGCTTACTCTTGAGTAGAAATGCATCTGCACTCCAGTAATAAGCACCTTTGTAAAATGAGCCAAATTGAAGCAGAACACATTGTTGGAGTGTCAGAATGCATAGATAGAAGGCAAATAAGCGTTCTATGGCTTTATTTCGCTTAGTTGCTTACTCTTGAGTAGAAATGCATCTACACTCCAGAAATGAGCACCTTTATGAAATGAGCCAAATTGATGCAGAACACATTGTTGGAGTGTCAGAATGCATAGATAGAAGGCAAATAAGCGTTCTATGACTTTATTTCGCTTAGTTGCTTACTCTTGAGTAGAACTGCATCCGCACTCCAGAAATGAGCACCTTTGTAAAATGAGCCAAATTGAAGCAGAAGACATTGTTGGAGTGTCAGAATGCATAGATAGAAGGCAAATAAGCGTTCTATGGCTTTATTTCGCTTAGTTGCTTACTCTTGAGTAGAACTGCATGTTCACTCCAGAAATAAGCACCTTTGTAAAATGAGCCAAATTGAAGCAGAAGACATTGTTGGAGTGTCAGAATGCATAGATGGAAGGCAAATAAGTGTTCTATGGCTTTTTTTCGCTTAGTTGCTTACTCTTGAGTAGAACTGCATGTTCACTCCAGAAATAAGCACCTTTGTAAAATGAGCCAAATTGAAGCAGAACACATTGTTGGTGTGCCAGAATGCATAGATAGAAGGCAAATAAGCGTTCTATGGCTTTCTTTTGCTTAGTAGCTTACTCTTGAGTAGAACAGCATCCGCACTCCAGAAATAAGCACCTTTGTAAAATGAGCCAAATTGAAGCAGAACACATTGTTGAAGTTTCAGAATGCATAGATTGAAGGCCAATAAGCGTTCTATGGCTTTGTTTCGCTTAGTTGCTTACTCTTGAGTAGAACTGCATGTTCACTCCAGAAATGAGCACCTTAGTAAAATGAGCCAATATGAAGCAGAACACATTGTTGGAGTGTCAGAATGCATAGATAGAAGGGAAATAAGCGATCTATGGCTTTATTTCGCTTAGTTGCTTACTCTTGAGTAGAAATGCATCTACACTCCAGAAATGAGCACCTTTGTAAAATGAGCCAAATTGAAGCAGAACACATTGTTGGAGTGTCAGAATGCATAGATAGAAGGCAAATAAGCGTTCTATGGCTTTATTTCGCTTAGTTGCTTACTCTTGAGTAGAAATGCATCTGCACTCCAGTAATAAGCACCTTTGTAAAATGAGCCAAATTGAAGCAGAACACATTGTTGGAGTGTCAGAATGCATAGATAGAAGGCAAATAAGCGTTCTATGGCTTTATTTCGCTTAGTTGCTTACTCTTGAGTAGAAATGCATCTGCAATCCAGAAATATGCACCGTTGTAAATTGAGCCAAATTTAAGCAAAACACGTTGTAGGAGTGTCAGAATGCATGGACAGAAGGCAAATAAGCGTTCTATGGCTTTATTTCGCTTAGTTGCTTACTCTTGAGTAGAACTGCCTATTCACTCCAGAAATAAGCAACTTTGTAAAATGAGCCAAATTGAAGCAGAACACATTGTTGGAGTGTCAGAATGCATAGATAGGAGGCAAATAAGCGTTCTATGGCTTTATTTCGCTTAGTTGCTTACTCTTGAGTAGAAATGCATCTGCAGTCCAGAAATAAGCACCTTTGTAAAATGAGCCATATTGAAGCAGAACACATTGATGGAGTGTCAGGATGCATAGATAGAAGGCAAATAAGCGTTCTATGGCTTTATTTCGCTTAGTTGCTTACTCTTGAGTAGAACTGCATCTGCACTCCTGAAATATGCACCGTTGTAAATTGAGCCAAATTTAAGCAAAACACGTTGTAGGAGTGTCAGAATGCATGGATAGAAGGCAAATAAGCGTTCTATGGCTTTATTTCGCTTAGTTGCTTAATGTTGAGTAGAAATGCATCTGCACTCCTGAAATAAGCACCTTTGTAAAATGAGCCAAGTTGAAGCAGAACACATTGTTGGAGTGTCAGAATGCATAGATAGGAGGCAAATAAGCGTTCTATGGCTTTATTTCGCTTAGTTGCTTACTCTTGAGTAGAACTGCATCCGCACTCCAGAAATAAGCAACTTTGTAAAATGAGCCAAATTGAAGCAAAACACATTGTTGGAGTGTCAGAATGCATAGAAAGAAGGAAAGTAAGCGTTCTATGGCTTTATTTCGCTTAGTTGCTTACTCTTGAGTAGAACTGCATATTCACTCCAGAAATAAGCAACTTTGTAAAATGAGCCAAAGTGAAGCAGAACACATTGTTGGAGTGTCAGAATGCATAGATAGGAGGCAAATAAGTGTTCTATGGCTTTATTTCGCTTAGTTGCTTCCTCTTGAGTAGAACTGCATATTCACTCCAGAAATAAGCAACTTTGTAAAATGAGCCAAATTGAAGCAGAACACATTGTTGGAGTGTCAGAATGCATAGAAAGAAGGAAAGTAAGCGTTCTATGGCTTTATTTCGCTTAGTTGCTTACTCTTGAGTAGAACTGCATGTTCACTCCAGAAATAAGCACGTTTGTAAATTGAGCCAAATTGAAGCAGAACACATTGTTGGAGTGTCAGAATGCATAGATAGAAGGCAAATAAGCATTCTATGGCTTTATTTCACTTAGTTGCTTACTCTTGAGTAGAACTGCATGTTTACTCCTGAAATATGCACCGTTGTAAATTGAGCCAAACTTAAGCAAAACACGTTGTTGGAGTGTCAGAATGCATAGATAGAAGGCAAATAAGCGTTTTATGGCTTTATTTCGCTTAGTTGCTTACTCTTGAGTAGAACTGCATCCGCACTCCAGAAATAAGCAACTTTGTAAAATGAGCCAAATTGAAGCAAAACACATTGTTGGAGTGTCAGAATGCATAGAAAGAAGGAAAGTAAGCGTTCTATGGCTTTATTTCGCTTAGTTGCTTACTCTTGAGTAGAACTGCACATTCACTCCAGAAATAAGCAACTTTGTAAAATGAGCCAAAGTGAAGCAGAACACTTTGTTGGAGTGTCAGAATGCATAGATAGAAGGCAAATAAGCGTTCTATGGCTTTATTTCGCTTAGTTGCTTACTCTTGAGTAGAACAGCATCCGCACTCCAGAAATAAACACCTTTGTAAAATGAGCCTAATTGAAGCAGAACACATTGTTGGAGTGTCAGAATGCATAGAAAGAAGGCAAGTAAGCATTCTATGGCTTTATTTCGCTTAGTTGCTTACTCTTGAGTAGAAATGCATCTGCACTCCAGTAATAAGCACCGTTGTAAATTGAGCCAAATTTAAGCAAAACACGTTGTTGGAATGTCAGAATGCATAGATAGGAAGCAAATAAGCGTTCTATGGCTTTATTTCGCTTAGTTGCTTACTCTTGAGTAGAACTGCATCCGCACTCCAGAAATAAGCACCGTTGTAAATTGAGCCAAATTTAAGCAAAACACGTTGTTGGAGTGTCAGAATGCATGGATAGAAGGCAAATAAGCGTTCTATGGCTTTATTTCGCTTCGTTGCTTACTCTTGAGTAGAAATGCATCCGCACTCCAGAAATAAGCACCTTTGTAAAATGAGCCTAATTGAAACAGAACACATTGTTGGAGTGTCAGAATGCATAGAAAGAAGGCAAGTAAGCGTTCTATGGCTTTATTTCGCTTAGTTGCTTACTCTTGAGTAGAAATGCATCTGCACTCCAGTAATAAGCACCGTTGTAAATTGAGCCAAATTTAAGCAAAACACGTTGTTGGAATGTCAGAATGCATGGATAGAAGGCAAATAAGCGTTCTATGGCTTTATTTCGCTTAGTTGCTTACTCTTGAGTAGAAATGCATGTTTACTCCTGAAATATGCACCGTTGTAAATTGAGCCAAACTTAAGCAAAACACGTTGTTGGAGTGTCAGAATGCATGGATAGAAGGCAAATAAGCGTTCTATGGCTTTATTTCGCTTAGTTGCTTACTCTTGAGTAAAACAGCATCCGCACTCCAGAAATAAGCACCTTTGTAAAATGAGCCTAATTGAAGCAGAACACATTGTTGGAGTGTCAGAATGCATAGAAAGAAGGCAAGTAAGCGTTCTATGGCTTTATTTCGCTTAGTTGCTTTCTCTTGAGTAGAACTGCATGTTCACTCCAGAAATAAGCACCTTTGTAAATTGAGCCAAATTGAAGCAGAACACATTGTTGGAGTGTCAGAATGCATAGATAGAAGGCAAATAAGCATTCTATGGCTTTATTTCACTTAGTTGCTTACTCTTGAGTAGAATTGCATGTTTACTCCTGAAATATGCACCGTTGTAAATTGAGCCAAACTTAAGCAAAACACGTTGTTGGAGTGTCAGAATGCATAGATAGAAGGCAAATAAGCGTTTTATGGCTTTATTTCGCTTAGTTGCTTACTCTTGAGTAGAACTGCATCTGCACTCCAGAAATATGCACCTTTGTAAAATGAGCCTAATTGAAACAGAACACATTGTTGGAGTGTCAGAATGCATAGAAAGAAGGCAAGTAAGCGTTCTATGGCTTTATTTCGCTTAGTTGCTTACTCTTGAGTAGAAATGCATCTGCACTCCAGTAATAAGCACCGTTGTAAATTGAGCCAAATTTAAGCAAAACACGTTGTTGGAATGTCAGAATGCATGGATAGAAGGCAAATAAGCGTTCTATGGCTTTATTTCGCTTAGTTGCTTACTCTTGAGTAGAAATGCATCTGCACTCCTGAAATAAGCACCTTTGTAAAATGAGCCAAATTTAAGCAGAACACATTGTTGGAGTGTCAGAATGCATAGATAGAAGGCAAATAAGCGTTCTATGGCTTTATTTCACTTAGTTGCTTACTCTTGAGTAGAACTGCATGTTTACTCCTGAAATATGCACCGTTGTAAATTGAGCCAAACTTAAGCAAAACACGTTGTTGGAGTGTCAGAATGCATGGATAGAAGGCAAATAAGCGTTCTATGGCTTTATTTCGCTTAGTTGCTTACTCTTGAGTAAAACAGCATCCGCACTCCAGAAATAAGCACCTTTGTAAAATGAGCCTAATTGAAGCAGAACACATTGTTGGAGTGTCAGAATGCATAGAAAGAAGGCAAGTAAGCGTTCTATGGCTTTATTTCGCTTAGTTGCTTTCTCTTGAGTAGAACTGCATGTTCACTCCAGAAATAAGCACCTTTGTAAATTGAGCCAAATTGAAGCAGAACACATTGTTGGAGTGTCAGAATGCATAGATAGAAGGCAAATAAGCATTCTATGGCTTTATTTCACTTAGTTGCTTACTCTTGAGTAGAATTGCATGTTTACTCCTGAAATATGCACCGTTGTAAATTGAGCCAAACTTAAGCAAAACACGTTGTTGGAGTGTCAGAATGCATAGATAGAAGGCAAATAAGCGTTTTATGGCTTTATTTCGCTTAGTTGCTTACTCTTGAGTAGAACTGCATCTGCACTCCAGAAATATGCACCGTTGTAAAATGAGCCATATTGAAGCAGAACACATTGATGGAGTGTCAGAATGCATGGATAGAAGGCAAATAAGCGTTCTATGGCTTTATTTCGCTTAGTTGCTTACTCTTGAGTAGAACTGCATCCGCACTCCAGAAATAAGCAACTTTGTAAAATGAGCCAAATTGAAGCAAAACACATTGTTGGAGTGTCAGAATGCATAGAAAGAAGGAAAGTAAGCGTTCTATGGCTTTATTTCGCTTAGTTGCTTACTCTTGAGTAGAACTGCATATTCACTCCAGAAATAAGCAACTTTGTAAAATGAGCCAAAGTGAAGCAGAACACTTTGTTGGAGTGTCAGAATGCATAGATAGAAGGCAAATAAGCGTTCTATGGCTTTATTTCGCTTAGTTGCTTACTCTTGAGTAGAACAGCATCCGCACTCCAGAAATAAACACCTTTGTAAAATGAGCCTAATTGAAGCAGAACACATTGTTGGAGTGTCAGAATGCATAGAAAGAAGGCAAGTAAGCGTTCTATGGCATTATTTCGCTTAGTTGCTTACTCTTGAGTAGAAATGCATCTGCACTCCAGTAATAAGCACCGTTGTAAATTGAGCCAAATTTAAGCAAAACACGTTGTTGGAATGTCAGAATGCATGGATAGAAGGCAAATAAGCGTTCTATGGCTTTATTTCGCTTAGTTGCTTACTCTTGAGTAGAAATGCATCTGCACTCCTGAAATAAGCACCTTTGTAAAATGAGCCAAATTGAAGCAGAACACATTGTTGGAGTGTCAGAATGCGTAGATAGAAGGCAAATAAGCGTTCTATGGCTTTATTTCGCTTAGTTGCTTTCTCTTGAGTAGAAATGCATCTGCACTCCAGTAATAAGCACCTTTGTAAAATGAGCCAAATTGAAGCAGAATACATTGTTGGAGTGTCAGAATGCATAGATAGAAGGCAAATAAGCATTCTATGGCTTTATTTCGCTTAGTTGCTTACTCTTCAGTAGAACTGCATGTTCACTCCAGAAATAAGCACCTTTGTTAAATGAGCCAAATTGAAGCAGAACACATTGTTGGAGTGTCAGAATGCATAGATAGAAGGCAAATAAGCGTTCTATGGCTTTATTTCGCTTAGTTGCTTACTCTTGAGTAAAACAGCATCCGCACTCCAGAAATAAGCAACTTTGTAAAATGAGCCTAATTGAAGCAGAACACATTGTTGGAGTGTCAGAATGCATAGAAAGAAGGCAAGTAAGCGTTCTATGGCTTTATTTCGCTTAGTTGCTTTCTCTTGAGTAGAAATGCATCTGCACTCCAGTAATAAGCACCTTTGTAAAATGAGCCAAATTGAAGCAGAATACATTGTTGGAGTGTCAGAATGCATAGATAGAAGGCAAATAAGCATTCTATGGCTTTATTTCGCTTAGTTGCTTACTCTTCAGTAGAACTGCATGTTCACTCCAGAAATAAGCACCTTTGTTAAATGAGCCAAATTGAAGCAAAACACGTTGTTGGAATGTCAGAATGCATGGATAGAAGGCAAATAAGCGTTCTATGGCTTTATTTTGCTTAGTTGCTTACTCTTGAGTAGAACTGCATGTTCACTCCAGAAATAAGCACCTTTGTAAAATGAGCCAAATTGAAGCAGAACACATTGTTGGAGTGTCAGAATGCATAGATAGAAGGCAAATAAGCGTTCTATGGCTTTCTTTTGCTTAGTAGCTTACTCTTGAGTAGAACAGCATCCGCACTCCAGAAATAAGCACCTTTGTAAAATGAGCCAAATTGAAGCAGAACACATTGTTGGAGTGTCAGAATGCATAGATAGAAGGCAAATAAGCGTTCTATGGCTTTATTTCACTTAGTTGCTTACTCTTGAGTAGAACAGCATCCGCACTCCAGAAATAAACACCTTTGTAAAATGAGCCTAATTGAAGCAGAACACATTGTTGGAGTGTCAGAATGCATAGAAAGAAGGCAAGTAAGCATTCTATGGCTTTATTTCGCTTAGTTGCTTACTCTTGAGTAGAAATGCATCTGCACTCCAGTAATAAGCACCGTTGTAAATTGAGCCAAATTTAAGCAAAACACGTTGTTGGAATGTCAGAATGCATGGATAGAAGGCAAATAAGCGTTCTATGGCTTTATTTCGCTTAGTTGCTTACTCTTGAGTAGAAATGCATCTGCACTCCTGAAATAAGCACCTTTGTAAAATGAGCCAAATTTAAGCAGAACACATTGTTGGAGTGTCAGAATGCATAGATAGAAGGCAAATAAGCGTTCTATGGCTTTATTTCACTTAGTTGCTTACTCTTGAGTAGAACTGCATGTTTACTCCTGAAATATGCACCGTTGTAAATTGAGCCAAACTTAAGCAAAACACGTTGTTGGAGTGTCAGAATGCATGGATAGAAGGCAAATAAGCGTTCTATGGCTTTATTTCGCTTAGTTGCTTACTCTTGAGTAAAACAGCATCCGCACTCCAGAAATAAGCACCTTTGTAAAATGAGCCTAATTGAAGCAGAACACATTGTTGGAGTGTCAGAATGCATAGAAAGAAGGCAAGTAAGCGTTCTATGGCTTTATTTCGCTTAGTTGCTTTCTCTTGAGTAGAACTGCATGTTCACTCCAGAAATAAGCACCTTTGTAAATTGAGCCAAATTGAAGCAGAACACATTGTTGGAGTGTCAGAATGCATAGATAGAAGGCAAATAAGCATTCTATGGCTTTATTTCACTTAGTTGCTTACTCTTGAGTAGAATTGCATGTTTACTCCTGAAATATGCACCGTTGTAAATTGAGCCAAACTTAAGCAAAACACGTTGTTGGAGTGTCAGAATGCATAGATAGAAGGCAAATAAGCGTTTTATGGCTTTATTTCGCTTAGTTGCTTACTCTTGAGTAGAACTGCATCTGCACTCCAGAAATATGCACCGTTGTAAAATGAGCCATATTGAAGCAGAACACATTGATGGAGTGTCAGAATGCATGGATAGAAGGCAAATAAGCGTTCTATGGCTTTATTTCGCTTAGTTGCTTACTCTTGAGTAGAACTGCATCCGCACTCCAGAAATAAGCAACTTTGTAAAATGAGCCAAATTGAAGCAAAACACATTGTTGGAGTGTCAGAATGCATAGAAAGAAGGAAAGTAAGCGTTCTATGGCTTTATTTCGCTTAGTTGCTTACTCTTGAGTAGAACTGCATATTCACTCCAGAAATAAGCAACTTTGTAAAATGAGCCAAAGTGAAGCAGAACACTTTGTTGGAGTGTCAGAATGCATAGATAGAAGGCAAATAAGCGTTCTATGGCTTTATTTCGCTTAGTTGCTTACTCTTGAGTAGAACAGCATCCGCACTCCAGAAATAAACACCTTTGTAAAATGAGCCTAATTGAAGCAGAACACATTGTTGGAGTGTCAGAATGCATAGAAAGAAGGCAAGTAAGCGTTCTATGGCATTATTTCGCTTAGTTGCTTACTCTTGAGTAGAAATGCATCTGCACTCCAGTAATAAGCACCGTTGTAAATTGAGCCAAATTTAAGCAAAACACGTTGTTGGAATGTCAGAATGCATGGATAGAAGGCAAATAAGCGTTCTATGGCTTTATTTCGCTTAGTTGCTTACTCTTGAGTAGAAATGCATCTGCACTCCTGAAATAAGCACCTTTGTAAAATGAGCCAAATTGAAGCAGAACACATTGTTGGAGTGTCAGAATGCGTAGATAGAAGGCAAATAAGCGTTCTATGGCTTTATTTCGCTTAGTTGCTTACTCTTGAGTAAAACAGCATCCGCACTCCAGAAATAAGCAACTTTGTAAAATGAGCCTAATTGAAGCAGAACACATTGTTGGAGTGTCAGAATGCATAGAAAGAAGGCAAGTAAGCGTTCTATGGCTTTATTTCGCTTAGTTGCTTTCTCTTGAGTAGAAATGCATCTGCACTCCAGTAATAAGCACCTTTGTAAAATGAGCCAAATTGAAGCAGAATACATTGTTGGAGTGTCAGAATGCATAGATAGAAGGCAAATAAGCATTCTATGGCTTTATTTCGCTTAGTTGCTTACTCTTCAGTAGAACTGCATGTTCACTCCAGAAATAAGCACCTTTGTTAAATGAGCCAAATTGAAGCAGAACACATTGTTGGAGTGTCAGAATGCATAGATAGAAGGCAAATAAGCGTTCTATGGCTTTATTTCGCTTAGTTGCTTACTCTTGAGTAAAACAGCATCCGCACTCCAGAAATAAGCAACTTTGTAAAATGAGCCTAATTGAAGCAGAACACATTGTTGGAGTGTCAGAATGCATAGAAAGAAGGCAAGTAAGCGTTCTATGGCTTTATTTCGCTTAGTTGCTTTCTCTTGAGTAGAAATGCATCTGCACTCCAGTAATAAGCACCTTTGTAAAATGAGCCAAATTGAAGCAGAATACATTGTTGGAGTGTCAGAATGCATAGATAGAAGGCAAATAAGCATTCTATGGCTTTATTTCGCTTAGTTGCTTACTCTTCAGTAGAACTGCATGTTCACTCCAGAAATAAGCACCTTTGTTAAATGAGCCAAATTGAAGCAGAACACATTGTTGGAGTGTCAGAATGCATAGATAGAAGGCAAATAAGCGTTCTATGGCTTTATTTTGCTTAGTTGCTTACTCTTGAGTAGAACTGCATGTTCACTCCAGAAATAAGCACCTTTGTAAAATGAGCCAAATTGAAGCAGAACACATTGTTGGAGTGTCAGAATGCATAGATAGAAGGCAAATAAGCGTTCTATGGCTTTCTTTTGCTTAGTAGCTTACTCTTGAGTAGAACAGCATCCGCACTCCAGAAATAAGCACCTTTGTAAAATGAGCCAAATTGAAGCAGAACACATTGTTGGAGTGTCAGAATGCATAGATAGAAGGCAAATAAGCGTTCTATGGCTTTATTTCGCTTAGTTGCTTACTCTTGAGTAGAACAGCATCCGCACTCCAGAAATAAACACCTTTGTAAAATGAGCCTAATTGAAGCAGAACACATTGTTGGAGTGTCAGAATGCATAGAAAGAAGGCAAGTAAGCATTCTATGGCTTTATTTCGCTTAGTTGCTTACTCTTGAGTAGAAATGCATCTGCACTCCAGTAATAAGCACCGTTGTAAATTGAGCCAAATTTAAGCAAAACACGTTGTAGGAGTGTCAGAATGCATGGATAGAAGGCAAATAAGCGTTCTATGGCTTTATTTCGCTTAGTTGCTTAATGTTGAGTAGAAATGCATCTGCACTCCTGAAATAAGCACCTTTGTAAAATGAGCCAAGTTGAAGCAGAACACATTGTTGGAGTGTCAGAATGCATAGATAGAAGGAAAGTAAGCGTTCTATGGCTTTATTTCGCTTAGTTGCTTACTCTTGAGTAGAACTGCATATTCACTCCAGAAATAAGCAACTTTGTAAAATGAGCCAAAGTGAAGCAGAACACATTGTTGGAGTGTCAGAATGCATAGATAGGAGGCAAATAAGTGTTCTATGGCTTTATTTCGCTTAGTTGCTTCCTCTTGAGTACAACTGCATATTCACTCCAGAAATAAGCAACTTTGTAAAATGAGCCAAATTGAAGCAGTACACATTGTTGGAGTGTCAGAATGCATAGAAAGAAGGAAAGTAAGCGTTCTATGGCTTTATTTCGCTTAGTTGCTTACTCTTGAGTAGAACTGCATGTTCACTCCAGAAATAAGCACGTTTGTAAATTGAGCCAAATTGAAGGAGAACACATTGTTGGAGTGTCAGAATGCATAGATAGAAGGCAAATAAGCATTCTATGGCTTTATTTCACTTAGTTGCTTACTCTTGAGTAGAACTGCATGTTTACTCCTGAAATATGCACCGTTGTAAATTGAGCCAAACTTAAGCAAAACACGTTGTTGGAGTGTCAGAATGCATAGATAGAAGGCAAATAAGCGTTTTATGGCTTTATTTCGCTTAGTTGCTTACTCTTGAGTAGAACTGCATCTGCACTCCAGAAATATGCACCGTTGTAAAATGAGCCATATTGAAGCAGAACACATTGATGGAGTGTCAGAATGCATGGATAGAAGGCAAATAAGCGTTCTATGGCTTTATTTCGCTTAGTTGCTTACTCTTGAGTAGAACTGCATGTTCACTCCAGAAATAAGCAACTTTGTAAAATGAGCCAAATTGACGCAGAACACATTGTTGGAGTGTCAGAATGCATAGATAGAAGGCAAATAAGCGTTCTATGGCTTTATTTCGCTTAGTTGCTTACTCTTGAGTAGAAATGCATCTGCAATCCAGAAATATGCACCGTTGTAAATTGAGCCAAATTTAAGCAAAACACGTTGTAGGAGTGTCAGAATGCATGGACAGAAGGCAAATAAGCGTTCTATGGCTTTATTTCGCTTAGTTGCTTACTCTTGAGTAGAAATGCATGTTCACTCCAGAAATAAGCACCTTTGTAAAATGAGCCATATTGAAGCAGAACACATTGATGGAGTGTCAGGATGCATAGATAGAAGGCAAATAAGCGTTCTATGGCTTTATTTCGCTTAGTTGCTTACTCTTGAGTAGAAATGCATCTGCAATCCAGAAATATGCACCGTTGTAAATTGAGCCAAATTTAAGCAAAACACGTTGTAGGAGTGTCAGAATGCATGGACAGAAGGCAAATAAGCGTTCTATGGCTTTATTTCGCTTAGTTGCTTACTCTTGAGTAGAAATGCATCTGCAGTCCAGAAATAAGCACCTTTGTAAAATGAGCCATATTGAAGCAGAACACATTGATGGAGTGTCAGGATGCATAGATAGAAGGCAAATAAGCGTTCTATGGCTTTATTTCGCTTAGTTGCTTAATGTTGAGTAGAAATGCATCTGCACTCCTGAAATAAGCACCTTTGTAAAATGAGCCAAGTTGAAGCAGAACACATTGTTGGAGTGTCAGAATGCATAGATAGGAGGCAAATAAGCGTTCTATGGCTTTATTTCGCTTAGTTGCTTACTCTTGAGTAGAACTGCATCCGCACTCCAGAAATAAGCAACTTTGTAAACTGAGCCAAATTGAAGCAAAACACATTGTTGGAGTGTCAGAATGCATAGAAAGAAGGAAAGTAAGCGTTCTATGGCTTTATTTCGCTTAGTTGCTTACTCTTGAGTAGAACTGCATATTCACTCCAGAAATAAGCAACTTTGTAAAATGAGCCAAAGTGAAGCAGAACACATTGTTGGAGTGTCAGAATGCATAGATAGGAGGCAAATAAGTGTTCTATGGCTTTATTTCGCTTAGTTGCTTCCTCTTGAGTAGAACTGCATATTCACTCCAGAAATAAGCAACTTTGTAAAATGAGCCAAATTGAAGCAGAACACATTGTTGGCGTGTCAGAATGCATAGAAAGAAGGAAAGTAAGCGTTCTATGGCTTTATTTCGCTTAGTTGCTTACTCTTGAGTAGAACTGCATATTCACTCCAGAAATAAGCAACTTTGTAAAATGAGCCAAAGTGAAGCAGAACACTTTGTTGGAGTGTCAGAATGCATAGATAGAAGGCAAATAAGCGTTCTATGGCTTTATTTCGCTTAGTTGCTTACTCTTGAGTAGAACAGCATCCGCACTCAAGAAATAAACACCTTTGTAAAATGAGCCTAATTGAAGCAGAACACATTGTTGGAGTGTCAGAATGCATAGAAAGAAGGCAAGTAAGCATTCTATGGCTTTATTTCGCTTAGTTGCTTACTCTTGAGTAGAAATGCATCTGCACTCCAGTAATAAGCACCGTTGTAAATTGAGCCAAATTTAAGCAAAACACGTTGTTGGAATGTCAGAATGCATAGATAGGAAGCAAATAAGCGTTCTATGGCTTTATTTCGCTTAGTTGCTTACTCTTGAGTAGAACTGCATCCGCACTCCAGAAATAAGCACCGTTGTAAATTGAGCCAAATTTAAGCAAAACACGTTGTTGGAGTGTCAGAATGCATGGATAGAAGGCAAATAAGCGTTCTATGGCTTTATTTTGCTTAGTTGCTTACTCTTGAGTAGAAATGCATCTGCACTCCTGAAATAAGCACCTTTGTAAAATGAGTCAAAATGAAGCAGAACACATTGTTGGAGTGTCAGAATGCATAGATAGAAGGCAAATAAGCGTTCTATGGCTTTATTTCGCTTAGTTGCTTACTCTTGAGTAAAACAGCATCCGCACTCCAGAAATAAGCACCTTTGTAAAATGAGCCTAATTGAAGCAGAACACATTGTTGGAGTGTCAGAATGCATGGATAGAAGGCAAATAAGCGTTCTATGGCTTTATTTCGCTTAGTTGCTTAATGTTGAGTAGAAATGCATCTGCACTCCTGAAATAAGCACCTTTGTAAAATGAGCCAAGTTGAAGCAAAACACATTGTTGGAGTGTCAGAATGCATAGAAAGAAGGAAAGTAAGCGTTCTATGGCTTTATTTCGCTTAGTTGCTTACTCTTGAGTAGAACTGCATATTCACTCCAGAAATAAGCAACTTTGTAAAATGAGCCAAAGTGAAGCAGAACACATTGTTGGAGTGTCAGAATGCATAGATAGGAGGCAAATAAGTGTTCTATGGCTTTATTTCGCTTAGTTGCTTCCTCTTGAGTAGAACTGCATATTCACTCCAGAAATAAGCAACTTTGTAAAATGAGCCAAATTGAAGCAGAACACATTGTTGGCGTGTCAGAATGCATAGAAAGAAGGAAAGTAAGCGTTCTATGTCTTTATTTCGCTTAGTTGCTTACTCTTGAGTAGAACTGCATATTCACTCCAGAAATAAGCAACTTTGTAAAATGAGCCAAAGTGAAGCAGAACACTTTGTTGGAGTGTCAGAATGCATAGATAGAAGGCAAATAAGCGTTCTATGGCTTTATTTCGCTTAGTTGCTTACTCTTGAGTAGAACAGCATCCGCACTCAAGAAATAAACACCTTTGTAAAATGAGCCTAATTGAAGCAGAACACATTGTTGGAGTGTCAGAATGCATAGAAAGAAGGCAAGTAAGCATTCTATGGCTTTATTTCGCTTAGTTGCTTACTCTTGAGTAGAACTGCATCCGCACTCCAGAAATAAGCACCGTTGTAAATTGAGCCAAATTTAAGCAAAACACGTTGTTGGAGTGTCAGAATGCATGGATAGAAGGCAAATAAGCGTTCTATGGCTTTATTTCGCTTAGTTGCTTACTCTTGAGTAGAAATGCATCTGCACTCCTGAAATAAGCACCTTTGTAAAATGAGTCAAAATGAAGCAGAACACATTGTTGGAGTGTCAGAATGCATAGATAGAAGGCAAATAAGCGTTCTATGGCTTTATTTCGCTTAGTTGCTTACTCTTGAGTAAAACAGCATCCGCACTCCAGAAATAAGCACCTTTGTAAAATGAGCCTAATTGAAGCAGAACACATTGTTGGAGTGTCAGAATGCATGGATAGAAGGCAAATAAGCATTCTATGGCTTTATTTCACTTAGTTGCTTACTCTTGAGTAGAACTGCATGTTTACTCCTGAAATATGCACCGTTGTAAATTGAGCCAAACTTAAGCAAAACACGTTGTTGGAGTGTCAGAATGCATAGATAGAAGGCAAATAAGCGTTTTATGGCTTTATTTCGCTTAGTTGCTTACTCTTGAGTAGAACTGCATCTGCACTCCAGAAATATGCACCGTTGTAAAATGAGCCATATTGAAGCAGAACACATTGATGGAGTGTCAGAATGCATGGATAGAAGGCAAATAAGCGTTCTATGGCTTTATTTCGCTTAGTTGCTTACTCTTGAGTAGAACTGCATATTCACTCCAGAAATAAGCAACTTTGTAAAATGAGCCAAATTGACGCAGAACACATTGTTGGAGTGTCAGAATGCATAGATAGGAGGCAAATAAGCGTTCTATGACTTTATTTCGCTTAGTTGCTTACTCTTGAGTAGAACTGCATCCGCACTCCAGAAATAAGCAACTTTGTAAAATGAGCCAAATTGAAGCAAAACACATTGTTGGAGTGTCAGAATGCATAGAAAGAAGGAAAGTAAGCGTTCTATGGCTTTATTTCGCTTAGTTGCTTACTCTTGAGTAGAACTGCATATTCACTCCAGAAATAAGCAACTTTGTAAAATGAGCCAAAGTGAAACAGAACACTTTGTTGGAGTGTCAGAATGCATAGATAGAAGGCAAATAAGCGTTCTATGGCTTTATTTCGCTTAGTTGCTTACTCTTGAGTAGAACAGCATCCGCACTCCAGAAATAAACACCTTCGTAAAATGAGCCTAATTGAAGCAGAACACATTGTTGGAGTGTCAGAATGCATAGAAAGAAGGCAAGTAAGCATTCTATGGCTTTATTTCGCTTAGTTGCTTACTCTTGAGTAGAAATGCATCTGCACTCCAGTAATAAGCACCGTTGTAAATTGAGCCAAATTTAAGCAAAACACGTTGTTGGAATGTCAGAATGCATGGATAGAAGGCAAATAAGCGTTCTATGGCTTTATTTCGCTTCGTTGCTTACTCTTGAGTAGAAATGCATCTGCACTCCTGAAATAAGCACCTTTGTAAAATGAGCCAAATTGAAGCAGAACATATTGTTGGAGTGTCAGAATGCATAGATAGAAGGCAAATAAGCATTCTATGGCTTTATTTCGCTTAGTTGCTTACTCTTGAGTAGAAATGCATCCGCACTCCAGAAATAAGCACCTTTGTAAAATGAGCCTAATTGAAACAGAACACATTGTTGGAGTGTCAGAATGCATAGAAAGAAGGCAAGTAAGCGTTCTATGGCTTTATTTCGCTTAGTTGCTTACTCTTGAGTAGAAATGCATCTGCACTCCAGTAATAAGCACCGTTGTAAATTGAGCCAAATTTAAGCAAAACACGTTGTTGGAATGTCAGAATGCATGGATAGAAGGCAAATAAGCGTTCTATGGCTTTATTTCGCTTAGTTGCTTACTCTTGAGTAGAAATGCATCTGCACTCCTGAAATAAGCACCTTTGTAAAATGAGGCAAATTGAAGCAGAACACATTGTTGGAGTGTCAGAATGCATAGATAGAAGGCAAATAAGCGTTCTATGGCTTTATTTCGCTTAGTTGCTTACTCTTGAGTAGAACTGCATCTGCACTCCAGTAATAAGCACCTTTGTAAAATGAGCCAAATTGAAGCAGAATACATTGTTGGAGTGTCAGAATGCATAGAAAGAAGGCAAGTAAGCATTCTATGGCTTTATTTCGCTTAGTTGCTTACTCTTGAGTAGAAATGCATCTGCACTCCAGTAATAAGCACCGTTGTAAATTGAGCCAAATTTAAGCAAAACACGTTGTTGGAATGTCAGAATGCATAGAAAGAAGGCAAGTAAGCGTTCTATGGCTTTATTTCGCTTAGTTGCTTACTCTTGAGTAGAAATGCATCTGCACTCCAGTAATAAGCACCGTTGTAAATTGAGCCAAATTTAAGCAAAACACGTTGTTGGAATGTCAGAATGCATGGATAGAAGGGAAATAAGCGTTCTATGGCTTTATTTCGCTTAGTTGCTTACTCTTGAGTAGAAATGCATCTGCACTCCAGAAATAAGCACCTTTGTTAAATGAGCCAAATTGACGCAGAACACATTGTTGGAGTGTCAGAATGCATATAGAAGGCAAATAAGCGTTCTATGGCTTTATTTCGCTTAGTTGCTTACTCTTGAGTAGAACTGCATCCGCACTCCAGAAATAAGCACCGTTGTAAATTGAGCCAAATTTAAGCAAAACACGTTGTTGGAGTGTCAGAATGCATGGATAGAAGGCAAATAAGCGTTCTATGGCTTTATTTCGCTTCGTTGCTTACTCTTGAGTAGAAATGCATCTGCACTCCTGAAATAAGCACCTTTGTAAAATGAGCCAAATTGAAGCAGAACATATTGTTGGAGTGTCAGAATGCATAGATAGAAGGCAAATAAGCGTTCTATGGCTTTATTTCGCTTAGTTGCTTACTCTTGAGTAGAAATGCATCCGCACTCCAGAAATAAGCACCTTTGTAAAATGAGCCTAATTGAAACAGAACACATTGTTGGAGTGTCAGAATGCATAGAAAGAAGGCAAGTAAGCATTCTATGGCTTTATTTCGCTTAGTTGCTTACTCTTGAGTAGAAATGCATCTGCACTCCAGTAATAAGCACCGTTGTAAATTGAGCCAAATTTAAGCAAAACACGTTGTTGGAATGTCAGAATGCATAGAAAGAAGGCAAGTAAGCGTTCTATGGCTTTATTTCGCTTAGTTGCTTTCTCTTGAGTAGAAATACATCTGCACTCCAGTAATAAGCACCTTTGTAAAATGAGCCAAATTGAAGCAGAATACATTGTTGGAGTGTCAGAATGCATAGATAGAAGGCAAATAAGCATTCTATGGCTTTATTTCGCTTAGTTGCTTACTCTTCAGTAGAACTGCATGTTCACTCCAGAAATAAGCACCTTTGTTAAATGAGCCAAATTGAAGCAGAATACATTGTTGGAGTGTCAGAATGCATAGATAGAAGGCAAATAAGCGTTCTATGGCTTTATTTCGCTTAGTTGCTTACTCTTGAGTAGAACTGCATGTTCACTCCAGAAATAAGCACCTTTGTAAAATGAGCCAAATTGAAGCAGAACACATTGTTGGAGTGTCAGAATGCATAGATAGAAGGCAAATAAGCGTTCTATGGCTTTATTTCGCTTAGTTGCTTACTCTTGAGTAGAACAGCATCCGCACTCCAGAAATAAACACCTTTGTAAAATGAGCCTAATTGAAGCAGAACACATTGTTGGAGTGTCAGAATGCATAGAAAGAAGGCAAGTAAGCATTCTATGGCTTTATTTCGCTTAGTTGCTTACTCTTGAGTAGAAATGCATCTGCACTCCAGTAATAAGTACCGTTGTAAATTGAACCAAATTTAAGCAAAACACGTTGTTGGAATGTCAGAATGCATGGATAGAAGGGAAATAAGCGTTCTATGGCTTTATTTCCCTTAGTTGCTTACTCTTGAGTAGAAATGCATCTGCACTCCAGAAATAAGCACCTTTGTTAAATGAGCCAAATTGACGCAGAACACATTGTTGGAGTGTCAGAATGCATAGATAGGAAGCAAATAAGCGTTCTATGGCTTTATTTCGCTTAGTTGCTTACTCTTGAGTAGAACTGCATCCGCACTCCAGAAATAAGCACCGTTGTAAATTGAGCCAAATTTAAGCAAAACACGTTGTTGGAGTGTCAGAATGCATGGATAGAAGGCAAATCAGCGTTCTATGGCTTTATTTCGCTTCGTTGCTTACTCTTGAGTAGAAATGCATCTGCACTCCTGAAATAAGCACCTTTGTAAAATGAGCCAAATTGAAGCAGAAAATATTGTTGGAGTGTCAGAATGCATAGATAGAAGGCAAATAAGCGTTCTATGGCTTTATTTCGCTTAGTTGCTTACTCTTGAGTAGAAATGCATCCGCACTCCAGAAATAAGCACCTTTGTAAAATGAGCCTAATTGAAGCAGAAGACATTGTTGGAGTGTCAGAATGCATAGAAAGAAGGCAAGTAAGCATTCTATGGCTTTATTTCGCTTAGTTGCTTACTCTTGAGTAGAAATGCATCTGCACTCCAGTAATAAGCACCGTTGTAAATTGAGCCAAATTTAAGCAAAACACGTTGTTGGAATGTCAGAATGCATGGATAGAAGGGAAATAAGCGTTCTATGGCTTTATTTCGCTTAGTTGCTTACTCTTGAGTAGAAATGCATCTGCACTCCAGAAATAAGCACCTTTGTTAAATGAGCCAAATTGACGCAGAACACATTGTTGGCGTGTCAGAATGCATAGATAGGAAGCAAATAAGCGTTCTATGGCTTTATTTCGCTTAGTTGCTTACTCTTGAGTAGAACTGCATCCGCACTCCAGAAATAAGCACCGTTGTAAATTGAGCCAAATTTAAGCAAAACACGTTGTTGGAGTGTCAGAATGCATGGATAGAAGGCAAATAAGCGTTCTATGGCTTTATTTCGCTTCGTTGCTTACTCTTGAGTAGAAATGCATCTGCATTCCTGAAATAAGCACCTTTGTAAAATGAGCCAAATTGAAGCAGAACATATTGTTGGAGTGTCAGAATGCATAGATAGAAGGCAAATAAGCGTTCTATGGCTTTATTTCGCTTAGTTGCTTACTCTTGAGTAGAACTGCATGTTCACTCCAGAAATAAGCACCTTTGTAAAATGAGCCAAATTGAAGCAGAACACATTGTTGGAGTGTCAGAATGCATAGATAGAAGGCAAATAAGCGTTCTATGGCTTTATTTCGCTTAGTTGCTTACTCTTGAGTAGAACAGCATCCGCACTCCAGAAATAAACACCTTTGTAAAATGAGCCTAATTGAAGCAGAACACATTGTTGGAGTGTCAGAATGCATAGAAAGAAGGCAAGTAAGCATTCTATGGCTTTATTTCGCTTAGTTGCTTACTCTTGAGTAGAAATGCATCTGCACTCCAGTAATAAGCACCGTTGTAAATTGAACCAAATTTAAGCAAAACACGTTGTTGGAATGTCAGAATGCATGGATAGAAGGGAAATAAGCGTTCTATGGCTTTATTTCGCTTAGTTGCTTACTCTTGAGTAGAAATGCATCTGCACTCCAGAAATAAGCACCTTTGTTAAATGAGCCAAATTGACGCAGAACACATTGTTGGAGTGTCAGAATGCATAGATAGGAAGCAAATAAGCGTTCTATGGCTTTATTTCGCTTAGTTGCTTACTCTTGAGTAGAACTGCATCCGCACTCCAGAAATAAGCACCGTTGTAAATTGAGCCAAATTTAAGCAAAACACGTTGTTGGAGTGTCAGAATGCATGGATAGAAGGCAAATCAGCGTTCTATGGCTTTATTTCGCTTCGTTGCTTACTCTTGAGTAGAAATGCATCTGCACTCCTGAAATAAGCACCTTTGTAAAATGAGCCAAATTGAAGCAGAACATATTGTTGGAGTGTCAGAATGCATAGATAGAAGGCAAATAAGCGTTCTATGGCTTTATTTCGCTTAGTTGCTTACTCTTGAGTAGAAATGCATCCGCACTCCAGAAATAAGCACCTTTGTAAAATGAGCCAAATTGAAGCAGAACATATTGTTGGAGTGTCAGAATGCATAGATAGAAGGCAAATAAGCGTTCTATGGCTTTATTTCGCTTAGTTGCTTACTCTTGAGAAGAAATGCATCTGCACTCCAGTAATAAGCACCGTTGTAAATTGAGCCAAAATTAAGCAAAACACGTTGTTGGAATGTCAGAATGCATGGATAGAAGGCAAATAAGCGTTCTATGGCTTTATTTCGCTTAGTTGCTTTCTCTTGAGTAGAAATACATCTGCACTCCAGTAATAAGCACCTTTGTAAAATGAGCCAAATTGAAGCAGAATACATTGTTGGAGTGTCAGAATGCATAGATAGAAGGCAAATAAGCATTCTATGGCTTTATTTCGCTTAGTTGCTTACTCTTCAGTAGAACTGCATGTTCACTCCAGAAATAAGCACCTTTGTTAAATGAGCCAAATTGAAGCAGAACACATTGTTGGAGTGTCAGAATGCATAGATAGAAGGCAAATAACCGTTCTATGGCTTTATTTCGCTTAGTTGCTTACTCTTGAGTTGAAATGCATCTGCACTCCTGAAATAAGCACCTTTGTAAAATGAGCCAAATTGAAGCAGAACACATTGTTGGAGTGTCAGAATGCATAGATAGAAGGCAAATAAGCGTTCTATGGCTTTATTTCGCTTAGTTGCTTACTCTTGAGTAGAACTGCATGTTCACTCCAGAAATAAGCACCTTTGTAAAATGAGCCAAATTGAAGCAGAACACATTGTTGGAGTGTCAGAATGCATAGATAGAAGGCAAATAAGCGTTCTATGGCTTTATTTCGCTTAGTTGCTTACTCTTGAGTAGAACAGCATCCGCACTCCAGAAATAAACACCTTTGTAAAATGAGCCTAATTGAAGCAGAACACATTGTTGGAGTGTCAGAATGCATAGAAAGAAGGCAAGTAAGCATTCTATGGCTTTATTTCGCTTAGTTGCTTACTCTTGAGTAGAAATGCATCTGCACTCCAGTAATAAGCACCGTTGTAAATTGAACCAAATTTAAGCAAAACACGTTGTTGGAATGTCAGAATGCATAGAAAGAAGGCAAGTAAGCGTTCTATGGCTTTATTTCGCTTAGTTGCTTACTCTTGAGTAGAAATGCATCTGCACTCCAGAAATAAGCACCTTTGTTAAATGAGCCAAATTGACGCAGAACACATTGTTGGAGTGTCAGAATGCATAGATAGGAAGCAAATAAGCGTTCTATGGCTTTATTTCGCTTAGTTGCTTACTCTTGAGTAGAACTGCATCCGCACTCCAGAAATAAGCACCGTTGTAAATTGAGCCAAATTTAAGCAAAACACGTTGTTGGAGTGTCAGAATGCATGGATAGAAGGCAAATAAGCGTTCTATGGCTTTATTTCGCTTAGTTGCTTACTCTTGAGTAGAACAGCATCCGCACTCCAGAAATAAACACCTTTGTAAAATGAGCCTAATTGAAGCAGAACACATTGTTGGAGTGTCAGAATGCATAGAAAGAAGGCAAGTAAGCATTCTATGGCTTTATTTCGCTTAGTTGCTTACTCTTGAGTAGAAATGCATCTGCACTCCAGTAATAAGCACCGTTGTAAATTGAACCAAATTTAAGCAAAACACGTTGTTGGAATGTCAGAATGCATAGAAAGAAGGCAAGTAAGCGTTCTATGGCTTTATTTCGCTTAGTTGCTTACTCTTGAGTAGAAATGCATCTGCACTCCAGAAATAAGCACCTTTGTTAAATGAGCCAAATTGACGCAGAACACATTGTTGGAGTGTCAGAATGCATAGATAGGAAGCAAATAAGCGTTCTATGGCTTTATTTCGCTTAGTTGCTTACTCTTGAGTAGAACTGCATCCGCACTCCAGAAATAAGCACCGTTGTAAATTGAGCCAAATTTAAGCAAAACACGTTGTTGGAGTGTCAGAATGCATGGATAGAAGGCAAATAAGCGTTCTATGGCTTTATTTCGCTTAGTTGCTTACTCTTGAGTAGAAATGCATCCGCACTCCAGAAATAAGCACCTTTGTAAAATGAGCCTAATTGAAGCAGAACACATTGTTGGAGTGTCAGAATGCATAGAAAGAAGGCAAGTAAGCATTCTATGGCTTTATTTCGCTTAGTTGCTTACTCTTGAGTAGAAATGCATCTGCACTCCAGTAATAAGCACCGTTGTAAATTGAGCCAAATTTAAGCAAAACACATTGTTGGAATGTCAGAATGCATGGATAGAAGGGAAATAAGCGTTCTATGGCTTTATTTCGCTTAGTTGCTTACTCTTGAGTAGAAATGCATCTGCACTCCAGAAATAAGCACCTTTGTTAAATGAGCCAAATTGACGCAGAACACATTGTTGGCGTGTCAGAATGCATAGATAGGAAGCAAATAAGCGTTCTATGGCTTTATTTCGCTTAGTTGCTTACTCTTGAGTAGAACTGCATCCGCACTCCAGAAATAAGCACCGTTGTAAATTGAGCCAAATTTAAGCAAAACACGTTGTTGGAGTGTCAGAATGCATGGATAGAAGGCAAATAAGCGTTCTATGGCTTTATTTCGCTTCGTTGCTTACTCTTGAGTAGAAATGCATCTGCACTCCTGAAATAAGCACCTTTGTAAAATGAGCCAAATTGAAGCAGAACATATTGTTGGAGTGTCAGAATGCATAGATAGAAGGCAAATAAGCGTTCTATGGCTTTATTTCGCTTAGTTGCTTACTCTTGAGTAGAAATGCATCCGCACTCCAGAAATAAGCACCGTTGTAAATTGAGCCAAATTTAAGCAAAACACGTTGTTGGAATGTCAGAATGCATAGAAAGAAGGCAAGTAAGCGTTCTATGGCTTTATTTCGCTTAGTTGCTTTCTCTTGAGTAGAAATACATCTGCACTCCAGTAATAAGCACCTTTGTAAAATGAGCCAAATTGAAGCAGAATACATTGTTGGAGTGTCAGAATGCATAGATAGAAGGCAAATAAGCATTCTATGGCTTTATTTCGCTTAGTTGCTTACTCTTCAGTAGAACTGCATGTTCACTCCAGAAATAAGCACCTTTGTTAAATGAGCCAAATTGAAGCAGAACACATTGTTGGAGTGTCAGAATGCATAGATAGAAGGCAAATAACCGTTCTATGGCTTTATTTCGCTTAGTTGCTTACTCTTGAGTTGAAATGCATCTGCACTCCTGAAATAAGCACCTTTGTAAAATGAGCCAAATTGAAGCAGAACACATTGTTGGAGTGTCAGAATGCATAGATAGAAGGCAAATAAGCGTTCTATGGCTTTATTTCGCTTAGTTGCTTACTCTTGAGTAGAACTGCATGTTCACTCCAGAAATAAGCACCTTTGTAAAATGAGCCAAATTGAAGCAGAACACATTGTTGGAGTGTCAGAATGCATAGATAGAAGGCAAATAAGCGTTCTATGGCTTTATTTCGCTTAGTTGCTTACTCTTGAGTAGAACAGCATCCGCACTCCAGAAATAAACACCTTTGTAAAATGAGCCTAATTGAAGCAGAACACATTGTTGGAGTGTCAGAATGCATAGAAAGAAGGCAAGTAAGCATTCTATGGCTTTATTTCGCTTAGTTGCTTACTCTTGAGTAGAAATGCATCTGCACTCCAGTAATAAGCACCGTTGTAAATTGAACCAAATTTAAGCAAAACACGTTGTTGGAATGTCAGAATGCATGGATAGAAGGGAAATAAGCGTTCTATGGCTTTATTTCGCTTAGTTGCTTACTCTTGAGTAGAAATGCATCTGCACTCCAGAAATAAGCACCTTTGTTAAATGAGCCAAATTGACGCAGAACACATTGTTGGAGTGTCAGAATGCATAGATAGGAAGCAAATAAGCGTTCTATGGCTTTATTTCGCTTAGTTGCTTACTCTTGAGTAGAACTGCATCCGCACTCCAGAAATAAGCACCGTTGTAAATTGAGCCAAATTTAAGCAAAACACGTTGTTGGAGTGTCAGAATGCATGGATAGAAGGCAAATCAGCGTTCTATGGCTTTATTTCGCTTCGTTGCTTACTCTTGAGTAGAAATGCATCTGCACTCCTGAAATAAGCACCTTTGTAAAATGAGCCAAATTGAAGCAGAACATATTGTTGGAGTGTCAGAATGCATAGATAGAAGGCAAATAAGCGTTCTATGGCTTTATTTCGCTTAGTTGCTTACTCTTGAGTAGAAATGCATCCGCACTCCAGAAATAAGCACCTTTGTAAAATGAGCCAAATTGAAGCAGAACACATTGTTGGAGTGTCAGAATGCATGGATAGAAGGCAAATAAGGGTTCTATGGCTTTATTTCGCTTAGTTGCTTACTGTTGAGAAGAAATGCATCTGCACTCCTGAAAAAAGCACCTTTGTAAAATGAGCCAAATTGAAGCAGAACACATTGTTGGAGTGTCAGAATGCATAGATAGAAGGCAAGTAAGCGTTCTATGGCTTTATTTCGCTTAGTTGCTTACTCTTGAGTAGAAATGCATCTGCACTCCAGTAATAAGCACCGTTGTAAATTGAGCCAAAATTAAGCAAAACACGTTGTTGGAATGTCAGAATGCATGGATAGAAGGCAAATAAGCGTTCTATGGCTTTATTTCGCTTAGTTGCTTTCTCTTGAGTAGAAATACATCTGCACTCCAGTAATAAGCACCTTTGTAAAATGAGCCAAATTGAAGCAGAATACATTGTTGGAGTGTCAGAATGCATAGATAGAAGGCAAATAAGCATTCTATGGCTTTATTTCGCTTAGTTGCTTACTCTTCAGTAGAACTGCATGTTCACTCCAGAAATAAGCACCTTTGTTAAATGAGCCAAATTGAAGCAGAACACATTGTTGGAGTGTCAGAATGCATAGATAGAAGGCAAATAACCGTTCTATGGCTTTATTTCGCTTAGTTGCTTACTCTTGAGTTGAAATGCATCTGCACTCCTGAAATAAGCACCTTTGTAAAATGAGCCAAATTGAAGCAGAACACATTGTTGGAGTGTCAGAATGCATAGATAGAAGGCAAATAAGCGTTCTATGGCTTTATTTCGCTTAGTTGCTTACTCTTGAGTAGAACTGCATGTTCACTCCAGAAATAAGCACCTTTGTAAAATGAGCCAAATTGAAGCAGAACACATTGTTGGAGTGTCAGAATGCATAGATAGAAGGCAAATAAGCGTTCTATGGCTTTATTTCGCTTAGTTGCTTACTCTTGAGTAGAACAGCATCCGCACTCCAGAAATAAACACCTTTGTAAAATGAGCCTAATTGAAGCAGAACACATTGTTGGAGTGTCAGAATGCATAGAAAGAAGGCAAGTAAGCATTCTATGGCTTTATTTCGCTTAGTTGCTTACTCTTGAGTAGAAATGCATCTGCACTCCAGTAATAAGCACCGTTGTAAATTGAACCAAATTTAAGCAAAACACGTTGTTGGAATGTCAGAATGCATGGATAGAAGGGAAATAAGCCTTCTATGGCTTTATTTCGCTTAGTTGCTTACTCTTGAGTAGAAATGCATCTGCACTCCAGAAATAAGCACCTTTGTTAAATGAGCCAAATTGACGCAGAACACATTGTTGGAGGGTCAGAATGCATAGATAGGAAGCAAATAAGCGTTCTATGGCTTTATTTCGCTTAGTTGCTTACTCTTGAGTAGAACTGCATCCGCACTCCAGAAATAAGCACCGTTGTAAATTGAGCCAAATTTAAGCAAAACACGTTGTTGGAGTGTCAGAATGCATGGATAGAAGGCAAATCAGCGTTCTATGGCTTTATTTCGCTTCGTTGCTTACTCTTGAGTAGAAATGCATCTGCACTCCTGAAATAAGCACCTTTGTAAAATGAGCCAAATTGAAGCAGAACATATTGTTGGAGTGTCAGAATGCATAGATAGAAGGCAAATAAGCGTTCTATGGCTTTATTTCGCTTAGTTGCTTACTCTTCAGTAGAACTGCATGTTCACTCCAGAAATAAGCACCTTTGTTAAATGAGCCAAATTGAAGCAGACCACATTGTTGGAGTGTCAGAATGCATAGATAGAAGGCAAATAACCGTTCTATGGCTTTATTTCGCTTAGTTGCTTACTCTTGAGTTGAAATGCATCTGCACTCCTGAAATAAGCACCTTTGTAAAATGAGCCAAATTGAAGCAGAACACATTGTTGGAGTGTCAGAATGCATAGATAGAAGGCAAATAAGCGTTCTATGGCTTTCTTTTGCTTAGTAGCTTACTCTTGAGTAGAACAGCATCCGCACTCCAGAAATAAGCACCTTTGTAAAATGAGCCAAATTGAAGCAGAACACATTGTTGAAGTTTCAGAATGCATAGATTGAAGGCCAATAAGCGTTCTATGGCTTTGTTTCGCTTAGTTGCTTAATCTTGAGTAGAACTGCATGTTCACTCCAGAAATGAGCACCTTAGTAAAATGAGCCAATATGAAGCAGAACACATTGTTGGAGTGTCAGAATGCATAGATAGAAGGCAAATAAGCGATCTATGGCTTTATTTCGCTTAGTTGCTTACTCTTGAGTAGAAATGCATCTACACTCCAGAAATGAGCACCTTTGTAAAATGAGCCAAATTGAAGCAGAACACATTGTTGGAGTGTCAGAATGCATAGATAGAAGGCAAATAAGCGTTCTATGGCTTTATTTCGCTTAGTTGCTTACTCTTGAGTAGAAATGCATCTGCACTCCAGTAATAAGCACCTTTGTAAAATGAGCCAAATTGAAGCAGAACACATTGTTGGAGTGTCAGAATGCATAGATAGAAGGCAAATAAGCGTTCTATGGCTTTATTTCGCTTAGTTGCTTACTCTTGAGTAGAACTGCATGTTCACTCCAGAAATAAGCACCTTTGTAAAATGAGCCAAATTGAAGCAGAACACATTGTTGGAGTGTCAGAATGCATAGATAGAAGGCAAATAAGCGTTCTATGGCTTTCTTTTGCTTAGTAGCTTACTCTTGAGTAGAACAGCATCCGCACTCCAGAAATAAGCACCTTTGTAAAATGAGCCAAATTGAAGCAGAACACATTGTTGAAGTTTCAGAATGCATAGATTGAAGGCCAATAAGCGTTCTATGGCTTTGTTTCGCTTAGTTGCTTAATCTTGAGTAGAACTGCATGTTCACTCCAGAAATGAGCACCTTAGTAAAATGAGCCAATATGAAGCAGAACACATTGTTGGAGTGTCAGAATGCATAGATAGAAGGCAAATAAGCGATCTATGGCTTTATTTCGCTTAGTTGCTTACTCTTGAGTAGAAATGCATCTACACTCCAGAAATGAGCACCTTTGTAAAATGAGCCAAATTGAAGCAGAACACATTGTTGGAGTGTCAGAATGCATAGATAGAAGGCAAATAAGCGTTCTATGGCTTTATTTCGCTTAGTTGCTTACTCTTGAGTAGAAATGCATCTGCACTCCAGTAATAAGCACCTTTGTAAAATGAGCCAAATTGAAGCAGAACACATTGTTGGAGTGTCAGAATGCATAGATAGAAGGCAAATAAGCGTTCTATGGCTTTATTTCGCTTAGTTGCTTACTCTTGAGTAGAAATGCATCTGCACTCCAGTAATAAGCACCTTTTTAAAATGAGCCAAATTGAAGCAGAACACATTGTTGGAGTGTCAGAATGCATAGATAGAAGGCAAATAAGCGTTCTATGGCTTTATTTCGCTTAGTTGCTTACTCTTGAGTAGAACTGCATGTTCACTCCAGAAATAAGCACCTTTGTAAAATGAGCCAAATTGAAGCAGAACACATTGTAGGAGTGTCAGAATGCATAGATAGAAGGCAAATAAGCGTTATATGGCTTTATTTCGCTTAGTTGCTTACTCTTGAGTAGAAATGCATCTGCAATCCAGAAATATGCACCGTTGTAAATTGAGCCAAATTTAAGCAAAACACGTTGTAGGAGTGTCAGAATGCATGGACAGAAGGCAAATAAGCGTTCTATGGCTTTCTTTCGCTTAGTTGCTTACTCTTGAGTAGAACTGCATATTCACTCCAGAAATAAGCAACTTTGTAAAATGAGCCAAATTGAAGCAGAACACATTGTTGGAGTGTCAGAATGCATAGATAGGAGGCAAATAAGCGTTCTATGGCTTTATTTCGCTTAGTTGCTTACTCTTGAGTAGAAATGCATCTGCAGTCCAGAAATAAGCACCTTTGTAAAATGAGCCATATTGAAGCAGAACACATTGATGGAGTGTCAGAATGCATAGATAGAAGGCAAATAAGCGTTCTATGGCTTTATTTCGCTTAGTTGCTTACTCTTGAGTAGAACTGCATCTGCACTCCAGAAATATGCACCGTTGTAAATTGAGCCAAATTTAAGCAAAACACGTTGTAGGAGTGTCAGAATGCATGGATAGAAGGCAAATAAGCGTTCTATGGCTTTATTTTGCTTAGTTGCTTACTCTTGAGTAGGAATGCATCTGCACACCAGGAATGAGCACCTTTTTAAAATGAGCCAAATTGAAGCAGAACACATTGTTGGAGTGTCAGAATGCATAGATAGAAGGCAAATAAGCGTTTTATGGCTTTATTTCGATTAGTTGCTTACTCTTGAGTCGAACTGCATATTCACTCCAGAAATAAGCAACTTTGTAAAATGAGCCAAAGTGAAGCAGAACACATTGTTGGAGTGTCAGAATAAATAGAAAGAAGGCAAGTAAGCGTTCTATGTCTTTATTTCGCTTAGTTGCTTACTCTTGAGTAGAACTGCATGTTCACTCCAGAAATAAGCACCTTTGTAAATTGAGCCAAATTGAAGCAGAACACATTGTTGGAGTGTCAGAATGCATAGATAGAAGGCAAATAAGCATTCTATGGCTTTATTTCACTTAGTTGCTTACTCTTGAGTAGAACTGCATGTTTACTCCTGAAATATGCACCGTTGTAAATTGAGCCAAACTTAAGCAAAACACGTTGTTGGAGTGTCAGAATGCATAGATAGAAGGCAAATAAGCGTTTTATGGCTTTATTTCGCTTAGTTGCTTACTCTTGAGTAGAACTGCATCTGCACTCCAGAAATATGCACCGTTGTAAAATGAGCCATATTGAAGCAGAACACATTGATGGAGTGTCAGAATGCATGGATAGAAGGCAAATAAGCGTTCTATGGCTTTATTTCGCTTAGTTGCTTACTCTTGAGTAGAACTGCATATTCACTCCAGAAATAAGCAACTTTGTAAAATGAGCCAAATTGACGCAGAACACATTGTTGGAGTGTCAGAATGCATAGATAGGAGGCAAATAAGCGTTCTATGGCTTTATTTCGCTTAGTTGCTTACTCTTGAGTAGAACTGCATCCGCACTCCAGAAATAAGCAACTTTGTAAAATGAGCCAAATTGAAGCAAAACACATTGTTGGAGTGTCAGAATGCATAGAAAGAAGGAAAGTAAGCGTTCTATGGCTTTATTTCGCTTAGTTGCTTACTCTTGAGTAGAACTGCATATTCTCTCCAGAAATAAGCAACTTTGTAAAATGAGCCAAAGTGAAGCAGAACACTTTGTTGGAGTGTCAGAATGCATAGATAGGAGGCAAATAAGCGTTCCATGGCTTTATTTCGCTTAGTTGCTTACTCTTGAGTAGAACAGCATCCGCACTCCAGAAATAAACACCTTTGTAAAATGAGCCTAATTGAAGCAGAACACATTGTTGGAGTGTCAGAATGCATAGAAAGAAGGCAAGTAAGCATTCTATGGCTTTATTTCGCTTAGTTGCTTACTCTTGAGTAGAAATGCATCTGCACTCCAGTAATAAGCACCGTTGTAAATTGAGCCAAATTTAAGCAAAACACGTTGTTGGAATGTCAGAATGCATGGATAGAAGGGAAATAAGCGTTCTATGGCTTTATTTCGCTTAGTTGCTTACTCTTGAGTAGAAATGCATCTGCACTCCTGAAATAAGCACCTTTGTAAAATGAGCCAAATTGAAGCAGAACACATTGTTGGAGTGTCAGAATGCATAGAAAGAAGGCAAGTAAGCGTTCTGTGGCTTTATTTCGCTTAGTTGCTTACTCTTGAGTAGAACAGCATCCGCACTCCAGAAATGAGCACCTTTGTAAAATGAGCCTAATTGAAGCAGAACACATTGTTGGAGTGTCAGAATGCATAGAAAGAAGGCAAGTAAGCGTTCTGTGGCTTTATTTCGCTTAGTTGCTTACTCTTGAGTAGAAATGCATCTGCACTCCAGTAATAAGCACCTTTCTAAAATGAGCCAAATTGAAGCAGAATACATTGTTGGAGTGTCAGAATGCATAGATAGAAGGCAAATAAGCGTTCTATGGCTTTATTTCGCTTAGTTGCTTACTCTTCAGTAGAACTGCATGTTCACTCCAGAAATAAGCACCTTTGTTAAATGAGCCAAATTGAAGCAGAACACATTGTTGGAGTGTCAGAATGCATAGATAGAAGTTAAATAACCGTTCTATGGCTTTATTTCGCTTAGTTGCTTACTCTTGAATAGAAATGCATCTGCACACCAGAAATGAGCACCTTTTTAAAATGAGCCAAATTGAAGCAGAACACATTGTTGGAGTGTCAGAATGCATAGATAGAAGGCAAATAAGCGTTTTATGGCTTTATTTCGCTTAGTTGCTTACTCTTGAGTCGAACTGCATGTTCACTCCAGAAATAAGCACCTTTATAAAATGAGCCAAATTGAAGCAGAACACATTGTTGGAGTGTCAGAATGCATAGATAGAAGGCAAATAAGCGTTCTATGGCTTTATTTCGCTTAGTTGCTTACTCTTGAGTAGAACTGCATGTTCACTCCAGAAATGAGCACCTTTGTAAAATGAGCCAAATTGAAGCAGAACACATTGTTGGAGTGTCAGAATGCATGGATAGAAGGCAAATAAGGGTTCTATGGCTTTATTTCGCTTAGTTGCTTACTGTTGAGAAGAAATGCATCTGCACTCCTGAAAAAAGCACCTTTGTAAAATGAGCCAAATTGAAGCAGAACACATTGTTGGAGTGTCAGAATGCATAGATAGAAGGCAAATAAGCATTCTATGGCTTTATTTCACTTAGTTGCTTACTCTTGAGTAGAACTGCATGTTTACTCCTGAAATATGCACCGTTGTAAAATGAGCCATATTGAAGCAGAACACATTGATGGAGTGTCAGAATGCATGGATAGAAGGCAAATAAGCGTTCTATGGCTTTATTTCGCTTAGTTGCTTACTCTTGAGTAGAACTGCAAATTCACTCCAGAAATAAGCAACTTTGTAAAATGAGCCAAATTGACGCAGAACACATTGTTGGAGTGTCAGAATGCATAGATAGGAGGCAAATAAGCGTTCTATGGCTTTATTTCGCTTAGTTGCTTACTCTTGAGTAGAAATGCATCTGCACTCCAGTAATAAGCAACTTTGTAAAATGAGCCAAATTGAAGCAAAACACATTTTTGGAGTGTCAGAATGCATAGAAAGAAGGAAAGTAAGCGTTCTATGGCTTTATTTCGCTTAGTTGCTTACTCTTGAGTAGAACTGCATATTCACTCCAGAAATAAGCAACTTTGTAAAATGAGCCAAAGTGAAGCAGAACACATTGTTGGAGTTTCAGAATGCATAGAAAGAAGGCAAGTAAGCATTCTATGGCTTTATTTCGCTTAGTTGCTTACTCTTGAGTAGAAATGCATCTGCACTCCAGTAATAAGAACCGTTGTAAATTGAGCCAAATTTAAGCAAAACACGTTGTTGGAATGTCAGAATGCATGGATAGAAGGGAAATAAGCGTTCTATGGCTTTATTTCGCTTAGTTGCTTACTCTTGAGTAGAAATGCATCTGCACTCCTGAAATAAGCACCTTTGTAAAATGAGCCAAATTGAAGCAGAACACATTGTTGGAGTGTCAGAATGCATAGATAGAAGGCAAATAAGCGTTCTATGGCTTTATTTCGCTTAGTTGCTTACTCTTGAGTAGAACAGCATCCGCACTCCAGAAATGAGCACCTTTGTAAAATGAGCCTAATTGAAGCAGAACACATTGTTGGAGTGTGAGAATGCATGGATAGAAGGCAAGTAAGCGTTCTGTGGCTTTATTTCGCTTAGTTGCTTACTCTTGAGTAGAAATGCATCTGCACTCCAGTAATAAGCACCTTTGTAAAATGAGCCAAATTGAAGCAGAATACATTGTTGGAGTGTCAGAATGCAGAGATAGAAGGCAAATAAGCGTTCTATGGCTTTATTTCGCTTAGTTGCTTACTCTTCAGTAGAACTGCATGTTCACTCCAGAAATAAGCACCTTTGTTAAATGAGCTAAATTGACGCAGAACACATTGTTGGAGTGTCAGAATGCATAGATAGGAGGCAAATAAGCGTTCTATGGCTTTATTTCGCTTAGTTGCTTACTCTTGAGTAGAACTGCATCCGCACTCCAGAAATAAGCACCGTTGTAAATTGAGCCAAATTTAAGCAAAACACGTTGTTGGAGTGTCAGAATGCATGGATAGAAGGCAAATAAGCGTTCTATGGCTTTATTTCGCTTCGTTGCTTACTCTTGAGTAGAAATGCATCTGCACTCCTGAAATAAGCACCTTTGTAAAATGAGCCAAATTGAAGCAGAACACATTGTTGGAGTGTCAGAATGCATGGATAGAAGGCAAATAAGCGTTCTATGGCTTTATTTCGCTTAGTTGCTTACTCTTGAGTAGAACAGCATCCGCACTCCAGAAATAAGCACCTTTGTAAAATGAGCCTAATTGAAGCAGAACACATTGTTGGAGTGTCAGAATGCATAGAAAGAAGGCAAGTAAGCGTTCTATGGCTTTATTTCGCTTAGTTGCTTACTCTTGAGTAGAAATGCATCTGCACTCCAGTAATAAGCACCGTTGTAAATTGAGCCAAATTTAAGCAAAACACGTTGTTGGAATGTCAGAATGCATGGATAGAAGGCAAATAAGCGTTCTATGGCTTTATTTCGCTTAGTTGCTTACTCTTGAGTAGAAATGCATCTGCACTCCTGAAATAAGCACCTTTGTTAAATGAGCCAAATTGAAGCAGAAAACATTGTTGGAGTGTCAGAATGCATAGATAGGAGGCAAATAAGCGTTCTATGCCTTTATTTCGCTTAGTTGCTTACTCTTGAGTAGAACAGCATCCGCACTCCAGAAATAAGCACCTTTGTAAAATGAGCCTAATTGAAGCAGAACACATTGTTGGAGTGTCAGAATGCATAGAAAGAAGGCAAATAACCGTTCTATGGCTTTATTTCGCTTAGTTGCTTACTCTTCAGTAGAACTGCATGTTCACTCCAGAAATAAGCACCTTTGTTAAATGAGCCAAATTGAAGCAGAACACATTGTTGGAGTGTCAGAATGCATAGATAGAAGGCAAATAACCGTTCTATGGCTTTATTTCGCTTAGTTGCTTACTCTTGAATAGAAATGCATCTGCACACCAGAAATGAGCACCTTTTTAAAATGAGCCAAATTGAAGCAGAACACATTGTTGGAGTGTCAGAATGCATAGATAGAAGGCAAATAAGCGTTTTATGGCTTTATTTCGCTTAGTTGCTTACTCTTGAGTAGAACTGCATCTGCACTCCTGAAATATGCACCGTTGTAAATTGAGCCAAATTTAAGCAAAACACGTTGTTGGAGTGTCAGAATGCATAGATAGAAGGCAAATAAGCGTTCTATGGCTTTATTTCGCTTAGTTGCTTCCTCTTGAGTAGAACTGCATGTTCACTCCAGAAATGAGCACCTATGTAAAATGAGCCAAATTTAAGCAAAACACATTGTTGGAGTGTCAGAATGCATAGATAGAAGGCAAATAAGCGTTCTATGGCTTTATTTCGCTTAGTTGCTTACTCTTGAGTAGAACTGCATCTGCACTCCTGAAATATGCACCGTTGTAAATTGAGCCAAATTTAAGCAAAACACGTTGTTGGAGTGTCAGAATGCATGGATAGAAGGCAAATAAGCGTTCTATGGCTTTATTTTGCTTAGTTGCTTACTCTTGAGTAGAACTGCATCCGCACTCCAGAAATAAGCATCTTTGTAAAATGAGCCAAATTGAAGCAGAACACATTGTTGGAGTGTCAGAATGCATAGATAGAAGGCAAGTAAGCGTTCTATGACTTTATTTCGCTTAGTTGCTTACTCTTGAGTAGAACTGCATGTTCACTCCAGAAATGAGCACCTTTGTAAAGTAAGCCAAATTGAAGCAGAACACATTGTTGGAGTGTCAGAATGCATAGATAGGAGGCAAATAAGCGTTCTATGGCTTTATTTCGCTTACTTGCTTACTCTTGAGTAGAACTGCATGTTCACTCCAGAAATGAGCACCTTTGTAAAGTAAGCCAAATTGAAGCAGAACACATTGTTGGAGTGTCAGAATGCATAGATAGAAGGCAAATAAGCGTTCTATGGCTTTATTTCGCTTAGTTGCTTACTCTTGAGTAGAAATGCATCTGCACTCCAGAAATAAGCACCTTTTTAAAATGAGCCATATTGAAGCAGAACACATTGTTGGAGTGTCAGAATGCATAGATAGAAGGCAAATAAGCGTTCTATGGCTTTATTTCGCTTAGTTGCTTACTCTTGAGTAGAAATGCATCTGCACTCCAGAAATAAGCACCTTTGTAAAATGAGCCATATTGAAGCAAAACACATTGTTGGAGTGTCAGAATGCATAGATAGAAGGCAAGTAAGCGTTCTATGGCTTTATTTCGCTTAGTTGCTTACTCTTGAGTAGAACTGCATGTTCACTCCAGAAATGAGCACCTTTGTAAAGTAAGCCAAATTGAAGCAGAACACATTGTTGGAGTGTCAGAATGCATAGATAGGAGGCAAATAAGCGTTCTATGGCTTTATTTCGCTTACTTGCTTACTCTTGAGTAGAACTGCATGTTCACTCCAGAAATGAGCACCTTTGTAAAGTAAGCCAAATTGAAGCAGAACACATTGTTGGAGTGTCAGAATGCATAGATAGAAGGCAAATAAGCGTTCTATGGCTTTATTTCGCTTAGTTGCTTACTCTTGAGTAGAAATGCATCTGCACTCCAGAAATAAGCACCTTTTTAAAATGAGCCATATTGAAGCAGAACACATTGTTGGAGTGTCAGAATGCATAGATAGAAGGCAAATAAGCGTTCTATGGCTTTATTTCGCTTAGTTGCTTACTCTTGAGTAGAACTGCATCCGCACTCCAGAAATAAGCACCTTCATGAAATGAGCCAAATTGAAGCAGAACACATTGTTGGAGTGTCAGAATGCATAGATAGAAGGCAAATAAGCGTTCTATGACTTTATTTCGCTTAGTTGCTTACTCTTGAGTAGAACTGCATCCGCACTCCAGAAATGAGCACCTTTGTAAAATGAGCCAAATTGAAGCAGAACACATTGTTGGAGTGTCAGAATGCATAGAAAGAAGGCAAGTAAGCGTTCTATGTCTTTATTTCGCTTAGTTGCTTACTCTTGAATAGAAATGCATCTGCACTCCAGAAATGAGCACCTTTGTAAAATGAGCCAAATTGAAGCAGAAGACATTGTTGGAGTGTCAGAATGCATAGATAGAAGGCAAATAAGCGTTCTATGGCTTTATTTCGCTTAGTTGCTTACTCTTGAGTAGAACTGCATGTTCAATCCAGAAATAAGCACCTTTGTAAAATGAGCCAAATTGAAGCAGAACACATTGTTGGAGTGTCAGAATGCATAGATGGAAGGCAAATAAGCGTTCTATGGCTTTCTTTTGCTTAGTAGCTTACTCTTGAGTAGAACAGCATCCGCACTCCAGAAATAAGCACCTTTGTAAAATGAGCCAAATTGAAGCAGAACACATTGTTGAAGTTTCAGAATGCGTAGATTGAAGGCCAATAAGCGTTCTATGGCTTTGTTTCGCTTAGTTGCTTACTCTTGAGTAGAACTGCATCGGCACTCCAGAAATAAGCATCTTTGTAAAATGAGCCAAATTGAAGCAGAACACATTGTTGGAGTGTCAGAATTCATAGATAGAAGGCAAATAAGCGTTCTATGACTTTATTTCGCTTAGTTGCTTACTCTTGAGTAGAACTGCATGTTCACTCCAGAAATGAGCACCTTTGTAAAGTAAGCCAAATTGAAGCAGAACACATTGTTGGAGTGTCAGAATGCATAGATAGGAGGCAAATAAGCGTTCTATGGCTTTATTTTGCTTAGTTGCTTACTCTTGAGTAGAACTGCATGTTCACTCCAGAAATGAGCACCTTTGTAAAGTAAGCCAAATTGAAGCAGAACACATTGTTGGAGTGTCAGAATGCATAGATAGAAGGCAAATAAGCGTTCTATGACTTTATTTCGCTTAGTTGCTTACTCTTGAGTAGAAATGCATCTGCACTCCAGAAATACGCACCTTTGTAAAATGAGCCATATTGAAGCAAAACACATTGTTGGAGTGTCAGAATGCATAGATAGAAGGCAAATAAGCGTTCTATGGCTTTATTTCGCTTAGTTGCTTACTCTTGAGTAGAACTGCATCCGCACTCCAGAAATAAGCACCTTCATGAAATGAGCCAAATTGAAGCAGAACACATTGTTGGAGTGTCAGAATGCATAGATAGAAGGCAAATAAGCGTTCTATGACTTTATTTCGCTTAGTTGCTTACTCTTGAGTAGAACTGCATCCGCACTCCAGAAATGAGCACCTTTGTAAAATGAGCCAAATTGAAGCAGAACACATTGTTGGAGTGTCAGAATGCATAGAAAGAAGGCAAGTAAGCGTTCTATGTCTCTATTTCGCTTAGTTGCTTACTCTTGAATAGAAATGCATCTGCACTCCAGAAATGAGCACCTTTGTAAAATGAGCCAAATTGAAGCAGAAGACATTGTTGGAGTGTCAGAATGCATAGATAGAAGGCAAATAAGCGTTCTATGGCTTTATTTCGCTTAGTTGCTTACTCTTGAGTAGAACTACATGTTCACTCCAGAAATAAGCACCTTTGTAAAATGAGCCAAATTGAAGCAGAACACATTGTTGGAGTGTCAGAATGCATAGATGGAAGGCAAATAAGCGTTCTATGGCTTTCTTTTGCTTAGTAGCTTACTCTTGAGTAGAACAGCATCCGCACTCCAGAAATAAGCACCTTTGTAAAATGAGCCAAATTGAAGCAGAACACATTGTTGAAGTTTCAGAATGCGTAGATTGAAGGCCAATAAGCGTTCTATGGCTTTGTTTCGCTTAGTTGCTTACTCTTGAGTAGAACTGCATGTTCACTCCAGAAATGAGCACCTTAGTAAAATGAGCCAAATTGAAGCAGAACACATTGTTGGAGTGTCAGAATGCATAGATAGAAGGCAAATAAGCGTTCTATGGCTTTATTTCGCTTAGTTGCTTACTCTTGAGTAGAAATGCATATTCACTCCTGAAATAAGCACCTTTGTAAAATGAGCCAAATTGAAGCAGAACACATTGTTGGAGTGTCAGAATGCATAGATAGAAGGCAAAAAAGCGTTCTATGGCTTTATTTCGCTTAGTTGCTTACTCTTGAGTAGAACTGCATGTTCACTCCAGAAATAAGCACCTTTGTAAATTGAGCCATATTGAAGCAGAACACATTGATGGAGTGTCAGAATGCATAGATAGAAGGCAAATAAGCGTTCTATGGCTTTATTTCGCTTAGTTGCTTACTCTTGAGTAGAACTGCATCGGCACTCCAGAAATAAGCATCTTTGTAAAATGAGCCAAATTGAAGCAGAACACATTGTTGGAGTGTCAGAATGCATAGATAGAAGGCAAATAAGCGTTCTATGACTTTATTTCGCTTAGTTGCTTACTCTTGAGTAGAACTGCATGTTCACTCCAGAAATGAGCACCTTTGTAAAGTAAGCCAAATTGAAGCAGAACACATTGTTGGAGTGTCAGAATGCATAGATAGAAGGCAAATAAGCGTTCTATGGCTTTATTTCGCTTAGTTGCTTACTCTTGAGTAGAACTGCATCCGCACTCCAGAAATAAGCACCTTTATGAACTGAGCCAAATTGAAGCAGAACACATTGTTGGAGTGTCAGAATGCATAGAAAAAAGCAAATAAGCGTTCTATGGCTTTATTTCGCTTAGTTGCTTACTCTTGAGTAGAACTGCATCCGCACTCCAGAAATGAGCACCTTTGTAAAATGAGCCAAATTGAAGCAGAACACATTGTTGGAGTGTCAGAATGCATAGATGGAAGGCAAATAAGCGTTCTATGGCTTTTTTTCGCTTAGTTGCTTACTCTTGAGTAGAACTGCATGTTCACTCCAGAAATAAGCACCTTTGTAAAATGAGCCAAATTGAAGCAGAACACATTGTTGGAGTGTCAGAATGCATAGATAGAAGGCAAATAAGCGTTCTATGGCTTTCTTTTGCTTAGTAGCTTACTCTTGAGTAGAACAGCATCCGCACTCCAGAAATAAGCACCTTTGTAAAATGAGCCAAATTGAAGCAGAACACATTGTTGAAGTTTCAGAATGCATAGATTGAAGGCCAATAAGCGTTCTATGGCTTTGTTTCGCTTAGTTGCTTACTCTTGAGTAGAACTGCATGTTCACTCCAGAAATGAGCACCTTAGTAAAATGAGCCAATTTGAAGCAGAACACATTGTTGGAGTGTCAGAATGCATAGATAGAAGGCAAATAAGCGATCTATGGCTTTATTTCGCATAGTTGCTTACTCTTGAGTAGAAATGCATCTACACTCCAGAAATGAGCACCTTTGTAAAATGAGCCAAATTGAAGCAGAACACATTGTTGGAGTGTCAGAATGCATAGATAGAAGGCAAATAAGCGTTCTATGGCTTTATTTCGCTTAGTTGCTTACTCTTGAGTAGAAATGCATCTGCACTCCAGTAATAAGCACCTTTGTAAAATGAGCCAAATTGATGCAGAACACATTGTTGGAGTGTCAGAATGCATAGATAGAAGGCAAATAAGCGTTCTATGACTTTATTTCGCTTAGTTGCTTACTCTTGAGTAGAACTGCATCCGCACTCCAGAAATGAGCACCTTTGTAAAATGAGCCAAATTGAAGCAGAAGACATTGTTGGAGTGTCAGAATGCATAGATAGAAGGCAAATAAGCGTTCTATGGCTTTATTTCGCTTAGTTGCTTACTCTTGAGTAGAACTGCATGTTCACTCCAGAAATAAGCACCTTTGTAAAATGAGCCAAATTGAAGCAGAACACATTGTTGGAGTGTCAGAATGCATAGATGGAAGGCAAATAAGTGTTCTATGGCTTTTTTTCGCTTAGTTGCTTACTCTTGAGTAGAACTGCATGTTCACTCCAGAAATAAGCACCTTTGTAAAATGAGCCAAATTGAAGCAGAACACATTCTTGGTGTGCCAGAATGCATAGATAGAAGGCAAATAAGCGTTCTATGGCTTTCTTTTGCTTAGTAGCTTACTCTTGAGTAGAACAGCATCCGCACTCCAGAAATAAGCACCTTTGTAAAATGAGCCAAATTGAAGCAGAACACATTGTTGAAGTTTCAGAATGCATAGATTGAAGGCCAATAAGCGTTCTATGGCTTTGTTTCGCTTAGTTGCTTACTCTTGAGTAGAACTGCATGTTCACTCCAGAAATGAGCACCTTAGTAAAATGAGCCAATATGAAGCAGAACACATTGTTGGAGTGTCAGAATGCATAGATAGAAGGCAAATAAGCGATCTATGGCTTTATTTCGCTTAGTTGCTTACTCTTGAGTAGAAATGCATCTACACTCCAGAAATGAGCACCTTTGTAAAATGAGCCAAATTGAAGCAGAACACATTGTTGGAGTGTCAGAATGCATAGATAGAAGGCAAATAAGCGTTCTATGGCTTTATTTCGCTTAGTTGCTTACTCTTGAGTAGAAATGCATCTGCACTCCAGTAATAAGCACCTTTGTAAAATGAGCCAAATTGAAGCAGAACACATTGTTGGAGTGTCAGAATGCATAGATAGAAGGCAAATAAGCGTTCTATGGCTTTATTTCGCTTAGTTGCTTACTCTTGAGTAGAAATGCATCTGCACTCCAGTAATAAGCACCTTTTTAAAATGAGCCAAATTGAAGCAGAACACATTGTTGGAGTGTCAGAATGCATAGATAGAAGGCAAATAAGCGTTCTTTGGCTTTATTTCGCTTAGTTGCTTACTCTTGAGTAGAACTGCATGTTCACTCCAGAAATAAGCACCTTTGTAAAATGAGCCAAATTGAAGCAGAACACATTGTAGGAGTGTCAGAATGCATAGATAGAAGGCAAATAAGCGTTCTATGGCTTTATTTCGCTTAGTTGCTTACTCTTGAGTAGAAATGCATCTGCAATCCAGAAATATGCACCGTTGTAAATTGAGCCAAATTTAAGCAAAACACGTTGTAGGAGTGTCAGAATGCATGGACAGAAGGCAAATAAGCGTTCTATGGCTTTATTTCGCTTAGTTGCTTACTCTTGAGTAGAACTGCCTATTCACTCCAGAAATAAGCAACTTTGTAAAATGAGCCAAATTGAAGCAGAACACATTGTTGGAGTGTCAGAATGCATAGATAGGAGGCAAATAAGCGTTCTATGGCTTTATTTCGCTTAGTTGCTTACTCTTGAGTAGAAATGCATCTGCAGTCCAGAAATAAGCACCTTTGTAAAATGAGCCATATTGAAGCAGAACACATTGATGGAGTGTCAGGATGCATAGATAGAAGGCAAAATAAGCGTTCTATTGCTTTATTTCGCTTAGTTGCTTACTCTTGAGTAGAACTGCATCTGCACTCCTGAAATATGCACCGTTGTAAATTGAGCCAAATTTAAGCAAAACACGTTGTAGGAGTGTCAGAATGCATGGATAGAAGGCAAATAAGCGTTCTATGGCTTTATTTCGCTTAGTTGCTTAATGTTGAGTAGAAATGCATCTGCACTCCTGAAATAAGCACCTTTGTAAAATGAGCCAAATTGAAGCAAAACACATTGTTGGAGTGTCAGAATGCATAGAAAGAAGGAAAGTAAGCGTTCTATGGCTTTATTTCGCTTAGTTGCTTACTCTTGAGTAGAACTGCATATTCACTCCAGAAATAAGCAACTTTGTAAAATGAGCCAAAGTGAAGCAGAACACATTGTTGGAGTGTCAGAATGCATAGAAAGAAGGAAAGTAAGCGTTCTATGGCTTTATTTCGCTTAGTTGCTTACTCTTGAGTAGAACTGCATGTTCACTCCAGAAATAAGCACGTTTGTAAATTGAGCCAAATTGAAGCAGAACACATTGTTGGAGTGTCAGAATGCATAGATAGAAGGCAAATAAGCATTCTATGGCTTTATTTCACTTAGTTGCTTACTCTTGAGTAGAACTGCATGTTTACTCCTGAAATATGCACCGTTGTAAATTGAGCCAAACTTAAGCAAAACACGTTGTTGGAGTGTCAGAATGCATAGATAGAAGGCAAATAAGCGTTTTATGGCTTTACTAGTGGATTTTAGCCCGTTTAAAAACGGGCGCTAGAGGAAGCGGCCTGCCGGGACTGGCTTGGCGGTGGCGGGTCTTCCCGCCACCACCAAGCCAGTTCGCAGCGGGGGCTTTTCGCCGTTTGCCTTCCCCTGAGGGGGAGGCAAACGGCGAAAAACCCCGCCGCGCCGCAATTCGGCTCCGGGACTGGCTTGGCGGTGGCGGGTCTTCCCGCCACCGCCAAGCCAGTCCGCAGCGGGGGCTTTTCGCCGTTTGCCTTCCCCTGGGGGAGGCAAACGGCGAAAAACCTCGCCGCGCCGCAATTCGGCTCCGGGACTGGCTTAGCGGTGGCGGGTCTTCCCGCCACCGCCAAGCCAGTCCGCAGCGGGGGGTTTTCGCCGTTTGCATTCCCCTGGGGGAGGCAAACAGCGAAAAACCCCGCCGCGCCGCAATTCGGCTCCGGGACTGGCTTGGCGGTGGCGGGATGTTCCCGCCACCGCCAAGCCAGTCCGCAGCGGGGGCTTTTCGCCGTTTGCCTTCCCCTGGGGGAGGCAAACAGCGAAAAACCCCGCCGCGCCGCAATTCGGCTCCGGGACTGGCTTGGCGGTGGCGGGTCTTCCCGCCACCGCCAAGCCAGTCCGCAGCGGGGGCTTTTCGCCGTTTGCCTTCCCTCGAGGGGGAGGCAAACGGCGAAAAACCCCGCCGCGCCGCAATTCGGCTCCGGGACTGGCTTGGCGGTGGCGGGTCTTCCCGCCACCGCCAAGCCAGTCCGCAGTGGGGTTTTTTCGCCGTTTGCCTTCCCCTGGGGGAGGCAAACGGCGAAAAACCCCGCCGCGCCGCAATTCGGCTCCGGGACTGGCTTGGCGGTGGCGGGTCTTCCCGCCACCGCCAAGCCAGTCCGCAGCGGGGGGTTTTCGCCGTTTGCCTTCCCCTGGGGGAGGCAAACAGCGAAAAACCCCGCCGCGCCGCAATTCGGCTCCGGGACTGGCTTGGCGGTGGCGGGTCTTCCCGCCACCGCCAAGCCAGTCCGCAGCGGGGGCTTTTCGCCGTTTGCCTTCCCTCGAGGGGGAGGCAAACGGCGAAAAACCCCGCCGCGCCGCAAATCGGCTCCGGGACTGGCTTGGCGGTGGCGGGTCTTCCCGCCACCGCCAAGCCAGTCCGCAGCGGGGGGTTTTCGCCGTTTGCCTTCCCCTGGGGGAGGCAAACAGCGAAAAACCCCGCCGCGCCGCAATTCGGCTCCGGGACTGGCTTGGCGGTGGCGGGATGTTCCCGCCACCGCCAAGCCAGTCCGCAGCGGGGGCTTTTCGCCGTTTGCCTTCCCCTGGGGGAGGCAAACGGCGAAAAACCCCGCCGCGCCGCAATTCGGCTCCGGGACTGGCTTGGCGGCGGCGGGAAAAAGGGGAGGAATTCCTCCCCTTCTTCCCGCCGCTGCCAAGCCAAAGCGGGCCTCCCTCCGTGCCCGCTGCCGCTTCGGCTTCCTCGGGTTCCCCGAGGAAGCGCCGTCCCATGCCGGAGGTGTGCGGCAAGGCTGCCGGGGGGGGGGAGCGCTTCTCTCCCCCGCCGCCTCACCGCGCACCTCCAGCATGAGACTGGGCTTCGGAGCGGCGGTTGGCTGTTCCCTGTGTCCCGAGAGCACGGGTCCAATCCCTGTGTCCCTGGTTGTCCCTCCGTCCAATCCCTGTGTCTCTGGGGGACATGCGCAGTACCCCAGGGACACACGGGACATCTGGACGCAGGGACAACATGGACATTATTATATAGGATTTCGCTTAGTTGCTTACTCTTGAGTAGAACTGCATCTGCACTCCAGAAATATGCACCGTTGTAAAATGAGCCATATTGAAGCAGAACACATTGATGGAGTGTCAGAATGCATGGATAGAAGGCAAATAAGCGTTCTATGGCTTTATTTCGCTTAGTTGCTTACTCTTGAGTAGAACTGCATGTTCACTCCAGAAATAAGCAACTTTGTAAAATGAGCGAAATTGACGCAGAACACATTGTTGGAGTGTCAGAATGCATAGATAGGAGGCAAATAAGCGTTCTATGACTTTATTTCGCTTAGTTGCTTACTCTTGAGTAGAACTGCATCCGCACTCCAGAAATAAGCAACTTTGTAAAATGAGCCAAATTGAAGCAAAACACATTGTTGGAGTGTCAGAATGCATAGAAAGAAGGAAAGTAAGCGTTCTATGGCTTTATTTCGCTTAGTTGCTTACTCTTGAGTAGAACTGCATATTCACTCCAGAAATAAGCAACTTTGTAAAATGAGCCAAAGTGAAGCAGAACACTTTGTTGGAGTGTCAGAATGCATAGATAGAAGGCAAATAAGCGTTCTATGGCTTTATTTCGCTTAGTTGCTTACTCTTGAGTAGAACAGCATCCGCACTCCAGAAATAAACACCTTTGTAAAATGAGCCTAATTGAAGCAGAACACATTGTTGGAGTGTCAGAATGCATAGAAAGAAGGCAAGTAAGCATTCTATGGCTTTATTTCGCTTAGTTGCTTACTCTTGAGTAGAAATGCATCTGCACTCCAGTAATAAGCACCGTTGTAAATTGAGCCAAATTTAAGCAAAACACGTTGTTGGAATGTCAGAATGCATAGATAGGAAGCAAATAAGCGTTTTATGGCTTTATTTCGCTTAGTTGCTTACTCTTGAGTAGAACTGCATCCGCACTCCAGAAATAAGCACCGTTGTAAATTGAGCCAAATTTAAGCAAAACACGTTGTTGGAGTGTCAGAATGCATGGATAGAAGGCAAATAAGCGTTCTATGGCTTTATTTCGCTTCGTAGCTTACTCTTGAGTAGAAATGCATCTGCACTCCTGAAATAAGCACCTTTGTAAAATGAGCCAAATTGAAGCAGAACATATTGTTGGAGTGTCAGAATGCATAGATAGAAGGCAAATAAGCGTTCTATGGCTTTATTTCGCTTAGTTGCTTACTCTTGAGTAGAAATGCATCCGCACTCCAGAAATAAGCACCTTTGTAAAATGAGCCTAATTGAAACAGAACACATTGTTGGAGTGTCAGAATGCATAGAAAGAAGGCAAGTAAGCGTTCTATGGCTTTATTTCGCTTAGTTGCTTACTCTTGAGTAGAAATGCATCTGCACTCCAGTAATAAGCACCGTTGTAAATTGAGCCAAATTTAAGCAAAACACGTTGTTGGAATGTCAGAATGCATGGATAGAAGGCAAATAAGCGTTCTATGGCTTTATTTCGCTTAGTTGCTTACTCTTGAGTAGAAATGCATCTGCACTCCTGAAATAAGCACCTTTGTAAAATGAGCCAAATTGAAGCAGAACACATTGTTGGAGTGTCAGAATGCATAGATAGAAGGCAAATAAGCGTTCTATGGCTTTATTTTGCTTAGTTGCTTACTCTTGAGTAAAACAGCATCCGCACTCCAGAAATAAGCACCTTTGTAAAATGAGCCTAATTGAAGCAGAACACATTGTTGGAGTGTCAGAATGCATAGATAGAAGGCAAATAAGCATTCTATGGCTTTATTTCGCTTAGTTGCTTACTCTTCAGTAGAACTGCATGTTCACTCCAGAAATAAGCACCTTTGTTAAATGAGCCAAATTGAAGCAGAACACATTGTTGGAGTGTCAGAATGCATAGATAGAAGGCAAATAAGCGTTCTATGGCTTTATTTCGCTTAGTTGCTTACTCTTGAGTAGAACTGCATGTTCACTCCAGAAATAAGCACCTTTGTAAAATGAGCCAAATTGAAGCAGAACACATTGTTGGAGTGTCAGAATGCATAGATAGAAGGCAAATAAGCGTTCTATGGCTTTATTTCGCTTAGTTGCTTACTCTTGAGTAGAAATGCATCTGCACTCCTGAAATAAGCACCTTTGTAAAATGAGCCAAATTGAAGCAGAACATATTGTTGGAGTGTCAGAATGCATAGATAGAAGGCAAATAAGCGTTCTATGGCTTTATTTCGCTTAGTTGCTTACTCTTGAGTAGAAATGCATCTGCACTCCAGTAATAAGCACCGTTGTAAATTGAGCCAAATTTAAGCAAAACACGTTGTTGGAATGTCAGAATGCATGGATAGAAGGCAAATAAGCGTTCTATGGCTTTATTTCGCTTAGTTGCTTACTCTTGAGTAGAAATGCATCTGCACTCCTGAAATAAGCACCTTTGTAAAATGAGCCAAATTGAAGCAGAACACATTGTTGGAGTGTCAGAATGCATAGATAGAAGGCAAATAAGCGTTCTATGGCTTTATTTCGCTTAGTTGCTTACTCTTGAGTAAAACAGCATCCGCACTCCAGAAATAAGCAACTTTGTAAAATGAGCCTAATTGAAGCAGAACACATTGTTGGAGTGTCAGAATGCATAGAAAGAAGGCAAGTAAGCGTTCTATGGCTTTATTTCGCTTAGTTGCTTTCTCTTGAGTAGAAATGCATCTGCACTCCAGTAATAAGCACCTTTGTAAAATGAGCCAAATTGAAGCAGAACACATTGTTGGAGTGTCAGAATGCATAGATAGAAGGCAAATAAGCGTTCTATGGCTTTATTTCGCTTAGTTGCTTACTCTTGAGTAGAACTGCATGTTCACTCCAGAAATAAGCACCTTTGTAAAATGAGCCAAATTGAAGCAGAACACATTGTTGGAGTGTCAGAATGCATAGATAGAAGGCAAATAAGCGTTCTATGGCTTTCTTTTGCTTAGTAGCTTACTCTTGAGTAGAACAGCATCCACACTCCAGAAATAAGCACCTTTGTAAAATGAGCCAAATTGAAGCAGAACACATTGTTGGAGTGTCAGAATGCATAGATAGAAGGCAAATAAGCGTTCTATGGCTTTATTTCGCTTAGTTGCTTACTCTTGAGTAGAACAGCATCCGCACTTCAGAAATAAACACCTTTGTAAAATGAGCCTAATTGAAGCAGAACACATTGTTGGAGTGTCAGAATGCATAGAAAGAAGGCAAGTAAGCATTCTATGGCTTTATTTCGCTTAGTTGCTTACTCTTGAGTAGAAATGCATCTGCACTCCAGTAATAAGCACCGTTGTAAATTGAGCCAAATTTAAGCAAAACACGTTGTTGGAATGTCAGAATGCATGGATAGAAGGGAAATAAGCGTTCTATGGCTTTATTTCGCTTAGTTGCTTACTCTTGAGTAGAAATGCATCTGCACTCCAGAAATAAGCACCTTTGTTAAATGAGACAAATTGACGCAGAACACATTGTTGGAGTGTCAGAATGCATAGATAGGAAGCAAATAAGCGTTCTATGGCTTTATTTCGCTTAGTTGCTTACTCTTGAGTAGAACTGCATCCGCACTCCAGAAATAAGCACCGTTGTAAATTGAGCCAAATTTAAGCAAAACACGTTGTTGGAGTGTCAGAATGCATGGATAGAAGGCAAATAAGCGTTCTATGGCTTTATTTCGCTTAGTTGCTTACTCTTGAGTAGAAATGCATCCGCACTCCAGAAATAAGCACCTTTGTAAAATGAGCCTAATTGAAACAGAACACATTGTTGGAGTGTCAGAATGCATAGAAAGAAGGCAAGTAAGCGTTCTATGGCTTTATTTCGCTTAGTTGCTTACTCTTGAGTAGAAATGCATCTGCACTCCAGTAATAAGCACCGTTGTAAATTGAGCCAAATTTAAGCAAAACACGTTGTTGGAATGTCAGAATGCATGGATAGAAGGCAAATAAGCGTTCTATGGCTTTATTTCGCTTAGTTGCTTACTCTTGAGTAGAAATGCATCTGCACTCCTGAAATAAGCACCTTTGTAAAATGAGCCAAATTGAAGCAGAACACATTGTTGGAGTGTCAGAATGCATAGATAGAAGGCAAATAAGCGTTCTATGGCTTTATTTCGCTTAGTTGCTTACTCTTGAGTAAAACAGCATCCGCACTCCAGAAATAAGCACCTTTGTAAAATGAGCCTAATTGAAGCAGAACACATTGTTGGAGTGTCAGAATGCATAGATAGAAGGCAAATAACCGTTCTATGGCTTTATTTCGCTTAGTTGCTTACTCTTGAGTTGAAATGCATCTGCACTCCTGAAATAAGCACCTTTGTAAAATGAGCCAAATTGAAGCAGAACACATTGTTGGAGTGTCAGAATGCATAGATAGAAGGCAAATAAGCGTTCTATGGCTTTATTTCGCTTAGTTGCTTACTCTTGAGTAGAACTGCATGTTCACTCCAGAAATAAGCACCTTTGTAAAATGAGCCAAATTGAAGCAGAACACATTGTTGGAGTGTCAGAATGCATAGATAGAAGGCAAATAAGCGTTCTATGGCTTTATTTCGCTTAGTTGCTTACTCTTGAGTAGAACAGCATCCGCACTCCAGAAATAAACACCTTTGTAAAATGAGCCTAATTGAAGCAGAACACATTGTTGGAGTGTCAGAATGCATAGAAAGAAGGCAAGTAAGCATTCTATGGCTTTATTTCGCTTAGTTGCTTACTCTTGAGTAGAAATGCATCTGCACTCCAGTAATAAGCACCGTTGTAAATTGAGCCAAATTTAAGCAAAACACGTTGTTGGAATGTCAGAATGCATGGATAGAAGGGAAATAAGCGTTCTATGGCTTTATTTCGCTTAGTTGCTTACTCTTGAGTAGAAATGCATCTGCACTCCAGAAATAAGCACCTTTGTTAAATGAGCCAAATTGACGCAGAACACATTGTTGGAGTGTCAGAATGCATAGATAGGAAGCAAATAAGCGTTCTATGGCTTTATTTCGCTTAGTTGCTTACTCTTGAGTAGAACTGCATCCGCACTCCAGAAATAAGCACCGTTGTAAATTGAGCCAAATTTAAGCAAAACACGTTGTTGGAGTGTCAGAATGCATGGATAGAAGGCAAATAAGCGTTCTATGGCTTTATTTCGCTTCGTTGCTTACTCTTGAGTAGAAATGCATCTGCACTCCTGAAATAAGCACCTTTGTAAAATGAGCCAAATTGAAGCAGAACATATTGTTGGAGTGTCAGAATGCATAGATAGAAGGCAAATAAGCGTTCTATGGCTTTATTTCGCTTAGTTGCTTACTCTTGAGTAGAAATGCATCTGCACTCCTGAAATAAGCACCTTTGTAAAATGAGCCAAATTGAAGCAGAACACATTGTTGGAGTGTCAGAATGCATAGAAAGAAGGAAAGTAAGCGTTCTATGGCTTTATTTCGCTTAGTTGCTTTCTCTTGAGTAGAAATGCATCTGCACTCCAGTAATAAGCACCTTTGTAAAATGAGCCAAATTGAAGCAGAATACATTGTTGGAGTGTCAGAATGCATAGATAGAAGGCAAATAAGCGTTCTATGGCTTTATTTCGCTTAGTTGCTTACTCTTCAGTAGAACTGCATGTTCACTCCAGAAATAAGCACCTTTGTTAAATGAGCCAAATTGAAGCAGAACACATTGTTGGAGTGTCAGAATGCATAGATAGAAGGCAAATAAGCGTTCTATGGCTTTATTTCGCTTAGTTGCTTACTCTTGAGTAGAAATGCATCTGCACTCCAGTAATAAGCACCTTTTTAAAATGAGCCAAATTGAAGCAGAACACATTGTTGGAGTGTCAGAATGCATAGATAGAAGGCAAATAAGCGTTCTATGGCTTTATTTCGCTTAGTTGCTTACTCTTGAGTAGAAATGCATCTGCAGTCCAGAAATAAGCACCTTTGTAAAATGAGCCATATTGAAGCAGAACACATTGATGGAGTGTCAGAATGCATAGCTAGAAGGCAAATAAGCGTTCTATGGCTTTATTTCGCTTAGTTGCTTACTCTTGAGTAGAACTGCATCTGCACTCCATAAATATGCACCGTTGTAAATTGAGCCAAATTTAAGCAAAACACGTTGTAGGAGTGTCAGAATGCATGGATAGAAGGCAAATAAGCGTTCTATGGCTTTATTTCGCTTAGTTGCTTACTCTTGAGTAGAACTGCATCCGCACTCCAGAAATAAGCAACTTTGTAAAATGAGCCAAATTGAAGCAAAACACATTGTTGGAGTGTCAGAATGCATAGAAAGAAGGAAAGTAAGCGTTCTATGGCTTTATTTCTCTTAGTTGATTACTCTTGAGTAGAACTGCATATTCACTCCAGAAATAAGCAACTTTGTAAAATGAGCCAAAGTGAAGCAGAACACATTGTTGGAGTGTCAGAATGCATAGATAGGAGGCAAATAAGTGTTCTATGGCTTTATTTCGCTTAGTTGCTTCCTCTTGAGTAGAACTGCATATTCACTCCAGAAATAAGCAACTTTGTAAAATGAGCCAAATTGAAGCAGAACACGTTGTTGGAGTGTCAGAATGCATAGATAGAAGGCAAATAAGCATTCTATGGCTTTATTTCACTTAGTTGCTTACTCTTGAGTAGAACTGCATGTTTACTCCTGAAATATGCACCGTTGTAAAATGAGCCATATTGAAGCAGAACACATTGATGGAGTGTCAGAATGCATGGATAGAAGGCAAATAAGCGTTCTATGGCTTTATTTCGCTTAGTTGCTTACTCTTGAGTAGAACTGCATATTCACTCCAGAAATAAGCAACTTTGTAAAATGAGCCAAATTGACGCAGAACACATTGTTGGAGTGTCAGAATGCATAGATAGGAGGCAAATAAGCGTTCTATGGCTTTATTTCGCTTAGTTGCTTACTCTTGAGTAGAACTGCATCCGCACTCCAGAAATAAGCAACTTTGTAAAATGAGCCAAATTGAAGCAAAACACATTGTTGGAGTGTCAGAATGCATAGAAAGAAGGAAAGTAAGCGTTCTATGGCTTTATTTCGCTTAGTTGCTTACTCTTGAGTAGAACTGCATATTCTCTCCAGAAATAAGCAACTTTGTAAAATGAGCCAAAGTGAAGCAGAACACTTTGTTGGAGTGTCAGAATGCATAGATAGGAGGCAAATAAGCGTTCCATGGCTTTATTTCGCTTAGTTGCTTACTCTTGAGTAGAACAGCATCCGCACTCCAGAAATAAACACCTTTGTAAAATGAGCCTAATTGAAGCAGAACACATTGTTGGAGTGTCAGAATGCATAGATAGAAGGCAAGTAAGCATTCTATGGCTTTATTTCGCTTAGTTGCTTACTCTTGAGTAGAAATGCATCTGCACTCCAGTAATAAGCACCGTTGTAAATTGAGCCAAATTTAAGCAAAACACGTTGTTGGAATGTCAGAATGCATGGATAGAAGGCAAATAAGCGTTCTATGGCTTTATTTCGCTTAGTTGCTTACTCTTGAGTAGAAATGCATCTGCACTCCTGAAATAAGCACCTTTGTAAAATGAGCCAAATTGAAGCAGAACACATTGTTGGAGTGTCAGAATGCATAGATAGAAGGCAAATAAGTGTTCTATGGCTTTATTTCGCTTAGTTGCTTACTCTGGAGTAGAACAGCATCCGCACTCCAGAAATGAGCACCTTTGTAAAATGAGCCTAATTGAAGCAGAACACATTGTTGGAGTGTCAGAATGCATAGAAAGAAGGCAAGTAAGCGTTCTGTGGCTTTATTTCGCTTAGTTGCTTACTCTTGAGTAGAAATGCATCTGCACTCCAGTAATAAGCACCTTTCTAAAATGAGCCAAATTGAAGCAGAATACATTGTTGGAGTGTCAGAATGCATAGATAGAAGGCAAATAAGCGTTCTATGGCTTTATTTCGCTTAGTTGCTTACTCTTCAGTAGAACTGCATGTTCACTCCAGAAATAAGCACCTTTGTTAAATGAGCTAAATTGACGCAGAACACATTGTTGGAGTGTCAGAATGCATAGATAGGAGGCAAATAAGCGTTCTATGGCTTTATTTCGCTTAGTTGCTTACTCTTGAGTAGAACTGCATCCGCACTCCAGAAATAAGCACCGTTGTAAATTGAGCCAAATTTAAGCAAAACACGTTGTTGGAGTGTCAGAATGCATGGATAGAAGGCAAATAAGCGTTCTATGGCTTTATTTCGCTTCGTTGCTTACTCTTGAGTAGAAATGCATCTGCACTCCTGAAATAAGCACCTTTGTAAAATGAGCCAAATTGAAGCAGAACACATTGTGGGAGTGTCAGAATGCATAGATAGAAGGCAAATAAGCGTTCTATGGCTTTATTTCGCTTAGTTGCTTACTCTTGAGTAGAAATGCATCCGCACTCCAGAAATAAGCACCTTTGTAAAATGAGCCTAATTGAAACAGAACACATTGTTGGAGTGTCAGAATGCATAGAAAGAAGGCAAGTAAGCGTTCTATGGCTTTATTTCGCTTAGTTGCTTACTCTTGAGTAGTAATGCATCTGCACTCCAGTAATAAGCACCGTTGTAAATTGAGCCAAATTTAAGCAAAACACGTTGTTGGAATGTCAGAATGCATGGATAGAAGGCAAATAAGCGTTCTATGGCTTTATTTCGCTTAGTTGCTTACTCTTGAGTAGAAATGCATCTGCACTCCTGAAATAAGCACCTTTGTAAAATGAGCCAAATTGAAGCAGAACACATTGTTGGAGTGTCAGAATGCATAGATAGAAGGCAAATAACCGTTCTATGGCTTTATTTCGCTTAGTTGCTTACTCTTGAATAGAAATGCATCTGCACACCAGAAATGAGCACCTTTTTAAAATGAGCCAAATTGAAGCAGAACACATTGTTGGAGTGTCAGAATGCATAGATAGAAGGCAAATAAGCGTTTTATGGCTTTATTTCGCTTAGTTGCTTACTCTTGAGTCGAACTGCATGTTCACTCCAGAAATAAGCACCTTTATAAAATGAGCCAAATTGAAGCAGAACACATTGTTGGAGTGTCAGAATGCATAGATAGAAGGCAAATAAGCGTTCTATGGCTTTATTTCGCTTAGTTGCTTACTCTTGAGTAGAACTGCATGTTCACTCCAGAAATAAGCAACTTTGTAAAATGAGCCAAATTGACGCAGAACACATTGTTGGAGTGTCAGAATGCATAGATAGGAGGCAAATAAGCATTCTATGGCTTTATTTCGCTTAGTTGCTTACTCTTGAGTAGAAATGCATCTGCACTCCAGTAATAAGCACCGTTGTAAATTGAGCCAAATTTAAGCAAAACACGTTGTTGGAATGTCAGAATGCATGGATAGAAGGGAAATAAGCATTCTATGGCTTTATTTCGCTTAGTTGCTTACTCTTGAGTAGAAATGCATCTGCACTCCTGAAATAAGCACCTTTGTAAAATGAGCCAAATTGAAGCAGAACACATTGTTGGAGTGTCAGAATGCATAGATAGAAGGCAAATAAGCGTTCTATGGCTTTATTTCGCTTAGTTGCTTACTCTTGAGTAGAAATGCATCTGCACTCCAGTAATAAGCACCTTTGTAAAATGAGCCAAATTGAAGCAGAATACATTGTTGGAGTGTCAGAATGCAGAGATAGAAGGCAAATAAGCGTTCTATGGCTTTATTTCGCTTAGTTGCTTACTCTTCAGTAGAACTGCATGTTCACTCCAGAAATAAGCACCTTTGTTAAATGAGCTAAATTGACGCAGAACACATTGTTGGAGTGTCAGAATGCATAGATAGGAGGCAAATAAGCGTTCTATGGCTTTATTTCGCTTCGTTGCTTACTCTTGAGTAGAAATGCATCTGCACTCCTGAAATAAGCACCTTTGTAAAATGAGCCAAATTGAAGCAGAACACATTGTTGGAGTGTCAGAATGCATGGATAGAAGGCAAATAAGCGTTCTATGGCTTTATTTCGCTTAGTTGCTTACTCTTGAGTAGAAATGCATCCGCACTCCAGAAATAAGCACCTTTGTAAAATGAGCCTAATTGAAGCAGAACACATTGTTGGAGTGTCAGAATGCATAGAAAGAAGGCAAGTAAGCGTTCTATGGCTTTATTTCGCTTTGTTGCTTACTCTTGAGTAGAAATGCATCTGCACTCCAGTAATAAGCACCTTTGTAAAATGAGCCAAATTGAAGCAGAATACATTGTTGGAGTGTCAGAATGCATAGATAGAAGGCAAATAAGCGTTCTATGGCTTTATTTCGCTTAGTTGCTTACTCTTCAGTAGAACTGCATGTTCACTCCAGAAATAAGCACCTTTGTAAAATGAGCCAAATTGAAGCAGAACACATTGTTGGAGTGTCAGAATGCATGGATAGAAGGCAAATAAGGGTTCTATGGCTTTATTTCGCTTAGTTGCTTACTGTTGAGAAGAAATGCATCTGCACGCCTGAAAAAAGAACCTTTGTAAAATGAGCCAAATTGAAGCAGAACACATTGTTGGAGTGTCAGAATGCATAGAAAGAAGGAAAGTAAGCGTTCTATGGCTTTATTTCGCTTAGTTGCTTACTCTTAAGTAGAACTGCATGTTCACTCCAGAAATAAGCACCTTTGTAAATTGAGCCAAATTGAAGCAGAACACATTGTTGGAGTGTCAGAATGCATAGATAGAAGGCAAATAAGCATTCTATGGCTTTATTTCACTTAGTTGCTTACTCTTGAGTAGAACTGCATGTTTACTCCTGAAATATGCACCGTTGTAAATTGAGCCAAACTTAAGCAAAACACGTTGTTGGAGTGTCAGAATGCATAGATAGAAGGCAAATAAGCGTTTTATGGCTTTATTTCGCTTAGTTGCTTACTCTTGAGTAGAACTGCATCTGCACTCCAGAAATATGCACCGTTGTAAAATGAGCCATATTGAAGCAGAACACATTGATGGAGTGTCAGAATGCATGGATAGAAGGCAAATAAGCGTTCTATGGCTTTATTTCGCTTAGTTGCTTACTCTTGAGTAGAACTGCATATTCACTCCAGAAATAAGCACCGTTGTAAATTGAGCCAAATTTAAGCAAAACACGTTGTTGGAATGTCAGAATGCATGGATAGAAGGGAAATAAGCGTTCTATGGCTTTATTTCGCTTAGTTGCTTACTCTTGAGTAGAAATGCATCTGCACTCCTGAAATAAGCACCTTTGTAAAATGAGCCAAATTGAAGCAGAACACATTGTTGGAGTGTCAGAATGCATAGATAGAAGGCAAATAAGCGTTCTATGGCTTTATTTCGCTTAGTTGCTTACTCTTGAGTAGAACAGCATCCGCACTCCAGAAATGAGCACCTTTGTAAAATGAGCCTAATTGAAGCAGAACACATTGTTGGAGTGTCAGAATGCATAGAAAGAAGGCAAGTAAGCGTTCTGTGGCTTTATTTCGCTTAGTTGCTTACTCTTGAGTAGAAATGCATCTGCACTCCAGTAATAAGCACCTTTGTAAAATGAGCCAAATTGAAGCAGAATACATTGTTGGAGTGTCAGAATGCATAGATAGAAGGCAAATAAGCGTTCTATGGCTTTATTTCGCTTAGTTGCTTACTCTTCAGTAGAACTGCATGTTCACTCCAGAAATAAGCACCTTTGTTAAATGAGCTAAATTGACGCAGAACACATTGTTGGAGTGTCAGAATGCATAGATAGGAGGCAAATAAGCGTTCTATGGCTTTATTTCGCTTAGTTGCTTACTCTTGAGTAGAACTGCATCCGCACTCCAGAAATAAGCACCGTTGTAAATTGAGCCAAATTTAAGCAAAACACGTTGTTGGAGTGTCAGAATGCATGGATAGAAGGCAAATAAGCGTTCTATGGCTTTATTTCGCTTCGTTGCTTACTCTTGAGTAGAAATGCATCTGCACTCCTGAAATAAGCACCTTTGTAAAATGAGCCAAATTGAAGCAGAACACATTGTTGGAGTGTCAGAATGCATAGATAGAAGGCAAATAAGCGTTCTATGGCTTTATTTCGCTTAGTTGCTTACTCTTGAGTAGAAATGCATCCGCACTCCAGAAATAAGCACCTTTGTAAATTGAGCCAAATTTAAGCAAAACACGTTGTTGGAGTGTCAGAATGCATGGATAGAAGGCAAATAAGCGTTCTATGGCTTTATTTCGCTTCGTTGCTTACTCTTGAGTAGAAATGCATCTGCACTCCTGAAATAAGCACCTTTGTAAAATGAGCCAAATTGAAGCAGAACACATTGTGGGAGTGTCAGAATGCATAGATAGAAGGCAAATAAGCGTTCTATGGCTTTATTTCGCTTAGTTGCTTACTCTTGAGTAGAAATGCATCCGCACTCCAGAAATAAGCACCTTTGTAAAATGAGCCTAATTGAAACAGAACACATTGTTGGAGTGTCAGAATGCATAGAAAGAAGGCAAGTAAGCGTTCTATGGCTTTATTTCGCTTAGTTGCTTACTCTTGAGTAGTAATGCATCTGCACTCCAGTAATAAGCACCGTTGTAAATTGAGCCAAATTTAAGCAAAACACGTTGTTGGAATGTCAGAATGCATGGATAGAAGGCAAATAAGCGTTCTATGGCTTTATTTCGCTTAGTTGCTTACTCTTGAGTAGAAATGCATCTGCACTCCTGAAATAAGCACCTTTGTAAAATGAGCCAAATTGAAGCAGAACACATTGTTGGAGTGTCAGAATGCATAGATAGAAGGCAAATAACCGTTCTATGGCTTTATTTCGCTTAGTTGCTTACTCTTGAATAGAAATGCATCTGCACACCAGAAATGAGCACCTTTTTAAAATGAGCCAAATTGAAGCAAAACACGTTGTTGGAGTGTCAGAATGCATGGATAGAAGGCAAATAACCGTTCTATGGCTTTATTTCGCTTAGTTGCTTACTCTTGAGTAGAAATGCATCCGCACTCCAGAAATAAGCACCTTTGTAAATTGAGCCAAATTTAAGCAAAACACGTTGTTGGAGTGTCAGAATGCATGGATAGAAGGCAAATAAGCGTTCTATGGCTTTATTTCGCTTCGTTGCTTACTCTTGAGTAGAAATGCATCTGCACTCCTGAAATAAGCACCTTTGTAAAATGAGCCAAATTGAAGCAGAACACATTGTGGGAGTGTCAGAATGCATAGATAGAAGGCAAATAAGCGTTCTATGGCTTTATTTCGCTTAGTTGCTTACTCTTGAGTAGAAATGCATCCGCACTCCAGAAATAAGCACCTTTGTAAAATGAGCCTAATTGAAACAGAACACATTGTTGGAGTGTCAGAATGCATAGAAAGAAGGCAAGTAAGCGTTCTATGGCTTTATTTCGCTTAGTTGCTTACTCTTGAGTAGTAATGCATCTGCACTCCAGTAATAAGCACCGTTGTAAATTGAGCCAAATTTAAGCAAAACACGTTGTTGGAATGTCAGAATGCATGGATAGAAGGCAAATAAGCGTTCTATGGCTTTATTTCGCTTAGTTGCTTACTCTTGAGTAGAAATGCATCTGCACTCCTGAAATAAGCACCTTTGTAAAATGAGCCAAATTGAAGCAGAACACATTGTTGGAGTGTCAGAATGCATAGATAGAAGGCAAATAAGCGTTTTATGGCTTTATTTCGCTTAGTTGCTTACTCTTGAGTCGAACTGCATGTTCACTCCAGAAATAAGCACCTTTATAAAATGAGCCAAATTGAAGCAGAACACATTGTTGGAGTGTCAGAATGCATAGATAGAAGGCAAATAAGCGTTCTATGGCTTTATTTCGCTTAGTTGCTTACTCTTGAGTAGAACTGCATGTTCACTCCAGAAATAAGCAACTTTGTAAAATGAGCCAAATTGACGCAGAACACATTGTTGGAGTGTCAGAATGCATAGATAGGAGGCAAATAAGCATTCTATGGCTTTATTTCGCTTAGTTGCTTACTCTTGAGTAGAAATGCATCTGCACTCCAGTAATAAGCACCGTTGTAAATTGAGCCAAATTTAAGCAAAACACGTTGTTGGAATGTCAGAATGCATGGATAGAAGGGAAATAAGCATTCTATGGCTTTATTTCGCTTAGTTGCTTACTCTTGAGTAGAAATGCATCTGCACTCCTGAAATAAGCACCTTTGTAAAATGAGCCAAATTGAAGCAGAACACATTGTTGGAGTGTCAGAATGCATAGATAGAAGGCAAATAAGCGTTCTATGGCTTTATTTCGCTTAGTTGCTTACTCTTGAGTAGAAATGCATCTGCACTCCAGTAATAAGCACCTTTGTAAAATGAGCCAAATTGAAGCAGAATACATTGTTGGAGTGTCAGAATGCAGAGATAGAAGGCAAATAAGCGTTCTATGGCTTTATTTCGCTTAGTTGCTTACTCTTCAGTAGAACTGCATGTTCACTCCAGAAATAAGCACCTTTGTTAAATGAGCTAAATTGACGCAGAACACATTGTTGGAGTGTCAGAATGCATAGATAGGAGGCAAATAAGCGTTCTATGGCTTTATTTCGCTTCGTTGCTTACTCTTGAGTAGAAATGCATCTGCACTCCTGAAATAAGCACCTTTGTAAAATGAGCCAAATTGAAGCAGAACACATTGTTGGAGTGTCAGAATGCATGGATAGAAGGCAAATAAGCGTTCTATGGCTTTATTTCGCTTAGTTGCTTACTCTTGAGTAGAAATGCATCCGCACTCCAGAAATAAGCACCTTTGTAAAATGAGCCTAATTGAAGCAGAACACATTGTTGGAGTGTCAGAATGCATAGAAAGAAGGCAAGTAAGCGTTCTATGGCTTTATTTCGCTTTGTTGCTTACTCTTGAGTAGAAATGCATCTGCACTCCAGTAATAAGCACCTTTGTAAAATGAGCCAAATTGAAGCAGAATACATTGTTGGAGTGTCAGAATGCATAGATAGAAGGCAAATAAGCGTTCTATGGCTTTATTTCGCTTAGTTGCTTACTCTTCAGTAGAACTGCATGTTCACTCCAGAAATAAGCACCTTTGTAAAATGAGCCAAATTGAAGCAGAACACATTGTTGGAGTGTCAGAATGCATGGATAGAAGGCAAATAAGGGTTCTATGGCTTTATTTCGCTTAGTTGCTTACTGTTGAGAAGAAATGCATCTGCACGCCTGAAAAAAGAACCTTTGTAAAATGAGCCAAATTGAAGCAGAACACATTGTTGGAGTGTCAGAATGCATAGAAAGAAGGAAAGTAAGCGTTCTATGGCTTTATTTCGCTTAGTTGCTTACTCTTAAGTAGAACTGCATGTTCACTCCAGAAATAAGCACCTTTGTAAATTGAGCCAAATTGAAGCAGAACACATTGTTGGAGTGTCAGAATGCATAGATAGAAGGCAAATAAGCATTCTATGGCTTTATTTCACTTAGTTGCTTACTCTTGAGTAGAACTGCATGTTTACTCCTGAAATATGCACCGTTGTAAATTGAGCCAAACTTAAGCAAAACACGTTGTTGGAGTGTCAGAATGCATAGATAGAAGGCAAATAAGCGTTTTATGGCTTTATTTCGCTTAGTTGCTTACTCTTGAGTAGAACTGCATCTGCACTCCAGAAATATGCACCGTTGTAAAATGAGCCATATTGAAGCAGAACACATTGATGGAGTGTCAGAATGCATGGATAGAAGGCAAATAAGCGTTCTATGGCTTTATTTCGCTTAGTTGCTTACTCTTGAGTAGAACTGCATATTCACTCCAGAAATAAGCACCGTTGTAAATTGAGCCAAATTTAAGCAAAACACGTTGTTGGAATGTCAGAATGCATGGATAGAAGGGAAATAAGCGTTCTATGGCTTTATTTCGCTTAGTTGCTTACTCTTGAGTAGAAATGCATCTGCACTCCTGAAATAAGCACCTTTGTAAAATGAGCCAAATTGAAGCAGAACACATTGTTGGAGTGTCAGAATGCATAGATAGAAGGCAAATAAGCGTTCTATGGCTTTATTTCGCTTAGTTGCTTACTCTTGAGTAGAACAGCATCCGCACTCCAGAAATGAGCACCTTTGTAAAATGAGCCTAATTGAAGCAGAACACATTGTTGGAGTGTCAGAATGCATAGAAAGAAGGCAAGTAAGCGTTCTGTGGCTTTATTTCGCTTAGTTGCTTACTCTTGAGTAGAAATGCATCTGCACTCCAGTAATAAGCACCTTTGTAAAATGAGCCAAATTGAAGCAGAATACATTGTTGGAGTGTCAGAATGCATAGATAGAAGGCAAATAAGCGTTCTATGGCTTTATTTCGCTTAGTTGCTTACTCTTCAGTAGAACTGCATGTTCACTCCAGAAATAAGCACCTTTGTTAAATGAGCTAAATTGACGCAGAACACATTGTTGGAGTGTCAGAATGCATAGATAGGAGGCAAATAAGCGTTCTATGGCTTTATTTCGCTTAGTTGCTTACTCTTGAGTAGAACTGCATCCGCACTCCAGAAATAAGCACCGTTGTAAATTGAGCCAAATTTAAGCAAAACACGTTGTTGGAGTGTCAGAATGCATGGATAGAAGGCAAATAAGCGTTCTATGGCTTTATTTCGCTTCGTTGCTTACTCTTGAGTAGAAATGCATCTGCACTCCTGAAATAAGCACCTTTGTAAAATGAGCCAAATTGAAGCAGAACACATTGTTGGAGTGTCAGAATGCATAGATAGAAGGCAAATAAGCGTTCTATGGCTTTATTTCGCTTAGTTGCTTACTCTTGAGTAGAAATGCATCCGCACTCCAGAAATAAGCACCTTTGTAAAATGAGCCTAATTGAAACAGAACACATTGTTGGAGTGTCAGAATGCATAGAAAGAAGGCAAGTAAGCGTTCTATGGCTTTATTTCGCTTAGTTGCTTACTCTTGAGTAGAAATGCATCTGCACTCCAGTAATAAGCACCGTTGTAAATTGAGCCAAATTTAAGCAAAACACGTTGTTGGAATGTCAGAATGCATGGATAGAAGGCAAATAAGCGTTCTATGGCTTTATTTCGCTTAGTTGCTTACTCTTGAGTAGAACAGCATCCGCACTCCAGAAATAAGCACCTTTGTAAAATGAGCCTAATTGAAGCAGAACACATTGTTGGAGTGTCAGAATGCATAGAAAGAAGGCAAGTAAGCGTTCTATGGCTTTATTTCGCTTAGTTGCTTTCTCTTGAGTAGAAATGCATCTGCACTCCAGTAATAAGCACCTTTGTAAAATGAGCCAAATTGAAGCAGAATACATTGTTGGAGTGTCAGAATGCATAGATAGAAGGCAAATAAGCGTTCTATGGCTTTATTTCGCTTAGTTGCTTACTCTTCAGTAGAACTGCATGTTCACTCCAGAAATAAGCACCTTTGTTAAATGAGCCAAATTGAAGCAGAACACAATGTTGGAGTGTCAGAATGCATAGATAGAAGGCAAATAACCGTTCTATGGCTTTATTTCGCTTAGTTGCTTACTCTTGAATAGAAATGCATCTGCACACCAGAAATGAGCACCTTTTTAAAATGAGCCAAATTGAAGCATAACACATTGTTGGAGTGTCAGAATGCATAGATAGAAGGCAAATAAGCGTTTTATGGCTTTATTTCGCTTAGTTGCTTACTCTTGAGTCGAACTGCATGTTCACTCCAGAAATAAGCACCTTTATAAAATGAGCCAAATTGAAGCAGAACACATTGTTGGAGTGTCAGAATGCATAGATAGAAGGCAAATAAGCGTTCTATGGCTTTATTTCGCTTAGTTGCTTACTCTTGAGTAGAACTGCATGTTCACTCCAGAAATGAGCACCTTTGTAAAATGAGCCAAATTGAAGCAGAACACATTGTTGGAGTGTCAGAATGCATGGATAGGAGGCAAGTAAGGGTTCTATGGCTTTATTTCGCTTAGTTGCTTACTGTTGAGAAGAAATGCATCTGCACTCCTGAAAAAAGCACCTTTGTAAAATGAGCCAAATTGAAGCAGAACACATTGTTGGAGTGTCAGAATGCATAGAAAGAAGGAAAGTAAGCGTTCTATGGCTTTATTTCGCTTAGTTGCTTACTCTTGAGTAGAACTGCATGTTCACTCCAGGAAAAAAGCACCTTTGTAAAATAAGTCAAATTGAAGCAGAACACATTGTTGGAGTGTCAGAATGCATAGATAGAAGGCAAATAAGCGTTCTATGGCTTTATTTCGCTTAGTTGCTTACTCTTGAGTAGAACTGCATGTTCACTCCAGAAATAAGCACCTTTGTAAATTGAGCCAAATTGAAGCAGAACACATTGTTGGAGTGTCAGAATGCATAGATAGAAGGCAAATAAGCGTTCTATGGCTTTATTTCGCTTAGTTGCTTACTCTTGAGTAGAAATGCATCTGCACTCCAGAAATAAGCACCTTTGTAAAATGAGCCATATTGAAGCAGAACACATTGATGGAGTGTCAGAATGCATAGATAGAAGGCAAATAAGCGTTCTATGGCTTTATTTCGCTTAGTTGCTTACTCTTGAGTAGAACAGCATCCGCACTCCAGAAATAAGCACCTTTGTAAAATGAGCCTAATTGAAGCAGAACACATTGTTGGAGTGTCAGAATGCATAGAAAGAAGGCAAGTAAGCGTTCTATGGCTTTATTTCGCTTAGTTGCTTACTCTTGAGTCGAACTGTATGTTCACTCCAGAAATAAGCACCTTTATAAAATGAGCCAAATTGAAGCAGAACACATTGTTGGAGTGTCAGAATGCATAGATAGAAGGCAAATAAGCGTTCTATGGCTTTATTTCGCTTAGTTGCTTACTCTTGAGTAGAACTGCATGTTCACTCCAGAAATGAGCACCTTTGTAAAATGAGCCAAATTGAAGCAGAACACATTGTTGTAGTGTCAGAATGCATAGATAGAAGGCAAATAAGCGTTCTATGACTTTATTTCGCTTAGTTGCTTACTCTTGAGTAGAAATGCATCTGCACTCCAGAAATAAGCACCTTTTTAAAATGAGCCATATTGAAGCAGAACACATTGTTGGAGTGTCAGAATGCATAGATAGAAGGCAAATAAGCGTTCTATGGCTTTATTTCGCTTAGTTGCTTACTCTTGAGTAGAAATGCATCTGCACTCCAGAAATAAGCACCTTTGTAAAATGAGCCATATTGAAGCAGAACACATTGATGGAGTGTCAGAATGCATAGATAGAAGGCAAATAAGCGTTCTATGGCTTTATTTCGCTTAGTTGCTTACTCTTGAGTAGAACTGCATCAGCACTCCAGAAATGAGCAGCTTTGTAAAATGAGCCAAAGTGAAGCAAAACACATTGTTGGAGTGTCAGAATGCATAGATAGAAGGCAAATAAGCGTTCTAAGGCTTTATTTCGCTTAGTTGCTTACTCTTGAGTAGAACTGCATCCGCACTCCAGAAATAAGCACCTTTATGAAATGAGCCAAATTGAAGCAGAACACATTGTTGGAGTGTCAGAATGCATAGATAGAAGGCAAATAAGCGTTCTATGACTTTATTTCGCTTAGTTGCTTACTCTTGAGTAGAACTGCATCCGCACTCCAGAAATGAGCACCTTTGTAAAATGAGCCAAATTGAAGCAGAACACATTGTTGGAGTGTCAGAATGCATAGATAGAAGGCAAATAAGCGTTCTATGGCTTTATTTCGCTTAGTTGCTTACTCTTGAGTAGAACTGCATGTTCACTCCAGAAATAAGCACCTTTGTAAAATGAGCCAAATTGAAGCAGAACACATTGTTGGAGTGTCAGAATGCATAGATGGAAGGCAAATAAGCGTTCTATGGCTTTTTTTCGCTTAGTTGCTTACTCTTGAGTAGAACTGCATGTTCACTCCAGAAATAAGCACCTTTGTAAAATGAGCCAAATTGAAGCAGAACACATTGTTGGAGTGTCAGAATGCATAGATAGAAGGCAAATAAGCGTTCTACGGCTTTCTTTTGCTTAGTAGCTTACTCTAGAGTACAACAGCATCTGCACTCCAGAAATAAGCACCTTTTTAAAATGAGCCATATTGAAGCAGAACACATTGTTGGAGTGTCAGAATGCATAGATAGAAGGCAAATAAGCGTTCTATGGCTTTATTTCGCTTAGTTGCTTACTCTTGAGTAGAAATGCATCTGCACTCCAGAAATAAGCACCTTTGTAAAATGAGCCATATTGAAGCAGAACACATTGATGGAGTGTCAGAATGCATAGATAGAAGGCAAATAAGCGTTCTATGGCTTTATTTCGCTTAGTTGCTTACTCTTGAGTAGAACTGCATCAGCACTCCAGAAATGAGCAGCTTTGTAAAATGAGCCAAAGTGAAGCAAAACACATTGTTGGAGTGTCAGAATGCATAGATAGAAGGCAAATAAGCGTTCTATGGCTTTATTTCGCTTAGTTGCTTACTCTTGAGTAGAAATGCATCTGCACTCCAGAAATAAGCACCTTTGTAAAATGAGCCATATGGAAGCAGAACACATTGATGGAGTGTCAGAATGCATAGATAGAAGGCAAATAAGCGTTCTATGGCTTTATTTCGCTTAGTTGCTTACTCTTGAGTAGAACAGCATCCGCACTCCAGAAATAAGCACCTTTGTAAAATGAGCCTAATTGAAGCAGAACACATTGTTGGAGTGTCAGAATGCATAGAAAGAAGGCAAGTAAGCGTTCTATGGCTTTATTTCGCTTAGTTGCTTACTCTTGAGTCGAACTGTATGTTCACTCCAGAAATAAGCACCTTTATAAAATGAGCCAAATTGAAGCAGAACACATTGTTGGAGTGTCAGAATGCATAGATAGAAGGCAAATAAGCGTTCTATGGCTTTATTTCGCTTAGTTGCTTACTCTTGAGTAGAACTGCATGTTCACTCCAGAAATGAGCACCTTTGTAAAATGAGCCAAATTGAAGCAGAACACATTGTTGGAGTGTCAGAATGCATGGATAGAAGGCAAATAAGGGTTCTATGGCTTTATTTCGCTCAGTTGCTTACTCTTGAGTAGAAGTGCATGTTCACTCCAGGAATAAGCACCTTTGTAAAATGAGCCAAATTGAAGCAGAACACATTGTTGGAGTGTCAGAATGCATAGATAGAAGGCAAATAAGCGTTCTATGGCTTTATTTCGCTTAGTTGCTTACTCTTGAGTAGAACTGCATGTTCACTCCAGAAATAAGCACCTTTGTAAATTGAGCCAAAATGAAGCAGAACACATTGTTGTAGTGTCAGAATGCATAGATAGAAGGCAAATAAGCGTTCTATGACTTTATTTCGCTTAGTTGCTTACTCTTGAGTAGAAATGCATCTGCACTCCAGAAATAAGCACCTTTGTAAAATGAGCCATATTGAAGCAGAACACATTGATGGAGTGTCAGAATGCATAGATAGAAGGCAAATAAGCGTTCTATGGCTTTATTTCGCTTAGTTGCTTACTCTTGAGTAGAACTGCATCAGCACTCCAGAAATGAGCAGCTTTGTAAAATGAGCCAAAGTGAAGCAAAACACATTGTTGGAGTGTCAGAATGCATAGATAGAAGGCAAATAAGCGTTCTATGGCTTTATTTCGCTTAGTTGCTTACTCTTGAGTAGAACTGCATCCGCACTCCAGAAATAAGCACCTTTATGAAATGAGCCAAATTGAAGCAGAACACATTGTTGGAGTGTCAGAATGCATAGATAGAAGGCAAATAAGCGTTCTATGACTTTATTTCGCTTAGTTGCTTACTCTTGAGTAGAACTGCATCCGCACTCCAGAAATGAGCACCTTTGTAAAATGAGCCAAATTGAAGCAGAACACATTGTTGGAGTGTCAGAATGCATAGATAGAAGGCAAATAAGCGTTCTATGGCTTTATTTCGCTTAGTTGCTTACTCTTGAGTAGAACTGCATGTTCACTCCAGAAATAAGCACCTTTGTAAAATGAGCCAAATTGAAGCAGAACACATTGTTGGAGTGTCAGAATGCATAGATGGAAGGCAAATAAGCGTTCTATGGCTTTTTTTCGCTTAGTTGCTTACTCTTGAGTAGAACTGCATGTTCACTCCAGAAAAAAGCACCTTTGTAAAATGAGCCAAATAGAAGCAGAACACATTGTTGGAGTGTCAGAATGCAGAGATAGAAGGCAAATAAGCGTTCTATGGCTTTATTTCGCTTAGTTGCTTACTCTTGAGTAGAACTGCATGTTCACTCCAGAAATAAGCACCTTTGTAAATTGAGCCAAAATGAAGCAGAACACATTGTTGTAGTGTCAGAATGCATAGATAGAAGGCAAATAAGCGTTCTATGACTTTATTTCGCTTAGTTGCTTACTCTTGAGTAGAAATGCATCTGCACTCCAGAAATAAGCACCTTTTTAAAATGAGCCATATTGAAGCAGAACACATTGTTGGAGTGTCAGAATGCATAGATAGAAGGCAAATAAGCGTTCTATGGCTTTATTTCGCTTAGTTGCTTACTCTTGAGTAGAAATGCATCTGCACTCCAGAAATAAGCACCTTTGTAAAATGAGCCATATTGAAGCAGAACACATTGATGGAGTGTCAGAATGCATAGATAGAAGGCAAATAAGCGTTCTATGGCTTTATTTCGCTTAGTTGCTTACTCTTGAGTAGAACTGCATCAGCACTCCAGAAATGAGCAGCTTTGTAAAATGAGCCAAAGTGAAGCAAAACACATTGTTGGAGTGTCAGAATGCATAGATAGAAGGCAAATAAGCGTTCTATGGCTTTATTTCGCTTAGTTGCTTACTCTTGAGTAGAACTGCATCCGCACTCCAGAAATAAGCACCTTTATGAAATGAGCCAAATTGAAGCAGAACACATTGTTGGAGTGTCAGAATGCATAGATAGAAGGCAAATAAGCGTTCTATGACTTTATTTCGCTTAGTTGCTTACTCTTGAGTAGAACTGCATCCGCACTCCAGAAATGAGCACCTTTGTAAAATGAGCCAAATTGAAGCAGAACACATTGTTGGAGTGTCAGAATGCATAGATAGAAGGCAAATAAGCGTTCTATGGCTTTTTTTCGCTTAGTTGCTTACTCTTGAGTAGAACTGCATGTTCACTCCAGAAATAAGCACCTTTGTAAAATGAGCCAAATTGAAGCAGAACACATTGTTGGAGTGTCAGAATGCATAGATAGAAGGCAAATAAGCGTTCTACGGCTTTCTTTTGCTTAGTAGCTTACTCTAGAGTACAACAGCATCTGCACTCCAGAAATAAGCACCTTTTTAAAATGAGCCATATTGAAGCAGAACACATTGTTGGAGTGTCAGAATGCATAGATAGAAGGCAAATAAGCGTTCTATGGCTTTATTTCGCTTAGTTGCTTACTCTTGAGTAGAAATGCATCTGCACTCCAGAAATAAGCACCTTTGTAAAATGAGCCATATTGAAGCAGAACACATTGATGGAGTGTCAGAATGCATAGATAGAAGGCAAATAAGCGTTCTATGGCTTTATTTCGCTTAGTTGCTTACTCTTGAGTAGAACTGCATCAGCACTCCAGAAATGAGCAGCTTTGTAAAATGAGCCAAAGTGAAGCAAAACACATTGTTGGAGTGTCAGAATGCATAGATAGAAGGCAAATAAGCGTTCTATGGCTTTATTTCGCTTAGTTGCTTACTCTTGAGTAGAACTGCATCCGCACTCCAGAAATAAGCACCTTTATGAAATGAGCCAAATTGAAGCAGAACACATTGTTGGAGTGTCAGAATGCATAGATAGAAGGCAAATAAGCGTTCTATGGCTTTATTTCGCTTAGTTGCTTACTCTTGAGTAGAACTGCATGTTCACTCCAGAAATAAGCACCTTTGTAAAATGAGCCAAATTGAAGCAGAACACATTGTTGGAGTGTCAGAATGCATAGATGGAAGGCAAATAAGCGTTCTATGGCTTTTTTTCGCTTAGTTGCTTACTCTTGAGTAGAACTGCATGTTCACTCCAGAAATAAGCACCTTTGTAAAATGAGCCAAATTGAAGCAGAACACATTGTTGGAGTGTCAGAATGCATAGATAGAAGGCAAATAAGCGTTCTACGGCTTTCTTTTGCTTAGTAGCTTACTCTAGAGTACAACAGCATCTGCACTCCAGAAATAAGCACCTTTTTAAAATGAGCCATATTGAAGCAGAACACATTGTTGGAGTGTCAGAATGCATAGATAGAAGGCAAATAAGCGTTCTATGGCTTTATTTCGCTTAGTTGCTTACTCTTGAGTAGAAATGCATCTGCACTCCAGAAATAAGCACCTTTGTAAAATGAGCCATATTGAAGCAGAACACATTGATGGAGTGTCAGAATGCATAGATAGAAGGCAAATAAGCGTTCTATGGCTTTATTTCGCTTAGTTGCTTACTCTTGAGTAGAACTGCATCAGCACTCCAGAAATGAGCAGCTTTGTAAAATGAGCCAAAGTGAAGCAAAACACATTGTTGGAGTGTCAGAATGCATAGATAGAAGGCAAATAAGCGTTCTATGGCTTTATTTCGCTTAGTTGCTTACTCTTGAGTAGAACTGCATCCGCACTCCAGAAATAAGCACCTTTATGAAATGAGCCAAATTGAAGCAGAACACATTGTTGGAGTGTCAGAATGCATAGATAGAAGGCAAATAAGCGTTCTATGACTTTATTTCGCTTAGTTGCTTACTCTTGAGTAGAACTGCATCAGCACTCCAGAAATATGCACCGTTGTAAATTGAGCCAAATTGAAGCAGAACACATTGTTGGAGTGTCAGAATGCATAGATAGAAGGCAAATAAGCGTTCTATGGCTTTATTTCGCTTAGTTGCTTACTCTTGAGTAGAACTGCATCAGCACTCCAGAAATGAGCAGCTTTGTAAAATGAGCCAAAGTGAAGCAAAACACATTGTTGGAGTGTCAGAATGCATAGATAGAAGGCAAATAAGCGTTCTATGGCTTTATTTCGCTTAGTTGCTTACTCTTGAGTAGAACTGCATCTGCACTCCAGAAATAAGCACCTTTATGAAATGAGCCAAATTGAAGCAGAACACATTGTTGGAGTGTCAGAATGCATAGATAGAAGGCAAATAAGCGTTCTATGACTTTATTTCGCTTAGTTGCTTACTCTTGAGTAGAACTGCATCCGCACTCCAGAAATGAGCACCTTTGTAAAATGAGCCAAATTGAAGCAGAACACATTGTTGGAGTGTCAGAATGCATAGAAAGAAGGCAAATAAGCGTTCTATGGCTTTATTTCGCTTAGTTGCTTACTCTTGAATAGAAATGCATCTGCACTCCAGAAATGAGCACCTTTGTAAAATGAGCCAAATTGAAGCAGAAGACATTGTTGGAGTGTCATAATGCATAGATAGAAGGCAAATAAGCGTTCTATGGCTTTATTTCGCTTAGTTGCTTACTCTTGAGTAGAACTGCATCAGCACTCCAGAAATGAGCAGCTTTGTAAAATGAGCCAAAGTGAAGCAAAACACATTGTTGGAGTGTCAGAATGCATAGATAGAAGGCAAATAAGCGTTCTATGGCTTTATTTCGCTTAGTTGCTTACTCTTGAGTAGAACTGCATGTTCACTCCAGAAATAAGCACCTTTGTAAAATGAGCCAAATTGAAGCAGAACACATTGTTGGAGTGTCAGAATGCATAGATGGAAGGCAAATAAGCGTTCTATGGCTTTTTTTCGCTTATTTGCTTACTCTTGAGTAGAACTGCATGTTCACTCCAGAAATAAGCACCTTTGTAAAATGAGCCAAATTGAAGCAGAACACATTGTTGGAGTGTCAGAATGCATAGATAGAAGGCAAATAAGCGTTCTACGGCTTTCTTTTGCTTAGTAGCTTACTCTAGAGTACAACAGCATCTGCACTCCAGAAATAAGCACCTTTGTAAAATGAGCCAAATTCATAGAATCATAGAATCATAGAATCATAGAGTTGGAAGAGACCACAAGGGCCATCCAGTCCAACCCCCTGCCAAGCAGGAAACACCATCAAAGCATTCCTGACAGATGGCTGTCAAGCCTCTGCTTAAAGACCTCCAAAGAAGGAGACTCCACCACACTCCTTGGCAGCAAATTCCACTGCCGAACAGCTCTTACTGTCAGGAAGTTCTTCCTAATGTTTAGGTGGAATTTTCTTTCTTGTAGTTTGAATCCGTTGCTCCGTGTCCGCTTCTCTGGAGCAGCAGAAAACAACCTTTCTCCCTCCTTTATATGACATCCTTTTATATATTTGAACATGGTTATCATATCACCCCTTAACCTTCTCTTCTCCAGGCTAAACATACCCAGCTCCCTAAGCCGTTCCTCATAAGGCATCGTTTCCAGGCCTTTGACCATTTTGGTTGCCCTCTTCTGGACACGTTCCAGCTTATCAGTATCCTTCTTGAACTGTGGTGCCCAGAACTGGACACAATACTCCAGGTGAGGTCTGACCAGAGCAGAATACAGTGGTACTATTACTTCCCTTGATCTAGATGCTATACTCCTATTGATGCAGCCCAGAATTGCATTGGCTTTTTTAGCTGCTGCATCACACTGCTGACTCATGTCAAGTTTGTGGTCAACCAAAACTCCTAGATCCTTTTCACATGTACTGCTCTCAAGCCAGGTGTCTCCCATCCTGTATTTGTGCCTTTCATTTTTTTTGCCCAAGTGTAGTACTTTACATTTCTCCTTGTTAAAATTCATCTTGTTTGCTTTGGCCCAGTTGTCTAATCTGTTAAGGTCATTCTGAAGTGTGATCCTGTCCTCTGGGGTGTTAGCCACCCCTCCCAACTTGGTGTCATCTGCAAACTTGCTCAGGATTCCCTCAAGCCCATCATCCAAGTCATTGATAAAGATGTTGAACAAGACTGGGCCCAAGACAGAACCCTGTGGCACCCCACTAGTCACTACTCTCCAGGATGAGGAGGAGCCATTGATGAGCACCCTTTGGGTTCGGTCAGTAATCCAGCTACAAATCCACTGAATGGTAGCATTGTCTAGCCCACATTTTACCAGCTTCTTTACAAGAATATCATGGGGCACCTTGTCAAAGGCCTTGCTGAAATCAAGATAGGCTACATCCACAGCGTTCCCTTCATCTACCAGGCTTGTAATTCTGTCAAAAAATGAGATCAGATTAGTCTGACATGACTTATTTTTCAGGAACCCATGCTGACTTTTAGTGATCACAGTGATCTTTGAAATTGAAGCAGAACACATTGTTGAAGTTTCAGAATGCATAGATTGAAGGCCAATAAGCGTTCTATGGCTTTGTTTCGCTTAGTTGCTTACTCTTGAGTAGAACTGCATGTTCACTCCAGAAATGAGCACCTTTGTAAAATGAGCCAAATTGAAGCAGAACACATTGTTGGAGTGTCAGAATGCATAGATAGAAGGCAAATAAGCGTTCTATGGCTTTATTTCGCTTAGTTGCTTACTCTTGAGTAGAAATGCATCTACACTCCAGAAATGAGCACCTTTGTAAAATGAGCCAAATTGAAGCAGAACACATTGTTGGAGTGTCAGAATGCATAGATAGAAGGCAAATAAGCGTTCTATGGCTTTATTTCGCTTAGTTGCTTACTCTTGAGTAGAAATGCATCTGCACTCCAGTAATAAGCACCTTTGTAAAATGAGCCAAATTGAAGCAGAAGACATTGTTGGAGTGTCAGAATGCATAGATAGAAGGCAAATAAGCGTTCTATGGCTTTATTTCGCTTAGTTGCTTACTCTTGAGTAGAAATGCATCTGCACTCCAGTAATATGCTACTTTTTAAAATGAGCCAAATTGAAGCAGAACACATTGTTGGAGTGTCAGAATGCATAGATAGAAGGCAAATAAGCGTTCTATGGCTTTATTTCGCTTAGTTGCTTACTCTTGAGTAGAACTGCATGTTCACTCCAGAAATAAGCACCTTTGTAAAATGAGCCAAATTGAAGCAGAACACATTGTAGGAGTGTCAGAATGCATAGATAGAAGGCAAATAAGTGTTCTATGGCTTTATTTCGCTTAGTTGCTTACTCTTCAGTAGAAATGCATCTGCAATCCAGAAATATGCACCGTTGTAAATTGAGCCAAATTTAAGCAAAACACGTTGTAGGAGTGTCAGAATGCATAGACAGAAGGCAAATAAGCGTTCTATGGCTTTATTTCGCTTAGTTGCTTACTCTTGAGTAGAACTGCATATTCACTCCAGAAATAAGCAACTTTGTAAAATGAGCCAAATTGAAGCAGAACACATTGTTGGAGTGTCAGAATGCATAGATAGGAGGCAAATAAGCGTTCTATGGCTTTATTTCGCTTAGTTGCTTACTCTTGAGTAGAAATGCATCTGCAGTCCAGAAATAAGCACCTTTGTAAAATGAGCCATATTGAAGCAGAACACATTGATGGAGTGTCAGAATGCATAGATAGAAGGCAAATAAGCGTTCTATGGCTTTATTTCGCTTAGTTGCTTACTCTTGAGTAGAACTGCATCTGCACTCCAGAAATATGCACCGTTGTAAATTGAGCCAAATTTAAGCAAAACACGTTGTAGGAGTGTCAGAATGCATGGATAGAAGGCAAATAAGCGTTCTATGGCTTTATTTCGCTTAGTTGCTTACTGTTGAGTAGAAATGCATCTGCACTCCTGAAATAAGCACCTTTGTAAAATGAGCCAAGTTGAAGCAGAACACATTGTTGGAGTGTCAGAATGCATAGATAGGAGGCAAATAAGCGTTCTATGGCTTTATTTCGCTTAGTTGCTTACTCTTGAGTAGAAATGCATCTGCACTCCAGAAATAAGCACCTTTTTAAAATGAGCCATATTGAAGCAGAACACATTGTTGGAGTGTCAGAATGCATAGATAGAAGGCAAATAAGCGTTCTATGGCTTTATTTCGCTTAGTTGCTTACTCTTGAGTAGAAATGCATCTGCACTCCAGAAATAAGCACCTTTGTAAAATGAGCCATATTGAAGCAGAACACATTGATGGAGTGTCAGAATGCATAGATAGAAGGCAAGTAAGCGTTCTATGGCTTTATTTCGCTTAGTTGCTTACTCTTGAGTAGAACTGCATCAGCACTCCAGAAATGAGCAGCTTTGTAAAATGAGCCAAAGTGAAGCAAAACACATTGTTGGAGTGTCAGAATGCATAGATAGAAGGCAAATAAGCGTTCTATGGCTTTATTTCGCTTAGTTGCTTACTCTTGAGTAGAACTGCATCCGCACTCCAGAAATAAGCACCTTTATGAAATGAGCCAAATTGAAGCAGAACACATTGTTGGAGTGTCAGAATGCATAGATAGAAGGCAAATAAGCGTTCTATGACTTTATTTCGCTTAGTTGCTTACTCTTGAGTAGAACTGCATCCGCACTCCAGAAATGAGCACCTTTGTAAAATGAGCCAAATTGAAGCAGAACACATTGTTGGAGTGTCAGAATGCATAGAAAGAAGGCAAATAAGCGTTCTATGGCTTTATTTCGCTTAGTTGCTTACTCTTGAATAGAAATGCATCTGCACTCCAGAAATGAGCACCTTTGTAAAATGAGCCAAATTGAAGCAGAAGACATTGTTGGAGTGTCAGAATGCATAGATAGAAGGCAAATAAGCGTTCTATGGCTTTATTTCGCTTAGTTGCTTACTCTTGAGTAGAACTGCATGTTCACTCCAGAAATAAGCACCTTTGTAAAATGAGCCAAATTGAAGCAGAACACATTGTTGGAGTGTCAGAATGCATAGATAGAAGGCAAATAAGCGTTCTACGGCTTTCTTTTGCTTAGTAGCTTACTCTAGAGTACAACAGCATCTGCACTCCAGAAATAAGCACCTTTGTAAAATGAGCCAAATTGAAGCAGAACACATTGTTGAAGTTTCAGAATGCATAGATTGAAGGCCAATAAGCGTTCTATGGCTTTGTTTCGCTTAGTTGCTTACTCTTGAGTAGAACTGCATGTTCACTCCAGAAATGAGCACCTTAGTAAAATGAGCAAATTTGAAGCAGAACACATTGTTGGAGTGTCAGAATGCATAGATAGAAGGCAAATAAGCGTTCTATGGCTTTATTTCGCTTAGTTGTTTACTCTTGAGTAGAAATGCATCTACACTCCAGAAATGAGCACCTTTGTAAAATGAGCCAAATTGAAGCAGAACACATTGTTGGAGTGTCAGAATGCATAGATAGAAGGCAAATAAGCGTTCTATGGCTTTATTTCGCTTAGTTGCTTACTCTTGAGTAGAAATGCATCTGAACTCCAGTAATAAGCACCTTTGTAAAATGAGCCAAATTGAAGCAGAAGACATTGTTGGAGTGTCAGAATGCATAGATAGAAGGCAAATAAGCGTTCTATGGCTTTATTTCGCTTAGTTGCTTACTCTTGAGTAGAAATGCATCTGCACTCCAGTAATATGCTCCTTTTTAAAATGAGCAAATTTGAAGCAGAACACATTGTTGGAGTGTCAGAATGCATAGATAGAATGCAAATAAGCATTCTATAGCTTTATTTCACTTAGTTGCTTACTCTTGAGTAGAACTGCATGTTCACTCCAGAAATAAGCACCTTTGTAAAATGAGCCAAATTGAAGCAGAACACATTGTAGGAGTGTCAGAATGCATAGATAGAAGGCAAATAAGTGTTCTATGGCTTTATTTCGCTTAGTTGCTTACTCTTGAGTAGAAATGCATCTGCAATCCAGAAATATGCACCGTTGTAAATTGAGCCAAATTTAAGCAAAACACGTTGTAGGAGTGTCAGAATGCATGGACAGAAGGCAAATAAGCGTTCTATGGCTTTATTTCGCTTAGTTGCTTACTCTTGAGTAGAACTGCATAATCACTCCAGAAATAAGCAACTTTGTAAAATGAGCCAAATTGAAGCAGAACACATTGTTGGAGTGTCAGAATGCATAGATAGGAGGCAAATAAGCGTTCTATGGCTTTATTTCGCTTAGTTGCTTACTCTTGAGTAGAAATGCATCTGCAGTCCAGAAATAAGCACCTTTGTAAAATGAGCCATATTGAAGCAGAACACATTGATGGAGTGTCAGAATGCATAGATAGAAGGCAAATAAGCGTTCTATGGCTTTATTTCGCTTAGTTGCTTACTCTTGAGTAGAACTGCATCTGCACTCCAGAAATATGCACCGTTGTAAATTGAGCCAAATTTAAGCAAAACACGTTGTAGGAGTGTCAGAATGCATGGATAGAAGGCAAATAAGCGTTCTATGGCTTTATTTCGCTTAGTTGCTTACTGTTGAGTAGAAATGCATCTGCACTCCTGAAATAAGCACCTTTGTAAAATGAGCCAAGTTGAAGCAGAACACATTGTTGGAGTGTCAGAATGCATAGATAGGAGGCAAATAAGCGTTCTATGGCTTTATTTCGCTTAGTTGCTTACTCTTGAGTAGAACTGCATCCGCACTCCAGAAATAAGCAACTTTGTAAAATGAGCCAAATTGAAGCAAAACACATTGTTGGAGTGTCAGAATGCATAGAAAGAAGGAAAGTAAGCGTTCTATGGCTTTATTTCGCTTAGTTGCTTACTCTTGAGTAGAACAGCATATTCACTCCAGAAATAAGCAACTTTGTAAAATGAGCCAAATTGACGCAGAACACATTGTTGGAGTGTCAGAATGCATAGATAGGAGGCAAATAAGCGTTCTATGGCTTTATTTCGCTTAGTTGCTTACTCTTGAGTAGAACTGCATCGGCACTCCAGAAATAAGCACCGTTGTAAATTGAGCCAAATTTAAGCAAAACACGTTGTTGGAGTGTCAGAATGCATGGATAGAAGGCAAATAAGCGTTCTATGGCTTTATTTCGCTTAGTTGCTTACTCTTGAGTAGAAATGCATCTGCACTCCTGAAATAAGCACCTTTGTAAAATGAGCCAAATTGAAGCAGAACACATTGTTGGAGTGTCAGAATGCATAGAAAGAAGGCAAGTAAGCATTCTATGGCTTTATTTCGCTTAGTTGCTTACTCTTGAGTAGAAATGCATCTGCACTCCAGTAATAAGCACCGTTGTAAATTGAGCCAAATTTAAGCAAAACACGTTGTTGGAATGTCAGAATGCATGGATAGAAGGGAAATAAGTGTTCTATGGCTTTATTTCGCTTAGTTGCTTACTCTTGAGTAGAACAGCATCCGCACTCCAGAAATGAGCACCTTTGTAAAATGAGCCTAATTGAAGCAGAACACATTGTTGGAGTGTCAGAATGCATAGAAAGAAGGCAAGTAAGCGTTCTGTGGCTTTATTTCGCTTAGTTGCTTACTCTTGAATAGAAATGCATCTGCACTCCAGTAATAAGCACCTTTGTAAAATGAGCCAAATTGAAGCAGAATACATTGTTGGAGTGTCAGAATGCATAGATAGAAGGCAAATAAGCGTTCTATGGCTTTATTTCGCTTAGTTGCTTACTCTTGAGTAGAACAGCATCCGCACTCCAGAAATAAGCACCTTTGTTAAATGAGCCTAATTGAAGAAGAACACATTGTTGGAGTGTCAGAATGCATAGAAAGAAGGCAAATAAGCGTTCTATGGCTTTATTTCGCTTAGTTGCTTTCTCTTGAGTAGAAATGCATCTGCACTCCAGTAATAAGCACCTTTGTAAAATGAGCCAAATTGAAGCAGAATACATTGTTGGAGTGTCAGAATACATAGATAGAAGGAAATAAGCGTTCTATGGCTTTATTTCGCTTAGTTGCTTACTCTTCAGTAGAACTGCATGTTCACTCCAGAAATAAGCACCTTAGTTAAATGAGCCAAATTGAAGCAGAACACATTGTTGGAGTGTCAGAATGCATAGATAGAAGGCAAATAACCGTTCTATGGCTTTATTTCGCTTAGTTGCTTACTCTTGAATAGAAATGCATCTGCACACCAGAAATGAGCACCTTTTTAAAATGAGCCAAATTGAAGCAGAACACATTGTTGGAGTGTCAGAATGCATAGATAGAAGGCAAATAAGCGTTCTATGGCTTTATTTCGCTTAGTTGCTTACTCTTTAGTAGAACTGCATGTTCACTCCAGAAATAAGCACCTTTATAAAATGAGCCAAATTGAAGCAGAACACATTGTTGGAGTGTCAGAATGCATAGATAGAAGGCAAATAAGCGTTCTATGGCTTTATTTCGCTTAGTTGCTTACTCTTGAGTAGAACTGCATGTTCACTCCAGAAATGAGCACCTTTGTAAAATGAGCCAAATTGAAGCAGAACACATTGTTGGAGTGTCAGAATGCATGTAGATAGAAGGCAAATAAGGGTTCTATGGCTTTATTTCGCTTAGTTGCTTACTGTTGAGAAGAAATGCATCTGCACTCCTGAAAAAAGCACCTTTGTAAAATGAGCCAAATTGAAGCAGAACACATTGTTGGAGTGTCAGAATGCATAGAAAGAAGGAAAGTAAGCGTTCTATGGCTTTATTTCGCTTAGTTGCTTACTCTTGAGTAGAACTGCATGTTCACTCCAGGAAAAAAGCACCTTTTTAAAATAATTCAAATTGAAGCAGAACACATTGTTGGAGTGTCAAAGCACTTTTGTAAAATAAGTCATATTGAAGCAGAACACATTGTTGGAGTGTCAGAATGCATAGATAGAAGGCAAATAAGCGTTCTATGGCTTTATTTCGCTTAGTTGCTTACTCTTGAGTAGAACTGCATGTTTACTCCTGAAATATGCACCGTTGTAAATTGAGCCAAACTTAAGCAAAACACGTTGTTGGAGTGTCGGAATGCATAGATAGAAGGCAAATAAGCGTTCTATGGCTTTATTTCGCTTAGTTGCTTACTCTTGAGTAGAACTGCATCTGCACTCCAGAAATATGCACCGTTGTAAATTGAGCCAAATTTAAGCAAAACACGTTGTAGGAGTGTCAGAATGCATGGATAGAAGGCAAATAAGCGTTCTATGGCTTTATTTCGCTTAGTTGCTTACTCTTGAGTAGAAATGCATCTGCAGTCCAGAAATGAGCACTTTGTAAAATGAGCCATATTGAAGCAGAACACATTGATGGAGTGTCAGAATGCATAGATAGCAGGCAAATAAGCGTTCTATGGCTTTATTTCGCTTAGTTGCTTACTCTTGAGTAGAACTGCATCCGCACTCCAGAAATAAGCACCGTTGTAAATTGAGCCAAATTTAAGCAAAACACGTTGTTGGAGTGTCAGAATGCATGGATAGAAGGCAAATAAGCGTTCTATGGCTTTATTTCGCTTAGTTGCTTACTCTTGAGTAGAAATGCATCTGCACTCCTGAAATAAGCACCTTTGTGAAATGAGCCAAATTGAAGCAGAACACATTGTTGGAGTGTCAGAATGCATAGATAGAAGGCAAATAAGCGTTCTATGGCTTTATTTCGCTTAGTTGCTTACTATTGAGTAGAACAGCATCCGCACTCCAGAAATAAGCATCTTTGTAAAATGAGCCTAATTGAAGCAGAACACATTGTTGGAGTGTCAGAATGCATAGAAAGAAGGCAAGTAAGCATTCTATGGCTTTATTTCGCTTAGTTGCTTACTCTTGAGTAGAAATGCATCTGCACTCCAGTAATAAGCACCGTTGTAAATTGAGCCAAATTTAAGCAAAACACGTTGTTGGAATGTCAGAATGCATGGATAGAAGGCAAATAAGCGTTCTATGGCTTTATTTCGCTTAGTTGCTTACTCTTCAGTAGAACTGCATGTTCACTCAAGAAATAAGCACCTTTGTTAAATGAGCCAAATTGACGCAGAACACATTGTTGGAGTGTCAGAATGCATAGATAGAAGGCAAATAAGCGTTCTATGGCTTTATTTCGCTTAGTTGCTTACTCTTGAGTAGAACAACATCCTCACTCCAGAAATAAGAACCTTTGTAAAATGAGCCTAATTGAAGCAGAACACATTGCTGGAGTGTCAGAATGCATAGAAAGAAGGCAAGTAAGCGTTCTATGGCTTTATTTCGCTTAGTTGCTTTCTCTTGAGTAGAAATGCATCTGCACTGCAGTAATAAGCACCTTTGTAAAATGAGCCAAATTGAAGCAGAATACATTTTTGGAGTGTCAGAATGCATAGATAGAAGGCAAATAAGCGTTCTATGGCTTTATTTCGCTTAGTTGCTTACTCTTCAGTAGAACTGCATGTTCACTCCAGAAATAAGCACCTTTGTTAAATGAGCCAAATTGAAGCAGAACACATTGTTGGAGTGTCAGAATGCATAGATAGAAGGCAAATAACCGTTCTATGGCTTTATTTCGCTTAGTTGCTTACTCTTGAATAGAAATGCATCTGCACACCAGAAATGAGCACCTTTTTAAAATGAGCCAAATTGAAGCAGAACACATTGTTGGAGTGTCAGAATGCATAGATAGAAGGCAAATAAGCGTTCTATGGCTTTATTTCGCTTAGTTGCTTACTCTTGAGTCGAACTGCATGTTCACTCCAGAAATAAGCACCTTTATAAAATGAGCCAAATTGAAGCAGAACACATTGTTGGAGTGTCAGAATGCATAGATAGAAGGCAAATAAGCGTTCTATGGCTTTATTTCGCTTAGTTGCTTACTCTTGAGTAGAACTGCATGTTCACTCCAGAAATGAGCACCTTTGTAAAATGAGCCAAATTGAAGCAGAACACATTGTTGGAGTGTCAGAATGCATGGATAGAAGGCAAATAAGGGTTCTATGGCTTTATTTCGCTTAGTTGCTTACTGTTGAGAAGAAATGCATCTGCACTCCTGAAAAAAGCACCTTTGTAAAATGAGCCAAATTGAAGCAGAACACATTGTTGGAGTGTCAGAATGCATAGAAAGAAGGAAAGTAAGCGTTCTATGGCTTTATTTCGCTTAGTTGCTTACTCTTCAGTAGAACTGCATGTTCACTCAAGAAATAAGCACCTTTGTTAAATGAGCCAAATTGACGCAGAACACATTGTTGGAGTGTCAGAATGCATAGATAGAAGGCAAATAAGCGTTCTATGGCTTTATTTCGCTTAGTTGCTTACTCTTGAGTAGAACAACATCCTCACTCCAGAAATAAGAACCTTTGTAAAATGAGCCTAATTGAAGCAGAACACATTGTTGGAGTGTCAGAATGCATAGAAAGAAGGCAAGTAAGCGTTCTATGGCTTTATTTCGCTTAGTTGCTTTCTCTTGAGTAGAAATGCATCTGCACTGCAGTAATAAGCACCTTTGTAAAATGAGCCAAATTGAAGCAGAATACATTTTTGGAGTGTCAGAATGCATAGATAGAAGGCAAATAAGCGTTCTATGGCTTTATTTCGCTTAGTTGCTTACTCTTCAGTAGAACTGCATGTTCACTCCAGAAATAAGCACCTTTGTTAAATGAGCCAAATTGAAGCAGAACACATTGTTGGAGTGTCAGAATGCATAGATAGAAGGCAAATAACCGTTCTATGGCTTTATTTCGCTTAGTTGCTTACTCTTGAATAGAAATGCATCTGCACACCAGAAATGAGCACCTTTTTAAAATGAGCCAAATTGAAGCAGAACACATTGTTGGAGTGTCAGAATGCATAGATAGAAGGCAAATAAGCGTTCTATGGCTTTATTTCGCTTAGTTGCTTACTCTTGAGTCGAACTGCATGTTCACTCCAGAAATAAGCACCTTTATAAAATGAGCCAAATTGAAGCAGAACACATTGTTGGAGTGTCAGAATGCATAGATAGGAGGCAAATAAGCGTTCTATGGCTTTATTTCGCTTAGTTGCTTACTCTTGAGTAGAAATGCATCTGCAGTCCAGAAATAAGCACCTTTGTAAAATGAGCCATATTGAAGCAGAACACATTGATGGAGTGTCAGAATGCATAGATAGAAGGCAAATAAGCGTTCTATGGCTTTATTTCGCTTAGTTGCTTACTCTTGAGTAGAACTGCATCTGCACTCCAGAAATATGCACCGTTGTAAATTGAGCCAAATTTAAGCAAAACACGTTGTAGGAGTGTCAGAATGCATGGACAGAAGGCAAATAAGCGTTCTATGGCTTTATTTCGCTTAGTTGCTTACTCTTGAGTCGAACTGCATAATCACTCCAGAAATAAGCAACTTTGTAAAATGAGCCAAATTGAAGCAGAACACATTGTTGGAGTGTCAGAATGCATAGATAGGAGGCAAATAAGCGTTCTATGGCTTTATTTCGCTTAGTTGCTTACTCTTGAGTAGAAATGCATCTGCAGTCCAGAAATAAGCACCTTTGTAAAATGAGCCATATTGAAGCAGAACACATTGATGGAGTGTCAGAATGCATAGATAGAAGGCAAATAAGCGTTCTATGGCTTTATTTCGCTTAGTTGCTTACTCTTGAGTAGAACTGCATCTGCACTCCAGAAATATGCACCGTTGTAAATTGAGCCAAATTTAAGCAAAACACGTTGTAGGAGTGTCAGAATGCATGGATAGAAGGCAAATAAGCGTTCTATGGCTTTATTTCGCTTAGTTGCTTACTGTTGAGTAGAAATGCATCTGCACTCCTGAAATAAGCACCTTTGTAAAATGAGCCAAGTTGAAGCAGAACACATTGTTGGAGTGTCAGAATGCATAGATAGGAGGCAAATAAGCGTTCTATGGCTTTATTTCGCTTAGTTGCTTACTCTTGAGTAGAACTGCATCCGCACTCCAGAAATAAGCAACTTTGTAAAATGAGCCAAATTGAAGCAAAACACATTGTTGGAGTGTCAGAATGCATAGAAAGAAGGAAAGTAAGCGTTCTATGGCTTTATTTCGCTTAGTTGCTTACTCTTGAGTAGAACAGCATATTCACTCCAGAAATAAGCAACTTTGTAAAATGAGCCAAATTGACGCAGAACACATTGTTGGAGTGTCAGAATGCATAGATAGGAGGCAAATAAGCGTTCTATGGCTTTATTTCGCTTAGTTGCTTACTCTTGAGTAGAACTGCATCGGCACTCCAGAAATAAGCACCGTTGTAAATTGAGCCAAATTTAAGCAAAACACGTTGTTGGAGTGTCAGAATGCATGGATAGAAGGCAAATAAGCGTTCTATGGCTTTATTTCGCTTAGTTGCTTACTCTTGAGTAGAAATGCATCTGCACTCCTGAAATAAGCACCTTTGTAAAATGAGCCAAATTGAAGCAGAACACATTGTTGGAGTGTCAGAATGCATAGAAAGAAGGCAAGTAAGCATTCTATGGCTTTATTTCGCTTAGTTGCTTACTCTTGAGTAGAAATGCATCTGCACTCCAGTAATAAGCACCGTTGTAAATTGAGCCAAATTTAAGCAAAACACGTTGTTGGAATGTCAGAATGCATGGATAGAAGGGAAATAAGTGTTCTATGGCTTTATTTCGCTTAGTTGCTTACTCTTGAGTAGAACAGCATCCGCACTCCAGAAATGAGCACCTTTGTAAAATGAGCCTAATTGAAGCAGAACACATTGTTGGAGTGTCAGAATGCATAGAAAGAAGGCAAGTAAGCGTTCTGTGGCTTTATTTCGCTTAGTTGCTTACTCTTGAATAGAAATGCATCTGCACTCCAGTAATAAGCACCTTTGTAAAATGAGCCAAATTGAAGCAGAATACATTGTTGGAGTGTCAGAATGCATAGATAGAAGGCAAATAAGCGTTCTATGGCTTTATTTCGCTTAGTTGCTTACTCTTGAGTAGAACAGCATCCGCACTCCAGAAATAAGCACCTTTGTTAAATGAGCCTAATTGAAGCAGAACACATTGTTGGAGTGTCAGAATGCATAGAAAGAAGGCAAATAAGCGTTCTATGGCTTTATTTCGCTTAGTTGCTTTCTCTTGAGTAGAAATGCATCTGCACTCCAGTAATAAGCACCTTTGTAAAATGAGCCAAATTGAAGCAGAATACATTGTTGGAGTGTCAGAATACATAGATAGAAGGAAATAAGCGTTCTATGGCTTTATTTCGCTTAGTTGCTTACTCTTCAGTAGAACTGCATGTTCACTCCAGAAATAAGCACCTTAGTTAAATGAGCCAAATTGAAGCAGAACACATTGTTGGAGTGTCAGAATGCATAGATAGAAGGCAAATAACCGTTCTATGGCTTTATTTCGCTTAGTTGCTTACTCTTGAATAGAAATGCATCTGCACACCAGAAATGAGCACCTTTTTAAAATGAGCCAAATTGAAGCAGAACACATTGTTGGAGTGTCAGAATGCATAGATAGAAGGCAAATAAGCGTTCTATGGCTTTATTTCGCTTAGTTGCTTACTCTTGAGTCGAACTGCATGTTCACTCCAGAAATAAGCACCTTTATAAAATGAGCCAAATTGAAGCAGAACACATTGTTGGAGTGTCAGAATGCATAGATAGAAGGCAAATAAGCGTTCTATGGCTTTATTTCGCTTAGTTGCTTACTCTTGAGTAGAACTGCATGTTCACTCCAGAAATGAGCACCTTTGTAAAATGAGCCAAATTGAAGCAGAACACATTGTTGGAGTGTCAGAATGCATGGATAGAAGGCAAATAAGGGTTCTATGGCTTTATTTCGCTTAGTTGCTTACTGTTGAGAAGAAATGCATCTGCACTCCTGAAAAAAGCACCTTTGTAAAATGAGCCAAATTGAAGCAGAACACATTGTTGGAGTGTCAGAATGCATAGAAAGAAGGAAAGTAAGCGTTCTATGGCTTTATTTCGCTTAGTTGCTTACTCTTGAGTAGAACTGCATGTTCACTCCAGGAAAAAAGCACCTTTTTAAAATAATTCAAATTGAAGCAGAACACATTGTTGGAGTGTCAAAGCACTTTTGTAAAATAAGTCATATTGAAGCAGAACACATTGTTGGAGTGTCAGAATGCATAGATAGAAGGCAAATAAGCGTTCTATGGCTTTATTTCGCTTAGTTGCTTACTCTTGAGTAGAACTGCATGTTTACTCCTGAAATATGCACCGTTGTAAATTGAGCCAAACTTAAGCAAAACACGTTGTTGGAGTGTCGGAATGCATAGATAGAAGGCAAATAAGCGTTCTATGGCTTTATTTCGCTTAGTTGCTTACTCTTGAGTAGAACTGCATCTGCACTCCAGAAATATGCACCGTTGTAAATTGAGCCAAATTTAAGCAAAACACGTTGTAGGAGTGTCAGAATGCATGGATAGAAGGCAAATAAGCGTTCTATGGCTTTATTTCGCTTAGTTGCTTACTCTTGAGTAGAAATGCATCTGCAGTCCAGAAATGAGCACTTTGTAAAATGAGCCATATTGAAGCAGAACACATTGATGGAGTGTCAGAATGCATAGATAGCAGGCAAATAAGCGTTCTATGGCTTTATTTCGCTTAGTTGCTTACTCTTGAGTAGAACTGCATCCGCACTCCAGAAATAAGCACCGTTGTAAATTGAGCCAAATTTAAGCAAAACACGTTGTTGGAGTGTCAGAATGCATGGATAGAAGGCAAATAAGCGTTCTATGGCTTTATTTCGCTTAGTTGCTTACTCTTGAGTAGAAATGCATCTGCACTCCTGAAATAAGCACCTTTGTAAAATGAGCCAAATTGAAGCAGAACACATTGTTGGAGTGTCAGAATGCATAGATAGAAGGCAAATAAGCGTTCTATGGCTTTATTTCGCTTAGTTGCTTACTATTGAGTAGAACAGCATCCGCACTCCAGAAATAAGCACCTTTGTAAAATGAGCCTAATTGAAGCAGAACACATTGTTGGAGTGTCAGAATGCATAGAAAGAAGGCAAGTAAGCATTCTATGGCTTTATTTCGCTTAGTTGCTTACTCTTGAGTAGAAATGCATCTGCACTCCAGTAATAAGCACCGTTGTAAATTGAGCCAAATTTAAGCAAAACACGTTGTTGGAATGTCAGAATGCATGGATAGAAGGCAAATAAGCGTTCTATGGCTTTATTTCGCTTAGTTGCTTACTCTTCAGTAGAACTGCATGTTCACTCAAGAAATAAGCACCTTTGTTAAATGAGCCAAATTGACGCAGAACACATTGTTGGAGTGTCAGAATGCATAGATAGAAGGCAAATAAGCGTTCTATGGCTTTATTTCGCTTAGTTGCTTACTCTTGAGTAGAACAACATCCTCACTCCAGAAATAAGAACCTTTGTAAAATGAGCCTAATTGAAGCAGAACACATTGCTGGAGTGTCAGAATGCATAGAAAGAAGGCAAGTAAGCGTTCTATGGCTTTATTTCGCTTAGTTGCTTTCTCTTGAGTAGAAATGCATCTGCACTGCAGTAATAAGCACCTTTGTAAAATGAGCCAAATTGAAGCAGAATACATTTTTGGAGTGTCAGAATGCATAGATAGAAGGCAAATAAGCGTTCTATGGCTTTATTTCGCTTAGTTGCTTACTCTTCAGTAGAACTGCATGTTCACTCCAGAAATAAGCACCTTTGTTAAATGAGCCAAATTGAAGCAGAACACATTGTTGGAGTGTCAGAATGCATAGATAGAAGGCAAATAACCGTTCTATGGCTTTATTTCGCTTAGTTGCTTACTCTTGAATAGAAATGCATCTGCACACCAGAAATGAGCACCTTTTTAAAATGAGCCAAATTGAAGCAGAACACATTGTTGGAGTGTCAGAATGCATAGATAGAAGGCAAATAAGCGTTCTATGGCTTTATTTCGCTTAGTTGCTTACTCTTGAGTCGAACTGCATGTTCACTCCAGAAATAAGCACCTTTATAAAATGAGCCAAATTGAAGCAGAACACATTGTTGGAGTGTCAGAATGCATAGATAGAAGGCAAATAAGCGTTCTATGGCTTTATTTCGCTTAGTTGCTTACTCTTGAGTAGAACTGCATGTTCACTCCAGAAATGAGCACCTTTGTAAAATGAGCCAAATTGAAGCAGAACACATTGTTGGAGTGTCAGAATGCATGGATAGAAGGCAAATAAGGGTTCTATGGCTTTATTTCGCTTAGTTGCTTACTGTTGAGAAGAAATGCATCTGCACTCCTGAAAAAAGCACCTTTGTAAAATGAGCCAAATTGAAGCAGAACACATTGTTGGAGTGTCAGAATGCATAGAAAGAAGGAAAGTAAGCGTTCTATGGCTTTATTTCGCTTAGTTGCTTACTCTTCAGTAGAACTGCATGTTCACTCAAGAAATAAGCACCTTTGTTAAATGAGCCAAATTGACGCAGAACACATTGTTGGAGTGTCAGAATGCATAGATAGAAGGCAAATAAGCGTTCTATGGCTTTATTTCGCTTAGTTGCTTACTCTTGAGTAGAACAACATCCTCACTCCAGAAATAAGAACCTTTGTAAAATGAGCCTAATTGAAGCAGAACACATTGTTGGAGTGTCAGAATGCATAGAAAGAAGGCAAGTAAGCGTTCTATGGCTTTATTTCGCTTAGTTGCTTTCTCTTGAGTAGAAATGCATCTGCACTGCAGTAATAAGCACCTTTGTAAAATGAGCCAAATTGAAGCAGAATACATTTTTGGAGTGTCAGAATGCATAGATAGAAGGCAAATAAGTGTTCTATGGCTTTATTTCGCTTAGTTGCTTACTCTTCAGTAGAACTGCATGTTCACTCCAGAAATAAGCACCTTTGTTAAATGAGCCAAATTGAAGCAGAACACATTGTTGGAGTGTCAGAATGCATAGATAGAAGGCAAATAACCGTTCTATGGCTTTATTTCGCTTAGTTGCTTACTCTTGAATAGAAATGCATCTGCACACCAGAAATGAGCACCTTTTTAAAATGAGCCAAATTGAAGCAGAACACATTGTTGGAGTGTCAGAATGCATAGATAGAAGGCAAATAAGCGTTCTATGGCTTTATTTCGCTTAGTTGCTTACTCTTGAGTCGAACTGCATGTTCACTCCAGAAATAAGCACCTTTATAAAATGAGCCAAATTGAAGCAGAACACATTGTTGGAGTGTCAGAATGCATAGATAGAAGGCAAATAAGCGTTCTATGGCTTTATTTCGCTTAGTTGCTTACTCTTGAGTAGAACTGCATGTTCACTCCAGAAATGAGCACCTTTGTAAAATGAGCCAAATTGAAGCAGAACACATTGTTGGAGTGTCAGAATGCATAGAAAGAAGGAAAGTAAGCGTTCTATGGCTTTATTTCGCTTAGTTGCTTACTCTTGAGTAGAACTGCATGTTCACTCCAGGAAAAAAGCACCTTTGTAAAATAATTCAAATTGAAGCAGAACACATTGTTGGAGTGTCAAAGCACCTTTGTAAAATAAGTCAAATTGAAGCAGAACACATTGTTGGAGTGTCAGAATGCATAGATAGAAGGCAAATAAGCGTTCTATGGCTTTATTTCGCTTAGTTGCTTACTCTTGAGTAGAACTGCATGTTCACTCCAGAAATAAGCACCTTTGTAAATTGAGCCAAATTGAAGCAGAACACATTGTTGGAGTGTCAGAATGCATGGATAGAAGGCAAATAAGCGTTCTATGGCTTTATTTCGCTTAGTTGCTTACTCTTGAGTAGAACTGCATGTTTACTCCTGAAATATGCACCGTTGTAAATTGAGCCAAACTTAAGCAAAACACGTTGTTGGAGTGTCGGAATGCATAGATAGAAGGCAAATAAGCGTTCTATGGCTTTATTTCGCTTAGTTGCTTACTCTTGAGTAGAACAGCATCCGCACTCCAGAAATAAGCACCTTTGTAAAATGAGCCTAATTGAAGCAGAACACATTGTTGGAGTGTCAGAATGCATAGAAAGAAGGCAAGTAAGCATTCTATGGCTTTATTTCGCTTAGTTGCTTACTCTTGAGTAGAAATGCATCTGCACTCCAGTAATAAGCACCGTTGTAAATTGAGCCAAATTTAAGCAAAACACGTTGTTGGAATGTCAGAATGCATGGATAGAAGGGAAATAAGCGTTCTATGGCTTTATTTCGCTTAGTTGCTTACTCTTGAGTAGAAATGCATCTGCACTCCTGAAATAAGAACCTTTGTAAAATGAGCCAAATTGAAGCAGAACACATTGTTGGAGTGTCAGAATGCATAGATAGAAGGCAAATAAGCGTTCTATGGCTTTATTTCGCTTAGTTGCTTACTCTTGAGTAGAACAGCATCCGCACTCCAGAAATAAGCACCTTTGTAAAATGAGCCTAATTGAAGCAGAACACATTGTTGGAGTGTCAGAATGCATAGAAAGAAGGCAAGTAAGCGTTCTATGGCTTTATTTCGCTTAGTTGCTTTCTCTTGAGTAGAAATGCATCTGCACTGCAGTAATAAGCACCTTTGTAAAATGAGCCAAATTGAAGCAGAATACATTGTTGGAGTGTCAGAATGCATAGATAGAAGGCAAATAAGCGTTCTATGGCTTTATTTCGCTTAGTTGCTTACTCTTGAATAGAAATGCATCTGCACTCCAGTAATAAGCACCTTTGTAAAATGAGCCAAATTGAAGCAGAAGACATTGTTGGAGTGTCAGAATGCATAGATAGAAGGCAAATAAGCGTTCTATGGCTTTATTTCGCTTAGTTGCTTACTCTTGAGTAGAAATGCATCTGCACTCCAGTAATATGCACCTTCTTAAAAAGAGCCAAATTGAAGCAGAACACATTGTTGGAGTGTCAGAATGCATAGATAGAAGGCAAATAAGCATTCTATGGCTTTATTTCGCTTAGTTGCTTACTCTTGAGTAGAACTGCATGTTCACTCCAGAAATAAGCACCTTTGTAAAATGAGCCAAATTGAAGCAGAACACATTGTAGGAGTGTCAGAATGCATAGATAGAAGGCAAATAAGCGTTCTATGGCTTTATTTCGCTTAGTTGCTTACTCTTGAATAGAAATGCATCTGCACTCCAGTAATAAGCACCTTTGTAAAATGAGCCAAATTGAAGCAGAAGACATTGTTGGAGTGTCAGAATGCATAGATAGAAGGCAAATAAGCGTTCTATGGCTTTATTTCGCTTAGTTGCTTACTCTTGAGTAGAAATGCATCTGCAGTCCAGAAATAAGCACCTTTGTAAAATGAGCCATATTGAAGCAGAACACATTGATGGAGTGTCAGGATGCATAGATAGAAGGCAAATAAGCGTTCTATGGCTTTATTTCGCTTAGTTGCTTACTCTTGAGTAGAAATGCATCTGCAATCCAGAAATATGCACCGTTGTAAATTGAGCCAAATTTAAGCAAAACACGTTGTAGGAGTGTCAGAATGCATGGATAGAAGGCAAATAAGCGTTCTATGGCTTTATTTCGCTTAGTTGCTTACTCTTGAGTAGAACTGCATATTCAGTCCAGAAATAAGCAACTTTGTAAAATGAGCCAAATTGAAGCAGAACACATTGTTGGAGTGTCAGAATGCATAGATAGGAGGCAAATAAGCGTTCTATGGCTTTATTTCGCTTAGTTGCTTACTCTTGAGTAGAAATGCATCTGCACTCCAGTAATAAGTACCTTTGTAAAATGAGCCAAATTGAAGCAGAACACATTGATGGAGTGTCAGAATGCATAGAAAGAAGGCAAGTAAGCATTCTGTGGCTTTATTTCGCTTAGTTGCTTACTCTTGAGTAGAAATGCATCTGCACTCCAGTAATAAGCACCTTTGTAAAATGAGCCAAATTGAAGCAGAATACATTGTTGGAGTGTCAGAATGCATAGATAGAAGGCAAATAAGCGTTCTATGGCTTTATTTCGCTTAGTTGCTTACTCTTCAGTAGAACTGCATGTTCACTCCAGAAATAAGCACCTTTGTTAAATGAGCCAAATTGAAGCAGAACACATTGTTGGAGTGTCAGAATGCATAGATAGAAGGCAAATAACCGTTCTATGGCTTTATTTCGCTTAGTTGCTTACTCTTGAATAGAAATGCATCTGCACACCAGAAATGAGCACCTTTTTAAAATGAGCCAAATTGAAGCAGAACACATTGTTGGAGTGTCAGAATGCATAGATAGAAGGCAAATAAGCGTTCTATGGCTTTATTTCGCTTAGTTGCTTACTCTTGAGTAGAACTGCATGTTCACTCCAGAAATGAGCACCTTTGTAAAATGAGCCAAATTGAAGCAGAACACATTGTTGGAGTGTCAGAATGCATGGATAGAAGGCAAATAAGGGTTCTATGGCTTTATTTCGCTTAGTTGCTTACTGTTGAGAAGAAATGCATCTGCACTCCTGAAAAAAGCACCTTTGTAAAATGAGCCAAATTGAAGCAGAACACATTGTTGGAGTGTCAGAATGCATAGAAAGGAGGAAAGTAAGCGTTCTATGGCTTTATTTCGCTTAGTTGCTTACTCTTGAGTAGAACTGCATGTTCACTCCAGGAAAAAAGCACCTTTGTAAAATAAGTCAAATTGAAGCAGAACACATTGTTGGAGTGTCAGAATGCATAGATAGAAGGCAAATAAGCGTTCTATGGCTTTATTTCGCTTAGTTGCTTACTCTTGAGTAGAACAGCATCCGCACTCCAGAAATAAGCACCTTTGTAAAATGAGCCTAATTGAAGCAGAACACATTGTTGGAGTGTCAGAATGCATAGAAAGAAGGCAAGTAAGGGTTCTATGGCTTTATTTCGCTTAGTTGCTTACTCTTGAGTCGAACTGTATGTTCACTCCAGAAATAAGCACCTTCATAAAATGAGCCAAATTGAAGCAGAACACATTGTTGGAGTGTCAGAATGCATAGATAGAAGGCAAATAAGCGTTCTATGGCTTTATTTCGCTTAGTTGCTTACTCTTGAGTAGAACTGCATGTTCACTCCAGAAATGAGCACCTTTGTAAAATGAGCCAAATTGAAGCAGAACACATTGTTGGAGTGTCAGAATGCATAGATAGAAGGCAAATAAGCGTTCTATGGCTTTATTTCGCTTAGTTGCTTACTCTTGAGTGGAACTGCATCCGCACTCCAGAAATGAGCACCTTTATGAAATGAGCCAAATTGAAGCAGAACACATTGTTGGAGTGTCAGAATGCATAGATAGAAGGCAAATAAGCGTTCTATGACTTTATTTCGCTTAGTTGCTTACTCTTGAGTGGAACTGCATCCGCACTCCAGAAATGAGCACCTTTGTAAAATGAGCCAAATTGAAGCAGAACACATTGTTGGAGTGTCAGAATGCATAGAAAGAAGGCAAGTAAGCGTTCTATGGCTTTATTTCGCTTAGTTGCTTACTCTTGAATAGAAATGCATCTGCACTCCAGAAATGAGCACCTTTGTAAAATGAGCCAAATTGAAGCAGAAGACATTGTTGGAGTGTCAGAATGCATAGATAGAAGGCAAATAAGCGTTCTATGGCTTTATTTCGCTTAGTTGCTTACTCTTGAGTAGAACTGCATGTTCACTCCAGAAATAAGCACCTTTGTAAAATGAGCCAAATTGAAGCAGAACACATTGTTGGAGTGTCAGAATGCATAGATAGAAGGGAAATAAGCGTTCTATGGCTTTCTTTTGCTTAGTAGCTTACTCTTGAGTAGAACTGCATGTTCACTCCAGAAATAAGCACCTTTGTAAAATGAGCCAAATTGAAGCAGAACACATTGTTGAAGTTTCAGAATGCATAGATTGAAGGCCAATAAGCGTTCTATGGCTTTGTTTCGCTTAGTTGCTTACTCTTGAGTAAAACTGCATGTTCACTCCAGAAATGAGCACCTTTGTAAAATGAGCCTAATTGAAGCAGAACACATTGTTGGAGTGTCAGAATGCATAGAAAGAAGGCAAGTAAGCGTTCTGTGGCTTTATTTCGCTTAGTTGCTTACTCTTGAGTAGAAATGCATGTTCACTCCAGAAATAAGCACCTTTGTTAAATGAGCCAAATTGACGCAGAACACATTGTTGGAGTGTCAGAATGCATGGATAGAAGGCAAATAAGCGTTCTATGGCTTTATTTCGCTTAGTTGCTTACTCTTGAGTAGAACAGCATCCGCACTCCAGAAATAAGCACCTTTGTAAAATGAGCCTAATTGAAGCAGAACACATTGTTGGAGTGTCAGAATGCATAGAAAGAAGGCAAGTAAGCGTTCTATGGCTTTATTTCGCTTAGTTGGTTTCTCTTGAGTAGAAATGCATCTGCACTCCAGTAATAAGCACCTTTGTAAAATGAGCCAAATTGAAGCAGAATACATTGTTGGAGTGTCAGAATGCATAGATAGAAGGCAAATAAGCGTTCTATGGCTTTATTTCGCTTAGTTGCTTACTCTTGAGTAGAAATGCATCTGCACTCCTGAAATAAGAACCTTTGTAAAATGAGCCAAATTGAAGCAGAACACATTGTTGGAGTGTCAGAATGCATAGATAGAAGGCAAATAAGCGTTCTATGGCTTTATTTCGCTTAGTTGCTTACTCTTGAATAGAAATGCATCTGCACACCAGAAATGAGCACCTTTTTAAAATGAGCCAAATTGAAGCAGAACACATTGTTGGAGTGTCAGAATGCATAGATAGAAGGCAAATAAGCGTTCTATGGCTTTATTTCGCTTAGTTGCTTACTCTTGAGTAGAAATGCACCTGCACTCCAGTAATAAGCACCTTTGTAAAATGAGCCAAATTGAAGCAGAACACATTGTTGGAGTGTCAGAATGCATAGATAGAAGGCAAATAAGCGTTCTATGGCTTTATTTCGCTTAGTTGCTTACTCTTGAATAGAAATGCATCTGCACTCCAGTAATAAGCACCTTTTTAAAATGAGCCAAATTTAAGCAAAACACGTTGTAGGAGTGTCAGAATGCATAGATAGAAGGCAAATAAGCGTTCTATGGCTTTATTTCGCTTAGTTGCTTACTCTTGAGTAGAACTGCATGTTCACTCCAGAAATGAGCACCTTTGTAAAATGAGCCAAATTGAAGCAGAACACATTGTTGGAGTGTCAGAATGCATAGATAGAAGGCAAATAAGCGTTCTATGGCTTTATTTCGCTTAGTTGCTTACTCTTGAGTGGAACTGCATCCGCACTCCAGAAATGAGCACCTTTATGAAATGAGCCAAATTGAAGCAGAACACATTGTTGGAGTGTCAGAATGCATAGATAGAAGGCAAATAAGCGTTCTATGACTTTATTTCGCTTAGTTGCTTACTCTTGAGTGGAACTGCATCCGCACTCCAGAAATGAGCACCTTTGTAAAATGAGCCAAATTGAAGCAGAACACATTGTTGGAGTGTCAGAATGCATAGAAAGAAGGCAAGTAAGCGTTCTATGGCTTTATTTCGCTTAGTTGCTTACTCTTGAATAGAAATGCATCTGCACTCCAGAAATGAGCACCTTTGTAAAATGAGCCAAATTGAAGCAGAAGACATTGTTGGAGTGTCAGAATGCATAGATAGAAGGCAAATAAGCGTTCTATGGCTTTATTTCGCTTAGTTGCTTACTCTTGAGTAGAACTGCATGTTCACTCCAGAAATAAGCACCTTTGTAAAATGAGCCAAATTGAAGCAGAACACATTGTTGGAGTGTCAGAATGCATAGATAGAAGGGAAATAAGCGTTCTATGGCTTTCTTTTGCTTAGTAGCTTACTCTTGAGTAGAACTGCATGTTCACTCCAGAAATAAGCACCTTTGTAAAATGAGCCAAATTGAAGCAGAACACATTGTTGAAGTTTCAGAATGCATAGATTGAAGGCCAATAAGCGTTCTATGGCTTTGTTTCGCTTAGTTGCTTACTCTTGAGTAAAACTGCATGTTCACTCCAGAAATGAGCACCTTTGTAAAATGAGCCTAATTGAAGCAGAACACATTGTTGGAGTGTCAGAATGCATAGAAAGAAGGCAAGTAAGCGTTCTGTGGCTTTATTTCGCTTAGTTGCTTACTCTTGAGTAGAAATGCATGTTCACTCCAGAAATAAGCACCTTTGTTAAATGAGCCAAATTGACGCAGAACACATTGTTGGAGTGTCAGAATGCATGGATAGAAGGCAAATAAGCGTTCTATGGCTTTATTTCGCTTAGTTGCTTACTCTTGAGTAGAACAGCATCCGCACTCCAGAAATAAGCACCTTTGTAAAATGAGCCTAATTGAAGCAGAACACATTGTTGGAGTGTCAGAATGCATAGAAAGAAGGCAAGTAAGCGTTCTATGGCTTTATTTCGCTTAGTTGGTTTCTCTTGAGTAGAAATGCATCTGCACTCCAGTAATAAGCACCTTTGTAAAATGAGCCAAATTGAAGCAGAATACATTGTTGGAGTGTCAGAATGCATAGATAGAAGGCAAATAAGCGTTCTATGGCTTTATTTCGCTTAGTTGCTTACTCTTGAGTAGAAATGCATCTGCACTCCTGAAATAAGAACCTTTGTAAAATGAGCCAAATTGAAGCAGAACACATTGTTGGAGTGTCAGAATGCATAGATAGAAGGCAAATAAGCGTTCTATGGCTTTATTTCGCTTAGTTGCTTACTCTTGAATAGAAATGCATCTGCACACCAGAAATGAGCACCTTTTTAAAATGAGCCAAATTGAAGCAGAACACATTGTTGGAGTGTCAGAATGCATAGATAGAAGGCAAATAAGCGTTCTATGGCTTTATTTCGCTTAGTTGCTTACTCTTGAGTAGAAATGCACCTGCACTCCAGTAATAAGCACCTTTGTAAAATGAGCCAAATTGAAGCAGAACACATTGTTGGAGTGTCAGAATGCATAGATAGAAGGCAAATAAGCGTTCTATGGCTTTATTTCGCTTAGTTGCTTACTCTTGAATAGAAATGCATCTGCACTCCAGTAATAAGCACCTTTTTAAAATGAGCCAAATTTAAGCAAAACACGTTGTAGGAGTGTCAGAATGCATGGACAGAAGGCAAATAAGCGTTCTATGGCTTTATTTCGCTTAGTTGCTTACTCTTGAGTAGAACTGCATATTCACTCCAGAAATAAGCACCTTTGTAAAATGAGCCATATTGAAGCAGAACACATTGATGGAGTGTCGGAATGCATGGACAGAAGGCAAATAAGCGTTCTATGGCTTTATTTCGCTTAGTTGCTTACTCTTGAGTAGAACTACATCTGCACTACAGAAATATGCACCGTTGTAAATTGAGCCAAATTTAAGCAAAACACGTTGTAGGAGTGTCAGAATGCATGGATAGAAGGCAAATAAGCGTTCTATGGCTTTATTTCGCTTAGTTGCTTACTCTTGAGTAGAAATGCATCTGCACTCCTGAAATAAGCACCTTTGTAAAATGAGCCAAGTTGAAGCAGAACACATTGTTGGAGTGTCAGAAAGCATAGATAGGAGGCAAATAAGCGTTCTATGGCTTTATTTCGCTTAGTTGCTTACTCTTGAGTAGAACTGCATCCGCACTCCAGAAATAAGCAACTTTGTAAAATGAGCCAAATTGAAGCAAAACACATTGTTGGAGTGTCAGAATGCATAGAAAGAAGGAAAGTAAGCGTTCTATGGCTTTATTTCGCTTAGTTGCTTACTCTTGAGTAGAACTGCATATTCACTCCAGAAATAAGCAACTTTGTAAAATGAGCCAAAGTGAAGCAGAACACATTGTTGGAGTGTCAGAATGCCTAGATAGGAGGCAAATAAGTGTTCTATGGCTTTATTTCGCTTAGTTGCTTCCTATTGAGTAAAACTGCATATTCACTCCAGAAATAAGCAACTTTGTAAAATGAGCCAAATTGAAGCAGAACACATTGTTGGAGTGTCAGAATGCATAGAAAGAAGGAAAGTAAGCGTTCTATGGCTTTATTTTGCTTAGTTGCTTACTCTTGAGTAGAACTGCATCTGCACTCCAGAAATATGCACCGTTGTAAATTGAGCCAAATTTAAGCAAAACACGTTGTATGAGTGTCAGAATGCATGGATAGAAGGCAAATAAGCGTTCTATGGCTTTATTTCGCTTAGTTGCTTACTCTTGAGTAGAAATGCATCTGCAGTCCAGAAATGAGCACCTTTGTAAAATGAGCCATATTGAAGCAGAACACATTGATGGAGTGTCAGAATGCATAGATAGAAGGCAAATAAGCGTTCTATGGCTTTATTTCGCTTAGTTGCTTACTCTTGAGTAGAACTGCATCTGCACTCCAGAAATATGCACCTTTGTAAAATGAGCCAAATTGAAGCAGAACACATTGTAGGAGTGTCAGAATGCATGGATAGAAGGCAAATAAGCGTTCTATGGCTTTATTTCGCTTAGTTGCTTACTCTTGAGTAAAATAAAAAAATTCATTCAGTAGCACCTTAAAGACCAACTAAGTTTTTATTTTGGTATGAGCTTTCGTGTGCATGCACACTTCTTCAGAAGTGTGCATGCACACGAAAGCTCATACCAAAATAAAAACTTAGTTGGTCTTTAAGGTGCTACTGAAGGAATTTTTTTATTTTACTTCGATCCAGACCAACACGGCTACCTACCTGTAACCAGTACTCTTGAGTAGAACAGCATCCGCACTCCAGAAATAAGCACCTTTGTAAAATGAGCCTAATTGAAGCAGAACACATTGTTGGAGTGTCAGAATGCATAGAAAGAAGGCAAGTAAGCATGATATGGCTTTATTTCGCTTAGTTGCTTACTCTTGAGTAGAAATGCATCTGCACTCCAGTAATAAGCACCGTTGTAAATTGAGCCAAATTTAAGCAAAACACGTTGTTGGAATGTCAGAATGCATGGATAGAAGGGAAATAAGCGTTCTATGGCTTTATTTCGCTTTGTTGCTTACTCTTGAGTAGAAATGCATCTGCACTCCTGAAATAAGAACCTTTGTAAAATGAGCCAAATTGAAGCAGAACACATTGTTGGAGTGTCAGAATGCATAGATAGAAGGCAAATAAGCGTTCTATGGCTTTATTTCGCTTAGTTGCTTACTCTTGAGTAGAACAGCATCCGCACTCCAGAAATGAGCACCTTTGTAAAATGAGCCTAATTGAAGCAGAACACATTGTTGGAGTGTCAGAATGCATAGAAAGAAGGCAAATAAGCGTTCTGTGGCTTTATTTCGCTTAGTTGCTTACTCTTGAGTAGAAATGCATCTGCACTCCAGTAATAAGCACCTTTGTAAAATGATCCAAATTGAAGCAGAATACATTGTTGGAGTGTCAGAATGCATAGATAGAAGGCAAATAAGCGTTCTATGGCTTTATTTCGCTTAGTTGCTTACTCTTCAGTAGAACTGCATGTTCACTCCAGAAATAAGCACCTTTGTTAAATGAGCCAAATTGACGCAGAACACATTGTTGGAGTGTCAGAATGCATAGATAGAAGGCAAATAAGCGTTCTATGGCTTTATTTCGCTTAGTTGCTTACTCTTGAGTAGAACTGCATCCGCACTCCAGAAATAAGCAACTTTGTAAAATGAGCCAAATTGAAGCAAAACACATTGTTGGAGTGTCAGAATGCATAGAAAGAAGGAAAGTAAGCGTTCTATGGCTTTATTTCGCTTAGTTGCTTACTCTTGAGTAGAACTGCATATTCACTCCAGAAATAAGCAACTTTGTAAAATGAGCCAAAGTGAAGCAGAACACATTGTTGGAGTGTCAGAATGCCTAGATAGGAGGCAAATAAGTGTTCTATGGCTTTATTTCGCTTAGTTGCTTCCTATTGAGTAAAACTGCATATTCACTCCAGAAATAAGCAACTTTGTAAAATGAGCCAAATTGAAGCAGAACACATTGTTGGAGTGTCAGAATGCATAGAAAGAAGGAAAGTAAGCGTTCTATGGCTTTATTTTGCTTAGTTGCTTACTCTTGAGTAGAACTGCATCTGCACTCCAGAAATATGCACCGTTGTAAATTGAGCCAAATTTAAGCAAAACACGTTGTATGAGTGTCAGAATGCATGGATAGAAGGCAAATAAGCGTTCTATGGCTTTATTTCGCTTAGTTGCTTACTCTTGAGTAGAAATGCATCTGCAGTCCAGAAATGAGCACCTTTGTAAAATGAGCCATATTGAAGCAGAACACATTGATGGAGTGTCAGAATGCATAGATAGAAGGCAAATAAGCGTTCTATGGCTTTATTTCGCTTAGTTGCTTACTCTTGAGTAGAACTGCATCTGCACTCCAGAAATATGCACCTTTGTAAAATGAGCCAAATTGAAGCAGAACACATTGTAGGAGTGTCAGAATGCATGGATAGAAGGCAAATAAGCGTTCTATGGCTTTATTTCGCTTAGTTGCTTACTCTTGAGTAAAATAAAAAAATTCATTCAGTAGCACCTTAAAGACCAACTAAGTTTTTATTTTGGTATGAGCTTTCGTGTGCATGCACACTTCTTCAGAAGTGTGCATGCACACGAAAGCTCATACCAAAATAAAAACTTAGTTGGTCTTTAAGGTGCTACTGAAGGAATTTTTTTATTTTACTTCGATCCAGACCAACACGGCTACCTACCTGTAACCAGTACTCTTGAGTAGAACAGCATCCGCACTCCAGAAATAAGCACCTTTGTAAAATGAGCCTAATTGAAGCAGAACACATTGTTGGAGTGTCAGAATGCATAGAAAGAAGGCAAGTAAGCATGATATGGCTTTATTTCGCTTAGTTGCTTACTCTTGAGTAGAAATGCATCTGCACTCCAGTAATAAGCACCGTTGTAAATTGAGCCAAATTTAAGCAAAACACGTTGTTGGAATGTCAGAATGCATGGATAGAAGGGAAATAAGCGTTCTATGGCTTTATTTCGCTTTGTTGCTTACTCTTGAGTAGAAATGCATCTGCACTCCTGAAATAAGAACCTTTGTAAAATGAGCCAAATTGAAGCAGAACACATTGTTGGAGTGTCAGAATGCATAGATAGAAGGCAAATAAGCGTTCTATGGCTTTATTTCGCTTAGTTGCTTACTCTTGAGTAGAACAGCATCCGCACTCCAGAAATGAGCACCTTTGTAAAATGAGCCTAATTGAAGCAGAACACATTGTTGGAGTGTCAGAATGCATAGAAAGAAGGCAAATAAGCGTTCTGTGGCTTTATTTCGCTTAGTTGCTTACTCTTGAGTAGAAATGCATCTGCACTCCAGTAATAAGCACCTTTGTAAAATGATCCAAATTGAAGCAGAATACATTGTTGGAGTGTCAGAATGCATAGATAGAAGGCAAATAAGCGTTCTATGGCTTTATTTCGCTTAGTTGCTTACTCTTCAGTAGAACTGCATGTTCACTCCAGAAATAAGCACCTTTGTTAAATGAGCCAAATTGACGCAGAACACATTGTTGGAGTGTCAGAATGCATAGATAGAAGGCAAATAAGCGTTCTATGGCTTTATTTCGCTTAGTTGCTTACTCTTGAGTAGAACAGCATCCGCACTCCAGAAATGAGCACCTTTGTAAAATGAGCCTAATTGAAGCAGAACACATTGTTGGAGTGTCAGAATGCATAGAAAGAAGGAAAGTAAGCGTTCTATGGCTTTATTTCGCTTAGTTGCTTACTCTTGAATAGAAATGCATCTGCACACCAGAAATGAGCACCTTTTTAAAATTAGCCAAATTGAAGCAGAACACATTGTTGGAGTGTCAGAATGCATAGATAGAAGGCAAATAAGCGTTCTATGGCTTTATTTCGCTTAGTTGCTTACTCTTGAGTAGAACTGCATGTTCACTCCAGAAATAAGCACCTTTGTAAATTGAGCCAAATTGAAGCAGAACACATTGTTGGAGTGTCAGAATGCATAGATAGAAGGCAAATAAGCGTTCTATGGCTTTATTTCGCTTAGTTGCTTACTCTTGAGTAGAACTGCATGTTTACTCCTGAAATATGCACCGTTGAAAATTGAGCCAAACTTAAGCAAAACACGTTGTTGGAGTGTCAGAATGCATAGATAGAAGGCAAATAAGCGTTCTATGGCTTTATTTCGCTTAGTTGCTTACTCTTGAGTAGAAATGCATCTGCACTCCAGAAATAAGCACCTTTGTAAAATGAGCCATATTGAAGCAGAACACATTGATGGAGTGTCAGAATGCATAGATAGAAGGCAAATAAGCGTTCTATGGCTTTATTTCGCTTAGTTGCTTACTCTTGAGTAGAACTGCATCAGCACTCCAGAAATGAGCAGCTTTGTAAAATGAGCCAAAGTGAAGCAAAACACATTGTTGGAGTGTCAGAATGCATAGATAGAAGGCAAATAAGCGTTCTATGGCTTTATTTCGCTTAGTTGCTTACTCTTGAGTAGAACTGCATCCGCACTCCAGAAATAAGCACCTTTATGAAATGAGCCAAATTGAAGCAGAACACATTGTTGGAGTGTCAGAATGCATAGAAAGAAGGAAAGTAAGCGTTCTATGGCTTTATTTCGCTTAGTTGCTTACTCTTGAGTAGAAATGCATCTGCACTCCAGTAATAAGCACCTTTGTAAAATGAGCCAAATTGAAGCAGAACACATTGTTGGAGTGTCAGAATGCATAGATAGAAGGCAAATAAGCGTTCTATGGCTTTATTTCGCTTAGTTGCTTACTCTTGAGTAGAAATGCATCTGCACTCCAGTAATAAGCACCTTTGTAAAATGAGCCATATTGAAGCAGAACACATTGATGGAGTGTCAGAATGCATGGACAGAAGGCAAATAAGCGTTCTATGGCTTTATTTCGCTTAATTGCTTACTCTTGAGTAGAACTACATCTGCACTCCAGAAATATGCACCGTTGTAAATTGAGCCAAATTTAAGCAAAACACGTTGTAGGAGTGTCAGAATGCATGGATAGAAGGCAAATAAGCGTTCTATGGCTTTATTTCGCTTAGTTGCTTACTGTTGAGTAGAAATGCATCTGCACTCCTGAAATAAGCACCTTTGTAAAATGAGCCAAGTTGAAGCAGAACACATTGTTGGAGTGTCAGAATGCATAGATAGGAGGCAAATAAGCGTTCTATGGCTTTATTTCGCTTAGTTGCTTACTCTTGAGTAGAACTGCATCCGCACTCCAGAAATAAGCAACTTTGTAAAATGAGCCAAATTGAAGCAAAACACATTGTTGGCGTGTCAGAATGCATAGAAAGAAGGAGAGTAAGCGTTCTATGGCTTTATTTCGCTTAGTTGCTTACTCTTGAGTAGAACTGCATATTCACTCCAGAAATAAGCAACTTTGTAAAATGAGCCAAAGTGAAGCAGAACACATTGTTGGAGTGTCAGAATGCATAGATAGGAGGCAAATAAGTGTTCTATGGCTTTATTTCGCTTAGTTGCTTCCTCTTGAGTAGAACTGCATATTCACTCCAGAAATAAGCAACTTTGTAAAATGAGCCAAATTGAAGCAGAACACATTGTTGGAGTGTCAGAATGCATAGAAAGAAGGAAAGTAAGAGTTCTATGGCTTTATTTTGCTTAGTTGCTTACTCTTGAGTAGAACTGCATCTGCACTCCAGAAATATGCACCGTTGTAAATTGAGCCAAATTTAAGCAAAACACGTTGTAGGAGTGTCAGAATGCATGGATAGAAGGCAAATAAGCGTTCTATGGCTTTATTTCGCTTAGTTGCTTACTCTTGAGTAGAAATGCATCTGCAGTCCAGAAATGAGCACCTTTGTAAAATGAGCCATATTGAAGCAGAACACATTGATGGAGTGTCAGAATGCATAGATAGAAGGCAAATAAGCGTTCTATGGCTTTATTTCGCTTAGTTGCTTACTCTTGAGTAGAACTGCATCTGCACTCCAGAAATATGCACCGTTGTAAATTGAGCCAAATTTAAGCAAAACACGTTGTAGGAGTGTCAGAATGCATGGATAGAAGGCAAATAAGCGTTCTATGGCTTTATTTCGCTTAGTTGCTTACTCTTGAGTAGAACTGCATGTTCACTCCAGAAATAAGCACCTTTGTAAAATGAGCCAAATTGAAGCAGAACACATTGTTGGAGTGTCAGAATGCATAGATAGGAGGCAAATAAGCGTTCTATGGCTTTATTTCGTTTAGTTGCTTACTCTTGAGTAGAACTACATCTGCACTCCAGAAATATGCACCGTTGTAAATTGAGCCAAATTTAAGCAAAACACGTTGTAGGAGTGTCAGAATGCATGGATAGAAGGCAAATAAGCGTTCTATGGCTTTATTTCGCTTAGTTGCTTACTGTTGAGTAGAAATGCATCTGCACTCCTGAAATAAGCACCTTTGTTAAATGAGCCAAATTGACGCAGAACACATTGTTGGAGTGTCAGAATGCATAGATAGAAGGCAAATAAGCGTTCTATGGCTTTATTTCGCTTAGTTGCTTACTCTTGAGTAGAACAGCATCCGCACTCCAGAAATGAGCACCTTTGTAAAATGAGCCTAATTGAAGCAGAACACATTGTTGGAGTGTCAGAATGCATAGAAAGAAGGAAAGTAAGCGTTCTATGGCTTTATTTCGCTTAGTTGCTTACTCTTGAATAGAAATGCATCTGCACACCAGAAATGAGCACCTTTTTAAAATTAGCCAAATTGAAGCAGAACACATTGTTGGAGTGTCAGAATGCATAGATAGAAGGCAAATAAGCGTTCTATGGCTTTATTTCGCTTAGTTGCTTACTCTTGAGTAGAACTGCATGTTCACTCCAGAAATAAGCACCTTTGTAAATTGAGCCAAATTGAAGCAGAACACATTGTTGGAGTGTCAGAATGCATAGATAGAAGGCAAATAAGCGTTCTATGGCTTTATTTCGCTTAGTTGCTTACTCTTGAGTAGAACTGCATGTTTACTCCTGAAATATGCACCGTTGAAAATTGAGCCAAACTTAAGCAAAACACGTTGTTGGAGTGTCAGAATGCATAGATAGAAGGCAAATAAGCGTTCTATGGCTTTATTTCGCTTAGTTGCTTACTCTTGAGTAGAAATGCATCTGCACTCCAGAAATAAGCACCTTTGTAAAATGAGCCATATTGAAGCAGAACACATTGATGGAGTGTCAGAATGCATAGATAGAAGGCAAATAAGCGTTCTATGGCTTTATTTCGCTTAGTTGCTTACTCTTGAGTAGAACTGCATCAGCACTCCAGAAATGAGCAGCTTTGTAAAATGAGCCAAAGTGAAGCAAAACACATTGTTGGAGTGTCAGAATGCATAGATAGAAGGCAAATAAGCGTTCTATGGCTTTATTTCGCTTAGTTGCTTACTCTTGAGTAGAACTGCATCCGCACTCCAGAAATAAGCACCTTTATGAAATGAGCCAAATTGAAGCAGAACACATTGTTGGAGTGTCAGAATGCATAGAAAGAAGGAAAGTAAGCGTTCTATGGCTTTATTTCGCTTAGTTGCTTACTCTTGAGTAGAACTGCATTTTCACTCCAGAAATAAGCAACTTTGTAAAATGAGCCAAAGTGAAGCAGAACACATTGTAGGAGTGTCAGAATGCATAGATAGAAGGCAAATAAGTGTTCTATGGCTTTATTTCGCTTAGTTGCTTCCTCTTGAGTAGAACTGCATATTCACTCCAGAAATAAGCAACTTTGTAAAATGAGCCAAATTGACGCAGAACACATTGTTGGAGTGTCAGAATGCATAGATAGAAGGCAAATAAGCGTTCTATGGCTTTATTTCGCTTAGTTGCTTACTCTTGAGTAGAAATGCATCTGCACTCCAGTAATAAGCACCTTTGTAAAATGAGCCAAATTGAAGCAGAACACATTGTTGGAGTGTCAGAATGCATAGATAGAAGGCAAATAAGCGTTCTATGGCTTTATTTCGCTTAGTTGCTTACTCTTGAGTAGAAATGCATCTGCAGTCCAGAAATAAGCACCTTTGTAAAATGAGCCATATTGAAGCAGAACACATTGATGGAGTGTCAGAATGCATGGACAGAAGGCAAATAAGCGTTCTATGGCTTTATTTCGCTTAGTTGCTTACTCTTGAGTAGAACTACATCTGCACTCCAGAAATATGCACCGTTGTAAATTGAGCCAAATTTAAGCAAAACACGTTGTAGGAGTGTCAGAATGCATGGATAGAAGGCAAATAAGCGTTCTATGGCTTTATTTCGCTTAGTTGCTTACTGTTGAGTAGAAATGCATCTGCACTCCTGAAATAAGCACCTTTGTAAAATGAGCCAAGTTGAAGCAGAACACATTGTTGGAGTGTCAGAATGCATAGATAGGAGGCAAATAAGCGTTCTATGGCTTTATTTCGCATAGTTGCTTACTCTTGAGTAGAACTGCATCCGCACTCCAGAAATAAGCAACTTTGTAAAATGAGCCAAATTGAAGCAAAACACATTGTTGGCGTGTCAGAATGCATAGAAAGAAGGAGAGTAAGCGTTCTATGGCTTTATTTCGCTTAGTTGCTTACTCTTGAGTAGAACTGCATATTCACTCCAGAAATAAGCAACTTTGTAAAATGAGCCAAAGTGAAGCAGAACACATTGTTGGAGTGTCAGAATGCATAGATAGGAGGCAAATAAGTGTTCTATGGCTTTATTTCGCTTAGTTGCTTCCTCTTGAGTAGAACTGCATATTCACTCCAGAAATAAGCAACTTTGTAAAATGAGCCAAATTGAAGCAGAACACATTGTTGGAGTGTCAGAATGTATAGAAAGAAGGAAAGTAAGCGTTCTATGGCTTTATTTTGCTTAGTTGCTTACTCTTGAGTAGAACTGCATCTGCACTCCAGAAATATGCACCGTTGTAAATTGAGCCAAATTTAAGCAAAACACGTTGTAGGAGTGTCAGAATGCATGGATAGAAGGCAAATAAGCGTTCTATGGCTTTATTTCGCTTAGTTGCTTACTCTTGAGTAGAACTGCATGTTCACTCCAGAAATAAGCACCTTTGTAAAATGAGCCAAATTGAAGCAGAACACATTGTAGGAGTGTCAGAATGCATAGATAGAAGGCAAATAAGCGTTCTATGGCTTTATTTCGCTTAGTTGCTTACTCTTGAGTAGAAATGCATCTGCAATCCAGAAATATGCACCATTGTAAATTGAGCCAAATTTAAGCAAAACACGTTGTAGGAGTGTCAGAATGCATGGACAGAAGGCAAATAAGCGTTCTATGGCTTTATTTCGCTTAGTTGCTTACTCTTGAGTAGAACTGCATATTCACTCCAGAAATAAGCAACTTTGTAAAATGAGCCAAAGTGAAGCAGAACACATTGTTGGAGTGTCAGAATGCATAGATAGGAGGCAAATAAGTGTTCTATGGCTTTATTTCGCTTAGTTGCTTCCTCTTGAGTAGAACTGCATATTCACTACAGAAATAAGCAACTTTGTAAAATGAGCCAAATTGAAGCAGAACACATTGTTGGAGTGTCAGAATGCATAGAAAGAAGGAAAGTAAGCGTTCTATGGCTTTATTTTGCTTAGTTGCTTACTCTTGAGTAGAACTGCATCTGCACTCCAGAAATATGCACCGTTGTAAATTGAGCCAAATTTAAGCAAAACACGTTGTAGGAGTGTCAGAATGCATGGATAGAAGGCAAATAAGCGTTCTATGGCTTTATTTCGCTTAGTTGCTTACTCTTGAGTAGAAATGCATCTGCAGTCCAGAAATGAGCACCTTTGTAAAATGAGCCATATTGAAGCAGAACACATTGATGGAGTGTCAGAATGCATAGATAGAAGGCAAATAAGCGTTCTATGGCTTTATTTCGCTTAGTTGCTTACTCTTGAGTAGAACTGCATCTGCACTCCAGAAATATGCACCGTTGTAAATTGAGCCAAATTTAAGCAAAACACGTTGTAGGAGTGTCAGAATGCATGGATAGAAGGCAAATAAGCGTTCTATGGCTTTATTTCGCTTAGTTGCTTACTCTTGAGTAGAACTGCATATTCACTCCAGAAATAAGCAACTTTGTAAAATGAGCCAAATTGAAGCAGAACACATTGTTGGAGTGTCAGAATGCATAGATAGGAGGCAAATAAGCGTTCTATGGCTTTATTTCGCTTAGTTGCTTACTCTTGAGTAGAAATGCATCTGCAGTCCAGAAATAAGCACCTTTGTAAATTGAGCCATATTGAAGCAGAACACATTGATGGAGTGTCAGAATGCATGGACAGAAGGCAAATAAGCGTTCTATGGCTTTATTTCGCTTAGTTGCTTACTCTTGAGTAGAACTACATCTGCACTCCAGAAATATGCACCGTTGTAAATTGAGCCAAATTTAAGCAAAACACGTTGTAGGAGTGTCAGAATGCATGGATAGAAGGCAAATAAGCGTTCTATGGCTTTATTTCGCTTAGTTGCTTACTGTTGAGTAGAAATGCATCTGCACTCCTGAAATAAGCACCTTTGTAAAATGAGCCAAGTTGAAGCAGAACACATTGTTGGAGTGTCAGAATGCATAGATAGGAGGCAAATAAGCGTTCTATGGCTTTATTTCGCTTAGTTGCTTACTCTTGAGTAGAACTGCATCCGCACTCCAGAAATAAGCAACTTTGTAAAATGAGCCAAATTGAAGCAAAACACATTGTTGGCGTGTCAGAATGCATAGAAAGAAGGAGAGTAAGCGTTCTATGGCTTTATTTCGCTTAGTTGCTTACTCTTGAGTAGAACTGCATATTCACTCCAGAAATAAGCAACTTTGTAAAATGAGCCAAAGTGAAGCAGAACACATTGTTGGAGTGTCGGAATGCATAGATAGGAGGCAAATAAGTGTTCTATGGCTTTATTTCGCTTAGTTGCTTCCTCTTGAGTAGAACTGCATATTCACTCCAGAAATAAGCAACTTTGTAAAATGAGCCAAATTGAAGCAGAACACATTGTTGGAGTGTCAGAATGCATAGAAAGAAGGAAAGTAAGCGTTCTATGGCTTTATTTTGCTTAGTTGCTTACTCTTGAGTAGAACTGCATCTGCACTCCAGAAATATGCACCGTTGTAAATTGAGCCAAATTTAAGCAAAACACGTTGTAGGAGTGTCAGAATGCATGGATAGAAGGCAAATAAGCGTTCTATAGCTTTATTTCGCTTAGTTGCTTACTCTTTAGTAGAACTGCATATTCACTCCAGAAATAAGCAACTTTGTAAAATGAGCCAAATTGACGCAGAACACATTGTTGGAGTGTCAGAATGCATAGATAGGAGGCAAATAAGCGTTCTATGGCTTTATTTCGCTTAGTTGCTTACTCTTGAGTAGAACTGCATCCGCACTCCAGAAATAAGCACCGTTGTAAATTGAGCCAAATTTAAGCAAAACACGTTGTTGGAGTGTCAGAATGCATGGATAGAAGGCAAATAAGCGTTCTATGGCTTTATTTCGCTTAGTTGCTTACTCTTTAGTAGAACTGCATATTCACTCCAGAAATAAGCAACTTTGTAAAATGAGCCAAATTGACGCAGAACACATTGTTGGAGTGTCAGAATGCATAGATAGAAGGCAAATAAGCGTTCTATGGCTTTATTTCGCTTAGTTGCTTACTCTTGAGTAGAACAGCATCCGCACTCCAGAAATGAGCACCTTTGTAAAATGAGCCTAATTGAAGCAGAACACATTGTTGGAGTGTCAGAATGCATAGAAAGAAGGCAAGTAAGCGTTCTGTGGCTTTATTTCGCTTAGTTGCTTACTCTTGAGTAGAAATGCATCTGCACTCCAGTAATAAGCACCTTTGTAAAATGAGCCAAATTGAAGCAGAATACATTGTTGGAGTGTCAGAATGCATAGATAGAAGGCAAATAAGCGTTCTATGGCTTTATTTCGCTTAGTTGCTTACTCTTGAGTAGAACTGCATCCGCACTCCATTAATAAGCACCTTTGTAAAATGAGCCTAATTGAAGCAGAACACATTGTTGGAGTGTCAGAATGCATAGATAGAAGGCAAATAACCGTTCTATGGCTTTATTTCGCTTAGTTGCTTACTCTTGAATAGAAATGCATCTGCACACCAGAAATGAGCACCTTTTTAAAATTAGCCAAATTGAAGCAGAACACATTGTTGGAGTGTCAGAATGCATAGATAGAAGGCAAATAAGCGTTCTATGGCTTTATTTCGCTTAGTTGCTTACTCTTGAGTAGAACTGCAAGTTCACTCCAGAAATGAGCACCTTTGTAAAATGAGCCAAATTGAAGCAGAACACATTGTTGGAGTGTCAGAATGCATGGATAGAAGGCAAATAAGGGTTCTATGGCTTTATTTCGCTTAGTTGCTTACTGTTGAGAAGAAATGCATCTGCACTCCTGAAAAAAGCACCTTTGTAAAATGAGCCAAATTGAAGCAGAACACATTGTTGGAGTGTCAGAATGCATAGAAAGAAGGAAAGTAAGCGTGCTATGGCTTTATTTCTCTTAGTTGCTTACTCTTGAGTAGAACTGCATGTTCACTCCAGGAAAAAAGCACCTTTGTAAAATAAGTCAAATTGAAGCAGAACACATTGTTGGAGTGTCAGAATGCATAGATAGAAGGCAAATAAGCGTTCTATGGCTTTATTTCGCTTAGTTGCTTACTCTTGAGTAGAACTGCATGTTTACTCCTGAAATATGCACCGTTGTAAATTGAGCCAAACTTAAGCAAAACACGTTGTTGGAGTGTCAGAATGCATAGATAGAAGGCAGATAAGCGTTCTATGGCTTTATTTCATAGAATCATAGAATCATAGAATCATAGAGTTGGAAGAGACCACAAGGGCCATCCAGTCCAACCCCCTGCCAAGCAGGAAACACCATCAAAGCATTCCTGACAGATGGCTGTCAAGCCTCTGCTTAAAGACCTCCAAAGAAGGAGACTCCACCACACTCCTTGTCAGCAAATTCCACTGCCGAACAGCTCTTACTGTCAGGAAGTTCTTCCTAATGTTTAGGTGGAATTTTCTTTCTTGTAGTTTGAATCCGTTGCTCCGTGTCCGCTTCTCTGGAGCAGCAGAAAACAACCTTTCTCCCTCCTTTATATGACATCCTTTTATATATTTGAACATGGTTATCATATCACCCCTTAACCTTCTCTTCTCCAGGCTAAACATACCCAGCTCCCTAAGCCGTTCCTCATAAGGCATCGTTTCCAGGCCTTTGACCATTTTGGTTGCCCTCTTCTGGACACGTTCCAGCTTATCAGTATCCTTCTTGAACTGTGGTGCCCAGAACTGGACACAATACTCCAGGTGAGGTCTGACCAGAGCAGAATACAGTGGTACTATTACTTCCCTTGATCTAGATGCTATACTCCTATTGATGCAGCCCAGAATTGCATTGGCTTTTTTAGCTGCTGCATCACACTGCTGACTCATGTCAAGTTTGTGGTCAACCAAAACTCCTAGATCCTTTTCACATGTACTGCTCTCAAGCCAGGTGTCTCCCATCCTGTATTTGTGCCTTTCATTTTTTTTGCCCAAGTGTAGTACTTTACATTTCTCCTTGTTAAAATTCATCTTGTTTGCTTTGGCCCAGTTGTCTAATCTGTTAAGGTCATTCTGAAGTGTGATCCTGTCCTCTGGGGTGTTAGCCACCCCTCCCAATTTGGTGTCATCTGCAAACTTGCTCAGGATGCCCTCAAGCCCACCATCCAAGTCATTGATAAAGATGTTGAACAAGACTGGGCCCAAGACAGAACCCTGTGGCACCCCACTAGTCACTACTCTCCAGGATGAGGAGGAGCCATTGATGAGCACCCTTTGGGTTCGGTCAGTAAGCCAGCTACAAATCCACTGAATGGTAGCATTGTCTAGCCCACATTTTACCAGCTTCTTTACAAGAATATCATGGGGCACCTTGTCAAAGGCCTTGCTGAAATCAAGATAGGCTACATCCACAGCGTTCCCTTCATCTACCAGGCTTGTAATTCTGTCAAAAAATGAGATCAGATTAGTCTGACATGACTTATTTTTCAGGAACCCATGCTGACTTTTAGTGATCACAGAGTTTCTTTCTAGGTGCTCACAGACTGTTTGCTTAATGATCTGCTCTAGAATCTTTCCTGGTATTGATGTCAGGCTGACTGGGCGGTAATTGTTTGGGTCCTCTCTTTCCCCCTTTTTGAAAATAGGGACAACATTTGCCCTCCTCCAGTCTGCTGGAACTTCGCCTGTTCTCCAGGAATTTTCAAAGATTATTGCCAGTGGTTCTGAAATCACCTCTGCCAGTTCTTTTAATACTCTTGGATGTAGTTCATCTGGCCCTGGAGACTTGAATACATCTAAACTAGCCAAGTATTCTTGTACTACCTCCTTACTTATTCTGGGCTGTGTTTCCCCTGCTGAATCATCTGCTCCATATTCTTCAGGTCGGGCGTTTTTTTCTTTCTTGGAGAAGACTGAGGCAAAGAAGGCATTGAGGAGTTCTGCCCTTTCTCTGTCCCCTGTTTGCATTTCACCATCTTCTCCTCTGAGTGATCCCACTGTTTCCTTGTTTTTCCTTTTGCTACGGACATACCCATAAAAGCCCTTTTTGTTGCTTTTAACCTCTCTGGCGAGCCTGAGTTCATTCTGTGCTTTAGCTTTTCTGACTTTGTCTCTACACGTGCTGGCTATATGTTTGAATTCCTCTCTGGAGATTTCCCCCCTTTTCCATTTTTTGTACATATCCCTTTTAAATCTTAACTCAGTCAAAAGTTCTTTAGATAGCCAGCCTGGCTTCTTTAGGCACCTTCCATGTTTCCGTCTCATTGGTATTGCCTGAAGTTGTGCTTTTAATATCTCCCTTTTAACAAACTCCCAACCATCATGAACTCCCTTCCCTTTTAGTATTACTGTCCATGGGATTTCACCCAGCGTTTCCCTAAGTTTTCTGAAGTCGGCTTTCTTAAAGTCTAGAATTTGGACCTTAGTATGCTTGGTTGCTCCTTTCCGCTGGATAATGAACTCCAGAAGAGCATGGTCACTCCCACCTAATGATCCTGCCACTTCTACCCCACTAACCAAGTCATCACTATTGGTTAGGACCAGATCTAAAATGGCTGATCCTCTTGTTGCTTCTCCCACTTTCTGGACAATGAAGTTGTCTGCAAGGCCAGTGAGGAATCTGTTCGACCTTATGCTCTTGGCTGAGTTTGACATCCAACAAATATCAGGATAGTTGAAATCCCCCATTACTACTATCTCACTTCCATTGGAATGCTTGGCCATCTGTTCCAGGAAGGCATCATCTGTGTCCTCAGTTTGGCTTGGGGATCTATAGTAAACTCCCACAATGAGATCACTGTTGTTTTTCTCTCCCTTAATTTTGACCCAGATACTCTCAATATCGCTTAGTTGCTTACTCTTGAGTAGAAATGCATCTGCACTCCAGAAATAAGCACCTTTGTAAAATGAGCCATATTGAAGCAGAACACATTGATGTCAGAATGCATAGATAGAAGGCAAATAAGCGTTCTATGGCTTTATTTCGCTTAGTTGCTTACTCTTGAGTAGAACTGCATCAGCACTCCAGAAATGAGCAGCTTTGTAAAATGAGCCAAAGTGAAGCAAAACACATTGTTGGAGTGTCAGAATGCATAGATAGAAGGCAAATAAGCGTTCTATGGCTTTATTTCGCTTAGTTGCTTACTCTTGAGTAGAACTGCATCCGCACTCCAGAAATAAGCACCTTCATGAAATGAGCCAAATTGAAGCAGAACACATTGTTGGAGTGTCAGAATGCATAGATAGAAGGCAAATAAGCGTTCTATGACTTTATTTCGCTTAGTTGCTTACTCTTGAGTAGAACTGCATCCGCACTCCAGAAATGAGCACCTTTGTAAAATGAGCCAAATTGAAGCAGAACACATTGTTGGAGTGTCAGAATGCATAGAAAGAAGGCAAGTAAGCGTTCTATGGCTTTATTTCGCTTAGTTGCTTACTCTTGAATAGAAATGCATCTGCACTCCAGAAATGAGCACCTTTGTAAATGAGCCAAATTGAAGCAGAAGACATTGTTGGAGTGTCAGAATGCATAGATAGAAGGCAAATAAGCGTTCTATGGCTTTATTTCGCTTAGTTGCTTACTCTTGAGTAGAACTGCATGTTCATTCCAGAAATAAGCACCTTTGTAAAATGAGCCAAATTGAAGCAGAACACATTGTTGGAGTGTCAGAATGCATAGATGGAAGGCAAATAAGCGTTCTATGGCTTTATTTCGCTTAGTTGCTTACTCTTGAATAGAAATGCATCTTCACTCCAGAAATGAGCACCTTTGTAAAATGAGCCAAATTGAAGCAGAAGACATTGTTGGAGTGTCAGAATGCATAGATAGAAGGCAAATAAGCGTTCTATGGCTTTCTTTTGCTTAGTAGCTTACTCTTGAGTAGAACAGCATCCGCACTCCAGAAATAAGCACCTTTGTAAAATGAGCCAAATTGAAGCAGAACACATTGTTGAAGTTTCAGAATGCATAGATTGAAGGCCAATAAGCGTTCTATGGCTTTATTTCGCTTAGTTGCTTACTCTTGAGTAGAACAGCATCCGCACTCCAGAAATAAGCACCTTTGTAAAATGAGCCTAATTGAAGCAGAACACATTGTTGGAGTGTCAGAATGCATAGAAAGAAGGCAAGTAAGCGTTCTATGGCTTTATTTCGCTTAGTTGCTTACTCTTGAATAGAAATGCATCTGCACTCCAGAAATGAGCACCTTTGTAAAATGAGCCAAATTGAAGCAGAAGACATTGTTGGAGTGTCAGAATGCATAGATAGAAGGCAAATAAGCGTTCTATGGCTTTATTTCGCTTAGTTGCTTACTCTTGAGTAGAACTGCATGTTCACTCCAGAAATAAGCACCTTTGTAAAATGAGCCAAATTGAAGCAGAACACATTGTTGGAGTGTCAGAATGCATAGATAGAAGGCAAATAAGCGTTCTATGGCTTTATTTCGCTTAGTTGCTTACTCTTGAATAGAAATGCATCTTCACTCCAGAAATGAGCACCTTTGTAAAATGAGCCAAATTGAAGCAGAAGACATTGTTGGAGTGTCAGAATGCATAGATAGAAGGCAAATAAGCGTTCTATGGCTTTCTTTTGCTTAGTAGCTTACTCTTGAGTAGAACAGCATCCGCACTCCAGAAATAAGCACCTTTGTAAAATGAGCCAAATTGAAGCAGAACACATTGTTGAAGTTTCAGAATGCATAGATTGAAGGCCAATAAGCGATCTATGGCTTTATTTCGCTTAGTTGCTTACTCTTGAGTAGAACAGCATCCGCACTCCAGAAATAAGCACCTTTGTAAAATGAGCCTAATTGAAGCAGAACACATTGTTGGAGTGTCAGAATGCATAGAAAGAAGGCAAGTAAGCGTTCTGTGGCTTTATTTCGCTTAGTTGCTTACTCTTGAGTAGAAATGCATCTGCACTCCAGTAATAAGCACCTTTGTAAAATGAGCCAAATTGAAGCAGAAAACATTGTTGGAGTGTCAGAATGCATAGATAGAAGGCAAATAAGCGTTCTATGGCTTTATTTCGCTTAGTTGCTTACTCTTGAGTAGAACTGCATGTTCACTCCAGAAATAAGCACCTTTGTAAATTGAGCCAAATTGAAGCAGAACACATTGTTGGAGTGTCAGAATGCATAGATAGAAGGCAAATAAGCGTTCTATGGCTTTATTTCGCTTAGTTGCTTACTCTTGAGTAGAACAGCATCCGCACTCCAGAAATAAGCACCTTTGTAAAATGAGCCTAATTGAAGCAGAACACATCGTTGGAGTGTCAGAATGCATAGAAAGAAGGCAAGTAAGCGTGCTATGGCTTTATTTCGCTTAGTTGCTTACTCTTGAGTAGACATGCATCTGCACTCCAGTAATAAGCACCGTTGTAAATTGAGCCAAATTTAAGCAAAACACGTTGTTGGAATGTCAGAATGCATGGATAGAAGGGAAATAAGCGTTCTATGGCTTTATTTCGCTTAGTTGCTTACTCTTGAGTAGAAATGCATCTGCACTCCTGAAATAAGAACCTTTGTAAAATGAGCCAAATTGAAGCAGAACACATTGTTGGAGTGTCAGAATGCAGAGATAGAAGGCAAATAAGCGTTCTATGGCTTTATTTCGCTTAGTTGCTTACTCTTGAGTAGAACAGCATCCGCACTCCAGAAATGGGCACCTTTGTAAAATGAGCCTAATTGAAGCATAACACATTGTTGGAGTGTCAGAATGCATAGAAAGAAGGCAAGTAAGCGTTCTGTGGCTTTATTTCGCTTAGTTGCTTACTCTTGAGTAGGAATGCATCTGCACTCCAGTAATAAGCACCTTTGTAAAATGAGCCAAATTGAAGCAGAATACATTGTTGGAGTGTCAGAATGCATAGATAGAAGGCAAATAAGCGTTCTATGGCTTTATTTCGCTTAGTTGCTTACTCTTGAGTAGAACTGCATGTTCACTCCAGAAATAAGCACCTTTGTAAATTGAGCCAAATTGAAGCAGAACACATTGTTGGAGTGTCAGAATGCATAGATAGAAGGCAAATAAGCGTTCTATGGCTTTATTTCGCTTAGTTGCTTACTCTTGAATAGAAATGCATCTGCACACCAGAAATGAGCACCTTTTTAAAATGAGCCAAATTGAAGCAGAACACATTGTTGGAGTGTCAGAATGCATAGATAGAAGGCAAATAAGCGTTCTATGGCTTTCTTTCGCTTAGTTGCTTACTCTTGAGTAGAACTGCAAGTTCACTCCAGAAATGAGCACCTTTGTAAAATGAGCCAAATTGAAGCAGAACACATTGTTGGAGTGTCAGAATGCATGGATAGAAGGCAAATAAGCGTTCTATGGCTTTATTTCGCTTAGTTGCTTACTGTTGAGAAGAAATGCATCTGCACTCCTGAAAAAAGCACCTTTGTAAAATGAGCCAAATTGAAGCAGAACACATTGTTGGAGTGTCAGAATGCATAGAAAGAAGGAAAGTAAGCGTGCTATGGCTTTATTTCTCTTAGTTGCTTACTCTTGAGTAGAACTGCATGTTCACTCCAGGAAAAAAGCACCTTTGTAAAATAAGTCAAATTGAAGCAGAACACATTGTTGGAGTGTCAGAATGCATAGATAGAAGGCAAATAAGCGTTCTATGGCTTTATTTCGCTTAGTTGCTTTCTCTTGAGTAGAACTGCATGTTCACTCCAGAAATAAGCACCTTTGTAAAATGAGCCAAATTGAAGCAGAACACATTGTTGGAGTGTCAGAATGCATAGATTGAAGGCCAATAAGCGTTCTATGGCTTTATTTCGCTTAGTTGCTTACTCTTGAGTAGAACAGCATCCGCACTCCAGAAATAAGCACCTTTGTAAAATGAGCCAAATTGAAGCAGAACACATTGTAGGAGTGTCAGAATGCATAGATAGAAGGCAAATAAGCGTTCTATGGCTTTATTTCGCTTAGTTGCTTACTCTTGAGTAGAAATGCATCTGCAATCCAGAAATATGCACCGTTGTAAATTGAGCCAAATTTAAGCAAAACACGTTGTAGGAGTGTCAGAATGCATGGACAGAAGGCAAATAAGCGTTCTATGGCTTTATTTCGCTTAGTTGCTTACTCTTGAGTAGAACTGCATATTCACTCCAGAAATAAGCAACTTTGTAAAATGAGCCAAATTGAAGCAGAACACATTGTTGGAGTGTCAGAATGCATAGATAGGAGGCAAATAAGCGTTCTATGGCTTTATTTCGCTTAGTTGCTTACTCTTGAGTAGAAATGCATCTGCAGTCCAGAAATAAGCACCTTTGTAAAATGAGCCATATTGAAGCAGAACACATTGATGGAGTGTCAGAATGCATGGACAGAAGGCAAATAAGCGTTCTATGGCTTTATTTCGCTTAGTTGCTTACTCTTGAGTAGAACTACATCTGCACTCCAGAAATATGCACCGTTGTAAATTGAGCCAAATTTAAGCAAAACACGTTGTAGGAGTGTCAGAATGCATGGATAGAAGGCAAATAAGCGTTCTATGGCTTTATTTCGCTTAGTTGCTTACTGTTGAGTAGAAATGCATCTGCACTCCTGAAATAAGCACCTTTGTAAAATGAGCCAAGTTGAAGCAGAACACATTGTTGGAGTGTCAGAATGCATAGATAGGAGGCAAATAAGCGTTCTATGGCTTTATTTCGCTTAGTTGCTTACTCTTGAGTAGAACTGCATCCGCACTCCAGAAATAAGCAACTTTGTAAAATGAGCCAAATTGAAGCAAAACACATTGTTGGCGTGTCAGAATGCATAGAAAGAAGGAGAGTAAGCGTTCTATGGCTTTATTTCGCTTAGTTGCTTCCTCTTGAGTAGAACTGCATATTCACTCCAGAAATAAGCAACTTTGTAAAATGAGCCAAATTGAAGCAGAACACATTGTTGGAGTGTCAGAATGCATAGAAAGAAGGAAAGTAAGCGTTCTATGGCTTTATTTTGCTTAGTTGCTTACTCTTGAGTAGAACTGCATCTGCACTCCAGAAATATGCACCGTTGTAAATTGAGCCAAATTTAAGCAAAACACGTTGTAGGAGTGTCAGAATGCATGGATAGAAGGCAAATAAGCGTTCTATGGCTTTATTTCGCTTAGTTGCTTACTCTTGAGTAGAACAGCATCCGCACTCCAGAAATGGGCACCTTTGTAAAATGAGCCTAATTGAAGCAGAACACATTGTTGGAGTGTCAGAATGCATAGAAAGAAGGCAAGTAAGCGTTCTGTGGCTTTATTTCGCTTAGTTGCTTACTCTTGAGTAGGAATGCATCTGCACTCCAGTAATAAGCACCTTTGTAAAATGAGCCAAATTGAAGCAGAATACATTGTTGGAGTGTCAGAATGCATAGATAGAAGGCAAATAAGCGTTCTATGGCTTTATTTCGCTTAGTTGCTTACTCTTGAGTAGAACTGCATGTTCACTCCAGAAATAAGCACCTTTGTAAATTGAGCCAAATTGAAGCAGAACACATTGTTGGAGTGTCAGAATGCATAGATAGAAGGCAAATAAGCGTTCTATGGCTTTATTTCGCTTAGTTGCTTACTCTTGAGTAGAACAGCATCCGCACTCCAGAAATAAGCACCTTTGTAAAATGAGCCTAATTGAAGCAGAACACATTGTTGGAGTGTCAGAATGCATAGAAAGAAGGCAAGTAAGCGTTCTATGGCTTTATTTCGCTTAGTTGCTTACTCTTGAGTAGAACTGCAATTCACTCCAGAAATAAGCACCTTTGTTAAATGAGCCAAATTGAAGCAGAACACATTGTTGGAGTGTCAGAATGCATAGATAGAAGGCAAATAACCGTTCTATGGCTTTATTTCGCTTAGTTGCTTACTCTTGAATAGAAATGCATCTGCACACCAGAAATGAGCACCTTTTTAAAATGAGCCAAATTGAAGCAGAACACATTGTTGGAGTGTCAGAATGCATAGATAGAAGGCAAATAAGCGTTCTATGGCTTTCTTTCGCTTAGTTGCTTACTCTTGAGTAGAACTGCAAGTTCACTCCAGAAATGAGCACCTTTGTAAAATGAGCCAAATTGAAGCAGAACACATTGTTGGAGTGTCAGAATGCATGGATAGAAGGCAAATAAGCGTTCTATGGCTTTATTTCGCTTAGTTGCTTACTGTTGAGAAGAAATGCATCTGCACTCCTGAAAAAAGCACCTTTGTAAAATGAGCCAAATTGAAGCAGAACACATTGTTGGAGTGTCAGAATGCATAGAAAGAAGGAAAGTAAGCGTGCTATGGCTTTATTTCTCTTAGTTGCTTACTCTTGAGTAGAACTGCATGTTCACTCCAGGAAAAAAGCACCTTTGTAAAATAAGTCAAATTGAAGCAGAACACATTGTTGGAGTGTCAGAATGCATAGATAGAAGGCAAATAAGCGTTCTATGGCTTTATTTCGCTTAGTTGCTTACTCTTGAGTAGAACTGCATGTTCACTCCAGAAATAAGCACCTTTGTAAAATGAGCCAAATTGAAGCAGAACACATTGTTGGAGTGTCAGAATGCATAGATTGAAGGCCAATAAGCGTTCTATGGCTTTATTTCGCTTAGTTGCTTACTCTTGAGTAGAACAGCATCCGCACTCCAGAAATAAGCACCTTTGTAAAATGAGCCAAATTGAAGCAGAACACATTGTAGGAGTGTCAGAATGCATAGATAGAAGGCAAATAAGCGTTCTATGGCTTTATTTCGCTTAGTTGCTTACTCTTGAGTAGAAATGCATCTGCAATCCAGAAATATGCACCGTTGTAAATTGAGCCAAATTTAAGCAAAACACGTTGTAGGAGTGTCAGAATGCATGGACAGAAGGCAAATAAGCGTTCTATGGCTTTATTTCGCTTAGTTGCTTACTCTTGAGTAGAACTGCATATTCACTCCAGAAATAAGCAACTTTGTAAAATGAGCCAAATTGAAGCAGAACACATTGTTGGAGTGTCAGAATGCATAGATAGGAGGCAAATAAGCGTTCTATGGCTTTATTTCGCTTAGTTGCTTACTCTTGAGTAGAAATGCATCTGCAGTCCAGAAATAAGCACCTTTGTAAAATGAGCCATATTGAAGCAGAACACATTGATGGAGTGTCAGAATGCATGGACAGAAGGCAAATAAGCGTTCTATGGCTTTATTTCGCTTAGTTGCTTACTCTTGAGTAGAACTACATCTGCACTCCAGAAATATGCACCGTTGTAAATTGAGCCAAATTTAAGCAAAACACGTTGTAGGAGTGTCAGAATGCATGGATAGAAGGCAAATAAGCGTTCTATGGCTTTATTTCGCTTAGTTGCTTACTGTTGAGTAGAAATGCATCTGCACTCCTGAAATAAGCACCTTTGTAAAATGAGCCAAGTTGAAGCAGAACACATTGTTGGAGTGTCAGAATGCATAGATAGGAGGCAAATAAGCGTTCTATGGCTTTATTTCGCTTAGTTGCTTACTCTTGAGTAGAACTGCATCCGCACTCCAGAAATAAGCAACTTTGTAAAATGAGCCAAATTGAAGCAAAACACATTGTTGGCGTGTCAGAATGCATAGAAAGAAGGAGAGTAAGCGTTCTATGGCTTTATTTCGCTCAGTTGCTTCCTCTTGAGTAGAACTGCATATTCACTCCAGAAATAAGCAACTTTGTAAAATGAGCCAAATTTAAGCAAAACACATTGTTGGAGTGTCAGAATGCATAGATAGGAGGCAAATCAGCGTTCTATGGCTTTATTTCGCTTAGTTGCTTACTCTTGAGTAGAACTGCATCCGCACTCCAGAAATAAGCACCGTTGTAAATTGAGCCAAATTTAAGCAAAACACGTTGTTGGAGTGTCAGAATGCATGGATAGAAGGCAAATAAGCGTTCTATGGCTTTATTTCGCTTAGTTGCTTACTCTTTAGTAGAACTGCATATTCACTCCAGAAATAAGCAACTTTGTAAAATGAGCCAAATTGACGCAGAACACATTGTTGGAGTGTCATAATGCATAGATAGGAGGCAAATAAGCATTCTATGGCTTTATTTCGCTTAGTTGCTTACTCTTGAGTAGAACAGCATCTGCACTCCAGAAATAAGCACCTTTGTAAAATGAGCCTAATTGAAGCAGAACACATTGTTGGAGTGTCAGAATGCATAGAAAGAAGGCAAGTAAGCATTCTATGGCTTTATTTCGCTTAGTTGCTTACTCTTGAGTAGAAATGCATCTGCACTCCAGTAATAAGCACCGTTGTAAATTGAGCCAAATTTAAGCAAAACACGTTGTTGGAATGTCAGAATGCATGGATAGAAGGGAAATAAGCGTTCTATGGCTTTATTTCGCTTAGTTGCTTACTCTTGAGTAGAAATGCATCTGCACTCCTGAAATAAGAACCTTTGTAAAATGAGCCAAATTGAAGCAGAACACATTGTTGGAGTGTCAGAATGCATAGATAGAAGGCAAATAAGCGTTCTATGGCTTTATTTCGCTTAGTTGCTTACTCTTGAGTAGAACTGCATCCGCACTCCAGTAATAAGCACCTTTGTAAAATGAGCCTAATTGAAGCAGAACACATTGTTGGAGTGTCAGAATGCATAGAAAGAAGGCAAGTAAGCGTTCTATGGCTTTATTTCGCTTAGTTGCTTACTCTTTAGTAGAACTGCAATTCACTCCAGAAATAAGCACCTTTGTTAAATGAGCCAAATTGAAGCAGAACACATTGTTGGAGTGTCAGAATGCATAGATAGAAGGCAAATAACCGTTCTATGGCTTTATTTCGCTTAGTTGCTTACTCTTGAATAGAAATGCATCTGCACACCAGAAATGAGCACCTTTGTAAAATGAGCCAAATTGAAGCAGAACACATTGTTGGAGTGTCAGAATGCATAGAAAGAAGGAAAGTAAGCGTGCTATGGCTTTATTTCTCTTAGTTGCTTACTCTTGAGTAGAACTGCATGTTCACTCCAGGAAAAAAGCACCTTTGTAAAATAAGTCAAATTGAAGCAGAACACATTGTTGGAGTGTCAGAATGCATAGATAGAAGGCAAATAAGCGTTCTATGGCTTTATTTCGCTTAGTTGCTTACTCTTGAGTAGAACTGCATGTTCACTCCAGAAATAAGCACCTTTGTAAATTGAGCCAAATTGAAGCAGAACACATTGTTGGAGTGTCAGAATGCATAGATAGAAGGCAAATAAGCGTTCTATGGCTTTATTTCGCTTAGTTGCTTACTCTTGAGTAGAACTGCATGTTTACTCCTGAAATATGCACCGTTGTAAATTGAGCCAAACTTAAGCAAAACACGTTGTTGGAGTGTCAGAATGCATAGATAGAAGGCAAATAAGCGTTCTATGGCTTTATTTCATAGAATCATAGAATCATAGAATCATAGAGTTGGAAGAGACCACAAGGGCCATCCAGTCCAACCCCCTGCCAAGCAGGAAACACCATCAAAGCATTCCTGACAGATGGCTGTCAAGCCTCTGCTTAAAGACCTCCAAAGAAGGAGACTCCACCACACTCCTTGTCAGCAAATTCCACTGCCGAACAGCTCTTACTGTCAGGAAGTTCTTCCTAATGTTTAGGTGGAATTTTCTTTCTTGTAGTTTGAATCCGTTGCTCCGTGTCCGCTTCTCTGGAGCAGCAGAAAACAACCTTTCTCCCTCCTTTATATGACATCCTTTTATATATTTGAACATGGTTATCATATCACCCCTTAACCTTCTCTTCTCCAGGCTAAACATACCCAGCTCCCTAAGCCGTTCCTCATAAGGCATCGTTTCCAGGCCTTTGACCATTTTGGTTGCCTTCTTCTGGACACGTTCCAGCTTATCAGTATCCTTCTTGAACTGTGGTGCCCAGAACTGGACACAATACTCCAGGTGAGGTCTGACCAGAGCAGAATACAGTGGTACTATTACTTCCCTTGATCTAGATGCTATACTCCTATTGATGCAGCCCAGAATTGCATTGGCTTTTTTAGCTGCTGCATCACACTGCTGACTCATGTCAAGTTTGTGGTCAACCAAAACTCCTAGATCCTTTTCACATGTACTGCTCTCAAGCCAGGTGTCTCCCATCCTGTATTTGTGCCTTTCATTTTTTTTGCCCAAGTGTAGTACTTTACATTTCTCCTTGTTAAAATTCATCTTGTTTGCTTTGGCCCAGTTGTCTAATCTGTTAAGGTCATTCTGAAGTGTGATCCTGTCCTCTGGGGTGTTAGCCACCCCTCCCAATTTGGTGTCATCTGCAAACTTGCTCAGGATGCCCTCAAGCCCACCATCCAAGTCATTGATAAAGATGTTGAACAAGACTGGGCCCAAGACAGAACCCTGTGGCACCCCACTAGTCACTACTCTCCAGGATGAGGAGGAGCCATTGATGAGCACCCTTTGGGTTCGGTCAGTAAGCCAGCTACAAATCCACTGAATGGTAGCATTGGCTAGCCCACATTTTACCAGCTTCTTTACAAGAATATCATGGGGCACCTTGTCAAAGGCCTTGCTGAAATCAAGATAGGCTACATCCACAGCGTTCCCTTCATCTACCAGGCTTGTAATTCTGTCAAAAAATGAGATCAGATTAGTCTGACATGACTTATTTTTCAGGAACCCATGCTGACTTTTAGTGATCACAGAGTTTCTTTCTAGGTGCTCACAGACTGTTTGCTTAATGATCTGCTCTAGAATCTTTCCTGGTATTGATGTCAGGCTGACTGGGCGGTAATTGTTTGGGTCCTCTCTTTTCCCCTTTTTGAAAATAGGGACAACATTTGCCCTCCTCCAGTCTGCTGGAACTTCGCCTGTTCTCCAGGAATTTTCAAAGATTATTGCCAGTGGTTCTGAAATCACCTCTGCCAGTTCTTTTAATACTCTTGGATGTAGTTCATCTGGCCCTGGAGACTTGAATACATCTAAACTAGCCAAGTATTCTTGTACTACCTCCTTACTTATTCTGGGCTGTGTTTCCCCTGCTGAATCATCTGCTCCATATTCTTCAGGTCGGGCGTTTTTTTCTTTCTTGGAGAAGACTGAGGCAAAGAAGGCATTGAGGAGTTCTGCCCTTTCTCTGTCCCCTGTTTGCATTTCACCATCTTCTCCTCTGAGTGATCCCACTGTTTCCTTGTTTTTCCTTTTGCTACGGACATACCCATAAAAGCCCTTTTTGTTGCTTTTAACCTCTCTGGCGAGCCTGAGTTCATTCTGTGCTTTAGCTTTTCTGACTTTGTCTCTACACGTGCTGGCTATATGTTTGAATTCCTCTCTGGAGATTTCCCCCCTTTTCCATTTTTTGTACATATCCCTTTTAAATCTTAACTCAGTCAAAAGTTCTTTAGATAGCCAGCCTGGCTTCTTTAGGCACCTTCCATGTTTCCGTCTCATTGGTATTGCCTGAAGTTGTGCTTTTAATATCTCCCTTTTAACAAACTCCCAACCATCATGAACTCCCTTCCCTTTTAGTATTACTGTCCATGGGATTTCACCCAGCGTTTCCCTAAGTTTTCTGAAGTCGGCTTTCTTAAAGTCTAGAATTTGGACCTTAGTATGCTTGGTTGCTCCTTTCCGCTGGATAATAAACTCCAGAAGAGCATGGTCACTCCCACCTAATGATCCTGCCACTTCTACCCCACTAACCAAGTCATCACTATTGGTTAGGACCAGATCTAAAATGGCTGATCCTCTTGTTGCTTCTCCCACTTTCTGGACAATGAAGTTGTCTGCAAGGCCAGTGAGGAATCTGTTCGACCTTATGCTCTTGGCTGAGTTTGACATCCAACAAATATCAGGATAGTTGAAATCCCCCATTACTACTATCTCACTTCCATTGGAATGCTTGGCCATCTGTTCCAGGAAGGCATCATCTGTGTCCTCAGTTTGGCTTGGGGATCTATAGTAAACTCCCACAATGAGATCACTGTTGTTTTTCTCTCCCTTAATTTTGACCCAGATACTCTCAATTTCGCTTAGTTGCTTACTCTTGAGTAGAAATGCATCTGCACTCCAGAAATAAGCACCTTTGTAAAATGAGCCATATTGAAGCAGAACACATTGATGGAGTGTCAGAATGCATAGATAGAAGGCAAATAAGCGTTCTATGGCTTTATTTCGCTTAGTTGCTTACTCTTGAGTAGAACTGCATCAGCACTCCAGAAATGAGCAGCTTTGTAAAATGAGCCAAAGTGAAGCAAAACACATTGTTGGAGTGTCAGAATGCATAGAAAGAAGGAAAGTAAGCGTGCTATGGCTTTATTTCTCTTAGTTGCTTACTCTTGAGTAGAACTGCATGTTCACTCCAGGAAAAAAGCACCTTTGTAAAATAAGTCAAATTGAAGCAGAACACATTGTTGGAGTGTGAGAATGCATAGATAGAAGGCAAATAAGCGTTCTATGGCTTTATTTCGCTTAGTTGCTTACTCTTGAGTAGAACTGCATGTTCACTCCAGAAATAAGCACCTTTGTAAAATGAGCCAAATTGAAGCAGAACACATTGTTGGAGTGTCAGAATGCATAGATAGAGGGCAAATAAGCGTTCTATGGCTTTATTTCGCTTAGTTGCTTACTCTTGAATAGGAATGCATCTGCACTCCAGAAATGAGCACCTTTGTAAAATGAGCCAAATTGAAGCAGAACACATTGTTGGAGTGTCAGAATGCATAGATAGAAGGCAGATAAGCATTCTATGGCTTTATTTCGCTTAGTTGCTTACTCTTGAATAGAAATGCATATGCACTCCAGTAATAAGCACCTTTTTAACATGAGCCATATTGAAGCAGAACACATTGTTGGAGTGTCAGAATGCATAGAAAGAAGGCAAGTAAGCGTTCTATGGCTTTATTTCGCTTAGTTGTTTACTCTTGAGTAGAAATGCATCTGCACTCCAGTAATAAGCACCTTTGTAAAATGAGCCAATTGAAGCATAACACATTGTTGGAGTGTCAGAATGCATAGATAGAAGGCAAATAAGCGTTCTATGGCTTTATTTCGCTTAGTTGCTTACTCTTGAATAGAAATGCATCTTCACTCCAGAAATGAGCACCTTTGTAAAATGAGCCAAATTGAAGCAGAAGACATTGTTGGAGTGTCAGAATGCATAGATAGAAGGCAAATAAGCGTTCTATGGCTTTCTTTTGCTTAGTAGCTTACTCTTGAGTAGAACAGCATCCGCACTCCAGAAATAAGCACCTTTATAAAATGAGCCAAATTGAAGCAGAACACATTGTTGAAGTTTCAGAATGCATAGATTGAAGGCCAATAAGCGATCTATGGCTTTATTTCGCTTAGTTGCTTACTCTTGAGTAAAACAGCATCCGCACTCCAGAAATAAGCACCTTTGTAAAATGAGCCTAATTGAAGCAGAACACATTGTTGGAGTGTCAGAATGCATAGAAAGAAGGCAAGTAAGCATTCTATGGCTTTATTTCGCTTAGTTGCTTACTCTTGAGTAGAAATGGATCTGCACTCCAGTAATAAGCACCGTTGTAAATTGAGCCAAATTTAAGCAAAACACGTTGTTGGAATGTCAGAATGCATGGATAGAAGGGAAATAAGCGTTCTATGGCTTTATTTCGCTTAGTTGCTTACTCTTGAGTAGAAATGCATCTGCACTCCTGAAATAAGAACCTTTGTAAAATGAGCCAAATTGAAGCAGAACACATTGTTGGAGTGTCAGAATGCATAGATAGAAGGCAAATAAGCGTTCTATGGCTTTATTTCGCTTAGTTGCTTACTCTTGAGTAGAACTGCATGTTCACTCCAGAAATAAGCACCTTTGTAAATTGAGCCAAATTGAAGCAGAACACATTGTTGGAGTGTCAGAATGCATAGATAGAAGGCAAATAAGCGTTCTATGGCTTTATTTCGCTTAGTTGCTTACTCTTGAGTAGAATAGCATCCGCACTCCAGAAATAAGCACCTTTGTAAAATGAGCCTAATTGAAGCAGAACACATTGTTGGAGTGTCAGAATGCATAGAAAGAAGGCAAGTAAGCGTTCTATGGCTTTATTTCGCTTAGTTGCTTACTCTTGAGTAGAACTGCAATTCACTCCAGAAATAAGCACCTTTGTTAAATGAGCCAAATTGAAGCAGAACACATTGTTGGAGTGTCAGAATGCATAGATAGAAGGCAAATAACCGTTCTATGGCTTTATTTCGCTTAGTTGCTTACTCTTGAATAGAAATGCATCTGCACACCAGAAATGAGCACCTTTTTAAAATGAGCCAAATTGAAGCAGAACACATTGTTGGAGTGTCAGAATGCATAGATAGAAGGCAAATAAGCGTTCTATGGCTTTATTTCGCTTAGTTGCTTACTCTTGAGTAGAACTGCAAGTTCACTCCAGAAATGAGCACCTTTGTAAAATGAGCCTAATTGAAGCAGAACACATTGTTGGAGTGTCAGAATGCATAGAAAGAAGGCAAGTAAGCGTTCTATGGCTTTATTTCGCTTAGTTGCTTACTCTTGAGTAGAAATGCATCTGCACTCCAGTAATAAGCACCTTTGTAAAATGAGCCAAATTGAAGCAGAATACATTGTTGGAGTGTCAGAATGCATAGATAGAAGGCAAATAAGCGTTCTATGGTTTTATTTCGCTTAGTTGCTTACTCTTGAATAGAAATGCATCTGCACACCAGAAATGAGCACCTTTTTAAAATGAGCCAAATTGAAGCAGAACACATTGTTGGAGTGTCAGAATGCATAGATAGAAGGCAAATAAGCGTTCTATGGCTTTATTTCGCTTAGTTGCTTACTCTTGAGTAGAACTGCAAGTTCACTCCAGAAATGAGCACCTTTGTAAAATGAGCCAAATTGAAGCAGAACACATTGTTGGAGTGTCAGAATGCATAGATAGAAGGCAAATAAGCGTTCCATGGCTTTATTTCGCTTAGTTGCTTACTCTTGAGTAGAACTGCATCCGCACTCCAGAAATAAGCACCTTCATGAAATGAGCCAAATTGAAGCAGAACACATTGTTGGAGTGTCAGAATGCATAGATAGAAGGCAAATAAGCGTTCTATGACTTTATTTCGCTTAGTTGCTTACTCTTGAGTAGAACTGCGACCGCACTCCAGAAATGAGCACCTTTGTAAAATGAGCCAAATTGAAGCAGAACACATTGTTGGAGTGTCAGAATGCATAGAAAGAAGGCAAGTAAGCGTTCTATGGCTTTATTTCGCTTAGTTGCTTACTCTTGAATAGAAATGCATCTGCACTCCAGAAATGAGCACCTTTGTAAATGAGCCAAATTGAAGCAGAAGACATTGTTGGAGTGTCAGAATGCATAGATAGAAGGCAAATAAGCGTTCTATGGCTTTATTTCGCTTAGTTGCTTACTCTTGAGTAGAACTGCATGTTCATTCCAGAAATAAGCACCTTTGTAAAATGAGCCAAATTGAAGCAGAACACATTGTTGGAGTGTCAGAATGCATAGATGGAAGGCAAATAAGCCTTCTATGGCTTTATTTCGCTTAGTTGCTTACTCTTGAATAGAAATGCATCTTCACTCCAGAAATGAGCACCTTTGTAAAATGAGCCAAATTGAAGCAGAAGACATTGTTGGAGTGTCAGAATGCATAGATAGAAGGCAAATAAGCGTTCTATGGCTTTCTTTTGCTTAGTAGCTTACTCTTGAGTAGAACAGCATCCGCACTCCAGAAATAAGCACCTTTGTAAAATGAGCCAAATTGAAGCAGAACACATTGTTGAAGTTTCAGAATGCATAGATTGAAGGCCAATAAGCGTTCTATGGCTTTATTTCGCTTAGTTGCTTACTCTTGAGTAGAACAGCATCCGCACTCCAGAAATAAGCACCTTTGTAAAATGAGCCTAATTGAAGCAGAACACATTGTTGGAGTGTCAGAATGCATAGAAAGAAGGCAAGTAAGCGTTCCATGGCTTTATTTCGCTTAGTTGCTTACTCTTGAGTAGAACTGCATCCGCACTCCAGAAATAAGCACCTTCATGAAATGAGCCAAATTGAAGCAGAACACATTGTTGGAGTGTCAGAATGCATAGATAGAAGGCAAATAAGCGTTCTATGACTTTATTTCGCTTAGTTGCTTACTCTTGAGTAGAACTGCATCCGCACTCCAGAAATGAGCACCTTTGTAAAATGAGCCAAATTGAAGCAGAACACATTGTTGGAGTGTCAGAATGCATAGAAAGAAGGCAAGTAAGCGTTCTATGGCTTTATTTCGCTTAGTTGCTTACTCTTGAATAGAAATGCATCTGCACTCCAGAAATGAGCACCTTTGTAAATGAGCCAAATTGAAGCAGAAGACATTGTTGGAGTGTCAGAATGCATAGATAGAAGGCAAATAAGCGTTCTATGGCTTTATTTCGCTTAGTTGCTTACTCTTGAGTAGAACTGCATGTTCATTCCAGAAATAAGCACCTTTGTAAAATGAGCCAAATTGAAGCAGAACACATTGTTGGAGTGTCAGAATGCATAGATGGAAGGCAAATAAGCGTTCTATGGCTTTATTTCGCTTAGTTGCTTACTCTTGAATAGAAATGCATCTTCACTCCAGAAATGAGCACCTTTGTAAAATGAGCCAAATTGAAGCAGAAGACATTGTTGGAGTGTCAGAATGCATAGATAGAAGGCAAATAAGCGTTCTATGGCTTTCTTTTGCTTAGTAGCTTACTCTTGAGTAGAACAGCATCCGCACTCCAGAAATAAGCACCTTTGTAAAATGAGCCAAATTGAAGCAGAACACATTGTTGAAGTTTCAGAATGCATAGATTGAAGGCCAATAAGCGTTCTATGGCTTTATTTCGCTTAGTTGCTTACTCTTGAGTAGAACAGCATCCGCACTCCAGAAATAAGCACCTTTGTAAAATGAGCCTAATTGAAGCAGAACACATTGTTGGAGTGTCAGAATGCATAGAAAGAAGGCAAGTAAGCGTTCTATGGCTTTATTTCGCTTAGTTGCTTACTCTTGAATAGAAATGCATCTGCACTCCAGAAATGAGCACCTTTGTAAAATGAGCCAAATTGAAGCAGAAGACATTGTTGGAGTGTCAGAATGCATAGATAGAAGGCAAATAAGCGTTCTATGGCTTTATTTCGCTTAGTTGCTTACTCTTGAGTAGAACTGCATGTTCACTCCAGAAATAAGCACCTTTGTAAAATGAGCCAAATTGAAGCAGAACACATTGTTGGAGTGTCAGAATGCATAGATAGAAGGCAAATAAGCGTTCTATGGCTTTATTTCGCTTAGTTGCTTACTCTTGAATAGAAATGCATCTTCACTCCAGAAATGAGCACCTTTGTAAAATGAGCCAAATTGAAGCAGAAGACATTGTTGGAGTGTCAGAATGCATAGATAGAAGGCAAATAAGCGTTCTATGGCTTTCTTTTGCTTAGTAGCTTACTCTTGAGTAGAACAGCATCCGCACTCCAGAAATAAGCACCTTTGTAAAATGAGCCAAATTGAAGCAGAACACATTGTTGAAGTTTCAGAATGCATAGATTGAAGGCCAATAAGCGATCTATGGCTTTATTTCGCTTAGTTGCTTACTCTTGAGTAGAACAGCATCCGCACTCCAGAAATAAGCACCTTTGTAAAATGAGCCTAATTGAAGCAGAACACATTGTTGGAGTGTCAGAATGCATAGAAAGAAGGCAAGTAAGCGTTCTGTGGCTTTATTTCGCTTAGTTGCTTACTCTTGAGTAGAAATGCATCTGCACTCCAGTAATAAGCACCTTTGTAAAATGAGCCAAATTGAAGCAGAAAACATTGTTGGAGTGTCAGAATGCATAGATAGAAGGCAAATAAGCGTTCTATGGCTTTATTTCGCTTAGTTGCTTACTCTTGAGTAGAACTGCATGTTCACTCCAGAAATAAGCACCTTTGTAAATTGAGCCAAATTGAAGCAGAACACATTGTTGGAGTGTCAGAATGCATAGATAGAAGGCAAATAAGCGTTCTATGGCTTTATTTCGCTTAGTTGCTTACTCTTGAGTAGAACAGCATCCGCACTCCAGAAATAAGCACCTTTGTAAAATGAGCCTAATTGAAGCAGAACACATTGTTGGAGTGTCAGAATGCATAGAAAGAAGGCAAGTAAGCGTGCTATGGCTTTATTTCGCTTAGTTGCTTACTCTTGAGTAGACATGCATCTGCACTCCAGTAATAAGCACCGTTGTAAATTGAGCCAAATTTAAGCAAAACACGTTGTTGGAATGTCAGAATGCATGGATAGAAGGGAAATAAGCGTTCTATGGCTTTATTTCGCTTAGTTGCTTACTCTTGAGTAGAAATGCATCTGCACTCCTGAAATAAGAACCTTTGTAAAATGAGCCAAATTGAAGCAGAACACATTGTTGGAGTGTCAGAATGCAGAGATAGAAGGCAAATAAGCGTTCTATGGCTTTATTTCGCTTAGTTGCTTACTCTTGAGTAGAACAGCATCCGCACTCCAGAAATGGGCACCTTTGTAAAATGAGCCTAATTGAAGCAGAACACATTGTTGGAGTGTCAGAATGCATAGAAAGAAGGCAAGTAAGCGTTCTGTGGCTTTATTTCGCTTAGTTGCTTACTCTTGAGTAGGAATGCATCTGCACTCCAGTAATAAGCACCTTTGTAAAATGAGCCAAATTGAAGCAGAATACATTGTTGGAGTGTCAGAATGCATAGATAGAAGGCAAATAAGCGTTCTATGGCTTTATTTCGCTTAGTTGCTTACTCTTGAGTAGAACTGCATGTTCACTCCAGAAATAAGCACCTTTGTAAATTGAGCCAAATTGAAGCAGAACACATTGTTGGAGTGTCAGAATGCATAGATAGAAGGCAAATAAGCGTTCTATGGCTTTATTTCGCTTAGTTGCTTACTCTTGAGTAGAACAGCATCCGCACTCCAGAAATAAGCACCTTTGTAAAATGAGCCTAATTGAAGCAGAACACATTGTTGGAGTGTCAGAATGCATAGAAAGAAGGCAAATAACCGTTCTATGGCTTTATTTCGCTTAGTTGCTTACTCTTGAGTAGAACTGCAATTCACTCCAGAAATAAGCACCTTTGTTAAATGAGCCAAATTGAAGCAGAACACATTGTTGGAGTGTCAGAATGCATAGATAGAAGGCAAATAACCGTTCTATGGCTTTATTTCGCTTAGTTGCTTACTCTTGAATAGAAATGCATCTGCACACCAGAAATGAGCACCTTTTTAAAATGAGCCAAATTGAAGCAGAACACATTGTTGGAGTGTCAGAATGCATAGATAGAAGGCAAATAAGCGTTCTATGGCTTTCTTTCGCTTAGTTGCTTACTCTTGAGTAGAACTGCAAGTTCACTCCAGAAATGAGCACCTTTGTAAAATGAGCCAAATTGAAGCAGAACACATTGTTGGAGTGTCAGAATGCATGGATAGAAGGCAAATAAGCGTTCTATGGCTTTATTTCGCTTAGTTGCTTACTGTTGAGAAGAAATGCATCTGCACTCCTGAAAAAAGCACCTTTGTAAAATGAGCCAAATTGAAGCAGAACACATTGTTGGAGTGTCAGAATGCATAGAAAGAAGGAAAGTAAGCGTGCTATGGCGTTATTTCTCTTAGTTGCTTACTCTTGAGTAGAACTGCATGTTCACTCCAGGAAAAAAGCACCTTTGTAAAATGAGCCAAATTGAAGCAGAACACATTGTTGGAGTGTCAGAATGCATAGATAGAAGGCAAATAAGCGTTCTATGGCTTTATTTCGCTTAGTTGCTTACTCTTGAGTAGAACTGCATGTTCACTCCAGAAATAAGCACCTTTGTAAAATGAGCCAAATTGAAGCAGAACACATTGTTGGAGTGTCAGAATGCATAGATGGAAGGCAAATAAGCGTTCTATGGCTTTATTTCGCTTAGTTGCTTACTCTTGAATAGAAATGCATCTTCACTCCAGAAATGAGCAACTTTGTAAAATGAGCCAAATTGAAGCAGAAGACATTGTTGGAGTGTCAGAATGCATAGATAGAAGGCAAATAAGCGTTCTATGGCTTTCTTTTGCTTAGTAGCTTACTCTTGAGTAGAACAGCATCCGCACTCCAGAAATAAGCACCTTTGTAAAATGAGCCAAATTGAAGCAGAACACATTGTTGAAGTTTCAGAATGCATAGATTGAAGGCCAATAAGCGTTCTATGGCTTTATTTCGCTTAGTTGCTTACTCTTGAGTAGAACAGCATCCGCACTCCAGAAATAAGCACCTTTGTAAAATGAGCCAAATTGAAGCAGAACACATTGTAGGAGTGTCAGAATGCATAGATAGAAGGCAAATAAGCGTTCTATGGCTTTATTTCGCTTAGTTGCTTACTCTTGAGTAGAAATGCATCTGCAATCCAGAAATATGCACCGTTGTAAATTGAGCCAAATTTAAGCAAAACACGTTGTAGGAGTGTCAGAATGCATGGACAGAAGGCAAATAAGCGTTCTATGGCTTTATTTCGCTTAGTTGCTTACTCTTGAGTAGAACTGCATATTCACTCCAGAAATAAGCAACTTTGTAAAATGAGCCAAATTGAAGCAGAACACATTGTTGGAGTGTCAGAATGCATAGATAGGAGGCAAATAAGCGTTCTATGGCTTTATTTCGCTTAGTTGCTTACTCTTGAGTAGAAATGCATCTGCAGTCCAGAAATAAGCACCTTTGTAAAATGAGCCATATTGAAGCAGAACACATTGATGGAGTGTCAGAATGCATGGACAGAAGGCAAATAAGCGTTCTATGGCTTTATTTCGCTTAGTTGCTTACTCTTGAGTAGAACTACATCTGCACTCCAGAAATATGCACCGTTGTAAATTGAGCCAAATTTAAGCAAAACACGTTGTAGGAGTGTCAGAATGCATGGATAGAAGGCAAATAAGCGTTCTATGGCTTTATTTCGCTTAGTTGCTTACTGTTGAGTAGAAATGCATCTGCACTCCTGAAATAAGCACCTTTGTAAAATGAGCCAAGTTGAAGCAGAACACATTGTTGGAGTGTCAGAATGCATAGATAGGAGGCAAATAAGCGTTCTATGGCTTTATTTCGCTTAGTTGCTTACTCTTGAGTAGAACTGCATCCGCACTCCAGAAATAAGCAACTTTGTAAAATGAGCCAAATTGAAGCAAAACACATTGTTGGCGTGTCAGAATGCATAGAAAGAAGGAGAGTAAGCGTTCTATGGCTTTATTTCGCTTAGTTGCTTCCTCTTGAGTAGAACTGCATATTCACTCCAGAAATAAGCAACTTTGTAAAATGAGCCAAATTGAAGCAGAACACATTGTTGGAGTGTCAGAATGCATAGAAAGAAGGAAAGTAAGCGTTCTATGGCTTTATTTTGCTTAGTTGCTTACTCTTGAGTAGAACTGCATCTGCACTCCAGAAATATGCACCGTTGTAAATTGAGCCAAATTTAAGCAAAACACGTTGTAGGAGTGTCAGAATGCATGGATAGAAGGCAAATAAGCGTTCTATGGCTTTATTTCGCTTAGTTGCTTACTCTTTAGTAGAACTGCATATTCACTCCAGAAATAAGCAACTTTGTAAAATGAGCCAAATTGACGCAGAACACATTGTTGGAGTGTCAGAATGCATAGATAGGAGGCAAATCAGCGTTCTATGGCTTTATTTCGCTTAGTTGCTTACTCTTGAGTAGAACTGCATCCGCACTCCAGAAATAAGCACCGTTGTAAATTGAGCCAAATTTAAGCAAAACACGTTGTTGGAGTGTCAGAATGCATGGATAGAAGGCAAATAAGCGTTCTATGGCTTTATTTCGCTTAGTTGCTTACTCTTTAGTAGAACTGCATATTCACTCCAGAAATAAGCAACTTTGTAAAATGAGCCAAATTGAAGCAGAATACATTGTTGGAGTGTCATAATGCATAGATAGAAGGCAAATAAGCATTCTATGGCTTTATTTCGCTTAGTTGCTTACTCTTGAGTAGAACAGCATCTGCACTCCAGAAATAAGCACCTTTGTAAAATGAGCCTAATTGAAGCAGAACACATTGTTGGAGTGTCAGAATGCATAGAAAGAAGGCAAGTAAGCATTCTATGGCTTTATTTCGCTTAGTTGCTTACTCTTGAGTAGAACTGCATCCGCACTCCAGTAATAAGCACCTTTGTAAAATGAGCCTAATTGAAGCAGAACACATTGTTGGAGTGTCAGAATGCATAGAAAGAAGGCAAGTAAGCGTTCTATGGCTTTATTTCGCTTAGTTGCTTACTCTTTAGTAGAACTGCAATTCACTCCAGAAATAAGCACCTTTGTTAAATGAGCCAAATTGAAGCAGAACACATTGTTGGAGTGTCAGAATGCATAGATAGAAGGCAAATAACCGTTCTATGGCTTTATTTCGCTTAGTTGCTTACTCTTGAATAGAAATGCATCTGCACACCAGAAATGAGCACCTTTGTAAAATGAGCCAAATTGAAGCAGAACACATTGTTGGAGTGTCAGAATGCATAGAAAGAAGGAAAGTAAGCGTGCTATGGCTTTATTTCTCTTAGTTGCTTACTCTTGAGTAGAACTGCATGTTCACTCCAGGAAAAAAGCACCTTTGTAAAATAAGTCAAATTGAAGCAGAACACATTGTTGGAGTGTCAGAATGCATAGATAGAAGGCAAATAAGCGTTCTATGGCTTTATTTCGCTTAGTTGCTTACTCTTGAGTAGAACTGCATGTTCACTCCAGAAATAAGCACCTTTGTAAATTGAGCCAAATTGAAGCAGAACACATTGTTGGAGTGTCAGAATGCATAGATAGAAGGCAAATAAGCGTTCTATGGCTTTATTTCGCTTAGTTGCTTACTCTTGAGTAGAACTGCATGTTTACTCCTGAAATATGCACCGTTGTAAATTGAGCCAAACTTAAGCAAAACACGTTGTTGGAGTGTCAGAATGCATAGATAGAAGGCAAATAAGCGTTCTATGGCTTTATTTCATAGAATCATAGAATCATAGAATCATAGAGTTGGAAGAGACCACAAGGGCCATCCAGTCCAACCCCCTGCCAAGCAGGAAACACCATCAAAGCATTCCTGACAGATGGCTGTCAAGCCTCTGCTTAAAGACCTCCAAAGAAGGAGACTCCACCACACTCCTTGTCAGCAAATTCCACTGCCGAACAGCTCTTACTGTCAGGAAGTTCTTCCTAATGTTTAGGTGGAATTTTCTTTCTTGTAGTTTGAATCCGTTGCTCCGTGTCCGCTTCTCTGGAGCAGCAGAAAACAACCTTTCTCCCTCCTTTATATGACATCCTTTTATATATTTGAACATGGTTATCATATCACCCCTTAACCTTCTCTTCTCCAGGCTAAACATACCCAGCTCCCTAAGCCGTTCCTCATAAGGCATCGTTTCCAGGCCTTTGACCATTTTGGTTGCCTTCTTCTGGACACGTTCCAGCTTATCAGTATCCTTCTTGAACTGTGGTGCCCAGAACTGGACACAATACTCCAGGTGAGGTCTGACCAGAGCAGAATACAGTGGTACTATTACTTCCCTTGATCTAGATGCTATACTCCTATTGATGCAGCCCAGAATTGCATTGGCTTTTTTAGCTGCTGCATCACACTGCTGACTCATGTCAAGTTTGTGGTCAACCAAAACTCCTAGATCCTTTTCACATGTACTGCTCTCAAGCCAGGTGTCTCCCATCCTGTATTTGTGCCTTTCATTTTTTTTGCCCAAGTGTAGTACTTTACATTTCTCCTTGTTAAAATTCATCTTGTTTGCTTTGGCCCAGTTGTCTAATCTGTTAAGGTCATTCTGAAGTGTGATCCTGTCCTCTGGGGTGTTAGCCACCCCTCCCAATTTGGTGTCATCTGCAAACTTGCTCAGGATGCCCTCAAGCCCACCATCCAAGTCATTGATAAAGATGTTGAACAAGACTGGGCCCAAGACAGAACCCTGTGGCACCCCACTAGTCACTACTCTCCAGGATGAGGAGGAGCCATTGATGAGCACCCTTTGGGTTCGGTCAGTAAGCCAGCTACAAATCCACTGAATGGTAGCATTGGCTAGCCCACATTTTACCAGCTTCTTTACAAGAATATCATGGGGCACCTTGTCAAAGGCCTTGCTGAAATCAAGATAGGCTACATCCACAGCGTTCCCTTCATCTACCAGGCTTGTAATTCTGTCAAAAAATGAGATCAGATTAGTCTGACATGACTTATTTTTCAGGAACCCATGCTGACTTTTAGTGATCACAGAGTTTCTTTCTAGGTGCTCACAGACTGTTTGCTTAATGATCTGCTCTAGAATCTTTCCTGGTATTGATGTCAGGCTGACTGGGCGGTAATTGTTTGGGTCCTCTCTTTTCCCCTTTTTGAAAATAGGGACAACATTTGCCCTCCTCCAGTCTGCTGGAACTTCGCCTGTTCTCCAGGAATTTTCAAAGATTATTGCCAGTGGTTCTGAAATCACCTCTGCCAGTTCTTTTAATACTCTTGGATGTAGTTCATCTGGCCCTGGAGACTTGAATACATCTAAACTAGCCAAGTATTCTTGTACTACCTCCTTACTTATTCTGGGCTGTGTTTCCCCTGCTGAATCATCTGCTCCATATTCTTCAGGTCGGGCGTTTTTTTCTTTCTTGGAGAAGACTGAGGCAAAGAAGGCATTGAGGAGTTCTGCCCTTTCTCTGTCCCCTGTTTGCATTTCACCATCTTCTCCTCTGAGTGATCCCACTGTTTCCTTGTTTTTCCTTTTGCTACGGACATACCCATAAAAGCCCTTTTTGTTGCTTTTAACCTCTCTGGCGAGCCTGAGTTCATTCTGTGCTTTAGCTTTTCTGACTTTGTCTCTACACGTGCTGGCTATATGTTTGAATTCCTCTCTGGAGATTTCCCCCCTTTTCCATTTTTTGTACATATCCCTTTTAAATCTTAACTCAGTCAAAAGTTCTTTAGATAGCCAGCCTGGCTTCTTTAGGCACCTTCCATGTTTCCGTCTCATTGGTATTGCCTGAAGTTGTGCTTTTAATATCTCCCTTTTAACAAACTCCCAACCATCATGAACTCCCTTCCCTTTTAGTATTACTGTCCATGGGATTTCACCCAGCGTTTCCCTAAGTTTTCTGAAGTCGGCTTTCTTAAAGTCTAGAATTTGGACCTTAGTATGCTTGGTTGCTCCTTTCCGCTGGATAATAAACTCCAGAAGAGCATGGTCACTCCCACCTAATGATCCTGCCACTTCTACCCCACTAACCAAGTCATCACTATTGGTTAGGACCAGATCTAAAATGGCTGATCCTCTTGTTGCTTCTCCCACTTTCTGGACAATGAAGTTGTCTGCAAGGCCAGTGAGGAATCTGTTCGACCTTATGCTCTTGGCTGAGTTTGACATCCAACAAATATCAGGATAGTTGAAATCCCCCATTACTACTATCTCACTTCCATTGGAATGCTTGGCCATCTGTTCCAGGAAGGCATCATCTGTGTCCTCAGTTTGGCTTGGGGATCTATAGTAAACTCCCACAATGAGATCACTGTTGTTTTTCTCTCCCTTAATTTTGACCCAGATACTCTCAATTTCGCTTAGTTGCTTACTCTTGAGTAGAAATGCATCTGCACTCCAGAAATAAGCACCTTTGTAAAATGAGCCATATTGAAGCAGAACACATTGATGGAGTGTCAGAATGCATAGATAGAAGGCAAATAAGCGTTCTATGGCTTTATTTCGCTTAGTTGCTTACTCTTGAGTAGAACTGCATCAGCACTCCAGAAATGAGCAGCTTTGTAAAATGAGCCAAAGTGAAGCAAAACACATTGTTGGAGTGTCAGAATGCATAGATAGAAGGCAAATAAGCGTTCTATGGCTTTATTTCGCTTAGTTGCTTACTCTTGAGTAGAACTGCATCCGCACTCCAGAAATAAGCACCTTCATGAAATGAGCCAAATTGAAGCAGAACACATTGTTGGAGTGTCAGAATGCATAGATAGAAGGCAAATAAGCGTTCTATGACTTTATTTCGCTTAGTTGCTTACTCTTGAGTAGAACTGCATCCGCACTCCAGAAATGAGCACCTTTGTAAAATGAGCCAAATTGAAGCAGAACACATTGTTGGAGTGTCAGAATGCATAGATGGAAGGCAAATAAGCGTTCTATGGCTTTATTTCGCTTAGTTGCTTACTCTTGAATAGAAATGCATCTTCACTCCAGAAATGAGCACCTTTGTAAAATGAGCCAAATTGAAGCAGAAGACATTGTTGGAGTGTCAGAATGCATAGATAGAAGGCAAATAAGCGTTCTATGGCTTGCTTTTGCTTAGTAGCTTACTCTTGAGTAGAACAGCATCCGCACTCCAGAAATAAGCACCTTTGTAAAATGAGCCAAATTGAAGCAGAACACATTGTTGAAGTTTCAGAATGCATAGATTGAAGGCCAATAAGCGTTCTATGGCTTTAATCGCTTAGTTGCTTACTCTTGAGTAGAACTGCATCCGCACTCCAGAAATAAGCACCTTTATGAAATGAGCCAAATTGAAGCAGAAGACATTGTTGGAGTGTCAGAATGCATAGATAGAAGGCAAATAAGCGTTCTATGGCTTTATTTCGCTTAGTTGCTTACTCTTGAGTAGAACTGCATGTTCACTCCAGAAATAAGCACCTTTGTAAAATGAGCCAAATTGAAGCAGAAGACATTGTTGGAGTGTCAGAATGCATAGATAGAAGGCAAATAAGCGTTCTATGGCTTTCTTTTGCTTAGTAGCTTACTCTTGAGTAGAACAGCATCCGCACTCCAGAAATAAGCACCTTTGTAAAATGAGCCAAATTGAAGCAGAACACATTGTTGAAGTTTCAGAATGCATAGATTGAAGGCCAATAAGCGATCTATGGCTTTATTTCGCTTAGTTGCTTACTCTTGAGTAGAACAGCATCCGCACTCCAGAAATAAGCACCTTTGTAAAATGAGCCTAATTGAAGCAGAACACATTGTTGGAGTGTCAGAATGCATAGAAAGAAGGCAAGTAAGTATTCTATGGCTTTATTTCGCTTAGTTGCTTACTCTTGAGTAGAAATGCATCTGCACTCCAGTAATAAGCACCGTTGTCAATTGAGCCAAATTTAAGCAAAACACGTTGTTGGAATGTCAGAATGCATGGATAGAAGGGAAATAAGCGTTCTATGGCTTTATTTCGCTTAGTTGCTTACTCTTGAGTAGAAATGCATCTGCACTCCTGAAATAAGAACCTTTGTAAAATGAGCCAAATTGAAGCAGAACACATTGTTGGAGTGTCAGAATGCATAGATAGAAGGCAAATAAGCGTTCTATGGCTTTATTTCGCTTAGTTGCTTACTCTTGAGTAGAACAGCATCCGCACTCCAGAAATAAGCACCTTTGTAAAATGAGCCTAATTGAAGCAGAACACATTGTTGGAATGTCAGAATGCATAGAAAGAAGGCAAGTAAGCGTTCTGTGGCTTTATTTCGCTTAGTTGCTTACTCTTGAGTAGAAATGCATCTGCACTCCAGTAATAAGCACCTTTGTAAAATGAGCCAAATTGAAGCAGAATACATTGTTGGAGTGTCAGAATGCATAGATAGAAGGCAAATAAGCGTTCTATGGCTTTATTTCGCTTAGTTGCTTACTCTTGAGTAGAACTGCATGTTCACTCCAGAAATAAGCACCTTTGTAAATTGAGCCAAATTGAAGCAGAACACATTGTTGGAGTGTCAGAATGCATAGATAGAAGGCAAATAAGCGTTCTATGGCTTTATTTCGCTTAGTTGCTTACTCTTGAGTAGAACAGCATCCGCACTCCAGAAATAAGCACCTTTGTAAAATGAGCCTAATTGAAGCAGAACACATTGTTGGAGTGTCAGAATGCATAGAAAGAAGGCAAGTAAGCGTTCTATGGCTTTATTTCGCTTAGTTGCTTACTCTTGAGTAGAACAGCATCCGCACTCCAGAAATAAGCACCTTTGTTAAATGAGCCAAATTGAAGCAGAACACATTGTTGGAGTGTCAGAATGCATAGATAGAAGGCAAATAACCGTTCTATGGCTTTATTTCGCTTAGTTGCTTACTCTTGAATAGAAATGCATCTGCACACCAGAAATGAGCACCTTTTTAAAATGAGCCAAATTGAAGCAGAACACATTGTTGGAGTGTCAGAATGCATGGATAGAAGGCAAATAAGGGTTCTATGGCTTTATTTCGCTTAGTTGCTTACTGTTGAGAAGAAATGCATCTGCACTCCTGAAAAAAGCACCTTCGTAAAATGAGCCAAATTGAAGCAGAACACATTGTTGGAGTGTCAGAATGCATAGAAAGAAGGAAAGTAAGCGTGCTATGGCTTTATTTCTCTTAGTTGCTTACTCTTGAGTAGAACTGCATGTTCACTCCAGGAAAAAAGCACCTTTGTAAAATAAGTCAAATTGAAGCAGAACACATTGTTGGAGTGTGAGAATGCATAGATAGAAGGCAAATAAGCGTTCTATGGCTTTATTTCGCTTAGTTGCTTACTCTTGAGTAGAACTGCATGTTCACTCCAGAAATAAGCACCTTTGTAAAATGAGCCAAATTGAAGCAGAACACATTGTTGGAGTGTCAGAATGCATAGATAGAGGGCAAATAAGCGTTCTATGGCTTTATTTCGCTTAGTTGCTTACTCTTGAATAGGAATGCATCTGCACTCCAGAAATGAGCACCTTTGTAAAATGAGCCAAATTGAAGCAGAACACATTGTTGGAGTGTCAGAATGCATAGATAGAAGGCAGATAAGCATTCTATGGCTTTATTTCGCTTAGTTGCTTACTCTTGAATAGAAATGCATATGCACTCCAGTAATAAGCACCTTTGTAAAATGAGCCATATTGAAGCAGAACACATTGTTGGAGTGTCAGAATGCATAGAAAGAAGGCAAGTAAGCGTTCTATGGCTTTATTTCGCTTAGTTGTTTACTCTTGAGTAGAAATGCATCTGCACTCCAGTAATAAGCACCTTTGTAAAATGAGCCAATTGAAGCATAACACATTGTTGGAGTGTCAGAATGCATAGAAAGAAGGCAAGTAAGCGTTCTATGGCTTTATTTCGCTTAGTTGCTTACTCTTGAATAGAAATGCATCTTCACTCCAGAAATGAGCACCTTTGTAAAATGAGCCAAATTGAAGCAGAAGACATTGTTGGAGTGTCAGAATGCATAGATAGAAGGCAAATAAGCGTTCTATGGCTTTCTTTTGCTTAGTAGCTTACTCTTGAGTAGAACAGCATCCGCACTCCAGAAATAAGCACCTTTATAAAATGAGCCAAATTGAAGCAGAACACATTGTTGAAGTTTCAGAATGCATAGATTGAAGGCCAATAAGCGATCTATGGCTTTATTTCGCTTAGTTGCTTACTCTTGAGTAAAACAGCATCCGCACTCCAGAAATAAGCACCTTTGTAAAATGAGCCTAATTGAAGCAGAACACATTGTTGGAGTGTCAGAATGCATAGAAAGAAGGCAAGTAAGCATTCTATGGCTTTATTTCGCTTAGTTGCTTACTCTTGAGTAGAAATGCATCTGCACTCCAGTAATAAGCACCGTTGTAAATTGAGCCAAATTTAAGCAAAACACGTTGTTGGAATGTCAGAATGCATGGATAGAAGGGAAATAAGCGTTCTATGGCTTTATTTCGCTTAGTTGCTTACTCTTGAGTAGAAATGCATCTGCACTCCTGAAATAAGAACCTTTGTAAAATGAGCCAAATTGAAGCAGAACACATTGTTGGAGTGTCAGAATGCATAGATAGAAGGCAAATAAGCGTTCTATGGCTTTATTTCGCTTAGTTGCTTACTCTTGAGTAGAATAGCATCCGCACTCCAGAAATAAGCACCTTTGTAAAATGAGCCAAATTGAAGCAGAACACATTGTTGGAGTGTCAGAATGCATAGAAAGGAGGAAAGTAAGCGTGCTATGGCTTTATTTCTCTTAGTTGCTTACTCTTGAATAGAAATGCATCTGCACACCAGAAATGAGCACCTTTGTAAATTGAGCCAAATTGAAGCAGAACACATTGTTGGAGTGTCAGAATGCATAGATAGAAGGCAAATAAGCGTTCTATGGCTTTATTTCGCTTAGTTGCTTACTCTTGAGTAGAACTGCATGTTTACTCCTGAAATATGCACCGTTCTAAATTGAGCCAAATTGAAGCAGAACACATTGTTGGAGTGTCAGAATGCATAGATAGAAGGCAAATAAGCGTTCTATGGCTTTATTTCGCTTAGTTGCTTACTCTTGAGTAGAATAGCATCCGCACTCCAGAAATAAGCACCTTTGTAAAATGAGCCTAATTGAAGCAGAACACATTGTTGGAGTGTCAGAATGCATAGAAAGAAGGCAAGTAAGCGTTCTATGGCTTTATTTCGCTTAGTTGCTTACTCTTGAGTAGAAATGCATCTGCACTCCAGTAATAAGCACCTTTGTAAAATGAGCCAAATTGAAGCAGAATACATTGTTGGAGTGTCAGAATGCATAGATAGAAGGCAAATAAGCGTTCTATGGTTTTATTTCGCTTAGTTGCTTACTCTTGAATAGAAATGCATCTGCACACCAGAAATGAGCACCTTTTTAAAATGAGCCAAATTGAAGCAGAACACATTGTTGGAGTGTCAGAATGCATAGATAGAAGGCAAATAAGCGTTCTATGGCTTTATTTCGCTTAGTTGCTTACTCTTGAGTAGAACTGCAAGTTCACTCCAGAAATGAGCACCTTTGTAAAATGAGCCTAATTGAAGCAGAACACATTGTTGGAGTGTCAGAATGCATAGAAAGAAGGCAAGTAAGCGTTCTATGGCTTTATTTCGCTTAGTTGCTTACTCTTGAGTAGAAATGCATCTGCACTCCAGTAATAAGCACCTTTGTAAAATGAGCCAAATTGAAGCAGAATACATTGTTGGAGTGTCAGAATGCATAGATAGAAGGCAAATAAGCGTTCTATGGTTTTATTTCGCTTAGTTGCTTACTCTTGAATAGAAATGCATCTGCACACCAGAAATGAGCACCTTTTTAAAATGAGCCAAATTGAAGCAGAACACATTGTTGGAGTGTCAGAATGCATAGATAGAAGGCAAATAAGCGTTCTATGGCTTTATTTCGCTTAGTTGCTTACTCTTGAGTAGAACTGCAAGTTCACTCCAGAAATGAGCACCTTTGTAAAATGAGCCAAATTGAAGCAGAACACATTGTTGGAGTGTCAGAATGCATAGATAGAAGGCAAATAAGCGTTCTATGGCTTTATTTCGCTTAGTTGCTTACTCTTGAGTAGAACAGCATCCGCACTCCAGAAATAAGCACCTTTGTAAAATGAGCCTAATTGAAGCAGAACACATTGTTGGAGTGTCAGAATGCATAGAAAGAAGGCAAGTAAGCGTTCTATGGCTTTATTTCGCTTAGTTGCTTACTCTTGAGTAGAACTGCAATTCACTCCAGAAATAAGCACCTTTGTTAAATGAGCCAAATTGAAGCAGAACACATTGTTGGAGTGTCAGAATGCATGGATAGAAGGCAAATAAGGGTTCTATGGCTTTATTTCGCTTAGTTGCTTACTGTTGAGAAGAAATGCATCTGCACTCCTGAAAAAAGCACCTTTGTAAAATGAGCCAAATTGAAGCAGAACACATTGTTGGAGTGTCAGAATGCATAGAAAGGAGGAAAGTAAGCGTGCTATGGCTTTATTTCTCTTAGTTGCTTACTCTTGAATAGAAATGCATCTGCACACCAGAAATGAGCACCTTTGTAAATTGAGCCAAATTGAAGCAGAACACATTGTTGGAGTGTCAGAATGCATAGATAGAAGGCAAATAAGCGTTCTATGGCTTTATTTCGCTTAGTTGCTTACTCTTGAGTAGAACTGCATGTTTACTCCTGAAATATGCACCGTTCTAAATTGAGCCAAACTTAAGCAAAACACGTTGTTGGAGTGTCAGAATGCATAGATAGAAGGCAAATAAGCGTTCTATGGCTTTATTTCGCTTAGTTGCTTACTCTTGAGTAGAAATGCATCTGCACTCCAGAAATAAGCACCTTTGTAAAATGAGCCATATTGAAGCAGAACACATTGATGGAGTGTCAGAATGCATAGATAGAAGGCAAATAAGCGTTCTATGGCTTTATTTCGCTTGGTTGCTTACTCTTGAGAAGAACTGCATCAGCACTCCAGAAATGAGCAGCTTTGTAAAATGAGCCAAAATGAAGCAAAACACATTGTTGGAGTGTCAGAATGCATAGATAGAAGGCAAATAAGCGTTCTATGTCTTTATTTCGCTTAGTTGCTTACTCTTGAGTAGAACTGCATCCGCACTCCAGAAATAAGCACCTTTATGAAATGAGCCAAATTGAAGCAGAACACATTGTTGGAGTGTCAGAATGCATAGATAGAAGGCAAATAAGCGTTCTATGACTTTATTTCGCTTAGTTGCTTACTCTTGAGTAGAACTGCATCCGCACTCCAGAAATGAGCACCTTTGTAAAATGAGCCAAATTGAAGCAGAACACATTGTTGGAGTGTCAGAATGCATAGAAAGAAGGCAAATAAGCATTCTATGGCTTTATTTCGCTTAGTTGCTTACTCTTGAGTAGAACTGCATGTTCACTCCAGAAATAAGCACCTTTGTAAAATGAGCCAAATTGAAGCAGAACACATTGTTGGAGTGTCAGAATGCATAGATGGAAGGCAAATAAGCGTTCTATGGCTTTATTTCGCTTAGTTGCTTACTCTTGAATAGAAATGCATCTTCACTCCAGAAATGAGCACCTTTGTAAAATGAGCCAAATTGAAGCAGAAGACATTGTTGGAGTGTCAGAATGCATAGATAGAAGGCAAATAAGCGTTTTATGGCTTTCTTTTGCTTAGTAGCTTACTCTTGAGTAGAACAGCATCCGCACTCCAGAAATAAGCACCTTTGTAAAATGAGCCAAATTGAAGCAGAACACATTGTTGAAGTTTCAGAATGCATAGATTGAAGGCCAATAAGCGTTCTATGGCTTTGTTTCGCTTAGTTGCTTACTCTTGAGTAGAACTGCATGTTCACTCCAGAAATGAGCACCTTAGTAAAATGAGCCAATTTGAAGCAGAACACATTGTTGGAGTGTCAGAATGCATAGATAGAAGGCAAATAAGCGTTCTATGGCTTTATTTCGCTTAGTTGCTTACTCTTGAGTAGAACAGCATCCGCACTCCAGAAATAAGCACCTTTGTAAAATGAGCCTAATTGAAGCAGAACACATTGTTGGAGTGTCAGAATGCATAGAAAGAAGGCAAGTAAGCGTTCTATGGCTTTATTTCGCTTAGTTGCTTACTCTTGAGTAGAACTGCAATTCACTCCAGAAATAAGCACCTTTGTTAAATGAGCCAAATTGAAGCAGAAAACATTGTTGGAGTGTCAGAATGCATAGATAGAAGGCAAATAAGCGTTCTATGGCTTTATTTCGCTTAGTTGCTTACTCTTGAATAGAAATGCATCTGCACACCAGAAATAAGCACCTTTGTAAATTGAGCCAAATTGAAGCAGAACACATTGTTGGAGTGTCAGAATGCATAGATAGAAGGCAAATAAGCGTTCTATGGCTTTATTTCGCTTAGTTGCTTACTCTTGAGTAGAACTGCATGTTTACTCCTGAAATATGCACCGTTGTAAATTGAGCCAAACTTAAGCAAAACACGTTGTTGGAGTGTCAGAATGCATAGATAGAAGGCAAATAAGCGTTCTATGGCTTTATTTCGCTTAGTTGCTTACTCTTGAGTAGAAATGCATCTGCACTCCAGAAATAAGCACCTTTGTAAAATGAGCCATATTGAAGCAGAACACATTGATGGAGTGTCAGAATGCATAGATAGAAGGCAAATAAGCGTTCTATGGCTTTATTTCGCTTGGTTGCTTACTCTTGAGTAGAACTGCATCAGCACTCCAGAAATGAGCAGCTTTGTAAAATGAGCCAAAGTGAAGCAAAACACATTGTTGGAGTGTCAGAATGCATAGATAGAAGGCAAATAAGCGTTCTATGTCTTTATTTCGCTTAGTTGCTTACTCTTGAGTAGAACTGCATCCGCACTCCAGAAATAAGCACCTTTATGAAATGAGCCAAATTGAAGCAGAACACATTGTTGGAGTGTCAGAATGCATAGATAGAAGGCAAATAAGCGTTCTATGACTTTATTTCGCTTAGTTGCTTACTCTTGAGTAGAACTGCATCCGCACTCCAGAAATGAGCACCTTTGTAAAATGAGCCAAATTGAAGCAGAACACATTGTTGGAGTGTCAGAATGCATAGAAAGAAGGCAAGTAAGCGTTCTATGGCTTTATTTCGCTTAGTTGCTTACTCTTGAATAGAAATGCATCTGCACTCCAGAAATGAGCACCTTTGTAAAATGAGCCAAATTGAAGCAGAAGACATTGTTGGAGTGTCAGAATGCATAGATAGAAGGCAAATAAGCGTTCTATGGCTTTATTTCGCTTAGTTGCTTACTCTTGAGTAGAACTGCATCCACACTCCAGAAATAAGCACCTTTGTAAAATGAGCCAAATTGAAGCAGAACACATTGTTGAACTTTCAGAATGCATAGATAGAAGGCAAATAAGCGTTCTATGGCTTTATTTCGCTTAGTTGCTTACTCTTGAGTAGAACTGCATGTTCACTCCAGAAATGAGCACCTTAGTAAAATGAGCCAATTTGAAGCAGAACACATTGTTGGAGTGTCAGAATGCATAGATAGGAGGCAAATAAGCGTTCTATGGCTTTATTTCGCTTAGTTGCTTACTCTTGAGTAGAACTGCATCCGCACTCCAGAAATAAGCAACTTTGTAAAATGAGCCAAATTGAAGCAAAACACATTGTTGGAGTGTCAGAATGCATGGATAGAAGGCAAATAAGGGTTCTATGGCTTTATTTCGCTTAGTTGCTTACTGTTGAGAAGAAATGCATCTGCACTCCTGAAAAAAGCAACTTTGTAAAATGAGCCAAATTGAAGCAAAACACATTGTTGGAGTGTCAGAATGCATAGAAAGAAGGAAAGTAAGCGTTCTATGGCTTTATTTCGCTTAGTTGCTTACTCTTGAATAGAAATGCATCTGCACACCAGAAATGAGCACCTTTTTAAAATGAGCCAAATTGAAGCAGAACACATTGTTGGAGTGTCAGAATGCATAGATAGAAGGCAAGTAAGCGTTCTATGGCTTTATTTCGCTTAGTTGCTTACTCTTGAGTAGAACTGCATATTCACTCCAGAAATAAGCAACTTTGTAAAATGAGCCAAATTGACGCAGAACACATTGTTGGAGTGTCAGAATGCATAGATAGAAGGCAAGTAAGCGTTCTATGGCTTTATTTCGCTTAGTTGCTTACTCTTGAGTAGAACTGCAATTCACTCCAGAAATAAGCACCTTTGTTAAATGAGCCAAATTGAAGCAGAAAACATTGTTGGAGTGTCAGAATGCATAGATAGAAGGCAAATAAGCGTTCTATGGCTTTATTTCGCTTAGTTGCTTACTCTTGAATAGAAATGCATCTGCACACCAGAAATAAGCACCTTTGTAAATTGAGCCAAATTGAAGCAGAACACATTGTTGGAGTGTCAGAATGCATAGATAGAAGGCAAATAAGCGTTCTATGGCTTTATTTCGCTTAGTTGCTTACTCTTGAGTAGAACTGCATGTTTACTCCTGAAATATGCACCGTTGTAAATTGAGCCAAACTTAAGCAAAACACGTTGTTGGAGTGTCAGAATGCATAGATAGAAGGCAAATAAGCGTTCTATGGCTTTATTTCGCTTAGTTGCTTACTCTTGAGTAGAAATGCATCTGCACTCCAGAAATAAGCACCTTTGTAAAATGAGCCATATTGAAGCAGAACACATTGATGGAGTGTCAGAATGCATAGATAGAAGGCAAATAAGCGTTCTATGGCTTTATTTCGCTTGGTTGCTTACTCTTGAGTAGAACTGCATCAGCACTCCAGAAATGAGCAGCTTTGTAAAATGAGCCAAAGTGAAGCAAAACACATTGTTGGAGTGTCAGAATGCATAGATAGAAGGCAAATAAGCGTTCTATGTCTTTATTTCGCTTAGTTGCTTACTCTTGAGTAGAACTGCATGTTCACTCCAGAAATGAGCACCTTAGTAAAATGAGCCAATTTTAAGCAGAACACATTGTTGGAGTGTCAGAATGCATAGATAGGAGGCAAATAAGCGTTCTATGGCTTTATTTCGCTTAGTTGCTTACTCTTGAGTAGAACTGCATCCGCACTCCAGAAATAAGCAACTTTGTAAAATGAGCCAAATTGAAGCAAAACACATTGTTGGAGTGTCAGAATGCATAGAAAGAAGGAAAGTAAGCGTTCTATGGCTTTATTTCGCTTAGTTGCTTACTCTTGAATAGAAATGCATCTGCACACCAGAAATGAGCACCTTTTTAAAATGAGCCAAATTGAAGCAGAACACATTGTTGGAGTGTCAGAATGCATAGATAGAAGGCAAATAAGCGTTTTATGGCTTTATTTCGCTTAGTTGCTTACTCTTGAGTCGAACTGCATGTTCACTCCAGAAATAAGCACCTTTTTAAAATGAGCCAAATTGAAGCAGAACACATTGTTGGAGTGTCAGAATGCATAGATAGAAGGCAAATAAGCGTTCTATGGCTTTATTTCGCTTAGTTGCTTACTCTTGAGTAGAACTGCATGTTCACTCCAGAAATAAGCACCTTTGTAAATTGAGCCAAATTGAAGCAGAACACATTGTTGGAGTGTCAGAATGCATAGATAGAAGGCAAATAAGCGTTCTATGGCTTTATTTCGCTTAGTTGCTTACTCTTGAGTAGAACTGCATGTTTACTCCTGAAATATGCACCGTTGTAAATTGAGCCAAACTTAAGCAAAACACGTTGTTGGAGTGTCAGAATGCATAGATAGAAGGCAAATAAGCGTTCTATGGCTTTATTTCGCTTAGTTGCTTACTCTTGAGTAGAACTGCATCTGCACTCCAGAAATATGCACCGTTGTAAAATGAGCCATATTGAAGCAAAACACATTGTTGGAGTGTCAGAATGCATAGATAGGAGGCAAATCAGCGTTCTATGGCTTTATTTCGCTTAGTTGCTTACTCTTGAGTAGAACTGCATATTCACTCCAGAAATAAGCAACTTTGTAAAATGAGCCAAATTGAAGCAAAACACATTGTTGGAGTGTCAGAATGCATAGAAAGAAGGAAAGTAAGCGTTCTATGGCTTTATTTCGCTTAGTTGCTTACTCTTGAGTAGAACTGCATATTCACTCCAGAAATAAGCAACTTTGTAAAATGAGCCAAAGTGAAGCAGAACACTTTGTTGGAGTGTCAGAATGCATAGATAGGAGGCAAATAAGTGTTCTATGGCTTTATTTCGCTTAGTTGCTTACTCTTGAGTAGAACTGCATGTTCACTCCAGGAAAAAAGCACCTTTGTAAAATGAGTCAAATTGAAGCAGAACACATTGTTGGAGTGTCAGAATGCATAGATAGAAGGCAAATAAGCGTTCTATGGCTTTATTACGCTTAGTTGCTTACTCTTGAGTAGAACTGCATGTTCACTCCAGAAATAAGCACCTTTGTAAATTGAGCCAAATTGAAGCAGAACACATTGTTGGAGTGCCAGAATGCATAGATAGAAGGCAAATAAGCGTTCTAAGGCTTTATTTCGCTTAGTTGCTTACTCTTGAGTAGAACTGCATGTTTACTCCTGAAATATGCACCGTTGTAAATTGAGCCAAACTTAAGCAAAACACGTTGTTGGAGTGTCAGAATGCATAGATAGAAGGCAAATAAGCGTTCTATGGCTTTATTTCGCTTAGTTGCTTACTCTTGAGTAGAACTGCATGTTCACTCCAGAAATATGCACCGTTGTAAAATGAGCCATATTGAAGCAGAACACATTGTTGGAGTGTCAGAATGCATAGATAGGAGGCAAATAAGCGTTCTATGGCTTTATTTCGCTTAGTTGCTTACTCTTGAGTAGAACTGCATATTCACTCCAGAAATAAGCAACTTTGTAAAATGAGCCAAATTGACGCAGAACACATTGTTGGAGTGTCAGAATGCATAGATAGAAGGCAAATAAGCGTTCTATGGCTTTATTTCGCTTAGTTGCTTACTCTTGAATAGAAATGCATCTTCACTCCAGAAATGAGCACCTTTGTAAAATGAGCCAAATTGAAGCAGAAGACATTGTTGGAGTGTCAGAATGCATAGATAGAAGGCAAATAAGCGTTCTATGGCTTTCTTTTGCTTAGTAGCTTACTCTTGAGTAGAATAGCATCCGCACTCCAGAAATAAGCACCTTTGTAAAATGAGCCAAATTGAAGCAGAACACATTGTTGAAGTTTCAGAATGCATAGATTGAAGGCCAATAAGCGTTCTATGGCTTTATTTCGCTTAGTTGCTTACTCTTGAGTAGAACTGCATCCGCACTCCAGAAATAAGCACCTTTATGAAATGAGCCAAATTGAAGCAGAACACATTGTTGGAGTGTCAGAATGCATAGATAGAAGGCAAATAAGCGTTCTATGGCTTTATTTCGCTTAGTTGCTTACTCTTGAGTAGAACAGCATCCGCACTCCAGAAATAAGCACCTTTGTAAAATGAGCCTAATTGAAGCAGAAGACATTGTTGGAGTGTCAGAATGCATAGATAGAAGGCAAATAAGCGTTCTATGGCTTTATTTCGCTTAGTTGCTTACTCTTGAGTAGAACTGCATGTTCACTCCAGAAATAAGCACCTTTGTAAAATGAGCCAAATTGAAGCAGAACACATTGTTGGAGTGTCAGAATGCATAGATGGAAGGCAAATAAGCGTTCTATGGCTTTATTTCGCTTAGTTGCTTACTCTTGAATAGAAATGCATCTTCACTCCAGAAATAAGCACCTTTGTAAAATGAGCCAAATTGAAGCAGAACACATTGTTGGAGTGTCAGAATGCATAGATGGAAGGCAAATAAGCGTTCTATGGCTTTATTTCGCTTAGTTGCTTACTCTTGAATAGAAATGCATCTTCACTCCAGAAATGAGCACCTTTGTAAAATGAGCCAAATTGAAGCAGAACACATTGTTGGAGTGTCAGAATGCATAGATAGGAGGCAAATAAGCGTTCTATGGCTTTATTTCGCTTAGTTGCTTACTCTTGAGTAGAACTGCATCCGCACTCCAGAAATAAGCAACTTTGTAAAATGAGCCAAATTGAAGCAAAACACATTGTTGGAGTGTCAGAATGCATAGAAAGAAGGAAAGTAAGCGTTCTATGGCTTTATTTCGCTTAGTTGCTTACTCTTGAGTAGAACTGCATGTTCACTCCAGAAATAAGCACCTTTGTTAAATGAGCCAAATTGAAGCAGAACACATTGTTGGAGTGTCAGAATGCATGGATAGAAGGCAAATAAGGGTTCTATGGCTTTATTTCGCTTAGTTGCTTACTGTTGAGAAGAAATGCATCTGCACTCCTGAAAAAAGCACCTTTGTAAAATGAGCCAAATTGAAGCAGAACACATTGTTGGAGTGTCAGAATGCATAGATAGAAGGCAAATAAGCGTTCTATGGCTTTATTTCGCTTAGTTGCTAACTCTTGAGTAGAACTGCATGTTCACTCCAGGAAAAAAGCACCTTTGTAAAATGAGTCAAATTGAAGCAGAACACATTGTTGGAGTGTCAGAATGCATAGATAGAAGGCAAATAAGCGTTCTATGGCTTTATTTCGCTTAGTTGCTTACTCTTGAGTAGAACTGCATGTTCACTCCAGAAATAAGCACCTTTGTAAATTGAGCCAAATTGAAGCAGAACACATTGTTGGAGTGTCAGAATGCATAGATAGAAGGCAAATAAGCGTTCTATGGCTTTATTTCGCTTAGTTGCTTACTCTTGAGTAGAACTGCATGTTTACTCCTGAAATATGCACCGTTGTAAATTGAGCCAAACTTAAGCAAAACACGTTGTTGGAGTGTCAGAATGCATAGATAGAAGGCAAATAAGCGTTCTATGGCTTTATTTCGCTTAGTTGCTTACTCTTGAGTAGAACTGCATCTGCACTCCAGAAATATGCACCGTTGTAAAATGAGCCATATTGAAGCAAAACACATTGTTGGAGTGTCAGAATGCATAGATAGGAGGCAAATCAGCGTTCTATGGCTTTATTTCGCTTAGTTGCTTACTCTTGAGTAGAACTGCATATTCACTCCAGAAATAAGCAACTTTGTAAAATGAGCCAAATTGAAGCAAAACACATTGTTGGAGTGTCAGAATGCATAGAAAGAAGGAAAGTAAGCGTTCTATGGCTTTATTTCGCTTAGTTGCTTACTCTTGAGTAGAACTGCATATTCACTCCAGAAATAAGCAACTTTGTAAAATGAGCCAAAGTGAAGCAGAACACTTTGTTGGAGTGTCAGAATGCATAGATAGGAGGCAAATAAGCGTTCTATGGCTTTATTTCGCTTAGTTGCTTACTCTTGAGTAGAACTGCATGTTCACTCCAGGAAAAAAGCACCTTTGTAAAATGAGTCAAATTGAAGCAGAACACATTGTTGGAGTGTCAGAATGCATAGATAGAAGGCAAATAAGCGTTCTATGGCTTTATTACGCTTAGTTGCTTACTCTTGAGTAGAACTGCATGTTCACTCCAGAAATAAGCACCTTTGTAAATTGAGCCAAATTGAAGCAGAACACATTGTTGGAGTGCCAGAATGCATAGATAGAAGGCAAATAAGCGTTCTATGGCTTTATTTCGCTTAGTTGCTTACTCTTGAGTAGAACAGCATCCGCACTCCAGAAATAAGCACCTTTGTAAAATGAGCCTAATTGAAGCAGAACACATTGTTGGAGTGTCAGAATGCATAGAAAGAAGGCAAGTAAGCGTTCTATGGCTTTATTTCGCTTAGTTGCTTACTCTTGAGTAGAACTGCAATTCACTCCAGAAATAAGCACCTTTGTTAAATGAGCCAAATTGAAGCAGAACACATTGTTGGAGTGTCAGAATGCATAGATAGAAGGCAAATAACCGTTCTATGGCTTTATTTCGCTTAGTTGCTTACTCTTGAATAGAAATGCATCTGCACACCAGAAATGAGCACCTTTTTAAAATGAGCCAAATTGAAGCAGAACACATTGTTGGAGTGTCAGAATGCATAGATAGAAGGCAAATAAGCGTTCTATGGCTTTATTTCGCTTAGTTGCTTACTCTTGAGTAGAACTGCAAGTTCACTCCAGAAATGAGCACCTTTGTAAAATGAGCCAAATTGAAGCAGAACACATTGTTGGAGTGTCAGAATGCATGGATAGAAGGCAAATAAGGGTTCTATGGCTTTATTTCGCTTAGTTGCTTACTGTTGAGAAGAAATGCATCTGCACTCCTGAAAAAAGCACCTTTGTAAAATGAGCCAAATTGAAGCAGAACACATTGTTGGAGTGTCAGAATGCATAGAAAGGAGGAAAGTAAGCGTGCTATGGCTTTATTTCTCTTAGTTGCTTACTCTTGAATAGAAATGCATCTGCACACCAGAAATGAGCACCTTTGTAAATTGAGCCAAATTGAAGCAGAACACATTGTTGGAGTGTCAGAATGCATAGATAGAAGGCAAATAAGCGTTCTATGGCTTTATTTCGCTTAGTTGCTTACTCTTGAGTAGAACTGCATGTTTACTCCTGAAATATGCACCGTTCTAAATTGAGCCAAACTTAAGCAAAACACGTTGTTGGAGTGTCAGAATGCATAGATAGAAGGCAAATAAGCGTTCTATGGCTTTATTTCGCTTAGTTGCTTACTCTTGAGTAGAAATGCATCTGCACTCCAGAAATAAGCACCTTTGTAAAATGAGCCATATTGAAGCAGAACACATTGATGGAGTGTCAGAATGCATAGATAGAAGGCAAATAAGCGTTCTATGGCTTTATTTCGCTTGGTTGCTTACTCTTGAGTAGAACTGCATCAGCACTCCAGAAATGAGCAGCTTTGTAAAATGAGCCAAAGTGAAGCAAAACACATTGTTGGAGTGTCAGAATGCATAGATAGAAGGCAAATAAGCGTTCTATGTCTTTATTTCGCTTAGTTGCTTACTCTTGAGTAGAACTGCATCCGCACTCCAGAAATAAGCACCTTTATGAAATGAGCCAAATTGAAGCAGAACACATTGTTGGAGTGTCAGAATGCATAGATAGAAGGCAAATAAGCGTTCTATGACTTTATTTCGCTTAGTTGCTTACTCTTGAGTAGAACTGCATCCGCACTCCAGAAATGAGCACCTTTGTAAAATGAGCCAAATTGAAGCAGAACACATTGTTGGAGTGTCAGAATGCATAGAAAGAAGGCAAATAAGCATTCTATGGCTTTATTTCGCTTAGTTGCTTACTCTTGAGTAGAACTGCATGTTCACTCCAGAAATAAGCACCTTTGTAAAATGAGCCAAATTGAAGCAGAACACATTGTTGGAGTGTCAGAATGCATAGATGGAAGGCAAATAAGCGTTCTATGGCTTTATTTCGCTTAGTTGCTTACTCTTGAATAGAAATGCATCTTCACTCCAGAAATGAGCACCTTTGTAAAATGAGCCAAATTGAAGCAGAAGACATTGTTGGAGTGTCAGAATGCATAGATAGAAGGCAAATAAGCGTTCTATGGCTTTCTTTTGCTTAGTAGCTTACTCTTGAGTAGAACAGCATCCGCACTCCAGAAATAAGCACCTTTGTAAAATGAGCCAAATTGAAGCAGAACACATTGTTGAAGTTTCAGAATGCATAGATTGAAGGCCAATAAGCGTTCTATGGCTTTGTTTCGCTTAGTTGCTTACTCTTGAGTAGAACTGCATGTTCACTCCAGAAATGAGCACCTTAGTAAAATGAGCCAATTTGAAGCAGAACACATTGTTGGAGTGTCAGAATGCATAGATAGAAGGCAAATAAGCGTTCTATGGCTTTATTTCGCTTAGTTGCTTACTCTTGAGTAGAACAGCATCCGCACTCCAGAAATAAGCACCTTTGTAAAATGAGCCTAATTGAAGCAGAACACATTGTTGGAGTGTCAGAATGCATAGAAAGAAGGCAAGTAAGCGTTCTATGGCTTTATTTCGCTTAGTTGCTTACTCTTGAGTAGAACTGCAATTCACTCCAGAAATAAGCACCTTTGTTAAATGAGCCAAATTGAAGCAGAAAACATTGTTGGAGTGTCAGAATGCATAGATAGAAGGCAAATAAGCGTTCTATGGCTTTATTTCGCTTAGTTGCTTACTCTTGAATAGAAATGCATCTGCACACCAGAAATAAGCACCTTTGTAAATTGAGCCAAATTGAAGCAGAACACATTGTTGGAGTGTCAGAATGCATAGATAGAAGGCAAATAAGCGTTCTATGGCTTTATTTCGCTTAGTTGCTTACTCTTGAGTAGAACTGCATGTTTACTCCTGAAATATGCACCGTTGTAAATTGAGCCAAACTTAAGCAAAACACGTTGTTGGAGTGTCAGAATGCATAGATAGAAGGCAAATAAGCGTTCTATGGCTTTATTTCGCTTAGTTGCTTACTCTTGAGTAGAAATGCATCTGCACTCCAGAAATAAGCACCTTTGTAAAATGAGCCATATTGAAGCAGAACACATTGATGGAGTGTCAGAATGCATAGATAGAAGGCAAATAAGCGTTCTATGGCTTTATTTCGCTTGGTTGCTTACTCTTGAGTAGAACTGCATCAGCACTCCAGAAATGAGCAGCTTTGTAAAATGAGCCAAAGTGAAGCAAAACACATTGTTGGAGTGTCAGAATGCATAGATAGAAGGCAAATAAGCGTTCTATGTCTTTATTTCGCTTAGTTGCTTACTCTTGAGTAGAACTGCATCCGCACTCCAGAAATAAGCACCTTTATGAAATGAGCCAAATTGAAGCAGAACACATTGTTGGAGTGTCAGAATGCATAGATAGAAGGCAAATAAGCGTTCTATGACTTTATTTCGCTTAGTTGCTTACTCTTGAGTAGAACTGCATCCGCACTCCAGAAATGAGCACCTTTGTAAAATGAGCCAAATTGAAGCAGAACACATTGTTGGAGTGTCAGAATGCATAGAAAGAAGGCAAGTAAGCGTTCTATGGCTTTATTTCGCTTAGTTGCTTACTCTTGAATAGAAATGCATCTGCACTCCAGAAATGAGCACCTTTGTAAAATGAGCCAAATTGAAGCAGAAGACATTGTTGGAGTGTCAGAATGCATAGATAGAAGGCAAATAAGCGTTCTATGGCTTTATTTCGCTTAGTTGCTTACTCTTGAGTAGAACTGCATCCACACTCCAGAAATAAGCACCTTTGTAAAATGAGCCAAATTGAAGCAGAACACATTGTTGAACTTTCAGAATGCATAGATAGAAGGCAAATAAGCGTTCTATGGCTTTATTTCGCTTAGTTGCTTACTCTTGAGTAGAACTGCATGTTCACTCCAGAAATGAGCACCTTAGTAAAATGAGCCAATTTGAAGCAGAACACATTGTTGGAGTGTCAGAATGCATAGATAGGAGGCAAATAAGCGTTCTATGGCTTTATTTCGCTTAGTTGCTTACTCTTGAGTAGAACTGCATCCGCACTCCAGAAATAAGCAACTTTGTAAAATGAGCCAAATTGAAGCAAAACACATTGTTGGAGTGTCAGAATGCATAGAAAGAAGGAAAGTAAGCGTTCTATGGCTTTATTTCGCTTAGTTGCTTACTCTTGAATAGAAATGCATCTGCACACCAGAAATGAGCACCTTTTTAAAATGAGCCAAATTGAAGCAGAACACATTGTTGGAGTGTCAGAATGCATAGATAGAAGGCAAATAAGCGTTTTATGGCTTTATTTCGCTTAGTTGCTTACTCTTGAGTCGAACTGCATGTTCACTCCAGAAATAAGCACCTTTTTAAAATGAGCCAAATTGAAGCAGAACACATTGTTGGAGTGTCAGAATGCATAGATAGAAGGCAAATAAGCGTTCTATGGCTTTATTTCGCTTAGTTGCTTACTCTTGAGTAGAACTGCATGTTCACTCCAGAAATAAGCACCTTTGTTAAATGAGCCAAATTGAAGCAGAACACATTGTTGGAGTGTCAGAATGCATGGATAGAAGGCAAATAAGGGTTCTATGGCTTTATTTCGCTTAGTTGCTTACTGTTGAGAAGAAATGCATCTGCACTCCTGAAAAAAGCACCTTTGTAAAATGAGCCAAATTGAAGCAGAACACATTGTTGGAGTGTCAGAATGCATAGATAGAAGGCAAATAAGCGTTCTATGGCTTTATTTCGCTTAGTTGCTAACTCTTGAGTAGAACTGCATGTTCACTCCAGGAAAAAAGCACCTTTGTAAAATGAGTCAAATTGAAGCAGAACACATTGTTGGAGTGTCAGAATGCATAGATAGAAGGCAAATAAGCGTTCTATGGCTTTATTTCGCTTAGTTGCTTACTCTTGAGTAGAACTGCATGTTCACTCCAGAAATAAGCACCTTTGTAAATTGAGCCAAATTGAAGCAGAACACATTGTTGGAGTGTCAGAATGCATAGATAGAAGGCAAATAAGCGTTCTATGGCTTTATTTCGCTTAGTTGCTTACTCTTGAGTAGAACTGCATGTTTACTCCTGAAATATGCACCGTTGTAAATTGAGCCAAACTTAAGCAAAACACGTTGTTGGAGTGTCAGAATGCATAGATAGAAGGCAAATAAGCGTTCTATGGCTTTATTTCGCTTAGTTGCTTACTCTTGAGTAGAACTGCATCTGCACTCCAGAAATATGCACCGTTGTAAAATGAGCCATATTGAAGCAAAACACATTGTTGGAGTGTCAGAATGCATAGATAGGAGGCAAATCAGCGTTCTATGGCTTTATTTCGCTTAGTTGCTTACTCTTGAGTAGAACTGCATATTCACTCCAGAAATAAGCAACTTTGTAAAATGAGCCAAATTGAAGCAAAACACATTGTTGGAGTGTCAGAATGCATAGAAAGAAGGAAAGTAAGCGTTCTATGGCTTTATTTCGCTTAGTTGCTTACTCTTGAGTAGAACTGCATATTCACTCCAGAAATAAGCAACTTTGTAAAATGAGCCAAAGTGAAGCAGAACACTTTGTTGGAGTGTCAGAATGCATAGATAGGAGGCAAATAAGCGTTCTATGGCTTTATTTCGCTTAGTTGCTTACTCTTGAGTAGAACTGCATGTTCACTCCAGGAAAAAAGCACCTTTGTAAAATGAGTCAAATTGAAGCAGAACACATTGTTGGAGTGTCAGAATGCATAGATAGAAGGCAAATAAGCGTTCTATGGCTTTATTACGCTTAGTTGCTTACTCTTGAGTAGAACTGCATGTTCACTCCAGAAATAAGCACCTTTGTAAATTGAGCCAAATTGAAGCAGAACACATTGTTGGAGTGCCAGAATGCATAGATAGAAGGCAAATAAGCGTTCTAAGGCTTTATTTCGCTTAGTTGCTTACTCTTGAGTAGAACTGCATGTTTACTCCTGAAATATGCACCGTTGTAAATTGAGCCAAACTTAAGCAAAACACGTTGTTGGAGTGTCAGAATGCATAGATAGAAGGCAAATAAGCGTTCTATGGCTTTATTTCGCTTAGTTGCTTACTCTTGAGTAGAACTGCATGTTCACTCCAGAAATATGCACCGTTGTAAAATGAGCCATATTGAAGCAGAACACATTGTTGGAGTGTCAGAATGCATAGATAGGAGGCAAATAAGCGTTCTATGGCTTTATTTCGCTTAGTTGCTTACTCTTGAGTAGAACTGCATATTCACTCCAGAAATAAGCAACTTTGTAAAATGAGCCAAATTGACGCAGAACACATTGTTGGAGTGTCAGAATGCATAGATAGAAGGCAAATAAGCGTTCTATGGCTTTATTTCGCTTAGTTGCTTACTCTTGAATAGAAATGCATCTTCACTCCAGAAATGAGCACCTTTGTAAAATGAGCCAAATTGAAGCAAAACACATTGTTGGAGTGTCAGAATGCATAGAAAGAAGGAAAGTAAGCGTTCTATGGCTTTATTTCGCTTAGTTGCTTACTCTTGAGTAGAACTGCATGTTCACTCCAGAAATAAGCACCTTTGTTAAATGAGCCAAATTGAAGCAGAACACATTGTTGGAGTGTCAGAATGCATGGATAGAAGGCAAATAAGGGTTCTATGGCTTTATTTCGCTTAGTTGCTTACTGTTGAGAAGAAATGCATCTGCACTCCTGAAAAAAGCACCTTTGTAAAATGAGCCAAATTGAAGCAGAACACATTGTTGGAGTGTCAGAATGCATAGATAGAAGGCAAATAAGCGTTCTATGGCTTTATTTCGCTTAGTTGCTAACTCTTGAGTAGAACTGCATGTTCACTCCAGGAAAAAAGCACCTTTGTAAAATGAGTCAAATTGAAGCAGAACACATTGTTGGAGTGTCAGAATGCATAGATAGAAGGCAAATAAGCGTTCTATGGCTTTATTTCGCTTAGTTGCTTACTCTTGAGTAGAACTGCATGTTCACTCCAGAAATAAGCACCTTTGTAAATTGAGCCAAATTGAAGCAGAACACATTGTTGGAGTGTCAGAATGCATAGAAAGAAGGAAAGTAAGCGTTCTATGGCTTTATTTCGCTTAGTTGCTTACTCTTGAGTAGAACTGCATGTTCACTCCAGAAATAAGCACCTTTGTTAAATGAGCCAAATTGAAGCAGAACACATTGTTGGAGTGTCAGAATGCATGGATAGAAGGCAAATAAGGGTTCTATGGCTTTATTTCGCTTAGTTGCTTACTGTTGAGAAGAAATGCATCTGCACTCCTGAAAAAAGCACCTTTGTAAAATGAGCCAAATTGAAGCAGAACACATTGTTGGAGTGTCAGAATGCATAGATAGAAGGCAAATAAGCGTTCTATGGCTTTATTTCGCTTAGTTGCTAACTCTTGAGTAGAACTGCATGTTCACTCCAGGAAAAAAGCACCTTTGTAAAATGAGTCAAATTGAAGCAGAACACATTGTTGGAGTGTCAGAATGCATAGATAGAAGGCAAATAAGCGTTCTATGGCTTTATTTCGCTTAGTTGCTTACTCTTGAGTAGAACTGCATGTTCACTCCAGAAATAAGCACCTTTGTAAATTGAGCCAAATTGAAGCAGAACACATTGTTGGAGTGTCAGAATGCATAGATAGAAGGCAAATAAGCGTTCTATGGCTTTATTTCGCTTAGTTGCTTACTCTTGAGTAGAACTGCATGTTTACTCCTGAAATATGCACCGTTGTAAATTGAGCCAAACTTAAGCAAAACACGTTGTTGGAGTGTCAGAATGCATAGATAGAAGGCAAATAAGCGTTCTATGGCTTTATTTCGCTTAGTTGCTTACTCTTGAGTAGAACTGCATCTGCACTCCAGAAATATGCACCGTTGTAAAATGAGCCATATTGAAGCAAAACACATTGTTGGAGTGTCAGAATGCATAGATAGGAGGCAAATCAGCGTTCTATGGCTTTATTTCGCTTAGTTGCTTACTCTTGAGTAGAACTGCATATTCACTCCAGAAATAAGCAACTTTGTAAAATGAGCCAAATTGAAGCAAAACACATTGTTGGAGTGTCAGAATGCATAGAAAGAAGGAAAGTAAGCGTTCTATGGCTTTATTTCGCTTAGTTGCTTACTCTTGAGTAGAACTGCATATTCACTCCAGAAATAAGCAACTTTGTAAAATGAGCCAAAGTGAAGCAGAACACTTTGTTGGAGTGTCAGAATGCATAGATAGGAGGCAAATAAGCGTTCTATGGCTTTATTTCGCTTAGTTGCTTACTCTTGAGTAGAACTGCATGTTCACTCCAGGAAAAAAGCACCTTTGTAAAATGAGTCAAATTGAAGCAGAACACATTGTTGGAGTGTCAGAATGCATAGATAGAAGGCAAATAAGCGTTCTATGGCTTTATTACGCTTAGTTGCTTACTCTTGAGTAGAACTGCATGTTCACTCCAGAAATAAGCACCTTTGTAAATTGAGCCAAATTGAAGCAGAACACATTGTTGGAGTGCCAGAATGCATAGATAGAAGGCAAATAAGCGTTCTAAGGCTTTATTTCGCTTAGTTGCTTACTCTTGAGTAGAACTGCATGTTTACTCCTGAAATATGCACCGTTGTAAATTGAGCCAAACTTAAGCAAAACACGTTGTTGGAGTGTCAGAATGCATAGATAGAAGGCAAATAAGCGTTCTATGGCTTTATTTCGCTTAGTTGCTTACTCTTGAGTAGAACTGCATGTTCACTCCAGAAATATGCACCGTTGTAAAATGAGCCATATTGAAGCAGAACACATTGTTGGAGTGTCAGAATGCATAGATAGGAGGCAAATAAGCGTTCTATGGCTTTATTTCGCTTAGTTGCTTACTCTTGAGTAGAACTGCATATTCACTCCAGAAATAAGCAACTTTGTAAAATGAGCCAAATTGACGCAGAACACATTGTTGGAGTGTCAGAATGCATAGATAGAAGGCAAATAAGCGTTCTATGGCTTTATTTCGCTTAGTTGCTTACTCTTGAATAGAAATGCATCTTCACTCCAGAAATGAGCACCTTTGTAAAATGAGCCAAATTGAAGCAGAAGACATTGTTGGAGTGTCAGAATGCATAGATAGAAGGCAAATAAGCGTTCTATGGCTTTCTTTTGCTTAGTAGCTTACTCTTGAGTAGAATAGCATCCGCACTCCAGAAATAAGCACCTTTGTAAAATGAGCCAAATTGAAGCAGAACACATTGTTGAAGTTTCAGAATGCATAGATTGAAGGCCAATAAGCGTTCTATGGCTTTATTTCGCTTAGTTGCTTACTCTTGAGTAGAACTGCATCCGCACTCCAGAAATAAGCACCTTTATGAAATGAGCCAAATTGAAGCAGAACACATTGTTGGAGTGTCAGAATGCATAGATAGAAGGCAAATAAGCGTTCTATGGCTTTATTTCGCTTAGTTGCTTACTCTTGAGTAGAACTGCATCCGCACTCCAGAAATAAGCACCTTCATGAAATGAGCCAAATTGAAGCAGAACACATTGTTGGAGTGTCAGAATGCATAGATAGAAGGCAAATAAGCGTTCTATGGCTTTATTTCGCTTAGTTGCTTACTCTTGAGTAGAACTGCATCCGCACTCCAGAAATAAGCACCTTCATGAAATGAGCCAAATTGAAGCAGAACACATTGTTGGAGTGTCAGAATGCATAGATAGAAGGCAAATAAGCGTTCTATGGCTTTATTTCGCTTAGTTGCTTACTCTTGAGTAGAACTGCATGTTCACTCCAGAAATAAGCACCTTTGTAAAATGAGCCAAATTGAAGCAGAACACATTGTTGGAGTGTCAGAATGCATAGATGGAAGGCAAATAAGCGTTCTATGGCTTTATTTCGCTTAGTTGCTTACTCTTGAATAGAAATGCATCTTCACTCCAGAAATGAGCACCTTTGTAAAATGAGCCAAATTGAAGCAGAAGACATTGTTGGAGTGTCAGAATGCATAGATAGAAGGCAAATAAGCGTTCTATGGCTTTCTTTTGCTTAGTAGCTTACTCTTGAGTAGAACAGCATCCGCACTCCAGAAATAAGCACCTTTGTAAAATGAGCCAAATTGAAGCAGAACACATTGTTGAAGTTTCAGAATGCATAGATTGAAGGCCAATAAGCGATCTATGGCTTTATTTCGCTTAGTTGCTTACTCTTGAGTAGAACAGCATCCGCACTCCAGAAATAAGCACCTTTGTAAAATGAGCCTAATTGAAGCAGAACACATTGTTGGAGTGTCAGAATGCATAGAAAGAAGGCAAGTAAGCGTTCTGTGGCTTTATTTCGCTTAGTTGCTTACTCTTGAGTAGAAATGCATCTGCACTCCAGTAATAAGCACCTTTGTAAAATGAGCCAAATTGAAGCAGAATACATTGTTGGAGTGTCAGAATGCATAGATAGAAGGCAAATAAGCGTTCTATGGCTTTATTTCGCTTAGTTGCTTACTCTTGAGTAGAACTGCATGTTCACTCCAGAAATAAGCACCTTTGTAAATTGAGCCGAATTGAAGCAGAACACATTGTTGGAGTGTCAGAATGCATAGATAGAAGGCAAATAAGCGTTCTATGGCTTTATTTCGCTTAGTTGCTTACTCTTGAGTAGAACAGCATCCGCACTCCAGAAATAAGCACCTTTGTAAAATGAGCCTAATTGAAGCAGAACACATTGTTGGAGTGTCAGAATGCATAGAAAGAAGGCAAGTAAGCGTTCTATGGCTTTATTTCGCTTAGTTGCTTACTCTTGAGTAGAACTGCAATTCACTCCAGAAATAAGCACCTTTGTTAAATGAGCCAAATTGAAGCAGAAGACATTGTTGGAGTGTCAGAATGCATAGATAGAAGGCAAATAAGCGTTCTATGGCTTTCTTTTGCTTAGTAGCTTACTCTTGAGTAGAATAGCATCCGCACTCCAGAAATAAGCACCTTTGTAAAATGAGCCAAATTGAAGCAGAACACATTGTTGAAGTTTCAGAATGCATAGATTGAAGGCCAATAAGCGTTCTATGGCTTTATTTCGCTTAGTTGCTTACTCTTGAGTAGAACTGCATCCGCACTCCAGAAATAAGCACCTTTATGAAATGAGCCAAATTGAAGCAGAACACATTGTTGGAGTGTCAGAATGCATAGATAGAAGGCAAATAAGCGTTCTATGGCTTTATTTCGCTTAGTTGCTTACTCTTGAGTAGAACAGCATCCGCACTCCAGAAATAAGCACCTTTGTAAAATGAGCCTAATTGAAGCAGAAGACATTGTTGGAGTGTCAGAATGCATAGATAGAAGGCAAATAAGCGTTCTATGGCTTTATTTCGCTTAGTTGCTTACTCTTGAGTAGAACTGCATGTTTACTCCTGAAATATGCACCGTTGTAAATTGAGCCAAACTTAAGCAAAACACGTTGTTGGAGTGTCAGAATGCATAGATAGAAGGCAAATAAGCGTTCTATGGCTTTATTTCGCTTAGTTGCTTACTCTTGAGTAGAACTGCATCTGCACTCCAGAAATATGCACCGTTGTAAAATGAGCCATATTGAAGCAAAACACATTGTTGGAGTGTCAGAATGCATAGATAGGAGGCAAATCAGCGTTCTATGGCTTTATTTCGCTTAGTTGCTTACTCTTGAGTAGAACTGCATATTCACTCCAGAAATAAGCAACTTTGTAAAATGAGCCAAATTGAAGCAAAACACATTGTTGGAGTGTCAGAATGCATAGAAAGAAGGAAAGTAAGCGTTCTATGGCTTTATTTCGCTTAGTTGCTTACTCTTGAGTAGAACTGCATATTCACTCCAGAAATAAGCAACTTTGTAAAATGAGCCAAAGTGAAGCAGAACACTTTGTTGGAGTGTCAGAATGCATAGATAGGAGGCAAATAAGCGTTCTATGGCTTTATTTCGCTTAGTTGCTTACTCTTGAGTAGAACTGCATGTTCACTCCAGGAAAAAAGCACCTTTGTAAAATGAGTCAAATTGAAGCAGAACACATTGTTGGAGTGTCAGAATGCATAGATAGAAGGCAAATAAGCGTTCTATGGCTTTATTACGCTTAGTTGCTTACTCTTGAGTAGAACTGCATGTTCACTCCAGAAATAAGCACCTTTGTAAATTGAGCCAAATTGAAGCAGAACACATTGTTGGAGTGCCAGAATGCATAGATAGAAGGCAAATAAGCGTTCTAAGGCTTTATTTCGCTTAGTTGCTTACTCTTGAGTAGAACTGCATGTTTACTCCTGAAATATGCACCGTTGTAAATTGAGCCAAACTTAAGCAAAACACGTTGTTGGAGTGTCAGAATGCATAGATAGAAGGCAAATAAGCGTTCTATGGCTTTATTTCGCTTAGTTGCTTACTCTTGAGTAGAACTGCATGTTCACTCCAGAAATATGCACCGTTGTAAAATGAGCCATATTGAAGCAGAACACATTGTTGGAGTGTCAGAATGCATAGATAGGAGGCAAATAAGCGTTCTATGGCTTTATTTCGCTTAGTTGCTTACTCTTGAGTAGAACTGCATATTCACTCCAGAAATAAGCAACTTTGTAAAATGAGCCAAATTGACGCAGAACACATTGTTGGAGTGTCAGAATGCATAGATAGAAGGCAAATAAGCGTTCTATGGCTTTATTTCGCTTAGTTGCTTACTCTTGAATAGAAATGCATCTTCACTCCAGAAATGAGCACCTTTGTAAAATGAGCCAAATTGAAGCAGAAGACATTGTTGGAGTGTCAGAATGCATAGATAGAAGGCAAATAAGCGTTCTATGGCTTTCTTTTGCTTAGTAGCTTACTCTTGAGTAGAATAGCATCCGCACTCCAGAAATAAGCACCTTTGTAAAATGAGCCAAATTGAAGCAGAACACATTGTTGAAGTTTCAGAATGCATAGATTGAAGGCCAATAAGCGTTCTATGGCTTTATTTCGCTTAGTTGCTTACTCTTGAGTAGAACTGCATCCGCACTCCAGAAATAAGCACCTTTATGAAATGAGCCAAATTGAAGCAGAACACATTGTTGGAGTGTCAGAATGCATAGATAGAAGGCAAATAAGCGTTCTATGGCTTTATTTCGCTTAGTTGCTTACTCTTGAGTAGAACAGCATCCGCACTCCAGAAATAAGCACCTTTGTAAAATGAGCCTAATTGAAGCAGAAGACATTGTTGGAGTGTCAGAATGCATAGATAGAAGGCAAATAAGCGTTCTATGGCTTTATTTCGCTTAGTTGCTTACTCTTGAGTAGAACTGCATGTTCACTCCAGAAATAAGCACCTTTGTAAAATGAGCCAAATTGAAGCAGAACACATTGTTGGAGTGTCAGAATGCATAGATGGAAGGCAAATAAGCGTTCTATGGCTTTATTTCGCTTAGTTGCTTACTCTTGAATAGAAATGCATCTTCACTCCAGAAATGAGCACCTTTGTAAAATGAGCCAAATTGAAGCAGAAGACATTGTTGGAGTGTCAGAATGCATAGATAGAAGGCAAATAAGCGTTCTATGGCTTTCTTTTGCTTAGTAGCTTACTCTTGAGTAGAACAGCATCCGCACTCCAGAAATAAGCACCTTTGTAAAATGAGCCAAATTGAAGCAGAACACATTGTTGAAGTTTCAGAATGCATAGATTGAAGGCCAATAAGCGATCTATGGCTTTATTTCGCTTAGTTGCTTACTCTTGAGTAGAACAGCATCCGCACTCCAGAAATAAGCACCTTTGTAAAATGAGCCTAATTGAAGCAGAACACATTGTTGGAGTGTCAGAATGCATAGAAAGAAGGCAAGTAAGCGTTCTGTGGCTTTATTTCGCTTAGTTGCTTACTCTTGAGTAGAAATGCATCTGCACTCCAGTAATAAGCACCTTTGTAAAATGAGCCAAATTGAAGCAGAATACATTGTTGGAGTGTCAGAATGCATAGATAGAAGGCAAATAAGCGTTCTATGGCTTTATTTCGCTTAGTTGCTTACTCTTGAGTAGAACTGCATGTTCACTCCAGAAATAAGCACCTTTGTAAATTGAGCCGAATTGAAGCAGAACACATTGTTGGAGTGTCAGAATGCATAGATAGAAGGCAAATAAGCGTTCTATGGCTTTATTTCGCTTAGTTGCTTACTCTTGAGTAGAACAGCATCCGCACTCCAGAAATAAGCACCTTTGTAAAATGAGCCTAATTGAAGCAGAACACATTGTTGGAGTGTCAGAATGCATAGAAAGAAGGCAAGTAAGCGTTCTATGGCTTTATTTCGCTTAGTTGCTTACTCTTGAGTAGAACTGCAATTCACTCCAGAAATAAGCACCTTTGTTAAATGAGCCAAATTGAAGCAGAAGACATTGTTGGAGTGTCAGAATGCATAGATAGAAGGCAAATAAGCGTTCTATGGCTTTCTTTTGCTTAGTAGCTTACTCTTGAGTAGAATAGCATCCGCACTCCAGAAATAAGCACCTTTGTAAAATGAGCCAAATTGAAGCAGAACACATTGTTGAAGTTTCAGAATGCATAGATTGAAGGCCAATAAGCGTTCTATGGCTTTATTTCGCTTAGTTGCTTACTCTTGAGTAGAACTGCATCCGCACTCCAGAAATAAGCACCTTTATGAAATGAGCCAAATTGAAGCAGAACACATTGTTGGAGTGTCAGAATGCATAGATAGAAGGCAAATAAGCGTTCTATGGCTTTATTTCGCTTAGTTGCTTACTCTTGAGTAGAACAGCATCCGCACTCCAGAAATAAGCACCTTTGTAAAATGAGCCTAATTGAAGCAGAAGACATTGTTGGAGTGTCAGAATGCATAGATAGAAGGCAAATAAGCGTTCTATGGCTTTATTTCGCTTAGTTGCTTACTCTTGAGTAGAACTGCATGTTCACTCCAGAAATAAGCACCTTTGTAAAATGAGCCAAATTGAAGCAGAACACATTGTTGGAGTGTCAGAATGCATAGATGGAAGGCAAATAAGCGTTCTATGGCTTTATTTCGCTTAGTTGCTTACTCTTGAATAGAAATGCATCTTCACTCCAGAAATGAGCACCTTTGTAAAATGAGCCAAATTGAAGCAGAAGACATTGTTGGAGTGTCAGAATGCATAGATAGAAGGCAAATAAGCGTTCTATGGCTTTCTTTTGCTTAGTAGCTTACTCTTGAGTAGAACAGCATCCGCACTCCAGAAATAAGCACCTTTGTAAAATGAGCCAAATTGAAGCAGAACACATTGTTGAAGTTTCAGAATGCATAGATTGAAGGCCAATAAGCGATCTATGGCTTTATTTCGCTTAGTTGCTTACTCTTGAGTAGAACAGCATCCGCACTCCAGAAATAAGCACCTTTGTAAAATGAGCCTAATTGAAGCAGAACACATTGTTGGAGTGTCAGAATGCATAGAAAGAAGGCAAGTAAGCATTCTATGGCTTTATTTCGCTTAGTTGCTTACTCTTGAGTAGAAATGCATCTGCACTCCAGTAATAAGCACCGTTGTAAATTGAGCCAAATTTAAGCAAAACACGTTGTTGGAATGTCAGAATGCATAGATAGAAGGCAAATAAGCGTTCTATGGCTTTATTTCGCTTAGTTGCTTACTCTTGAGTAGAACAGCATCCGCACTCCAGAAATGAGCACCTTTGTAAAATGAGCCTAATTGAAGCAGAACACATTGTTGGAGTGTCAGAATGCATAGAAAGAAGGCAAGTAAGCGTTCTGTGGCTTTATTTCGCTTAGTTGCTTACTCTTGAGTAGAAATGCATCTGCACTCCAGTAATAAGCACCTTTGTAAAATGAGCCAAATTGAAGCAGAATACATTGTTGGAGTGTCAGAATGCATAGATAGAAGGCAAATAAGCGTTCTATGGCTTTATTTCGCTTAGTTGCTTACTCTTGAGTAGAACTGCATGTTCACTCCAGAAATAAGCACCTTTGTAAATTGAGCCGAATTGAAGCAGAACACATTGTTGGAGTGTCAGAATGCATAGATAGAAGGCAAATAAGCGTTCTATGGCTTTATTTCGCTTAGTTGCTTACTCTTGAGTAGAACAGCATCCGCACTCCAGAAATAAGCACCTTTGTAAAATGAGCCTAATTGAAGCAGAACACATTGTTGGAGTGTCAGAATGCATAGAAAGAAGGCAAGTAAGCGTTCTATGGCTTTATTTCGCTTAGTTGCTTACTCTTGAGTAGAACTGCAATTCACTCCAGAAATAAGCACCTTTGTTAAATGAGCCAAATTGAAGCAGAAAACATTGTTGGAGTGTCAGAATGCATAGATAGAAGGCAAATAAGCGTTCTATGGCTTTATTTCGCTTAGTTGCTTACTCTTGAATAGAAATGCATCTGCACACCAGAAATAAGCACCTTTGTAAATTGAGCCAAATTGAAGCAGAACACATTGTTGGAGTGTCAGAATGCATAGATAGAAGGCAAATAAGCGTTCTATGGCTTTATTTCGCTTAGTTGCTTACTCTTGAGTAGAACTGCATGTTTACTCCTGAAATATGCACCGTTGTAAATTGAGCCAAACTTAAGCAAAACACGTTGTTGGAGTGTCAGAATGCATAGATAGAAGGCAAATAAGCGTTCTATGGCTTTATTTCGCTTAGTTGCTTACTCTTGAGTAGAAATGCATCTGCACTCCAGAAATAAGCACCTTTGTAAAATGAGCCATATTGAAGCAGAACACATTGATGGAGTGTCAGAATGCATAGATAGAAGGCAAATAAGCGTTCTATGGCTTTATTTCGCTTGGTTGCTTACTCTTGAGTAGAACTGCATCAGCACTCCAGAAATGAGCAGCTTTGTAAAATGAGCCAAAGTGAAGCAAAACACATTGTTGGAGTGTCAGAATGCATAGATAGAAGGCAAATAAGCGTTCTATGTCTTTATTTCGCTTAGTTGCTTACTCTTGAGTAGAACTGCATCCGCACTCCAGAAATAAGCACCTTTATGAAATGAGCCAAATTGAAGCAGAACACATTGTTGGAGTGTCAGAATGCATAGATAGAAGGCAAATAAGCGTTCTATGACTTTATTTCGCTTAGTTGCTTACTCTTGAGTAGAACTGCATCCGCACTCCAGAAATGAGCACCTTTGTAAAATGAGCCAAATTGAAGCAGAACACATTGTTGGAGTGTCAGAATGCATAGAAAGAAGGCAAGTAAGCGTTCTATGGCTTTATTTCGCTTAGTTGCTTACTCTTGAATAGAAATGCATCTGCACTCCTGAAATAAGCACCTTTGTAAAATGAGCCAAATTGAAGCAGAAGACATTGTTGGAGTGTCAGAATGCATAGATAGAAGGCAAATAAGCGTTCTATGGCTTTATTTCGCTTAGTTGCTTACTCTTGAATAGAAATGCATCTTCACTCCAGAAATGAGCACCTTTGTAAAATGAGCCAAATTGAAGCAGAAGACATTGTTGGAGTGTCAGAATGCATAGATAGAAGGCAAATAAGCGTTCTATGGCTTTCTTTTGCTTAGTAGCTTACTCTTGAGTAGAACAGCATCCGCACTCCAGAAATAAGCACCTTTGTAAAATGAGCCAAATTGAAGCAGAACACATTGTTGAACTTTCAGAATGCATAGATAGAAGGCAAATAAGCGTTCTATGGCTTTATTTCGCTTAGTTGCTTACTCTTGAGTAGAACTGCATGTTCACTCCAGAAATGAGCACCTTAGTAAAATGAGCCAATTTGAAGCAGAACACATTGTTGGAGTGTCAGAATGCATAGATAGGAGGCAAATAAGCGTTCTATGGCTTTATTTCGCTTAGTTGCTTACTCTTGAGTAGAACTGCATCCGCACTCCAGAAATAAGCAACTTTGTAAAATGAGCCAAATTGAAGCAAAACACATTGTTGGAGTGTCAGAATGCATAGAAAGAAGGAAAGTAAGCGTTCTATGGCTTTATTTCGCTTAGTTGCTTACTCTTGAATAGAAATGCATCTGCACACCAGAAATGAGCACCTTTTTAAAATGAGCCAAATTGAAGCAGAACACATTGTTGGAGTGTCAGAATGCATAGATAGAAGGCAAATAAGCGTTCTATGGCTTTATTTCGCTTAGTTGCTTACTCTTGAGTAGAACTGCATGTTCACTCCAGGAAAAAAGCACCTTTGTAAAATGAGTGAAATTGAAGCAGAACACATTGTTGGAGTGTCAGAATGCATAGATAGAAGGCAAATAAGCGTTCTATGGCTTTATTTCGCTTAGTTGCTTACTCTTGAGTAGAACTGCATGTTCACTCCAGAAATAAGCACCTTTGTAAATTGAGCCAAATTGAAGCAGAACACATTGTTGGAGTGTCAGAATGCATAGATAGAAGGCAAATAAGCGTTCTATGGCTTTATTTCGCTTAGTTGCTTACTCTTGAGTAGAACTGCATGTTTACTCCTGAAATATGCACCGTTGTAAATTGAGCCAAACTTAAGCAAAACACGTTGTTGGAGTGTCAGAATGCATAGATAGAAGGCAAATAAGCGTTCTATGGCTTTATTTCGCTTAGTTGCTTACTCTTGAGTAGAACTGCATCTGCACTCCAGAAATATGCACCGTTGTAAAATGAGCCATATTGAAGCAGAACACATTGTTGGAGTGTCAGAATGCATAGATAGGAGGCAAATCAGCGTTCTATGGCTTTATTTCCCTTAGTTGCTTACTCTTGAGTAGAACTGCATATTCACTCCAGAAATAAGCAACTTTGTAAAATGAGCCAAATTGAAGCAAAACACATTGTTGGAGTGTCAGAATGCATAGAAAGAAGGAAAGTAAGCGTTCTATGGCTTTATTTCGCTTAGTTGCTTACTCTTGAGTAGAACTGCATATTCACTCCAGAAATAAGCAACTTTGTAAAATGAGCCAAAGTGAAGCAGAACACTTTGTTGGAGTGTCAGAATGCATAGATAGGAGGCAAATAAGCGTTCTATGGCTTTATTTCGCTTAGTTGCTTACTCTTGAGTAGAACTGCATGTTCACTCCAGGAAAAAAGCACCTTTGTAAAATGAGTCAAATTGAAGCAGAACACATTGTTGGAGTGTCAGAATGCATAGATAGAAGGCAAATAAGCGTTCTATGGCTTTATTACGCTTAGTTGCTTACTCTTGAGTAGAACTGCATGTTCACTCCAGAAATAAGCACCTTTGTAAATTGAGCCAAATTGAAGCAGAACACATTGTTGGAGTGCCAGAATGCATAGATAGAAGGCAAATAAGCGTTCTAAGGCTTTATTTCGCTTAGTTGCTTACTCTTGAGTAGAACTGCATGTTTACTCCTGAAATATGCACCGTTGTAAATTGAGCCAAACTTAAGCAAAACACGTTGTTGGAGTGTCAGAATGCATAGATAGAAGGCAAATAAGCGTTCTATGGCTTTATTTCGCTTAGTTGCTTACTCTTGAGTAGAACTGCATGTTCACTCCAGAAATATGCACCGTTGTAAAATGAGCCATATTGAAGCAGAACACATTGTTGGAGTGTCAGAATGCATAGATAGGAGGCAAATAAGCGTTCTATGGCTTTATTTCGCTTAGTTGCTTACTCTTGAGTAGAACTACATATTCACTCCAGAAATAAGCAACTTTGTAAAATGAGCCAAATTGACGCAGAACACATTGTTGGAGTGTCAGAATGCATAGATAGAAGGCAAATAAGCGTTCTATGGCTTTATTTCGCTTAGTTGCTTACTCTTGAATAGAAATGCATCTTCACTCCAGAAATGAGCACCTTTGTAAAATGAGCCAAATTGAAGCAGAAGACATTGTTGGAGTGTCAGAATGCATAGATAGAAGGCAAATAAGCGTTCTATGGCTTTCTTTTGCTTAGTAGCTTACTCTTGAGTAGAACAGCATCCGCACTCCAGAAATAAGCACCTTTGTAAAATGAGCCAAATTGAAGCAGAACACATTGTTGAAGTTTCAGAATGCATAGATTGAAGGCCAATAAGCGTTCTATGGCTTTATTTCGCTTAGTTGCTTACTCTTGAGTAGAACTGCATCCGCACTCCAGAAATAAGCACCTTTATGAAATGAGCCAAATTGAAGCAGAACACATTGTTGGAGTGTCAGAATGCATAGATAGAAGGCAAATAAGCGTTCTATGGCTTTATTTCGCTTAGTTGCTTACTCTTGAGTAGAACAGCATCCGCACTCCAGAAATAAGCACCTTTGTAAAATGAGCCTAATTGAAGCAGAAGACATTGTTGGAGTGTCAGAATGCATAGATAGAAGGCAAATAAGCGTTCTATGGCTTTCTTTTGCTTAGTAGCTTACTCTTGAGTAGAACAGCATCCGCACTCCAGAAATAAGCACCTTTGTAAAATGAGCCAAATTGAAGCAGAACACATTGTTGAAGTTTCAGAATGCATAGATTGAAGGCCAATAAGCGATCTATGGCTTTATTTCGCTTAGTTGCTTACTCTTGAGTAGAACAGCATCCGCACTCCAGAAATAAGCACCTTTGTAAAATGAGCCTAATTGAAGCAGAACACATTGTTGGAGTGTCAGAATGCATAGAAAGAAGGCAAGTAAGCATTCTATGGCTTTATTTCGCTTAGTTGCTTACTCTTGAGTAGAAATGCATCTGCACTCCAGTAATAAGCACCGTTGTAAATTGAGCCAAATTTAAGCAAAACACGTTGTTGGAATGTCAGAATGCATAGATAGAAGGCAAATAAGCGTTCTATGGCTTTATTTCGCTTAGTTGCTTACTCTTGAGTAGAACAGCATCCGCACTCCAGAAATAAGCACCTTTGTAAAATGAGCCTAATTGAAGCAGAACACATTGTTGGAGTGTCAGAATGCATAGAAAGAAGGCAAGTAAGCGTTCTATGGCTTTATTTCGCTTAGTTGCTTACTCTTGAGTAGAACTGCAATTCACTCCAGAAATAAGCACCTTTGTTAAATGAGCCAAATTGAAGCAGAACACATTGTTGGAGTGTCAGAATGCATAGATAGAAGGCAAATAACCGTTCTATGGCTTTATTTCGCTTAGTTGCTTACTCTTGAATAGAAATGCATCTGCACACCAGAAATGAGCAGCTTTTTAAAATGAGCCAAATTGAAGCAGAACACATTGTTGGAGTGTCAGAATGCAAAGATAGAAGGCAAATAAGCGTTCTATGGCTTTATTTCGCTTAGTTGCTTACTCTTGAGTAGAACTGCAAGTTCACTCCAGAAATGAGCACCTTTGTAAAATGAGCCAAATTGAAGCAGAACACATTGTTGGAGTGTCAGAATGCATAGATAGAAGGCAAATAAGGGTTCTATGGCTTTATTTCGCTTAGTTGCTTACTGTTGAGAAGAAATGCATCTGCACTCCTGAAAAAAGCACCTTTGTAAAATGAGCCAAATTGAAGCAGAACACATTGTTGGAGTGTCAGAATGCATAGAAAGAAGGAAAGTAAGCGTGCTATGGCTTTATTTCTCTTAGTTGCTTACTCTTGAGTAGAACTGCATGTTCACTCCAGGAAAAAAGCACCTTTGTAAAATAAGTCAAATTGAAGCAGAACACATTGTTGGAGTGTCAGAATGCATAGATAGAAGGCAAATAAGCGTTCTATGGCTTTATTTCGCTTAGTTGCTTTCTCTTGAGTAGAACTGCATGTTCACTCCAGAAATAAGCACCTTTGTAAAATGAGCCAAATTGAAGCAGAACACATTGTTGGAGTGTCAGAATGCATAGATGGAAGGCAAATAAGCGTTCTATGGCTTTATTTCGCTTAGTTGCTTACTCTTGAATAGAAATGCATCTTCACTCCAGAAATGAGCACCTTTGTAAAATGAGCCAAATTGAAGCAGAACACATTGTTGGAGTTTCAGAATGCATAGATTGAAGGCAAATAAGCGTTCTATGGCTTTCTTTTGCTTAGTAGCTTACTCTTGAGTAGAACAGCATCCGCACTCCAGAAATAAGCACCTTTGTAAAATGAGCCAAATTGAAGCAGAACACATTGTTGAAGTTTCAGAATGCATAGATTGAAGGCCAATAAGCGATCTATGGCTTTATTTCGCTTAGTTGCTTACTCTTGAGTAGAACAGCATCCGCACTCCAGAAATAAGCACCTTTGTAAAATGAGCCAAATTGAAGCAGAACACATTGTTGGAGTTTCAGAATGCATAGATTGAAGGCCAATAAGCGATCTATGGCTTTATTTCGCTTAGTTGCTTACTCTTGAGTAGAACAGCATCCGCACTCCAGAAATAAGCACCTTTGTAAAATGAGCCTAATTGAAGCAGAACACATTGTTGGAATGTCAGAATGCATGGATAGAAGGGAAATAAGCGTTCTATGGCTTTATTTCGCTTAGTTGCTTACTCTTGAGTAGAAATGCATCTGCACTCCAGTAATAAGCACCGTTGTAAATTGAGCCAAATTTAAGCAAAACACGTTGTTGGAATGTCAGAATGCATGGATAGAAGGGAAATAAGCGTTCTATGGCTTTATTTCGCTTAGTTGCTTACTCTTGAGTAGAAATGCATCTGCACTCCTGAAATAAGAACCTTTGTAAAATGAGCAAAATTGAAGCAGAACACATTGTTGGAGTGTCAGAATGCATAGATAGAAGTCAAATAAGTGTTCTATGGCTTTATTTCGCTTAGTTGCTTACTCTTGAGTAGAACAGCATCCGCACTCCAGAAATGAGCACCTTTGTAAAATGAGCCTAATTGAAGCAGAACACATTGTTGGAGTGTCAGAATGCATAGAAAGAAGGCAAGTAAGCGTTCTGTGGCTTTATTTCGCCTAGTTGCTTACTCTTGAGTAGAAATGCATCTGCACTCCAGAAATAAGCACCTTTGTAAAATGAGCCTAATTGAAGCAGAACACATTGTTGGAGTGTCAGAATGCATAGAAAGAAGGCAAGTAAGCGTTCTATGGCTTTATTTCGCTTAGTTGCTTACTCTTGAGTAGAACAGCATCCGCACTCCAGAAATAAGCACCTTTGTAAAATGAGCCTAATTGAAGCAGAACACATTGTTGGAGTGTCAGAATGCATAGATAGAAGGCAAATAAGCGTTCTATGGCTTTATTTCGCTTAGTTGCTTACTCTTGAGTAGAACTGCATGTTCACTCCAGAAATAAGCACCTTTGTAAATTGAGCCAAATTGAAGCAGAACACATTGTTGGAGTGTCAGAATGCATAGATAGAAGGCAAATAAGCGTTCTATGGCTTTATTTCGCTTAGTTGCTTACTCTTGAGTAGAACAGCATCCGCACTCCAGAAATAAGCACCTTTGTAAAATGAGCCTAATTGAAGCAGAACACATTGTTGGAGTGTCAGAATGCATAGAAAGAAGGCAAGTAAGCGTTCTATGGCTTTATTTCGCTTAGTTGCTTACTCTTGAGTAGAACTGCAATTCACTCCAGAAATAAGCACCTTTGTTAAATGAGCCAAATTGAAGCAGAACACATTGTTGGAGTGTCAGAATGCATAGATAGAAGGCAAATAACCGTTCTATGGCTTTATTTCGCTTAGTTGCTTACTCTTGAATAGAAATGCATCTGCACACCAGAAATGAGCAGCTTTTTAAAATGAGCCAAATTGAAGCAGAACACATTGTTGGAGTGTCAGAATGCATAGATAGAAGGCAAATAAGCGTTCTATGGCTTTATTTCGCTTAGTTGCTTACTCTTGAGTAGAACTGCAAGTTCACTCCAGAAATGAGCACCTTTGTAAAATGAGCCAAATTGAAGCAGAACACATTGTTGGAGTGTCAGAATGCATGGATAGAAGGCAAATAAGGGTTCTATGGCTTTATTTCGCTTAGTTGCTTACTGTTGAGAAGAAATGCATCTGCACTCCTGAAAAAAGCACCTTTGTAAAATGAGCCAAATTGAAGCAGAACACATTGTTGGAGTGTCAGAATGCATAGAAAGAAGGAAAGTAAGCGTGCTATGGCTTTATTTCTCTTAGTTGCTTACTCTTGAATAGAAATGCATCTGCACACCAGAAATGAGCACCTTTTTAAAATGAGCCAAATTGAAGCAGAACACATTGTTGGAGTGTCAGAATACATAGATAGAAGGCAAATAAGCGTTCTATGGCTTTATTTCGCTTAGTTGCTTACTCTTGAGTAGAACTGCATGTTTACTCCTGAAATATGCACCGTTGTAAATTGAGCCAAACTTAAGCAAAACACGTTGTTGGAGTGTCAGAATGCATAGATAGAAGGCAAATAAGCGTTCTATGGCTTTATTTCGCTTAGTTGCTTACTCTTGAGTAGAAATGCATCTGCACTCCAGAAATAAGCACCTTTGTAAAATGAGCCATATTGAAGCAGAACACATTGATGGAGTGTCAGAATGCATAGATAGAAGGCAAATAAGCGTTCTATGGCTTTATTTCGCTTGGTTGCTTACTCTTGAGTAGAACTGCATCAGCACTCCAGAAATGAGCAGCTTTGTAAAATGAGCCAAAGTGAAGCAAAACACATTGTTGGAGTGTCAGAATGCATAGATAGAAGGCAAATAAGCGTTCTATGTCTTTATTTCGCTTAGTTGCTTACTCTTGAGTAGAACTGCATCCGCACTCCAGAAATAAGCACCTTTATGAAATGAGCCAAATTGAAGCAGAACACATTGTTGGAGTGTCAGAATGCATAGATAGAAGGCAAATAAGCGTTCTATGACTTTATTTCGCTTAGTTGCTTACTCTTGAGTAGAACTGCATCTGCACTCCAGAAATAAGCACCTTTATGAAATGAGCCAAATTGAAGCAGAACACATTGTTGGAGTGTCAGAATGCATAGATAGAAGGCAAATAAGCGTTCTATGACTTTATTTCGCTTAGTTGCTTACTCTTGAGTAGAACTGCATCCGCACTCCAGAAATGAGCACCTTTGTAAAATGAGCCAAATTGAAGCAGAACACATTGTTGGAGTGTCAGAATGCATAGAAAGAAGGCAAGTAAGCGTTCTATGGCTTTATTTCGCTTAGTTGCTTACTCTTGAATAGAAATGCATCTGCACTCCAGAAATGAGCACCTTTGTAAAGTGAGCCAAATTGAAGCAGAAGACATTGTTGGAGTGTCAGAATGCATAGATAGAAGGCAAATAAGCGTGCTATGGCTTTATTTCTCTTAGTTGCTTACTCTTGAATAGAAATGCATCTGCACACCAGAAATGAGCACCTTTTTAAAATGAGCCAAATTGAAGCAGAACACATTGTTGGAGTGTCAGAATGCATAGATAGAAGGCAAATAAGCGTTCTATGGCTTTATTTCGCTTAGTTGCTTACTCTTGAGTAGAACTGCATGTTCACTCCAGAAATAAGCACCTTTGTAAATTGAGCCAAATTGAAGCAGAACACATTGTTGGAGTGTCAGAATGCATAGATAGAAGGCAAATAAGCGTTCTATGGCTTTATTTCGCTTAGTTGCTTACTCTTGAGTAGAACTGCATGTTTACTCCTGAAATATGCACCGTTGTAAATTGAGCCAAACTTAAGCAAAACACGTTGTTGGAGTGTCAGAATGCATAGATAGAAGGCAAATAAGCGTTCTATGGCTTTATTGCGCTTAGTTGCTTACTCTTGAGTAGAAATGCATCTGCACTCCAGAAATAAGCACCTTTGTAAAATGAGCCATATTGAAGCAGAACACATTGATGGAGTGTCAGAATGCATAGATAGAAGGCAAATAAGCGTTCTATGGCTTTATTTCGCTTGGTTGCTTACTCTTGAGTAGAACTGCATCAGCACTCCAGAAATGAGCAGCTTTGTAAAATGAGCCAAAGTGAAGCAAAACACATTGTTGGAGTGTCAGAATGCATAGATAGAAGGCAAATAAGCGTTCTATGACTTTATTTCGCTTAGTTGCTTACTCTTGAGTAGAACTGCATCTGCACTCCAGAAATGAGCACCTTTGTAAAATGAGCCAAATTGAAGCAGAAGACATTGTTGGAGTGTCAGAATGCATAGATAGAAGGCAAATAAGCGTTCTATGGCTTTATTTCGCTTAGTTGCTTACTCTTGAGTAGAACTGCATGTTCACTCCAGAAATAAGCACCTTTGTAAAATGAGCCAAATTGAAGCAGAACACATTGTTGGAGTGTCAGAATGCATAGATGGAAGGCAAATAAGCGTTCTATGGCTTTATTTCGCTTAGTTGCTTACTCTTGAATAGAAATGCATCTTCACTCCAGAAATGAGCACCTTTGTAAAATGAGCCAAATTGAAGCAGAAGACATTGTTGGAGTGTCAGAATGCATAGATAGAAGGCAAATAAGCGTTCTATGGCTTTCTTTTGCTTAGTAGCTTACTCTTGAGTAGAACAGCATCCGCACTCCAGAAATAAGCACCTTTGTAAAATGAGCCAAATTGAAGCAGAACACATTGTTGAAGTTTCAGAATGCATAGATTGAAGGCCAATAAGCGTTCTATGGCTTTGTTTCGCTTAGTTGCTTACTCTTGAGTAGAACTGCATGTTCACTCCAGAAATAAGCACCTTTGTAAAATGAGCCAAATTGAAGCAGAACACATTGTTGGAGTGTCAGAATGCATAGATGGAAGGCAAATAAGCGTTCTATGGCTTTATTTCGCTTAGTAGCTTACTCTTGAATAGAAATGCATCTTCACTCCAGAAATGAGCACCTTTGTAAAATGAGCCAAATTGAAGCAGAAGACATTGTTGGAGTGTCAGAATGCATAGATAGAAGGCAAATAAGCGTTCTATGGCTTTCTTTTGCTTAGTAGCTTACTCTTGAGTAGAACAGCATCCGCACTCCAGAAATAAGCACCTTTGTAAAATGAGCCAAATTGAAGCAGAACACATTGTTGAAGTTTCAGAATGCATAGATTGAAGGCCAATAAGCGTTCTATGGCTTTGTTTCGCTTAGTTGCTTACTCTTGAGTAGAACTGCATGTTCACTCCAGAAATGAGCACCTTAGTAAAATGAGCCAATTTGAAGCAGAACACATTGTTGGAGTGTCAGAATGCATAGAAAGAAGGCAAATAAGCGTTCTATGGCTTTATTTCGCTTAGTTGCTTACTCTTGAGTAGAACTGCATCCGCACTCCAGAAATAAGCACCTTTATGAAATGAGCCAAATTGAAGCAGAACACATTGTTGGAGTGTCAGAATGCATAGATAGAAGGCAAATAAGCGTTCTATGACTTTATTTCGCTTAGTTGCTTACTCTTGAGTAGAACAGCATCCGCACTCCAGAAATAAGCACCTTTGTAAAATGAGCCAAATTGAAGCAGAAGACATTGTTGGAGTGTCAGAATGCATAGATAGAAGGCAAATAAGCGTTCTATGGCTTTCTTTTGCTTAGTAGCTTACTCTTGAGTAGAACAGCATCCGCACTCCAGAAATAAGCACCTTTGTAAAATGAGCCAAATTGAAGCAGAACACATTGTTGAAGTTTCAGAATGCATAGATTGAAGGCCAATAAGCGTTCTATGGCTTTGTTTCGCTTAGTTGCTTACTCTTGAGTAGAACTGCATGTTCACTCCAGAAATAAGCACCTTTGTAAAATGAGCCAAATTGAAGCAGAACACATTGTTGGAGTGTCAGAATGCATAGATAGAAGGCAAATAAGCGTTCTATGGCTTTATTTCGCTTAGTTGCTTACTCTTGAGTAGAACTGCATGTTCACTCCAGAAATGAGCACCTTTGTAAAATGAGCCAAATTGAAGCAGAAGACATTGTTGGAGTGTCAGAATGCATAGATAGAAGGCAAATAAGCGTTCTATGGCTTTCTTTTGCTTAGTAGCTTACTCTTGAGTAGAACAGCATCCGCACTCCAGAAATAAGCACCTTTGTAAAATGAGCCAAATTGAAGCAGAACACATTGTTGGAGTGTCAGAATGCATAGATAGAAGGCAAATAAGCGTTCTATGGCTTTATTTCGCTTAGTTGCTTACTCTTGAGTAGAACTGCATCCGCACTCCAGAAATAAGCACCTTCATGAAATGAGCCAAATTGAAGCAGAACACATTGTTGGAGTGTCAGAATGCATAGATAGAAGGCAAATAAGCGTTCTATGACTTTATTTCGCTTAGTTGCTTACTCTTGAGTAGAACTGCATCTGCACTCCAGAAATGAGCACCTTTGTAAAATGAGCCAAATTGAAGCAGAAGACATTGTTGGAGTGTCAGAATGCATAGATAGAAGGCAAATAAGCGTTCTATGGCTTTATTTCGCTTAGTTGCTTACTCTTGAGTAGAACTGCATGTTCACTCCAGAAATAAGCACCTTTGTAAAATGAGCCAAATTGAAGCAGAACACATTGTTGGAGTGTCAGAATGCATAGATGGAAGGCAAATAAGCGTTCTATGGCTTTATTTCGCTTAGTTGCTTACTCTTGAATAGAAATGCATCTTCACTCCAGAAATGAGCACCTTTGTAAAATGAGCCAAATTGAAGCAGAAGACATTGTTGGAGTGTCAGAATGCATAGATAGAAGGCAAATAAGCGTTCTATGGCTTTCTTTTGCTTAGTAGCTTACTCTTGAGTAGAACAGCATCCGCACTCCAGAAATAAGCACCTTTGTAAAATGAGCCAAATTGAAGCAGAACACATTGTTGAAGTTTCAGAATGCATAGATTGAAGGCCAATAAGCGTTCTATGGCTTTGTTTCGCTTAGTTGCTTACTCTTGAGTAGAACTGCATGTTCACTCCAGAAATGAGCACCTTAGTAAAATGAGCCAATTTGAAGCAGAACACATTGTTGGAGTGTCAGAATGCATAGATAGAAGGCAAATAAGCGTTCTATGGCTTTATTTCGCTTAGTTGCTTACTCTTGAGTAGAACTGCATCCGCACTCCAGAAATAAGCAACTTTGTAAAATGAGCCAAATTGAAGCAAAACACATTGTTGGAGTGTCAGAATGCATAGAAAGAAGGAAAGTAAGCGTTCTATGGCTTTATTTCGCTTAGTTGCTTACTCTTGAATAGAAATGCATCTGCACACCAGAAATGAGCACCTTTTTAAAATGAGCCAAATTGAAGCAGAACACATTGTTGGAGTGTCAGAATGCATAGATAGAAGGCAAATAAGCGTTCTATGGCTTTATTTCGCTTAGTTGCTTACTCTTGAGTAGAACTGCATGTTCACTCCAGAAATAAGCACCTTTGTTAAATGAGCCAAATTGAAGCAGAACACATTGTTGGAGTGTCAGAATGCATGGATAGAAGGCAAATAAGGGTTCTATGGCTTTATTTCGCTTAGTTGCTTACTGTTGAGAAGAAATGCATCTGCACTCCTGAAAAAAGCACCTTTGTAAAATGAGCCAAATTGAAGCAGAACACATTGTTGGAGTGTCAGAATGCATAGAAAGAAGGAAAGTAAGCGTTCTATGGCTTTATTTCGCTTAGTTGCTTACTCTTGAGTAGAACTGCATGTTCACTCCAGGAAAAAAGCACCTTTGTAAAATGAGTCAAATTGAAGCAGAACACATTGTTGGAGTGTCAGAATGCATAGATAGAAGGCAAATAAGCGTTCTATGGCTTTATTTCGCTTAGTTGCTTACTCTTGAGTAGAACTGCATGTTTACTCCTGAAATATGCACCGTTGTAAATTGAGCCAAACTTAAGCAAAACACGTTGTTGGAGTGTCAGAATGCATAGATAGAAGGCAAATAAGCGTTCTATGGCTTTATTTCGCTTAGTTGCTTACTCTTGAGTAGAACTGCATCTGCACTCCAGAAATATGCACCGTTGTAAAATGAGCCATATTGAAGCAGAACACATTGTTGGAGTGACAGAATGCATAGATAGGAGGCAAATCAGCGTTCTATGGCTTTATTTCGCTTAGTTGCTTACTCTTGAGTAGAACTGCATAATCACTCCAGAAATAAGCAACTTTGTAAAATGAGCCAAATTGAAGCAAAACACATTGTTGGAGTGTCAGAATGCATAGAAAGAAGGAAAGTAAGCGTTCTATGGCTTTATTTCGCTTAGTTGCTTACTCTTGAGTAGAACTGCATATTCACTCCAGAAATAAGCACCTTTGTAAAATGAGCCAAATTGAAGCAGAACACATTGTTGGAGTGTCAGAATGCATAGATGGAAGGCAAATAAGCGTTCTATGGCTTTATTTCGCTTAGTTGCTTACTCTTGAATAGAAATGCATCTTCACTCCAGAAATGAGCACCTTTGTAAAATGAGCCAAATTGAAGCAGAAGACATTGTTGGAGTGTCAGAATGCATAGATAGAAGGCAAATAAGCGTTCTATGGCTTTCTTTTGCTTAGTAGCTTACTCTTGAGTAGAACAGCATCAGCACTCCAGAAATAAGCACCTTTGTAAAATGAGCCAAATTGAAGCAGAACACATTGTTGAAGTTTCAGAATGCATAGATTGAAGGCCAATAAGCGTTCTATGGCTTTGTTTCGCTTAGTTGCTTACTCTTGAGTAGAACTGCATGTTTACTCCTGAAATATGCACCGTTGTAATTTGAGCCAAACTTAAGCAAAACACGTTGTTGGAGTGTCAGAATGCATAGATAGAAGGCAAATAAGCGTTCTATGGCTTTATTTCGCTTAGTTGCTTACTCTTGAGTAGAACTGCATCTGCACTCCAGAAATATGCACCGTTGTAAAATGAGCCATATTGAAGCAGAACACATTGTTGGAGTGACAGAATGCATAGATAGGAGGCAAATCAGCGTTCTATGGCTTTATTTCGCTTAGTTGCTTACTCTTGAGTAGAACTGCATAATCACTCCAGAAATAAGCAACTTTGTAAAATGAGCCAAATTGAAGCAAAACACATTGTTGGAGTGTCAGAATGCATAGAAAGAAGGAAAGTAAGCGTTCTATGGCTTTATTTCGCTTAGTTGCTTACTCTTGAGTAGAACTGCATATTCACTCCAGAAATAAGCACCTTTGTAAAATGAGCCAAATTGAAGCAGAACACATTGTTGGAGTGTCAGAATGCATAGATGGAAGGCAAATAAGCGTTCTATGGCTTTATTTCGCTTAGTTGCTTACTCTTGAATAGAAATGCATCTTCACTCCAGAAATGAGCACCTTTGTAAAATGAGCCAAATTGAAGCAGAAGACATTGTTGGAGTGTCAGAATGCATAGATAGAAGGCAAATAAGCGTTCTATGGCTTTCTTTTGCTTAGTAGCTTACTCTTGAGTAGAACAGCATCCGCACTCCAGAAATAAGCACCTTTGTAAAATGAGCCAAATTGAAGCAGAACACATTGTTGAAGTTTCAGAATGCATAGATTGAAGGCCAATAAGCGTTCTATGGCTTTGTTTCGCTTAGTTGCTTACTCTTGAGTAGAACTGCATGTTCACTCCAGAAATGAGCACCTTAGTAAAATGAGCCAATTTGAAGCAGAACACATTGTTGGAGTGTCAGAATGCATAGATAGAAGGCAAATAAGCGTTCTATGGCTTTATTTCGCTTAGTTGCTTACTCTTGAGTAGAACTGCATCTGCACTCCAGAAATATGCACCGTTGTAAATTGAGCCAAATTTAAGCAAAACACGTTGTAGGAGTGTCAGAATGCATGGATAGAAGGCAAATAAGCGTTCTATGGCTTCATTTCGCTTAGTTGCTTACTGTTGAGTAGAAATGCATCTGCACTCCTGAAATAAGCACCTTTGTAAAATGAGCCAAGTTGAAGCAGAACACATTGATGGAGTGTCAGAATGCATAGATAGAAGGCAAATAAGCGTTCTATGGCTTTATTTCGCTTGGTTGCTTACTCTTGAGTAGAACTGCATCAGCACTCCAGAAATGAGCAGCTTTGTAAAATGAGCCAAAGTGAAGCAAAACACATTGTTGGAGTGTCAGAATGCATAGATAGAAGGCAAATAAGCGTTCTATGTCTTTATTTCGCTTAGTTGCTTACTCTTGAGTAGAACTGCATCCGCACTCCAGAAATAAGCACCTTCATGAAATGAGCCAAATTGAAGCAGAACACATTGTTGGAGTGTCAGAATGCATAGATAGAAGGCAAATAAGCGTTCTATGGCTTTATTTCGCTTAGTTGCTTACTCTTGAGTAGAACAGCATCCGCACTCCAGAAATGAGCACCTTTGTAAAATGAGCCTAATTGAAGCAGAACACATTGTTGGAGTGTCAGAATGCATAGAAAGAAGGCAAGTAAGCGTTCTGTGGCTTTATTTCGCTTAGTTGCTTACTCTTGAGTAGAAATGCATCTGCACTCCAGTAATAAGCACCTTTGTAAAATGAGCCAAATTGAAGCAGAATACATTGTTGGAGTGTCAGAATGCATGGATAGAAGGCAAATAAGCGTTCTATGGCTTCATTTCGCTTAGTTGCTTACTGTTGAGTAGAAATGCATCTGCACTCCTGAAATAAGCACCTTTGTAAAATGAGCCAAGTTGAAGCAGAACACATTGTTGGAGTGTCAGAATGCATAGATAGAAGGCAAATAAGCGTTCTATGGCTTTATTTCGCTTAGTTGCTTACTCTTGAGTAGAACTGCATCCGCACTCCAGAAATAAGCAACTTTGTAAAATGAGCCAAAGTGAAGCAAAACACATTGTTGGAGTGTCAGAATGCATAGATAGAAGGCAAATAAGCGTTCTATGGCTTTATTTCGCTTAGTTGCTTACTCTTGAGTAGAACTGCATGTTTACTCCTGAAATATGCACCGTTGTAAATTGAGCCAAACTTAAGCAAAACACGTTGTTGGAGTGTCAGAATGCATAGATAGAAGGCAAATAAGCGTTCTATGGCTTTATTTCGCTTAGTTGCTTACTCTTGAGTAGAACTGCATCTGCACTCCAGAAATATGCACCGTTGTAAAATGAGCCAAATTGAAGCAGAAGACATTGTTGGAGTGTCAGAATGCATAGATAGGAGGCAAATCAGCGTTCTATGGCTTTATTTCGCTTAGTTGCTTACTCTTGAGTAGAACTGCATATTCACTCCAGAAATAAGCACCTTTGTAAAATGAGCCAAATTGAAGCAGAACACATTGTTGGAGTGTCAGAATGCATAGATGGAAGGCAAATAAGCGTTCTATGGCTTTATTTCGCTTAGTTGCTTACTCTTGAATAGAAATGCATCTTCACTCCAGAAATGAGCACCTTTGTAAAATGAGCCAAATTGAAGCAGAAGACATTGTTGGAGTGTCAGAATGCATAGATAGAAGGCAAATAAGCGTTCTATGGCTTTCTTTTGCTTAGTAGCTTACTCTTGAGTAGAACAGCATCCGCACTCCAGAAATAAGCACCTTTGTAAAATGAGCCAAATTGAAGCAGAACACATTGTTGAAGTTTCAGAATGCATAGATTGAAGGCCAATAAGCGTTCTATGGCTTTGTTTCGCTTAGTTGCTTACTCTTGAGTAGAACTGCATGTTCACTCCAGAAATGAGCACCTTAGTAAAATGAGCCAATTTGAAGCAGAACACATTGTTGGAGTGTCAGAATGCATAGATAGAAGGCAAATAAGCGTTCTATGGCTTTATTTCGCTTAGTTGCTTACTCTTGAGTAGAACTGCATCTGCACTCCTGAAATATGCACCGTTGTAAATTGAGCCAAATTTAAGCAAAACACGTTGTAGGAGTGTCAGAATGCATGGATAGAAGGCAAATAAGCGTTCTATGGCTTCATTTCGCTTAGTTGCTTACTGTTGAGTAGAAATGCATCTGCACTCCTGAAATAAGCACCTTTGTAAAATGAGCCAAGTTGAAGCAGAACACATTGTTGGAGTGTCAGAATGCATAGATAGAAGGCAAATAAGCGTTCTATGGCTTTATTTCGCTTAGTTGCTTACTCTTGAGTAGAACTGCATCCGCACTCCAGAAATAAGCAACTTTGTAAAATGAGCCAAAGTGAAGCAAAACACATTGTTGGAGTGTCAGAATGCATAGATAGAAGGCAAATAAGCGTTCTATGTCTTTATTTCGCTTAGTTGCTTACTCTTGAGTAGAACTGCATCCGCACTCCAGAAATAAGCACCTTTATGAAATGAGCCAAATTGAAGCAGAACACATTGTTGGAGTGTCAGAATGCATAGATAGAAGGCAAATAAGCGTTCTATGACTTTATTTCGCTTAGTTGCTTACTCTTGAGTAGAACAGCATCCGCACTCCAGAAATAAGCACCTTTGGAAAATGAGCCAAATTGAAGCAGAACACATTGTTGGAGTGTCAGAATGCATAGATAGAAGGCAAATAAGCGTTCTATGGCTTTCTTTTGCTTAGTAGCTTACTCTTGAGTAGAACAGCATCCGCACTCCAGAAATAAGCACCTTTGTAAAATGAGCCAAATTGAAGCAGAACACATTGTTGAAGTTTCAGAATGCATAGATTGAAGGCCAATAAGCGTTCTATGGCTTTGTTTCGCTTAGTTGCTTACTCTTGAGTAGAACTGCATGTTCACTCCAGAAATAAGCACCTTTGTAAAATGAGCCAAATTGAAGCAGAACACATTGTTGGAGTGTCAGAATGCATAGATGGAAGGCAAATAAGCGTTCTATGGCTTTATTTCGCTTAGTTGCTTACTCTTGAATAGAAATGCATCTTCACTCCAGAAATGAGCACCTTTGTAAAATGAGCCAAATTGAAGCAGAAGACATTGTTGGAGTGTCAGAATGCATAGATAGAAGGCAAATAAGCGTTCTATGGCTTTCTTTTGCTTAGTAGCTTACTCTTGAGTAGAACAGCATCCGCACTCCAGAAATAAGCACCTTTGTAAAATGAGCCAAATTGAAGCAGAACACATTGTTGAAGTTTCAGAATGCATAGATTGAAGGCCAATAAGCGTTCTATGGCTTTGTTTCGCTTAGTTGCTTACTCTTGAGTAGAACTGCATGTTCACTCCAGAAATGAGCACCTTAGTAAAATGAGCCAATTTGAAGCAGAACACATTGTTGGAGTGTCAGAATGCATAGATAGAAGGCAAATAAGCGTTCTATGGCTTTATTTCGCTTAGTTGCTTACTCTTGAGTAGAACTGCATCTGCACTCCAGAAATATGCACCGTTGTAAATTGAGCCAAATTTAAGCAAAACACGTTGTAGGAGTGTCAGAATGCATGGATAGAAGGCAAATAAGCGTTCTATGGCTTCATTTCGCTTAGTTGCTTACTGTTGAGTAGAAATGCATCTGCACTCCTGAAATAAGCACCTTTGTAAAATGAGCCAAGTTGAAGCAGAACACATTGATGGAGTGTCAGAATGCATAGATAGAAGGCAAATAAGCGTTCTATGGCTTTATTTCGCTTGGTTGCTTACTCTTGAGTAGAACTGCATCAGCACTCCAGAAATGAGCAGCTTTGTAAAATGAGCCAAAGTGAAGCAAAACACATTGTTGGAGTGTCAGAATGCATAGATAGAAGGCAAATAAGCGTTCTATGTCTTTATTTCGCTTAGTTGCTTACTCTTGAGTAGAACTGCATCCGCACTCCAGAAATAAGCACCTTCATGAAATGAGCCAAATTGAAGCAGAACACATTGTTGGAGTGTCAGAATGCATAGATAGAAGGCAAATAAGCGTTCTATGACTTTATTTCGCTTAGTAGCTTACTCTTGAGTAGAACTGCATCTGCACTCCAGAAATGAGCACCTTTGTAAAATGAGCCAAATTGAAGCAGAAGACATTGTTGGAGTGTCAGAATGCATAGATAGAAGGCAAATAAGCGTTCTATGGCTTTATTTCGCTTAGTTGCTTACTCTTGAGTAGAACTGCATGTTCACTCCAGAAATAAGCACCTTTGTAAAATGAGCCAAATTGAAGCAGAACACATTGTTGGAGTGTCAGAATGCATAGATGGAAGGCAAATAAGCGTTCTATGGCTTTATTTCGCTTAGTTGCTTACTCTTGAATAGAAATGCATCTTCACTCCAGAAATGAGCACCTTTGTAAAATGAGCCAAATTGAAGCAGAAGACATTGTTGGAGTGTCAGAATGCATAGATAGAAGGCAAATAAGCGTTCTATGGCTTTCTTTTGCTTAGTAGCTTACTCTTGAGTAGAACAGCATCCGCACTCCAGAAATAAGCACCTTTGTAAAATGAGCCAAATTGAAGCAGAACACATTGTTGAAGTTTCAGAATGCATAGATTGAAGGCCAATAAGCGTTCTATGGCTTTGTTTCGCTTAGTTGCTTACTCTTGAGTAGAACTGCATGTTCACTCCAGAAATGAGCACCTTAGTAAAATGAGCCAATTTGAAGCAGAACACATTGTTGGAGTGTCAGAATGCATAGATAGAAGGCAAATAAGCGTTCTATGGCTTTATTTCGCTTAGTTGCTTACTCTTGAGTAGAACTGCATCTGCACTCCTGAAATATGCACCGTTGTAAATTGAGCCAAATTTAAGCAAAACACGTTGTAGGAGTGTCAGAATGCATGGATAGAAGGCAAATAAGCGTTCTATGGCTTCATTTCGCTTAGTTGCTTACTGTTGAGTAGAAATGCATCTGCACTCCTGAAATAAGCACCTTTGTAAAATGAGCCAAGTTGAAGCAGAACACATTGTTGGAGTGTCAGAATGCATAGATAGAAGGCAAATAAGCGTTCTATGGCTTTATTTCGCTTAGTTGCTTACTCTTGAGTAGAACTGCATCCGCACTCCAGAAATAAGCAACTTTGTAAAATGAGCCAAAGTGAAGCAAAACACATTGTTGGAGTGTCAGAATGCATAGATAGAAGGCAAATAAGCGTTCTATGTCTTTATTTCGCTTAGTTGCTTACTCTTGAGTAGAACTGCATCCGCACTCCAGAAATAAGCACCTTTATGAAATGAGCCAAATTGAAGCAGAACACATTGTTGGAGTGTCAGAATGCATAGATAGAAGGCAAATAAGCGTTCTATGACTTTATTTCGCTTAGTTGCTTACTCTTGAGTAGAACAGCATCCGCACTCCAGAAATAAGCACCTTTGGAAAATGAGCCAAATTGAAGCAGAACACATTGTTGGAGTGTCAGAATGCATAGATAGAAGGCAAATAAGCGTTCTATGGCTTTCTTTTGCTTAGTAGCTTACTCTTGAGTAGAACAGCATCCGCACTCCAGAAATAAGCACCTTTGTAAAATGAGCCAAATTGAAGCAGAACACATTGTTGAAGTTTCAGAATGCATAGATTGAAGGCCAATAAGCGTTCTATGGCTTTGTTTCGCTTAGTTGCTTACTCTTGAGTAGAACTGCATGTTCACTCCAGAAATAAGCACCTTTGTAAAATGAGCCAAATTGAAGCAGAACACATTGTTGGAGTGTCAGAATGCATAGATGGAAGGCAAATAAGCGTTCTATGGCTTTATTTCGCTTAGTTGCTTACTCTTGAATAGAAATGCATCTTCACTCCAGAAATGAGCACCTTTGTAAAATGAGCCAAATTGAAGCAGAAGACATTGTTGGAGTGTCAGAATGCATAGATAGAAGGCAAATAAGCGTTCTATGGCTTTCTTTTGCTTAGTAGCTTACTCTTGAGTAGAACAGCATCCGCACTCCAGAAATAAGCACCTTTGTAAAATGAGCCAAATTGAAGCAGAACACATTGTTGAAGTTTCAGAATGCATAGATTGAAGGCCAATAAGCGTTCTATGGCTTTGTTTCGCTTAGTTGCTTACTCTTGAGTAGAACTGCATGTTCACTCCAGAAATGAGCACCTTAGTAAAATGAGCCAATTTGAAGCAGAACACATTGTTGGAGTGTCAGAATGCATAGATAGAAGGCAAATAAGCGTTCTATGGCTTTATTTCGCTTAGTTGCTTACTCTTGAGTAGAACTGCATCTGCACTCCAGAAATATGCACCGTTGTAAATTGAGCCAAATTTAAGCAAAACACGTTGTAGGAGTGTCAGAATGCATGGATAGAAGGCAAATAAGCGTTCTATGGCTTCATTTCGCTTAGTTGCTTACTGTTGAGTAGAAATGCATCTGCACTCCTGAAATAAGCACCTTTGTAAAATGAGCCAAGTTGAAGCAGAACACATTGATGGAGTGTCAGAATGCATAGATAGAAGGCAAATAAGCGTTCTATGGCTTTATTTCGCTTGGTTGCTTACTCTTGAGTAGAACTGCATCAGCACTCCAGAAATGAGCAGCTTTGTAAAATGAGCCAAAGTGAAGCAAAACACATTGTTGGAGTGTCAGAATGCATAGATAGAAGGCAAATAAGCGTTCTATGTCTTTATTTCGCTTAGTTGCTTACTCTTGAGTAGAACTGCATCCGCACTCCAGAAATAAGCACCTTCATGAAATGAGCCAAATTGAAGCAGAACACATTGTTGGAGTGTCAGAATGCATAGATAGAAGGCAAATAAGCGTTCTATGACTTTATTTCGCTTAGTAGCTTACTCTTGAGTAGAACTGCATCTGCACTCCAGAAATGAGCACCTTTGTAAAATGAGCCAAATTGAAGCAGAAGACATTGTTGGAGTGTCAGAATGCATAGATAGAAGGCAAATAAGCGTTCTATGGCTTTATTTCGCTTAGTTGCTTACTCTTGAGTAGAACTGCATGTTCACTCCAGAAATAAGCACCTTTGTAAAATGAGCCAAATTGAAGCAGAACACATTGTTGGAGTGTCAGAATGCATAGATGGAAGGCAAATAAGCGTTCTATGGCTTTATTTCGCTTAGTTGCTTACTCTTGAATAGAAATGCATCTTCACTCCAGAAATGAGCACCTTTGTAAAATGAGCCAAATTGAAGCAGAAGACATTGTTGGAGTGTCAGAATGCATAGATAGAAGGCAAATAAGCGTTCTATGGCTTTCTTTTGCTTAGTAGCTTACTCTTGAGTAGAACAGCATCCGCACTCCAGAAATAAGCACCTTTGTAAAATGAGCCAAATTGAAGCAGAACACATTGTTGAAGTTTCAGAATGCATAGATTGAAGGCCAATAAGCGTTCTATGGCTTTGTTTCGCTTAGTTGCTTACTCTTGAGTAGAACTGCATGTTCACTCCAGAAATAAGCACCTTTGTAAAATGAGCCAAATTGAAGCAGAACACATTGTTGGAGTGTCAGAATGCATAGATGGAAGGCAAATAAGCGTTCTATGGCTTTATTTCGCTTAGTTGCTTACTCTTGAATAGAAATGCATCTTCACTCCAGAAATGAGCACCTTTGTAAAATGAGCCAAATTGAAGCAGAAGACATTGTTGGAGTGTCAGAATGCATAGATAGAAGGCAAATAAGCGTTCTATGGCTTTCTTTTGCTTAGTAGCTTACTCTTGAGTAGAACAGCATCCGCACTCCAGAAATAAGCACCTTTGTAAAATGAGCCAAATTGAAGCAGAACACATTGTTGAAGTTTCAGAATGCATAGATTGAAGGCCAATAAGCGTTCTATGGCTTTGTTTCGCTTAGTTGCTTACTCTTGAGTAGAACTGCATGTTCACTCCAGAAATGAGCACCTTAGTAAAATGAGCCAATTTGAAGCAGAACACATTGTTGGAGTGTCAGAATGCATAGATAGAAGGCAAATAAGCGTTCTATGGCTTTATTTCGCTTAGTTGCTTACTCTTGAGTAGAACTGCATCTGCACTCCAGAAATATGCACCGTTGTAAATTGAGCCAAATTTAAGCAAAACACGTTGTAGGAGTGTCAGAATGCATGGATAGAAGGCAAATAAGCGTTCTATGGCTTCATTTCGCTTAGTTGCTTACTGTTGAGTAGAAATGCATCTGCACTCCTGAAATAAGCACCTTTGTAAAATGAGCCAAGTTGAAGCAGAACACATTGTTGGAGTGTCAGAATGCATAGATAGGAGGCAAATAAGCGTTCTATGGCTTTATTTCGCTTAGTTGCTTACTCTTGAGTAGAACTGCATCCGCACTCCAGAAATAAGCAACTTTGTAAAATGAGCCAAATTGAAGCAAAACACATTGTTGGAGTGTCAGAATGCATAGATAGGAGGCAAATAAGCGTTCTATGGCTTTATTTCGCTTAGTTGCTTACTCTTGAATAGAAATGCATCTGCACACCAGAAATGAGCACCTTTTTAAAATGAGCCAAATTGAAGCAGAACACATTGTTGGAGTGTCAGAATGCATAGATAGAAGGCAAATAAGCGTTTTATGGCTTTATTTCGCTTAGTTGCTTACTCTTGAGTCGAACTGCATGTTCACTCCAGAAATAAGCACCTTTTTAAAATGAGCCAAATTGAAGCAGAACACATTGTTGGAGTGTCAGAATGCATAGATAGAAGGCAAATAAGCGTTCTATGGCTTTATTTCGCTTAGTTGCTTACTCTTGAGTAGAACTGCATGTTCACTCCAGAAATAAGCACCTTTGTTAAATGAGCCAAATTGAAGCAGAACACATTGTTGGAGTGTCAGAATGCATGGATAGAAGGCAAATAAGGGTTCTATGGCTTTATTTCGCTTAGTTGCTTACTGTTGAGAAGAAATGCATCTGCACTCCTGAAAAAAGCACCTTTGTAAAATGAGCCAAATTGAAGCAGAACACATTGTTGGAGTGTCAGAATGCATAGAAAGAAGGAAAGTAAGCGTTCTATGGCTTTATTTCGCTTAGTTGCTTACTCTTGAGTAGAACTGCATGTTCACTCCAGGAAAAAAGCACCTTTGTAAAATGAGTCAAATTGAAGCAGAACACATTGTTGGAGTGTCAGAATGCATAGATAGAAGGCAAATAAGCGTTCTATGGCTTTATTTCGCTTAGTTGCTTACTCTTGAGTAGAACTGCATGTTCACTCCAGAAATAAGCACCTTTGTAAATTGAGCCAAATTGAAGCAGAACACATTGTTGGAGTGTCAGAATGCATAGATAGAAGGCAAATAAGCGTTCTATGGCTTTATTTCGCTTAGTTGCTTACTCTTGAGTAGAACTGCATGTTTACTCCTGAAATATGCACCGTTGTAAATTGAGCCAAACTTAAGCAAAACACGTTGTTGGAGTGTCAGAATGCATAGATAGAAGGCAAATAAGCGTTCTATGGCTTTATTTCGCTTAGTTGCTTACTCTTGAGTATAACTGCATCTGCACTCCAGAAATATGCACCGTTGTAAAATGAGCCATATTGAAGCAGAACACATTGTTGGAGTGTCAGAATGCATAGATAGGAGGCAAATCAGCGTTCTATGGCTTTATTTCGCTTAGTTGCTTACTCTTGAGTAGAACTGCATAATCACTCCAGAAATAAGCAACTTTGTAAAATGAGCCAAATTGAAGCAAAACACATTGTTGGAGTATCAGAATGCATAGAAAGAAGGAAAGTAAGCGTTCTATGGCTTTATTTCGCTTAGTTGCTTACTCTTGAGTAGAACTGCATATTCACTCCAGAAATAAGCAACTTTGTAAAATGAGCCAAAGTGAAGCAGAACACTTTGTTGGAGTGTCAGAATGCATAGATAGGAGGCAAATAAGCGTTCTATGGCTTTATTTCGCTTAGTTGCTTACTCTTGAGTAGAACTGCATGTTCACTCCAGGAAAAAAGCACCTTTGTAAAATGAGTCAAATTGAAGCAGAACACATTGTTGGAGTGTCAGAATGCATAGATAGAAGGCAAATAAGCGTTCTATGGCTTTATTACGCTTAGTTGCTTACTCTTGAGTAGAACTGCATGTTCACTCCAGAAATAAGCACCTTTGTAAATTGAGCCAAAATGAAGCAGAACACATTGTTGGAGTGCCAGAATGCATAGATAGAAGGCAAATAAGCGTTCTATGGCTTTATTTCGCTTAGTTGCTTACTCTTGAGTAGAACTGCATGTTCACTCCAGAAATAAGCACCTTTGTTAAATGAGCCAAATTGAAGCAGAACACATTGTTGGAGTGTCAGAATGCATGGATAGAAGGCAAATAAGGGTTCTATGGCTTTATTTCGCTTAGTTGCTTACTGTTGAGAAGAAATGCATCTGCACTCCTGAAAAAAGCACCTTTGTAAAATGAGCCAAATTGAAGCAGAACACATTGTTGGAGTGTCAGAATGCATAGAAAGAAGGAAAGTAAGCGTTCTATGGCTTTATTTCGCTTAGTTGCTTACTCTTGAGTAGAACTGCATGTTCACTCCAGGAAAAAAGGACCTTTGTAAAATGAGTCAAATTGAAGCAGAACACATTGTTGGAGTGTCAGAATGAATAGATAGAAGGCAAATAAGCGTTCTATGGCTTTATTTCGCTTAGTTGCTTACTCTTGAGTAGAACTGCATGTTTACTCCTGAAATATGCACCGTTGTAAATTGAGCCAAACTTAAGCAAAACACGTTGTTGGAGTGTCAGAATGCATAGATAGAAGGCAAATAAGCGTTCTATGGCTTTATTTCGCTTAGTTGCTTACTCTTGAATAGAAATGCATCTTCACTCCAGAAATGAGCACCTTTGTAAAATGAGCCAAATTGAAGCAGAAGACATTGTTGGAGTGTCAGAATGCATAGATAGAAGGCAAATAAGCGTTCTATGGCTTTCTTTTGCTTAGTAGCTTACTCTTGAGTAGAACAGCATCCGCACTCCAGAAATAAGCACCTTTGTAAAATGAGCCAAATTGAAGCAGAACACATTGTTGAAGTTTCAGAATGCATAGATTGAAGGCCAATAAGCGTTCTATGGCTTTGTTTCGCTTAGTTGCTTACTCTTGAGTAGAACTGCATGTTCACTCCAGAAATGAGCACCTTAGTAAAATGAGCCAATTTGAAGCAGAACACATTGTTGGAGTGTCAGAATGCATAGATAGAAGGCAAATAAGCGTTCTATGGCTTTATTTCGCTTAGTTGCTTACTCTTGAGTAGAACTGCATCTGCACTCCTGAAATATGCACCGTTGTAAATTGAGCCAAATTTAAGCAAAACACGTTGTAGGAGTGTCAGAATGCATGGATAGAAGGCAAATAAGCGTTCTATGGCTTCATTTCGCTTAGTTGCTTACTGTTGAGTAGAAATGCATCTGCACTCCTGAAATAAGCACCTTTGTAAAATGAGCCAAGTTGAAGCAGAACACATTGTTGGAGTGTCAGAATGCATAGATAGAAGGCAAATAAGCGTTCTATGGCTTTATTTCGCTTAGTTGCTTACTCTTGAGTAGAACTGCATCCGCACTCCAGAAATAAGCAACTTTGTAAAATGAGCCAAAGTGAAGCAAAACACATTGTTGGAGTGTCAGAATGCATAGATAGAAGGCAAATAAGCGTTCTATGGCTTTATTTCGCTTAGTTGCTTACTCTTGAGTAGAACTGCATGTTTACTCCTGAAATATGCACCGTTGTAAATTGAGCCAAACTTAAGCAAAACACGTTGTTGGAGTGTCAGAATGCATAGATAGAAGGCAAATAAGCGTTCTATGGCTTTATTTCGCTTAGTTGCTTACTCTTGAGTAGAACTGCATCTGCACTCCAGAAATATGCACCGTTGTAAAATGAGCCATATTGAAGCAGAACACATTGTTGGAGTGTCAGAATGCATAGATAGGAGGCAAATCAGCGTTCTATGGCTTTATTTCGCTTAGTTGCTTACTCTTGAGTAGAACTGCATAATCACTCCAGAAATAAGCAACTTTGTAAAATGAGCCAAATTGAAGCAAAACACATTGTTGGAGTGTCAGAATGCATAGAAAGAAGGAAAGTAAGCGTTCTATGGCTTTATTTCGCTTAGTTGCTTACTCTTGAGTAGAACTGCATATTCACTCCAGAAATAAGCACCTTTGTAAAATGAGCCAAATTGAAGCAGAACACATTGTTGGAGTGTCAGAATGCATAGATGGAAGGCAAATAAGCGTTCTATGGCTTTATTTCGCTTAGTTGCTTACTCTTGAATAGAAATGCATCTTCACTCCAGAAATGAGCACCTTTGTAAAATGAGCCAAATTGAAGCAGAAGACATTGTTGGAGTGTCAGAATGCATAGATAGAAGGCAAATAAGCGTTCTATGGCTTTCTTTTGCTTAGTAGCTTACTGTTGAGTAGAACAGCATCCGCACTCCAGAAATAAGCACCTTTGTAAAATGAGCCAAATTGAAGCAGAACACATTGTTGAAGTTTCAGAATGCATAGATTGAAGGCCAATAAGCGTTCTATGGCTTTGTTTCGCTTAGTTGCTTACTCTTGAGTAGAACTGCATGTTCACTCCAGAAATGAGCACCTTAGTAAAATGAGCCAATTTGAAGCAGAACACATTGTTGGAGTGTCAGAATGCATAGATAGAAGGCAAATAAGCGTTCTATGGCTTTATTTCGCTTAGTTGCTTACTCTTGAGTAGAACTGCATCTGCACTCCTGAAATATGCACCGTTGTAAATTGAGCCAAATTTAAGCAAAACACGTTGTAGGAGTGTCAGAATGCATGGATAGAAGGCAAATAAGCGTTCTATGGCTTCATTTCGCTTAGTTGCTTACTGTTGAGTAGAAATGCATCTGCACTCCTGAAATAAGCACCTTTGTAAAATGAGCCAAGTTGAAGCAGAACACATTGTTGGAGTGTCAGAATGCATAGATAGAAGGCAAATAAGCGTTCTATGGCTTTATTTCGCTTAGTTGCTTACTCTTGAGTAGAACTGCATCCGCACTCCAGAAATAAGCAACTTTGTAAAATGAGCCAAAGTGAAGCAAAACACATTGTTGGAGTGTCAGAATGCATAGATAGAAGGCAAATAAGCGTTCTATGGCTTTATTTCGCTTAGTTGCTTACTCTTGAGTAGAACTGCATCCGCACTCCAGAAATAAGCACCTTTATGAAATGAGCCAAATTGAAGCAGAACACATTGTTGGAGTGTCAGAATGCATAGATAGAAGGCAAATAAGCGTTCTATGACTTTATTTCGCTTAGTTGCTTACTCTTGAGTAGAACAGCATCCGCACTCCAGAAATAAGCACCTTTGGAAAATGAGCCAAATTGAAGCAGAACACATTGTTGGAGTGTCAGAATGCATAGATAGAAGGCAAATAAGCGTTCTATGGCTTTCTTTTGCTTAGTAGCTTACTCTTGAGTAGAACAGCATCCGCACTCCAGAAATAAGCACCTTTGTAAAATGAGCCAAATTGAAGCAGAACACATTGTTGAAGTTTCAGAATGCATAGATTGAAGGCCAATAAGCGTTCTATGGCTTTGTTTCGCTTAGTTGCTTACTCTTGAGTAGAACTGCATGTTCACTCCAGAAATAAGCACCTTTGTAAAATGAGCCAAATTGAAGCAGAACACATTGTTGGAGTGTCAGAATGCATAGATGGAAGGCAAATAAGCGTTCTATGGCTTTATTTCGCTTAGTTGCTTACTCTTGAATAGAAATGCATCTTCACTCCAGAAATGAGCACCTTTGTAAAATGAGCCAAATTGAAGCAGAAGACATTGTTGGAGTGTCAGAATGCATAGATAGAAGGCAAATAAGCGTTCTATGGCTTTCTTTTGCTTAGTAGCTTACTCTTGAGTAGAACAGCATCCGCACTCCAGAAATAAGCACCTTTGTAAAATGAGCCAAATTGAAGCAGAACACATTGTTGAAGTTTCAGAATGCATAGATTGAAGGCCAATAAGCGTTCTATGGCTTTGTTTCGCTTAGTTGCTTACTCTTGAGTAGAACTGCATGTTCACTCCAGAAATGAGCACCTTAGTAAAATGAGCCAATTTGAAGCAGAACACATTGTTGGAGTGTCAGAATGCATAGATAGAAGGCAAATAAGCGTTCTATGGCTTTATTTCGCTTAGTTGCTTACTCTTGAGTAGAACTGCATCTGCACTCCAGAAATATGCACCGTTGTAAATTGAGCCAAATTTAAGCAAAACACGTTGTAGGAGTGTCAGAATGCATGGATAGAAGGCAAATAAGCGTTCTATGGCTTCATTTCGCTTAGTTGCTTACTGTTGAGTAGAAATGCATCTGCACTCCTGAAATAAGCACCTTTGTAAAATGAGCCAAGTTGAAGCAGAACACATTGATGGAGTGTCAGAATGCATAGATAGAAGGCAAATAAGCGTTCTATGGCTTTATTTCGCTTGGTTGCTTACTCTTGAGTAGAACTGCATCAGCACTCCAGAAATGAGCAGCTTTGTAAAATGAGCCAAAGTGAAGCAAAACACATTGTTGGAGTGTCAGAATGCATAGATAGAAGGCAAATAAGCGTTCTATGTCTTTATTTCGCTTAGTTGCTTACTCTTGAGTAGAACTGCATCCGCACTCCAGAAATAAGCACCTTCATGAAATGAGCCAAATTGAAGCAGAACACATTGTTGGAGTGTCAGAATGCATAGATAGAAGGCAAATAAGCGTTCTATGACTTTATTTCGCTTAGTTGCTTACTCTTGAGTAGAACTGCATCTGCACTCCAGAAATGAGCACCTTTGTAAAATGAGCCAAATTGAAGCAGAAGACATTGTTGGAGTGTCAGAATGCATAGATAGAAGGCAAATAAGCGTTCTATGGCTTTATTTCGCTTAGTTGCTTACTCTTGAGTAGAACTGCATGTTCACTCCAGAAATAAGCACCTTTGTAAAATGAGCCAAATTGAAGCAGAACACATTGTTGGAGTGTCAGAATGCATAGATGGAAGGCAAATAAGCGTTCTATGGCTTTATTTCGCTTAGTTGCTTACTCTTGAATAGAAATGCATCTTCACTCCAGAAATGAGCACCTTTGTAAAATGAGCCAAATTGAAGCAGAAGACATTGTTGGAGTGTCAGAATGCATAGATAGAAGGCAAATAAGCGTTCTATGGCTTTCTTTTGCTTAGTAGCTTACTCTTGAGTAGAACAGCATCCGCACTCCAGAAATAAGCACCTTTGTAAAATGAGCCAAATTGAAGCAGAACACATTGTTGAAGTTTCAGAATGCATAGATTGAAGGCCAATAAGCGTTCTATGGCTTTGTTTCGCTTAGTTGCTTACTCTTGAGTAGAACTGCATGTTCACTCCAGAAATAAGCACCTTTGTAAAATGAGCCAAATTGAAGCAGAACACATTGTTGGAGTGTCAGAATGCATAGATGGAAGGCAAATAAGCGTTCTATGGCTTTATTTCGCTTAGTTGCTTACTCTTGAATAGAAATGCATCTTCACTCCAGAAATGAGCACCTTTGTAAAATGAGCCAAATTGAAGCAGAAGACATTGTTGGAGTGTCAGAATGCATAGATAGAAGGCAAATAAGCGTTCTATGGCTTTCTTTTGCTTAGTAGCTTACTCTTGAGTAGAACAGCATCCGCACTCCAGAAATAAGCACCTTTGTAAAATGAGCCAAATTGAAGCAGAACACATTGTTGAAGTTTCAGAATGCATAGATTGAAGGCCAATAAGCGTTCTATGGCTTTGTTTCGCTTAGTTGCTTACTCTTGAGTAGAACTGCATGTTCACTCCAGAAATGAGCACCTTAGTAAAATGAGCCAATTTGAAGCAGAACACATTGTTGGAGTGTCAGAATGCATAGATAGAAGGCAAATAAGCGTTCTATGGCTTTATTTCGCTTAGTTGCTTACTCTTGAGTAGAACTGCATCTGCACTCCAGAAATATGCACCGTTGTAAATTGAGCCAAATTTAAGCAAAACACGTTGTAGGAGTGTCAGAATGCATGGATAGAAGGCAAATAAGCGTTCTATGGCTTCATTTCGCTTAGTTGCTTACTGTTGAGTAGAAATGCATCTGCACTCCTGAAATAAGCACCTTTGTAAAATGAGCCAAGTTGAAGCAGAACACATTGTTGGAGTGTCAGAATGCATAGATAGGAGGCAAATAAGCGTTCTATGGCTTTATTTCGCTTAGTTGCTTACTCTTGAGTAGAACTGCATCCGCACTCCAGAAATAAGCAACTTTGTAAAATGAGCCAAATTGAAGCAAAACACATTGTTGGAGTGTCAGAATGCATAGATAGGAGGCAAATAAGCGTTCTATGGCTTTATTTCGCTTAGTTGCTTACTCTTGAATAGAAATGCATCTGCACACCAGAAATGAGCACCTTTTTAAAATGAGCCAAATTGAAGCAGAACACATTGTTGGAGTGTCAGAATGCATAGATAGAAGGCAAATAAGCGTTTTATGGCTTTATTTCGCTTAGTTGCTTACTCTTGAATAGAAATGCATCTTCACTCCAGAAATAAGCACCTTTTTAAAATGAGCCAAATTGAAGCAGAACACATTGTTGGAGTGTCAGAATGCATAGATAGAAGGCAAATAAGCGTTCTATGGCTTTATTTCGCTTAGTTGCTTACTCTTGAGTAGAACTGCATGTTCACTCCAGAAATAAGCACCTTTGTTAAATGAGCCAAATTGAAGCAGAACACATTGTTGGAGTGTCAGAATGCATGGATAGAAGGCAAATAAGGGTTCTATGGCTTTATTTCGCTTAGTTGCTTACTGTTGAGAAGAAATGCATCTGCACTCCTGAAAAAAGCACCTTTGTAAAATGAGCCAAATTGAAGCAGAACACATTGTTGGAGTGTCAGAATGCATAGAAAGAAGGAAAGTAAGCGTTCTATGGCTTTATTTCGCTTAGTTGCTTACTCTTGAGTAGAACTGCATGTTCACTCCAGGAAAAAAGCACCTTTGTAAAATGAGTCAAATTGAAGCAGAACACATTGTTGGAGTGTCAGAATGCATAGATAGAAGGCAAATAAGCGTTCTATGGCTTTATTTCGCTTAGTTGCTTACTCTTGAGTAGAACTGCATGTTCACTCCAGAAATAAGCACCTTTGTAAATTGAGCCAAATTGAAGCAGAACACATTGTTGGAGTGTCAGAATGCATAGATAGAAGGCAAATAAGCGTTCTATGGCTTTATTTCGCTTAGTTGCTTACTCTTGAGTAGAACTGCATGTTTACTCCTGAAATATGCACCGTTGTAAATTGAGCCAAACTTAAGCAAAACACGTTGTTGGAGTGTCAGAATGCATAGATAGAAGGCAAATAAGCGTTCTATGGCTTTATTTCGCTTAGTTGCTTACTCTTGAGTATAACTGCATCTGCACTCCAGAAATATGCACCGTTGTAAAATGAGCCATATTGAAGCAGAACACATTGTTGGAGTGTCAGAATGCATAGATAGGAGGCAAATCAGCGTTCTATGGCTTTATTTCGCTTAGTTGCTTACTCTTGAGTAGAACTGCATAATCACTCCAGAAATAAGCAACTTTGTAAAATGAGCCAAATTGAAGCAAAACACATTGTTGGAGTGTCAGAATGCATAGAAAGAAGGAAAGTAAGCGTTCTATGGCTTTATTTCGCTTAGTTGCTTACTCTTGAGTAGAACTGCATATTCACTCCAGAAATAAGCAACTTTGTAAAATGAGCCAAAGTGAAGCAGAACACTTTGTTGGAGTGTCAGAATGCATAGATAGGAGGCAAATAAGCGTTCTATGGCTTTATTTCGCTTAGTTGCTTACTCTTGAGTAGAACTGCATGTTCACTCCAGGAAAAAAGCACCTTTGTAAAATGAGTCAAATTGAAGCAGAACACATTGTTGGAGTGTCAGAATGCATAGATAGAAGGCAAATAAGCGTTCTATGGCTTTATTACGCTTAGTTGCTTACTCTTGAGTAGAACTGCATGTTCACTCCAGAAATAAGCACCTTTGTAAATTGAGCCAAAATGAAGCAGAACACATTGTTGGAGTGCCAGAATGCATAGATAGAAGGCAAATAAGCGTTCTATGGCTTTATTTCGCTTAGTTGCTTACTCTTGAGTAGAACTGCATGTTCACTCCAGAAATAAGCACCTTTGTTAAATGAGCCAAATTGAAGCAGAACACATTGTTGGAGTGTCAGAATGCATGGATAGAAGGCAAATAAGGGTTCTATGGCTTTATTTCGCTTAGTTGCTTACTGTTGAGAAGAAATGCATCTGCACTCCTGAAAAAAGCACCTTTGTAAAATGAGCCAAATTGAAGCAGAACACATTGTTGGAGTGTCAGAATGCATAGAAAGAAGGAAAGTAAGCGTTCTATGGCTTTATTTCGCTTAGTTGCTTACTCTTGAGTAGAACTGCATATTCACTCCAGAAATAAGCAACTTTGTAAAATGAGCCAAAGTGAAGCAGAACACTTTGTTGGAGTGTCAGAATGCATAGATAGGAGGCAAATAAGCGTTCTATGGCTTTATTTCGCTTAGTTGCTTACTCTTGAGTAGAACTGCATGTTCACTCCAGGAAAAAAGCACCTTTGTAAAATGAGTCAAATGGAAGCAGAACACATTGTTGGAGTGTCAGAATGCATAGATAGAAGGCAAATAAGCGTTCTATGGCTTTATTACGCTTAGTTGCTTACTCTTGAGTAGAACTGCATGTTCACTCCAGAAATAAGCACCTTTGTAAATTGAGCCAAAATGAAGCAGAACACATTGTTGGAGTGCCAGAATGCATAGATAGAAGGCAAATAAGCGTTCTATGGCTTTATTTCACTTAGTTGCTTACTCTTGAGTAGAACTGCATGTTCACTCCAGAAATAAGCACCTTTGTTAAATGAGCCAAATTGAAGCAGAACACATTGTTGGAGTGTCAGAATGCATGGATAGAAGGCAAATAAGGGTTCTATGGCTTTATTTCGCTTAGTTGCTTACTGTTGAGAAGAAATGCATCTGCACTCCTGAAAAAAGCACCTTTGTAAAATGAGCCAAATTGAAGCAGAACACATTGTTGGAGTGTCAGAATGCATAGAAAGAAGGAAAGTAAGCGTTCTATGGCTTTATTTCGCTTAGTTGCTTACTCTTGAGTAGAACTGCATGTTCACTCCAGGAAAAAAGCACCTTTGTAAAATGAGTCAAATTGAAGCAGAACACATTGTTGGAGTGTCAGAATGCATAGATAGAAGGCAAATAAGCGTTCTATGGCTTTATTTCGCTTAGTTGCTTACTCTTGAGTAGAACTGCATGTTTACTCCTGAAATATGCACCGTTGTAAATTGAGCCAAACTTAAGCAAAACACGTTGTTGGAGTGTCAGAATGCATAGATAGAAGGCAAATAAGCGTTCTATGGCTTTATTTCGCTTAGTTGCTTACTCTTGAGTAGAACTGCATCTGCACTCCAGAAATATGCACCGTTGTAAAATGAGCCATATTGAAGCAGAACACATTGTTGGAGTGTCAGAATGCATAGATAGGAGGCAAATCAGCGTTCTATGGCTTTATTTCGCTTAGTTGCTTACTCTTGAGTAGAACTGCATATTCACTCCAGAAATAAGCAACTTTGTAAAATGAGCCAAATTGAAGCAAAACACATTGTTGGAGTGTCAGAATGCATAGAAAGAAGGAAAGTAAGCGTTCTATGGCTTTATTTCGCTTAGTTGCTTACTCTTGAGTAGAACTGCATATTCACTCCAGAAATAAGCAACTTTGTAAAATGAGCCAAAGTGAAGCAGAACACTTTGTTGGAGTGTCAGAATGCATAGATAGGAGGCAAATAAGCGTTCTATGGCTTTATTTCGCTTAGTTGCTTACTCTTGAGTAGAACTGCATGTTCACTCCAGGAAAAAAGCACCTTTGTAAAATGAGTCAAATTGAAGCAGAACACATTGTTGGAGTGTCAGAATGCATAGATAGAAGGCAAATAAGCGTTCTATGGCTTTATTACGCTTAGTTGCTTACTCTTGAGTAGAACTGCATGTTCACTCCAGAAATAAGCACCTTTGTAAATTGAGCCAAATTGAAGCAGAACACATTGTTGGAGTGCCAGAATGCATAGATAGAAGGCAAATAAGCGTTCTATGGCTTTATTTCGCTTAGTTGCTTACTCTTGAGTAGAACTGCATGTTTACTCCTGAAATATGCACCGTTGTAAATTGAGCCAAACTTAAGCAAAACACGTTGTTGGAGTGTCAGAATGCATAGATAGAAGGCAAATAAGCGTTCTATGGCTTTATTTCGCTTAGTTGCTTACTCTTGAGTAGAACTGCATGTTCACTCCAGAAATATGCACCGTTGTAAAATGAGCCATATTGAAGCAGAACACATTGTTGGAGTGTCAGAATGCATAGATAGGAGGCAAATAAGCGTTCTATGGCTTTATTTCGCTTAGTTGCTTACTCTTGAGTAGAACTGCATATTCACTCCAGAAATAAGCAACTTTGTAAAATGAGCCAAATTGACGCAGAACACATTGTTGGAGTGTCAGAATGCATAGATAGAAGGCAAATAAGCGTTCTATGGCTTTATTTCGCTTAGTTGCTTACTCTTGAGTAGAACTGCATCTGCACTCCAGAAATAAGCACCTTTGTAAAATGACCCAAATTGAAGCAGAACACATTGATGGAGTGTCAGAATGCATAGAAAGAAGGAAAGTAAGCGTTCTATGGCTTTATTTCGCTTAGTTGCTTACTCTTGAGTAGAACTGCATGTTCACTCCAGGAAAAAAGCACCTTTGTAAAATGAGTCAAATTGAAGCAGAACACATTGTTGGAGTGTCAGAATGCATAGATAGAAGGCAAATAAGCCTTCTATGGCTTTATTTCGCTTAGTTGCTTACTCTTGAGTAGAACTGCATGTTCACTCCAGAAATAAGCACCTTTGTAAATTGAGCCAAATTGAAGCAGAACACATTGTTGGAGTGTCAGAATGCATAGATAGAAGGCAAATAAGCGTTCTATGGCTTTATTTCGCTTAGTTGCTTACTCTTGAGTAGAACTGCATCTGCACTCCAGAAATATGCACCGTTGTAAAATCATAGAATCATAGAATCATAGAATCATAGAGTTGGAAGAGACCACAAGGGCCATCCAGTCCAACCCCCTGCCAAGCAGGAAACACCATCAAAGCATTCCTGACAGATGGCTTTCAAGCCTCTGCTTAAAGACCTCCAAAGAAGGAGACTCCACCACACTCCTTGGCAGCAAATTCCACTGCCGAACAGCTCTTACTTTCAGGAAGTTCTTCCTAATGTTTAGGTGGAATTTTCTTTCTTGTAGTTTGAATCCGTTGCTCCGTGTCCGCTTCTCTGGAGCAGCAGAAAACAACCTTTCTCCCTCCTTTATATGACATCCTTTTATATATTTGAACATGGTTATCATATCACCCCTTAACCTTCTCTTCTCAAGCATAACACATTGTTGGAGTGTCAGAATGCATAGATAGGAGGCAAATAAGCGTTCTATGGCTTTATTTCGCTTAGTTGCTTACTCTTGAGTAGAACTGCATATTCACTCCAGAAATAAGCAACTTTGTAAAATGAGCCAAATTGAAGCAAAACACATTGTTGGAGTGTCAGAATGCATAGAAAGAAGGAAAGTAAGCGTTCTATGGCTTTATTTCGCTTAGTTGCTTACTCTTGAATAGAACTGCATATTCACTCCAGAAATAAGCAACTTTGTAAAATGAGCCAAAGTGAAGCAGAACACTTTGTTGGAGTGTCAGAATGCATAGATAGGAGGCAAATAAGCGTTCTATGGCTTTATTTCGCTTAGTTGCTTACTCTTGAGTAGAACTGCATGTTCACTCCAGGAAAAAAGCACCTTTGTAAAATGAGTCAAATTGAAGCAGAACACATTGTTGGAGTGTCAGAATGCATAGATAGAAGGCAAATAAGCGTTCTATGGCTTTATTTCACTTAGTTGCTTACTCTTGAGTAGAACTGCATGTTTACTCCAGAAATAAGCACCTTTGTAAATTGAGCCAAATTGAAGCAGAAAACATTGTTGGAGTGTCAGAATGCATAGATAGAAGGCAAATAAGCGTTCTATGGCTTTATTTCGCTTAGTTGCTTACTCTTGAGTAGAACTGCATGTTTACTCCTGAAATATGCACCGTTGTAAATTGAGCCAAACTTAAGCAAAACACGTTGTTGGAGTGTCAGAATGCATAGATAGAAGGCAAATAAGCGTTCTATGGCTTTATTTCGCTTAGTTGCTTACTCTTGAGTAGAACTGCATCTGCACTCCAGAAATATGCACCGTTGTAAAATGAGCCATATTGAAGCAGAACACATTCTGGAGTGTCAGAATGCATAGATAGAAGGCAAATAAGCGTTCTATGGCTTTATTTCGCTTAGTTGCTTACTCTTGAGTAGAACTGCATCCACACTCCAGAAATAAGCACCTTTGTAAAATGAGCCAAACTTAAGCAAAACACGTTCTTGGAGTGTCAGAATGCATAGATAGAAGGCAAATAAGCGTTCTATGGCTTTATTTCGCTTAGTTGCTTACTCTTGAGTAGAACTGCATCCACACTCCAGAAATAAGCACCTTTGTAAAATGAGCCAAACTTAAGCAAAACACGTTGTTGGAGTGTCAGACTGCATAGATAGAAGGCAAATAAGCGTTCTATGGCTTTACTTCGCTTAGTTGCTTACTCTTGAGTAGAACTGCATCTGCACTCCAGAAATATGCACCGTTGTAAAATGAGCCATATTGAAGCAGAACACATTGATGGAGTGTCAGAATGCATGGATAGAAGGCAAATAAGCGTTCTATGGCTTTATTTCGCTTAGTTGCTTACTCTTGAGTAGAACTGCATATTCACTCCAGAAATAAGCAACTTTGTAAAATGAGCCAAATTGACGCAGAACACATTGTTGGAGTGTCAGAATGCATAGATAGGAGGCAAATAAGCGTTCTATGGCTTTATTTCGCTTAGTTGCTTACTCTTGAGTAGAACTGCATCCGCACTCCAGAAATAAGCAACTTTGTAAAATGAGCCAAATTGAAGCAAAACACATTGTTGGAGTGTCAGAATGCATAGAAAGAAGGAAAGTAAGCGTTCTATGGCTTTATTTCGCTTAGTTGCTTACTCTTGAGTAGAACTGCATATTCACTCCAGAAATAAGCAACTTTGTAAAATGAGCCAAAGTGAAGCAGAACACTTTGTTGGAGTGTCAGAATGCATAGATAGGAGGCAAATAAGCGTTCTATGGCTTTATTTCGCTTAGTTGCTTACTCTTGAGTAGAACTGCATCCGCACTCCAGAAATAAGCACCGTTGTAAATTGAGCCAAATTTAAGCAAAACACGTTGTTGGAGTGTCAGAATGCATGGATAGAAGGCAAATAAGCGTTCTATGGCTTTATTTCGCTTAGTTGCTTACTCTTGAGTAGAACTGCATCTGCACTCCTGAAATAAGCACCTTTGTAAAATGAGCCAAATTGAAGCAGAACACATTGTTGGAGTGTCAGAATGCATAGATAGAAGGCAAATAAGCGTTCTATGGCTTTATTTCGCTTAGTTGCTTACTCTTGAGTAGAACTGCATCCACACTCCAGAAATAAGCACCTTTGTAAAATGAGCCAAACTTAAGCAAAACACGTTGTTGGAGTGTCAGAATGCATAGATAGAAGGCAAATAAGCGTTCTATGGCTTTATTTCGCTTAGTTTCTTACTCTTGAGTAGAACTGCATATTCACTCCAGAAATAAGCAACTTTGTAAAATGAGCCAAATTGACGCAGAACACATTGTTGGAGTGTCAGAATGCATAGAAAGAAGGCAAATAAGCGTTCTATGGCTTTATTTCGCTTAGTTGCTTACTCTTGAGTAGAACTGCATATTCACTCCAGAAATAAGCAACTTTGTAAAATGAGCCAAATTGACGCAGAACACATTGTTGGAGTGTCAGAATGCATAGATAGGAGGCAAATAAGCGTTCTATGGCTTTATTTCGCTTAGTTGCTTACTCTTGAGTAGAACTGCATATTCACTCCAGAAATAAGCAACTTTGTAAAATGAGCCAAAGTGAAGCAGAACACTTTGTTGGAGTGTCAGAATGCATAGATAGGAGGCAAATAAGCGTTCTATGGCTTTATTTCGCTTAGTTGCTTACTCTTGAGTAGAACTGCATATTCACTCCAGAAATAAGCAATTTTGTAAAATGAGCCAAATTGACGCAGAACACATTGTTGGAGTGTCAGAATGCATAGAAAGAAGGCAAATAAGCGTTCTATGGCTTTATTTCGCTTAGTTGCTTACTCTTGAGTAGAACTGCATATTCACTCCAGAAATAAGCAACTTTGTAAAATGAGCCAAATTGACGCAGAACACATTGTTGGAGTGTCAGAATGCATAGATAGGAGGCAAATAAGCGTTCTATGGCTTTATTTCGCTTAGTTGCTTACTCTTGAGTAGAACTGCATATTCACTCCAGAAATAAGCAACTTTGTAAAATGAGCCAAATTGACGCAGAACACATTGTTGGAGTGTCAGAATGCATAGAAAGAAGGCAAATAAGCGTTCTATGGCTTTATTTCGCTTAGTTGCTTACTCTTGAGTAGAACTGCATATTCACTCCAGAAATAAGCAACTTTGTAAAATGAGCCAAATTGACGCAGAACACATTGTTGGAGTGTCAGAATGCATAGAAAGAAGGCAAATAAGCGTTCTATGGCTTTATTTCGCTTAGTTGCTTACTCTTGAGTAGAACTGCATATTCACTCCAGAAATAAGCAACTTTGTAAAATGAGCCAAATTGACGCAGAACACATTGTTGGAGTGTCAGAATGCATAGATAGGAGGCAAATAAGCGTTCTATGGCTTTATTTCGCTTAGTTGCTTACTCTTGAGTAGAACTGCATATTCACTCCAGAAATAAGCAACTTTGTAAAATGAGCCAAAGTGAAGCAGAACACTTTGTTGGAGTGTCAGAATGCATAGATAGGAGGCAAATAAGCGTTCTATGGCTTTATTTCGCTTAGTTGCTTACTCTTCAGTAGAACTGCATGTTCACTCCAGAAATAAGCACCTTTGTAAAATGAGCCAAATTGAAGCAGAATACATTGTTGGAGTGTCAGAATGCATAGATAGAAGGCAAATAAGCGTTCTATGGCTTTATTTCGCTTAGTTGCTTAATCTTCAGTAGAACTGCATGTTCACTCCAGAAATAAGCACCTTTGTTAAATGAGCCAAATTGACGCAGAACACATTGTTGGAGTGTCAGAATGCATAGATAGAAGGCAAATAAGCGTTCTATGGCTTTATTTCGCTTAGTTGCTTACTCTTGAGTAGAAATGCATCCACACTCCAGAAATAAGCACCTTTGTAAAATGAGCCTAATTGAAGCAGAACACATTGTTGGAGTGTCAGAATGCATAGAAAGAAGGCAAGTAAGCGTTCTATGGCTTTATTTCGCTTAGTTGCTTACTCTTGAGTAGAAATGCATCTGCACTCCAGTAATAAGCACCGTTGTAAATTGAGCCAAATTTAAGCAAAACACGTTGTTGGAATGTCAGAATGCATGGATAGAAGGCAAATAAGCGTTCTATGGCTTTATTTCGCTTAGTTGCTTACTCTTGAGTAGAACAGCATCCGCACTCCAGAAATAAGCACCTTTGTAAAATGAGCCTAATTGAAGCAGAACACATTGTTGGAGTGTCAGAATGCATAGAAAGAAGGCAAGTAAGCGTTCTATGGCTTTATTTCGCTTAGTTGCTTTCTCTTGAGTAGAAATGCATCTGCACTCCAGTAATAAGCACCTTTGTAAAATGAGCCAAATTGAAGCAGAATACATTGTTGGAGTGTCAGAATACATAGATAGAAGGCAAATAACCGTTAGAATAGAATCATAGAATCATAGAGTTGGAAGAGACCACAAGGGCCATCCAGTCCAACCCCCTGCCAAGCAGGAAACACCATCAAAGCATTCCTGACAGATGGCTGTCAAGCCTCTGCTTAAAGACCTCCAAAGAAGGAGACTCCACCACACTCCTTGGCAGCAAATTCCACTGCCGAACAGCTCTTACTGTCAGGAAGTTCTTCCTAATGTTTAGGTGGAATTTTCTTTCTTGTAGTTTGAATCCGTTGCTCCGTGTCCGCTTCTCTGGAGCAGCAGAAAACAACCTTTCTCCCTCCTTTATATGACATCCTTTTATATATTTGAACATGGTTATCATATCACCCCTTAACCTTCTCTTCTCCAGGCTAAACATACCCAGCTCCCTAAGCCGTTCCTCATAAGGCATCGTTTCCAGGCCTTTGACCATTTTGGTTGCCCTCTTCTGGACACGTTCCAGCTTATCAGTATCCTTCTTGAACTGTGGTGCCCAGAACTGGACACAATACTCCAGGTGAGGTCTGACCAGAGCAGAATACAGTGGTACTATTACTTCCCTTGATCTAGATGCTATACTCCTATTGATGCAGCCCAGAATTGCATTGGCTTTTTTAGCTGCTGCATCACACTGCTGACTCATGTCAAGTTTGTGGTCAACCAAAACTCCTAGATCCTTTTCACATGTACTGCTCTCAAGCCAGGTGTCTCCCATCCTGTATCTGTGCCTTTCATTTTTTTTGCCCAAGTGTAGTACTTTACATTTCTCCTTGTTAAAATTCATCTTGTTTGCTTTGGCCCAGTTGTCTAATCTGTTAAGGTCATTCTGAAGTGTGATCCTGTCCTCTGGGGTGTTAGCCACCCCTCCCAACTTGGTGTCATCTGCAAACTTGCTCAGGATTCCCTCAAGCCCATCATCCAAGTCATTGATAAAGATGTTGAACAAGACTGGGCCCAAGACAGAACCCTGTGGCACCCCACTAGTCACTACTCTCCAGGATGAGGAGGAGCCATTGATGAGCACCCTTTGGGTTCGGTCAGTAAGCCAGCTACAAATCCACTGAATGGTAGCATTGTCTAGCCCACATTTTACCAGCTTCTTTACAAGAATATCATGGGGCACCTTGTCAAAGGCCTTGCTGAAATCAAGATAGGCTACATCCACAGCGTTCCCTTCATCTACCAGGCTTGTAATTCTGTCAAAAAATGAGATCAGATTAGTCTGACATGACTTATTTTTCAGGAACCCATGCTGACTTTTAGTGATCACAGAGTTTCTTTCTAGGTGCTCACAGACTGTTTGCTTAATGATCTGCTCTAGAATCTTTCCTGGTATTGATGTCAGGCTGACTGGGCGGTAATTGTTTGGGTCCTCTCTTTTCCCCTTTTTGAAAATAGGGACAACATTTGCCCTCCTCCAGTCTGCTGGAACTTCGCCTGTTCTCCAGGAATTTTCAAAGATTATTGCCAGTGGTTCTGAAATCACCTCTGCCAGTTCTTTTAATACTCTTGGATGTAGTTCATCTGGCCCTGGAGACTTGAATACATCTAAACTAGCCAAGTATTCTTGTACTACCTCCTTACTTATTCTGGGCTGTGTTTCCCCTGCTGAATCATCTGCTCCATATTCTTCAGGTCGGGCGTTGTTTTCTTTCTTGGAGAAGACTGAGGCAAAGAAGGCATTGAGGAGTTCTGCCCTTTCTCTGTCCCCTGTTTGCATTTCACCATCTTCTCCTCTGAGTGACCCCACTGTTTCCTTGTTTTTCCTTTTGCTACGGACATACCCATAAAAGCCCTTTTTGTTGCTTTTAACCTCTCTGGCGAGCCTGAGTTCATTCTGTGCTTTAGCTTTTCTGACCTTGTCTCTACACGTGCTGGCTATATGTTTGAATTCCTCTCTGGAGATTTCCCCCCTTTTCCATTTTTTGTACATATCCCTTTTAAATCTTAACTCAGTCAAAAGTTCTTTAGATAGCCAGCCTGGCTTCTTTAGGCACCTTCCATGTTTCCGTCTCATTGGTATTGCCTGAAGTTGTGCTTTTAATATCTCCCTTTTAACAAACTCCCAACCATCATGAACTCCCTTCCCTTTTAGTATTACTGTCCATGGGATTTCACCCAGCGTTTCCCTAAGTTTTCTGAAGTCGGCTTTCTTAAAGTCTAGAATTTGGACCTTAGTATGCTTGGTTGCTCCTTTCCGCTGGATAATAAACTCCAGAAGAGCATGGTCACTCCCACCTAATGATCCTGCCACTTCTACCCCACTAACCAAGTCATCACTATTGGTTAGGACCAGATCTAAAATGGCTGATCCTCTTGTTGCTTCTCCCACTTTCTGGACAATGAAGTTGTCTGCAAGGCCAGTGAGGAATCTGTTCGACCTTATGCTCTTGGCTGAGTTTGACATCCAACAAATATCAGGATAGTTGAAATCCCCCATTACTACTATCTCACTTCCTTTGGAATGCTTGGCCATCTGTTCCAGGAAGGCATCATCTGTGTCCTCAGTTTGGCTTGGGGATCTATAGTAAACTCCCACAATGAGGTCACTGTTGTTTTTCTCTCCCTTAATTTTGACCCAGATACTCTCAATTTGGCTTTGAAGTTTTAAATCCTGGATCTCTTCACAGGTATACATATCCCTAACATATAAAGCTACTCCTCCTCCTTTCCTGTTTGGTCTATTTCTCTTAAATAGATTGTATCCCTCTATTACTACATTCCAGTCATGAGACTCATCCCACCAGGTTTCAGTGATGCCTATTATGTCATGTTTAGTTTGCTGTACCAAGAGCTCAAGTTCATCTTGTTTATTTCCCATGCTCTGTGCATTAGTATACAGACATTGAAGACCATTGACCATTCCCCCATGTCTCTTATTTAAGGATATTTTCGTCCCACCACTAGGTCTGCATGGTGCTTGCTCCATTTGGTCCTTGACATTTGGATGATCATCTTCAGCATTTGATAGACTCCTACCTTCAGGACCACTGTCTCCCTCCCCCCCATAAGTCAGTTTAAAGCCCTCCTGATGAGGTTTTTGAGTTTTGTGGCAAAAACATTCCTCCCAACTTTTGTGAGGTGCAGTCCATCACTTGCCAGAAGTCCATCTTCAAGAAACTGCAGACCGTGATCTAGGAATCCAAACCGTTCCTGTTTGCACCATTTGCGAAGCCAGTTGTTCACTTCCCCTATTTTTCCCTCTCTCCCTGGGCCATGTCGTTCAACTGGGAGGACAGAAGAGATGACAATTTGTGCATCTAATTGCTTCAACTTCCTGCCCAGAGCCTCATAATCATTTTTGATCTTCTGTAAGCTATGGCTTGCAGTGTCATTGGTTCCCACATGCACCAAAAGGAAGGGGTATTTGTCGGTGGGTTTTATGATTCCTTGCAGCCGTTCTGTTACATCTTTGATCTTGGCCCCAGGTAGACAGCACACCTCTCGAGACATCTTGTCAGGCCCACAGATCACTGCTTCTGTACCCCTCAGTAGGGAATCCCCAATCACCACTACACGCCTCTTCATAGGCTTGGTTGGGATTATTCTATGTGCTGTCCCTTCCAAGGTTACCTGCATATTTCCAGAGGGCTGACTTGGTTGCTCGTCTTCATATTCCTCATCAACTGTGATGAGGGAGAGATCCTCAGGTGGAGTCTGTTCCTCGTCTTCCATGAGCACTTCAAAACGGTTGTGTAATTCTAAGCACTCAGAGCGATCCCTGGGCCTTCTACTTCTATGAGTCACATTCCTCCATACATCTGGCTGCTGTGTTGGGGAACTGACCTCCTCCTCAGGGAGATCCCCTGTCTCCTCCTTGGTGCAGACAGTGTGCTCTGCTGCATCCAAGAAAAGCTCCAGCTCTTTAATTCTCTGGAGCGTAGATACACGCCCCTGAAGCTGCTGCACCTTCTCTTCCAGAAGGGCAACCTTGTTTTCTAGTAGGGCAACCAACTTGCAATTGTTGCAGGTGTAGCTACCCACATCCTTTGGCAAGAAAACAAACATTGCACAGGAATTGCAGGTGACAATGGTTGTTCCCTCCACCTCCATCTTGAAAACCTTGAGGTCAAGGGGGAAAGAGGAAGAGGCCTAGGTTCCCCCTAACAAACGTATGAGACTTGCCGCCCTAGGTCAAAAAGATGGGTCAAACTGCGCACGCCGCTAGGCGCGCGCCGCTGCACTCCAAGCTCTGACTAGCTCCGCCCACAGCTAATCACCTGAACTTCCTGACTCACACTTCTAGGTGAAAGGTCACAGCCAGAAACAAACAAGGTCACAGCCAGAAACAAACACCCACACAAGCCTGGACAGTCTCCCAAATCCAAGAGGCAGCAGCCCTTCTGCTCCTTCCTCAGTCGCTGCACTCCAACCTCTGACTAGCTCCGCCCACAGCTAATCACCTGAACTTCCTGACTCACACTTCTAGGTGAAAGGTCACAGCCAGAAACAAACAAGGTCACAGCCAGAAACAAACACCCACACAAGCCTGGACAGTCTCCCAAATCCAAGAGGCAGCAGCCCTAGAAAACCAGCACAAGCACACAAACAAGTAAGAAAACAAATAAGCACACAAACTTACTCTCACACAGCCCCAAAAGACAAAACCACAAAACCTACAGAGTGTCTCCCAAGCTCAGCTCACCTTCTCAATAAAGTTCTATGGCTTTATTTCGCTTAGTTGCTTACTCTTGAATAGAAATGCATCTGCACACCAGAAATGAGCACCTTTTTAAAATGAGCCAAATTGAAGCAGAACACATTGTTGGGGTGTCAGAATGCATAGATAGAAGGCAAATAAGCGTTTTATGGCTTTATTTCGCTTAGTTGCTTACTCTTGAGTCGAACTGCATGTTCACTCCAGAAATAAGCACCTTTTTAAAATGAGCCAAATTGAAGCAGAACACATTGTTGGAGTGTCAGAATGCATAGATAGAAGGCAAATAAGCGTTCTATGGCTTTATTTCGCTTAGTTGCTTACTCTTGAGTAGAACTGCATGTTCACTCCAGAAATAAGCACCTTTGTAAAATGAGCCAAATTGAAGCAGAACACATTGTTGGAGTGTCAGAATGCATGGATAGAAGGCAAATAAGGGTTCTATGGCTTTATTTCGCTTAGTTGCTTACTGTTGAGAAGAAATGCATCTGCACTCCTGAAAAAAGCACCTTTGTAAAATGAGCCAACCCCTTCATGGATCAATGCCTTGTCGTGGCGAAGGGGCTTGAATAACTCAGAGAAGCTATGAGCTATGCCATGCAGGGCCACCCATGATGGACAGGTCATAGTGGAGAGTTTTGACTAAACGTGATCCACCTGGAGAAGGAACTGGCAAGCCACTCCAGTATCCCTGCCAAGAAAACTCCATGGACAAAGACAACAGGCATATAAAAGTTATGACGCTGGAAGATGAGCCCCTCAGGTCGGAAGGCGTCCAACATGCTACTGAGGAAGAGCAGAGGACAAGTACAAGTAGATTCAGAGCTGATGAAGCGGCTGGGCCAAAGCCGAAAGGACGCTCAGTTGCGGATATGCCTGGAAGCGAAAGGAAAGTCCGATGCTGTAAAGAAAAATATTGCATAGGAACCTGGAATGTAAGAACCATGAGTGGAGGTAAGCTGGATGTGGTCAAAAATGAGATGACAAGAATAAATATCGACATCCTGGGCATCAGTGAACTAAAATGGAAGGGAATGGGCGAATTCAGTTCGGGTGACTATCATATCTACTACTGTGGGCAAGAATCCTGTAGCAGAAATGGAGTGGCCCTCATAGTCAACAAAAGAGTGGCAAAAGCTGTAATGAGATGCAATCTCAAAAATGACAGAATGATCTCGATACGAATCCAAGGCAGACCTTTTAACATCACAGTAATCCAAGTTTATGCACCAACTACCGGTGCTGAAGAAAGTGAAATTGACCAATTCTATGAAGACCTACAACAACTTCTAGAAATGACACCAAAGAAGGATGTTCTTCTCATTACAGGGGATTGGAATGCTAAAGTAGGGAATCAAGAGATAAAAGGAACAACTGGCAAGTTTGGTCTTGGAGTTCAAAATGAAGCAGGGCAAAGGCTAATAGAGTTCTGTCAAGAGAACAAGCTGGTCATCACAAACACTCTCTTCCAACAACACAAGAGACGACTCTACACATGGATATCACCAAATGGGCAGCATCGAAATCAGATTGATTATATTCTCTGCAGCCAAAGATGGAGAAGCTCTATACAGTCAGGAAAAACAAGACCTGGAGCTGACTGTAACTCAGATCATCAGCTTCTTATAGCAAAATTCCAGCTTAAACTGAAGAAAGTAGGAAAAACCACTGGGCCAGTAAGATACAATCTGAATCAAATCCCTTATGAATACACAGTGGAAGTGAGGAACAGGTTTAAGGATTTAGATTTGGTGGACAGAGTGCCTGAAGAACTATGGATGGAGGCTCGTAACATTATACAGGAGGCAGCAACGAAAACCATCCCAAGGAAAAGGAAATGCAAGAAAGCAAAATGGCTATCCAACGAGGCCTTACAAATAGCGGAGGAGAGGAGGCAAGCAAAATGCAAGGGAGATAGGGAAAGATACAGGAAACTGAATGCAGATTTCCAAAAAACAGCAAGGAGAGACAAGAGGGTCTTCTTAAATGAGCAATGCAAAGAAATAGAGGAAAACAATAGAATGGGGAAAACCAGAGATCTGTTCAAGAAAATTGGAGATATGAAAGGAACATTTCGTACAAAGATTACCATAATCAAGGACAAAAGTGGTAAGGACCTAACAGAAGCAGAAGACATCAAGAAGAGGTGGCAAGAATACACAGAGGAATTATACCAGAAAGATATGGAGGTCTCATACACCCCAGGTAGTGTGGTTGCTGACCTTGAGCCAGACATCTTGGAGAGTGAAGTCAAATGGGCCTTAGAAAGCATTGCTAATAACAAGGCCAGTGGAAGTGATGATATTCCAGCTGAACTATTTAAAATTTTAAAAGATGATGCTGTTAAGGTGCTACACCCAATATGCCAGCAAGTTTGGAAAACTCAGCAATGGCCAGAGGATTGGAGAAGATCAGTCTACATCCCAATTCCAAAGAAGGGCAGTGCCAAAGAATGCTCCAACTACCGCACAATTGCGCTCATTTCACATGCTAGCAAGGTTATGCTTAAAATTCTACAAGGCAGGCTTAGGCAGTATGTGGACCGAGAACTCCCAGAAGTGCAAGCTGGATTTCCAAAGGGCAGAGGAACCAGAGACCAAATAGCAAACATGCGCTGGATTATGGAGAAAGCTAGAGAGTTCCAGAAAAACGTCTACTTCTGCTTCATTGACTATGCAAAAGCCTTTGACTGTGTCGACCACAGCAAACTATGGCAAGTTCTTAAAGAAATGGGAGTGCCTGATCACCTCATCTGTCTCCTGAGAAATCTCTATGTGGGACAAGAAGCTACAGTTAGAACTGGGTATGGAACAACTGAGTGGTTCAAAATTGGGAAAGGAGTACGACAAGGTTGTATATTGTCTCCCTGCTTATTTAACTTATATGCAGAATTCATCATGCGAAAGGCTGGACTAGATGAATCCCAAGCCGGAATTAAGATTGCCGGAAGAAATATCAACAACCTCAGATATGCAGATGACACAACCTTGATGGCAGAAAGCGAGGAGGAATTAAAGAACCTTTTAATGAGGGTGAAAGAGGAGAGCGCAAAATATGGTCTGAAGCTCAACATCAAAAAAACCAAGATCATGGCCACTGGTCCCATCACCTCCTGGCAAATAGAAGGGGAAGAAATGGAGGCAGTGAGAGATTTTACTTTCTTGGGCTCCTTGATCACTGCAGATGGTGACAGCAGTCACAAAATTAAAAGACGCCTGCTTCTTGGGAGAAAAGCAATGACAAACCTAGACAGCATCTTAAAAAGCAGAGACATCACTTTGCCGACAAAGGTCCGTATAGTTAAAGCTATGGTTTTCCCAGTAGTGATGTATGGAAGTGAGAGCTGGAACATAAAGAAGGCTGATCGTCGAAGAATTGATGCTTTTGAATTATGGTGCTGGAGGAGACTCTTGAGAGTCCCATGGACTGCTAGAAGATCAAACCTATCCATTCTTAAGGAAATCAGCCCTGAGTGCTCCCTGGAAGGACAGATCGTGAAGCTGAGGCTCCAATACTTTGGCCACCTCATGAGAAGAGAAGAATCCTTGGAAAAGACCCTGATGTTGGGAAAGATTGAGGGCACTAGGAGAAGGGGACGACAGAGGACAAGATGGTTGGACAGTGTTCTCGAAGCTACGAACATGAGTTTGACCAAACTGCGGGAGGCAGTGCAAGACAGGAGTGCCTGGCGTGCTATGGTCCATGGGGTCACGAAGAGTCGGACACGACTAAACGACTAAACAACAACAAAAATGAGCCAAATTGAAGCAGAACACATTGTTGGAGTGTCAGAATGCATAGAAAGAAGGAAAGTAAGCGTTCTATGGCTTTATTTCGCTTAGTTGCTTACTCTTGAGTAGAACTGCATGTTCACTCCAGAAATAAGCACCTTTGTAAATTGAGCCAAATTGAAGCAGAACACATTGTTGGAGTGTCAGAATGCATAGATAGAAGGCAAATAAGCGTTCTATGGCTTTATTTCGCTTAGTTGCTTACTCTTGAGTAGAACTGCATGTTTACTCCTGAAATATGCACCGTTGTAAATTGAGCCAAACTTAAGCAAAACACGTTGTTGGAGTGTCAGAATGCATAGATAGAAGGCAAATAAGCGTTCTATGGCTTTATTTCGCTTAGTTGCTTACTCTTGAGTAGAACTGCATCTGCACTCCAGAAATATGCACCGTTGTAAAATGAGCCATATTGAAGCAGAACACATTGTTGGAGTGTCAGAATGCATAGATAGAAGGCAAATAAGCGTTCTATGGCTTTATTTCGCTTAGTTGCTTACTCTTCAGTAGAACTGCATGTTCACTCCAGAAATAAGCACCTTTGTTAAATGAGCCAAATTGACGCAGAACACATTGTTGGAGTGTCAGAATGCATAGATAGAAGGCAAATAAGCGTTCTATGGCTTTATTTCGCTTAGTTGCTTACTCTTGAGTAGAACAGCATCCGCACTCCAGAAATGAGCACCTTTGTAAAATGAGCCTAATTGAAGCAGAACACATTGTTGGAGTGTCAGAATGCATAGAAAGAAGGCAAGTAAGCGTTCTATGGCTTTATTTCGCTTAGTTGCTTACTCTTGAGTAGAACTGCAATTCACTCCAGAAATAAGCACCTTTGTTAAATGAGCCAAATTGAAGCAGAACACATTGTTGGAGTGTCAGAATGCATAGATAGAAGGCAAATAAGCGTTCTATGGCTTTATTTCGCTTAGTTGCTTACTCTTGAGTAGAACTGCATCCGCACTCCAGAAATAAGCACCGTTGTAAATTGAGCCAAATTTAAGCAAAACACGTTGTTGGAGTGTCAGAATGCATGGATAGAAGGCAAATAAGCGTTCTATGGCTTTATTTCGCTTAGTTGCTTACTCTTGAGTAGAACTGCATCTGCACTCCTGAAATAAGCACCTTTGTAAAATGAGCCAAATTGAAGCAGAACACATTGTTGGAGTGTCAGAATGCATAGATAGGAGGCAAATAAGCGTTCTATGGCTTTATTTCGCTTAGTTGCTTACTCTTGAGTAGAACTGCATCCGCACTCCAGTAATAAGCACCTTTGTAAAATGAGCCAAATTGAAGCAGAATACATTGTTGGAGTGTCAGAATGCATAGATAGAAGGCAAATAAGCGTTCTATGGCTTTATTTCGCTTAGTTGCTTACTCTTGAGTAGAAATGCATCCGCACTCCAGAAATAAGCACCTTTGTAAAATGAGCCTAATTGAAGCAGAACACATTGTTGGAGTGTCAGAATGCATAGAAAGAAGGCAAGTAAGCGTTCTATGGCTTTATTTCGCTTAGTTGCTTACTCTTGAGTAGAAATGCATCTGCACTCCAATAATAAGCACCGTTGTAAATTGAGCCAAATTTAAGCAAAACACGTTGTTGGAATGTCAGAATGCATGGATAGAAGGCAAATAAGCGTTCTATGGCTTTATTTCGCTTAGTTGCTTACTCTTGAGTAGAAATGCATCTGCACTCCTGAAATAAGCACCTTTGTAAAATGAGCCAAATTGAAGCAGAACACATTGTTGGAGTGTCAGAATTCATAGATAGAAGGCAAATAAGCGTTCTATGGCTTTATTTCGCTTAGTTGCTTACTCTTGAGTAGAACAGCATCCACACTCCAGAAATAAGCACCTTTGTAAAATGAGCCTAATTGAAGCAGAACACATTGTTGGAGTGTCAGAATGCATAGAAAGAAGGCAAGTAAGCGTTCTATGGCTTTATTTCGCTTAGTTGCTTTCTCTTGAGTAGAAATGCATCTGCACTCCAGTAATAAGCACCTTTGTAAAATGAGCCAAATTGAAGCAGAATACATTGTTGGAGTGTCAGAATGCATAGATAGAAGGCAAATAACCGTTCTATGGCTTTATTTCGCTTAGTTGCTTACTCTTGAATAGAAATGCATCTGCACACCAGAAATGAGCACCTTTTTAAAATGAGCCAAATTGAAGCAGAACACATTGTTGGGGTGTCAGAATGCATAGATAGAAGGCAAATAAGCGTTTTATGGCTTTATTTCGCTTAGTTGCTTACTCTTGAGTCGAACTGCATGTTCACTCCAGAAATAAGCACCTTTTTAAAATGAGCCAAATTGAAGCAGAACACATTGTTGGAGTGTCAGAATGCATAGATAGAAGGCAAATAAGCGTTCTATGGCTTTATTTCGCTTAGTTGCTTACTCTTGAGTAGAACTGCATGTTCACTCCAGAAATAAGCACCTTTGTAAAATGAGCCAAATTGAAGCAGAACACATTGTTGGAGTGTCAGAATGCATGGATAGAAGGCAAATAAGGGTTCTATGGCTTTATTTCGCTTAGTTGCTTACTGTTGAGAAGAAATGCATCTGCACTCCTGAAAAAAGCACCTTTGTAAAATGAGCCAAATTGAAGCAGAACACATTGTTGGAGTGTCAGAATGCATAGAAAGAAGGAAAGTAAGCGTTCTATGGCTTTATTTCGCTTAGTTGCTTACTCTTGAGTAGAACTGCATGTTCACTCCAGAAATAAGCACCTTTGTAAATTGAGCCAAATTGAAGCAGAACACATTGTTGGAGTGTCAGAATGCATAGATAGAAGGCAAATAAGCGTTCTATGGCTTTATTTCGCTTAGTTGCTTACTCTTGAGTAGAAATGCATCTGCACTCCAGAAATATGCACCGTTGTAAAATGAGCCATATTGAAGCAGAACACATTGTTGGAGTGTCAGAATGCATAGATAGGAGGCAAATAAGCGTTCTATGGTTTATTTCGCTTAGTTGCTTACTCTTGAGTAGAACTGCATATTCACTCCAGAAATAAGCAACTTTGTAAAATGAGCCAAATTGACGCAGAACACATTGTTGGAGTGTCAGAATGCATAGATAGGAGGCAAATAAGCGTTCTATGGCTTTATTTCGCTTAGTTGCTTACTCTTGAGTAGAACTGCATCCGCACTCCAGAAATAAGCAACTTTGTAAAATGAGCCAAATTGAAGCAAAACACTTTGTTGGAGTGTCAGAATGCATAGATAGGAGGCAAATAAGCGTTCTATGGCTTTATTTCGCTTAGTTCCTTACTCTTGAGTAGAACTGCATCCGCACTCCAGAAATAAGCACCGTTGTAAATTGAGCCAAATTAAAGCAAAACACGTTGTTGGAGTGTCAGAATGCATGGATAGAAGGCAAATAAGCGTTCTATGGCTTTATTTCGCTTAGTTGCTTACTCTTGAGTAGAAATGCATCTGCACTCCTGAAATAAGCACCTTTGTAAAATGAGCGAAATTGAAGCAGAACACATTGTTGGAGTGTCAGAATGCATAGATAGAAGGCAAATAAGCGTTCTATGGCTTTATTTCGCTTAGTTGCTTACTCTTGAGTAGAACAGCATGCGCACTCCAGAAATAAGCACCTTTGTAAAATGAGCCTAATTGAAGCAGAACACATTGTTGGAGTGTCAGAATGCATAGAAAGAAGGCAAGTATGCGTTCTATGGCTTTATTTCGCTTAGTTGCTTACTCTTGAGTAGAAATGCATCTGCACTCCAGTAATAAGCACCGTTGTAAATTGAGCCAAATTTAAGCAAAACACGTTGTTGGAATGTCAGAATGCATGGATAGAAGGCAAATAAGCGTTCTATGGCTTTATTTCGCTTAGTTGCTTACTCTTGAGTAGAAATGCATCTGCACTCCTGAAATAAGCACCTTTGTAAAATGAGCCAAATTGAAGCAGAACACATTGTTGGAGTGTCAGAATGCATAGATAGAAGGCAAATAAGCGTTCTATGGCTTTATTTCGCTTAGTTGCTTACTCTTCAGTAGAACTGCATGTTCACTCCAGAAATAAGCACCTTTGTTAAATGAGCCAAATTGACGCAGAACACATTGTTGGAGTGTCAGAATGCATAGATAGAAGGCAAATAAGCGTTCTATGGCTTTATTTCGCTTAGTTGCTTACTCTTGAGTAGAACTGCATGTTCACTCCAGAAATAAGCACCTTTGTAAATTGAGCCAAATTGAAGCAGAACACATTGTTGGAGTGTCAGAATGCATAGATAGAAGGCAAATAAGCGTTCTATGGCTTTATTTCGCTTAGTTGCTTACTCTTGAGTAGAACTGCATGTTTACTCCTGAAATATGCACCGTTGTAAATTGAGCCAAACTTAAGCAAAACACATTGTTGGAGTGTCAGAATGCATAGATAGAAGGCAAATAAGCGTTCTATGGCTTTATTTCGCTTAGTTGCTTACTCTTGAGTAGAACTGCATCTGCACTCCAGAAATAAGCACCGTTGTAAAATGAGCCATATTGACGCAGAACACATTGTTGGAGTGTCAGAATGCATAGATAGGAGGCAAATAAGCGTTCTATGGCTTTATTTCGCTTAGTTGCTTACTCTTGAGTAGAACTGCATATTCACTCCAGAAATAAGCAACTTTGTAAAATGAGCCAAAGTGAAGCAGAACACTTTGTTGGAGTGTCAGAATGCATAGATAGGAGGCAAATAAGCGTTCTATGGCTTTATTTCGCTTAGTTGCTTACTCTTGAGTAGAACTGCATGTTCACTCCAGGAAAAAAGCACCTTTGTAAAATGAGTCAAATTGAAGCAGAACACATTGTTGGAGTGTCAGAATGCATAGATAGAAGGCAAATAAGCGTTCTATGGCTTTATTTCGCTTAGTTGCTTACTCTTGAGTAGAACTGCATGTTCACTCCAGAAATAAGCACCTTTGTAAATTGAGCCAAATTGAAGCAGAAAACATTGTTGGAGTGTCAGAATGCATAGATAGAAGGCAAATAAGCGTTCTATGGCTTTATTTCGCTTAGTTGCTTACTCTTGAGTAGAACTGCATGTTTACTCCTGAAATATGCACCGTTGTAAATTGAGCCAAACTTAAGCAAAACACGTTGTTGGAGTGTCAGAATGCATAGATAGAAGGCAAATAAGCGTTCTATAGCTTTATTTCGCTTAGTTGCTTACTCTTGAGTAGAACTGCATCTGCACTCCAGAAATATGCACCGTTGTAAAATGAGCCATATTGAAGCAGAACACATTCTGGAGTGTCAGAATGCATAGATAGAAGGCAAATAAGCGTTCTATGGCTTTATTTCGCTTAGTTGCTTACTCTTGAGTAGAACTGCATCCACACTCCAGAAATAAGCACCTTTGTAAAATGAGCCAAACTTAAGCAAAACACGTTGTTGGAGTGTCAGAATGCATAGATAGAAGGCAAATAAGCGTTCTATGGCTTTATTTCGCTTAGTTGCTTACTCTTGAGTAGAACTGCATCCACACTCCAGAAATAAGCACCTTTGTAAAATGAGCCAAACTTAAGCAAAACACGTTGTTGGAGTGTCAGACTGCATAGATAGAAGGCAAATAAGCGTTCTATGGCTTTATTTCGCTTAGTTGCTTACGCTTGAGTAGAACTGCATCTGCACTCCAGAAATATGCACCGTTGTAAAATGAGCCATATTGAAGCAGAACACATTGATGGAGTGTCAGAATGCATGGATAGAAGGCAAATAAGCATTCTATGGCTTTATTTCGCTTAGTTGCTTACTCTTGAGTAGAACTGCATATTCACTCCAGAAATAAGCAACTTTGTAAAATGAGCCAAATTGACGCAGAACACATTGTTGGAGTGTCAGAATGCATAGATAGGAGGCAAATAAGCGTTCTATGGCTTTATTTCGCTTAGTTGCTTACTCTTGAGTAGAACTGCATCCGCACTCCAGAAATAAGCAACTTTGTAAAATGAGCCAAATTGAAGCAAAACACATTGTTGGAGTGTCAGAATGCATAGAAAGAAGGAAAGTAAGCGTTCTATGGCTTTATTTCGCTTAGTTGCTTACTCTTGAGTAGAACTGCATATTCACTCCAGAAATAAGCAACTTTGTAAAATGAGCCAAAGTGAAGCAGAACACTTTGTTGGAGTGTCAGAATGCATAGATAGGAGGCAAATAAGCGTTCTATGGCTTTATTTCGCTTAGTTGCTTACTCTTGAGTAGAACTGCATCCGCAATCCAGAAATAAGCACCGTTGTAAATTGAGCCAAATTTAAGCAAAACACGTTGTTGGAGTGTCAGAATGCATGGATAGAAGGCAAATAAGCGTTCTATGGCTTTATTTCGCTTAGTTGCTTACTCTTGAGTAGAACTGCATCTGCACTCCTGAAATAAGCACCTTTGTAAAATGAGCCAAATTGAAGCAGAACACATTGTTGGAGTGTCAGAATGCATAGAAAGAAGGCAAGTAAGCGTTCTATGGCTTTATTTCGCTTAGTTGCTTACTCTTGAGTAGAAATACATCTGCACTCCAGTAATAAGCACCTTTGTAAAATGAGCCAAATTGAAGCAGAATACATTGTTGGAGTGTCAGAATGCATAGATAGAAGGCAAATAAGCGTTCTATGGCTTTATTTCGCTTAGTTGCTTAATCTTCAGTAGAACTGCTTGTTCACTCCAGAAATAAGCACCTTTGTTAAATGAGCCAAATTGACGCAGAACACATTGTTGGAGTGTCAGAATGCATAGATAGAAGGCAAATAAGCGTTCTATGGCTTTATTTCGCTTAGTTGCTTACTCTTGAGTAGAAATGCATCCGCACTCCAGAAATAAGCACCTTTGTAAAATGAGCCTAATTGAAGCAGAACACATTGTTGGAGTGTCAGAATGCATAGAAAGAAGGCAAGTAAGCGTTCTATGGCTTTATTTCGCTTAGTTGCTTACTCTTGAGTAGAAATGCATCAGCACTCCAGGTAATAAGCACCGTTGTAAATTGAGCCAAATTTAAGCAAAACACGTTGTTGGAATGTCAGAATGCATGGATAGAAGGCAAATAAGCGTTCTATGGCTTTATTTCGCTTAGTTGCTTTCTCTTGAGTAGAAATGCATCTGCACTCCAGTAATAAGCACCTTTGTAAAATGAGCCAAATTGAAGCAGAATACATTGTTGGAGTGTCAGAATGCATAGATAGAAGGCAAATCACCGTTCTATGGCTTTATTTCGCTTAGTTGCTTACTCTTGAATAGAAATGCATCAGCACACCAGAAATGAGCACCTTTTTAAAATGAGCCAAATTGAAGCAGAACACATTGTTGGGGTGTCAGAATGCATAGATAGAAGGCAAATAAGCGTTTTATGGCTTTATTTCGCTTAGTTGCTTACTCTTGAGTCGAACTGCATGTTCACTCCAGAAATAAGCACCTTTTTAAAATGAGCCAAATTGAAGCAGAACACATTGTTGGGGTGTCAGAATGCATAGATAGAAGGCAAATAAGCGTTTTATGGCTTTATTTCGCTTAGTTGCTTACTCTTGAGTCGAACTGCATGTTCACTCCAGAAATAAGCACCTTTGTAAAATGAGCCAAATTGAAGCAGAACACATTGTTGGAGTGTCAGAATGCATAGAAAGAAGGAAAGTAAGCGTTCTATGGCTTTATTTCGCTTAGTTGCTTACTCTTGAGTAGAACTGCATGTTCACTCCAGGAAAAAAGCACCTTTGTAAAATGAGTCAAATTGAAGCAGAACACATTGTTGGAGTGTCAGAATGCATAGATAGAAGGCAAATAAGCGTTATATGGCTTTATTTCGCTTAGTTGCTTACTCTTGAGTAGAACTGCATGTTCACTCCAGAAATAAGCACCTTTGTAAATTGAGCCAAATTGAAGCAGAACACATTGTTGGAGTGTCAGAATGCATAGATAGAAGGCAAATAAGCGTTCTATGGCTTTATTTCGCTTAGTTGCTTACTCTTGAGTAGAACTGCATGTTTACTCCTGAAATATGCACCGTTGTAAATTGAGCCAAACTTAAGCAAAACACGTTGTTGGAGTGTCAGAATGCATAGATAGAAGGCAAATAAGCGTTCTATGGCTTTATTTCGCTTAGTTGCTTACTCTTGAGTAGAACTGCATCTGCACTCCAGAAATATGCACCGTTGTAAAATGAGCCATATTGAAGCAGAACACATTGTTGGAGTGTCAGAATGCATAGATAGGAGGCAAATAAGCGTTCTATGGCTTTATTTCGCTTAGTTGCTTACTCTTGAGTAGAACTGCATATTCACTCCAGAAATAAGCACCTTTGTAAAATGAGCCAAATTGAAGCAGAACACATTGTTGGAGTGTCAGAATGCATAGAAAGAAGGAAAGTAAGCGTTCTATGGCTTTATTTCGCTTAGTTGCTTACTCTTGAGTAGAACTGCATGTTCACTCCAGGAAAAAAGCACCTTTGTAAAATGAGTCAAATTGAAGCAGAACACATTGTTGGAGTGTCAGAATGCATAGATAGAAGGCAAATAAGCGTTATATGGCTTTATTTCGCTTAGTTGCTTACTCTTGAGTAGAACTGCATGTTCACTCCAGAAATAAGCACCTTTGTAAATTGAGCCAAATTGAAGCAGAACACATTGTTGGAGTGTCAGAATGCATAGATAGAAGGCAAATAAGCGTTCTATGGCTTTATTTCGCTTAGTTGCTTACTCTTGAGTAGAACTGCATGTTTACTCCTGAAATATGCACCGTTGTAAATTGAGCCAAACTTAAGCAAAACACGTTGTTGGAGTGTCAGAATGCATAGATAGAAGGCAAATAAGCGTTCTATGGCTTTATTTCACTTAGTTGCTTACTCTTGAGTAGAACTGCATCTGCACTCCAGAAATATGCACCGTTGTAAAATGAGCCATATTGAAGCAGAACACATTGTTGGAGTGTCAGAATGCATAGATAGGAGGCAAATAAGCGTTCTATGGCTTTATTTCGCTTAGTTGCTTACTCTTGAGTAGAACTGCATATTCACTCCAGAAATAAGCAACTTTGTAAAATGAGCGAAATTGACGCAGAACACATTGTTGGAGTGTCAGAATGCATAGATAGGAGGCAAATAAGCGTTCTATGGCTTTATTTCGCTTAGTTGCTTACTCTTGAGTAGAACTGCATCCGCACTCCAGAAATAAGCAACTTTGTAAAATGAGCCAAATTGAAGCAAAACACATTGTTGGAGTGTCAGAATGCATAGAAAGAAGGAAAGTAAGCGTTCTATGGCTTTATTTCGCTTAGTTGCTTACTCTTGAGTAGAACTGCATATTCACTCCAGAAATAAGCAACTTTGTAAAATGAGCCAAAGTGAAGCAGAACACTTTGTTGGAGTGTCAGAATGCATAGATAGGAGGCAAATAAGCGTTCTATGGCTTTATTTCGCTTAGTTGCTTACTCTTGAGTAGAACTGCATCCGCAATCCAGAAATAAGCACCGTTGTAAATTGAGCCAAATTTAAGCAAAACACGTTGTTGGAGTGTCAGAATGCATGGATAGAAGGCAAATAAGCGTTCTATGGCTTTATTTCGCTTAGTTGCTTACTCTTGAGTAGAACTGCATCTGCACTCCTGAAATAAGCACCTTTGTAAAATGAGCCAAATTGAAGCAGAACACATTGTTGGAGTGTCAGAATGCATAGATAGAAGGCAAATAAGCGTTCTATGGCTTTATTTCGCTTAGTTGCTTACTCTTGAGTAGAAATGCATCCGCACTCCAGAAATAAGCACCTTTGTAAAATGAGCCTAATTGAAGCAGAACACATTGTTGGAGTGTCAGAATGCATAGAAAGAAGGCAAGTAAGCGTTCTATGGCTTTATTTCGCTTAGTTGCTTACTCTTGAGTAGAAATGCATCTGCACTCCAGTAATAAGCACCATTGTAAATTGAGCCAAATTTAAGCAAAACACGTTGTTGGAATGTCAGAATGCATGGATAGAAGGCAACTAAGCGTTCTATGGCTTTATTTCGCTTAGTTGCTTACTCTTGAGTAGAAATGCATCTGCACTCCTGAAATAAGCACCTTTGTAAAATGAGCCAAATTGAAGCAGAACACATTGTTGGAGTGTCAGAATGCATAGATAGAAGGCAAATAAGCGTTCTATGGCTTTATTTCGCTTAGTTGCTTACTCTTCAGTAGAACTGCATGTTCACTCCAGAAATAAGCACCTTTGTTAAATGAGCCAAATTGACGCAGAACACATTGTTGGAGTGTCAGAATGCATAGATAGAAGGCAAATAAGCGTTCTATGGCTTTATTTCGCTTAGTTGCTTACTCTTGAGTAGAACTGCATGTTCACTCCAGAAATAAGCACCTTTGTAAATTGAGCCAAATTGAAGCAGAACACATTGTTGGAGTGTCAGAATGCATAGATAGAAGGCAAATAAGCGTTCTATGGCTTTATTTCGCTTAGTTGCTTACTCTTGAGTAGAACTGCATGTTTACTCCTGAAATATGCACCGTTGTAAATTGAGCCAAACTTAAGCAAAACACATTGTTGGAGTGTCAGAATGCATAGATAGAAGGCAAATAAGCGTTCTATGGCTTTATTTCGCTTAGTTGCTTACTCTTGAGTAGAACTGCATCTGCACTCCAGAAATAAGCACCGTTGTAAAATGAGCCATATTGACGCAGAACACATTGTTGGAGTGTCAGAATGCATAGATAGGAGGCAAATAAGCGTTCTATGGCTTTATTTCGCTTAGTTGCTTACTCTTGAGTAGAACTGCATATTCACTCCAGAAATAAGCAACTTTGTAAAATGAGCCAAAGTGAAGCAGAACACTTTGTTGGAGTGTCAGAATGCATAGATAGGAGGCAAATAAGCGTTCTATGGCTTTATTTCGCTTAGTTGCTTACTCTTGAGTAGAACTGCATGTTCACTCCAGGAAAAAAGCACCTTTGTAAAATGAGTCAAATTGAAGCAGAACACATTGTTGGAGTGTCAGAATGCATAGATAGAAGGCAAATAAGCGTTCTATGGCTTTATTTCGCTTAGTTGCTTACTCTTGAGTAGAACTGCATGTTCACTCCAGAAATAAGCACCTTTGTAAATTGAGCCAAATTGAAGCAGAAAACATTGTTGGAGTGTCAGAATGCATAGATAGAAGGCAAATAAGCGTTCTATGGCTTTATTTCGCTTAGTTGCTTACTCTTGAGTAGAACTGCATGTTTACTCCTGAAATATGCACCGTTGTAAATTGAGCCAAACTTAAGCAAAACACGTTGTTGGAGTGTCAGAATGCATAGATAGAAGGCAAATAAGCGTTCTATAGCTTTATTTCGCTTAGTTGCTTACTCTTGAGTAGAACTGCATCTGCACTCCAGAAATATGCACCGTTGTAAAATGAGCCATATTGAAGCAGAACACATTCTGGAGTGTCAGAATGCATAGATAGAAGGCAAATAAGCGTTCTATGGCTTTATTTCGCTTAGTTGCTTACTCTTGAGTAGAACTGCATCCACACTCCAGAAATAAGCACCTTTGTAAAATGAGCCAAACTTAAGCAAAACACGTTGTTGGAGTGTCAGAATGCATAGATAGAAGGCAAATAAGCGTTCTATGGCTTTATTTCGCTTAGTTGCTTACTCTTGAGTAGAACTGCATCCACACTCCAGAAATAAGCACCTTTGTAAAATGAGCCAAACTTAAGCAAAACACGTTGTTGGAGTGTCAGACTGCATAGATAGAAGGCAAATAAGCGTTCTATGGCTTTATTTCGCTTAGTTGCTTACGCTTGAGTAGAACTGCATCTGCACTCCAGAAATATGCACCGTTGTAAAATGAGCCATATTGAAGCAGAACACATTGATGGAGTGTCAGAATGCATGGATAGAAGGCAAATAAGCATTCTATGGCTTTATTTCGCTTAGTTGCTTACTCTTGAGTAGAACTGCATATTCACTCCAGAAATAAGCAACTTTGTAAAATGAGCCAAATTGACGCAGAACACATTGTTGGAGTGTCAGAATGCATAGATAGGAGGCAAATAAGCGTTCTATGGCTTTATTTCGCTTAGTTGCTTACTCTTGAGTAGAACTGCATCCGCACTCCAGAAATAAGCAACTTTGTAAAATGAGCCAAATTGAAGCAAAACACATTGTTGGAGTGTCAGAATGCATAGAAAGAAGGAAAGTAAGCGTTCTATGGCTTTATTTCGCTTAGTTGCTTACTCTTGAGTAGAACTGCATATTCACTCCAGAAATAAGCAACTTTGTAAAATGAGCCAAAGTGAAGCAGAACACTTTGTTGGAGTGTCAGAATGCATAGATAGGAGGCAAATAAGCGTTCTATGGCTTTATTTCGCTTAGTTGCTTACTCTTGAGTAGAACTGCATCCGCAATCCAGAAATAAGCACCGTTGTAAATTGAGCCAAATTTAAGCAAAACACGTTGTTGGAGTGTCAGAATGCATGGATAGAAGGCAAATAAGCGTTCTATGGCTTTATTTCGCTTAGTTGCTTACTCTTGAGTAGAACTGCATCTGCACTCCTGAAATAAGCACCTTTGTAAAATGAGCCAAATTGAAGCAGAACACATTGTTGGAGTGTCAGAATGCATAGAAAGAAGGCAAGTAAGCGTTCTATGGCTTTATTTCGCTTAGTTGCTTACTCTTGAGTAGAAATACATCTGCACTCCAGTAATAAGCACCTTTGTAAAATGAGCCAAATTGAAGCAGAATACATTGTTGGAGTGTCAGAATGCATAGATAGAAGGCAAATAAGCGTTCTATGGCTTTATTTCGCTTAGTTGCTTAATCTTCAGTAGAACTGCTTGTTCACTCCAGAAATAAGCACCTTTGTTAAATGAGCCAAATTGACGCAGAACACATTGTTGGAGTGTCAGAATGCATAGATAGAAGGCAAATAAGCGTTCTATGGCTTTATTTCGCTTAGTTGCTTACTCTTGAGTAGAAATGCATCCGCACTCCAGAAATAAGCACCTTTGTAAAATGAGCCTAATTGAAGCAGAACACATTGTTGGAGTGTCAGAATGCATAGAAAGAAGGCAAGTAAGCGTTCTATGGCTTTATTTCGCTTAGTTGCTTACTCTTGAGTAGAAATGCATCAGCACTCCAGGTAATAAGCACCGTTGTAAATTGAGCCAAATTTAAGCAAAACACGTTGTTGGAATGTCAGAATGCATGGATAGAAGGCAAATAAGCGTTCTATGGCTTTATTTCGCTTAGTTGCTTTCTCTTGAGTAGAAATGCATCTGCACTCCAGTAATAAGCACCTTTGTAAAATGAGCCAAATTGAAGCAGAATACATTGTTGGAGTGTCAGAATGCATAGATAGAAGGCAAATCACCGTTCTATGGCTTTATTTCGCTTAGTTGCTTACTCTTGAATAGAAATGCATCAGCACACCAGAAATGAGCACCTTTTTAAAATGAGCCAAATTGAAGCAGAACACATTGTTGGGGTGTCAGAATGCATAGATAGAAGGCAAATAAGCGTTTTATGGCTTTATTTCGCTTAGTTGCTTACTCTTGAGTCGAACTGCATGTTCACTCCAGAAATAAGCACCTTTTTAAAATGAGCCAAATTGAAGCAGAACACATTGTTGGGGTGTCAGAATGCATAGATAGAAGGCAAATAAGCGTTTTATGGCTTTATTTCGCTTAGTTGCTTACTCTTGAGTCGAACTGCATGTTCACTCCAGAAATAAGCACCTTTGTAAAATGAGCCAAATTGAAGCAGAACACATTGTTGGAGTGTCAGAATGCATAGAAAGAAGGAAAGTAAGCGTTCTATGGCTTTATTTCGCTTAGTTGCTTACTCTTGAGTAGAACTGCATGTTCACTCCAGGAAAAAAGCACCTTTGTAAAATGAGTCAAATTGAAGCAGAACACATTGTTGGAGTGTCAGAATGCATAGATAGAAGGCAAATAAGCGTTATATGGCTTTATTTCGCTTAGTTGCTTACTCTTGAGTAGAACTGCATGTTCACTCCAGAAATAAGCACCTTTGTAAATTGAGCCAAATTGAAGCAGAACACATTGTTGGAGTGTCAGAATGCATAGATAGAAGGCAAATAAGCGTTCTATGGCTTTATTTCGCTTAGTTGCTTACTCTTGAGTAGAACTGCATGTTTACTCCTGAAATATGCACCGTTGTAAATTGAGCCAAACTTAAGCAAAACACGTTGTTGGAGTGTCAGAATGCATAGATAGAAGGCAAATAAGCGTTCTATGGCTTTATTTCGCTTAGTTGCTTACTCTTGAGTAGAACTGCATCTGCACTCCAGAAATATGCACCGTTGTAAAATGAGCCATATTGAAGCAGAACACATTGTTGGAGTGTCAGAATGCATAGATAGGAGGCAAATAAGCGTTCTATGGCTTTATTTCGCTTAGTTGCTTACTCTTGAGTAGAACTGCATATTCACTCCAGAAATAAGCACCTTTGTAAAATGAGCCAAATTGAAGCAGAACACATTGTTGGAGTGTCAGAATGCATAGAAAGAAGGAAAGTAAGCGTTCTATGGCTTTATTTCGCTTAGTTGCTTACTCTTGAGTAGAACTGCATGTTCACTCCAGGAAAAAAGCACCTTTGTAAAATGAGTCAAATTGAAGCAGAACACATTGTTGGAGTGTCAGAATGCATAGATAGAAGGCAAATAAGCGTTATATGGCTTTATTTCGCTTAGTTGCTTACTCTTGAGTAGAACTGCATGTTCACTCCAGAAATAAGCACCTTTGTAAATTGAGCCAAATTGAAGCAGAACACATTGTTGGAGTGTCAGAATGCATAGATAGAAGGCAAATAAGCGTTCTATGGCTTTATTTCGCTTAGTTGCTTACTCTTGAGTAGAACTGCATGTTTACTCCTGAAATATGCACCGTTGTAAATTGAGCCAAACTTAAGCAAAACACGTTGTTGGAGTGTCAGAATGCATAGATAGAAGGCAAATAAGCGTTCTATGGCTTTATTTCACTTAGTTGCTTACTCTTGAGTAGAACTGCATCTGCACTCCAGAAATATGCACCGTTGTAAAATGAGCCATATTGAAGCAGAACACATTGTTGGAGTGTCAGAATGCATAGATAGGAGGCAAATAAGCGTTCTATGGCTTTATTTCGCTTAGTTGCTTACTCTTGAGTAGAACTGCATATTCACTCCAGAAATAAGCAACTTTGTAAAATGAGCGAAATTGACGCAGAACACATTGTTGGAGTGTCAGAATGCATAGATAGGAGGCAAATAAGCGTTCTATGGCTTTATTTCGCTTAGTTGCTTACTCTTGAGTAGAACTGCATCCGCACTCCAGAAATAAGCAACTTTGTAAAATGAGCCAAATTGAAGCAAAACACATTGTTGGAGTGTCAGAATGCATAGAAAGAAGGAAAGTAAGCGTTCTATGGCTTTATTTCGCTTAGTTGCTTACTCTTGAGTAGAACTGCATATTCACTCCAGAAATAAGCAACTTTGTAAAATGAGCCAAAGTGAAGCAGAACACTTTGTTGGAGTGTCAGAATGCATAGATAGGAGGCAAATAAGCGTTCTATGGCTTTATTTCGCTTAGTTGCTTACTCTTGAGTAGAACTGCATCCGCAATCCAGAAATAAGCACCGTTGTAAATTGAGCCAAATTTAAGCAAAACACGTTGTTGGAGTGTCAGAATGCATGGATAGAAGGCAAATAAGCGTTCTATGGCTTTATTTCGCTTAGTTGCTTACTCTTGAGTAGAACTGCATCTGCACTCCTGAAATAAGCACCTTTGTAAAATGAGCCAAATTGAAGCAGAACACATTGTTGGAGTGTCAGAATGCATAGAAAGAAGGCAAGTAAGCGTTCTATGGCTTTATTTCGCTTAGTTGCTTACTCTTGAGTAGAAATACATCTGCACTCCAGTAATAAGCACCTTTGTAAAATGAGCCAAATTGAAGCAGAATACATTGTTGGAGTGTCAGAATGCATAGATAGAAGGCAAATAAGCGTTCTATGGCTTTATTTCGCTTAGTTGCTTAATCTTCAGTAGAACTGCATGTTCACTCCAGAAATAAGCACCTTTGTTAAATGAGCCAAATTGACGCAGAACACATTGTTGGAGTGTCAGAATGCATAGATAGAAGGCAAATAAGCGTTCTATGGCTTTATTTCGCTTAGTTGCTTACTCTTGAGTAGAAATGCATCCGCACTCCAGAAATAAGCACCTTTGTAAAATGAGCCTAATTGAAGCAGAACACATTGTTGGAGTGTCAGAATGCATAGAAAGAAGGCAAGTAAGCGTTCTATGGCTTTATTTCGCTTAGTTGCTTACTCTTGAGTAGAAATGCATCTGCACTCCAGGTAATAAGCACCGTTGTAAATTGAGCCAAATTTAAGCAAAACACGTTGTTGGAATGTCAGAATGCATGGATAGAAGGCAAATAAGCGTTCTATGGCTTTATTTCGCTTAGTTGCTTTCTCTTGAGTAGAAATGCATCTGCACTCCAGTAATAAGCACCTTTGTAAAATGAGCCAAATTGAAGCAGAATACATTGTTGGAGTGTCAGAATGCATAGATAGAAGGCAAATAACCGTTCTATGGCTTTATTTCGCTTAGTTGCTTACTCTTGAATAGAAATGCATCTGCACACCAGAAATGAGCACCTTTTTAAAATGAGCCAAATTGAAGCAGAACACATTGTTGGAGTGTCAGAATGCATAGATAGAAGGCAAATAAGCGTTTTATGGCTTTATTTCGCTTAGTTGCTTACTCTTGAGTCGAACTGCATGTTCACTCCAGAAATAAGCACCTTTTTAAAATGAGCCAAATTGAAGCAGAACACATTGTTGGGGTGTCAGAATGCATAGATAGAAGGCAAATAAGCGTTTTATGGCTTTATTTCGCTTAGTTGCTTACTCTTGAGTCGAACTGCATGTTCACTCCAGATATAAGCACCTTTGTAAAATGAGCCAAATTGAAGCAGAACACATTGTTGGAGTGTCAGAATGCATGGATAGAAGGCAAATAAGGGTTCTATGGCTTTATTTCGCTTAGTTGCTTACTGTTGAGAAGAAATGCATCTGCACTCCTGAAAAAAGCACCTTTGTAAAATGAGCCAAATTGAAGCAGAACACATTGTTGGAGTGTCAGAATGCATAGAAAGAAGGAAAGTAAGCGTTCTATGGCTTTATTTCGCTTAGTTGCTTACTCTTGAGTAGAACTGCATGTTCACTCCAGGAAAAAAGCACCTTTGTAAAATGAGTCAAATTGAAGCAGAACACATTGTTGGAGTGTCAGAATGCATAGATAGAAGGCAAATAAGCGTTATATGGCTTTATTTCGCTTAGTTGCTTACTCTTGAGTAGAACTGCATGTTCACTCCAGAAATAAGCACCTTTCTAAATTGAGCCAAATTGAAGCAGAACACATTGTTGGAGTGTCAGAATGCATAGATAGAAGGCAAATAAGCGTTCTATGGCTTTATTTCGCTTAGTTGCTTACTCTTGAGTAGAACTGCATATTCACTCCAGAAATAAGCAACTTTGTAAAATGAGCGAAATTGACGCAGAACACATTGTTGGAGTGTCAGAATGCATAGATAGGAGGCAAATAAGCGTTCTATGGCTTTATTTCGCTTAGTTGCTTACTCTTGAGTAGAAATGCATCTTCACTCCAGAAATAAGCAACTTTGTAAAATGAGCCAAATTGAAGCAAAACACTTTGTTGGAGTGTCAGAATGCATAGATAGGAGGCAAATAAGCGTTCTATGGCTTTATTTCGCTTAGTTGCTTACTCTTGAGTAGAACTGCATCCGCACTCCAGAAATAAGCACCGTTGTAAATTGAGCCAAATTTAAGCAAAACACGTTGTTGGAGTGTCAGAATGCATGGATAGAAGGCAAAAAAGCGTTCTATGGCTTTATTTCGCTTAGTTGCTTACTCTTGAGTAGAAATGCATCTGCACTCCTGAAATAAGCACCTTTGTAAAATGAGCCAAATTGAAGCAGAACACATTGTTGGAGTGTCAGAATGCATAGATAGAAGGCAAATAAGCGTTCTATGGCTTTATTTCGCTTAGTTGCTTACTCTTGAGTAGAACAGCATCCGCACTCCAGAAATGAGCACCTTTGTAAAATGAGCCTAATTGAAGCAGAACACATTGTTGGAGTGTCAGAATGCATAGAAAGAAGGCAAGTAAGCGTTCTATGGCTTTATTTCGCTTAGTTGCTTACTCTTCAGTAGAACTGCATGTTCACTCCAGAAATAAGCACCTTTGTTAAATGAGCCAAATTGACGCAGAACACATTGTTGGAGTGTCAGAATGCATAGATAGAAGGCAAATAAGCGTTCTATGGCTTTATTTCGCTTAGTTGCTTACTCTTGAGTAGAAATGCATCCGCACTCCAGAAATAAGCACCTTTGTAAAATGAGCCTAATTGAAGCAGAACACATTGTTGGAGTGTCAGAATGCATAGAAAGAAGGCAAGTAAGCGTTCTATGGCTTTATTTCGCTTAGTTGCTTACTCTTGAGTAGAAATGCATCTGCACTCCAGTAATAAGCACCGTTGTAAATTGAGCCAAATTTAAGCAAAACACGTTGTTGGAATGTCAGAATGCATGGATAGAAGGCAAATAAGCGTTCTATGGCTTTATTTCGCTTAGTTGCTTACTCTTGAGTAGAAATGCATCTGCACTCCTGAAATAAGCACCTTTGTAAAATGAGCCAAATTGAAGCAGAATACATTGTTGGAGTGTCAGAATGCATAGATAGAAGGCAAATAACCGTTCTATGGCTTTATTTCGCTTAGTTGCTTACTCTTGAATAGAAATGCATCTGCACACCAGAAATGAGCACCTTTTTAAAATGAGCCAAATTGAAGCAGAACACATTGTTGGGGTGTCAGAATGCATAGATAGAAGGCAAATAAGCGTTTTATGGCTTTATTTCGCTTAGTTGCTTACTCTTGAGTCGAACTGCATGTTCACTCCAGAAATAAGCACCTTTTTAAAATGAGCCAAATTGAAGCAGAACACATTGTTGGGGTGTCAGAATGCATAGATAGAAGGCAAATAAGCGTTTTATGGCTTTATTTCGCTTAGTTGCTTACTCTTGAGTCGAACTGCATGTTCACTCCAGATATAAGCACCTTTGTAAAATGAGCCAAATTGAAGCAGAACACATTGTTGGAGTGTCAGAATGCATGGATAGAAGGCAAATAAGGGTTCTATGGCTTTATTTCGCTTAGTTGCTTACTGTTGAGAATAAATGCATCTGCACTCCTGAAAAAAGCACCTTTGTAAAATGAGCCAAATTGAAGCAGAACACATTGTTGGAGTGTCAGAATGCATAGATAGAAGGCAAATAAGCGTTATATGGCTTTATTTCGCTTAGTTGCTTACTCTTGAGTAGAACTGCATGTTCACTCCAGAAATAAGCACCTTTGTAAATTGAGCCAAATTGAAGCAGAACACATTGTTGGAGTGTCAGAATGCATAGATAGAAGGCAAATAAGCGTTCTATGGCTTTATTTCGCTTAGTTGCTTACTCTTGAGTAGAACTGCATGTTTACTCCTGAAATATGCACCGTTGTAAATTGAGCCAAACTTAAGCAAGACACGTTGTTGGAGTGTCAGAATGCATAGATAGAAGGCAAATAAGCGTTCTATGGCTTTATTTCGCTTAGTTGCTTACTCTTGAGTAGAACTGCATATTCACTCCAGAAATAAGCAACTTTGTAAAATGAGCGAAATTGACGCAGAACACATTGTTGGAGTGTCAGAATGCATAGATAGGAGGCAAATAAGCGTTCTATGGCTTTATTTCGCTTAGTTGCTTACTCTTGAGTAGAACTGCATGTTCACTCCAGAAATAAGCACCTTTGTAAATTGAGCCAAATTGAAGCAGAACACATTGTTGGAGTGTCAGAATGCATAGATAGAAGGCAAATAAGCGTTCTATGGCTTTATTTCGCTTAGTTGCTTACTCTTGAGTAGAACTGCATGTTTACTCCTGAAATATGCACCGTTGTAAATTGAGCCAAACTTAAGCAAAACACGTTGTTGGAGTGTCAGAATGCATAGATAGAAGGCAAATAAGCGTTCTATGGCTTTATTTCGCTTAGTTGCTTACTCTTGAGTAGAACTGCATATTCACTCCAGAAATAAGCAACTTTGTAAAATGAGCGAAATTGACGCAGAACACATTGTTGGAGTGTCAGAATGCATAGATAGGAGGCAAATAAGCGTTCTATGGCTTTATTTCGCTTAGTTGCTTACTCTTGAGTAGAACTGCATCTGCACTCCAGAAATAAGCAACTTTGTAAAATGAGCCAAATTGAAGCAAAACACTTTGTTGGAGTGTCAGAATGCATAGATAGGAGGCAAATAAGCGTTCTATGGCTTTATTTCGCTTAGTTGCTTACTCTTGAGTAGAACTGCATCCGCACTCCAGAAATAAGCACCGTTGTAAATTGAGCCAAATTTAAGCAAAACACGTTGTTGGAGTGTCAGAATGCATGGATAGAAGGCAAATAAGCGTTCTATGGCTTTATTTCGCTTAGTTGCTTACTCTTGAGTAGAAATGCATCTGCACTCCTGAAATAAGCACCTTTGTAAAATGAGCCAAATTGAAGCAGAACACATTGTTGGAGTGTCAGAATGCATAGATAGAAGGCAAATAAGCGTTCTATGGCTTTATTTCGCTTAGTTGCTTACTCTTGAGTAGAACAGCATCCGCACTCCAGAAATGAGCACCTTCGTAAAATCAGCCTAATTGAAGCAGAACACATTGTTGGAGTGTCAGAATGCATAGAAAGAAGGCAAGTAAGCGTTCTATGGCTTTATTTCGCTTAGTTGCTTACTCTTCAGTAGAACTGCATGTTCACTCCAGAAATAAGCACCTTTGTTAAATGAGCCAAATTGACGCAGAACACATTGTTGGAGTGTCAGAATGCATAGATAGAAGGCAAATAAGCGTTCTATGGCTTTATTTCGCTTAGTTGCTTACTCTTGAGTAGAAATGCATCCGCACTCCAGAAATAAGCACCTTTGTAAAATGAGCCTAATTGAAGCAGAACACATTGTTGGAGTGTCAGAATGCATAGAAAGAAGGCAAGTAAGCGTTCTATGGCTTTATTTCGCTTAGTTGCTTACTCTTGAGTAGAAATGCATCTGCACTCCAGTAATAAGCACCGTTGTAAATTGAGCCAAATTTAAGCAAAACACGTTGTTGGAATGTCAGAATGCATGGATAGAAGGCAAATAAGCGTTCTATGGCTTTATTTCGCTTAGTTGCTTACTCTTGAGTAGAAATGCATCTGCACTCCTGAAATAAGCACCTTTGTAAAATGAGCCAAATTGAAGCAGAACACATTGTTGGAGTGTCAGAATGCATAGATAGAAGGCAAATAAGCGTTCTATGGCTTTATTTCGCTTAGTTGCTTACTCTTGAGTAGAACAGCATCCGCACTCCAGAAATAAGCACCTTTGTAAAATGAGCCTAATTGAAGCAGAACACATTGTTGGAGTGTCAGAATGCATAGAAAGAAGGCAAGTAAGCGTTCTATGGCTTTATTTCGCTTAGTTGCTTTCTCTTGAGTAGAAATGCATCTGCACTCCAGTAATAAGCACCTTTGTAAAATGAGCCAAATTGAAGCAGAATACATTGTTGGAGTGTCAGAATGCATAGATAGAAGGCAAATAACCGTTCTATGGCTTTATTTCGCTTAGTTGCTTACTCATGAGTAGAACTGCATGTTCACTCCAGAAATAAGCACCTTTGTTAAATGAGCCAAATTGAAGCAGAACACATTGTTGGAGTGTCAGAATGCATAGAAAGAAGGAAAGTAAGCGTTCTATGGCTTTATTTCGCTTAGTTGCTTACTCTTGAGTAGAACTGCATGTTCACTCCAGGAAAAAAGCACCTTTGTAAAATGAGTCAAATTGAAGCAGAACACATTGTTGGAGTGTCAGAATGCATAGATAGAAGGCAAATAAGCGTTCTATGGCTTTATTTCGCTTAGTTGCTTACTCTTGAGTAGAACTGCATGTTTACTCCTGAAATATGCACCGTTGTAAATTGAGCCAAACTTAAGCAAAACACGTTGTTGGAGTGTCAGAATGCATAGATAGAAGGCAAATAAGCGTTCTATGGCTTTATTTCGCTTAGTTGCTTACTCTTGAGTAGAACTGCATCTGCACTCCAGAAATATGCACCGTTGTAAAATGAGCCATATTGAAGCAGAACACATTGTTGGAGTGTCAGAATGCATAGATAGGAGGCAAATAAGCGTTCTATGGCTTTATTTCGCTTAGTTGCTTACTCTTGAGTAGAACTGCATATTCACTCCAGAAATAAGCAACTTTGTAAAATGAGCCAAATTGACGCAGAACACATTGTTGGAGTGTCAGAATGCATAGATAGGAGGCAAATAAGCGTTCTATGGCTTTATTTCGCTTAGTTGCTTACTCTTGAGTAGAACTGCATCTGCACTCCTGAAATAAGCACCTTTGTAAAATGAGCCAAATTGAAGCAGAACACATTGTTGGAGTGTCAGAATGCATAGAAAGAAGGCAAGTAAGCGTTCTATGGCTTTATTTCGCTTAGTTGCTTACTCTTGAGTAGAAATACATCTGCACTCCAGTAATAAGCACCTTTGTAAAATGAGCCAAATTGAAGCAGAATACATTGTTGGAGTGTCAGAATGCATAGATAGAAGGCAAATAAGCGTTCTATGGCTTTATTTCGCTTAGTTGCTTAATCTTCAGTAGAACTGCATGTTCACTCCAGAAATAAGCACCTTTGTTAAATGAGCCAAATTGACGCAGAACACATTGTTGGAGTGTCAGAATGCATAGATAGAAGGCAAATAAGCGTTCTATGGCTTTATTTCGCTTAGTTGCTTACTCTTGAGTAGAAATGCATCCGCACTCCAGAAATAAGCACCTTTGTAAAATGAGCCTAATTGAAGCAGAACACATTGTTGGAGTGTCAGAATGCATAGAAAGAAGGCAAGTAAGCGTTCTATGGCTTTATTTCGCTTAGTTGCTTACTCTTGAGTAGAAATGCATCTGCACTCCAGTAATAAGCACCGTTGTAAATTGAGCCAAATTTAAGCAAAACACGTTGTTGGAATGTCAGAATGCATGGATAGAAGGCAAATAAGCGTTCTATGGCTTTATTTCGCTTAGTTGCTTACTCTTGAGTAGAAATGCATCTGCACTCCTGAAATAAGCACCTTTGTAAAATGAGCCAAATTGAAGCAGAACACATTGTTGGAGTGTCAGAATGCATAGATAGAAGGCAAATAAGCGTTCTATGGCTTTATTTCGCTTAGTTGCTTACTCTTGAGTAGAACAGCATCCGCACTCCAGAAATAAGCACCTTTGTAAAATGAGCCTAATTGAAGCAGAACATATTCTTGGAGTGTCAGAATGCATAGAAAGAAGGCAAGTAAGCGTTCTATGGCTTTATTTCGCTTAGTTGCTTTCTCTTGAGTAGAAATGCATCTGCACTCCAGTAATAAGCACCTTTGTAAAATGAGCCAAATTGAAGCAGAATACATTGTTGGAGTGTCAGAATGCATAGATAGAAGGCAAATAACCGTTCTATGGCTTTATTTCGCTTAGTTGCTTACTCATGAGTAGAACTGCATGTTCACTCCAGAAATAAGCACCTTTGTTAAATGAGCCAAATTGAAGCAGAACACATTGTTGGAGTGTCAGAATGCATAGAAAGAAGGAAAGTAAGCGTTCTATGGCTTTATTTCGCTTAGTTGCTTACTCTTGAGTAGAACTGCATGTTCACTCCAGGAAAAAAGCACCTTTGTAAAATGAGTCAAATTGAAGCAGAACACATTGTTGGAGTGTCAGAATGCATAGATAGAAGGCAAATAAGCGTTCTATGGCTTTATTTCGCTTAGTTGCTTACTCTTGAGTAGAACTGCATGTTTACTCCTGAAATATGCACCGTTGTAAATTGAGCCAAACTTAAGCAAAACACGTTGTTGGAGTGTCAGAATGCATAGATAGAAGGCAAATAAGCGTTCTATGGCTTTATTTCGCTTAGTTGCTTACTCTTGAGTAGAACTGCATCTGCACTCCAGAAATATGCACCGTTGTAAAATGAGCCATATTGAAGCAGAACACATTGTTGGAGTGTCAGAATGCATAGATAGGAGGCAAATAAGCGTTCTATGGCTTTATTTCGCTTAGTTGCTTACTCTTGAGTAGAACTGCATATTCACTCCAGAAATAAGCAACTTTGTAAAATGAGCCAAATTGACGCAGAACACATTGTTGGAGTGTCAGAATGCATAGATAGGAGGCAAATAAGCGTTCTATGGCTTTATTTCGCTTAGTTGCTTACTCTTGAGTAGAACTGCATCTGCACTCCTGAAATAAGCACCTTTGTAAAATGAGCCAAATTGAAGCAGAACACATTGTTGGAGTGTCAGAATGCATAGAAAGAAGGCAAGTAAGCGTTCTATGGCTTTATTTCGCTTAGTTGCTTACTCTTGAGTAGAAATGCATCCGCACTCCAGAAATAAGCACCTTTGTAAAATGAGCCTAATTGAAGCAGAACACATTGTTGGAGTGTCAGAATGCATAGAAAGAAGGCAAGTAAGCGTTCTATGGCTTTATTTCGCTTAGTTGCTTACTCTTGAGTAGAAATGCATCTGCACTCCAGTAATAAGCACCGTTGTAAATTGAGCCAAATTTAAGCAAAACACGTTGTTGGAATGTCAGAATGCATGGATAGAAGGCAAATAAGCGTTCTATGGCTTTATTTCGCTTAGTTGCTTACTCTTGAGTAGAAATGCATCTGCACTCCTGAAATAAGCACCTTTGTAAAATGAGCCAAATTGAAGCAGAACACATTGTTGGAGTGTCAGAATGCATAGATAGAAGGCAAATAAGCGTTCTATGGCTTTATTTCGCTTAGTTGCTTACTCTTGAGTAGAACAGCATCCGCACTCCAGAAATAAGCACCTTTGTAAAATGAGCCTAATTGAAGCAGAACATATTCTTGGAGTGTCAGAATGCATAGAAAGAAGGCAAGTAAGCGTTCTATGGCTTTATTTCGCTTAGTTGCTTTCTCTTGAGTAGAAATGCATCTGCACTCCAGTAATAAGCACCTTTGTAAAATGAGCCAAATTGAAGCAGAATACATTGTTGGAGTGTCAGAATGCATAGATAGAAGGCAAATAACCGTTCTATGGCTTTATTTCGCTTAGTTGCTTACTCATGAGTAGAACTGCATGTTCACTCCAGAAATAAGCACCTTTGTTAAATGAGCCAAATTGAAGCAGAACACATTGTTGGAGTGTCAGAATGCATAGAAAGAAGGAAAGTAAGCGTTCTATGGCTTTATTTCGCTTAGTTGCTTACTCTTGAGTAGAACTGCATGTTCACTCCAGGAAAAAAGCACCTTTGTAAAATGAGTCAAATTGAAGCAGAACACATTGTTGGAGTGTCAGAATGCATAGATAGAAGGCAAATAAGCGTTCTATGGCTTTATTTCGCTTAGTTGCTTACTCTTGAGTAGAACTGCATGTTTACTCCTGAAATATGCACCGTTGTAAATTGAGCCAAACTTAAGCAAAACACGTTGTTGGAGTGTCAGAATGCATAGATAGAAGGCAAATAAGCGTTCTATGGCTTTATTTCGCTTAGTTGCTTACTCTTGAGTAGAACTGCATCTGCACTCCAGAAATATGCACCGTTGTAAAATGAGCCATATTGAAGCAGAACACATTGTTGGAGTGTCAGAATGCATAGATAGGAGGCAAATAAGCGTTCTATGGCTTTATTTCGCTTAGTTGCTTACTCTTGAGTAGAACTGCATATTCACTCCAGAAATAAGCAACTTTGTAAAATGAGCCAAATTGACGCAGAACACATTGTTGGAGTGTCAGAATGCATAGATAGGAGGCAAATAAGCGTTCTATGGCTTTATTTCGCTTAGTTGCTTACTCTTGAGTAGAACTGCATCTGCACTCCTGAAATAAGCACCTTTGTAAAATGAGCCAAATTGAAGCAGAACACATTGTTGGAGTGTCAGAATGCATAGAAAGAAGGCAAGTAAGCGTTCTATGGCTTTATTTCGCTTAGTTGCTTACTCTTGAGTAGAAATACATCTGCACTCCAGTAATAAGCACCTTTGTAAAATGAGCCAAATTGAAGCAGAATACATTGTTGGAGTGTCAGAATGCATAGATAGAAGGCAAATAAGCGTTCTATGGCTTTATTTCGCTTAGTTGCTTAATCTTCAGTAGAACTGCATGTTCACTCCAGAAATAAGCACCTTTGTTAAATGAGCCAAATTGACGCAGAACACATTGTTGGAGTGTCAGAATGCATAGATAGAAGGCAAATAAGCGTTCTATGGCTTTATTTCGCTTAGTTGCTTACTCTTGAGTAGAAATGCATCCGCACTCCAGAAATAAGCACCTTTGTAAAATGAGCCTAATTGAAGCAGAACACATTGTTGGAGTGTCAGAATGCATAGAAAGAAGGCAAGTAAGCGTTCTATGGCTTTATTTCGCTTAGTTGCTTACTCTTGAGTAGAAATGCATCTGCACTCCAGTAATAAGCACCGTTGTAAATTGAGCCAAATTTAAGCAAAACACGTTGTTGGAATGTCAGAATGCATGGATAGAAGGCAAATAAGCGTTCTATGGCTTTATTTCGCTTAGTTGCTTACTCTTGAGTAGAAATGCATCTGCACTCCTGAAATAAGCACCTTTGTAAAATGAGCCAAATTGAAGCAGAACACATTGTTGGAGTGTCAGAATGCATAGATAGAAGGCAAATAAGCGTTCTATGGCTTTATTTCGCTTAGTTGCTTACTCTTGAGTAGAACAGCATCCGCACTCCAGAAATAAGCACCTTTGTAAAATGAGCCTAATTGAAGCAGAACATATTCTTGGAGTGTCAGAATGCATAGAAAGAAGGCAAGTAAGCGTTCTATGGCTTTATTTCGCTTAGTTGCTTTCTCTTGAGTAGAAATGCATCTGCACTCCAGTAATAAGCACCTTTGTAAAATGAGCCAAATTGAAGCAGAATACATTGTTGGAGTGTCAGAATGCATAGATAGAAGGCAAATAACCGTTCTATGGCTTTATTTCGCTTAGTTGCTTACTCTTGAATAGAAATGCATCTGCACACCAGAAATGAGCACCTTTTTAAAATGAGCCAAATTGAAGCAGAACACATTGTTGGAGTGTCAGAATCCATAGATAGAAGGCAAATAAGCGTTTTATGGCTTTATTTCGCTTAGTTGCTTACTCTTGAGTCGAACTGCATGTTCACTCCAGAAATAAGCACCTTTTAAAAATGAGCCAAATTGAAGCAGAACACATTGTTGGAGTGTCAGAATGCATAGATAGAAGGCAAATAAGCATTCTATGGCTTTATTTCGCTTAGTTGCTTACTCTTGAGTAGAAATGCATCTACACTCCAGAAATAAGCACCTTTGTAAAATGAGCCAAATTGAAGCAGAACACATTGTTGGAGTGTCAGAATGCATAGATAGAAGGCATATAAGCGTTCTATGGCTTTATTTCGCTTAGTTGCTTACTCTTGAGTAGAACTGCATGTTCATTCCAGAAATAAGCACCATTGTAAATTGAGCCAAATTGAAGCAGAACACATTGTTGGAGTGTCAGAATGCATAGATAGAAGGCAAATAAGCGTTCTATGGCTTTATTTCGCTTAGTTGCTTACTCTTGAGTAGAACTGCATATTCACTCCAGAAATATGCACCTTTGTAAAATGAGTCAAATTGAAGCAGAACACATTGTTGGAGTGTCAGAATGCATAGATAGAAGGCAAATAAGCGTTCTATGGCTTTATTTCGCTTAGTTGCTTACTCTTCAGTAGAACTGCATGTTCACTCCAGAAATAAGCACCTTTGTTAAATGAGCCAAATTGACGCAGAACACATTGTTGGAGTGTCAGAATGCATAGATAGAAGGCAAATAAGCGTTCTATGGCTTTATTTCGCTTAGTTGCTTACTCTTGAGTAGAAATGCATCCGCACTCCAGAAATAAGCACCTTTGTAAAATGAGCCTAATTGAAGCAGAACACATTGTTGGAGTGTCAGAATGCATAGAAAGAAGGCAAGTAAGCGTTCTATGGCTTTATTTCGCTTAGTTGCTTACTCTTGAGTAGAAATGCATCTGCACTCCAGTAATAAGCACCATTGTAAATTGAGCCAAATTTAAGCAAAACACGTTGTTGGAATGTCAGAATGCATGGATAGAAGGCAACTAAGCGTTCTATGGCTTTATTTCGCTTAGTTGCTTACTCTTGAGTAGAAATGCATCTGCACTCCTGAAATAAGCACCTTTGTAAAATGAGCCAAATTGAAGCAGAACACATTGTTGGAGTGTCAGAATGCATAGATAGAAGGCAAATAAGCGTTCTATGGCTTTATTTCGCTTAGTTGCTTACTCTTGAGTAGAACAGCATCCGCACTCCAGAAATAAGCACCTTTGTAAAATGAGCCTAATTGAAGCAGAACACATTGTTGGAGTGTCAGAATGCATAGAAAGAAGGCAAGTAAGCGTTCTATGGCTTTATTTCGCTTAGTTGCTTTCTCTTGAGTAGAAATGCATCTGCACTCCAGTAATAAGCACCTTTGTAAAATGAGCCAAATTGAAGCAGAATACATTGTTGGAGTGTCAGAATGCATAGATAGAAGGCAAATAACCGTTCTATGGCTTTATTTCGCTTAGTTGCTTACTCTTGAATAGAAATGCATCTGCACACCAGAAATGAGCACCTTTTTAAAATGAATCAAATTGAAGCAGAACACATTGTTGGAGTGTCAGAATCCATAGATAGAAGGCAAATAAGCGTTTTATGGCTTTATTTCGCTTAGTTGCTTACTCTTGAGTCGAACTGCATGTTCACTCCAGAAATAAGCACCTTTTAAAAATGAGCCAAATTGAAGCAGAACACATTGTTGGAGTGTCAGAATGCATAGATAGAAGGCAAATAAGCATTCTATGGCTTTATTTCGCTTAGTTGCTTACTTTTGAGTAGAACTGCATGTTCACTCCAGAAATAAGCACCTTTGTAAAATGAGCCAAATTGAAGCAGAACACATTGTTGGAGTGTCAGAATGCATAGATAGAAGGCAAATAAGCGTTCTATGGCTTTCTTTTGCTTAGTAGCTTACTCTTGAGTAGAACAGCATCCGCACTCCAGAAATAAGCACCGTTGTAAATTGAGCCAAATTTAAGCAAAACACGTTGTTGGAGTGTCAGAATGCATGGATAGAAGGCAAATAAGCGTTCTATGGCTTTATTTCGCTTAGTTGCTTACTCTTGAGTAGAACTGCATGTTCATTCCAGAAATAAGCACCTTTGTAAATTGAGCCAAATTGAAGCAGAACACATTGTTGGAGTGTCAGAATGCATAGATAGAAGGCAAATAAGCGTTCTATGGCTTTATTTCGCTTAGTTGCTTACTCTTGAGTAGAACTGCATGTTTACTCCTGAAATATGCACCGTTGTAAATTGAGCCAAACTTAAGCAAAACACGTTGTTGGAGTGTCAGAATGCATAGATAGAAGGCAAATAAGCGTTCGATGGCTTTATTTCGCTTAGTTGCTTACTCTTGAGTAGAACTGCATATTCACTCCAGAAATAAGCAACTTTGTAAAATGAGCCAAATTGACGCAGAACACTTTGTTGGAGTGTCAGAATGCATAGATAGGAGGCAAATAAGCGTTCTATGGCTTTATTTCGCTTAGTTGCTTACTCTTGAGTAGAACTGCATCCGCACTCCAGAAATAAGCACCGTTGTAAATTGAGCCAAATTTAAGCAAAACACGTTGTTGGAGTGTCAGAATGCATGGATAGAAGGCAAATAAGCGTTCTATGGCTTTATTTCGCTTAGTTGCTTACTCTTGAGTAGAACTGCATCTGCACTCCTGAAATAAGCACCTTTGTAAAATGAGCCAAATTGAAGCAGAACACATTGTTGGAGTGTCAGAATGCATAGATAGGAGGCAAATAAGCGTTCTATGGCTTTATTTCGCTTAGTTGCTTACTCTTGAGTAGAACTGCATCCGCACTCCAGTAATAAGCACCTTTGTAAAATGAGCCAAATTGAAGCAGAATACATTGTTGGAGTGTCAGAATGCATAGATAGAAGGCAAATAAGCGTTCTATGGCTTTATTTCGCTTAGTTGCTTAATCTTCAGTAGAACTGCATGTTCACTCCAGAAATAAGCACCTTTGTTAAATGAGCCAAATTGACGCAGAACACATTGTTGGAGTGTCAGAATGCATAGATAGAAGGCAAATAAGCGTTCTATGGCTTTATTTCGCTTAGTTGCTTACTCTTGAGTAGAAATGCATCCGCACTCCAGAAATAAGCACCTTTGTAAAATGAGCCTAATTGAAGCAGAACACATTGTTGGAGTGTCAGAATGCATAGAAAGAAGGCAAGTAAGCGTTCTATGGCTTTATTTCGCTTAGTTGCTTACTCTTGAGTAGAAATGCATCTGCACTCCAGTAATAAGCACCGTTGTAAATTGAGCCAAATTTAAGCAAAACACGTTGTTGGAATGTCAGAATGCATGGATAGAAGGCAAATAAGCGTTCTATGGCTTTATTTCGCTTAGTTGCTTACTCTTGAGTAGAAATGCATCTGCACTCCTGAAATAAGCACCTTTGTAAAATGAGCCAAATTGAAGCAGAACACATTGTTGGAGTGTCAGAATGCATAGATAGAAGGCAAATAAGCGTTCTATGGCTTTATTTCGCTTAGTTGCTTACTCTTGAGTAGAACAGCATCCACACTCCAGAAATAAGCACCTTTGTAAAATGAGCCTAATTGAAGCAGAACACATTGTTGGAGTGTCAGAATGCATAGAAAGAAGGCAAGTAAGCGTTCTATGGCTTTATTTCGCTTAGTTGCTTTCTCTTGAGTAGAAATGCATCTGCACTCCAGTAATAAGCACCTTTGTAAAATGAGCCAAATTGAAGCAGAATACATTGTTGGAGTGTCAGAATGAATAGATAGAAGGCAAATAACCGTTCTATGGCTTTATTTCGCTTAGTTGCTTACTCTTGAATAGAAATGCATCTGCACACCAGAAATGAGCACCTTTTTAAAATGAGCCAAATTGAAGCAGAACACATTGTTGGGGTGTCAGAATGCATAGATAGAAGGCAAATAAGCGTTTTATGGCTTTATTTCGCTTAGTTGCTTACTCTTGAGTCGAACTGCATTTTCACTCCAGAAATAAGCACCTTTTTAAAATGAGCCAAATTGAAGCAGAACACATTGTTGGAGTGTCAGAATGCATAGATAGAAGGCAAATAAGCGTTCTATGGCTTTATTTCGCTTAGTTGCTTACTCTTGAGTAGAACTGCATGTTCACTCCAGAAATAAGCACCTTTGTAAAATGAGCCAAATTGAAGCAGAACACATTGTTGGAGTGTCAGAATGCATGGATAGAAGGCAAATAAGGGCTCTATGGCTTTATTTCGCTTAATTGCTTACTGTTGAGAAGAAATGCATCTGCACTCCTGAAAAAAGCACCTTTGTAAAATGAGCCAAATTGAAGCAGAACACATTGTTGGAGTGTCAGAATGCATAGAAAGAAGGAAAGTAAGCGTTCTATGGCTTTATTTCGCTTAGTTGCTTACTCTTGAGTAGAACTGCATGTTCACTCCAGAAATAAGCACCTTTGTAAATTGAGCCAAATTGAAGCAGAACACATTGTTGGAGTGTCAGAATGCATAGATAGAAGGCAAATAAGCGTTCTATGGCTTTATTTCACTTATTTGCTTACTCTTGAGTAGAACTGCATGTTTACTCCTGAAATATGCACCGTTGTAAATTGAGCCAAACTTAAGCAAAACACGTTGTTGGAGTGTCAGAATGCATAGATAGAAGGCAAATAAGCGTTCTATGGCTTTATTTCGCTTAGTTGCTTACTCTTGAGTCGAACTGCATGTTCACTCCAGAAATATGCACCGTTGTAAAATGAGCCATATTGAAGCAGAACACATTGTTGGAGTGTCAGAATGCATAGATAGGAGGCAAATAAGCGTTCTATGGCTTTATTTCGCTTAGTTGCTTACTCTTGAGTAGAACTGCATATTCACTCCAGAAATAAGCAACTTTGTAAAATGAGCCAAATTGACGCAGAACACATTGTTGGAGTGTCAGAATGCATAGATAGGAGGCAAATAAGCGTTCTATGGCTTTATTTCGCTTAGTTGCTTACTCTTGAGTAGAACTGCATCCGCACTCCAGAAATAAGCAACTTTGTAAAATGAGCCAAATTGAAGCAAAACACTTTGTTGGAGTGTCAGAATGCATAGATAGGAGGCAAATAAGCGTTCTATGGCTTTATTTCGCTTAGTTCCTTACTCTTGAGTAGAACTGCATCCGCACTCCAGAAATAAGCACCGTTGTAAATTGAGCCAAATTAAAGCAAAACACGTTGTTGGAGTGTCAGAATGCATGGATAGAAGGCAAATAAGCGTTCTATGGCTTTATTTCGCTTAGTTGCTTACTCTTCAGTAGAACTGCATGTTCACTCCAGAAATAAGCACCTTTGTTAAATGAGCCAAATTGACGCAGAACACATTGTTGGAGTGTCAGAATGCATAGATAGAAGGCAAATAAGCGTTCTATGGCTTTATTTCGCTTAGTTGCTTACTCTTGAGTAGAAATGCATCCGCACTCCAGAAATAAGCACCTTTGTAAAATGAGCCTAATTGAAGCAGAACACATTGTTGGAGTGTCAGAATGCATAGAAAGAAGGCAAGTAAGCGTTCTATGGCTTTATTTCGCTTAGTTGCTTACTCTTGAGTAGAAATGCATCTGCACTCCAGTAATAAGCACCGTTGTAAATTGAGCCAAATTTAAGCAAAACACGTTGTTGGAATGTCAGAATGCATGGATAGAAGGCAAATAAGCGTTCTATGGCTTTATTTCGCTTAGTTGCTTACTCTTGAGTAGAAATGCATCTGCACTCCTGAAATAAGCACCTTTGTAAAATGAGCCAAATTGAAGCAGAACACATTGTTGGAGTGTCAGAATGCATAGATAGAAGGCAAATAAGCGTTCTATGGCTTTATTTCGCTTAGTTGCTTACTCTTCAGTAGAACTGCATGTTCACTCCAGAAATAAGCACCTTTGTTAAATGAGCCAAATTGACGCAGAACACATTGTTGGAGTGTCAGAATGCATAGATAGGAGGCAAATAAGCGTTCTATGGCTTTATTTCGCTTAGTTGCTTACTCTTGAGTAGAACTGCATGTTCACTCCAGAAATAAGCACCTTTGTAAATTGAGCCAAATTGAAGCAGAACACATTGTTGGAGTGTCAGAATGCATAGATAGAAGGCAAATAAGCGTTCTATGGCTTTATTTCGCTTAGTTGCTTACTCTTGAGTAGAACTGCATCTGCACTCCAGAAATATGCACCGTTGTAAAATGAGCCATATTGAAGCAGAACACATTGTTGGAGTTTCAGAATGCATAGATAGGAGGCAAATAAGCGTTCTATGGCTTTATTTCGCTTAGTTGCTTACTCTTGAGTAGAACTGCATATTCACTCCAGAAATAAGCAACTTTGTAAAATGAGCCAAAGTGAAGCAGAACACTTTGTTGGAGTGTCAGAATGCATAGATAGGAGGCAAATAAGCGTTCTATGGCTTTATTTCGCTTAGTTGCTTACTCTTGAGTAGAACTGCATGTTCACTCCAGGAAAAAAGCACCTTTGTAAAATGAGCCAAATTGAAGCCGAACACATTGTTGGAGTGTCAGAATGCATAGATAGAAGGCAAATAAGCGTTCTATGGCTTTATTTCGCTTAGTTGCTTACTCTTGAGTAGAACTGCATGTTCACTCCAGAAATAAGCACCTTTGTAAATTGAGCCAAATTGAAGCAGAAAACATTGTTGGAGTGTCAGAATGCATAGATAGAAGGCAAATAAGCGTTCTATGGCTTTATTTCGCTTAGTTGCTTACTCTTGAGTAGAACTGCATGTTTACTCCTGAAATATGCACCGTTGTAAATTGAGCCAAACTTAAGCAAAACACGTTGTTGGAGTGTCAGAATGCATAGATAGAAGGCAAATAAGCGTTCTATAGCTTTATTTCGCTTAGTTGCTTACTCTTGAGTAGAACTGCATCTGCACTCCAGAAATATGCACCGTTGTAAAATGAGCCATATTGAAGCAGAACACATTCTGGAGTGTCAGAATGCATAGATAGAAGGCAAATAAGCGTTCTATGGCTTTATTTCGCTTAGTTGCTTACTCTTGAGTAGAACTGCATCCACACTCCAGAAATAAGCACCTTTGTAAAATGAGCCAAAATTAAGCAAAACACGTTGTTGGAGTGTCAGAATGCATAGATAGAAGGCAAATAAGCGTTCTATGGCTTTATTTCGCTTAGTTGCTTACTCTTGAGTAGAACTGCATCCACACTCCAGAAATAAGCACCTTTGTAAAATGAGCCAAACTTAAGCAAAACACGTTGTTGGAGTGTCAGACTGCATAGATAGAAGGCAAATAAGCGTTCTATGGCTTTATTTCGCTTAGTTGCTTACTCTTGAGTAGAACTGCATCTGCACTCCAGAAATATGCACCGTTGTAAAATGAGCCATATTGAAGCAGAACACATTGATGGAGTGTCAGAATGCATGGATAGAAGGCAAATAAGCGTTCTATGGCTTTATTTCGCTTAGTTGCTTACTCTTGAGTAGAACTGCATATTCACTCCAGAAATAAGCAACTTTGTAAAATGAGCCAAATTGACGCAGAACACATTGTTGGAGTGTCAGAATGCATAGATAGGAGGCAAATAAGCGTTCTATGGCTTTATTTCGCTTAGTTACTTACTCTTGAGTAGAACTGCATCCGCACTCCAGAAATAAGCAACTTTGTAAAATGAGCCAAATTGAAGCAAAACACATTGTTGGAGTGTCAGAATGCATAGATAGGAGGCAAATAAGCGTTATATGGCTTTATTTCGCTTAGTTGTTTACTCTTGAGTAGAACTGCATCTGCACTCCAGAAATAAGCAACTTTGTAAAATGAGCCAAATTGAAGCAAAACACTTTGTTGGAGTGTCAGAATGCATAGATAGGAGGCAAATAAGCGTTCTATGGCTTTATTTCGCTTAGTTGCTTACTCTTGAGTAGAACTGCATCCGCACTCCAGAAATAAGCACCGTTGTAAATTGAGCCAAATTTAAGCAAAACACGTTGTTGGAGTGTCAGAATGCATGGATAGAAGGCAAATAAGCGTTCTATGGCTTTATTTCGCTTAGTTGCTTACTCTTGAGTAGAAATGCATCTGCACTCCTGAAATAAGCACCTTTGTAAAATGAGCCAAATTGAAGCAGAACACATTGTTGGAGTGTCAGAATGCATAGATAGAAGGCAAATAAGCGTTCTATGGCTTTATTTCGCTTAGTTGCTTACTCTTGAGTAGAACAGCATCCGCACTCCAGAAAAGAGCACCTTTGTTAAATGAGCCAAATTGACGCAGAACACATTGTTGGAGTGTCAGAATGCATAGAAAGAAGGCAAGTAAGCGTTCTATGGCTTTATTTCGCTTAGTTGCTTACTCTTCAGTAGAACTGCATGTTCACTCCAGAAATAAGCACCTTTGTTAAATGAGCCAAATTGACGCAAAACACGTTGTTGGAGTGTCAGAATGCATAGAAAGAAGGCAAGTAAGCGTTCTATGGCTTTATTTCGCTTAGTTGCTTACTCTTGAGTAGAAATGCATCTGCACTCCAGTAATAAGCACCGTTGTAAATTGAGCCAAATTTAAGCAAAACACGTTGTTGGAATGTCAGAATGCATGGATAGAAGGCAAATAAGCGTTCTATGGCTTTATTTCGCTTAGTTGCTTACTCTTGAGTAGAAATGCATCTGCACTCCTGAAATAAGCACCTTTGTAAAATGAGCCAAATTGAAGCAGAACACATTGTTGGAGTGTCAGAATGCATAGATAGAAGGCAAATAAGCGTTCTATGGCTTTATTTCGCTTAGTTGCTTACTCTTGAGTAGAACAGCATCCGCACTCCAGAAATAAGCACCTTTGTAAAATGAGCCTAATTGAAGCAGAACACATTGTTGGAGTGTCAGAATGCATAAAAAGAAGGCAAGTAAGCGTTCTATGGCTTTATTTCGCTTAGTTGCTTTCTCTTGAGTAGAAATGCATCTGCACTCCAGTAATAAGCACCTTTGTAAAATGAGCCAAATTGAAGCAGAATACATTGTTGGAGTGTCAGAATGCATAGAAAGAAGGAAAGTAAGCGTTCTATGGCTTTATTTCGCTTAGTTGCTTACTCATGAGTAGAACTGCATGTTCACTCCAGAAATAAGCACCTTTGTTAAATGAGCCAAATTGAAGCAGAACACATTGTTGGAGTGTCAGAATGCATAGAAAGAAGGAAAGTAAGCGTTCTATGGCTTTATTTCGCTTAGTTGCTTACTCTTGAGTAGAACTGCATGTTCACTCCAGGAAAAAAGCACCTTTGTAAAATGAGTCAAATTGAAGCAGAACACATTGTTGGAGTGTCAGAATGCATATATAGAAGGCAAATAAGCGTTCGATGGCTTTATTTCGCTTAGTTGCTTACTCTTGAGTAGAAGTGCATGTTTACTCCTGAAATATGCACCGTTGTAAATTGAGCCAAACTTAAGCAAAACACGTTGTTGGAGTGTCAGAATGCATAGATAGAAGGCAAATAAGCGTTCTATGGCTTTATTTCGCTTAGTTGCTTACTCTTGAGTAGAACTGCATATTCACTCCAGAAATAAGCAACTTCGTAAAATGAGCCAAATTGACGCAGAACACATTGTTGGAGTGTCAGAATGCATAGATAGGAGACAAATAAGCGTTCTATGGCTTTATTTCGCTTAGTTGCTTACTCTTGAGTAGAACTGCATCTGCACTCCTGAAATAAGCACCTTTGTAAAATGAGCCAAATTGAAGCAGAACACATTGTTGGAGTGTCAGAATGCATAGAAAGAAGGCAAGTAAGCGTTCTATGGCTTTATTTCGCTTAGTTGCTTACTCTTGAGTAGAAATACATCTGCACTCCAGTAATAAGCACCTTTGTAAAATGAGCCAAATTGAAGCAGAATACATTGTTGGAGTGTCAGAATGCATAGATAGAAGGCAAATAAGCGTTCTATGGCTTTATTTCGCTTAGTTGCTTAATCTTCAGTAGAACTGCATGTTCACTCCAGAAATAAGCACCTTTGTTAAATGAGCCAAATTGACGCAGAACACATTGTTGGAGTGTCAGAATGCATAGATAGAAGGCAAATAAGCGTTCTATGGCTTTATTTCGCTTAGTTGCTTACTCTTGAGTAGAAATGCATCCGCACTCCAGAAATAAGCACCTTTGTAAAATGAGCCTAATTGAAGCAGAACACATTGTTGGAGTGTCAGAATGCATAGAAAGAAGGCAAGTAAGCGTTCTATGGCTTTATTTCGCTTAGTTGCTTACTCTTGAGTAGAAATGCATCTGCACTCCAGTAATAAGCACCGTTGTAAATTGAGCCAAATTTAAGCAAAACACGTTGTTGGAATGTCAGAATGCATGGATAGAAGGCAAATAAGCGTTCTATGGCTTTATTTCGCTTAGTTGCTTACTCTTGAGTAGAAATGCATCTGCACTCCTGAAATAAGCACCTTTGTAAAATGAGCCAAATTGAAGCAGAACACATTGTTGGAGTGTCAGAATGCATAGATAGAAGGCAAATAAGCGTTCTATGGCTTTATTTCGCTTAGTTGCTTACTCTTGAGTAGAACAGCATCCGCACTCCAGAAATAAGCACCTTTGTAAAATGAGCCTAATTGAAGCAGAACATATTCTTGGAGTGTCAGAATGCATAGAAAGAAGGCAAGTAAGCGTTCTATGGCTTTATTTCGCTTAGTTGCTTACTCTTGAATAGAAATGCATCTGCACACCAGAAATGAGCACCTTTTTAAAATGAGCCAAATTGAAGCAGAACACATTGTTGGAGTGTCAGAATCCATAGATAGAAGGCAAATAAGCGTTTTATGGCTTTATTTCGCTTAGTTGCTTACTCTTGAGTCGAACTGCATGTTCACTCCAGAAATAAGCACCTTTTAAAAATGAGCCAAATTGAAGCAGAACACATTGTTGGAGTGTCAGAATGCATAGATAGAAGGCAAATAAGCATTCTATGGCTTTATTTCGCTTAGTTGCTTACTCTTGAGTAGAAATGCATCTACACTCCAGAAATAAGCACCTTTGTAAAATGAGCCAAATTGAAGCAGAACACATTGTTGGAGTGTCAGAATGCATAGATAGAAGGCATATAAGCGTTCTATGGCTTTATTTCGCTTAGTTGCTTACTCTTGAGTAGAACTGCATGTTCATTCCAGAAATAAGCACCTTTGTAAATTGAGCCAAATTGAAGCAGAACACATTGTTGGAGTGTCAGAATGCATAGATAGAAGGCAAATAAGCGTTCTATGGCTTTATTTCGCTTAGTTGCTTACTCTTGAGTAGAACTGCATGTTTACTCCTGAAATATGCACCTTTGTAAAATGAGTCAAATTGAAGCAGAACACATTGTTGGAGTGTCAGAATGCATAGATAGAAGGCAAATAAGCGTTCTATGGCTTTATTTCGCTTAGTTGCTTACTCTTCAGTAGAACTGCATGTTCACTCCAGAAATAAGCACCTTTGTTAAATGAGCCAAATTGACGCAGAACACATTGTTGGAGTGTCAGAATGCATAGATAGAAGGCAAATAAGCGTTCTATGGCTTTATTTCGCTTAGTTGCTTACTCTTGAGTAGAAATGCATCCGCACTCCAGAAATAAGCACCTTTGTAAAATGAGCCTAATTGAAGCAGAACACATTGTTGGAGTGTCAGAATGCATAGAAAGAAGGCAAGTAAGCGTTCTATGGCTTTATTTCGCTTAGTTGCTTACTCTTGAGTAGAAATGCATCTGCACTCCAGTAATAAGCACCATTGTAAATTGAGCCAAATTTAAGCAAAACACGTTGTTGGAATGTCAGAATGCATGGATAGAAGGCAACTAAGCGTTCTATGGCTTTATTTCGCTTAGTTGCTTACTCTTGAGTAGAAATGCATCTGCACTCCTGAAATAAGCACCTTTGTAAAATGAGCCAAATTGAAGCAGAACACATTGTTGGAGTGTCAGAATGCATAGATAGAAGGCAAATAAGCGTTCTATGGCTTTATTTCGCTTAGTTGCTTACTCTTGAGTAGAACAGCATCCGCACTCCAGAAATAAGCACCTTTGTAAAATGAGCCTAATTGAAGCAGAACACATTGTTGGAGTGTCAGAATGCATAGAAAGAAGGCAAGTAAGCGTTCTATGGCTTTATTTCGCTTAGTTGCTTTCTCTTGAGTAGAAATGCATCTGCACTCCAGTAATAAGCACCTTTGTAAAATGAGCCAAATTGAAGCAGAATACATTGTTGGAGTGTCAGAATGCATAGATAGAAGGCAAATAACCGTTCTATGGCTTTATTTCGCTTAGTTGCTTACTCTTGAATAGAAATGCATCTGCACACCAGAAATGAGCACCTTTTTAAAATGAATCAAATTGAAGCAGAACACATTGTTGGAGTGTCAGAATCCATAGATAGAAGGCAAATAAGCGTTTTATGGCTTTATTTCGCTTAGTTGCTTACTCTTGAGTCGAACTGCATGTTCACTCCAGAAATAAGCACCTTTTAAAAATGAGCCAAATTGAAGCAGAACACATTGTTGGAGTGTCAGAATGCATAGGTAGAAGGCAAATAAGCATTCTATGGCTTTATTTCGCTTAGTTGCTTACTTTTGAGTAGAACTGCATGTTCACTCCAGAAATAAGCACCTTTGTAAAATGAGCCAAATTGAAGCAGAACACATTGTTGGAGTGTCAGAATGCATAGATAGAAGGCAAATAAGCGTTCTATGGCTTTATTTCGCTTAGTTGCTTACTCTTGAGTAGAAATGCATCTGCACTCCTGAAATAAGCACCTTTGTAAAATGAGCCAAATTGAAGCAGAACACATTGTTGGAGTGTCAGAATGCATAGATAGAAGGCAAATAAGCGTTCTATGGCTTTATTTCGCTTAGTTGCTTACTCTTCAGTAGAACTGCATGTTCACTCCAGAAATAAGCACCTTTGTTAAATGAGCCAAATTGACGCAGAACACATTGTTGGAGTGTCAGAATGCATAGATAGAAGGCAAATAAGCGTTCTATGGCTTTATTTCGCTTAGTTGCTTACTCTTGAGTAGAACTGCATGTTCACTCCAGAAATAAGCACCTTTGTAAATTGAGCCAAATTGAAGCAGAACACATTGTTGGAGTGTCAGAATGCATAGATAGAAGGCAAATAAGCGTTCTATGGCTTTATTTCGCTTAGTTGCTTACTCTTGAGTAGAACTGCATGTTTACTCCTGAAATATGCACCGTTGTAAATTGAGCCAAACTTAAGCAAAACACGTTGTTGGAGTGTCAGAATGCATAGATAGAAGGCAAATAAGCGTTCTATGGCTGTATTTCGCTTAGTTGCTTACTCTTGAGTAGAACTGCATCTGCACTCCAGAAATATGCACCGTTGTAAAATGAGCCATATTGAAGCAGAACACATTGTTGGAGTTTCAGAATGCATAGATAGGAGGCAAATAAGCGTTCTGTGGCTTTATTTCGCTTAGTTGCTTACTCTTGAGTAGAACTGCATATTCACTCCAGAAATAAGCAACTTTGTAAAATGAGCCAAATTGACGCAGAACACATTGTTGGAGTGTCAGAATGCATAGATAGGAGGCAAATAAGCGTTCTATGGCTTTATTTCGCTTAGTTGCTTACTCTTGAGTAGAACTGCATATTCACTCCAGAAATAAGCAACTTTGTAAAATGAGCCAAAGTGAAGCAGAACACTTTGTTGGAGTGTCAGAATGCATAGATAGGAGGCAAATAAGCGTTCTATGGCTTTATTTCGCTTAGTTGCTTACTCTTGAGTAGAACTGCATGTTCACTCCAGGAAAAAAGCACCTTTGTAAAATGAGCCAAATTGAAGCCGAACACATTGTTGGAGTGTCAGAATGCATAGATAGAAGGCAAATAAGCGTTCTATGGCTTTATTTCGCTTAGTTGCTTACTCTTGAGTAGAACTGCATGTTCACTCCAGAAATAAGCACCTTTGTAAATTGAGCCAAATTGAAGCAGAAAACATTGTTGGAGTGTCAGAATGCATAGATAGAAGGCAAATAAGCGTTCTATGGCTTTATTTCGCTTAGTTGCTTACTCTTGAGTAGAACTGCATGTTTACTCCTGAAATATGCACCGTTGTAAATTGAGCCAAACTTAAGCAAAACACGTTGTTGGAGTGTCAGAATGCATAGATAGAAGGCAAATAAGCGTTCTATAGCTTTATTTCGCTTAGTTGCTTACTCTTGAGTAGAACTGCATCTGCACTCCAGAAATATGCACCGTTGTAAAATGAGCCATATTGAAGCAGAACACATTCTGGAGTGTCAGAATGCATAGATAGAAGGCAAATAAGCGTTCTATGGCTTTATTTCGCTTAGTTGCTTACTCTTGAGTAGAACTGCATCCACACTCCAGAAATAAGCACCTTTGTAAAATGAGCCAAAATTAAGCAAAACACGTTGTTGGAGTGTCAGAATGCATAGATAGAAGGCAAATAAGCGTTCTATGGCTTTATTTCGCTTAGTTGCTTACTCTTGAGTAGAACTGCATCCACACTCCAGAAATAAGCACCTTTGTAAAATGAGCCAAACTTAAGCAAAACACGTTGTTGGAGTGTCAGACTGCATAGATAGAAGGCAAATAAGCGTTCTATGGCTTTATTTCGCTTAGTTGCTTACTCTTGAGTAGAACTGCATCTGCACTCCAGAAATATGCACCGTTGTAAAATGAGCCATATTGAAGCAGAACACATTGATGGAGTGTCAGAATGCATGGATAGAAGGCAAATAAGCGTTCTATGGCTTTATTTCGCTTAGTTGCTTACTCTTGAGTAGAACTGCATATTCACTCCAGAAATAAGCAATTTTGTAAAATGAGCCAAATTGACGTAGAACACATTGTTGGAGTGTCAGAATGCATAGATAGGAGGCAAATAAGCGTTCTATGGCTTTATTTCGCTTAGTTACTTACTCTTGAGTAGAACTGCATCCGCACTCCAGAAATAAGCAACTTTGTAAAATGAGCCAAATTGAAGCAAAACACATTGTTGGAGTGTCAGAATGCATAGATAGGAGGCAAATAAGCGTTATATGGCTTTATTTCGCTTAGTTGTTTACTCTTGAGTAGAACTGCATCTGCACTCCAGAAATAAGCAACTTTGTAAAATGAGCCAAATTGAAGCAAAACACTTTGTTGGAGTGTCAGAATGCATAGATAGGAGGCAAATAAGCGTTCTATGGCTTTATTTCGCTTAGTTGCTTACTCTTGAGTAGAACTGCATCCGCACTCCAGAAATAAGCACCGTTGTAAATTGAGCCAAATTTAAGCAAAACACGTTGTTGGAGTGTCAGAATGCATGGATAGAAGGCAAATAAGCGTTCTATGGCTTTATTTCGCTTAGTTGCTTACTCTTGAGTAGAAATGCATCTGCACTCCTGAAATAAGCACCTTTGTAAAATGAGCCAAATTGAAGCAGAACACATTGTTGGAGTGTCAGAATGCATAGATAGAAGGCAAATAAGCGTTCTATGGCTTTATTTCGCTTAGTTGCTTACTCTTGAGTAGAACAGCATCCGCACTCCAGAAATGAGCACCTTTGTTAAATGAGCCAAATTGACGCAGAACACATTGTTGGAGTGTCAGAATGCATAGAAAGAAGGCAAGTAAGCGTTCTATGGCTTTATTTCGCTTAGTTGCTTACTCTTCAGTAGAACTGCATGTTCACTCCAGAAATAAGCACCTTTGTTAAATGAGCCAAATTGACGCAAAACACGTTGTTGGAGTGTCAGAATGCATAGAAAGAAGGCAAGTAAGCGTTCTATGGCTTTATTTCGCTTAGTTGCTTACTCTTGAGTAGAAATGCATCTGCACTCCAGTAATAAGCACCGTTGTAAATTGAGCCAAATTTAAGCAAAACACGTTGTTGGAATGTCAGAATGCATGGATAGAAGGCAAATAAGCGTTCTATGGCTTTATTTCGCTTAGTTGCTTACTCTTGAGTAGAAATGCATCTGCACTCCTGAAATAAGCACCTTTGTAAAATGAGCCAAATTGAAGCAGAACACATTGTTGGAGTGTCAGAATGCATAGATAGAAGGCAAATAAGCGTTCTATGGCTTTATTTCGCTTAGTTGCTTACTCTTGAGTAGAACAGCATCCGCACTCCAGAAATAAGCACCTTTGTAAAATGAGCCTAATTGAAGCAGAACACATTGTTGGAGTGTCAGAATGCATAGAAAGAAGGCAAGTAAGCGTTCTATGGCTTTATTTCGCTTAGTTGCTTTCTCTTGAGTAGAAATGCATCTGCACTCCAGTAATAAGCACCTTTGTAAAATGAGCCAAATTGAAGCAGAATACATTGTTGGAGTGTCAGAATGCATAGAAAGAAGGAAAGTAAGCGTTCTATGGCTTTATTTCGCTTAGTTGCTTACTCATGAGTAGAACTGCATGTTCACTCCAGAAATAAGCACCTTTGTTAAATGAGCCAAATTGAAGCAGAACACATTGTTGGAGTGTCAGAATGCATAGAAAGAAGGAAAGTAAGCGTTCTATGGCTTTATTTCGCTTAGTTGCTTACTCTTGAGTAGAACTGCATGTTCACTCCAGGAAAAAAGCACCTTTGTAAAATGAGTCAAATTGAAGCAGAACACATTGTTGGAGTGTCAGAATGCATAGATAGAAGGCAAATAAGCGTTCGATGGCTTTATTTCGCTTAGTTGCTTACTCTTGAGTAGAAGTGCATGTTTACTCCTGAAATATGCACCGTTGTAAATTGAGCCAAACTTAAGCAAAACACGTTGTTGGAGTGTCAGAATGCATAGATAGAAGGCAAATAAGCGTTCTATGGCTTTATTTCGCTTAGTTGCTTACTCTTGAGTAGAACTGCATCTGCACTCCAGAAATATGCACCGTTGTAAAATGAGCCATATTGAAGCAGAACACATTGTTGGAGTGTCAGAATGCATAGATAGGAGGCAAATAAGCGTTCTATGGCTTTATTTCGCTTAGTTGCTTACTCTTGAGTAGAACTGCATATTTACTCCAGAAATAAGCAACTTTGTAAAATGAGCCAAATTGACGCAGAACACATTGTTGGAGTGTCAGAATGCATAGATAGGAGGCAAATAAGCGTTCTATGGCTTTATTTCGCTTAGTTGCTTACTCTTGAGTAGAACTGCATCTGCACTCCTGAAATAAGCACCTTCGTAAAATGAGCCAAATTGAAGCAGAACACATTGTTGGAGTGTCAGAATGCATAGAAAGAAGGCAAGTAAGCGTTCTATGGCTTTATTTCGCTTAGTTGCTTACTCTTGAGTAGAAATGCATCTGCACTCCAGTAATAAGCACCTTTGTAAAATGAGCCAAATTGAAGCAGAATACATTGTTGGAGTGTCAGAATGCATAGATAGAAGGCAAATAAGCGTTCTATGGCTTTATTTCGCTTAGTTGCTTAATCTTCAGTAGAACTGCATGTTCACTCCAGAAATAAGCACCTTTGTTAAATGAGCCAAATTGACGCAGAACACATTGTTGGAGTGTCAGAATGCATAGATAGAAGGCAAATAAGCGTTCTATGGCTTTATTTCGCTTAGTTGCTTAATCTTCAGTAGAACTGCATGTTCACTCCAGAAATAAGCACCTTTGTTAAATGAGCCAAATTGACGCAGAACACATTGTTGGAGTGTCAGAATGCATAGATAGAAGGCAAATAAGCGTTCTATGGCTTTATTTCGCTTAGTTGCTTACTCTTGAGTAGAAATGCATCCGCACTCCAGAAATAAGCACCTTTGTAAAATGAGCCTAATTGAAGCAGAACACATTGTTGGAGTGTCAGAATGCATAGAAAGAAGGCAAGTAAGCGTTCTATGGCTTTATTTCGCTTAGTTGCTTACTCTTGAGTAGAAATGCATCTGCACTCCAGTAATAAGCACCGTTGTAAATTGAGCCAAATTTAAGCAAAACACGTTGTTGGAATGTCAGAATGCATGGATAGAAGGCAAATAAGCGTTCTATGGCTTTATTTCGCTTAGTTGCTTACTCTTGAGTAGAAATGCATCTGCACTCCTGAAATAAGCACCTTTGTAAAATGAGCCAAATTGAAGCAGAACACATTGTTGGAGTGTCAGAATGCATAGATAGAAGGCAAATAAGCGTTCTATGGCTTTATTTCGCTTAGTTGCTTACTCTTGAGTAGAACAGCATCCGCACTCCAGAAATAAGCACCTTTGTAAAATGAGCCTAATTGAAGCAGAACATATTCTTGGAGTGTCAGAATGCATAGAAAGAAGGCAAGTAAGTGTTCTATGGCTTTATTTCGCTTAGTTGCTTTCTCTTGAGTAGAAATGCATCTGCACTCCAGTAATAAGCACCTTTGTAAAATGAGCCAAATTGAAGCAGAATACATTGTTGGAGTGTCAGAATGCATAGATAGAAGGCAAATAACCGTTCTATGGCTTTATTTCGCTTAGTTGCTTACTCTTGAATAGAAATGCATCTGCACACCAGAAATGAGCACCTTTTTAAAATGAGCCAAATTGAAGCAGAACACATTGTTGGAGTGTCAGAATCCATAGATAGAAGGCAAATAAGCGTTTTATGGCTTTATTTCGCTTAGTTGCTTACTCTTGAGTCGAACTGCATGTTCACTCCAGAAATAAGCACCTTTTAAAAATGAGCCAAATTGAAGCAGAACACATTGTTGGAGTGTCAGAATGCATAGATAGAAGGCAAATAAGCATTCTATGGCTTTATTTCGCTTAGTTGCTTACTCTTGAGTAGAAATGCATCTACACTCCAGAAATAAGCACCTTTGTAAAATGAGCCAAATTGAAGCAGAACACATTGTTGGAGTGTCAGAATGCATAGATAGAAGGCATATAAGCGTTCTATGGCTTTATTTCGCTTAGTTGCTTACTCTTGAGTAGAACTGCATGTTCATTCCAGAAATAAGCACCTTTGTAAATTGAGCCAAATTGAAGCAGAACACATTGTTGGAGTGTCAGAATGCATAGATAGAAGGCAAATAAGCGTTCTATGGCTTTATTTCGCTTAGTTGCTTACTCTTGAGTAGAACTGCATGTTTACTCCTGAAATATGCACCTTTGTAAAATGAGTCAAATTGAAGCAGAACACATTGTTGGAGTGTCAGAATGCATAGATAGAAGGCAAATAAGCGTTCTATGGCTTTATTTCGCTTAGTTGCTTACTCTTCAGTAGAACTGCATGTTCACTCCAGAAATAAGCACCTTTGTTAAATGAGCCAAATTGACGCAGAACACATTGTTGGAGTGTCAGAATGCATAGATAGAAGGCAAATAAGCGTTCTATGGCTTTATTTCGCTTAGTTGCTTACTCTTGAGTAGAAATGCATCCGCACTCCAGAAATAAGCACCTTTGTAAAATGAGCCTAATTGAAGCAGAACACATTGTTGGAGTGTCAGAATGCATAGAAATAAGGCAAGTAAGCGTTCTATGGCTTTATTTCGCTTAGTTGCTTACTCTTGAGTAGAAATGCATCTGCACTCCAGTAATAAGCACCATTGTAAATTGAGCCAAATTTAAGCAAAACACGTTGTTGGAATGTCAGAATGCATGGATAGAAGGCAACTAAGCGTTCTATGGCTTTATTTCGCTTAGTTGCTTACTCTTGAGTAGAAATGCATCTGCACTCCTGAAATAAGCACCTTTGTAAAATGAGCCAAATTGAAGCAGAACACATTGTTGGAGTGCCAGAATGCATAGATAGAAGGCAAATAAGCGTTCTAAGGCTTTATTTCGCTTAGTTGCTTACTCTTGAGTAGAACAGCATCCGCACTCCAGAAATAAGCACCTTTGTAAAATGAGCCTAATTGAAGCAGAACACATTGTTGGAGTGCCAGAATGCATAGATAGAAGGCAAATAAGCGTTCTATGGCTTTATTTCGCTTAGTTGCTTACTCTTGAGTAGAACAGCATCCGCACTCCAGAAATAAGCACCTTTGTAAAATGAGCCTAATTGAAGCAGAACACATTGTTGGAGTGTCAGAATGCATAGAAAGAAGGCAAGTAAGCGTTCTATGGCTTTATTTCGCTTAGTTGCTTTCTCTTGAGTAGAAATGCATCTGCACTCCAGTAATAAGCACCTTTGTAAAATGAGCCAAATTGAAGCAGAATACATTGTTGGAGTGTCAGAATGCATAGATAGAAGGCAAATAACCGTTCTATGGCTTTATTTCGCTTAGTTGCTTACTCTTGAATAGAAATGCATCTGCACACCAGAAATGAGCACCTTTTTAAAATGAATCAAATTGAAGCAGAACACATTGTTGGAGTGTCAGAATCCATAGATAGAAGGCAAATAAGCGTTTTATGGCTTTATTTCGCTTAGTTGCTTACTCTTGAGTCGAACTGCATGTTCACTCCAGAAATAAGCACCTTTTAAAAATGAGCCAAATTGAAGCAGAACACATTGTTGGAGTGTCAGAATGCATAGATAGAAGGCAAATAAGCATTCTATGGCTTTATTTCGCTTAGTTGCTTACTTTTGAGTAGAACTGCATGTTCACTCCAGAAATAAGCACCTTTGTAAAATGAGCCAAATTGAAGCAGAACACATTGTTGGAGTGTCAGAATGCATAGATAGAAGGCAAATAAGCGTTCTATGGCTTTATTTCGCTTAGTTGCTTACTCTTGAGTAGAAATGCATCTACACTCCAGAAATGAGCACCTTTTTAAAATGAGCCAAATTGAAGCAGAACACATTGTTGGAGTGTCAGAATGCATAGATAGAAGGCAAATAAGCGTTCTATGGCTTTCTTTTGCTTAGTAGCTTACTCTTGAGTAGAACAGCATCCGCACTCCAGAAATAAGCACCGTTGTAAATTGAGCCAAATTTAAGCAAAACACGTTGTTGGAGTGTCAGAATGCATGGATAGAAGGCAAATAAGCGTTCTATGGCTTTATTTCGCTTAGTTGCTTACTCTTGAGTAGAACTGCATGTTCATTCCAGAAATAAGCACCTTTGTAAATTGAGCCAAATTGAAGCAGAACACATTGTTGGAGTGTCAGAATGCATAGATAGAAGGCAAATAAGCGTTCTATGGCTTTATTTCGCTTAGTTGCTTACTCTTGAGTAGAACTGCATGTTTACTCCTGAAATATGCACCGTTGTAAATTGAGCCAAACTTAAGCAAAACACGTTGTTGGAGTGTCAGAATGCATAGATAGAAGGCAAATAAGCGTTCTATGGCTTTATTTCGCTTAGTTGCTTACTCTTGAGTAGAACTGCATATTCACTCCAGAAATAAGCAACTTTGTAAAATGAGCCAAATTGACGCAGAACACATTGTTGGAGTGTCAGAATGCATAGATAGGAGGCAAATAAGCGTTCTATGGCTTTATTTCGCTTAGTTGCTTACTCTTGAGTAGAACAGCATCCGCACTCCAGAAATAAGCAACTTTGTAAAATGAGCCAAATTGAAGCAAAACACATTGTTGGAGTGTCAGAATGCATAGAAAGAAGGAAAGTAAGCGTTCTATGGCTTTATTTCGCTTATTTGCTTACTCTTGAGTAGAACTGCATATTCACTCCAGAAATAAGCAACTTTGTAAAATGAGCCAAAGTGAAGCAGAACACTTTGTTGGAGTGTCAGAATGCATAGATAGGAGGCAAATAAGCGTTCTATGGCTTTATTTCGCTTAGTTGCTTACTCTTGAGTAGAACTGCATCCGCACTCCAGAAATAAGCACCGTTGTAAATTGAGCCAAATTTAAGCAAAACACGTTGTTGGAGTGTCAGAATGCATGGATAGAAGGCAAATAAGCGTTCTATGGCTTTATTTCGCTTAGTTGCTTACTCTTGAGTAGAACTGCATCTGCACTCCTGAAATAAGCACCTTTGTAAAATGAGCCAAATTGAAGCAGAACAAATTGTTGGAGTGTCAGAATGCATAGATAGGAGGCAAATAAGCGTTCTATGGCTTTATTTCGCTTAGTTGCTTACTCTTGAGTAGAACTGCATCCGCACTCCAGTAATAAGCACCTTTGTAAAATGAGCCAAATTGAAGCAGAATACATTGTTGGAGTGTCAGAATGCATAGATAGAAGGCAAATAAGCGTTCTATGGCTTTATTTCGCTTAGTTGCTTAATCTTCAGTAGAACTGCATGTTCACTCCAGAAATAAGCACCTTTGTTAAATGAGCCAAATTGACGCAGAACACATTGTTGGAGTGTCAGAATGCATAGATAGAAGGCAAATAAGCGTTCTATGGCTTTATTTCGCTTAGTTGCTTACTCTTGAGTAGAAATGCATCCGCACTCCAGAAATAAGCACCTTTGTAAGATGAGCCTAATTGAAGCAGAACACATTGTTGGAGTGTCAGAATGCATAGAAAGAAGGCAAGTAAGCGTTCTATGGCTTTATTTCGCTTAGTTGCTTACTCTTGAGTAGAAATGCATCTGCACTCCAGTAATAAGCACCGTTGTAAATTGAGCCAAATTTAAGCAAAACACGTTGTTGGAATGTCAGAATGCATGGATAGAAGGCAAATAAGCGTTCTATGGCTTTATTTCGCTTAGTTGCTTACTCTTGAGTAGAAATGCATCTGCACTCCTGAAATAAGCACCTTTGTAAAATGAGCCAAATTGAAGCAGAACACATTGTTGGAGTGTCAGAATGCATAGATAGAAGGCAAATAAGCGTTCTATGGCTTTATTTCGCTTAGTTGCTTACTCTTGAGTAGAACAGCATCCACACTCCAGAAATAAGCACCTTTGTAAAATGAGCCTAATTGAAGCAGAACACATTGTTGGAGTGTCAGAATGCATAGAAAGAAGGCAAGTAAGCGTTCTATGGCTTTATTTCGCTTAGTTGCTTTCTCTTGAGTAGAAATGCATCTGCACTCCAGTAATAAGCACCTTTGTAAAATGAGCCAAATTGAAGCAGAATACATTGTTGGAGTGTCAGAATGCATAGATAGAAGGCAAATAACCGTTCTATGGCTTTATTTCGCTTAGTTGCTTACTCTTGAATAGAAATGCATCTGCACACCAGAAATGAGCACCTTTTTAAAATGAGCCAAATTGAAGCAGAACACATTGTTGGGGTGTCAGAATGCATAGATAGAAGGCAAATAAGCGTTTTATGGCTTTATTTCGCTTAGTTGCTTACTCTTGAGTCGAACTGCATTTTCACTCCAGAAATAAGCACCTTTTTAAAATGAGCCAAATTGAAGCAGAACACATTGTTGGAGTGTCAGAATGCATAGATAGAAGGCAAATAAGCGTTCTATGGCTTTATTTCGCTTAGTTGCTTACTCTTGAGTAGAACTGCATGTTCACTCCAGAAATAAGCAACTTTGTAAAATGAGCCAAATTGAAGCAGAACACATTGTTGGAGTGTCAGAATGCATGGATAGAAGGCAAATAAGGGTTCTATGGCTTTATTTCGCTTAGTTGCTTACTGTTGAGAAGAAATGCATCTGCACTCCTGAAAAAAGCACCTTTGTAAAATGAGCCAAATTGAAGCAGAACACATTGTTGGAGTGTCAGAATGCATAGAAAGAAGGAAAGTAAGCGTTCTATGGCTTTATTTCGCTTAGTTGCTTACTCTTGAGTAGAACTGCATGTTCACTCCAGAAATAAGCACCTTTGTAAATTGAGCCAAATTGAAGCAGAACACATTGTTGGAGTGTCAGAATGCATAGATAGAAGGCAAATAAGCGTTCTATGGCTTTATTTCGCTTATTTGCTTACTCTTGAGTAGAACTGCATGTTTACTCCTGAAATATGCACCGTTGTAAATTGAGCCAAACTTAAGCAAAACACGTTGTTGGAGTGTCAGAATGCATAGATAGAAGGCAAATAAGCGTTCTATGGCTTTATTTCGCTTAGTTGCTTACTCTTGAGTAGAACTGCATCTGCACTCCAGAAATATGCACCGTTGTAAAATGAGCCATATTGAAGCAGAACACATTGTTGGAGTGTCAGAATGCATAGATAGGAGGCAAATAAGCGTTCTATGGCTTTATTTCGCTTAGTTGCTTACTCTTGAGTAGAACTGCATATTCACTCCAGAAATAAGCAACTTTGTAAAATGAGCCAAATTGACGCAGAACACATTGTTGGAGTGTCAGAATGCATAGATAGGAGGCAAATAAGCGTTCTATGGCTTTATTTCGCTTAGTTGCTTACTCTTGAGTAGAACTGCATCCGCACTCCAGAAATAAGCAACTTTGTAAAATGAGCCAAATTGAAGCAAAACACTTTGTTGGAGTGTCAGAATGCATAGATAGGAGGCAAATAAGCGTTCTATGGCTTTATTTCGCTTAGTTCCTTACTCTTGAGTAGAACTGCATCCGCACTCCAGAAATAAGCACCGTTGTAAATTGAGCCAAATTAAAGCAAAACACGTTGTTGGAGTGTCAGAATGCATGGATAGAAGGCAAATAAGCGTTCTATGGCTTTATTTCGCTTAGTTGCTTACTCTTGAGTAGAAATGCATCTGCACTCCTGAAATAAGCACCTTTGTAAAATGAGCGAAATTGAAGCAGAACACATTGTTGGAGTGTCAGAATGCATAGATAGAAGGCAAATAAGCGTTCTATGGCTTTATTTCGCTTAGTTGCTTACTCTTGAGTAGAACAGCATGCGCACTCCAGAAATGAGCACCTTTGTAAAATGAGCCTAATTGAAGCAGAACACATTGTTGGAGTGTCAGAATGCATAGAAAGAAGGCAAGTAAGCGTTCTGTGGCTTTATTTCGCTTAGTTGCTTACTCTTGAGTAGAAATGCATCTGCACTCCAGTAATAAGCACCTTTGTAAAATGAGCCAAATTGAAGCAGAATACATTGTTGGAGTGTCAGAATGCATAGATAGAAGGCAAATAAGCGTTCTATGGCTTTATTTCGCTTAGTTGCTTACTCTTCAGTAGAACTGCATGTTCACTCCAGAAATAAGCACCTTTGTTAAATGAGCCAAATTGACGCAGAACACATTGTTGGAGTGTCAGAATGCATAGATAGAAGGCAAATAAGCGTTCTATGGCTTTATTTCGCTTAGTTGCTTACTCTTGAGTAGAAATGCATCCGCACTCCAGAAATAAGCACCTTTGTAAAATGAGCCTAATTGAAGCAGAACACATTGTTGGAGTGTCAGAATGCATAGAAAGAAGGCAAGTAAGCGTTCTATGGCTTTATTTCGCTTAGTTGCTTACTCTTGAGTAGAAATGCATCTGCACTCCAGTAATAAGCACCGTTGTAAATTGAGCCAAATTTAAGCAAAACACGTTGTTGGAATGTCAGAATGCATGGATAGAAGGCAAATAAGCGTTCTATGGCTTTATTTCGCTTAGTTGCTTACTCTTGAGTAGAAATGCATCTGCACTCCTGAAATAAGCACCTTTGTAAAATGAGCCAAATTGAAGCAGAACACATTGTTGGAGTGTCAGAATGCATAGATAGAAGGCAAATAAGCGTTCTATGGCTTTATTTCGCTTAGTTGCTTACTCTTCAGTAGAACTGCATGTTCACTCCAGAAATAAGCACCTTTGTTAAATGAGCCAAATTGACGCAGAACACATTGTTGGAGTGTCAGAATGCATAGATAGAAGGCAAATAAGCGTTCTATGGCTTTATTTCGCTTAGTTGCTTACTCTTGAGTAGAACTGCATGTTCACTCCAGAAATAAGCACCTTTGTAAATTGAGCCAAATTGAAGCAGAACACATTGTTGGAGTGTCAGAATGCATAGATAGAAGGCAAATAAGCGTTCTATGGCTTTATTTCGCTTAGTTGCTTACTCTTGAGTAGAACTGCATGTTTACTCCTGAAATATGCACCGTTGTAAATTGAGCCAAACTTAAGCAAAACACGTTGTTGGAGTGTCAGAATGCATAGATAGAAGGCAAATAAGCGTTCTATGGCTTTATTTCGCTTAGTTGCTTACTCTTGAGTAGAACTGCATCTGCACTCCAGAAATATGCACCGTTGTAAAATGAGCCATATTGAAGCAGAACACATTGTTGGAGTTTCAGAATGCATAGATAGGAGGCAAATAAGCGTTCTATGGCTTTATTTCGCTTAGTTGCTTACTCTTGAGTAGAACTGCATATTCACTCCAGAAATAAGCAACTTTGTAAAATGAGCCAAATTGACGCAGAACACATTGTTGGAGTGTCAGAATGCATAGATAGGAGGCAAATAAGCGTTCTATGGCTTTATTTCGCTTAGTTGCTTACTCTTGAGTAGAACTGCATATTCACTCCAGAAATAAGCAACTTTGTAAAATGAGCCAAAGTGAAGCAGAACACTTTGTTGGAGTGTCAGAATGCATAGATAGGAGGCAAATAAGCGTTCTATGGCTTTATTTCGCTTAGTTGCTTACTCTTGAGTAGAACTGCATGTTCACTCCAGGAAAAAAGCACCTTTGTAAAATGAGTCAAATTGAAGCAGAACACATTGTTGGAGTGTCAGAATGCATAGATAGAAGGCAAATAAGCGTTCTATGGCTTTATTTCGCTTAGTTGCTTACTCTTGAGTAGAACTGCATGTTCACTCCAGAAATAAGCACCTTTGTAAATTGAGCCAAATTGAAGCAGAAAACATTGTTGGAGTGTCAGAATGCATAGATAGAAGGCAAATAAGCGTTCTATGGCTTTATTTCGCTTAGTTGCTTACTCTTGAGTAGAACTGCATGTTTACTCCTGAAATATGCACCGTTGTAAATTGAGCCAAACTTAAGCAAAACACGTTGTTGGAGTGTCAGAATGCATAGATAGAAGGCAAATAAGCGTTCTATAGCTTTATTTCGCTTAGTTGCTTACTCTTGAGTAGAACTGCATCTGCACTCCAGAAATATGCACCGTTGTAAAATGAGCCATATTGAAGCAGAACACATTCTGGAGTGTCAGAATGCATAGATAGAAGGCAAATAAGCGTTCTATGGCTTTATTTCGCTTAGTTGCTTACTCTTGAGTAGAACTGCATCCACACTCCAGAAATAAGCACCTTTGTAAAATGAGCCAAAATTAAGCAAAACACGTTGTTGGAGTGTCAGAATGCATAGATAGAAGGCAAATAAGCGTTCTAGGGCTTTATTTCGCTTAGTTGCTTACTCTTGAGTAGAACTGCATCCACACTCCAGAAATAAGCACCTTTGTAAAATGAGCCAAACTTAAGCAAAACACGTTGTTGGAGTGTCAGACTGCATAGATAGAAGGCAAATAAGCGTTCTATGGCTTTATTTCGCTTAGTTGCTTACTCTTGAGTAGAACTGCATATTCACTCCAGAAATAAGCAACTTTGTAAAATGAGCGAAATTGACGCAGAACACATTGATGGAGTGTCAGAATGCATAGATAGGAGGCAAATAAGCGTTCTATGGCTTTATTTCGCTTAGTTGCTTACTCTTGAGTAGAACTGCATGTTCATTCCAGAAATAAGCACCTTTGTAAATTGAGCCAAATTGAAGCAGAACACATTGTTGGAGTGTCAGAATGCATAGATAGAAGGCAAATAAGCGTTCTATGGCTTTATTTCGCTTAGTTGCTTACTCTTGAGTAGAACTGCATGTTTACTCCTGAAATATGCACCGTTGTAAATTGAGCCAAACTTAAGCAAAACACGTTGTTGGAGTGTCAGAATGCATAGATAGAAGGCAAATAAGCGTTCTATGGCTTTATTTCGCTTAGTTGCTTACTCTTGAGTAGAACTGCATATTCACTCCAGAAATAAGCAACTTTGTAAAATGAGCCAAATTGACGCAGAACACATTGTTGGAGTGTCAGAATGCATAGATAGGAGGCAAATAAGCGTTCTATGGCTTTATTTCGCTTAGTTGCTTACTCTTGAGTAGAACAGCATCCGCACTCCAGAAATAAGCAACTTTGTAAAATGAGCCAAATTGAAGCAAAACACATTGTTGGAGTGTCAGAATGCATAGAAAGAAGGAAAGTAAGCGTTCTATGGCTTTATTTCGCTTATTTGCTTACTCTTGAGTAGAACTGCATATTCACTCCAGAAATAAGCAACTTTGTAAAATGAGCCAAAGTGAAGCAGAACACTTTGTTGGAGTGTCAGAATGCATAGATAGGAGGCAAATAAGCGTTCTATGGCTTTATTTCGCTTAGTTGCTTACTCTTGAGTAGAACTGCATCCGCACTCCAGAAATAAGCACCGTTGTAAATTGAGCCAAATTTAAGCAAAACACGTTGTTGGAGTGTCAGAATGCATGGATAGAAGGCAAATAAGCGTTCTATGGCTTTATTTCGCTTAGTTGCTTACTCTTGAGTAGAACTGCATCTGCACTCCTGAAATAAGCACCTTTGTAAAATGAGCCAAATTGAAGCAGAACAAATTGTTGGAGTGTCAGAATGCATAGATAGGAGGCAAATAAGCGTTCTATGGCTTTATTTCGCTTAGTTGCTTACTCTTGAGTAGAACTGCATCCGCACTCCAGTAATAAGCACCTTTGTAAAATGAGCCAAATTGAAGCAGAATACATTGTTGGAGTGTCAGAATGCATAGATAGAAGGCAAATAAGCGTTCTATGGCTTTATTTCGCTTAGTTGCTTAATCTTCAGTAGAACTGCATGTTCACTCCAGAAATAAGCACCTTTGTTAAATGAGCCAAATTGACGCAGAACACATTGTTGGAGTGTCAGAATGCATAGATAGAAGGCAAATAAGCGTTCTATGGCTTTATTTCGCTTAGTTGCTTACTCTTGAGTAGAAATGCATCCGCACTCCAGAAATAAGCACCTTTGTAAGATGAGCCTAATTGAAGCAGAACACATTGTTGGAGTGTCAGAATGCATAGAAAGAAGGCAAGTAAGCGTTCTATGGCTTTATTTCGCTTAGTTGCTTACTCTTGAGTAGAAATGCATCTGCACTCCAGTAATAAGCACCGTTGTAAATTGAGCCAAATTTAAGCAAAACACGTTGTTGGAATGTCAGAATGCATGGATAGAAGGCAAATAAGCGTTCTATGGCTTTATTTCGCTTAGTTGCTTACTCTTGAGTAGAAATGCATCTGCACTCCTGAAATAAGCACCTTTGTAAAATGAGCCAAATTGAAGCAGAACACATTGTTGGAGTGTCAGAATGCATAGATAGAAGGCAAATAAGCGTTCTATGGCTTTATTTCGCTTAGTTGCTTACTCTTGAGTAGAACAGCATCCACACTCCAGAAATAAGCACCTTTGTAAAATGAGCCTAATTGAAGCAGAACACATTGTTGGAGTGTCAGAATGCATAGAAAGAAGGCAAGTAAGCGTTCTATGGCTTTATTTCGCTTAGTTGCTTTCTCTTGAGTAGAAATGCATCTGCACTCCAGTAATAAGCACCTTTGTAAAATGAGCCAAATTGAAGCAGAATACATTGTTGGAGTGTCAGAATGCATAGATAGAAGGCAAATAACCGTTCTATGGCTTTATTTCGCTTAGTTGCTTACTCTTGAATAGAAATGCATCTGCACACCAGAAATGAGCACCTTTTTAAAATGAGCCAAATTGAAGCAGAACACATTGTTGGGGTGTCAGAATGCATAGATAGAAGGCAAATAAGCGTTTTATGGCTTTATTTCGCTTAGTTGCTTACTCTTGAGTCGAACTGCATTTTCACTCCAGAAATAAGCACCTTTTTAAAATGAGCCAAATTGAAGCAGAACACATTGTTGGAGTGTCAGAATGCATAGATAGAAGGCAAATAAGCGTTCTATGGCTTTATTTCGCTTAGTTGCTTACTCTTGAGTAGAACTGCATGTTCACTCCAGAAATAAGCAACTTTGTAAAATGAGCCAAATTGAAGCAGAACACATTGTTGGAGTGTCAGAATGCATGGATAGAAGGCAAATAAGGGTTCTATGGCTTTATTTCGCTTAGTTGCTTACTGTTGAGAAGAAATGCATCTGCACTCCTGAAAAAAGCACCTTTGTAAAATGAGCCAAATTGAAGCAGAACACATTGTTGGAGTGTCAGAATGCATAGAAAGAAGGAAAGTAAGCGTTCTATGGCTTTATTTCGCTTAGTTGCTTACTCTTGAGTAGAACTGCATGTTCACTCCAGAAATAAGCACCTTTGTAAATTGAGCCAAATTGAAGCAGAACACATTGTTGGAGTGTCAGAATGCATAGATAGAAGGCAAATAAGCGTTCTATGGCTTTATTTCGCTTATTTGCTTACTCTTGAGTAGAACTGCATGTTTACTCCTGAAATATGCACCGTTGTAAATTGAGCCAAACTTAAGCAAAACACGTTGTTGGAGTGTCAGAATGCATAGATAGAAGGCAAATAAGCGTTCTATGGCTTTATTTCGCTTAGTTGCTTACTCTTGAGTAGAACTGCATCTGCACTCCAGAAATATGCACCGTTGTAAAATGAGCCATATTGAAGCAGAACACATTGTTGGAGTGTCAGAATGCATAGATAGGAGGCAAATAAGCGTTCTATGGCTTTATTTCGCTTAGTTGCTTACTCTTGAGTAGAACTGCATATTCACTCCAGAAATAAGCAACTTTGTAAAATGAGCCAAATTGACGCAGAACACATTGTTGGAGTGTCAGAATGCATAGATAGGAGGCAAATAAGCGTTCTATGGCTTTATTTCGCTTAGTTGCTTACTCTTGAGTAGAACTGCATCCGCACTCCAGAAATAAGCAACTTTGTAAAATGAGCCAAATTGAAGCAAAACACTTTGTTGGAGTGTCAGAATGCATAGATAGGAGGCAAATAAGCGTTCTATGGCTTTATTTCGCTTAGTTCCTTACTCTTGAGTAGAACTGCATCCGCACTCCAGAAATAAGCACCGTTGTAAATTGAGCCAAATTAAAGCAAAACACGTTGTTGGAGTGTCAGAATGCATGGATAGAAGGCAAATAAGCGTTCTATGGCTTTATTTCGCTTAGTTGCTTACTCTTGAGTAGAAATGCATCTGCACTCCTGAAATAAGCACCTTTGTAAAATGAGCGAAATTGAAGCAGAACACATTGTTGGAGTGTCAGAATGCATAGATAGAAGGCATATAAGCGTTCTATGGCTTTATTTCGCTTAGTTGCTTACTCTTGAGTAGAACAGCATGCGCACTCCAGAAATGAGCACCTTTGTAAAATGAGCCTAATTGAAGCAGAACACATTGTTGGAGTGTCAGAATGCATAGAAAGAAGGCAAGTAAGCGTTCTGTGGCTTTATTTCGCTTAGTTGCTTACTCTTGAGTAGAAATGCATCTGCACTCCAGTAATAAGCACCTTTGTAAAATGAGCCAAATTGAAGCAGAATACATTGTTGGAGTGTCAGAATGCATAGATAGAAGGCAAATAAGCGTTCTATGGCTTTATTTCGCTTAGTTGCTTACTCTTCAGTAGAACTGCATGTTCACTCCAGAAATAAGCACCTTTGTTAAATGAGCCAAATTGACGCAGAACACATTGTTGGAGTGTCAGAATGCATAGATAGAAGGCAAATAAGCGTTCTATGGCTTTATTTCGCTTAGTTGCTTACTCTTGAGTAGAAATGCATCCGCACTCCAGAAATAAGCACCTTTGTAAAATGAGCCTAATTGAAGCAGAACACATTGTTGGAGTGTCAGAATGCATAGAAAGAAGGCAAGTAAGCGTTCTATGGCTTTATTTCGCTTAGTTGCTTACTCTTGAGTAGAAATGCATCTGCACTCCAGTAATAAGCACCGTTGTAAATTGAGCCAAATTTAAGCAAAACACGTTGTTGGAATGTCAGAATGCATGGATAGAAGGCAAATAAGCGTTCTATGGCTTTATTTCGCTTAGTTGCTTACTCTTGAGTAGAAATGCATCTGCACTCCTGAAATAAGCACCTTTGTAAAATGAGCCAAATTGAAGCAGAACACATTGTTGGAGTGTCAGAATGCATAGATAGAAGGCAAATAAGCGTTCTATGGCTTTATTTCGCTTAGTTGCTTACTCTTCAGTAGAACTGCATGTTCACTCCAGAAATAAGCACCTTTGTTAAATGAGCCAAATTGACGCAGAACACATTGTTGGAGTGTCAGAATGCATAGATAGAAGGCAAATAAGCGTTCTATGGCTTTATTTCGCTTAGTTGCTTACTCTTGAGTAGAACTGCATGTTCACTCCAGAAATAAGCACCTTTGTAAATTGAGCCAAATTGAAGCAGAACACATTGTTGGAGTGTCAGAATGCATAGATAGAAGGCAAATAAGCGTTCTATGGCTTTATTTCGCTTAGTTGCTTACTCTTGAGTAGAACTGCATGTTTACTCCTGAAATATGCACCGTTGTAAATTGAGCCAAACTTAAGCAAAACACGTTGTTGGAGTGTCAGAATGCATAGATAGAAGGCAAATAAGCGTTCTATGGCTTTATTTCGCTTAGTTGCTTACTCTTGAGTAGAACTGCATCTGCACTCCAGAAATATGCACCGTTGTAAAATGAGCCATATTGAAGCAGAACACATTGTTGGAGTTTCAGAATGCATAGATAGGAGGCAAATAAGCGTTCTATGGCTTTATTTCGCTTAGTTGCTTACTCTTGAGTAGAACTGCATATTCACTCCAGAAATAAGCAACTTTGTAAAATGAGCCAAATTGACGCAGAACACATTGTTGGAGTGTCAGAATGCATAGATAGGAGGCAAATAAGCGTTCTATGGCTTTATTTCGCTTAGTTGCTTACTCTTGAGTAGAACTGCATATTCACTCCAGAAATAAGCAACTTTGTAAAATGAGCCAAAGTGAAGCAGAACACTTTGTTGGAGTGTCAGAATGCATAGATAGGAGGCAAATAAGCGTTCTATGGCTTTATTTCGCTTAGTTGCTTACTCTTGAGTAGAACTGCATGTTCACTCCAGGAAAAAAGCACCTTTGTAAAATGAGTCAAATTGAAGCAGAACACATTGTTGGAGTGTCAGAATGCATAGATAGAAGGCAAATAAGCGTTCTATGGCTTTATTTCGCTTAGTTGCTTACTCTTGAGTAGAACTGCATGTTCACTCCAGAAATAAGCACCTTTGTAAATTGAGCCAAATTGAAGCAGAAAACATTGTTGGAGTGTCAGAATGCATAGATAGAAGGCAAATAAGCGTTCTATGGCTTTATTTCGCTTAGTTGCTTACTCTTGAGTAGAACTGCATGTTTACTCCTGAAATATGCACCGTTGTAAATTGAGCCAAACTTAAGCAAAACACGTTGTTGGAGTGTCAGAATGCATAGATAGAAGGCAAATAAGCGTTCTATAGCTTTATTTCGCTTAGTTGCTTACTCTTGAGTAGAACTGCATCTGCACTCCAGAAATATGCACCGTTGTAAAATGAGCCATATTGAAGCAGAACACATTCTGGAGTGTCAGAATGCATAGATAGAAGGCAAATAAGCGTTCTATGGCTTTATTTCGCTTAGTTGCTTACTCTTGAGTAGAACTGCATCCACACTCCAGAAATAAGCACCTTTGTAAAATGAGCCAAAATTAAGCAAAACACGTTGTTGGAGTGTCAGAATGCATAGATAGAAGGCAAATAAGCGTTCTAGGGCTTTATTTCGCTTAGTTGCTTACTCTTGAGTAGAACTGCATCCACACTCCAGAAATAAGCACCTTTGTAAAATGAGCCAAACTTAAGCAAAACACGTTGTTGGAGTGTCAGACTGCATAGATAGAAGGCAAATAAGCGTTCTATGGCTTTATTTCGCTTAGTTGCTTACTCTTGAGTAGAACTGCATATTCACTCCAGAAATAAGCAACTTTGTAAAATGAGCGAAATTGACGCAGAACACATTGATGGAGTGTCAGAATGCATAGATAGGAGGCAAATAAGCGTTCTATGGCTTTATTTCGCTTAGTTACTTACTCTTGAGTAGAACTGCATCCGCACTCCAGAAATAAGCAACTTTGTAAAATGAGCCAAATTGAAGCAAAACACATTGTTGGAGTGTCAGAATGCATAGAAAGAAGGAAAGTAAGCGTTCTATGGCTTTATTTCGCTTAGTTGCTTACTCTTGAGTAGAACTGCATATTCACTCCAGAAATAAGCAACTTTGTAAAATGAGCCAAAGTGAAGCAGAACACTTTGTTGGAGTGTCAGAATGCATAGATAGGAGGCAAATAAGCGTTCTATGGCTTTATTTCGCTTAGTTGCTTACTCTTGAGTAGAACTGCATCTGCACTCCTGAAATAAGCACCTTTGTAAAATGAGCCAAATTGAAGCAGAACACATTGTTGGAGTGTCAGAATGCATTGAAAGAAGGCAAGTAAGCGTTCTATGGCTTTATTTCGCTTAGTTGCTTACTCTTGAGTAGAAATACATCTGCACTCCAGTAATAAGCACCTTTGTAAAATGAGCCAAATTGAAGCAGAATACATTGTTGGAGTGTCAGAATGCATAGATAGAAGGCAAATAAGCGTTCTATGGCTTTATTTCGCTTAGTTGCTTAATCTTCAGTAGAACTGCATGTTCACTCCAGAAATAAGCACCTTTGTTAAATGAGCCAAATTGACGCAGAACACATTGTTGGAGTGTCAGAATGCATAGATAGAAGGCAAATAAGCGTTCTATGGCTTTATTTCGCTTAGTTGCTTACTCTTGAGTAGAAATGCATCCGCACTCCAGAAATAAGCACCTTTGTAAAATGAGCCGAATTGAAGCAGAACACATTGTTGGAGTGTCAGAATGCATAGAAAGAAGGCAAGTAAGCGTTCTATGGCTTTATTTCGCTTAGTTGCTTACTCTTGAGTAGAAATGCATCTGCACTCCAGGTAATAAGCACCGTTGTAAATTGAGCCAAATTTAAGCAAAACACGTTGTTGGAATGTCAGAATGCATGGATAGAAGGCAAATAAGCGTTCTATGGCTTTATTTCGCTTAGTTGCTTTCTCTTGAGTAGAAATGCATCTGCACTCCAGTAATAAGCACCTTTGTAAAATGAGCCAAATTGAAGCAGAATACATTGTTGGAGTGTCAGAATGCATAGATAGAAGGCAAATAACCGTTCTATGGCTTTATTTCGCTTAGTTGCTTACTCTTGAATAGAAATGCATCTGCACACCAGAAATGAGCACCTTTTTAAAATGAGCCAAATTGAAGCAGAACACATTGTTGGGGTGTCAGAATGCATAGATAGAAGGCAAATAAGCGTTTTATGGCTTTATTTCGCTTAGTTGCTTACTCTTGAGTCGAACTGCATGTTCACTCCAGAAATAAGCACCTTTTTAAAATGAGCCAAATTGAAGCAGAACACATTGTTGGGGTGTCAGAATGCATAGATAGAAGGCAAATAAGCGTTTTATGGCTTTATTTCGCTTAGTTGCTTACTCTTGAGTCGAACTGCATGTTCACTCCAGAAATAAGCACCTTTGTAAAATGAGCCAAATTGAAGCAGAACACATTGTTGGAGTGTCAGAATGCATGGATAGAAGGCAAATAAGGGTTCTATGGCTTTATTTCGCTTAGTTGCTTACTGTTGAGAAGAAATGCATCTGCACTCCTGAAAAAAGCACCTTTGTAAAATGAGCCAAATTGAAGCAGAACACATTGTTGGAGTGTCAGAATGCATAGAAAGAAGGAAAGTAAGCGTTCTATGGCTTTATTTCGCTTAGTTGCTTACTCTTGAGTAGAACTGCATGTTCACTCCAGGAAAAAAGCACCTTTGTAAAATGAGTCAAATTGAAGCAGAACACATTGTTGGAGTGTCAGAATGCATAGATAGAAGGCAAATAAGCGTTATATGGCTTTATTTCACTTAGTTGCTTACTCTTGAGTAGAACTGCATGTTCACTCCAGAAATAAGCACCTTTGTAAATTGAGCCAAATTGAAGCAGAACACATTGTTGGAGTGTCAGAATGCATAGATAGAAGGCAAATAAGCGTTCTATGGCTTTATTTCGCTTAGTTGCTTACTCTTGAGTAGAACTGCATGTTTACTCCTGAAATATGCACCGTTGTAAATTGAGCCAAACTTAAGCAAAACACGTTGTTGGAGTGTCAGAATGCATAGATAGAAGGCAAATAAGCGTTCGATGGCTTTATTTCGCTTAGTTGCTTACTCTTGAGTAGAACTGCATCTGCACTCCAGAAATATGCACCGTTGTAAAATGAGCCATATTGAAGCAGAACACATTGTTGGAGTGTCAGAATGCATAGATAGGAGGCAAATAAGCGTTCTATGGCTTTATTTCGCTTAGTTGCTTACTCTTGAGTAGAACTGCATATTCACTCCAGAAATAAGCAACTTTGTAAAATGAGCGAAATTGACGCAGAACACATTGTTGGAGTGTCAGAATGCATAGATAGGAGGCAAATAAGCGTTCTATGGCTTTATTTCGCTTAGTTGCTTACTCTTGAGTAGAACTGCATCCGCACTCCAGAAATAAGCAACTTTGTAAAATGAGCCAAATTGAAGCAAAACACATTGTTGGAGTGTCAGAATGCATAGAAAGAAGGAAAGTAAGCGTTCTATGGCTTTATTTCGCTTAGTTGCTTACTCTTGAGTAGAACTGCATATTCACTCCAGAAATAAGCAACTTTGTAAAATGAGCCAAAGTGAAGCAGAACACTTTGTTGGAGTGTCAGAATGCATAGATAGGAGGCAAATAAGCGTTCTATGGCTTTATTTCGCTTAGTTGCTTACTCTTGAGTAGAACTGCATCCGCAATCCAGAAATAAGCACCGTTGTAAATTGAGCCAAATTTAAGCAAAACACGTTGTTGGAGTGTCAGAATGCATGGATAGAAGGCAAATAAGCGTTCTATGGCTTTATTTCGCTTAGTTGCTTACTCTTGAGTAGAACTGCATCTGCACTCCTGAAATAAGCACCTTTGTAAAATGAGCCAAATTGAAGCAGAATACATTGTTGGAGTGTCAGAATGCATAGATAGAAGGCAAATAAGCGTTCTATGGCTTTATTTCGCTTAGTTGCTTAATCTTCAGTAGAACTGCATGTTCACTCCAGAAATAAGCACCTTTGTTAAATGAGCCAAATTGACGCAGAACACATTGTTGGAGTGTCAGAATGCATAGATAGAAGGCAAATAAGCGTTCTATGGCTTTATTTCGCTTAGTTGCTTACTCTTGAGTAGAAATGCATCCGCACTCCAGAAATAAGCACCTTTGTAAAATGAGCCTAATTGAAGCAGAACACATTGTTGGAGTGTCAGAATGCATAGAAAGAAGGCAAGTAAGCGTTCTATGGCTTTATTTCGCTTAGTTGCTTACTCTTGAGTAGAAATGCATCTGCACTCCAGGTAATAAGCACCGTTGTAAATTGAGCCAAATTTAAGCAAAACACGTTGTTGGAATGTCAGAATGCATGGATAGAAGGCAAATAAGCGTTCTATGGCTTTATTTTGCTTAGTTGCTTTCTCTTGAGTAGAAATGCATCTGCACTCCAATAATAAGCACCTTTGTAAAATGAGCCAAATTGAAGCAGAATACATTGTTGGAGTGTCAGAATGCATAGATAGAAGGCAAATAACCGTTCTATGGCTTTATTTCGCTTAGTTGCTTACTCTTGAATAGAAATGCATCTGCACACCAGAAATGAGCACCTTTTTAAAATGAGCCAAATTGAAGCAGAACACATTGTTGGGGTGTCAGAATGCATAGATAGAAGGCAAATAAGCGTTTTATGGCTTTATTTCGCTTAGTTGCTTACTCTTGAGTCGAACTGCATGTTCACTCCAGAAATAAGCACCTTTTTAAAATGAGCCAAATTGAAGCAGAACACATTGTTGGGGTGTCAGAATGCATAGATAGAAGGCAAATAAGCGTTTTATGGCTTTATTTCGCTTAGTTGCTTACTCTTGAGTCGAACTGCATGTTCACTCCAGAAATAAGCACCTTTGTAAAATGAGCCAAATTGAAGCAGAACACATTGTTGGAGTGTCAGAATGCATGGATAGAAGGCAAATAAGGGTTCTATGGCTTTATTTCGCTTAGTTGCTTACTGTTGAGAAGAAATGCATCTGCACTCCTGAAAAAAGCACCTTTGTAAAATGAGCCAAATTGAAGCAGAACACATTGTTGGAGTGTCAGAATGCATAGAAAGAAGGAAAGTAAGCGTTCTATGGCTTTATTTCGCTTAGTTGCTTACTCTTGAGTAGAACTGCATGTTCACTCCAGGAAAAAAGCACCTTTGTAAAATGAGTCAAATTGAAGCAGAACACATTGTTGGAGTGTCAGAATGCATAGATAGAAGGCAAATAAGCGTTATATGGCTTTATTTCACTTAGTTGCTTACTCTTGAGTAGAACTGCATGTTCACTCCAGAAATAAGCACCTTTGTAAATTGAGCCAAATTGAAGCAGAACACATTGTTGGAGTGTCAGAATGCATAGATAGAAGGCAAATAAGCGTTCTATGGCTTTATTTCGCTTAGTTGCTTACTCTTGAGTAGAACTGCATGTTTACTCCTGAAATATGCACCGTTGTAAATTGAGCCAAACTTAAGCAAAACACGTTGTTGGAGTGTCAGAATGCATAGATAGAAGGCAAATAAGCGTTCGATGGCTTTATTTCGCTTAGTTGCTTACTCTTGAGTAGAACTGCATCTGCACTCCAGAAATATGCACCGTTGTAAAATGAGCCATATTGAAGCAGAACACATTGTTGGAGTGTCAGAATGCATAGATAGGAGGCAAATAAGCGTTCTATGGCTTTATTTCGCTTAGTTGCTTACTCTTGAGTAGAACTGCATATTCACTCCAGAAATAAGCAACTTTGTAAAATGAGCGAAATTGACGCAGAACACATTGTTGGAGTGTCAGAATGCATAGATAGGAGGCAAATAAGCGTTCTATGGCTTTATTTCGCTTAGTTGCTTACTCTTGAGTAGAACTGCATCCGCACTCCAGAAATAAGCAACTTTGTAAAATGAGCCAAATTGAAGCAAAACACATTGTTGGAGTGTCAGAATGCATAGAAAGAAGGAAAGTAAGCGTTCTATGGCTTTATTTCGCTTAGTTGCTTACTCTTGAGTAGAACTGCATATTCACTCCAGAAATAAGCAACTTTGTAAAATGAGCCAAAGTGAAGCAGAACACTTTGTTGGAGTGTCAGAATGCATAGATAGGAGGCAAATAAGCGTTCTATGGCTTTATTTCGCTTAGTTGCTTACTCTTGAGTAGAACTGCATCCGCAATCCAGAAATAAGCACCGTTGTAAATTGAGCCAAATTTAAGCAAAACACGTTGTTGGAGTGTCAGAATGCATGGATAGAAGGCAAATAAGCGTTCTATGGCTTTATTTCGCTTAGTTGCTTACTCTTGAGTAGAACTGCATCTGCACTCCTGAAATAAGCACCTTTGTAAAATGAGCCAAATTGAAGCAGAATACATTGTTGGAGTGTCAGAATGCATAGATAGAAGGCAAATAAGCGTTCTATGGCTTTATTTCGCTTAGTTGCTTAATCTTCAGTAGAACTGCATGTTCACTCCAGAAATAAGCACCTTTGTTAAATGAGCCAAATTGACGCAGAACACATTGTTGGAGTGTCAGAATGCATAGATAGAAGGCAAATAAGCGTTCTATGGCTTTATTTCGCTTAGTTGCTTACTCTTGAGTAGAAATGCATCCGCACTCCAGAAATAAGCACCTTTGTAAAATGAGCCTAATTGAAGCAGAACACATTGTTGGAGTGTCAGAATGCATAGAAAGAAGGCAAGTAAGCGTTCTATGGCTTTATTTCGCTTAGTTGCTTACTCTTGAGTAGAAATGCATCTGCACTCCAGGTAATAAGCACCGTTGTAAATTGAGCCAAATTTAAGCAAAACACGTTGTTGGAATGTCAGAATGCATGGATAGAAGGCAAATAAGCGTTCTATGGCTTTATTTTGCTTAGTTGCTTTCTCTTGAGTAGAAATGCATCTGCACTCCAATAATAAGCACCTTTGTAAAATGAGCCAAATTGAAGCAGAATACATTGTTGGAGTGTCAGAATGCATAGATAGAAGGCAAATAACCGTTCTATGGCTTTATTTCGCTTAGTTGCTTACTCTTGAATAGAAATGCATCTGCACACCAGAAATGAGCACCTTTTTAAAATGAGCCAAATTGAAGCAGAACACATTGTTGGGGTGTCAGAATGCATAGATAGAAGGCAAATAAGCGTTTTATGGCTTTATTTCGCTTAGTTGCTTACTCTTGAGTCGAACTGCATGTTCACTCCAGAAATAAGCACCTTTTTAAAATGAGCCAAATTGAAGCAGAACACATTGTTGGGGTGTCAGAATGCATAGATAGAAGGCAAATAAGCGTTTTATGGCTTTATTTCGCTTAGTTGCTTACTCTTGAGTCGAACTGCATGTTCACTCCAGAAATAAGCACCTTTGTAAAATGAGCCAAATTGAAGCAGAACACATTGTTGGAGTGTCAGAATGCATGGATAGAAGGCAAATAAGGGTTCTATGGCTTTATTTCGCTTAGTTGCTTACTGTTGAGAAGAAATGCATCTGCACTCCTGAAAAAAGCACCTTTGTAAAATGAGCCAAATTGAAGCAGAACACATTGTTGGAGTGTCAGAATGCATAGAAAGAAGGAAAGTAAGCGTTCTATGGCTTTATTTCGCTTAGTTGCTTACTCTTGAGTAGAACTACATGTTCACTCCAGGAAAAAAGCACCTTTGTAAAATGAGTCAAATTGAAGCAGAACACATTGTTGGAGTGTCAGAATGCATAGATAGAAGGCAAATAAGCGTTATATGGCTTTATTTCGCTTAGTTGCTTACTCTTGAGTAGAACTGCATGTTCACTCCAGAAATAAGCACCTTTGTAAATTGAGCCAAATTGAAGCAGAACACATTGTTGGAGTGTCAGAATGCATAGATAGAAGGCAAATAAGCGTTCTATGGCTTTATTTCGCTTAGTTGCTTACTCTTGAGTAGAACTGCATGTTTACTCCTGAAATATGCACCGTTGTAAATTGAGCCAAACTTAAGCAAAACACGTTGTTGGAGTGTCAGAATGCATAGATAGAAGGCAAATAAGTGTTCTATGGCTTTATTTCGCTTAGTTGCTTACTCTTGAGTAGAACTGCATCTGCACTCCAGAAATATGCACCGTTGTAAAATGAGCCATATTGAAGCAGAACACATTGTTGGAGTGTCAGAATGCATAGATAGGAGGCAAATAAGCGTTCTAAGGCTTTATTTCGCTTAGTTGCTTACTCTTGAGTAGAACTGCATATTCACTCCAGAAATAAGCAACTTTGTAAAATGAGCGAAATTGACGCAGAACACATTGTTGGAGTGTCAGAATGCATAGATAGGAGGCAAATAAGCGTTCTATGGCTTTATTTCGCTTAGTTGCTTACTCTTGAGTAGAACTGCATCTGCACTCCAGAAATAAGCAACTTTGTAAAATGAGCCAAATTGAAGCAAAACACTTTGTTGGAGTGTCAGAATGCATAGATAGGAGGCAAATAAGCGTTCTATGGCTTTATTTCGCTTAGTTGCTTACTCTTGAGTAGAACTGCATCCGCACTCCAGAAATAAGCACCGTTGTAAATTGAGCCAAATTTAAGCAAAACACGTTGTTGGAGTGTCAGAATGCATGGATAGAAGGCAAATAAGCGTTCTATGGCTTTATTTCGCTTAGTTGCTTACTCTTGAGTAGAAATGCATCTGCACTCCTGAAATAAGCACCTTTGTAAAATGAGCCAAATTGAAGCAGAACACATTGTTGGAGTGTCAGAATGCATAGATAGAAGGCAAATAAGCGTTCTATGGCTTTATTTCGCTTAGTTGCTTACTCTTGAGTAGAACAGCATCCGCACTCCAGAAATGAGCACCTTTGTAAAATGAGCCTAATTGAAGCAGAACACATTGTTGGAGTGTCAGAATGCATAGAAAGAAGGCAAGTAAGCGTTCTATGGCTTTATTTCGCTTAGTTGCTTACTCTTCAGTAGAACTGCATGTTCACTCCAGAAATAAGCACCTTTGTTAAATGAGCCAAATTGACGCAGAACACATTGTTGGAGTGTCAGAATGCATAGATAGAAGGCAAATAAGCGTTCTATGGCTTTATTTCGCTTAGTTGCTTACTCTTGAGTAGAAATGCATCCGCACTCCAGAAATAAGCACCTTTTTAAAATGAGTCTAATTGAAGCAGAACACATTGTTGGAGTGTCAGAATGCATAGAAAGAAGGCAAGTAAGCGTTCTATGGCTTTATTTCGCTTAGTTGCTTACTCTTGAGTAGAAATGCATCTGCACTCCAGTAATAAGCACCGTTGTAAATTGAGCCAAATTTAAGCAAAACACGTTGTTGGAATGTCAGAATGCATGGATAGAAGGCAAATAAGCGTTCTATGGCTTTATTTCGCTTAGTTGCTTACTCTTGAGTAGAAATGCATCTGCACTCCTGAAATAAGCACCTTTGTAAAATGAGCCAAATTGAAGCAGAACACATTGTTGGAGTGTCAGAATGCATAGATAGAAGGCAAATAAGCGTTCTATGGCTTTATTTCGCTTAGTTGCTTACTCTTGAGTAGAACAGCATCCGCACTCCAGAAATAAGCACCTTTGTAAAATGAGCCTAATTGAAGCAGAACACATTGTTGGAGTGTCAGAATGCATAGAAAGAAGGCAAGTAAGCGTTCTATGGCTTTATTTCGCTTAGTTGCTTTCTCTTGAGTAGAAATGCATCTGCACTCCAGTAATAAGCACCTTTGTAAAATGAGCCAAATTGAAGCAGAATACATTGTTGGAGTGTCAGAATGCATAGATAGAAGGCAAATAACCGTTCTATGGCTTTATTTCGCTTAGTTGCTTACTCATGAGTAGAACTGCATGTTCACTCCAGAAATAAGCACCTTTGTTAAATGAGCCAAATTGAAGCAGAACACATTGTTGGAGTGTCAGAATGCATAGATAGAAGGCAAATAAGCGTTCTATGGCTTTATTTCGCTTAGTTGCTTACTCTTGAGTAGAACTGCATGTTCACTCCAGAAATAAGCACCTTTGTAAATTGAGCCAAATTGAAGCAGAACACATTGTTGGAGTGTCAGAATGCATAGATAGAAGGCAAATAAGCGTTCTATGGCTTTATTTCGCTTAGTTGCTTACTCTTGAGTAGAACTGCATGTTTACTCCTGAAATATGCACCGTTGTAAATTGAGCCAAACTTAAGCAAAACACGTTGTTGGAGTGTCAGAATGCATAGATAGAAGGCAAATAAGCGTTCTATGGCTTTATTTCGCTTAGTTGCTTACTCTTGAGTAGAACTGCATCTGCACTCCAGAAATATGCACCGTTGTAAAATGAGCCATATTGAAGCAGAACACATTGTTGGAGTGTCAGAATGCATAGATAGGAGGCAAATAAGCGTTCTATGGCTTTATTTCGCTTAGTTGCTTACTCTTGAGTAGAACTGCATATTCACTCCAGAAATAAGCAACTTTGTAAAATGAGCCAAATTGACGCAGAACACATTGTTGGAGTGTCAGAATGCATAGATAGGAGGCAAATAAGCGTTCTATGGCTTTATTTCGCTTAGTTGCTTACTCTTGAGTAGAACTGCATCTGCACTCCAGAAATAAGCACCTTTGTAAAATGAGCCAAATTGAAGCAGAACACATTGTTGGAGTGTCAGAATGCATAGAAAGAAGGCAAGTAAGCGTTCTATGGCTTTATTTCGCTTAGTTGCTTACACTTGAGTAGAAATACATCTGCACTCCAGTAATAAGCACCTTTGTAAAATGAGCCAAATTGAAGCAGAATACATTGTTGGAGTGTCAGAATGCATAGATAGAAGGCAAATAAGCGTTCTATGGCTTTATTTCGCTTAGTTGCTTACTCTTGAGTAGAAATGCATCCGCACTCCAGAAATAAGCACCTTTGTAAAATGAGCCTAATTGAAGCAGAACACATTGTTGGAGTGTCAGAATGCATAGAAAGAAGGCAAGTAAGCGTTCTATGGCTTTATTTCGCTTAGTTGCTTACTCTTGAGTAGAAATGCATCTGCACTCCAGTAATAAGCACCGTTGTAAATTGAGCCAAATTTAAGCAAAACACGTTGTTGGAATGTCAGAATGCATGGATAGAAGGCAAATAAGCGTTCTATGGCTTTATTTCGCTTAGTTGCTTACTCTTGAGTAGAAATGCATCTGCACTCCTGAAATAAGCACCTTTGTAAAATGAGCCAAATTGAAGCAGAACACATTGTTGGAGTGTCAGAATGCATAGATAGAAGGCAAATAAGCGTTCTATGGCTTTATTTCGCTTAGTTGCTTACTCTTGAGTAGAACAGCATCCGCACTCCAGAAATAAGCACCTTTGTAAAATGAGCCTAATTGAAGCAGAACATATTCTTGGAGTGTCAGAATGCATAGAAAGAAGGCAAGTAAGCGTTCTATGGCTTTATTTCGCTTAGTTGCTTTCTCTTGAGTAGAAATGCATCTGCACTCCAGTAATAAGCACCTTTGTAAAATGAGCCAAATTGAAGCAGAATACATTGTTGGAGTGTCAGTATGCATAGATAGAAGGCAAATAAGCGTTCTATGGCTTTATTTCGCTTAGTTGCTTACTCTTGAATAGAAATGCATCTGCACACCAGAAATGAGCACCTTTTTAAAATGAGCCAAATTGAAGCAGAACACATTGTTGGAGTGTCAGAATGCATAGATAGAAGGCAAATAAGCGTTCTATGGCTTTATTTCGCTTAGTTGCTTACTCTTGAGTAGAACAGCATCCGCACTCCAGAAATAAGCACCTTTGTAAAATGAGCCTAATTGAAGCAGAACATATTCTTGGAGTGTCAGAATGCATAGAAAGAAGGCAAGTAAGCGTTCTATGGCTTTATTTCGCTTAGTTGCTTTCTCTTGAGTAGAAATGCATCTGCACTCCAGTAATAAGCACCTTTGTAAAATGAGCCAAATTGAAGCAGAATACATTGTTGGAGTGTCAGTATGCATAGATAGAAGGCAAATAACCGTTCTATGGCTTTATTTCGCTTAGTTGCTTACTCTTGAATAGAAATGCATCTGCACACCAGAAATGAGCACCTTTTTAAAATGAGCCAAATTGAAGCAGAACACATTGTTGGAGTGTCAGAATCCATAGATAGAAGGCAAATAAGCGTTTTATGGCTTTATTTCGCTTAGTTGCTTACTCTTGAGTCGAACTGCATGTTCACTCCAGAAATAAGCACCTTTTAAAAATGAGCCAAATTGAAGCAGAACACATTGTTGGAGTGTCAGAATGCATAGATAGAAGGCAAATAAGCATTCTATGGCTTTATTTCGCTTAGTTGCTTACTCTTGAGTAGAAATGCATCTACACTCCAGAAATGAGCACCTTTGTAAAATGAGCCAAATTGAAGCAGAACACATTGTTGGAGTGTCAGAATGCATAGAAAGAAGGAAAGTAAGCGTTCTATGGCTTTATTTCGCTTAGTTGCTTACTCTTCAGTAGAACTGCATGTTCACTCCAGGAAAAAAAGCACCTTTGTAAAATGAGTCAAATTGAAGCAGAACACATTGTTGGAGTGTCAGAATGCATAGATAGAAGGCAAATAAGCGTTCTATGGCTTTATTTCGCTTAGTTGCTTACTCTTGAGTAGAACTGCATGTTCATTCCAGAAATAAGCACCTTTGTAAATTGAGCCAAATTGAAGCAGAACACATTGTTGGAGTGTCAGAATGCATAGATAGAAGGCAAATAAGCGTTCTATGGCTTTATTTCGCTTAGTTGCTTACTCTTGAGTAGAACTGCATGTTTACTCCTGAAATATGCACCTTTGTAAAATGAGTCAAATTGAAGCAGAACACATTGTTGGAGTGTCAGAATGCATAGATAGAAGGCAAATAAGCGTTCTATGGCTTTATTTCGCTTAGTTGCTTACTCTTCAGTAGAACTGCATGTTCACTCCAGAAATAAGCACCTTTGTTAAATGAGCCAAATTGACGCAGAACACATTGTTGGAGTGTCAGAATGCATAGATAGAAGGCAAATAAGCGTTCTATGGCTTTATTTCGCTTAGTTGCTTACTCTTGAGTAGAAATGCATCCGCACTCCAGAAATAAGCACCTTTGTAAAATGAGCCTAATTGAAGCAGAACACATTGTTGGAGTGTCAGAATGCATAGAAAGAAGGCAAGTAAGCGTTCTATGGCTTTATTTCGCTTAGTTGCTTACTCTTGAGTAGAAATGCATCTGCACTCCAGTAATAAGCACCATTGTAAATTGAGCCAAATTTAAGCAAAACACGTTGTTGGAATGTCAGAATGCATGGATAGAAGGCAAATAAGCGTTCTATGGCTTTATTTCGCTTAGTTGCTTACTCTTGAGTAGAAATGCATCTGCACTCCTGAAATAAGCACCTTTGTAAAATGAGCCAAATTGAAGCAGAACACATTGTTGGAGTGTCAGAATGCATAGATAGAAGGCAAATAAGCGTTCTATGGCTTTATTTCGCTTAGTTGCTTACTCTTGAGTAGAACAGCATCCGCACTCCAGAAATAAGCACCTTTGTAAAATGAGCCTAATTGAAGCAGAACACATTGTTGGAGTGTCAGAATGCATAGAAAGAAGGCAAGTAAGCGTTCTATGGCTTTATTTCGCTTAGTTGCTTTCTCTTGAGTAGAAATGCATCTGCACTCCAGTAATAAGCACCTTTGTAAAATGAGCCAAATTGAAGCAGAATACATTGTTGGAGTGTCAGAATGCATAGATAGAAGGCAAATAACCGTTCTATGGCTTTATTTCGCTTAGTTGCTTACTCTTGAATAGAAATGCATCTGCACACCAGAAATGAGCACCTTTTTAAAATGAATCAAATTGAAGCAGAACACATTGTTGGAGTGTCAGAATCCATAGATAGAAGGCAAATAAGCGTTTTATGGCTTTATTTCGCTTAGTTGCTTACTCTTGAGTCGAACTGCATGTTCACTCCAGAAATAAGCACCTTTTAAAAATGAGCCAAATTGAAGCAGAACACATTGTTGGAGTGTCAGAATGCATAGATAGAAGGCAAATAAGCATTCTATGGCTTTATTTCGCTTAGTTGCTTACTTTTGAGTAGAACTGCATGTTCACTCCAGAAATAAGCACCTTTGTAAAATGAGCCAAATTGAAGCAGAACACATTGTTGGAGTGTCAGAATGCATAGATAGGAGACAAATAAGCGTTCTATGGCTTTATTTCGCTTAGTTGCTTACTCTTGAGTAGAAATGCATCTACACTCCAGAAATGAGCACCTTTTTAAAATGAGCCAAATTGAAGCAGAACACATTGTTGGAGTGTCAGAATGCATAGATAGAAGGCAAATAAGCGTTCTATGGCTTTCTTTTGCTTAGTAGCTTACTCTTGAGTAGAACAGCATCCGCACTCCAGAAATAAGCACCGTTGTAAATTGAGCCAAATTTAAGCAAAACACGTTGTTGGAGTGTCAGAATGCATGGATAGAAGGCAAATAAGCGTTCTATGGCTTTATTTCGCTTAGTTGCTTACTCTTGAGTAGAACTGCATGTTCATTCCAGAAATAAGCACCTTTGTAAATTGAGCCAAATTGAAGCAGAACACATTGTTGGAGTGTCAGAATGCATAGATAGAAGGCAAATAAGCGTTCTATGGCTTTATTTCGCTTAGTTGCTTACTCTTGAGTAGAACTGCATGTTTACTCCTGAAATATGCACCGTTGTAAATTGAGCCAAACTTAAGCAAAACACGTTGTTGGAGTGTCAGAATGCATAGATAGAAGGCAAATAAGCGTTCTATGGCTTTATTTCGCTTAGTTGCTTACTCTTGAGTAGAACTGCATATTCACTCCAGAAATAAGCAACTTTGTAAAATGAGCCAAATTGACGCAGAACACATTGTTGGAGTGTCAGAATGCATAGATAGGAGGCAAATAAGCGTTCTATGGCTTTATTTCGCTTAGTTGCTTACTCTTGAGTAGAACAGCATCCGCACTCCAGAAATAAGCAACTTTGTAAAATGAGCCAAATTGAAGCAAAACACATTGTTGGAGTGTCAGAATGCATAGAAAGAAGGAAAGTAAGCGTTCTATGGCTTTATTTCGCTTATTTGCTTACTCTTGAGTAGAACTGCATATTCACTCCAGAAATAAGCACCTTTGTAAAATGAGCCAAATTGAAGCAGAACACATTGTTGGAGTGTCAGAATGCACAGATAGAAGGCAAATAAGCGTTCTATGGCTTTATTTCGCTTAGTTGCTTACTCTTGAGTAGAACTGCATCCACACTCCAGAAATAAGCACCTTTGTAAAATGAGCCAAATTGACGCAGAACACATTGTTGGAGTGTCAGAATGCATAGAAAGAAGGCAAGTAAGCATTCTATGGCTTTATTTCGCTTAGTTGCTTACTCTTGAGTAGAAATGCATCTGCACTCTAGTAATAAGCACCATTGTAAATTGAGCCAAATTTAAGCAAAACACGTTGTTGGAATGTCAGAATGCATGGATAGAAGGGAAATAAGCGTTCTGTGGCTTTATTTCGCTTAGTTGCTTACTCTTGAGTAGAAATGCATCTGCACTCCTGAAATAAGCACCTTTGTAAAATGAGCCAAATTGAAGCAGAACACATTGTTCGAGTGTCAGAATGCATAGATAGAAGGCAAATAAGCGTTCTATGGCTTTATTTCGCTTAGTTGCTTACTCTTGAGTAGAACAGCATCCGCACTCCAGAAATGAGCACCTTTGTAAAATGAGCCTAATTGAAGTAGAAAACATTGTTGGAGTGTCAGAATGCATAGAAAGAAGGCAAGTAAGCGTTCTGTGGCTTTATTTCGCTTAGTTGCTTACTCTTGAGTAGAAATGCATCTGCACTCCAGTAATAAGCACCTTTGTAAAATGAGCCAAATTGAAGCAGAATACATTGTTGGAGTGTCAGAATGCATAGATAGAAGGCAAATAAGCGTTCTATGGCTTTATTTCACTTAGTTGCTTACTCTTGAGTAGAACTGCATGTTCACTCCAGAAATAAGCACCTTTGTAAAATGAGCCAAATTGAAGCAGAACACATTGTTGGAGTGTCAGAATGCATAAATAGAAGGCAAATAAGCGTTCTATGGCTTTATTTCGCTTAGTTGCTTACTCTTGAGTAGAACTGCATGTTCACTCCAGAAATGAGCACCTTTGTAAAATGAGCCAAATTGAAGCAGAACACATTGTTGGAGTGTCAGAATGCATAGAAAGAAGGCAAGTAAGCATTCTATGGCTTTATTTCGCTTAGTTGCTTACTCTTCAGTAGAACTGCATGTTCACTCCAGAAATAAGCACTTTGTTAAATGAGCCAAATTGACGCAGAACACATTGTTGGAGTGTCAGAATGCATAGATAGGAGGCAAATAAGCGTTCTATGGCTTTATTTCGCTTAGTTGCTTACTCTTGAGTAGAACTGCATCCGCACTCCAGAAATAAGCACCGGTGTAAATTGAGCCAAATTTAAGCAAAACACGTTGTTGGAGTGTCAGAATGCATGGATAGAAGGCAAATAAGCGTTCTATGGCTTTATTTCGCTTAGTTGCTTACTCTTGAGTAGAAATGCATCTGCACTCCAGTAATAAGCACCGTTGTAAATTGAGCCAAATTTAAGCAAAACACGTTGTTGGAATGTCAGAATGCATGGATAGAAGGCAAATAAGCGTTCTATGGCTTTATTTCGCTTAGTTGCTTACTCTTCAGTAGAACTGCATGTTCACTCCAGAAATAAGCACCTTTGTTAAATGAGCCTAATTGAAACAGAACACATTGTTGGAGTGTCAGAATGCATAGATAGAAGGCAAGTAAGCGTTCTATGGCTTTATTTCGCTTAGTTGCTTACTCTTGAGTAGAAATGCATCTGCACTCCTGAAATAAGCACCTTTGTAAAATGAGCCAAATTGAAGCAGAACACATTGTTGGAGTGTCAGAATGCATAGATAGAAGGCAAATAAGCGTTCTATGGCTTTATTTCGCTTAGTTGCTTACTCTTGAGTAGAACAGCATCCGCACTCCAGAAATAAGCACCTTTGTAAAATGAGCCTAATTGAAGCAGAACACATTGTTGGAGTGTCAGAATGCATAGAAAGAAGGCAAGTAAGCGTTCTATGGCTTTATTTCGCTTAGTTGCTTTCTCTTGAGTAGAAATGCATCTGCACTCCAGTAATAAGCACCTTTGTAAAATGAGCCAAATTGAAGCAGAATACATTGTTGGAGTGTCAGAATGCATAGATAGAAGGCAAATAAGCGTTCTATGGCTTTATTTCGCTTAGTTGCTTACTCTTCAGTAGAACTGCATGTTCACTCCAGAAATAAGCACCTTTATAAAATGAGCCAAATTGAAGCAGAACACATTGTTGGAGTGTCAGAATGCATAGATAGAAGGCAAATAAGCGTTCTATGGCTTTATTTCGCTTAGTTGCTTACTCTTGAGTAGAACTGCATGTTCACTCCAGAAATGAGCACCTTTGTAAAATGAGCCAAATTGAAGCAGAACACATTGTTGGAGTGTCAGAATGCATGGATAGAAGGCAAATAAGCGTTTTATGGCTTTATTTCGCTTAGTTGCTTACTCTTGAGAAGAAATGCATCTGCACTCCTGAAAAAAGCACCTTTGTAAAATGAGCCAAATTGAAGCAGAACACATTGTTGGAGTGTCAGAATGCATAGAAAGAAGGAAAGTAAGCGTTCTATGGCTTTATTTCGCTTAGTTGCTTACTCTTGAGTAGAACTGCATGTTCACGCCAGGAAAAAAGCACCTTTGTAAAATAAGTCAAATTGAAGCAGAACACATTGTTGGAATGTCAGAATGCATAGATAGAAGGCAAATAAGCGTTCTATGGCTTTATTTCGCTTAGTTGCTTACTCTTGAGTAGAACTGCATGTTCACTCCAGAAATAAGCACCTTTGTAAATTGAGCCAAATTGAAGCAGAACACATTGTTGGAGTGTCAGAATGCATAGATAGAAGGCAAATAAGCGTTCTATGGCTTTATTTCGCTTAGTTGCTTACTCTTGAGTAGAACTGCATCCGCACTCCAGAAATAAGCAACTTTGTAAAATGAGCCAAATTGAAGCAAAACACTTTGTTGGAGTGTCAGAATGCATAGATAGGAGGCAAATAAGCGTTCTATGGCTTTATTTCGCTTAGTTGCTTACTCTTGAGTAGAACTGCATCCGCACTCCAGAAATAAGCACCGTTGTAAATTGAGCCAAATTTAAGCAAAACACGTTGTTGGAGTGTCAGAATGCATGGATAGAAGGCAAATAAGCGTTCTATGGCTTTATTTCGCTTAGTTGCTTACTCTTGAGTAGAAATGCATCTGCACTCCTGAAATAAGCACCTTTGTAAAATGAGCCAAATTGAAGCAGAACACATTGTTGGAGTGTCAGAATGCATAGATAGAAGGCAAATAAGCGTTCTATGGCTTTATTTCGCTTAGTTGCTTACTCTTGAGTAGAACTGCATGTTTACTCCTGAAATATGCACCGTTGTAAATTGAGCCAAATTTAAGCAAAACACGTTGTTGGAATGTCAGAATGCATGGATAGAAGGCAAATAAGCGTTCTATGGCTTTATTTCGCTTAGTTGCTTACTCTTCAGTAGAACTGCATGTTCACTCCAGAAATAAGCACCTTTGTTAAATGAGCCAAATTGAAGCAGAACACATTGTTGGAGTGTCAGAATGCATAGATAGAAGGCAAATAACCGTTCTATGGCTTTATTTCGCTTAGTTGCTTACTCTTGAGTAGAACTGCATGTTCACTCCAGAAATGAGCACCTTTGTAAAATGAGCCAAATTGAAGCAGAACACATTGTTGGAGTGTCAGAATGCATAGAAAGAAGGCAAGTAAGCATTCTATGGCTTTATTTCGCTTAGTTGCTTACTCTTCAGTAGAACTGCATGTTCACTCCAGAAGTAAGCACTTTGTTAAATGAGCCAAATTGACGCAGAACACATTGTTGGAGTGTCAGAATGCATAGATAGGAGGCAAATAAGCGTTCTATGGCTTTATTTCGCTTAGTTGCTTACTCTTGAGTAGAACTGCATCCGCACTCCAGAAATAAGCACCGTTGTAAATTGAGCCAAATTTAAGCAAAACACGTTGTTGGAGTGTCAGAATGCATGGATAGAAGGCAAATAAGCGTTCTATGGCTTTATTTCGCTTCGTTGCTTACTCTTGAGTAGAAATGCATCTGGACTCCTGAAATAAGCACCTTTGTAAAATGAGCCAAATTGAAGCAGAACACATTGTTGGAGTGTCAGAATGCATAGATAGAAGGCAAATAAGCGTTCTATGGCTTTATTTCGCTTAGTTGCTTACTCTTGAGTAGAAATGCATCCGCACTCCAGAAATAAGCACCTTTGTAAAATGAGCCTAATTGAAGCAGAACACATTGTTGGAGTGTCAGAATGCATAGAAAGAAGGCAAGTAAGCGTTCTATGGCTTTATTTCGCTTAGTTGCTTACTCTTGAGTAGAAATGCATCTGCACTCCAGTAATAAGCACCGTTGTAAATTGAGCCAAATTTAAGCAAAACACGTTGTTGGAATGTCAGAATGCATGGATAGAAGGCAAATAAGCGTTCTATGGCTTTATTTCGCTTAGTTGCTTACTCTTCAGTAGAACTGCATGTTCACTCCAGAAATAAGCACCTTTGTTAAATGAGCCTAATTGAAGCAGAACACATTGTTGGAGTGTCAGAATGCATAGATAGAAGGCAAGTAAGCGTTCTATGGCTTTATTTCGCTTAGTTGCTTACTCTTGAGAAGAAATGCATCTGCACTCCTGAAAAAAGCACCTTTGTAAAATGAGCCAAATTGAAGCAGAACACATTGTTGGAGTGTCAGAATGCATAGAAAGAAGGAAAGTAAGCGTTCTATGGCTTTATTTCGCTTAGTTGCTTACTCTTGAGTAGAACTGCATGTTCACGCCAGGAAAAAAGCACCTTTGTAAAATAAGTCAAATTGAAGCAGAACACATTGTTGGAATGTCAGAATGCATAGATAGAAGGCAAATAAGCGTTCTATGGCTTTATTTCGCTTAGTTGCTTACTCTTCAGTAGAACTGCATGTTCACTCCAGAAATAAGCACCTTTGTAAATTGAGCCAAATTGAAGCAGAACACATTGTTGGAGTGTCAGAATGCATAGATAGAAGGCAAATAAGCGTTCTATGGCTTTATTTCGCTTAGTTGCTTACTCTTGAGTAGAACTGCATCCGCACTCCAGAAATAAGCAACTTTGTAAAATGAGCCAAATTGAAGCAAAACACTTTGTTGGAGTGTCAGAATGCATAGATAGGAGGCAAATAAGCGTTCTATGGCTTTATTTCGCTTAGTTGCTTACTCTTGAGTAGAACTGCATCCGCACTCCAGAAATAAGCACCGTTGTAAATTGAGCCAAATTTAAGCAAAACACGTTGTTGGAGTGTCAGAATGCATGGATAGAAGGCAAATAAGCGTTCTATGGCTTTATTTCGCTTAGTTGCTTACTCTTGAGTAGAAATGCATCTGCACTCCTGAAATAAGCACCTTTGTAAAATGAGCCAAATTGAAGCAGAACACATTGTTGGAGTGTCAGAATGCATAGATAGAAGGCAAATAAGCGTTCTATGGCTTTATTTCGCTTAGTTGCTTACTCTTGAGTAGAACTGCATGTTTACTCCTGAAATATGCACCGTTGTAAATTGAGCCAAATTTAAGCAAAACACGTTGTTGGAATGTCAGAATGCATGGATAGAAGGCAAATAAGCGTTCTATGGCTTTATTTCGCTTAGTTGCTTACTCTTCAGTAGAACTGCATGTTCACTCCAGAAATAAGCACCTTTGTTAAATGAGCCAAATTGAAGCAGAACACATTGTTGGAGTGTCAGAATGCATAGATAGAAGGCAAATAACCGTTCTATGGCTTTATTTCGCTTAGTTGCTTACTCTTGAATAGAAATGCATCTGCACTCCTGAAATAAGCACCTTTGTAAAATGAGCCAAATTGAAGCAGAACACATTGTTGGAGTGTCAGAATGCATAGATAGTAGGCAAATAAGCGTTCTATGGCTTTATTTCGCTTAGTTGCTTACTCTTGAGTAGAAATGCATCTGCACTCCAGTAATAAGCACCTTTGTAAAATGAGCCAAATTGAAGCAGAATACATTGTTGGAGTGTCAGAATGCATAGATAGAAGGCAAATAAGCGTTCTATGGCTTTATTTCGCTTAGTTGCTTACTCTTCAGTAGAACTGCATGTTCACTCCAGAAATAAGCACCTTTGTTAAATGAGCCAAATTGAAGCAGAACACATTGTTGGAGTGTCAGAATGCATAGATAGAAGGCAAATACCCGTTCTATGGCTTTATTTCGCTTAGTTGCTTACTCTTGAATAGAAATGCATCTGCACACCAGAAATGAGCACCTTTTTAAAATGAGCCAAATTGAAGCAGAACACATTGTTGGAGTGTCAGAATGCATAGATAGAAGGCAAATCAGCGTTTTATGGCTTTATTTCGCTTAGTTGCTTACTCTTGAGTAGAACTGCATGTTCACTCCAGAAATAAGCACCTTTATAAAATGAGCCAAATTGAAGCAGAACACATTGTTGGAGTGTCAGAATGCATAGATAGAAGGCAAATAAGCGTTCTATGGCTTTATTTCGCTTAGTTGCTTACTCTTGAGTAGAACTGCATGTTCACTCCAGAAATGAGCACCTTTGTAAAATGAGCCAAATTGAAGCAGAACACATTGTTGGAGTGTCAGAATGCATGGATAGAAGGCAAATAAGCGTTTTATGGCTTTATTTCGCTTAGTTGCTTACTCTTGAGAAGAAATCCATCTACACTCCAGAAATGAGCACCTTTGTAAAATGAGCCAAATTGAAGCAGAACACATTGTTGGAGTGTCAGAATGCATAGAAAGAAGGAAAGTAAGCGTTCTATGGCTTTATTTCGCTTAGTTGCTTACTCTTGAGTAGAACTGCATGTTCACTCCAGGAAAAAAGCACCTTTGTAAAATGAGTCAAATTGAAACAGAACACATTGTTGGAGTGTCAGAATGCATAGATAGAAGGCAAATAAGCGTTCTATGGCTTTATTTCGCTTAGTTGCTTACTCTTGAGTAGAACTGCATGTTCATTCCAGAAATAAGCACCTTTGTAAATTGAGCCAAATTGAAGCAGAACACATTGTTGGAGTGTCAGAATGCATAGATAGAAGGCAAATAAGCGTTCTATGGCTTTATTTCGCTTAGTTGCTTACTTTTGAGTAGAACTGCATCTGCACTCCAGAAATATGCACCGTTGTAAAATGAGCCATATTGAAGCAGAACACATTGTTGGAGTGTCAGAATGCATAGATAGGAGGCAAATAAGCGTTCTATGGCTTTATTTCGCTTAGTTGCTTACTCTTGAGTAGAACTGCATATTCACTCCAGAAATAAGCAACTTTGTAAAATGAGCCAAATTGACGCAGAACACATTGTTGGAGTGTCAGAATGCATAGATAGGAGGCAAATAAGCGTTCTATGGCTTTATTTCGCTTAGTTGCTTACTCTTGAGTAGAACAGCATCCGCAATCCAGAAATAAGCAACTTTGTAAAATGAGCCAAATTGAAGCAGAACACATTGTTGGAGTGTCAGAATGCATAGAAAGAAGGCAAGTAAGCGTTCTATGGCTTTATTTCGCTTAGTTGCTTACTCTTGAGTAGAAATGCATCTGTACTCCTGAAATAAGCACCTTTGTAAAATGTGCCAAATTGAAGCAGAACACATTGTTGGAGTGTCAGAATGCATAGATAGAAGGCAAATAAGCGTTCTATGGCTTTATTTCGCTTAGTTGCTTACTCTTGAGTAGAACAGCATCCGCACTCCAGAAATAAGCACCTTTGTAAAATGAGCCTAATTGAAGCAGAACACATTGTTGGAGTGTCAGAATGCATAGAAAGAAGGCAAGTAAGCGTTCTATGGCTTTATTTCGCTTAGTTGCTTTCTCTTGAGTAGAAATGCATCTGCACTCCAATAATAAGCACCTTTGTAAAATGAGCCAAATTGAAGCAGAATACATTGTTGGAGTGTCAGAATGCATAGATAGAAGGCAAATAACCGTTCTATGGCTTTATTTCGCTTAGTTGCTTACTCTTGAATAGAAATGCATCTGCACACCAGAAATGAGCACCTTTTTAAAATGAGCCAAATTGAAGCAGAACACATTGTTGGAGTGTCAGAATGCATAGATAGAAGGCAAATAAGCGTTCTATGGCTTTATTTCGCTTAGTTGCTTACTCTTGAGTAGAACTGCATGTTCACTCCAGAAATGAGCACCTTTGTAAAATGAGCCAAATTGAAGCAGAACACATTGTTGGAGTGTCAGAATGCATGGATAGAAGGCAAATCAGCGTTTTATGGCTTTATTTCGCTTAGTTGCTTACTCTTGAGTAGAACTGCATGTTCACTCCAGAAATAAGCACCTTTATAAAATGAGCCAAATTGAAGCAGAACACATTGTTGGAGTGTCAGAATGCATAGATAGAAGGCAAATAAGCGTTCTATGGCTTTATTTCGCTTAGTTGCTTACTCTTGAGTAGAACTGCATGTTCACTCCAGAAATGAGCACCTTTGTAAAATGAGCCAAATTGAAGCAGAACACATTGTTGGAGTGTCAGAATGCATGGATAGAAGGCAAATAAGCGTTTTATGGCTTTATTTCGCTTAGTTGCTTACTCTTGAGAAGAAATGCATCTACACTCCAGAAATGAGCACCTTTGTAAAATGAGCCAAATTGAAGCAGAACACATTGTTGGAGTGTCAGAATGCATAGAAAGAAGGAAAGTAAGCGTTCTATGGCTTTATTTCGCTTAGTTGCTTACTCTTGAGTAGAACTGCATGTTCACTCCAGGAAAAAAGCACCTTTGTAAAATGAGTCAAATTGAAACAGAACACATTTTTGGAGTGTCAGAATGCATAGATAGAAGGCATATAAGCGTTCTATGGCTTTATTTCGCTTAGTTGCTTACTCTTGAGTAGAACTGCATGTTCATTCCAGAAATAAGCACCTTTGTAAATTGAGCCAAATTGAAGCAGAACACATTGTTGGAGTGTCAGAATGCATAGATAGAAGGCAAATAAGCGTTCTATGGCTTTATTTCGCTTAGTTGCTTACTCTTGAGTAGAACTGCATGTTTACTCCTGAAATATGCACCGTTGTAAATTGAGCCAAACTTAAGCAAAACACGTTGTTGGAGTGTCAGAATGCATAGATAGAAGGCAAATAAGCGTTCTATGGCTTTATTTCGCTTAGTTGCTTACTTTTGAGTAGAACTGCATCTGCACTCCAGAAATATGCACCGTTGTAAAATGAGCCATATTGAAGCAGAACACATTGTTGGAGTGTCAGAATGCATAGATAGGAGGCAAATAAGCGTTCTATGGCTTTATTTCGCTTAGTTGCTTACTCTTGAGTAGAACTGCATATTCACTCCAGAAATAAGCAACTTTGTAAAATGAGCCAAATTGACGCAGAACACATTGTTGGAGTGTCAGAATGCATAGATAGGAGGCAAATAAGCGTTCTATGGCTTTATTTCGCTTAGTTGCTTACTCTTGAGTAGAACAGCATCCGCACTCCAGAAATAAGCAACTTTGTAAAATGAGCCAAATTGAAGCAAAACACATTGTTGGAGTGTCAGAATGCATAGAAAGAAGGAAAGTAAGCGTTCTATGGCTTTATTTCGCTTATTTGCTTACTCTTGAGTAGAACTGCATATTCACTCCAGAAATAAGCAACTTTGTAAAATGAGCCAAAGTGAAGCAGAACACTTTGTTGGAGTGTCAGAATGCATAGATAGGAGGCAAATAAGCGTTCTATGGCTTTATTTCGCTTAGTTGCTTACTCTTGAGTAGAACTGCATCCGCACTCCAGAAATAAGCACCGTTGTAAATTGAGCCAAATTTAAGCAAAACACGTTGTTGGAGTGTCAGAATGCATGGATAGAAGGCAAATAAGCGTTCTATGGCTTTATTTCACTTAGTTGCTTACTCTTGAGTAGAAATGCATCTGCACTCCTGAAATAAGCACCTTTGTAAAATGAGCCAAATTGAAGCAGAACACATTGTTGGAGTGTCAGAATGCATAGATAGAAGGCAAATAAGCGTTCTATGGCTTTATTTCGCTTAGTTGCTTACTCTTGAGTAGAACTGCATCCACACTCCAGAAATAAGCACCTTTGTAAAATGAGCCAAATTGACGCAGAACACATTGTTGGAGTGTCAGAATGCATAGAAAGAAGGCAAGTAAGCATTCTATGGCTTTATTTCGCTTAGGTGCTTACTCTTGAGTAGAAATGCATCTGCACTCCAGTAATAAGCACCGTTGTAAATTGAGCCAAATTTAAGCAAAACACGTTGTTGGAATGTCAGAATGCATGGATAGAAGGGAAATAAGCGTTCTGTGGCTTTATTTCGCTTAGTTGCTTACTCTTGAGTAGAAATGCATCTGCACTCCTGAAATAAGCACCTTTGTAAAATGAGCCTAATTGAAGTAGAAAACATTGTTGGAGTGTCAGAATGCATAGAAAGAAGGCAAGTAAGCGTTCTGTGGCTTTATTTCGCTTAGTTGCTTACTCTTGAGTAGAAATGCATCTGCACTCCAGTAATAAGCACCTTTGTAAAATGAGCCAAATTGAAGCAGAATACATTGTTGGAGTGTCAGAATGCATAGATAGAATGCAAATAAGCGTTCTATGGCTTTATTTCGCTTAGTTGCTGACTCTTGAGTAGAACTGCATGTTCACTCCAGAAATAAGCACCTTTGTAAAATGAGCCAAATTGAAGCAGAACACATTGTTGGAGTGTCAGAATGCATAAATAGAAGGCAAATAAGCGTTCTATGGCTTTATTTCGCTTAGTTCCTTACTCTTCAGTAGAACTGCATGTTCACTCCAGAAATAAGCACTTTGTTAAATGAGCCAAATTGACGCAGAACACATTGTTGGAGTGTCAGAATGCATAGATAGGAGGCAAATAAGCGTTCTATGGCTTTATTTCGCTTAGTTGCGTACTCTTGAGTAGAACTGCATCCGCACTCCAGAAATAAGCACCGTTGTAAATTGAGCCAAATTTAAGCAAAACACGTTGTTGGAGTGTCAGAATGCATGGATAGGAGGCAAATAAGCGTTCTATGGCTTTATTTCGCTTCGTTGCTTACTCTTGAGTAGAAATGCATCTGCACTCCTGAAATAAGCACCTTTGTAAAATGAGCCAAATTGAAGCAGAACACATTGTTGGAGTGTCAGAATGCATAGATAGAAGGCAAATAAGCGTTCTATGGCTTTATTTCGCTTAGTTGCTTACTCTTGAGTAGAACAGCATCCGCACTCCAGAAATAAGCACCTTTGTAAAATGAGCCTATTTGAAGCAGAACACATTGTTGGAGTGTCAGAATGCATAGAAAGAAGGCAAGTAAGCGTTCTATGGCTTTATTTCGCTTAGTTGCTTTCTCTTGAGTAGAAATGCATCTGCACTCCAGTAATAAGCACCTTTGTAAAATGAGCCAAATTGAAGCAGAATACATTGTTGGAGTGTCAGAATGCATAGATAGAAGGCAAATAACCGTTCTATGGCTTTATTTCGCTTAGTTGCTTACTCATGAGTAGAACTGCATGTTCACTCCAGAAATAAGCACCTTTGTTAAATGAGCCAAATTGAAGCAGAACACATTGTTGGAGTGTCAGAATGCATAGATAGAAGGCAAATAACCGTTCTATGGCTTTATTTCGCTTAGTTGCTTACACTTGAATAGAAATGCATCTGCACTCCTGAAATAAGCACCTTTGTAAAATGAGCCAAATTGAAGCAGAACACATTGTTGGAGTGTCAGAATGCATAGATAGAAGGCAAATAAGCGTTCTATGGCTTTATTTCGCTTAGTTGCTTACTCTTGAATAGAAATGCATCCACACTCCAGAAATAAGCACCTTTGTAAAATGAGCCTAATTGAAGCAGAACACATTGTTGGAGTGTCAGAATGCATAGAAAGAAGGCAAGTAAGCGTTCTATGGCTTTATTTCGCTTAGTTGCTTACTCTTGAGTAGAAATGCATCTGCACTCCAGTAATAAGCACCGTTGTAAATTGAGCCAAATTTAAGCAAAACACGTTGTTGGAATGTCAGAAAGCATAGATAGAAGGCAAATAAGCGTTCTATGGCTTTATTTCGCTTAGTTGCTTACTCTTGAGTAGAAATGCATCCGCACTCCAGAAATAAGCACCTTTGTAAAATGAGCCTAATTGAAGCAGAACACATTGTTGGAGTGTCAGAATGCATAGAAAGAAGGCAAGTAAGCGTTCTATGGCTTTATTTCGCTTAGTTGCTTACTCTTGAGTAGAAATGCATCTGCATTCCAGTAATAAGCACCGTTGTAAATTGAGCCAAATTTAAGCAAAACACGTTGTTGGAATGTCAGAATGCATGGATAGAAGGCAAATAAGCGTTCTATGGCTTTATTTCGCTTAGTTGCTTACTCTTCAGTAGAACTGCATGTTCACTCCAGAAATAAGCACCTTTGTTAAATGAGCCAAATTGAAGCAGAACACATTGTTGGAGTGTCAGAATGCATAGATAGAAGGCAAATAACCGTTCTATGGCTTTATTTCGCTTAGTTGCTTACTCTTGAATAGAAATGCATCTGCACTCCTGAAATAAGCACCTTTGTAAAATGAGCCAAATTGAAGCAGAACACATTGTTGGAGTGTCAGAATGCATAGATAGTAGGCAAATAAGCGTTCTATGGCTTTATTTCGCTTAGTTGCTTACTCTTGAGTAGAAATGCATCCGCACTCCAGAAATAAGCACCTTTGTAAAATGAGCCTAATTGAAGCAGAACACATTGTTGGAGTGTCAGAATGCATAGAAAGAAGGCAAGTAAGCGTTCTATGGCTTTATTTCGCTTAGTTGCTTACTCTTGAGTAGAAATGCATCTGCACTCCTGAAATAAGCACCTTTGTAAAATGAGCCAAATTGAAGCAGAACACATTGTTGGAGTGTCAGAATGCATAGATAGAAGGCAAATAAGCGTTCTATGGCTTTATTTCGCTTAGTTGCTTACTCTTGAGTAGAACAGCATCCGCACTCCAGAAATAAGCACCTTTGTAAAATGAGCCTAATTGAAGCAGAACACATTGTTGGAGTGTCAGAATGCATAGAAAGAAGGCAAGTAAGCGTTCTATGGCTTTATTTCGCTTAGTTGCTTTCTCTTGAGTAGAAATGCATCTGCACTCCAGTAATAAGCACCTTTGTAAAATGAGCCAAATTGAAGCAGAATACATTGTTGGAGTGTCAGAATGCATAGATAGAAGGCAAATAAGCGTTCTATGGCTTTATTTCGCTTAGTTGCTTACTCTTGAGTAGAACTGCATGTTCACTCCAAAAATGAGCACCTTTGTAAAATGAGCCAAATTGAAGCAGAACACATTGTTGGAGTGTCAGAATGCATAGAAAGAAGGCAAATAAGCGTTCTATGGCTTTATTTCGCTTAGTTGCTTACTCTTGAGTAGAACTGCATGTTCACTCCAGAAATAAGCACTTTGTTAAATGAGCGAAATTGACGCAGAACACATTGTTGGAGTGTCAGAATGCATAGATAGGAGGCAAATAAGCGTTCTATGGCTTTATTTCGCTTAGTTGCTTACTCTTGAGTAGAACTGCATCCGCACTCCAGAAATAAGCACCGTTGTAAATTGAGCCAAATTTAAGCAAAACACGTTGTTGGAGTGTCAGAATGCATGGATAGAAGGCAAATAAGCGTTCTATGGCTTTATTTCGCTTCGTTGCTTACTCTTGAGTAGAAATGCATCTGCACTCCTGAAATAAGCACCTTTGTAAAATGAGCCAAATTGAAGCAGAACACATTGTTGGAGTGTCAGAATGCATAGATAGAAGGCAAATAAGCGTTCTATGGCTTTATTTCGCTTAGTTGCTTACTCTTGAGTAGAAATGCATCCGCACTCTAGAAATAAGCACCTTTGTAAAATGAGCCTAATTGAAGCAGAACACATTGTTGGAGTGTCAGAATGCATAGAAAGAAGGCAAGTAAGCGTTCTATGGCTTTATTTCGCTTAGTTGCTTACTCTTGAGTAGAAATGCATCTGCACTCCAGTAATAAGCACCGTTGTAAATTGAGCCAAATTTAAGCAAAACACGTTGTTGGAATGTCAGAATGCATGGATAGAAGGCAAATAAGCGTTCTATGGCTTTATTTCGCTTAGTTGCTTACTCTTGAGTAGAAATGCATCTGCACTCCTGAAATAAGCACCTTTGTAAAATGAGCCAAATTGAAGCAGAACACATTGTTGGAGTGTCAGAATGCATAGATAGAAGGCAAATAAGCGTTCTATGGCTTTATTTCGCTTAGTTGCTTACTCTTGAGTAGAACAGCATCCGCACTCCAGAAATAAGCACCTTTGTAAAATGAGCCTATTTGAAGCAGAACACATTGTTGGAGTGTCAGAATGCATAGATAGAAGGCAAATAAGCGTTCTATGGCTTTATTTCGCTTAGTTGCTTACTCTTGAGTAGAACAGCATCCGCACTCCAGAAATAAGCACCTTTGTAAAATGAGCCAAATTGAAGCAGAACACATCGTTGGAGTGTCAGAATGCATAGATAGAAGGCAAATAAGCGTTCTATGGCTTTATTTCGCTTAGTTGCTTACTCTTGAGTAGAACAGCATCCGCACTCCAGAAATAAGCACCTTTGTAAAATGAGCCTATTTGAAGCAGAACACATTGTTGGAGTGTCAGAATGCATAGAAAGAAGGCAAGTAAGCGTTCTATGGCTTTATTTCGCTTAGTTGCTTTCTCTTGAGTAGAAATGCATCTGCACTCCAGTAATAAGCACCTTTGTAAAATGAGCCAAATTGAAGCAGAATACATTGTTGGAGTGTCAGAATGCATAGATAGAAGGCAAATAACCGTTCTATGGCTTTATTTCGCTTAGTTGCTTACTCATGAGTAGAACTGCATGTTCACTCCAGAAATAAGCACCTTTGTTAAATGAGCCAAATTGAAGCAGAACACGTTGTTGGAGTGTCAGAATGCATAGATAGAAGGCAAATAAGCGTTCTATGGCTTTATTTCGCTTAGTTGCTTACTCTTGAATAGAAATGCATCCGCACTCCAGAAATAAGCACTTTGTAAAATGAGCCTAATTGAAGCAGAACACATTGTTGGAGTGTCAGAATGCATAGAAAGAAGGCAAGTAAGCGTTCTATGGCTTTATTTCGCTTAGTTGCTTACTCTTGAGTAGAAATGCATCTGCACTCCTGAAATAAGCACCTTTGTAAAATGAGCCAAATTGAAGCAGAACACATTGTTGGAATGTCAGAAAGCATAGATAGAAGGCAAATAAGCGTTCTATGGCTTTATTTCGCTTAGTTGCTTACTCTTGAGTAGAAATGCATCCGCACTCCAGAAATAAGCACCTTTGTAAAATGAGCCTAATTGAAGCAGAACACATTGTTGGAGTGTCAGAATGCATAGAAAGAAGGCAAGTAAGCGTTCTATGGCTTTATTTCGCTTAGTTGCTTACTCTTGAGTAGAAATGCATCTGCACTCCAGTAATAAGCACCGTTGTAAATTGAGCCAAATTTAAGCAAAACACGTTGTTGGAATGTCAGAATGCATGGATAGAAGGCAAATAAGCGTTCTATGGCTTTATTTCGCTTAGTTGCTTACTCTTGAGTAGAAATGCATCTGCACTCCTGAAATAAGCACCTTTGTAAAATGAGCCAAATTGAAGCAGAACACATTGTTGGAGTGTCAGAATGCATAGATAGAAGGCAAATAAGCGTTCTATGGCTTTATTTCGCTTAGTTGCTTACTCTTGAGTAGAACAGCATCCGCACACCAGAAATAAGCACCTTTGTAAAATGAGCCTATTTGAAGCAGAACACATTGTTGGAGTGTCAGAATGCATAGATAGTAGGCAAATAAGCGTTCTATGGCTTTATTTCGCTTAGTTGCTTACTCTTGAATAGAAATGCATCTGCACACCAGAAATGAGCACCTTTTTAAAATGAGCCTATTTGAAGCAGAACACATTGTTGGAGTGTCAGAATGCATAGATAGAAGGCAAATAACCGTTCTATGGCTTTATTTCGCTTAGTTGCTTACTCTTGAATAGAAATGCATCTGCACACCAGAAATGAGCACCTTTTTAAAATGAGCCAAATTGAAGCAGAACACATTGTTGGAGTGTCAGAATGCATAGATAGAAGGCAAATAACCGTTCTATGGCTTTATTTCGCTTAGTTGCTTACTCTTGAGTAGAAATGCATCTGCACTCCAGTAATAAGCACCTTTGTTAAATGAGCCAAATTGAAGCAGAACACATTGTTGGAGTGTCAGAATGCATAGATAGAAGGCAAATAACCGTTCTATGGCTTTATTTCGCTTAGTTGCTTACTCTTGAATAGAAATGCATCTGCACACCAGAAATGAGCACCTTTTTAAAATGAGCCAAATTGAAGCAGAACACATTGTTGGGGTGTCAGAATGCATAGAAAGAAGGCAAGTAAGCGTTCTATGGCTTTATTTCGCTTAGTTGCTTACTCTTGAGTAGAACTGCATGTTCACGCCAGGAAAAAAGCACCTTCGTAAAATAAGTCAAATTGAAGCAGAACACATTGTTGGAATGTCAGAATGCATAGATAGAAGGCAAATAAGCGTTCTATGGCTTTATTTCGCTTAGTTGCTTACTCTTGAGTAGAACTGCATGTTCACTCCAGAAATAAGCACCTTTGTAAATTGAGCCAAATTGAAGCAGAACACATTGTTGGAGTGTCAGAATGCATAGATAGAAGGCAAATAAGCGTTCTATGGCTTTATTTCGCTTAGTTGCTTACTCTTGAGTAGAACTGCATGTTTACTCCTGAAATATGCACCGTTGTAAATTGAGCCAAACTTAAGCAAAACACGTTGTTGGAGTGTCAGAATGCATAGATAGAAGGCAAATAAGCGTTCTATGGCTTTATTTCGCTTAGTTGCTTACTCTTGAGTAGAACTGCATCTGCACTCCAGAAATATGCACCGTTGTAAAATGAGCCATATTGAAGCAGAACACATTGATGGAGAGTCAGAATGCATGGATAGAAGGCAAATAAGCGTTCTATGGCTTTATTTCGCTTAGTTGCTTACTCTTGAGTAGAACTGCATATTCACTCCAGAAATAAGCAACTTAGTAAAATGAGCCAAATTGACGCAGAACACATTGTTGGAGTGTCAGAATGCATAGATAGGAGGCAAATAAGCGTTCTATGGCTTTATTTCGCTTAGTTGCTTACTCTTGAGTAGAACTGCATCCGCACTCCAGAAATAAGCAACTTTGTAAAATGAGCCAAATTGAAGCAAAACACATTGTTGGAGTGTCAGAATGCATAGAAAGAAGGAAAGTAAGCGTTCTATGGCTTTTTTTCGCTTAGTTGCTTACTCTTGAGTAGAACTGCATATTCACTCCAGAAATAAGAAACTTTGTAAATTGAGCCAAATTGAAGCAGAACACATTGTTGGAGTGTCAGAATGCATAGATAGGAGGCAAATAAGCGTTCTATGGCTTTATTTCGCTTAGTTGCTTACTCTTGAGTAGAACTGCATCCGCACTCCAGAAATAAGCAACTTTGAAAAATGAGCCAAATTGAAGCAAAACACATTGTTGGAGTGTCAGAATGTATAGAAAGAAGGAAAGTAAGCGTTCTATGGCTTTATTTCGCTTAGTTGCTTACTCTTGAGTAGAACTGCATATTCACTCCAGAAATAAGCAACTTTGTAAAATGAGCCAAAGTGAAGCAGAACACTTTGTTGGAGTGTCAGAATGCATAGATAGGAGGCAAATAAGCGTTCTATGGCTTTATTTCGCTTAGTTGCTTACTCTTGAGTAGAACTGCATAATCACTCCAGAAATAAGAAACTTTGTAAATTGAGCCAAATTGAAGCAGAACACATTGTTGGAGTGTCAGAATGCATAGATAGGAGGCAAATAAGCTTTCTATGGCTTTATTTCGCTTAGTTGCTTACTCTTGAGTAGAACTGCATATTCACTCCAGAAATAAGCAACTTTGTAAAATGAGCCAAATTGACGCAGAACACATTGTTGGAGTGTCAGAATGCATAGATAGAAGGCAAATAAGCGTTCTATGGCTTTATTTCGCTTAGTTGCTTACTCTTGAGTAGAACTGCATCCGCACTCCAGAAATAAGCAACTTTGTAAAATGAGCCAAATTGAAGCAAAACACATTGTTGGAGTGTCAGAATGCATAGAAAGAAGGCAAGTAAGCATTCTATGGCTTTATTTCGCTTAGTTGCTTACTCTTCAGTAGAACTGCATGTTCACTCCAGAAATAAGCACCTTTGTAAAATGAGCCAAATTGAAGCAGAACACATTGTTGGAGTGTCAGAATGCATAGATAGAAGGCAAATAAGCGTTCTATGGCTTTATTTCGCTTAGTTGCTTACTCTTGAGTAGAACAGCATCCGCACTCCAGAAATAAGCACCTTTGTAAAATGAGCCTAATTGAAGCAGAACACATTGTTGGAGTGTCAGAATGCATAGAAAGAAGGCAAGTAAGCGTTCTATGGCTTTATTTCGCTTAGTTGCTTTCTCTTGAGTAGAAATGCATCTGCACTCCAGTAATAAGCACCTTTGTAAAATGAGCCAAATTGAAGCAGAATACATTGTTGGAGTGTCAGAATGCATAGATAGAAGGCAAATAAGCGTTCTATGGCTTTATTTCGCTTAGTTGCTTACTCTTGAGTAGAACTGCATGTTCACTCCAAAAATGAGCACCTTTGTAAAATGAGCCAAATTGAAGCAGAACACATTGTTGGAGTGTCAGAATGCATAGAAAGAAGGCAAATAAGCGTTCTATGGCTTTATTTCGCTTAGTTGCTTACTCTTGAGTAGAACTGCATGTTCACTCCAGAAATAAGCACTTTGTTAAATGAGCGAAATTGACGCAGAACACATTGTTGGAGTGTCAGAATGCATAGATAGGAGGCAAATAAGCGTTCTATGGCTTTATTTCGCTTAGTTGCTTACTCTTGAGTAGAACTGCATCCGCACTCCAGAAATAAGCACCGTTGTAAATTGAGCCAAATTTAAGCAAAACACGTTGTTGGAGTGTCAGAATGCATGGATAGAAGGCAAATAAGCGTTCTATGGCTTTATTTCGCTTCGTTGCTTACTCTTGAGTAGAAATGCATCTGCACTCCTGAAATAAGCACCTTTGTAAAATGAGCCAAATTGAAGCAGAACACATTGTTGGAGTGTCAGAATGCATAGATAGAAGGCAAATAAGCGTTCTATGGCTTTATTTCGCTTAGTTGCTTACTCTTGAGTAGAAATGCATCCGCACTCTAGAAATAAGCACCTTTGTAAAATGAGCCTAATTGAAGCAGAACACATTGTTGGAGTGTCAGAATGCATAGAAAGAAGGCAAGTAAGCGTTCTATGGCTTTATTTCGCTTAGTTGCTTACTCTTGAGTAGAAATGCATCTGCACTCCAGTAATAAGCACCGTTGTAAATTGAGCCAAATTTAAGCAAAACACGTTGTTGGAATGTCAGAATGCATGGATAGAAGGCAAATAAGCGTTCTATGGCTTTATTTCGCTTAGTTGCTTACTCTTGAGTAGAAATGCATCTGCACTCCTGAAATAAGCACCTTTGTAAAATGAGCCAAATTGAAGCAGAACACATTGTTGGAGTGTCAGAATGCATAGATAGAAGGCAAATAAGCGTTCTATGGCTTTATTTCGCTTAGTTGCTTACTCTTGAGTAGAACAGCATCCGCACTCCAGAAATAAGCACCTTTGTAAAATGAGCCTATTTGAAGCAGAACACATTGTTGGAGTGTCAGAATGCATAGATAGAAGGCAAATAAGCGTTCTATGGCTTTATTTCGCTTAGTTGCTTACTCTTGAGTAGAACAGCATCCGCACTCCAGAAATAAGCACCTTTGTAAAATGAGCCAAATTGAAGCAGAACACATCGTTGGAGTGTCAGAATGCATAGATAGAAGGCAAATAAGCGTTCTATGGCTTTATTTCGCTTAGTTGCTTACTCTTGAGTAGAACAGCATCCGCACTCCAGAAATAAGCACCTTTGTAAAATGAGCCTATTTGAAGCAGAACACATTGTTGGAGTGTCAGAATGCATAGAAAGAAGGCAAGTAAGCGTTCTATGGCTTTATTTCGCTTAGTTGCTTTCTCTTGAGTAGAAATGCATCTGCACTCCAGTAATAAGCACCTTTGTAAAATGAGCCAAATTGAAGCAGAATACATTGTTGGAGTGTCAGAATGCATAGATAGAAGGCAAATAACCGTTCTATGGCTTTATTTCGCTTAGTTGCTTACTCATGAGTAGAACTGCATGTTCACTCCAGAAATAAGCACCTTTGTTAAATGAGCCAAATTGAAGCAGAACACGTTGTTGGAGTGTCAGAATGCATAGATAGAAGGCAAATAAGCGTTCTATGGCTTTATTTCGCTTAGTTGCTTACTCTTGAATAGAAATGCATCCGCACTCCAGAAATAAGCACTTTGTAAAATGAGCCTAATTGAAGCAGAACACATTGTTGGAGTGTCAGAATGCATAGAAAGAAGGCAAGTAAGCGTTCTATGGCTTTATTTCGCTTAGTTGCTTACTCTTGAGTAGAAATGCATCTGCACTCCTGAAATAAGCACCTTTGTAAAATGAGCCAAATTGAAGCAGAACACATTGTTGGAATGTCAGAAAGCATAGATAGAAGGCAAATAAGCGTTCTATGGCTTTATTTCGCTTAGTTGCTTACTCTTGAGTAGAAATGCATCCGCACTCCAGAAATAAGCACCTTTGTAAAATGAGCCTAATTGAAGCAGAACACATTGTTGGAGTGTCAGAATGCATAGAAAGAAGGCAAGTAAGCGTTCTATGGCTTTATTTCGCTTAGTTGCTTACTCTTGAGTAGAAATGCATCTGCACTCCAGTAATAAGCACCGTTGTAAATTGAGCCAAATTTAAGCAAAACACGTTGTTGGAATGTCAGAATGCATGGATAGAAGGCAAATAAGCGTTCTATGGCTTTATTTCGCTTAGTTGCTTACTCTTGAGTAGAAATGCATCTGCACTCCTGAAATAAGCACCTTTGTAAAATGAGCCAAATTGAAGCAGAACACATTGTTGGAGTGTCAGAATGCATAGATAGAAGGCAAATAAGCGTTCTATGGCTTTATTTCGCTTAGTTGCTTACTCTTGAGTAGAACAGCATCCGCACACCAGAAATAAGCACCTTTGTAAAATGAGCCTATTTGAAGCAGAACACATTGTTGGAGTGTCAGAATGCATAGATAGTAGGCAAATAAGCGTTCTATGGCTTTATTTCGCTTAGTTGCTTACTCTTGAATAGAAATGCATCTGCACACCAGAAATGAGCACCTTTTTAAAATGAGCCTATTTGAAGCAGAACACATTGTTGGAGTGTCAGAATGCATAGATAGAAGGCAAATAACCGTTCTATGGCTTTATTTCGCTTAGTTGCTTACTCTTGAATAGAAATGCATCTGCACACCAGAAATGAGCACCTTTTTAAAATGAGCCAAATTGAAGCAGAACACATTGTTGGAGTGTCAGAATGCATAGATAGAAGGCAAATAACCGTTCTATGGCTTTATTTCGCTTAGTTGCTTACTCTTGAGTAGAAATGCATCTGCACTCCAGTAATAAGCACCTTTGTTAAATGAGCCAAATTGAAGCAGAACACATTGTTGGAGTGTCAGAATGCATAGATAGAAGGCAAATAACCGTTCTATGGCTTTATTTCGCTTAGTTGCTTACTCTTGAATAGAAATGCATCTGCACACCAGAAATGAGCACCTTTTTAAAATGAGCCAAATTGAAGCAGAACACATTGTTGGGGTGTCAGAATGCATAGAAAGAAGGCAAGTAAGCGTTCTATGGCTTTATTTCGCTTAGTTGCTTACTCTTGAGTAGAACTGCATGTTCACGCCAGGAAAAAAGCACCTTCGTAAAATAAGTCAAATTGAAGCAGAACACATTGTTGGAATGTCAGAATGCATAGATAGAAGGCAAATAAGCGTTCTATGGCTTTATTTCGCTTAGTTGCTTACTCTTGAGTAGAACTGCATGTTCACTCCAGAAATAAGCACCTTTGTAAATTGAGCCAAATTGAAGCAGAACACATTGTTGGAGTGTCAGAATGCATAGATAGAAGGCAAATAAGCGTTCTATGGCTTTATTTCGCTTAGTTGCTTACTCTTGAGTAGAACTGCATGTTTACTCCTGAAATATGCACCGTTGTAAATTGAGCCAAACTTAAGCAAAACACGTTGTTGGAGTGTCAGAATGCATAGATAGAAGGCAAATAAGCGTTCTATGGCTTTATTTCGCTTAGTTGCTTACTCTTGAGTAGAACTGCATCTGCACTCCAGAAATATGCACCGTTGTAAAATGAGCCATATTGAAGCAGAACACATTGATGGAGAGTCAGAATGCATGGATAGAAGGCAAATAAGCGTTCTATGGCTTTATTTCGCTTAGTTGCTTACTCTTGAGTAGAACTGCATATTCACTCCAGAAATAAGCAACTTAGTAAAATGAGCCAAATTGACGCAGAACACATTGTTGGAGTGTCAGAATGCATAGATAGGAGGCAAATAAGCGTTCTATGGCTTTATTTCGCTTAGTTGCTTACTCTTGAGTAGAACTGCATCCGCACTCCAGAAATAAGCAACTTTGTAAAATGAGCCAAATTGAAGCAAAACACATTGTTGGAGTGTCAGAATGCATAGAAAGAAGGAAAGTAAGCGTTCTATGGCTTTTTTTCGCTTAGTTGCTTACTCTTGAGTAGAACTGCATATTCACTCCAGAAATAAGAAACTTTGTAAATTGAGCCAAATTGAAGCAGAACACATTGTTGGAGTGTCAGAATGCATAGATAGGAGGCAAATAAGCGTTCTATGGCTTTATTTCGCTTAGTTGCTTACTCTTGAGTAGAACTGCATCCGCACTCCAGAAATAAGCAACTTTGAAAAATGAGCCAAATTGAAGCAAAACACATTGTTGGAGTGTCAGAATGTATAGAAAGAAGGAAAGTAAGCGTTCTATGGCTTTATTTCGCTTAGTTGCTTACTCTTGAGTAGAACTGCATATTCACTCCAGAAATAAGCAACTTTGTAAAATGAGCCAAAGTGAAGCAGAACACTTTGTTGGAGTGTCAGAATGCATAGATAGGAGGCAAATAAGCGTTCTATGGCTTTATTTCGCTTAGTTGCTTACTCTTGAGTAGAACTGCATAATCACTCCAGAAATAAGAAACTTTGTAAATTGAGCCAAATTGAAGCAGAACACATTGTTGGAGTGTCAGAATGCATAGATAGGAGGCAAATAAGCTTTCTATGGCTTTATTTCGCTTAGTTGCTTACTCTTGAGTAGAACTGCATATTCACTCCAGAAATAAGCAACTTTGTAAAATGAGCCAAATTGACGCAGAACACATTGTTGGAGTGTCAGAATGCATAGATAGAAGGCAAATAAGCGTTCTATGGCTTTATTTCGCTTAGTTGCTTACTCTTGAGTAGAACTGCATCCGCACTCCAGAAATAAGCAACTTTGTAAAATGAGCCAAATTGAAGCAAAACACATTGTTGGAGTGTCAGAATGCATAGAAAGAAGGCAAGTAAGCATTCTATGGCTTTATTTCGCTTAGTTGCTTACTCTTCAGTAGAACTGCATGTTCACTCCAGAAATAAGCACCTTTGTTAAATGAGCCAAATTGAAGCAGAACACGTTGTTGGAGTGTCAGAATGCATAGATAGAAGGCAAATAACCGTTCTATGGCTTTATTTCGCTTAGTTGCTTACTCTTGAATAGAAACGCATCTGCACTCCTGAAATAAGCACCTTTGTAAAATGAGCCTAATTGAAGCAGAACACATTGTTGGAGTGTCAGAATGCATAGATAGTAGGCAAGTAAGCGTTCTATGGCTTTATTTCGCTTAGTTGCTTACTCTTGAGTAGAAATGCATCCGCACTCCAGAAATAAGCACCTTTGTAAAATGAGCCTAATTGAAGCAGAACACATTGTTGGAGTGTCAGAATGCATAGATAGAAGGCAAGTAAGCGTTCTATGGCTTTATTTCGCTTAGTTGCTTACTCTTGAGTAGAACAGCATCCGCACTCCAGAAATAAGCACCTTTGTAAAATGAGCCTAATTGAAGCAGAACACATTGTTGGAGTGTCAGAATGCATAGAAAGAAGGCAAGTAAGCGTTCTATGGCTTTATTTCGCTTAGTTGCTTTCTCTTGAGTAGAAATGCATCTGCACTCCAGTAATAAGCACCTTTGTAAAATGAGCCAAATTGAAGCAGAATACATTGTTGGAGTGTCAGAATGCATAGATAGAAGGCAAATAAGCGTTCTATGGCTTTATTTCGCTTAGTTGCTTACTCTTCAGTAGAACTGCATGTTCACTCCAGAAATAAGCACCTTTGTTAAATGAGCCAAATTGAAGCAGAACACATTGTTGGAGTGTCAGAATGCATAGATAGAAGGCAAATAACCGTTCTATGGCTTTATTTCGCTTAGTTGCTTACTCTTGAATAGAAATGCATCTGCACACCAGAAATGAGCACCTTTTTAAAATGAGCCAAATTGAAGCAGAACACATTGTTGGAGTGTCAGAATGCATAGAAAGAAGGCAAGTAAGCGTTCTATGGCTTTATTTCGCTTAGTTGCTTTCTCTTGAGTAGAAATGCATCTGCACTCCAGTAATAAGCACCTTTGTAAAATGAGCCAAATTGAAGCAGAATACATTGTTGGAGTGTCAGAATGCATAGATAGAAGGCAAATAAGCGTTCTATGGCTTTATTTCGCTTAGTTGCTTACTCTTCAGTAGAACTGCATGTTCACTCCAGAAATAAGCACCTTTGTTAAATGAGCCAAATTGAAGCAGAACACATTGTTGGAGTGTCAGAATGCATAGATAGAAGGCAAATAACCGTTCTATGGCTTTATTTCGCTTAGTTGCTTACTCTTGAATAGAAATGCATCTGCACACCAGAAATGAGCACCTTTTTAAAATGAGCCAAATTGAAGCAGAACACATTGTTGGAGTGTCAGAATGCATAGATAGAAGGCAAATAACCGTTCTATGGCTTTATTTCGCTTAGTTGCTTACTCTTGAGTAGAAATGCATCTGCACTCCAGTAATAAGCACCTTTGTTAAATGAGCCAAATTGAAGCAGAACACATTGTTGGAGTGTCAGAATGCATAGATAGAAGGCAAATAACCGTTCTATGGCTTTATTTCGCTTAGTTGCTTACTCTTGAATAGAAATGCATCTGCACACCAGAAATGAGCACCTTTTTAAAATGAGCCAAATTGAAGCAGAACACATTGTTGGGGTGTCAGAATGCATAGAAAGAAGGCAAGTAAGCGTTCTATGGCTTTATTTCGCTTAGTTGCTTACTCTTGAGTAGAACTGCATGTTCACGCCAGGAAAAAAGCACCTTCGTAAAATAAGTCAAATTGAAGCAGAACACATTGTTGGAATGTCAGAATGCATAGATAGAAGGCAAATAAGCGTTCTATGGCTTTATTTCGCTTAGTTGCTTACTCTTGAGTAGAACTGCATGTTCACTCCAGAAATAAGCACCTTTGTAAATTGAGCCAAATTGAAGCAGAACACATTGTTGGAGTGTCAGAATGCATAGATAGAAGGCAAATAAGCGTTCTATGGCTTTATTTCGCTTAGTTGCTTACTCTTGAGTAGAACTGCATGTTTACTCCTGAAATATGCACCGTTGTAAATTGAGCCAAACTTAAGCAAAACACGTTGTTGGAGTGTCAGAATGCATAGATAGAAGGCAAATAAGCGTTCTATGGCTTTATTTCGCTTAGTTGCTTACTCTTGAGTAGAACTGCATCTGCACTCCAGAAATATGCACCGTTGTAAAATGAGCCATATTGAAGCAGAACACATTGATGGAGAGTCAGAATGCATGGATAGAAGGCAAATAAGCGTTCTATGGCTTTATTTCGCTTAGTTGCTTACTCTTGAGTAGAACTGCATATTCACTCCAGAAATAAGCAACTTTGTAAAATGAGCCAAATTGACGCAGAACACATTGTTGGAGTGTCAGAATGCATAGATAGGAGGCAAATAAGCGTTCTATGGCTTTATTTCGCTTAGTTGCTTACTCTTGAGTAGAACTGCATCAGCACTCCAGAAATAAGCAACTTTGTAAAATGAGCCAAATTGAAGCAAAACACATTGTTGGAGTGTCAGAATGCATAGAAAGAAGGAAAGTAAGCGTTCTATGGCTTTTTTTCGCTTAGTTGCTTACTCTTGAGTAGAACTGCATATTCACTCCAGAAATAAGCAACTTTGTAAAATGAGCCAAAGTGAAGCAGAACACTTTGTTGGAGTGTCAGAATGCATAGATAGGAGGCAAATAAGCGTTCTATGGCTTTATTTCGCTTAGTTGCTTACTCTTGAGTAGAACTGCATATTCACTCCAGAAATAAGCAACTTTGTAAAATGAGCCAAAGTGAAGCAGAACACTTTGTTGGAGTGTCAGAATGCATAGAAAGAAGGAAAGTAAGCGTTCTATGGCTTTATTTCGCTTAGTTGCTTACTCTTGAGTAGAACTGCATATTCACTCCAGAATTAAGAAACTTTGTAAATTGAGCCAAATTGAAGCAGAACACATTGTTGGAGTGTCAGAATGCATAGATAGGAGGCAAATAAGCGTTCTATGGCTTTATTTCGCTTAGTTGCTTACTCTTGAGTAGAACTGCATCCGCACTCCAGAAATAAGCAACTTTGTAAAATGAGCCAAATTGAAGCAAAACACATTGTTGGAGTGTCAGAATGCATAGAAAGAAGGAAAGTAAGCGTTCTATGGCTTTATTTCGCTTAGTTGCTTACTCTTGAGTAGAACTGCATATTCACTCCAGAAATAAGCAACTTTGTAAAATGAGCCAAAGTGAAGCAGAACACTTTGTTGGAGTGTCAGAATGCATAGATAGGAGGCAAATAAGCGTTCTATGGCTTTATTTCGCTTAGTTGCTTACTCTTGAGTAGAACTGCATATTCACTCCAGAAATAAGCAACTTTGTAAAATGAGCCAAATTGAAGCAGAACACATTGTTGGAGTGTCAGAATGCATAGATAGGAGGCAAATAAGCGTTCTATGGCTTTATTTCGCTTAGTTGCTTACTCTTGAGTAGAACTGCATCCGCACTCCAGAAATAAGCAACTTTGTAAAATGAGCCAAATTGAAGCAAAACACATTGTTGGAGTGTCAGAATGCATAGAAAGAAGGAAAGTAAGCGTTCTATGGCTTTATTTTGCTTAGTTGCTTCCTCTTGAGTAGAACTGCATCTGCACTCCAGTAATAAGCACCGTTGTAAATTGAGCCAAATTTAAGCAAAACATGTTGTTGGAGTGTCAGAATGCATGGATAGAAGGCAAATAAGCGTTCTATGGCTTTATTTCACTTAGTTGCTTACTCTTGAGTAGAACAGCATCCGCACTCCAGAAATAAGCACCTTTGTAAAATGAGCCTAATTGAAGCAGAACACATTGTTGGAGTGTCAGAATGCATAGAAAGAAGGCAAGTAAGCGTTCTATGGCTTTATTTCGCTTAGTTGCTTACTCTTGAGTAGAAATGCATCTGCACTCCAGTAATAAGCACCTTTGTAAAATGAGCCAAATTGAATCAGAACACATTCTGGAGTGTCAGAATGCATAGATAGAAGGCAAATAAGCGTTCTATGGCTTTATTTCGCTTAGTTGCTTACTCTTGAGTAGAACTGCATCCACACTCCAGAAATAAGCACCTTCGTAAAATGAGCCAAACTTAAGCAAAACACGTTGTTGGAGTGTCAGAATGCATAGATAGAAGGCAAATAAGCGTTCTATGGCTTTATTTCGCTTAGTTGCTTACTCTTGAGTAGAACTGCATCCGCACTCCAGAAATAAGCAACTTTGTAAAATGAGCCAAATTGAAGCAAAACACATTGTTGGAGTGTCAGAATGCATAGAAAGAAGGAAAGTAAGCGTTCTATGGCTTTTTTTCGCTTAGTTGCTTACTCTTGAGTAGAACTGCATATTCACTCCAGAAATAAGCAACTTTGTAAAATGAGCCAAATTGACGCAGAACACATTGTTGGAGTGTCAGAATGCATAGATAGGAGGCAAATAAGCGTTCTATGGCTTTATTTCGCTTAGTTGCTTACTCTTGAGTAGAACTGCATCCGCACTCCAGAAATAAGCAACTTTGTAAAATGAGCCAAATTGAAGCAAAACACATTGTTGGAGTGTCAGAATGCATAGAAAGAAGGAAAGTAAGCGTTCTATGGCTTTATTTCGCTTAGTTGCTTACTCTTGAGTAGAACTGCATATTCACTCCAGAAATAAGCAACTTTGTAAAATGAGCCAAAGTGAAGCAGAACACTTTGTTGGAGTGTCAGAATGCATAGATAGGAGGCAAATAAGCGTTCTATGGCTTTATTTCGCTTAGTTGCTTACTCTTGAGTAGAACTGCATATTCACTCCAGAAATAAGCAACTTTGTAAAATGAGCCAAATTGAAGCAGAACACATTGTTGGAGTGTCAGAATGCATAGATAGGAGGCAAATAAGCGTTCTATGGCTTTATTTCGCTTAGTTGCTTACTCTTGAGTAGAAATGCATCTGCACTCCAGTAATAAGCACCTTTGTAAAATGAGCCAAATTGAAGCAGAACACATTCTGGAGTGTCAGAATGCATAGATAGAAGGCAAATAAGCGTTCTATGGCTTTATTTCGCTTAGTTGCTTACTGTTGAGTAGAAATGCATCTGCACTCCTGAAATAAGCACCTTTGTAAAATGAGCCAAATTGAATCAGAACACATTCTGGAGTGTCAGAATGCATAGATAGAAGGCAAATAAGCGTTCTATGGCTTTATTTCGCTTAGTTGCTTACTCTTGAGTAGAACTGCATATTCACTCCAGAAATAAGCAACTTTGTAAAATGAGCCAAATTGACGCAGAACACATTGTTGGAGTGTCAGAATGCATAGATAGGAGGCAAATAAGCGTTCTATGGCTTTATTTCGCTTAGTTGCTTACTCTTGAGTAGAACTGCATCCGCACTCCAGAAATAAGCAACTTTGTAAAATGAGCCAAATTGAAGCAAAACACATTGTTGGAGTGTCAGAATGCATAGAAAGAAGGAAAGTAAGCGTTCTATGGCTTTATTTTGCTTAGTTGCTTACTCTTGAGTAGAACTGCATCTGCACTCCAGTAATAAGCACCGTTGTAAATTGAGCCAAATTTAAGCAAAACATGTTGTTGGAGTGTCAGAATGCATGGATAGAAGGCAAATAAGCATTCTATGGCTTTATTTCGCTTAGTTGCTTACTCTTGAGTAGAAATGCATCTGCACTCCTGAAATGAGCACCTTTGTAAAATGAGCCAAATTGAAGCAGAACACATTGTTGGAGTGTCAGAATGCATAGATAGAAGGCAAATAAGCGTTCTATGGCTTTATTTCACTTAGTTGCTTACTCTTGAGTAGAACAGCATCCGCACTCCAGAAATAAGCACCTTCGTAAAATGAGCCTAATTGAAGCAGAACACATTGTTGGAGTGTCAGAATGCATAGAAAGAAGGCAAGTAAGCGTTCTATGGCTTTATTTCGCTTAGTTGCTTACTCTTGAGTAGAAATGCATCTGCACTCCAGTAATAAGCACCTTTGTAAAATGAGCCAAATTGAAGCAGAACACATTCTGGAGTGTCAGAATGCATAGATAGAAGGCAAATAAGCGTTCTATGGCTTTATTTCGCTTAGTTGCTTACTGTTGAGTAGAAATGCATCTGCACTCCTGAAATAAGCACCTTTGTAAAATGAGCCAAACTTAAGCAAAACACGTTGTTGGAGTGTCAGAATGCATAGATAGAAGGCAAATAAGCGTTCTATGGCTTTATTTCGCTTAGTTGCTTACTCTTGACTAGAACTGCATCCACACTCCAGAAATAAGCACCTTTGTAAAATGAGCCAAACTTAAGCAAAACACATTGTTGGAGTGTCAGACTGCATAGATAGAAGGCAAATAAGCGTTCTATGGCTTTATTTCGCTTAGTTGCTTACTCTTGAGTAGAACTGCATCTGCACTCCAGAAATATGCACCGTTGTAAAATGAGCCATATTGAAGCAGAACACATTGATGGAGTGTCAGAATGCATGGATAGAAGGCAAATAAGCGTTCTATGGCTTTATTTCGCTTAGTTGCTTACTCTTGAGTAGAACTGCATATTCACTCCAGAAATAAGCAACTTTGTAAAATGAGCCAAATTGACGCAGAACACATTGTTGGAGTGTCAGAATGCATAGATAGGAGGCAAATAAGCGTTCTATGGCTTTATTTCGCTTAGTTGCTTACTCTTGAGTAGAACTGCATCCGCACTCCAGAAATAAGCAACTTTGTAAAATGAGCCAAATTGAAGCAAAACATGTTGTTGGAGTGTCAGAATGCATGGATAGAAGGCAAATAAGCGTTCTATGGCTTTATTTCACTTAGTTGCTTACTCTTGAGTAGAACAGCATCCGCACTCCAGAAATAAGCACCTTTGTAAAATGAGCCTAATTGAAGCAGAACACATTGTTGGAGTGTCAGAATGCATAGAAAGAAGGCAAGTAAGCGTTCTATGGCTTTATTTCGCTTAGTTGCTTACTGTTGAGTAGAAATGCATCTGCACTCCTGAAATAAGCACCTTTGTAAAATGAGCCAAATTGAAGCAGAACACATTCTGGAGTGTCAGAATGCATAGATAGAAGGCAAATAAGCGTTCTATGGCTTTATTTCGCTTAGTTGCTTACTCTTGAGTAGAACTGCATCCACACTCCAGAAATAAGCACCTTTGTAAAATGAGCCAAATTGAAGCAGAACACATTCTGGAGTGTCAGAATGCATAGATAGAAGGCAAATAAGCGTTCTATGGCTTTATTTCGCTTAGTTGCTTACTCTTGAGTAGAACTGCATCCACACTCCAGAAATAAGCACCTTTGTAAAATGAGCCAAATTGACGCAGAACACATTGTTGGAGTGTCAGAATGCATAGATAGGAGGCAAATAAGCGTTCTATGGCTTTTTTTCGCTTAGTTGCTTACTCTTGAGTAGAACTGCATATTCACTCCAGAAATAAGAAACTTTGTAAATTGAGCCAAATTGAAGCAGAACACATTGTTGGAGTGTCAGAATGCATAGATAGGAGGCAAATAAGCGTTCTATGGCTTTATTTCGCTTAGTTGCTTACTCTTGAGTAGAACTGCATCCGCACTCCAGAAATAAGCAACTTTGTAAAATGAGCCAAATTGAAGCAAAACACATTGTTGGAGTGTCAGAATGCATAGAAAGAAGGAAAGTAAGCGTTCTATGGCTTTATTTCGCTTAGTTGCTTACTCTTGAGTAGAACTGCATATTCACTCCAGAAATAAGCAACTTTGTAAAATGAGCCAAAGTGAAGCAGAACACTTTGTTGGAGTGTCAGAATGCATAGATAGGAGGCAAATAAGCGTTCTATGGCTTTATTTCGCTTAGTTGCTTACTCTTGAGTAGAACTGCATATTCACTCCAGAAATAAGCAACTTTGTAAAATGAGCCAAATTGAAGCAGAACACATTGTTGGAGTGTCAGAATGCATAGATAGGAGGCAAATAAGCGTTCTATGGCTTTATTTCGCTTAGTTGCTTACTCTTGAGTAGAACTGCATCCGCACTCCAGAAATAAGCAACTTTGTAAAATGAGCCAAATTGAAGCAAAACACATTGTTGGAGTGTCAGAATGCATAGAAAGAAGGAAAGTAAGCGTTCTATGGCTTTATTTTGCTTAGTTGCTTACTCTTGAGTAGAACTGCATCTGCACTCCAGTAATAAGCACCGTTGTAAATTGAGCCAAATTTAAGCAAAACATGTTGTTGGAGTGTCAGAATGCATGGATAGAAGGCAAATAAGCGTTCTATGGCTTTATTTCACTTAGTTGCTTACTCTTGAGTAGAACAGCATCCGCACTCCAGAAATAAGCACCTTTGTAAAATGAGCCTAATTGAAGCAGAACACATTGTTGGAGTGTCAGAATGCATAGAAAGAAGGCAAGTAAGCGTTCTATGGCTTTATTTCGCTTAGTTGCTTACTCTTGAGTAGAAATGCATCTGCACTCCAGTAATAAGCACCTTTGTAAAATGAGCCAAATTGAAGCAGAACACATTCTGGAGTGTCAGAATGCATAGATAGAAGGCAAATAAGCGTTCTATAGCTTTATTTCGCTTAGTTGCTTACTGTTGAGGAGAAATGCATCTGCACTCCTGAAATAAGCACCTTTGTAAAATGAGCCAAATTGAATCAGAACACATTCTGGAGTGTCAGAATGCATAGATAGAAGGCAAATAAGCGTTCTATGGCTTTATTTCGCTTAGTTGCTTACTCTTGAGTAGAACTGCATCCACACTCCAGAAATAAGCACCTTTGTAAAATGAGCCAAACTTAAGCAAAACACGTTGTTGGAGTGTCAGACTGCATAGATAGAAGGCAAATAAGCGTTCTATGGCTTTATTTCGCTTAGTTGCTTACTCTTGAGTAGAACTGCATCCGCACTCCAGAAATAAGCAACTTTGTAAAATGAGCCAAATTGAAGCAAAACACATTGTTGGAGTGTCAGAATGCATAGAAAGAAGGAAAGTAAGCGTTCTATGGCTTTATTTTGCTTAGTTGCTTACTCTTGAGTAGAACTGCATCTGCACTCCAGTAATAAGCACCGTTGTAAATTGAGCCAAATTTAAGCAAAACATGTTGTTGGAGTGTCAGAATGCATGGATAGAAGGCAAATAAGCATTCTATGGCTTTATTTCGCTTAGTTGCTTACTCTTGAGTAGAAATGCATCTGCACTCCTGAAATGAGCACCTTTGTAAAATGAGCCAAATTGAAGCAGAACACATTGTTGGAGTGTCAGAATGCATAGATAGAAGGCAAATAAGCGTTCTATGGCTTTATTTCACTTAGTTGCTTACTCTTGAGTAGAACAGCATCCGCACTCCAGAAATAAGCACCTTCGTAAAATGAGCCTAATTGAAGCAGAACACATTGTTGGAGTGTCAGAATGCATAGAAAGAAGGCAAGTAAGCGTTCTATGGCTTTATTTCGCTTAGTTGCTTACTCTTGAGTAGAAATGCATCTGCACTCCAGTAATAAGCACCTTTGTAAAATGAGCCAAATTGAAGCAGAACACATTCTGGAGTGTCAGAATGCATAGATAGAAGGCAAATAAGCGTTCTATGGCTTTATTTCGCTTAGTTGCTTACTGTTGAGTAGAAATGCATCTGCACTCCTGAAATAAGCACCTTTGTAAAATGAGCCAAATTGAAGCAGAACACATTCTGGAGTGTCAGAATGCATAGATAGAAGGCAAATAAGCGTTCTATGGCTTTATTTCGCTTAGTTGCTTACTCTTGACTAGAACTGCATCCACACTCCAGAAATAAGCACCTTTGTAAAATGAGCCAAACTTAAGCAAAACACGTTGTTGGAGTGTCAGACTGCATAGATAGAAGGCAAATAAGCGTTCTATGGCTTTATTTCGCTTAGTTGCTTACTCTTGAGTAGAACTGCATCTGCACTCCAGAAATATGCACCGTTGTAAAATGAGCCATATTGAAGCAGAACACATTGTTGGAGTGTCAGAATGCATAGATAGGAGGCAAATAAGCGTTCTATGGCTTTATTTCGCTTAGTTGCTTACTCTTGAGTAGAACTGCATATTCACTCCAGAAATAAGCAACTTTGTAAAATGAGCCAAATTGACGCAGAACACATTGTTGGAGTGTCAGAATGCATAGATAGGAGGCAAATAAGCGTTCTATGGCTTTATTTCGCTTAGTTGCTTACTCTTGAGTAGAACTGCATCCGCACTCCAGAAATAAGCAACTTTGTAAAATGAGCCAAATTGAAGCAAAACACATTGTTGGAGTGTCAGAATGCATAGAAAGAAGGAAAGTAAGCGTTCTATGGCTTTATTTCGCTTAGTTGCTTACTCTTGAGTAGAACTGCATATTCACTCCAGAAATAAGCAACTTTGTAAAATGAGCCAAAGTGAAGCAGAACACTTTGTTGGAGTGTCAGAATGCATAGATAGGAGGCAAATAAGCGTTCTATGGCTTTATTTCGCTTAGGTGCTTACTCTTGAGTAGAACTGCATATTCACTCCAGAAATAAGCAACTTTGTAAAATGAGCCAAATTGAAGCAGAACACATTGTTGGAGTGTCAGAATGCATAGATAGGAGGCGAATAAGCGTTCTATGGCTTTATTTCGCTTAGTTGCTTACTCTTGAGTAGAACTGCATCCGCACTCCAGAAATAAGCAACTTTGTAAAATGAGCCAAATTGAAGCAAAACACATTGTTGGAGTGTCAGAATGCATAGAATGAAGGAAAGTAAGCGTTCTATGGCTTTATTTTGCTTAGTTGCTTACTCTTGAGTAGAACTGCATCTGCACTCCAGTAATAAGCACCGTTGTAAATTGAGCCAAATTTAAGCAAAACATGTTGTTGGAGTGTCAGAATGCATGGATAGAAGGCAAATAAGCGTTCTATGGCTTTATTTCGCTTAGTTGCTTACTCTTGAGTAGAAATGCATCTGCACTCCTGAAATGAGCACCTTTGTAAAATGAGCCAAATTGAAGCAGAACACATTGTTGGAGTGACAGAATGCATAGATAGAAGGCAAATAAGCGTTCTATGGCTTTATTTCACTTAGTTGCTTACTCTTGAGTAGAACAGCATCCGCACTCCAGAAATAAGCACCTTTGTAAAATGAGCCTAATTGAAGCAGAACACATTGTTGGAGTGTCAGAATGCATAGAAAGAAGGCAAGTAAGCGTTCTATGGCTTTATTTCGCTTAGTTGCTTACTCTTGAGTAGAAATGCATCTGCACTCCAGTAATAAGCACCTTTGTAAAATGAGCCAAATTGAAGCAGAACACATTCTGGAGTGTCAGAATGCATAGATAGAAGGCAAATAAGCGTTCTATGGCTTTATTTCGCTTAGTTGCTTACTGTTGAGTAGAAATGCATCTGCACTCCTGAAATAAGCACCTTTGTAAAATGAGCCAAATTGAAGCAGAACACATTCTGGAGTGTCAGAATGCATAGATAGAAGGCAAATAAGCGTTCTATGGCTTTATTTCGCTTAGTTGCTTACTCTTGAGTAGAACTGCATCCACACTCCAGAAATAAGCACCTTTGTAAAATGAGCCAAATTGACGCAGAACACATTGTTGGAGTGTCAGAATGCATAGATAGGAGGCAAATAAGCGTTCTATGGCTTTATTTCGCTTAGTTGCTTACTCTTGAGTAGAACTGCATCCGCACTCCAGAAATAAGCAACTTTGTAAAATGAGCCAAATTGAAGCAAAACACATTGTTGGAGTGTCAGAATGCATAGAAAGAAGGAAAGTAAGCGTTCTATGGCTTTATTTTGCTTAGTTGCTTACTCTTGAGTAGAACTGCATCTGCACTCCAGTAATAAGCACCGTTGTAAATTGAGCCAAATTTAAGCAAAACATGTTGTTGGAGTGTCAGAATGCATGGATAGAAGGCAAATAAGCATTCTATGGCTTTATTTCGCTTAGTTGCTTACTCTTGAGTAGAAATGCATCTGCACTCCTGAAATGAGCACCTTTGTAAAATGAGCCAAATTGAAGCAGAACACATTGTTGGAGTGTCAGAATGCATAGATAGAAGGCAAATAAGCGTTCTATGGCTTTATTTCACTTAGTTGCTTACTCTTGAGTAGAACAGCATCCGCACTCCAGAAATAAGCACCTTCGTAAAATGAGCCTAATTGAAGCAGAACACATTGTTGGAGTGTCAGAATGCATAGAAAGAAGGCAAGTAAGCGTTCTATGGCTTTATTTCGCTTAGTTGCTTACTCTTGAGTAGAAATGCATCTGCACTCCAGTAATAAGCACCTTTGTAAAATGAGCCAAACTTAAGCAAAACACGTTGTTGGAGTGTCAGAATGCATAGATAGAAGGCAAATAAGCGTTCTATGGCTTTATTTCGCTTAGTTGCTTACTCTTGAGTAGAACTGCATCCACACTCCAGAAATAAGCACCTTTGTAAAATGAGCCAAACTTAAGCAAAACATGTTGTTGGAGTGTCAGACTGCATAGATAGAAGGCAAATAAGCGTTCTATGGCTTTATTTCGCTTAGTTGCTTACTCTTGAGTAGAACTGCATCTGCACTCCAGAAATATGCACCGTTGTAAAATGAGCCATATTGAAGCAGAACACATTGATGGAGTGTCAGAATGCATGGATAGAAGGCAAATAAGCGTTCTATGGCTTTATTTCGCTTAGTTGCTTACTCTTGAGTAGAACTGCATATTCACTCCAGAAATAAGCAACTTTGTAAAATGAGCCAAATTGACGCAGAACACATTGTTGGAGTGTCAGAATGCATAGATAGGAGGCAAATAAGCGTTCTATGGCTTTATTTCGCTTAGTTGCTTACTCTTGAGTAGAACTGCATCCGCACTCCAGAAATAAGCAACTTTGTAAAATGAGCCAAATTGAAGCAAAACACATTGTTGGAGTGTCAGAATGCATAGAAAGAAGGAAAGTAAGCGTTCTATGGCTTTATTTCGCTTAGTTGCTTACTCTTGAGTAGAACTGCATATTCACTCCAGAAATAAGCAACTTTGTAAAATGAGCCAAAGTGAAGCAGAACACTTTGTTGGAGTGTCAGAATGCATAGATAGGAGGCAAATAAGCGTTCTATGGCTTTATTTCGCTTAGTTGCTTACTCTTGAGTAGAACTGCATATTCACTCCAGAAATAAGCAACTTTGTAAAATGAGCCAAATTGAAGCAGAACACATTGTTGGAGTGTCAGAATGCATAGATAGGAGGCGAATAAGCGTTCTATGGCTTTATTTCGCTTAGTTGCTTACTCTTGAGTAGAACTGCATGTTCACTCCAGAAATAAGCAACTTTGTAAAATGAGCCAAATTGAAGCAAAACACATTGTTGGAGTGTCAGAATGCATAGAAAGAAGGAAAGTAAGCGTTCTATGGCTTTATTTCGCTTAGTTGCTTACTCTTGAGTAGAAATGCATCTGCACTCCAGTAATAAGCACCTTTGTAAAATGAGCCAAATTGAAGCAGAACACATTCTGGAGTGTCAGAATGCATAGATAGAAGGCAAATAAGCGTTCTATGGCTTTATTTCGCTTAGTTGCTTACTGTTGAGTAGAAATGCATCTGCACTCCTGAAATAAGCACCTTTGTAAAATGAGCCAAATTGAAGCAGAACACATTCTGGAGTGTCAGAATGCATAGATAGAAGGCAAATAAGCGTTCTATGGCTTTATTTCGCTTAGTTGCTTACTCTTGAGTAGAACTGCATCCACACTCCAGAAATAAGCACCTTTGTAAAATGAGCCAAATTGACGCAGAACACATTGTTGGAGTGTCAGAATGCATAGATAGGAGGCAAATAAGCGTTCTATGGCTTTATTTCGCTTAGTTGCTTACTCTTGAGTAGAACTGCATATTCACTCCAGAAATAAGCAACTTTGTAAAATGAGCCAAATTGAAGCAGAAAAACATTGTTGGAGTGTCAGAATGCATAGATAGGAGGCAAATAAGCTTTCTATGGCTTTATTTCGCTTAGTTGCTTACTCTTGAGTAGAACTGCATATTCACTCCAGAATTAAGCAACTTTGTAAAATGAGCCAAATTGACGCAGAACACATTGTTGGAGTGTCAGAATGCATAGATAGGAGGCAAATAAGCGTTCTATGGCTTTATTTCGCTTAGTTGCTTACTCTTGAGTAGAACTGCATCCGCACTCCAGAAATAAGCAACTTTGTAAAATGAGCCAAATTGAAGCAAAACACATTGTTGGAGTGTCAGAATGCATAGAAAGAAGGAAAGTAAGCGTTCTATGGCTTTATTTCGCTTAGTTGCTTACTCTTGAGTAGAACTGCATATTCACTCCAGAAATAAGCAACTTTGTAAAATGAGCAAAATTGAAGCAGAACACATTGTTGGAGTGTCAGAATGCATAGATAGGAGGCAAATAAGCGTTCTATGGCTTTATTTCGCTTAGTTGCTTACTCTTGAGTAGAACTGCATCCGCACTCCAGAAATAAGCAACTTTGTAAAATGAGCCAAATTGACGCAGAACACATTGTTGGAGTGTCAGAATGCATAGAAAGAAGGAAAGTAAGCGTTCTATGGCTTTATTTTGCTTAGTTGCTTACTCTTGAGTAGAACTGCATCTGCACTCCAGTAATAAGCACCGTTGTAAATTGAGCCAAATTTAAGCAAAACATGTTGTTGGAGTGTCAGAATGCATGGATAGAAGGCAAATAAGCGTTCTATGGCTTTATTTCGCTTAGTTGCTTACTCTTGAGTAGAACAGCATCCGCACTCCAGAAATAAGCACCTTTGTAAAATGAGCCAAATTGAAGCAGAACACATTCTGGAGTGTCAGAATGCATAGATAGAAGGCAAATAAGCGTTCTATGGCTTTATTTCGCTAAGTTGCTTACTCTTGAGTAGAACTGCATGTTCACTCCAGAAATAAGCACCTTTGTCAATTGAGCCATATTGAAGCAGAACACATTGATGGCGTGTCAGAATGCATAGATAGAAGGCAAAAAAGCGTTCTATGGCTTTATTTCGCTTAGTTGCTTACTCTTGAGTAGAACTGCATCTGCACTCCTGAAATATGCACCGTTGTAAATTGAGCCAAATTTAAGCAAAACACGTTGTTGGAGTGTCAGAATGCATAGATAGAAGGCAAATAAGCGTTCTATGGCTTTATTTCACTTAGTTGCTTACTCTTGAGTAGAACCACATATTCACTCCAGAAATAAGCAACTTTGTAAATTGAGCCAAATTGAGGCAGAACACATTGTTGGAGTGTCAGAATGCATAGATAGAAGGCAAATAAGCGTTCTATGGCTTTATTTCGCTTAGTTGCTTACTCTTGAGTAGAAATGCATCTGCACTCCAGTAATAAGCACCTTTTTAAAATGAGCCAAATTGAAGCAGAACACATTGTTGGAGTGTCAGAATGCATAGAAAGAAGGCAAGTAAGCGTTCTATGGCTTTATTTCGCTTAGTTGCTTACTCTTGAGTAGAACTGCATGTTCACTCCAGAAATAAGCACCTTTGTAAAATGAGCCAAATTGAAGCAGAACACATTGTTGGAGTGTCAGAATGCATAGATAGAAGGCAAATAAGCGTTCTATGGCTTTATTTCGCTTAGTTGCTTACTCTTGAGTAGAAATGCATATTCACTCCAGAAATAAGCACCTTTGTAAAATGAGCCAAAATGAAGCAGAACACATTGTTGGAGTGTCAGAATGCATAGATAGAAAGCAAATAAGCGTTCTATGGCTTTATTTCGCTTAGTTGCTTACTCTTGAATAGAAATGCATCTGCACGCCAGAAATGAGCACCTTTGTAAAATGAGCCAAATTGAAGCAGAACACATTGTTGGAGTGTCAGAATGCATAGATAGAAAGCAAATAAGCGTTCTATGGCTTTATTTCGCTTAGTTGCTTACTCTTGAATAGAAATGCATCTGCACGCCAGAAATAAGCACCTTTGTAAAATGAGCCAAATTGAAGCAGAACACATTGTTGGAGTGTCAGAATGCATAGAAAGAAGGGAAGTAAGCATTCTATGGCTTTATTTCGCTTAGTTGCTTACTCTTGAGTAGAACTGCATATTCACTCCAGAAATAAGCAACTTTGTAAAATGAGCCAAATTGAAGCAGAAAAACATTGTTGGAGTGTCAGAATGCATAGATAGGAGGCAAATAAGCTTTCTATGGCTTTATTTCGCTTAGTTGCTTACTCTTGAGTAGAACTGCATATTCACTCCAGAAATAAGCAACTTTGTAAAATGAGCCAAATTGACGCAGAACACATTGTTGGAGTGTCAGAATGCATAGATAGGAGGCACATGAGCGTTCTATGGCTTTATTTCGCTTAGTTGCTTACTCTTGAGTAGAACTGCATCCGCACTCCAGAAATAAGCAACTTTGTAAAATGAGCCAAATTGAAGCAAAACACATTGTTGGAGTGTCAGAATGCATAGAAAGAAGGAAAGTAAGCGTTCTATGGCTTTATTTCGCTTAGTTGCTTACTCTTGAGTAGAACTGCATATTCACTCCAGAAATAAGCAACTTTGTAAAATGAGCAAAATTGAAGCAGAACACATTGTTGGAGTGTCAGAATGCATAGATAGGAGGCAAATAAGCGTTCTATGGCTTTATTTCGCTTAGTTGCTTACTCTTGAGTAGAACTGCATCCGCACTCCAGAAATAAGCAACTTTGTAAAATGAGCCAAATTGAAGCAGAACACATTGTTGGAGTGTCAGAATGCATAGATAGAAGGCAAATAAGCGTTCTATGGCTTTATTTCGCTTAGTTGCTTACTCTTGAGTAGAAATGCATATTCACTCCAGAAATAAGCACCTTTGTAAAATGAGCCAAAATGAAGCAGAACACATTGTTGGAGTGTCAGAATGCATAGATAGAAAGCAAATAAGCGTTCTATGGCTTTATTTCGCTTAGTTGCTTACTCTTGAATAGAAATGCATCTGCACGCCAGAAATGAGCACCTTTGTAAAATGAGCCAAATTGAAGCAGAACACATTGTTGGAGTGTCAGAATGCATAGATAGAAAGCAAATAAGCGTTCTATGGCTTTATTTCGCTTAGTTGCTTACTCTTGAATAGAAATGCATCTGCACGCCAGAAATAAGCACCTTTGTAAAATGAGCCAAATTGAAGCAGAACACATTGTTGGAGTGTCAGAATGCATAGAAAGAAGGGAAGTAAGCATTCTATGGCTTTATTTCGCTTAGTTGCTTACTCTTGAGTAGAACTGCATATTCACTCCAGAAATAAGCAACTTTGTAAAATGAGCCAAATTGAAGCAGAAAAACATTGTTGGAGTGTCAGAATGCATAGATAGGAGGCAAATAAGCTTTCTATGGCTTTATTTCGCTTAGTTGCTTACTCTTGAGTAGAACTGCATATTCACTCCAGAAATAAGCAACTTTGTAAAATGAGCCAAATTGACGCAGAACACATTGTTGGAGTGTCAGAATGCATAGATAGGAGGCAAATAAGCGTTCTATGGCTTTATTTCGCTTAGTTGCTTACTCTTGAGTAGAACTGCATCCGCACTCCAGAAATAAGCAACTTTGTAAAATGAGCCAAATTGAAGCAAAACACATTGTTGGAGTGTCAGAATGCATAGAAAGAAGGAAAGTAAGCGTTCTATGGCTTTATTTCGCTTAGTTGCTTACTCTTGAGTAGAACTGCATATTCACTCCAGAAATAAGCAACTTTGTAAAATGAGCAAAATTGAAGCAGAACACATTGTTGGAGTGTCAGAATGCATAGATAGAAGGCAAATAAGCGTTCTATGGCTTTATTTCGCTTAGTTGCTTACTCTTGAGTAGAAATGCATCTGCACTCCTGAAATGAGCACCTTTGTAAAATGATCCAAATCGAAGCAGAAAACATTGTTGGAGTGTCAGAATGCATAGATAGAAGGCAAATAAGCGTTCTATGGCTTTATTTCACTTAGTTGCTTACTCTTGAGTAGAACAGCATCCGCACTCCAGAAATAAGCACCTTTGTAAAATGAGCCTAATTGAAGCAGAACACATTGTTGGAGTGTCAGAATGCATAGAAAGAAGGCAAGTAAGCGTTCTATGGCTTTATTTCGCTTAGTTGCTTACTCTTGAGTAGAAATGCATCTGCACGCCAGAAATAAGCACCTTTGTAAAATGAGCCAAATTGAAGCAGAACACATTGTTGGAGTGTCAGAATGCATAGAAAGAAGGGAAGTAAGCATTCTATGGCTTTATTTCGCTTAGTTGCTTACTCTTGAGTAGAACTGCATATTCACTCCAGAAATAAGCAACTTTGTAAAATGAGCCAAATTGAAGCAGAAAAACATTGTTGGAGTGTCAGAATGCATAGATAGGAGGCAAATAAGCTTTCTATGGCTTTATTTCGCTTAGTTGCTTACTCTTGAGTAGAACTGCATATTCACTCCAGAAATAAGCAACTTTGTAAAATGAGCCAAATTGACGCAGAACACATTGTTGGAGTGTCAGAATGCATAGATAGGAGGCAAATAAGCGTTCTATGGCTTTATTTCGCTTAGTTGCTTACTCTTGAGTAGAACTGCATCCGCACTCCAGAAATAAGCAACTTTGTAAAATGAGCCAAATTGAAGCAAAACACATTGTTGGAGTGTCAGAATGCATAGAAAGAAGGAAAGTAAGCGTTCTATGGCTTTATTTCGCTTAGTTGCTTACTCTTGAGTAGAACTGCATATTCACTCCAGAAATAAGCAACTTTGTAAAATGAGCAAAATTGAAGCAGAACACATTGTTGGAGTGTCAGAATGCATAGATAGAAGGCAAATAAGCGTTCTATGGCTTTATTTCGCTTAGTTGCTTACTCTTGAGTAGAAATGCATCTGCACTCCTGAAATGAGCACCTTTGTAAAATGATCCAAATCGAAGCAGAAAACATTGTTGGAGTGTCAGAATGCATAGATAGAAGGCAAATAAGCGTTCTATGGCTTTATTTCACTTAGTTGCTTACTCTTGAGTAGAACAGCATCCGCACTCCAGAAATAAGCACCTTTGTAAAATGAGCCTAATTGAAGCAGAACACATTGTTGGAGTGTCAGAATGCATAGAAAGAAGGCAAGTAAGCGTTCTATGGCTTTATTTCGCTTAGTTGCTTACTCTTGAGTAGAAATGCATCTGCACTCCAGTAATAAGCACCTTTGTAAAATGAGCCAAATTGAAGCAGAACACATTCTGGAGTGTCAGAATGCATAGATAGAAGGCAAATAAGCGTTCTATGGCTCTATTTCGCTAAGTTGCTTACTCTTGAGTAGAACTGCATGTTCACTCCAGAAATAAGCACCTTTGTCAATTGAGCCATATTGAAGCAGAACACATTGATGGAGTGTCAGAATGCATAGATAGAAGGCAAAAAAGCGTTCTATGGCTTTATTTCGCTTAGTTGCTTACTCTTGAGTAGAACTGCATCTGCACTCCTGAAATATGCACCGTTGTAAATTGAGCCAAATTTAAGCAAAACACGTTGTTGGAGTGTCAGAATGCATAGATAGAAGGCAAATAAGCGTTCTATGGCTTTATTTCACTTAGTTGCTTACTCTTGAGTAGAACTACATATTCACTCCAGAAATAAGCAACTTTGTAAATTGAGCCAAATTGAGGCAGAACACATTGTTGGAGTGTCAGAATGCATAGATAGAAGGCAAATAAGCGTTCTATGGCTTTATTTCGCTTAGTTGCTTACTCTTGAGTAGAAATGCATCTGCACTCCAGTAATAAGCACCTTTTTAAAATGAGCCAAATTGAAGCAGAACACATTGTTGGAGTGTCAGAATGCATAGAAAGAAGGCAAGTAAGCGTTCTATGGCTTTATTTCGCTTAGTTGCTTACTCTTGAGTAGAACTGCATGTTCACTCCAGAAATAAGCACCTTTGTAAAATGAGCCAAATTGAATCAGAACACATTGTTGGAGTGTCAGAATGCATAGAAAGAAGGCAAGTAAGCGTTCTATGGCTTTATTTCGCTTAGTTGCTTACTCTTGAGTAGAACTGCATGTTCACTCCAGAAATAAGCACCTTTGTAAAATGAGCCAAATTGAAGCAGAACACATTGTTGGAGTGTCAGATTGCATAGATAGAAGGCAAATAAGCGTTCTATGGCTTTATTTCGCTTAGTTGCTTACTCTTGAGTAGAAATGCATATTCACTCCAGAAATAAGCACCTTTGTAAAATGAGCCAAAATGAAGCAGAACACATTGTTGGAGTGTCAGAATGCATAGATAGAAAGCAAATAAGCGTTCTATGGCTTTATTTCGCTTAGTTGCTTACTCTTGAATAGAAATGCATCTGCACGCCAGAAATGAGCACCTTTGTAAAATGAGCCAAATTGAAGCAGAACACATTGTTGGAGTGTCAGAATGCATAGAAAGAAGGGAAGTAAGCATTCTATGGCTTTATTTCGCTTAGTTGCTTACTCTTGAGTAGAAATGCATCTGCACTCCAGTAATAAGCACCTTTTTAAAATGAGCCAAATTGAAGCAGAACACATTGTTGGAGTTTCAGAATGCATAGATAGAAGGCAAAAAAGCGTTCTATATGTTTATTTCGCTTAGTTGCTTACTCTTGAGTAGAACTGCATCAGCACTCCTGAAATATGCACCGTTGTAAATTGAGCCAAATTTAAGCAAAACACGTTGTTGGAGTGTCAGAATGCATGGATAGAAGGCAAATAAGCGTTCTATGGCTTTATTTCGCTTAGTTGCTTACTCTTGAGTAGAAATGCATCTGCACTCCTGAAATAAGCACCTTTGTAAAATGAGCCAAATTGAAGCAGAACACATTGTTGGAGTGTCAGAATGCATAGAAAGAAGGGAAGTAAGCATTCTATGGCTTTATTTCGCTTAGTTGCTTACTCTTGAGTAGAACTGCATGTTCACTCCAGAAATAAGCACCTTTGTAAGATGAGCCAAATTGAAGCAGAACACATTTTTGGAGTTTCAGAATGCATAGATAGAAGGCAAAAAAGCGTTCTATATGTTTATTTCGCTTAGTTGCTTACTCTTGAGTAGAACTGCATCAGCACTCCTGAAATATGCACCGTTGTAAATTGAGCCAAATTTAAGCAAAACACGTTGTTGGAGTGTCAGAATGCATGGATAGAAGGCAAATAAGCGTTCTATGGCTTTATTTCGCTTAGTTGCTTACTCTTGAGTAGAAGTGCATCTGCACTCCAGTAATAAGCACCTTTTTAAAATGAGCCAAATTGAAGCAGAACACATTGTTGGAGTTTCAGAATGCATAGATAGAAGGCAAAAAAGCGTTCTATATGTTTATTTCGCTTAGTTGCTTACTCTTGAGTAGAACTGCATCAGCACTCCTGAAATATGCACCGTTGTAAATTGAGCCAAATTTAAGCAAAACACGTTGTTGGAGTGTCAGAATGCATGGATAGAAGGCAAATAAGCGTTCTATGGCTTTATTTCGCTTAGTTGCTTACTCTTGAGTAGAAATGCATCTGCACTCCTGAAATAAGCACCTTTGTAAAATGAGCCAAATTGAAGCAGAACACATTGTTGGAGTGTCAGAATGCATAGATAGAAGGCAAATAAGCGTTCTATGGCTTTATTTCGCTTAGTTGCTTACTCTTGAGTAGAACTGCATGTTCACTCCAGAAATAAGCACCTTTGTAAGATGAGCCAAATTGAAGCAGAACACATTTTTGGAGTGTCAGAATACATAGAAAGAAGGAAAGTAAGCGTTCTATGGCTTTATTTCGCTTAGTTGCTTACTCTTGTTGTTGTTGTTTAGTCGTTTAGTCCTGTCCGACTCTTCGTGACCCCATGGACCAGAGCACGCCAGGCACTCCTGTCTTGCACTGCCTCCCGCAGTTTGGTCAAACTCATGTTCGTAGCTTCGAGAACACTGTCCAAACATCTTGTCCTCTGTCGTCCCCTTCTCCTAGTGCCCTCAATCTTTCCCAACATCAGGGTCTTTTCCAAGGATTCTTCTCTTCTCATGAGGTGGCCAAAGTATTGGAGCCTCAGCTTCACGATCTGTCCTTCCAGGGAGCACTCAGGGCTGATTTCCTTAAGAATGGATAGGTTTGATCTTCTAGCAGTCCATGGGACTCTCAAGAGTCTCCTCCAGCACCATAATTCAAAAGCATCAATTCTTCGACGATCAGCCTTCTTTATGGTCCAGCTCTCACTTCCATACATCACTACTGGGAAAACCATAGCTTTAACTATACGGACCTTTGTCGGCAAAGTGATGTCTCTGCTTTTTAAGATGCTGTCTAGGTTTGTCATTGCTTTTCTCCCAAGAAGCAGGAGTCTTTTAATTTCGTGACTGCTGTCACCATCAGCAGTGATCAAGGAGCCCAAGAAAGTAAAATCTCTCACTGCCTCCATTTCTTCCCCTTCTATTTGCCAGGAGGTGATGGGACCGGTGGCCATGATCTTGGTTTTTTTGATGTTGAGCTTCAGACCATATTTTGCGCTCTCCTCTTTCACCCTCATTAAAAGGTTCTTTAATTCCTCCTCGCTTTCTGCCATCAAGGTTGTGTCATCTGCATATCTGAGGTTGTTGATATTTCTTCCGGCAATCTTAATTCCGGAAGAAATATCAACAACCTCAGATACTCTTGAGTAGAAATGCATATTCACTCCTGAAATAAGCACCTTTGTAAAAAGAGCCAATTGAAGCAGAACACCTTGTTGGAGTGTCAGAATGCATAGATAGGAGGCAAATAAGCGTTCTATGGCTTTATTTTGCTTAGTTGCTTACTCTTGAATAGAAATGCATCTGCACTCCACAAATGCATCTGCACTCCACAAATGAGCACCTTTGTAAAATGAGCCAAATTGAAAAATGAGCACCTTTGTAAAATGAGCCAAATTGAAGCAGAACACATTGTTGGAGTGTCAGAATGCATAGAAAGAAGGCAAGTAAGCGTTCTATGGCTTTATTTCGCTTAGTTGCTTACTCTTGAGTAGAAATGCCTCTGCACTCCTGAAATAAGCACCTTTGTAAAATGAGCCAAATTGAAGCAGAACACATTGTTGGAGTGTCAGAATGCATAGATAGAAGGCAAATAAGCATTCTATGGCTTTATTTCGCTTAGTTGCTTACTCTTGAGTAGAACTGCATGTTCACTCCAGAAATAAGCACCTTTGTAAGATGAGCCAAATTGAAGCAGAACACATTTTTGGAGTGTCAGAATACATAGAAAGAAGGAAAGTAAGCGTTCTATGGCTTTATTTCGCTTAGTTGCTTACTCTTGAGTAGAAATGCATCTGCACTCCAGTAATAAGCACGTTTTTAAAATGAGCCAATTGAAGCAGAACACATTGTTGGAGTGTCAGAATGCATAGATAGAAGGCAAATAAGCGTTCTATGGCTTTATTTCACTTAGTTGCTTATTCTTGAGTAGAACTGCATGTTCACTCCAGAAATAAGCACCTTTGTAAAATGAGCCAAATTGAAGCAGAACACATTGTTGGAGTGTCAGAATGCATAGATAGAAGGCAAATAAGCGTTCTATGGCTTTATTTCGCTTAGTTGCTTACTCTTGAGTAGAAATGCATATTCACTCCTGAAAAAAGCACCTTTGTAAAAAGAGCCAATTGAAGCAGAACACATTGTTGGAGTGTCAGAATGCATAGATAGAAGGCAGATAAGCGTTCTATGGCTTTATTTTGCTTAGTTGCTTACTCTTGAATAGAAATGCATCTGCACTCCACAAATGAGCACCTTTTTAAAATGAGCCTAATTGAAGCAGAACACATTGTTGGAGTGTCAGAATGCATAGATAGAAGGCAAATAAGCGTTCTATTGCTTTATTTCGCTTAGTTGCTTACTCTTGAATAGAAATGCATGTTCACTCCAGAAATGAGCACCTTTGTAAAATGAGCCAAATTGAAGCAGAACACATTGTTGGAGTGTCAGAATGCATAGAAAGAAGGCAAGTAAGCGTTCTATGGCTTTATTTCGCTTAGTTGCTTACTCTTGAGTAGAACTGCATGTTCACTCCAGAAATAAGCACCTTTGTAAAATGAGCCAAATTGAAGCAGAACACATTGTTGGAGTGTCAGAATGCATAGATAGAAGGCAAATAAGCGTTCTATGGCTTTATTTTGCTTAGTTGCTTACTCTTGAGTAGAACTGCATGTTCACTCCAGAAATGAGCACCTTTGTAAAATGAGCCAAATTGAAGCAGAACACATTGTTGGAGTGTCAGAATGCATACATAAAAGGCAAAAAAGCGTTCTATATGTTTATTTCACTTAGTTGCTTACTCTTGAGTAGAACTGCCTGTTCACTCCAGAAATAAGCACCTTTGTAAAATGAGCCAAATTGAAGCAGAACACATTGTTGGAGTGTCAGAATGCATAGATAGAAGGCACATAAGCGTTCTATGGCTTTATTTCGCTTAGTTGCTTACTCTTGAGTAAAAGTGCATGTTCACTCCAGAAATGAGCACCTTTGTAAAATGAGCCAAATTTAAGCAAAACACATTGTTGGAGTGTCAGAATGCATAGATAGATGGCAAATAAGCGTTCTATGGCTTTATTTCGCTTAGTTGCTTACTCTTGAGTAGAACTGCATGTTCACTCCAGAAATAAGCATCTTTGTAAAATGAGTCAAATTGAAGCAGAACACATTGTTGGAGTGTCAGAATGCATAGATAGAAGGCAAATAAGCGTTCTATGGCTTTATTTCACTTAGTTGCTTACTCTTGAGTAGAAATGCATATTCACTCCTGAAATAAGCACCTTTGTAAAAAGAGCCAATTGAAGCAGAACACATTGTTGAAGTGTCAGAAATCATAGATAGAAGGCAAATAAGCGTTCTATGGCTTTATTTCGCTTAGTTGCTTACTCTTGAGTAGAACTGCATGTTCACTCCAGAAATAAGCACCTTTGTAAAATGAGCCAAATTGAAGCAGAACACATTGTTGGAGTGTCAGAATGCATAAATAGAAGGCAAATAAGCGTTCTATGGCTTTATTTCGCTTAGTTGCTTACTCTTGAGTAGAACTGCATGTTCACTACAGAAATGAGCACCTTTGTAAAATGAGCCAAATTGAAGCAGAACACATTGTTGGAGTGTCAGAATGCATAGAAAGAAGGCAAGTAAGCGTTCTATGGCTTTATTTCGCTTAGTTGCTTACTCTTGAGTAGAACTGCATGTTCACTCCAGAAATAAGCACCTTTGTAAAATGAGAAAAATTGAAGCAGAACACATTGTTGGAGTGTCAGAATGCATAGATAGAAGGCAAATAAGCGTTCTATGGCTTTATTTCGCTTAGTTGCTTACTCTTTAGTAGAAATGCATATTCACTCCTGAAATAAGCACCTTTGTAAAATGAGCCAATTGAACCAGAACACATTGCTGGAGTGTCAGAATGCATAGATAGAAGGCAGATAAGCGTTCTATGGCTTTATTTCGCTTAGTTGCTTACTCTTGAATAGAAATGCATCTGCACTCCAGAAATGAGCACCTTTGTAAAATGAGCCAAATTGAAGCAGAACACATTGTTGGAGTGTCAGAATGCATAGAAAGAAGGCAAGTAAGCGTTCTATGGCTTTATTTCGCTTAGTTGCTTACTCTTGAGTAGAAATGCATCTGCACTCCAGTAATAAGCACCTTTTTAAAATGAGCCAAATTGAAGCAGAACACATTGTTGGAGTGTCAGAATGCATAGATAGAAGGCAAAAAAGCGTTCTATATGTTTATTTCGCTTAGTTGCTTACTCTTGAGTAGAACTGCATCAGCACTCCAGAAATATGCACCTTTGTAAATTGAGCCAAATTCAAGCAAAACATGTTGTTGGAGTGTCAGAATGCATGGATAGAAGGCAAATAAGCGTTCTATGGCTTTATTTCGCTTAGTTGCTTACTCTTGAGTAGAAATGCATCTGCACTCCTGAAATAAGCACCTTTGTAAAATGAGCCAAATTGAAGCGGAACACATTGTTGGAGTGTCAGAATGCATAGATAGAAGGCAAATAAGCGTTCTATGGCTTTTTTTCGCTTAGTTGCTTACTGTTGAGTAGAACTGCATGTTCACTCCAGAAATAAGCAACTTTGTAAAATGAGCCAAATTGAAGCAGAACACATTTTTGGAGTGTCAGAATACATAGAAAGAAGGAAAGTAAGCGTTCTATGGCTTTATTTCGCTTAGTTGCTTACTCTTGAGTAGAAGTGCATCTGCACTCCAGTAATAAGCACCTTTTTAAAATGAGCCAATTGAAGCAGAACACATTGTTTGAGTGTCAGAATGCATAGATAGAAGGCAAATAAGCATTCTATGGCTTTATTTCACTTAGTTGCTTACTCTTGAGTAGAACTGCATGTTCACTCCAGAAATAAGCACCTTTGTAAAATGAGCCAATTGAAGCAGAACACATTGTTGGAGTGTCAGAATGCATAGATAGAAGGCAGATAAGTGTTCTATGGCTTTATTTCACTTAGTTGCTTACTCTTAAGTAGAAATGCATATTCACTACTGAAATAAGCACCTTTGTAAAATGAGCCAATTGAAGCAGAACACATTGTTGGAGTGTCAGAATGCATAGATAGAAGGCAGATAAGCGTTCTATGGCTTTATTTCGCTTAGTTGTTTACTCTTGAGTAGAACTGCATGTTCACTCCAGAAATGAGCACCTTTGTAAAATGAGCCAAATTTAAGCAGAACACATTGTTGGAGTGTCAGAATGCATAGATAGAAGGCAAAAAAGCGTTCTATATGTTTATTTCGCTTAGTTGCTTACTCTTGAGTAGAACTGCATGTTCACTCCAGAAATAAGCACCTTTGTAAAATGAGCCAAATTGAAGCAGAACACATTGTTGGAGTGTCAGAATGCATAGATAGAAGGCACATAAGCGTTCTATGGCTTTATTTCGCTTAGTTGCTTACTCTTGAGTAGAACTGCATCTGCACTCCTGAAATATGCACCGTTGTAAATTGAGCCAAATTTAAGCAAAACACGTTGTTGGAGTGTCAGAATGCATGGATAGAAGGCAAATAAGCGTTCTATGGCTTTATTTCGCTTAGTTGCTAACTCTTGAGTAGAACTGCATCAGCACTCCAGAAATATGCACCGTTGTAAATTGAGCCAAATTCAAGCAAAACATGTTGTTGGAGTGTCAGAATGCATGGATAGAATGCAAATAAGCGTTCTATGGCTTTATTTCGCTTAGTTGCTTACTCTTGAGTAGAAATGCATCTGCACTCCTGAAATGAGCACCTTTGTAAAATGAGCCAATTGCAGCAGAACACATTGTTTGAGTGTCAGAATGCATAGATAGAAGGCAAATAAGCATTCTATGGCTTTATTTCACTTAGTTGCTTACTCTTGAGTAGAACTGCATGTTCACTCCAGAAATAAGCACCTTTGTAAAATGAGCCAAATTGAAGCAGAACACATTGTTGGAGTGTCAGAATGCATAGATAGAAGGCAAATAAGCATTCTATGGCTTTATTTCGCTTAGTTGCTTACTCTTGAGTAGAAATACATATTCACTACTGAAATAAGCACCTTTGTAAAATGAGCCAATTGAAGCAGAACACATTGTTGGAGTGTCAGAATGCATAGATAGAAGGCAGATAAGCGTTCTATGGCTTTATTTCTCTTAGTTGTTTACTCTTGAGTAGAACTGCATGTTCACTCCAGAAATGAGCACCTTTGTAAAATGAGCCAAATTTAAGCAGAACACATTGTTGGAGTGTCAGAATGCATAGATAGAAGGCAAAAAAGCGTTCTATATGTTTATTTCGCTTAGTTGCTTACTCTTGAGTAGAACTGCATCTGCACTCCTGAAATATGCACCGTTGTAAATTGAGTCAAATTTAAGCAAAACACGTTGTTGGAGTGTCAGAATGCATGGATAGAAGGCAAGTAAGCGTTCTATGGCTTTATTTCGCTTAGTTGCTTACTCTTGAGTAGAACTGCATGTTCACTCCAGAAATAAGCACCTTTGTAAAATGAGCCAAATTGAAGCAGAACACATTGTTGGAGTGTCAGAATGCATAGATAGAAGGCAAATAAGCGTTCTATGGCTTTATTTCGCTTAGTTGCTTACTCTTGAGTAGAAATGCATCTGCACTCCTGAAATGAGCACCTTTGTAAAATGAGCCAAATTGAAGCAGAACACATTGTTGGAGTGTCAGAATACATAGAAAGAAGGAAAGTAAGCATTCTATGGCTTTATTTCACTTAGTTGCTTACTCTTGAGTAGAAATGCATCTGCACTCCTGAAATGAGCACCTTTGTAAAATGAGCCAAATTGAAGCAGAACACATTGTTGGAGTGTCAGAATGCATAGAAAGAAGGCAAGTAAGCCTTCTATGGCTTTATTTCGCTTAGTTGCTTACTCTTGAGTAGAAATGCATCTTTACTCCAGTAATAAGCACCTTTTTAAAATGAGCCAAATTGAAGCAGAACACATTGTTGGAGTGTCAGAATGCATAGATAGAAGGCAAAAAAGCGTTCTATATGTTTATTTCGCTTAGTTGCTTACTCTTGAGTAGAACTGCATCTGCACTCCTGAAATATGCACCGTTGTAAATTGAGCCAAATTTAAGCAAAACACGTTGTTGGAGTGTCAGAATGCATGGATAGAAGGCAAATAAGCGTTCTATGGCTTTATTTCGCTTAGTTGCTGACTCTTGAGTAGAACTGCATGTTCACTCCAGAAATAAGCACCTTTGTAAAATGAGCCAAATTGAAGCAGAACACATTGTTGGAGTGTCAGAATGCATAAATAGAAGGCAAATAAGCGTTCTATGGCTTTATTTCGCTTAGTTGCTTACTCTTGAGTAGAAATGCATCTGCACTCCTGAAATAAGCACCTTTGTAAAATGAGCCAAATTGAAGCAGAACACATTGTTGGAGTGTCAGAATGCATAGATAGAAGGCAAATAAGCATTCTATGGCTTTTTTTCGCTTAGTTGCTTACTGTTGAGTAGAACTGCATGTTCCCTCCAGAAATAAGCACCTTTGTAAAATGAGCCAAATTGAAGCAGAACACATTTTTGGAGTGTCAGAATACATAGAAAGAAGGAAAGTAAGCGTTCTATGGCTTTATTTCGCTTAGTTGCTTACTCTTGAGTAGAAGTGCATCTGCACTCCAGTAATAAGCACCTTTTTAAAATGAGCCAATTGCAGCAGAACACATTGTTTGAGTGTCAGAATGCATAGATAGAAGGCAAATAAGCGTTCTATGGCTTTATTTCGCTTAGTTGCTTACTCTTGAGTAGAAGTGCATCTGCACTCCAGTAATAAGCACCTTTTTAAAATGAGCCAATTGAAGCAGAACACATTGTTTGAGTGTCAGAATGCATGGATAGAAGGCACATAAGCGTTCTATGGCTTTATTTCGCTTAGTTGCTTACTCTTGAGTAGAACTGCATGTTCACTCCAGAAATGAGCACCTTTGTAAAATGAGCCAAATTTAAGCAAAACACATTGTTGGAGTGTCAGAATGCATAGATAGAAGGCAAATAAGCGTTCTATGGCTTTATTTCGCTTAGTTGCTTACTCTTGAGTAGAACTGCATGTTCACTCCAGAAATAAGCACCTTTGTAAATTGAGCCATATTGAAGCAGAACACATTGATGGAGTGTCAGAATGCATAGATAGAAGGCAAATAAGCGTTCTATGGCTTTATTTCGCTTAGTTGCTTACTCCTGAGTAGAAATGCATCTGCACTCCTGAAATAAGCACCTTTGTAAAATGAGCCAAATTGAAGCAGAACACATTGTTGGAGTGTCAGAATGCATAGATAGAAGGCAAATAAGCGTTCTATGGCTTTATTTCGCTTAGTTGCTTACTGTTGAGTAGAACTGCATGTTCACTCCAGAAATAAGCACGTTTGTAAAATGAGCCAAATTGAAGCAGAACACATTTTTGGAGTGTCAGAATACATAGAAAGAAGGAAAGCAAGCGTTCTATGGCTTTATTTCACTTAGTTGCTTACTCTTGAGTAGAAATGCATCTGCTCTCCAGTAATAAGCACCTTTTTAAAATGAGCCAATTGAAGCAGAACACATTGTTGGAGTGTCAGAATGCATAGATAGGAGGCAAATAAGCGTTCTATGGCTTTATTTCGCTTAGTTGCTTACTCTTGAATAGAAATGCATCTGCACTCCACAAATGAGCACCTTTGTAAAATGAGCCAAATTGAAGCAGAACACATTGTTGGAGTGTCAGAATGCATAGAAAGAAGGCAAGTAAGCGTTCTATGGCTTTATTTCGCTTAGTTGCTTACTCTTGAGTAGAACTGCATGTTCACTCCAGAAATGAGCACCTTTGTAAAATGAGCCAAATTGAAGCAGAACACATTGTTGGAGTGTCAGAATGCATAGATAGAAGGCAAATAAGCGTTCTATGGCTTTATTTTGCTTAGTTGCTTACTCTTGAGTAGAACTGCATGTTCACTCCAGAAATGAGCACCTTTGTAAAATGAGCCAAATTGAAGCAGAACACATTGTTGGAGTGTCAGAATGCATACATAAAAGGCAAAAAAGCGTTCTATATGTTTATTTCGCTTAGTTGCTTACTCTTGAGTAGAACTGCCTGTTCACTCCAGAAATAAGCACCTTTGTAAAATGAGCCAAATTGAAGCAGAACACATTGTTGGAGTGTCAGAATGCATAGATAGAAGGCACATAAGCGTTCTATGGCTTTATTTCGCTTAGTTGCTTACTCTTGAGTAAAAGTGCATGTTCACTCCAGAAATGAGCACCTTTGTAAAATGAGCCAAATTTAAGCAAAACACATTGTTGGAGTGTCAGAATGCATAGATAGATGGCAAATAAGCGTTCTATGGCTTTATTTCGCTTAGTTGCTTACTCTTGAGTAGAACTGCATGTTCACTCCAGAAATAAGCATCTTTGTAAAATGAGTCAAATTGAAGCAGAACACATTGTTGGAGTGTCAGAATGCATAGATAGAAGGCAAATAAGCGTTCTATGGCTTTATTTCACTTAGTTGCTTACTCTTGAGTAGAACTGCATGTTCACTCCAGGAATAAGCACCTTTGTAAAATGAGCCAATTGAAGCAGAACACATTGTTGGAGTGTCAGAATGCATAGATAGAAGGCAGATAAGTGTTCTATGGCTTTATTTCACTTAGTTGCTTACTCTTAAGTAGAAATGCATATTCACTACTGAAATAAGCACCTTTGTAAAATGAGCCAATTGAAGCAGAACACATTGTTGGAGTGTCAGAATGCATAGATAGAAGGCAGATAAGCGTTCTATGGCTTTATTTCGCTTAGTTGTTTACTCTTGAGTAGAACTGCATGTTCACTCCAGAAATGAGCACCTTTGTAAAATGAGCCAAATTTAAGCAGAACACATTGTTGGAGTGTCAGAATGCATAGATAGAAGGCAAAAAAGCGTTCTATATGTTTATTTCGCTTAGTTGCTTACTCTTGAGTAGAACTGCATGTTCACTCCAGAAATAAGCACCTTTGTAAAATGAGCCAAATTGAAGCAGAACACATTGTTGGAGTGTCAGAATGCATAGATAGAAGGCACATAAGCGTTCTATGGCTTTATTTCGCTTAGTTGCTTACTCTTGAGTAGAACTGCATCTGCACTCCTGAAATATGCACCGTTGTAAATTGAGCCAAATTTAAGCAAAACACGTTGTTGGAGTGTCAGAATGCATGGATAGAAGGCAAATAAGCGTTCTATGGCTTTATTTCGCTTAGTTGCTAACTCTTGAGTAGAACTGCATCAGCACTCCAGAAATATGCACCGTTTTAAATTGAGCCAAATTCAAGCAAAACATGTTGTTGGAGTGTCAGAATGCATGGATAGAATGCAAATAAGCGTTCTATGGCTTTATTTCGCTTAGTTGCTTACTCTTGAGTAGAAATGCATCTGCACTCCTGAAATAAGCACATTTGTAAAATGAGCCAAATTGAAGCAGAACATATTGTTGGAGTGTCAGAATGCATAGATAGAAGGCAAATAAGCGTTCGATGGCTTTTTTTCGCTTAGTTGCTTACTGTTGAGTAGAACTGCATGTTCACTCCAGAAATAAGCACCTTTGTAAAATGAGCCAAATTGAAGCAGAACACATTTTTAGAGTGTCAGAATACATAGAAAGAAGGAAAGTAAGCGTTCTATGGCTTTATTTCGCTTAGTTGCTTACTCTTGAGTAGAAGTGCATCTGCACTCCAGTAATAAGCACCTTTTTAAAATGAGCCAATTGCAGCAGAACACATTGTTTGAGTGTCAGAATGCATAGATAGAAGGCAAATAAGCATTCTATGGCTTTATTTCACTTAGTTGCTTACTCTTGAGTAGAACTGCATGTTCACTCCAGAAATAAGCACCTTTGTAAAATGAGCCAAATTGAAGCAGAACACATTGTTGGAGTGTCAGAATGCATAGATAGAAGGCAAATAAGCATTCTATGGCTTTATTTCGCTTAGTTGCTTACTCTTGAGTAGAAATACATATTCACTACTGAAATAAGCACCTTTGTAAAATGAGCCAATTGAAGCAGAACACATTGTTGGAGTGTCAGAATGCATAGATAGAAGGCAGATAAGCGTTCTATGGCTTTATTTCTCTTAGTTGTTTACTCTTGAGTAGAACTGCATGTTCACTCCAGAAATAAGCACCTTTGTAAAATGAGCCAAATTGAAGCAGAACACATTGTTGGAGTGTCAGAATGCATAGATAGAAGGCAAATAAGCATTCTATGGCTTTATTTCGCTTAGTTGCTTACTCTTGAGTAGAAATACATATTCACTACTGAAATAAGCACCTTTGTAAAATGAGCCAATTGAAGCAGAACACATTGTTGGAGTGTCAGAATGCATAGATAGAAGGCAAAAAAGCGTTCTATATGTTTATTTCGCTTAGTTGCTTACTCTTGAGTAGAACTGCATCTGCACTCCTGAAATATGCACCGTTGTAAATTGAGTCAAATTTAAGCAAAACACGTTGTTGGAGTGTCAGAATGCATGGATAGAAGGCAAGTAAGCGTTCTATGGCTTTATTTCGCTTAGTTGCTTACTCTTGAGTAGAACTGCATGTTCACTCCAGAAATAAGCACCTTTGTAAAATGAGCCAAATTGAAGCAGAACACATTGTTGGAGTGTCAGAATGCATAGATAGAAGGCAAATAAGCGTTCTATGGCTTTATTTCGCTTAGTTGCTTACTCTTGAGTAGAAATGCATCTGCACTCCTGAAATAAGCACCTTTGTAAAATGAGCCAAATTGAAGCAGAACACATTTTTGGAGTGTCAGAATACATAGAAAGAAGGAAAGTAAGCATTCTATGGCTTTATTTCACTTAGTTGCTTACTCTTGAGTAGAAATGCATCTGCACTCCTGAAATGAGCACCTTTGTAAAATGAGCCAAATTGAAGCAGAACACATTGTTGGAGTGTCAGAATGCATAGAAAGAAGGCAAGTAAGCCTTCTATGGCTTTATTTCGCTTAGTTGCTTACTCTTGAGTAGAAATGCATCTTTACTCCAGTAATAAGCACCTTTTTAAAATGAGCCAAATTGAAGCAGAACACATTGTTTGAGTGTCAGAATGCATAGATAGAAGGCAAAAAAGCGTTCTATATGTTTATTTCGCTTAGTTGCTTACTCTTGAGTAGAACTGCATCTGCACTCCTGAAATATGCACCGTTGTAAATTGAGCCAAATTTAAGCAAAACACGTTGTTGGAGTGTCAGAATGCATGGATAGAAGGCAAATAAGCGTTCTATGGCTTTATTTCGCTTAGTTGCTTACTCTTGAGTAGAACTGCATCAGCACTCCAGAAATATGCACCGTTGTAAATTGAGCCAAATTCAAGCAAAACATGTTGTTGGAGTGTCAGAATGCATGGATAGAAGGCAAATAAGCGTTCTATGGCTTTATTTCGCTTAGTTGCTTACTCTTGAGTAGAAATGCATCTGCACTCCTGAAATAAGCACCTTTGTAAAATGAGCCAAATTGAAGCAGAACACATTGTTGGAGTGTCAGAATGCATAGATAGAAGGCAAATAAGCATTCTATGGCTTTTTTTCGCTTAGTTGCTTACTCTTGAGTAGAAGTGCATCTGCACTCCAGTAATAAGCACCTTTTTAAAATGAGCCAATTGCAGCAGAACACATTGTTTGAGTGTCAGAATGGATAGATAGAAGGCAAATAAGCGTTCTATGGCTTTATTTCGCTTAGTTGCTTACTCTTGAGTAGAAGTGCATCTGCACTCCAGTAATAAGCACCTTTTTAAAATGAGCCAATTGAAGCAGAACACATTGTTTGAGTGTCAGAATGCATGGATAGAAGGCACATAAGCGTTCTATGGCTTTATTTCGCTTAGTTGCTTACTCTTGAGTAGAACTGCATGTTCACTCCAGAAATGAGCACCTTTGTAAAATGAGCCAAATTTAAGCAAAACACATTGTTGGAGTGTCAGAATGCATAGATAGAAGGCAAATAAGCGTTCTATGGCTTTATTTCGCTTAGTTGCTTACTCTTGAGTAGAACTGCATATTCACTCCAGAAATAAGCAACTTTGTAAATTGAGCCATATTGAAGCAGAACACATTGATGGAGTGTCAGAATGCATAGATAGAAGGCAAATAAGCGTTCTATGGCTTTATTTCGCTTAGTTGCTTACTCCTGAGTAGAAATGCATCTGCACTCCTGAAATAAGCACCTTTGTAAAATGAGCCAAATTGAAGCAGAACACATTGTTGGAGTGTCAGAATGCATAGATAGAAGGCAAATAAGCGTTCTATGGCTTTATTTCGCTAAGTTGCTTACTGTTGAGTAGAACTGCATGTTCACTCCAGAAATAAGCACGTTTGTAAAATGAGCCAAATTGAAGCAGAACACATTTTTGGAGTGTCAGAATACATAGAAAGAAGGAAAGCAAGCGTTCTATGGCTTTATTTCACTTAGTTGCTTACTCTTGAGTAGAAATGCATCTGTTCTCCAGTAATAAGCACCTTTTTAAAATGAGCCAATTGAAGCAGAACACATTGTTGGAGTGTCAGAATGCATAGATAGGAGGCAAATAAGCGTTCTATGGCTTTATTTCGCTTAGTTGCTTACTCTTGAGTAGAACTGCATGTTCACTCCAGAAATGAGCACCTTTGTAAAATGAGCCAAATTGAAGCAGAACACATTGTTGGAGTGTCAGAATGCATAGAAAGAAGGCAAGTAAGCGTTCTATGGCTTTATTTCGCTTAGTTGCTTACTCTTGAGTAGAAATGCATCTGCACTCCACAAATGAGCACCTTTGTAAAATGAGCCAAATTGAAGCAGAACACATTGTTGGAGTGTCAGAATGCATAGAAAGAAGGCAAGTAAGCGTTCTATGGCTTTATTTCGCTTAGTTGCTTACTCTTGAGTAGAACTGCATGTTCACTCCAGAAATGAGCACCTTTGTAAAATGAGCCAAATTGAAGCAGAACACATTGTTGGAGTGTCAGAATGCATAGAAAGAAGGCAAGTAAGCGTTCTATGGCTTTATTTCGCTTAGTTGCTTACTCTTGAGTAGAAATGCATCTGCACTCCAGTAATAAGCACCTTTTTAAAATGAGCCAAATTGAAGCAGAACACATTGTTGGAGTGTCAGAATGCATAGATAGAAGGCAAAAAAGCGTTCTATATGTTTATTTCACTTAGTTGCTTACTCTTGAGTAGAACTGCATGTTCACTCCAGAAATAAGCACCTTTGTAAAATGAGCCAAATTGAAGCAGAACACATTGATGGAGTGTCAGAATGCATAGATAGAAGGCAAATAAGCGTTCTATGGCTTTATTTCGCTTAGTTGCTTACTCCTGAGTAGAAATGCATCTGCACTCCTGAAATAAGCACCTTTGTAAAATGAGCCAAATTGAAGCAGAACACATTGTTGGAGTGTCAGAATGCATAGATAGAAGGCAAATAAGCGTTCTATGGCTTTATTTCGCTAAGTTGCTTACTGTTGAGTAGAACTGCATGTTCACTCCAGAAATAAGCACGTTTGTAAAATGAGCCAAATTGAAGCAGAACACATTTTTGGAGTGTCAGAATACATAGAAAGAAGGAAAGCAAGCGTTCTATGGCTTTATTTCACTTAGTTGCTTACTCTTGAGTAGAAATGCATCTGCTCTCCAGTAATAAGCACCTTTTTAAAATGAGCCAATTGAAGCAGAACACATTGTTGGAGTGTCAGAATGCATAGATAGGAGGCAAATAAGCGTTCTATGGCTTTATTTCGCTTAGTTGCTTACTCTTGAATAGAAATGCATGTTCACTCCAGAAATAAGCACCTTTGTAAAATGAGCCAAATTGAAGCAGAACACATTGTTGGAGTGTCAGAATGCATAGATAGAAGGCACATAAGCGTTCTATGGCTTTATTTCGCTTAGTTGCTTACTCTTGAGTAGAACTGCATGTTCACTCCAGAAATGAGCACCTTTGTAAAATGAGCCAAATTTAAGCAAAACACATTGTTGGAGTGTCAGAATGCATAGATAGAAGGCAAATAAGCGTTCTATGGCTTTATTTCGCTTAGTTGCTTACTCTTGAGTAGAACTGCATGTTCACTCCAGAAATAAGCACCTTTGTAAATTGAGCCATATTGAAGCAGAACACATTGATGGAGTGTCAGAATGCATAGATAGAAGGCAAACAATCGTTCTATGTCTTTATTTCGCTTAGTTGCTTACTCTTGAGTAGAACTGCATCTGCACTCCTGAAATATGCACCGTTGTAAATTGAGCCAAATTTAAGCAAAACACGTTGTTGGAGTGTCAGAATGCATGGATAGAAGGCAAATAAGCGTTCTATGGCTTTATTTCGCTTAGTTGCTTACTCTTGAGTAGAAATGCATCTGCACTCCTGAAATAAGCACCTTTGTAAAATGAGCCAAATTGAAGCAGAACACATTGTTGGAGTGTCAGAATGCATAGATAGAAGGCAAATAAGCATTCTATGGCTTTTTTTCGCTTAGTTGCTTACTGTTGAGTAGAACTGCATGTTCACTCCAGAAATAAGCACCTTTGTAAAATGAGCCAAATTGAAGCAGAACACATTTTTGGAGTGTCAGAATACATAGAAAGAAGGAAAGTAAGCGTTCTATGGCTTTATTTCGCTTAGTTGCTTACTCTTGAGTAGAAGTGCATCTGCACTCCAGTAATAAGCACCTTTTTAAAATGAGCCAATTGCAGCAGAACACATTGTTTGAGTGTCAGAATGCATAGATAGAAGGCAAATAAGCGTTCTATGGCTTTATTTCGCTTAGTTGTTTACTCTTGAGTAGAACTGCATGTTCACTCCAGAAATGAGCACCTTTGTAAAATGAGCCAAATTTAAGCAGAACACATTGTTGGAGTGTCAGAATGCATAGATAGAAGGCAAAAAAGTGTTCTATATGTTTATTTCGCTTAGTTGCTTACTGTTGAGTAGAACTGCATGTTCACTCCAGAAATAAGCACCTTTGTAAAATGAGCCAAATTGAAGCAGAACACATTGTTGGAGTGTCAGAATACATAGAAAGAAGGAAAGTAAGCGTTCTATGGCTTTATTTCGCTTAGTTGCTTACTCTTGAGTAGAAGTGCATCTGCACTCCAGTAATAAGCACCTTTTTAAAATGAGCCAATTGCAGCAGAACACATTGTTTGAGTGTCAGAATGCATAGATAGAAGGCAAATAAGCATTCTATGGCTTTATTTCACTTAGTTGCTTACTCTTGAGTAGAACTGCATGTTCACTCCAGAAATAAGCACCTTTGTAAAATGAGCCAAATTTAAGCAGAACACATTGTTGGAGTGTCAGAATGCATAGATAGAAGGCAAAAAAGCGTTCTATATGTTTATTTCGCTTAGTTGCTTACTCTTGAGTAGAACTGCATCTGCACTCCTGAAATATGCACCGTTGTAAATTGAGTCAAATTTAAGCAAAACACGTTGTTGGAGTGTCAGAATGCATGGATAGAAGGCAAGTAAGCGTTCTATGGCTTTATTTCGCTTAGTTGCTTACTCTTGAGTAGAACTGCATGTTCACTCCAGAAATAAGCACCTTTGTAAAATGAGCCAAATTGAAGCAGAACACATTGTTGGAGTGTCAGAATGCATAGATAGAAGGCAAATAAGCGTTCTATGGCTTTATTTCGCTTAGTTGCTTACTCTTGAGTAGAAATGCATCTGCACTCCTGAAATAAGCACCTTTGTAAAATGAGCCAAATTGAAGCAGAACACATTTTTGGAGTGTCAGAATACATAGAAAGAAGGAAAGTAAGCATTCTATGGCTTTATTTCACTTAGTTGCTTACTCTTGAGTAGAAATGCATCTGCACTCCTGAAATGAGCACCTTTGTAAAATGAGCCAAATTGAAGCAGAACACATTGTTGGAGTGTCAGAATGCATAGAAAGAAGGCAAGTAAGCCTTCTATGGCTTTATTTCGCTTAGTTGCTTACTCTTGAGTAGAAATGCATCTTTACTCCAGTAATAAGCACCTTTTTAAAATGAGCCAAATTGAAGCAGAACACATTGTTTGAGTGTCAGAATGCATAGATAGAAGGCAAAAAAGCGTTCTATATGTTTATTTCGCTTAGTTGCTTACTCTTGAGTAGAACTGCATCTGCACTCCTGAAATATGCACCGTTGTAAATTGAGCCAAATTTAAGCAAAACACGTTGTTGGAGTGTCAGAATGCATGGATAGAAGGCAAATAAGCGTTCTATGGCTTTATTTCGCTTAGTTGCTTACTCTTGAGTAGAAGTGCATCTGCACTCCAGTAATAAGCACCTTTTTAAAATGAGCCAATTGCAGCAGAACACATTGTTTGAGTGTCAGAATGGATAGATAGAAGGCAAATAAGCGTTCTATGGCTTTATTTCGCTTAGTTGCTTACTCTTGAGTAGAAGTGCATCTGCACTCCAGTAATAAGCACCTTTTTAAAATGAGCCAATTGAAGCAGAACACATTGTTTGAGTGTCAGAATGCATGGATAGAAGGCACATAAGCGTTCTATGGCTTTATTTCGCTTAGTTGCTTACTCTTGAGTAGAACTGCATGTTCACTCCAGAAATGAGCACCTTTGTAAAATGAGCCAAATTTAAGCAAAACACATTGTTGGAGTGTCAGAATGCATAGATAGAAGGCAAATAAGCGTTCTATGGCTTTATTTCGCTTAGTTGCTTACTCTTGAGTAGAACTGCATATTCACTCCAGAAATAAGCAACTTTGTAAATTGAGCCATATTGAAGCAGAACACATTGATGGAGTGTCAGAATGCATAGATAGAAGGCAAATAAGCGTTCTATGGCTTTATTTCGCTTAGTTGCTTACTCCTGAGTAGACATGCATCTGCACTCCTGAAATAAGCACCTTTGTAAAATGAGCCAAATTGAAGCAGAACACATTGTTGGAGTGTCAGAATGCATAGATAGAAGGCAAATAAGCGTTCTATGGCTTTATTTCGCTAAGTTGCTTACTGTTGAGTAGAACTGCATGTTCACTCCAGAAATAAGCACGTTTGTAAAATGAGCCAAATTGAAGCAGAACACATTTTTGGAGTGTCAGAATACATAGAAAGAAGGAAAGCAAGCGTTCTATGGCTTTATTTCACTTAGTTGCTTACTCTTGAGTAGAAATGCATCTGTTCTCCAGTAATAAGCACCTTTTTAAAATGAGCCAATTGAAGCAGAACACATTGTTGGAGTGTCAGAATGCATAGATAGGAGGCAAATAAGCGTTCTATGGCTTTATTTCGCTTAGTTGCTTACTCTTGAATAGAAATGCATCTGCACTCCACAAATGAGCACCTTTGTAAAATGAGCCAAATTGAAGCAGAACACATTGTTGGAGTGTCAGAATGCATAGAAAGAAGGCAAGTAAGCGTTCTATGGCTTTATTTCGCTTAGTTGCTTACTCTTGAGTAGAACTGCATGTTCACTCCAGAAATGAGCACCTTTGTAAAATGAGCCAAATTGAAGCAGAACACATTGTTGGAGTGTCAGAATGCATAGAAAGAAGGCAAGTAAGCGTTCTATGGCTTTATTTCGCTTAGTTGCTTACTCTTGAGTAGAAATGCATCTGCACTCCAGTAATAAGCACCTTTTTAAAATGAGCCAAATTGAAGCAGAACACATTGTTGGAATGTCAGAATGCATAGATAGAAGGCAAAAAAGCGTTCTATATGTTTATTTCACTTAGTTGCTTACTCTTGAGTAGAACTGCATGTTCACTCCAGAAATAAGCACCTTTGTAAAATGAGCCAAATTGAAGCAGAACACATTTTTGGAGTGTCAGAATACATAGAAAGAAGGAAAGTAAGCGTTCTATGGCTTTATTTCGCTTAGTTGCTTACTCTTGAGTAGAAGTGCATCTGCACTCCAGTAATAAGCACCTTTTTAAAATGAGCCAATTGCAGCAGAACACATTGTTTGAGTGTCAGAATGCATAGATAGAAGGCAAATAAGCGTTCTATGGCTTTATTTCGCTTAGTTGCTTACTCTTGAGTAGAAGTGCATCTGCACTCCAGTAATAAGCACCTTTTTAAAATGAGCCAATTGAAGCAGAACACATTGTTTGAGTGTCAGAATGCATGGATAGAAGGCACATAAGCGTTCTATGGCTTTATTTCGCTTAGTTGCTTACTCTTGAGTAGAACTGCATGTTCACTCCAGAAATGAGCACCTTTGTAAAATGAGCCAAATTTAAGCAAAACACATTGTTGGAGTGTCAGAATGCATAGATAGAAGGCAAATAAGCGTTCTATGGCTTTATTTCGCTTAGTTGCTTACTCTTGAGTAGAACTGCATGTTCACTCCAGAAATAAGCACCTTTGTAAATTGAGCCATATTGAAGCAGAACACATTGATGGAGTGTCAGAATGCATAGATAGAAGGCAAATAAGCGTTCTATGGCTTTATTTCGCTTAGTTGCTTACTCCTGAGTAGAAATGCATCTGCACTCCTGAAATAAGCACCTTTGTAAAATGAGCCAAATTGAAGCAGAACACATTGTTGGAGTGTCAGAATGCATAGATAGAAGGCAAATAAGCGTTCTATGGCTTTATTTCGCTAAGTTGCTTACTGTTGAGTAGAACTGCATGTTCACTCCAGAAATAAGCACGTTTGTAAAATGAGCCAAATTGAAGCAGAACACATTTTTGGAGTGTCAGAATACATAGAAAGAAGGAAAGCAAGCGTTCTATGGCTTTATTTCACTTAGTTGCTTACTCTTGAGTAGAAATGCATCTGCTCTCCAGTAATAAGCACCTTTTTAAAATGAGCCAATTGAAGCAGAACACATTGTTGGAGTGTCAGAATGCATAGATAGGAGGCAAATAAGCGTTCTATGGCTTTATTTCGCTTAGTTGCTTACTCTTGAATAGAAATGCATCTGCACTCCACAAATGAGCACCTTTGTAAAATGAGCCAAATTGAAGCAGAACACATTGTTGGAGTGTCAGAATGCATAGAAAGAAGGCAAGTAAGCGTTCTATGGCTTTATTTCGCTTAGTTGCTTACTCTTGAGTAGAACTGCATGTTCACTCCACAAATGAGCACCTTTGTAAAATGAGCCAAATTGAAGCAGAACACATTGTTGGAGTGTCAGAATGCATAGAAAGAAGGCAAGTAAGCGTTCTATGGCTTTATTTCGCTTAGTTGCTTACTCTTGAGTAGAACTGCATGTTCACTCCAGAAATGAGCACCTTTGTAAAATGAGCCAAATTGAAGCAGAACACATTGTTGGAGTGTCAGAATGCATAGATAGAAGGCAAAAAAGCGTTCTATATGTTTATTTCACTTAGTTGCTTACTCTTGAGTAGAACTGCATGTTCACTCCAGAAATAAGCACCTTTGTAAAATGAGCCAAATTGAAGCAGAACACATTGTTGGAGTGTCAGAATGCATGGATAGAAGGCACATAAGCGTTCTATGGCTTTATTTCGCTTAGTTGCTCACTCTTGAGTAGAACTGCATGTTCACTCCAGAAATGAGCACCTTTGTAAAATGAGCCAAATTTAAGCAAAACACATTGTTGGAGTGTCAGAATGCATAGATAGAAGGCAAATTAGCGTTCTATGGCTTTATTTCGCTTAGTTGCTTACTCTTGAGTAGAACTGCATGTTCACTCCAGAAATAAGCACCTTTGTAAATTGAGCCATATTGAAGCAGAACACATTGATGGAGTGTCAGAATGCATAGATAGAAGGCAAATAAGCGTTCTATGGCTTTATTTCGCTTAGTTGCTTACTCCTGAGTAGAAATGCATCTGCACTCCTGAAATAAGCACCTTTGTAAAATGAGCCAAATTGAAGCAGAACACATTGTTGGAGTGTCAGAATGCATAGATAGAAGGCAAATAAGCGTTCTATGGCTTTATTTCGCTAAGTTGCTTACTGTTGAGTAGAACTGCATGTTCACTCCAGAAATAAGCACGTTTGTAAAATGAGCCAAATTGAAGCAGAACACATTTTTGGAGTGTCAGAATACATAGAAAGAAGGAAAGCAAGCGTTCTATGGCTTTATTTCACTTAGTTGCTTACTCTTGAGTAGAAATGCATCTGCTCTCCAGTAATAAGCACCTTTTTAAAATGAGCCAATTGAAGCAGAACACATTGTTGGAGTGTCAGAATGCATAGATAGGAGGCAAATAAGCGTTCTATGGCTTTATTTCGCTTAGTTGCTTACTCTTGAATAGAAATGCATCTGCACTCCACAAATGAGCACCTTTGTAAAATGAGCCAAATTGAAGCAGAACACATTGTTGGAGTGTCAGAATGCATAGAAAGAAGGCAAGTAAGCGTTCTATGGCTTTATTTCGCTTAGTTGCTTACTGTTGAGTAGAACTGCATGTTCACTCCAGAAATAAGCACCTTTGTAAAATGAGCCAAATTGAAGCAGAACACATTGTTGGAGTGTCAGAATGCATAGATAGAAGGCACATAAGCGTTCTATGGCTTTATTTCGCTTAGTTGCTTACTCTTGAGTAGAACTGCATGTTCACTCCAGAAATAAGCACCTTTGTAAATTGAGCCATATTGAAGCAGAACACATTGATGGAGTGTCAGAATGCATAGATAGAAGGCAAACAATCGTTCTATGTCTTTATTTCGCTTAGTTGCTTACTCTTGAGTAGAACTGCATCTGCACTCCTGAAATATGCACCGTTGTAAATTGAGCCAAATTTAAGCAAAACACGTTGTTGGAGTGTCAGAATGCATGGATAGAAGGCAAATAAGCGTTCTATGGCTTTATTTCGCTTAGTTGCTTACTCTTGAGTAGAAATGCATCTGCACTCCTGAAATAAGCACCTTTGTAAAATGAGCCAAATTGAAGCAGAACACATTGTTGGAGTGTCAGAATGCATAGATAGAAGGCAAATAAGCATTCTATGGCTTTTTTTCGCTTAGTTGCTTACTGTTGAGTAGAACTGCATGTTCACTCCAGAAATAAGCACCTTTGTAAAATGAGCCAAATTGAAGCAGAACACATTTTTGGAGTGTCAGAATACATAGAAAGAAGGAAAGTAAGCGTTCTATGGCTTTATTTCGCTTAGTTGCTTACTCTTGAGTAGAAGTGCATCTGCACTCCAGTAATAAGCACCTTTTTAAAATGAGCCAATTGCAGCAGAACACATTGTTTGAGTGTCAGAATGCATAGATAGAAGGCAAATAAGCGTTCTATGGCTTTATTTCGCTTAGTTGTTTACTCTTGAGTAGAACTGCATGTTCACTCCAGAAATGAGCACCTTTGTAAAATGAGCCAAATTTAAGCAGAACACATTGTTGGAGTGTCAGAATGCATAGATAGAAGGCAAAAAAGTGTTCTATATGTTTATTTCGCTTAGTTGCTTACTGTTGAGTAGAACTGCATGTTCACTCCAGAAATAAGCACCTTTGTAAAATGAGCCAAATTGAAGCAGAACACATTGTTGGAGTGTCAGAATACATAGAAAGAAGGAAAGTAAGCGTTCTATGGCTTTATTTCGCTTAGTTGCTTACTCTTGAGTAGAAGTGCATCTGCACTCCAGTAATAAGCACCTTTTTAAAATGAGCCAATTGAAGCAGAACACATTGTTTGAGTGTCAGAATGCATGGATAGAAGGCACATAAGCGTTCTATGGCTTTATTTCGCTTAGTTGCTTACTCTTGAGTAGAACTGCATGTTCACTCCAGAAATGAGCACCTTTGTAAAATGAGCCAAATTTAAGCAAAACACATTGTTGGAGTGTCAGAATGCATAGATAGAAGGCAAATCAGCGTTCTATGGCTTTATTTCGCTTAGTTGCTTACTCTTGAGTAGAACTGCATGTTCACTCCAGAAATAAGCACCTTTGTAAATTGAGCCATATTGAAGCAGAACACATTGATGGAGTGTCAGAATGCATAGATAGAAGGCAAATAAGCGTTCTATGGCTTTATTTCGCTTAGTTGCTTACTCCTGAGTAGAAATGCATCTGCACTCCTGAAATAAGCACCTTTGTAAAATGAGCCAAATTGAAGCAGAACACATTGTTGGAGTGTCAGAATGCATAGATAGAAGGCAAATAAGCGTTCTATGGCTTTATTTCGCTAAGTTGCTTACTGTTGAGTAGAACTGCATGTTCACTCCAGAAATAAGCACGTTTGTAAAATGAGCCAAATTGAAGCAGAACACATTTTTGGAGTGTCAGAATACATAGAAAGAAGGAAAGCAAGCGTTCTATGGCTTTATTTCACTTAGTTGCTTACTCTTGAGTAGAAATGCATCTGCTCTCCAGTAATAAGCACCTTTTTAAAATGAGCCAATTGAAGCAGAACACATTGTTGGAGTGTCAGAATGCATAGATAGGAGGCAAATAAGCGTTCTATGGCTTTATTTCGCTTAGTTGCTTACTCTTGAATAGAAATGCATCTGCACTCCACAAATGAGCACCTTTGTAAAATGAGCCAAATTGAAGCAGAACACATTGTTGGAGTGTCAGAATGCATAGAAAGAAGGCAAGTAAGCGTTCTATGGCTTTATTTCGCTTAGTTGCTTACTCTTGAGTAGAACTGCATGTTCACTCCAGAAATGAGCACCTTTGTAAAATGAGCCAAATTGAAGCAGAACACATTGTTGGAGTGTCAGAATGCATAGAAAGAAGGCAAGTAAGCGTTCTATGGCTTTATTTCGCTTAGTTGCTTACTCTTGAGTAGAAATGCATGTTCACTCCAGAAATAAGCACCTTTGTAAAATGAGCCAAATTGAAGCAGAACACATTTTTGGAGTGTCAGAATACATAGAAAGAAGGAAAGTAAGCGTTCTATATGTTTATTTCACTTAGTTGCTTACTCTTGAGTAGAAGTGCATCTGCACTCCAGTAATAAGCACCTTTTTAAAATGAGCCAATTGCAGCAGAACACATTGTTGGAGTGTCAGAATGCATGGATAGAAGGCACATAAGCGTTCTATGGCTTTATTTCGCTTAGTTGCTTACTCTTGAGTAGAAGTGCATCTGCACTCCAGTAATAAGCACCTTTGTAAAATGAGCCAAATTTAAGCAAAACACATTGTTGGAGTGTCAGAATGCATAGATAGAAGGCAAATAAGCGTTCTATGGCTTTATTTCGCTTAGTTGCTTACTCTTGAGTAGAACTGCATGTTCACTCCTGAAATAAGCACCTTTGTAAAATGAGCCAAATTGAAGCAGAACACATTTTTGGAGTGTCAGAATACATAGAAAGAAGGAAAGCAAGCGTTCTATGGCTTTATTTCACTTAGTTGCTTACTCTTGAGTAGAAATGCATCTGCTCTCCAGTAATAAGCACCTTTTTAAAATGAGCCAATTGAAGCAGAACACATTGTTGGAGTGTCAGAATGCATAGATAGGAGGCAAATAAGCGTTCTATGGCTTTATTTCGCTTAGTTGCTTACTCTTGAATAGAAATGCATCTGCACTCCAGAAATAAGCACCTTTGTAAAATGAACCAAATTGAAGCAGAACACATTGTTGGAGTGTCAGAATGCATAGAAAGAAGGCAAGTAAGCGTTCTATGGCTTTATTTCGCTTAGTTGCTTACTGTTGAGTAGAACTGCATGTTCACTCCAGAAATAAGCACCTTTGTAAAATGAGCCAAATTGAAGCAGAACACATTGTTGGAGTGTCAGAATGCATAGATAGAAGGCACATAAGCGTTCTATGGCTTTATTTCGCTTAGTTGCTTACTCTTGAGTAGAACTGCATGTTCACTCCAGAAATGAGCACCTTTGTAAAATGAGCCAAATTTAAGCAAAACACATTGTTGGAGTGTCAGAATGCATAGATAGAAGGCAAATAAGCGTTCTATGGCTTTATTTCGCTTAGTTGCTTACTCTTGAGTAGAACTGCATGTTCACTCCAGAAATAAGCACCTTTGTAAATTGAGCCATATTGAAGCAGAACACATTGATGGAGTGTCAGAATGCATAGATAGAAGGCAAACAATCGTTCTATGTCTTTATTTCGCTTAGTTGCTTACTCTTGAGTAGAACTGCATCTGCACTCCTGAAATATGCACCGTTGTAAATTGAGCCAAATTTAAGCAAAACACGTTGTTGGAGTGTCAGAATGCATGGATAGAAGGCAAATAAGCGTTCTATGGCTTTATTTCGCTTAGTTGCTTACTCTTGAGTAGAAATGCATCTGCACTCCTGAAATAAGCACCTTTGTAAAATGAGCCAAATTGAAGCAGAACACATTGTTGGAGTGTCAGAATGCATAGATAGAAGGCAAATAAGCATTCTATGGCTTTTTTTCGCTTAGTTGCTTACTGTTGAGTAGAACTGCATGTTCACTCCAGAAATAAGCACCTTTGTAAAATGAGCCAAATTGAAGCAGAACACATTTTTGGAGTGTCAGAATACATAGAAAGAAGGAAAGTAAGCGTTCTATGGCTTTATTTCGCTTAGTTGCTTACTCTTGAGTAGAAGTGCATCAGCACTCCAGTAATAAGCACCTTTTTAAAATGAGCCAATTGCAGCAGAACACATTGTTTGAGTGTCAGAATGCATAGATAGAAGGCAAATAAGCGTTCTATGGCTTTATTTCGCTTAGTTGCTTACTCTTGAGTAGAAGTGCATCTGCACTCCAGTAATAAGCACCTTTTTAAAATGAGCCAATTGAAGCAGAACACATTGTTTGAGTGTCAGAATGCATAGATAGAAGGCAAATAAGCATTCTATGGCTTTATTTCACTTAGTTGCTTACTCTTGAGTAGAACTGCATGTTCACTCCAGAAATAAGCACCTTTGTAAAATGAGCCAAATTGAAGCAGAACACATTGTTGGAGTGTCAGAATGCATAGATAGAAGGCAAATAAGCGTTCTATGGCTTTATTTCGCTTAGTTGCTTACTCTTGAGTAGAAATGCATATTCACTACTGAAATAAGCACCTTTGTAAAATGAGCCAATTGAAGCAGAACACATTGTTGGAGTGTCAGAATGCATAGATAGAAGGCAGATAAGCGTTCTATGGCTTTATTTCGCTTAGTTGTTTACTCTTGAGTAGAACTGCATGTTCACTCCAGAAATGAGCACCTTTGTAAAATGAGCCAAATTTAAGCAGAACACATTGTTGGAGTGTCAGAATGCATAGATAGAAGGCAAAAAAGCGTTCTATATGTTTATTTCGCTTAGTTGCTTACTGTTGAGTAGAACTGCATGTTCACTCCAGAAATAAGCACCTTTGTAAAATGAGCCAAATTGAAGCAGAACACATTTTTGGAGTGTCAGAATACATAGAAAGAAGGAAAGTAAGCGTTCTATGGCTTTATTTCGCTTAGTTGCTTACTCTTGAGTAGAACTGCATGTTCACTCCAGAAATAAGCACCTTTGTAAATTGAGCCATATTGAAGCAGAACACATTGATGGAGTGTCAGAATGCATAGATAGAAGGCAAACAATCGTTCTATGTCTTTATTTCGCTTAGTTGCTTACTCTTGAGTAGAACTGCATCAGCACTCCAGAAATATGCACCGTTGTAAATTGAGCCAAATTCAAGCAAAACATGTTGTTGGAGTGTCAGAATGCATGGATAGAAGGCAAATAAGCGTTCTATGGCTTTATTTCGCTTAGTTGCTTACTCTTGAGTAGAAATGCATCTGCACTCCTGAAATAAGCACCTTTGTAAAATGAGCCAAATTGAAGCAGAACACATTGTTGGAGTGTCAGAATGCAGAGATAGAAGGCAAATAAGCATTCTATGGCTTTTTTTCGCTTAGTTGCTTACTGTTGAGTAGAACTGCATGTTCACTCCAGAAATAAGCACCTTTGTAAAATGAGCCAAATTGAAGCAGAACACATTTTTGGAGTGTCAGAATACATAGAAAGAAGGAAAGTAAGCGTTCTATGGCTTTATTTCGCTTAGTTGCTTACTCTTGAGTAGAAGTGCATCTGCACTCCAGTAATAAGCACCTTTTTAAAATGAGCCAATTGCAGCAGAACACATTGTTTGAGTGTCAGAATGCATAGATAGAAGGCAAATAAGCGTTCTATGGCTTTATTTCGCTTAGTTGCTTACTCTTGAGTAGAAGTGCATCTGCACTCCAGTAATAAGCACCTTTTTAAAATGAGCCAATTGAAGCAGAACACATTGTTTGAGTGTCAGAATGCATAGATAGAAGGCAAATAAGCATTCTATGGCTTTATTTCACTTAGTTGCTTACTCTTGAGTAGAACTGCATGTTCACTCCAGAAATAAGCACCTTTGTAAAATGAGCCAAATTGAAGCAGAACACATTGTTGGAGTGTCAGAATGCATAGATAGAAGGCAAATAAGCGTTCTATGGCTTTATTTCGCTTAGTTGCTTACTCTTGAGTAGAAATGCATATTCACTACTGAAATAAGCACCTTTGTAAAATGAGCCAATTGAAGCAGAACACATTGTTGGAGTGTCAGAATGCATAGATAGAAGGCAGATAAGCGTTCTATGGCTTTATTTCGCTTAGTTGTTTACTCTTGAGTAGAACTGCATGTTCACTCCAGAAATGAGCACCTTTGTAAAATGAGCCAAATTTAAGCAGAACACATTGTTGGAGTGTCAGAATGCATAGATAGAAGGCAAAAAAGCGTTCTATATGTTTATTTCGCTTAGTTGCTTACTGTTGAGTAGAACTGCATGTTCACTCCAGAAATAAGCACCTTTGTAAAATGAGCCAAATTGAAGCAGAACACATTGTTGGAGTGTCAGAATACATAGAAAGAAGGAAAGTAAGCGTTCTATGGCTTTATTTCGCTTAGTTGCTTACTCTTGAGTAGAAGTGCATCTGCACTCCAGTAATAAGCACCTTTTTAAAATGAGCCAATTGAAGCAGAACACATTGTTTGAGTGTCAGAATGCATAGATAGAAGGCAAATAAGCATTCTATGGCTTTATTTCACTTAGTTGCTTACTCTTGAGTAGAACTGCATGATCACTCCAGAAATGAGCACCTTTGTAAAATGAGCCAAATTGAAGCAGAACACATTGTTGGAGTGTCAGAATGCATAGAAAGAAGGCAAGTAAGCGTTCTATGGCTTTATTTCGCTTAGTTGCTTATTCTTGAGTAGAACTGCATGTTCACTCCAGAAATAAGCACCTTTGTAAAATGAGCCAAATTGAAGCAGAACACATTGTTGGAGTGTCAGAATGCATAGATAGAAGGCAAATAAGCGTTCTATGGCTTTATTTCGCTTAATTGCTTACTCTTGAGTAGAAATGCATATTCACTCCTGAAATAAGCACCTTTGTAAAATGAGCCAATTGAAGCATAACACATTGTTGGAGTGTCAGAATGCATAGATAGAAGGCAGATAAGCATTCTATGGCTTTATTTCGCTTAGTTGCTTACTCTTGAATAGAAATGCATCTGCACTCCAGTAATAAGCACCTTTTTAAAATGAGCCAAATTGAAGCAGAACACATTGTTGGAGTGTCAGAATGCATGGATAGAAGGCACATAAGCGTTCTATGGCTTTATTTCGCTTAGTTGCTTACTCTTGAGTAGAACTGCATGTTCACTCCAGAAATGAGCACCTTTGTAAAATGAGCCAAATTGAAGCAGAACACATTGTTTGAGTGTCAGAATGCATAGAAAGAAGGCAAGTAAGCGTTCTATGGCTTTATTTCGCTTAGTTGCTTACTCTTGAGTAGAAATGCATCTGCACTCCAGTAATAAGCACCTTTGTAAAATGAGCCAAATTGAAGCAGAACACATGGTTGGAGTGTCAGAATGCATAGATAGAAGGCAAATAAGCATTCTATGGCTTTATTTCGCTTAGTTGCTTACTCTTGAGTAGAACTGCATGTTCACTCCAGAAATAAGCACCTTTGTAAATTGAGCCATATTGAAGCAGAACACATTGATGGAGTGTCAGAATGCATAGATAGAAGGCAAATAAGCGTTCTATGGCTTTATTTCGCTTAGTTGCTTACTCCTGAGTAGAAATGCATCTGCACTCCTGAAATAAGCACCTTTGTAAAATGAGCCAAATTGAAGCAGAACACATTGTTGGAGTGTCAGAATGCATAGATAGAAGGCAAATAAGCGTTCTATGGCTTTATTTCGCTAAGTTGCTTACTGTTGAGTAGAACTGCATGTTCACTCCAGAAATAAGCACGTTTGTAAAATGAGCCAAATTGAAGCAGAACACATTTTTGGAGTGTCAGAATACATTGAAAGAAGGAAAGCAAGCGTTCTATGGCTTTATTTCACTTAGTTGCTTACTCTTGAGTAGAAATGCATCTGCTCTCCAGTAATAAGCACCTTTTTAAAATGAGCCAATTGAAGCAGAACACATTGTTGGAGTGTCAGAATGCATAGATAGGAGGCAAATAAGCGTTCTATGGCTTTATTTCGCTTAGTTGCTTACTCTTGAATAGAAATGCATCTGCACTCCACAAATGAGCACCTTTGTAAAATGAGCCAAATTGAAGCAGAACACATTGTTGGAGTGTCAGAATGCATAGAAAGAAGGCAAGTAAGCGTTCTATGGCTTTATTTCGCTTAGTTGCTTACTCTTGAGTAGAACTGCATGTTCACTCCAGAAATGAGCACCTTTGTAAAATGAGCCAAATTGAAGCAGAACACATTGTTGGAGTGTCAGAATGCATAGAAAGAAGGCAAGTAAGCGTTCTATGGCTTTATTTCGCTTAGTTGCTTACTCTTGAGTAGAAATGCATCTGCACTCCAGTAATAAGCACCTTTTTAAAATGAGCCAAATTGAAGCAGAACACATTGTTGGAGTGTCAGAATGCATGGATAGAAGGCACATAAGCGTTCTATGGCTTTATTTCGCTTAGTTGCTTACTCTTGAGTAGAACTGCATGTTCACTCCAGAAATGAGCACCTTTGTAAAATGAGCCAAATTTAAGCAAAACACATTGTTGGAGTGTCAGAATGCATAGATAGAAGGCAAATAAGCGTTCTATGGCTTTATTTCGCTTAGTTGCTTACTCTTGAGTAGAACTGCAAGTTCACTCCAGAAATAAGCACCTTTGTAAATTGAGCCATATTGAAGCAGAACACATTGATGGAGTGTCAGAATGCATAGATAGAAGGCAAATAAGCGTTCTATGGCTTTATTTCGCTTAGTTGCTTACTCCTGAGTAGAAATGCATCTGCACTCCTGAAATAAGCACCTTTGTAAAATGAGCCAAATTGAAGCAGAACACATTGTTGGAGTTTCAGAATGCATAGATAGAAGGCAAATAAGCGTCATATGGCTTTATTTCGCTAAGTTGCTTACTGTTGATTAGAACTGCATGTTCACTCCAGAAATAAGCACGTTTGTAAAATGAGCCAAATTGAAGCAGAACACATTTTTGGAGTGTCAGAATACATAGAAAGAAGGAAAGCAAGCGTTCTATGGCTTTATTTCGCTTAGTTGCTTACTCTTGAGTAGAAATGCATCTGCTCTCCAGTAATAAGCACCTTTTTAAAATGAGCCAATTGAAGCAGAACACATTCTTGGAGTGTCAGAATGCATAGATAGGAGGCAAATAAGCGTTCTATGGCTTTATTTCGCTTAGTTGCTTACTCTTGAATAGAAATGCATCTGCACTCCACAAATGAGCACCTTTGTAAAATGAGCCAAATTGAAGCAGAACACATTGTTGGAGTGTCAGAATGCATAGATAGGAGGCAAATAAGCGTTCTATGGCTTTATTTCGCTTAGTTGCTTACTCTTGAATAGAAATGCATCTGCACTCCACAAATGAGCACCTTTGTAAAATGAGCCAAATTGAAGCAGAACACATTGTTGGAGTGTCAGAATGCATAGAAAGAAGGCAAGTAAGCGTTCTATGGCTTTATTTCGCTTAGTTGCTTACTGTTGAGTAGAACTGCATGTTCACTCCAGAAATAAGCACCTTTGTAAAATGAGCCAAATTGAAGCAGAACACATTGTTGGAGTGTCAGAATGCATAGATAGAAGGCACATAAGCATTCTATGGCTTTATTTCGCTTAGTTGCTTACTCTTGATATAGAACTGCATGTTCACTCCAGAAATAAGCACCTTTGTAAATTGAGCCATATTGAAGCAGAACACATTGATGGAGTGTCAGAATGCATAGATAGAAGGCAAATAAGCGTTCTATGGCTTTATTTCGCTTAGTTGCTTACTCCTGAGTAGAAATGCATCTGCACTCCTGAAATAAGCACCTTTGTAAAATGAGCCAAATTGAAGCAGAACACATTGTTGGAGTGTCAGAATGCATAGATAGAAGGCAAATAAGCGTTCTATGGCTTTATTTCGCTAAGTTGCTTACTGTTGAGTAGAACTGCATGTTCACTCCAGAAATAAGCACGTTTGTAAAATGAGCCAAATTGAAGCAGAACACATTTTTGGAGTGTCAGAATACATAGAAAGAAGGAAAGCAAGCGTTCTATGGCTTTATTTCACTTAGTTGCTTACTCTTGAGTAGAAATGCATCTGCTCTCCAGTAATAAGCACCTTTTTAAAATGAGCCAATTGAAGCAGAACACATTGTTGGAGTGTCAGAATGCATAGATAGGAGGCAAATAAGCGTTCTATGGCTTTATTTCGCTTAGTTGCTTACTCTTGAATAGAAATGCATCTGCACTCCACAAATGAGCACCTTTGTAAAATGAGCCAAATTGAAGCAGAACACATTGTTGGAGTGTCAGAATGCATAGAAAGAAGGCAAGTAAGCGTTCTATGGCTTTATTTCGCTTAGTTGCTTACTCTTGAGTAGAACTGCATGTTCACTCCAGAAATGAGCACCTTTGTAAAATGAGCCAAATTGAAGCAGAACACATTGTTGGAGTGTCAGAATGCATAGAAAGAAGGCAAGTAAGCGTTCTATGGCTTTATTTCGCTTAGTTGCTTACTCTTGAGTAGAAATGCATCTGCACTCCAGTAATAAGCACCTTTTTAAAATGAGCCAAATTGAAGCAGAACACATTGTTGGAGTGTCAGAATGCATGGATAGAAGGCACATAAGCGTTCTATGGCTTTATTTCGCTTAGTTGCTTACTCTTGAGTAGAACTGCATGTTCACTCCAGAAATGAGCACCTTTGTAAAATGAGCCAAATTTAAGCAAAACACATTGTTGGAGTGTCAGAATGCATAGATAGAAGGCAAATAAGCATTCTATGGCTTTATTTCGCTTAGTTGCTTACTCTTGAGTAGAACTGCAAGTTCACTCCAGAAATAAGCACCTTTGTAAATTGAGCCATATTGAAGCAGAACACATTGATGGAGTGTCAGAATGCATATATAGAAGGCAAATAAGCGTTCTATGGCTTTATTTCGCTTAGTTGCTTACTCCTGAGTAGAAATGCATCTGCACTCCTGAAATAAGCACCTTTGTAAAATGAGCCAAATTGAAGCAGAACACATTGTTGGAGTTTCAGAATGCATAGATAGAAGGCAAATAAGCGTTCTATGGCTTTATTTCGCTAAGTTGCTTACTGTTGATTAGAACTGCATGTTCACTCCAGAAATAAGCACGTTTGTAAAATGAGCCAAATTGAAGCAGAACACATTTTTGGAGTGTCAGAATACATAGAAAGAAGGAAAGCAAGCGTTCTATGGCTTTATTTCGCTTAGTTGCTTACTCTTGAGTAGAAATGCATCTGCTCTCCAGTAATAAGCACCTTTTTAAAATGAGCCAATTGAAGCAGAACACATTGTTGGAGTGTCAGAATGCATAGATAGGAGGCAAATAAGCGTTCTATGGCTTTATTTCGCTTAGTTGCTTACTCTTGAATAGAAATGCATCTGCACTCCACAAATGAGCACCTTTGTAAAATGAGCCAAATTGAAGCAGAACACATTGTTGGAGTGTCAGAATGCATAGAAAGAAGGCAAGTAAGCGTTCTATGGCTTTATTTCGCTTAGTTGCTTACTGTTGAGTAGAACTGCATGTTCACTCCAGAAATAAGCACCTTTGTAAAATGAGCCAAATTGAAGCAGAACACATTGTTGGAGTGTCAGAATGCATAGATAGAAGGCACATAAGCGTTCTATGGCTTTATTTCGCTTAGTTGCTTACTCTTGAGTAGAACTGCATGTTCACTCCAGAAATGAGCACCTTTGTAAAATGAGCCAAATTTAAGCAAAACACATTGTTGGAGTGTCAGAATGCATAGATAGAAGGCAAATAAGCGTTCTATGGCTTTATTTCGCTTAGTTGCTTACTCTTGAGTAGAACTGCATGTTCACTCCAGAAATAAGCACCTTTGTAAATTGAGCCATATTGAAGCAGAACACATTGATGGAGTGTCAGAATGCATAGATAGAAGGCAAACAATCGTTCTATGTCTTTATTTCGCTTAGTTGCTTACTCTTGAGTAGAACTGCATCTGCACTCCTGAAATATGCACCGTTGTAAATTGAGCCGAATTTAAGCAAAACACGTTGTTGGAGTGTCAGAATGCATAGAAAGAAGGCAAAAAAGCGTTCTATAGGTTTATTTCGCTTAGTTCCTTACTCTTGAGTAGAACTGCATGTTCACTCCAGAAATAAGCACCTTTGTAAATTGAGCCATATTGAAGCAGAACACATTGATGGAGTGTCAGAATGCATAGATAGAAGGCAAATAAGCGTTCTATGGCTTTATTTCGCTTAGTTGCTTACTCCTGAGTAGAAATGCATCTGCACTCCTGAAATAAGCACCTTTGTAAAATGAGCCAAATTGAAGCAGAACACATTGTTGGAGTGTCAGAATGCATAGATAGAAGGCAAATAAGCGTTCTATGGCTTTATTTCGCTAAGTTGCTTACTGTTGAGTAGAACTGCATGTTCACTCCAGAAATAAGCACGTTTGTAAAATGAGCCAAATTGAAGCAGAACACATTTTTGGAGTGTCAGAATACATAGAAAGAAGGAAAGCAAGCGTTCTATGGCTTTATTTCACTTAGTTGCTTACTCTTGAGTAGAAATGCATCTGCTCTCCAGTAATAAGCACCTTTTTAAAATGAGCCAATTGAAGCAGAACACATTGTTGGAGTGTCAGAATGCATAGATAGGAGGCAAATAAGCGTTCTATGGCTTTATTTCGCTTAGTTGCTTACTCTTGAATAGAAATGCATGTTCACTCCAGAAATGAGCACCTTTGTAAAATGAGCCAAATTTAAGCAGAACACATTGTTGGAGTGTCAGAATGCATAGAAAGAAGGCAAGTAAGCGTTCTATGGCTTTATTTCGCTTAGTTGCTTACTCTTGAGTAGAACTGCATGTTCACTCCAGAAATGAGCACCTTTGTAAAATGAGCCAAATTGAAGCAGAACACATTGTTGGAGTGTCAGAATGCATAGAAAGAAGGCAAGTAAGCGTTCTATGGCTTTATTTCGCTTAGTTGCTTACTCTTGAGTAGAAATGCATCTGCACTCCAGTAATAAGCACCTTTTTAAAATGAGCCAAATTGAAGCAGAACACATTGTTGGAGTGTCAGAATGCATGGATAGAAGGCACATAAGCGTTCTATGGCTTTATTTCGCTTAGTTGCTTACTCTTGAGTAGAACTGCATGTTCACTCCAGAAATGAGCACCTTTGTAAAATGAGCCAAATTTAAGCAAAACACATTGTTGGAGTGTCAGAATGCATAGATAGAAGGCAAATAAGCATTCTATGGCTTTATTTCGCTTAGTTGCTTACTCTTGAGTAGAACTGCAAGTTCACTCCAGAAATAAGCACCTTTGTAAATTGAGCCATATTGAAGCAGAACACATTGATGGAGTGTCAGAATGCATAGATAGAAGGCAAATAAGCGTTCTATGGCTTTATTTCGCTTAGTTGCTTACTCCTGAGTAGAAATGCATCTGCACTCCTGAAATAAGCACCTTTGTAAAATGAGCCAAATTGAAGCAGAACACATTGTTGGAGTTTCAGAATGCATAGATAGAAGGCAAATAAGCGTTCTATGGCTTTATTTCGCTAAGTTGCTTACTGTTGATTAGAACTGCATGTTCACTCCAGAAATAAGCACGTTTGTAAAATGAGCCAAATTGAAGCAGAACACATTTTTGGAGTGTCAGAATACATAGAAAGAAGGAAAGCAAGCGTTCTATGGCTTTATTTCGCTTAGTTGCTTACTCTTGAGTAGAAATGCATCTGCTCTCCAGTAATAAGCACCTTTTTAAAATGAGCCAATTGAAGCAGAACACATTGTTGGAGTGTCAGAATGCATAGATAGGAGGCAAATAAGCGTTCTATGGCTTTATTTCGCTTAGTTGCTTACTCTTGAATAGAAATGCATCTGCACTCCACAAATGAGCACCTTTGTAAAATGAGCCAAATTGAAGCAGAACACATTGTTGGAGTGTCAGAATGCATAGAAAGAAGGCAAGTAAGCGTTCTATGGCTTTATTTCGCTTAGTTGCTTACTGTTGAGTAGAACTGCATGTTCACTCCAGAAATAAGCACCTTTGTAAAATGAGCCAAATTGAAGCAGAACACATTGTTGGAGTGTCAGAATGCATAGATAGAAGGCACATAAGCGTTCTATGGCTTTATTTCGCTTAGTTGCTTACTCTTGAGTAGAACTGCATGTTCACTCCAGAAATGAGCACCTTTGTAAAATGAGCCAAATTTAAGCAAAACACATTGTTGGAGTGTCAGAATGCATAGATAGAAGGCAAATAAGCGTTCTATGGCTTTATTTCGCTTAGTTGCTTACTCTTGAGTAGAACTGCATGTTCACTCCAGAAATAAGCACCTTTGTAAATTGAGCCATATTGAAGCAGAACACATTGATGGAGTGTCAGAATGCATAGATAGAAGGCAAACAATCGTTCTATGTCTTTATTTCGCTTAGTTGCTTACTCTTGAGTAGAACTGCATCTGCACTCCTGAAATATGCACCGTTGTAAATTGAGCCGAATTTAAGCAAAACACGTTGTTGGAGTGTCAGAATGCATAGAAAGAAGGCAAAAAAGCGTTCTATAGGTTTATTTCGCTTAGTTCCTTACTCTTGAGTAGAACTGCATGTTCACTCCAGAAATAAGCACCTTTGTAAATTGAGCCATATTGAAGCAGAACACATTGATGGAGTGTCAGAATGCATAGATAGAAGGCAAATAAGCGTTCTATGGCTTTATTTCGCTTAGTTGCTTACTCCTGAGTAGAAATGCATCTGCACTCCTGAAATAAGCACCTTTGTAAAATGAGCCAAATTGAAGCAGAACACATTGTTGGAGTGTCAGAATGCATAGATAGAAGGCAAATAAGCGTTCTATGGCTTTATTTCGCTAAGTTGCTTACTGTTGAGTAGAACTGCATGTTCACTCCAGAAATAAGCACGTTTGTAAAATGAGCCAAATTGAAGCAGAACACATTTTTGGAGTGTCAGAATACATAGAAAGAAGGAAAGCAAGCGTTCTATGGCTTTATTTCACTTAGTTGCTTACTCTTGAGTAGAAATGCATCTGCTCTCCAGTAATAAGCACCTTTTTAAAATGAGCCAATTGAAGCAGAACACATTGTTGGAGTGTCAGAATGCATAGATAGGAGGCAAATAAGCGTTCTATGGCTTTATTTCGCTTAGTTGCTTACTCTTGAATAGAAATGCATCTGCACTCCACAAATGAGCACCTTTGTAAAATGAGCCAAATTGAAGCAGAACACATTGTTGGAGTGTCAGAATGCATAGAAAGAAGGCAAGTAAGCGTTCTATGGCTTTATTTCGCTTAGTTGCTTACTCTTGAGTAGAACTGCATGTTCACTCCAGAAATGAGCACCTTTGTAAAATGAGCCAAATTGAAGCAGAACACATTGTTGGAGTGTCAGAATGCATAGAAAGAAGGCAAGTAAGCGTTCTATGGCTTTATTTCGCATAGTTGCTTACTCTTGAGTAGAAATGCATCTGCACTCCAGTAATAAGCACCTTTTTAAAATGAGCCAAATTGAAGCAGAACACATTGTTGGAGTGTCAGAATGCATGGATAGAAGGCACATAAGCGTTCTATGGCTTTATTTCGCTTAGTTGCTTACTCTTGAGTAGAACTGCATGTTCACTCCAGAAATGAGCACCTTTGTAAAATGAGCCAAATTTAAGCAAAACACATTGTTGGAGTGTCAGAATGCATAGATAGAAGGCAAATAAGCGTTCTATGGCTTTATTTCGCTTAGTTGCTTACTCTTGAGTAGAACTGCAAGTTCACTCCAGAAATAAGCACCTTTGTAAATTGAGCCATATTGAAGCAGAACACATTGATGGAGTGTCAGAATGCATAGATAGAAGGCAAATAAGCGTTCTATGGCTTTATTTCGCTTAGTTGCTTACTCCTGAGTAGAAATGCATCTGCACTCCTGAAATAAGCACCTTTGTAAAATGAGCCAAATTGAAGCAGAACACATTGTTGGAGTTTCAGAATGCATAGATAGAAGGCAAATAAGCGTTCTATGGCTTTATTTCGCTAAGTTGCTTACTGTTGATTAGAACTGCATGTTCACTCCAGAAATAAGCACGTTTGTAAAATGAGCCAAATTGAAGCAGAACACATTTTTGGAGTGTCAGAATACATAGAAAGAAGGAAAGCAAGCGTTCTATGGCTTTATTTCGCTTAGTTGCTTACTCTTGAGTAGAAATGCATCTGCTCTCCAGTAATAAGCACCTTTTTAAAATGAGCCAATTGAAGCAGAACACATTGTTGGAGTGTCAGAATGCATAGATAGGAGGCAAATAAGCGTTCTATGGCTTTATTTCGCTTAGTTGCTTACTCTTGAATAGAAATGCATCTGCACTCCACAAATGAGCACCTTTGTAAAATGAGCCAAATTGAAGCAGAACACATTGTTGGAGTGTCAGAATGCATAGAAAGAAGGCAAGTAAGCGTTCTATGGCTTTATTTCGCTTAGTTGCTTACTCTTGAGTAGAACTGCATGTTCACTCCAGAAATGAGCACCTTTGTAAAATGAGCCAAATTGAAGCAGAACACATTGTTGGAGTGTCAGAATGCATAGAAAGAAGGCAAGTAAGCGTTCTATGGCTTTATTTCGCATAGTTGCTTACTCTTGAGTAGAAATGCATCTGCACTCCAGTAATAAGCACCTTTTTAAAATGAGCCAAATTGAAGCAGAACACATTGTTGGAGTGTCAGAATGCATGGATAGAAGGCACATAAGCGTTCTATGGCTTTATTTCGCTTAGTTGCTTACTCTTGAGTAGAACTGCATGTTCACTCCAGAAATGAGCACCTTTGTAAAATGAGCCAAATTTAAGCAAAACACATTGTTGGAGTGTCAGAATGCATAGATAGAAGGCAAATAAGCGTTCTATGGCTTTATTTCGCTTAGTTGCTTACTCTTGAGTAGAACTGCAAGTTCACTCCAGAAATAAGCACCTTTGTAAATTGAGCCATATTGAAGCAGAACACATTGATGGAGTGTCAGAATGCATAGATAGAAGGCAAATAAGCGTTCTATGGCTTTATTTCGCTTAGTTGCTTACTCCTGAGTAGAAATGCATCTGCACTCCTGAAATAAGCACCTTTGTAAAATGAGCCAAATTGAAGCAGAACACATTGTTGGAGTTTCAGAATGCATAGATAGAAGGCAAATAAGCGTTCTATGGCTTTATTTCGCTAAGTTGCTTACTGTTGATTAGAACTGCATGTTCACTCCAGAAATAAGCACGTTTGTAAAATGAGCCAAATTGAAGCAGAACACATTTTTGGAGTGTCAGAATGCATAGAAAGAAGGCAAGTAAGCGTTCTATGGCTTTATTTCGCTTAGTTGCTTACTGTTGAGTAGAACTGCATGTTCACTCCAGAAATAAGCACCTTTGTAAAATGAGCCAAATTGAAGCAGAACACATTGTTGGAGTGTCAGAATGCATAGATAGAAGGCACATAAGCGTTCTATGGCTTTATTTCGCTTAGTTGCTTACTCTTGAGTAGAACTGCATGTTCACTCCAGAAATGAGCACGTTTGTAAAATGAGCCAAATTGAAGCAGAACACATTTTTGGAGTGTCAGAATACATAGAAAGAAGGAAAGCAAGCGTTCTATGGCTTTATTTCGCTTAGTTGCTTACTCTTGAGTAGAAATGCATCTGCTCTCCAGTAATAAACACCTTTTTAAAATGAGCCAATTGAAGCAGAACACATTGTTGGAGTGTCAGAATGCATAGATAGGAGGCAAATAAGCGTTCTATGGCTTTATTTCGCTTAGTTGCTTACTCTTGAATAGAAATGCATCTGCACTCCACAAATGAGCACCTTTGTAAAATGAGCCAAATTGAAGCAGAACACATTGTTGGAGTGTCAGAATGCATAGAAAGAAGGCAAGTAAGCGTTCTATGGCTTTATTTCGCTTAGTTGCTTACTGTTGAGTAGAACTGCATGTTCACTCCAGAAATAAGCACCTTTGTAAAATGAGCCAAATTGAAGCAGAACACATTGTTGGAGTGTCAGAATGCATAGATAGAAGGCACATAAGCGTTCTATGGCTTTATTTCGCTTAGTTGCTTACTCTTGAGTAGAACTGCATGTTCACTCCAGAAATGAGCACCTTTGTAAAATGAGCCAAATTTAAGCAAAACACATTGTTGGAGTGTCAGAATGCATAGATAGAAGGCAAATAAGCGTTCTATGGCTTTATTTCGCTTAGTTGCTTACTCTTGAGTAGAACTGCATGTTCACTCCAGAAATAAGCACCATTGTAAATTGAGCCATATTGAAGCAGAACACATTGATGGAGTGTCAGAATGCATAGATAGAAGGCAAACAATCGTTCTATGTCTTTATTTCGCTTAGTTGCTTACTCTTGAGTAGAACTGCATCTGCACTCCTGAAATATGCACCGTTGTAAATTGAGCCGAATTTAAGCAAAACACGTTGTTGGAGTGTCAGAATGCATAGAAAGAAGGCAAAAAAGCGTTCTATAGGTTTATTTCGCTTAGTTCCTTACTCTTGAGTAGAACTGCATGTTCACTCCAGAAATAAGCACCTTTGTAAAATGAGCCAAATTGAAGCAGAACACATTGTTGGAGTGTCAGAATGCATAGATAGAAGGCAAATAAGCGTTCTATGGCTTTATTTCGCTTAGTTGCTTACTCTTGAATAGGAATGCATCTGCACTCCAGAAATGAGCACCTTTGTAAAATGAGCCAAATTGAAGCAGAACACATTGTTGGAGTGTCAGAATGCATAGAAAGAAGGCAAGTAAGCGTTCTATGGCTTTATTTCGCTTAGTTGCTTATTCTTGAGTAGAACTGCATGTTCACTCCAGAAATAAGCACCTTTGTAAAATGAGCCAAATTGAAGCAGAACACATTGTTGGAGTGTCAGAATGCATAGATAGAAGGCAGATAAGCATTCTATGGCTTTATTTCGCTTAGTTGCTTACTCTTGAATAGAAATGCATCAGCACTCCAGTAATAAGCACCTTTTTAAAATGAGCCAAATTGAAGCAGAACACATTGTTGGAGTGTCAGAATGCATAGATAGAAGGCAAATAAGCGTTCTATGGCTTTATTTCGCTTAATTGCTTACTCTTTAGTAGAAATGCATATTCACTCCTGAAATAAGCACCTTTGTAAAATGAGCCAATTGAAGCATAACACATTGTTGGAGTGTCAGAATGCATAGATAGAAGGCAGATAAGCATTCTATGGCTTTATTTCGCTTAGTTGCTTACTCTTGAATAGAAATGCATCTGCACTCCAGTAATAAGCACCTTTTTAAAATGAGCCAAATTGAAGCAGAACACATTGTTGGAGTGTCAGAATGCATAGAAAGAAGGCAAGTAAGCGTTCTATGGCTTTATTTCGCTTAGGTGCTTACTCTTGAGTAGAAATGCATCTGCACTCCAGTAATAAGCACCTTTGTAAAATGAGCCAATTGAAGCATAACACATTGTTGGAGTGTCAGAATGCATAGATAGAAGGCAAATAAGCATTCTATAGCTTTATTTCACTTAGTTGCTTACTCTTGAGTAGAACTGCATGTTCACTCCAGAAATAAGCACCTTTGTAAAATGAGCCAAATTGAAGCAGAACACATTGTTGGAGTGTCAGAATGCATAGATAGAGGACAAATAAGCGTTCTATGGCTTTATTTCGCTTAGTTGCTTACTCTTGAATAGGAATGCATCTGCACTCCAGAAATGAGCACCTTTGTAAAATGAGCCAAATTGAAGCAGAACACATTGTTGGAGTGTCAGAATGCATAGAAAGAAGGCAAGTAAGCGTTCTATGGCTTTATTTCGCTTAGTTGCTTACTCTTGAGTAGAACTGCATGTTCACTCCAGAAATAAGCACCTTTGTAAAATGAGCCAAATAGAAGCAGAACACATTGTTGGAGTGTCATAATGCAGAGATAGAAGGCAAATAAGCGTTCTATGGCTTTATTTCGCTTAGTTGCTTACTCTTGAGTAGAACTGCATGTTCACTCCAGAAATGAGCACCTTTGTAAAATGAGCCAAATTGAAGCAGAACACATTGTTGGAGTGTCAGAATGCATAGATAGGAGGCAAATAAGCGTTCTATGGCTTTATTTCGCTTAATTGCTTACTCTTGAGTAGAAATGCATATTCACTCCTGAAATAAGCACCTTTGTAAAATGAGCCAATTGAAGCATAACACATTGTTGGAGTGTCAGAATGCATAGATAGAAGGCAGATAAGCATTCTATGGCTTTATTTCGCTTAGTTGCTTACTCTTGAATAGAAATGCATCTGCACTCCAGTAATAAGCACCTTTTTAAAATGAGCCAAATTGAAGCAGAACACATTGTTGGAGTGTCAGAATGCATAGAAAGAAGGCAAGTAAGCGTTCTATGGCTTTATTTCGCTTAGTTGCTTACTCTTGAGTAGAAATGCATCTGCACTCCAGTAATAAGCACCTTTGTAAAATGAGCCAATTGAAGCATAACACATTGTTGGAGTGTCAGAATGCATAGATAGAAGGCAAATAAGCATTCTATAGCTTTATTTCGCTTAGTTGCTTACTCTTGAGTAGAACTGCATGTTCACTCCAGAAATGAGCACCTTTGTAAACTTAGCCAAATTTTAGCAAAACACATTGTTGGAGTGTCAGAATGCATAGATAGAAGGCAAGTAAGCGTTCTATGGCTTTATTTCGCTTAGTTGCTTACTCTTGAGTAGAAATGCATATTCACTCCTGAAATAAGCACCTTTGTAAAATGAGCCAATTGAAGCATAACACATTGTTGGAGTGTCAGAATGCATAGATAGAAGGCAGATAAGCATTCTATGGCTTTATTTCGCTTAGTTGCTTACTCTTGAATAGAAATGCATCTGCACTCCAGTAATAAGCACCTTTTTAAAATGAGCCAAATTGAAGCAGAACACATTGTTGGAGTGTCAGAATGCATAGAAAGAAGGCAAGTAAGCGTTCTATGGCTTTATTTCGCTTAGTTGCTTACTCTTGAGTAGAAATGCATCTGCACTCCAGTAATAAGCACCTTTGTAAAATGAGCCAATTGAAGCATAACACATTGTTGGAGTGTCAGAATGCATAGATAGAAGGCAAATAAGCATTCTATAGCTTTATTTCGCTTAGTTGCTTACTCTTGAGTAGAACTGCATGTTCACTCCAGAAATGAGCACCTTTGTAAACTTAGCCAAATTTTAGCAAAACACATTGTTGGAGTGTCAGAATGCATAGAAAGAAGGCAAGTAAGCGTTCTATGGCTTTATTTCGCTTAGTTGCTTACTCTTGAGTAAAACTGCATGTTCACTCCAGAAATAAGCACCTTTGTAAATTGAGCCATATTGAAGCAGAACACATTGATGGAGTGTCAGAATGCATAGATAGAAGGCAAATAAGCGTTCTATGGCTTTATTTCGCTTAGTTGCTTACTCTTGAGTAGAACTGCATCAGCACTCCAGAAATATGCACCGTTGTAAATTGAGCCAAATTTAAGCAAAACACGTTGTTGGAGTGTCAGAATGCATGGATAGAAGGCAAATAAGCGTTCTATGGCTTTATTTTGCTTAGTTGCTTCCTCTTGAGTAGAACTGCATGTTCACTCCAGAAATAAGCACCTTTGTAAAATGAGCCAAATTGAAGCAAAACACATTGTTGGAGTGTCAGAATGCATAGATAGAAGGCAAATAAGCGTTCTATGGCTTTATTTCGCTTAATTGCTTACTCTTTGGTAGAAATGCATATTCACTCCTGAAATAAGCACCTTTGTAAAATGAGCCAATTGAAGCATAACACATTGTTGGAGTGTCAGAATGCATAGATAGAAGGCAGATAAGCATTCTATGGCTTTATTTCGCTTAGTTGCTTACTCTTGAATAGAAATGCATCTGCACTCCAGTAATAAGCATCTTTTTAAAATGAGCCAAATTGAAGCAGAACACATTGTTGGAGTGTCAGAATGCATAGAAAGAAGACAAGTAAGCGTTCTATGGCTTTAATTCGCTTAGTTGCTTATTCTTGAGTAGAACTGCATGTTCACTCCAGAAATAAGGACCTTTGTAAAATGAGCCAAATTGAAGCTGAACACATTGTTGGAGTGTCAGAATGCATAGATAGAAGGCAAATAAGCGTTCTATGGCTTTATTTCGCTTAATTGCTTACTCTTTAGTAGAAATGCATATTCACTCCTGAAATAAGCACCTTTGTAAAATGAGCCAATTGAAGCATAACACATTGTTGGAGTGTCAGAATGCATAGATAGAAGGCAGATAAGCATTCTATGGCTTTATTTCGCTTAGTTGCTTACTCTTGAATAGAAATGCATATGCACTCCAGTAATAAGCACCTTTTTAAAATGAGCCATATTGAAGCAGAACACATTGTTGGAGTGTCAGAATGCATAGAAAGAAGGCAAGTAAGCGTTCTATGGCTTTATTTCGCTTAGTTGCTTACTCTTGAGTAGAAATGCATCTGCACTCCAGTAATAAGCACCTTTGTAAAATGAGCCAATTGAAGCATAACACATTGTTGGAGTGTCAGAATGCATAGATAGAAGGCAAATAAGCATTCTATAGCTTTATTTCACTTAGTTGCTTACTCTTGAGTAGAACTGCATGTTCACTCCAGAAATAAGCACCTTTGTAAAATGAGCCAAATTGAAGCAGAACACATTGTTGGAGTGTCAGAATGCATAGAAAGAAGGCAAATAAGCGTTCTATGGCTTTTTTTCGCTTAGTTGCTTACTCTTGAATAGAAAGGCATCTGCACTCCAGAAATGAGCACCTTTGTAAAATGAGCCAAATTGAAGCAGAACACATTGTTGGAGTGTCAGAATGCATAGAAAGAAGACAAGTAAGCGTTCTATGGCTTTAATTCGCTTAGTTGCTTATTCTTGAGTAGAACTGCATGTTCACTCCAGAAATAAGGACCTTTGTAAAATGAGCCAAATTGAAGCTGAACACATTGTTGGAGTGTCAGAATGCATAGAAAGAAGGCAAGTAAGCGTTCTATGGCTTTATTTCGCTTAGTTGCTTACTCTTGAGTAGAAATGCATCTGCACTCCAGTAATAAGCACCTTTGTAAAATGAGCCAATTGAAGCATAACACATTGTTGGAGTGTCAGAATGCATAGATAGAAGGCAAATAAGCATTCTATAGCTTTATTTCGCTTAGTTGCTTACTCTTGAGTAGAACTGCATGTTCACTCCAGAAATGAGCACCTTTGTAAACTTAGCCAAATTTTAGCAAAACACATTGTTGGAGTGTCAGAATGCATAGATAGAAGGCAAGTAAGCGTTCTATGGCTTTATTTCGCTTAGTTGCTTACTCTTGAGTAGAAATGCATATTCACTCCTGAAATAAGCACCTTTGTAAAATGAGCCAATTGAAGCATAACACATTGTTGGAGTGTCAGAATGCATAGATAGAAGGCAGATAAGCATTCTATGGCTTTATTTCGCTTAGTTGCTTACTCTTGAATAGAAATGCATCTGCACTCCAGTAATAAGCACCTTTTTAAAATGAGCCAAATTGAAGCAGAACACATTGTTGGAGTGTCAGAATGCATAGAAAGAAGGCAAGTAAGCGTTCTATGGCTTTATTTCGCTTAGTTGCTTACTCTTGAGTAGAAATGCATCTGCACTCCAGTAATAAGCACCTTTGTAAAATGAGCCAATTGAAGCATAACACATTGTTGGAGTGTCAGAATGCATAGATAGAAGGCAAATAAGCATTCTATAGCTTTATTTCGCTTAGTTGCTTACTCTTGAGTAGAACTGCATGTTCACTCCAGAAATGAGCACCTTTGTAAACTTAGCCAAATTTTAGCAAAACACATTGTTGGAGTGTCAGAATGCATAGAAAGAAGGCAAGTAAGCGTTCTATGGCTTTATTTCGCTTAGTTGCTTACTCTTGAGTAAAACTGCATGTTCACTCCAGAAATAAGCACCTTTGTAAATTGAGCCATATTGAAGCAGAACACATTGATGGAGTGTCAGAATGCATAGATAGAAGGCAAATAAGCGTTCTATGGCTTTATTTCGCTTAGTTGCTTACTCTTGAGTAGAACTGCATCAGCACTCCAGAAATATGCACCGTTGTAAATTGAGCCAAATTTAAGCAAAACACGTTGTTGGAGTGTCAGAATGCATGGATAGAAGGCAAATAAGCGTTCTATGGCTTTATTTTGCTTAGTTGCTTCCTCTTGAGTAGAACTGCATGTTCACTCCAGAAATAAGCACCTTTGTAAAATGAGCCAAATTGAAGCAAAACACATTGTTGGAGTGTCAGAATGCATAGATAGAAGGCAAATAAGCGTTCTATGGCTTTATTTCGCTTAATTGCTTACTCTTTGGTAGAAATGCATATTCACTCCTGAAATAAGCACCTTTGTAAAATGAGCCAATTGAAGCATAACACATTGTTGGAGTGTCAGAATGCATAGATAGAAGGCAGATAAGCATTCTATGGCTTTATTTCGCTTAGTTGCTTACTCTTGAATAGAAATGCATCTGCACTCCAGTAATAAGCATCTTTTTAAAATGAGCCAAATTGAAGCAGAACACATTGTTGGAGTGTCAGAATGCATAGAAAGAAGACAAGTAAGCGTTCTATGGCTTTAATTCGCTTAGTTGCTTATTCTTGAGTAGAACTGCATGTTCACTCCAGAAATAAGGACCTTTGTAAAATGAGCCAAATTGAAGCTGAACACATTGTTGGAGTGTCAGAATGCATAGATAGAAGGCAAATAAGCGTTCTATGGCTTTATTTCGCTTAATTGCTTACTCTTTAGTAGAAATGCATATTCACTCCTGAAATAAGCACCTTTGTAAAATGAGCCAATTGAAGCATAACACATTGTTGGAGTGTCAGAATGCATAGATAGAAGGCAGATAAGCATTCTATGGCTTTATTTCGCTTAGTTGCTTACTCTTGAATAGAAATGCATATGCACTCCAGTAATAAGCACCTTTTTAAAATGAGCCATATTGAAGCAGAACACATTGTTGGAGTGTCAGAATGCATAGAAAGAAGGCAAGTAAGCGTTCTATGGCTTTATTTCGCTTAGTTGCTTACTCTTGAGTAGAAATGCATCTGCACTCCAGTAATAAGCACCTTTGTAAAATGAGCCAATTGAAGCATAACACATTGTTGGAGTGTCAGAATGCATAGATAGAAGGCAAATAAGCATTCTATAGCTTTATTTCACTTAGTTGCTTACTCTTGAGTAGAACTGCATGTTCACTCCAGAAATAAGCACCTTTGTAAAATGAGCCAAATTGAAGCAGAACACATTGTTGGAGTTTCAGAATGCATAGATAGAAGGCAAATAAGCGTTCTATGGCTTTATTTCGCTAAGTTGCTTACTGTTGATTAGAACTGCATGTTCACTCCAGAAATAAGCACGTTTGTAAAATGAGCCAAATTGAAGCAGAACACATTTTTGGAGTGTCAGAATACATAGAAAGAAGGAAAGCAAGCGTTCTATGGCTTTATTTCGCTTAGTTGCTTACTCTTGAGTAGAAATGCATCTGCTCTCCAGTAATAAACACCTTTTTAAAATGAGCCAATTGAAGCAGAACACATTGTTGGAGTGTCAGAATGCATAGATAGGAGGCAAATAAGCGTTCTATGGCTTTATTTCGCTTAGTTGCTTACTCTTGAATAGAAATGCATCTGCACTCCACAAATGAGCACCTTTGTAAAATGAGCCAAATTGAAGCAGAACACATTGTTGGAGTGTCAGAATGCATAGAAAGAAGGCAAGTAAGCGTTCTATGGCTTTATTTCGCTTAGTTGCTTACTGTTGAGTAGAACTGCATGTTCACTCCAGAAATAAGCACCTTTGTAAAATGAGCCAAATTGAAGCAGAACACATTGTTGGAGTATCAGAATGCATAGATAGAAGGCACATAAGCGTTCTATGGCTTTATTTCGCTTAGTTGCTTACTCTTGAGTAGAACTGCATGTTCACTCCAGAAATGAGCACGTTTGTAAAATGAGCCAAATTGAAGCAGAACACATTTTTGGAGTGTCAGAATACATAGAAAGAAGGAAAGCAAGCGTTCTATGGCTTTATTTCGCTTAGTTGCTTACTCTTGAGTAGAAATGCATCTGCTCTCCAGTAATAAACACCTTTTTAAAATGAGCCAATTGAAGCAGAACACATTGTTGGAGTGTCAGAATGCATAGATAGGAGGCAAATAAGCGTTCTATGGCTTTATTTCGCTTAGTTGCTTACTCTTGAATAGAAATGCATCTGCACTCCACAAATGAGCACCTTTGTAAAATGAGCCAAATTGAAGCAGAACACATTGTTGGAGTGTCAGAATGCATAGAAAGAAGGCAAGTAAGCGTTCTATGGCTTTATTTCGCTTAGTTGCTTACTGTTGAGTAGAACTGCATGTTCACTCCAGAAATAAGCACCTTTGTAAAATGAGCCAAATTGAAGCAGAACACATTGTTGGAGTGTCAGAATGCATAGATAGAAGGCACATAAGCGTTCTATGGCTTTATTTCGCTTAGTTGCTTACTCTTGAGTAGAACTGCATGTTCACTCCAGAAATGAGCACCTTTGTAAAATGAGCCAAATTTAAGCAAAACACATTGTTGGAGTGTCAGAATGCATAGATAGAAGGCAAATAAGCGTTCTATGGCTTTATTTCGCTTAGTTGCTTACTCTTGAGTAGAACTGCATGTTCACTCCAGAAATAAGCACCATTGTAAATTGAGCCATATTGAAGCAGAACACATTGATGGAGTGTCAGAATGCATAGATAGAAGGCAAACAATCGTTCTATGTCTTTATTTCGCTTAGTTGCTTACTCTTGAGTAGAACTGCATCTGCACTCCTGAAATATGCACCGTTGTAAATTGAGCCGAATTTAAGCAAAACACGTTGTTGGAGTGTCAGAATGCATAGAAAGAAGGCAAAAAAGCGTTCTATAGGTTTATTTCGCTTAGTTCCTTACTCTTGAGTAGAACTGCATGTTCACTCCAGAAATAAGCACCTTTGTAAAATGAGCCAAATTGAAGCAGAACACATTGTTGGAGTGTCAGAATGCATAGATAGAAGGCAAATAAGCGTTCTATGGCTTTATTTCGCTTAGTTGCTTACTCTTGAATAGGAATGCATCTGCACTCCAGAAATGAGCACCTTTGTAAAATGAGCCAAATTGAAGCAGAACACATTGTTGGAGTGTCAGAATGCATAGAAAGAAGGCAAGTAAGCGTTCTATGGCTTTATTTCGCTTAGTTGCTTATTCTTGAGTAGAACTGCATGTTCACTCCAGAAATAAGCACCTTTGTAAAATGAGCCAAATTGAAGCAGAACACATTGTTGGAGTGTCAGAATGCATAGATAGAAGGCAGATAAGCATTCTATGGCTTTATTTCGCTTAGTTGCTTACTCTTGAATAGAAATGCATCAGCACTCCAGTAATAAGCACCTTTTTAAAATGAGCCAAATTGAAGCAGAACACATTGTTGGAGTGTCAGAATGCATAGATAGAAGGCAAATAAGCGTTCTATGGCTTTATTTCGCTTAATTGCTTACTCTTTAGTAGAAATGCATATTCACTCCTGAAATAAGCACCTTTGTAAAATGAGCCAATTGAAGCATAACACATTGTTGGAGTGTCAGAATGCATAGATAGAAGGCAGATAAGCATTCTATGGCTTTATTTCGCTTAGTTGCTTACTCTTGAATAGAAATGCATCTGCACTCCAGTAATAAGCACCTTTTTAAAATGAGCCAAATTGAAGCAGAACACATTGTTGGAGTGTCAGAATGCATAGAAAGAAGGCAAGTAAGCGTTCTATGGCTTTATTTCGCTTAGGTGCTTACTCTTGAGTAGAAATGCATCTGCACTCCAGTAATAAGCACCTTTGTAAAATGAGCCAATTGAAGCATAACACATTGTTGGAGTGTCAGAATGCATAGATAGAAGGCAAATAAGCATTCTATAGCTTTATTTCACTTAGTTGCTTACTCTTGAGTAGAACTGCATGTTCACTCCAGAAATAAGCACCTTTGTAAAATGAGCCAAATTGAAGCAGAACACATTGTTGGAGTGTCAGAATGCATAGATAGAGGACAAATAAGCGTTCTATGGCTTTATTTCGCTTAGTTGCTTACTCTTGAATAGGAATGCATCTGCACTCCAGAAATGAGCACCTTTGTAAAATGAGCCAAATTGAAGCAGAACACATTGTTGGAGTGTCAGAATGCATAGAAAGAAGGCAAGTAAGCGTTCTATGGCTTTATTTCGCTTAGTTGCTTACTCTTGAGTAGAACTGCATGTTCACTCCAGAAATAAGCACCTTTGTAAAATGAGCCAAATAGAAGCAGAACACATTGTTGGAGTGTCATAATGCAGAGATAGAAGGCAAATAAGCGTTCTATGGCTTTATTTCGCTTAGTTGCTTACTCTTGAGTAGAACTGCATGTTCACTCCAGTAATAAGCACCTTTGTAAAATGAGCCAAATTGAAGCAGAACACATTGTTGGAGTGTCAGAATGCATAGATAGGAGGCAAATAAGCGTTCTATGGCTTTATTTCGCTTAATTGCTTACTCTTGAGTAGAAATGCATATTCACTCCTGAAATAAGCACCTTTGTAAAATGAGCCAATTGAAGCATAACACATTGTTGGAGTGTCAGAATGCATAGATAGAAGGCAGATAAGCATTCTATGGCTTTATTTCGCTTAGTTGCTTACTCTTGAATAGAAATGCATCTGCACTCCAGTAATAAGCACCTTTTTAAAATGAGCCAAATTGAAGCAGAACACATTGTTGGAGTGTCAGAATGCATAGAAAGAAGGCAAGTAAGCGTTCTATGGCTTTATTTCGCTTAGTTGCTTACTCTTGAGTAGAAATGCATCTGCACTCCAGTAATAAGCACCTTTGTAAAATGAGCCAATTGAAGCATAACACATTGTTGGAGTGTCAGAATGCATAGATAGAAGGCAAATAAGCATTCTATAGCTTTATTTCGCTTAGTTGCTTACTCTTGAGTAGAACTGCATGTTCACTCCAGAAATGAGCACCTTTGTAAACTTAGCCAAATTTTAGCAAAACACATTGTTGGAGTGTCAGAATGCATAGATAGAAGGCAAGTAAGCGTTCTATGGCTTTATTTCGCTTAGTTGCTTACTCTTGAGTAGAAATGCATATTCACTCCTGAAATAAGCACCTTTGTAAAATGAGCCAATTGAAGCATAACACATTGTTGGAGTGTCAGAATGCATAGATAGAAGGCAGATAAGCATTCTATGGCTTTATTTCGCTTAGTTGCTTACTCTTGAATAGAAATGCATCTGCACTCCAGTAATAAGCACCTTTTTAAAATGAGCCAAATTGAAGCAGAACACATTGTTGGAGTGTCAGAATGCATAGAAAGAAGGCAAGTAAGCGTTCTATGGCTTTATTTCGCTTAGTTGCTTACTCTTGAGTAGAAATGCATCTGCACTCCAGTAATAAGCACCTTTGTAAAATGAGCCAATTGAAGCATAACACATTGTTGGAGTGTCAGAATGCATAGATAGAAGGCAAATAAGCATTCTATAGCTTTATTTCGCTTAGTTGCTTACTCTTGAGTAGAACTGCATGTTCACTCCAGAAATGAGCACCTTTGTAAACTTAGCCAAATTTTAGCAAAACACATTGTTGGAGTGTCAGAATGCATAGAAAGAAGGCAAGTAAGCGTTCTATGGCTTTATTTCGCTTAGTTGCTTACTCTTGAGTAAAACTGCATGTTCACTCCAGAAATAAGCACCTTTGTAAATTGAGCCATATTGAAGCAGAACACATTGATGGAGTGTCAGAATGCATAGATAGAAGGCAAATAAGCGTTCTATGGCTTTATTTCGCTTAGTTGCTTACTCTTGAGTAGAACTGCATCAGCACTCCAGAAATATGCACCGTTGTAAATTGAGCCAAATTTAAGCAAAACACGTTGTTGGAGTGTCAGAATGCATGGATAGAAGGCAAATAAGCGTTCTATGGCTTTATTTTGCTTAGTTGCTTCCTCTTGAGTAGAACTGCATGTTCACTCCAGAAATAAGCACCTTTGTAAAATGAGCCAAATTGAAGCAAAACACATTGTTGGAGTGTCAGAATGCATAGATAGAAGGCAAATAAGCGTTCTATGGCTTTATTTCGCTTAATTGCTTACTCTTTGGTAGAAATGCATATTCACTCCTGAAATAAGCACCTTTGTAAAATGAGCCAATTGAAGCATAACACATTGTTGGAGTGTCAGAATGCATAGATAGAAGGCAGATAAGCATTCTATGGCTTTATTTCGCTTAGTTGCTTACTCTTGAATAGAAATGCATCTGCACTCCAGTAATAAGCATCTTTTTAAAATGAGCCAAATTGAAGCAGAACACATTGTTGGAGTGTCAGAATGCATAGAAAGAAGACAAGTAAGCGTTCTATGGCTTTAATTCGCTTAGTTGCTTATTCTTGAGTAGAACTGCATGTTCACTCCAGAAATAAGGACCTTTGTAAAATGAGCCAAATTGAAGCTGAACACATTGTTGGAGTGTCAGAATGCATAGATAGAAGGCAAATAAGCGTTCTATGGCTTTATTTCGCTTAATTGCTTACTCTTTAGTAGAAATGCATATTCACTCCTGAAATAAGCACCTTTGTAAAATGAGCCAATTGAAGCATAACACATTGTTGGAGTGTCAGAATGCATAGATAGAAGGCAGATAAGCATTCTATGGCTTTATTTCGCTTAGTTGCTTACTCTTGAATAGAAATGCATATGCACTCCAGTAATAAGCACCTTTTTAAAATGAGCCATATTGAAGCAGAACACATTGTTGGAGTGTCAGAATGCATAGAAAGAAGGCAAGTAAGCGTTCTATGGCTTTATTTCGCTTAGTTGCTTACTCTTGAGTAGAAATGCATCTGCACTCCAGTAATAAGCACCTTTGTAAAATGAGCCAATTGAAGCATAACACATTGTTGGAGTGTCAGAATGCATAGATAGAAGGCAAAAAAGCATTCTATAGCTTTATTTCACTTAGTTGCTTACTCTTGAGTAGAACTGCATGTTCACTCCAGAAATAAGCACCTTTGTAAAATGAGCCAAATTGAAGCAGAACACATTGTTGGAGTGTCAGAATGCATAGAAAGAAGGCAAATAAGCGTTCTATGGCTTTTTTTCGCTTAGTTGCTTACTCTTGAATAGAAAGGCATCTGCACTCCAGAAATGAGCACCTTTGTAAAATGAGCCAAATTGAAGCAGAACACATTGTTGGAGTGTCAGAATGCATAGATAGAAGGCAAATAAGCGTTCTATGGCTTTATTTCGCTTAATTGCTTACTCTTGAGTAGAAATGCATATTCACTCCTGAAATAAGCACCTTTGTAAAATGAGCCAATTGAAGCATAACACATTGTTGGAGTGTCAGAATGCATAGATAGAAGGCAGATAAGCATTCTATGGCTTTATTTCGCTTAGTTGCTTACTCTTGAATAGAAATGCATCTGCACTCCAGTAATAAGCACCTTTTTAAAATGAGCCAAATTGAAGCAGAACACATTGTTGGAGTGTCAGAATGCATAGAAAGAAGGCAAGTAAGCGTTCTATGGCTTTATTTTGCTTAGTTGCTTACTCTTTAGTAGAAATGCATCTGCACTCCAGTAATAAGCACCTTTTTAAAATGAGCCAAATTGAAGCAGAACACATTGTTGGAGTGTCAGAATACATAGAAAGAAGTAAAGTAAGCGTTCTATGGCTTTATTTCGCTTAGTTGCTTACTCTTGAGTAGAAATGCATCTGCACTCCAGTAATAAGCACCTTTGTAAAATGAGCCAATTGAAGCATAACACATTGTTGGAGTGTCAGAATGCATAGATAGAAGGCAAATAAGCATTCTATAGCTTTATTTCGCTTAGTTGCTTACTCTTGAGTAGAACTGCATGTTCACTCCAGAAATGAGCACCTTTGTAAACTTAGCCAAATTTTAGCAAAACACATTGTTGGAGTGTCAGAATGCATAGATAGAAGGCAAATAAGCGTTCTATGGCTTTATTTCGCTTAGTTGCTTACTCTTGAGTAAAACTGCATGTTCACTCCAGAAATAAGCACCTTTGTAAATTGAGCCATATTGAAGCAGAACACATTGATGGAGTGTCAGAATGCATAGATAGAAGGCAAATAAGCGTTCTATGGCTTTATTTCGCTTAGTTGCTTACTCTTGAGTAGAACTGCATCTGCACTCCTGAAATATGCACCGTTGTAAATTGAGCCGAATTTAAGCAAAACACGTTGTTGGAGTGTCAGAATGCATAGAAAGAAGGCAAAAAAGCGTTCTATAGGTTTATTTCGCTTAGTTCCTTACTCTTGAGTAGAACTGCATGTTCACTCCAGAAATAAGCACCTTTGTAAAATGAGCCAAATTGAAGCAGAACACATTGTTGGAGTGTCAGAATGCATAGATAGAAGGCAAATAAGCGTTCTATGGCTTTATTTCGCTTAGTTGCTTACTCTTGAATAGGAATGCATCTGCACTCCAGAAATGAGCACCTTTGTAAAATGAGCCAAATTGAAGCAGAACACATTGTTGGAGTGTCAGAATGCATAGAAAGAAGGCAAGTAAGCGTTCTATGGCTTTATTTCGCTTAGTTGCTTACTCTTGAGTAGAACTGCATGTTCACTCCAGAAATAAGCACCTTTGTAAAATGAGCCAAATAGAAGCAGAACACATTGTTGGAGTGTCATAATGCAGAGATAGAAGGCAAATAAGCGTTCTATGGCTTTATTTCGCTTAGTTGCTTACTCTTGAGTAGAACTGCATGTTCACTCCAGAAATGAGCACCTTTGTAAAATGAGCCAAATTGAAGCAGAACACATTGTTGGAGTGTCAGAATGCATAGATAGGAGGCAAATAAGCGTTCTATGGCTTTATTTCGCTTAATTGCTTACTCTTGAGTAGAAATGCATATTCACTCCTGAAATAAGCACCTTTGTAAAATGAGCCAATTGAAGCAGAACACATTGTTGGAGTGTCAGAATGCATAGATAGAAGGCAGATAAGCATTCTATGGCTTTATTTCGCTTAGTTGCTTACTCTTGAATAGAAATGCATCTGCACTCCAGTAATAAGCACCTTTTTAAAATGAGCCAAATTGAAGCAGAACACATTGTTGGAGTGTCAGAATGCATAGAAAGAAGGCAAGTAAGCGTTCTATGGCTTTATTTCGCTTAGTTGCTTACTCTTGAGTAGAAATGCATCTGCACTCCAGTAATAAGCACCTTTGTAAAATGAGCCAATTGAAGCATAACACATTGTTGGAGTGTCAGAATGCATAGATAGAAGGCAAATAAGCATTCTATAGCTTTATTTCACTTAGTTGCTTACTCTTGAGTAGAACTGCATGTTCACTCCAGAAATAAGCACCTTTTTAAAATGAGCCAAATTGAAGCAGAACACATTGTTGGAGTGTCAGAATGCATAGATAGAGGACAAATAAGCGTTCTATGGCTTTATTTCGCTTAGTTGCTTACTCTTGAATAGGAATGCATCTGCACTCCAGAAATGAGCACCTTTGTAAAATGAGCCAAATTGAAGCAGAACACATTGTTGGAGTGTCAGAATGCATAGAAAGAAGGCAAGTAAGCGTTCTATGGCTTTATTTCGCTTAGTTGCTTACTCTTGAGTAGAACTGCATGTTCACTCCAGAAATAAGCACCTTTGTAAAATGAGCCAAATAGAAGCATAACACATTGTTGGAGTGTCAGAATGCATAGATAGGAGGCAAATAAGCGTTCTATGGCTTTATTTCGCTTAATTGCTTACTCTTGAGTAGAAATGCATATTCACTCCTGAAATAAGCACCTTTGTAAAATGAGCCAATTGAAGCATAACACATTGTTGGAGTGTCAGAATGCATAGATAGAAGGCAGATAAGCATTCTATGGCTTTATTTCGCTTAGTTGCTTACTCTTGAATAGAAATGCATCTGCACTCCAGTAATAAGCACCTTTTTAAAATGAGCCAAATTGAAGCAGAACACATTGTTGGAGTGTCAGAATGCATAGAAAGAAGGCAAGTAAGCGTTCTATGGCTTTATTTCGCTTAGTTGCTTACTCTTGAGTAGAAATGCATCTGCACTCCAGTAATAAGCACCTTTGTAAAATGAGCCAATTGAAGCATAACACATTGTTGGAGTGTCAGAATGCATAGATAGAAGGCAAATAAGCATTCTATAGCTTTATTTCGCTTAGTTGCTTACTCTTGAGTAGAACTGCATGTTCACTCCAGAAATGAGCACCTTTGTAAACTTAGCCAAATTTTAGCAAAACACATTGTTGGAGTGTCAGAATGCATAGATAGAAGGCAAATAAGCGTTCTATGGCTTTATTTCGCTTAGTTGCTTACTCTTGAGTAAAACTGCATGTTCACTCCAGAAATAAGCACCTTTGTAAATTGAGCCATATTGAAGCAGAACACATTGATGGAGTGTCAGAATGCATAGATAGAAGGCAAATAAGCGTTCTATGGCTTTATTTCGCTTAGTTGCTTACTCTTGAGTAGAACTGCATCAGCACTCCAGAAATATGCACCGTTGTAAATTGAGCCAAATTTAAGCAAAACACGTTGTTGGAGTGTCAGAATGCATGGATAGAAGGCAAATAAGCGTTCTATGGCTTTATTTTGCTTAGTTGCTTCCTCTTGAGTAGAACTGCATGTTCACTCCAGAAATAAGCACCTTTGTAAAATGAGCCAAATTGAAGCAAAACACATTGTTGGAGTGTCAGAATGCATAGATAGAAGGCAAATAAGCGTTCTATGGCTTTATTTCGCTTAATTGCTTACTCTTTGGTAGAAATGCATATTCACTCCTGAAATAAGCACCTTTGTAAAATGAGCCAATTGAAGCATAACACATTGTTGGAGTGTCAGAATGCATAGATAGAAGGCAGATAAGCATTCTATGGCTTTATTTCGCTTAGTTGCTTACTCTTGAATAGAAATGCATCTGCACTCCAGTAATAAGCATCTTTTTAAAATGAGCCAAATTGAAGCAGAACACATTGTTGGAGTGTCAGAATGCATAGAAAGAAGACAAGTAAGCGTTCTATGGCTTTAATTCGCTTAGTTGCTTATTCTTGAGTAGAACTGCATGTTCACTCCAGAAATAAGGACCTTTGTAAAATGAGCCAAATTGAAGCTGAACACATTGTTGGAGTGTCAGAATGCATAGATAGAAGGCAAATAAGCGTTCTATGGCTTTATTTCGCTTAATTGCTTACTCTTTAGTAGAAATGCATATTCACTCCTGAAATAAGCACCTTTGTAAAATGAGCCAATTGAAGCATAACACATTGTTGGAGTGTCAGAATGCATAGATAGAAGGCAGATAAGCATTCTATGGCTTTATTTCGCTTAGTTGCTTACTCTTGAATAGAACTGCATGTTCACTCCAGTAATAAGCACCTTTTTAAAATGAGCCATATTGAAGCAGAACACATTGTTGGAGTGTCAGAATGCATAGAAAGAAGGCAAGTAAGCGTTCTATGGCTTTATTTCGCTTAGTTGCTTACTCTTGAGTAGAAATGCATCTGCACTCCAGTAATAAGCACCTTTGTAAAATGAGCCAATTGAAGCATAACACATTGTTGGAGTGTCAGAATGCATAGATAGAAGGCAAATAAGCATTCTATAGCTTTATTTCACTTAGTTGCTTACTCTTGAGTAGAACTGCATGTTCACTCCAGAAATAAGCACCTTTGTAAAATGAGCCAAATTGAAGCAGAACACATTGTTGGAGTGTCAGAATGCATAGAAAGAAGGCAAATAAGCGTTCTATGGCTTTTTTTCGCTTAGTTGCTTACTCTTGAATAGAAAGGCATCTGCACTCCAGAAATGAGCACCTTTGTAAAATGAGCCAAATTGAAGCAAAACACGTTGTTGGAGTGTCAGAATGCATGGATAGAAGGCAAATAAGCGTTCTATGGCTTTATTTTGCTTAGTTGCTTCCTCTTGAGTAGAACTGCATGTTCACTCCAGAAATAAGCACCTTTGTAAAATGAGCCAAATTGAAGCAAAACACATTGTTGGAGTGTCAGAATGCATAGATAGAAGGCAAATAAGCGTTCTATGGCTTTATTTCGCTTAATTGCTTACTCTTTGGTAGAAATGCATATTCACTCCTGAAATAAGCACCTTTGTAAAATGAGCCAATTGAAGCATAACACATTGTTGGAGTGTCAGAATGCATAGATAGAAGGCAGATAAGCATTCTATGGCTTTATTTCGCTTAGTTGCTTACTCTTGAATAGAAATGCATCTGCACTCCAGTAATAAGCATCTTTTTAAAATGAGCCAAATTGAAGCAGAACACATTGTTGGAGTGTCAGAATGCATAGAAAGAAGACAAGTAAGCGTTCTATGGCTTTAATTCGCTTAGTTGCTTATTCTTGAGTAGAACTGCATGTTCACTCCAGAAATAAGGACCTTTGTAAAATGAGCCAAATTGAAGCTGAACACATTGTTGGAGTGTCAGAATGCATAGATAGAAGGCAAATAAGCGTTCTATGGCTTTATTTCGCTTAATTGCTTACTCTTTAGTAGAAATGCATATTCACTCCTGAAATAAGCACCTTTGTAAAATGAGCCAATTGAAGCATAACACATTGTTGGAGTGTCAGAATGCATAGATAGAAGGCAGATAAGCATTCTATGGCTTTATTTCGCTTAGTTGCTTACTCTTGAATAGAAATGCATATGCACTCCAGTAATAAGCACCTTTTTAAAATGAGCCATATTGAAGCAGAACACATTGTTGGAGTGTCAGAATGCATAGAAAGAAGGCAAGTAAGCGTTCTATGGCTTTATTTCGCTTAGTTGCTTACTCTTGAGTAGAAATGCATCTGCACTCCAGTAATAAGCACCTTTGTAAAATGAGCCAATTGAAGCATAACACATTGTTGGAGTGTCAGAATGCATAGATAGAAGGCAAATAAGCATTCTATAGCTTTATTTCACTTAGTTGCTTACTCTTGAGTAGAACTGCATGTTCACTCCAGAAATAAGCACCTTTGTAAAATGAGCCAAATTGAAGCAGAACACATTGTTGGAGTGTCAGAATGCATAGAAAGAAGGCAAATAAGCGTTCTATGGCTTTTTTTCGCTTAGTTGCTTACTCTTGAATAGAAAGGCATCTGCACTCCAGAAATGAGCACCTTTGTAAAATGAGCCAAATTGAAGCAGAACACATTGTTGGAGTGTCAGAATGCATAGATAGAAGGCAAATAAGCGTTCTATGGCTTTATTTCGCTTAATTGCTTACTCTTGAGTAGAAATGCATATTCACTCCTGAAATAAGCACCTTTGTAAAATGAGCCAATTGAAGCATAACACATTGTTGGAGTGTCAGAATGCATAGATAGAAGGCAGATAAGCATTCTATGGCTTTATTTCGCTTAGTTGCTTACTCTTGAATAGAAATGCATCTGCACTCCAGTAATAAGCACCTTTTTAAAATGAGCCAAATTGAAGCAGAACACATTGTTGGAGTGTCAGAATGCATAGAAAGAAGGCAAGTAAGCGTTCTATGGCTTTATTTTGCTTAGTTGCTTACTCTTTAGTAGAAATGCATCTGCACTCCAGTAATAAGCACCTTTTTAAAATGAGCCAAATTGAAGCAGAACACATTGTTGGAGTGTCAGAATACATAGAAAGAAGTAAAGTAAGCGTTCTATGGCTTTATTTCACTCAGTTGCTTACTCTTGAGTAGAAATGCATCTGCACTCCAGTAATAAGCACCTTTTTAAAATGAGCCAATTGAAGCAGAACACATTGTTGGAGTGTCAGAATGCATTGATAGAAGGCAAATAAGCATTCTATGTCTTTATTTCGCTTAGTTGCTTACTCTTGAGTAGAACTGCATCTGCACTCCTGAAATATGCACCGTTGTAAATTGAGCCGAATTTAAGCAAAACACGTTGTTGGAGTGTCAGAATGCATAGAAAGAAGGCAAAAAAGCGTTCTATAGGTTTATTTCGCTTAGTTCCTTACTCTTGAGTAGAACTGCATGTTCACTCCAGAAATAAGCACCTTTGTAAAATGAGCCAAATTGAAGCAGAACACATTGTTGGAGTGTCAGAATGCATAGATAGAAGGCAAATAAGCGTTCTATGGCTTTATTTCGCTTAGTTGCTTACTCTTGAATAGGAATGCATCTGCACTCCAGAAATGAGCACCTTTGTAAAATGAGCCAAATTGAAGCAGAACACATTGTTGGAGTGTCAGAATGCATAGAAAGAAGGCAAGTAAGCGTTCTATGGCTTTATTTCGCTTAGTTGCTTACTCTTGAGTAGAACTGCATGTTCACTCCAGAAATAAGCACCTTTGTAAAATGAGCCAAATAGAAGCAGAACACATTGTTGGAGTGTCATAATGCAGAGATAGAAGGCAAATAAGCGTTCTATGGCTTTATTTCGCTTAGTTGCTTACTCTTGAGTAGAACTGCATGTTCACTCCAGAAATGAGCACCTTTGTAAAATGAGCCAAATTGAAGCAGAACACATTGTTGGAGTGTCAGAATGCATAGATAGGAGGCAAATAAGCGTTCTATGGCTTTATTTCGCTTAATTGCTTACTCTTGAGTAGAAATGCATATTCACTCCTGAAATAAGCACCTTTGTAAAATGAGCCAATTGAAGCATAACACATTGTTGGAGTGTCAGAATGCATAGATAGAAGGCAGATAAGCATTCTATGGCTTTATTTCGCTTAGTTGCTTACTCTTGAATAGAAATGCATCTGCACTCCAGTAATAAGCACCTTTTTAAAATGAGCCAAATTGAAGCAGAACACATTGTTGGAGTGTCAGAATGCATAGAAAGAAGGCAAGTAAGCGTTCTATGGCTTTATTTCGCTTAGTTGCTTACTCTTGAGTAGAAATGCATCTGCACTCCAGTAATAAGCACCTTTGTAAAATGAGCCAATTGAAGCATAACACATTGTTGGAGTGTCAGAATGCATAGATAGAAGGCAAATAAGCATTCTATAGCTTTATTTCGCTTAGTTGCTTACTCTTGAGTAGAACTGCATGTTCACTCCAGAAATGAGCACCTTTGTAAACTTAGCCAAATTTTAGCAAAACACATTGTTGGAGTGTCAGAATGCATAGATAGAAGGCAAATAAGCGTTCTATGGCTTTATTTCGCTTAGTTGCTTACTCTTGAGTAAAACTGCATGTTCACTCCAGAAATAAGCACCTTTGTAAATTGAGCCATATTGAAGCAGAACACATTGATGGAGTGTCAGAATGCATAGATAGAAGGCAAATAAGCATTCTATGGCTTTATTTCGCTTAGTTGCTTACTCTTGAGTAGAACTGCATCAGCACTCCAGAAATATGCACCGTTGTAAATTGAGCCAAATTTAAGCAAAACACGTTGTTGGAGTGTCAGAATGCATGGATAGAAGGCAAATAAGCGTTCTATGGCTTTATTTTGCTTAGTTGCTTCCTCTTGAGTAGAACTGCATGTTCACTCCAGAAATAAGCACCTTTGTAAAATGAGCCAAATTGAAGCAAAACACATTGTTGGAGTGTCAGAATGCATAGATAGAAGGCAAATAAGCGTTCTATGGCTTTATTTCGCTTAATTGCTTACTCTTTGGTAGAAATGCATATTCACTCCTGAAATAAGCACCTTTGTAAAATGAGCCAATTGAAGCATAACACATTGTTGGAGTGTCAGAATGCATAGATAGAAGGCAGATAAGCATTCTATGGCTTTATTTCGCTTAGTTGCTTACTCTTGAATAGAAATGCATCTGCACTCCAGTAATAAGCATCTTTTTAAAATGAGCCAAATTGAAGCAGAACACATTGTTGGAGTGTCAGAATGCATAGAAAGAAGACAAGTAAGCGTTCTATGGCTTTAATTCGCTTAGTTGCTTATTCTTGAGTAGAACTGCATGTTCACTCCAGAAATAAGGACCTTTGTAAAATGAGCCAAATTGAAGCTGAACACATTGTTGGAGTGTCAGAATGCATAGATAGAAGGCAAATAAGCGTTCTATGGCTTTATTTCGCTTAATTGCTTACTCTTTAGTAGAAATGCATATTCACTCCTGAAATAAGCACCTTTGTAAAATGAGCCAATTGAAGCATAACACATTGTTGGAGTGTCAGAATGCATAGATAGAAGGCAGATAAGCATTCTATGGCTTTATTTCGCTTAGTTGCTTACTCTTGAATCGAAATGCATATGCACTCCAGTAATAAGCACCTTTTTAAAATGAGCCATATTGAAGCAGAACACATTGTTGGAGTGTCAGAATGCATAGAAAGAAGGCAAGTAAGCGTTCTATGGCTTTATTTCGCTTAGTTGCTTACTCTTGAGTAGAAATGCATCTGCACTCCAGAAATGAGCACCTTTTTAAAATGAGCCAAATTGAAGCAGAACACATTGTTGGAGTGTCAGAATGCATAGATAGAAGGCAAATAAGCGTTCTATGGCTTTATTTCGCTTAATTGCTTACTCTTGAGTAGAAATGCATATTCACTCCTGAAATAAGCACCTTTGTAAAATGAGCCAATTGAAGCATAACACATTGTTGGAGTGTCAGAATGCATAGATAGAAGGCAGATAAGCATTCTATGGCTTTATTTCGCTTAGTTGCTTACTCTTGAATAGAAATGCATCTGCACTCCAGTAATAAGCACCTTTGTAAAATGAGCCAAATTGACGCAGAACACATTGTTGGAGTGTCAGAATGCATTGATAGAAGGCAAATAAGCATTCTATGTCTTTATTTCGCTTAGTTGCTTACTCTTGAGTAGAACTGCATCTGCACTCCTGAAATATGCACCGTTGTAAATTGAGCCGAATTTAAGCAAAACACGTTGTTGGAGTGTCAGAATGCATAGAAAGAAGGCAAAAAAGCGTTCTATAGGTTTATTTCGCTTAGTTCCTTACTCTTGAGTAGAACTGCATGTTCACTCCAGAAATAAGCACCTTTGTAAAATGAGCCAAATTGAAGCAGAACACATTGTTGGAGTGTCAGAATGCATAGATAGAAGGCAGATAAGCATTCTATGGCTTTATTTCGCTTAGTTGCTTACTCTTGAATAGAAATGCATCTGCACTCCAGTAATAAGCACCTTTTTAAAATGAGCCAAATTGAAGCAAAACACATTGTTGGAGTGTCAGAATGCATAGAAAGAAGGCAAGTAAGCGTTCTATGGCTTTATTTTGCTTAGTTGCTTACTCTTTAGTAGAAATGCATCTGCACTCCAGTAATAAGCACCTTTTTAAAATGAGCCAAATTGGAGCAGAACACATTGTTGGAGTGTCAGAATACATAGAAAGAAGTAAAGTAAGCGTTCTATGGCTTTATTTCACTCAGTTGCTTACTCTTGAGTAGAAATGCATCTGCACTCCAGTAATAAGCACCTTTTTAAAATGAGCCAATTGAAGCAGAACACATTGTTGGAGTGTCAGAATGCATTGATAGAAGGCAAATAAGCATTCTATGTCTTTATTTCGCTTAGTTGCTTACTCTTGAGTAGAACTGCATCTGCACTCCTGAAATATGCACCGTTGTAAATTGAGCCGAATTTAAGCAAAACACGTTGTTGGAGTGTCAGAATGCATAGAAAGAAGGCAAAAAAGCGTTCTATAGGTTTATTTCGCTTAGTTCCTTACTCTTGAGTAGAACTGCATGTTCACTCCAGAAATAAGCACCTTTGTAAAATGAACCAAATTGAAGCAGAACACATTGTTGGAGTGTCAGAATGCATAGATAGAAGGCAAATAAGCGTTCTATGGCTTTATTTCGCTTAGTTGCTTACTCTTGAATAGGAATGCATCTGCACTCCAGAAATGAGCACCTTTGTAAAATGAGCCAAATTGAAGCAGAACACATTGTTGGAGTGTCAGAATGCATAGAAAGAAGGCAAGTAAGCGTTCTATGGCTTTATTTCGCTTAGTTGCTTACTCTTGAGTAAAACTGCATGTTCACTCCAAAAATAAGCACCTTTGTAAAATGAGCCAAATTGAAGCAGAACACATTGTTGGAGTGTCAGAATGCATAGATAGAAGGCAAATAAGCGTTCTATGGCTTTATTTCGCTTAGTTGCTTACTCTTTGGTAGAAATGCATATTCACTCCTGAAATAAGCACCTTTGTAAAATGAGCCAATTGAAGCATAACACATTGTTGGAGTGTCAGAATGCATAGATAGAAGGCAGATAAGCATTCTATGGCTTTATTTCGCTTAGTTGCTTACTCTTGAATAGAAATGCATCTGCACTCCAGTAATAAGCATCTTTTTAAAATGAGCCAAATTGAAGCAGAACACATTGTTGGAGTGTCAGAATGCAGAGATAGAAGGTAAATAAGCGTTCTATGGCTTTATTTTGCTTAGTTGCTTACTCTTGAGTAGAACTGCATGTTCACTCCAGAAATGAGCACCTTTTAAAATGAGCCAAATTGAAGCAGAACACATTGTTGGAGTGTCAGAATGCATAGAAAGAAGGCAAGTAAGCGTTCTATGGCTTTATTTCGCTTAGTTGCTTATTCTTGAGTAGAACTGCATGTTCACTCCAGAAATAAGCACCTTTGTAAAATGAGCCAAATTGAAGCAGAACACATTGTTGGAGTGTCAGAATGCAGAGATAGAAGGTAAATAAGCGTTCTATGGCTTTATTTTGCTTAGTTGCTTACTCTTGAGTAGAACTGCATGTTCACTCCAGAAATGAGCACCTTTTAAAATGAGCCAAATTGAAGCAGAACACATTGTTGGAGTGTCAGAATGCATAGATAGAAGGCAAATAAGCGTTCTATGGCTTTATTTCGCTTAATTGCTTACTCTTGAGTAGAAATGCATATTCACTCCTGAAATAAGCACCTTTGTAAAATGAGCCAATTGAAGCATAACACATTGTTGGAGTGTCAGAATGCATAGATAGAAGGCAGATAAGCATTCTATGGCTTTATTTCGCTTAGTTGCTTACTCTTGAATAGAAATGCATCTGCACTCCAGTAATAAGCACCTTTTTAAAATGAGCCAAATTGAAGCAGAACACATTGTTGGAGTGTCAGAATGCATAGAAAGAAGGCAAGTAAGCGTTCTATGGCTTTATTTTGCTTAGTTGCTTACTCTTTAGTAGAAATGCATCTGCACTCCAATAATAAGCACCTTTTTAAAATGAGCCAAATAGAAGCAGAACACATTGTTGGAGTGTCAGAATACATAGAAAGAAGTAAAGTAAGCGTTCTATGGCTTTATTTCACTCAGTTGCTTACTCTTGAGTAGAAATGCATCTGCACTCCAGTAATAAGCACCTTTTTAAAATGAGCCAATTGAAGCAGAACACATTGTTGGAGTGTCAGAATGCATTGATAGAAGGCAAATAAGCATTCTATGTCTTTATTTCGCTTAGTTGCTTACTCTTGAGTAGAACTGCATCTGCACTCCTGAAATATGCACCGTTGTAAATTGAGCCGAATTTAAGCAAAACACGTTGTTGGAGTGTCAGAATGCATAGAAAGAAGGCAAAAAAGCGTTCTATAGGTTTATTTCGCTTAGTTCCTTACTCTTGAGTAGAACTGCATGTTCACTCCAGAAATAAGCACCTTTGTAAAATGAGCCAAATTGAAGCAGAACACATTGTTGGAGTGTCAGAATGCATAGATAGAAGGCAAATAAGCGTTCTATGGCTTTATTTCGCTTAGTTGCTTACTCTTGAATAGGAATGCATCTGCACTCCAGAAATGAGCACCTTTGTAAAATGAGCCAAATTGAAGCAGAACACATTGTTGGAGTGTCAGAATGCATAGAAAGAAGGCAAGTAAGCGTTCTATGGCTTTATTTCGCTTAGTTGCTTACTCTTGAGTAAAACTGCATGTTCACTCCAAAAATAAGCACCTTTGTAAAATGAGCCAAATTGAAGCAGAACACATTGTTGGAGTGTCAGAATGCAGAGATAGAAGGCAAATAAGCGTTCTATGGCTTTATTTCGCTTAGTTGCTTACTCTTGAGTAGAACTGCATGTTCACTCCTGAAATGAGCACCTTTGTAAAATGAGCCAAATTGAAGCAGAACACATTGTTGGAGTGTCAGAATGCATAGAAAGAAGGCAAGTAAGCGTTCTATGGCTTTATTTCGCTTAGTTGCTTATTCTTGAGTAGAACTGCATGTTCACTCCAGAAATAAGCACCTTTGTAAAATGAGCCAAATTGAAGCAGAACACATTGTTGGAGTGTCAGAATGCATAGATAGAAGGCAAATAAGCGTTCTATGGCTTTATTTCGCTTAATTGCTTACTCTTTAGTAGAAATGCATATTCACTCCTGAAATAAGCACCTTTGTAAAATGAGCCAATTGAAGCAGAACACATTGTTGGAGTGTCAGAATGCATAGATAGAAGGCAGATAAGCATTCTATGGCTTTATTTCGCTTAGTTGCTTACTCTTGAATAGAAATGCATCTGCACTCCAGTAATAAGCACCTTTTTAAAATGAGCCAAATTGAAGCAGAACACATTGTTGGAGTGTCAGAATGCATAGAAAGAAGGCAAGTAAGCGTTCTATGGCTTTATTTCGCTTAGTTGCTTACTCTTGAGTAGAAATGCATCTGCACTCCAGTAATAAGCACCTTTGTAAAATGAGCCAATTGAAGCATAACACATTGTTGGAGTGTCAGAATGCATAGATAGAAGGCAAATAAGCATTCTATAGCTTTATTTCACTTAGTTGCTTACTCTTGAGTAGAACTGCATGTTCACTCCAGAAATAAGCACCTTTGTAAAATGAGCCAAATTGAAGCAGAACACATTGTTGGAGTGTCAGAATGCATAGAAAGAAGGCAAATAAGCGTTCTATGGCTTTATTTCGCTTAGTTGCTTACTCTTGAATAGAAAGGCATCTGCACTCCAGAAATGAGCACCTTTGTAAAATGAGCCAAATTGAAGCAGAACACATTGTTGGAGTGTCAGAATGCATAGAAAGAAGGCAAGTAAGCGTTCTATGGCTTTATTTCGCTTAGTTGCTTACTCTTGAGTAGAACTGCATGTTCACTCCAGAAATAAGCACCTTTGTAAAATGAGCCAAATTGAAGCAGAACACATTGTTGGAGTGTCAGAATGCAGAGATAGAAGGTAAATAAGCGTTCTATGGCTTTATTTTGCTTAGTTGCTTACTCTTGAGTAGAACTGCATGTTCACTCCAGAAATGAGCACCTTTTAAAATGAGCCAAATTGAAGCAGAACACATTGTTGGAGTGTCATAATGCAGAGATAGAAGGCAAATAAGCGTTCTATGGCTTTATTTCGCTTAGTTGCTTATTCTTGAGTAGAACTGCATGTTCACTCCAGAAATAAGCACCTTTGTAAAATGAGCCAAATTGAAGCAGAACACATTGTTGGAGTGTCAGAATGCATAGATAGAAGGCAAATAAGCGTTCTATGGCTTTATTTCGCTTAATTGCTTACTCTTGAGTAGAAATGCATATTCACTCCTGAAATAAGCACCTTTGTAAAATGAGCCAATTGAAGCATAACACATTGTTGGAGTGTCAGAATGCATAGATAGAAGGCAGATAAGCATTCTATGGCTTTATTTCGCTTAGTTGCTTACTCTTGAATAGAAATGCATCTGCACTCCAGTAATAAGCACCTTTTTAAAATGAGCCAAATTGAAGCAGAACACATTGTTGGAGTGTCAGAATGCATAGAAAGAAGGCAAGTAAGCGTTCTATGGCTTTATTTTGCTTAGTTGCTTACTCTTTAGTAGAAATGCATCTGCACTCCAGTAATAAGCACCTTTTTAAAATGAGCCAAATTGAAGCAGAACACATTGTTGGAGTGTCAGAATACATAGAAAGAAGTAAAGTAAGCGTTCTATGGCTTTATTTCACTCAGTTGCTTACTCTTGAGTAGAAATGCATCTGCACTCCAGTAATAAGCACCTTTTTAAAATGAGCCAATTGAAGCAGAACACATTGTTGGAGTGTCAGAATGCATTGATAGAAGGCAAATAAGCGTTCTATGTCTTTATTTCGCTTAGTTGCTTACTCTTGAGTAGAACTGCATCTGCACTCCTGAAATATGCACCGTTGTAAATTGAGCCGAATTTAAGCAAAACACGTTGTTGGAGTGTCAGAATGCATAGAAAGAAGGCAAAAAAGCGTTCTATAGGTTTATTTCGCTTAGTTCCTTACTCTTGAGTAGAACTGCATGTTCACTCCAGAAATAAGCACCTTTGTAAAATGAGCCAAATTGAAGCAGAACACATTGTTGGAGTGTCAGAATGCATAGATAGAAGGCAAATAAGCGTTCTATGGCTTTATTTCGCTTAGTTGCTTACTCTTGAATAGGAATGCATCTGCACTCCAGAAATGAGCACCTTTGTAAAATGAGCCAAATTGAAGCAGAACACATTGTTGGAGTGTCAGAATGCATAGAAAGAAGGCAAGTAAGCGTTCTATGGCTTTATTTCGCTTAGTTGCTTACTCTTGAGTAAAACTGCATCTTCACTCCAGAAATAAGCACCTTTGTAAAATGAGCCAAATTGAAGCAGAACACATTGTTGGAGTGTCAGAATGCAGAGATAGAAGGCAAATAAGCGTTCTATGGCTTTATTTCGCTTAGTTGCTTACTCTTGAGTAGAACTGCATGTTCACTCCTGAAATGAGCACCTTTGTAAAATGAGCCAAATTGAAGCAGAACACATTGTTGGAGTGTCAGAATGCATAGATAGAAGGCAAATAAGCATTCTATAGCTTTATTTCGCTTAGTTGCTTACTCTTGAGTAGAACTGCATGTTCACTCCAGAAATGAGCACCTTTGTAAAATGAGCCAAATTGAAGCAGAACACATTGTTGGAGTGTCAGAATGCAGAGATAGAAGGTAAATAAGCGTTCTATGGCTTTATTTTGCTTAGTTGCTTACTCTTGAGTAGAACTGCATGTTCACTCCAGAAATGAGCACCTTTTAAAATGAGCCAAATTGAAGCAGAACACATTGTTGGAGTGTCAGAATGCATAGAAAGAAGGCAAGTAAGCGTTCTATGGCTTTATTTCGCTTAGTTGCTTATTCTTGAGTAGAACTGCATGTTCACTCCAGAAATAAGCACCTTTGTAAAATGAGCCAAATTGAAGCAGAACACATTGTTGGAGTGTCAGAATGCATAGATAGAAGGCAAATAAGCGTTCTATGGCTTTATTTCGCTTAATTGCTTACTCTTGAGTAGAAATGCATATTCACTCCTGAAATAAGCACCTTTGTAAAATGAGCCAATTGAAGCATAACACATTGTTGGAGTGTCAGAATGCATAGATAGAAGGCAGATAAGCATTCTATGGCTTTATTTCGCTTAGTTGCTTACTCTTGAATAGAAATGCATCTGCACTCCAGTAATAAGCACCTTTTTAAAATGAGCCAAATTGAAGCAGAACACATTGTTGGAGTGTCAGAATGCATAGAAAGAAGGCAAGTAAGCGTTCTATGGCTTTATTTTGCTTAGTTGCTTACTCTTTAGTAGAAATGCATCTGCACTCCAGTAATAAGCACCTTTTTAAAATGAGCCAAATTGAAGCAGAACACATTGTTGGAGTGTCAGAATACATAGAAAGAAGTAAAGTAAGCGTTCTATGGCTTTATTTCACTCAGTTGCTTACTCTTGAGTAGAAATGCATCTGCACTCCAGTAATAAGCACCTTTTTAAAATGAGCCAATTGAAGCAGAACACATTGTTGGAGTGTCAGAATGCATTGATAGAAGGCAAATAAGCGTTCTATGTCTTTATTTCGCTTAGTTGCTTACTCTTGAGTAGAACTGCATCTGCACTCCTGAAATATGCACCGTTGTAAATTGAGCCGAATTTAAGCAAAACACGTTGTTGGAGTGTCAGAATGCATAGAAAGAAGGCAAAAAAGCGTTCTATAGGTTTATTTCGCTTAGTTCCTTACTCTTGAGTAGAACTGCATGTTCACTCCAGAAATAAGCACCTTTGTAAAATGAGCCAAATTGAAGCAGAACACATTGTTGGAGTGTCAGAATGCATAGATAGAAGGCAAATAAGCGTTCTATGGCTTTATTTCGCTTAGTTGCTTACTCTTGAATAGGAATGCATCTGCACTCCAGAAATGAGCACCTTTGTAGAATGAGCCAAATTGAAGCAGAACACATTGTTGGAGTGTCAGAATGCATAGAAAGAAGGCAAGTAAGCGTTCTATGGCTTTATTTCGCTTAGTTGCTTACTCTTGAGTAAAACTGCATCTTCACTCCAGAAATAAGCACCTTTGTAAAATGAGCCAAATTGAAGCAGAACACATTGTTGGAGTGTCAGAATGCAGAGATAGAAGGCAAATAAGCGTTCTATGGCTTTATTTCGCTTAGTTGCTTACTCTTGAGTAGAACTGCATGTTCACTCCTGAAATGAGCACCTTTGTAAAATGAGCCAAATTGAAGCAGAACACATTGTTGGAGTGTCAGAATGCATAGATAGAAGGCAAATAAGCATTCTATAGCTTTATTTCGCTTAGTTGCTTACTCTTGAGTAGAACTGCATGTTCACTCCAGAAATGAGCACCTTTGTAAACTGAGCCAAATTTTAGCAAAACACATTGTTGGAGTGTCAGAATGCATAGATAGAAGGCAAATAAGCGTTCTATGGCTTTATTTCGCTTAGTTGCTTACTCTTGAGTAAAACTGCATGTTCACTCCAGAAATAAGCACCTTTGTAAATTGAGCCATATTGAAGCAGAACACATTGATGGAGTGTCAGAATGCATAGATAGAAGGCAAATAAGCGTTCTATGGCTTTATTTCGCTTAGTTGCTTACTCTTGAGTAGAACTGCATCAGCACTCCAGAAATATGCACCGTTGTAAATTGAGCCAAATTTAAGCAAAACACGTTGTTGGAGTGTCAGAATGCATGGATAGAAGGCAAATAAGCGTTCTATGGCTTTATTTTGCTTAGTTGCTTCCTCTTGAGTAGAACTGCATGTTCACTCCAGAAATAAGCACCTTTGTAAAATGAGCCAAATTGAAGCAGAACACATTGTTGGAGTGTCAGAATGCATAGAAAGAAGGCAAGTAAGCGTTCTATGGCTTTATTTCGCTTAGTTGCTTACTCTTGAGTAAAACTGCATGTTCACTCCAAAAATAAGCACCTTTGTAAAATGAGCCAAATTGAAGCAGAACACATTGTTGGAGTGTCAGAATGCAGAGATAGAAGGCAAATAAGCGTTCTATGGCTTTATTTCGCTTAGTTGCTTACTCTTGAGTAGAACTGCATGTTCACTCCTGAAATGAGCACCTTTGTAAAATGAGCCAAATTGAAGCAGAACACATTGTTGGAGTGTCAGAATGCATAGAAAGAAGGCAAGTAAGCGTTCTATGGCTTTATTTCGCTTAGTTGCTTATTCTTGAGTAGAACTGCATGTTCACTCCAGAAATAAGCACCTTTGTAAAATGAGCCAAATTGAAGCAGAACACATTGTTGGAGTGTCAGAATGCATAGATAGAAGGCAAATAAGCGTTCTATGGCTTTATTTCGCTTAATTGCTTACTCTTTAGTAGAAATGCATATTCACTCCTGAAATAAGCACCTTTGTAAAATGAGCCAATTGAAGCAGAACACATTGTTGGAGTGTCAGAATGCATAGATAGAAGGCAGATAAGCATTCTATGGCTTTATTTCGCTTAGTTGCTTACTCTTGAATAGAAATGCATCTGCACTCCAGTAATAAGCACCTTTTTAAAATGAGCCAAATTGAAGCAGAACACATTGTTGGAGTGTCAGAATGCATAGAAAGAAGGCAAGTAAGCGTTCTATGGCTTTATTTCGCTTAGTTGCTTACTCTTGAGTAGAAATGCATCTGCACTCCAGTAATAAGCACCTTTGTAAAATGAGCCAATTGAAGCATAACACATTGTTGGAGTGTCAGAATGCATAGATAGAAGGCAAATAAGCATTCTATAGCTTTATTTCACTTAGTTGCTTACTCTTGAGTAGAACTGCATGTTCACTCCAGAAATAAGCACCTTTGTAAAATGAGCCAAATTGAAGCAGAACACATTGTTGGAGTGTCAGAATGCATAGAAAGAAGGCAAATAAGCGTTCTATGGCTTTTTTTCGCTTAGTTGCTTACTCTTGAATAGAAAGGCATCTGCACTCCAGAAATGAGCACCTTTGTAAAATGAGCCAAATTGAAGCAGAACACATTGTTGGAGTGTCAGAATGCATAGAAAGAAGGCAAGTAAGCGTTCTATGGCTTTATTTCGCTTAGTTGCTTACTCTTGAGTAGAACTGCATGTTCACTCCAGAAATAAGCACCTTTGTAAAATGAGCCAAATTGAAGCAGAACACATTGTTGGAGTGTCAGAATGCAGAGATAGAAGGTAAATAAGCGTTCTATGGCTTTATTTTGCTTAGTTGCTTACTCTTGAGTAGAACTGCATGTTCACTCCAGAAATGAGCACCTTTTAAAATGAGCCAAATTGAAGCAGAACACATTGTTGGAGTGTCAGAATGCATAGAAAGAAGGCAAGTAAGCGTTCTATGGCTTTATTTCGCTTAGTTGCTTATTCTTGAGTAGAACTGCATGTTCACTCCAGAAATAAGCACCTTTGTAAAATGAGCCAAATTGAAGCAGAACACATTGTTGGAGTGTCAGAATGCATAGATAGAAGGCAAATAAGCGTTCTATGGCTTTATTTCGCTTAATTGCTTACTCTTGAGTAGAAATGCATATTCACTCCTGAAATAAGCACCTTTGTAAAATGAGCCAATTGAAGCATAACACATTGTTGGAGTGTCAGAATGCATAGATAGAAGGCAGATAAGCATTCTATGGCTTTATTTCGCTTAGTTGCTATCTCATGAATAGAAATGCATCTGCACTCCAGTAATAAGCACCTTTTTAAAATGAGCCAAATTGAAGCAGAACACATTGTTGGAGTGTCAGAATGCATAGAAAGAAGGCAAGTAAGCGTTCTATGGCTTTATTTTGCTTAGTTGCTTACTCTTTAGTAGAAATGCATCTGCACTCCAGTAATAAGCACCTTTTTAAAATGAGCCAAATTGAAGCAGAACACATTGTTGGAGTGTCAGAATACATAGAAAGAAGTAAAGTAAGCGTTCTATGGCTTTATTTCACTCAGTTGCTTACTCTTGAGTAGAAATGCATCTGCACTCCAGTAATAAGCACCTTTTTAAAATGAGCCAATTGAAGCAGAACACATTGTTGGAGTGTCAGAATGCATTGATAGAAGGCAAATAAGCGTTCTATGTCTTTATTTCGCTTAGTTGCTTACTCTTGAGTAGAACTGCATCTGCACTCCTGAAATATGCACCGTTGTAAATTGAGCCGAATTTAAGCAAAACACGTTGTTGGAGTGTCAGAATGCATAGAAAGAAGGCAAAAAAGCGTTCTATAGGTTTATTTCGCTTAGTTCCTTACTCTTGAGTAGAACTGCATGTTCACTCCAGAAATAAGCACCTTTGTAAAATGAGCCAAATTGAAGCAGAACACATTGTTGGAGTGTCAGAATGCATAGATAGAAGGCAAATAAGCGTTCTATGGCTTTATTTCGCTTAGTTGCTTACTCTTGAATAGGAATGCATCTGCACTCCAGAAATGAGCACCTTTGTAAAATGAGCCAAATTGAAGCAGAACACATTGTTGGAGTGTCAGAATGCATAGAAAGAAGGCAAGTAAGCGTTCTATGGCTTTATTTCGCTTAGTTGCTTACTCTTGAGTAAAACTGCATCTTCACTCCAGAAATAAGCACCTTTGTAAAATGAGCCAAATTGAAGCAGAACACATTGTTGGAGTGTCAGAATACATAGAAAGAAGTAAAGTAAGCGTTCTATGGCTTTATTTCACTCAGTTGCTTACTCTTGAGTAGAAATGCATCTGCACTCCAGTAATAAGCACCTTTTTAAAATGAGCCAATTGAAGCAGAACACATTGTTGGAGTGTCAGAATGCATTGATAGAAGGCAAATAAGCGTTCTATGTCTTTATTTCGCTTAGTTGCTTACTCTTGAGTAGAACTGCATCTGCACTCCTGAAATATGCACCGTTGTAAATTGAGCCGAATTTAAGCAAAACACGTTGTTGGAGTGTCAGAATGCATAGAAAGAAGGCAAAAAAGCGTTCTATAGGTTTATTTCGCTTAGTTCCTTACTCTTGAGTAGAACTGCATGTTCACTCCAGAAATAAGCACCTTTGTAAAATGAGCCAAATTGAAGCAGAACACATTGTTGGAGTGTCAGAATGCATAGATAGAAGGCAAATAAGCGTTCTATGGCTTTATTTCGCTTAGTTGCTTACTCTTGAATAGGAATGCATCTGCACTCCAGAAATGAGCACCTTTGTAAAATGAGCCAAATTGAAGCAGAACACATTGTTGGAGTGTCAGAATGCATAGAAAGAAGGCAAGTAAGCGTTCTATGGCTTTATTTCGCTTAGTTGCTTACTCTTGAGTAAAACTGCATCTTCACTCCAGAAATAAGCACCTTTGTAAAATGAGCCAAATTGAAGCAGAACACATTGTTGGAGTGTCAGAATGCAGAGATAGAAGGCAAATAAGCGTTCTATGGCTTTATTTCGCTTAGTTGCTTACTCTTGAGTAGAACTGCATGTTCACTACTGAAATGAGCACCTTTGTAAAATGAGCCAAATTGAAGCAGAACACATTGTTGGAGTGTCAGAATGCATAGATAGAAGGCAAATAAGCATTCTATAGCTTTATTTCGCTTAGTTGCTTACTCTTGAGTAGAACTGCATGTTCACTCCAGAAATGAGCACCTTTGTAAACTGAGCCAAATTTTAGCAAAACACATTGTTGGAGTGTCAGAATGCATAGATAGAAGGCAAATAAGCGTTCTATGGCTTTATTTCGCTTAGTTGCTTACTCTTGAGTAAAACTGCATGTTCACTCCAGAAATAAGCACCTTTGTAAATTGAGCCATATTGAAGCAGAACACATTGATGGAGTGTCAGAATGCATAGATAGAAGGCAAATAAGCGTTCTATGGCTTTATTTCGCTTAGTTGCTTACTCTTGAGTAGAACTGCATCAGCACTCCAGAAATATGCACCGTTGTAATTTGAGCCAAATTTAAGCAAAACACGTTGTTGGAGTGTCAGAATGCATGGATAGAAGGCAAATAAGCGTTCTATGGCTTTATTTTGCTTAGTTGCTTCCTCTTGAGTAGAACTGCATGTTCACTCCAGAAATAAGCACCTTTGTAAAATGAGCCAAATTGAAGCAAAACACATTGTTGGAGTGTCAGAATGCATAGATAGAAGGCAAATAAGCGTTCTATGGCTTTATTTCGCTTAATTGCTTAGTCTTTGGTAGAAATGCATATTCACTCCTGAAATAAGCACCTTTGTAAAATGAGCCAATTGAAGCAAAACACATTGTTGGAGTGTCAGAATGCATAGATAGAAGGCAGATAAGCATTCTATGGCTTTATTTCGCTTAGTTGCTTACTCTTGAATAGAAATGCATCTGCACTCCAGTAATAAGCATCTTTTTAAAATGAGCCAAATTGAAGCAGAACACATTGTTGGAGTGTCAGAATGCATAGAAAGAAGACAAGTAAGCGTTCTATGGCTTTAATTCGCTTAGTTGCTTATTCTTGAGTAGAACTGCATGTTCACTCCAGAAATAAGGACCTTTGTAAAATGAGCCAAATTGAAGCTGAACACATTGTTGGAGTGTCAGAATGCATAGATAGAAGGCAAATAAGCGTTCTATGGCTTTATTTCGCTTAATTGCTTACTCTTTAGTAGAAATGCATATTCACTCCTGAAATAAGCACCTTTGTAAAATGAGCCAATTGAAGCATAACACATTGTTGGAGTGTCAGAATGCATAGATAGAAGGCAGATAAGCATTCTATGGCTTTATTTCGCTTAGTTGCTTACTCTTGAATAGAAATGCATATGCACTCCAGTAATAAGCACCTTTTTAAAATGAGCCATATTGAAGCAGAACACATTGTTGGAGTGTCAGAATGCATAGAAAGAAGGCAAGTAAGCGTTCTATGGCTTTATTTCGCTTAGTTGCTTACTCTTGAGTAGAAATGCATCTGCACTCCAGTAATAAGCACCTTTGTAAAATGAGCCAATTGAAGCATAACACATTGTTGGAGTGTCAGAATGCATAGATAGAAGGCAAATAAGCATTCTATAGCTTTATTTCACTTAGTTGCTTACTCTTGAGTAGAACTGCATGTTCACTCCAGAAATAAGCACCTTTGTAAAATGAGCCAAATTGAAGCAGAACACATTGTTGGAGTGTCAGAATGCATAGATAGAAGGCAAATAAGCGTTCTATGGCTTTATTTCGCTTAGTTGCTTACTCTTGAGTAGAACTGCATCAGCACTCCAGAAATATGCACCGTTGTAAATTGAGCCAAATAAACACGTTGTTGGAGTGTCAGAATGCATAGATAGAAGGCAAATAAGCGTTCTATGGCTTTATTTCGCTTAATTGCTTACTCTTTAGTAGAAATGCATATTCACTCCAGAAATAAGCACCTTTGTAAAATGAGCCAAATTGAAGCAGAACACATTGTTGGAGTGTCAGAATGCAGAGATAGAAGGTAAATAAGCGTTCTATGGCTTTATTTTGCTTAGTTGCTTACTCTTGAGTAGAACTGCATGTTCACTCCAGAAATGAGCACCTTTTAAAATGAGCCAAATTGAAGCAGAACACATTGTTGGAGTGTCAGAATGCATAGAAAGAAGGCAAATAAGCGTTCTATGGCTTTATTTCGCTTAATTGCTTACTCTTGAGTAGAAATGCATATTCACTCCTGAAATAAGCACCTTTGTAAAATGAGCCAATTGAAGCATAACACATTGTTGGAGTGTCAGAATGCATAGATAGAAGGCAGATAAGCATTCTATGGCTTTATTTCGCTTAGTTGCTATCTCTTGAATAGAAATGCATCTGCACTCCAGTAATAAGCACCTTTTTAAAATGAGCCAAATTGAAGCAGAACACATTGTTGGAGTGTCAGAATGCATAGAAAGAAGGCAAGTAAGCGTTCTATGGCTTTATTTTGCTTAGTTGCTTACTCTTTAGAAGAAATGCATCTGCACTCCAGTAATAAGCACCTTTTTAAAATGAGCCAAATTGAAGCAGAACACATTGTTGGAGTGTCAGAATACATAGAAAGAAGTAAAGTAAGCGTTCTATGGCTTTATTTCACTCAGTTGCTTACTCTTGAGTAGAAATGCATCTGCACTCCAGTAATAAGCACCTTTTTAAAATGAGCCAATTGAAGCAGAACACATTGTTGGAGTGTCAGAATGCATTGATAGAAGGCAAATAAGCGTTCTATGTCTTTATTTCGCTTAGTTGCTTACTCTTGAGTAGAACTGCATCTGCACTCCTGAAATATGCACCGTTGTAAATTGAGCCAAATTTAAGCAAAACACGTTGTTGGAGTGTCAGAATGCATAGAAAGAAGGCAAAAAAGCGTTCTATAGGTTTATTTCGCTTAGTTCCTTACTCTTGAGTAGAACTGCATGTTCACTCCAGAAATAAGCACCTTTGTAAAATGAGCCAAATTGAAGCAGAACACATTGTTGGAGTGTCAGAATGCATAGATAGAAGGCAAATAAGCGTTCTATGGCTTTATTTCGCTTAGTTGCTTACTCTTGAATAGGAATGCATCTGCACTCCAGAAATGAGCACCTTTGTAAAATGAGCCAAATTGAAGCAGAACACATTGTTGGAGTGTCAGAATGCATAGAAAGAAAGCAAGTAAGCGTTCTATGGCTTTATTTCGCTTAGTTGCTTACTCTTGAGTAAAACTGCATGTTCACTCCAAAAATAAGCACCTTTGTAAAATGAGCCAAATTGAAGCAGAACACATTGTTGGAGTGTCAGAATGCAGAGATAGAAGGCAAATAAGCGTTCTATGGCTTTATTTCGCTTAGTTGCTTACTCTTGAGTAGAACTGCATGTTCACTCCTGAAATGAGCACCTTTGTAAAATGAGCCAAATTGAAGCAGAACACATTGTTGGAGTGTCAGAATGCATAGAAAGAAGGCAAGTAAGCGTTCTATGGCTTTATTTCGCTTAGTTGCTTATTCTTGAGTAGAACTGCATGTTCACTCCAGAAATAAGCACCTTTGTAAAATGAGCCAAATTGAAGCAGAACACATTGTTGGAGTGTCAGAATGCATAGATAGAAGGCAAATAAGCGTTCTATGGCTTTATTTCGCTTAATTGCTTACTCTTTAGTAGAAATGCATATTCACTCCTGAAATAAGCACCTTTGTAAAATGAGCCAATTGAAGCAGAACACATTGTTGGAGTGTCAGAATGCATAGATAGGAGGCAGATAAGCATTCTATGGCTTTATTTCGCTTAGTTGCTTACTCTTGAATAGAAATGCATCTGCACTCCAGTAATAAGCACCTTTTTAAAATGAGCCAAATTGAAGCAGAACACATTGTTGGAGTGTCAGAATGCATAGAAAGAAGGCAAGTAAGCGTTCTATGGCTTTATTTCGCTTAGTTGCTTACTCTTGAGTAGAAATGCATCTGCACTCCAGTAATAAGCACCTTTGTAAAATGAGCCAATTGAAGCATAACACATTGTTGGAGTGTCAGAATGCATAGATAGAAGGCAAATAAGCATTCTATAGCTTTATTTCACTTAGTTGCTTACTCTTGAGTAGAACTGCATGTTCACTCCAGAAATAAGCACCTTTGTAAAATGAGCCAAATTGAAGCAGAACACATTGTTGGAGTGTCAGAATGCATAGAAAGAAGGCAAATAAGCGTTCTATGGCTTTATTTCGCTTAGTTGCTTACTCTTGAATAGAAAGGCATCTGCACTCCAGAAATGAGCACCTTTGTAAAATGAGCCAAATTGAAGCAGAACACATTGTTGGAGTGTCAGAATGCATAGAAAGAAGGCAAGTAAGCGTTCTATGGCTTTATTTCACTTAGTTGCTTACTCTTGAGTAGAACTGCATGTTCACTCCAGAAATGAGCACCTTTTAAAATGAGCCAAATTGAAGCAGAACACATTGTTGGAGTGTCAGAATGCATAGAAAGAAGGCAAGTAAGCGTTCTATGGCTTTATTTCGCTTAGTTGCTTATTCTTGAGTAGAACTGCATGTTCACTCCAGAAAAAAGCACCTTTGTAAAATGAGCCAAATTGAAGCAGAACACATTGTTGGAGTGTCAGAATGCATAGATAGAAGGCAGATAAGCATTCTATGGCTTTATTTCGCTTAGTTGCTTACTCTTGAATAGAAATGCATCTGCACTCCAGTAATAAGCACCTTTTTAAAATGAGCCAAATTGAAGCAGAACACATTGTTGGAGTGTCAGAATGCATAGAAAGAAGGCAAGTAAGCGTTCTATGGCTTTATTTTGCTTAGTTGCTTACTCTTTAGTAGAAATGCATCTGCACTCCAGTAATAAGCACCTTTTTAAAATGAGCCAAATTGAAGCAGAACACATTGTTGGAGTGTCAGAATACATAGAAAGAAGTAAAGTAAGCGTTCTATGGCTTTATTTCACTCAGTTGCTTACTCTTGAGTAGAAATGCATCTGCACTCCAGTAATAAGCACCTTTTTAAAATGAGCCAATTGAAGCAGAACACATTGTTGGAGTGTCAGAATGCATTGATAGAAGGCAAATAAGCGTTCTATGTCTTTATTTCGCTTAGTTGCTTACTCTTGAGTAGAACTGCATCTGCACTCCTGAAATATGCACCGTTGTAAATTGAGCCGAATTTAAGCAAAACACGTTGTTGGAGTGTCAGAATGCATAGAAAGAAGGCAAAAAAGCGTTCTATATGTTTATTTCGCTTAGTTCCTTACTCTTGAGTAGAACTGCATGTTCACTCCAGAAATAAGCACCTTTGTAAAATGAGCCAAATTGAAGCAGAACACATTGTTGGAGTGTCAGAATGCATAGATAGAAGGCAAATAAGCGTTCTATGGCTTTATTTCGCTTAGTTGCTTACTCTTGAGTAAAACTGCATGTTCACTCCAGAGATAAGCACCTTTGTAAAATGAGCCAAATTGAAGCAGAACACATTGTTGGAGTGTCAGAATGCAGAGATAGAAGGCAAATAAGCGTTCTATGGCTTTATTTCGCTTAGTTGCTTACTCTTGAGTAGAACTGCATGTTCACTCCTGAAATGAGCACCTTTGTAAAATGAGCCAAATTGAAGCAGAACACATTGTTGGAGTGTCAGAATGCATAGAAAGAAGGCAAGTAAGCGTTCTATGGCTTTATTTCGCTTAGTTGCTTATTCTTGAGTAGAACTGCATGTTCACTCCAGAAATAAGCACCTTTGTAAAATGAGCCAAATTGAAGCAGAACACATCGTTGGAGTGTCAGAATGCATAGATAGAAGGCAAATAAGCGTTCTATGGCTTTATTTCGCTTAATTGCTTACTCTTTAGTAGAAATGCATATTCACTCCTGAAATAAGCACCTTTCTAAAATGAGCCAATTGAAGCAGAACACATTGTTGGAGTGTCAGAATGCATAGATAGAAGGCAGATAAGCATTCTATGGCTTTATTTCGCTTAGTTGCTTACTCTTGAATAGAAATGCATCTGCACTCCAGTAATAAGCACCTTTTTAAAATGAGCCAAATTGAAGCAGAACACATTGTTGGAGTGTCAGAATGCATAGAAAGAAGGCAAGTAAGCGTTCTATGGCTTTATTTCGCTTAGTTGCTTACTCTTGAGTAGAAATGCATCTGCACTCCAGTAATAAGCACCTTTGTAAAATGAGCCAATTGAAGCATAACACATTGTTGGAGTGTCAGAATGCATAGATAGAAGGCAAATAAGCATTCTATAGCTTTATTTCACTTAGTTGCTTACTCTTGAGTAGAACTGCATGTTCACTCCAGAAATAAGCACCTTTGTAAAATGAGCCAAATTGAAGCAGAACACATTGTTGGAGTGTCAGAATGCATAGATAGAGGGCAAATAAGCGTTCTATGGCTTTATTTCGCTTAGTTGCTTACTCTTGAATAGGAATGCATCTGCACTCCAGAAATGAGCACCTTTGTAAAATGAGCCAAATTGAAGCAGAACACATTGTTGGAGTGTCAGAATGCATAGAAAGAAGGCAAATAAGCGTTCTATGGCTTTATTTCGCTTAGTTGCTTACTCTTGAGTAGAACTGCATGTTCACTCCAGAAATGAGCACCTTTGTAAAATGAGCCAAATTGAAGCAGAACACATTGTTGGAGTGTCAGAATGCATAGATAGGAGGCAAATAAGCGTTCCATGGCTTTATTTCGCTTAATTGCTTACTTTTGAGTAGAAATGCATATTCACTCCTGAAATAAGCACCTTTGTAAAATGAGCCAATTGAAGCATAACACATTGTTGGAGTGTCAGAATGCATAGATAGAAGGCAGATAAGCATTCTATGGCTTTATTTCGCTTAGTTGCTTACTCTTGAATAGAAATGCATCTGCACTCCAGTAATAAGCACCTTTTTAAAATGAGCCAAATTGAAGCAGAACACATTGTTGGAGTGTCAGAATGCATAGAAAGAAGGCAAGTAAGCGTTCTATGGCTTTATTTCGCTTAGTTGCTTACTCTTTAGTAGAAATGCATCTGCACTCCAGTAATAAGCACCTTTTTAAAATGAGCCAAATTGAAGCAGAACACATTGTTGGAGTGTCAGAATGCATAGAAAGAAGGCAAGTAAGCGTTCTATGGCTTTATTTCGCTTAGGTGCTTACTCTTGAGTAGAAATGCATCTGCACTCCAGTAATAAGCACCTTTGTAAAATGAGCCAATTGAAGCATAACACATTGTTGGAGTGTCAGAATGCATAGATAGAAGGCAAATAAGCATTCTATAGCTTTATTTCACTTAGTTGCTTACTCTTGAGTAGAACTGCATGTTCACTCCAGAAATAAGCACCTTTGTAAAATGAGCCAAATTGAAGCAGAACACATTGATGGAGTGTCAGAATGCATAGATAGAAGGCAAATAAGCGTTCTATGGCTTTATTTCGCTTAGTTGCTTACTCTTGAGTAGAACTGCATCAGCACTCCAGAAATATGCACCGTTGTAAATTGAGCCAAATTTAAGCAAAACACGTTGTTGGAGTGTCAGAATGCATGGATAGAAGGCAAATAAGCATTCTATGGCTTTATTTTGCTTAGTTGCTTACTCTTGAGTAGAACTGCATGTTCACTCCAGAAATAAGCACCTTTGTAAAATGAGCCAAATTGCAGCAAAACACATTGTTGGAGTGTCAGAATGCAAAGATAGAAGGCAAATAAGCGTTCTATGGCTTTATTTCGCTTAATTGCTTACTCTTTGGTAGAAATGCATATTCACTCCTGAAATAAGCACCTTTGTAAAATGAGCCAATTGAAGCATAACACATTGTTGGAGTGTCAGAATGCATAGATAGAAGGCAGATAAGCATTCTATGGCTTTATTTCGCTTAGTTGCTTACTCTTGAATAGAAATGCATCTGCACTCCAGTAATAAGCATCTTTTTAAAATGAGCCAAATTGAAGCAGAACACATTGTTGGAGTGTCAGAATGCATAGAAAGAAGACAAATAAGCGTTCTATGGCTTTAATTCGCTTAGTTGCTTATTCTTGAGTAGAACTGCATGTTCACTCCAGAAATAAGCACCTTTGTAAAATGAGCCAAATTGAAGCTGAACACATTGTTGGAGTGTCAGAATGCATAGATAGAAGGCAAATAAGCGTTCTATGGCTTTATTTCGCTTAATTGCTTACTCTTTAGTAGAAATGCATATTCACTCCTGAAATAAGCACCTTTGTAAAATGAGCCAATTGAAGCATAACACATTGTTGGAGTGTCAGAATGCATAGATAGAAGGCAGATAAGCATTCTATGGCTTTATTTCGCTTAGTTGCTTACTCTTGAATAGAAATGCATATGCACTCCAGTAATAAGCACCTTTTAAAAATGAGCCATATTGAAGCAGAACACATTGTTGGAGTGTCAGAATGCATAGAAAGAAGGCAAGTAAGCGTTCTATGGCTTTATTTCGCTTAGGTGCTTACTCTTGAGTAGAAATGCATCTGCACTCCAGTAATAAGCACCTTTGTAAAATGAGCCAATTGAAGCATAACACATTGTTGGAGTGTCAGAATGCATAGATAGAAGGCAAATAAGCATTCTATAGCTTTATTTCACTTAGTTGCTTACTCTTGAGTAGAACTGCATGTTCACTCCAGAAATAAGCACCTTTGTAAAATGAGCCAAATTGAAGCAGAACACATTGATGGAGTGTCAGAATGCATAGATAGAAGGCAAATAAGCGTTCTATGGCTTTATTTCGCTTAGTTGCTTACTCTTGAGTAGAACTGCATCAGCACTCCAGAAATATGCACCGTTGTAAATTGAGCCAAATAAACACGTTGTTGGAGTGTCAGAATGCATGGATAGAAGGCAAATAAGCATTCTATGGCTTTATTTTGCTTAGTTGCTTACTCTTGAGTAGAACTGCATGTTCACTCCAGAAATAAGCACCTTTGTAAAATGAGCCAAATTGAAGCAAAACACATTGTTGGAGTGTCAGAATGCATAGATAGAAGGCAAATAAGCGTTCTATGGTTTTATTTCGCTTAATTGCTTACTCTTTGGTAGAAATGCATCTGCACTCCAGTAATAAGCATCTTTTTAAAATGAGCCAAATTGAAGCAGAACACATTGTTGGAGTGTCAGAATGCATAGAAAGAAGACAAATAAGCGTTCTATGGCTTTAATTCGCTTAGTTGCTTATTCTTGAGTAGAACTGCATGTTCACTCCAGAAATAAGCACCTTTGTAAAATGAGCCAAATTGAAGCTGAACACATTGTTGGAGTGTCAGAATGCATAGATAGAAGGCAAATAAGCGTTCTATGGTTTTATTTCGCTTAATTGCTTACTCTTTAGTAGAAATGCATATTCACTCCTGAAATAAGCACCTTTTTAAAATGAGCCAATTGAAGCATAACACATTGTTGGAGTGTCAGAATGCATAGATAGAAGGCAGATAAGCATTCTATGGCTTTATTTCGCTTAGTTGCTTACTCTTGAATAGAAATGCATATGCACTCCAGTAATAAGCACCTTTTAAAAATGAGCCATATTGAAGCAGAACACATTGTTGGAGTGTCAGAATGCATAGAAAGAAGGCAAGTAAGCGTTCTATGGCTTTATTTCGCTTAGTTGCTTACTCTTGAGTAGAAATGCATCTGCACTCCAGTAATAAGCACCTTTGTAAAATGAGCCAATTGAAGCATAACACATTGTTGGAGTGTCAGAATGCATAGATAGAAGGCAAATAAGCATTCTATAGCTTTATTTCACTTAGTTGCTTACTCTTGAGTAGAACTGCATGTTCACTCCAGAAATAAGCACCTTTGTAAAATGAGCCAAATTGAAGCAGAACACATTGTAGGAGTGTCAGAATGCATAGATAGAAGGCAAATAAGCGTTCTATGGCTTTTTTTCGCTTAGTTGCTTACTCTTGAATAGAAAGGCATCTGCACTCCAGAAATGAGCACCTTTGTAAAATGAGCCAAATTGAAGCAGAACACATTGTTGGAGTGTCAGAATGCATAGAAAGAAGGCAAGTAAGCGTTCTATGGCTTTATTTTGCTTAGTTGCTTACTCTTGAGTAGAACTGCATGTTCACTCCAGAAATAAGCACCTTTGTAAAATGAGCCAAATTGAAGCAGAACACATTGTTGGAGTGTCAGAATGCAGAGATAGAAGGTAAATAAGCGTTCTATGGCTTTATTTTGCTTAGTTGCTTACTCTTGAGTAGAACTGCATGTTCACTCCAGAAATGAGCACCTTTTAAAATGAGCCAAATTGAAGCAGAACACATTGTTGGAGTGTCAGAATGCATAGAAAGAAGGCAAGTAAGCGTTCTATGGCTTTATTTCGCTTAGTTGCTTATTCTTGAGTAGAACTGCATGTTCACTCCAGAAATAAGCACCTTTGTAAAATGAGCCAAATTGAAGCAGAACACATTGTTGGAGTGTCAGAATGCATAGATAGAAGGCAAATAAGCGTTCTATGGCTTTATTTCGCTTAATTGCTTACTCTTGAGTAGAAATGCATATTCACTCCTGAAATAAGCACCTTTGTAAAATGAGCCAATTGAAGCATAACACATTGTTGGAGTGGCAGAATGCATAGATAGAAGGCAGATAAGCATTCTATGGCTTTATTTCGCTTAGTTGCTTACTCTTGAATAGAAATGCATGTTCACTCCTGAAATGAGCACCTTTTTAAAATGAGCCAAATTGAAGCAGAACACATTGTTGGAGTGTCAGAATGCATAGAAAGAAGGCAAGTAAGCATTCTATGGCTTTATTTCGCTTAATTGCTTACTCTTGAGTAGAAATGCATATTCACTCCTGAAATAAGCACCTTTGTAAAATGAGCCAAATTTAAGCAAAACACGTTGTTGGAGTGTCAGAATGCATAGAAAGAAGGCAAAAAAGCGTTCTATAGGTTTATTTCGCTTAGTTCCTTACTCTTGAGTAGAACTGCATGTTCACTCCAGAAATAAGCACCTTTGTAAAATGAGCCAAATTGAAGCAGAACACATTGTTGGAGTGTCAGAATGCATAGATAGAAGGCAAATAAGCGTTCTATGGCTTTATTTCGCTTAGTTGCTTACTCTTGAATAGGAATGCATCTGCACTCCAGAAATGAGCACCTTTGTAAAATGAACCAAATTGAAGCAGAACACATTGTTGGAGTGTCAGAATGCATAGAAAGAAGGCAAGTAAGCGTTCTATGGCTTTATTTCGCTTAGTTGCTTACTCTTGAGTAAAACTGCATGTTCACTCCAGAAATAAGCACCTTTTTAAAATGAGCCAAATTGAAGCAGAACACATTGTTGGAGTGTCAGAATGCAGAGATAGAAGGCAAATAAGCGTTCTATGGCTTTATTTCGCTTAGTTGCTTACTCTTGAGTAGAACTGCATGTTCACTCCTGAAATGAGCACCTTTGTAAAATGAGCCAAATTGAAGCAGAACACATTGTTGGAGTGTCAGAATGCATAGAAAGAAGACAAATAAGCGTTCTATGGCTTTAATTCGCTTAGTTGCTTATTCTTGAGTAGAACTGCATGTTCACTCCAGAAATAAGCACCTTTGTAAAATGAGCCAAATTGAAGCTGAACACATTGTTGGAGTGTCAGAATGCATAGATAGAAGGCAAATAAGCGTTCTATGGCTTTATTTCGCTTAATTGCTTACTCTTTAGTAGAAATGCATATTCACTCCTGAAATAAGCACCTTTGTAAAATGAGCCAATTGAAGCATAACACATTGTTGGAGTGTCAGAATGCATAGATAGAAGGCAGATAAGCATTCTATGGCTTTATTTCGCTTAGTTGCTTACTCTTGAATAGAAATGCATATGCACTCCAGTAATAAGCACCTTTTTAAAATGAGCCATATTGAAGCAGAACACATTGTTGGAGTGTCAGAATGCATAGAAAGAAGGCAAGTAAGCGTTCTATGGCTTTATTTCGCTTAGTTGCTTACTCTTGAGTAGAAATGCATCTGCACTCCAGTAATAAGCACCTTTGTAAAATGAGCCAATTGAAGCATAACACATTGTTGGAGTGTCAGAATGCATAGATAGAAGGCAAATAAGCATTCTATAGCTTTATTTCACTTAGTTGCTTACTCTTGAGTAGAACTGCATGTTCACTCCAGAAATAAGCACCTTTGTAAAATGAGCCAAATTGAAGCAGAACACATTGTTGGAGTGTCAGAATGCATAGATAGAAGGCAAATAAGCGTTCTATGGCTTTATTTCGCTTAGTTGCTTACTCTTGAGTAGAACTGCATCAGCACTCCAGAAATATGCACCGTTGTAAATTGAGCCAAATAAACACGTTGTTGGAGTGTCAGAATGCATGGATAGAAGGCAAATAAGCATTCTATGGCTTTATTTTGCTTAGTTGCTTACTCTTGAGTAGAACTGCATGTTCACTCCAGAAATAAGCACCTTTGTAAAATGAGCCAAATTGAAGCAAAACACATTGTTGGAGTGTCAGAATGCATAGATAGAAGGCAAATAAGCGTTCTATGGCTTTATTTCGCTTAATTGCTTACTCTTTGGTAGAAATGCATATTCACTCCTGAAATAAGCACCTTTGTAAAATGAGCCAATTGAAGCATAACACATTGTTGGAGTGTCAGAATGCATAGATAGAAGGCAGATAAGCATTCTATGGCTTTATTTCGCTTAGTTGCTTACTCTTGAATAGAAATGCATCTGCACTCCAGTAATAAGCATCTTTTTAAAATGAGCCAAATTGAAGCAGAACACATTGTTGGAGTGTCAGAATGCATAGAAAGAAGACAAATAAGCGTTCTATGGCTTTAATTCGCTTAGTTGCTTATTCTTGAGTAGAACTGCATGTTCACTCCAGAAATAAGCACCTTTGTAAAATGAGCCAAATTGAAGCTGAACACATTGTTGGAGTGTCAGAATGCATAGATAGAAGGCAAATAAGCGTTCTATGGTTTTATTTCGCTTAATTGCTTACTCTTTAGTAGAAATGCATATTCACTCCTGAAATAAGCACCTTTGTAAAATGAGCCAATTGAAGCATAACACATTGTTGGAGTGTCAGAATGCATAGATAGAAGGCAGATAAGCATTCTATGGCTTTATTTCGCTTAGTTGCTTACTCTTGAATAGAAATGCATATGCACTCCAGTAATAAGCACCTTTTAAAAATGAGCCATATTGAAGCAGAACACATTGTTGGAGTGTCAGAATGCATAGAAAGAAGGCAAGTAAGCGTTCTATGGCTTTATTTCGCTTAGTTGCTTACTCTTGAGTAGAAATGCATCTGCACTCCAGTAATAAGCACCTTTGTAAAATGAGCCAATTGAAGCATAACACATTGTTGGAGTGTCAGAATGCATAGATAGAAGGCAAATAAGCATTCTATAGCTTTATTTCACTTAGTTGCTTTTTTTTTTTTTTTTAAATAATTATTTATTAAATTTTCCAAAATAAACACATTTAAAACATTATACAAAACAAACAAACAAACAAACAAACATTCAAAAATACATACATCCCAAAAAACATGCTCCGCCGAGCTTGACTTCCCTCCCTCCCCTCAAAAGGTTTTCTAATCAGTTCTTATCTCGCAGTTCCTTTTTATCTAATCTTTAAAATCAATTCGTAGGATTTATTTCACGCCTGCAAGTGTCTTTAAACCTTTACAGTTCGTTTCCATATAATCCACAAATTTACTCCAATCCCTTAGAAACCTTGTCTCCCTCTGGTTTCGAATCCTGCTAGTTAGTCTCGCTAATTCTGCATATTCAATCATCTTTGTCTGCCAGTCTCCAATTGTCGGTAAGTCCTGGGTCTTCCATCTCTGGGCTAATAATGTCCTCGCCGCGGTTGTCGCATACAAAAAAAGGGTACTGTCCTCCCTAGTTATCTCTTGGCCTATCAGTCCTAACAGAAAGGCCTCTGGTCTTTTGGGAAAGGTATACTTAAATATCTTTTTCAGTTCGTTATATATCATTTCCCAATATCCTTTAACCTTTTCACATTTCCACCACATATGATAAAAGTCCCCTTCCTTTTCATTACATTTCCAGCACATTCTATTACTCATTCTATACATTTTTGCTAATTTCACTGGAGTTAAATGCCATCTATACATCATTTTCCAGACATTCTCTTTCAAAGCAGTACATGCTGTGGATTTTATTGTTTGGTTCCATAATTTCAACCACGCATCATATTCAATATTATGCCCAAAATCCTTAGCCCATTTTATCATTACCTCTTTCGTCAACTCATCTTTAGTATACCACTCTAGCAACAAATTATACATTTTGGACAACAATTTTATTCTGCCCCCTAGCAACTCTGTTTGAAATTTGGACCTTCTCTCCTCAAAACCAATTTTTTTATCTTTCACAAATACATCATTAATTTGGTGATATTGCAGCCAACTCGTCAAATGTACTTTAACCTCTTCATATGATTTCAATTTCCAACCTTGTTCCGATTGTCTTAGAAAATTTTCATATGTTGGTCTCTCACCTTCCATATTCACTTTTTTCACTATGATCACTTCCATTGGTGAGATCCACCATGGCGTCTTGGTCTCTAACAAGGCTTTATTTCTTTCCCATACTTCAAATAACGATCTTCTTATAACATGGTTCGTAAATCCTTTATGAGTTTTTTTCTTGTCATACCATAGATATGAATGCCAACCTGCTCTGTTGTCAAATCCCTCCAAGTCTAACAAGTCCGTATTTTCCAATGTTATCCATTCTTTTATCCAACAGAGACATGACGCTTCAAAGTATAATTTCAAGTCTGGCATGGAGAATCCGCCTCTTTCTATCTTGTCTACCAGTATTTTATATTTTATTCTTGGTTTCTTCCCCTGCCAAACAAATCTTTGTAAATCTTTTTGCCATTCTTTGAATTGTCTTGTCCCCTTTATGATAGGTATTGTTTGAAACAAGAATAACATTTTGGGCAATACGTTCATCTTTACAGCTGCAATTCTACCAAGGAATGACAACTTCCTCCTATTCCATATCTCTAAATCTTTCTTTATTTCTTTCCATACCAATTCATAATTATCATTAAACAGATTTATATTTTTGGTTGTCATCCATATTCCAAGGTATTGTACCTTTTTTACGATCGCGATACCATGTCTTTGCTGCAAATCTTCCTTCTCTTCTTTACCAAAATTTTTTATCATCATTTTCGTCTTTTGTTTATTCATTTTAAATCCTGCCAATTGTCCAAATTCTTCAATCACTTCTATCACTTCAGCAACACTTTCTTTGGGGTTCTCTAATGTTACAACTACATCATCTGCAAATGCTTTCAGTTTGAATTCTTTCGCACCTAATTTGATTCCTTTGATGGATTGTTTTTCTCTAATTCTATTTAGTAGCACTTCCAGGACCGTGATGAACAGTAACGGAGACAATGGGCAGCCCTGTCTGGTCCCCTTTGTAATTTCAAATTCATCTGTCAAAACATTATTTACTATCAATTTTGCTCTTTGTTCCGAATATATTGCTTCGATCCCATTCAGGAAACATCCCCCTACCTTCATCTTTTCAAGGTTCTTTTTCATAAAATGCCAAGATATATTATCAAAAGCTTTCTCTGCATCAATGAACATCAACGCCGCAGGTTTATCTATTCTAACCTCCAAAAATTCTATCACATCTATAATATGTCTTACATTATCTTTTAATTGTCGGTTAGGTAGAAAACCTGCTTGGTCTTTATGAATCAAATCCTTCAAAATTTCTTTCAATCTTGTTGCCATTATATCTGCAAAAAGCTTATAATCATTATTCAATAACGAAATTGGCCTATAATTTTTTACATCTAAACCATCTGAACCTTGCTTCGGTAACAGAGTTATATAAGCTTCTTTCCATGTGTTTGGGGTCTTTCCTCCTTGGAGTATATTATTCATTACTTCCACTAGTACAGGGGTCAACTGTCCATTCAGTACTTTATAATATTTTGCCGATAGTCCATCCGGTCCTGGTGTTTTTCCTTGCTTCATCTTCTTTATCGCATTCAGAATTTCTTGTGCAGTTATTGAGGCATTCAATTTATCCTTCTCTTTTTCCATAATTTGTTTTAACTTATATTTCTCCAGATATTCATTTATCTTTCTAGCATCTTCTTTTCCTTTGCTATAAAGACTTTTATAATAATTTTGAAAGGCCCTTCTAATTTCTTTTGGATCTTCAATTATTTCTTCCCGAACTTTAATTTTATTTATTATATTTTGATTTTGTCTTTTCCTCAATTGCCAGGCCAACCATTTCCCTGTTTTATTTGCCGATTCAAAATTCTTTTGTTTCATCTGCTTTATCTTCCACTCTATTTCCTGATTCACCAACATGGAGAATTGTGTTTGCAACATCTTTATATTGTTCTTAATTTGCTGATCGTACGGTTTGTCGATCAGCCTCTTCTCATTCTCCATGAGGTGTCTCAGAATTTCTTCTTTCTTCTTTTCTTTATTTCTCTTTAAATGACTGTTTTTTTGTATTAAATAGCCTCTCATTACTGCTTTGCTTGCATCCCATACTATATCTATTCCAGTTTCTTTATGCAAATTCCAATGGAAATAATCCTTCAAGATTTCTTTTGCTTTTTCAGCAGTTTCTTTATTTTCCAACACTTCTTCATTCATTCTCCATCTAAAGGAATTCTGTTCTTTCCCTCTCATTTCCAAAAATACTGGATTGTGGTCCGACAATGTTCGTGGCGTTATTTCACTTCTTGTTGTCCTGGGTACTAATTCTTTAGAAATCCACATATGATCAATTCTTCCCGAACTTTGATTTGGTTCTGAAAAAAAAGTAAATTGTTTCGTCGTCGGGTGTTTCACTCTCCATACATCTACTAGCCCCAGATTTTCCGTAAGTTCAAAGAACGATTTAGGTAATTTTCCATCATACTTCCTCTTTTTTGTTCTGTCCAATTCAGGTATCGCCACTCCATTAAAGTCACCTAACAAGATAATCTTTTGATCCATGTATTCCATTAGGTCTTCCTCCAACTTCTTAAAAAATTCTGCCTTATTTTCATTCGGTGCGTAAATTCCAACCAAAAACATTTTTTCTCCATAAAATGTTATCTGCACAACGATCACTCTTCCCTCCTCGTCCCTCGAGATCAATTTCGGATCCAATTTCTCTTTCACATAAAAGACTACTCCTCTCTTTTTATTAGCAATTGAATTTATAAACTCTTTTCCTAATCCTTTATTAATTAAAATATGACTGTGCTTCTTCGCTACATGAGTTTCTTGCAAACAAATCACATCCAAACTCCTTTTCTTCAAAATATGTTCAATCTTGTTTCTTTTCTTCTTATCATTTAGTCCATTTACATTCCATGACAACACCTTGAGTGCCATGTTCAAATTCTGTTACAAGATCTAGTTTATTCTTGGATGGGTATTTTATTACTATCTTTATCCTCTTCCTCCTCCTCCTCTGGTTTAGATTCTTCCCCCGATTCTCCTTCTTCTTTATCTTCTTCCTCTTCTTCTCTTTTTTTCTCTTTTTTCTTCCTTGGTCTAACGTCATCTTCTTCTTCTTCCGTCTCTGCAGCCAAAATTGCTAAACTTGGTTCCAACGGCCCCAGGAACTTCTCGTATTTCCTTAGAAATTTCCCGATGTCTGACATACTCGTCAATATGTGTTTCTTCTCTTTGTAGTAGAACATTATTCCTTCGGGATATTCCCACTTATGTTGTACTCCGTTCTTCCTCAGTAAAGACACCATTGATTTGTACGCGTCCCGTTTGCGAAGGAACCTTCCCGGTATTTCTTTAAAGACGATTATGGGTCTTCCTCCGATAATTAACTTATTAGTAAAACTTAATCTCAGAATCTCATTCTTCATTTCCATTGAATTGAAGATCACCAAGCAGTCTCCTGGTGCTTTTCTTGCTCTGGCTTTGGCCGATTTTGCTCTGATCCTAAATGCAGTGACAATGGAGTTACTCACTTCTTCATCTGTTTTCTCCATCCATTTCGCTAGTTCTGCGGTGATTTTTGCTTTAATGTCCTCATCTTGTTCCTCTGGTATACCTCTTAATTTCAGATTTAATTGTTTTTGTTTCATTTCCATCATTGCCAAATTATCCAACATCTGTTCGTGGGCCTTATCTAATTTATCAACTTTTTCTTTCACCTTATCCGATTGTTTCTTGACATCTCTAATTTCTTTCTGATTTTTCTTCACCGCTTCATCAGTTACTTTGGATCTCACTGTTAAATCCTTTATTTTTGTTGTGAGGTCCCCTACTGCCCCTTCCACCTTTTCAAATTTTTTATCTAGATTATCCTGTACTTCCCCTAGCTTCTTTTCCATACGTTTCTCATTTTGTCTTAATTCATCTTTGATTTTCTGCCATAAAACGTCCAGATCTTTGACTTCTTCTTGCTTTGATCCTCTTCTCTCTGATGGTGTTGCCGATCCCTTTTTCCCATCTTTACTCTCTTTTCCTGCCATTTTCCTCAAATTATATCTGAAATTATAATTTTATCCTCTGGGTGGCGCTCCTGTTTCAAATATTACAAATTTAAAGAGATGTAATACCCCAATGTCCGCCAGGTGGAGCTCTGATACCAAAATTGTAAATGCATGCAATACTGGGCTAACCCCCAGATGGCGCTCTAATACACTTCCAATATACTTTCCAAATAATCATGCAATAATTTTCTGCCCACCGGGTGGAGCCAATTATCCCTCTTCTCCCCTCTCAGTACTTTTCCATCTACCACTCAAACAATACAATACACAGATATAGTTTTGTCTATTGTTCTACTAGTTAGTTTCCCTTTCGTCTTCAGCCACTCACTGGCCTAATCCACCACGATACCTGTAAAAAGAAGCCAAGTCCCGCAACTCTTCAGCCTCTTAATGGCCTAATCCAAAATTTTAGGGGGGAAATATAAACTTAAAACACCAAAGCCAAAGCAGGTCAGAGCCAGGTCTTCACAGGAGAAATCAGGCGTCGAAAATCCAGACAGTAAAATCAATGGAGGGAGGGGATATAACACAAAAGAGAAGATAAATCCTCTTCAGCCGCTACTGGCTTAATCCACTTGGATCTTCTGCTGATCTCAAAGGGACAAAGAGATCGGGTTTCGCTGCACTCTCAAACAAAATAAAAATGTATGTATATATATATATGCAAAGCCCACTGGCTAATACATACAGTTAAATAAGCTCTTTCCCCTCCTCAGTGTTGCTACAGTTTAAGATCTTTTCCACCTTTCACTCCCTTCAAGTTTAAACGTTGCTGCGTAGCAGACAGCCAAGTCTTTGAGCTGAAATCAGACACTTATAGCCTGAGGCTCACAGCAGGGTCCGTTTTCCCAGCAAGGAGACAAAGTAACTCTTTAAAAGACTCCCATTCAGCTCTTAAACAAAGAAAAAAAACAGCTGCCTCGTTACAAGTAACAAAGGACTTTGGCGTACCTCACTCAGCAGGCAGTTTCACTTTTGAGTTCTCCATTCCTGCGATTTCACAACTGCGTCATAGACACACCGCTGCTGGGACGGACTCCCTTTTTGCGCCCTCAGCCATCCAAATTCGCCAAATAACTCAGGTAATCTTTAATTTCCTTCTGTACACCACGAATTTGTTCTTTTTTGGAAGTTCACCGCTTCACATCAGGAGCCAGAGACTGCGCTTGATGGGGCTAGTGGTCTTCTCCCTTTCGCGCCCGCAGCTCGATCCCTTCCTCGGCTCTTAACAGTGAAAAACCGGGGTACAGGAGAGCGCGCTGGACGCCGCTGGGTGCCACGACCCACAGGGTAACCCCCCCTGTGGTTTAGGAGGATCGCAGAGCCTTTGCGATGCCTCCGTGCGCCCCCAAAAAGCTCAGGACTCCCCGAGGGGTTGTCCTGCGCTCCCTTAAGATGTCCGCGGGAACCGGAAGTCTATTTCACTTAGTTGCTTACTCTTGAGTAGAACTGCATGTTCACTCCAGAAATAAGCACCTTTGTAAAATGAGCCAAATTGAAGCAGAACACATTGTAGGAGTGTCAGAATGCATAGATAGAAGGCAAATAAGCGTTCTATGGCTTTTTTTCGCTTAGTTGCTTACTCTTGAATAGAAAGGCATCTGCACTCCAGAAATGAGCACCTTTGTAAAATGAGCCAAATTGAAGCAGAACACATTGTTGGAGTGTCAGAATGCATAGAAAGAAGGCAAGTAAGCGTTCTATGGCTTTATTTTGCTTAGTTGCTTACTCTTGAGTAGAACTGCATGTTCACTCCAGAAATAAGCACCTTTGTAAAATGAGCCAAATTGAAGCAGAACACATTGTTGGAGTGTCAGAATGCAGAGATAGAAGGTAAATAAGCGTTCTATGGCTTTATTTTGCTTAGTTGCTTACTCTTGAGTAGAACTGCATGTTCACTCCAGAAATGAGCACCTTTTAAAATGAGCCAAATTGAAGCAGAACACATTGTTGGAGTGTCAGAATGCATAGAAAGAAGGCAAGTAAGCGTTCTATGGCTTTATTTCGCTTAGTTGCTTATTCTTGAGTAGAACTGCATGTTCACTCCAGAAATAAGCACCTTTGTAAAATGAGCCAAATTGAAGCAGAACACATTGTTGGAGTGTCAGAATGCATAGATAGAAGGCAAATAAGCGTTCTATGGCTTTATTTCGCTTAATTGCTTACTCTTGAGTAGAAATGCATATTCACTCCTGAAATAAGCACCTTTGTAAAATGAGCCAATTGAAGCATAACACATTGTTGGAGTGGCAGAATGCATAGATAGAAGGCAGATAAGCATTCTATGGCTTTATTTCGCTTAGTTGCTTACTCTTGAATAGAAATGCATGTTCACTCCTGAAATGAGCACCTTTTTAAAATGAGCCAAATTGAAGCAGAACACATTGTTGGAGTGTCAGAATGCATAGAAAGAAGGCAAGTAAGCATTCTATGGCTTTATTTCGCTTAATTGCTTACTCTTGAGTAGAAATGCATATTCACTCCTGAAATAAGCACCTTTGTAAAATGAGCCAAATTTAAGCAAAACACGTTGTTGGAGTGTCAGAATGCATAGAAAGAAGGCAAAAAAGCGTTCTATAGGTTTATTTCGCTTAGTTCCTTACTCTTGAGTAGAACTGCATGTTCACTCCAGAAATAAGCACCTTTGTAAAATGAGCCAAATTGAAGCAGAACACATTGTTGGAGTGTCAGAATGCATAGATAGAAGGCAAATAAGCGTTCTATGGCTTTATTTCGCTTAGTTGCTTACTCTTGAATAGGAATGCATCTGCACTCCAGAAATGAGCACCTTTGTAAAATGAACCAAATTGAAGCAGAACACATTGTTGGAGTGTCAGAATGCATAGAAAGAAGGCAAGTAAGCGTTCTATGGCTTTATTTCGCTTAGTTGCTTACTCTTGAGTAAAACTGCATGTTCACTCCAGAAATAAGCACCTTTTTAAAATGAGCCAAATTGAAGCAGAACACATTGTTGGAGTGTCAGAATGCAGAGATAGAAGGCAAATAAGCGTTCTATGGCTTTATTTCGCTTAGTTGCTTACTCTTGAGTAGAACTGCATGTTCACTCCTGAAATGAGCACCTTTGTAAAATGAGCCAAATTGAAGCAGAACACATTGTTGGAGTGTCAGAATGCATAGAAAGAAGACAAATAAGCGTTCTATGGCTTTAATTCGCTTAGTTGCTTATTCTTGAGTAGAACTGCATGTTCACTCCAGAAATAAGCACCTTTGTAAAATGAGCCAAATTGAAGCTGAACACATTGTTGGAGTGTCAGAATGCATAGATAGAAGGCAAATAAGCGTTCTATGGCTTTATTTCGCTTAATTGCTTACTCTTTAGTAGAAATGCATATTCACTCCTGAAATAAGCACCTTTGTAAAATGAGCCAATTGAAGCATAACACATTGTTGGAGTGTCAGAATGCATAGATAGAAGGCAGATAAGCATTCTATGGCTTTATTTCGCTTAGTTGCTTACTCTTGAATAGAAATGCATATGCACTCCAGTAATAAGCACCTTTTTAAAATGAGCCATATTGAAGCAGAACACATTGTTGGAGTGTCAGAATGCATAGAAAGAAGGCAAGTAAGCGTTCTATGGCTTTATTTCGCTTAGTTGCTTACTCTTGAGTAGAAATGCATCTGCACTCCAGTAATAAGCACCTTTGTAAAATGAGCCAATTGAAGCATAACACATTGTTGGAGTGTCAGAATGCATAGATAGAAGGCAAATAAGCATTCTATAGCTTTATTTCACTTAGTTGCTTACTCTTGAGTAGAACTGCATGTTCACTCCAGAAATAAGCACCTTTGTAAAATGAGCCAAATTGAAGCAGAACACATTGTTGGAGTGTCAGAATGCATAGATAGAAGGCAAATAAGCGTTCTATGGCTTTTTTTCGCTTAGTTGCTTACTCTTGAATAGAAAGGCATCTGCACTCCAGAAATGAGCACCTTTGTAAAATGAGCCAAATTGAAGCAGAACACATTGTTGGAGTGTCAGAATGCATAGAAAGAAGGCAAGTAAGCGTTCTATGGCTTTATTTTGCTTAGTTGCTTACTCTTGAGTAGAACTGCATGTTCACTCCAGAAATAAGCACCTTTGTAAAATGAGCCAAATTGAAGCAGAACACATTGTTGGAGTGTCAGAATGCAGAGATAGAAGGTAAATAAGCGTTCTATGGCTTTATTTTGCTTAGTTGCTTACTCTTGAGTAGAACTGCATGTTCACTCCAGAAATGAGCACCTTTTAAAATGAGCCAAATTGAAGCAGAACACATTGTTGGAGTGTCAGAATGCATAGAAAGAAGGCAAGTAAGCGTTCTATGGCTTTATTTCGCTTAGTTGCTTATTCTTGAGTAGAACTGCATGTTCACTCCAGAAATAAGCACCTTTGTAAAATGAGCCAAATTGAAGCAGAACACATTGTTGGAGTGTCAGAATGCATAGATAGAAGGCAAATAAGCGTTCTATGGCTTTATTTCGCTTAATTGCTTACTCTTGAGTAGAAATGCATATTCACTCCTGAAATAAGCACCTTTGTAAAATGAGCCAATTGAAGCATAACACATTGTTGGAGTGTCAGAATGCATAGATAGAAGGCAGATAAGCGTTCTATGGCTTTATTTCGCTTAGTTGCTTACTCTTGAGTAGAACTGCATGTTCACTCCAGAAATAAGCACCTTTGTAAATTGAGCCATATTGAAGCAGAACACATTGATGGAGTGTCAGAATGCATAGATAGAAGGCAAACAATCGTTCTATGTCTTTATTTCGCTTAGTTGCTTACTCTTGAGTAGAACTGCATCTGCACTCCTGAAATATGCACCGTTGTAAATTGAGCCGAATTTAAGCAAAACACGTTGTTGGAGTGTCAGAATGCATAGAAAGAAGGCAAAAAAGCGTTCTATAGGTTTATTTCGCTTAGTTCCTTACTCTTGAGTAGAACTGCATGTTCACTCCAGAAATAAGCACCTTTGTAAAATGAGCCAAATTGAAGCAGAACACATTGTTGGAGTGTCAGAATGCATAGATAGAAGGCAAATAAGCGTTCTATGGCTTTATTTCGCTTAGTTGCTTACTCTTGAATAGGAATGCATCTGCACTCCAGAAATGAGCACCTTTGTAAAATGAGCCAAATTGAAGCAGAACACATTGTTGGAGTGTCAGAATGCATAGAAAGAAGGCAAGTAAGCGTTCTATGGCTTTATTTCGCTTAGTTGCTTACTCTTGAGTAAAACTGCATGTTCACTCCAGAAATAAGTACCTTTGTAAAATGAGCCAAATTGAAGCAGAACACATTGTTGGAGTGTCAGAATGCAGAGATAGAAGGCAAATAAGCGTTCTATGGCTTTATTTCGCTTAGTTGCTTACTCTTGAGTAGAACTGCATGTTCACTCCTGAAATGAGCACCTTTGTAAAATGAGCCAAATTGAAGCAGAACACATTGTTGGAGTGTCAGAATGCATAGAAAGAAGGCAAGTAAGCGTTCTATGGCTTTATTTCGCTTAGTTGCTTATTCTTGAGTAGAACTGCATGTTCACTCCAGAAATAAGCACCTTTGTAAAATGAGCCAAATTGAAGCAGAACACATTGTTGGAGTGTCAGAATGCATAGATAGAAGGCAAATAAGCGTTCTATGGCTTTATTTCGCTTAATTGCTTACTCTTTAGTAGAAATGCATATTCACTCCTGAAATAAGCACCTTTGTAAAATGAGCCAATTGAAGCATAACACATTGTTGGAGTGTCAGAATGCATAGATAGAAGGCAGATAAGCATTCTATGGCTTTATTTCGCTTAGTTGCTTACTCTTGAATAGAAATGCATCAGCACTCCAGTAATAAGCACCTTTGTAAAATGAGCCAAATTGAAGCAGAACACATTGTTGGAGTGTCAGAATGCATAGATAGAAGGCAAATAAGCGTTCTATGGCTTTATTTCGCTTAATTGCTTACTCTTTAGTAGAAATGCATATTCACTCCTGAAATAAGCACCTTTGTAAAATGAGCCAATTGAAGCATAACACATTGTTGGAGTGTCAGAATGCATAGATAGAAGGCAGATAAGCATTCTATGGCTTTATTTCGCTTAGTTGCTTACTCTTGAATAGAAATGCATCTGCACTCCAGTAATAAGCACCTTTTTAAAATGAGCCAAATTGAAGCAGAACACATTGTTGGAGTGTCAGAATGCATAGAAAGAAGGCAAGTAAGCGTTCTATGGCTTTATTTCGCTTAGTTGCTTACTCTTGAGTAGAAATGCATCTGCACTCCAGTAATAAGCACCTTTGTAAAATGAGCCAATTGAAGCATAACACATTGTTGGAGTGTCAGAATGCATAGATAGAAGGCAAATAAGCATTCTATAGCTTTATTTCACTTAGTTGCTTACTCTTGAGTAGAACTGCATGTTCACTCCAGAAATAAGCACCTTTTTAAAATGAGCCAAATTGAAGCAGAACACATTGTTGGAGTGTCAGAATGCATAGATAGAGGGCAAATAAGCGTTCTATGGCTTTATTTCGCTTAGTTGCTTACTCTTGAATAGGAATGCATCTGCACTCCAGAAATGAGCACCTTTGTAAAATGAGCCAAATTGAAGCAGAACACATTGTTGGAGTGTCAGAATGCATAGAAAGAAGGCAAGTAAGCGTTCTATGGCTTTATTTCGCTTAGTTGCTTACTCTTGAGTAGAACTGCATGTTCACTCCAGAAATAAGCACCTTTGTAAAATGAGCCAAATAGAAGCAGAACACATTGTTGGAGTGTCAGAATGCAGAGATAGAAGGCAAATAAGCGTTCTATGGCTTTATTTCGCTTAGTTGCTTACTCTTGAGTAGAACTGCATGTTCACTCCAGAAATGAGCACCTTTGTAAAATGAGCCAAATTGAAGCAGAACACATTGTTGGAGTGTCAGAATGCATAGATAGGAGGCAAATAAGCGTTCTATGGCTTTATTTCGCTTAATTGCTTACTCTTGAGTAGAAATGCATATTCACTCCTGAAATAAGCACCTTTGTAAAATGAGCCAATTGAAGCATAACACATTGTTGGAGTGTCAGAATGCATAGATAGAAGGCAGATAAGCATTCTATGGCTTTATTTCGCTTAGTTGCTTACTCTTGAATAGAAATGCATCTGCACTCCAGTAATAAGCACCTTCTTAAAATGAGCCAAATTGAAGCAGAACACATTGTTGGAGTGTCAGAATGCATAGAAAGAAGGCAAGTAAGCGTTCTATGGCTTTATTTCGCTTAGTTGCTTACTCTTGAGTAGAAATGCATCTGCACTCCAGTAATAAGCACCTTTGTAAAATGAGCCAATTGAAGCATAACACATTGTTGGAGTGTCAGAATGCATAGATAGAAGGCAAATAAGCATTCTATAGCTTTATTTCACTTAGTTGCTTACTCTTGAGTAGAACTGCATGTTCACTCCAGAAATAAGCACCTTTGTAAAATGAGCCAAATTGAAGCAGAACACATTGTAGGAGTGTCAGAATGCATAGATAGAAGGCAAATAAGCGTTCTATGGCTTTTTTTCGCTTAGTTGCTTACTCTTGAATAGAAAGGCATCTGCACTCCAGAAATGAGCACCTTTGTAAAATGAGCCAAATTGAAGCAGAACACATTGTTGGAGTGTCAGAATGCATAGAAAGAAGGCAAGTAAGCGTTCTATGGCTTTATTTTGCTTAGTTGCTTACTCTTGAGTAGAACTGCATGTTCACTCCAGAAATAAGCACCTTTGTAAAATGAGCCAAATTGAAGCAGAACACATTGTTGGAGTGTCAGAATGCAGAGATAGAAGGTAAATAAGCGTTCTATGGCTTTATTTTGCTTAGTTGCTTACTCTTGAGTAGAACTGCATGTTCACTCCAGAAATGAGCACCTTTTAAAATGAGCCAAATTGAAGCAGAACACATTGTTGGAGTGTCAGAATGCATAGAAAGAAGGCAAGTAAGCGTTCTATGGCTTTATTTCGCTTAGTTGCTTATTCTTGAGTAGAACTGCATGTTCACTCCAGAAATAAGCACCTTTGTAAAATGAGCCAAATTGAAGCAGAACACATTGTTGGAGTGTCAGAATGCATAGATAGAAGGCAAATAAGCGTTCTATGGCTTTATTTCGCTTAATTGCTTACTCTTGAGTAGAAATGCATATTCACTCCTGAAATAAGCACCTTTGTAAAATGAGCCAATTGAAGCATAACACATTGTTGGAGTGTCAGAATGCATAGATAGAAGGCAGATAAGCATTCTATGGCTTTATTTCGCTTAGTTGCTTACTCTTGAATAGAAATGCATGTTCACTCCTGAAATGAGCACCTTTTTAAAATGAGCCAAATTGAAGCAGAACACATTGTTGGAGTGTCAGAATGCATAGAAAGAAGGCAAGTAAGCATTCTATGGCTTTATTTCGCTTAATTGCTTACTCTTGAGTAGAAATGCATATTCACTCCTGAAATAAGCACCTTTGTAAAATGAGCCAAATTTAAGCAAAACACGTTGTTGGAGTGTCAGAATGCATAGAAAGAAGGCAAAAAAGCGTTCTATAGGTTTATTTCGCTTAGTTCCTTACTCTTGAGTAGAACTGCATGTTCACTCCAGAAATAAGCACCTTTGTAAAATGAGCCAAATTGAAGCAGAACACATTGTTGGAGTGTCAGAATGCATAGATAGAAGGCAAATAAGCGTTCTATGGCTTTATTTCGCTTAGTTGCTTACTCTTGAATAGGAATGCATCTGCACTCCAGAAATGAGCACCTTTGTAAAATGAACCAAATTGAAGCAGAACACATTGTTGGAGTGTCAGAATGCAGAGATAGGAGGCAAATAAGCGTTCTATGGCTTTATTTCGCTTAGTTGCTTACTCTTGAGTAGAACTGCATGTTCACTCCTGAAATGAGCACCTTTGTAAAATGAGCCAAATTGAAGCAGAACACATTGTTGGAGTGTCAGAATGCATAGAAAGAAGACAAATAAGCGTTCTATGGCTTTAATTCGCTTAGTTGCTTATTCTTGAGTAGAACTGCATGTTCACTCCAGAAATAAGCACCTTTGTAAAATGAGCCAAATTGAAGCTGAACACATTGTTGGAGTGTCAGAATGCATAGATAGAAGGCAAATAAGCGTTCTATGGCTTTATTTCGCTTAATTGCTTACTCTTTAGTAGAAATGCATATTCACTCCTGAAATAAGCACCTTTGTAAAATGAGCCAATTGAAGCATAACACATTGTTGGAGTGTCAGAATGCATAGATAGAAGGCAGATAAGCATTCTATGGCTTTATTTCGCTTAGTTGCTTACTCTTGAATAGAAATGCATATGCACTCCAGTAATAAGCACCTTTTTAAAATGAGCCATATTGAAGCAGAACACATTGTTGGAGTGTCAGAATGCATAGAAAGAAGGCAAGTAAGCGTTCTATGGCTTTATTTCGCTTAGTTGCTTACTCTTGAGTAGAAATGCATCTGCACTCCAGTAATAAGCACCTTTGTAAAATGAGCCAATTGAAGCATAACACATTGTTGGAGTGTCAGAATGCATAGATAGAAGGCAAATAAGCATTCTATAGCTTTATTTCACTTAGTTGCTTACTCTTGAGTAGAACTGCATGTTCACTCCAGAAATAAGCACCTTTGTAAAATGAGCCAAATTGAAGCAGAACACATTGTTGGAGTGTCAGAATGCATAGATAGAAGGCAAATAAGCGTTCTATGGCTTTTTTTCGCTTAGTTGCTTACTCTTGAATAGAAAGGCATCTGCACTCCAGAAATGAGCACCTTTGTAAAATGAGCCAAATTGAAGCAGAACACATTGTTGGAGTGTCAGAATGCATAGAAAGAAGGCAAGTAAGCGTTCTATGGCTTTATTTTGCTTAGTTGCTTACTCTTGAGTAGAACTGCATGTTCACTCCAGAAATAAGCACCTTTGTAAAATGAGCCAAATTGAAGCAGAACACATTGTTGGAGTGTCAGAATGCAGAGATAGAAGGTAAATAAGCGTTCTATGGCTTTATTTTGCTTAGTTGCTTACTCTTGAGTAGAACTGCATGTTCACTCCAGAAATGAGCACCTTTTAAAATGAGCCAAATTGAAGCAGAACACATTGTTGGAGTGTCAGAATGCATAGAAAGAAGGCAAGTAAGCGTTCTATGGCTTTATTTCGCTTAGTTGCTTATTCTTGAGTAGAACTGCATGTTCACTCCAGAAATAAGCACCTTTGTAAAATGAGCCAAATTGAAGCAGAACACATTGTTGGAGTGTCAGAATGCATAGATAGAAGGCAAATAAGCGTTCTATGGCTTTATTTCGCTTAATTGCTTACTCTTGAGTAGAAATGCATATTCACTCCTGAAATAAGCACCTTTGTAAAATGAGCCAATTGAAGCATAACACATTGTTGGAGTGTCAGAATGCATAGATAGAAGGCAGATAAGCGTTCTATGGCTTTATTTCGCTTAGTTGCTTACTCTTGAGTAGAACTGCATGTTCACTCCAGAAATAAGCACCTTTGTAAATTGAGCCATATTGAAGCAGAACACATTGATGGAGTGTCAGAATGCATAGATAGGAGGCAAACAATCGTTCTATGTCTTTATTTCGCTTAGTTGCTTACTCTTGAGTAGAACTGCATCTGCACTCCTGAAATATGCACCGTTGTAAATTGAGCCGAATTTAAGCAAAACACGTTGTTGGAGTGTCAGAATGCATAGAAAGAAGGCAAAAAAGCGTTCTATAGGTTTATTTCGCTTAGTTCCTTACTCTTGAGTAGAACTGCATGTTCACTCCAGAAATAAGCACCTTTGTAAAATGAGCCAAATTGAAGCAGAACACATTGTTGGAGTGTCAGAATGCATAGATAGAAGGCAAATAAGCGTTCTATGGCTTTATTTCGCTTAGTTGCTTACTCTTGAATAGGAATGCATCTGCACTCCAGAAATGAGCACCTTTGTAAAATGAGCCAAATTGAAGCAGAACACATTGTTGGAGTGTCAGAATGCATAGAAAGAAGGCAAGTAAGCGTTCTATGGCTTTATTTCGCTTAGTTGCTTACTCTTGAGTAAAACTGCATGTTCACTCCAGAAATAAGTACCTTTGTAAAATGAGCCAAATTGAAGCAGAACACATTGTTGGAGTGTCAGAATGCAGAGATAGAAGGCAAATAAGCGTTCTATGGCTTTATTTCGCTTAGTTGCTTACTCTTGAGTAGAACTGCATGTTCACTCCTGAAATGAGCACCTTTGTAAAATGAGCCAAATTGAAGCAGAACACATTGTTGGAGTGTCAGAATGCATAGAAAGAAGGCAAGTAAGCGTTCTATGGCTTTATTTCGCTTAGTTGCTTATTCTTGAGTAGAACTGCATGTTCACTCCAGAAATAAGCACCTTTGTAAAATGAGCCAAATTGAAGCAGAACACATTGTTGGAGTGTCAGAATGCATAGATAGAAGGCAAATAAGCGTTCTATGGCTTTATTTCGCTTAATTGCTTACTCTTTAGTAGAAATGCATATTCACTCCTGAAATAAGCACCTTTGTAAAATGAGCCAATTGAAGCATAACACATTGTTGGAGTGTCAGAATGCATAGATAGAAGGCAGATAAGCATTCTATGGCTTTATTTCGCTTAGTTGCTTACTCTTGAATAGAAATGCATCAGCACTCCAGTAATAAGCACCTTTGTAAAATGAGCCAAATTGAAGCAGAACACATTGTTGGAGTGTCAGAATGCATAGATAGAAGGCAAATAAGCGTTCTATGGCTTTATTTCGCTTAATTGCTTACTCTTTAGTAGAAATGCATATTCACTCCTGAAATAAGCACCTTTGTAAAATGAGCCAATTGAAGCATAACACATTGTTGGAGTGTCAGAATGCATAGATAGAAGGCAGATAAGCATTCTATGGCTTTATTTCGCTTAGTTGCTTACTCTTGAATAGAAATGCATCTGCACTCCAGTAATAAGCACCTTTTTAAAATGAGCCAAATTGAAGCAGAACACATTGTTGGAGTGTCAGAATGCATAGAAAGAAGGCAAGTAAGCGTTCTATGGCTTTATTTCGCTTAGTTGCTTACTCTTGAGTAGAAATGCATCTGCACTCCAGTAATAAGCACCTTTGTAAAATGAGCCAATTGAAGCATAACACATTGTTGGAGTGTCAGAATGCATAGATAGAAGGCAAATAAGCATTCTATAGCTTTATTTCACTTAGTTGCTTACTCTTGAGTAGAACTGCATGTTCACTCCAGAAATAAGCACCTTTTTAAAATGAGCCAAATTGAAGCAGAACACATTGTTGGAGTGTCAGAATGCATAGATGGAGGGCAAATAAGCGTTCTATGGCTTTATTTCGCTTAGTTGCTTACTCTTGAATAGGAATGCATCTGCACTCCAGAAATGAGCACCTTTGTAAAATGAGCCAAATTGAAGCAGAAGACATTGTTGGAGTGTCAGAATGCATAGAAAGAAGGCAAGTAAGCGTTCTATGGCTTTATTTCGCTTAGTTGCTTACTCTTGAGTAGAACTGCATGTTCACTCCAGAAATAAGCACCTTTGTAAAATGAGCCAAATAGAAGCAGAACACATTGTTGGAGTGTCAGAATGCAGAGATAGAAGGCAAATAAGCGTTCTATGGCTTTATTTCGCTTAGTTGCTTACTCTTGAGTAGAACTGCATGTTCACTCCAGAAATGAGCACCTTTGTAAAATGAGCCAAATTGAAGCAGAACACATTGTTGGAGTGTCAGAATGCATAGATAGGAGGCAAATAAGCGTTCTATGGCTTTATTTCGCTTAATTGCTTACTCTTGAGTAGAAATGCATATTCACTCCTGAAATAAGCACCTTTGTAAAATGAGCCAATTGAAGCATAACACATTGCTGGAGTGTCAGAATGCATAGATAGAAGGCAGATAAGCATTCTATGGCTTTATTTCGCTTAGTTGCTTACTCTTGAATAGAAATGCATCTGCACTCCAGTAATAAGCACCTTCTTAAAATGAGCCAAATTGAAGCAGAACACATTGTTGGAGTGTCAGAATGCATAGAAAGAAGGCAAGTAAGCGTTCTATGGCTTTATTTCGCTTAGTTGCTTACTCTTTAGTAGAAATGCATCTGCACTCCAGTAATAAGCACCTTTTTAAAATGAGCCAAATTGAAGCAGAACACATTGTTGGAGTGTCAGAATGCATAGATAGAAGGCAAAAAAGCGTTCTATATGTTTATTTCACTTAGTTGCTTACTCTTGAGTAGAACTGCATGTTCACTCCATAAATAAGCACCTTTGTAAAATGAGCCAAATTGAAGCAGAACACATTGTTGGAGTGTCAGAATGCATGGATAGAAGGCACATAAGCGTTCTATGGCTTTATTTCGCTTAGTTGCTTACTCTTGAGTAGAACTGCATGTTCACTCCAGAAATGAGCACCTTTGTAAACTGAGCCAAATTTTAGCAAAACACATTGTTGGAGTGTCAGAATGCATAGATAGAAGGCAAATAAGCGTTCTATGGCTTTATTTCGCTTAGTTGCTTACACTTGAATAGAAATGCATCTGCACTCCTGAAATAAGCACCTTTGTAAAATGAGCCAAATTGAAGCAGAACACATTGTTGGAGTGTCAGAATGCATAGATAGAAGGCAAATAAGCGTTCTATGGCTTTATTTCGCTTAGTTGCTTACTCTTGAGTAGAACTGCATCAGCACTCCAGAAATATGCACCGTTGTAAATTGAGCCAAATTTAAGCAAAACACGTTGTTGGAGTTTCAGAATGCAGAGATAGAAGGCAAATAAGCGTTCTATGGCTTTATTTTGCTTAGTTGCTTACTCTTGAGTAGAACTGCATGTTCACTCCAGAAATGAGCACCTTTTAAAATGAGCCAAATTGAAGCAGAACACATTGTTGGAGTGTCAGAATGCATAGAAAGAAGGCAAGTAAGCGTTCTATGGCTTTATTTCGCTTAGTTGCTTATTCTTGAGTAGAACTGCATGTTCACTCCAGAAATAAGCACCTTTGTAAAATGAGCCAAATTGAAGCAGAACACATTGTTGGAGTGTCAGAATGCATAGATAGAAGGCAGATAAGCATTCTATGGCTTTATTTCGCTTAGTTGCTTACTCTTGAATAGAAATGCATCTGCACTCCAGTAATAAGCACCTTTTTAAAATGAGCCAAATTGAAGCAGAACACATTGTTGGAGTGTCAGAATGCATAGAAAGAAGGCAAGTAAGCGTTCTATGGCTTTATTTTGCTTAGTTGCTTACTCTTTAGTAGAAATGCATCTGCACTCCAGTAATAAGCACCTTTTTAAAATGAGCCAAATTGAAGCAGAACACATTGTTGGAGTGTCAGAATACATAGAAAGAAGTAAAGTAAGCGTTCTATGGCTTTATTTCACTCAGTTGCTTACTCTTGAGTAGAAATGCATCTGCACTCCAGTAATAAGCACCTTTTTAAAATGAGCCAATTGAAGCAGAACACATTGTTGGAGTGTCAGAATGCATTGATAGAAGGCAAATAAGCGTTCTATGTCTTTATTTCGCTTAGTTGCTTACTCTTGAGTAGAACTGCATCTGCACTCCTGAAATATGCACCGTTGTAAATTGAGCCGAATTTAAGCAAAACACGTTGTTGGAGTGTCAGAATGCATAGAAAGAAGGCAAAAAAGCGTTCTATAGGTTTATTTCGCTTAGTTCCTTACTCTTGAGTAGAACTGCATGTTCACTCCAGAAATAAGCACCTTTGTAAAATGAGCCAAATTGAAGCAGAACACATTGTTGGAGTGTCAGAATGCATAGATAGAAGGCAAATAAGCGTTCTATGGCTTTATTTCGCTTAGTTGCTTACTCTTGAGTAAAACTGCATGTTCACTCCAGAAATAAGCACCTTTGTAAAATGAGCCAAATTGAAGCAGAACACATTGTTGGAGTGTCAGAATGCAGAGATAGAAGGCAAATAAGCGTTCTATGGCTTTATTTCGCTTAGTTGCTTACTCTTGAGTAGAACTGCATGTTCACTCCTGAAATGAGCACCTTTGTAAAATGAGCCAAATTGAAGCAGAACACATTGTTGGAGTGTCAGAATGCATAGAAAGAAGGCAAGTAAGCGTTCTATGGCTTTATTTCGCTTAGTTGCTTATTCTTGAGTAGAACTGCATGTTCACTCCAGAAATAAGCACCTTTGTAAAATGAGCCAAATTGAAGCAGAACACATCGTTGGAGTGTCAGAATGCATAGATAGAAGGCAAATAAGCGTTCTATGGCTTTATTTCGCTTAATTGCTTACTCTTTAGTAGAAATGCATATTCACTCCTGAAATAAGCACCTTTGTAAAATGAGCCAATTGAAGCAGAACACATTGTTGGAGTGTCAGAATGCATAGATAGAAGGCAGATAAGCATTCTATGGCTTTATTTCGCTTAGTTGCTTACTCTTGAATAGAAATGCATCTGCACTCCAGTAATAAGCACCTTTTTAAAATGAGCCAAATTGAAGCAGAACACATTGTTGGAGTGTCAGAATGCATAGAAAGAAGGCAAGTAAGCGTTCTATGGCTTTATTTCGCTTAGTTGCTTACTCTTGAGTAGAAATGCATCTGCACTCCAGTAATAAGCACCTTTGTAAAATGAGCCAATTGAAGCATAACACATTGTTGGAGTGTCAGAATGCATAGATAGAAGGCAAATAAGCATTCTATAGCTTTATTTCACTTAGTTGCTTACTCTTGAGTAGAACTGCATGTTCACTCCAGAAATAAGCACCTTTGTAAAATGAGCCAAATTGAAGCAGAACACATTGTTGGAGTGTCAGAATGCATAGATAGAGGGCAAATAAGCGTTCTATGGCTTTATTTCGCTTAGTTGCTTACTCTTGAATAGGAATGCATCTGCACTCCAGAAATGAGCACCTTTGTAAAATGAGCCAAATTGAAGCAGAACACATTGTTGGAGTGTCAGAATGCATAGAAAGAAGGCAAGTAAGCGTTCTATGGCTTTATTTCGCTTAGTTGCTTACTCTTGAGTAGAACTGCATGTTCACTCCAGAAATAAGCACCTTTGTAAAATGAGCCAAATAGAAGCAGAACACATTGTTGGAGTGTCAGAATGCAGAGATAGAAGGCAAATAAGCGTTCTATGGCTTTATTTCGCTTAGTTGCTTACTCTTGAGTAGAACTGCATGTTCACTCCAGAAATGAGCACCTTTGTAAAATGAGCCAAATTGAAGCAGAACACATTGTTGGAGTGTCAGAATGCATAGATAGGAGGCAAATAAGCGTTCCATGGCTTTATTTCGCTTAATTGCTTACTTTTGAGTAGAAATGCATATTCACTCCTGAAATAAGCACCTTTGTAAAATGAGCCAATTGAAGCATAACACATTGTTGGAGTGTCAGAATGCATAGATAGAAGGCAGATAAGCATTCTATGGCTTTATTTCGCTTAGTTGCTTACTCTTGAATAGAAATGCATCTGCACTCCAGTAATAAGCACCTTTTTAAAATGAGCCAAATTGAAGCAGAACACCTTGTTGGAGTGTCAGAATGCATAGAAAGAAGGCAAGTAAGCGTTCTATGGCTTTATTTCGCTTAGTTGCTTACTCTTTAGTAGAAATGCATCTGCACTCCAGTAATAAGCACCTTTTTAAAATGAGCCAAATTGAAGCAGAACACATTGTTGGAGTGTCAGAATGCATAGAAAGAAGGCAAGTAAGCGTTCTATGGCTTTATTTCGCTTAGGTGCTTACTCTTGAGTAGAAATGCATCTGCACTCCAGTAATAAGCACCTTTGTAAAATGAGCCAATTGAAGCATAACACATTGTTGGAGTGTCAGAATGCATAGATAGAAGGCAAATAAGCATTCTATAGCTTTATTTCACTTAGTTGCTTACTCTTGAGTAGAACTGCATGTTCACTCCAGAAATAAGCACCTTTGTAAAATGAGCCAAATTGAAGCAGAACACATTGTTGGAGTGTCAGAATGCATAGATAGAGGGCAAATAAGCGTTCTATGGCTTTATTTCGCTTAGTTGCTTACTCTTGAATAGGAATGCATCTGCACTCCAGAAATGAGCACCTTTGTAAAATGAGCCAAATTGAAGCAGAACACATTGTTGGAGTGTCAGAATGCATAGAAAGAAGGCAAGTAAGCGTTCTATGGCTTTATTTCGCTTAGTTGCTTACTCTTGAGTAGAACTGCATGTTCACTCCAGAAATAAGCACCTTTGTAAAATGAGCCAAATAGAAGCAGAACACATTGTTGGAGTGTCAGAATGCAGAGATAGAAGGCAAATAAGCGTTCTATGGCTTTATTTCGCTTAGTTGCTTACTCTTGAGTAGAACTGCATGTTCACTCCAGAAATGAGCACCTTTGTAAAATGAGCCAAATTGAAGCAGAACACATTGTTGGAGTGTCAGAATGCATAGATAGGAGGCAAATAAGCGTTCCATGGCTTTATTTCGCTTAATTGCTTACTCTTGAGTAGAAATGCATATTCACTCCTGAAATAAGCACCTTTGTAAAATGAGCCAATTGAAGCATAACACATTGTTGGAGTGTCAGAATGCATAGATAGAAGGCAGATAAGCATTCTATGGCTTTATTTCGCTTAGTTGCTTACTCTTGAATAGAAATGCATCTGCACTCCAGTAATAAGCACCTTTTTAAAATGAGCCAAATTGAAGCAGAACACATTGTTGGAGTGTCAGAATGCATAGAAAGAAGGCAAGTAAGCGTTCTATGGCTTTATTTCGCTTAGTTGCTTACTCTTTAGTAGAAATGCATCTGCACTCCAGTAATAAGCACCTTTTTAAAATGAGCCAAATTGAAGCAGAACACATTGTTGGAGTGTCAGAATGCATAGAAAGAAGGCAAGTAAGCGTTCTATGGCTTTATTTCGCTTAGGTGCTTACTCTTGAGTAGAAATGCATCTGCACTCCAGTAATAAGCACCTTTGTAAAATGAGCCAATTGAAGCATAACACATTGTTGGAGTGTCAGAATGCATAGATAGAAGGCAAATAAGCATTCTATAGCTTTATTTCACTTAGTTGCTTACTCTTGAGTAAAACTGCATGTTCACTCCAGAAATAAGCACCTTTGTAAAATGAGCCAAATTGAAGCAGAACACATTGATGGAGTGTCAGAATGCATAGATAGAAGGCAAATAAGCGTTCTATGGCTTTATTTCGCTTAGTTGCTTACTCTTGAGTAGAACTGCATCAGCACTCCAGAAATATGCACCGTTGTAAATTGAGCCAAATTTAAGCAAAACACGTTGTTGGAGTGTCAGAATGCATGGATAGAAGGCAAATAAGCATTCTATGGCTTTATTTTGCTTAGTTGCTTACTCTTGAGTAGAACTGCATGTTCACTCCAGAAATAAGCACCTTTGTAAAATGAGCCAAATTGCAGCAAAACACATTGTTGGAGTGTCAGAATGCATAGATAGAAGGCAAATAAGCGTTCTATGGCTTTATTTCGCTTAATTGCTTACTCTTTGGTAGAAATGCATATTCACTCCTGAAATAAGCACCTTTGTAAAATGAGCCAATTGAAGCATAACACATTGTTGGAGTGTCAGAATGCATAGATAGAAGGCAGATAAGCATTCTATGGCTTTATTTCGCTTAGTTGCTTACTCTTGAATAGAAATGCATCTGCACTCCAGTAATAAGCATCTTTTTAAAATGAGCCAAATTGAAGCAGAACACATTGTTGGAGTGTCAGAATGCATAGAAAGAAGACAAATAAGCGTTCTATGGCTTTAATTCGCTTAGTTGCTTATTCTTGAGTAGAACTGCATGTTCACTCCAGAAATAAGCACCTTTGTAAAATGAGCCAATTGAAGCATAACACATTGTTGGAGTGTCAGAATGCATAGATAGAAGGCAGATAAGCATTCTATGGCTTTATTTCGCTTAGTTGCTTACTCTTGAATAGAAATGCATATGCACTCCAGTAATAAGCACCTTTTAAAAATGAGCCATATTGAAGCAGAACACATTGTTGGAGTGTCAGAATGCATAGAAAGAAGGCAAGTAAGCGTTCTATGGCTTTATTTCGCTTAGGTGCTTACTCTTGAGTAGAAATGCATCTGCACTCCAGTAATAAGCACCTTTGTAAAATGAGCCAATTGAAGCATAACACATTGTTGGAGTGTCAGAATGCATAGATAGAAGGCAAATAAGCATTCTATAGCTTTATTTCACTTAGTTGCTTACTCTTGAGTAGAACTGCATGTTCACTCCAGAAATAAGCACCTTTGTAAAATGAGCCAAATTGAAGCAGAACACATTGATGGAGTGTCAGAATGCATAGATAGAAGGCAAATAAGCGTTCTATGGCTTTATTTCGCTTAGTTGCTTACTCTTGAGTAGAACTGCATCAGCACTCCAGAAATATGCACCGTTGTAAATTGAGCCAAATAAACACGTTGTTGGAGTGTCAGAATGCATGGATAGAAGGCAAATAAGCATTCTATGGCTTTATTTTGCTTAGTTGCTTACTCTTGAGTAGAACTGCATGTTCACTCCAGAAATAAGCACCTTTGTAAAATGAGCCAAATTGAAGCAAAACACATTGTTGGAGTGTCAGAATGCATAGATAGAAGGCAAATAAGCGTTCTATGGCTTTATTTCGCTTAATTGCTTACTCTTTGGTAGAAATGCATATTCACTCCTGAAATAAGCACCTTTGTAAAATGAGCCAATTGAAGCATAACACATTGTTGGAGTGTCAGAATGCATAGATAGAAGGCAGATAAGCATTCTATGGCTTTATTTCGCTTAGTTGCTTACTCTTGAATAGAAATGCATCTGCACTCCAGTAATAAGCATCTTTTTAAAATGAGCCAAATTGAAGCAGAACACATTGTTGGAGTGTCAGAATGCATAGAAAGAAGACAAATAAGCGTTCTATGGCTTTAATTCGCTTAGTTGCTTATTCTTGAGTAGAACTGCATGTTCACTCCAGAAATAAGCACCTTTGTAAAATGAGCCAAATTGAAGCTGAACACATTGTTGGAGTGTCAGAATGCATAGATAGAAGGCAAATAAGCGTTCTATGGTTTTATTTCGCTTAATTGCTTACTCTTTAGTAGAAATGCATATTCACTCCTGAAATAAGCACCTTTGTAAAATGAGCCAATTGAAGCATAACACATTGTTGGAGTGTCAGAATGCATAGATAGAAGGCAGATAAGCATTCTATGGCTTTATTTCGCTTAGTTGCTTACTCTTGAATAGAAATGCATATGCACTCCAGTAATAAGCACCTTTTAAAAATGAGCCATATTGAAGCAGAACACATTGTTGGAGTGTCAGAATGCATAGAAAGAAGGCAAGTAAGCGTTCTATGGCTTTATTTCGCTTAGTTGCTTACTCTTGAGTAGAAATGCATCTGCACTCCAGTAATAAGCACCTTTGTAAAATGAGCCAATTGAAGCATAACACATTGTTGGAGTGTCAGAATGCATAGATAGAAGGCAAATAAGCATTCTATAGCTTTATTTCACTTAGTTGCTTACTCTTGAGTAGAACTGCATGTTCACTCCAGAAATAAGCACCTTTGTAAAATGAGCCAAATTGAAGCAGAACACATTGTAGGAGTGTCAGAATGCATAGATAGAAGGCAAATAAGCGTTCTATGGCTTTTTTTCGCTTAGTTGCTTACTCTTGAATAGAAAGGCATCTGCACTCCAGAAATGAGCACCTTTGTAAAATGAGCCAAATTGAAGCAGAACACATTGTTGGAGTGTCAGAATGCATAGAAAGAAGGCAAGTAAGCGTTCTATGGCTTTATTTTGCTTAGTTGCTTACTCTTGAGTAGAACTGCATGTTCACTCCAGAAATAAGCACCTTTGTAAAATGAGCCAAATTGAAGCAGAACACATTGTTGGAGTGTCAGAATGCAGAGATAGAAGGTAAATAAGCGTTCTATGGCTTTATTTTGCTTAGTTGCTTACTCTTGAGTAGAACTGCATGTTCACTCCAGAAATGAGCACCTTTTAAAATGAGCCAAATTGAAGCAGAACACATTGTTGGAGTGTCAGAATGCATAGAAAGAAGGCAAGTAAGCGTTCTATGGCTTTATTTCGCTTAGTTGCTTATTCTTGAGTAGAACTGCATGTTCACTCCAGAAATAAGCACCTTTGTAAAATGAGCCAAATTGAAGCAGAACACATTGTTGGAGTGTCAGAATGCATAGATAGAAGGCAAATAAGCGTTCTATGGCTTTATTTCGCTTAATTGCTTACTCTTGAGTAGAAATGCATATTCACTCCTGAAATAAGCACCTTTGTAAAATGAGCCAATTGAAGCATAACACATTGTTGGAGTGGCAGAATGCATAGATAGAAGGCAGATAAGCATTCTATGGCTTTATTTCGCTTAGTTGCTTACTCTTGAATAGAAATGCATGTTCACTCCTGAAATGAGCACCTTTTTAAAATGAGCCAAATTGAAGCAGAACACATTGTTGGAGTGTCAGAATGCATAGAAAGAAGGCAAGTAAGCATTCTATGGCTTTATTTCGCTTAATTGCTTACTCTTGAGTAGAAATGCATATTCACTCCTGAAATAAGCACCTTTGTAAAATGAGCCAAATTTAAGCAAAACACGTTGTTGGAGTGTCAGAATGCATAGAAAGAAGGCAAAAAAGCGTTCTATAGGTTTATTTCGCTTAGTTCCTTACTCTTGAGTAGAACTGCATGTTCACTCCAGAAATAAGCACCTTTGTAAAATGAGCCAAATTGAAGCAGAACACATTGTTGGAGTGTCAGAATGCATAGATAGAAGGCAAATAAGCGTTCTATGGCTTTATTTCGCTTAGTTGCTTACTCTTGAATAGGAATGCATCTGCACTCCAGAAATGAGCACCTTTGTAAAATGAACCAAATTGAAGCAGAACACATTGTTGGAGTGTCAGAATGCATAGAAAGAAGGCAAGTAAGCGTTCTATGGCTTTATTTCGCTTAGTTGCTTACTCTTGAGTAAAACTGCATGTTCACTCCAGAAATAAGCACCTTTTTAAAATGAGCCAAATTGAAGCAGAACACATTGTTGGAGTGTCAGAATGCAGAGATAGAAGGCAAATAAGCGTTCTATGGCTTTATTTCGCTTAGTTGCTTACTCTTGAGTAGAACTGCATGTTCACTCCTGAAATGAGCACCTTTGTAAAATGAGCCAAATTGAAGCAGAACACATTGTTGGAGTGTCAGAATGCATAGAAAGAAGACAAATAAGCGTTCTATGGCTTTAATTCGCTTAGTTGCTTATTCTTGAGTAGAACTGCATGTTCACTCCAGAAATAAGCACCTTTGTAAAATGAGCCAAATTGAAGCTGAACACATTGTTGGAGTGTCAGAATGCATAGATAGAAGGCAAATAAGCGTTCTATGGCTTTATTTCGCTTAATTGCTTACTCTTTAGTAGAAATGCATATTCACTCCTGAAATAAGCACCTTTGTAAAATGAGCCAATTGAAGCATAACACATTGTTGGAGTGTCAGAATGCATAGATAGAAGGCAGATAAGCATTCTATGGCTTTATTTCGCTTAGTTGCTTACTCTTGAATAGAAATGCATATGCACTCCAGTAATAAGCACCTTTTTAAAATGAGCCATATTGAAGCAGAACACATTGTTGGAGTGTCAGAATGCATACAAAGAAGGCAAGTAAGCGTTCTATGGCTTTATTTCGCTTAGTTGCTTACTCTTGAGTAGAAATGCATCTGCACTCCAGTAATAAGCACCTTTGTAAAATGAGCCAATTGAAGCATAACACATTGTTGGAGTGTCAGAATGCATAGATAGAAGGCAAATAAGCATTCTATAGCTTTATTTCACTTAGTTGCTTACTCTTGAGTAGAACTGCATGTTCACTCCAGAAATAAGCACCTTTGTAAAATGAGCCAAATTGAAGCAGAACACATTGTTGGAGTGTCAGAATGCATAGATAGAAGGCAAATAAGCGTTCTATGGCTTTATTTCGCTTAGTTGCTTACTCTTGAGTAGAACTGCATCAGCACTCCAGAAATATGCACCGTTGTAAATTGAGCCAAATAAACACGTTGTTGGAGTGTCAGAATGCATGGATAGAAGGCAAATAAGCATTCTATGGCTTTATTTTGCTTAGTTGCTTACTCTTGAGTAGAACTGCATGTTCACTCCAGAAATAAGCACCTTTGTAAAATGAGCCAAATTGAAGCAAAACACATTGTTGGAGTGTCAGAATGCATAGATAGAAGGCAAATAAGCGTTCTATGGCTTTATTTCGCTTAATTGCTTACTCTTTGGTAGAAATGCATATTCACTCCTGAAATAAGCACCTTTGTAAAATGAGCCAATTGAAGCATAACACATTGTTGGAGTGTCAGAATGCATAGATAGAAGGCAGATAAGCATTCTATGGCTTTATTTCGCTTAGTTGCTTACTCTTGAATAGAAATGCATCTGCACTCCAGTAATAAGCATCTTTTTAAAATGAGCCAAATTGAAGCAGAACACATTGTTGGAGTGTCAGAATGCATAGAAAGAAGACAAATAAGCGTTCTATGGCTTTAATTCGCTTAGTTGCTTATTCTTGAGTAGAACTGCATGTTCACTCCAGAAATAAGCACCTTTGTAAAATGAGCCAAATTGAAGCTGAACACATTGTTGGAGTGTCAGAATGCATAGATAGAAGGCAAATAAGCGTTCTATGGTTTTATTTCGCTTAATTGCTTACTCTTTAGTAGAAATGCATATTCACTCCTGAAATAAGCACCTTTGTAAAATGAGCCAATTGAAGCATAACACATTGTTGGAGTGTCAGAATGCATAGATAGAAGGCAGATAAGCATTCTATGGCTTTATTTCGCTTAGTTGCTTACTCTTGAATAGAAATGCATATGCACTCCAGTAATAAGCACCTTTTTAAAATGAGCCATATTGAAGCAGAACACATTGTTGGAGTGTCAGAATGCATACAAAGAAGGCAAGTAAGCGTTCTATGGCTTTATTTCGCTTAGTTGCTTACTCTTGAGTAGAAATGCATCTGCACTCCAGTAATAAGCACCTTTGTAAAATGAGCCAATTGAAGCATAACACATTGTTGGAGTGTCAGAATGCATAGATAGAAGGCAAATAAGCATTCTATAGCTTTATTTCACTTAGTTGCTTACTCTTGAGTAGAACTGCATGTTCACTCCAGAAATAAGCACCTTTGTAAAATGAGCCAAATTGAAGCAGAACACATTGTTGGAGTGTCAGAATGCATAGATAGAAGGCAAATAAGCGTTCTATGGCTTTATTTCGCTTAGTTGCTTACTCTTGAGTAGAACTGCATCAGCACTCCAGAAATATGCACCGTTGTAAATTGAGCCAAATAAACACGTTGTTGGAGTGTCAGAATGCATGGATAGAAGGCAAATAAGCATTCTATGGCTTTATTTTGCTTAGTTGCTTACTCTTGAGTAGAACTGCATGTTCACTCCAGAAATAAGCACCTTTGTAAAATGAGCCAAATTGAAGCAAAACACATTGTTGGAGTGTCAGAATGCATAGATAGAAGGCAAATAAGCGTTCTATGGCTTTATTTCGCTTAATTGCTTACTCTTTGGTAGAAATGCATATTCACTCCTGAAATAAGCACCTTTGTAAAATGAGCCAATTGAAGCATAACACATTGTTGGAGTGTCAGAATGCATAGATAGAAGGCAGATAAGCATTCTATGGCTTTATTTCGCTTAGTTGCTTACTCTTGAATAGAAATGCATCTGCACTCCAGTAATAAGCATCTTTTTAAAATGAGCCAAATTGAAGCAGAACACATTGTTGGAGTGTCAGAATGCATAGAAAGAAGACAAATAAGCGTTCTATGGCTTTAATTCGCTTAGTTGCTTATTCTTGAGTAGAACTGCATGTTCACTCCAGAAATAAGCACCTTTGTAAAATGAGCCAAATTGAAGCTGAACACATTGTTGGAGTGTCAGAATGCATAGATAGAAGGCAAATAAGCGTTCTATGGTTTTATTTCGCTTAATTGCTTACTCTTTAGTAGAAATGCATATTCACTCCTGAAATAAGCACCTTTGTAAAATGAGCCAATTGAAGCATAACACATTGTTGGAGTGTCAGAATGCATAGATAGAAGGCAGATAAGCATTCTATGGCTTTATTTCGCTTAGTTGCTTACTCTTGAATAGAAATGCATATGCACTCCAGTAATAAGCACCTTTTAAAAATGAGCCATATTGAAGCAGAACACATTGTTGGAGTGTCAGAATGCATAGAAAGAAGGCAAGTAAGCGTTCTATGGCTTTATTTCGCTTAGTTGCTTACTCTTGAGTAGAAATGCATCTGCACTCCAGTAATAAGCACCTTTGTAAAATGAGCCAATTGAAGCATAACACATTGTTGGAGTGTCAGAATGCATAGATAGAAGGCAAATAAGCATTCTATAGCTTTATTTCACTTAGTTGCTTACTCTTGAGTAGAACTGCATGTTCACTCCAGAAATAAGCACCTTTGTAAAATGAGCCAAATTGAAGCAGAACACATTGTAGGAGTGTCAGAATACATAGATAGAAGGCAAATAAGCGTTCTATGGCTTTTTTTCGCTTAGTTGCTTACTCTTGAATAGAAAGGCATCTGCACTCCAGAAATGAGCACCTTTGTAAAATGAGCCAAATTGAAGCAGAACACATTGTTGGAGTGTCAGAATGCATAGAAAGAAGGCAAGTAAGCGTTCTATGGCTTTATTTTGCTTAGTTGCTTACTCTTGAGTAGAACTGCATGTTCACTCCAGAAATAAGCACCTTTGTAAAATGAGCCAAATTGAAGCAGAACACATTGTTGGAGTGTCAGAATGCAGAGATAGAAGGTAAATAAGCGTTCTATGGCTTTATTTTGCTTAGTTGCTTACTCTTGAGTAGAACTGCATGTTCACTCCAGAAATGAGCACCTTTTAAAATGAGCCAAATTGAAGCAGAACACATTGTTGGAGTGTCAGAATGCATAGAAAGAAGGCAAAAAAGCGTTCTATAGGTTTATTTCGCTTAGTTCCTTACTCTTGAGTAGAACTGCATGTTCACTCCAGAAATAAGCACCTTTGTAAAATGAGCCAAATTGAAGCAGAACACATTGTTGGAGTGTCAGAATGCATAGATAGAAGGCAAATAAGCGTTCTATGGCTTTATTTCGCTTAGTTGCTTACTCTTGAATAGGAATGCATCTGCACTCCAGAAATGAGCACCTTTGTAAAATGAACCAAATTGAAGCAGAACACATTGTTGGAGTGTCAGAATGCATAGAAAGAAGGCAAGTAAGCGTTCTATGGCTTTATTTCGCTTAGTTGCTTACTCTTGAGTAAAACTGCATGTTCACTCCAGAAATAAGCACCTTTTTAAAATGAGCCAAATTGAAGCAGAACACATTGTTGGAGTGTCAGAATGCAGAGATAGAAGGCAAATAAGCGTTCTATGGCTTTATTTCGCTTAGTTGCTTACTCTTGAGTAGAACTGCATGTTCACTCCTGAAATGAGCACCTTTGTAAAATGAGCCAAATTGAAGCAGAACACATTGTTGGAGTGTCAGAATGCATAGAAAGAAGACAAATAAGCGTTCTATGGCTTTAATTCGCTTAGTTGCTTATTCTTGAGTAGAACCGCATGTTCACTCCAGAAATAAGCACCTTTGTAAAATGAGCCAAATTGAAGCTGAACACATTGTTGGAGTGTCAGAATGCATAGATAGAAGGCAAATAAGCGTTCTATGGTTTTATTTCGCTTAATTGCTTACTCTTTAGTAGAAATGCATATTCACTCCTGAAATAAGCACCTTTGTAAAATGAGCCAATTGAAGCATAACACATTGTTGGAGTGTCAGAATGCATAGATAGAAGGCAGATAAGCATTCTATGGCTTTATTTCGCTTAGTTGCTTACTCTTGAATAGAAATGCATATGCACTCCAGTAATAAGCACCTTTTAAAAATGAGCCATATTGAAGCAGAACACATTGTTGGAGTGTCAGAATGCATAGAAAGAAGGCAAGTAAGCGTTCTATGGCTTTATTTCGCTTAGTTGCTTACTCTTGAGTAGAAATGCATCTGCACTCCAGTAATAAGCACCTTTGTAAAATGAGCCAATTGAAGCATAACACATTGTTGGAGTGTCAGAATGCATAGATAGAAGGCAAATAAGCATTCTATAGCTTTATTTCACTTAGTTGCTTACTCTTGAGTAGAACTGCATGTTCACTCCAGAAATAAGCACCTTTGTAAAATGAGCCAAATTGAAGCAGAACACATTGTAGGAGTGTCAGAATGCATAGATAGAAGGCAAATAAGCGTTCTATGGCTTTTGTTCGCTAAGTTGCTTACTCTTGAATAGAAAGGCATCTGCACTCCAGAAATGAGCACCTTTGTAAAATGAGCCAAATTGAAGCAGAACACATTGTTGGAGTGTCAGAATGCATAGAAAGAAGGCAAGTAAGCGTTCTATGGCTTTATTTTGCTTAGTTGCTTACTCTTGAGTAGAACTGCATGTTCACTCCAGAAATAAGCACCTTTGTAAAATGAGCCAAATTGAAGCAGAACACATTGTTGGAGTGTCAGAATGCAGAGATAGAAGGTAAATAAGCGTTCTATGGCTTTATTTTGCTTAGTTGCTTACTCTTGAGTAGAACTGCATGTTCACTCCAGAAATGAGCACCTTTTAAAATGAGCCAAATTGAAGCAGAACACATTGTTGGAGTGTCAGAATGCATAGAAAGAAGGCAAGTAAGCGTTCTATGGCTTTATTTCGCTTAGTTGCTTATTCTTGAGTAGAACTGCATGTTCACTCCAGAAATAAGCACCTTTGTAAAATGAGCCAAATTGAAGCAGAACACATTGTTGGAGTGTCAGAATGCATAGATAGAAGGCAAATAAGCGTTCTATGGCTTTATTTCGCTTAATTGCTTACTCTTGAGTAGAAATGCATATTCACTCCTGAAATAAGCACCTTTGTAAAATGAGCCAATTGAAGCATAACACATTGTTGGAGTGGCAGAATGCATAGATAGAAGGCAGATAAGCATTCTATGGCTTTATTTCGCTTAGTTGCTTACTCTTGAATAGAAATGCATGTTCACTCCTGAAATGAGCACCTTTTTAAAATGAGCCAAATTGAAGCAGAACACATTGTTGGAGTGTCAGAATGCATAGAAAGAAGGCAAGTAAGCATTCTATGGCTTTATTTCGCTTAATTGCTTACTCTTGAGTAGAAATGCATATTCACTCCTGAAATAAGCACCTTTGTAAAATGAGCCAAATTTAAGCAAAACACGTTGTTGGAGTGTCAGAATGCATAGAAAGAAGGCAAAAAAGCGTTCTATAGGTTTATTTCGCTTAGTTCCTTACTCTTGAGTAGAACTGCATGTTCACTCCAGAAATAAGCACCTTTGTAAAATGAGCCAAATTGAAGCAGAACACATTGTTGGAGTGTCAGAATGCATAGATAGAAGGCAAATAAGCGTTCTATGGCTTTATTTCGCTTAGTTGCTTACTCTTGAATAGGAATGCATCTGCACTCCAGAAATGAGCACCTTTGTAAAATGAACCAAATTGAAGCAGAACACATTGTTGGAGTGTCAGAATGCATAGAAAGAAGGCAAGTAAGCGTTCTATGGCTTTATTTCGCTTAGTTGCTTACTCTTGAGTAAAACTGCATGTTCACTCCAGAAATAAGCACCTTTTTAAAATGAGCCAAATTGAAGCAGAACACATTGTTGGAGTGTCAGAATGCAGAGATAGAAGGCAAATAAGCGTTCTATGGCTTTATTTCGCTTAGTTGCTTACTCTTGAGTAGAACTGCATGTTCACTCCTGAAATGAGCACCTTTGTAAAATGAGCCAAATTGAAGCAGAACACATTGTTGGAGTGTCAGAATGCATAGAAAGAAGACAAATAAGCGTTCTATGGCTTTAATTCGCTTAGTTGCTTATTCTTGAGTAGAACTGCATGTTCACTCCAGAAATAAGCACCTTTGTAAAATGAGCCAAATTGAAGCTGAACACATTGTTGGAGTGTCAGAATGCATAGATAGAAGGCAAATAAGCGTTCTATGGCTTTATTTCGCTTAATTGCTTACTCTTTAGTAGAAATGCATATTCACTCCTGAAATAAGCACCTTTGTAAAATGAGCCAATTGAAGCATAACACATTGTTGGAGTGTCAGAATGCATAGATAGAAGGCAGATAAGCATTCTATGGCTTTATTTCGCTTAGTTGCTTACTCTTGAATAGAAATGCATATGCACTCCAGTAATAAGCACCTTTTTAAAATGAGCCATATTGAAGCAGAACACATTGTTGGAGTGTCAGAATGCATAGAAAGAAGGCAAGTAAGCGTTCTATGGCTTTATTTCGCTTAGTTGCTTACTCTTGAGTAGAAATGCATCTGCACTCCAGTAATAAGCACCTTTGTAAAATGAGCCAATTGAAGCATAACACATTGTTGGAGTGTCAGAATGCATAGATAGAAGGCAAATAAGCATTCTATAGCTTTATTTCACTTAGTTGCTTACTCTTGAGTAGAACTGCATGTTCACTCCAGAAATAAGCACCTTTGTAAAATGAGCCAAATTGAAGCAGAACACATTGTTGGAGTGTCAGAATGCATAGATAGAAGGCAAATAAGCGTTCTATGGCTTTTTTTCGCTTAGTTGCTTACTCTTGAATAGAAAGGCATCTGCACTCCAGAAATGAGCACCTTTGTAAAATGAGCCAAATTGAAGCAGAACACATTGTTGGAGTGTCAGAATGCATAGAAAGAAGGCAAGTAAGCGTTCTATGGCTTTATTTTGCTTAGTTGCTTACTCTTGAGTAGAACTGCATGTTCACTCCAGAAATAAGCACCTTTGTAAAATGAGCCAAATTGAAGCAGAACACATTGTTGGAGTGTCAGAATGCAGAGATAGAAGGTAAATAAGCGTTCTATGGCTTTATTTTGCTTAGTTGCTTACTCTTGAGTAGAACTGCATGTTCACTCCAGAAATGAGCACCTTTTAAAATGAGCCAAATTGAAGCAGAACACATTGTTGGAGTGTCAGAATGCATAGAAAGAAGGCAAGTAAGCGTTCTATGGCTTTATTTCGCTTAGTTGCTTATTCTTGAGTAGAACTGCATGTTCACTCCAGAAATAAGCACCTTTGTAAAATGAGCCAAATTGAAGCAGAACACATTGTTGGAGTGTCAGAATGCATAGATAGAAGGCAAATAAGCGTTCTATGGCTTTATTTCGCTTAATTGCTTACTCTTGAGTAGAAATGCATATTCACTCCTGAAATAAGCACCTTTGTAAAATGAGCCAATTGAAGCATAACACATTGTTGGAGTGGCAGAATGCATAGATAGAAGGCAGATAAGCATTCTATGGCTTTATTTCGCTTAGTTGCTTACTCTTGAATAGAAATGCATGTTCACTCCTGAAATGAGCACCTTTTTAAAATGAGCCAAATTGAAGCAGAACACATTGTTGGAGTGTCAGAATGCATAGAAAGAAGGCAAGTAAGCATTCTATGGCTTTATTTCGCTTAATTGCTTACTCTTGAGTAGAAATGCATATTCACTCCTGAAATAAGCACCTTTGTAAAATGAGCCAAATTTAAGCAAAACACGTTGTTGGAGTGTCAGAATGCATAGAAAGAAGGCAAAAAAGCGTTCTATAGGTTTATTTCGCTTAGTTCCTTACTCTTGAGTAGAACTGCATGTTCACTCCAGAAATAAGCACCTTTGTAAAATGAGCCAAATTGAAGCAGAACACATTGTTGGAGTGTCAGAATGCATAGATAGAAGGCAAATAAGCGTTCTATGGCTTTATTTCGCTTAGTTGCTTACTCTTGAATAGGAATGCATCTGCACTCCAGAAATGAGCACCTTTGTAAAATGAACCAAATTGAAGCAGAACACATTGTTGGAGTGTCAGAATGCATAGAAAGAAGGCAAGTAAGCGTTCTATGGCTTTATTTCGCTTAGTTGCTTACTCTTGAGTAAAACTGCATGTTCACTCCAGAAATAAGCACCTTTTTAAAATGAGCCAAATTGAAGCAGAACACATTGTTGGAGTGTCAGAATGCAGAGATAGAAGGCAAATAAGCGTTCTATGGCTTTATTTCGCTTAGTTGCTTACTCTTGAGTAGAACTGCATGTTCACTCCTGAAATGAGCACCTTTGTAAAATGAGCCAAATTGAAGCAGAACACGTTGTTGGAGTGTCAGAATGCATAGAAAGAAGGCAAAAAAGCGTTCTATAGGTTTATTTCGCTTAGTTCCTTACTCTTGAGTAGAACTGCATGTTCACTCCAGAAATAAGCACCTTTGTAAAATGAGCCAAATTGAAGCAGAACACATTGTTGGAGTGTCAGAATGCATAGATAGAAGGCAAATAAGCGTTCTATGGCTTTATTTCGCTTAGTTGCTTACTCTTGAATAGGAATGCATCTGCACTCCAGAAATGAGCACCTTTGTAAAATGAACCAAATTGAAGCAGAACACATTGTTGGAGTGTCAGAATGCATAGAAAGAAGGCAAGTAAGCGTTCTATGGCTTTATTTCGCTTAGTTGCTTACTCTTGAGTAAAACTGCATGTTCACTCCAGAAATAAGCACCTTTTTAAAATGAGCCAAATTGAAGCAGAACACATTGTTGGAGTGTCAGAATGCAGAGATAGAAGGCAAATAAGCGTTCTATGGCTTTATTTCGCTTAGTTGCTTACTCTTGAGTAGAACTGCATGTTCACTCCTGAAATGAGCACCTTTGTAAAATGAGCCAAATTGAAGCAGAACACATTGTTGGAGTGTCAGAATGCAGAGATAGAAGGTAAATAAGCGTTCTATGGCTTTATTTTGCTTAGTTGCTTACTCTTGAGTAGAACTGCATGTTCACTCCAGAAATGAGCACCTTTTAAAATGAGCCAAATTGAAGCAGAACACATTGTTGGAGTGTCAGAATGCATAGAAAGAAGGCAAGTAAGCGTTCTATGGCTTTATTTCGCTTAGTTGCTTATTCTTGAGTAGAACTGCATGTTCACTCCAGAAATAAGCACCTTTGTAAAATGAGCCAAATTGAAGCAGAACACATTGTTGGAGTGTCAGAATGCATAGATAGAAGGCAAATAAGCGTTCTATGGCTTTATTTCGCTTAATTGCTTACTCTTGAGTAGAAATGCATATTCACTCCTGAAATAAGCACCTTTGTAAAATGAGCCAATTGAAGCATAACACATTGTTGGAGTGGCAGAATGCATAGATAGAAGGCAGATAAGCATTCTATGGCTTTATTTCGCTTAGTTGCTTACTCTTGAATAGAAATGCATGTTCACTCCTGAAATGAGCACCTTTTTAAAATGAGCCAAATTGAAGCAGAACACATTGTTGGAGTGTCAGAATGCATAGAAAGAAGGCAAGTAAGCATTCTATGGCTTTATTTCGCTTAATTGCTTACTCTTGAGTAGAAATGCATATTCACTCCTGAAATAAGCACCTTTGTAAAATGAGCCAAATTTAAGCAAAACACGTTGTTGGAGTGTCAGAATGCATAGAAAGAAGGCAAAAAAGCGTTCTATAGGTTTATTTCGCTTAGTTCCTTACTCTTGAGTAGAACTGCATGTTCACTCCAGAAATAAGCACCTTTGTAAAATGAGCCAAATTGAAGCAGAACACATTGTTGGAGTGTCAGAATGCATAGATAGAAGGCAAATAAGCGTTCTATGGCTTTATTTCGCTTAGTTGCTTACTCTTGAATAGGAATGCATCTGCACTCCAGAAATGAGCACCTTTGTAAAATGAACCAAATTGAAGCAGAACACATTGTTGGAGTGTCAGAATGCATAGAAAGAAGGCAAGTAAGCGTTCTATGGCTTTATTTCGCTTAGTTGCTTACTCTTGAGTAAAACTGCATGTTCACTCCAGAAATAAGCACCTTTTTAAAATGAGCCAAATTGAAGCAGAACACATTGTTGGAGTGTCAGAATGCAGAGATAGAAGGCAAATAAGCGTTCTATGGCTTTATTTCGCTTAGTTGCTTACTCTTGAGTAGAACTGCATGTTCACTCCTGAAATGAGCACCTTTGTAAAATGAGCCAAATTGAAGCAGAACACATTGTTGGAGTGTCAGAATGCATAGAAAGAAGACAAATAAGCGTTCTATGGCTTTAATTCGCTTAGTTGCTTATTCTTGAGTAGAACTGCATGTTCACTCCAGAAATAAGCACCTTTGTAAAATGAGCCAAATTGAAGCTGAACACATTGTTGGAGTGTCAGAATGCATAGATAGAAGGCAAATAAGCGTTCTATGGCTTTATTTCGCTTAATTGCTTACTCTTTAGTAGAAATGCATATTCACTCCTGAAATAAGCACCTTTGTAAAATGAGCCAATTGAAGCATAACACATTGTTGGAGTGTCAGAATGCATAGATAGAAGGCAGATAAGCATTCTATGGCTTTATTTCGCTTAGTTGCTTACTCTTGAATAGAAATGCATATGCACTCCAGTAATAAGCACCTTTTTAAAATGAGCCATATTGAAGCAGAACACATTGTTGGAGTGTCAGAATGCATAGAAAGAAGGCAAGTAAGCGTTCTATGGCTTTATTTCGCTTAGTTGCTTACTCTTGAGTAGAAATGCATCTGCACTCCAGTAATAAGCACCTTTGTAAAATGAGCCAATTGAAGCATAACACATTGTTGGAGTGTCAGAATGCATAGATAGAAGGCAAATAAGCATTCTATAGCTTTATTTCACTTAGTTGCTTACTCTTGAGTAGAACTGCATGTTCACTCCAGAAATAAGCACCTTTGTAAAATGAGCCAAATTGAAGCAGAACACATTGTTGGAGTGTCAGAATGCATAGATAGAAGGCAAATAAGCGTTCTATGGCTTTTTTTCGCTTAGTTGCTTACTCTTGAATAGAAAGGCATCTGCACTCCAGAAATGAGCACCTTTGTAAAATGAGCCAAATTGAAGCAGAACACATTGTTGGAGTGTCAGAATGCATAGAAAGAAGGCAAGTAAGCGTTCTATGGCTTTATTTTGCTTAGTTGCTTACTCTTGAGTAGAACTGCATGTTCACTCCAGAAATAAGCACCTTTGTAAAATGAGCCAAATTGAAGCAGAACACATTGTTGGAGTGTCAGAATGCAGAGATAGAAGGTAAATAAGCGTTCTATGGCTTTATTTTGCTTAGTTGCTTACTCTTGAGTAGAACTGCATGTTCACTCCAGAAATGAGCACCTTTTAAAATGAGCCAAATTGAAGCAGAACACATTGTTGGAGTGTCAGAATGCATAGAAAGAAGGCAAGTAAGCGTTCTATGGCTTTATTTCGCTTAGTTGCTTACTCTTGAGTAGAACTGCATGTTCACTCCAGAAATAAGCACCTTTGTAAAATGAGCCAAATTGAAGCAGAACACATTGTTGGAGTGTCAGAATGCAGAGATAGAAGGTAAATAAGCGTTCTATGGCTTTATTTTGCTTAGTTGCTTACTCTTGAGTAGAACTGCATGTTCACTCCAGAAATGAGCACCTTTTAAAATGAGCCAAATTGAAGCAGAACACATTGTTGGAGTGTCAGAATGCATAGATAGAAGGCAAATAAGCGTTCTATGGCTTTATTTCGCTTAATTGCTTACTCTTGAGTAGAAATGCATATTCACTCCTGAAATAAGCACCTTTGTAAAATGAGCCAATTGAAGCATAACACATTGTTGGAGTGTCAGAATGCATAGATAGAAGGCAGATAAGCGTTCTATGGCTTTATTTCGCTTAGTTGCTTACTCTTGAGTAGAACTGCATGTTCACTCCAGAAATAAGCACCTTTGTAAATTGAGCCATATTGAAGCAGAACACATTGATGGAGTGTCAGAATGCATAGATAGAAGGCAAACAATCGTTCTATGTCTTTATTTCGCTTAGTTGCTTACTCTTGAGTAGAACTGCATCTGCACTCCTGAAATATGCACCGTTGTAAATTGAGCCGAATTTAAGCAAAACACGTTGTTGGAGTGTCAGAATGCATAGAAAGAAGGCAAAAAAGCGTTCTATAGGTTTATTTCGCTTAGTTCCTTACTCTTGAGTAGAACTGCATGTTCACTCCAGAAATAAGCACCTATGTAAAATGAGCCAAATTCAAGCAGAACACATTGTTGGAGTGTCAGAATGCATAGATAGAAGGCAAATAAGCGTTCTATGGCTTTATTTCGCTTAGTTGCTTACTCTTGAATAGGAATGCATCTGCACTCCAGAAATGAGCACCTTTGTAAAATGAGCCAAATTGAAGCAGAACACATTGTTGGAGTGTCAGAATGCATAGAAAGAAGGCAAGTAAGCGTTCTATGGCTTTATTTCGCTTAGTTGCTTACTCTTGAGTAAAACTGCATGTTCACTCCAGAAATAAGTACCTTTGTAAAATGAGCCAAATTGAAGCAGAACACATTGTTGGAGTGTCAGAATGCAGAGATAGAAGGCAAATAAGCGTTCTATGGCTTTATTTCGCTTAGTTGCTTACTCTTGAGTAGAACTGCATGTTCACTCCTGAAATGAGCACCTTTGTAAAATGAGCCAAATTGAAGCAGAACACATTGTTGGAGTGTCAGAATGCATAGAAAGAAGGCAAGTAAGCGTTCTATGGCTTTATTTCGCTTAGTTGCTTATTCTTGAGTAGAACTGCATGTTCACTCCAGAAATAAGCACCTTTGTAAAATGAGCCAAATTGAAGCAGAACACATTGTTGGAGTGTCAGAATGCATAGATAGAAGGCAAATAAGCGTTCTATGGCTTTATTTCGCTTAATTGCTTACTCTTTAGTAGAAATGCATATTCACTCCTGAAATAAGCACCTTTGTAAAATGAGCCAATTGAAGCATAACACATTGTTGGAGTGTCAGAATGCATAGATAGAAGGCAGATAAGCATTCTATGGCTTTATTTCGCTTAGTTGCTTACTCTTGAATAGAAATGCATCAGCACTCCAGTAATAAGCACCTTTGTAAAATGAGCCAAATTGAAGCAGAACACATTGTTGGAGTGTCAGAATGCATAGATAGAAGGCAAATAAGCGTTCTATGGCTTTATTTCGCTTAATTGCTTACTCTTTAGTAGAAATGCATATTCACTCCTGAAATAAGCACCTTTGTAAAATGAGCCAATTGAAGCATAACACATTGTTGGAGTGTCAGAATGCATAGATAGAAGGCAGATAAGCATTCTATGGCTTTATTTCGCTTAGTTGCTTACTCTTGAATAGAAATGCATCTGCACTCCAGTAATAAGCACCTTTTTAAAATGAGCCAAATTGAAGCAGAACACATTGTTGGAGTGTCAGAATGCATAGAAAGAAGGCAAGTAAGCGTTCTATGGCTTTATTTCGCTTAGTTGCTTACTCTTGAGTAGAAATGCATCTGCACTCCAGTAATAAGCACCTTTGTAAAATGAGCCAATTGAAGCATAACACATTGTTGGAGTGTCAGAATGCATAGATAGAAGGCAAATAAGCATTCTATAGCTTTATTTCACTTAGTTGCTTACTCTTGAGTAGAACTGCATGTTCACTCCAGAAATAAGCACCTTTTTAAAATGAGCCAAATTGAAGCAGAACACATTGTTGGAGTGTCAGAATGCATAGATAGAGGGCAAATAAGCGTTCTATGGCTTTATTTCGCTTAGTTGCTTACTCTTGAATAGGAATGCATCTGCACTCCAGAAATGAGCACCTTTGTAAAATGAGCCAAATTGAAGCAGAACATATTGTTGGAGTGTCAGAATGCATAGAAAGAAGGCAAGTAAGCGTTCTATGGCTTTATTTCGCTTAGTTGCTTACTCTTGAGTAGAACTGCATGTTCACTCCAGAAATAAGCACCTTTGTAAAATGAGCCAAATAGAAGCAGAACACATTGTTGGAGTGTCAGAATGCAGAGATAGAAGGCAAATAAGCGTTCTATGGCTTTATTTCGCTTAGTTGCTTACTCTTGAGTAGAACTGCATGTTCACTCCAGAAATGAGCACCTTTGTAAAATGAGCCAAATTGAAGCAGAACACATTGTTGGAGTGTCAGAATGCATAGATAGGAGGCAAATAAGCGTTCTATGGCTTTATTTCGCTTAATTGCTTACTCTTGAGTAGAAATGCATATTCACTCCTGAAATAAGCACCTTTGTAAAATGAGCCAATTGAAGCATAACACATTGTTGGAGTGTCAGAATGCATAGATAGAAGGCAGATAAGCATTCTATGGCTTTATTTCGCTTAGTTGCTTACTCTTGAATAGAAATGCATCTGCACTCCAGTAATAAGCACCTTCTTAAAATGAGCCAAATTGAAGCAGAACACATTGTTGGAGTGTCAGAATGCATAGAAAGAAGGCAAGTAAGCGTTCTATGGCTTTATTTCGCTTAGTTGCTTACTCTTTAGTAGAAATGCATCTGCACTCCAGTAATAAGCACCTTTTTAAAATGAGCCAAATTGAAGCAGAACACATTGTTGGAGTGTCAGAATGCATAGATAGAAGGCAAAAAAGCGTTCTATATGTTTATTTCACTTAGTTGCTTACTCTTGAGTAGAACTGCATGTTCACTCCATAAATAAGCACCTTTGTAAAATGAGCCAAATTGAAGCAGAACACATTGTTGGAGTGTCAGAATGCATGGATAGAAGGCACATAAGCGTTCTATGGCTTTATTTCGCTTAGTTGCTTACTCTTGAGTAGAACTGCATGTTCACTCCAGAAATGAGCACCTTTGTAAACTGAGCCAAATTTTAGCAAAACACATTGTTGGAGTGTCAGAATGCATAGATAGAAGGCAAATAAGCGTTCTATGGCTTTATTTCGCTTAGTTGCTTACACTTGAATAGAAATGCATCTGCACTCCTGAAATAAGCACCTTTGTAAAATGAGCCAAATTGAAGCAGAACACATTGTTGGAGTGTCAGAATGCATAGATAGAAGGCAAATAAGCGTTCTATGGCTTTATTTCGCTTAGTTGCTTACTCTTGAGTAGAACTGCATCAGCACTCCAGAAATATGCACCGTTGTAAATTGAGCCAAATTTAAGCAAAACACGTTGTTGGAGTTTCAGAATGCATGGATAGAAGGCAAATAAGCGTTCTATGGCTTTATTTTGCTTAGTTGCTTCCTCTTGAGTAGAACTGCATGTTCACTCCAGAAATAAGCACCTTTGTAAAATGAGCCAAATTGAAGCAAAACACATTGTTGGAGTGTCAGAATGCATAGATAGAAGGCAAATAAGCGTTCTATGGCTTTATTTCGCTTAATTGCTTACTCTTTGGTAGAAATGCATATTCACTCCTGAAATAAGCACCTTTGTAAAATGAGCCAATTGAAGCATAACACATTGTTGGAGTGTCAGAATGCATAGATAGAAGGCAGATAAGCGTTCTATGGCTTTATTTCGCTTAGTTGCTTACTCTTGAGTAGAAATGCATCTGCACTCCAGTAATAAGCACCTTTGTAAAATGAGCCAATTGAAGCATAACACATTGTTGGAGTGTCAGAATGCATAGATAGAAGGCAAATAAGCATTCTATAGCTTTATTTCACTTAGTTGCTTACTCTTGAGTAGAACTGCATGTTCACTCCAGAAATAAGCACCTTTTTAAAATGAGCCAAATTGAAGCAGAACACATTGTTGGAGTGTCAGAATGCATAGATAGAGGGCAAATAAGCGTTCTATGGCTTTATTTCGCTTAGTTGCTTACTCTTGAATAGGAATGCATCTGCACTCCAGAAATGAGCACCTTTGTAAAATGAGCCAAATTGAAGCAGAACACATTGTTGGAGTGTCAGAATGCATAGAAAGAAGGCAAGTAAGCGTTCTATGGCTTTATTTCGCTTAGTTGCTTACTCTTGAGTAGAACTGCATGTTCACTCCAGAAATAAGCACCTTTGTAAAATGAGCCAAATAGAAGCAGAACACATTGTTGGAGTGTCAGAATGCAGAGATAGAAGGCAAATAAGCGTTCTATGGCTTTATTTCGCTTAGTTGCTTACTCTTGAGTAGAACTGCATGTTCACTCCAGAAATGAGCACCTTTGTAAAATGAGCCAAATTGAAGCAGAACACATTGTTGGAGTGTCAGAATGCATAGATAGGAGGCAAATAAGCGTTCTATGGCTTTATTTCGCTTAATTGCTTACTCTTGAGTAGAAATGCATATTCACTCCTGAAATAAGCACCTTTGTAAAATGAGCCAATTGAAGCATAACACATTGTTGGAGTGTCAGAATGCATAGATAGAAGGCAGATAAGCATTCTATGGCTTTATTTCGCTTAGTTGCTTACTCTTGAATAGAAATGCATCTGCACTCCAGTAATAAGCACCTTCTTAAAATGAGCCAAATTGAAGCAGAACACATTGTTGGAGTGTCAGAATGCATAGAAAGAAGGCAAGTAAGCGTTCTATGGCTTTATTTCGCTTAGTTGCTTACTCTTGAGTAGAAATGCATCTGCACTCCAGTAATAAGCACCTTTTTAAAATGAGCCATATTGAAGCAGAACACATTGTTGGAGTGTCAGAATGCATAGAAAGAAGGCAAGTAAGCGTTCTATGGCTTTATTTCGCTTAGTTGCTTACTCTTGAGTAGAAATGCATCTGCACTCCAGTAATAAGCACCTTTGTAAAATGAGCCAAATTGAAGCAGAACACATTGTTGGAGTGTCAGAATGCATAGAAAGAAGGCAAGTAAGCGTTCTATGGCTTTATTTCGCTTAGTTGCTTACTCTTGAGTAGAAATGCATCTGCACTCCAGTAATAAGCACCTTTTTAAAATGAGCCATATTGAAGCAGAACACATTGTTGGAGTGTCAGAATGCATAGAAAGAAGGCAAGTAAGCGTTCTATGGCTTTATTTCGCTTAGTTGCTTACTCTTGAGTAGAAATGCATCTGCACTCCAGTAATAAGCACCTTTGTAAAATGAGCCAATTGAAGCATAACACATTGTTGGAGTGTCAGAATGCATAGATAGAAGGCAAATAAGCATTCTATAGCTTTATTTCACTTAGTTGCTTACTCTTGAGTAGAACTGCATGTTCACTCCAGAAATAAGCACCTTTGTAAAATGAGCCAAATTGAAGCAGAACACATTGTAGGAGTGTCAGAATGCATAGATAGAAGGCAAATAAGCGTTCTATGGCTTTTTTTCGCTTAGTTGCTTACTCTTGAATAGAAAGGCATCTGCACTCCAGAAATGAGCACCTTTGTAAAATGAGCCAAATTGAAGCAGAACACATTGTTGGAGTGTCAGAATGCATAGAAAGAAGGCAAGTAAGCGTTCTATGGCTTTATTTTGCTTAGTTGCTTACTCTTGAGTAGAACTGCATGTTCACTCCAGAAATAAGCACCTTTGTAAAATGAGCCAAATTGAAGCAGAACACATTGTTGGAGTGTCAGAATGCAGAGATAGAAGGTAAATAAGCGTTCTATGGCTTTATTTTGCTTAGTTGCTTACTCTTGAGTAGAACTGCATGTTCACTCCAGAAATGAGCACCTTTTAAAATGAGCCAAATTGAAGCAGAACACATTGTTGGAGTGTCAGAATGCATAGAAAGAAGGCAAGTAAGCGTTCTATGGCTTTATTTCGCTTAGTTGCTTATTCTTGAGTAGAACTGCATGTTCACTCCAGAAATAAGCACCTTTGTAAAATGAGCCAAATTGAAGCAGAACACATTGTTGGAGTGTCAGAATGCATAGATAGAAGGCAAATAAGCGTTCTATGGCTTTATTTCGCTTAATTGCTTACTCTTGAGTAGAAATGCATATTCACTCCTGAAATAAGCACCTTTGTAAAATGAGCCAATTGAAGCATAACACATTGTTGGAGTGTCAGAATGCATAGATAGAAGGCAGATAAGCATTCTATGGCTTTATTTCGCTTAGTTGCTTACTCTTGAATAGAAATGCATGTTCACTCCTGAAATGAGCACCTTTTTAAAATGAGCCAAATTGAAGCAGAACACATTGTTGGAGTGTCAGAATGCATAGAAAGAAGGCAAGTAAGCATTCTATGGCTTTATTTCGCTTAATTGCTTACTCTTGAGTAGAAATGCATATTCACTCCTGAAATAAGCACCTTTGTAAAATGAGCCAAATTTAAGCAAAACACGTTGTTGGAGTGTCAGAATGCATAGAAAGAAGGCAAAAAAGCGTTCTATAGGTTTATTTCGCTTAGTTCCTTACTCTTGAGTAGAACTGCATGTTCACTCCAGAAATAAGCACCTTTGTAAAATGAGCCAAATTGAAGCAGAACACATTGTTGGAGTGTCAGAATGCATAGATAGAAGGCAAATAAGCGTTCTATGGCTTTATTTCGCTTAGTTGCTTACTCTTGAATAGGAATGCATCTGCACTCCAGAAATGAGCACCTTTGTAAAATGAACCAAATTGAAGCAGAACACATTGTTGGAGTGTCAGAATGCATAGAAAGAAGGCAAGTAAGCGTTCTATGGCTTTATTTCGCTTAGTTGCTTACTCTTGAGTAAAACTGCATGTTCACTCCAGAAATAAGCACCTTTTTAAAATGAGCCAAATTGAAGCAGAACACATTGTTGGAGTGTCAGAATGCAGAGATAGGAGGCAAATAAGCGTTCTATGGCTTTATTTCGCTTAGTTGCTTACTCTTGAGTAGAACTGCATGTTCACTCCTGAAATGAGCACCTTTGTAAAATGAGCCAAATTGAAGCAGAACACATTGTTGGAGTGTCAGAATGCATAGAAAGAAGACAAATAAGCGTTCTATGGCTTTAATTCGCTTAGTTGCTTATTCTTGAGTAGAACTGCATGTTCACTCCAGAAATAAGCACCTTTGTAAAATGAGCCAAATTGAAGCTGAACACATTGTTGGAGTGTCAGAATGCATAGATAGAAGGCAAATAAGCGTTCTATGGCTTTATTTCGCTTAATTGCTTACTCTTTAGTAGAAATGCATATTCACTCCTGAAATAAGCACCTTTGTAAAATGAGCCAATTGAAGCATAACACATTGTTGGAGTGTCAGAATGCATAGATAGAAGGCAGATAAGCATTCTATGGCTTTATTTCGCTTAGTTGCTTACTCTTGAATAGAAATGCATATGCACTCCAGTAATAAGCACCTTTTTAAAATGAGCCATATTGAAGCAGAACACAATTTTGGAGTGTCAGAATGCATAGAAAGAAGGCAAGTAAGCGTTCTATGGCTTTATTTCGCTTAGTTGCTTACTCTTGAGTAGAAATGCATCTGCACTCCAGTAATAAGCACCTTTGTAAAATGAGCCAATTGAAGCATAACACATTGTTGGAGTGTCAGAATGCATAGATAGAAGGCAAATAAGCATTCTATAGCTTTATTTCACTTAGTTGCTTACTCTTGAGTAGAACTGCATGTTCACTCCAGAAATAAGCACCTTTGTAAAATGAGCCAAATTGAAGCAGAACACATTGTTGGAGTGTCAGAATGCATAGATAGAAGGCAAATAAGCGTTCTATGGCTTTTTTTCGCTTAGTTGCTTACTCTTGAATAGAAAGGCATCTGCACTCCAGAAATGAGCACCTTTGTAAAATGAGCCAAATTGAAGCAGAACACATTGTTGGAGTGTCAGAATGCATAGAAAGAAGGCAAGTAAGCGTTCTATGGCTTTATTTTGCTTAGTTGCTTACTCTTGAGTAGAACTGCATGTTCACTCCAGAAATAAGCACCTTTGTAAAATGAGCCAAATTGAAGCAGAACACATTGTTGGAGTGTCAGAATGCAGAGATAGAAGGTAAATAAGCGTTCTATGGCTTTATTTTGCTTAGTTGCTTACTCTTGAGTAGAACTGCATGTTCACTCCAGAAATGAGCACCTTTTAAAATGAGCCAAATTGAAGCAGAACACATTGTTGGAGTGTCAGAATGCATAGAAAGAAGGCAAGTAAGCGTTCTATGGCTTTATTTCGCTTAGTTGCTTATTCTTGAGTAGAACTGCATGTTCACTCCAGAAATAAGCACCTTTGTAAAATGAGCCAAATTGAAGCAGAACACATTGTTGGAGTGTCAGAATGCATAGATAGAAGGCAAATAAGCGTTCTATGGCTTTATTTCGCTTAATTGCTTACTCTTGAGTAGAAATGCATATTCACTCCTGAAATAAGCACCTTTGTAAAATGAGCCAATTGAAGCATAACACATTGTTGGAGTGTCAGAATGCATAGATAGAAGGCAGATAAGCGTTCTATGGCTTTATTTCGCTTAGTTGCTTACTCTTGAGTAGAACTGCATGTTCACTCCAGAAATAAGCACCTTTGTAAATTGAGCCATATTGAAGCAGAACACATTGATGGAGTGTCAGAATGCATAGATAGGAGGCAAACAATCGTTCTATGTCTTTATTTCGCTTAGTTGCTTACTCTTGAGTAGAACTGCATCTGCACTCCTGAAATATGCACCGTTGTAAATTGAGCCGAATTTAAGCAAAACACGTTGTTGGAGTGTCAGAATGCATAGAAAGAAGGCAAAAAAGCGTTCTATAGGTTTATTTCGCTTAGTTCCTTACTCTTGAGTAGAACTGCATGTTCACTCCAGAAATAAGCACCTTTGTAAAATGAGCCAAATTGAAGCAGAACACATTGTTGGAGTGTCAGAATGCATAGATAGAAGGCAAATAAGCGTTCTATGGCTTTATTTCGCTTAGTTGCTTACTCTTGAATAGGAATGCATCTGCACTCCAGAAATGAGCACCTTTGTAAAATGAGCCAAATTGAAGCAGAACACATTGTTGGAGTGTCAGAATGCATAGAAAGAAGGCAAGTAAGCGTTCTATGGCTTTATTTCGCTTAGTTGCTTACTCTTGAGTAAAACTGCATGTTCACTCCAGAAATAAGTACCTTTGTAAAATGAGCCAAATTGAAGCAGAACACATTGTTGGAGTGTCAGAATGCAGAGATAGAAGGCAAATAAGCGTTCTATGGCTTTATTTCGCTTAGTTGCTTACTCTTGAGTAGAACTGCATGTTCACTCCTGAAATGAGCACCTTTGTAAAATGAGCCAAATTGAAGCAGAACACATTGTTGGAGTGTCAGAATGCATAGAAAGAAGGCAAGTAAGCGTTCTATGGCTTTATTTCGCTTAGTTGCTTATTCTTGAGTAGAACTGCATGTTCACTCCAGAAATAAGCACCTTTGTAAAATGAGCCAAATTGAAGCAGAACACATTGTTGGAGTGTCAGAATGCATAGATAGAAGGCAAATAAGCGTTCTATGGCTTTATTTCGCTTAATTGCTTACTCTTTAGTAGAAATGCATATTCACTCCTGAAATAAGCACCTTTGTAAAATGAGCCAATTGAAGCATAACACATTGTTGGAGTGTCAGAATGCATAGATAGAAGGCAGATAAGCATTCTATGGCTTTATTTCGCTTAGTTGCTTACTCTTGAATAGAAATGCATCAGCACTCCAGTAATAAGCACCTTTGTAAAATGAGCCAAATTGAAGCAGAACACATTGTTGGAGTGTCAGAATGCATAGATAGAAGGCAAATAAGCGTTCTATGGCTTTATTTCGCTTAATTGCTTACTCTTTAGTAGAAATGCATATTCACTCCTGAAATAAGCACCTTTGTAAAATGAGCCAATTGAAGCATAACACATTGTTGGAGTGTCAGAATGCATAGATAGAAGGCAGATAAGCATTCTATGGCTTTATTTCGCTTAGTTGCTTACTCTTGAGTAGAACTGCATCAGCACTCCAGAAATATGCACCGTTGTAAATTGAGCCAAATTTAAGCAAAACACGTTGTTGGAGTTTCAGAATGCATGGATAGAAGGCAAATAAGCGTTCTATGGCTTTATTTTGCTTAGTTGCTTCCTCTTGAGTAGAACTGCATGTTCACTCCAGAAATAAGCACCTTTGTAAAATGAGCCAAATTGAAGCAAAACACATTGTTGGAGTGTCAGAATGCATAGATAGAAGGCAAATAAGCGTTCTATGGCTTTATTTCGCTTAATTGCTTACTCTTTGGTAGAAATGCATATTCACTCCTGAAATAAGCACCTTTGTAAAATGAGCCAATTGAAGCATAACACATTGTTGGAGTGTCAGAATGCATAGATAGAAGGCAGATAAGCGTTCTATGGCTTTATTTCGCTTAGTTGCTTACTCTTGAGTAGAAATGCATCTGCACTCCAGTAATAAGCACCTTTGTAAAATGAGCCAATTGAAGCATAACACATTGTTGGAGTGTCAGAATGCATAGATAGAAGGCAAATAAGCATTCTATAGCTTTATTTCACTTAGTTGCTTACTCTTGAGTAGAACTGCATGTTCACTCCAGAAATAAGCACCTTTTTAAAATGAGCCAAATTGAAGCAGAACACATTGTTGGAGTGTCAGAATGCATAGATAGAGGGCAAATAAGCGTTCTATGGCTTTATTTCGCTTAGTTGCTTACTCTTGAATAGGAATGCATCTGCACTCCAGAAATGAGCACCTTTGTAAAATGAGCCAAATTGAAGCAGAACACATTGTTGGAGTGTCAGAATGCATAGAAAGAAGGCAAGTAAGCGTTCTATGGCTTTATTTCGCTTAGTTGCTTACTCTTGAGTAGAACTGCATGTTCACTCCAGAAATAAGCACCTTTGTAAAATGAGCCAAATAGAAGCAGAACACATTGTTGGAGTGTCAGAATGCAGAGATAGAAGGCAAATAAGCGTTCTATGGCTTTATTTCGCTTAGTTGCTTACTCTTGAGTAGAACTGCATGTTCACTCCAGAAATGAGCACCTTTGTAAAATGAGCCAAATTGAAGCAGAACACATTGTTGGAGTGTCAGAATGCATAGATAGGAGGCAAATAAGCGTTCTATGGCTTTATTTCGCTTAATTGCTTACTCTTGAGTAGAAATGCATATTCACTCCTGAAATAAGCACCTTTGTAAAATGAGCCAATTGAAGCATAACACATTGTTGGAGTGTCAGAATGCATAGATAGAAGGCAGATAAGCATTCTATGGCTTTATTTCGCTTAGTTGCTTACTCTTGAATAGAAATGCATCTGCACTCCAGTAATAAGCACCTTCTTAAAATGAGCCAAATTGAAGCAGAACACATTGTTGGAGTGTCAGAATGCATAGAAAGAAGGCAAGTAAGCGTTCTATGGCTTTATTTCGCTTAGTTGCTTACTCTTTAGTAGAAATGCATCTGCACTCCAGTAATAAGCACCTTTTTAAAATGAGCCAAATTGAAGCAGAACACATTGTTGGAGTGTCAGAATGCATAGATAGAAGGCAAAAAAGCGTTCTATATGTTTATTTCACTTAGTTGCTTACTCTTGAGTAGAACTGCATGTTCACTCCATAAATAAGCACCTTTGTAAAATGAGCCAAATTGAAGCAGAACACATTGTTGGAGTGTCAGAATGCATGGATAGAAGGCACATAAGCGTTCTATGGCTTTATTTCGCTTAGTTGCTTACTCTTGAGTAGAACTGCATGTTCACTCCAGAAATGAGCACCTTTGTAAACTGAGTCAAATTTTAGCAAAACACATTGTTGGAGTGTCAGAATGCATAGATAGAAGGCAAATAAGCGTTCTATGGCTTTATTTCGCCTAGTTGCTTACACTTGAATAGAAATGCATCTGCACTCCTGAAATAAGCACCTTTGTAAAATGAGCCAAATTGAAGCAGAACACATTGTTGGAGTGTCAGAATGCATAGATAGAAGGCAAATAAGCGTTCTATGGCTTTATTTCGCTTAGTTGCTTACTCTTGAGTAGAACTGCATCAGCACTCCAGAAATATGCACCGTTGTAAATTGAGCCAAATTTAAGCAAAACACGTTGTTGGAGTTTCAGAATGCATGGATAGAAGGCAAATAAGCGTTCTATGGCTTTATTTTGCTTAGTTGCTTCCTCTTGAGTAGAACTGCATGTTCACTCCAGAAATAAGCACCTTTGTAAAATGAGCCAAATTGAAGCAAAACACATTGTTGGAGTGTCAGAATGCATAGATAGAAGGCAAATAAGCGTTCTATGGCTTTATTTCGCTTAATTGCTTACTCTTTGGTAGAAATGCATATTCACTCCTGAAATAAGCACCTTTGTAAAATGAGCCAATTGAAGCATAACACATTGTTGGAGTGTCAGAATGCATAGATAGAAGGCAGATAAGCATTCTATGGCTTTATTTCGCTTAGTTGCTTACTCTTGAATAGAAATGCATCTGCACTCCAGTAATAAGCATCTTTTTAAAATGAGCCAAATTGAGGCAGAACACATTGTTGGAGTGTCAGAATGCATAGAAAGAAGACAAGTAAGCGTTCTATGGCTTTAATTCGCTTAGTTGCTTATTCTTGAGTAGAACTGCATGTTCACTCCAGAAATAAGCACCTTTGTAAAATGAGCCAAATTGAAGCTGAACACATTGTTGGAGTGTCAGAATGCATAGATAGAAGGCAAATAAGCGTTCTATGGCTTTATTTCGCTTAATTGCTTACTCTTTAGTAGAAATGCATATTCACTCCTGAAATAAGCACCTTTGTAAAATGAGCCAATTGAAGCATAACACATTGTTGGAGTGTCAGAATGCATAGATAGAAGGCAGATAAGCATTCTATGGCTTTATTTCGCTTAGTTGCTTACTCTTGAATAGAAATGCATATGCACTCCAGTAATAAGCACCTTTTTAAAATGAGCCATATTGAAGCAGAACACATTGTTGGAGTGTCAGAATGCATAGAAAGAAGGCAAGTAAGCGTTCTATGGCTTTATTTCGCTTAGTTGCTTACTCTTGAGTAGAAATGCATCTGCACTCCAGTAATAAGCACCTTTGTAAAATGAGCCAATTGAAGCATAACACATTGTTGGAGTGTCAGAATGCATAGATAGAAGGCAAATAAGCATTCTATAGCTTTATTTCACTTAGTTGCTTACTCTTGAGTAGAACTGCATGTTCACTCCAGAAATAAGCACCTTTGTAAAATGAGCCAAATTGAAGCAGAACACATTGTTGGAGTGTCAGAATGCATAGAAAGAAGGCAAATAAGCGTTCTATGGCTTTTTTTCGCTTAGTTGCTTACTCTTGAATAGAAAGGCATCTGCACTCCAGAAATGAGCACCTTTGTAAAATGAGCCAAATTGAAGCAGAACACATTGTTGGAGTGTCAGAATGCATAGAAAGAAGGCAAGTAAGCGTTCTATGGCTTTATTTTGCTTAGTTGCTTACTCTTGAGTAGAACTGCATGTTCACTCCAGAAATAAGCACCTTTGTAAAATGAGCCAAATTGAAGCAGAACACATTGTTGGAGTGTCAGAATGCAGAGATAGAAGGTAAATAAGCGTTCTATGGCTTTATTTTGCTTAGTTGCTTACTCTTGAGTAGAACTGCATGTTCACTCCAGAAATGAGCACCTTTTAAAATGAGCCAAATTGAAGCAGAACACATTGTTGGAGTGTCAGAATGCATAGAAAGAAGGCAAGTAAGCGTTCTATGGCTTTATTTCGCTTAGTTGCTTATTCTTGAGTAGAACTGCATGTTCACTCCAGAAATAAGCACCTTTGTAAAATGAGCCAAATTGAAGCAGAACACATTGTTGGAGTGTCAGAATGCATAGATAGAAGGCAAATAAGCGTTCTATGGCTTTATTTCGCTTAATTGCTTACTCTTGAGTAGAAATGCATATTCACTCCTGAAATAAGCACCTTTGTAAAATGAGCCAATTGAAGCATAACACATTGTTGGAGTGTCAGAATGCATAGATAGAAGGCAGATAAGCATTCTATGGCTTTATTTCGCTTAGTTGCTTACTCTTGAATAGAAATGCATCTGCACTCCAGTAATAAGCACCTTTTTAAAATGAGCCAAATTGAAGCAGAACACATTGTTGGAGTGTCAGAATGCATAGAAAGAAGGCAAGTAAGCGTTCTATGGCTTTATTTTGCTTAGTTGCTTACTCTTTAGTAGAAATGCATCTGCACTCCAGTAATAAGCACCTTTTTAAAATGAGCCAAATTGAAGCAGAACACATTGTTGGAGTGTCAGAATACATAGAAAGAAGTAAAGTAAGCGTTCTATGGCTTTATTTCACTCAGTTGCTTACTCTTGAGTAGAAATGCATCTGCACTCCAGTAATAAGCACCTTTTTAAAATGAGCCAATTGAAGCAGAACACATTGTTGGAGTGTCAGAATGCATTGATAGAAGGCAAATAAGCGTTCTATGTCTTTATTTCGCTTAGTTGCTTACTCTTGAGTAGAACTGCATCTGCACTCCTGAAATATGCACCGTTGTAAATTGAGCCGAATTTAAGCAAAACACGTTGTTGGAGTGTCAGAATGCATAGAAAGAAGGCAAAAAAGCGTTCTATAGGTTTATTTCGCTTAATTCCTTACTCTTGAGTAGAACTGCATGTTCACTCCAGAAATAAGCACCTTTGTAAAATGAGCCAAATTGAAGCAGAACACATTGTTGGAGTGTCAGAATGCATAGATAGAAGGCAAATAAGCGTTCTATGGCTTTATTTCGCTTAGTTGCTTACTCTTGAATAGGAATGCATCTGCACTCCAGAAATGAGCACCTTTGTAAAATGAGCCAAATTGAAGCAGAACACATTGTTGGAGTGTCAGAATGCATAGAAAGAAGGCAAGTAAGCGTTCTATGGCTTTATTTCGCTTAGTTGCTTACTCTTGAGTAAAACTGCATGTTCACTCCAGAAATAAGCACCTTTGTAAAATGAGCCAAATTGAAGCAGAACACATTGTTGGAGTGTCAGAATGCAGAGATAGAAGGCAAATAAGCGTTCTATGGCTTTATTTCGCTTAGTTGCTTACTCTTGAGTAGAACTGCATGTTCACTCCTGAAATGAGCACCTTTGTAAATTGAGCCAAATTGAAGCAGAACACATCCTTGGATGCAGCAGAGCACACTGTCTGCACCAAGGAGGAGACAGGGGATCTCCCTGAGGAGGAGGTCAGTTCCCCAACACAGCAGCCAGATGTATGGAGGAACGTGACTCATAGAAGTAGGAGGCCCAGGGATCGCTCTGAGTGCTTAGAATTACACAACCGTTTTGAAGTGCTCATGGAAGACGAGGAACAGACTCCACCTGAGGATCTCTCCCTCATCACAGTTGATGAGGAATATGAAGACGAGCAGCAAAGTCAGTCCTCCGGGAATATGCAGGTAACCTTGGAAGGGACAGCACATGGAAGAATCCCAACCAAGCCTATGAAGAGGCGTGTAGTGGTGATAGGGGATTCCCTACTGAGGGGTACAGAAGCAGTGATCTGTGGGCCTGACAAGATGTCTCGAGAGGTGTGCTGTCTACCTGGGGCCAAGATCAAAGATGTAACAGAACGGCTGCAAGGAATCATAAAACCCACCGACAAATACCCCTTCCTTTTGGTGCATGTGGGAACCAATGACACTGCAAGCCATAGCTTACAGAAGATCAAAAATGATTATGAGGCTCTGGGCAGGAAGTTGAAGCAATTAGATGCACAAATTGTCATCTCTTCTGTCCTTCCAGTTGAACGACATGGCCCAGGGAGAGAGGGAAAAATAGGGGAAGTGAACAACTGGCTTCGCAAATGGTGCAAACAGGAACGGTTTGGATTCCTAGATCACGGTCTGCAGTTTCTTGAAGATGGACTTCTGGCAAGTGATGGACTGCACCTCACAAAAGTTGGGAGGAATGTTTTTGCCACAAAACTCAAAAACCTCATCAGGAGGGCTTTAAACTGACTTATGGGGGGGAGGGAGACAGTGGTCCTGAAGGTAGGAGTCTATCAAATGCTGAAGATGATCATCCAAATGTCAAGGACCAAATGGAGCAAGCAGCATGCAGACCTAGTGGTGGGACGAAAATATCCTTAAATAAGAGACATGGGGGAATGATCAACGGTCTTCAATGTCTGTATACTAATGCACAGAGCATGGGAAATAAACAAGATGAACTTGAGCTCTTGGTACAGCAAACTAAATATGACATAATAGGCATCACTGAAACCTGGTGGGATGAGTCTCATGACTGGAATGTAGTAATAGAGGGATACAATCTATTTAAGAGAAATAGACCAAACAGGAAAGGAGGAGGAGTAGCTTTATATGTTAGGGATATGTATACCTGTGAAGAGATCCAGGATTTAAAACTTCAAAGCCAAATTGAGAGTATCTGGGTCAAAATTAAGGGAGAGAAAAACAACAGTGATCTCATTGTGGGAGTTTACTATAGATCCCCAAGCCAAACTGAGGACACAGATGATGCCTTCCTGGAACAGATGGCCAAGCATTCCAAAGGAAGTGAGATAGTAGTAATGGGGGATTTCAACTATCCTGATATTTGTTGGATGTCAAACTCAGCCAAGAGCATAAGGTCGAACAGATTCCTCACTGGCCTTGCAGACAACTTCATTGTCCAGAAAGTGGGAGAAGCAACAAGAGGATCAGCCATTTTAGATCTGGTCCTAACCAATAGTGATGACTTGGTTAGTGGGGTAGAAGTGGCAGGATCATTAGGTGGGAGTGACCATGCTCTTCTGGAGTTTATTATCCAGCGGAAAGGAGCAACCAAGCATTCTAAGGTCCAAATTCTAGACTTTAAGAAAGCCGACTTCAGAAAACTTAGGGAAACGCTGGGTGAAATCCCATGGACAGTAATACTAAAAGGGAAGGGAGTTCATGATGGTTGGGAGTTTGTTAAAAGGGAGATATTAAAAGCACAACTTCAGGCAATACCAATGAGACGGAAACATGGAAGGTGCCTAAAGAAGCCAGGCTGGCTATCTAAAGAACTTTTGACTGAGTTAAGATTTAAAAGGGATATGTACAAAAAATGGAAAAGGGGGGAAATCTCCAGAGAGGAATTCAAACATATAGCCAGCACGTGTAGAGACAAAGTCAGAAAAGCTAAAGCACAGAATGAACTCAGGCTCGCTAGAGAGGTTAAAAGCAACAAAAAGGGCTTTTATGGGTATGTCCGTAGCAAAAGGAAAAACAAGGAAACAGTGGGGTCACTCAGAGGAGAAGATGGTGAAATGCAAACAGGGGACAGAGAAAGGGCAGAACTCCTCAATGCCTTCTTTGCCTCAGTCTTCTCCAAGAAAGAAAACAACGCCCGACCTGAAGAATATGGAGCAGATGATTCAGCAGGGGAAACACAGCCCAGAATAAGTAAGGAGGTAGTACAAGAATACTTGGCTAGTTTAGATGTATTCAAGTCTCCAGGGCCAGATGAACTACATCCAAGAGTATTAAAAGAACTGGCAGAGGTGATTTCAGAACCACTGGCAATAATCTTTGAAAATTCCTGGAGAACAGGCGAAGTTCCAGCAGACTGGAGGAGGGCAAATGTTGTCCCTATTTTCAAAAAGGGGAAAAGAGAGGACCCAAACAATTACCGCCCAGTCAGCCTGACATCAATACCAGGAAAGATTCTAGAGCAGATCATTAAGCAAACAGTCTGTGAGCACCTAGAAAGAAACTCTGTGATCACTAAAAGTCAGCATGGGTTCCTGAAAAATAAGTCATGTCAGACTAATCTGATCTCATTTTTTGACAGAATTACAAGCCTGGTAGATGAAGGGAACGCTGTGGATGTAGCCTATCTTGATTTCAGCAAGGCCTTTGACAAGGTGCCCCATGATATTCTTGTAAAGAAGCTGGTAAAATGTGGGCTAGACAATGCTACCATTCAGTGGATTTGTAACTGGCTTACTGACCGAACCCAAAGGGTGCTCATCAATGGCTCCTCCTCATCCTGGAGAGTAGTGACTAGTGGGGTGCCACAGGGTTCTGTCTTGGGCCCAGTCTTGTTCAACATCTTTATCAATGACTTGGATGATGGGCTTGAGGGCATCCTGAGCAAGTTTGCAGATGACACCAAATTGGGAGGGGTGGCTAACACCCCAGAGGACAGGATCACACTTCAGAATGACCTTAACAGATTAGACAACTGGGCCAAAGCAAACAAAATGAATTTTAACAAGGAGAAATGTAAAGTACTACACTTGGGCAAAAAAAATGAAAGGCACAAATACAGGATGGGAGACACCTGGCTTGAGAGCAGTACATGTGAAAAGGATCTAGGAGTCTTGGTAGACCACAAACTTGACATGAGTCAGCAGTGTGATGCAGCAGCTAAAAAAGCCAATGCAATTCTGGGCTGCATCAATAGGAGTATAGCATCTAGATCAAGGGAAGTAATAGTACCACTGTATTCTGCTCTGGTCAGACCTCACCTGGAGTACTGTGTCCAGTTCTGGGCACCACAGTTCAAGAAGGATACTGATAAGCTGGAACGTGTCCAGAAGAGGGCAACCAAAATGGTCAAAGGCCTGGAAACGATGCCTTATGAGGAACGGCTTAGAGAGCTGGGTATGTTTAGCCTGGAGAAGAGAAGGTTAAGGGGTGATATGATAACCATGTTCAAATATATAAAAGGATGTCATATAGAGGAGGGAGAAAGGTTGTTTTCTGCTGCTCCAGAGAAGCGGACACGGAGCAACGGATTCAAACTACAAGAAAGAAAATTCCACCTAAACATTAGGAAGAACTTCCTGACAGTAAGAGCTGTTCGGCAGTGGAATTTGCTGCCAAGGAGTGTGGTGGAGTCTCCTTCTTTGGAGGTCTTTAAGCAGAGGCTTGACAGCCATCTGTCAGGAATGCTTTGATGGTGTTTCCTGCTTGGCAGGGGGTTGGACTGGATGGCCCTTGTGGTCTCTTCCAACTCTATGATTCTATGATTCTATGATTCTATGATTCTACATTGTTGGAGTGTCAGAATGCATAGAAAGAAGGCAAGTAAGCGTTCTATGGCTTTATTTCGCTTAGTTGCTTATTCTTGAGTAGAACTGCATGTTCACTCCAGAAATAAGCACCTTTGTAAAATGAGCCAAATTGAAGCAGAACACATTGTTGGAGTGTCAGAATGCATAGATAGGAGGCAAATAAGCGTTCTATGGCTTTATTTCGCTTAATTGCTTACTCTTTAGTAGAAATGCATATTCACTCCTGAAATAAGCACCTTTGTAAAATGAGCCAATTGAAGCAGAACACATTGTTGGAGTGTCAGAATGCATAGATAGAAGGCAGATAAGCATTCTATGGCTTTATTTCGCTTAGTTGCTTACTCTTGAATAGAAATGCATCTGCACTCCAGTAATAAGCACCTTTTTAAAATGAGCCAAATTGAAGCAGAACACATTGTTGGAGTGTCAGAATGCATAGAAAGAAGGCAAGTAAGCGTTCTATGGCTTTATTTCGCTTAGTTGCTTACTCTTGAGTAGAAATGCATCTGCACTCCAGTAATAAGCACCTTTGTAAAATGAGCCAATTGAAGCATAACACATTGTTGGAGTGTCAGAATGCATAGATAGAAGGCAAATAAGCATTCTATAGCTTTATTTCACTTAGTTGCTTACTCTTGAGTAGAACTGCATGTTCACTCCAGAAATAAGCACCTTTGTAAAATGAGCCAAATTGAAGCAGAACACATTGTTGGAGTGTCAGAATGCATAGATAGAGGGCAAATAAGCGTTCTATGGCTTTATTTCGCTTAGTTGCTTACTCTTGAATAGGAATGCATCTGCACTCCAGAAATGAGCACCTTTGTAAAATGAGCCAAATTGAAGCAGAACACATTGTTGGAGTGTCAGAATACATAGAAAGAAGTAAAGTAAGCGTTCTATGGCTTTATTTCACTCAGTTGCTTACTCTTGAGTAGAAATGCATCTGCACTCCAGTAATAAACACCTTTTTAAAATGAGCCAATTGAAGCAGAACACATTGTTGGAGTGTCAGAATGCATTGATAGAAGGCAAATAAGCGTTCTATGTCTTTATTTCGCTTAGTTGCTTACTCTTGAGTAGAACTGCATCTGCACTCCTGAAATATGCACCGTTGTAAATTGAGCCGAATTTAAGCAAAACACGTTGTTGGAGTGTCAGAATGCATAGAAAGAAGGCAAAAAAGCGTTCTATAGGTTTATTTCGCTTAGTTCCTTACTCTTGAGTAGAACTGCATGTTCACTCCAGAAATAAGCACCTTTGTAAAATGAGCCAAATTGAAGCAGAACACATTGTTGGAGTGTCAGAATGCATAGATAGAAGGCAAATAAGCGTTCTATGGCTTTATTTCGCTTAGTTGCTTACTCTTGAATAGGAATGCATCTGCACTCCAGAAATGAGCACCTTTGTAAAATGAGCCAAATTGAAGCAGAACACATTGTTGGAGTGTCAGAATGCATAGAAAGAAGGCAAGTAAGCGTTCTATGGCTTTATTTCGCTTAGTTGCTTACTCTTGAGTAAAACTGCATGTTCACTCCAGAAATAAGCACCTTTGTAAAATGAGCCAAATTGAAGCAGAACACATTGTTGGAGTGTCAGAATGCAGAGAAAGAAGGCAAATAAGCGTTCTATGGCTTTATTTCGCTTAGTTGCTTACTCTTGAGTAGAACTGCATGTTCACTCCTGAAATGAGCACCTTTGTAAATTGAGCCAAATTGAAGCAGAACACATTGTTGGAGTGTCAGAATGCATAGAAAGAAGGCAAGTAAGCGTTCTATGGCTTTATTTCGCTTAGTTGCTTATTCTTGAGTAGAACTGCATGTTCACTCCAGAAATAAGCACCTTTGTAAAATGAGCCAAATTGAAGCAGAACACATTGTTGGAGTGTCAGAATGCATAGATAGGAGGCAAATAAGCGTTCCAATGCTTTATTTCGCTTAATTGCTTACTCTTTAGTAGAAATGCATATTCACTCCTGAAATAAGCACCTTTGTAAAATGAGCCAATTGAAGCAGAACACATTGTTGGAGTGTCAGAATGCATAGATAGAAGGCAGATAAGCATTCTATGGCTTTATTTCGCTTAGTTGCTTACTCTTGAATAGAAATGCATCTGCACTCCAGTAATAAGCACCTTTTTAAAATGAGCCAAATTGAAGCAGAACACATTGTTGGAGTGTCAGAATGCATAGAAAGAAGGCAAGTAAGCGTTCTATGGCTTTATTTCGCTTAGTTGCTTACTCTTGAGTAGAAATGCATCTGCACTCCAGTAATAAGCACCTTTGTAAAATGAGCCAATTGAAGCATAACACATTGTTGGAGTGTCAGAATGCATAGATAGAAGGCAAATAAGCGTTCTATGGCTTTATTTCACTCAGTTGCTTACTCTTGAGTAGAACTGCATGTTCACTCCAGAAATAAGCACCTTTGTAAAATGAGCCAAATTGAAGCAGAACACATTGTTGGAGTGTCAGAATGCATAGATAGAGGGCAAATAAGCGTTCTATGGCTTTATTTCGCTTAGTTGCTTACTCTTGAATAGGAATGCATCTGCACTCCAGAAATGAGCACCTTTGTAAAATGAGCCAAATTGAAGCAGAACACATTGTTGGAGTGTCAGAATGCATAGAAAGAAGGCAAGTAAGCGTTCTATGGCTTTATTTCGCTTAGTTGCTTACTCTTGAGTAGAACTGCATGTTCACTCCAGAAATAAGCACCTTTGTAAAATGAGCCAAATAGAAGCAGAACACATTGTTGGAGTGTCAGAATGCAGAGATAGAAGGCAAATAAGCGTTCTATGGCTTTATTTCGCTTAGTTGCTTACTCTTGAGTAGAACTGCATGTTCACTCCAGAAATGAGCACCTTTGTAAAATGAGCCAAATTGAAGCAGAACACATTGTTGGAGTGTCAGAATGCATAGATAGGAGGCAAATAAGCGTTCCATGGCTTTATTTCGCTTAGTTGCTTACTCTTGAGTAGAAATGCATGTTCACTCCTGAAATGAGCACCTTTGTAAAATGAGCCAAATTGAAGCAGAACACATTGTTGGAGTGTCAGAATGCATAGAAAGAAGGCAAGTAAGCGTTCTATGGCTTTATTTCGCTTAGTTGCTTATTCTTGAGTAGAACTGCATGTTCACTCCAGAAATAAGCACCTTTGTAAAATGAGCCAAATTGAAGCAGAACACATTGTTGGAGTGTCAGAATGCATAGATAGAAGGCAAATAAGCGTTCTATGGCTTTATTTCGCTTAATTGCTTACTCTTTAGTAGAAATGCATATTCACTCCTGAAATAAGCACCTTTGTAAAATGAGCCAATTGAAGCAGAACACATTGTTGGAGTGTCAGAATGCATAGATAGAAGGCAGATAAGCATTCTATGGCTTTATTTCGCTTAGTTGCTTACTCTTGAATAGAAATGCATCTGCACTCCAGTAATAAGCACCTTTTTAAAATGAGCCAAATTGAAGCAGAACACATTGTTGGAGTGTCAGAATGCATAGAAAGAAGGCAAGTAAGCGTTCTATGGCTTTATTTCGCTTAGTTGCTTACTCTTGAGTAGAAATGCATCTGCACTCCAGTAATAAGCACCTTTGTAAAATGAGCCAATTGAAGCATAACACATTGTTGGAGTGTCAGAATGCATAGATAGAAGGCAAATAAGCATTCTATAGCTTTATTTCACTTAGTTGCTTACTCTTGAGTAGAACTGCATGTTCACTCCAGAAATAAGCACCTTTGTAAAATGAGCCAAATTGAAGCAGAACACATTGTTGGAGTGTCAGAATGCATAGAAAGAAGGCAAATAAGCGTTCTATGGCTTTATTTCGCTTAGTTGCTTACTCTTGAATAGAAAGGCATCTGCACTCCAGAAATGAGCACCTTTGTAAAATGAGCCAAATTGAAGCAGAACACATTGTTGGAGTGTCAGAATGCATAGAAAGAAGGCAAGTAAGCGTTCTATGGCTTTATTTCGCTTAGTTGCTTACTCTTGAGTAGAACTGCATATTCACTCCAGAAATAAGCACCTTTGTAAAATGAGCCAAATTGAAGCAGAACACATTGTTGGAGTGTCAGAATGCAGAGATAGAAGGTAAATAAGCGTTCTATGGCTTTATTTTGCTTAGTTGCTTACTCTTGAGTAGAACTGCATGTTCACTCCAGAAATGAGCACCTTTTAAAATGAGCCAAATTGAAGCAGAACACATTGTTGGAGTGTCAGAATGCATAGAAAGAAGGCAAGTAAGCGTTCTATGGCTTTATTTCGCTTAGTTGCTTATTCTTGAGTAGAACTGCATGTTCACTCCAGAAATAAGCACCTTTGTAAAATGAGCCAAATTGAAGCAGAACACATTGTTGGAGTGTCAGAATGCATAGATAGAAGGCAGATAAGCATTCTATGGCTTTATTTCGCTTAGTTGCTTACTCTTGAATAGAAATGCATCTGCACTCCAGTAATAAGCACCTTTTTAAAATGAGCCAAATTGAAGCAGAACACATTGTTGGAGTGTCAGAATGCATAGAAAGAAGGCAAGTAAGTGTTCTATGGCTTTATTTTGCTTAGTTGCTTACTCTTTAGTAGAAATGCATCTGCACTCCAGTAATAAGCACCTTTTTAAAATGAGCCAAATTGAAGCAGAACACATTGTTGGAGTGTCAGAATACATAGAAAGAAGTAAAGTAAGCGTTCTATGGCTTTATTTCACTCAGTTGCTTACTCTTGAGTAGAAATGCATCTGCACTCCAGTAATAAGCACCTTTTTAAAATGAGCCAATTGAAGCAGAACACATTGTTGGAGTGTCAGAATGCATTGATAGAAGGCAAATAAGCGTTCTATGTCTTTATTTCGCTTAGTTGCTTACTCTTGAGTAGAACTGCATCTGCACTCCTGAAATATGCACCGTTGTAAATTGAGCCGAATTTAAGCAAAACACGTTGTTGGAGTGTCAGAATGCATAGAAAGAAGGCAAAAAAGCGTTCTATAGGTTTATTTCGCTTAGTTCCTTACTCTTGAGTAGAACTGCATGTTCACTCCAGAAATAAGCACCTTTGTAAAATGAGCCAAATTGAAGCAGAACACATTGTTGGAGTGTCAGAATGCATAGATAGAAGGCAAATAAGCGTTCTATGGCTTTATTTCGCTTAGTTGCTTACTCTTGAATAGGAATGCATCTGCACTCCAGAAATGAGCACCTTTGTAAAATGAGCCAAATTGAAGCAGAACACATTGTTGGAGTGTCAGAATGCATAGAAAGAAGGCAAGTAAGCGTTCTATGGCTTTATTTCGCTTAGTTGCTTACTCTTGAGTAAAACTGCATGTTCACTCCAGAAATAAGCAACTTTGTAAAATGAGCCAAATTGAAGCAGAACACATTGTTGGAGTGTCAGAATGCAGAGATAGAAGGCAAATAAGCGTTCTATGGCTTTATTTCGCTTAGTTGCTTACTCTTGAGTAGAACTGCATGTTCACTCCTGAAATGAGCACCTTTGTAAAATGAGCCAAATTGAAGCAGAACACATTGTTGGAGTGTCAGAATGCATAGAAAGAAGGCAAGTAAGCGTTCTATGGCTTTATTTCGCTTAGTTGCTTATTCTTGAGTAGAACTGCATGCTCACTCCAGAAATAAGCACCTTTGTAAAATGAGCCAAATTGAAGCAGAACACATTGTTGGAGTGTCAGAATGCATAGATAGAAGGCAAATAAGCGTTCTATGGCTTTATTTCGCTTAATTGCTTACTCTTTAGTAGAAATGCATATTCACTCCTGAAATAAGCACCTTTGTAAAATGAGCCAATTGAAGCAGAACACATTGTTGGAGTGTCAGAATGCATAGATAGAAGGCAGATAAGCATTCTATGGCTTTATTTCGCTTAGTTGCTTACTCTTGAATAGAAATGCATCTGCACTCCAGTAATAAGCACCTTTTTAAAATGAGCCAAATTGAAGCAGAACACATTGTTGGAGTGTCAGAATGCATAGAAAGAAGGCAAGTAAGCGTTCTATGGCTTTATTTCGCTTAGTTGCTTACTCTTGAGTAGAAATGCATCTGCACTCCAGTAATAAGCACCTTTGTAAAATGAGCCAATTGAAGCATAACACATTGTTGGAGTGTCAGAATGCATAGATAGAAGGCAAATAAGCATTCTATAGCTTTATTTCACTTAGTTGCTTACTCTTGAGTAGAACTGCATGTTCACTCCAGAAATAAGCACCTTTGTAAAATGAGCCAAATTGAAGCAGAACACATTGTTGGAGTGTCAGAATGCATAGATAGAGGGCAAATAAGCGTTCTATGGCTTTATTTCGCTTAGTTGCTTACTCTTGAATAGGAATGCATCTGCACTCCAGAAATGAGCACCTTTGTAAAATGAGCCAAATTGAAGCAGAACACATTGTTGGAGTGTCAGAATGCATAGAAAGAAGGCAAGTAAGCGTTCTATGGCTTTATTTCGCTTAGTTGCTTACTCTTGAGTAGAACTGCATGTTCACTCCAGAAATAAGCACCTTTGTAAAATGAGCCAAATAGAAGCAGAACACATTGTTGGAGTGTCAGAATGCAGAGATAGAAGGCAAATAAGCGTTCTATGGCTTTATTTCGCTTAGTTGCTTACTCTTGAGTAGAACTGCATGTTCACTCCAGAAATGAGCACCTTTGTAAAATGAGCCAAATTGAAGCAGAACACATTGTTGGAGTGTCAGAATGCATAGATAGGAGGCAAATAAGCGTTCCATGGCTTTATTTCGCTTAATTGCTTACTTTTGAGTAGAAATGCATATTCACTCCTGAAATAAGCACCTTTGTAAAATGAGCCAATTGAAGCATAACACATTGTTGGAGTGTCAGAATGCATAGATAGAAGGCAGATAAGCATTCTATGGCTTTATTTCGCTTAGTTGCTTACTCTTGAATAGAAATGCATCTGCACTCCAGTAATAAGCACCTTTTTAAAATGAGCCAAATTGAAGCAGAACACATTGTTGGAGTGTCAGAATGCATAGAAAGAAGGCAAGTAAGCGTTCTATGGCTTTATTTCGCTTAGTTGCTTACTCTTTAGTAGAAATGCATCTGCACTCCAGTAATAAGCACCTTTTTAAAATGAGCCAAATTGAAGCAGAACACATTGTTGGAGTGTCAGAATGCATAGAAAGAAGGCAAGTAAGCGTTCTATGGCTTTATTTCGCTTAGGTGCTTACTCTTGAGTAGAAATGCATCTGCACTCCAGTAATAAGCACCTTTGTAAAATGAGCCAATTGAAGCATAACACATTGTTGGAGTGTCAGAATGCATAGATAGAAGGCAAATAAGCATTCTATAGCTTTATTTCACTTAGTTGCTTACTCTTGAGTAGAACTGCATGTTCACTCCAGAAATAAGCACCTTTGTAAAATGAGCCAAATTGAAGCAGAACACATTGTTGGAGTGTCAGAATGCATAGATAGAGGGCAAATAAGCGTTCTATGGCTTTATTTCGCTTAGTTGCTTACTCTTGAATAGGAATGCATCTGCACTCCAGAAATGAGCACCTTTGTAAAATGAGCCAAATTGAAGCAGAACACATTGTTGGAGTGTCAGAATGCATAGAAAGAAGGCAAGTAAGCGTTCTATGGCTTTATTTCGCTTAGTTGCTTACTCTTGAGTAGAACTGCATGTTCACTCCAGAAATAAGCACCTTTGTAAAATGAGCCAAATAGAAGCAGAACACATTGTTGGAGTGTCAGAATGCAGAGATAGAAGGCAAATAAGCGTTCTATGGCTTTATTTCGCTTAGTTGCTTACTCTTGAGTAGAACTGCATGTTCACTCCAGAAATGAGCACCTTTGTAAAATGAGCCAAATTGAAGCAGAACACATTGTTGGAGTGTCAGAATGCATAGATAGGAGGCAAATAAGCGTTCCATGGCTTTATTTCGCTTAATTGCTTACTCTTGAGTAGAAATGCATATTCACTCCTGAAATAAGCACCTTTGTAAAATGAGCCAATTGAAGCATAACACATTGTTGTAGTGTCAGAATGCATAGATAGAAGGCAGATAAGCATTCTATGGCTTTATTTCGCTTAGTTGCTTACTCTTGAATAGAAATGCATCTGCACTCCAGTAATAAGCACCTTTTTAAAATGAGCCAAATTGAAGCAGAACACATTGTTGGAGTGTCAGAATGCATAGAAAGAAGGCAAGTAAGCGTTCTATGGCTTTATTTCGCTTAGTTGCTTACTCTTTAGTAGAAATGCATCTGCACTCCAGTAATAAGCACCTTTTTAAAATGAGCCAAATTGAAGCAGAACACATTGTTGGAGTGTCAGAATGCATAGAAAGAAGGCAAGTAAGCGTTCTATGGCTTTATTTCGCTTAGGTGCTTACTCTTGAGTAGAAATGCATCTGCACTCCAGTAATAAGCACCTTTGTAAAATGAGCCAATTGAAGCATAACACATTGTTGGAGTGTCAGAATGCATAGATAGAAGGCAAATAAGCATTCTATAGCTTTATTTCACTTAGTTGCTTACTCTTGAGTAGAACTGCATGTTCACTCCAGAAATAAGCACCTTTGTAAAATGAGCCAAATTGAAGCAGAACACATTGATGGAGTGTCAGAATGCATAGATAGAAGGCAAATAAGCGTTCTATGGCTTTATTTCGCTTAGTTGCTTACTCTTGAGTAGAACTGCATCAGCACTCCAGAAATATGCACCGTTGTAAATTGAGCCAAATTGAAGCAAAACACGTTGTTGGAGTGTCAGAATGCATGGATAGAAGGCAAATAAGCATTCTATGGCTTTATTTTGCTTAGTTGCTTACTCTTGAGTAGAACTGCATGTTCACTACAGAAATAAGCACCTTTGTAAAATGAGCCAAATTGAAGCAAAACACATTGTTGGAGTGTCAGAATGCATAGATAGAAGGCAAATAAGCGTTCTATGGCTTTATTTCGCTTAATTGCTTACTCTTTGGTAGAAATGCATATTCACTCCTGAAATAAGCACCTTTGTAAAATGAGCCAATTGAAGCATAACACATTGTTGGAGTGTCAGAATGCATAGATAGAAGGCAGATAAGCATTCTATGGCTTTATTTCGCTTAGTTGCTTACTCTTGAATAGAAATGCATCTGCACTCCAGTAATAAGCATCTTTTTAAAATGAGCCAAATTGAAGCAGAACACATTGTTGGAGTGTCAGAATGCATAGAAAGAAGACAAATAAGCGTTCTATGGCTTTAATTCGCTTAGTTGCTTATTCTTGAGTAGAACTGCATGTTCACTCCAGAAATAAGCACCTTTGTAAAATGAGCCAAATTGAAGCTGAACACATTGTTGGAGTGTCAGAATGCATAGATAGAAGGCAAATAAGCGTTCTATGGCTTTATTTCGCTTAATTGCTTACTCTTTAGTAGAAATGCATATTCACTCCTGAAATAAGCACCTTTGTAAAATGAGCCAATTGAAGCATAACACATTGTTGGAGTGTCAGAATGCATAGATAGAAGGCAGATAAGCATTCTATGGCTTTATTTCGCTTAGTTGCTTACTCTTGAATAGAAATGCATATGCACTCCAGTAATAAGCACCTTTTAAAAATGAGCCATATTGAAGCAGAACACATTGTTGGAGTGTCAGAATGCATAGAAAGAAGGCAAGTAAGCGTTCTATGGCTTTATTTCGCTTAGGTGCTTACTCTTGAGTAGAAATGCATCTGCACTCCAGTAATAAGCACCTTTGTAAAATGAGCCAATTGAAGCATAACACATTGTTGGAGTGTCAGAATGCATAGATAGAAGGCAAATAAGCATTCTATAGCTTTATTTCACTTAGTTGCTTACTCTTGAGTAGAACTGCATGTTCACTCCAGAAATAAGCACCTTTGTAAAATGAGCCAAATTGAAGCAGAACACATTGATGGAGTGTCAGAATGCATAGATAGAAGGCAAATAAGCGTTCTATGGCTTTATTTCGCTTAGTTGCTTACTCTTGAGTAGAACTGCATCAGCACTCCAGAAATATGCACCGTTGTAAATTGAGCCAAATAAACACGTTGTTGGAGTGTCTGAATGCATGGATAGAAGGCAAATAAGCATTCTATGGCTTTATTTTGCTTAGTTGCTTACTCTTGAGTAGAACTGCATGTTCACTCCAGAAATAAGCACCTTTGTAAATTGAGCCAAATTGAAGCAAAACACATTGTTGGAGTGTCAGAATGCATAGATAGAAGGCAAATAAGCGTTCTATGGCTTTATTTCGCTTAATTGCTTACTCTTTGGTAGAAATGCATATTCACTCCTGAAATAAGCACCTTTGTAAAATGAGCCAATTGAAGCATAACACATTGTTGGAGTGTCAGAATGCATAGATAGAAGGCAGATAAGCATTCTATGGCTTTATTTCGCTTAGTTGCTTACTCTTGAATAGAAATGCATCTGCACTCCAGTAATAAGCATCTTTTTAAAATGAGCCAAATTGAAGCAGAACACATTGTTGGAGTGTCAGAATGCATAGAAAGAAGACAAATAAGCGTTCTATGGCTTTAATTCGCTTAGTTGCTTATTCTTGAGTAGAACTGCATGTTCACTCCAGAAATAAGCACCTTTGTAAAATGAGCCAAATTGAAGCTGAACACATTGTTGGAGTGTCAGAATGCATAGATAGAAGGCAAATAAGCGTTCTATGGTTTTATTTCGCTTAATTGCTTACTCTTTAGTAGAAATGCATATTCACTCCTGAAATAAGCACCTTTGTAAAATGAGCCAATTGAAGCATAACACATTGTTGGAGTGTCAGAATGCATAGATAGAAGGCAGATAAGCATTCTATGGCTTTATTTCGCTTAGTTGCTTACTCTTGAATAGAAATGCATATGCACTCCAGTAATAAGCACCTTTTAAAAATGAGCCATATTGAAGCAGAACACATTGTTGGAGTGTCAGAATGCATAGAAAGAAGGCAAGTAAGCGTTCTATGGCTTTATTTCGCTTAGTTGCTTACTCTTGAGTAGAAATGCATCTGCACTCCAGTAATAAGCACCTTTGTAAAATGAGCCAATTGAAGCATAACACATTGTTGGAGTGTCAGAATGCATAGATAGAAGGCAAATAAGCATTCTATAGCTTTATTTCACTTAGTTGCTTACTCTTGAGTAGAACTGCATGCTCACTCCAGAAATAAGCACCTTTGTAAAATGAGCCAAATTGAAGCAGAACACATTGTTGGAGTGTCAGAATGCATAGATAGAAGGCAAATAAGCGTTCTATGGCTTTTTTTCGCTTAGTTGCTTACTCTTGAATAGAAAGGCATCTGCACTCCAGAAATGAGCACCTTTGTAAAATGAGCCAAATTGAAGCAGAACACATTGTTGGAGTGTCAGAATGCATAGAAAGAAGGCAAGTAAGCGTTCTATGGCTTTATTTTGCTTAGTTGCTTACTCTTGAGTAGAACTGCATGTTCACTCCAGAAATAAGCACCTTTGTAAAATGAGCCAAATTGAAGCAGAACACATTGTTGGAGTGTCAGAATGCAGAGATAGAAGGTAAATAAGCGTTCTATGGCTTTATTTTGCTTAGTTGCTTACTCTTGAGTAGAACTGCATGTTCACTCCAGAAATGAGCACCTTTTAAAATGAGCCAAATTGAAGCAGAACACATTGTTGGAGTGTCAGAATGCATAGAAAGAAGGCAAGTAAGCGTTCTATGGCTTTATTTCGCTTAGTTGCTTATTCTTGAGTAGAACTGCATGTTCACTCCAGAAATAAGCACCTTTGTAAAATGAGCCAAATTGAAGCAGAACACATTGTTGGAGTGTCAGAATGCATAGATAGAAGGCAAATAAGCGTTCTATGGCTTTATTTCGCTTAATTGCTTACTCTTGAGTAGAAATGCATATTCACTCCTGAAATAAGCACCTTTGTAAAATGAGCCAATTGAAGCATAACACATTGTTGGAGTGTCAGAATGCATAGATAGAAGGCAGATAAGCATTCTATGGCTTTATTTCGCTTAGTTGCTTACTCTTGAATAGAAATGCATGTTCACTCCTGAAATGAGCACCTTTTTAAAATGAGCCAAATTGAAGCAGAACACATTGTTGGAGTGTCAGAATGCATAGAAAGAAGGCAAGTAAGCATTCTATGGCTTTATTTCGCTTAATTGCTTACTCTTGAGTAGAAATGCATATTCACTCCTGAAATAAGCACCTTTGTAAAATGAGCCAAATTTAAGCAAAACACGTTGTTGGAGTGTCAGAATGCATAGAAAGAAGGCAAAAAAGCGTTCTATAGGTTTATTTCGCTTAGTTCCTTACTCTTGAGTAGAACTGCATGTTCACTCCAGAAATAAGCACCTTTGTAAAATGAGCCAAATTGAAGCAGAACACATTGTTGGAGTGTCAGAATGCATAGATAGAAGGCAAATAAGGGTTCTATAGGTTTATTTCGCTTAGTTCCTTACTCTTGAGTAGAACTGCATGTTCACTCCAGAAATAAGCACCTTTGTAAAATGAGCCAAATTGAAGCAGAACACATTGTTGGAGTGTCAGAATGCATAGATAGAAGGCAAATAAGCGTTCTATGGCTTTATTTCGCTTAGTTGCTTACTCTTGAGTAGAACTGCATGTTCACTCCAGAAATAAGCACCTTTTTAAAATGAGCCAAATTGAAGCAGAACACATTGTTGGAGTGTCAGAATGCAGAGATAGAAGGCAAATAAGCGTTCTATGGCTTTATTTCGCTTAGTTGCTTACTCTTGAGTAGAACTGCATGTTCACTCCTGAAATGAGCACCTTTGTAAAATGAGCCAAATTGAAGCAGAACACATTGTTGGAGTGTCAGAATGCATAGAAAGAAGACAAATAAGCGTTCTATGGCTTTAATTCGCTTAGTTGCTTATTCTTGAGTAGAACTGCATGTTCACTCCAGAAATAAGCACCTTTGTAAAATGAGCCAAATTGAAGCTGAACACATTGTTGGAGTGTCAGAATGCATAGATAGAAGGCAAATAAGCGTTCTATGGCTTTATTTCGCTTAATTGCTTACTCTTTAGTAGAAATGCATATTCACTCCTGAAATAAGCACCTTTGTAAAATGAGCCAATTGAAGCATAACACATTGTTGGAGTGTCAGAATGCATAGATAGAAGGCAGATAAGCATTCTATGGCTTTATTTCGCTTAGTTGCTTACTCTTGAATAGAAATGCATCTGCACTCCAGTAATAAGCACCTTTTTAAAATGAGCCAAATTGAAGCAGAACACATTGTTGGAGTGTCAGAATGCATAGAAAGAAGGCAAGTAAGCGTTCTATGGCTTTATTTCGCTTAGTTGCTTACTCTTGAGTAGAAATGCATGTTCACTCCAGAAATAAGCACCTTTGTAAAATGAGCCAAATTGAAGCAGAACACATTGTTGGAGTGTCAGAATGCATAGATAGAAGGCAAATAAGCGTTCTATGGCTTTTTTTCGCTTAGTTGCTTACTCTTGAATAGAAAGGCATCTGCACTCCAGAAATGAGCACCTTTGTAAAATGAGCCAAATTGAAGCAGAACACATTGTTGGAGTGTCAGAATGCATAGAAAGAAGGCAAGTAAGCGTTCTATGGCTTTATTTTGCTTAGTTGCTTACTCTTGAGTAGAACTGCATGTTCACTCCAGAAATAAGCACCTTTGTAAAATGAGCCAAATTGAAGCAGAACACATTGTTGGAGTGTCAGAATGCAGAGATAGAAGGTAAATAAGCGTTCTATGGCTTTATTTTGCTTAGTTGCTTACTCTTGAGTAGAACTGCATGTTCACTCCAGAAATGAGCACCTTTTAAAATGAGCCAAATTGAAGCAGAACACATTGTTGGAGTGTCAGAATGCATAGAAAGAAGGCAAGTAAGCGTTCTATGGCTTTATTTCGCTTAGTTGCTTATTCTTGAGTAGAACTGCATGTTCACTCCAGAAATAAGCACCTTTGTAAAATGAGCCAAATTGAAGCAGAACACATTGTTGGAGTGTCAGAATGCATAGATAGAAGGCAAATAAGCGTTCTATGGCTTTATTTCGCTTAATTGCTTACTCTTGAGTAGAAATGCATATTCACTCCTGAAATTAGCACCTTTGTAAAATGAGCCAATTGAAGCATAACACATTGTTGGAGTGTCAGAATGCATAGATAGAAGGCAGATAAGCGTTCTATGGCTTTATTTCGCTTAGTTGCTTACTCTTGAGTAGAACTGCATGTTCACTCCAGAAATAAGCACCTTTGTAAATTGAGCCATATTGAAGCAGAACACATTGATGGAGTGTCAGAATGCATAGATAGAAGGCAAACAATCGTTCTATGTCTTTATTTCGCTTAGTTGCTTACTCTTGAGTAGAACTGCATCTGCACTCCTGAAATATGCACCGTTGTAAATTGAGCCGAATGAAGCAAAACACGTTGTTGGAGTGTCAGAATGCATAGAAAGAAGGCAAAAAAGCGTTCTATAGGTTTATTTCGCTTAGTTCCTTACTCTTGAGTAGAACTGCATGTTCACTCCAGAAATAAGCACCTTTGTAAAATGAGCCAAATTGAAGCAGAACACATTGTTGGAGTGTCAGAATGCATAGATAGAAGGCAAATAAGCGTTCTATGGCTTTATTTCGCTTAGTTGCTTACTCTTGAATAGGAATGCATCTGCACTCCAGAAATGAGCACCTTTGTAAAATGAGCCAAATTGAAGCAGAACACATTGTTGGAGTGTCAGAATGCATAGAAAGAAGGCAAGTAAGCGTTCTATGGCTTTATTTCGCTTAGTTGCTTACTCTTGAGTAAAACTGCATGTTCACTCCAGAAATAAGTACCTTTGTAAAATGAGCCAAATTGAAGCAGAACACATTGTTGGAGTGTCAGAATGCAGAGATAGAAGGCAAATAAGCGTTCTATGGCTTTATTTCGCTTAGTTGCTTACTCTTGAGTAGAACTGCATGTTCACTCCTGAAATGAGCACCTTTGTAAAATGAGCCAAATTGAAGCAGAACACATTGTTGGAGTGTCAGAATGCATAGAAAGAAGGCAAGTAAGCGTTCTATGGCTTTATTTTGCTTAGTTGCTTACTCTTTAGTAGAAATGCATCTGCACTCCAGTAATAAGCACCTTTTTAAAATGAGCCAAATTGAAGCAGAACACATTGTTGGAGTGTCAGAATACATAGAAAGAAGTAAAGTAAGCGTTCTATGGCTTTATTTCACTCAGTTGCTTACTCTTGAGTAGAAATGCATCTGCACTCCAGTAATAAGCACCTTTTTAAAATGAGCCAATTGAAGCAGAACACATTGTTGGAGTGTCAGAATGCATTGATAGAAGGCAAATAAGCGTTCTATGTCTTTATTTCGCTTAGTTGCTTACTCTTGAGTAGAACTGCATCTGCACTCCTGAAATATGCACCGTTGTAAATTGAGCCGAATTTAAGCAAAACACGTTGTTGGAGTGTCAGAATGCATAGAAAGAAGGCAAAAAAGCGTTCTATAGGTTTATTTCGCTTAATTCCTTACTCTTGAGTAGAACTGCATGTTCACTCCAGAAATAAGCACCTTTGTAAAATGAGCCAAATTGAAGCAGAACACATTGTTGGAGTGTCAGAATGCATAGATAGAAGGCAAATAAGCGTTCTATGGCTTTATTTCGCTTAGTTGCTTACTCTTGAATAGGAATGCATCTGCACTCCAGAAATGAGCACCTTTGTAAAATGAGCCAAATTGAAGCAGAACACATTGTTGGAGTGTCAGAATGCATAGAAAGAAGGCAAGTAAGCGTTCTATGGCTTTATTTCGCTTAGTTGCTTACTCTTGAGTAAAACTGCATGTTCACTCCAGAAATAAGCACCTTTGTAAAATGAGCCAAATTGAAGCAGAACACATTGTTGGAGTGTCAGAATGCAGAGATAGAAGGCAAATAAGCGTTCTATGGCTTTATTTCGCTTAGTTGCTTACTCTTGAGTAGAACTGCATGTTCACTCCTGAAATGAGCACCTTTGTAAATTGAGCCAAATTGAAGCAGAACACATTGTTGGAGTGTCAGAATGCATAGAAAGAAGGCAAGTAAGCGTTCTATGGCTTTATTTCGCTTAGTTGCTTATTCTTGAGTAGAACTGCATGTTCACTCCAGAAATAAGCACCTTTGTAAAATGAGCCAAATTGAAGCAGAACACATTGTTGGAGTGTCAGAATGCATAGATAGGAGGCAAATAAGCGTTCTATGGCTTTATTTCGCTTAATTGCTTACTCTTTAGTAGAAATGCATATTCACTCCTGAAATAAGCACCTTTGTAAAATGAGCCAATTGAAGCAGAACACATTGTTGGAGTGTCAGAATGCATAGATAGAAGGCAGATAAGCATTCTATGGCTTTATTTCGCTTAGTTGCTTACTCTTGAATAGAAATGCATCTGCACTCCAGTAATAAGCACCTTTTTAAAATGAGCCAAATTGAAGCAGAACACATTGTTGGAGTGTCAGAATGCATAGAAAGAAGGCAAGTAAGCGTTCTATGGCTTTATTTCGCTTAGTTGCTTACTCTTGAGTAGAAATGCATCTGCACTCCAGTAATAAGCACCTTTGTAAAATGAGCCAATTGAAGCATAACACATTGTTGGAGTGTCAGAATGCATAGATAGAAGGCAGATAAGCGTTCTATGGCTTTATTTCGCTTAGTTGCTTACTCTTGAGTAGAACTGCATGTTCACTCCAGAAATAAGCACCTTTGTAAATTGAGCCATATTGAAGCAGAACACATTGATGGAGTGTCAGAATGCATAGATAGAAGGCAAACAATCGTTCTATGTCTTTATTTCGCTTAGTTGCTTACTCTTGAGTAGAACTGCATCTGCACTCCTGAAATATGCACCGTTGTAAATTGAGCCGAATGAAGCAAAACACGTTGTTGGAGTGTCAGAATGCATAGAAAGAAGGCAAAAAAGCGTTCTATAGGTTTATTTCGCTTAGTTCCTTACTCTTGAGTAGAACTGCATGTTCACTCCAGAAATAAGCACCTTTGTAAAATGAGCCAAATTGAAGCAGAACACATTGTTGGAGTGTCAGAATGCATAGATAGAAGGCAAATAAGCGTTCTATGGCTTTATTTCGCTTAGTTGCTTACTCTTGAATAGGAATGCATCTGCACTCCAGAAATGAGCACCTTTGTAAAATGAGCCAAATTGAAGCAGAACACATTGTTGGAGTGTCAGAATGCATAGAAAGAAGGCAAGTAAGCGTTCTATGGCTTTATTTCGCTTAGTTGCTTACTCTTGAGTAAAACTGCATGTTCACTCCAGAAATAAGTACCTTTGTAAAATGAGCCAAATTGAAGCAGAACACATTGTTGGAGTGTCAGAATGCAGAGATAGAAGGCAAATAAGCGTTCTATGGCTTTATTTCGCTTAGTTGCTTACTCTTGAGTAGAACTGCATGTTCACTCCTGAAATGAGCACCTTTGTAAAATGAGCCAAATTGAAGCAGAACACATTGTTGGAGTGTCAGAATGCATAGAAAGAAGGCAAGTAAGCGTTCTATGGCTTTATTTTGCTTAGTTGCTTACTCTTTAGTAGAAATGCATCTGCACTCCAGTAATAAGCACCTTTTTAAAATGAGCCAAATTGAAGCAGAACACATTGTTGGAGTGTCAGAATACATAGAAAGAAGTAAAGTAAGCGTTCTATGGCTTTATTTCACTCAGTTGCTTACTCTTGAGTAGAAATGCATCTGCACTCCAGTAATAAGCACCTTTTTAAAATGAGCCAATTGAAGCAGAACACATTGTTGGAGTGTCAGAATGCATTGATAGAAGGCAAATAAGCGTTCTATGTCTTTATTTCGCTTAGTTGCTTACTCTTGAGTAGAACTGCATCTGCACTCCTGAAATATGCACCGTTGTAAATTGAGCCGAATTTAAGCAAAACACGTTGTTGGAGTGTCAGAATGCATAGAAAGAAGGCAAAAAAGCGTTCTATAGGTTTATTTCGCTTAATTCCTTACTCTTGAGTAGAACTGCATGTTCACTCCAGAAATAAGCACCTTTGTAAAATGAGCCAAATTGAAGCAGAACACATTGTTGGAGTGTCAGAATGCATAGATAGAAGGCAAATAAGCGTTCTATGGCTTTATTTCGCTTAGTTGCTTACTCTTGAATAGGAATGCATCTGCACTCCAGAAATGAGCACCTTTGTAAAATGAGCCAAATTGAAGCAGAACACATTGTTGGAGTGTCAGAATGCATAGAAAGAAGGCAAGTAAGCGTTCTATGGCTTTATTTCGCTTAGTTGCTTACTCTTGAGTAAAACTGCATGTTCACTCCAGAAATAAGCACCTTTGTAAAATGAGCCAAATTGAAGCAGAACACATTGTTGGAGTGTCAGAATGCAGAGATAGAAGGCAAATAAGCGTTCTATGGCTTTATTTCGCTTAGTTGCTTACTCTTGAGTAGAACTGCATGTTCACTCCTGAAATGAGCACCTTTGTAAATTGAGCCAAATTGAAGCAGAACACATTGTTGGAGTGTCAGAATGCATAGAAAGAAGGCAAGTAAGCGTTCTATGGCTTTATTTCGCTTAGTTGCTTATTCTTGAGTAGAACTGCATGTTCACTCCAGAAATAAGCACCTTTGTAAAATGAGCCAAATTGAAGCAGAACACATTGTTGGAGTGTCAGAATGCATAGATAGGAGGCAAATAAGCGTTCTATGGCTTTATTTCGCTTAATTGCTTACTCTTTAGTAGAAATGCATATTCACTCCTGAAATAAGCACCTTTGTAAAATGAGCCAATTGAAGCAGAACACATTGTTGGAGTGTCAGAATGCATAGATAGAAGGCAGATAAGCATTCTATGGCTTTATTTCGCTTAGTTGCTTACTCTTGAATAGAAATGCATCTGCACTCCAGTAATAAGCACCTTTTTAAAATGAGCCAAATTGAAGCAGAACACATTGTTGGAGTGTCAGAATGCATAGAAAGAAGGCAAGTAAGCGTTCTATGGCTTTATTTCGCTTAGTTGCTTACTCTTGAGTAGAAATGCATCTGCACTCCAGTAATAAGCACCTTTGTAAAATGAGCCAATTGAAGCATAACACATTGTTGGAGTGTCAGAATGCATAGATAGAAGGCAAATAAGCATTCTATAGCTTTATTTCACTTAGTTGCTTACTCTTGAGTAGAACTGCATGTTCACTCCAGAAATAAGCACCTTTTTAAAATGAGCCAATTGAAGCAGAACACATTGTTGGAGTGTCAGAATGCATTGATAGAAGGCAAATAAGCGTTCTATGGCTTTATTTCGCTTAGTTGCTTACTCTTGAATAGGAATGCATCTGCACTCCAGAAATGAGCACCTTTGTAAAATGAGCCAAATTGAAGCAGAACACATTGTTGGAGTGTCAGAATGCATAGAAAGAAGGCAAGTAAGCGTTCTATGGCTTTATTTCGCTTAGTTGCTTACTCTTGAGTAAAACTGCATGTTCACTCCAGAAATAAGCACCTTTGTAAAATGAGCCAAATTGAAGCAGAACACATTGTTGGAGTGTCAGAATGCAGAGATAGAAGGCAAATAAGCGTTCTATGGCTTTATTTCGCTTAGTTGCTTACTCTTGAGTAGAACTGCATGTTCACTCCTGAAATGAGCACCTTTGTAAATTGAGCCAAATTGAAGCAGAACACATTGTTGGAGTGTCAGAATGCATAGAAAGAAGGCAAGTAAGCGTTCTATGGCTTTATTTCGCTTAGTTGCTTATTCTTGAGTAGAACTGCATGTTCACTCCAGAAATAAGCACCTTCGTAAAATGAGCCAAATTGAAGCAGAACACATTGTTGGAGTGTCAGAATGCATAGATAGGAGGCAAATAAGCGTTCCAATGCTTTATTTCGCTTAATTGCTTACTCTTTAGTAGAAATGCATATTCACTCCTGAAATAAGCACCTTTGTAAAATGAGACAATTGAAGCAGAACACATTGTTGGAGTGTCAGAATGCATAGATAGAAGGCAGATAAGCATTCTATGGCTTTATTTCGCTTAGTTGCTTACTCTTGAATAGAAATGCATCTGCACTCCAGTAATAAGCACCTTTTTAAAATGAGCCAAATTGAAGCAGAACACATTGTTGGAGTGTCAGAATGCATAGAAAGAAGGCAAGTAAGCGTTCTATGGCTTTATTTCGCTTAGTTGCTTACTCTTGAGTAGAAATGCATCTGCACTCCAGTAATAAGCACCTTTGTAAAATGAGCCAATTGAAGCATAACACATTGTTGGAGTGTCAGAATGCATAGATAGAAGGCAAATAAGCATTCTATAGCTTTATTTCACTTAGTTGCTTACTCTTGAGTAGAACTGCATGTTCACTCCAGAAATAAGCACCTTTGTAAAATGAGCCAAATTGAAGCAGAACACATTGTTGGAGTGTCAGAATGCATAGATAGAGGGCAAATAAGCGTTCTATGGCTTTATTTCGCTTAGTTGCTTACTCTTGAATAGGAATGCATCTGCACTCCAGAAATGAGCACCTTTGTAAAATGAGCCAAATTGAAGCAGAACACATTGTTGGAGTGTCAGAATGCATAGAAAGAAGGCAAGTAAGCGTTCTATGGCTTTATTTCGCTTAGTTGCTTACTCTTGAGTAGAACTGCATGTTCACTCCAGAAATAAGCACCTTTGTAAAATGAGCCAAATAGAAGCAGAACACATTGTTGGAGTGTCAGAATGCAGAGATAGAAGGCAAATAAGCGTTCTATGGCTTTATTTCGCTTAGTTGCTTACTCTTGAGTAGAACTGCATGTTCACTCCAGAAATGAGCACCTTTGTAAAATGAGCCAAATTGAAGCAGAACACATTGTTGGAGTGTCAGAATGCATAGATAGAAGGCAGATAAGCATTCTATGGCTTTATTTCGCTTAGTTGCTTACTCTTGAATAGAAATGCATCTTCACTCCAGTAATAAGCACCTTTTTAAAATGAGCCAAATTGAAGCAGAACACATTGTTGGAGTGTCAGAATGCATAGAAAGAAGGCAAGTAAGCGTTCTATGGCTTTATTTCGCTTAGTTGCTTACTCTTTAGTAGAAATGCATCTGCACTCCAGTAATAAGCACCTTTTTAAAATGAGCCAAATTGAAGCAGAACACATTGTTGGAGTGTCAGAATGCATAGAAAGAAGGCAAGTAAGCGTTCTATGGCTTTATTTCGCTTAGGTGCTTACTCTTGAGTAGAAATGCATCTGCACTCCAGTAATAAGCACCTTTGTAAAATGAGCCAATTGAAGCATAACACATTGTTGGAGTGTCAGAATGCATAGATAGAAGGCAGATAAGCGTTCTATGGCTTTATTTCGCTTAGTTGCTTACTCTTGAGTAGAACTGCATGTTCACTCCAGAAATAAGCACCTTTGTAAATTGAGCCATATTGAAGCAGAACACATTGATGGAGTGTCAGAATGCATAGATAGAAGGCAAACAATCGTTCTATGTCTTTATTTCGCTTAGTTGCTTACTCTTGAGTAGAACTGCATCTGCACTCCTGAAATATGCACCGTTGTAAATTGAGCCAAATGAAGCAAAACACGTTGTTGGAGTGTCAGAATGCATAGAAAGAAGGCAAAAAAGCGTTCTATAGGTTTATTTCGCTTAGTTCCTTACTCTTGAGTAGAACTGCATGTTCACTCCAGAAATAAGCACCTTTGTAAAATGAGCCAAATTGAAGCAGAACACATTGTTGGAGTGTCAGAATGCATAGATAGAAGGCAAATAAGCGTTCTATGGCTTTATTTCGCTTAGTTGCTTACTCTTGAATAGGAATGCATCTGCACTCCAGAAATGAGCACCTTTGTAAAATGAGCCAAATTGAAGCAGAACACATTGTTGGAGTGTCAGAATGCATAGAAAGAAGGCAAGTAAGCGTTCTATGGCTTTATTTCGCTTAGTTGCTTACTCTTGAGTAAAACTGCATGTTCACTCCAGAAATAAGTACCTTCGTAAAATGAGCCAAGTTGAAGCAGAACACATTGTTGGAGTGTCAGAATGCAGAGATAGAAGGCAAATAAGCGTTCTATGGCTTTATTTCGCTTAGTTGCTTACTCTTGAGTAGAACTGCATGTTCACTCCTGAAATGAGCACCTTTGTAAAATGAGCCAAATTGAAGCAGAACACATTGTTGGAGTGTCAGAATGCATAGAAAGAAGGCAAGTAAGCGTTCTATGGCTTTATTTTGCTTAGTTGCTTACTCTTTAGTAGAAATGCATCTGCACTCCAGTAATAAGCACCTTTTTAAAATGAGCCAAATTGAAGCAGAACACATTGTTGGAGTGTCAGAATACATAGAAAGAAGTAAAGTAAGCGTTCTATGGCTTTATTTCACTCAGTTGCTTACTCTTGAGTAGAAATGCATCTGCACTCCAGTAATAAGCACCTTTTTAAAATGAGCCAATTGAAGCAGAACACATTGTTGGAGTGTCAGAATGCATTGATAGAAGGCAAATAAGCGTTCTATGTCTTTATTTCGCTTAGTTGCTTACTCTTGAGTAGAACTGCATCTGCACTCCTGAAATATGCACCGTTGTAAATTGAGCCGAATTTAAGCAAAACACGTTGTTGGAGTGTCAGAATGCATAGAAAGAAGGCAAAAAAGCGTTCTATAGGTTTATTTCGCTTAATTCCTTACTCTTGAGTAGAACTGCATGTTCACTCCAGAAATAAGCACCTTTGTAAAATGAGCCAAATTGAAGCAGAACACATTGTTGGAGTGTCAGAATGCATAGATAGAAGGCAAATAAGCGTTCTATGGCTTTATTTCGCTTAGTTGCTTACTCTTGAATAGGAATGCATCTGCACTCCAGAAATGAGCACCTTTGTAAAATGAGCCAAATTGAAGCAGAACACATTGTTGGAGTGTCAGAATGCATAGAAAGAAGGCAAGTAAGCGTTCTATGGCTTTATTTCGCTTAGTTGCTTACTCTTGAGTAAAACTGCATGTTCACTCCAGAAATAAGCACCTTTGTAAAATGAGCCAAATTGAAGCAGAACACATTGTTGGAGTGTCAGAATGCAGAGATAGAAGGCAAATAAGCGTTCTATGGCTTTATTTCGCTTAGTTGCTTACTCTTGAGTAGAACTGCATGTTCACTCCTGAAATGAGCACCTTTGTAAATTGAGCCAAATTGAAGCAGAACACATTGTTGGAGTGTCAGAATGCATAGAAAGAAGGCAAGTAAGCGTTCTATGGCTTTATTTCGCTTAGTTGCTTATTCTTGAGTAGAACTGCATGTTCACTCCAGAAATAAGCACCTTTGTAAAATGAGCCAAATTGAAGCAGAACACATTGTTGGAGTGTCAGAATGCATAGATAGGAGGCAAATAAGCGTTCTATGGCTTTATTTCGCTTAATTGCTTACTCTTTAGTAGAAATGCATATTCACTCCTGAAATAAGCACCTTTGTAAAATGAGCCAATTGAAGCAGAACACATTGTTGGAGTGTCAGAATGCATAGATAGAAGGCAGATAAGCATTCTATGGCTTTATTTCGCTTAGTTGCTTACTCTTGAATAGAAATGCATCTGCACTCCAGTAATAAGCACCTTTTTAAAATGAGCCAAATTGAAGCAGAACACATTGTTGGAGTGTCAGAATGCATAGAAAGAAGGCAAGTAAGCGTTCTATGGCTTTATTTCGCTTAGTTGCTTACTCTTGAGTAGAAATGCATCTGCACTCCAGTAATAAGCACCTTTGTAAAATGAGCCAATTGAAGCATAACACATTGTTGGAGTGTCAGAATGCATAGATAGAAGGCAAATAAGCATTCTATAGCTTTATTTCACTTAGTTGCTTACTCTTGAGTAGAACTGCATGTTCACTCCAGAAATAAGCACCTTTGTAAAATGAGCCAAATTGAAGCAGAACACATTGTTGGAGTGTCAGAATGCATAGATAGAGGGCAAATAAGCGTTCTATGGCTTTATTTCGCTTAGTTGCTTACTCTTGAATAGGAATGCATCTGCACTCCAGAAATGAGCACCTTTGTAAAATGAGCCAAATTGAAGCAGAACACATTGTTGGAGTGTCAGAATACATAGAAAGAAGTAAAGTAAGCGTTCTATGGCTTTATTTCACTCAGTTGCTTACTCTTGAGTAGAAATGCATCTGCACTCCAGTAATAAGCACCTTTTTAAAATGAGCCAATTGAAGCAGAACACATTGTTGGAGTGTCAGAATGCATTGATAGAAGGCAAATAAGCGTTCTATGGCTTTATTTCGCTTAGTTGCTTACTCTTGAATAGGAATGCATCTGCACTCCAGAAATGAGCACCTTTGTAAAATGAGCCAAATTGAAGCAGAACACATTGTTGGAGTGTCAGAATGCATAGAAAGAAGGCAAGTAAGCGTTCTATGGCTTTATTTCGCTTAGTTGCTTACTCTTGAGTAAAACTGCATGTTCACTCCAGAAATAAGCACCTTTGTAAAATGAGCCAAATTGAAGCAGAACACATTGTTGGAGTGTCAGAATGCAGAGATAGAAGGCAAATAAGCGTTCTATGGCTTTATTTCGCTTAGTTGCTTACTCTTGAGTAGAACTGCATGTTCACTCCTGAAATGAGCACCTTTGTAAATTGAGCCAAATTGAAGCAGAACACATTGTTGGAGTGTCAGAATGCATAGAAAGAAGGCAAGTAAGCGTTCTATGGCTTTATTTCGCTTAGTTGCTTATTCTTGAGTAGAACTGCATGTTCACTCCAGAAATAAGCACCTTTGTAAAATGAGCCAAATTGAAGCAGAACACATTGTTGGAGTGTCAGAATGCATAGATAGGAGGCAAATAAGCGTTCCAATGCTTTATTTCGCTTAATTGCTTACTCTTTAGTAGAAATGCATATTCACTCCTGAAATAAGCACCTTTGTAAAATGAGCCAATTGAAGCAGAACACATTGTTGGAGTGTCAGAATGCATAGATAGAAGGCAGATAAGCATTCTATGGCTTTATTTCGCTTAGTTGCTTACTCTTGAATAGAAATGCATCTGCACTCCAGTAATAAGCACCTTTTTAAAATGAGCCAAATTGAAGCAGAACACATTGTTGGAGTGTCAGAATGCATAGAAAGAAGGCAAGTAAGCGTTCTATGGCTTTATTTCGCTTAGTTGCTTACTCTTGAGTAGAAATGCATCTGCACTCCAGTAATAAGCACCTTTGTAAAATGAGCCAATTGAAGCATAACACATTGTTGGAGTGTCAGAATGCATAGATAGAAGGCAAATAAGCATTCTATAGCTTTATTTCACTTAGTTGCTTACTCTTGAGTAGAACTGCATGTTCACTCCAGAAATAAGCACCTTTGTAAAATGAGCCAAATTGAAGCAGAACACATTGTTGGAGTGTCAGAATGCATAGATAGAGGGCAAATAAGCGTTCTATGGCTTTATTTCGCTTAGTTGCTTACTCTTGAATAGGAATGCATCTGCACTCCAGAAATGAGCACCTTTGTAAAATGAGCCAAATTGAAGCAGAACACATTGTTGGAGTGTCAGAATGCATAGAAAGAAGGCAAGTAAGCGTTCTATGGCTTTATTTCGCTTAGTTGCTTACTCTTGAGTAGAACTGCATGTTCACTCCAGAAATAAGCACCTTTGTAAAATGAGCCAAATAGAAGCAGAACACATTGTTGGAGTGTCAGAATGCAGAGATAGAAGGCAAATAAGCGTTCTATGGCTTTATTTCGCTTAGTTGCTTACTCTTGAGTAGAACTGCATGTTCACTCCAGAAATGAGCACCTTTGTAAAATGAGCCAAATTGAAGCAGAACACATTGTTGGAGTGTCAGAATGCATAGATAGGAGGCAAATAAGCGTTCCATGGCTTTATTTCGCTTAATTGCTTACTCTTGAGTAGAAATGCATATTCACTCCTGAAATAAGCACCTTTGTAAAATGAGCCAATTGAAGCATAACACATTGTTGGAGTGTCAGAATGCATAGATAGAAGGCAGATAAGCATTCTATGGCTTTATTTCGCTTAGTTGCTTACTCTTGAATAGAAATGCATCTTCACTCCAGTAATAAGCACCTTTTTAAAATGAGCCAAATTGAAGCAGAACACATTGTTGGAGTGTCAGAATGCATAGAAAGAAGGCAAGTAAGCGTTCTATGGCTTTATTTCGCTTAGTTGCTTACTCTTTAGTAGAAATGCATCTGCACTCCAGTAATAAGCACCTTTTTAAAATGAGCCAAATTGAAGCAGAACACATTGTTGGAGTGTCAGAATGCATAGAAAGAAGGCAAGTAAGCGTTCTATGGCTTTATTTCGCTTAGGTGCTTACTCTTGAATAGGAATGCATCTGCACTCCAGAAATGAGCACCTTTGTAAAATGAGCCAAATTGAAGCAGAACACATTGTTGGAGTGTCAGAATGCATAGAAAGAAGGCAAGTAAGCGTTCTATGGCTTTATTTCGCTTAGTTGCTTACTCTTGAGTAAAACTGCATGTTCACTCCAGAAATAAGCACCTTTGTAAAATGAGCCAAATTGAAGCAGAACACATTGTTGGAGTGTCAGAATGCAGAGATAGAAGGCAAATAAGCGTTCTATGGCTTTATTTCGCTTAGTTGCTTACTCTTGAGTAGAACTGCATGTTCACTCCTGAAATGAGCACCTTTGTAAATTGAGCCAAATTGAAGCAGAACACATTGTTGGAGTGTCAGAATGCATAGAAAGAAGGCAAGTAAGCGTTCTATGGCTTTATTTCGCTTAGTTGCTTATTCTTGAGTAGAACTGCATGTTCACTCCAGAAATAAGCACCTTTGTAAAATGAGCCAAATTGAAGCAGAACACATTGTTGGAGTGTCAGAATGCATAGATAGGAGGCAAATAAGCGTTCTATGGCTTTATTTCGCTTAATTGCTTACTCTTTAGTAGAAATGCATATTCACTCCTGAAATAAGCACCTTTGTAAAATGAGCCAATTGAAGCAGAACACATTGTTGGAGTGTCAGAATGCATAGATAGAAGGCAGATAAGCATTCTATGGCTTTATTTCGCTTAGTTGCTTACTCTTGAATAGAAATGCATCTGCACTCCAGTAATAAGCACCTTTTTAAAATGAGCCAAATTGAAGCAGAACACATTGTTGGAGTGTCAGAATGCATAGAAAGAAGGCAAGTAAGCGTTCTATGGCTTTATTTCGCTTAGTTGCTTACTCTTGAGTAGAAATGCATCTGCACTCCAGTAATAAGCACCTTTGTAAAATGAGCCAATTGAAGCATAACACATTGTTGGAGTGTCAGAATGCATAGATAGAAGGCAAATAAGCATTCTATAGCTTTATTTCACTTAGTTGCTTACTCTTGAGTAGAACTGCATGTTCACTCCAGAAATAAGCACCTTTGTAAAATGAGCCAAATTGAAGCAGAACACATTGTTGGAGTGTCAGAATGCATAGATAGAGGGCAAATAAGCGTTCTATGGCTTTATTTCGCTTAGTTGCTTACTCTTGAATAGGAATGCATCTGCACTCCAGAAATGAGCACCTTTGTAAAATGAGCCAAATTGAAGCAGAACACATTGTTGGAGTGTCAGAATACATAGAAAGAAGTAAAGTAAGCGTTCTATGGCTTTATTTCACTCAGTTGCTTACTCTTGAGTAGAAATGCATCTGCACTCCAGTAATAAGCACCTTTTTAAAATGAGCCAATTGAAGCAGAACACATTGTTGGAGTGTCAGAATGCATTGATAGAAGGCAAATAAGCGTTCTATGGCTTTATTTCGCTTAGTTGCTTACTCTTGAATAGGAATGCATCTGCACTCCAGAAATGAGCACCTTTGTAAAATGAGCCAAATTGAAGCAGAACACATTGTTGGAGTGTCAGAATGCATAGAAAGAAGGCAAGTAAGCGTTCTATGGCTTTATTTCGCTTAGTTGCTTACTCTTGAGTAAAACTGCATGTTCACTCCAGAAATAAGCACCTTTGTAAAATGAGCCAAATTGAAGCAGAACACATTGTTGGAGTGTCAGAATGCAGAGATAGAAGGCAAATAAGCGTTCTATGGCTTTATTTCGCTTAGTTGCTTACTCTTGAGTAGAACTGCATGTTCACTCCTGAAATGAGCACCTTTGTAAATTGAGCCAAATTGAAGCAGAACACATTGTTGGAGTGTCAGAATGCATAGAAAGAAGGCAAGTAAGCGTTCTATGGCTTTATTTCGCTTAGTTGCTTATTCTTGAGTAGAACTGCATGTTCACTCCAGAAATAAGCACCTTTGTAAAATGAGCCAAATTGAAGCAGAACACATTGTTGGAGTGTCAGAATGCATAGATAGGAGGCAAATAAGCGTTCCAATGCTTTATTTCGCTTAATTGCTTACTCTTTAGTAGAAATGCATATTCACTCCTGAAATAAGCACCTTTGTAAAATGAGCCAATTGAAGCAGAACACATTGTTGGAGTGTCAGAATGCATAGATAGAAGGCAGATAAGCATTCTATGGCTTTATTTCGCTTAGTTGCTTACTCTTGAATAGAAATGCATCTGCACTCCAGTAATAAGCACCTTTTTAAAATGAGCCAAATTGAAGCAGAACACATTGTTGGAGTGTCAGAATGCATAGAAAGAAGGCAAGTAAGCGTTCTATGGCTTTATTTCGCTTAGTTGCTTACTCTTGAGTAGAAATGCATCTGCACTCCAGTAATAAGCACCTTTGTAAAATGAGCCAATTGAAGCATAACACATTGTTGGAGTGTCAGAATGCATAGATAGAAGGCAAATAAGCATTCTATAGCTTTATTTCACTTAGTTGCTTACTCTTGAGTAGAACTGCATGTTCACTCCAGAAATAAGCACCTTTGTAAAATGAGCCAAATTGAAGCAGAACACATTGTTGGAGTGTCAGAATGCATAGATAGAGGGCAAATAAGCGTTCTATGGCTTTATTTCGCTTAGTTGCTTACTCTTGAATAGGAATGCATCTGCACTCCAGAAATGAGCACCTTTGTAAAATGAGCCAAATTGAAGCAGAACACATTGTTGGAGTGTCAGAATGCATAGAAAGAAGACAAGTAAGCGTTCTATGGCTTTATTTCGCTTAGTTGCTTACTCTTGAGTAGAACTGCATGTTCACTCCAGAAATAAGCACCTTTGTAAAATGAGCCAAATAGAAGCAGAACACATTGTTGGAGTGTCAGAATGCAGAGATAGAAGGCAAATAAGCGTTCTATGGCTTTATTTCGCTTAGTTGCTTACTCTTGAGTAGAACTGCATGTTCACTCCAGAAATGAGCACCTTTGTAAAATGAGCCAAATTGAAGCAGAACACATTGTTGGAGTGTCAGAATGCATAGATAGGAGGCAAATAAGCGTTCCATGGCTTTATTTCGCTTAATTGCTTACTCTTGAGTAGAAATGCATATTCACTCCTGAAATAAGCACCTTTGTAAAATGAGCCAATTGAAGCATAACACATTGTTGGAGTGTCAGAATGCATAGATAGAAGGCAGATAAGCATTCTATGGCTTTATTTCGCTTAGTTGCTTACTCTTGAATAGAAATGCATCTTCACTCCAGTAATAAGCACCTTTTTAAAATGAGCCAAATTGAAGCAGAACACATTGTTGGAGTGTCAGAATGCATAGAAAGAAGGCAAGTAAGCGTTCTATGGCTTTATTTCGCTTAGTTGCTTACTCTTTAGTAGAAATGCATCTGCACTCCAGTAATAAGCACCTTTTTAAAATGAGCCAAATTGAAGCAGAACACATTGTTGGAGTGTCAGAATACATAGAAAGAAGTAAAGTAAGCGTTCTATGGCTTTATTTCGCTTAGTTGCTTACTCTTGAGTAGAACTGCATGTTCACTCCAGAAATAAGCACCTTTGTAAAATGAGCCAAATTGAAGCAGAACACATTGTTGGAGTGTCAGAATGCATAGATAGAGGGCAAATAAGCGTTCTATGGCTTTATTTCGCTTAGTTGCTTACTCTTGAATAGGAATGCATCTGCACTCCAGAAATGAGCACCTTTGTAAAATGAGCCAAATTGAAGCAGAACACATTGTTGGAGTGTCAGAATGCATAGAAAGAAGGCAAGTAAGCGTTCTATGGCTTTATTTCGCTTAGTTGCTTACTCTTGAGTAGAACTGCATGTTCACTCCAGAAATAAGCACCTTTGTAAAATGAGCCAAATAGAAGCAGAACACATTGTTGGAGTGTCAGAATGCAGAGATAGAAGGCAAATAAGCGTTCTATGGCTTTATTTCGCTTAGTTGCTTACTCTTGAGTAGAACTGCATGTTCACTCCAGAAATGAGCACCTTTGTAAAATGAGCCAAATTGAAGCAGAACACATTGTTGGAGTGTCAGAATGCATAGATAGGAGGCAAATAAGCGTTCCATGGCTTTATTTCGCTTAATTGCTTACTCTTGAGTAGAAATGCATATTCACTCCTGAAATAAGCACCTTTGTAAAATGAGCCAATTGAAGCATAACACATTGTTGGAGTGTCAGAATGCATAGATAGAAGGCAGATAAGCATTCTATGGCTTTATTTCGCTTAGTTGCTTACTCTTGAATAGAAATGCATCTTCACTCCAGTAATAAGCACCTTTTTAAAATGAGCCAAATTGAAGCAGAACACATTGTTGGAGTGTCAGAATGCATAGAAAGAAGGCAAGTAAGCGTTCTATGGCTTTATTTCGCTTAGTTGCTTACTCTTTAGTAGAAATGCATCTGCACTCCAGTAATAAGCACCTTTTTAAAATGAGCCAAATTGAAGCAGAACACATTGTTGGAGTGTCAGAATGCATAGAAAGAAGGCAAGTAAGCGTTCTATGGCTTTATTTCGCTTAGGTGCTTACTCTTGAGTAGAAATGCATCTGCACTCCAGTAATAAGCACCTTTGTAAAATGAGCCAATTGAAGCATAACACATTGTTGGAGTGTCAGAATGCATAGATAGAAGGCAAATAAGCATTCTATAGCTTTATTTCACTTAGTTGCTTACTCTTGAGTAGAACTGCATGTTCACTCCAGAAATAAGCACCTTTGTAAAATGAGCCAAATTGAAGCAGAACACATTGTTGGAGTGTCAGAATGCATAGATAGAGGGCAAATAAGCGTTCTATGGCTTTATTTCGCTTAGTTGCTTACTCTTGAATAGGAATGCATCTGCACTCCAGAAATGAGCACCTTTGTAAAATGAGCCAAATTGAAGCAGAACACATTCTTGGAGTGTCAGAATGCATAGAAAGAAGGCAAGTAAGCGTTCTATGGCTTTATTTCGCTTAGTTGCTTACTCTTGAATAGAAATGCATCTGCACTCCAGTAATAAGCACCTTTTTAAAATGAGCCAAATTGAAGCAGAACACATTGTTGGAGTGTCAGAATGCATAGAAAGAAGGCAAGTAAGCGTTCTATGGCTTTATTTTGCTTAGTTGCTTACTCTTTAGTAGAAATGCATCTGCACTCCAGTAATAAGCACCTTTTTAAAATGAGCCAAATTGAAGCAGAACACATTGTTGGAGTGTCAGAATACATAGAAAGAAGTAAAGTAAGCGTTCTATGGCTTTATTTCGCTTAGGTGCTTACTCTTGAGTAGAAATGCATCTGCACTCCAGTAATAAGCACCTTTGTAAAATGAGCCAAATTGAAGCATAACACATTGTTGGAGTGTCAGAATGCATAGATAGAAGGCAAATAAGCATTCTATAGCTTTATTTCACTTAGTTGCTTACTCTTGAGTAGAACTGCATGTTCACTCCAGAAATAAGCACCTTTGTAAAATGAGCCAAATTGAAGCAGAACACATTGTTGGAGTGTCAGAATGCATAGATAGAGGGCAAATAAGCGTTCTATGGCTTTATTTCGCTTAGTTGCTTACTCTTGAATAGGAATGCATCTGCACTCCAGAAATGAGCACCTTTGTAAAATGAGCCAAATTGAAGCAGAACACATTGTTGGAGTGTCAGAATGCATAGAAAGAAGGCAAGTAAGCGTTCTATGGCTTTATTTCGCTTAGTTGCTTACTCTTGAGTAGAACTGCATGTTCACTCCAGAAATAAGCACCTTTGTAAAATGAGCCAAATAGAAGCAGAACACATTGTTGGAGTGTCAGAATGCAGAGATAGAAGGCAAATAAGCGTTCTATGGCTTTATTTCGCTTAGTTGCTTACTCTTGAGTAGAACTGCATGTTCAGTCCAGAAATGAGCACCTTTGTAAAATGAGCCAAATTGAAGCAGAACACATTGTTGGAGTGTCAGAATGCATAGATAGGAGGCAAATAAGCGTTCTATGGCTTTATTTCGCTTAATTGCTTACTCTTGAGTAGAAATGCATATTCACTCCTGAAATAAGCACCTTTGTAAAATGAGCCAATTGAAGCATAACACATTGTTGGAGTGTCAGAATGCATAGATAGAAGGCAGATAAGCATTCTATGGCTTTATTTCGCTTAGTTGCTTACTCTTGAATAGAAATGCATCTGCACTCCAGTAATAAGCACCTTTTTAAAATGAGCCAAATTGAAGCAGAACACATTGTTGGAGTGTCAGAATGCATAGAAAGAAGGCAAGTAAGCGTTCTATGGCTTTATTTCGCTTAGTTGCTTACTCTTTAGTAGAAATGCATCTGCACTCCAGTAATAAGCACCTTTTTAAAATGAGCCAAATTGAAGCAGAACACATTGTTGGAGTGTCAGAATGCATAGATAGAAGGCAAAAAAGCGTTCTATATGTTTATTTCACTTAGTTGCTTACTCTTGAGTAGAACTGCATGTTCACTTCATAAATAAGCACCTTTGTAAAATGAGCCAAATTGAAGCAGAACACATTGTTGGAGTGTCAGAATGCATGGATAGAAGGCAAATAAGCGTTCTATGGCTTTATTTCGCTTAGTTGCTTACTCTTGAGTAAAACTGCATGTTCACTCCAGAAATAAGCACCTTTGTAAATTGAGCCATATTGAAGCAGAACACATTGATGGAGTGTCAGAATGCATAGATAGAAGGCAAATAAGCGTTCTATGGCTTTATTTCGCTTAGTTGCTTACTCTTGAGTAGAACTGCATCAGCACTCCAGAAATATGCACCGTTGTAAATTGAGCCGAATTTAAGCAAAACACGTTGTTGGAGTGTCAGAATGCATAGAAAGAAGGCAAAAAAGCGTTCTATAGGTTTATTTCGCTTAGTTCCTTACTCTTGAGTAGAACTGCATGTTCACTCCAGAAATAAGCACCTTTGTAAAATGAGCCAAATTGAAGCAGAACACATTGTTGGAGTGTCAGAATGCATAGATAGAAGGCAAATAAGCGTTCTATGGCTTTATTTCGCTTAGTTGCTTACTCTTGAATAGGAATGCATCTGCACTCCAGAAATGAGCACCTTTGTAAAATGAGCCAAATTGAAGCAGAACACATTGTTGGAGTGTCAGAATGCATAGAAAGAAGGCAAGTAAGCGTTCTATGGCTTTATTTCGCTTAGTTGCTTACTCTTGAGTAAAACTGCATGTTCACTCCAGAAATAAGTACCTTTGTAAAATGAGCCAAATTGAAGCAGAACACATTGTTGGAGTGTCAGAATGCAGAGATAGAAGGCAAATAAGCGTTCTATGGCTTTATTTCGCTTAGTTGCTTATTCTTGAGTAGAACTGCATGTTCACTCCTGAAATGAGCACCTTTGTAAAATGAGCCAAATTGAAGCAGAACACATTGTTGGAGTGTCAGAATGCATAGAAAGAAGACAAGTAAGCGTTCTATGGCTTTATTTCGCTTAGTTGCTTATTCTTGAGTAGAACTGCATGTTTACTCCAGAAATAAGCACCTTTGTAAAATGAGCCAAATTGAAGCAGAACACATTGTTGGAGTGTCAGAATGCATAGATAGAAGGCAAATAAGCGTTCTATGGCTTTATTTCGCTTAATTGCTTACTCTTTAGTAGAAATGCATATTCACTCCTGAAGTGAGCACCTTTGTAAAATGAGCCAATTGAAGCATAACACATTGTTGGAGTGTCAGAATGCATAGATAGGAGGCAGATAAGCATTCTATGGCTTTATTTCGCTTAGTTGCTTACTCTTTAATAGAAATGCATCAGCACTCCAGTAATAAGCACCTTTGTAAAATGAGCCAAATTGAAGCAGAACACATTGTTGGAGTGTCAGAATGCATAGATAGAAGGCAAATAAGCGTTCTATGGCTTTATTTCGCTTAATTGCTTACTCTTTAGTAGAAATGCATATTCACTCCTGAAATAAGCACCTTTGTAAAATGAGCCAATTGAAGCATAACACATTGTTGGAGTGTCAGAATGCATAGATAGAAGGCAGATAAGCATTCTATGGCTTTATTTCGCTTAGTTGCTTACTCTTGAATAGAAATGCATCTGCACTCCAGTAATAAGCACCTTTTTAAAATGAGCCAAATTGAAGCAGAACACATTGTTGGAGTGTCAGAATGCATAGAAAGAAGGCAAGTAAGCGTTCTATGGCTTTATTTCGCTTAGTTGCTTACTCTTGAGTAGAAATGCATCTGCACTCCAGTAATAAGCACCTTTGTAAAATGAGCCAATTGAAGCATAACACATTGTTGGAGTGTCAGAATGCATAGATAGAAGGCAAATAAGCATTCTATAGCTTTATTTCACTTAGTTGCTTACTCTTGAGTAGAACTGCATGTTCACTCCAGAAATAAGCACCTTTTTAAAATGAGCCAAATTGAAGCAGAACACATTGTTGGAGTGTCAGAATGCATAGATAGAGGGCAAATAAGCGTTCTATGGCTTTATTTCGCTTAGTTGCTTACTCTTGAATAGGAATGCATCTGCACTCCAGAAATGAGCACCTTTGTAAAATGAGCCAAATTGAAGCAGAACACATTGTTGGAGTGTCAGAATGCATAGAAAGAAGGCAAGTAAGCGTTCTATGGCTTTATTTCGCTTAGTTGCTTACTCTTGAGTAGAACTGCATGTTCACTCCAGAAATAAGCACCTTTGTAAAATGAGCCAAATAGAAGCAGAACACATTGTTGGAGTGTCAGAATGCAGAGATAGAAGGCAAATAAGCGTTCTATGGCTTTATTTCGCTTAGTTGCTTACTCTTGAGTAGAACTGCATGTTCACTCCAGAAATGAGCACCTTTGTAAAATGAGCCAAATTGAAGCAGAACACATTGTTGGAGTGTCAGAATGCATAGATAGGAGGCAAATAAGCGTTCTATGGCTTTATTTCGCTTAATTGCTTACTCTTGAGTAGAAATGCATATTCACTCCTGAAATAAGCACCTTTGTAAAATGAGCCAATTGAAGCATAACACATTGTTGGAGTGTCAGAATGCATAGATAAAAGGCAGATAAGGATTCTATGGCTTTATTTCGCTTAGTTGCTTACTCTTGAATAGAAATGCATCTGCACTCCAGTAATAAGCACCTTTTTAAAATGAGCCAAATTGAAGCAGAACACATTGTTGGAGTGTCAGAATGCATAGAAAGAAGGCAAGTAAGCGTTCTATGGCTTTATTTCGCTTAGTTGCTTACTCTTTAGTAGAAATGCATCTGCACTCCAGTAATAAGCACCTTTTTAAAATGAGCCAAATTGAAGCAGAACACATTGTTGGAGTGTCAGAATGCATAGATAGAAGGCAAAAAAGCGTTCTATATGTTTATTTCACTTAGTTGCTTACTCTTGAGTAGAACTGCATGTTCACTCCATAAATAAGCACCTTTGTAAAATGAGGCAAATTGAAGCAGAACACATTGTTGGAGTGTCAGAATGCATGGATAGAAGGCACATAAGCGTTCTATGGCTTTATTTCGCTTAGTTGCTTACTCTTGAGTAGAACTGCATGTTCACTCCAGAAATGAGCATCTTTGTAAACTGAGCCAAATTTTAGCAAAACACATTGTTGGAGTGTCAGAATGCATAGATAGAAGGCAAATAAGCGTTCTATGGCTTTCTTTCGCTTAGTTGCTTACTCTTGAGTAAAACTGCATGTTCACTCCAGAAATAAGCACCTTTGTAAATTGAGCCATATTGAAGCAGAACACATTGATGGAGTGTCAGAATGCATAGATAGAAGGCAAATAAGCGTTCTATGGCTTTATTTCGCTTAGTTGCTTACTCTTGAGTAGAACTGCATCAGCACTCCAGAAATATGCACCGTTGTAAATTGAGCCAAATTTAAGCAAAACACGTTGTTGGAGTGTCAGAATGCATGGATAGAAGGCAAATAAGCGTTCTATGGCTTTATTTTGCTTAGTTGCTTCCTCTTGAGTAGAACTGCATGTTCACTCCAGAAATAAGCACCGTTGTAAAATGAGCCAAATTGAAGCAAAACACATTGTTGGAGTGTCAGAATGCATAGATAGAAGGCAAATAAGCGTTCTATGGCTTTATTTCGCTTAATTGCTTACTCTTTGGTAGAAATGCATATTCACTCCTGAAATAAGCACCTTTGTAAAATGAGCCAATTGAAGCATAACACATTGTTGGAGTGTCAGAATGCATAGATAGAAGGCAGATAAGCATTCTATGGCTTTATTTCGCTTAGTTGCTTACTCTTGAATAGAAATGCATCTGCACTCCAGTAATAAGCATCTTTTTAAAATGAGCCAAATTGAAGCAGAACACATTGTTGGAGTGTCAGAATGCATAGAAAGAAGACAAGTAAGCGTTCTATGGCTTTAATTCGCTTAGTTGCTTATTCTTGAGTAGAACTGCATGTTCACTCCAGAAATAAGCACCTTTGTAAAATGAGCCAAATTGAAGCTGAACACATTGTTGGAGTGTCAGAATGCATAGATAGAAGGCAAATAAGCGTTCTATGGCTTTATTTCGCTTAATTGCTTACTCTTTAGTAGAAATGCATATTCACTCCTGAAATAAGCACCTTTGTAAAATGAGCCAATTGAAGCATAACACATTGTTGGAGTGTCAGAATGCATAGATAGAAGGCAGATAAGCATTCTATGGCTTTATTTCGCTTAATTGCTTACTCTTGAATAGAAATGCATATGCACTCCAGTAATAAGCACCTTTTTAAAATGAGCCATATTGAAGCAGAACACATTGTTGGAGTGTCAGAATGCATAGAAAGAAGGCAAGTAAGCGTTCTATGGCTTTATTTCGCTTAGTTGCTTACTCTTGAGTAGAAATGCATCTGCACTCCAGTAATAAGCACCTTTGTAAAATGAGCCAATTGAAGCATAACACATTGTTGGAGTGTCAGAATGCATAGATAGAAGGCAAATAAGCATTCTATAGCTTTATTTCACTTAGTTGCTTACTCTTGAGTAGAACTGCATGTTCACTCCAGAAATAAGCACCTTTGTAAAATGAGCCAAATTGAAGCAGAACACATTGTTGGAGTGTCAGAATGCATAGAAAGAAGGCAAATAAGCGTTCTATGGCTTTTTTTCGCTTAGTTGCTTACTCTTGAATAGAAAGGCATCTGCACTCCAGAAATGAGCACCTTTGTAAAATGAGCCAAATTGAAGCAGAACACATTGTTGGAGTGTCAGAATGCATAGAAAGAAGGCAAGTAAGCGTTCTATGGCTTTATTTTGCTTAGTTGCTTACTCTTGAGTAGAACTGCATGTTCACTCCAGAAATAAGCACCTTTGTAAAATGAGCCAAATTGAAGCAGAACACATTGTTGGAGTGTCAGAATGCAGAGATAGAAGGTAAATAAGCGTTCTATGGCTTTATTTTGCTTAGTTGCTTACTCTTGAGTAGAACTGCATGTTCACTCCAGAAATGAGCACCTTTTAAAATGAGCCAAATTGAAGCAGAACACATTGTTGGAGTGTCAGAATGCATAGAAAGAAGGCAAGTAAGCGTTCTATGGCTTTATTTCGCTTAGTTGCTTATTCTTGAGTAGAACTGCATGTTCACTCCAGAAATAAGCACCTTTGTAAAATGAGCCAAATTGAAGCAGAACACATTGTTGGAGTGTCAGAATGCATAGATAGAAGGCAAATAAGCGTTCTATGGCTTTATTTCGCTTAATTGCTTACTCTTGAGTAGAAATGCATATTCACTCCTGAAATAAGCACCTTTGTAAAATGAGCCAATTGAAGCATAACACATTGTTGGAGTGTCAGAATGCATAGATAGAAGGCAGATAAGCATTCTATGGCTTTATTTCGCTTAGTTGCTTACTCTTGAATAGAAATGCATCTGCACTCCAGTAATAAGCACCTTTTTAAAATGAGCCAAATTGAAGCAGAACACATTGTTGGAGTGTCAGAATGCATAGAAAGAAGGCAAGTAAGCGTTCTATGGCTTTATTTTGCTTAGTTGCTTACTCTTTAGTAGAAATGCATCTGCACTCCAGTAATAAGCACCTTTTTAAAATGAGCCAAATTGAAGCAGAACACATTGTTGGAGTGTCAGAATACATAGAAAGAAGTAAAGTAAGCGTTCTATGGCTTTATTTCACTCAGTTGCTTACTCTTGAGTAGAAATGCATCTGCACTCCAGTAATAAGCACCTTTTTAAAATGAGCCAATTGAAGCAGAACACATTGTTGGAGTGTCAGAATGCATTGATAGAAGGCAAATAAGCGTTCTATGTCTTTATTTCGCTTAGTTGCTTACTCTTGAGTAGAACTGCATCTGCACTCCTGAAATATGCACCGTTGTAAATTGAGCCGAATTTAAGCAAAACACGTTGTTGGAGTGTCAGAATGCATAGAAAGAAGGCAAAAAAGCGTTCTATAGGTTTATTTCGCTTAGTTCCTTACTCTTGAGTAGAACTGCATGTTCACTCCAGAAATAAGCACCTTTGTAAAATGAGCCAAATTGAAGCAGAAGACATTGTTGGAGTGTCAGAATGCATAGATGGAAGGCAAATAAGTGTTCTATGGCTTTATTTCGCTTAGTTGCTTACTCTTGAATAGGAATGCATCTGCACTCCAGAAATGAGCACCTTTGTAAAATGAGCCAAATTGAAGCAGAACACATTGTTGGAGTGTCAGAATGCATAGAAAGAAGGCAAGTAAGCGTTCTATGGCTTTATTTCGCTTAGTTGCTTACCCTTGAGTAAAACTGCATGTTCACTCCAGAAATAAGCACCTTTGTAAAATGAGCCAAATTGAAGCAGAACACATTGTTGGAGTGTCAGAATGCAGAGATAGAAGGCAAATAAGCGTTCTATGGCTTTATTTCGCTTAGTTGCTTACTATTGAGTAGAACTGCATGTTCACTCCTGAAATGAGCACCTTTGTAAATTGAGCCAAATTGAAGCAGAACACATTGTTGGAGTGTCAGAATGCATAGAAAGAAGGCAAGTAAGCGTTCTATGGCTTTATTTCGCTTAGTTGCTTATTCTTGAGTAGAACTGCATGTTCACTCCAGAAATAAGCACCTTTGTAAAATGAGCCAAATTGAAGCAGAACACATTGTTGGAGTGTCAGAATGCATAGATAGAAGGCAAATAAGCGTTCTATGGCTTTATTTCGCTTAATTGCTTACTCTTTAGTAGAAATGCATATTCACTCCTGAAATAAGCACCTTTGTAAAATGAGCCAATTGAAGCAGAACACATTGTTGGAGTGTCAGAATGCATAGATAGAAGGCAGATAAGCATTCTATGGCTTTATTTCGCTTAGTTGCTTACTCTTGAATAGAAATGCATCTGCACTCCAGTAATAAGCACCTTTGTAAAATGAGCCAATTGAAGCATAACACATTGTTGGAGTGTCAGAATGCATAGATAGAATGCAAATAAGCATTCTATAGCTTTATTTCACTTAGTTGCTTACTCTTGAGTAGAACTGCATGTTCACTCCAGAAATAAGCACCTTTGTAAAATGAGCCAAATTGAAGCAGAACACATTGTTGGAGTGTCAGAATGCATAGATAGAGGGCAAATAAGCGTTCTATGGCTTTATTTCGCTTAGTTGCTTACTCTTGAATAGGAATGCATCTGCACTCCAGAAATGAGCACCTTTGTAAAATGAGCCAAATTGAAGCAGAACACATTGTTGGAGTGTCAGAATGCATAGAAAGAAGGCAAGTAAGCGTTCTATGGCTTTATTTCGCTTAGTTGCTTACTCTTGAGTAGAACTGCATGTTCACTCCAGAAATAAGCACCTTTGTAAAATGAGCCAAATAGAAGCAGAAGACATTGTTGGAGTGTCAGAATGCAGAGATAGAAGGCAAATAAGCGTTCTATGGCTTTATTTCGCTTAGTTGCTTACTCTTGAGTAGAACTGCATGTTCACTCCAGAAATGAGCACCTTTGTAAAATGAGCCAAATTGAAGCAGAACACATTGTTGGAGTGTCAGAATGCATAGATAGGAGGCAAATAAGCGTTCCATGGCTTTATTTCGCTTAATTGCTTACTCTTGAGTAGAAATGCATATTCACTCCTGAAATAAGCACCTTTGTAAAATGAGCCAATTGAAGCATAACACATTGTTGGAGTGTCAGAATGCATAGATAGAAGGCAGATAAGCATTCTATGGCTTTATTTCGCTTAGTTGCTTACTCTTGAATAGAAATGCATCTGCACTCCAGTAATAAGCACCTTTTTAAAATGAGCCAAATTGAAGCAGAACACATTGTTGGAGTGTCAGAATGCATAGAAAGAAGGCAAGTAAGCCTTCTATGGCTTTATTTCGCTTAGTTGCTTACTCTTTAGTAGAAATGCATCTGCACTCCAGTAATAAGCACCTTTTTAAAATGAGCCAAATTGAAGCAGAACACATTATTGGAGTGTCAGAATGCATAGAAAGAAGGCAAGTAAGCGTTCTATGGCTTTATTTCGCTTAGGTGCTTACTCTTGAGTAGAAATGCATCTGCACTCCAGTAATAAGCACCTTTGTAAAATGAGCCATTTGAAGCATAACACATTGTTGGAGTGTCAGAATGCATAGATAGAAGGCAAATAAGCATTCTATAGCTTTATTTCACTTAGTTGCTTACTCTTGAGTAGAACTGCATGTTCACTCCAGAAATAAGCACCTTTGTAAAATGAGCCAAATTGAAGCAGAACACATTGTTGGAGTGTCAGAATGCATAGATAGAGGGCAAATAAGCGTTCTATGGCTTTATTTCGCTTAGTTGCTTACTCTTGAATAGGAATGCATCTGCACTCCAGAAATGAGCACCTTTGTAAAATGAGCCAAATAGAAGCAGAACACATTGTTGGAGTGTCAGAATGCATAGAAAGAAGGCAAGTAAGCGTTCTATGGCTTTATTTCGCTTAGTTGCTTACTCTTGAGTAGAACTGCATGTTCAGTCCAGAAATAAGCACCTTTGTAAAATGAGCCAAATAGAAGCAGAACACATTGTTGGAGTGTCAGAATGCAGAGATAGAAGGCAAATAAGCGTTCTATGGCTTTATTTCGCTTAGTTGCTTACTCTTGAGTAGAACTGCATGTTCAGTCCAGAAATGAGCACCTTTGTAAAATGAGCCAAATTGAAGCAGAACACATTGTTGGAGTGTCAGAATGCATAGATAGGAGGCAAATAAGCGTTCTATGGCTTTATTTCGCTTAATTGCTTACTCTTGAGTAGAAATGCATATTCACTCCTGAAATAAGCACCTTTGTAAAATGAGCCAATTGAAGCATAACACATTGTTGGAGTGTCAGAATGCATAGATAGAAGGCAGATAAGCATTCTATGGCTTTATTTCGCTTAGTTGCTTACTCTTGAATAGAAATGCATCTGCACTCCAGTAATAAGCACCTTTTTAAAATGAGCCAAATTGAAGCAGAACACATTGTTGGAGTGTCAGAATGCATAGAAAGAAGGCAAGTAAGCGTTCTATGGCTTTATTTCGCTTAGTTGCTTACTCTTTAGTAGAAATGCATCTGCACTCCAGTAATAAGCACCTTTTTAAAATGAGCCAAATTGAAGCAGAACACATTGTTGGAGTGTCAGAATGCATAGATAGAAGGCAAAAAAAGCGTTCTATATGTTTATTTCACTTAGTTGCTTACTCTTGAGTAGAACTGCATGTTCACTCCATAAATAAGCACCTTTGTAAAATGAGCCAAATTGAAGCAGAACACATTGTTGGAGTGTCAGAATGCATGGATAGAAGGCAAATAAGCGTTCTATGGCTTTATTTCGCTTAGTTGCTTACTCTTGAGTAAAACTGCATGTTCACTCCAGAAATAAGCACCTTTGTAAATTGAGCCATATTGAAGCAGAACACATTGATGGAGTGTCAGAATGCATAGATAGAAGGCAAATAAGCGTTCTATGGCTTTATTTCGCTTAGTTGCTTACTCTTGAGTAGAACTGCATCAGCACTCCAGAAATATGCACCGTTGTAAATTGAGCCAAATTTAAGCAAAACACGTTGTTGGAGTGTCAGAATGCATGGATAGAAGGCAAATAAGCATTCTATGGCTTTATTTTGCTTAGTTGCTTACTCTTGAGTAGAACTGCATGTTCACTCCAGAAATAAGCACCTTTGTAAAATGAGCCAAATTGAAGCAAAACACATTGTTGGAGTGTCAGAATGCATAGATAGAAGGCAAATAAGCGTTCTATGGCTTTATTTCGCTTAATTGCTTACTCTTTGGTAGAAATGCATATTCACTCCTGAAATAAGCACCTTTGTAAAATGAGCCAATTGAAGCATAACACATTGTTGGAGTGTCAGAATGCATAGATAGAAGGCAGATAAGCATTCTATGGCTTTATTTCGCTTAGTTGCTTACTCTTGAATAGAAATGCATCTGCACTCCAGTAATAAGCATCTTTTTAAAATGAGCCAAATTGAAGCAGAACACATTGTTGGAGTGTCAGAATGCATAGAAAGAAGACAAATAAGCGTTCTATGGCTTTAATTCGCTTAGTTGCTTATTCTTGAGTAGAACTGCATGTTCACTCCAGAAATAAGCACCTTTGTAAAATGAGCCAAATTGAAGCTGAACACATTGTTGGAGTGTCAGAATGCATAGATAGAAGGCAAATAAGCGTTCTATGGCTTTATTTCGCTTAATTGCTTACTCTTTAGTAGAAATGCATATTCACTCCTGAAATAAGCACCTTTGTAAAATGAGCCAATTGAAGCATAACACATTGTTGGAGTGTCAGAATGCATAGATAGAAGGCAGATAAGCATTCTATGGCTTTATTTCGCTTAGTTGCTTACTCTTGAATAGAAATGCATATGCACTCCAGTAATAAGCACCTTTTAAAAATGAGCCATATTGAAGCAGAACACATTGTTGGAGTGTCAGAATGCATAGAAAGAAGGCAAGTAAGCGTTCTATGGCATTATTTCGCTTAGTTGCTTACTCTTGAGTAGAAATGCATCTGCACTCCAGTAATAAGCACCTTTGTAAAATGAGCCAATTGAAGCATAACACATTGTTGGAGTGTCAGAATGCATAGATAGAAGGCAAATAGGCATTCTATAGCTTTATTTCACTTAGTTGCTTACTCTTGAGTAGAACTGCATGTTCACTCCAGAAATAAGCACCTTTGTAAAATGAGCCAAATTGAAGCAGAACACATTGTTGGAGTGTCAGAATGCATAGATAGAAGGCAAATAAGCGTTCTATGGCTTTTTTTCGCTTAGTTGCTTACTCTTGAATAGAAAGGCATCTGCACTCCAGAAATGAGCACCTTTGTAAAATGAGCCAAATTGAAGCAGAACACATTGTTGGAGTGTCAGAATGCATAGAAAGAAGGCAAGTAAGCGTTCTATGGCTTTATTTTGCTTAGTTGCTTACTCTTGAGTAGAACTGCATGTTCACTCCAGAAATAAGCACCTTTGTAAAATGAGCCAAATTGAAGCAGAACACATTGTTGGAGTGTCAGAATGCATAGATAGAGGGCAAATAAGCGTTCTATGGCTTTATTTCGCTTAGTTGCTTACTCTTGAATAGGAATGCATCTGCACTCCAGAAATGAGCACCTTTGTAAAATGAGCCAAATTGAAGCAGAACACATTGTTGGAGTGTCAGAATGCATAGAAAGAAGGCAAGTAAGCGTTCTATGGCTTTATTTCGCTTAGTTGCTTACTCTTGAGTAGAACTGCATGTTCACTCCAGAAATAAGCACCTTTGTAAAATGAGCCAAATAGAAGCAGAACACATTGTTGGAGTGTCAGAATGCAGAGATAGAAGGCAAATAAGCGTTCTATGGCTTTATTTCGCTTAGTTGCTTACTCTTGAGTAGAACTGCATGTTCAGTCCAGAAATGAGCACCTTTGTAAAATGAGCCAAATTGAAGCAGAACACATTGTTGGAGTGTCAGAATGCATAGATAGGAGGCAAATAAGCGTTCTATGGCTTTATTTCGCTTAATTGCTTACTCTTGAGTAGAAATGCATATTCACTCCTGAAATAAGCACCTTTGTAAAATGAGCCAATTGAAGCATAACACATTGTTGGAGTGTCAGAATGCATAGATAGAAGGCAGATAAGCATTCTATGGCTTTATTTCGCTTAGTTGCTTACTCTTGAATAGAAATGCATCTGCACTCCAGTAATAAGCACCTTTTTAAAATGAGCCAAATTGAAGCAGAACACATTGTTGGAGTGTCAGAATGCATAGAAAGAAGGCAAGTAAGCGTTCTATGGCTTTATTTCGCTTAGTTGCTTACTCTTTAGTAGAAATGCATCTGCACTCCAGTAATAAGCACCTTTTTAAAATGAGCCAAATTGAAGCAGAACACATTGTTGGAGTGTCAGAATGCATAGATAGAAGGCAAAAAAGCGTTCTATATGTTTATTTCACTTAGTTGCTTACTCTTGAGTAGAACTGCATGTTCACTTCATAAATAAGCACCTTTGTAAAATGAGCCAAATTGAAGCAGAACACATTGTTGGAGTGTCAGAATGCATGGATAGAAGGCAAATAAGCGTTCTATGGCTTTATTTCGCTTAGTTGCTTACTCTTGAGTAAAACTGCATGTTCACTCCAGAAATAAGCACCTTTGTAAATTGAGCCATATTGAAGCAGAACACATTGATGGAGTGTCAGAATGCATAGATAGAAGGCAAATAAGCGTTCTATGGCTTTATTTCGCTTAGTTGCTTACTCTTGAGTAGAACTGCATCAGCACTCCAGAAATATGCACCGTTGTAAATTGAGCCGAATTTAAGCAAAACACGTTGTTGGAGTGTCAGAATGCATAGAAAGAAGGCAAAAAAGCGTTCTATAGGTTTATTTCGCTTAGTTCCTTACTCTTGAGTAGAACTGCATGTTCACTCCAGAAATAAGCACCTTTGTAAAATGAGCCAAATTGAAGCAGAACACATTGTTGGAGTGTCAGAATGCATAGATAGAAGGCAAATAAGCGTTCTATGGCTTTATTTCGCTTAGTTGCTTACTCTTGAATAGGAATGCATCTGCACTCCAGAAATGAGCACCTTTGTAAAATGAGCCAAATTGAAGCAGAACACATTGTTGGAGTGTCAGAATGCATAGAAAGAAGGCAAGTAAGCGTTCTATGGCTTTATTTCGCTTAGTTGCTTACTCTTGAGTAAAACTGCATGTTCACTCCAGAAATAAGTACCTTTGTAAAATGAGCCAAATTGAAGCAGAACACATTGTTGGAGTGTCAGAATGCAGAGATAGAAGGCAAATAAGCGTTCTATGGCTTTATTTCGCTTAGTTGCTTACTCTTGAGTAGAACTGCATGTTCACTCCTGAAATGAGCACCTTTGTAAAATGAGCCAAATTGAAGCAGAACACATTGTTGGAGTGTCAGAATGCATAGAAAGAAGGCAAGTAAGCGTTCTATGGCTTTATTTCGCTTAGTTGCTTATTCTTGAGTAGAACTGCATGTTTACTCCAGAAATAAGCACCTTTGTAAAATGAGCCAAATTGAAGCAGAACACATTGTTGGAGTGTCAGAATGCATAGATAGGAGGCAGATAAGCATTCTATGGCTTTATTTCGCTTAGTTGCTTACTCTTTAATAGAAATGCATCAGCACTCCAGTAATAAGCACCTTTGTAAAATGAGCCAAATTGAAGCAGAACACATTGTTGGAGTGTCAGAATGCATAGATAGAAGGCAAATAAGCGTTCTATGGCTTTATTTCGCTTAATTGCTTACTCTTTAGTAGAAATGCATATTCACTCCTGAAATAAGCACCTTTGTAAAATGAGCCAATTGAAGCATAACACATTGTTGGAGTGTCAGAATGCATAGATAGAAGGCAGATAAGCATTCTATGGCTTTATTTCGCTTAGTTGCTTACTCTTGAATAGAAATGCATCTGCACTCCAGTAATAAGCACCTTTTTAAAATGAGCCAAATTGAAGCAGAACACATTGTTGGAGTGTCAGAATGCATAGAAAGAAGGCAAGTAAGCGTTCTATGGCTTTATTTCGCTTAGTTGCTTACTCTTGAGTAGAAATGCATCTGCACTCCAGTAATAAGCACCTTTGTAAAATGAGCCAATTGAAGCATAACACATTGTTGGAGTGTCAGAATGCATAGATAGAAGGCAAATAAGCATTCTATAGCTTTATTTCACTTAGTTGCTTACTCTTGAGTAGAACTGCATGTTCACTCCAGAAATAAGCACCTTTTTAAAATGAGCCAAATTGAAGCAGAACACATTGTTGGAGTGTCAGAATGCATAGATAGAGGGCAAATAAGCGTTCTATGGCTTTATTTCGCTTAGTTGCTTACTCTTGAATAGGAATGCATCTGCACTCCAGAAATGAGCACCTTTGTAAAATGAGCCAAATTGAAGCAGAACACATTGTTGGAGTGTCAGAATGCATAGAAAGAAGGCAAGTAAGCGTTCTATGGCTTTATTTCGCTTAGTTGCTTACTCTTGAGTAGAACTGCATGTTCACTCCAGAAATAAGCACCTTTGTAAAATGAGCCAAATAGAAGCAGAACACATTGTTGGAGTGTCAGAATGCAGAGATAGAAGGCAAATAAGCGTTCTATGGCTTTATTTCGCTTAGTTGCTTACTCTTGAGTAGAACTGCATGTTCACTCCAGAAATGAGCACCTTTGTAAAATGAGCCAAATTGAAGCAGAACACATTGTTGGAGTGTCAGAATGCATAGATAGGAGGCAAATAAGCGTTCTATGGCTTTATTTCGCTTAATTGCTTACTCTTGAGTAGAAATGCATATTCACTCCTGAAATAAGCACCTTTGTAAAATGAGCCAATTGAAGCATAACACATTGTTGGAGTGTCAGAATGCATAGATAAAAGGCAGATAAGCATTCTATGGCTTTATTTCGCTTAGTTGCTTACTCTTGAATAGAAATGCATCTGCACTCCAGTAATAAGCACCTTTTTAAAATGAGCCAAATTGAAGCAGAACACATTGTTGGAGTGTCAGAATGCATAGAAAGAAGGCAAGTAAGCGTTCTATGGCTTTATTTCGCTTAGTTGCTTACTCTTTAGTAGAAATGCATCTGCACTCCAGTAATAAGCACCTTTTTAAAATGAGCCAAATTGAAGCAGAACACATTGTTGGAGTGTCAGAATGCATAGATAGAAGGCAAAAAAGCGTTCTATATGTTTATTTCACTTAGTTGCTTACTCTTGAGTAGAACTGCATGTTCACTCCATAAATAAGCACCTTTGTAAAATGAGCCAAATTGAAGCAGAACACATTGTTGGAGTGTCAGAATGCATGGATAGAAGGCACATAAGCGTTCTATGGCTTTATTTCGCTTAGTTGCTTACTCTTGAGTAGAACTGCATGTTCACTCCAGAAATGAGCACCTTTGTAAACTGAGCCAAATTTTAGCAAAACACATTGTTGGAGTGTCAGAATGCATAGATAGAAGGCAAATAAGCGTTCTATGGCTTTCTTTCGCTTAGTTGCTTACTCTTGAGTAAAACTGCATGTTCACTCCAGAAATAAGCACCTTTGTAAATTGAGCCATATTGAAGCAGAACACATTGATGGAGTGTCAGAATGCATAGATAGAAGGCAAATAAGCGTTCTATGGCTTTATTTCGCTTAGTTGTTTACTCTTGAGTAGAACTGCATCAGCACTCCAGAAATATGCACCGTTGTAAATTGAGCCAAATTTAAGCAAAACACGTTGTTGGAGTGTCAGAATGCATGGATAGAAGGCAAATAAGCGTTCTATGGCTTTATTTTGCTTAGTTGCTTCCTCTTGAGTAGAACTGCATGTTCACTCCAGAAATAAGCACCGTTGTAAAATGAGCCAAATTGAAGCAAAACACATTGTTGGAGTGTCAGAATGCATAGATAGAAGGCAAATAAGCGTTCTATGGCTTTATTTCGCTTAATTGCTTACTCTTTGGTAGAAATGCATATTCACTCCTGAAATAAGCACCTTTGTAAAATGAGCCAATTGAAGCATAACACATTGTTGGAGTGTCAGAATGCATAGATAGAAGGCAGATAAGCATTCTATGGCTTTATTTCGCTTAGTTGCTTACTCTTGAATAGAAATGCATCTGCACTCCAGTAATAAGCATCTTTTTAAAATGAGCCAAATTGAAGCAGAACACATTGTTGGAGTGTCAGAATGCATAGAAAGAAGACAAGTAAGCGTTCTATGGCTTTAATTCGCTTAGTTGCTTATTCTTGAGTAGAACTGCATGTTCACTCCAGAAATAAGCACCTTTGTAAAATGAGCCAAATTGAAGCTGAACACATTGTTGGAGTGTCAGAATGCATAGATAGAAGGCAATAAGCGTTCTATGGCTTTATTTCGCTTAATTGCTTACTCTTTAGTAGAAATGCATATTCACTCCTGAAATAAGCACCTTTGTAAAATGAGCCAATTGAAGCATAACACATTGTTGGAGTGTCAGAATGCATAGATAGAAGGCAGATAAGCATTCTATGGCTTTATTTCGCTTAGTTGCTTACTCTTGAATAGAAATGCATATGCACTCCAGTAATAAGCACCTTTTTAAAATGAGCCATATTGAAGCAGAACACATTGTTGGAGTGTCAGAATGCATAGAAAGAAGGCAAGTAAGCGTTCTATGGCTTTATTTCGCTTAGTTGCTTACTCTTGAGTAGAAATGCATCTGCACTCCAGTAATAAGCACCTTTGTAAAATGAGCCAATTGAAGCATAACACATTGTTGGAGTGTCAGAATGCATAGATAGAAGGCAAATAAGCATTTTATAGCTTTATTTCACTTAGTTGCTTACTCTTGAGTAGAACTGCATGTTCACTCCAGAAATAAGCACCTTTGTAAAATGAGCCAAATTGAAGCAGAACACATTGTTGGAGTGTCAGAATGCATAGAAAGAAGGCAAATAAGCGTTCTATGGCTTTTTTTCGCTTAGTTGCTTACTCTTGAATAGAAAGGCATCTGCACTCCAGAAATGAGCACCTTTGTAAAATGAGCCAAATTGAAGCAGAACACATTGTTGGAGTGTCAGAATGCATAGAAAGAAGGCAAGTAAGCGTTCTATGGCTTTATTTTGCTTAGTTGCTTACTCTTGAGTAGAACTGCATGTTCACTCCAGAAATAAGCACCTTTGTAAAATGAGCCAAATTGAAGCAGAACACATTGTTGGAGTGTCAGAATGCAGAGATAGGAGGTAAATAAGCGTTCTATGGCTTTATTTTGCTTAGTTGCTTACTCTTGAGTAGAACTGCATGTTCACTCCAGAAATGAGCACCTTTTAAAATGAGCCAAATTGAAGCAGAACACATTGTTGGAGTGTCAGAATGCATAGAAAGAAGGCAAGTAAGCGTTCTATGGCTTTATTTCGCTTAGTTGCTTATTCTTGAGTAGAACTGCATGTTCACTCCAGAAATAAGCACCTTTGTAAAATGAGCCAAATTGAAGCAGAACACATTGTTGGAGTGTCAGAATGCATAGATAGAAGGCAAATAAGCGTTCTATGGCTTTATTTCGCTTAATTGCTTACTCTTGAGTAGAAATGCATATTCACTCCTGAAATAAGCACCTTTGTAAAATGAGCCAATTGAAGCATAACACATTGTTGGAGTGTCAGAATGCATAGATAGAAGGCAGATAAGCATTCTATGGCTTTATTTCGCTTAGTTGCTTACTCTTGAATAGAAATGCATCTGCACTCCAGTAATAAGCACCTTTTTAAAATGAGCCAAATTGAAGCAGAACACATTGTTGGAGTGTCAGAATGCATAGAAAGAAGGCAAGTAAGCGTTCTATGGCTTTATTTTGCTTAGTTGCTTACTCTTTAGTAGAAATGCATCTGCACTCCAGTAATAAGGACCTTTTTAAAATGAGCCAAATTGAAGCAGAACACATTGTTGGAGTGTCAGAATACATAGAAAGAAGTAAAGTAAGCGTTCTATGGCTTTATTTCACTCAGTTGCTTACTCTTGAGTAGAAATGCATCTGCACTCCAGTAATAAGCACCTTTTTAAAATGAGCCAATTGAAGCAGAACACATTGTTGGAGTGTCAGAATGCATTGATAGAAGGCAAATAAGCGTTCTATGTCTTTATTTCGCTTAGTTGCTTACTCTTGAGTAGAACTGCATCTGCACTCCTGAAATATGCACCGTTGTAAATTGAGCCGAATTTAAGCAAAACACGTTGTTGGAGTGTCAGAATGCATAGAAAGAAGGCAAAAAAGCGTTCTATAGGTTTATTTCGCTTAGTTCCTTACTCTTGAGTAGAACTGCATGTTCACTCCAGAAATAAGCACCTTTGTAAAATGAGCCAATTGAAGCATAACACATTGTTGGAGTGTCAGAATGCATAGAAAGAAGGCAAGTAAGCGTTCTATGGCTTTATTTCGCTTAGTTGCTTACCCTTGAGTAAAACTGCATGTTCACTCCAGAAATAAGCACCTTTGTAAAATGAGCCAAATTGAAGCAGAACACATTGTTGGAGTGTCAGAATGCAGAGATAGAAGGCAAATAAGCGTTCTATGGCTTTATTTCGCTTAGTTGCTTACTATTGAGTAGAACTGCATGTTCACTCCTGAAATGAGCACCTTTGTAAATTGAGCCAAATTGAAGCAGAACACATTGTTGGAGTGTCAGAATGCATAGAAAGAAGGCAAGTAAGCGTTCTATGGCTTTATTTCGCTTAGTTGCTTATTCTTGAGTAGAACTGCATGTTCACTCCAGAAATAAGCACCTTTGTAAAATGAGCCAAATTGAAGCAGAACACATTGTTGGAGTGTCAGAATGCATAGATAGAAGGCAAATAAGCGTTCTATGGCTTTATTTCGCTTAATTGCTTACTCTTTAGTAGAAATGCATATTCACTCCTGAAATAAGCACCTTTGTAAAATGAGCCAATTGAAGCAGAACACATTGTTGGAGTGTCAGAATGCATAGATAGAAGGCAGATAAGCATTCTATGGCTTTATTTCGCTTAGTTGCTTACTCTTGAATAGAAATGCATCTGCACTCCAGTAATAAGCACCTTTTTAAAATGAGCCAAATTGAAGCAGAACACATTGTTGGAGTGTCAGAATGCATAGAAAGAAGGCAAGTAAGCGTTCTATGGCTTTATTTCGCTTAGTTGCTTACTCTTGAGTAGAAATGCATCTGCACTCCAGTAATAAGCACCTTTGTAAAATGAGCCAATTGAAGCATAACACATTGTTGGAGTGTCAGAATGCATAGATAGAATGCAAATAAGCAGTCTATAGCTTTATTTCACTTAGTTGCTTACTCTTGAGTAGAACTGCATGTTCACTCCAGAAATAAGCACCTTTGTAAAATGAGCCAAATTGAAGCAGAACACATTGTTGGAGTGTCAGAATGCATAGATAGAGGGCAAATAAGCGTTCTATGGCTTTATTTCGCTTAGTTGCTTACTCTTGAATAGGAATGCATCTGCACTCCAGAAATGAGCACCTTTGTAAAATGAGCCAAATTGAAGCAGAACACATTGTTGGAGTGTCAGAATGCATAGAAAGAAGGCAAGTAAGCGTTCTATGGCTTTATTTCGCTTAGTTGCTTACTCTTGAGTAGAACTGCATGTTCACTCCAGAAATAAGCACCTTTGTAAAATGAGCCAAATAGAAGCAGAACACATTGTTGGAGTGTCAGAATGCAGAGATAGAAGGCAAATAAGCGTTCTATGGCTTTATTTCGCTTAGTTGCTTACTCTTGAGTAGAACTGCATGTTCACTCCAGAAATGAGCACCTTTGTAAAATGAGCCAAATTGAAGCAGAACACATTGTTGGAGTGTCAGAATGCATAGATAGGAGGCAAATAAGCGTTCCATGGCTTTATTTCGCTTAATTGCTTACTCTTGAGTAGAAATGCATATTCACTCCTGAAATAAGCACCTTTGTAAAATGAGCCAATTGAAGCATAACACATTGTTGGAGTGTCAGAATGCATAGATAGAAGGCAGATAAGCATTCTATGGCTTTATTTCGCTTAGTTGCTTACTCTTGAATAGAAATGCATCTGCACTCCAGTAATAAGCACCTTTTTAAAATGAGCCAAATTGAAGCAGAACACATTGTTGGAGTGTCAGAATGCATAGAAAGAAGGCAAGTAAGCCTTCTATGGCTTTATTTCGCTTAGTTGCTTACTCTTTAGTAGAAATGCATCTGCACTCCAGTAATAAGCACCTTTTTAAAATGAGCCAAATTGAAGCAGAACACATTATTGGAGTGTCAGAATGCATAGAAAGAAGGCAAGTAAGCGTTCTATGGCTTTATTTCGCTTAGGTGCTTACTCTTGAGTAGAAATGCATCTGCACTCCAGTAATAAGCACCTTTGTAAAATGAGCCATTTGAAGCATAACACATTGTTGGAGTGTCAGAATGCATAGATAGAAGGCAAATAAGCATTCTATAGCTTTATTTCACTTAGTTGCTTACTCTTGAGTAGAACTGCATGTTCACTCCAGAAATAAGCACCTTTGTAAAATGAGCCAAATTGAAGCAGAACACATTGTTGGAGTGTCAGAATGCATAGATAGAGGGCAAATAAGCGTTCTATGGCTTTATTTCGCTTAGTTGCTTACTCTTGAATAGGAATGCATCTGCACTCCAGAAATGAGCACCTTTGTAAAATGAGCCAAATAGAAGCAGAACACATTGTTGGAGTGTCAGAATGCATAGAAAGAAGGCAAGTAAGCGTTCTATGGCTTTATTTCGCTTAGTTGCTTACTCTTGAGTAGAACTGCATGTTCAGTCCAGAAATAAGCACCTTTGTAAAATGAGCCAAATAGAAGCAGAACACATTGTTGGAGTGTCAGAATGCAGAGATAGAAGGCAAATAAGCGTTCTATGGCTTTATTTCGCTTAGTTGCTTACTCTTGAGTAGAACTGCATGTTCAGTCCAGAAATGAGCACCTTTGTAAAATGAGGCAAATTGAAGCAGAACACATTGTTGGAGTGTCAGAATGCATAGATAGGAGGCAAATAAGCGTTCTATGGCTTTATTTCGCTTAATTGCTTACTCTTGAGTAGAAATGCATATTCACTCCTGAAATAAGCACCTTTGTAAAATGAGCCAATTGAAGCATAACACATTGTTGGAGTGTCAGAATGCATAGATAGAAGGCAGATAAGCATTCTATGGCTTTATTTCGCTTAGTTGCTTACTCTTGAATAGAAATGCATCTGCACTCCAGTAATAAGCACCTTTTTAAAATGAGCCAAATTGAAGCAGAACACATTGTTGGAGTGTCAGAATGCATAGAAAGAAGGCAAGTAAGCGTTCTATGGCTTTATTTCGCTTAGTTGCTTACTCTTTAGTAGAAATGCATCTGCACTCCAGTAATAAGCACCTTTTTAAAATGAGCCAAATTGAAGCAGAACACATTGTTGGAGTGTCAGAATGCATAGATAGAAGGCAAAAAAGCGTTCTATATGTTTATTTCACTTAGTTGCTTACTCTTGAGTAGAACTGCATGTTCACTCCATAAATAAGCACCTTTGTAAAATGAGCCAAATTGAAGCAGAACACATTGTTGGAGTGTCAGAATGCATGGATAGAAGGCAAATAAGCGTTCTATGGCTTTATTTCGCTTAGTTGCTTACTCTTGAGTAAAACTGCATGTTCACTCCAGAAATAAGCACCTTTGTAAATTGAGCCATATTGAAGCAGAACACATTGATGGAGTGTCAGAATGCATAGATAGAAGGCAAATAAGCGTTCTATGGCTTTATTTCGCTTAGTTGCTTACTCTTGAGTAGAACTGCATCAGCACTCCAGAAATATGCACCGTTGTAAATTGAGCCAATTTTAAGCAAAACACGTTGTTGGAGTGTCAGAATGCATGGATAGAAGGCAAATAAGCATTCTATGGCTTTATTTTGCTTAGTTGCTTACTCTTGAGTAGAACTGCATGTTCACTCCAGAAATAAGCACCTTTGTAAAATGAGCCAAATTGAAGCAAAACACATTGTTGGAGTGTCAGAATGCATAGATAGAAGGCAAATAAGCGTTCTATGGCTTTATTTCGCTTAATTGCTTACTCTTTGGTAGAAATGCATATTCACTCCTGAAATAAGCACCTTTGTAAAATGAGCCAATTGAAGCATAACACATTGTTGGAGTGTCAGAATGCATAGATAGAAGGCAGATAAGCATTCTATGGCTTTATTTCGCTTAGTTGCTTACTCTTGAATAGAAATGCATCTGCACTCCAGTAATAAGCATCTTTTTAAAATGAGCCAAATTGAAGCAGAACACATTGTTGGAGTGTCAGAATGCATAGAAAGAAGACAAATAAGCGTTCTATGGCTTTAATTCGCTTAGTTGCTTATTCTTGAGTAGAACTGCATGTTCACTCCAGAAATAAGCACCTTTGTAAAATGAGCCAAATTGAAGCTGAACACATTGTTGGAGTGTCAGAATGCATAGATAGAAGGCAAATAAGCGTTCTATGGCTTTATTTCGCTTAATTGCTTACTCTTTAGTAGAAATGCATATTCACTCCTGAAATAAGCACCTTTGTAAAATGAGCCAATTGAAGCATAACACATTGTTGGAGTGTCAGAATGCATAGATAGAAGGCAGATAAGCATTCTATGGCTTTATTTCGCTTAGTTGCTTACTCTTGAATAGAAATGCATATGCACTCCAGTAATAAGCACCTTTTAAAAATGAGCCATATTGAAGCAGAACACATTGTTGGAGTGTCAGAATGCATAGAAAGAAGGCAAGTAAGCGTTCTATGGCATTATTTCGCTTAGTTGCTTACTCTTGAGTAGAAATGCATCTGCACTCCAGTAATAAGCACCTTTGTAAAATGAGCCAATTGAAGCATAACACATTGTTGGAGTGTCAGAATGCATAGATAGAAGGCAAATAAGCATTCTATAGCTTTATTTCACTTAGTTGCTTACTCTTGAGTAGAACTGCATGTTCACTCCAGAAATAAGCACCTTTGTAAAATGAGCCAAATTGAAGCAGAACACATTGTTGGAGTGTCAGAATGCATAGATAGAAGGCAAATAAGCGTTCTATGGCTTTTTTTCGCTTAGTTGCTTACTCTTGAATAGAAAGGCATCTGCACTCCAGAAATGAGCACCTTTGTAAAATGAGCCAAATTGAAGCAGAACACATTGTTGGAGTGTCAGAATGCATAGAAAGAAGGCAAGTAAGCGTTCTATGGCTTTATTTTGCTTAGTTGCTTACTCTTGAGTAGAACTGCATGTTCACTCCAGAAATAAGCACCTTTGTAAAATGAGCCAAATTGAAGCAGAACACATTGTTGGAGTGTCAGAATGCAGAGATAGAAGGTAAATAAGCGTTCTATGGCTTTATTTTGCTTAGTTGCTTACTCTTGAGTAGAACTGCATGTTCACTCCAGAAATGAGCACCTTTTAAAATGAGCCAAATTGAAGCAGAACACATTGTTGGAGTGTCAGAATGCATAGAAAGAAGGCAAGTAAGCGTTCTATGGCTTTATTTCGCTTAGTTGCTTATTCTTGAGTAGAACTGCATGTTCACTCCAGAAATAAGCACCTTTGTAAAATGAGCCAAATTGAAGCAGAACACATTGTTGGAGTGTCAGAATGCATAGATAGAAGGCAGATAAGCATTCTATGGCTTTATTTCGCTTAATTGCTTACTCTTGAGTAGAAATGCATATTCACTCCTGAAATAAGCACCTTTGTAAAATGAGCCAATTGAAGCATAACACATTGTTGGAGTGTCAGAATGCATAGATAGAAGGCAGATAAGCATTCTATGGCTTTATTTCGCTTAGTTGCTTACTCTTGAATAGAAATGCATGTTCACTCCTGAAATGAGCACCTTTTTAAAATGAGCCAAATTGAAGCAAAACACATTGTTGGAGTGTCAGAATGCATAGAAAGAAGGCAAGTAAGCATTCTATGGCTTTATTTCGCTTAATTGCTTACTCTTGAGTAGAAATGCATATTCACTCCTGAAATAAGCACCTTTGTAAAATGAGCCAAATTTAAGCAAAACACGTTGTTGGAGTGTCAGAATGCATAGAAAGAAGGCAAAAAAGCGTTCTATAGGTTTATTTCGCTTAGTTCCTTACTCTTGAGTAGAACTGCATCCGCACTCCAGAAATAAGCACCTTCATGAAATGAGCCAAATTGAAGCAGAACACATTGTTGGAGTGTCAGAATGCATAGATAGAAGGCAAATAAGCGTTCTATGGCTTTATTTCGCTTAGTTGCTTACTCTTGAATAGGAATGCATCTGCACTCCAGAAATGAGCACCTTTGTAAAATGAGCCAAATTGAAGCAGAACACATTGTTGGAGTGTCAGAATGCATAGAAAGAAGGCAAGTAAGCGTTCTATGGCTTTATTTCGCTTAGTTGCTTACTCTTGAGTAAAACTGCATGTTCACTCCAGAAATAAGCACCTTCGTAAAATGAGCCAAATTGAAGCAGAACACATTGTTGGAGTGGCAGAATGCAGAGATAGAAGGCAAATAAGCGTTCTATGGCTTTATTTCGCTTAGTTGCTTACTCTTGAGTAGAACTGCATGTTCACTCCTGAAATGAGCACCTTTGTAAAATGAGCCAAATTGAAGCAGAACACATTGTTGGAGTGTCAGAATGCATAGAAAGAAGGCAAGTAAGCGTTCTATGGCTTTATTTCGCTTAGTTGCTTATTCTTGAGTAGATCTGCATGTTCACTCCAGAAATAAGCACCTTTGTAAAATGAGCCAAATTGAAGCAGAACACATTGTTGGAGTGTCAGAATGCATAGATAGAAGGCAAATAAGCGTTCTATGGCTTTATTTCGCTTAATTGCTTACTCTTTAGTAGAAATGCATATTCACTCCTGAAATAAGCACCTTTGTAAAATGAGCCAATTGAAGCAGAACACATTGTTGGAGTGTCAGAATGCATAGATAGAAGGCAGATAAGCATTCTATGGCTTTATTTCGCTTAGTTGCTTACTCTTGAATAGAAATGCATCTGCACTCCAGTAATAAGCACCTTTGTAAAATGAGCCAAATTGAAGCAGAACACATTGTTGGAGTGTCAGAATGCATAGAAAGAAGACAAATAAGCGTTCTATGGCTTTAATTCGCTTAGTTGCTTATTCTTGAGTAGAACTGCATGTTCACTCCAGAAATAAGCACCTTTGTAAAATGAGCCAAATTGAAGCTGAACACATTGTTGGAGTGTCAGAATGCATAGATAGAAGGCAAATAAGCGTTCTATGGCTTTATTTCGCTTAATTGCTTACTCTTTAGTAGAAATGCATATTCACTCCTGAAATAAGCACCTTTGTAAAATGAGCCAATTGAAGCATAACACATTGTTGGAGTGTCAGAATGCATAGATAGAAGGCAGATAAGCATTCTATGGCTTTATTTCGCTTAGTTGCTTACTCTTGAATAGAAATGCATATGCACTCCAGTAATAAGCACCTTTTTAAAATGAGCCATATTGAAGCAGAACACATTGTTGGAGTGTCAGAATGCATAGAAAGAAGGCAAGTAAGCGTTCTATGGCTTTATTTCGCTTAGTTGCTTACTCTTGAGTAGAAATGCATCTGCACTCCAGTAATAAGCACCTTTGTAAAATGAGCCAATTGAAGCATAACACATTGTTGGAGTGTCAGAATGCATAGATAGAAGGCAAATAAGCATTCTATAGCTTTACTTCACTTAGTTGCTTACTCTTGAGTAGAACTGCATGTTCACTCCAGAAATAAGCACCTTTGTAAAATGAGCCAAATTGAAGCAGAACACATTGTTGGAGTGTCAGAATGCATAGATAGAAGGCAAATAAGCGTTCTATGGCTTTTTTTCGCTTAGTTGCTTACTCTTGAATAGAAAGGCATCTGCACTCCAGAAATGAGCACCTTTGTAAAATGAGCCAAATTGAAGCAGAACACATTGTTGGAGTGTCAGAATGCATAGAAAGAAGGCAAGTAAGCGTTCTATGGCTTTATTTTGCTTAGTTGCTTACTCTTGAGTAGAACTGCATGTTCACTCCAGAAATAAGCACCTTTGTAAAATGAGCCAAATTGAAGCAGAACACATTGTTGGAGTGTCAGAATGCAGAGATAGAAGGTAAATAAGCGTTCTATGGCTTTATTTTGCTTAGTTGCTTACTCTTGAGTAGAACTGCATATTCACTCCAGAAATGAGCACCTTTTAAAATGAGCCAAATTGAAGCAGAACACATTGTTGGAGTGTCAGAATGCATAGAAAGAAGGCAAGTAAGCGTTCTATGGCTTTATTTCGCTTAGTTGCTTATTCTTGAGTAGAACTGCATGTTCACTCCAGAAATAAGCACCTTGGTAAAATGAGCCAAATTGAAGCAGAACACATTGTTGGAGTGTCAGAATGCATAGATAGAAGGCAAATAAGCGTTCTATGGCTTTATTTCGCTTAATTGCTTACTCTTGAGTAGAAATGCATATTCACTCCTGAAATAAGCACCTTTGTAAAATGAGCCAATTGAAGCATAACACATTGTTGGAGTGTCAGAATGCATAGATAGAAGGCAGATAAGCATTCTATGGCTTTATTTCGCTTAGTTGCTTACTCTTGAATAGAAATGCATGTTCACTCCTGAAATGAGCACCTTTTTAAAATGAGCCAAATTGAAGCAGAACACATTGTTGGAGTGTCAGAATGCATAGAAAGAAGGCAAGTAAGCATTCTATGGCTTTATTTCGCTTAATTGCTTACTCTTGAGTAGAAATGCATATTCACTCCTGAAATAAGCACCTTTGTAAAATGAGCCAAATTTAAGCAAAACACGTTGTTGGAGTGTCAGAATGCATAGAAAGAAGGCAAAAAAGCGTTCTATAGGTTTATTTCGCTTAGTTCCTTACTCTTGAGTAGAACTGCATGTTCACTCCAGAAATAAGCACCTTTGTAAAATGAGCCAAATTGAAGCAGAACACATTGTTGGAGTGTCAGAATGCATAGATAGAAGGCAAATAAGCGTTCTATGGCTTTATTTCGCTTAGTTGCTTACTCTTGAATAGGAATGCATCTGCACTCCAGAAATGAGCACCTTTGTAAAATGAGCCAAATTGAAGCAGAACACATTGTTGGAGTGTCAGAATGCATAGAAAGAAGGCAAGTAAGCGTTCTATGGCTTTATTTCGCTTAGTTGCTTACTCTTGAGTAAAACTGCATGTTCACTCCAAAAATAAGCACCTTTGTAAAATGAGCCAAATTGAAGCAGAACACATTGTTGGAGTGTCAGAATGCAGAGATAGAAGGCAAATAAGCGTTCTATGGCTTTTTTTCGCTTAGTTGCTTACTCTTGAATAGAAAGGCATCTGCACTCCAGAAATGAGCACCTTTGTAAAATGAGCCAAATTGAAGCAGAACACATTGTTGGAGTGTCAGAATGCATAGAAAGAAGGCAAGTAAGCGTTCTATGGCTTTATTTCGCTTAGTTGCTTACTCTTGAGTAGAAATGCATCTGCACTCCAGTAATAAGCACCTTTGTAAAATGAGCCAATTGAAGCATAACACATTGTTGGAGTGTCAGAATGCATAGATAGAAGGCAAATAAGCATTCTATAGCTTTATTTCACTTAGTTGCTTACTCTTGAGTAGAACTGCATGTTCACTCCAGAAATAAGCACCTTTGTAAAATGAGCCAAATTGAAGCAGAACACATTGTTGGAGTGTCAGAATGCATAGATAGAAGGCAAATAAGCGTTCTATGGCTTTTTTTCGCTTAGTTGCTTACTCTTGAATAGAAAGGCATCTGCACTCCAGAAATGAGCACCTTTGTAAAATGAGCCAAATTGAAGCAGAACACATTGTTGGAGTGTCAGAATGCATAGAAAGAAGGCAAGTAAGCGTTCTATGGCTTTATTTTGCTTAGTTGCTTACTCTTGAGTAGAACTGCATGTTCACTCCAGAAATAAGCACCTTTGTAAAATGAGCCAAATTGAAGCAGAACACATTGTTGGAGTGTCAGAATGCAGAGATAGAAGGTAAATAAGCGTTCTATGGCTTTATTTTGCTTAGTTGCTTACTCTTGAGTAGAACTGCATGTTCACTCCAGAAATGAGCACCTTTTAAAATGAGCCAAATTGAAGCAGAACACATTGTTGGAGTGTCAGAATGCATAGAAAGAAGGCAAGTAAGCGTTCTATGGCTTTATTTCGCTTAGTTGCTTATTCTTGAGTAGAACTGCATGTTCACTCCAGAAATAAGCACCTTTGTAAAATGAGCCAAATTGAAGCAGAACACATTGTTGGAGTGTCAGAATGCATAGATAGAAGGCAGATAAGCATTCTATGGCTTTATTTCGCTTAATTGCTTACTCTTGAGTAGAAATGCATATTCACTCCTGAAATAAGCACCTTTGTAAAATGAGCCAATTGAAGCATAACACATTGTTGGAGTGTCAGAATGCATAGATAGAAGGCAGATAAGCATTCTATGGCTTTATTTCGCTTAGTTGCTTACTCTTGAATAGAAATGCATGTTCACTCCTGAAATGAGCACCTTTTTAAAATGAGCCAAATTGAAGCAAAACACATTGTTGGAGTGTCAGAATGCATAGAAAGAAGGCAAGTAAGCATTCTATGGCTTTATTTCGCTTAATTGCTTACTCTTGAGTAGAAATGCATATTCACTCCTGAAATAAGCACCTTTGTAAAATGAGCCAAATTTAAGCAAAACACGTTGTTGGAGTGTCAGAATGCATAGAAAGAAGGCAAAAAAGCGTTCTATAGGTTTATTTCGCTTAGTTCCTTACTCTTGAGTAGAACTGCATCCGCACTCCAGAAATAAGCACCTTCATGAAATGAGCCAAATTGAAGCAGAACACATTGTTGGAGTGTCAGAATGCATAGATAGAAGGCAAATAAGCGTTCTATGGCTTTATTTCGCTTAGTTGCTTACTCTTGAATAGGAATGCATCTGCACTCCAGAAATGAGCACCTTTGTAAAATGAGCCAAATTGAAGCAGAACACATTGTTGGAGTGTCAGAATGCATAGAAAGAAGGCAAGTAAGCGTTCTATGGCTTTATTTCGCTTAGTTGCTTACTCTTGAGTAAAACTGCATGTTCACTCCAGAAATAAGCACCTTTGTAAAATGAGCCAAATTGAAGCAGAACACATTGTTGGAGTGGCAGAATGCAGAGATAGAAGGCAAATAAGCGTTCTATGGCTTTATTTCGCTTAGTTGCTTACTCTTGAGTAGAACTGCATGTTCACTCCTGAAATGAGCACCTTTGTAAAATGAGCCAAATTGAAGCAGAACACATTGTTGGAGTGTCAGAATGCATAGAAAGAAGGCAAGTAAGCGTTCTATGGCTTTATTTCGCTTAGTTGCTTATTCTTGAGTAGATCTGCATGTTCACTCCAGAAATAAGCACCTTTGCAAAATGAGCCAAATTGAAGCAGAACACATTGTTGGAGTGTCAGAATGCATAGATAGAAGGCAAATAAGCGTTCTATGGCTTTATTTCGCTTAATTGCTTACTCTTTAGTAGAAATGCATATTCACTCCTGAAATAAGCACCTTTGTAAAATGAGCCAATTGAAGCAGAACACATTGTTGGAGTGTCAGAATGCATAGATAGAAGGCAGATAAGCATTCTATGGCTTTATTTCGCTTAGTTGCTTACTCTTGAATAGAAATGCATCTGCACTCCAGTAATAAGCACCTTTGTAAAATGAGCCAAATTGAAGCAGAACACATTGTTGGAGTGTCAGAATGCATAGAAAGAAGACAAATAAGCGTTCTATGGCTTTAATTCGCTTAGTTGCTTATTCTTGAGTAGAACTGCATGTTCACTCCAGAAATAAGCACCTTTGTAAAATGAGCCAAATTGAAGCTGAACACATTGTTGGAGTGTCAGAATGCATAGATAGAAGGCAAATAAGCGTTCTATGGCTTTATTTCGCTTAATTGCTTACTCTTTAGTAGAAATGCATATTCACTCCTGAAATAAGCACCTTTGTAAAATGAGCCAATTGAAGCATAACACATTGTTGGAGTGTCAGAATGCATAGATAGAAGGCAGATAAGCATTCTATGGCTTTATTTCGCTTAGTTGCTTACTCTTGAATAGAAATGCATATGCACTCCAGTAATAAGCACCTTTTTAAAATGAGCCATATTGAAGCAGAACACATTGTTGGAGTGTCAGAATGCATAGAAAGAAGGCAAGTAAGCGTTCTATGGCTTTATTTCGCTTAGTTGCTTACTCTTGAGTAGAAATGCATCTGCACTCCAGTAATAAGCACCTTTGTAAAATGAGCCAATTGAAGCATAACACATTGTTGGAGTGTCAGAATGCATAGATAGAAGGCAAATAAGCATTCTATAGCTTTACTTCACTTAGTTGCTTACTCTTGAGTAGAACTGCATGTTCACTCCAGAAATAAGCACCTTTGTAAAATGAGCCAAATTGAAGCAGAACACATTGTTGGAGTGTCAGAATGCATAGATAGAAGGCAAATAAGCGTTCTATGGCTTTTTTTCGCTTAGTTGCTTACTCTTGAATAGAAAGGCATCTGCACTCCAGAAATGAGCACCTTTGTAAAATGAGCCAAATTGAAGCAGAACACATTGTTGGAGTGTCAGAATGCATAGAAAGAAGGCAAGTAAGCGTTCTATGGCTTTATTTTGCTTAGTTGCTTACTCTTGAGTAGAACTGCATGTTCACTCCAGAAATAAGCACCTTTGTAAAATGAGCCAAATTGAAGCAGAACACATTGTTGGAGTGTCAGAATGCAGAGATAGAAGGTAAATAAGCGTTCTATGGCTTTATTTTGCTTAGTTGCTTACTCTTGAGTAGAACTGCATATTCACTCCAGAAATGAGCACCTTTTAAAATGAGCCAAATTGAAGCAGAACACATTGTTGGAGTGTCAGAATGCATAGAAAGAAGGCAAGTAAGCGTTCTATGGCTTTATTTCGCTTAGTTGCTTATTCTTGAGTAGAACTGCATGTTCACTCCAGAAATAAGCACCTTGGTAAAATGAGCCAAATTGAAGCAGAACACATTGTTGGAGTGTCAGAATGCATAGATAGAAGGCAAATAAGCGTTCTATGGCTTTATTTCGCTTAATTGCTTACTCTTGAGTAGAAATGCATATTCACTCCTGAAATAAGCACCTTTGTAAAATGAGCCAATTGAAGCATAACACATTGTTGGAGTGTCAGAATGCATAGATAGAAGGCAGATAAGCATTCTATGGCTTTATTTCGCTTAGTTGCTTACTCTTGAATAGAAATGCATGTTCACTCCTGAAATGAGCACCTTTTTAAAATGAGCCAAATTGAAGCAGAACACATTGTTGGAGTGTCAGAATGCATAGAAAGAAGGCAAGTAAGCATTCTATGGCTTTATTTCGCTTAATTGCTTACTCTTGAGTAGAAATGCATATTCACTCCTGAAATAAGCACCTTTGTAAAATGAGCCAAATTTAAGCAAAACACGTTGTTGGAGTGTCAGAATGCATAGAAAGAAGGCAAAAAAGCGTTCTATAGGTTTATTTCGCTTAGTTCCTTACTCTTGAGTAGAACTGCATGTTCACTCCAGAAATAAGCACCTTTGTAAAATGAGCCAAATTGAAGCAGAACACATTGTTGGAGTGTCAGAATGCATAGATAGAAGGCAAATAAGCGTTCTATGGCTTTATTTCGCTTAGTTGCTTACTCTTGAATAGGAATGCATCTGCACTCCAGAAATGAGCACCTTTGTAAAATGAGCCAAATTGAAGCAGAACACATTGTTGGAGTGTCAGAATGCATAGAAAGAAGGCAAGTAAGCGTTCTATGGCTTTATTTCGCTTAGTTGCTTACTCTTGAGTAAAACTGCATGTTCACTCCAAAAATAAGCACCTTTGTAAAATGAGCCAAATTGAAGCAGAACACATTGTTGGAGTGTCAGAATGCAGAGATAGAAGGCAAATAAGCGTTCTATGGCTTTATTTCGCTTAGTTGCTTACTCTTGAGTAGAACTGCATGTTCACTCCTGAAATGAGCACCTTTGTAAAATGAGCCAAATTGAAGCAGAACACATTGTTGGAGTGTCAGAATGCATAGAAAGAAGGCAAGTAAGCGTTCTATGGCTTTATTTCGCTTAGTTGCTTATTCTTGAGTAGATCTGCATGTTCACTCCAGAAATAAGCACCTTTGTAAAATGAGCCAAATTGAAGCAGAACACATTGTTGGAGTGTCAGAATGCATAGATAGAAGGCAAATAAGCGTTCTATGGCTTTATTTCGCTTAATTGCTTACTCTTTAGTAGAAATGCATATTCACTCCTGAAATAAGCACCTTTGTAAAATGAGCCAATTGAAGCAGAACACATTGTTGGAGTGTCAGAATGCATAGATAGAAGGCAGATAAGCATTCTATGGCTTTATTTCGCTTAGTTGCTTACTCTTGAATAGAAATGCATCTGCACTCCAGTAATAAGCACCTTTTTAAAATGAGCCAAATTGAAGCAGAACACATTGTTGGAGTGTCAGAATGCATAGAAAGAAGGCAAGTAAGCGTTCTATGGCTTTATTTCGCTTAGTTGCTTACTCTTGAGTAGAAATGCATCTGCACTCCAGTAATAAGCACCTTTGTAAAATGAGCCAATTGAAGCATAACACATTGTTGGAGTGTCAGAATGCATAGATAGAAGGCAAATAAGCATTCTATAGCTTTATTTCACTTAGTTGCTTACTCTTGAGTAGAACTGCATGTTCACTCCAGAAATAAGCACCTTTGTAAAATGAGCCAAATTGAAGCAGAACACATAGTTGGAGTGTCAGAATGCATAGATAGAGGGCAAATAAGCGTTCTATGGCTTTATTTCGCTTAGTTGCTTACTCTTGAATAGGAATGCATCTGCACTCCAGAAATGAGCACCTTTGTAAAATGAGCCAAATTGAAGCAGAACACATTGTTGGAGTGTCAGAATGCATAGATAGAAGGCAGATAAGCATTCTATGGCTTTATTTCGCTTAGTTGCTTACTCTTGAATAGAAATGCATATGCACTCCAGTAATAAGCACCTTTTTAAAATGAGCCATATTGAAGCAGAACACATTGTTGGAGTGTCAGAATGCATAGAAAGAAGGCAAGTAAGCGTTCTATGGCTTTATTTCGCTTAGTTGCTTACTCTTGAGTAGAAATGCATCTGCACTCCAGTAATAAGCACCTTTGTAAAATGAGCCAATTGAAGCATAACACATTGTTGGAGTGTCAGAATGCATAGATAGAAGGCAAATAAGCATTCTATAGCTTTATTTCACTTAGTTGCTTACTCTTGCGTAGAACTGCATGTTCACTCCAGAAATAAGCACCTTTGTAAAATGAGCCAAATTGAAGCAGAACACATTGTTGGAGTGTCAGAATGCATAGATAGAAGGAAAATAAGCGTTCTATGGCTTTTTTTCGCTTAGTTGCTTACTCTTGAATAGAAAGGCATCTGCACTCCAGAAATGAGCACCTTTGTAAAATGAGCCAAATTGAAGCAGAACACATTGTTGGAGTGTCAGAATGCATAGAAAGAAGGCAAGTAAGCGTTCTATGGCTTTATTTTGCTTAGTTGCTTACTCTTGAGTAGAACTGCATGTTCACTCCAGAAATAAGCACCTTTGGAAAATGAGCCAAATTGAAGCAGAACACATTGTTGGAGTGTCAGAATGCAGAGATAGAAGGTAAATAAGCGTTCTATGGCTTTATTTTGCTTAGTTGCTTACTCTTGAGTAGAACTGCATGTTCACTCCAGAAATGAGTACCTTTTAAAATGAGCCAAATTGAAGCAGAACACATTGTTGGAGTGTCAGAATGCATAGAAAGAAGGCAAGTAAGCGTTCTATGGCTTTATTTCGCTTAGTTGCTTATTCTTGAGTAGAACTGCATGTTCACTCCAGAAATAAGCACCTTTGTAAAATGAGCCAAATTGAAGCAGAACACATTGTTGGAGTGTCAGAATGCATAGATAGAAGGCAAATAAGCGTTCTATGGCTTTATTTCGCTTAATTGCTTACTCTTGAGTAGAAATGCATATTCACTCCTGAAATAAGCACCTTTGTAAAATGAGCCAATTGAAGCATAACACATTGTTGGAGTGTCAGAATGCATAGATAGAAGGCAGATAAGCATTCTATGGCTTTATTTCGCTTAGTTGCTTACTCTTGAATAGAAATGCATGTTCACTCCTGAAATGAGCACCTTTTTAAAATGAGCCAAATTGAAGCAGAACACATTGTTGGAGTGTCAGAATGCATAGAAAGAAGGCAAGTAAGCATTCTATGGCTTTATTTCGCTTAATTGCTTACTCTTGAGTAGAAATGCATATTCACTCCTGAAATAAGCACCTTTGTAAAATGAGCCAAATTTAAGCAAAACACGTTGTTGGAGTGTCAGAATGCATAGAAAGAAGGCAAAAAAGCGTTCTATAGGTTTATTTCGCTTAGTTCCTTACTCTTGAGTAGAACTGCATGTTCACTCCAGAAATAAGCACCTTTGTAAAATGAGCCAAATTGAAGCAGAACACATTGTTGGAGTGTCAGAATGCATAGAAAGAAGGCAAGTAAGCGTTCTATGGCTTTATTTCGCTTAGTTGCTTATTCTTGAGTAGAACTGCATGTTCACTCCAGAAATAAGCACCTTTGTAAAATGAGCCAAATTGAAGCAGAACACATTGTTGGAGTGTCAGAATGCATAGATAGAAGGCAAATAAGCGTTCTATGGCTTTATTTCGCTTAATTGCTTACTCTTTAGTAGAAATGCATATTCACTCCTGAAATAAGCACCTTTGTAAAATGAGCCAATTGAAGCAGAAAACATTGTTGGAGTGTCAGAATGCATAGATAGAAGGCAGATAAGCATTCTATGGCTTTATTTCGCTTAGTTGCTTACTCTTGAATAGAAATGCATCTGCACTCCAGTAATAAGCACCTTTTTAAAATGAGCCAAATTGAAGCAGAACACATTGTTGGAGTGTCAGAATGCATAGAAAGAAGGCAAGTAAGCGTTCTATGGCTTTATTTCGCTTAGTTGCTTACTCTTGAGTAGAAATGCATCTGCACTCCAGTAATAAGCACCTTTGTAAAATGAGCCAATTGAAGCATAACACATTGTTGGAGTGTCAGAATGCATAGATAGAAGGCAAATAAGCATTCTATAGCTTTATTTCACTTAGTTGCTTACTCTTGAGTAGAACTGCATGTTCACTCCAGAAATAAGCACCTTTGTAAAATGAGCCAAATTGAAGCAGAACACATTGTTGGAGTGTCAGAATGCATAGATAGAGGGCAAATAAGCGTTCTATGGCTTTATTTCGCTTAGTTGCTTACTCTTGAATAGGAATGCATCTGCACTCCAGAAATGAGCACCTTTGTAAAATGAGCCAAATTGAAGCAGAACACATTGTTGGAGTGTCAGAATGCATAGAAAGAAGGCAAGTAAGCGTTCTATGGCTTTATTTCGCTTAGTTGCTTACTCTTGAGTAGAACTGCATGTTCACTCCAGAAATAAGCACCTTTGTAAAATAAGCCAAATAGAAGCAGAACACATTGTTGGAGTGTCAGAATGCAGAGATAGAAGGCAAATAAGCGTTCTATGGCTTTATTTCGCTTAGTTGCTTACTCTTGAGTAGAACTGCATGTTCACTCCAGAAATGAGCACCTTTGTAAAATGAGCCAAATTGAAGCAGAACACATTGTTGGAGTGTCAGAATGCATAGATAGGAGGCAAATAAGCGTTCTATGGCTTTATTTCGCTTAATTGCTTACTCTTGAGTAGAAATGCATATTCACTCCTGAAATAAGCACCTTTGTAAAATGAGCCAATTGAAGCATAACACATTGTTGGAGTGTCAGAATGCATAGATAGAAGGCAGATAAGCATTCTATGGCTTTATTTCGCTTAGTTGCTTACTCTTGAATAGAAATGCATCTGCACTCCAGTAATAAGCACCTTTTTAAAATGAGCCAAATTGAAGCAGAACACATTGTTGGAGTGTCAGAATGCATAGAAAGAAGGCAAGTAAGCGTTCTATGGCTTTATTTCGCTTAGTTGCTTACTCTTTAGTAGAAATGCATCTGCACTCCAGTAATAAGCACCTTTTTAAAATGAGCCAAATTGAAGCAGAACACATTGTTGGAGTGTCAGAATGCATAGATAGAAGGCAAAAAAGCGTTCTATATGTTTATTTCACTTAGTTGCTTACTCTTGAGTAGAACTGCATGTTCACTCCATAAATAAGCACCTTTGTAAAATGAGCCAAATTGAAGCAGAACACATTGTTGGAGTGTCAGAATGCATGGATAGAAGGCACATAAGCGTTCTATGGCTTTATTTCGCTTAGTTGCTTACTCTTGAGTAGAACTGCATGTTCACTCCAGAAATGAGCACCTTTGTAAACTGAGCCAAATTTTAGCAAAACACATTGTTGGAGTGTGAGAATGCATAGATAGAAGGCAAATAAGCGTTCTATGGCTTTATTTCGCTTAGTTGCTTACTCTTGAGTAAAACTGCATGTTCACTCCAGAAATAAGCACCTTTGTAAATTGAGCCATATTGAAGCAGAACACATTGATGGAGTGTCAGAATGCATAGATAGAAGGCAAATAAGCGTTCTATGGCTTTATTTCGCTTAGTTGCTTACTCTTGAGTAGAACTGCATCAGCACTCCAGGAATATGCACCGTTGTAAATTGAGCCAAATTTAAGCAAAACACGTTGTTGGAGTGTCAGAATGCATGGATAGAAGGCAAATAAGCGTTCTATGGCTTTATTTTGCTTAGTTGCTTACTCCTGAGTAGAACTGCATGTTCACTCCAGAAATAAGCACCTTTGTAAAATGAGCCAAATTGAAGCAAAACACATTGTTGGAGTGTCAGAATGCATAGATAGAAGGCAAATAAGCGTTCTATGGCTTTATTTCGCTTAATTGCTTACTCTTTGGTAGAAATGCATATTCACTCCTGAAATAAGCACCTTTGTAAAATGAGCCAATTGAAGCATAACACATTGTTGGAGTGTCAGAATGCATAGATAGAAGGCAGATAAGCATTCTATGGCTTTATTTCGCTTAGTTGCTTACTCTTGAATAGAAATGCATCTGCACTCCAGTAATAAGCACCTTTTTAAAATGAGCCAAATTGAAGCAGAACACATTGTTGGAGTGTCAGAATGCATAGAAAGAAGACAAGTAAGCGTTCTATGGCTTTAATTCGCTTAGTTGCTTATTCTTGAGTAGAAATGCATGTTCACTCCAGAAATAAGCACCTTTGTAAAATGAGCCAAATTGAAGCTGAACACATTGTTGGAGTGTCAGAATGCATAGATAGAAGGCAAATAAGCGTTCTATGGCTTTATTTCGCTTAATTGCTTACTCTTTAGTAGAAATGCATATTCACTCCTGAAATAAGCACCTTTGTAAAATGAGCCAATTGAAGCATAACACATTGTTGGAGTGTCAGAATGCATAGATAGAAGGCAGATAAGCATTCTATGGCTTTATTTCGCTTAGTTGCTTACTCTTGAATAGAAATGCATCTGCACTCCAGTAATAAGCACCTTTGTAAAATGAGCCAATTGAAGCATAACACATTGTTGGAGTGTCAGAATGCATAGATAGAAGGCAAATAAGCATTCTATAGCTTTATTTCACTTAGTTGCTTACTCTTGAGTAGAACTGCATGTTCACTCCAGAAATAAGCACCTTTGTAAAATGAGCCAAATTGAAGCAGAACACATTGTTGGAGTGTCAGAATGCATAGATAGAAGGCAAATAAGCGTTCTATGGCTTTTTTTCGCTTAGTTGCTTACTCTTGAATAGAAAGGCATCTGCACTCCAGAAATGAGCACCTTTGTAAAATGAGCCAAATTGAAGCAGAACACATTGTTGGAGTGTCAGAATGCATAGAAAGAAGGCAAGTAAGCGTTCTATGGCTTTATTTTGCTTAGTTGCTTACTCTTGAGTAGAACTGCATGTTCACTCCAGAAATAAGCACCTTTGTAAAATGAGCCAAATTGAAGCAGAACACATTGTTGGAGTGTCAGAATGCAGAGATAGAAGGTAAATAAGCGTTCTATGGCTTTATTTTGCTTAGTTGCTTACTCTTGAGTAGAACTGCATGTTCACTCCAGAAATGAGCACCTTTTAAAATGAGCCAAATTGAAGCAGAACACATTGTTGGAGTGTCAGAATGCATAGAAAGAAGGCAAGTAAGCGTTCTATGGCTTTATTTCGCTTAGTTGCTTATTCTTGAGTAGAACTGCATGTTCACTCCAGAAATAAGCACCTTTGTAAAATGAGCCAAATTGAAGCAGAACACATTGTTGGAGTGTCAGAATGCATAGATAGAAGGCAAATAAGCGTTCTATGGCTTTATTTCGCTTAATTGCTTACTCTTGAGTAGAAATGCATATTCACTCCTGAAATAAGCACCTTTGTAAAATGAGCCAATTGAAGCATAACACATTGTTGGAGTGTCAGAATGCATAGATAGAAGGCAGATAAGCATTCTATGGCTTTATTTCGCTTAGTTGCTTACTCTTGAATAGAAATGCATCTGCACTCCAGTAATAAGCACCTTTTTAAAATGAGCCAAATTGAAGCAGAACACATTGTTGGAGTGTCAGAATGCATAGAAAGAAGGCAAGTAAGCGTTCTATGGCTTTATTTTGCTTAGTTGCTTACTCTTTAGTAGAAATGCATCTGCACTCCAGTAATAAGCACCTTTTTAAAATGAGCCAAATTGAAGCAGAACACATTGTTGGAGTGTCAGAATACATAGAAAGAAGGAAAGTAAGCGTTCTATGGCTTTATTTCACTCAGTTGCTTACTCTTGAGTAGAAATGCATCTGCACTCCAGTAATAAGCACCTTTTTAAAATGAGCCAATTGAAGCAGAACACATTGTTGGAGTGTCAGAATGCATTGATAGAAGGCAAATAAGCGTTCTATGGCTTTATTTCGCTTAGTTGCTTATTCTTGAGTAGAACTGCATGTTCACTCCAGAAATAAGCACCTTTGTAAAATGAGCCAATTGAAGCAGAACACATTGTTGGAGTGTCAGAATGCATAGATAGAAGGCAGATAAGCGTTCTATGGCTTTATTTCGCTTAGTTGCTTACTCTTGAATAGAAATGCATCTGCACTCCACAAATGAGCACCTTTGTAAAATGAGCCAAATTTAAGCAAAACACATTGTTGGAGTGTCAGAATGCATAGATAGAAGGCAAATAAGCGTTCTATGGCTTTATTTCGCTTAGTTGCTTACTCTTGAGTAGAACTGCTTGTTCACTCCAGAAATAAGCACCTTTGTAAATTGAGCCATATTGAAGCAGAACACATTGATGGAGTGTCAGAATGCATAGATAGAAGGCAAACAAGCGTTCTATGGCTTTATTTCGCTTAGTTGCTTACTCTTGAGTAGAACTGCATCTGCACTCCTGAAATATGCACCGTTGTAAATTGAGCCAATTTTAAGCAAAACACGTTGTTGGAGTGTCAGAATGCATAGATAGAAGGCAAAAAAGCGTTCTATAGGTTTATTTCGCTTAGTTCCTTACTCTTGAGTAGAACTGCATGTTCACTCCAGAAATAAGCACCTTTGTAAAATGAGCCAAATTGAAGCAGAACACATTGTTGGAGTGTCAGAATGCATAGATAGAAGGCAAATAAGCGTTCTATGGCTTTATTTCGCTTAGTTCCTTACTCTTGAGTAGAAATGCATATTCACTCCAGAAATAAGCACCTTTGTAAAATGAGCCAAATTGAAGCAGAACACATTGTTGGAGTGTCAGAATGCATAGATGGAAGGCAAATAAGCGTTCTATGGCTTTATTTCGCTTAGTTGCTTACTCTTGAATAGGAATGCATCTGCACTCCAGAAATGAGCACCTTTGTAAAATGAGCCAAATTGAAGCAGAACACATTGTAGGAGTGTCAGAATGCATAGAAAGAAGGCAAGTAAGCGTTCTATGGCTTTATTTCCCTTAGTTGCTTACTCTTGAGTAGAACTGCATGTTCACTCCAGAAATAAGCACCTTTGTAAAATGAGCCAAATTGAAGCAGAACACATTGTTGGAGTGTCAGAATGCATAGAAAGAAGGCAAGTAAGCGTTCTATGGCTTTATTTCGCTTAGTTGCTTATTCTTGAGTAGAACTGCATGTTCACTCCAGAAATAAGCACCTTTGTAAAATGAGCCAAATTGAACATTGTTGGAGTGTCAGAATGCATAGATAGAAGGCAGATAAGCATTCTATGGCTTTATTTCGCTTAGTTGCTTACTCTTGAATAGAAATGCATCTGCACTCCAGTAATAAGCACCTTTTAAAAATGAGCCAAATTGGAGCAGAACACATTGTTGGAGTGTCAGAATGCATAGATAGAAGGCAAAAAAAGCGTTCTATATGTTTATTTCACTTAGTTGCTTACTCTTGAGTAGAACCGCATGTTCACTCCAGAAATAAGCACCTTTGTAACATGAGCCAAATTGAAGCAGAACACATTGTTGGAGTGTCAGAATGCATGGATAGAAGGCACATACGCGTTCTATGGCTTTATTTCGCTTAGTTGCTTACTCTTGAGTAGAACTGCATGTTCACTCCAGAAATGAGCACCTTTGTAAAATGAGCCAAATTTAAGCAAAACACATTGTTGGAGTGTCAGAATGCATAGATAGAAGGCAAATAAGCGTTCTATGGCTTTATTTCGCTTAGTTGCTTACTCTTGAGTAGAACTGCATGTTCACTCCAGAAATAAGCACCTTTGTAAATTGAGCCATATTGAAGCAGAACACATTGATGGAGTGTCAGAATGCATAGATAGAAGGCAAATAAGCGTTCTATGGCTTTATTTCGCTTAGTTGCTTACTCTTAAGTAGAACTGCATCAGCACTCCAGAAATATGCACCGTTGTAAATTGAGCCAAATTTAAGCAAAACACGTTGTTGGAGTGTCAGAATGCATGGATAGAAGGCAAATAAGCGTTCTATGGCTTTATTTCGCTTAGTTGCTTACTCCTGAGTAGAAATGCATCTGCACTCCTGAAATAAGCACCTTTGTAAAATGAGCCAAATTGAAGCAGAACACATTGTTGGAGTGTCAGAATGCATAGATAGAAGGCAAATAAGCGTTCTGTGGCTTTATTTCGCTTAGTTGCTTACTGTTGAGTAGAACTGCATGTTCACTCCAGAAATAAGCACCTTTGTAAAATGAGCCAAATTGAAGCAGAACACATTTTTGGAGTGTCAGAATACATAGAAAGAAGGAAAGTAAGCGTTCTATGGCTTTATTTCACTTAGTTGCTTACTCTTGAGTAGAAATGCATCTGCACTCCAGTAATAAGCACCTTTTTAAAATGAGCCAATTGAAGCAGAACACATTGTTGGAGTGTCAGAATGCATGGATAGAAGGCAAATAAGCGTTCTATGGCTTTATTTCACTGTTGCTTACTCTTGAGTAGAACTGCATGTTCACTCCAGAAATAAGCACCTTTGTAAAATGAGCCAAATTGAAGCAGAACACATTGTTGGAGTGTCAGAATGCATAGATAGAAGGCAAATAAGCGTTCTATGGCTTTATTTCGCTTAGTTGCTTACTCTTGAGTATAAATGCATATTCACTCCTGAAATAAGCACCTTTGTAAAATGAGCCAATTGAAGCAGAACACATTGTTGGAGTGTCAGAATGCATAGATAGAAGGCAGATAAGCGTTCTATGGCTTTATTTCGCTTAGTTGCTTACTCTTGAATAGAAATGCATCTGCACTCCACAAATGAGCACCTTTGTAAAATGAGCCAAATTGAAGCAGAACACAGTGTTGGAGTGTCAGAATGCATAGAAAGAAGGCAAGTAAGCGTTCTATGGCTTTATTTCGCTTAGTTGCTTACTCTTGAGTAGAACTGCATGTTCACTCCAGAAATAAGCACCTTTGTAAAATGAGCCAAATTGAAGCATAACACATTGTTGGAGTGTCAGAATGCATAGATAGAAGGCAGATAAGCATTCTATGGCTTTATTTCGCTTAGTTGCTTACTCTTGAATAGAAATGCATGTTCACTCCTGAAATGAGGACCTTTTTAAAATGAGCCAAATTGAAGCAGAACACATTGTTGGAGTGTCAGAATGCATAGAAAGAAGGCAAGTAAGCATTCTATGGCTTTATTTCGCTTAATTGCTTACTCTTGAGTAGAAATGCATATTCACTCCTGAAATAAGCACCTTTGTAAAATGAACCAAATTTAAGCAAAACACGTTGTTGGAGTGTCAGAATGCATAGAAAGAAGGCAAAAAAGCGTTCTATAGGTTTATTTCGCTTAGTTCCTTACTCTTGAGTAGAACTGTATGTTCACTCCAGAAATAAGCACCTTTGTAAAATGAGCCAAATTGAAGCAGAACACATTGTTGGAGTGTCAGAATGCATAGATAGAAGGCAAATAAGCGTTCTATGGCTTTATTTCGCTTAGTTGCTTACTCTTGAGTAGAACTGGATGTTCACTCCAGAAATAAGCACCTTTGTAAATTGAGCCATATTGAAGCAGAACACATTGATGGAGTGTCAGAATGCATAGATAGAAGGCAAACAAGCGTTCTATGGCTTTATTTCGCTTAGTTGCTTACTCTTGAGTAGAACTGCATCTGCACTCCTGAAATATGCACCGTTGTAAATTGAGCCAATTTTAAGCAAAACACGTTGTTGGAGTGTCAGAATGCATAGATAGGAGGCAAAAAAGCGTTCTATAGGTTTATTTCGCTTAGTTCCTTACTCTTGAGTAGAACTGCATGTTCACTCCAGAAATAAGCACCTTTGTAAAATGAGCCAAATTGAAGCAGAACACATTGTTGGAGTGTCAGAATGCATAGATAGAAGGCAAATAAGCGTTCTATGGCTTTATTTCGCTTAGTTCCTTACTCTTGAGTAGAAATGCATATTCACTCCAGAAATAAGCACCTTTGTAAAATGAGCCAAATTGAAGCAGAACACATTGTTGGAGTGTCAGAATGCATAGATAGGAGGCAAATAAGCGTTCTATGGCTTTATTTCGCTTAGTTGCTTACTCTTGAATAGGAATGCATCTGCACTCCAGAAATGAGCACCTTTGTAAAATGAGCCAAATTGAAGCAGAACACATTGTAGGAGTGTCAGAATGCATAGAAAGAAGGCAAGTAAGCGTTCTATGGCTTTATTTCGCTTAGTTGCTTACTCTTGAGTAGAACTGCATGTTCACTCCAGAAATAAGCACCTTTGTAAAATGAGCCAAATTGAAGCAGAACACATTGTTGGAGTGTCAGAATGCAGAGATAGAAGGCAAATAAGCGTTCTATGGCTTTATTTCGCTTAGTTGCTTACTCTTGAGTAGAACCGCATGTTCACTCCTGAAATGAGCACCTTTGTAAAATGAGCCAAATTGAAGCAGAACACATTGTTGGAGTGTCAGAATGCATAGAAAGAAGGCAAGTAAGCGTTCTATGGCTTTATTTCGCTTAGTTGCTTATTCTTGAGTAGAACTGCATGTTCACTCCAGAAATAAGCACCTTTGTAAAATGAGCCAAATTGAACATTGTTGGAGTGTCAGAATGCATAGATAGAAGGCAGATAAGCATTCTATGGCTTTATTTCGCTTAGTTGCTTACTCTTGAATAGAAATGCATCTGCACTCCAGTAATAAGCACCTTTTAAAAATGAGCCAAATTGGAGCAGAACACATTGTTGGAGTGTCAGAATGCATAGATAGAAGGCAAAAAAAGCGTTCTATATGTTTATTTCACTTAGTTGCTTACTCTTGAGTAGAACCGCATGTTCACTCCAGAAATAAGCACCTTTGTAACATGAGCCAAATTGAAGCAGAACACATTGTTGGAGTGTCAGAATGCATGGATAGAAGGCACATAAGCGTTCTATGGCTTTATTTCGCTTAGTTGCTTACTCTTGAGTAGAACTGCATGTTCACTCCAGAAATGAGCACCTTTGTAAAATGAGCCAAATTTAAGCAAAACACATTGTTGGAGTGTCAGAATGCATAGATAGAAGGCAAATAAGCGTTCTATGGCTTTATTTCGCTTAGTTGCTTACTCTTGAGTAGAACTGCATGTTCACTCCAGAAATAAGCACCTTTGTAAATTGAGCCATATTGAAGCAGAACACATTGATGGAGTGTCAGAATGCATAGATAGAAGGCAAATAAGCGTTCTATGGCTTTATTTCGCTTAGTTGCTTACTCTTAAGTAGAACTGCATCAGCACTCCAGAAATATGCACCGTTGTAAATTGAGCCAAATTTAAGCAAAACACGTTGTTGGAGTGTCAGAATGCATGGATAGAAGGCAAATAAGCGTTCTATGGCTTTATTTCGCTTAGTTGCTTACTCCTGAGTAGAAATGCATCTGCACTCCTGAAATAAGCACCTTTGTAAAATGAGCCAAATTGAAGCAGAACACATTGTTGGAGTGTCAGAATGCATAGATAGAAGGCAAATAAGCGTTCTGTGGCTTTATTTCGCTTAGTTGCTTACTGTTGAGTAGAACTGCATGTTCACTCCAGAAATAAGCACCTTTGTAAAATGATCCAAATTGAAGCAGAACACATTTTTGGAGTGTCAGAATACATAGAAAGAAGGAAAGTAAGCGTTCTATGGCTTTATTTCACTTAGTTGCTTACTCTTGAGTAGAAATGCATCTGCACTCCAGTAATAAGCACCTTTTTAAAATGAGCCAATTGAAGCAGAACACATTGTTGGAGTGTCAGAATGCATGGATAGAAGGCAAATAAGCGTTCTATGGCTTTATTTCACTGTTGCTTACTCTTGAGTAGAACTGCATGTTCACTCCAGAAATAAGCACCTTTGTAAAATGAGCCAAATTGAAGCAGAACACATTGTTGGAGTGTCAGAATGCATAGATAGAAGGCAAATAAGCGTTCTATGGCTTTATTTCGCTTAGTTGCTTACTCTTGAGTAGAAATGCATATTCACTCCTGAAATAAGCACCTTTGTAAAATGAGCCAATTGAAGCAGAACACATTGTTGGAGTGTCAGAATGCATAGATAGAAGGCAGATAAGCGTTCTATGGCTTTATTTCGCTTAGTTGCTTACTCTTGAATAGAAATGCATCTGCACTCCACAAATGAGCACCTTTGTAAAATGAGCCAAATTGAAGCAGAACACATTGTTGGAGTGTCAGAATGCATAGAAAGAAGGCAAGTAAGCGTTCTATGGCTTTATTTCGCTTAGTTGCTTACTCTTGAGTAGAACTGCATGTTCACTCCAGAAATAAGCACCTTTGTAAAATGAGCCAAATTGAAGCATAACACATTGTTGGAGTGTCAGAATGCACAGATAGAAGGCAGATAAGCATTCTATGGCTTTATTTCGCTTAGTTGCTTACTCTTGAATAGAAATGCATGTTCACTCCTGAAATGAGCACCTTTTTAAAATGAGCCAAATTGAAGCAGAACACATTGTTGGAGTGTCAGAATGCATAGAAAGAAGGCAAGTAAGCATTCTATGGCTTTATTTCGCTTAATTGCTTACTCTTGAGTAGAAATGCATATTCACTCCTGAAATAAGCACCTTTGCAAAATGAGCCAAATTTAAGCAAAACACGTTGTTGGAGTGTCAGAATGCATAGAAAGAAGGCAAAAAAGCGTTCTATAGGTTTATTTCGCTTAGTTCCTTACTCTTGAGTAGAACTGCATGTTCACTCCAGAAATAAGCACCTTTGTAAAATGAGCCAAATTGAAGCAGAACACATTGTTGGAGTGTCAGAATGCATAGATAGAAGGCAAATAAGCGTTCTATGGCTTTATTTCGCTTAGTTGCTTACTCTTGAGTAGAACTGGATGTTCACTCCAGAAATAAGCACCTTTGTAAATTGAGGCATATTGAAGCAGAACACATTGATGGAGTGTCAGAATGCATAGATAGAAGGTAAATAAGCGTTCTATGGCTTTATTTCGCTTAGTTGCTTACTCTTGAGTAGAACTGCATCTGCACTCCTGAAATATGCACCGTTGTAAATTGAGCCAAATTTAAGCAAAACACGTTGTTGGAGTGTCAGAATGCATGGATAGAAGGGAAATAAGCGTTCTATGGCTTTATTTCGCTTAGTTGCTTACTCTTGAGAAGAACTGCATCAGCACTCCAGAAATATGCACCGTTGTAAATTGAGCCAAATTTAAGCAAAACACGTTGTTGGAGTGTCAGAATGCATGGATAGAAGGCAAATAAGCGTTCTATGGCTTTATTTCGCTTAGTTGCTTACTCTTGAGTAGAAATGCATCTGCACTCCTGAAATAAGCACCTTTGTAAAATGAGCCAAATTGAAGCAGAACACATTGTTGGAGTGTCAGAATGCATAGATAGAAGGCAAATAAGCGTTCTATGGCTTTATTTCGCTTAGTTGCTTACTGTTGAGTAGAACTGCAAGTTCACTCCAGAAATACGCACCTTTGTAAAATGAGCCAAATTGAAGCAGAACACATTTTTGGAGTGTCAAAATACATAGAAAGAAGGAAAGTAAGCGTTCTATGGCTTTATTTCGCTTAGTTGCTTACTCTTGAGTAGAACTGCATGTTCACTCCAGAAATAAGCACCTTCGTAAAATGAGCCAAATTGAAGCAGAACACATTGTTGGAGTGTCAGAATGCATAGATAGAGGGCACATAAGCGTTCTATGGCTTTATTTCACTTAGTTGCTTACTCTTGAGTAGAACTGCATCTGCACCGTTGTAAATTGAGCCAAATTTAAGCAAAACACGTTGTTGGAGTGTCAGAATGCATAGATAGAAGGCAAATAAGCGTTCTATGGCTTTATTTCGCTCAGTTGCTTACTCTTGAGTAGAAATGCATATTCACTCCTGAAATAAGCACCTTTGTAAAATGAGCCAATTGAAGCAGAACACATTGTTGGAGTGTCAGAATGCATAGAAAGAAGGCAAGTAAGCGTTCTATGGCTTTATTTCGCTTAGTTGCTTACTCTTGAGTAGAAATGCATCTGCACTCCAGTAATAAGCACCTTTTTAAAATGAGCCAAATTGAAGCAGAACACATTGTTGGAGTGTCAGAATGCATAGATAGAAGGCAAAAAAGCGTTCTATAGGTTTATTTCGCTTAATTCCTTACACTTGAGTAGAACTGCATGTTCACTCCAGAAATAAGCACCTTTGTAAAATGAGCCAAATTGAAGCAGAACACATTGTTGGAGTGTCAGAATGCATAGATAGAAGGCAAATAAGCGTTCTATGGCTTTATTTCGCTTAGTTGCTTACTCTTGAATAGAAATGCATCTGCACTCCAGAAATGAGCACCTTTGTAAAATGAGCCAAATTTAAGCAAAACACATTGTTGGATTGTCTGAATGCATAGATAGAAGGCACATAAGCGTTCTATGGCTTTATTTCGCTTAGTTGCTTACTCTTGAGTAGAACTGCATCTGCACTCCTGAAATATGCACCGTTGTAAATTGAGCCAAATTTAAGCAAAACATGTTGTTGGAGTGTCAGAATGCATAGATAGAAGGCAAATAAGCGTTCTATGGCTTTATTTCGCTTAGTTGCTTACTCTTGAGTAGAAATGCATATTCACTCCTGAAATAAGCACCTTTGTAAAATGAGCCAATTGAAGCAGAACACATTGTTGGAGTGTCAGAATGCATAGATAGAAGGCAGATAAGCATTCTATGGCTTTATTTCGCTTAGTTGCTTACTCTTGAGTAGAAATGCATGTTCACTCCTGAAATAAGCACCTTTGTAAAATGAGCCAAATTGATGCAGAACACATTGTTGGAGTGTCAGAATGCATAGAAAGAAGGCAAGTAAGCGTTCTATGGCTTTATTTCGCTTAGTTGCTTACTCTTGAGTAGAAATGCATCTGCACTCCAGTAATAAGCACCTTTTTAAAATGAGCCAAATTGAAGCAGAACACATTGTTGGAGTGTCAGAATGCATAGATAGAAGGCAAAAAAGCGTTCTATAGGTTTATTTCGCTTAATTCCTTACTCTTGAGTAGAACTGCATGTTCACTCCAGAAATAAGCACCTTTGTAAAATGAGCCAAATTGAAGCAGAACACATTGTTGGAGTGTCAGAATGCATAGATAGAAGGCAAATAAGCGTTCTATGGCTTTATTTCGCTTAGTTGCTTACTTTTGAATAGAAATGCATCTGCACTCCAGAAATGAGCACCTTTGTAAAATGAGCCAAATTGAAGCAGAACACATTGTTGGAGTGTCAGAATGCATAGATAGAAGGCAAATAAGCGTTCTATGGCTTTATTTCGCTTAGTTGCTTACTCTTGAGTAGAACTGCATCTGCACTCCTGAAATATGCACCGTTGTAAATTGAGCCAAATTTAAGCAAAACACGTTGTTGGATTGTCAGAATGCATGGATAGAAGGCAAATAAGCGTTCTATGGCTTTATTTCGCTTAGTTGCTTACTCTTGAGTAGAACTGCATGTTCACTCCAGAAATAAGCACCTTTGTAAAATGAGCCAAATTGAAGCAGAACACATTGTTGGAGTGTCAGAATGCATAGATAGAAGGCAAATAAGCGTTCTATGGCTTTATTTTGCTTTGTTGCTTACTCTTGAGTAGAAATGCATATTCACTCCTGAAATAAGCACCTTTGTAAAATGAGCCAAATTGAAGCAGAACACATTGTTGGAGTGTCAGAATGCATAGATAGAAGGCAAATAAGCGTTCTATGGCTTTATTTCGCTTAGTTGCTTACTGTTGAGTAGAACTGCATGTTCACTCCAGAAATACGCACCTTTGTAAAATGAGCCAATTGTAGCAGAACACATTGTTGGAGTGTCAGAATGCATAGATAGAAGGCAAATAAGCGTTCTATGGCTTTATTTCGCTTAGTTGCTTACTCTTGAATAGGAATGCATCTGCACTCCAGAAATGAGCACCTTTGTAAAATGAGCCAAATTGAAGCAGAACACATTGTTGGAGTGTCAGAATGCATAGAAAGAAGGCAAGTAAGCGTTCTATGGCTTTATTTCACTTAGTTGCTTACTCTTTAGTAGAAATGCATATTCACTCCTGAAATAAGCACCTTTGTAAAATGAGCCAAATTGAAGCAGAACACATTGTTGGAGTGTCAGAATGCATAGATAGAAGGCAAATAAGCGTTCTATGGCTTTATTTCGCTTAGTTGCTTACTGTTGAGTAGAACTGCATGTTCACTCCAGAAATACGCACCTTTGTAAAATGAGCCAATTGTAGCAGAACACATTGTTGGAGTGTCAGAATGCAGAGATAGAAGGCAAATAAGCGTTCTATGGCTTTATTTCGCTTAGTTGCTTACTCTTGAATAGGAATGCATCTGCACTCCAGAAATGAGCACCTTTGTAAAATGAGCCAAATTGAAGCAGAACACATTGTTGGAGTGTCAGAATGCATAGAAAGAAGGCAAATAAGCGTTCTATGGCTTTATTTCGCTTAGTTGCTTACTCTTGAGTAGAACTGCATGTTCACTCCAGAAATAAGCACCTTTGTAAAATGAGCCAAATTGAAGCAGAACACATTGTTGGAGTGTCAGAATGCATAGATAGAAGGCACATAAGCGTTCTATGGCTTTATTTCGCTTAGTTGCTTACTCTTGAGTAGAACTGCATCTGCACTCCTGAAATATGCACCGTTGTAAATTGAGCCAAATTTAAGCAAAACACGTTGTTGGAGTGTCAGAATGCATAGATAGAAGGCAAATAAGCGTTCTATGGCTTTATTTCGCTTAGTTGCTTACTCTTGAGTAGAAATGCATATTCACTCCTGAAATAAGCACCTTTGTAAAATGAGCCAATTGAAGCAGAACACATTGTTGGAGTGTCAGAATGCATAGATAGAAGGCAGATAAGCATTCTATGGCTTTATTTCGCTTAGTTGCTTACTCTTGAATAGAAATGCATCTGCACTCCAGAAATGAGCACCTTTGTAAAATGAGCCAAATTGAAGCAGAACACATTGATGGAGTGTCGGAATGCATAGATAGAAGGCAAATAAGCGTTCTATGGCTTTATTTCGCTTAGTTGCTTACTCTTGAGTAGAACTGCATCAGCACTCAAGAAATATGCACCGTTGTAAATTGAGCCAAATTTAAGCAAAACACGTTGTTGGAGTGTCAGAATGCATGGATAGAAGGCAAATAAGCGTTCTATGGCTTTATTTCGCTTAGTTGCTTACTCCTGAGTAGAAATGCATCTGCACTCCTGAAATAAGCACCTTTGTAAAATGAGCCAAATTGAAGCAGAACACATTGTTGGAGTGTCAGAATGCATAGATAGAAGGCAAATAAGCGTTCTATGGCTTTATTTCGCTTAGTTGCTTACTGTTGAGTAGAATCGCATGTTAACTCCAGAAATAAGCACCTTTGTAAAATGAGCCAAATTGAAGCAGAACACATTTTTGGAGTGTCAGAATACATAGAAAGAAGGAAAGTAAGCGTTCTATGGCTTTATTTCATTTAGTTGCTTACTCTTGAGTAGAAATGCATCTTTACTCCAGTAATAAGCACCTTTTTAAAATGAGCCAATTGAAGCAGAACACATTGTTGGAGTGTCAGAATGCATAGATAGAAGGCAAATAAGCGTTCTATGGCTTTATTTCACTTAGTTGCTTACTCTTGAGTAGAACTGCATGTTCACTCCAGAAATAAGCACCTTTGTAAAATGAGCCAAATTGAAGCAGAACACATTGTTGGAGTGTCAGAATGCATAGATAGAAGGCAAATAAGCGTTCTATGGCATTATTTCGCTTAATTGCTTACTCTTTAGTAGAAATGCATATTCACTCCTGAAATAAGCACCTTTGTAAAATGAGCCAATTGAAGCAGAACACATTGTTGGAGTGTCAGAATGCATAGATAGAAGGCAGATAAGCATTCTATGGCTTTATTTCGCTTAGTTGCTTACTCTTGAATAGAAATGCATCTGCACTCCAGAAATGAGCACCTTTGTAAAATGAGCCAAATTGAAGCAGAACACATTGATGGAGTGTCGGAATGCATAGATAGAAGGCAAATAAGCGTTCTATGGCTTTATTTCGCTTAGTTGCTTACTCTTGAGTAGAACTGCATCAGCACTCCAGAAATATGCACCGTTGTAAATTGAGCCAAATTTAAGCAAAACACGTTGTTGGAGTGTCAGAATGCATGGATAGAAGGCAAATAAGCGTTCTATGGCTTTATTTCGCTTAGTTGCTTACTCCTGAGTAGAAATGCATCTGCACTCCTGAAATAAGCACCTTTGTAAAATGAGCCAAATTGAAGCAGAACACATTGTTGGAGTGTCAGAATGCATAGATAGAAGGCAAATAAGCGTTCTATGGCTTTATTTCGCTTAGTTGCTTACTGTTGAGTAGAATCGCATGTTAACTCCAGAAATAAGCACCTTTGTAAAATGAGCCAAATTGAAGCAGAACACATTTTTGGAGTGTCAGAATACATAGAAAGAAGGAAAGTAAGCGTTCTATGGCTTTATTTCATTTAGTTGCTTACTCTTGAGTAGAAATGCATCTTTACTCCAGTAATAAGCACCTTTTTAAAATGAGCCAATTGAAGCAGAACACATTGTTGGAGTGTCAGAATGCATAGATAGAAGGCAAATAAGCGTTCTATGGCTTTATTTCACTTAGTTGCTTACTCTTGAGTAGAACTGCATGTTCACTCCAGAAATAAGCACCTTTGTAAAATGAGCCAAATTGAAGCAGAACACATTGTTGGAGTGTCAGAATGCATAGATAGAAGGCAAATAAGCGTTCTATGGCTTTATTTCGCTTAGTTGCTTACTCTTGAGTAGAAATGCATATTCACTCCTGAAATAAGCACCTTTGTAAAATGAGCCAATTGAAGCAGAACACATAGTTGGAGTGTCAGAATGCATAGATAGAAGGCAGATAAGCCTTCTATGGCTTTATTTCGCTTAGTTGCTTACTCTTGAATAGAAATGCATCTGCACTCCACAAATGAGCACCTTTGTAAAATGAGCCAAATTGAAGCAGAACACATTGTTGGAGTGTCAGAATGCATAGAAAGAAGGCAAATAAGCCTTCTATGGCTTTATTTCACTTAGTTGCTTACTCTTGAGTAGAACTGCATGTTCACTCCAGAAATAAGCACCTTTGTAAAATGAGCCAAATTGAAGCAGAACACATTGTTGGAGTGTCAGAATACATAGATAGAAGGCACATAAGCGTTCTATGGCTTTATTTCGCTTAGTTGCTTACTCTTGAGTAGAACTGCATCTGCACTCCTGAAATATGCACCGTTGTAAATTGAGCCAAATTTAAGCAAAACACGTTGTTGGAGTGTCAGAATGCATACCGTGTTTCCCACATTTTAAGACACCGTCTTATATTAATTTTACTCAAGAAAATAAGCCTATGGCTTATTTTCGGGGGGTGTCTTTTTATTATTATTACTGTAAGTACCTCCTTACAACTAGTAAGAACTGTACACTGCTTTAAGAAAGCAGCGCTACAAATGAAGGCAGGAAAGAGGAAAGGCTTTTCTCCCGCCCTGCTTTCTCCCTCCTTGGCTCCCCTCCTTCCCTTTCAGGCGCACTGACCCAGACACGAGAAACCCACTCACACAAGCCGCCCGCAGCAACGAGCTGAGCCAGGCGGCGAGCGGAGCAGCGCCTTGCCTTGGACTGCATCCACCGCCTCCTCCTGGCGCCGTTAATGCTGCCACCACCACAGTTGCCCCTGCCATTTTTCTGCCGGAAAGGGGTCTGCGGGAATCAGGGCGAACCAACACGCAAGTGTCGAGCTCTTTTGCCCGGCTCTGCCCTTTACTTCCCGCTTCCTCCCGCCGCCGCTCTCCTTCGGGCCATGCGGCCCCAGAACGTTTCGGCGGCGCGGCTCCTCCCACCGCCTGTCACCCGCCGCCGCTCGCCTTCGGGCCATGCGGCCCCAGAACGTTTCGGCGTCGCGGCTCCTCCCGCCGCCTGTCACCCGCCGCCGCTCTGCTTCGGGCCATGCGGCCCCACATTCCGGCGGCGCGGAAGGGGCCAGCAGGGCTCCCGACGCCGAGGGGTTTTCCCGTCCGGGCGCTCGGCCCAAGTGAAAAAAAGTACTGGGAAGAGTGGAAAGGCTCCCAGCGTGGCTCGCCTGGTGACGCGCTCAATTCATGCACCCCCTCCCAACTGGTTTCAAGCCTCTCAAGGAAAGCAAGAAGGTACGTCTTATTTTCGGGGTATGTCTTATATTTCGCGAATGCATAAAAACCCTGCCATGGCTTACTTTATGACTACGTATTAAAAAAGGGGAAACACGGTAGATAGAAGGCAAATAAGCGTTCTATGGCTTTATTTCGCTTAGTTGCTTACTCTTGAGTAGAACTGCATGTTCACTCCAGAAATAAGCACCTTTGTAAATTGAGCCATATTGAAGCAGAACACATTGATGGAGTGTCAGAATGCATAGATAGAAGGCAAATAAGCGTTCTATGGCTTTATTTCGCTTAGTTGCTTACTCTTGAGAAGAACTGCATCTGCACTCCTGAAATATGCACCGTTGTAAATTGAGCCAAATTTAAGCAAAACACGTTGTTGGAGTGTCAGAATGCATGGATAGAAGGCAAATAAGCGTTCTATGGCTTTATTTCGCTTAGTTGCTTACTCTTGAGAAGAACTGCATCAGCACTCCTGAAATAAGCACCTTTGTAAAATGAGCCAAATTGAAGCAGAACACGTTGTTGGAGTGTCAGAATGCATAGATAGAAGGCAAATAAGCGTTCTATGGCTTTATTTCGCTTAGTTGCTTACTGTTGAGTAGAACTGCATGTTCACTCCAGAAATACGCACCTTTGTAAAATGAGCCAAATTGAAGCAGAACACATTTTTGGAGTGTCAAAATACATAGAAAGAAGGAAAGTAAGCGTTCTATGGCTTTATTTCGCTTAGTTGCTTACTCTTGAGTAGAAATGCATCTGCACTCCAGTAATAAGCACCTTTTTAAAATGAGCCAATTGAAGCAGAACACATTGTTGGAGTGTCAGAATGCATAGATAGAAGGCAAATAAGTGTTCTATGGCTTTATTTCGCTTAGTTGCTTACTCTTGAGTAGAAATGCATATTCACTCCTGAAATAAGCACCTTTGTAAAATGAGCCAATTGAAGCAGAACACATTGTTGGAGTGTCAGAATGCATAGATAGAAGGCAGATAAGCGTTCTATGGCTTTATTTCGCTTAGTTGCTTACTCTTGAATAGAAATGCATCTGCACTCCACAAATGAGCACCTTTGTAAAATGAGCCAAATTGAAGCAGAACACATTGTTGGAGTGTCAGAATGCATAGAAAGAAGGCAAATAAGCGTTCTATGGCTTTATTTCGCTTAGTTGCTTACTCTTGAGTAGAACTGCATGTTCACTCCAGAAATAAGCACCTTTGTAAAATGAGCCAAATTGAAGCAGAACACATTGTTGGAGTGTCAGAATGCATAGATAGAAGGCACATAAGCGTTCTATGGCTTTATTTCGCTTAGTTGCTTACTCTTGAGTAGAACTGCATCTGCACTCCTGAAATATGCACCGTTGTAAATTGAGCCAAATTTAAGCAAAACACGTTGTTGGAGTGTCAGAATGCATAGATAGAAGGCAAATAAGCGTTCTATGGCTTTATTTCGCTTAGTTGCTTACTCTTGAGTAGAAATGCATATTCACTCCTGAAATAAGCACCTTTGTAAAATGAGCCAATTGAAGCAGAACACATTGTTGGAGTGTAAGAATGCATAGATAGAAGGCAGATAAGCATTCTATGGCTTTATTTCGCTTAGTTGCTTACTCTTGAATAGAAATGCATCTGCACTCCAGAAATGAGCACCTTTGTAAAATGAGCCAAATTGAAGCAGAACACATTGATGGAGTGTCGGAATGCATAGATAGAAGGCAAATAAGCGTTCTATGGCTTTATTTCGCTTAGTTGCTTACTCTTGAGTAGAACTGCATCAGCACTCCAGAAATATGCACCGTTGTAAATTGAGCCAAATTTAAGCAAAACACGTTGTTGGAGTGTCAGAATGCATGGATAGAAGGCAAATAATCGTTCTATGGCTTTATTTCGCTTAGTTGCTTACTCATGAGTAGAAATGCATCTGCACTCCTGAAATAAGCACCTTTGTAAAATGAGCCAAATTGAAGCAGAACACATTGTTGGAGTGTCAGAATGCATAGATAGAAGGCAAATAAGCGTTCTATGGCTTTATTTCGCTTAGTTGCTTACTGTTGAGTAGAACCGCATGTTAACTCCAGAAATAAGCACCTTTGTAAAATGAGCCAAATTGAAGCAGAACACATTTTTGGAGTGTCAGAATACATAGAAAGAAGGAAAGTAAGCGTTCTATGGCTTTATTTCACTTAGTTGCTTACTCTTGAGTAGAAATGCATCTTTACTCCAGTAATAAGCACCTTTTTAAAATGAGCCAATTGAAGCAGAACACATTGTTGGAGTGTCAGAATGCATAGATAGAAGGCAAATAAGCGTTCTATGGCTTTATTTCACTTAGTTGCTTACTCTTGAGTAGAACTGCATGTTCACTCCAGAAATAAGCACCTTTGTAAAATGAGCCAAATTGAAGCAGAACACATTGTTGGAGTGTCAGAATGCATGGATAGAAGGCAAATAAGCGTTCTATGGCTTTATTTCGCTTAGTTGCTTACTCTTGAGTAGAAATGCATCTGCACTCCTGAAATAAGCACCTTTGTAAAATGAGCCAAATTGAAGCAGAACACATTGTTGGAGTGTCAGAATGCATAGATAGATGGCAAATAAGCGTTCTATGGCTTTATTTCGCTTAGTTGCTTACTGTTGAGTAGAACTGCATGTTCACTCCAGAAATACGCACCTTTGTAAAATGAGCCAAATTGAAGCAGAACACATTTTTGGAGTGTCAAAATACATAGAAAGAAGGAAAGTAAGCGTTCTATGGCTTTATTTCGCTTAGTTGCTTACTCTTGAGTAGAAATGCATCTGCACTCCAGTAATAAGCACCTTTTTAAAATGAGCCAATTGAAGCAGAACACATTGTTGGAGTGTCAGAATGCATAGATAGAAGGCAAATAAGTGTTCTATGGCTTTATTTCGCTTAGTTGCTTACTCTTGAGTAGAAATGCATATTCACTCCTGAAATAAGCACCTTTGTAAAATGAGCCAATTGAAGCAGAACACATTGTTGGAGTGTCAGAATGCATAGATAGAAGGCAGATAAGCGTTCTATGGCTTTATTTCGCTTAGTTGCTTACTCTTGAATAGAAATGCATCTGCACTCCACAAATGAGCACCTTTGTAAAATGAGCCAAATTGAAGCAGAACACATTGTTGGAGTGTCAGAATGCAAAGAAAGAAGGCAAATAAGCGTTCTATGGCTTTATTTCGCTTAGTTGCTTACTCTTGAGTAGAACTGCATGTTCACTCCAGAAATAAGCACCTTTGTAAAATGAGCCAAATTGAAGCAGAACACATTGTTGGAGTGTCAGAATGCATAGATAGAAGGCACATAAGCGTTCTATGGCTTTATTTCGCTTAGTTGCTTACTCTTGAGTAGAACTGCATCTGCACTCCTGAAATATGCACCGTTGTAAATTGAGCCAAATTTAAGCAAAACACGTTGTTGGAGTGTCAGAATGCATAGATAGAAGGCAAATAAGCGTTCTATGGCTTTATTTCGCTTAGTTGCTTACTCTTGAGTAGAAATGCGTATTCACTCCTGAAATAAGCACCTTTGTAAAATGAGCCAATTGAAGCAGAACACATTGTTGGAGTGTCAGAATGCATAGATAGAAGGCAGATAAGCATTCTATGGCTTTATTTCGCTTAGTTGCTTACTCTTGAGTAGAAATGCATCTGCACTCCTGAAATAAGCACCTTTGTAAAATGAGCCAAATTGAAGCAGAACACATTGTTGGAGTGTCAGAATGCATAGATAGAAGGCAAATAAGCGTTCTATGGCTTTATTTCGCTTAGTTGCTTACTGTTGAGTAGAACTGCATGTTCACTCCAGAAATACGCACCTTTGTAAAATGAGCCAAATTGAAGCAGAACACATTTTTGGAGTGTCAAAATACATAGAAAGAAGGAAAGAAAGCGTTCTATGGCTTTATTTCGCTTAGTTGCTTACTCTTGAGTAGAAATGCATCTGCACTCCAGTAATAAGCACCTTTTTAAAATGAGCCAATTGAAGCAGAACACATTGTTGGAGTGTCAGAATGCATAGATAGAAGGCAAATAAGTGTTCTATGGCTTTATTTCGCTTAGTTGCTTACTCTTGAGTAGAAATGCATATTCACTCCTGAAATAAGCACATTTGTAAAATGAGCCAATTGAAGCAGAACACATTGTTGGAGTGTCAGAATGCATAGATAGAAGGCAGATAAGCGTTCTATGGCTTTATTTCGCTTAGTTGCTTACTCTTGAATAGAAATGCATCTGCACTCCACAAATGAGCACCTTTGTAAAATGAGCCAAATTGAAGCAGAACACATTGTTGGAGTGTCAGAATGCATAGATAGAAGGCAAATAAGCGTTCTATGACTTTATTTCGCTTAGTTGCTTACTCTTGAGTAGAACTGCATCAGCACTCAAGAAATATGCACCGTTGTAAATTGAGCCAAATTTAAGCAAAACACGTTGTTGGAGTGTCAGAATGCATGGATAGAAGGCAAATAAGCGTTCTATGGCTTTATTTCGCTTAGTTGCTTACTCCTGAGTAGAAATGCATCTGCACTCCTGAAATAAGCACCTTTGTAAAATGAGCCAAATTGAAGCAGAACACATTGTTGGAGTGTCAGAATGCATAGATAGAAGGCAAATAAGCGTTCTATGGCTTTATTTCGCTTAGTTGCTTACTGTTGAGTAGAATCGCATGTTAACTCCAGAAATAAGCACCTTTGTAAAATGAGCCAAATTGAAGCAGAACACATTTTTGGAGTGTCAGAATACATAGAAAGAAGGAAAGTAAGCGTTCTATGGCTTTATTTCATTTAGTTGCTTACTCTTGAGTAGAAATGCATCTTTACTCCAGTAATAAGCACCTTTTTAAAATGAGCCAATTGAAGCAGAACACATTGTTGGAGTGTCAGAATGCATAGATAGAAGGCAAATAAGCGTTCTATGGCTTTATTTCACTTAGTTGCTTACTCTTGAGTAGAACTGCATGTTCACTCCAGAAATAAGCACCTTTGTAAAATGAGCCAAATTGAAGCAGAACACATTGTTGGAGTGTCAGAATGCATAGATAGAAGGCAAATAAGCGTTCTATGGCATTATTTCGCTTAATTGCTTACTCTTTAGTAGAAATGCATATTCACTCCTGAAATAAGCACCTTTGTAAAATGAGCCAATTGAAGCAGAACACATTGTTGGAGTGTCAGAATGCATAGATAGAAGGCAGATAAGCATTCTATGGCTTTATTTCGCTTAGTTGCTTACTCTTGAATAGAAATGCATCTGCACTCCAGAAATGAGCACCTTTGTAAAATGAGCCAAATTGAAGCAGAACACATTGATGGAGTGTCGGAATGCATAGATAGAAGGCAAATAAGCGTTCTATGGCTTTATTTCGCTTAGTTGCTTACTCTTGAGTAGAACTGCATCAGCACTCCAGAAATATGCACCGTTGTAAATTGAGCCAAATTTAAGCAAAACACGTTGTTGGAGTGTCAGAATGCATGGATAGAAGGCAAATAAGCGTTCTATGGCTTTATTTCGCTTAGTTGCTTACTCCTGAGTAGAAATGCATCTGCACTCCTGAAATAAGCACCTTTGTAAAATGAGCCAAATTGAAGCAGAACACATTGTTGGAGTGTCAGAATGCATAGATAGAAGGCAAATAAGCGTTCTATGGCTTTATTTCGCTTAGTTGCTTACTGTTGAGTAGAATCGCATGTTAACTCCAGAAATAAGCACCTTTGTAAAATGAGCCAAATTGAAGCAGAACACATTTTTGGAGTGTCAGAATACATAGAAAGAAGGAAAGTAAGCGTTCTATGGCTTTATTTCATTTAGTTGCTTACTCTTGAGTAGAAATGCATCTTTACTCCAGTAATAAGCACCTTTTTAAAATGAGCCAATTGAAGCAGAACACATTGTTGGAGTGTCAGAATGCATAGATAGAAGGCAAATAAGCGTTCTATGGCTTTATTTCACTTAGTTGCTTACTCTTGAGTAGAACTGCATGTTCACTCCAGAAATAAGCACCTTTGTAAAATGAGCCAAATTGAAGCAGAACACATTGTTGGAGTGTCAGAATGCATAGATAGAAGGCAAATAAGCGTTCTATGGCTTTATTTCGCTTAGTTGCTTACTCTTGAGTAGAAATGCATATTCACTCCTGAAATAAGCACCTTTGTAAAATGAGCCAATTGAAGCAGAACACATAGTTGGAGTGTCAGAATGCATAGATAGAAGGCAGATAAGCCTTCTATGGCTTTATTTCGCTTAGTTGCTTACTCTTGAATAGAAATGCATCTGCACTCCACAAATGAGCACCTTTGTAAAATGAGCCAAATTGAAGCAGAACACATTGTTGGAGTGTCAGAATGCATAGAAAGAAGGCAAGTAAGCGTTCTATGGCTTTATTTCGCTTAGTTGCTTACTCTTGAGTAGAACTGCATGTTCACTCCAGAAATAAGCACCTTTGTAAAATGAGCCAAATTGAAGCAGAACACATTGTTGGAGTGTCAGAATACATAGATAGAAGGCACATAAGCGTTCTATGGCTTTATTTCGCTTAGTTGCTTACTCTTGAGTAGAACTGCATCTGCACTCCTGAAATATGCACCGTTGTAAATTGAGCCAAATTTAAGCAAAACACGTTGTTGGAGTGTCAGAATGCATACCGTGTTTCCCACATTTTAAGACACCGTCTTATATTAATTTTACTCAAGAAAATAAGCCTATGGCTTATTTTCGGGGGGTGTCTTTTTATTATTATTACTGTAAGTACCTCCTTACAACTAGTAAGAACTGTACACTGCTTTAAGAAAGCAGCGCTACAAATGAAGGCAGGAAAGAGGAAAGGCTTTTCTCCCGCCCTGCTTTCTCCCTCCTTGGCTCCCCTCCTTCCCTTTCAGGCGCACTGACCCAGACACGAGAAACCCACTCACACAAGCCGCCCGCAGCAACGAGCTGAGCCAGGCGGCGAGCGGAGCAGCGCCTTGCCTTGGACTGCATCCACCGCCTCCTCCTGGCGCCGTTAATGCTGCCACCACCACAGTTGCCCCTGCCATTTTTCTGCCGGAAAGGGGTCTGCGGGAATCAGGGCGAACCAACACGCAAGTGTCGAGCTCTTTTGCCCGGCTCTGCCCCTTACTTCCCGCTTCCTCCCGCCGCCACTCTCCTTCGGGCCATGCGGCCCCAGAACGTTTCGGCAGCGCGGCTCCTCCCGCCGCCTGTCACCCGCCGCCGCTCTCCTTCGGGCCATGCGGCCCCAGAACGTTTCGGCGTCGCGGCTCCTCCCGCCGCCTGTCACCCGCCGCCGCTCTGCTTCGGGCCATGCGGCCCCACATTCCGGCGGCGCGGAAGGGGCCAGCAGGGCTCCCGACGCCGAGGGGTTTTCCCGTCCGGGCGCTCGGCCCAAGTGAAAAAAAGTACTGGGAAGAGTGGAAAGGCTCCCAGCGTGGCTCGCCTGGTGACGCGCTCAATTCATGCACCCCCTCCCAACTGGTTTCAAGCCTCTCAAGGAAAGCAAGAAGGTACGTCTTATTTTCGGGGTATGTCTTATATTTCGCGAATGCATAAAAACCCTGCCATGGCTTACTTTATGACTACGTATTAAAAAAGGGGAAACACGGTAGATAGAAGGCAAATAAGCGTTCTATGGCTTTATTTCGCTTAGTTGCTTACTCTTGAGTAGAACTGCATGTTCACTCCAGAAATAAGCACCTTTGTAAATTGAGCCATATTGAAGCAGAACACATTGATGGAGTGTCAGAATGCATAGATAGAAGGCAAATAAGCGTTCTATGGCTTTATTTCGCTTAGTTGCTTACTCTTGAGTAGAACTGCATCTGCACTCCTGAAATATGCACCGTTGTAAATTGAGCCAAATTTAAGCAAAACACGTTGTTGGAGTGTCAGAATGCATGGATAGAAGGCAAATAAGCGTTCTATGGCTTTATTTCGCTTAGTTGCTTACTCTTGAGAAGAACTGCATCAGCACTCCAGAAATATGCACCGTTGTAAATTGAGCCAAATTTAAGCAAAACACGTTGTTGGAGTGTCAGAATGCATGGATAGAAGGCAAATAAGCGTTCTATGGCTTTATTTCGCTTAGTTGCTTACTCTTGAGTAGAAATGCATCTGCACTCCTGAAATAAGCACCTTTGTAAAATGAGCCAAATTGAAGCAGAACACATTGTTGGAGTGTCAGAATGCATAGATAGAAGGCAAATAAGCGTTCTATGGCTTTATTTCGCTTAGTTGCTTACTGTTGAGTAGAACTGCATGTTCACTCCAGAAATACGCACCTTTGTAAAATGAGCCAAATTGAAGCAGAACACATTTTTGGAGTGTCAAAATACATAGAAAGAAGGAAAGTAAGCGTTCTATGGCTTTATTTCGCTTAGTTGCTTACTCTTGAGTAGAAATGCATCTGCACTCCAGTAATAAGCACCTTTTTAAAATGAGCCAATTGAAGCAGAACACATTGTTGGAGTGTCAGAATGCATAGATAGAAGGCAAATAAGTGTTCTATGGCTTTATTTCGCTTAGTTGCTTACTCTTGAGTAGAAATGCATATTCACTCCTGAAATAAGCACCTTTGTAAAATGAGCCAATTGAAGCAGAACACATTGTTGGAGTGTCAGAATGCATAGATAGAAGGCAGATAAGCGTTCTATGGCTTTATTTCGCTTAGTTGCTTACTCTTGAATAGAAATGCATCTGCACTCCACAAATGAGCACCTTTGTAAAATGAGCCAAATTGAAGCAGAACACATTGTTGGAGTGTCAGAATGCATAGAAAGAAGGCAAATAAGCGTTCTATGGCTTTATTTCGCTTAGTTGCTTACTCTTGAGTAGAACTGCATGTTCACTCCAGAAATAAGCACCTTTGTAAAATGAGCCAAATTGAAGCAGAACACATTGTTGGAGTGTCAGAATGCATAGATAGAAGGCACATAAGCGTTCTATGGCTTTATTTCGCTTAGTTGCTTACTCTTGAGTAGAACTGCATCTGCACTCCTGAAATATGCACCGTTGTAAATTGAGCCAAATTTAAGCAAAACACGTTGTTGGAGTGTCAGAATGCATAGATAGAAGGCAAATAAGCGTTCTATGGCTTTATTTCGCTTAGTTGCTTACTCTTGAGTAGAAATGCATATTCACTCCTGAAATAAGCACCTTTGTAAAATGAGCCAATTGAAGCAGAACACATTGTTGGAGTGTAAGAATGCATAGATAGAAGGCAGATAAGCATTCTATGGCTTTATTTCGCTTAGTTGCTTACTCTTGAATAGAAATGCATCTGCACTCCAGAAATGAGCACCTTTGTAAAATGAGCCAAATTGAAGCAGAACACATTGATGGAGTGTCGGAATGCATAGATAGAAGGCAAATAAGCGTTCTATGGCTTTATTTCGCTTAGTTGCTTACTCTTGAGTAGAACTGCATCAGCACTCCAGAAATATGCACCGTTGTAAATTGAGCCAAATTTAAGCAAAACACGTTGTTGGAGTGTCAGAATGCATGGATAGAAGGCAAATAACCGTTCTATGGCTTTATTTCGCTTAGTTGCTTACTCCTGAGTAGAAATGCATCTGCACTCCTGAAATAAGCACCTTTGTAAAATGAGCCAAATTGAAGCAGAACACATTGTTGGAGTGTCAGAATGCATAGATAGAAGGCAAATAAGCGTTCTATGGCTTTATTTCGCTTAGTTGCTTACTGTTGAGTAGAACCGCATGTTAACTCCAGAAATAAGCACCTTTGTAAAATGAGCCAAATTGAAGCAGAACACATTTTTGGAGTGTCAGAATACATAGAAGGAAGGAAAGTAAGCATTCTATGGCTTTATTTCACTTAGTTGCTTACTCTTGAGTAGAAATGCATCTTTACTCCAGTAATAAGCACCTTTTTAAAATGAGCCAATTGAAGCAGAACACATTGTTGGAGTGTCAGAATGCATAGATAGAAGGCAAATAAGCGTTCTATGGCTTTATTTCACTTAGTTGCTTACTCTTGAGTAGAACTGCATGTTCACTCCAGAAATAAGCACCTTTGTAAAATGAGCCAAATTGAAGCAGAACACATTGTTGGAGTGTCAGAATGCATGGATAGAAGGCAAATAAGCGTTCTATGGCTTTATTTCGCTTAGTTGCTTACTCTTGAGTAGAAATGCATCTGCACTCCTGAAATAAGCACCTTTGTAAAATGAGCCAAATTGAAGCAGAACACATTGTTGGAGTGTCAGAATGCATAGATAGATGGCAAATAAGCGTTCTATGGCTTTATTTCGCTTAGTTGCTTACTGTTGAGTAGAACTGCATGTTCACTCCAGAAATACGCACCTTTGTAAAATGAGCCAAATTGAAGCAGAACACATTTTTGGAGTGTCAAAATACATAGAAAGAAGGAAAGTAAGCGTTCTATGGCTTTATTTCGCTTAGTTGCTTACTCTTGAGTAGAAATGCATCTGCACTCCAGTAATAAGCACCTTTTTAAAATGAGCCAATTGAAGCAGAACACATTGTTGGAGTGTCAGAATGCATAGAAAGAAGGCAAATAAGTGTTCTATGGCTTTATTTCGCTTAGTTGCTTACTCTTGAGTAGAAATGCATATTCACTCCTGAAATAAGCACCTTTGTAAAATGAGCCAATTGAAGCAGAACACATTGTTGGAGTGTCAGAATGCATAGATAGAAGGCAGATAAGCGTTCTATGGCTTTATTTCGCTTAGTTGCTTACTCTTGAATAGAAATGCATCTGCACTCCACAAATGAGCACCTTTGTAAAATGAGCCAAATTGAAGCAGAACACATTGTTGGAGTGTCAGAATGCATAGAAAGAAGGCAAATAAGCGTTCTATGGCTTTATTTCGCTTAGTTGCTTACTCTTGAGTAGAACTGCATGTTCACTCCAGAAATAAGCACCTTTGTAAAATGAGCCAAATTGAAGCAGAACACATTGTTGGAGTGTCAGAATGCATAGATAGAAGGCACATAAGCGTTCTATGGCTTTATTTCGCTTAGTTGCTTACTCTTGAGTAGAACTGCATCTGCACTCCTGAAATATGCACCGTTGTAAATTGAGCCAAATTTAAGCAAAACACGTTGTTGGAGTGTCAGAATGCATAGATAGAAGGCAAATAAGCGTTCTATGGCTTTATTTCGCTTAGTTGCTTACTCTTGAGTAGAAATGCGTATTCACTCCTGAAATAAGCACCTTTGTAAAATGAGCCAATTGAAGCAGAACACATTGTTGGAGTGTCAGAATGCATAGATAGAAGGCAGATAAGCATTCTATGGCTTTATTTCGCTTAGTTGCTTACTCTTGAGTAGAAATGCATCTGCACTCCTGAAATAAGCACCTTTGTAAAATGAGCCAAATTGAAGCAGAACACATTGTTGGAGTGTCAGAATGCATAGATAGAAGGCAAATAAGCGTTCTATGGCTTTATTTCGCTTAGTTGCTTACTGTTGAGTAGAACTGCATGTTCACTCCAGAAATACGCACCTTTGTAAAATGAGCCAAATTGAAGCAGAACACATTTTTGGAGTGTCAAAATACATAGAAAGAAGGAAAGTAAGCGTTCTATGGCTTTATTTCGCTTAGTTGCTTACTCTTGAGTAGAAATGCATCTGCACTCCAGTAATAAGCACCTTTTTAAAATGAGCCAATTGAAGCAGAACACATTGTTGGAGTGTCAGAATGCATAGATAGAAGGCAAATAAGTGTTCTATGGCTTTATTTCGCTTAGTTGCTTACTCTTGAGTAGAAATGCATATTCACTCCTGAAATAAGCACATTTGTAAAATGAGCCAATTGAAGCAGAACACATTGTTGGAGTGTCAGAATGCATAGATAGAAGGCAGATAAGCGTTCTATGGCTTTATTTCGCTTAGTTGCTTACTCTTGAATAGAAATGCATCTGCACTCCACAAATGAGCACCTTTGTAAAATGAGCCAAATTGAAGCAGAACACATTGTTGGAGTGTCAGAATGCATAGAAAGAAGGCAAATAAGCGTTCTATGGCTTTATTTCGCTTAGTTGCTTACTCTTGAGTAGAACTGCATGTTCACTCCAGAAATAAGCACCTTTGTAAAATGAGCCAAATTGAAGCAGAACACATTGTTGGAGTGTCAGAATGCATAGATAGAAGGCAAATAAGCGTTCTATGGCTTTATTTCGCTTAGTTGCTTACTCTTGAGTAGAACTGCATGTTCACTCCAGAAATAAGCACCTTTGTTAAATGAGCCAAATTTAAGCAAAACACGTTGTTGGAGTGTCAGAATGCATAGATAGAAGGCAAATAACCGTTCTATGGCTTTATTTCGCTTAGTTGCTTACTCTTGAGTAGAACTGCATGTTCACTCCAGAAATAAGCACCTTTGTAAATTGAGCCATATTGAAGCAGAACACATTGATGGAGTGTCAGAATGCATAGATAGAAGGTAAATAAGCGTTCTATGGCTTTATTTCGCTTAGTTGCTTACTCTTGAGTAGAACTGCATCTGCACTCCTGAAATAAGCACCTTTGTAAAATGAGCCAAATTGAAGCAGAACACATTGTTGGAGTGTCAGGATGCATAGATAGAAGGCAAATAAGCGTTCTATGGCTTTATTTCGCTTAGTTGCTTACTGTTGAGTAGAACTGCATGTTCACTCCAGAAATACGCACCTTTGTAAAATGAGCCAAATTGAAGCAGAACACATTTTTGGAGTGTCAAAATACATAGAAAGAAGGAAAGTAAGCGTTCTATGGCTTTATTTCGCTTAGTTGCTTACTCTTGAGTAGAAATGCATCTGCACTCCAGTAATAAGCACCTTTTTAAAATGAGCCAATTGAAGCAGAACACATTGTTGGAGTGTCAGAATGCATAGATAGAAGGCACATAAGCGTTCTATGGCTTTATTTCGCTTAGTTGCTTACTCTTGAGTAGAACTGCATCTGCACTCCTGAAATATGCACCGTTGTAAATTGAGCCAAATTTAAGCAAAACACGTTGTTGGAGTGTCAGAATGCATAGATAGAAGGCAAATAAGCGTTCTATGGCTTTATTTCGCTTAGTTGCTTACTCTTGAGTAGAAATGCATATTCACTCCTGAAATAAGCACCTTTGTAAAATGAGCCAATTGAAGCAGAACACATTGTTGGAGTGTCAGAATGCATAGATAGAAGGCAGATAAGCATTCTATGGCTTTATTTCGCTTAGTTGCTTACTCTTGAATAGAAATGCATCTGCACTCCAGAAATGAGCACCTTTGTAAAATGAGCCAAATTGAAGCAGAACACATTGTTGGAGTGTCAGAATGCATAGAAAGAAGGCAAGTAAGCGTTCTATGGCTTTATTTCGCTTAGTTGCTTACTCTTGAGTAGAACTGCATGTTCACTCCAGAAATAAGCACCTTTGTAAAATGAGCCAAATTTAAGCAAAACACATTGTTGGAGTGTCAGAATGCATAGATAGAAGGCAAATAAGCGTTCTATGGCTTTATTTCGCTTAGTTGCTTACTCTTGAGTAGAACTGCATGTTCACTCCAGAAATAAGCACCTTTGTAAATTGAGCCATATTGAAGCAGAACACATTGATGGAGTGTCAGAATGCATAGATAGAAGGTAAATAAGCGTTCTATGGCTTTATTTCGCTTAGTTGCTTACTCTTGAGAAGAACTGCATCAGCACTCCAGAAATATGCACCGTTGTAAATTGAGCCAAATTTAAGCAAAACACGTTGTTGGAGTGTCAGAATGCATGGATAGAAGGCAAATAAGCGTTCTATGGCTTTATTTCGCTTAGTTGCTTACTCTTGAGTAGAACTGCATGTTCACTCCAGAAATAAGCACCTTTGTAAAATGAGCCAAATTGAAGCAGAACACATTGTTGGAGTGTCAGAATGCATAGATAGAAGGCAAATTAGCGTTCTATGGCTTTATTTCGCTTAGTTGCTTACTCTTGAGTAGAAATGCACATTCACTCCTGAAATAAGCACCTTTGTAAAATGAGCCAATTGAAGCAGAACACATTGTTGGAGTGTCAGAATGCATAGATAGAAGGCAGATAAGCGTTCTATGGCTTTATTTCGCTTAGTTGCTTACTCTTGAATAGAAAGGCATCTGCACTCCACAAATGAGCACTTTGTAAAATGAGCCAAATTGAAGCAGAACAAATTGTTGGAGTGTCAGAATGCATAGAAAGAAGGCAAGTAAGCGTTCTATGGCTTTATTTCGCTTAGTTGCTTACTCTTGAGTAGAACTGCATGTTCACTCCAGAAATAAGCACCTTTGTAAAATGAGCCAAATTGAAGCAGAACACATTGTTGGAGTGTCAGAATGCATAGATAGAAGGCACATAAGCGTTCTATGGCTTTATTTCACTTAGTTGCTTACTCTTGAGTAGAACTGCATCTGCACTCCTGAAATATGCACCGTTGTAAATTGAGCCAAATTTAAGCAAAGCACGTTGTTGGAGTGTCAGAATGCATAGATAGAAGGCAAATAAGCCTTCTATGGCTTTATTTCGCTTAGTTGCTTACTCTTGAGTAGAAATGCATATTCACTCCTGAAATAAGCACCTTTGTAAAATGAGCCAATTGAAGCAGAACACATTGTTGGAGTGTCAGAATGCATAGATAGAAGGCAGATAAGTGTTCTATGGCTTTATTTCGCTTAGTTGCTTACTCTTGAATAGAAATGCATCTGCACTCCAGTAATAAGCACCTTTTTAAAATGAGCCAAATTGAAGCAGAACACATTGTTGGAGTGTCAGAATGCATAGATAGAAGGCAAAAAAGCGTTCTATAGGTTTATTTCGCTTAGTTGCTTACTCTTGAGTAGAACTGCATGTTCACTCCAGAAATAAGCACCTTCGTAAAATGAGCCAAATTGAAGCAGAACACATTGTTGGAGTGTCAGAATGCATAGATAGAAGGCAAATAAGCGTTCTATGGCTTTATTTCGCTTAGTTGCTTACTCTTGAATAGAAATGCATCTGCACTCCAGAAATGAGCACCTTTGTAAAATGAGCCAAATTGAAGGAGTATAGCATCTAGATCAAGGGAAGTAATAGTACCACTGTATTCTGCTCTGGTCAGACCTCACCTGGAGTACTGTGTCCAGTTCTGGGCACCACAGTTCAAGAAGGATACTGATAAGCTGGAACGTGTCCAGAAGAGGGCAACCAAAATGGTCAAAGGCCTGGAACCGATGCCTTATGAGGAACGGCTTAGAGAGCTGGGTATGTTTAGCCTGGAGAAGAGAAGGTTAAGGGGTGATATGATAACCATGTTCAAATATATAAAAGGATGTCATATAGAGGAGGGAGAAAGGTTGTTTTCTGCTGCTCCAGAGAAGCGGACACGGAGCAACGGATTCAAACTACAAGAAAGAAAATTCCACCTAAACATTAGGAAGAACTTCCTGACAGTAAGAGCTGTTTGGCAGTGGAATTTGCTGCCAAGGAGTGTGGTGGAGTCTCCTTCTTTGGAGGTCTTTAAGCAGAGGCTTGACAGCCATCTGTCAGGAATGCTTTGATGGTGTTTCCTGCTTGGCAGGGGGTTGGACTGGATGGCCCTTGTGGTCTCTTCCAACTCTATGATTCTATGATTCTATGATTCTACGAAGCAGAACACATTGTTGGAGTGTCAGAATGCATAGATAGAAGGCAAATAAGCGTTCTATGGCTTTATTTCGCTTACTTGCTTACTCTTGAGTAGAATTGCATCTGCACTCCTGAAATATGCACCGTTGTAAATTGAGCCAAATTTAAGCAAAACACATTGTTGGATTGTCAGAATGCATGGATAGAAGGCAAATAAGCGTTCGATGGCTTTATTTCGCTTAGTTGCTTACTCTTGAGTAGAACTGCATCAGCACTCCAGAAATATGCACCGTTGTAAATTGAGCCAAATTTAAGCAAAACACGTTGTTGGAGTGTCAGAATGCATAGATAGAAGGCAAATAAGCGTTCTATGGCTTTATTTCGCTTAGTTGCTTACTCTTGAGTAGAAATGCATATTCACTTCTGAAATAAGCACCTTTGTAAAATGAGCCAATTGAAGCAGAACACATTGTTGGAGTGTCAGAATGCATAGATAGAAGGCAGATAAGCGTTCTATGGCTTTATTTCGCTTAGTTGCTTACTCTTGAATAGAAATGCATCTGCACTCCAGAAATAAGCACCTTTGTAAAATGAGACAAATTGATGCAGAACACATTGTTGGAGTGTCAGAATGCATAGAAAGAAGGCAAGTAAGCGTTCTATGGCTTTATTTCGCTTAGTTGCTTACTCTTGAGTAGAAATGCATCTGCACTCCAGTAATAAGCACCTTTTTAAAATGAGCCAAATTGAAGCAGAACACATTGTTGGAGTGTCAGAATGCATAGATAGAAGGCAAAAAAGCGTTCTATAGGTTTATTTCGCTTAATTCCTTACTCTTGAGTAGAACTGCATGTTCACTCCAGAAATAAACACCTTAGTAAAATGAGCCAAATTGAAGCAGAACACATAGTTGGAGTGTCAGAATGCATAGATAGAAGGCAAATAAGCGTTCTATGGCTTTATTTAGCTTAGTTGCTTACTTTTGAATAGAAATGCATCTGCACTCCAGAAATGAGCACCTTTGTAAAATGAGCCAAATTGAAGCAGAACACATTGTTGGAGTGTCAGAATGCATACATAGAAGGCAAATAAGCGTTCTATGGCTTCATTTCGCTTAGTTGCTTACTCTTGAGTAGAACTGCATGTTCACTCCAGAAATAAGCACCTTTGTAAATTGAGCCATATTGAAGCAGAACACATTGATGGAGTGTCAGAATGCATAGATAGAAGGCAAATAAGCGTTCTATGGCTTTATTTCGCTTAGTTGCTTACTCTTGAGTAGAACTGCATCTGCCCTCCTGAAATATGCACCGTTGTAAATTGAGCCAAATTTAAGCAAAACACGTTGTTGGAGTGTCAGAATGCATAGATAGAAGGCAAATAACCGTTCTATGGCTTTATTTCGCTTAGTTGCTTACTCTTGAGTAGAACTGCATGTTCACTCCAGAAATAAGCACCTTTGTAAATTGAGCCATATTGAAGCAGAACACATTGATGGAGTGTCAGAATGCATAGATAGAAGGTAAATAAGCGTTCTATGGCTTTATTTCGCTTAGTTGCTTACTCTTGAGTAGAACTGCATCTGCACTCCTGAAATATGCACCGTTGTAAATTGAGCCAAATTTAAGCAAAACACGTTGTTGGAGTGTCAGAATGCATGGATAGAAGGCAAATAAGCGTTCTATGGCTTTATTTCGCTTAGTTGCTTACTCTTGAGAAGAACTGCATCAGCACTCCAGAAATATGCACCGTTGTAAATTGAGCCAAATTTAAGCAAAACACGTTGTTGGAGTGTCAGAATGCATGGATAGGAGGCAAATAAGCGTTCTATGGCTTTATTTCGCTTAGTTGCTTACTCTTGAGTAGAAATGCATCTGCACTCCTGAAATAAGCACCTTTGTAAAATGAGCCAAATTGAAGCAGAAAACATTGTTGGAGTGTCAGAATGCATAGATAGAAGGCAAATAAGCGTTCTATGGCTTTATTTCGCTTAGTTGCTTACTGTTGAGTAGAACTGCATGTTCACTCCAGAAATACGCACCTTTGTAAAATGAGCCAAATTGAAGCAGAACACATTGTTGGAGTGTCAAAATACATAGAAAGAAGGAAAGTAAGCGTTCTATGGCTTTATTTCGCTTAGTTGCTTACTCTTGAGTAGAAATGCATCTGCACTCCAGTAATAAGCACCTTTTTAAAATGAGCCAATTGAAGCAGAACACATTGTTGGAGTGTCAGAATGCATAGATAGAAGGCAAATAAGCGTTCTATGGCTTTATTTCGCTTAGTTGCTTACTCCTGAGTAGAAATGCATCTGCACTCCTGAAATAAGCACCTTTGTAAAATGAGCCAAATTGAAGCAGAACACATTGTTGGAGTGTCAGAATGCATAGATAGAAGGCAAATAAGCGTTCTATGGCTTTATTTCGCTTAGTTGCTTACTGTTGAGTAGAACCGCATGTTAACTCCAGAAATAAGCACCTTTGTAAAATGAGCCAAATTGAAGCAGAACACATTTTTGGAGTGTCAGAATACATAGAAAGAAGGAAAGTAAGCATTCTATGGCTTTATTTCACTTAGTTGCTTACTCTTGAGTAGAAATGCATCTTTACTCCAGTAATAAGCACCTTTTTAAAATGAGCCAATTGAAGCAGAACACATTGTTGGAGTGTCAGAATGCATAGATAGAAGGCAAATAAGCGTTCTATGGCTTTATTTCACTTAGTTGCTTACTCTTGAGTAGAACTGCATGTTCACTCCTGAAATAAGCACCTTTGTAAAATGAGCCAAATTGAAGCAGAACACATTGTTGGAGTGTCAGAATGCATAGATAGATGGCAAATAAGCGTTCTATGGCTTTATTTCGCTTAGTTGCTTACTGTTGAGTAGAACTGCATGTTCACTCCAGAAATACGCACCTTTGTAAAATGAGCCAAATTGAAGCAGAACACATTTTTGGAGTGTCAAAATACATAGAAAGAAGGAAAGTAAGCGTTCTATGGCTTTATTTCGCTTAGTTGCTTACTCTTGAGTAGAAATGCATCTGCACTCCAGTAATAAGCACCTTTTTAAAATGAGCCAATTGAAGCAGAACACATTGTTGGAGTGTCAGAATGCATAGATAGAAGGCAAATAAGTGTTCTATGGCTTTATTTCGCTTAGTTGCTTACTCTTGAGTAGAAATGCATATTCACTCCTGAAATAAGCACCTTTGTAAAATGAGCCAATTGAAGCAGAACACATTGTTGGAGTGTCAGAATGCATAGATAGAAGGCAGATAAGCGTTCTATGGCTTTATTTCGCTTAGTTGCTTACTCTTGAATAGAAATGCATCTGCACTCCACAAATGAGCACCTTTGTAAAATGAGCCAAATTGAAGCAGAACACATTGTTGGAGTGTCAGAATGCATAGAAAGAAGGCAAATAAGCGTTCTATGGCTTTATTTCGCTTAGTTGCTTACTCTTGAGTAGAACTGCATGTTCACTCCAGAAATAAGCACCTTTGTAAAATGAGCCAAATTGAAGCAGAACACATTGTTGGAGTGTCAGAATGCATAGATAGAAGGCACATAAGCGTTCTATGGCTTTATTTCGCTTAGTTGCTTACTCTTGAGTAGAACTGCATCTGCACTCCTGAAATATGCACCGTTGTAAATTGAGCCAAATTTAAGCAAAACACGTTGTTGGAGTGTCAGAATGCATAGATAGAAGGCAAATAAGCGTTCTATGGCTTTATTTCGCTTAGTTGCTTACTCTTGAGTAGAAATGCGTATTCACTCCTGAAATAAGCACCTTTGTAAAATGAGCCAATTGAAGCAGAACACATTGTTGGAGTGTCAGAATGCATAGATAGAAGGCAGATAAGCATTCTATGGCTTTATTTCGCTTAGTTGCTTACTCTTGAGTAGAAATGCATCTGCACTCCTGAAATAAGCACCTTTGTAAAATGAGCCAAATTGAAGCAGAACACATTGTTGGAGTGTCAGAATGCATAGATAGAAGGCAAATAAGCGTTCTATGGCTTTATTTCGCTTAGTTGCTTACTGTTGAGTAGAACTGCATGTTCACTCCAGAAATACGCACCTTTGTAAAATGAGCCAAATTGAAGCAGAACACATTTTTGGAGTGTCAAAATACATAGAAAGAAGGAAAGTAAGCGTTCTATGGCTTTATTTCGCTTAGTTGCTTACTCTTGAGTAGAAATGCATCTGCACTCCAGTAATAAGCACCTTTTTAAAATGAGCCAATTGAAGCAGAACACATTGTTGGAGTGTCAGAATGCATAGATAGAAGGCAAATAAGTGTTCTATGGCTTTATTTCGCTTAGTTGCTTACTCTTGAGTAGAAATGCATATTCACTCCTGAAATAAGCACATTTGTAAAATGAGCCAATTGAAGCAGAACACATTGTTGGAGTGTCAGAATGCATAGATAGAAGGCAGATAAGCGTTCTATGGCTTTATTTCGCTTAGTTGCTTACTCTTGAATAGAAATGCATCTGCACTCCACAAATGAGCACCTTTGTAAAATGAGCCAAATTGAAGCAGAACACATTGTTGGAGTGTCAGAATGCATAGAAAGAAGGCAAATAAGCGTTCTATGGCTTTATTTCGCTTAGTTGCTTACTCTTGAGTAGAACTGCATGTTCACTCCAGAAATAAGCACCTTTGTAAAATGAGCCAAATTGAAGCAGAACACATTGTTGGAGTGTCAGAATGCATAGATAGAAGGCAAATAAGCGTTCTATGGCTTTATTTCGCTTAGTTGCTTACTCTTGAGTAGAACTGCATGTTCACTCCAGAAATAAGCACCTTTGTTAAATGAGCCAAATTTAAGCAAAACACGTTGTTGGAGTGTCAGAATGCATACCGTGTTTCCCACATTTTAAGACACCGTCTTATATTAATTTTACTCAAGAAAATAAGCCTATGGCTTTTTTTCGGGGGGTGTCTTTTTATTATTATTACTGTAAGTACCTCCTTACAACTAGTAAGAACTGTACACTGCTTTAAGAAAGCAGCGCTACAAATGAAGGCAGGAAAGAGGAAAGGCTTTTCTCCCGCCCTGCTTTCTCCCTCTTTGGCTCCCCTCCTTCCCTTTCAGGCGCACTGACCCAGACACGAGAAACCCACTCACACAAGCCGCCCGCAGCAACGAGCTGAGCCAGGCGGCGAGCGGAGCAGCGCCTTGCCTTGGACTGCATCCACCGCCTCCTCCTGGCGCCGTTAATGCTGCCACCACCACAGTTGCCCCTGCCATTTTTCTGCCGGAAAGGGGTCTGCGGGAATCAGGGCGAACCAACACGCAAGTGTCGAGCTCTTTTGCCCGGCTCTGCCCCTTACTTCCCGCTTCCTCCCGCCGCCACTCTCCTTCGGGCCATGCGGCCCCAGAACGTTTCGGCGGCGCGGCTCCTCCCGCCGCCTGTCACCCGCCGCCGCTCTCCTTCGGGCCATGCGGCCCCACATTCCGGCGGCGCGGAAGGGGCCAGCAGGGCTCCCGACGCCGAGGGGTTTTCCCGTCCGGGCGCTCGGCCCAAGTGGAAAAAAAGTACTGGGAAGAGTGGAAAGGCTCCCAGCGTGGCTCGCCTGGTGACGCGCTCAATTCATGCACCCCCTCCCAACTGGTTTCAAGCCTCTCAAGGAAAGCAAGAAGGTACGTCTTATTTTCGGGGTATGTCTTATATTTCGCGAATGCATAAAAACCCTGCCATGGCTTACTTTATGACTACGTATTAAAAAAGGGGAAACACGGTAGATAGAAGGCAAATAAGCGTTCTATGGCTTTATTTCGCTTAGTTGCTTACTCTTGAGTAGAACTGCATGTTCACTCCAGAAATAAGCACCTTTGTAAATTGAGCCATATTGAAGCAGAACACATTGATGGAGTGTCAGAATGCATAGATAGAAGGTAAATAAGCGTTCTATGGCTTTATTTCGCTTAGTTGCTTACTCTTGAGTAGAACTGCATCTGCACTCCTGAAATATGCACCGTTGTAAATTGAGCCAAATTTAAGCAAAACACGTTGTTGGAGTGTCAGAATGCATGGATAGAAGGCAAATAAGCATTCTATGGCTTTATTTCGCTTAGTTGCTTACTCTTGAGAAGAACTGCATCAGCACTCCAGAAATATGCACCGTTGTAAATTGAGCCAAATTTAAGCAAAACACGTTGTTGGAGTGTCAGAATGCATGGATAGAAGGCAAATAAGCGTTCTATGGCTTTATTTCGCGTAGTTGCTTACTCCTGAGTAGAAATGCATCTGCACTCCTGAAATAAGCACCTTTGTAAAATGAGCCAAATTGAAGCAGAACACATTGTTGGAGTGTCAGAATGCATAGATAGAAGGCAAATAAGCGTTCTATGGCTTTATTTCGCTTAGTTGCTTACTGTTGAGTAGAACTGCATGTTCACTCCAGAAATACGCACCTTTGTAAAATGAGCCAAATTGAAGCAGAACACATTTTTGGAGTGTCAAAATACATAGAAAGAAGGAAAGTAAGCGTTCTATGGCTTTATTTCGCTTAGTTGCTTACTCTTGAGTAGAAATGCATCTGCACTCCAGTAATAAGCACCTTTTTAAAATGAGCCAATTGAAGCAGAACACATTGTTGGAGTGTCAGAATGCATAGATAGAAGGCAAATAAGTGTTCTATGGCTTTATTTCGCTTAGTTGCTTACTCTTGAGTAGAAATGCATATTCACTCCTGAAATAAGCACCTTTGTAAAATGAGCCAAATTGAAGCAGAACACATTGTTGGAGTGTCAGAATGCATGGATAGAAGGCAAATAAGCGTTCTATGGCTTTATTTCGCTTAGTTGCTTACTCTTGAGTAGAACTGCATGTTCACTCCAGAAATAAGCACCTTTGTAAAATGAGCCAAATTGAAGCAGAACACATTGTTGGAGTGTCAGAATGCATAGATAGAAGGTAAATAAGCGTTCTATGGCTTTATTTTGCTTAGTTGCTTACTCTTGAGTAGAACTGCATGTTCACTCCAGAAATGAGTACCTTTTAAAATGAGCCAAATTGAAGCAGAACACATTGTTGGAGTGTCAGAATGCATAGAAAGAAGGCAAGTAAGCGTTCTATGGCTTTATTTCGCTTAGTTGCTTATTCTTGAGTAGAACTGCATGTTCACTCCAGAAATAAGCACCTTTGTAAAATGAGCCAATTGAAGCAGAACACATTGTTGGAGTGTCAGAATGCATAGATAGAAGGCAGATAAGCATTCTATGGCTTTATTTCGCTTAGTTGCTTACTCTTGAATAGAAATGCATCTGCACTCCAGAAATAAGCACCTTTGTAAATTGAGCCATATTGAAGCAGAACACATTGATGGAGTGTCGGAATGCATAGATAGAAGGCAAATAAGCGTTCGATGGCTTTATTTCGCTTAGTTGCTTACTCTTGAGTAGAACTGCATCAGCACTCCAGAAATATGCACCGTTGTAAATTGAGCCAAATTTAAGCAAAACACGTTGTTGGAGTGTCAGAATGCATGGATAGAAGGCAAATAAGCGTTCTATGGCTTTATTTCGCTTAGTTGCTTACTCTTGAGTAGAAATGCATATTCACTCCTGAAATAAGCACCTTTGTAAAATGAGCCAAATTGAAGCAGAACACATTGTTGGAGTGTCAGAATGCATGGATAGAAGGCAAATAAGCGTTCTATGGCTTTATTTCGCTTAGTTGCTTACTCTTGAGTAGAACTGCATGTTCACTCCAGAAATAAGCACCTTTGTAAAATGAGCCAAATTGAAGCAGAACACATTGTTGGAGTGTCAGAATGCATAGATAGAAGGTAAATAAGCGTTCTATGGCTTTATTTTGCTTAGTTGCTTACTCTTGAGTAGAACTGCATGTTCACTCCAGAAATGAGTACCTTTTAAAATGAGCCAAATTGAAGCAGAACACATTGTTGGAGTGTCAGAATGCATAGAAAGAAGGCAAGTAAGCGTTCTATGGCTTTATTTCGCTTAGTTGCTTATTCTTGAGTAGAACTGCATGTTCACTCCAGAAATAAGCACCTTTGTAAAATGAGCCAATTGAAGCAGAACACATTGTTGGAGTGTCAGAATGCATAGATAGAAGGCAGATAAGCATTCTATGGCTTTATTTCGCTTAGTTGCTTACTCTTGAATAGAAATGCATCTGCACTCCAAAAATAAGCACCTTTGTAAATTGAGCCATATTGAAGCAGAACACATTGATGGAGTGTCGGAATGCATAGATAGAAGGCAAATAAGCGTTCGATGGCTTTATTTCGCTTAGTTGCTTACTCTTGAGTAGAACGGCATCAGCACTCCAGAAATATGCACCGTTGTAAATTGAGCCAAATTTAAGCAAAACACGTTGTTGGAGTGTCAGAATGCATGGATAGAAGGCAAATAAGCGTTCTATGGCTTTATTTCGCTTAGTTGCTTACTCCTGAGTAGAAATGCATCTGCACTCCTGAAATAAGCACCTTTGTAAAATGAGCCAAATTGAAGCAGAACACATTGTTGGAGTGTCAGAATGCATAGATAGAAGGCAAATAAGCGTTCTATGGCTTTATTTCGCTTAGTTGCTTACTGTTGAGTAGAACCGCATGTTAACTCCAGAAATAAGCACCTTTGTAAAATGAGCCAAATTAAAAGCAGAACACATTTTTGGAGTGTCAGAATACATAGAAAGAAGGAAAGTAAGCGTTCTATGGCTTTATTTCACTTAGTTGCTTACTCTTGAGTAGAAATGCATCTTTACTCCAGTAATAAGCACCTTTTTAAAATGAGCCAATTGAAGCAGAACACATTGTTGGAGTGTCAGAATGCATAGATAGAAGGCAAATAAGCGTTCTATGGCTTTATTTCACTTAGTTGCTTACTCTTGAGTAGAACTGCATCAGCACTCCAGAAATAAGCACCTTTGTAAAATGAGCCAAATTGAAGCAGAACACATTGTTGGAGTGTCAGAATGCATAGATAGAAGGCAAATAAGCGTTCTATGGCTTTATTTCGCTTAGTTGCTTACTCTTGAGTAGAAATGCATATTCACTCCTGAAATAAGCACCTTTGTAAAATGAGCCAATTGAAGCAGAACACATAGTTGGAGTGTCAGAATGCATAGATAGAAGGCAGATAAGCCTTCTATGGCTTTATTTCGCTTAGTTGCTTACTCTTGAATAGAAATGCATCTGCACTCCACAAATGAGCACCTTTGTAAAATGAGCCAAATTGAAGCAGAACACATTGTTGGAGTGTCAGAATGCATAGAAAGAAGGCAAGTAAGCGTTCTATGGCTTTATTTCGCTTAGTTGCTTACTCTTGAATAGAAATGCATCTGCACTCCAGAAATGAGCACCTTTGTAAAATGAGCCAAATTGAAGCAGAAGACATTGTTGGAGTGTCAGAATGCATAGATAGAAGGCAAATAAGCGTTCTATGGCTTTATTTCGCTTAGTTGCTTACTCTTGAGTAGAACTGCATGTTCACTCCAGAAATAAGCACCTTTGTTAAATGAACCAAATTTAAGCAAAACACGTTGTTGGAGTGTCAGAATGCATGTAGATAGAAGGCAAATAAGCGTTCTACGGCTTTATTTCGCTTAGTTGCTTACTCTTGAGTAGAACTGCATGTTCACTCCAGAAATAAGCACCTTTGTAAATTGAGCCATATTGAAGCAGAACACATTGATGGAGTGTCAGAATGCATAGATAGAAGGTAAATAAGCGTTCTATGGCTTTATTTCGCTTAGTTGCTTACTCTTGAGTAGAACTGCATCTGCACTCCTGAAATATGCACCGTTGTAAATTGAGCCAAATTTAAGCAAAACACGTTGTTGGAGTGTCAGAATGCATGGATAGAAGGCAAATAAGCGTTCTATGGCTTTATTTCGCTTAGTTGCTTACTCTTGAGAAGAACTGCATCAGCACTCCAGAAATATGCACCGTTGTAAATTGAGCCAAATTTAAGCAAAACACGTTGTTGGAGTGTCAGAATGCATGGATAGAAGGCAAATAAGCGTTCTATGGCTTTATTTAGCTTAGTTGCTTACTCTTGAGTAGAAATGCATCTGCACTCCTGAAATAAGCACCTTTGTAAAATGAGCCAAATTGAAGCAGAACACATTGTTGGAGTGTCAGGATGCATAGATAGAAGGCAAATAAGCGTTCTATGGCTTTATTTCGCTTAGTTGCTTACTGTTGAGTAGAACTGCATGTTAACTCCAGAAATACGCACCTTTGTAAAATGAGCCAAATTGAAGCAGAACACATTTTTGGAGTGTCAAAATACATAGAAAGAAGGAAAGTAAGCGTTCTATGGCTTTATTTCGCTTAGTTGCTTACTCTTGAGTAGAAATGCATCTGCACTCCAGTAATAAGCACCTTTTTAAAATGAGCCAATTGAAGCAGAACACATTGTTGGAGTGTCAGAATGCATAGATAGAAGGCACATAAGCGTTCTATGGCTTTATTTCGCTTAGTTGCTTACTCTTGAGTAGAACTGCATCTGCACTCCTGAAATATGCACCGTTGTAAATTGAGCCAAATTTAAGCAAAACACGTTGTTGGAGTGTCAGAATGCATAGATAGAAGGCAAATAAGCGTTCTATGGCTTTATTTCGCTTAGTTGCTTACTCTTGAGTAGAAATGCATATTCACTCCTGAAATAAGCACCTTTGTAAAATGAGCCAATTGAAGCAGAACACATTGTTGGAGTGTCAGAATGCATAGATAGAAGGCAGATAAGCATTCTATGGCTTTATTTCGCTTAGTTGCTTACTCTTGAATAGAAATGCATCTGCACTCCAGAAATGAGCACCTTTGTAAAATGAGCCAAATTGAAGCAGAACACATTGTTGGAGTGTCAGAATGCATAGAAAGAAGGCAAGTAAGCGTTCTATGGCTTTATTTCGCTTAGTTGCTTACTCTTGAGTAGAACTGCATGTTCACTCCAGAAATAAGCACCTTTGTAAAATGAGCCAAATTTAAGCAAAACACATTGTTGGAGTGTCAGAATGCATAGATAGAAGGCAAATAAGCGTTCTATGGCTTTATTTCGCTTAGTTGCTTACTCTTGAGTAGAACTGCATGTTCACTCCAGAAATAAGCACCTTTGTAAATTGAGCCATATTGAAGCAGAACACATTGATGGAGTGTCAGAATGCATAGATAGAAGGTAAATAAGCGTTCTATGGCTTTATTTCGCTTAGTTGCTTACTCTTGAGAAGAACTGCATCAGCACTCCAGAAATATGCACCGTTGTAAATTGAGCCAAATTTAAGCAAAACACGTTGTTGGAGTGTCAGAATGCATGGATAGAAGGCAAATAAGCGTTCTATGGCTTTATTTCGCTTAGTTGCTTACTCTTGAGTAGAACTGCATGTTCACTCCAGAAATAAGCACCTTTGTAAATTGAGCCATATTGAAGCAGAACACATTGATGGAGTGTCAGAATGCATAGATAGAAGGTAAATAAGCGTTCTATGGCTTTATTTCGCTTAGTTGCTTACTCTTGAGAAGAACTGCATCAGCACTCCAGAAATATGCACCGTTGTAAATTGAGCCAAATTTAAGCAAAACACGTTGTTGGAGTGTCAGAATGCATGGATAGAAGGCAAATAAGCGTTCTATGGCTTTATTTCGCTTAGTTGCTTACTCTTGAGTAGAACTGCATGTTCACTCCAGAAATAATCACCTTTGTAAAATGAGCCAAATTGAAGCAGAACACATTGTTGGAGTGTCAGAATGCATAGATAGAAGGCAAATTAGCGTTCTATGGCTTTATTTCGCTTAGTTGCTTACTCTTGAGTAGAAATGCACATTCACTCCTGAAATAAGCACCTTTGTAAAATGAGCCAATTGAAGCAGAACACATTGTTGGAGTGTCAGAATGCATAGATAGAAGGCAGATAAGCGTTCTATGGCTTTATTTCGCTTAGTTGCTTACTCTTGAATAGAAAGGCATCTGCACTCCACAAATGAGCACTTTGTAAAATGAGCCAAATTGAAGCAGAACAAATTGTTGGAGTGTCAGAATGCATAGAAAGAAGGCAAGTAAGCGTTCTATGGCTTTATTTCGCTTAGTTGCTTACTCTTGAGTAGAACTGCATGTTCACTCCAGAAATAAGCACCTTTGTAAAATGAGCCAAATTGAAGCAGAACACATTGTTGGAGTGTCAGAATGCATAGATAGAAGGCACATAAGCGTTCTATGGCTTTATTTCACTTAGTTGCTTACTCTTGAGTAGAACTGCATCTGCACTCCTGAAATATGCACCGTTGTAAATTGAGCCAAATTTAAGCAAAGCACGTTGTTGGAGTGTCAGAATGCATAGATAGAAGGCAAATAAGCCTTCTATGGCTTTATTTCGCTTAGTTGCTTACTCTTGAGTAGAAATGCATATTCACTCCTGAAATAAGCACCTTTGTAAAATGAGCCAATTGAAGCAGAACACATTGTTGGAGTGTCAGAATGCATAGATAGAAGGCAGATAAGTGTTCTATGGCTTTATTTCGCTTAGTTGCTTACTCTTGAATAGAAATGCATCTGCACTCCAGTAATAAGCACCTTTTTAAAATGAGCCAAATTGAAGCAGAACACATTGTTGGAGTGTCAGAATGCATAGATAGAAGGCAAAAAAGCGTTCTATAGGTTTATTTCGCTTAGTTGCTTACTCTTGAGTAGAACTGCATGTTCACTCCAGAAATAAGCACCTTCGTAAAATGAGCCAAATTGAAGCAGAACACATTGTTGGAGTGTCAGAATGCATAGATAGAAGGCAAATAAGCGTTCTATGGCTTTATTTCGCTTAGTTGCTTACTCTTGAATAGAAATGCATCTGCACTCCAGAAATGAGCACCTTTGTAAAATGAGCCAAATTGAAGGAGTATAGCATCTAGATCAAGGGAAGTAATAGTACCACTGTATTCTGCTCTGGTCAGACCTCACCTGGAGTACTGTGTCCAGTTCTGGGCACCACAGTTCAAGAAGGATACTGATAAGCTGGAACGTGTCCAGAAGAGGGCAACCAAAATGGTCAAAGGCCTGGAAACGATGCCTTATGAGGAACGGCTTAGAGAGCTGGGTATGTTTAGCCTGGAGAAGAGAAGGTTAAGGGGTGATATGATAACCATGTTCAAATATATAAAAGGATGTCATATAGAGGAGGGAGAAAGGTTGTTTTCTGCTGCTCCAGAGAAGCGGACACGGAGCAACGGATTCAAACTACAAGAAAGAAAATTCCACCTAAACATTAGGAAGAACTTCCTGACAGTAAGAGCTGTTTGGCAGTGGAATTTGCTGCCAAGGAGTGTGGTGGAGTCTCCTTCTTTGGAGGTCTTTAAGCAGAGGCTTGACAGCCATCTGTCAGGAATGCTTTGATGGTGTTTCCTGCTTGGCAGGGGGTTGGACTGGATGGCCCTTGTGGTCTCTTCCAACTCTATGATTCTATGATTCTATGATTCTACGAAGCAGAACACATTGTTGGAGTGTCAGAATGCATAGATAGAAGGCAAATAAGCGTTCTATGGCTTTATTTCGCTTAGTTGCTTACTCTTGAGTAGAATTGCATCTGCACTCCTGAAATATGCACCGTTGTAAATTGAGCCAAATTTAAGCAAAACACATTGTTGGATTGTCAGAATGCATGGATAGAAGGCAAATAAGCGTTCGATGGCTTTATTTCGCTTAGTTGCTTACTCTTGAGTAGAACTGCATCAGCACTCCAGAAATATGCACCGTTGTAAATTGAGCCAAATTTAAGCAAAACACGTTGTTGGAGTGTCAGAATGCATAGATAGAAGGCAAATAAGCGTTCTATGGCTTTATTTCGCTTAGTTGCTTACTCTTGAGTAGAAATGCATATTCACTTCTGAAATAAGCACCTTTGTAAAATGAGCCAATTGAAGCAGAACACATTGTTGGAGTGTCAGAATGCATAGATAGAAGGCAGATAAGCGTTCTATGGCTTTATTTCGCTTAGTTGCTTACTCTTGAATAGAAATGCATCTGCACTCCAGAAATAAGCACCTTTGTAAAATGAGACAAATTGATGCAGAACACATTGTTGGAGTGTCAGAATGCATAGAAAGAAGGCAAGTAAGCGTTCTATGGCTTTATTTCGCTTAGTTGCTTACTCTTGAGTAGAAATGCATCTGCACTCCAGTAATAAGCACCTTTTTAAAATGAGCCAAATTGAAGCAGAACACATTGTTGGAGTGTCAGAATGCATAGATAGAAGGCAAAAAAGCGTTCTATAGGTTTATTTCGCTTAATTCCTTACTCTTGAGTAGAACTGCATGTTCACTCCAGAAATAAACACCTTAGTAAAATGAGCCAAATTGAAGCAGAACACATAGTTGGAGTGTCAGAATGCATAGATAGAAGGCAAATAAGCGTTCTATGGCTTTATTTAGCTTAGTTGCTTACTTTTGAATAGAAATGCATCTGCACTCCAGAAATGAGCACCTTTGTAAAATGAGCCAAATTGAAGCAGAACACATTGTTGGAGTGTCAGAATGCATACATAGAAGGCAAATAAGCGTTCTATGGCTTCATTTCGCTTAGTTGCTTACTCTTGAGTAGAACTGCATGTTCACTCCAGAAATAAGCACCTTTGTAAATTGAGCCATATTGAAGCAGAACACATTGATGGAGTGTCAGAATGCATAGATAGAAGGCAAATAAGCGTTCTATGGCTTTATTTCGCTTAGTTGCTTACTCTTGAGTAGAACTGCATCTGCCCTCCTGAAATATGCACCGTTGTAAATTGAGCCAAATTTAAGCAAAACACGTTGTTGGAGTGTCAGAATGCATAGATAGAAGGCAAATAACCGTTCTATGGCTTTATTTCGCTTAGTTGCTTACTCTTGAGTAGAACTGCATGTTCACTCCAGAAATAAGCACCTTTGTAAATTGAGCCATATTGAAGCAGAACACATTGATGGAGTGTCAGAATGCATAGATAGAAGGTAAATAAGCGTTCTATGGCTTTATTTCGCTTAGTTGCTTACTCTTGAGTAGAACTGCATCTGCACTCCTGAAATATGCACCGTTGTAAATTGAGCCAAATTTAAGCAAAACACGTTGTTGGAGTGTCAGAATGCATGGATAGGAGGCAAATAAGCGTTCTATGGCTTTATTTCGCTTAGTTGCTTACTCTTGAGAAGAACTGCATCAGCACTCCAGAAATATGCACCGTTGTAAATTGAGCCAAATTTAAGCAAAACACGTTGTTGGAGTGTCAGAATGCATGGATAGGAGGCAAATAAGCGTTCTATGGCTTTATTTCGCTTAGTTGCTTACTCTTGAGTAGAAATGCATCTGCACTCCTGAAATAAGCACCTTTGTAAAATGAGCCAAATTGAAGCAGAAAACATTGTTGGAGTGTCAGAATGCATAGATAGAAGGCAAATAAGCGTTCTATGGCTTTATTTCGCTTAGTTGCTTACTGTTGAGTAGAACTGCATGTTCACTCCAGAAATACGCACCTTTGTAAAATGAGCCAAATTGAAGCAGAACACATTGTTGGAGTGTCAAAATACATAGAAAGAAGGAAAGTAAGCGTTCTATGGCTTTATTTCGCTTAGTTGCTTACTCTTGAGTAGAAATGCATCTGCACTCCAGTAATAAGCACCTTTTTAAAATGAGCCAATTGAAGCAGAACACATTGTTGGAGTGTCAGAATGCATAGATAGAAGGCAAATAAGCGTTCTATGGCTTTATTTCGCTTAGTTGCTTACTCCTGAGTAGAAATGCATCTGCACTCCTGAAATAAGCACCTTTGTAAAATGAGCCAAATTGAAGCAGAACACATTGTTGGAGTGTCAGAATGCATAGATAGAAGGCAAATAAGCGTTCTATGGCTTTATTTCGCTTAGTTGCTTACTGTTGAGTAGAACCGCATGTTAACTCCAGAAATAAGCACCTTTGTAAAATGAGCCAAATTGAAGCAGAACACATTTTTGGAGTGTCAGAATACATAGAAAGAAGGAAAGTAAGCATTCTATGGCTTTATTTCACTTAGTTGCTTACTCTTGAGTAGAAATGCATCTTTACTCCAGTAATAAGCACCTTTTTAAAATGAGCCAATTGAAGCAGAACACATTGTTGGAGTGTCAGAATGCATAGATAGAAGGCAAATAAGCGTTCTATGGCTTTATTTCACTTAGTTGCTTACTCTTGAGTAGAACTGCATGTTCACTCCTGAAATAAGCACCTTTGTAAAATGAGCCAAATTGAAGCAGAACACATTGTTGGAGTGTCAGAATGCATAGATAGATGGCAAATAAGCGTTCTATGGCTTTATTTCGCTTAGTTGCTTACTGTTGAGTAGAACTGCATGTTCACTCCAGAAATACGCACCTTTGTAAAATGAGCCAAATTGAAGCAGAACACATTTTTGGAGTGTCAAAATACATAGAAAGAAGGAAAGTAAGCGTTCTATGGCTTTATTTCGCTTAGTTGCTTACTCTTGAGTAGAAATGCATCTGCACTCCAGTAATAAGCACCTTTTTAAAATGAGCCAATTGAAGCAGAACACATTGTTGGAGTGTCAGAATGCATAGATAGAAGGCAAATAAGTGTTCTATGGCTTTATTTCGCTTAGTTGCTTACTCTTGAGTAGAAATGCATATTCACTCCTGAAATAAGCACCTTTGTAAAATGAGCCAATTGAAGCAGAACACATTGTTGGAGTGTCAGAATGCATAGATAGAAGGCAGATAAGCGTTCTATGGCTTTATTTCGCTTAGTTGCTTACTCTTGAATAGAAATGCATCTGCACTCCACAAATGAGCACCTTTGTAAAATGAGCCAAATTGAAGCAGAACACATTGTTGGAGTGTCAGAATGCATAGAAAGAAGGCAAATAAGCGTTCTATGGCTTTATTTCGCTTAGTTGCTTACTCTTGAGTAGAACTGCATGTTCACTCCAGAAATAAGCACCTTTGTAAAATGAGCCAAATTGAAGCAGAACACATTGTTGGAGTGTCAGAATGCATAGATAGAAGGCACATAAGCGTTCTATGGCTTTATTTCGCTTAGTTGCTTACTCTTGAGTAGAACTGCATCTGCACTCCTGAAATATGCACCGTTGTAAATTGAGCCAAATTTAAGCAAAACACGTTGTTGGAGTGTCAGAATGCATAGATAGAAGGCAAATAAGCGTTCTATGGCTTTATTTCGCTTAGTTGCTTACTCTTGAGTAGAAATGCGTATTCACTCCTGAAATAAGCACCTTTGTAAAATGAGCCAATTGAAGCAGAACACATTGTTGGAGTGTCAGAATGCATAGATAGAAGGCAGATAAGCATTCTATGGCTTTATTTCGCTTAGTTGCTTACTCTTGAGTAGAAATGCATCTGCACTCCTGAAATAAGCACCTTTGTAAAATGAGCCAAATTGAAGCAGAACACATTGTTGGAGTGTCAGAATGCATAGATAGAAGGCAAATAAGCGTTCTATGGCTTTATTTCGCTTAGTTGCTTACTGTTGAGTAGAACTGCATGTTCACTCCAGAAATACGCACCTTTGTAAAATGAGCCAAATTGAAGCAGAACACATTTTTGGAGTGTCAAAATACATAGAAAGAAGGAAAGTAAGCGTTCTATGGCTTTATTTCGCTTAGTTGCTTACTCTTGAGTAGAAATGCATCTGCACTCCAGTAATAAGCACCTTTTTAAAATGAGCCAATTGAAGCAGAACACATTGTTGGAGTGTCAGAATGCATAGATAGAAGGCAAATAAGTGTTCTATGGCTTTATTTCGCTTAGTTGCTTACTCTTGAGTAGAAATGCATATTCACTCCTGAAATAAGCACATTTGTAAAATGAGCCAATTGAAGCAGAACACATTGTTGGAGTGTCAGAATGCATAGATAGAAGGCAGATAAGCGTTCTATGGCTTTATTTCGCTTAGTTGCTTACTCTTGAATAGAAATGCATCTGCACTCCACAAATGAGCACCTTTGTAAAATGAGCCAAATTGAAGCAGAACACATTGTTGGAGTGTCAGAATGCATAGAAAGAAGGCAAATAAGCGTTCTATGGCTTTATTTCGCTTAGTTGCTTACTCTTGAGTAGAACTGCATGTTCACTCCAGAAATAAGCACCTTTGTAAAATGAGCCAAATTGAAGCAGAACACATTGTTGGAGTGTCAGAATGCATAGATAGAAGGCAAATAAGCGTTCTATGGCTTTATTTCGCTTAGTTGCTTACTCTTGAGTAGAACTGCATGTTCACTCCAGAAATAAGCACCTTTGTTAAATGAGCCAAATTTAAGCAAAACACGTTGTTGGAGTGTCAGAATGCATACCGTGTTTCCCACATTTTAAGACACCGTCTTATATTAATTTTACTCAAGAAAATAAGCCTATGGCTTTTTTTCGGGGGGTGTCTTTTTATTATTATTACTGTAAGTACCTCCTTACAACTAGTAAGAACTGTACACTGCTTTAAGAAAGCAGCGCTACAAATGAAGGCAGGAAAGAGGAAAGGCTTTTCTCCCGCCCTGCTTTCTCCCTCTTTGGCTCCCCTCCTTCCCTTTCAGGCGCACTGACCCAGACACGAGAAACCCACTCACACAAGCCGCCCGCAGCAACGAGCTGAGCCAGGCGGCGAGCGGAGCAGCGCCTTGCCTTGGACTGCATCCACCGCCTCCTCCTGGCGCCGTTAATGCTGCCACCACCACAGTTGCCCCTGCCATTTTTCTGCCGGAAAGGGGTCTGCGGGAATCAGGGCGAACCAACACGCAAGTGTCGAGCTCTTTTGCCCGGCTCTGCCCCTTACTTCCCGCTTCCTCCCGCCGCCACTCTCCTTCGGGCCATGCGGCCCCAGAACGTTTCGGCGGCGCGGCTCCTCCCGCCGCCTGTCACCCGCCGCCGCTCTCCTTCGGGCCATGCGGCCCCACATTCCGGCGGCGCGGAAGGGGCCAGCAGGGCTCCCGACGCCGAGGGGTTTTCCCGTCCGGGCGCTCGGCCCAAGTGGAAAAAAAGTACTGGGAAGAGTGGAAAGGCTCCCAGCGTGGCTCGCCTGGTGACGCGCTCAATTCATGCACCCCCTCCCAACTGGTTTCAAGCCTCTCAAGGAAAGCAAGAAGGTACGTCTTATTTTCGGGGTATGTCTTATATTTCGCGAATGCATAAAAACCCTGCCATGGCTTACTTTATGACTACGTATTAAAAAAGGGGAAACACGGTAGATAGAAGGCAAATAAGCGTTCTATGGCTTTATTTCGCTTAGTTGCTTACTCTTGAGTAGAACTGCATGTTCACTCCAGAAATAAGCACCTTTGTAAATTGAGCCATATTGAAGCAGAACACATTGATGGAGTGTCAGAATGCATAGATAGAAGGTAAATAAGCGTTCTATGGCTTTATTTCGCTTAGTTGCTTACTCTTGAGTAGAACTGCATCTGCACTCCTGAAATATGCACCGTTGTAAATTGAGCCAAATTTAAGCAAAACACGTTGTTGGAGTGTCAGAATGCATGGATAGAAGGCAAATAAGCATTCTATGGCTTTATTTCGCTTAGTTGCTTACTCTTGAGAAGAACTGCATCAGCACTCCAGAAATATGCACCGTTGTAAATTGAGCCAAATTTAAGCAAAACACGTTGTTGGAGTGTCAGAATGCATGGATAGAAGGCAAATAAGCGTTCTATGGCTTTATTTCGCGTAGTTGCTTACTCCTGAGTAGAAATGCATCTGCACTCCTGAAATAAGCACCTTTGTAAAATGAGCCAAATTGAAGCAGAACACATTGTTGGAGTGTCAGAATGCATAGATAGAAGGCAAATAAGCGTTCTATGGCTTTATTTCGCTTAGTTGCTTACTGTTGAGTAGAACTGCATGTTCACTCCAGAAATACGCACCTTTGTAAAATGAGCCAAATTGAAGCAGAACACATTTTTGGAGTGTCAAAATACATAGAAAGAAGGAAAGTAAGCGTTCTATGGCTTTATTTCGCTTAGTTGCTTACTCTTGAGTAGAAATGCATCTGCACTCCAGTAATAAGCACCTTTTTAAAATGAGCCAATTGAAGCAGAACACATTGTTGGAGTGTCAGAATGCATAGATAGAAGGCAAATAAGTGTTCTATGGCTTTATTTCGCTTAGTTGCTTACTCTTGAGTAGAAATGCATATTCACTCCTGAAATAAGCACCTTTGTAAAATGAGCCAAATTGAAGCAGAACACATTGTTGGAGTGTCAGAATGCATGGATAGAAGGCAAATAAGCGTTCTATGGCTTTATTTCGCTTAGTTGCTTACTCTTGAGTAGAACTGCATGTTCACTCCAGAAATAAGCACCTTTGTAAAATGAGCCAAATTGAAGCAGAACACATTGTTGGAGTGTCAGAATGCATAGATAGAAGGTAAATAAGCGTTCTATGGCTTTATTTTGCTTAGTTGCTTACTCTTGAGTAGAACTGCATGTTCACTCCAGAAATGAGTACCTTTTAAAATGAGCCAAATTGAAGCAGAACACATTGTTGGAGTGTCAGAATGCATAGAAAGAAGGCAAGTAAGCGTTCTATGGCTTTATTTCGCTTAGTTGCTTATTCTTGAGTAGAACTGCATGTTCACTCCAGAAATAAGCACCTTTGTAAAATGAGCCAATTGAAGCAGAACACATTGTTGGAGTGTCAGAATGCATAGATAGAAGGCAGATAAGCATTCTATGGCTTTATTTCGCTTAGTTGCTTACTCTTGAATAGAAATGCATCTGCACTCCAGAAATAAGCACCTTTGTAAATTGAGCCATATTGAAGCAGAACACATTGATGGAGTGTCGGAATGCATAGATAGAAGGCAAATAAGCGTTCGATGGCTTTATTTCGCTTAGTTGCTTACTCTTGAGTAGAACTGCATCAGCACTCCAGAAATATGCACCGTTGTAAATTGAGCCAAATTTAAGCAAAACACGTTGTTGGAGTGTCAGAATGCATGGATAGAAGGCAAATAAGCGTTCTATGGCTTTATTTCGCTTAGTTGCTTACTCTTGAGTAGAAATGCATATTCACTCCTGAAATAAGCACCTTTGTAAAATGAGCCAAATTGAAGCAGAACACATTGTTGGAGTGTCAGAATGCATGGATAGAAGGCAAATAAGCGTTCTATGGCTTTATTTCGCTTAGTTGCTTACTCTTGAGTAGAACTGCATGTTCACTCCAGAAATAAGCACCTTTGTAAAATGAGCCAAATTGAAGCAGAACACATTGTTGGAGTGTCAGAATGCATAGATAGAAGGTAAATAAGCGTTCTATGGCTTTATTTTGCTTAGTTGCTTACTCTTGAGTAGAACTGCATGTTCACTCCAGAAATGAGTACCTTTTAAAATGAGCCAAATTGAAGCAGAACACATTGTTGGAGTGTCAGAATGCATAGAAAGAAGGCAAGTAAGCGTTCTATGGCTTTATTTCGCTTAGTTGCTTATTCTTGAGTAGAACTGCATGTTCACTCCAGAAATAAGCACCTTTGTAAAATGAGCCAATTGAAGCAGAACACATTGTTGGAGTGTCAGAATGCATAGATAGAAGGCAGATAAGCATTCTATGGCTTTATTTCGCTTAGTTGCTTACTCTTGAATAGAAATGCATCTGCACTCCAAAAATAAGCACCTTTGTAAATTGAGCCATATTGAAGCAGAACACATTGATGGAGTGTCGGAATGCATAGATAGAAGGCAAATAAGCGTTCGATGGCTTTATTTCGCTTAGTTGCTTACTCTTGAGTAGAACTGCATCAGCACTCCAGAAATATGCACCGTTGTAAATTGAGCCAAATTTAAGCAAAACACGTTGTTGGAGTGTCAGAATGCATGGATAGAAGGCAAATAAGCGTTCTATGGCTTTATTTCGCTTAGTTGCTTACTCCTGAGTAGAAATGCATCTGCACTCCTGAAATAAGCACCTTTGTAAAATGAGCCAAATTGAAGCAGAACACATTGTTGGAGTGTCAGAATGCATAGATAGAAGGCAAATAAGCGTTCTATGGCTTTATTTCGCTTAGTTGCTTACTGTTGAGTAGAACCGCATGTTAACTCCAGAAATAAGCACCTTTGTAAAATGAGCCAAATTAAAAGCAGAACACATTTTTGGAGTGTCAGAATACATAGAAAGAAGGAAAGTAAGCGTTCTATGGCTTTATTTCACTTAGTTGCTTACTCTTGAGTAGAAATGCATCTTTACTCCAGTAATAAGCACCTTTTTAAAATGAGCCAATTGAAGCAGAACACATTGTTGGAGTGTCAGAATGCATAGATAGAAGGCAAATAAGCGTTCTATGGCTTTATTTCACTTAGTTGCTTACTCTTGAGTAGAACTGCATCAGCACTCCAGAAATAAGCACCTTTGTAAAATGAGCCAAATTGAAGCAGAACACATTGTTGGAGTGTCAGAATGCATAGATAGAAGGCAAATAAGCGTTCTATGGCTTTATTTCGCTTAGTTGCTTACTCTTGAGTAGAAATGCATATTCACTCCTGAAATAAGCACCTTTGTAAAATGAGCCAATTGAAGCAGAACACATAGTTGGAGTGTCAGAATGCATAGATAGAAGGCAGATAAGCCTTCTATGGCTTTATTTCGCTTAGTTGCTTACTCTTGAATAGAAATGCATCTGCACTCCACAAATGAGCACCTTTGTAAAATGAGCCAAATTGAAGCAGAACACATTGTTGGAGTGTCAGAATGCATAGAAAGAAGGCAAGTAAGCGTTCTATGGCTTTATTTCGCTTAGTTGCTTACTCTTGAATAGAAATGCATCTGCACTCCAGAAATGAGCACCTTTGTAAAATGAGCCAAATTGAAGCAGAAGACATTGTTGGAGTGTCAGAATGCATAGATAGAAGGCAAATAAGCGTTCTATGGCTTTATTTCGCTTAGTTGCTTACTCTTGAGTAGAACTGCATGTTCACTCCAGAAATAAGCACCTTTGTTAAATGAACCAAATTTAAGCAAAACACGTTGTTGGAGTGTCAGAATGCATGTAGATAGAAGGCAAATAAGCGTTCTACGGCTTTATTTCGCTTAGTTGCTTACTCTTGAGTAGAACTGCATGTTCACTCCAGAAATAAGCACCTTTGTAAATTGAGCCATATTGAAGCAGAACACATTGATGGAGTGTCAGAATGCATAGATAGAAGGTAAATAAGCGTTCTATGGCTTTATTTCGCTTAGTTGCTTACTCTTGAGTAGAACTGCATCTGCACTCCTGAAATATGCACCGTTGTAAATTGAGCCAAATTTAAGCAAAACACGTTGTTGGAGTGTCAGAATGCATGGATAGAAGGCAAATAAGCGTTCTATGGCTTTATTTCGCTTAGTTGCTTACTCTTGAGAAGAACTGCATCAGCACTCCAGAAATATGCACCGTTGTAAATTGAGCCAAATTTAAGCAAAACACGTTGTTGGAGTGTCAGAATGCATGGATAGAAGGCAAATAAGCGTTCTATGGCTTTATTTAGCTTAGTTGCTTACTCTTGAGTAGAAATGCATCTGCACTCCTGAAATAAGCACCTTTGTAAAATGAGCCAAATTGAAGCAGAACACATTGTTGGAGTGTCAGGATGCATAGATAGAAGGCAAATAAGCGTTCTATGGCTTTATTTCGCTTAGTTGCTTACTGTTGAGTAGAACTGCATGTTCACTCCAGAAATACGCACCTTTGTAAAATGAGCCAAATTGAAGCAGAACACATTTTTGGAGTGTCAAAATACATAGAAAGAAGGAAAGTAAGCGTTCTATGGCTTTATTTCGCTTAGTTGCTTACTCTTGAGTAGAAATGCATCTGCACTCCAGTAATAAGCACCTTTTTAAAATGAGCCAATTGAAGCAGAACACATTGTTGGAGTGTCAGAATGCATAGATAGAAGGCACATAAGCGTTCTATGGCTTTATTTCGCTTAGTTGCTTACTCTTGAGTAGAACTGCATCTGCACTCCTGAAATATGCACCGTTGTAAATTGAGCCAAATTTAAGCAAAACACGTTGTTGGAGTGTCAGAATGCATAGATAGAAGGCAAATAAGCGTTCTATGGCTTTATTTCGCTTAGTTGCTTACTCTTGAGTAGAAATGCATATTCACTCCTGAAATAAGCACCTTTGTAAAATGAGCCAATTGAAGCAGAACACATTGTTGGAGTGTCAGAATGCATAGATAGAAGGCAGATAAGCATTCTATGGCTTTATTTCGCTTAGTTGCTTACTCTTGAATAGAAATGCATCTGCACTCCAGAAATGAGCACCTTTGTAAAATGAGCCAAATTGAAGCAGAACACATTGTTGGAGTGTCAGAATGCATAGAAAGAAGGCAAGTAAGCGTTCTATGGCTTTATTTCGCTTAGTTGCTTACTCTTGAGTAGAACTGCATGTTCACTCCAGAAATAAGCACCTTTGTAAAATGAGCCAAATTTAAGCAAAACACATTGTTGGAGTGTCAGAATGCATAGATAGAAGGCAAATAAGCGTTCTATGGCTTTATTTCGCTTAGTTGCTTACTCTTGAGTAGAACTGCATGTTCACTCCAGAAATAAGCACCTTTGTAAATTGAGCCATATTGAAGCAGAACACATTGATGGAGTGTCAGAATGCATAGATAGAAGGTAAATAAGCGTTCTATGGCTTTATTTCGCTTAGTTGCTTACTCTTGAGAAGAACTGCATCAGCACTCCAGAAATATGCACCGTTGTAAATTGAGCCAAATTTAAGCAAAACACGTTGTTGGAGTGTCAGAATGCATGGATAGAAGGCAAATAAGCGTTCTATGGCTTTATTTCGCTTAGTTGCTTACTCTTGAGTAGAACTGCATGTTCACTCCAGAAATAAGCACCTTTGTAAATTGAGCCATATTGAAGCAGAACACATTGATGGAGTGTCAGAATGCATAGATAGAAGGTAAATAAGCGTTCTATGGCTTTATTTCGCTTAGTTGCTTACTCTTGAGAAGAACTGCATCAGCACTCCAGAAATATGCACCGTTGTAAATTGAGCCAAATTTAAGCAAAACACGTTGTTGGAGTGTCAGAATGCATGGATAGAAGGCAAATAAGCGTTCTATGGCTTTATTTCGCTTAGTTGCTTACTCTTGAGTAGAACTGCATGTTCACTCCAGAAATAATCACCTTTGTAAAATGAGCCAAATTGAAGCAGAACACATTGTTGGAGTGTCAGAATGCATAGATAGAAGGCAAATTAGCGTTCTATGGCTTTATTTCGCTTAGTTGCTTACTCTTGAGTAGAAATGCACATTCACTCCTGAAATAAGCACCTTTGTAAAATGAGCCAATTGAAGCAGAACACATTGTTGGAGTGTCAGAATGCATAGATAGAAGGCAGATAAGCGTTCTATGGCTTTATTTCGCTTAGTTGCTTACTCTTGAATAGAAAGGCATCTGCACTCCACAAATGAGCACTTTGTAAAATGAGCCAAATTGAAGCAGAACAAATTGTTGGAGTGTCAGAATGCATAGAAAGAAGGCAAGTAAGCGTTCTATGGCTTTATTTCGCTTAGTTGCTTACTCTTGAGTAGAACTGCATGTTCACTCCAGAAATAAGCACCTTTGTAAAATGAGCCAAATTGAAGCAGAACACATTGTTGGAGTGTCAGAATGCATAGATAGAAGGCACATAAGCGTTCTATGGCTTTATTTCACTTAGTTGCTTACTCTTGAGTAGAACTGCATCTGCACTCCTGAAATATGCACCGTTGTAAATTGAGCCAAATTTAAGCAAAGCACGTTGTTGGAGTGTCAGAATGCATAGATAGAAGGCAAATAAGCCTTCTATGGCTTTATTTCGCTTAGTTGCTTACTCTTGAGTAGAAATGCATATTCACTCCTGAAATAAGCACCTTTGTAAAATGAGCCAATTGAAGCAGAACACATTGTTGGAGTGTCAGAATGCATAGATAGAAGGCAGATAAGTGTTCTATGGCTTTATTTCGCTTAGTTGCTTACTCTTGAATAGAAATGCATCTGCACTCCAGTAATAAGCACCTTTTTAAAATGAGCCAAATTGAAGCAGAACACATTGTTGGAGTGTCAGAATGCATAGATAGAAGGCAAAAAAGCGTTCTATAGGTTTATTTCGCTTAGTTGCTTACTCTTGAGTAGAACTGCATGTTCACTCCAGAAATAAGCACCTTCGTAAAATGAGCCAAATTGAAGCAGAACACATTGTTGGAGTGTCAGAATGCATAGATAGAAGGCAAATAAGCGTTCTATGGCTTTATTTCGCTTAGTTGCTTACTCTTGAATAGAAATGCATCTGCACTCCAGAAATGAGCACCTTTGTAAAATGAGCCAAATTGAAGGAGTATAGCATCTAGATCAAGGGAAGTAATAGTACCACTGTATTCTGCTCTGGTCAGACCTCACCTGGAGTACTGTGTCCAGTTCTGGGCACCACAGTTCAAGAAGGATACTGATAAGCTGGAACGTGTCCAGAAGAGGGCAACCAAAATGGTCAAAGGCCTGGAAACGATGCCTTATGAGGAACGGCTTAGAGAGCTGGGTATGTTTAGCCTGGAGAAGAGAAGGTTAAGGGGTGATATGATAACCATGTTCAAATATATAAAAGGATGTCATATAGAGGAGGGAGAAAGGTTGTTTTCTGCTGCTCCAGAGAAGCGGACACGGAGCAACGGATTCAAACTACAAGAAAGAAAATTCCACCTAAACATTAGGAAGAACTTCCTGACAGTAAGAGCTGTTTGGCAGTGGAATTTGCTGCCAAGGAGTGTGGTGGAGTCTCCTTCTTTGGAGGTCTTTAAGCAGAGGCTTGACAGCCATCTGTCAGGAATGCTTTGATGGTGTTTCCTGCTTGGCAGGGGGTTGGACTGGATGGCCCTTGTGGTCTCTTCCAACTCTATGATTCTATGATTCTATGATTCTACGAAGCAGAACACATTGTTGGAGTGTCAGAATGCATAGATAGAAGGCAAATAAGCGTTCTATGGCTTTATTTCGCTTAGTTGCTTACTCTTGAGTAGAATTGCATCTGCACTCCTGAAATATGCACCGTTGTAAATTGAGCCAAATTTAAGCAAAACACATTGTTGGATTGTCAGAATGCATGGATAGAAGGCAAATAAGCGTTCGATGGCTTTATTTCGCTTAGTTGCTTACTCTTGAGTAGAACTGCATCAGCACTCCAGAAATATGCACCGTTGTAAATTGAGCCAAATTTAAGCAAAACACGTTGTTGGAGTGTCAGAATGCATAGATAGAAGGCAAATAAGCGTTCTATGGCTTTATTTCGCTTAGTTGCTTACTCTTGAGTAGAAATGCATATTCACTTCTGAAATAAGCACCTTTGTAAAATGAGCCAATTGAAGCAGAACACATTGTTGGAGTGTCAGAATGCATAGATAGAAGGCAGATAAGCGTTCTATGGCTTTATTTCGCTTAGTTGCTTACTCTTGAATAGAAATGCATCTGCACTCCAGAAATAAGCACCTTTGTAAAATGAGACAAATTGATGCAGAACACATTGTTGGAGTGTCAGAATGCATAGAAAGAAGGCAAGTAAGCGTTCTATGGCTTTATTTCGCTTAGTTGCTTACTCTTGAGTAGAAATGCATCTGCACTCCAGTAATAAGCACCTTTTTAAAATGAGCCAAATTGAAGCAGAACACATTGTTGGAGTGTCAGAATGCATAGATAGAAGGCAAAAAAGCGTTCTATAGGTTTATTTCGCTTAATTCCTTACTCTTGAGTAGAACTGCATGTTCACTCCAGAAATAAACACCTTAGTAAAATGAGCCAAATTGAAGCAGAACACATAGTTGGAGTGTCAGAATGCATAGATAGAAGGCAAATAAGCGTTCTATGGCTTTATTTAGCTTAGTTGCTTACTTTTGAATAGAAATGCATCTGCACTCCAGAAATGAGCACCTTTGTAAAATGAGCCAAATTGAAGCAGAACACATTGTTGGAGTGTCAGAATGCATACATAGAAGGCAAATAAGCGTTCTATGGCTTCATTTCGCTTAGTTGCTTACTCTTGAGTAGAACTGCATGTTCACTCCAGAAATAAGCACCTTTGTAAATTGAGCCATATTGAAGCAGAACACATTGATGGAGTGTCAGAATGCATAGATAGAAGGCAAATAAGCGTTCTATGGCTTTATTTCGCTTAGTTGCTTACTCTTGAGTAGAACTGCATCTGCCCTCCTGAAATATGCACCGTTGTAAATTGAGCCAAATTTAAGCAAAACACGTTGTTGGAGTGTCAGAATGCATAGATAGAAGGCAAATAACCGTTCTATGGCTTTATTTCGCTTAGTTGCTTACTCTTGAGTAGAACTGCATGTTCACTCCAGAAATAAGCACCTTTGTAAATTGAGCCATATTGAAGCAGAACACATTGATGGAGTGTCAGAATGCATAGATAGAAGGTAAATAAGCGTTCTATGGCTTTATTTCGCTTAGTTGCTTACTCTTGAGTAGAACTGCATCTGCACTCCTGAAATATGCACCGTTGTAAATTGAGCCAAATTTAAGCAAAACACGTTGTTGGAGTGTCAGAATGCATGGATAGGAGGCAAATAAGCGTTCTATGGCTTTATTTCGCTTAGTTGCTTACTCTTGAGAAGAACTGCATCAGCACTCCAGAAATATGCACCGTTGTAAATTGAGCCAAATTTAAGCAAAACACGTTGTTGGAGTGTCAGAATGCATGGATAGGAGGCAAATAAGCGTTCTATGGCTTTATTTCGCTTAGTTGCTTACTCTTGAGTAGAAATGCATCTGCACTCCTGAAATAAGCACCTTTGTAAAATGAGCCAAATTGAAGCAGAAAACATTGTTGGAGTGTCAGAATGCATAGATAGAAGGCAAATAAGCGTTCTATGGCTTTATTTCGCTTAGTTGCTTACTGTTGAGTAGAACTGCATGTTCACTCCAGAAATACGCACCTTTGTAAAATGAGCCAAATTGAAGCAGAACACATTGTTGGAGTGTCAAAATACATAGAAAGAAGGAAAGTAAGCGTTCTATGGCTTTATTTCGCTTAGTTGCTTACTCTTGAGTAGAAATGCATCTGCACTCCAGTAATAAGCACCTTTTTAAAATGAGCCAATTGAAGCAGAACACATTGTTGGAGTGTCAGAATGCATAGATAGAAGGCAAATAAGCGTTCTATGGCTTTATTTCGCTTAGTTGCTTACTCTTGAGTAGAAATGCATATTCACTCCTGAAATAAGCACCTTTGTAAAATGAGCCAATTGAAGCAGAACACATTGTTGGAGTGTCAGAATGCATAGATAGAAGGCAGATAAGCGTTCTATGGCTTTATTTCGCTTAGTTGCTTACTCTTGAATAGAAATGCATCTGCACTCCACAAATGAGCACCTTTGTAAAATGAGCCAAATTGAAGCAGAACACATTGTTGGAGTGTCAGAATGCATAGAAAGAAGGCAAATAAGCGTTCTATGGCTTTATTTCGCTTAGTTGCTTACTCTTGAGTAGAACTGCATGTTCACTCCAGAAATAAGCACCTTTGTAAAATGAGCCAAATTGAAGCAGAACACATTGTTGGAGTGTCAGAATGCATAGATAGAAGGCACATAAGCCTTCTATGGCTTTATTTCGCTTAGTTGCTTACTCTTGAGTAGAACTGCATCTGCACTCCTGAAATATGCACCGTTGTAAATTGAGCCAAATTTAAGCAGAACACATTGTTGGAGTGTCAGAATGCATAGATAGAAGGCAAATAAGCGTTCTATGGCTTTATTTCGCTTAGTTGCTTACTCTTGAGTAGAAATGCATATTCACTCCTGAAATAAGCACCTTTGTAAAATGAGCCAATTGAAGCAGAACACATTGTTGGAGTGTCAGAATGCATAGATAGAAGGCAGATAAGCATTCTATGGCTTTATTTCGCTTAGTTGCTTACTCTTGAATAGAAATGCATCTGCACTCCAGAAATGAGCACCTTTGTAAAATGAGCCAAATTGAAGCAGAACACATTGTTGGAGTGTCAGAATGCATAGAAAGAAGGCAAGTAAGCGTTCTATGGCTTTATTTCGCTTAGTTGCTTACTCTTGAGTAGAACTGCATGTTCACTCCAGAAATAAGCACCTTTGTAAAATGAGCCAAATTTAAGCAAAACACATTGTTGGAGTGTCAGAATGCATAGATAGAAGGCAAATAAGCGTTCTATGGCTTTATTTCGCTTAGTTGCTTACTCTTGAGTAGAACTGCATGTTCACTCCATAAATAAGCACCTTTGTAAATTGAGCCATATTGAAGCAGAACACATTGTTGGAGTGTCAGAATGCATAGATAGAAGGCAAATAAGCGTTCTATGGCTTTATTTCGCTTAGTTGCTTACTATTGAGTAGAATTGCATCTGCACTCCTGAAATATGCACCGTTGTAAATTGAGCCAAATTTAAGCAAAACACATTGTTGGATTGTCAGAATGCATGGATAGAAGGCAAATAAGCGTTCTATGGCTTTATTTCGCTTAGTTGCTTACTCTTGAGTAGAACTGCATCTGCCCTCCTGAAATATGCACCGTTGTAAATTGAGCCAAATTTAAGCAAAACACGTTGTTGGAGTGTCAGAATGCATAGATAGAAGGCAAATAACCGTTCTATGGCTTTATTTCGCTTAGTTGCTTACTATTGAGTAGAACTGCATGTTCACTCCAGAAATAAGCACCTTTGTAAATTGAGCCATATTGAAGCAGAACACATTGATGGAGTGTCAGAATGCATAGATAGAAGGTAAATAAGCGTTCTATGGCTTTATTTCGCTTAGTTGCTTACTCTTGAGTAGAACTGCATCTGCACTCCTGAAATATGCACCGTTGTAAATTGAGCCAAATTTAAGCAAAACACGTTGTTGGAGTGTCAGAATGCATGGATAGAAGGCAAATAAGCGTTCTATGGCTTTATTTCGCTTAGTTGCTTACTCTTGAGAAGAACTGCATCAGCACTCCAGAAATATGCACCGTTGTAAATTGAGCCAAATTTAAGCAAAACACGTTGTTGGAGTGTCAGAATGCAGGGATAGGAGGCAAATAAGCGTTCTATGGCTTTATTTCGCTTAGTTGCTTACTCTTGAGTAGAAATGCATCTGCACTCCTGAAATAAGCACCTTTGTAAAATGAGCCAAATTGAAGCAGAACACATTGTTGGAGTGTCAGAATGCATAGATAGAAGGCAAATAAGCGTTCTATGGCTTTATTTCGCTTAGTTGCTTACTGTTGAGTAGAACTGCATGTTCACTCCAGAAATACGCACCTTTGTAAAATGAGCCAAATTGAAGCAGAACACATTGTTGGAGTGACAAAATACATAGAAAGAAGGAAAGTAAGCGTTCTATGGCTTTATTTCGCTTAGTTGCTTACTCTTGAGTAGAAATGCATCTGCACTCCAGTAATAAGCACCTTTTTAAAATGAGCCAATTGACGCAGAACACATTGTTGGAGTGTCAGAATGCATAGATAGAAGGCAAATAAGCGTTCTATGGCTTTATTTCGCTTAGTTGCTTACTCTTGAGTAGAAATGCATATTCACTCCTGAAATAAGCACCTTTGTAAAATGAGCCAATTGAAGCAGAACACATTGATGGAGTGTCAGAATGCATAGATAGAAGGTAAATAAGCGTTCTATGGCTTTATTTCGCTTAGTTGCTTACTCTTGAGTAGAACTGCATCTGCACTCCTGAAATATGCACCGTTGTAAATTGAGCCAAATTTAAGCAAAACACGTTGTTGGAGTGTCAGAATGCATGGATAGAAGGCAAATAAGCGTTCTATGGCTTTATTTCGCTTAGTTGCTTACTCTTGAGAAGAACTGCATCAGCACTCCAGAAATATGCACCGTTGTAAATTGAGCCAAATTTAAGCAAAACACGTTGTTGGAGTGTCAGAATGCATGGATAGGAGGCAAATAATCGTTCTATGGCTTTATTTCGCTTAGTTGCTTACTCTTGAGTAGAAATGCATCTGCACTCCTGAAATAAGCACCTTTGTAAAATGAGCCAAATTGAAGCAGAACACATTGTTGGAGTGTCAGAATGCATAGATAGAAGGCAAATAAGCGTTCTATGGCTTTATTTCGCTTAGTTGCTTACTGTTGAGTAGAACTGCATGTTGACTCCAGAAATACGCACCTTTGTAAAATGAGCCAAATTGAAGCAGAACACATTGTTGGAGTGTCAAAATACATAGAAAGAAGGAAAGTAAGCGTTCTATGGCTTTATTTCGCTTAGTTGCTTACTCTTGAGTAGAAATGCATCTGCACTCCAGTAATAAGCACCTTTTTAAAATGAGCCAATTGAAGCAGAACACATTGTTGGAGTGTCAGAATGCATAGATAGAAGGCAAATAAGCGTTCTATGGCTTTATTTCGCTTAGTTGCTTACTCTTGAGTAGAAATGCATATTCACTCCTGAAATAAGCACCTTTGTAAAATGAGCCAATTGAAGCAGAACACATTGTTGGAGTGTCAGAATGCATAGATAGAAGGCAGATAAGCGTTCTATGGTTTTATTTCGCTTAGTTGCTTACTCTTGAATAGAAATGCATCTGCACTCCACAAATGAGCACCTTTGTAAAATGAGCCAAATTGAAGCAGAACACATTGTTGGAGTGTCAGAATGCATAGAAAGAAGGCAAATAAGCGTTCTATGGCTTTATTTCACTTAGTTGCTTACTCTTGAGAAGAACTGCATGTTCACTCCAGAAATAAGCACCTTTGTAAAATGAGCCAAATTGAAGCAGAACACATTGTTGGAGTGTCAGAATGCATAGATAGAAGGCACATAAGCCTTCTATGGCTTTATTTCGCTTAGTTGCTTACTCTTGAGTAGAACTGCATCTGCACTCCTGAAATATGCACCGTTGTAAATTGAGCCAAATTTAAGCAGAACACATTGTTGGAGTGTCAGAATGCATAGATAGAAGGCAAATAAGCGTTCTATGGCTTTATTTCGCTTAGTTGCTTACTCTTGAGTAGAAATGCATATTCACTCCTGAAATAAGCACCTTTGTAAAATGAGCCAATTGAAGCAGAACACATTGTTGGAGTGTCAGAATGCATAGATAGAAGGCAGATAAGCATTCTATGGCTTTATTTCGCTTAGTTGCTTACTCTTGAGTAGAACTGCATGTTCACTCCAGAAATAAGCACCTTTGTAAAATGAGCCAAATTTAAGCAAAACACATTGTTGGAGTGTCAGAATGCATAGATAGAAGGCAAATAAGCGTTCTATGGCTTTATTTCGCTTAGTTGCTTACTCTTGAGTAGAACTGCATGTTCACTCCATAAATAAGCACCTTTGTAAATTGAGCCATATTGAAGCAGAACACATTGTTGGAGTGTCAGAATGCATAGATAGAAGGCAAATAAGCGTTCTATGGCTTTATTTCGCTTAGTTGCTTACTATTGAGTAGAATTGCATCTGCACTCCTGAAATATGCACCGTTGTAAATTGAGCCAAATTTAAGCAAAACACATTGTTGGATTGTCAGAATGCATGGATAGAAGGCAAATAAGCGTTCTATGGCTTTATTTCGCTTAGTTGCTTACTCTTGAGTAGAACTGCATCTGCCCTCCTGAAATATGCACCGTTGTAAATTGAGCCAAATTTAAGCAAAACACATTGTTGGAGTGTCAGAATGCATAGATAGAAGGCAAATAAGCGTTCTATGGCTTTATTTCGCTTAGTTGCTTACTCTTGAGTAGAACTGCATGTTCACTCCATAAATAAGCACCTTTGTAAATTGAGCCATATTGAAGCAGAACACATTGTTGGAGTGTCAGAATGCATAGATAGAAGGCAAATAAGCGTTCTATGGCTTTATTTCGCTTAGTTGCTTACTCTTGAGTAGAACTGCATCTGCACTCCTGAAATATGCACCGTTGTAAATTGAGCCAAATTTAAGCAAAACACGTTGTTGGAGTGTCAGAATGCATGGATAGAAGGCAAATAAGCGTTCTATGGCTTTATTTCGCTTAGTTGCTTACTCTTGAGAAGAACTGCATCAGCACTCCAGAAATATGCACCGTTGTAAATTGAGCCAAATTTAAGCAAAACACGTTGTTGGAGTGTCAGAATGCAGGGATAGGAGGCAAATAAGCGTTCTATGGCTTTATTTCGCTTAGTTGCTTACTCTTGAGTAGAAATGCATCTGCACTCCTGAAATAAGCACCTTTGTAAAATGAGCCAAATTGAAGCAGAACACATTGTTGGAGTGTCAGAATGCATAGATAGAAGGCAAATAAGCGTTCTATGGCTTTATTTCGCTTAGTTGCTTACTGTTGAGTAGAACTGCATGTTCACTCCAGAAATACGCACCTTTGTAAAATGAGCCAAATTGAAGCAGAACACATTGTTGGAGTGACAAAATACATAGAAAGAAGGAAAGTAAGCGTTCTATGGCTTTATTTCGCTTAGTTGCTTACTCTTGAGTAGAAATGCATCTGCACTCCAGTAATAAGCACCTTTTTAAAATGAGCCAATTGACGCAGAACACATTGTTGGAGTGTCAGAATGCATAGATAGAAGGCAAATAAGCGTTCTATGGCTTTATTTCGCTTAGTTGCTTACTCTTGAGTAGAAATGCATATTCACTCCTGAAATAAGCACCTTTGTAAAATGAGCCAATTGAAGCAGAACACATTGATGGAGTGTCAGAATGCATAGATAGAAGGTAAATAAGCGTTCTATGGCTTTATTTCGCTTAGTTGCTTACTCTTGAGTAGAACTGCATCTGCACTCCTGAAATATGCACCGTTGTAAATTGAGCCAAATTTAAGCAAAACACGTTGTTGGAGTGTCAGAATGCATGGATAGAAGGCAAATAAGCGTTCTATGGCTTTATTTCGCTTAGTTGCTTACTCTTGAGAAGAACTGCATCAGCACTCCAGAAATATGCACCGTTGTAAATTGAGCCAAATTTAAGCAAAACACGTTGTTGGAGTGTCAGAATGCATGGATAGGAGGCAAATAATCGTTCTATGGCTTTATTTCGCTTAGTTGCTTACTCTTGAGTAGAAATGCATCTGCACTCCTGAAATAAGCACCTTTGTAAAATGAGCCAAATTGAAGCAGAACACATTGTTGGAGTGTCAGAATGCATAGATAGAAGGCAAATAAGCGTTCTATGGCTTTATTTCGCTTAGTTGCTTACTGTTGAGTAGAACTGCATGTTGACTCCAGAAATACGCACCTTTGTAAAATGAGCCAAATTGAAGCAGAACACATTGTTGGAGTGTCAAAATACATAGAAAGAAGGAAAGTAAGCGTTCTATGGCTTTATTTCGCTTAGTTGCTTACTCTTGAGTAGAAATGCATCTGCACTCCAGTAATAAGCACCTTTTTAAAATGAGCCAATTGAAGCAGAACACATTGTTGGAGTGTCAGAATGCATAGATAGAAGGCAAATAAGCGTTCTATGGCTTTATTTCGCTTAGTTGCTTACTCTTGAGTAGAAATGCATATTCACTCCTGAAATAAGCACCTTTGTAAAATGAGCCAATTGAAGCAGAACACATTGTTGGAGTGTCAGAATGCATAGATAGAAGGCAGATAAGCGTTCTATGGTTTTATTTCGCTTAGTTGCTTACTCTTGAATAGAAATGCATCTGCACTCCACAAATGAGCACCTTTGTAAAATGAGCCAAATTGAAGCAGAACACATTGTTGGAGTGTCAGAATGCATAGAAAGAAGGCAAATAAGCGTTCTATGGCTTTATTTCACTTAGTTGCTTACTCTTGAGAAGAACTGCATGTTCACTCCAGAAATAAGCACCTTTGTAAAATGAGCCAAATTGAAGCAGAACACATTGTTGGAGTGTCAGAATGCATAGATAGAAGGCACATAAGCCTTCTATGGCTTTATTTCGCTTAGTTGCTTACTCTTGAGTAGAACTGCATCTGCACTCCTGAAATATGCACCGTTGTAAATTGAGCCAAATTTAAGCAAAACACGTTGTTGGAGTGTCAGAATGCATAGATAGAAGGCAAATAAGCGTTCTATGGCTTTATTTCGCTTAGTTGCTTACTCTTGAGTAGAAATGCATATTCACTCCTGAAATAAGCACCTTTGTAAAATGAGCCAATTGAAGCAGAACACATTGTTGGAGTGTCAGAATGCATAGATAGAAGGCAGATAAGCATTCTATGGCTTTATTTCGCTTAGTTGCTTACTCTTGAGTAGAACTGCATGTTCACTCCAGAAATAAGCACCTTTGTAAAATGAGCCAAATTTAAGCAAAACACATTGTTGGAGTGTCAGAATGCATAGATAGAAGGCAAATAAGCGTTCTATGGCTTTATTTCGCTTAGTTGCTTACTCTTGAGTAGAACTGCATGTTCACTCCATAAATAAGCACCTTTGTAAATTGAGCCATATTGAAGCAGAACACATTGTTGGAGTGTCAGAATGCATAGATAGAAGGCAAATAAGCGTTCTATGGCTTTATTTCGCTTAGTTGCTTACTATTGAGTAGAATTGCATCTGCACTCCTGAAATATGCACCGTTGTAAATTGAGCCAAATTTAAGCAAAACACATTGTTGGATTGTCAGAATGCATGGATAGAAGGCAAACAAGCGTTCTTTGGCTTTATTTCGCTTAGTTGCTTACTCTTGAGTAGAACTGCATCAGCACTCCAGAAATATGCACCGTTGTAAATTGAGCCAAATTTAAGCAAAACACGTTGTTGGAGTGTCAGAATGCATAGATAGAAGGCAAATAAGCGTTCTATGGCTTTATTTCGCTTAGTTGCTTACTCTTGAGTAGAAATGCATATTCACTGCTGAAATAAGCACCTTTGTAAAATGAGCCAATTGAAGCAGAACACATTGTTGGAGTGTCAGAATGCATAGATAGAAGGCAGATAAGCGTTCTATGGCTTTATTTCGCTTAGTTGCTTACTCTTGAATAGAAATGCATCTGCACTCCAGAAATGAGCACCTTTGTAAAATGAGCCAAATTGATGCAGAACACATTGTTGGAGTGTCAGAATGCATAGAAAGAAGGCAAGTAAGCGTTCTATGGCTTTATTTCGCTTAGTTGCTTACTCTTGAGTAGAAATGCATCTGCACTCCAGTAATAAGCACCTTTTTAAAATGAGCCAAATTGAAGCAGAACACATTGTTGGAGTGTCAGAATGCATAGATAGAAGGCAAAAAAGCGTTCTATAGGTTTATTTCGCTTAATTCCTTACTCTTGAGTAGAACTGCATGTTCACTCCAGAAATAAGCACCTTTGTAAAATGAGCCAAATTGAAGCAGAACACATTGTTGGAGTGTTAGAATGCATAGATGGAAGGCAAATAAGCGTTCTATGGCTTTATTTCGCTTAGTTGCTTACTTTTGAATAGAAATGCATCTGCACTCCAGAAATGAGCACCTTTGTAAAATGAGCCAAATTGAAGCAGAACACATTGTTGGAGTGTCAGAATGCATAGATAGAAGGCAAATAAGCGTTCTATGGCTTTATTTCGCTTAGTTGCTTACTCTTGAGTAGAACTGCATCTGCACTCCTGAAATATGCACCGTTGTAAATTGAGCCAAATTTAAGCAAAACACGTTGTTGGATTGTCAGAATGCATGGATAGAAGGCAAATAAGCGTTCTATGGCTTTATTTCGCTTAGTTGCTTACTCTTGAGTAGAACTGCATCAGCACTCCAAAAATATGCACCGTTGTAAATTGAGCCAAATTTAAGCAAAACACGTTGTTGGAGTGTCAGAATGCATGGATGGAAGGCAAATAAGCGTTCTATGGCTTTATTTCGCTTAGTTGCTTACTGTTGAGTAGAACTGCATGTTCACTCCAGAAATAAGCACCTTCATAAAATGAGCCAAATCGAAGCAGAACACATTTTTGGAGTGTCAGAATACATAGAAAGAAGGAAAGTAAGCGTTCTATGGCTTTATTTCGCTTAGTTGCTTACTCTTGAGTAGAAATGCATCTGCACTCCAGTAATAAGCACCTTTTTAAAATGAGCCAATTGAAGCAGAACACATTGTTGGAGTGTCAGAATGCATAGATAGAAGGCAAATAAGCGTTCTATGGCTTTATTTCGCTTAGTTGCTTACTCTTGAGTAGAAATGCATATTCACTCTTGAAATAAGCACCTTTGTAAAATGAGCCAATTGAAGCAGAACACATTGTTGGAGTGTCAGAATGCATAGATAGAAGGCAAAAAAGCGTTCTATAGGTTTATTTCGCTTAGTTCCTTACTCTTGAGTAGAACTGCATGTTCACTCCAGAAATAAGCACCTTTGTAAAATGAGCCAAATTGAAGCAGAACACATTGTTGGAGTGTCAGAATGCATAGATAGAAGGCAAATAAGCGTTCTATGGCTTTATTTTGCTTTGTTGCTTACTCTTGAGTAGAAATGCATATTCACTCCTGAAATAAGCACCTTTGTAAAATGAGCCAATTGTAGCAGAACACATTGTTGGAGTGTCAGAATGCATAGATAGAAGGCAAATAAGCGTTCTATGGCTTTATTTCGCTTAGTTGCTTACTCTTGAATAGGAATGCATCTGCACTCCAGAAATGAGCACCTTTGTAAAATGAGCCAAATTGAAGCAGAACACATTGTTGGAGTGTCAGAATGCATAGAAAGAAGGCAAGTAAGCGTTCTATGGCTTTATTTCGCTTAGTTGCTTACTCTTGAGTAGAACTGCATGTTCACTCCAGAAATAAGCACCTTTGTAAAATGAGCCAAATTGAAGCAGAACACATTGTTGGAGTGTCAGAATGCAGAGATAGAAGGCAAATAAGCGTTCTATGGCTTTATTTCGCTTAGTTGCTTACTCTTGAGTAGAACTGCATGTTCACTCCTGAAATGAGCACCTTTGTAAAATGAGCCAAATTGAAGCAGAACACATTGTTGGAGTGTCAGAATGCATAGAAAGAAGGCAAGTAAGCGTTCTATGGCTTTATTTCGCTTAGTTGCTTATTCTTGAGTAGAACTGCATGTTCACTCCAGAAATAAGCACCTTTGTAAAATGAGCCAAATTGAAGCAGAACACATTGTTGGAGTGTCAGAATGCATAGATAGAAGGCAAATAAGCGTTCTATGGCATTATTTCGCTAAATTGCTTACTCTTTAGTAGAAATGCATATTCACTCCTGAAATAAGCACCTTTGTAAAATGAGCCAATTGAAGCATAACACATTGTTGGAGTGTCAGAATGCATAGATAGAAGGCAGATAAGCATTCTATGGCTTTATTTCACTTAGTTGCTTACTCTTGAATAGAAATGCATCTGCACTCCAGTAATAAGCACCTTTTTAAAATGAGCCAAATTGAAGCAGAACACATTGTTGGAGTGTCAGAATGCATAGAAAGAAGGCAAGTAAGCGTTCTATGGCTTTATTTCGCTTAGTTGCTTACTCTTGAGTAGAAATGCATCTGCACTCCAGTAATAAGCACCTTTTTAAAATGAGCCAAATTGAAGCAGAACACATTGTTGGAGTGTCAGAATGCATCGATAGAAGGCAAAAAAGCGTTCTATATGTTTATTTCACTTAGTTGCTTACTCTTGAGTAGAACTGCATGTTCACTCCAGAAATAAGCACCTTTGTAAAATGAGCCAAATTGAAGCAGAACAGATTGTTGGAGTGTCAGAATGCATGGATAGAAGGCACATAAGCGTTCTATGGCTTTATTTCGCTTAGTTGCTTACTCTTGAGTAGAACTGCATGTTCACTCCAGAAATGAGCACCTTTGAAAAATGAGCCAAATTTAAGCAAAACACATTGTTGGAGTGTCAGAATGCATAGATAGAAGGCAAATAAGCGTTCTATGGCTTTATTTCGCTTAGTTGCTTACTCTTGAGTAGAACTGCATGTTCACTCCAGAAATAAGCACCTTTGTAAATTGAGCCATATTGAAGCAGAACACATTGATGGAGTGTCGGAATGCATAGATAGAAGGCAAATAAGCGTTCTATGGCTTTATTTCGCTTAGTTGCTTACTCTTGAGTAGAACTGCATCAGCACTCCAGAAATATGCACCGTTGTAAATTGAGCCAAATTTAAGCAAAACACGTTGTTGGAGTGTCAGAATGCATGGATAGAAGGCAAATAAGCGTTCTATGGCTTTATTTCGCTTAGTTGCTTACTCCTGAGTAGAAATGCATCTGCACTCCTGAAATAAGCACCTTTGTAAAATGAGCCAAATTTAAGCAGAACACATTGTTGGAGTGTCAGAATGCATAGATAGAAGGCAAAAAAGCGTTCTATGGCTTTATTTCGCTTAGTTGCTTACTCTTGAGTAGAACTGCATCTGCACTCCTGAAATATGCACCGTTGTAAATTGAGCCAAATTTAAGCAAAACACGTTGTTGGATTGTCAGAATGCATGGATAGAAGGCAAATAAGCGTTCTATGGCTTTATTTCGCTTAGTTGCTTACTCTTGAGTAGAACTGCATCAGCACTCCAAAAATATGCACCGTTGTAAATTGAGCCAAATTTAAGCAAAACACGTTGTTGGAGTGTCAGAATGCATGGATGGAAGGCAAATAAGCGTTCTATGGCTTTATTTCGCTTAGTTGCTTACTGTTGAGTAGAACTGCATGTTCACTCCAGAAATAAGCACCTTCATAAAATGAGCCAAATCGAAGCAGAACACATTTTTGGAGTGTCAGAATACATAGAAAGAAGGAAAGTAAGCGTTCTATGGCTTTATTTCGCTTAGTTGCTTACTCTTGAGTAGAAATGCATCTGCACTCCAGTAATAAGCACCTTTTTAAAATGAGCCAATTGAAGCAGAACACATTGTTGGAGTGTCAGAATGCATAGATAGAAGGCAAATAAGCGTTCTATGGCTTTATTTCGCTTAGTTCCTTACTCTTGAGTAGAACTGCATGTTCACTCCAGAAATAAGCACCTTTGTAAAATGAGCCAAATTGAAGCAGAACACATTGTTGGAGTGTCAGAATGCATAGATAGAAGGCAAATAAGCGTTCTATGGCTTTATTTTGCTTTGTTGCTTACTCTTGAGTAGAAATGCATATTCACTCCTGAAATAAGCACCTTTGTAAAATGAGCCAATTGTTGCAGAACACATTGTTGGAGTGTCAGAATGCATAGATAGAAGGCAAATAAGCGTTCTATGGCTTTATTTCGCTTAGTTGCTTACTCTTGAATAGGAATGCATCTGCACTCCAGAAATGAGCACCTTTGTAAAATGAGCCAAATTGAAGCAGAACACATTGTTGGAGTGTCAGAATGCATAGAAAGAAGGCAAGTAAGCGTTCTATGGCTTTATTTCGCTTAGTTGCTTACTCTTGAGTAGAACTGCATCTGCACTCCTGAAATATGCACCGTTGTAAATTGAGCCAAATTTAAGCGAAACACGTTGTTGGATTGTCAGAATGCATGGATAGAAGGCAAATAAGCGTTCTATGGCTTTATTTCGCTTAGTTGCTTACTCTTGAGTAGAACTGCATCAGCACTCCAAAAATATGCACCGTTGTAAATTGAGCCAAATTTAAGCAAAACACGTTGTTGGAGTGTCAGAATGCATGGATGGAAGGCAAATAAGCGTTCTATGGCTTTATTTCGCTTAGTTGCTTACTGTTGAGTAGAACTGCATGTTCACTCCAGAAATAAGCACCTTCATAAAATGAGCCAAATCGAAGCAGAACACATTTTTGGAGTGTCAGAATACATAGAAAGAAGGAAAGTAAGCGTTCTATGGCTTTATTTCGCTTAGTTGCTTACTCTTGAGTAGAAATGCATCTGCACTCCAGTAATAAGCACCTTTTTAAAATGAGCCAATTGAAGCAGAACACATTGTTGGAGTGTCAGAATGCATAGATAGAAGGCAAATAAGCGTTCTATGGCTTTATTTCGCTTAGTTCCTTACTCTTGAGTAGAACTGCATGTTCACTCCAGAAATAAGCACCTTTGTAAAATGAGCCAAATTGAAGCAGAACACATTGTTGGAGTGTCAGAATGCATACATAGAAGGCAAATAAGCGTTCTATGGCTTTATTTTGCTTTGTTGCTTACTCTTGAGTAGAAATGCATATTCACTCCTGAAATAAGCACCTTTGTAAAATGAGCCAATTGTAGCAGAACACATTGTTGGAGTGTCAGAATGCATAGATAGAAGGCAAATAAGCGTTCTATGGCTTTATTTCGCTTAGTTGCTTACTCTTGAATAGGAATGCATCTGCACTCCAGAAATGAGCACCTTTGTAAAATGAGCCAAATTGAAGCAGAACACATTGTTGGAGTGTCAGAATGCATAGAAAGAAGGCAAGTAAGCGTTCTATGGCTTTATTTCGCTTAGTTGCTTACTCTTGAGTAGAACTGCATGTTCACTCCAGAAATAAGCACCTTTGTAAAATGAGCCAAATTGAAGCAGAACACATTGTTGGAGTGTCAGAATGCAGAGATAGAAGGCAAATAAGCGTTCTATGGCTTTATTTCGCTTAGTTGCTTACTCTTGAGTAGAACTGCATGTTCACTCCTGAAATGAGCACCTTTGTAAAATGAGCCAAATTGAAGCAGAACACATTGTTGGAGTGTCAGAATGCATAGAAAGAAGGCAAGTAAGCGTTCTATGGCTTTATTTCGCTTAGTTGCTTATTCTTGAGTAGAACTGCATGTTCACTCCAGAAATAAGCACCTTTGTAAAATGAGCCAAATTGAAGCAGAACACATTGTTGGAGTGTCAGAATGCATAGATAGAAGGCAAATAAGCGTTCTATGGCATTATTTCGCTAAATTGCTTACTCTTTAGTAGAAATGCATATTCACTCCTGAAATAAGCACCTTTGTAAAATGAGCCAATTGAAGCATAACACATTGTTGGAGTGTCAGAATGCATAGATAGAAGGCAGATAAGCATTCTATGGCTTTATTTCGCTTAGTTGCTTACTCTTGAATAGAAATGCATCTGCACTCCAGTAATAAGCACCTTATTAAAATGAGCCAAATTGAAGCAGAACACATTGTTGGAGTGTCAGAATGCATAGAAAGAAGGCAAGTAAGCGTTCTATGGCTTTATTTCGCTTAGTTGCTTACTCTTGAGTAGAAATGCATCTGCACTCCAGTAATAAGCACCTTTTTAAAATGAGCCAAATTGAAGCAGAACACATTGTTGGAGTGTCAGAATGCATCGATAGAAGGCAAAAAAGCGTTCTATATGTTTATTTCACTTAGTTGCTTACTCTTGAGTAGAACTGCATGTTCACTCCAGAAATAAGCACCTTTGTAAAATGAGCCAAATTGAAGCAGAACAGATTGTTGGAGTGTCAGAATGCATGGATAGAAGGCACATAAGCGTTCTATGGCTTTATTTCGCTTAGTTGCTTACTCTTGAGTAGAACTGCATGTTCACTCCAGAAATGAGCACCTTTGAAAAATGAGCCAAATTTAAGCAAAACACATTGTTGGAGTGTCAGAATGCATAGATAGAAGGCAAATAAGCGTTCTATGGCTTTATTTCGCTTAGTTGCTTACTCTTGAGTAGAACTGCATGTTCACTCCAGAAATAAGCACCTTTGTAAATTGAGCCATATTGAAGCAGAACACATTGATGGAGTGTCGGAATGCATAGATAGAAGGCAAATAAGCGTTCTATGGCTTTATTTCGCTTAGTTGCTTACTCTTGAGTAGAACTGCATCAGCACTCCAGAAATATGCACCGTTGTAAATTGAGCCAAATTTAAGCAAAACACGTTGTTGGAGTGTCAGAATGCATGGATAGAAGGCAAATAAGCGTTCTATGGCTTTATTTCGCTTAGTTGCTTACTCCTGAGTAGAAATGCATCTGCACTCCTGAAATAAGCACCTTTGTAAAATGAGCCAAATTTAAGCAGAACACATTGTTGGAGTGTCAGAATGCATAGATAGAAGGCAAAAAAGCGTTCTATAGGTTTATTTCGCTTAATTCCTTACTCTTGAGTAGAACTGCATGCTCACTCCAGAAATAAGCACCTTTGTAAAATGAGCCAAATTGAAGCAGAACACATAGTTGGAGTGTCAGAATGCATAGATAGAAGGCAAATAAGCGTTCTATGGCTTTATTTCGCTTAGTTGCTTACTTTTGAATAGAAATGCATCTGCACTCCAGAAATGAGCACCTTTGTAAAATGAGCCAAATTGAAGCAGAACACATTGTTGGAGTGTCAGAATGCATACATAGAAGGCAAATAAGCGTTCTATGGCTTTATTTCGCTTAGTTGCTTACTCTTGAGTAGAACTGCATGTTCACTCCAGAAATAAGCACCTTTGTAAATTGAGCCATATTGAAGCAGAACACATTGATGGAGTGTCAGAATGCATAGATAGAAGGCAAATAAGCGTTCTATGGCTTTATTTCGCTTAGTTGCTTACTCTTGAGTAGAACTGCATCTGCCCTCCTGAAATATGCACCGTTGTAAATTGAGCCAAATTTAAGCAAAACACATTGTTGGAGTGTCAGAATGCATAGATAGAAGGCAAATAACCGTTCTATGGCTTTATTTCGCTTAGTTGCTTACTCTTGAGTAGAACTGCATGTTCACTCCAGAAATAAGCACCTTTGTAAATTGAGCCATATTGAAGCAGAACACATTGATGGAGTGTCAGAATGCATAGATAGAAGGTAAATAAGCGTTCTATGGCTTTATTTCGCTTAGTTGCTTACTCTTGAGTAGAACTGCATCTGCACTCCTGAAATATGCACCGTTGTAAATTGAGCCAAATTTAAGCAAAACACGTTGTTGGAGTGTCAGAATGCATGGATAGAAGGCAAATAAGTGTTCTATGGCTTTATTTCGCTTAGTTGCTTACTCTTGAGAAGAACTGCATCAGCACTCCAGAAATATGCACCGTTGTAAATTGAGCCAAATTTAAGCAAAACACGTTGTTGGAGTGTCAGAATGCATGGATAGGAGGCAAATAAGCGTTCTATGGCTTTATTTCGCTTAGTTGCTTACTCTTGAGTAGAAATGCATCTGCACTCCTGAAATAAGCACCTTTGTAAAATGAGCCAAATTGAAGCAGAAAACATTGTTGGAGTGTCAGAATGCATAGATAGAAGGCAAATAAGCGTTCTATGGCTTTATTTCGCTTAGTTGCTTACTGTTGAGTAGAACTGCATGTTCACTCCAGAAATACGCACCTTTGTAAAATGAGCCAAATTGAAGCAGAACACATTGTTGGAGTGTCAAAATACATAGAAAGAAGGAAAGTAAGCGTTCTATGGCTTTATTTCGCTTAGTTGCTTACTCTTGAGTAGAAATGCATCTGCACTCCAGTAATAAGCACCTTTTTAAAATGAGCCAATTGAAGCATAACACATTGTTGGAGTGTCAGAATGCATAGATAGAAGGCAGATAAGCATTCTATGGCTTTATTTCGCTTAGTTGCTTACTCTTGAATAGAAATGCATCTGCACTCCAGTAATAAGCACCTTATTAAAATGAGCCAAATTGAAGCAGAACACATTGTTGGAGTGTCAGAATGCATAGAAAGAAGGCAAGTAAGCGTTCTATGGCTTTATTTCGCTTAGTTGCTTACTCTTGAGTAGAAATGCATCTGCACTCCAGTAATAAGCACCTTTTTAAAATGAGCCAAATTGAAGCAGAACACATTGTTGGAGTGTCAGAATGCATCGATAGAAGGCAAAAAAGCGTTCTATATGTTTATTTCACTTAGTTGCTTACTCTTGAGTAGAACTGCATGTTCACTCCAGAAATAAGCACCTTTGTAAAATGAGCCAAATTGAAGCAGAACAGATTGTTGGAGTGTCAGAATGCATGGATAGAAGGCACATAAGCGTTCTATGGCTTTATTTCGCTTAGTTGCTTACTCTTGAGTAGAACTGCATGTTCACTCCAGAAATGAGCACCTTTGAAAAATGAGCCAAATTTAAGCAAAACACATTGTTGGAGTGTCAGAATGCATAGATAGAAGGCAAATAAGCGTTCTATGGCTTTATTTCGCTTAGTTGCTTACTCTTGAGTAGAACTGCATGTTCACTCCAGAAATAAGCACCTTTGTAAATTGAGCCATATTGAAGCAGAACACATTGATGGAGTGTCGGAATGCATAGATAGAAGGCAAATAAGCGTTCTATGGCTTTATTTCGCTTAGTTGCTTACTCTTGAGTAGAACTGCATCAGCACTCCAGAAATATGCACCGTTGTAAATTGAGCCAAATTTAAGCAAAACACGTTGTTGGAGTGTCAGAATGCATGGATAGAAGGCAAATAAGCGTTCTATGGCTTTATTTCGCTTAGTTGCTTACTCCTGAGTAGAAATGCATCTGCACTCCTGAAATAAGCACCTTTGTAAAATGAGCCAAATTTAAGCAGAACACATTGTTGGAGTGTCAGAATGCATAGATAGAAGGCAAAAAAGCGTTCTATAGGTTTATTTCGCTTAATTCCTTACTCTTGAGTAGAACTGCATGCTCACTCCAGAAATAAGCACCTTTGTAAAATGAGCCAAATTGAAGCAGAACACATAGTTGGAGTGTCAGAATGCATAGATAGAAGGCAAATAAGCGTTCTATGGCTTTATTTCGCTTAGTTGCTTACTTTTGAATAGAAATGCATCTGCACTCCAGAAATGAGCACCTTTGTAAAATGAGCCAAATTGAAGCAGAACACATTGTTGGAGTGTCAGAATGCATACATAGAAGGCAAATAAGCGTTCTATGGCTTTATTTCGCTTAGTTGCTTACTCTTGAGTAGAACTGCATGTTCACTCCAGAAATAAGCACCTTTGTAAATTGAGCCATATTGAAGCAGAACACATTGATGGAGTGTCAGAATGCATAGATAGAAGGCAAATAAGCGTTCTATGGCTTTATTTCGCTTAGTTGCTTACTCTTGAGTAGAACTGCATCTGCCCTCCTGAAATATGCACCGTTGTAAATTGAGCCAAATTTAAGCAAAACACATTGTTGGAGTGTCAGAATGCATAGATAGAAGGCAAATAACCGTTCTATGGCTTTATTTCGCTTAGTTGCTTACTCTTGAGTAGAACTGCATGTTCACTCCAGAAATAAGCACCTTTGTAAATTGAGCCATATTGAAGCAGAACACATTGATGGAGTGTCAGAATGCATAGATAGAAGGTAAATAAGCGTTCTATGGCTTTATTTCGCTTAGTTGCTTACTCTTGAGTAGAACTGCATCTGCACTCCTGAAATATGCACCGTTGTAAATTGAGCCAAATTTAAGCAAAACACGTTGTTGGAGTGTCAGAATGCATGGATAGAAGGCAAATAAGCGTTCTATGGCTTTATTTCGCTTAGTTGCTTACTCTTGAGAAGAACTGCATCAGCACTCCAGAAATATGCACCGTTGTAAATTGAGCCAAATTTAAGCAAAACACGTTGTTGGAGTGTCAGAATGCATGGATAGGAGGCAAATAAGCGTTCTATGGCTTTATTTCGCTTAGTTGCTTACTCTTGAGTAGAAATGCATCTGCACTCCTGAAATAAGCACCTTTGTAAAATGAGCCAAATTGAAGCAGAAAACATTGTTGGAGTGTCAGAATGCATAGATAGAAGGCAAATAAGCGTTCTATGGCTTTATTTCGCTTAGTTGCTTACTGTTGAGTAGAACTGCATGTTCACTCCAGAAATACGCACCTTTGTAAAATGAGCCAAATTGAAGCAGAACACATTGTTGGAGTGTCAAAATACATAGAAAGAAGGAAAGTAAGCGTTCTATGGCTTTATTTCGCTTAGTTGCTTACTCTTGAGTAGAAATGCATCTGCACTCCAGTAATAAGCACCTTTTTAAAATGAGCCAATTGAAGCAGAACACATTGTTGGAGTGTCAGAATGCATAGATAGAAGGCAAATAAGCGTTCTATGGCTTTATTTCGCTTAGTTGCTTACTCTTGAGTAGAAATGCATATTCACTCCTGAAATAAGCACCTTTGTAAAATGAGCCAATTGAAGCAGAACACATTGTTGGAGTGTCAGAATGCATAGATAGAAGGCAGATAAGCGTTCTATGGCTTTATTTCGCTTAGTTGCTTACTCTTGAATAGAAATGCATCTGCACTCCACAAATGAGCACCTTTGTAAAATGAGCCAAATTGAAGCAGAACACATTGTTGGAGTGTCAGAATGCATAGAAAGAAGGCAAATAAGCGTTCTATGGCTTTATTTCGCTTAGTTGCTTACTCTTGAGTAGAAATGCATATTCACTCCTGAAATAAGCACCTTTGTAAAATGAGCCAATTGAAGCAGAACACATTGTTGGAGTGTCAGAATGCATAGATAGAAGGCACATAAGCGTTCTATGGCTTTATTTCGCTTAGTTGCTTACTCTTGAGTAGAACTGCATCTGCACTCCTGAAATATGCACCGTTGTAAATTGAGCCAAATTTAAGCAAAACACGTTGGAGTGTCAGAATGCATAGATAGAAGGCAAATAAGCGTTCTATGGCTTTATTTCGCTTAGTTGCTTACTCTTGAGTAGAAATGCATGTTCACTCCTGAAATAAGCACCTTTGTAAAATGAGCCAATTGAAGCAGAACACATTGTTGGAGTGTCAGAATGCATAGATAGAAGGCAGATAAGCATTCTATGGCTTTATTTCGCTTAGTTGCTTACTCTTGAATAGAAATGCATCTGCACTCCAGAAATGAGCACCTTTGTAAAATGAGCCAAATTGAAGCAGAACACATTGTTGGAGTGTCAGAATGCATAGAAAGAAGGCAAGTAAGCGTTCTATGGCTTTATTTCGCTTAGTTGCTTACTCTTGAGTAGAACTGCATGTTCACTCCAGAAATAAGCACCTTTGTAAAATGAGCCAAATTTAAGCAAAACACATTGTTGGAGTGTCAGAATGCATAGATAGAAGGCAAATAAGCGTTCTATGGCTTTATTTCGCTTAGTTGCTTACTCTTGAGTAGAACTGCATGTTCACTCCAGAAATAAGCACCTTTGTAAAATGAGCCAAATTTAAGCAGAACACATTGTTGGAGTGTCAGAATGCATAGATAGAAGGCAAAAAAGCGTTCTATAGGTTTATTTCGCTTAATTCCTTACTCTTGAGTAGAACTGCATGTTCACTCCAGAAATAAGCACCTTTGTAAAATGAGCCAAATTGAAGCAGAACACATAGTTGGAGTGTCAGAATGCATAGATAGAAGGCAAATAAGCGTTCTATGGCTTTATTTCGCTTAGTTGCTTACTTTTGAATAGAAATGCATCTGCACTCCAGAAATGAGCACCTTTGTAAAATGAGCCGAATTGAAGCAGAACACATTGTTGGAGTGTCAGAATGCATACATAGAAGGCAAATAAGCGTTCTATGGCTTTATTTCGCTTAGTTGCTTACTCTTGAGAAGAACTGCATGTTCACTCCAGAAATAAGCACCTTTGTAAATTGAGCCATATTGAAGCAGAACACATTGATGGAGTGTCAGAATGCATAGATAGAAGGCAAATAAGCGTTCTATGGCTTTATTTCGCTTAGTTGCTTACTCTTGAGTAGAACTGCATCTGCCCTCCTGAAATATGCACCGTTGTAAATTGAGCCAAATTTAAGCAAAACACGTTGTTGGAGTGTCAGAATGCATAGATAGAAGGTAAATAACCGTTCTATGGCTTTATTTCGCTTAGTTGCTTACTCTTGAGTAGAACTGCATGTTCACTCCAGAAATAAGCACCTTTGTAAATTGAGCCATATTGAAGCAGAACACATTGATGGAGTGTCAGAATGCATAGATAGAAGGTAAATAAGCGTTCTATGGCTTTATTTCGCTTAGTTGCTTACTCTTGAGTAGAACTGCATCTGCACTCCTGAAATATGCACCGTTGTAAATTGAGCCAAATTTAAGCAAAACACGTTGTTGGAGTGTCAGAATGCATGGATAGGAGGCAAATAAGCGTTCTATGGCTTTATTTCGCTTAGTTGCTTACTCTTGAGTAGAAATGCATCTGCACTCCTGAAATAAGCACCTTTGTAAAATGAGCCAAATTGAAGCAGAAAACATTGTTGGAGTGTCAGAATGCATAGATAGAAGGCATATAAGCGTTCTATGGCTTTATTTCGCTTAGTTGCTTACTGTTGAGTAGAACTGCATGTTCACTCCAGAAATACGCACCTTTGTAAAATGAGCCAAATTGAAGCAGAACACATTGTTGGAGTGTCAAAATACATAGAAAGAAGGAAAGTAAGCGTTCTATGGCTTTATTTCGCTCAGTTGCTTACTCTTGAGTAGAAATGCATCTGCACTCCAGTAATAAGCACCTTTTTAAAATGAGCCAATTGAAGCAGAACACATTGTTGGAGTGTCAGAATGCATAGATAGAAGGCAAATAAGCGTTCTATGGCTTTATTTCGCTTAGTTGCTTACTCTTGAGTAGAAATGCATATTCACTCCTGAAATAAGCACCTTTGTAAAATGAGCCAATTGAAGCAGAACACATTGTTGGAGTGTCAGAATGCATAGATAGAAGGCAGATAAGCGTTCTATGGCTTTATTTCGCTTAGTTGCTTACTCTTGAATAGAAATGCATCTGCACTCCACAAATGAGCACCTTTGTAAAATGAGCCAAATTGAAGCAGAACACATTGTTGGAGTGTCAGAATGCATAGAAAGAAGGCAAATAAGCGTTCTATGGCTTTATTTCGCTTAGTTGCTTACTCTTGAGTAGAACTGCATGTTCACTCCAGAAATAAGCACCTTTGTAAAATGAGCCAAATTGAAGCAGAACACATTGTTGGAGTGTCAGAATGCATAGATAGAAGGCACATGAGCGTTCTATGGCTTTATTTCGCTTAGTTGCTTACTCTTGAGTAGAACTGCATCTGCACTCCTGAAATATGCACCGTTGTAAATTGAGCCAAATTTAAGCAAAACACGTTGTTGGAGTGTCAGAATGCATAGATAGAAGGCAAATAATCGTTCTATGGCTTTATTTCGCTTAGTTGCTTACTCTTGAGTAGAAATGCATATTCACTCCTGAAATAAGCACCTTTGTAAAATGAGCCAATTGAAGCAGAACACATTGTTGGAGTGTCAGAATGCATAGATAGAAGGCAGATAAGCATTCTATGGCTTTATTTCGCTTAGTTGCTTACTCTTGAATAGAAATGCATCTGCACTCCAGAAATGAGCACCTTTGTAAAATGAGCCAAATTGAAGCAGAACACATTGTTGGAGTGTCAGAATGCATAGAAAGAAGGCAAGTAAGCATTCTATGGCTTTATTTCGCTTAGTTGCTTACTCTTGAGTAGAACTGCATGTTCACTCCAGAAATAAGCACCTTTGTAAAATGAGCCAAATTTAAGCAAAACACATTGTTGGAGTGTCAGAATGCATAGATAGAAGGCAAATAAGCGTTCTATGGCTTTATTTCGCTTAGTTGCTTACTCTTGAGTAGAACTGCATGTTCACTCCAGAAATAAGCACCTTTGTAAATTGAGCCATATTGAAGCAGAACACATTGTTGGAGTGTCAGAATGCATAGATAGAAGGCAAATAAGCGTTCTATGGCTTTATTTCGCTTAGTTGCTTACTATTGAGTAGAATTGCATCTGCACTCCTGAAATATGCACCGTTGTAAATTGAGCCAAATTTAAGCAAAACACATTGTTGGATTGTCAGAATGCATGGATAGAAGGCAAATAAGCGTTCTATGGCTTTATTTCGCTGAGTTGCTTACTCTTGAGTAGAACTGCATCTGCCCTCCTGAAATATGCACCGTTGTAAATTGAGCCAAATTTAAGCAAAACACGTTGTTGGAGTGTCAGAATGCATAGATAGAAGGCAAATAACCGTTCTATGGCTTTATTTCGCTTAGTTGCTTACTCTTGAGTAGAACTGCATGTTCACTCCAGAAATAAGCACCTTTGTAAATTGAGCCATATTGAAGCAGAACACATTGATGGAGTGTCAGAATGCATAGATAGAAGGTAAATAAGCGTTCTATGGCTTTATTTCGCTTAGTTGCTTACTCTTGAGTAGAACTGCATCTGCACTCCTGAAATATGCACCGTTGTAAATTGAGCCAAATTTAAGCAAAACACGTTGTTGGAGTGTCAGAATGCATGGATAGAAGGCAAATAAGCGTTCTATGGCTTTATTTCGCTTAGTTGCTTACTCTTGAGAAGAACTGCATCAGCACTCCAGAAATATGCACCGTTGTAAATTGAGCCAAATTTAAGCAAAACACGTTGTTGGAGTGTCAGAATGCATGGATAGGAGGCAAATAAGCGTTCTATGGCTTTATTTCGCTTAGTTGCTTACTCTTGAGTAGAAATGCATCTGCACTCCTGAAATAAGCACCTTTGTAAAATGAGCCAAATTGAAGCAGAACACATTGTTGGAGTGTCAGAATGCATAGATAGAAGGCAAATAAGCGTTCTATGGCTTTATTTCGCTTAGTTGCTTACTGTTGAGTAGAACTGCATGTTCACTCCAGAAATACGCACCTTTGTAAAATGAGCCAAATTGAAGCAGAACACATTGTTGGAGTGTCAAAATACATAGAAAGAAGGAAAGTAAGCGTTCTATGGCTTTATTTCGCTTAGTTGCTTACTCTGGAGTAGAAATGCATCTGCACTCCAGTAATAAGCACCTTTTTAAAATGAGCCAATTGAAGCAGAACACATTGTTGGAGTGTCAGAATGCATAGATAGAAGGCAAATAAGCGTTCTATGGCTTTATTTCGCTTAGTTGCTTACTCTTGAGTAGAAATGCATATTCACTCCTGAAATAAGCACCTTTGTAAAATGAGCCAATTGAAGCAGAACACATTGTTGGAGTGTCAGAATGCATAGATAGAAGGCAGATAAGCGTTCTATGGCTTTATTTCGCTTAGTTGCTTACTCTTGAGTAGAACTGCATGTTCACTCCAGAAATAAGCACCTTTGTAAATTGAGCCATATTGAAGCAGAACACATTGATGGAGTGTCAGAATGCATAGATAGAAGGTAAATAAGCGTTCTATGGCTTTATTTCGCTTAGTTGCTTACTCTTGAGTAGAACTGCATCTGCACTCCTGAAATATGCACCGTTGTAAATTGAGCCAAATTTAAGCAAAACACGTTGTTGGAGTGTCAGAATGCATGGATAGAAGGCAAATAAGCGTTCTATGGCTTTATTTCGCTTAGTTGCTTACTCTTGAGAAGAACTGCATCAGCACTCCAGAAATATGCACCGTTGTAAATTGAGCCAAATTTAAGCAAAACACGTTGTTGGAGTGTCAGAATGCATGGATAGGAGGCAAATAAGCGTTCTATGGCTTTATTTCGCTTAGTTGCTTACTCTTGAGTAGGAATGCATCTGCACTCCTGAAATAAGCACCTTTGTAAAATGAGCCAAATTGAAGCAGAACACATTGTTGGAGTGTCAGAATGCATAGATAGAAGGCAAATAAGCGTTCAATGGCTTTATTTCGCTTAGTTGCTTACTGTTGAGAAGAACCGCATGTTAACTCCAGAAATAAGCACCTTTGTAAAATGAGCCAAATTGAAGCAGAACACATTTTTGGAGTGTCAGAATACATAGAAAGAAGGAAAGTAAGCGTTCTATGGCTTTATTTCACTTAGTTGCTTACTCTTGAGTAGAAATGCATCTGCACTCCAGTAATAAGCACCTTTTTAAAATGAGCCAATTGAAGCAGAACACATTGTTGGAGTGTCAGAATGCATAGATAGAAGGCAAATAAGCATTCTATGGCTTTATTTCACTTAGTTGCTTACTCTTGAGTAGAACTGCATGTTCACTCCAGAAATAAGCACCTTTGTAAAATGAGCCAAATTGAAGCAGAACACATTGTTGGAGTGTCAGAATGCATAGATAGAAGGCAAATAAGCGTTCTATGGCTTTATTTCGCTTAGTTGCTTACACTTGAGAAGAACTGCATCAGCACTCCAGAAATATGCACCGTTGTAAATTGAGCCAAATTGAAGCAGAACACATTGTTGGAGTGTCAGAATGCATAGATAGAAGGCAAATAAGCGTTCTATGGCTTTATTTCGCTTAGTTGCTTACTGTTGAGTAGAACCGCATGTTCACTCCAGAAATAAGCACCTTTGTAAAATGAGCCAAATTGAAGCAGAACACATTGTTGGAGTGTCAGAATGCATAGATAGAAGGCAAATAAGCGTTCTATGGCTTTATTTCGCTTAGTTGCTTACACTTGAGAAGAACTGCATCAGCACTCCAGAAATATGCACCGTTGTAAATTGAGCCAAATTGAAGCAGAACACATTGTTGGAGTGTCAGAATGCATAGATAGAAGGCAAATAAGCGTTCTATGGCTTTATTTCGCTTAGTTGCTTACTGTTGAGTAGAACCGCATGTTAACTCCAGAAATAAGCACCTTTGTAAAATGAGCCAAATTGAAGCAGAACACATTTTTGGAGTGTCAGAATACATAGAAAGATGGAAAGTAAGCGTTCTATGGCTTTATTTCACTTAGTTGCTTACTCTTGAGTAGAAATGCATCTGCACTCCAGTAATAAGCACCTTTTTAAAATGAGCCAATTGAAGCAGAACACATTGTTGGAGTGTCAGAATGCATAGATAGAAGGCAAATAAGCGTTCTATGGCTTTATTTCGCTTAGTTGCTTACTATTGAGTAGAATTGCATCTGCACTCCTGAAATATGCACCGTTGTAAATTGAGCCAAATTTAAGCAAAACACATTGTTGGATTGTCAGAATGCATGGATAGAAGGCAAATAAGCGTTCTATGGCTTTATTTCGCTTAGTTGCTTACTCTTGAGTAGAAATGCATATTCACTTCTGAAATAAGCACCTTTGTAAAATGAGCCAATTGAAGCAGAACACATTGTTGGAGTGTCAGAATGCATAGATAGAAGGCAGATAAGCGTTCTATGGCTTTATTTCGCTTAGTTGCTTACTCTTGAATAGAAATGCATCTGCACTCCACAAATGAGCACCTTTGTAAAATGAGCCAAATTGATGCAGAACACATTGTTGGAGTGTCAGAATGCATAGAAAGAAGGCAAGTAAGCGTTCTATGGCTTTATTTCGCTTAGTTGCTTACTCTTGAGTAGAAATGCATCTGCACTCCAGTAATAAGCACCTTTTTAAAATGAGCCAATTGAAGCAGAACACATTGTTGGAGTGTCAGAATGCATAGATAGAAGGCAAATAAGCATTCTATGGCTTTATTTCACTTAGTTGCTTACTCTTGAGTAGAACTGCATGTTCACTCCAGAAATAAGCACCTTTGTAAAATGAGCCAAATTGAAGCAGAACACATTGTTGGAGTGTCAGAATGCATAGATAGAAGGCAAATAAGCGTTCTATGGCTTTATTTCGCTTAGTTGCTTACACTTGAGAAGAACTGCATCAGCACTCCAGAAATATGCACCGTTGTAAATTGAGCCAAATTGAAGCAGAACACATTGTTGGAGTGTCAGAATGCATAGATAGAAGGCAAATAAGCGTTCTATGGCTTTATTTCGCTTAGTTGCTTACTGTTGAGTAGAACCGCATGTTCACTCCAGAAATAAGCACCTTTGTAAAATGAGCCAAATTGAAGCAGAACACATTGTTGGAGTGTCAGAATGCATAGATAGAAGGCAAATAAGCGTTCTATGGCTTTATTTCGCTTAGTTGCTTACACTTGAGAAGAACTGCATCAGCACTCCAGAAATATGCACCGTTGTAAATTGAGCCAAATTGAAGCAGAACACATTGTTGGAGTGTCAGAATGCATAGATAGAAGGCAAATAAGCGTTCTATGGCTTTATTTCGCTTAGTTGCTTACTGTTGAGTAGAACCGCATGTTAACTCCAGAAATAAGCACCTTTGTAAAATGAGCCAAATTGAAGCAGAACACATTTTTGGAGTGTCAGAATACATAGAAAGATGGAAAGTAAGCGTTCTATGGCTTTATTTCACTTAGTTGCTTACTCTTGAGTAGAAATGCATCTGCACTCCAGTAATAAGCACCTTTTTAAAATGAGCCAATTGAAGCAGAACACATTGTTGGAGTGTCAGAATGCATAGATAGAAGGCAAATAAGCGTTCTATGGCTTTATTTCGCTTAGTTGCTTACTATTGAGTAGAATTGCATCTGCACTCCTGAAATATGCACCGTTGTAAATTGAGCCAAATTTAAGCAAAACACATTGTTGGATTGTCAGAATGCATGGATAGAAGGCAAATAAGCGTTCTATGGCTTTATTTCGCTTAGTTGCTTACTCTTGAGTAGAAATGCATATTCACTTCTGAAATAAGCACCTTTGTAAAATGAGCCAATTGAAGCAGAACACATTGTTGGAGTGTCAGAATGCATAGATAGAAGGCAGATAAGCGTTCTATGGCTTTATTTCGCTTAGTTGCTTACTCTTGAATAGAAATGCATCTGCACTCCACAAATGAGCACCTTTGTAAAATGAGCCAAATTGATGCAGAACACATTGTTGGAGTGTCAGAATGCATAGAAAGAAGGCAAGTAAGCGTTCTATGGCTTTATTTCGCTTAGTTGCTTACTCTTGAGTAGAAATGCATCTGCACTCCAGTAATAAGCACCTTTTTAAAATGAGCCAAATTGAAGCAGAACACATTGTTGGAGTGTCAGAATGCATAGATAGAAGGCAAAAAAGCGTTCTATAGGTTTATTTCGCTTAATTCCTTACTCTTGAGTAGAACTGCATGTTCACTCCAGAAATAAGCACCTTTGTAAAATGAGCCAAATTGAAGCAGAACACATTGTTGGAGTGTCAGAATGCATAGATAGAAGGCAAATAAGCGTTCTATGGCTTTATTTCGCTTAGTTGCTTACTTTTGAATAGAAATGCATCTGCACTCCAGAAATGAGCACCTTTGTAAAATGAGCCAAATTGAAGCAGAACACATTGTTGGAGTGTCAGAATCCATAGATAGAAGGCAAATAAGCGTTCTATGGCTTTATTTCGCTTAGTTGCTTACTCTTGAGTAGAAGTGCATCTGCACTCCTGAAATATGCACCGTTGTAAATTGAGCCAAATTTAAGCAAAACACGTTGTTGGATTGTCAGAATGCATGGATAGAAGGCAAATAAGCGTTCTATGGCTTTATTTCGCTTAGTTGCTTACTCTTGACTAGAACTGCATCAGCACTCCAAAAATATGCACCGTTGTAAATTGAGCCAAATTTAAGCAGAACACATTTTTGGAGTGTCAGAATACATAGAAAGAAGGAAAGTAAGCGTTCTATGGCTTTATTTCGCTTAGTTGCTTACTCTTGAGTAGAAATGCATCTGCACTCCAGTAATAAGCACCTTTTTAAAATGAGCCAATTGAAGCAGAACACATTGTTGGAGTGTCAGAATGCATAGATAGAAGGCAAATAAGCGTTCTATGGCTTTATTTCGCTTAGTTGCTTACTCTTGAGTAGAAATGCATATTCACTCTTGAAATAAGCACCTTTGTAAAATGAGCCAATTGAAGCAGAACACATTGTTGGAGTGTCAGAATGCATAGATAGAAGGCAAAAAAGCGTTCTATAGGTTTATTTCGCTTAGTTCCTTACTCTTGAGTAGAACTGCATGTTCACTCCAGAAATAAGCACCTTTGTAAAATGAGCCAAATTGAAGCAGAACACATTGTTGGAGTGTCAGAATGCATAGATAGAAGGCAAATAAGCGTTCTATGGCTTTATTTTGCTTTGTTGCTTACTCTTGAGTAGAAATGCATATTCACTCCTGAAATAAGCACCTTTGTAAAATGAGCCAATTGTAGCAGAACACATTGTTGGAGTGTCAGAATGCATAGATAGAAGGCAAATAAGCGTTCTATGGCTTTATTTCGCTTAGTTGCTTACTCTTGAATAGGAATGCATCTGCACTCCAGAAATGAGCACCTTTGTAAAATGAGCCAAATTGAAGCAGAACACATTGTTGGAGTGTCAGAATGCATAGAAAGAAGGCAAGTAAGCGTTCTATGGCTTTATTTCGCTTAGTTGCTTACTCTTGAGTAGAACTGCATGTTCACTCCAGAAATAAGCACCTTTGTAAAATGAGCCAAATTGAAGCAGAACACATTGTTGGAGTGTCAGAATGCAGAGATAGAAGGCAAATAAGCGTTCTATGGCTTTATTTCGCTTAGTTGCTTACTCTTGAGTAGAACTGCATGTTCACTCCTGAAATGAGCACCTTTGTAAAATGAGCCAAATTGAAGCAGAACACATTGTTGGAGTGTCAGAATGCATAGAAAGAAGGCAAGTAAGCGTTCTATGGCTTTATTTCGCTTAGTTGCTTATTCTTGAGTAGAACTGCATGTTCACTCCAGAAATAAGCACCTTTGTAAAATGAGCCAAATTGAAGCAGAACACATTGTTGGAGTGTCAGAATGCATAGATAGAAGGCAAATAAGCGTTCTATGGCATTATTTCGCTAAATTGCTTACTCTTTAGTAGAAATGCATATTCACTCCTGAAATAAGCACCTTTGTAAAATGAGCCAATTGAAGCATAACACATTGTTGGAGTGTCAGAATGCATAGATAGAAGGCAGATAAGCATTCTATGGCTTTATTTCACTTAGTTGCTTACTCTTGAATAGAAATGCATCTGCACTCCAGTAATAAGCACCTTTTTAAAATGAGCCAAATTGAAGCAGAACACATTGTTGGAGTGTCAGAATGCATAGAAAGAAGGCAAGTAAGCGTTCTATGGCTTTATTTCGCTTAGTTGCTTACTCTTGAGTAGAAATGCATCTGCACTCCAGTAATAAGCACCTTTTTAAAATGAGCCAAATTGAAGCAGAACACATTGTTGGAGTGTCAGAATGCATCGATAGAAGGCAAAAAAGCGTTCTATATGTTTATTTCACTTAGTTGCTTACTCTTGAGTAGAACTGCATGTTCACTCCAGAAATAAGCACCTTTGTAAAATGAGCCAAATTGAAGCAGAACAGATTGTTGGAGTGTCAGAATGCATGGATAGAAGGCACATAAGCGTTCTATGGCTTTATTTCGCTTAGTTGCTTACTCTTGAGTAGAACTGCATGTTCACTCCAGAAATGAGCACCTTTGAAAAATGAGCCAAATTTAAGCAAAACACATTGTTGGAGTGTCAGAATGCATAGATAGAAGGCAAATAAGCGTTCTATGGCTTTATTTCGCTTAGTTGCTTACTCTTGAGTAGAACTGCATGTTCACTCCAGAAATAAGCACCTTTGTAAATTGAGCCATATTGAAGCAGAACACATTGATGGAGTGTCGGAATGCATAGATAGAAGGCACATAAGCGTTCTATGGCTTTATTTCGCTTAGTTGCTTACTCTTGAGTAGAACTGCATCAGCACTCCAGAAATAAGCACCTTTGTAAAATGAGCCAAATTGAAGCAGAACACATTGTTGGAGTGTCAGAATGCATAGATAGAAGGCAAATAAGCGTTCTATGGCTTTATTTTGCTTTGTTGCTTACTCTTGAGTAGAAATGCATATTCACTCCTGAAATAAGCACCTTTGTAAAATGAGCCAATTGTTGCAGAACACATTGTTGGAGTGTCAGAATGCATAGATAGAAGGCAAATAAGCGTTCTATGGCTTTATTTCGCTTAGTTGCTTACTCTTGAATAGGAATGCATCTGCACTCCAGAAATGAGCACCTTTGTAAAATGAGCCAAATTGAAGCAGAACACATTGTTGGAGTGTCAGAATGCATAGAAAGAAGGCAAGTAAGCGTTCTATGGCTTTATTTCGCTTAGTTGCTTACTCTTGAGTAGAACTGCATCTGCACTCCTGAAATATGCACCGTTGTAAATTGAGCCAAATTTAAGCGAAACACGTTGTTGGATTGTCAGAATGCATGGATAGAAGGCAAATAAGCGTTCTATGGCTTTATTTCGCTTAGTTGCTTACTCTTGAGTAGAACTGCATCAGCACTCCAAAAATATGCACCGTTGTAAATTGAGCCAAATTTAAGCAAAACACGTTGTTGGAGTGTCAGAATGCATGGATGGAAGGCAAATAAGCGTTCTATGGCTTTATTTCGCTTAGTTGCTTACTGTTGAGTAGAACTGCATGTTCACTCCAGAAATAAGCACCTTCATAAAATGAGCCAAATCGAAGCAGAACACATTTTTGGAGTGTCAGAATACATAGAAAGAAGGAAAGTAAGCGTTCTATGGCTTTATTTCGCTTAGTTGCTTACTCTTGAGTAGAAATGCATCTGCACTCCAGTAATAAGCACCTTTTTAAAATGAGCCAATTGAAGCAGAACACATTGTTGGAGTGTCAGAATGCATAGATAGAAGGCAAATAAGCGTTCTATGGCTTTATTTCGCTTAGTTCCTTACTCTTGAGTAGAACTGCATGTTCACTCCAGAAATAAGCACCTTTGTAAAATGAGCCAAATTGAAGCAGAACACATTGTTGGAGTGTCAGAATGCATACATAGAAGGCAAATAAGCGTTCTATGGCTTTATTTTGCTTTGTTGCTTACTCTTGAGTAGAAATGCATATTCACTCCTGAAATAAGCACCTTTGTAAAATGAGCCAATTGTAGCAGAACACATTGTTGGAGTGTCAGAATGCATAGATAGAAGGCAAATAAGCGTTCTATGGCTTTATTTCGCTTAGTTGCTTACTCTTGAATAGGAATGCATCTGCACTCCAGAAATGAGCACCTTTGTAAAATGAGCCAAATTGAAGCAGAACACATTGTTGGAGTGTCAGAATGCATAGAAAGAAGGCAAGTAAGCGTTCTATGGCTTTATTTCGCTTAGTTGCTTACTCTTGAGTAGAACTGCATGTTCACTCCAGAAATAAGCACCTTTGTAAAATGAGCCAAATTGAAGCAGAACACATTGTTGGAGTGTCAGAATGCAGAGATAGAAGGCAAATAAGCGTTCTATGGCTTTATTTCGCTTAGTTGCTTACTCTTGAGTAGAACTGCATGTTCACTCCTGAAATGAGCACCTTTGTAAAATGAGCCAAATTGAAGCAGAACACATTGTTGGAGTGTCAGAATGCATAGAAAGAAGGCAAGTAAGCGTTCTATGGCTTTATTTCGCTTAGTTGCTTATTCTTGAGTAGAACTGCATGTTCACTCCAGAAATAAGCACCTTTGTAAAATGAGCCAAATTGAAGCAGAACACATTGTTGGAGTGTCAGAATGCATAGATAGAAGGCAAATAAGCGTTCTATGGCATTATTTCGCTAAATTGCTTACTCTTTAGTAGAAATGCATATTCACTCCTGAAATAAGCACCTTTGTAAAATGAGCCAATTGAAGCATAACACATTGTTGGAGTGTCAGAATGCATAGATAGAAGGCAGATAAGCATTCTATGGCTTTATTTCGCTTAGTTGCTTACTCTTGAATAGAAATGCATCTGCACTCCAGTAATAAGCACCTTATTAAAATGAGCCAAATTGAAGCAGAACACATTGTTGGAGTGTCAGAATGCATAGAAAGAAGGCAAGTAAGCGTTCTATGGCTTTATTTCGCTTAGTTGCTTACTCTTGAGTAGAAATGCATCTGCACTCCAGTAATAAGCACCTTTTTAAAATGAGCCAAATTGAAGCAGAACACATTGTTGGAGTGTCAGAATGCATCGATAGAAGGCAAAAAAGCGTTCTATATGTTTATTTCACTTAGTTGCTTACTCTTGAGTAGAACTGCATGTTCACTCCAGAAATAAGCACCTTTGTAAAATGAGCCAAATTGAAGCAGAACAGATTGTTGGAGTGTCAGAATGCATGGATAGAAGGCACATAAGCGTTCTATGGCTTTATTTCGCTTAGTTGCTTACTCTTGAGTAGAACTGCATGTTCACTCCAGAAATGAGCACCTTTGAAAAATGAGCCAAATTTAAGCAAAACACATTGTTGGAGTGTCAGAATGCATAGATAGAAGGCAAATAAGCGTTCTATGGCTTTATTTCGCTTAGTTGCTTACTCTTGAGTAGAACTGCATGTTCACTCCAGAAATAAGCACCTTTGTAAATTGAGCCATATTGAAGCAGAACACATTGATGGAGTGTCGGAATGCATAGATAGAAGGCAAATAAGCGTTCTATGGCTTTATTTCGCTTAGTTGCTTACTCTTGAGTAGAACTGCATCAGCACTCCAGAAATATGCACCGTTGTAAATTGAGCCAAATTTAAGCAAAACACGTTGTTGGAGTGTCAGAATGCATGGATAGAAGGCAAATAAGCGTTCTATGGCTTTATTTCGCTTAGTTGCTTACTCCTGAGTAGAAATGCATCTGCACTCCTGAAATAAGCACCTTTGTAAAATGAGCCAAATTTAAGCAGAACACATTGTTGGAGTGTCAGAATGCATAGATAGAAGGCAAAAAAGCGTTCTATAGGTTTATTTCGCTTAATTCCTTACTCTTGAGTAGAACTGCATGCTCACTCCAGAAATAAGCACCTTTGTAAAATGAGCCAAATTGAAGCAGAACACATAGTTGGAGTGTCAGAATGCATAGATAGAAGGCAAATAAGCGTTCTATGGCTTTATTTCGCTTAGTTGCTTACTTTTGAATAGAAATGCATCTGCACTCCAGAAATGAGCACCTTTGTAAAATGAGCCAAATTGAAGCAGAACACATTGTTGGAGTGTCAGAATGCATACATAGAAGGCAAATAAGCGTTCTATGGCTTTATTTCGCTTAGTTGCTTACTCTTGAGTAGAACTGCATGTTCACTCCAGAAATAAGCACCTTTGTAAATTGAGCCATATTGAAGCAGAACACATTGATGGAGTGTCAGAATGCATAGATAGAAGGCAAATAAGCGTTCTATGGCTTTATTTCGCTTAGTTGCTTACTCTTGAGTAGAACTGCATCTGCCCTCCTGAAATATGCACCGTTGTAAATTGAGCCAAATTTAAGCAAAACACGTTGTTGGAGTGTCAGAATGCATAGATAGAAGGCAAATAACCGTTCTATGGCTTTATTTCGCTTAGTTGCTTACTCTTGAGTAGAACTGCATGTTCACTCCAGAAATAAGCACCTTTGTAAATTGAGCCATATTGAAGCAGAACACATTGATGGAGTGTCAGAATGCATAGATAGAAGGTAAATAAGCGTTCTATGGCTTTATTTCGCTTAGTTGCTTACTCTTGAGTAGAACTGCATCTGCACTCCTGAAATATGCACCGTTGTAAATTGAGCCAAATTTAAGCAAAACACGTTGTTGGAGTGTCAGAATGCATGGATAGAAGGCAAATAAGCGTTCTATGGCTTTATTTCGCTTAGTTGCTTACTCTTGAGAAGAACTGCATCAGCACTCCAGAAATATGCACCGTTGTAAATTGAGCCAAATTTAAGCAAAACACGTTGTTGGAGTGTCAGAATGCATGGATAGGAGGCAAATAAGCGTTCTATGGCTTTATTTCGCTTAGTTGCTTACTCTTGAGTAGAAATGCATCTGCACTCCTGAAATAAGCACCTTTGTAAAATGAGCCAAATTGAAGCAGAAAACATTGTTGGAGTGTCAGAATGCATAGATAGAAGGCAAATAAGCGTTCTATGGCTTTATTTCGCTTAGTTGCTTACTGTTGAGTAGAACTGCATGTTCACTCCAGAAATACGCACCTTTGTAAAATGAGCCAAATTGAAGCAGAACACATTGTTGGAGTGTCAAAATACATAGAAAGAAGGAAAGTAAGCGTTCTATGGCTTTATTTCGCTTAGTTGCTTACTCTTGAGTAGAAATGCATCTGCACTCCAGTAATAAGCACCTTTTTAAAATGAGCCAATTGAAGCAGAACACATTGTTGGAGTGTCAGAATGCATAGATAGAAGGCAAATAAGCGTTCTATGGCTTTATTTCGCTTAGTTGCTTACTCTTGAGTAGAAATGCATATTCACTCCTGAAATAAGCACCTTTGTAAAATGAGCCAATTGAAGCAGAACACATTGTTGGAGTGTCAGAATGCATAGATAGAAGGCAGATAAGCGTTCTATGGCTTTATTTCGCTTAGTTGCTTACTCTTGAATAGAAATGCATCTGCACTCCACAAATGAGCACCTTTGTAAAATGAGCCAAATTGAAGCAGAACACATTGTTGGAGTGTCAGAATGCATAGAAAGAAGGCAAATAAGCGTTCTATGGCTTTATTTCGCTTAGTTGCTTACTCTTGAGTAGAAATGCATATTCACTCCTGAAATAAGCACCTTTGTAAAATGAGCCAATTGAAGCAGAACACATTGTTGGAGTGTCAGAATGCATAGATAGAAGGCACATAAGCGTTCTATGGCTTTATTTCGCTTAGTTGCTTACTCTTGAGTAGAACTGCATCTGCACTCCTGAAATATGCACCGTTGTAAATTGAGCCAAATTTAAGCAAAACACGTTGGAGTGTCAGAATGCATAGATAGAAGGCAAATAAGCGTTCTATGGCTTTATTTCGCTTAGTTGCTTACTCTTGAGTAGAAATGCATGTTCACTCCTGAAATAAGCACCTTTGTAAAATGAGCCAATTGAAGCAGAACACATTGTTGGAGTGTCAGAATGCATAGATAGAAGGCAGATAAGCATTCTATGGCTTTATTTCGCTTAGTTGCTTACTCTTGAATAGAAATGCATCTGCACTCCAGAAATGAGCACCTTTGTAAAATGAGCCAAATTGAAGCAGAACACATTGTTGGAGTGTCAGAATGCATAGAAAGAAGGCAAGTAAGCGTTCTATGGCTTTATTTCGCTTAGTTGCTTACTCTTGAGTAGAACTGCATGTTCACTCCAGAAATAAGCACCTTTGTAAAATGAGCCAAATTTAAGCAAAACACATTGTTGGAGTGTCAGAATGCATAGATAGAAGGCAAATAAGCGTTCTATGGCTTTATTTCGCTTAGTTGCTTACTCTTGAGTAGAACTGCATGTTCACTCCAGAAATAAGCACCTTTGTAAAATGAGCCAAATTTAAGCAGAACACATTGTTGGAGTGTCAGAATGCATAGATAGAAGGCAAAAAAGCGTTCTATAGGTTTATTTCGCTTAATTCCTTACTCTTGAGTAGAACTGCATGTTCACTCCAGAAATAAGCACCTTTGTAAAATGAGCCAAATTGAAGCAGAACACATAGTTGGAGTGTCAGAATGCATAGATAGAAGGCAAATAAGCGTTCTATGGCTTTATTTCGCTTAGTTGCTTACTTTTGAATAGAAATGCATCTGCACTCCAGAAATGAGCACCTTTGTAAAATGAGCCGAATTGAAGCAGAACACATTGTTGGAGTGTCAGAATGCATACATAGAAGGCAAATAAGCGTTCTATGGCTTTATTTCGCTTAGTTGCTTACTCTTGAGAAGAACTGCATGTTCACTCCAGAAATAAGCACCTTTGTAAATTGAGCCATATTGAAGCAGAACACATTGATGGAGTGTCAGAATGCATAGATAGAAGGCAAATAAGCGTTCTATGGCTTTATTTCGCTTAGTTGCTTACTCTTGAGTAGAACTGCATCTGCCCTCCTGAAATATGCACCGTTGTAAATTGAGCCAAATTTAAGCAAAACACGTTGTTGGAGTGTCAGAATGCATAGATAGAAGGTAAATAACCGTTCTATGGCTTTATTTCGCTTAGTTGCTTACTCTTGAGTAGAACTGCATGTTCACTCCAGAAATAAGCACCTTTGTAAATTGAGCCATATTGAAGCAGAACACATTGATGGAGTGTCAGAATGCATAGATAGAAGGTAAATAAGCGTTCTATGGCTTTATTTCGCTTAGTTGCTTACTCTTGAGTAGAACTGCATCTGCACTCCTGAAATATGCACCGTTGTAAATTGAGCCAAATTTAAGCAAAACACGTTGTTGGAGTGTCAGAATGCATGGATAGGAGGCAAATAAGCGTTCTATGGCTTTATTTCGCTTAGTTGCTTACTCTTGAGTAGAAATGCATCTGCACTCCTGAAATAAGCACCTTTGTAAAATGAGCCAAATTGAAGCAGAAAACATTGTTGGAGTGTCAGAATGCATAGATAGAAGGCATATAAGCGTTCTATGGCTTTATTTCGCTTAGTTGCTTACTGTTGAGTAGAACTGCATGTTCACTCCAGAAATACGCACCTTTGTAAAATGAGCCAAATTGAAGCAGAACACATTGTTGGAGTGTCAAAATACATAGAAAGAAGGAAAGTAAGCGTTCTATGGCTTTATTTCGCTCAGTTGCTTACTCTTGAGTAGAAATGCATCTGCACTCCAGTAATAAGCACCTTTTTAAAATGAGCCAATTGAAGCAGAACACATTGTTGGAGTGTCAGAATGCATAGATAGAAGGCAAATAAGCGTTCTATGGCTTTATTTCGCTTAGTTGCTTACTCTTGAGTAGAAATGCATATTCACTCCTGAAATAAGCACCTTTGTAAAATGAGCCAATTGAAGCAGAACACATTGTTGGAGTGTCAGAATGCATAGATAGAAGGCAGATAAGCGTTCTATGGCTTTATTTCGCTTAGTTGCTTACTCTTGAATAGAAATGCATCTGCACTCCACAAATGAGCACCTTTGTAAAATGAGCCAAATTGAAGCAGAACACATTGTTGGAGTGTCAGAATGCATAGAAAGAAGGCAAATAAGCGTTCTATGGCTTTATTTCGCTTAGTTGCTTACTCTTGAGTAGAACTGCATGTTCACTCCAGAAATAAGCACCTTTGTAAAATGAGCCAAATTGAAGCAGAACACATTGTTGGAGTGTCAGAATGCATAGATAGAAGGCACATGAGCGTTCTATGGCTTTATTTCGCTTAGTTGCTTACTCTTGAGTAGAACTGCATCTGCACTCCTGAAATATGCACCGTTGTAAATTGAGCCAAATTTAAGCAAAACACGTTGTTGGAGTGTCAGAATGCATAGATAGAAGGCAAATAATCGTTCTATGGCTTTATTTCGCTTAGTTGCTTACTCTTGAGTAGAAATGCATATTCACTCCTGAAATAAGCACCTTTGTAAAATGAGCCAATTGAAGCAGAACACATTGTTGGAGTGTCAGAATGCATAGATAGAAGGCAGATAAGCATTCTATGGCTTTATTTCGCTTAGTTGCTTACTCTTGAATAGAAATGCATCTGCACTCCAGAAATGAGCACCTTTGTAAAATGAGCCAAATTGAAGCAGAACACATTGTTGGAGTGTCAGAATGCATAGAAAGAAGGCAAGTAAGCATTCTATGGCTTTATTTCGCTTAGTTGCTTACTCTTGAGTAGAACTGCATGTTCACTCCAGAAATAAGCACCTTTGTAAAATGAGCCAAATTTAAGCAAAACACATTGTTGGAGTGTCAGAATGCATAGATAGAAGGCAAATAAGCGTTCTATGGCTTTATTTCGCTTAGTTGCTTACTCTTGAGTAGAACTGCATGTTCACTCCAGAAATAAGCACCTTTGTAAATTGAGCCATATTGAAGCAGAACACATTGTTGGAGTGTCAGAATGCATAGATAGAAGGCAAATAAGCGTTCTATGGCTTTATTTCGCTTAGTTGCTTACTATTGAGTAGAATTGCATCTGCACTCCTGAAATATGCACCGTTGTAAATTGAGCCAAATTTAAGCAAAACACATTGTTGGATTGTCAGAATGCATGGATAGAAGGCAAATAAGCGTTCTATGGCTTTATTTCGCTGAGTTGCTTACTCTTGAGTAGAACTGCATCTGCCCTCCTGAAATATGCACCGTTGTAAATTGAGCCAAATTTAAGCAAAACACGTTGTTGGAGTGTCAGAATGCATAGATAGAAGGCAAATAACCGTTCTATGGCTTTATTTCGCTTAGTTGCTTACTCTTGAGTAGAACTGCATGTTCACTCCAGAAATAAGCACCTTTGTAAATTGAGCCATATTGAAGCAGAACACATTGATGGAGTGTCAGAATGCATAGATAGAAGGTAAATAAGCGTTCTATGGCTTTATTTCGCTTAGTTGCTTACTCTTGAGTAGAACTGCATCTGCACTCCTGAAATATGCACCGTTGTAAATTGAGCCAAATTTAAGCAAAACACGTTGTTGGAGTGTCAGAATGCATGGATAGAAGGCAAATAAGCGTTCTATGGCTTTATTTCGCTTAGTTGCTTACTCTTGAGAAGAACTGCATCAGCACTCCAGAAATATGCACCGTTGTAAATTGAGCCAAATTTAAGCAAAACACGTTGTTGGAGTGTCAGAATGCATGGATAGGAGGCAAATAAGCGTTCTATGGCTTTATTTCGCTTAGTTGCTTACTCTTGAGTAGAAATGCATCTGCACTCCTGAAATAAGCACCTTTGTAAAATGAGCCAAATTGAAGCAGAACACATTGTTGGAGTGTCAGAATGCATAGATAGAAGGCAAATAAGCGTTCTATGGCTTTATTTCGCTTAGTTGCTTACTGTTGAGTAGAACTGCATGTTCACTCCAGAAATACGCACCTTTGTAAAATGAGCCAAATTGAAGCAGAACACATTGTTGGAGTGTCAAAATACATAGAAAGAAGGAAAGTAAGCGTTCTATGGCTTTATTTCGCTTAGTTGCTTACTCTGGAGTAGAAATGCATCTGCACTCCAGTAATAAGCACCTTTTTAAAATGAGCCAATTGAAGCAGAACACATTGTTGGAGTGTCAGAATGCATAGATAGAAGGCAAATAAGCGTTCTATGGCTTTATTTCGCTTAGTTGCTTACTCTTGAGTAGAAATGCATATTCACTCCTGAAATAAGCACCTTTGTAAAATGAGCCAATTGAAGCAGAACACATTGTTGGAGTGTCAGAATGCATAGATAGAAGGCAGATAAGCGTTCTATGGCTTTATTTCGCTTAGTTGCTTACTCTTGAGTAGAACTGCATGTTCACTCCAGAAATAAGCACCTTTGTAAATTGAGCCATATTGAAGCAGAACACATTGATGGAGTGTCAGAATGCATAGATAGAAGGTAAATAAGCGTTCTATGGCTTTATTTCGCTTAGTTGCTTACTCTTGAGTAGAACTGCATCTGCACTCCTGAAATATGCACCGTTGTAAATTGAGCCAAATTTAAGCAAAACACGTTGTTGGAGTGTCAGAATGCATGGATAGAAGGCAAATAAGCGTTCTATGGCTTTATTTCGCTTAGTTGCTTACTCTTGAGAAGAACTGCATCAGCACTCCAGAAATATGCACCGTTGTAAATTGAGCCAAATTTAAGCAAAACACGTTGTTGGAGTGTCAGAATGCATGGATAGGAGGCAAATAAGCGTTCTATGGCTTTATTTCGCTTAGTTGCTTACTCTTGAGTAGGAATGCATCTGCACTCCTGAAATAAGCACCTTTGTAAAATGAGCCAAATTGAAGCAGAACACATTGTTGGAGTGTCAGAATGCATAGATAGAAGGCAAATAAGCGTTCAATGGCTTTATTTCGCTTAGTTGCTTACTGTTGAGAAGAACCGCATGTTAACTCCAGAAATAAGCACCTTTGTAAAATGAGCCAAATTGAAGCAGAACACATTTTTGGAGTGTCAGAATACATAGAAAGAAGGAAAGTAAGCGTTCTATGGCTTTATTTCACTTAGTTGCTTACTCTTGAGTAGAAATGCATCTGCACTCCAGTAATAAGCACCTTTTTAAAATGAGCCAATTGAAGCAGAACACATTGTTGGAGTGTCAGAATGCATAGATAGAAGGCAAATAAGCATTCTATGGCTTTATTTCACTTAGTTGCTTACTCTTGAGTAGAACTGCATGTTCACTCCAGAAATAAGCACCTTTGTAAAATGAGCCAAATTGAAGCAGAACACATTGTTGGAGTGTCAGAATGCATAGATAGAAGGCAAATAAGCGTTCTATGGCTTTATTTCGCTTAGTTGCTTACACTTGAGAAGAACTGCATCAGCACTCCAGAAATATGCACCGTTGTAAATTGAGCCAAATTGAAGCAGAACACATTGTTGGAGTGTCAGAATGCATAGATAGAAGGCAAATAAGCGTTCTATGGCTTTATTTCGCTTAGTTGCTTACTGTTGAGTAGAACCGCATGTTCACTCCAGAAATAAGCACCTTTGTAAAATGAGCCAAATTGAAGCAGAACACATTGTTGGAGTGTCAGAATGCATAGATAGAAGGCAAATAAGCGTTCTATGGCTTTATTTCGCTTAGTTGCTTACACTTGAGAAGAACTGCATCAGCACTCCAGAAATATGCACCGTTGTAAATTGAGCCAAATTGAAGCAGAACACATTGTTGGAGTGTCAGAATGCATAGATAGAAGGCAAATAAGCGTTCTATGGCTTTATTTCGCTTAGTTGCTTACTGTTGAGTAGAACCGCATGTTAACTCCAGAAATAAGCACCTTTGTAAAATGAGCCAAATTGAAGCAGAACACATTTTTGGAGTGTCAGAATACATAGAAAGATGGAAAGTAAGCGTTCTATGGCTTTATTTCACTTAGTTGCTTACTCTTGAGTAGAAATGCATCTGCACTCCAGTAATAAGCACCTTTTTAAAATGAGCCAATTGAAGCAGAACACATTGTTGGAGTGTCAGAATGCATAGATAGAAGGCAAATAAGCGTTCTATGGCTTTATTTCGCTTAGTTGCTTACTATTGAGTAGAATTGCATCTGCACTCCTGAAATATGCACCGTTGTAAATTGAGCCAAATTTAAGCAAAACACATTGTTGGATTGTCAGAATGCATGGATAGAAGGCAAATAAGCGTTCTATGGCTTTATTTCGCTTAGTTGCTTACTCTTGAGTAGAAATGCATATTCACTTCTGAAATAAGCACCTTTGTAAAATGAGCCAATTGAAGCAGAACACATTGTTGGAGTGTCAGAATGCATAGATAGAAGGCAGATAAGCGTTCTATGGCTTTATTTCGCTTAGTTGCTTACTCTTGAATAGAAATGCATCTGCACTCCACAAATGAGCACCTTTGTAAAATGAGCCAAATTGATGCAGAACACATTGTTGGAGTGTCAGAATGCATAGAAAGAAGGCAAGTAAGCGTTCTATGGCTTTATTTCGCTTAGTTGCTTACTCTTGAGTAGAAATGCATCTGCACTCCAGTAATAAGCACCTTTTTAAAATGAGCCAATTGAAGCAGAACACATTGTTGGAGTGTCAGAATGCATAGATAGAAGGCAAATAAGCATTCTATGGCTTTATTTCACTTAGTTGCTTACTCTTGAGTAGAACTGCATGTTCACTCCAGAAATAAGCACCTTTGTAAAATGAGCCAAATTGAAGCAGAACACATTGTTGGAGTGTCAGAATGCATAGATAGAAGGCAAATAAGCGTTCTATGGCTTTATTTCGCTTAGTTGCTTACACTTGAGAAGAACTGCATCAGCACTCCAGAAATATGCACCGTTGTAAATTGAGCCAAATTGAAGCAGAACACATTGTTGGAGTGTCAGAATGCATAGATAGAAGGCAAATAAGCGTTCTATGGCTTTATTTCGCTTAGTTGCTTACTGTTGAGTAGAACCGCATGTTCACTCCAGAAATAAGCACCTTTGTAAAATGAGCCAAATTGAAGCAGAACACATTGTTGGAGTGTCAGAATGCATAGATAGAAGGCAAATAAGCGTTCTATGGCTTTATTTCGCTTAGTTGCTTACACTTGAGAAGAACTGCATCAGCACTCCAGAAATATGCACCGTTGTAAATTGAGCCAAATTGAAGCAGAACACATTGTTGGAGTGTCAGAATGCATAGATAGAAGGCAAATAAGCGTTCTATGGCTTTATTTCGCTTAGTTGCTTACTGTTGAGTAGAACCGCATGTTAACTCCAGAAATAAGCACCTTTGTAAAATGAGCCAAATTGAAGCAGAACACATTTTTGGAGTGTCAGAATACATAGAAAGATGGAAAGTAAGCGTTCTATGGCTTTATTTCACTTAGTTGCTTACTCTTGAGTAGAAATGCATCTGCACTCCAGTAATAAGCACCTTTTTAAAATGAGCCAATTGAAGCAGAACACATTGTTGGAGTGTCAGAATGCATAGATAGAAGGCAAATAAGCGTTCTATGGCTTTATTTCGCTTAGTTGCTTACTATTGAGTAGAATTGCATCTGCACTCCTGAAATATGCACCGTTGTAAATTGAGCCAAATTTAAGCAAAACACATTGTTGGATTGTCAGAATGCATGGATAGAAGGCAAATAAGCGTTCTATGGCTTTATTTCGCTTAGTTGCTTACTCTTGAGTAGAAATGCATATTCACTTCTGAAATAAGCACCTTTGTAAAATGAGCCAATTGAAGCAGAACACATTGTTGGAGTGTCAGAATGCATAGATAGAAGGCAGATAAGCGTTCTATGGCTTTATTTCGCTTAGTTGCTTACTCTTGAATAGAAATGCATCTGCACTCCACAAATGAGCACCTTTGTAAAATGAGCCAAATTGATGCAGAACACATTGTTGGAGTGTCAGAATGCATAGAAAGAAGGCAAGTAAGCGTTCTATGGCTTTATTTCGCTTAGTTGCTTACTCTTGAGTAGAAATGCATCTGCACTCCAGTAATAAGCACCTTTTTAAAATGAGCCAAATTGAAGCAGAACACATTGTTGGAGTGTCAGAATGCATAGATAGAAGGCAAAAAAGCGTTCTTTAGGTTTATTTCGCTTAATTCCTTACTCTTGAGTAGAACTGCATGTTCACTCCAGAAATAAGCACCTTTGTAAAATGAGCCAAATTGAAGCAGAACACATTGTTGGAGTGTCAGAATGCATAGATAGAAGGCAAATAAGCGTTCTATGGCTTTATTTCGCTTAGTTGCTTACTTTTGAATAGAAATGCATCTGCACTCCAGAAATGAGCACCTTTGTAAAATGAGCCAAATTGAAGCAGAACACATTGTTGGAGTGTCAGAATCCATAGATAGAAGGCAAATAAGCGTTCTATGGCTTTATTTCGCTTAGTTGCTTACTCTTGAGTAGAAGTGCATCTGCACTCCTGAAATATGCACCGTTGTAAATTGAGCCAAATTTAAGCAAAACACGTTGTTGGATTGTCAGAATGCATGGATAGAAGGCAAATAAGCGTTCTATGGCTTTATTTCGCTTAGTTGCTTACTCTTGACTAGAACTGCATCAGCACTCCAAAAATATGCACCGTTGTAAATTGAGCCAAATTTAAGCAGAACACATTTTTGGAGTGTCAGAATACATAGAAAGAAGGAAAGTAAGCGTTCTATGGCTTTATTTCGCTTAGTTGCTTACTCTTGAGTAGAAATGCATCTGCACTCCAGTAATAAGCACCTTTTTAAAATGAGCCAATTGAAGCAGAACACATTGTTGGAGTGTCAGAATGCATAGATAGAAGGCAAATAAGCGTTCTATGGCTTTATTTCGCTTAGTTGCTTACTCTTGAGTAGAAATGCATATTCACTCTTGAAATAAGCACCTTTGTAAAATGAGCCAATTGAAGCAGAACACATTGTTGGAGTGTCAGAATGCATAGATAGAAGGCAAAAAAGCGTTCTATAGGTTTATTTCGCTTAGTTCCTTACTCTTGAGTAGAACTGCATGTTCACTCCAGAAATAAGCACCTTTGTAAAATGAGCCAAATTGAAGCAGAACACATTGTTGGAGTGTCAGAATGCATAGATAGAAGGCACATAAGCGTTCTATGGCTTTATTTTGCTTTGTTGCTTACTCTTGAGTAGAAATGCATATTCACTCCTGAAATAAGCACCTTTGTAAAATGAGCCAATTGTAGCAGAACACATTGTTGGAGTGTCAGAATGCATAGATAGAAGGCAAATAAGCGTTCTATGGCTTTATTTCGCTTAGTTGCTTACTCTTGAGTAGAACTGCATGTTCACTCCTGAAATGAGCACCTTTGTAAAATGAGCCAAATTGAAGCAGAACACATTGTTGGAGTGTCAGAATGCATAGAAAGAAGGCAAGTAATCGTTCTATGGCTTTATTTCGCTTAGTTGCTTATTCTTGAGTAGAACTGCATGTTCACTCCAGAAATAAGCACCTTTGTAAAATGAGCCAAATTGAAGCAGAACACATTGTTGGAGTGTCAGAATGCATAGATAGAAGGCAAATAAGCGTTCTATGGCATTATTTCGCTTAATTGCTTACTCTTTAGTAGAAATGCATATTCACTCCTGAAATAAGCACCTTTGTAAAATGAGCCAATTGAAGCATAACACATTGTTGGAGTGTCAGAATGCATAGATAGAAGGCAGATAAGCATTCTATGGCTTTATTTCGCTTAGTTGCTTACTCTTGAATAGAAATGCATCTGCACTCCAGTAATAAGCACCTTTTTAAAATGAGCCAAATTGAAGCAGAACACATTGTTGGAGTGTCAGAATGCATAGAAAGAAGGCAAGTAAGCGTTCTATGGCTTTATTTCGCTTAGTTGCTTACTCTTGAGTAGAAATGCATCTGCACTCCAGTAATAAGCACCTTTTTAAAATGAGCCAAATTGAAGCAGAACACATTGTTGGACTGTCAGAATGCATCGATAGAAGACAAAAAAGCGTTCTATATGTTTATTTCACTTAGTTGCTTACTCTTAAGTAGAACTGCATGTTCACTCCAGAAATAAGCACCTTTGTAAAATGAGCCAAATTGAAGCAGAACAGATTGTTGGAGTGTCAGAATGCATGGATAGAAGGCACATAAGCGTTCTATGGCTTTATTTCGCTTAGTTGCTTACTCTTGAGTAGAACTGCATGTTCACTCCAGAAATGAGCACCTTTGTAAAATGAGCCAAATTTAAGCAAAACACATTGTTGGAGTGTCAGAATGCATAGATAGAAGGCAAATAAGCGTTCTATGGCTTTATTTCGCTTAGTTGCTTACTCTTGAGTAGAACTGCATGTTCACTCCAGAAATAAGCACCTTTGTAAATTGAGCCCTATTGAAGCAGAACACATTGATGGAGTGTCGGAATGCATAGATAGAAGGCAAATAAGCGTTCTATGGCTTTATTTCGCTTAGTTGCTTACTCTTGAGTAGAACTGCATCAGCACTCCAGAAATATGCACCGTTGTAAATTGAGCCAAATTTAAGCAAAACACGTTGTTGGAGTGTCAGAATGCATGGATAGAAGGCAAATAAGCGTTCCATGGCTTTATTTCGCTTAGTTGCTTACTCCTGAGTAGAAATGCATCTGCACTCCAGAAATGAGCACCTTTGTAAAATGAGCCAAATTGAAGCAGAACACATTGTTGGAGTGTCAGAATGCATAGATAGAAGGCAAATAAGCGTTCAATGGCTTTATTTCGCTTAGTTGCTTACTGTTGAGTAGAACCGCATGTTAACTCCAGAAATAAGCACCTTTGTAAAATGAGCCAAATTGAAGCAGAACACATTTTTGGAGTGTCAGAATATATAGAAAGAAGGAAAGTAAGTGTTCTATGGCTTTATTTCACTTAGTTGCTTACTCTTGAGTAGAAATGCATCTGCACTCCAGTAATAAGCACCTTTTTAAAATGAGCCAATTGAAGCAGAACACATTGTTGGAGTGTCAGAATGCATAGATAGAAGGCAAATAAGCATTCTATGGCTTTATTTCACTTAGTTGCTTACTCTTGAGTAGAACTGCATGTTCACTCCAGAAATAAGCACCTTTGTAAAATGAGCCAAATTGAAGCAGAACCCATTGTTGGAGTGTCAGAATGCATAGATAGAAGGCAAATAAGCGTTCTATGGCTTTATTTCGCTTAGTTGCTTACTCTTGAGTAGAAATGCATATTCACTCCTGAAATAAGCACCTTTGTAAAATGAGCCAATTGAAGCAGAACACATAGTTGGAGTGTCAGAATGCATAGATAGAAGGCAGATAAGCCTTCTATGGCTTTATTTCGCTTAGTTGCTTACTCTTGAATAGAAATGCATCTGCACTCCAGAAATGAGCACCTTTGTAAAATGAGCCAAATTGAAGCAGAACACATTGTTGGAGTGTCAGAATGCATAGAAAGAAGGCAAGTAAGCGTTCTATGGCTTTATTTCGCTTAGTTGCTTACTCTTGAGTAGAACTGCATGTTCACTCCAGAAATAAGCACCTTTGTAAAATGAGCCAAATTTAAGCAAAACACATTGTTGGAGTGTCAGAATGCATAGATAGAAGGCAAATAAGCGTTCTATGGCTTTATTTCGCTTAGTTGCTTACTCTTGAGTAGAACTGCATGTTCACTCCAGAAATAAGCACCTTTGTAAATTGAGCCATATTGAAGCAGAACACATTGATGGAGTGTCAGAATGCATAGATAGAAGGTAAATAAGCGTTCTATGGCTTTATTTCGCTTAGTTGCTTACTCTTGAGTAGAACTGCATCTGCACTCCTGAAATATGCACCGTTGTAAATTGAGCCAAATTTAAGCAAAACACGTTGTTGGAGTGTCAGAATGCATGGATAGGAGGGAAATAAGCGTTCTATGGCTTTATTTCGCTTAGTTGCTTACTCTTGAGAAGAACTGCATCAGCACTCCAGAAATATGCACCGTTGTAAATTGAGCCAAATTTAAGCAAAACACGTTGTTGGAGTGTCAGAATGCATGGATAGAAGGCAAATAAGCGTTCTATGGCTTTATTTCACTTAGTTGCTTACTCTTGAGTAGAACTGCATGTTCACTCCAGAAATAAGCACCTTTGTAAAATGAGCCAAATTGAAGCAGAACACATTGTTGGAGTGTCAGAATGCATAGATAGAAGGCAAATAAGCGTTCTATGGCTTTATTTCACTTAGTTGCTTACTCTTGAATAGAAATGCATCTGCACTCCAGAAATGAGCACCTTTGTAAAATGAGCCAAATTGAAGCAGAACACATTGTTGGAGTGTCAGAATGCATAGAAAGAAGGCAAGTAAGCGTTCTATGGCTTTATTTCGCTTAGTTGCTTACTCTTGAGTAGAACTGCATGCTCACTCCAGAAATAAGCACCTTTGTAAAATGAGCCAAATTTATGCAAAACACATTGTTGGAGTGTCAGAATGCATAGATAGAAGGCAAATAAGCGTTCTATGGCTTTATTTCGCTTAGTTGCTTACTCTTGAGTAGAACTGCATGTTCACTCCAGAAATAAGCACCTTTGTAAATTGAGCCATATTGAAGCAGAACACATTGATGGAGTGTCAGAATGCATAGAGAGAAGGTAAATAAGCGTTCTATGGCTTTATTTCGCTTAGTTGCTTACTCTTGAGTAGAACTGCATCTGCACTCCTGAAATATGCACCGTTGTAAATTGAGCCAAATTTAAGCAAAACACGTTGTTGGAGTGTCAGAATGCATGGATAGGAGGGAAATAAGCGTTCTATGGCTTTATTTCGCTTAGTTGCTTACTCTTGAGAAGAACTGCATCAGCACTCCAGAAATATGCACCGTTGTAAATTGAGCCAAATTTAAGCAAAACACGTTGTTGGAGTGTCAGAATGCATGGATAGAAGGCAAATAAGCGTTCTATGGCTTTATTTCGCTTAGTTGCTTACTCTTGAGTAGAACTGCATGTTCACTCCAGAAATAAGCACCTTTGTAAAATGAGCCAAATTGAAGCAGAACACATTGTTGGAGTGTCAGAATGCATAGATAGAAGGCAAATAAGCGTTCTATGGCTTTATTTCGCTTAGTTGCTTACTCTTGAGTAGAAATGCATATTCACTCCTGAAATAAGCACCTTTGTAAAATGAGCCAATTGAAGCAGAACACATTGTTGGAGTGTCAGAATGCATAGATAGAAGGCAGATAAGCGTTCTATGGCTTTATTTCGCTTAGTTGCTTACTCTTGAATAGAAAGGCATCTGCACTCCACAAATGAGCACCTTTGTAAAATGAGCCAAATTGAAGCAGAACACATTGTTGGAGTGTCAGAATGCATAGAAAGAAGGCAAGTAAGCGTTCTATGGCTTTATTTCGCTTAGTTGCTTACTCTTGAGTAGAACTGCATGTTCACTCCAGAAATAAGCACCTTTGTAAAATGAGCCAAATTGAAGCAGAACACATTGTTGGAGTGTCAGAATGCATAGATAGAAGGCACATAAGCGTTCTATGGCTTTATTTCACTTAGTTGCTTACTCTTGAGTAGAACTGCATCTGCACTCCTGAAATATGCACCGTTGTAAATTGAGCCAAATTTAAGCAAAATATGTTGGAGTGTCAGAATGCATAGATAGAAGGCAAATAAGCCTTCTATGGCTTTATTTCGCTTAGTTGCTTACTCTTGAGTAGAAATGCATATTCACTCCTGAAATAAGCACCTTTGTAAAATGAGCCAATTGAAGCAGAACACATTGTTGGAGTGTCAGAATGCATAGATAGAAGGCAGATAAGTGTTCTATGGCTTTATTTCGCTTAGTTGCTTACTCTTGAATAGAAATGCATCTGCACTCCACAAATGAGCACCTTTGTAAAATGAGCCTAATTGATGCAGAACACATTGTTGGAGTGTCAGAATGCATAGAAAGAAGGCAAGTAAGCGTTCTATGGCTTTATTTCGCTTAGTTGCTTACTCTTGAGTAGAAATGCATCTGCACTCCAGAAATAAGCACCTTTGTAAAATGAGCCAAATTGAAGCAGAACACATTGTTGGAGTGTCAGAATGCATAGATAGAAGGCAAATAAGCGTTCTATGGCTTTATTTCGCTTAGTTGCTTACTCTTGAGTAGAACTGCATGTTCACTCCAGAAATAAGCACCTTTGTAAAATGAGCCAAATTGAAGCAGAACACATTGTTGGAGTGTCAGAATGCATAGATAGAAGGCAAATAAGCGTTCTATGGCTTTATTTCACTTAGTTGCTTACTCTTGAATAGAAATGCATCTGCACTCCAGAAATGAGCACCTTTGTAAAATGAGCCAAATTGAAGCAGAACACATTGTTGGAGTGTCAGAATGCATAGAAAGAAGGCAAGTAAGCGTTCTATGGCTTTATTTCGCTTAGTTGCTTACTCTTGAGTAGAACTGCATGCTCACTCCAGAAATAAGCACCTTTGTAAAATGAGCCAAATTTATGCAAAACACATTGTTGGAGTGTCAGAATGCATAGATAGAAGGCAAATAAGCGTTCTATGGCTTTATTTCGCTTAGTTGCTTACTCTTGAGTAGAACTGCATGTTCACTCCAGAAATAAGCACCTTTGTAAATTGAGCCATATTGAAGCAGAACACATTGATGGAGTGTCAGAATGCATAGAGAGAAGGTAAATAAGCGTTCTATGGCTTTATTTCGCTTAGTTGCTTACTCTTGAGTAGAACTGCATCTGCACTCCTGAAATATGCACCGTTGTAAATTGAGCCAAATTTAAGCAAAACACGTTGTTGGAGTGTCAGAATGCATGGATAGGAGGGAAATAAGCGTTCTATGGCTTTATTTCGCTTAGTTGCTTACTCTTGAGAAGAACTGCATCAGCACTCCAGAAATATGCACCGTTGTAAATTGAGCCAAATTTAAGCAAAACACGTTGTTGGAGTGTCAGAATGCATGGATAGAAGGCAAATAAGCGTTCTATGGCTTTATTTCGCTTAGTTGCTTACTCTTGAATAGAAATGCATCTGCACTCCAGAAATGAGCACCTTTGTAAAATGAGCCAAATTGAAGCAGAACACATTGTTGGAGTGTCAGAATGCATAGATAGAAGGCAAATAAGCGTTCTATGGCTTTATTTCGCTTAGTTGCTTATTCTTGAGTAGAAATGCATATTCACTCCTGAAATAAGCACCTTTGTAAAATGAGCCAATTGAAGCAGAACACATTGTTGGAGTGTCAGAATGCATAGATAGAAGGCAGATAAGCGTTCTATGGCTTTATTTCGCTTAGTTGCTTACTCTTGAATAGAAAGGCATCTGCACTCCACAAATGAGCACCTTTGTAAAATGAGCCAAATTGAAGCAGAACACATTGTTGGAGTGTCAGAATGCATAGAAAGAAGGCAAGTAAGCGTTCTATGGCTTTATTTCGCTTAGTTGCTTACTCTTGAGTAGAACTGCATGTTCACTCCAGAAATAAGCACCTTTGTAAAATGAGCCAAATTGAAGCAGAACACATTGTTGGAGTGTCAGAATGCATAGATAGAAGGCACATAAGCGTTCTATGGCTTTATTTCACTTAGTTGCTTACTCTTGAGTAGAACTGCATCTGCACTCCTGAAATATGCACCGTTGTAAATTGAGCCAAATTTAAGCAAAATATGTTGGAGTGTCAGAATGCATAGATAGAAGGCAAATAAGCCTTCTATGGCTTTATTTCGCTTAGTTGCTTACTCTTGAGTAGAAATGCATATTCACTCCTGAAATAAGCACCTTTGTAAAATGAGCCAATTGAAGCAGAACACATTGTTGGAGTGTCAGAATGCATAGATAGAAGGCAGATAAGTGTTCTATGGCTTTATTTCGCTTAGTTGCTTACTCTTGAATAGAAATGCATCTGCACTCCACAAATGAGCACCTTTGTAAAATGAGCCTAATTGATGCAGAACACATTGTTGGAGTGTCAGAATGCATAGAAAGAAGGCAAGTAAGCGTTCTATGGCTTTATTTCGCTTAGTTGCTTACTCTTGAGTAGAAATGCATCTGCACTCCAGAAATAAGCACCTTTGTAAAATGAGCCAAATTGAAGCAGAACACATTGTTGGAGTGTCAGAATGCATAGATAGAAGGCAAATAAGCGTTCTATGGCTTTATTTCGCTTAGTTGCTTACTCTTGAGTAGAACTGCATGTTCACTCCAGAAATAAGCACCTTTGTAAATTGAGCCATATTGAAGCAGAACACATTGATGGAGTGTCAGAATGCATAGATAGAAGGTAAATAAGCGTTCTATGGCTTTATTTCGCTTAGTTGCTTACTCTTGAGTAGAACTGCATCTGCACTCCTGAAATATGCACCGTTGTAAATTGAGCCAAATTTAAGCAAAACACGTTGTTGGAGTGTCAGAATGCATGGATAGGAGGGAAATAAGCGTTCTATGGCTTTATTTCGCTTAGTTGCTTACTCTTGAGAAGAACTGCATCAGCACTCCAGAAATATGCACCGTTGTAAATTGAGCCAAATTTAAGCAAAACACGTTGTTGGAGTGTCAGAATGCATGGATAGAAGTTAAATAAGCGTTCTATGGCTTTATTTCGCTTAGTTGCTTACTCTTGAGTAGAACTGCATGTTCACTCCAGAAATAAGCACCTTTGTAAAATGAGCCAAATTTAAGCAAAACACATTGTTGGAGTGTCAGAATGCATAGATAGAAGGCAAATAGGCGTTCTATGGCTTTATTTCGCTTAGTTGCTTACTCTTGAGTAGAACTGCATGTTCACTCCAGAAATAAGCACCTTTGTAAATTGAGCCATATTGAAGCAGAACACATTGATGGAGTGTCAGAATGCATAGATAGAAGGTAAATAAGCGTTCTATGGCTTTATTTCGCTTAGTTGCTTACTCTTGAGTAGAACTGCATCTGCACTCCTGAAATATGCACCGTTGTAAATTGAGCCAAATTTAAGCAAAACACGTTGTTGGAGTGTCAGAATGCATGGATAGGAGGGAAATAAGCGTTCTATGGCTTTATTTCGCTTAGTTGCTTACTCTTGAGAAGAACTGCATCAGCACTCCAGAAATATGCACCGTTGTAAATTGAGCCAAATTTAAGCAAAACACGTTGTTGGAGTGTCAGAATGCATGGATAGAAGGCAAATAAGCGTTCTATGGCTTTATTTCGCTTAGTTGCTTACTCTTGAGTAGAAATGCATCTGCACTCCAGAAATAAGCACCTTTGTAAAATGAGCCAAATTGAAGCAGAACACATTGTTGGAGTGTCAGAATGCATAGATAGAAGGCAAATAAGCGTTCTATGGCTTTATTTCGCTTAGTTGCTTACTCTTGAGTAGAACTGCATCTGCACTCCAGAAATGAGCACCTTTGTAAAATGAGCCAAATTGAAGCAGAACACATTGTTGGAGTGTCAGAATGCATAGAAAGAAGGCAAGTAAGCGTTCTATGGCTTTATTTCGCTTAGTTGCTTACTCTTGAGTAGAACTGCATGCTCACTCCAGAAATAAGCACCTTTGTAAAATGAGCCAAATTTATGCAAAACACATTGTTGGAGTGTCAGAATGCATAGATAGAAGGCAAATAAGCGTTCTATGGCTTTATTTCGCTTAGTTGCTTACTCTTGAGTAGAACTGCATGTTCACTCCAGAAATAAGCACCTTTGTAAATTGAGCCATATTGAAGCAGAACACATTGATGGAGTGTCAGAATGCATAGAGAGAAGGTAAATAAGCGTTCTATGGCTTTATTTCGCTTAGTTGCTTACTCTTGAGTAGAACTGCATCTGCACTCCTGAAATATGCACCGTTGTAAATTGAGCCAAATTTAAGCAAAACACGTTGTTGGAGTGTCAGAATGCATGGATAGGAGGGAAATAAGCGTTCTATGGCTTTATTTCGCTTAGTTGCTTACTCTTGAGAAGAACTGCATCAGCACTCCAGAAATATGCACCGTTGTAAATTGAGCCAAATTTAAGCAAAACACGTTGTTGGAGTGTCAGAATGCATGGATAGAAGGCAAATAAGCGTTCTATGGCTTTATTTCGCTTAGTTGCTTACTCTTGAGTAGAACTGCATGTTCACTCCAGAAATAAGCACCTTTGTAAAATGAGCCAAATTGAAGCAGAACACATTGTTGGAGTGTCAGAATGCATAGATAGAAGGCAAATAAGCGTTCTATGGCTTTATTTCGCTTAGTTGCTTACTCTTGAGTAGAAATGCATATTCACTCCTGAAATAAGCACCTTTGTAAAATGAGCCAATTGAAGCAGAACACATTGTTGGAGTGTCAGAATGCATAGATAGAAGGCAGATAAGCGTTCTATGGCTTTATTTCGCTTAGTTGCTTAGTCTTGAATAGAAAGGCATCTGCACTCCACAAATGAGCACCTTTGTAAAATGAGCCAAATTGAAGCAGAACACATTGTTGGAGTGTCAGAATGCATAGAAAGAAGGCAAGTAAGCGTTCTATGGCTTTATTTCGCTTAGTTGCTTACTCTTGAGTAGAACTGCATGTTCACTCCAGAAATAAGCACCTTTGTAAAATGAGCCAAATTGAAGCAGAACACATTGTTGGAGTGTCAGAATGCATAGATAGAAGGCACATAAGCGTTCTATGGCTTTATTTCACTTAGTTGCTTACTCTTGAGTAGAACTGCATCTGCACTCCTGAAATATGCACCGTTGTAAATTGAGCCAAATTTAAGCAAAATATGTTGGAGTGTCAGAATGCATAGATAGAAGGCAAATTAGCCTTCTATGGCTTTATTTCGCTTAGTTGCTTACTCTTGAGTAGAAATGCATATTCACTCCTGAAATAAGCACCTTTGTAAAATGAGCCAATTGAAGCAGAACACATTGTTGGAGTGTCAGAATGCATAGATAGAAGGCAGATAAGTGTTCTATGGCTTTATTTCGCTTAGTTGCTTACTCTTGAATAGAAATGCATCTGCACTCCACAAATGAGCACCTTTGTAAAATGAGCCTAATTGATGCAGAACACATTGTTGGAGTGTCAGAATGCATAGAAAGAAGGCAAGTAAGCGTTCTATGGCTTTATTTCGCTTAGTTGCTTACTCTTGAGTAGAAATGCATCTGCACTCCAGAAATAAGCACCTTTGTAAAATGAGCCAAATTGAAGCAGAACACATTGTTGGAGTGTCAGAATGCATAGATAGAAGGCAAATAAGCGTTCTATGGCTTTATTTCGCTTAGTTGCTTACTCTTGAGTAGAACTGCATGTTCACTCCAGAAATAAGCACCTTTGTAAATTGAGCCATATTGAAGCAGAACACATTGATGGAGTGTCAGAATGCATAGATAGAAGGTAAATAAGCGTTCTATGGCTTTATTTCGCTTAGTTGCTTACTCTTGAGAAGAACTGCATCTGCACTCCTGAAATATGCACCGTTGTAAATTGAGCCAAATTTAAGCAAAACACGTTGTTGGAGTGTCAGAATGCATGGATAGGAGGGAAATAAGCGTTCTATGGCTTTATTTCGCTTAGTTGCTTACTCTTGAGAAGAACTGCATCAGCACTCCAGAAATATGCACCGTTGTAAATTGAGCCAAATTTAAGCAAAACACGTTGTTGGAGTGTCAGAATGCATGGATAGAAGTTAAATAAGCGTTCTATGGCTTTATTTCGCTTAGTTGCTTACTCTTGAGTAGAACTGCATGTTCACTCCAGAAATAAGCACCTTTGTAAAATGAGCCAAATTTAAGCAAAACACATTGTTGGAGTGTCAGAATGCATAGATAGAAGGCAAATAGGCGTTCTATGGCTTTATTTCGCTTAGTTGCTTACTCTTGAGTAGAACTGCATGTTCACTCCAGAAATAAGCACCTTTGTAAATTGAGCCATATTGAAGCAGAACACATTGATGGAGTGTCAGAATGCATAGATAGAAGGTAAATAAGCGTTCTATGGCTTTATTTCGCTTAGTTGCTTACTCTTGAGTAGAACTGCATCTGCACTCCTGAAATATGCACCGTTGTAAATTGAGCCAAATTTAAGCAAAACACGTTGTTGGAGTGTCAGAATGCATGGATAGGAGGGAAATAAGTGTTCTATGGCTTTATTTCGCTTAGTTGCTTACTCTTGAGTAGAACTGCATCAGCACTCCAGAAATATGCACCGTTGTAAATTGAGCCAAATTTAAGCAAAACACGTTGTTGGAGTGTCAGAATGCATGGATAGAAGGCAAATAAGCGTTCTATGGCTTTATTTCGCTTAGTTGCTTACTCTTGAGTAGAACTGCATGTTCACTCCAGAAATAAGCACCTTTGTAAAATGAGCCAAATTGAAGCAGAACACATTGTTGGAGTGTCAGAATGCATAGATAGAAGGCAGATAAGCGTTCTATGGCTTTATTTCGCTTAGTTGCTTACTCTTGAATAGAAAGGCATCTGCACTCCACAAATGAGCACCTTTGTAAAATGAGCCAAATTGAAGCAGAACACATTGTTGGAGTGTCAGAATGCATAGATAGAAGGCACATAAGCGTTCTATGGCTTTATTTCACTTAGTTGCTTACTCTTGAGTAGAACTGCATCTGCACTCCTGAAATATGCACCGTTGTAAATTGAGCCAAATTTAAGCAAAACACGTTGTTGGAGTGTCAGAATGCATAGATAGAAGGCAAATAAGCCTTCTATGGCTTTATTTCGCTTAGTTGCTTACTCTTGAGTAGAAATGCATGTTCACTCCTGAAATAAGCACCTTTGTAAAATGAGCCAATTGAAGCAGAACACATTGTTGGAGTGTCAGAATGCATAGATAGAAGGCAGATAAGTGTTCTATGGCTTTATTTCGCTTAGTTGCTTACTCTTGAATAGAAATGCATCTGCACTCCACAAATGAGCACCTTTGTAAAATGAGCCTAATTGATGCAGAACGCATTGTTGGAGTGTCAGAATGCATAGAAAGAAGGCAAGTAAGCGTTCTATGGCTTTATTTCGCTTAGTTGCTTACTCTTGAGTAGAAATGCATCTGCACTCCAGTAATAAGCACCTTTTTAAAATGAGCCAAATTGAAGCAGAACACATTGTTGGAGTGTCAGAATGCATAGATAGAAGGCAAAAAAGCGTTCTATAGGTTTATTTCGCTTAATTCCTTACTCTTGAGTAGAACTGCATGTTCACTCCAGAAATAAGCACCTTTGTAAAATGAGCCAAATTGAAGCAGAACACATAGTTGGAGTGTCAGAATGCATAGATAGAAGGCAAATAAGCGTTCTATGGCTTTATTTCGCTTAGTTGCTTACTCTTGAATAGAAATGCATCTGCACTCCAGAAATGAGCACCTTTGTAAAATGAGCCAAATTGAAGCAGAACACATTGTTGGAGTGTCAGAATGCATAGATAGAAGGCAAATAAGCGTTCTATGGCTTTATTTCGCTTAGTTGCTTACTCTTGAGTAGAATTGCATCTGCACTCCTGAAATATGCCCCGTTGTAAATTGAGCCAAATTTAAGCAAAACACATTGTTGGATTGTCAGAATGCATGGATAGAAGGCAAATAAGCGTTCTATGGCTTTATTTCGCTTAGTTGCTTACTCTTGAGTAGAACTGCATCAGCACTCCAGAAATATGCACCGTTGTAAATTGAGCCAAATTTAAGCAAAACACGTTGTTGGAGTGTCAGAATGCATAGATAGAAGGCAAATAAGCGTTCTATGGCTTTATTTCGCTTAGTTGCTTACTCTTGAGTAGAAATGCATATTCACTTCTGAAATAAGCACCTTTGTAAAATGCGCCAATTGAAGCAGAACACATTGTTGGAGTGTCAGAATGCATAGATAGAAGGCAGATAAGCGTTCTATGGCTTTATTTCGCTTAGTTGCTTACTCTTGAATAGAAATGCATCTGCACTCCAGAAATAAGCACCTTTGTAAAATGAGCCTAATTGATGCAGAACACATTGTTGGAGTGTCAGAATGCATAGAAAGAAGGCAAGTAAGCGTTTTATGGCTTTATTTCGCTTAGTTGCTTACTCTTGAGTAGAAATGCATCTGCACTCCAGTAATAAGCACCTTTTTAAAATGAGCCAAATTGAAGCAGAACACATTGTTGGAGTGTCAGAATGCATAGATAGAAGGCAAAAAAGCGTTCTATAGGTTTATTTCGCTTAATTCCTTACTCTTGAGTAGAACTGCATGTTCACTCAAGAAATAAGCACCTTTGTAAAATGAGCCAAATTGAAGCAGAACACATAGTTGGAGTGTCAGAATGCATAGATAGACGGCAAATAAGCGTTCTATGGCTTTATTTCGCTTAGTTGCTTACTTTTGAATAGAAATGCATCTGCACTCCAGAAATGAGCACCTTTGTAAAATGAGCCAAATTGAAGCAGAACACATTGTTGGAGTGTCAGAATGCATACATAGAAGGCAAATAAGCGTTCTATGGCTTTATTTCGCTTAGTTGCTTACTCTTGAGTAGAACTGCATGTTCACTCCAGAAATAAGCACCTTTGTAAATTGAGCCATATTGAAGCAGAACACATTGATGGAGTGTCAGAATGCATAGATAGAAGGTAAATAAGCGTTCTATGGCTTTATTTCGCTTAGTTGCTTACTCTTGAGAAGAACTGCATCAGCACTCCAGAAATATGCACCGTTGTAAATTGAGCCAAATTTAAGCAAAACACGTTGTTGGAGTGTCAGAATGCATAGATAGAAGGCAAATAAGCCTTCTATGGCTTTATTTCGCTTAGTTGCTTACTCTTGAGTAGAAATGCATCTGCACTCCTGAAATAAGCACCTTTGTAAAATGAGCCAAATTGAAGCAGAACACATTGTTGGAGTGTCAGAATGCATAGATAGAAGGCAAATAAGCGTTCTATGGCTTTATTTCGCTTAGTTGCTTACTGTTGAGTAGAACTGCATGTTCACTCCAGAAATACGCACCTTTGTAAAATGAGCCAAATTGAAGCAGAACACATTGTTGGAGTGTCAAAATACATAGAAAGAAGGAAAGTAAGCGTTCTATGGCTTTATTTCGCTTAGTTGCTTACTCTTGAGTAGAAATGCATCTGCACTCCAGTAATAAGCACCTTTGTAAAATGAGCCAAATTGAAGCAGAACACATTGTTGGAGTGTCAGAATGCATAGATAGAAGGCACATAAGCGTTCTATGGCTTTATTTCACTTAGTTGCTTACTCTTGAGTAGAACTGCATCTGCACTCCTGAAATATGCACCGTTGTAAATTGAGCCAAATTTAAGCAAAACACGTTGTTGGAGTTTCAGAATGCATAGATAGAAGGCAAATAAGCCTTCTATGGCTTTATTTCGCTTAGTTGCTTACTCTTGAGTAGAAATGCATATTCACTCCTGAAATAAGCACCTTTGTAAAATGAGCCAATTGAAGCAGAACACATTGTTGGAGTGTCAGAATGCATAGATAGAAGGCAGATAAGTGTTCTATGGCTTTATTTCGCTTAGTTGCTTACTCTTGAATAGAAATGCATCTGCACTCCACAAATGAGCACCTTTGTAAAATGAGCCTAATTGATGCAGAACGCATTGTTGGAGTGTCAGAATGCATAGAAAGAAGGCAAGTAAGCGTTCTATGGCTTTATTTCGCTTAGTTGCTTACTCTTGAGTAGAAATGCATCTGCACTCCAGTAATAAGCACCTTTTTAAAATGAGCCAAATTGAAGCAGAACACATTGTTGGAGTGTCAGAATGCATAGATAGAAGGCAAAAAAGCGTTCTATAGGTTTATTTCGCTTAATTCCTTACTCTTGAGTAGAACTGCATGTTCACTCCAGAAATAAGCACCTTTGTAAAATGAGCCAAATTGAAGCAGAACACATAGTTGGAGTGTCAGAATGCATAGATAGAAGGCAAATAAGCGTTCTATGGCTTTATTTCGCTTAGTTGCTTACTCTTGAATAGAAATGCATCTGCACTCCAGAAATGAGCACCTTTGTAAAATGAGCCAAATTGAAGCAGAACACATTGTTGGAGTGTCAGAATGCATAGATAGAAGGCAAATAAGCGTTCTATGGCTTTATTTCGCTTAGTTGCTTACTCTTGAGTAGAATTGCATCTGCACTCCTGAAATATGCCCCGTTGTAAATTGAGCCAAATTTAAGCAAAACACATTGTTGGATTGTCAGAATGCATGGATAGAAGGCAAATAAGCGTTCTATGGCTTTATTTCGCTTAGTTGCTTACTCTTGAGTAGAACTGCATCAGCACTCCAGAAATATGCACCGTTGTAAATTGAGCCAAATTTAAGCAAAACACGTTGTTGGAGTGTCAGAATGCATAGATAGAAGGCAAATAAGCGTTCTATGGCTTTATTTCGCTTAGTTGCTTACTCTTGAGTAGAAATGCATATTCACTTCTGAAATAAGCACCTTTGTAAAATGCGCCAATTGAAGCAGAACACATTGTTGGAGTGTCAGAATGCATAGATAGAAGGCAGATAAGCGTTCTATGGCTTTATTTCGCTTAGTTGCTTACTCTTGAATAGAAATGCATCTGCACTCCAGAAATAAGCACCTTTGTAAAATGAGCCTAATTGATGCAGAACACATTGTTGGAGTGTCAGAATGCATAGAAAGAAGGCAAGTAAGCGTTTTATGGCTTTATTTCGCTTAGTTGCTTACTCTTGAGTAGAAATGCATCTGCACTCCAGTAATAAGCACCTTTTTAAAATGAGCCAAATTGAAGCAGAACACATTGTTGGAGTGTCAGAATGCATAGATAGAAGGCAAAAAAGCGTTCTATAGGTTTATTTCGCTTAATTCCTTACTCTTGAGTAGAACTGCATGTTCACTCAAGAAATAAGCACCTTTGTAAAATGAGCCAAATTGAAGCAGAACACATAGTTGGAGTGTCAGAATGCATAGATAGACGGCAAATAAGCGTTCTATGGCTTTATTTCGCTTAGTTGCTTACTTTTGAATAGAAATGCATCTGCACTCCAGAAATGAGCACCTTTGTAAAATGAGCCAAATTGAAGCAGAACACATTGTTGGAGTGTCAGAATGCATACATAGAAGGCAAATAAGCGTTCTATGGCTTTATTTCGCTTAGTTGCTTACTCTTGAGTAGAACTGCATGTTCACTCCAGAAATAAGCACCTTTGTAAATTGAGCCATATTGAAGCAGAACACATTGATGGAGTGTCAGAATGCATAGATAGAAGGTAAATAAGCGTTCTATGGCTTTATTTCGCTTAGTTGCTTACTCTTGAGAAGAACTGCATCAGCACTCCAGAAATATGCACCGTTGTAAATTGAGCCAAATTTAAGCAAAACACGTTGTTGGAGTGTCAGAATGCATAGATAGAAGGCAAATAAGCCTTCTATGGCTTTATTTCGCTTAGTTGCTTACTCTTGAGTAGAAATGCATCTGCACTCCTGAAATAAGCACCTTTGTAAAATGAGCCAAATTGAAGCAGAACACATTGTTGGAGTGTCAGAATGCATAGATAGAAGGCAAATAAGCGTTCTATGGCTTTATTTCGCTTAGTTGCTTACTGTTGAGTAGAACTGCATGTTCACTCCAGAAATACGCACCTTTGTAAAATGAGCCAAATTGAAGCAGAACACATTGTTGGAGTGTCAAAATACATAGAAAGAAGGAAAGTAAGCGTTCTATGGCTTTATTTCGCTTAGTTGCTTACTCTTGAGTAGAAATGCATCTGCACTCCAGTAATAAGCACCTTTGTAAAATGAGCCAAATTGAAGCAGAACACATTGTTGGAGTGTCAGAATGCATAGATAGAAGGCACATAAGCGTTCTATGGCTTTATTTCACTTAGTTGCTTACTCTTGAGTAGAACTGCATCTGCACTCCTGAAATATGCACCGTTGTAAATTGAGCCAAATTTAAGCAAAACACGTTGTTGGAGTTTCAGAATGCATAGATAGAAGGCAAATAAGCCTTCTATGGCTTTATTTCGCTTAGTTGCTTACTCTTGAGTAGAAATGCATATTCACTCCTGAAATAAGCACCTTTGTAAAATGAGCCAATTGAAGCAGAACACATTGTTGGAGTGTCAGAATGCATAGATAGAAGGCAGATAAGTGTTCTATGGCTTTATTTCGCTTAGTTGCTTACTCTTGAATAGAAATGCATCTGCACTCCACAAATGAGCACCTTTGTAAAATGAGCCTAATTGATGCAGAACGCATTGTTGGAGTGTCAGAATGCATAGAAAGAAGGCAAGTAAGCGTTCTATGGCTTTATTTCGCTTAGTTGCTTACTCTTGAGTAGAAATGCATCTGCACTCCAGTAATAAGCACCTTTTTAAAATGAGCCAAATTGAAGCAGAACACATTGTTGGAGTGTCAGAATGCATAGATAGAAGGCAAAAAAGCGTTCTATAGGTTTATTTCGCTTAATTCCTTACTCTTGAGTAGAACTGCATGTTCACTCCAGAAATAAGCACCTTTGTAAAATGAGCCAAATTGAAGCAGAACACATAGTTGGAGTGTCAGAATGCATAGATAGAAGGCAAATAAGCGTTCTATGGCTTTATTTCGCTTAGTTGCTTACTCTTGAATAGAAATGCATCTGCACTCCAGAAATGAGCACCTTTGTAAAATGAGCCAAATTGAAGCAGAACACATTGTTGGAGTGTCAGAATGCATAGATAGAAGGCAAATAAGCGTTCTATGGCTTTATTTCGCTTAGTTGCTTACTCTTGAGTAGAATTGCATCTGCACTCCTGAAATATGCCCCGTTGTAAATTGAGCCAAATTTAAGCAAAACACATTGTTGGATTGTCAGAATGCATGGATAGAAGGCAAATAAGCGTTCTATGGCTTTATTTCGCTTAGTTGCTTACTCTTGAGTAGAACTGCATCAGCACTCCAGAAATATGCACCGTTGTAAATTGAGCCAAATTTAAGCAAAACACGTTGTTGGAGTGTCAGAATGCATAGATAGAAGGCAAATAAGCGTTCTATGGCTTTATTTCGCTTAGTTGCTTACTCTTGAGTAGAAATGCATATTCACTTCTGAAATAAGCACCTTTGTAAAATGCGCCAATTGAAGCAGAACACATTGTTGGAGTGTCAGAATGCATAGATAGAAGGCAGATAAGCGTTCTATGGCTTTATTTCGCTTAGTTGCTTACTCTTGAATAGAAATGCATCTGCACTCCAGAAATAAGCACCTTTGTAAAATGAGCCTAATTGATGCAGAACACATTGTTGGAGTGTCAGAATGCATAGAAAGAAGGCAAGTAAGCGTTCTATGGCTTTATTTCGCTTAGTTGCTTACTCTTGAGTAGAAATGCATCTGCACTCCAGTAATAAGCACCTTTTTAAAATGAGCCAAATTGAAGCAGAACACATTGTTGGAGTGTCAGAATGCATAGATAGAAGGCAAAAAAGCGTTCTATAGGTTTATTTCGCTTAATTCCTTACTCTTGAGTAGAACTGCATGTTCACTCAAGAAATAAGCACCTTTGTAAAATGAGCCAAATTGAAGCAGAACACATAGTTGGAGTGTCAGAATGCATAGATAGACGGCAAATAAGCGTTCTATGGCTTTATTTCGCTTAGTTGCTTACTTTTGAATAGAAATGCATCTGCACTCCAGAAATGAGCACCTTTGTAAAATGAGCCAAATTGAAGCAGAACACATTGTTGGAGTGTCAGAATGCATACATAGAAGGCAAATAAGCGTTCTATGGCTTTATTTCGCTTAGTTGCTTACTCTTGAGTAGAACTGCATGTTCACTCCAGAAATAAGCACCTTTGTAAATTGAGCCATATTGAAGCAGAACACATTGATGGAGTGTCAGAATGCATAGATAGAAGGTAAATAAGCGTTCTATGGCTTTATTTCGCTTAGTTGCTTACTCTTGAGAAGAACTGCATCAGCACTCCAGAAATATGCACCGTTGTAAATTGAGCCAAATTTAAGCAAAACACGTTGTTGGAGTGTCAGAATGCATGGATAGGAGGCAAATAAGCGTTCTATGGCTTTATTTCGCTTAGTTGCTTACTCTTGAGTAGAAATGCATCTGCACTCCTGAAATAAGCACCTTTGTAAAATGAGCCAAATTGAAGCAGAACACATTGTTGGAGTGTCAGAATGCATAGATAGAAGGCAAATAAGCGTTCTATGGCTTTATTTCGCTTAGTTGCTTACTGTTGAGTAGAACTGCATGTTCACTCCAGAAATACGCACCTTTGTAAAATGAGCCAAATTGAAGCAGAACACATTGTTGGAGTGTCAAAATACATAGAAAGAAGGAAAGTAAGCGTTCTATGGCTTTATTTCGCTTAGTTGCTTACTCTTGAGTAGAAATGCATCTGCACTCCAGTAATAAGCACCTTTTTAAAATGAGCCAATTGAAGCAGAACACATTGTTGGAGTGTCAGAATGCATAGATAGAAGGCAAATAAGCGTTCTATGGCTTTATTTCGCTTAGTTGCTTACTCTTGAGTAGAAATGCATATTCACTCCTGAAATAAGCACCTTTGTAAAATGAGCCAATTGAAGCAGAACACATTGTTGGAGTGTCAGAATGCATAGATAGAAGGCAGATAAGCGTTCTATGGCTTTTTTTCGCTTAGTTGCTTATTCTTGAGTAGAAATGCATCTGCACTCCAGTAATAAGCACCTTTTTAAAATGAGCCAAATTGAAGCAGAACACATTGTTGGAGTGTCAGAATGCATAGATAGAAGGCACATAAGCGTTCTATGGCTTTATTTCGCTTAGTTGCTTACTCTTGAGTAGAACTGCATGTTCACTCCAGAAATAAGCACCTTTGTAAATTGAGCCATATTGAAGCAGAACACATTGATGGAGTGTCAGAATGCATAGATAGAAGGCAAATAAGCGTTCTATGGCTTTATTTCGCTTAGTTGCTTACTCTTGAGTAGAAATGCATATTCACTCCTGAAATAAGCACCTTTGTAAAATGAGCCAATTGAAGCAGAACACATTGTTGGAGTGTCAGAATGCATAGATAGAAGGCAGATAAGCGTTCTATGGCTTTTTTTCGCTTAGTTGCTTATTCTTGAGTAGAAATGCATCTGCACTCCAGTAATAAGCACCTTTTTAAAATGAGCCAAATTGAAGCAGAACACATTGTTGGAGTGTCAGAATGCATACATAGAAGGCAAATAAGCGTTCTATGGCTTTATTTCGCTTAGTTGCTTACTCTTGAGTAGAACTGCATGTTCACTCCAGAAATAAGCACCTTTGTAAATTGAGCCATATTGAAGCAGAACACATTGATGGAGTGTCAGAATGCATAGATAGAAGGTAAATAAGCGTTCTATGGCTTTATTTCGCTTAGTTGCTTACTCTTGAGAAGAACTGCATCAGCACTCCAGAAATATGCACCGTTGTAAATTGAGCCAAATTTAAGCAAAACACGTTGTTGGAGTGTCAGAATGCATAGATAGAAGGCAAATAAGCCTTCTATGGCTTTATTTCGCTTAGTTGCTTACTCTTGAGTAGAAATGCATCTGCACTCCTGAAATAAGCACCTTTGTAAAATGAGCCAAATTGAAGCAGAACACATTGTTGGAGTGTCAGAATGCATAGATAGAAGGCAAATAAGCGTTCTATGGCTTTATTTCGCTTAGTTGCTTACTGTTGAGTAGAACTGCATGTTCACTCCAGAAATACGCACCTTTGTAAAATGAGCCAAATTGAAGCAGAACACATTGTTGGAGTGTCAAAATACATAGAAAGAAGGAAAGTAAGCGTTCTATGGCTTTATTTCGCTTAGTTGCTTACTCTTGAGTAGAAATGCATCTGCACTCCAGTAATAAGCACCTTTGTAAAATGAGCCAAATTGAAGCAGAACACATTGTTGGAGTGTCAGAATGCATAGATAGAAGGCACATAAGCGTTCTATGGCTTTATTTCACTTAGTTGCTTACTCTTGAGTAGAACTGCATCTGCACTCCTGAAATATGCACCGTTGTAAATTGAGCCAAATTTAAGCAAAACACGTTGTTGGAGTTTCAGAATGCATAGATAGAAGGCAAATAAGCCTTCTATGGCTTTATTTCGCTTAGTTGCTTACTCTTGAGTAGAAATGCATATTCACTCCTGAAATAAGCACCTTTGTAAAATGAGCCAATTGAAGCAGAACACATTGTTGGAGTGTCAGAATGCATAGATAGAAGGCAGATAAGTGTTCTATGGCTTTATTTCGCTTAGTTGCTTACTCTTGAATAGAAATGCATCTGCACTCCACAAATGAGCACCTTTGTAAAATGAGCCTAATTGATGCAGAACGCATTGTTGGAGTGTCAGAATGCATAGAAAGAAGGCAAGTAAGCGTTCTATGGCTTTATTTCGCTTAGTTGCTTACTCTTGAGTAGAAATGCATCTGCACTCCAGTAATAAGCACCTTTTTAAAATGAGCCAAATTGAAGCAGAACACATTGTTGGAGTGTCAGAATGCATAGATAGAAGGCAAAAAAGCGTTCTATAGGTTTATTTCGCTTAATTCCTTACTCTTGAGTAGAACTGCATGTTCACTCCAGAAATAAGCACCTTTGTAAAATGAGCCAAATTGAAGCAGAACACATAGTTGGAGTGTCAGAATGCATAGATAGAAGGCAAATAAGCGTTCTATGGCTTTATTTCGCTTAGTTGCTTACTCTTGAATAGAAATGCATCTGCACTCCAGAAATGAGCACCTTTGTAAAATGAGCCAAATTGAAGCAGAACACATTGTTGGAGTGTCAGAATGCATAGATAGAAGGCAAATAAGCGTTCTATGGCTTTATTTCGCTTAGTTGCTTACTCTTGAGTAGAATTGCATCTGCACTCCTGAAATATGCCCCGTTGTAAATTGAGCCAAATTTAAGCAAAACACATTGTTGGATTGTCAGAATGCATGGATAGAAGGCAAATAAGCGTTCTATGGCTTTATTTCGCTTAGTTGCTTACTCTTGAGTAGAACTGCATCAGCACTCCAGAAATATGCACCGTTGTAAATTGAGCCAAATTTAAGCAAAACACGTTGTTGGAGTGTCAGAATGCATAGATAGAAGGCAAATAAGCGTTCTATGGCTTTATTTCGCTTAGTTGCTTACTCTTGAGTAGAAATGCATATTCACTTCTGAAATAAGCACCTTTGTAAAATGCGCCAATTGAAGCAGAACACATTGTTGGAGTGTCAGAATGCATAGATAGAAGGCAGATAAGCGTTCTATGGCTTTATTTCGCTTAGTTGCTTACTCTTGAATAGAAATGCATCTGCACTCCAGAAATAAGCACCTTTGTAAAATGAGCCTAATTGATGCAGAACACATTGTTGGAGTGTCAGAATGCATAGAAAGAAGGCAAGTAAGCGTTCTATGGCTTTATTTCGCTTAGTTGCTTACTCTTGAGTAGAAATGCATCTGCACTCCAGTAATAAGCACCTTTTTAAAATGAGCCAAATTGAAGCAGAACACATTGTTGGAGTGTCAGAATGCATAGATAGAAGGCAAAAAAGCGTTCTATAGGTTTATTTCGCTTAATTCCTTACTCTTGAGTAGAACTGCATGTTCACTCAAGAAATAAGCACCTTTGTAAAATGAGCCAAATTGAAGCAGAACACATAGTTGGAGTGTCAGAATGCATAGATAGACGGCAAATAAGCGTTCTATGGCTTTATTTCGCTTAGTTGCTTACTTTTGAATAGAAATGCATCTGCACTCCAGAAATGAGCACCTTTGTAAAATGAGCCAAATTGAAGCAGAACACATTGTTGGAGTGTCAGAATGCATACATAGAAGGCAAATAAGCGTTCTATGGCTTTATTTCGCTTAGTTGCTTACTCTTGAGTAGAACTGCATGTTCACTCCAGAAATAAGCACCTTTGTAAATTGAGCCATATTGAAGCAGAACACATTGATGGAGTGTCAGAATGCATAGATAGAAGGTAAATAAGCGTTCTATGGCTTTATTTCGCTTAGTTGCTTACTCTTGAGAAGAACTGCATCAGCACTCCAGAAATATGCACCGTTGTAAATTGAGCCAAATTTAAGCAAAACACGTTGTTGGAGTGTCAGAATGCATGGATAGGAGGCAAATAAGCGTTCTATGGCTTTATTTCGCTTAGTTGCTTACTCTTGAGTAGAAATGCATCTGCACTCCTGAAATAAGCACCTTTGTAAAATGAGCCAAATTGAAGCAGAACACATTGTTGGAGTGTCAGAATGCATAGATAGAAGGCAAATAAGCGTTCTATGGCTTTATTTCGCTTAGTTGCTTACTGTTGAGTAGAACTGCATGTTCACTCCAGAAATACGCACCTTTGTAAAATGAGCCAAATTGAAGCAGAACACATTGTTGGAGTGTCAAAATACATAGAAAGAAGGAAAGTAAGCGTTCTATGGCTTTATTTCGCTTAGTTGCTTACTCTTGAGTAGAAATGCATCTGCACTCCAGTAATAAGCACCTTTTTAAAATGAGCCAATTGAAGCAGAACACATTGTTGGAGTGTCAGAATGCATAGATAGAAGGCAAATAAGCGTTCTATGGCTTTATTTCGCTTAGTTGCTTACTCTTGAGTAGAAATGCATATTCACTCCTGAAATAAGCACCTTTGTAAAATGAGCCAATTGAAGCAGAACACATTGTTGGAGTGTCAGAATGCATAGATAGAAGGCAGATAAGCGTTCTATGGCTTTTTTTCGCTTAGTTGCTTATTCTTGAGTAGAAATGCATCTGCACTCCAGTAATAAGCACCTTTTTAAAATGAGCCAAATTGAAGCAGAACACATTGTTGGAGTGTCAGAATGCATAGATAGAAGGCACATAAGCGTTCTATGGCTTTATTTCGCTTAGTTGCTTACTCTTGAGTAGAACTGCATGTTCACTCCAGAAATAAGCACCTTTGTAAAATGAGCCAAATTGAAGCAGAACACATTGTTGGAGTGTCAGAATGCATAGATAGAAGGCACATAAGCGTTCTATGGCTTTATTTCGCTTAGTTGCTTACTCTTGAGTAGAACTGCATCAGCACTCCAGAAATATGCACCGTTGTAAATTGAGCCAAATTTAAGCAAAACACGTTGTTGGAGTGTCAGAATGCATGGATAGAAGGCAAATACGCGTTCTATGGCTTTATTTCGCTTAGTTGCTTACTCTTGAGTAGAACTGCATGTTCACTCCAGAAATAAGCACCTTTGTAAAATGAGCCAAATTGAAGCAGAACACATTGTTGGAGTGTCAGAATGCATAGATAGAAGGCAAATAAGCCTTCTATGGCTTTTTTTCGCTTAGTTGCTTATTCTTGAGTAGAAATGCATCTGCACTCCAGTAATAAGCACCTTTTTAAAATGAGCCAAATTGAAGCAGAACACATTGTTGGAGTGTCAGAATGCATAGATAGAAGGCACATAAGCGTTCGATGGCTTTATTTCACTTAGTTGCTTACTCTTGAGTAGAACTGCATCTGCACTCCTGAAATATGCACCGTTGTAAATTGAGCCAAATTTAAGCAAAACACGTTGTTGGAGTGTCAGAATGCATAGATAGAAGGCAAATAAGCCTTCTATTGCTTTATTTCGCTTAGTTGCTTACTCTTGAGTAGAAATGCATCTTCACTCCTGAAATAAGCACCTTTGTAAAATGAGCCAATTGAAGCAGAACACATTGTTGGAGTGTCAGAATGCATAGAAAGAAGGCAAGTAAGCGTTCTATGGCTTTATTTCGCTTTGTTGCTTACTCTTGAGTAGAACTGCATGTTCACTCCAGAAATAAGCACCTTTGTAAAATGAGCCAAATTTAAGCAAAACACATTGTTGGAGTGTCAGAATGCATAGATAGAAGGCAAATTTAGGGTTAGGGTTAGGGTTAGGGTTAGGGGTTAGGGTTAGGGTTAGGGGTTAGGGTTAGGGGTTAGGGGTTAGGGGTTAGGGGTTAGGGTTAGGGGTTAGGGGTAGGGGTTAGGGGTTAGGGGTTAGGGTTAGGGTTAGGGTTAGGGTTAGGGTTAGGGTTAGGGTTAGGGTTAGGGTTAGGGTTAGGGTTAGGGTTAGGGTTAGGGTTAGGGTTAGGGTTAGGGTTAGGGTTAGGGTTAGGGTTAGGGTTAGGGTTAGGGTTAGGGTTAGGGTTAGGGTTAGGGTTAGGGTTAGGGTTAGGGTTAGGGTTAGGGTTAGGGTTAGGGTTAGGGTTAGGGTTAGGGTTAGGGTTAGGGTTAGGGTTAGGGTTAGGGTTAGGGTTAGGGTTAGGGTTAGGGTTAGGGTTAGGGTTAGGGTTAGGGTTAGGGTTAGGGTTAGGGTTAGGGTTAGGGTTAGGGTTAGGGTTAGGGTTAGGGTTAGGGTTAGGGTTAGGGTTAGGGTTAGGGTTAGGGTTAGGGTTAGGGTTAGGGTTAGGGTTAGGGTTAGGGTTAGGGTTAGGGTTAGGGTTAGGGTTAGGGTTAGGGTTAGGGTTAGGGTTAGGGTTAGGGTTAGGGTTAGGTTAGGGTTAGGGTTAGGGTTAGGGTTAGGGTTAGGGTTAGGGTTAGGGTTTAG